>NC_092812.1:51672593-60795410 GCF_040954645.1 Diabrotica undecimpunctata
TTGAAATCTTTAATACGAACCTCCATTTTTTATTTGATTCCCATTTTACCAAACATTCTTAAAAAACTGTTTTCAGTACCATAAAAATTTGCAGACTTCTGATCTGTACATGATTTTCTGTAATTACAGCGACATCTATCGCAAATCGGAAAAATAATTCAGATAAAACTTGTTTACTTTTTCACATAGAATACTAATCTACAATAAAACATGTAGTTTTACTTTTAAGATTTTAAAGTTATCCTCCGACCCATCCCCCAGGGGATGTCGGTTTGTGTTTTGTGCCATTCGATAGATTTTTGAAAAAATTTTAAAACGTGTTTTTTAGTTTTTCATTTGAAAGTGTATTTCACGAGATATTAGACTGTTTCTATAATTTTCCTATGGTATCACGATAAATCGTTTTTTCCAATTATAGCGCCCTTTATCAACAATTTTAAAGATGTTCCTTATAAAAGTTACTTATTTGTTTATAAGGAATCCGAATCTACAATAAAAAATGAGGATTCCGATTTAAGATTTCAAACTTGCCCCCCTCCCACTGTGGTATTAGGTGATTGGAATTAAATTTTAAAGCCACTGTTTGAGGTCCACTGATCATCGCTTAATTACTTATCGGTCTTCATATATGGCCTTACCTTTACTATGTATTTCCACTAAGATATTAAAAAATACCAGCACATTTTATTTTTAACCTTTAACAAAAATGTAATATATGATGACAAGCATAAATTTGATGGTAATACGATCTTCACAGATATCGCCGAGGCAGTAGGTATATATTTCTTTGTCGATAACAGTTTTTAAATACCATGAATCATGTTTCAATGATATATGTGGATGGAACTTTATTTTTCTAGTAATAATATGTTCTTGTAATTGCATAACTTTGATTATTTGGTAAACCTACATTATACATCACAAGAAATTGGTAAATAGGTAAATTCGACCATAGATTCAACCTTACTATTTCTTTGCTTCTATTTCCCGAGATGAGCAATATTTTTGTTATTTTCATTCGTATCTACTTTGACCCAGCGAATGGTTCGTATTAAGGCTATTGCCTCCGTTACTCTGTTTGCTAAGAGTATTTTCCTTCTTCTTGATTGTCCTTGTATTCATGCCAGGTTTATTGTGAAATCGGACCAAGCATAGGTATATTTCTACATCAGTTTGATCTAATAATTATACCACATTATAAAATGTGGTTGTTTAAATTTTCATATTTAAATATTGTTGACCTCTTATTATTATTAATTTTTATGTTGTGAATTTATTGTTTAAAATTATAAACGCTAGATTATAAAATTGAACATTAATAAAAAAAATAGGGACTTTTAGACCTCAAACCATTATAAAAAATCCAATTCATATCCTACTTCTTTAACCTTTTAACGCCAGATCTAAACATACCTTACATTTAGATCTGACATTACATAAAGATACGTTTACAAATCCATGCTCTTCGTTTTTATTCGGCATCTTGCACTGATTATGGTAGACAGTTTACTAGCTTTAACGATAGGGGTCAGTTGGTTAGTTTCTGATAGTTTAAAAGTTTCTCTACCGTCTACAAGAGACACCTAACATTATAGAGTTACATGAAAACTGTGCCCATCTGAACCTGAACACGACTGCTCTGTATCTATTTTGTAAGTACATAGATATAAATTATATTTTGTTAGAATGTCATATAAACCAATCTCTTAAATTTAACCTAAGTATACTCTGAACTATCGAGAACACTCCCTAGATTATAGAATTGATCAAAAGATAATAAAGAAAGTATTTTATTGATCTTTTGACTTTTATATTTCAAACCATTGTCAAAATATTTTTGGTTTGATTTGCAGATTTTGGTGAAATCCTTTTTCAAATTTAAATTCAATTCATCCTACTTCTTTATTCTTGTTCTTCTTTTTTGTTCGGCTTATTGGCATTTTGCACTGATGATGGTAGACAGCTTACTAGCTTGGGCGATAGTGGCAATTATTTGATTTCTAAAGAGACCATGGTTTAACAATTTTCCCATCTCCAGGACTCCAGGAGACACCTAACTACAATTATACTTGAGAACTGGATAATTTGCGTCTGTTTCGTAGCAGGTCTAAATTATATTTTGTTAGAATATCATATAAACCAATCTCCTAAATGTAACCTAAACTCAACTATTGGTTTTATCAAGAACATTCCCTACACCTATCGACATATGCATAATTCTATCAAAAATCAATAAAACCACATTATACATTTTATTCAATTTTTTCTCTATTTTATATCAATGTATAAACACAGAATCTCTTTATTTCAGTCCCAACCTACTCTACCTGTCTCCGTTGGTAACATTCCTGATATGTATAATACTTTAGAATAAGAAGAAGAAATAAATTGAAAATTTATTCCTTCTTCGGCCCTTAGAAGTAATCTATATAAGTAATATTTTAAGATAAATGGAAGTAAAGTTTTAAATTAGATTATTATACTTGAAAATGGATTATTTCCCTTTTATATATTTTTGTTGTATTGTCATGTGTGGTACTAGCTTTGCTGTAAAAGAATAAAATCACTACAATAAATCAGTTTTAATAAGAAATATTACTTCTTTTTTGACTCAATAAATGCCAAGCAAAAAGATAGTATCTATAAGTTACTGCTCTTTTCCTTAGCAATGTAAAATTAACAAAAGCAGTAACTAAACTTTTCTTTTTTTTTTAACCAAAATTATTAGCTAGTTAAGATTAAAGGTCTAAAAAAGTTTTGCTTGGCTTTCATTTTTGCTTCAGACTTCCAATTTTTCCACACAAAAAGTTATCAATGCCCATTTTAAATACATCAGCATGTCCTTTATTGGCAACCCCTACAGCATCAACAAAATTAATGAAATCATAAGTTTTTTCTGTGCTTTTAGTGACAGTTCTACCTGGTGATGACAAATATCTGCACTCATAAAGGTGTGACAAGACTCGAAGTAGTAAACTTGAATTTCAGTAGCTTCAACTTCAATTGAGTTTTTTTATTTTAATAAACAATGTTAATAAGAACCAATTTTTATTCTGTGCACTACAATTGTCTAACCATAACACAAACTTTTTAGTATCACGGTAATGGTTGAAAAATACATTGAAAGTACTTGCAATACCTTCTTGATTTCTGCCAGATATAGCACATTGCCTCAGAACTGCTAGTGGTTTAAGCTTAGACTTTTTCCATAAAGCTCATCATCATAAGTGGCTTGACAATGCGTTGTGGGTATAAAGCTGCAAATGTCTGGTTGTATGTTGTGAGGTGTGGTGCAAAGATGATTTTCTTGATCATTTTAAGTCAAGGTAGCATAATTATATTTTCTAAATCTGCACTAAATATAACTTCATTGTTTTTGTTAGATTTGTTAACTTTCTCTGCAAATTCTTTGTCTCGCCCTCTTTGACTAGTTTGTCATGGATTTTCCAAGTATTACAAATATTACAGTCTTCAAACAAATTATCCGTACTATGGTTGTGGAAATTAAAGTTTTCATAAACCTCACACTAATCATTGCCTAGTCTTGCAAAGGAAATTATCTGTTCTTTCAAGATATGTCTATACAGTTCATATGAAACATCTGACTTGTGGGTGTTTGATAATGAAGTATCCATGCATAAGTTTAATATTCAAATCATTCGGTAAATATTTAGTTTTGGGAGCATGTTCTCTTCTGTAGTGTGGTACTTCAGGATAGAAGGTCTCAATGTGATCAATTATAGCTTGGCGAGGACCCTTATTCATTGACAGTTGCTTGCCTCTCATGCTCTTTTTGGGTGTTATTGTGTCCTTATTTGTTATAGTTATATGGTTAAAAAAAATGTTTTGCAACCTTTTTCCTTTTGACCATTTCATCATCATAAGTGGCTTGACAATGCGTTGTGGATCTTGGCCTGCTCATAAAGAAGTCGCCACTCGTGTCGATTCCGGGCAACCTCCCACCATCTTCTAGCCCTTAAAATCTGTAGCTCTTCTTCCACATCATCAATCCATCTCATTTGTGGCCGTCCTCTGCTTCTTGTGCCCTCTGGTTTTGAAAATGTTAATCTCTTCGTGTATTCGTGATCTAACATCCTAGCAATGTGTACAGCCCTTCTAAGTCTCTGCACTTTAACGAATTTCACAATATCTGGATCGGTGTACAACTGATATAGTTCAAAATTGTATCTTCGACGACATAGCCCATTTTCATTTACAGCCCCAAAAATTTTTCTAAGAATTTTTCTCTCAAAAATACCAAGAAGTCTTTCATCATTTTGAGATAAAGTCCATGTTTCAGCCCCATATATCAAAACCGGTCTTATTAAGATCTTGTGTATATTAAGCTTTACTGCACGTTTTATATTTTTATTTTTTAATTGTTTTTGGAGAAAGTGAACAGTTCTATTTGCTATTGCTATGCGTCTTTTTATTTCGTCGCTTGTCGTGTTTATTGCGTTTACTAGCGATCCAAGATATGTAAATTATTTGACTTGCTCAAAGGTATGGTTGTTAATTTGAATTCTCTGTTGGATATTTCGAGGGTTTTTAGAAACCAACATATATTTGGTTTTTTCCTCGTTTACCACAAGTCCTAATTCACTTGCTGCGTCCGCAAGCCTTGTAAAACACTGCACCTTGTCTCTCATACTTAGCCTACTATAACTATATCGTCAGCGAATGCGAGAATTTGCGTCGATCTATTAAAAATAGTTCCATTCATTCTAATATTTAATTGTCTGATTGCCTTTCCCAAGACAATATTAAAGAGGAGACACGCCAGCGCGTCCCCCTGTCCTTTTGATCATTTGAATCTGTTAAAAAGCATGTTACTGTTTTGTTTCTTCCAATTTTTTCATTGTTATATTTCGCCTCTTAACATCATGCCCTTGACATTGATTAAATATAAAACTCCTTTCTTCTAAATCTTCATTATTCCATAAAAGCTACATTGATGATCTTTCGCCATCCTTCGTTAATTTTTCGTTGTACACTTAAATTTACATTCATTACAAAGAGGCTGAACGGTATGAGATTTCTGGTCTTTTTCTAATTTTAGTTTTTTGTGTTCAACAGCTGTAAATTCTCTCATTTTCCCATTATGTTGCACACCTTCAACAGTTGTAGTGCTTTCTAATGGTTCAACACAATTGCTGTTACCGTCTTTTGGCAATAAAGATGGATATAAGCTATTATTGTTCAAAGAAGTTGGTTTGGTTGGACTGGTACCAGCTATTCTATTAACATCTAACAATTTGTCTTTATGGCTAATATCTAAATCATCGTTAAACTCCAAAATAATAGTATTATCGGCTGGCAGGGTTTCATCAAGGTTTGCAGTATTTGTTAGTTGTTGTAACTGCTCCAGGTCCAAAGAAGTTTCTGTCATTTCTTTTTCATTCAAACTGTTGTCTGCCCATATAGAAATAATTTCTACCTCAATACTATTTAGTATCCTACTACTACTACTTACTATTTAGTATTAACTATCCATCATCGTTATAAATTTGCAATTAATTGTTACATAGAAAAACATTATTTAATCCTACCTTTTTGTTAGTTTCTGGGTCTACTTCATCTGATACTGTTGACACTGAGTCTTGTCTACTTGTTCAGTTACAATTATTAATGATTCACTATTTGTAAATGACTCATATGAAGTACTTTGTGCCAGTCGTAACTGAAAAATGTGTGTACTTCTTGAAGAAACAAAACTTTTACTCATTTTAATAATACAAAATTAACAATAAAATATTACTTCAAACTCAACTTCTAATAAGTACGATAAACTCACTAGGACGTCAGTAACCTGAAACAATTGGGAGCCAATGTCCAGCAATTAGGCAGTATCTACATCAAGCTAACAGTGGCAGTATAAAGATTATTGTTTAGTGATTGATAGAACTCAAGTAAGTGCTGAAAGCATAGCATCGCTGGTACATTTATTGGATAAAAAGCCAAACTGACTTTGTGATAAAATGTTGTTTCCAATGAGAAAGGACATAACGGGCTTTTATAAGTCTATCAATAATTTTGAATAGGACCGGTAGTAACGCAATAGGTCTATAGTTGCAGACATTAGATTTTTCACCGCCCTTATGATGAGGAATAATACTGGCTGTCTTTAGGCACTCTGGAAATATACCTTTTTCAAAGGAATCATTAATTAGTGAGACCAGGACTTCTAACACATTATTTGGGAGATTTAAGAGATTACTATTGATTGTTTGAATCAGTTCAGATTTATCAACTGGTCTTATAAAGAATGAATTCGAAACCTTTTTTGAATTGGGGAGATGGGAAATAGGATCTTGTTGTGGCAAAATAGCTGATGTTATATTTTTACTCACATGAACAAAGTATTCATTTATATTTTCAGGGTTGGAAGAGAAAATGTTTGAGCTCTGTTTTATTTCGAAGATCGTATATTATGGACCAAGTTTCCCTTGTTTACAAGGGCATTGTTTACAAACATTTTTGGAGCTTCCCAGCCGATTCTTATAGTACATTTTTTAGCTGTTTTGATAAGTTTTAGATAGGTTCCTCTGTACTTGGAGATATATTTAGTGACAAAGACATCGGTAGTAAATTTCTTGATGTACAGTAGTAAACGCATATTCTTGGCTGATATGAGGATACCTTTGGTACTTAGTCCAGGGTTTGTGATGTTTTGACTTAATTGTAATTAAAGGAAATGTCTTATTGAAAATACAGACAAGCTTATTTAAAAAATCACTGAAATTATAGTCCACGTCCACAGAGAGAAAGTGCCACCCAGAAGTCAAGCACAAATTGTGGAATTTACGAAAATTCTGAGCGGAAAAAATCCTACCTAAACGTTAGGTTTTCGAGGATTGTTTGATATCAACAGTCTTAAATGGGTCTTCTTTAAGGCTTTCGTCATTCTTTTTTGCAGCCACCAGAACTGACAACCATCAGTGCCTTTAGTTCTTAATGCCATACAACCTTTAAGTAATGATAAGAAATCAGTTTGTGACAGTGAAGTTAGAGCTGCTTTAATGTACAAGTTGCATCCAGTCATGACGGTGAAATATTTGTGTGTGTGGCCGGGTACCATAAACTTACGATCTATCACAATCTTAGAAGGGGATATATTCAAGGCCCACATAAATATGTCAGACACATGAGAGTTAGAGTTTTCTCCCCCACATGTGTCTGAATAATAAATGTTCTCTCAGGTGATATGATCGTTTGTAGGTGTTTGTAAAGACAAGATGCTATCTGATTTGTTCCTCTACTTGCAAAAGATTCGCACTACACGTAACAAATAGCTTTACCTATGCTGTTATCATGAACCATCAAATTAAATGTTCACAGATGTTTCTTATAAAATGAACTAATAATTTTCTATCTACGATCTGGAGTTAGTCAGTACTGTTGTAGGTTGAAAGTGTATGTATGTACTTAAATGTGAAACAGTTTCGGCGGCTTCTGTATCTATTATTTTTTTCATCATATACTTGATCAGCTTCTATTTGGTGGTAGTTGTGGTCTGAAAAGAGTTTTTCATTCGAGTCATCTATACAAATTTTTAATTCCATAATAAATTTGTCACAGGTAAAACATGTATCAAGTTTTGGTTTTTTTAATCGGAGGTTCAGCTTTTTAAATTCATGTGAATAAATTTTGATAGAGGGGGATGCAGATGAAAATTGTTTGAACAATTCAACAAATTTGAACAATGCATTTAACCTTGTCCAGATCCATTGTTCTTGGACGATGTGAGCAGTTTCTTTTACTGAAATAAGAGATGCAATGTATATTGCTCTCTTCGAGTACGAAAAAATATCACTCACCTTCTTCTAAAAACGTTTCCACCAAAAGTTTTTGTGAAGAGTTGTACCTTTTGGACCTTTTGTTTACCCCTGCTGGTTTCATTTTTTAAGTCAGTTTCAAACTAAGAATTATGTATGTATTTAGCTTTGGATGTAGATTTTGATGGAATATACAATGTAACACGATAATACCATTAAAGAAATCATTTGAAAGAGATAAGAAACATGAAAAACATTATGTAATCAATACTCACATTACAAATTAAATGAAGCTATCATTAACATAATAATCGTTTAGAGAGCATTCAACTGATAACTGAATAAATGCACCTAATGAAAATCAAACGTTTTGGTTGAGTTCATCTCTAAACTGAATAAAATTCTGAGTATGAAAAAGATATTGAGCCACACGCATAATACATGACTTGTTTTGTTTTTTGTCAACGGTAGATAATTTAAGTGTTTTTAATAAATAAAATTTTTTCTCAAAAATTGACTTGTCTACTTTTGTCCTCCGATCACACAAATTTTCTGGCGGTTATACTAAGTTGGTGCAACATACGTTGTAAATCATCTTTACTTTGAGAGAGTGGTATTGCGTCGTTTGCATAGCAGATTATTTTAAGTTGTTTTTCTCTCATTTGGTATCCTTTTTTAGTTCTTAATTTTTTTATTATTTCATCCATAATCAGGTTGAACAATAGAGGACCCAGGGAATATGCCTGTCTTATCTCATTGCCAGCTTCAATATGGTCATTTCTTCTACTTTTACTTTTATTGTGCTGCTTTGGTAGATATTTTCGATCATTTTGATTATTCCTAAAGGTATCTCTCTTGTGTACAATAAGTGGATAACGTCCTTGAATTTTACACGGTCAAATGCCTTCTTAAGGTCCACGAAACATGGATATGCCGGTTTGTTGATTTCTCTTGCATTTGTCTCATTATAAATATAGCGTCGGTGCATGATCTGCCCGACCTAAAACCTTGTTGTTCTTCTGCTAGTGTTATAATTTCATTCAATTTATTTGTTATCACTAGTTATTAATTTTAGTGTTATGTTTAATAAATTAATTCCTCTGTAATTTTCCGGGTCCGATTTGTCCGCTTTTTGAAGAGAGGTATTAGGATGCTTGATCTCCATTCTTGAGGAATTCTGTTTCTGTTTCGTTCTATTATTTCAATTTACCCATATGATATTGTATGTTGTTTGACTTAATATGATGAACTTAGTTTTATCTATATTTATTTTGAGCCTAAAGTATGATTTTTATTCTTTATACTGTTTGTATGATCCAATTTTTCAGTCAGTCCTTAAATCAATTAAAAGATAATGAAATAGGAATAGTGGCATACATAAACATTCAACTAAGTAATCAAAAATTATATTAAATTATTAAATATTATGTATTAAAATTAGTAAATAATATTAAATTGTATTATATTAAATTTTATATAAAATTCAATTCGATTACACCCATAAATTAAAAGTTAATTACCAATGGTGATTAACTAAAACCAAACAAACCAGGAAGATATTGAATAAGGGCAAATAGTGTCATTCCCAAATCTTGAATCTAGTGACTTTCTTGATCACTTTCTTGAGACGTTCTTAAATGAATAAACTCTGATCAATACACATTTTATATTATGAGTATTTTGCAAAAGAATACTGATAGAAGCTGTATCACTTTTGTAAATTCAATTCTTACTAACTAAACTATAACCCCTTTAAGTCATAGAAGTAGACTGACAAATAGCTGATAGCTACACAGGAATAGGAAGGTATCTATTTAAAGCCCTTTATTTATCCAGTGTTCGATATAGGCATTCCCACATCCCCTTCCTATTGCCATTTCCCTTTTTTCTGGGCTACGCTTGTTCATCTCTTACTCCTACATATTCTTTAATGTTTAATGCAATATAACAATATACAGGATGATTTAATAATGTGGTAAACCTCAGTAGATCTGCTATAGTAAAAGTTAATAACAAAAATTGTAGGCAATTTTGAGGTTCATATTACAAAATTAGTTAGAATATTACAGGGTGTTCGATAACATAGTGGCAGACCAAACTTACGTTTTTTTTTTAATGGAGCACCCTATATTTTATTTTATGTTCGAAATCTTCTTCACTTCCCCATCACAACAGTATAAAGTTTTATTATGTTGTATAGAGTATTTACAAAGTTATAACCAATTTTCTAAGAAAATCGTAATAAGTTCATCTCCCTGTATAATTAAAAAGCAATACAATAAGAATGATCTGCTGCTGCCACATTTTTTTATTAATTGTCAAATACAAGTCTAAACGCAAGTACACTATTTCCTCGGTTATTTTAAATAGAACACCCTGTATTTTATGTCACCATCTAAAAGTAAAACTACCATACTTCAATTTTTATTAAATATTCTCTGTGTCTAAATTTACTAGTTTTTGAGATATTTTAATTTTTCAAAGCAAATTATTATTAAGGTGTCTAAATTTTTACAAATTTTAAGTAAGCCATGACTGAATTGTCTATAACTGGCAGTTCACTATTACTGATTATTAATCCGGTAACAAATGAAGAAAGAAAAATAATTTATTATTAATATATTTTACAAAAACAAACACAAAATACAACATTATGGAAAAATTAAAAACTACTTTTAATAAAATATTTTTATTATTTAATTACATAAGGTGTTCCAAAATGAGCTCCTAAAACAATTATGCATGCCTGAAAACAGTCATTGAATGAGTCACTGACAATACCAAATATTTGTACACTAACACTTCCAAATACATTTCGTATTATATCTCTCATCTCATCCCTTGTTATTGTAGGTATTTTATAAATTTCATTTTTTACGTCAGTCACCCAAAAAAAATGAGTCCATTTTATTAAATTCTGGTGATCTGGGTGGCCACGCTACTGGTCCATTTCTTCCAATCCATCTATCCGGACACTGATCGTCAAGTTCACCTTGAATCAATGCATTATGGTGAACAGGAGCACCGTTATGCAAAAACCACATTTATTCACGTATACGAAGTGGAACGCCAATAATATGGGCAATAAATTTACTAAAAAATCTAAATCTATCTCACCATTTAGATTTTCTTAAAAAAATGTGGTCCCAGGAGATGGTTACCAACATTACCTCCCTACACGTTCAGCGACCCTAGTTTGAATATATTGTAGCTAAAGCTTACTGTTGGAGGTTGCCGCCCCTCAGGAAACCGTTCATGATAAATTCTTACTGATAATTTTTTCTTACATTCCCCCAATATCCAGATCATATCTAGAGAGATTTTAAAACCTAGAGAACCTTTGAAATACATATGCCCGAAGAAATAAAAGAATTCTAACACGCAGTATTTTAAAATCATACTGAATTGCGTGACAGTCAGATTTCCACGTAGTATGAACTATAACTTACATGGAGTATTTCCAATAAACGCTTATTATGTTTATCTAACCTTGAACATTCCTTAGTCAGCGCGACGCATTTATCTTAATGTCTCACACCGAAACATATAATAAAAGTTTACGACCTTTTGTCTTCGATGTCGAAAAAAATTGATATGTAAAATGTGTTTTACTATTTACATTGAACAAATTTTGTTTATAAATAAACTTTTGAAGAATACAAAAATTCTTAGAGGAAAAGTAAATAAAAAAATCAACGTGATAGAAAAATAATAGGATTTTGATTTGAAATTCAACAAAATCTGTTTAGACAAAGCGGAAAGCTTTAAATATTTTTTTTTAACAAATTGTATAAATAAATTTTTCGACCCGGACAATTTTTTTAGGTTTCTTGGATCATTCTGTTAATCTGATAATCGCATTTTACAAATCAGCTGCATAATTCTGATTTAACTCAATTACTCCCGGCAACGAATGAAAAATTGACAAAAACATCAATACTTCTAAATTATGGTATAAAATACTTTTAACTAGGGTTAACAATTTCCGAAATATTAAAGAAAATAAATATATGAGTAGGATCATTAATATGATTTGACAAAATAATAGGATAATAGGATTTGCCATCAAACATTTTACGTTTTATATTAAATTGAAGTCATATTCAAAACATTTTATTTACAAACCAAATTAAGAATTAGTTAAACTATATAACATTAAACTTCTTGTCAAAGTAAATGTTCGATATGTCCACAAATTTTCTTCAAAGCATTTACGTTCCATAAAAGATCGTCTCTTATTAAATAGCATCAATGGTTCAAAAGAAACTACTGCAGTATTTATTTCTTCTCTTCCCAAAGTTGGTTTCGAGTGTTTATGGGATTCTTGTAGACACTTTGTTTCATTGTGCTCCATACACCAAAATCGAGCGGATTAAATTCTGGGCTACGTGGTAGACAAGGAAAATGGCTACCCCGACCAATCCAACGTTCAGGAAAGTTGGTATTTAAGTATGTTCTCACTGCCCTCGTATAATGTGGTGGTGCACTATCTTGCATAAACCACATATTTTGGATCATGTTTAATGACAATTCTTTCAACAAATCAATAAACTTTTTAACAAATCAATTTTGTAAAAGATGTAAATAGTTCTCACCATTCAAATTACAAGGTAACTCGCAAGGCCCTAAAAATGATTACTAATGATTCCACACCATACGTTTATTTTAAATTCATGTTGGAAATGCCTTTCTCTCTTAACAAGAGGATTTTCAGTATCCCAGAAATAATTGTTCCTTAAATTAAAAATACCATGGCGTGTAAATGTAGCTTCATCCGTAAATAATATTCTATCGACGAAAGAGTGGTCAAGATTTTGCTTGTTTCGGATATCATTTGCAAATCTGCATCTGGAAGGTAAATTTGCTTGTAATAGATTTTGCACAGGTGTAAAATGGTAAGGGTGAAAATGCTCACGGTGTAGGATATTTAAAACTGAAGTTTTGCTGATTTTTAACGCTGAAGATAAACGCCATGTACTTACCTACTTGAGACTCATCGTTAACGCGTTAACAAAAATCACTTATTAATCGAAACAAGACTTATTTTTAGTTGTCAAAAGCCTTCGAGACATCAGTCTACTATGTTGAAATTTCCCGTAATGCAGTGGGGTTGTCTAATCACGACATCAAAACTGGCTTCAAAAATAAGGTGGTAGAGACAGTACCTGGTACTGTAGATTAACGCTAAGCTTTATACTGTTTCTATATTTTCAAAATTTAAATAATAATTTTAAAATTTAATAAAGTAATGTTATTATTTATTTAATATTTATATTTTAAACAAATTATATTATATTAAAATAATTAAATAATTTACTATGTTTGCTAGTAGCGCCACTAAAAACATTAAAAAATATATGATGACTACAAATGAATTGGTGGAGAGTAGTAAATCGATGTGAAGACCGTTATTTCGTGACGCTACTCGTCACTCGTCACGCCGTCTCGTGGTGCTTCTTCCGTGACGAGCGCCTTAGCATTTTACTATGGAGAAAAAGTAATTTAACGCCAGTATAGAAGCGATAGAGAAAGATTTCAATTAGACATTTAGCAGTCGTAATAAAGCATTTTGTGATGTTACATAACCTTCTTTAAGCCGTTTTTATAAGAATAAACTATTAATTTTGCTTATCTACAGCTTTACCGCACAAATATCACAACTAAGAATTGTTATACAGCTGATTTGTAAAATGCGATTATCTCGAAAACTGTTGAGTTTTGAAGTTATTAACAGGTATATATTTTAACACAAATAGCGCTAACTTGATTGAAAAGCAAAAAAGTTAAGCGCAAATTTATGCCACATATGTGGCGCCCTCTATCAGTTACATTAAAGTAATACATTAAATTATAATTCCTTACACTCAAAAGCCCCCATTTATAATTTTTTTTACATAAATGGCTACAAACATGAAAGTTGTAGCGAAAAATAAAATTTTAAATTACTGTAAATCTATAAAGGGTGTTTTAAAAAGGTATGTCATAAATTAAATCAGGCATTTCGGGGACAAAAATAAATTGATTGAATCCAACTTACCTTAGTACAAAAGTGTACACAAACAAAGTTATAGCTGTTTGAAGTTACAAAATAAAAATTGTTTTTTGCATTATCTCCTAAGCTACTTGACATTTTGTAATAAAAATGGACACGTTACTTTCTTATTCTGAAAGCATTTTTCATAAAAAAGAAACAACAAAATCTAAGCGCACAGAAAAATTTTAAGGGGGGTGTGCAGCCCTAATCCCCCCAAACTTTTAACACATTATTTTTAACACTTTTTTGCCTCTTACTACTTTTTCGAAAAACTAGTTTTTTCCTAGTTGGCCATAAAATTACAATTAGTTTCTACGGATACAATAATTACAAACAGTTCCATTAATAATAGTCAATAATTTGAAGCTATCATATTTATTGTGTGAATAAGATTAATATTAAAAAATTTGATTTTACAATGGCCCACACATTTCAGGAAAGATCATTTGTTGTAGATCATTTTACATTTAGATTTTGGTAGCAAATTTCGTTCTGTTAACATTTGATATTGTTTTCAGGATGGATCAAGAAGCAAATCGAAAAAAACGTAGAATTGGCAAGATGCTACGTGACTACAAAAGAAGTGTTCAACACGGAGGCGACTTTAACGAAATGATAAAATCAGATCCAACCCAATGTTTACAAATACATGGCAGACAATGTGAAATTCATTTGGACGAGAACATAGCTGGAGCGGCTGATAACGCTGTGATGATGTCGTGGCAGGGAGATAGTGACAATCTTATAGATAGATTTGATGTCAGGGCCCATTTGGATGATTTACCAAAGCTACAAAAATCTACCGAAGAAAAACTCACTCAAGAAGAAAGAAATCTTAACTATGAGAGATATCGGGTCATTGCTCAAAATTCCTTTTTAGGTATACCAGAGGAAAATTTTTTAAACCAATTGAATTTGAAAGAACAATGTGGAGACACCGAAATTAAGAGTAAAAAAGATGTTGGAGCTACCATTGGATACAATTACGAAGATTCGACTGGCAGGGCGGTTGGAGGAATGGAAGAATCAGAAGAAGAGAACTTAGATAGTAATTTGGATGTTGGTTTGGAAATAAACGGTTCGAACACAGACCCTGCACAAGTTTACGATTTGAATAAACATGGTCGTAGTTATGGTATGGGCTCAAATGATTTTTATTTGTTTTTAATTAACGACTTGAAAGAAGCGGAAGCTGTTAAGCTGACAACAGAAGAAGAACTAGAGAAAGCTCTATTTTCTGGAAGAAAATTACGCAAAGAAAGAAGATACCTTAAACAAATAAGATTAGCTAATAGAACATTAAGTCCTCTTAGCTACGCAGCCAAGGTTTCTCAAACTCCCAATTTTCTTAAAAGCAAGTATAAATCAAATTCTAGATCACCTTCTCCAGAAAACTCTGAACAAATTACTTACATCACATGCTTTGAGGAAGAAGAGGAAACTTCATCAAGTAGTACAGCTACTTCTACAAGTAAAGCAAAATCTAAAAATAAAACATGCATGAAAAAGCATCGATCGAGGTCCAGAAGTAAAGGCCAAGGTTGTAACAAATCAAAAGCTAATACAAGTAGGAGAAGCAGATCGAGATCTAAATTAAAGTTAGGTGGTAGTACTAGTTCTGATCTTGATAAAAATAATTCAATTAAAAATTCTGTAGATCACAGTTCTATCAAACCTGTAGTAGTTTCTCCAAAGATTATACCCAGATATTATGGTAGAAGACGGACTGACGAGAGTTCATCAGAGCTTTCCAGTGATATTGAACATAAACCTAAAGCAGAAAACGTTACCATTGGCTTAATGAATAGACCAAATATACGCACCAATCCAAAACAAAGTACATCTCTGAGTATTGTAGAGCGATTTAAACGAAAAAGGCAAGATTTATTAAACAGACAATTCGAAGCAGATAAAAAAGCGGAAGAAATAAAAACTGAAAGAGAACGGTTAAAACAGCAGACAAGGGAAATTGAACTACGGGAGAGGCTTATGAAATTGAGGAAACGACTAAGGGGAAAGCGACGTGCCAATTATAGCGTCAGTTCTGAAGAGAGCGGTAGAAGTAATCGCTTATCGTTTAGTAAAGAACGTGCAAAAAGTCCTATTCGCGAAAAAGGCAAAAATAAGAATGTAAATTTAAAAAATAGAGAATTTAAAGGCGACTATAATTATCGACGAGATCAAAGATCTATCTCACCTACACGGAAAAGAAGTAACAGCAGAGATTTTAAACGAAGTGGATGGTTAAAACCGCAGAAAAGAGAACATGAACCACGGAAGATGGCTAGAGAATTGAGGAAACAACTAAGAGAAAAGCGACATGCCAATTATAGCGTCAGTTCTGAAGAGAGCGATAGAAGTAATCGCTTATCGTTAAGTAAAGAACGTGCAAAAAGTCCTATTCGCGAAAAAGGCAAAAATAAGAATGTAAATTTAAAAAATAGAGAATTTAAAGGCGACTATAATTATCGACGAGATCAAAGATCTATCTCACCTACACGGAAAAGAAGTAACAGCAGAGATTTTAAACGAAGTGGATGGTTAAAACCGCAGAAAAGAGAACATGAACCACGGAAGATGGCTAGAGAATTGAGGAAACAACTAAGAGAAAAGCGACATGCCAATTATAGCGTCAGTTCTGAAGAGAGCGATAGAAGTAATCGCTTATCGTTAAGTAAAGAACGTGCAAAAAGTCCTATTCGCGAAAAAGGCAAAAATAAGAATTTAAATTTAAAAAATAGAGAATTTAAAGGCGACTATAATTATCGACGAGATCAAAGATCTATCTCACCTACACGGAAAAGAAGTAACAGCAGAGATTTTAAACGAAGTGGATGGTTAAAACCGCAGAAAAGAGAACATGAACCACGGAAGATGGCTAGAGAATTGAGGAAACAACTAAGAGAAAAGCGACATGCCAATTATAGCGTCAGTTCTGAAGAGAGCGATAGAAGTAATCGCTTATCGTTTAGTAAAGAACGTGCAAAAAGTCCTATTCGCGAAAAAGACAAAAATAATAATTTAATTTTAAGAAATATAGAATTTAAAGGCGACTATAATTATCGACGAGATCAAAGAGCTATCTCACCTACACGTAAAAGAAGTAATAGAAGAGATTTTAAACGAAGTGAATGGTTAAAACCGCCGACAAGAGAACATGAACCACGGAAGATGGCTAGAGAATTGAGGAAACGACTAAGAGAAAAGGGACGTGCTAATTATAGCGTCAGTTCTGAAGAGAGCGGTAGAAGTAATCGCTTGTCATTTAGTAAAGAACATTCAAAAAATCCTATTCGCGAAAATGACAAAAAGGATAATTTAAATTTAAGAAATATAGAATTTAAAGGCGACTATAAATATCGACGAGATCAAAGATCTATCTCGACTACCGGTAAAAGAAGTAATAGAAGAGATTTTAAACGAAGTGGATGGTTAAAACCGCAGACAAGAGAACATGAACCACGGAAGATGGCTATAGAATTTAGGAAACGGCTAAGAGAAAAGCGACGTGCTAATTATAGCGACAGTTCTGAAGAGAGCGGTAGAAGTAATCCCTTGTCGTTTCATAAAGAACATGTAAAAAGTCCTAGTCGCAAAAATGTAAAAAATAATAATTTGAATTTGAGAAATATAAAATTTAAACGCGACTATAATTATCTACGAGATCAAAGATCCATCTCGTAAAAGAAGTAATAGCAGATATTTTAAACGAAGTAGAAGAGATTCAGATACCTATTTCCCTATTGATCACTGTTTTAATATTATATAAATTAAACTGTACTGTCTTTCTCTCCACAATCCGACAATTCTTGCTTGTCTAAATGTTTTTTGTCGATGGTTCTTCTGTAATTATTACTATTATTATTATAATGTTCATGTTAGTATTTTAAATACATAATTTCATTATATTATACTGTTTAATATATATATATATATATATATATATATATATATATATATATATATATATATATATATATATATATATATATATATATATACTTAATTTTACTAGTTTACTATTTCTTATACACTTTTTACAACATTCATTTTCAATAATTTTTATACAGATATACTGTTATATTTTTTAATTTTGTAATAAAAATACTGGAAATATATATATATATATATATATATATATATATATATATATATATATATATATATATATTAATTACTATTTAAATGGGAATAAGCCACAATTAAAGGTTAAATTACGTTTATTGACGTTTCAATTTCCACTTCGGAAATCGTTCTCAAAATACAAACATTAGTAAATTAAACAAATTTTGTTTTTTGTTACTTAGTGAAAAATTCTTCTAATAATTTAATTTTATCTGACTCATCTATATTGACAATTCAGATATACATTATACATTTTAAAGTAGACGACTTTAAAATGATATTGCCAATATTGTTGAGTTGCGTTCCTGGGACGACTTTACTTATAAGATAGTTCATTCGATTACATGAAATCAACTTTAACTGGAGAATATCCGTCAAAAAAGATCATAACATGTAATTCGTCTTTAAAAAGACAAATACATTCCATGATGACAGTAAAATTCTCCTGTTAGTGATTCCATAGTAAATTATGAGGGAAAAACCAGGAAAAAAACCTCATAATACTATCCCGACATGGTAAGTATTTGATCGTGCATTTAGTTTACCTTCAATAAACACCAAATTCCGATTTTATATGTTTGTTATTTAAAAAACATATATGATGTATTCTCTATATGTTACTGACTTACCAATACTGGTATTTTCCTTTTAATAACTTCCTCTTTCAATATGGGTAACCAGATCCTACTACATTCTGCCGAGGAATTCGCGACACAATTGGTCTCATTTAGCATAATTAGAGCCGCTTCTTTGATTTTTCTCTTTTTACCATCCGTTTCTTTTAGGACTATATTTGAATCATTCCATTGAACCCTCTACTTGTTTTTGGAATTGTTTTCTAATGTCTTCATTCTGCAATAGTATACCACGATATCGTTTCACCTGCAGGCTATTCCTCCTAGTATATGTGAGCATCATTTGTTCCATTTTTACTTTTACCGGGAAGTGGTCTGAATTTGCATCCGCTCCTCTATAACTTCTACTGTCGTTAATCTTCATATGTTTCGCTTCAATTAGTATATGGTCTATCTGATTAATTGTTTGACCATCTGGTGATATCCAAGTACCTTTATGAATCTCCTTATGGACAAAATATGTGCTCACAATACGCATATTATTTTCAAAAGCAAATTCAATCAATATTCTGCCATTTAGATTGCTGTCTCTGTGTTTGCTCTTTCCGCCTGTTATTTGTCTGTAAGCATCCTTCCTACCAACTTTTGCGTTAAAATCTCCTACAAAATTATTTTCATATCGTACGATGGTATTTCGTGCAACAGTTTTTCGAGTTGTTCATAAAAGTAGTCTTTAATATCCTCATCCTTATCTTCTGTTGGGGCATGTACATTTATAAATGTTTTTCTGTACTTTCCTCTCATTCTTATCTGACATAATCTGTTTGTTATTGACTCATAACAAAAAACCCTACCCCAAATGGTCTTTCATTATCTCCACTGTTGAAGAATATGTAATTCTTATTCTCTGTGCAGAAAATTCCCGTTTGTTTGGTTTCTTGGATAGCTGCAATATTTACACTTCTCTAGGGTACCCGCTTGATAGTTTTTCAATGTGCGTGTTTCAAATGTTCCTCTAACATTCTATTGTCCAATCAAAATCCTATTTCGTGCCTTTTTCGTCATTAGATTTTCCTTGTCGTTGTACTTTTTCGTAATCAGTTTTTGTTGTTTTTTCTATCTTTTCGATAGCCGGGTTCGATTTCCACCATTCGTTATTTAAGCATAGTTTTTGGTATCCGACTTTTGCGACTCTTCCTTTTCCCTTTTCCTCTCTTGCTAAATCCTCCTTCTGTGTTTTGGCTTCAGATTGTGTTAGGTCACTCTTTATGAAATATTACGTTCCCCTTAATTTATTTTTATTCTTCATAATGAGTTGTTTATCCTTGAGGGTGTCCATTTTCACTACTGCTATTGGTGGTTTTCCGTTCATGACCTTGATTTTCTGAACGTCATTTATTTTTATTTTCACATTCAGCTTATCTTCTATGAATTTTGTAGCATCTTCAATTTCTTTATTTTCCTTAAGGTCGAGCCATTTGATTACAACATTCTGTTTTCTGATTTGCTTATTTTCTCAATCTTGTTCTCCAAAAAGTTTACTTTGCGCTTTAACTCTAAATTTTTTTTTTTAAATTACAAATTTCCTCTTGAAAGTTCTTTTGGTCTTTTTTTATTCCTTTTACTTCGTGCATGAGATCCATCATCATTTCTTTTAATTCTTGGTTTTCACACCCCTTTTTGCTGATTAGGAGCCGATTTAGACACGTCTAGCTCGTTTGCAGTTTGGCATATTCTCAATTCAACAATACGTTCTTTAATATGGTTCTAAAACTATTTGGTTATAATATATTAAACAAAAGTATATACAAATATCACTAAAATAAGGTATATATATATATATATATATATATATATATATATATAAATGTATATATATACATATATATATATATATATATATATATGTATATATATATATATATATATATATATATATATATATATATATATATATTAAGTTAGCACTACTTACGTATTCATCTATCTCATTGGAGATATGTTTAAACCCTTCTAAAAGGCATCCTGTCCTGTGTGCCTAAAAAATTATGAAGATTAATATTTTATTCAAAGCTCTAATATATTTTTTTAAGAGAATATTGTTACAGTAGCCCTTGTTCCAATTCCCCTGACTTCTACTACCGTCATCGATACCCAAGTCAATGTTGAAATTATTGATTTCTGTAGAATGTACAATCGCATAAGACAAACGCGATGAGAAATTATTTTAGTATGATATCAAAGAATAATATTTAATATATTACAAATATTAAATAATGTTGTTTAGATCTATTTTCAGTCACATATTTATTAGTAACCGCTAGATTACTAATAATACTTTAACTAATATTGATAGTTTTCGAAGGATTACCTTCTAATCTCAAATGTTTAGTATTACTTATTTCGTTAAGGTGCACAGTTATTGTTGATACAATAACTGAATGGTATACAACTCTTGACAGGTGTTTATTGATACAGAATTCTATAAAATTAGTTTCTGTTACTTTGTCGATAGCAGAAATATTTTGTTTCAAAGAATGTTTTTATATCGATTGCCCACACCTGTCTAATACTAGTTGTTACTCCCTCGTGTATGTCTCTCATAATATTTTGTTTCGGTATACGGTTAAACTTGATGGATTGGACCGACTTTTGTGTTTTGTGATCTGACATTGAGACCTCATCAGAGACATTCCAGTTCTGAACTGTATTTGTAGTAGAGCAACTACTTAGGATAGGAGGGGGAAGGAATGTTGGAAGAAGGAGAATGTCTTGATTGACAAATTTAAGCAACTACTTAGGATAGGAGGGGGAAGGAATGTTGGAAGAAGGAGAATGTCATGGTTGAAAAATTTAAGGGACTGGCTTAAATGCAGTTCAATGGAACTCTTCAGAGCAGCGGTAGATAGAGATAAGATAGTAATTTTGATTGGAAGACGGTAGCCAGTAAAGATAGGGATGGTTCTGTAATTATTAACAAAGAACAGATACTAAACAGATGACGAGCTAATTTTTTTATTTTAAATAATGTTTCATATAATTTACTTTACCTCATAGCTGAGCCACGAACAAATATAAGATATTGTCACCAACTGTCCCGTATAAATTGCAATAATTCCTTTGCCAAAAAATGAGTACAATTTTGTAGTTTTTTGAGAAAACATTGTAGATGGAACTCGTATAAAATACAAACTATAATTTTGAAATCCTAGAACGAGTTGGATAAAGCTGAATAGAATAGGAAAAGCAAACATTGAGTTGATTTCTTCGGTCAAATAGTAGATTTTGTAATGTTTTATGCGTAACTCTTCCAGTGCATGTATTTGCTTTTCATGCAAATACCTAAAAGATGAAAAATGTTACTTTAAAATATTATAAACTGTGTTACGAATATTAAAGACTCTCAAAGCTAAGGGAAATAGGTAAAAAAAGTAACCTGTTGAGAAATCTGTCCAACCCAGTTATTTTAGTAAGTTTTTTACGTAGTATAGGCCTCTAGAACAAAAAACTATACTTTTTCTGCAATGAATTACATGGTAGTTTTTGGTTATTAATAATTACAGGTTGAAAAATACACATTTTAGTTCGCTTAATTCGTGTAAAAAGCTTTAAGCTTATATTTTCTAAATGATGGTGTACTTATTTATTGCTTATAAAACTTTAAAACAAGTCAGAATCATTAGTTTTTGATAAATTCAAAAGTGCATCAAAAGTTGGGCCATATAGTGAGTCCAATATGGTAAACAATCAGAATGATTTATCAAATAGTTTGTCTCTACTGCCTTCACTCCTTATGGAGTATTGGGCGCTCTTACGTTTCTTATCCCCTTCTGTTTTATTCCTTCGAAATTTCCTCTACATGTATTTTCCATTCCTCTCTATTTCTCGCTCTCTGTTTGATCTCTCTCCATCTCCCATGATCTCTTCTTACAGTTCTTCTCCAGCTATTATCCGGTCTTCATCTTCTTCTTCCGTCTGGTTAGTATTCGAGTGGTTATATTATTTTGTTCTTTCCTTACGATACGTCCAATCCATTTCCTTCTTCTAATCGTGACTCTTGTTTTGTTCTGCTTTTGTTTTTTGTCAGGCCAGTATGTTTTTAGGATTTTTCTGAATGATTTATGTATAATGGTTTGTAATTTTCTGGCAGTTCTTTCTTCCTATCTCCAAAATTCTACACCATACAATAATATACTCTTAATACATCTGTTAAATATTTTGATTTTGATTAATTCTGATATATCGTGTGTTCCAGATTTTCTAGTCTTTACTAGTCTTTTTCTACATCTGATCTACTACCGTCTTTTTTGGCATGATTGATCCCAGATATGTAAATTTATCTACTTTCTCTATTTATCTTCTATTTATTTTAGTTTTGGTTTCTTGATTGTTGTTTTTTAATATTTACGTTTTTTTTCTCCATTTATCTTTATATCTAAGGCCCATTACGTTGGAGTATTTTATAAACTTTTTAATCTTCTTCTGCAAATGGTTGCTATTTCCAGTTAGAAGACAAATGTCTAAATAAACATTTAATTTATATTTCTTTGTCATTCGTTATTTTGTTCCAAGATAATTCTTTGAGTACAAGTGTAGTCGATAGTGGAGCGTTTAGCGTGAAAGCCTGCTTGGTTACTTCTTAGTTTCTTGTCTAGCTCTGGCTTCAGTCTGTTCAATATGATCTTGGACATTATTGTGGATGTGGCGCTCAGCAGTGTTATTGCTCGTTAACTCTCACATCTACTTATATCGCCCTTTTTGGTTACACCCTCGTTCCATTTTTTTGGTAGCTCCTCGTCGGTCCATATATTGTTAAAGATTTTGTGTAAAATTTCTACTGATTGATATGCGTCGATCAATCAATCAATCAGTCAGTTTATAACGTTCTACGCCGTCTTTTGATTTCTAGTCTCCATTTATCTCGGTCGTTCCAAAGGTTTTCTTCAACTCCCCTCTCCCTTAAGTCTTTATCGCTTCCTTCTCTCCAACTTAATCTCGGTCTACCTTGCTTTTTTCTTCCATGCGGTGTCCAGTTTAATACTTTCTTTGGTATTCTGTGTTCATCCATACCATCTTAGTTGATTTATTCTGATGTCCTCTGTTATATTGTGCTTAACACCCATAATTCCTCGTATTCTTTCGTTTCTAACTCTGTCTAATCTTGATTTTCTAGCCGCTCTTCTCCAGAAGTCCATTTCTTTTGCTTATAATGCTTTTAAGTTTTTTCGTTTCAGTGGCCATACCTCACTTCCATATATAACAATGCTTATTATAATGCTGTTATAGATTTTGTGTTTGTTTTCTTTGGAGACCGTTTTGTCCCACAGTACACTGTTCAATTGCCTAATGGCTTGTCTTCCCTGGTTATTTCTATGTTTAATTTCTTAGTGTAATTTGCCATCGTTGGTTATTTGCATGCCTAAATATTTGTATTTTGACAGTGATTTATTTCTCGCTGTATTCCTTCCAAGATTAGATTTTGTTGAATTCCCCCAATACACATGTATTCAGTTTTCTTAATATTTACTTCTAGCCCCCATAGTTCGTATTCTTCTATAAGTTTACGGGTCATATATTCGAGGTCTTCATAGTCTTGGGCCATCATCCTTGTTTGAGTCCATTGCTGATAGTGAAACCCTTGGATACCTCCTGACCTTTCTCTATTTTACTTATGCTGTTCTTGTAGAGGTCTTGAACAGCCTTGATTAAGGTTACACTAATATTTGTTTTCTCAAGAGCTTCCCAGAGTTTTTGTTGTGGCACACTATCCTAAGCTTTTTTAAGGTCCACATAGAGGAGATGTATTGTTTGATTTCGTGCTACTTTTTTTTTCGATTCAGATTTCAGATGGTCGATAGTTGATGTACCTGCTCTAAAGCCTCCATATCACAGAATTCATCTTCTATTCTCTTTTTAATGAGTTTCCCGTAAACTCTCGAGATGGTGCTAAGGACTGCGATTCCTCGATAATTGCCACATACATCTTTACTTCCCTTCTTATGTATTATCGTGATAAACGATGTCCTCCACTCCTCCGGTATACTCTCTCCGTTAATACATTTTTGGTAAAGGCTGGCTAGCTGCTTATATAATTTGCTTGTACCGTACTTGAGTAGCTCAGGTGGGATATTGCCAGGGCCTGGTGATTTTCTATTCTTTAATGCTTGGCATACTCGTGCTACTTCTTTGTCGTCAATCCTAATTGGGGAAGCTATTATATGTACTTGTACCTC
Source organism: Diabrotica undecimpunctata (assembly GCF_040954645.1). NCBI lineage: Eukaryota > Metazoa > Arthropoda > Insecta > Coleoptera > Chrysomelidae > Diabrotica > Diabrotica undecimpunctata. The sequence continues at coordinate 51,697,336 of NC_092812.1, forward strand.
TGATTGTGTTTGAGGTGTTTGCAAATATTCTGCCCTTCCTTACGCCAGTAGATTTGCGAAGTATTCGTCCCATTTATCTAGGTTGATCGGTGTGATGATATCTTTAGTCTTATCTTGTTGAAGTGATCGAAGTATTTTCCAGCTTTAGGTGCTTCTGCTACTCCCCAAGTAAGTGTTTATTCTAGAGCAGTTTCTTTTCCAGCTTTCGTTTTTCTTCTTAGTTTTGATATGCGTCGACCTTATTAAATTATTAAATCTATCTTTAGGTTGTCACTTCCAGCGGTTTTGCCATTTTTTTAGTTGTTTCAGTGTGTTTTGTATTTCTTCTTTCGTCATTTCATGTATTTGATTTTCTTCTGTGTCGTTTCCATCTTTGTATCGTTTCATGTTCTGTTTATCTTTGATTTGTTTACTGCTTTTTAGTGTTTTTCCTGTCAAATTTCGTATGATGGTTTATTGTGTTCACAGTTGTTTTTTTGCGTAGCTCTTTCTGAAATTTTCAGCGTATCATATACGTAATTCCTTTTATCTTTTCTTGCTTAGTTTTTAACTGCTATATTTTTTTCTTTGTATTTTCTTTCTAGCGCTTTTCCTACTTCGGTTGCTACCTTTTGTAACATTTTTACAATTAGATATATAAACTTAGATTTTGGTATGTACTTACATAACTTGAAAATTCTTATCAAATGTCTGGATCGCATAATAGCAGGTTGATTTTTCATCACACATGTTCTTCAAATTTTCTATTCCATGGTTTATCCATTTAAATCTTTGCCTCATTATCAACAACATTACACATATTTTCAAGAACAACATATTAGTAGCCATTATGGGGGCACAATAGCATATATTTGCCGAAAAATTTTTAAAACTACTAGGAAAAAAGCACAGTATGTCTACTGCGAAAATAAACACTGTTGTGCTTAAACTAATAGTACTTAGAACCAGAGATATTAAGAATATTATTAGATATTCTTGTTGAAAGTTGATGTTCACATATGACTTCAATATCTTCCTATCAAATAAAATTAACTCGTTTAACCAAATCACCATCTAAAAATAAACAAAATCATAATTAGATACTTCTGTATTTAAATAAACAAGTAAAAGAATAAAAAAAAAGTGCCAACAAATAGTTCGGTCTGCATTTATTAACATAGATAGAGCATTCTGTAATATCTTATTTAATTCCATACAAAGCACATTAGAAAAGAAGGACATAGAAGTCTCACCGATTCAATAAATTCAGTGAGAGGACCTTCAATACTCGTACAGACAGTTAAAAGACAGAAATCCATTCGAAATTTTCAGGGTAAGTCTCGGAGAATTTTCAAACGGATTGGTTTAGCTTTACAATGTAAGCGCCTTTTGTAAAAGAGCTAGTGTCGTTCACAAAAGAATCGAGTTTTTAAGAAACTATAATAATTATAAAAAAGAACACGCTTCATTTGTTTATTAAAACGACACCTGGATTTTTGCTAAAAGTGGAATAAGACGGCCTCGATAGACAAGACGAGAGTATAAAATTCGTAAAACACACCAATATTGAGGAAAAGAGAAATATAATGCATCTGGATGGAAAACGTAGTTTTATTAATGATGCGAATCTCGTGTTTTCGTCAAAATGAAAATCGGCTGATTGGATGTTTATGAAATTGTTAAAAGAAAAACTGCTTCCAAGTTTACATAAACAATGTGTTATAGTTTAATGAAACAATAATTAACGAATGAAAATATTTCATTTCCTCAGAATTCTTCAAGCCGGAATTATTACAGTTAGCCAATAGGAATACTGTACTAGCCAATGTGTTAAGACTGTCCCCTTACCATTGTAAGGGTAAATAAACTTTAATTTCATTGAAAACATTTAGTGAATACGCAAAACTAATTGCGAAAACCATGCGAAAGCTTAAACGGACTGATGTTTTAAAACAATTGTTTAAAAAAAATGCCAACAGTTTGTCAGACGCAAAGGAATTTTTAATCTCGGTTAGTTTTCACTGTAGCAGATTTTCGTGAACAGCTTTTGGAAGTTTTTGATTTTAATATTAAAGGCGACGATTTTGAAAGTGATGATATCTCGATCCGTGAAGCAATCGGTTTGGAAACTTTATTAAATGATTACTCTTTTAACATTCTTTTAAATATTTTTAGGAAAGTATTTACCCAAACCGATTTGATATTTAATGTTGTTCAAAATCGGTCAACTGACTTTATTTATTCCATAAATAGAAAAACGAAGCTAGTGCAAAATCTCAGAGATTTTCGTACTGATAGTATCTAATTTGCAATAGATACACAGTGACGTTTTGGATTCGCTTGATATTCCCGAACTCCCCAAAAAAAGGCAATGACACACAGATTTTGAAAAACGAGTACATTTTGAAATTTTTAATACTATTATTATGCAAATACATACTCGTTTTTCGAATTTTGAAGATTTGCAAATTTTCGACCTCTTTGACGATTAAAAAATTATCCATCATTCTTTAATAAAATAAAATTAGAAAATAAATTAAAAGTTACATAAGATAAGTTACAAGATATGTATAATTTTATATACTGCAATTCATTACAATAAACTATTATCGAAATTAATAAATGATTGTCATTAATTCTCCCATTACCACCAACTTCTGCCTCAAATGAACGGGATTTCCCTTGTCTCAAAAGAATCAAAACGTATTGTGGAAACATCATGAAACAAGAGAGAATGTCAGCTTGTCTCAAATGTCAATAGAAAAAAAAACTTTTAAAAACTCTCCAAAACTCTAATAAATTTTACGATGACGTTATAACTAATTTTGCTACTTCCAAACAACGTAGACTAGAGTTAATTTATAAACATGTTTAGGTTCTAACTTTATAGGAAAAAAAAAACAAAAAATCCTCTAGAATGATTTTTATTAGACGATATACCTATCTGAGGAGACAAAAAAACCTTGCCGACACTCTGTCTCCAAAGCCACGAGCCGCCATTGACTGGAAGAGAATTTAAAAAAAAATGAAATTTCATTAAAACCAACTAAGCCTATTGGTAAATAGGAACGAATTTAAAAAAATAAATATTCTGTTTAAACTTTGTGTTAAAATTGTTTCATAAAAAATTATGAAATTGTCTTACCTTTCCAGTGTATATTATGTCTACAATATATACCAAAATATTGTTCATGATACTATGTATAGTGGACATAGTATCTAGAGCAGCATATAAAATATCCTTGTCAATAGTATGTCTCGTAAGAATTTCGTAAAAACCTGTACTGATAAAAATAAATGTACATACGACGGGATACACATATCCGTAGTACCGACAAGAAAAACCATCCTTTTCAATGTGGACACTAGAAAATCCTGTTAGTTTGGTTACAAAAAATACAGGATATATACACCGATGGAAATTGAAAAATTTTAACATTTTCATACATCGACGTTAACTCGGTATGATGTTGTCCCAGACCTTCGGGGCTGTTCCTAAATAAACAATATAAGGGCTGCTATTAATATTGAAAATTGACAAATCGTCCCATGACACCTCAACTCTAGTTAATATGTCCCACTAACATGCTAACTACATTATGATTGACACTAATGATATATTTAAACCTTAAGCGAAATCAAAGAGGCGTGGTAACTTTTATAGAAGTGAACATAAAATATAGAACAGCGATTGAAAGTTATAATTATTTCAATGGAAAAAACATCTTGATAAATTTTATTAAGATTTCTTTACATTCTTTATAAATGAAATATTGTTAAGTATGTGGTAATTTATGTTTACATAAAAACATAGATATATCGAAAATGATATAAGCTATGAAAATATATTTAAAACAGTGAAGAAAGGAGAATATTTACATAACATACACTTATAGTCAAGATACGAAAACTTAAGCGTGAGAAATAACAAACAGAAACATTTTCTTTTATATAGATTAAGAATTTAGATTATCAAGCAAGCAAGCAATTTAATTGAACCCAGCCTGTGAGACTTGTTCACCGCTTGGAATTATGTTCGGGTGTATCAATTCAGTGGAGCGAGGTGTATTAATTCGTGTGTAAACAGGAATCACTCCACCGCGCTCCAATGCTCCAGACTATCTCTTTCCCCTGTATAGCACTCTGATGCGGGATAGGGGCACATCTATCACAAATACTCTTCATGTGGGAGTCCTGGGTAATATAACTCCAACCTGGTTCCCTAACCGCTTTAGATTCAGGCTAGCATTAAACGCTTTGTTCCTGTTTTCCTCTTGTGACTTGTCCGTGAAACTAAAATTGCTCACTTGAGTCTGAAACCTCGGCTCTGGGCTGCACCCAGTTCGGAGACTTGGTGGTCAAGGGTTTGGGCCCTACGTGCCCGGGTTTTTAGATTTTCTTAATTTTTTTGGTGGCTTGCAACAGTTTTTGTTAGTATTTTTATAATTTTTTTGGTGACCGAAGCCGTTTTTTATGATTTTTTTGTGTAGGATGTCTGAAATAAAGTCATATTAGTAGATGAAATAAATCTTAATACCTGGGGCCTACACAGTGCTGCACTTGTCCGCGTTGTTAGAGCTACGAACTATCCTCTTTTATTTCTTATTTATTTATTCTACTTTCTCTCTGGTATATTTATTTATTTATTTTTGCTCCGGGATTTATTTTTATTTTATTTCACTTTTGTTGTTTAGGTCTTTTGTGCTTCCACCGATGGAAAACGTCGTATCTCAGGATCTCTCGCATTATGGGACTTGGGTGATTCTCGAGTTCGGCGAATTTTATCCTGGCTTTTTCCTTCATTTCCATTCAAGTCACCCTGACCTGCTGCAGTTCTCTGAATAAAAATCGCTCCGCGACGTAGTTCGTTAAGTTGATTGTCTCTCTTAGGCTGCTGTTGTGTGCCGATTGTATCCTCTTCTTTGCGGTGTTACAGATGTGTCCCCATACGAGAGATGCACATTTTAGTATCGGAAGGATTATATTATTTATTAGTCCTCAAGTTACTTTTTCTACCTGCGAGTCCTCTTATTAAGACTTATGAAAGTTAAGCGTTGGTTATGTTCGTTAGAAAAACTATGGCTCTCGCCGGTAACTATTTCAGAGCCCTGTTTGTTATTTAATGTGGTCCAGATGGTTTCCCGGGCCTGTCTATTTATTCTTTGACTTTATCAATGAAGTCCATGTCTTCGTCTGGGTGGTAATTTAATGTGCACTCTCTCTCTCGGAAGTCGTCTTTATAAACTCGGCTTTTTCCTCAATGGAGTAGACAATTCCATTTTCTCCATGTATTGGGGGATTGGTTTTCTATCCCTTCTGAGAATTTTTTGAAGCTTCCAAATATTTCCCAGTTTTGACTACGGTGTTGTTGTAGTGCTGTTTTGACCTCTCTTTTCCCTTGTCATGTCCTTTATCTCCTGGGATATAATGCTGTTCCTAAGTGCTTGTTGTATGATATTGTAATATTTTTATTAATCTAATTTATTGTCTTTATTTATTATCAAAGGTTCTACATTTATAACACTTACAAGATGATTAGAATCTTTATATATTTATTACAGTTTTACACTTTTCACTAAGAACTAGAACACAACCACTTTAATTTATATCATTTATTTACAATATTTATTTCGGACTAAAAACTCGACTTCATATACAAAACTAACTGTAACTTAAATAAAAGGTTCCTCTATATTTATACTAAACAACCGTTAGACTAGAATTCCGGCAATTCCCTTCGAACAGACGAGAAGGTCACCCGGACTGGTTTTCATTTGACCTTCTTCTGGAAACTTCGACTCGTCAGGTATTACCTGGAGTTTTTGCGGGCTGGTGTATGATCTAGAAAAACTTGAATGGAATAGAATTAGAAATATAATGTTTACAGTTAAATATGAATAATATATTTATCGTAACAATATTCTCAAACTCTAGGACTCTATCCTCTAAATTTAGACTATGAAACAAAAGGAAAGGCAGCACCAAATCTAGTTTGTGCGACTTTGTGTTTAAATTAACTGCTTTAAGGTGTTTAAAGTTTAAAACGTTTTGGAAGATAAGACGATGAACATATCCAATAATTAATTTTATATAATATCGTGGCTTTTTAACCATAAATTTTAAAACTTTCTGGAATATATTGAGCGAAATATGGTCTTAATTTTACACTGACGTAATGTGACTTACGTCAGTCAGTTCTCTACACACAAGCCAGAGAGTGTAGAGAACATTGGAAAAGTATGAGGGAGGCTTATGTAGTCGTGGACGCGATCGGCTGATTTATGATAATGAAGATGACTTAGAGCCGGTACTTTCAGTCCTGATTAAACCCCGATTAACTCAATTTTGTCAGCCGGTTAACTTTAATCAGCGCTAACAGATACTTTCATCCCCGATTAGACTTAATCAAGAGTTAACGGTCGATTAACTTTAGCCAAAAGTAGTATGATTAACGGCAGTTTAGATAATCAAGGCATTCTAACCTTACATTTATAAAATAAACTATTATCAAAGAATACAGATATAGAATATAGACGCATATTCTTTGCTATTATGTTTTCGTTTTGTTTTGTGGTTATGTTTGAACTATTATTTTAATTTATTTTTAGCAAAACCTATATTTTATATCCACAAAATAGACCTTCACGAGTTTGAGGAACATTTTGATGATGATAAAAGAAAAATATATTTTTTAAATAACGTCTGAACCTATACAAGAAAATGAAAAAATTATATGGACGAATTTGATGATAACGAATTTTTGTTAAGGCTTTGTTTCCATAAAAATACTGTGAGACAATTTATACAAGAGCCAATTTTACGTCATACAAATCTTCAGAAAGTATATACTTATTACCTTTCTTTCATTCAAGCACACGTTAAATATATTTTTTTATATGTACCTATAGCTAACAGTAAAAAAATCGGTTGCCTGTAAAGTCGGTTTTACGGGCGAAGATTTTACGTGACAACGTCTTTTTCTCGGTAGAATATTTATTGATATGAATATTATTAAATTGCACAATAGGAACAAGGAATTGAATGAAAATAAGAATTGCACAAATTTTAACTATAGAAATATATTTTGTTTACTAAAACATTGTACATGTAAACTTAAACTTAACTAATTTCTATTTGAGTGATTTTGTTGAGGATAGGACGATGATAGGAGAAATAGCATCGCACCAGCGGACCAATCATGTTTGAGTGGGAGAGAGACGCAAGGCATTCGCCGGTCCGGCGGGCCTCTCTCTCGTGACTCATCGTAACAGACGTGAGCGGGCGTTACACTTTTTCATGAGTGACTCCGAGCCACAACCTAATTTAAGACGTTGTCACGTCAAAATCTTTTTGTTTTAGGTACGATATGATACTTGTGCTCAACTTGTGCTGTGATATGAGCTTCATATCACAGCACAAGTTTTAATAACTTTACGAATTTATGCTACAGGCTGTTTTTATATAGTTATGGGTGATTTTTTTGGTATACACAAAATAACTACTGGAAGAATTATAAAGAAAGTGAATTATAGAGAAAGTGAAATACTGGCAAATGAATGTTGTTGATATTAATATAGATGAAGTTGACACAGAAGATATTCCATTTATAAATACTAATCTATAAACGACAATAAAATTTCAACAATAAATATTTAAACCTTTGTTTTATTGTGTTGAATCAGTTTATATTGTTAATATACTTTATGTTTAACATCTGTTGAATCGAGTATTCTAATTTTGAATCAGAAACCTTAACAAATCCTAAACTATTCCACAAAGTCTGAAACATGAGATTTGTAAACATGACAATTTATTGAATTTATATCTTACTTTTTTTAGCAATAAAAATAAGCATCCCAAATTATAAATACACAATATCAAAACTCAATTAAAATAGTTCACAATAATAATGGTTCAAATAAATATAGTTTCATTTCCAACAAAAAAAAAACAATAATGAAATCGCTTAAACAAACACAAAAAGGTCACATTTTCTTCAGCCATTTCGGAAAATATATTAATTTGCCGCGTAAAACATATCAGTTTACCACCTAAAATATAACATAACTTACGAGAGTTAAATTAACAGCCACGATTTGATCATGATTAACTAATCGCGCACAAAATTGACTGGAAAATACCAAAACTTATTTAATCAAGGTTTAACCGGCGATTAAAGTTAATCGGCCGATTCAGTAATCGTGTGATTAGGTATTAGCAAAAGTACCGGCCCTTAGTCGCAGGTAAATACTGGAATTATTCTAAATTTAATCAACACAATTTAAATATTAATGATCAAAAAAATAAATAAATTTCTGAAATAAAAAATTGCGTTTGTTATGTGATTAATTTTTTCAAATATTAAATATTCGACCACGAAGAAAAAGTTAACATGTTTTTTAGCACAAGCAGACTTTGTGTTTTTTAATAAAATTTAAGGAAGAAGAATTCTACCTTAATTGCGGTGTGCACGATCGAATAGACGGTAAGGACGACCATAACAGAGAGAGGTGAGCCTGCTTTCCTCTGTATATACTGTTCTAAGTCGGTGGGTGATAAGGAAGTGTTTATGGATGTGAGGGATTGCTTTAATTAGCCATACATTAGACAGAACAAATAATCCAAACAGACAACGGAGAGGAACAACGCCGTCACACTAATGAAAAACAGGAAACTATGGAACTGGATCCGGTTCTATGCCAGTAGTACCGAAATAAAGGTAAACTAGTGAAAACTAGTTCCCCTAGTGATAGAAACAGTTATGCTGCACTGAAGTTTACAACTTATGAGTCGCTCACAGCTTGAACTGCAAACAGTTTCTTAAGCGGCAGAGCACAACAAACTAATGTGGGTGGCAGGGCATAAGGAAATTGTTGGTAATGAGATTGTCGATAGTCTTTTTAAAGAAAGAGGAAATATTTATCGAACCACAGCTCCTCTTAGGTGTACCAAAAATCTGTATAATGGAAGATCGTATTAAAATGATAAAAGTAACTTTATGTAGACTACTGGAAAAACATTCCAGGCCAAAGGTAAGCAAAAGACTGAACTCTGAGTAATCACAGGTGTTCTCACTGGACAATGCTCTCACTCAGATAACATCTTTGTAAAATGGGCAAAGTGGCAAATAAACTGGTGACACCATCAATAAAAAGGATCAGCCGATCACATCCAAATGACATGGTAAAAATGAAAATGGACCAATCAGACACACACACACATTATATATATATATATATATATATATATATATATATATATATATATATATATATATATATATATATATATATATATATATATATATTTCCAGGAATCATTGGTATAATAGATGGAACCCATATCAAAATAAACAAACCGCAGGTGGATCCTGATTCCTATCTAAATAGAAAGCATTTTTATTCAATTCAAGTAAGTACTTATAAATTGTAGTATTTTGTTTATGAGATTGAGCCACAATTGTTGGTGTAATTAAAATTACATTTCTTCATTTAAGAAATGTAATTTTCATTGTGGCCGAGCTAAGTGATCTAAGTGCCAAAATTAAAAATTGCCAGAAATCAAAGAAAACTTGACCAACCAAAAAAATAAAACAAAATATAATTTAGATTTGGACTGAGGTATTCTTTTTCATGTTTTGATTGACTGCAGTGGCTCTTGTCCCTCAAGAAGCTATTGGTGTAATATTTTACCATCTATTACGAAAAGCGTACTTAAATTTTTTAACACTGGCCCAAAGATCAATTAACAAAGAACATGACCACTGTAGTGGCCAGACTTATTGAGGGGCTCATCTTTGGGCTTCGTTTGCAACCACTAGAGTGAAGGTGGCACGTAGATCTCATAGAGGGAAATTGGCATACTAACCTAGATCAAATTGATTGAAAATCAATTGTGGCTCAATCCCATAAACAAAATACTACATTTAACATGTCACAAGAAAACAGTTTTAGAACTTTGTTAGGTATAAATTTAAAATGTACATTATCTCAATCAATGGAAACTTTCAATATTAAATTACCTCCTTTTTATTTTAGGCGAAAGTGGTCTATGATCATAGGAAAAAATAAGGGACATTTTTGTTGGTTACCCTGGATCTGTCCACGATAGTAAAGTATTCAGAACATCTACTTTGTTTGATAGCTTAGAGGAAAATTATGGTGAATATTTTATTATTATATTATATATATATATATATATATATATATATATATATATATATATATATATATATATATATATAAGCAAAACACAGAAAATATACATGAATTCAAGATTGGAAATACTGGAAGATTAATAGAAGAGAAACAAAAATAAGAATTCTGCCTCAGACTCCCGTAAAGGTTTAAGATGGTTCCAGAAAAAAGTAATGGTTTGGACCCTGCAAGAGAAAATAAGTTAAATACATATACCATTTTTCAAATGAGTCATTAAAAATTATTTTAAAATAAATAAATAACAGTTTGAAAAAGATTGAATTTATAATAAACTATTTATTTTAACGTTGGCTAATATGAAAATACAAATACTTAAATACAAATAAAAGAAGAAATTAAAAGAATTTTGTATCTTAAAAGAATATTAACAATATACACAAACGAAAAATATATTTAATCTACATTTTCAGCTTCAGCTGACTCTACTTCATTTTTGGCAGGTTTCACAAGCACTTTATCTATTAGTCCAAATTTTTTGGCTTCATCTGGACTCATAAAATAATCTCTTTCCATACTGTTTTCTATAACTGTCAATTCTTGTCCGGTGTGTCGAACATACAGTTGATTTATTTGATTTTTTAATTTCATAATTTCTTGTGCTTGAATTTGAATATCTGTTGCCTGGCCCTAAAAACAAATATAATTTATTATTTATTAAAAATAAAGCATATTTTTTTTAATGTTTTAATAGAATTTATGAGTAGGAAAGCATCAAATTTTACTGGCTATGTAAGTTTTAATATTATGTGATTGAAAAATGCTGAAAAGCCTTGAAAGCTTGGTATATTTGTTGTGAATTGAACAATAATTAGTTAACACTTAATTTAACTTGACAAACAACTATTTACAAATAAGAAAAGGTAAAGAAGGAACTGCAGTATAGTTAATCTTTACATACAAAAGAAGTCATCCTTACTAGGTGGTGTGACAGAGAAAAACTCTGTCAATATTAGTAAAACAATAGTAGTGTAATTCACAAGGAGATGGAATCTAGATAACATCTGGATGCCCACTTTGTATGGAGAAGCTGTCAAAGAGGTGACTGAGGTCAAATATCTGGAGTAATACTAAATAAGCAGCTTACATGGCATCTCAAAAGAATATCTAACACAGAAAAGTTTGAGCTTCATGATTGAACATGCTCCAGTTAAGGGACACCTGCACACAACGAAGCTGTTTCATGCAGACTTTGTGGCATATAACTCTTAACAGTGAAACAGATTTTTCATGAGTGCGAGCCACTAAGTCATAGGCATAAAACAATTTTTAAAGACTATGACATGACTCCACAAATAAATGGTAGCGGTACACTACACTTTTATAACCTGGTATAGACTTCCAGAATTCTGTAATGGGCTATCTTGAATAAATGTAAAATGTACAATAAGCTAAATTAAGCAGAAAATAAAATTACGAGGGTATAAGAGAAGAAATTTACCTATGTTATACAAATTATAGAAAATAGAAATATAGAAAAATTAAAAAACTATAGTTTAAAAGCAGCGTGCCAAATTTATTGTACAATGGAAGAATTGAAAAGATCCCAAGTAAAGAAATACCTTTACAATTCAGATAACCTGGAGTAACAATGAACAGAAATTAATGGAGAGAATTTTCGAAAACAACATAAGGAAAAAATAATCCATACACTTAACCCTTACAAGGAATTAGTGATCTTACCTGTGCACCACCAGATGGTTGATGGACCATGATCCTAGCATTTGGAAGGGAATGTCTCATACCTGGAGTACCAGCAGCTAATAATAGTGATGCCATACTGCAAGCTTGTCCAACACACCTATTTAAAAGAAAATTGAATCATTATAATGATAAACACAATATGGATAACTAAATTTTGTTTTATGAACTGTTTAAAAGCAAATAGGTACCTAATTTAAATAAATAAACTAAATATGATTATATGATGCCCAAGGAAATGATCCATATCTTGTTCTCCAAGTTATAGACAATAGGAGCCAATGGAGTGGCTTGATATTGAAAAATGATCTATGTGCAGAATTGAAAATGAAGATAGTAAGGAATCTAAACTATGCCTGAATGTACCTAAAGTTAAGTGTCAGAAATATTGCATTAGTTACATGATGGTCCATTAGCTGGAAACTTGGGTTCTTGGCTGGAAAATGAAAATTGTGTGCAATAGGTAATTGTGTGCAGGGCTTTTTATAGTTTTATAACTAGGAGATCAAACTACAAGATGGTTAGAGTGAACACAGGAATGTTATGAATATTGTCACAAAGCACAGATCAAGAAAAATCCATTTCAATCATAATATCCTTTCAAGAAAGCAATACAGCACAAATTGTAGCCACTGTTAAATATTAGAGAATGACTTTGCTACTTTTAGGATTATTCCTAGACTTAAAGGAATAATCAAAATGATCGAAAATAGTTACCAAAACAACACAATAAAAGTAAAAGTAGAAGAACTAACTGACCCTATTGAAGCTGGCAATGGGATAAGACAGCGAGATTCTGAGTCCTCTATTGTTCAACCTGATTATGGATGAAATAATAAAGAAAGAAAGAACTAAAAAAGGATACCAAATGGGAGAAAAACAACTTAAAATAATCTATGTAGACGACTCAATACTAATCTCTCAAAGTAAAGATAATTTACAATGTATGCTGCACCAATTTATTATAACCACCTGAAAATTTAACAAGTTAATTTATCAAAAAAAAGACAAAATGCATGATTATAACAGCAAATTTACTAAGATGTCAATTGGAGCTGAAAGGTCAGATAATATAACAAGTAATGGAGTTTATATATCTAGGCATCACATTATCTATCTACGGAAAGCTTGAAACAGAAGTGGAAGATCAAGTAAATAGAACAAACAGAGCCACAGGTTGCCTGAATGAAACAATATGGAGAAAAAAAATATAGGGAAAGAAATGAGTGTCAGAATTTACAAAACAGTCATCAGACCAATAATGACATATGCAGCAGAAACATGACCTGACACAGAGAAGATCAAAAGAATGTTAGAAATAGCAGAGATGCAAACAGAAAGATAGGTGGTAAAATACTATGGAACAGAGCTAGAAGTACAGATATATGATAAATATGCAAGGTGGAGAACATCAAGGACTGGGTAAGAAATAGAAGAGTAGAATGGAATGATCATATAAGCCTAATGACCACAAATAAAGTAGTGAAGATGGCAAGAGACAGTTCCCTAATAGGAAGACGCTCAGTAAGAAGAACACGGAAATAATGGAACAACAACTTACTACAGGCACATTGAAAAACAGACAGAGTTATTTCTACATAAAAAGAAGAAGAGAAGACTTTGCTTCTTCTTCTCATGGCGCCGTCTCCTTTCGATCTCGATTCGTTGGCGATCCAAATGGATCATGATTGGCGATCCTACAGTTAACTAACTGATTAAAGTCAACCTCAATAGGTACCATATACCTACTAAAATACGCCATATCTGAATCATGTTTAAGATTGGAAGCTTCAAGGTGAAAGACTGTCTGTCCATGTGCATGTAGTCCAGAAGGTAGATCCTATTCAAGTCAATAGAATTGTTTTATACTGAAAAATGTCAGAAATATTGTTAGTTACATAACCGTGCACCAAATGGTGGACACTTTTGCATTACAAAGACAAAAAGTTAGTTGCATTGGAAACTAGAAGAAGATAATAGTGCCAAAAATGTGTATTATATGCAATTGGCAATATTTCAATTGGTAAAAATATTTGAAACAGTATGAGGTTAGTACTCAGATAGATATAAGATGCACTGTACCATTGTAAATTGTGACCAAATGTACGAATATCACACTAAAAATGGGGAAAGGAAGAAAAACCTTACATATTTAATTTTTAATTATTTCTAATATTGGGTTCAAATACTAACCAAGTAGAAATAGGTGGCAATATATACTGCATGGTATCATATATTCCCAATCCAGCAGTCACACTTCCTCCTGGTGAATTTATATACAGATGAATGGGTTTTGTGGAAGACTCTGACTGCAAAAACAGTAATTGAGCAACTATAAGGGAACTCATATTATCATGGACTGGTCCCATAAGGCAAATAATCCTTTCTTTGAGCAATCTTGAGTAAATATCATATGCACGGTCACCCCTGCCTGTTTGTTCTACTACTATTGGTACCAGTCCTATATTTCTAGTAATCTTGTTTCCCAAACAGCTATTGCTTCTCTAAAAATAATTACATATTAATAAATACAATAAATATTAACCAGACATTAAAAAACTACTTATGAGGATATTAAAGGGTACCTGTTGGTAATTCCTGTTAATTTTAAGTTATACTAAGATTAGATTTTGATAGTGAATATTAAAATATTAAAATAAAAACAGCTCCAATGATACAGTAATATTAATAAATTAATTGTATTCTTTCTTTTATTCAATTCTTCTTTATGCTGAAAAATGTGTACAGCTTGTCTGGCAGGGTGTTTGAGGTAATGGAGTAAAGACTAATGTAGATGCAAAATAATTTCATTGAACAGTTTCTATGTCATGATTTAACACAAACTAATTATCAGTTTCAGTATTTCTCAGGTTAAGAGTATAGGTATAATTCTTATATTATATAAATATCTTTAATTGCAATTCTTTTATTCCTTGTTATTAGTTCAGAGTTTATTTCTATTTCTATACTTTTTTATCACATATATTGTGTCCATATCAGGAAGTCGTATGACTGTGAATAAATGTTAAGTCTGGATTATTTTCTATCTTTCCTTTTTGTTTCTGATCATTTAATTTACTTTCTATACTTAAGTAAACCGGCGTTAGTATTTCCTTAATGCATAATTTACAAAATTATCAATTAATTATAACGCTTTTCAAAAGATAATTTTATTTACTTACCAACAAACATTTTAAACTATTTCCTAATCCTAACATTTTAATTTTAAATTATAACTTTAGTATTTATAAAAAGTTAAATGTTTACTTTTAACATCTCATTTGCGATTTGAAGTGACAAGTGACAAATAACGCTTACGTATTGCAAGTTGCGCTTTTACACAACTTGAATTGAAACATCTATTGACTTCTCAAAAACCTGTTTGAAATTATGTCGTTTAAACCATATAAAAATATACGAAACGCTTAAATTATTTGCCATATACCATTACTACAAAAGATTCCCACAAATGAAAAACGCTTTTAATATACATATACCTTATATCTTTTTAATTCGGTACACTGAAATAATTTTTAATAAAGTATTATGGCCGTAAACTCCCCATAAATATAAACTAATAAATCCCTTTATATAAATTCCATGTAATATTGTGCGGGTGGTAACATAGTGTACTATTTTTTAAATATTTTTGGGAATATATTCATGTTCCTAATTTGCCTTAAAAAAATAATCGATCTTCACTGGATTATTCGGATGAATCGAAAAATTGAATAGTTTTTGATTCGAATGCTTGGTTCGTCTAAACTCGGTGTCTATTTGTGGAGTAGGTTCTTTCATCTGTCTCAGTTTTTGTTACCGGGCTGTTTAATAGAGCTTAGCAGAAGTAAATTCAACATTTATTAATAAAGTAGTTGAATAATTTGGAGGTAAAAGTGTAAGTACGAAATATTTAGTGTATTTTTTGCATGCATGTATGTAACAATTATATTTGTAAAAATATTGATCAGATGGTCACTTTCTACCAGTCGCCATGATAAAAATTAGACGTTTTTATTAGTTCTTAGTTACCCGAGATTGTTCGAAGTTTCCAACAATCGAAATTTGATTAATATAGAGGAGCTGAAATTCGATCTTTTGTTACATTGTAATACGAAATTCAAAACGAAAAAAATTTAACAAAACTGGTTTGATTCGATATAAACTCCGGTAAATTTATAATTATAAACTATTATAAATATAAGTAACAAAAAGGAATAAATATGCTTTATTACTATAAATATTTCAGCAAAATATGTTTGCACTAAAACGTGGATTTCATTAATAGTGACATTCTGATATATTTCTTTAAATATATATATATGTTATGTGTCAAAATGTAGAGATAAATGACTGGTTTTCTCTTATTTTTCCGATTTTCAACACAAGCAGCAACACTGGTTTGATTTGATGACGATTAATCGAATTTAGTTTTTTTTCGGCCGGTTTCAAATACCTATCAATCGAATACCGGTGGAATCGTTAACAAATCGAGTCAGATGGTGAATCGCGCATTACGAGTTTTCGTTTTCATCGATCGTCTCTCGCTCGTCACTTCGTCACTCGTGATCGCTGATCTAGTCTATTCATTGTTGAAAGTAGTGTGTGTAGCGTCGGCTGCTATAAAATCTTACTATTTATTGAATTAAACCGTAAGTATATGATAAATATTTTATCAGTGAATTGTTTTATAAGAAAATATGTAATTTTGTGAGTCTAGAGCTTTCCCCTTAAGTTTTTTGGTCTTGGGAAGTATTGACCTTCAACATTGAAATCTTTCGTGATTTTTGGTGATAACATTTTAAAAGTCATTATTAATTTTTTGTGTGCGTTTTCCTAATTCTATTCATAACGGTATTAATACAAGGGTTAAAATTCTAGACAGTTCAGAAAGTGAAATATTTTTCCCGTGCATCATCAATAAGTAGATCCAGTGGGCGATCGATAACCCAGTGTGTTTGCATCTTTTTTTCACAATATTTCTGCAGTGGATCATATTTACACAGAATCATAAACCTTTTAGGAAACATTTAAACCATTCACGATGTGAAAAAATGTTATAACTACGCATTAGAGTAAAAGGTGTGGCTGACGCCATATTGTCAATCTCTTGCCGGTGGCGTGGTGACTAGCGCGGTAGTCGAGTTTTATCTTCTTCGGTGTTAGTGCCTGAAAAGATATTGTGACCGGTCTTCTGGAATATCAATTAGAGGGTGGAAATAGTTTATCTATCGACTTACTTGCTGGTAAATTTAATAGTTCTATTAATAGATTTCTACTAAAATTTTGATTTTGTGGAAATATATCATAACCTGCGATTGAGCCCACGTCTATTAGTCATTGCCAAAAAAATTCAATCAATTGGGCTGTTCACACTTGTTTAAATATCTCCCTAATTCTTGCATTAATTCTTAATTTGATATTGCTAATATTGATTAATTGCAAACTTTTTAAATGTAATGAACATAGTGAATTGAGAACTGTGTGCATGTATTGAATATAATTCATTATGTTAAATTAACTTTTCCCTAAAGTTCTTTTAAAATGGCAAAAATAGAAATACTGCATGTATCATTAATTTTGTATTTTTGTTACATTAATAAACAAATCTAATCGAAATTCTCACAATTGTTTTGCCTCAGCTACCTTATATTCAAGATGTGCACACCTATTAAGGTGGGTGGTAACCAGGTATAAAGGCGAAAATTTCGTATTTTAATGCTTATTATCTTCAAATAATATCCGGTTCTCTTAGATTATACATTTTGCAGGTTCTCAGTGTTTATTCAACATAAACTCTAGACAAGCTATAAGGTTAATTTTGTGAGAGCAAATAAATATGAGTAAAAATAAATATGAAGTTAAGAAATAATAATAGCACCTGGAAAACTGAAAATGTATTGTTGCTGATCTCACACTTACTTATTAGTAATAATGCAGTCATACTTATAGTTTTAAATATCATTTAATCATAAGATATCAAAAAATGTGTTTAAATATGTTTATGAAAGATATACTAATGATATTTACTGTATTTTATTGCAAAACAACTGAAGTACTAAATAGTGCAAACTGCCAGTAGCATTAAAATCCTACTGTTTACATTTTGTTTTTTCTTAAGGGGTAGCATGCAGAAAATATATAACAGTGAAATATATGTAAAATGAACACTTTCTAGGTTAGTTAGTATTCCAGGGTTTGATTTTTTTACCTAGCAATATTTTTCTGTGATATTAATCAGAGAAACTTCTGTTGTACATAGGCTTTTTTGTTAGGATCCTAGTTACTTAGGTTTCATTACACATTTCTTTTGATCTGCCTTACAACTCTAAACTAAAAAAAAAATGAAAGGGGCAACATCATTGTTTTTTTTTTCTACCAGACCTCATTATTTGTTAGCTTATTGATCCTGTTCAGAAAGCCATCAGTATTCACCTAAATATTCAAAATGTTTACATTTTTTGTGTTACATAATGTTCTGCATTGTCATAGTTATATGTATATCTTTACTGCACCAAAAAGTCTGTTTATGACCAATTGTGGTCACATTTCAGCTTATATCCACTGTTGAATGAATATGCAAAGGTTTTTTCTGATTCTATTATCATGTCTAATTATCAAAGGTTGTTGGTTATAAAGTTAAGGTGACAAAATACACATCTGCTTCACTTCATTTCTCCAATACTGCTAGAATTTTGGTTAATTCTGATGTCTGCACATTATGAAAACACAATTTGTTGATAATGCAGAGGTTTTGGTCAATTCCCACCAGTTGCTAAGACACTATCATTGTTGGGATTGAATCAGTCAAAGTTCTTCTTCCAGTCAGTAAAACCATAAACACTGGTTGAAAATTAATTCAATGCAATAACAAAAACATACAATTATAGACAAATCTAGTGAGTAACAAATCAAATAAAAAAAACCAAAGAACAGGGAGAATATCAAAGCTGGAAAATGAATTGTGGTAGACAACTCATGAAAGTAACAGAAAAGATCACCTGTAAAATAACCTGACGAAGATGGTATTGACATGTGGAAATAATTGAATCATAATAGATAGCCAGAATTAAAATATTCTGCAAAAAGAAGGAAATGTGGATGACCAAAAATAAGATGGAAAAAAGGAATTGAAGATACAATGAGAGAAAGAAACTTGGAAGAAAATGATTGACAAGATTAGATAGTCGAGGATTACCCCCATGGGCATAAGTTTTTATTTAGAATTTATTATGAACTACAAAAGAAAACATGCATAAGAAAAAAACACGTTATATAAGTAAAGCAGCAATTGATGGGTCATGAGAGGTTTCTAGAGATAATTCCCGATAATTGCAATAGATTTTATGCCATCTTCACAATTTGGGGAATAAAGCTTAAAAAATTGTCATACAAAGATCTCTTATCTCACCTCTTTACTAAGAATGTACGTTTCCATGTTGTAGTTAAATGGAATTAACTTTCTTGACTTTAAAAACAATATAGAAAAGCATTTATTAGTAATTAACATTTAGATGTTGTACCATTGAAGTAAAAACCATCATAAATCATGTTTTAACTTGAGGCAATTGGATATATCACTTTGCTAAAGAACAGTCACCAGTGATGAACAGAAATTGGTGAATGATTGTGATACTCCAGAAGTGATATTTAATAGTAATGACATACCTGGTCAGATATTGATATATTTTATACTGTTTACATAACTAGTTAATTAGTTCTGGAGGGTTAACTAAAAAACAAGAATTTTTATCATTTATTATCAATACAGTGCTTTAAGAAATCTGTATAAATGGAATCCATTCCAATTCTTGAAAGTACTGCATATGTAATTTTGATAAAGGACAAGAGTTGTCTGGAGTCTATCCAGATCTCCAACCATACCATTTTATTAAAATATCTTGAAGAAAACATATTGAAAACATAAATATGGAAAAATTAAGGAAATTGTATAAAGAAACTGGTTACAGATAAGACCATTATACAGAGGAAACATTTATTGGTACTTCCGAAGGTCCATCAAAAAGAGACTTGGCCCAGAATTACTAATTTCATTTACATATTTTCAGCCTTTGGATAAATAGATAGCATAAACTTAGTTCTGTTGTTAGGAAGTCAATTTCTTTATTTATTTCACTGTTGCATTATTTTTTACAGATTTAGAATTAGAGAAAAATGTCTGCTCCTGATAAAGATGAATTAGTTCAAAGAGCCAAGCTTGCTGAGCAAGCTGAACGCTACGATGATATGGCCTCGGCAATGAAATCAGTTACCGAGACAGGAGTTGAACTCAGTAATGAAGAAAGGAATCTCCTATCAGTCGCATATAAGAATGTGGTAGGTGCCAGGCGATCGTCTTGGAGAGTTATTTCTTCAATTGAACAAAAGACTGAAGGATCCGAGAGGAAACAACAGATGGCACGAGAATATAGAGAAAAAGTTGAAAAAGAGTTACGAGAAATCTGCGATGATGTCTTAGTAAGTATATTTTCCTTGTTTTCCATTAACTTCTTACTAGAGTGAGATACATGTTTTAGAAGCAAGTCCTACATTTTTATATAAATGATGTAACTTTCTATTATAACTTTCGTTCTTCCGAGTCATCTTGATGACATTATAATAAACTGATATTATAGTATATAACAGTAAAATCCACATTACTATTTATGTACAGGTGAGTCATTCTAATAATTTTACAGGGACTATTGGACAAATACCTTATCCCAAAAGCCAGCAATGCAGAGTCCAAAGTATTCTACCTCAAGATGAAGGGAGATTACTATAGGTACCTCGCAGAAGTAGCCACAGGCGACACTAGGAACAGTAAGTTGTTTGAATTGTTAAAGTTTTTGAAATCAATATTCAAAATCAAAAGTTCATAATAGTTGTTCAGGGCTGTTCATTATAACCAGCTGTACAGTGGTACAGTAAATAAATGGGTATCAATGATGTACTATATCAGGGTTTCAAGGAAAAAATAAAGTATTAATTAGCTTAAAGTTATATTAAATTCATCTATATTATTAGAATAATGATTTTTGTCACTATAGGAACGTTTTTTTAACTGTTGATATATATCAATATAGATTGGTGAAACAACTGGTTTAAAAATTAATTTCTAAATTCCAATCATTTTATAACTATAAATAGTGTTTATTGCTTTTTATTTAAAATTTGGAGAATGGCATTAAAGTTACGATTCGTGATACAATTTCATGTCATAGCTAAATGCAATGTATTTTTTAATAAATTCCAATCATTTTATAACTAGCTATAAATAGAACTTATTGACTTTTATTTAAAATTTTGAGAACTACACAAGATTTTGAATAGTGATACTAATTTCATTTCTTAGTTAAACGGTTTGATTTATTACTTTCAGATATTCTGCAATATTTTTTGGGTAGATTAGCACTTGTATTTAATGTTGATATTGTATAATAAAATTATCATTTTTAAACAATAGTAGGTAGTCTAAGGAATGGACAAGTGATTACAGACCTTAGTAGGTTTAAAATTGACATATTTACTGTGTCATATCTCAATTATTATATCCTAAATGTGAGTGTACCTAGATGGTAGATAAAAGATGTTGTTAACTTTCATTTTCCTTTTTGGTAGTAAAATTCCAAGCCCAATCTCCCCTACTGATGCAAAAGTTCATTTTGAAAATTCTGTGAATGAAATAGTGAAAAAACCTTCTATCCTACTGTATTATTTAATCAAGGGAATTCTTAACTCTTATTTCTAGACTCTTAATTCTTATTTCTAGACTCTTAAACTTCTTTCAGATTTCTTAATGTTGAATATTGTCCATCTTGTATTCTATTTTCAGGATAATTTGAAATACTTAAGCCAAATTTACCAAAAATATTTTAACTTCATATATTTTAAACTTATGAGGTAGGTTCCATACATTTTTAACCTGGTATAGTAAACATGTTTATTAATTTATTAATTATAATACTATTCATAAGAATTATATCAACTCATCTTTTAAACTAAACAAGTAAAATATTCATCTACAGCCCCCCTTCCAGAATATACATAATGCTTTTAATTCTTAAACTTTGCACTGATAAAAATGTGTCATGCCAATAAGAAACATATTGTTAGTTACATATTGGCTAAATAGGAAACTTATGGTGCCTACCTCATATTTATTCTTGCTATTTATTATGTATTTAAACTTACGAATTTTATTTTCTTGCATAAACTTTGCTTAATTCTAACTTCCAGCTGTCGTCGATTACTCACAAAAAGCTTATCAAGATGCATTTGAAATCTCTAAGGCGAAAATGACACCCACACATCCAATCAGGTTGGGACTGGCACTTAACTTCTCAGTGTTTTACTATGAGATATTAAATTCACCAGACAAAGCTTGCCAGTTAGCTAAACAGGTCATTATTAATATATATTTCTTTTTTACAGCGGGGCAGAATTACATGGAAGGCAATTGTTTAGCATGTTCTTTATTTTATCTTTTTATAAAAAAATCTTGTAGGTGTTAAAATAATTTACGTTTTTCTTGTGTAGAAGTTGTAGAAGATTCTCAAAAGGCATATCAAGAAGCATTTGACATAGCTAAGTCAAAAATGCAGTCTACCCATCCTATTAGGCTAGGACTCGCCCTAAATTTCTCTGTGTTTTATTACGAAATTATAAATTCACCTCCGAGAGCTTGTCACTTAGCCAAACAGGTTATTAGTTTTTTTTATTTGTGTGTTATATTTTAGGTTCTATTTAGTTCTACATTTGCGAGTATTAACATTTGCCAGTTTTGTGATGTAATTCTGCCTGTTTACTAACTACATAAATGCTTGAACAGTAACCCACAATCATGAATGTAGAAATTTTTGGCAAATTCATTTTGTTCTGTTTCAAAAAGATTTGTGCTTATGGGTTTGCTTGTGAGGTTGTATCAGAAAAAAATCGAATATTAGATCTTAATCAGTTGTGTAGTTCATTATTATTTCAATGCTTAAAAAATATTTGGTGAAATGATCCTCTAGTATATAATCGTCTCAAAATTGAAAATGTTTGCCTCACCAGTGTCTTTACAAATAAGAATGATAATTATTTTTCTGATACATCCTCAAATTTTACGTCGTCTGATTCCACACAAAGCTAATCTCTTGAGTTTAACAGTTACAGTGTATTAGTAGGTCATACAAGAATTTAAAACCAATTTTATGATGTAATTAGTTTTTGAGGTGTTCAAAATAGTCTGTGGATATTTAAATTAAAACAGATTTATCACTACAAGTAATAAATATGATATTTAAGCTTTTTACATTACTTCTTCTAGTTAATATTTTTATTTTGCTTTAATGTATCCAATTTATTTTAATCCAGATTTGTCCTTTTGGTCATCTGTTTGCATGATATCACTGTCTCACCATAATTTTTGTACCTTTTATTCTTAATATGCTTATTATTAACACATCTGGATTTCTCTACATATCTTTAAATGCACTGCTTCTATTTATGAATTTCCATTTTTTTTATCATTTACCATCAGCTCTGAGCATAATTCATTTTAACTGACTGGAAGTTATGTATTTTGTGAAATCACGCAACTTCAGTCTGAATTTATTGAATTAAATTTTTTTATATTAATGTTTCTACTAGAAAAAAAAAACTATGTTTTGGTGTCATTTGAGTGAGCACAATCTTTAAGATATTATCTGATCCAAAGCAGATTTTTTAATATTTATAGATGGATTTTGTTAGAAACAAGTGATCTCAAATTACCAAAAATTGGAAATGGGTAAAAGGAAACAAAAATGTTAAACTCAAGAGTTAGTTTATAGACAATAATGTACTTCACAATGAATAAAAAAAAGATATAAAACATTTAAATTGAAAATCTGTATGTAAATGGTAGTTTATTAATTTGCTTTATTAAAATTGTAGGTTTGTTTTCTATAACTATATCACATTTACCATAGACCTTGTAGAAAAATTTATGTAATGCCCAAGCTTATCTTGTTTTGATCCCATATATATTCATAGATCTCCTGCAAATTTTAAAAATTTATTAATATTCTGACTTTACTTGTCTGTTTGCAAATTTTGTCTCTCGTTTTCGAATCACATTCTAATATTACTCCTAAATATAGATAATAAAATAGCAACTGTAGAAATTTATTATTTTTTTAAATATTCGTGTGGAATAAGGCGACATTGTAGATTTTTTTATAGAATATTTTAATAACACTGTATTATATTTAGGCCTTTGACGATGCAATAGCCGAGTTGGACACGCTTAATGAAGACTCATATAAGGACAGTACCCTTATTATGCAGCTTCTCCGGGACAACCTCACACTTTGGACGAGTGACACGCAGGTATGTAACATTTAAATGTAATAAACTTTGTTAACTAGGTGCAAATCCACAATTTTATTATTCATTTAAGTAGTTCACTGTTTTTTTTTTGTATGTACTCAAAATTTTTGGTTTATATACTTAATCGGGCATTGTAACATTGTGGTTTATTTTTTTTTATATCTTTTATTCTTTACTGTTACTATCCGTGATATTTTTCCTTAAAATATTTACTTCATTTCATTTCAATTGCATCTTTTTTATATTAACTTCTTTTAAGAACCTCATTTTCGAAAATGGTACATTTAAACAATGCTAAATGAAATATTTGAATAAATTATACCTTCAGTCAGTTTATTGAATAAATAATTACGTCATTCATACCCATGGTTATTTGTTTTTTCAGTTTGCAAATAGTATGAATAATTGAGATCCATATTTGCATAGTTTTTGATTTGCTCATATAATTTGTCATTATTAGGTATGTGAATTATATTGATAATTCATGACACATTAATTGTTGAATGCACATGATTTTATTAATCAACAATTTTTTTTATCAAGGGCATATGAGTAAGCAAGAAAAATATATCACTATTTTTCTTGTGTTTTGTGTTGTGATTTGTTAATATTCAATAGCTGAGAATAGCTGATTTTTTATTTATTGTTTTATTTCTGAATTCAGTTGTCCTCATGATGATTTTTGGTTACAGGGTGAAGCTGATGAGCCTCAAGAGGCTGGTGATAATTAAAAGTGTGGAGCGTCATTTTTTAAACAATTATTCGTTAATAATGAAATTTCATGTAAGTTGACGTATTCGTGGAACTTGGTTGTGAAGTTTCATTGACAGTTTTAAGTTTCATCCTGCTGAAACTTCGATAT
Organism: Diabrotica undecimpunctata; assembly: GCF_040954645.1. Lineage (NCBI taxonomy): Eukaryota > Metazoa > Arthropoda > Insecta > Coleoptera > Chrysomelidae > Diabrotica > Diabrotica undecimpunctata. The sequence continues at coordinate 51,722,443 of NC_092812.1, forward strand.
TTAAAATGTTTTAGGAGATATGTAAATCGTTAAATTTATATTTCACATTATCACACAACCATCATACTTTTCGCAACAAGTAATTTAAGCCATAAAAACCAAATGTAGTCATATAGTTTGGTGATCGAAACAATATGATTACATATATTCATTTCTGTGATCGTTGTGTGATTCAATGTCAATTCTTCTGCATCAACTTTTGTTTTTTTTTTATATATATATATATTCAATACTGTAATGGTTTTTAATTTTTTATATATTAAATGTATATTTATCTCCTTCTAGAATTTTGAAAATTACTTTGAAATTTTAGCACCTTTTAAGTTGTAACTTTGTTAACTATTACATTTATTATTTAATAACATTGTTTTAGGTTATCTTTTTTTATTTTGTATTTGTTCATTGTTGAACTTCTCCAGAACTTACCTCTCAGGGTAAAGGCAGATACAGCGGGTTTAACCAAAGTTTTTTTACGCGTTGGAATTGTTGTGAATAAATATAATTTTATAGAACAAATATGCAGATCAACAACGGCAGTCCTTACTTGATTTTATAGAAGTTAATAGACAATACTTCAAAATTTCTCACTATTACAAACATAAGTGCCGTTAAAACAATTACAGGAAAAATATGCTGTTGCATGATTTCACCCATTTTAAAAACTATATGGGTCACTCCACAAATCACTTGATAAACTATTTGATTTGTTTAGAAACTACCAACTAATTGAATGCTTTTGTTAAAGCCGCTGAGTATGTGTTTACCCATATCATTTATTTTGAGTCAGTTATTTAATTACATTTAGTCTGCCAACTTAATTTTGCACTCCATTACATGGGCCAATATCTGCCCCTTCCCCTAAAGTACCTATGTTTACCGTAAACCACTCACTTTGGATGTGCTATATATAAATGTATATGTATTAAAATAAAAACTGCTACCAAGCTCTATTTGTTTTCTGTTGTATCTGTCGAAGTATATGTCAGATATCAATAAATTTTTCAAAACTCTCACATATTGTTTTAGTTACCTATCCAAAAATATCCACTTACTACAGAATAATCCATTTTTTACAATATTGTGGAAACTTTGATTTTAAAAGATCAGTATCAGTATATATAATATATTGATAAAAAAAGTATGTTGTTTGTTGAGAGGTATTATGTATGTCTGCGCCGTTTGAATACCAACTACTTTGGTAAAAATATACAAAATAATGACTTACAGGAATAGTGGCCAATAAAAAAGACAATGGGATATTAGCAGAAAAAAACTAGGTTTTTAGAAATGGTATATAGTCCATTATGATGACTTAGGTTGATAATATGTATGATAGCCTGAAGGTAGTACTAGACCAATTTCAGAAAGGTGTATTGAGGCACCTGAGGAAATTATCGAGTTCTATTTCTTATAGGCACCTCTTTTTTAAATCAAGAATGCACTTATCATATTTTACACAAAATTTTTTGGAAATCTAAAATTTATTACATGACGTTTAGATCTTCATTCCCGTCGGAAGTCGTTTTTAAAATATATTTTACTGAGAACTTTACACATTTTAAATTAGAAATAACATCAGTATTTGTGATTGGTGAATCATATATGATTCAAAGTGTCCCTGATACATACACATGTGATTCAAGGGTAGATGTTATTTTAAAATAGCGTTTGGCATATGTTACGATTGGGACAATGAAGTTAATATATAAAAAACCAGATAAGAGTCATTTTTGTTGCACATTTTTTATCGGTAAATATTGTTAAAATATTTACTCATAAAATTATTTGTGTCCAATGAGTAATTTAGACGCGAATTATAACTTTGTGTTTTGAAAAGGAGTTTTTAAAAAATTATTTTATTTACTTTTTGAAAATACAAATTTACAATAGTTACCAAGCAAAAGTTTACCAGACAAAAGTTATATTAATTGAATTGTCCCTCTATTTATAATATTGTATTGCGTAGTTTCTATTGTCCTACAATGTGCAGATTCTGTGGAATCCAGTGGCGTAACTCCTCCCTCACTGAGTCCGAAAAATAATGGAGTTATTTTTGGGATACTGGTTTGTGGAATCTTCTTGTAATTCTATTTCATGCTCGTTCCGTTGTTTTGATCTTCTTTGTTTAATAATATACAGAATGATCAAGATTAGAATAACTGCTATGACTGAGGTGGTCACCAATGGAGTCGTATGCAAAGGAATATTTGTTCCTCTAATTAGTACTAATTGTTTGGCCATATTATTAATTGCGTAAAGATTTTCAAAGTCAATTTTGGTAATATGGCTCTGGAATTTTTGTATATTTTCTGTGGAAAAATATTTTATTTTTGGTAAAATTAGAATTTCAGTTGGTTGATTATCACTTCACAATCTTCTGGTATACTGGTGTACACTGACTGTACACTTCGAAAATTTGGTCTCTCTTGCACTTTGAGTGGACTCGTTCTGATGTCGATGGCATTATCAATACTTCATTATTAGTTACTTGTTCGATAATGGATTCTTGAAGAGTGACTTCTGTGGTAAAACATTGGGTTGAACTTTGACCATTGAGGAAACGCAAGGTGCAATTGTCTTGTAGTATGGTATCTTCTTTGCAATAATGTTTCTTCTAAAATGGGGCATTCTTCTTTTTGTAGGTGCGTCTCGTCAGAGGTTCGTGCCAAATAATGGTATGTGGGAGTGAACATCTTGTTCTTTGAAATTATTGGGTAAATATGATAAAAATCAAGGACATTTGGTTTTAGGATAGGAATGTGAGTAGCAAAGATCAATTTTGAACTTGAAAAAGTTACTTGTGTCCCTAATAGCATGTAATATGTTATAATATTTATAAATTTTGGAATTTGAGAAGGTTGGTAAATACTGTGCAAATATTTAATCATATCCTGAATTTCCTGACTCGAAATAATTGAATTATGTAATGTGTTTAATTTTGAAAACATAATTCCATTTGCTATATTTTCAATAAAATCTGACAATCTAAATTTATCTGACTTATGGTACCTTGAAAAGTAATATAATTTCCCAAACTGTTTATAGTACTCTGAATTTCTAATTGGAACTTTTGTAAGTTATGTTGCAGTTTTTCTTGGTTTTGCCAAAGTATTTCTAAAAATTTGTTGTAATGATCAATTAGTTTTTTATATAAAGATATTTGTAAGTTCGTTTCATGAATAATCTGTTTCTGATTATTTTCCAGTACTTCTATTGCTTTATCATATCTTTTTCCGTATTCTGAATCTAAATTTCCAAATAAGTATTTATTAACTTTACCTAGGCCATCAATTAGGCCTCTTTTTGATCGAATATGTGGATAGATGTTTTCTAATTTTTTCTCTAATATATTAATTAAAACTTCTGTTCTTTCTAACATGTTTTCTGCCAATCCATGATACGAAAGAGGATTTGAGGCATTAACTTTTACTACATTAGTTTTTATTATTTGAAAATTAACTTTTAAGAGATTCTACTTGTCGAACTATTTCTTTTAAGTTTATATAATGGATAAATGTATGTTTACTATAAATTAATGTACATGTGCCTAATTTAATTGGGAGTAAAAGGTTTTCGAGAGGTGTTATATTAATATCGATGTCAACTCTAACCTGGTTGGACGTCTGGTATATCATCTGTATCAGGGTCAAGACGATTATTGTCTTCATTTTATTGAACCTGCAAAAAGTTTCTTTTATTAAATCTGGGTTTGCGAACTGTGCTTTTATGATACAATCCTTTATCTGTTTCCAACAACAAGCCACGATCGTTGACAATAATTCTTTCTTTAAACTTATGAAGTGCTTTATTGCGATTTCCACTCTTAATGTATGCTCTGTTTTCATTTATGTAATCGTGTGGATCTGACCTCGTTAAATTGCGTTTTCAAAGGGGTATACGTCTATTGGTCTTAGTAAAGTTATCTTCAGAGGTTTGTCTGTCGTGTTTATTATTTCCATTATAGCATAGCCATTTTTTGCTAATGTTAATGTTTCAGGTATATAAACTTCTAAATATGTTTCTTCGATCATTATTTCTCCATTAGGTATACTGACAGAAAGAGGATAAAGCATTCTTTCCTGTGCACCTATAGTAAATTCAAATTAATATCCATTGGTCCTCTAAATTTAATCGGTATCGCTACATTGTTATTATACAGTCGTTTATTAGTAAAATCTAGAACTAAGTTCATTCTCATCATATCTTCTAATCCTAAGATTCCATCAAAATATTCGTGAAAATCATATAAGATATAATGAATATAAAAGTTACTTCTGAATTCTGGGAATGCTAGTATTTTGACTTGATATTTAATAGTCTTAGTATAAAGAGCAGTTATAATATCTACATTTGACTGGTATATTATGCAATTAGGAAAATATTTTTCGGCGATACTTGGTCGTAGCAAAGACCTGGCACTACCGGTATCAATCAGCAATTTTATTTTTGAATGTCCTACTTCAATATATGGTAGAGGATTATTCGAATTTATTTCTATATTGACTGTTTCCTTTCCGAGGCATCTATCTGAAAATTTTGGTCACCTTGACCGTTTTGTGGTAAATCGTACTCAGAATTTCTAAAATAGCTATTTACTCGTTCATGTTGTGGTTCTCTTGGATTATTATTTTCGTTTTGATAATTATTTGTGTATAGCTCCTCAGCTATAGTATCAGGAATTCGTCTAGGGAAATAATTTCTCCGATAATTATTGTATTTATTGGAACTTGATCTAGCGTTTGAATTTAATGTATTTCTGGATGCTATTGACATAGGTTGTGGCCTAGGTAACCGATCATTAGGAATTCGGTTGGGCCTGAATACATTACTTTCTGGTCGGAAGTTTGTGGAACGATTCTGAGATGTGAAATGATTCTGAGAATGTTGGGGTGCTAAAGAATTTTGGTTTTGATAACCTTGATTTCGTTATAAAGAGTTAGAATTGAAAGGGTTTTGATTTTGATATGTAAAATTTGGATTTGTTTGATGTGTGGGGTTAGAATTTTGGGGACGATAATGGTTGCTAGGCTGATTTGGCCTGTTAGATGGATTAAAGGAATTGTGTGACTTAAAATTATGATTGTTTTTTGGAAAATTATTACTAGAATGTCCATATAAATTTTCAAAACTATGAAACTCGTCGACATATGCAATGGCATCTTCAAGAGAACTGGGTTTCTTAAGGTTCATATTATTTTTAAGAACACCTGTACATCCTGCAATAAAAGTGTTCAGTGCGATTTTATCACAATGGTTAATTTGGCATAATTTATCTGCATGCTCTATACTAGTATCGTTACTTATTCTTTGAGCTACATTGCTTCTTAATAGTTGTATTCTTGTTCCAAACTTATGGAGTGTTTCGTTTTTAAATGGTTTTGTTCGTGTTAGTTCTTGCATTAAGCAGTCTGAATCACGTCTATCTGCGAAGCATTGTTCTAATGCTCTCTTTATACTATTCCATGTCGTTAGTTCCATACGATTTCCTACTAGTGCTTCTGCTTTTCCAACTAGTTTATGTTGTATGCACTCCAAAATGTGTTTATTTAAATCTGGATCGTTATATGCAGAATATGTTTGTATTAGTTCGTTGCATCTTAAGATAAATTTGTTAAGGGTATTAAAATCTCCGTCGTAGGGTTTAATATTTTTTAATTTTGATTTGAGAAAATCACAGTTGAGGGGAGTTTGAGTTGCAGTAGCCATATTTTCAGATAAAATTATTTGTCAAAATCTCTCACAAAATTGTATAGAATTATGTATTATAAAAAATATATATGCAATATAAATATTTTTCGAAATTTCAAAAAATTATTCAATAAAAATAAATATTTTCAATAACATAAATATGTATTAAAATGGATAAAAAAGTATCAGTATTCTTATTAAAAAAAAATTCAAAAATTAATCTATCTATCCTTACAAATGTATGAAAGGAAAGGCACTTACAGTTGTCTGGAGCACCTGCTTCTCTTCTCCGAACTTTTGTTTCCTCTGGAACTCTGCTTCTTCTCGTTAATACCACTGTATTCTATCACTTGATGTGTAAAATGTTCTTTTCCGATCCGCACGTATCCTACTGACTGCGCCAATTATAACTTTGTGTTTTGAAAAGGAGTTTTTAAAAAATTATTTTATTTACTTTTTGAAAATACAAATTTACAAAAGTTAACAAACAAAAGTTACCAAGCAAAAGTTTACCACACAAAAGTTATATTAATTGAATTGTCCCTCTATTTATAATATTGTACTGCGTAGTTTCTATTGTCCTACAATGTGCAGATTCTGTGGAATCCAGTGGCGTAACTCGAGTTTATAGGTCAGGTAAGGGGATAGGTCAAACGGACAATATGTATAGGTTTATGTATAAGATGACCGCATGGATAAAGAATTATGAAAATAAGGCAAGGATTAGACAGCTGATTTCGGTATTCGTAAATTGTATTAACTCTACGTGAATGAAAATTCCATCTAGTTTGTGATGATCGTGGTAATCGTTTATGAACTATCTTATCGAATACCTTTGTTCTTTGAGGTGATGTAAAAAAAGAAATAATTTCAATTAAATGGGCGAAAAAAAATCCGAACAGATGCATTAATTGAAGCCGTACTGCTCATAAGATTCATCTGCTGTGCATAGTTTGCAAATGGATATTACTTGAATTATTTTTTGTACCCCATTTACACCTCCGCTCATTGCTGACGCTCAGTCATAACTTTCTGCTATTAACTTCGTCATCGTAGTCGCGTCACTGATTAATTTCATTAAAATACAAACAATTGCTATTGGAATGGCATTATGTTCGGGAGGATTTACAAATTTCCAAAATCTTTCTATTAACTTATTGGATATCATATATATATATATATATATATATATATATATATATATATATATATATATATATATATATAATGACTACTAAAATTCGGTAGCGACATTGTAGTTCCATCGGCAATTACAGCTACATAATTTGATTTGTTAATTTCTTTAGTCACCTCATGGTAAACGCCGAGCATAAAGTCCAATAGTTCATTTTGTATACATTTTTTTAGCTCCCTTTAAATACTTTTGCTTTATTAAAATGATCCTTTATCCGGGCAAGGTGGGTCCAATGGGCCCGAGACGCCAATTCTTTTATCATAAACTGATAAAAAAAATTTTATTGAATTTTATGCATCACTGAATTTGTTTAGAAGTATGTTTCCTAAACGACTTGTATGATTCCGGAAATCCAAAAATAAAGTCTAAACGTGTAACAAACAGTGTAAACATTGCAATATTTTTATTAATCTAATTTATTGTCTTTATTTATTATCAAAGGTTCTACATTTATAACACTTACAAGTTTTTATTTGTACAATATAACTAATTTATTTCACACTAATAATTATATAATTTATTTACATTTATTACAATACGCGTTACAATTCGAAACTCGGCGCGATATTATTTTTTAGACTGTTTCCAACAAAATTCCCTCCTTAAATATAAAATACAGTTATTCGAGATTCCATTCGAATTTGGACGGCGACCCTCTCGAAAATTCAGGTTGGCAAACCGGTCTTTCAGCTGAGCGGCGGAATTACTAGAATAGAATAGAATTAGAAATAATATATTTACAGTTTTATGCGTCATAATATTTATCGTAACAACATCTATTTGATGTGAACATCAAAGAGATGCTTACAATAGGTGTTATATCTATTCTAAATGATTTTTAAAAACTGATAATCATCTTGGAATGCAATAATATTAGGTAGGTACCTATACATATTTTGAAATAAATAATGCATCTGCTATCAGTCGTTTGATATCGATGTTAGTGTCGACAACTAACCTCCTAAAATTATATTGAATTACAGTGAAAGTAGGTAGTACAAATAAAATGTCCCTAAAACCATTATCAGCTGCAGAACTGCAAGATATTGCTAATAATTTATGGGATTCCGATGATGAAGGATCTCCTGAAGTAGGTGGCATTGAAAGTGACTCTGAAATTGAAGATCATTTTTCGGGAGCAAGTGAAGAGGATGATCAGCAAGTAGTATTGAGTAATAATGAAGAAGAATGTGTAGCTACAAGTTCTTAGATTTCAGAGTGTGTAATTTTTGAAACTAAGGATGGAATTAACTGGAAGAGTCTACCACAACCGACAGGACGTATGCGATCCTGCGACATAATATAAAGCAAAGTGCACAAAGTAATGTTAGCCCCTGGTCAAAGTGTAGATGATCCTGTTGATTCCTTTTGTTTGTTTGTGGACGAAAAAATTGTGAACGAAATAGTGAGGTGTACAAATAAATAAGCCGAAAAAGTCCTGGGGATAGAGAACTGGAAATATTGCGACTCTACAGAGCTATATGCCTTTATTGGACTACTACTAACTGCAGGGCACCTGAGTGCCAACAACCATAATGTAGATCTACTTTGGAGTAAGTTTTATGGACCTACTATATTTAAAGCTACCATGGGGTTAAAACGATTCAAAAATTTGCCAAGATTTGTTCGATTTGACGATAAGGACACGAGGTCTGAACGAAGAAGGAACGACAAATTAGCAGCAATACGCGATGTGTGGAATCAAGCCAACCAAAACTTTCAGAAATACTATTTACCAGGAAAAAACATAACGGTAGATGAGCAAGTTGTTCCGTATCGAGGTAGGTGTCCTTTTAAGCAGTATATGCCTTCAAAGCCAGATAAGTATGGCATGAAAATATGGGGGGCCTGTCACTCGCAAACATATTACCCTTTAGGTGGAATACCATGTACAGGAAAAAACGGAAATACAGTAGCCAAAGGTCTTGCATCTCAAGTTGTAAAGCAACTCGTTGAGCCTTATTTTAATTCCAAGAGGAATGTGACTTGCGATATTTATTTCACTGGTCTTGCTCTTGCACGTGAATTACTGGCAAATTCACTAACTCTTGTGGGCACAGTGAGAAAAAAAAATAGAGATTTGTTCCTCGGGAATTTCTACCAAACAAGAACCGTTTAGAGGAATCTTCAATTTTCGGATTCACTCCAAAAGCATCTCTTGTTTTTTACGTTTCAAGAAAACAAAGAAGTGTCCTAGTCCTGTCTACCTTGCATCACAATGCTTACTGTGCAGATGATGTTGACAAAAACCAGATATGATACTCTATTATAATAGTACAAAATGTGGTGTCGATACGCTAGACCAAATGGTTCATAAATATATGTGCAAAAGACAAACTAACCGTTGGCCTTTTGCATTTTTTATGAATATTTTAGACGTGGCTGGGGTAGCCTCACTTATTACTTGGACAAATTTTCATCCAAAATGAAAAGGGTCGGCAAAGGTCGCCGGGATTCCAGACTAACGGCTGTTTGATATAGAGAAATTTTGATTGTGTAAGTTAGTCTGAATAATGTATCGAGTTTTGAAATGTAACGCGCGTATTGTCGGGAGTATAAATTGTAATAAATATTGTAAATAAATTATATAATTATAGTGTGAAATAAATTAGTGTTATATTGTACAAATAAAGACTTTAAATAAAATAAGTGTTAGAACATTTTTATAATAAATAAAGTTAATAAATTAGACTAATAAACTCAGTTAAATTGATGTCAAAAGTGGAACTTTTAATAAATAGTGAAAATGTCTACGATTTATGAGCTCACAGTTACGAATTTAAGAAGATATCTCGAGGACAGAGAATTAGTTTCTACCGGAAAAAAGCTGATTTAGTCCAACGACTAAAGAACGCTTTGGAGGAAGAGGGTTTAGACCCAGAAACTTATATATTTGAAGACAAAAATGCTACAGTCATCTCGTCGATTTCGAAAGTTTCTGGTGACATCGCATCATTAGAGAACAAAGTTTCTGGTGACATCGCATCATTAGAAAACAAAGTTTCTGGCGATATTTCGAAAGTTTCCGGCGACATCGCATCATTAGAGAACAAAGTTTCTGACGATATTTCAAAAGTTTCCGGCGACATCGCTTCTTTAGAAAACAAAGTGTCTATCGAGATTTCTTCTCTGGAAAGCAAAGTTTCTGCTAACATCTCTAGAGTCACTTCTGAGATGTCTGCCCTCGACGATAGAATATCTTCGTTAAAAAACCAAGTTGCTGTCGATATGTCGGCCTTCGAAGAAAAGATGAAAGAGATGGAAAGGAAGATGGAAGAGACAAGGACAGCAGAGGGTAGAAACAATCCGATTACAGTAGAGACAAAAGAAGATGAGACGAAATGTAAGTTGGAAACATGGCCGAAATTTGAAGGAAGTGGAGGTTCTGTTCATGTTAAAGTCCCAACTTTCGACGGAAAATCGTCATGGAACAACTACATGAAACAGTTCGAATCAGCTGCAAGAGCGAATGGATGGTCTTAAAACGAAAAGGCTGTAAACCTGACTATCGCTCTTCGAGGAGATGCCTTAGATGTGCTTCAGACCATAGCCGTAGAGGAGACGGATGATTTCGAACAACTTAAGAAGAGGTTAAATATGCGATATGGTCACGAACATTTGAAGCATGTATATCAGTCGCAGCTTAAAAATCGAAGACAAAAGAGAGATGAGGCTCTTCAAGAATATGAGGTAGATATTGCCAGATTAGTACGATATGCTTATCCAACAGCTCCCGAAGACATGATGGAAAAATTAGCCGTTCAAACGTTTATTGATGGTCTTCGTGATCATTAAATGCAGAGAACACTGCGATTAGCTCGTCACAAGACGCTGGTTGATGTCTTATCCGCCGCTCTCGAATACGAGTCAGCTACGCAGGCCTCTGGCGGATACAGTAAAGTTAGGTCTGTAAAAGAGGAAGGATATGAAGATAAACTTGACCAGCTCGTTAATATGATGAAAAGTATGACATACAAGAAAACGAAGACCATAAGATGCTGAAATTGTGGCGAAATAGGACACGTACACAGTAATTTTATTTATATTATTTTTTTTATATTTTATATTTGTCACAAAGTGAACAAAATGTCGCACAATATATAAATCTCGCCGAAGAGTAAACAAAGACTGAGCAACCAAAGACTAAAGATCTTCCCGAAGGTTGCAAATTTGAAATCCGTGAGATAATATATAAAATGAGCGAAAAGAAAGAACATGTTTCTTTAGATTCAGTGCTACAAAAATTAAAAGACAGAAATATATTTGAAATTTCCAGAACAAGTCTCTGGAGAGTTTTAAGACAGATTGGCTTTAAGTTCAAAAAGGAAGACAATAGAAAGGCTTTGTGTGAAAGAGCTTGTGTCGTTCACAAAAGAATAGAATTTTTAAGAAATTATAACAAATTTAAAAAAGAATGTTCTTCCTTCGTTTATTTAGACGAAACTTAGAAACATCGATAACGAGGGAATGAGATATATTATAGTGCATGCAGGTGGAAAACATGGTTTTATTGAGGGAGCAGATCTTGTGTTTTCATCAAAATCAAAATCAGCCGATTATCATGACAATATGAATACGGAGATGTTTTTGAAATGGTTGAAAGAAAAACTTGCCAAGTTTACATGAACCATCCATTATAGTACTGAATAATGCTGCGTACCATTCGGAAATTTTAAATAAGCAACCAACAAACACCTGGACCGTAGATAAAATACAAGAGTGATTAACGAAAAAAAATATTACATCTACTCAATACTGTGTTAAGCCTCAATTACTAACGTTAGCTAAAAGTCATGCACAACCAAACATATATATCTATAGTAGACGAAATTATACATAACTGTAGACATCGTGTGTTAAGACTACTGCCCTATCATTGCCAATTCAATCCAATTGAATATATTTGGGGAATATGCAAAACATATTATGATAACCATATTGGATACAAGGGTTACAGTGACGAGGCAGTCTTGGAAACATGGCAACAAGCATTGGATATTGCCACTCCTGAAATTTGAGAAAAAAGTGTAAAAAAATGTAAAGACTTAATTGAAGAATGGTGGATCCGTAGGTCGCATCGAAGAAGTTAATCCTGTTATAATTTACCATCCAAATGAGGATAGCGACGACAGTGATTATGGCTGTGAATCTGATGGTTGATGATAGTTTTAGGGGATTAGGAGAATAAGTAGGGTTTTTTGTTTTTTTAATACTAATTGAATATTCGACTAAATAAATTACACTATTTAATCACTTAAGTATTGTTACACTTCGTTTAAATAATTTAATTCAAAAACCAACTTGTTTACAATACTAAACTCAATGATAGTAGGTAATTCTAACCAACATCTGAATTACAACTGTTCTATAAACTATTAACTCTATATTTATATCATGACTTCATATTTAAATCTAAGGTTTATATCTGTCATAACAGTAATTTAAAAAATGGGGAGAATTTACTATTGTGCAATGAAATGAGCACATTGGACCATTTAAATCAAACCTTAAATGGAATTTAAAACAGTCGTATATTCGTGGAATGGTGGTCTTAGTAGTAGCACACATATAATAATTTATTGAATTATTCTAAAATAACATCCATGCCGGTATGTTATAACAGGAAAAAAATGTAGTTATGGCAACAATGCAGAAACAACTTCACCGTAAAACCAAAGAATATAGAGCGTCTATATTCTTTGGTAAAACTTTGTCTATTTGCGAACACGTGGCGCTAGTATTCAATACTTATGAGAATTTATTTTATTACTTTAATATAATGTAAATAAACTGTTCAATATATATTTACTACATTATTAAATATAACAGTATTTATAAAATCATAATACATGTATTATAACACTTCTAGTTTTAAATTTTCGTTTAATACATGCCATGTCGGGCCACCATTTTGAGGGCGTATCCAAAGTACATCGACAACCGTCTGACAGATAATCGGACGATCTTCTCTCATTTCTGTTATCCGGCTACTAAATTTCGTGACAGGTTGGTTTAGTGTGTGAATGAGAAATTTGACACGTCACGTCGTGTCTAAGGACCCCAGTGAATCAATCCTACGTTACCATGTGTGACCAATTTCGTTTATAACTTATACATCCTAGTTTTTTTGCTTGAATTTATGGGTGTGTTTGTTGTTGATTATTTAATTGCATTTGGTACAATAATTTCAAAAGTTGTTTTTTAATTTTATATCCTAAAGAGAGAAATGATGGATTTGTACAAAATAGTCAATTTAAAGAAAATGTAAATAAAAAGAAAATATATATATATATATATATATATATATATATATATATATATATATATATATATATATATATATATATACTTATACATATGTAGATATGAAATAAATAAGCTCTAGAAGTTTATAAATCAAGTTCGGAAGAAAAAACGATATAGAGGAAAATGTAATGTGAATTAAAATTATTGCGAATTCAGAAAAGGAGTTATAGATACATAAGAGGGAGTTATAAAGTTATTGATAATTATCAATCAACATGATTTATTTCAGATTTTTCAAAAGAATAGATCCTGTATAGATTTATAAAATACATCTATTTTCGAAAAAAAATTTTAAGCCTTGTGGTTGGTGCCTTGGAGCTCACTAAAAAATCTAAATAAATTCATAAAGGTTCTATTGACTACCAATCACAACGTTTTTTGTAAAATTTTTGAACTAGTAGATTTTTCTATAGAAGAGTATTATAATACATATATTATTAGTGTACCTACAAAAGAGTATAACAGTTTATAGGTGATAGTGAGAAACTCTTCGCCTTAGCGGATATTAAATAAAGTGTATGGATTTAAATTAAAATAAAACTAAAAAAAAATTCACAAGCAATATTGATTTATCTACTTTACATAAATTAGGTTTTCAAAAAAGTTTGATTTTAAAAGCTGAGGAGAAGGTGTCTGGCGCCTTACGTTTAGAGATAAGGTTGGCGCCTTTTTTTCAGCCAGTTCGGCCTTGGATAAGATAGGAAGATGAAGACAACGGAGAAGATTGAGAAGCGTAAAAAAATCATCAAAAAACTGCATAATTTTAAAATAAATAGTTTATTGATAACAAAAACTTTGCAAACTTTACATTTTGAGTTTTATAAGAGCTGATTTCCCGATGAATTACACCTGACGCGTTAGTTGTTGCCATTATAATTAGTTAAGAGATTTAAACTTCTCTTTCCAGGACTGTTTCCACCATTTATCCAGTCACTATCATCTCCTGCACCAGAAGCCCCTCCGTTACTACAGCTCTCATCTAAAAGATTTACACAACGTTTACCAGGTGTTATTCTGTTGTTATGAGGAACAAAGGGAACATTATGATCATCCAAGACGTTTAAATTTCTCTTTCCAGGACTGTTTCCACCATTTATCCAATCGCTATCATCTCCTGCACCAGAAGCCCCTCCATTACTGCAGCTCTCATCTAAAAGGTTAACACAACGTTTACCAGGTGTTATTCTGTTATTATGAGGAACAAAGGGAACATTATGATCATCCAAGACGTTTAAACTTCTCTTTCCAGGACTGTTTCCACCATTTATCCAGTCACTATCATCTCCTGCACCAGAAGCCCCTCCGTTACTACAGCTCTCATCTAAAAGATTTACACAACGTTTACCAGGTGTTATTCTGTTGTTATGAGGAACAAAGGGAACATTATGATCATCCAAGACGTTTAAACTTCTCTTTCCAGGACTGTTTCCACCATTTATCCAATCGCTATCATCTCCTGCACCAGAAGCCCCTCCGTTACTACAGCTCTCATCTAAAAGGTTAACACAACGTTTACCAGGTGTTATTCTGTTGTTATGAGGAACAAAGGGAACATTATGATCATCCAAGACGTTTAAACTTCTCTTTCCAGGACTGTTTCCACCATTTATCCAATCGCTATCATCTCCTGCACCAGAAGCCCCTCCGTTACTACAGCTCTCATCTAAAAGGTTAACACAACGTTTACCAGGTGTTATTCTGTTGTTATGTGGGATGAAGGGAACATTATGATCATCCAAGACGTTTAAGCTTCTTTTTCCAGGACTATTTCCACCATTTATCCAGTCGCTATCATCTCCTGCACCAGAAGCTCCTCCATTACTGCAGCTCTCATCTAAAAGGTTAACACAACGTTTTCCTGATAAAATTTGAGAATGGATCGGGAGATTGTGAAAATTAAATAATTTCCAAGTTCGTTTTCCAGGAACATTTCCTCCATTTCTTATCCAGTCACTGTCAGCACCTGCGCCTGGTACACGTCCGTTACTGCAACTTTCACCTATCAGATACATACAACCTCGTTTTTCAGGAGTGATTTGTTTAAGCCAGTCGTTTTCATTGGGCAACAAATTAATATCGTTTGTGTTATTATCATCAAAGAACTTTTCACCTCTATTGTTTGACAATCTTTTCAGGACGTCTTCAAGTAGATGTCTTTGTGGATTTCCATAGATGATTTGTCGAGTAGAAACTTCATGAAAAGTCAGGACACCTAGGAACAGCGTTCCTAGAACCAGTTTCATCTGAAATTAAAAACAAGCATTTAATTAACAATTTCTCAGAACTTTCTTTCAACTGTTTTTTTTTCATTACAAAACATTATTAATTTATGAAGTACTTAGATCAAAACATTACAAACGAATGAATAAATAGCTGAAGTCCAAAACTGGCAAATAACGAGAAAAGTGCGAGAAAATAACAGCTGAACGGAAAAGAAAAAAGAGAATTTCCTTTTTTTGCAAGAAAAAAGAAAATTTACTAAATTGAACAAACTAAAAAACAAAAAAAAGAAAAAGAAGTTACGTTATCGAGAAATTACAAATGATCTAAATAGAATATTAAAGCCAATTATAAGCTATTAAAATAGAAGGAGTAAATAAATGGGAAAACTAGTAAAAATATTAAATACATATAGAAATTAATAGAAATAGAAAATTAAATAAAATATAATGAACATACAGAGAAATTATGTAGAAATAGCGTAATTGAAATGTTGTGCTGTTAATGTGTTGTTAATTTTTTTTTGTTTTCACATTGTCAAATTGCTTTTTTTGCAACCTGTCTTAAATGCCCCATTTACATTATTTACAGATTATTGATCAAGAACATTCCCTCGAACATCAGGAAGAATGGTGTTTCTAAAAACCAAAACTGGTCAACGCGGAGTTAAATTTCCTGTGAATTCTCTTGTGTACAAAGACACCCCTTGTGTCTTCCATTTGTATTTATCCATTCCTTAGCAGGTCCTTAGAAACACATTGGAACCACATTGATGATAAGAGATCTTGATCCCGAAGAAGAAGATATGTACCGGAGTAATTAATACGTGGTTACAAAATTAAAACCGATTACCGATTAAAAGCTTACACATAATTTGCCCCAGTCTATCTCTGAAAAAATCATCGATTTAACGTAAAAATCTTATAAGTACTGTTTTTTGAAGATTCTAAAAGGTACTTATATGAGGGATAGCTAATGACAAATCCTTGAAGATGTACAGCTGATTTTGCTTTATTTCGTTTTTAAACAATCATAAACACATGTTTCACTTTAAACAATCAAAAATTGTTCAAATAAAAGATGTATGTCTTAAAAAGTTCTTTAATTAGCGAGTTTCTAAATTAAAATACATAAACAGTTGAACGAGATAATTGCAAAAAAGCTTATTTTGCAGTAATTTATAAATGTTAGTGGCCTTATTTTTTGCATAATGAATAATATAACCACTTGAAATTATGGCAATTAATGCAGCGACGGTTTAACCAGGGGTATTTTCGGGGCTGTAGCACCGGGCGGTTGAAGGTTCCAGGGCGGTACGCGCGAAGCGCGTGCTGATCCGAAATTATGGTTATTGTGAAATAAAATTTGCATACAAATCCACATGATATAATAATAATAAAATTTTGTTTTATCATTAACTTTGAAACTTAACAATTTATAAATAAATTATTATTATTACCGTCGACCTATTAGTTTGCTCTCCCATACATACAAACTATTCATGAAGATAATAACAAAACGACTTGTGAACAAACTGGATAGTTACCAACCTTGTGAACAGGCTGGGTTCCGCTCCAGATACGGAACAAATCATCATCTACAAGTTATACAAACGCTAATAGAAAAGTGTACAGAGTATAACAAGCCTATCTTTCTTATATTCGTAGATTATGAAAAGGCGTTTGATACTAAAGATCATCATAAAATGCTTCGAGCATTGGCTGACTGCCGCATTGACTACCGATATATTGTATTGATTAAAAGTATTTACGAAACTGGTACAGCTTGTGTCCGCTTTCATGAAGATACCAAGAAGTTTCGAATAGAACGTGGAATTAGACAGGGTGATACTATCTCCCCTAATTGTTTACAGCTGTTCTTGAATATATGTTCAAGCAAATGGAATGAGAGGATAACATGGGAATTAATATAAATGGGGAAGATCTGAACCACCTAAGATTTGCCGATGACATCGTTTTAATATCTGATAGAGTTGATAAAGCTACAAAAACGCTGCACACGCTCTATAAAGGGTCAAAAACAATTGGTCTTAAAATTAAAATTAAGATTAAAATCAAAGACAAAATTTATGACCAACCTTGTAGTCAGCGGTAAAATTCTGATTGAGAGCCATAGCATCGATCAAGTAATAGCTTACAAATATCTAGGGCATAAGATTCGCTTAGGCCGAGATAATCAGACAGCTGAAATACAAAGAAGGATAGGTCTCACATGGGCTGCCTTTGGTAGATTGAATAACATTTTCAAGTCTGTTATCCCAGTTTGTTTAAAAAGAAAGGTTTTTAACCAGTGCGTTTTACCGGTTCTTACATATGGTGCAGAAACACTGACTCTGACAAAAAGAACAATAGATAAAATAAGAGTTACACAACGCGCTATGGACAGATCAATATTAGGTATTACCATCAGAGATAAAGTACTAAATCTAGAAATAAGAAGAAGAACAGGAGTCACAGATGCAGTTGAAAAAATAGCCATGGCTAAATGGGCTTGGGCCGGACATGTTGCCAGATTAACGGATGATAGATGGACCAGAAAGATTCTGGAATGGCGACCAAGGCAAGAGGCATATCGAAGCAGAGGACGACCACCGACTAGATGGACGGATGATATCAAGCGTATCACCACAAACTGGATGCAAGAAGCACAAGATAGAAATAGGTGGACAATTTTACGGAAGGCCTACGTTCAGCAGTGGACAAATATAGGCTAATTGATGATGATGATTACCGTCGACGTATATGCACGGTGTTCAGTTTATGTTATCTAAATGTCAGATAACGTACAAATATGCCGCCGTAAAATTATATCATTTTACAGCGCTTAAGAATAGTGTGCGAACACTGCAAAATTGTAACACCGCGTTTGTACCGCGTACAAACGTACAACTAAACTACGGTAAGAGGTTTGTCTTACATTTGAAACTGTATAGGTAATTATAATCTGTAAATATCCAATAGATTAATATAATAAATATTCAATAGATTATTATAATAAATATTCAATAGAAAAATATGGAAGGGCGGAAACAACCTGGATCTTTCTGGCGTAAAAGGAAACAAGAAAAGCAGGAAAGGCAAAATAAAATTTTGAAAGGTATACCCAAAATGACAGCATTTTTTACAACGGATCGAAATCAAGAAGACAACACTACAAATATTTCCCAACCCGGTCCTTAATTATAGTGCTACTAGTGATAAATATATTCATATTCGACCACATGAACCTATTTTGGAGACTTCATAATCAGTACCAGATCACTTAGTATCACCTGTTTAAAAAGTATTAAAAGATGATGAAGCAACCACAAGTAACTCGGGTAAGGCATATTTAAATTTTTTGTAACGAGGCTAAAATACAAAAAGATATCGGTGTCTTACAAAAATGGTAACTAAAACAGGACAATGACAAATAATTATTTTTTATTTCTTTTCAGATCCAAAACAGGATTTACCTAATTTTAAAGATCCAGCACTTTGACAAGATGCAGAAGATATGCAGAAATGATTCTAGAAAAATGGGTCGAACAGACATGTACTTTTCAACGTCAAAAAGCAATTTCGGCGAACAAAACAGGTATTCCAGTAAGCAAATATTTTATAAAAAACTGGTTAATGAAGACGTGGTTCGCCGCGATTGGACAATTTACTTCGAGAGCACTGGCAATATATTTTGTCTTTTTTGTGTCTTATTTGAAAAAAAAAAAGAACCAATTGAAAACAGGATATTCATTATGGAATAAAAGTAAGGAAATATTAGACGAACATGAAAGATCTAATGATCATATAGATAATCTGAAAATTTATACAACTCGCTTATTAAAGCAAGCAACAGTTGATGTAGAACTCGAAAAGAAAATTAGCACTGCGAAAGAATATTGGGTTAAAGTACTAAAAATAATTATAGGTGTAATAAAGTTTCTGGCTACCAGAGAATTGGAATTTAGAGGTACTCATGAAAGAATTGGTGAAAAACGGAATGGAAACTACTTAGTTTACTGGAACTATTGTCAGAATATGATTCATTTTTAAAAGATCATGTTAATAAACGAGCAAATTTAGGTAAGGGCAAAACGTCATATCTATCAAAAGATATATATAACGAATTACTGAATATTTCGTAGAATCGAGTCATTGATGAGATTGTTAGACAAATAAATGCAAACAAATACTATTTTATAAGTGTAGATTCAACACCTGACATAACACACCATGACCAACTTACAGTTATTTAGAGATATTGTAACAATAAAGGGAATCCCGTGGAAAGATTCATTCGTGGAATTTCAAAAAACACTGGGCATAGCTCCCAAGAACTTGAGGAAACAGTTATTGGGATGTTAGAGTCTTTGAAATTAGATATTAAGAACTGTAAAGGCCAGTCTTACGACAATGCCAGTAACATGAGTGGCAAGTATTTTGGTTTGCAAGCACGTATTAAAATTTACAATGATTTAGCTCTCTTTGTGCCGTGTGCTGCTCACTCTTTAAATTTGGTTGTCCAAAATGCAGCAGATTGTTGTTTGGAAGCAACATCTTTTTTTATGTTGGTACAAGCTATCTAGAATTTTTTCTCCGTGACTACATACAGGTGGGAGTTATTGTCTCGTGCAATAAAGGATTCGCCTGAGTCGGGGCAGACACTGTTACCAAAAAGAGTGAATACAACCCGTTGGTCTTCTAGTTTTGATGCCGTACAATGTTTAAAATCAATTACGGTTTGATTAAAACATGTTTGAAATGTCAACGGATATAAATGAGAAAAATGTAGTAAGAGTAAAATCAGCTTCTCTATCGGAAAAACTTGATTTGTTGGAAAACGGAATAATTTTATCATTCTGGTTTGACATTTTACAAAGGGTTAATGAGGTTAATAAAGCAGTACAAAAGGAAAATATGGATTTAAGCACAACCGCTCATCTGTTATCATCTTTAACCAGATTACTTTGATTTCTTACGTGATCATTTTGATCACTACGAGGCCTTAGGAATGTTGTTAACAGGAAACTAAAATTATGCTGAGAAGAGGATTATAAAAAAAATTGCAATTAGGAGAAAAGAATTCGGAGGTAAGTTTAAGCCAAAAAGAAAAAATGTGAACACAATGTTAAGTTTTTATAATAGACAATCTTAAGTCGGAGATTATTCGCCGATCTGATAGTTATAAATCTTGTTCAAGAGCATTTAAATTTTTGGTTAAACTAAAAACTACGGAAGATAAAGATATTTTCAGATCGGCAACCGAATTACAACAAAAATACAAAGAGGATTTGGACGAGTATTTTCCCCAAGAATGTGTTCATTTAAAGCATTTGTTGGGGGAACGTGGGGAACGTCTGTTCCCCAATTAAAAATAGATACTCCTTTAGAATTGGTACAGGTTTTATACGAAAATAAATTAATATCTTCATTTCCAAACGTTAATGAGTTATTGAATAGTGGTAAACCTCGGCTAGATCGACCAAATAATTTGTTTCACTGGGTTTATCCCGGAGAGCGATTATTTAAACAACTGTACTTGCCCAAACAGTGATTGTAGAGGTTTTTGACAGATCGCAATCGATTTTTGAGGCTTTATTTTTAAGATATAGGTATTAAAAAAAATTCAACATTTTATCAAAATTGTTATTAAAAAACTGTTTGAAAAACGGCTGACTTTTATAATAACGTTGATATTTTGATAACTTTGAATTATAAACATTTATAGTAACTTTGATATTTTTTATGTCACGCGCTTGTAAATAGGTTCACTGAAAAGATAGTGAAAAAACACAAAAAAGACCCTTTTATGACGAGTAGGAACCAAGATAGCATTTTTTCTTTAAATCATATTTCCATTGTTTATTAACATTAACAAGAGCTGAAAATTGAATAAATTATAAGTGAAGAACTAGATTTTATGATCCAATTTATAGATAGCATATAGAAAGAAGATGTAAAAAGTTACAATCCGTTAAAATAATTATAATCGTAGAATACCCCTACGTTAATGTGGAGTAGAGAACTTTCCGAGTTCTTTTTTCATTTTTTCTTTTTGTAAACTGAGGTAGCTCGAGAAAACAATAAGAACGGGTCTACTTTCATATCTCAGAAAAATAAATAAATAATTTTTTTCCATAAAAAAGTTATTGAATTTTACTATTATTTTGTAACAAATATTTAGATTTTAATAATTAATGTATATTATTTACACAAAAATACAATATTAATTATAAATTAACACTTCAAATGTATTTACTTAAATTAATTGATAATGACGATGATGGTCGGTCATTCTAGTTATACTGCAGATTGCTAATAACTTCAAAATCCATAGAGTGAACTACCTAGTAAACCACAAGAAAGAAGAACATATTCCCAACATTTGACGAAATAGTGTATTGGGTATTTTATTAACAATAAATACAATTTGACTACTTTGATGTATTTTATAAAGAAATATGAGAAAGTATTTGATCCTCTGTAAGACCTTTTATAATAGGAAAGTCGTGAAACCATTCAAAAAGTTGTATTCGATCAAAACTAACATTGAAACATAGGGAAACTCATAGTGAATCTAAAAGTTCAACTCATTTTTTAGGTACAAGCCAAAAATGTTGTAGCATAAAGAGTAAACAGTGTTCCAAGAAAAAAAAGGGATTTTTATGAGTCACAGTATTTGTATCGTCCTGTATACACAAGAATACTTTGACATTAATTTACTTCATTGACCTCTATGATTCTAATAATTGAGAAAGAAAAATAACTTTTAATAATAATCGTAAATTATATGGATATTAAAACTAATATTTAAAATCCTTACGACTGGAAAATGATGTTTATGGAGATCAGCAAATATAGATATTATTAATTTAAAGAATCCAAAAGCTGAAATATAAAGAAGAAAAAGGAAAATACGACAAAATAGACCAAAAGTTTTCCCCGCTTATGCAAGCTTAACAAATTTTTACTATATTGGATCACTATAATAATTTTTTACTAATCCAAAATGAACTTACCGTTTACGATCAATGACACACAAATAATTGATTAAATATGTTACGGTGTTTGTAGCTTATATAGTAAAATATTTGATCGGGAAACATTTCATTATTGGATAGAATAAATTAATTTGGATTGCCATATGGCGAAAAATAATTAACAATATATTTTCAGTGAGTCCTTTTTATTGCAACTACTTGATATACACAGAACCAGTATTTAATATTAATTTCCTAAACAAATATTACGAACAGGACCGTTTGTAGCTCAAATTTCAGGATAAACATTTAAAAAGACTGATAGAAAATAGATGTTCAGGTATGCAGTTAACGATAATTATTGGATCTTAAAAATTATTGAACGCTGAAAGAAATAAATAGATATTTTTAATGCGCACAAAAAAATTTAAGAATTAACTCACAATAATAGTAAAAGAAAACCGAGAATACTGAAAGATACTAATGGGAAACTAGTGTCGAATACTAACGAGAAATTCAAGAGATGGACAGAATACATTAATGAGGTATTCAAATACAATAGAACAGAACAGATGAAAGTAGAAGTAGAAGTTGATTTGGTTTTAAAGATATTAAAAGAGGAAATTAAATTATCATTAAAAAACAGCAAAAATATCAAAGCAGTAGGTCCAAACTAAATTTCAGTAGAAAGCTTCTTCTTCCTCCTCTTTATAAGCAATTCTGCTTGTTCATTTGCGGATTAACACCTCTATGGAAGGTTGTCACTTCATCTTTTGCGCGTTCGTTCGATACTTCTTCTGCCGATTGGTGACTTATCTCTTTTTGACGACACAGGTCTCTCCCATTCTGCTTATGTTGTTATTCCATTCTTTTTTTCTATTTAGTATCCATTCGTTAACACACTGTACGTTACATTTTCATGTAATGTCCTTCACTTCTCTTTCGATCTCTCAGCGTATTTCCTGTAATTCCTCTCAGTACTTTCATCTCTGCCGTTTCCAATAGCCTTTGTGTTGTGACTGTGTCGGGTCTTATTTCTGAGGCATATTCTATTATTGGTCTTACACTGGCTTTATAAATTCTTGATTTTCTCTCAGTGTTAATGTGTCTGTTTCGCCATATAGTGTTATTAAGGCATCCTGCCAGTCTATTTGCTTTTTGTACTTTATCTCTCTCAGTTCTTTGTCCAGGTCTCCATAGCTGGACAGTGTAATTCCAAGGTGGTGTATTTCCATTACTTGTTCAGCACTGATATCATCAATTTCTATTTTACATCTGGTTTGTTCTTTACTGATTACTATTGTTTTAGTTTTCTGAGATGAGATTATCATATTAAATTCTTTTGCACTTATGTTAAATCTGTGGGCCTGTCTTTACAGACCGTCTTCATTTTGGGTTATCAATATTGCGTTGTCTGCATAACAGAGTATTTTTACTTCTTTATTCCCTATTCTGTATCCTCTTCCTTTGTTAACGCTTTTGATGATTTTATCCATGATTAAATTAAAGAGCATAGGTCTCAATGAAACCCCCTGTTTTATTCAGCTGCCTATTTCTATAGGTTCTGAAAGCTGTCCATCTATTCTGACTTCCATTTTGATTGTTTTGGTAGATGTCTTCAATAGTTTTTATAATATTTAGAGGAATTTCTCTATTATACAGAAGATGGATTACATATTTGAGTCTTACTCAGTCAAGTTGGACACTGAAGCAAAACACATAAGTGTAATATATTGAAGATTTATCAATGTTTATATAATTTATTTCTATTTCTATTTCACATGACATGACAGACATAGAATATATTTTTTGTTGCCATCGACGGCCTTCATGGAATCTTAATATAAAAGGGTTACCAACCCACTAGCTACCACTATATTATACCTCTCCATCCTTAAATTAGCGAATTATAAATTATGTTGATTCAGGAGGTTTTATATTACGACGAGGTCTTGTGGAAACTACTGGACAACTAACCTTAGGAGCACTAGGGAGCTAGCCAAGTTTAAATTAGCATTAGGATTATGTGCACTCGCGTCACTCTCTAGCGATTTCGAACTAACAATTTGCACTCCCGACGCTCCCGCTACTTCAGCTGCTTGACTTTCATTCCTATTATTATAACCATCAGGTCTATTTATATAGCTTACTATACCAGCCCATATAGCTTAACTGACCTAGCTTTGAGACAATTATAGTTTAGACCCATGAAGGTTTATTTAAAATCCTATCATACTTAGTATGAACTTCCCCTTCTTCAAATGCTACCTGTCTACCCCATTACCCCAAACCTTAGTTATAAAGGAGTGTCCTCTATAGTGACGTGGGGTGTGTTTATATATGAAAACAAATATTTACTTAAAAACACCGATAAATCTTTTGAATTTGAAGTATTATCAATTAATAACTTGTTCAGGGCATTTATAAAAGTTGCACTGTTTTTAACAGCCCCATTAGTCGATATGGCAACCTATACCTAGCCAAGTAATCTCTTAGTATTTGTAATATTGTTGTGGTATCTATTTTATCCATTACAAATACTTCTAGCCACTTTGAAAATGAGTTTGTTATGATCAAAAACATCTTTCCTCTAACTGGTCCTAAAAAGTCTAAGTGAATTCTATCAAATACTCCCTTCTTGGCTTGGCTTCTTCAAACTTTACCAATACTGCCTTATTTGGATTACTTGCGTTTGCCATACATGCTCCGTAACCCTTTACATAAGCCTCAATTTCTTCATCCAGAGGTAGCCACTAAACATACTCTCTTAACCATTCCATTGTGTGCCCCATGTATTTCATTTAATAACTGTTTCCTTGTCCTTTCCGGTACAATTACCCTAATTCCCACATTAACATATCATTACCTAGACTTAATTCAAGATATCTCTTCTTAAACGGTCATAAATCTTCTACTTCCTCTGGTCAACCTTCCCTTATATAATTCCCCTATAGTCATTAACATCTTGGCAGATGTGTTGTGGTTCATCACTGAGCTCGGATATTATGATCAATGATACTTCTCCATTGGTCGCGGTCATCTATTACATATACTACCTCAGTATACTGCTTGTTGAGAAGGTTTTTTGTGATGTCTCCCAATCGCTGTGGAGATCTACCGCATTGGCATTGACTCTGAGGCTTTCCTTGGACCACCAACCGCTCCATTTTATGATGATTTCTATGGATATAACCAAAGAACTTCAAAATTCTAGAGTAAACAGTAGGGGAGACCGGGGCTGTTTTCAAATTAAGGTGCCCATATTTTTTTATTGATAGATGGTAAAAAATGTGTTTAATTTCCTGATTAGTATTGTCTTATTTACA
The DNA here is from genome assembly GCF_040954645.1 of Diabrotica undecimpunctata. Taxonomy (NCBI): domain Eukaryota; kingdom Metazoa; phylum Arthropoda; class Insecta; order Coleoptera; family Chrysomelidae; genus Diabrotica; species Diabrotica undecimpunctata. The sequence continues at coordinate 51,748,157 of NC_092812.1, forward strand.
TAAATTTCAAATTACGTAATGTTAGGACTTATCCTAATTCCAGAATTTAATTTTTTCCTTAAGGATGCAAGTGTACACACCTTGGGATTGGTTGGTCAAGACAGAAACTAGCAGATTGATTAATATTTGTATTATTTTCATATACAAATCAGCCTACAAAAAGTTAATATTATAAAAAAATCCGTGTCTATTCTTAAAAAAACGAATAATCTAATCAGATCCATCCGAATCGCAATTGTGACACACGTAGAAAAAGCCCGCATCTGCGCATTTTTCATGTGCCCACAATTTGCATTGATTGCACTGAATCCATTTCTCATTAGGCAAACTATTTGACCAGGGTTCAACGCAAATCAGGCAGAAGGTGTCCTCATCACTACTTGAATCGTCTTTAATTTTTGCTTGTTTTTTCGTGTTCTTTTTATTTTTGCCAAATACCTGTTTTTTAATTGATTTCGTTTTATTTTCTTTTTTCTTTTTCTCTTCTTCTAAGGCATCTTTAATAGGAGTATCTGTCAAAATTTCAGATTTTCTTTTTTTGCGACCATGTTGCCTTTTTCTTTCTGCGGCTTTTGGAAACGGGTTCAAATTTTCGAGATCTGTGAAATTAGAATGTTGCTTCTTTATTAGGGGGCTTGGGACACTGAGAATTTTTAGGTAAGAAAATATTTGGACCTTTTTTGGTAGGCGTCTGACTTTCTTTAATTCTGCTTTTTCCGCTTGCTGCGTGTCTTCGTTAGAATTAGTTTGTTGGTCTGACAATGGGTTGTCGACACGGATTAAAGTCACTTTGATGTGTGTAATTTGATCAAGTTCCGGTTGATTTGTTTCAACCTCCAATACGGGATTCGGGTTTTGCCTCGAGTTTTGCTCGATAGCTTGCAAATCTTGTTCACGATCTGGTCTATCTGTGACATAAGCAGCCATAAATTAACTGTCCGGAAAAATATCTCTATTAAATGGACAAATTCCGGAAATCTGAAATCCAGCTGTAATATTGTTTGGAGTTGTCGCTAATGGTAGTGCAGTACGAACTATACTGGGTATGTCATAAATGGTCATCGTTGCACCAGGATGATTAGTCATCCAAGAGTCACACGCACTATTGACATGCTTTTTTAATGGTCCATACACACTGCGATCCAGTGGTTGGAGCTTATGGCTGCAGTGAGGTGGGAAGGATAACACTGTTATGCCGTGATCTTTGCAGATGTTTATTGCCTCAGGAGACAAATGCGAATCGTGGTTGTCTATCAAAAGTAGGAGAGGGTTTTCTTTAGATGCCTTGCAGTATTTAATAAAATGCTGGATATATTGTATAAAATGAACTTTTTTCATCCAGCCTGATGGATTAGCACTTCCAGCGCTTCCAGCCGGGGCATCTGTGAGAAAATGGGGCTTAAAATTTACTCGAGGAAATATGAAAAAAGGTGGCACAGTATTTAAAGTAGCAGAAACAGCACACGCTAGAGTTACAAGCGTGCCGCGTTCTGTTGAAGTAACTCTTCCACTTATTTAACACCACGTCTAGCCACGTGGTCAATACGATCAGGTCACTGAACTGTAGTTTCAGTTTCGTCCATGTTCCAGATGTCCGCAGGACTAAAGTTAAATCTTCTAAGGACAATTTCTAGATTGCTGAAAAATCTTTCCACATTTGTTTTGTTGAAACTGGTCGCTCTAGACAAACTGGTGGCTTCAGGCGTCCTTATAGCCAATTTAGTATTTCTCTGTAAAAACGATGTAAACCAATCGGGGCCTGCCATCTCATTCGTTTTCCAGCTATTTGGAACCGACAAATTCAAAGAAGTTGCTTATAAAAAAGCTAATCTTCTCACTTCTTTGGGCGTAAGACCATAATAAATATCTGCCGATTTTTTTATGTAATCTGCGAGGTTGGACTCTTGAATCTCGGTAAAAATCTAAAACCAAATATTTTATTAGTAAGCAGACCATCAAGGATACTATTTTTTACAAAATCTACCTGTCTATTTTTAGAGTATCCAACAATTGTTGAAGGCATTTCCCTTTCTGCTTGCAGTTCCTCTATCGTAAATTTGTGGCAATATCTTCTTAACGTATTAAAAGGAATTTTAAAGTCACCAGCAGCAGACCTTAGAGATTGCCCTCGCAATTTTACGGCTCTAGCAGCCCTTAGCATAATATCTGGAGGTGTTTTGCCCCTTTCTGATTTTTTTTTTAAAGATACGCATTATAATAAAGGTTTCCTTCTGCCTCTTTCTGATTTTTTCTTAAAGATACGCATTATAATAAAGGTTTCCTAAAAAACAAAAACTGGGAGAAGAATGTCATATTTAAAAAACCTGAGGAAATGGTTCTCCACAACAACTAATATATTTAAAGCATCAGTTAATAAAATAACTACAGTCAGAATGATTGCTAAAGTGTTATGTATATAGTGTACTATGTTAGTGGACGTTAACAGTCAGCTCGTTACGACGTTTAAAGAGCTTTGAGATGTGGGTATTTCGTCGTATGCTGAAAATTCCATGGACCGACCACGTTAGAAATGAAGAAGTTTTAAGGCGTATGAATAGAGAACGTGAACTCATTTGCCATAAAATATCAACCCCTTCCTCTACTATAGCCTTCTTAACCTCCACAGGTATTCCATCAGGTCCTACTGCCTTCACGTTCTTCGCTATCCCCGGTATTACATTCTCATTTGGGATCCTGCATCCTCTGTCCCTCCTCTGGCGTTCTTTATCATCCTACACACTCACTCTTTATCACTTTACAGTTCGTAATTACTTTTAGCTTACTTCTTCTACAAACACAAAATTTATCTGACTCTCCCTTCCCCCGCTACTATAGGTAACATACTGGTCTTCAGTCTTCATAAAGAACGTATTAATGACAGCCAAATCCCATGCCACTGCACACCAAGTAAATCACAGTATTACCTTATCAACGAGTTTCCTGCACACAAAGTACACCAATCCTTCTCCTCTTTCTATTAATATTTTAGTAAATTTAGTAAATATGTTAAAAACTTTTTAAGTTAAATTTAAAGTTCTGGAATTTTTTTTCTAAAATTTTGTTCTAAACTTTTATTAATGAATATTTTTTGCTTTTTTAAACATTTTTTCCAATACTTTGTTTAGTAAGGTTATTTATTTACGGATGTATACGGAAGCTCTCTATAGACATCTCGTATTTGCAATTGGTGAATGGTGATGCAGTTTAGCAAACTTTAGTTTTATTTTTCACACAAATTGGTTACTGCCTCCTAGTTTTTGTTGGTAGGTACCAAAAAAATAATATAAAACTTTCCGACACAAATGTACCTAACCTCAATCTTATGTTGACATAAATCGAGAGTTTCATTGCGATACAACAAGTCGTGTAGATACAGTGAATTTCTAGGACCCTTAAGCTAGCGGGGACACATGAGCGGAATCCAATTTAACCTACGTAATATTTTTTCACCCATTTTTCACTAATTTATTACCACCCTAATAATTTTTCACCACCAAACCACCCTTAATGGGAGCGATTCTGCTGGCTTAAGGTTTAAGCTAGCAGAATTAAAAAAAAAACTTTTTGTTGATGGCATACTTTTTCACCCATTTTTCACTAATTTATTACCACACTAATATTTTTTCACCATCAAACCACCCTTAAGGGGAGCGGTTCTGCTGGCTTACGGTTCAAGCTAGCAGAATTAAAAAAAATATTTATGATAGACCACAGTGTTCTGCTAGGTTTTTACGAATTTATTACAACTTTAGTAATTTTTCACCCCTTACTACCCCTTTAACAAAAATTAAATAAATTTGTTTTTTCAAAAATACTTCAATACATTTACACGGTGTGTGTGTGCGAAAAACACTTCCGTTGTAATAATTGGTATATTTAATTAAAAATTACTACTTACCTATTACTTATTAATTACTTACTAAAAGTACTACAAATTTCACTGAAGATGGACTGATAAGTCCGAAAACGTTTTGAACTTAATCCTTTAGGATTTTTAAAATTTAATTAAATATATCAATTACAACAGTGTTTTACTTCAATGTTCGAGTTTTTTAACTATATGATATACAGCCAACTCACGGGAATGATCCCTTTTTAAGTTGTAAAATTTTGTTAAAAAATAGGCAATGTACAAAACAACAATATTGCAATGTTTAGCATATAAAAAAGTTAGTGATGTTGGTGTTTGTGTAAATTCTAGCATTTAAAGATGTAAACTACTTTCCTTATTTGAATTTCTAGTATTTATGGGAATAATCTTCCACACTGACACATACGGATTTCAAGATTGGAGGGGTATTGGAAAACAGATCCACTATTCAACTTAAAATCTTTTTTACAGAACATCGGAAGAGATCTTTTTCTTATAGTTTTAAGGTGCTTAATCTTCATCCATAATCCAATGAGACAGAATGTTATTCCTGAAGATCGGTTTTATAGAATAAGAACAGTTATAGACTAATAAAATGACTGCTCTGCATTATCCAGTAAAAGAATTATCACTAGATGAATCGATTGTACCGTGGAAAGTTAGACTTAATTTTAAACAATATAGGTACTAAACAAAAGACATAAAAGACGATATCAAGGTTAGAATTAATTCGTAAATTCATCATCCAGCCTCAAAAGTCCACTGCTGAACATAGGCCTCTTCCTCATGTTTCCAACCCCGTCTATCTTGCACCGCTCTCATCCAGTTTTTATTGAGTCTTCTTAAATCGTCAGTCCATCTTGTAGGTGGTCGACCGACGCTTCTCTTGTCTTCCCTTGGCCTCCATTCCAATAACCTCTTTGTCCATCGCCCATCTGTCATTCTGGCTATGTGTCCTGCCCATCTCCATTTTAGTCTGGCTATCTTCTCGATGATGTCAGTCACTCCGGTTCTTCTCCTGATGTCTTCGTTGGTTATTCTGTCTGGCAGAGTTATTCCTAACATGGACCGCTCCATTCTTCTCTGCGTGACTCTCAGTTTGGTAGCTGCTGCTTTTTTTTAAGGTAAGTGTTTCTGCTCCGTACGTCAAGACTGGGAGGACGCACTGATCAAATACCTTTCTCTTTAGGCATGTGGGCAGCTCACTTTTAAAAGTTTCTCTCAGTTTTCCAAATGCTGCCCACCCAAGGCCAATTCGTAAATTAATTTATAAAAAAGCAAAGAAAGACGGAATATCGCAAGCGAACATTTACCTATAAATAATTGCTAATAAATCGGACAAACGCGAAACGAAAACGAAAAGATGCAGAGTATGTCCTATCCTAAAAATAAGAAAAAACCCAATTTATGAGTGTGTTAAGATTGTTCCGAGAAACCAGATCTCTCCGTGGGCGATTCTTTCAAACATTTCCATAAACAAAATAAATAAGTTAATATTTTTTTGTAATAACCTTTAATTTTTACCTATATTCAACTGACAATGAATGAAAAATCGACAAAGAATTAAAATACAAATATCTTTAAATTTTTAAAATGTTGCTAATATAAATTTACTTTACTACGAAAATAATCTATATCAGCTGTTCTAACCAACCGGTAATTTCGGTCTCATTTGAATATACCTACTTAAAATATTTATATCCTTAAATGTTTCCAATATAAATTCTTTGTGTTATACACCTAATCTTAAAATTATGTTTTGACCAATCGTTAATACTCTTCTTATACTTATACTCTTCTTATAATATTAAATACCTAAATTATTTTTCAAATTTTCATCTACTTTTAACAATAGATGCGCACGGTCCCGACCCTCCTTTACAATCAGTTAAATAATGTAATAGACGTAATAAAATTATTTCAATTTGAATATTTCTTACCTGGTAATTTATTCTGTGAAATATAAAAATTCCATTGTATTTACTAAAACTTAACTTGATTTCAGTTATTTTATATTCATAAAAGGGACTAACGATTTGATTTCGCTTAGCCATGTAATAAGACTCGAATCAGAGTCAATTTTGTAAAACAGGTAAAATTTATAGTTTTTGGAATAAAGTGTTTTCATATTTTTAATATTTAAACATTAAAAAAATAAATATTAGTTAGTATAGAATAACATTTGAAAATGTTTTTCAATTAGGGTAGTTGAGAAAAACATGACTAGGCTGGTAAAAATATAGTAAAATTCTAGCAGAGTACTCTTGTGTTTTCAAAAAGATTTTTTATTCACCTAGCGTCAATGTGTATCTTGTTGAATGTTTCCCATTAACTGAGGCTTAGGGGGTCAAAAATTATAAGGGTGGATCAAATTTAGTAAAAACCTGGCAAGCAATTTATATTTTCAGTTACAAGTAGAATACAGTAAAATTATAAAAATAGATTTTTTATCACTTTAAATTTTAACGTCGTAGAATTATTGACTCCTCATAGAGGGTAGTTGAAGGGTGAGAAATTACTAGTATGGTAATGTATTAGTACAAATCTAGCATAATACTGTAGTATCTCATATTTCCGAAAAGATTTGCTTTGCATTCAACCAGCGTAAATGTGTAGATGGTGGAATTGGTGGAGTTGGTTAACATTTAGTAAAAACTAACCAGAGAGTTTCTTATTTTATTTATAAATAGTATTTAGTAAAATTACAAAACATTTTTCACCTTTAATTTAAACGTAGCAGAACTATTGACTTCCACTAAGGGTTAGTCGAGGGATAAAAAATTACTAAGTTGGTAATAAATTCTTAAAAACTTAGCAAAACACTGTGGTATATCATAAATAATTTTTTTTAATTCCTCTTACTCGAATATTAAGCTAGCAGGAACGTTTCCAAATAAGATTGGTTTAGAGATAGAAACTTATCAGGGTAAAAATACTTTTTTATGTCAGTTATAAGTAGAGGATAGTGAAATTGTAAAAAAAGATTTTTTTCACGTTAAAAACCCAACAGAATTATTGACTTATCACAAGGGGTAGTTTAGGTGTGAAAAATTACTAGGGTGGTAATAAATTAGTAAAAACTTAGCAGAATACTGTGGTATTTCAAAAATACGTTTTTTTCTTATTTTGCTGGTTCAAATATTCAGCTAGTAGGAAAGTTTTGGAATAGGTTTATAGGAGCAAAATTATCAGGATGGTCAAAGTTTAGTATAAACTTAACAAAACATTTTTTTATTTCAGTTATAAGTAGTGGACAGTAAATTTGAAAAAAAAAATTCTCCTTAAATTTCAATCTAACACAATTATTGACTTTTCACAAGGGGTAGTTAAGGGGTGAAAAATTACTAGGATGGTAATAAATTCGTAAAAACCTAGCAAAACATTGTGGTATATTATAAATATGTTTTTTTATTTCTGCTAGCTTGAACCGCAAGCCAGCAGAATGGCTCCCCTTAAGGGTGGTTTGATGGTGAACATATTAGGGCGGCAATAAATTACTGAAAAATGGGTGAAAAAATATGCCATCAACAAAAAGTTTTTTTTTTTAATTCTGCCATCTTGAACCTTAAGCCAGAAGAACTGCTCCCATTAAGGGTGGTTTGGTGGTAAAAAATTATTAGGGTGGTAATAAATTAGTGAAAAATGGGTGAAAAAATATGTCATCAACAAAAAGTTATTTTTTGAATTCTGCTAGCTTAAAACTTAAGCCAGCAGAATCGCTCCCATTAAGGGGGGTTTGTTGGTGAAAAATTATTAGGGTGGTAATAAAATAGTGAAAAATTGGTGAAAAAATATGCCATCAACAAAAAGTTTTTTTTTGAATTCTGCTAGCTTGAACCTTAAGACAGCAGAATCGCTCCCATTAATGGGGGTTTGGTGGTAAAAAATTATTAGGGTGGTAATAAATTAGTGAAAAATTGGTGAAAAAATATGCCATCAACAAAAAGATTTTTTATTTTATTATTCTGCTAGCTTGAACCTTAAGCCAGCAGAATCGCTCCCATTAAGAGTGGTTTGGTGGTGAGAAATTATTAGGATGGTAATAAATTAATGAAAAATGGGTGAAAAAATATGCCATCAACAAAAAGTTTCTTTTTTGAATTCTGCTAGCTTGAATCTTAAGCCAGCAGAATCGCTCCCATTAATGGGGGTTTGGTGGTAAAAAATTATTAGGGTGGTAATAAATTAGTGAAAAATTGGTGAAAAAATATGCCATCAACAAAAAGATTTTTTATTTAATTCTGCCATCTTGAACCTTAAGCCAGAAGAACTGCTCCCATTAAGGGTGGTTTGGTGGTAAAAAATTATTAGGGTGGTAATAAATTAGTGAAAAATGGGTGAAAAAATATGTCATCAACAAAAAGTTATTTTTTGAATTCTGCTAGCTTAAAACTTAAGCCAGCAGAATCGCTCCCATTAAGGGGGGTTTGTTGGTGAAAAATTATTAGGGTGGTAATAAAATAGTGAAAAATTGGTGAAAAAATATGCCATCAACAAAAAGTTTTTTTTTGAATTCTGCTAGCTTGAACCTTAAGACAGCAGAATCGCTCCCATTAATGGGGGTTTGGTGGTAAAAAATTATTAGGGTGGTAATAAATTAGTGAAAAATTGGTGAAAAAATATGCCATCAACAAAAAGATTTTTTATTTTATTATTCTGCTAGCTTGAACCTTAAGCCAGCAGAATCGCTCCCATTAAGAGTGGTTTGGTGGTGAGAAATTATTAGGATGGTAATAAATTAATGAAAAATGGGTGAAAAAATATGCCATCAACAAAAAGTTTCTTTTTTGAATTCTGCTAGCTTGAATCTTAAGCCAGCAGAATCGCTCCCATTAATGGGGGTTTGGTGGTAAAAAATTATTAGGGTGGTAATAAATTAGTGAAAAATTGGTGAAAAAATATGCCATCAACAAAAAGATTTTTTATTTTCTTATTCTGCTAGCTTGAACCTTAAGCCAGCAGAATCGTTCCCATTAAGAGTGGTTTGGTGGTGAGAAATTATTAGGATGGTAATAAATTAGTGAAAAAATATGTCATCAACAAAAAGTTATTTTTTGAATTCTGCTAGCTTGAAACTTAAGCCAGCAGAATCGCTCCCATTAATGGGGGTTTGGTGGTAAAAAATTATTAGGGTGGTAATAAATTAGTGAAAAATTGGTGAAAAAATATGCCATCAACAAAAAGATTTTTTATTTTATTAGTCTGCTAGCTTGAACGTTAAGCCAGCAGAATCGCTCCCATTAAGAGTGGTTTGGTGGTGAGAAATTATTAGGATGGTAATAAATTAGTGAAAAATGGGTGAAAAAATATGCCATCAACAAAAAGTTTCTTTTTTGAATTCTGCTAGCTTGAATCTTAAGCCAGCAGAATCGCTCCACTTAAGGTTGGTTGGTGGTTGGTTGATGGTGAAAAATTATTAGGGTGGTAATAAATTAGTGAAAAATGGGTGAAAAAATATTTCGTAGGTTAAATTGGATTCCGCTCATGTGTCCCCGCTAGCTTAAGGGTCCTTGAATTTCTCAGCGACGAATCCAGGTAAGGTCCACAGTCCAAAACAGCAGTCACACAGCAAAACATTGACGCGGTTCGTCAGCTAATTAAGTGTTTTATTGTAACCTACCGGGAGATAGAGGCATCTTTGGACATTTCAAAAACCTCGATTCAAAAGATCCTACATGAAGAACTGGGTGTTACGAAGTTGGTTTCCCGTTGGATCCCTCATTTGCTCACAGAAGAGCAAAAAGCGGTTCGCGTAAATTAGTGTCGAAAAACATTGAAACTGTTCAACACAGGAAGCTCAAAAAACGTTTATAGTTATTGTTAGTGGCGATAAATCTTGAATTTACTCATACGAACCGGAAAACAAACGCCAATCCACTGTGTGGGTCTTTCACAATGAGAAAAAACCAACAAAAGTGATCCGTTCTTGAGGTATGTCAAAGAAAATGGTTGCAACTTTTGTGTCAAAATCTGGTCATGGGGCAACAATTGCTTTAGAAGATCGAAGAACAGTTACTTCTGCTTGGTATATAACCGTTTGTTTACCAGAAGTTATCGTTAAACTCTGACAAAGCAACACACAATAACAAATCATCCTACATTCGATCAGGACAATGGAAGTGCTCACACTGCCCAAAAGACAATAAAGTTTTTGGAGCTTCAAAACATCGAATTGTTAAACCATCCCCCGTATAGCCCCGACCTAAGTCCCAACGAGTTCTTCACGTTCCCAAAGATCAAGAATATTCAATGTGTGGGCACCGATTCCAGTCGCCAGAAAAATCCATTAAAGCCTTTAAAACAGCGATTTTGCAGGTGTCAACTGAAGACTGTAATAACTGTTTTACCAATTGATTTGAACGTATACCGAACGTGTATCGATCTTGGTGTGACATATTTTGAAAAGCAATAAGGTAGTTTAAGTCTATATATTTTTTGTCTTTATGGCTATACGCAAAACTCAAAAGACTACCTTCGTATATTTAATTTTAAGGTTGCTTCGGTTTATAAAAGGCGTTTTGGAGATTATAATAAGGTAGGTATGTGGATTTTCTCGCCAATGTGTACACATAAAACTATAACTAAAAATAATTTAGTTAATAAGTTAATAATTATTAACTAAAATTCTATAGAAAATCTACTCAAAATTTATTTTTCGCAAATATCTCTAAAATAATGCAAAACAATGGTTTAGTCTCATAAAGACACAAGTTTATCTAAATGACTCAAATTTATTGTATAAAACAGTTTACTGACAAATTTACTAAGTACCTACTCTAAATACCTACATCCAAAACAGTTTTTCTTAATTTAGATAAGTCATTGAAATCTTTTCATATCAATAAAACTAAAAGGTAGTTTATAAACATTTTGCATAGTAATTTTTGAATTATGTATAACTGTCTCCATTAAACAGTATATACCTACCATACCTACTCAGAAAATTAAACAAGGATTATTATCCTTTCCCTTATTCAAGGATTTCCATTCCATACTCTGCAATTTCAATTAATATCGCATGCGCATTACAGTGTTTCACATATTAAGCCCGATTTACACTCACTGAATGGTCAGTACCTATTAAAGATTCATCTCCAAAGATAAGGAATATGAACAGAACATAATACAGAAAACTAATTTTAAATTGTCTCTCTTTCATCTTAAAGCAAGAAATTGCCAGATGTGCTAAAAATTTTGTACCAATATGGAAGAGAACGCTTCTCATTTAACTTAATACTTTTCTAATTACAATTAACATTATCTAAGTATATGCCCTGCAATTGACAAACCGGACGAGATCAGCGAAATATTTTATAGCGAATTATGCAACAGTGTAAGAAACCTCCACAAAAAGGATCTAGGTTTCATAGTAGGTGCATAGTATAAAAAAGATACTGTGGTAGGTGACATAAATGTCAAAATTATTACAGGTCAAAATTAAAAATTAATAGGTCGACTTGGGCTTGGGAAATGAGCGAGGAGACCGACTGACTGAATTGGCAGCAGAATTAGAGTATGTTATTAAATAATAAGTATATATTTTAAACACATATTTTGTTTATTAAAAATTTATAAATAATGATCATAACTGCATTTTATTTTTTAAAAATGTTTAAAACATATCCAATCTTTTCGATAGTAACCGCGTATCATTAAAATCTGATTACTTATTTATCAACTTTGATACAGATCGATTTATATTCACACTATTCAGTTCAGACTGTAGTTAGCGATCGCATAAGAGCATATTATAATAAGTACCTACCTGGGCGATTTATTCATCTCTCTCATAAAAGTAAAATTTTTAAAAGTTGCAATCCATCATTCGCATCCATGCACGCCATGCGCTGGCTTACATTATAAAATAGATACAAAAATAAGTTACTATTTTTTGATTGGTTAACATTAAATTTAACATAAATATTACTGTAAAGTTAACAAAAGTCGTTATGTGTATTTTGCGGCAAACCGGATTTAATACATTATGGAGTTTACTTACTCTGGTGTAGACTTAACTTTAAAGAAAATACTGCTTCGCTGAACTGTCAGAAGAGGTCCCTGTAATCTAATAATTGTTGGTTCACTGTTTTTAATGGCATTGGATTGGTATGTGTATGTATGGTGTATGGCACAAGCTGACGCTGCACCGCAGCTAAATAACAATATTTAAAAAGAAAAACTAAATTTTTTGTACAAAAATTATTCAAAATTAATTCCTATTGTATGAAATTTATATAGGTAAGTGAATTTGAGATTATTTTGTTAATTAATGTATTTTTTAGAGAAGCACATGGTTAGGTTAGATTGTTTATTGAATGGATAGAATAACAGTAAAATATTCTACTTTTTAATTATTATTTCTTTTGCCTCAGGAGTTCATCCGGGTACATCAAGATGGCAAGAGGTCAGCAAAAACTCCAATCACAAGCTAAAGCTGCGGAAAAAGCCGCTAAAGCCAAGAAACAACAGGGGCACAGCGCCACAGACCAGAAAAAAGCTGCTCAAAAGGCACTGGTTCATGTTTGCGCTGTTTGTAAAGTAAGTAATATTATTTAAATTTGTTTTAACAATAAATAATATTTCATAGTAATAACTACAGCCATATTCTTGGTTGTTTCTTTGTTGCTTGATGTATAGATTATACATACTTACACATATAAAAACTTTAACAAGTTTTAAAACCATTACAGTTATCAATATCATTAAAAATTATATTTTAAATAAGTAATATATTACCTAATTAGCTGTTAAGTCACAAATGTAATTATTTAAATATTAAGTGGGTCACTGAAGATTCTTCAACAAATATATAAAATTTGAGTGATTATTCCATATCTTTCTATTTCATCTGTTTCTGATACAGAGTTAGATCTTCTTATCTCATATTGTTTAATAGTTCTTTGTACCTTGTTCTTTGATTTTTTTTTTGTTTTTACACAGGTAGTAGGTACTCAATAAGTGGTCATGTCATTTTCTCTCCTAAAAATATATGTGTGTAGTCCATAAATGTCTTGGTAGTAATATGTAAAAGTTTATTATATTTCTAATTAAAAAGCAAATGAAATAATAATTACCAGAAGCAATTTACTGGAAAGTAACCATTAAATAAATTGTATGACCTTATCAATGTTGTCACTTTATCATAATTTGAATTTGTTCTCTAAGAACTTGTGTGTAGTAATCCAACGGTTTTCAAAACAGTTCACATCTTAGACAAAGAAAAAGAGAGGATGCGTAATTGTTTGGAATTGACTGATGCCTAAACCAGCACCAGAGGGGTTGCCAGGTCATATTTTACTTCTACAGTAGATTGAGAATAATGGATTTTTGCCAAAATTTATAATTGACCACTGATATAGTGATCTCTTTTTGAATATGATTTTATCATTACATATCTTTTAGTAGATCTATATAGTGTTTCAGTAGATCAGTAAATTGAAGTTGAAATCAGCAGATCTACTGAAAAATCAGTAGACCTGGTAACCCTGCAGGTAGCAATGCGCAACATACAGGCATTAAAATATGGCAGTCACATCTAAACTAAATTCACGTTGTGAAAGCTTTTTAAATGCATGATACCTGTCCTCTCCCTTTCCTTGTCTAAGGTTCACATTGATTGAAGAGCCAATGAGAACACTAGACAGTGCTGTTTCCTGTTTCTCTTAAATGACCTTGAATATGTAACCAGACTTCCAGTAAATATGTCAATACAGTGGAACCTCGATTATCCGTCAGGGCACCAGACCAAGGGTATGACAGATAATCGAAAAGACAGTTAACAGAACATTAAAAAAATAAAAATTCATAGTATAACTCACAAATTTTATTAGCATGTTTTATTTGACAATATATGAGGGATTTATGTTAGTACAGTTGAATCAATTTGATTTAAAATATTTCGAAATCTTTGTTTTTTATTGTTACTTCCCATTTTGCAACAGCTGAGTTTTGCTTATTTGCTTCTTCTTACCGAGAATACCACTCAATGACTTGTTGTATGTGCGATGCAGCTTCTATAACTTCTTTACACAAATCTTTGTGAGTTGCAATAGCATCATCAAGATCCCCACTTTCAAAGTCTCTGTCAGCTTCTGAATCAGTTTCATCCACCTCTGTTACCATTTCAACGATTTCATCATCTGTCAGTAATTGATAGTCGTTTGCATCTTCATCACAAATTAACCATTTGTTTAGGTCATCTTTAGGCAACGAAAACAGAAACAGTTGATTCAGCCTAACTTCATTTGTTACTGTATCACGTTCGGCTGTCACGGGGTCATTTTCATCTTGAGTTGATTCAGGCCAGAATTTATTCCACGCTCTTTTCAGTGTTACTTCCGATACATCAACCCAAGCATTGTCGACTGCGTGTTTTAAATTGTATGCTTCTAGTATTCTGGCAAAGAATATTCCTCTTCCATAACTAGGTTTTGAATAAATTTTTTTCTGTATCTTCTTTTGAATGTTTCAATGCCTTTTCGGCAACAATTGGTCCAGACAAAGGAACACCTTTGCTTCTTTTTTGAACGAGCCACAAATACAGAGCCGTGTCGAGTGATTCATTTGTGGTTTTTTTCATTGTCTTACAATGTTTCACCCGGCCATCCAACGAACGATTCCATTTGCCAAGCATACTTTTCAATTCCTTCAGCATTTTTCTTTAAATCATTGATTGTTGTTCTCGGAACATCATACTTTTTGCTCAACGCGACAGCAGAACCTCTCTTTAGTTCAGTAATAATTTCTATTTTTTGTCAATTGACAAAACAACACGTTTTATTTTTGATGCTCCAGATGTGGAAGGCTCCATTTTTCGAAACTTAATTGATAAAACGACTAAGTGACACAATCAATGTTCGAATTTGAATCATACTGAATTATGGTGACACACAGATATTGATTGTAATAATTATTGTGCTGTGCGTTTTTATTTTCGGCTTGCGATTCTAGAAATAAAACTCTAAAAGCATGGTATCATTTCTCATTACCTATTTAAATTGAAATTTAATCAAGAGCCCTGAGTAAGAACAAAAATTATTTACATAAAAAAATGCTCAAACAAAATGAATTGATGAGTAAATTTTTACTTATGTAGTCAATATAACTTATGTATGGACCCTGACAGTTAATAGAGCGACGGATAATGGAGGCTCCACTTAATTTGCAAACTGAGTGAGCCAAAACATAAAAAAATTGTCTTAACATTTAGTCAGTATTTTTGACTAAGGTATTTTATAGGAGAAATTCAAATATTTCTATGTATTAGGTAGTAATATTGTGGAGAATTTGAAAGAAGCAGGTTTTGTGGGAATAATTTAGTAACAAAATTCAATCAAACATTCAATTAAACGTGAAAAATAGTGTGTACTGAATTGAGTTTGGTTGTGATTATTATTTATAAAATTCTTTTAAAATATTATCGAGATACACTTATGTAGTGTCCTTGATGTGACACTAATACTCATAGCTAAAAAACCAATGGAAGCTTCTAAAATTAGCTGCAAGATTTGCAAGGCTGCCAAATTAAACAGATGCCCATTTTTTAAGCTTATGTTGTTTAGTAGCTGAAGAGCCTCAATACAAGTATGATTATGGAGTTCTTTTTGTGGTTCTCTGCAAATCTTATGATTTGCAGTAGAACTCAGATAGCCACGTCTTTGCTCTCTTTTAATTCCTTAAATTTCCTGCCCTTCTCAACTTATACTATATATGTGATTTCCTACATCTTGTCTCATTGTGAATCCACATGTTTGTTTCCTGTACTTTAGTCTTACTCCAAGCATATACCTTTACCTTTTTCTTCAAGTTACTTTCAGTTTTTCTGCACTGGTTTTTTTTATAAGAGATCAGATTTTAAAGGTCGTTTGATTTATCCTCATTATGTTTGTAGGGTGAGTTTTTGACTTTATATATATATATATATATATATATATATATATATATATATCCCTAGATTGGATTTGCCCTATATATTCGTGACCCTCTGTAGGTTCCTAACCATTTCCTCTAGTTCATTTGTATTGCTTGATAGTTATATTATGTCTTCTGCAAATATGTCATTCTCTAATATATTGGAAGTTTCAAACACAACTTCTAGTATATTAGTGAATATGCCAATTTTTTTTATTTTAATGGGTTGTGTGGAGGCAAATAGGTTAAATTGTAAAAATGAACTATTCTGAAACTAAAATGTTTTGAACAGTTTATTATAAAGTAATGTTCAAATTCTGATTAGATTTACTTTAAGATAAAAGTGTTGGTGGTATTGTATGGATATATTTATTGTTATAAATTTTGTTTCAGGCTCAAATGCCCGACCCAAAGACCTACAAGCAGCATTTTGAAAACAAACATCCAAAGAATGAGGTGCCTGCAGAACTTAAAGACATATAACATATATTTTAATGTTTAATAACCGTAAGTGTTCACTTTAAGTTGGGGACACTTTTTTTTACTTACTTGTTTTTATGTTATTATGTTAGAATGTATTTAATTGTATAAATTTTTACGAGCTGTGGGCCGCACTTTCTTTTTTAGTTCTTTGTTTTTATGTAATAATTTTAAGAAGTATTTCTTATTTGTATAAATTCTTGGTTTGTATACATAAATTTCCAATTTAATTTTCGATATTTGTATCTATTAAAGTCTTAGTATTTATAGCAATAATTTTTTATTTAATGTTACCTCTGGGAAATGTGCACATATTAGTACGAAAGTGTGATTAAATTGCTCACCTACAGTTAATTTGAATTTAGGAAAGTGCAGTGAAAAATAAATTACACAAATTATCCTATTGTGTTAAATGAGTATTAAACTCAGTAAGTAGTAAGAAGAACAGATGTAGTATTAAACAAAAAAGCTAAAAAACAAAACATACCTTGCCAAACAAATTTTTAAAAACAATCCATATAAAACGGAGTGCTCGCTGAATCGCCGTTAGAGAACCGTACTGTATTGCGGGTGTATGTCGTATAGACTAATAGATAATAAAATAAAGTAGCCGATAAGAATCAAGTCTCCTTTTTTCTTTCGTGGTGACTAACATTTAGTAAAATTGGAAACAGGTAGACATAGCACCGATGAGTACATAAAAAGAAAGAAAGATAAAACTGAACACGCTATGTTCACACACGCTTTTGTGAAAAGTAAAAAAAAAAATAGGGAGACTTGCAAATTAAAGTCAGGAAGATAAATTAAACAAAATTTGAAGTTTGACGAATGATATGAAAGTTGGATGATATAAAGAAAGAAATAAAAGCCATGAGAGTATGAAGAAGTACTAAGAAAAAATTGGAAATCACAGGAAGAAAAAACGGAGGTGGCAAAAAATTAAGATAAAATACATAAGTGAACCAGAAAAGCTGTAACAAACAGTAAGTAAATTTATGGAAGAGCATCAGAATATCAAAATAAAAGCATGAAATTGTTGCAAACCAATAGAGAGAACGTGTTTAGTATTAGTAGAATTAAAAAAAAACAATAATGTAAAACAAAAAGTGATGCAGAATAAGTTAAAATTAAAAAAAAAACATAAGCGAGCAGATCTTATAGCAGTGTAGGACTAGACACGAAACAGGCAATGAATAGCATAAAAGTAAAAAGCAAGAAAGAAAGAAAACTATGTCAACCGGGCTATGAAAAAGCAAATTGAATAAGTGGAGAGAAAATGAACTGATAAAAATGTGAACTTAAAACTATCATCATCATCTTTGGCTCGACAATCCTCTGTGGATCCTGCTCTAGGATCCGTCGCCATTCTGTTCGATTTCTGGCGACGTGTTGCCATCTTCTCAAGTCGGTCTCAACTCCATCTCACCACCTAATGTGCGGTCGCCCTCTTTTTTCATATGTCCTTCAGGTGTTCCTGTCGTTAGCTTTTTAGCAGTCATATATTGGAACTTAAGTAAACTTAAAACATACGAAGCATTACTAAGCCTTGTAGAAATAGAGAATGATTATAATATACAAATTGTAATGCTACTTGTACAAGAAAAGGAGCCTTACTAAAAAGAACACGCAGAAAGTAGAAAAGAAAGCATTTGGATGAAAAATTAAAAGCTTTGGAAGACAACTATCAAAATAAAGAGATAAGGAACAAAAAAGTGCAGTGATACATAATTCGCATATGTTTAACTGTAGAAATAAACAAGAGGAACTGGTTGGGGAGATAAATGAGAAGACTGAAGTATGGGCGTAATATTTTGAAAATTTATTAGAATTTAAGTTAATTGTACATAATAATATGTAAGTTAATTGTACTGAAGTGTATTAATGTAATAGGTGGAAGATGTCGAATATTTGATCAGATAATAAATAAGCAAACGTTATTAGTGTAATAGATTTTGATAACATTTCAAATTAAGTGTCACATGAACATCAATACAACATTACACTGTTCCCGTATAAAATTGTTTCTTAATCTATCGCTTCCTGTCACTCCCAAAACCGCTCCTAAGTACCACATTTCACACGCTTGTATATTATTTTTGTCCCTCTTAAAGTCCAAGTTTCTGAGCCGTATATAAGCAGGGGCACATATACACTGTTAAATACTTTTATTCTGGTCCTGATACTGACCTCCTTTCTCCGAATAAATGCCTTGTTTAATGTGTAGTAAGCATTCGTTACTCATTTATTGATTTATGGTTCCATTTTCGCATTTATAATTAGCCCAAATATTTGAAATTTTCAGGTTGCTTAATCTGTCTTTGATCTATTCTGACATTACTTTCTTCAACCTTCTTGACAACTACAATAATCTGTTTTGTTGATTTTCATTTTATATTTATTAAAACATTCGTTTGCAAACTTTTTTATAAGCCTTTTTAGCTATTTGCCACATTAACTAAATCATCAACATAGATTAATTCAGATATGAATACTTGTCTTAATTTTCTCACTCAAACTCTTACGTGTTTGACATTTCTTCGCGCTTCGTTGGCTATTTTATCCATTAATGTAACAAACAAGTGAATACTTAGTACCCCTCCTTGTTTAACACCCATTTTCGTAACAAATTCTTTCGATTTTTGGTTGTTCATTCTGATCTAATTTCTTGTACAGGTATATATAGTTTTGAGAGCTAGTAGTAGGTTGTTATCAATCACTCTCTCTTCAATAGCTTTACATATTTTCTCCCATGGTTCAAGTCAAAGACTTTTTCAAAATTTACAAAACCGAAGCATAGTTTATCATTGTAATTCACATTGTACTGTCATACTGTGAATATTAAATCTGTTTTTAACAACAAGCCTTAATATTTTTTCTACAAATATCTCGTGTACCTTGTATACTACGATCAGAATAGATATACCTACCTTTGTAATTTGAGCATTTCTTTTATCTTCTTTCTGACTTATTAAATCGACTGACTCTTATCGACTCTATGACTTCTTCTAATGTTATTTTAATCTCTTGAACATCTTTTAATATGTGTAGTAGTCTTAAGATTGCTTTGAGTTCGCTCTTCAATACATTTGTATGCATTTAGCACTCTTTTACAATGTTTTTACCACTTTTCTATTACATGCTTTTCTGTGATTAGTAACTTCCGGTTTCACCTTCGATAAATCCTGTATCTTCTTTACCTTTTTTTAAATTTATGAGTGTTCTATATAATAGCTTACTATTTTCTTTGCTGTGCAAACTCTTCGCACTTTTGTGTTAGCATTTTTTAGTCTCTTTTACTCTTCTTTGCTTTATATGCTCATAATTATCATTATTTCTTTGTCCCAGATATGTTTTCCAGAGCTTCTTCTTTAATCGTACTTCCATTTTTATTTGGTTATTGCACCATGGTGTATATTTTTCTTTATTAGTAACTGCATATCCACAAATGTCTTTAGCTACTTGTTATACTGTTTTTTTGAACAGTTTTGATTAACTTTAGATCGTATGTTCACTCGAATTTACGCTCTCTAGCTTTTCTGTAAGTCTATCTTAAGAAAGAATAAAATTAATCACAAAACCAACAGTAACCGGTATAAATATTAACAATCTAAAAGAAAACTCAAATCACTACCAAAGGAAAATTGATGAAAGATTGCATAACAGTGGAACTGCTTAAATACGTTGGCAAAAAAACCTGCAAAATCTTAGCAGGCATATTTACGAATTGTCTAAGATCGAGATGCATACCAGACCACTGGAATACAGCAAACACAATTCTCATTCATAAGAAAGGTAACAAAGAGGATATCAAAAACTAGAGACCTATAAGTCTACTACCAATTGTATACAAGATATTCACAAAGATCGTCAACAACAGATTAACAAATGTATTACATGCTGCACAGCTAAGAGAGCAAACTGGCTTCTGAAGTGGATTCAGTACCCTGGATCATAATATAGCATATTTATACGCTTCGAGAATTAATGAGTAGAGATAAAGAACATGAAATACTGCTAGCATTAACCTTAATAGATTTCGAGAAGGCTTTCGATTCTATATATCCTAAGATAGTAATAGATTGACAAATTGTACATAGACACTTTAGCAAATATATACAAAGCAAAAGCTAAGGTAAAAATTTATGAAAACACCAAAATTTCCCACTACCAGAGGCGTCCGATAAGGAGATGCAATATCGCAAAATGAACTGGCAGAACAAAGGCCTATCCATTGATGGAGAATACCACAGCCATCTAAGATTTGCAGACGACGTCGTCGTGATTGCCAATAATCCTGCAGAACTACAAGAACTTATAAGCGATCTAAATGCAGTTAGTAATGAAATTGGCCTAAAAATGAACTTGACAAACACAAAATCATGTACCAACGAGCTAGTGGATGTCCAAGATGTAATAATAAACAACACTGCACTTGAGACAGTAGACGAGTATGTATACATTGTACAACTAATACATAAATCTGGCTCCTTATTCCCAGAAATCAACAGAAGAATGAAACTGGCTTGGGCATCTTTTGGTTGAAATGAAGTTATATTTAAATCGAAGCCGCCACTTCACCTGAAGAAAAAAAGCATTCGATCAGTGTATACCTACCAATCATGACATACGGCTATAAAATTTGCACACTAAAGAAAGAGATACTAGCGAAACCCAAAGGTCAATGGAGCGATGCATGCTAGTTATAATAAAGAGATCGAATAATAGAATGGACCAGACAAAAAACTGATGTAATGTAATGGTCACTGATGTAATCTTCAGAATTAAATTTTTAAAATGGCAGCGTACGGGACATTCAGCGAGAGCAACTGACAATAGATGGGAATAGTGGGCAGAAATGAAGAATGACTAGGTAAGGGAGGCTGCACCATAATCGGTAGAATCCGCTGAGAATGATTATACAGCACGGTAAAGTAGGTATAATACCTACGCTACTGTAAGTATATGACGATTCGATTTCTTCTAACGTTGTTGTAAATTGGCTATCCTATTCTCACTCTTATTTTCCAATAAAATTTTGTGTCTACTACGTTGGTACACATACTGATATTTTTTGAGGGTTTAAGAATTAATAGTTGTATTTTACCATCGTCTGTTCTTTTCTTTTCGTCTGTTCGACATGCTTTTAGAATTTGATATAATATTTAATAAATGAAACACGATTAACACATAAAAAGTTTATTTTTTAAATTCCAGTAGAATTTAAAAATAGAAATAAAAAATATACATCATTAATACAACTTAACAAGTACATATCCATTCGAATAAAAAACAAGCAACTTACAAACGAACCTGACTAAGATCTAAAAAAACGTCATGTTCTGTAAGATAAATAAAAGTATTAGATTTCATTATCAAAAGTACGGCAAATTTACACAACATTCATCAGATTTTCATCAGAGGGGTTTCACCATATTTACCACCATAAAAAATTGGGTTTCAGAGAAAAAATGGTAAATTTTCTTGATATACGTTAAATAAACTACTACAAAAAACCAGTTGTCAAAATTGTTATTCAATTTGATAGGATATTTCCTGTACGTAGATCTCTCTCTCTCTCTCTCTCTCTCTCTCTATATATATATATATATATATATATATATATAGAGATATATATATATATATATATATATATATATATATATATATATATATATATATATATATATTATTCCGAATGTCTCTATCAGTGAAGTTAACCTTCAATCTTTGGCTACGATTTCCATGTATTTTTATTTCGACTCTATATGAGCACTTTGCCTCATCCTGGACCAGCACTGTGTTTGATAGTATCTTGTCTAAATTGTGTTTTTCATTTTTACTGGTTGATTTTATGGTTTATAGTTATATTATTTTATGATTTTTACTTTGTTCAAGGATATAATCGGCGAATTTCCATAAATTCTTTTTACTTGAATTTAGACTTTGATTCTATTACGAATACGGTCATTATGATTTATTTTAATCTCTTTTTTAAGCCACTGCACTTTAAGTCAACCTATTCCTTCTCTTTGTTCTCATTTTGTTTTTTTTTAATTAGTTTGTTCAAATAGTAGGTACGATTTTTAATTTTTGTTTTCATAAAATCCTAAGATTTTATTGATGTTTAGAAAATCCATATAACCCGCAGCTCAATTTTATCCATCAATCATACATCTTAGCAATTATCACAGTATCATCAGAATTTCGGATAATTTATCACAAGCATGTTAATTTCGGTTCTAGCATTTCCGATTGTATTGTTTCATAAATAGTATACTCAGATTACACAATTTGCAGTTTGTCTCTAAGTGTATCTATCAATTGCATCCATTTAAAACAATCAGTATCTTTGATCTATCTCTTTTGTGTCCATCTATACTGGTTTATTCCAATTGCTCCTGTCCATCTTTCATTTCTATAGATTATAACGTTCTTTTTTTAATAAGTCATACTGCTATATATGGGACTAGACTCTAAACAATCACTGAAAAACCATCAAAGAAAGCAAGAAAAGGAGGGCGGAATAGATCCTATAGGTCGCAGGCTGATTTCACCCCTAAAAGTAAACCGCTACAGTATACTCTAAAGAAAAGTCTTCTAAATATTGTTTCTTCTCTTACAGCAGTGTAAACATCTCGAGTATAGTGTTCGGATATCTTGTGCCTTTTATATAATTTGTTAAATATATCCCAATAGTTATATTTCTTGTTTATTTTTAATTGTTCTTATTCTTCTTCATTTTCTGCTTGTTGTTGTCCGCCGATAAATATATAGATTCTGTTTAACAATGTCAAACTACCACTTTACATTATTCTAAAACCCATTATCTTGTTAAGGTTCAATCATTAAACAGCTAAGTTTATTAGAACAAAATATATTAAACTCAAGAAGAAAATTATGTACAGCCTGTTGTGCTGCTTACATGTTTTAATATTTCTCTAAACCCATTTGGCGTGATAAACAGTTCAAAATCTGAGAGTCTTAACTAAATGCATGTGGGGTAAAATACTTTATAAAAGATCGACATTAGTCGACCAATATTTAAGAAAGGCTAGGTATGATTTCTAAGAATATAGTATAAGAATATTGTAGTGGTTAAATGGTGAAAACACTCTTTTAGAGGGTGGTTTTTTATTTACTATAGTTAAATCGTATAAAATAGAGTATAGTATTTTGTGCAAAGCAAAAACCATTGAGCACTACAACACGTACTTCGTGTGATTGTCTGTTAGATATATCACAAATTATTTAGGCATTAAATTAGTTGAATAATTTCAATTAATAAAAGCTACAATTTCATCAGAACAAAAAAATCATAAAATAGATAAGACCTCTCCTGTTGGATACATGATAGTCACTACATTTTCATTTCACGGATGATTTGCTGAATTAAACAAATATCGATAAATATGTTTATATTTCAACGTAAAAAATAGATTTAAATTACAAAGTTAAAGATGCAATTCGCCTAATAAATGAGATTATCATTACATACTGATTTTTATAAAGAATTTTCATTTAGATATTATGAAAATTTAAGAAGCAAAACAAAAACGGCAATAACAAGTCTAAAAATTGATCTATGACATAGACAGAAAAATACAATGACAGGTCTGCTGGAAAAAAATTCAACAATTGAGAAATATTTATTAATAACTATATTTTTGCATTTAAAAAGTTCGAAAATATCTACCTGGGTTAAGTCCTAAATATTTTTAGAGTTTTACTAACGATCTGCTGATATTGTAATTTTGCTTAAATAAAAACCCACCCTTTAATACACACAATTTCACCAATATTCAAGATTATGAAGAGCAAACAGATAAAACTTAATCTAATCTACACGAACTGAGTCTTTAAGTAGTAAATATCACATACATATACGTCATGGAAACTTGTACAGTATGTGTAAATGTACTTGGCATGGGTATTTTTAAACAACCAGCCAATGTATAGTATTTCTTATTCAATTTTTATTCAGATAACCTGCAATTTTATTTATTGAATATATCTACGCTACACATTAAAAAGTTCTCGATATACGCATTTAGACAAACAGCAAATTTTACAAGGATATGACAGATTTTGTCAAACTAAAAATATATAAATGGAAAACAAGGTAGAATAAAAATGGAGCATAAAATTAGTAAAATTAAGAAAAAATTACCGAAATTGTTATACAGCGTTATTGTTTTTCTATTATTGCTAGCTAACGTTTTTGTATCTTTGGTAGTTTTTATTGTCCTATAATTTACTCAACCGCAATCAAATCAATATAATTTTTGAAGATTATTTAAGACTCACGCTTCCACTTGTCCAATAAAAGTAAAAGCACCAATATGATAAAACGCAGAAATTATATCAAGAAAAAAATCTATGGAGAAATAATAAGGAGAAAGACCCTGGATCCGTTTTAAATCAAGAGACAGGAAAATTATAGAAAAAGAGATACCACCACATACTATGTGATGGTTATACTTAAGTTTAATAAAAACTGTTTATCTTAATGCGTATATCTATCTTCTGGCACGCAGATATCATGGTTGATAATATATTTGCTGCAAAAACCATATGCCGACCAAAGAACATATTGAAATGAAAATAATTCTGTAGGCCAACGTTTATATTCTCATTAAATCGTTCCTATTAACAAAAATCTTGGTCCCAATCAAATCTAGATATCATAGTCATTGTAAAAGCCGTTATAGTATTTAAAAAATATGTATGTATAAACTTAGGCCTCTTATCTAAGACGTTTACTTACATACAAGAGAAAGCTGATTTGTAAAGCAGAAACGCAAATTTGATTATGTTATTGGTGCCATTGGTACCCAAAGAACACTCAAATTATCAAGATTCGATCCCAATCGATTCGATTCTATTTTAATAATAAACACGCATGGGATTGCATTTACAACTCCACGTAGTGTGTGACCGCGCGATATGTCGTTACAGTAGGTTTTATGTTTTTCACACCTCTGTGCGAACCACAGCTCCGTCCGTAGCCAGCGATAAGAAAGCTATGCTTCCGATAACTTTTCAAAGCTTCTAGTTTTTTTATTTATTTTCCGATTCCATGCTTCTATTTTCTCTTTTATTAACATCTAGTGATTGATGCTCTTCGACTTAAGAAAATAAAGAATAATTTAAATGTATACTATGTAAAATTAATAAACCCATTAATTCACTAAGGACATATCTAATATTTTTTAGGCTCCTCACTGCGCCTTTGGTGAGTAGATCGAATAATTCACAACTTTTCATTACCACTGCCTGTCAAATATGGACAAATCCTGAAAAAATTATGGTTAGGAGACGTTCAGAGGTATTATCAATACATCTCAAAACATTTAGAATATTAGTATGTTATATTTGTTTCAAATTTTGAGTGTTCTTTGGGAGATATATATTTTTATATACAAACTACAATTGGAATGTATGATCAATACTACTTTAGACTCAAGCTAAATAATAAGATTTACAATCCCGCGTTTCAAAATATTGAAGATTAATGACTTTGTTAATAAAAATGGTGATAAGTGAAAAATGACAAAATTATTTTATAGTAAGTTTGCATATAATATTTATGCATACCACATCCACGCTACAAACACTACTCAGTATATATATATATTAGATAATTTCTTTCACAATGTAGTCTGTTGTTTTAAGTTTCCAAGTCTTGCTTTGACTTCATGAAAATATGGTCTCTTATCTGGATTTAAATCCCATGCCTAAAATAGATACATTATTATAATATTCACGATATAAACTAAACAAAAATATCGCACCACTTACATTTATGTCTTTTAAGTCTGACTTAT
The DNA here is from genome assembly GCF_040954645.1 of Diabrotica undecimpunctata. Classification (NCBI taxonomy): domain Eukaryota; kingdom Metazoa; phylum Arthropoda; class Insecta; order Coleoptera; family Chrysomelidae; genus Diabrotica; species Diabrotica undecimpunctata. Next base: position 51,774,242 of record NC_092812.1, read on the forward strand.
ATTTATGTCTTTTTAAAACAGACGAAAAATAAATATATTTTAAAATATACTTTTAACTCTATATTATTTACTGACAATAAAAAATTACATTTATCCAACAAAAAGAGGTTAAAGTAACAAGTTTTTCGTTACGGAGGAATTTTGGTGCCCAGGCACCCAATAGTATTTTTAATATAGAATGTTTCCAGCTCTAGTTATAATAACAGTTTGAATCCTTCACGCTGCATTCCTCTTATTAAATTTTAGAAGATTTGCTATGGATTGCTTTCCCACTTCTCATAAGCAGTTTGCTCCAATTTAGGTAAAATTCGGTGGAGCACCGGATACGTCTTTTTAGTACGTCTCAGACATGTTCTAGTGGATTCGTGTCGGGACTGCGTGAGGGCCAGTCTAAAGTTAAAATGCCCACTTCATAAAGGTAATGAAGAACATCCTTAGCCACGTGGGGTTAAGTATTATCATGTATTAGCAAACAATCTGGTCCTATAAAAGGTGCAAGTGGAGTACATGTTCATCATCATTTCATTCTATGTATTGTTACGTTACCTGTCTGATATAACCCCAAGTAAACAATGCCGACGTCGGCCTAACAGTAAACCGAACAGTATTATCTAGGGCTAGATCCAAGGAGCAGGCATCTGCGTGACGTCACGGAAGGGTCCCGCTTTTTTTAATACATTAAATGGAAATTTCGCTTTTTCACCAGTTTCATTCATAATAAATCATTAACCAAGTCACATATGATGCAGCCCTCACATTCTTATTTTCTTATATGGTGGCCCCCGTTTGACAGCTGTGGTGTAGAATATTCGATTCTTCTTGATTATAATTTACCAAAGTTTCGATCATATTTTCAGAATTCCGTAATATCTCCCTAATGGACTACGTAAGTCTGACGTCACAATGGGCGGGGATTTTAAAGACCTTTCCAAACATTTCTAATTTGTGTGTATTTGTCCCATAAGAAGTTGGAAATATTGTTTTTTAATTGTTTGAAGAATAAATAAGGACTTTTGGTTATGAACATTCAACTATGCGATTTTTATGATTTGTTGTTCGTGAATTTCTGAGGTAAGAATGTCAAAGTAGTAAGATATTTTCTATAAATGTTCATATTTTAAGGTTATGTTATTGTTTGTTTAAAACTTTAATTATTTTTTTACTGTATGTCAAGGTATTTTGTTGTTGTTTTTACCAGGGTTATTCCAAAATAAATCAATAAATCATTGAATTTATTTACGAAGTTAAAAAATATTTAAATTAATGTTTTATTCTTTTTTTCGTTGCCAGTGATTTTATCCTGTTAAATACTAAAGATACTTGTTTTCTCGTAGTTTAACTTGTAATATAATATTCTGTGGAAACCTTTCTATGAAATTGTCATAACGGGTGTTTAAAAAAATGTTTTTTAATGTTGTAATAGTTTATTTTTTAGATTTGGGTATATAATGGCTAGAAAACATGTGTTAAAGATATACACTATTACTGAATTTTTCAGTAATGACAACAAAACTACTATTAACTATTTAAACTACGAGAAATCCGACACCCTATTAGGGTAAAAGGAAGGGGAGAAAGAAACTACGAGAAAACGAATATATTTAGTCTTTTAGGGGATAAAATCACTAGCTCTTATACCTTATTTATTCTTGAAACAATTAAAAAAAAAAACCAATATTTCCAACGTCTTATGGGACAAATATACACAACTTAGAAATGTTTGGAAAGGTTTTTAAAATACCCCCCCCCCCATTGCGACGTCAGAGCTTAGGTAGTCCATTGAGCTATCATATACCTCGATTTTTAATTTCTTCTTTCTATATAATTTTTTCAATCATACATAATTTTGTTTTCCTGTTTTTATTTTCTAATAGAACCTGTCCACCACATCCACTTCCACTTCTTGTTGTTCTTCGAGTATCTTCTTTTAATATTAGCGAAAGCATTAAAATCTATAAACAGTAATGAATTTCTGAGTCATACCGAGGATGAATAATTAAATAAATATGCTACAGTTATTAAATAAATTAGATGAATTATTCATATTTTTTAATTCTCTTTATCAACTTAAACATACCTGTCTCATAGTTTCGTACACTTCTGGGGGACATCCTTCTGGGGCTTCCATTTTATATCCTTTTTCCACATGTTTCACCACATCGGCCAAGGGCTAAAATATGTATGTTAATTTTTGTTTTTATATCGAATATATTTTATACTTACTATCCTAGGATAGGGAACCCTTCCAAATGAATATATTTCCCATAAAAGTATACCAAAACTCCACATATCAGATTTGTTAGAGAATTTCTAAAAAAAAAAAAATAAACATGAATATTGTGTGAAAAATATTAAGATGTTATTTACTTTTACATTAAAATAACATAGAACATATACTAGTTGCAGAAAGGACTCTGCTCATTTCTTATGGGAAATGGCCCTCAGTGCTAAAAAATGAAATTCATAATATTCTAGATTTTGATGTTAAAACGCCATTCCTTCTTACTTTAAAGATTATAGATTATAAATATACAGAGTGGTCTTTAAGTAATTGTACAAAAAGAAACAGCAGATAATACACTTTAAAATATTTTCAGCCAACTTGCTTTGATAAAATTTTAATATTAAAAAAGATACAGGGTGTTAAAGTTAAAAATATAATTTTTCGCTATAACTTTCATGTTTGTGGACACTTCTGTATAAAAATATATAACGGAGGGCTTTTGAGTCTGATGAATTATAATGTGTTGCATACTTTAATGTAAATGGTAGAGGACGCCACATATGTGGCATAAAGGAGATCGCACACATCTTATGGAAAATGTAATGCCACTCAAATGCAATAAAATTTACGTGAATAAATTCGTCTCGAAATTATAATCATTTGATATCATTGCGCCAACTCTGAATTTTGATTAATAACGGCGTAAATTGATATAAATAAATCTAAAATCAAATGGATATATACTTAAGTAGCTGAGTGAGAAAAGAGATTTTGTAAATCGTCACTTCATAAATCTTTCTGCAGGTATTAAGGCAAAGTACCATTACCAAAGTACATAGTTCCTCTAATCTTCTTAGCTCACGCCGGTTAAAGCTGTTTTCAATAGCGACTAGACTAAAAGTATTTATGAATGACAGTTTTATGGACTTCAAAAATGTGATTTCCATAAACTTTAATTACACAAAAAAACAAATTAAAAATGCTACAAAACACATCAGTTTTCGAGATAATGATATTTAAACAGCTGCAAAATAATTCTTAATCAGCGACTTTTGTAATATAGTTTATTTTGGTTTATTAAAAAAAGTAGAAAATTCTGAATAATAATTAATTAATAGTGTTAGAAATAATTATTACTTACGTTTTGCTTGAGAGCTTCAGGTGCAGTCCACTTAATTGGCAATTTAGCTGACTCGGAAGTAGCGTTCTTTTCATTCCTAGCCAATCCAAAATCAGATACTTTGGCTCTTCCATTTTCTGCTATCAGTACGTTTCTGGCCGCCAAGTCTCTGTGCACTACGTGCATTCTTTCCAAATATTCCATTCCAGAACTAGTATCAAAGGCAAAATTGATTTGATCTTTTTTGGTGACGTGTTGCCTCCCTCTGGACCTTAAGTAATCTACTAGACTTCCTTTACTCATATATTCTGTGACTAAGTAGATTTGTTCCTTTTTTCTGACTATTCCAAGTAAATTGACTAAGTGTTCGTGGTGCAGAGACCTAAAAAAATACATATATGCACATTTATGACGTCCAAAATAAACAAGTAATCTGAGAAAACGCCATTTAGAAACAAAAATCGAGGGGTGTCGAATGGTGTTTCTCTGCTATTCGGAAATTTTCTATACAAAACTGTCATAAGCAAATTTTATTGAATGTTGAGAATTTTTGTTAATAAAATGAAGGGCAATAGTAAATTAAATATATATATATCTTTAAAAACCTACACATTTTCTTCTTAGTTTTTGAGTTATGGACAATTTTATGCAACTGTGACAGGGGACTGTTGTAGCCATCCAGGGGAATGTTTTTATGGACAAAAACAATTATTTTTGTTAAGTTTAATTTGATAGTATTTTTAAGACTATAATTTTATGACACTACAGACAGTCATAATAAAATATAAAAAACATTACTTCTGCTTATTAAATATCACAAGAGATATTTAAGGTTGACATAATACTTTGAAAAATTGATACTTTTGAAGTAACTAAAGTAATTCATATTAATTATACGGTGCCTTCAAAAAAATCAGTGTTAACATTGTACTTCAGGAAAAAACTTTAAATTAACTTATTTCTCAAAAACTGGTACAGATATAGGAAAATATTCTTCCTTTTAGATATAAATCTAGATCTGGTAACTTTTGCAATATTTGTCAAAATTAACATCAGAAATCTGTTGTGGAGGTAAGTGGGCAACCGTTATTTTGTTTAGTGCTACTACTGCGTCTGCTAATGAACTCCGCGTCTCAGTCGTAAGTGAAAACAGTCCTCTGGTAACCAGAGTTTTAATTACCAAAATTTGTTTAAAGTAATTGATTACCTAGTATGTTAGTTCACCACAGTTGGTTCTTTAATCTGATGTTTAAATAATTTTATTTTATTAAGTATTCGTGTAAAAATAGTCCAGTCCCCTGTGCTATAAAACGGCAGGGACTGTTATTTTTACATGAATACTTATTAAAACAAAATTATTTGAACATATCAGATTAAAGAAACAGGTGTGGCTACATACTAGATAGATAATCATTTATTTTAAACAAATTGATATCAAAACTCTTAAAATAGTAAAAAAAAAGCTCACCAGAATGTTTTCACTAAGGACTGAGACGCGTGCTTCACCAGCAGGCACAGAAGAAGCACTAAACAAAATAGCGGTTTCCCACAATAGAACAAACTTTACACCGATTACGTTTCGTTTCACAATCTAGATGTCCCACATCAAAACAAAATTTGACTCAGTGTTATTTTCAAATTTTAATTTTGAATAAAATTTTATTTTAAAAATATAACAGTGATGTTTAAAGATGCTTACCAGGTTTTTATGTATTTTGATATTTTTGATTCAGTTAACAAAAAAAAAACGTACTTATAAGATTTGTAATTATGAAAAAGGACGTATCAGAGGACTGTGTTTTTAGGTGTTTGAGGTTCATTTATTTAAATATTCCATTATTAAATTACTAAATATGTGCCAATAATATCTAATAATATGTCGTTGATGATACAAAGAACTTAAAAATATTAACATTTATTACATAAAATTAGCACTTAGGATAGGGATTTTCCATTTAGTAGAGAATTATCCAATAATATATATATATATATATATATATATATATATATATATATATATATATATATATATATATATATATATATATATATATATATATATATTTTAAATTTTAATTTCATGATAGAATTTTAAAATCTGATCACATACTTACTTCATTAATATTGCCTCAGCTTCACTCGAATCTTTTAATACTTTAACGGCTACTTTATTGCTTTTCCACTTCCCAAGCATTACTTCACAAAATTCTCCCTTCCCTATTGATTCTCGGATCTAGAAACATAATAAAAATTATACTAAATAAAAAAATTAGCAAACACTAAGAGAGAATAAGAGGTAGATTTAAAATCGCATTCAATATCGACGGTGAAATTGCAGGACCATCTAGACCTAAAACTGCTCGAAAGGACAACCTATAAATCTACGTAATTTATCTGAACAACAGTTAGAAGAATTGCTGAATTCATATTTTCAGAAAGTGTGAGTGACTATGAACCCGATGATGATGAGCTAAGTTCCTACGAAGAAGAACCTGTAGATGAAACTAATTTAGAAAATCTTAACCATTCACATGCTCGTTTAAATGAAAATATACGTAACATAAATACCGTGCTGTTATGGAGTAATTTACCAAATTTTAATAATTTTCAATTTTCTGGTAATCCTGGGCTAAAAACAAGTTTACTTACAGGTAACCCGTATGACTTTTTACTTTCTTTACACAGTATTCTTTACTAATGACTTTTTTGAACATATAGTGGCGGCAACCAATACGTACGCTGTTTGTTTTTGAGCGGAAAACAAAAGAGCACTCCAGAATAACTACATGGAAACGGTTAACCGTTTCATCACTAAAAGTATTTTTGGGTTTGTGGTTGCACATGGGCAATATTCAATTGAATCGTTTTCAAGATTATTGGAAAACAGATAACTTAGACAATCTTCCATGTTTTAGACTGTCTATGAGTAGAAATCGTTTTCTTACAATCTTAAGATGTTTGCATTTTTCGCCAACACCACAAGTAGGCCAGCCAGATTATAACGATCGCCTGAATAAGATTAGGTGGCTGCAGGATTTTTTTAACGAACCAATTGACCAAATTCATTACCCAAATAAACAACTTTCCCTAGACGAGTCAATGGTTCTTTGGCGAGGGCTTAGCTTAGCATTTAGACAATATATCCAGAACAAGCGACATAAATTTGGAATAAAACTGTATATCTTAACTGAACCAGATGGACTTATTAAAATTAAGAATATACATTTGGGCATTCATTGTTTATGGACAATTAACCTTGCTCTCAGTAAAGTAACACATAAGATTAAACAGAAAAGGAAACCCTACAGAAGTTATAAACACAAAATTGACTAAAGGGGGAGGGGAGTTATAAGTAAATATGCTGACGGAGTCGCAATAAGAAAGTGGCGTGACAAGATATAAATATATTTTATTTCTACAAAATTTAGCGGTGAAATGATTAGTCTACAGAACAAGGGAAGACAGATGATCGAAAAGCTGAATGCTATTGTGCGGTATAACAAATACATGTCAGGGATTGATCGCAAAGATCAGATGCTGTCATATTATGTCAGTGAACGGAAAACGATTAGATGGTACAAAAAACTTGGCATTTATATAATGTCAACGATGTTACTAAACAGTTTCCATTTATTCAACAAACACTATTAAAAAAATGTCTATTATGATTTTCGGCATGAAATTATAAAGATTTTACTATCAGAAGTCGAGAAAAAATTATTCTATTATGTAAGTATTAGTAGTAGAAGTATATATTTAACAAACCGCTATAACTGAGCCTCAGGTCACAACCAAAATTAGGATCAAAATGAAAATAATAAAACAAAGAACAACAGATGCAAAAATCGATACAAGTAAATTACGGAACCCACTAAACACAACACTGACAGATGATGTAATAATTTAAAAATAAAAATATTCATTTTTTTAAAAACTTTATGTTTATTAATAATTTAATACGTTAAATAATTAATTTGTAAGTTAATGTTATATAAAATTTAAGGTACATACTGTTAGCTCCTGTTCAGGAATAACAAACAGATCATCTCCTTCCTTAATCACCGATGTCTTGGTATTGGAATATAAGGCTTCGTTTTCTTTAGGCAAGGTTTTCACTAATTTTGTACATAAACCATCGGCATCGTTCTTGTAGTGTTCTATAAGTTCCTCTAAATTGTCAAAAAATTCCTCGTCATCGATTGTCAACCTATCGTTATTCGATTTTACCCTATAGTGTTCAACTTTTGATTGAAAACATACGCATAAGGTGTAATCACCAGGGAAGTTTGTGGATTCTCTAATTAGGAACAGGCCATCTGACCTTGGACGCAATAAGTTTTCAGCTTCATCACGAGATATCTTGCCATGGTACCACCTACAAAAATAGTGAAATACTAAGTATGTAAGTCAACATTTATTCTACTGTTAATAAAGTGATATAAGTGGCACAAAAATATGGAAACACCTAATTAACTCTTAAATGGATAATCCGAATTGTACAAAAACCGGGATACGCCTATTCTGCAATACGGAGATTTCAAATGTGCTGCTTGTAATGTTGCCAGATTTACCATTTTTCTAATATCATTAGTCAATTTGGTTTTTTCAATACAACACTCTGTACATTATATTATTATTGGAATCCTAACTTTAATACAAGTTCAACCACTTGGTATTTGATCTAGTTACGAAGTTCTTAAATAAATAAAACTTCTCAGTGCCAAATGGTTTTGAAGTAATTCAGTAAATATGGAATGCTGTGATTTTGACATTAATTCATAAAACTAACAATGGCTTGACGTTTATTGAAAAGATTTGTAAAATAAATTGTATTAATAACTAAAGCTGACAGTTGTTTTATGTGTTTTTAAAAGCTCTAAAATAAAGATGGTTTTTAATGAAAAAGAGGAAATGAATACTTTATATAAGGTTTTATAGGACCAAAATTATTAATTTTTGAAATATTTACACTTTTATTGAGTAAAACGGTAATATTTAAAGGGCTGTGGATTTGGTTTTACATATCCTACATTTCAATACATCCTACAAGAAAAGCCTTCGTAAAATTTTTTACTTTAGGCAATGTGCAATATTTAAAACCATTAATACCAAAACGGTTTTAGGGATGGGAATGAGTGATGTTACATTTAATAGATAATCCACATATAAATAAGCGTCAATTGAGCAATAATACAGAGTTAAATGCAACAACAATGAACAAAGTAAAAAAAAAATCACCCATTTAAAATTCAGGTGCACCAGGAATTAAATGAAAATGATTTTCAGAGAAAAATGAATTTTATATGTGGACGGAAGAAATGTTATGTCATGTAAATTTTTTGGAAAATATTGTATTTCTGACGAATAAACATTTTATCCCAATAGGTTGATTAACAGATATAATAATCATCATTATTAATCCTATGAAAATCTTCACTTATTTCGAGTTAAGTCCTAGAACAGGTGATCGTTGAATATTTGTAGAGGCATTGTTGGATATGTTACTGGAACTTATTTTTCCAAACGGTTACTGGCAATGAGTATTATAAGTTTTTAACAGACGAAATGCCTGGATTGTTAGAGGATGTTCACTTGGGAATTATAAGAAACATGTGTTTTCAACATGACGGATCATCACCGCATTGTACAATAAATGTTAGAAGTGTGCTAAATAATAACTAAAGCGACAGTTGGATCGGATACAGTGGTACAGACTATTTTTTTTTGGGTACATCTGGAATATAATATTTGAAGACGAGCCCATAACACAGGATAATATCAAAATTCGTATACAAAATGTCTTTGACATTGTTGAACCTGAAATGCTATGGGGCGTTCGGTACTCCTTTATCAACATTTATTAACATAGTTAATAAGACATTTATGAATATAACTTAAATATAAGGTAACTATTTTAACATAATGAGTTATTAAATTCATATAATTTTTAATAGCATACTTTTTTAATTTTTGATATCTTTATTTATGTTTATAAAACTAGATTATACTTTTTGTTTGTTATATTTCAGTAGGAACACAAAACTTATTAATAAAAAATTTGCAAAAACATAAAATCTATAATTCTCTTCTAAATATCTACAAAACGAAACATGCTAGGCATGCAATACGTAATACCAAAAGAAAGGTTGTAATATTTTTTACAGAATAAAATACTAATATACAGGGTTATCCACTAAAAAATGAGAAAATTTTGTATTTGAAAATAGTAATCACACTGTATATTGTATGGCTCGATTTCAAAGATATTAAATTATTTAAAAATAACTCTACACTAGAAAATATTTGACATATCATTTACTTTTTCATTACCTTGCAAACCTAATCCACAGCCCTTTAAATATTACCGTTTTACTCAATAAAAGTGTAAATATTTCAAAAATTAATAACTTTTATAGACGTCTTTGTCATCAGTTTTGTTTGAAACATTTTTTATATACTCCATAGTGTTAAGCCATAATTAAAAAAAGTATATATAAAAAGTCTAAAAATTAAAGTATATACATATATATATATATATATATATATATATATATATATATATATATATATATATATATATATATATATATATATATATTGATTTATAGTATCAGCAATCGGTCAGGAAATAAAACTCTTATTTGTTCAGTCTCAATATTTCGTCACGATTTTGTGACTTCTTCAGGAGAAAACTGTAAATTTATTAGAATAATTAATGATTATATGTCAACAAAATGAATATTTTAATACTTACAACTATAAGAATGAAAATTTAAATTTTTTTGACATATCTAAAGAAGTCACAAAATCGTGACGAAATATTGAGACTGAACAAATAGAGTTTTATTTCCTGACCGATTGCTGATACTATAAATCAATATTTAAAACAGTACGGTCGAAAAAATAATTTGAAATATATATATATATATATATATATATATATATATATATATATATATATATATATATATATATATATATATGAGAGGAGAGTACGTTATTATTTATAATTTTAAAATACAGAAAACTTCACGCTAGTCTACAGTACCGCCTAGTGTACCACTTTTTTTGAGATATAATATCATAGGCTATTTGAAAGGTAGAGAATGAGTAAGTTCAGCTATTAACCAAATGCAGTTATTTTCTCGATTACCTGAGAGATAACAAATAGGTGATTCGTTGTTAATATCTGTGTTCTAAAATCAGAATGTTTATCAGCTTCTACATTGGCGTGCCCATATACTCAATTCAATCTCGAACATTTATAGCGTGAGAAAATACTAAATGATTTAAAAAAAATAGTAGAGAGGTGGAAGATATAAGCAAATGGCATGCTAAAAACCTTGTCAAAGCTTAATAGCTTGACAAATATAAAAAAATGGTTAATACTTACGAGGAAAAGGCATACTTTGAACTCGACCTCAAAGGACTTTGTACATTATTAACATTAACGTCATGTTCGCTATTACCAATTTGATTTCTAAAATTAACGGCATCAGGAGAACTTGTATTCATATTATTTTGCCGCATAAGTAAATTGCACTGGTGTACTACATTATTATCCATTTGTTGTTGTGGTAGTGCTTGTGGTGCCATCTGCAAAATATATCTATTAAACCACAAAGGACGAGGGACTTCCTGGTGTATATTTTTTATCAATCTTAGAAATGGTTAGACTTATATATAAAAAAGTACAGATAATTAACAATAAAAAATATTTTATAACGTTTGCTGAATTTAAAAGATTTTGTGAAATATTCATTAATTTATTAATTTAATATTATACATTGTTAATAAATTACGCGAAAATGTTTTTGTTTCTAATATTTTGTGAAGTTTAATTTATATTGGAATTATACTTATAAGATTTTTGTGACTGTGCTACTCAGTGATAATATTATTGGTCTTAGGAAATGGTAGGTGAATTTATATTTCTATTTTTAGTAAGTTGTAAATATGAATACCACAAAAGCATAATATAGCGAAATTAGAAATTATTTACCGCAGTCTATGCAGTGAAAAATTATCGATTTCACGTAAAAATCTTATACAGGTTTTTGGAAGTTCTAGGAGTAGCTTTTGACAAATACGTGAAGACGTACAGCTGAATTTGCTTTATTTTTTTAAACAATCATAAAAAGTGAAAAAATAATTTTTTGCCTACAAAACGTTTCTTATACATTTTAGAGAAAAATGTCTAAGAATTTTCCATTTTTACTATTCCTTGTCCATTGTTCTTGATCTCTGATATTGCTAATATACTTGCCTCTGTTCTGTTGCCTCAAGAAGACGATAAAAAGAATTCCTTTGAGATGGGCGTGTATAAAAAGATTCTGAAGATACCATGGGTGGATCACGTTACGAATGTTAAAATATTAAATTCATAATCCAAGACAAAATTGAGGACAAAAGCAATATGGGAAGAAGACCAATATCTTGACTGGGTAACCAAAGAACATGAATTTTACCCAGGTAGAAGTAATGTGTCTAATTTCTAATATATCAGAATGACCTGTTGAATTCTTGAATGGTTCTCAAATGGATTGCGTTTATAGTTTCCTCAATGTCAAATCACACTTATTTTTAGCAAAATTAAGCGCTATGGGATTAGGTTATCATTTGGTATCTTGATTTCAAAACTTTCTACAAGATCGATACCAGTCGGTTAGGCTGAATAGTAAAGCATCATATATACAGGGTGTCCCATCCTATACGCCTCGGTCTCTGTACGGAAAACGACTTAATATGCAAACCTTTTTCTTCACAGAATTATGCAGGGTCGTTAATACTACAATTTAAAAATAATGTGAATTATACAGGGTGCCCCAAAAAAGAGTGGTATATCAAAGTTATATTTTTTTTATCGAACACCCTATATTTGATGACATTTTTGAATTGTCAGTAAAACATAAGCTATACTTTTATAAGGGTTTCCTATACCTAAATACAGGGTTTTTGATTTATTTCAATTTTTCTAAAAATGTAAGGTTTTACAAAAAATTAAATGTCCAACTAAAAATTGGAGACAAGTTTTGTCGTGGACCTTAATAATAGACCATTTGTCATATTTAAACAGATGTTTATTATAGCAAAAATTTTTACAGGGTGTTCAAAATATTAGATTGTTCTATTAGCAAATTCAAGCTGTAATAACGTACTTATTTTAAATGAAACACCCTATATTAGTCTGTCGTGTGGAAAATTTACTTAGCTTTTCATCTATATTAGTCTTTTCTATACACTTTTAAAATATTTAAAGATTTCCTAATTTGTAAGCTTTAACAATTATAATCAAGTATGCCGTGGAACACATCACCGAACACCGGCGATATACCGAGCCAAGATATTATTAACAATAGCATTTAAATTTTATCATTTCATCCCATCGGATATTTTATTACTTTAGTTGAATTTGTTCTACATGTGACATTGAATAATATTCTTATTAACTGTCCGCCTGTTTTAAAAACGTAGTTCGCAGTCGATTTTAATAAACCTTAATGCATTTTGTTTGCTTTGGTTTTGTTTATGATAGTTTACAATTTGACAAAAAAAAATAAATAAAATTTTTGCGACTGAAAAATGCCGAAAATATGGTCAGTTTTTGAACAATTTTTTCAAATGTCTGCCATTTTATTTCTTTTCAAGCATTTTCTATTTGGCTGGTAAATTATCATGTAAGGGCACTTCTTTTTTAAAACCCTTCTCAAATTTTATACTTCAGATTTGCCGTTTCAGAGATTAACTGTCCGCCATGAAGCAGTAATTTTGGATGAAAAGTTCTTGGCAGGAAAATAAAAAAAATTTTTGTAATCTTCAAGTTGTATAATATAAAACAAAGTTTGATTGCCATATATAATAGATAAGATACAACAAAATTGTTGAAAATGTGCCATTTTTTAGCATTCTGGACGGTAATAGTTCCTTCATATTTTTGTTAAGACGATCGTTTTCATAAAAGTAGCAATTGAATTTAATTATAATTAGAATTGTGACTGACATTCAGTTTGACATTTCTATTTAGAAAACAGGCTGAATGACTTCCCGAATACTGTATAGAATATATGGTACGCCATTTGAAATCAGAATATTATTCAAAGTCACATGTAGACCAAATTCAACTAAGATAATAAAACCTCCTATGTGATGAAATGATAAAATTTAAATGTTATTGTTAACAGTTTCTTGGCTAGGTATATCGCGGGTGTTTGGCAATATGTTCCACGGCATACTTGATTATAATTGTTAAAGCTTACAAATTAGGAAATCTTTAAATATTTTAAAAGTGTATAGAAAACACTAATATAGATGAAAAGCTAAGTAAATTTTCCATACGAAAGACTAATAAAATATAGGGTGTTTGATTTAAAATAAGGAGGTTATTACGGCTTGAATTTGCTAATAGAACAATCTAATATTTGGAACACCCTGAAAAAATTTTGCTTTAATAAACATATAAAAATTATATATATATATATATATATATATATATATATATATATATATATATATATATATATATAAAACAATGTTTATCAAACGAAAAACAGAAGACTAGCGGATTTGTGAAAATCACATCGTAGTAACTAATCCTGTTAATTTAAAACGCGAATGAGGATCGCTGATGCTTGATCATACTGAAAGGTAACATGTTTTTATTTTCGTATTAGTAAAAAACGTTAATTTATGTTATTTTGTGAGCAAATAGGTTCCATTATAATTTATAAACAATGAATACGCAATTGTGTTCTATTTTTGTACTGATATTACCTAGTCCACTAAATAGATGTACAGACAGATATCACTTAAAATCGTATTGTTACTTTCACCACAGTGTACTATCTAATTCGATAATTCCATACTTCATTATAATGAAAACTTATCGTTTAGTCGTCAGAGATTTGATCTCTAAAAACGAGACGAACGAGCTGGATTTTGTTGTGAATGTCAACCTAACCTAACCTAAACCTTCTCCCTCTCCCCAGCTCAGGGGAAAAACGGAAAACAGCGATTTTCCAAGAATCTCTACACCAAACCAGAAATATAGCTGAGATAATTTTGAACTAAAATGTTTGTTAGCACTTGTAGAATGAACGATTCCCTCAAACAACGCTTGTAGCGACCAGTGATTTTGAATGTCAGTCACGCGCGCGAAATCAATTTTTAAAAATAAAATTTGTATCAATCCGACGGTAAAAATTCGATACTTTTTGATCAGAGTGTCCTATCGACAAAAATTAAAATGGTGCAGCTTTTAAAGGTGAAGAGTGCAGCTTTCCTATCTTAGGATAGGATCTTAAGATAGGACGTCTGAGGTGGATAGGGCATGTAATGCGGATGGAACAAAATGACCCAGCTAGACCCAGGAAAAGGTTCCTTGATAACATCGATGAAGACATGAGAAATATGAAAATACGTGCTTAGCGGAGGAAGTCGTTGGATAGGGACGACTGGAAAGAAATTCTTGAGGAGGCTGGGGCCTACGCAGGGTTGTAAAGCCAGAATGTTGATAAGTGCAACTTTCGTATGCAATTTTTTTATTTTGTCGCAAATCAAATCAGTGTTTGTAAAGGTGTTAAATAAATAAACGTTGTGCCTTTTTTGCCATTTTTTAAGATTCTCATGAGATGCAATTTCGTAGCTGAAGATGTGTAGTTTCTAAACACCTACTTGTGCACTTGAAAAGAAATTGTTTTATTTGAAGTATAAGGCCAAATATAACGATTTCCCCATTTTTCATAAAAACGTATATAACTTTCGATTCCGACCATATTTCGTGACGTTCGAAACGGAAGATTGAAGCTGAATGTTTCAGCTGAAAACAGGTAACAATGCGCATTCACACAACAAGACTAGGTTAACCGCACTTTTTGAAGATTACCTTGTTGGCAGAAAATTTCGCAGTTGAACAGCTCGTCATTCACCAGCTGTAATAGTGTCTGAGGACATTGACGTTCTGACCCTTGCAGTAGGCCTCACTCCAACGAAGAAAAAAAGGATATTCACATCCCTCAAAACATAATTGTCCCTTGATTCCACTTTTATGCAAGCTTATGCAAGTAATTTTGTACATTTAATAAAGACCGTTTAGCAATAAAAATTATAATTGTCATAAATATTATTACTAGTAAAACTCTTACTTCGTACGGTTAATAGGGGTTGGTTGTAAACTTTTCCTAAGCGATCAAAGGCTCACGGTTCACTTCACAAAAAACTGCTAAGGAACTTTTTTGTCCACAATTATCTCCAGCTACATTTTTTGTTTGAAATATTTTTTTCTACGGCGTACAGATTCTTGGAAAATCGATGTTTTCATCTTACCCCCTACAATGGAGGTTTTAGATTAAAGCCTAGGGGTAGGAACGACAAACTTTTTTGATCTTTTTTGGAGTCCCAAAATTGAACACGAAAATTGGTCCCAAAATTGAACTTCACAGCAAAATTCAGCTTGTTCCTATGATTTTTAGCGGTTGAGAGGGATTTTCGTCTATAACGACTGGATTATTACAATTTGGATTTAAAGAGGTTCTGAAACTGTTTTGAATTGATTGTAATCAAAATTACATTTTTAACTAACGATTGACGCTTCGATTTCCACTGCGGAAATCGTTTTCGAAAAGAAAGAATCTTAAATTAAAATAAGGATTGTATATTGTTGTACCAGTTGTTGTATATTAGTTAAAAAAGGGGCGCCAACTAATAAACAACAACAGGTGTAATAACCTTCTTATTTTAACTTAAATTTCTTTCATTTTGAAAACAATTTCCGGAATGGAAATCGAAACGACAAAAGAAATATAAAATTTAATTTTCATTACAATCAATTGTGACTTAATCCCATATAAATATAATATTTGATTTATTTTTTATTTAATATATTTTTTTTTTCACTAGTAACGAGAAAACAAATGTCTTTCTGCTAGTTTCTTGCTCGTTAACTCATTTCATTGTCTTTCATTACTTCTTGCAAATAATAATTATTTTTAGTTAATTTTATTTAATTTATTTTATTTTACTTCATAAAAATATTTTAAAATCAAAATTATCCAAGTCTCGAGTTGTTATAAAAAATATATTACATAAAATTATAATAGGTGTATTTAGTTATGTATATTAAGGTATACCGCAAGGTTACTACACCCGTCTCGATTTTTCAAGTCACGCTAAATAGGATTTCGCACCCGTCCAAAACATCATACCGAGCAATAGAAGTATTCACTTTAAAATAAAACAGCGTCTACTTAAAATCGGTCCAAAATTTACTTGTAAAGCACTTAAAACACTTAACGTTATCATTATCTTCAAATGTTTGAAAACTGTTAATAGTGTTTTATTTAATGTTATAGTTATATATAAAAAATTATGAAAATACTTACCCAGGAAGATTCTTCATATGAATGCGATAATTCGCTTGGGGTGTTTCTCTTGACACCCCTAGCAGGAACGGTAGGAGGATTTGGGGCTGCTGAAGGGTCCCATTGGCCATCGGGTTGACGGAATTGGTCAAAAATGTAAGGTTGGTACCTCTGTAATTTTGAAAATTTAGAATGATGACTATAGTATGTCAAGAAGTTTGTATACAAACAATTACTGTCGTTTATATTTTTATAAAATGCTAACTTTTACATTACTTATATTCTGAGCCTTGGTAACAATGAGTGTTTTCAAGGGTCATCTGAAATTTTCACTAGAAAATTTGACATTTTTGACATAATCTTTTATTTGAGTGCAAAAAATTTAAATTAACAAGATGATCTGTTGTATATTTAAAGTTGCTTCTAAGTTTAAGTTGCTTTTATTTTTTCTTTGAAACGTTTGGTTTATAGATTATCGTTTGCGATTATCAGAAAATGATCGCTATCTGCATCTGCTTCTCTGTAAAATCTCATACCCTTATGGGGATGTCTTCATGGGCAAATTTCGTGCTTATAACATATAGTCCTTCTGTTGTTGCTTTTACTACTAAGTTTACTAGTCTTTGTCCGTTATCATTACTAATTTTGTGTTTGCTAAAACTGCCTATTACTGGCATATACATTTCTTCCTTTCCAATCTTTGCATTTTTTTCTCCTATTATTATCTTTATGTCCTGTTTTGCTAAATAATTAAAACATTTTTCTATGTTTTCATAAAAAGCATAATTTTCTTCGTCCTCTTTATCATCGCTTAACACATGCAGGATACTTATAAAATGTTCTTTCGTTCTAAGCCTGCACATTCTCTCTAAAATTGGATTAAAACTTTTTATTATGTTTTTATTTATTTTGTGCACCATAAAACCTACTCTCACCATTCTGTCATTATCTCCACTATTGAAAAAAATGTATTCATTTATATGAAATTTCCCTTTTGTTTAGTTTCTTGGAACAGTAACACATTTAATTTATATCTATTTTACTGCTTAGCCCATATTCGAAACTGTCTCTCACATTCCAAGCATGAATTTTCTTTTAGTTTCCAATATCTTTTTCCTTTGGCCCTGTTTTAGGTTTTTTGTTTATATTTTTATTAGCTCTTGTTTGCTGGTATTCCATTTCAGAATTATTCCGCCTATCGTTATCTATTTTGAAATATTATATTATTGAAATAGCAAATTTATTACATTCGGCTGGTACACACTGTACATTTGAATACAATTATTCAATTACATAAAACAATTAAAATGAATCACTACTGTAAAAAAGTAATAAACTATAAATTGATTTGTTTTGATACTAAGGGTTTTAACTGCAAACAATACTAAGAAAATGTCAGTACATCACTGTTCTATTTTACTGGAAGAGACTCTTATGCAGGGTATATATGAGGCATTATAATTGCAGACCATTCTAAACTTTATACAGTGTAGAAAAATTTTAGTTTTCGTATTTTGCTCTTACATCAGTGATGTCTATTAAGAAATTTCTACACAATTTAAAAAATCAATTCTACGCAACAAAAAGGAGTGACAAATATTGAAATTTTCACACATTATTAATTACTGATAAACCCTGAAGTTAAAGTCCAAGGTCTGTGAAAAAAATACAGATATTTCATTATGCATTTGGTGACTAAGCTTTTGTCACTAAACGCAGTTAATAGTCATCGCATTTCGGTAAATTTCCATATTTTTAATTGCTGTTTTGATTTTCATTGTAATGAAATAAAATTGCAAATATCAAATATGTTTAGTTCTTAACAGAATTAATAATACAGGTACATATGAACGTAACAACAGGTTATAACAAATAAATTAAAACAAATTAAAAGTCTAAGAAATAAAATGAATTTTTAAATGAATATCTGGAGAAGGATAGTTAATATTAAAAAAAAATAATTAAAAAATTTATTTTATAGTTTGTGGAGTTCAAATGGGGTAGTGATGCTCAAAATATGACGCTGTATCCTGTTAGCGTCACTAGCCTCTCCTACTCAATCAAGACTTCACCTCCGTAATCTGAGCAACTCTATGGAAGATGTGCACATGGAATGTATGAACCATTTATGTCTCACCCGCTCTTAGATTGCTGGCACAAGAACTGGATAAACTGACAGTCGATGTAACAGCGATTTTTAGAGATTAGATGGACTGGTTCAGGAATTATCGAGAGAAGAGACTGCAAGATATATCCTATAGCGGATATATCACCCGACACGAGTTTGGCAGTGGTTTTCTAGTCAGTAAAACATCAAAGTAATTAGTCCTTAACTTTAAACCCATAAAAAACAGAATATAATTATCTACGTCTTAAAGGAAAATTCTTTAATTATAGCTTACTTAGTGTACAGCGTCTCCTATATTGGTATGTTTTGCAAAGTATACCGAAAACTAGAGGAGATAGAAAAAAAGTAGTGAAGATGTCATGACTTCTTTTTTCGTTAAAGTAATGATTGCCCAATCAAATCATCAACAGCTCCTCAACGTAGCGAGATACAGGGCGATTATTGAAAAATGTCGAAAACGACAAACTTAAATATCTTCGTTATTAAGAAAACTTTTAATAGAATTTTTGATGGAAATATTATGACAGCGTTCAGTGCCGTACAAAATCTTTTTTTAGAGGTCTCAATAAGAGAAATATAATACCAACTTTTGTTTTTTTATATGAAGCACCCCATATATCTTGACATTTTTCGTTTACATGTTTAATTCTCTTTCACCTGATATGACATGTTATATCTATTTTCAGTTTTTGAAGCTACTATGCAGATATGGTTATAGTTGACGTTATCTTATAGCCACTTAAAAATAAAACACTCGCAACAATAATAACGCATTTTAACATTTTATTATGAGGATAATAATCCCTTGGCAGTATTATTTAGCAAAAATAAAATCAGTTCCTACCTAACTTGAAAGTAAAGTAAATACTACTGCTAATTGATGGTTCAAAGTGAATTATTATTTTTAAAGTATTGTTTTATTTTATAAATAAAATTTTATAAATAAAATTGTCACGGAATAGAACACACTGTATTTTATTACATTTTTCTATTTTTTTTTATTTTTGTTTTGAAGCTATTTTCTTGTGACATTTTACTAGTTTTATTGGGAATAAGCCTCAATTTTACTTTAATAAGTTTATTGTGACGTTTAGATTTCCGTAAATTGCATTATTTTTTTTTATCTAATATAACATATTGTTACATCTTGTATAAATATTTATTTTGTAGAGTAAGTTATATTAAAAGGTAATAGGTAATAGTGAAGGTAATATTTAGCGATGAAGCTCACATATCCAGTGCAGGAATATTTAACTGACACAATGAACTATATTGGAATGACTCAAATCCTCACTTCGTTCAGGGGATCAGGAGATAAGAGAGATTCGGTTTTAACGTTAGTGTTTTGTTAAGCATAATAAATAATTAGTTCATCTTGTATTAGATGTTAGACTAACTGCTACCGGGTATAAAGGGTCTTAAAAACGAATTTAAATAACATTTTTAATGAGAAATTCATATTTGAATGAGAGGAACACATTTTTGTTTTAACAAGATGGAGAACCTGCTCACAAGGCCGAATTCGTTGGAAATTATTTAAATGAAAAATTTCATAATCGATGGATTGGAACTTATGGTTCTTGTTCACCAGAACTAAATCCTCCTAATTTTTTTTATTTGGCGATTTTAAAAAAATAGTATTTATAAAACTGGCTTTAATACCAAGGAAGAATAATTCCAAAGCATTCATCAAGCATTTAGAAAAATAAAGCCAGTGCATATACTCAATTGAGTAAGATCTGTAAGAAAAATGTGTCAATTATTACAACAAAACGGGAGCATTTTGAATATTTATTATAATTTTTAAGTTTTTGTAAAATGAATTCTATTTGTTCTTTTGTGTATTATTGTAGTTTTTATGTTTATTATAATGTTAATATTTACGTAAAAATAATTCTGATTGTTAAGTAGTTTTTTTCTGCTACTAGAGGTGTTACAATTCCAGAAAATTTTGCAGCAAGTAACCGTGATGTTCTCGGTATACGCATATTTAGCGCTCTAATTTTCATATTTTTCTGGACTAACGCAATTCCTAAAGACTTCAGAAACAATCGACGAGAAGCCCGAAATTCCGCATTCGTATTATTGGATCTTAGTATATAATAAATGCATTTATAGCTGCAATATTAGCCAAGCCTTAGCACAAAACAAGAAACGTCCACCCGCCTGTCAGGATACTTTTGCAGGTAGCGATTGAAGAGATTCATACAATTTACACCAGTGGGACAACTGTTAATAACTGCTTACAAAATATTAGCAAATATTCCTACAAAAGGTTACAAGTTTACACAATGGGCATAATTGGAAAATACCAGGCCAGATTCACATCAGAAAACACAACAATTGACCAGTTTCTTTAAAAAGATAGATGCACGAGAAAACATTAGAATTTAACATTGAGAAAATAGAGATGATTAAAGAATTTAAAACAGACACAGAATTTAGAGATTAAACAAACAAAACAACTAAGAACATTAATTATTAAGGAGAGAAGACCAAAAAATAAAAGAATTAAACTAGCCATGGAAAATATATTAAACAAAAATTGCAAATACATGTAAATTTATAATCAGCACACAACTTAGGAGGAAAAACCTGCTTGATCGAAATCGGAAACTAAGAAAAAGAAATGATTATGTAAAAGAAAGACAAGCTAAGAGAACGTAAGATCTATGTAAGTAAATCATGATATGACCACAACAGAGTATGAGAAAAACAAAGAAATAAGGAAAATGACAGAAGAATAACTTAAAAAAAAAATGTAAAACTTGGTTGTTTGTGTAAACGATAAGGTAAGTGTAAATAATAAAAAACTAGCAATAAAAAGTAAAGATGATATGGAAAAGTAAACATGATGAATATGGCAAAGAAAAAGATGTGATTAAAATGGACATTAAAATTATTGAAACAACTCATACATCTAAAAGTAGGAGAAAAACATACAAGAATAAAACAAAAAAAAAGCGAGAAGAAAAAATAATCATACAAATAGCTACAAGATAGCAGCAGTTTTGGGACTAATAGTCAAACCAGAAAGGGTAAAGAACATAATTGGTAAAAGATATGTAACCAAAGAATACTAGTTGCGGAAATAAGAATGAAACATGGAAATAATATTATCGTCTTATAGTATAGGGGCCAAACAATACTACACAAAGGATAAAGACAACTATTTTTGATATATTACAAGAAGAACTAGACAAGGAAACATAAAATACAATATTAACGGGATATTTGAACGACCGGGTCGATAGAAAGCGGAGATGGTTAGGATAATGAAGATGAACTGGAACCAATGGCGATGAACGAAATGACAGAAGCAGTGGATGAGATAAAAATCATACTCGTCAAAGCATTTACTAGCATTGGGAAAGGAAGGAGGATCTGATTTTTATACTGAGGCAGATAGTAGTACACATATGTGTTTCATTGACTTAAAAAAAAAGCTTTCAGCAAAGTAAGAAGAGATGACATCTGAAAATGTTAGAAGACAAGAGGAATAGAAAAGAATATGATAAGAGATGATTAAAGCTTTCTACAAAAATGGCAGCACCATAGTAAGAACACACAATCAAGAATCTTTAGAGTTTGATGCAAAAGTGGGATTAAAACAAGGTGCATAGATGACGTAACAAAAAAATACAAAAATATACTAGCAGGAAAATGCAAGATGAATTATGTTACTCTACAAGAACTACTATTTGTTGATGGTATGGTCCTAGTAGATGAAACAGAAGAAAAACTACAACAAGTCGTACATATATACATAAACAAATTAAGAGAAATCAACTCTGATAAAAACAAATCAATGGTAATGGCAATTTCAAAAAAGAAACTTGCAATTGCAAAAAATTAGAACAAGTCAGCAACTATAAATATGTAGGTACAATTATTAAAGAAAATGGAAAGGTAGATGAAGAAATAATCGAGAAAATTGAAGAAATAGGAAAACTATTCAATATATTAAGAACAATTTTATTTAGAAAGAGATATATACCTAAAAACACAAAAGTAAAGCCCAAGTATATGAGAAAGTAGTGAGACCCTCAATAATGTATGGAGGTAAGTCATGGGTACTAACAAACAACAACAAAATAAAAATTGCAGCTACTGAAATAAAAGTTTTAAGAAATATCAAAGGGATCACAAGATGAGATATGGTATGAAACATGAAGGTAATAGCACATTTAGAAACCAATAGAAACAATTAGAAATGAGAGACAACTGAATGACTGTCATGTGTACAGAATGAATAACAGAAGGACATCAAAAGAGCACAGAGAAAAACAAGGTTGGCTGACTGCAAAACTATCATTAACATAGGATGAGAAAGATAGGAAATATATAGAAAAATGAGGAATATAAATCAAAAAGATCTGAAATTTGGCACAAAATAGGGCAGCATGGAAAAGAAAAATCAGAATCTTTATTAAGGTGAGACACATTTATCTCTGGCACTTGGTCATAAGACCCTTGTACTATCAGAGAAATCATACACTAATACTAATAAGAGAACACTCAATATAAACTTGGTTGATTATAAATATATTGCAAATATTGTAAGGGATGCAATTAATTATGAAATTTAGTTAATAATCTAACCATTTAACAATGTATTGGTCAAATAAATAAAAATAAATTCTGATTTCCCTTTTGGTAGGTTCTTAATTTGGTATATCATACTCTGTATTCTATTTTTAATTTCAAATGGGATTTTTTTCGTTGATATATTCTTTGCTGCAAGATTTTATTTTGGCAGATGGTCACGACTCAACATCAAATAAGATGGGGTTTTGTCAGTTGATTCATTTACAGCTGATAGGTTGACCATCAAGAACAAAGGAAATGATGGAGTGACTAATCCTTCAAATATTAAAAATACTATGTTCAAAATAAAACATGAAAAAAGCTGAACAATAAAATCACAAAGAAAAAAAAATCGGTTGCCTGTAAAGTCGGTTTTACGGGCGAAAATTTTACGTGACAACGTCTTTTTCTCGGTAGAATATTTATTGATATGAATATTATTAAATTGCACAATAGGAACAAGGAATTGAATGAAAATAAGAATTGCACAAATTTTAACTATAGAAATATATTTTGTTTACTAAAACATTGTACATGTAAACTTAAACTTAACTAATTTCTATTTGAGTGATTTTGTTGAGGATAGGACGATGATAGGAGAAATAGCATCGCACCAGCGGACCGATCATGTTTTAGTGGGAGAGAGACGCAAGGCATTCGCCGGTCCGGCGGGCCTCTCTCTCGTTCGGTGACTCATCGTAACAGACGTGAGCGGGCGTTACACTTTTTCATGAGTGACTCCGAGCCACAACCTAATTTAAGACGTTGTCACGTCAACAGGCAACTTATACACAATGCATTTTATGAGTTTTCTAGTACAGGCAACAGAGACAATCTATTTAATGTATATTGAAAGAAAACAAAGTTTTCAAAGAGGACACAGGTTGTTGTGTTTAGAAGGTGTTTGATGAAATCCTCCATTTGAATAATAAAAAATACCTGTAAGCCAAGGATTCTTTACAAACTCCTTATATATTTCTGAAACTGTTAATAGGACTATTTTAAAATCAAGCATATTATATAAAAATACATGCTTAATAAGGAATCACATAAATTATGCAAATACAAGTATTTGCCTTTAGATCCAAACATTTCAAAAATGTGTAATTGGTATAAACATTTTTGCAAAATATAAAGACAAGCATGACACTTGTTTTAAGTATAACAAACAAGTTTCATCTGCCGAAAAAATTAAAACAAATAAAACTACAAAAATTATATTGGAAGAAAGTTTAGGCCAGAAAAGTCATTACATACAAAGGTACACTATAAAAACTTTGTAGTAAATCCGACAATTTAAATGTATGTTAAACTATAAGAAAACTGCAAATTTTATCAACCTTACCAGTACAAATGCTACTTAAATTATACATAAAATTAAGTCAACAAAATTTTTCTTATAACTCAGTAAAATTACTGTATATATATATATATATATATATATATATATATATATATATATATATATAATGGTAATTTATGTACTGGAAGAGAAAAGAATGAATGTTTATAATCTTACAATGTATAGTGTAAAACATTTACAGCACTTTATGCAATATGTGACATGAAGGAGTTACTGGCCCTTTACTTGGGATATATGTGGGTGACAAAACAGGAAAATATTTAAAAATGTATATATATATATATATATATATATATATATATATATATATATATATATATATAATCAGAAAAATATTTTTGATGCAAAAAGCAGGTAATGCTGAAATCGACATATAACAGTTTAATATGACTTAAATCCAAGATAGCAATGTGATTCAGTCCATATTTATTTTAAATATAGTAAAAGTGAACTACATTTTAGAAATTTTCAAACAATACGAAGAGAGAAAAGACATTCAGCTCCATAAAAAATATTATTGGAGTAGTCTAGAAGGGAATAATTATTTCTAGTCAAAGACACTATATAGAATGATTTATTACTCCTGACTTTATGATAACTCTAAGAATGTATGTACATTTTGTAATTTTTGTAGGAGTATAATTGCATTTAAATAATTTAATCATTGTTTAAATTTTAAGGGTCAAATAACAAAAATTATGTGTATTGTAACATCAGTAATTTTTAATTGTACAATAATAGAAAGAAAAGAAATAAGAATTTAATTTATTTGACTTTTTGAAACTTTTAAGCATTTGTAGTTATGTTCATGTAATTAATTATATGCCATCAAATTGATATTGAATTTGCCATTAAATAGTTAAATTTCCCACAAAAGTGATTAAAAACATGATATTCTGGTTCTAGTCAAATTGACACTGTGATATCGTGAAGAAAAAATAGTAGTACAAAAAAAGTAAACATGAAAAATGAAAACAACAGTATGTTATTGATTCTGAAAATAATAACATTCTAAAAGTACGATTGTTTAATATAAATATCCTACCTGTGTAAATGGTGAATTTTGGCTTGTCATCACTCTCTAGGTTCCACCATAATACTCACTGGAACAGAATGTAATTCAACATTAAAATATGCAATGAGTAACCTTACAGTCCCTACCATAAAAGTATAATATTGTGCTTACTTTGAATATACACTTAAGTCAGAAATGAATGAAAAATAATCAGAATATTGCACATTTTAAATGGAAACAAATATATGCACATATGAGTAAAATATTTCTTTTAAGTGACAAATGGGGTAATACAACCAAAAATAAAAAAGAGAAAATCTACAAATAAAAATGTTAAATATTCCAAATGAATGAATAATTTAAAATAGATATATAGATTGATAGAATTCATGAAAATGAAAAAATTCATACACAAACAATGAAAAAATTATACATTATATTACACATAATACAATTTAGTGAGATTTCCAAGTCCTAATAGTCTGTAATTAAAAATAACCAAAACACAAATACTGGAAGCCTACATATCAACCAACAAAAGTAGAAGAAATATAAGGAGAAAGTAAACATATCATATAAAAAGACATGGGAGAAACACTGGAACAACTATAACTAATAGCACCAGATTAAAAATACTGGTAAAAGTAGATAATGTTAAGTATCAGAATTCATAATTTCACAATGAGTGTGTTAGAAAAAGCAGGAGTATACAGGTATTGCCAAACGATTTAATATTATTCAATTTGCTAATTTAGTTTGGTTACTCAATAGAAAAAGAGATCCTTAATTTGCACTTTTAACAACAAATTTAATGTAAGACAATTAGATAATATATGTCCATTTCCGGTATTTTTCAATGTTATGAACATTCGACCAACGAATAGCTGAATAATGTTTGTAATTATGATGATGATTAACTCATACACAATTGTTGGCCTAATAAACAATTTAGAAAAAGTGATTTAATGTATATTATAAGTACCACTTACCATTTATCTAAGTTTGATATTTGCACATAGTCCCTTTAATAATATTTTCTTATGAATAATAGTGTTCCTTTAAAAAACATATTTTCTATAGTATTATCTGCATAACAACCACCATTTTATTTTAGGCTTCGATTGACATTGACAGAAACATAAAATGACATTTACGTCAAACGACACACAAAACTCAAATAATCAAAATTTCTCCACCAAGTAACAAGGAACGACCTGCAATCATCAACAACTATGTAACCGTTATCTCTCTCGTTACCGATGAGGAGTGTCATTGTCATTCAAGATCTTTATCACTTTATGATTATTTTGTTTACATGATGTAATAAATAATGAGTTTAAACCTAATTGGGTTAAAACTTCGTGGTAATATATATGAAATACTAAATGAATACACCCTAAAAATTTTGTTAAACCGTTTAGTGGTACAGTCTACATTAAATTTAAATCTTTGAGTTGCCCCAAATGTAGGCAACTTACAGTTACTCGTTGCAGTGCTGCGCTGCCCGGGTACATGGTAGTTACTTGGTACGGTGGTTACATTTAAAAAAAATACATGAAGACGCGCGCGAAAAGCTATTAAACGCCTATCTTTTTGAGCTGCATATCTTTTGGAAGATAAACCTTGTTCATTTTTTCTTCTCGAGGGATATATGCTCACTTAACTAATTTTAGATGAACTGATGATGTTTATGGATTCATATATGAAACACCTTCAAATTAAAGGATGAGTAGTTGGTATCTTTTCTTTTATTCTCCAACTTTGGCCTATAACACTCAACTATCACAGTGATTTATATATTTACAAATTTACATGATACATGAGAAAAACCAGATTGTTTTTGTTGAATCCTGTGCATGCGTTATGATGGTGGTTCTATGGTTCTGATCACAGACCACTAATAATTCTGATGAAGAAATGAAGGAAACTGTACTTTACAACTTTACAACAAAACGATTTGTGGAACTTGGAACTACGATTGCTATGCAACCAGCTACGCTCACTTGTCTCCTTGTTTTTGTTATCTACTGTAATCTTTTTTCAAATGTCAAATAAACCGATATATTATTAGGTGATTACTTATTTATTAAATTTTAGATTATCACAATAAATTATTAAATATCATCAGAGAAAGTCGCACTGAATTGGTAAAAATATTACAAATTTTATTTATTAAGTAAAAAAATGGCAATAATGTCAATTAAATACACAAAACTCATAGCAATTCTCTTTGTTATGATAATAACATTGAAGTCACTTGAATATTTTATAAAATATCATGAAGATGTTGAGAAAGATGACGAACTGGAGAGGGTTAAAATATCCATTCATTATGAGGCTCTATGCCCAGATTCGAGATTTTTCGTGGTATATCAGTTGCTTCCCATATACAAACGTCTTAAAAATAACATTGACTTAGATTTCATACCGTATGGAAAAGCTAAGGTAAGAATTAATATTAACCTTCGAAACCCACGCCTGCTATTAGATTACACCGTATTTATCACTGCTATGTGATTTTAGTGTCCAAATTAGGTATATGTTAAAATTTGCATGTGTATAATGAAAAAGTAAATCTAAAATTTTCCAATTAAAACAATGTTAAAGTCGTCAGGACCATGAGACTACTCTTTCCAGCATTACTCATAATGGGTAGTCCAGTTGCTAAATTTGAATTCTTGTGTAATTACTGTGTTATACCTACACCATTTCGAAATTGTCATATATTTGCAACAAACATGTGTTGTTTCATCCTGACAAGATCAAAAACTAATACCATGAATGCAAGTCAAGACATTCTTATTGCCCAAAAACTAAAATCAATTTTAATAATAACAGGGGAATATCAAAAAAAGTCAGAAATTCAAGAAATAGCATTGTATAAAAGATTAGAAACATAATTTGATTAACAGGAAGACATTCTAAACTATCAATACACTACAATATTGAGAAAATAAACATAAATGTACCCTACATGTTTGAGTCAAAAAGTCTTCTCAGCTAATGTGTCCTCTTTTTGTTCATAGGCCTTCCTTTTTGTCCCCCACTGCCATAGCCAGTACTGCTGTGATCTATTTTGGTTCAAAAATTTTTCTTACTGGAAACACTGATGAGAAGATACTATTCAATAAATATTAGTTGATCATAGGTAGAGCAATAAATAGCAAAGATGTTAAAAACTACTGTCCTATCAGTAAGCTAATGTTTTTCTTGGCATTGTAAGAATATTATTATTGATGAGCAGCATGGTTTTTTCACTGGAGGGCCACAGTAACTAATCTTTTGATATTCCAAAATATCATTAATTCAATAGAGAGTGTCAGTCAAGTGGATGCTATATATACTGATTTCAATAATCCTCTTTCAGCTCATTCTGGTGTTCCTCAGGGATCTCACATTGGACCATTGATTTTTAATTTGTTTATAAACAACAGTGGATTATAAATGCCATGAAGGATTTGGGAGTTTTCTTTGATTCAAAGGTATCTTTTAATCACCATTATAATTCAATTACTTGTAAAGGTCTTCAAATGATTGGTTTTATTTTGCACAATTCAGTGTATCTGTCCAATAATTCAACAAAGATAGTGTACAATGCATTGGTTAGCTCAACTTTACAGTATGCATCTTATGTATGGTCTCCATTCTGTCAAATCCATGTTATTGCTATTGTAAAACTTCTGCATACATTTCTAAGGTTTATAACATACAAATTGAACAGGCCTTTGCATACTTACTGATATGAATATAAGTACTAATGCAACTTAAGTTTATACTCTGGAGAATCACAGGATAATGTGAGATTAAATACTTCTTTTTAGGCTGTTATCTGGCCAAATTTGTTGTAGTGCCCTGCTTGAGCTGTTCTCTTTTAAAATACCTAATAGGGTTACCAGAAATACTTGTTTGTTTGATGTTTCATATCCCAGCACTAACTATGGATTCAGAGATAAGGGTGTAGGTTTTACTGGATTATCTTTGTTTATTTTTAAGCCTAACATTCAACTAGCTTTAAATGATTTGTAAATTCCATATTTTTGTTTTCAATGTATTCTTTTTTATGATACTTATAGTTATTTATAAGTTGTTGCTGTTTATTGTTTTAGATATAAAGAGTTGGTCGTTATCTCTCATTTTTTGAGCTGGGAAATTGTATGTTCCCTTAAAAAATCTAAACCTTTATCATTGACCCAATAATATATATTAATATTGTCTTAATAATTATAATGTTTGTTACCCAAATTATGTAATTTAAGGGTCATCTGATCTTTTGAACTATGACTACATCTGACTTTATGACTATTTGAATAGGAAATATACACAATTTACTACAGATGACATTGTTGTGTGCACTATTATTAGCTTTTTAATTATGCTTAATATGAAGTGTTATTTACATAAAAGGAGCTTTTCTAAAGATTCCTTAAACTTATTTAAATTAAGATCTAATTACTGTATCCAAATAATAATAATAATATTCTTATAGAGTTGAGCAGTCACATTATTACAACCAGATATAATTATTCTAGAAGTCACATATAAACTATCTATGTGTAATTTATAAAACTGTTGCATAAAAACATACGTCTTTTGTATTTTAGACTATAGAAACAGCAGGAAAAATCGAGTTTGAATGCCAACATGATATTACAGAGTGCTTTGCTAATAAGATCCATGCTTGTGCCATATCAGTTTTGAAAAATCCTGAAAGGCTAATTAATTATATATCCTGTCTTCTTAAACAGTATCTGTCACCACCAGAAGAAGCAGGGGAGCTTGTAAGTGTTTAATTATATTTAATATCCAATTATAAATATTAAAAATTCAGTTACATACACTAATAAATATATAGGTATTATAGATAAGCAGCATTTCAATTCGAGGTACCACAAGTCTTCCTGATGAGAGATAAAACCTCAAAGAAGAATGGTAGAACTCGAATTAAAAAAAATGCAACCATCTGCTTTCATTTTAACTTATTTTTAAAAAAATTTTCTACTCTTGTCAATTATTTCTCTCTTGATTTATATGTTGATCTTGTTTCTATGTTTCCACCTTTTTTAACTCCCAAATCTCATAAATTATTTATTATTTGAAATTTTTTTCTGAATTCTTCTATTATCTAATTTGTATATAATACATAGTATTTCTTTTATTTTCTTTTTAGTCTCACATGTGACTTGTGCTTTAATTTCTCATACAACATTGCACTATTGAAAATGTACTGTATTTCTTTATTATTTAATGTTTAATATATTATTTTGACAATAAATTCTTGAATTATGCTTCCCTTGCTAACTAATCAGTTAACAAAGGCCATAGCCGGATAAGAATGTCAAAACTGTCCCAGCGTAAACTTGACCCCACATTTTGGGGTAATGTTTGGCATCACAAAAGATGAAGATTCATCAAATTTTAGTACAAAATATTGACACATAACCTCAAAATTTCATAAAACGTCAAAAATCGATTTTTGTTAATAACTTGCTTATTTTTTTACCAGAATAGATTTTGTTTTTTTTTTATATTGAAGGTTTTTTTGTGCTCTACAAAACTATTTAAACGAAAATAAGAGTTGTCAAGAAATTTAAGTCTATTTGTGCGTTTGAAAATTTTAAATGCCTATAAAAAAATAAAAAATATATAGATCTCTCGAAAAAAATATATATGATGTACGATCACCAAAACTATGGTCCAGAATTTTTTCAGAATTTTGAAAGTGGTACCAGGCAGATTAAAAACCGAAAAAACCGTTTGTATGTGTGTAAAACGCGTATACCTACATACATTCGATGGTTTGGACATGATTTCAAAATGAGTGTAAGGTCTTTATGGTGTACCACCTTCCTTGTTTGATTTTTTCTATATTCCTATATGCATATGTCAAAATCGGACCAATACCAACTAAGATATGATATAGTGATCATTTGGCAATACTGTCATGTTTGTTTTTCTCTTAAAAATGCATCGGTGTCTAATCCCCTTTCATTTAACGTATCATACGCTCCAATCTGACCAACAACGAAGATACGATATAGTGCCCTTTTGTAAATGTTGCTTTTTTTGTTTTTATGTCTAAACATATTCGCTACTCCTCACCTTTTATTTAACATCTCAAACGTCAAAATCGGACCAATAACAACGAAGATACGATATCGTGCCCTTTTGGCAAAGTCGATTTGGTTGTTTTTTGTCTCAAATCTTTGTGCTACCCTTACGGCGTCTCACAAATCTGATGCTCCATGCCAAGGCCAAGCTTACTCGATCTTGTCTCGCACAATCGCTTACTCACACACACAGTATCACACATATACATTGATCACTCATGCGCAGTGTACCTATATTAATATTTACACGAAATAAGCCACAAACCGGCGAAAAAATGGCAAAATATACGAAAAACAGAAAATTCTAACCAGATTTTCGTTTTTTAAATCATCATAACTCCGTTTCTACGAGTCCAAAATGGTTCATTCGGTATCCAAATTAAAGGTATTAATGTCGACTGATGGAATCAAATGATTTTCAAAAGAGTAGCGTCTCTTTAACTAAAAGTATAACTCAAAACGGTGAAAACACCGGAGAACTGAAGGTTCTTATCAGATTGTTTCTTTTAAATCAACATAACTCTGGTTCTAAGAGTCCAAAATGGTTCATCTGAGGTCCAAATTAAAGATATTGATGTCATCTATTTGCACAAATAACTTCCAAAACGGTAAAAAACCGTTTTTTTCGATTTTTAACTGCCTACCACTACTGCCTACGCTACTGCGTACCACTTTAAAAATTCCGAAAAAATTCTGGAACATAGTTTTGGTGATCATACATACATACCTATTTTTTTTCGATCTATCCATATTTTTTGTTATTTTTTATAGGCGTTTAAAATTTTTAAACACTAAAATCACTTTGAATTTCCCGTCAACTCTCATTTTTGTTCAAATATTTTTGTAGAGCAGAGAAAACCTTTAATTAAAAAAAAAACAAAATTTATTTTGGTAAAAAATTAAGCAAGTTATGGCTGAAAAACCATTTTTGATGTGCTATGGAATTTTGAGGTTATATGTCAATATTTTGTAATAAAATTTGGTGAATCTTCATCTTTTGTGAGGCCGAACAATACCCCAAAATTTGGGATCAAGTTTCCCCTGGGACAATTTTGACTTTCTTATCCGGTTATGCTCTTTGTGGAGTTCCTATTATAACTAGCAGTCTCTGTGTTCTCTCAGCTAGACCTTCCACCCGGTTCTCTCCTTTGTTCTACATTTTTGGAAAACCTTTTTTGTAATTCTTTTTATTGGTTTTAGCCATATTATGCCTGATGCTTTATTCTACTTTCTTACTTAACTTATTTTTTTAGTGTGCCAAAGAGCAGAACATCAACTTTACACCAATACTCGACTGTGCGAACAGCAACCACGGATCTATACTGTTAAAACATTATGGAGAAAGAACAAACGCTTTGCGTCCTCGAGTAAAATTCATTCCAACTATCCAATTTAATGGCAGCCAAACCATAGTTAGTCAAGCACTAATCTTGAAAGATTTTAAGAAGGCTTTCTGTAGTATGCTTAGAGTTAAACCAAAATTATGTTTAAATTCTTAATCACTATGATCTCGTATACAAATCTACAGAACATATCATTATCCTAAAAGTTCGTCCTATAATTTTAAGAGAAATGTTCCCTCTACTTGTATCCCTATCCCATACATTTCATTATATGGAAGTGAGTGGGCAAACCTGATCTGGTGTTCCGCTCATGTACCAACGTTTCATAATTCACAATTCCTAATTATTGTATTATAAATTCCAGATCTGCACTGATCAAGCGGACACGTTTCAATAATATGTATTATTTATATACATTGAAATTTAAATAATGAAAAATTCTGTGCACACTATGTATATAATTAACTGTACTATAATTAGTTAGAAGCATTAGTACTTGCTTTCACATTGTCTTTTTTAATACTTCCATCGAAAGAGTAGTCAAAATGATTTCAAAAATATACCACGTACCATGAAAATTGTGATCATTTTATAGTTTAAGATCTACAATTGTCACTAATAGTATCTTTTGTCTGGAAAAGAAAGTAATATGAACAATTTACAATTTTATGACAGTTACGATAATTTTAAAATACTAAAATATATTTAAATAATCCTTCTTAGACATTTCCACGATATTACGTCACTTTTATACAACGAATTATAAGTATCTACATAATCCTTTACTATATACAAACTTACATGTGGTGACTACCCAAAAACTTACATCGGTCAAACTGGTAAAAACTTTAACAAACCTATAGCAAAACACAAAAGGGCTTTCAATAAGAGAAAAACAGATTCTACGTACGTACTTCACCTTCTAGATCATAATATTCTTTTAATGACCAATTTCAAATTCTGCAGATTCAAAATAAAGGCCTTAGGCTATATTTATTAGAATCTTTGGAAATTAATAAATTAAAAATAACAGATATAATTCCGAATGTTAAACTTGAGACAAACAGCTCTCCCCTTCTCAACTTATTCAGTTAAAGACTATATAGTAGACGCTTAGTAAAAATACATCACTTGAGAAAGGCACTCTGCCGAAACCGCTGTAGTGATAATAAACTATAATAAATTTTGCGGAAGTGTTGAAAACAAAAGTTTTCAGAGTTTTATTGCTAGATAAAATGAACTATCATCAAGTAACAGTTGAATTCATTGGTACGCTAATATTTAATGAACTAAAAAACATAATTGAGAAAATTATTTTTATTAATAAATAATAAACTTTTAATAAACATAGTAGCGCTGATGAATCAAGTGCTATAAGCACATTGCGGATGTCAAATCTAAATGGCCAAAAAGTCAATTTGTTCCAATAATTGACAACCAGTAAGTAATTGTTTATCGATTTGTTAAAGTTTTTAAAACAATTAAAAAAATGATATCAGTTAATCTTTATTAATATACAGAATAAATGACACTATTAAATTCTCCAGATGAGTTGATAACATCCCTAACTCAACGAATAGATAGAATATATCTGTAACTTTACCCGTTTGGTTTGAAATTTAGAGTTTTTTTCTGAAAAAACCTGTTTTTCAGAACAACAAATTAACCATTAAAAATGCCAAATGTTACTAGCCTTTGAACAAATTAGAATATATTTTTATATTATTATTTATATTATATACATATTAAAAAAATAAAAAAAAACTATTAGAGTTATTAGAAGTAATAGTGTAATGGGAAACAATCCATTCTGTAGAACGTGAGTAAACCCCTAGTGACAAACGAAATTTTACTTTGGTAACCAAAATTTTTGTTTCATGCATTACGACAAAAAACATCTCATATTGAATGAATCATAAATGTGATTAATTAGAATTTTCATTAACGCACCTGATTTTATTCCTTTTGGCACCAAATCTTTTTTTTTTCTTCTATTTCTCCGCATATATATATATATATATATATATATATATATATATATATATTTAAGATTACAACTTTTTATAGGCCAAAGATTACTAATAATTTCAACACTATGAGGACTGTGATGTAATTTGATTTAAAAATGTCTTATACGTTTTGTCTGAAGTAATTGCTTTTTATTAATACTACTATCACTCGTTTTTTCAACCTTGGTCCTGTTCTTACACAAACTCTAGCGCTCATTTAGTTCCAAAACCGAGTATTGTTTCTGTTTCCCTATATTATTTACATAAAAAACTGTCATCACGAGCGTTTCTTTTTTTCTCCGAACTAATTCTTCCGAAGTATCATCTCGTCATGTATAAAGGTATCAGAGATTAAAAAAACATATACTAAAACAATTTTTAATTGAAGGTGATTAATTGGCAACATCGCACTTAACGAAGCCCTTAACGATAACTTTTCAACGAAATCATATTCTACTTATCAATTTTGTAGAGGCATACCAAAAAAAAAATTTAATTATTTATTTAAACACACAAAACAACAGTAATTACGTAAAAATTAAATTTAAGACCGGTATAATTATTAAATTATCAAGTGTCTTTTAACAGGTATCTTATAGTTGTCTAACAAAATAAAGTAAAATTTTATTCTTATTAGAGAGTACCTAATACAGTACTTAAAAAACAGAAAACTTTGCAAAATACTTATTATTTCATTAGACTAAACAATCTGAAATTTTAACATACGATCTTCGCTAAGTAAGCTAAACTATTATCATGTGAATGCGTGTATATAGTAGTGCATTTGTTTATTTCAGTAAATTCTCGAAATATGAAATGAATATGGCACTAACTACTAAAGAGTTATTAGCTTTGTTAGAAGAAGATTCAGATTGTGAAAATGCCGACTCACTTAATGTGGTTTATTTGCCGCCGAAATTAGATGAAGTTTCTGATGTAGAAGACATTGATGATAATATTATATGTGAAGAATCAATAAAATCGGATATTGCAGGTACATATGAAATACAAGTGATTGGGAATTCTGACGATTCTGATTATCTGAACCACAGATAAAACGTCTAAAGAAAAAACCAAGCAAAAATAGTAAATCCAAATTTGTCTTAAGTTGGGTAACCACAGATACTCCTTCGTGCTCAGTAGTAATTCAACATCAGTCTGATATTTAGACAATATAAAAGCCAACCATGGAGACAAGTCATATATTGAAGTTTTTTCACTCTTTTTTGATAAAAAAGTAATTGAGAGCATTCTATATTTTACAAATATTTATGCATCGCAGAATAACCGTCACGATTTTGAAATGAATAACATAGATTTAAAAAAATTATTAGTATATGTATATTATCTGGTTCACACTCTGCTTCAAGTTGATATGCATTGGTCGTAGAATGAGGATAAAGAAGTGCACATTATAAGAGAAAGCATGAGCCGACTATTTATAATTTATAATAGTTAAGAAACCGTTATATCAGTGTCATACTTAGTACATGGACGTCAATCTAAATTTGCTTTACCAGATGAAACCAGATTCGACAATATTGACCGCATTACAAAAAAAGACGATAGTGCAAGAATGTAGGATGTGCAAAAGTAATATTTATGTAAAAGATGTAGAATGCATCTACACCCCGAATGTTTCGAAAATTGTTACCTTAAAATTTAATTTACATTTATGATACAATATGTTCCTTTATTAAAAATTGTACTGTTTTTCCTTGAAAATGAGAAAAAAAGTCTTTTTTTCTCAAAATTTTCACCTTAAAATTTAATTTACATTTAAGATACAATATGTTCCTTTATTAAAAATTGTACTGTACATAAAAAAACACACTACGCGTATGCACATATAGAATGTAGAACGAATAAACTAAAATATATTTCTCTCATTCTCATTCTTTCTAAGAACGTAAGTATATATAGACCAGCGAAATAACTTA
Organism: Diabrotica undecimpunctata; assembly: GCF_040954645.1. Taxonomy (NCBI): domain Eukaryota; kingdom Metazoa; phylum Arthropoda; class Insecta; order Coleoptera; family Chrysomelidae; genus Diabrotica; species Diabrotica undecimpunctata. The sequence continues at coordinate 51,811,433 of NC_092812.1, forward strand.
TCTAACTATACGCTCGTGAATGGCACCAATTTATATTGTTACGGGGGCAAAATTTATGGGACTATCTTACTTTTTCACTTATTACATGAGCGAAGCATACACAATAAAAATGACCCCGGTAAGAATTTACTACTGACATTTAACATGGTTGCCGTTGGCGTTTAGTTCAATTTGTAGATTAGTCACCTTTAATTGAAAATTGTCCGACTATAGTAGGGGCTCGAAGTATATTAAACATAAAGTATAGAGTCAGCACCTTTAGAAGAAATTGACATCAAATTTGGGAAAACATTTTGATGACTTTTGTTTGCCTATGACTCTTATAACCATGATTTCCATATTTTTATGCTCTCTCTTTCGTAGTTTCATATTACAAGAATTCAATATTACAAGACTTATTATTAAACTCAACAGGTTTCCAGGTTGAACCACGTCGATTATCACTGCGCCGAGTTTTCGAGATCCTCTCTCATCCTCTTTTCTTCAGGCCTCCCGAGCACCCAGACACTACTACACTGATCACTGATCAATGCATTACTGCTACTGGGAACAGCGGATGATTTTTTTATACCGTCGATGGTAACGTGGTTTGGGTGGAGGTTGGCGCGAACATTTCTGATGGCAGTATTTACTTTTATTGAGACAATTTGTTTTTTTTTTCAATTTCTATGGCTTCTCGGATAATTCTTGGTTTATATAAGCGGATGGGGGCTACGGTTCTGGAGTATTCAAAATCAATTTCGTGACCTCTATGAAGATAGTGTTGACCTAGAGATGAAATTGAATCGGAATTGCCAACAGAAATGGAATGTTCATAAATCCTATTTTGAATTTTACGCTTTGTTTGGCCTATATAAGACCGGGGGCAATCTGTACAAGGAATTTCATAAACTGTGTTGTTAATTTGGAATGTTGTCTTTGATTGATTGTTGGGGAGTAAATATTGTCTTTATGCCTCTTGATTTAAGAATATTGTTGATTTTGTCGGTGACACATTTGATGTAAGGAAGAAAAGATTTTGTATGATAAGTGTCGTATGATTAGTGATTAGTGTAGTTGTGTCTGGGGGCTTGGAAAACTGAGACCTCGGAAGCCACGAAGAAAACATCAGAGAGGATGTCGAAAGCTCAGCGCAGTGATAATCGGTTCAACCCGGAAGCCTGTTGAGTTTAATATTAATTCTTGTAATAGTATTAATCTTAGCTTTAGGTTTAACTGTACTAACCGCGAAAATCTTTCGGAATATATATATATATATATATATATATATATATATATATATATATATATATATATATATATATATATATAGGTTGATGAAAATTTGTATTCATCCAGACTTGACAGTTGATTTTATGAGGATGTTAATTAGAGGGCCATAATATTAAGTGTCAAGACATACATCAGACACATAACATTCCATACTTCTCATCATTTATGTTGCAGAAATATAATTATAATATTGAAGTTGCATTATATCCAGTATTTGTAATACCCGAAGTGAACTTCCTTCGTATGTATTTAATATTACCTGCCTTTACTCTTCCCAACAGAATTTTTGGATAATGATATATGTAAATGTTTCTTGTTAATCTGGTAAGTCACCAGTAAATAATACAGATGGTTTGTAGGTTTATAGATTTTATTTTAAACTGTGTAGGTTGTGATTTGTATATATTTTTCCCTGTCCACTATAAAAGAATCAGGATTAAGTAAGCTATGAACTCAGGCGATTTTTAAGCCAACGACAAAGTACTGCTTATTTATTATGTCAATCTATTCCAGAAGTATTTTGTTTCTTTGTGCATTTTAAAGATATTTTTTATAGTCCTAATATGTAAACATCAGGAAATTTCTATTTCTACTTCAAGTGTCAACTCCTCCTTCGCAACTAAGTAGACTGATATTTTTTAATAATCCCAGATTGCTACCATTAAAAAAAACTTATACATCCTGAAGCGCGGTATACAATCTTTACTGACTAGTGTTTAAATAACGTAATACTAATATAAAGTTTTATTATTATTTCGGTTTAATGAAAAACTTAAGTCTATACCCGATACACTGTTTATGAAAGTAGGAAACTAGAATATCCTTAACATTTAAAGGCTTCCAGAATAGGTCTACATAAGTGAAAAATAATAAGTGTCATGAAATAATTATCCGTGTCCTATGTATACACAACTTCCTTAAGCAGTATTTGCAACAATAAACGCTGAATGTTTTATCAAAATGCGCTTTTTCTCGTTATTTATTTAAAGAGTTATGGTTTCAAATTGTTATTCCATATTTTGATAGATGAAGTTGAAAAATTTAAGTCTGAATTACTTAATATATGTGACTATGCTTGTTCTTGCTTCCTGTTTAACTTAATTATATATAAGTTTACTCAAATATGTATTCTTAATTTTTGTAGGGCTGTGGAAGGCAGACTGAATTACCAGGTGTGATTTTTAAGACTTTATGAACTGATTTTAGATATAGAGGATCCCAATATGTGTAAATACATACTGGTAAAAAAGCAGCTCAAAAACTTAGTCAATATGTATTCTTTACTGGTGACTTATTTCTATTTATCTAGTCAACAATATAATATTCACTCGGATTCCATCAAATATTTTTTACAAGAAATGACCAAAATTGAAAAAAGTTTTTAAAGTGTTAATAGATTTTTGTATCTAATACCTATTGATTTTTTTGAGATATAGGAGGGTCACAAAAAATATTTAGGTGTTGCTATATCGATGTAAAATAAAAACAGTTTTGAGTTGATGTTTCATTAAAACTACATTAATCTAAATCAGTTAATGTTTGATACAAGTAACCACACAGAACAGAAATTAACAACCTAATAACATATCCTGAATAAATAAAGTATAAACCAGGGCAGATTTGTTTTGCGGTGGATGTGAGAAATGGCATTCTGATTTTTGCAGAAAAAAATGTATGATTTTCTTCAAAATAACTTCAAATTTTCTTCACTTTCTTGTATGATATCTTCAATAATCATAATTGACTTTTTCTCCCTCTTGAATAGTTTGAGAATATTTAAAAATGATTAAAAACATCGTTTTTTTCTACTTTTCTTGCTTGTAACTTCAAACGATTCATTTTGGATAGGAATAATAATATTGGAGCAAAGTCGTAACGAAATAAAATAGTGATAATTTAATGAATAAGATACGATTAGCTAAAAATGTTTAAATGTATACCGTTGTGAGAAATAGCAATAAATACAAAAAGGGGGGGGGGAACCAAGCATTTTCTTATTCAATGTTTTTAACTACTTTGATTGCAATTAGGACCTTCATAATTCGTCTAGAAAATCTTTAAAATACAATAAAACAGATCACCAAATTTCATTAAAATCTTATTCCTAATTTAAAAAAAATTAAAATTTTTTAAAATCTTAAACAACAAAAACTAAACCATACAGAAGTTTGTAATATTTTTTACATATTATATAAGAGCACTCAATCTATCCAACGCACTTTATAGAATTGAAATCAGATTATTTGGGCGGCCTCAGGAATTTTTTAAAATTGTTAACAATTTTTGGCTTATAAACAAATAGAATATCTCGGTAACTATTAGTTTAAATTATATTCAGACAACGGCGTTGGAAAAGACTCGGAAATACGCTTTTCTTAAAAACAATAGTAGGATTACAAGCAATGGCTCCTGAGATACAACCGGTTACAGTTGACCGGTATTTGCGACGAAGAATAAATAATACCGTGGCAATCTTTGAACCTTTACCTTTCTCTTTCGAAGCTCGTCTCGATAACAGTTTTCATATCGTGAAATACCAAAAAAAACTAGATTGAAGAAAATTGAGGTTCAAAATCCCAAATACCAAATCCCAAAGATGCTTTAATTTTGTTATAAATGAATTAATATATTTATAACAAATAAAACTACATATTTTTCCTATGCTATACAGTTTTTTTAGAAAAATTAACAAACGTGTATCTTTAACGCTCTAAATACAAATATTCTCCGCTCCGAAGATTCCTTTTAGGATGAAATACGTATAAGCTGATACACAAACGCACTGTACGTGAAATCAAATCTTACTGTCTTTCCTTTTATTTCGATATACTCTTTATGAGTACTAGAAACCAATTTGCTAAGGATTTTTGCTTAATTGAGGAGATATGTTGTGGAATGCAATTTTAGATTCCCCATGTCTCTAATTACATCTTTATCAACGTCTGTTTTGCCTTGCAATTCTTAGAAGGCACAGACTAAAGCAGAAATCTGAATTTGGTTTCGACAATTAGAAATCTTCGGATTTCGTTTCGTGATTTATCATCAGATGTCGCTATTGCGTCCATATCGAAGCCATTTTAGTGTTGCTTCTACTAGGACAGGAAAGATTGTTTTCACGTTCAGAGCGTTTGTGAATAGCCACTCCGAAGATTCCTTTTAGGATGAAATACGTATAAGCGGATACACAAACGCACTGTACGTGAAATCAAGTCTTAACTGTCTTTTCTTTTACAAATATTCTCATTTGAAAGCTGTATAAATTTAAGCAATTTTTAATACAAATTAATTTTTTTTTTTGATACATTAATAAAAATGAACTTTACAACAATATAATTTTATGTTATTTCTTGTAGAAATTGTAGATTATTTCTTGTAGAAAGTTTTTTTTGACAATATTTGGATGAATTTTCGTCTAGGCGTGCTTTTTTGCGCCGTCCACTGGAAGGATCTTCTATTACTTGATTAAAACCTTCATCTTGAAGTTGAAAGTTACTTCCCAAAATTTCATCCTGTAATTCTAAATCAATTTCATCAAAGTTGATAGCAGTAGCAATATTTTCTTCTTCGAGATTAATAATATTGCTTTGTGAATTGTTGCATATTTGTCTGTGGCATATAGAGCAGTAGTCAGTGCACTTGAAACCGTATGCAACCACATACCTTGGAACATTCTTGTTGCGTAACAACAATATTTAATATTTTTATTTTATTTTGTATCATATTATTTTACATCACACTGTATATTAGTTTAAGATTTATAAAATTCCTTTGTACCATCTAATAATCTGTACGGCGCCGATAGCTTGCTCAAATAACTTTCTAGACATAAGCTTCTAAAATCGTCAAAGAATTATAACAATGAAGGGATTAATGATTTCCATATATCGGTTTGTATCATTCGAAAATTCCCAAAATTAACGAAAGTTGAAAAATACCCTTCTCAGGTAATTAATTTTACCAATGAAAGGAAAGTCGAAGGTATTTTAAATGTAAACATATCCGTTAGATACGTCGAGGGGGTCAGGGGGAGATTTCTGAATGTTAAGAAACGATTTACGAGCCGAGTGATTTAAATCAGTTTTGCATCAGTTCAAAATCCAGCATTGGATGAGCGCTAGGCTCTACTCGCGCCAACCGCACTTCAGAAGGTTTAACACAGTCGGGATATTAATAGCCGCCCAAATAGTTCCATTTCAATTCTATACAGTTCGTTGGATAGTTGAAGTGATCTGTTATATTTAAAAATTTGGCAAACTTCTATATGGTTTAGTTTTTATTTTGGTGTTTATATTGTTTGTGTGTTGTTTAACATATTAAAGAATTTGTGCAAAAAATTTAGATTGCAAAATTGTTATGCGAAATCTAATGAATTGATTTGAATGCAATTTGGTGAACTCTTTTATTTTTCTAGGCAAATTATGAAAGTCCTAACTGCAATATAAGTGGTCGAAAACCATTGAATAAAAAAATATTTGTTTCCCCCTTTTTTGTATTTATTGCTATTTTGCATCAAGGGTAATAAATTTAATCATTTTTAGCCAGTCGTATCTTGTATAAAATTTAATTATCGCTATTTTATTTCAGTACAACTTTGCTCTAAAATTAATATCAAAGTTATAAATAAGGAAAGTTAAAAAAATATATTTTTAATCATTTACCTTTTTAATAATATTACTGGCCTATTTGACAGAGGGAAAGTCAATTAGTATTTTGAGGTTATCACACAACTTTTTCTGTAAAAATCAGAATTTCACATCCAAAGGTTTTTCATAGATACGCCCTGGTCTAGTAGTCAGGTACGAGCAGTTCTCGTCGAGAGACAGTCAAAGCTCTGGTTTTCTGCTACAAAAGCACCAAAATAATCAAGACTAGCGAATAAATGTGTACAAGCCGGAATTTACGATTGTCTAAGTAAAAGAAGATAAGCAACAAATATTCTAATATATATTAAAAAACTACTGAGCGTACTGTAAGCATTGGAGCTATGTATCTAAATCTAAGCAATATTAAATATAGAAACATGTATATATTGTGAAGCAGAAACAATCTTTGAACGGGGGCATATATAATAGAAGATGAGCTATTATCTCCCTAATTCATCTTCCACATATAAATTTCTTAGATTCACTTTATACAGGACTGCGTGTTATCCATCTAGAAAGCAGAAATGACCTTTCCTTAATGTCTAAAAACATGGACAATTTTACATCATTCTCTTTTCCTTTTATCAACGATACCACGCATAGACCGTAAACTACTCGGTAAAAAGCTATCCCGTAGCTTTAATAATTTGGTTCTATGGTTTAGCTTATCTTTACCTGAAGTTCTGTAGTTTTCGTTTTTTCTGGAGTAAGGCTTATTTTAAATCTTTCATAGTCATATTTCACAAGTCGTCAGGACTTAGAAGATCTGCTATATAAGCTTTACGTCAATATTTATATTCTTTTATAATATATTCTTTTCCAATATTCTTTTTATTTGCCCCTGATGTACCCAGAGCTCTTGTAACAAGACGATATTGAACGTTCTAATCGCAACTGCTATGCCTTTGTTCTGTCGAAACTGCACTAATGGTTCACCTTTAATACCATGGTTGGAGTCATTGATTACCTTAGGATCAGAAATCGTTTTCCCTTTGTTAATTGTCTTAAAAATTTTAGATATTTTCTATGAAGTACTGTAGTTTTTAATTAGAAGCAATATAGAAAACTAGATATAATAGACCAAGGCGGATCTGTAAAATATCAATATAATTTTTTTGGTATTTTTCACGCACAATACCGATTGTTATTATTATTATAATATATGTTACAAATATCTTGAAGATATGAAATTTTTATCGAGAAAGAGCATCGAAAGATAAAGGTAATGGTTTAAAGATTATCATCCCATTGTTTATAATTTCGTCACAAATGTCGGTCAACTTTGACAGGTTGTATCTCAGAAACCATCGCTCGCAATTCAACTTTTTTTCTTTTGTAAGAAACGTCTTACCTAACGCCGTTTCCTCAATTTAATTTAAGCTAATAGTTACCGAGATATTCTATTTGTTTATAAGCCAAAAAATTATTTGTAATTTTAAAACATTCCTGAGCCCGTCCAAATAATCCGATTTCAATTGCATAAAGTACGTTAGATAGGTTAAGTACGTTTTTATAATTAAAAAAATTAACAAACTTCTATATGGTCTAGTTTTTGTTGTGCAAGATTTAATTTTTTTTTTAAATCTAGATTGCAAAATTATTAAGCTAAATTTGTTAAATCGATGTTTTACTATGTTAAAGATTTTCCAGATGAATTATGACGGTCTTTAGTGTAATCTAAGTGGTTGAAAAACATTGAATAAGAAAAGGCTTGTTTCCCATTTTTTTTTTGTATTTGTTGCTATTTTGTAGTAACGGTAATAAATTAAAACCTTTTTAACCAGCCGTATCTTATCGAAAATTTAATTGTCGCTATTTTATTTTCTTACGACTTTGCTCCAAAATGAGTTTTTTTAAGTTATAAACTAGGACAGTAAAAAAAAATCGATGTTTTTGATAATTTTTAAATATTTTAATTTTTTTATTAATGTTCCCGACATATTGAGAGGGAGGATAAGTTAAGTATTATTACTGAAGTATTCACCTATCTCTGCAAAAATTTGAATTCCACCTCTCACATCCACCTCAAAACAGATCCGCCCTGGTCTATAATGCAAGTGGGGCTATAGATAGACCTAGGCTTGAGACAAAGATTTAAAGCTGAAAGAAAGCAAGGAATGACTAGCGGTCCATAAGATAGTTAAACATATGAACTGATAGATAACTAGATCATCTTAAGCTCGCAGTGTACCAGAGGTTTATGAGAAAGTCAAATAAAAAAATTTTATTTGCATGATCTTCTACGTATCTTACAAGTTGGTTTGGTTGGTACCTAAAACAAAATATGGCATGTGCGTTGCTATAGTGAATTAAAAAAATATATGTGAATGATAACGCGTGTACAAGTACTAACTAGACAGAGTATACATGTTTTTAACCGTACATTGACTGTCTTCTGAATTCTATTCTACAATTTGTTTCGTTTATTTCTAATAATTTTGGAATTAAGAAGTGCCACTGTAATTCACTACTGCGACCAATCCAACAGCGAGGAAAAGTTTAATTTAGATCTAGTTGCGTACAGCCAATGAAACAGGTCGTTTTTTTTTCACAGCTGTAATGGAAAATCTTACAAAATGTCGATTAAGTCTTGAGCTAAAAAATTTAGATATAAATCAACATTTAAATTGTGAGTTTATTAGTATTCCTAGTGATCTCATTATTTCGTATAGTCCGTTTCGTGGTAGGCCTGTTTAAACTCGATAAAGAGCATTATGCCAACCTAGATTTTGTTCAATAATTGTTGTTTTGTAATAATTGTAGCATAAGAATTTGGTCAGTTAATCTTAAATAGCACAGTCTCTCTGATATTGATTAAAAGTCAGGTCCTACTCGGCTTATTTTATTTGACACTATAAAACCTATTCTCAGGTATTTGTTTGGCCCACCGCTTTTAAAAAGAGTCCTTTTCCAATATTTACCATTCGCTAGCTGCTTGGTTTCATGTAAAGCCATTATTTCGATTTTATATTTCTCACGCATTTCATCTAAATTTCTTAACCCCTCCCTCCATGGCTTCCTTTTACCGTCCATGCACTTTCAATCCATTTTAAAGTTGTTTGGTTGCTTTCTTGCTATCTTCTTTTCTTTCCGCCAAAATCATCGACCTTATCGTATCCGAGTCGTTACCATTTTTCCTTTGCCGCTTACTATTTTTTAATCCTTCTTGTAGATCTTCCTTTTTTATTAAGTCTAGCTGCTCTTTATCCCGTCTCCATTCTCCATTTTTCCTTTCGACACTTAATTATTTGTTTCTGTATTTCTTTTTCTTTCATTATGAGGTCATTGTTTATGTAAATGCGGTTGTTGTGGTTTTTTTAACTTGCTCTTGTTTTTCAGTCTCTCTGTTTTTTCTATTTTTTTTCTATAACGCAGAGATTCTCCCAAATCTTTGTGGCATTCCTTAATTTCACTTTCACTTGTAGTTCTCTGGTTATGAAATTGTACATTCCTTCTCTTATGTTTGTACCGTCGTCTGTGTCCATTTTTAATCTTAATGTTATCAGGTTTTCCTTCTTAGTGTATTTCTCTATATGTTCGATTCTTTCCTGTAGTTGCTTTACTTCTTTTTTCAGTTCAAGATAACGTTGAAATTTTTTTAAGGTTGCGCATGAGTTCAATACATTTAATAATTAAAAATTTAATTAAACAATTCTCATAAACTTTTATAAAAATCTGTTTATCAAAACAATTATCTCTTATTTTCTATTATACACTGATAACTTTTAAATTGCTTAATCATCAGTTTGTAATGTAACGAAATATTTAAATATATAACAAACTAATTTATAATCCACTAGGAAACTAAGTTCCTGTAGCTGGCTGTATACCATGTATCACAAATTTTTTATTTCAAATCCTTTAATAAAAGGTATATAATAAATACCCAAACGGGCTATATCACAATTACATCGTCAATTATTTATCAGGATAAACTAATTTATCCTGATAAAATAATACAAGTGAATGAATATTATCCTCAATTTACTATAACGCATTCACATATACTCCATTTGTGTTCATACATATAACCGTTCTATTATAAGATTCTCTTAAGACATTACGAACCTTTTCAGTATAATTATTCTCGTTTAGAAATTAAAAAAAAAGTCGAGTGGATTAAATCTAAAGGCCAAGGAATATCAGAGAAACACTTCCATTGAAAATATTTTCAATGTATTATATACATCTAATCTGCTGTGATATAAGGCACCATTTTGCTGGAACCACATATCTGCTAACGTTCAAGTAATGGAAGGTTATTAAGAAAATTACTTATTTAATTATATAAAAGGTACACATATTCGCATTCAAGGTGTTTCGAAAAAAAGAAATGGTTCAATTTTTTGATCTTTTTCAACGTAAAATGTGGATTGTATCACTCCATCACCGGCAGTTTTGTCTAGAAACTGTTCCATTTGACGAGAATGTACTTCATCAGAAAAAATAATACATCTTGACATAATGGGCAATTTTTTAAGTTTCCTTGTATATTACGGCAGCATTCAAATCATCTTTCATTTTCTAGTGGTCTTAAAGTATGAATTTTTTAAGATTTGTTCGGGTGATATTTGTGTTTTATTTAAATCTTTGAAATTATATCTTTTATATTATTTAGTAATGAAGATGCCCTTTTTCAACGTGTGTACATTAAAACAATATATCAAATCACAAAAGGTAAAATATATCACATATTTAGATTAATTAGACTCTTAAGTTGCCTTTTGAAAACATTAATGTTTGGACAGAATGGATCCAGTAGCAGGTCATTGCAAGAGCTGAACATTCTCGACAAGGTAAAAAGACGAGATAATCAGTCCTATGAAAATTAATATAAAAGAGTGCAGTGTGTCGAGTTCTATGTATTGTGCTTAAGTATACATTGGCTAATAATGGAGGACAATTAATAACGTTGATTAGAATTTTAACCAAAAATAACATATCAGCTCTTAACCTGCTATTCTTCAGTGTAGCAATGTTAAATTGAGACATTATTACACGGTAATCTATGAAGTAATTTTCAGTATTTCTCATATTAATATGTGCTTTAAAATCTAAAGATCTTAGAAACTTCCGCTGAACGCTTTCCAATCCATCAATGTTAGACTTGATAAAATGGGGACGAAACAAATAGAGCAGTATTCAAGACCTGAGCGTACCAGAGAGCAGTAAAATGATTTGAATACAATAGTTGAGAGATCATGACTTACGGTAAATAAAACCAAGACTAGGAAATCCTGTTTTCTTAATTTTAAGAAAATCCATAATACACACAATCCAATAATACACCCAAATCTCTAATCTCAGTAACTGAATTCAAGAGTAACATCACTAAGAACAAATCTCTTAGCTATTAGATTATATATACGACCAAATGAAATACAAGAACATTTAGTTGGATTTAAGCCTATTTCGACCATAAACATATATTATTTACATCATCTTGCAAGAGATCTCTATCCAATTTATCACATATATGTATACAACGAAATAAGATCATCAGCAAATAGCAGAAAGTGTGAGTTTTTGATAGCCATACCAATATCGTTAAAAAACAAGGGACCACAATGAGATCCTTGTAGAACACCAGAACAACAATAGAATTCTTTTGAAATGTAATTGTTAATACGAATTACTTCAGTCATTTTCCATGGACTTTAAACATTGTTAGCCTAAAGGCAGCATTTATTAAATATGTCATCTCAGCCTAGTGTCACTTTTTTAATATGTCGCCTATTATCATATCCTGCTACTTGGGATTTAGGTATGTTCTATTGTATTTCTATTGCTTTTGTAAGCGATGTTGAGATTATTCGTTCTTCTAATTGGATAATTGGTCTCTTTAATGTCTTTGTTTTCTTATACAGTAAGTAATGCGCACTATGATGAGCTGTTAAATTGCTGAGGTAGGCACCTATTAATTGTTCATTTCTCTTAATTTTTGAATCTTTACTTTGAGTTGTTGATTACCGTTATTAGGGCTGTGTGTAGCCTTTAATTAATGTTGTGGAGTCCTGGGGTGCTGCCAACTTCTTCTGTTTTACGAATTTTCTGAGCAATAATCGTTTTCTTTGTATTAAACTTGTCTCATTTGACATAAGTCCTGATATTATTTGTTGAAACACTGAATTCATTGTACACAGTATCTTACGGTCGTTATCTTAACTGCCGGATATCACTCGCCTGCTCAACCTATCACTTCCATGTACCTAATAAAGAAATTTTAATTTATCGCCTAGAGTCGCATAAATACTGCCAAAAGGTAAACCGATTTGTTAAAGTAACTGTTAGAAAATTAGTTACCCTAAACAAACGTAGTGACCATTAGGCAAACATTGTCAACCGTATCACATGATGCCACTTGTCACTACATCTTAATAAATGAAAAATTAAAGAGAGGATAAGAGTTTCTTAACACAGATTACGTTTAGATTTAGCCAGGATAAAATTCTTCGTACTTGTTAATATTTTAACCCCATATGTACTCTCTCATTTTATTTATAAAAAATATTCTTATTCTTCTACCAACGTACATTTACGTTTTATAGACATCTGGTAATGTTTTGTAATACAAGATTTAAATGGAAACAACAATACACAATTAGTAGAATAAAAATCAATACTAAATAAAATCTAATATGTTGGTTACAAAGAAATCCAGGAGAAAGGCATCAGATGCAAGAACAAAACAGCAGCAAATACGAGATCATTATTTAGTAATACAATAAATCATAGAAGAGCAAGTACCTATATAATCCTACAAAACAATAAGAAGTCAAAGCTCATAAAAATGACATACCATTCACTCTGAGAACGATTTTCGAGTTGTAAATCCAAGCGTCACATATAAAATATTTTTAATTAAAATTATGGCTTATTCCATGAAATATAATAGATAAAACATACGACAACGAGAAATATACCAACTGAATGGCTACAGGCAACGTTCATTGCAATAACCAAAAGAATAAGGCACATAGATATGATGACCACATACCTTTGATGAGTCATACATTTAAACACAGTCCTTAAAATCCTCCATAATAGACTATACAAAATTAGAAGAATTTAGCGGAAATACTCGATCGATTTCTGAAACGGATTAGGACCTAGAGAGGTACTATACAGTATGCAACTACTAACTTAGAAATGCTAAGAGCAGAGAAAGGACGTATTTATAGACTATCAAAAGAAATACTGCCCATACTAACAGTATAAAAGCAGCTGCACATTGTAAGACTCGGTCGCACTCGACAAAGAAGTAGGCAGATTGAGACCTCAGTGCTGTTTGACGGTTCTTGTATTTATACAGAACAAGATACTGGTACGCCACGAGTGAGGGGAATCGGCAGATTGAGATCCCGAACTCGAAAGGAACCATATCTCTCGATAATGGTTCCAAACTGAGTGCCGAAACGTCGAGTATTCAATTCTCAACCTGGGTTCTTCCCGAGAACTTAGTAATTTTCGTATATATATATATATATATATATATATATATATATATATATATATATATATATATATATATATATATATATATATATCTACATACATATAAAAAAATTTCTTAATAGCTTAAAAGCATGGTAAAATAATTTTCTAGCAGTCAAATACAATTGAATAAAACTTTATAGGTGCGCCTATGAATAAAGTGAATTCGGCATTGTATAATGCCATAATATGTATGTTTAAGCCAAGGTAATATTTAAAGGGATTATGTTCAAAGATCATATCCTACACGCGGAATTTTAAAAATGGGGCGTGTTTTGACATAAACAGCGCATGACTGCTACTGTAAGAAATTGAATCGAATTCGTTTATGTTGTTTTAATGGCTGGAATGTAAAGAGATATAAATTTGAATTAAATGTAGCTTAATTTATATTAGGTTATGGAATAAATTTTTTTTGTACACATAGAAAAATTTCTAATTTGCAAAATACATAATTGCATAATCACTATTTTTTGAACGAATTGCTATCGAGTAGAGGCGGGATAGTCTGCAATTGAGCAGTGACAAAATAAAATTGATTCGTTACATTACTAATGTTACATGTAGCAGTGTTTTTAGAAGTAGTTTAACTTGTTTATGTATTATAGCCATATACCAAACATTGGTTGAATATGTATGATATCAGATTATTGTAATATATTTGAAATGTTCTGATTTCCCAGTCAAGCGATTTTGCAATATAAAACATGTCTTTCATAAAATAAACAAAATATTTCCTGCTATAATGATACTTTTAAGCTATATTAATTTCACGTCTACGTATATTGTATTAAATCTCAGCTACATCATACAGTGATTGTTACAAAAGCGAACCCATCCACCTTTAATATACCAATGACTGATTTCTCGTACAAACCTAGCCTTAATTTAAGCCCACGTGTGATGCTGTGGTGTTTGATACAAAGTTGGGTGTTCTATGACATGCGATTGTGACATCTCTGCGCAGTCAGAGAATATCGGCTGTCCTGTCCGGCAGAAAACCAATATGGAGTGTATTATTTCGTTAAAAAAGTGGTGTAATGAATTGTTTTTGTAAATATAAAAGTTTATTAGTGGATTAAATGATTAAGTAGTATATATTGCAATATATTACATAAGGAAATTCCAAGGGTCATTCTAGTTCCGTTATACGATCGCCATAGGAACATGATACATGTCTAAATATCTGTGGATGTCAAGATAGTCAAGTGAGAATTTCCTGATTTATTTGTCCATCTAATTATTAATCACTCATTACTGATATACACATCTAATTAAAATAAAAATAATAGTGTAGTTATTCGAGCGTATTAGGCCCATAGCTTGATTAAATATTTTCTCTTTAATCTAATTTTTTCTGTTAATAATTTTAATGAATCTACATAAAAAATCTGAAAGCACAAGACAACACACAGGGACATTACCCTGAAGAATTAAAACCCAAAGACAATAGCTAGACAAGTAATAAAATACCAAAATAATAAAATCATTACAGGAGAGAGTGCACTTTTTGTATACTTGATGTTTTTCAATAAGGAAAATATAATTTACAGGAAACATGGGATGAAAATCTCTCGGAATAGTGCTTCAATACACTAATGTGGTGTATGTATTTTAAAAACTTAATTACACTTTGCAAAAGTTCTGTTAAAGTTGATCTGAAACAAGTAATTTAGATATAGGGAAATCAATTGATAATGAAAATAGAGAAAAAATATAGTTTTAGACACAAAACTGCCAGCAGAGGTCAAATATTAATATTAAAATAAATATAGGCTTATATTTTACTGAATATAGAAATGAAAACTGTTATGTTATAATATCTGAAAAAACTAATTTTTTAAAATATGTAGACATAAACTACCCACAAATAAAATGCATGAACATGACTGTTGAGAAATGATAGGTAATGGAAAACTAATGGCAATGAAATTATTGAATCAGTATCATTTCTAATAAAAAATATTGGTCCTAAATACCTAAATACAAAAAAACTTAGTAAACTCAATACTTATAAAGTCAGCAATATTATGTGTGACACAAACTATCTAGACGAAAAAAGGGCAGAAAAATAATTTCAATATTACGTTTGAAAGTATATTTTTTTCAAGACAATTCTTGGATATATCTAAATGTTTCATTAAGTAGTGTAATTTAGTTGTAATTAATGTTTTACATAATGTTATTAAATTTGTGTCCTGATTGTAAATATGTTTTGCTCCTTATATGCAATATATGCATCAAGTTTTTTTATAAGTATTCATTTAACTCGTCCTTTATCATATAAGTTTTCTTATCCTAATTTTTGCTTTTGACTTAATTTCAACTGTTAATAAATACATCATAAGTATTTGTGTTTCTTGTACATCCATTATGTTAATTCTAGCTTCTTATTACATGTTCTAGCAAAATATTAAACAGCATATATGACAAAAGATGTCTTGTCTAAAACATTTTCTAATTTAATTATAATATTGTAAAAGTTTTGACCTTATAAAACTTATTTTTAGGTAAGGAAAGTGCACATTTTTGTTACAAAATGGGAAAGTTACTGTCAAAAATCTTTGGTAATAAAGAAATGAGAATATTAATGCTTGGTTTAGATGCTGCTGGAAAAACAACAATATTATATAAACTTAAATTAGGACAGTCAGTAACAACAATACCAACAGTGGGATTTAATGTGGAAACAGTGACCTACAAAAATGTTAAATTCAATGTGTGGGATGTTGGGGGACAAGATAAAATCAGACCGCTTTGGCGACATTATTATACAGGAACTCAGGGTCTGATATTTGTTGTGGACTGTGCTGATAGAGATAGAATTGATGAAGCCAGACAAGAACTTCATCGTATAATAAATGACAGAGAGATGAGAGATGCAATAATACTCATTTTTGCCAACAAACAAGACCTGCCAGAGGCAATGAAGCCTCATGAAATCCAAGAGAAACTTGGCCTCACAAGGATTAGAGATAGGAACTGGTATGTCCAACCAGCTTGTGCTACAACTGGAGACGGTCTTTATGAAGGACTTACATGGCTAACTAGCAACCACAAATTATAGCATCCAGGTACACATTCATTTTAGTATATGACTACAACCAGCACTATTGTAATATTTTCTTCAAGGGGTGATTCTATAGGATGCAGGCTACTTTGTAATCATAGTCTTAACATTCCAAATATTGTCAAGTTCTCTATGGATAACTAAAAACACATTTTTTTTGAAAATTTTCATATCTATTATTTGACTCCTATCAAAAAACTTGATAGTATAATTACTTAAGTACATTAATATTTTGTATAATTGGAAGATAATTTTACAAGTGTAAATTTATTTAAAAATTATATCCAGTTTGCTTGTATTTTATAACAAAATATTAAAATTTATAGAAAAAATATAAATGATATAAAATATAATACCAAATTTTGGATTCATACCAATAACAAATGAATTATTGGTTACTATTAAAACATAATCTGTTTTTAAAACATATATAACATGTTATATTTGAGGTTTATTAAAAATGTAAGTTTTGATTCAAATTGCAATATTAAATGTAACTTTTACACTATAATGTGATTTTTAATTTTAAAATATTGTAAAATACAAACCAGTCACAACATGTTTGGGAAAACCTAATAAATGACTGTAAAATTTGATACCTGATTATTTTGTTTCATAACTTTGGATGTACAGAATTTTGGTTGAAAGTTTTTTTCATTAAAATAATAATGAAAAAATATTTATATAATTCTAAAATATGCAAACTCACAGTAATAACCATGCCAATCTTTTAAAACCAAAATTAATGGTATAAGTAACACTGACACTATAATTTAATGAAAGTTAAAAAGTAAATTTACACATTGTAAATTGTCTATTCAATTTTTTGATTACAGATTTACACATAAGTACATAAATTTGAAATCTTAATAGTCTTACTGTGTTATAATATATATATATATATATATATATATATATATATATATACATATTCTTTAATATATATTGGTGCAAGGAAACACATGATAGTATCAATTTTTCCAAGCTAGCCTTCCATTTCTGAGTACCTGAATAAAATATATACTTAGAATATACAGCCTTCTTTATACTTTCTGTTGTAGTTTACTGTAATTAAATCCATGTTTTGCTGTTTGTAAAATCATAAGTGTTCTCCATTGTAAGTAATTAATGTTTTCCTAAAAAAAATCTCTTTCTACTTTTATTTCTGACTACTTCTTGTTATGCTATATTAAGAAAGCATTTTTTGTCAGCCACTTTACTTGAGTCCATACAATACCAGCACATGGTCACTATTTCAAGGTTATTGTATTGTACAAATTCAAATACAGTGACTAACAGAAGATTGTGCTCCAGAGGCATAGACTGCTCTACATAAAGTTTTAAAGAAGAAAAATATCTTCCATCTGATACAGTTTTGAAAATTATTTAAAATATTAATTTTCTGTGCAACTTTTTTATTATATCATTTACAAAATTACTTTACAAATAAAGTAAAATTCCTTTAATTTGGCACATTTGGGAATAATTAATGTTAAAGGGCATGTCTTCCTGCCTGCAGAGTTTTAACTGTTACTACTTTCAGGAACAGGTGCCCCAAATTTTGTCATTACGTTTTTGGAGATGTTTGTTAGTTCTTTGAAAATTTACAGTGGTTTTGGAAATCACTGAGAAGCCTGGTATGTTTAAATTTTTACCAGAGATGTCATTTATGATCAATTTGTTGTATGCTCTTTGATTTATTTGAGGTTTAAGTTAATGTTAATTGTAAAAGTTGTGGTAATATCAGATAAATAGATGCATACCTTGTATGCGTCTATTTATCTGATATTATGATATATATCCGTTAATGTTAACAGAGGTGTCCAGAATTGATGGTTTAGCCAGTATTCAGCAATACAAATAATGTGTGGTTCAAGAAGTTGTTAGTAGAAAAAATATGGACGAAATTTTGTCATTCTGGGTATACCATTAATTTATTTGTCATTAGTCATGCTCGCCGTGATTTTTGTGAGTTGTAGTTCATTTGAGAGTTATTTTAAACATTGTTATTAGGGCTCGTCTCTGCATAAATTATTAAAATTTTTGTTGTAGCCTTTGGCTTTTCTGGTTTTTGAGAATGCCATTAATGTGGTGTTCCTAAGCCATTACTATCTTTATCATTTGTGGAAATCGTTGGATAGGTTTGCTGACTTTACACAAGGTGATTTGGTTTTCCTGACCATTTAATTTTATGGGTGTCATCATCTTTTCTGTGTTATGCATCACCAGAAGAAGATTTTGGTACATTTCTGATTAGAATATTTTTGGTTATGCGATCTACAGCATCATTAGTGATATTATCAATTGATATGAAATTGAAATGAATCAATTCTCTTATGAATTTCCATTTTACAACTTAGCAGATCTGTTATTCCTGATATATTAGAGACATTTGAATTGCACGAGTTGCATCCATGAATTTTCTGCCTAGAGATGCAGTCCTCTGTAGAAATATCGGTGTAGGCCATGTGTACAGGCGGCTTACAACCATTACACTGCAGTTTATGATCAGCTGTGGCTACTGTTTTCAAGCAGAGGTGGAAGCCATGGTCCAGTTTTTGTTGTAGGTAATTAGTAATTCATTTTACATGAATGAATTTGTGAAAGGGTTGTTACTTTCAATAATTGAAATTCTTTTTTCATCAACTGGAATTGCAATTTTTACACAATTACAAACACTGCTGACTTTTGTATGTAGAATTGTTAGATTAAATTTCTGTATGAAATAAGAGAATGTGTCATCAACCTACTAGCAGGTTCAAAAAATGAAAAGAAGCAGGATGCCTGATTAAAGGAAGTTTACTGTACTGCTTTATAATTTGACAATGTTCTTCAATACAATTTGCTAAGTATTTACTATTAAAGTGAATTAAATATGAAAATAGAGCTGGGTATCAAGGTATAAGGTACAATGAGGTTGTGTGCATCTATTTCAGTATGTTATTTAAATAATTAAGTAACTAAACAAAAATCATTTATCCTTGTGATACAGTGGTCTTTCTTCCTGTTGAGTAGTTAAAAAGTATGATAAAACATAAAAGTACCATTCACAGCTCAAAAACAGGAAAACATCAAATTTAGACTTATATCAGACTGACTATTAATTTGTACAGTAATACTAATAGAAGCTAGCATACATATATGCCAAAAGTAGCATGCCTAGGGTCTATAAGTATGTACTTATTTTATAATAAAGATAAGTTCTAAGATACAATATTGTAAGATGACAAATTAGTAGCTGTAAAAATGAAGAAATTACATAATTAGACAGGTGATATATTACAATATGACTTAACTCACAGTCATGCTAGTCTTAATAAGGACTTAATATATATATATATATATATATATATATATATATATATATATATATATATATATATATATTAGTTACATGAATTTATTATTAATTTCTAAGATTATCCATTTCTAAGAAAAATATGAGATGTACTATGAGCCATATGTACATCCGGCTGTTGCACTTATATTATTGGATATGAGAGTGTAAATAATTGCACCACATGACCAAAGTCTAAGTAATATAGAAACTGATTTATGTTGTAAAGTATAAGTACAAACACTTGCATCTTACCACCAGTTTCCAGAGGTTCTTTTTAACTGAGGATATGTATTCCATTGTCATGATTATTAAAATTATTAAGATTTCAATATTAAACTTATCCTGTAAATTATGTGGAGTATAAAATGTTCCAATACTTTGTTAATGTTTATATTGTTACATATGTTTAGCATATATAGAAATAATGCTCCTACATGGGGTAAATTTCAAAATGGTGTTTTTAAGAAATCCAATGTGAATTTAGCCATTCAACTGCCAGTCCAGAGTCCAAATTGAACTCATTGTGTATAAAGTGTGGCAGTGTTTTTTAAGCTCTTTAATCATGAATGGTTGTGACCTTGGCATTAGACCCGTATTCTTGAAATTACCTCAGATGTATTTTGTAAATAGTTTATTAGTATTATTGTATTGTTTTATAATGTGAAATGTTGTTGCTGCAGTTGAAAAATCTTAAGTATAATTTTTTTTGGGGAATAATCCTGTTGACTTCAGAAATTCCATTATTGGGCGAGGTTTTAAAATGCAGTCAAGGTTTTCTAACAAAATAATTGTGTAATACAAAAAACAATATATACAAAATTTTTTACACTTTTAGGTGTGTCACATAGTAATGATGGACCTGTCTTTTCCACTTCTTTGAGCTTCCAATTTTTTAGATCTCTCATTTTATGTAGTATCGATTTCTACTTTGTCCTTGGTACTACTTTTCATTTTTCATTGTACACTCTGTTCTTCAGTTGTTTTCTTCTGTCCTTTTTAATTTGAATCTCAAATGCTAATAACAATAGTGATTTAATAAAAACCTTCCAAATTACTATCTTCAACAGTAGATCTATTTAACCAAATATTGTTTATCTGTATAATTTGCACTTCTAAATGATATGTATTCTGGGATTTGAGATGCATACATATTTCTCTTCATTGCCTAATACTGATAATTAAAAATTAAGGGGCTTGGTACTGTCGTTTCTGTATAAATTCAAAACTATTTGTTTATTGGATATTCTTTTTTTTTTTTTTAATTATTATGACTAAATTTAATTCATTTTCTTTTTATATTGTCGATTCATATGTTTTTTTGTATAATTCCATCTATTGCCTATATTTACAAAATGGTTTATTAATAACTTACGCTGTGTGACAAAGAGTAACAACATTCTTTTGTAATTTGTTTAAATGCTTTTACTAATTTTTACCTATATAGTTAGGATTTCATTTAACACCTTTCTTTTAGTAGGCTGTTGTTTCATGTATTCTAATTTCTTAGATGAAGTCACCTTTTACTGTTTTTGGATATGTGAAGTGTTTTAATTTTTTATTAATTTCTTTTTGTCTATAACTCGCCTCGTAATTTTTTGTGTCTATTGTTTATAGTGTTAATTCGATTATGCTTAACAGTAGATTTTGAAATTATAATCGGTAATTTAAAAAATGCTAAAACCCTAAAGTATGAAATTCACTGCTAGTTAGAGGTCAAATAAAGGTGTTAAGTATAATATCCAAAAATGGGAAGTCTTTGTATTTTGTTATTCTCAGATTTCACTTTATTTATTATTATATGCACTTTCTTAGATTAACAGAAACTATCTGAAAATAATAAAAATATTCAACAGGGTAATTCTCGTTACTTGATATTTTTGGTACAAAAGTAAGAGATATATTTTTCCTTTTCTATATATATTGCTATGCAAAATCACTAAGAATATATTATACCTTCAATATTTTTCACTAACATAGTTTACGTATGTATCAAGGTGGCTATATTTAGAATATTTCGATGGTTATTGATTTTTACTGAAATATTCATTTCCAAAATGTCCAAATCTCCTTCCACCCGGTAAAGAAATTTCTTTTTAGAAAATATTTTTGTAAAAAACACATTCATTTTTGTATTAGCCATGGATTTTCAACAAAAGTCTAATGCTGTGTGTAATTGTAACGAGAAAATTTTCCGATTAAAATTAAAATAAGTGTCTCTAAACTTTTTTAATATTCTTATAAACGACATGTTGTCTAAATGGAAAATAAAGTGTGATTAGGTTCATAATATACAAAAAAAATTGAATGAATAATGAACAAAGGTTAATTTTAGAAACTTATTTGAAAGTTCTTACGCTAACTTATAACTTTGATATGTGCTTAAACATTGTTTTACATTAGGCTAAATATGGAAATTTGATGATTTTATTAGTTTATCCTTAGATACATACGTAAAGTTGCAAATGTTTTAATGTTTGCTAAATTTATAGATTTTATTTTTCTTTTTATTTCAGTGACATTGCCAAATAATAATACCTTTATGTAAGTAAAGACTGAATAGATATAAGATTTTTCTCGCCCGTTAATTCAAGTGCTATTTGTGAGAAAAGACCACTTGCAATTGTTTAATTTCTGTTTTCGATAACAAAAAATATCCACATAAAATTTTGAGACTTTATATTATGTTTTTATTTAATCAAAAATTTGCTATTTGGTGCTAGTGAGACTAGCAGTACCAGACCGGAGGCAGTAGGTGTCCTTGTTGGTATGTCAAACATCTTTTAACCGTTAATAAGACATGATATATAAGAAGTAATTTGTTTGTTTTTATACTTTTGATATTTAAATTTAAAGTAAATAAAACATTATTGTTGATATAAAAATAATTAGAAAGATTAATAAAAAAATCAATGGAAATTATTTTCCCGTTATTCCTTAAAGAATGTTTGTAGGTGGGAAATTATTACTCTTGTACAATTTGTGGAACAAAATTTATTTCATGAAAAAACACAAAAATACTTAATACTCAATACTTAACTAATGTATGTCTCCACTACAGCAGTGTGAAATGATTTAAAACATTTTTTTGGACATAAAGCTACTTGACAATAACTATATATGATGTTAGTTCGTTTTTCTTCCGTTTTAATTAATTTTTATTTAACTTTTTTAATTAAATGTCACAGGTAGAGATTTCTTTACTGTAAAATCGCCTATGAGAGCTCTTCCAAGATGAAGCCTAAAATCCTTGGAAGTAATATGTATTAACAACACTTACATCTAAAAAAAAGAACAATCTCATTCACGATTATCTAGACATCCTAGTTATGGGATGCCATGCCTGAAAGTGGTCAAAGTGATTGACACCTCCCATGCTTAGCATATAATCTGCAATACCTTTTGGGCACATTATATCTTTCTTTATACTGATTGTTTGTGTATGTTTTATCATGATTACTTCATGAGGTTGATTATGAGTTGTAATAACCATGACATTTTTGATATCCAACCAATATCTTCTTTATTTTACTTTTATAACGTTTTTTATTTCTTGCTTGTCTTTTCTTCTTGAAATCAGATAAACCTTTATGATTAGGTCTAACTGTACATACAGCATACAGCTGTTTAACTTATAAATCTTGCAATAGTTTGCAACTTGTAAAAGTTATCAAAAACAATAAAAGATTTGTGTATATCTTGGCACAAATAAATTACATTTTCACAGCCTTCAGTTTTTTCAGTCAAGATAATAAACTAGCACAGATACCCAGTGATAGCATCACACTTTTTCAAATTTATCATCATCATCAGCCTCTCTCAATCCACTGCTGGACATAGGCCTCCCCTGTTTGTCTCCAAAGTGTTCTATCTTGTGCTTGCTGTATCCAGTTTTTTCGTCTTTCGTAAGTCGTCTTGCCATCGTGTTGGTGGTCTTCGTCTGCTACGTTTATCGGCTGTTGGTCTCCATTCAACTAGTTTGCGAGTCCATCTTCCGTTCTTCATTCTGGCAACGTGTCCAGCCCATTTCCATTTTAAGTTACAGCTTCTTTCAATGACGTCTATGACTTTGGTCTTAGCTCGTAGATCTTCGTTACTAATCCTGTCTGGCAGAGTGGCCCCTATCATTGATCGCTCCATTCTTCTCTGCGCTACTCTTAGTTTTTGTGCGTTTTTCTTTGTGAACGATGTTTCTGCACCATAGGTCATCACCGGTAGCACGCATTGGTCGAAAACTTTTTTCTTCATATTAGTTGGGATGTCACTCTTAAAAACGTTCCTAAGTATGCTGCCCATCCTTGTATTATTCTTCAGGATACTTAGGTTGTTTGATTGTCCTAAATTTATACTGACGCTTAATTGGCTTCTTGGGCGTATACTGTTTGATACAACTACATCCTTTAAATTTCATCATACATTCATCAATAGAAAATCTACTTCCAATTCTGGCTTGTTGTTTAAACATTTTCATTTAGTCCAACTCTAAATGGTCTTATCTTATACAATATGTCAAAGTTAGGTGAACCTCTCTTTGCAGTTGCTGAATTGTCATTTAGATGGATATTTTATATTAAATATTTTGAATCTGGTTATTTTAAAAACTTTGGAGATATGATTATAAAATGGATCACTTGACCAATATAAATCTCAGTCTGGGAAAGAGTGTAGCCCCATTAAAATAAAAACACCTAGAGCAGTACCAATTATTTCTTCTTGGCTAGTGTTTTTGTAGATTTTGCTGTCTTTTTCTACATTATATAAATTCGTTTTTATTAGTAACAATTTGTTCTACTAGGTCAGAAGGAAGGAAGTTCTCAAAATAAAATATTGGTTGGCTTTTGTGGGTGAGTTGAACAGTTGACCATTGTCTATTAAATATTTGAAATCCTTGCTCAACAGTAAGATTAGTTGGGGTAACCACTGGAGTCGGTTCTATCAAGACACTTTAAATCTCTTGTGGGTCATTCTCAGCTGTTCTTTAAGTTGTGGAATTTACTTCATAGGATGTAGAAGGAACAGTTTCACCAAAAAAATGTTCAATTCTGCTATCAATGATGGTATCAAAATGTCATCATCACTACCTGAGACGGAATCAACATCAGACCAATCTTCTAAGGCAGCAAGGATTTCACTTTCTCATAATCCCATTTTTGAAGGCATAATGCTAAAATAAAACAGTTGTTGGATTTAGACAAGGAAAATATTTTTCCCACCAATTTCAAAGACAACAAACAGTATCCTTTTAGAAATTTGTTTAACAAATTAATTTAGTTTTGTCAAAAAATAAATATGTCAAAAATACTTTGTAATAACCAGAATTTTTGGATCGGATTTACCAAATAATTTACGAAATTGTAGTAAAAAGAACGTTTAGCGGCAAGAAGCGTTTATCCATGAAACGAATACTTAATATCACGAAATTCAACATTCTGTATATTGACACAGTCGAAATTTGGCGGCAAATTAAAATGGGAATTACTTTCCCATTGTCTTATTAAGGGATAAATTAATATGTATGTACATCAGTACTGTATGGTGTTTCCTGTGATATTTATTCAAAAGTGTTACTGTATCCTATTATTCTCAACAATATTAGCATTCCAAAATCTATTAATAACAGTTTTAAGAACCATTTATGATATTAAGATTATTATGATCCAATATTCGTCCATTTCGTACTTTTGACGTAAAGAGTTTCAGAATGTATTTCATCTTTCTGTAACAATTGATTTAGTCTGTTGATTAAATTGTCAATATTGGCTCATAAAAGATGGGCAAAAATATATTCTAATTGGTCACACTAGTATCAACTACTTGTTAAAACATTTCATAGACGACATCGACTAAATCAGTTAAAATGACGTACATAGGATAGTTCATACAAACAATAAACCAACGCGCTGATCTTTGAAAGAGATCGTTCAAATATCGATGGTGTGCACTTGGAATGCGAATGGACGAAAATCCGATACCCCAACAAATTAGGGATTGTAGCAAGGTCGAGAAGAAGGTAGGGGGAATGTGTAGATCGGGATATAAGGTTAGGAAAAGGCTTAGATGACAATCTTAAAATCAGCCGAAGTCGTGACACATAGTGTGAAATACTAGTTTTATATGATGAGGGTCTTCACTGGGAACTATAATTCTGTTAAAACAATAAACAAAAATATTTATAAGCCCTGAGTTTAGAATATTTTCAAAGTATATTTTAAATAATTATAATATTCGGCAATTGTAATAGTGCCTTTAATGATCCAAAATAAATGAATATCTTGTTTTATTGTGGATACTTTTTGTTCCGACAGTATAATGTAAATGAAATACAAACTGTTCCATTATTCATTTTACGCATGGTTTATAAACATTGATACCCATATTTTTGGTAAAATGTCGAAGAAGGATGGTACAATTCCACAGTTAAGAGCTTCAAACTCTCCTATTCTGCTTACTACATAAGTATGCGGTGATATTTAAGTTAAAATAAATTTATATGGGTTAAGTACGTAGTAAATCTTGTTTTTGCTTGTAGTCAACAGTTTTAACAGACTTAAATAAATTTTTTTAATTTTGAAAGTATAATTCGATTAAAATCTGTCATAAATTTTCATTAAAAACAGAATTTTTTCATATTCTACTTAATTAAAGCTGTAGTCATACCCAAAATATTATTGTATTGCATCTAAATCATTCCTTAAATATTTTGGATGCAAAAAATTGTTAAAAATGGAAAACTTTCCATTCTTAATTTTTGATTTGTAATACCCTTGACCAATATCAAAATCATGGGCGTCAATATTGAAACACCTTGTATCGGTGTATAATATTATTAATATATTCTCCAGGAACGTCTAACACTGTCTTTGATTTTGCCTAATGTATTGTTATTGGAAACAGAGCTAGAATCTAACGCCTTAGTTACGAGATCCCTTAAAGCTCAAATGATGTCAATATTTTTTTCTAAGATAATTTTTAAAAGCTTATTGTGGAGTAAAGGTGCTGAAAGAGACAAATACTCTAGCTCTGATTCTGATTTTGTCAAGGACAGCGATAACTCATATTAATATAAGTTTAGTAAATGTTTTGAAAGCAGCACATAGTTGTAGTTTCTGATATATTAGCCCAAGATAATATTGTGGGAACCATTTTTATTTACCAGAATTTTATTCAGCGGATTGTTTTTTGTTGCTACCATATATTCTGGGCTATAAATATAAAATTCCAAACGCTGGGACCTCTCAAACAAACTTATTAGCTTCACCCTATTTGTAAATGAACCTTTTTTAATGTTAAACACTAGGTACTTCCTTTCTTACGCCTTATTATTAATTTCAAACTTAATTTGAACTTTTAGCGGAAGGTGATACTATTCGGCAACCTCGAGAAATTTTATAATCAAAAACTATTCGTGTACGAAGTTTAAAATCAAAATTTTTGAGACCATCAATAGTTTATAACATCCCACTAACAAGATAAGTATTTTTTTTGAAATACATTTTCTTGTACATGTTTAAAATTCAAGTTTACATACTGAAATGAACTAAAACAGTGAAATGCACTATCATAACCAAATGATTAATGCGTAGTCAAAAGTATGCTATGTTTTTGCTTTCAGGGAGGGGATCTGCTTAATTACATCTAAAAAAAAACGAAAAATTTTGTAACACGACCAATCCTTTTTTATTTCATTGAGTATATTACCCCTTAGTCATTAGCTATAGAAATTTATTATTGCTCCAGTGTTTACACTCCTATACGTAGTACCTAAAAAGGATCAAATTCAAACTTATTCTGTAAAAACTTCAGATGCTCTCGTTGCTCGATTGATTGTAAAATAAATTAAGAATTGCCTAGTTAGCTTAAAGCAAGTCGCGTAGGTAAAATATTTCCTTCCCCTATCTAAATTTTTGATATAAAAATAGGTTCATTAGTTAATAAAATTCTTCATATAGTATGTATATAAAATTCACTGTAAGTTTGTACATATATTTTTTGATCTTCCCTGTATTGAAAAATAAGGATGATTTACAGAGTTCCATGAGTTTAAGTATTACACACTGCTTTTTCAATTTTTGTTTGTTTCTTAGTATATTTCGTATTAGTCAAATGCAGCTTTAGAAACACTGAATTATATTGAGAGGTCGCTGCCTTTAACCTAATTAGAAAGATGATTCTTAAAAAAATGCAAGTCATTACCATTACCTATATTATTCTAAGTATATTCAATATTTTTACCTATCCAAATATATATATATATATATATATATATATATATATATATATATATATATACATATATATTTTATATTATAAACATATTAAACTTCTGCAGTCCCTGTGTTGAACCAAGTTGGTTTAGACTGTGTCAAGCTTTCGGCTCCCTTTTTGGTGCCATTTTCAAGATTTGGTGTTGTTTCGTTTTGCTCAGTCTGCTGACTTTCGTACACATCACAAGCACTAGCACTAATAGTGGTGGTGTAGTGTCGTCTTTATGTGGGAAATTGAGAATATTATATACGCACTTTATACAAAAGTATAGATCCTAAAATTTCTTCTATTATATTTTCATTTTTATTTATTTCCTATAGCTGCTACGGTAACTTCACCATAGACAGTAAAGCTTGATCATGATTCTTGAATATATGTATATTTTTGTTTTTATCACATGTGTAATTTAATATAATAGGCTCTCTTTCTATTTTACGATTTAGTTATGGATAACTATATTGACAAATGTATCTATAAAGAAGTGTTCAGTTAAAATTTAGATCTGTGATATGATTTGGGGAATTTAGCAGTTTTCAATGAAATTATTACTCTTTCAAGATATTTTTTTAGGAAACATCTGATTTTTAGTGTTTTGTTAAATAGTAAATTGATATTTTTGATGACATTCGTAATAGAGCAAAGTGAGCGGATTAAGCACAGGCTTGGTAGAAATAATTAGAAAAATAAAAAGGAATTAATATCTATAATTTCTTATGCTACAATGCTTAATATATTTTAAGATTTTAGGTTCCTTATCATTTCTGTATAGTATATTTGCAAACTAAGTAGGCCAGTCCAGGTACCATTACTTTAAAACTAATTTAGAACCAAATATAATTCTACTAAGTAGATAATTATTTTAGAATATAAATAATTAAGTAATTTGTGCCTTTTGTAGTTGATAATCAACATTTCCAGCGCATTATATATATTTTTGGTAGGCATATATTGTTATCCTGAATTATATAAATTTTATTCTTTTCGGCTTTTAAGCGGATCTTGTGAGCTATATGCTGATAGATCAGTTCTACTGAGCTGAAGAGATATAATAACAGCTATTAAAATAAAGGTGGTATGAGAGTTGTATGGCATATAGTGACAAAACTAATATCTTTAGTGAAAAGTTTTATCTTCTAATGGAAGATAGAGAAAAGAGTGCAGCATGTGTTAATTTAGATTTTCCTGTTTGACTTTCAGTCTGATAGATAAAATAATAAAGAACAGTCTGGGTACTTGGGTCTCAAATTACAAAAATAAACGGGAGAATAAAGAAATAGGTCCGACGAGGTTTACAAAACTCTCAAATCTAAAATTAAAAAGTAGAAAATGTTCCTGGTGTCCTACAAGTGTTTTCCAAGAGTCTATTCTGCTTTACTAACATTTGGTCTTAAACAGGGACTTTTACAAAAGATAAAATGGATCGAGGTAAAGACAAACGAAGAGAGATGTGCCAACTAGAGTAGCAAACTGCTGATACATCAAAAACAGATGAGATCACAAGCACAAAGAAAGACTACAAACAGACGTGGGATAATCTTCAATTAAAAAAAATTGAGGTAATTTGGTTAGGGTAGAGGGGCATTTAAGATTAAAGGGGAGGATTATGTCCAAAAATAGATGTTAGTGGCTGATTAGACAAACATAAATATAATCGTGACAAACATTTAATATTAAAGGAAAAATGGACCAAAGCCTGTTTTGAGTATCAACGGCTTATTAAATTTTTCAAGAATTGAAGGCTTTCTAAAGTTGAGTGAGTTCGTCAGTAAATATTGAATGTATGTGGTTTGTGTGTATGTATTTTTGTTTGTCTATTGGGTCAATTTTTTAATATAAGTAGGTATACATAATTTTTAAAGAAAAAAAATATGTTATATTCTTGATATTAAATAATAAGCAATTATAGTGCGTAGTTTTTCCCGACATAAATACAAATAGCCTATATCATAGTGTTTCCCGACATAAATACAAAAAATATCGAAAAATCTGATACTTGGGCATTCTTGTTGGATAAATAGCATTTTTTTTTTCAATTCAGTTTGATGTTGTAATATTTGGTGTTCTAGTCTCTTTGGTAATCCTTTTTCATGTAATATTATGTTTTTTAAGAAACCTGTGATTATTTTGCTGAATTATAATTCAGATAGTAAAATATTTATTTGATTTCTTTTTTAAACTTTCAGTAAATTTAAATTATTTTTATTATGAAAATAAAATAAATGTAACTTTGACTGGCCTTCGAAATATTTTATGTATATGTAACTAACTGATATACTTTTTAGTTAAACAATTATTAAATTATGTAAATTATTTAGCTTAGATATGAAAATTTAAAAAATCTAAATTAATTCTTATTGCCAAATTGTTATATTCATTTATCTTCTATTCAGGGAGAAGGTATGTTCGTTCCAGCATGTTATTTATAAAATTTTTGTGATACACATTTTTTTAATTGAATTATGCGAGGCAATATTAATAAAAATCTACAAAATAAATGTTGTTTTAATAAATCCATCTCTTTCTAGGATTTTTTCTAGGTCTTGTAGAATATGCGATTATATTTCCTTTTTTACGTCTAATTTTTCCAGGTGATGTATAGATAGTTCTTTGTTCCCAGTTTACTAGTATTATATTATATTACTAGTATATAAATCATCTATTAAAACAATTATATTAAAATAATAGAACCCACAGAGTTATATTAAATAACGTAATTAACAGAGAATTGAAGCCCACCAGAGGGCACTATTTTTCAGTGGGAAAAAAATTTAATTTGAAAATTAAACTTGACTGAATATAAGAAAAATTTGAAAGATCTCGCTTATGTTGACTTTATTTGAATCGCTTATTTATGAAAGGATATAAGTCACTACTATGTAAATTGAGATTATGACGAAAATTTGATTTTGATACTTATATCTAACATTTAGTCATAAAAGAATATGTCTTCCGTACTATTGTACGGTGTAAGTCATTGACTTATATCGTTTCATAAATTTGCCGCTGATCTTTGACTGGCGTTAGTAGTGTCATGAACAAAGCTATTTTGTTTGGTGATAAATTGCAAGCAGGTTCTGTCAAATACTATGTGATTTAATATGAATGATACTGATGACATTACAAAAACAGAAAGAAGGGAAATAAAAACCCAGATGAGTATAAAACTTTTAAAATTAAGAAAAATCGGTTGTGGGGCTACCAATTACCAAGGACACGTGGTTCCAGGAAAGGCCATTGAAAAAGCTTGCACCTAAGTTTCAAATGTTTTTATCATTTTTGTAGTTTATTGAACAATTATTTTATTGAAATTGCAAGTCAAAATGTTTTGAGAAGAAAAGCACAGCAGACAAAATTAAGATAATGAAAAAATTATATTCTTTTTTGACCAAAAACGAACAAGATATTTATCTGCAAGGTTTAATAGAGTCGAAAGTTATTAAGAAGAGACGGCCTCTTAAAGAAGAAGCATCACAAAGAACTTCATCCTTTTACTATTTGGTGTTGGTTAACACAGAGCGACACAAAGTTACTGAACATGCATTTTTAAGTTTACACGGCAAAAGTTATAAAGCAGTTCAACGCTTACAAGTTCTTTTGCATCTCAGAAAATCTCTTAAACATTTGAGGGGTCTACAGAATAATAGAAAAACTGTTCCTGGTGACATTGTGCATATTGTACGTGAGCACATTTCTTCATTTACTGTTAAACAAAGTCATTATTTATCCAAAGAATATCAATACCTAGATACAAAGCTTGATTTAAAAATTATTTATTTCTTATTTAAAGAGAAACATGCTGAAGTTAATGCCAAATATTCAACATGTATTATTTTTAAAGAGCATTTTGAGTATAAATTTGGGCGACCGCAAGTCGATTCATGCTTCCAATGTGAAGAACTTAATATTAAATGCTCAACTTCTTTGAATGAAACGGCTAAAAGAGCTGCCTTAGCTGAACTTACGGTGCATAAAAGACGCTCTAAAAAATTTTATCGTAGCATTCAAAAACGGAAAAACTGTGCAATGAAAATGACAGCGTTTTTGGATTTTGCTTTGATTATTTGCAAAACATTTCATTATCGTCGATTCCAGTTCAAGATATTTTTTATTTACGTCAGCTGTTAGTTTTTTCTTTACCACTAAGGCGTGGCTAAAAAAAGTCCAAATGAAACTTGTTCCTTTATTTTAAACTATTTGAAACAAAATATACCTACCATAGTAAAAGAACTTCATCTTTAAAGTGACGGCTGTGGTGGCCAAAATAAAAACAATGTTATCATCCTATTTTTGCCTTGCGCTTACTGACACAGGAATGTTTGAAAAAATTGTCCACAAATTTCCAGTTCGTGGCCACTCTTTCTTGCCACGCAATCGGGAAATTGGCTTGGTAAAACGCAAACTCAATCGCATGGATAGGTTGTATACACCAATGGAAGTTTGTGAACCAATCTGTAGTTCTTTAAAGAGGCAAAAATTTACTGTAAAAATAGTCAGAACTAATGACATTTTGGATTTTAAAAATTAGTGGTCCAAATATTACAAAAAAATATGCTTTTCTTTTGAAACTCCCACTACATCTATTCAACGTTCACAAAAGGAGTCATTACCAGTTTCCAGTTTTATGGATTTCCGCTACAATTATGCAAAAAAGGACTTGTTGAATCATTGAAGTTTATCTACGGAGCACTAACCAGTTCCCTTGTTCTAAAAAGTCAGAACACCGAAAATGTTTAACTTCCAAAGGAAAGAGCATATCCTATGAACAAAATTCCAATTAACATTAAAAAATCAATGATTTTTAAAAGATAACTAGGTATCTTCCTGAAAATTATCAAGAATTTTATAAGGAAATAATTGGTTGGCCAACCAGTGAAGTGGAAAGTACTGACGTATGAGTATCTTGTAAAACACTGCTTAATGTTTATTTTTTTTAGTTTAAAATATTTCATTTGTTAATGACTGGTAGGTAATAAAGTTTGTCAATAAACGTTTTTTTTGTTAATTTGAACAAATACGGCCAAAAATAATAAAATACAGCCACTACATGTGACATTTTTTGGACCGCTAAAATCTGCCTATAAATGGATGTTCACTCTATATAAGACGAAATGTTCACCAGAAAATAACGCCATTTGATGTGTCTGAAATTTTCAATCGCACATTCGTTCATGTAGCAACCATGGACAAAGCAAATAAGTGGTATTGTTTCATATACAACAAATATTTTCACGAATGAAGATTTTTTGCCTTGCACCCTTTCTAATATTCCCGCTGTCGAACTACAACTTCCTGAAGCTGATATTACTCCTTATACCCCAGAAACAAATCGAGTGCCTTCAAAAGATGTAGTCTTGGAAATAAATGAACCGGATGTTATTCCAACTACATCAGAAGCCAACGAAGCTCAGGCAGATATCACTCCTTCATCATCAAAATCGGATCTTACAAATCTAAATAAGATACAAGGAGATATATCTATTGAAATGACACCGTTGTGCGTAGTAACTGAAAATAAATAAAAAAGAGGGGTAGAAAATTAGGTATTTCAAAGATTTTGACGGTAACTCCAGAAAAAATAGAACTGGGGCAAAAAGAAAATAGAAAATTACAGAAGAAAGAAAATCAAAAACTTTCATTAACTGTGAAAAACGTCAGTAAAAAAGCAAAACGTGGTGTTACAAGGAAAGTAAAGTTTGATGATAGTTCTTCAAGCGTTTCATCCAACGAAGAAATGGAAATTTTCAACGAGCATAGTTCGGATGATCCCAACAGCGACATAGAAGAGTGTATGTTTTGTGGTGAATATAATCAGAAATTTGGTACAGTTGCAGAGTTTGCCATAGATGGATGCATAAAGAATGTAGTGATTACATTGATCATAAAAATTTTATATGATATTATTGCAAATAAAGTGTAGTTTGAAAAGTTTTTATATTAGTTTTTTTACTTAAGTGTTTCTTTGAATATGTTTTTTTTATAAAAAAAACATATAGATGCTTCCAAGAATATGCAAAACTTACTACTATAACGATATTGGACGTAACGGTTATAGTGACGCAGCAGTTTTGGAAACATGGTAAGAAGCATTGAATACTGCTACCTACTTCTGCAATTTGGGAAAAAAGTGTGTGGAAATGGGAAAAGTTAATAAACATAAAGAATGTTGGATGCATGAAAATCGAGGCGTCGAAGCAATTAAAATTGTCATCATTAGATAACAATCCAATTGAGGGTACCGATGACAGTGATTATGAGAATAGATCTATGTTATGTTTTTATTTTCTCATTAAGAAAAATTTTGAGTGGTATTTTTATTATTTTATCAGTAAATACTTACCACTACAATTTAGAAACAATAGAACTTATAATTTTCTTCTAATAATTCTATATTTCTCTAAATTAATGTACCTAAAGTAAATAATCAGAATTTGCTATTAACTTTCTCTGTACAAGAGACTGTAAAAGTCAAAGCTTTCATTCCTAATCCAAAATAGTCGCAAAATCGTGAAATCTACTATACCTAATCAATTCATTTAATTTCAAGCTATATACAATGTTGCATAATGCCAATAACGTAGTTCCTGATATTAGCTGTAAAAATTGGCAACGTTGCAAGCATCAAATATATTTTTAAAACTTCTCTAACTATAAACATTTTCATTGAAAATACCCGGCCAGCCATAAGGGTTCCTATGATAAAACTATCGGGAGTTAACCTGTCAACTTAATTATACAATGGTATTTTTAGCTTCGCTCTAGAAAATGTATACAATTCTCTTAGTATACTTTTACGTCTATTGCCAGTAATATATTTGATTTGTTAAAATACGTTCCTTTCAATAACTTTATCTATGATACGCTTTTTCCAAATTTCTCTATGTAGTTCTAAAAATATCTTGAGTAATATTCCTGATGTGTAACAAGTAGCAAAAATACATTTAGTAGCAATACTAAAACGGAAAGTAAAATGCTTTTTAAGATTATATTATGTACTATATTTTGTATTTACGTGATTATAGGATTAAATGGCACAAAAGGATCATTACAAGGAGAAGAGTATGTATTTTTTTGTATGCTTCATGTTCCATGTGACCTACATACTTTTTTTTAGAGTTCACCAGTGGGCTAACACGATCGGCAAAGAATTATGGACTTTAGGACAAGCAATTACCCGATATTCAGAAATCCAACAGGTAAATTGTTTGGAAAGATCTTTTTATATTATTTATAGATCTTAACTTTTAGAAATACACGTTTTTAAATGCCAAAGTGCAAAAGAAAGACCCTATAGGTCTAATGGCTGAAATTAAAGCAAATATGTCCATTATGATCAACAGAAAAATACGTGCTATAAAGGTAATTGTTTTATATTGTATCTGCATGTTTATTTATATTTTAGTATTTTATAATATTTATAAATTTATAAATATAAAGTTTACGAAAGAAAATACAAGTTTATAATATAAAAAATCAAAAATATTGAGTTTTCACAATAACTCCTTGTTTTGACTGCATGTTTTCTACACATTTGACATTTTTCACTCCTTATGAAATTTCTATTGACGCTTTTAGATTTCTTTTTATACGAATTTTCAAATATTTTGCATTATATTAAGATCTGGCGAATAACGAGACTAATCAATCACATCTTTGCTTATTAATCCACGAGCGACATAATATAACATTAAACCAGCAGTTTGTTTTGAATAGTTTTTGAAGTTCCTAACAAGATTCGTAGATGTCAAACTTTCATCGTGACCTCTTAGAGCTAATTCAAACGCCCCGCAAAATTTAATGCATTCGATTATTCTATTTAAAACATATTGATTCTAGATATGTTTTTCTTGGGGTGATAGAATTTCACATTTCCACCACCAGGGAATATTCCTACATCCGGCCCTTTTGCAGTTTTAGACCAGATTGTGTACCGAAGATATAACTTGGCAGTGTGGGTTATATGCTTTTTCTATCTCATCCCTCTCGTGGGCATATGCATACTTGGAAAGGTACTTTGGGCCCTTATATGGGTATCATATGGTCAGAAATCATCATCCATTCGGTATCCCTGATTTCGTTTATGTTGTTCTGCTGCTGTTGTAATTTCAACTCATACAATTTTAATTACAATTCATTGTGGTTTATTCCATGTAAAAATATTCAGTGAAGTAGAATTAATGATAATGAATATATAAATTAATAAAATAAAAGTTAAAACATTAAAAGGGAAAAAAGAGATTAAGAGCAAGTCAGCAAAATATAATCAAATACTGTATCTAGTATTTATATAGGAAGAGACTAGATGATAACTTTATATCGCATAGTTTCCGAGTGGAAGCTTACAATAAAAGAAGCAGAGGAAGGTCAGGACGATGAAATCAGATAAACCATGGACAAGAGACCTCTGGATGAAAAACACAAGGATGGAAATGTGGTATACGACCTTGAATGTCATAAAATTCCAATTGAATGATTAATTTTAAAATTTATATAGAAAAGACAGTTAAAATTTGATTTCACGTATAGTGCCTCTGGTTATTCGCTTATACGCATTTCGTCATAGCACGACTCACCAATGAAATAACTTCATTAAGACGCTAAGGCGCCATCTGAGAATAAAACCAAAAAGTAGACATCCGAATCTGATTTTGGTTTCGACAACCAAGAAATCCTTAGATTTCTACTTTTTGGATTTAAAATTTACATATTTATATGCTACAGTTTGTTTTTATTTTAGGTCATTCAAGAAACTGCAGAAGTAGTAGCTGAATCATTTGTTCCTAACGATACGTTTACTTACTACAGCTCAAAGTATTCTCCCATTGGAAATGAAACTTTTAAGTCGCAGTACAAAGTATTGAAGAGAAATAAAGATTTGTATAGACCGATGACATTCAATAATGATACTCACTTTTATAATGTTGCTGTAAATACAAATTATAGTGCTGTTCACGTTCCAATGTATATATATGATAAAGGTAAGAAACCATTTCTTTAGTATAGGTTGACCAATTGGGTAATACACGTTTTAGATCCAACTGTTGCATTTCACATTCAGTGGTCAGAAAAATTAGATAGTATCTTTATTTCTAATTACAAAATCGACCCGGCATTGTCTTGGCAATATTTTGGAAGTATGACTGGGATTATGAGGCATTATCCAGGTAAAAATTTGTAAATTATTATATCTTAAAAATCAAATAAATTATCTTTCGTTATTGCAGCACAAAAATGGGAAGACAAAAAAACTATGGAGTTACAATTATTTGATTGTAGAATTCGCACCTGGTTCATTGAAGCTGCTACGTGTACGAAAGATATCGTTATTTTAATAGACAACTCCGGATCTATGAGAGGCAAGTATATTATCCAGGCTGTATCTAGCTTAGAATTATTTCCAATACTTTTACCTCTCCATTCTCAATTATTGTCAGGTCCCTACATCTATGCTTTTTAGTACTCCATACTGTCTATTATTTATATTTCCAATTAGTTCCTTTATTTTTTTGTGGAGAAGTTCATCATCGTGTTTTTTTCGGTATGCCTACAATCTCTTCTACTCGATTTATATTCTTAAGTTCTCGACATTTTTTATTAATGTGATATATGATGTTATATTTTGCTTCGTATAATATTTCTTTAGTAAGTTCATGTCTGGTTTTGGTTCTTTCTTTTTTTATTTTGATTCTTTTTAGTTTATTTTTAAACTTGGCTACAAGCAAGGTGTGGTCGGTGGAAACATCTGCACCGGAGAAGGTTTTTGTAGTCATAATGCTATTTCGGTATCTGATCATTATGTGTCTGATTTCTGATGGAAATTTCATAATTGTCTTGTGGCGATTTCCATGTGTATAATCTGCAAGCTTGTATTCATACCAATTATGTTCTGTTTTTGGCAGAACTAAAGGTCTGTCGCGTCTTTTATTTCGTAGTCCCAGTATTCGTTATTCACTAATGATGTTTTCACCTCTGTCTTTTCTCACTTTTGCATTGAGATCTCCCATTATTATCGTCATTTCATGTTTTTTCGTGCGCTGCATTGAAATTTGTAGATCTTTATATCAGGGGTTCCCATTTTTTTGGTCTCGGAACCCTAATTGACGTTTTATTTTTTTTTTGGAACCCTAATTGACGATATTTTTTTTTTTTGGCGGAACCCTATTTTGATAAATAAAGAAATTACCTTCTATCAAATCTTAATTCTCTTCTTCCTTTTATTCCAATATACCCTGTACGAGTACTAGAAACCAATTCGTTAAGGATTTTTGCTTAGTTGAGGAGATATGTTGTGGAATGCAATTTTTAGATTCCCTTATTGCCTTGCAATTCTTAGAAGGCACAGATTAGAGTATAAATCTAAATTTGGTTTCGAAAATTAGTTTACGGATTTTAATATCAGATGTCGCTAGTTGAGTCTATACGAAGCCATGTTAGAGTTGCTTCCTAAGACAGAAAAGATTTATTTTCAAGTTTAGAGTGACTGTGAATATCCGTCTCTGAAGAGCCCTATTATGGCGAAATACGTATAAGGCGGATACACAGACGCACTGCACGTGGAATCAAATCTTAACTGTCTTTTTCCTTAAATTACCTTGTAGTTTGAATATTTTTCATGTAAGACTGTAAAAGAAGGAAGAAATTATGAATGAAAAATAATATTATAAGGAATACAAAAGATTTATTATACAAAGATAAATACAATTAAGTAAGTAACTATAGCTATTTCAATGTGAAGAATGAAGTTTTTTCACACACTTTCTTATAATAGTATTAAAATTAGGCTTAATGTCTGACAATTGAATACGAAGATCCGGAGCTGCATTTAGCCTATTTCTGAACTTGTTTTACTCGCATCGGTAAGTCGTCACAAAAGGAAATAGAACCATGATAGCTTTCTCAACGATTGCGAGGTATTCATCTTTAAGTGCAATCCAAAAGTCATTCAGATTAAAATCTTGTGATTCAAATTTTTGTTTTAGAAGGGATGAACACTTAATGTCGATCAAATTCTCATACTCTGGCATCAATGGCTTGGTATGTTTTGTGAATGGATTCTGAACCCAGTCGATATCCTGTAACTTCACCGGAAAATAATCTTTCAAGGATTTTTCGAGGTTAATTAAATGTTCAATTACGTTTTTTCCACATATGAGGTTACTCCTAACTCATTCTCTTCCAAGAAGTTATTTTAAAGAGTAAAACATTGGTAATTTTTTTGTTCCACACATTCTATCCACAAGCAAATTTTGTTTTTAAGGGACGATATTTTGTCTTTTACTGCAAATGTAGTTACTGTTCTTCCTTGTAGGGACTGGCAGAATACGTCGAGTTTATCGAATATATCAGCTAATGAAGCCAATATCATCAACCATTGCTCATCAAGCAATAGTTCAACAAGCGTACTAATAGATACAGAAATGGGTTGTTCAGCAAAGAATATCGTAAGCTCGTTGCGCAATTCAAATAATCTTGATAAAACTTTTCCTTTTGAAAGCCCTCTTACTTCCGTGTGTAGCAAAAGTGATTGATGCTGACTTTCTACTTCTTTACACACTTTTTTAAAAAGCCTCGACTGGAGTGGACGTGATTTAACGTAGTTAACAATTTGTACGGCTTGATCGAGAACTTTCTTTAAAGCCGATGGAATTTTTTTTTCGACAAGGGTATGGCGATGCAGAACGCAGTAACTGCTACTACAATTGGGTGCAATATTCATTATTCTTGTTACAGTTCCTTTTCTTTTGCCGGCCCTTTTGTTCCAGTCAATATGGTGTTTAGTCATATAATTATCAATGACTTTAAAAATTTCTTCTCCTATTGTGTTGGTCTTTAAGGGTGCACAGAGAAACAAATATTCTTCAATTGATCCTTCGAAGGGGTATCTCACGAAAAAAAGCAGTATTGATAACCCAGCGACATCTGTACTTTCGTCAAGTTGTAAAGCAAACATCTCACTGTCTTTCAACCTACAGATTAATTCATCTTCAATGTGGTCTGAAATCTTATGAATTCGATCAGATATGATGTTATTGGAACACTGAACTGCTGCATCTTCTCCGAGTACGCAACTGACGATATCTGCAATACATGGTTTGATTAAATTCTCTGCAATCGTGTGTGGTTTACCAGCACGAGCAATTCTGTAACTTAGCAGGAATGATGCTTGTGTTTCGTTTTCATTATCTATTTTAACATATCTCTGTAAAGCAGCCATACTTGTACTTCTTTGTGTCTTTCAAAAAAGCTTACACTTTTATCTTTCAGTTGCGGATGGTTGGTGTCAAGATGTCGTTTAAACTTTGCAGGTACAAGAGAGCTATTGTACATAATTTTACTGCAAATAACGCATTATCCATCTGGATTCTTAGCAATTCCCACAGGAATAAATCCGAAGGAATCCGAAGTAGGATTCATCATATTTTCTCTTTTTTGAAATAGTTCTCTCCTTAGATTCAGCCTTTTTGTTGGTCGGTGTATTTTGTCGGTCTTGTCCAGCACTAGGGTCTTGCGTATTTACTTCCGTACTCTGTAATAAATTGTTAATGATCAGCAAACGACATTGATAAATAACCAGCAACAACAATAAATATACTTTATAAATAATAAACAACAAATATATTAAATGAAAAGTAAAAGTGGTCATTGGTAAAACTGTATTAAATAGGTTAAGTAAATAAAACTTCCTTACAGAACAACCAGTAACGACTTTTTATGAAATGTTTTCTGTAGACTCTGCTGCTAAATGTGATTGAACACTTTTGCTACTTGCAAGCCGTCCCGTTTTGAGCCAATTATCATTATTATAAACTGAAACAAAAAGGAAAACCTTAATTTAATAAAATATCATGATGCACACGACAGTTATTTTAATCGGTTCCTAAATCTTGATTAGTTACAAAATTATACATTCGGTACTTGATAAAAATAAGTAAGAACATCAATTAATCATTTGCATTTGATTTCAGTGTGCTTAAAAATATTTTAAGCGAGAGCAAAGATCGAAAATTCCAAATTAAGACAAGAAAAATTAATATCACTGTAACCTATTTTCTTTACATTACACCAATAACATGAACACATTTATAACTACACGTGCCGCAGCGCCAGCACTTTTATAAGTTCCATAGCACTTCTCAAGGGTAGGTAGCCGGTGGCTTACCTTCACCATGCCTTCACCACTCAACCAAATGGTTTAAGATGTTTGCAGCGCACCATACCGGGATTTAGAGAAAAGTAATTAGTAATTAGATGTAGTTATGAGTCTTTTTATACGAATGTTTTATTTAACTGTCCGACGGACACGGAACCCCTGTGCCTCTGACCACCATTTAGGAACCGCTGCTCTATAGAATTGTTCAGTCTCAGTATCGGGTTTATCGGCTTCTGGAGCATATACTTGTATAATATTAATGTTGATTGGGTTTATAATTAAAAAAAAATGTGTATTAATATTTTATATTTTTGTTTTTCCTTATAGCTCTCTTCCACTAATTCTACTATACCTTTTTATTAAATTGAGACAATGCATGTTCTTTCTGTTTTTATTTTGCTCATTTCGTCATAAACGCATTCATAATAAATTTATAAGTCTATCAATTGTACATTCAGAAAAGAAGATAATTGAAATAAAATGTAAATATATATTCTATCTATTATGTTTAAGGTATGCCTCACCATATAGGCTCACTCACAGCTTTCGCTATTCTGGATACCTTATCGAACAATGATTATGTCAATGTATTAAATTATACATTAACAACCAATTACACTATCCCATGTTTTGAAAATATGCTTGTACAAGCTACAGAAGAGAATATAAGAATTTTCAGAGATGCCGTTGAAAAATTACAACCTGAGGGAAAGACACAGGTTACCCAAGCTCTGGAGGTTGCGTTCAAGCTACTAGCTTCAGTAAGTTTTTAAGTATTATTATGTTATTAATTCTTTATAAATTCTTCTTCTTATCGTACTTCTTATGCCCTATAATTTATATAAAAATTCTATTAATCGGCCTTAGAAAGTCACGCCATTTTTGTTTCTAACACAAACCTGACATTTGGTTGTCAGATACCTAACAACTTTTTGTGAGAAAAAAAAGTAAGTAAACTTTTTTGATTTCAATGAGCGATTTATTCATCATATAATCCACAATATAATTCAAATTGTTTATTTTTTTTGTTGAATTTAATATGATATTAACTATTAATTGAATACGAATTTTTACTAAGAAATTTTAAAACATATGCAAACTTTTGAAAACTATTTAGCTCTATGTTTCATGCAGTTTTTTGAAGTTGTGGATACGGCAAAATTATAGATTTGCAATAGATGTCGCTATGGAAGCCAGCAATTGCCATGCTTAATACCACTATTATATTTATCTCGGTCATGGGCTACGCGTGGCAATTGGTCTGGTGTCAAACCGCTGTTATATGATAAAATATAAAACTTTTTATACAAACCGCAATAAACAAATGTAAAACTTAAAAATTACAACGACTTGTGCATATGTTCAGTGTCCTATTTATAGATAAGCAAAATAAAATGACGATTCAATTTATATTTCCGAGATTTATTAATGCAGTGGCGCACCCAGGGGGAGTTTGGGGGTTAACCCCCCCCCAGGACCCTATTCTGACACTGTTACTCACACACTTTAAGGACTCAAAATGGAGGTA
The DNA here is from genome assembly GCF_040954645.1 of Diabrotica undecimpunctata. NCBI lineage: Eukaryota > Metazoa > Arthropoda > Insecta > Coleoptera > Chrysomelidae > Diabrotica > Diabrotica undecimpunctata. The sequence goes on from NC_092812.1 coordinate 51,854,189, forward strand.
ACATAATAAAAAAAAATTCGGTGGCCAACTAAACCCCCCCCCCCCCGAGGCAAATTCTAGGTGCGCTACTGTATTAATGAATATAGTTTAAAATAAACATTAATCAACGAGAATAATCCAGTAAACTATAAAAACGGGCCGATATGAATATTTTATTATTCAATGTGTAAATCTAAATGAAGTCAGCAAATTTTTCCCATATTCATAATTCATAAAAATTGTTTTATTAAAAGGATATTAAAAATACAATACAACAAAAATGATAATTCAGTTTACTACAGCCTAAAATATCTATGGAAATTTTTTTCAAAATTTTTTTTTTGGAAAAAATTGGAAAATTTAAATAGATTTTAATGGTTAAAAAAAATTAAATGTTTAGTGATCTATAAATAGGAGGCTGGTCAATAATGGGTTGTTGCACTATACAAATACGCATTTAAAAACAATCAAGTATCATATATAAATTTTCAGCATTGCACCTGATGACTAATTCAATCCAATTTTAGTACAGAATAAGAAGAAATTGTACCGATGAAAATAGTAATTGCAACCAAGCAATAATGATTATTACTGATGGAATAAACGAGGACATTACTGACATAGTTACCAAATACAATCGTCTGCACAATGACACCAATATACCTGTCAGAATATTTGGATATTTGGTCGGAAAAGAAGTGACAAATCCCCAAGAAATGAAAGACACGTGCTGCGAAAACAGAGGTAAGTTTTCGACATGGAAACATAAACTATTAATCTATATAATAAAATACAAGGCCAATAGCTAGGGTTGTAACTAAATATTTTGCCTACCACATAGGGTATTATTATGGGGGGTTGAAAATTGGGACAGAAGTTACTGGAGGTGGAGATAGGGCAAGCAAAATAAATCGAAACTTATGCGAACGGCACTCAGGGTTTATTTGGAGAGCTGGGGTCGTGGATAAGTAAATGAAACAAGGGGATTGGATTGGGATAACTACAAAAAAATGAAACAAATGGGTACTTACATGAATCTCCTAGACAAATGGGTAACAAAACAAAAACAAGAAGGACCTCTAGCTATTTAAAATAAGGACGCCGCTTCGAAGGATCCTTGTCTTGCTGGATAAAGGAAAAAGGCTCTTCCTTTGGGACTTGACGCAAACTTCGACTGGGCTTCTTAAAAAAACAGGAAACTGGACATCGTGGTCATATTTCAAATTTGTTATACACGCCGTTTAACAAATATCTCAGATCAGATACGGCATACAACAAAAAACAGTGATTACTCTTACTTTAGCAGACACATTACTTTGAGTATAATCACGTTTTCTCACAAATTTGGTGTGTTTTGACCGACTCAACTAAAACACGTCTGTCTTCAATAGGCCATCTTCCAATCCTGAAACAAACCCACAATTCTGGTTCAAGGTCACGGCATCTGACCTTGAATCATGCTTGCTTTTCTGAATTGCAGAACTAAGACGTACTATTTGAATTATTTTACTGCCAGTTCTTGTGAATGCATCTCAAAGAAGTTTTTGTAAACACAAAATTGGAGAAATATTTAATACTTGGCCCAGAGACGTACTGGATAATTTTATACTTGAATATAAGATAGTTTTCAAGGAATTTTCTGCATGCTACAGGGTCCTTATGAACGTGAATATTTTTAAAACTTACTTCTTCAGGAGTTTGTTCTTATGCTAAAACACTGTGTATCACAGTTGTTGATTTGTTCATCCCTATTGACTACTGTCAATTCCGTCTCTGCCACATTTGCACATTGGGTCGAGTTGATACTACTTCATGTGATCTTATTGCTATTACAAACGTTTCTTTTATCAAAAAAGTCTTAATTTATGATGCGTCCAAGAAATGTTGTTTTTGACTATTTAAAGAAGTTTTGTAAATAAGTTTTTAGAAATGTGTTGACTACTCTACTATTCATTTGTCTAAAACAACTTTTAATAAAAACTTTTAAAATAAGAGATATTAAAATGCTAAATATATTTTTTTATATTTTTAATAAATATATTTAAATATATTTTTTCTTATCTACTTATATTTTTTAGGTTTTTATACTCCTGTGCGAAGTTTAGAACAAGTCAGTGTTTCTGTAATTCAATATGTGAGTGTTATTGCACGGCCATTAGTGTTGCAAGGAGAAGATCACCCTGTATCTTGGACTCACGCTTATGCAGATGTAACAGTAAGCACTTAAAATATTGTGAATAATACCTTTGTATTTTTAGGTTTTTTAAAATGTACCAGCAACAAAAAAATGGTTCTATAAGGGTTAATAATGCAGGTTTATACTAGTAAAACGAAGTATATACGCAATAAAACTGATTATGGAACAGGAGCTATAATTTTGAGTTTTACCGCCTTTATAGTTCACTATATATAGTGAACTATATAGGCGGTCCAGAGCACGATTTAAAGACCTAGTGGAAGAAGACTTAAGAGTAAACCAAGACGAAGAATAGAAAGGAATAGAAGCTGATCCTGGTGCAGACCGAGACTCACTATGTAAAGCCAATGATGATGATGTTTACCATTTAGTTTTCATAATTTTACCTTAAATTTCTACTTGAAATTTTCAGTCGTATATTTTATTCCAAAACTGTTAAAAATACTGACCAAATAAAGTTTGAAATGTTTTATTATTTTTTCAGTATGACAGCAAAAAGGATATCACTGTTGTAGAACCCTATAGACTGTTAACTTCAGTGGCCATACCATGTTATGACACAAAAACGAATAAAATGAATGATACTACAACGGCTTACCTTTTAGGAGTTGCTGCTACGGACGTACCAATTGATGAATTTGAAAGGATTACAGTTCCCTATAAGGTATTCTTATTTCTAAAGTAAAAAAAATATAGAGATAATACTTTAAGTTAAATATTTATAGTAACATTCGAAGTAAACCACCAGGTTCTCCCTGTTTTTAAGAAGAATATTTACCGATCCTAGATCTTCTTCTTGTGGTCAAGAAGTGAATTCGTCATATTCAACCAATTTCTGGAGTTGTGGTGCGATTTTCTGGACCTCACTTACCAAATATTTTTCGTTTAGTAACCAACGGAAGGAAATCATATCTATCATTATTTCTCATAACTTCATCATCATCATCATCATCATAAGTGGCTCGACAATCCGTTGTGGAGCTTGGCCTGGTCACAAAGAAGTCGCCACTCCTGTCGATTCCTGGCAACTTACCTCCATCTTCTGACGCTTACAATCTATAGGTTGTATATACTATATAATTCCACATCATCAATTGGTTCTTTTATCATGGTGTTTTAAAAAAGTGTAAATTAATTTCTCTTCTTCTTTTTAGATTGGTGTCAATGGTTATGCTTTTATTGTTAGTAATAATGGATATCTTCTAATGCATCCTGATTTACGTCCTATGGTAAGATAATTTTAAATAAATAAACAAGTGTTAAATGAATATTATTGATTTACACAAGTTACAGCAACATAAGATACATCTTAATTATTTACAAATATAATTAATTTATATTCTTTTCTTCAAAGTCTTATTAGTATTTTATATTTTAATTCATATTAACATAAAATGCCTTACTGACATCCTTTGTTTGAAATTTATTGTCTTATAAAAGCATGCAGGAGTACTGAAATTCAACTACAATAGTGTAGACTTAACACAAGTGGAACACCACGTTGACGACGAGGTGACTCTGCCTAGAAAAATTACAGATAGTGTTCTGGAATTAAGGCAAGCCTTGGTCGATGGCCGGACAGGAAGTTTACATAACATAACTGTAAGGTACCATTACGACAATATGAAAAGAGTATTTGAAGCAAAATATGATTACTATTACACACCAATCGACAAGACACCGTTCACCCTAGGAATTGCCATTCCACATGGGTATGGGATGTATTCGCTAGAGGTAGAGGATGAAATTATGAGGAATAAATATACTGGTGAAAATTTGACCTCCTTCTTTACAGGAAAGTGGAAAATTAACCCCAAATGGTAAGTGCAGTGTATATATATATATATATATTTGTATAGCACACCATTTTATGAGTTCATATACACATGTTTATATATTTTCGATTTAACTTTATCTATACAGAATTATGACAGAGCGAAACTATACTAATCGTTGTTCAGTCAGTGTTTTCTGCATAAATCATCATAACTATATTTTAGGGTATACTGTAAATATCATTATCTGGAAGGTCACGAATTTCCAACACCAGAAAAAGAACTACTTCACTTTTTGGCCAAAATGTATGGACCCTTTCGTTGGGAAAGTCAGTATGAGGATAAAGTAGAACTACTAAAGGAAGATGACTATTATTGCGATATGCATTTGGTACAAAGACTTATCTTCGATGCTAGAATAACGCATGAGATTTTTAAAGAAAAATGGCAGTTTAAACCAAGGGAACAACCTCTTTTCGAAAGATATAATGCTTCGCTTAGATTTGTTGCAACTATGAGTGGACTTACCAGATGGGATTACATTTTTGATGAAGACAAAAATGATAATACCAAAGGACAAAACAAGTAGGTACAACTTTGTGACGCTCATTCAAAGCTTAATATTAAATACTTTTAGTTTCACTATATAAAAAGTTCATTATATTATATTCCGCGTTTTCCCCGATTTTTTTTTATGGAGTGAGAACACCCACCCGCATGTCCCATCTCTTGCCGTATTGCTCATCCATATGTCTAATATCATATCCATATCCATGTAGATTTTAACTACTACGTTAGCCTTTTTGTTTTCTGGCCAGGGTTTGAACCATTCAATATATCATTCTTCAACAGTTTATCTATCATCATTTTATCATTACAATTTTTAAATAACTTAGCTATTTTCATATCTTTTGCGATATTGTGTTTCGTCTTGTTACTTGTTGTATCAATCGAGAACATTTGACTTGACAATGAAATTTTCGACATTCTTTATGAAACCGCCCATTAAATTAATCGATATTCTTGTTGATAAATCATATCTTTCTTGTAAGGATTGGTTGGCAAAAAGTTAGTCGAGACATCTACTTTGTTCAAACTTTGTTAAAACAATTTATATAAAACTGAACACATTAAAAGAACGATTAAGTTAGGTTGGGGCTACGGCAACATTTGCATGTAATAGAGCAAATTTTGTTATACTTTCTACATAAGGGTATTATTACAATATCCCATTACATAGTATCTGATTCAAATGTTCCACTTAAGTCATCTTCTTAATTCATTTTGATTATAATAGACTTTCAAATTTGTACAGTAGGTGATCTTCAAATAGTAATAATCCATAGATAATGTATTTTTATCTGCAAATATGTTTAAGAGAGTTTGGGGACCTTCATCCATATGCTATTAATGAACAATGGTATAAAAATGCAGTGATCCAACGACAATATGACGAATCTTTTGTGTACTCGGTACCGTTTGATGCTGGTATAAAGGATAGTAACAGAATAGTAACAGGTAGTTTTGCTATATTTCCATCTGAAAAAGGCCATAAAACACCTGGATCCGTGGTTGGTTTTCAGTTTTCCCAATCTAAGTTACAAACCAAATTTCAAGAAGTATCAAATAAGTTATCGGTGAGTATCAGGTTTTAAATTGATACTAATCGAGCGTACCTTATTATAATAGTTTTATTGAGAGGAAGAGGCGGAATCAAAATCATCAATATTTTGTCATATTGCAGCCTATTTTACTAAACGATTGTTAGATTTAATGACTACAAAATACACTGTTTACATCCAGATAAAGCTGCCAATATAAACCTATTGCATTATGAAGATATCGACGAGAGGACAGCATACATAAAAGCTACAACTATATGTGTAAAATTATAAAATTATTCGATATGTATTTTTTCAACTTTTTTTTTTCAAATTGCGTTAAGTTCTCTAGCAAATATGTATTTGTTGAGACTCGTGTTGTAAATTTGAAATTTTTAAATAAGTGAAAATTATTCCTCTTTGTGTTTTGAGGAGTGGGTAAAAAATAAATTTGAGGATAGGCATTTGGTATTAGATTTTTAAAAGCTTGCAGAATGGGAAGAGAATAGCCCAGTTTTCAGAGAGTTGATCCCTAAAAATCATACGATTAAGCTGAATTTTGCCGAGAATATTAACTTTGAGACCCCAAAAAGATGCAAAATAGTTAACCACTTTACGCCCGGGCTTCGCCCTAAAACCCCCCTCGTAGGGAGGTAACAACGCAAAATAATCGATTTACCAAGAATCTGTATGCCGTAGAAAAAAATATTTCAAATAAAAAATGTAGCTGAGACAATTTTAAACAAAAATGTTAATTAGCACTTTTTGTGTAGAACGAACCGTTCTCTCAAAAACAACGCTTGAAACGACCGTCAATTTTGAATGTCAGTTGCGCGCACGAAATCAATGTTCAATAAAATTTGTATCAGCTCGAGGGTACAAATTCGATATCTTTTGATCCAAGTGTCCTATCGACAAAAATTAAGATGGGTTTTAAAGGTAAAGAGTGCAGCTTTCGTATGCAGATTATTTATTTTGCCACGAATAAACTCAGTTTTTATGAAGGTGTTAAATAAATAAACGAGGCGCGATTTTTGCCATTTTTTACGAATCTCGTGAGATCAATAGAATTGATCACTTTCATTGACAAGTCGTAGTAAAATTTGCATTCTTAGAGATCAATCTTAAAAACCTATGACATAAACTTTCAATTTTGATTGGTGGCAACGAATATGAGTCATTATTTGAAATATGAATAAAAAACGCAGAATTTAATGTTTTACATTACAAACAATCGCACGTCACGGGAAATGCCTCAATCAAGATTTTGGATGTAGTTTATAGCAGAAGTTTGGTCCTTTTGAAAAAAGTACTAGTGTAATTGAGAAAAAAAGTTTTAAACTTTTTAGATCGTTTGTTATGTGAAAGTTTAAATCCAGCGTTTTTAAGCATATTTCAAATGTCTTACATTTGTTGCTAAAACTCAAAACTAAGATTTCATGCTAAGTATTGGCTTTAAAGGTTAGGCTCTAGTAATCGAAACTTCATAGTGGCCAGTCAATGAAAGGGATATAATGTATAACATCTTTATAAAATCTGGGTTTATTTGCGGCAAAGTACAATAATTGCCTACGAAAGCTGCTCTCTTTACCTTTAAAATGCATCTTGATTTTTGTCGATAGGACACTTGAATTAAAAGATATCAAATTTTTACCGTCGAGCTGATACAAATGTAATTGAACATTGAGTTCGAGCGCGCAACTGACATTCAAAATCGACGGTCGCTTCAAGCGTTGTTTGTGAGAGAACAATCCATTCTACACAAAAAGTGCTAACATTTTTGTTTAAAATTTTCTCAGCTACATTTTTTATTAAAAACTTTTTTTTTCTACGGCGTATAAATTCTTGGTAAATCGATTTTTTTTGCATTTTTACCACTCTGTGAGGGGGGGAAGCACGGGAGTAGAAGTGGTAAACTTTTTGGCATCTTTTTTGGGGTCTCAAAATTAATATTCTCTACAAAATTCAGCTTGTTCGTATGTTTTTTAGAGGTTCAGTGGCATTTTCGTCTCTGACGATTGGAGTAGAAAGGTTATGTAGCATTTGGGAAATTCTATTAGAAGAGTATCGATTTGTAGTTTATTTATTTTATTATATGTTTAAATATTCAGAACTCCTAAATGGCTATAAAGTTGACGTTAAGTTTTGCTTATCTGCTTCTGTACTGTAAAATAAATGTAATATTCTACAGAGTGTCCAATTAAGTCATATGGTAAACTTAAAAAAAAACTGAAAATACAATCATCAGATATTAAATTTTTTTAGTCATATACACGGTTTTTGACAAACCGCGCACTAAAAAATTTAACACCTGATGATTGTATTCTAGATTTTGAATCATTCAAAAAGAAAAACTATTTTCATAAAATTAAAAATAAAAAAGTTTCCCATATGGTGCTAACTTAATTGGAAACCCTGTATAAAGTTTTATTCAAATCTATTTTTATGTTATTTATTTGGTCTTACTTTACAGAACCAATGCACACATTGTAGTAGATGCAATGATAACTTGGATTGTTATATAGTTGACAGTTCTGGATACATTATTGTAGCAGAATACGATGATAGAGCAGGGCTATTTTTTGGAAAAATCGAAGGTGATATTATGGGATCCATGTTAAGAGTTGGAATATTTAAACAGGCTACTATGTATGACTATCAAGCTTTTTGCAGAAAAGAAAACCGAACAGATTCTGCAGCAAATACTATTCAAACAGTAAGTGACTCTCGTTCTAGAATTTCTAAAATAAATTATGGAGATATGTGTTGAGATAACGTTGGCCTAGGGCTGAAACTGAATCGAAATTACGAACGGAAAATTATTTTGGATTCACCGATTGGTTTGGCCTAGATGTATAACATTGAATTTTTAAAAACAACGACATATTCAAACCTTTGCTTCCTTGACTTGTGACTTTTCACAGTCCTTCTTTTCGATTATTTAGTGTTGTATTTAGATAAATAGCTACAGAGTAACAACTAATTTTGTTTTACCTCTTTCAGACCGTAGGATATGTGCATTCACTATATAACTGGTTCATTTGGAATTTTTTATATTCTCTAGTAGATATTAATTTTAGTTCTTTTTCTACAATGTTTACTTTTGCCCAAGATTACTTAGATTATGGAATGGGAAATGAAACAGATGCAGATACACCTGACGAAGAAGGTATGTAAATTTTTTAAATATTTAGATCAAATTCATCTTTAATACATTAGGTAATCCAATAATAATTAGAGCTTGAATGGGACCAAAATGGATTTTTTTGTTAAAACGATAAAATTTACGATTATTTGTAAATAATTGAGTCTTCACATCTAAACTCAAATATATGGTAGTGTCAATCTTCGCATGCATTGTACAATTGGATTAAATTATTAAAGTTTTTCAAGTGTACCTACCTAATTATTAGCGAATAATTTTTTACAGTTCTTGCGTTGTAACAAAGCTTGCAATTATGCATTAACTTTATAAAGTAGTCTTTATAAATCCTGGAGTGGAGAAGCAACATATACTCCAGTCGTCAGAGACGAAAATGCCACTGAACTTCTAAAAATCATACGAACAAGCTGAATATATTTTTTGTATAATATTGGATAATTGTTGGATAAGGGTTATGTTTTCTATTACCAAGCATGTAAAACAATTTCAAAAAATATACTGGCTCTAAAAAATGTTTCAGACTATTTAGGGGCGTTAGAAATTTACTTAAGTAGTAGACACTTTAATAAGATGAACTCAATGACAGTCAAACTTACCGGCATAATACCTAAACAGTGGCTGTTATCAACGTCAGTGGTTAATAACAATTAAATAAAATATATTTTTTGAACGTCTCTTTTAATAATGTTAATTTTGTGATTTAGATGAACCTGAATTTGATGAATCTCAAAACAACTACTATGCTTGTGAAACAGAATTGAATCTATTCATTTTACAACAGGAATTATTCCTTACAAATTTTAACGGAGAAATTGCCAACGAAGGTGGAAGGTAATTAAAATTTTATTTTACTAAATGCCAGTATATAATAGATATTTATTTTATACATACAGTATAACCTCATTTAACCGGACTAACTGGGACCGGAAGTGATCCGATAAATCGAAAATCCGGATAATCCGGAAATATAATAAGGTTAATAAAACTACATATGAAATGATAACTTATTATATTTACACCCTATATGATTTACGTGAGCATTAGTTTTTATTTACAAAAAAGTCATTGATCTTCCTTTGTTTTAATTTTGTGTGACGTTTCAATGCGGCACGATCACCTAAACGTTTCACCATCATTAGTTCAGCTGGGGTGGTGTCTTGCTGTTGCTTCAAATACGTCATGATGTTGTTCAGCTGTGACGCCGCGTCCGCGTGTGTCATCTCTGGCCGTGCGATGTCTCCCTCCGCCTCGCCCTCGCTGTCGTCTGCTTCCTGAGTAGATGTACACGCTGCAATTATTTCGTCATCTGTCATGACATCATAACCTCCCTCGTTGTTGTCTGATAACCAATCATTAACGTCGTCGATATCAACATCGGAACAACCATCAATTCTTGCAAACATGCCTAATAATTTCTCTGCATTAACAGTGGTTTCATCTGATTCACTTGTGTGTGAAGTGCCAGCATTCATTATAAGGCATATGTTTGGCCACAATTTTTTCCAAGACTTTTAAAGAGTGATTTTTTTTACATGATCCCAAGCGTCTGCAAGCATGTAGATCACGTCTTTGACGTTTATACGCTTTAACAAATCAATCAGGCTCTGTTCGCCTTCTTCAATAACTTTGCTTAAGAGTTCCCTGCGATAAACACGCTTGACAGTTTCCAAGATACCCTGATCCATAGGTTGCAAAATTGCAGTCATATTTGGGGGGAGAAATTTAACTTTAATATCCCCGTTTATGAGATCTTCTTCTGCAGGATGAGATGGTGCATTGTCGAGAAACAAAATCGCTTTTTCGGGCAGTTTGTTTTCTCTGAGGAATTTTTTTACTTCAGGGACGAAATTCTCAAAAAACTATTGTTTAAAAATAAAGCTGTTCATCCACGCACTTTTTTGATTTTGATACACTACAGGCAGAGATGCGCGATTTACATTTTTAAGTGCACGGGGATTTTTTGACTTCCCAATTATCACTAGTGGAAGTTTATGGTTTCCAGAAGCATTGCTACAAGCCATAGCAGTTAACCGATCCTTACTTTTTTTGTAACCCTTGGCTGATTCCTCAACTTTAGAAGCCAAAGTTTTGCTCGGTAAAACAGTCCTGTTTCGTCCGCATTGTAAATTTGGCCAGGTGACAGGCTCTCAAAAGAAATAATTTGTTGAAATTTGTCTTTACTTCGTTTACTGCCTGCCTGATCACTAGAAAGGCTTTTGCCAATAACGGATAATTGTCGGATGCCATGTCGATTTTTGAACCGCTCTAGCCATCCCTGGCTAGCTGTAAAATCTGGATCTGGATTTGGTAATTTTTTGTTAAAGTTTGTCGCTTTCTCAGACAAAATCGGCCCAGAAATAGGGACACCACGTTCTCGCTGAGCACTATACCACATAAATAATGCCTCGTTTAGCTTTAGCCTTTTTGATAGTTCCTCTACCCTGTAAACTGTCTTTAGATATTATCTTGAATCAAAAGTCTTCAATATTTTTCCGATTTTTTTTTCCAGTCTGACACAGTTGATGTCCCCACACCGAGCTCTGCAGCAAGTTCGCCCCTGTCGATTCGGTTCAACGCATCTAACTTTTTATCCACTGTAAGCACATTTCGTTTCCGTTTCGACGCCATTTCAACTTACACACGCACACGGTAACACACGAATATCCGATCATAGTGTTATAAAATATACACCGTACAGTACGATAGCAGAACGATGTCTTCCAGTGGCTAGCACCTGACAGACTGACTGACTGTCTTTGTGTCCGCGACTCGGGTCGTCCGTTGTCACTGTCATTGACAATAGGCGAAGCCTTTGCCGCGCCACCTGGCCTTGGTGAGTTTCCGTGCCGGCCGCCGGTGAAGGGGGATGGGAGTGCGGCGGTTACTGCTCCTCGACTTTCTCTTTCCAGCGTGTCCCTACCCTAAACCGCCCGATCACTCAAGGCAACAAATTAGTGACCGGGAATCGCATTACATACATACATACAATTGACAAAATTATTTTTTCATTCCGGACTAATCCGGACTTCCGGATGAACGAGGTCCGGATTAACGAGGTTGTACCGTATTTTTAATTACAGTAGATTTTCTTCATCTAGCCTAACCTAACAGTGACAGTGTTACTCGACACAGAGGAGTAGGCAGATTGAAATCTCATTGCTGTTTGATGGTTCTTGTATCTCTACAGAACAAGATACTGGTACGTCACGAGTAAGAGGAGTAGGCAGATTGAGACCCCGAACTCGAACGGAACCGTATCCCTCTTGATAATGGCTCCAAAATGAGTGCCGAAACGTCGAGTTTCAAATTCTCAACGTAGTTCTTCCCGAGAATTTAGCAATTTTCATTTACCTGACCGCGGAAATTTATCCGAACATTTCATATATATATATATATATATATATATATATATATATATATATATATATATAAAATATTTTTTTTTAAACTTATTGATGAGTATTTCCCGTTTTATTTTCACATGTGTCCTTACCCGCAGTTTAGAATTTGGAGATACCAAGATATTTTCAAAATATATTGCTTGGTTTTTATGTAAAGTTGATTTGGATAGATTTTATCAGTTTATAATCGGTACAGAATCTTTTTAATTCGAAGTAACTAGGATTAACTGTTGGGCGCGAGTTAGTTGGCTGCTCCTATGCGTTCTTTTTTTGCTTGTGACTAATTTATTGGATCTACGTAGGAAGAAACTAACTAACTAACTATTTTTGTTTCAGAAATTACTATGTTAAAAGAATACCTTACAGCAACTTAATTTTTGTTGCAATAAATAAATCCCTACCACAGAATTATGAAACCTATACTACAGAACCTATAAGAATTACTGAAGAAGCCAATTTTGAATATGATTTTATTAATTATACGTTACTACCATGCCAAAAGTTATTCCTGAATACGTTGTCAAGACGAAGACTAACTGGTTGTTATAATGACCATCCTCTGGTAACCTATCACTAATATTTAAAACCTATTAAAGTTTTATACACACACAGACACACACACACACACACACACACACACACACACACATATATATATATATATATATATATATATATATATATATATATATATATATATATAAGCTCTATAAGCTATAAGTAATGAAATGCTCTTAACTTGAGAGTACTCTTTTCTATTATTATTAACTCATGTTCTCTTGTGACAAGCCAAATATCCTTTCCAAATCTATCGTCCAAATCTATTTTTAAATAGATTTATCAAATCTTTTATAAGCTTATCCGAACTTGCTTTTTAGTTTTATTTGTTTTATATTATATATCACTTCTTGCTTAGATGTATCACTTTTTACGTTTTTGACTCTCATTTTGTGATTTCCAACTAAATCTTTCACTTTTTATCCTCCAATTTTTATATAAAAAATTTCTCATTACTTTGTTTTTGTCTCATTATTCTGTTTGTAATATATTTTGGTTAGTTGTTAATTGCGATTTCACTATTGACTGCAAGTTGGCTGCAAGTTCATATGTTCACCATATTTGTTTTCGGTTAGTGCAGATTTCTGTAAAATAGTCAATCTCTCCACTTATGTTTTATTTGTAATAACATTACTTGATGCAAAAATTCGTGACGGAATTGGTGATTACTTGTGCCTTAAGGTCACACTATGCGTTTGTAAAAAATTTCATCTCACTCGGAGTAGTAGAACATTCCATTTTTATTTCTCTTTGTATTATTCCGTGTACAACCTTATTTGATCAAATCCCAAATTTCGATTTCCATTCTTTGCATTTTTGCTATTCTCCCGGTCATTTTTCACACACTTTGATCACTCAAAATATGCAATAGACTGATGGCCACTTTTTCAGTTTTACCTACCACAATAATTAACCAAGAAAGAATATTTGAGTTGAGACAGACAGTCAAATATTATTTTTGGAACAGTTCTTCAGTGTTACTCCAGCAATAACATGGCTAGAGCCAATTTTTTTTTTCTGAATTATTTCTGCAGCACTGATGAGCATTATTTTTGCTTGATTTTACTTATTTACAGCTAAGATGTCTTTCTAAATACAAATACAGTGATTATTTTACTTTTATTGTATTATTTTACCGTTTTTTGCTATTGTCAATATACAGTGGAGGATAATATTATTAGAGACACATAGTAAAATAAAACTTTTTTTAATATTTAAAGGAAATCATTGTTTAAAAATGATTGTTGTATTGTATATAAAGATCGCTAGGGGGCTAGATCGCTTATGGATCATTATTTGCGACCCCTCCAGAATAACGATTATAATAGTCACTAGGCTTAAGACATAATATTTTTTAAACATTTTCTTGTCAAGACCCAATTCTTGTCGACTACGTTTTAATTTTAATAAGAGTGACAATATAAGAATTACGAATATAGCCAAACACATATTTTGCAGATTAGTTATAAATAAGAAGTTGCATTTTACCTGATGACTCGAATAATTTGATCACCCACTGTACAAAATCAAATATTTTCTATCTTTTAGGAAAAAGAAATAATAGACTGCGGAAGAGCAGCCCCTACTCGAACAACTTCAGTTATTTTATTACTTTTAATTTTAATTAAAATATTGTAAAAATGTTACGCAAGAAATAATTAAAAAATAAAATTTCTAATTATATATTTTTTATTTTTATTTTGTTTATGCTCATAGAGGAAAATTGGTTAAATGTTTAGTAAGGTATAAGAGAATAAGGAAAAAAAAACAAATTATTTCTATAGAAATGCCATGTATACATAAAATATCTAATATCTCGTAAATATTTATATACATGTATACAAAAAAATGCAAGTAGTTTACCCTATACGACACGATAATATATATATGTATATATATATATATATATATATATATATATATATATATATATATATATATAAACTAAGGAACACGGTATATGGTACGTCGCCATGTTACCATATCCACTGGTAACTCTAGCATCATAAAATATAATACCAAATAATGTAAACCAAATTGTAATAGATAAATTTTAACGGGTTTTTACCCTGATATTTAGTGGCTCAAAACATGTACACCTAGACACTGATGATGGAACATGGTTTCCGAAAACGTTTTGTCTTCATGACATAGCCCGTTTGGGTTTTTAATTTATATATACCTTTTATAAAGGATTGTTACTTAAAATTTTTTATCTAACAAGAATATACCACTTTCACCAATATTGCACACTTTTCAATGTTTTATCTCCTATTTAGGGGTAATCAGTAATCAATATAAGTAGAACTAGTGTCAAATTTGCAATAACATTTATAAACAATAGCTTACTGACTATACTCTACATGTTGAGCCCAAATAAATAAACCTTGTCCTCCCAAAAAGCGGTTTGAATTACAAAGTCAGTTGCGTGCAGGAGATCGTATTCTGTGCAAGCTTTTTCTAGCCTATGACAACTAAGAAGGTGTGATAAATCTTGTACCACCTCACATTCTCACAGCTTATCGGTGCGGACAAGAATCCTCCAGGCAGAATAAGGAAGATAACTACCAGAAGGAAGTTCCTCTTAAGGATTCAGATGTGGCGAGGAGCAGCTTCTTTTTTTTTTGGCATGAAGTTTTTCTGGTATATCTTACAAATATGTGGATTTGGTCAGTTTTTCCACGATTTGAGTCGTCATCTAATGGGCTGGTATTTGTAGAGTGGATCTTACGAATCTAGACTTTGTTTCTTTCGTTCTCTGGCTACTTATCTTCGAATATTTGGCTTTGTCTCTAGACTTTAAATTTCTGCATGATTGGAATATAGCTGTCTATCATCCGGAGAAGCCATTGTTAGTGACACTTGGAGTTTCTCTTTGTTTCTTTGTCGGCATAGATAGCACTTCCATATTTGCCATGTTGTTTTTAGCGATCAACTTAATTCCAAAAACCCTAGGTTTGGCGTAATTCACTCCTCTATGTGTTTCCTGCATTAGAAATACGTCACATTTGTATTTAGAGAATATGTCTAATAAGATTAACTAAAGTAATGTTTCTTTATCTCTAGATATGCCCGCAATATTTATAGACATAATTAGAATACTTGGTCCTAAAAAGGACCGATTTAACAAAATCATATAATAGAACGGGTGATTGAAAAATTAGGCGATTAATTAATTATTCATTACCTAGGTTATGATTTACGGTGGTCTTATTAGCACTTCAATCTTCGTGAAGGCTACATACTGACTATTAGTTTTCGACATTTCGAATCATATGTGTATAGTAATAACTGTAGAGACTCGTTAATACTCTTTGTGAAAAGTAAATAAGTTTAGTAATAAGGATAATAAGCTAATCAATAGTTACATTAAGTGTACCAAATTTTAATTACATAAATCGGCACAGGAGATAGGTTTTAATGTTTAAATTGGAGTTTCATTTTCAAAAACTATAAAATTGTGAGAACAAATTGCTGTATAAAAGTACGAGGTAATATTCTGCTGTGAGCTTATGCTGCTCTGCTTCTTCTATAGATGTCTCCCTTATTTCTGGTCACAATTCTTTAATTTTTTTATTTTTTAATGCTTAATCCATTTTTAATATATTGTCAATATTTTTGAGGTGCGTTTTCCTTGGATGACTATGTTTAAGGATATTTAATTACATGAAATTGACTCTAATTTGATAGTTTTCATTTGATTAGTAACTGATGTTATATGACTAGATGTTGGTACTATATATCAAGTTCAACATCTGGGAGTGAGAGCACACTCCTGGTAGTAATTTCAGGGTAAATTATAACGATACCAGAAATAACACATGATATTCTCCCCTTGATCTTAAGTATTTCACAGTGATTTTTATTAATGTTCATACATATTTGAAAAATAGAGGAGAAAATTCAATCCAGGGTGTTAACCATTTGAGGCTGATCTGTCAATGTAAAAATAAAAGCAATTACCCATACACAAAAGTGATGATAAAATGTATTGTACAAACTATGGAGTTTATATTTTATATTATTTATTAACATAGGATATAAAGTATTTTTTCTAATATAATTGGAGCGATTGAGTGAATAGGCGAACTATTAAATAGGAGACTATTAGTGTAGAATTAGAAAAACTTGATAAATCCTTGATCAATTATTCACTATTGGACAGTTAATGAGAAATATTGGGAATAAAAAAAAATTAAACTAGTTATTTATAGATTTTAAACAAACACATGATATAATCATAAGAATAAAACTATGAAATACCATGGCAGAACTAGGCTTACCTAAGAAACTAATTAATTTAACGAGGAGTAATCTACAAGTAAAGTAAGACTACAGGGAAAACTGTCTACTTATTTTCAAATGCACATTGATCTCAAACAGGAAGATTCCATTCCAAACTTTATTTAAAAAGTAAAATCAATAAACAAATAATATATTCATAAAGATTATATAAATCCAAAATAAAATTAAAAATTAAAATATGCGTGATAAAGATACTAAAAACCCAAAGTGCTTTAAAAAAGGTGAACGAATTAGCGTAACAGCAGATTTGAAAACTTTATATTATGAGAATTGGGGATATTATATCACACAAACTAAACTGCTAAAAAAAAAATCAGGAAAATATGATCCGGCAGGAAAGACTAATGACCTTACAGCTAATTGCCTCATAAATATCAATGTATAGCAAATAGGATGATTTTGTATATAAGACAAATAATATTATATTATAAATTATACCTATATAGATACAAATAGTAAAATAAAACTACAACTATTATACAATATAGTAAATACTTATTTAGATAAACATAAAATGTTCCACTGAACGTTAATGATAAATTTTACAGATAAAAGTTAAAACATGTTTTTCAATTTGCGGTAAAAGATTTAATAGAGTTCAGCTCACAAGATAAATTCGTAACAAAATTCATATACCAGTAAACGGTACTCGATACAGCAGCAAAGTAATTTTGGCAACAAATATGTAGGTTGTACTTTACCCCAATGGAATCATAGCACCCGCTATGGAAAAAGGTGTCTTCTTTGACATCCAGCAACCACAATAGAATCGGCGATAGCGCAAAGGGAAGCTACCCCTTAACCAAGACACGACTCTCTTGTTTGGCACATGGAACTCGTCTCTTCGATTACTGAGCAGCCTCCACCCCTACTGGATGGAACGACTGTCTTTGATGACTGAACATCCTCCACCATTATTGGATGGAATGAATTTCTATTACTGAGTTAATTATACGGGGAGAATCAAAACTAACAAAAAGTCTATTAATATTTTAACAATGCTTATATTTAGTTGCAAAACTGCAATAGTAACAACAAAAACTTCAATATATTCAATACAAAAGAGCGAAAAAATGTAGTAATAAATATTGTGGCATATTTCTTGCATTCTATCCAAAAACTTTTAAAAAATAAATTGAGATGGATTACCGAATCTATAGAATATAGGTAGTTGGAGCTACCGGATATTGTAATACAATAAAACTTGGTGTGAACATTTTGATTAAAAGAATAAATTTGGTTTTTATACTACATATGTACTTTATGTTTCTATCTCCAAATTTTTTTTTTGGAGTTCTTTTCTAGACACGAACTAAACAAATTTTGTTTATATTGCAATTTTTTCTTTTTGTAGATTTAATAGTGATATGAGGATATCTGTTTGCTACACAGACATAAAATACAAATAGACTGGCTGTTGCAATACAGGTCCGTTCACCCAGTGTGCCAGGTTTATCGAACGGGTGACCTAAATGACCAATGAGACGGTTACGTGGTCGATAAACCCGTTCCATTAGAAAAATATGCAGGGATTGCTTCTCGTCAGTTTTCTCTGTCGCATTGCGGAAACGCGATTGTATGGCATCAGTCAGTCTATTTGTATTATATGTCTATGATTTGCTACATGAATTTTCCCTTTTATCTTTTATATGACAACGTTATCAGCGATATCTAAATTGCTCCAATCCTTCAAAATTATATGGTTCTATTGTTACATTATGCTCTATTCTACATCATACCTTTTGTCTGTTAATGAACTTTTATTTAGTTTTCTCGCTATTGACTATTACACAGTTTTTTGCTGCTAATAGCATTATTCAATATATTCTGATCGACCTGAACAGAATGCTGGCTGCTGACGAACAGAAGTTTTTATTAACTTTTAGTTAATGTAATTATATGTATTTAGATTTTTATCTTGTTCTTCTCACGGTGCTGGAGAACAAATGTAATAGTTTATTGCATTTTTTCCATAAGAGTTCCAGTTTTTAACTGTGTGGTGGCTTCTCTTATTTCAGTTCGTACCATATGCATTAATTCATTTAATTATTATTTCTGAAGTTTCAAGTTTATACTCAGTTTCTTTTGTTCTGCTTATTTATCTGAGATATGTTATTCATTCTTATCTATGAATGTGCTTAATCTATATCAATTATCTGTCAATATTTGGAGTTCTTTCTTATTTGTTTTAGTCATTGTCCATGATTCGCATCCATACATTAAAATAGGTCTAAAGCTTGTATTATGCTCTTAATTTCTTCAGTGGCATTATTACCAACTGCGATTATTGTTCCAAGATATTTAAAGTCTTCCATACTTTCAAAATTGTAGTTGTTGACTTTAGTAATCTATCTAGATTTACTGAATCGGTCTCTTCTGTTTATGCGCTTGTATTTGGTTTTCACTTCATTGATTTTATTTGAAACTTTTTTCGTGCTCTCTGAACTTTATTGAGTATGTCGTTTACATACTTATATATGTAGATCTAATCATCAGCATAGCTAGGAGCTGCTTTGTACCTTGGGACGTTAATGGATTAACATTAATGTTTTTTATTTTTTTACTATTTGAATCTAGAATCTGTATTTTATTCGACTGTTTTTTAACGCAGAGTTTCTTGGCGCCCATTTCCATCTCTGGTTTTTTGTTTCCCGTATCATTATTACAACAATTTTGCTGGATACCTACGTAGAGAACTCGTTGGTATGTATATGATGTTAACATATAACCAACATTAAAAAATTTGTCTCGTTGTAAAGTCAAGATAATTTTATTAGGAAATATCTTATGTGAAAATAAAACAATATGTGAAAATTGAAATGTCAATAAACTTACTTTAACCTTTAGTTGTGGCTTATTCCCATTTAAACAGTAATTATTTAATGATACCATCCGTGATCTTCTTCTCTTTTTTTTAATTAAATAAGCAGAGTTCATTACAACAAAAACTGCGGAAGCAACGAGATTTTCCGGACGACCGCTATCCATATTAACTGTCACACCACTGATTCAGTTGTCAAGGTTTTTAAAAATACTTTCATATACTTGCCAACTTGCGACATTGCGTCTCAGGACAGCCAGTGCGGAGTCAAGACTACAAGCGTTTATAGCCGATGCCAACCGGAGTTTTGAATAGGCGTTCGATTTAAGAGTTGTAACACTTTCAATAAACTGATACTTTTTTTACAAGAAAAGAGTTAATATCGAAAAAGATAAGGATATTTGAACTCTCCAGCAAAATACCTGTCTACCTGTGTACCACACATGGTATCTTCCCTATTTAAAATTTAGGGGTTGGGGTACTGGAAGGGAGGGAGTTGACAATTAACAGATATCGATATGATTAATTTATGACTCCTTTAGAATAAAAATCGATCTGTTTCAGCATTTTCACAAAATCCAATGAATATTGGATGCTACATATGGTGCTATGGCTACAAGTGCTACATATGGTCCATCTTGCTTTATGGCATGGAAACGTGGACTTTGAAAAAAACATCTATCAACAAACTTGAAGCATTTGAAATATGGTCATTAAGAATGATGCGCATACCTTGGGTGGATAGAGTTCGAAACGATGACGTCCTTAAGAGAGCCGGCGTGGAAAGAGAACTCTTTAAATTAATTAAAAAACGCAAGATTGGTTAACTTGGGCACATATTGAGAGGAGCAAAATATGAAATACCACAGTTAATCCTACAAGGGAAGATCGAAGGTAGGAGAGGAGCCGGCCGCAAACAATTATCCTGGTTAAGAAATATTAAAGAATGGACAGGAATACACAATACAGGCGAGCTGTGTCACGCCGCCAAGAACAGAATTCTAGTAATGAGATAGTCGCCTACGCACTTTGGTGTATGGCATGTTAAGAAGAAGAATGAATATTGCCAAATATCAGGATGACCTCTTTTGAGTGGCCAACCCTGTATACAAAGAACCATCAACCACCTTTATCTTAGTATGTCCACCTACAGCGTCTTTAATGGGAAGGCCATATGTTTAAGATGGAAGAAAACAGACTTCCAAAAAAGCTATTGGAAGACCGAGAAAGCGATGGGAGGATGATATGGATGAGCTCTCAAGAAATCTCCTTGGCCTTCGATAGTAGAGGAGAATCGCTACAGACCGTAACTAATGGAGAGGTTTTCTGAGGAAGGCCAGGGCTTGAATTGGGCTGTAGTAGCATAGGATGAATGTAGTGCCATATTGTCTATTTTAAGTAAAATAATTGTTTAGCTTTTCTGTAATAATCGCTTAGTTAGCATTGAAAGTTCAGTCTTTGTGTCGTTACTTATTCTTACGGATGCATAGAGACTAGAATACGTTTTTCCGATTAGTTGTTTATCATTTTATTGTGGTAAGGTTTGATTAGGTACAAAAGATAACATTATTCAGTGGCGGATACACGGGCGGAATAGAGAAATCACCTACCCCCAACAAGGTCCAAAATATAAGAAACAATTGTTGAACCATAAAAATATTGTTACGTTTTTCTGTGGGTTCAATGATTAAGTGAAGTAAAAGTAGTTAAACGAATTTTATCACAAAAAAAAACAACTAACTCGCTATATAATTAACAAATATCTCATATAACATTTTACAAGATAAATATTTCACCCATCGCATGTAAACTGTCTTCTCAAAGTGACGTCGCAGCTATTTTTATACACGAACATATGTTCTAGATATACCCAGCGAAGGCGTGAACGCTGAGCCAGTGCTTTCAACACTAAATTCTGCGAATAAAGCATTGATAGCACACCAGGTAGAAATTTCGAGATATTACAGGACAGTAATTACAGTCATATAACAATATACTTATTAGTTGACATGAAACTTCCACAGACAAACTCAACCCAATAAACCCGTTAGTTAGGAAAATTAAGGGAACTTAATGTCTTCTATGCAATAGAAGTCTGTCGTTGACCACACGTCTAAGAGTATTGAAGTGCTACGTCTGGTCCACTTTGTTCTATGGATGTGAAACCTGGACAACAAAAATAAAAAATCTCAACAAATTAGAAGCGTTTGAGTTATAGTGTAACCGTCGCATGCTCAGAATCCCGTGGACAGCACGCATATCTAACGAACGCGTGCACAAAGAGAGAGAATTGAGGCAAAATCGAAGGAAAACGTTGGGTCGGAAGAAAACAACTGTCCTGGCTGCGTAACATTAGACAATGGACAGGTCGAACGGTCGAGGAACTGTTTCATCTAGCTGCCGACCGAGAATCATTTCATCAGCTTGTCAATATGACGATAGCCAACGCTTGAATACAAGCACGGCACACAAAGAAGAAGAATGTCTTTTATGTAGTTTGAGTTTATCTTTTATGACTTTTGGTTGGTATCTCATTGTAAGTTCGTCAACCCCCCTCCCCCTCAAAACAAATGTCTAGATCCGCCACTGACTCTTTTGCTGCCAAAAAACATCCTAATAATAATTTTTACTAAATATATAATATTTAAAACTAAATAATACTGACATTATTACACCAATAAAACTGACATTTTTACAAATAGAACAGGAGAAAATAAAAGCAAAATACAACAAAAAAGAACTAAACCAAATTATATAAGAGCTTGATTACAAATGTGAATTGACTTTTTATTCTTGAAATTTAAATATCTGTTGTAAAACCGGTCATGTTTAAATAAATCACAAACAAGCAGTTAGGAATATAATTATTCAAATCTACTCAGTTCAGTTTTGAAATAAACTATAGTCGATATATTACTACAGAAAAAGAAAAGATACAAATATTAAGGACTTGTTTCTTATCAAATTTAC
Organism: Diabrotica undecimpunctata; assembly: GCF_040954645.1. Classification (NCBI taxonomy): domain Eukaryota; kingdom Metazoa; phylum Arthropoda; class Insecta; order Coleoptera; family Chrysomelidae; genus Diabrotica; species Diabrotica undecimpunctata. Next base: position 51,876,959 of record NC_092812.1, read on the forward strand.
TTTTTTATTTACTCAAAGACATTTGGACAATAGAAATGTGGTCAAGTTTCGTAGCTATCGTATCAGTTCAGTGAGCAGTAAAATGAAAAAATATATTGTATATTTTCTTATTGTAATTAATAATATTTTTAACATTTATGATTGATAATAACAATTTTAATATTTCAGATAATCTGGAGCTTTATTATAATCAATGGTGTGGTTACTGTGAAATTAAATGATTACCTCAGTAATAAATCCAAAGTATTTCAAGACACATTGTCCCAAGAGGAACGCCTGCAGGAAACAGGTAATGTTTGATCTTTCATAACATATTAAAACCAATTTTTTTTTAATGAAAGGTGTTTATTACTCACATTTTTATTCTAAAATCTATGGTTAGAACAATAATTGCAGAAAAAATATATTTTTATCAAATGTTTTTAGATAGAAATCGGTTGTCACAAACCAAAACAAAAATTAGTTCAAAAATTTTCATCCGATGTACCTATTTACTATGTTATTCTAAATATCTATATTTATAGATAACTTGTAACTTTATTCTGCTCTGTTAAAATTGGTCTAATACAATTTAATTTGTTCTGTTGATTTATGAACAAACCTGCTTTTATTCTTTAGTACTTCTAGCTTCTAGCTTCTAGCTCAAAAATAAGTAAATATTAACCTAATTATTTTTAACCTAATATTGCATAAATTTTAAATATGAATACTAAATTATTTCTTGTTTTGGCATGGCTGTAGTAATAAATTTAAAAATTTCTCTTGATTAATTTTTGAGTTGCCCCCTCCCCCTTTAGAAAAATGGAATGCATACTGTAGGCAACATTATGCAATAAAACTACATTATAATACATTAAAAATACAAATTGTGAAAACTTTATTCTGTATGAAAATTCTTAAAACAATTTATTAGAATGTAGTGAAACAAAGAATTATTTTACTTTCCACAAGGAAAATTGAATTCCTGTCGTTGGCTGTATACCATCAATCACAAAAGTTTTATTTAAAAATCCTTTACAAAAATCTCTTTTCCGAAATTTTCTTTTGGAGACAGTTTATTAAATTTTTGAGGAAACGAAAATACTTCGGTGTGAGTAGTCAAAGAGTTAAGTCCTCCGTAAATTTCTTGAAGTGTTTTCAGCAATTCTATATTAGAAAGTATTTTGATCTAAGCTATATTAGATTAAATCTATCTATATCGATTACTACCTTTAATTGTTGGTAATTTGATTTGCTCCATACTAATACAGTTAAGTATAGTATAGTAAGTTTAAAGTCAGTGCAATTTTAAGTGTGCAACTCTACAAGACAACTGTAAGTAATCAGTTTACCTTTATATTCTCATAAAAAGCGGAGAGATTGCTAAATCTTTGGTGATGCACGAGCTATCTTTTTCGTCTGTCTTCAAAAGTAATTAATGCTGCTTCTAAAATTTAGTAAGAACATTTATTTCATTAAAAACAATGTGAAACTTAATTTTAAAAACAAAGTGCGGTTAGTTTGTTTGCGCAATAAAGATTTTGATTTTTTTTGTAATTCTTTAAATTTTCAATAGTAGTATTTCATTTGCATTAATAAACTTAGAGTTTCCTTTATCTCGAGCTAAGCCCAGACAGTAAAGAGTGTACATTTTTTCTCTTTTATTGAATTTTTAATTAATATCATCTCTTTACTGATCGATTTACTTTCAAATAAATTTTCTCCATATTGTGTATGTTAAAGGTATTTTTTATCGATTTATTTTATACTTTTTGTGTGTAGCTAACCAGGGATTAATTGTTGGTACATTTTTTGTATTTTTGGATGCATTCAACCCTATATGTTGAAGCTAACAGTTTACCGTTTAATTTTTTTATTTTGATTGAACCATTTGTTGAATTTTTGTTCAATATATTGTTTTTTTTTAACTAACGCATTTTATTTCTGTACTACCGACACGTTCCCTGATTTAATATTGGATTTAAACATTTGCTTTGCTATATTTCGACCAGAAGGAAAGATCAGGCTATATTAGTCTTATAGGTAAGCGAGTGGACTATTTCCACCGAATATGTTTTGCATTTATTTATAGAGTGTGTTGACAACGTTTAACCAATAACTAAACTTTCATCTTTTACATATTTGGCCTTCAGAATATAGTTTGTTGTTTCTTATATTTCTTCGACACCTAAAGTTTCTTCACTTTCCCCTTTTATTTACAAACATTTAAGTGGCGCCTTTTTTTCTATCTGTATCTACTTTTCTATGGTAACTTTCCATACATTTCTCTCTATCTATTTCTCTATCGATCTATTTAGCTATTATATCTTATCTTATCTTTGATAATTTCTTCTGTTATATAAACATACCGATTCCAAAAGCTAGTTTTGAACCCACGACTCGCTCTCCACTAACCATCTGGCTGCCGTTCGCAGTATATCCATTGGTGACCTTTCTAGCAACATTCAAAAAAGGTTACGCATGGTATAATATGTTTGTCTCTTGTCTGGACAACTATAATTTGTCCATTGTATGAGACTACCATGTATAGTAATTAGTTTTGATAGAAATTATCTGCATAAACTTAAATATTTCAATCACAATACTTAGATACTTTAATGACGAATTTCAAATTCTTCATCTATAAAAATTAACAAATTAAAAACACAGACATAAATCTGAATGACCAACTTGAATAAAAACAGTTCTCCCCTCCTCAACCTATTTCGTTAAAGACTTTAAATTGTAAACACATCCAAAAATAGATCACTTGAGAAAGGCTCTCTGCCATTTCAATCACAGAATTGAGTTTACTATTTTACTAACTACCTATGTATATACTTCATTTGTAGATCCCAGGAATACTCTAACATCGATTATACAAGAAAAAATTCTTCCAGAAATCCATGAATATGTAAAAGTCTCGATTCAGAACAAAACATATTTACTTATCAAAAAAGACATTTACGAGCTTGGTATTCGAGATTCAAATATACATTTGATACCGCAAAACGCAAGTTTAGAGAAAGCTTCGGAAAGTGAGATAATAACTTTTGTAAAGGTAAGTGATTTAATTTAATATTTTTATTTTCTCTTTCTTCAATTTCTTTCATCTTATCGAATCATAGCATCCGCGGAATTCATATATTGTTCTCTGGTAACCTCCAAGAGATTTTGTTTTATTTTCCCTTGTTTGTTGTAAAATTAAAGTATGTAAAGAAATAAATGTTGTTTTGAAATTTGTCCTATTCTTAACCAATAATTCTAACCTGTTGCTGCTGTTAAAACATTGCATTATTTAGATTGTTAAAAATTATTTTTATGTTGTGGTATATTAACATTCAAATGTGCTTAAATAGTACTTATTATGACATTTTCTTATATCCTCTAACATTGACATTAGTTTATATACTCTTTAGATTTGTTTGTGCTTTAGTATCTAAAATAGTGAGCAGCTTAGAGCGTAACCTTGACTTACACAAATTTATTTGCGCAAAATAAAAGGGCAAGGTTTGTGGAGAGCAGGCGTTTTGGGGAACCTTACGTTGTAAAATTTATTAAAGTAGGATGTCTTATATAAATAGGACATGTAATCAGGCAAGAGGAAGGTGTAACAGTCAGAAAAGTTTTTGGCCGAAGAGGGCCGATGGAACAACGAGCAAGAGGAAGGCAGATATTTAGGTATCAAGACTATTTAAGAGTATGGAGAAGAGTTGCCAGATTCAGGGGCGAATGGAGGATTGTTCTGAAGAAGGCACTGATGATGACGAAAAAGGATAAGTTTCCTATTATTATTGCTTAAAATGCCTTCCTATTATTCTTGTTTGTTTCCTGATTTTAGGAGAAATATTTTCTTTGGTAAAGTATTAATTTGTACTTAAATGTTAGTTTGCTTCCATTTTTATTTGTTAAATATTGTTTTGCCAATTTGACATTACAATTATTGTTCTAATATAAATCTTTTTAGGGAACAGTATTCGAAAATACCACGTTTATAATATTAACATCGAAACTGATGGGTGAAGCATATATTTACGTATCCAGTAACGATAAGTTCACCTTAGTGGAGACTCTTTTTGTCCCAGATTCTACAGATGCTCATTTTTTTATAAACAATAAAAATTTGTACTTGATAGTCGCTAGTAATAAAGAAGATTGCCTAGCAGTTACATCGTAAGACTGCTTTTCCTGAATTTTAAACTACAAAACTGATAATTTTTGTAATATTTTAGGGTATACAAGTGGCTCGGGCTTCATTTTGATGAAATTCAAACAATCTTCACTACAGGAGCGATAAAGGTCAGCTCTTTCGCAACTCCTAATGCTGAAATTATCGTTATTCTACAAAATTCAGCCAACAAAACAGTGAGTAATCTTACTAGGTATCAATATTTACTTTGTAGCTATCATTTTCAAAGTAAACGAAAAACCCTAGGTATATGGTAACTATACAGTCGTAATAAATCTTAATTCTTCCATGTTCCATACAATTGGTTGCCAGATGGGGTAAAACAAAGCAGAAGAATACTATTATTGCGAAAAATGAAGATAACTAATCTAAATGCTTGCATTAAAACTCTATATTTTATATCATTATATTAGTTTTTTTCAATATCCCCGGTAGTTCTTGGACTTGGTTTACTTTCATTTTTGTGGTCTCCTTTGAATGGTCCCATCCGGTTATGGTGTACTATCATCGGTTTTTCGCTAGGAATATTACTTATTCGGTAGATGACATCAATAATCTTCTCCTTAATAAGGTAACAGAACTGCTACAACCTGAGAGAACAACCTTTTCGCTTCTTTAAATTATGGAGCCAGACTTTGTCATTCTTCTTAAAATATCCTTGTTCGGTGTGGGTATCGTACCGTTTCTTCATTTTATTGCCAGCGATCTGAAGATGGGAACGGACGAACTCGTGTATATCATCCATTCTTCTTCGAAATTTGTTCACAGAATCTTAACCAGCTACTTCTTCTCTAGGTCGACATCCAAACTCTAAATCACAAGGTAGTCGCATGTCGTGTCCAAACAGGACTTTTTCTGGTGTTTTGCCCCTTGATTTATTAAGAGTGGATCTGTAGGTCATTATGGAGAACAGAGCGTACTGGTTCCACGCTGGTGATTGGACACCGTTTTTGCCAAATACTTGCCAACTGTCCTATTTATTTGCTCTACCATTTCATCCGATAAGGACCTCTTGTCTTATTCATACCTAGTGTATCGCAGATTACCTGGAATAGATCGCCCTCGAAGTTCCTTCTTTAGTCACTATGGATCTCCCAAGTACCCCAAATCGGCTAATGTACTCTTTGATCAACATATCTGCAATAGTGGCGGAATTCTGGTGCAGATTTGTGTAGATCTCGACCCACTTCGTGAAGTAATGCATCACGACCAACATATACATGCAACCATTTTCACTTTCTAAAAATGGACGGTAATGCCCAAAGCTATTCTTTCAAACGGACTTCCAATATTGCATTGTCTCATAGGAGTTCCCGAATTCTCTAAAGGGTTTTCTTTACATCGAAATGCCCTCCTGATGGACTGTCGTGTAACTGACGTAGTACTTCGGCTATTCTACTCTTTGGAATCACCGACTGCCTTCTTTTCTCTGAACCATCAGTATTTTCCAGTACTGGTTTAAGCAAACTGTCTTCCATAATAAAGGAGTCAGTCCCACTGGGCCCAATACGTTTTAACTACTGAGCATAGGATTATTCTTAGCACTGCTACTTCCTTTGATTCTGTTTTATTGCAGTGGTAACACTCTGCTGGACAAGGCCTTCTAGAGAGAGAATCAGCATTACTGAGAACTCTGACCCGATGGTCAATATTCAAATTGTATTCTTGGAGTCTGAAGTCTGGCTATCTGAACCTCTTAATTCTTAAATTAAATTAACCATTAAGGGCGGCATGGTCGGTTCGGTTTAAAAACTTCATTCCGTGTAGATATTGAAAGAAGTGTTTTAATGATTTCACTACTGCTAGAAGTTCTCTTCTCGTGACGCAATAATTTCGCTCAGCTTTTCGCCCCGGTAGGTCGATCAAACAATATTAGAATTCGAAGGTACCGATGACAGACCAACAGAACAAGAAATAATTGACAAAATTCAAGACATAGATGGGTTTTTTGTTAATTTAAATTTTTTAATAAATTATTTTTATTCTTTTAGACATAATTTCCAACCAATGCAGCAGAGTTGATACTAGATTTGTTTATTACAGCCTTGAATTGGTTTCTCGATTTTTATTAATATATTTTTGTTTCTAGATCAGCCATTTTCCTAAATTTTAAATACTGTAATTATTTTTTAGGTACCATCGCTTGTATATGAATTTAGCAATGAAGAAATCAGAAAAATACAGCACCTACGGACATTTCACCCAGTTGATATGGAATTGCATATAAGCAAAAATCGAAATTACCTCATTATCTACAATGAAGATAAACACAATACAATTTATTATTGGAATGGTATGTTTCTCTACGAAGTCACTTCTTGAATAGTTTAATTATATCTACATCGATTATAATGACTATTCAGACATAAAATTTACTTTCTTAAAGTAGTCTTAAAAACGTTTTAAAAGAGAAGACTTTAAAATGTCATTTTCAGCATCTTTAAAGTGCATTTTGAGACTATGTACTTTATTAAAATATAGTTCATTTGATTATATAATTTTTTTAACCACATAAGCAGAATGGGGGAGACCCGTGTCGTCAAAATAGCATTTGCAGAATTAGTTTGGAAGATAGAAGACTAAAATATAACACGGAGAGTTTGAATGATCTTCCTAGCAATAAAAATGTTTTTTTTTAATTTGTTAAATGTTGAATTATTTTTTTCATATGCATTTTCGTATTTGATAATATTAATTAGTAATATCAAAGAATTTAATTTAAACTTATATTTTTAGGATTTGAAATTGTAGTCAAAAATTCATTTACAACTGACAGTGTAGTTTCAGTAGCAACAATTTTTAATAGAAATGATAAATCACATTTGGCAGTAGCTTATAATGTAAGTAAAAGCATTATTAAATATATATTGAATTAAATATCTCAACAAAATATTCATCTGTATATATTTTCTTTATAGAGTAGATTTCCATATATGTACTTTATGTGGCAGCCTGGTTTACTTCGTTTTGTGTAAATGTCTATAACTAAAAAAATGTTTTTTAACAGTTTTTTAATTTCTTATCATTAATAGAGAAATTCTTTAATAGAGAAATCAAAGGGGTGAGACTTCGTCATTACAAATACCTGCTTTCAACTTCGAGAAAAGCGTCTGTACACGTGGAAATTCCCTCTAGATTGACAATAAGGTAGAATAGTACGGAATGAAATAGATTACACCATAGTAAACCACCGATTTCGAAACAATATTAAAGATGTATAAACTTACCCCGTTGCTGATATAAACACCATAATTCAATCTTCTCCAAAATACAAATTAAATTAAAGAAATTAACAGCTTAGTAAGCTTATTAAGCTTAGTAACATATAAGATATCTGTTGGTACGACATACAAAACTCGATTTTAGAAGAAGTAAGAGAGTCTCTGAAAACACCTACAATATTGGCAAAAAATAGGTAAATGACTCAGAAAATTCTAGACCTGCAAACGTGGAGTACAATAGAGTTGTGTTTTGTCACCCAGTCTTTTTAATCTATACTCTGAAGAAATCTTTAGGGAGGCTTTGGATGAGAGACAAGAGAGAGTGGAGAAGTAATTAACAATATCAGATACGCTGACGATACAGCCATTCTTGCAAACAATTCACAAGATTTCCAGACATTAGTAAACATAGTAAATGAAGCAAGTTATCGAGGAGGTCTTAAAATTAACAATTCAAAGACAAAGTAAATGGCAGTTGAAAATATTAAATATAGATCAATGTCTGTTTTCTCTTAATGGAGAGGAGATAGAACGTGTAAACCATTTTAAACAACTTGGCAGCTGGTCAAATATAAATTGTGACTCTGACGAAGAGATAATAACCAGGATAGAAATATCACGTAAGGATTTTATGGCCTGCAAACCAGTTTTATGTAACAAAAACCTATCGATGCATATTCGCAAGAAAGTCCTGAAATGCTATGTGTGGTCTATCTTATTGTATGTGGGACATTGACACATTAAAAACTCAATGTTAAACAAATTTGAAGCATTCGAATTGTGGTGCTATCGACGTATCCTAAAAATATCGTAAATTTAATGATATATATATATATATATATATATATATATATATATATATATATATATATATATATATATATATATATATATTTATTTTAGTATTGTCTACTGCGGACATATGATAATTTGAAGTATTCCTGTTTCTTATTTTGTTCTTCTTCCCATCAAATTCTCCATATTGTTACACTATATTGTTGTAGTGTCCTTATATTTTTCTATTTTTCTACTTATGTCTTCCTCATTTTTACTTTTATTTTGTTACGTTTGAAAGATTTTAAAATAATGTTTATTTAATCCGTTGTATTTTTCAGGACCATGTTGATATATACAATTTAGATTTGCGAAATATTAGAAGGGAAACTCAAGTAACGTTTAAATCAAATTATTCTAGGATTTTGGATGTTAATATAGGGATAAATGACACAATATACGTGGTAGGAGAATACAATGAAACGATTATAATAAAATTGTTTGCACCAAAAATGTCTCTAATACAAAACGGTAATTGCACTATTGAATATGAACTGTTATTACAGTACCTACCTATTTATACTCAAAATAATAATACATACAGGGACAACGTTCTTTTCTCAATCTCTATCGTTGCTCTTTTAGACTTGTCTTCACTAAGAAGGGATGAAATACGAAACTGTTTTACAAACTTGGAAATAAAATTGACCCAAAAAGAAAACTTATTTAAACAAGAAGCTGAAAAGCCTAATGAAGAAATATTAATGGAAAGTTTACATATAGTAAGGATTTTCTACCTATTTTTAATAATTTTGATTTTCATGGGTAAATATATGAGGGATAATAAAAATAAAGTAAATATAATTTGGGATACAGCTAAATATAATTTTAGGAACCTGAAATTGAAACTCTAATAAAAGAATTTAAGGAAAATATCAACAATGTATCAACATCAGTATTTCATTATTTTGTACCAGCCAGCAATAGTTTGGTAAGTAATAAAAGTCAAGTTCAACAAAATATTGCAAATAACTCGAATAGGAAGCATCGTTCGAAAAATCATCATGATTTGAAAAATTGTTTTTTTCTATGAGATACGCCTAAAAAAAATTCACTCAAAGCGATTCGGGAAATTTTTTTTTTATTATAAGTTATTTGTTAACAAACACTTTCTGGCTTACTTGTAAAAAATAATAAAATTACATTTGTACTTAAAAAAACGTTGGTGCGGTAGAAATACAAAAAATATAGTCGGTTTATACTCTTCTTATTGGGATAAACCGCTCGCCTATAACGACAGTAAAGGTGTAGAGTTTCCTTAAGGGTATCAAATTCATCAGAGACTTCGATAATGGCAAAGGCCAGCAGCTTGTGTAATAAGTTATGCCAACGATATGGTTTTTTCATCCACATATGCCATGATTTCCTATGGGTCGTAGTGGTTTCTCGAGCATTTCTTTCCAAAATATATATTAAATATACTTAGAAAGAGATGCTCTTCCCAAGAACAAAATAATTCTACCCGTTAAACGACTGCACCTTTCAGCACGAGTTGATTTGAACCTGTATATATTTTCCCTATTGTCATCAATTTCGTTTTTGTAATATTCATATGAAGATTTCTACGGCAACTTTCTTTGTAAACCAGATTAACAAGGTTCTGAAGGTCTTCCAATCTTTTAGCTAAAAATATCATCTGCCTATCTTATATGATTTATTATTTCGTGTTGATTTCTTGAATCTTTCGGGTATATACAGGGGGTCCAGAAACTCTTCTTACAAACGAAGACCGGAGATTCCTCTGATAATTTTAAGACAATTTAACCCAATTTACCTAGTCCGAAAATGCTTTCCAAGGGAGCTAGAGCTTTTTGAAGATGGCGCTTTGTAATTAGTTTTTGTTAAATACCTCCAAAACGCTTCTATTTAGAAAAACGAAAACTGGTACGATTATTTATCATTTAGAATTCAAAGAGCTCTAGCTCCCTTGGAAAGCATTTTCGGACTAGGTGAATTGGGTTAAATTGTCTTAAAATTATCAGAGAAATCTCCGGTCTGCGTTTGTCAGGAGAGTTTCTGGACACCCTGTATTAAATATTGTTAGTGACAGCACACACCCCTGCTTCACTCCTCTTTTTATTGGTATCTTTATAATACACATACGGTCCACTTCGAGCAGTTAGCAGGGCGAGTACATAATATGATTCTGCAGAATGTGTAAAAAAAATTTCAGCGTTTGACATTCCTAATGACATAAAACGTTTTATGACATAAAAATACTCTTTTCTATATTTCGTTTATTACCTTTTAGATTGTTAATGGATATCTAACAGTTAAGGGAAAAGTTGCCGTTGAAAATATCAACGTTTCCAATCTATCTATTAAAACAATTAATGGAAAACGGTGGACTCCTGAACGGTGGTTAAAATATAAAGAACCCCAAACTATCACAGGAGTTAGTAAAATTACATCTTTGACAACAAATCATTTGGAAACTAAAAGAAACGATCCAATATTTACAGGTAGTTTTGTTTACTTCCGTGCTACTAAATATTATTTATAAATTTTTAATTTCAGATATGCTACTGACACGTGGAAATCAGAGTTTTATTGAACCTATTTTTATTGAAAATCTTACAGCTAATGGTATGAACGCCAAAACCATTAACAGTGTGGAAATCAGTAATTTTTATACAAAAAGTCGTCCTCAGAAAATTAAAGGTATCAAAACATTTAAAAACCTACACGTTATTGAAGCAAGAACAAAATCAATCAATACAGTAAGTGTTTAATAATTATCCGAAAATTTGTTTACGATTGATCTTTAGCAGAAATTAAAAATTTTGGTTTATTCCAAGCTTATTTATTCTTTTGGTAACGATCTTCTAGTTCTAGAATTTCAAATTTTAATAAATTTCCAGAGTCTATATCTGGAACATTTCTACATTTTTATGTATTTAAGTTAGTATTTAAATTACAGGAAATACCAGACAGTATTTTGTCCGCTGTAGCAAATGAAGTTGATTCTCCAAATCATTTCGATTTTGAAATAGAATCTGAAGATTTAGAAGTAGAAACCATCAATGGAGTACCTTGGGAGAATTTTAAAAATTCAGTGTTTAGAACATCTGTTGACAAGGAAATTACAGGTATTTAGATTTGTGCCTTTCAAAAACAAAGGCAAATATCCATGTTTATAAAAAGTATTATTAGTCATCTATTTATGTTAATAAATAACTACAATTTTACTATTTTGAAAAAAATACATAAAAGATTATTACTGCAAATATCTAAATGTTATTAAATTTGTTTGTATCACATATCAACACTATTGATTAGTGATATTTAGTTATACTTATATTTTAATTATTTTTTACTTTTGAGCAGGTTATTGTAGGTATTTTTCTTCTTTTTCTTCTGGTTTTTAAAAGTCTGTATTTTCTTTTGTCTATATTTGTCAATATCCTTTCTGATAAAACAAGACAACCTAAGATTACTTACAATAATTGGTTTTTGTTCTGACAATTTATATATATATATATATATATATATATATATATATATATATATATATATATATATATATATATATATATTATATATATTTCCTCAGGAAACACATTCTACTACCGAGGAACATTAAAAACGAAATGGAACCACTAAGAATGAAATTGACTTCATTCTAACCAACAAGATTGCTACAATATAAGATGCCAGTTCAATAAATAAATTTTAAACAGGCAGCGACCATCACTAATCAGAACAAAATCTGTGAAATTGTTCTAAATCTGAAACTAGAGAGAATAAAATTAATCACATTACCAACAGTAACCGGTATAAATATTAACAATCTAAGAAAAAACTCAGATCAACTATATCGACAGTTCTCAATTAATGGAAATCATCATCAAGTAGCAACGTACAGAGAATACAAATCAAAGAACTTTGTCAGACAATAAGGAAAAGTATTAAGGAAGACATAAGAAAATACAATGAAATGCTGATAGAAAATGCAATCGAAAATAAAAAAACTATAAGAAAACAAGAAAAGCATTAATCATTGGTAAGAAGCAAAGCGTTGCTCTAACAGATGAAAACACCAGAAAAACAGACAGAAATAAAATAATACAACTCGTGGCTAAATTCTACAGTGAACTATATAAAGCTCCTGTTACACTTCAGAACAAGCAATCAGTAACTAAGATGTACCAGAAATCCTTCCGGAAGAAGTAGAATCAACAATTACAAAAATGAAAAGCGGTATAGCAGCTGGAAAAGATGGCATCACAGCGGAACTGCTTAAATATCCTGGCAAAAAAAAAACTGGGAAATCTTAGCAGGCATATTTACGAACTGCCTAAAATCAAGATGCATACCAGACCACTGGAATACAGCAAACATAATTCTCATTCATAAGAAAGGTAGCAAAGAGGATATCAAACCCTACAGACCTATAAACCTACTACCAATCGTATAAAAGATATTCACAAAGATCATTAACAACGGATTAACAAACGCATTAGATGCTGCACAGCCCAGAGAACAAGCTGGCTTCAAAAGTGGATTCAGTACCCTGGATCATATAGCATATTTATACGCTTCGAGAACTAATGAGTAGAGCTAAAGAATATGAAATACCGCTAGCATTAGATTTCGAGAAAGCTTTCGATTCTATATATCCCAAAGCAGTAATAGAAGCTTTGATCAACCAAGGCATTGACAAACCGTACATAGAGACTTTAGTAAATATAGAGACAAACAAAAGCTAAGGTAAAAATTTGAGAACACTCCAGAATTGCCCACTACCAGAGGCGTCTGACAAGGAGACGCAATATGACCAAAGCTCTTCACTGTAACTCTAGAAAATATATTCAGCAAAATGAACTATTAGAACACAGGCCTATCCATTGATGGAGAATACCTGAGCTATCTAAGATTTGTAAACGACATAATAATCCTGCAAAAAACCATGCACAACGAGCTAGTGGATGTCCAAGATGTAATAATAAACAACACTGCACTTAAGACAGTAGACGAGTATGTATACCTAGGACAATTAATCTGGCTCCTTACTCCCAGAAATCAACAGAAGAATGAAACCAGCTTGGACATCTTTTGGTAGAAATGCAGTTTAATTCAAATCTAAGATGCCACTCCTCCTGAAAAAAAAGTATTCGATCCATGTATACTACCGCTATGAATCATGATATACGGCTGCGAAACTTGGACACTAAAGAAAGAGATAATAGCGGAACTCAAAGTCACTCAAATCCCACTAATGGAGCGATGTATGATAGGTATAACAAAGAGAGATTGAAAAAGAATAGCATGTATCAGACAGAAAATCAAGGTCACTGATGTAATCCACAGAATTAAATCTTTAAAATGGCAGTGGGCGGGATATTTAGCGAGAACTGAGAGTAGGTGGTCCACTAAAATAACACTGTGTTATCCAAGAGGCGCGTCAAGAGACCAAGAAGACGTCCAAATTTAAGATGAGACTATGACATAAGGAAACAAGCCGGTACAACATGGGATAGAAAAGCGAATATTAAACAATCGTGGGCAGAAATGAAGAACGACTATCTAAGGAGAGTGTACCATAATTGGTAGAATGCGCTGAGAATGGTCATGATATATAATTTCTAGCGATTTTTTGCAGCTAACTTGGCCTTTTCTCGCATCCTTAATGCTATTCTTTTTTTATCATTCCAAGAGTCTTCAACCAAATTTCCCTTTACCGCCTGTTTGATACATTCTTTCCATCTTTTTGCTGAAAGGCTTTTCCTTTTTTTTTGTGGGACCCAATTATAAATTTGGTTTGGTTCTATTCTGAATTTATTCATTTCTGACACGGTATAATAATGTAACTTGATGATGCATGACTGAAAACGTATAACAACTGTGAAATTTTTTTTACTGAATCGGGCACCTGAAGATGGACTTAAATTGAAGAGGATTTATATTAATTTCCTATTATTGATTTAATATTAAATATTTTAGGTCCGTTAAATTTTACACACATCAAAGTTACGGACTTGAATGTCACAAACATTAACAATATTTCTGTGGACAGTCTTTTAACAGTAACAACCGATCAAGTAATTGATGCAGATATTGCAATCGAAGAAATAATTGTTGAAGGTGATATTCTTGCAGAAACAGTTAATGGAAAAGAATTTACACCAGAGAACCTATACTTTATTAAAAATGATGAAGTGGTAACAGGTAATTATATAGAAACTAGGTTTTTTTACTAATTGTAATATGTACGATTCAAATCAAGTCTTTCTTAATATAATGTGTCTTTATTAGATATAAGTATTAAAAGCGAATCGCCAAATCCGATATACGCTTTTATAAGCTAAAAAGTCAGCCCTTTTTAAAACGGTTTTTTTAATAACCAATTGGTTAAAATGTCGAAATTTTTTTAATAGATCTTAAAGTTAAAGCCTCAAAGAATCGATTGAGATGTGCTAAATATCTTTGTGTGGGCAAGTACAGTTATTTAAATTAAAATAAACAAATTGAATAACTTACACACTATTTGGTTGATCTAGCTGATATTTAGCAAACTTTAATAACTCATTAGTTGCCATGATTTTAAATACCTGATTATGTTACATATCATGATGCAAAAAACAAAGTTATGAACATTTATAAATTACTGGAACAGTAATTTATAAATGTTTACAATGTGTACAATTATTTAATTATTTAATTAGAAACTCGCAAATTAAAGTACTTTTTAAGATCTACAACTTTTTTTTTGAACATTGAAAAATGGTTGAAAAATGTTTTATTCACTTTTTATGATTAGATATTAAAAAAAATTAAAGCAAAATTAGCGGTACCTACATTTTCAAGTATTTGTCATCAGCTATTATTCATATACCTTCTGGAACTTTCAAAAACTTGTATAAGATGTATTTACATGTTTTTTTTTTCTTTACTGGCCCATAGTGTTTTTGTATACCTATTTAGTGATTTTTCGTTATATTTAATACGCAGATTGCTGTTGTTAGAGATCGTTACATCAATTAGTGTTCTTTGTCTATCTATAACAATTTTAAATTGAAGGTTGACCAAAACACTATTTTAATTATTTATTATTTATTTAAACGCATAAGTAATTAGGTAAAAATTAAATCTAAGACCGATATAATTATTTCATTATCATGTGTGTTTTGACAGGTATCTTATAGTTGTCTAACAAAATAAAGTAAAATTTTATTGTTATTATAGAGTGCCTAATACAGTACTTCAAAAAACAGAAAACTTTGCAAAATAACTATTATATTCCATTTATATAGAACGAAAACTACAAAGCAAAGAAATAATTACCTAAGTTATGCTTATGAAGTTTCGGAATCCAGCGTCTATTACTATCTACGTAACCCTTTACTTAAGCTCAGATTAATTCTATCGTGTTTAAATCGCAATGGTAAGGAGGAAGTCTCAAAATGGTTATGCCTTTAGCACGAGCCATTTTATCTACAACATGCTGGCGATCTGTCACGACGCTGTCTAATGACACTTATAAGCTAAGCGTTAACCCTCGGAAATTGGAATTCCTTTTTGTCCTAATCAATTCTGCTTGTCTGCTTTTCTGGTGACCATAGTTGGCAGATGTTCTATTAATCGGCTGTGATAAGAAGCATTATCCGTCACTATTACCGAATTTGGTTCGACTCGTGAAAGAATGGATTCAAACCATTTTTCAAATCGTTAGGCGTAATATGTCTTCTTGATAATCCCCCGTTTTTTTGGATAAAAAATTAGTGTACTATCGTCTAAGAAGCTATCTTACTACCAATATGGGCGACAATCAGTCGTTGCCCTTTACCCGTTGGTCCTCGTAAGCCTGTTTATAAACTGTATTTTTTGTTTGGGTATGCTTTGGTGCCCAGTGTTACGTGCGTTGGGCTACACAGGGTGTAATCAATTTATATAACATTGTAACACAAATAATTGGGCAATAGTTGATAATATTATGATTACTTATATTTAGATCATTCAATATTAAATAGTTTATTTCCTGAACATGAATAAAATGACACGATTGATCATTGATATTTTTATTAATATAATATAATATAATATAATATAATATAATATAATATAATATAATATAATATAATATAATATAATATAATATAATATAATATAATATAATATAATATAATATAATATAATATAATATAATATAATATAATATAATATGTTGTTTTCCAGATCCAGTAAGTTTAGCCAATGTGATAGTTCGAAATAACTTAAATCTTTCAGAACATTCATTTGCGTCGTTGATAACAAACAATAGTGAGAGGTTATTGGGTACAAATGAATCTGATTTCATGCAAATATACAATAAAGTTACTATCAATGGAGATTTATTTTTGAATGTGCTGCAAATCTTCCCAAACACTGAGTTGGTAGTTTCGGATGAGGTGATAGATCCACGTCTTAACATAACGTATTGGACCACAAACACAGTACAGGTATGATTAAATAAGTTAGTAGAGAAAACTTTGAATGCGTAGGTATATCATATTTATAGCAGATACGTTTTCATCCAAAACACATGTTTTAAAAGTACAGGAGAGATTGTGACAAGTACAATAGAATGTACTTAATAATATTTACTTTGTAAGTAGCTGATCACCTTATACGTATATCTTCTTCTTAAAGTGCCTATCCGTTCCGGACGTTGGCGATCATCACGGCTATACGTATATAGCTTTTTAATATAATTAAATACAAAACCTTTAATTGCGAGTACCTATTATTCGGTTCCATCATCCACCCAATCTATTATTGTATCCAATATCCTTATACCTTATTGCTTTATGTAAGTAATAAAAGAAAATTAACTACTAAAAATTCTTTAAGGAAACTATAGATATATAATATTTTCTTATAATATTAGGAAAAAAGTAAGACCTAAGTATAGATAAAAATATTAAATATTTTTACCCATTTTTTAGAATTCATTATTTTATTTAATACAATGCTAAAAAATCTTTCACTCCAACGCACATTTCCTCCAACTCAAGATTTAACTTGTGCCGACTAAATTTCGTAGCCAGATAACAGAAACGCGAGGAGATCATCCGATTATCAGTCAGGCTGAGCCTTTAGTTGATTGTCCATGTACGTTGGATACGCCCACAAATGGTGGCCCGCCAACATGGCATGTATCAAAGCTTTAAAGAAAATCTAAAACTGGAAGTGTGTAATATACAAATATTAATATTTTCTATAAACTGTTATATTTTTATTTTGTAGTAAATCTATTTAGAACAGTTTATTTACATTATATTAAAATAATCAAATAAATTCTCACATTTAATACTAGCGCCACGTGTTGGCAAATAGACAAAGTTTTACTGTAAAGTCATTATCGCATGGTTGCCAGAACTACATCTTTTCGTGTTAATAGCATACCTGCATGCAATATGCCTTAATAATAACTTGATCTGTTAATTGATTGGCAACAGTTAAATATCAAAAAATTATGGTACAAGTAAATATCAACTAATATTATACTAGTATACTATATCTATAAATTCTTTATAAAAATTAATTTGTTGAAAACCCCTAATCCATCCCGAAAAAACTATAAACTAGGCAACATTGCGGCGGAGATGACACCTCAAATGTAAGTTTCAAATAATCTGCAATAATAATTGTATTGTAAAATAGATCAAAATACTATATAATAAGATTGATCTTGACTGCCTGTGCCATCTATGTGGTGGGTGATACATGAACACAATCAGAAACTGTAAGCCGACGGACTAACTCAACTGACAGAGAATTGGACGATCTTCTCGTATTCCTATTATCCTATTACAAAATCTTGCCAACGTTTTAGTTCTTTCAGTCGATCTGATTGTCGATTGTCGATTGAATTTTTTAAATTCAATTTTGATAATTAAAATTTATTTAATTTTGTTATTTACGTTAGAAGCAAGAAAGACATGTTTACTAAATAAAGTAGGTGTTAAATTTAGTTAAATAAAAATTGTGTTTTACATTGATTTCTTCCAAAAATCGATTTGCTCTGATGTAATTTTATCGTAAAATGATTAAAACAAAATTAATAAGGCTCAAAATAAAATTTGTAGTTATTTTTGTTAACTTTTTTATTTTCTATTTTGTACTAAAAAGTAATAGAAATAAAGTTGTAGACATTTTAGTTTGCTACAAATAATGTGTAGGTAATAAAATTTTCTGTGGGGTTGCTAGTTTACGAGATACAGCGTGAAAATTCATTGTACCCCTTATTCCAAGATGGCGAGTATTCAAGAACGCGTTCAATTTCGGAGAACTACAAAATCCAGAGAAATTAATGAAATTATTAAACAAACTTGTAGTAAAACTTATTCTTTAAAAATCCCTCTATAATACTGCTTTGATGTCATTTTTTTTGTAAAATTACCACAAAAAAGTTATAAGGCCTAAAATAAAATTTGTTCCAAAATTTTAAGTTATTTTTGTTTATAACTTATTTATATTCTAGTTTATGATAAAAAGTAATAGGAATAAAGTTGTAGAAAACTTAATTTGCTACAAATAATATTCAATATAATTTACTGCAGGGTTGCTAATTTACGAAATACGGCGCGAAAACCTTTTTCAAGTCTTTTTCCAAGATAGCGACCGCGGGACAAGCATGGCGACCCCTCAAACTTCAACTTAAGTTAAAAATGTGCGGCATTGTTTTTTTTCATTTGTCTACTTTTAAATAACTAATAACAGACACAGTATTTAAAATATAACAAACATGTACTACAGGGTACCTACTTTAAAAATATGTTAAATTTTCAAATTTTTCTTTTTTGTTTTTTTTTTTAATTTTTAATTTGTACCATTTATTACCAATTTGTATAACAAATTTTTCCGTTTCTCAACGTCTATGATTTTAGGAAATCCCAGTAAAACCACATCTTAAATCGTTAAATACATCACATTTGATTACGGAATTATTAAATGGAGTCAAAATTACGCAGTTTTTATTAAACGATAATACCGAAAAGCTAGAGAGCGATTTTTCCTTTTCTAATGTTACTATTCTTGGAAACGTTATACTTAGTGAAGCAGGCTCACGTATTCCTGATTTGAATAAAATCTCCAGTGAAGCTGTTAAGAGAAGTGGGAGGTAAATATATAGTTATCAACTCATACATTAACAAGAATAAATGCTTTGACCAATAAACAATAATATAAACTCTCTTTAGGCAAACCATACATGGAAAAAAGAATTACTTGGACACTCTTAGAATCGATATTCTGGAAACTAAAATGTTAGGGGATATTAATGTTTCTGATGTCATAAATACCAAAGCACTAACAAATGTTACAGGTAAAAAATATGGCCAACAACAGCAACGACAATTTTTTGAATTACTGTTGTGTTTAAGGGAGAAAAACTATCAAGAATTTGATAGTGGAAGGTGATATAAACTGCGATCTGAAAAATATTATATCTATAAATGATGTTTCATTGGACAATATACGAGAAAAGTACGTTTTTATTGATCAGCAACATAACTTTAGCAATTTGGATTTCCACATCCTTAATGGTAAGTAAAAATCTATTTACAAGTTTAATAATTATACTTAATATAATACCTATGTAATGGGAGATAATATTTATTGTTTATATAACCAAGATGCATAATTGCTAAGTGTTAAATTCGAAGACGGAATATGAGAGGAAGACAAAAAAAGTATTAATGGAAGAAGGTTAGATAAAACATATTTGTAAGGGAATTATTATTAATATGTCAGCATAAGACATATAATTCAGTTTCCTTTTCTTCTAGAGAGAAACGACAAACATCCTCTTCTATCACACCTCTTTTTCTTCTTTTTATGTAGACATGACTCTGTCTGTTTTTCAATGTGCCTCCAGTAAGTTGTCGTTCCATCGTTTTCGTGTCTTCCTACTGATCGTCTTCCTATTGGAGAACCGTCTATTGCCGTCTTTACTACTCTATTTGTTGTCATTCGGCTTATATGATCATTCCATTCTACGCTTCTATTTCTTACCCAGTCCTTGATCTTCTCCACCTTGCATCTCCGTCGTATATCTGTACTTCTAGCTTTGTCCCATAGTGTTTTATCATCAATTTTTTTATGTAATTTTATCTCTGCTGTTTCTAACATCCTTTTCGTCCTGTCTGTGTCGTCAGGTCGTGTTTCTGCCACGTATGCCATTATTGGTCGGATGACTGTTCTGCCTCTCTTTCATTTCTTTCCCGATATTTTTATTTCTCCATATTGTTTCATTCAGGCAACAACTTGCGCCTCTGTTTGCTCTATTCACTTGATCTTCCACTTCCATTTCAAGCTTTCCGTAACTAGATAATGTGATGCCTTGATATTTAAACTCCATCACTTCTATTATCTAACCTTCTAACTCCAATTTACATCTTAGTAAATTTGCTGTTATAACAATGCATTTTGTCTTTTTTGTGGAAATTAACATGCTACATTTTCTGGCGGTTATATTAAATTGGTGCAGCATACGTTGTAAATCATCTTCACTCTGAGAGAGTAGTATTGCGTTGTCTGCATAGCAGAGTATTTTAAGTTGTTTTTCTCCTATTTGGTATCTTTTTTAGTTCTTACTTTTTTTTATTATTTCATCCACAATTAGGTTGAACAATTCCCAACTTCAACTCGTCAGTTAGTTCTTCTTCTACTTTTACTTTTATTGTGTTGTTTTGTTAGATACTTTCGATCATGTAGATTATTCCTAGAAGTCCTTCTTGAGTACAATAAGTGGATAACGTTTAATTTGACCTAGTCAAGCGCCTTCTAAAGATCCACGAAACATAGATATGCCGATTTGTTATATTCTAACGATTTCTCTTGCACGTGCCTCATTATAAATATAGCGTCGGTTCATGATCTCCCCGACCTAACCTTGTTGTTCTTCTGTTAGTATTATAATCTTATCCAGTTTGTTTATTATCACTTTGGTTTTTAATTTTAATGTTGTGTTGTAATAAATTAATTCCTCTGTAATTTTCCAGGTCCAATTTGTCTCCCTTCTTGAAGAGAGGTATTAGGATGCTTGATCTCCATTCTTGAGGAATTCTGTTTGGCCTCCCTGAATCAATTCTTCCTTCTCGCTATTCCATTTCGTTGTCATCATATTTATTTATAGTTTCATGTATCCTATCTTCGTTTTGTTTCCCTTTTCTCTCTTATCTTTGGCTGTTTTTCTAATTTTAGCTTGAATTTCACCGTCCTACCTGTTGAGATCCGATTCAATGTAAATTTCATGGTCTGCAATATCTTTCAGTCTCCTTTTGTTCTTTAGTACCTGTACCTTGTCTGACATATCTTCTATTTCTGCTGCAAAGGTCTTTTCATATAAAATGAAATCGTAGGTTTCCACGGCCAGAGTCAGAATTATAGTTTATTCGTCTTCCGGGTTTGGACCGTGTCATTTGTAAGTGACCCAAAAGTGGGTTCATCTCGACGTTTCGCTACAATTGTATGTAGCTTCTTCAGGAGAACAAAAAAGAAAACAAAAGACAGGAAGATGGGTAGTTAGCAACGGTAACTCAGTTACTCAACGCAACCAGAGGCGAATACTAACTACCAAGATGGGCATTTGGTCACAGTAACTCAACTACTTAACGCAGCCAGACCCATTTGGTTTGGCACAACTACTTAACCCATTTGGTTTTCACCTCTGGCTGCGTTAAGTAGTTGAGTTACTGTGACCAAATGCCCATCTTGGTAGTTAGTATTCGCCTCTGGTTGCGTTGAGTAACTGAGTTACCGTTGCTAACTACCCATCTTCCTGTCTTTTGTTTTCTTTTTTGTTCTCCTGAAGAAGCTACATACAATTGTAGCGAAACGTCGAGATGAACCCACTTTTGGGTCACTCACAAATGACACGGTCCAAACCCGGAAGACGAATAAACTATAAGTCTTTTCATATATTTTTTCAGCTTCTGTACGTTTAATGTGTAAATCGAGATCTATTCCTAAAAATTTTTCCAATTTTTTCTTGATTAGTTTAATATTTTTGGTTTGTATGTTTATATCTTAAAAAGATATTATAAAAATTATAATATTATTTTTCTGTTCAGTTTTCTCTAATTGTTCTATTTTTTTGTTTGCTTCCTTCAGACCCTTCTTTAATTAAATATCTTTTTTCCGATTTCCTCCATCATGTCATTATTTTTTTCTCAATTTCTCGCATCATTTGCATCATATCTTCATTTTGGACTCTAACCTTGCTGGGTGACCTTTTGGTTAGGTTACTTCTCTCGAATAGCATTTCGTTTTCTTCCTATCTGTTTCTATTTTTGTACATTTCTTCCCCACTGTTGTCCCTGGTAGTAACTGCGAAGATTTCTTCTAAGGTATCCTTCTAAGATTTCAAAATAAGATCCTGCGCATATTAACAAATGCCCCGTGGTACGTGCCCAATGATCTAATCGAGAGAGATTTGATACTATTAGAATTAACACGTTACAGTGATAAAAACAAACATAAAGCCAGTGACTATAAACTCAATCATACTTCTATATAAACAAATTAGACATTTGAGCCCACTATCCTTTCCAGAAGTTATTTTGTGGAAAAAAGTTAAATTACTTAATTTTTAAAAATTATTTTTTTCTTTCAGTAACTAATCTAACAATAAAAAATATCAATGGCCACAATTTACACGTATATTACTCACTTGCGGAATTGTTAAATAACACTGATACATTAGATATTTTAACCATCAATGGAAACGTTAGTATTGACCACATCAAGAATATTTCCTCGCTGAATGACATTTCCTATCAAGATTTATTAAAACACGTAAGTACTCATAGCTTCTCTAACTAAATGTTGTGTCCAATATCAATAATTTGATTTTCTGTTGTTTTAGGCACCACACATTGGACAACATGGATTTTTGGACAAAATTAAATTTTCTAAAGAAATCAAGGTGAACAATTTAATCGCTTCCTTTATCAATGATTTAGATCTTACGAATATCACCCAAAGAGTATTGACTAGACACAGCAAACAGAAAATAACAGCACCATTTACTTTTGAAAATATCAAGACAGGTAATTATATTTATACCTACCCCTTAAGGGAGGTCACCACTCCATCTTTGCGCGGTCATCCGATACTACTTTTGCCGGTTGGTGACTTATCTCTTGCTATTTTGACGACACGGGTCTCCTCCATTCTGCTTATGTGGTTATTTCATTCTTTTTTTTTCTATTTTGTGTCCATTCATTTATACACTATACTATACATTTTCTTCTAATGTCTTCACTTCTCTTTCGATCTCTCAGCGTATTTCCTGTAATTCTTCTCAGTACTCTCATCTCTGCCGTTTCCAGTAGCCTTTACGTTGTGGCTGTGTCGGGTCTTGTTTTTGAGGCATATATCATTATTGGTCTTACACTGGCTTTATAAATTCTTGATTTCATCTCAAGTATATCTGTTTCGCCGTATAGTGTTATTAAGGCATCCTGTCAGTCCATTTGCTTTTTCTACTCGATCTCTCACTTCTTTGTCCAGGTCTCCACAGCTAGACAGTGTAACTCCCAAGTATTTTTTATTTCCATTAGTTGTTCAATACTGATGCCATCAATTTCTATTTTACATCTGTTTGGTTCTTTGCTGACTACTATTGTTTTAGTTTTCTGAGATGAGATTATCATATTAAATTCTTTTGCTCTTATGTTAAATCTGTGGACCAGTCTTTGCAGACTATCTTCATCTTGGGCTATCAATATTGCGTCGTCTGCATAACAGAGTATTTTTATTTCTTTGTTTCCCATTCTGCATCCTCTTCCTTTGTTAACGCTTTTTAAAAGTTCATCCATAATTAAATTACAGAGCATGGGCCTCAATGAATCCTCTTGTCTTATTCCGCTGCATATTTCTATAGGTCCTGTAAGTTGTCCATTTATTCAGGGAAGCTTCACTATTATGTAGAAGATGGATTACATCTTTGAGTCTTACTCTGTCAAACGCTATCTTTAGGTCAATCAGACACAGAAATGCTGGTCTATTATACTATAGTGATTTCTTAATAATTTGCTTTATAACGAATATTGCATCTGTACGCGATCTTCCACTACGAAAACCCTGTTGTTCATCTGCTAAACCCTCTCTGATTTATTAGCACTTTCAAAATTTCAGTTGTAAGTTTTAGCGTAGTATTTAACAAGTTTATACATCTGTAGTTTTCTGGCTGTTTTTTATCTCCTTTTTTAAACAGTAGAATTAGTTCGCTCGTTCTCCATTCTTCCGGTATTGTATTGTGTTGTATAATTTTATTAATTAATGTTATTAATTGTTCTGTCGTTGCTGCTCCACAATATTTCAGTAGAGGTAATGGATTTTAACAAGAGCTATGAGTCATGCCGATGCAGTACACAAGTTAACCTGTTATTTTCAAGGTCACAGCTCTTGTCAAAATCTATTACCTATAATTCGTTTGGTATCCCGTCTTTACCTGCTGCTTTTATGTTCTTTAGATTTTCAAGTATTTTCCGAACTTCCTGTACATTTTTATTAAGTTTTTAATTTCTGGTAATTTCTGGTGTTTCTGGTTCTAGTCGTTTGTTCTTCCTCTGCATAAAGCTTTTTTAGGGTGTCAATCCACTTATCCTTTTCTATGTATTTTGGTTCTATTAGTTCCTTTACCTCCGTTCTTTAACCTCTTATGAATCGCCACATTTCCTTTTGCAGACCGTAAAAATCATGTTCCATTTCTTTCGAAAAGCGTTCCCAGTAATAATCTTTTATTTTTCTTTTCTTAAATCAAACCTGAAATGAATAATTATTAAATGGCTCTAACAAGTACTACAGTATCCTCTGCCTATCTCAGTTATTGAGGATTTTGCTTACTGTAATTCCCGCAGTCTCATTATCCAGAGTCTTTTGCATGATTGCTTGAGAGTTCAAGTTAAAAAGTAATGAAAAAATAATTTACTCTTGCCTAATTTTGATGTGTCCTGCTTTTGTATTGTCTATAATATGTGCTTTTTGGTATACTATTGATTGTCTATAATTCTGATATCTCGTTAATCAAATTGTTTTTTTTTTAAGTTGCAATGAATTGATCGTGTCTAACCCAATCGAACGCTTTTTAATAATCTATAAAACATGCTTATACATATTTGTTCCCATCTAAGCAGCGCTGTGTTAGTAACTACTTTTAAACTAAATAAAGATCACTGTAATAATAATTTTTCCTTATAATTTTTTTCCTTTCTGTATTTGGCTGATTTTCAAGTACCATAAATTATGTACCATTTGATTATTCTATATTTTGTTGATAGTGGGAGGTCTGGATATTGAATTCATCTTAATACATGCTGATCTGGCCTTTGCTATCTCTTGTTTTATCTCTAAAGAGTGATCCCATCCGCTTGAGTGTTCGTCACTCAACATATTCTTTGAGTATTTTGTGCTTTATATTTTGATTGTTGGCAATCACACCTCTGTAGATGTTGGCAATCACGTTGGTCCATACAATTTTGTTGGCAGCTGCTCTAAATAGATGTATGGTAGTCATTCCTGCCTACTGTCTGATGTTCTTCAACCACGATGTCCTTCTGTGCCCTTGAGATTTTTTGCCTTCTATCTTGCCTTTAAGGATTAGTTGTAATTAACTTTTCTTATCTAGACTACAAAACCTTATTATAATTTTATAATATTTTTAATTTTAGGTAACCTGCTAACACCACAAATCAACAACATTACAGTCAAAAACATAATAAATACACGCAGTAGAATACTTCAAATCCTATATGTACCGAACGGAACAGTATTCTCTGAAGTGGTCCTTCCATCTATCAACGCTTCCACATTTACTCCTTGTAGTATTGAATTTATAAAAAAAGAATTAGCTGATCCTCCAAGTCAGAAATGGACCAAAGTTGAAATAAAGGGAAACGTCACTCTGCTCGATGAAAAATCGATTTTGTACCGAATCTTTGAGAAGGCTGTAAACCTGGATTCTCGCAATGTTATTCATGCACCAGTAAGTACCATCATTTTTCTTATTTTAATAAATACTTAAATGCATTTTTCAACAGGTTAATATTTCTGAAAGTGTGTTATTAAAAAATCTTAACACAATAAAGCCTGTTAATGGAACCGAAATCCAGGATTTATTGGAAGATGCAGTGTTGTCAGAGTCAGATGAACCACAGGTAACTCACAGTAAAGGAAGAGTAGGTACAGTTTTTAAACTTTTCGTTTTAGACTATTATCGGCCAGAAATGGTTCCTTAATTTGCGAACCAAGAATGCTATCGTATTAGATAATATGGATGCGGCCGAAATCAATGACGAGGATATTTCTGAACTTAATGATGCCATTGTAGATAAGAATGAAAAGGATGTATTGGTTAGAGGAATGAAGACATTCTTTTCAGGTCTACAAACTAACATATTTCATGTAGGTATTAATAATAAAATTAATTACTTTGGATGTCACTTTTTAAATATCTATTAACGATTTACTTGAATTTGAAATAATTTTTTAGAGCAAACGTATTTCAAATACGATTCCTGAAAATATAGTAAATTTGGATAAACCGGGAATTATCGATGAGGCAATATTTGATAGATTAGCAGTAAAAAACAATTTGAATATTAACTTTTATGATAAACATAACTTTAAAGATGTAATTCTCAATCGATTAGTTATAGATGGAGAAAATTCTCAAATAGCGAAAGGAACGTATTACTTCGATAATGTGGATAGTGACAGTAAGTATTGTAACGATTTAAAAAAAACGGGCGGTTCTAATTTATGTAAAACTGTTTATTTAAATCACGATATTATTTTCCAAATTAAAACTAAACTAAAAACAGCACTACCAATGGCGGCTCGTGACCTCAGTATGCTGGTAGGCGACACATATACCTTTAGATTTTATATATATATATATATATATATATATATATATATATATATATATATATATAATTTATTATGTTATGCTAATGTTATATACTATTTCATTCCTACGTGATTTGTTCGATATAGCAAGTGTAACAATTTTTAAATATTTGTTTAAAAAACAAGGACGCTCCTTAAGACAAAATGTAGCTTCATCTGAATATTGCATTAAGTATTTATAAACATAGTATCTATCGTTAGAACAACATCTTACAATTACAAACACGTTCTACCAACATCATCCATGGATATTATACACATGGCGCAGCCCATATGGACGAACAAGAAATCAAATAGACTATATCCTAATAAGATTAAGATGGAAGTCGTCGGCCATTAACTGTAAAACATATCCTGGCGCAGATTGTGGAAGCAATCATCAACACTTGGTATTGAACGTTCTACTTTGGTTTAAAGTTCCCAAAAGAAGGCCCCTAAGAAAAGTCATATCTCTAAATCCATCAAATGAATGACTTCCAACAAAACTTAGAAGAAGCTCTTTCTTTAGACCAAGTAGATAGTGGCCCTGAGAGCATTTAGATCTATCTCAAAGTTAAGGTAATCGAGGCTGCAAAAAACTGTGAGCCAGCGGTTCCCACGGATCGTAAGCCGTGGATATCCGATAAAACGTGGACGGTGATTCAACGCAGAAAAGAACATAAAACTAGATACGGAACAAACGATGAATACAGAGCGTTATAAAAAGAAATCAGAAAACAGTGCCGCAAAGACAACGCTGATTTCATCTCTCAAATATGCAGAGAGGTAGAGAAACATTGCTGTCGAAATAAACCGAGGGATTTATTTCATAAGATTAAACTCCTTACCAGAGAATTTAAATCTCAAACGTGGTCTGTAATAGATAAGGAAGGTAATCTAAAGACCGATACTGACGAAATATTGGAAACATGGCGAAACTACTGTGGCGAGCTATTTAAAAATAACAAGGTACCATCAGAAAATCAGTAGCCTTCTGACTACCAAAGAACCTACTGTCTTACTCGCTAAAGTCAAAGATGCAATTACATCGCTAAAGACAAATAAATCCGCAGGCATTGATTCAATACCAGGTGTTACCTACAGTTACTATGTAACAAAGGATTACATATCATCAATTCTATCTGTATCGCTATTTGGAATTCAGGTAAATGACCATCTGATTGGTGTACCTCAATTTATATCCCGCTACATAAAAAAGGAAAGTACTACCAGATTTGAAATACCGCATACTGTCACTAATAACACATGCTAGTAAAATCTTGTTGCATATCATCAAAAACAGATTAAAAACTTATCTACATTACCAAATACCTCAGAAACAAGCAGGATTTATAAATAAAGGTACAAGGTAACAAATCCTGAATCTTAGACAACTCATTGAAGAGTCTAGAGAATTTCAAGTACCTATGATTATATGCTTCGTTGACTAATAAAAGGCATTTGATTGTGTAAGCTGGATAAATCTGTTGTACATTTTAATAGAAATGGGCACACCAATGCACCTGGTGTCACTTATTAAAAATCTGTCCCAGTCCAATATAGCAACAGTACGACTAGATCAGAAGTTCTCAAACCAATTTAAGACCGAGAGAGGTGTTAGACAAGGATGCGTGTTGTCACCTGACTTATTCAACATTTATGGTGAACATGCCATGAGGATGGCTTTAGATGGATAAGCCGGTGAAGTAGCAGTAGCTGGTAGGAAAATCTACAATTTAAGATTTGCTGATGACACTACACTTATAACAGCAAATGAGCAAGAAATGTTTAATCTCCTGCGAAGAGTACGAAAGTAATAAGGTTGGTCTGAAAATCAATAAAGCTAAGACAAATAATGGTGGTCGACAGATTCCACACTATTCAACTGACTAACATGTTCAGGAATACCAGGTAGTGGACAGTTTTGTCTATCTCGGGTCTAGTATAACTAGCGATGGTAACTGTGAAGCAGAAGTTCTGAGACGTATTGGTATGGCAAAAAATGCGATGAGTCGCCTAACTAAAGTTTGAAAAGACAGATCTATCTCTCAAAATATCAAGATGAGACAGGCAGCATCCCTTGTATTCTCAATATTTCTATACGTGGCAGACTCTTGGACTCTTCGCGGACGCTAGCGGGCCGAAATTGATGCCTTTGAGATGTGGTGTGGAGAAGAATGCTGCGCATACCTTGGACAGCTCACAGGAAAAACGTTTCTATTCTAAACCATCTTGAGAATAAAAAAAGGCTGTCCACAATATGTCTGCAATTTTTCGGTACGTGGTTCGGAGAGGTGAATAGTTTGGAGAAATTAATTGTTTCTGGAAACGTTTCGGGCAGAAAATCAAGAGGACGATCACCAAATATATGGTCTGACTAAACTAAGAATGCAGCTGGAAACTCATTTTGCAAAGCTCTCAGAGCACCTGAAGATAGAGACCAATGAAGAAAAATTGTTAGGAATATTGAAAGAAATCACGATCCTCAGTAATGGGGAAACGACAATAGAGAGAGACCTATCGTTATTGTTTAAATGCATTATTATTTCGTAATACTTATTTACTATCAGGATTATCTTAATTCAGTTCTTGCACCAACATAGGTTTATATGGATGCTATTTTAATTTTTTAAGAATTATAAATAATGATTGCAAAAAAATATACAGGATATTTGCTTTATAAAAGATACCAGTGACTATTACTTAAAATTGGTTGATCCTGTATATTCTTTGGTAGCATAATGAAAAATCAAGTTAAAACTTACCTTTAAAGTACCTACTTATTTGATTTTTACAGATTTCATTACACCGTTTATTAATAGTATTCCAATCGATGACATAGTTTTTGACCTAGGTTTCCAAAACATATCAGGAAATAAACATTTTGTTCGACCCATTATATCTGGCAATGTTTCCATTGATTTTATAAATGGTGCAAATGTAACTGATCGCTTTGAGAATGCGATACCACTTGAAGGACCAGTAATTAGTCATGGAAATGTTGTAAGTAATTCATATAATGCTATCGATCATTACCTTTTTATTAGCATTACCTTTTATAATAGATTTCTATTTAGATACTCCGTATACTTCAGTGACTACCGGAGACCCTGACAAAACGTGGAAATACACAAAGAAATAGATCGCTGAAACCATCAACAATACTAATCCCAAAGACAAAACAGCTGGGAAAAAACATGGGAGGACAGAAGAGACTCCCAATCTTGTAGAAGAAAGACGAAAACTTAGAAACATCACATCAAATTCAAAACAAAAAGAAATAGAGATATGCACCATAAATACTACTATAAAACACTTGTGCAGAAGGGACAAAAATAATTATATTAAAAACATATGTGTACAACTACAGGAACATGCTGACCGCCAAGAATCTAGAGAACTTTTCTCAAAAGTCAAGTATCTAATGAGAGAATTCAAACCGCAGACACAGATCATCAAAGATAATAGTGGAAATTCCATAGCAAACCCAGACGGTATCGCAGAGGTATGGAAACAATATTGCGAAATTCTAGTCTCTAACAACTACCTAGACAATAATACAGAGAAAAGAAGTTATGAAAAAAAACCTCAAATATTGAAATCAGAAAGCAGAAGGAGAAGATGAAATAACCATCATCAATGAAAGACTAAAATCACTTCTCTTACCACAAATTCCCCAAGAACAATTATTCGTCTCAGGTAGAGGAACAAGAGAACATATTCTTAATATTCGTCAAATTATCGAAAAATCTCGAGAGTTTAACATAGAAACATATTTATGCTTTGTTGACTATTCCAAGGCCTTCGATGTCGTAAAATGGGATAAAGTGTGGCATATACTTAGAGAAATGGGTCTAAATACTTAGAAAAATAGATTAGATGCCAGAACATCTAATCTATTTATTGCAAAAACTATATGTTAATAATGCTACTAATGTAAGAGTTAATATTGTTGTTTCGAAAAACTTCAAATTAAAATCTGAAGTTCGACAGGGATGCATAATATCTCCTATTCTATTCAATATATATATATATATATATATATATATATATATATATATATATATATATATAATGAACATATTATGCGTTAAATTTTTGAGGAATGGCAAGGTGGAGCAACGATAAGAGAAAGAAAAATCAAAAACCTACGTTATCCTGATGACACAGTTATATTGGCGTCATCACCAGAAGAACTGAAACAAATTATGAATAGGCTAAGCACGGTGAGTACGGAATATGGTTTGAAAATAAATATGCAGAAAACCAAAGTGATGATCATCGATAGAATCAGAAAGAACCAGGCAGAGATAAGAATCATGGCAGGTTACGAAGTGGTCAGGCAATTTAATTACTTAAGCTCCATTATTACTAACAGTGGAGGATGCGAAGACGAGATCCGTCGACGCATCACAATGGCCAGATCGGAAACAGCCAAATTTACAAAAATTTGGAAAAACACTAACATCACAAAAAACACAAAATTACGCCTTGTTCGAGCATTGATATTTTCTATCGCAACCTACGCTTCAGAAACTTAAACAATAAAAAAGGCCGATTCAAAGCGTATAATTGCATTTGAAATGTGGATCTACCGTAGAATGCTGCGCATACCATGCACCGCCCATCGCGCAAATAACTCAATTCTAGCAGGCAGGACTTAACATAAAAGCTAGACTCATTACAACTATCAACCAAAATATACTGAGATATTTTGGACATATAACTAGAAGAAGAGAAGGCATGACTGGTTACTCATTCTCCGAAGTAAAACAACACGCACAGGAGAGAGATAATTGGACAGAAATAGTCAAACAAATTACATGATGCCAATACATCCTTACGAAGGAGAAAATATTGAGGAGGAGGACTCCGTATAATCATTTTTTAATAAATTAAGATAGACATCGTAACTCTCATCGTAATACTCATCGAATGCAGTTTGTAAGAAAGAGTTCTGGCTTATACTGTTTTGTTTCATTTGGAGTTCCTCGATTAATTACATTTTTCTTGCATCCATATCTCTTATGCCTTTCTAAATTTTGTCTTGATTGTTCTGTTGATTTCTTGTTATTTCCTCGCGTCCTAAATTAATCTGCTTATGTTCAACATCTGTAGAATGTCATCAGTCGTCCATTCTCTATTCTTGTTCTTTTTTTTAGATTTTTTCCCGCATTCAGTACTACGTTTTTGATATAACTCCATTTTTCTTCTACACTCTGTTCTCTGTTTTTCTCTCGTTGTATTGCAGTATGTTGACTTTCTTGAATTTAAAACTGTTTATTATCTGCTTTTGTCAGCTTTTTCGCTACAGTATCCATTAAGCTCTGACCAACTACGGGGCTTTTCAGAGTGTCAGAATCCAGGTTCTCTTTCACTGTACTGTCGATGAGTCTCTTTAGTTTGACTTCTACATGGCCCACTTATAGATTGTGGCCCAAATAATTTTTATAGGAGTAAATTATATCTAAAATTATTTATATTTTTAGACAATTCTTGTACCGACTAGCAATAATGGTTCAATTAAAGCAGAATTTATAAATGGACAATCTGTTTCACAAATTAAAAAAGTATTATCCTCGAGTGATAGGAGACTTGAGATGGAAGAAATTTTCAGCATGAAAACTCAGTTAACAACAATGGTCAAAAAGATGATGCCGTTAGTTAAAAGTATGTATTTATTTTATATAAATCATTTTCTAGTCGTTTTATTGATTTATTTATTTAGTATTGTACCGTTTTTTAATAAAACGAGCGGTTCTAATTTATGTAAATATATTTATTTATAAGTTTACAGTACTAAAATATCTTATCAACTAACTTTAACTCATAAAAGGTCTGCTTATATACATAAGTTATTATTTACTAGAATAATCTGGAGTAGTCCACCTCTAATTCGTTTATTTGACGGGTCGATCTCTCCCGTGGTCGAAACTTCCGGACACTTCTAGAAGGACAGGTCATCGTCGTCTCGAGATGCAACCGTTATATGTGTTACGTCGAATGCATGTTCGTAACAGTATTGAGAGAGTGTTATAAAGTTCATTTCTAAATGCAAAATGCTTACAAAGTAAACAACATGTTTTAATAAGTTTCTATAAACATTTGACATAAAACAATCTCTAATTCCTCGTGAAAAGTCTTTCAGAACACCTCGAATATATGGCCTACCCAAAATTCAAAAACCGGATATTCCTATACGTCCCATTGTCAGTGTATACAACTGCCCTACACAACCAGTGGCCAAGTACTTGGCCAAAACTCTACAACCTCTCGCCGAAAATGCTCCATCCTTTGTTAAAAATTTTATTCATTTTATCGAACTTCTTAAACAATACCCTATCTCAGCGTCAGACATTCTATTAAGTTTCGATATCGTTTCACTCTTTACAAACTTTCCTATAGATGAAACTCTAAATATTCTGAAAACTAAATACAGTATCAAGCAAAACCACTTATCTCTCATTAAACATTGTATGTCCAACACTTATTTCATCTTCCAAAATCAATTCTACAGACAAATAACTGGACTCCCCACTATCTCCAGTAATTGCCAATATCTTTATAGAAGACTTTAAGACCTTAGCACTATCCACATCAATGCTCAAACCCTCATGCTGGCTACGATATGTTGACGATACATTCATTATTTGGCCCCATGTCAGGGATGCTTTGGTGTTTTTTCAAACCCATCTAAATGGTATCCTAGTATCCAGTTCACGATGAAGGTGGAAACTGACTCATCCTTACCGTTTCTCGACGTTATCATAAAGAAAAACCAATCCCAAGGTTTTTATCACTCTGTTTATCGAAAACCCACCCATATCAATCGTTACTTGTATGCCAACTCTTATCATCCTTGTCTCCAGTTCTATACGCCTTTGCGATGATGCAAGTAGACCCGCTGAGCTCTCTACTTTAAAACAAGCAAAACAAGCCCTCATCCGAAACGGTTACCGCGAGTTATCCACAGACATTAATCTACCACTCAATCTCAACCCAAAAACTAAGACCCTCATCATACGAAAACTTTTCTTCCTTACATCAAAGGTGTCACTGAAAAAATCGACAAAATTCTTAAATCAAGAATTACTGTCAGTAATGCATTGGTTATTGCATCGGTGTAGTAGTGTCTGGAGGCTCGGGAGACTGAGACCTCGGAAGCCCTGAAAAAGGCATCAAAGAGTATGTCGAAAGCTCGGCGCAATGATAATCGACGCGGTTCAACCCGGAAGACTGTTGAGTTTAATATTAATTCTTGTAATAGTATTAATCTTTGATGTCAATATAGTACCAATATAGAAAGAATAGAGGAAGAGTCTACCCTTGATGTAGGTGTAAAAGGGGGAGAGTAATTTGGCGAATTTGGACAAGTAAAAACTGAGGACAAAACTATCCAATACTCATGGAAGGAGGTTTGTAAAACTTTGACGAAAATGATCTATTAGTTTTAAATTATATGACTCCAGGAAATCTCGAATGAGAATTTACTTTTACAGTGATTTCTCTTTTCTCGGGAAATTTCTTAGTAGGTTGTAAACGCTTCTCAGATCATCCACCAATAATCCTGGAACATAAGATGGTGACAGATCAATGGCAGGTGCAGAATGAGGTATACTCCTTTTTACCGATACTTTTTTTATTTCACTAGATTGTGAATATTATTTAATAACAGTAAGATTCACATTGCCTCTTATTTTTTATATACATGAGAATTTTACGTTGGACTATTACTTAAAAATAGGGTTTTTCTATTTCAGAACTTCCAGAAGAATTTATGTATTTAGAAAAGTCAGATGCATTGCAAGTAGAGATGCCGAATTCTCTTAGAGCTTCAATATTATCTGCTGAAGACGAGATTGTAATTAACATTAATGGATTTGAATTGGGCTCATATTGTGGACTGCCAAACAATTGTTCATGTCCCGTGCAGTCTTCCGTAGTAATATCTCCTCATTCCTCGGTCAACGTGTTTCCCAATACAGGTGTCCAAAGAATTTTCGGCTATGATGACGGAAACACCACAGTCAACTTTATTACTAATAGTGTCAGTACTAGTTCTCATTGTAGGTAAGAAATATTAAAAAGTAAATATAAATATTGGAAGCAAGTGTATATTAGTTCAATAACGGATTATGGATTTCGTTAAATATACATGTTATCATCTAATTAATTTAATATTATAATATAATATTATCTAACTTTAATCTTAATTTCCTGAATTTTTATAGTTTCACCGTGTATAATTGTGACACTGCCTAATAGGTATTGAGGAAATGATTGCAATCATGTCCATATCCGAATTATATTTGCCAGCTTTCACAAGTCATAGGTTTTTGTTCTATGCAGAGGGCAATACTCTTATTTGATAAATCGTATAATTTTAGTGAGATTATAAATATAGCCTTTGGGACTAGTTTGGGACGCAGTCTATTATAAATTCTTACCTCAACAACAACTATGGTGTAATAATTCAGTAGCTATCAATAAATTGCTCGTTTTTTCCTCAATTTTTTATGTACATATATAATTTTATCTAATATTTTGTTACGTTCATGTTTTAGAAATAGTCAAGCGAAATTAATGAATGAAATGTCAATGATGACCTGGACAACAAAGACTAGAGGAAACAAAAAAGGCTATTTCTATCAATATGATACCTTTTTTACTGGTTATATAAGTAAAGTGGACTTTTTTACATTAAATGACAAAACTTATGCGGTTATTGGAAGATACTATGATGTAGTTCTTGATAGCTACGATTTGGACTGTACGGTTATTCAGATTAATGAAAACAAGGTATGTAGAGAACCGATAATTTGATATTCCTCAAGTAACTATTATTTATATTTTTTATATTATGTTAATATCGTGAAGATAATACCAATGTGGTATTGACTATATATGAAACTATACCTATAATTATAATTTATATATAAAATATAGATACAAGACGATTTCCATATTATATTTTTCATTAAATTTGTTTCTGTCCCATTTAGAAGAAGATTTATACAAGCAAAAGGCTTATTGAAAATAATTTCAATAGCAGATTAAGATCAGATTATTTCAAAGGCAGATCTCTTTTAATTTAATATAAAAGAATGTTGTGCACTAAACATCTTTAACCAAATCCTCTACCATTATATTTTTGATCAATTAGTTAAAAGAAGTGATGGATTCGACTAATTTCAATTAAAAAAGCTTTTTTAGTTTACGCTAAAGGTTGGAAGTGAAAATACTATTAAGTTCTTAGATTTATTCCAAAGGTAAACCTTGAAACAAGTGTAGGAGAATAATGAGAGACTCAAATTAAATGGAAACGCAACCTTCTGTATTTATTTTAATGCCATATTCTTCCAATCATCCACACTTCCACTTCGGAAATCGTTCTCAAAATACAAAACATTAATGTTTTGTACCTTAACCTAACCTAACCTAACCATTTATTTTTATGTTTAGACCCACGCTTTAGAGATCCAAAAAATACGCACCAAGGGGGTTGTAGAAGTATACCTGATGCAAACTGCACAAGGCGTTGTACTGGTTCTAGGAAATCAAATACCAAATGACGCAAATCATGAAAATGAATTTACAAATATTTATAGGTTCAATCCAAATACAGAACAGGTAATATCTTCTAGTTGGCACTACACGTATAAAGCATTTAGTAGTTAGGCTATAGTTAAAACGCTACAGACTAGAAATTAAATAGAAATATAATGCACTTTCACTGAAAATAAAAGTCCATAGATTATACATATACATGTTGCCGGCAGTCTTTCAATTTCGATGGCTTCACGAATAATTCTCGATTTTAAGGAGCGGATAGGAGCGATGGTTTTTGATTTTTGACCTGTGACACGTGACCTGCCTGAATATGATATTGGGCTAGGACTGAAGTAATATCGGAATGTTTTACAGATATAGAATATTCGTAAATACGGCTGTAGATTCGTCGGTTTGTCTGTCCTATGTATGTTCGTGGTCAACTGGAATGAGGTTTCTCGTAGACACAATTGTCTTCATTGAGGATTTTTTTTTTACGAATCTGACGAGATTGGACAACTTGGAGTGGGTAGTGAAAATGGTTTTGATGTTTAAAGGGTTATGAGTTCTACTGATATTGTCAGTGACACCTTTGATAAAAGGTAGAAAGATTTTGTGTTGATCGGCCGACAAGGTTTCTTTTTTGGATGGAATGGGGTTTAGATGTTTATGAATGCTGCTATTGATTTGGGTTTTGTGGTAACCGTTTTGTAAGAGTGTTTGCCTTATTGAATTGATTTTGGATGATCTGTGATTGCCGTCGCTGTCTTATGGAACGGGAAACAAGAGTGTGGATAAGTGTGTGTGGGAACAGTTTGTGTGGGTGGCTTTCTGGTACACAGAATGGTAAAAACTGTGAGATGAATGTTCCTGAATAAGAACATCAAGAAATGGCAAAGACGCTTCAGACTTAACTTCAGTAAATTGAATACTGGGATATATTGTATTCAGGTGGGTGAGGAAGAGATCTAATGTGTCTTTACCATGGGTCCAAATGACAAAGGTGTAGGTTTGAGATTTGATAATAAAAGGGCTGTTGTTTCGAAATGTTTCATGTAGATATCAGCTATTACGGGAGAGAGGGGGATCTCATTGGGCACCTTTGATTTGACGATAATATGTCTTGGGAGATTTGATGTTTAGAGTCCAAGATGGAAATGGTTTTCATGACGAAATATCAAAACTAACTAGTATAAAGGACGAGGCGTTTTCAGCTAATGGTTGTAAGGATAAGGCGAGATGTTTTGCCAATTTCTGAGTGAGACAGTTGTATGCACTAATGATGGGTCTTAGGGGGACACTAGGCTTATAGATTTTTGACATGCCATATATTCTTGGAATTTGGCATGATTTTTCCCTGGGTATAAGAGATTTTTGATGTCTGGAGGTAGAGTGGACTGGAGAAGAAAACAAAAGGATTTTGCCATTTTATCCTTTATTAAAGACGTGTCGTATTTGAATCCATAGACATCATCAGTTCGTCTAAAAGTAAATCAATGAGCTTGATTAGAGAAAATTACAAACAATAACTTACAAGAATTTGCAGTTATAACAACATTGAAGTGAATGATAAATTTAACTCGGAACCAGGGAATTACACGTTCAGTTCTTTTAAGAAGACCAGAATTAAGTGTTTTTATAAAAGTTGCGAAGAACAAAAGCATATAAAAAATTGTATAATAATAAAGAACAGTATACTTTCTAACTTTACTTCTAGGAGGTCAAACAAAATCTCAAAAACACTGATAGTGTGTTTAATTATCGTTAATAAAAAGGTTTACATTTAACTTCAGGCAGCATGGCCATGTTGTTTCCAATTAAAGCAAAGAAACAGTTAGCAGCGTATTCACTATTACGAAATTATCACTTGACCGGCTCACAAAGAAAGAGAACTCAACAAGGACAAGTCGTTGCTATTTAATTCATTGTACCATGATTTAAAGTTAAAGGAATATTTATCCCACCACCAAACGATCAAGGAATGACATTTCGTTTGACTCCAACAAAAATAAGGCGGCAATTTCAAAATTGGTAACATACCGGGCGACTACCAGTAGTAATGCGAGTTGACGCAATTAATGAAGTATGAATCATATTATAGATAATTGACTTTTGAATTATTTTTAGTTTATATATATGCGAACGATACCGTCTCTTGGATGTTCCACTGCCACTGGTATAGTATTGGGTACGGATAGTTTGATAGCCCTAGCTCACACGGAAGCACCAGTGCAAATATTAAAATATTATCCTGAATTTGATAATTATTATTTCTATCAAAGTTTTCCATTAGACGACCATGTTATAGGATTATCATCATTTTACACAGAAGGTAAATATAACTGAATGAAATACCTAACTAAGATTTGATATATTTTTTGGTGGTTTTACAGGAATCGAAATAACTGAAGCTTTTCTATGTATAGTGACTTCAACTGAACGATACTATATTTATTCGTATAGGTATTTAGAAGGATTCAAGCTTAAATCTAGTGGTGTGATAGAAGGGCTTACAAATATTATTCCTTTGAACTATAACAAGCAGCTTTATCTCTTTGCAGGATCAGCCAAAAGCAGTTCTTTATTGACGGTTGTAAAAAGTGGATCGAATTAAACCTTACTATTTTTTCAGGTATTATCACAACTCATAAGTCGTCAAACAATTTTTAGTAACAAAATCAAACACCTGCGACATAAGTTTTGCCAGAAGAATTAAAAGAATGTGATTTAAACTTAATTATATTTTTGTATTAAAAAAGTCACATCTTAAGTGTTTGTGATAAGTGGTGGGTCCATTCGTTTTTATTTTGTTTTAGATAACTTCGCTTTAATACAAAATTTTTTGAAAAATTTAGATAATAAAAATAAAAATGTAATGTTTCAGTCAAAATTGTTAGACGACGATTAATGTTTTATTGTTTATTGTTATTTTTATCGTTAAAATTTATAAAAAGCGAATATATGTACATATATTCTTTATTGATTTAATTTATTATTTTAATTTATTAAAGTAGCTATTGTAAAATATGTAATATAAGTGTAAAGATATTTAAAAAATGTATAGTTTATTATCTTATTATTTTTAAACATACAGATTACGAAGAACATAACATTTGAAAACTGATATCAATTCTTCTTGAACATCAGGAAGAAGCAGATACAACTGCATCTGACTTGACAATGACCAGTGTGAGTCAAAAAGTCAAACCAATGGTTTTTCTAAAAAAAAACAAAACTATTCAACGCGAAGTCAAACCCGAAAAACCATCGAAATCATATAATATATATATATATATATATATATATATATATATATATATATATATATATATATATATATATATATATATATATATATTATATACACTAGGGTCCAAAATTCTGAAAACTTTCCAAAAATTTTAATTTTGTTTTCAGCATTCCTCTTTTTCACAAGACTCTTTAGAAAAACCCTCTAAAAATTTAATAATAAATAAAACAACAGCCGTTAACTATTAGTAGATATATTCTTAAAAAGTAGTGCAATGGTTATTATCAAGAAAATTAGTATTTGGTGGGATAACCTCTGTTTTTTAGGACAGACTCGATTCTGCGAGGCATAGAGTTCACGAGATGATCCAAATCTTCTGGTGTAAACTCTAAATCAGTTTTTAATAATGGCTTCTATCAGTTCTCTCTTGTTACTTGGGTTTCGGCGTGATACTAACACT
Source organism: Diabrotica undecimpunctata (assembly GCF_040954645.1). Taxonomy (NCBI): domain Eukaryota; kingdom Metazoa; phylum Arthropoda; class Insecta; order Coleoptera; family Chrysomelidae; genus Diabrotica; species Diabrotica undecimpunctata. Next base: position 51,917,317 of record NC_092812.1, read on the forward strand.
TTCAGCCTTGACCATAAACTTTGTATTGGATTTAGATTGGGACTATTTCCAGGCCAAGGCCGGACAGTACCGTCATGGTTTTTTAACCATTCCATGGAAGTCTTAGCCGTATGACAAGGCGCTCTATCCTGCTGAAAGATGCATTGTTGGGTATCCCCTTCAAACAAATTTCTGATAGTCGGCAGCAGTTTGGCTTGCAGTATCTCTTCCTGATATTTTTTGCATTAATATTACCCTCTATTACTGCTAAACGTCCAACTCTGTTAGTGGTAATACAAGCCTCTATTATTACACTCACAGGATGCTTCATAGGGACCGCAGTACACTGGGGCAAAAGGTCTTCCCCCGGTCGACAACAAACTTCACTCCGTCACTCTGGTTTCATCACTCCAAATTACCTTACTCCACAGTTCTTCTGTCCACTCTCTGTGTACCAACGTTCAATCAAGTACCCAGTTTTTTGTTTAGGACCGGCTTCTTTCTAGGAGTTTGTGCTCGCAGTCCATTTTCACACATTTTTCTTCTGATAGTGCGGTCCGATATTTGTAAGTCAGTTGATTTGACAATAGCATTGATTTCTTTTGCGGATCTGCGACGATCTTCCAAAGAAAGTCGGCATATTCTACGCTCATCGTATTGACTAACTTTCGGTTTTCTGTGTGTTCTTTTTGCTGATTTTGTCGTTCCAGTGTTATGATAAGGTTTACAGTCTTTCATTACACCTGATTTTGTGGCGATATCACCCATGTCTCTTAGTATATATTTAATGGGAATCTGAGATCTGCTCGCGCCATCCAGATGATATGGTAAACTAGATACCAATAATATTAGATTGAATAGCTGTAGTTAGATCGAAGCCAGATAAAATTATTCGAAAGTTGGCTTAAAATAAAACACAGGCAGAATAAAGTGTTTCTAGGTTGATCATCTAAGAAAGGAAGGAGAACATCCGAAATAACTGAGGACCCTTAGTATATTCACAGATAAAATAAAAAGAAAAGCAAATATAGAAAAGATATATAGAAATTTACAATGGTTTACGCTTATAATATAATAATACAAAAGACAAAGCAATTGGTCAGAATTATAGGTAATCTTAAGTAATGGAAAATCAAATTAGTCAATAAAATGCATTTATTTACAAGTTTTTAAAACTTTATTATAAAATCCCTATTGAAGATATTGAACATATTAATAAATGATAATTTAATGAACATAAAAACTTCAGTCTTTAAACAGATTTATATTAGTACTGATCTGGAAAACGATTAATCATTCATTGTAATCCATTCACTGTGAAGAGCCATAGATGCAGTATAACGAAGTGCTGGATCTGGTTCAATGAGACTTTCTAAAAATCCAGCAAAAGGAATAGCATCTACTCTCTTCCATTTATATTTCTCTACTAAAACATCTTCTATTTTCCATATTCTTAACAATTTCTTATCGATACCCAGCAATTGACCTAAAAAAAAACAAATATTGCAAATATAATGCCAAAATTAGTTGTAATTAAATACAGAACTAACAAATCAAATAAAACTTAAAAAATATATTTATGTTTATTTTGTTGTATTAATTAACGGGGGAACCCTTTTTCTCCTAAATCAACTATGTCGAACAATAATCAAAACAATAAACAGCAACATCATACAAATAACCATAAAAATGAATACATTGAAAGCAATCCTATGGAATCTATAAGTCATTTAATGCTAATGCTATGCTTATAAACTGACAAAGATATTCCAGCTAAACTTATAGCCTCATCACTAAATCCATTGGTAAGTCGAGAGAGAGTGGTACTGGACTATAAAAACCGTAGTTAGTGGTGTATTTCATGTAACTCTATTAGGTGTTGAAAGGAGAATCGCTCAAGCAGGGCAGGGCAACGAATGTTGCCAGATAACAGCTTAAAGAGAAGTATTGAATCTGACATTATCCTGCGATTATGAAGCTTAAGTTGCATTAGGATATCTTTATAAGAGTAAGTATGCAAAGGTCTGTTCAATTTGTATGCTATAAACCGTACAAATTTAGGCTGAACTTTTTCAATAGAATCAACATGGATTTGGTAGAACGGAGACCATACATTAGAGGCATACTGTAAAGTTGAGCTAACCAATGCATTGTACATTATCTTTGTTGAATTAATGGATAGATCTCTTGAACTACGCAAAACAAAACCAAACACTTGAAGAGCATTACTAGTAATTTAATAATAATGTTTATTAAAAGATACCTGTGAATCAAAGAAAACTCCCGAGTCCTTCATTTACTCTCTTTAGTGATGTATTGCAAAGATGGTAATCAAAGACTATTGGAACTCTAGATCTAGAAAATGTAGTACAGTAGCATTTACCTATATTCAAACTCATTCCATTAACTATTGACCAATTCTGAAGAGAGGCTATATTCTTATTCAAATTAATGCAGTCAGTAAACATATAACTTCAAATTATCTGCAAATAATAAAAACTTGGAAAAGTGAAAATCCAAACCAATGTCGTTTATAAACAGATTGAAAATCACGGGTCCAAGCTGAGATCCTTGAGGAACACCAGAATGAGCTGAAGTGGGATTAGATAAGTAGTACTTAATTTTAACTATCTGACTTTCGTTACTTAGGTATCTAGATAATCATAAAATAAGCCACATTGGAAAGTTCATTCTATCTAATTTCCTGATAATTCTTCTTAAGGTGTCCTCTCCATTACTGATGGTTAGCTATAACTACAGCAAATTGCTCTCTATTTTGAGCCGTTCTTAATATCGAATGTGTGTCCATGCCTGTCCCCTCTTACATTTTTCAGCCAGGAGCATTTTCTTCTTCTTCCTTCCACTTTCCCTTCCATTATCAGTCGCAGGCAGTTTTATTTTTCTCCTCTGTAAATATGTCCTAGATAACTCGTTTTTCTGGTTTTTTACAATATTTAGAAGTTCTCTCTCAGTCCCCATTCTTCTGAGCACCTCGTTGCTGGTCACGTGCTCTGTCTAAGAGATCTTCAGCATCCTTCGAAAAACCCACATTTCAAAGGCTTCTACACGTCTCATACTTGTGATTCCGAGAGTCTATGTTTCCACTCCGTATAGCAATATGGAATAAATGAATATTTCTACAAATTGGTATCGGATATCCAACGATCAGGTAGAGTTTATTAGAAATTTTTTCATTCTTTGAAAAGCGGTCCTAGCATACTCTATACGAACACGTATTTCAACTTTGTAGTCAAGATTGTTTGTTATCCAGCAACCAAGATACTGGAATTTTTGTACGGGTTCTATCTGTTTATTGTAGATACGAATATTAATGTCGGCATTTGGGCATGTGTAACAGCCATTACTTTTGTTTTATTTGTGTTTATATTCAGCCCCAAGCTATTTCCCTCTCTGGTTATGGCATTCAAAAGCCGTTGCAAACCCTCAGCACTGTCCGCAGTAATGACGGTGTCGTCTGCGTATCTTAAGTTGTTTACATATTCTCCGTTGATTTTTACTAATTCTTTAATATTTTCGAGGGTATTTTGGAAGATTTTTCGGAATATATATTAAACAATAGTGGAGAAAGTACACAGTCCTGGCGAACTCCTCTTTTTATTGACATTTCTGCTGTCATACGATTGTCTATTTTAATCGACGCCATTTTATCCCAATATAGGTTTTTAATAAGGGCCACCGTGTTATGGCCTATACCATGTTGTGTTAGGGTTTCTATGAGTTCTGTGTGTTTTACTCGATCAAACGCTTTTTCGTAGTCGATAAAACAGAGAAACACGTCTTTTCGTTGATCTCGGCATTTTTGTAGTAATATCTGAAGGCCAAATAATGCCTCCCTCGTACCAAGCCCAATACAAAATCCAAATTGATTGTCGCTCAGATTTCTTTCGCATTCCCTGGATATACGTTGAAGTACAATTTTGAGTAAAATTTTTAGAAAATCGCTCATCAGGCTAATTAATCTGAACTGTGAGCATCTATTTGCCTTATTTTTCTTGGGTATAGGTATAAATGTCGATCTAAGGCAGTTTTCCGGGAAGATTTCAGTGGTATACAGTATAGGTAAAAGTTTATGGTCGGTATGGAGCTTACGTGAGATGGAGTGAGAAACAACTGTTTAAAAAGAGAAAGGTATATTAGGTCCGCCCTTTAAATATCGCCGAAAATACATGAGTGGAAATAATAAAAAATGGGAAATTCAACGTTGCCAAACTTATTGGTTTTATTTGACCTGTTGTCGTTTTAGCATTTGAACAATGTTCTAAGATAATCAAATTTGGGCGAAATGGATTTAAATGGCAGCTTACTGTTTTTTATTGGGAATATGCCCCAATTTTACTTTACAATAAGTGTAATATAACATTTTGATTTCCACTTCCGAAATCGTTTTATATAAATAAAATTTATTAATGATTCGTATTTTAAGTACGATTTCCGAATTAAAAATCTAAACATCAAAATAAGCTTATTTAAAAGTCAGATTGTGTCTTATTTCCAATAAAAATAAACTGCATATAACGCCACAAACTTCATACAAAATTATTTGGCAACATCTCGTGTCGCGTGGTCAAATCTCCGAATCAAAGTAGGGACACAGGTAACGAGAACGAGTAGAGATGGGTCAATGCTTTTTAAATGCATTCTTTTTTTTTCGAATCCTGAGAAAACTAATAAATATTTAAACGCAGAATGAAAGAATATATTATTACCGAGGGCCGAAAGTTCTTGAAAACCTCTATAATGTTTATTTTAATAAGTTACAGGGGTGAAAAATAGAGAAAATTTAGTGTGATTTTGAATTTCAGATATCTCATTCAAAAAAATTTCTTGTTTATTCTAAAGGACTTTCGGCCTTCGGTAATAATGTAATCTTTCATTCTGCGTTTAAATTTTTCAAAAATATTTGTTAGTTTTCTCGGGAAAGGTCTATTTTAGGGGTACCTATCTAAAATCTTCTACCCTATCCATAGGCTATAACAGACTGGAACCAATGCAAGACAGCTAATGAATAATACAAAGAAAACAGACAACAAAATAATGAAAATCAAATAGACAAATTGGAGATGTAGAAATATAAGATTAGATATAGATCAGAAGAAGAAGACTTTTACAGCAGATGTAGAAAATTAAAGTTTAAACAACTGAGCAGACGATTTATACTGCTAGTATAGCGTATAGTATATATAAAAATTCTATAACTACTAATGGCATAAGGAAGAAACAAACGATATACTGGTTGCCGACTTCTTTAAAAGTCGAGATTAAAAAATTTCGGTTTTAAGAACTATTAATTTTATATTTTTATTTATCTTTAAATACGTAGCAAAATATAAAAACAAAATTAATTTGTTTATTAATATAATTATTTTATTATTTGGATATATTATTATATATTTGGTATATTTGGATACCTAACAATTCTGGCGCCATCTATCTTTCTTGAAAATGTATTATGATACTACCCATTTCCTTTAATCCACCTAAATATGTAATATAAAAACAGCTATGCAAAAAACTTTAAAATACAATGCATATACATTGCATAAACAATAGAGCATCAATAGCATTCGGAATTCACTTCGGGCACCGAGTGATCTAGCGACGTTAGGTCATACAGATTTCTTTTCTCTATTCATATCGGCATATTGGTCAGAATTATAACGTCCATGATTTAGGTATTTTATTTTAAATTTGAAAATTAACCGGGTTCTTTTAAACGGTAAAATTGTGGTACATACAGCGAAAAGACAGTACTTTGAGATTGTTTCTTAATTACGCTAAATATACAATGAGTAAATTTGGTTGGTATACATGTTGATAAGTATAATAAATGTAGTGAAATGACTTCAGTAAAAGGTAAGTGATTGAAATATTTGATTTTGGCAAACATTTTAACATTAATTATATTTCTAGTAATTACTTTCATATTAATACTTGAAAACGTTGATAAATTTATTGAAATATAAGTATTGTGTATTTTTAACAAATTTCATCGCTAATATTAGTTTTAAATAACATAGTAGGTAGCTATTCTTTTTCATGACAGGTCGCCCTTTACAGGCCATTTTCATAATTATGGATTTGGTAACTTATTTTATGATATTATTTCATTATTTTGGATTTTTGTTTAAGATATTGACTTAAACATCTTTGTAAAGATCTCTTATAGTTTCTTTGTATAGAAAGAGGATTACTAGGCTTTGGTTTCTAATATTCCTAGAATTTATTCAAAATGTTACTTCTTGTATGCAGAATTAGGGGTGTATTCTGTAATATTTACGTTAAATATAAGAGACCTTTAAATTTTTTTTACTTTATATAGTTTCTAGTATTCTATGCAATATTGGGTTCAAATTCTGCATTGGGCGCCATAGATGGACCATCTGTTTTATTAAAACGCTTAAGATATATGCCTAGTGAGCAGTTATCTTGTTTTTTAATAAGTAATGATCCATCTTCTAAAGCCACCTTTTGGTTTATTCTTTGAACAATGTTTAATTTTTAATTCTTGTATATATGCCAACTTTTTTAAATTCTAAGTAATGCAAAACATCTGTATGTATTAACAAATCTTTTCTTTATTACAGCACTGTGTCGTTAATGTCGGGCGTTATTATCGGTAAAGGTAAGAGTATGTTTGTGGTGGAGATGTGAGGTATATAAAAGTTTAAATAATATAAAATGAAATAAAATATTATTGATACAATAATTTAACATCAAATATTGAAATATTTATTAAAGATAGGGACTCCACAGTGTATGAGTTAGAGTGCGATTTTGATAACTGTTAGATGGGATCATTGACAGTTTCTGGGTCAATAAGGTTGACTCATCTGTGAGTCTTTCGAGACTCCCAGGTAAGTTGTTCGAGGCTGATCCAGGTAATTCCAAAAAGTTGTCTGAAAGTGGAATTTTAATATGAAGAAGGAAGTGGAAATGAAGAAGTGGAATAAAAAAAAAGATCCGAAGAGGAGGCGAAAACTGCAATTGCTAACATACAAGAAAATTACATATAAAAACAGCAGTACTAGTATTGATTAGGAATCATCCAAATTCTCTCTTCAGACGACTTAATGGCTAACTAATAGAAACTGTTTTGTGATGGCGTGTATACATGTCAGAATGAGTTGGTCGCCGCCGGGTTCAGAAGATGTCCAGAGTGATTTACGCGAACTAAGTTTGAAAGGATGCAGAGAAGCGTCAGTTTAGGAGTAATGGATGCTGATACAGAGCAGCAGAATTGGAGATATAAGTCTACACAAATATTGTTTTAAAGGTAAGTTTTAACAGTATTTTTTAATGTCAATGTTCAATGTCAATGTTCAATTTAATTTGTTTAATGTTGCTTGATGCTTAAAGTTGAAGTCAGGAGCACTCTAGGTGTCCCTGGGGCTGAGATATTATATAAGTATCTAAATTTTGAGCAGAATTCATAAAAAAATTGGGAAGATCAGATATTGCGAACCATTGAATCAAAATGAAAATATAGTTTTATTATATCGTCTATCGTCTAACTCTTACCATTTGAAAAGTACTGACGTGCGTGTGAACCATTTTCAGTAATATATTGCGGTATACTACCTAACGTCTCCCAAATTAGACACAAATGATCCAGATTTGCAGAAGGTTCTCGGTCGCCTTTCGGACTAAATAACATTTCTCCTGTAGCCATCTCAAATCCCATGCAACCTACCGACCAAATGTCAGCCGGAAAACTGTAACCAGCTCCTAATATCACTTCTAAGGCTCTATACTGTCGAGTCTGTATCTCAGATGAAAAATGATGCTCCTAAAATGAAAACTACATTATTCTATTGAAAAACGTTATATTTAATTATGGAATAAACATTTTGTATTTTTTCACATATGTAATAATTGAATATTTAAAATCTACTCCTAGATAGAAATATTTTTATTTATTATTTTATTGTTACAGAATTATAGATACTATTTTTGCTATACTACTATTTTTGAATTGATTCCTCCTAACCAGATATACTCCGTTTTTGACCTGCTCCTTATATCTAGCCCTTCTCCTACCCTCCAACTTCTCCTCCAACATTTCTTTGCTCTCCGGAACTAACACGATATTAAAGAAGAACTTTATTTTTAGGACAATAGATCTTATTCTTCTCATATTATTATGTCTTTTCTTTCTCTTGACGAAAAATTTCGTACATAAATTCTTCTGGTTGTAAGCAAGAACACTATTGAATTTGATGTAAAAGGTAATTTTCTTCTTTTACTATTTTTAAGAATATTATATATATTTTATATAGACCTGATCTAGTGGTTTCCACACTGTATATATACAGTGTGGAAACCACTTATGGAATAAAATATTTGTGTCCTTATTATAGAAAATTTAAATTTTTAAATTTAAAAGTCTGGCATAGTCCATAATCCTTGTTTTTAATGAAACACCCTGTATATTTTCATGTTTTTAAAAGATTATTAACAACCTGATTTCAACGAAATATATCATGTATGGTCTATAATAAATAATAAAAGAATAAATTTTGAAATTAATAATTTATCACGTGTTATGGTATTATTTTAAATTAGCTAAATACAGACAATATACTTATACTCTAAGTGTCAGTATATTGGGGAAAATTTTAGTTAGAAAATGTTTAGTAACCGTGTAAACATTTTTTGTTATGCATAGGTAAAAACTGTCTAGATAGTCTGCTAAATCGGTAAATAATGCGGATTGTTATCAATCAGTTGTTGGTGTGTTGAAATTTGATATTAAAATAATAAATTTCTAATTAAAAGCTAATTTCTTGCAGAAATAAAAATGAAATATTTAACTGAGACCCAACGAATTGAGATTTTAATGATGATCGGTTACGGGGAGAATTGTAAAAGTCAAGTTGAAGTAGCAAACTTATTTAATCAGAGGTATCCTCAGTTGCCTAATATTGCACAAGGTACTGTGTCTAAAATTTATGCACAATTCAGATAACTTGGACATGTCAAACCATTAAAAAAAACCGAACTTCATTGAAGATGAGGTGAAAGTAGATATTTTGTTAAGTGTCGCAGAGAATCCACCGTCAAGTTCACGTCAAATTGCACGTCAACTCTACTCTGCTCTACTCAAATGGTTCAAACTGTGTCGCAGTTCTGATATTCCTGTGTCCGGGCCACTTTTAAAGGAGAAAGCTACATAGTTTGGAAAAATGTTTGAAGATTTTACATGCTCTAACGGCTGCCTAGATTGGATTAAAGCCCGGCACTCAATTTCCTTCGCGAAAATTGTTGGAGAGGCAAAATGTGTGGACAAGAACGTGACAGGCGGTTGGTTACAAAACACATGGCCACAACTAAGACAACCATACAAGGATGAAGATATCTTCAATGGCGATGAAACTGGTGTCTTTTACAAACTAATGCCAGACAAAACTTTAAATTTCAAAAATTCAAAATGTATCGGTGGAGAGCTTTCAAAACAAAGAGTCACGGCTTTTGTTTGTACAAACATGACAGGTACAGAGAAAAGAAAGCTTTTGGTTATTGGGAAAAGTTTACATCCTAGATGTTTCAAAAACATAAAAACACTGTCTGTCAACTATACAGCTAACAAAAAAGCATGGATGTCTTCTGCTATTTTTGAAGAAGAATTGAGAAAGTGGGACAATTAAAAAAAAGGAAAATTATTCGCTTAGTTGACAACTGTGCAGCCCATTCCAAGCTTAATTTGACCAATATCAACCTAGTTTTCTTACTAGACAACTGCATGAGTGTCTTGCAGCCTATGGACTAAGGAGTCATAAAAAGTGTAAAGTGCCATTATCGGAAACAGCTTTTGAAAAGGATGATTTTTTGTATGGACCATGGGGAACCCATGAACATTACCATCCTCGATGTAGTTCAGTTTTTAGCCAATGCGTGGAGTGCGGTTACGTCAGTGACAATTTGTAAGTGCTTTCGTCTAGCTAAATTTACTGTAGTTTCTCCCAATGTTCAGGATGTTGACGAGGATGACGAAATGGCTTTGTCAGAGTGGATACAAAAATTTAATGTGAACCAGAGAGAGTTTGGAACTGATCTTGACTCCTACATTTCAGTAGACGATCAGGTAGAAACATTTCAAGTTTTAAGTGATAAAGAAATTGTAAAACAAGTGCAAAATGTGGAAATAAATGTTGATGAAGTTAATGAAGTGAATGAAGAAGAAGAAGAAGACGGCGTTGATTGTCGTACAATCCAAGAGGCAATGAAAGCTGCTGAGACCATATCCAGGTTTTACCAGTTCAGGGAGGCATCCACAACTACCAAAGAAGCAGCTTAGATTATTAAGGACACTACAGAAAAACTTTATTTTTCAGAAAGGGTTGTGCAGAAGAAAATAACAACTTTTTCAGCATTAGAGAACTTTTTCAGAAAAAAATGTAAGTTTCATATACATGATATGTTTTATTTCTTAATTTTTTTTATCCCAAATGCAGCTGTAATAATGAATAATGCTGTAATAAAATTTTGCCTTGTAAAAATTTCATTTTTTCTACCTCTTTTATAACGTCACTCTGATATAGCGTCATTTTTTTACTGGACCATTTACTGGACCATTCAATGACGGTATAACCAAGTTCCACTGTATATGTATAATGTGTCCTATTAAGTCGACATCATATGGGAAACTTTTATTATTAATTTTACGAAAAAAGTATGCTTTATAAAAAGTTGTGCATGGTCTAAGACCTCAGATTCAACCGTCAGATATCAAATTTTCTCGTGATACGAGGTATGTCAAAAAATATAAATTTCGCTTAAGAGCGAAAAGTACCTTTATGTTTCATAATATCGAAAATTTCTATAATGAAAAGTTGTTTGGAATAAACAACTATGTTTTAATATCGAATTACATTCTTCTAATTGAAAATTTTTTTAAGACGTTTTTACACGATATTAATAATAAGTGTAAATAAAAGTAATACAGTGCTGTTAATACATATTTTGTTCACACCCAAAGAAGTTTTCAGTACAACCTTAACCGTTGATTTTTGTGATTTCTCTTTTTTATGTTTGTACCAAAACAAGTCGAGGCACTTTAATTGAAATAAATGAATAAATAACTTCTTTGATTTTTTGTTGGTTATGTAAAAGTTCAAAGTTATGGTTAAATTTATGATTTTCTGCAATTAGATGGTTGACATTACCTCCCAACAAGCATTTCCTAAATCAGCAATTTTAATTTCGATGTTGGGACTAACCCACATCGGTGCATTTAAGCGTGGTTCTCCATGCCGTCTTCTAAAATCAGGTAATTCTCCTAAAAATTTATCATAAGGGTACGATTGTCCTCTCTGTTCCTCAAATTTAGACAGGATATTTTCGTCGGAGTCCCGTAAACTTCTTTCCCTATCTATCCAGCAATCTGCTGCAACTAAAAAACTTCGAATTAATCAAACATTTTAAACCATTTAAATGAACTAAAAGAAAATATTTTAATTATGTTAATCGGGAAATTTAGCTGGTCAGATTCTAAAAAAACCTATTCCAAGTAAACAGTTGTTGTGCAATTGGTTACAATTTGAACAAATAATGAAAGCTTTATAAAAAATACAGACAAATTTGAGATAAAATATTAGTTTTCTTACCATAAGATCGTGGCATATCAATTCCTAGTTCAGTAAACTTTTCTGTTTTTCCTATTATGCTTTTTATGTAGTTTTCATCAACTTTTATCAATATATTTTCTGGTTTAATATCAGTATGAATTATGCGACATGCTTCATGGAGGTAAGTTAATCCTTTTAAAACCTAAAAAGTAAGTACTGTCATATCATTGTTTTTTACCTTTTTTTCAGTGAACCTATTTAAAGGGCATGACATAAAAAATATCAAAGTTATTATAAATGTTTATAAGCTAAAAATTAAGTTTTCCAAATGGTTTTTTTAATAACAATTTTAATAAAATGTTAATTTTTTTTTAATAATTTTAAAATTGAAGCCTCAAAGAATGGATTGCGATCTACTAAATACCTCACTGTTTGGGCAAGTACATTTGTTTAAATAATCGCTCTCCAGGATAAACAAATTGAATGACTTACAACTATTTGGTCGACCTAACTAAGATTTAGCACACTTCAATAACTCATTAATTGCCTTAATTTCAAGTAGTTATATTACATTTTTTATTCAAAAAGAAAAGGTGCATTTATAAAGTACTGCAAAAATAAGGGTTTTTGCAATTATCTCGGTTAAATTAAAGAACTTTTCAAGATCTACACAGTTTATTCTAATCATTGTTCTTTAAAATGTATAAGAAACGTTTTATAGGCAAAAAGTGATTTTTTTACTTTTTATGATTGTTAAAAAAAAACAAAGCAAAATCAGTTGTAGGTCTTCAAGGATTTGTCATCAGCTATCCCTCATATACCTTTTAGAACTTTTAAAAACTTTTATAAGATACATGAAATCGATGATTTTTTCACAGATAGACTGGTAGACTACAAGCCTTGTGACGTTTTAATAGGTCATTTGACCCAGCATGAATCACATATAAATCAATACTACAATATTTGTATACTACAAAAGTATGGATTTGTGTACCGATTTGTGTGCCTTAGATTTCTCACCCTTCTCCCACCCAAATGGACGGCGGTGCAAAAAATTAATCTATAGACCGATTAGAAACTTAATAGATGAATGCCGTACTGTGTCAAGTTACCGAAAATGAGGAAAAAAATTTCCGAACATAAAAAATTTTTCCTGCTCCTGGTACCAATATTTTTGCACGGCGTTAGGTCGCAGGTCATTATTTTTTTATTACCTACCTAAGTTATAAATGCCGTTTTAAAATGAATGGCCAAAAAAACTTACCCCCTTGAGTGGTAAGTTTACCTTACCTGTAACTCACCTATGTACCAATAAGAATCGACGGCATGCTTTCTAAAGTTTTTATTACATATTGTAGTATACTTTTACATAAGATTCACGCTGGGTCAAATGATCCATTAAAAATCTCCCTTGGGCTTGTAGACTATACGGTCTTCAAGGCTTAAACATATCACTTAAGTATCGTATAGATATCGACATAACATTTACGCGTTTTGAGTTATCAGTGCTTTTGGTCTGAGAAACTGGGGTTAGCTTTTGTGTTACTCTTTTTTTAATTTTTGTTTTACTTTCAATAAAAAAATCAATACCTGAGTAATAATTCGTTTGACTCCACATAAATGAATTCCTCTAAAATCAGACTGTACGAGTAAGTGTAATAGTGAGGGCCCCATTATTTCCATGGAAATGGCAGTGTGTACTCCATTGATGCTCAATAACTTAAAAGTATCTACCATTTGAACAATATGCTTATAGCCAAGGTGACTGGGGTCTATCAGTTTCGTGTCTCTAAGTAACTTTATTTCATCTTGAGCCACTACGGTGAACATTTGCGCGCTCTTACAAATCTTCAGGGCGACATAAGTAGGCCCACTAAAATTTAAAAAAATTGAAAATAAACATTTTTAACAAAAAACTCTTAATAGAATATACATAAAAAGAGTTGAATGTGATAAATACTATATACACACAACGCAAAAGTCTAAGGATATTTTAATAATTTGACAATACCAATGACAGAAATTTCATGGCCATATAAATTTGCTTGTACTATAATTGTTGATACAGACAGTCACTTCTTATCAAAAAAAAAATTGTAAAACTGATAGCAATACGTATTTTAGAATGTTTTTTATAAGGGACAAAAAATCGACATTTTTATGTTTTGTTTATTTTTAATTTTAGTCACTTTATACCATTCTTGCTTAATAGGTGAGTTAAAGATATTGTCTTTTTGCCATGCAACGACAACATTTAACGTTGAATGAGATGAATAGAGCCGTGGGCCTCCTTTAAGCTGGTATGCGACAAACTCAAGTTGCTGACCAGCTGGGTGTCTCCCAAAGCGTCGCAAGTCGTTTGTGGCGTCAGTTTAGAGACATTGGGAGTCCAGCCGAGCAACATCCAGGACGTGATCGCTCTACAACCGTCGCTCAAGACTGATATTTAATTTTAAATGCCAAAAGGCAGCCAACAATCACAGCACCCGAGCTGGTTAATGAATTACAGCTTGCACATAATGTAACAATTAGCAGCAGTACTGTAAGGAATCGTCTCTATGAAGCCAATCTTCGTAGTCGGCGACCACTGAGATGTCCACCTCTACCTAAAGGCAATCGCGCTGCAAGAGTAAGCTGGTGTTAAGAGTTTCAGAATTGGACTGACAATGACTGGGCCACAGTTTTGTTTAGAGACTAGTCTAGATATTGATTTCATTCAGATTCTCGTCGGACAAGAGTTTGGAGACGACCCGGAAATGGAAAACGACTACGACATCTTCAAGAAGTGTATACATACAGAGGTGGTACATTAATGTTATGGGGCGGAATCATGATTGACGGAAGAACTGACCTCATTTTCCCACGTGGCTTTCTCACGTGACATCTCAAGTCAGCAATATTTGGACACTATTCTTGAACCTGTTGTGCGTCCGTTTGCTGCTGCTGTTGGAGAAAATTTTTACTTTATGTATGATAACGCTCGACCACATGTTGCGCATATTGTAACAAACTGGTTGGATAACGAGGGTATTGATGTATTGCCGTGGCCAGCACAATCACCGGACTTGAATCCCATTGAGCATGTATGAGACATGCTCCAACAAAAAATTACTCCACATATGGGCAATATCTACAATGAGTTTCAATGAAAAGAGCTTCTGAGAGAAAAATGGACACAACTACCTCAAGCAGACATTAACAATGATTCGGAGCATGAACAGTAGATGTAGAACTGTGATAAACGAACGTGGTGGCCATACTTTATTTTAAGTTTAATTATTTCGTATTTTTGACATTTTATGGTGGTATGTGAAACATGGGTGATTTGCAATATATTTTTTTTGCTCCAATTTTCTGTTTTTTTTTTGCAATTTATGGTTTTTGACATATTAAACAACAATTTAAACTACAAATTTTGTATTAGTTTTTTTAAATTGATTAGAGATAAACAAAATACGTCTATTTATAAAAATATCCCTAGACTTTTGCGTTGTGTGTATATTAGACCCATAGACATATAATACATAGACAGCGCGCTGCAATCTAAATCTGTTCCCCTATTGCGACAGAGAAAAAAGATACGAGCAGTCTTTACATCTCCTTTTAATGATCGAGGTTTATCGACCACGTGACCTTCCCATTAGCAAAAAACCTTCAATGGGAAGGTCACATGATCGACAGACCCCGGCTATTAGAAAGAGATGCAAGGACTTTTCTTATATTTTTTTTTTACAATATATGTATTTTGTGAAAAAAAACTTATACAATTTTTTACAAAGTTTTTATAACTTTGACCAGCTTTCTTTACGGCGATAATCTCAAATCGTAAGTAACTTAGTTAAATAGACTGTCAAATGTTTCATGTATAACTATTTGTAGCTCATCCCTGATGATGTCTTAGCCTATTCTTTCATTTGTGTTTACCCAAAGAGTCTCAAAGTTTATTTTATATATATATATATATATATATATATATATATACTGCGATATAGTATAGTAAAATACCAAGTAATATTACTTACTCATTTAATAAATTCTGACACAACCAAACTGTAGAAAAATGTCCCCATCCAAGTTTTCTACAAACTTTGTATTGTCCTTTAAGAATATCTCCAATATTGATAGGCATGTACCCACCAGTATTATAGTCTTTTTCATCTTCTTGACTTTCCCGATTTTCTATATATCGAATTTTTTGTATATCATCTAAATCTAAAAGACTTGTGTCTTTCGAAGGCGAGCTGAAAGGAAAAATATAAATCGGTTTTATAAAAAAATAACAATATAATTTTTAAAAGTATATTATTTAAAAAGTAAAAACTCAAAAGAGTAAAAAATAAAGATTATACCGATAGGTAAATTCTTACATGAGAGAACTAGGTTTATGGATATTGGAAAGGAAATTTATAAACTTGTAAAGGATCTTTAACCAATATTAACAATTAAACCAGTTTTTTACAATGTTGGTAAAACTCAGAAAACGTCAATTTGGTATCATATTCAAAAGAAAGTATCTATATCGCGCTATCACCAAAACTCGTGAGTAATCAAATTTTTTTTAACTTCATTTATTTATTGCAATCCGTTGAAAAAGAATAGAAAAAATAGAAAAAAATGACACAGTGGGAGTTACATCCCATCGTGAGCCGTTTTTACCTCTATTTAGTTAAATTACCAAATAATTCCTGACATTTATACAAAAAGGAGTATCTTCTATCAAGCTCACAACGGTGTATCCCAACTTTTTAGTTTTCGAACCACCGTAGCTTGGGGGGGTCGGAGGTAAGACGGCTCAGGAGGTCGTTGGCGAGTGGATTTGGATGAGATGATAGTCTCATCTCAAAAAACAAAAAGCTGCATCTATTGTTGGACTACATTCCAACCATTTGAAGTTGGAATACCAATTAGGTAAAAACGACTGACTTCTAATGTTTTCCCTTTGCCTGTTATTTTGGCTGAAAACTGTTCTAGTTGTGGTTGGTGAGGACCTCTTACTATTCTTGAAGATCTTTTTAATATTTCTTTTGGTAATTCTAAGCAAAGGTCATCGGGTACAGTATTATGGTTTCCTATCTGTTTAGTAATAAACAAATTCACAAAGCTCACAGCAAAATACCTAAGCGCCGGTTTGTAAGGTGAAACGATTTCACCTGTGTGTACCTATATTTTCTATTTCTCTTTCCCCCTACTTTCTATCCAGACAAGTTACATTACAGATATATCTATCTTATTTATAATTTTCATTATTTATTATAAAAGTTTTACTTTTTAGTTTATTATCTCGTTTATTTAATATTACTTAAAATGTTCACAGATTCGTTGTTCCTAGAAGTGAACGATCCTAATTTTTGCGCCCCTCGAAAGTTAGTCTGGGTGCCACCACACCCGCGGAACCCGCTGTGGCTACGCCTATGTAAACTTTTAACGTTTTTAAGTGTGAGTGTAATCCTGGCGACAAGTGGGTTGTGATCTCATGAGATGGACCCGTCAAATAAGTCAATATTTATATCCTACAGATGAAGAATTGATAATTCTTGCTCTGACCATGAAAGATTCCTATTTCATTTAACATTTCTTAATTCTAGTAGGACAGCTCGACATTAGGTATATTGCAATACTTCTAAAACGCTATCACTAATAAAGTGTATTATGAGTGTTTGATTTCTCTTTATCTGAAAATATGACACCGAACGTTGTCCTCTTGCACCACTTTATGATTACATTTATCTATGACACACTACCGTATTATTGGTAATACTAAATTCAGTTATACCACATAATGATATTCAACCCAGCAACCTTACTGTCCTAGAAAACTTTAAATTCTCCATCGCGAATTATCTCTATGTAGTAGTTGGAAACAAGTTTATTCTGTAATGATGAAATTTCCGAAAGTGAGTCTCACGATCTACGCAAAATCTAAATCTTTTCTGGATACTCCTCAGTCATACCATGTATCTTTTAAAGTTTTATTACTCCATAATCAATATAAAAAAACAACAAATGTTGTTTTCACATAACACAAAACATAAAAAAAAATTCCCGGAGAAAGAAATCTAGTGTGTCAACTTTTGGAAACGCAACAATCATTTTTTGCGGCTCAACTACAGAGAATCCATAATTCTCTTTTACATTCCAAGTAAAAATGTCCATTTTTGCATGCGTATAAAATTGTGTTTATGTGCGTGTTATTGATTTTCTAGATAATCATCCAATATCTTTTTCGGTCTACAACACTACACTCACGACTAACGGATATAAAAACTAGAACGTAAATGTTTACTGAAATAATTTAGTAGCTTTGAAAATTTTTAATATTCTATATAACCTACCAGTAGAAAAAATCAAGACAACATTAAACATTAATTAATAAAATTATTGAAGCATGTGCAAATAATACCGAGATGACAATAATTATAGGAAAATAGATGAAACAGATATTATACAGTGTGGAAATCCCTTATGGAATCAAATTATTTCTGTCCTTGTTTGTTCTGTCGACTTTTATTATAAATATGCGCTTTTAACATACATCTAAATGTACAGGGTGATTCACGCAAGTGTAGCATGTTCCATAATCTTTATTTTTATTAAAACACCCTGTATATTTCTATGTTCACCGGGGTGAATTTATGTTTGCTGGGATTCACGAGTGAATCCCGGCGAACCTGAGCAGCCTTACCGGAGATTGGGTAATCAACCCCAGTGGAAGGTAGGGTCAGGGCCGACGAGGAAGCAAGAAATGGTCCATTAAAAAAGTGAAGCCTAAAGAAAATGCCAAAGACATCCATAGGGAAGTAAAGTTCAAAATATATAAAACCATCATACGACCAATAGCAACATATGGCGCGACAACATAGACTATGACACAAAAAAACAATAAACCATAATACTTTTGAAAGAAAGTTATTGAGAAGAATATTGGGACCCATCTACAACAATGGTATGTGAAGAATTACGGTCAACCATGAGTCATATCAAGATTACAAAGTATCCTCTATAGCAAATTATGTATAAACACAAAAATTGCACTAGGCATGCCACCTTATATGACTAGGTAGTAGTAGACCACCTAGTAGAAGCTTAGATCACTTAGTGGAACTTTGGTGGGACGTCGGTCAGTAGGAAAACCAAGGAAGGCAGTGGATTGACGAATTTGAAACCGATGTTAAAGAGATAATGAGGGTGGATAACTAGAGGAGAGTAGTCAAGGAAATGGATGCTAAAAGGCGGATACTGAAAGAGGACATGGCCTGACGTGGGCTGTAGTGCCATAGGAGAGAGATTATATTATATAGAGAGTTGTAGTATAGTACAGTAAACCGAATGATTACTTTATTTAAAATGCCATTAAATTTTATTGTGTGTAATAAATTATAAATTAATATAATATCCATTTCATTTGCTTTTAACAGAACAAAATCAAACATTCTTACTGGACATAAAATATATGAAATTAAATAATTTACTTTTCAAGTGATTGGAATTAAATTTTAAGTTTTAAAAATTGTTTGATGCCCACTGATCATCGCCTAATTACTAACCGGTCTTCTTATATAGCTTTTACAAAAATATATAGGGTTTTTCATTCAAAATGAAGATTATGGACTATGCTAGACTTACGCCACCCTGTACATTTAAATTTATGTTTAAACCCACGAAGAGGAACGATGAACCAGAGGAAGACGAAAATGAAGGTCCCCGTACAACTTAAAGAATGACATAAAATCTATTGCAGTTAAAGGGCCATGAAGAGTTGTCCGAGACAGGAAAAAATGGAGGACTGTCCTGAAAAAGGCTTTGGCTCATAATAAGTTGTAGCGATATTATTGACGATGATTTCTTTGTCGTGAGTTGGCTTGGATCTACGAACATTTATAAGAAAAATAAAGAATTTTTTTCCATATTTATTGCCAATCTTGTTATTACTCCAGAAGGTACAGAATCATGTCTGCATCTAATTAGAGGCTCAAAAATTAACCGGATTAATAATACTAGTGATGATATAACATTTTTACAGTAACAATAAACCAGACAGAAAATTAAAGTTAAACTTAAACACAAAAACAGTACGACATTATACAATATAGAAAAATTAAATATTCGATCTGTTGAGTTATGTTATATATTTAGTAACAACAATAAGAGGAAAATATAAACGATCCCTTAAATTTTTTAGGAAGGGCCACAATACATTATTATTATATAAAATATGTTAAAGACGATTTTAATTTGATAAAGAAGAGTTTAAAAAATAAGGCAGACAATTCGTAAAAATGCTGAAATCCACTATTTTAACACTTTATCTTTTAAATTTAACTTTTTACCATTTACACTTTTATTAATATATATTAGGATATTTTCGATATCGATCAGCTGACGAATATTATGTGATTTTTTTTTGTTAGGTATCTATAGATCTAATTTCTAAAATATTAGAACTAATTTAAAAACTATATATATACATCAGAACCACTCATTTCGTAAATATAAAAAACATTTACTTTTACTCACAGTTTCATTGTATACAACGATTGACATCTTCCTGTAGGTTTCCATAGCACCTGTTTCGGTAAACATTCTTCCTTAATTTGAACAGGTTGAATCTCAACTTTATCAATTTTTCTCTTTTGGACCTTTCCTTTATAATTAATAAAATACCACAGTACCACTAAGGGAATAGCGACATTTAAAAATGAAAAGAACTTTACCATTTCTAGATTAATGTCGTATTTTGACACATAAACATCAATTTCATTATATTTTATTTGGGATTCATTTGGATAGCATACTTGAACCTCAAGATTTGCGTCTGAATGTGCCATTTTCTAGACGCACAACGGGTATTTCGTGGATTAATTCAATTTTTACAAACGTAATAAATCCACATTTTATTTTTAGGAGATATACTTGGCAAAGTTTTATCTTTAGATATTAAAATTCTGTTGTTCACGTTTTCACACATATTTTAAGGATTTAGCAATTTTTTTATTAAATAGTTTAATAAAACTTTCACCAAAATAAGACACTACAATTCCGCCACACACCTTTAAAAAAATTGTAATTATTGCACTTGAAACACTGTTAGAACATCATTAGTGTTGCACAACTCGTCAAAATATAAGTCTAGTTAAAAATAGACCAGGCTATAAGCAGATTTAGCACTGAAGCGCGAAAATTTTGTTTAAAATAAAGGTATTTTTCTAGTGACATATTTCGTGTCAGTTCAAAAGCTGATTGAAATATTTTTTCATGATCTATTTGGCAAACGCAGGTGACTATTTTTACAGTCACATCTCATAATCTTAGAAATTTAGCCGAAATTAATAAAAGAAAATGTTTTTAACAACGTACAAAAAAGTTCTATTAGCAATTTTAGTATTGAGGCCTAAAAATGTTGTTTAAAATAAAGGTATTTTTCTAGTGACATTTTTCGGGTCAGTTTAAAAGCCGATTTAAATATTGGTTCATGGTCAATTAGAAAATTTTACATTCAATTCTATTCTCATTCTCAGGTGTTTATTTTTACACTCAATTTGTATACTACCTGTTAGAAATTTTGTCAAAATTAACAAAAAACAATTTTCGGCAAAATACAAAAAATGTACAAGATATATGTACCATTGACTAACAACTAGTGACGGGATAGAAGGAATATTGTAACGGAAGTATAGTAAACGGTAATATATATATATATTGTAGGACGCTTTAAATGCGGCCGCGTTTGATCCATTCTTTTTTACAACAGACCTGATGCCTGTGCTGAAGCACACCAGAAGCAGTGGGAAGCAGTTCGTTAGCAGAGTGTAGAGTGTTGTCTTCCGAAATTTAATTATTTTGAATAGTGATTAAGCAGTTTGTTCGTAGAGTGTAGAGTGTTGATTGCTTTAATTTAATTCTTTTAAATAGTGATGTAGTAGTACGTTAGTTGAGTGTAGTGTTCTGAATTGAGCTGTAGCACAGATAAAAACATAATCAAATAATCACAAAAACAATTGCATACATATTTATTTCAGTCATCTTACTCCTACAGAAGCTACCGAGTATTCTCTCTAGAAAGCAGTCAAGCAAATAGAACATCCTTAATTCCCTAATCCCCTATCCGCACCAAAGATGGCGGATGGGCAAAAAGTAATAAAGAGAAAGCTGAAACTATTGCTAAACATTTTACAGTCTGTCCCAAACCCTTCTTTCAGTGCGTCACTAATTTTGACGTCATATAGAGTTTTAAGAATGTCGAGAATGATTGCATGACATTTTAGTTAAATTTGACAGTTGCAGGATCGTAATCTCTCTTTTTCTAATTGAAAATAATTTAATAATTTTAATATTAGTCTTTGTTCTTTCTCAATATATCTCGACATATTTAAGATATTTTTATGACAATAAAATACAAAATTAAATTTTCACTGTAAAATATCTGATAATACTAACCTGGAATGACAATTATCATTTTATCAGTTGACATTGTGGAAGTACTGTCACGATCGAGACAACCAATTATACATCCGTAACTAGAATTAGCTTTACGATAAAAATGTTTCTAAGTTCTAGGTATAATAATCACAGACTCACGTTTTTTTCTGTCACCTCTAGCTTAATATGTTAGAGAGAATTCGATCAACTATGACGCACTGAAAGAAGGGTTTGGGACGAACTGTAAAAGAGTTTTCCAACCATATCCTATAGATTTACATCTTAACATAGATAACAAAATCCAAGTTGTTTAAAATAACATCCTAAATCCTAAAATCCTAATAAAATCCTAAAATCTCACTACTAACTTGGAATTTCTCTGAAAAATTCTGTATTGAACGATGTAAATTAATGATATCATCCATGCTAGTTTAAAACCCAAAAAGTCTTCCCTTGCGTATGATATAAATACCGTAAGAATCCTGAAGGAATTACCAAAAAAACCCTACTTTACCTTAACAACTCAAAACTATCAATCGACAACAAAGTTTTGATATATCTAATAAAAAACACTGAAAACTTTTGTTTTCAACACTTTTTCAACTTCGTCTGCCTTGACCTGGCCTACACCAATAGGCCAGGTCAAGGTAGACGAAGGATCACAACTCAAATTGAAGATCACTTTTTTTAAAATTGCAAGAGCTACGTAATCACACATTATCAGGACCAGTACTTATTCAACGATTAAATGATGTCCATTGTGAATATATTAGGAAGTTAATAAAGAAAATCTGAAAATGCTCCTTCCGATTGGTTTCGTCTTTTATAGATGACAATTTTTCCATATTATATGTTAAAAATCCATATGTTTAATCTACATTTTCCATAGAAATTGACAAATAAACATATTTATGAAACAAACTGAAAAAAAAAACTCAAAGAAGAAAATAAACCCATACCGAAAAGACCTCTAAGAAATTTCATCTTATTTCTCACTCCAATATCAGTTCGCAAGTATCATATTTTAGAATAAGCGATTCTCTTTCAAGAATTTTTGAATCTAAGAGAATCTAACGATGGCAATCCAAATAAACTTTATAATTTCATTGATGATACTTCAATGATATAATTCAAAAATTTTCAAAATAACATGATTACTCAAGAAATCATGAGTAAAATCAAAGGAAGAACCAGAGAAATTATTTCTGTATACGGCTGGAAATATTGGCAGTGAATAAAATAAATCCTCGTCCAAACTAAAACTCATTAACTAAAGATTTAGTTAATCGTCCAAGCTTCAACGAAAATCCTCACCAATTCCTTGAAAAAGTTATGTGTCTACTACATACGATTTCAAATCATTACGATCGAGATTCAATAAGTAAGAAAGAATTTTTCAACAACAAGATTTAACCACGTTTTTTACAGAACTAAGAGAACCCCTGGGGTAAACATTCCGATTTGTAAGACCAACGAATTTTGCTCTTGCTATCCAATACATTCAGGAAGAAAATAATAGATATCTCCGAATAAAAATCCCAGAATTATCCTTTATCATTTTCTAACAAATTAGCTACAACTTCACAAACTCAGAGACAGTTTAACATACTCCTGCTCCTACATGATGGCAACCTAAGTTGCACAAGCTACAACAACAACAATTATTATTCTCTAGTCAAAATCCAATGCTTTTGTAACTACAACCATCAACAAATATTCCAAGAAGGACAATCCAACCCTTTAGATTTTAACAAAATCAACAAATCTTTGCATATGTACAACATTCTAGAGATAATCAACTCAATTGATACAAATCAGCTCCATCTCAATCATATAAGTCAACACCTATGAGCGTATCCATACGCCAAACAGGTTTAAATCGACTTCAATCGTAAAGAAAATTCCGCTTTCAACAGACACACCAGATTTACCGTAAAAGAACTATTTAACATTGAAGAACAAGAGAAAAACAATTACGATGACGTTTAAACAATTCACAAATGAATTGTTATGTATGTTATAAATAAGTTATGAACTTATTTATTGAAATAGTAAAATCGAAAGGGTGAAAATCGCTTCGCTTTTAAATCATTCATCCTTGTCGTTTTAAATCGTTTTAAATTTTCTTTTTGTCCAAACTTTAACATCTATTTATTCTTTCAAATGGTGCTTTTTCAATTTCTTAATCTTTCTAAACAAAGTCTCGGTGAATTTTTGAACAAAAAGGACTAACTCGGGTTTTTGGGATAGTAGGACATAACATTTTTTTTTAAATTCGTGTACAATTTTATTCCAACATTTTTGGAATAAAAAAAAATAAATTACTACGTGTTTTATAAATAACTATTAAGTGAAACTTCTTGAAACTTTTACAGCTGAATATTTGGTATATTGTCCCCATTTTCACGCGAAAATAACTTTTTTTGTGCATTTTTAGAAAAGTTATTGATGGTTATCAAACAATCGACTTTGCGAAGTTATTTTTGAAATATTTAAGCGATAAATTAATAAAAAAACTTCATAAACTCACATTTTAAAGGACTTTCTATGATTTTTCAGTACAATTCTGTCAGTTTTCCATATGATTTACCGGATTTCACCTTTGGTATTTTAAGTCAAATAGCGATCTTAGATTGTTTATAAATTGTTTACAAATAAAAAATGGCGTTTAATCTTTTGCAGTTTTGTTTATTACATATTGTTAGTACCAAATTTTTCAAAAGCAATTGGCATATGGTAGAACCTATTAAACAATATAAACCATTAAAGAGACACAAGAAAAATGAAAAAATAAAATTGATAAAATATACAAGAAAGAAGTTTGTAGGTAGAGAAACTATTTAATGTACCTATTAAAAACTATTTTATTTTGCAAAAAAGAAATTACTGATATCAACCACAGGTGAAGTAATAAAATCGACAATTTTTCCGATTTTCGTATTCGAAAACAAATCTGGTAATAATTCAAGAAATTAAAGTCAAATAGGACAGACAATAATTCCGTTTAAAAATTTGTGGAAAATGAAAATAAGAGATACTGTAGAATCATTTCAAACAAAATTAAAAAACAGAATATATACATAGACAGCAGACAAAACAAAACTATCTAATACAAAGATTTAATAAATAAAGCGGAAAACGTGTGACATATAAAAAGTTTAAGAATTTAGCAAAGAGAACATTAACTCCTTGTTGGAAACAAAAACAATACAATTAATCATCATTAAATAAAGACAAAATAATTTTAAGGCGAACTTTACACATATAAGCAAGTATTAACAAAATTTACTTACAGAGAAGGAAATTCCCGAAATGTAAAATTATTTCGAGATCCAGGTGGTGATAAAGACAATGAGAGGAAATCGGTACGTTCTTTATAGTTCAATCGGTACTTGAAGCGTCCTTTTAGTTCAGACTCGTTGTGGCAGGAGGCTAAGTTTTCTATCGGAGACTTAAATGTATACATCCAAGGCCTCTCTTGACTTTCCTCTTCATAGTCTCTTTTAGGGTGGAAAGTCTCGAGCGACCTATATTTTTCATGTTCGAAATAACTTTTTTGCAAAGATGACCTTCGACAATAACTGTCGAAAGACACCGACTGATGGTCCAAAAAGGGTGTTTTAGACTTGAAGTTATGAATGGTGTCGAAATCTGATTTTCCACTATTTGATCTATTGAAGTTAATGGTAGTCTTGGGAGGCTGTTGCAAATTCGGTACGTCTGGAGCCAGAATGGTGATGATTTGGACCACAAATTTTCAGGAATGCGTTCAGAAAACACGACACTAAGTTCAGTTTCTTCGGCAGGGGCCGTTGACGTTTTAATCATGGTATTTGCGAGTTTTATTGTGATATGTATTGTTGCGCGACATCAGGAATTGTTTGCGCCTGGACTTTTATCAGACTACTTCGCATAAGAACTACGCGCATGTGCCCCTGTGAAATTCGTCAATATCGTTCGCCGGAGCAGGGACGCCCAACAGCAAATTTTCCGAAGGGAAGATCGAGCAATCAACAATTTGCCAATTAGGTCATTCCACTTTTATCTGAAAAGCATCAAATATATTTACGATATAAGTTAAATCATCTATTTAACACGTTTTAATTATATATATATATATATATATATATATATATATATATATATATATATATATATATATATATATATATATATATTCTTTTAATATAGGACGATTAAAATAAAAGAATAATTTATTTGGTCTCCTAAACATGTCTTTTGTCTAATCTAAAAATATAGAGAAAAAGGTTAAATTAAAATATATCTATAAAATTAGAATTAATTTGTGCGGTCTTTCTGTGAAAAAATCATCGATTTCACGTAAAACTCTTATACAGGTTTTTAAAGGTTCTAAAAGATATATGAGGGCTAGCTGATGACAAATCCACGTACAGCTGATTTTGGTTTGTTTTAAACAATTATAAAAAGCAGAAAAGATTATTTCTTGTCTATTAAACGTTTCTTATACATTTTAGAGAAAAATGGTTCAAATAAAATAAAAAGTTTTTTTAAGTTGCTAGAGTCTAAATTAAAGAGCATAGGTAAACAATTGACGGAGACACTTTCAAAAAACTCTTTTTTTCAGTAATTTATAAATGTTAATAACTTGTTTAAATAATGATATGTAATATAACTACTTAAAATTATCGCAATTAATGAGTTTATGAATTGTGCTTATCTCAGCTAGATCAACCAAATAGTTGGTAAGTCATTTAATTTGTTTATCCCGGAGAGCGATTATTCAAACAACTGCACTTGCTCAAACAGGGATTAAAAAAAAATTCAACATTTTATCAAAATTGTTATTAAAAAACCGTTTAAAAAGGGCTGTAGAGCAATAAAAATTTGTAATAACTTTGGTAATTTTGATGGGTGTTTTACAATAAACTTCGGTAAATTAAGGTTTTCGATAAAAATGAAACGAGGAAATACTACAAATTCCTAAATAATAGCCGCCGAGAATTTAAACCACGATTACCAATTTGTAAAGACACTAACGGAGAAAATCTACATGATAAAAACTCAGTTCTTAACACATGGGCACAACATTTCAGCGAGCATCTAAATATAAACAATATTGAAAGAGGTTACAACATAGACAATCAACAAAATCTATAACGTTAACTACATAGTGAAGAACCAACCAGAGAAGAAGTATCAAATGCCATTATAAAACTCAACGACAATAAAGCCCCAGGAATCGATGAAATCTGTTCGGAAATGTATAAAAAAGGTGGTGATCAACTTTTTCAACAATCCATAAACTAATAGTACTTATATGGCAGAATGAATTGGTAGCAGGAGTGGCTAAAGGGAGTAATATGTCCGTTTGATAAAAAGGGTGATCAACTGGACTGTAAAAATTATAGAGGCATTACTCTGTTAGCATCTGCGTGTAAAATCTTCGGCAATGTATTGTTTGAAAGACAATATCAATGCGGATTTACTGCTGGAAAGTCAACTACATATCAAATTCAAGCACATAGACAGATTCTAGAAAGTCACTAGAATAGATACACACCATCTCTTCATCGACTTCAAAGCAGCCTATGACAGTGTTAAAAGAACTGCATTATATAATGCAATGATAGACTTTGGGATCCCACCTAAGTTAGTTAAGTTGACCCAATTAAACTCTACGTTCTTTGACATTAATAATAGTCTAAGACAGGGGGACGCGCTGGCGTGTCTCCTCTTTAATATACCTTAGAAAAGCCAATTAGACAATTAAATATTAGAATGAATGGAACTATTTTCAATAGATCGACGCAAATTCTCGCACTCGCTGACGATATAGTTATAGTGAGCAGAAGTGTGAGAGACATGGTGCAGTGTTTACAAGGCTTACGGACTCGGAAAGTGAATTAGGACTTGTGGAAAACGAGAAAAAAAAACAAATATATGTTGGTTTCTAAAAACCCCCGAAATATCCAACAGAGAATTCAAATTAACAACCTTTGAGCAAGTCAAAGAATTCACATATCTTGGATCACTACTAAACCCAACAAACACGACAAGCGACGGAATGAAAAGACGCATATCAATAGCAAACAGAAATGTTCACGTTCTCCAGAAACATTTAAAAAATAAAAATATAAAACTTGCAGTAAAGTTCAATATATACAAGACCTTAGGGGAGAAAAATTCTTAGAAAGATTTTTGGGGCCGTAAATGAAAATGGGCTATGGCGTCGAAGATACAACTTTGAACTATATCAGTTATGCACCAATCCAGATATTATGAAATTCGATAAAGTGCAGAGGCTTAGATGGGCTAGACACATTGTTAGGATATGAGATCACGAATACACGAAGAGATTGTTGATAGCAACTCAGTTGCTATTAACAAGTCCTCGTAGACACTTTGTCTCAGGACCAGCAACCTCCAGTGGGGTCTTACGTTGCCATGTTATCAATTCCTGTTGTAACTTAAACATCCTAGTATATAAGATCAAATTCTTCTTCTTCAAGTGCCATCTTCGTTCCGAAGGTTGGCGATCATCAGGGCTATACGTATTTTCGAAACTGCTGACCGAAACAATTCGTTGCTGCTACAGCTATACCATTCCCATAGATTCTTTAGCCAGGAGTTTCGTCTTCTTCCTATGGACCTTTTTCCTGCTATTTTCCCTTGCATAATTATTCGAAGCAGTTCATATCTTTCGCCTATTGTAATGTGTCCCAAGTATTGCAGTTTTCGTTTTTTGATCGTAAATATGACTTCCTTTTCTTTATTCATTCTTCTCAAGACCTCGACATTTGTGACTCTCTCGGTCCATGATATTCTCAGGATTCTGCGATACATCCACAGTTCAAATGCCTATAATTTTTTGGTATCAATCTTTTTCAACGTCCATGACTCCATTCCGTAGAACAGCACAGAAAGTACGTAACATCTCATCAGGCGAAGTTTCATTTCAAGGCTCAAATCTCTTCCGCAGAACACGCTCTTCATTTTAGTGAATATGGATCTGGCTTTTTCTATTCTTATTTTGATTTCTGCTGAGCTATCGTTGTCTTCATTTATAAAAGTGCCTAAATATTTGTATTTGCTAACTCGATCGATAATTTCATTGTGTAAATATAAATTTTGGACATTTTGTGTTGATTTCGATATTACCATAAATTTAGTTTTCTTTATGTTCAAAGATAGTCCATATTCTTCGCTGCAGTCTGCTATCTTATTCACCAATGTCTGTAGCTCTTCAAGTGCTTCTGCGATCAGAACGGTGTCGTCGGCAAATCTCAGATTGTTTAATCTAACACCATTTATTTTAATACCTACGGATTGCTCAGTGAGTGTTCTATTCATTACGTCTTCGGAATAGAGATTAAACAGGGTTGGTGACAGTATACACCCTTGTCTCACACCTCGCTTTATTTCAATTTCTTCAGTGGTATTATTCTCTACTCTCACTACTGCTTTCTGATTGTAGTACATATTTGCTATTAGTCGGATGTCTCGTTTATCTAAATTCTTTTCTGTCAGGAGTCTGATTAGGTGATCATGCCGCACTTTATCAAAGGCCTTGTTGTAATCTATGAAACACATGAATACATCTTGATTTATGTCAAGACATCTTTGAGACATAACGTTCAGTGCAAACAACGCCTCTCTTGTTCCAAGTCCATTTCGGAATCCAAACTGGGTATTATTGATGTCCATTTCCAGTTTTCTGTGTACTCTAGAGTGTATAATTTTCAGAAATATTTTCAGTACATGGCTCATCAGACTGATTGTACGGTAATCACTGCATTGTTTGGCATTTATCTTTTTTGGTATAGTAACAAAGGTGGATAAAAGCCATTCTTGTGGTATTTTTCCTGATGTATAAATGCTATTGAAAAGTTTAACTAAAATGTGAATCGAGCCTTTTTCTATTAGTTTAAGGATTTCCGTTGGTATTTCATCTGGACCTGGGGCTTTACCATTTTTCATTCTTTTTAGTGCGATCTTAAAGATCAAATTATGTAACTTAAATTCAATTTAAATTCAATAAAACATGTACATCCAGATAACACTGATGCTGGAATATTAATTCCGAAAACGTTCTGTGATGTAGCCCGATAGGGTGTTTTAATTATATACCTTTTATTAAGGATTTTTAAATAAATTTTTTGTGATACATGGTATATAGCCAGCTACAGGAACTTAGTTTCCTTGTAGATTCTAATTATGACGTTAAAAAATAAATTGTAATACAGCCCTGTCACTAGATTATGATTGATAAGGTTAGAGTTTGCAGAGCTGTATAAAATATAAAAAATATGAATCCTAATTTTATATTTTTTCAATAAAATTCTGTTTGTTCAAAATAGATATGTTAATCGCCACAATTGCAAACTTATTCAAGGTATTTGTTTACGGCGATGAGAGGTGATTAATAAAGCCATATATTATCAGGTTGAAATAAATACCAAGGGGAAGCAGTAGAAAACTATCGATTTTTGTGGTTTCTAACTTAAACACTACCTGATCGCTCAAAAATAACAAGCACAACAAAATATTAACACTATTAAAATAAAGGTATATATATATATATATATATATATATATATATATATATATATATATATATATATATATATATATATATATATATATATATATATATATATATATATATATATATTATATATCATCATCATCAGTTTAAGCCTATTCTACCGATTATGGTAGTTATTGTGTTTTTATTTTTGATTAAAATCAACTAGGAATAGGTAGAACTACTTAGATGTTTTGTTTATCAGCAACCGGTAATTATATTTAGATAAACAAGTTCTTGTTTTTATTGCCTCAAAATAGACTTTGTTGTTTTTGTCTAGGCACCTGTTGCACTGAATGTTGATCTAGGAATTCAGAAATGTTTATTATCGGTGAATATAAAACAAGTTGGTTCACAATAAAATTTAGATGGAGAACTTGTTTGTTATTTACTTCAACATTCTGGACTGCTGTAATGCAAGTTATTGTGTTTTTATTTTTGATTAAAATCAACTAGGAATAGGTAGAACTAGATGTTTGTTTAATATATATACAAACAACACAGTTTATTAGGTCCAGTATTATCCAGTAATTCTTGTATATATATATATATATATATATATATATATATATATATATATATATATATATATATATAGCAAACAAAAGTAAAATGTAATATGGTATGACTCGCAAAACAGAAAACCAAAAAAGGTATATCCATGGAAGGCAACCATAAATACGTATTTCTGACTATTGATCGTCTTCAGTACGGTGCAACCAAGTTAGAAAAGGAGCATGTTAACTTGGAAAAGGATCACTACAGGAGCAATGCGACCAATTTGTAACATTAGAGTTAGAAGACCCTGATGGTTTCCAGGAGAACAACTAACAATAACTACGGAGGAAGCTACAGCTTCTGCCCACGATTTTCTAATATTCGCTTTTATGTGCCATGTTGTATCGGTTTGTTTCCTTCCTCCTAGTGGGAAATTCTGGAGTGTTTTCATAATTTTTTACCGTAGCTTTTGCTTGTCTGTATATATTTGCTAAAGTCTATATATGGTTTCTCAATGCGTTGGTTGGTCAAAGCTTCTATTACTGCTTCGGGATATGTATACGGAGGAAGCTACAGCTTCTGCCCACGATTTTCTAATATTCGCTTTTATGTGCCATGTTGTATCGGTTTGATTCCTTCCTCCTAGTGGGAAATTCTGGAGTGTTTTCATAATTTTTTACCGTAGCTTTTGCTTGTCTGTATATATTTGCTAAAGTCTATATATGGTTTGTCAATGCGTTGGTTGATCAAAGCTTCTATTACTGCTTCGGGATATGTAGAATTGAAAGCCTTCTCGAAAACTCTGAAGCTTAATGCTAGCGGCATTTAATATTCTTTAACTCTACTCATTAGTTCTCGAAGCGTATGGATATGATCCATGATACTGAATCCACTTCTGAAGCAGCTTGCTCTCTTGGCTGTGCAGCTTCTAATGCATTTATTAATCTGTTGTTGATGATCTTTGTAAATGTAATCTGACTGTCATGTCATGTGGGACATAAGCATTATTTGTAAAAGCATGTATGTCGATCTTTGGGAAATAGAAATAAATTATCTAAACATTGATAAGTCTTTAATATATTACAGTGAATATATCTTGTATATGATTGGTAGTAGACATAGGTTTGTATCCTCTTCGTGTGTATCTTAACTTCTTGGTTATTAATTTCATCTTCAATTCACATACTTAGGCTCCCTGATCACCAAGGAGAACGTCATGACGGAAGAAATCAAGCGAAGAATAATCCTAGCAAACAAATGCTATTTTGGACTGAGTAGACATATGAGAAGCAGAAACTTAAGCCAAAAAACAAAAATAACCATATACAAAACCCTTATACAACCAGTGTTGACATATGGGTCAGAGGCATGGACCATTTTCAAGGCAGATGAAAATCTCCTGCTTATATTTGAACGAAGGATCCTGAGAAGAATATTTGGTGGCATCTGTAAAAATGGTGTTTGGAGAAGGAGGTACAACTACGAGATATATCACAGATATAAACATATATTTGGTGGTAAAGACGTAGTATCCTTTATAAAAATAGGAAGACTAAGATGGGCAGGACATCTGGCAAGATCACAGCACAAAAACCCTCCTAGAAGAATCCTTATGCCACAACCTGTGGGAAGTAGAAAAAGGGGTAGACCAAAACTCAGATGGAGGGATGGTGTAGATGAGGATGGTAGACAAATAGGCGCAGCAAACTGGCAACAGTTGGCAATGGATAGAACTGACTGGCGTAATAGACTTGGGAAGGTCGAGGCTCTTTTATAGGGCTGTAGCACCAATGATGATGATGATTAATTTCATCTTCAAGTGTTTCAGAGGCTTTGTATAGTTCGCTGTAAAATTTAGTCACGAGTTGTATTATTTCATTTCTGACTCTAATTCTGGTGTTCTCGTTTGCTAGAGCAGAGATTTGCTTCTACCCAATGATTAATGCTTTTCTTGTTTTTTTTATAGTTTTTTTTTCTGTTTTTGATTCCATTTTCTACCAGATTTTCATTGTATTTTCTTAAGTCTTCCTTGTCTTTCTTATGTCTTAGTATTGAATTCTCTATATATTGCTATTTACTTAAATTTCCCTTCTTTGTTTTAGGCTTATTTTGGTTTTATTAGACAGTTTACTATGTTTATTTTGTTGTTGCGGGCCTCCGATTGCTTTGGCACTATCAAGGATGATTTCCATTAATTGAGAGCCATCGATTTGGTCATGTAATTTTTCATCAATTGTCCTTTGGTAGGTACCTGAGTTTTCTTTTAGATTGTTAATATTTATACCGGTTACTGTTGGTTTTGTGATTAATTTTATTTTTTCTAGTTTCAGATCACAACAATTTTTGCTCTGATTAGTATATCGTCGCTGCTTGTATGAAATTTATTTATTACACTGACGTCTTTTATTGTAGCAATCTTGTTGGTTAGAATGAAGTCAATATCATTCTTAGTGGGTCCATTTGGTGCTACCCAAGTTCATGTTCTGTTCGAATTTTTTTTTAAGAATGTATTTGCAATATGTTGGTAGTATGCAAACTGGACCAGTCTTTCTCCCCTTTCATTTCTCTCACCATCTCCATACTTTCCCATGACTTGTTCTTTGCCGTTTCTCTTTCCCATTTTTGCATTAAAGTCACCAATTAAAAACTTGAAGTGACTTTTATTTTTATTTTATGCTTCAGTTATGTTAGTGTAGAATTTCTCTATTTCTTCTTCAGTGCGTGAGTAATCGTTGGGGCGTATATTTGTATAATTTGTATAGTGTATATCTTTGACAGTTGTCAGGTTAAGCTAGCTACTTTATCTAAGATACTAGTTATTTCTACTATTTTTCGATTCTATTTCTTTTTGATTAGGAATCCAATACTGCTTGTTCTGCCTTTTGATATTCCTCGGTAGTAGAATGTGTTTCCTGACGCTAATTCTAAAAGCTCTTCATCTTTCCAGCTTACTTAGCTGATTCCTATGACGTCCCATTTTACATTTTCGGTTTTTTCCAGTTCTCTAAGTCTGGATTGATTTGATAGCAAGCGGCAGTTATATGTCGCTATAATATAAAGCGTTGTTGTTTTATTTGGTTAGCTGTTTAGACTCCGCAGATTTTTAGCACTCTCTGTTCTCCTGGCTTGGTCTCAAAAGCTACCCAGCTCAAGTCCATTTGGTGCTATTACCTATCAGCTATCGGCACATCCATGACCAGATTCCGTAAAAGAGGAGATAAGATAATGGGATCAGTGGACATTGCTCAGAGTTTTGTTGCAGAATGAGTATGAAAAACTTTAAATTAGTTAGAATATTTGTTATAATAATGTATATGTCCCCAAAGTCGTTACAGGAGTAGATAAAAAATATGCAGGTACCTACTTAATTGAGTCAATTAAAGTTATACCTACTAACAAAATGTTGGTGAAAATACTGCAGTTGATGAATATCCGTTCCAAGAATTTGACAAGTTGGGACGTAGGTATGAGCTAAGAGCTCAGGAAGTATTCCAGGTATAAATCCTCAACAATCAAAAAATAATATTATATAGATACAATTCTTGACTGGTTAAGACCACGGTTAAGACTTTCTAATCGAAAAGAAGAAGAAGTAAATAATTAGGTTAGTTTTTGGTGGGAAACATCCAAACCATTCCAAACATCAAATTTATTGTTTTGTTTATAATCTGAAACCAAGTTAAATTAGCACAAAATACTTCATCGGAAAATTCTTAATTATGGCAGAGAGATTGGAAGATTTAAATTTACCTAATAATACAGTACAGAAAATTATTAAGGAGGCGCTTCCTGAATCTGTGAATATAGGAAAAGATGCCAGATCTGCTTTGTCCAGAGCTGCTTCAGTGTTTGTTTTATATGTCACTTCTCAAGCATCTAATGAAGCTCAAAAAAATAATAGAAAGACGTTAATTGCAAGCGATGTTTTAAAAGCATTACAAGAATTGGAGTTTGAAAATTTTGTAGAACCTTTAGAAGAAATTTTAAAAGGTAGGTATCCATATATATTATAAATTACATTAAGTAATGGAATGTGACCCAATCATTGCAAATTTGATAATTCCTGGTAGTCAGTTTTTCAGAATTCCATGAAGTAATCCTCTGTATTGTCTATCTGCTCAGTGGTTAGTTTCATGAGCCTTAATATTTTAGTATTTTTGACAGTAGGTTAGTCAAATCCTGCAACTTTAAATTTTTTTGTTAAATTATAACCTCTTCCTTTGAACAGATTTTATTACATTTGTGTACTTGCCATTTTCGTGAATATTATTTGTTGTTTCAAAAGTTTTTTATTTTGCTGCAATCCCTTTTGTTTTGACAAACTCTATGTCTTAGCCATTGACAAATATCTGGGCACTCAAATAGTTTTATATAATAATAAAGTGTCAGTTTATAGATTACTGTTCTACATGACTATTATCTTCTGATCTGTAGCTTTGAAATAATTTGGTTTGTGAGATTATTAACCAATTTATATTTAATATCTTGTAGAGGATCTTTACCCAATTGACTGATATGATGTGTTAATAATTGGTAGTCAAAATGAATCTCCTAGTAAATCTCAAGGTATCCATTCACACACACATAATATATAAACCTAACATGTAGATTAGAAGTCTTCCTCTTTCATATATTAGAAAACTTTGTTTTCGCCAAAATACAGAAATGTATATTTTTTATTTTTAGAATATAAAAATTCCAAATCGAAAAAGCAAGTTAAAATTAAAAAACCTAGTGGTGAAGAACAAACTGAGATGGAAGAGGGTGACGAAGTTCAAGAGGTTGTAGATGATGAATAAATTTTCTGTTTAGTATAAGAAGTCATTTTTATTTTCTTATGTTAATTTTACCTCTAATATAAATGAGTAAGTATTATTAATCTGAAAATATACTTTAGAATGTTCATGTTTAAGAACTCTCCTAAAAATAACAGGATAGTATTTTTGGTCTCATATTTTTTATCAAAATACTCTATTATCAGTGAGTTAAACAAAAACATATTTTTTAACCTGTTAAATTATTTAAACAACTTAATATATGGGCACATGTAATGAAAACGCTGTTATATGATATACATTTTATTTATATGAAATTAAACAAATTGGAAATAACAATTTACTTAGGTACCTTGAACAATATTGGGACCAGATAGATAGATTAGAGGATATCATTATGCTTTATTGTGACCATCAAACCTTATTAAAGGCTTGACTTACATTTAAAAAAGCAGTTGCACAGTGACTTTTTTTCAAATGTCCCATTCATTTGTCTACTACTCTTTGTATTTGTTCAATTGTACTATGCTTTTTTGTGGCAAATTGGTGTTGAAGGATCAGATTGTTTTCTTTTATTGTATGATTCAGCAGAGTTAAAAACAGTTTTTCTAGAGTTTACCAAAGACAGGTACAATAATAATGGGTCTATATGAAGTTAATTAATTTCGAAGTTGTCCAGTGGTCCACTTTCAATGGGTCAGGAAGTATCTTAGTCAGAGTGCTGCATTTCGGTTCTATTTTAAACATTTTAAGATAAAGTTAATTATTATTAGTTTATTAGTTTTTTTTTCACCAATGTTTGACCAAGCTTGATTAATCATCATCATGAGGGATCAGCTTATAACTTCTAGGACAGACTAAAACGGATCTTAAATCCCAAAATAAAATTGTAAAATTCATCGGAGCATTGACAACAACACAATAAAGACGAATTTATTACAAAATGAATAAAGTAGCCGATGAAATTAATTTAGAAGGTTTTCACAAGTATTTTCATGCTCATCTGGCCAAACCCCTGTTAATGGCAATAGTAATAAAATGTGAATATGAATGTTTTGACTTCATATGAACCACCTAAGGTTTTTGAAATAAAATTCATGAAAGTTGAACTACTGTTCCAAAATAATTGTAAATTATGTTTGTGCACCATGTTTGGAAATTATTCTGTTTTGATACTCACTTTTTATACTTATGTTCTTTGCACAGTTTTTGCTTATATATAAAAAACTGACAGTTCTGTTTTCTCTATAAAGAAACTGAATGTTTTAAATTTTATATGGTTTATAAGTTAAACTTTTACTTCAATCTTTTTCAATTTTTTCTCTATGAATGTTTGCTCATTTAACTAATTTGTAGATGAACTGATGATGTATATGGTATGGACTAATACACGAAACTTCTTCAAAAGGATGAAGTAGCAGTATACTTTCTTTTTATTTTCCACCTTTTGACAGATAACTCTCCACTATCGCAGTGAACTACATTTTGTATTGAAATTTGACAGTTGTACTCTCTTTCTACATTTATATATATGTATATATATATATATATATATATATATATATATATATATATATATATATATATATATATATAGCCTAATCAATATATTACAATTATTAGTAAGTGTTCTCAGCTGTATCGATCCACTCCTAATACCAAAAAATAAAAACAAATATGGTGTCTTCATGTATACTGTTGTTTTGATATTAGCAGTTTAGATTATGTAAACATTTTATTATGATTGTAAATTTTGAATGATATTCTTTATATTTTAGTTTAACACAGAATCATAGATTCCTAATAGTTAAATATTAATTTAATTCCACTTGTAAATAATGTATTTATTAAATATTGTCACAAATCATGGTGTTTTAATCTGTATTGATATCATCAGCCTGAATTTCTGAAGAGTTATTTTATATTTTAACTTTTGTTGCATTTACAATGTTCTATCTGCAAAAATTATTACTACCTTTGGAATGGCTCGTATATAATGTACAATTTTAGGAATTTATTAGTGATAAAAAATTGGGTAAAAAAGTTTGATATGTTATCATTGTAGTGGATAATAAAAAGTTATTAGCTATACTTTCTATCTGTATTTCTCAATTTGATAATATACAATAAAGATTATTTTTTTATCAGATTTAAGCACTCTTGCTAAGAGGAAACTTCACTCTTCGTAGGTAACTAGAGTATTAAAAAGATTTAGCTCTATCAACTGTCAACTTCATAGAAACCAACTAAAATTTCTGAAATCAAGTACATGAAAATTCATCTTACCTCTTTAGAGTGAGAACAGAAAGCAGCAAGATTCACAGATCATCTAGAAAACACAGTTGAGCCACAAAATGAAAAAGAACTTCAATAAAACATAACTTCAACTCAAAAAAGCACCTGGCTTTGACCCCATTAGAATGGTTTTTATTTCATCAGAGCAATAGCTCTAAAAGCTAAAAGCGACTAATATTTGAAAATGTTTGACAGGCTAGAGGATAGAGAACAATTATTTATTTAATTGTTTAGTTCTTTGCCACCAGAGCAGGTGGCACCTCTGTGATCGAACCACTGAAAGTGGGAAGATTTTGGATACATTAGTTGGAATTTTTGGTTTGAATCGGAATCTGCTCGAACGGCTGACGAAGTAGAAATACTGAAATAACTGTGATATCGTTCTGTTGATTTCAATTCAAACCTGAAAAGTTTGACTAATTTATGCTCCAATGCAATAATATATGATATATATTTAAAACTAGAGCTAAGATTAATATTACAGGAATTAATATTAAACTCAACAGTCTTCCGGGTTGAACGGCGTCGGTTATCATTGCGCCGAGCTTTCGACATCCTCTTCGATGTTTTCTTCAGGGCTTACGAGGTCTCAGTCTCCTGAGCCCCCAGACACTAATACACTGATCACTAATCAATGCGTTACTGGTGCTGGGAATGGAGGAAGGGTAATTTATACCGTCGATGGTGACGTGGCTGGGGTGGAGGTTGACGTATGGATTGGCGCGCACATTTCTCACAGTAGGATTTTGATTGAATGGTGGAGCGGACAGTATTTTCTTTATGAGAGGTCTCCAAGTCGAAGGTAACTGTATGCCGTCATTTCTTTTATTGAGACAATTTGGCCTTTTTTCAATCTCTGATAACCGACGCGGTTCAACCCGGAAGACTGTGTTGAGTTTAACATTAATTCCTGTAATAGTATTAATCTTAGCTCTATGTTTAATTATACTTAAACCTTTCGGAACATAATATATACAATAGGTAGGTGCAATATAGCATAACCCGTTACTTTTAATCAAATATGATGCCAGAATGATTTATAGATGAAAATGTATGTATATATATATATATATATATATATATATATATATATATATATATATATATATATATATATATATTCTCCAATTGATTATTCCGTTGTGATATATATATACATACACAAGAAATACTGGATATTAGTGACTGTTAATATAAACAAACAACTCTGTTTATTAGGGTTGCAGTCAGAAAATTGGCCGGGATGTTAATGAAACACTTTTTTGACTTTTTGTCTAGCTTTCGGAATGGTTTTATTCCTTTTTCAAGACACTGTAATAAGAAAAATATGTAAATATTTATAAAATATCACAATTCTTCAGTGCAACTTACCAGTCGTTGAGATTATTTGTAAAAACATTAATAACACACATATAAAATAAGGGACAAAATAGATTCTAAAATTTTTAAAATTTAGGTACAGATAGTAAAACTTAGTTTATGGCATCTTTTACTGGTGTGTTTTAACTCTGACACATAGAGAACAGAAAGTAAAAACCCTATGATTAAAAAGTAATTAGGTGTACTTAATATTATATTTCTTTTTAAGAAATACTAGGGGCCCATCTGGGGTGATTTACTTTTTAATTTTAAAATTTTTAAACCTGTCTTAATGGTATGCAACATATTATGCATGCAAGTGTAATTTATGTACAGGTAAATATTTATTTTATTTTGGATGTTTTTCCAGTAAGTATCCATAAATATTGCTCAGTTTATCTATGTCAGACTTTTTATTGATGCACGATTTACTAGATTTTATGGAACACATTTCCAAGAAAACACGTTTTGAATGGTTCTTTTCCTTTGCCAAAATACCAATTTTCTGACTGCAACCCTAATAAACTGTGTTGTTTATATATATATATATATATATATATATATATATATATATATATATATATATATATATATATATATATATATATATATATATATATATATATATATATATATATATATATATATATATATATATAATCTTTCAACCCTGTGATTACTAAATGTTAAGAGAAATATAAAATTGTAAAAAATTAGTAAATCCTTTATTACAAAAATTCGTGTACATACATATTTATTGTTAGAAATACCCAAAAGTAGCCTAAAAATCCCAACAATTCCAATTTGATATTATAGTAGTACTATTTGACTTATTAAGTAGACAAAACAAATTATCAAATTTTTGTAGAAAATAGAATGTTTTAAGTAAAACATATTTCTCCAAAAACATACATTAAGAATGCTAGTTTGGATGATATTTTATAAGTTTATGAGTTTATAAATAAACTCTTCTTTAAAACTTAAGCGTTCTTCTTAGTCGAGAGTTCTAATAATGGACAAATCCGCAATTCACTTTTAAATATAAAAGAGGGGTAGGTTAAAAAAACATAAAACACAGTTTTTTAATGTCAATGGATTAAAGTAAATGCTAGACTGATGTTAACAGGTACCATGAAAGCTGTACACCAATCTCAACATAAAAATAAGTAAAACTTTAGAAGACAATATAATAGTCAACCAGATGAATCAATATAATAACTAAATCTTACTGGGATAATGGATCAACATTTAATGATCATTGATGATATAATTAATGAATTAAAACACATTCAAAACATTTGAATCTAAGGAAACACAAGCGCAGAATCATTATACAATATTTTACACACCAGTGAAAACAAGTAACAAGAAACGAACTTAAAATGGAAATTCAGATACTACTATAATAATGTATACAACAACATTTCCAATAATAATATTCCCCTGGAAAAGACGCATCTCTATTTGCAACTTGATTTCTTGAGGGCCTGCTATAGGTTTCACTAGATATAAAACCATACTATTAAACTGGTCATTGACTTTCTTAAAATACATGTCATTGACTTGTTCGATGTTGTTTGGACAGATAACATCTAATAGCTTAAGAGTAAACTCCGCTCGGGATGCGTACCATTCTGGACCCTTAATCCGGAAGAGGTTGATGTGTCCATGAGTAAGAGGTAGATTTGATACCAGTGTTATGTATTGGTATGTATACTGCTCCGGCATCAAGAGACACTCGTAGTCCCTTGGGTCGCAAAAAGATTGGATGCGCTTACACCTCCTGAGAAAAGTTATAAATTTAAACAATAATTTAAATATACAATAGTATTACTTACGATTTGTGCTCAGTGTCTTTAATGTAGTTAGCAGGACATTTGATACTGTAACACTTAAATGCTCCTCTGGTATTTAAGCACACTTCCTCTGAAAGGCATACGTTTTGCTGACATTCATCGATATCTGTAAATAATTAAAAAAATATGATATACACCTTCCATCAACAAGCAACGACATATATGCTGCTCCAACAATGTTAAAATATTGATATCAACTAAACAAAATTTAGATATTAGCGCCATATGTCATTTACAGGAAGTTAATATTGGTTCAATGTAAACTGTGAATTCTATTCACTTTTGGAACAAAATAAAGTCAGTCTTAACTGTATACTGAACTGGTGCGTTTCATTTATAAATTTTAACAAACAACTGCTGGAACAGAACGTAATCGATACCACGTTCATGAAACAGCGAGAGTATGAGTAAATGAGCTGATTTAAATTCTTAAAGTTCTTGAAAACCAAACTGTGATTTAAGCTCAAACACACGCCATAGGCATTAATGCCCAGAAGTATCCAAGTAGTGATATGTAAAGTTGATAGAGTGTTGTTGATTGAGTATAGATATATGAGAAAATTGTTTCTCTTCCTTAGACATTTTTGATGT
This sequence comes from Diabrotica undecimpunctata, assembly GCF_040954645.1. Classification (NCBI taxonomy): domain Eukaryota; kingdom Metazoa; phylum Arthropoda; class Insecta; order Coleoptera; family Chrysomelidae; genus Diabrotica; species Diabrotica undecimpunctata. The sequence goes on from NC_092812.1 coordinate 51,959,237, forward strand.
GTTTAGAACAAACTTTGCCAGAAGCTGGCTCCGCACTCTGGAATTTACCTAATTAGGTAATACACAAAATACATTGTTAAAGCGAGATACAGAGAATGTAAATAGTTAGTTCTACCTTACATAATCCACAATCTACAATACTTTCATTTAAATTATTAAAGTCCAACAAAGATAAAAAGTGTGTTCTTTTTGGTAAATACTAACCTATACAAACGCGTCCATCACTCCCTAATTTATAGCCTGGGGGACATTCGCATCGGTAGCTACCAGGTACATTTTTGCAACTGCCTATACATAGTCTTCTATCTTTAAATCTTTCACATTCATCAATGTCGGTACAGGTCCTAAAACAGGTCATTTTGATTTTATTAATTTTAAAAAACTTCACCTCTGAAATTGAATAGTCAATAAAGTATTAAATGAAAGATATACATATAACAAAAAAGTTATCAAACATGTATTAGGTTGTCCCATAATTAAGAAAACTCCATAACGACTCAAATAAATAATATAACTCATGACCATGGTTTATAGGCCATGGTCTGAAATTATTCCTTCATGAAGCTTTGTCTGCGGTTGTTTCAGACACTATCAAGGACCTAAGTTTTTTTCCAGACCGCGACAGATCACTAACTGAGTGTTGGTATACATATAGACAGTATTTTTCTTTCACAATTCCAGGATTATTACTAAGGTCTATAGTTATATCTATTTTATTCATGATTTTGTATATTACATTTTAGTTTCTATTCACCAAATTGTCTCAAATTGACAAATAGTAAGTATATATCTATCCTTTGCAAATACATAACCCAAGTTTAAAACTCACAAGTGCATTTTCTCTAGAGATTCTTGTATAAATTTAGCATTTACTGGCCGATTCATTATTACATCACGATATAACGTTTTTAAATAACTTCTCAAACATTCCATTAAATGTTCTGGTTCATATTTTACATTCTAGAGTGAAATTCACACTGAGAGTGCAGTACGACTAAGATAGCGATGCTTTTATTATGGAGAATAAACGCACAAGGTTGTCGGCTTTCGCCAGCTGCAATTAATCAATTAATTAATTAATTCTATTAATATTATTAATAGAATTAATAATTAACTCAACGGTCTTCCGCGTTGAACCGCGTCGATTATCATTGTGCCGAGTTTTCGACATTTTCTTTGATGTCTTCTTCAGGGCTTTCAAGGTCTCAGTTTCCCGAGCCCCCAGACACTACCACACTGATCACTAATCAATGCATTATAGTAATGAAAATTCAATAAAATAATTTAAATTATTTTTTTTTTTAATTCTAATTTACCTGTTATCTGTATTCAGAGTGAACCCTTGGTTGCAGCTGCATCTATAGGATCCCCAAATATTTACACAGTTATGTTCACACAATCTAGGATCCCGGACACATTCATTTATATCTTCACATTCGCTGGGAGATTTGCGTTGGAAGCCCTCCTTGCAGTCACACCTGAATGATCCCTTTAAGTTTATGCATGTAGAAGATGAAACTCGACAAGGCTAAAGTTTAAAAAAATAATATTTATTTCTCTTCAGTTTTTAAACTAAATCAAATTCAACTTACTCTAAACATTTTACATTCGTCAAGATCTTCACATTGATTTGTAATTTTGTCCAGATGGTGACCTGGTGGACATTCACAGGTATAATAGCCGACGTAGTTTTTACAGATTTGTGTTGATAAACATTTGTGAATACCTCTGGCACATTCGTTAACATCTGCAATTTATCACATTAATAAAATATGCTGAATATATGCAGTTGGTCCTATTAAAATAATTACCTATGCATTGGTCTCCAGATTCATTCAGCTCGTAACCCAGCTTGCATTGAATTGGAGGAATACAATCATATCGACCTTTGTAATTTATACATTTTTCAAACCGTCCACATGGGTTACTTTCACATTCGTCAATATCTGAAAATATTTTACAGACTTTAAAGTAATTTCAATATCGTATAGTCACAAGCCAATGGGAGATTTTTAATGGGTCATTTGACCCATCATGAATCACGTATAAAACAACTTAAGAAACTATGCCGTCAATTCTTATCGGTTCAGATGGTTACACAAGTAAGATAAATTTACCACTCAAGGCGGTAAGTTTTTTTTGGCCAAACATTTTTGTACAGCATTTATAACTTAGGTATGTAATACAAAAATAATGACCTGTTATCTAATGCCGTACAAAAATATTGGTACCAGGAGCTGGGAAAATTGTTTATCCCAGAAAGCTTTTATCTACAACATTATTATGCGTAAACTATTGGGTCTACATGAATTCTGAAAGCACCAAATTAAAGAGAAAGGCGTATATTATCAAATCAAATTAGTTAAGGATTAAAAGTTTATGTTAAATATTGCAAAATATATTTTTGCAAAAGTACTGTGATTTTAACCTTATGAACATTTAAACTAATTCAGACGCATCAACATGTAAAACTAATTTTTTTATTCGAAATGTCATTTTTACACGTATTAAAAAAAATACAATGCCTCAAGCCTCTTAAAACCCGAGTTAATTTTTTTTCAAAAATTGTTCGGAGCTTTGTTTATAAACATTATCGACAACAGTATTCCCATACCACCTCAATCTGTAATTATGGATCTAAAATGCTACTTCATAAAGCACCTGTTCGAGAACTGGAACAATAAATGGAAATCCACACCATGAAAGCTTCAGGAGATAAAAAATAAGATTGAACCATGGTAACCACCCGAGGTATCCAAACGAAAGCAAATAATTATTTCTCGCTTACGACTTAGACATACCCAGTTTTCTCATGTACATTTGCTTAAGAAAGAAGAACGCCCAATGTGTCTCGAGTGTGGTTCACCCCCTACTGTAAAACGTGCTAGTGGAAAAATGTGAAAAATTCAATCGTCACAGAATTAAATACCATTTATCAAACAATCTTAAAGACATTTTAAACTCAAAAAACACTACATCTAAACCTACTTTTGTTTCTTTTTCCTCTTTTTCTTCTTCCTCTTTATAAGCAATTCTGCTTGTTCATTGACGGATTAATACCGCTATGGAAGGTTGTCACTCCATCTATTGCGGGAACGTCCGATACTTCTTCTGTCGATTGGTGACTTATCTCTTGCTATTTTGACGACACGGGTCTCCTCCATTCTGCTTATTTGGTTATTCCATTCTTTTTTTCTATTTTGTGTCCAATCATTTATACACTGTACGTTACATCTTCTTCTAATGTCTTCACTTCTCTTTCGATTTCTCATCTCTACAGTTTTCAGTAGCCTTTGCGTTGTGGCTGTGTCGGGTCTTGTTTCTAAGACATGAATATGTCATTATTAGTCTTACACTGAGCTTTATAAATTCTTGACTTCATCTCAGTGTTAATGTGTCTGTTTTGCCATATAGTGTTATTAAGGCATCCTGCCAGTCTATTTACTTTTTGTACTTGATGTCCCACTTCTTGTCCAGGTCTCCATAGCTAGACAGTGTAATTCCCAGGTATTTTATTTCCATTACTTGCTGACTACTATTGTTTTAGTTTTATGAGATGAGATTATCATTTATCTCTTATGTTAAATCTGTGGACCAGTCTTTGCTATCCTCATCTTGGGCTATCAATATTGCGTCGTCTGCGTAACAGAGTATTTTTATTTTTATAAAAAATCATGTTTGTTTTAAAATACTTTAATTTACTAAGCAAAGTGTAATCAACGGTTACCCTTCCTCTTATAACCTTATGATATACAAGCTTTTTTCTTCAATTTGCTTTCAGAATTCATGTAGACCCAATAGTTTATGAATATTAACGTTGTAGATAAAAGCTTTCTGGTATAAACAATTTCAATTTTGCAATACCTATAATTTTTTTTGTGAATTTTTAGAAAACTTATTATTACTTTTCAAAAAATCGACTTTTGAATCTATTTTTGCAATAATTAATCAAAAAATTAAAAAAAAAACACTTTACAAAGTCTGGTTTTAGTGGATATTTTATATTGTTTCAGTAAAATTGTATCATTTTTCCTTATAAATTACCAGTCTTCACTTATTAGCAGTATTTAAAATCAAATAGCGATCTTACATTGTGTATAAGTAAAAAACGATGTTTAATCTTTTGCATATTTTGTTTATTACATATTTTTATCAAAAGCAGTTATTAGATACCTGCATCAAAGAGTGTCACGAAAAAAATTTTTTTTTTTGGTAATTTCTCTGGTCTATAGGAATATTTTTGCTATCACAATTAACGTGAGACGTAAGTGCCATTGTATCATCTACTAACAGCCTCTAAATAAATCAGTTGTAATATCAGACTTACCTTCACATTGACCTCTATAATTCATTCTATACCCTGGCAAGCATTTCTTTTGTTGTCCACTTATTATAGGATAGTAAGGATTTTCACGAGTAGGCCAGTTGGGGTATCCATAAGTGACAGTCGTAGTGGTTGTACTAGGAGTGGTTTTAGGACTAGTGAGTCTGGGAGAATAATAAGGCAAAGTACCATCATCTTCGGTATTCGCGGTGAATATTTTTGGGGAAGGATATGTAGATCTAGGAGTGTTAACTGTAGATGTACTAAGGGTAGTAAACCTACCAATAGGAAATATAGTTCCAGAATTTTGAGTAATATTAGATCGGGGTCTATCCAAAGGAGTTATGCTTCCGGGTACGACTCGTGGATCTTGAGCATACGAAGGTTTCGACTGTTCAGTAGCTTTTGTACTAGGCGTCGTTTGTACTGTATAGTATTTTGATGAGATGAAGGGTAGTTCGTAAATAGGATTCTTGTCGTCAGGAGTATGTGCAGCGGCATTTAAAGTAGATTTTGAATATTGCGCCGTTGTTGGATTTGTACTAGGTGGAATATTGGGTTGATAAGGAGCCAATGGCCGCATTTTATCTAAAGGAGAAGGGTTCTGGTAGTATGGCCTCGTAGGTTCACACCTGTAAGATCCAAAAGTGTTTCGACACTTGAAATTTGGTCCCAATTCCCGGCAATTGTGCGTACCTAGTATACACTCATCATCATCTTCGCAAAGACCATTGGCAGAATTTAAGGTGTATCCTGTTCCACATCCAAATATACGGGAACAGTGAAAAGATCCAATCGTATTATCACATCTTTCTGCTACTTTACAATTGTGTAGTCCCACCTGACACTCATTAATGTCTGCAACATATTTTTTTAATCAACCTCGAAGATAAAAAAATTAATTAAAACCTACCTGCACATAGGTGTGTTTCTTGAACATAACTATATCCTGTAGGGCATATAACTTTTTGCGTTGTGGTAGTAGGCTGGGTAGTGGAAGTTGTGGTTGTTGAACGTGTTGTTGGTATAACTTTAGAAGTAGGAATTGAACCCGAGTTATCTTGCGGAACGCATGTATGACCCCCAGGTTCGTTGACACATTTCTCATTCTGAGCACATAAATTTTCTTCCTCTTCGCACTCATTTATATCTTCACATTGTTGAACTACAGTATTCATTTTAAAACCAGGAGGGCAAGTATTTCTAGAAGCTTTATCTACACAAGTGTAATTTCCTTTTGTATTTAGACAAAACTGAGATTCTTTGTTACAATCGTTTTCGCCCGTTAGACATTCATCAATATCTATGGAACAAAATAAATATTTGGAAATTAATAACACATACTTAAATGGTATCATGACATTGATGATTATTTATTTATATTACCTGCACAAGCTTCTGTAGCAGCCTTATAGTGAAAACCTGGTGGACAAAGTGGTGTGTCTTCTTCCACTTCACATGTATAGGATCCTATGGTGTTTTTACAGACTTTTGGAGGTAGACATATTAATTTAATTTGACATTCGTCTATATCTATAAAGAAAATATATGTTAATACATAATATATTTATAAAAATAATTAAAAATCAGTTACCATCACAAAGTTGTTTTTCAAAATTGTATTGATATCCATTTGGACATTTATTTTCATATTCTATAGTTTCGTTATCCAAGATGGGGTCGTAGCAAGAGTAAGATCCTATTTCATTTATGCAGTCATCAATTGATGTACAATCGTGGATATTTAGTGCACATTCATCTATATCTACAAATAGTATTTACAATTATGTATTTAATAAACACATTAAAGAAATAAGAAAGAGTTATGACAAATGCTGAGAAGCCTGAAATTTTCTAGCTAAAAGCTTCTAATTTTTAATAAATGTTAATAACTATTCTATCTAGATATCAATCAACATTTATCCGAAGATAACATTTATCCGAAAGAACCAACTAGAGAAATAAATTCCCACAAGAGAATTCAAAGGACACAGCTTTTTTAAAATAAAGGACAGCCGCAGGAGAACACTAGTGGAAGCACTGTTTCCGCAAAGAGCGGAGGAAACCTTCCAAATAATACCTACACAGGCACCAACAAACGGCTTCACAATGAAAGAGATAATGACAGAATTGCGCCGGAAATAACGAAAACCGTCATTGACGAAAAGGCTGAATGGGTGAAAAACATAATGGACAACCTCCTCCGAAGACAGAAATTCCCCACGATATGGAAAGTGACAAACCTTATCCTCGTCCCTAAATCTGGGAAAGAAATGGAAGAACCGGGTGCATTTAGGCCAATATGCATGCTAAATACACTAGACAAGCTATTCCAAATCTCCATAAAGTCAAGGCTCGAAAAAAGAAATAGAAAAAAAGAGGCCTGTCGGACTGCCAGTATGGGTTCAGAAAAGGCAGATCTGCCATAGATGTCATAAATAGGTTAGTCTCTCGAAAATACTTCATTTTTGGTATAGGATATTGTGCAGTCTACTTCCGGTACAAGTTACATTTTTATCAGTCTTTCCATTAGTCTTTCTTTTCGTATTATGAGCATCATGTGATATAAAGGGGGTTATGAATGATAAAATATTATATAAATAATTAGTATGATTAAAGGACGTGTTTTATTTTATTCTTTGTTTTTTTGTTAAGGTTGATCCATTTCTAATATCTTTGTTGTTATTCGTCAAAAATAAATTTACAGAATATCTTACCTTTACAAGTCCTATTATCTTCTGATAACTGATATCCTTCCCTACATGAGCATTTAATTGCCGTACCTGTATCTGTACAATCATGGTCGCAGGGATTGAATAGTTCACATCTACGAAAGACTAGTTAAAAACCAAAAAGTGTATTAAATTAAGACGTACCTTCCTCCTTTTTTAAGAACCCGCTTCTCAGGTTTACAGGATACACCGTCTTCCATTAAAATAAAGCCTTTAAAGCAATCACATTTAAACGAATCTCCAACTGGTTCACATTTCTGAGCACACACATCGGAATCACAGATATTTTCAATCGCTACAAGTAAATTTAAATAGATTTCGGTATAAATGCAATTTTGTTCATAAAAAACGTCGATGACACTAAGTTTGAATATGCCATTCCTTTTAGTGCAAATGTTTGGTTCCTGAGGTATTAATTATTACTATTGAAAAAATAGTAAAAATGGTTAAGGTGAAATACCTTTAAAATCAATTTTTTTTTAAATGTATTGAAAATTTGATGAGATTTATTATGATTCTGCAGGTATGAAAGAAAAGGAAGTAAGTGATAAGTCTGAACTCGACGGGAATATGGCTTCATGTCAAGAAGACGATTGCGAAGGTGTTGAAGTTGATTAATGTCAACATTAACATCAAAGTTGAGACCAAGGCAAAGATGAGAGTGTTAGACAGGCGCTTTTAGAGGCTAAAACGGTCGCTTATATCTACAGGAAGACGAGTGCTACCGTTGTATCCTTTGAGGGTACCAGAGTGAAAGATAGTAAGCCTTGTAAATGTACCAGTACAGTGGGAACGCAGAAGTATGCTTCGATTGCTGTAAAGAATGCAAGGTGTATGACCGTCCAGGTCCAGGACAATATAAGTCCTGAAAGTAATAATCAAACATCACATATATAAGCAGGGATACAAAAAGCAGGAATTGGGTTCATAAAACTTGAAAAATTCATATTTAATATAAGTTTAAATTAAATATGGATTTCTTAAATCAATTTATTCACAAATAAATAAAATAAGCCTTTTATGAATATGTGTTAATGAATACCTCACTTATTGTTTCTATTTCGTTGTAAATATTTCAAAAAGAAAATCTTACATTCAGAATCAGTATCAAAATTATCTATAAACGATTTCGTTGTGGTGGTGGTACTTGTAGACAAAGTACTTGCAGTACTAGATGTAACCTTTGAATAATCTTCACAACATTGATTAAATGCATCATCGTAAGGTGCACCAAGACCTAAGCCGGTACAAGGGTCTTTAGCTCTTGAAGCGTCTATACCGGCTTGGCAAGCTTCACAACAATCCTAAAAATTATAGTTTTATAATTACTGTTATTTATTATTACTAAAGAGCGGAAAAACGCAAAGACAATCTTAATAATCTTAATAATTAAAAATTTTAATTCGCATATTAAAAAAAAAATGCAAGATTATACTTAAAATATGCAGATGGTGCAACTTTTTTATTTTAATATTTGAACCATATTTAAAATATTCAAACAGTAAAACTACTTTTTGGGAATTTAAAATTCTATTTTTTCATTATAAAGAATCAATTACTACAACAAAAAAAAGGAGATTTAAACTTAAAATCTAAATTAAAATATGCTTATATAATTTTATGATATAATAAAATAGATACTATATTAGAAAAAACTTGTATAATAAAAATGTTCACTCTTTAATTAATTACTTTTAATAATATGAAATGAGTTCACTATAATACGTTTTTCAAAGTTTTCTACAAGAAATGATTGTCTCTTCTCTGTTAATATATGTTTAGGTATATAAGGAAAAGTTTCCACGTCAACTGAAGTAAAGGGCGCAAATTTTAAATGAGGCAATAAATTTTATTTAATTTCATGCAATCATGCTCAAATCCTACATTATTTTTAATATCATTTTAAAATTTTTGTAAAATTTTTGCTCCTAATAGACCTTTTACATTTTTACAATTTGTGTAAAACTTTTCCACCAAATCAACGGAGTCGATCACAGGTACAGAATTAGTCTCCAATTGTAAAATATTAGTGGATATAAAATTATAATTTACTTTAATAAAAATAAGTTGTTCCTGCAATTATTTATCTTTAAATAGTTCCTGTGCTTTTAAAACTTCCTGAGAAAAATCAATTATGTCGACAATTAATTCTTAACTATCGTAATGTTTGGCATAAAAAACTGCCGCATCAAGCCAAGTTCTCCATCACATTAGAACAGATTGAGGTGGCAATTGGAGATCTGGAAGTTTTTCCTTGTATAATTGAATTTTCACAGGAGCTTTGAGGAAAAACTTTCTTGACATTACTAATTAATTTATTTGCTAATGGAAACTTGCACCTTATTTGCTCTACAAACTATTTGAAATATGCCTAAAAAACGCTGAATTTAAACTTTCACATCACAAATTAATCGAAATTCCATTCAAGACCGTCTTCGTGGAGACCTTACCCGTAACGTGCGATCCTTTGTAATGTGAATTTTTAAAATCTGCGTTTTTAGGCGTATTTCAAATTCCTCATATTTGTTGCCAAAACTAAAAACCTAAATTTCATGTTATAGATTTTAAAGACTAGGTTAATAACATAAATTCTACCACGACCAGTCAATGGAAGTGGTAAATTTTATTGATCTCATAAAAATCGTGAAAAATGGCAAAAATTGTGCGACGTTTATTTATTAAACAGATTTATAGAAATTATCTTTATTTGCGACAAAATACAAATATTGTATACAAAAGCTGCGCTCTTCACATTTAAAACGCATTTTGATTTTTGTAGACAGAACACTCTGATCAAAAGATATTGGATTTTTACCGTCGAGTTAATACAATTGATTTCGCGCGCTTAACTGGCTTTCGACATGGCTGGTCGCTTCAACCGTGTTTTTGAGAGAACGGTTTATTCTACGAAAAAAGTGCTCATACACATTTTTGTTTAAAATTATCTTAGCTACATTTTTTATTTAAAATTTTTTTTTCTACGGCGTACAGATCGGCGTACATTTTTTCCGCCTTAGGACCTTGTTTTTCCTAAAAATTAATAGATTTAAAAATTTGCTTGTTTTTTTATTGGCTATTCAAAAACTTACACAAATAAATTTTTTTACAATATTTACAATAAAATAAGTAGTGCAGTCCACAAGGGCCCAAATCTTTAATCCGTACTTGTCAGGTTTGCTCTTCATATAAACTCGGAATGGTGCTTTACCTCTAAAAGGCACGAGCTGCTCATCTACACACAGTGGTCGCCTGGATTAAGTGATTTCTTACAATTAGAAATACAAATATCACATACATCTTTTATTGGGGCCAGTTTATCTACTGATTTTCGTTCTTGTCTAGTTTCAAAATTGTCAAAACGTATAAATGAAGTTATTTGTTTCAACCTATCTCTAGACATAGCAGCTGATATTGTGGGACGGCAGTAAGCAATATTGTCACACTAAAGCATATCGATCGCCCATTCGATCCATGAAAAGCTCGCAAGTATAAGCAATACTCCAATATAGCCTTGAATCTCTACAGAATCAACGCAAACATACACTTTAGTTTTATTTGGGTTTTCACTATTCCATTTATCGTAATGAGCTTGAGCCTTCCGATTAGTTTCCATGACAATTATGTTTAGAATTTCGTTTAAAAAAAAACAGAAGGAAAGCGTTTTTGATACTTGATATATCATCACTGCGAATATTGGCTTTTGCGCGTTTCACTTTTGTGTTTTGTGGCAATCTTGACCACTCAGTTCCATCTTTAGATACATAAATTCATCTTCTAAATCACTTGTTGTATACTCGTTGATATCAAGCTCTGGATCATCACTTTCAAGTAAACGTAAAAGTTCATCTTCACTCAGTTACTTTCGGCTAGATATAAATGGAACGTATTCAGAATTTTATGCACTATTCATAAATACGACAAGAAACCAACTGACACTGGAACTCAATATATTTATATTATTTCGTTCAATTTTATCGCAGCTCCGAGAATTCCCCATTTAAACATGTAAAACGATACATATACGATAAACGAGAAACGATAAACCTTACATACAACGAGAGTACACTCATAGTCGGTACTAATCCGTAAAATCTATGGGATTCCCACATTATTAAAACTTTATTACAATTCATTTTATATGACATAAAAGGCTGGCCGCGGTATTAGGAGACACCAGCCTATAAAATTGAAGTTTAAATTTAATCTAACACTTAGATGTTCTTGTAGGCATAATTTTTTATCAATACAATATTAGAAACTACAGATAGATGGAAGACCTTCGTAACAGCCAGAAATTGTGATCTGGGGTCAAAATAGACTCCGGCCAGTCCGATGAAGGTTAAAAGCATAGGGGTTAGAATCGTGGTTGAACTTCGTCAAAAATCCGACGGTCCATGTGACGCTAATGAAACGTCGATTAATAACCAATCTAAATGTATAAAATATGCATCGATATTTAAAACTAACAATAAATAAATTGTTTTCCTAATACCACTACTATCCAAAACTAGGACTAATATCACACTCTGCTTGATATTATTTGAAAATGACGCATTTAACCAGCTTTTGTTTAGAATTTTCATACAAAAAAATAACGAATAACATTTCCGACAATTAAACAACCACGATGTATTTTACTTTCTGGAAAATTCTCAAACAAACAATGGGTGGAACAAAGTCATTGCAGAAATTTGCATATTTTTTATTTAAATGACTTGTTGATAATGTAAACACCATATCTGATTTTCAATACAAAAACAGTGTGTTCGGAGGTTAATAATGTATACTATTAATAGATATAATTTGAACTACAAAAGAGCAGAATATTCTAGAAAATCTTTGGTAGATTAACTCAAGATTTTTTGACCCATCTTTGTTCTGGAATTGTAAATACATTACCCATCCACGGATCTTTTGTATAATTTTGGGTCTTCAATAAAAGTTCATTATTTCAGAATTAGTTCTTCTCCGCCATACTCCTCACTTTAATACCCCCAAAAATGTTTCGCAGTACTTTTGGTTCCTATACCTCTAATTTCGCTTAGCCTTGTTTGGTCATAGTCAAAGCTTTGCTTAATACAGAATTATACGTCCTATTGTTACTACTATTGTTTATTATTCATGAAATTAAATACAAGAAATACTATATTATGTATATAACACTACAGTACAGTAACTGTAACAATTGCTACCTAAAGTCCGTTTAGAGACGACGGCTCCGGACCAGTATGGCCATGAAGTAAATCTACTTAAAATTTTAACATCCTACATAATTATTAGCTACAATGTAATCTAATACCAATTAAATAAATTTAAATATGATAAAATAAATTCTTTTAAATAAATATACCTTTTATAAAAAAAATTTATATCATACTACACTCATGGAAAAAAATATTGAATATTATAGAATTTTCTAATTTTGGTTTTTTCAAAATAAATTATGGTCAATCAAGTCGTTTATTGTGAAATAAAGTTAATTTTAACAATGTTTAATGAACAATTTTAAGTTTTTCTGCCGAAAAAATAAATGCTTAATATTAAATAAGCTTATTTTATTCTAAACTTAAATGCAAATTTATATTGCATTCTTTTTAAATAAAAGAAGTTCATGATCAGTAACGAGTATCCCCCCCCTAGCTCCTATTACTGCTTTCATCCTTCTCGGCATGCTTGCAAGTAAATTTTGGACATATCCTTGGGAAATTGCATTCAATTCATTCTGTGCAGCAAGCCGAAGCTGCTTTATCGTATTTGGAACGGAATTTCTTTGTCTTATGCGGCGTTTTAGCTGATCCCACATGTACTCTATTGGATTTAAATCCGGGCTAAACGGTGGCCAATCCAATCTTCGACTTTCAATCTCATCAAGGCAGGACCTCATGGGACTCACTATGGCAGCGGCATGTGGTCGAGCATTATCGTGCATTAACATGAATCTTTCATATCCAATATAACCAAAATATGGCAAAACATGATCTTGCAGGATGTTTTAAACGTAAGAATCACCAGTCTTCCGTCCAGTCACTTCCACAACTGCGGTGCGTACCTCCCAACTAATACCTTCCCAAAGAATTATGTCATCACCTCCAAAACTAACGGTCTGGGCAGGATTGCAGCTGGCGAATCGTTCTCTAACTCTTCTGTAGTCGTGGTTTTGACCATCTGGCTTCCATAATAGGATTCTGGTCTCCTCAGTGAAAAGAACATTTTTCCAGTCGTTGATATTCCACTGAATATGTGTTGTTGCAAATTCTAAACGGCGAGCTTTATGATTTTGGGGAAGATGTGGAACTTTGGCGGGGCGTCTGGGCTTTAAGTTTACTTTTTTTAATCTTCGTCTAACTGTTTCTGAACTCACATTAACTTGTCTAACATTTAATAGCTCGTTTCTGAGGTGCAACGATGTCAATGAACGATTTCGTGTAGAATTAAGAATCAAAAACGGCCATCAATTGCGGTTGTAAAACGTCCTTGACCAGGCCTTCGAACAAAATTTCCGGTTTCGCGGTACCTTTTTAAAGTATTTGAAATAATAGATTGATTTCTCCTGAGACGTCGTGCGATATCTTTTTGTATATATCCTACCTTGTTTAAAATTTCAATCTGTGCTGCTTGGACTTCAACGCAGTGTCGAATTAGTGGCATATTTGTTTTAAACTTAGTCAGTTGAGTACATCAGCCAACTATATGAGTATAATCTAAAGTAATCTAAAATTATTTTGAAATAATAGTGACTACAAAAAAAATTGGAAAATTTGAAAATATTCTATATTTTTGGCCATGAGTGTAGTTATTGATATTATAAACGACCTACCTTTCTGACACCATCAGCGACTGCACAAGAGACTCCATTAACTGCATCAATTGTTCCCAGTTGGCAGTCTTTTTGTCTAAATTAAATTAATAAAAAATAAATATAAACAACATAAAATATATTAGTTTTATCTAAATTTAAATAAGTTTTTTAAATAAGCTTTCTAATATTATAATTTTTATTGATTTGGAAAAATTGTGATACAATATATTAAATATATTAAAAAAAAGCAGTTGGAATCTTTGTGTATACTCCAGTGGTCAGGGACGAAAATGTCACTGAACCTCTAGAAATCATATGTACAAGTTGAATTTTGCTGAGGATGTCAATTTTGGGACTCCATGGGAAAGATTTTTCTTTTGGGAAAGATTCCAAAAAGTTTACCACTTTTATCCCCTGAGTTCATCCCCTAAAATCTCCCTCCGTAGGGGAGGAAAAACGGAAAAAATTGTGTTACCAAGAATTTGTTCGCCGAAAAAAAATGTTTCAAATGAAAAATGTACCTGAGATAATTTTGAACATAAATGTTCATTAGAACTTTTCCTAATGAACCGTTCTCTTATAAAAAACGCTTGAAGTGACCGGTGATTTTCAATGTCCGGTAAGCGCGTGAAATCAATTTTAAATAAAATTTATATCAACTCGACTATACAAATGTGATATCTTTTGATCAGAGTGTCCTATCGACAAAAATCAAAATTCGTTTTAAAGGCGAAGAGAGCTGCTTTCGTATGCAACTTTTGGATTTTACCGCAAATTAAGGCAGTTTCTATAAAGGTAAATACATAAACGTTTAGCGATTTTTACTATGAGATCAATAATATTTATCACTTCCATTGACCGGTCACTATTAAATTTTAATTATTAAATACCAATCTTCAAAACATATAGCCTTAAACTTTCGGTTTTGAGTTTTAACAACAAACTTTCACATTAAACATGATCTAAAACGTTAAAACTGCTTCTTTTTGATTACACAAGTACGTGTTTCGAAACGACACAACTTCAGCTACGAATTCCACCAATACCCTTTTCGTAGAAGCATGTTCCGTGACGTGCGATCGTTTGTGATGTGAATGTTTAAATTCAGCGTTTTTTGGGCATATTTCAAATGCCTCAAATTTGTTGCCAAGACTTAAAACCAAAATTTTAGGCTATATGGTTTGATGACTGGGCTCTAATAATGAATATTTTATAGTGAACGGTCAATGGACGTGATAAACATGGTTAAAATCGCTAAGCGTATATTTATTTAATACCTTTATAGAAACTGATTTTATTTGCAGCAATATACAAAAATTTTATAAGAAAGCTTCACTTCTCACCTTTAAAACGCATTTTGATTTTTGTCGATAGGACAATCTAATCAAAAGATATCGCATTTTTACCGTCGAGTTAATACAAATTTTATTTAAAATTGACATTGAAAATCACCGGTCGCTTCAAGCGTTGTTTCTGAGAGAACGATTCATTCTATGCAAAAGGGCTAATAAACATTTTTATTCAAAATGATCTCAGATACATTTTTATTTGAAACTTTTTGTTCTACGATCTTGAGAAATCGATTTTTTGTTTTTTATGAGGGGGTTTCCAGAAATTAAAAGAAATAGGCGGCAGCTGAATAAATATATTCATATCTTGTCGATAAACAGGAAAACATGGAAACCTGTTTATTTTACTAGTATTGTTGTTAAAAGTAAATTAATTATTTATGAAATTCGTCTGCAGGTGTATGATTTCCTAAGTTGTCTCGTTCTAAAACGTGTTTAAAATAGCTTAATTCTTCAATACTCTTTCAGTTTAAATTATAATGTACTTCTATCAATTTTTTAACATCAACTGCTCTTTCTTGTTTTACTGGTAAAGTAAATCTTTGCCTTTTAAAGCACGTGGTCTAAGAGACTCATTTATTAAAAGTGGTTTCAACATCTTATCTCCTGATGTATTGCTACAAGTATGTAATAATGTTACTCGATCTTTACTTGCTTTATGTCCACTTGCAGTTTTTTCATCCTTTGTGATGTAAATACGGTTAGGCATTTTTTTTCTAATACAGTCCCGTTTCATCAGCGTTAAATACTAGATCGGCACAATAGTCCCCATCTTCAATCATTTTCGCTAGCTCCTTTGGAAATATTTTTGCTGCCGCTTTATCTGCTGTAGCGCTCTCTCCTGTGATCTTGATATTATAAAATGCATTTCTTTTTATAAACACGATTAGCCATCCTTTGCTAGCTGAAAATTTTTTACCAGCTTGGGAAGTGGAAGTTGGTGGCTCTGACTGTTTCATTAACTCATAAAACTGAAGAGCTTTTTTCTGCATTAAATAACCATTTACAGGAATTCTTCTTTAAATTAGTTCCTCAATCCAAATTGCGATGGATTTTTCTGTTCTTTCTAATAATACATCCCTTGAGCAAGATGAAAATTTGGCGCTTAATTTTGTACCAGAAATTATAGATTTTCTTATAGCAACTTCATTCTTCTTAATTGCTCTTATAGTTGATTCGTTTAAATTAAAATGTTTTCCAATTGCTGTAGATCCTTCTCCTTCTCCTAAGCGATCTAAAATTGCAATTTTCGTTTCCACCGAAATTTATTGTCTTGATGCTTTTTTCCATTGGGCCAAATAAAATCATAAAAAGAAATAAAATAAACTAGACTTACGATATTAAGATAACAAGGGAATCCCCCAATTGCAAAGGCTCACCTTACTGACATCTGGATCTTAATATTTATTTATAATAGTTAATATTAGAAATTTTTGGATGAAATACAAACCGCACAACTTTAAAATCGCAAAAAATAATCCGCATGAAAAAGACCTTACTGTACTCACTATAATATTCTTCCATATAACAGGAAGAAACATGCTAAAAAATTCTATGATCAAATAAATAATATGCGCATATTTTATATTCTTTCCAGTTGCCGATATTCTGTTTATTACTCACCTAATTTGTTTTTTACAACACATATCTACAGTATTTAAACAAGCCTTCTCATTCCTTAATCGAGGACCTGCCCACTCCGGTTTGAAGTTGCCGCAGTCATTTCCAGATTTAGCAAAATTTGTACCAAGATCACAACACTGCTTTCTGTCCTTTATGGTAATACCTAAAAAGAATTTTGATTTGACCAATGTAACCTTGATCATTTAGAGACTTAGATATTTTTAGAATATATTAACATTTTGTTTCAGAAAGAAAATAGGTTATCACAATAATTTTGTGAATAAATAGATAATAATATAACATAAAGTTAATAAGAATGGTAATGGGAACTGAAGAGAGGAATTGGTTTTGAGTGAGTAGTATATGGAAAACTGAGAGAAACTTTTAAAAGTGAGCTGTTCACATGCCTGAAGAGAAAAGTATTTGATCAATGCGTCCTCCCAGTGTTGGCAAACGGAGCAGAAACACTTACTTTAACAAAAGCCTCGGCTACCAAACTAAGAGAAGAATGGAGCGATTCATGTTAGGAATAACTCTGCGAGACAAAATAAAAAAAGAAGAGGTCAGGAGAAGAACCAAGGTGAATGACGTCATCAAGAGGATAGCCAGACTAAATTGAAGATCGGTGGGACACATAGCTACAATGACGGATGGGCGATGGATAAAGAGGTTATAAGAATGGAGACAATGAAAGACAAGAGAGGTGTCGGTCAGCTGCACGATGGGCTGACGATTTGAGAAGATAAAATAAAAACTAGATGAGAGTGGCGCAAGATAGACGGGGTTGAAAACACGAGGAAGAAGCCTATGTTCAGCAGTGAACTTTTAAGTATGGATGATGAAGATATATCCAATATATTTTTCAGATCGTAGTGTAGTAAGATCCACGATGCTAATCGACCTCTTAGACATATATAATCACCTATCTACAGGCAATCTACAGACCCTATTTTAGGGTTTCTAAATAGTCACTTATTTTTGTTTCTTTTTCTCTAAATGACTAAGACAAGAATAGTGTGAATACATTTTTTAATGAAATTTTTTTGGTCTACGTAATGCGGTTTTTTAATTGATAGATTACTTGTGATGTTTTCTGAACTGCTTTCTATAGGGAATAATCTATGACCTGTATTGGTGAAAAATTTTTAGGTACTCTTAGATAAGCTGTTTAAATATTCTATCGAGTTATTACTATTCTATAATTATTTTTGGAGTGAATTTTATATACATAAATACATCTTTTTCGAACATTTAATTAAGAACAATTTTGTTTAATTCGAAAATTTCCTGCGAAATCCTTGAATTTTTTTATTCTATGTAAATAAAAAGCTCGCAAAGGTGAAATTTTAAATTTTAAATTAAGGATTTTCAAATCTAGATCATGGTCACGAGCGAAACGTAATTATTTTCGAAATGGTAATCAGTTTGAATTTAAAACGGTACGTACCTTAGTTATTTCGTTAAGCAAAAAATGACGTTTAGGTAAGTATGAATATGTCAAATATACTTGTAAAATTATACTGAGAAGATAATACGAAGAAGAAATAGGAGGTGCTGAAGTCAATAAAATATTTGAGCATAATAAGTGGTGTCTCTTTACCTATTTCACAAACTAAAAACAAATTAAAGGCTTCACAAATAGAAGATTGTACCTTAGATAACTATATTGTGCAGTTAATAATTTACAAGTAAGAGATATTAGACTAAGAATGAATTACGAACTCAAAGATCATTTTAACGGTTTCCAATTAGACTTATTACATATTCATCATTTAACAATTAACTTACGAGACACCTACGCGAAACTAATCTTGTATAAATGCATTTTTCCTCTTTAAGTGGCATCTTCCAATCGGAGTTTGTAAGTATATCATTATCACTATCTTTACTCTATTTACCTCTGCTCTAAAGAGCTTTATTGAACTACATTAACACCAGTCCCTTAAATTTTTCAACCATGACAGTCTCTTTTTTCCTACACTCCTTCCATCTCTTATCTTTCCCTGCATTATCAATCTTAGCAACGCATATCGCTGTTCCCTCTTTACGTGTACCAGATTCTCCAACTTTCTTATTTTTATTATATTTAGTATTGCGTATTCTTTTTCATTTCTCGCAGTACTTCCGTGTTCGTGTTCTTCAGTGTCCATGCTATTCTAAGCATCCTTCTGTAACACCACATATGATTGTAGCTTATTTATGTGTTTTTGCGTCAGCGTCCAGCTTTGAATTTCACATTGTAGTATCGAAAACAGGTAACATCCTCAGAGCTCTTACTCTCAGTTCTAATCTAAGGTCTTTATTACTCAGATTTATGTTTATAAACGCATTTCTTGCTATTTCTATCCTGAAATTTCTATCCTTGTTTGATCATCATTTTCTGAAATACAAGTTCCCAGGTATTTATTTTTACAACCCTTTCTATAGGTACATGTTTTCTTTGTTATTATCATAAATTTAGTCTTTTTTATATTCCTTTTTAGTCCATATTTTTCACAAAAACTGTTCGTCTTTCTTAGTAGTAATTGTAGTTGTTCAGCAGAGCTTGCTATAATCATGGTGTCATCTGCATATCTTATCTTGTTAATAGTTCTTTTTTTAATTATTATTATTTTACTTTCAGGTCATAATGCATTTTTAAAAATGGATTCACTATATTAATTCTCTTAGGTAGTGTAAGGTCAGGCAGGACCAAGTACGGTATCGAAATATACACAGCAAAATTCGTAAATAAATTATAGCGGCTAAGGAGATCTGGATAACTACACTTTGCTCCGAAGCAGAAAACCTATATAAACTCGTCGACAGCTTCAATCTCCACAAGAAAATAAAGCAAATTGTTGCGATCTTCAACAAAAAACAAGTCACTGGTATACATAATGACCAAGATGAATTAATAATGGACCCTCGCGGTATACTTAATACCTGAGAAATGTCTACAGCTAATTTGTTTAACGATCGAAGAACACAAAATCCACCACAGTTGGGACACCATTCGAATAGCCCAAGTATTTTGAAAGCTAAGGTTGTCCAGCTATCACAGAACAGGAAAGCTATCAAACTATTAAAAAGAAACGAAGCACCAGGACCAGATGATATGTATGCAGAAACAATGAAGTTCTTAATGAAGAAACTCTAGACAATATATTCTGAAGCTCTGTAACAATATCTACGGTACGGACCAGATTCCAAAAGATTGGTTTCGCTCTATATTTATCGCCGTACCCAAGACAGCACGTGTAAAATTAAGGACCACTGGTAATAAGCCCAATGATCCACTTTTTAAAATTTTTTTTGAGAACAACACACAGGATTATTTAAGCAATGTGAAGAGGTCAGTGGCTGGATCTGGTTTGGTTTGGTTTGGTCAGAATTGTTTAGATCAAAGAAATGATTTTTTTTTCTTTCACTAAGAAAGCATTCGATTACGTAACACACGAACTAATGATAACATTTCTTCAAGAGTTAGATTGCTTGCCAAGGATATATAAGTTATCGCCAATCTATATTGGAACCAAACAGCAACCGTACCCCTTCAAAATTTAACCGAAAAGGTGGATTTCTCAATAAAAAAGGAATAAGGCCAGGTTGTTTACTTTCTCCAATATTGTTTAACTTATACGTAGAAAAGGCATTCGCAGAAAAAGTGGCAGCGATAATGGCAGATAACATCAAAGACCTTCAATGTATTTTAAATGATCCAACTTTTGCAGGTGAAGAAACTGAACTTTGGGTTTAAAAATAAATATCAGGAAGACAAAAACAATGATTATGTGTAGAAATAATCACCCAAATGCAAAGATATATGTAGCTGGAGAATAAATCCAGCAAGTCAGGCAGTTTAAATACTTCGGTTGTTTGCTAAACGATAGGTAAGACCCTGAGACGGAAATAAAGAGCAGAGTAGAACAAGCCAGAAATGCTTTTTTAAAACTTCGTAAATTTCTGACGGATTGCAAGTTGGATTTCAGCCTGAGATACAAGATGCGTATTACGAAATGGAAACAAGGGCATTAAAAGCCAGATCCATTAACAGACTTAAGGTTTTTGAAATGTGGTGCCAGCGCCGCATGTTTAGAATATCACGCAAGGACAGAGTCAGAAATGAGGAAGTATTAAGAAGAGCAGGCCTTCAGGATAGGGAACTTTTTCATTATGTAAAAAGTAAGAAGACTGCATATTTAGGGCACATATTACGAGGATTACGAGGAGAACGATACACATTTCAGCAACTAGTACTAGAAGGAAATATAGGGGGTAAGGGAGGTCTAGGACGTAAAAAGTTGCTATAATTTGAATAATTTAATCCTGTCTATTTAACATCTCACCTGACAAGACAATATAAGGTAGACCCTATGTGAAAATACAAGCATAGGCGCCCTTTAAGAAGAAGAAGATTTGTTAGTAAATTTAAACAAGGCAAAAATATGCGACTGCGAAAAGCCGATATTTTTTTTAATCCGGTCGTCAGAGATTTGACCTTTAAAAATCATGCGAACAAGCTGAATTTTGCTGGAAATCTCAATTTTGGGACCCCAAAAAAAGTTTACCACTTTTACCCCACGGCCTCTCTAAAACGCTTCGTCGCAGGGGGAAAACGGAAAAATCAATTTATCAAAAATCTGTACGTCGTAGAACAAAAGGTTTCAAATAAAAAATGTAGCTGAGGTAATTTTGAAGAAAAATGTTTATTAGCAGTTTTTATGTACAATGAACCGTTCTTTCAGAAACAACGCTTAAAGCGACCGGTGATTTTGAATGTCAGTTACGCGCGCGAATAAATTTTAAATAAAATTTGTATCAACTCAACAGTAAAGGGTGCAGCTTTCATACGAAATTTTTGTATTGATGTTAAATAAATAAACGTTGCGCGATTTTGGTCATGTTTTACGATTATCATGAGATCAATCAAATGTATCACTTTTATTGACCGGTCTTCATGGAATTTCCATTGTTTGAACCAAATCTTTAAAGCTAAACTAAATGTCTAAAAATACGTCATGAAAAAGGTCTCCACGAAGGCAATATTGAGCGGAATTTGTAGCTGAAGTTGTATAGTTTCGAAAAAGTACTTATGACATCAAAAAGCTGCAGTTTTAAACGTCTTAGATCGTTTGAAACATGAAAGTTTAAATTCAACGTTTTTAGGCATATTTAAAATGCCTCACATTTATTGCCAAAACTAAAACCGAAAATTCATTGTACAGGATTTAAATATTAGAATCTAACAATGGCAATTACATAGTGACAGGTCAATGAAAGTAATAAATTTTATTGATCTCAGAAATATCATAAAAAATGGCAAAAATTGCGCAATGTTTATTAATTTAACACCTTACCATGCCATGGATCAAAATACATGAGGTTTGAGATTGTCCAATAAGATCAGGAATGGAATCAAATTGTGTTCAGTAATTGGTCTCGATTTTTTTAGAGTTCATCATGAACAAAGAAAAGTTTTCCGAAAATTTCGTAAAATTCGGAAATTAAATTTTGCCTATGAGCGAATGCTTCGGAGGAGTTATCGTATAGGATCTAATTTCATAGGATAGCAGGTATTCATTAAGATTACAGCACACTGTTGTCGAACTAGTTCCTGTACCATATTTTCATCAACCAAAACATAAAATTTTCAACAGGATAGTGCCAGATCTCATAGACTAACAGCCATAAGTAATGGAGACATAACTGCAGACTTTCGGACAAAAGACAAAAATATATATGGCCAACCAAGAGGAGACCCTGGTTTATTTAGAACCAAAAGATTCAGAAATTGTTCTGAATCTGTGATAATTTGATAATAATTTAAGTAATTAATTTACCAAAAAGATATGAAAATAGTTTGAATAGTTTAATAGGTATTGCATTCTAAATATCACAAAGTATATGGAAATGATAATTTAAGTACCATTATATTAAATTTATAAACCTCATAAAAACATTACCAAACTAAGAAAAATAAATAATTGAAGTAATCATACAGAAAAGAAAATCAAGAATAAAAAAGCAGAACCTAGGTATGTATATTATTGTTTGAATATATAGAAATATAATAGTTACATCATACGAAAAGTAAATTATCAATTTGTAACAGTGAGAAGCTGACGCTCTCGAGATGCACGTGCTAATTTATTTCTTTAAAGATAGAGTAACTCTACATATTTTAAGTCTACCAATCTTAAATGGGATATACGTACTAAAAACTGATGTTTTAATGATTTTATAAAATGTAGCTCCTTAAATTTTACTATTTATACCTATTAATGAAATTTAACAAAATTACTACGGGTAGGTACATACTTTTCTTTCAAAAACAGAAAATAAATTTAGAAAAATCTTTTAACTTACCAGTAACTCCATAATTAGCACAAATTACACAGAAAATTAATATTAGAATCTCTTTAGTCATGGTCGCGATGAATCGGGCATCAATTATCACTATGTTCGTGGTGCAGATAGTACCAGAATCAAACGTCTTAATGTTTACTCTAAACTTTGTATCTTAGGGCATTTAGTAATGCGTTATCGTTTTTAACAAATATTATTGTCTGATTTTCTCAACCCTAAGTAAACATTGATGCACTCGTTGTTATAGGCGGCAACTAAAATATACTGATATATATGTTAGCACCATGCGAACCATGTAGAAGCATACATTAATCATAATTACTAAAGGTGAGTATTTAATTTTGCTTGGATCATTGTGTTATTTTCATAGAAGCAGGCCATTATCATTTTATACAGGGTTGCTTATTAAGTATATTACACATAAACTTTATTGGAAATTTACCAAAATCGGAAATCTATTTTTAATTTCTCTTCGTTAATAATTTCAGATCAAGATATTATATATATATTTATATATATATATATATATATATACATATATATATATATATATATATATATATATATATCTTGTATATATATATATATATATATATATATATATATATATATATATATATATATATATATATATATATATATATATATATATATAGCACTACAGGCCTTACAAGCCTTTAGCTTCGGTAATCTTGACTTTCTCTTATTCTCACTACTTGTTCTCTCCAGTTCCTTGTTCCCATTTCTTTTATGTCAGTCCGAACCGCATCAAGCTACTTCCTTCGTGGTCTTCATCGTCTTTTCTTCCATTGTTCTCCCGATTGCAGAACTCTTAGGACGTTTCTTTCTTTTGGTATTCGTAAAACATATCCCAACCATCTAACTTTCTGTGCAATTTCCTGTGTAATTTTCTGTGTTATTTTGGGTAACTTATACATATCCATTAGCTCCTGGTTTGTTCGTCTGCGTCATACTCAGTTAGTCACTTTTATACTTTTCTCAACATTTTCCTCCCCCAGATCATTAAATTTTTTTCTCCTTTCTGATTCATTGTCCAAGTTTCATATGCATATAACACCATTGGTCTTTTATTGTTTCATAAGATCAAATCTTGGCTGCCCTGGACAGGTTTTTTGCTTTTAACAGTGCGTTTAATGATACTACTTTGCTACCTTTCAACAACCCTTTATCTATCTCCCTTACTTTGCCTCCTCTTTTTGTAACTGTTACTCCAAGGTACTCAAATTATTTTACCTTCTTAAATTTATACTCTCTTTTTCTCGCATTCATCCTTAGAGTGATCCATTTATTTTCTTCTGCATTTTCCCCTCTTATTTCCATATCGATGGCCTGGTTCCAAAAGTGGCTAACTACGAAATCGTCGTTTTCGTTTAAACGAAATTTTAATGTTTACCCTGTCGATCAAATCAGGTCTTTCAAATCGAATTATTGTTTCTCTATAAAATATTAGGTAGTAATACCAACAAACACTTTAGATATAAGAATAATAAATAGTTCTTTAAATTATTCGTCTGGGGAGGGCTTTTAGTAATAAAATGCACGTAGCTACATTTGGAACTTAACTTTATTTTAAATTGAAAAATGAATAATGGTTATCTACAATATTACAACTACAGTAAAATTTATAAAAATAAGTAATAACAACGGTGTAAACTTTTTGTAAAATAAATATTTCAAAAAAAAAAAATCTTGCTCTTCCTGGTCATTTATATCAAGTAATACCGTCTCCTCATCAATATTTGGATCTCCAATTAAGTCTCTATAAAAGGGAATCAATCGCCGGGAAAATTTGCTGCACTACTGATTTTTTTTAAGTTTTGAAGTTTTGCAGCCAATATTTTTCTTTTTTCTTCAGACAAAGGCTTTAAACACTTTTCCATGGTGGACGTAACTCTTCAACCCCTACGGGGAACAATCAATATTTTGTGAAATACTTCTTCATCTAAATAGGTTTTAACGTGCATCACAAAAGGATTACCTTTTTCATAACGAATCGACTTAATCTCACACCAATTAATTACAGTTCCATCTTCAGCTTTGTTTCGGTTACCCATTATAAGTTTTGCAAGGGGTTTCCAATCAATAAAGGTAAGGTCAGGTGTTGTATAAACTTCATATTTTGGAGCATTTCATTTTGCATTATTTGCAATAGTTACCCATTTATTCGGCAAGTATACAGGGATATTTTTGGCCGAGGTTTCTATTCTAGCATGCATTGAGTCTTATTCCATTTGACTCTGACCAGAGATAAGAAATTTTTGATCGATGACTTCAATTCATTCATACTTATTCATTCTCCATTCATACACATCCACACTCCATTCATCAGCAAAGAGGCTCCTTGTCTCGTTCCAGGTAGCGCGTAATATCTCTTCACGATAATCGAGCTACCTGGGGAAGTAATATCATAATGTAAACTCTTTATTTCTATCTCAATATGGTTTATTTTTTTTTTGTGGTTTTCATAGAAGTGAGTTTGTCCACAATGCTTCTACAATCGATCAGAATGATATAATTATCCATACCAATAGAGTCTATATATTTTAACGAAAGGAATAAAGCTGGTAGTTTGTCAGTATATATTAAAGCTTCATTGGACAATCGACATGATTCTTTGTAATCAGAATTCCAGTGATATATTGCACAACCCGTTTTATTTTGAATTTTAGAGCCGTTAGTAAAAATATATTGAAATGCTGGCCACTTATCTTTAATTATTTTGTTGATCATACTTCCTGGAAAGTTTGAATCCATATGTTTCTATTACCTCGGAGAAGAGAGTCTTAGGAGGTTGAGTATAAATTGGTGGTATTTTATTTTGATACAATTGATCTTCAAATATTGTCAATTTCCTATAACTTTTAACGTATATGGGAGTTTTTTTGTTACGCCAATATGATTACGGTTTAATTTCAAATGGTTCTTTTATTTCTGACAAAAACCGACTCTGTCTTTTATTCGTCGAAATAACCCAAAAGCTAGTCGACTCATCGGACCTGGAAGACTGAACAGTGATAAAAACTTTATTGACAATGCTTTATCGACGTATAATACAAAGTATGTAAATAAAATATATAAAATGTAATGAAGGAAGCCGTCAAGACCATATAGGGAACGACAATTCAAAGAAAATAATGACTTTTAATACAATGGTCAATATAAATGAGAGATATGAGATTCTATTATAAGAAAAATTAGTTTATTTACTTCAAATGTAACCAAGGAAGAGTGTTATGTTATTCTTTCAAAAACGGCTACCGATTTAGGACCATAACATCAAATAAAATGGTTTTAATTTTGTAATTAAAGTTTATTTTCATAATATAGTAATATAGTAAAAGAGTATTGTTCATTTTCACCTGTTTTACATATCTTCAGCATTGCATTTTTCTTTCATTGGAAAATCAGTCGTATTTTCATTACATTATATCCCTGTCGGTTAAATTTAGAAGAACAGAAAAAAGGTCTGCATTCTTATGTCACTGTTGACCTCATAAGGCTTAAGTATCTAGAACTCGGACAGAAAAAACCTAAAGCATAATTCTATATAAAAGGAAAAAACAGGAAAGCACAATAGATATAAAGGTTGCAGTGTGGCCGAGAGCCGTCCTAGCTGTAATCTGTAACATTCTTGAACGTACTACTGTGAAAATTTTTCAAAATACTTTACTATTTTATTGCAAAACATATTTATGTGTATTTATTCCAATTTCATTGTTTTCACTTGCTTGTAGAAATAAAATCTTAACACCCTTTAACTTCCACAAAACTGTAAAATATTGTTTATCTTATTTTGTAATTATGGGAATACCTACATATTTATAAAAAAACAAAACAATTCGTGTTTACAAGGAGTAATGAATAAAAAACTAATATATTCAATATTTCTTTAATCAACGCTATATTTCTACAGAACCGTGTATTTTCGTACACTGATGGGATATGGTATTGCCATTTTACACGTTTACACGTCTATTACATTGCACTAAATGTTAGTCAATTTCCTCAAAATCAAAATGTTTACAAAATTTTAGGGCAAAATTTTTGGGAACCACGCTATTTTTAACAGCCTTTAATAAAGAGCCTGTTTTTGTTTCTGTATTTTCCCACTGCTAAATATTTGTTGACTGAATTATACCAGTTATGTAAGTACTGTTTTGGTAGATATACTAGTTAGGTAGGACCCAGAGTAGACTTCGTCTCCTCCAGTTTTATGTGATTTTTATTCAAAATCTGTTGAAAAATAACTCAGAGAGTTTTCGAGATCGCAATACAAGAATATTTCATTTATTGGCGCCCTCAGAAGACCTCATGCACTTTTATAGAATGTCTTAAAAAAATGTCGAAAACATTCTTTTAAAAATTTGGCACCTTTAATGCAGTTGGTTGTATTGATCAAATTCCAGGCGATACATATAATCTTCCATTCTTATTCTCTCACACGTACTAATATACTGATGTGGGTATATCATAGAAGCAACTTATTTTACGTACCATTTTTTTCTCGTTCCTTTTTTAACTTATTATAAAAATCATTAAAAAAGTGATACAGTATGTTGTGTATTTCTCTTCTCTTCCAACATAAGCAGAAAACCAAACTTCAATGGCAACAACTAATGAGAACGATATAGTTGTGGTTTGTTGTGGCAGGAAACTAGCTTTCATAGTGATTTAGGCGAGGGAAAATTTTACAACTTTTAATTGTTTTTCAGTTTTGCAAATTACAAACAACCGACTATTAACAACCCTTTAGTGAGAAGTTGTAAAATAGATCAATAAATAAGGTGTGTTGAAAGATTTGGTTTCTTGGTTGTTTTATAGAACCAAAGCAAAAGCTTTGAACTGTTTGTAATGCCTGCTCAAAGTCATTGTGTAAATAATATCTCTTAATATATATATATATATATATATATATATATATATATATATATATATATATATATATATATATGTATAAATGGTCTTATTTATGAGGTAATTAAGTTTTTAAAAGACATTATTTAACGAAGCTTAATTTTTTTTATGATAATGAAATACAATTACACATACGTAACATAATGTTTAAAGCATCAAAATTATATTTTAATCCTGGTTTGATACCGCAATTTTTTCATAAATCTTAAATAAATAATTTAAAAAAATATGTAGATACCAGTGTAAATGATGTAATATTCAAGATATTTCATGGCCGTTGTATCAACTTTTATGAGTAGCGAATACTTGGTAGACCGTCGGCGTCATGATATTCGTGTTCAGACCCTAAAAATCCCGTAATAATGACTTTTGACTGATTTTGAATAGAAATAATTAAAACTTTGGGAGACAATGTCCACCCTGAGTACGAGGTACATCGGAGACCATTTCTGTAATAATATTCGTATCCGGCAACCTTGAAAACTCCGTGAGTAATAACTTTCGACTGATTTTGAGTGAATAAATCATAACATATCAGGAAACGAAGTCCATCCTGGACACTAAGTACCTCGGCGGCCTTCGCGTCATGATATTCGTATTCAAAGTCCTAGAAACCCCCCGAGTAGCAAAATTAAACTCATCCTCGATATTTTCGAAATTCCAAATTTTTTATTTTCAAGATGCACTTTGGAAATGCATTTTCCTTATGTACAAAATGCAATTTTCACCTCCCGGTCCTCAATTCTTTCACAAACTTTTCTGACACTTTCCTGAATCAAATGAAAAAAGTTGCATAGTGATTCATCTTACTGTGAAAAATTGGTAGGTTTAGTGCTTGATTGCCTCGCTTAGTAAGACCATTATAATTAAAATAGCAAATTAATACACTACACTCTTTTCTCGAATATTTTTTTGAAGAGGGCTTTTGCTATGTACTTTTAATTTACCTTTTTAAAAACTATTTAAAATTTTGCGTAGATCCCTTGCATTTACTAAATATTACATACAGAGGAACAAAGGGGTTGTTCAGTGCATACTCGCGTATAAACTTCTGGTAAACATCACACGGATATTAAAAAACCGTATAAATTACCGTTTCACCAGATCCAGATAGAGCAGGTAAAAAATATCATTCCAACTTTCCGTAATTAACTATTAATATATTGTTAACAAAACACATATTTACTAAGTAACTGTATCTATCGGAATTAATGGAAACCATATTTTTTAGCCGTCATTCTTTGCCTAGATTCTGCTTTCGCCTGTGATATATTCGGTTAAAATTATGAACAGGATTACATTATTGACACTAACTGACAAATGGCTAAAGAATAATATTATCTCACATATTCCGGTATTGAATAACTCCATCCATTAAACAATAATGAATAGGACAATCAACTAATTTTTGATCATTTTTCCACTTTATCTATAACTGAAAGTAAATACCATTTCAGGCAACTACTATGTTTGATAAATTCAGCCACCTTTTATTATCGATCTCTTAATGCAATTTTTATATGTGATTTGAATAATACCAAAGAATTCGAAGATAATTTACTGAGTGGAGTGAAATTACTTCTGGAGTGAAAAATGATAATTACACATATAATAGTTAATTGGAAAGTCCATGAAATAAAAAAATACATTATATATGTAATATTCCTTAATAGTAATTTCAAACTACAACAGAAATCTTTTTACTCCAGTCTATCTGTGAAAAAATCATCGATTTCAGTTAAATATCTTATACAGATTTTTGAATGTTCTATGTGGGCGATTATTTAAACAACTGTAATTGCCCACTCAGTGACTCTAGAGGTATTTAGCAGATCGCAATCGATTCTAGAGGCTTCAATTTTATTGAATTTAATTGTTATTAAAAAAACCGATTGAAAAAGGTTTGACTTTTAAGCTTATAAGCATTAATAACGATATTTTTGATATTGATATTTTTTATGTCATGTGCTTGTAATAAACTCATTGAAAATATGGTAAGAAAAGGCAATTTTAAAAAACAGAACATTCTATAACTAAAAGGAACGAAGACAGCATTTTTTTCATAAAATCATATTTTCATTGTTTATTAACATTAAGAGCTGAAAAGTGAACATATTATAAGTAAAGATCTAGATTTTATGATCCAATTAATAAATGTCATATTCCGAGAAGGTATGGCATAGGAACTTTTTATGATCTACAAGTTTTCTCTAAAATATAAGAAACGTTTTATAGGTAAAAAATATTTTTGTCACTTTTATTATTGTATAATAAAATGAAGCAAAATCAGCTAAACGTCTTCAAGGATCAGCTATCCCTCGTATACCTTTTAGAACTTTAAAAAACCTATATAAGATTTTTTCAGCTGTTTGTTTTCTTTACTGACCTAAACCACCTTGTTGAGGAAACAGCCTGTTTAAGTAAGTGTCTATTATGTTACTATAAAAGAGGCTTTTAAAACGTAATGATATGACGTCAACTCTTTTACAGATTTGCCTGAATATATACCAAATCACTTCCAATGTAGTAGCTATGATTCATTAACGTGTGTCAAAAATTGGAGAAAATATCAAGATGCCATTGTTCGCCCATGCTGATATTTATCGGTGTTATATCACATACTGATACAATCAAGCTATATACCAGGTGGCTGTCAACCAATGTTACACATTTTAACCTAACGGTAAAATGCATAAGTTTATACGAACAGTGCAAAGAATATAATGCACCAGTGCAAAATTTTTTTTATTACAATCTGCTAATATATTTACATAAACATATTCAATATTTAAATAATAATAATAATATAATACTAGATGGAGATTCCTAGCGAAATATGCAGAAGTAGTGAGTCTAAAAAATATTTTGTCATAATGATTGCTGTTACAATGACTTTTTACAAAAATGAAAGTTTACTTGATTTTAAATTTTTATGTCTGGCTAAGTGATTTTAAGGCCTAGTTTGTATATTTCGGTTTATACAAATAATATACAAGGTTTGATAAATATTTCTTTAATATTTTCAGAGATCTTTGACAGAACAATTTTATTTAAATTACACATTTACTCCAGGTAAATAAGCCACGTTTATTTGAGTTCAGAAAATCGCAATAGCCCGGTATTTAAGTATTTCCGTAAATATATATCTATAGTAAGAAAGGCGATACACTTTCTGTAAAAATTTCGACGTTTTTTGTCAATATTAACAATTTAGTGCGAAAAATGTTATAACATAAATCACGAGCAGGAAGTTTAAAATGCGAGGGCACCGTTTTGACGACACCTTACGTTTTCATTTGGCAAATAACGAGAATTTTTCCATCATATATATTTGCACCGTGAGTGGCTCATCATTTTAGAGATCCATTACTTTCTTATTTGTTCTTCTTTTCCATATCCTTATTTAATATCTTTCTTTCCCACTGTTCCAATTTCTGTATATTTTTCTGACTCTTATCACACAAGTTTCGCTGCCATACATAACCAAAGGTTCCACAATCGTTTTGTAAATCCAAATTTTTGCATACCTGAATGTAAACTTAGATTGGATCATTTTTGTTTAGTGTTCCTACAGCTTTACTTCTTTCAGTAATTCTTTTGTCTATTTCAGAATCTTCTTCGGCTCTATTTGTAATGGTAACTCCGAGATATCCGAACTTGTCCACCTTTTCAAAACAATATTCTCTACTTCCACTACTTATTATTAGATTATCTTCAGGCTTTATTTTCTTTGCTCTATTTTCAAAGTATTGTGTTTTATTTTCGTTTATGTATAGTCCAAACTTTTTCAATATTGTTTCCATTTTTTTAAATATTCTTATTAGTTCTAATTTTGATCTCGAAATCAATGCTATATCGTCTGCAAAACCGATAACTTGTTTGTTGTAGTATATTATACCATATACCTCTACACCACTTTGTCAGAGGACAGCTTCTAGATAAGAAGCGCCTTAGCGGAAAAGACTCTGATGAACTTCCTTCCAGGATCACTTTATTTAATGTTTCTTTTAAAGTTATTTTCACTAACTTATAAGTTTGGTAGGTATTTTTAAGAGATCCACTGCTTCGTATAGGTTTTCTCTGTCGATTGAGTGTTATGAATTCGTAAAGTCTGTAAACAGAATGTGCAAACCTAGATTTTGTTCATAACTGTTGCGTAATATTTGTTTCATCTTAAAAATCTGATCAGTTGCAGATCTACGTTTTCTAAACACTCAGTGATATTTACCTATTATTTCAGATTCATACTTTGCTAGTCGGTTTATTATTAATAAAGCCAATATCTTATATGCTACATCTAATATAACAACTCCTTTATAATTTTGACATAGGCTTATCTTCCTTTTTATGAATCGGGCAATTAGATGCATTTTCCATTCTTATTTTTTCATTCTTATTTTTCCATATTAGATTGTTTAGTTGTCCACCTTCCTTGAATATTTTTGCTGTGATACTGTTTGATCTTGGACTCTTGTTATTCTTCAGCTGCTTTATTATTTCCTCTATCTCTTGACGTTATGGTTCGTTTATTTCATCCTCATTATTTTTTTGCGCCGGTCCGGATTGTGATTTTATTTCATTGGTATTTTCCTTTCGCTTTAGCAGTTCCTCAAAGTATTCTGCCCACCTCTCTAGTTTTCTTGGTAAGTCACATATTAGCGTGCCTTCGTAACTTCTGTAGAAGTATGCGTAGCTTTATTGACTTTAACCTGTTGGTAAACATTTTTAATCTCTTTGTTTATCATATGATTTGCCATATCTTGTAACTTCATTTCCCAGTATTCTCGATTCTTTTTCTGCAGGTTTGTTTTGCTTTTTTCTTTGCTACTTCATAACTCTTCCTTGTTTCTGTTGTATTCCATAAAACTGTGCGGCTGTCTGCTCCTCGGAAACTTCTAACATTCGTGATGATATTGGCGTGTTTATTTTTAGTTAAGACTTGGTCTTTTTGTTTGGCAGTGTTGCTCTACTATGGAGATTGATGTTGCTTTATATATGTGTTTTCTGCTAAAATGTATAGTCATGATTTTCATATTTTGTTCTATTGCAAAATTTTTTAGCAGCATGTCGTTTTCATTTGAAGTCTCGTAGTTACTTTTCCCTTCCGTGATATTTTTGTAGATGTTTCCTCTTCTAATTTATGCGTTAAAGTCGCCCCTTAAAATCAATTTTTATATCGATTTACGTTAACAATAGATATTTAACGGTACTTTCCTTTTAGACATAAACAACAGATGCTTTCCGAGATTGGATTAAAGTCTACTAAACTTTCTTTTTATAAACTTCATTTAATAATACATACAAGGCAAAATACATGAAAGAAGAGGGCCAGGTCGAAGACAAACGTCATGGCTTAAAAACCTAAGAGAATGGTTTAACAGATCCTCTACATCCCTTTTCCGAGCTGCCGTCAACAAAATTAGTATAGCTAATTTGATAGCCAACGCACGATAATCGAGCAGGGCACAGGAAGAAGAACATTTTCTTTAAGACATTCATTTATTAAAAACCCCATACCCAGCAGTATATTTGCACCACCACTATTAAACAAGATTGCTTTATCAACTTCTGATATTCCGCTAGTCTTCAGTTTTGTTCTTTGGAGAGCAAGAAAGTTCAGTTCGTACTGATTCAAGACGCTGATTAAATTTTTTACTTCTCCCTCTTCATAAATACTTCTAACACTCCACGTTTTTAGTTGGTTTTTCTCAATTTATATCCTTTATTATTTGCTCCTTTCTATATTTACCTTTTTGCTTGCATTTGCCTCGTCGGCGTTGGTTTTCATGGTCATGTCCTGATTCTTTGCCTCTATTGTTTACCTTGCAATGTTTCTTTTAGTTTTTTCGTTCATTTTTATTAGGTGTACTGCCCATGTCTTTCAAAATTTCTTTATCTTTATTATACTTTAATTCTTTTTTATCAGTAAACTTTCAGTTTTATGTACCCTATTTGTGTCGTCCTTCCCTTTTCTCTTTCTTCCTTTGCTAGTTGTTTATTGCTATATTTCTGAATTGAGAACTAATTAGCATTTGCTAGCACCCGACCCCTATTCTCATTAAAAAAATCATCATTTACTGGTGATATGTGCCAAAAAATCGTTAAAAATAAAAATCGAACTGTTTCGGAATTTGTCTCCAAAGTTACCTTTTCTCAAAAAAAAATGGATTTATTCCATAACTGTATAAAAATAATAAATAATACTACAGATCATAGATTATACTGTCTATGGTCTTGAATTGTTTTAAATTTTGTTGATTTTTTTTAGATCAACGCTATTTTGCCGTATTTATATAAAAATTTAAATACATAACACATAAAGAAAACTTTTATATATTAGGAAGAACAAAATGTCAAATGCAAAATAACTCAAGAGACGTTGGGAGAAAACAGACGTTTGAATCCCAATACCATGTATTATAAATATTTATATAATGTTAACGAACCCAAAAAAATATAAAGGACCTACAAAAAAGGATGACAAAAAATTGACTGCAATCAAGAAAAATGTAGACACAAGAAAGATCAAAGAATGTAACAGGAATTAATTCATTCTAGCAAAGTTAAGCAAACGAATCTTTGATACTATAATAAAATAAGAGTACGCTAACAGTTATTGAAATCAATTTTTAATGAAAATTGTAAGTAAAAATCACTATAAGTAAAAAAATTAAGAAATATGACAACAAATTAACTACACACATATAAAATAAATTAAAGAAACACCCATAATAGAAGTGCATACATAATTGGAAAATTTGGTAAAATATAAACAGTGAATAACGAAAGCAAGAAAAATAGAAAAAATAAGGGTTTAGCCAAGAAAACAATATATTTATGGAATAATAAAATAGAGCATAGAGAAAAAAACACCATAGAAATACGAAGAAAGACAAAGGAGACAAATACATCACCAACAATAGAAAAACTGTTTTTTGACATGATAACCCAGAAATCAAATAGACCTTTTTCATTTTCTGCCTTTTTTTTTATTTTTCTTATTTATTTTTTTTTATTATATCAAAATCATGATTTACAGATGCTTTATTTTTGATATTTTTACTCAACTTTAATCTCAGGAAAATGCACCTGACAACTCGTCTGTCACATTTCAAATCTTATTCCAAATCCCACCTTGTACTGATTTAGTCCCAATTTGGATAAATTAGTTTTAACGACGTGGTCTATCCAATGTATTTTAATCATAGTGTAAAAACTAATACATTTTTTTGTAAAATGTCATTGTTTATTACATTGTTCCACACCTATTCGGTTAAAAATATGACACAGTACATCAAATAAAAATGGCGCTGCTTGCTAGATTTATACACCAGTTAACATGTTCTCATTAAGGCATAGCGTGGTAATATCATATCATACCACGATTGGTGTTATCTATTATTTGTAAATTATCATACAACGTACAAAAGGGTAGCTATGAATATAATAGCGACATTTAAATGTTCTATATCAACATAATGAAATCCAAGCCTATGAATCTTTGTATGAAAGTCTTATTGTTAGTACGTATAAAATTTTACCCAAAAGTACCATATAAACTTGAAATATCTTAAAAGAAGTCATTAAAAACAGTACACTAGAACATTTTTAATAAAATATATAAGCTTCTTTTTAATCAAACAATTTTCGTTAAATCTTTCAACTCTCAACTATTTTTCTTTTTCTTTTTTATATGGATATAGATCTTGTCTCTAGGTGACTGATTATCTTATAAGCTTCTAATAAACTTCAAGGTAATTCATGCAAAATACGTACATACCTGCAGATTTTGTAGCAGAAAATATAAATTTTTGTTTAAAAACTGGAGTCAAATATTAATAAGTTTACGTATACAGGGTGTAACAAAAAGAGTAGTCATAAATTATACCAAGATTTGTATGGATGAAAATAAGTCAATTAGGCCTTATTTATCTATATGCAAAAGTTACGGGGTGTTAAAGTTATAAAATAAATCCGAATTTTTTAATATTCCATCAAAACGGTTTAATACTTTTTTAGGAAAATTTATGTGTTAGTCTGTCCAAAACAATCGAAGTAGCAAACATATTTTTTTCTTGATGTTTAGAGAGGGTCTATAAACTTTTTCCCCCAGCTTTTTTGTAATATTATATTGGCTTAAAAACAAGACAACAATAAAACGAAATATTCGTTTTATAACTTTTTTGTCTGTTAGTATTTGTTTGTAAAATCATTTATTTAGAAGATACAGCTGCTTTTTAAGGAGACCTTTACCTTCTAAATTTTCAAAGAATCGATTTTTGTTTCTTTTACGTAAAAACACTCCTTAGTACCAAAGAAATACCCTTCTAAAATTTTATTAAGAAATTCGAAATAGAAACGGAGTTAAAGTTATTTATAACGGTACGCATCTGAGCTAAAACTCATTTTTATACAACATCTATGCCCCGCTTCACCTGTGCATCTGCAATTCGATAGTTCCTTTCGAAAACTTATAAAGCGATCACGTGTTTTATATTATTAAAATTGATCGAAAATTAATATTTTGAAAATCGGAAAGTTGGTTGGAAAATATCGCCGATGCTCCTATTGCTCAAGCCAATAGAAGGAGCAGTGAGACATCAAAAGAGAGCAGAGTTATAAAAAAAGGGTTTGGCCGACCACTTACAGCTTTTACTGGACAGGGGACACCCAAGAATCGCTGATTAAAGGTAAAAAAATAATTATGGCTATTTATTCTATAAAGTTGCAGTAAAAATACTTTAAACGCGTTTTTCCTGAAATCACATTTTTCAAATCTGGGAGAAATAAACCTCTAAAAATTAAAAAAAACACACACACTCTTTTAGTATAGAAGTAAGTTCGACCCCAAAACAGCCCTTTTTTCGAACTTTCTATAAAATCGTGTTTAAAGGCCTTAAAAATATAAAAAAATTAACTTTTTAGAGGTGTATTTACGAATTGAATCTCGTTGGAATTAAAAAAAAATTACAGTAATTCAAAAAATGTTTCCCAAATAAAAAATGCAGTGATGAAAAATAACTAAAAGTGTATTTTTTGTATACCTTAAAACCTTATCAATGAATAGAAAAAATTATAACCATAAATATAATATTTTTATATAATTAAAAATTGTCCTTTTTCCGATTTAGAAAGTAAAAGTCCCCTTAAATGCAATATTACACTTTCACAAATATTAAGTTTATTACTAACATTTAATTATTAACAGAAAATTTATGGAGATCTAGATATAGAAATATAGAACTTTTCAAAGAAACACCTATTTCAAAATTCTTAGACTGCAGACACTAAGATTGGCTGTTTAGTTCATTTGGTAAATATGGATGATGCATAAGACCAAAAGGAACGTAAAAACTTCGTTTTTACGTTCGATCGCCTCGGAAACCCCGAGGCGATCGGGGCGAGACCGTCTGAATTAGAGATAAAAATTACAAGAGTCCCAGACTCAAGTTGGGATGTAGTACCGTTGGAATACTAAGAAAAATATGTGTTTATATTTGACCCCAGTTATTAGTCAAAGACTTGATATTTTCGTTATAAATACAGGAAAAATATATCCATTTTTTTATGAATTACCACATTTTCTTACTCAGTTCTTACAACAATCAACTTCAAATTCTAATTAAGCTTTAACCTTTTTTACACGCCTTAACAATTTTTTAGAACCCTATATTTTCATAATATACTGCAAATTTTCTCGATTAATTTTATTTGGTCAGATGTACATAAGTCGTCTTATGCTTATCTGTTTGTTACGTATCCATGTTTTATTTGAATAGAATCATCCTCCTCCTAGCTGCCTAGTCTTTTCATGTAGGCATCCACTATAGTATAGTCTTCTTTACTAAATGATTAACTTCCGTATTTGTTGATATTGATATCAATATTAACTATTTTCAGCAGCATTCGTATTTCAGGTGATCCAACTGATTCATAGCATTATGTCGTATGGTTTATATCACCTCAGTTAAGGAATGAAAATTCGCAATTCTAAATATAGTGTGATCACAGGTATACATTTTTATATTAGTTTTAAGCTTTATATCGTTTTTATTAATATGCGTTATTGTAAAATGCTTTTATCCTAAAAATATTCCGAGTATTCTGTTAATTTGTTGCCCATGAAAGAGATAGGGCCTCATTTGTTCAATAAAAATGTGCTTTCTCATCAGGATAACGCATCTGCTCATAAGTCTGCCAGTGATTATTATCATTAATGGTAAGAGATTTTGTTGACTCTGTTATCTAATTAATGCAGAATATTATTGGAATAAGTGTATTGGATAACAGGGGACTGCTTTTTTTAACAAAACTTGCATTTACGTTGATGAGCTACATAGTTATTATTGAGTTTGATTGGAAAAGAACATGAAGTTATATGAAAGCTAAAAAATATAACAGCTGAAAGTCAAAATATTTTACAACCAATTTGGATAGATTCCTTTAACAGCAAATAGCCGATTATGTGTAATATTTATAAATATGTACTTTCGAGTTATGAATTTTATTGGAAACTTGAATATCGGTGTATTTCATAAAGTGATCCCAACAATAATAGTTATTTATAAATACTTTGCCCTGTATTATTTACATACATTTTTCTAACAGTATTTGAAGGCGACAAGTATCGTCTTTGCAGCAATTGAATATAAAATATTGAATATTCAACTTTCTAGATATCCTTGGATAAATAATTCCAAAATTTACAAGATTATATTTAAAACTTATCAAAAAGAAAATTAATGCAACTTTTTAAATTTCCTTAATATAGCTTTTACTTCAGTGCAAATTTATAAAGAAAATATCATTTTTTGCGTTTAAAAATATGTAGAACATGAAAAATAAATACTGAAATTTTTAATATTTATTCAACGGAGTCTGAGCATAATTGATATAAACTTTTCAACTCGGAGAAATAAGATTTCTCTCGGAACTGTGACAAATCCAGGTGAAATTTTTTAGTTATTATAGGCCTATATAGAGAAAGCCGATATGTTTTCTGCACAGATTTCGGCGTCTTTTTTTAATTATTAAGAATTTAGTGTAAAAAATGCAATTTCGATTTTTTGCTTACCATTAAAAAGCTTAATATTTGAGATAAAATTACAAAACTTTATCCTTTCAAACAAAAAATCTTTAAAATAGCGATTGCTGAAAGCTGAAAATTAATATGTTACTTCAAAACTTACAAAATAAGGCAAAATCGTAAATTGTTTATAACATCAGTCAGAAAATATTGAAGATACAGTAATTGCACGCCTTCCATTTGATTTATAAATATTAAGAATAACCTAACTATTGCTCCTAAATAAAATC
This sequence comes from Diabrotica undecimpunctata, assembly GCF_040954645.1. Classification (NCBI taxonomy): domain Eukaryota; kingdom Metazoa; phylum Arthropoda; class Insecta; order Coleoptera; family Chrysomelidae; genus Diabrotica; species Diabrotica undecimpunctata. The sequence continues at coordinate 51,998,663 of NC_092812.1, forward strand.
CTTTTTCATAGTCGAAAATCTGATAGTTTTGAAAGAAACAGAAAGTTCTGGGCCAATTTATAAAAAGAAGGAATTATTTTTTAATTTGCTAATTTGTTTATAATGAAAAAAATAATTAGTTTCATTTTAAAGATAAATACTTACAGTTTTATTATATAGTAGAAGATTAAAGATTAATTAGAATAGAATAAAAAATTAGAATTTTTTGGGAAAAATATATTTTTTCAAATGTTTACAAACAAATTACATTGTTTGGTTATTAATAATATTATTAAAACATGGTATATTTGTAGTATATGCAAAAAGTACATACTAATTAAATAAAAATCAAAATACATTAACTAGAACCGGAGATAAATAAACTTACAGTATTTTGAAGTTCATTAACATTTTTGAACGCTTGGATTTTTAGTTATCATTAACATGCTCCAACAAATATTCATTTCAGCCTCATTTAGAACACTCACAGACAAAATTTTAATTTGTGCAAATTGTTAGCTTTTTAAATATGGAAATAATTGTTCGTCTACGAGTAATAGCTTAAAAGTTATGTAATTCTTTAGACGTTAAAAATAATAGTAATTTTTCAAAACGAATTTTGGTTACAAAAGTGATTTTTTAACCTTTTTTGATACATATTGATCGTTTAACTCTTAAAGTTTTATTTGATATTTCTATAACCGTATCTTCATTAATTTGTAACTAATATTATTGCAAAAAAGGTCTCTGAGATAAACAAATAGAATAACTTTTAAACTTATCCATGAGTCGATCTGAAATTTTGAGGATTTCTTAAAGGACCACAATATCCAACTTTGGGCGCAATCAAAAATGTCTATGCTGATTTTTTACAATCGTTATAAACAATAACGATTTTGCCTTATTTTGCAGTTTTCGAATTTTACAAATTTTATCAACCGAAATTTAAAAGATTTTTTTTAATGATTAAGATTAAGAAAGAAAGATTTAAGAAAAAGTCGCCGAAACCTCTGTAGAAAACTTATGCGTTTTCTTTATATATGCCTATAATAACTGGATGTATCACAGTCCCGAAGAGGGTCTTTTTTTCTTTATTTCCCTAGAGTATTTATACGTTGAGATTTTTGACTAGTCGTTAAAAGGATATTGCTAGTGTTTAAATAGAACATTTTTCATAAAAAGCTTTGGTTATTTTCAGATTAAGTTAAAGTAAACAAATCCAGTAAAAGTTTTTTTATTCACACATAAATAATAGTTTGAAAGGTAGGTACGCATTTTCAAGTATTGACTCTGTTTCTGAATTATATAGAATTTAAAGAAAATATTCAGCTTAATAAAGAAAATTTTTCTATTGTGGATTGATGATAAGAAGTTGGCTGGTGTAGAGACTGACATGGCGATTAGTGTGATCTAGATCGGGACTAGGTAAAGGTCTCTAGGTGAATATTTTGATATAATCGAAAGTGTAGTCCCTTCGTTTTATAATTGTTACAAGAAAACAGGAAATTTTGCGCAATGGAATATAATTGGAAGACAGAGGTTTAGTAGACCTGCCAAGAACGTTACATTATGTTATTAGTTTGAATATTACCACACCGGAACAGATGGGTATTTTTAATATGAAAAGAAATGCGTTTTAGTAAAAACTTCACGTTGTCTTTCTGAGGTCAATTTCAGTCAAAATATCTTATAAAAGCATTTCACTCAACACCAAGTACAAACGCAAAAGACTGGTTTGGTCTATGGAAAATCTAAATTGGTAAAAATACTATAAATCGTAGATTTCAACCGATCCAGGAGATTTATCCATTTCTAGAGGTTGTGTTACAATGTGATATGAAATTAGTTTTCGTGGGCCATAGAAACGTGATCAGTATGATCTCTTTATACACAGGAAGTCGCAATAATGTTATTCCAAATTTTATGCGCTACCAGTCAAAACTTTGTTTAGCTCCGAGTTGTAAATAAAGTCCGAAAAATCCCATTCTTCATTGGTCAATATTTTTTAAACCTCCAATTCGCAATTTCATTGAGCATGCTTGGAATTAACTACAGAGTGCATTAAATGTACATGAAACATGCTCTAAATCTCTCCAGCAGTGATCTACTTAACTTGTATATAATTCAGACAAGATATGTTTAACAATGTAGTGGAAAACATGCAAAGACATTTCCAAACAGTTATCGAAACTCGAATTTTAAATGAGAATTTATAGCAAGTGATATCTCGTTTGAAAGGTTTTGAATATTAATCCTATTCAATCATAATAATTTTGCTTGGGTTTAAGCTGATTTTGATGAATAAATTAAATAAATACTAAAATTATAGTTTGGCATTTAATTAGTAAAGATTCTAATGCCCCTCTCTGGTTATTTGTAAAAAAAGGTTGACGATTTTCAATTCCCTAGTTTTTGCAAAAGTGTTTATAGCTTGAATATTTAGTTTAATTATTTTTTAAATGTTTACATAGGCAGAATGGTATGTACTCTAGCCGACAAAGTGGCAGTTGTCTTAATAATAATTGGTGAATACAGAAACAATTTCCATGCAGCGGAACGTCTTTTTATTGAGAGGTATCCTGATCGCCCTATATCGACGACTTCATGATCCAGTCAAATTAACCAACAGCCAGATTACATAAAAACAATTTATTTTAGTGACGAAAGTACTTTTTCACTCAGTATCGGAGTGACTCAAATCCTCATGTTTTGAATGAAAAAATTACTCAATTTCCAGAAAAAGTAAATGTTTGAACAGGTATTTTGGGAAACCACATAATTAGGCCTATTTTTCTCAATGCTAACTTAATCGAGAAATTGTATCTGGAGATAAAACCCAATTGAGCCATTAATTTTTGATATTCCGGAAGATAATCCAGATGAATTCGGCAACTTGGAAAAAAATGCTTTAACAAGGTGGTGATCCTGCACACTGTTATGGTGTAGTAAGATATTACCTAGATGAGGAATATTGTGCTTTAATAAACTGGCCATCTCGGTCACCGGAGCTCACACCTAAGATTTTTTCTGTGGGTTACTTGAAATCTAAGGTTTACGCTACAGCACCCGACAATACATTAGATTGGCATGTTGAAACAACGAATTGTTAAAGATTGTAGGACAATTTCCCTTGACACATTTGAACACAATGGCAAAAAAATTGTAAATTTAAAGATGTTCTAGAATAAATGATCAGGAATAGACTAGTTGTAGAAACAATCAATAAAGATCTACAAGAAAAAATGTTGCAGAATCAAGAGTTAACCTTACAAAAGACAATAGACATGTGTAGAGCATATGCAATTTCAAAAATGCAGTTTAAAGTTCAGTCAAGTCAAACACTTAATACTATTACTATACTTATACTATTTGTATTACAACCATTTCTAGTAAATTTGTAACAACGGGATCATAAGAGAAGTTTCGGAGATTCAATAAGTAGATATGCACAGTGAAAAGGAAGAATTTATGGTAACATCAATTGAGGTAAATGAAATAAGGAATGATCTGAAAGGTTAGTATTTGAGCAATATGGATTAGACTTTAACGTAGATACAGGTTCCTAGGTAAACATTATATCAATCTACTTTTTGAATAAAATCAATACAAATCATGAGATAAATCAGTGCAAAATAAGATTCCTCAAAAATGTAAACTAAAACCCAAAGAGAATTTTGTTTCCGTGGTTAAGCCACCGCGAAGCGTCCCTTTAGCCATTAAAGAGAGATTAGAAAATCAACTAGAAAAACTTAGAAAAACGTGGCATTACATCTAAATGTAAGGGTCCTACAGAGTGGTTTAGCAATTTGGTTATATGTAGTTCAAAAATCTAATGAAACATTAAGAATTTGTTTGGAAACTAGAGATTTAAATCAAGCTCTTAAAAAGGAATATTGTTTAATACCTCGTATCGAAGAGATATACAATAAGTTAAACAACAAATGTTATTTTTTTGTTTTAGACTTTAAAGAGGGATTCTATCAAGTTCAGCTTGATGAGAGGTCTAGTAGAGTTTGTGCATTTGGAACTCCCTTTGAAATTTGGAAATTTGATAGACTTCCATTCGGACTAAATATTGCTTCTAAATTTTTTCGAAAAATTAACTTAAAAAACTTTTGTGGTATTGATGGATGTCTCATCTATTTAGATGATCTTTTAATATTTGTAGATAGTCTTAAAGAACATGATAGAATCCTTTATAAAATATATATTATAGAATGTCTGAAGTAAAATATTTGGGAAATACATTCGATGTATACATTTTCGATACATACCAAAAAATGGTATGAGACCTGACTTGGTCAGGTTTCATACCAGTCATAGCTTTAACTTGGATAAAGTTAAAGATATTATTGTAATTGGAAAGAACCCAATAATATAATTAGTTAGAAAGAAATACTAAGAATACTAAGCATGATCAATTACCATCGCAATTTTATACCAAACTTATCGGATGTATCGGAAGAGAATCGTTAAAAAAGAATACTGTTTGAATGTGTACTAGAAGTCACACAGACTCATTTAATTTAATAGAAAAGTTAATTTGCTCACCACTGCTTCTTGCAAATTTTGATGAAATAGTCCAATAATAATTTAAACAGATTCAAATCAAAATGGTGTTGGATGTGTATTATTACAAAACCGTAAACCTGTATCTTTTTCTTCTAGATCTTTACCCGATTGTGAAACCCGATTTAGCCAGATGGATATTTTCCTGTACTAAATTTCATAATTATGGTAGAGAATTTAAGGTTTTGACAGATCATAAGCCATTGATTTCGTTAATATTTGTGGCTCTAAGAAATGTCTAAGGAATGTTGAGAATTCTCTAAGCAATGGAAGTTTAAATGTGTGGCATATCTAGCCGTAGTAATCCTAGAGCAAAGAGGTAGGCAGAACGAGCTAAACGTCCAGATAGCTAAAAATATTTTCAGAAAATGTGAAGATCTTCAGTTAGCCTTATTGGAATATAGGAACATACCGCTATTAGGATCAGATAAATCCCCAGCACAACTTTTGAATAGTCGTAGACTTAGAAGCAAACTCCCAGTTTTACATGAAAAATATTTACCAGAACAGATAGACCTAAAAAGTGGAAAGAATAAATTGGATTGGAGAAACTTGTACAAGCATCACTAGGATAGAAATTACAACTACAACAACAGCTACAACAGAAGAATTAAGTGTAGGGGATAACGTGTACGGATGTATACAAGAGCCAAGATCATATCGTAAGAAGAAATAGCTATCACTTAGACCATTTAGTAATATGCCAAAATATTATATTAACGTAGCAGATGATTTTGATCACAATCGGAATGACAGACCTTTAACAACACCGACGTGTGACACTGAAATACCGAATCAATTTCCTGCCAGAAGTAAAAGATTAATTAGAGCCCCATCTAGATATAATGATTTCGAGATGTACTATTTTTGCAATAAGTGTTGTTATTAGTCTTTATTTTAGATTATTTTATTCTTAGTTCATTGTTGTAAGTTCTATGTTTATTGAAAGGAAAATATGTCATGAGACTAAATAGCTCATAAATGTAAAGTCCTGACAGGACGATGACAGGAGATAAGCGGCACGAGATCTCATGGCAGAAATAGAGGTTAAGCATTTAGAATAGATTATTATTATAGAAGAAAGTAATAAAGATGTACAACAGTCAGTATTAAACATTATTACAGACACTTGATTATTTTTTCGTTTAATATCGTTACCATCAATCATGCCCATTATATTTTTCTTGATGGCTCCATAAAGAAATATTGCACTAACGCCACGATCTTTAAAAATCACAAGCCACGAGTATCCTCCCCATGATACCATATCGTTTCATCTTTGTTCCTTTATGTAGAAAGAAAACAATCTGCTTTAGATGTATATAACTTATGTTTTTTTATTGATAATTAAACATATTTTGTCAATATAATAGCAACAGATCTTTCAAATATTTCTCTGCCTTTAGACGGCTTGTATATGTTTTAAGTTGTTATTTCTTTGTTTAGTGTTGTTAAAAATTGTTGTTTTTGGGACTAAATATAATAATTAACAAGAATACCTAAGGCTTCTAAGTGATTTATTGCTGTACTAATAGAAATACACGTAGTTACAAACAAAATGAGTCTTTTCTTATTTCTATTGGAGTTGTAGTTCTAGGTCAACATTATTTAAAAAAAACAATGAATACAATTTGATACATTATTAAAATAAAAATTATTAGATTTATTTTTTAAAAATACATGATATTATAGTAAAGTAATCTGTAAATTTTGAAATATTTAACATGTTTTCTATCAGACAGGTTCTGTGGGGAAGTAACAACAATACTTGCTCTTTCAGTTATTGTTATTACAAGCGACATATAAAAGATATTTTTACATAACAAAATTGAAACATTAGACATTGCAAATGGACATAAAAATTGTTCTACTTCTCTTACACAAAAAAGGAAAAATGCTATTTTGTACATTATCTATCCGTATATATAATATATACATATACAGACCATTTTTTTATTTGTGCTAAAATATAAACTTTAGATTTTTTACCAAAATATAGCATAATATTTTACAATTTTTTTTGTGTAGAAATGTCATTATTCGTATTTGACCTGTAGAAGAAACCAGATTTTGACTAAACAGGTCGTAGGGTTACATTACATTAAATGTTACAACTCTACAACTTAACGTTAAAAAATAGTAAAAGTTACACTCTAAGCATACTTATGATTAACCTTAGTTCAATAAATAAATTTCATAAATAAAACTGATACTTTCTTAACAAATATGTACAGCTGACTAGTAACAAAAAATCACCACACATTCTGAACTTCACCCACTCCAGAAATTAAAATTTGATTTTTCAGTCCTTTCTTATCTTTTCTAGCCTACATTTGTTTTACAACATATCGTTTACAACCCTTTGCAGCTTGTCGTAAAAACATTTTTCAAAATTATTTCTTTCCCTAATAGTAAACCATATCATTTGAAAGGATAATGTGCTTTAGAAAATTTGTACAAAGAAACACAAAAACCTTCTAACAATTCCGTTAAAATATACATGGCGTTTCTTTGGGAAAATAACATACGTTAACTGAAAAAAAGGACACTTAGGTGATCTTAACCACATACTTTATGGGTCTTACATCATCAATAACAAACACACTGGGTGTTTTATTTATTTTGCCAGCTTCTTATTTGGTTTGTAAATTTTTAACCACACTCTATACTAATTTCAGTTTTTTTTATTATGTGCGACAAATAATTCATAACAAATTTTTATCTTTAATTAATGAATAAATAATAAAGAGTCCACGACAACTACGTAACATTACTCAACGAAGTATCTTACACATTAAAAAAACAGCGATCATTTGCAGACAAATAAGTATTCAAAACTAAAAAATTCAAAATGGCCACCACCAAAAACTTGGTATTTTTGAAACATTATGTCTGAATAAGCTAAAATACGAAAAGTAAAATGAATTTGTATATAATTACAAATTTTATTAACTTAGTGTGCTCTGACAATGATATGACCTCTTTTTTAAATAGATACGGTGAATGTCATTGGTTTTTAATAATCTACTGCTGTCAAAAATGTTTACTAAATAATTTCTTTGTGTTTTCATACATTATTTCTGTATTAAGAACTAATAATATGCCCTATTAATTCAGCAACGAATATGAGATATGTGTGTACGATTTTTGTGATGGTAACGGGAAAGCAGCTAAAAGCGAGTATTAAAAGCGGTTTCCACAACGAAGAATGCCGAGTTATTAAATTTTTGGAAAGATATATAATTATTCCTTATTCATTAAATGTTTTTTTCTACTTCGAGCACTCGCAATTCACATAATTTCAGAACTCAAATTCAAAATTTTACCAGTAAAAACATTTTGCTAAAAATTCAAAGTATAAAACGAAATTTAGTTTGTCATCCTGTTTTAAAATGCATAATCCATTAAAAAAAAACTAATGCGCAGTTTATTGTTTTTAGGTCGGAATATTTTTCCAATATTATTTAATCCGAACCTGGATTTCTTACAATTATAAATAAATTAATCGATTGGAAACCTAAAAGGATATTCGCGTTGCCAAATATAAAGAAAATATACAGTATGGGTAAAAGGTTATAACTTAAATAAGAAGTTGGCAAAATAGATTAAACATCTAGTATCTTTGTTGTTCATGAAATAAGATCCATTAAATACTTTTAAGTACTAAGTATACCACTGTACTAAAGAAACCAGAGAATACTATAAAAAACTATAAAAAACTATAAAAAACTATAAAAAACTATAAAAAACTATAGAAAACTATAGAAAACTATAGAAAACTAGAAAACTATAGAAAACTATAGAAAACTATAGAAAACTATAGAAAACTATAGAAAACTATAGAAAACTATAGAAAACTATAGAAAACTATAGAAAACTATAGAAAACTATAGAAAACTATAGAAAACTATAGAAAACTATAGAAAACTATAGAAAACTATAGAAAACTATAGAAAACTATAGAAAACTATAGAAAACTATAGAAATCTATAGAAAACTATAGAAAACTATAGAAAACTATAGAAAACTATAGAAAACTATAGAAAACTGTAAAAAACTATAGAAAACTATAGAAAACTATAGAAAACTATAGAAAACTATAGAAAACTATAGAAAACTATAGAAAACTATAGAAAACTATAGAAAACTATAGAAAACTATAGAAAACTATAGAAAACTATATAGAAAACTATAGAAAACTATAGAAAACTATAGAAAACTATAGAAAACTATATAGAAAACTATAGAAAACTATAGAAAACTATAGAAAACTATAGAAAACTATAGAAAACTATAGAAAACTATAGAAAACTATAGAAAACTATAGAAAACTATAGAAAACTATAGAAAACTATAGAAAACTATAGAAAACTATAGAAAACTATATAGAAAACTATAGAAGACTATAGAAAACTATATAGAAAACTATAGAAAACTATAGAAAACTATAGAAAACGATAGAAAACTATAGAAAACGATAGAAAACTATAGAAAACTATATAGAAAACTATCTAGAAAACTATAGAAAACTATAGAAAACTATAGAAAACTATAGAAAACTATAGAAAACTATAGAAAACTATAGAAAACTATAGAAAACTATAGAAAACTATAGAAAACTATAGAAAACTATAGAAAACTATAGAAAACTATAGAAAACTATAGAAAACTACAGAAAACTATAGAAAACTATAGAAAACTATAGAAAACTATAGAAAACTATAGAAAACTATAGAAAACTATAGAAAACTATAGAAAACCATAGAAAACTATAGAAAACTAGAAAACTATAGAAAACTATAGAAAACTATATAGAAAACTATAGAAAACCATATAGAAAACTATAGAAAACTTTAAAATGTTTTATAACTAATCAAAGTTAATCTAAAGTAAACTACTATAAAATCTCGAAAAATATAGATTACTATTAGGGCATTAGAGTAGTTAACCTAAACTACTTATAGCTATCTTATAGAAATAAACCGTTATACGGTTAGAGCAGGTTTAAATAATTATAATACTGCGTACTACGTAGATTATTATTGCACGATAGAATGATATAATCAATAGTATGTAGTAGTTAAAAGTAAAATAAATTATTTTTTTAATTTCCCTCTGCATCTAAATGCCATTTTGAAAGGGAGCAAGGAAAGCGTATGGGAGATAAATAAATAAATAGATACAAATTTAATAATATACAGTCAGTAAAAAATAAAAACGACAAGATGCTAGGACTGTAGTGTAGTTGCGAGTATAGTCTTGTGAATAAAAATAACTATATTCTTCTTTCCTAAATACTAAGTACATATCATCCATTAATTTTTTTGTTTCATCAAACGTACTAGTTCCATAAATAAACTTTTAAAATGTATCACTTTCTTAATATTAATTTTATGGCAAGATTATTTGTATGACTGTTGTTTTAGAGAAAAAAAATAATAGATGATTTGTTTATATTAACACAATTTTTAAATATCAGTCAGAACTTTTGTCAAATAACAGTACCCATTATATCTTAAACTTTCATCATAAAGTCTAGATTTTAACGGTAGAGAAATCTGGTAAATTTTTTACAGTTTTTTCAAGAATATTAAAATAATACCATTATTGTATAAAATTAAAATCTACAATATTTGTTACACACCAGTTAGTATCATATTATTTTTAAAAGAATATTCTCCCTCTAGATAAAATTGGTCTAAAGAGTTAATATTAATAATATGGATACTAATAGACAGTTAAGTACAATGTATTGTTCTTTGTTGTAAGCGAGATAACAGTTAGGAATATTTGAACTCTTTTGGACATTTCGAAAAACGTCAATTTTGAAAGAACAATAACAATAATAAACAGGAGTGCTATGTATCAAATCCCAAAAACGTACTGTATGGATCCAGTGATTAATTTTAAGTATTCCTTATTAATGATATTTCACATATATGTGTGATTAAAGTTCTTTAAATAACAGTAACCTAATTAACGAAAATAATTACAGAATAATCGATTGCCAAACTAATATCTATCACGACCTATATTTTTATAGTATAAATGAAAATACGTTAAAGTAAAACATTACAATCATTATCATCACAGAAAATATCAACGCTATAGTACGAGTATAACCCTACAATAAAGAACAAGACGGACACGGTAGTACTAACTGATATGTATCATCATGGAATGTAAAGAAATATGGAATAAAATAAAGAAAGCCCACATCTTTTAAGTGTAATACAAGTTAACACTACTGGTGAGTGAAGACCACTACAAAGTTCAAATAGCACTAAAACTAAGAAACAAAACATTAAAATCCTTTGGTGTAATGTACTTATGGATACCAACAATAATTTGTGAATGAAACTTACTTGAACAGTAAGGAAAGCCATCTTTACATTCAAATTAACTTTTAATTTTTTACACACAGTTAGAAACAGCATTTGCGTTAAGGCATCGTGAATTCGCCAAAAAAATTGACTTTAGTTTAAAATGACTTTTCTTAAAATCTATGTTTTGCTTACACATTTCTAACATCTACATCGGTATCCATGCAGATGTAATTATAAGTATTTATGCTAATCTAGCATAAGCCTCGATAGCTTAAAGAGTATAAACTGCTCCAGATTTAGTACTGAATATATTAATTATATTTTTATTTGAAAATAGGATCGAGTGCGAGGAGGATGAATTATCAGTAATTTTGTCAAATCAATTTTATTTCAACCTAGTACCATTGACTCTTAATCTTGATGTTGTAATAATATTTTCTGGGATCTATTAACGTTTTACCCATACAAGGGGTATAAAAATAAAGTTGTTTTTTCATCTTATTTTGCAACACCCTATAAAATTTATTAGAAGCAAACAAGCAAATCTTATTAATATTTCGAAATAGATTAGTTGTTTTAAACATTTTCGTAAAAAAATCATCGACATCTTTATTATCAAAATAGAAAAGTACGTTCAAAGCATAACATGATTTTATTGAATTGTAATACTCATTAATGGAAGCAGTTAGTTGGTTATGAAAAAATCAAAAAATTTGACAAAACAAATTTAGACTGTCAATATTGCTTACGTTTAAATAAATTATTTTGCTGTTTTACGTGTATAAGTTAACATGGACCGTATTTTAAGAAATCTAAGCCGAGATGAATGTGTGCAGGTAATTACTTTAGCTAATGTAGGGTTAAGTTAGCGTGAAATAGGCTTGAGGTTAAGAGTATCATATACTACAATATTACAAGTCATTCAACGTTTTCGAGAAACAAACGACAATACGAGACGGCGTAAACAAGGAAGAGGAAGACTCACAACACCACATCAAGATCAGTTTATCAGCCTTCGGACTATAAGAGAACTTTTTGTCAAAATGAGACTTTTACAAATACAAGTGGCAGATGCTTATAATATTCAAATTAGTAAAAACACTATACAAAAGCGTCTCGCTAAACAAGATCTGTATATAAGAATACCAGTCAGAGCACCAGTTTAAAATACAAATCATCGTAGAAGTAGACTACAATTTGCCAGAGAGTACCTTGACTGGAATATTGATGATTCGGAGCACGTGTTGTTCACTGATGAATCGAGGTATTATTTATATAGCTCAGATAGACGTGTGAGAGTTATTCTACGGCCAAGAGAACGCTACGCACAGTGCAACATACGACCTATTACTTTATTCAATTGAGGATCTGTAATGGATTGGGAGGAATATCTCTTACAGCGCGAAAAGACCTTGTTGCTTTACGAAGAGGTTCTTTAACAACTGAAAGGTATATTGCAGACATTTTGTCTAACCATGTATTTCCTTACATAGGAAATAATTTTTTTTAATGCATGTTAATGATCGACCACATGGTGCACGTGTGCTCCGTGATTATTTGGACGAGGTTGGAATACAAACCATGAACTGAACACTCTGAAGCCCCGATCTAAGTCCCAAAGAGAATTTATGGGATATTATTGATCCACCACCTGTTTCTCTTTGACTACATAGAAGCTATGGCGAGAGAAGTTTGGGATGCAATTGATCAAGACCAAATACGCCGTTTGATTTTAAGTATGCCTCGTTGCTGTGAAGAAGTAATTAGATGTATAAATGAAAATACTCGTTATTTGTGAATAAAGTGATTTTGGGTATCAAGACCAAATACGCCGTTTGATTTTAAGTATGCCTCGTTGCTGTGAAGAAGTAATTAGATGTATAAATGAAAATACTCGTTATTTGTGAATAAAGTGATTTTGGGAGAGGAAATTGTTAAAGATTGTTAAGGTTAAGGATTGTTTTCTTAGCCTTTAGTTGTATTAAATGTCTATAAAGTTTATGTAAGTAGTGTTTTATTTGCTTTAAATGTTAATAAAAACTTGTTACATTTAAAGTTCCGTATAATCTTTAATAATAAAGTTATCGAGATAACTTTTTTACAAAAATCTCACAGGGTGTTGTAAAATACGATGAAAACACAACTTTATTTTTACACCCCGTATACTGGTAAAGCGTTGATATTTTATAAAAAAACATTAATACAGTGATTTACCAGAAATAGACTTATAATATAAGAAAAAAATCATCAAAATCCAATTATCGCTTCAGAAGAAAAATAACTTCAAACTTATTGTAAATTTAAGGTGGTGCGTTAATTTTGGGCAGTAGTGTATATTATTTACTCTTTCTTAATTTTTATTTGTATCCTCTGATTACGCAAATGGCATTCTTAGCATTATGGATAATTCGATATAAATACACAGAATAAAGCAATATCGCAAAGGAAACCCACTCCACAGAGAGACCGATCTATTTTGATTCTTCTAGTACTACCTCGGTGTAAATCTACCACTTGAAACTTACAATGATTTGGGAATGATAAATGAAGTATTGATTAGTAATAGTACGATAAGGACAAAATTAAGAAATTCTCATTTACCAAAGAGATCTTTCTGAAAGCCTCGCCTTATGGATTATCACAAAAGCGGATGGCAATTTGAAAGACCCTATTAATTATCATTTCATTTTGATTGTCTAGCCCTTTCCATCTATAGATCTCTGGGTGAGCGGTTCCAACCTATTGCTATTCATGAGGTCATTGGATTTGGTGGTAAGGGAAAATTTAAATGGTATCGTTATCTAAATAACGGAAAATGTTACCATAGATCGAGAAATTGCCCACAGGATACAGGTTGGCTAATTTAACTGAAAGCGCATGAGCAGGGTACTCTGTAATCGATAAATCGGTGAAAGGCTAAAAGGAAAGATATACAAGAGTGTGATGAGGCCTGCAGTGAAGTGGGACTTGTAAAGAGGGTGCAGGAAAATCACATGGAGGTTGCTAAAATAAAAATGTTACTGTGGATGTTGAATTTAAAAAAAAAAATGGGAAAATATACCGCAGAATTTTATGCGAAAGCTTCGTAGAAGTATAGGGCAACGGCGTGTGCAAAAATTAGAGTTGACGGAGAGCACACACTTTATTCAGTAAAAATAATATATGTATTCATAGTTGATACTCAGGACGTCATTAACGACATAATTTAAGACTTTTCACAAGAGAAATATGCCTATTATATTAAAAAAAAAATTTTTTTAAAATAAAATGATGTCTTTTAATTGTTTCAATTTATTTCTCAAAAAATTGCTCTTCAAAAATGTTCCTTTAATTTTATGGATAACTAGACCATGATTTCTGAGTCTCTATTAGCGTTTTAGATGTGGTGATAATGTTATCATACTTAAAGTGTACAAAATAAGATTTTACAAAGTGAGGCAATTGATACTATCGGTAAAGAATATTGTAGACATGTCACATATCACAGCAGACATTTTTATTAAAACATTCTCACCGAGAAACCAAACTCGCATTATTTTTTAAAAACCCTTACGCAAAATAGAAATATTTTGATAAAATTGTTCTCAAATGAACATGATTGTAGTTCACTATTAGAGAAAAAGACGTAAAACGTCTGTTTAATAAGAAGAAGAAAATACATTTAAAAACTTTTTGAGACCAATGTAGACGGTAGGCTTAGTTAGGATTAAAAATAAATATACTTTGGCTTCCACTTTTATAAATTAATAATAATATATGTATTTTTACTAAAGATATAAAATATAATGAAAGGGATAAATACTGATTTGAGTATTCATTGTTAAACTTTCACCAGCTATACTTGCTTTTATTATATTATAAGTCGTAATTTTTCAAGCCAAAATATATTTTAACAATAAGTGATAAAATTTAGTTCATTCAGTTCATGTATCCCAAAACAAAAAATTTACATTTACATTTGCACAAGGCTTATGGTTTATAGAAGCAAAGTGTCTTGAGTCCTAGAAACCACAATGCATTAGTATAGATATTCTTAAAGAATATCGCAGATTGGGATCATATGTCCTTGAATTATGCAAGTAAATTGGTACATAACTATAGATTGTCTTGTAAAATACATTTTCGTCCAACAAAAAATTATAACGATAGGTCAAATACACAATGTTGGTGAATCTACACTAATCTAATTGTTCTAAAAATGCTACACTTAAACAAAGTGTCACAGCAATAACAAGTGACGATCACGAAATGCATGTCACAAGACATCGTCATGATCATCCATATCATTGTCCATATCTCCGTCCTGATCCAGATCATCTTGATCCATTCCTGGTGATAGTTGTTGGTGGAGCATGGCCTGAGAAACGGCTTTTGGGTCCTCGTCTTTCCACTTATCCATAGACCTTCTTCGCGCGTTCATGAAGAAATTACCTACAGTTGTCGGTTCCAAACCTAGTTGCCGTGCTATCGTTACCTGCATTTCTTTTGAGGGCCTCTTTGTTTCCTAAAATACAAAAAGTATATTTATTGTATGACACTAATATTGTTTACTCATAATAAACAATTTATATCAATCAATAATATAAAATTAAACATAAGGAAAACGATGCAATTCTTCGTTTGGAAAATTATACAGCATAAAGTTATTGAAAGATGACACACCACTTTATTTTCATATCGAAAGTATATTAACCATAATATACATACTTTTAGTTTTTATCGAAGATCCAAGAAAAACCATAGTCGGTTAGTTAATATAGCGTAGCTAATCTGTAGTTATATTTAGAGGCCAATATGTTCTTTATGTCCTAATATAGTATTATTACCATAGCTTTGCTACGCCCTTGATAGAAACGTCGCGATATCCCAAGAACCACTTCGGGTGTCCTGACACAAGAATTCAACTGTGTTCTAGAAGAATATTTCGAAAAATGATTGTACTATATATAATAGAAATTAAATTGTTAGCCAGTCGATAATATAAAATTGTACGCGTGTAAATAAATGTTATAATCCAATAATGTTTTTAGTGTTAGCGTTAGAAAACTGTAAATAAATTAAAATAAACATTACAGTATAGTCAAGTAGTTTATTTTGATAAATGTTTGTGTAAGAGGATTCAGCCTGACCCTAGGTTAATTAAATTTTTGATGACAATAAATGTACATAAATGTCACACTATAGGCTATTTAATAAAAAGAATACCAATAAACTACTAAGACACGATGCTAACAGTACAAAAGTTGTTAATCTATGAAAGAGATAGTTGAACGCAATAGAGAACCTGATGCTCTCAAAAGGTCTAAATTATGCTGTAACACGCCCAAGAGTTCCTAAACTAGACATAATCAGTGCAGTTGAAAAAGTCTGTCAAGTACTACCAACACATGAAAAGGAAGAATATAAAGTTCTATGCAAAAAGGAACTGGAAGAAACACAAAGTCCATAACAAATGTTACTAAAGAAGAACTCAAAGTTCTAAAAGGGCAACGTAACTGTAATTATGGATAAAAGTCAATATCAGACGAAAATTCAAGAATTGGTCACAACTGGACCTTTACCGAATAAAAACATTAACACCACACTATAGCACTATACCACACATTTATACGGTGTTCCAAAAATTCACAATAAAATGTACCCGTCAGACCTATTTGCAGCAGCATGGGTTCTCCTCGCAGCCGACTGTCAAAATTCTTCTTAGACATAATACAGCCTCTAGCACACAACACAACATTTTTTATCAAAAACTCACAACAATTCTTACAAAAACTAGCAGAAGACATTATAATTTCAATAATATGCTAGTCAGTTTTGATATCACCAGTCCTTTCACCAATATACCATTGAAGAAAATTTTAAAAATAATAAGAGGTAAACTAGAGAGCAATGGTACATTAACAACAAAAACCCACTAAATGTATTAGCTACTAACACTTTGCACGGATAACACTTATTTTCAACCAGATAATGATTTCTATAAGCAAAATTTCGGATTAGCCATGGGCTCATCCTTATCTCCATTATTAGCAGATTTATTCATGGAGGATTTCGAACAAAACATTGTGCACAAACAAGTCAAACAACCCACAGTTTGGTGGATATATGTAGAGGACGTGTTCTTCATTTGGCCTCATAGGCCTTTGGCGTGATAGAAGAATCAATAAAATTCATCATGGAAAAATAAAACAAGATTTTGCCTTCGATAAAATACAACACAGGAGGTTTGCAGACATATTACTGAACACAGAAATAGATGATCAAGATGTGAGAATCATTACAAATTTATACCGATATCAGAAAGCCATCATACGAGTAGACCAACAAAAATCTTAACAGATACCTATAAGAAGTGGAGTATGACAAGGGTGTGTACTCAAAGAGGCACTATAAGACATCAATGAAGGCATAACAATGACGGTACAGTACTCCTTAAGGACAGCATAGAAGGGCTGCAAATTTTGGTTGATATAGAATATAGAGAGGTATAGAATGGTTTTGAACACAAAAAAATCATGATTATCCGTAATAACAAGATTGCAGACAAGACAATGTACATTAAAGAAAAAGCTTTAGAGAAAGTACACAGATACAAAGAAATTTTTTAACTTAAAGCAAGCAAATGCCTACAAGATCGACGCTAAGTAAGTAATTAATTAAAAAAAAAAATAAACTGTAACTTTGGTGGTTATACATATTCCAAGAATGTTTAAAATAATATTTTTCGAAAACGATTTTCAGAGTGGAAATGGAAACGTCAAACATAAGTTAAAAATAAAATTTTTATTAGACTCAATTATGGCTTAACCCAATAAAACATAATATATACCTTGACATATCACACGAAAACAGTTTCAAATCTTTTGCATATAAATATAATGAAGGAAGGCTCCTCATAACGATAAAGGTAAATAACTTGATGATGATGACTGAATGAAAGTCTAAGTTTTGCATCAAGAACCAAAATACTGGACAGATAAAAGTTTTTATTCAAAAACATTGAAACCAAACACTATGTTAGTTTATATTATGATATAAGGTAGGTTAATTAAATCTTTATTACATAAATAATTAGTGTGCATTATATTTTCTTGCTATAATAAATTAATACAATTTAAGAGAAATTTTAGATATAGATTTCATGCTTGATATCTTTAATTAGGAAATAATCTGTAAGAAATCGTTCAGGTCTTCATATAGACATTTAAACATTTAGACTATAGTTCAAGTACAAAATTATATAGGTAATGGAGTTTACTTGAAAGTGCAAAATGGAATACAAATCTAAAAATTGACGAAGACAAAAACAATAGAAAAACAGATGAATAATATCTAGAGCAAACAATTTCTGTTTATATACAATATATTGTTATAACATTTCCTATAACTTTCGTAATGTACTCTATATAGCTCTCTCTATGGACATACTTAATAATAATTTAATAGTTTTTCGATTTCTTATAAATTATGTGAAATA
Organism: Diabrotica undecimpunctata; assembly: GCF_040954645.1. NCBI lineage: Eukaryota > Metazoa > Arthropoda > Insecta > Coleoptera > Chrysomelidae > Diabrotica > Diabrotica undecimpunctata. The sequence continues at coordinate 52,017,014 of NC_092812.1, forward strand.
AAGTTAAAATATAGGACCAACAAATTTGGTGAATGCTCCGATCCAAGTTCACGTTAATATTGGAATAGTTATTTTATTTTTTTTAACGTCCAAAATGGTATCTAAGATTATATAAAAAATTATTAAAGATAATACTTTATTATATTATCTAACTACATATGAAGGAAGCTCTGTAAAAATCACAAATAAAATGTAAATGATGCTGAAAAAAAAATATATTTTATATACTCGCGTGACAGATAAGGCTTAGCACGGTATATATGTTTAAAAGCTTCATAAACTTTATATAGAAAATGTTATTTTTTAGGGACAGCCTTGAACTGACTGAAAATCTACCAGTGGAGGCAAGTGCTTAATATTTATTTTCTAATGTAAACTGAAAGTGGGTTAATAGCGGCGGAATAATTTACACGCAAAGTGTGCAATTACATGCAGTCAACAGGGTCCATAAGAGTAATCATGGCCAATACGACTTTAATATCAGAAAATGTAAACAAACTCTAAATATGTACGATGAGAAAGACTACCTTTGGAGCAGAGTATCACTGCACATTTTAGACAAAAAAAGAGAGTGTGTGTTTGTCAAGACGATACACTATATTCATGGTTTATAGGCCGTAGTCTAGAATTATTCCCTTCTGAATATTTTCGCTGTTTATTATGGTACTCTTTTGAGTAATACATTATAGTGCATTAGTCAGCATTTATTCATTTTGAAGTAGTTTCACAGTTTACTATAGTACTAGTTGGTGAGGCATCAGGATGCATTTGTTAGCATATACACTTCAAACACATTTTTCAACAAGCCGTAGAAGATGTGGAGGGAATCCTGGTAAACGAAGAAAGACAACATCAGATGTTCACTCGAGTTTGCAGATAGTATGGAAGAGCGACAAGCATTAGTGGCTCTGATAATAGAAGTAAGTCAACTATACGGTTTAGACTTAAATATAAAAATACCAAATACCTGATCTTCAGTTAACACCCAATATTAAATACTTAACAACGTATTAAAAAAGTCAAGGGTTATATATATATATATATATATATATATATATATATATATATATATATATATATATATATTACTATTTAAATGGGAATAAGCCACAATTAAAGGTTAAAATACGTTTATTGACGTTTCAATTTCCACTTCGGAAATCGTTCTCAGAGAACGATTTCCGAAAAAAAGCGATTTTCGCAAAAAATAATAAAATTGGTATAATAGGAATTGTAGATATGTAAGCAGACCAATATGAATTAAATTTCCACAATGAAAATAACACACACAAGTTTTATATAAATAAATCAAAGTAGATACAAAGAAGATAACATACTAGGAAATGACGGACATGAGATTGAGAGCCTTAACGTTCCCTTAGCTTAACACATGCTGAAGCTTTAAACTTTTTCAAAGATTCAAGCTCAGGACCAGATGGTATCCCTTTACCACTTCTACTGCATCTTTCAGACAAAGGGAAAATTTATTATTAGATCTTTACAATTTTATCTGGAACAACCAGGTATTTCCGTCCACCTGGTCTAAAGCAATAATACTGCTTCCATTAATTCCGAACATATCCAGAATTATATCGAGCAATATCTTTAACCAATATTATACGTAAAGCAGAAAATAGAAAATAAAAGACTGAGATGGTATTTAGAACAACAAAACTGCTTATTCCCCAACATCTCTATTCCTAGAGTCAGTAATATATGAAGCGAATAAACCAGATTGTATTGTAGTCTTTTTTTGAACGACCTTTCACAAGGATCGGTTACACGCACAACACTTTTTATAAAAGCCATCAACGACATACTTTATCAATACTCACCAGTTGTTAAAGGAAGACTATAAGCTGATGACGTTTTATTTGCCATAGGAAAAAATCTTGCATCTATTCAAAATCATTTACAACAAACAATCAATAAATTGGAATCATGATCTAAGTTTTGCAGTTTCACCAACAAAAACTAAATGTATTCTATTCACACGAAAACATAATACTCTTGCACCACATCTGAAGCTATATAATCAAACACTCAGTTTCACAAACAATGTCCGATTTTTAGATATGTTTTTTGACCAAAAACTATCCTTGTAAAACCTACAGAGGAACTTAAAAAATTATGCCAAGTAAAATCTATCCTGGTAAAAATATTTCCACTCATCTATATTAGTGTTGTCCAAATGCAAGAACAAGACGAGATTTAGACAGTCTTGGTCTTGGTCTTGCGCCAATCCACCTGGTCTTGGTCTTGGTATTGCGCTCCCAGTCTTGGTCTTCGGTCTTAGAACAGATACGTTTTAAGCTTGAATTAACATAGCCATAATAAAGACCAACCAAATTAATAAATGTTAACACAACAGACACCGGGTGGGGTTTGAACCCACTATCTAAGCGATCCGTGCCTATGCTCTAACTAATTGAGCTATGTAGCATGTCCCACGGGAGTCAATCTGGATGTCCTTAACAGTAGGCATGGTTAACCTTATTATATTTTTTATTAGCTAAGGTGACATATTTTTAAAAAGTTTCGATACGATATTACTGTCGGCGTCTTAACGCAAGATTATTTTATGATTATAGGGCGGCTATTCTCAAAATCTAGACAATTAATTTCAGAGCGAAGAAGTCGTCTGCTGGGAAATAATGTACAAAATATTTTATTTTTACATTCTAATTATGACCTCTAAGTACGTTTCAAATGTGTCAAGTGTTCTTTTAATGAATATTTTGATTCGTTATGTATGTTTATGGCATTGTTCGTAATGCGCAAAGTCCAATTTTTTTAATTTATATTAAATATTTTTTGGTAACCGAACTACTATACTCTCTAAAACTACACTCAGTCCTAACTGCAAGACGCAAGAGGCTCGCAGGCTTAGTCTTGTTCTTGCTCAAATCTTGCACGGTTAGTCTTGGTCTTGGTCTTGCTAAAATTAGGTGGTCTTTGTTTTGGTTTTGCGAAAAGGCAAGAACAAGACCGATTTTGGGCAACACTAATGTATATAAATCGTTAGTTAGATCCAATCTCGACTATGGTGCGATAGTTTATTCCTGAAGCAAAACATCAGTATTAAACACGTTAGAAACTGTCCAACACGCAGCTCTACAAATAGCTACAAGCGCAATTAGAACGACACCAGTTAAAACTTTACAATGCCTGACAGGAGAACCATCCTTAAGTTTGCGATACAAATATGTTTGTCTTTCACATACGTCCAAAACAGCTAGTAATAAAGAGCATCCTACTTATACCAATACGTTCACAGATCGATTTCTAGACCATCTTTGCAACAAGATTATATTCATCATTTTATAAAATAGTTATAAGAAACCTTTGTGACCTACATGTTTAATTTTCTGACATTTTACCAATAAACTTCTTCTAACTTCTCCACCTTGATTAATACCAATTCCAAAAATTAATTCCAATCTTCGTATGTACAAAAAAGTGAGACCTTAACAGACCTGATCAAACAGTCATTTTTAAAAGCAATGGAAACTTATCAAAATCACTATAAGATATACACTGATGCATCCAAAATATCAGGTGTTGGTGCAGCCAGTTGTATGCAATATTACAAGCACTTATCCGTATAAAAGAGTCAAAACAGTCACTGTCTCTCATAATTACTGATTCACTAAGCTCGCTTCACACTATCAAACATTTATATAGCAATAATCCAATCGCCTTACAGATCAAATTAGAAATAGCCAACCTAAACGGAACAAAGATCGCCGTCGACTTTATGTTTGTCCAAACGCATTCCAGTATAAGAGGAAATGAAGAAGCAGACCAACTAGCCCGCTCGGTATCCTTCAGCCAGAGGACTCCACTCACATTAACGAGGTTTGTTTTTATGATTTGAAACCAAATCTAAAGTGTTGAGTGCGTGCCAAAACATGTAAAGTGCTTCATAAAACACAGTAAAAGAAATTAAACAATTAGTGAAACCAACATCGAACATACCACACCAAGTGAAAATAATGCGATTGTTGCTGGGACAGAATAACTTCATTCATAAACACCTCTTTACACGAACTGAGTCACCAATATGCAGAAATTACCGCTAATGTCGTCAGTAACCCCTGTGGTTGCAGCAAACTAATAAATAAATAAAAAATATGTTTTAACAACAAGAGAAATCATAAGATTTCCTACTTGGCTAAACTGAATTCAAATCTTTACCATTGTGCTTTCTACAACTTGCAAACCAGACAGATTGATGAATTAGTCGGCAAGGGAATCTAAAATATGTATTCCACATGCCGTTCATCATGTTCAAAATTCGTAGTGAATTCAGGTTATGGTACTCCAAACAGAGTAAAGAAATAAAACATAAAGACGGTATTAGATTTTTATTTCGATGCAGGGCAGCAGCAATGCCGCTCTGATGAGACCTAAAGAGGTTGAAATACGTATAAGCGACTTGCCGCTGCCCTGCATCGAAATAAAAATCTAATACCGTCTTTATGTTTTATTTCTTTACTCTGTTTGGAGTACCAGAAATGTGAATTCACTACGAATTTTAACCATGATGAACGGCATGTGGAATGCATATTTTAGATTTCCTTGCCGACTAATTCATCAATCTGTCTGCTTTGCAAGTTGTAGAAAGCACAGTGGTAAATATTTGAATTCAGTTTCGCCAAGTAGGAAATCTTATGATTTTTCTTGTTGTTATTAGATGGCGTTGTAACGTCTGTAAATAATTATTTTGATAATTATTGTCCTACGATGGGATAGATTTTGTTTCGATTCAGAGCAGCAGCATATGCCGCTCTGATGAGACCTAAAGAGGTTGAAATACGTATAAGCGGCTTGCCGCTGCCCTGCATCGAAATAAAAATATGTTTTAATTTTTTTGTGGAGTATGCTTGTGTTATCTGATTGAGATTCGTCGAATGTTATGTATGGTCGCAACTGCTATATGGGTTAGAAGCTTGGACTCTGAAAGCCAAATCCGTAAAAAATTAGAGGCATTCAAAATGTGGCTATTTAAGTGTAGTCTTAAAATTCCTTGCACAACAAAAGTCTCAAACGAAGAAGTGTTAAGACGAATTGGACATGGCAGAAAGCTTATTATCAAAATTAAAATATGAAAAACATCGTATCTGGGTCACATACTTCGAAACGATAAATACTCTCTGCTGCACATGATTATACAAGGAAGAATAGAGGGAAGAAAAGGGTTAAGCAGAAAGAAGAAATCTTGGCTGAGCAATATGAGAGATTGGACTAACCTCAGTGTTGAACAGATATTTCACGTTGGAAAAGAAAGGGAAGCGTTTAAAGAAGTGATAGCCAACCTTTGTTAGAAAACGGCACAATAAGAAGATGCTTGTGAGGTTAAGACAAACTAACACTAAAAATTTTAAGGAATTATAGAAAACTAGGCTATTAAATTCAGGTTGATCCTGGATGCACACATTTTGGATATGTTACCAATACCTTTGTATTTTCAAATATTTCAACATTTGATAGATCTACATTTAAAAGTGTAATATAGAATACATTACCTTAAAAATAGCCTGCAGAGTACGGCGCTGGAGATCGGTAAAAACTAGTCTCGGTTTCTTCGGGGTAGGCAACTGTTCCGTATTGCTGGCAGGGTCCTCTTTCCGTTTGCAGCCTAAAAAATAAATCACTATTCTTTTTATACTCTTGGAAATGTTATTAAAGTTCGTATCTTATATTACCCGTTAAAATACATTGTAAGTCTAGTTATTAAACTATTATCTATCAATTCCTAGATAAGTTTGTTTTAAATATTTTTTAGCTTTTAGTATTTAGTTTAGACATTAATGAAAAGAGCTGTTATAACTGATAACTAAATATGACTTGGCATTAAATGATAATGTTACCAAATTTTATTTTTTTATCCTTTGGTAACATCATTATTTACCAACATTATAAAAGCATCATCCTCATCATTCCTATCATTGCACCTGCTAATAGTTATCCCAAACAAACGTCTCATTCTGCTTATCTTCTTTAATATTAAACCAAAACAAAAAGCTAGAGAATTTAACGGATATAGTCAAAATATAAGATTATACCTATTAAATTTCTCTATTGAGACGTTTATAAACAGTTGGTGCCTTCTACTCAACGTTATTTTGTTGATAAATAATAAAAGTTAAAAAACAGACAATAGCTACTTGATTTTTTTTTATAGAGGGATTCACAATCTCAATTTAAAATGATAAAAATACATACACAATCTTGAAAATCACTGTAAAAGGGGGCAATGGAAAATATTGTTTTATTTCAACGGTCATTTAGCCAGCGTAAAAAACAAAAATGCAAAAAAAAAATAATTATTAAAAGACAAAATTAATTATTGAATATATATACAAACAAAAATATGGAATGCCTACACAATTACAATGAAAAACCGAAAAAAACAGTGTAAGGATTAGTTGATATGAAAAAATCTAAAAACACCAAAATATCGTAATCAAATGGCCACATTAGATAAAAAAAAACTTAAAAAAAGATACTTGTCTGCTGTTTAGAGTGTTTCTTTTTATTCAAAACTGTTAACTATTTTTTTAAAAATTTTAAAGCTTCTTTTATATTTTAGGTTTTTGCCTACTTGTTTAAATCTTGCTCTGAGCCTATCCCTCCCTTTCCTTATATTTCATATTTGGTTACAGAAGCTAATAAATTAAGTGATTATAACTTTTTTCTTAATAAAATTTTTCGAAAATACCTGATAACTTTACAGAACTACGAAGTTTATATCTGTTCTTGTCAGTCACGATACTTTCCACCTAGCGTATAGTTTATCCACAAAACGAATAACTTCAAATAAGCATTATAAGTAACTAAAAAAATTAAGAAAAGCACTTGGAATTGCTTAGGAAATTTCATTTTAAACTCCCAAAACTAATAACTAAAATGTAAACTTTCTATGAGAAACAATCCAGATGTGAAAATTTCAATACACTCAAACCAAAGAATATAGACGTCTATATTCTTTGCTCAAACACTCATCTTTTACACAAAACCTAAAATGACTTGAAGATAGTAGACCATCTGCTAGACCTGGCAACCTCTTTTTATTCTTCTTCTTTTTAAGTAGACATACATGACTCCGTCTGTTTTTCAACGTGCCTTCAGTAAGTTGTCGTTCCATCGTTTTCGTGGTCTTCCTATTGGAGTTTTCATCTCTGCTGTTTCTAACATTTTTTTTGTCCTCTCTGGGTCAGGTCGTGTTTCTACCTTATATCAGCATTGGTCTGATGACTGTTTTGTAAATTCTGAGTTTCATTTTTTTCTCGATATTTTTAAGTGACTAATATTGCGTCGTCGGCATAGCAGATTATTTTAATTTGTCTTTCTCGTATTTGGTATGATTTTTTAGTACTTACTTTTTTTATTATTTCATCCATGATCAGGTTAAACAATAGAGCACTGAGGGAATCTACCTATCTTATACCATTGTAAGCTTCAATTGGGTCATTTATATCTACTTTTACTTATATTGTTTTGTTTTGGTAGATATTTTAGATCATTTTGATTTATTCCTAGAGTTATCTCTCTTACGTACAATAATTGGATAACATCCTTTAATTTGACCTTGTCAACTGCCTTCTTAAAGTCCAGGTAACATATATACCAGTTTATTGTATTCTAATGATTTCTTTTGCACTTGCCTCATCATAAACACAATGTCGGTGCATGATCTGTGTTCATTCAGTTTATTTTTTATCACTTTGGTTGTTAATTTTAGTGTTGTTTATAATAAATTAATTCTTGGCAACCTAAAGTAGTTTATCATTTACTACAATATAGGAATAAGTTGTTTCAAATGCTTCAGATAAAGTAAGGTGAATACTGTATCCTTAACGAATACAATATATGCTATATTTTGACGGTACCAATTATTTTATTTAATTAACAAAATAGTTGTCATCAGTGAAATTGTCCCTTTCCCCCAGGTTATCCTGCAGATTGCCTACAAGATTTTCTTTATAATTTTACGTAAGCATAATTAGCAAATAATTGTTTGATGCAAGCATGGGCCAGACTGGTTCAAAAAAGGCGCCAACTTTATCTCTAAACTGAATGCGCCAGATCCCCTCTCCTAAACTTTTGAATTAAAGTATTTTGGAATCCTAATGCATGTAAAGTAAATCAATGTTTTAAGTTTAATTTTAATTTAAATCTATAAACTTTATTGTCAGCTAAGGCGAGGGTTTCTCGCCTTATACTTCGTTATACTCTTTTGTACTGCCTGGATACTCCAATAAATATTTAAAAAGTGTGAGTAATTTTCCAAACTATCTCTACAGAAGAATCTTATCGTTCAAAAAATTTGAGAAAAATTTTTGGTAGTCAGTAGAACTCCCTTTCTAATTTTATTTAGATTTTTTACGAAATTAATATTTGAAAATGGGAGTATTTTATGTTTCTTTATATGAATCTACTCATTTAAAAGTTAGGTTTAGTTTAGTTTAAAAGGTTAGTATAACGCCCTTTCTCAATAAATGTAATTGATTACCTCTTCCTCTAATTTTTCAGAACTTGCTTTATAATCGCTTCCAAATGTTTATAATAATTACATAATAGAAATGATATTTCTAAAGAGTTTCCATGATTTTCTATAAGATCGTCAAAACTGTAGGCACTTTCAACTTGTTCCATTACAAGACCTTGTTTTCAATTTGCATGTCATTTACCTTACTTACAGTCAACAATATTTGTTTCCTTCTTATAAGAAATATACGTGTTTATGGAATCTTTACAAGCATTTGACTTTTCATGCTTAAATTAAATGTCTAAATAGGGTAAAACCTTGATAACATTAGATGAACCATCAGAAAATGCCAAACAAATACTGAAGTACAGGTTTTTCACTTCTATTGTAAGCCAGTGACGATTTAATATTTTACCGTCCTCCAAATAGAAACACAAGCAACAAAATCCAATAGCTCATTATTGGATTCGTTTTTTCTCCGTTTTTCCTTTTCCTTCATTAGCTTTTTCTTCTTCTGCACCTTTTTCTTCCTCTATTGCTTCGACATCTTCATTTAAAACAAAGAAAAAATTACTAGCATCCATATTTTGATGAATGTTTTCTTTTAAAGGGGATATTTCTTTGGAAAGGCGACAAAAAAATAGTCTGCGTCTGCTCGATCAAACTGCGAAATCGGGAGCAAGTTAAAAACATTAGGGGAACGGTAGCTGTATTATCTTTGCGTAAAAGTTCTAAAAATTTTTTACGGATAGATGTTAACAAAGAACCGGCTTGTGGGCCATTTGGCCGATCTTTGTGTAAGTATATTTAATCTAATAGAAAAAATGTAAAAATACTCACTGCCTCGTTGAGGTATCTGTGCAGCTGTAAAAGGAAAAATAAATTAATACGATGTAAAGACACCTTATATTTTATATTTATACATAAAATGAAGGATTATTATCTTATAACGGTAATATACGAGATAATTTTTGCCAAGTAGCGCTGCCAAAATTTGAAAACCAATTGTTACAGATTTATTTTTCAAAAAACATGGGGCATGCATGTCTTAATGCTAATTTTACATTTTTATTTAATCTAAATGCCATGATAAAATGTCATAGTTTATTCTCGGTGTTAATAACAAAAATCCACTATTAAAATATGTATATATTTGTTGATTTAATCATTAGACACGATGGACAGTACCAAACACAACTTAACTATCTACATATGTTTGGACAGTCTGGATCAGTTCTAAATTTGTCAAGTCGTTTAACAATTAGACCAAATATTAATGTATCTTAAAATTTAAAAGTCTAGACTGACAGATTGTTACCAAATCCAGATTTGCCAGATCAGGGTTTAGCATGGCATTTTAATTCCTCCAAATTTTGACATGCAACAACACCTGTATTTGTCCGATAATACGATCGTTTTACGAAAAAGTAACTATTATATTAGAAGTTATCCACTGGGTAGCGGCATTATAAAAGTAGTACTTTTGTCAAAGATTAAGACCAGTCTTTTCTTTATGTACCGTATTATACATTTTGCAGTTTGTTAGTTTGATACATCTTTCTCTGATGTATCTACCTATACCTTATCTTCTGTTTTCGTGAGACATTCTTTTTTTTTTTCTTGTACCTCTCTGTTGTATATCTTGTTTAGAAATACTGATTTCGTTCCTTTAATGTTTTTGATTTAAATATTTTATATCTTAAGTCGTACGTCTTCTGGAATAGTAGTTTAGGCTCCATTATTTCGTGCTTTTGATTAGAAAAACAATAACATTGAACGGAAGAAACACATAGTGATAAAACAGTGTCCTGGTAGAGAGTTATATATTTTGACACATAAATGAAATTAAACTACAGTAGATCCAAATGCATTCGATTTATACATATAAATGAAATAGAAAGTTAGGTGGTATCAAGAAAGAATATAACGCCTATAATATAACTCAGTCGTTATAAACGATACAAAAAAGAAAGCCTATTAAATGATACAGGAATAAACGAATGACACAAGTCAACAGACCATGTACAGCTACAAAGACAAGGAATTTTGTTTCGAACCACACATTTATTTTCAAATAGTTTTCTTTCTATTTATGATTTTTAAAATAATTATACATATTTATGTATTATAGGCAATTCGTTAGTATATCGGCCCTGGTCTTAAAAATGTTTAATGTTACCTGTGAACTCGATGTTGAACCAGTGGACATTTTAAACCAAAGCGTTGAGTGAATAGCTCAGCACAGTACTTGAAAGGTATATTGTTCTGTTTACGTTAGTATAAGTAGGGAATGGGAAGTAGTGGGTCCTGCTAGGACCCTTCAAAATATTTTATATCTCCAGTGTTCTATTTTGTTTATCTTAAAGGTATAACAACTTCTTAACGCATCGTAAATTCAGAGCCAGTGTATGCTTTCTATGTAAAAATTCTTCTTTTCTCAATCAAAATTCATTTTCAATCAAATTTGTCTTGAAATTACAGATTTTGCTAAATTTGCTGAACTTTCTCCTAAAATGTAGTAATATGTTTCAAAAGTGCAGGTCTATCTAATTATTTATAGATGCAACACACTCCAATATAAAATATTGAGTATTAGAATAACAAAAGCCTTACAGAAATAACAGAGACCCTAACTAATATACTCAATATTTTTTCTCATGGGTGTCTTACTATAACAAAAAGGTACTTTTTCGTAAATACATGCAAAATGCGCGGAACATCAATAGAAACAGACAATTAGTATGAAACTCACAAGCAAGATGTAGAAGGTGTTTTTCTTCTTTTGGCGTTGACTGCCCTCACGTTTACATTGCGCGTCTGGCAGTCTGCAATGAAACAAGAGAGAAGTCAACAAGGTAATACAAATGAAAAAATTCTCATAAAAACAGGCATAAGAATATACGTTCGGGGTTCTCTTTAAAGGAGAGCTATTCTTACTCAGTAAGTCATCAACAAAAAACAGCTACTTTGTCTTCGGTTCTTAGTCATATGATGCTATATAAAATAACATATGGTAAGAAGATTGTATTTTAATCAGTCATATAGTAGAAGTTAATGAATTTTTTAAGGGAAATTGATATTGGAAATTGGGAAGGTCGTGTAGCTTTTAAATTTTATTTACAGTTCTTTAAAAGATATTCAAATATAGTGTAATTTCTTACTTGTACGAACTCATCACTTTATAGCATCTCATAAAATTATTAGATACTCCGAGATATAGTAATCTGATCACCGGCATCCTTTGGAGACCCGTAAACTGATCACCGCAGATAGGTAAACTCATCAACAGCATTTTTGCTTTAAGGCGCTGGTTTTTAATGCCGAATATTCCATGTTACCTGTTACACTTCTTGTTTACGTGGTAATATTTAGAAATTATTTTAAGTAACGCACTTTAAAATTTAACTCATATTTATATTATGTGTCTCACAGTGAGGAGCTCATTAGATGTATCTGCCAATATAAACGGATTTGAGATCTGAAAATTCATCTGCATAGGTTTTCGGTTTTCGATAGTGAACTTTTTAATGAAAATATTTAGGAGTATGTGTTTCGGTTATATCGGAAGTAGTCCCAAACTTCGTTAGTTGATTTGAATTTACATTTTTCAAGTTTTTATTAAATTCTACGGTAGTTCTCAGCGGTTTGTAAGTATATTATGGTCTTTACCTTCTACGAGGTGCATGTGGGTTAGTGATCAGTTTGCAAATCTCTCCAGGTCTATTTTAAAATCCTGCTTTTACTGCGATGTTGAGTTTGTACTATCTACGAATGCATTTATGCTCATTGGGGATGAGTTTACATGTATCCGACAGTTTTTTTAATTTGTACTAAAAGTTTAGTTATATATAATTAAAATTTTTTATCAAAATATGTATTTATGTTTTATCTTACGTATTAATATAATTACGTCAGGGTTTTGTTGTGATATAATTCTTATAATTTGCCATTTTACTCAATTCTCGTTACCTTTTAAAATATACATTGTTAAAAATATATAATATTTATTTAAAATGTTTTGCTAGAATACTCCGTTAAAATTGACCCAAAAATTAGGGGTGAGATCATAAAAAATCGCATAGAGCTAAAAATTACTACGAATGCTTCGACTACCATTATAAATGAAATACAAATAGTCTCTATCAATCCCAGATGTGCAAAAAAACGTTATTCAAGGTCAAAGGTCGAAAATATGCAATTTTTTGCATTTTCAGCCAAATAGTGAGTTTTACCATAAAAATACATTAGACAAAAAATCTAGATCATGCAATTATTTATAAAAATTGTGTTAATACTTTTTCTACTAAGAGTTACCGTTTCGAAGATAAACGATTAAAAAAATTGAAAAACCTTTGTTCTTCATAATATGCCTAAGTGTGCCGCGTGTATACGAGTAGTTGCTGTAGCTGTAATACAAGTAAAACTATTTTTTATCGCAGTGTATAACTTAATTTTTATGATTATGGAATTGAATAGTAGAAAATCTTTTTATCGACACCAAGCAGTATACCTCATACCAACCTCATACAGTAACCATACCTTATCAAGAATCCAAAAATCGAAAAGGAAATTAAATAAGGATGGACATTACAAAAACGTTGTATATGATGGCCTTAAAGAAAATCATTATCACATTATCAAAATACCTCAAAATACATCAAAATACTTAAGCTGTAATACCTGGACATGTTATGCGTGGGAAAGGATATTACATGCTTCAATTGATTGAATATTTAAAGGACATTTCAGGGCATAGTTATTAGGACAATAGGCTGCGTAATTGAATGGAATGGTAGGAATACACATCAATCGAATTATTCATAACAGCCGCATCTAAGATAAGAATAGCGATGTTGGTTGCCAACCTCCTCCGCGAAGATGGTTTGTAAAGGAGAACTATGGTACATTTCATGAATTTGCGACTATTTTGAATTAGGGATGAAAGCTTTGATTTAAACGGTCCGCTGTGCTGAGAATGTTAAAAGCAAATTCTGCCAATATTTGAAGCACTGTCAAATACAAGCAAAAATACGGTTTTAACTTATAATGTATTTTATATTCATTTAGAGAAATATACCATTATTAGTGGAAAAATGGAAGAAAATTACAAATTCTATTGTTTCTAAATTGTAGTAGTAAGTATTTATTTACTGATAAGGTATCAGCTTCTCCAAATGGTCAAAACCCCAAGTACATTGTATGAGATATTCAATAAATGCCTCATTATCTTCATCATTTCAATCTTCGCTTGTCCTCTGCTGGACATAGATCTCCGTCATAATTTTCTGTCTGTGTAAGACACTATGGGACAGAGCTAGAAGTACAGATATACGACGTAGATGCAAGGTGGAGAACATCAAGAGCTAGGTAAGAAATAGAAGAGTAGAATGGAACGATCATATAAACCGAATGACAACAAATAGAGTAGTAAAGACGGCAAGAGACGGTTCGCCAATAGGAAGACGATCAGTAGGAAGACCACGAAAACGATGGAACAACAACTTACTGGAGGCACATTGAAAAACAGACAGAGTCATGTCTATATAAAATGAAGAAGAAGCATTCAATTGCTATAGCGACGTTTTAGATCGTTAGTCAAACCTGTACAAACTAAAATGAAATGTAATACGGCAGATCACTGGCTCGAATGACAGATAACAGATGGGCAAAGCGGATACTGGAATGGAGACCAAGAGATAATACCTACCGAAGCAAAGGTCACCAACACGTTTGACAATAAATATCTACGCTTATGTTAATCTCTCACTTGGTGAATAGGTAATAGCTAATCTTGTAATAGCAATTATTTTGCAGGTAAATATAAAATAAAAATGTTTCAAAAATCTAAATCTTTATGTTTTATTTTTAGGGAATCTTCAACTGAAAGTGAAATTGTTACTGTAGATCGTGGCATGAAGGCATTAATTGATGCAGGTACTGAAAGAACTGATGAAGTTTCTAAATTCCTGAAAAACCTGAAATCTGTAACAATTTATGTGCACTGTCTTAAAAACTATACTAGAAAGAATTCTAATACTGCAGCTAAAAGATAACACGAAAAAGAAGAAGCCATCACATCTGAAATAAGTTCTCCTAAAGTAGCTCAGACTCGCTCCGATGTTGAATCGCCATGAGACAAGGGTTCGTACGATACTAGCGAGGAGACATCTGACGGATCACTACTAGGACAATTTACTTGCACTCAGCAGAAAGAAAAGAAGAAGAAGAAGCAGAAGTATTTTATGAGTGCGAATCAGACGAATCTTTTTCCAAACTTCTTAGAATCCACACCGCTTTACAATACACAATACAATTCATCTTTTTTTATCGTTATATCTCCGAAATAGTGCTTCGTTGGAAAAAAGTACACAGACAATTTTTATAAACAATTGCATGATCTACAGTTTAAGTAAGATATATTTTTATTATGAAACTTACCGTTTGGCTGATAAACTCAAAAACCCATATTTGCGACCTATGACCTTAAATAACTTTTTTGCAGATGTGGGATTGATGAGGATTTTTTACATTTCATTTGAAATGGTTACCGAACATGCGTACCAATTTGTAGCTCTATGCGAATTTTTGTGACCTTGGATGTGTACCTTTACAGGGCTAGGAAGCATTCATCAAAAGAAAAAGGATGTAAAAACGTCTACAAGAAATAACCCAGAAGAGTATTTAAAAAATTTCCAAAAAAACTTGACGTTTATTAAAATTTTGTAATATTAACATAATTTTTTTAATTAATTATTTATTTATATAAATTTATTAATATTTGCCAAATTGTAAACTATAGTTTTATTTACATTTAATGCAAATTAATATACAATGTTCAATAGATAAGTATTTTGTATCGATCACATTAAGAAAAAAGAAAATAACAATACGCTTATTATATTGTGATGATTCGCATATTTAATTAGCACATTGGCAATAATTAATTTAATAAATAAATAAATTATTAAAAAGACTATGGTAAAATAAATTACAAAATTTTAATAAATCTCAGGTATTAATTTGTTGAGAAGTTCTCGCACCATTATAGTGCGCCGCGGCGCCTTAAACATCGAATAGACGCGAATAATAAACAATTAAAAACAACGGTCTAAAATTAAATACGCCTCAATTACTCTTCAGAATATTGATATTAAATGTTTAAAATTCAATATAAATATGTACTTGGCAACCTCAAAAATAATAATTGCATATGAGTTTTCAATCCTCGAAATTGCGCATTTTCGTAGTTTTGAGATTTTAAATCGCTTATCACTCAAAAACTATCAACTATAGAGAAAAATTACTAAAGAACTTTTTTGTTTTAAAATAACTAATTTTGTTTGTGTAAAAAAAATGTCTGCCCAAAAATTTCGCCCGACACCCTTCCGATTTGTTTAAAGGGGGCATATTTGAACAGTAATCCGCAAACAAACCGAACCAGAAATAAATTTCCTACGGGAGCTGCCTCACACCCTGAACTATGTATAATTTATCCTCTCACAAATCCAGATGCCGCTAGAAATCTGAGCATGTTTTTTCTTTTATTTTTTTAGTTTCTTTCATTTACTATTCAGTCTACTAATTTCTTTCTGTTTCTGCTTCTTTAATGATTTTAATCTTCTCGGATTTTCTTAAAAAATATTTTTTATATTTTCATAAACATAACTTCACTAACGTGAGTTCTCAAAACTTTTTATTAAACAATATATTAAAAAAAATTAAAAAATTCAGTATTTTTCCTCGTTTTTTTATTCATATACCTCAGCAACCATTGATTTTAGAACAATTTTCAACAGAAATAATAGTTATGCAATTAAATTCTATATATGATAAATGTTTTAAAATTTTAAAATTATTATAATTAATGAAAAAATACTAAATCACAACAAAATAATTAAAATAAAGCTTATTTGAGATTTTATTTCTCATACTTATGTTATGCTATGTTATGCTTATGTTCCATATGTCAGTACTGTGTTGCCGGTACTGACATATGGAACTGAAACATGGACTTTTAACAACATAGTCCACAAACTGCAAGTGATTCATAGAGCTATGGAACGGAGAATGCTCAACATTAAACTCAGCGATCGCAAGTCCAATGAATAAATAAGAAGACGAACAAAAGTTACAGATGTAATTCAAAAGATTGCCATGTTAAAATGGAACTGGGCAGGATACATAGGAAGAATGGAAGACAACCGTTGGACGAAGTGAATTATTGAATGGAGATCAAGAGCAAATAAGAGATAGACTGACGACATCATGCAAATGGCTGGTCACGAATGGATGCAAAAAAAAACTAACAGAAATGAATGGACACACCTAAGGGAGGTTTACATCCGACGAAGGCTGGAATAGCTGTTAATGATGATGATGACTTATGTTATACCTAAGGTCTTTATATTTCGCGTAAGAATTATTTTTAATTATATTCAATCGTGGTTCTGAAACTGATTTCTTGTGCCTAATTTAAATATTATGATTATATGAGGTCAAGTCACAATTATTGATTGTAATGAAAATTACATTTTAAATCGTTTTTTCACGATAATTTTGCAATCTAACTTTTTTAGAGAAAGTAACGTTCAAAACTGAAGTTTTCATATACTTGAAAATTTTATGAAATATAGAAGAGCATTCAAACTTTTAAATCCTTGTTGACAAATTAAAATTCATTCCTTGGGAGAGTCTAGGGACATTCGTTAATAATTATTGAATATTTGCCCTTTTTTTTAAAGTCCATATTGAAAGTGCCTTGAAAGACGCTTCTTAAAAAAAGGTAAATGTTGGTTAGTTCCGGAGTTATGATCGATGAAATTTGGGGGGAGAACCGAGAGCGCGGCCGTGCAGCCTACTTAAAATTGAAATAATCCAATATATTTAAATATTAAAAATTTCTAAAATTGTTTTTGAAATAGATTAACATAAAAGCGGCGTATTGTACAAAACTAATCATTAGTGTGAAACGCAGATTGTAATAAAATTGGAATCGTATAATAAAAAAACCTTTACTTTAGTTTTTTGATATGAATTATACAAAGTAAATATAATTTGTAAAATTTTTAGAACTGTTTGATTCCACTTTTGCTACAATTGCCTTTCTATACATTGTTTATTCATTATTTAATGTTATAGTAGAATCCAAAATTATGGAAACTAAGCGATTATAAAGCGTTGATAACTGAAATATTCGACTACACTGTGATTAGAATTTATGCAACGTTGTAAAACCCTCTAGATGCCGATTAATCAAATGGAGATATATTATTATCAGTTACCAGAGTTTCTATGGCTTGTCTGGAACTGTTTATTATATTACATAATTTTAGATATCCTTTATACCTTACATAAGTACAATTTAGAGGAATCGATTTTAGTATAGGACTGATCATATGAGAAGAAATAATTAAGAAAGTTAAAGTTAAATAAGAACAAAATCATCCCCTATATTACTTATAAATTTATTTTACAGTTTGACCTGGTGAAGTCCCTACGCCTGTCAATTAGTTCAAGTTAACAACTTATTTGGCTTTCTGTCCCTCTCTTTCTTTCTATATCCCGCTCTTTGGCTCTCTATTTGTTTTCCTCAAAGATATTTGTCTCAAATACCAAAAAGTAGAAACTTGTAAGATATCTAACAATAAAAAACTAAAAACTTTTGTTTTCCAACACTTCCACAAAATTTATTATAACTTATTATCACTACAGCTGTTTCGGCAGAGTGAATTTCTCAAATGATGTATTTTACTATGCCTCTATACTTTATAGCCTTGAGCTGAATAAGTTGAGGATCGCAGAGCTGTTTTTCTCAAGTTAGTCACTTAGAATTGTATCTGTATTTTATGAATTGCTATAGATTCTGATAAAGATAGCTTTACTGCTTTTATTTTGAATATAGAGATTTTGAAATTGGTCATTATAAGTATGAATATGATCTAGAAGGTGAAATCTTTTAAGTAGAATCTGTTTTTCTATTATTAATAGTCCTATTTGTGTTCTGCTATACATTTGTTAAAGGTTCTACCAGTTTGACCGATGTAAGTTTTTGAGCAGTCACCATACGATGTACGAAAATGTTCAAAGAAACTTAGTGCTGTCTACTAGGAAAATAATATAGGCCAAGGGTAAGCAAAAAGGATAATACAGCATTTTGTTTGCTATTGAAAAATAGTCTTCGAGCTACAGGTGTTCTCAGTGGACAGGACATACTCAGATATCTTGTTGATATCAGATGTTTTTAGATGTTGGTCAACTAACAAACGTATCTCCGAAATTAATAATTGATTTTAAAAGTTAGATCTTTTGGACTAAAACATTGATGTAGGATATACACAAAAGATCTTTCTAGTCACCATGTGAAAAAATGTAGCAAGCCGACCGACCAAGATATTAATAAGTTGTTACTCTTTCGAGGATAGATTGATGATCTGGAAGAAGAATTTAAGATTTTAAGGGTCAGAAAATAGAGGGAAGTTGATAGAACCCGACGGCAGTGGCGGCTTCTGTGTGAGCAGGCCAAGATTTCCAAAGGATTGTCAAGCCAATTATGATGATGATGACTCTTTTAATAATCCTACTGATGGCAATGTAAAAAATTTACACAAATCGCTACCTATCTGTAACAAAAAAACAAGATAAACGAAAATTTCATAAAAAAAATTAAACATGAAAAAGAGAAAAATTACTAGTTCAGAGAATCGAGGCAAGATAAATTTAGAAATAAAATTGTAGATTGCAAACAAAACCGTAACAGATGAAAGAAAAACAAACTTTCGCTAAATAAAACAGAGAGAAGAGAAAAGCGAAAGACACTTCAAGATATTTAACTTGGGGAAAACAGAATAAAACTGTCATAAAAAGAAAAAAAACGAATGCGAAGTATAATCCCAGAAAGAGACAGGTAGAAATTGCACAATTAAAAATATGTAACAAAGGAATTACCAAAATAAAGCAAAAATTATTATACTACACATGGCCATAGTATAACAAATTACTTAATAGTTCTTTTATTATCTATATTATTAATTCCTAAAGAGATTGTAAAACAAGAGCTTGAGAAAATAAAAAAAAAAATCAGAATGAAAAGATGATGTACTACTTCTTCTACTGTAACAAGAAACGTATCTTACAATTCGAATTATAAATTATACAACATAAATAAAAAAAATTAAATACACAAACGGAAAATCAACAAGGACAACAAATTGTATGAAAAAAAAAAAGAAAAATAAAAAAGCGTAAACGTTAATCCTAAGATAATGATTCTTAATTTAATATTTAAATTTTTAGAAGCAATGCAAATTTTTAAAAGCAAATGCAATTATAATCACATACTGATATTTACATCAACCTTTTATGCCGCAAAATATTAATCCAGTTTAGTTCTGTCAATAATGATTAATTAATTAAACTTTAATTGACTTATACATACACTAATGATTTATGTCTGCCAGCAGATTTCCCTTAATTACTTTCTGTTATATATTTGCCAGTTTTAACACCATACATTTGTTAATAACAGAATTACGCATTAAATGGTAATAATTTGATAAATGTTTTGGTAAACACAAGATATAGGTGGATTGTTTTCACTTTGTTTTAATGTGTTCAATTGCCAACAAATTTAAAATATAATTGTGTGTTTATACAGACAGGTACATACGAGTAATAACTTCATTACAAAATACAATACAATTATATATAATACAAGATAAAATACAATTATAATTAAGAATATTTTATATTTTATCTGACATTCAGTTTACTGTCAATATCGATATAAGATTCCAAACCTTTATGAGTATATGAGTTTTAAGCTATTTCTCGACATGTTCTGAACTTACAAAAATGTTGGTTTGCTTGCGGTAACGTATATTATAGAACGTTTTAAATGTGGCAACGTTTGTTCCCTTATTTTTTGCAACCGAATCTGTTCGTTAGTAAAGTGTAGAGTGTTGTTTGCCGTAAAGTATAAAATAGGTGAGAGAAATGAAAGGGGAGAAGTTTAAAATTGACTTCATTCTTACCAACAAAAATATTAACAGTCTAAAAGAAAACTCAGACTACTACCAAAGGAAAATTGATAAAAGTTTACATGACCAAATCGACAGCTCCCAAATAATGAAAATCATCGATTGATAGTGCCAAAAAATCGGAGGCCTGCAGCAACAAAATGAACACAGGAAACTGTCTAATAAATCCAAAATAATGCTAAAATAAAGAACTGAAATGAAGGTAAGTAGCAGCATAAATAAAATACAATACACAGAATTTTGTAAGCAGTAAGAAAAAGTATTAAAAAACTATAAGAAAACAAGGAAAGCATTAATCGTTGGGAAGAAGCAAGTCGTGATGTCTCTAACAAACGAAAACACCAGAATTACAGACAGAAATGAAATAATGCAACTCGTGACTAAATTCTACAGCGAACTATACAAAGCCCCTGAAACACTTGAAGAAGCAATCAGTACCCAAGAAAATGTACCAGAAGTCCTTCCGGAAGAAGTAAAATCGACAATTAGAAAAATAATAAGCTGTAAAGTAGTTGGAATAAATAGCATAACAGTAGAACTGTTTAAATACTCCGGCAAAAAAACCTGGAAAATCTTAGTAGGCATATTACGATATTACTGCCTTAAATTAAGATGCATATCCATACGCTTCGAGAACTAATCAGTAGAGCTAAAGAATATGAAATACCGTTAGCAATAACCATCATAGATTTGGAGAAGACTTTCGATTCCATATATCCCAAGGCAGTAATATAAGCTTTGACCAACCAAGGCATTGACAAACTGTACATAGAGACTTTAGCAAATATATACTGACAAAAAAAGCTAAGGTAAAAACTTAAGAACGCTCCAGAATTTCTCACTACCAGAAAGGTCCGACAAGAAGACACAATATGACCAAAGCTCTTCACTGCAACTCTAGAAAATATATTCAGCAAAATAAACTGCAGAACAAAGGCGTATCCATTGATGGAGAATACCTCAGCCATCTAAGATTTGCAGACGACGCCGTTTTAATCGCTAATAATCCTGCAAAATTACAAGAACTTTTAAGCGACCTAAATACAGCTTGCAATAAAGTTGGCCTAAAAGTGCAGTTATCAAAAACAAAAACCATATACAATGAGCTAGTGGAGGTCCAAGATGTAATAATAAACAACACTGCATTTGAGACTGTAGACGAGTATGTATACCTGGGACATTTAATACATAAATCTCTTTACTCCCAGAAATCAACAAAAAAATGAAATTGGCTTGGGCATCTTTTGGTAAAAAATTCTACCTACCTGAAGAAAAAAGCATTCGATCCGCGTATACTACCAATCATGACATACGGCTGCGAAACTTCACTAAAGAAAGAAATAATAACGTAACTCAAAGTCACTCAAAGATCAATGTAGCCATTCATGCTAGGTCTAACAAAGAGAGATCGAAAAAGAATAGAATGGAGTAGACAGAAAACCAAGGTCACTCATGTAATCTACAGAATTAAATCTTTAAAATGGCAGTAGGTGGGATATTTAGCGAGAAGAACCGACAATATAAATGGTCCACTAGAATTAAACTGTGGTATCCAATGGCGTTAAGAGACCAAGAAGACGTCCAAATATATTATGGGACTATGACATAAGGAAACAAGCCGGTACAACATGGCACCAAAAAGCGAATATTAGACAATTGTGGGCGTGAGAAATGAAGAACGATTATGTAAGAGAGCTGCACCGTAATCAGTAGAATAAGCTGAAATTGATGATAATATATATATATATATATATATATATATATATATATATATATATAATATTATTTAATTATTACTTTTAAGTAATAATCAGCTTTAGGTCGAGTACATATTGAAATATAAAAAGTTTTTACTACTTTAAGCAATTGTCGCTTTTACGACATGGAGTATAGGCCTTAGCTCTATTTATGATCACATTTGATTTTGCTCTTATTCTTTTGAAAAACAAATATTTTTAAATATTAGTAAATTAATAATTTTTGTAACATATGTTTGTGACTGAAAGTTAAAAGTGTAAACATGCAACATTCAACAGAAGATAACAAAATCTCGAAAAAGGAGATCATACCCGCAGACTAGGCCAAGGACGAAATCGAGTAACCACCCCATTCGGAATCGATTTTTAAGACTTTCGGCTCTTTGACAACGCTTTTTAACATCTCAATATATAACCGTGGAACTGTGAGATGTACATTTACATTGTATAATAAATATGTTTATGTTACATCTACTGCCTCTATAAGTGATCACTAATTTATATTAATTGAATATAAGTTTCAGTATCTCAATCAAAACAAAAATTTAACGTTGACGATAGAACCAAATTTTAACTCGTATTTACAATAAAAAAACAAAGAACAATGCATTTGCCATACACATAAACCACCCTCGACATATACGCATTCTAAAATCCAGTACAGAAGCTTCATGTTCCTTCTATGACAACTTGTGTCAAGAACAGTAATTTGAATAATATGTTTATATGAGATTACGACATAACTGCAATTTAGTTGCAATGAAAATTATATTTTTAACTAACTAATGTTTAACGTTTCGATTTTCACTTCGGAAATCGTTTTCAAAAAAGATTATTATACAAATTCTGTAAAATGTATAACCAGAGTTACTTGTTATTGGTTATGTCATTTCAAAATTGACATCCTTCACCTCGATCTTGTTAGCAAACAGCATGTAAATGGCTGAAAGAATCTGCGGGTGGTGCTTTTATCCTGGGAATATCAAATTCTGACTGTTTTGTATATTTTGTGTTATATATTTGTATAAATACTGTATCGTAATTGTAGTTCGTAATCGTAAATGACTAATGTAAATTTAGCAATAGTAGATTTTTGTATTTTGTGTATTGTG
This sequence comes from Diabrotica undecimpunctata, assembly GCF_040954645.1. Taxonomy (NCBI): domain Eukaryota; kingdom Metazoa; phylum Arthropoda; class Insecta; order Coleoptera; family Chrysomelidae; genus Diabrotica; species Diabrotica undecimpunctata. The sequence continues at coordinate 52,040,412 of NC_092812.1, forward strand.
TGTTGCATATGTATTGTGTATAAGATTTTAGGTGATGTTTTTCGACCTCCTAGTACTCCGCTGTTACAGGTATGTTCTTGTTGTTGACTTCTTCTTTTCGTATTGGCAACCAAAGGTTGTCTCATTCTGCTGATGGATTTGCTACGCATTTTTCTTTGTCGAGTAGGATAAATGCCGAAGACTTTTCTCTTTTTCACGTGTTTATTTCATGATTATTGATGCATCTTTCCATTCAGGTCTGTACTCGTTGTCCCAGGCATGTTTGCATATCTGGGATTTGTCGAAGTCTTTGTTCTTGGCGTATTTTTCATGCTCATTTATCCTGATACTTAGTAGTCTTGCGGTTTCTCTGGGAAGAATTTCTAGCATTTACAGTGTACCTATTTTATAGATGCAGTTTTTTATTTTTCTTGTGTGTTGTTGGGTCTGGTTTTGGACAGGATAGATCTGTCTATTCGTTGTTTTTAATATTGTTATCATGTTGTACTTGTTTCCTATCCTCTTTAATTTTTTTTATGAGCCACTTCGATAGCTATTTTTGTCATCTTTGGGTCCCTTCTTGTGAGTGATTCTGGATTGCTTGTAGTGTAATGTTATTTTCTTTTTTAATCTTGTAGAATTCCTCGTTTTTAAATGACACAGACAACTTTTAGTCAGAAACTTTGTTGTTTTTTTTTCCTGAAATGCATTTTTGCATTTCAAATGCGTACGGATTGGTTTTCTGTATAGTTGCATACCCTGTGTCATCTTTTGTGATTAATATGTCCAGAAAAGGAAGTGAGTCTGTTTTCTTTTTCTATGGTGAATTTGATTAATCGTTCTTTATTGTTAATGTCCATCAGGAATTTATTCGATGCTTCTGGTTCACGAGGCCAAATGCAGAACACATCGACATAATCTCCATCATATTGTGGGCTGTTTGTCTTGTTTGTTACAATGTTTAGTTCGAAATCCTACATGAATATATCTGCTAGTTATAGAGATAAGTATAGCCCATAGCTAATCCGAAATTTTGCTTATGGAAATCATTATCTAGTTGAAAATAAGTGTTCGGTGTAAAGGTTCATGTCACGTCGTAAATGACCTGAACGATAGCGATCACGACGGGGTAATGGCGGAAATTAAACCGCTTAAATGTATGAGTGTATTAACAAGAAATGATACAATTACAATTTGATATACTAAATTGATGCCAATATGAGAGAACAGAGTTTAAGATGGTCAGAACATGTTCAAAATCTAAACGTTAATGACTCAGTATGAAAATTGATGAGTTGTAAGTCCCTGAAAAAAGTAGGAGAGGTAGAACAAAGAAACATGGTAAGAAAAGCCACTTTGTATTATCTTTTTCCGATATTTGTTTGTTATTAAGATGGACAGATTCATCTGCGGATTGTAAGTATTATATCGATTTATTTGTTTTTATCCTTTCCTTCTTGAACCATTTTACATATTTAATTTTTTTGAATACTTCTGTAATTCAATAATATATGTAATTTATTATGATGCAGATTTAATTTAATGATAAATATGTTCTCATTCAATTAAAGGAAGAAATAAAGTGCCAAGAATATGACATGAAAAGGGTCAGTTTATATCATTTTAATAGGTCCTCTTAAACAAATTAAGAACGGTTATTTCCATCATCATCCCAATTTAATTTCTTATCGATTTTTCCGTAACTCTCAAAAGTCCTTTTTCAAAGTTGGCAAACCTATTTCCACGTGACAGCATACAATTATTTAAAACAAGTGAAAGCGTGCGCTTTTGTGACCAGTAGGTGCATAACAAGTGGTGAACTAGTATCGATCGTGAGTTTTCGAGTGTTCAATCTGCGCAGCACGAGTCCTCACGGGTTTCTTGTCTGTTTGTAGGCCTGTTGTATTTCTGTCGGGAAACTAAAGAGCTATGAAAGATCTTATTGTTTTCTGAAATATGAAGATTGGCGATACTTGCAAAAAAATCGTGTTAATAGAGCCAATCAAGCCATTTCTTTAGTATGCCTTAAATTTTGCTTTTTAGAATTAACTCTGAATGGTCTAAATATTTTTTTGAATACGTTTTATTATTGGGAAATTTTCCTAGGCTTTGAGGTAGAACGTGTTGCGAAACAGCGTTTTCTGGATATTTACTTTATTATCGTTCCACATTCTACTCGTAGTATTCCGATTTGATTATAGTATATTTTTTCACTATTTATGTGTGATTTTTATCTACGCCCACGTTTTTTTATCAAAAACTCCATTGCCTTAGTATGTTTTTTTTACTGAATGCTATTTCATTTACGAAAACGAAGACCTATTCATTGGGCGCTCTAAATTGGTAAATTTAAAATAAAAATTTTTCTATATAAAAAATCTAAACAAAAATACATAATATGGGGCGTTTAATGCCCTTCTCCGCCATGCCATTTATTTCTAACAATCAATGTATTCGTTTCATTTCTTTTCAAAACTCTTGTGTATAGCGTTCAGTATTTTTATCTACTACTTTACTACTTTACTACTATAATATATTTTTCATTGTGATTTAATTTTTATGTTTATAAGTCTAATATTTCCTTTTTAATTATTATTAAGTTTATTTTTTATCTATTAATATTGTTTGACACGGAAATCATTTTCAAATTATTCTATCATAAAAATATTATTATAAATAGGTACTATTAAAACGTATTCAAGTATATATTCAAAAGTGAGGTATTCAGTTTATAACTAAGACCAATGTTTTTATTATTTTCGTATGTATTCGACAGGGAAGTTTTTCCGAACAGTTTGGCAACCTCATAGCCATTGTCTACAAGGGTGAAATGCCATGCGCAGAATGATGTCGTCTCTTTCAACCCCTCCGGAGTTAAAAGTGGCGAAAATCGATAAATGATGATTCACCTCCACAACTAACATATGGGTTGAACTTTTCGCATTATGAAATGGATTACAACCCACGGGATTCAAGCATTACTGTCTTTTATAGTGCCAAATTTACATTTTTAGATTAAAAATTATAGTTCTTTAAATTCTGAGTGACATAGTGGTAACATTTTACAGTGGTAAAATGTTTTTGCAAATATTTAAGAAGCATTTTTATGTTATATTGAATATTATATAATTTTTATTCGACATTCGACATTAAAAGCCACATAATTTTATTATAAACATTCAGATCCTGCCTTAGATTAAATTAAATTAAAACTAGATTAGAAATAAATTAAAATGAAAAATTAATAAATAATTAATAATTTATATCGTAAGATAAATGTTTTATTAAAATAGAAAAAATGAATTAAAGTGACAAAGAAACAGGAACGTTTCATTTAAACGGAACGGTTAACAAACTCAGAGAAAATCCTCACTTGGTGTGTGAGACTCACGCAATATCCTAAAAAAATTAACATTTGGGCTAGTATCATTAACAATAAAATTATTGGTCCTTATTTTTTGAGGGCACAGTTGAGGGTGAGGTTTATCTAGATTTTTTGATTAACTTTTTAGTGCCTACATTACGAAGATTTTTTCCTGATGTCAATCATACAAATGAGACAGAGCCATCCGCATTTTGCACGTATAATTATAAATTATTTAAACGAGGTTTTTCCCAATAAGTGGATTGGAAGACGTGGAAAGATCGAATGGCCGGCTAGATCTCAGATTTGACTCCTCTCGATTACTTCTTATGGGGTTATTTTTTAAATCTAAAGTATATTTTAATAGACCAAACAGTATTGCTGATTTAAAAGTTAGGATAACGGCAGAAATTAACAAAATAACCCCCTAGGTCGCACAAAATGTTATGCGAGAATTCCAAAATCGCCTCGGCTATTGTCAAAAAGTGAATGGTGGTCATTTTGAACATTAAATTTAATTGAAAATTACATTGAAAAATACATTCTAAATATTATGTAACCTTATTATCTTCATTCAACCTAAAGTTTTGTGATAGAGACATTATCAAAATTTTACATCTCAAAAATCAATTTTCTTAGTTATGATTGCACAAAACTTAAAAAACTTTATATTTCTGAACAGAGGACTAAAATCCCTTTCTAAAAAGGTGCCACACGACCCCCTTTGTTATTTAAAATTTTCGAGGGGGTGCTTATAATTCAAAGGGAGTGCTGGAGGGGGATAATATTTTCATATTGTAAATTGTCAATTTAAGAATAAAAACCGACCTGTTTCAGGTTTTTTTCAGATAGTACATAATAACGCCAAAAATGAATTTATTCCATACATATGGACCGCATGGTATATTATCAGAAATATGTATGTGTCGTCATAGTACATTCTCACTGCAGGTGTTGCGCTATTATATAGATATATATATATATATATATATATATATATATATATATATATATATATATATATATATATATATATATATATATTTCGCAGAAGAGTTGTGTACCTATCATCAATACTGCACTCTGTAAGAGCTCTCAACATGGAGCTATGCTGGACTGAGTCAAATGCTTTCTTAAAATCCACAAATATTAATATCAGTAGCTTTTTGTATTTTATAACTTTCTCTATTAAGGATTTGATTACTTGTAGGTAATCATTCGTTTCAAAGCCACTCCTAAATCTGGCTTGCTCTAGTGGTTGGTGAAAATCTAGCTTAGATCCCAGTCTGTTAGTGATTATTCTCATAAAGAGCTTATATAAATGAGATAACAAGGTAATAGGTCTGTAATTTCCAATTTCTGATCTCCTATTTTATGCAATATTATCATAATACCACTATTCCATTTTCCGGTGTAATCCCTTCAAAGAGGCGGTATTTAAGAGTTTTTAAAGCTTTTATGACGCATTCGCCTCGTAGTTTTATCATTTCAGTTTTAATGCCACATTTCTCCAGGTGTTTTGTTGTTCTTCATAGCTTTTAATGCTGATTTAATTTCTTCTGCGGTTATATCTGAAAGTTCCTCTGATCCTTGATTTTGTATTGCAGGGATTTCCATCTCTGGAATATGAGCATTTCGACTATATAGTGTTTTGTAGTATTCTTCGATGATTTTCAGGAGTTCTTGTTATTCATATATAGCATGTTCTTGTTTATTCTTTAACTTACATTAGTAATAGCAAAATTCAAACAAGATTTACAAATAATTCCAAAACCGCAGATTCCAAAACCTACAGATTAAATTACCAATTAGGGCGCCTTCAAGAGAAACAGGTAGTAAACACATTAGAGAAAGAAATAAATAAAATTCTAGAGAATCAAGTCAAGCTACAAAGAGGAGAATAATAGCAGAATATACAGACAGCCATGTCGGAAGCCGCAGAAAGGTGTATAGAAAAAGAGCATATAAAGAGACGTTAAACCTAGTTCGATGAAGAGTGTAAAAATGCTTTAGCAAGAAGGAACAGGGCAAAAGTACAAAGGACAGAAAAAATATCCAAAATGCGATTCAAAACTGTGTGGTTAGAAGAAGAGAAGGTAAAAAATTTGCAGAAAGAAGAAAAGAGAACAGCTAGAAAAGCAAATGAAAAACATAAAAGAAGCTTAGATGAACAAAAAGGTTAAGATAGATTTCTATCAAGAAGTTAATAAATGCAGAGAAACTAAAAAAGAGTAATACAAAGTATTGCAGAAACAAAGAAGGTTTATTTCTAGGAAAAATCACAGAAAAATGAAACAGATGGGCGGAATACTTCGAAGATCTGTTAAATACAGACCAACACGAGGAACTGGAGGGAAATGAGAAGTGGCGAGAAGATGAAGAAAGGACGTTCAAAGAACCAACTTGGAACGAGGTTAGAAAAATAATAATAGACCTAAAATATAACAAAAGGGCAGGAGAAAGTGGAGAGAACATACGTTTTTCGTATTTTTATCATAAGATTTTTTTGATTATTTTTAAGCTGTAATTAAAGTCTCCAAGTAGAGAGCATAATATATATCTATTATATTCCCGATAATAACTACGATGGAAGCGATTCCATCAAACTCAGATTAATTAAAACAAAAGTTTAAACCTGTAAAATCATGTCTAAGAATATCTAGAGTAAAAACGAAAATAAGTTAACTAAAACTAAAATTGGCAACAGAGACGGATAAACTAAACAAGAATACAAAGATATAAGAAACAAATTTTAAAATTTTTGTCGGAAGAAAGAAGAAATTCAAGGAAAAAATGATAAAATAAAAGTAAAAAAATTAATAAAACCCTTATATAAAGAGACGAAGAAATCAAAAAAAGGTTGTCTTAGTAACATTCCTTATTGTAGCGTATGATGGAACCTTAGTAAGCATACGGATGATGCAAACCAGAAGAGCTCCTTTTCATGAGTTACTGATAAATATTAGGGGGTGATGTAAGAATTAAGTAGCCAAACCAAGAAGAAATAGACGAAACTTACAGCAGATACTATATAAATTACTCCCATTATCTGCCAATGTCTTATTTTGGGACACGTTTTCAATTTTTAATATTTAATAATAATATTATAATAATGAGGAATACCCGCCATTTATAAAACCGGCGTTGCTAACTTTATGTTGAAACTCATAACCACAAATTGTTTTATGAAAGATGTTTGACATCGCAGTGGTCAAAATACTTCTAAATAAAAAACTCTTCATTGAAACGTAGTTCTACGTATTCGTCAAGAATTTTGTTAGAAATGGTTTTAGTTAAAAAGTTTTTTAACAATTTCTAAACTTACTGCTGTTGTAGAAGACGAAAATTTTTGGACTGAACTTGAAAACGAATACAATAACGATGTGAATATTGCAATTATACCACCCGATAGTGACGAATTGACGGATTTGGAAGATGTAAATGACGTGAGATGTAAATTTGGAAGAAAAATGGGGAACGCGACATTGCCGGAAGTTTCGAGTTATTTACTCCTCATACTGACGAAAATGAAAGAGGAAAGAAAATTCAAAAGCCGAAATATCAGAGGCAAACATTATTCTAAAAAAAAAGAAAAACCGGAACCAATCAATCACAATCTAACAAAAAATAGAGGACAACATAATGTGGAAAAACATATTCCCTATTTTTAGTAAAACCACTACAGCTTCAAAGAAACAAACAGAAACAACCCTGCAACAATTAGAAGCATGTTCAGTAATTGAACTCTTTCAACGCATGCTCTTTAGGGACATATCTCAACTTATTCAAATATTCATAATTAAACAAAGTGAAATTTATGCAAAACAAAATAACAGCATAAACTTTTCTTTTGAGTTTAGAAGACCTAAAAACATATATTGTTTTCAGGTCTTCTTCATTTGTGTAACCACCACAAGAAGATATATATTGGGAACAGGCACTCCACGCTGGTGTACCGAATATTTACAATTCCATGTAAAATAAAGCGATATATTTACTCGAATGATAATAGTAAACTGATAAAGACAGATAAATTTTATAAACTTCTACAGCTGCTTTTTTCAAGATTTGGTGAGACATATTTACAGTCTTCTACTTAGTTTGCAAGTTTCTGGTGTATTAACAGAGCAAAAGAGCATATTTGGCTCTGGTTTCTTTAGCAAACCACTGTAGAACATTAAATAGTTATCTAAAAAAATTTGGCCTTTTCCCTTTTTTTTTGTCTCTTGAATTGCACAGATATCAATATTATTCTCTAATAGAGAACATGAACATTCTCAAGAGAACATGAACAAGTTCTATTTTATTTCATGTTCTTTTGTCATTAGCGATTTTACGTTCAACTTACCGATCCGAAGAATATTTTTTATTTTCCTTTTTCTTGCATTGGTCGTCATCCTTGAATTCGTTCTATTCCGAGGTCCTGTTCCCTATCTCTATGAGAAAAGTATTTGTAGTTCATCAATAAGGTGCTAACTTTGCTGAAGACTCCCTCCTCCTTTATCCTGGCTTGAGACCGGCAACAGTACTTTTAAGCTACTAGGGCCACATAACAGCCCTGCTGGAGGAGTCTTATGAAAGAATCAGTGACATTTATGTAGTTGTGCTTAGAGGTTAGGAAGATCTTCTTCATGCCTTCCATATATCATTGAATGTGACTCCCAGGGATTTTTTAAGAGCCTATTTTAAGTAGACAAAGAAGCTTCGTACTCTTTTATAAAAAATACTTTTATACTTGTAATTTCAGTTTGCATGTTTTTGCTATCTGCTACGTTCTTGTTTATGTTTAAAACTTTTATGGTTGGTCTTAGATTTAACAGATATCTTGTAGTTCATCTTATCATTTGGATAACTTCCGAAATTTTGTCTGTTTTGTCCTTTCAAACTGTATTTTTAGAAATATTTCTGAAGTGGAAATCAAAACATCAAAAATAAACTTATTTTAAACTTTAATTTTTGTCTCATTCCCAATAAAAATATTTACTTCATTAATATGCCACAAGAAAATACCTTCCCAACAATATTTCAATTTATTAGTTAACTATCGTTCTTGTTCATTACTTCTTTAAGTATTTAAGGTTCTATCATACAAGTAATAGTAATTAATATAAGCACACTCTATTTGTCCTGACTAGTCACATGTGCAATGCAAACTCGTTTGATATCTTTGAGAAATTTGTTTTGTGAATTGTTCATTCTATCAAAATAAATTTAAAATATCATGCCCTGAAAAATTTCTTCATTTTAAAGACTGTATTCACGCGAACACTGTCCTTGCTTTAATATCAAGTTGTACTTTTGGGTAATTATTTGATTAAGGGCTTTATTTTGCTGTATTATATTGTAAGTGGGAATATTGATATTTTAACATAACGGCATTTATTATAAAGACAAATTTTTTAATTATTATGTATCAGAAATATTCTTATATAAAAACGAAATCAAATAATAAGCTGTAGAGTACATATTTTGGGAGAAAAAAGTCGACTAGAGTGAATACGTAAGGTTTTTATGGATGATTTGTTCAAGAAAATCAAAAGTATTTCATAAAATAAATGTTTCTTTACTGTTCCATATTTCGTTTGTGTGCTTTGCTAACCCATCAAAGCTGTCGTTTCTCCTGTAAATATTTTTCCTTTTCATGGTGATAATTTTTGTGCATTTCTTATGTTTCTCCTTATGTACCGGGATGTTCCATTGCAGTTTTTCTAACTTCTCTTTTACTTATTTTATTTATATGTTGTATTTTTCATCCTTGCTTTTACTTTTAAATGATCTAAAAAGATTAGTTACAATATTTCGAAGATAAAATGCTCATATGGTGAAATACTCCAGTATATCTGTGAAAAAATCAACGATTTTGAAGCTTCTATAAGGTATATGAAGTGTATCTGATGACAAATCCTTGAAGACGTACAGCTGATTTTGCTTTGTTTTTTTTAACTACCATAAAAAGTGAAAAAAATTATTTTTGCATATAAAACGTTTCTTTTACATTTTAGAGAAAAATGGTTCAAATAAAAGTTGTAGATCTTAAAATGTTTTTTAATTTGCGAGTTTCTGAATTAAAATACATAAAAAATTGTTCGAAATAATTACAAAACACCCTTATTTTTGTAGTAATTTATAAATTTTAATAATTTTATTTTTTGCACAATGACATGTAGTATAACTACTTGAAATTATGAAAATCAATGAGTTATTAAAGTGTGCTAAATGTCAGCTAAAGTTGTTCAATTTGTTTACTCCGAAGAGCGATTATTTAAACAACTGTACTTGCCCAAACAGTGACTGTAGAGTTATTTAGCAAATCGCAATCGATTATTATAGACTTTTTAAGATATATTAAAAACTCATTAATTTTAAGGTGTAAAAAAAATAATAAAATAATATTTTATCAAAATTGTTATTAGAAAATCCGTTTAAAAAATTGCTGACTTTTGAGCTTATAAACATTTATAATAACTTTGATATTTTTTATGTCACGTTCTTGTAAGTATGCTCACTGAAAAAATGGAGAAAAACTCAATCGTTAAAAAATAACTTCCTATGATCAATAGAAACCAGGATAGCACTATTTCCTTAAAATATTATTGGCATTGTTTATTAACATTAAGAGCTGAAAATTGAGCAGCTTATAAGTGAAGATCTACTAGATTTTATAATACAATTTATAGATGGTATATACAGAAAAGGAGTAAAAAGTTATAACCCGTTAAAGTGATCGTACTTGTAAAATACCGCCACGTTAAAGTGGAGGGGCGAACTTTCCGAACTTCGTTTTTTTAGAATGAGACTTCAAATTGAAGCACACTGGAAAAATTTGCAATATCTCTCCTTCTATGTTACACAGAATATTTATTTTTTAAAACTGGGGTAGCTCGAGAACATAATAAGAACTGGACTACTTTCCTATTATATATTTTAAATATATAGTAATAATAGTAAATTATTACTCCAAATGTGTTTATTTAAATTAAAATATGAAAAGACTTATTTTTTAAGAAGTTTTACATTCTCTAAATAAATGGTTTTAAAATAAATTTTGAAACAAATCTTTTTGTACTTTACAAGAAGAATTAATAATTCTTACTATATTTATATAAATAATATAAAATTTATCAATTTAATTTAAACATTTTTTATAAAATTAAACTTATTTATGAAAAATTTAACTAATTGAATTTTCCGATTTTTCCAGTAGGTGGATCGGTGGTTTTATTTTATCGATCTACCGCAATTTAAAAAAATCAACTTTTTGCACGCCACAGAAACCGAGATATTCCAATTTGAAGTTCCATTAAGAAAAAGAGAGCTCGGACAGGCTCGATTTTACGAGTACCATCACTTTAACATGTTATACATTTTTACTCCTTGGTTTATGCCATCTATAAAATGGTTCATAAAATTTAGATCTTCGTTTACAATATGTTCAATTTTTACCTCTTAATGTTAATACAATGGAAATATGATTTGAAAAAAAAATGCCAGCTTGGTTCCTATTGGTCATAACAGGTTATTTTTTAAGATATAACCTACTAACAAGCGCTTGCTAAAAAATATCAAAGTTTTATAAATGTTTGTAAGATAAAAAGTCAGCCCTTTTCAAATGGTTTTTTTAATAACAATTTTGATAAAATGTTACTCTAGAGGCAAATAGCTCTAATCACCGTTTGGGCAGGTACAGTTGTTTAAACAATCGATTTACCGGATAAACAAATTGAAAATAACTTACAAACTATTTGGGCGTTCTAGCTAAGATTTAGTCACACTTCCATAATTCATTAATTGCCATAATTATAAGTGGTTATATAACATGTCATTATTTAATAAAACAAAGTAATTAACATTTGTAAATTTCTGCAAAAATGAGAGTTTTATGCAATATCTCGGTCAATTGTTTTAATTTGGAAACCCGCACATCAAAGAACTTTTTAGGATCTACAACTTTTATTTGAACTATTTTCCTCTAAAATGTATAAGAAACTTTTTACAGGCAAAATGATTTTTTTTCACTTTTTATGATTGTATAAAATAAAACAAAGCAAAATCAGCTGTACGGCTTTAAGGATCTGTCACTTGCTATCCCGAGATCTCCATGTGCATGGAGATCTTGAGAAAAAAAGTAATAAACACCAGGGGATGCTTTAAATTAGAGGTGGAGGATGGATCAGTTGTATAATTCTAGAAGGTGGCTGAATATATGTATTTAGGTACTCTTATTGATCAGACATGTAAGGAAGAAACTGAAATCAACCTGAGACTGACCAAGAGCAACAGGTGTGCTGGAGCCATGAGCAAAATAATTAAGGCCAAAGATATATCTCGTAATACAAAAATAAGAGTATACAAAACTATAATTAGACCCACAATGCTATACGCTGCCGAGACATGGACTATGAACAAAACCGTACAGAACACATTGGAAGCATGGGAAAGAAAGATACTTCGCAGAATGTTTGGTGGAAAAGTAGTAGAGGGGGAATGGAGTAGACGAACTAATGCAGAAGTATACCATTTGTATGCTAACCCTACAATAACAAAAGTGGTGAAAAAACGTAGACTAGAATGGCTCGGTCATCTAGAAAGAATTTTTTTTCTCTACTGGCCTAATATCAACAGAGAACTAAGTGCATAGTGATATCAGTGGAACCAAGAAGATGTAAACTGGTTGTGAACAACAAAATAATAGAACAAACAAGATGGAAAGGAATACTTGGAATCAAATTTTTAAACTACGGGAAAGTGGAAGAAGTAAACAAATACCTTACAATGTAAACGAAAACTAGGATATATAAATCATCAATAATATATAAGATATAATAGTAAGATATATAAAAAATGACACGGTAAAAATATCCAATCGGTAGAAGGGCAATCGGACGGCCGATGAAAAGGTGGTACGACAACATCAGTTGAGGCTAAAAACCGAAGTGAACAAGGCATGAGCATATCAAATAAAACACGAAAAAGAAGAAGAAGCTTTCATTTATTTTATCTTATGTATTATACGTTTAGAACACGTTTTTTTGTTTCTCTATTATTATTTATATTAATATACATATACGTACATAGTCCCCATATTCTTCTAAATAAAAAGGTCTAATTATTAATCGCATAGCACAAAATGAATTATTTACATATAAATCTAATTAATGAATTCCATATATGTTAATGAATAACTTAATGAAGTTATATACATAAATAAATTATACACGTTCACGTGTAGCTAGAATTTAAAATATAATTTGGGAATGCGAAATAATTTTCGAAAGTTTAATTAAATATTTTTTATAGTTTAGTGTTTAAGCACGTTAAAACCCCAACAATTTTGTTTTCAATTAAAATAAACAGGAACTATGACAAATATTGATGTGTACCTATACAAAGCAACATAAATAATTAAATAATTTTGTTTAAAAGCAAAAAGAAGAATAAAATGCAACGAAAAATTAAAAATGCTGTGCTGCGAACAGATAACTAGAATAATCCTCAAGCTCAAAATACCAATAAATGAATATTGATACGACCGTTTGTGATCATAATCATAGTTTTCAAACTTTTATTCATATGTTGGATTCAATAGAATAGAAATATGCTTTATTGTCACTGAAAATTGTACAATTTTAAGGACAAAGCTTACAAAAAGTCAGAAAACTGACAATGGTAATTCAAAATTTACTAAAATTACATAAATCGCAAAATAAAAGATAAAATAAACAATCCTTTGCAAAAATAAATTGTAAATTACATAATAAAACCTTACGAACTAATAAGTTAAGTTGTTGCATGTGTTACCCTCTAATATATATATATATATATATATATATATATATATATATATATATATATACATGTTCGGATAAATTTCTGCGGTCAGGTAAATGAAAATTAGTAAATTCTCGGAAAGAACTGCATTGAGAAATTGAAACTCAACGTTTCGGCACCCATTTTGGAGCCATTATCAAGAGGGATATGGTTCCGTTCGAGTTAAGGGTCTCAATCTGCCTACTCTTCTCACTCGTGACGTATCTTGTTCTGTAGAAATACAATAACCGTCAAACGGCACTGAGGGCTCAATCTGCCTATTCCTCAGTGTCACTCGAGATATACATATACAAATGTTCATGCAATTCGGTGGTGGCACGGATAATTACAGGGTTTCGCAGTATTTCACGCTTATCTACTGGACTATTATAGAAATAACTTTTTATTTCTATTAGATATTTTCTGTTAAACAACATCGAAGGAACTGTTTTTTCTCCAAGTTTAAAGGTGCATGTTATTTTCTTGCACAGATAATTCAATTACGTCAATTTTGAAATTATATTGAAATTTTTATAAATTCTGAGATTAAAAAGCAGGTATTATTAACTCTTAATAATAAATTATTGAAGCCATTAAATCAATACTCATTTTAAAAATACTAAATAATTGTTAACTACATTGGTTTTCTGTTTTGTAGCTGTAGGCCAATCTAGTGTTCCGATTCGTAAATTTTTAATAGTTTTAGAAACACCTTTTAATACTTCAATACTACAAATTCAAAACGTTAAATCAAAATTTAACAAACTTGGGATAATAGCTTAAAATATTTCAAAGTGATTTTAGGATTAATTTGGATTATTTCTATGCATACACGCATGCTTCTTGTGATAAATCAGATCAAGCTGGTATATTGTAAGAATCTTCATATCCAAGCTCTAATCTAGATCCCATTGACATAAGATCATTATTCTTCTTCTTCCGTTTTTTCCCATTATGAGTTTGTTGTTTTCGTCCTCCACAGCACTATTTTCTCAGTCGCCTTCTCTGAGGTCTGTGCTCTGTGCTTTGACATTCTTTGTACATGTCCGTACCTTTGCAAGCCTCTGTTTTTCAACTTTTTTGTAATTGAGCAGTCTACTTCCATTCTGTTCCATATCTCCTCTGTTCTTATTCTATCTACTCTGGTGATTTGTAGACATCTTCTCATAAAGTCCAGTTCAACTGTTCTTTTATTTCGTATTGATGTTGTCATTGGCCATACTTACGCTCCATATATAGGGTAATATTCATCGCTATGCTCTGAAAGATCCTTAATTTGTTTTTTTTTTTTGGTTAGAATGTTGTTTCATATCACTCCACAGAATGCTTTCGTGGCTTGTTTTCCCCGTGCTATTTTCATTTCTATATCTTTCATACAAGTACCATCTCGGCTTATCATTAACCCTAAATACCTAAAAACTTTACGACTCTTACTAGCCACTTCTTCTAAACTAAGTTCAAATCTGCAACCTCGGATCCAATACATAAGTATTCGGTCTTACACATATTTATCTGAGTGTCCACATAGCTCATATTCTTCCTTTAATTTCCTTATCACATATTTCAGATCGTCTGACTTGTGCAAAAGTGACTTGGTTATCTGCGAAAAGCAGTAAATGTAATATATTCTCTTGTAGTGGTATGCCCATCTCTTCTGATCTATATATATATATATATATATATATATATAATATATATATATATATATAATATATATATATATATATATATATATATATATATTATTTGCACCTCTGTTTAATATATAGTCTTTTTGTTACTACATTCATCCATTTCCCTCTAACGTGCATTTTTCTCATCAAATCATTTTTTATGTCAGACAATTTAGATTATCCACGAATTTCTTTTTATTGTTGTTAGTATTGATTTATAAAACTGTCTCCTCATTTTTCTAGTGAAGATTATGCGGATATTATCTTTCTTTATGGAGTTTGTGATGAAAATGGTCTAGCTACAAGAAGAAAGTATGCTTCCTGGTCAAGATTACCAAATAACAAAACATTTGGGTTAGTGTTTTATTATACGCGAACACATGGACGGTTTCAAAGCGGATCATTGAACGAACGCCATGAAAGGAGGCATATTGGAATGGAAGACCACATTTTAAGTCTAGTGCAGAACAGTCAGGAAATTAGAACTAGAAGGATCAGTAGTGCTATAAATATCTCTGATGTCAGATTTTCGCGAAGAATAAAAAAACGCCCTTATCACATACAACAAGTACAGAGATTCGAGACGGGGGTTAATATTCCTAGAATAAGTTTTAGTAGATGAATCCTGCAGAATCCATGAATATTAAATAGATGCTTGTTTACAGACGAAGCCCAATTTACAAATGGTGTCTTCAATTTAAGAAATTTTCATAACAATACAACAGAAAATAACTTTCTTACTAGACAGACAAATTATCAGTCCCTACATGACAAAAATCTAAATATATTATTCGCTCATCGTTAAAAAATGATGATTTTGGTAATTAGATTAATATATCTGGGATCATCTAAATTCACAAGTATATTCTTCCGAAATAAATACTCGTGACCAACTTATTAAAAGAATACAGGAAACTGTCAGGGAAATAAAGGACAATCCAAATATAAATAAAAAATATCTTAGAAATATCTTAAAACGAACTAGAACATGTATAGACGAAAATGAAAGATATTTTGACCAATTGTTACAGTTCGTATCTTTTTAATTTATGTTATATTAAATTGTTGCAGAATCCACGAAATTGTTTAATTAAAATGATGAAAAATGTAGTAATGTAGCAATGTAGTAAACAATTATTTTTAAAATGAGTATTGATTCACTTATTTTAATAATTTATTATTAAAAGTACCTGCGTTTTAATCTGAGTTCTTAAAAATTTGAATATAATTTCAAAATTATATTAAAATTCTCTGATAATATATACACATATGTATTTATATAACATAGCTAATTTTAATATTACTGTAGAGAGAGGGACAGGGATATCACTACCCTTTCCCTTTATGTACGCAGTTAGGGTTAATGGCCTACAAAATCCAAAGGGTACAACTTTTTTTGTGGGATTTACATTGGGTTTTTGGGGGATACCATAAATTTAATCCTGTTTTTATTAAGGCTATATTGTGAGCAAGATGTATATACCGGTGGTGAATCGTCAAAGGGGCATGAGAAACTCAGGGGAAAATTCTAAACTATTGAATTCCTATATAATTATTTAACGTCAAAAGTCATGAGAAACCATTTTTAGAGGACTAAAATCTCTATTGGAAACAAATATTAAAATTGATCTACGAATTAAACACATTCCAAAATTTTGCAAAAATATAATACATTTGTCAGAGTATTATTTATGTTTGATGAGTCGTTCTTCATTGGTTCTAAGCACATACATGTCCTGCCCTCATTATTTAGGGTTTTCTCTCGTTAATGATATTTGATTGTTTATATCAGGTTTCCAGTTCTTCATTTGTTTTAATTCGATAGTGTCCAGGTATCCTATCAACTGTCGTGTTATATATTTTTCGTAGTATTTTGCGTTCAAAACGCCTTATCAATCGTTGTGTTATGTTACGGTTCAGGTTTATGAACCATGTGTTACGACTGGTCTAATCACTGTTCTGTATATTTGGGTCTTCAATAATCTCAACAGCTTCTTTGACTCCACTCTGTTACGTTTCTGTATTCCTGCCGTGTTTTGCTGTTCGTGTCATGGTCGTGAGTTAGATAGTCAGTCTAGCTGGTGGCTAGATACTGGAATTCTCTAACACTTTTAAGATTATATATATATATATATATATATATATATATATATATATATATATATATATAAATATATATAGTTTATAGTTTATTCAAATGCATATTCTAATGAAAATAGTAATATATGAAAAGATTGCAATTAAAAAAAAAATATTTACTATCTTTAATGGGAATTAATCACAATTTCACTTCAAAATAAGTTTATTTTGACGTTTTGATTTCCTCTTCGGAAATCGTTCTCAAAATACAAATTAAAAACATTATTTCATTTTTTTACATGGTAATACAAATAAATTCTTCCATTAATTTAATTTAATCTTTATAAAGTAGTAGTTTAAAATTTGAAGTGAATCTGCTACTTAGACTAAAATACGCTGGTATCTAATAGACCAATGGAGTAACAGTACTACCCCAGTCTATCTGCGAAAAAAATCATCGATTTCACATAAAAATCTTATACAGATTTAGTATATGAGGAAAAGTTTATGACAAATCCTGGAAGATATACAACTGATTTTGCTTTTTTTTTTAAGAATCATAAAAATTGAAAAAAAAAATCTTAATTTGTCTATAAAACGTTTCTTATACATTTTAGAGACAATGAATCAAATAACAATTGATCTTAAATATTTGTTTAATTTGCGAATTTCTAAATTAAAATACATAAACAATTCAAACACGTAATATAACTACTGGAAATTATGGCAATTAATGATTTATTGAAGTGTGCTAAATCTCAGCTAGATATTTTGCTAGATATTTTCAGTTGATATAGCTAAGTTATTTGCTTATTTCGAAGAGCGATTTTTTAAACAACTGTACTTGCAAACAAATAGTAGCTAAAGATATATGAAACAAATTTAACATTTTTTTAAAAAAACAAAGCAAAATCAGCTGTACGTTTAAGGATTTTTCATCTCATATACCTTCAAAAGTCTGTATAAGATTTTTTCAGCTTTCTTGTAGGTTAGATTTTGAGAAGACAAATAATTGCATTGTAAATCATGAGTAAAAACCAGGAAAAAATCTCACGAAATTAACCCTATATGATTATTCTTTGGTCCGACAAGTTTCTTATCACTAATAGTATTATTGTAATAATATTAACGAAATCCTATTACATTCCACCGATGAATTTGCGACACAATTGGTTCATTTAACATAATAAGAGCAACTTCTGTTATTTTTTTGTTTTTACCATGTTTCCTTTAGAATTATACATGAATTTTATCGACTCTTCTTTATCGTTTAGATTCATCAGGAATGTGTCTAATAACTCTAGTGCATAAGGTCATACATCTCCACCATACTGTGAGTTTTATATTTTGTTTGGAAATAATATTTGATAGATAAAGCAGAGTACATTGCTATACTAAAATTTTGTTTAAAAAATCATTATTAAGCTCAACATAAACACTGTGAATATGGACAGATAGTTCCACATTAAAGTTAATTCCATTTAAAGTTAATTTCATATCACCAAATAAATTATACCCCAAATTTAAAATATAAGACAACAAATTGGTTCAATTTTTTTAAATTAAATTAATAAAAGGTTTTTTTATATTACCAAGTAAAAAAAGAAAAAAGTTTATTTAGCATCTGAAAACGATCTCCGAAGTGGAAATCGAAACATCAAAATTTTAAACGTATTTTAAATGAAATTGTGCTTAATTCACATTAAAGATAGTAAATAACATAAAATGCTACAATAAAATAGTCTTAGAACCATATTAAAAAATAAATTTGAAAGAATACTTGCCAAATGTCTGCAATTCATTTTCACCCTGGATTGACTGGAGTTCTAAGTAGAAATAATACAAATATATCAAAATAGAAGAAGGCCACAAGGATAAGTAATAATTATGAAAGAATATGTAGGTTAGGTCAAGATTCAAAATAATGTGCAAATGATAAAAATAAGAGTTTTGTTCATTAGTACAAGCAATTAAAGTGCTACTAAATAATTGGATAATAATCTATATGTAAGGAAATTATATTACGATTTATCCAATCTACAGTGGGGTCAAAGTAATTACGGCTATCTTGACCTTATTTATCACTGATCTAAAGAGCTTATTTCTGATGCAGCCAAATTGTGCATCCATGGCACTTTTCGACGAACCGGATTCTTTTTTCCTTCCATTTTGATTTGCGTTATGTTATAGAGTAGCATAGCTTCGTTTTATACTGGACATAATTTCCAATGTTTTCACTATATGACGTATCACTTTCATATTTTTTCCACTTTTAGCCCAATTCTATTATATTGGAATTATTCTTATAGAGCAACCTTCGAATTTTTCACTGTCTTGTCGAAATTTTGTGCACCATTCTGCCCTTGTCGTATAAGAATAACTATAATAATAATAACTATATAATAGTTTTCATTTCTAGATAAATGTTTAATGAATGACAATCCTCAGCCGTTAAAAATTGAATATCAGTTCTAATATTATTTGAGACGTTTTCGATCATACATATCATTTTGTACATCAGTAACAATGCTTACAAAAGAGCCAAATGCAAATATTTTTGACATGCGCCTCACTCGTCCTTACACAAAAAGCAATTGCCATATTGTCAAAGCCGGCGATGCCATGATCAAATAAGTTTCCATCGAACAATCCTATATCGAAGTATTTTATATGCTTTAATATATATTTCTAACGTTGTTCTATAAAAGTATAAAACTCTCTCCATTCTTTGCGGTCTTCTGATTGACTAAACTATTTTTTAATGTATCGGAAAATCAATAGGTGTCCCTAATATATTGATATGAAATAAATTATCATGTTACATTTCAGTGTGAGAAGTCCAACAAAAATTTCAAAAATTGAAATTATGGACGTATATTGTGGAGTAATGTAGAATAAAATTAATAGAAATTAAATCGAACGTATCATAATTGAAATTCACATTATAGTTGGCTTTTAGTGTAATGAATAAAAGCTATTTGTATTTAATAGATTATGATACTCGTTTTATAAAATATTTTGTTATGACACTACGAAATGTTTCACAGTACTCTGATTTTAGTACATATTTAGACAATATAACAATAAAACACTGAAAATTTTGTTTTCAAAACTTCCACAAAATTCATTATAATTTATTATCACTACAGCTGTTTCGGCAGAGTGCCTTTCTCAAGTGATCTATTTTTGGTATGTGTTTACACTTAGTCTTTAACTGAATAGGTTAAAGAAGGGAGAACTGTTTGTCTCAATTTGGTCATTCAGAATTATGTCTATTTTTTTCAATTTGTTTATTTTAATAAGCTATCTAATAAAGATAGCTTAAGGATAACCTTTATTTTGGATGTGCAGAATTTGAAATTTGTTATTAAAAGAATGAATACAGTCTAGAAGATGAACTGCGTACGTAAAATCTGTTTTTCTATTATTGAAAGCCCTTTTATGTTCTGCTATACGTTTGTTAAAATTTCTACCAGTATGACCGATGTAAGTTTTCGGGCAGTCGCCACATTTAAGTTTGTATATACCACTGTGTAAGTGCTTTTTCTTCTGGCTCTTGTTGTTTTGATTATATTTGCCTAAGTTGTTGTTTGTTCTAAAAGCTGGTATTATTCTTTCATCTTAGTTATCTTTTCTTATCTTCTTTTATCTTTTATCTGTTATGTTTTTGATATGTTTGGCTATTTTTGTTGATATCTTGCCTGTGTATGTAATGGAGAGGAGGGTACTGGGTTCTTTCTCTGATGGTTGAAATACTAATTTTAGGGCATTCTTATGTAGTTTTTAATTTAAAATTTTATTTGTTTATTCGTTGTACCCATTGTTTACTGCTATTTCTTTAATCATATTTAATTCTATCTCAAAGTTGTTTTTTGACATCGGAATTTCTATTAATCTATTTAACATGCTATGATAGGCTGCCAATTTATGTTTTGTAGGATGGTATGATGAACTGTGTATAGTGTATAGTCGTCTTAGTATTGGTAGGTTTATGAAATACGGAGAACTCATGTTTGTTTTTTGACAAACTCATTTATAGATCTAGGAAATTTATGAATTGATTCTGTTTCTATTGTAAATTCAATATGACTATGGAGTGAATTAATATACGATAAAAATTGGTCAAGTTGCCTGTTAGTTCCTGTAAAACATACCAGTACATCGTCTACGTATCTCCAGCAATATGAAAACTGTTTGAATACAAGATGTTTTAAAATCTTTATTTCTAGATGATCCATAAAAATATATGCTAGCAATGGGCTTAGAGGATTACCCATTATAAGTCCTATACTGTTATTTGTATATATTTGATTATTAAATTCAAAGTAGTCCTGGTTTATGTAAATTTCAAGAATATGTAAAATTTCAGATGTAATTATTGGATTTGTAGTATTATGGTCTAAAAGGTTTTTTACTAGAACAAAAGTTTTGTTGGAGGAATACTAGGAAAAAGATTTTTTACGTCAAATGAAATTAATCGTGAGTTGTTAGGTAATTGAAAATTTTATTGACCAGTTCTATTGTATCTTTTACGATAAATTTAGGTGAAAATTTAGTGTAATCTACAGTTTTTATGACGGAGCTGTATAAAAAGAAACTACAGGTCGTATTGGATAATCAGATTTGTGATTTAATTTATGGACTTGTAGAAAATTTTAAGTACCTTTTCGGAAGCTTAAAATAGCAAATGTGAACTATGGTGTCGGAAATGAAGAATTTATAGATATTAATAAAACGTATCCTCTCCTGCCAATAGTTTTCGTCCAGGTTTTTTCCCTCATTGCTATTCGATTCCTCCTTACATGTTATTTTTGGTCCTCCAAGTTTTCTTGTATTTAAAGAATGATACTTACACGGTTTATTTGGCCATTTATTATGATTCATTCTTTTCACGTGTTCATACTATAAAAGCTGTCGGTTTATTATTTTATGGGAGATGTTTTCTGTTACTCCCATCTGCTGTCTAATGACTCCATTTTTTCCATGTTGATATTCTCCTTATTCTTCTGATGAATTCCATTTCCACTGTCTTAATTCTTTTGCTTATTTGTATTGCTAAATTGCCAACACTCTGAGTTGTTATAGGCTCTACAATGGACCAGTATATTGATAATTTAGTTTCCCGTCTAATTTTTATCGACCAAAGTATTAAATTTAGTCTTTAGATTGTTTCTTTTTATCTCGATATTTTACTCTGTATATCTCTAGCAAACGTTCCTTCATAGAATATAACGCGTCCTAGAAATCTATATTCCTGACATATTCTGATATCATGCCCTACTGTTTCTATGTTAGATGCTGATTCTCCAAGGCATAAATATTCAGTTTTTTTGCCATAAGTGAGATATTTTTTATCGTCGCCTATAACTACTTGATCATCTGCAAATAGTAAGGTGTTCAAAATGTCTTGCTCCATCTCTATACTCATTCTGTTACACTTCCTGCGCCAGGTATCCAATTCCTCCTGAATGTGTGTATATTTTAAATAGAGTTGGGAATAAGCAGCAACCCTGTCTCAATCCTTTATTATGAAAATTTCTAATATTCTTGTACCCACTTTTACCACTGCTATGTTATTTTATAAATATTTTAAACAGCTTTCACATATACTTCATTTAAGTTGCTATATCTTACAACTTCAAATAGTTTTATTAGGGGCACATTATCACAAGCTTCCACTACGTCAACAAAAACAATATGGGTATTTAGATTCCTTTCTAGGCTCTTTTCATTTGTTTGTCTAATTGAGAATATATTATCAGGGCAGGATATTCCAGCTAGTAAACCACGCAGTTCTTCAATTTTTTCCAGGTCTTCTTCTATTCTTGCTTTAACTACATTTCCATATAGTGTTCTAGTGATGTTTTTTGGTACTTTTTGTATGCAACGAGCTTATATGTGCTTAATTATAGTCGTTAGAAATTTCTTCTACTGAGAGACATCTATTAAACAGTTTAGAGATTAGCTAGACAGCATAATTTGAACCAAATTTCACAAGCTCAATAGGAATATTTCCCGGATCTAATGCTTTTCCATGTACGATGCAAAGAGTTTTTTAAATTTAATCTACTGTATTTCCTCTTCTGTTGTATTTTCTGTTAAAACTGTTGTTCTCTCCATGCGACGTCTCATTTCCGTTAATCAAATCTCGATAATGTGTTTCTAATAATGGAGTAACTGATTTTTTTTTTGTTACTGCTATTTTGACTCTATTTAATCTAGCATATATGGTCTTTAATCTTCATCGTCTTGCATTCCGAAAATTTTGTCTTCATTAAAAATGAAAAAATTAAGTTTAAATAAAGTTTAGATAGTACTTCTGAGAATTGTAATTATTTTTTCTACAAATCTATCCAATCAAAATAGAGTTATTAAAAGAATAAATGCCACACCATAAAGAATATTCCGTACCTTATGCACTTAAATCAAGAGTGATCAGTAGTTAGATCATAAATGTGGCAAATAGAGAAATTTTTGCTTCAATAAAGTATGCTGAATGGGCAAACTCCATAGTTATTGTACCGTGTAAAGATGTGAAGAGTTTGTGCTCATTGTAAGGTAACACTAAATGGATATCTTTAAATGGATTAATGTTAATTATCTCTATTAGTATTATTAATGCACATAGAGGTTTATTTTATTATAATACTTTATGTTTTGAAGTAAAATGCAGCTCAATTTTAAGCTTCAATTGGTAAAATTATATAGGGATTAGATAAAAGAGCATTTTATTTAGATGATGTGAGTTTAATAATCGTGTAAAAAAATGAGTTTAATATTCGTCGGAAATGTTTATCCCTACAAATTAAATTTCTGTACTTAGACCAGAATTTATCAAGAAAGGAAAGGTTATTAACTTAATAATTCGCAAGTTTGTTTTAAGAAGAAAATGTTCTAACTTTGGTTAAAAAATGAGAAATATTTTTGGATGCATGATAAAATACAGAAGTCACACTACTTATTAGATATCTGTGAAAAGATAGGTTAAATTTATGTAAGCAGATCAGCTTTCAATTGAAAAAAAGTTATCCATGTATATCTAGTGAGTTGATCCCTTATTATCCTGCAGCCAACGATAGTTTTCGGTATGTTTTACGAGATAATGAAAACGCATGTTTAAATAAAATATTTCCTACTAGTTCGGAATTAGTAGAAACTCACGCCGAGGCCAGCTGCAGCTACATGTCAGTCTCTGTAATTGACGTTGAAGTTGGAAATGACGATAAAGAGAGTTCATATACGAATGACGAAACGCCAATAAACAATATTACAAACAAGGGATAAATATGTCTTCTGAACTAGAATTGAACAAAAGCAGTAACGAAAGCTTCAAGAGTGGCATAGGCTGTTTTTTTAAATCAAAATGTTGATAATTTTACAAAGTGCCAATTGTTAGAACTACCTTGGCAGCCATCAAAATCATATCAATTTCCATATTCTGTACATACAAGGAATAAAAAGGAAGTGAAACTTTACTTGGGTGCAGCACTTAGAACAAAGGAGTTAGTTGGTATTTTTGCACATTCAAAGGGGATTGTTTTGCAAGTATTGCGTTTTATTTTCTAATGAAAAATGTGGTCACAATAAAAGAATAACTGCCCAAAGCCTTGTGACAAAAACTTTAACTTATTTCGCCAACCTCATGGGCAAGGACAAAGCCATACAAACCCATGAAAAAACATTATACCACAAGGAGTGTGTTTAAGTTGGACTGGATTTTCCACAAAGTTATTGCAACCCGCAAAAGTCAGTAGTTAACCAGATAGACTCTCAGATATCTAAACAGATACAAGAAAATAGAGGAAGACTACGACCAATAGTAGAGTCTATAGTGTTCTTAGGTCGACAAAATATTCTTCTAAGAGGCCATCGTGATAATTGCCTTCTGCTTTTGGACCAAGATGCTGGACCTAGGAAAGAGAGGAATTGTTAAGGTTTGAAATCGCATTAGGAGATGAGACTCTTAAACGTCACCTATCCACAGCATCTTTCCGAGCAACATACATTAGTAGCACCAGTCAAAATCAATTGATAACATGTTGTAGTGAAGAAATAATTGAACAAATAATGAATCAGATTCAAAGTGCAAATTATTACTCTGTCATATTTGACGAAACGACTGACGTATCTCACGTGGAACAGCTTTCTCTAAATTTGAGATGTGAAGACTCGTAATTTAACGCGTATGAGAACATAAAAACAATTGGTGAAAATGAAGAAAGGGGGAAAGATCAACGCCTGACAGGAGAAGCCTTGGGAGAAATAATATTAAACTTGTTGAAAGAACTGCACTTGGATCCGAAAAAATGTGTAGAAATCGGTACTGATAGTTTTTCCTTAATGACCTCTGAAACAGTCGGTGCAGAAACATGTCAGTGCGATTTGCACATCAGCGAGCCAGTCGACTCAAATTTGTTGTATAAGGCTTGGAGTACAAGAATAATTTTTGTACTAGATAAATAAAGTATCTTGACCAATATTATTCGCCTTTTATTTGTGTTATTTTAATTTCATAAACTAAACTAAATTTCTTTCTTTGCACTTGTTAGACTTCATGGGGTTTTAGATTAAAATTTGCTGATTTTCGTTGGTAGATAAATAAAAATACTGTAATAACGATAAATTTTTAATGTCTTTATGACACTTAAAAGTGTGTGAAAATCCCCTGAAAATCGGTCCTGGATGCGCCCTTGAACATAGTCAAAACAATATTAGAAAAATGTAAAAAGAGTATTAAAATATAATAAATTATGTGTTTTAGGTTATCTTTTATAGATAGACGTGAATATAACACCTGCATGGATACTTTTTGTACATAACGGGGAATCAGATAACACAAAATATTAATCCTGTCCAGTTATGAAATGAATAAATACATCATTGACTAAGTCTATATGCCAATTCTGCCTTAATTAAATTAAAGAAATAAATATTTTATGTTCATATTTTATTACGGAGAAGCGGAGTATAAATTGGAATAAACATACAGATGTCGAAAGCATATGGAAACTGTTCAAAGAAACAGTGTATCAAGTAGCTACAAACATTTGAGGATATACAGTCACTAATAATAAAAAATACACTGTATGGTGAAATAACCAAATAAAAATGGAGGAAATGGTAAGCTACTATATAGAACACTCAAAAATTTAAGAAAAGGTAAAGAAGATACCACAAGATTTATTGAAGATGCAACCAGCAAGCTATTCGTCACAGAAGAGCATATAATGGAAAGGTGGTACGAACATTTCAAAGAAGTGCTAAATTCAGATAAATGTATTGAAAAGTAAAAGCAAACCAATCTCGAGATTACTACAAATTCAAGACTACCACAAATATTAAAAAGGGTTCAGGAGATGAAATAACATTAGAAAAAATCACAGATTCCATAAGCAGATTAAAGAAGAGGAAAACAGCAGGCTCAGATTATATTCAACCGGAAATGATAAAAGAAATGCCAGAAGAAAAGTAATATAACCACTACTGCATAAAATTATAAAATTAGCCTGGAAAAACAACTGTATTTCTAAAGACTGGACACATGCGAACATCCTTCCAATATACAAGAAAGGCGATAAAACGAAATTGCTCAGAGGCATATCTATTCTGAACGTATTATACAAAGTATACAAAATAATTCTAGAAAAAAGATGTTGAAAAAACACACAATCAATGTGGCTTCAGACCAGGAAGAGGTACAATAGATTTAATATTCTCAGTACGACAGCTAGCAGAGAAAGCACTACATTACAATGATAAACTATACTTCAGTTTTGTAGATCTTCAGAGTTATTTTTCTGTAAATATTCGCTGTTTTTTTTTTCATTTTTGAAGCGAAGCTTCTATACTAGCGTTGTATTAGTTTTTGTAAGATACTTGTGAGCTTGTTGTGGACCCTTTATTATTTATTCATTAATTAAAGATGAATATTTGTTATGAATTATTTCTCGTACATAATAAAAAACACTAAAATGTTTAAATTTTAGCAATTTAGTTAAAAGAATGGTATTAATTAAAATTAAGTCGCATTTAATTTGTTTTTCTACAGGTCTAGCAATTCACATAATTTCAGAATTCAAATTAAAATTTTACCAGAAAAAACGTTTTGCCAAACATTTTGAAAATACAAAGTAAACCACTAAATTTATTTTTCACCCTCTTTTTAAATGCAGAATTTATTTTCAAAAAATTTTTTATACAGGGTGTTGTTTTTGGGTCGGAATATTTTTTTAATGTTTTTAATCTGGACCTGGATTTTATGTAATTATAAATGAATAATGTGGTAAAAAAGTTATGAATAAAATAAGAAATTGGCATAATAGATAAGACACCCACTGCCCTTGTTATTAATCAATTAAGACCCATTAAGTATGGGATTTTTGAGATCACTTAAGTGTACCCCTTTTTCAGTTTACATATGTTATTTTTCCAAAAAAACACCCCATATAATATTTTATACATTTTTAAGTTATTGCCGGATTAAAATGTACAAGTACCGACACTGATATATTATTTGGTAAACCCTTGATGGAATAAAATGGCACAAACCGATTAGAAGATTTTGTTTAAATATGCATGAACCGAACGTGTTGAACACTAGTTCGCTAAATCGAAGTATTGATTGTAGAGCGTAGCGTACAGGTTCATTTCCCGTGTAGACGGGGAATTTCCTACTCAAAACGCCAAGATGATCTGATTTGCAGGAAATATGTCCGCTGTACATTCGACTCTGTGCCACTGTCAACAGGGAATTATTGCACATGACATGAACTCTAATAAATACTTTTAACAAAAATTTGATTAATGTGGCCCTCAACAAATAAATAAAAACCATAATTCAAAAGAACAAGGTCCTGTAATAAATAATTAAACCAGTAAAATATTATAAATATTTAAAGAAGGTCTACAAAGTTGACAATCTCGTGCTTAAATATATTGTAAACAACCTAACATGTTATCTCTTAAGAAATTGACAGCAAACAATCGGGTAACGTTTAGGTGAATTTCATGTCAGAATAAATAAACAAACTGACAAAATGAAAAACAACGAACAAAAACCTTTCCTAGATCTGAAAACATTTTGTGGACTAATCAAAATGCACTGTCTATCCAGAATTTTGTGCAGAGAACAATTATTATGATCTCGCTGGATTAATAGATTAATACACCAGGAATGAAATGAGAAAAAGTTTTGTAAAATTACAGACTGAAATTTATTTAAAATAACGTGCATGTGACATCTACGGTCATTACCACGAGAGTATATATATATATATATATATATATATATATATATATATATATAAAGAAAAACAACAGATTGCTTTTCTTTAATTTATATAATTTAGGGGGCAATGATTAGTTTAGGGCACCCATCATAACGAAACTTATATCTGACATTTAGTGTTAGCTTAAATTGTGTCAGAGTTGCTATATCTTCAGTTTTTTCATACTCTCACATAATATTATAGAAATGCATTGAAATTATATAAAAATTCATAGATTTTAATTAAATTAAAAATAATAATTAAATGCATAAAATTAATTAAAATGATATAAAAAATTAATAGTATTTATTAAATTACCGTATATAATAGAAATTGTTGACAATTCGCACCTAATAATAAGAAGGTTCTAATAGACAAGATGTGGAAAGTGCTGTCAAATAATTTACAATATTTAACTGCATTTAAAGTAACAGAAAATATTTATGAATTCTGTTTTATACTTATTGAAAACTTGTAGTTTCTCATAACACAAATTATAATTTCGTAAAAGTAACTTTATTTTTTAAACATTCATATACATATTTTACAAAAAAAATATATGGTAACACTGTGACGCGGTGCCTCGAGGAAAATATATTTGGTTATGTTGAGTGCTCTAAACTAATCATTGCCCAATTTAGGTTTTACTAGCTTGTTACGCCACTGTCAAAATACTTAAAGTCTTATAGCTTTTGACAGTGTCATTTAGTCTTGTTATTTTTATTACTGCCATAAGAGACGTCATTTTAATATTAGTTAAAAACTTCAAATGTTGTTCCTTTTTGCAGGTTATGTAATTTTCATAAGAACAAATCTTAGACAGGGTAACTACATCAAATGAGAAACAAAAAGCTGAAACCTGCAGTAAAAAACAATCAGAAAAATTAGTAATAGAAAAATTGGCAGGTAATAATGTGAACGTTTTACAATGGATGGAAACATTTGAGAGTGAATGTACTAGATTAAAAATAGATCAAAACACCGATAAAATCAAAATTCTAAGATTATTTTTAGATGGATCATGTATCGATGGGTACAGTTCAATGCTTATGAAATATACAATAAATTCTGATTGGAAAGAATGGAAAAAAGTTTTGTGGCACATATGCAGACAAAGGGTGAACTCCAGTGAGGTATGCTATTGAATTGATAGAGATATGTGTGTATTCGAATATTGTTGGGCATGTTTGAAAGCACCTTATATAGCTAGTAGTTCACCAGTGTGGATACTACACCAAGGAGAAATTTTATAGAGTTCGACAGACTGTTGTACGGTGGTTACAGGATGTCTAACATCACTTTCAGTCTTTAACGCGTCAGTGTAAAGTTGTGTTATACTTATTTTTGTTTATTGTTTTAATATTAAGTTGAAATTTAAACCGTATTTTTAAAGTACGGTTTAAATTTCAGTCGGTAATTTTATAAAACTTTTTCTCGTTTCATTCCTGGTGTCTAAATCCAGTGAGATCACAATTATACACCTAGGCACATAATTCTGGTTAAACAGTGCATTTTACGTGTATAGCAAAACAGATAATAAGAAGAAGAACTGTCGTTTCTGCGCAAGCGAAATAGAAAGTTATGTTTGCTCGAAGGAATTAAAATAGTCTATAGATACATTGGTTTTAACATTGCAGAGTAGAATAGATAGTTTAGAAATGTTTGTCAATATTTATGATTTTGTTATAATTTGTTTACTTATCTTTTTTTTTAAATGTTTAAAATAAAAATTTCATGTTTAAGTATTAAAAAATTATAAAATTTTAAGATTTAAGTCCAATTATTTCTTAGTTAAATAAAATAATAATATTTATAGCTAAATTTAAGAATACGATTCTATTTAATAGGTTATTTCTTAACCTGTAAGTTATAAAAACTAAGTTTTTGTTGATATAAAGTTATAGGTAATTAAATTTAGCAATTTTAAAAAAATATTCACTGAAAGTTATACCTCAGAATAAACCAGGAAAGAGAATGACTCAGTGAGGGTTTGGAACACTATATATTACAACAATGCATTTAATCCAACCCTCCTCAGTAATTTGATATAGCTCTTTTCGTTTGTTAACGTCTGGGTTATTCGATTTAGTCTGGTGGGGGTATATTCGGAAGAAACATATTTACTTTCTGGTTCCGTTTTATATGGTACCACTATTGTTGTATAGGGTGCTTCACTAAAAGTTTTAAATATATTTATATATTTCTCATCTGTGACATTTGCAAAAATTAAATTTTATGTAACATGTTTATACATTTTAAGTAACCTAATAAATTGACCGGAACATTTTTATCAAGTAATGGTTTCAGGTTAATTATTGGAAAATTGTAACAATGTATTTAAATTACATATTTAGGACAGTCTATCATAAAGTGTTGTATACTGTCTACTGCATTGCCAAGATTTTTATTAGATTCAGTATTTTATGACATGTTAAAATTATTTGGTTTATGTTTCTGCCATGTAAATTGTTGATCAAACCACATACCTAAGAACTTTGCTGTTGGTTTAAATAAGAGGGTGGCAATATATAATTTTAACGTAGGGAGCGTTGATGAAACCTTTTTGGAGAAAATTTTCCTGATATTTTAGTTACTGAAAATTTGAATCCGGTTGTCAGAAGCCATTGTTTTAATTGTTACAAAAGCAAGGGGGAATGATGGGTTAGTTTTGGGGATTGGTCAATGTACCTATCAGCAGCAATGTAGCAATAATATATGCCGCCAAGATGGGCCTAACCTTTTCCATTGCAGAAATATAGCTTTGGCTATGCTAGCTTTACCATAAAGTTAGTATAGCCGTTGTTTCTCGGAAACGTCTGCAGCAGTAAATTGTTTCTTGGCATAAAAATTCGACAATAAATTAGCCATCAATTCCTTGCGGTTCGCTTTTTGGCCTATATCTCGGTTTTCCGGCGGTGGGTTTTGAGCTAGCTGATGATGGGGTAGCTTTTGGGGATTTTAATATACCAATCAACAGCAATTAATTATTAGCAATAAAATATGCCGCCGAGATGGGCCCTGTACGCCTTTTCCTTTGCGAGATATAGCTTTGGCTATGCTAGCTTTATCGTTAAGTTAGCATACCCACTGTTTCTCGGAAACGGTTACAGCAATAATTTTTTTCTTTCCGTAATAAATTAGCAATTACTTCAAATTAGCAATAAATCTTTTTGGCCTTTAATGCAGTAATTTGCTTAACTATTAAAAGTATTTTATCATGCTATTTATTATTCCTTGGTTATTTTCAGCTTCTTTTATTACTTATTTATTACTTATATATACTTATTTTATTACTTATTTAGCTCTAATTTGGGATAGTTTTACAAGCTATTATACTAATTTATGTGTTTAATTTTTGGATTTTCCTATACGATTTCTATAACTTAAATCTCACATCTGAGTTAACTTTTTTAATACTTCTAATGTCCAAGGTCTGCTTAGATTCTTAGGAATAGTAAATATATTATAAAGTAATACTGATATGATAATGTCTGAAATAGTTGAAAATAATACGGAACGAAAAGGATAAGGCTCTATGTATAATAATTAAGGACCAACAGACTAAATAAAAGCCTAAGAGCCACTTCCAACCAAAGAAACGATTTTAAAATTATTAAAAAATAATAAAGCCCCTGGTTGTACTGATGGTTGTGATCTTTCTTCATAAGGATTTTTCATGTTGCCTTTTTGTTATTATTTTGATATTATCGGCAAAATGTCACTGCAAAAGCCAAAGAATAATGTTCGCTTTTAAAAATTGTTTCTTTTATCTTCATCATCATCAACTAGCCTCTAAAGTCCACTGCTGAACATAGGCCTCTCGCATGCTTTTCCACTTAGTCCGATTTTGCGTCATCTGAATCCAATTTGTAGTCATTCTTTTTATGTCATCTGTCCATCTCGTTGGGGGTCGACCTCTATTTCTGTTAGCATGTATTCGGGGTCTCCATTCCAAAATTTTTTTTGTCCACCGGTCATGAACTGATCTTGCTACATGACCTGCCCAGTTTCACTTTAGTGTTGTTATCCTTTCAATAACGTCTGCTACTCCTGATTTTTTGCGTATAATAGCATTGGGTATTCTATCACGTAGAGAAATCCCTAACATTATTCTCTCAATTGCCCTTTCCGCAACTTGTAGTTTACTCACTGTTGTTCTTGTGAGTTTTAGGGTTTCTGCGGCGTAGGTCCTCACTGGCAAAATACACTGATTAAATACTTTTCTTTTCAGACACATTGGAATCTTAGACCTAAAAATATCCTTCATCTTTCCAAATGCAGCCCAAGCGAGGTTTATTCTTTTTTTTTCAGCTCGATTGTTTGGTTGTCTCGACTTATTCTGATCTCATGGCCCAAGTATTTATAGGAGTCAACTGGCTCAATATCTTTGTCTTCTACTGAGATGTTTTTGTTGTGAACTAAATTTGTCATAAATTGGGTTTTTTTTAAAAAATTTATTTTAAGACCAACTCTTTTTGTGGCAGTATGGAGTTCTTGGAGCATTATCTGTGCCTGATCAAAGCTGTATGCAATAAAAACGATATAATCTGCAAATTTAAGGTTATTTAAAAAATTTTCATCTACATTGATGCCCTTTTCGTTTCAATCTATTGTTTTATAAGCGCATTCTAGCAAAGTTGTAAATAATTTAGGAGACATGTTGTCTCCTTGCCGAACGCCTCTTTCAATACGAAAGGTCCCAGTACTTCATTAAGTCTTACACAGGCTATAGCATGCTGATAGATTCTTTTATCTTGTGTTGTTCTAATTATTATTTCAAGTGTTAGATGAAAGACTGGCGTAGACAGTGGTCTCCTTTATCTTAGTTCTTGTTTTAATTCAAATATATCTACGATCTCACTATTCATAAATATTTTGTGTATATTATAAATATTTTATAAAATAATCGTTAAAATATTTCTTCTTAGTATTGTGTATTGTCAGTAAAGAAGCCAGTTGTTTTTTCTAATGAAAATAAAACCACCCCTAGGTAATTTTAAGGTTTCTTTCTAACTGCGATAATTAGATCGTGTACTAACATTAATAAAAGTTAGGGTGGTTTTTGGAACAAAATGTCCATTATTGATTAGATAATGTTGGGTTACGGTATGCTATCGGTAAGGCTTTATTATAGTTTTATTTTCTAAATTGTTTAAGTTGTAAAATCGGAGTTTGTCACATAAGCGTAGGGGTTATAACTTTTATTAAAGCAACTACTCCCATAAGAAGAATAAATTATTTGAATGCAATAATAATGAATGTATGTTAGTTTCATGAAAATGTTCTTGTAATAGTTTTTGCTATTCAAGAGTTCCAAGTAGTTTAAGATGTCTAAGCTAAATAAAATAAGAGAGAAAACTGTAAAAGACGGAACAAAAAAATGTCTGACAAAAAATATTAAAATTATTAACAAAGGTTAACAAAAAGAAAGAAGAAATTGGCTATTAGCTCGGGGAAATAAATTTTCTCTCGGGACTATGACAAATCCAGGTATCAGAATTTTTTTAATTATTGTAGGCATATATAAGAAAAACCGATAAGAGATTTCGGCATGATTTTTAATTATTAACAATTTAGTGTAAGAAATACCATTTTTCGATTTTTTATTGACCAACAAAGCTTAAATTTGAGGTTTATCTTTATCTTTTAAAACATAGAAAAAGCTTTATAATAGCGATTGCTAATAGTTCGCAAAATTAATTCGTTGCTTCGAAAACTTTAAAATAAGGCACAATTGTTAATTGTTTATAACTATTGTAAAAATCAACTTATATTTGTTGTTGCGTCCAAAGTTGTGGTCCTTAACAACCCCCGGAATTTCAAATGGATCCATCACTTTGATTAAAAGTTATGCTATTTGTTTATCCCAGAGACCTTTTTTTGCAATAACATTACTCAGAAAAAATTAAGTTACGATAGTTCTACGCATACCAAGTTAAAATTTAAGATATAAACTATCAATATGTATAAAAAAAATTTAAAAAACAATTTACAATGCAAAACCCTTTGTAAAATTATGGTTTTTAATATTCGAAAAGCTCGTAATTTTTATAAAAATTTGAAAGGCACAGAAAGTTTTTCTGAGACGATTAGCAAAAAAGTAGCAATTATTTTTTAACACTCAGCTACGTTGTTGCTATTAAGAAAAGTAGTTAGTTTTATTTTAAAGGTAAAGACTTTAAAGTATTATTATACAGCAGAAGATTAATTAGATTAGAATTAAAATTAGAATTTTTTTGGAAAAATATTTTTTTTTACTGTTTAAACAAACTATATTGTTTGGCTATTCATAATATTATTAAAACAATACATATTTGTAATGTATACAAAAAGGGCATACGAATTTAAAAAAGATCAAAATCTATCAACTAGAACAGGAGATAAAAAACTTAGGAGTATTTTGAAGTTCATTAACATTTTTCCGACTCGTTTTAGAATAACTTTGTTTTTTAATTAAATTCGTGCAAAAGTTTTTAAATACAAAAATGCTCTTTTTAAATATGAAAAAATATTTCGTCTACAAGTAATGGCTTAAAAGTTATTCTAATTGTTTAGACGTTAAAAATTATTATAATTTTGCAAAACGATTTTTGGTTATAAAAATGATTTTTTGGAACCTTTTTTATATATTATTGAATTACCGTATTTTCATTATTTTCTGACTAATGTTATTGCAAAAACAGGTCTTTAGGATAAACAAATAGAATAACTTTTAAAATATTTGATGGAACGATCTGAAACGTTAAGGGTTTTTTCAAAACCAGAACAGCCAACAGTTTTCAAACAACAAATTAATTTTACAACTTTTAGCAATCGCCATTTTAAAGCTTTTTTATGTATTAGCAACAGATTTTGGGATTTTGAAAAAATTTTGTAATTTTACCTCGATTATTGAACTTTTTATTGGTACCAAAAATACGAAAAATAGTGCCATTTCGGCACTAAATTGTTAATAATTAAAAAAAGAAGCCAAAATCTCTGCAGAACCCGTATTCGAACCCGAAGTTTTCTTTATGTAGGCCTAAGATAACTAAAAAAACATTAGATACCCGGATTTGTCATAGTTCCTAACAGAGTCTTTTTTTTGCTTATTACAAACACCATTGATGACCAATATAACACAAATGTAACACTACAAGTTTTTTAAAGACTACAAAAGAAGGAAAGAAAAAACAGTTGGACCTGACGATATCGTGGAGAGGTATGTAAGAATTAAGAAGAAATAACAGATATCGGATTATGAAAATGGAACAAATGAAGATTAGGGCCTGTGTATAAAAATAAAGGATATATTGATCAAAAGCAGATCGATAAGAGATGTAATTTTCCTTATTAGATCCAAGAAAGAGACAATTGGTACTCATTAAACTGAAGAAAGCATATTCCATTTATTGCTGGAAAAGTGTACTCATCGTTTTATAAGAATTTCTGTAAAAAGTTTAATTTTTTCAGGTGCTTAATGTAAAGGTCATTACCTAGTACGAAGAATAGATATTTTAACTTCTTCTTTTTATTAAAATTTTTTCATATTTGAAGATTTAATACTAAGTTTTCTCTTCCATATGATAATTACCTAGTTGTGTTAAAATATGGTTTGAATGGAGTTGACGTCCCACCAATTTGAATTACTCTTATATGTTGGGGCAACTTTTAAACAGAATTAAAAAATTTTTATTAAAATTCACGCATATACGCTCAAAACGTATTTCGATTGACTTGGAATATAAAACCCGAAATATAAAGACAAAAACAGATGAAACAATTATTAAAATCTAATAATATATAATCATGCTAGCATAACACCGCTACATCTGTATGAGTCATCAGTACCTATGCTGTTTCGTTATCGCTTTTATCATGTGCTACACCACGTGCCACCCTCTTTAGAATTTTAATAGGGTCGAAATCATGTTGGGGTCTTTGCACTGTACATATAAATTTATATATATATATATATATATATATATATATATATATATATATATATATATATATATATATATAAAGTACGACTGTCAATTTAGGTACAATATGTAGTTCACTAGGATACCGAGGGTTTTCGCTCAAAATTTTGAGAATAAAAGAAATAATACTTGCTACTTTATCTTTTAGTAAATAAAACAAGGCGTATATAAAATGGCGTAAAATGAGTTAAATGAACATACAATCATAGAAACACTAGTAATGTTTATCTTACAAAGATATGCAGCTATAAAAAAAATGGAGGTGAAGCAAAAGTTTAACAAATGAAGCATGAAAGTTAAACGTTTATTTTTTTAAAACCTAAATTAAAAAAAATAGTAAACGAACAGAATACTTTCTATTATGGAGGGTAAACAGAATTCCAAAAGCACTGATATTGTTTATTATTTAAACATTAATAACTTTATTTTTAGGTAGCATTATTTAGCCGCGTACTTTCAAATTAAGTATAAGCTAGTTTTTTTACTAGCGAAATTACCAAGCTAACACTTCAAAGTTCTATCGAAGGAAGGGAAGCCAAATTAACAACCTGTGGGTATAGGTGGATAAGTAAGCCTAATGGGCCCATAGTTTTCAAGATCTAATTTATGTTTTTTTTATGAAGGAGGATTGAAACCAAATTGTTCTATTTATTTGGAATGTTTTGGTTATGGAGATATAGATTAAAGTGTTTGGATTCGTGACATCAAAAGTAGACCTCCCTAGTTTAATTGTCTTAATGGCTACATTATCTTCCTCATGAGCTCTATTATTTTTCCCAGTTTTGAGAGCGTGTTAAATTTTTTCCCGTGATACTTTTCATATTGGCAGTTCAATCAACTATGGAATAACTTGACTTTGATATAATTTTTAACATAGCATATATATATATATATATATATATATATATATATATATATATATATATATATACATAAACATAGTATAAATAGTTGCAATTAGAGTTAGCCCATACTGTAACTGTTAGTGGTCACAATATTAGAAGACGTCCAAGCTAATCTTCATGCTGGACGGCCACTATAAATAACTCCAATATTCGCTGGAAATAAAGAAGCTAGATAATGTATGGGGTCAGAAATAGATAAATAAGACAGATATGATCCAAAGTTTCGTTTACAGAGGAGTCCCGATTTGGTCTCTATTCAAACTCAAAAGACATGAGTTTGGAAAGGACCTGGAACAATTGCTTAGAGGAATTACTTATTTGGTTCCACTCCAGTGAGCTTTGCATACAATTGTATATTGGACCAACATCCTTGAAACTATGCTTTCGTATGGACTAACTGTTGGGAAAATATTTCTATTAATGTATGATAATGCTAGTCCTTATAGCTCAAACAATTAAAAATTTTATAACTTGGAATCGGAAATGGACGTTTTTCTTGATTGATATACCATTATTTGAATTCTTTTTATATAAAAATCACTAGCAAACTTTCGACTTTCTGTGACATCTATTCTAGCATCTTATCGCAGATTATAGCAGTCTTATCAAAATGGCGTCAGTTGAATCGTTAAATTAATTCTCAGAGAAATAGTTTCTTGTCTTATCAAAGAATAACAAATTCTTAAAGTATAGCTTTACGATCAATTAAACAATAATATCGCATTCTCTTTTAATTATATAAAACAAAACACAACAACGAACATTCAAATAATAATTCAAAGAGACATAAAGATAATAGTAAAATCGGAATTATCTGTTGAGGACAGTACATAGAAAAAATTATTTCAATAAATACTAAAAGCAACTTCTTAAAGTTGACAACTGAATAGTACCCGAATCCAGAAAAAAATATTCTTAAACATTTCATATCGTTAATATTCGTTCGTACTGTTTCTATGCGGCACTTTAGATCATAATTATATCTTCGAACATTTAATAAAAATGAATTTTAAATGATTCCATAGAAAGAAGTCCAAAGGAGTCATATTTTTTTGCTGGAAATATTAAATCGAAATATTACAAGATATTCTCTTACGTAGTAAGGTGACACTAAATGCTTCCAATCTTCTGTACATATCTTCGTTCAGAGTCCATGATTAAACACCATAAAATAGGGCAGACAAAACGTAGCATGGCAGCATTCTTACTTATACCAAGAGAGAAGTTGTAGCTTTTAAATAAGGCCCTCATTCGGATGAAGATGGATGAAGAAGCTTTTCCGACGCGCTTTTCTCTCGTGGTTGGTTGTCCATTTTTCATTTATTATGGTGCCGTTGTAGTTGTAGTGCGTAATTCTTTCTACTGGAGTTTTGTTAACGTAGAGTTGACCTTGTGTTTCTTTTTCTTGCTAATTATCATGAGCTTTATCTTCTTTACGTTTATATTGATTCCACATTGTTGACTGTGGTACATGATTTTGTTCATAAGAACTTGTACGTCTTCTGGGTTGTCCGCAAATACAATTATGTCAACTGCATATCTGATGTTGTTCAACCGGTACCCGCTTAGTAGAATACCTTTTCTCAATTCCGTACCAAGCTTCGCTAAATATTTTTCAGAGTAGATATTGAAGATTAGAGGAGACAAAATACAGTCTTGCTTCACCCCACGCATGATGTTCACGTATTCGGTAGTGTGATGATCCACACCATCAATTCTGAGATTTGCGGTCTGATTCCAGTAAACGTTTCTAATTATTTTTAGATCTTGGTTGTTAATTCCTCGTTCTTTGGATATTTGAATTATTTTATCGTGCTGTGCTTGATTAAACGCTTTCTCGTAATCAACCAGATATGTGTATATGTCGCAATTAACGTCTCTGCTTCTTTGGAATAAGACTTGTAGTGAAAACAAAGCCTCTCTCGTGCCAACAGAATTTATGAACCGAATGCTTGAGGAAAATTTGACTTCCGAACAGCTTGTAAATTCTCTTATGAATTACCTTTTGGAACAGCTATAGATGAGTTATGAGGCTTATCGTACGGCATTCTTTGCATTTCTTGACTCCTGGTTTTTGGAAAGTGCAATAAACTCAGACTTCAACCGTTCTGTTGGTATTTCTCCAGAAATATATGTATGTTGTTGAGTGTCTTCGTGATTATTTGTATTGATTCATTATCCATTAGTTTGAATAGTTCTGCTTGTAAATTATCGAAGGCTGCTACTTTGCCATTCTTTAGCTGTGTTATTCCAGAATAAACGGTCTGCTGCAATATTCGTGGTCCATCACTTACCTTCCCTTGTAGCTCAAAGCTGATATCTCTTTGGTCTTCAAACAGTTGCTTTAAGTATTCTTTTCACGTTCTTATTTTACTCTGTCCAAGATAATGTGTCCGTCAAAATCAGGTAGATTCTTTTTCTGTCTCTGCATTACCTTTGAACAATTTGTAATTTTTAATTCTTTTATGTGTGCCAGATGCACATTTCCAACTTTTTTAAATTTATCTAATGCAAAATATCTGTATGTACTAACAAATCTTCTCTTTGTTACAGCATCCAGTATCGTACCGGTAATGTCAGGCGTTATTATCGGTAAAGGTAAGAGTATGTTTGTGGTGAAGATGTGAGGTACATAAAAGTTTAAATAATATAAAATGAAATACAATATTACTGATACAATAATTTAAGATCAAATATAGAAATATTTATTAAAGATAGGGACTCCACAGTGTATGAGTTAGAGTGCGATTTTGATAACTGTGAGGTAGGGTCATTGACAGTTTCTGCGTCAAGAAGGGTGGCTAATCTGTGAGTCTTTTAAGACTCTTAGGTAAGTTGTTCGAGGCTGATCCAGCTATTTCCAACCAGTTATATAAAAAATGAATTTTGATATGAAGAAGGAAGTGGAAATAAAGAAGTGGAATAAAAAAATATCAACGAAGAGGAGGTAAACAAAACATGTAAGAAAATTACATAATAAAAGGCAAGTTTTAACTTTTTTTCAATGCTATTAAAATAGATGTTTTCGCTATCTCGTTTAAAAATATTTACATGCAGTTTATAATAATGTTCAATTTAATTTGCTTAATATTTGTAGCAGCACTAGCTTTAAGCGTGATTTGCGGATGCATACATTATATATATATATATATATATATATATATATATATATATATATATATATGGATATATATATATGGATATTTTGGGTTTGTAGTCAAATACTGGCCTTTAAGTAAACTCTTTGTTAAGCTTTCGAGTTTATTTAACTCTTTCTTAAAATATATTAAAAATTAAAACAAAAAACTACATTAGACAATGAAGTTATTGTATCTTTAACAGGCTTACCCTTGTGAGGATTGTACTATAAAATTAGCAGAATTACTTAACATTTGACATTATACCATTTAATTTTCTTTTTCTTTTAGTCAAAACTTATTACTATGGTTTCCATGTCTCTTCTATTTTTTATATTCATTTTAGGTTAGTTTGACAGAGGAAGTGTCTATATTTATGCAAACCTTCATTGTAAATTTTGACATAATATGTAAAAATGTTTCGTTTGCACTTATTGAACAAGCAACAGAGTTTATGTTACTAAGTAATTAAGAAGGGAAAAACCAAACACAAATAAAAAATAAATTTTATCTTATTTGAACTTGGAATCCCTTTAATCTATGTAACTTTTAAAGAACGTTTATATAGTTTTTGTTCTTTTCTTTAAAAGAAGATTACTGTATATAGCACTAAGATTTCAATCTTCTCTTTTGTTTAAGGTGTTTTTTTCCTCTGTCAAACTAACCTAAAATGGATATAAAAAATAAAAGAGACATGGAAACCACAGTAAAACCAAAGTTTTGACTGAAAGAAAAAAAATCAAATAATATAATGTCAAACGTTAAGTAATTCTACTAATTGTATCTTCGGAAGGTAAACTGGAGATGGCTTTTTCAATTTGACAGAGTAACAGAGTAATTGAAACCTTTAACTAAAGCTTGACTGGCAATGGAAGAGGGGTATCAAAAAAGTTATAAACGACTGTAGTGGGTTTCAACGCTGTCGTTTTTGTAATTTGTTCAGCAATTAGATGCGCTAATTTGGGCTCCTGAGTTTCAGTCTTAGATTCGAAAATGTTTAGGGTTGTCTGTATGTTGATACGGTTGAAATTGTCCCATAATCTAGGATGTACATTATAATCTAAATGTAAACCATATGGTTTGTTGCTTTGAATATTCTCATAATTTCTTAAGAGTTAGTGGGGCACTTTCGCAAAAAAATAATTTTGATTTTAAATGTCTATGTCTTTCTAAAATCTTTACAGTTTATGCTATAAATTTGTTTTATTTTCTAAAGTTTCTCTGTAGAGTTTTTGATTTTAAATATTGCAAATAATAATTTAAAATATATTTATATAAATGGCCAATGTGTAACAAAAGAAAACTATGCTAATGGACAAAATGACATAAATAGAACGATATTATCTTTGTAAATTTGTAGAATTTTGAATCAGAACCAAAATACACTAAAAAATGTTCCCTTGAGATGTTCTTATGTTTCCCGTTTAATCGTAATAGTTCTCTGTGTTTGCTTTTAGAAGATCCTTAAACTTTGTCTGTGTATATTTTTTTATTAATTATTGTTTTTATACAATTCAATTTAAATAGAGGTGTCATTAAATTAGTCGTTTAACAAATGATATACTGACAAATTTTGTGTATACATGATGTATAATAATAAACCTTCACGGCCTTTTGAACCTAAATATTCCCTTCAAATTCAACTGTTTTCGGTTCCTTGCACCTGGTGCCAACTCATAGACCCCTATAGAAAAGTAAATTTTATTATTAGGACAAGACATACGTCATATAATAGAGAGCTGTATGGACTTCACTGTATTATGTCAACTACTATTGGATCTGAACATTAAAATTCTATATTAGCATCAGATTTTACAGGGCATTCAGCATTAAGTGAAATAAAATATCTATAACAAAATTTAAAATATAAGTCGAA
The DNA here is from genome assembly GCF_040954645.1 of Diabrotica undecimpunctata. Taxonomy (NCBI): domain Eukaryota; kingdom Metazoa; phylum Arthropoda; class Insecta; order Coleoptera; family Chrysomelidae; genus Diabrotica; species Diabrotica undecimpunctata. The sequence continues at coordinate 52,082,463 of NC_092812.1, forward strand.
TAAAAAATAGGATAAAACAAAAACATATTACATATTTTCGACGAGGTTTATCGAACAGAAAGGTCCAGTCATTTTTGTATAGTCTAAAATAATATTTAAAAAATAACTTAATAACAAAAGAGGTAATATATAACAGATAAGCGATATAAGAGTACATTAAGGATGATAAAATCTATAATAACGACAATACATAAAAAGGCAGCTTGAATAAATGTGAATTATAGAACCATCTCATTTATCTCACATGCCATCAAAATAATACTACACATAAATTAATGAGAGACTAAAATTTTTTCTATAAAGAGAAATACCCCAAGAGAAAACTGGATTTACCAAAGGTAGAGGTACTGAAGAACATCTTCTAAACATAAGACAAATTATAGAAAAACCTAAGGAAGTCAATATTCCACATTTGTTTTATAGATTATCGCAAACCGTTTGACATGGTCAAATGGCAACACTTTCGCAGATACTAAAGAAAGTAGGCGTACCACAACAATTAAGTTCGCTTATAAGCTAGACGAACACACTATTGGAACAGTTAAAGTGTTTGACACATTTTGAAAGGAATTCCATCTAGAACAAATTGTCAGACCAGGATTTATACTGTATCCACAATTATTTATTATATATGGGGAGCATATTAGAAGAACGTTCAAATGATGGGTAAAAGCATCGCAGTAAATTGTCGAAAAATTAAACAACCTACGTTTAGCAGATGACACAGATCTTCTTGCAAATAGACACGAAGAGTTAATTGATCTCGTACGACTGGTTGAAAACGAAAGTCCAATATCCGGTTTGCAGTTAAACATATCAAAAACAAATATCATGATAGTAGGCTATTGATTAGGTAGTTTAGAAAGGAGCTACAACATTAAACGGGTTTTATTGTTTCATACGGTCAATGGATCCCCAAATATGAAAAAACCTCGGAGTGCTACCATTTCAAGGGATGCGTTTTTGAGAAAGGGGTGAATTTGTCCCTATGCACAAGGGTGCATTTGTGTAAATTCTATGCAGTTTTCGTACATATATATCCACAGAAAAGTTGCTTTTTTATCGAAATGTCACAGGGTCACTACAGGAAGAAATAAAACTATGAATCGACTACAGGACAAATAATTGAATGGCTCTCTGGCAAAGTCCATCTCCAACAATTAAAATACTTTGGACATGTTAGGAGATGAGACAGAGAATGGAAAGACTTATTATCGAAGAAAAAGTGGAAGGCCGAAGATTACAAGCAAGATCCTCAACAAGATGGATCGACCAAATTACATGAAAATGTAAAAGACCTATGTATTAGTTAAAAGAAATTACTAGAGACAGATATTTGGAGGGTCAAGACTGAAGAGAGAGGAGACTAATATTGTGAAGTTGATTTTATAAGTTTAAAAACATATCTAAAAATAATAGAATACGAAAACACGCAAAACAAGAACACATTGGAGAAGATAATGAGCATAGAAAGTTTAGCAAACTAAAAAAGTCCATTGTAGAAGGTCCATTTAACTTATTAGAGAGTAAAAACGCATTGTAGCAAAATACCTAAAACATAATTTAAATAAAAATACGATAAATATAAACACTTCAAAAATGGTATAGTTTATAGAAGAATAAAAAGCACAGATATCTTTGGATACGAACAATGTCACGATGACTAATACACTTTGTCCGGAGAGACTGAAGAGAGAGAGAAGGCATATAAAAATTATGAGATTGCAAAAGTCCAATCCACGGACACATTACATGATAAGGGAATACGAGGATTATTTAACTACAAAAGTCAATTTTAAGTTCAACAAATATTGTGAGGTTTAAAAAATATTTAAAATTGTTCCTAAAAATAATAGAATAAGAAAACAGGCAAAACAAGAACACATTGAATGCCTACAGAAAACTAATCTGAATCCCCAAAAAAAAGCAGATACTAGTGCGCGTAACGCTATCACCAGTGACGCATCAGAAACAGAGGGTCGGAGTGTCGCAGGCGATCTAAAAGTTTATTTCAAAAATAAGGTGTTGTGGAATCGGGAATGGAATGACTCTAGTTCGAAACTCAGAACCATCAAAAGTGACATTGTTTCTTGGAAGTCCACAGCCAGAAGTAGAAGATGTCAAACTATTATTACACGTCTACGACTTGGACAAAATAGGTAGCCTATCTCTTCTCAAATAGTGAATCTCCAAAATGCGAAATATGCAATACAGTAGACAGTATAAAGCACTTCTTGATAGACTGTCCTAAATATGTAAATCAAAGACAGTTTTACAATTTGTCAAATAACCTAAAAACACTCCTCAACAAAAGTTTAGTTCCGGAAAGTATTAGGTTACTTAAAATGTATAAATATGTTACACACAATTTAACTTAATTAATTGTTACAAATGTTCAATTGTTCACAAATTGTAATTAATTAATTGTTACAATGATTGATTGTTACAAATGTTAAATTTAGTATTATTACAAATGTTACAGAAATGTCGCTAATAACCTTTGGGAAATGTTTTTACGAATTACAACAAGTGGTAGATCAAGTCAGAGAGAAGATGATAAAATTGTGGGATTTTAACGCTCGAATAGACAAGCAATACTCGGAATTAAGCAAAAACATAACGAGAATGTTAAAAACGAAAATAGAGAACTGATGATAAACTTCTGCACAAATAACGAACTTAGAATGAACAACAAATTTTTTCACCACAAAGACCAATACAAATATACATTCAATAACATCCGTGAACAAAGGTCTATGATTATGTTATAACCGTATAAGATTAAGGAAGTATTAAGAAAATTAAAATATAGAAAATCAACAGAAGACGAGAGAATACGGAACGAACTCCTAAAGTACGGAGGACAGATCTGACCAAACAACTATTAAATCCAAAACATAATAGAACAAAACAGAATACTACAAGAATGCAGATCAAGCATCCTAATACCTCTGTTCAAAAAAGCAGACAAATTGGACCCGAAATTATACAAAGTAATTAATTTATTATTGAATGAGATCGTGGGAAACTTCGGTTTAGGGGAGAGAAACGATAGAGGTGATAGACTTATATGCTTCTGCCAGGAATATAACCTGCTGTTAAGTAATACACTCTTCAAGCTCCCCAAACGTCGACTTTACACATGGAAATCCCCCTCTGACTCACCTGACAACATCATAAGGAATCAGATAGATTATATAGCAGTACCAACAAGATATAAAACATGATAAAATCATCAAAAACGTACCCTGGTGCCGATGTTCCTACGGACCACAATCTGTTGGTATGCAGAATGATCATGAGAATAAAACGGCTCGAGAAAAGATCTTATTTAAACACAATTGATATTAAGAAACTCACTAACCCAGAAACCGAAATAAAAATACGAGAATAACTAGGTAAGAAAATAAACGACATTACCGAGAACACGTCGGACATAATAGAGAGATGGGATAAATCGAGGGAAGGATATTCTGCGAAAGACAGGTATTGACGACAAGGACATTCGAATTGTGGCAAACCTATACTGGGGTCAAACAGCAAGAGCAAAAATTGGCAACGAACTCACTGGAAGGGTGCAGATCAAAAGAGGTATCCGTCATGGGTGTATTTTATCCCCACTCCTATTGAATATTTATTCCGAGGAAATATTTAACAAATGTATGGAAAATGCAAATGAGAGCATAACGAACAATATAAGATATGCCGACGACACGGTGATCCTTGCCAGTACCATACACGAATTACAACAGGTGATGGAAAGAGTTTATTCAGTTAGTGAGTCTCAATTTCAAGAAAACAAAGTGGATGCTGATAAGCAAAAAGCAACAACCTGCTCGACAATTACGTATAAGTAACATACTAATTGACCATGTAGAATCTTATGTGTACCTTGGCACCAACGTAAATGCAAAATGAGAACAGTCCACAAAAATAAAGGCGAGAATAGAACGAGCTAGAGCAGCATTTAACAATATGCTGCTTATAAATGCTAGAGTTTTCCGATCTAACTATATGGTATGGAGGCCTGGACGCTGAAAGAGACGCTCACGAGAAAACTAGAAGCATTCGAAATGTGGGTGTACCGACGCATTCTTCGTATATCCTGGACCGAACATGTCACCAACATAGAGGTACTCCAAAGAATCGAAAAGGAGAAAGAAATCGTGAGCACAATCAAACAAAGAAAGCTTGAATATCTAGGCCACATATTGAGACACGATAAGTACCGTCTACTGCAATTGATTGTCCAGGGGAAAGTAGACAGTAAGCGAGGGCCAGGCAGGAGGAGACACTCGTGGCTCCAAAATCTGCGGAAGTGGTTCGGGCTCACGTCGGTCGAACTATTCAGAAGCGCCGCAAACAAGATCAGAATTGCCATGTTGATAGCCAACGTTTGCAACGGACAGGGCACAACAAAGCCGCAGGTTGCCTGAATGAAACAATTAGGAGAAATAAAAATGTCGGAAAAGAAATGAAACACAGAATTTACAAAAGAGTCGTCAGTCAAATAACATACGCGGAAGAAACACAACCTGACACAGGAAGGACAAAAAGAATGTTAAAAACAGCAGAGATGAAAACTATTGGAAAAATTGATGGTAGGACACTATGGGACAGAGCTAGAAGTACAGATATACGAATTAGGTACAAGGTGGAGAACAAAAGAGATTGGGTTATAAATAGAAGAGTAGAATAGAATGACTATATAAGACGAATAACGACAAACAGAGTAATAAAGATTACAAAAACGATTAAACGGCAACTTACTGGATACACTTTGAAAAAAAGAGAAAGTCATGTCTACATAAAAACAACAAGAAGATTCTTATCCATTATGTATCCTCTTTTTTTATTGACGTCTTTAATGACTTCATCCATGATCAGATTGAATAGCATAGGGTAAGTGAATATACCTGTCTTATTCTATTGCTTGCATCTATAGATTATTTAAAGTTGTCCATCTAATCTGACTTCTATCTTATTGTTTTGATAGATATTTTCAATCGTTTTTATAATACCCAGCGGGATCTCTTTATTTTACAAGAGATCTATTACATCTTTAAGTCTTACTCTGTCAACTAAACATAGGAATTTATTATATTTTAACGCTTTCTCTATATTCTGTTTTATGACGAATATTGCATCTGCACACGACCTTCCCGTATGGAAACTTTATTGCGGTTTATGAGCTGATTTACTCGTTCTAGCAAAATTTTAGTTGTAACTTTCACGGTAGTATTTAGCAAATTGATATTTCTGTAGTTTTCTGGTTGTTTCTTATCACACTTTTTAAATAATAAGTTTAGATCGCTTGTCCTCCATTATTCTGGTCTCTTAATTACTTCACTTCTGTTCTTTGAGCTCTTGTAAAGCGCCATATTTCTATTTGTAAACAATAAGAATCGTGCTCCTGTTCTTTTAAGAAGCGTTCCCACTTCCCAGTACTCGTTTTTAAAGTGCATGACATGTGTTTCAGTTCTTATTTTTGCATTGAATAATACAAATTGACCTTCTTCTTCTTCTTCTTCAAATAACATATCCACTTATAGCGTCAATCATTATTTAGATAATCTTCATTTTATTCACTGTTGCTTAAAATAGTGATCTGGAAGCTAACAACCTAACATTGACGTGTTTTTTTAGCCAGTAAAAGGTATTTTATTTGATAGGTAAAAGAGTATTTGCTTCGATACGGGCAAAGAATTATAGATTTCGGAGCAGATAAAAAAATGGAGAGAAGCAGTACTAAATTTCAACACAAAAAATTCCACAAAGAATCATGGGTTTTTCCAGATACGAAAACAAGAAATCAGATCGACCACGTCTTATTAGAAGCAAGATATGCGGCAGACATTTCCGATGTGAGAAGTAGTCACAGAGGGGCAAATAGCAATTCCGATCACCACCTTGTGCTAATTAAATATAAACAAAAAACTAACGCCAAGGAAACAGAGAAGGGTGAAAATAGATCAAATATGTTTCAGATATATTGGCCTCTAATGATGATATAAAGATATAAAATGAAAATATAAGACATAATTGAACAATGTAATAAAGTAAATGAAAATTAGGTCAGAAATACCGAAGATAAGTGGAGGGTTTTAAAAAAACAGTTATAACAGCTGCAAAAGAAGTAGTGGGAGAAACCAAAGAACCTATTCAAAAGATGGTATGACAAAGACCAAAAAATTTTAAAGAAGTAGACCATTGAAATATTTAGGATCAATAGTTACAGTAGGAAATAATAACGTGATGAGGTAACAGCGAAAATTTCACTGGAAACAAATGCTTCTACAGTAGTAGCGTGTGCATCAGAAACATGGACATTGACTAGTGAACAAGAGGAACAACTTCTTACATGGGAAAGAAAAATGTTAAGGAAAATATATGGACCTGTACAGGGGAATGGGGTATGGTGTATAAGAATGAACCACGAAATAAATAGAATATTTAATGAGTTGGTTGAGACACGCAGAAAGGATGGATGATAAGAGAAATACAAAAAGAGTACTTAGAGAAGAATTAAACGGAAAGAGACCGAGGGGTAGGCCCAGAAAGAGATGGATTAATGGTATTAACCAGGATGTAAAAGAACTAGGAATACAAGAATGGGAAAAACAAGCAAAGGAAAAAAAAACATGGTCAACTATAGTCAAGAAAGCAAAATATACATGAAACTGAAATGATCTCAGAAGACAAACTAGAAAGTAACGATTTTAGATATAAAACGCTGGACTTTTTGAGGAGTTATGTATGTGGCTGGCCTCCACACCATGTACAATTTTAGAGCCTAGAAACCCCAACCAGCGACCATGGCCCTCCATGGGCTGTCTGTGGTCACAGATGATGATGATGATGAAGTAGTTGCAATAATCCATAAGTTTTAAATAAAGTAAATAGAAGCTAAGGGAGAGAACTTAGCTGAAAATGAAATAAGTTATTAAAATATGATTTCATTTTTTCGATGAGAATATACAAAATAATCCTCCTATAACATTCCTGTTTTATACGAGGGCTAATCTTATACAGTATTATCATTATCTATACCTGACACATCCGTTCACTATTTATTATAAACAAAACTTAATCAATATAATTTATTTTCACTTATCAAAAGTTTTGATATGTGTTGATTCACCAGTAATCTTCTTTTTGTAACCCTATATGTCTGCAGTGAATATCTATGACTATGTTTGAAACAGTAAATATGATTGCAAGGATTTATCCAATTATATATTTAAATTGAGGTATATTAAATGATTGTTGATTTAAAAAACCTATTTAATTTAAATTTGAAATTGATAATAATAAATAAAAATAGAAAATAAAATCAAAATTAAAAACCCGTTTAACTTACAATACAACTTAACAAACAATAAAAATGTATCATTTTAGTTCTTGCATACAAATCTCCAGAAATAAAAATTCGCTTACTATTGTTGTAAACACTATACAGTTGTAAACTTTTGCAGCATAAATTTTTATGATGTCATTATGTAGTTAAATTGACACTAAATATAAAATGGATTGAATCAATTAAAAAAATAATAGAGTTACTGGCGATAAAAACCCTTGTTCTTTAAGCAATAAAAACGAAATCTGCTTTATCTAGTTCATGTGATGAGCTAAAAAAATACTGAGTTTGGTTTTTAGAGCTAAAAATTAACAGAAAAATAAAAAGAAAACGCAGAATAGGACAAATTAGAAGATAGGTAACAGTTTTAAGAGAGTTTTGAAACGCTTTTTAAATGAATCTAGCGAAGATACGAATAAACAATGATGTTACACGATGTTTTAGTAGTTAAACACTAAAAAGACTATCAATCCACAGAAAAAACAAACTCGAGATACAGGTGAATAAGGAACCATAATGCGTACATCTAGATAATGTTACATTATCTCCAAATATATAAAAAAGAACTAAATCCTTCTTTAACTAGTATTATCTATCTATATATATATATATATATATATATATATATATATATATATATATATATATATATATATATATATATATATATATATATATATATATATATATATATATATATATATATATATTCAGGACGCTGTATTTTTTAAGAAATTACCAAAGGAGCGTTGAAGTATTAAAAAGTAAATATAAAACTATAAATAGTTTTACCAATATGAAAATTGGTATCTAACAATTATATTATCACAAAAACAAATTTTCTTTGGTTCTTAGAACAATAAAATGACTCTGATCAACATTTTTATTTTCTCAAAAATCTACTAGGATGTAGGACGTGACCCTGATCAAGATTTTCATTTTCCCATAAATCTAATAGGACATGTGCTTATACTCTAGTAGAGTTAACAGCACGGTGGTGATAATTTTTGGGATGTTTACATATCGGACGGAATATTCTTACCTTGAATAAGTTAAAAAAAAAGTATCTTACTAACCTGCAAGCCTTAATGCAGACATTCTTTGAAATTCTGGTTCTTGCAGCCATTTCCACATCCTTCTGAATGTTTCTCTACCAGATTTCAGCTTGGACCAAGGTTTTGGATTTCTCAGCAAGTCAGAAAGTGTCCCCTGTGACCGACACAACACCCTCTGGGCAAAAATTGCTTGTGGAATGCTATATCGTTTCAGTTCTGCACTAATCCTCTGAGCTAGTTCTTTGGTGTTGATTTCCTCAACGTCTGCCGCTATAGCTGGAACACTTAGGGATCCAGGACTGGTGTTTTTAGATGAGAGCATCGTTTGTTGTTGCTGCGACACAGGGCCTGCCTGTAAAGTTACCACTGGTGGTGATGGAGAACAGTCTCTAGGTTGAGGTGTGATTTGCACTAATGTAGGAGGATGATTTTGTAAACTGAGTCCATTTAAATTAGCTGAACTAAAACTAGTGACTAGAGTACCATCAGGCGAACTGAGCGACGCGGAAGGCGGACTGAGTTGAGGACTATGTAATCGAGCTACAATGTCTCTTTGAGTACCATAAGGAGAATCATAACTCGGAGGAGACATGCTTTTCTGTGGAGAAGATAAACCGTTTTGGCTATACGAACTTTGCGGACTTATTGGGCTAGGTTGCTGCTGCATTCCCATTCCAGGCGATGAGTAGTTGTGCGGTGGAGTCATTCCCATATTGGTCATCGTATAATTTGTGTTAGTATTTACCCCTAAGCCCAAATTGATACCACTGATACTATTGTTTTGCATGACAGTAAATGAACCAGTTACATTACTAGCATGTCCGTATGCAAACTTGTCTGACATCGTTGATATGGGCGGTAAAGGTTGAAGTGGTGTCAAAGTTGCATAAGAAGAACTGGGACTATATCCTGGAGGCGACATTCTGCCGTTGACAGAGGTTAACGTCTGGTAAGTTGGCTCAGGATTCAAGGTGCGGTAATCATTGTTGTCTATCATATTAGCCACTGTTACGGTGCCAGGACTAAGTTTTCCAGGACTAAGTAATTCTGAGTCCCTGGATTCTTCTTGAGGTTGCACAATAACGGAAAGAGGGCCATCAGCCTCTTCTTGTTTGACGATACGTCGTCTTTCGACCAACGCGCGTGACACGAGCCTCATTCGAACGACCTGCGTCTCCATGCCACCGGCAGTGGCAATTACCGCATGCGCCCCACTATCTGGAGAATCGACCGTTTGTTCAGCTAATGCTTGTTGTTCAATCATGTTTTCAATATTTTCCATCAAAAAGACGACGTCTCCGCCGTAGTGGAGGTGTCACCATCATTAACCATGCCGGTCGTATTTTTGGCTGTTTTATTATTGTATGAGGTAGCAGGTAGTCAAAATAAGTATGTAGACAAATAATATGACAAACAATTGACACTGGCACTTCACAAAAGAATAAATAGAAGATGTTGCTATCACTAACACTGTCGTCGTCGATTCCACCGTCGTTGCCGTCTTTTTTTACACCGACACCGACGCCGTGAAACCGTGGACGGGGGCAGAGTCACCGAAAACAACAACGACGTACTGAACGACTCGGCGTCCTCGCCGCACTGTTTACATTTACGCGGTGAATGCGAATCCCATAGTGGGATGTAAAAGAACTGACGACGGTAACACGAAATCATCCCCGTGGTTGTATACCACCATTATGATTGTCACTAGGTGTCAGTAGGCTAGGCGATTCGCATGCTCCCTTCGATCTTCGATAAGTCACGCCGTGGACCGCGCGTTCCCTCTTGCGACTTTTTGTCGGCACGAATTTCGATTTTGTATTCTGAAAATTGCAACTGAATGCCCGGTCGATACCGAAAGGAATGGGGGAACGGACGACACCAGGTGGTTATGCGCGCGATTTCCTTCTTCCTCGTGCTGCGCTTATGCCCTACTGCGTTGCGCTCCGTCCTAACTACCCGATAGCACTACCACCACTATTCTATTACTACTATAAACAGCGAAGATAGGATATTTTCATTATACCGCGGCTACAGGGACACGGCTCGCCAAAATATTTTATTTTTAAATTAGATTTACTTTAATTTTTGTTTTAAACAATTGTAAAAAATTAAAAAACGAATTTATATACAAGGTACGTGAGATATAAATCTCACTGCAATGAGGATAAAAAATATTCGTTAAAAATACATAAAATTGACACAAATTTAACAATGTAATATAAATCTAATTAAAGAGTTATTTTTTTTTATTTATTTACGCTGTAACCACCAGGGTTATTAGCGACCTAAATATATAATACAGGTAAAGTTAGAAAAAATTACAATAATAATTGATACAGTCCTGAGTCTTTAAGATAACTTATTGTGTTTTTAATGTTCATCTTTTTTCCTAGGGCTTCCTTTATATTATTTGGTATAGTGTGCTTCTTTCTTGCTGCTTCATATGTTTTGCACTGAGTTAGTATATAGAGTTATTTTTAATAATAAACTTTACAATAAACGTAAAAAAATTAAATATTAATGGAATACAGATCATTTTAATTTTAATTAAAACCAGAATTGAAAGAAGTTCTTATAGAACTTTTATTTACAAAAAAAATTATAAATTTTATTGTTTTGTCTGTACAGAACCGTAACGAAAACAGTAACCAACCCTTAATATTAAAATGTATTGAATTGAACAATAATTTTTTTATTCTAAAATCCAAGAAAAAAGTCAAAGTAAATTATTATATACTGACGGACAAAATTTATGTCACATTTAAATTGTGATGTCTTGTTGATATTTTTGGTTGAAAACTTCTGTTTGCAGCTGTTGTAACCCATTAATACTATATTTTGTAAACTGATTTTAATAATCAATATTGAATTAATAAAAATAGTTTGGTTTTTGAGCTTTATTTAGGAGAAGTAAGAAGTTAACAGTTAGAATAAAGTGCGACTTATTATATTTCCCCCTGTTACTTTAATGGCAGCTTTTAGGCGACGAGACATACTTTCAATTTAATTACCGATCACATTCTGGTCGATGTTATCCCATTCTTGCAATAACAAATCTCGTAGCTCCTGGGTAGTTTTTGGAGTGGGTGTATGCCTTCGGATACCCAACTCATCCCAGTCATGTTCGATAGGATTTATTTCTGGAATGAGTGCTGGCCAATCAAGCCGCCTAATTCTCACTTCATCAAAATATTCTCTGAAAACTCTGGCAGTATGGGGTCTAGCATTATCTTGCATGAAAATGCCATGTTCGCCCATAATAGTCATGAAAGACATAACATGACCTTCTAAAACTTCTGTAATGTATCTGTGAGTCGCAAGGGAGCCATTTTGTATGAAGACTAACTCTGTGCGTGCTTGTAAATTCCTGCCCAGGCCATAACTGACCCACCGCCAAATGTGAGTCGCTTATCAATACAAGCCGCAGCATATCTTTCTCCGGCTCTTCTCCATACTCGACGCCGTCGTCTGATTCATTGAGACAAAAACGCGACTTATCTGAAAACAGTATATTGTTCCATCATCATCCAGCCTCAAAAGTATACCCTTTCTATCTTGCACCACTCTCATCCAGTTTTTATTTTGCCTTCTTAAATCGTCAGCCCATCGTGTAGGTGGGCGACAGACGCTTCTCTTGTCTTCCGTTGACCTCCATTCCAAAATAACCTCTTTGTCCATCGCCCATCCTTCATTCTATCTATGTGTCCCGTCCATCTCCATTTTAGTCTGTTATCCTTTCGATGACGTGGATTCTTATCGTAACCTCTTCGTTGTTTATGTTGTCTCGCAGAGTTATTCCTATCATGGATCGCTCCATTCTTGTCTGTGTGACTCTTAGTTTGGTAGCCGAGGCTTTTGTTAAAGTAAGTGTTGAGTTAGTAAGAAAACCGCAGAGGCTTTTCTATTCCGCAAACTTGCGGACACCACAAACCGATCGTCTCTTTGGGCGGAGATTCAATTTCGGTCGGATGCTGCTGGCCTTCTGGTTATTAGACCAGTCTCATCATAGTGCTGGTACACATTTTGAACTGTACATAGACACCTTCCAACAATTCTTGTAGTTTTACGTTTTCGCGACAATTTTGTATCAATGCTACAATAATTCTTGCCACAGTAACAGGATCTAAAGGCATTATAATTTATTAGATATACACCATCAACAATACACTGCACCACCGAGAGGTTTTACATAAAAAAAATAACACTTAAACTTGAAAAATTGGCAATTAATTGTAAAGGTTCCACGAGAGTCAGTGAATATAGATATTTCATAAAAAGTCATAAACGTCGTAAATACGATGACAGTACGTGACTGAACTGACAGATAACAACAACAAATGATCCATCATTTTCAGAAAGCAATACAACAGCGCCTACTAAGAAACCGATACAACCGTAAACAAATTACTACCTCAAAACACAACATTTAAATGTGACCTAAATTTTTTGCCCGCTAGTGTATGTATATGATAGGAAAAATAAAAAGAAACATTTACTTTTCATGATATGTTACCAGATTATCCTAAAATGAATTTAGGAAAATAAGTTCTGGTAGAACCAAGGAAATCGTAAGTTAATGGTCACTTTTTTAATGAAACTGTAAACAGTAAGTATTGTACTGTGCCTGACTGGAATTCTCTAATTGTGGATGAATGAAATTGTTTTAATATTTAATCCAGATTATGGATTATTTAGAAGAAGTAAATGATAAATGATGCTGAGATTGTAATATGTCATTACGTTTATTCGTGTAATTATCTTCTATTAAAATATAACACATTTCAAGAAGGGATCTCTTGTGGAAATTATTATCAGTGACGGGATTTAATTAATGATAAAAGGAAAAACCCAGTTCTTGGCTCTACACCATAGTTAAAAACTTACAATGAAGTTAACAACTTCTAATGTATAATAGTACATATTTATTATAAAATTTAAAATACTTAAAGGGATTGAAAAAATTTAAAATGTTTTCGGTCTTATCGGACTATCATCAGTGAAAACATCTTAATAGTAATGTGGCTAGTTTCAATTTTTTCATCTTTATCTTTAAGTTCTTATTTTCTAAGCGTTTTACAATTTCACTGTGAATGTTATCGGGACCAAGTGCTTTTACAATCCATCCCCAAACCTCCATGAACTCTTTTTATCCTGCTCTTTCTCTACCAATATGTTCACTCAAATCACCGCTTGTTAATATGCCATACTGTCTATGTCTATATTATTTCTATTTCCAGTTAGATCCTTTATTTTCTTGTGGAGAAGTTTGTCATCGTGTTTTTCTGTAAGTTTTCTCTCTCTTCACATGTTTCTCTAAGCCAAATCTCCTTTGCCTTCGCTATCTTTCTTCCTATTTGTTTGTGAATTTCTTTATATTTACTGGTATCTTTATTCTTGTATTGTCTTCTCAAATTCATCATTTCTAATATTTCATCAATCATCTATGGTTTTTTGCCTGTTGGTTTGTGTTTTTTAGATCGTCTTCAGTTTGTTTAATTATTGTTTTTAATTCAGACTACAATTTGTCGGGATCTTCTTTCTCTCCACTTTTCGTTTTCCGTTTTTTAAGTTCTCGCCAATTTTGATTAATATGACTTGTTATATTTTGCTTCGTTTGCTAAATATCAGAATGATCGACTATATATTTTGGAATTTATTTAAATACCGTCTCAAACAATGACTCTAGACGAACTTAGCAGCTGCCGTTCGATTCTTTGAGACTTTAGTTTTAAAATAATATATTAAAAAAATTTACCAGAAATTTTATCAAAATTTAAATTAAAAAAACCATTTGAAAACGGGCTGACTTTTTATGTCATAAAAATGTATACTAACTTCGATATTTTTTATGCCAGGCGCTTGAAAGTTGGCTTACTGAAAAGATAAAGAAAAAACACAATCTTACAAAAACCTATGACCAATAAGAACCAAGATAATTTTATTTTCGTTAAATCATATTTCCATTGTTTATTAAGATTAAGATTTGAAAATTGAACAGAGTATAAGTGAAGATCTAGATTTTCTGATTCAATGTATAGATGGCATATACAGAGAAGGTGTAAAAAAGTGGAGGGAAGGAACTTCACCTTATCAATAAGAGTACCAGAAGCGACAAGTCACGCAAGGGCTGTACATTTTAACAGTGTAAAGGTTGATAGTTTTTTTGACAATTTGACCAGAGCGATGAAGAGGGACAGAACAAGCAGGGGCCGTTACCTCTGCGGAAAGAAGTACATTAGTAACTCTTTGCCTGGCTGTAAACGCAATAGGGAAGGAAGCGGTTCAAATCATACTTCATGACTCTGGCTCCAGTAGGTTCAATCGAAGAAGCTAATGGTTCCGGTTGGATGGACACTGTTTTTTTTTATCTTCATGAAACATTTTGCAAGGTATACTAAGCTATCCCCTGAAAATAAGGTACTACGTGTACTGGACAACCATAGTTCGTACCTAGGTCTTTAAACTATTGACTTCTATCAATAAACTGGCATTGTTCTGTCTTTCCTGCCCCATACATCGCACAAATTACAGCCCTTAGACCGCAGTGTCTACGACCGATTAAAATTTTATCTAAGTAATTGTATGGATGCTTGGATAAAGAATAATCCCGGTCAAACTATGACCATTTATGACTTACCTGGACTTGCTGCTGAAGCACTACCCAAAGCTACTTATCCAGCCAATATACTAAGTGGTTTTAAAGTGACCGAGGTTTGTCCTTTTAATGGAGATATATTTGAAGAGCATGAGTTTGCACCATCTTTACCCACTGACAAGCCATATGATCCTACACTTGTTGAATCTGCCATAAGAGAACCTATGCGTTCACTGCCATCCACCTCTAAAGAACCACTTCAATCTATATCCGATGGAAGTGGCGAGAGCAGAACAGCGTCCGAGATGGTTGCAACAACATCTAGAGAAACCTAGTGATCTAGAGAAACCGACCGAATTTAAATACTTCTAAGAAGCTATTGGAAAATATTTGCCCCTTTCCATAAGCTCCTACGACTACTAAGAACAATACCACAAATAGAAGAAAGAGGAAAACTACTATATTAACAGAAACACCAAAGAAGAGACAGCTAAATTAAAGAAAAAGAATGCCAATAAGATGAAAAGAACGATTTCGAAGAAAAAGAAATAGACAGCGTTGAGCTCGTCGGATGATGATAATGCTTAGTGCTTATATTGTTTCCAGGTATACTCCAATGACAAGCATCGTGAGGAATAGGTGAAATGCCAACTCTGCAAACGTTAGGCTCATTCTCATTGCAGAAGATTAAATGCTTATGTTTTACATTATTCAAAAATGCTAGATTTCATTAATATTATACACCTACCTTTTTTTTTCTTAGTTGCTTTGAAGATATAAATATTATTTTGTACCTAGTATTATTTTAGTTTTTTGTGATATATAACATCATATATAAATTGTTGCAGTGTAAGTGTAAGTGAGACAATTGTCCCAAAGTTTGTTACAATTGTCTCCAAGGTAGGTACAATTGTTACTATTGACATCGCTATATAAATTATGTTTTTATTTGGTAAATTAATGAGCCACGTGTTTCTATCTCCGCTAAAATATAACCAAAACTTAATATAACAATTTTCCAAAATTGCATAATATTTTGCTTAAGAAGCACGATGAAGTGTGCAATAATACAGAAATTATTACAACTATCCCTGGTGTCTTCTATAAGAAACGTTTTATAGTCAAAAAATGTTTACGCTTCTTATGATTGTTTAAAAAATGTGAAACAAAATCTGTACGTCTTTATCACCTATACGTCATATACCTTTTAGAACCTTCAAAGTTGGTATAAGATTTTTTCAGCTTTTTTTTTCCTTTACTGGCCTATTCCAGCCACTACTTGACAATATAGCCTGGCCTATCTTGGAACACATTTCTAATTGCACGGCATTCACTCTGCATCAATCTTCCTTTCTCTTCGGTTACTATGATCTTTTTAAAACCTACTTTTACCATTTTACCCTTTTCTTTGAGTTATTTACATTTTTCATCACTTTTTTTATTTGTCTTTCTTTGGTTGTTAGATCATTGTTTATTAATACCTTTTCTGCCTTTAAATTTTTCAGTTGACTCTTTTTGCATAATTCTATTTTTTTATCCACATGTTCTCTTATTTCCATCAAACAAGTTTATTGCCCTAGTTTTGTTGCTTTTTTACATTTACTTCCTCGTTCTTCTGCCATACTCAGAAGCTTCCTACATCTAATGGTTCGTGAGAAAAGATTCCATTTGGATAATCCAATTTCCTTAAAATTTCTTCAAAGTTAAAAGTAAATCTTTTGTTCCAAATTTGACGTATTTCGATTAAGCGGGACGTGCTAATAGAAAATGGAAATATTATAATGGATGTTTTTATAATCTAAACACAAATTTTCCGACTGTTTCCAACATTCGTTTCCAAGAATTATTTCCAAGAATAGTTTCCAGCAATCGTTTTTTAAGAATTGTCTTCAATAATCATTTCCAAAAATTGTTTTCAATGGAACATCAGTGGAATGTTATAAACATTCAGGTTTGCCATAGTTGCAAATATTCAATTGTTGGAAATGATAGTTTAAAACAATTATCTCGAACATTCAATTGTTGGAAAGAATTTTTGGATACAATTATCAGAAATAATTGTTGGCCACATTTTTTGCAACATTTTTTGCCAATGCCAAAAATTTTAGACCTTTTTTGGCAACCATTGTTGTCCACTATTGTTGGCAACCATTGTTGGCAACCTACCGAAATCGGCTAACCTAACGAAATTGACTAATCTAAAATAACAGATTAAATTTTATAAAAAAAAATTACACAAGTTATTTAACTTAAAAAACTAAAATAACTGTAATAGATGGACCCCAATAATATAATTGTTTTTACTCCTGGAATGTAGGCAACCAGTGAGTTTGTTTATAAACAAAAAAGTGTGTATGGTATATAAAATTTGTTATACCTTCTTTTATTTTCTCTTTATCCATATCAATCTTTAATTCTATATTAGAATAATCTAGTTACTTCAATATTGTTTCTTGTCGATTTTGTAATAAAGTCTGCAATATTGATGGCAGAAAAATTCTTTTTTGTAGATTTGTTTTACTAAGATTGTAAATTTAAACGACTTCTGGCTCAACAGTAAAATAGTTTTTTTACTTTGGATTGTGAGACAAAATTCCGAATTGGAGCTAAAAAATTCAAAAATAAAAATGTTTAGTTATAATTGAGGTTTACTACCAAAAATATAGTAATGTAATAAAGTTATTAAATTTATCCTGAAAATTATTTTTTTTTGAAAATCATTTATTTTAGATCAGTCTATTACTTTTTCGGGGTTGTTTCAACTTAACCTCTGTCCACCGACTGTTTATTATTCTTGATGTATTAATTTGTTTTGAAGTTACGCCAGTAAACTCAAATTCGTTTTTCTGATTGATTGGTTTGACTAAATTTCATGGTTAAGTTTTCTCATGTCTTCATAGCTATATTTCATAACAAATTCCGTTTGTCATTATTCGAGAAAAATGCTACAGCGAGATGGAAAATCAAGATCCAGTTTCCCACTCTTCGAGGATCTAATCAATATACTGGATGCGCTTTGTGTCCTTGACACAAGAGTGTGAATTCGATATCCCCATTTCGGGGTTAAACCCAGGTAAGAAAGGTCAGAGAACAACAAACCACTATGCGTAACATACTAGAGATTATTAACTATAAAATATTAAAACAAGATATAAAAAATTTAAATATCATTAACATATTTGATAAGTATATTTACATTGAAATAAATTATAAGTTATGACCGTTAACCGGGCTACCGAAGACCGAGTGTTGTATGAATGTGAAACTTGGACAATGAATTAGAAAGAAGAAAAAAGTTGCATATTTGGGAGAAAAAAATCTCGAGAACAGTCTGTAGTGATATAAAGGGGGCAAACGGAGACTAGCGCAGAAGAACAAACAAAGAGCTAATAGAGATGTATAAAAAAACCCAAAATAACACAGAAAATCAGATCATAAAAAACTAGATGGTTGTGACATGTTTTCATCATCATAAGTGGCTCGACAATCTGTTGTGGACCTCGGCCTGCTCACACAGAACCCGCCACTACTGTCGATTCCTGGCAACTTTCCTCCATTCTGACTCTTAAAATCTGTAGGTTTTCTTCCACATCATCAATTCATCTCCTTCGTAGTCGTCCTCTACTTCTTGTGCCCTCTGGTTTTGAAAATGTTAATCTCTTTGTGTATTCGTGATCTGACATCCTAGCAATGTGTCCAACCCATCTCTGCACTTTAACGAATTTCATAATATCTGGATCGGTGTATATCTGATATACTTAGTTCAAAGTTGTATCTTTGACGCCATAGCCCAATTTTATTTACGGCCCCAAAAATCTTTCTAAGAATTTTTCTCTCAAAAATACCAAGAAGTCTTTCATCATTTTGAGATAAGGTCCACGTTTCAATCCCATATATCAAAACCGGTATTATTAAGGTCTTGTATATATTGAGCTTTACTGCAAGTTTTATATTTTTATTTTTTAAATGTTTCTGGAGACCGTGAACAGTTCTGTTTGATATTGCTATACGTCTTTTTATTTCGTCGCTTGTCGTGATTGTTGCGTTTACTAGCAATCCAAGATATGTGAATTCTTTGACTTGTTCAAAGGAATGGTTGTTAATATAAATTCTCTGTTAGATATTTCGGGGGTTTCTAGAAACCAATATATATTTGGTTTTTCCTTGTTTATCACAAGTCCTAATTCACTTGCCGCGTTCACAAGCCTTGTAAAACACTGCTCCATGTCTCTCATACTTCTGCCCACTATAATTATATCGTCAGCGAATGCGAGAATTTGCGTCGATCTATTAAAAATAGTTGCATTCATTCTAATATTTAATTGTCTGATTGCCTTTTCCAAGGCAATATTAAAGAGGAGACACGCCAGCGCGTCCCCGTGTCTTAGACCATTATTAATGTCAAAAAATGTAGAGTTTTCTCCTTCAATGCACGAGCTTACGTTTTGTATTGTTAGTTGGGTCAACTCAACTAACTTAGTCCCAAAGTTTATCATTGTATTAAATAATGCAGTTCTTTTCACACTGTCATAGGCTGCTTTAAAGTCGACGAAGATATGGTGTGTATCTATGTTATATTCTAGTGACTTTTCTAGAATCTGTCTATGTGCTTGAATTTGATGTGTAGTTGACTTTCCAGCAGTAAATCCGCATTGATATTGACCAACAATATCCTTTGTAAAATGTTTTAGTCTTTCAAACGATAAATTGCCGAAGATTTTATACACAGATTATGCTAAGAGTACTGGCTCTATAGTTCTTACACTCCAGTTGATCACCCCTTTTATGCAACGGACATATTATTCTCTTTAGCCACTCTTCTGATACCAATTAATTCTGCCATATAAGTACTATTAGTTTATGGATTTGCTGCAAAAAGTTGATCACCACCTTTTCTTTATACATTTCCGAACAGATTTCATCGATTAGTGTGGCTTTATTGTCTTTGGGATTTAGGATGGCATTTGACACTTCTTCTTTTGTTGGGTCTTCATTGTGTAGTTAACGTTATAGATGTTGTTGATTGTCTTTGTTGTAACCTCCTTCAATATCTTTATATTTAGATTTTCGCTGAAATGTTGTGCCTATCTGTTAAGAACTGAGTTTTTATCATGTAGATTTTCTCCGTTAGTGTCTTTACAAATTTTTAATCGTTGTTTAAATTCTCGACGGCTATTATTTAAGGATTTGTAGTATTTCGTCGTTTCATTTATCGAATAAACTTTGTATCTCATTGAGAGTGTTCTGTTTGTATTCCCTCTTCTTACGTCGACGGATACGTTTTTCCTCTCTTTTAAGACGTCTATACTCTTCTTTTTTTTTCTCCGTGTACAACCTGCTTTGATGGTTTTTTGATATGCTGCGTTCTTTCTATTTATGGCCATTTCGCACTCATGATCAAACCAATAATTTCTTTTATCTGACTTGGTTTTGCCCAATATTTCAACCGATTTCTGTAACACATTGTCTAATATATTTGGCCATGGTTGGTTAATATCTTCTTCTTCTAAGTTTTCTGTCCTTATTTGATCTTCTATTTGCTGTCTGTATTAATTTGCAATGTCGGGATCTTTTGTTTATTAATGTCGATTTTTCTCTCCTTTTTTAAATTGGATATTCTCTCTTTCACTCTGGGACATGAAGAAAAATAGAAAGAGACCACGAAGGAAGTGGTTTGGATGCCGTTTAGACCGACATAGAAGAAATGGGAACAAAGGACTGGAGAGAACAAGTGAAGGACCGGAAAATGTGGAAGAATCTAGTATAGACAATCATAAGCCAAGGGTTTACAATAGATTAATATAAACATATACACATAACATAATATGAAATGCTTAAAACAGCTAGTATAAAATAGTAATAAGTAAAGGTAAAAACAACATTTTATTTTTATATGCTTTTGACTTCTTTCTTTTTTATTTTAATATCTTTTGGACCATGAAGTCAATTAAATCTTTTGACTGATGAATTTTTTATCCAAAGGTGTATTTTTAACTTAATTAACTTTTATTTTCAGTAAAATATGCTTACTTATAATTTATATTATGTGACCTAAAAAAGATCTAAAAATATTGAATATTCTGATCGCTTTTATGGTCCTCATGTCCATTTTTTTAGGTTTTGGGTTGTGTATAGGGAGAAAATGAAAACTCGTCCTTAATTACTGTATCACCCTTGTTATTACCATTATCATCTGAAACCAAAAAGCAGCAGTTCAATTCAGTTTTTGTTTGTATTGAAAGAAACGTGTTACTACTAAAACAAGCACCGTAATTCTCGCTCCCCAAAGTAAAATCTTAATCTAGATGGTCACAAATTGTTATACACTGTCGCCAGTTCTATGTTTTCCAGCAGTGCTCATTGTGCTAGGCTAAAATAATTAGTGTTGATTAAAATAGATATTTAAAATGCAATTTTATAATGAATTTTACAACAAGTAAATATAATATAATATTTTGACAGAATTTTATAACGAAGGTATTAATGATATTATGCCAAAACAAAATGTTTTCTAGTAATGTCCAAAGTTCAGTCTACCAAATGTCCTTATAGGCTTAAATCTTTCAGATACTGAAGTGAGAAAGTAGATTTTATCTAAAAAAACTTACAATGAAGTAAACTTTTGATCTATAATATCATATATTTATTATAAATTTAAATAATTGAAAAGGATTAAAAATGTCAAAACGTTTTCACTCTTATCAGACTATTATCAGTGAAAATATTTTAATAGTAATTGAAACTAGCCATATAGCAAGGTCTAATAACCCTTAGATTATGTATTGAAAATCCTAAATTTTAAAAATGTTGTGACGCGATGTCACAATTTCTGGTGGCGCAACCAGTTGCCGTAGTCTAATAGGTCACATTTACTTAAATGCCACGTGACGTACTGAGTCACTAGTGGAGCAACTTTGTGGCACCACCAGTTGCCTAGTCTAATAGCGGCCTTGAGGATATCGCTTTAAGGAACATACAGATCCCTGATCGAAATAAAGACATTATGTCCTTGTTTCGAACAGGGATAATGTTAAAATTAATTTAGACATAGATCACAGCACAATGAAAACAAATAACTCAGGCCTACATTTTTTTTTTTCATAAAAAAGTGTTTTAAATTTAATAGGTGTCCTATAGTAAATGGGATGTGCTGATCACGAATATGTACTTAGTTTTTTTCCAGCACGTCAGGTTTTCAAGAAAAGTGTATTTGAAATTTTTCAAAAAATACTGAGAAAATATTTATTGAAACTTTATTTAATACAAAATTAGACTGGAAAATTGAGTTGTTCCTAAAAAATAATTCAGTATAAACTACGTTAGACAATTTTTGTTTTTTTTTTTTTAATAAAACCGTTCTCTTTTACCACAAAACCACAAAACTGCGTTTTGTGGTTTTGTGTTTATGGATTTTTGTAATTGAGTCTCTCTTCAAGGTCCAGCAGTAATCAGCCATCATTCTTATATCCCATTTTCCTTGGTAACGTCTCTCCATCTCCTTTATATTTTGATGGAACCTCTCTCCCTGCTCCTCCCTGACAGCTCCAAGCTTTTCGGGAAAATAGTCAACGTGGGTATCCAAAAAATGAAGTTTGACGCTCATATTGAATCCCAGTTATTTATAATTTTCGACCATGTTGGCTACAATTTCTTTACAGTTTGAAGAATTGTTGTTTTCAGGGAAACCGTCTATGACTTCTATGAAAGAACTTTATGCTTCAGATTCATCCTAGGTCATTGTATTGTGGAACAATCTGTCCGATTTTAAAGTTCGAATTTGAGGACCTACAAAAATTCCTTCTGTAAGTTTAGCTTCAGAAAGTGCAGGAAATTTGTCGCACAGATATTTAAAGCAGTCAACTTATTTATCTAAAGCTTGACAAACTGCTTCATTAATCCTAACTTTATTTGAAGAGGAGGTAAAAGAACTAATTTTGGGTCAAATAGTGTATCACGTTGCACATTTTTTTGTCCCGGCACAAGTCTTTCTCTGAGTGGCCACTCTTTCTTAACGTAATGTAAATTTCATACTCGACTGTCCCACTCGCAAAAAAAAACATGGATACTTTGTGAATCCAGACTGCTGACCCAAAAGCATGGATATTATTTTGAGATCTCCACAGAGTTGCCAACAATATTCGCTATACTTTATTTTATTTAGCAACAGCTCAAGATTGTCATATGTTTCTTTGAGATGCACGGAGTGAGCAACAGGCACTGAGGCATAGGTATTACCATTGTACAACAAGATACGCTTCAGACTTCTCTTAGAAGGATCAATAAATAACCGCCATGGTGTTGAAATGTAATTGTCAGCTCCCAGGTGCATGACTACTTCAGGAATATTATGACAATACACCAGTGAGCCCCCTTGAGAAAAATATTCCACGAACTCTTTTTCACGATGCCTATACCACGAAAATGTGGTACCTGGAGCCAATAGATTTTTATCTTTCAGTCGTGATCCTAAGATTTGTGCAGCATATTTCGATAGGCGTAAGTCTCTCACTAAGTCATTTAGTTCAGCTTATATAAACTTTTGAGGTTGGTCTATCTTAGGATTAAATTCGTCGCCATCGGTTTTTTCGTTTGAACTTTCATCTGATGATTGCTGTTGGATGGTGTGGAGAAAAGGTGGAGGAATAGGGATTCCTGGTCTACGTGATATAGGTCGTTTAGCAGAAGATAAATCATCATATTGAATTTTGTGTTTATTTTTTGAATTGAAACCCATAATATCGCAGGAGCAAAAATGTCGTCTCCATGGTTTTTTGGTTCCCTCCATATCATAGGAATGACGAAGGGTAAAGAGTTACGTGTACCTTTTGTCCATTTTCTCAGTAGTTCGACACACTGAAAGCACACTTTGTGTGGATCCCAAGGTTTGTCCTGATCACCAAGCTTTACATCGAAGTGTAAGCGTGATAAGCTTTCTTTATAAAGTCTGTTATGTTTCGTTGATGCTTTCCTATTGTTAAATCGCCACACACGTAACAAAATATATCAGGACTGTTCTTACACTTTCTTGATGACATTATGATGCCGTCAAGTTGACGGCATCGGCAGGTGTTGCCATTCAAATGAAATTAACATAATGTATTAAAATATTTTCTATCGATCTATCAAGTATTTTAAAGAAATAATTTTAATGCAATTTACGAAATATAAATAAGGTATTTGTTTGCGCTAGTATATAATATCTCACAAGGTTTTTTTAATTTTGTAAAAAAATTTGACGTGAGAGACTTAAACATAATTATTATTTAGAATCAGCGTACCCGTATTAGCTAAGAACACCTGTCAAACTAAAAACACCAAAAATCAGGTCGACCTTTGTAACAATTTATATCATGCAAAAAATAAAACCATTTAGGCAAAAGACAGATCTGAAGGCTAAAGTGATCATTTACATGACAGCACTATCTATTCCTACACATGCTAGGGAATCATAGAAGCTAGAGAAAATTTATGAAAGTAAATTAACAGTAATAGTGATGAAATTACTAAGTCATATTATAGGGAAAACAATGTGGGACAGATAAAAATTAGAAGAATAACAGAACAAGAAAATGCACTAATCAAAATAGAAATAACGCAACTTAAACGGTTTGGAAATATCGTAAGGTTGGATAACAATAAGTTACTGAGGAAAGTGGTAGAAGATAAAAGAAGGGAAGGCATGCCCAGGAAGAGCTGGGAAAGTACAATAAAAAACTAGAATCCAAAATAATCAAAAGTTTTGAAGAAATGAAATGATGGACAAAATATCGCAAGGCATGGAGAAATTGGAACAGCACCTACAGTAAATAAATCCGTCTTCAAAATTAATCATTGACTTCGATTATGTACTTTTCAGTGTTTATAAATTTGAAGTTTTAATATTTAAATGGCCCTGCTTTTTAGCTAATATTTATTAAACCTGACAACGTCGTAAAGGTATTGATGACCGCCGGCTGTTAGTTTGCTCTCCCTAAGCCAGGTGCAATATTATGGATGATAGGCCTCGTGTACCTAGCGCAAGATATGAGAGACAACTGTCATTGTAGTGTGTATACAGCATATCAAGTACTCACGATATACAGAGTGGTTCAGAACAATCATAAACGCCGACATCAAAACATAGATAAAGAAAAATATTAATAAGAAATCTTTTCATACTTTTCAATATTTCAAAACAGTGGTCAGTTAGTAACTGTAACAGTTAAATTTACTTTTAACGCCCTTTGTATAGTTCCACAAGGAAAATGAAATTCCTGTAGTTAGCTTTATACCATGAATCACAATCGTTTTATTAAAAAATCATTTATAAAAGATATATATATATATATATATATATATATATATATATATATATATATATATATATATATATAAGAAATACTGGATATTATTGACTGTCGATATAAACAAACAACACAGTTTATTAGGGCTGCAGTCAGTAGGTTTGGCCGGGATGTTATAGAAACACTCTTTTGACTTTTGGTCGAGCTTTCGGAATTCTTTTATTCCTTCTTCAAGACACTGTAATTAGAAGAAAGTGTAAATATTTACAACATATCTCAAATTGTCATTACAACTTACTAGTCGTTGAGATTATTTTTCTAAAGCTACGACACTCAACAATAAAAACACACATATAAAATATAACATTTAAAATAATGGACAATTGTCCATTTAGAAGAGATTTAGAAACGGGTTTGGTACTACTGATCTCCTGCAAACCATCAGAACACTGATTGAAAAAACCACAGAATCTAATGTTAGTTTACATAATTTTTGTGTAAAATTCGTTTTTCCTAATATTTTGTTGGTCCCATGGTTTCTTTCATAGTGGTTTTGAACTTTTGAATTTGCCTTCAACTTTTAGAATTATAATTTCTAATTCAGTCCATAGTTTGCTGTAGTTATCTTTTGCATTTTCCAAAGAGTTCAATTAAATAACTTAGAGGTCGGACTCCCTATGATCTTGTTAAGAATAATTGAAACTGGCTAGAGGGTGCTATTTTTCGGCGGAAAAAAATAAGAGGGAAAATTACTACATTTATAACTTTTTTATTACTGTATTGAAGTTACTTCCGGTTTTTCTTCTTTCTTCTTTTTTTCATTAACTTTATTTTCTTTTTAAATTTGGCTGCCAGTGTGAGCGTAGGGATGTCTGAACCGGGATATGTTTTGCGTTCTTTATACTGTTTCGGTATCTGGCGTTGATCATGATAATATCATGTATCTGACTGCTGAAACAATTTTTTTAATATGTTTGGGAGATTTCGATCTGTACATTCTGCGAGTTGGTAATTTGAACTATATATTCATAATATCTAGATTTTCTTTTTGACTGAACTAAATTGCTCCTTTATTCCGTTAAACCTAAACTTCCTATATTCCGTTAACCTAAACTACGATTATATGATATCCCAATTTCAATAATATGATCACATTGATACATTTTTTGAATTCTACAAATTTCGCGTCTTTAATAATTTACAACGTGTGTAGTAGGCAACCAATTTTACAAATTTAAAAATAATTTGAAAAGCATCAAGAGACAAGTATTAGCATATCATTGGTTTTTATTATGTATGGATTGTAAGGCATTATGTATAGTTTACACCTTTATACAATAATTACATTATTTACTTTTTTTAATAAAGCTTCTTCCTTCGTTTTTGAAAAAGCACAATCTCCAAGATTCAAAGTTTCAGTAACATGAAAAAAGCATTCCAACATTTTTTAGAGTAGCCTACAGATAATTCTTATATTACAATAAAACACTGAAAACGTTTCTTTTCAAAACTTGCACAACACATATTATAATATCTTCTCACTACAGCAGTTTCGGCAGAGTGCCTTTCTCAAGTGAGAAACTTCAGTATTATTTACTTATTACAGTTACAATTATAACTGTCTCAACTGTGAATAGGTATCCTTGTATAATTAGTGGCAAACTGACAGATCACATGTCTTTATTAAGTAGGATCCTATGTTCCCACCACTTAAAATAAAGTAAATAGGTACTTTCTATTTGTTAATTGGAGACCATCTAGTAGATTGACACTTACACGTGCTGGTATTTATTATCCTTTCTCTGAAATAAAAATAAATAAACAAATAAATAAAAAACCACTGCTTGCGGATCTGGATAATACTGGAGAAACATAACCACTGGATGCATGGATTCGAGACTGGATACCTACCTACTACAATAAATGGGTACAATAAAAACGAATATAATAATATTTAATATTCATCTAGGATAATTTTGTGTTGATAATATACCTACACACAAAAAAAAATATTTGCTTTCTCAAATATATAATATATATATATATATATATATATATATATATATATATATATATATATATATATATATTATGTATATAAGCTCGACGTTAATAGTATCTCATACTACAATATTACTAGTCGTCCAAAGTTTTCGAGAATCCAACAACCATATGAGACAGTCTAGACAATAAATAAGAAGAGTCACAACGCCACACCAAGATAAGTTTACCAGGATTCATGCTAGAAAAATCGTTTTGTCATTTTGAGACATACAATTTTTAAAATATAAAAATTTAATAAAATCTTTTTTGAAAAGTATTTCCGGAGTGGAAATCGAAAAGTGAAACATTTATTAGTTAAAAACGTAATTTTCATTACAATCAATTGTGGCTTCATATTATATAAACATAATATTTAACTTGACATGCCACAAGAAAACAGTTTCAGAATCTGGCAATATTTACGACTATGATTCTTGTGCTGGGACTATACCAACTGCATATATGGTTGCCTATATAAAGAGTTGCGTTTTAAAAAAACTTTTGTACCAATTTTTGCGTTTTATTACGTATTTGTAACTATCGACTTTAACAAGAATATTATTGACGTAAGATAATAAATAGTTACGAGAATATGAAATATATAAATTAGAAAGTGTTTTGAATCTATAATAAATATGTCATTAAAATATCTGGTTCAGTATTTGCCACACATTATGTAGATAATATTTCTGAGAACTTCGTTTTGCCTTTTGTGCTTCAAATTTTAGTACTTTTCCAGATTTTTTATTTATTACTTTCAATAGTCTTTATACCTGTTTACTCTATATGCCTGTGAGCTTTAAATCTCGAGTCAACTTTTTGAACTCCTCCAAATATTTTCTGCCGTCTATATTCCTCCGATAATTTTTGTGAACACCTTTTTTTTTTAGATCTCTACTTTTATTTCTTCCTATTGGTTCATAATCCTCGTTTTGCTGGCATCCATCACCATGGGACTTGATCTCCCGCTGGCATCCATCTCAACTTCATTAATATTTTGTTTATCTGTTTTCCTCCTTTCCCTATGCTCGTTATGGTTACTCCTCTGTATTCAAAATATGATACTTTTTCAAACTGTAGAGAGCCTTTGCTCCTTTCATTTTGATAAATTTGCTATTATTATCTGTCTACTCTTTCCTTATTATGCGTTTTTGTTTGGTTTATTGTTAGTCCTATTTTTTCGCTCCTTCTTCAATTTTTTTTTAGATGTTTTTTTGTTCTCGCTATTATCCACACTTCATCCGCTATTCATTGTTCCTTGCTATTAAAAATAGTTCTATTCGTTCTCATATTGAATCTTCTTACGATTTGTTCTAATACTAAGTTTAATAAATTCGTTGTCCCCTTGTTTTCCCCTTGTTTTAAACCACTGTTCATTTTGAACTTCATTGAAAAGCTTTCTTCTATTGTTATCCTATTTCTCGTGTTCCTAGGCCTCACTCTCACTAAACTTATAAGCTTCTCTAGTATTTCTAATATTTTTATGGCCTCACATAACATATAACATAACATCCATATAACATCCTTCGAGTTATGGAGTCATATGCCCGTTTAAAATCGATAAATAGCATTTGTAATCATAAGTTTTGTTTGTAGTTTTATTTTGAATTCATTTTAACTTACTTATTTGATCAGTAGTTGTTCTTGCTGGTCTAAACCCTCCCGGGTATTCTACGATGACTTTGGTTTCATATTTAATTAATATTTTCCTAATAATTTTTGCAAGTATATTATAGACTTCTTTTAATTGTGCTATAGTATACTATACCTCCATAGTTTTCGCACTCTGTTTTGTGGAATTTTTGTAGATCGGACAAATAAAAG
Organism: Diabrotica undecimpunctata; assembly: GCF_040954645.1. Classification (NCBI taxonomy): domain Eukaryota; kingdom Metazoa; phylum Arthropoda; class Insecta; order Coleoptera; family Chrysomelidae; genus Diabrotica; species Diabrotica undecimpunctata. Next base: position 52,111,623 of record NC_092812.1, read on the forward strand.
CGCTATTCCATTGTTTCGCCATTTGTGTCTTTTGCCAAATTATTAATGTCAAGCGGAATATTCATTCTTTCAGCCTTTCCCTCCATCCTTAAAAATCTCAGCTGACATACCACTTTCTAATGCCATTTTTATCATTGTTTGCCTTTTAATATTTCCTTAAATCCATTCAAATTAGGTTCCTCACACGTCCCTTCTTCATCTTCTAGCCAATTCTGACTTTCCTTTAGTTCCTCTCGTTGGTCCCGTCGCCCATCTGTTTAATTTTTCTGTGGTTTTTTCCTAGAAATAAACCTTCTTTGTTTCTGCAATACTTTGTATTACTCTTTTTTAGTTTCTCATTTATTAATGGCATTTATTAACTTCTTGATAAAAATCTCTCTTAACCTCCTTGTTCATGTAGGCTTCTTTTATGTCTTTCATTTGCTTTTCTAGCTGTTATCTTTTCTTATTTCTGTAAATTTTTTTAGCTTCTCTTCTCCTAGCCACATTATTTTCTACCGTATTTTGGGCATCTTCTCTGTCTATTGGTGCTTTTGACTTGTTTCTTCTTGCCAAAGCATTCCTACATTCTTCAACTAACCAGTCTTGACGTATCTTTATATGCACTATTCCTATACACTTTTCCGCTGATTTCGACATGGCTGTCTGTATGGTCTGCCTTTCTTCTTTTATTTCCTGCTTGATTGTATTCTCTAGCCTTTTATTTATTTCTTCCTCTATTTTGTTTACTTCCTCTTTCTCTTGGAGGCGCTCTAGTTGTTAATTTAATCTATCTCTAATAGGTTTTGAAATTATTGGTAATTCTTATTTTAATTTTGCTATTGCTAATGTTTGGTCACTGTTGGGATCTGCCTCTCTGCAACTCCTACAATTGACTATTGCCTTATCATGTTTGCTGTCTATGATATATCCGATTTTTTACTTTTCCATCGGGGGAAGTTCATGTTACCTAATGAATGTCTTTATTATCAAAACTTGTGCTAGCTATTTTCATTTAGTTCTTTGTAGCAAATTCGATTAACTTTTTCCCATTTTCATTTGATTACTTATGCAAACTTCGTCTCCTTGTTATTGTTTTATATATTTTCTCTTTTTCGACATTTCGCATTCATGTCTTCATGAATATTTTTATATCGTATTTCTGTATATTCCTTATTAGGGAGCTTAGCTTTTCGTAGAACTCAATTTTAGTTTCTAAATCTTTATGTTCAGCGGGCGCATGCACATTAATGATACTTAGCTTTCTATGCTTTCCTCTTGCTCTTAAGTAACATATTCTCTCTGCTATTGATTGAAAATGTACAACTGCTTTGTTTACTTTCTCGGGCATCATAAATCGGGCACTCTAAAATATGTCTATATCTCTTGATGCCCCACTCTTTCCTATTTTTATTATTTTAGGGCAGGGATAACTATTGTATATTTTTCCATTATTTGATCTAAATGCTTTCTTAAAGCTCCCTGCTCGTAATTACTTCTTACATTCCATGTCCAAATTTTTATTATTCCTTGCATTGTTGCTTTTCTTTTGTGCCTATTTTCCGTTTTCCATAGTCATATCCCTTTTCCTTAGCATTTCGGTATCATACATCCTCAGCTGTTTTTCTTCTACTAGTTTTTTGGCAATTTTAATCTTTTAATCTGGTATTTTCTTTTAATTGCTGTTTTTCTTCATCCCATACCGATTCCTTTCCGTTCACAATTAACTTTTTGTTAGCAATTTTTGTCTGCTTTCTTTTACTTCTTTCTTCATTTGCTATTTTAGCGATTTTTTTCTGTATTTCCTTTTCTTTCGATATCAGATCATTATTTATGTAGATGCGATCTTTATGGTGATTCAATTTAATTTTCTTAATATTGTTCTGAAGCTATTTTCTTGTGGCATTTTAAAGTAATTACTATTTTAATGGGAATAAGCCACAATTGGAGGTAAAAATAAGTTTATTGACGTTTCAATCTCCACTTCGTGTATTAATGTTTTTATTTTAAGAACGATTTCCGAAATGGAGATTGAAACGTCAATAAACTTATTTTTACCTTCAATTGTGGCTTATTCCCATTAAAATAGTAATTAATTTTCTTATTTAATATCTCCATTTAATCCGTGAAGGTTTCTGTTTCTACGATGTAGACTGTTTATCCTATTTTTGTTGCGTTCCTTAGTTCTTGCGATATAAATGCTTCCATGCTTTCTTTTAGTTTGTTATAATCGTTTGTATCTATGTTTAATCCCGATATAATCAAACTTTTCTTTTTACTTATTTTCTCCACTTGCTCCATTGTGTCTTGTAAATGTTTTATTCCGATTTTTAATTTTCTGTTTCCTTTCTGTATCTCCTTTTATCATATCTAAATCTCCTTTTATCTTTATCATGTCTTCATTTTTGTCCAATAATTTTTGCATCAATGATGATATCTTATTAAAATAATTTTTAAGTTGAGTTATCTCCTATAGGATTATCCTAGTCAGTTTTTTTAGCTATTCTCAAATAAAGGAAAATTATATGAGTATTACAAATTTAAACAAAATTAATCTAGTAATCACTTTCCGTTTAGTCGTCAATTAGAAGCGCCCATTTAATTACTTACAAATCTTATCTCAAACAAGGTATCGAAATGATGGTATTTCCTATTAACCAGCCTTGAATTGATCATTCAAGCTTTGTTAAGTTTCAAACTATTATTTTTAATTTCGGATTGTAAAGTCTTAGTTATTGTTAAAATAAACAAATAAAAAGTAGTGTGGTAAATATTTGATTTCAAAGTCCAGCGGAATATATTTCAATTGAAAATTCAAAGTTCTATAAAAATTTCTTTTTTATTATTTATTTATGTAATCTGTAATGGTAATTACGTAAGTGAATAATTTTGGATAGGCTGGTGTAATTAGTAGTGTTTAAAACTATTGAAAATATTTACATCTGACCTAGGCAACAAATCCTTGAAGATTTGCAAAAAACCCTTATTTTTGCAGTAATTAATAAATGTTAATAACTTTGTTTTTTGCATAATCATATGTAATATAACTACTTACATTATGGTAATTATTGAGTTATGGAAGTTTGCTAAATCTTAGCTACATCCACCAAATAGTTTGTAAGTTATTCCATTTGTTTATCCCGGAGAACGATTATTAAACAACTGTACTCGCCCAAACAGCCGATATGTACGGCACTGCAAAATAAGTAATCTTAATAACGATCCGAAACTACGTTTATGAATACCGTATTGTATCAAATTGCCGAAAATGGGTTCAAAATTTTCCGAAAATCAAAGATTGTCTCCGCTACTGGTACCAATATTTTTGTACGGCATTAGGTCGCAGGTCATTATTTTTATAACATTACATTTATAGCATTTAGCATTTATAAGTAATAAATGCCGCACAAAAATTTTTGACCAAAATACCTCCTCTGCCTTCCATGATAAGTTTACCTGACCTGTGTAGCCACCTGTACCGATAAAAATTGACGGCATAGTTTCTGAAGTTGATATTAGCTAATGTAGTATTCATTTATATGTTATTCATGCTGGGTCAAATGACCCCTTAAAAATGTCCCATAGGCTTGTAGTCTATCATCTATATCCATGTCTCCTAGATACCACGTTAACCTTCCATTGCATTGCAAGTATCGCATTATTAATTAATTATAAATTTCTATTATTCTATTACAAACAGAATGCTTGTGCACCCCAATTTGTTTGTAGAAAGAACAATTAAATTTGCGAGATATTTAAGAAGTTTGTAGATTCAAACATTTGTTGCGTTTCACTAATAGTGGAGGACTCAAATTAGTTTCAGTGCTACGACTACTTGCTTATTCATAATCTTAGTACATATATTATTAGACTCTTTTAATATCCGACCTTTTTCGGCTTTCAGTGTGTAGCCACCAGTTTCCATAAAGCTTCGTCGCATCTGGTGAACTATTAAAGAGTCAACTTGAAGGTTCATAGCAACCATAAGAAAAGATTTTAAATTATGAGCAAGTCAGCAATTTAATTAAACCCAGCTGTGAGACATGTTCACCCCTAAGAATTACGTTCGGGTGTAACAATTCATTGGGGTGAGGTGTATTAACTCGAGTAAAAACAGAAGTCACTCCACCACGCTCCAATGCTCCAGACCAATCCTTTCCCCCCTATAGCACTCTGATGCGCGATAGGGGCACAACTATCAGCCAAATGCTGTTCATGTGGGAATCCTGGGTAATAGAACTCCAACATGGTTTCCTAACCGAATGAAAATCAGGACAGCGCATTGCCGCTATGATCCTGTTATCATAATGTGGCTTATCCCCGAACTAAAAATTACTTACTTGGGTCTCAAGTCTCCGCTCTGAGGTAGGCTCAGTTCGGAGACTGGGTGCTCAAGGGGTTGGGCCCTACGTGCTCGGGTTTTTGGGGTTTTTGTTAGTATTTTTTAAATTGTTTTGGTGGCCCAGGCCGTTTTTTATGTTTTTTGGTTTTTTTTTTGTAGGTTGCCTGAAACCACTTAAAGCAACTGGACCCACGCTTTTCGTTGCGGTTGTCCACGAGTTTTTTCGAGCTACGAACAGTCTTCTTAGTGTGCTGTTATGTTGTTTTTTGTATGATTTATCTTTGGTGTATTGTTTTCTCTCTGGTGTTTTTATTATTTTCTCTGTAGTATATGTTTGATATTATTTGATTATTTGTTGTTTCAGTCTTTTGTGGCTCCATCTATGGAAAGCGTCATAGCTCATCATCTCTCGCATTATGTGACTTGGATGGTTCTGTATCTCTGCGAACTTTGTTCTTGCTTTGTCTTTCATAATCTGTCACTCTGATTTGCTGCAATTCTCTATAGAGGAATCTTTCTGCAACGTATCTCGGTACGTTGCGTTGGCTGCTTCTCTTAACCTGCTGTTGTGTGCCGCTTGTATTTTCTTTTTGGAATATATATATATATATATATATATATATATATATATATATATATATATATATATATAACATAACATATGTGTCACCATGCGAGAGATGCATATGTTAGTACAGGAAGAACTATACTATTTATTAATCTTATCTTCGTTTTCATTCTTAGTTTGCTTTTTCTTCCTGCTAGGCCTCTTATTGACGCTTTGGTCATGTTGGCTTTTTGTATTGTGGCGTCTACGTGTTTACTGAACGTTAAGCCTTTGTCCATAATTACTCCGAGGTATTTCGCTTCGCTTTTCCACTCGATGGGGTTGTGTTGCACAGTCACTCGTTCTTCTGATTGCTGGTGCCTCTTTTTGAAAAGTACAGCCTGCGTCTTTTCGGAGTTTAAAGCTATTTTCCATTTTAAACTCCGTTCTTCTATGTCATCTAACGCTGTTTGTAGTTTGTTTACCGCAATGTCTATGTTTCTATGTTTGGCCGCTATCGCTGTGTCGTCGGCATATAGACTTAGTAATGTACCTGGTGTTCTAGGTATGTCTGCTGTGTATATTGTGTACAGTAGAGGTGACAGTACCGCTTCCTTTAAAATTATGATAAGATTTTTCATTTAGTTTAACCAAATAATAGTTTGATTTTTAAGGTTATAAATTAAAAATGCTTGAATTTATTTACTTCGCAAAAATTTATCAGCATAAAAATAATATTAAAATTTATGTCATGCGATAGTGTTATGATTTTTTAATAAAGTAGATGTCTGGAAATTTTAATATCTTTGAAGGATTTTAATTGTTTCCTTAAGTCAATAAGATACAAATATTTGAAGACTAGACAGTTTATTATAATTATTATCTAAATTTTTGATGATATTTATGTAAGAGGTTTTTCGTCCAATTTGAGAGCATTACTTTTAAATTAAACCCTATATGGTACATTAAAGTTAAAAAAAAATAATAATGAAAGGTTATTTCATAAAAAAAAATTTTTTTCATTGTTGATAAGTGAATAGTCGAGATTTAAATTTTTCCATTAACAACGTACTCTGCATTGCGGAAAAAGCCATATATACAAATTAATAACTAATTATAATTGAATTAGAATTAATCTTTAAATTTCAAAATGTTTTTATGACGGTATACTCCAGTAATAATTCCATGTAACTTTCTTATCTAGGATAACTTCAAGAGAATAGTATTGTTTCATTCATGGTCGGAGGTTGAATTGTTAATTTACTCTTATATATGAATGGAACAAGTGTCGTTTTATTTGTATTTACGGAAAGCCCTTTTTTTTAACCCTAAGTGGTTACTAGGTTTAAGGCACTAGGTTTGATTTTCTATAAACTGGTCGTTACTTTTCGCGGGATTGATTTAACTAAATATTTCCAAACAGCTGGATAGAACAAATTGTTTTATCAGCTACTTTGTATCGTAGAAATTAGAGTTACATTACCGATCTTAAAAAATATTAAATTTTAAACCTGACTTGATTGTTCTAATGCTTGTCTAATTTTTGATCTTGTCTGTCAAAAAAATTTCAAAAGAAAGATAAAGGTATATAGGCTACAAGCCCATGGGACATTTTTAACGTATCATTTGGCTTAGCATGAATCACATATAAATCAATACTACAATATGTAGTAACAACTTTAGAAACTATTCCGTCAATTTTTATCGGTACTGTTGGCTACATTCAACTTTATTCCTATTACTTTTTAGTGTAAAATGGAAAATAAAAAAGTTGTTAACAAAAATATAACTAAAAATTTTTGAAGAAATTTTCTTTTGGGCCTTATAAATTTTTTTTAAAATCATTTTACGAGAAAATGACATCAAAGCAATATTATAGAGGATTCTTCAAAGAATAATTTTCACTACGAATAATTTCATTAATTTTTCTGGGTTTTACAGCTTTTCGAAGTTGAACGGGTTCTTGATTACTCGTAAGAATACTATAAAAACAAAATATTAGACTTAAATGGATTTTTAAATCAATGTATCATTTTCTTAACATCCAGATTTAGCCATACGGCTCACACTCCATATAAGAGGAACATTCGCTCATCCCAGATACCTACGGTATCAAAAGGATTGAGCTCTGGTGGGACTCTTTCCATGTTATGGAGTCTTGACGTCGAAAGTAGCACAGCTTTCTGCATGATCTTATATAGATGTTCATTTAGACCCAGCTTTTTTATGTTTTCTAGGAGGTTCTTCGGGATGACTCCAGTGGTAGAAAGAATAATAGGTATCGTCTGGGTACTTTCCATTCTCCATTGTCTCCTTATTTGTATTTCCAGATCTCTGTACTTGGCGATCTTTTCGTTATACTTAACACGCAGATTATTGTTGTTAGGTATCGCCACATCGATTAGTGTTGTTTGTCTTGTTAGTTTATTAACTAGCACGAGATCTGGTCTATTATGTGCTACAGTTTGGTCTGTGAGCACAGTGCGATCCCAGTATAGCTTGTAGTTGTCATTCTCAAGCATACTCTCAGGAACGTATTGATAATATGGGAGATGGTTTGTTTGAAGAAGTCCCTGTTTAAAAGTTATCTCTTGATGGAGGATCTTCCCTACTGAGTCATGCCGTTCCTTATATTCAGTTGCAGCAAATGCCTGGCAGCCCCGGTAAGATGTTGGATAGTTTCTTGGGCTTGACATTCATATCGGCATTTGTCGTTTTGGACCTGAGGGTCTTTGACTATATATTTCAGGTAATTTTTGGTTGGTATAACCTTATCCTGAATGGCGAGTAATGAACCTTTTGTTTCAGGGAACATCTTTCCTGATGTCAGCCAATAGTTATACGCTATGTCGACGCTATATTGTCGACATAGTCTTGACTGACTTCATTCGGATGTCGCCCGTGCAGAGGTTTATCCATCCAGATGCGCATTTTTCCGTTCTTAGTAAGATGGTTTATGCGCATTTCTTGTTCCCTCAGTTTGATCGGTGTTGTGTCATCTACTGCACAAATCGCGCGATGAAGAGTAAATGTCTCCGCCTGCACCTGAAAATAAATTCGTAAACTTCTTAACACTATTCTTATGTTATTATTAATGTATTATCGACCCTTTCCACCACCACAAAACTTATTATTAATTATTACGGCATTAGGTACCAATATTTTTGTACCTCATTAGGTCACAGGTCATTATTTAGGTCATTATTTATTATTTAGGTACTACCTACCTAAATTATAAATGCCGTGAGTTTACGTTACCTATGTAGCCACCAGTACCGATAAAAATTGACGACATAGTTTCTTAAGTTGTTAATATATTATATTGCAGTATTGATTTAAATGTGATTCATGCTAGGTCAAATGAACCTTTAAAATGTCCTATGGCCTTGTAGTCTAATATAGTCAAGACACATGAATCTTGCAATTTTTTATTCAAAACACTAGCATATTATTGTAAATTATTTAAAAGTACCTAACGTTTTTACATTTCTATTTATTTTATCCGTTCAAAAACATTTCCGTATATTGTGTGACATAACATCACTATACACAAACAAAATGATCTCACTGAATTCGATGCAGGTCAATGTATAAAATACCCAAACAATTGATATTTTATCTACAGATTGAGATAAATCAATAAACTGTCTCATCAGTTTTATTTTGAATGAAACGAGACCAAAGTACATGAATAATAAAACGTAAATACGGGGTCTCCTAAGCGGACTTTGAACATTAGTTAGTACTAAACGAAGAGTCGACCGCCTTGAATTTTTTAAGTGTTGATCTGCTGGTAGCCAGAGCAGTACTAGCTAATAAGTGATTAAGGTCGAAATTTCTTAATTTCTTCTCTTTTTCTTGAGTTTTCTAGGAATCCATATCCTTGTTTATTATGCCTGTCCCCATTTTTAAAATGTCAATACTTCTGGCGAAGTTGCTCAGCTGTCAGTGGATCATAAATTATCTCCGAGGGTCTAAGAGTAACCCTTCTAAGAATAAATTAAATCATATGAAAATATTAATATCTAGTCGCATAGTATATATTTGTCATTTCTTTTTTATTTTTTCAACAACGACAGCTCTCATTGTCTCACTTTCGTATCTTATTGAAGTGTTTTATTTTCTCAGATAAAAATGCCCAGTGGGAAAACCTGTGGTCAATTTAATATCCTCTTCGTTTTTGGAGAAGACAGTTCGAGGTGTCAGATGATAATTTTACAATTTTTTTTGCTTATTTTGCTTACAACTATTTTAAGAAGAAGGCATCTTTGTAATCCGCAAACGGCAAACACTGAAAGAGAGTTATGTACGCGTGAGGGGGCTAACGCAAGTTAATAGACTTTATCAGTAGCGTGCAGTTAAGTTAATTTTCAATTACTCCTACAGTGAACTTTTTTCAAATTAGTTTTACCTATTATTCTAAACATATCCAATCTTACCATATCTAATCTAACCCTTTCCAATCCTGTATTCTAATCTGTCTGCACATGTTATATCACTAATGACTTATTTCGATTAGTACATTAGCGAGATGAATCAAAATCAGCTTACATAAATAAGACATTGGGACGTCTTATTCTTTCAGATTTGTTACCACTGGAACTATCTTTAATGTTGAGCAAAAGAGGTAAGGCTAAAGAAACAATTCCGCTTAAATGTGCGGTGCACATGAATCATATCAAAAGGATTTACTGTATATAAATATATAAAAATAATAGAATAGAACATAATTCCTCAAAAATGGAGATCAAGCATCCTAATACCCCTCTTCAAAAAGGGAGACAAATCGGACCGGGAAAATTACAGCGGAATTAATTTAATTAACACAAACCAAAGTTATAACAAATAAACTAAATGAAATTATAACACTAGCATAAAAACAACAACGTGCAAGATAAAGCATTAGAATAAAACAAACCAGCATATTTATGTTTCGTGGACCTTAAGAAGGCATTTGATCGGGTCACATTAAAGGACGTTATTCACTTGTTATACGTAAGAGAGATACTTGTAGGAATAATCAAAACGATCGAAAATATCTACCAAAACAACACAATAAAAGTAGAAGTAGAAGAAGACCTGACCCTATTGAAGCTGGCAGGGACAGGGAAATTTCCTGAGTCCTCTATTATTTAACCTGATTATGGATGAAATAATAAAAAAAAGTAAGAACTAAAAAATCATACCAAATGGAGAAAAATTAACTTAGAATAATCTGCTATGCAGACGACGTAATACTATTCTCTCAAAGTGAAGATGATTTACAACGTATGCTGCACCAATTTAATATAACCGCCAGAAAATTGAACATGTTAATTTCCTCTAAAAAGACAAAATGCATGATGAAATTGGAGCTGGAGAGTCAGATAATAAAGTGATGGAGTTTAAATATCTAGGCATCTTATTATCTAGCTACGTAAAGCTCGAAACAGAAGTGTAAGATCAAGTGAATAGAGCAAACGAAGTCGCAGGTTGCCTGAATAAAACAATATGGAGAAAAAAAATATGGGGAAAGAAATAAAAGGCAGAATTTACAAAACCGACCAATAATGACATACGCGGCAGAAACACGACTTGGCACAGAGAGGATAAAAGGATTTTAGAAACAGCAGAGATGAAAACAATTGATGGTAAGATTCTATGGGACAGACCTAGAAGTAGATATACGACGTAGATGCAAGGTGGGGAACATCAAGGACTGGGTAACAAATAGAAGAGTAGAAAGGAACAAATAGAGTAGTAAAGACGGCAACAGACGATTACCCAACAGGAAAACGATCAGTAGGGAGACCAATAAAACGATGGAACGACAACTGGAGGCACATTGGAAAACAGACAGTTATGTCTACATAAAAAGAAGAAGATGAAGAACGGTTTACTGTAAATAACATCTTACTTATACTCTGAAAAAGATTATAAAAGGATTTTTATAATTAAATTTAGAAATTACTTGTTTCATATTTTCATTACTAGCGCAATTTACTTTCGTACGTCTTATGCTGTAGAGTGGACCATTGGCTGTTGAGTATCTAGCCAAAACAGTCGCAAATTCGGAAATGGATTTTGAAACGGCTACAGAAATTCACTATCATTTCAAAAAGTAGCAAATTGTTAATATAGTTGCGCACTATTAAAACTTTGAATTGAAGTAGTGCTTCGTACTGCACAAGTACTTCATACTATTTCTTCTTTGATTAACTGGCAATTCCTCCATCTCGTCTAAAAGTGTGGTTTGTAGACTCTATATAAAAGTTACCATTTAAATTTGAAGACAGTGCATCAAGACCCAAGAAGCTGTCTCCAATTATATCGCTTAAAATATTAATTTTGAATTCATGTTATAAGTGTGACCTTCGATTTAAATTATCATTTCAATATACCAACTGTAGCTGTTCTTCCAATTATACACTATTTTGCGCGTGTGAAAGTTTCTTAGTTAACAAGTAGAATATTTTAGTGAAATTTCTATTTTATTTTTGTTTTATTATTATTTACGATCCAATTAGCAAAATTCAATAGTAGATTTAGACCATTTGGCAATAAGTTTTGCACAGGGATAGATTTTCTGTTCCCAATTTTATTTAAAAATACGTTATGTTTGACGTTTCGATTTCCACTTTAAAAACATTATCAAAACGCAAATTAACTAAATTGTTTAGTATTAAATTTGTTTTAATTCATTCAATATATATATATATATATATATATATATATATATATATATATATATATATATATATATATATATTGTTACGTAAAAATATGAGTCATAGTTTTTAACCTTTAAAACATGTTTTTATTCTAATATGTTGTAGAGATTACGAGAGGCCTCGATTTACCTGAGCGACCTTCCAGAACCAGTGCGAGGGAAATCCAGTTTGCCTTTACCGTTTCGCCATCGAAGGTTTTGGATTTTTCGAGATAACGGCACTGGTATATAATAACGGAACTTTATTTGGAAGGGACAGTTAATTCGGACGACGCGCTCGCGATAAAATGTTACGTTCGCTTTTTAATAAATTATGTATGTTTAGTGAAAATAAATAAATATCAGTCATTGTGCTTTTTAATGAATTAAGATAAGAACAAGACATTATAAATTAAAGACTTAACAATTAATAAATTCACAACAAATGGTGTCAGAGTGAGATCGAACATAAATTAGACTTATAATAATAATACAAGTGAATATAAAATAAATTGTGAAAATGGCTACGATTTATGAGCTGACAGTGACTAATTTAAGAAGACATCTCGAAGACAGAGAATTAGCTTCTACCGGAAAAAAGGCTGAGTTAGTCCAACGACTAAAGAACGCTTTGCTAGAAGAAGGACTAGATCCAGAGACTTATATATTTGAAGATGCTGTCCTCTCGTCGATTTCGAAAGTTTCTTCTGATGTAGCCAAAGTTTCTGGTGACATCGCATCATTAGAGAACAAAGTTTCTGACGATATTTCGAAAGTTTCTTCTGATGTAGCCAAGGTTTCTGGTGATGTAGCCAAAGTTTCCGGCGACATCGCTTCGTTGGAAGACAAAGTTTCTAACGAGATTTCTTCGCTGGAAAGCAAAGTCTCTGCTAACATCTCTTCGGAAATCTCTAAAGTCACTTCTGAGATGTCTGCCCTGGACGATAGAATATCTTCATTAAAAAACCAAGTTGCTGCCGATATGTTAGCCTTCGAAGAAAAGATATGGAAAGAGATGGAAAAGAAGATGGAGGAAACAGGGACAGCAGAGAGAGGTAACAATCCGATTACAGTGGAGATAAAAGAAGACGAGACGAAATTTAAGTTGGAGACACGGCCGAAATTTGAAGGAAGTGGAGGTTCTATTCATGTTAAAGTCCCAACTTTCGACGGAAAATCATCATGGAACAACTACATGAAACAGTTCGAATCAGCCGCAAGAGCAAATGGATGGTCTGAAAAAGAAAAGGCTGTAAACCTGACTATCGCCCTTCGAGGAGATGCCTTAGATGTGCTTCAGACCATAGCCGTAGAGGAGACCGATGATTTCGAACAACTGAAGAAGAGGTTAAATATGCGATATGGCCACGAACATTTGGAGCATGTATATCAGTCACAGCTTAAAAATCGTAGACAGAAGAAAGATGAGGCTCTTCAAGAATATGAGGTAGATATTGCCAGATTAGTACGATATGCTTATCCAACAGCTCCCGAAGACATGATGGAAAAATTGGCCGTTCAAACGTTTATTGATGGTCTTCGTGATCATGAAATGCAGAGAACACTACGATTAGCTCGTCACAAGACGCTGGTTGATGTCTTATCCGCCGCCCTCGAATACGAGTCAGCTACGCAGGCCTCTGGCGGGTACAGTAAAGTTAGGACTGTAAAAGAGGAAGGAGATGAAGATAAACTTGACCAGCTCTTTAATTTGATGAAAAGCATGACATGCAAGAAAAAGAAGACCATAAAATCAAGAAACTCACCATCAGGAAAACCAGAACGAGTCAACCCTAGGGAGGCAGCTTCGACCCGAAACTTTTCCAAAGACCCTCTCATACTAATAGCTTCTTTGAAATGTCGTGAAGATAGTGTATATGTAGATGGAGACATAAATGGTAAAAAGCATACGTTGTTGGTGGATACCGGAGCGACCAGAACCATTATACGCCCGACAGTTATAAACAGCCGAAAGAAACTGTTACCAACGAGGTTACGACTTCGGACCGCTACAGGTGAAAATGCCAACATTCATGGAGAAATCCAGGTACAATTGGGAATTGGGGCAGAAAAGTTTGTCCATACTGTTATAGTTGCTGACATTGAAGAGGATGTTATATTAGGAATGGACGTAATGAATATGCATGGATTCCAATTGGATTTTAAGAATAAGGTAATCAAAGTTGGCAACGAGGAGGTATTTCTCCATCCACATAATGACAACACTGTGCAAGCAGCCATTACAGAAGATACAGTCGTGCCTGCGAGAAGCGAAACGATCATAGTAGCGCGACTACAGGGAATTGTAAACGAAGGGAGACCTGTTATGATGGAGCCTTGGAACCACGACGATGAGGTTGGCCGTGGAATCATAATTGGAAAGGAATTGGTGACTTCGGCTAAAGAAATTCCTGTGAGACTTATCAATGTCAACGACTACCCAGTGACCATAAAGAAAGAGACAAAAGTAGGAACTTGTGTACCTGTGACATCCATAATTCGTCAGGCGACAACATCTGATAATTCCAACGACAAATTCGACCAAATGGTTGCAGTTGCAGGACAGTCTCTAAATCAGATGGAGAAAAGGAAATTAAGGGAATTTCTTCGGCAGTATCGTGATATGTTCGTACCGAAAGGAGGAAAGACGGGAAGAACTACCGTTGTTAAGCATAAAATTGATACTGGTAATGCTAAGCCAATTCGTCAAACAGCTCGACGATTACCACAGGCGAAGAGAGAGGAAGCTGAAACGATTGTTCAGGAAATGAAGAAAGACGGGGTGATAGAACCTTCTACGAGTCCATGGGTCTCTCCGGTGGTCCTGGTTAAGAAGAAAGACGGAACGACGAGGTTCTGTGTGGATTACCGTTTGCTGAACAACGTTACCAAGAAAGATAGTTATCCTCTGCCTCGGATCGATGACACATTGGACACATTGGCTGGAAGTAAATTGTTTTCTACTTTAGATTTAAAGTCTGGATACTGGCAGGTAGAAATGGACCCAGTCGATAAAGAAAAGACAGCCTTCACCACAGGATCTGGATTGTGGCAATTCAACGTTATGCCATTTGGACTTTGTAATGCTCCTGCGACATTTGAGAGGCTTATGGAAAATGTGTTGAGAGGGTTATCTTGGAAAACATGCCTGGTTTATTTAGATGACATAATCGTCTTGGGGGAGACATTCGAAGATCATTTGAGGAATTTAGAAAACGTTTTTAATCGACTTAAAGCTGCCCAATTGATGCTAAACCCCAAGAAGTGCCAGCTATTTCAAGGTAAAGTCAATTATCTGGGTCATATAGTCAGTAAAGAAGGAGTGGCCGTGGATAAGGGAAAAATCGATTCCATTAAGGAATGGCCAAAACCAACTGACAAACATCAAGTGAGAAGTTTTCTTGGACTATGTACTTACTACCGGAGGTTTATTAAGAAGTTTGCAGATATCGCTAAGCCATTAACGCGACTTACAGAGGAAGCAAGAGAATACCGCTGGGATATAGACTGCCAAAATGCCTTTGAGACCTTGAAAAAGCATTTAATAACAGCACCAATTTTAGGGTATCCACTGCCAGAAGGAGAGTTCATCTTAGATACAGATGCAAGTAATGTGGGAATTGGAGGAGTGCTGTCTCAGATTCAAGGAGGACAGGAACGAGTCCTCGGATATTTTAGTAAAGTTCTTTCAAAACCTGAGCGGAATTATTGCGTCACGAGAAGAGAACTTCTGGCAGTAGTGAAATCAGTAGAGCACTTCTATCAATACCTCTATGGAAGGAAGTTTTTAATCCGAACCGACCATGCCGCCCTTAAGTGGTTGATGCAGTTTAAGAATCCAGAGGGTCAGATAGCCAGGTGGATCGAACGACTCCAAGAATACGATTTTAAGATTGAGCACCGAGCCGGAGTTAGCCACAGAAACGCTGATTCTCTTTCCAGAAGGCCATGCCCCGCAGAGTGTTCCCACTGCAACAAAACGGAATCCAAGGAAGCAGCAGTGCTAAGAACGACGATTGTCAACGACGACTGGACGCCTACTAAGATAAGGGAAGAACAAGAGAGAGATCCAGTTATACAGAAAATCCGAAAATGGAAAGAGGAACACCGTCGACCACCTTGGCAGGAAATATCAAACCTATGCTCAGTAGTTAAGACGTATTGGGCCCAGTGGGACTCATTTATCATCGAAGATGGCTTGCTCAAACGAGTCCTGGAAAATGATGACGGTTCAGAGAAAAGAAGACAGTTGGTGATCCCAAAGAGCAGAATAGCCGAAGTACTTCGTCAGTTACACGACAGTCCATCGGGAGGGCATTTTGGTGTAAGGAAAACCCTTCAGCGAATTCGGGAACGGTTTTATTGGATGAACAGTTCCGACGACGTAAAAGACTGGTGTAAGGAATGTACTATTTGTGCTACGAGTAACGGGCCTCACCGGAAAAGGAGAGCTCCTATGAGACAATATAATGTTGGAAGCCCGTTTGAAAGAATAGCTTTGGACATTGCAGGGCCATTTCCAGAAAGTGAAAATGGGGGCAAGTACATGTTGGTAGTAATGGATTACTTCACTAAGTGGGTCGAGATTTATGCACTTCCAGACCAGAAGGCCGCCACCGTTGCAGATAAGTTGATCCAAGAATATATCAGCCGATTTGGAGTGCCTTTGGAGATCCATAGTGACCAAGGCAGGAACTTCGAAAGTGATCTATTCCAAGGAATATGTGATAGACTAGGCATGAAGAAAACAAGAACTACCGCGTATCATCCGCAATCGGATGGTATGGTAGAACGAATGAATAGGACAGTTGGCAAGTATTTGACAAAGATGGTGTCCGATCATCAGCGAGACTGGGACCAATACCTTCCGTTCTTCACAATGGCCTACAGATCTGCTGTTAACGAATCAACAGGCCAGACACCAGCCAAAGTCCTATTCGGACGCGAAATGCGACTACCTTGTGATCTCGAGTTTGGATGTAGACCTGGAGAAGATGTAGCAGGTGAAGATTATGTGATCGAATTACGAAGAAGAATGGACGATGTACATGAGTTGGTCCGTTCCCACCTTCAGATCGCTAGCGACCGAATGAAGAAACGGTACGATACACAAGCCGAAAAGGGTTGCTTTAAGAAGAACGACAAAGTATGGCTGTATAATCCCAAGAAGCGAAAAGGTTGTTCTCCCAAATTGCAGCAGTTTTGGGAAGGTCCATACCTCATCATGGAGAAGATCAACGATGTCATCTACCGAATAAGCAAGATTCCGAGGGGAAAACCGATGGTAGTACACCATAACCGGTTGGCATCTTTCGAAGGTGACCACGACGTAGATGAAGAAGTGGAAGTAAACCAAGTCCAAGATGTGTCTGACCTCACGTTTGAGGAATTCATGGGTGCCTATGGAGGTACCGGTAAAGCGAGACATGGTGTTACCACTGAAGAAAAGCAAGATCTACTCGCGCTCCCCGATGACTACTCGCTGGCCCTTACCATCCCGGCCAGTATCAAAGACGCACCAGGGTTGGCATCCGTCTTTCGAAGGAAGTTTGGTCGAGTTGCAGAACTTCAATGCCAAGTGCCAGCTCCCGGTAAAACCTTGAAACTCCAAGATGCATCACGTTACCTTTTCTACCTGGTAACAAAAGACACTGCCCGTGACCAACCTACCTACCGAGATGTATGGGAAGCCTTACTTCAATTGAGAGGGCACGTACTAGAGTCCGACGTGCAAAAGTTAGCCATGCCAAAGTTGGAGTGCCGCCAATTAGATTGGAGAGTTATCCGAAATATGGTGGAGGAGATCTTTAAAGACACCGAAGTCCAGGTGTTAGTCTGTTGCAATCCGCATAGTTACTGGTGCGGAGAGAAAACCGTCCCTTGTCATTTTTATACAACTGGAAGTTGTAAAAGAGGGTCCAGTTGCCGATACCAGCATACCGTTCCAGTTCTAGTCCCAACAAGGTTCCAGGAGGAACCATCTTTTGAGAGGGGGGCAATGTTACGTAAAAATATGAGTCATAGTTTTTAACCTTTAAAACATGTTTTTATTCTAATATGTTGTAGAGATTACGAGAGGCCTCGATTTACCTGAGCGACCTTCCAGAACCAGTGCGAGGGAAATCCAGTTTGCCTTTACCGTTTCGCCATCGAAGGTTTTGGATTTTTCGAGATAACGGCACTGGTATATAATAACGGAACTTTATTTGGAAGGGACAGTTAATTCGGACGACGCGCTCGCGATAAAATGTTACGTTCGCTTTTTAATAAATTATGTATGTTTAGTGAAAATAAATAAATATCAGTCATTGTGCTTTTTAATGAATTAAGATAAGAACAAGACATTATAAATTAAAGACTTAACAATTAATAAATTCACAACAATATATATATATATATATATATATATATATATATATATATATATATATATATATTCCATATATTCCAGAAAAAAATCCTTTTATAATTTGATATAAATGCACATCATCATGCTTAATTGCAAAAAGAATTTACTACATAGAAATATAATATTAGTAGAACCAGGGCCGCCGAGGGGGATGAGCGGGCCGCCGGCAAAAATTAAGAGCAAAAAAAATTGTTTAATTTGTATATAAATAAAATTATTAATAATAATTTTAAAATAAATTTATTAATAATAAATAATAGTTAACATTTCAAATACAAAATTTAATAAATTTTGATTATATTTATAATACTGAAAATATTTATAATAGAGGTACCTTTCGAGATTTCTGATTTGCAAAGTTGTCTATATTTTTTGAAAAATCTCATAATTTTACCAAATCATGCTCAATGCACAAAGTTGCTAGGTCAGTTAACCGATACTGCTTCATTGAAGATCTGTCATAGCAATTTTAAGGCGAAAAAGACAACTAAAGGATCTTTCCGTTTCTGCGACGGTCGGTATTTCGATATATTTAATACTCTTTTCGGTTAAATACGGTACAGGCAGCTTACAACTTTCAAAACGCCTCTCTTAATTTTGATGTTACTCATACTCTTCGCCATCAAACAGCACAGTAATATTGGAAACATCTGCATTGGAAATGCATGCTTCAGCAGTTTCCCCTTTTGTAAATCTTAAAAATATTTTTACAAGGAACTTTAAATCTTCACTTTCAACCCCCAGTTTTCTCTGTACTGTCAAAGTTGGATTCATTTTTCTTGCCCAACAATGGAAACAAAGTCATCATATGTCAGTTTGCAACTTTCCTTTCGATTTCCATCTGCTATATCTGGTTCTGTTGTCTTCTTTCCAATTCATTTTGAAAAGTAAATGGATTCAACATTCCAGTGATCCGTAAGCTTTAAAACAATTACAAATTGAAGAACCCTTTAGTGACATCAAGGAATCTTCTAATATTGGTGCAAAATGAATTTTGGTCAATCCAATGAAAGGATTATTTCTTCGTCACTTCAAAACTGCACGTTTCCTGGCATTCTTCAGAGGTTTACAATATCTACTGGCTAAAGGATTCTGGTAGCATTTAGATACAATGCAACGAGTATTATTTGAAGCCTCGTACAAAGGGTACTTAGTTCATGGCTGTGTGTGACATCCACAAAAAAATGACGGAAAACTGTATTCCGTTTTTGCAAAGATGAATATGAAGTATATTTGAAATATACCCTACGAATAATTTACAGTTCATACAGCCCTTGTAGGTTCAGAAACACTTTTAGCAACAGCAGCAGGAAGCCTCTTATAAGAGTAAATGATCATCAGTGGAGTTACAAAGCCGGCAACTGAGAATATGAACATCATAGTAATTTTGGCCTTTGCTGTTCCTTGATACAACTAGTATACATTTTTAGCAGCGCGAAAAGTGACAACTTTATCCTCTTAGGGACAAAAGAGGAAACAAGTTTCGTCCCCAATCTTTTTGGATGTTGCAATATATCAAAATATTTTTTCTTGTTGGTTTAAATAATTTTCGATGTTAAAAAACCAGTTTTTTATGTCCTCAGAAACGCAGCTGCTTGCTTTAATTACCGCTTCTGGAGTTCTCAGTTCAGAGTCAAGTTTAGATGACGCTTAAAGAAGTCTTCATACCAATGTCTTCCAAGTTTTCGTGAGAAAACGAGAAAGGAACGGCGACCCTGAAAAGGGAAAAGCTGAGGAAGAAGAAGTCATATATCTATAGAGAGTTATAATCTCATACAGATCTATAATCTCAAACAGATAATTCTAAAAAAATTGTAATAGTAAATTTAGATAGCTATAATAGATATATTAAAATATTTGTACAACTAAAAAACAACGTGGGATCATGAACATAATCAATTCTTGAATAATCAATAACAATTTCATGGCACTGTAAATGGTATGACCCATTATATGAATATTCTCAGCGATAACCACTTCCTGTAATCCTCCTACAATTGCATAAGTATTTTCATAGGTATTTAACTGTCACATTTTCTTTAAGTGATTAGAAATTTGTGTGAGGTACAATCTATATGAATCTGTGAAAAATATTTTTTATACTTTTATAGTCACCTTTAAAAAGATGCATTAAAAAATTAATTAAACAAATATTTAATATACCAGTGAATTAATTTACAGTCCTAAAGATAACCTACCTGTGTGACTTAATATAATTATTTACTTTCCGCATTTGATATACTCCTGAAAGCTTATTTGTATCATGTCTTTTTCCTAGCTCAGTTCCATTAATATACATACAGTCTGCAAAATGTAAGAATTCCAAACATGGTCTATTCATACTATATAAAAGCATTTATTTGTCGAAGTAAAACAATACTTAATGAATATCCATAACATTGTAACAATTTCAGAAGGTAACTAACGGAAATTAATATTTAAAAGGAGGTTTGTGACGCATTTTCTTTAAATAACATTTTCGTTTGCGTTAATGTGATTTTTTTATGTTGTTTTAATTTGCTTTTAAAAAAGGCAATATATATATATATATATATTATATATCTAAAGAAAAAAGAAGTACTTATTGATTCGTTTCGAAAAAATATAAATATGTTTGGATGGGTTTAAGTCAATAAAAAGGGGCTGCTAGTTAAGTTTTGAACTGTGTTTACAACTATTTTCAAGAGCTAAAATGAAAGTACAAAATATCTGGAACGAATAATTGCAAAAAAGTAGTAACTCACCTAATAAAATTAGGTTTGTAAACAAAATTTTGCTGTAACATATACTTAAAAATACATTATTATAAAAAATCCTTCTTAAAGGTATGATCACATAAAGAATGGAATGGAATGGAGCAATTCTGCTCGGTCATTGGTCATACCTTTATGTGATTATTCCATTCTTTTATTTCTGTTTTGTGTCTATTCATTTATACACTCTACGTGACATTTTCTTCTAATGTCTTCACTTGTCTTTCGATCTCTCAGTGTATTTCATGTAATTCTTCTCAGTATTTTCATCTCTGCCGTTTCCAGTAGCCTTTGCGTTGTGGCTGTGTCGGGTCTTGTTTCTGAGACATATGTCATTATTAGTTTTATACTGGCTTTATAAATTGTTGACTTCATCTAAGTGTTAATGTGTCTGTTTCGCCATATACTTAGTGTTATTGAGACATCCTGCCAGTCTATTTGCTTTTTGTACTTGATCTCTTACTTCTTTGTCCAGGTCTCCAGAGCTAGACAGTGTAATTCCCAGGTATTTTATTTCCATTACTTGTTCAATACTGATGCCATTAATTTCTATTTTACATCTGGTTGGTTCTTTGCTGACTACTTATTGTTTTAGTTTTCTGAGATGAGATTGTCATATTAAATTCTTTTGCTCTTATGATAAATCTGTGGACCAGTCTTTGCAGGCTATCTTCATCTTGGGCTATCAATATTGAGTAGTCTGCGTAACAGAGTATTTTTATTTCTTTGTCTCCCATTCTGTATCTTCTTCCTTTGTTAACGCTTTTATGATCTCATCCGTGATCAAATTAAGGAACATGGGGCTCAATGAATCCGCTTGTCTAATTCCGCTGCCTATTTCTATAGGTTTTGTAAGTTGTCCATCTATTCTGACTTCCATTTTGTTGTTTTGGTCGATGTTTCCGATAGTTTTTATAATATTTAGGGGAACTTTTTTATTACACAAAAGATGGATTACATCTTTGAGTCTTACTCTGTCAAACGCTGTCTTTAGGTCAATCAGACCCAGAAATTCTGGTCTATTATACCCTAGTGATTTCTCAGTAATTTGCTTGATAACGAATATTGTATCTGCACACGATCTTCCACTACGAAAACACTGTTGTTCATCTGCTAAACTTATCCTCTGATTTATTAGCACTTGTAAAATTTTTGTTGTAAGTTTTAGCGTAATATTTAACAAGTTTATACCTCTGTAGTTCTCTGGCTGTTTTTTATCTCCTTTTTTGAATAGTAGAATTAGTTCGCTCGTTCTCCATTCTTCCTGTATTTTATTGTGTTTTATAATTTTGACATTAATTAGACCAAATCCTTGGTCTAATAAATGTTTCCCTTTCTTTTTTAAATTCTTTTAGAAAGGTAATCTTGAAAAAATTATTTAAACAACAAAAATGAATTTTGATCAATTATAAATAAATTTAAAAAGCAACCAATGGAAAATTACAAAAAACCCTCAATGTCATGAACGCCAACTTCTAGTATGTATTTTAATTTATTTTTGACAATTATATTGCCAACATAAAATATTCTTGTATTATAAATTTTGTTAAATATTCTTTGCTATTATTTAATAAGAACAAAAATACTTTTTTCTGCGTAAGTGATCATTCTTCTTTCGCTTGCTTAATTTTGTATTTGATTTGTTTACCCACTTTTTTGTACATCTGATTATGTTTGTTTTTATGTTGACGTCTTTCTTTCACTCAACCTAAAATTATCTCCGTCACCCATTGTTTTTTAAGGTTGGCTTTGTTTTAATTGCGTATTTCGTATTGTTTAAATTTAGTCCAAAATGATCTAAAATTTTTATACCTTTGCAGTTGGGTGTGTGTTTTTATTGCTTTTATATACATTTCCTAATAGGCAGATTTTATATTTTTATTATTATTTTTATTATTTTTAGTTCATTAAAAAGCCATTTAATGTTGGACGTTTAAATTATTTCTATGATTTAAAATAAACACTTGGATACTTTGGTTATCAGCATTGGTTTGATTTGATTGATTGTTAATTAAAGCTTTTTATAGGTTGATATAAAGTTTTATATATCTAAATTACTACTTTCAACAACTTATTGTATATAAAAAAAACCATTAGAAAACCTATTCCAGATTACTATTTTTTGTAGCTTGTTAAAGTTGCAATATCATTACAATTAAACACACTTTTCGCCAGTAATAGAGTACTGGTTAGAAAAATAAAGAAAAAATAAACAGTATTGGAAAACAATTGCTTGGGTTATTTGAAGTTTCTGTAAACGAGAATATAATCTTTTTCTATATCGGTAGTAAACGTTCATTTCACTTATTCTTATTTACAATGAAATATGATAGTTATCAAAAACAAATTAATGTAATTTTTAATACAAAACAATATTTATGCTTCCTGTGGTTTTCCAGGTTTAACTTCGCGTTGAATAATTTTGGTTTTCAGGAAAAAACAATGTTTTGACGACGTTTCGGCAATGTCGTACTTGCCATTGTCAAGTCAGGTAGTAACACCTCTTACTGGTGCTTGAAATAAACAGTTTTCTTCAAACATTGACCATTTTTGACCATTTTTATTTCGATATTGCTATGAAAATTATATCGCTGTATATAAAGAAGAAATACATAAATAATTATTTATTGTTTTGATTTATGTTTTATATTAGATCCCGAAGGAATTTTGAAATAGTTTTGAAGGAATTCCCGAAATTCGAAGAAAATTAAAAATATCTCGTAAACTAATGTAAGTAAAGATAGTAAAGTACATTTAAAAAATATGAGAAAATCGTAATTTTCTTTTGTATGTAGTTTATTTTGTATACGAATATTTGTCGATGGTTTCTTTTAAACTTAATTTGAGAACTAGAACATATTGTTTACTTTATTATGTAAAATTAATACTTATTTATTTATTCATTCTATATATACAGTGTGTTTATTTCATAGCGATTTTGAAAAATAAATGGTCAAAACTCGGTAAATATCCGGTAGAGTAGTATTAAACCTCATATTGTAAGAACATGGATTATGAGAGGAATGTAAATATGAAAAAATATACAGAGTGTCTTAATTAAAAAAATTTATGTTTGCTTTACCACGTAGTTATTAATAATCCTGTAGAATTCTGCGTATTTTCCAAGTCTGCCGAATATCATTACCTACATTTTTTCTAAATAACTATTATTCCGTACCATAATGGAATTATTGACCAACGTCTCGCTAAAAATTCACCCTGTATATATCCTATATATTATACTGTTTTTACTTAACGGGCAGGACGTGATTTTTACTGTGTTTTTTTCATCTTTACACAGGATAATTAATATTAATTATTGTTCTATTATTTTATCATTTAGTTGATTCGTCATAATAACAATAAACAAATTTAATGAACCAATTTTTCGGTTATTTTGGATTGTTATTGTTATTTTAAAAATGTTTTAAACAATTTACAATTTCCTTTGTTTTTCAAGAATAGTGATTTATTATTATTTTTTATATCTGGAACGAACGGAAAAAAATGTAACCTTGACTAAGAGCTACAAGGCAACAATATTCTTGGTGTACATACAAAAAATATTATACCGCACAAGAAGTACATATAAAAATGTTTTCCAACAAGGAGATATCCAGCGACTGAACTGGTCAATTCTTTTATGAGATACGTTAAGTAAGAAAAGGCGTTATAAACAGAGAAAATCATCGTATCACTCTCTATAAGCTAATGATTTCTATTCAAGAAGCATAAAAGTTAAATTTCAGGAACCCATTTTCCGTCCAAATATTGAAATATGTCACCTTCAACTCTTTCCACGCCTCTATTGTGGGTGTCTGCAATAAAGTTTTTTCCAATTATATTTTGGATATCGGATGAAAAGTTTTTTGGTGTAAGTAACCAAGTTTTTACTCCATATATTGGAACTGGGATTGCGCATTCTATAAGCACTTTAACTTTCATATTGATAGTGGATTGTTTGCTTTTGTTTCTGAGGGAGAGCTTTCATTACTTGCCGAAATATATTAATTAACAAAAATATTATTATACTATATAATCAATAGAATAGATAATTTAACATTTTAAGGGTAAAAATCCCACTTGTAAGTACTGAAAAGTATTTAATCCAAATAAAATGTTGTAGGTATAGCACTAGATTGTATATAAAAAAATAAAGAGTTTGGAAAATTGATAAACGATTTATAGCGCGTATCACTCTTACATAATTGTGTCACTTTGTTCTTTATTTTCGTATTTCTTTTTTCAATAAGTTTACTTTTTTAGTATTTTTTTCTTAATTATGTGTTAACAGGTAGTTCATTTTTATTTATGTTACCAATCTACTCTAACGTGCGTACAAAAAAAATTGTGATGAAAAGTACTAGGCGTCTATATTTGTTACTAACACACAGCAAGCAACGCTGTCGTATGAGTACTTGTACCAGAGTGATTCAGCTCCAATAGCAAAATGCAGAAAATAAATTTATTTCTAATTTCATGAATTTCAATTATGTATTTATTTGGAGGACCAGGATAACGTACCGCGCAATTTGTAGGACAATGCGGGTTTTAAATTATATAAAATATTAGCTAAAAAACAGAAAAAAATCAGGTGGTTAGTAAGTATTTTTCATGACCTCGTTATTGATACATGTTGGAAATGGGGACTCTAATAAAACCTTGCATTTTGTAGGACACATATTTTTTTAACTAATTTGGATAATTATTTTGAGAATTAACAAAAAAACCGTTCGTAATAAATTTTTGAGAGTCGTCACATCAACTTATTTGATCCCTGCTACCCCTGTTAGCTACCACAAACGCAAATTATTGTAAGGGCAAGTTAGGCGTATTGTCAAAATGAAACTACTTTCGAAAAATTAGCTTGTTAATATTAGAGGGTTAAAATGTGCCTGGGTTCCCAGACTAATATATTTACAAATACATAAGAAACTAAGGCGAAACTAAACGATACTTTAATAAATTATACTAGAGCAAATAGTACCAAACAAAAGCAATTATTTTGAAAGCAACAATCATCTTAGTGTTGTTCTATAAATGTTTTTGTTTACTACCGAGTTAGAATACTTTACAAGTAAATAAAAACAGAAATTGTCTACTCCATTCATATCAATCAAATGTGAAAACATGGCATGATCGTGATCTTTATTATATAATTCGTTGACAGCATTCGCTGTAATACAATTTCTTTGTAGAGAAGTGGGTAGAGGGAATGCTCTCATACAAGGAATTATATTGTTATCAGAGTCTAAAAACAATAATTATAATAGATATGGCATTTTTAGTTAGAAATAGGTGTTTATAATTTCACAATGAATACATTAAGTTGGATATTACTAGGACTATCTATACAATTCTCACATAAAATTGATAGTGAACTGATAAAATCAACCGTCCTATAAAATTATGATGTGATTGATTTTACTTAGAAACTAATTGAATGAATTATCAAACAGTAATTTGGGATGATTAAATTTTAAATGTGTCAAGACATATTAATATGAAGTGTTTTACAATGTTGCTTTTATTCATTATATCCTCTAGATTCACTGCTATAAAATTTTTTGTTGTGAATTATAAAATTCTACACATATACTAACATATATTATTTAACAATCGCAATTATTTTTATACAAGCGATTATATATTTCTTTTTCATCAAATGTTGTTTTTTTTTTCGAAGAGGAGCTTATGTGTACGCTTTATACTGCTAATCTAAATAGAGGTGCGTGTGTCTGAGAGGCGGGGATGAGAAGAGCAAGCAAGCAAGCAATAGTTTATCCCAGCCTGAGAGACTTTCACAGCCCTTAAGTATGGCATTAGGGTGATACAATTCATTGGAGCGAGGATGATTAAACAGGAATCCCTCATGTAAACAGGAATCACTCCACCCCGCTCCAATGCTCCAGACCATCCACTCCCCCACACCCCAATAGCGTTCTGATGTGCTATAGAGGCTCTCTCATCAGCAAAGTGTTTGTAATGTGGGAGTTCTGGATACAAGGCATTCCACATGACAAGCACAAGGAGTTGCAAAAAAGATCTCCCAAGGTTAAGACAAGTTGAAATAATTCATCACATCTCAAGACACACAACGTATGAATAATGAATAGATTGGGACATACCTTAGCCTTAGCGAATAACATCTGAAAAAAGTAGCAAATACTCTTTCTGGAGGGCCACTAAAAAGCTCAAAAGCCCTATAATACATAACTAGATCTAAACGAAAACACTGATGGAAGTTGGACCCGAACAAACTCTCAAGAAACCAATAGGTTTACACAGCATCTCGAAAACAAATTCCAACCAAACAAAGAGAATGAGTTAGTCAACATGAATAGATTGGAATCTGATTTCTTGGCAATTAAACCTAATGATACTAAAGAAATTGCCAAGGAAGTAAAAGAGATTATCGATCTCAAAAAAAGCTCCAGAGTTCGATCTTATAATCAGGCGAAACATTAAGATAATTACCGAAGAAAGTCATCACTAATCATCACAATGACTGAAAAACCAGGAAAGCCGCCGAATTAGGTCTTATCCTACAGGGCTGGTTCATTATTACCTGTACTACTTTCAAAATTAAAATATGAGAAGATTCTAATGACGACACTAATGATCACCATCGAAGAAAATAGATTACGATAAATCAGGTACATAGAATTATTAACATCATTGAAAAGGCACTAGAGAAAAATCAAGTCTATTCAGGGATCTTCTTGTTCGTTGTGATACTGTTCACTATTCCTACTCGGTGTTGCGTTCTGCACATAAGATGACCTCTATATAACAATAGTTTGTCAACTAATAATGAGGTGCATACAAATAATTAATACAATTATTAAAAAAGAAAGACACATGAATTATAATCAGTGTTAACATATCAAAATATACAATACAGTAAAACACAAATGTAAACTGTCCTTAACTGACAATGTTCAATCGCGGCACAAGATGAGATAGAGTTCTAAACAAACAAATATGAATTTGCAGCAAATTTATCTAACAAGTAAACGGTACTTGATGGTGCAGCAACAAGATATGGTAACAAGACCGGAGCAACGTATAGTAAGGTAGGACGCCCTACCCTTAACTCAAACACACGTCTGTATCATTTGGCAGATGGAATTCGTCTGGTTGAAAGACAGTAGTTTTAATGAAGTGTTTTTTTCCAAATTGACGCTTCGTGTGGGCGATAATTACCCAAGCCATCTCCACTTTTAACAAAAGCCACTTATTTTTCTGTGGCCCTTTGTTACAAAGATACAATGTACGAATGAATAGCCCGCTGTACTGCAACATTGTATAGCAATCATTCATTGTTCTATAACGTCTGTATTTTTTTACGCAAAATCTTGGCTAACTATATGGGGATAATCAAAACTAACAAAAGTCTGTTAATATTTTGTCAATGTTTATATACAGTTGCGAAACTGTAATACTCGGAGTTAATGGAAATTAAGGCAGGAGTACCGCAGGGTCGTGTACTAGGCCCAGTTCTCTACTTATGGTACACAAGCGATTAGGATCTTTTGCGGATGACAAAGCTATACTATCCGTGGGAAATAATCGCGAAGAAGCTGCAAGACATCTACAATCTTCGATGAACACAATCGATGATTGGACGAAAAGATGGAAGATAAAATTTAATGAGACTAAATCAGCGCATACGAATTTTACTTATAAGAGAAAGCAATATGTGCCAACTGAAATAAATGACCCAGATCCCTATTGCAGATACTGCGAGGTACCTCGCTATATAACGAAAAAACGAGAAGAACTTGTCCTAAAATACAAAAAATTGTACTGGTTGCTTAGAAGAAACTCAAAGCTCTCCAGAAATAATGTAACATTAATTTACACAGAAATACTCAGTCCGGTATAGTTATACGATGCTCAGGTATGGAGATATGCCAGCAAGAATAATATTTTAAAGATACATTGCTCTCAGAACAAAGTATTAAGAAGCAATGTAGATGCGCCTTGATACATTAAAAACAATTACATTCACTAAGACCTGAAGATGGAGACTCTTGAATAACTAAAAAGTAAATGGACCAAAAAATCATGAGCAAAGATTGCATCAACAATGAATATCGAGGCTCTCCAACTCCTGGAGAAAACAGAGTTAGTAAGGAAACTAAAGAGGTTGAAACTCTTCGAGTAAGTGTAGCGAATAGTTCAAAAGTAGAGTATAGTGTGGCTTAGTATACACGAGTGTTTGTGTAAATAATTACTGTACTGTAAGTAAGCAAGACCCTGTAGAAACATTGTTGAATATCACTATAATAGGTTTAAGTATTTGTTAGTATTAATGTAGGATGAAACAGAACTGCTCATTGATACTTCTGATTAGATTGCAGTGTTAAGAAACCTCTTGAGGGGTGTTTTACTAATAAAAAAAATTATATTTCTATTAACACATATTTAAAAATATGATAAGCTAAAGTATTAGATATCCTAATGGGTTTCTTGTGGTAGGAAATACCAAAATAATTTTTAATAAAAGATTACCTGTCTATTAGTTTATCCTGTCCACTAATTAGCACTATATTAGTAATTTATTCATTTTTTTTAAATTCTGTATAATAGGTAGTCGTCATCATCTTTTTTAACTTATATATTTTAATTATCTCTTTCTAACCTGTAGTAATTGTTACTATTCATATCATGTTGCCAAATTTACAATTAATTATTCTATTACTGCCTATATCTAAAGACAACATATTATAATTAGTATTATGTCTTATTTACAAACAAAGCACAGAAAAGTTTGTACTGAACTTTATTCCTTTGTGATATTCAATAGAAATCTCTTGATGGAAAACTGTTTTTGACAAAATTGACTTTATGAAAATCTAATCATCAATTGAACCCTTTAATATAGATTAGACCTAAAGCTAAGATTATTACTATTACAAAAATTAATATTACACCCACTAGGTTTCCGGGTTGAACCGCGTCTAGATTATTACTGCGCCGATCTTTCAATATCCTCTCTGATGTCTTTTTCAGGGCTTCCGGGGAGTCTAAGTCTCCCGAGCCCTCAGATACTATTACACTAATCACTAATCACTGTACTACTGCAGTGAGTAGAATTTTCCACTGCATTCGACATGGCTGTTAGTATGGTCGGCCAATCGTCTTCTATTTCCGGCTTGACTGGATACTCTAGTATTCTATTTATTGCCTTCTCTAGTCTGTTTACTACCTGTTTCTCTTGTAAAACTCTCTTGTAAAAGTTTATTTGGGGTCTGTGTGGTACCATGACGCTAATAGTGTTTTATTTTTTAGCCTAATTTTGATGAAAGTGTAAGGCGGTAGTATGATGAATTAGAAAGCGAGTTTAGTGATTATGAGCACTACAACGACAAAGATTTTTCTCCAGAGAGTGGCCATAACTCTGATTCTGAAATGGAAGATCAGGGGGACAATGCTGAAACACAAGAAAGTCAGGCTATAGGTGAAGAAGAAGAGAGACCAGAAACAACAAATCTAAAGTTTTATTTTAGTAAAAAGCGATACAAGTGGTCTGCTGTTCCGGCCAATGCAGATTTGAATATTAGAACAAAAAAACACAATCTGATAAAAGTTCTTCCGGGGTTGAAAGGACCTGTAAAATGTGATGTCTCTGATCCCTTAAAAATATGCAGCCTTTTTTTCACAGAGGATATAGAAAACGAAATAATTCAACGGATAAATGAAAAGATATTATTATTTCAAGATAAATTTAGCAATTCTGATAGAACATAACTGAGAAAAATAACAAAGGAAAAATTTAGAGCGTTTCTCGCTATCTTGTATTATTCTGCAGGTTTCAAGTCAAATGATGAAGACTTGCAAGAAATATTTGCAACAGATGGAACGGGACGAGACATATTCAGATCCATTATGTTTTTGAAAAGAGTATATATGTTGCTCGCATGTCTAAGGTTTGTTGACTGAATAGTTATTGTAAATATTTTATTGCTTTTGCTTTAGGTTTGATAATGCAGATGATCGAGAAGAACGTAAAACTAATGGTCGAACTGCAGCAGTGTCTTGGTTATTTGAGCGTTTTGTAAAAAAATGCCAAGACTGTTATTCTATGGAAGAATTGTGTTGTATCGACAAAATACTGATAGGATTGCGCGATAGATGTAGGTTCCGCATATACATACCTAATAAACCTCGGAAATATGGACTGAAAATTATGGCTCTAACAGACGCAAGTACCCACTATTTCTATAATGCCTATATTTACTGTGGTAGGGATAGTGATGGTTTTTCTCTAACAAATGAGGAAAGATATTTCATGAAACCAACACAAGCGGTGTTGAGACTGTGTCATCCAATGTCACAGCAGACAATCCATAGAAGTCATGGATGCATTAAAAAAACGAGGACTGACCTATGTTGGCACTTTCAAGCGAAACAAAAAGGAAATACCTATACAGTTCCTTCCAAGTAGAAGCAGAGTTGAAGAATCTTCCATTTATGGTTTTGTAAATGACTACACTATAATTTCCTACGTTCAAAAAAAAAGAGAAAGCAGTTGTGTTAATATCATCAATGCACCATATCGAATGTGAGGACATAGAATCTGGTAAACCCGAAGTCATTTGTATCTATAATCAAACAAAAGGCGGTGTGGATGCACTAGATCAAAAATGTACCACATATTTTACTAACCGCCGAACTAGGCGATGGCCAATGACTATTTTTTACAATATTGAATATTGCAGGTGTGAATACACACATTTTACATGGATGTTATAAAGGCAACCAAGCCATAGAGGGAAAAGCCTTTTACAAAAATTCTTGCAAGATAACTTGCAGAACCATATTTCAATATAAGACTATACAATTTTCGATTACCTAGGAAGCTTCGCATGGATGTCAGTAGAATACTAAAGAAAGCTTTACCTGAAGCAGAGAGGGGAGAATTTAAATAATCAGAACCAAAAACGAAAAAGATGTGGTATCTGTGATCGAAAGGATGACAAAAAAACAAAAATGTCGTGCAGCAAATGTTCCCGACTCACTTGCGACGACTGCAGGGCATATGTTTGCAAGAATTGCATTTAGAAAAATGTTACTTGTAAAAAATAGTTTGCAGTTTTATTGATAATAATATATTTTAATTAGAGAGTTTATATATTTTAGTTCCTTGTTCTTTATATGAAACGAAAAAATCGTGATTTTATTTCTTATATTTCTTTTGTAAGAAATTATGTTCTGCTGTCAGAAAACCTTAAAAAATAAGGCAGAATAAACCACGACACCAGTTGAGAGTTAAATAGATATAACTTTTATAAAGGATTTTTTAATAAAAAAAATGTGATATATGTTATACACTACAGGGAATTAACTTTTTTCTTGTGGATATTATTTTTTGGTTTATTGTGATTGATGTTGATTTTAAAATATCTAATATTTTTATTAACACTGAATATTAGAAAAGTCATTGGTGTGGCAAAAAGATTGAATTATAATTATTGTTAAATTGTAAATATTATTAACATTTGTAGATATGCAGTTGGTATGATTTACTTGGTGTTAGTAAATAAAGCATGACATGATATAAATAAAATTAGACTAAATTAACAATAATTCAGTAAAGTAATAAAATTAGTTGACCTTACTAAAATAAATTAATTGGATGATTGCGGCTAAATATATCATTTATGATTACTTAATTAGTCCACGCAAGTTTAAGTGCTATTGAAAATGTAGATATACTTACTAGATACCAAAAAGTATCCAAAAAATGGGTCGAATGTTTCCCATTCGAAATTTTATTAGCAAAATAATCATAATAAATATGAGCAAGACGAGCAAGAGTTTCTTTCAGCTATTAAATATTAGAAACTCGCTTATTTTAAGACATATATTTCTTGGCAACCGGTAATTATTGTTGCTGTTAATTATAAAAAAAATGACAATACGTAGGATAGAAAGGAAAAGAACTTCATATCCGTTGTATTTATTCGTTATGTTAACAGGTTTCGTTAAACATTAGTTTTATCAAAAGGACGAGTGAAAACTAAACTTATTGACAAACATCACAAAAATAGAGTTACCGTCTAACGCTGTACTCGACGTATGGAGTAACGCTATAAGCGGTGTATGGCCTTTATTGGAGACCACCGGTTGAACCTACTTCCAAACTGTATTATAATATTAGACCTAAATTAAGTCCCTACTCTATACTGGAAACAATCTCGAATTAATTAGATTAACGTTCGTACTTCCTAAATGAATAGATAAGAAAACCAAAATGATAAAAAGAGAAATAAAAATAACTCCCCTATTATTAATACTTAAGAACCCAGTAGAATTTGAAAAAGCCAAAATAAACATGAAATTAGCCAGAGACAAAAACGGGAATAAACTATACAGGAGCGCTTCAAATTGCAGAAATATTGGACGAATTATGGAGGAACTTATGAGGACATTATGACAAAAACTGCAAACGAAACGATTGGAATGAAAAAAATAGGAAACAGAAAGTAGATAACTCGAGACACATTACAACTAATAGAAAGAAAATCAAAGAAGAAATATAACAGTTAAAAAGTATGCCAGAAAAGATAAAAGAAATTACGTAAATGATATGCTAAAAATGTAAGAACGAACCGCTCAAGAAAACGACGTGAGAACACAATACACCATCATTCGAAATTTGACACCTTGTCAGTCAAAATATCTGGTTGAATTGAGAACAGAGCTTCAAACTCGTGAAGATAATGGGGAGAAAAATGAAAAATGAAAATGTATCAATTAGATTATATTAGATTATATATATATATATATATATTATATATATATATATATACATATATATATATATATATATATATATATATATATATATATAAATAATATACCTAGAATTACTACAAGAGGAAAACCAAACGTGGTAGAGAGAAACAGGAATCACACAGACGTGAAATGGGACTCAAGACTTCAAACTACATGGAGCAATCTCATCTCTACACTCAAAATTCTATTTTGGAATTGTCAAGTATTTACCAATCTGGAGGAATTTGTTAAAGATTATAATGATTTTTTGATTTTATGTTTTACTGAAACATGGCTACTTAATGAGTGTAATAATTTGTCAATTGTTTTGTCATCCTGTAATAAGTATTCTTGCTTTGAAGGAGAAGTCCATGGGAACAGCAATAGGTGGTATCTACATATTCTATAAAAATATATACAACTGTGTTCTGAATAGTCTATTATTATTTGTACAGTATATTTTAAACCCTCCTTAGATATTGTAAATATTAAGCGATGTTCCGCTTCTAATCGTTGCAGACTTTAAATATAGAGTATCAGATATCGGAGAAGTTCCACCAGAGATGCTGGTGGGCACAAATTTCTCAGAGTATCGTTCAAGTAATGACATGGTTTTAAATACAAAGGGGCGCCATATTATTGACTTTATGAACACCAATTCTTTCTGTTTAATGTGTAGATTTTAAGTGGTAGGACTGAGTCTGATTCACCGTCACAATGTACACACATTAGCAAAGCTTGAAATAGTGTAATTGACTTAGCATATATCCAGAATAGTTATATACCTATTATTCAAGATTTATGTGTAATGAACCATAACAGTCTTTCTGACCACTGTAGTATACTGGTAACTTGTGTTTCCGACTTTTTTTGAAAAAGTCTAAGTTTAAAAAAAGCAGCTTCGATGCAAAAAAACTATTTATCAATGGAATACTGATCTTACCTTCTTCTATAAAATTGCTATGCAATGTTCGAAAATAAAACGACTCTTTCAATAAATCTAGATGCACAAGAATTATACAATAATTTATTATCAGCAATTAAAGAAACTGCTTCGCAATTAGAATTTGTAAAGAAAAATATTTTCTGTTGTGTATCAGGCAAAGACTCACATGGTTTGATTATGAATATACCTCAGCTAAAAATAATATGAAAAAAGTCTTAAAATTGCTAAAACAAATAACTTCTGCGACCCCTATAAAATAAATTTCAAACATCAAATTCAAAACATCAAAAAAAAACTATAGGCAAGTAATTAAAAGGAAAACATATCATAATGCCTGCTTTTTTTAATGCAAAGTATCCCATTTTTGACGCTATTATAACCAGTGACGAAATATATAGAGTTTTAAATAACCGTCCCGATTGTAAATCGCCTGGAATCGATCATATTTCTTATGATTTTTTTTTAAATCTTCCAAACAATTGGATACTCTATTTAACGGGCATGTTTAACAGAATATTGAAAACGACCCTGCCCTGCATAACTGGAATGAAGTCATTTTTATCATGATATTTAAAAAGGGCAACAGAGATGATCCAGCAAACTATATAGAGGTATTGCCCTACTTAACTGTGTTGAGAAAAAATTTACTAATATTTTGTTAAATAGACTCAGAGCAAAGAAAATCAAGAAACAAAGAAAATCTCCAAGAATATAAGAGAATACATGCCATTGTCAGAAGAAAAATAAGGGAAGCCAAAGAGAAACAAAAAACAGAATGATGTCAAGAAACAGAGGGGTATCAGAGTCGATATGATAATGTTCATCGAAAGGTGAAGGAAATAGCTGGAAAGTTCCGAAAACGCAACAACGAAAAAAGATGATGAAGGCAATCTTGCCATAACCAAAGCAGATAAAAAGAAAGTATGGGAAGAATACTTGGAGAAACTTTTCCATGACCTTAGAACAATACAAGAAGAAAATTCAGGTCCCAAAATCCTACCAGAAGAAATAACGGCAGGCGTCAGACAAATAAAGGATGCAAAGGCACCGGGACTTGGTGAAATTCCTGCGGAACTGCTGAAGCTATTAGATGCAGAACAAATAAAAATAATATCTGAAATATTTAATGAAATATACAAGGCAGGAAAAATACCAGTAGACTGGCTCAAATCGGAGTTCGTACCATTGCCCAAAAAACCAGGAGCAAAAGTTTGTGAAGACTATAGGACCATAAGCCTAATGAGCCATCTGCTAAAGCTGTTTTTATAAGTCATCCACAAAAGAATCTACCGGAAATGCGAGGAACAAATTACGCCCAATCAGTTTTAATTTATGAACGCCGTTGGTACAAGGGAAGCTTTATTTAGCGTGTAGGTATTGTTTCAGAAATGTAGAAATGTCAGCTGCAATGTTTTTGCATGCCTGATTGACTACAAGAAGGCTTTCGATAGAGTCAGGCATGAACAAATGATGAAAGTGCTGAAGATGACAGGGATTGACGGAGGAGACTTAAAAATAATAGTTAACCTGTATGTGAATCAATCAGCGGTACTCCGAATAGATGGAGAATATACAGATCCGGTCAAAATCTTAAGGGGAGTGAGACAGGGGTGCATAATTCATCTCAATTAATGGCAAAAGGCATCTCAATAAATAGAGTCAAGCTCAATAACCTGCGGTATGCAGATGATACAATAGTGTTTTCCAATACAATAGAAGGGCAACAAAACTTAATGAACAAAATAACGGAAACAAGTAGAACATATGGACCGGATATAAACACCAGCAAAATAAAGCTAATGACCATCAGCAAGGAAAACATAACTGGAGCAAATCTGTATGGGAACCAAATGATAATTGAACGTTTCTCACAGTACAACTAGTTGGGAACGATAATCAATGAGTCGTGGGACAATACCCAAGAGATTAAATGTCGCATCAGAAGTGCATTCTTGACTATGAGCTCTGTATGCAAGAGCCATAACCTCACCCTAGAAATAAAAATAAGG
Source organism: Diabrotica undecimpunctata (assembly GCF_040954645.1). NCBI lineage: Eukaryota > Metazoa > Arthropoda > Insecta > Coleoptera > Chrysomelidae > Diabrotica > Diabrotica undecimpunctata. Next base: position 52,148,082 of record NC_092812.1, read on the forward strand.
CTCCTTAAATGTTACGTGTACTCAGTGCGTCTGTACGGTGTAGAAACGTGGACATTGAAGGCGGAAATTCTATCAAAACTTCAGGCTTTTGAGCTATGGTTATACAGAAGGATCCTGAAGATACCGTCGACAGACAAAGCTTCTTCAGCAATGAAGAAGTACTGCGGAGAATGAACACAACCGCGGATTTGGTTAACATCATGAAGGGCCGTAAGCTGCAATACTTGGGACATATAATGAGAAATCAAGGCAGATACGAGCTACTCCAATGCATTTTGCAAGGTAAAATTGCAGAAAACAGGGCCCCAGGACGAAGAATAATATCCTGACTTGCAAATCTGAGAGCATGGTATAGAAAGACCTTATAGCAACCAACAAAGTCATCATAGCCAGAATGATCGCCAACGTTAGGAACGAACAGGCACCCTAAGAAGAAGAAGACTCAGAGATTGGGTTGAAGACAATAATGTTCTTTCCGAGTGTCAATCGGGGTTTAGGGGATCAAAGGGTTGCATTTATAATGTATTCACCCTCACTTCTGCTTTACAACTGCAACTTCAACTGAAAAACGCAAAGTATACGCTTTGTAGATTTGTAGATTTGTAGATTATAAACTGGCATTTGACTCCATTCCATATCATCTGCTGTGATAAAAGCTATGGAAACATATAATATGATAACGCTAGAATATACATCAAAACTACAAACGGCTGTACAAGATTTACAGGAAGAACCTTAGAGTCCACCATTATTTAGTTTATTTATTGCGGATATAGAGTAAATTTTTATCAGTCAACGGTCAAAATGTATCTCCATTTATAGCAAAAATCAAATAATAATGCTACTTTACGCTGATGATTTGGTCATTCTTTTTGACTCGAAAGTTAAACTCTGTAAAAATTGGTTATCTAGAAAAATACAGTGACTAAAACCAGCTAACTGTTAATATTGGTAAAACCAAAATACTTCCATTTGCCGGAAGCGGTCAGATCAGCAGTAGAGGTGTTTAATTCCTAAATAAGAACGAAACAATTGAAGTTGTCAACAAATTTATCCTAAGGGTCACCTTAACCACATCACTTTTTAAAGCATTGGCCGATACAACAGTAGAAAGAGCAAAATATGCAATTAGCAATGCATTAATAAAATAATATAACCAGACAGGCACTCGAATACCAACCAGATGGAAGAAGAAGAAGAGGAAGACAGAATAATAGCCGAAGAAGAACTGGAACAAGAGATCATAAAATAATTGGCCTGAGATGAAGAGCGACAAATAGAGAGGAATGGAAAAGACTTGAAGAAGGAAACAAACAAAAGAGGCGCTGATCCAGCCAATCACCTATCTTTCACTTTTGGCTAAAAAATGTAATACTCCATAAGGAGGGAAGGCAGTAGAGAGAGAATTTGCAACATTTTAAATACTATTGTGTTTGAACGTGTTTAAAATAAATAGTAACAATTATGATGAAATGTACTTAAACTGTTAAAAACAACTTTTTCAACATTATTGTATTTAGTGTGAATGGAATAAATTCAACTAAATTTAATGACTTCCTGATGGTTTGTTTTGGTTTGGTTATTGTTTAATGGAATTTTACATATTACGTGTTCCGTACAGCTACTGAAATTTCCAATAAAGTTATATATTTTTCCATCTAAAAAATTCTTAAATAATTAAATGTAAATCTTTTGTATACCAGAAATGGAAATATATTGGCTTTAATGATTAGAACTGGAGTTTTTTCTAGGTCATTATTAAACGTTGAATCATAAAGAAATTAAATATATATGAATTGATTGTTCTCATCAATCAAAGGCTCCAACGAGCAGTTCCACTAATTTTAAAATTTTAAACAAATGTATCCGTTATCGACCATTAGATCACAAAGATTATTAATAAGATGTAGATAAAGCTGTCAAAAGAATAAGAAGATCTATATCTTCACCGACAAGTATTACTGTATCCGCATTTTCCTAGATTTGTTATACCATGAAATTCTTAGCTTTACTGTAGGAAATTTTCTCCAGTTTAACTTTTTTTATAAAATATTAAATATTTTTCTCCTAAAATGCATTGGAGAGAAGAAATTGTAAAAAAAACTGTTATTAGGCGCCATTTTTTACCAATATGTCGGTGCGGGCGTCGGAAATACGAAGTGGAAAAGTTGAAATTCGGAAAAATCACATCGAAATATATAATATTACCAATTTTCAAAACTCCTAGAAAACTTTTCAAACCCCCTTTTTTGATCAAATTGCTGAGCTTTAATTCCTGATCCAAAATAGTCGCAAATTCGTGAATTATACTTTACTAAAATATGTTATAACGAAAATATGCTTATCTCAGACTTAAAACTCAACCAGCAACCATTCTTTTTTTTTTTTAGAAATAAATAGGCAATGCACTAAGCTAATACTTGGTATACATACTTTCCCAAACATTCCATTGCTAATCGGAAAATACTGGAATTTCCCACAATTAGATAGAAATGCAGGTCACATGTTTCGATGTACATGGATAATGAAAATCTACAGCAGAAACAAAAATGAGCTTAACGCATTTTACAAGGTCCTTATACTAATAAAGTATTGTATCCACGGTACCTCCTGCTAATGCCGAAGCTGTCACAAGCACGTTAAATTAAATAATATATATATATATATATATATATATATATATATATATATATATATATATATATATATATATATATATATTCTGTAAATTCATTATATATAGGCTGGCTCTAGCAATACCTGTCTCCAAATCTAACATAATAGAACAATATCTTGGACAAGAAAACATTTGTTTATATACATTCTTCTAATTGTTTCCACCTCATCGTACTCAAAAAGATCCCTTACCTGAGCCCTTAAGTCAAAATTGATCTTACGAGCGATTTATGCACTGTTACCTCCAAAAAAAAAATGTTACACACATTTCTTACTTCCTGGGCCTGTTGGATTTATACTATACTTTCAAGATTAAAAATGTCTCTAGTTGAACAGCCTGTTCTGTATACTACCTGAAAAACATTTTAAATTAGAATTCATTTAAGTAAATTCATTTTACAAGATAATAGTCCACAAAAATACTAAACACTCAATTCTAAAGTAGGTAGTTAGTTTCTTACTTATTTTAGTTCAATTCGATGATTTCCATATGCTTTAGAACTTTTGAGAATACTTAAAATACAACGTCTTCTTGGGGTGCCTGTCCGTTCCGAACGTTGGCGTTCATTCTGGCTATCATGACTTTGTTGGTTGCTATACGGAATAGCTGTCTAGGAATAGGTCTTTCTATACCATGCTCTCAGGTTATCAAGCCAGGATATTCTTCTTCGTCCTGGGGCCCTTTTTCCTTCAATTTTACCTTGCAAAATACAACACATATAAGTCTTTTATATAAGTCTAACACATTTTACAGTCCAATGAGGTTTTAGTTTAAATGACTTGGTTTATGAATTTTAATGCCTTACTGACAAATTGCTTTCCTACATAGGTTAAAAATGCAACAAAAAAGTCTTAAACTTGTTTTAGATTGTTTTATTGTCTTTAAATTTATATTTTAAAGACAGCAGGAAATTGTGTGTTTTGTTAGGAATTATTGTATGCAAGTTACTAAACATACAAAAGCAGTACGGCTTATTTCAAGGCCTGCTCTAATTGCGATTTTTTCGATAGCTCTCTAATTTGCTGGTTGTCAACAACATTACAGAACACGTTTATGTTTTATAAGCTTTCTATATATAATTTGTTTACAATTTCAGTTATAGATAATGAATCTAATTTGGTTTTACTAATCCACATAATATCCTTACTTTTTCATTTTTTTATGATCTTTTACGTAATTTAAATTTTTGTATAAGCTATATCTGTTTGCGATTAAATATTAGAAATTAGAGAAAACCTCAGCAAGTAAAGTTGCAGTGTGTATTAATGAAACTATCATTTGTTCAACTCAAGGAAAGTTCAAATCTTTTAACTCCAACTTGCAATTTACCTTGTTTCTATTTTGCTAGCGAGATATTAATTACAAAGTCAGAGATACTTTTACTTTTAAATGAAGAAATTTTTTGCTAACTGTACTTCGTTACTGCATATGTAATACCAATTTGATAGAGCGTACATATAATTTAAAGATCCATATTAAACAAATATAGAGTATTGAAATAAACAAAAGAAATAAATTCCGTGATTAAAAACTCTTAGAAAATGCGCAAGAAAAAAATTGATCTTTACAAAAAGTAAAGCATTTTACCACTTAAAATAAAAGTGAAAAGGGAACTACAAGGATAATATTTCCTTCATTATTATCTGTTTATCTAAATCTCTACTGTCGTTCCTATTTATCCATTTTTTGACATAATCCTCTCCTTGTCCTTTCCACGCATATCTATCTAGCTTTGTTGACATCCATCTTATTCCAGCATGGTTCATGTAGCCCTATAGTACCACTGGTTATCACAACAGTGCCAGAATTTTTGCAGCTGGTTCTTCCGTTTGCATTAGCGAATTAAGCCAGTAAAGAAAAGAAGCTACAAAAATCTTGTAGAGGTATTTGAAGGTTCTAAAAGGTATATGAGGGATAGCTGATGACAAATCCTTGAAGACCTACAGTACTCTAGTCGTCAGAGACGAAAATGCCACTCAACCTCTAATAATCATACGAACACGCTGAATTTTTCCGAAAATATTAATTTTGAGACCCTGAAAAATATGCAAAAAAGTTTACCATTTTTACCACCGGCCTTCCCCCTAAAACCTCCCACATAAGGAGGTAAAACGCAAAAAAATCGATTTACCAAGAATCTGTACGCCGTAGAAAAAAATGTTTTAAATAAAAAATGTAGCTAAGATAATTTTAAGCAAAAATATTTATTTGCACTTTTTGTGTAGAATGAAATGTTCTCTCAGAAACATCTCTAGAAGCGACCGTCGATTTTGAATATCAGTTACGTGCGCGAAATCAATGTTCGACAATGTGCGTAAAAATTCGATATCTTTTGATACAAGTGTCTTACCGACAAAAATCAAGATGCGTTTTAAAGGTAGAGTTCAGCTTTCGCATGCAATTTTTGTATTTTGCAGCAAGTAAACTTAGATTTTATAAAGGTGTTAAATAAATAAATGTGGCGCGATTTTTGCCATTTTTTATGACTCTCATGAGATCAATATATTATATTCCTTTTATTAACCAGCCACTATAAAGTTTCGATTACTAGAGCCTAACCTTCAAAACCTATAGCATGAAATTTTAGTTTTGAGTTTTGGCAACAAATTTGACGCATTTGAAATATGCTTAAAAAACGCTAGATTTAAACTTTCACATAACAAACAATCTAAAATATAAAAAAAAAATTCAATAAAACTAGTACGTTAACTACTAATAATTATAACTACATAATCTTTATATTTATTTATTGTCCACAGATGTCTCTTGAAAAAAATTGAAAATAAATTCGAAAGCTTATATATATATATATATATATATATATATATATATATATATATATATATATATATATATATATATATATATATATATATATATATATATATATATATGTTCGGAAAGATTTCCGCGGTTAGTACAATTGTAGTGAACTAGTGAGTGTAGTAGTGTCTGGGGTCTCGGGAGACTGAGACCTCGGAAGCCCTGAAGAAGACATCAGAGAGGATGTCGAAAGCTCGGCAAAATGGATATCGACGCGGTTCAACCAGGAAGACCGGTGAGTTTAATAATAAAAATATATATATTTATATATATATATATATATATATATATATATATATATATATATATATATATATACAAACTATAGGAAATAAAAAATGTGCTAATGCATCTCCTCCTTCTATTTGTTAAGAACTGCCGTAACAATCGCCCTTGTACTTTAACTTTATTTACCACTTGCTGTATTGAAACAATAGAATATCTATATTCAATTCGAGTACTTTGCATTTATCATCTATATAATCAAATTCTTTTTTGTAATCAATGAGCGGAATGTATCCCTAACAAGGTTAAAATGAAAATTCGATACGAGTGGAATATACCACGAGTACTTAGTTGTTTTCATCCTGGCCAAGTAACAGATTTATTTTCTCTACGACCAGAAAGTATGAATAAAAATAATTCAACTATTATTATGACAAACTGCTATCTTCTTTAATAACATATGTTTATTTAAATTCATATTGCATCTTTTAGCATATTAATGAGAATTAAATTGATTAGTAAATTTATTTGTTAAATTGTTTTTAAAATTGAAATAAGGCCTAATAATGTAAAAGCCGAATTTAAAATTCAATGCCTGCAAATTTAGTATTCTTCACTTTAACATACAGGGTTCAAAGATAACAATATTCAGCATATTGTACGCCAATTATTTTTATAATATCTGTATCCATGTATTTATAATTTGAAGACAGTTTACAAAAAAAATGTGTAAAAATAATTTTGTTTTTCGTTTCTTGTAATCCATAGTGTCATCGTCACTGGTGCATTCGCCAAGAAAGTGATTACAAAAAATATTTGAATTTTACTCATCTGATAAAAGAAAGTCTCAAGAAGGTACTCCCTTTTATCTAAATTTATCTAGTGGGTTCGAGAGTTAAGATAAAGATCTTAAAAACCAAGCTGTTTTTAAAACCACATAGTTGAGTTTACAATATTGATTTTTGCCTTTGACACATCTATTCAGCTAGAATTATTATATTTACATTACATTCTCCTGTTTTATAATGTTTCAACGCTAAATTATTTTACCGAGTAGTTTAACAGTACTGTTGTCGGTCCCAAGCCCGGATAAAGGAGGAAAGAATCTTTAGCAAAGTTAGTACCCTACTGATGGACTTTAAATATTTTACTCATAGACACAGGGTTATTCTTCGAATCGGCACGTGGAACGTAAAATCACTAACCAAAAGAAAATAAGAAATATCCGTTTATTGTCACGTCTCTTTTTAACCGGGCATATATTATTCTATCTTTTTCTTGTGAAACTAATCATGTCTGATAGGTTTTCTTTTTGTCTTTTCTAAGAGATGCTAAATCTTCTGCCCACCATTAAAGGTGTTTTCTCCCTTTGTTTTCCTCTTCCCCTAGTGATTATTTTGCTGCACTGTGATGGCTTTCTTTAATCCCTTGTATAAAATCTGTGCATTTTCGTCTTCAATGCTATTTATTTTTGCAATTATTAGTCTCCATGTATAAAGAAATAGTACTGACTGTTGTCTCAGACTTTGCAAATTGTATTTGTGTATTGGGAGCTTTTCTTTTTCTGGAAATTGGCTATCTTTGTTATGTTGTTGTCGATATGTAATATGTATTACATATCGTCTTCTATGCACCCTAGTGTCTCTGATTTTCTATGTTGATACCACATATATTTATGAATAGATTTGTGTGGGAAGAAACCGTTCATAATTTTTAATTTATGAAACTTTGACCACCATCATTTTTAGTATCTTCTCCATATTTTCCACTGGCTTTACTGTTGTTAGCTTTTTCCGTTTGTGCATTAAGATCTCCTAAAATGAGCATTTCATTTCTGTTATTCATGTTTGTTAGAACTTGTGTCAGCTTTTCATAAAATTCTAACTCTTAATGTTCTTTTTATGTAGTTTTTGTATCGGAATGGACCCTTCTCTCTTTGATCTTTCGTTCTTATTCGCCCCACTATTCAAGTCTATATAGTCGCCAATTATCTCATTTCCTCTGCCTATTATTTTATATTTCAGCAAGTCATTGCAACATCAACTTTTATTCTTGACAGCTCTTTAAATACCTCTGGTCTGTTTGTACCAATGTATATTCCGGGCAACCGTATTCATTGTCCGTTTTCTTTGCCATTTTCGTATCTTTGATCCGTTCTTATTCCGACTTTCTTGATTGAAGTTTTCAACTATTTAAGAGTTTTTACTAACGACGAGTGGTTGGCCCATTGTTTCAACATCTTAGGATTTTCTGTCAGTTATCTCCCTTGGATAAAACGTTCCTATTTTTTGGTGTCGGAAACTAACCATTCACCCTCTTTCATATAACGTTCCTCCATGAAGCCATGCATTGCTCAGGGGTCACGACTCACGACGAGTACTTAGAAGTAGGATTTGTAGTACGTTCTGCTGAACTGCGCACATTTCTCCAAGTTTTCACGCAGTCAAGGCTTCAGTAACCTTCACCACCTCTGGTAGATTTAATACCAACGATTTGGCCCCCAGTTAAAACATCCCGAACTAAAACCATCTTTTGTTTATATATGAGGGTGAAGAATGCTTTAGTAACATAGAAATAACATCGTAGTATGGTAGAAGTTTAACAGGAAAAAGTTTTTAGTATGTGAATGGGACTAAAAGAAGAGTCAAGCTTGTTTTCATTCAAGAGGCAAAGTTGAAAAGACAAAATGGAAAAGAATTAAAAAAAAAGAGTATAAAAACAAATTGGTATTTTTGAATTTTCAAAAGATTATCCAAAAAGAATACATTTACAGATGGTCTCTTACAGCTGATATGAAATCCTTTATATTACATGTTAAAAAATATTTAAAATTAAAAAATTGTGACATAATGTTAATGATTAAAGATTTTGACTAAAAGGGAAATTATTATCGAAAATGGCGACGAACGTGTCTAATCAGTGCCAATAGTCAACTCTGCAATGTGTTAAATTTTCCATTCATTGTATAATAATTATAATCACAAAATACGCGATTGTGTAAATAAATAAAAATTTAGAGGTTAAAGAATGAATTCAAACTGTAACCGGGTATCATAACAACATGCATTGTATGATAATCGTAAATGATAATAAACTTTGTAATTAACAATTGCTCTACTTTTTACCGTAGAAACAATTTCCAAGTTTAAAACATCCATATCAATTGACCATTTTTATGTCACGTGCTAATGTAGATATTACTATTACTATTAGTATTATTAAAACTTGAAGTTAATATATGTGCGAATGTAAACCCCGTTCTGTAAAGTATTTTTAAATAATACTGAGATAATTATACCTTAGTCTGATTAAGAATCATTAATCCCAACAAGATTTAAAGGACTTAAACAAATTTTTAATGTGAATTCGGTTTATTCTGCAAGTTCAATAATTTTGACAATATTTCTATAAAAATTGATAAATAAATAACTAGAATTATTTCCAAAAAATTTCTAACATGCTTGAAACGTGGCGCATGGTCGGAAGAAATCATACTTCCAAAACTGGAAAAGAGGATATTGCAAACTACAACAACTACAATGGTATTAATTAGTTGAAGTAGCATAAAGGATTATAGCAAAAATTATAGCATAAAGGATTAATAAAAAAAATTCGAAGAGAAGTTTTTGTAGTGAGACGCAGTTCGGGTTCCGAAATGGAATGGGTACTGGAGAAGGACTATTTGCCATCAACATACTGATTCAACGATGTCGTGATGTAAACGTTAACCTACACTTGTGCTTTGTTTACTACGAAACTGCTTTCGATAGAGTGAGACATGAAAAAACTAATATTAACACTTATTAATAAGCACATTAACAGTCAAATCATAAAGATAATCCAAACATTATGTTGGAACCAAAGTACCATAGTTCAAATTAATGAGCAATAGTCAAAAGAAATAAAGATCTATAGAGAAGTTAGACAGGGATACGTTTTATCCCCACTTTTATTTTAACTTATATCCTGAAGAAATTTTCAAAAACACGCTCATCAATATCAAATTGCAGACCGGTGCATCACGTGAATAGCCCATCGTAATAATAATAGTAGATGCTAGTAGATAATAGACGTACTTTAATTGAAATACTTCTTTTTCTGTTTTAGCGATTGTTTTTTTAAATTACATACATTTAATCATTGTTTTCTCGTTATAAGATATATACGTTCTTACGGAATCTCAATGAGCATTTTCATGCTCATTAATTGTTTGAATTAAATATCTAAATCGGTTAAAAACTTTGCAATAAAATTGATGAATAATCAGAAAAAACAAAGTCGTTTGTGTGAGGTTTTTAGAAGTAATTTTGGATATTCGGCTCATTAACAAGTATTTCATCTGTTTCTCCTTCTCCTTCATCCTCTCCATCTACTGGAGCAGGCTACAGTTTTCGCGGTGAGCCGCGATAAATAAAAATAATTTACGTATCTATGTTTTAACCCTAATTTGGTGGGTCTGAACCATTTAAAAATTAGCGCCATTAAAAATAGAGCAGAAAATATGGTAATCCGCCTCTGCTGGGATCAGCGGATTATTCTGCTTGCTTTCATTTATTTCACGGATTAATATTTATAAAAAAGTAAGGCATACAAAATGTGTAACAGAAAGATCAAATTAAAGTGCACAATTCGCTGTAACACTTTCAAACCAGGTAGTGATCTTGCAAATACAAGTCACGCGATCCAATGACTTTTAGATAGTTTTTTATCATAGACTTGAAAGCAACAAGCAGCTTACGAGAAAAACAATTGTTAGGAATTGGGTGCCATTTGTTGAGTCCACAGTTTTTGTTATATAGTAGTTGGCGCTTACTATTTTACTACAAAACCTAAAAAGTAAGGTCACTGTTTGTTGTACCTACTGGTTTCGTTATAGACTTCTGGGGCGCAACAGATTCTGGGACCCACGTCTATGTGTGTAATGAAGTTAGTGAGCCCAAAAAGCTGCACCTGTATATTTTAGTTCTATTATGAGATGAAATACTTCAGCACATGTTGATACTATACAGCATACATACATGTGCGCTGACTTTTGATTATCTGATACCTGATATGAGTTGTAATTTGCAAAAACCATATTCAATTGATCTTTGCACAAATGAATCAATCAAACCGGGAAATCGGGAGTAAGTAAAAAAAAATTAGAGAAAAGGTAGCTGCATCATCTTTGATGAAAATGTAGCTGCGTAAAAGTTTATAAATGTTTTTCTGGATTAAAGCTAACAAAGACGTGGGCCAGTCCGGCCTACGGATGGGAGACATTTTGGTGGAAGTGATACAGTTTTGTTAAAGTAAGTGAACTATTTCAAAAACAAAAACCATATCATGTTATAATGGGCCAGAAAGCGCACTGCATCTTTATAAAATTGAATATATGTGGACCATTATAGAAACTAGACTTCGTAAAATAAATTGCATAAAACAAACAAATCTGATTCAAGCTGTAATCCAGGTATGGTTTCGACACCAACAAATATAAAAAAAAAAGCTTGTTGATTATACGAGGATGTCAAAACCTGTTCAAGAAGGTAAAAAAAAATTATTTATAAACTTTTATTGTTTTCTTATAAATAAATATCACTTGACATTAATTCGCACAATACTGTATGTTGACTGGGACATTGCTTGGTATTTAGCGGTAATAGGCTCTAGAAATGGCTGTTACCACTAAAACCTATTCACTTACCATCTTCCTTTATCATCGAGGATTGGGACCGACAATGGCGGTCAATGGCCATGGACAATGGAAGTTATAAAAAATACAAATTCGCGATAAAATACATAACAATGAGGTTGACAGCTAATTAAATACTCTCGGTATTACATTTAAAGTAGTAAGTCTTACAAAAATGTCGGTGAAATATTCCAAAAATATCATACGTGTAAACTATATTCTACTCTTTTTAACAATGTATTTGAAAATGTTTTAAGCATTAATATTTATAGGCAAGACTTTTTAGCATACTTTTTACCACTTTTATCTCAGAGTTTATTTTCGTTTATAAACTAATGTCAAGGTTATTTTAATATAAAATAATTTCCCTTTTTAAACAATCACCTGTTTTAAAGATATCGGAACAATCTTGATAGGTCTTTTTTCCGTATAGATAAGAAAAGAAAATAGGGTATCAGTATAACTTCCGTCATGTGTTATTCGGGATTTTGGTATATCTTTTTAGATTTATTTTTGGACCATGCTACTAGTGTGTGTTTTTAACATGTTGGTTTTGTATATAAACAAGTTATTGTTCTTTAAAAATGTTTGGAGGTAGGATTGTATTCACGATATATCTAATCATCGATTATAAACACAATGTTTTGTTACAATAGAGATCGTTGTTTGGATCGCATCAAATTTGCATTAAGTCAATTTTTGTATTAGTTTGTGGATACCTAAAAGTCAAATATTACGAGCCCACTGAATCGGGGAGATATCAGTGAAAGAACTTTGTGATTTCAAAACTGCTGTTTTGTTTTTGAAATGTAATCCACAGGTTATATTCCATTATATTAGAAGAACAACTTAGTGACACACACTTTGGATTCCGAAATAACCTTGGAACCAGAGAAGCACTATTTAGTATTCAGGCTATTGTACAGAGATATAGAGATATCGGCCATCCAGTTTGTGTGTTTTATTGATTTGCGACGGCCTTCGATTGAGAATACATATTGAAGTTCGTTTTCAATACAGCAGTGGATAGTGTTTAATGCGGTACCAAAATTAACGGTTTCAATATTGATAATTTGAGGAACGCGGATGACACGGTGTTAATTGCAAACAGTTACGAAGAACTTCAACATTTGATTAAAAGGATTACCTCAACGTGGATGAATATGGACTTAAGCTAAACACCACAAAGACAAAAGTGGTCAGTAAAGCGCTAATACAACAAGAAGTGCTTATGTAGAACAACTCAAGAAAACTAACAGTATCACTTACCTTGGTTGTAATCTAAATGATAACTGGGACACGAACAAAGAAATTAAAATACGAGTACGTATAGAAAAGGCCAGAGCTGCATTTTTTAAGATGAAAAAATCTTATGTGGAAACAATTTCACTTTCACTTTGAGATTGAAAATTAGATTAGTAAGATGTTATATGTTCTCTATTCTTTTATATAGTTGAAACTTTTAACGGATACGCATTCATTTAGTAATACATGTCAAGATAGACGGAAGAAGAACGCCATTGGCTTAGAAAGGGAATTGTTTAACAGATCCTCTGCATCCTCTTTCCTAGCTGCCGTCAACAAACGAAGTATGTCGAAGTCAACAAACTAGTAAAGACGAAGATGTTATATTCCAGGAATAAAGTCTAGAAATTAAATCGACGTTGAAGAGAATTTCTTTATAAGCTTCCTTAAAAAATGATTTTATAACCTTTTAAAGATTTTCCAAGAAATTATGCGTTCCTCAAAACATATTGATACAAACGCAGCATCGTCGCATCCTTGTAATTTCACGCAACAAAAATACTTAGTAGCCAAACCGTGTTGCCAGCAAATCAACCTTCCAAATTCAGTTTACAAATTCTTGAAATTCTTTAAATGCAAATCCCCTGTTTCCGCAATAGACATTGTATATCTACAACGCAGTACACAAACACTGTGTGCAAAGCCATGTCATACCAATTTCTGCGATAACGAAAAGGATCTACAAACAAAAGCAGAGATGTATTGACAAATTAGATGTAGAGAATACTCTTAAGGTAATTCTTTGTTTAAGTTAATTTCGTTTTAATACATATGCAGCTGTTTAATGCAATTAGATCTAAATTGGTTAATTTTTTTTATAGTTAGATATAGGTATAATGTTATAGAATATAATAAAATATATAATATATAACAAAATAATATAAAGTATAACATTTGTTTGGGTTACATAAAATAGAAATTTGTTGAATTTTGGTATATTATTTCCTAAAAACTGTCAATCTATCCATATATGTATCAGCAAATTTATTAGTTTTTAATGATTAAAAATATTTTATTCACATATTTGGTATACACCAGTAGTACATGTCCTCGGGGGTTCAGATCTGCTATATATAGGCTCACCGCTAACAACCAATAGACCTTTTATTTTACCCAAGTATACCCAAAACTCTTATATATATTAAGCATAGCTACAGTAAGTTCTGCCAAAATTACGTTAATGCGCTGAAGTAGAACCCTGATTAAAGTTATTAAGACCTACCTGGGACAGAGACAGAGTCCGTGATCGTAGTGGCCTCTTTGTACAGTCGGAAGAGTCACTCGTTTCTGAGTCCTCCTATGTGCCAGCTCTTTTGTCCCGTGTCCATTCTGTTCTCACAAGTTTGGACGAAATTCTGTCAAGCACGCATACTGTGCTGTGTAATGAAATTAAAGGAAGAATATGACCTATGAGGATATGATGTATAAGACCGAATACTTATTTATTGGACCCGAGGTTGCAGATTTGAACTTAGGTTAAGAAGAACAGACTATTAAGAATTGTAAGACTTTTAAGTATTTAGGGTCAATGATAAGTCGAGTAATTACTTATATGAAAGATATAGAAATAAAAATAGCACGGGGAAAACAAGCCACGAAAACACTCCATGGAATATGGAACAACATTCTAACCAAAGAAAACAAAAAGGATCTTTCAGAACCTAGTGCCTTATACGGGGCGGAAGTATGGCCAATGACAATAACAATACTAAATAAAATAAGAACAGTTGAATTGGACTTTATCTTCTTCTTCTTATAGTGCCGTGCACCTATAGTGCGTTGGCGAATTATCTTAAGGCCAGACGACTGTCATTTGCGGCATGCAAAAGATCGCCAGTGTTATTTATGCCTGTCCAGTCCTTTATGTTCCGTAGCCACGACATTTGTTTGCGACCTACTCCTCTATTGTCTTCAATCTTTCCCTGGATGATTAGTTGAGGAATTGCGTATTTTTTTTCTCTCAGAATATGACCGAGGTATCCAATTTTTCGTACCTTGATCAAATTGAGTAGTTCTCTCTCAGTATTTGCCTTTCTTAAGACTTCCTCGCTTCTCACCCTATCTGTCCATGGTATGCGGAACATTCTTCGCAACGTCCACATTTCGAAGGCCTCCAACTTATTAATGAAAGGTACTCTTTCGTCCATGTTTCCATGCCGTATAACAATATGGACCATACATAGCATTTAGCCATCCTGTAGCGAAGATCGAAGGAAAGATTGCGGTTACATAGTCATCATCATCATTTGGCTCTACAACTCTATGTGAGTCTTGGCTGCGTTTACTATTTCCCTCCATTGTTGTCGGTCCTGAGCAGCTATTTCTCATTGCTGTATTCCCATTTTGCTTAGATCACTGGCTACTGCGTCCTTCCATCTCTTTCTTGGGCGACCAACTGACCTTCTGCCATCGGGCCTTTCCCAGAATGTGGCGTTCAGGAGCCTTTCATCACTCGATCTTAGTACGTGGCCCGCCCATCTTATTCGGTTTGCTTTAATGTAGCGTACTATGTTTTCATTTCCATATACTGTCTGGAGTTCATCATTGTGTCTTCTCCATTCTCCTGTTGTCTCTTCTTTGCAAGGCCCATAGATAGTCCGCAGTATCTTTGTTTCCAGTACCAGTAGTTTTGTCGTTTCCCGCTGGTTCCCGGTCTGAATCCACTTTGATAGTCGCCTGTTATTTCCTCTGCGTATGGAGTTAGCCTTCTAGACAGTATTATGGATATAATTTTGTACTTTGTATTGATTAACGATATTCCTCTATAGTTCCGACATATTTGTTTGTCTCCCCTCTTGTGGATAGGTACTATATGGGTTTCATGCCAGTGTTTCGGTATTTCTTTTCTTTCCCAGACTTCTCTTTTAAGATGATATATCTCAAGGTGGAGCTTTTCTCCCTCTTTTTTAGTAGTTCCGCCTGTATGCCGTCTGGGCCTGGGGCTTTATGGTTTTTTAGGGACGAAATTGCGGACTTTACTTTAGCTAGTGTGGGCTCTGGTATTTCAGGTTCGGCTAACTGGTACTGTCTTTGTTGCCCTGTCGTTGTGGGTTTTTCTGTATTTAAGAGTTGCTCAAAATACTTTCTCCATTGGCGGCTTATCTCCTCGTCGTCTGTGAGCAATTGTCCTGCATCGTTTTTTATAAATCTTGGGCTGTTGATCGTGTTGCCTTCATTGTTTTTAGGTCCTTATAAAACTGTCTAGACTGACCGGTTCTATGTTCCCCCTCCAGTTGCTGTATTCGCGCTTCTAGGTACTGTTTCTTTTTTCTTCTCAAATGTCTTCTGGTTTGAGTCCTTACTCTGTTATAGTCTTTCCTGTTCTCATCTGTATGGCGTGTTAGTAACTCTAGCCTCTTGATTGCTTTCTGATGCAAGCTTTGTTCGCACTCCTGGTCAAACCACTGATTTTTCTTTTTGCTATTCCTTTCTTTTCCTATAGTTTCCGCTGCGGCACTTTCTATGGTTACATAGTAGCGGTTTAAATTTGATAAAAGCTTTATGAGTTGTCTACAAATCACCAGAGAGGATAGAATAAGAACAGAGGAAATATGGAACAGAATGGAAGTAGAATGCTCAATTACAAAAAAGTTAGAAAACAAAGCTCTGCAGTGGTCTGGGCACGTACGAAGAATGCCAGAGCATAGGTGAGCGAAAACAATATTGAATTGGGACCCGCCGAGAAGAAGATGGAGAGGAAGATCTGCTATAAGATGGAAAACGTGCATATAAAATGCTATGATAGATAAAGACCTTAGAGACGGTGACTGGGAGAATAGAGTGCTGTGAATGACGAAAACGGCAAACTCGACAAACGGCAATAATGGAAAAATCCGAAGAATACCTTTCCACCACCCGGGTCTAAATTCAATCTTTGTTGAATGCAATTTCCAAAACCGTTATTTTGGCAAGTTTTTTTCTCGTCAATATACTTAGGTATTGCTAAATTTTCCAATGTAATCTTGTTTTGTCTGCCGCTTAAAATATATAACACCACGTATGTTCGTCAAAAGACTTTTTTATTTGGGTAAGATATGTTATAATTATTTTAAACATGTCTATTTTTATTTTTGAATTTATCGGTTCTTTGCCGGTCAGATAGCTTACTGTTACTAATTACAGGGAGTTAACATAATCTTAATCGCCGCCAATTATATTCTTAATTTTGAGTGGTGTTCAGTTAAATGTTCGCCAAATTATTATCATTTGTGGTTTTTTAACACCTGTTGTAGGTTTATTTTAATCTGCCTATACATTAAATATATTTTCGTTTCTTTTTTAGCTTTTTATTGATATTATCTTTGTTCTTGTATTCTGAGCATCTGATTTTTTGTTTATATCTTTCATGTGTTCCTAATCCTGTGTCTCTATCTTTTACTTTGATATTTCTTGTACTTTGGAGTTGCACAAAATGTAAAAACAGAGCAGTATTTTATATTTATTAATATGTTATTTAGCTTAAATTTATCGTACTAGGTTATCATTATGTAATAAAAAATACAATTTACCTTGGCGTTTTGGTCTAACTATAAATATACAAGCGTGTTTTTATGTTTTTATATATTTTTAAGATAGTAAATAGTTATATAGTGCGATAGTAATAATTGACACAAGTAAAATTAAGTATGCAATTTTGTTACGAGAAATTTTTCAGTTTGTTCTAAGTTATAATTTTTTTTACAAACTTTGTTATTAACTTGCGATACTTATGTCGTTGTTCAATCAACTAACTAACATATGACAAGTTTTTTAGTTGTGCTAGTTTATTAATAGTTTTTATAAAAAATAATTATTTTTCTCAGATTAATTATCAACACTTACGTCTATGATTTTTAATTTATTGATTTTAATAGACTTTAAGCTATTTTTTCAAGAAAAGGTTAATGCGAGTTCATGTTAAAATAAAAGTAGAAAGTATTGTCATAGCTCACAAGAGAAAAAAATAATAAAAGTCCAGTCGTCCAGTCCCTATCTCTCCAGTCATCCTTATCCCATCGCCTTCCTCCGCCAAGCACGTATTCCCATATGTATTTCTCATGTCTTCATTGATGTTATCAAGGAACCTTGTTCTTGGTCTTCCTATTCTTCTCTGACCAATGGGTCTATCAAGGAGCATTTTTCTAGCTGGGTCATTTTGTTTTATCCGCATTACACGGCCTATCCACCTCAGACGTCCTATATTAATATGTTTTACGATATCTGGTTCCTGGTATATTCTATAAAGTTCGAAGTTGTATCGTATCCTCCACACTCCATTGTCATTCACTGCTCCATAGATTCGCCTTATTACTTTTCTGTCCAAACATGTTTTCATTACTTTTTGTTAGGGTCCAGGTTAACAATAATACGCCCAGTCCTAACCCATATGTTAGGACTGGGCGTATTATTTTTTTGTAAAGTTTTATTTTTGTACCGTAAATACATATTTCTGACTATTTGGTCATCATCACTACGATGCAGCCAAATTAGGAAAGGTAAATGTTAACTTGGAATAGGATCACTATAGAAGCAATACAACAAATTTGTGGCAATAATTTTATAGGTTTCCAGAGCAACAATTAACACATCCACGCAGTAAGCTACAGCCACCAGAGAAAAGGAATGCCAAACGTTTAGAACGTTTCAAATCCTCGTGTAGTGATTCTCCTATCCTAAGGTTCATAACATTCTCCTATCCTAAGGTTCATAACATTCTCCTATCCTAAGGTTCATAAAATTGTCCTATCCTGATTTGGCTGCACCATACTGATGACGACCAAATAGTCCGAAATACGTATTTACAGTTGCTTTCCATCTTATATTCATATTATTTTACTTTTTTTTTGGTGTACGCTATGCTGATACTTTCTACCTTTGTTGTATATAAAGATGCTACCAATACAGATTAATTATTAGTCTGATGAACCACACATTAAAAAAAATTTAATTCGTCGGAAGGGACGACCTAGATGAAACCCAGTTTGGATTTAGAAATGCGTTAGGTATCCGTTAGTTACTTTTTGGCTAAAATGTACTTCTCTAAAAATGCCGCTACCAACATAAAGATATTTATGTGACTTTCGTCGATTACGAAAAGGGTACACCCGGAACACGTTTGAACATATTAGGAACCAAAGGCATTGATGGTAGAGATCTACGTATCATAGCAAACTTATGTTGGAAGCAGTTATACGAGTCGATGGGAGATTACCCAACGAATGTTACATTCAAAGAGGCAATCGGACGCATCGGGATGCATTGTATCTTTTCTGATATTTAATATCTATTCGGATATAATTTTTAAACAGGCATTGTAAGATAAAGAGTGAAAATCAGTAGTGAACTGATTAATAATCTTAGATATGCTGACGAGACTTTACTTTATGCAATAGTCGCTAGGGCATTTAAGAGTTTTTGCATTGCGTAAACACTACAGGAATGGATATAAAAATTAATGTTTCTAAGACAAAATGTATGATTATAATCAGAAAGATTTCATACCTAGGGCATGTTTTTCGAAAAGACTGGTACATAATCCTTTAGTTTATCATGAAAGGTAAAATCAAAGGCCGCAGAGGAATTGGGAGGAAGAATCTTCGCCAAGACTCTGATGAAGCTTCCTCCGTGGTTATTGTTAGTGGTTGTCCTGGAAACCATCAGGGTCTTCTAACTCTAATGCCACAAATTGGTCGCATTGCTCCTATAGTGATCCTTTTCCAAGTTAACATGCTCCTTTTCTAACTTGACTGCACCGTACTGAAGACGACCAATAGTCAGAAATACGTATATACGGTTGCCTTTCATCGATATAACTATTTTGTTTTTTGTTTTCCTGTTTTGCGAGACATGCCATTACATTTTACTTATACTATATATATATATATATATATATATATATATATATATATATATATATAAATATATAAATATATATATATATATATATATATATATATATATATATAAAGGAAATTTAATCTTTGCAGATTAGTTAAATAGTAAACTCTTAAATATTGGGGAAATCTGCAAGAATATATATATATATATATATATATATATATATATATATATATATATATATATATATATATATATATATATATATATATATATATATATATATATATTACACATGTCATTTTATTATTAGAGAATAAATATTTATCCTATTATAGGCACTACCCTTGTGTCGTTTCTTGCTTGGAGCGTAATAGAATGAAAGTGCAATGTTGTTACCGATCGATTTTCGGTAACCTTGTGAGATATCTAGAAATTTATGAGATATGACAACGGTGCTTAGTGTTTGGAAGCGCGTCCATCGCACCTGTCTAAGCATCGAGGCGCATGAGTTGGAAAAGAGAGCGCACATGACACAAAATCAAGGCTCCTGATTCGTCGTTGTGCGTCAGACGACTAGGTATCGTCATCGACATATAAAATTAAAAGAGAACAGAACATTCAGAATTTGTAAGTCACACTCAGGGATTGGGTGTTTCTTTAATATCTCGCTGCAAGGTTGTTTTCACTGACCAACGTACGAGTTTTTGTTATATTTGTTCGCGCAGTTTAAATAATTTAAAGGACCCAATGTTGAGTGAAAATCAGAATCTAGCCATGAACGGTTACCTAGAAAGTATATCCACCAACTTAGAAAATAGCAGGTATGTTTTTGTTTATATTAGTTACTTCTTTTGAATTATTTACTGCATTAGTGAAAGTCATAAATTCTTTAACTGACATCAGAATTTAGAACATCGGGACCCTAACCTCCAACCAAAAGCCTTCATAGACTTTACCTTCAGGTGAAATCTAGTCACTACTGTATCATTTTTATTTAAAAATCCAAATGACTAACTACCTCTGATGTAACCAAGATAATATAATATTTAATTAATTACAATTAAAAAATAGGAATTATTTCACTAATTTCTCTAAAATTACCGGCTTATAGGTCGATAAAATCACGTGTGGGTTTGCACCAATAGCAGCTCTCCGATTGGGCCTTAACAGAATCGTATGATATGTAAGGAACAACCTTTTAGCCTAATTTTTTAATGATTCCCTGTTTGTTATTGAATTATTTTTTATTGTTTGGTCTATATTTAGTCTGATGACAACTATCTGAATCGTTTTCGATTCCATAATCTTTCATTTTGACGTTACCTGTAACATTTCTGTATATTTGTAAATATTATATAGCATAAACAAACAAAATCTGTTTTATTCACAAATTTTTATGCAGATAATTAATACATAGTGTATATTCATTGTCATTCCTTGCTTCTACATTGGTAATGGGTGAGCTTTATGTGTTTAGAACAGTTACATATTAACCTGCAGGGCGAAACTGTTCCTTAACCAAGGAGCATTTTAAAAAGCTTGGTGCCTCATTTCCCCAAAAATAAAGTGTTAGTATCAGTCATTTACCACTGTATTGTGGTAATCGCAACGTTGGTTATAATTCCCATCCTGTGGCATTTCTGTATCTATTATCTATTTTATATGATCCGTCAAGTCTGCTGGTTTTATTTGATATTGGATCCATTAATTTACTTCTGTTAATAAAATGAGTTCTAGTATTACATTATTTTTTCATTGCTGTAGTTCAACCCGTGTTTTTTTACGTCCCTTTTTTATCATTTTTTTAAACTGTTTTTGTAGCATCTCAGGTTATTCATTTGTTTTTTATATAACGTCTAGTTTATTTCCTTATTTATAATTTGTCCACTCAACACTGCATGATAAGTAATTATTTAATATATATGTACATATATCTCTTTCTGAAAATAAATTGATATTATTTCCCAGAAATGTCAACATAGTATTATTATCTTCTGAGAATTTTTAGTTGTTTCTTTTCCATTTAAATTACCTATTATCTACAGGTTATCATTGAATTTGTACCAGCAACGATGTTCAATTCTCTATTATTAAGTCATCACTCGACATGTCTAGTTGCTTTCTGCATTATTTCCATTATCTGTCTTGTTTGTGTTTAAATGTCTATTCGTCATTTTTGCTATTATCTTGCTGATAAGATTGCTGTAAAAGTTTCAAGAACTAGTCTGTTCATTGGCAAAAATAAAAAATTTACGATGACGAATTCTATCAGGCTATTAGACAAGAGTTAAATAAAAAAATTTTGACGACAGGAAATATATTATCGACTATTGATTGGGCAGTACAACCACAGGATAAATGCAAAAAAAATTATATTATAGAACAAACCTAGACTTATATTATAATTTAGAAAAATACATTCCATTCGAATTAAAAAACATTGTTAGTCATTCAGAAAGAGAAACATGTGTTAAGGTGATGTTCGAGTAAGATAGCCCACTTTCAATACTAACCAAATACATATTCTTCCTTCAGCAGTGAAGGTATCCATATCTCACTATCTCACATTAACTTACTATCATTCCCCTTGCCTTTATGCCTATGAAGTGTCAGCTTCTCCCAATTAACATTTCTGCTTAAATTTCTATCTGGTCATACCGATTTACATATATCACAAACATATCTTGCCTTAGGGTCTCCCACCATTTCTTTTTTGGTCTTCCTCTCTAACTTCTTCCAATAACTTAACTATTTAGCGATTCTTCGTATTAAGTGATTATTACTTCGACCTATGCTCTCTTATTTCTCTCAGAGTTCTCTAAACATTTTCATTCGTAATTTTATCCAATCCCAAGGATCGTAGATCAAGGATTACTTGATTAGATTGATCTATCCGTACTTCTTCTATTCTTCATGGGTAACGACGAACCGAAGGAAAGACTTCGTACTGAAATGTATGCCATTAACCAACTTAACAGCTCAACGATTCTTCGTATTAGGTGATTAATACTTCAACCTATGCTCTCTTGAACTCTCTCAGAGTTCTCCAAATATATTCATTCGTAATTTTATACTTTCTTGTCATTTTTGTCTTTAAAACACCATAGACTTACCATTACTTTCAAATTTCACTGTTATTTGATCCAAAATTAGAGTATAAATAAGCACTGAGCTCGGATTGAATCCTACTTTCACATGAAATTTATCTCTCCTACACCTGTCACTTATAGTAGTTGTTAGTCCATCATACATAGTCTCTTCATCAATGAATACCATATAAGTCATTCTTGATTCTTTTATTGTTCCATCTCCTGCGTTATAATTGTTTTGTGTATAACTGTTTAGAACAGCGGTAAATAAAATTAGAATCGCCATATTGATGTCCAACCTCCGACTTCCAAGCCTTATAATATATTAATTGCATCTGATGTTGATCTGTTTTGCATAAAGCCAAACTGATTATGGGATATTTCGGTTTCTTCACGCATCCATCTATCAATTACTCTCTCATATATTTTCATGGTTTGACTAAGTAGTTTTATAGTTCTGTAATGGGCCCATAGTTGAACATCCCCTTTGTTTTTGTACTAAGGTACTGCTTCTCCATTCATCGGGAATTTGCCCCATTTTCATAATTAAGCCAATTATTTCAGTTCCTAGGTTCTTAAAATAATCTATTTGAGGAGGATTTTGTCTTTTGGATTTTGTGCATTGGAAGAAATGAAGCGTTACATGGAGGAATAAGCTTTGGAACTTAAAAAGACCGTGGAGGTGCTATTCAAAGTGACTATCAAGTCCAAATTATCTATATAAAGACACAGGAAAGCGAATATCACCAAAAGTATGATTCAGTTTTTCATAATCTTGTTCATTTTGAAAGTCATATTTTAATTAAACTAATCTCATTACAT
Source organism: Diabrotica undecimpunctata (assembly GCF_040954645.1). Classification (NCBI taxonomy): domain Eukaryota; kingdom Metazoa; phylum Arthropoda; class Insecta; order Coleoptera; family Chrysomelidae; genus Diabrotica; species Diabrotica undecimpunctata. The sequence continues at coordinate 52,171,516 of NC_092812.1, forward strand.
AAATTGTTAATTTCCTTTATTAGTTACTTATCTATTTCTATTAGTTCCTAATAAACTCTCATTAGAGTTGTTTATATATAGAAATGTTTATGTATAGATCTGGAAAATTAAAATTTAGTTGTTTTGTACTGTTCAATAGATCTCCATAACTACTGTTGTTTAAATAAATTTTTATATTTTGTTAGGTTTGTTACCTAAATATTTTATTACGTACTATACTTCTTCCGTATTCCTGATTTTAACTAGCTGCAACTGTTGACATTCTTGTTAATTATGCTGTTTTAAAAGCTTGTATATCTTTTATTGCCATTTTTTATGTCAACCTGTTGCTCCGTTTGTAAGTTTTATAGGACATTTGGATTGTATAGTAGACCATAAAATTTTACTGTTCATCTACACTACCCTAACTGCACTCAATCCACTATTCTTTGTATTCATTTAATTTGTACAATTGCTTTATACTCATTTAATACTTAACGTACTGTAAAATGTTTATTCATTTCATTGTGTCCTGCGAAATTCATTAGGTATATTAAATTTTATGTCCTTTTTTTGTGACAAAATAATAAATTATCTAAGGAAACACGTTCCTTATAAATTATGTTAAAGGCGTATTTAATTGCCTAGTAAACAGTTCGCAGTTATCAATTTTTTTAGTAAAAATAATAAAATAATTTTAAAACTTTTCACTATAATTGGATAGTTTATTTAACACCAATATTTTAATATCTTTACATTTTTTTTCTGTCGAACTTATATTCAAGTTTTTTATTCTCGTAAACAGGAAAGTACCATAGAATTTTGAGATTATTTTAGTTTTAATTTTCTCTTAGTATGCATGCGAAATATGACAAATAATCTGAAACCTTGAGCCACGAGACCATTAACAGATGTTTAAAAAATCATAATCAGTTTCGGTTTTTGGAGAAATACACTTGTACAAAACAAAATAGTCAAGGTAGACCCGAACGTTACTAGATTGGATGACTATTTGCACTACCCACTACTTTCACGGCCTTCATATTATGATCTTTTTTCGTTAGATAAAATTTTTATTGCTGAACCTGTATGTTATTTATGTATAAAGTCCATAGAATTTGGAGCTCCAAAAGTTCTTGACGTTTTGAGGAAGGTATTTGAACGGGTAACTAAAACAAAAACACTTAAGGTCACAATTATTTTTTATTTTTTATTTACTCTCTGCATCTCTGTTTTTTACCTATTCGGTTATACCTATTTCCAGGACATCTTTCCCCCCATTATAATATCTATACAGGGTGTGGCGCGACAAGTTTTGATTAAAAGTAATAGCGGATACAGTTATGTTAAAAATCTGAAATTACGAGCTTTAATGACGCTGAGTTAAAATATAATGTTGTCCTGAATGTGGCACTTCCGGTTATATCGGAAGTAAACATCAACTTTGTTATACATAAATAGAACCTAATATTTTTTTTATTTTAGAATTCTAATGAAATTTTAGATAAAATTTGTGTATAATGTGCTTAGTTGCTTAAAGTTGCTTACTTTACCCTGTATTTTATTACATTTTCTGACGAAAATACTTCATTTGTGATATAGGCAAAAAATCTAAAATTTCATTGTAGAATTCTATAGGTTCTATTTAAAATAACAAAGTTGACGTTACTTCTGGTATAACTGGAAGTGCTATAGTACATTTGAAAATGATTGATAGCACAAATGTTATAACAAAGGTCTAAACACAGGGTTGGCAATGCGAAAAAATGTAATAATTGATACCTTCTTATATGAATTTTCACTCGACTTTAATATGATCACCACCTTTAAATGCAATAAATCATAAAATTCAAATGAGCAAACCCTAAGGGATTAAGCAATAACTGAACGCCTCACTAACGAAGAACATAAAATTAATTTAATGTCAACATTACATTAATTTTTATAAAAATACTAAATATTGGTTTAGGACATTTCCTTACAATTTAATAATAAATATATTTCAGGTATTAGCGTTATATAAACTTATAATTAGTAATGTAGGTATATAATTATATACCTAAATACATAAGTTATCTTCTTCCGATAAGGAGGCATCATCATCAGTTTCTTCATTTCCCACAGAAATAATAATTAGCTCTATTGTTTCCTCTATTCATATCGAGTTTCCAGAATGTTTTTTCCTCTGCTATGACACGTCTTATAGCTTTTTGCCAATTGTCAGGGGTTAAGTTCACAGTGATAAGGTGGGAACCGCAACACTTGAACTCCATGTTCTTTTGCTATTTCATCTACACTATACTTCTTAAATTTTGATGAATATTTTTTGGCATAGCTACAATAACTCTTTTTTGAGTAAACTATCTGCTGACACTACTACATATGTCTTTGGTTATTAGCCAATCCAAGTAACAGTTCCTTGTAATTTTGAATGGACATGGCATTGTCCATGACTATTACAGAATTGGTGGGTAATAGATATATCATTTGACTAAAATATTCCTCAAAAACATCAGCAGTCATTTCTTCATGGTAGTCGTTCGTAGAATTTGAAATAAAATCTAGCAATCCGTCATCAACAAATCTTACATCTTCTCCAATACGAGTGATAATTAAACGGCGACCTTTACCATTTGGAAATGTTAAGCCCGTAGACAATCCTTCTATAAGTGCCTGACTAGCATTTGTAACCAGTTTATCTTATCAAATTTTTTTTAAAAAATGTGCTTCATTTATCCATGTTTCCTTTAAATAAAAAATATTTTTGGCTTCTCTACTCAATTTTCGAATTTCCATTAAATATTGCCTCCTTCAACAAATTATTTCTGCCTTCTCTATGAGCGAAGATTTTCTATTGTTATTCTTATAAACGAATCCTAATTCACTCAAAGTTTTCCACTATTTATCTATTTTAATGTTTGGCAAAGATTCGTCTTCATTAATGTCTCTAAAAGTTTATCCAAAGTAGAAATCTTTTTTGTAAATAAAATGAATTAACTTTTCTTCGAATCGATTGTTTCACAGTAACGTCTATATGAATGGGATTTCTCCCTGTTAACGTTTTAGGTGCTTCTGTAATACTTCCACTCTTTCGTTGCTTTAAAAGTCTATAAATAATTCTCCAATTACGGTCATATCTGAACACTTAGTAACTATACTCCGAACATTACTTGTAAAATGTTCATGTACATTTTTAACATTACAGTTTTCATTGGCAATGTTAAATGACACTTTAATTTCACAGGAATAAAATTAGACGTTTCTAACATTTTTAATATACAAGTTCACTTATTAATATCGCTTTTTATTATAGAACTAATAATTCTGCTGCCTGAAAATTTTAACCCTTTCTAACAAAGTTAAGGGCTGATAAATTGAGCCACTCTTTTTTGGAAATATTTTGTAGCTGTAGAGATTACGTACTTATATAATTTGTTGATTAAAATGACCACAAAATTTAAGATAATTGAAATAAATTCTTATTTTTAAAAGTTTTAGGTAAAACCCAAACATTTCCAGAACAATACTGAATATTTTATTTTAGGAAATCTCCGTCACTGTTTTATGATGGTATATTGGGTTTTATCTCACGTGCAATAAAATTTGTGCTATCAATCATTTTCAAATGTACTATACATTCAGAACATTATATTTCATTCACCCACCATTACTTTTAATCAAAACTTATCGCACACTCTATATAAGTACTTTTTATATTTTTACTTTCATTTATGTGGCCCTTTATGAAGTTACCATATTATGTTCTTCTTTTATGAGTGTCTTTTTGGTAGATTTTCTCTGATCAATACTTTTGCTATCTTCTTCAGTTACTTACACAACTCTTGCCTGCTTTTTAAATAAGTTTGTTAGTCATTTTCCATATTCGTTTCGTGTTACGTTTTTGTATAAAGCATTTTCCCTTTTGTTTAGATTATTACTTGCTTTCTTTGGATTTCTCCAAAGACATTATATGAAAATCTTTCCTTGATAAGGCTCACGTTATGAACATTTATGACATATTTTTTTGGTAATTTTTTACTTCTGCTTGAAAATTAAGATAGAGGCTCGGTTTTTTAATTCGATTGGTGTTATGTTCCGTCGAAAGAGGTTTTAGCTTTCTCTAGAATCGTATCCGGTTAAAATTTAATAGCAGAGTTTATTAATTATTGTTTTAACTGTTTCTATTATAATCAGTGACATATAGTTTTATATTCTGCTTTTGTGAGTTAGTTCATACTGCAATAATTAGAAACAGTTTTGCGATGCAGAGGGTACCATGAATAAAACAAATAATGTTTTATTAATAATAAACAGTCCGTTTAATAAGTGGTCCCAGTAGTACTTTCACAGCACGTGTGAATATATTTGTATATTCTGGTTTTTTAAGCCTACACGCTCGTCCGGTGGGGATCTAGTTAGTAAGTAACACAGATAACATCTCTTGCCGTACTGTCCATCCATAGTTCGATCCCAAACTCTAGTCCAAGTAGCAGAACCATTAAGATATTCTCTACTTTAGCTGTTTTGTTTTTTGGCCAGGATTTGAACCGTCGATCTACTAGATCATTCACATTGCAGTGAATGCGTTTCGTCCGCGTGGCTCGCTTGGCAATCTGACCGCGTAGAATATACCGAAGATTAATTAATTTCACCTAAATAATACTAACCTTGCACAGACATGATTTTATTAATGTACGGTAAATTCTAGAGGCTTCTAAATTTACGTCGTTATTGCCCCAGGACTTAATTTTTGTCAAGGGAACCCCAAGCCTTGGAGTATTTCGAAATGTCGACTACACAAATTAGCATACTTCAAATTTATGATTAAATTGTTGTTTGGAATGTTAATATTTGCTAATGACAATGATCAGGATCTTCATTCGGGTCCTACCAAACAGAAAAACTTAAACAAATTGAAATGCTGAAACAATATATTTTATTATATTTAATTTTATTTATTATAATATACTTACATATTATATTATTATAAGTAATATTTAAAATATATACTGTTGTGATAATAGAAACATAATTAGAAGTAAATTAAAAAAATAACAAGCTACAAGGACAAAAATAGGAACAACAGATAACATTTACATATTGAACAATATACTTGGCAACATGGAACGGAAGAAAACGTACATTCAGGTTTATAGATATTAAAAATGCATTTCATTCCATGATAGAGAAATAATGGAAAGTTTATAAATCCCCAAAGCCTAATAAAAACAGTATATATCACATATATCAGAATCGCTGGAGTAGTACAAATAAACAAGAAGAGATCATCACCATTTACCATAGAACAAGAAGAGATGCGTAGAACAAAAGGACGGCCTCAGTTCGGTAGTATTTATAAACAGTATATAATGAAATATTCTTATCAACAGTAATATATTATTATGCGAGTGAAATATGGATGAATAACATAGGAAATTCGATAATGAAGCAGTTAAAAAATAGCGGGAAAAGTGAAGATATTGAAAAAGGGCAAACAAAGAAAAATAACAAAGCAGTTGATCGAATATTTCTGAAGAAGAGAGGAAATACCTATGAAAAGATGGAAAGATCAGATTACAGGTATGATGGGAAAGAAAAAGAACAAACACATCAACAGATGAAATAATTGTCAAAAGATTGATAGCACAAAAATAAAGAAAACCTTGTCTACGACGTTCCTGGTGGGTATAAGAAGTGTCGAAAAAGATAATATCTGAATAGTTTAGTTAGATAACCTGGAAGAAAAATGAATTGATGGCGCATTATCATTCGATTGTCCACATATTTTGTTGCTATAATGATAATAAAGTAGACGTTAGGGACAATTTTTCTTCAAAACACCAGCCTAATCGTAAATAATTAAAAATATTGATTTCCGTAGCCTTAAATTTTTTCATTCGTTTGCAGCCAACACTGATATTGATTATAGAAACCCTATACATATTTAATAATTCTTGTATGAATTTCCAGAACATTTCAGTCATAACAATCTTACGAACGGAAAAACTTATAACTATACTTTTAATTGCATTAAAAATTCACTTGTGAACTTGTTTATGTAACCATTAAACCGTATGGGAACGCTTTTTTTTCGCCTTTTTCCATTCTTTTAGCTAGTTGATGGATCGATCTGAAATTTTGACGGTTTGTCAAGAACCAAAATACCCAACATAGGGCGAAGTAACAAATATCTAGATTGGTTTTTTACAATTGTTCTAAACAATTAATTCTAACGCTTTATGTTTTACAAAATAAAGTTTTGTAATTTTACCTCAAATATTATGCTTTTTAATGATAACCAAAAAATTGAAAAATGGCATTTTTTACACTAAATTGTAAATAAATACGTCGAAATATCTGCAGAAAACGTATAGGTTTTCTTTATATAGGACTATAATTACTAAAAAATTCAGATACCTGGATTTGTCACAGTCCGAAGCAGGATCTTTTTATGCATATTTTTCGTTATTATAATTTCTTGTCTTGTCGTCGTATTATTTGCTAATGTTCTGTTTTTTTGTGTATTGAAAATGAAAGACTCTGATAAAACACGTATTTATATAGGTTTCATTGATAGAATTGTGGCTGATACGTTATTATAAATATTTATCATGTTTAGGGAAAAACCTGTGCTAAATATCTTCCGCTTGCATTTTATTTTTAAATTTTAACAAAATATCTCGGTCTCGAAACATAAACACACATAATTAAATATTTAACATTATAAACATAAGATCTTTAACCTAATAAGTTCTGTTGACTAATCAGATGATGCAATAAATATTAATGAAGCTCAACATCACACCACTTTGTTACCCGGCAATCTAAAGCAAGCAAAAACAGGTATTGGCCAATCCTTTCCGCCATTTGGATATAAATAAAATAATAGTGATCTGGCCATTGTTGCTCAAGACTTGGTATTTTTAAAAATATTTTTAATTATATCAAAAAAGTTTTGGTTTGATAATAGCCATACGTATTTAATTAAATATATTTTTTATTCATTGACGTTAGAAACAACGATTGTAATTTATCATTTTTATTTCAGTTATGTTATATCTATTTCATATAAATATATATTTTAAAAGCCTTTTGATATGTATACACTATATTTTTCCTACCAATTTTGTAGATTTTGTCTCGTTTGATAAAAAACTCTAAACAACACATTTGACATCACATAAACGTAATAATTCATTACCTTTCAAAAAAGAATTTGCTAATTAATGGTGTACTCCCAAAGAGATACTTGGCTAAAGTTGTGAATTCAGAGTCCAGATCAGTTGTCCAGATAGCACGAGTTAGATTTATATGACAGCTTTTTGCAAAAGTTCTGTTTTTGGACATATGATCTCTTCGACCATGTGCTCTCGTTTATCTTACATTTCTTTTTTACTAATTTCATAGTATTTCAAGATTTTGCCTTATCTACTACCATTCGCAAACCCTTATTGGTTTGTCTGGTATGTCAACTTGTCTTGCATAATGGTTCAAGGCTATTGTAAGTAAATATTGTAATTTCAATTAAGTTTTATATTTTTATGCTTTCAGTTTTTTTCAATCGATATTGTACGAAATGGAAGTATCTTCGTAAAATGCTCTGGAAAGTTGGTTGTTTGTCTCTGGTGTTTTCTCATCTATTTATTATTTATTAACCACGTGGTATTCCCAGTAGTCTTAGAGACAAAATTAGATAGAAGGGAAACTTGCCTATTTGTTTTCACTTTGAAATTTTCTGTATAGTACTTTTGTTGCCTTTTTAAGTCTTGAATTTGTGTTGAAGATATCACTGCTTCCATAGGAGATAGTGTTCGGCCCAGATACTGTTTTATTACCATCTCAAGTATTCAACATGTCTTAATATCTCCTTGCTACATGACCAGAGTAGTACCACTGTAGGTTTACTCCCCTTTTTATGAAGTTAACTTGTTTTATCATCATCTTTCGAACTTCGGTAATAAGTTTGGCTGATTTTCTTTATTTTATTAAATCCTATTTATAATAGTCTCACTTCCATTATTATTGGAATACCATCATCATCATCATCATCATCATCATCCAGCCTTCATTATCACGTCCACTGCTGGACTTAGATCTCCCTTAAACTCCGTCGTCAGCCCAACGTATAGGTGGTCTTCCTCTACTACGTTTGTCTGCTCTTGGAATATGCATTCCCTTAAAAATAAAAAATAAACATTAAGCCAGTAATGAAATATAGAAACTATATTTTTTGACTTATTAAATTACAGGTAAATATCACAACACTGATACGTAAAAAATTAATGACAGTTACTCATCTTGAACGGTGTATTCGTAAAAAAATTAAATTACAAAACGGTAATTTGATCGATCTAGACTCTTACCTTCTGTGGCCTTCTATCAGGCCACACCGTAAAATCGTATGATGATTCGCACAAATCAGAATGAAGAGATTTGGTATCTATGTCTAGAAATAATAGAATCTCAGTACATGTGTTTTCTAAATCACAATCAGGAGACATTGTGCAATATTTTAAAAATCAACACGATATAAGCAAAACATTAGTTAATAGTAATAATGGAAGGGGTATCTTGACAGTATTTTAAGATTTTTAATTGGTAACAACGTGACGATTTATGTTGATATTGTTTTCTTCTTACTTAATACAGTGACTGCTGAGTATAAATAAAGTGCTTCTTCTTCACTTTTTTAAAACAATTTTGATCGTTGCGTTGTACCAAACTTTCTGTGTGAAAACAAGCTTAATCCAATCTCATGGGCAACCGTGGTAGCTTGGACATTGATGAAAGAGGGTATGTTACAGTGTATACAGATATCAGTAATGCATATAATTTACGTTATTTATTTTAAAATAAGATTTACCTCCATCTTTTTAAATTTATTTGTTTGATCAGGCGATCATTGCTATTTTTATTTAAAAGTTTTTTCTGACTTTTCTAATTGCTTACTCTAATTTTATAGTAAAGGTTTTATGTAACTGTTTTTTTTTTTTTCGTTTCTGGCGTACAACTTCGATTCACCGTTTTTTTTTTCTATAGAGAAAACTCTTTTGTTTTCGTCGTTTGATTTATAGTATCATATCAGATTCAATATTTCTCACATTACGTCATAATTCATGTGTCATAAATATTTTGTAAAGTATTTTCTATTAACTTTTCTATCCTAAATTGCGTATACCAAATAGTTCTTAATTTTCGAAAAATATACATAATTCTATTTTCCTTTTTATAAGCATCTTTCTTCTTCCTCTTTATAAGCAAGTCTGCTTGTTCATTGACGGATTAATACCTCTATTGAAGGTTGTCACTCCATCTTTCTTTCCATCTGTTTATGTGGTTATTCCATTCTTTTTTTTCTATTTTGTGTCCATTCATTTATACACTGTACGTTACATTTTCTTCTAATGTCTACACTTCTTTTTCAATCTCTCAGCGTATTTCCTGTAATTCTTCTCAGTACTCTCATCTCTGCCGTTTCCAGTAGTCTTTGCGTTGTGGCTTGGTCGGGTCTTGTTTTTGAGGCATATGTCATTATTGGTCTTACATTGGCTTTATAAATTCTTGATTTCATCTCAAGTATGTCTGTTTCGCCGTATAGTGTTATTAAGGCATCCTGTCAGTCTATTTGCTTTTTGTACTTGATTTCTCACTTCTTTTTCCAGGTATTTTATTTCCGTTACTTGTTCAATACTGACGCCATCAATTTCTATTTTACATCCGGTTGGTTCTTTGCTGACTACTATTGTTTTAGTTTTCTGAGATGAGATTGTCAAATTAAATTCTTTTGCTCTTATGTTAAATCTGTGGACTAGTCCTTGCAGACTATCTTCATCTTGGGCTATCAATATTGCATTGTCTGCCTAACAGAGTGTTTTGATTTCTTTGTTTCCCATTCTGTATCCTCTTCCTTTGTTAACGCTTTTGATGATTTCATCCATGATCAAATTGGAAGAGCATGGGGCTCAATGAATCCCCTTGTCTTATTCCGCTGCCTATTTCTATAAATTCTGTAAGTTGTCCATCTATTCTGACTTCCATTTTGTTGTTTTGGTAGATGTTTGGGAGCTTCTCTATAATACAGAAGATGGATTACATCTTTGAGTCTTACTCTGTCAAACGCTTTCCTTAGGTCAATTAGACACAGAAATGCTGGTCTATTATGCTCTAGTGATTTCTGAGTAATTTGCTTTATAACGAATATTGCATCTGAACACGATCTTCCACTACGAAAATCCTGTTGTTCATCTGCTAAACTTATGCTCTGATTTATTAGCAGTTGTAAAATTTTAATTGTAAGTTTTAGCGTAGTATTTAACAAGTTTATACCTCTGTAGTTTTCTGGCATTCTCTTTTTTCTCTTCTCAATTCTCTTTTTAAAACAATTTATTAAACTCTCCATTTGCTATCAATACAATAGTATGGTGATCCCGATCTTTCTTGTCTCTTAGTGACATCCCAATCAAAAACTATTTTACTGGTAACATTTCCAAGTTTGAATAGCAATCATAATAATTTATGGTCTGTACCCAGTTCTTTGTACTAATTTATTAATTTTCTTATTTAATCTTTGGGAGGTAATAATTCTTTTTGATGTTGTTTTTACTCCAAAAAGGTGTTATGTGATTGTTTTTAATCGGTTGCAATAATGTAGATAAACAGATGACAACGTGAGAGCTTGATTTTTATTAACATTACTTTTTAATGTGTTTAATACAAAGTTCAGGTTTATTATTTTTGCTCATTTTTAGGTAGGTGTTTTCTATTGAAAAGATAATAATTACATGGTCCGATTCAATAGTAAAATCTTTATTTGTAATCAGTTTTTATATTAAAGGTCGACATTTTGTTACTAAACCATTTTATAATTATTCTTGGAATATTCTGAAATGTTTTTTTATTATCCCCACTTTTATTACAATCTGTCTATACAATCTCAACCTAAATGTTTAGGTAGATAATAGACATTAAGTAATAGGATTGACAATTAAAATATTATGACATGCAGAGAGCATCCACTGATGTACCCATTTTTAAACTTCAATATTGACTATATTTGACACATATCTACACACATTTAGTATTGATCAATTTAACTTGGAATTTTTCGTCTTACGTTCGAACTGTATGCGGCTTAGCCGCAAACACATTGTTTTATGAACCGAAGTTGGTGTATTAGTTTTTTGTTTTCTAGACTAATACTAATAGGACGGTAGGACTGTGCATTTTCTGGTTCTTGTCCTAGTTTTAGTATTCTTGTTATCTGTGCTAATTTCCAGTGTGATAGGAAATGGCCTAATCCCATTAGAGTTAAATAATTGTGTAACGAGTACTGAAATAATTTCTTCTGTAGTTTGTAGTGCATATTTCCTGTCATTTGGCGTAAAAACTTTTTTTAAGGTGAGTCGCAAATGTTTCGGCTTTTTCTAGTGGACTTTTCGACCATTTTCCTGTTTTTGTTCCTAGTGTTTGTTCTGTTCCTACTAAGTGCTTGAATTTTAAACATCCTATAAAATTAGCAGCAATCATGTAGTAATTAAATAACAATTTAATGACATTTAAAGGGTTTTCACTCATGAGTTTGGTAGCTTTAAACATAAGGATTTTTTATTAAACTTCGTTCTAAAATATTTTTAGTTTATTCGTTTCACTACAGCAAAATCGAGAACATCTGGAATTTTCGCAGGGTCTGCAGGCCAGTATGTTGGCTTGATACTATGTTTAGGTTATATATTAGCATTGCTTTTTGCAGTTAACGGTATTATTAAGTCTAGAGCCCCACATTAGATGTTTTGAATTATTGTGGTCTCCGCTACAAATAATCCTAGGTCAAGGTGTATCAAAAAGGTTTTAAATTGTGGTTGTTTAATTGAATGTTTTGGTGGACAATATAGGACAATATATAAAGGTTATAGGTCCTGTCTAGTCTTCTACAAATACATTTGTGGCTTGATTGAGAACTTGATTTTTATTAACATTACTTTTTAATGATGGAAAACGATAACAAAAGACATATTGGGAGGCCATTAGGATGGATAAATAAAAATATAAGAAAATGTAAACAATAGAAAAGAATGACAGCCTAAAACACAACAAGAACATGTTAAGTTACTACACATGAACAGATAGAAAATGCATTCTCACTAAAATCAGAACGAGTGGTTTACTTTCATATATTTCAATTATAACCTAAAGAAATATAACTGCGATTCATAATATACTTTATATTGTGAATCTCTGTTTTAAAACTCTTGATTACAACCATCAGACCGTTAAAAACTTTCTCCAACTATCGATATTAAATTTTGCGTCTTCCGGTGTTCGAAAAAATTGTTGTAATTGGGTGCTATGCTGAATATAAACAGTTTTTTAAGTAACTCTAGATATTTATATTCTGCTAGATCCTTTTTGATAAGAATTTCTTTTAATCGCAAACACTGACCTTTCCTATGATCAATTGAATTGTCTTAAAAGTCGTGAACTGTCGCCAATTTTTTAATTGCTTTTTTAAAGTTGTTATCAAACCAGATGATGTTATTGCGATAAACTGAGTGCCCACTTTATCGGTCCTGTTTTTTACTTTGTTTTAGAGTATAACATCAATTTTAATACTCAAATGATATGATGCAATATTAATTTCTATAAATTAATTTTTCAAGGTCATATCATCTTCTTTGTACTACTGCAATATTTTTTAAATTGTTTCTACATGATACTATTTTCAATTATAAAGGCTGAATCTTATAGATGATTCTACTGTTTATTTTACCATTTTATATAGTTTTTTGCCTTTTGTAGTACTGGATTTTTTAACGCTCCTCCTTTCAATTCAAAATTGGTTGAATCCGTATATAATGTTCTTCTTTTTCACCAGGAAAAATTAATTACTACAAAGTAATTACGAAATATATCCAAAAAAGGACTACTGGCGTATATATATATATATATATATATATATATATATATATATATATATATATATATATATATATACGTATATATATATATATATATATATATATATATACATATATATATATATATATATATATATATATATATATATATATATATATATATATAGCCGTTTAAGTTATTCGGAAATGATTTGACGATCGGTTTAGACATTGCGAAATAACTATTCGACACCTGTGAATCGCTTTGTCTATGATAGCCGAAGTTAAATTGGACTATGAATAAAATACTTTCAGCTCTCAAATTCGATAGTGAGAATGTAGAACGTGTCTAATTTCACTTTTCTCCAGAACGGTACACGTTACAAAGTTGTGACAATGTGAGCAATTCGGTGGATGACCTTTGGTTCGTCTTAAAATGCTAATAGCATTTTTGCTAAAGTAGAATGGCTACTTTCCCAAATTTTCTTTATGTTCATTAAAATTTATCAACTCTTCCAAGTGTTTCGCTCAAAATATTTATTTATAGCGGCGGCCAATATGCGCAGCACTTGTTTCGAATGCATTCAAATAGCAATCACCGAGTGTTGTAAAAATCTGTCTTACACTTTCATTGATGAATTTATCAAACAAAACTCAAACTGTGCAAACAAACATTTTTCATTGAAACAAGCCTGTGGTATTTATGAGTAGATTCTTTTTAACTTAGCAGAAAATGTTTCCTTTTCCTGGGATATTGTTGTTTCATCGTTTAAAATCTAGATTCGTTTTATAGATGATTTATAAACCAATTTTTTACAGTGTCATTACCATGTCGCAATTCAAAACCCATTTTAGTCATATTTCTACTTTAATAGATTTTCTGTTCGCGGTTTTAAATTAAATCCTTTTTCTTAAGACTCCTTTGATCTTTCTTTCTGTCTTTTTCTTTTTGAGACCTCTTTCTTCTACCAATAAAAATAATAGATTTTTTTGTTTTTCTCATATGTACTATACAATAAGGAGTTTAGCTGGCTTCGGTGGCTCTTCTACCTATTTTTGCAGTATATATTTTTCTTTGTTTCCTTCTTCCGTCAATGTAACTCCCAAGTATTTATAGTACTAGTAGGAAGGATTTCCACATTTTTCACTGTGTTTCTTCTCTCGACCGTTGGCCAATTTCCATCTTATTTCCATCTTGCAGGTTTCTTCTTTCTATTGCCTCGTCTACTTGATATTTATACAATCTTCGGAGTCTTCCTTTTTTTCTCCTTCTTATCAAACTGCATTCTGTATCTTCGTTTATACAGCCTCTTGAGTCCACTTTTCCGATATGTCCTTATCAGGCTCGTCTTTTAATCTATATAATCGGTTATATTGGAGTTCATATCCATATGCTTCTTAGTCTTTGCATTATTTATTCTGTCCCGTCTTACGACACTACAACCTCTTAAAAATTCCGTCTGTGTTGCCATAATTTTGTCTTTGTTTTTTACGAAGTAGGTATTCAATTTTGGACCTGTAGGTCAATAGACTTTTTGTCATGTGTCAAATTCTCATTTTTGTTTTTCTTAATACATACTTCTATTCCATAAATAATATATAATAAACAATTAAATTGTTAATCATATTACCATTTTTCGTGACGAACAAAAAACCTCTTTGAGTTCTAGAGCGATTCTAAGAACAAAAATAAATATATGAACGTTGAATGAAATAAAACAAAAATAAAAAAACTTGCCAAATACCAGTTTTAGAATGCATTTTTGGTGCATATTTTTGAAAAGAATAAATTAAACTCATTTATTTAAGGTGGCATAATATTAATTTCAAATACTGTCCTTTATATATGAACGTATAAAGAACTTTATTGTAATTTGATTAAAGTGTTAGTTTAATTTGAATAATAGACTTAGTTTACCATACAGTGATCGTTTATTGGTATGTCTATTGTTTTATAAATTTACATACACACATTGTAAACATACGAGGTGGAATTTTTGACACTGTATTGTTTTTAAATTATCGATTTAATTAAATCCAAGTCCGCATGGGGTTATATAAAAAGGTGAGGGCAAAAAGTCACATAAAATGGAATTCTACATTCTGTTATCACCATATTACATATTATATGATGTGTTGTGTTGACTTTCTTTATCATTTGTGATTATGAGCGTCAAGTAAATACAATAAAAAGTGCCGCTATTTATTTACTATATTCAACGTAGATATCCGCCAAAATAAAGCTATAAATTTAGAGCGCTGAGGAGTTGCTCACTGAACAACTCCTCCAGTTTAAAACAAGTGTTTAAGCAAAATATCAGGTATCGGAACAGTTTAATAGAACTACAAGCGAACCATTCCCAAAGTATAGATTACACCAATCCTCCTTATTAAGTATATTCCTGTTCAAAATGACAACAAGAGAAAGCTGAGAAAAATTTGGACGTAGTTTGAACGAAGGATATAAAATAAATAACAATTCTGGACTTGTCAGTAGAAGAAAAGAAATAAGACCAATAAAATACTAGAACTATCAACTAAAAACGGTGAAAATGAAAATATTAGAAACTATATAGAAATATTTGGGACGAACTGGCAGAAGAATACTTAGAGAAAGACAAGATATTGAAAACAAGACAATTTCGAACAAACAAATGGGAAGAAATAGAGGGACAACTATTGAAGAATAAAAGACAATGGCCAAAAAAGAAATGCGTAGAAAAATTGGGTAAGGGAAGAACCGGAATCCCAATCCAACGCCAAGAAGAAGAGAGTATTCCGGGTTTCTATACTTTAAACAACTTCCTGTTGTGATTTATGAATGAGCGACACTGAGCCTTAAGTCTCCATTTCTTGACGTACTAATTATCCATAATCTTCTGTCCACTCGTGAATTCCAATTCAAAGTTGCAGTTTACCCACTACCCACATTGAAGTGAGTGTACTAATAAGCTTGCTGAACCATGGAAGCAAATGAATATACGCCTTACAAAATATGGTTATACAGAATTATACTTAGAATATCATGGAATGGTCACCTATAAAATTGTAATTGACTAATAAATGCAAGAGTTTTGGCAAGTGTTGCAAAACCCAAAAAATGATTTATTCAGTTGGTGATAACTAGATAAAAACACGTTATCTCATACACAAAGTGGAACTTTGAAAAATTTAAGATGCTGATATAAATAATTGTCAACATATCTAATCCGGGCACCTGTTTTAAAAATAAAAACTGCACATACCTATTGTTTAAAGAAAGGACAATATTTGTATGTAAATATGTAGAATTTTTAAATCACTATAATGCCTTTTATCTGCAAATTATTTTAGGAACTAATTTTTTAATATCCTTAAATTAAAATGAATAATTTGAATATCAACATTGCTCCCCGATCTTTTAATCTAAATTGTCAACAGTGGATACATATAAACCTCGCGTTTCTATTCATTTTATCTGATATTGTGTTTTAATGTTAACTGGAGAACATAATCATCTAATGACTTTTATTGACGATTTCTATTTACAGCAGCAGGTGGTAATAGTATCTCAATTATCTGCAATAATGATTTTTCTCGGAATACATAATACCTTAATATTTATTCCAATTAAAAATAACTTTCTTGTTCAATAAGGCATATGATACTGCAGTTTTTAAGAGTTCTTTAATAGGAATATTCTTTTAACACAGGCGGGGTGGTTAAATGAACAGTAAAGAATAATCGTTTAAATTATCGACTCAACTCAATTCAACCAGCCACCAACTAATCTGAACAATATATATATATATATATATATATATATATATATATATATATATATATATATATATATATATATATATATATATATATATATATATATGTATATACTTAATATTCCCGAGATTCCTACATAGGGCTTCCACGAACTGTCTCAGCTTTAGCCAGGATTTTCCCATTTTTTTCTCTTCGTCCAATACTGTCCTGGCAATGTCATCTTAGTGACCACGGAGTGTGTGGCCGAGCAATCACCATATTCTTCGCTTTATTTGCTTTATGACATTTACTTGGTTGATTTGATTACATAAATAAACAGCTGAAGACACTAAGGAGTTTGCAATTTATTGTAGTAGTCAATCTCCATTGAGGAGAAAGCACTTTAAGAAGAAAATCTTTTTATAATATCTTTTTTATATGTTTGCGCAATGAATTGTCCATTTATTTTGCCTTTTTAGTACTTTTTTCTTTAGAAAGTTTGCTGTACTATTACTAGGTGGATCATTCTTTATGTTTAAAGGCCTTGGTATTTTTTTATCTTTTAAATTAAGTTCAGCAAAACATAGCTTATAAATAAATAGTGTTTGATATTTACGTCCGTATACTGTGTTCCATAAATTTTCGTCATTAATTGATTCTTTGAATGGTTTGTTTTTTACGCATGTAAACAATTATATGATAGACGTCGGGAATAAAGTGTAAAGCTTTAGAGTGTACCTATATCTATAATTTCTTGAAAAAGAAATTGTTGCTCCTTATTCAAACTGTTTTTTTTTGTCTATTGATATGCTTTATTAAAAGCTATGGGCCACCTCCATTTCTAAAACTTTAAATTAAAGATATTTGGTTGCTCATGTTGTTGATAGCTCATTTCACGAAAGTAAACGCACAAGCCCTAAATATTACCTGAAAGCGGTTGTTTTTTCTTATACATTCACGGACAACAATAAAATTTTGCAGGTTTCTGACTCAACTTTCACTTTAGCTACATTCTGAAATCAAACAATTAACATTAGTAAACAAACAGTGACTTTAAAGTTTAGGTCAATGTCATGTAGCTCTGGAGAGATGACGTAAGTTGTGACTGGAATTTCATCTGTAATTCTCACTTTTATGTTTTTGTTGATAGAATGACGAGATATTGGAAGTAATTGCGCGTTTCCTTATTAAATTATGTAAAAGTGATAATTTGGGTAAACAATTTAAGTTTTTTGTGAATTAATTTGGTCATAAAAATTCCTCTTAATAATTATCTAAAAAAATTCAAGAAATATTTTGGCTTTAATCATATTTTTATTACGTTTTTTAATAATTGGAGTTTCCCAGTAATTTGTTTATTAAGTATTAAATATATTTTTTTAGAAAGAATTTCATTTTACTTAATTTGTAATTTATACCATATATAACAATGTTTATAAATCGAACTCAAACACTTAATTGCTCACATAAGCTCTATACACAACAAGGGAAACAGAGGAGATGGTAACAATTACAGTTCAAAAAAAAATGTTCCGGAAAGTTCACTAGTGTTGTAATTCTTCCGTTGGATCGATTATGTGACTCATACCTTCAATATCTGCGTGGTCAGGAAGTCTTAAAACATTCGCCTTACAGTCCCGACTTAGCACCCTGTGATTAGTCGGTTGGTATACTAAAAGAGTCGTTAAAAGTGCGTCTATTTAATGGTATTCACTAGTATAGATATCTAGAGTCACTGTTTGGGCAAGTGTTATTTAAATAATCGCGCTCCCGAATAAACAAATTTAATAACTTACAAACTATTTGGTCGGTTTAGCTGAGATTTAGCACAATTAAATAACTCATTAATTGCCATAACTTCAAGTAGTTATATTACATGTCATTGTGCAAAAACAAAGTTATTACAATGTATAAATTACTACAAAAATAAAGGTTTTTGCTATTATCTCAGTTAATTGTTCATGTATTTTAATTTAGAAACTCACAAAGCAAGAACTTTTTCAGACCTACAATTTAATTTGAACTATTTTTCTTTAAAATATATAAAAAAAAGTTTTATAGGCAAACATTGGTTTTTTCACTTTTATGATTGTTTAAAAAATTAACAAAGTAAAGTCAGCTGTACGTTTTCAAGGAATTGTTAGCAGCTATCCCTCATATATCTTTTAGAACCTTCAAAAACCCGTATAAGATTTTTACGTGAATTCGATGATTTTTTTCACAGATAGACTGGGGATAGGCTTCTAGCAAAATATGCAATGTATAAAAATAAAGTTTTGTCCACTTCAGTTAAAATTTTCTTACCGGAGCATTTCGTGCAACAGAAATGACAATTATACAATTTCGAGGCAAATCAAACCTAAATATTTCTTCTTCCGTCATACTTATTATATTTGTATTAGATGTTTTATTGATTTTAAGTTGTGTTTGTAAGTTGACCGTTTTAATTTTTTTATCAAAACTCGTCTATACTACGTCATAGAATCCGATATGGAGGGGATAATCACATATATCTCCGTTTCCGTTCTTTCTTGTCTCTTGCCGTTTTAGTTGCTGCTAAACGTCGCTAGGTATTGTTATTAAAGTTTTATATAGTTTTAACTATAGTATAAGTTGGTGTATTTATATTTCGTTCACAACTAGGTATATTAGCTTTGGAAACACTCATGTCTACTAGGTGAGTTTTTAAATTCATAGTTTGGTTTTTAAATATTTGGGAATTTAATAACAATATTAAAATTATTGTAAATATCTAAAGAAATTATAATAGATTTTTAAATTAATCTATTTTTAGTTTTCATTGTTTATATTCGTTTTGTTTTATCATCTGTTAATCAAATCTTATTTTTCCGATTTATGTTCGGTTATCAGTTTTTTTTTTTATTTTTCTGTAATGATATAATATGAAACGTTCCATCATATACTTAAATAGTCCTAAATTTAATACAAAATTCACAGTTAAAGAGTTAAAAGAAAAAAGTACATGCAATGTATCTGTATAGCCCAAAGACGATTTTTAATAGACGCCGCTTCAAAAGTATAGATTAATATTAAATAGTACATAGTTTAAAATGTGGAAATATCCACTAAATTTTGTGAAACAGACTTACATTTTGTAGCAAGGTAGCTAGTGAGCTTAGAAAGTACCGAGTTTGATATCTGAGGCTGATAAAAAGATTGAAAATAACCTACCGATTTCCTAAACGATCTATAAAGACGATTTTCGAGAGATATGTCCTTCTTAGCTTACAATTTGCGGGTGCTATGAATCTTAACTTCTGGCTAAGATGAATAGATAAGACTTGTTTCTATTTACCTTTTGGAATTCATAGACTTTTATTCTTTTACGCAATAAAAACAAATTATTGGTAAAACATTTTTTGTGAGTTATTTTTTTGGGAAATAACATTATTCGTCCCAAACTGTTCGGACTTCATTCAAAGTGATTTGTAGAACTAGATTTTTATTGTGATTGTAGTAAATATTTACGTCACAGGATGGTTATTTTATGCGTGTCATTGATTTTTTACATCGGTTAGATTGATTTCCTTTGTCCAAACAGAGCTATTTTTATTGATAATTGCTTGAACGTAGATTGTAGCAATTTGCGGTGTAGTAACAATTGTAACATATAGTTGTAATTTGTTTAACAGGTGAAATTGTTATGTACAAACATTTTTTTGTCATGTATGTTTAATTACTATATCACTGAATTCTATATAATTAATGTAATAATCTTTTTGTTTAAAAGCAATCACCAATTACTAATAATGTATGCTTTATTTGATATTATTCCTAATTCAATTAAAGAAGTCAGTAGTTTTGTTTTTTGTTTTTAGATAACACTATCGTCAACAAAGAAATCAATAATTATTAAATATTTTTAATTTTTTTAGTAATGACTCACCCTATACACACACTACAAAATAGAATATAAATTTCCTCATTCGCAGGTTTTTTACAGAAGGTCGAAGCATCAAAGAATTATTAAAGATACCTAATCAAAAAATCAACTTGATTGGTTTTGGTATTTTGCATAGTCCAGGTATTTTTTTCCTAGAAATAATTGTTTTATTGTCCAATTTTTAGTTTTGAAGGATTTATTTTTACATAATACATTATATGACCTATGTAAACTGGTTGTGTCCGTCAAAATTAGAAGTCAGGCATTATTTACAACTATACTTGCCCAAACAGTGACTGTAGACGTATTTAGTTGATCGCAATCGATTCTTTGAAGCTTCAATTTTAAGTTCTTGTTATTAAAAAAACCGTTTGAAACTGCATCCCATTTACTTAAATCTCTGTACTCTTTCTATGTTCTGATTTACTATCCGTACTCTGACATTGTCTATATCACGTTTGTTGATGACCATGAATTGAGTTTTCTTTATATTTATTTTAAGACCGTAGATTTGATTAATTTGATTATTATTGATTTTATTGATTAGGAACTGTAACTTTCTCTCATCATGGGCAAGGATGACCGTGTCGTCAGCATATCGGATGTTATGAATAGGTTTTCCATTCACCTTTATACCTAGGGATTTCTATATCTTCTAAGGCCTCTTGGAAAATATATTCAGAACATAAATCATTTCATAAAACAGGTAGATCCTTTGTTTATGGAATTTCACACCTCGGAACAATAGCATCCCACTGAGCTGAATATTGATGACTCACTTAAGCCTTCTTTACATTTACGAGTACTCAGATCCGAGAAGCTCAGATTTGAGTTACAAGTAGAACTGCGAACGAAACGAGCTGCTGTCGCCTTAGTGATATTAAGCATTTTAAAGGAGAAAAATAAAGATAAAAAATTAAGAAAAAGGGGAAGCATTTGGGTGAAACAACAAAGAGCGTCACATATTTGGCATTGAAGAAACTTTGCTCACAAAATTACTAACGCATGATGAGGATTTTAAAAATTTTATGCGTATGGAATATTGTTAATCTTTTTCTTCACTTGATCTGTGGAAATATTCATTATATCTGCAATAGCTTCATATGCATTATTCCTTTTAATATCTCGATACTCCGTGAGTTTAACATTCCACAAACATTCGAATGATCGGTAAAGATCAATAAACTGCTGCATCTGTTCTCCAGAAAATCTGAGTTCCGTCATTTTCTATTTGTAATTTACACGTGCTCTCGTATTGCTACTTGGTTTGTGTTCAACTTCGATCCTCGTATCTAACTGGCAAAAGGTTCCGAGAAGGTGTATAAAAAATTGTTTGTTAAAATCCTTTATAAAAGGTATATAAATTAAAGAGATTGAGAATTTATATACCTTTTATAAAGGATTTTAACAAAATTTTTTGTGATACATGGTACACAGCCAGCTACAGGAACTTAGTTTCCTTGTGGAAGGCGTTTATACTTCCGAGTGGAGTAACTTAAAACCAAGTACTCGTAAATGTAAAGCCAGCTTTAGATGCCTTGTCAAGGAGCGATCTCATAGAACGTGAAGTGGCATTCTTCATTGGCGAAGAAAAATAAAAAATATGTAATAGAAAAAGACCAAATATAAAGACGGGAACCAACACAACGTGGAATACCGTATTTCTTCTCAATATTTGTGGTTTACGATCCCTGTGATAGGGCAAAACTGTCTATTTATGGCCGGCGCGTCCCATTGTTTGTCGGTAAATCGACCTAGTTTAAAAGAATCGGAAGCTGATGCACTGCATTCAAATCCTACGGACGTAGAAAGCAAATATTTACTAATTTCACAGTAACGTAGGATGTCAACCGTTGTCTCTTTTCTGATCGTTAATATCGATTTTCTGTTGCTCTTTGCCGACGTAAACCAGGAAAGAGCGCTATTCCACGAGCTGTCTGATTCCGGCTTTAGACTATACAGTTCCCAAGCAACAGTGACCAATAAAGATATAAATTTAAATTGAATGAAGACAATCTGAAACTATTTAATTTATTTAGAAAGACAACGAAAGTAGAGAAATGTAGCAAAATCATAATACAATGGAACCTGTTAAGATGGATATGTGTTTTTAAGGTTCAAAGGTCCGAACCAACCGAAAAAAGACGGGAGAGAAAAATGGTTTATGGAAATAAAACAGCCACCGTATTATCAAAGTAGGACAAAATCAATACAATTAATTTCACTTTTGATCATGAGGTCAGAGCATGCAATATCACACGATCTTAGTATAGTATTATAAAAGTGACCTGTTAAATTATCATCGTAGCTAAGCGGATTTTTAATTTGATAAAATAAGTTGATAAGCGGACATCAGATTAATAATCAGCTAACAGGCGAGTGACAAATGATAAAAAAAATTTAATGTAATTTTTAAACATTAAACTATTATGCAGCATCAGCTTGAGTAGTGAGGTTCAATCGTTAGTGGTTCTCTGGTATATACTTACAAGATTTTCGAGTACGATTTTCTGCTTTCAATTTAGCAAAAAAGAAGTTATTTTAATAGAAAAAAAAAACCCTTCTTTCAAGTATAGATTAAATATTTTTATAAAGGGAATATCAAGAAATATTCAGAATCCATGGATACTGAGTAAGTAAGGATTATTTTTAATACTTTGGTTTTAATGTTATCATCAAACGCTTTCTTTAAATTTATTTGCTATTTTTGTTCTTTTAATACAAGATTTATTGCTTATTTTAATTATTAATAAAAATATTGGAAAGACAGACAAAAGTGTAGCAGTTGAGACAAACTACGAAATATTCAGGGGAGGCCTGCTATAAGAAATTCCTACATGAACAAAGACCCCAATTCATACAAAGGAAGAACGCACAAAGGCAAAGAAGCAATCATCAAAAACAAGAAATACAAATAACAGGAAAGACTTAACGGAAATGTACTGAAAAATAGATCAATCGACAAAGGATAAATCGGTACAGACTTTACAACACGGAAATCATGGATAGACAACATTTACACACTATAAAACTACTAAGAAAAGAGAAAGAAAAAAAGAGAAATCAACGATTTAAATATGGAATTTGTAGCCTTAAGGAAAGTCTACGACTAAGGAAGACATCAGAACTCTGGGTCACAGACAATAATGCTGTGGAAACTACAGCGATAAATGGAAAAAATTGAGCGAAGGAAAACAGAGACAGGTGTAGGTATTATCCTTGAATATTTTGAATAATGAATCGATTTCGTATATGCAGTCTATTTCTAAAAGGAATAATAGAAAGAGAAAGAAAGACACAATTAAGCAGGTAATCTGATTGTGAAATAACATTAGACTCTTTTTCAGATGTAGTCGTAAAAGATGTAGAATTAAAAAGATTAATAGGACCTACTTCTTTTTGTTTGCCTTTCTCGTGACTTGTTAAGCTAATGAGATAATAAATGAACATTTTCCAGGTATTTAAATTATCCTTTCAAATATGTACCGTCAATCATTAACCATTTTTTAGCACTGGGTTTTGGAAAATATCATTTTAAAACCATTAAATTGACGTTTTAGTTGTTAGTGCGTATGGTGTGTGTTTTCAGATACGCGGAAAATAATAATTAATATTTGTAAATATTTTAATTTCAAAATATGACGATTTAACCCAAATTACATCAAAAAATATTACTCGTTTATGAGATACAGAGTGTTTTATTTATATATTTGTCTATTGTTCCTTTGCGCCATTAAACGCTGTCCACCATAAAGAATTAATTCTTAGATTATTTTCAACAGCTATATTGACCTTAATATCCGTACCTGGTTTGTCTTTCCAGATTACTAAAATTCCAATTAATGTTACTGTTGACAAAAATATTTATTTTTACCGGTTGCGCGGTACCTACATGACGTATTTTATTATTTATTGACTCAATTGTATAAACATACTACAAACGTGTACATAATGCATATTTAAAAAAAATATTTATTGCATAACAAAGTTTGAAACTTTGAACCTTTGATAGATTTACATATATAATATGTGACATTTGTTTCTTTTTGTTCCAATTATGATAAAAGCTAATAATGTATTTAAGTATTCCTGAAAGAACCTTGAAATATTCATAGATAATAGGGATAATAGGTATAATATACTAAAGACAGTTCAATTTAAAAAAAATCGATAATTATAAAACGTAGATTAGAACTTCTTCATGCGTCCTTTTCGATCAAACAAAAAGTTAAATAGAAATTGAAGGTTTATACGAAGTTTCGTAATAAGTAATCGTAAAGCTACAAGAATACCAAATAAGAAAAGGAAACATTGACGAAATGACAATTATTCAAGGAGATAAATGCCAATAATAAAATTCAGGACACCAAATATTTGTCGCAGTATACGTTATGCATAACTGTCATTTAGTGAAAATCTACAAAGAAAATTAACTTGGGATATACGACAAGAAACAATTATAGATAAACATCATTTTTAAACCTAAATTGTATATTTAAGATGATAATAAACATTTTCCCTAAATTAATGGTTGTGGACGTTTGCATAGTTGTTTTAAACTGATGAAACTGTTGATTAAAAAACGTTCGCTCAAATATTGACTTAGTTTTTTAAATGTTTTTATTTGGCTATCCCAGCAGATCTTTTAGACCACTCGCAGGACATAAATTTTCAGCTGTTTCTGGTCTCTTATTATTCTCCAGGTCTATGTATTCGTTTAATTGCGTTATTTAATTTTGAATGTGATATATCACTATTTTAATTAATTTCTAATATATCCACTTCTTGATCGTTGCAATTTTTGTTACATCGCCTACTTTTCTTTATTTCCACTGCAATTATGTGTGTATAAAATCTTGAATTTTACTCTTGGTGATAAATATGGTTCAGCTTTATTTTTAGCAAGTTTTTCTACCCCTAATTGCCTTACACTTTCCTTGAATTAATTGTTCCGGAAATTGACGACAGTTCGTTGGCTTCGTAGGAATTTTCCACTGTATCGGAAGTTTTATAATACGAACTGAGTATTTATAATTTTTACCAAATTAGACAAAAAACTTTAGTCTGTTCGGTAATAATAATTTTCGTATAATTAAATAATAAAATTATAAAAAGACAAATATATATAAGAGGGGGATTGAAACAAGATGTCAAAATACGTTTTTCTTTCATATTTCGCTTTAAAGTCAAAATATTAATAATTCTTTTATTTTCTTATACAAAATTTTAATCAGTTAAATATACAGATATGATTTTAAACTGCATAGTATTGATGAATTTTGAAGAAGCTTTTTCTAAATTAAAGCAAAAGATATTTCACTTTATAGTATTACCCGAAAATTGAATTATTTAATAATATTGCATGTTTTTAAAACTTTCAGAAATTTTAAAATTAAAGTATTTTTCTGTGATTTTAACAATTATAATAATTTATTTTAAATAAAATTTTAAGTAATTCTTGAGACGTGTTTATAAATTTTTATTAGTTTGAATTAGTAGCATTTACCAATTTTGTTGCATATTTTTCAAAAATATCATCGACCTTCGTATTAAGCGATTACATATAAAATTAGTCATGTCAAGCATTTGGCCAATGAACGTGATAATATCTATTTAACTTTAATGTTATTATTTTGAATATTTGTTAAAATTCTTTAAACTTAAAACTAGATTATTTGTTTTTATTGCATTATGCTGGTATTGCAATTCTTTTCCACTCTTTTCCTATCGTAAACATTGTTATATTTATAAAAGTAGGTATATACATTTTTATAGATTTAGATTTATATACACATAAATCTCGTTATGTTTATTATTAGTTTGTTACATTATTAGTTTTCTTCTTAGTGAATTTTGTTCCCTGTCAACAAAACTTTATAATATTTCGTCCTTGGTTCTAAAAAGTATATGAGGGATAGTTGATGACAAATACTGAAGACGTACAGCCGATTTTGCTTTTTTTTAACAATCGTAAAGAGTGTAAAAATTCCTTTAATTTGCGAGTTGCTAAATTAAAATGCATAAACAATTTATCAAGATAATTACAAAAAACCCTTATTTTTGCAATAATTTATAAATATTAACTTCGTCTTTGCATAATGACATGTAATATAACTTCTTGAAATTATGGCAATTAATGAGTTATTGGAGTTCGCCAAATGATTGTTAAAAGCAAAGCAAAATCAGCTGTACGACTTCAAGGATTTGTCATTTGCTATCTCTAATACTCCGTTTAGCACCTTTAAGAACCACAGTCCTGTACTACTCGACTTGATCATTTTATTTTCTCTTCAAATAATTTATATCATCTAACAATGTCAGTTATATCAAATCTTTTTTGTATGTCGATATCAATGCCATGAAATAAGAATTCACACTAGATTAGAATGGAGTTTCTTTGACTTAAAAAATGAGAATGTAGATCAGGCTTTTTTAATAATATCTTAATTTTCTAAATGTAAGCCTAGTCAATCTATTTCGATTTTTCCTTAACTGTTAATCACTATTGATGTTTTGTCGAGGTATTTTGTCAGCTTTTAAAGTTGGTCATTCATTTCAATTAGCAACATTGTTTATTATCGAATTGAATCGAATTCGTTCGCACAACAATTTAAGACTTAATAAACACGCATAACCTTATCGTGCGAGAGGTATATGGTATCTATTATTTAGAAACTCTTTTTATATGAAGTATGTTATTGCTATCACGTACTTACTCACCTTTTTTAAATTTTAAACCATATTATTTGGAAATCTTGTTGTGCAATATTATGTATAAATGTGTCCAACAAGGACGTATTATATTTTTACTATATTCTATTTACTTATTTTTGAGCAAATACTGTGACATATCTTAAAAATAACATTGGTAATTAAGATGGCATTAACATAAGACAGTTTTTAAAACCAACAACCAGACCATTATGAAATTAAATAGAACATTTATTACACTCACGTATAAAAATACTGTATTTTGGCGAGTAAAGTACAGAAAAAAAATCGTCTTATGTGTTAAATTAATTTTGTTTTTTATTTTATCTCGACTATCTTGAACTAGATTTTTTGGACTACGACATTGCAAATCCATTAAGCCGTGTACACACTGAAGAAAACTTCAGAAACTTTACTGTTTTCAGAAAAACAATATGTATAGAAAAACGACTAGCTCTGACGCTCAGATTTCTAGCTAGTGGTTATTCATAATCCAGTTTGCACTACCTATTTAAAATTTTCGAAACAAGCTATTGGAGGAATAATTCCTGAAGTGTGTCAAGCTGTAGTAGACGGTCTGAAGGATTATGTAGGCCAGCTGTGTTAGTTGTTTTTTATTTTTGCTCACTACCTCCGTCATAAACCTTTTTTTCTTTCCACTTTCTTGCCACAATCCTCTTTTGTTATTTTCATTAGAGCCGAGATTTGCTCTCATGCAAATTGCTGAAATAAAATTTATGTTTTGGGTTCCAGTTGCCAGAGCCAACAACTCTCGGCTCGGGCTGAACGGTGAGGATCCGTTCGGCTCGCCTCGTACTCATCTGAGCAAAATAGGGCGAACAAATGCTCGAATGCTCAAGTGTGTACTCAGCTGTAAGAGTTTTCTACTGAATTTAGTTTGATAAATATAATATGTTCCAATAGAACTGGAGTGTTAAAACTATATTTGAAATCCCAGTTTCCGGTTTTGTTTCAATGCAACATATATTTTTGGAATTGATGTTTTTTATAAAGATTGGTCAGATTTTATTTACAATATTAATTCCATTTATAAGTTTTCATAGGGAAATTAGGCTGTAATTATATTTACATGGTGTCGTGTTCATTTAACTATTATACGCAAAATATACAATAGATTTTGTATATTTTGTTACATCTGCCTTTTCAAAATGTCTGACACATTGTCTTCAAATGTACAATATTTTACATATTATGAGTATTTATTTCAGATGTACAAACAATCTTATATTTTATGAAACACACGTTGTTGTAACAGAGATTAACATAAGACAGGTTCTTGTAACCTTCAGATAAGATCAGTGATGTCTGTCTAAGAAATGAACAAGGAAAATCCCCTAAAAACTCGGTTACTGATGTGAAAAAATTAACACAAGCGGTTGTTACATACTAGATATGAAGATAAAACATTTAACATCATCTTATATCCATGTGCAATTTAGATCAATTTATTAAAAATGCGTCGTTTCCTTTTAATCAAATAATTAAGTTCTGCAAACAGAACGTGACACCTGTTTATTGATATAGTCACCTCAAGTTTATCATATAAAGCGTATTGTATGATATTTTTATTTCATCTGTAATATCCGAGGGCTAATACCTTAGTTCCACCCCTGACCTACTTATAATAAACAATTAGTAAATCTCTCACGCTTATTTTCCCATGTAGTCTCATGGGATTAGCATATTTTACATCTAGATAATACCATTTCTAATGCTTCTGGAAAGAAAGGTCGTTCGACCTTTGTTAAGTACTGATTGACAGTCGGTAATCATTTAGGGATAAATCTGGAAAATATTATGGATGCTCAACTTCGAATAATGCATCAGCGATTGCAGTTGTTGTAATTTCATACCTGTGATTGTGTGCGTGATTCTGATCCAAGAGGAGAGCTTTGTGCAACTCGATCTATGTTTTTCTGTTATAGTATTATGTAAATTTGGAATTACATGGGCATAATATGTACATATTGTTAGCATGTCCTTCCCTACTGAAGGTTGCATCTTGAATTTTGCGGCGGTGTTAAATATTGATGTGTAAATTTCTTTTCAAGTTTCCTTGTGTGAATCATATTGCAGACAATTTTTTCATATTCACTTCAGCAGTGTATATTATATACCACATATTATAAGAGAGCAGGATCTTCACTTATTTGTCTAATAGTCACACGCCGATGTTGTAGTATTAGGTCATGGATCTTTTTAACATTTTTTTGTATATGGGAGGTGGTGGGCTCTTCACCTTCATATTCGTCTATAGACGACGATCTACTACATTTAAACTAACGGCACTACCTTTTGACTGTTCCATATGATACTGCACGTTACCCTAATATATCCATTCCAAATCTTCACGAGTTTGCGTTGGAGTGTCTCTTTTAAAATGCAAGTATTTAACACTTGGACGTGGACTACGTGGGGAGGGCATACATGTGAGCCACATAGTGCCTCCTCCAACATGTATGCAATTGGATATATATGCATTTCTAAGTTGTAAATAAATTTGCCGCTCTTTGCCCGACTTTAAATCCATGTTGGTATTGAAATACCTGAATTAGGACATCGGCTTTAATAGGTGCAGATTTTTAATTTTCTAGCATGGGTCTACATGTAACAGGTTACAATTCAACGTGGATATAAAAAATTATTTTGATTTAGAAGTGGGTTATTCGTGTATTCTCACTACAATGAAGAACATAACAGTGATTTTCTTACATCTGCTATTTATCTCTCTATTTCTATGTTATTAAAGCCATGTTTATGTATTTGTGAATAGTAAAATATGAATACATATTTATTTCCGATAATTTTTAAATAAAAATATTTGGTGGAATGAATTTGCTGCTGCTATAAAAACTATGTAGCAACAACTGAAATTTATGAAATAATGTCGTAAACGTCCTCACCAATCAATTTTTAAATTATTATATTTATTATTATTGGATTGCTCGCTACTACAAAAAGTTAATACAATATCAAGGTTTTCTCAAACTTCCCAAGCTTTCGCGTTAATAATAATTATAGGTAGAAGTGGGAGTTGTCAGTACACAGTATTACCCAGATGAACAGAGAAATATGAAGATGACCAAACACAACCGATCAAGATAAAGCGTAAATGAGAGGTTAAGGCGTGTAATAAGGATAAGGCAGGGAAAGGTTTGTGAGCTTTGAAAGTATATCTGATTAGGACTACCAAACAAAAATACTATCAGATCCTTTATTTGGATGTCTCTGTTCTAAATTCTGGTCTGGTGCTTTCGTTGGTCGTAGACCAACACCCGAATTTTAGAGTAAATTAACCAGATAAGATGGAGGAAACTTGTATTTTCTGTACTATTTTAATCTTACAAATTAGATCTAGTGGCTCTTTTAAAAATGTGATTATATTTTAGATAATTCTGAACGTTCATTTCTTCCTATTAATATTCATGAAAATTGCAAAGCGTTTCAAGTTACTCTAGATGAATTTTGATTTTAATAATAGCTACAGTATCAACTTCTTATGCGCTTGTACATTTAGTCACATCGATTTAAATTTTATTTTACTGCTTATATTATTTGAACAAAGTAAACATTTTTTAATGAACTTTTCTTTTATTACAGGAACTGCCTTCGTCGCATAGCTAGACACGACGACACAGAATTCTCTAACCAAAGCATCCTTAACGTGATGGAGAAATTTGTTAAGACCGTCAACAAAATGGATGAAACCATTTTAGTGCCTTGTCGTTTGATGGACTTAAAAGTCGGAGATGAGCAAGACCCAGCTTGTCAAAATTCAAAGACCAAATCATCCCACTCTGTACACCAAATTCTAAGTTCTACTGACTTGTTTGAGATCTACAATATGTTGAACGGGGTAAAGGACTCGCTCTTATGGGGAGGAGCTCAAGAGCCTCCAAAGAATCCTCCACCACCTACTACTGCCGTTGTAACATCAGTAACTACTCCAATTATCAAGGGCCACATCCGCAGACCCTCTTCAGTGAGTGTGACTTCCACAAATTCGTCATCTACTCTAAGCGATACTGATTCTGAGTCTGGCAGCAATGAAATCGACTCTGGAATTGATGAGACATCCCAAGAGGAAGGAAAAGCTGAAAGAATCGCTCAAGATTTTAAAAGACACTTACATGGACTCACCAGTACGCTACGTCACATGACAGAAGCTGCTCAGTACCTGACCTGGCGTTACCAGTACGACATTGGTGGCCCCGTTTAACAAATCTATTTTTTAGGTCAATGGACTGATGTTTTATATTAATTATAGTTAATTTTTGGATACAGGGCGACTCAGCAGTTTGTGGGCGGCCAGTCCATATTTGACACAAATTACTAAAAATACTACTCACACGATGTTAAAGTCGTGATTGTATGAAAATGAATGACCAAATATAAGTGAAAATAGTTTTTAGGTATTTGTCATATACTTTTTTTAAATCTTTATTATTTATTAGTTTGTTTACGATTATTAATTAAAATTCTTTTTATGCGAAGTTAATTAAATTATGCGTGGGGGAAATGTGCACAAAATGACATATTGCTAATAGACAAAATAACATACATATATAGCTACAAAATTATTGGAATAATGCGCAAATAAAAAGCTTAGTTCTTATTGGAACATCAGCTCAAGAACGGTGAACCCAAAGCGAACATTGTAAGCACCGCAAGCAGTCTTCATCGGGATTAGATTTTGAGGTCATTACAATAAATGCAAGCAGTAAAAATCTTGTTCTTCATCGTTTTCGTTAAAATAATTTTTTGGTGGCTTTGCATTTTCTCTTTGTTGGGGGAGTTATGGGCTGATTTTTAGATTTTATTTTCAACATGTTAGGAGTACAAGTCAACACCAACAAGCTCTGTCGAATTTTCGATTTACGTTTTCCTTGGCCACCAATAAAACATCCTTTTGCCACCGGAGAAAGCAGCTCAATAGGAAAAACAAGATCAAAAGACGATGGACGTTCATTGGTAGCAGCAGCAGTTACAGCAACTTATACAGTTACAGTCTATAGCCAACAGATTCTAACAAGCTTCCGTACAACTGATAAAACTTTGGAGTTGCGGCCGATTAAAAGCTTGAGCACGGGCTACTGATGTGGCTTCTGGTTTGCGCAAAAATATATTTCTGTTACGTCTTTGAAATTCATTATCCCTTTTGCTTTTAGATGTTAAATTTACCAGCGAAATCATTTTTCTTAGCCATCTTAAAGGCTAATTTTTCTACAGATGCTCGTATCAGTCCGAATAAACGATTTTCAAGGAATTTTATATGATCAATTAATTGCCTCCAATCAGATTGCTAATCAGATGGAAAGGTAGTTTTCCTAAAAGCAAGGCCTTTTAAATTTGACTCCAAGGATTTTTTTCTATAAATAAGTTATTTAAGTTAAAGATAAATATTTGAGCAATGAAACAAATGCTACATAAATAGATTTAGTAGCAAAAAACTTACCATTTGAACAAAAACTTTGTCAGTATGAAAGAAAATCGTTTCGTGTGAATATCTATCATTGGCGATGACACCAAGACGAATGAAATGGATGTGTTCAAAAATTGAAAGTTTATAGAGTACCGTTATGGCCGCGTGGTGTAACTGTTAGTTTCGTGTGAAGTCCGCCAAATTCACAATAACCCGTCTATGTCCTTTTGTACATGTATGTCATTTTGCACATATTCCCCCTATTAATTATTGTCTTGTAACACGTAATGCGTTAGAAAGACATTTAAAGCCTTGGTATTGCAAACTTATAAAATGTTACATTGTATTAAAGATGATATCTTTTGAAGTAGCAATAAACAAGTATAGTAACAATCTAGATTGTTTAAAAAGAGACAGAGCAAACACTAGAACATACATTTTCACAAAATGATACTGTGTATCAGTTTATTTCAATAGGTTTAGATTAATTTCTATTATGAAATAGTGTACTCAATTCTACATTAAAATTTCTGTCGGTTTAATTTTTCTTAAAAATAATAGTTTCTTTGTTTCTGAACATTTTTAAATTTATAACATTTAAATACGCAGATTACGAAACAATAATTTTGGAGTAGAAGCATTTGCCCAGTGTAATATACTTTGATATACTACTTCTTCATTTGTGAAGTGATCTAATTATGAAATTTCAAGAATTGTCCATCAGGTGGGCATTTCAAATTTTCTTTAGGGTTTTAAGATCTTAATTTCACCAAAACATAGGATTATAGGCGTCGTATAGAACATCCTATGTCTTTGTTAAATCCAGTAACTAAGCTTTTTTCGGTAAATGGTTTCACTCTTGAAGTGTATAAAGTAATGTTTGTGTAACATTTTGTAACCTTTGTCAAACATGTACCACAAATGTTAAACAATACAGTTACAATTAAACCCGACTAAATATAATGAAATAAATTAATTTTAATTGTTGTTCTTCTACTCTTCTATAAAAATAATTGTTAAAATAGCTTATAAAAATAGTCTTGTTTAATTTCTCGAAATATAAATTTTAATTTTCGTATAAGGTTCAGATTTACAGTATTAGTTATATTATAATTTACAGAAATTTTACAATTTCTTGTCTAATATCTACACTTACAACAAAAAGTATCCTATGTTAAGATTCATAAATTAAGAAGTTATTGTTGCTTTAACTTTATGAAATTTTGATATTTTTTGCTGTATTGTCATTATTAAATATTTATTTAAGTTATTCTTTATTGATAAATATTCATTCAAATAATTTGTGTCAAATATACTGGCGAAAAAGGCAGAAAGTGCAGTTACTCTGTGTATAATTTGGAAAAGTGATAATATTTATATACTAGATTTATCTATTTTTGCTCATAAATTTATGAATCTATTTATTTTTAAATATTTAGTATTATTGTTTATTTTACCTCTGTATTGTTTTAATTTATAATAAATATTATTGAGGTTTATAATTGTTGTCTCGGATACATTACTTACCCGATCATCCATATCCTAGTACAATCATATTAAATTATAAACTAGTTCTCTTTATGGTGAACAAACCTGAGAACAAATAACCTGAAGAGTAAATAATAATAATGTATAGTTAATATACATTTTCAAACTACAGTGTCATCCTACATAAAGGTAATATTTATTTTATTTTGCACCAGAATGACAGTCGTGAAGGGAGAGTTCGATTCTGCATCAAAAACTGTAATGTTATATTCAACGTGGGTTCCGAATATTTTTAAATATTAACGAGTTTAATATAAGTTATAAATTGTGAATTTCCGATATAAGCTGTAAGTGTACAAACTCTACATAATATCAAGTTAAACTAATGTAAAGTCAACTAGATTGCAATCATTTGTTATTGTTGTCAATAAACCAATCCAGTTTTATCAGCAAAATAATCACTTAGTAAATGCCCATAATATACTTTTAGCAGATATTTACTATTCACATAATATTTATCAAAATGGAGTCGAACAAAAGTTCTACAACTCAAAAACATCAAAGTCAAATAAACTCACAAACATATTCTTCAGCAGCGTCGAAATTGCAATTTCTCTCCAAAGAACAGGCAAATATTTTTAGTATCTTAGAAAACACCAAACTTCAAGACTACCTTCTTCCACTGCGGAATAAAATTTAACCGAGAATTATAATATTTTCTTCTAGATTATCTAATAATCTCATATGTATGTAGTCATCAAATAAACGTGATTGTATGAATAATTATTGTCAAATAGAAATACAAAATTATTAGAAATTATCAGAGCAAGAAGGTTAGCTACAATAGCGAAACGATTTGTTCTCTCCAACGTATGTCCTACAATACCGCACACCTTGCTCATCAAATTGTAGCTTGAATTTAAAAAAGATGGCTTACGGCACTACTCTTTGACTTTACTCACTACTACCCACCCACAATACAAGAAATAATGGATTCCATTCTCCAAATTGGAGGACAGACACTGATAGATTTGTGGAACACAGAAGGAATGCCAGGAGGCTGGAAAAAAGCAATTATAAGCAATCCACAAGAAGTGAGACAAACTCAGCTGCAAAAACTACAGAGGCATATCCTTACTCCTTCACAGAGCAAATCATAGAACAATATCAGGACGGTTTACTATTGACCAGTTATTCAATGTAAAACAAATATAAGCTAAAGCCTGTGAGCACTTTAAGTATGCAAGAATTTGGTGTACCAATGAAATCTGTAAAGTTAGTTCTAGCGCAAGTACGAGTCCAAAAAACCAACTGACAGACTACTTCCAGACAACTAAAGGGCTAAAACAAGGAGATCCGACTCCGAATTTGTTTAATATAAATGTGGGATAATAAGAAAAATATCTGTAGGTTAACACAAAAAATATATTGTTTAATGTGTCTAAACTTTTTAGGATTAAAATTTGGTGGTAAACCAAACTGGAGTTCGGATATTAGGTACGTGTTGGTTTATCTTCTTCTTCAAGTGCCATCTCCGCGGCGGAGGTCGACAATCATCATAGCTATTCGGACTTTCATAGCTGCTCTTAAAAGTTCATTTGATGTACATCCGTACCACACTCTCGGGTTGCGCAGCCATGACATTCTACGCCTCCCTATGCTTCACTTTCCCTGCATAATCAGTTGGAGCAAGGTGTATTTCTCTCCACGTGTAATATGTCCGAGATATTCTAATTTTCTTGTTTTTATTGTATTTAAAATTTCCATTTCTTTGTTCATCCTTCCCAGAACCTCTTTGTTTGTGACGTGTTCTGTCCATGATATTTTCAGAATTCTTCTGTACACCCACAGCTCGAATGATTCCAGTTTTTTCATTGATGTTGTTGGTTTATAAGAATGTGAAATTAGGCGGTATACACTGGCACCATCGACCCAGGAGAAATGCTTAAACTCAATTTGCTAACTTTTATTAAGTTTATAGGATTTCTTTGTAGAGTTTAACGAAAGGACAAGGTTTAGTACAGAGGTTTCACGATAAGGTGATAGACAAGCTGTCGTCTGAATTTACAAGTCTTTTTATCGTTTTTCTATATTATTTATGTTTAAACTATACGTGGTAATTTACTAGTATTTCACGTTCAATATCAAAGGTCTTAATACAAAGAAGTAATTAAATGATAGGTACAAAATCAGTTTGGACAACATTAGTTGTACATACCAATTGGTCCATTTTCTATGTCACTTAATAAGTATTCATGATTTAAGGATATTTGATCTTAAGGATTTAAAAAATTAATAAAATTAATTATTTACATACCTATATATTTTATAAAAACAGTATTATAATTTTAATATTTATTTACTTAATTTGTTAATGTATTCATGCATAAATATGTTCTTTTAAGAATGAAGATATCTCAATAGAGCATTTAAAGTGTTTAATATTATTAAAGCGAAGCTTCTATACTGGCTTTGTATTACTTTTTTTCTCTACAGTAAAATGCTGAGGCGAGCGTCACGGAACTAGCCCCACAAGATGGCGTCGTCACGGGTAGCGTCATAAAATAGCGGTTCTTGGCATCGATTCACTACTCTCGAGCAATTCGTTTCTAATCATCATATATATTTACTCTAAGCAGGTTTAAATTAAAAACCGCATGAAAAATATTTAACAAAATATAGACATAAAATGAGAAGTAAAAAATTAAACGAATGTCTGTCACTAAAAGGTTCAATTGGTAACGATTGTCAAAATTTAATAAAAGTCATAAATGTCATCCGATTAATAACAACATTGAATCATCTGTTTAAATTTTTATAATTCTCGTTTTAAAATAATTTATATAAATACAATAATTATTTTTAAATATATTTAGTTTATATAATAATTAAATTTACTATCAAAAATTATAATTATTTATATTTTATTATTAACGTCTATGCTTTTAGTATTAATTCTTGAGATTCCTGTCAGGAATCTCCATCGAGTTAGAATCTAGAACTCCATGGGAATCTCATAATAACGGAATAAATGTCAAGAATCTCCTGACATTTATTCCATGTCCAATGTCAGACAATACCATACCAAGGAATATAGGCGCATGCGTTTATATTCATATTCTTTGATATCATTGCGAAATGTCAAAATATTGGCCAAAGCCAAAACCAAAACAAACGTTTTTTGTTGGTGTAACTACAAGATTTTTGTGGATATAACAAAAAACTATACAATAAGTATTTAGGGGTTTTCTTGATTCTCTCTGGATGCTTTTTTCACAGTTATAGATATGAACATAATATTTCCCTGATCAATTATGCTAAGACAAATATGAAAGATTTAAACATTGGTAGGAAAGGTTCAGGAATATTTTAAAACTAAATAGTTTATACCACTGATGTGTACAATATCAGACACCCACAGCAACGAACTTGACGATTTTGATAGTGAACCATAAAATAAAACAGGTAAATAAGAAAAATTCAAACAACAATGTAAATGATAAAATGCGTTAGACTTTCACGGCCATCGTCTAACTTGTTAAACTGTTTGTTCGGGCTGTTGTCTTCTGAGATTAGTTCACGACGTTTTCCCAACACTAGGGGTTGGCATCTTCTGGAGATGTTACTGCTTTTCAGCTTACAAGCGAAGCAGTAACATCTCCAGAAGATGAGAACTAATCTCAGAAGACAACGGCCTAACAGCCCGAACAAACAGTTTAACAACAATGTAAATATTTGTTAAACTGTACTTTCCTATCTTATTCCATATTTTATATTAAATTGTGTTTTTATATAAAAATCACTAATTGGAAATTTCAATCTGAGCTACAAATCCTGTTACTGCCTGTACACCAATAAATGGAAAGTATATTTCAACTACAACTCAAATAAGTGTTGGTTATAAATTTGAATAAGTATATTTTTGCTGTTTTACTTTTGCCTACAGCTTGAGATAAAATTTTAAATTTTAGTCCATGATCAAAAATTATAACAGGTCAGAGCATGCTGACATTTTCGAAAATGTATAGATTGTAAAGTGAATAAAAATTAAACCACAATTCAATTTCAGACAAATTCGACTACCCTTACTAAAATAAGTAATTACCGAAGTATTATTCACTTTAGAATCATATCAAGACATAGTAAACATGGTTAAAACATAATGGTTAATTTTATGCTAGGTAGAGCTAAAGAGCCTCATGAAATGACATGATATAAATAAGCAATATGGAAGTTGTTTGTAAATTTTAAACCTTTTCTGTTTTAGATAACTATGGAAATAATCTTTAAGCCCACAATCACCATTTTCCTTATGCCAGTTTGAATATGTTTAAGAGAATTCATCTTCATCTTTTGATAGCCAGGTGAATCTTTAAAAAATCTGAAAGGTATGCAAATATTCACTCAAATTACTGCAAAACAAAAAATTTGTCAAATTACTTATTTAGTCCATGGGACACTTACACATATCACAAAAATAATATTTTTATAAAAAAAATATTTAAATATAAAAAATATATTGAAAAGTGTGTAAAAAGTATACAAAAAAATATTGTAGTAGATCTCAATGAAAAAA
Organism: Diabrotica undecimpunctata; assembly: GCF_040954645.1. Taxonomy (NCBI): domain Eukaryota; kingdom Metazoa; phylum Arthropoda; class Insecta; order Coleoptera; family Chrysomelidae; genus Diabrotica; species Diabrotica undecimpunctata. Next base: position 52,210,248 of record NC_092812.1, read on the forward strand.
ACAGTTAAACTCTAGAAAAACCATACCATACACAAGAGGCATGTTCCAAATATTGGTACTCAAGGAGAAAATACAGTAGAGAAATAGTATCAAGGATGGAGAGCGAAATGTATTTTAAGGATTGGTCATGAAGATAGATTTACAATTTTTTAAAGATATTGGAAACCGCCAAATTAATTTCAACAATTTGTCCAAAGTAATACAATTAATAAAAAGCCTTACATAAGATTGAAAATGTTTGTGATCTAAAAAATACCACCATAACAACACCAGAGTGATAGTTGTATAGCATGTTATAACTCTCCAACTTACTCTTGAAAATATAGAACTTTGCATTGAAAACTTTTTATCATTGCCTTCCCATTACTGTAGATCTGGTACAAATAGGGAGTATTTCTGCTTTTTTTTAATATCACCATCTTTTATTGATTGTATTTAAAGTTGGGTGAAATGAGGGACATGCTTCTAAAGCACACAGAAAATTTTGTAACAAAATCCATAACAGAGTTTTTTTTTGTCCAAGAAAAGAGTGAAAAAAAAAAGAAGTGAAAAACAAAAAGATAAGGCATTTGCCACATTATCAAATAAAGAGCACACTTGTGCAACTTACTGTTACTTTTGCCTTCAAATTCAACAAACAATGAGCTTTTTTACACAAGAAGACTCTGCATTATACAACTGACCTTATTATAATGTTGTTAATAAACATAACAACAATAAAAATATTCTTTTATTTGGTCTGATATAATTTAGAAGCCTTTGATATAATTTATATCTTATATATTTGGTCTGATATAATTTAGAAGCCTTTGATATAATTTAAGTATTACTTCAACTAGTTCCAAGTGTAGTTAACACCACTTTGCTGTCTTCCTTAAAAAATGGATGTATTAAGGACACTATATTGGTTCTCCTGTCTGTACTTTTTTAGTGCAAAAATATTGCCTTTCGTTATATAAATCATTTTGTCTCCAACTTAGTTATGTTGTTAAACTATATAAACCGAAGTTTCCTGATTTAACAGGTTTATTATCACATTTTACCAAATATTGTACAAATTATCATAAACTTCAGACATATTCGATTCATAAAAAGGTATATAAGTAAACATTTAGTGCCGGATTTTGTGCAAAATAATAATAAAAATCACCACATAATTATTGTTTAATGTATACGTTGTTTTTTATTGTATAAGTATTTTACACTGTAATATACAATGTTTGCATACCTCTTTTTTAGATCTCGAGGTGCTCCTCAATGAAGTATCAGCAGATTACTTATGTGCAAGGAAAGAAAACGAACTTAAGGAAGAGGGCAAGTGAGCAGCTCTGACAATGAATGGAAAAATGCGAAGATCAAGAAAAAGAAAATCAAGTAAGAGGACAGAACCGACTAGTTCGGAGGAAGAGAAACAGCCACCCAACAACGAAAGCTAGATCAAAGTTGGAGCATCTCCAGGACAGCATAGGGGAACTCGAGAAACTCATGAGGGATGTGCCAAATAGGAGGTGTCTATTCATAAAGAGGGAGGTCAGTATCCTGAGAAATCGGATGCTCGATTATATCAAGGAATTGGAGGAAAATAAGAAGGAAAAAGAGGTTCCAAGGAAGTCTGGGTGCACGACATCCAGATGTGTGAAGATCAATGTAGAACCCTTAAAAGCTAAGAAGACTGCAATAATGGGGATTCAAGTGGACTTAGAGAACCCAGAAGCCAAGAAAGAAGGGTGGACGCTATCGCGGACAAGATGATAACATGCGAGGACGAGAAGGAAACAATAGAGTTCCTAAATGAAAACTGGCTGGAGAGGTCTTCACGAGGACCGTAGTGAAAGAGGGGGACATCTCGGAAATAACAGGACACATACCAGGTGCTCCAGCAGAGGTGGGCTAGGAGGGCAGCCTAGGAACTATAATAGTCACGATATCTGTCCATAAAGATGGAACGTGGATCCACAAAGAGAAGTATGGATTAAAACTTCTCTCTAACGAAGGAAGAACCTGAGCCGATGAAGTTCCTGAAAACATACAGGAAATTAGTACAGAAGACTGAAGAGCTAGGAAGAGAAAACGTGGGAATCCATACGCCGGCAGCACTGGGAGGTGAGACATCGAGGAGAATCCTGGAGTGGGCTGCAAGAGGGGGAGGGGTGTGACGATCACGCTCCTCAGTAAAAAAGCAACAAGAGAGTGGGCCAACATTAACACCAAGCCCAAAGCACAAAATGTAGTGGTAATCATTAGCAAAACCAAAGACAAATCATTTGTGGATCTAATGGCAGAAGTGAAAAACAAACTGACAGGAAGAAAGGACATTGTTATAAAAAGGATCAGACAGGCCAGACACCATGGAATATCACCAGAGGTGGGCGGTGGAAGGGAAATGGCGTTGTAAGTGAAAAAGCTCTCTGAGAATACATGCGCGTCGAGAGCGATGGCAAAAGGGGGCATTGTGAAGAGAAGAATCTTGGTAGAGGAAATCCCACCCAAAGAGATAGTATGTGTTGTCTTATTAATATTTACAGAGCCCCTTCTGGCGATATTGAGATATTTGTAAACAAACTTTGCTCGTGTCTAAATTATTGTTTTAAACATTTTAAAACCACTATTTTATGCGGCGATTTTAATAAGATTATCTTAAAGATTCGAAGGAAAAAGTTTTACTTACTGATTTTATACAAAGTTTTAATTTAAAGTGTCAAAATAAAGAATCTACACGAATATTTACAGACAAAAATGGAAAAACTTCTGAAACTAAATTAGATTATTTTCTTACAAACTGGTCACATCAATATGAAGAAACTACCAAAGACTTTATTTTGGGAGATCATTTTGGTTTGGAGTTTTTGTTATTAGATGCTAAACCAAAAAAAGTACTATTTAAAATAAGTCAAAACGTAACATTCAGAAATCTTTCTCAATCCAATTTATTAAATTTACAAAACAGACTTTTCACTGAAAATTTTGGACAGGTTTACGAATATCTCGATAATGCTAATTTGGCATTTGAAGCATTTTTGAAGGTACTTACGTACTATATTGACATATCTTGTCCAATGACTACAAAAAGAATTTGCAATAAGTCTAAAAATAGTTGGGTAACAAATGATATAATACACGAGGGAAATGATTTGAGAAATCTTTTTTGGCTATCAAATAATTTTAAAAATATAGACATTCATTTAAAATATAAAAAGAAAAAAAAAGAAGCAATATGTCAAACTAATCGATGAAACAAAAAAGAGTTTCTTTCAAAATAGTTTAGAATGTAAGAATACTATACAGCAAAAACAGAAGTTTATATGGCGTATGGTTAATAAAAAAAAATAGGTAAGACTGTCAAACATAATAATTGTGATAAAATCCAACTTGCTGATAAAATTATTACTAATAAATATGAGAGGGCAAACGCTTTTGTAGAGCATTTTACTACTTGTCCTAAAAATAAAATCATAAATATTTTTAAAAATACTAATTTTGATCATTATACCACACAACATGTAGATAAATCCTTTTATTTTTTTCCTGTAGATGAGTATGATGTTAGAGAGGTTATTGGCTCCTTGAAAAATGTTACCTCAGTAGGTATTGATTGCATATCAACTAAATTAATAAAGTGTATTAGTGAATATATAGCGCAATCCTTTGCAAACTTAATAAATTTATCAGTAGAACATGGTGTTTTTCCACATAGCTTGAAGGTAGGAGTTGTAACTCCAATATTCAAGAGTGAAGATAATTCAGTTTTAGATAATTACAGGCCAGTTACAGTCCCTATTATTTTGGGCAAAATTTATAAGAAATGTGTATACAAAAGAATGTATAGTTTCCTTAGTAAATACAATATATTATGTTCCAACCAACACGGATTTCTACCTGGAAGATCAACAGAGAGTGCTACCACTGAATTGCTTAGTTTCATTCACATCGCACTGGATCGGGTAGATTTTGTGGGGGCACTTTTCTTTGATCTCTCAAAAGCATTTGATACCATAAACTTAAGTGTTGCTATAGAGAAGTTAAAAAATCTTGGTTTTAGGGGTCAGTTCTCATTATGGCTGTCATCTTATTTACAATCTAGGAAGATCTCCTCGTTAAACTTAGTGACTCACGATCAGATTATGGTGATATTGATATTGGGGTTCCTCAGGGTTCAATATTGGGGCCATTAATATTCCTATGCTATATTAATGATATGCCCAGATATGTCAGTTCAAATAACATATTTATGTATGCAGATGACACAACTATTGCTACATCTGCTTCAAGTGCCGAGGAATTAACTGTTCAACTGAATGTTATATCAGAAGATTTTACAGAGTGGTGTAAAAAAAATGCTTTGATTGTTAATGCTAAAAAAACCACAAGCATGCAATTCTACTATAGATCAAATTCAAGTTACCAGTTTTTTATAAAAGTAAATGATGGCCTGGTTCATTCTACAACTTCCAGCAAACTTTTAGGTTTGTATCTTGATAGTAACATGAGCTGGAAATCTCAAATTAATGATGTTTGCAAAAGAATAAATAGTAGTTATTACGCAATATTGCAATTAAAAAGTTTCCTTAAAAACGAACAGTTATTGAATGTTTAATAGGCAATTGTTTATTTTCACTTGGCCTACAATATAAATCTTTGTGGTAGTGCTGTGAATGCTGCAAGAGTGTTTGTCTCTCAGAAAAGGATAATTCGGTTAATTTTTAATTTACCATATAGGCATTCATGTTGACAATATTATAAAAAATACATTTTAACAGTACCTTCTATATATATTTTTAAATGTATACTACATATAAAAGCCAATATAACCTCTTTTCATTTAAACTCTGATTATTACCAGTACTCAATTAGGCAAAATGACTTCATCAGAGTACCAAAACATAATACAGCACGATTTGAAAAATCCCAGTATAACATTTAAACCGAGTCACAAGGCAAAGTAAGAGGGATGCTGAGTGCCGAGATGGATGTGGATGAATTCTGCCAAGCAATAGAATTGAGGGTAGAAAAACCGAGATGCCTGAGATGTACCGCCTTTCGACACAAACAATGACACTGTAAGTGGTAGAACAGAAGAGGATGTTGCTTCCGATGTGGCAAAGGGGGTCACATATTGCTGGAGTGCAAGTAAGAAACAACCAAATGTTTCAACTGCGATGTGACCATGCATGTGGCGAATTCAAGAAGATGCTTTAAAGTTAAACCGACTGATTGAAAGTAGAAATCACTGAGAACTAGTACCAAAAAGAGTGCGGGAGTGGAAACAGTGCGAAAGAAGTCAGAGGCTAAGAAATTGCAAACACAGCAAACAAGACCCGGGAGCTGAGGGTGCTCCAAACCAACGTGGGAACGACAAGATTAGCACATGATCTTGCCGAGGCTGCAGCAATAGAAAAGAACAACGACGTGCTGGTGACACTAGAGCTTTTTCTGGGTGGCAGATGGCATGAAGTATGAAGGGACGAGGGTGCTGAGCGGGCCGTACCCTTTACCATGGAAGAACTTATCGAGACATTGGACACATTTAAGATGCGTAGGTTCACCATATTGGATCAGATACCACCTGAGGCGATTAAGGGTCTAGGACAGGCAGAGCCTGCGTGGCTTCTGGAACATATGAATTCAAAGAACATATTCTGCACTAAGGTCAGTCAGGTGGCGTCCTGGACTGAGATATCTTTTTAAGATTAAAGACTCCCCTCTATAAAGATGAAAAAAAATTGCTGTGTAAATGAACACTTGCTAGTATCTGAGGAACTATGTTCAAATAAAATCAAGAACTGCTGAATATTTTCTGGCTTTTCAATGTCAGTGGGCTCTCATGGGGGGCTGTAAGTGTTATATATATATATATATATATATATATATATATATATATATATATATATATATATATATATATATATATATATATATATATATATATATTATTGTGATATTTAAAGTCTTGGTGCGCCAAGCAATAATTAGCTAATTAATTTTTTTGATTAATTAAAATTATTTAAATGATATGATTATGACTTTATCACAATTTTTAATTCTTTTATCTCAGGGTTAAATTCGTGCTTCAATATCTATGCTATTACATGTGAAAGGTAAGGTCCAGAGAATACCGGAATAATAAAAAAACACATATGATCTAACACTATATATTGAAATAAAAATAATGAAATAATTCACACTCAAACGTTTTCAATAAACAAATCTCATATAAGGATTCTCAAAATTTTGTTCTCCGTACGTGAACAATCAAAATTAATGGTACAAACAATATTAATTGAAAACTCAAAATCCCAAACTATTCTAACTCTCCTAATCAAATATTTATATCCTTTCTAAATTAGGTGTAAAAATTGTGTTATCAATAAAAGAAAAAAAAACTGCAGAAAACAAAAATATCTCTCTCTGATGATGAGTGGTCCAAATCCTTGTTCCTTGTAGACTGTATTATCTCCTCTCAACCGCTCCCTATGTACTCAGCAATCTTACAACAGATTGTTGCAAGTATATCGTCCTTAATGATCTCCTGCAAAAGCAACAATCATTCAAATTATGATAGCCTTTCTCCTCTCGATAAACTGAATCTCTCGTTGGCCCGAGTAAAAAATGACTCTTGGAATATCTTCTCTTTACGATAAACTGAATCTCTCGTTGGCCTGAACAGTGACTCTTGGAATATAAGTAGGAAAATATGACTTACAATATTTTGCTGCTTCAGCTTCTGTCAGATACACTAACTCCACAAAAACTCACTAACATTCAACACTACTGCTTGCTACTTCTTGGGAACCATCAAAGAACAATCACTGTTCGTCTTACAGACTTGGAAAACCAACTGATCTTCCTTTCTCTCTCCTCAATCTCGCTAAACTTTTTCCTACATACTTATCCCACCTTTTTCAATCTCCGCCAATCAAAACTCGTCACAATTCCCCCATTTTTTCATTTCGATAACAAACAAATTTTTACCTATAATTATAAAATTTCCTAAAACTTATTTACAAATAATATTTTCTATAATTCTTAAAAACTAACAAAAACCTCTTTCTATAATCCCTTCTATTGTCTTTAATCACTGCATTAATGTATTTTGAAAAAAACCCCGTTCAATTGTCTTTGGCTTTCACTTAAACTTATGCGGGTCACTCAAGTATAACAAAGAAATAATTTATGTATAGCTTACATTTTGTTTAGTACAGGCAATCCAGGAATTTAATAACTTTCCTTCTTCGAAATGTTTGTTGTTTATTATCCTACTTATCTGAATTATTTCAATGTTTTTGAACTTTGAAATATTTTAATCAAACCAATATTTTTCTCGATTTTACATATCATAACAATATATATATATTTATATATTGATTTAGATAGGATAAGGAGGATAGAAAAGAGTTCAGCGGAGAATATGGAGGTTTGGAGAGGAAGCTGACAGGAACTGTTATAGTTATTTGTTGTAAAAACCGCTCCTACTCCGTTTGCAGATCTGGATGCGTCGGTGAAAATAAGGATGTAATTAAAACCAATTAATATCTCTAGTGCTTTCTGTTTGAAAATTTTGCGTGGTGTGTCATATTTCTTGAATACAGAAAGGTTTGTATTACAATAGGGGATAGCAATGGTCCAGGTAAAATGTATTGGCTGACTTTTGAAACATTGTATGTGGGTGGAATTATTGTGTCTAAGCTTTGCAACACTGCTTTCACTAGATGATAAAACGAAGAATCCAATCTTTTTCCGCAATTAAGCATCGATGGATCTGTAAATGTGTTTTTATAAACAGATACCTCTGGGTTAGCGGATACTCTTGAGTCATATATGAGGCTAAGGTATTTTCTCCTGAGTTGAAGGGATGGTTCGCCTGATTCAACATACATACTTTGAACTGAGCTTGTGTAGTGTGCTTCCAGTGCAATTCTAATTGCTGAATTATGTACTGGATCTAGAACTTTCAGCAGTGAACCTTTGGCTGAGTTGTAGGCAACAGCACCATAATCTAATTTAGAACGAATTAAGGTTTTGTACACAGTCATAAGAGTTTGAAAGTCGGCACCCCGTTATTTATGTGTTTATGAGAGATGATTAAGTTAGGCCATTGTGAGCTGACTGTCGGAATGAGTGAATGTGGTCTTGCCAAGATAGTCCTTTATCCATTTTGGTGAATTTTTTAGGTAGAGTTTTGGAGGTATAATGTGCTTGTTTGAAGATGATTGCTTTCGTTTTAGCGAAAGAAAATTCTAGGCCTTTTTTCTAGAAGAAAAATGGCTTGCTGTATATGGGTCGTCATTGTTGATATACTTTTTCCCCGACAGAAAAAAAGTCTTGTATTCTTGATTATTCATTCAATTCAATATTTCATTTATTCGATTATATTTTGATTACACAGTCAAAAGAATTCAGGAGACAATTCATCTAAAAATGAATATTCTGGGCTATAAAGACAGACTTAATAACTCTATACAGTTGTTTATAATAAAAATATTTATTAAATGAATATATGTACATTATAAATACATATAAATAATTAATTACACAAAGCATTCATATAAAATATATATAAAATTATAACGATAATAATGGGTAAGATATGAGTAAAAATTTTAGTAAGTATATACAGTTTATACGTTTATATAATTTGGCAAGACTTAGTGTGTGTTTGTTACAGACAATATTTAAGAAAATGCAAAGTTCTTTCGAGGTTAAACATCTAACCGATAGTCTGTCAAATGTGTTTTGTATGTCTTCATATAGCGCGACTAAAGTTAAATGTTAAAACAGGTAGCTACACAAAAGCGGGATCTAGAAAACATGTCAACTTTATTCATTCAAAGAAAAGGTGAACTAAAGAAAGTTCTGAGAGATCGTATTTATGCTGATCTACTGAAATTGACTAGTTATTTGATGTTTTATAGTTCACAACCGATATATTTAGAGGCTTAACAGGCATTATAAGTTAAGATAAGTACATAGGCATATCTAAAGATTAAACAAAGTAAATAAAGGAACTTTCCATTAACATATGTGAATATACCTATAAGATATAATCACTTCACAATTTAATTTGATTTATTAATTGATCCTGTAAAAAGAAAAAGTTAATTTATTCATGCATTTCCTTGGAACACTATCAAAACACTAGCAGTTTTTAATAAATAATATTTATCTGAAAATATGTATATCAACTTTGCCATCTGGAATCTTCTTCATAATGTTCCAAGCTTCGATTCTTGTTAGTAATGTAAACTTGATATCATTGATTTGTATAATTTCATCACCCACGTTTAGGTTACCTGATTTTTCAGCTGCTCCTCCTAAAAGAAAAACAATTACAGTAATTGATTAATCGGAATTCTAATAAAAACTTTCTTTTTAAATTATTTATTCAAATTCTGAATCGTCAAATTTAACTTACAAACCAATTAGAGCAAGAAACTGAAAGACAAACAAAAAGGGATTGGAGTGATATGTTTCACTCTGTACTTAAAACATGTAATCCACTGTTTTATGTAGAATATAAAGTTTTCGTCAAGTTCTTTAAACTGTAAATATTGTCTAATCACCTCTTCTGGAACCTCCAAACTTTTTTCACTGCATGATTCACTACTGTAACAATTTCAGCGTCCCCTGATTTATCTCATATTTTTTATGATGTCAATCTATTATTATTTCAGTTTATATATATTTAGTCATATATATTATCTCTTTCTTTAGTACATAATTCAATTATTTTTATATTTAATGTCAAATTTCTTACTTGATTCGTAAGTATAGTATATTACGTGTAGTACGATATTTGATTCTAATAAAATTTTTCCAAGGATTAAATTCTATAGGATAGCAAGGGAATAAGACTCAGTCAGGACATGTCTTACATATTTTCTGTCAACATGTAGCTAGTCGTCTTGATATTTGTTAGTTTCTGGCCTGTCCCTGCTCCTCTTTCCCACAAGTAGCAATAATAGGGTTCGTCTGGATATTTTTCATTCGCACTTGAAGGAAGTCCTGCCAATTTTAGATTAGTTTTATTAAGGATAGTAAATCTCTTCCGTCTGCTATTTCCATACATTTCTCAGATATTTAGAACTGTCAAATTCAAGTAAACTAGCGACCACTGAATTTATACGCTCAGTAAGCTGACGCTCTTACCACTGCGCTATCAAAGCGTTTTATGTTTGTGTATTAATATATATTTAACCGCTGAACCCTGATATATTTCGTATAGAAGACAAATACCTTTCAAGGCGCTGTGGCTTCTGCGTTACTTCTCGTTCAGCGACGGTTCTACGATACGATATCCGAAGAAAATAATGCAGCCGAAATGACAGCACTTACCAACCCACAAGCTGAAAATTTATCCCAGGTTCCAACAATAAAATCCAGTTTAGAAATCGTTTTAACTGCTGCTGCTACCATTGAACGTCCATCGTCTTCTGCTTTTGCTGCTCCTATTAAGCCGGTTTCAAAAGGATGTTTTATTAGTGGCCAAGAGAAACGTAAACCAAAAATTTGACAGAGGTCGTTGGTGTTGAATTGTACTCCTAATATGTTGGAAATAAAATCTAAAAATGAGCTCAAAGCTCCCTCGTTATTTAAAGAAAACGTGAGGACGATTTTCCTAATATTTCTCATTACTATGAAGACTGTAACTACCTTTATTTAAGATCTAAGCCTGGAGAAGAATGGCTGCGGTACTTATAATGCTAGCTTTGGGCTCACCCTTTTGATGTTCCAAGAAGAACTAATTATTTCATTTGCGAATTATGCCAATAATTTTGTAGCTATTATATGTATGTTATTTTGTCTATTACAATAAAATATGTCATTTTGTTCGAAGCATATGGACAAAATGGTTTATGATTGATCACAGTTAAATATTTTTTGTTTTTTTTTATAGTTTTTTTGCTAAAAATATATCAGTTTCGATAATTTAAGGTCCAAAGATGACTGTAAGTTATGGATATGCTGTGAAGTACCAATCAAAAGTTATGCTACAAGAACAAAAGTATGTCATTCTGTATACACTTCCCTTATTGTTTAGCAATATAATAAAACCGATTGACCGCTTTACAAATCATTTTCTATTTTAATCATTATTATTAGTTTATCTACATAGCCTCAATTGGTGAGATTGTCTCCTTGTCAAATTTCCCTTGTTTTGGTATACTTCTAATAGTCTCGTTATTTATTCTTTAATTTGTAGTGTTGTTGGTTTTTAAGCGGTATTTTACTTTAGAAATTGATATAGGTATTTGCTTTTCTGTTAAAATACACATAATGTCTTTTGTCGTGTGTATGAAATAGCCGAATAGCGTTTTGTTTTATTCGATGGTTTTTCTAAGTTGTCTAATTAAAACCATTGCTCCAGTTATAGATCTATTTCTTGGAAAGCCTTCATCTCCGAGTGGTCATCTCCGTTTTAAATTCGTTCTTTTCATTTTACCTTTAACAGTTTTCTTAATACATTTATTATTGTGGGAAATAAGGATATATTTTATATCAGTCGTCAAGGACTAGCATTTACTTTAAAATTTCGTTGAAAAGATTACTGTTAATTTTTTTAGGTTAGGTTAGTTCTACGAATAGGGAATAGAGTTCAGGTTCACAGAACTTGAGACTTCCTCGGAAATTGAATGGACCCCTAAGCATGACTCAATATTAAGAAATAAAAACAATATCTTAAGAAATACCTCAGTTATAAACTAACTTATACTAAAAAGAAACTACTTCACTATTTGCAATGTTAAAATCATCACAATTATTAACGAATAGGTTAAAAAAAGAAGAGTAGTAGAACTGTACAGAATGTGCGATGAAGAAATCATGGTAAAAAGGAGAGTGAAAGAGAGAGATTTCAATAAGTTGATCATCAATAGAAGGATAACTAGGACAAAAGAAAACGATAATTTATGGATATATGAACGACGAAAAAGAAGGAAACAAAAAATCATGAGTACTATTTTACATACATTACTTAATGCTTACCTGTAAATATCTTCTTAACCAATAATGGCACATTTCCTTGTGGCGAATCTCTTCCACCTTCAATACTAAATCCTAATCCGGCTCCATCCTTTGTTAAACTTATTACATTGTTTGCCTCTTTTTCTTCTAATACTTCTAATGAAGGTGCTAAAAAAGTATATAATTAAAAACAAAATATTAAGTAGCGATCTACGTGCATATATTCAACTTTCATTGATGAACATTGATAAAATACTCTTATTATTAAATATCTATCTATTAATTTCTAAGCTCCGGATGTGTAGCTTTTTTAAGAGTTAAAATATCATACTTAAATTGCCATATTTGTGTTAAAGTTAACACTTTTGAGGACATTTGGTAGTAAACAATCGGGTGATCTTTTCAACCGATCTTGGCTATTTAAAATGTTATATTGCAATATTTGATTGAATTTGTCTGATATTCTGTATAAATTGTAGTTCTATTTTGATATAAATTTATTTACGGCCCAGTTTATAATACATAATTCCCATCCTGGAATTCGCACCGTTTCTAGTTCTTCTGTATTTTGGTAAGAATGTTGTTTTAATTTTAGTTATTTCTCCGATTTTTCGTTATATATATATTGAAATTATATATTAGGGATAATATTTATATTATTATATACTTACATTTAGTCCTTGAGATCACAGAAGACATTGAAGACGATCTTCTTTGTAACAAACTACTACTACTAACAGGGGATGGCACTAGATTTTCTCCTTCCTCAATAACAATATAAAATTCAGTAACGGGTTCCTAAAAAAGAAAAAAAAAATACGTCAAATATTGTGAACAAAACTCACACGCTTGTGAAAATAAAAAATTTCATTTATTACTATAATATTTAATAATTCTAATGAGCTGCAACCGAACCACTCTCTCAAATTTCTTAGCCAGGAGATTTTTTTCTATGAATAGGTAATTGTGTCTTTTGTGCTCTAGGTAGATATGTTTGAAAACAGTATTCAGTGCTCTCTAGAGTTAGAGGGTATAATTTTAAACGTACAATCACGTAGTTTATTTTTTCAAAAGAATATATTTATATATTTATGATACTTTCTCATTTTTATGAACCATTCCCTATACCTTAACTTATTATTTTCCTAAATATTTTTAGTTTTCTTTTAAGAAATAAGTTTTTCTTCTTAGCCTTCTATCGTCCATTTTTGGACATAGGCCTCTTCCAATTCCTTCCATTCGATTTCTATCCTGAGCAACATACTTCCAATTTGTTCCGACTATTTGTTTAATGTCGTCCACCCATCTCATCTGTGGTCTTCCTCTTGATCATTTACCTTTATAAAGTCTCCAATATTGTATTGTGGCGTTTCAACGTTGGTCTTTTTGTCTAGCTAAGAAATAACTTGTCTTGTGTAATAATCCAACAAAATTATTTGTATTCAATAACTAATAAAAAATATAAATCATAACAATATGCAATGCATGTAACAATAAATGTGACATTAGGGATATAAGTGTAAAGTAAATATTAAAAATGTACACCTCCAACGTTTATGCAAGTGTGTAACCAATATTCAAATGACCGAGCCACATTTCCTCTCCTTCTTTTTATGTAGACATGACTCGTCTGGTTTTCAATGTACCTCCAGCAAGTTGTCATTCCATTATTTTCGTGGTCTTCCTACTGATCTTCTTCCTATTGGGGAACCGTTTCTTGTCATCTTTATTACTCTATTTGTTGTCATTCTGCTTATATGATAGTTCCATTCTATTCGTCTATTTCTTACCTATTCCTTGATGTTCTCCACCTTGCATCTACGTCGTATATCTGTACTTCTAGCTCTGTTCCATAGTGTTTTAATATCAATCCAGTCAATCTTTGCTGTTTCTAACATCCTTTTTGTTTTCTCTGTATGCCATTATTGGTCTGATGACTTTTTTGTAAATTCTGCCTTTTATTTCTTTCCCGATATTTTTATTTCTCCCTATTGTTTCATTCAGACAACCTGCGTCTCTGTTTGCTCTATTTACTTAATTTTCTATTCCTGTTTTGAGCTTTCCGTAGCTAGATAATGTGCCTTCCACCTCCAATTTACATCTTAATAAATTTGCTGTTACCACCATGCATTTGGTCTTTTTTGGTTAAATTTACGTGTTAAATTTTCTGGCGGTTATATTAAATTGGTGCAGCATACGTTGTAAACCATTTGGTTTCCTTTTTTAGTTTTTACTTTTTTTATTATTTTATCCATAATCAGGGTGAACAATAGAAGACTCAAGGAATCACCCTGTCTTATCCCATTGCCAGCTTCAATAGAGTCAGTTAGTTCTTCTTCTACTTTTACTTTTATTGTGTTGTTTTGGTAGATATTTTTTAAAGTTTTGATTATTCCTAAAGGTATCTCGCGTACAGTACGTCCTTTTAATTTGACCTGGTCAACTGTCTTCTTAAGGTCTACGAAACATAGATACGCCGGTTTGTTGTAATCTAATGATTCCTCTTGCAATTGCCTTATTATAAATATAGCGTCGGTGCAGGATCTTCTTGTCCTAGAACCGTGTTGTTCTTCTGCTAGTGTTATAATTTCATTTAGTTTATTTGTTATCATTTTGGTTGTTAATTGTAGTGTAGTGTTCTGTATTCTGTCCTCTCCTGGTGATTTTCTGTTTTTTAATTTCCTTAATGTTCCCTTTACCTCTTCCTCCTCAATATTTATTTCTTCGTTTGCCGTCACCTGTGGTGTTGGTGGTTCATTATTGTCGTTTTTAGTAAATAGGGATCGAAAGTAGTCTGCCCATGTTTCCTTCTGAATCTGTTTCGTTTTTATTAGTTTGTTCATCTCTTTTCTTTGTCCTCTGATCATTCTCCTATTTCTCCATCATCTATTTCTTTTTGTGTTCCGTAGAAGTCGTGTCTATCTGTTTTGAGAAGGTCTGCCAGTGTTCCCTTTTTATTTGTCTAACTAAAGTATTCGTTTCATTTCTGATTCGTTTATAGCGGTTGTATGTCTGTTGTGTTTGTTGTGTTCTGTATTGTAAAAAGGCTTTCTTCTTTTCTTTTGTATGTAAATATTATTAAAAGCTTGTCTTATTCTATTTTTCATATCATCTGGCGCTGTTGAAGGCTTCTGGTACCCAAGGTTTATTATATAGCCCCAAATAAAAAAAAATCAATTTTTGACAATTCCGGTGATCGCAGTGGCCAAACAGTTGGTCCACCTCTGCCTATCCAGCTCACAGGAAAGTTATTATTTAGATGATTGTGAATAAGAGCAGTGTGATGAACTTAAGTATCTTCGTGTAAAAACCACATTCTTTGTCGAATATTAAGTGGAACATTTTGCAGTAGTAATGGCAAATGATTATATAGAATATCCAGATATATTGCACTATTCACACAGCCGTCAAAAAAATGTGGGCCAATCACATCGTCTCCAACAATATCACCTAGTTTGACTATGACTGTTAAAGTAATGATTGCTTGATGCATAGTAATAAAATTATGCCGATTAACTTTTCTATTTTTGTGAAATAGGCTCTTCTCCAAAAACCACATAATCGAAGAAAATCAAAAATATATCAATAAAATCAAAAATCATAATCCCTATGTAGATATGAAAAGGTTTCGCAGCAACATAGATCTAAAAAACAAGGAAACTAAAAAAATCAAACACACTTCATGCAATCTTGTAAATATAAATCTCTGATTCCAAATACAGTACCTATCCTAGAAAAGTTGTATAATCATTTGGAGCCATCAATATCCGAGAAGAAGTGATGACTAGTGTTCAAGTGTGCATTTCAGAAAAAATAGTATATAAAATTTACCTTAAGTAGTTCAACAGCTTTTAGGTGAGTTAAATCTCTAGTGGACTGTCCATTAATGGAAATGATCTTGTCTCCTTTTTTAAGCTGTCCATCAGCATATGCTATACTAGAATACTTTATGCGGTGTACCTAAAAATTGAAGTTTTTAAATATACTACTTTATAAATCTAATCGAAACTAGATTTTGAATAATTTTTTTTCTCATTTTTTATTTCAAATAATTATAATTTTGAATATAACAACAATACAATTATAATATATCCCATCCATTTTCTCAATTCTTTTGCAGAAAATAAAAATAAATCGTACCCAAGCCAAGAAGAAATTCATGAATTTTGGGGAAATCAACTTTCAACGCCAGCTACTATTAACACCAATCCTGGATGGATTTAAAACACAACGGTCAACACTACAGCAATATTCCTTACGAACCTTTCACCACCGAAGAAGTCTCGAACATTATCAAAGAGCTTCATAACTCAAAATCTCCTGAACCAGATAGAGTTCAAAACTTCTGACTAAATAAGTTTTGAAGTATTCACGCATGAGTGCGTATCAGCATTAATTAATCGTGCTATTTCAAACCCGCAGGAAATACCGTCACTTCTTACTCCCAGAACCACCTTATCTAAATAACACACAAGCTTTAGCCAAGTACCGCCCAATTACTTGCCTTCCAACTTTGGTACAAATGGGTCACATCCTGTGTAGTTCGGCGTATCTACCAACACTGTGCTCTAAACGATATCATAGAGCCTCAACAGAAAGAATGCGCTAAGGGTTCTATGGGTTGCAAAGAACAACTTATTATCGACTTGGTCATTTCTAACCAGACATACACCAAAAAAAGAACCTTTTTACTGTCTATATTGACTACAAGAAAGCCTTTGATTCAGTGGCGCATGAATGGCATAGACATATTGAAAATATATACATAACAGATTGGATGATAATATAATAAATATAATAAATATATGAATATAATAAAGCATATAATGACGAAGTGAAAGTCTGAAATTAACTTTCAAATACCTAGGGAAAACAACATCGAAACTGAAAATATCCCAATTAACCGGGGCCTTTTACAGAGGGGGACTCGTTGAGCCCAATTCGTTTCTGTCTAGCGATCTGTCCACTATCTCAGGTACTGAACTCCACTGACTCAGGATTTAGCATTAAAAATAACAATACTGTTGTGGCAAAGCTTAATGATCTGCTGTATATGGATGATTTTAAATTAATGGCTTCCAGTCGAAACCACCTGCGTGCTTCAGGTATAAAATTAAGGAGCAAATCAACTTCCCAACTGCGTGAAAAGTATGCTCTTAATCACGATACCACTTTTTGTGAACTTATGTTTGCAAAACAAAAAAACTGTAAATGGGAAATCAAGATGTGGAGTACACTTCAAAATATTAATAATTGAAAAATACTGGAAAAAAAGCTAAGCTGGAAGTCCCACACTAATTTGGTCAACAAAACTTACTGGTAGAAACTTGCTAGCCTTCCGATATTTTATAGGGCAAGAAATTGGAACTGAATTATACTCTCTTTCTTTATTTTACGGCTGTATTTTTTGTATCTTAGGATAAGTCCTTTTAAACGGTAATTAGGAACAAATTCAATGGACTGGAGAATAAAGTGCGACTATCCCTAAGGAAACCGAATAACTCACTATCATAATTCTTGTAAAAGTGGCCTATTAATATTTCAGGTGTGTCAAAGTCAAGTTCAAATTTTTAAAACGTTAAAATGATAGTCTATTACCTACTTAAAGTGAACATATAAAAGTTAACATCTAGTAGATTAAAAAGCTAAACTTACCGTTAAATCTTTATTTTCGTCAACTCCGCCGGACAAAGTAATACCTAGACTAGTTCCATATGGATCGGTTTTGAGCGTGATCGTCTTTGTTTCAATTTCTGAAGATTTCTTTTCTTGAGACTTTGGGGACGAGCAGATTTCTAATTTTTCAACACTTTTGCCTATACCGTTTCTAACAGGCAACGTCGCCTTGCCTTCTATAATGTCATTTACTTTGCTATTGCTTCTAGCTTCTGCAGATTTAAAAAAAGGAACTTTTTGTGGTGATACAGGAGAAGAAGAATTCATATTTTCAAAGTTTTTCTTTAGTGCTTTTACATTAATAGGTGCTGGTTTCCTAGAATTCGAGTTAGTACTAAGGTAGTCTTTGGATTTGCTGTTTTTCGTTTCTTCTGGTAATTTCATTTGTACGTGATTAAGACTTGAAGAATTCAGCGCTAGGAATATATTTGTTGATGCTACTTTAGTTGGCGTTTCGTTATTTCCTATAAAAGAATAAGTTTGTACAATACTCGATTTACATTAAATGTTTTTTTTTGTTTGAGGTTGTTCGAAATGTCCTTAATTATTAAATTATTAGGTAATATTAAATATCCTGACTATATGGCATTAAACTACATGTGGCTTAATCACGTATAAACATAATATTTAACTGAGACACGCCACAAGAAAACAGTTTCAGAACCTCTTATTAGAATATGATTTAACAATAGGCGTTTTGTGGTTTTGTGTTATGAGTAAAAATGGTATAATAGTAATAGATGTTCAGCAATTATTTATCCTGCATAGACCTTATATCATTCTGGTTGTTACAAAACCGATATATACAATAAAATTTACAGTCCAATGGCGATAGCTTTATATAACATAATCATAGCGAATTTACTATAGAGAAATTTTAATTGAAACTTAATACCGGAATTGTTGGATTTTAAAGCTCGGATTTCATAAGTCGCGAAAAATTTACTCCAAGAAACTAATGCATAATCTAATTGAAGAATACATATACATATATACATATATATATATATATATATATATATATATATATATATATATATACATATATTAAACCTAGAGCTAAGATTAATACTATTACAGGAATTAATATTAAACTCAACAGCCATCAGCGATTATCATTGCGCGGTGATATAAGTATAAATAACGTTGTTTTTTAAACAACCACATGTAATATAACTACTTAAAATTGTGACAGTTAATATTAAAGTATCCCAATTTGAAACATATCGACCAAATAGTTTATAAGTTATTCAATTTGTTTTTCCCGGATAGCGATTATTTAAACTGTGCTTGCCCAAACAAACACTCTAGGGGTATCTTATAAATCGCAATCGATTCTTTGAAGCTTCATTTATAAGGTTTATTACATAAACTTTAATATATTATTAAATTTTATTATTAAAAAACAGTTTAAAAAAGGGCTGACTTAATAGTTTCTAAACGTTTATAATAACTTTGATATTTTTTTATGTCACACGGTTGTAAGTAGGCTCGCTAAAAAGCTGGTTAAAAAGGACACTTTCCAAAAAAAACAGAACCTTGTATGACTATGACCAATAACACGAAACAAGCTGAGATACTGCAGTGAACAGTTCTCCCTTCCACTTTTTAGTGACGGTATTTTACGAATGCCATCATTTTAACGGTTTATAACTTTTTAATTCTTTACTGTGTATGCATCTATCAGTTGGATTATAAAATTTAGATTTTCTCTTACAATTTGTTTAAGTTTCAGCTCTTAATATTAATAAATAATGGAAATATGATTTTTAGAAAAAAAAATCCTATCTGGTTTCCTATTGATCATAGAAAGTTCTGTTTTTTTTTAAAGTGTGATTTTTCACCAGCTTTTCATCTTATCAAATTTAAATGCTAAAATTTTACCCTTTTTTATTGCACAAAAAACATTTAAACTCCAACTATCTTGGAAATAACGTTTTCTAGTAACATGTGGATTTTCGTTAGACGAAAAATGGGAATTTTGTCAATTAAATAATCCATTTTTGCTAAACTTTGAAAATGGTTTTCATTTGTGTTTTTTTAAACGCGATGAGTTGTTCTCATCGACAAAGTAAGATCTCGCTCACAATCTCTACAGGAGGCATTTGAAGAGGCATAAAATAACCCACTAGTGGTATGTTTTTATTAATTTTTGTCTTAAATTGACCAAACTGACGGCAGTTTTTAAGCAATTTTCTTACAATATCACCAGTTACATTTGGTAAATTTGGATATCTTTCTGGAAAAACATGGTACGTTCAAGTCCATTCAACAATTCTATTACATCGGGATATATTCAACAATTCTATTAAACTCACCGTAAATAATAATTAGGTTTAAAAATCATCATTAGTAAATCGTACAGTTGCCATTATTTAGTACGAAATACAAATGATGTGTCAAACTGAGAAAACTGTCAAAACAATACATATAAACAATTAACGTTCTAACTATCTAATTTTTGACAGCCATGGTCTACCCTTGATTAATATTGAAATAATTAAGTGATGTTATGTTTTGACTTAGATAATGAAATATCTCAAAAGTGGTTCGATTTAGGTGTAGGAAATAGCAATACAAAACGAATTGGCTTAAAAAAATGTAATAAAATATATTAGTGTTCTTTTTAAAGTAAGCAACTTATACATAATTTAAATTGTGCATGTTGGCGGTGCAAGTTTAAAACACTTTGTATGAAATATCAATGAGTTGGATATATGGAGTTAACGGGCAAACAGTTGCATTTTGGAGATATCGTTATTATTGGAGATATCTCCAATGTATGTATTGTATTCTCAATATTTCTATACGGGGCAGAGACTTGGACTCTTCGCGGACGCGAGAGCCAAAAAATTGATGCGTTCGAGATGTGGTTCTGAAGAAGAATGCTACGCATACCTTGGGCTTCTCATATAAAAAACGTTTCCATTCTAAACCAACTCGAGATTAAAAAAAGGCTGTCCACAATATGTCTGCAACGTATTCTGCAATTTTTCGATCACGTGGTTCGCAGAGGTGACGATAGTTTGGAGAGATTAATTTTTTTTGGAAACTTTCCGGGGAGAAGATCAAGAGGATGATCACCAACTAGATGGTCCGACCAAATTAAGAATTCAGCTGTAAACTCATTCTGCGAAACCCTCAGATCAGCTGAAGATGGAGAATGGAGAAAAATTGTTAGGAATATTGGAAGAAATCACGTAAGTAATGGGGAAACGACAAGAGAGAAAAAGAGAGTATCCGCTATAGCAGTTAATCAAAAGTTGTCCCGCCACACCCTGTATACTGTTATAAAATCTTATAATTAGAAAAAAGCTTTCTTATTAAAAATCCCTTCTCATAGCATCAATACTAAAAATCGATCTTAGAGAACACGATCCCAAACAATAACAAGTATTGGTGCACCAACTGACATAAAAACCATTTTTTACATTTCAATATACCCTACTAGAAACAAAGAAGTTTTTACACTTCCTTTCTATTTTTAAAAAACTTTTATTCTATATATTTTGTTTCGTCCTGCATCCGTTGAATCGTACTTATCCTAGTAATTTTTTCCTGGAAGTTAACTTATTGTACATCTCCTAGTACATTACTTATTCCATAAAATGAATTCTTTTCGCCTTCTAGGTGCAAAATGCACAGAATTTATTTTTGTACAGTGACCCACATATCTGGCACCGTGATATTTTGCTGCACGTAAAATGTTTACGTAAATTTAGACACCAAAGAAATAACAATTTAAAGTTTGCAGTTTCTGTTTTCAGAAACTCGCCTGCGAAATGCACTTATCTAAAATTAATCGGCATATACAGCCGACATTCCTATGACATTACGTGATTTTAAAAGAAAAATATTTATATTGTGTTATATAAGAAGTCTATTTGTGTTGTGATTTTCTCCAGCATTCGTTAACTTTACTACAATTTCATATCAGATTAGGCGCAGTTACTAATGCTTCTAATACTTTATTTTACCAAATTAACATTACTCGTAATAAATTAATTACAGTAGGATCAACAAATTCATTTCTTCATCTTTTTCTTAGTCGTAAAACTGTTGTAGGTATCATGTCCTCCATTTCTCTTAATCTCCCGACATTCTCGCAAATTCCTCAAGCGGAACTCCAATGGTTGTGACAATATCACAAATTAAAATGCATAAACAGTTGACTCTTGCTAAATCTCTGCTAGATCGACCAAATAGTTTGTTTGTAAGTTATTCAATTTATTTATCCCAGAGAGCGATTATTTAAACAACTGTACTTGCCCAGTGACTCTAGAGGTACTGAGAAGAAAGGTCGCAATCGATTCTTTGAGATTCTTTTATTAAGCCTATAAACATTTATAATAACTTTGATATCTTTTATGTCATGCGTTTTTAAGTAGGCTCACTAAAAAGATGGTGAAAAATACAATCTTAAAAAAGGGCCTTTTATGACTTTTCTTAAAATCAAATTTCCATTGTCTATTATTATTAAAAGCTTATTATTAAGAGCTAGACCAAAGAGAGTTAAGACTGAAATCCAGACATCCACCTACTAAAACTGCTACAAGATTGGCTGATTTCACTACTGAGGAGCACTGGATGGGCGAATGGAATCCAGAGAAATCTATAGAAGAAATGGACCATTTATCAAATGGAAGCAATGGGAAAAAATGGAAGGAATGTATAAAATAATATCTATTTACGGCCTTTATAGGGCATAAGGAGAAGGCGAGAGAAGAAGAAAGAATGTGATATTCAATTCTTCTATGCTTGCAATACAGAAATTCAAATTGCATCGAAAATTTTTAATTGTTGTTTAATATTTAATTTTTGTTTTAAATTTGTTTTTAAAATTGTTAAATCTTGGATTTGACTTGCATTATAATTCTTGAGTTATTGCCAATGTTTAATCAATGATAAAATATTCGATTTGATCTGATAGGTTTGAAATAGTAGTACCGTTGACAAAACAGTTTTAGAAGCGTTTATATAAGAAGCATGAAGAATGACAAATTTTAAAATTTAAGTAGACTATTTTTTTTATTTTATTTATAGGACACACCTATTAGGACAATTCGCTAATTTGTTAATAATTATGAATAATGATGTAGTTTAAATGTATATTCATTCAGTTTATCTTAAGAATTTTCTCTTTAATATGCATGTAGTGTAACAATTGTATTTTAAACGTTGACTGCACAATACACCTACAATTAGCTTTCACTGAATAAATTCCAAAAGTCTTTGTTAAACGATTTTAGCGAATGCGAAGCAGTTTTGTGACAAAAAGTAGGTCTTAGTCTAACGTTTTTTATTAATGCGTCTTTTTCAAGAACTTAGCAAATTTTTGTTGAACTCAAATATGATTAGAAGCACACGCGGGAAGTGCTATATAGCACTAGCAACAAATAATAGAGATACGATGTCGAGATGTTTTAATATATTCAATAAAAAAA
Source organism: Diabrotica undecimpunctata (assembly GCF_040954645.1). Lineage (NCBI taxonomy): Eukaryota > Metazoa > Arthropoda > Insecta > Coleoptera > Chrysomelidae > Diabrotica > Diabrotica undecimpunctata. The sequence continues at coordinate 52,233,326 of NC_092812.1, forward strand.
TACAAATATATATATATATATATATATATATATATATATATATATATATATATATATATATATATATATTAATAATATATTAATATTTCCTCCTATTAATAAATTCCCATAAAATTTCAATTAATAAATTTTTGGGTACGTGACCTACGGTACTGTACATTATATGTACGATGTCTTTTTTTCTTTTACTGCAGCCTTTTGAGTCATTGTGTTCACCTTCCATATTTTTTTTACGACATCCATTTCCAAATGTGTATACCAGTTTTATTGGAAACACACTAAAAAATGGCAAAACCGCAGTAATTGACAATATACCCATTGACCTAAAAAAATAGATACTGAGCAATCAATAGAAACGCCATATAAACTTTTGAACAAGATATGGACTGGCGAAGAATTACCAAAGGAGTATAAGGAGGGATTGATAAGTGTTAACCAAAATTATATTGGAAAAATTGAAGCCGGAACTAGATAAGAAACTAAGAAATAATCAAGCATGCAAACGCTCCTTCATTGGCCATATTTGTACACTTAGAATTATCTTGGAATAAAAAAATGGAATAAGGATATAGATGTGAGTTTTATCGCCTTTAAAAAGGCCTTCGACCGTATAGATATTGTACAGATGTGGAAAATTTTTAGACTCTATGGGATACTACTAAAAACCATAAACTTTATTAAACTATTTTATAAAGGATACAAAGCCAAACTTGAACACCCAGGTGAAGTAACAGAAGAAATAGTCGTCGAGAAAGTCGAGTTAAACAGGGTTGTGTACTATCCCCTACCCTATTTCTTATTATGATAGATTTGATAATGAGAAAAGTAACTGACGATCGAACAGACATCAGATATAACTGATTCAAACAATTAGAAAATCTTGAATTTGCGGATGACATGTATCTGCTAACTGAATACCGAAATCATATGCAAACAAAAATTGACAAGTTTGCACAGTACTGTGCATAAATACCTAATACTCCACAAGGAGGGATGGAACTAGAGAGATGGTCATCTTCTACAAAGAATGACTATATGCAGACTACTGAGTTATTGTATTGTAGTCGATATATAGTTGGGGAGAGATCGCTGCTATTTTCTCATTGATTTGAGAGGTAGATGTATCTTGGTCTCTTCCTTTTGGCTGGTCGAATTCAATCTTGGATCCGTGATTTCAGCCTTGTCATTGCTAGTAAAGCGAGTATAATGTAAGCAATCTATGTTGAATTAGGTGCTGGTAATAATGTATCCCAAAATGGCCACTCGGATTGAATGGAAATCCGTTAATTTTTATAAAAATGAATTTATTATTGTATCAATTTACTAGAACCGGTCTTTGCCAAGAAGCTTTTTATCACTTAAGTGCTTTATAAAACTTCAGTAACGCGAATGGTTGACCCTTTAGCCGCAAACAAGACGTTCACACACAAGGTTAAAGGCGATCTTTGGCCGAAAAACGAGAACCATCAACATTCACTGTAAGATGCGATCTCAAGCACTTTATTTAACTCCAAAACTAATCGCAAATATTTGGTCCGTTGGCTGGAAATGAGACCATCATCATTCACCAAAGTTCAAATGCGATCTGATCTGAAATCTCACAAGAAAGTTCTTAAGTTGTAAAACGTGTCCGAGTGTCAGGGCTGAATTCTCACAACAGTAAATGACACTGTTAAATGCCGCTGGAAGTGTTCAAGGGTGATTGTAGTATACCTATATGAGGTGTTGCAGCTGAAGCTATCGTCACTAATAATTTTATAATTTCATTTATATTAGTGGTCAGTCTTTCTAACAGATACAACACAATAAAAATTATCTACAATATTAAAATGATATAGAATGTTCATTATTTTTTGGTATTATATTCAATAGGATCAATATTGTCTGATTTATAATGGATTAAGATAACAAGATGCACTCCGATAAAATTATTTTTTTAAATAGATATAGAGATTTTAATTATATTATTATTTTAATTTTTACAAGACTTATATTGGTAAAATGTGCAGTAGACAAAGGAAATTATTCTAGAAATAAATATCTTAATAAATGCTTTAAACAAAAATGTCTCATACCCATAACTTGTAAGTCATTCTTATACATGAAGCACCAAAAATCATTTATCGCCTGGTCGAAAGCATCTATGATACCCTTTCCCTGCTACTGCTTCTCTTAGTTTTCAAATAGTTTTGGCTTTCTTGTAATGATGCATATCGGTAATACCGCTACGTTAATGTGGTGGAAAGAACTTTCCGTGATCCGTTTTTTTTTATAATGGAACGTCAAATTGAAGCGCGCTGGAAAATTGCAATCTCTCCTTCTATGGCACGCAGAACATTCCTTTTTTTATATACTAGGGTAGCTCGTGGAATTTCTCTACTTTCACCTCCCGGAAAAATCGCAAAATCGCGGAAAAATAAATAAATAAATTTTTTCCAAAAGTTATTGAATTTTACTATTATTTCGTAATAGATATTTAAATTTTAATAAATAATGTACATTATTTATATACATACATAATATTAATTATAAATTAATACTTCAATGTGTTTATTTAAATTAAAATTGAAATTGAGTTTTTACTCTCTTTGAATAAATGGTTTTAAAATTTTTAAAACGAATCTTTTTGCACGTTTTAAGAAGAATTAATAATAATTATTATATATATATATATATATATATATATATATATATATACATAATATAAATTAATCAATAAAATTTAAATATTTCTCACGAAAAAATAGTGAAATTCAACAATTTTTATGGAAGAATTTAACTAATAAATTTTTTTAGGGAAGTGAAAATAGCACAGTTATTATTTTATCGAGATACTGTATAGTGATACAGATAATGGACAAGACTACCTCCAAAATCCAAAACCTCTAAATCTTAATAAGAAAAGCTCAAAATAGAGATGAATTTGCAGAAGTCATTGCAACCTCCATTAATTAATTAAATAACACATCAATATGTATGATAATTTTCACAGAAAAAAGAAGTTAATAGTAATACCAGTAAAACTAATGAACTATCAATCACCCAGTCAATAAAGTAATATATATATATATATATATATATATATATATATATATATATATATATATATATATATATATATAATAAATATATACATAAAAACAATAAAAAAATGCTTTCAAGATAGTATGGCTACCTTTGATATTAAAGAAGGCAAATAAAAATTAAAAAAAAAAACGATTTTAAAGGATATTGTTAGTTATAAAATATAACAGAAGAAATATAGTAAAAATTATGTAACTAACTATATGTAAGTAGTTACAGTCGTAATTACAAACCAATGAAAGTGTGAAAATAATTGACAAATACATACAATTCAACAACAAACCTGTACCCTAAAAACTGTTTTATAATCAAGTAGTCAAATTAAAAACTAAAATTTTGAAATTTAAAATTTAAAATTAATATAAAAAATATTTATTTATACTCACGTTTATCTAATTGTTCTTTCTGTAGTCTCACAGAGTCGTTCGTTGTTTTCTGTTCACTAATTTTTACAAATTCTTGAGATATATCTTTTGGTGCACGAATACTATCAATAGTAGTACCGGCAATTGGTGGTTTTTGCAGCACTACAGGTCCTGGCAAGGTAAATTCTTTTTCATCAGTGTTGAGACGATGAATTTCACTTTCTTGTTGGACCTCCTCCTGTTTTCTTCGTATCACGGGAGAACCAATTTTTAAGTCTTTTCCACTTCTGCACTTGGCAGATGCAAGAATGTTTTTTCTGTTGATGGCTTCGACACTAGAAGGTTTTAACAATCTATTCTGAGCACTTCGGTCATCTTCTTCCAATTTTTTAGAATAGTGGTTCAGCTCACAAGACCTAGTTGGAGATGATGGAGGAGAATATCTTGAATTGTAACTAGATTGGCTGGAGCTTACTGCTGAATCGTTGTCACTTTCATCTTCCATTCTTCCGCTTTGTTTTTGAAAACTGTCACCGTTATTCTTACTATATTTTTTAGAAGAGCTTATATAATCGAAACTGCAGTCGGAACGAGTTGGAGAGGAAATACTCTCCAGTGACTTAGGAGGATTTAAATCATCGTCGCTTACTTTATTTCCCTTGGGGCTAACTTTATCACAATATTTCATAGGAAAATCAAGGGTATTCGAGTAGTCACTTTCACTTTTACTTGTAGGATACACTTGCAGACTTTTTCTCTTAAACGCTGGTGAATATTTAGGAAGGTTACTAGGTGTACTTGGAGACCAGGATGGAATTACAATTGAAGTACGCAGAAGATCCGCATCGCTGGTAGAAATTGTTTCGGAACTACTAAAGTTGTCTAGTTTTGGCACTGGAATATACATTGTTGGAGTCTGACTTTTAATTTCTGGTAAATTCACACTTGGAGATAGATCACTTTCTGCTGCTTCTGGTATTACAAGACCTTTTAGTTTGGAAAGGCCTTTCCTCCTCTGCTCGTACATTTGGTTCCATTTTGTATTCTTTTTCGATAGAGAGGAAACGTCTGTTAAACTCTGAGATCTTGTATACAGTGGTGTGGGCTCGGGAAGAAAATCACCATACTTAAGGTCTTCAGTAGATTCGTACATTTTTGGTCGAAGATCAGTACTTGAAGTAGATTGAATGAAGTATCGGTTGTTCACTTTGGGAGAATCTTCCCTCCCAGCTGATAAAAACTTATCATTTATTAGATTGACGTTAATAGAGACCTTCTTAAACTGACTTTCTTCATGTTCAGGAAACTCGTGTCCATCTGGTGGCTGTCTGGAGTCACTTGGAAGAGTTTCCATAGTTCCATATATTTCTGAAACAAAATTAATAGATAAATATGCAATAAATACAAGCGGTTAACGTCTTACTGAATTCCCAACACAATTTTACTGTACAGCATGTGAAACACTTCGTTATGAATTGATATATTTCGCCGATTCCATTGATAAGATAAAATACAGATAGTGCATAGTTTTTCATGTATTTCAGCTATATATAATATTTTATAAATAAAGCAAATAATATAAACATGGTGATATGACATACAAATAATAAGAACCGCGCCTTTTCAGCTTTTTATCTTTTTAAATTAGCTGAAAACTAGCCGTAACAAACTAAGCTCGGTAGATATTTTGTTCATCGTAAATCTACAAACAATTCTCCCACAAATATTAGCATTATGTTAAAATATTTCCCTTGTGAAAGGTGCGTTTACATTAAATACCTATCGTGATTGAACAGCTATCGTGATTGATCAATACATTTTGTAAATGCGTAGAAAACCATAATTTTCACTGTTTTGTTAATAAATCATTTTCTTTCATCATTATCATTCAAATCCATCAACTATATCAGTTGTTTTTAGTTATTTACTTTGATTCCATTTATTTATACTAATTTTAGACAGAACCAATTATTTTATATAGTTTTTACCAACGTATACCATTACGTCTATTGATGACACATTGTTTATGTTTTTCACATTATTATTTATTTTTGCAAATATAGATGACAAGATAATTTAATCCGTTCTTTTTATCATTGATGGATTATTTGTAATAATATCTAATCGATATCAGTTGCACCTTTGGAATTATTATTTATAGCGATATCTCAACGGTAGGTGAAAAGAGGTTCTTTTCGAGGGTTTTAGAATATACTTTTAGTCCAGGATATCATCATATATATATATATATATATATATATATATATATATATATATATATATATATATATATATATATATATATATATATATATATATATGTATATATATACAGTAAGGTTTCTTTTTATGCGGATTATTTTTATGCGATTTTAAAGTTGTGCGGTTGGTATTTCATCCAAAAATTTCTATTATTAACTATTATAATTAAATAATAACTATTTACATCCAGATGTCAGTAAAGGGAGCCTTTGCATTTCGGGGATTCCCTTGTTACATAATGCCCCTATTAACTCATTGCGAATTTCGCATTGAAAGGTATAACCTGTTATTGTTTTAAAGTGGGTAATTTTTCTCTTAGCGGTGCTTCGTTTTATAATAAGTTGTTTAAAATTTTGCAGTATATATATTAAGCAGTAAGATTTTCGGATTGAAACGTTTTAAGTGAGTGTCTTAAAGTTTTATTTTTCATTAGAAGAGGTTTTTGCCATCTCAATATCGCAATCTAATTTTTTTTATTTATTTTTTTTGATATTATTTGGCCCAATAGAGAAAAAAACATCAGACAATCAATTTCGTTGAAAACGAAAATTGCAATTTTAGATCACTTAGGCAAAGGAGAAGGATCTACGGTAATTGGAAAACATTTTAATTTGGGCGAATCAACTGTAAGAGCAATTAAGAAGAAAATCTATAATTTCTGGTAAAAAATTAAGCGCCAAATTTTCATCTCACTCAAGGGATGTATTAATCGAAACAACAGAAAGAGCCATCGCAATTTGGATTGAGGAACTAATTCAAAGAAGAATTCCTGTAAGTGGTTATTTAATCCAGGAAAATGCTCTTCAGGTTTATGAGTTAATGAAACAGTCAGAGCCACCAACTCCCACTTCCACTTCCCAAGCTGATAATGAATTTTCAGATAGCAAAGGATAACTAACCGGGTTTATAAAAAGAAATGCACTTCATAATATCAAGATTACAGGAGAGAGTGCTACAGCAGATGAAGCAGCAGCAAAAATATTTCCAAATGAGCTATCGAAAATTATTGAAGATGGGGACTATTGTGCCGATCAAGTATTAATGAAACGGGACTGTATTGGAAAAAATGCCTAACCGTACTTACATCGCAAAGGATGAAAACACTGCAAGTGGACATAAAGCAAGTAAAGATCGAGTAACATTATTACTTTGTAGCAATACATCAGAAGATCGGATGTTGAAACCGCTCTTAATAAATAAATCTCTTAGACCGCGTGCTTTAAAAGGCAAATATTTAAAACAACTGCCAGTGCATTGGATGGCCAACAAAAAAGCCTGGGCGACAATAGGTATTTTTACAGAATGGTTCAATAATAACTGCTTCGTGCCAGAAGTAGAAGCCTATATAAAGGAAAAATCTCTGGATTTTAAAGTTTTATTAATTATTGACAATGCAGCAGGTCATCCACACTTAGAACATCCAAATATTCAAATAGTATTTTTTCCGCCCAATACATCAAGCCTTATTCAACCATTAAGTCAAGGCATAATTGCAACGTTTAAAAAATGTTACATAAAGGCAACTTACAAATCTATCGAGAAACGATTCTTATAAACGAGAAAATGAGCCCTTACTTGTAAAAGACGTGTGAAAGCAATTTTCTATTTTTTATTGTTTGATTCATGTTGCATCTGCTTACGCTTAAAGAAGACCAAGAACTTTAAATGCCTGTTGGAAAAAGGTTTGGCCAGTATGTGTAACAAGCAATGCAACTATTCAAACATCGACACTATCAGATGAAGTAATTAATTTCGCACATGAAATTGACGGAGATGGTTTTAATACCTTCAGCCACGATGATATAGATGAATTGCTTGTGAATGATGCACTAACTGACCATGATATAATTGATCAAACTTTAGATCTAACTTTAGATGCCGTTGTGGGTCTAGAAGATGATAATGATGTGGAAGAAAAACCAACCCCCTTCACTGCCAAATTAATTCGAGAAGGTCTTCAACTTTGTAGTAAATTATAAAATCATTTTCTTATTAATGACCCCAATTCTGAACGAGCCTTTAAATTACAACGTGAGCTGCAGAACTGCATGTCAGGATATCGTGATCTATATAAAAATCTTGAAGCAGGCCAGGATCTACAAAGGATTGTCGAGTCAAAGGTGATAATTGATGACGAATAAAATAAAGCTAAGGAGTGGATAGATAGAGAAAAACATACGAAAGTTGACGGGTAAAATATCATTCTGAACAGATCAAAAGTATCTGTTCAGGGCCACTTAGAAACTTATGCGGGCTGTAATAATCGGAAACGCCCTACAAGAATCAGGTTCTCCAAGAAGAAAACTGGAAAACTGTAATATAATGATAGATTAAATCAGTTAGGTTTGGAACATCTCACTTGACTTGTTACGTATAGTATAATAAAAAATATACTACACGTTTTATGTGTTCTATTTCAGTCTATAAAATAATTCCAAGGTGTTGTTTTTAAACAAGAGTCATTAATAACAAACCATACCTACCTTTTGCATTCGCCATCAACCTTAATATATTAGTTACGTCAAAAAATTCAAGAATAACCCCTTATTAGGATTAAGAGATTAAAATACAGATACATTAAGACGACTTTGCATAGTTTACATTTAATTAATTGCAAAAAATTCCGGTGTATAGGCGCAGGGTGACGATATTTTGAAAACTGACTGACCTCGGTTTGTCATTTTGTTGTATATCATTAATATACATTGTGTTCTGATTTTACATTATTTTAACGTAAAGATATTTAAGACAAAGAAATTATAAAATCTATATACAGGGTGAAATTATACAATCTATTAGTATGATAAAGCTCAGTAGATTAGCTATAATAATAATAATAGATAGCAGTAGAAGTTAAAAACAAATTTGTAGGCAACTTTGAGATTCATAGTTCAGAACTAGTTAGAATGTTACAAGGTACTCGATAACATAGTGGCAAACCAAACTTATCAAACGATATTAGGAAAATTAGCAATATCAGTAATTTTTGAAAATTTTGACAATCAATAAAAAATATGGCAGCAATAGATCATTGTTATTGTGCTTCTTTTTAATCACACGGGGAGTAGAACTTACGATTTTCATAGAAAGAAAATTAGTTATAACTTTGTAAATATCCCGTATAACATATTGAAACTTTATATTGTTGTGATAGGAAGGCGAAGATTTCGAATATATAATAAAATACAGGGTACATTAAAAAAACATAAGTTTGGTCTGTCACTATGTTATCGAACATCCTGCAACATTTTAACTAATTCTTTAATACGAAACTAAAAGTTGCCTACAAATTTTTTGTTTTTTATCTATCATTATAGAGAATCTACTGAGCTTTATCAGACTCATCAATCACCCTGTACAGAGTGATTACGTAGTTTATGCAAATAAGATATCTGGAGAATTTGTGATTAAAAATAAGAAGATCGGATCTAAAAAAAGTTGGTAGAAAGTGCCTTACTAATTCCCTAGGATATTTAACAATTACCTTTATATTGCGTGGCCCGTTATATAGACGCAGATGTGTAATAAGCAATTTGGATTTAGAAAAGGTCTAACTAAAGAGGCACTATTTTCTATGCGCGTTCTCTCAGTAAAGTTGTGGGTTCCGAAAGAGCGTTTATGTTTGTTTCATTTACTTGAGAAGGCATTCGACTGAGCATAACATGATACACTTTTCGAGTACCTGCGGGCAACAGCACTTGACCACTACGATATAAGACTGTTAAAATACTTATTATAAAAATATTACTGAACAACTACCCATCAAACGTGGAGTACGACAGTTGTATTTTGCCACTCAGTCTTTTTAAAGAAATGTTGAGCGATGCTTTGAATGACAGATAAGAGGGAGTAAGGCGGAGAAGTAATCAACAATATCAGATACGCTGACGATGCAGCCGTTCTTGCAGAAAATTAGAAGATTCCCAGAGATTAGTAAATCAAGTCAGTGAAGCAACAACATTTCAAAGACAAAGTGGATGGCAGTTAGAAAGATTAATATAAATGAAGGTCTGCTTTTTCTTAATGGAGAGGAGATAGAACGTGTAAATCATTTTAAATACCTTGACAGCTACTTAAATGTAAATGGTGACTCTGATGAAGAGATAATAACCAGGATCGAAGTATCACGTACAGCTCTTATGACCTGGAAACCAGTTTTATGTAACAGAATTCTGTCGATGCATATTCTGAAAAAGGTCCTGAAATGTTATGTGTAGTCTATTCTATTATATAGTTCTGAGACATGGAAACTTAAAACCGGAATTCAGAACGTCTGCTCATAAACATCATAAAGAGTAGAAAAATAGAATACTTCGGTCATATAAGTAGAGGACCCAAATACCATTTACTTTGCCTTATAATACAAGGAAAAGAGGAAGGAAAGAGATTTCATGACTGCGTAATATTGGATAGTGCCACAGTAGAAGAATTATTTCGCGCAGCAGCCTATAAACAACGGTTTCAGGAAATTGTAAACATGAGGACGGCCAACGTCTGAATACGGACACGGCATCTTGTATTGTACAGTGTATTGACCATACAAAATACATTACTTACATCTAAACATTCTTTAATATTATTTTGGTGTTATTGCTGGACTAATTTTTTTTTCCTAATAATTACAACAAACTAAATATTGATCCAAAAAAAATCATTAATTTCTGAGGAACTATTCAATATAAATGATAAATTTCAGTATATGCTTTAACAGTATCCCTCTGCTAAATAAATACTTGCAGTAATCAATAAAATGACAAATTACAATAAACCTTTATCTTAACTTTAATCCGAGAAAAGATGATACACACGTTTGCATTCCTAAACCTTTTTGGTAGTAAACTGTTCTTACCCTCATATTCACAACCACAAGATTACTTAAGAATCATTATATTCGATATAGAATAATTTCGTTGTTCCAAATTAAAAGCAAAGAAGATATAATACTTTATTTATGCTGTATTAAAAAATCCGTAATTCTCACCTTCATAATTGATAAACAGAATCCTTTTGACTGTCTGATTTACAGTTAAACGAAATGGATGGTCATTAGTCTTGTTTCTTTTGTTAGTTTATTGTTAATAAGAAATAGTTATCATCTGACGTGTAAGGTTACTGCACTTGCTTTTTATTCATAGTGTTACTCTAATGAAAGAAACTAATTTATATTTAAAAATATTTTACACCGTTTTTTTATTACAGGGTACAAAATAAACTGAAATGGTCCATAATGGTTAGGGTGAGATGATATCAGACGAAAATAGAGTTTTGTAGCTTTGAAGATATATATACAAGCTAAGAACTATACGAATTAAGTATGCGCAATGCTCTCAAGTATGATGGAATTTCGAATTGGTAATTAAGAAACGAACTTTTCAAATTCTTCATTATTTTAGACAATATGGAATCTCCAACTTGACTTAAATACCAGAAAATATATGTTTTTACATGTTACGACGTATCCACAACGTATATTACAACGTATCCGCTACAATGTATCCACATACTGTATGCAAGAGAGATACCTCTAGGAATAATCAAAACGATCGAAAATATCTACCAAAACAACACAATAAAAGTAAAAGTAGAAGAAGAACCAACCGACATTAGTGAAGCTGGCAATGGGATAAGACAGGGAAATTCCCTGAGTACTCTACTGTTCAACCTGATTATGGACGAAATAATAAAAAAAGTAAGAACTAAAGAAGGATACCAAATGGAAGAAAAACAACTTAAAATAATCTACTATGCAGACGAGGCAATACTACTCTCTCAAAGTGATGATCATTTACAATGCCTGCTGCAACAATTTAATATAACCGCCAGAAAATTTAACATGTTAATTTCCTCAAAAAAGACAAAATGCATGGTTACAACAGCAAATTTAGATGTAAGATGTAAATTGGAGCTGGAAGGTCAGATAATAGAACAAGTGAAGGAGTTTAAATATCTAGGCATCACATTATCTAGCTACGGAAAGCTCGAAACCGAAGTGGAAGATCAAGTGAATAAAGCAAACAGAGCCGAAGGCTGCCTAAATGAAACAATATGGAGAAATAAAAATATCGGGAAAGAAACGAAAGGCAGAATGTACAAAACAGTCATCAGACCAATAATGACTTACGCGTCAGAAACAAGACCTGACACAGAGAGGACAAAAAGGATGTTAGAAACAGCAGAGATGAGAACACTTTAAAAAATTTATAGTAAGACACTATGGGACAGAGCTAGATGTACAGATATACGACATAAATGCAAGGTGGAGAACATCAAGAACTGGGTAAGAAATAGAAGAGTAGAATGGAACGATGATATAAGCCGAATGACTACAAATAGAGTAGTAAAGACGGCAAGAGACGGTTCCCCAATAGGAAGACGATCAGTAGGAACACCACGAAAACGATGAAACGACAATTTACTGGAGGCACATAGAAAAACAGACAGTCATGTCTACATAAAAAGAAGAAGAAGAAGACATGTTACAATATCCAGCATGAACTTGCCAATACACTATTCAGTGTACTGTTGCCATTATACCTCATCTATCTGTGAAAAAAATCGATTTCACGTAAAAATCTACACAGTCTCACAGGTTTTTGAAGGTTCTAAAAGGTATATGAGGGATAGCTGATAACAAATTCTTTATAACATACAGCTGGTTTTGCTTTGTTTTTTTTTAAACAATCATAAATAGTGAAAAAAGTTTTCCTATAAAATGTTTCCCATACAATTTAGAGAAAAATTGTTCAAATAAAAGTTGTAGTGTAGTGCATTTATCAATGGATTCTTTGATGCTTATGCTTTATGATATATTACAAAAATTTAAAGGTTTTATCTTATTCTTATTAAAAAACCGTTTGAAAAAGGTCTGACTTTTAAGCTTATAAACATTTATAATAACTTTGATATTTGTTATGATATGCGCTTCTAAGTAGGCGCACTAAAAAGATGGTGAAAAAATCATAATATTTAAAAAAGAACCTACGACCAATAGGAACTAAGATAGAGATAAGAATGTTTTTCTTAAAATCGTATTTCCATTGTTTATTAACTAATGAAAATAAAACAAATTATAAGTGGAGTTCTAGATTTTATGATGCAATTTATAGATGGCATATAGAGAGAAGATATAAAAAGTTATAACCCGTTAAAGTGATCATACTCGTAAAATACCGCCACATTAAAGTGGAGGCGAGACATTTCCGAGCTCAGCTTTTTTAGAAAGGGAACTTCAAATTGAAGTTCACTGGAAAATTTTGTAATATCTTGCCTTCTATGGCACGCAGAATATTCTTTTTTTTTTAACTGGGGTAGCTCGAGGTCTGGTCGAAAGATCTGGTCTACTTTCACCCCCCGGAAAATATGACAATCCTGGAAAAAACAAATAAAGTATTTTTTTCCATAAAAAGATTATCGAATTTTACTATTATTTCCTAAGAAATATTTAAATTTTCATAATTAATATATAATATTTATATACATATATAATATTAAATATAAATTAATACTCCAAATGTGTTTATTTAAATTAAAATATGAAACGACTTGTTTTTTAAGAAATTTGTACACTCTAAATAAATGGTTTTAAAATAAATTTTGAAACGAATCTTTTTGTACTTTACGAGAAGAATTCATAATTATTATTATATATTTCTATAAATAATATACATTAATCAATAACATTTAAATATGTCTTACAAAATAATAGTAAAATTCAACTGTTTTATGGAACAATCTACATAATTGATTTTTCCGGGATTTTTTAATTTTTTACGGAGGTAAAAATAGCACAGTTCTTATTATTTCATTTAGCGACCTTAATTAAAAAAAATCAAGCTTCTGCGTGCCATAGAAACCGAGATATTGCAAAGTTTTTCAGCGCGCTCCAATTTCAAGTTGCAATCTAAAAAAACGAAGCTCGAACAAGCGGTATTTTACGAGTACCATCACCTTAACCTGTTACACCTTTTTACATGTTATCTCTTCGTTCATAATCTGTTCAATTCTTCAGCTGTTCTGCTCTTAGTATTAATATACAACAAAAATGTGATTTTAAGAAAAAAATTACTATCTTAGTTCTCATTGGTCATAGAAGGTTCATTTTTTAATATTGGGTTTTTTCACCATCTTTTCAGTAAGCCTACTTACAATCGCGTGACATTAAAAATATTAAAGTTATTATAAATGTTTATAAGTTAAAAAGTCAGCCCTTTTCAAAAAGGTTTTTTGATATTATTTTGATAAAATGTTGAAATTTTTGTAATATATCTTAAAACTGAAGCCTCAATGAATCGATTGCGATCTTCTAAATCGATCTAGAGTCACTGTTTGGGCAAGTCATCATCATCAGTGGTGCTACAGCTCTAGTTGAGCCTTGACCTTCCCCAGTCTATTTCGCCAGTCGTTTCTGTTCATCGCCAACCGTTGCCAATTTGCCGCGCCGATTTTTCTTGCGTCCTCGTCCACACCGTCCCTCCATCTCAGTCGTGGTCTGCCTCTACTCCTATTTCCCACTGGGACCGATAATAGAGTTCGTCTGGGTGGGTAATTTTCATTTGCTCTTGACACATGTCCAGCCCATCTAAGCCTACCTATTTTTATGAAGGATATTACATCTCTACCATTTACTAGGTTTGGGCAAGTATAGTTATTTAAATAGTCGCCCTCTGGGATACAAATTGAATAACTTACTAACTATTTGGTCGATCTAGCTGGGATTTAGCACACTTCAATTAACTCATTAATTGCAATAATTTGAAGTAGTTATGATACATGTCATTATTAAAAAAAAAACTGATATTTGTTATTAACATTGATAAATAACTGCAAAAATAAGGGCTTTTTGCAAATGGCACATTCTTTGGAATACATAATATGAAATAAATATGTCTTATATAAAACAGATAATTTCATAGACATCATGCAAACATGTAGACAAATTAACAATTCAATTGAAAGATCCTACAGTTTTGAAAGAATCGATAAATGTACCTAACAAGAAGAATTAAAAAAGATAAACGAATTAACTCATGAAAACTTTTTTTTTCATTTACCTTTTTCGAAGCGGTTTAATAACTTATATTAAAAGAAGTTGCCAAAAAGGTAAAACGAACTTCGTCAATTTGCCCTTCCTATCAGTTTTAGACCTTCACCAATTATTAAAGAAGTTCCTGTAGAAGAAATATAACAGAAAAATTTCTATAATTAGAAAAATATCATTTTTAGTAAATGAGTTTTCTAAAGCTTTATTTGCTTTTGTAAAAAATACTGTCGGTTGAATTAACTTTTCACTAATTAAAAATGTAACTATTTATTTAGCTAATTGGCGTCATTAACACTACACTGTCAAGAATACAAGTTTGAATGTGTATCAAACAAAGGAATGTTTACACAGAAACAAGTATAATATAGAATCACCTTAAATAGCTAAAAGTCACCGTTACTAGGTACCTGTATTTATAACTATTACTTAAAAGTTTACACAATGTGTTAACCATTTTGCAGAACTCTTTGTCATCGGTGTTTACCAAAACTGCAAAATGTTTAACGGTGAATATTGGTTGATTTTGTTAAAAATATTTCCCAAAACACGTAGACGTGGTTTGTTTATAAAAATATATAAGAACTACAGGAAAGTCTAAAAACATACTACGAAAAACTAAGAAAGCATATAATGAAGCTAAATAAAACAAAATCAAAAGTGATAATATTGGCCGAAGAAGACGAAAAATAGACATAATAATTGAGAATAATGCAAACTCCTAGGAATCTTGATAGACAGAAAATAAGATTAGGAAGCCAAAACAAACGAGAGAATTGCAAACACGATAAAACTATATTACTCAATGAACAGTAACTTTATAAGTAAAAGAGAAATCTCAACGATAACGAAAATCAATGTATACAAAGCAAACTACAGTTTAAAAATCACTTATGGATGCAAATCATGGACACTGTCCCAGAGGCAGAAAAACAAGGTTCAGGACAAAGAACTGTAAGTAATTTGTCAACTACTGCTTCTGCCAAAACATTCTCTGTATACCGGTGAGAATTCAGGGGGTCATTGATGAAAATAAGTTCAGTTCGAGCTTCAAATGAGATTCCAGCCCAAAAGATGACACCATCACCGCCAAACCCTCTCTCGGCCATCGCCAGACTTAAAACAGAACCGCGTTTCATCAGTAAAGAGAATTCGGCTCCGATCATGTATATTCCAGTGTTAATGTTGTCGAGCAAAAATTAATTGATTAATACAGTGGCTGGATTGTAATTAGGGAACAATAACCGGCCTTCTTGTCATTAGTCCTCTTTTATTGAGGCGTCTTCTAACCGTTCTCTCACTTACATTCACATTTCGAACCTCTTGCAGACGGTTTCTTGCAGCAATTGCAGTGCGATGGCGATTTCTTAAAAGTTCCATCACAATAAAACGATCATTTCTTCTCGAGGTAACTCTTCTACGACCGGAATCAGGTGGACGTGAGTATGTACCAGTCTCTATAAAGCAATGGAAAGCTCTCCGTACTGTAGTTCTCGGAATACCTAAAGTTTCAGATACATAAATTTGACTTCTTCCGTGTTGTAGCAATGCAATAATTCGAGCAACATCTACTGTAGATAACACCATATCTTAATTATTCATTTGGTCGAAATCCACGTTTAAAAAGTTAAATTACTATTTAATTAAATGTTTTTAGCAATATCATCATCTAAGGTATTTCATTTCGAGAGGCTCCATTTTCTCTTTTTCTCTCTTTGACATATTTCAACATTATACACCAGATATGGTAAATGATTGCTTTGTATATACATGGATTCGTATCTTATTTGTCCACAGTGAGTTTAACATTTTTATGCAATATGTTTTGGATTAAACCTCGTATAACATTACTATAATAATTTAGACACATGTCCACCAACCAACACTTATTACATAAGGTGGGAAAAATAACAATCTCTGATTTTTATTAGTCTTAATGCCAAGGTTATCAATGCGTTATAACTTCATTTTTACGCGTGGAAGTCTTTCTCGCATCTACATTTTATTCCTAGGATGCTTGAGTTTTTATTACTAAACGTTTGGCGATCACTTGAATATATTAAAATTTTAAATATTCTAATTCTACTTAACATTTCCTAAAATCTGCAACTTCCTTTAGATTTAGCAATAATACCTCGTCATCTGCATATAATAGACATTCCACATATTTCTGTGAGTCGTTTATATTATTCTATTGTTAGCAATGATATTTTTTAATGTATTTTGTTAGGAGGTATATCATTATTATAAAAATCACTAATCTCAAGTTTTAATTTATTTAAATCTTTTTGTTTAGCAAATCCGTAAATCTTCATTTAAATAACTGTTCACACATTTTTGGTTAAAAATAAAACGAGAATGTTTCCAAATTTGCATTTTTAAATTTATTACTAAAGACTTACTAGTTAAAAGGTTATTTTCAATTCAAAATACATTAAGTTGTTGAGATTTTGTGGTATATGATTAAATTATGACTGATAGTGAATATATACAGATGACTGATGACAGTATACAAGTGGAAATTAAAATTTCGAGATTTCTACAGCACCGTTTCAAACATCCTAATTTCCAGTGTTTTCTGTCTAAGCGATCTTCAGTTTTTAAATCTCTAGCGGTCATTGCATCTTCGACATCTTCTCCAGGACCGTCTTGGTCTACCCCATTTTCTTCTAGTGGGCGGAGTCCATGTTTGTATATTTTTTGCCATCTATTTGGCATTTCTCTCAGAATATCTTCGTTCCCCACTCTATAAGTCGAAATGATACAGCGTCTACAACGATGCCGACCAGATCGTCTCCAATAGTTAATTTCCATAGCCTTAATTTTTATTTGTTTCTTTGATTGTACAAACTGTTATACAATACAATTGTATTGCTTCTACAACTCTCGAGTTGTTCGACGGTTCTGCTGTAATCCGTGGATAGTTGCAGGGAATTAACGATAAAATCCGGAAAATTTACACAATATATTGTTACGTGCACCAATTTCAAAAATTATTGCAAAATGCGATGTCAAGCACTCCTAGTGTTCGTATATTTTGTGTTAAAATAGGCAGCATATCCGCATTTTTTTCTAATTCTCGGGACAGAATAACACCATTAAAGCAACTGCTGAACAAGCAAATTGAAAAACCATCGCAAACACAATGAAATCGTGTCGAGTCGGGAAATCCTAAAATATATACTAAAAGGATCACAATTGAAGCAGCCCGTTTCGTCAAATGGTTTAATGATTCTACATTGTAGTACTAGTTTACAAAATAATGCCAAATGTTGACACAATATTTAACCAACTGCAGAAAATTGAAACGAACTATGTCAAATTGCAATGTACTACTGATAGTTTGGAAAAATAGTTGTTGACATCAGAAACAGACTGCCCTCTGTTACGGAAAATATGCAAGAATTGAGGGGCCTGAAGGACGTAGACGAAATAAGGAGAATAAATTTGTCTTCGAGAGAAATTTGTGACAATAGTATATCTCAAAATAAGGATCGCCTTTATAAATCATCTGGTGCTAAGTTGTTTCAAAGAGAAAATTATGAACAGTATAAAAGATAACTAGCTTTAGAAGACATTGATACCTTCTCCAATGCATTTCCAATGATTGAAAAATATGTCCAGAAATTGGAACTGAATATTTTACTCGTGTCCAGAAATAATACCAGAAAAGTTGAACAAATTTCTGACTTTAACAAAAAGGTAATGTAAAGGCTCACCATTGACAAAAGAAGGATTAAGTTTCATTTTAAGAATTAGGGTTTTGGGAAGTACTTATATTTTTTTTATAATCCCTGAACAAAATTGTCTCCAGCAGCCACTGCTAAGCAGTCTTTACAAGGAAGATAATATTAGAGATCGTATATGCTCTATAATTCAGTTAATGAAAGCTAGCAGGAAAACTGGACAACTTGAAGGATTCGACAGAAATACCAATTCTTAGATGTTTCGGAGAAAAACATGTAGTGAGAATTCAAATATGGAAACCTAATCAAACTTCACAATTCATGGAAGGTTCAGTGTCGATTAAGTTTATTAAGTCGATTAGACCTTTTAAAAAGAGTCAGTCTAGAGAATGTAATCTAGGGCTAGACAACCACAATAGATCTGAAAAGGTCGTAGTGGAATAGGCCAAAAGCCACCTCAATGAATATATCTATTTATTAATAAGCGAAGATACAACTAGCTAGGTACAAGTGCTGCTATACCTAGAAAACAATCATTTATAAGTTTAAATTTCATAGAAATTAAAAAAAAAAGTAATGTTAGTTTTATAGCTTTAAGGGTTATACGTTTTAATAAATTCTTCCTGTACTAGCATAACTCTAATTTAAACTTAAATAGCTTAAGATCAAAAACAGCTTAACGAAAAAGTTTTTTAAATATCTATAACAAGCATGGTCGACTCAACCACTGGACTTTCTTAAACACCGACAACGACACGAATCACAAAGAAGCAAAAACAAAGGATAAAGAGTCTTCTGAAGCCTTCCTACGTATTGCAAACAAAAGGATTTGGCGTACATTCTACACAAATAGGTAAAATAGGTAACAAAAAATAAGTAAATTTAGTTTATCCCTAATTAAATTAATTAAAGGTACTTACATACTGTAAAGACATTATTACTATTTAAAATATAAATAAAAAAGGAATAAGTGGCAAATTTTTATCTCATATATAACGAATCAAGAGTTTTGATAAAATATTAAATAAATTTCAATGGGATCAAAATGAAGAAGACAAAGGACTTCATTACAAATATGACTTAGATATAGACTTACAAAAATAAAAAATATTTTTATACATGAGTACAAATGTTCTAAATATAATATTTTTATTTTTAAATCGTTTTTATATTTTTATAACAAAAGAATATTCCAAACTATATTGTAGAATCATTTTCAGAATATAAGAGTTATTTATATAACGCGTAGCTTTCTCGGAGAGGTACATCTGCCCCCGCTTTGCCGAAAGAATTTGCCACAATGGGGATAAAACAAAGGAAGGTAGAAGCCACATTAATAAATGTTTTTTTCAATTCTTAACATACTTTTAAGGTAAAAATGTTACTGTGGAAACATTGTTATAAGTTATACAATATCAATAAATGTTTTAAGATGTAATAATTATAACATCTTACCGTAAAACTGTGATAAAATATCCAGCAAACGTCACAAAAAACTAAACCCACTTCATATTTAAACAAAATGATCCATTATGTACCGTAGCAGAATTGCAGAATACTCCAAAATGCACTGACACTAGAAAAATCTCTGTCTTTGAGATCGGCTATTGTTGATATCGGCACCAATGATAGACGTTTCACGGTATATTGTTAATCTCCAGCGCATAACCGACATTAATTAATAAATTCATACAATTTTAACACTAAAATAAACTTCCTTTGTCACTTTCGTAAGTTTTTTGGCAATTTGTCGTTGATTTCTGATCGAAGTTTGCACAAGTAAAAGAGACTAACTGAATTGTTGATTGGAGGTGGGGAAATGGCAAACACACAGCACAAGCATCAGGTCAGTGGACGTTGAGTCAAGGGCATCAGGCTTGCTATGGTATGGATTGTCGATCACATTGTAACTGCATTTTAACTTGTTCAATGGCAGCAGCAAATCTTTGGTTAAAAGGATATAGAACGTTTATCTAGTATACAGGAGGAATTGTTAAGGCGGGGACAATATTTTTTTTTCTTAAATCGAGTTGCATACACTAAAAAAAGTAATCGCTTAAATGCTGTTATATGAAACAACATTATGAATAAACAATGAACAAAAATTTGTTAGTTAAAATAATTTTTAATAATTTTCAAAACTAACTATTGTATATATATATATATATATATATATATATATATATATATACAAGAAATACTGGATATTATTGACTGTCGATATAAACAAACAAAGTTTAATAGGGTTGCAGTCAGAAGGTTTGGCCGGGATGTTACAGAAATACTCTTTTGACTTTTGGTCTAGCTTTCGGAATTGTTTTATTCTTTTCAAGACACTGTAATTAGAAGAATCTGTAAATATTTAATCTAATTACAGTGTCTTGAAGAAGGAATAAAACAATTCCGAAAGCTAGACCAAAAGTCAAAAGAGTGTTTCTGTAACATCCCGGCCAAACTTTCTGACTGCAACCCTAATAAATTGTGTTTTTTGGTTATATATATATATATATATATATATATATATATATATATATATATATATATATGTATATATATATATATATATATATATATATGTATATATATATATATATATATATATGTATATATATATATATATATATATATATATATATATATATATATATATATATATATCGACCGACTAGATGGACGGATGATATCAAGGGCATCACCACAAACTAGATGCAAGAAGCACAAGATAGAAATAGGTGGAAAATTTTACGGGGGGCCTACGTTCAGCAGTGGACAAATATAGGCTAATTGATGATGATGATGATATATATATATATATATATATATATATATATATATATATATATATTCTATATTCAATAACTAGAGCTGTTTTATCCAGAAATGGTATTATCAAGGTGGCTCCACCTGACTGAAGCAGATATAGGATCCGACCACAATCGCTTGGTTGCAAATAATTAACTGAAACTCGCTACAGCCAACAGAAAAAACCAGAAGGCATCATTAAACATTAGAAAACTCAAAAACGACTATACAAGAGAAGCATATGCAGAAGAAGTAAACAATAGGTTCTCTGATATGGCTACTGTAGATGATGTTGAAAAGGCATGGACCACGTAGAAGAATCATTTGATATCAATGTGATCAACACTTTTCTTCTCCAAAATAAAACAACTACAAAGAATGAGTGGATGACAGAAGAAATATAAGAGATGATAGAACAACTCAGGCAGTGTAAGATCAGGTAGGACCAAGTGGGGTACCGAAATATACACGGCAAAATTGGTAAAGAAATTATAGCGGCGAGAAAAAACTGGATAACTATATATTGCATCGAAGCTAAAAACTTATACAAACTGGCGACAATTTTAATCTTCACAAGGAAATTGCTGGAATCTGCAACAAAAAACAAATCACTGGTATCCATAATAACCAAGATGAACTAATAATGGACCCTCGCGATATAATTAATATCTTGAAAACGTATACAGTTAGTTTGTTCAACGATCAAATAAAACAAAAGCACCAGAATTGCAAGACCATTTCACTTGCTCAAGTATTTTGAATTCTTGCGGTTGTATATGCTATCAGTATTTAATCTATTCAAAAATGAATTTAATGATGAGGTAAAGTAAAATGAGTATTACTAATTATGGTTTACTAACACACAACCAGAGAAACGATTCAATATATTTGAATTTTTGATGACATGATAATGAGCTAGAATAGTTAAAGCCCATCTCTAACTAGAGATTTAATTAAAATTTAGCATTTAATGTTTTGTATGGGACTTTATAAAGAGTTTCATTTATTCATCCCCAATTAACAACCTGGAAAAACTTGGAAAATGTTGCAGAATATATGTTGTTTTGTTTATTATAGAGAAGAATCAGTGTGTTTAGACTTAAATAGACAACAGTTTTAACAATTTTTGTAGCATTTTGTTTTGTTTAAATAAAATTTTTATTGATAAAAGAAATATATGTTTTTCTGTTTGTTTAATTGGTTGTTATAATCTATAGTTATTTATTATTAACATGAATAATAAACTATTTAATAACATATTTCTTTTCTTTCATTGTACGACATCAACGATTTTTCTATTACATTTACAAAATGTACTTATGTACATTACATAAATACATTTTTTTATTTAGAAATATTAAGATTACGTATAATATACTCTCCTATGTAAATTATATGAAAAATAATTTCATAATCTTGTACTTAGATCCTTTTATCTTTTAGCAGAAACTGCGATAAATTCACAGCAAGCTAAAAATGGGGATTTGGATGAGTTGGAACCACTAATGTATTTACCTTTATTACAACACGTAGACATTATTAACAAATTATTAGATAAATTGTGATATATAAATATTATTTATAGAAATTACACTTAAATCTAATAACTGTGTAGACAACTAAATTGATTTTTCAAGTAAGGTGTAAAATAATAATCTCAACCTTAAAAATATATTTAAACAATTCATTTTAATTCGTTACTATTTTTTCATTTTATCTCATACCTGTGCTTTGGTATTTTAACTAAAATTCCTGACTTATATTTAAATACGTTTCAAAGAAACAAAATGCAAATATTTGTTTTATGTGTGGTAATTTATTCATAATAATGCATGGATAAATTCTATCCTCCTAACCCAGGATGTATTGGATATAGGATCTTCCCTTAGTTTCTTGGTTCGTGACGATCTTGAGCTAGATTCCTTTATATCGAAAGAGCTTGCTCATTTAAATCTAAATTTAAGTATTATTTTGACTCATTTATCAAATTATTTTCCAATTTTATATATTTAAATTTTCCAGGTGCATTATTTCCAATTCTTTGAAAACAATACAGATCCATTCGTTTTGATTTTTATACCTGAGATTAATTTGTAACATCGGATATTCTATATCACTCTGTGTTTATCGATATCTATGGATATTTTTTGCGAGGTTTAATTTTTTCAATAAAATGTGGGTACTGGCAAATGAATTAATAAAACTTATTTTTATAAAATGAGGAAATATTTTTAGTTTTTAGGAATGAAACTGTGTTTTTCTAAAACTATACTCTAAAATTTATGCTATCCGTTGTAGGCTAGTAAAGAAACAAAAAACAATAGCTGAGAAAATCTTATACAGGTCTTTGAAGGTTTTTAAAATATATGAGGGATAGATGATGACAAATCCTTGAAAACGATTACGATTTTACAGCTGATTTTGGTTTGTTTTTTTAAACAATCATAAAAAGTGAAAAAATTAATTTTTGTTATAGATCTTAAATAGTTCTTTAATTTGCGAGCTTTTAAATTAAAGTACGTACATAAACTATTGACCCAGATAATGCAAAAAACCCCTATTTTTGCAGTAATTTATAAATGTTAATAACTATGTGTCTTGAATAATGACATAATAGCATAGTAATAGAACTACTTGAAATTATGGCACTTAATGAATTTGAGCGATTATTGAAACAACTGTACTCATCATCTGCTGAACCTGTAGGATCAGCTATCCCTCATATACCTATTAGAACCTTCTAAAACCTGTGTAAGATTTTTACGTGAAATTGATGATTTTTTCACAAATAGATTTTGTTATTGTGCCAATATATAATTTTGAACTAGTTTTATTCGATATTTACTTAAACGATCTCTATTATTTGGTCGATATAATGATGATTATATATTAAGGACTGATATATTTTAAGGTCTGATTAAAGAAATTTTGTGCTCCAGTACCATTCAATTTTTTAGAAATGCATTGCATCGTAAGTCAATTTTGTTTTTGTTATAGCAACTAGTTAAATTTCCAGTTTTAATAAAAGTCTAGCAAAAATGGAAATATTACACCCATAACTGATTGTTACGAGACTGTCCCATGTGGTAAAATGAACCCTGTCCATTCTCTTGTTTGGCGAACATTAATATAAATCATGTGCAAGGATCAGTTCGGCATTCGCTTTCGATGCCAACTATATTGAATCATAAACGAACACAACAAATAACTCAGAAAAAAGGCAGCTACAAAATCTAACAAAGATCTAAGAACGAGTTTCCCAAAAATTTAATGGTGTTAAATTCTTCATTTAAAAACTGTCGACAGTAATATGAGAATTATATAAATATGACCTACCCGCAATTTGATATCATGATCGTCGTTAAATGGTGCATGGGAAAAATATTACAACACCGAATTAATATTATTATATCTAGGTAAATTCATTATGTATATTCGTTACGTGATTAAAATATGATACTGAAATCATTTGTTTAATGAAATTTGAACTGTTTTAATAAAAGTCACGAGAAAACATGACTGAACACTAGTTTCCAAATTACCAGAGCATAAGCAAATCTTCAAAATGGGTTATATATGGAAAATCTACTCTTTTTTTTACAACGGGAGTGCGGGCTATGAAAACAAAGTGCAAAGAAAGCATTGTACCCCTAAAATTTATTTTCAGTAATTAAAACTACTTATTTCAAATTTAGTTGAAAAAAAACTGTGAATAAAATTTAGTCTACCAAAACTTACAAATGAAATTATGTTATAGTAAAGTTATCTAACAGTTTCAAAAGCGGAAAACAAGTTGCGTTCTTCATTGATGCTCACATGGATGTAACTGTTAACTATCTTTATTGCATCTCCAACTTATGATTTTTAAATGTCAGATTAACGTGGTGCATTAAGTAATTGCATAAAGTGTTTATTAATTTTTTTCCAAGCCACACCCAAACAGCCGAATGATGATTGTTCAATACAAGCTTATTGAAAGATAAAACCGGTTTTAAAGATGAAAAATATTTAAAAAAAATAATTTCTTCATTCGATAATCTTTATTTCGATAATTATATTTTTATGGTATGGTCATAATATCTAAAATGAGGAAACTATTTGAAATATTAAACTAGGGTATATTTGCTGATAGCTAAGAATAATACATAGGTTCATAGGTATATAGTTCATTGCATGCCATGAAATAGTTATTGAATGATGTCATAGTTGTATAGAGCTGTATAGATTTTCAAATAGTAGAGATGTAGACAAAATTAAGTATCACATTTGAAACGCATGAAGAAAAAAAAATAAGAAAGTACTTCATCATAACGAATAAAGTATGTTTTAGTTTCAAAACAAATGAGAATATTAACTACAAATAAAAATATTATATCCAATTTTAAACATCCTGTTCTTCAAAGTTTTTCTCTCTACATTTAATTAATCACCTTTTTCTTTGTCAGCACAATCTACTTTGACCCCCAGTCTATTTTTACGTTTTTGTCAATACATTTGGTACAGGTTCCTTATTCATCATTTTTAAATGTCGCAACTATCTTAATCTTACTGTTTTGGCTATCGCAGACACGTTATATAATCTCATTTCTTCTATATATCTGCCACATGTTCAATTTGCAATGCAAAATATGAATACACACACACACACACACACACACATATATATATATATATATATATATATATATATATATATATATATATGTTTTGAGGTTTCCGCGGGAGCTATATGTGCTGTCACTATTTTTCCGGGTTTGACTCCGCGTTGTAAAATGCTGGTTTTCTTGAAAACCATTGTTTTGGCGACGTTTCGGCAAGGTCTCACTTGCCATTCTCAAGCCTGGTGGATCTACTTCTCGTCGTTACTCGATTAGTACTGATAACAGTACAGTACTAATCGAGTAACGACGAGAAGTAGATCCACCAGGCTTGAGAATGGCAAGTGAGATCTTGCCGAAACGTCGCCAAAACAATGGTTTTCAAGAAAACCAGCATTTTACAACGCGGAGTCAAACCCGGAAAAATAGTGACAGCATATATATATATATATATATATATATATATATATATATATATATATATATATGATAAAACATCAAAATACACCACAAAGATGAAATTCGAAAGCTTACAGGGTGACTCTAGAAAAAAAATAACAGAAAGAAGCAGAAACATATATGTAACAAAAAGTGATGAAGTCGAAGATAGCTGCGTAAAAATTAAGTCGAATATCTTAGCCTCGGCTAAAGAAGTTGGTGAAAGAAATGTAAATAAAAATTAATCGTTTCCAAGGCGAAGAACTCCATGGTTTTGTACAAAAGTGAAGGAAAAATATAAAGAAAAGAAAAAACCTTCAGTAAACCCGCTCCGAAACGAGTTCGTGTTCGGAAATCGGCCAAGAAATTGTTAGCATCAGTTCTTTGGGATGTGAAATGATAGATTACTTACAAACTGGTAGAACAATACATTTTGAATATTATTGTAACGTTTTAGACCAGCTGAAGAAAAAAATTCATTAAAAAAGACCCGGTTTGCAAAAGAGAAAATCCTTATAGTTTATTCGTCTTCCGGGTTTGGACCGTGTCATTTGTGAGTGACCCAAAAGTGGGTTCATCTCGACGTTTCGCTACAATTGTATGTAGCTTCTTCAGGAGAACAAAAAGAAAAAGAAAACAAAAGACAGGAAGATGGGTAGTTAGCAACGGTAACTCAGTTACTCAACGCAACCAGAGGCGAATACTAACTACCAAGATGGGCATTTGGTCACAGTAACTCAACTACTTAACGCAGCCAGAGGTGAAAACCAAATGCCAGGACAGGGATTCACGTCCAACAGCTCAGAACACTAACGCGTCGAGAGGCGGGGAGTGAATCCGACGATTACTCTGCTACCGCTCTATTTATAGTCGCGGTGACCTGTCGTGTCGGGACGTATCGGTATGGACTGATTATTAATGAGCAAAAAACAAAGTATATGGAAGTGGGGCAGACCACGTATGACGACACACAACTGAAGACTACCACAAACAACGAGAGTAAAGATTATCGCTAAAAAGGTGACTGTCTAGGAGTAACCCTAACAAATAAAAGGCAAGAAAGCAAAGAAACTGAGAAGCGGATTTCGAAAGAAAGAAAGACGGTCGGAGCTCTACACAAACTACTAAGAGCAAAACACATCTCAAGAGAGGCAAAATTGAGACTGTACCGAACAGTGATCCAACCCACAGTCCTGTACGGGTCTGGACACAGTCATGGGTTATGAACAAAAATTAAGAAAATATGCTAAACATTTAGAAAGTGAGTGTTTTAAGAAAGATATTCGGGGGAGTAAAAGACTATACACAAGTTTGAAGGACCCGAACAAATACAGAGATCGGAGAACTGTACGGAAAACGAGAAATTAGCCAAATCGTCGGGGCAAAGATACTTAGATCGTTAGGCCATCTTGCGAGAATGGCAGACGGAAGATGGACAAAGGCTTCACTGCTGAGAGGAGAAGGAAAGAAGGGAAGAGGACGACCACAAAAAAGTGGCTAGAAGCGTGCAAGGAAGACTTACAAACAAACGGGATAACAAATTGGAAGACATGCGGCTATGGACAGAAGAAAGTGGAGGAAAACAGTAGAAAAATTCCAAGCCATTGGCCTCTAGGGCCTGTTTAGCTATATTTATATATCTATATATATATATATATATATATATATATATATATATATATATATATATATATATATATATATATATATATATATATATTGCTATAATGTCTTGTTTTTCGTAACAACTAAACGGTTTCCCAATGTAACACCAACTAGTCCGTCGATGTTAATCAGAAAACAGCAAGCAGACAGTAATAAACAATAAACACCGGAATTTTATTAAAGTCACGAATTTTCATTAAACCATTGTTATAAACAATTACAAACACTAACGTGAAAAGTATCACTTCTTGCCTAACAGCAATAAAAAAAGTAAATATGTAAAGATAATATAGGTTATTATTAATTAGTATGAGTATGGTTTTCAAAACAATATTTTTTCGTACTCGTTAAGAATAAATAATGAGCAGGAGTGTCAAGTGAATACCAAATAAGCGTCAGAATAGCATAATACGCAATTAAAAAATCAGTAATAAAAATAGTAACGAAAATTTTAATAAACTCTTCAAATCGTTACATAGGATATTACTATCTATAACATATCTATAAAACAGTTCTACTTCTTTTTGCAGCGAATTAAATTCCATATTGCCATTTTTAAAATAGCCTTCTCCTTGTTTGTATTTATGTGGCCCATTAAATGTAGTTTCTTTCTGTCCTCAATTTCCTCTATTATATTTCCCATCATATTTTTTATATGCTCAAGCTCCTTATTTTTCTTTTTGTTGTAATCTACTAGTTGCCTCATTAATTCCATCATTTCATTCTGTTTATTTATTTCATGTGTTTTTATTTTTATCTAATCTGGTGTTCCAAATATTTTTTCTAGTTCTGTTTTTCCTTTTACCATCTTCCGATCTATTATCTTCACTCATGTCTGCCATATTTTATTTCGGTCTGTTTGATATAATTAATAGCAATAACTCTTCAATAATATCTTTTTAGTCTCTATTTCACTAGTGCAGTTAGACTTTTATGGAATTCGCTGGATATTGCTCAAAATGAGTCAGATTTTGCAGCTCCCAACTTACAACCTTCTTTGTCGACTACAGATTTGCATTCCCTGATTTCTGTAATTACAAGTAAATTGAAGCTTTAGAATTATACTTAAAACTCCACTACTAACTACTCCTTTATATACCCTACTTTATTCTTATTTTACTATTACCACCCCTCCCTAATCTTTGCGTTATTTCTGTCCTCCTGTGCCCTACCCCCTATTAAATCCTCTTCACCGTTGAACATATGATGTTATTTTTCCAATAAATCAATTCTGAATAAAACAAAACAAATCATTGAAGAAATACGCTATAGAACATTTGAAAATGATTGATAGCACAAATTTTATTGCACGTGAGATAAAACCCAATATAACATCAAAAAATAGTTAAGGAGATTTTCTAAACTAAAATATTCAGCATTGTTCTAAAAATTTTGGGTTTTACCTAAAATTTTTAATTCTTGTCTTAAAGTTTGTAGTCATTTTAATCAACAGATGATATAAGTACGTAATCGCTACAGCTACAAAATATTTGCAATTTCCAAAAAGGAGAGGGCCTTCTACTTAGAAAAGAAAATTTCTAAGCGGCAGAACGTGTTTTGCAGTACTGTTCGGAGTATATTTTCTAAGTGTTCAGATATGATGGGAGTTGGAGAAGCAACTATTTATAAACTTTTAAATCAACGAAAGAGTGGAAGTATTACAGAAGCCCCTAAAACGTCAACAGGGAGAAAACCCATTCATATAGACGATACTGTGAAACAATCGATTCGAAGAAAAGTTCATTTATTTTATTTACAAATAAATATTCTTATTTTGGATAAACTTTTAATAGATATTAATGAAGACGAATCTTTGCCCAGAATTAAAAGAGACAAATTGTGGAAAACTATTCGTGAATTAGGATTAGTTTATGAGAATAACAATAGAAAATCTGCGCTCATAGAGAAAGAAGAAATTATTTGTTGGAGGAGGCAATATTTAAGGGGAATTCGAAAATTGAGGAGAGAAGGCAAAAATATTTTTTTTAATAAAAGATGGATAAATAAAGGGCATTTTGTAAAAAAAGTTTGGCAAGATGGTTACAAATGCTCGTCAGGCATTTATAGAATGTGTGTCTACGGGCTACGGGAAAATTTCCCAATGGTAAAGGTCGCCATTTAATTATCACTTAAATTGGAGGAGATAAAAGATTTGTTGATGGAGGATTGCTAGATTTTATTTCAAATTCTACGAACGACTACCATGAAGAAATGACTGCTGATATTTTTTGAGGAATATTTAAATCAAATGATAGATTTATTACCGACCAATTCTTTAATATTCATGGATAATAACAGTTACCATTCAAGATTAAAGGAACCGTTACCTAACACTAAATGGAGAAAGCAGGATCTTTTGGATTGGCTAATAACCAAAGAAATAGTAGTGTCAGCAGAAGGTTTACTTAATAAAGAGTTTTAACAGCGATTCAAACAATATCCGCCAATTAAGAAGTATGGTGTAGATGAAATAGCAAAAGAACATGGAGTTAAAATGTTGCGATTACCACTTTATCACGGTGAACCTAACCCCATAGAACTAATCTGGGCTCAAATGAAGGGATATGTCGCAAGAAATAATACAATATTTAAACTTCAAGATGTTCGTCAACTATTATCTGACTCCAAATCAAACATTTCACCTGATCATTGGCAAAAAGCTATAAGACGTGTCATAGCAGAGGAAGAAACATTCTGGAAACTTGATATGTTAATAGAGGAAGTAATAGAACCAATTATTATTTCTGTGGGAAATGAAGAAACTGATGATGATGATGATCAGAAGAAGACAACTTTTGTATTTAGGTATGTAATTATATATTTATATTATTAATTATAAGTTTATATGACGCTAGTACCCGAAATATATTTATGTATTATTAAATTTTAAGGAAATGTTCAGTTATTGCTTAATCATTAAGGTTTGCTCATTTGCATTTTATGATGTATTGTATGTGAGGTCATATTAAATCGATTGAAAATTCAGATAAGAATGTATCAATGTAAGAATGTATCATATGTTTTCTGCATTGACCAACCCTGTATTTAGACCTTTGCTATACAATTTGTGCTATCATTCATTTTAAAATGTAATATAATAAGAAATAAAAAAATATATATGCGTGTCAAAGTGTGTAATTTTTTAATACTATATTTTAGTATAAAATTACTGTTCCCCTTTTATAAAATTCTATACGTTTAAGTTTATTGAAAACTATTTGGAATGTAGCATATCTACTATGTACATTTATTAACATATTTAGAAAAAGGTACATATCATTATAATAAGTGTTATAGACCAGGCGGTTAAACATTTAGTGGACGAGAGATGCAAATTATTGTAGACTGAAAATGAATAATAAGCGGAAGCAAATCATTAGGGAAAAGCTCTCAGTAAACGCAACGAGATGCTTAATTATATAAATATTGATTTGTCTCATTTGCGATTAGTTAGTAATTTAATAAACGTGTAATAAATAGTAAGAATTATTATTAATGAGTTTTTTTTATGTAAAAATAAAAATGTTGAAAATAAAAAAAAAATATTTACGGTTTACCGGTAATTTAATCGGGTTTGAACGGTATTTTGAGTGTCACAATAATTGCATTATTTATACTTCAAAAATACGTTATCTTTTACGTTTTCGATTTTCACTTAAATTGCACGTTAAAAATACTAGTATTTTGAAAACGATTTAATGATGCTGATATTAAAATCACAATTAGTAGACTATTGGAATTTTGGATCCTTTCATGGCACTTTCTGGCCGGATCGTAGTTAACGATCGATGCTTGTATAATAATAATAATAATGTTTATTTAGGAAGCTTACATTATAATATAGACTACAAAAAAATCATACTAAAGGTGAAGGAAAAATGTAAGAAAAAGAAAAAAGCTTACTTGAAGTACATCTTAAACACGAAGTTACAAGCGATGGAACGATGGTACGACGGTACGAGGCGTGGAAACGATGGGGGAAAACTTTTCAATTCTACCGGCAAGATGCGAAACGATACAGTACGTCGTAATACCACAGGAAGTTTGCGAAGGAGTTCTTACAGCAGGATTAATAGCTATACCGATAAATGGTATGCTACCTGTAGAAAGAGATCTACCTGTAAGAAATCCTAGACGCTTTATCTGGAGCGAAATAGTTTTCGCATTAAGATTTGTATCAAGGATATCACCAAATAGACCTAGATTCAGGGTCAAGACCATACACAGCATTTTCAATATCAAATGACCTGACTTCCCATGGGAGTGAAGACAAGCCCGGGATGTTTCTTAAGAGCAATGATAATGGCAATGTCAGGCTTAAACTTCGAAAACATGTTCATATATCTTGACGACTTGATAGTATTTGGCAACAATTTACAACAGCATAACCAAAACCTAGTAAAGCTACTAGAAAGACTGAGGAAGGTCAACTTGAAATTAAACCCGAGTAAATGGGAGTTTGTAAAAAGGAACTCTAATACTTCTAAAAAGAAGAAGTGGAAGAAAATAATCCCCATGTGACTTGATGTATTTTGGATGGATTCAGATGCATCCTATATTGTTTGCCATAAGTGCCTTATAAGTCTTATGATGAGTTATTTATGGTTTGTGTTAAATTAAACTAAATTATTCGGAAGTACGTCTGGTTAGTGACGTTCCTATGCATTCAAAGGTGACTCATTTGTTTTCAACAAAGTTGTAGTAGAATTTATTAAATCAACTGTTTATGAGAAGTGTGAAATAAATTTAATAAAATTTCAGTTTAATTTTTTAACTCTAACTATAAACAACCATTTTATGCATACAAGGCATGAAATAGTGAAGACTTCAAACAAAGGGCTCAGAAAAACAATTCGCGAAATGTTTCAAGTTTTATAGGAACTACAATACATTAACAAAAAGGGCTGACATTGATAGTCTAAGCATCATTTTCCATTCTCTTCTTTTGCATAATCGCTAGCTTTTTTATAGTATCTGTTTTCATAACGTAGATTAACATAAAATGATTTCATATAAATTATTGAATTTCAATAACCGGCCTATAATTTCTTCCTATTTATATATAAAAAAAACTTGTTTCGCGTGGTATTTAGCTGCTGGATCCTAGGTGGATTATTATATTCAAAGTAAAGTTGTTTTCTATTTTCCACACCAGTCTAACAAGTAGTACACCAAGAAACCTTACTTTAAATGGAAACCAAATAAAGAGCAACTTATGTTTAAATTTCTTTAATTTTATTTTAATATTCGTCCACTTATTTCTAAACTGCTTATTGATATAAGTACATTTTTATAACTTAGATAATTATCAATATTTTACGATCATTTTTAGCACCATTAAGATATATGTATATTTTATGTCTTGCCAAGAGTTGTTAAAGTTTTATTTAACTTTTATCTCTAACCTTGCAACTTTCCTGTTCACGAGAAGGAAGAAAAAAACACTTATCTAAATTCATTGTTCCACTTTTTAATACACAAAAAAGGAACATATTGATTAAATATTTACATTGTGTTTGTTAGTAGTGAAGCTACTACCTACGCTCAGGCGGTTCAGAACTTTAACTTCAGTTAACGTTATAAAACTAATAGTGTAAGATTTTTCTGTGACACTGACCCCGCCAGACAAACGACAATTGTATTGAGTAGTATGGACCTCTCTAAGAAGAACCTATATGTTCCCTGCAGTCGATTTTCTGGACTTAAATAGTTATTAATAAATCAAGGTCAAAAAACGGTCAATTTTAGCTTTTTTCCGTCTATCAGCAAAAAGTTAAAACAATTGAAACAAATTTGAGAGTAAGAAACTTAAAAGTCTTATAAAAACCTCAAAAATTGCGTTTTTTTATGTTTCTATTCTGATTTGTTTCTTAAAAAGTTGCAAAATAAGACAGACATTTCGGTGTTTTATAAATTAATGTTAATAGGTTTTTTTGAAATAAACTTGGGCCCTTCATACAACATGGAGTTTTGGAATTTGTTCCATACAAATTAAAAAAAGAAACTTTGAAATCCATAAACAAGAACCAGAGATACAGTTAATAGCTCCTTCTCCCTCCATCGCTCGAGCGAGTTTCAATGCCGGCCGAATTTGAGAATCACATTTTGAAGCTTTTGTGGACGATTCTGTTGAAAGGCAATCTTTTTCGGATTTGGCACATTAAAACTTTAGAATATGTTCTTTCAAATGGCGCTTATTAGATCTCTTCATTGTTATAAACAAAGCTGCTGTGGGTTATTAAAAAATGGGTCTAACTTTATCGCAAATTATCCTAGGACAACTTTTTTTTGTCAAATTTGTGAAAAAATACAAGTTTTCTTTGAAAAAATAATTTTCCTGTAGGTAAACGTTAAAAGTTATTATAATTGTTTATATGCAAAAAATCCATATTCAGGGATTCAAATACACTTAGCTAGAGACGATCCAGTTTGGAATAAGTTCTCTGATGTGAATATTATTACAGTGGGAATTAAAAGAGTATATTTCGATTGGCTTGGATGTACGATTAAAAAATGTGCATTTAACTAGATCGAAGTCACGGGAAATCACATAATTTTAATTATGTGCCTTAGTCGTGCATAATATAGACCCCGTACAGTTATTAAGACTTTGGATTATAATCTTGCCTTTTTTCGGTAATAGTATATAATCAGAAATTCAAATTAGAATATATAATGCTTTTATTGCAGGTGTATAGCAATCTACCTATCTTTCTTATTTCGTCTTTAGACTACATATTTCAGTAATTTTTGAGGCCATATATCATCATATCATGAATGAGGTGACAAAGGAATAAATGTGGAATGAGAGATGCTACACCACCTAAGCTACGCAGACGATATAGTCCTGATTGCAGACCATTTGGGACAAATAAAGAAAATGTTGGAAGAACTTAGTACAGCCTGTCATAAAATAGGTTTAAAAATGAATATCACAAAAACAAAATATATGACGAACTTAGTACCAAGTGAACACCTTGTAATACAAAATATGAAGAAATAGAACTGGTAGACAAATATATATATATATATATATATATATATATATATATATATATATATATATTATCTGGGTCACGAAATTAAGATAAGTAAGGACAATCAAACAACCGAAGTATCCAGAAGAATAATACAAGGATGGGCAGCATACGGGACGTTTTTAAGAGTGACATCCCAACTAATATGAAGAAAAAAGTTTTCGGCCAATGCGTGCTACCGGTGATGACCTATTGTGCAGAAACATTATCGCTCACAAAGAAAAACGCACAAAAACCAAGAGTAGCGCAGAGAAGAATGGAGCGATCAATGATAGGGGCCACTCTGCGAGACAGGATTAGAAACGAAGATCTACGAGCTAAGATCAAAGTCATAGACGTCATTGAAAGAAGCTGTAACTTTTCCTTCTTCAAAACTGACGAACGATAGGTTGAAGAATGGTGTCGAGAGACTGCTGAGCTGTAAGAAAGTGGTCTGGAAAAATGAGGTCCATTCTGCCACCAATTATTATTCTACCCCATTCCATTACTGTACCACCTCTATATTGTAAACTTTATAGGCATGTCTGAAGCGTTCTACATTTTTAGATCGTCTTTACACTCTTACTCGATGAGAATCTGAATGAAATCTAAATCTAGATTTGTCAGAGAATAAAACTCTAGCCGAATTATTTGCATCCCAGTTTTGATATTCTTGACACCACTCTAATCTTGCAGCGTGATTGCCTCTGGATATAGGTAGACATTTCAATGGCCTTCGACTGTGGAGATTGGCTTCATGGAGACGATTTCTTACAGTATCATGGCATATGGTTACCTGGTGTGCCCGCTGCAAGTCGCTAACCAATTCAGTTGCTGTATTTGTTGGTTGTCTTCTAGCGGTTAACCCTAAAAATCGGTATTAGCTGCAGTTGTAGCGCGCTCATGTCCTGGATGACGCCCAGTTCGACTTCTAGTGTCACAAAAACGCCTCCATAATCAACTTATAACACTTTGGAAGACTCCTATGTGCTCAGAAACATTATTTTACCGCATGCGACCTTGAAGAAGACTTACAGCTCTATTCATCTCATCCTAAGTTAAATGCTGTCATTCCATGCATAAAGCTTTGACTGAATGTAATAAGGAACTGAGAAGGATAAAAAGGGAATCATTGGAAAGATATTATGAGGAGATTAAACAAATCGCAGAAATATAAATGTTTCATAAAATTCTCTCCAAGGATCCTCAGGTATCTCTAGCCTTACTTCAAAGGGAGTCAGCTAAATACACTCAGAATCGTGAAGAGACCCTGAAAGACCTTTTCAAGTAGTACTTTCCTGAGTCTAAAAGAAAACTAATGCTATCTGACAGATTACAGCATACTAGTAGTAGTTTTAGGTAATAGTAGCAGTTCCTGAATGGGTTTAAGTAGTTCTTAACTTTTCGTTTGTTATAATTCTATATAGTACGTATTATATGTAATATCTCTACACCCTGTTTTTAGTAATTTTTTTTAAGTTTATTTACTTCATCCAATGCTTTGTGTAATATATATTTACTTAATTTATCGTGGTTAGAATTTTATTCTTATGCACATGACAATTAGTGTGATTTTTTAAATTAAAACAATTTTATTGATTTTATAGATAAAATATGTCTTGCATTAAAAAATTATCTGTTTTGAGATTTTAAACACCATGTGTGTTCATTGCCTGAATCTTTCGTCTGGCTACTCTTCTCCGTTATTATAAGAACATAAAAACGGGCGCGTGAGCGACGACTATTTATTGTCTAAAAAATAGCTTGTTTTTAAAGATTAACCTTTTGGTAGAATCCTTTCTGGACCGGTTTTAATATATTAAGGCCCATCTTGTATTACCTATTAATCATACTACTCACAATAGTCGAATGCCTCGGCACGTACCTATTTATTAAAGTCTGTAAAATATTCCATAATGATTAGTATGTGCGTAGTTTCAAAGCTTGGTTCGAATATTAATTAAGATCGTGGTAATTGACTGTTAATTTTACCATGCGACAATTATTTTTAGAAATATTTTATAGTGCTAAATACGAGAGATCCTTTCTAGTTAATTGTTTTTAAGATTGATTCCATACAGTTAATTATTTCCACTATTTCTTTCTTCGTGTCATCTGTGTTGTGTCTTTTTCATTAATTTTTTTTTGAATTAACTTTTTTTTTCTTTTTTATATGATCGGGCTTTAGCTTCTTTGTTATGGCTGTTGTTCTTATTACAAAAGAAAAAGTAGTTAGGCTCACAAATTTTAATTTTAAACGTTTTTGTACAGCCCTTTTGAGCATTTAAATGACATTTCTAAATCTTTGCGATAATCCTAAACGTGCTAAAAAGATGGATAAAAAGACGTGCTAAAAAGATGGATAAAAATAGTACTGAAAGCAGACGAGTGGGGGATTATATTCCAAACTTAATAGAATTAGATATACCCTAGCCTTTTTGTGAAAAAATCATCGATTTTTTTTTATTAAATTAACAATGCACCTAATTCTAAGACTAACCAGCATTTTATATTTAACCTAATTTGCTACTTTACTGTCCTAGGTATTCCCAATGGTTCACCTTAAAATCAAATAATTATTGTTGCACATTTCACCGTTGTGGCTAGGTTCACTGCCCGAATTTAAACTGACATTTACATATTTATCACTATCACACAAGTTTAAAAGGCTTGGAACGTTTTAGCCTGCGGACCAGATCTTGATTATCTAACAGTTCTAACACTTCCCTGTTTGTATAGTTGTGGAATCGGTTGTCGTGACCCTTGGCAATCTTGTTTATTTCTTCTTTAATTGTTGCTATACGAAGTTTCCGATGTAGGTCTTTGTTGTGGATATACCACGGAGCGTTGACTATGTTTCTTAGTATTCGGTTTTGGACTCTTTGAAGGCAAGCATTTATAACGTTTGTGAGTTTAACGATGACCTTTCTCGGTAGTTGTTGTAGTATTTCTCCTATTATTAAGTCAAATTCCGGAGCCTATTTGGGATTGATATTGTTTTTGATTAATTTCATTACTTCTTTAGGGGTAGTAGACTTTATTATTCCTTGATTAGTATTGTTAACATTTCAGTAGTCTCATCATCATCGTTTTCTGCTTGATCATTATTTTTTATTTCATTTTGGAATACATTCTCTAAGTATGCCCGTGTTTCATTTTCTTTTCTAATCGGCGGAATCTGTTGCGTTGGTCTATTTATTCTTTTTGTATATAAAGAGTAGTCATTGGTTTGGTCATCGGTCAGATCGTTTAGATATTGATTTATTGATTCATTTTGATTAAATATATTTCCCTTTTTTACTGTTGAGTTAGGATATTTAATACATTTTTATTTTCTGCAGTTCTGCTTTTTTGCCATTTTTTCCTGGTTTTCCTTTTTCTTTGCACCAATTCTTGAATTTCTTTGGAATAATTCTGATCTTCGGTTTTTCTTATAATTTGTTTGATATTATTCCATGCTATATATATATATATATATATATATATATATATATATATATATATATATATATATATATATATATATATACCCGGTATTTAGGCGTTCCACGCCCTTCCGGTAGGGATCTATGGAGGAGTATCACCTAGCCGCAAGCCCTTATCTCTTGCCGTACTGCTCCACCATAGGCCGATCAGATACCAGCATATTCTAGACTAAGCCGCAGATTCATTTTAGAATTTTAAACTACTGCGTTAGCCTTTTTGTTTTCTGTTCACCGAGCCGGGGCTTTGAACTGACATCTCTCGCATTGAAGCGAAGGAGAAGCCAGCCGCCCAGCCCGCTTGGCTATCCGATCGACTATTATTATTCCATGCTGCTTGTTGCATATTTATGGTTAGTTTCTCTGCAACTTCATAAAGTTGTTCATTAATTTTGATTGGTACATTTAGCTCAATTCTGTCACTTAACTCCTGCCTAAAGCTATCCCAGTCCATTCTGTTCTTGGATAGGGTAGGGTTATTTTCTCTTAGTATAATATGGTCACTGATTAATAGTAGTATTAGAGAGTGATCAGAACTGGGTCCCTCAGCTTCTTCTATTTTTATAAAATTTGTAGCAACTTTCCTTGAAATGAAAAAGTCGGGTGTTTTATTTTTATCAGTAGGTCAATATGTCGCTTTTCCAGTTGAGTGAATCATCTATTTCACGTAAAAATCTTATGCAAGGTTTGTGAAGATTCTAAAAAGCATATGGGCATATGATCTGATGACAAACCCTTGTAGAGGTACAGCTAATATTGCTTTGTTTTTTTTTAAAACAATCATAAAAAGTGAAAAAATCATTTTTTGCCTATATAACGTTTCTTGCACATTTTAGAGAAAAATGGTTCAAATAAAAATTGTAGATCTTAAAAAGTTCTTCAGTTTTCGAGTTTCTAAATTAAAATACATAAAAAATTGACCGAGATAATTGCAAAAACCCTCATTTTTGCAATAATTTATAAATATTAATAACTTTGTTTTTTGAATAATTTCATGTAACACAACTACTCGAAATTATGACAAAGTGTGCTAAATCTCATCTAGTCCACCAAATAGTTAGTAAGGTATTTAATTTTTTATCCCGCAGAGTGATTTTTTAAACAACTCTACTTGCCCAAATAGTGACACTATAGGTGTTTAGCAGATCGCAATCGATTCTTTGAGGCTTCAATTTGAAGATTTAATAAAAAAATTGCAAAATTTTATCAAAATTGTTATTAAAAAAACCGTTTGTAAAAGAGTTGACTTTTTGCTTGTAAATATTTATAATAACTTTGACATGTTTTATGTCACACACTTGTAAGTAGGCTCACTGAAAGATGGTGAAAAAACACAATCTTTAAAGAAAAAGAACTTCTTATGACCAATAGGAACTTGTTTATTAACCTTAAGAGCTGAAAATTGAACAGATTATAAGTGAACATCTAGATTTTATGGTCCAATTTATAGATGGCATATACAGTTTTAACCCGTTAAAGTAATCGTACCCGTAAAATACCATTTTTCGAAGTCTGTTTTTTTAGAATGGAACTTTAATATCTTGCCTTCTATGGCTCGCAAAATATTTATTTTTTTTAAACTGGGGTAGCTCGAGAAAATGATAAGAACTGGGCAACTTTCACCTTCCGGAAAAATCGGAAAATCCTGGATTGGGGTGTCTCGTGAAAGTGATTATGCAAAAATATGTCATGGGAATATTTTTTCGAGTGAACCCGAGCTTTTCGCCTTGTCTAATTGGTCCATATTTGTGAAAAGGTTTTTTTTTTTGTTAAAAAATTAGTGCGGTTCGAATAAAAAGAAAACACATTTCTCAATGGTTTTAAATGGAAGTGCCTGTATAGTAAAAAACAAAGTACAGTAAAGACTTATTTTTTATAAGGAATTACCTATACATACAATCAATCATTTCAAAGTTATTTCCAATTTAATAATTAAAGAAATGATTTAAAATTTTCGATTATAACAAGTGAACATAATCAAATGACAAAAAGGGAATTGTAAATAATAACTATTAACTTGTCGGGTAATAAATTGCTTTGATATAGTGTATTAACTATTAACTTGTGCAGTTATTAAATACTGTGTTAAGAAATTAAGTTTCTTGTTGAGAAATAATAAATGATTTGAAAATTGGTAATATTCGTTAGCACAAATCATTAGTCCAGAAAGAAATACTGCACGTAGACAAGCCGAGAAAGAAACATTGGAAAGGTTAGTGGATCGTTTTATCCGTTCTTATTCAGTAGTTTAAACCAAACATGAAAGAATAAAACATTTTATTACCGAAGAAAAGAAATTTAATGTGATGCTGTAAGTTGCCCGTACTTCACATGTTAGGGCACGTGAAATTTCTCGGCACCAGGTTATTACAATAGGTCGATCAATATGCATCCATACTTTATCCAGTTGCATCAAGATTTACCGGACAATGGTTTGGACAAGGGACACAATAACAAATAAGAACAAAATGAAATTGTGAGTAGACATAAGGTATTATTCAACATTGTATCCGAAATTCATGGCAGGTCATAGTTAAAATTGGTAGTTTATGAATGTTGGAGGTGGTATAATTTAAAGATCACGTAATTCGAATACATTTTTTAATAAGACTTTTAAAAATCGATTATCATTATTGACAGCCCCCCCCCCTTGATAGAAATATTACCCTCAAAATTTGTCAAAGAATGTAGTTTTGTATACCACGGAATGGTATCTAGTTGCACCACTAGATTAATTTATAATCATATTAATACTCATTTTTCTGGAAGATGGTTGTAAAAAGGACCTTTTGACCCACCAGTTTAAAAAAATGTCTTCATAATATGAGGACTGGTGACAAATATTTTGTATCAAATACCTCCAACAATCAAAATGATGTTTTGGGACTTCTCTAGAAACCATAAATAAATATATTTTATGAGATTTTAATTTAATTTAATTGACAAATTTCATCAATTAATAAACCACATAAGTTGTTTAATTTAGTGATGATATTTATTTTTTCTTATAAAATAAAATGACGTATTGTCGTAGGTAGAATTGCAAATCGTTTTGTCACGGTTAAAAGCTATCTTCAAAGAAAAGGTCTGATACAATACATGATGAATACACTGTCCAGCATATTAGCAATAACATATTATAATTTAACTAAAAAAATAGCTGTTTTTTAATATATTGCTTATTCATTTCTCTTACTATATATTTTAACGCTCATTCTCATTGTTACCCTATGTAATCCAAGAAAATGATATAAAAGTGTCTGTCTATAATATGTTAGAAAACTATTTTTGATTTTTATTCCCAGTAAAAATAATAAACTTCATTTTTGCCTATATCTAAAGGTTTATTACTTACTTCTGTACTTCTAATTATAATCACCGTCGTCGGTATCTTCATTTGGATTGTAAATGATGACTGGACTAATTGCCTTAATGCGATTTTCACGCATCCAACATTCTTCTATTAACTTTTCACATTTCCGCACACTTTTTATAAAAAAATAAATCAAACCGTATAAATCAGGAAATGAAAAAATTAACATTAGAAATGAAAAACACAGAATGTGAACATTATGTGGTGCAAAATCAAAGATTCTGTTATAGTTATAAAGATACAGAACGAAACTTTACAAAGGAAAGAAGAATGCTGAAAACCTTGGATAACTCAAGAAATACTGGAAATCATGGAACAAAATAGAAAATATAGAAACAAAAACCCAGAAAATAAAACAAGTATGGACTATATGTATTAAAGATCTTTTCATGGATACAAGAACGAAATCAACACAAATTAATAGATAGTAAGCTCCAATAATATTAAAATCTGAAGTCCAATATGCTAGAAACAACTCAAAATCTGGAAGAGCCCCTGAGCCAGATAAAGTAAGTTTCACCAGCTCGATGTAAACATCGAGCTGATGAAACTTACAGATGAAGACAATTTAAGCGAAGTAACTTTAACAACATATACAAATCTGGTGAGATACCTACAGAATGGCTACTATCGACCTTTGCTCCGCTACCAAAAACCAAGAACCCTAAACAGTGCAATGACTATAGATTATGACAAGAACATTCAGAAAATGTGAAGCGGATCTAGACACGACTTTTATGTGCACAAAAAAGTAAAAGAAATAAGCAACATATTTAATAAAACGAGTTACAAAATTATTGTAAACGAAAATGAAATAAAAAGAAAATGGCAACTGTATATTATACGAGAGTTGTTTGAAGGTGTCAGAAATAATGTTAATGAATATTTGACGAACAGTAAGAGGAAAAAGACAGCATATTTGGGGCACATACTTAGAAATGATAGTACGAGTTGTTGCAGCTGATTATGAAGGGCAAAATCGAAGGAAAAAAGGGACCTGGTAGACTACAAATATCCTGCCTGAAACACATTTGCAACTGGACCGGGTTAAACACACCCAAGACTCATTTACGAAAAGGAGAAGAAGAGAGACGAATTTGCAATGGTTATAGCCAACCTTTATTAGTGGAGTCGGTAACAGAAGAAGAAGAAGTAAAGCAGGAGTAGCAGTATTCACTGCCTCTTGCCATGTTTCCAAAACTGCCGCGTCACTGTAATCGTTACGTCCAATACAGTTATCGCAGTAAGTTTTGCATATTTCCCAAATATGTTCAATTCACAATAGAAGGGGTAGTCTGAAAACATTATGTCCAAAACTATATATAATCTCGTCTTGCTATATAAATATATTTGGTACTTTTATCTTTTGGGCTGTAGTAATTCCGGCTTGAAATAATCCCTAGGAAATGAAATATTTTCAGATTCAGTTTTTGTGATGGCCAGTGTATAAAAAATGATTCATTTAATATATCATAGTGTCAATTCCGTTACGTCATGAAATATGTTAATCGTGTAATCGAGGTACCTCGAAGGTATTCCAAAATTGAGAGAGCTAATGTATATATAACTCATCATGTACCTTTTATGTCCATTTTCTATACATAAAACTGCCGAGTAGATATATTAATAACATCTCTCGCTCGTAAGAAAGTGACAATGAGAGTGTGTGTTTTTGTTTTGTATTCATTAATCTCGGTTCGTTTAAGACTCAATTTGTTTTTTGTAATAAACGAAAATAAACAAGGCGCTTACAATTTGACACGGAGACTAATAGTGTTGTCAAAACACGCTTTCTCTACTTAAAGTTAATAAGATTATTCATGAGGGCTCCTACCTAAGTCAGTTGGAGGTCCATCTAAATATAAATATTAAAATTCCATAAAGTGTTATTTGAGAATCGGATTTTGATTTGCTCACCGTAGTTATTAGTTTGTAAGTGCAGTGCAAAATAATTTCTTAAGAATGGAGCATCCTTCGATTTCTGTTGACGGTACTGTTAAAAGGAAAAGTAATATGACAGGTGTAAGCAAATCAACAAAAAAATTCGAAGTGAATTAAAAAGTGGAGTTGTTCCTCCAAACGACAATGCAAAAGGTAAAAAA
The DNA here is from genome assembly GCF_040954645.1 of Diabrotica undecimpunctata. Lineage (NCBI taxonomy): Eukaryota > Metazoa > Arthropoda > Insecta > Coleoptera > Chrysomelidae > Diabrotica > Diabrotica undecimpunctata. The sequence goes on from NC_092812.1 coordinate 52,277,236, forward strand.
AGGTTAAATTCATTGAACAAATCAAAGGAATAAAAAGAAAAATTCACGAATTTTATTTTAAAAAAGAGATGTCAACACCTGCCAAAGTTTTGGATGAAATCAATGACGATCCGTATCTCCCTAAAACCGGACAGACAACACTATGGGAAGTTCTAAGAGAATTGAAGTTCAAGCGAGCAAAACATAATAGAAAAGCAAATTTTATTAATTATTTTTACATAAACAATGGTCACTTTCGATCTAAAAATCAACCGGTTTTTGGACTTTGGTCAAAACATATGTTCTAGGGGTGTTCACATTTTCGGTGGGAGACCGTGTATATGTAGCATGTATTTTATCCCCCATCAATATTTTGCTCAGAGAATTCCACATTTTAACTCTATATTTATAGTTTCTTTTTCTCAATGCTTTCTTTAATTAAGGAAATAAATTAAAAACTAAAAACTCCAAAATCAACACATAACTACTGAGGTAGTGGAGTGCGAATAAGGTTTAAAATCAGCGTATACTGTTAGTTTAATGTCGATGAGATTTTCTGCTAATTCCAAAGAAGTGAAGAAGTTATTCTTGGTAATTCTGTGAACAGGGCCCAGAATGGAAACCAAATTTAAACCTAACCTTCTTCCTTGGTCACGTTCAGGAATATAGGAGAAGTGAAAAAGATGGCGTCCGATAAGGATGATCGTGACAGTGAGAGTGAAAAAACCAAGTTTACTTGTTGCAGAACTAAGAGAATAAGCACAATAATATGTGTAAAGTGTGGAAAAGCCTTCCATAAATCATGCACAGCACGGGATTGGGCCGGAAAACTTCAAATTTTAGATGAAACGCGTGTGATTTGTTGTGATTCTAACATAACCTTAAATAGTGGGGATGGCATGGAAAATACGATCATTCATCTGCTAAATGAACTAATTTGTGAGTTAAGAAATAAAAATCAAATCCTAGAGGAAAATAATAAGCTGCTATTGGAAAAAATAGAAAGCATAGAGAAAAAGTTAACAAAAAATTCCATGGAGGTAAAAAATGCTGCAAAAACTAAAAATAACAATAACAATCCATTAATTTTAAAAGAACAAAATGATTTGAAAGAGACTACAAACTCAGTTGACGTAGTCACAGAACAGCCACTTTGTTCTGTTGATTTGTCTGAGCTGCCACCTAAACCAAGAATATCAAGCAGTTCAATTGCACCCGTGACGCCTGTTAAAAATATCAACCGTCCGCTGATTGAAGATGAAAATGATAAATGGGAAACCCAAAAAAAAAGAGGTTTTTACAAAACAACTCGTCCAACACTTATTGAACGACCAGATCCACTCCAGGGAACCAATGAGAATGCTGGAAGTATCCTGCGTGTGGCCACAAAACATATGGCGATTTTCCTCTCAGGTTTCGATCCAAAAACGGAAGCTCAGGAAATACTTAACTATCTAAAAGAAAGAAAACTGGATGAAAACGTTATCTGTGAAAAAATGAAAACCAGGACAGATAAGTACAAAAGTTCATTTAAAATTACTGTTCCAGAACCAAAAATATCTCATTTAATGCAGCAAGACTTATGGCCGAATGGTGTAATTTTTAACCATTTTCAGAATGTACAGAGGCACCCCAGTGTCAAAAGACAGTCTACGGCACACACCAAAAGAAATTATCAGTAATTCACTTAAATACGCAATCAATTAAAACAAGTATTGATGCCATTAATTTTATCCTAGAAGATCATGATGAATGCTTTGCTCTTTGTTTAACTGAGCACTGGAAAACAGAAGAACAACTGCGGGACTACAATGTGCGGAATTTTAAACTGATCTCTTCATATTGTAGAAGCAGTTCACATGAGCATGGTGGCAGTGCGGTATACATTAAAGACACATTTATTGCAAAAGCCCGGGAAGATATTTCTAGTTTATCAGAAAGAACGGTGTTTGAGTGTTCCGCTGCAGAGGTGCGAATTAATAAGAAGAAGATTGTAATCCTATCCATCTACCGAACAGAAGACCCACAAGTTTTAATAAACAAATTGGACCAAATACTTTGTGATTTTGTTGACAAGGACTCCATCATTTTTCTGGCTGGTGATTTTAACTTAGATATGTTGCTTGAGGGTGCAAGGTGGCCAGACACATTAAAAATGTTTTTGAGTTCCTTTGATATTAAACCTTCCATCAAAGACTATACACGCATACAAGGTAACAAAAAATCCTGTATAGATAATATTTTTACAAATCTTGACATATTTGATTCTCTTGTATTCAATCCTCATACATCTGATCATACTGCTGAAAAGGTAAAATTTGAATTAAATGAATTTGAGTCAAATATAATAAAAAAACGAATATTTAGCAAGGAGAATAAACATTTTTTTAAATTCATGTTAGGTAATGTAGACTGGGTATCTGTTTTTGAGACATTAGATGTAGATAATCAGTGGGATGCTTTTATGAGTATAGTTCAGAAAATTTTTATACAATGTTTTCCACTCAAAGAGATAAATTCAGCAAATAAAAAAAAATCACAAAAGTACTTTAAAAATGATGATATAAAACATTGTAAATCTAGGCTTGATGTTTTGTTTACACTGTCTACCAATAATGTTGATTATAAAGATATAAACGCAAATACAATTCTTTACTCACTCAATCTCGAAAAAATTGTTATAAAGAACGAATTGAAAATAGCGAAAATAAAACTAAAATGGCTTGGCAATTGGTAAAAGAGATTAAGGGTAATTCCAAAAATCAAGGTAATTTCTATTTAGAGGGTGACCCTCAGGTGCTTTCTAACGAAATAAATCAATTTATGGCAAATGCAGCACCAGAAGCTGTAAAGAAAATAAAGCATGTAAAAAATTTTCAAATTAATATCGAACAAACTAATCATTTTTTTTATTTTTTTATTTAAAGAAATAAAGTCGCATCCACCCAAAGGTTATTAGCGACATTCCTGTAACATTTGTAATAATATTAAATTTAACATTTGTAATAATCAATCATTGTAACAATTAATTACAATTTGTGAACAATAAAACATTTGTAACAATTAATTAAGTTAAATTTTGTGTAACATATTTATACATTGTAAGTAACCTAATAAATTGTTCGGAACTAAACTTTTGTTGAGGAGTGCTTTTAGGTTATTTGGCAAATTTTAAGACTGTCTTTGATTTATGTATTTAGGACAGTATATCAAGAAGTGCTTTATACTGTCTACTGTATTGCATGTTTCGCATTTTGGAGGTTCATTATTTGTGAAGAGACAGGCATGAGTATACCTACAGTGTCCAAGTCGTAGATGTGGAATAATAGTTAGGCATCTTCTACTTCTGGCTGTGGACTTCCATGAAAAAATATCACTTTTGATGGTTCTGAGTTTCGAACTAGAGTCATTTCACTCCCGATTCCACGCACTTAACACCTTATTTTTGAAATAAACTTTTAGATCGCCTACGATACTCCGACACTGTGTTTCTGATGTGTCACTGGTGATAGCGTTACGCGCACTAGTATCTGCTTCTTCATTCCCTTCTATGCCTATATGAGATGGTATTCATAGGAAGTGGACTCTTCTGAAATTTTCTTGAGCTTTCATTAATTTGGCCCTGATAATTTTCTCAATGGGGTGTTTAGGGTATACATTTTGCATAGCTTTGACTGCGCTGAGAGAGTCAGAAAGGACTAGACAACAAGGGATGTTTTTAATTAATGTTGGCTTAACTGAGATGTGTCACTTTCAACTTCCGATGCCTCACTGTTAATATAATTATGGATTTTTTTCATTATGTACCTGAATTTACGTTTTATGGATCTTTCTTTTAAATGAGGATAAACTTGACTGAGCATATGGGACAAAGCTGATAGGTCTGTGGTATATTTTTTAATTGTGGTTATAGGATCTGCTGACCCCATGATATTCATTAGGAGCATGTTAAGTTGATCAACGTTTAGAGGGAAAGATAGAGGGTGATTTTCTATGAAGTTTTTAGCAGGGTCAAGTAAGAGAGAAAATGAGCATTCAGAAGTGCTTGCTGAACTAATTTTAGCTTTTTTAGATTTTGCTTGGACTTTAGGTGGTGGAAAAATGTTACGTTCTTTTGAAGATGGATCTGCTTCAGGTGAAATAATTTCATCAAAGTTTCTTTTTGGTTGATTAATTATGTGACTGTCCTTATTTGATGAGTCTACTTTGTTCGGTATCTCCGGGATATTGGAAATAGACATTTGTTCACACTGAGAAGGGTTCGTGTCATTGGATGCTTGCAAGGATATATTTTTTGCGCTGGATATCGATGCTTCGTTGTTTTGGTTGGGATTTATTTGAGCTAGTGGTTCGGAGCACTGTGAAGCGATGTGTCCTGGCTTCTTGCATCTAAAGCAAACTAAACTGTCTTGAGAAATGAATATTCTATATGTCGTGTTGTTAAAAACAAGAGTAAATGACTCTGGTAGTATTAGATTGTGAGGACTGATATAGATTTGTCTTCGGAAACTAAGGATGTGATTGTACTCAGGCATAGAAGAACTTATTTTAAGGAAGGTCATGGGAGAGACAGGAACTATGCCGATTTTTTGTAACTCACTGATTAGCAAGTCGTGCGGTATTGAAGGACATACGCCGGAGAGTACAAGTCGTTCCGCTGGTGTAACTAACCTTCTTGCTCTGACAATTTCACCTTGTATTTCTATTTGACCGTGATTATTCATAAAATCGTCCACTATTTGTTTATTGGATAAATACATACATATGCGATTATTAGATAATCTAGAAGAGAAGATTATATTTTTCGGTTGAATTATATTTCCAAGTGGGAGAAGGTAGTCTTGAAGTTTGGTGTTTTCTAAGGCAGTAAATATAATTGCTTGGGACTTTAATGGAAATTGCACTCTCGACGCTGCCGAAGAGTATGACTGTGACGTGTTTATTCGATTTTGATGGTCTTGTATTGTAGAATTGTTGTGTGATTCCATGTTTGAATTCATTTCGATAAACGTTTGTGAAAAGTAAGTCCGACTCTGTACAACTGCTAAAACAGGTATATCGGTCTTTACTAAAAGCGGTTTTTTGCTGGTAAAACTGGATTTGTTTATTGACAACAATAACAAATAATTGCAATTTGCTGACTTTAATACTAATTTAACTGGATATTATGTAAGGAGTTTGTACACTTACAGTTTATTTCAATATATCACTAAGATTCACAATTTATAACTTACATTAAACTTTGTTAATGTTAAAAATATTCGGAGCCCATATTGAATACAACATTATAATTATCGATCCAAACTAATCATTGCATGTTTTTAACTCCTGTTTCAGAGAAAGAAATAAGTCACATAATAAATAACTTAAAAAACAAGCATAGCTCTGGTTATGATGAAATATCAACCAACTTAATTAAATATGTTTCATCAGAGATTTCTCTTCCTCTTTCTTTTATAGTTAATGCTTCTTTCAGGCAAGGTAAATTTCCTCAAAGTTTAAAACTGGCAATTGTAAAGCCACTACATAAAAAAGGTGATATTACTAAGATGGAGAACTATAGACCAATAAGCCTTCTTCCATCATTCTCAAAAATATTCGAAAAAGCAATATATTTCAGATTACAAAACTTTTTCACTACAAACAACTTATTTAGTAGTTCACAGCATGGTTTTCTCGCAGGGAGATTTATTGAGACAGCTACCTATGATTTTATATCAAAAATTTTAGAAAAACTGGAGGCAAAGATGAAAACACTAGGTGCTTTTTTGGACCTATCTAAGGCTTTCGATAGCCTAGATCATGTTCTTTTATTACAAAAATTACATCTTTATGGAATACAGGGACCGGCATTAAACTGGATAAAATCATTTCTCACAGATAGGTCGCAAAAGGTATGCCTGGAGAAAAGGGGATGTAAGGTTTACTCTGATCCTATCAATTTAAAATTAGGCATACCACAGGGGAGTGTCCTGGGGCCTTTCCTCTTTTTGGTCTACATAAACGACCTTCCAAATGCGGTGGTTAGTAGTTCCTCAAACCTTGTAAATTTCGCTGATGACTCAAATGTGCTTTTCTGGGAAAAAACTTTAGAAACACTCCTCACAGTGGCAGAGCAAATTCTAAGCAAGGCTTAACAGTGGTTCAGTGGAAATCGGTTGTTGCTTAATACTGATAAGACAGTTTTTGTCTACTTTAGAACCAGCCAGTCACGAGAGCAGTTTCCAGATACAATTAATTTCCTATCACAAAACACAGAACCTGCTAGATCAGTTAAATTTCTTGGTATTCATATTGACCAGAATCTGAATTGGGGGGAACAAATACAAAATACGACAAAAAAACTGAATAGAGCCTGCTACTCATTAAGGGTGTTAAAGAGCTATCTAGACCAGGGGATTTTATTATCAGTATATTATGCAAACTTTTATTCTATTATGCGATATGGGGTAATCTTCTGGGGTGCTGCAGTAGATAGCTCAACTGTCTTTATAGTCCAAAAAAAGGCAGTCCGTGTGATCTTAGGATTGAAGGCAGGAGAATCCTGTAGAGGCCGATTCAAATCACTCAATATACTCACTTTCTCAGCCATCTATATATTTGAATGTATTATGTTCCTTTTTAAAAATTTTTCTTTGTATTGTCACCTGCTTCCCAATCATGAATATAATACAAGAAGCCTTAATTTGAATTTGCCACTTCACAGATTGTCTATAACAGAGAGAAGTCCTTTGTATGCGTGTGTTAAATTTTATAATAGTCTACCATCTGACATTCAACAGGAAACGCACTATAGAGCTTTTAAAAGAAAGGTTTTTCAACACCTAGTTGACATTGAGCCCTACACTGTGGCGGAGTACCTGGCCTATCCTTCTCCTTGATCAGCATATTTAATTTGTAATGTTAATATATTTTAAATGTGTAATGTCAATATATATATATATATATATATATATATATATATATATATATATATATATATATATATATTTTTTTTTTAATCTGTAATGAATAATGTGACGTTATTTGCTCAATTATGTTTAAAAATGTATGCAAATAAAAATTTACTCTACTCTACTACTCTATTTTCTTGTTTACCTCTAAACCTAACCTTCTTCCTTAGTCACATTCAGGAGTATTTTCTTGTTTACCCAAATACACTTCGCTGTTCCGAAAGTCGGTTGACACAACTGTAAAATTTTAAAAAATGACTTCATTGTATTGGAGGGATAAAAAATGCATTTTCTACATATTTGCAAATCGTCATAATTGTACTTACGAATTTCGCCAAGACAGAGGATTTCGTAATTACAATTATGACGATTTACAAATATATAGAAAATGCAGTTTTGATTAATCCGATACAATAAAGTCATTTTTCAAATTTTTCCAATTGTGTCATTATACTTCCAAGACGGCGACTTATAAATTTTTACAATAAGCGGTATCAACATCTGCAAGACACCAGATCTTAATCCGATATTTTGCTGGTTTACTTTTCGCAGATTCTACAACGAAATCTACCACGAAATGGCACTAACTCTTCATCAACGGTAAGGTGAGAACCTTAATTATGGTATTTTTGACAATTACTTACATTTCAATCATGTTTCGAATAACTCATCCAACTGGCTATTTGTGAAAACTTGGTTCGTCTTTGTAAACTATGGTCCTTCTAATTTAATTGCGATTTTCTACCTCCAACCGGCCTTGTTAATTTGTAAAACTCACCAAATCTCGTATAATATCTTCAGAAATTATATCACCTTCTCCACAGACCCTGTTCATTAACTTCGTCATATATGGTCCTTAATACTTTTCTTTCAAAGATTCGTAGTAACTCTTTATCTCTGCTCGTCATTGCCCATTTTTCCAATCCATAAGTGAGCACTGGGCGTATTATTGTTTTATAAACTTTGCACTTTGTTGCTCTTATTTAATTATTTCTTGCCCGTAGATGAGGGCCTAGGCCAAAATAACAGCAGTTTTCCACGCATATTCTTTTTCTTATTTTTTTGGATGTGTTGTTTTTGCAGTCAACCAGTGAACAAGTTATTTTGTTGCATTCTTGATATAGTCGGCATATATTTAGTTTTCTGGGTGTTAATCAGAAGTCCGATGTTTTCTGCGACGTTTTTAATGTGTACCGTGTGAAAGCTTCAACTGCTTCATTTCGGGTTCTTTCAATGATCACGATGTCATCAACATATGCCATTATTTGTATACTACGGATATAATATATCATACCCGTTATGTTTATTGCAGAATCTTTCATAACTTTTTCTAACACTAGGTTGAACAGCATGCATGAGAGCGTATCTCCCTGGCGCAGTCCTCTGTAAGTTGTAACTTGTTCTGAAAGATCCCCTTGTACCCGCATTTTACATTCATCTTTCCTCTTTATTATTTTAATTAATTCTACCGATCCTTTTGGTATTCCAAATTCGATCACAGTCGAATATAATTAGGGTCTGTCAACAGTCTCCCAGTTGTTCATTTTACTCACCAGAATTATAAGTAGCTTCTATCAACTGCAAAATTTTTCATGATCTTGAAGTAAAAGACTACCATTGTCAAAATGCACTTTAAATGCTTTCTGAATTCCTACACACTCTTTCACTCTGCTTCCATGGGCACAAATAAAACTTTGGAAATAAAATATATTTATATACGTTTTAGTTACAATTAGGTTTATCATTGGATCAGTGGGTAATTTCAAATTATTATTTCAGGTACCAGTAAAAATAAATCCACCTTTCTTTCTTCGAAAATGTATAGGTACAATGGATAGGAAATTAGAAGATTAGTATTGTTTCCACCAATGATCCTTTAAATGAATAGATAGTAATTCGATCTATTATATGTAAATACCAAATTATTGTAGATAATTTATGCAACCGTTCTTAGACAGACACATCTATTTGAATGGGATAATAGCTTGAACAGGTATCTTTCTAAAAAAAATTTTCTAAAATTATTTGGTATTTACTATAAATGCCAAACTGCAAAAGCAACAAGAAATGGTTTATTACATTTTTATCGGTCGTCTTTAATAAAATACATATTTTGTTTGAGCTGCCTGTGCCGTAAATTTCCTTAAAATTTTGATTTATTACCCCATCTCGATTGCGAAAGGATTATAAATTATTACGGTTCTTGTCCTATAATTCAGTTTATCCATTTTAATAATACATAGACACAAAATCAAATATTTGCATTTTCTGCTAAGATAGTAAGGTTTGCCAATGAAACATATTTGTATTTTGTTTAGTTTTCTTCATTTTTCCATTTTAAGGCAGCTTTGATTTTTATTTTTAAGTAAGTCAATTGATTATATCAATTTGATTTATAGGTATACCTTTTTTATCTATGCACTGGACTAATAGCTGTAAATAATTTTGTGAATTTCAAATCATGCCTTGCGATTTTTTACACGTCGTAAATACATGTAACACCGAATGAATTTTGAATATTGATACGGTCGATGTCTGTTTCAATTACACTCATTTCGAGTGAATACAATCCTGTAATTTATTCTGATCCCTCACGTACGCGAAACATATTAACTGTAAAGTTGCGCTGATTTTAAACCTTATTCGCATTCCACTACCTCAGTAGTTATGTGTTGGTTTTGGGGTTTTTATTTTTTAATTTATTTCCTTAATTAAAAATTAACTGAGAAGAAGAAACTATAAATTCGTGAACTTTTGTTCTTATTCGTTTTAATTTGTTTAGTGAATTTAACTTTTTTTTTCCTCCTGCATTGTTGTATGGAGGTTTAACAACTCCACTTTTTAATTAACTTCGTATTTTATATATCGTTGATTGGCTTACAACTATAATATTAGTTGTTTTTTCAAAATGGTCCAATTTTAAGAAATTTTTAATATTGCTTGTAGCTACTTTCTCATTAACCGATAATGCCCTCTTTTTTAAAAGTGATGATTATGAATATGTGATGAAAATGATAAATGATTTGATTCTCGAAACTCTTCTTCCAGTTCTCACAAAACATATTACCAGAGTATTTGGAAGAGGCATCAGGCAAAATATGTAGTTTCTACAGGGTAACGTTCCGGAACATTACAATAATGAAGTTTGGGAATATCTTTTTAAACTATATTTGAACGTTGAATGGAACGGGAAACTGATGCGCGTATTTTTTGGCCATACCGAGATCCAAATCTTACCTATCAGACTTTTGCTTCTGAAGTGTTATGAAAAAGTGTGACGAAGCGTCATAACATACGTTTGTAAAAATTATAAACGAACAACTGGTAAATAGAATCATTGAAACTACAAATCAATTTCGTCAGAAACCAATAATTTTTCAAAATATTCAATTTTCCTTTTTAAAATGTGTAATAAAAAAAAGTTATTTTGAATATTTGTATGATAATACATGTTAATATGTAATAAATATTCAGTACATATTTTTTTGTCCAGCGAATAACATGAAAATTCATTTATAACATACTTTTTGTTGCATAGTTTTTTGTTGGGATATAATGAAGAACTGCCTTATACGCGTATACTGTGACACTGGATTATGTATAGGGTCTATTTCACTAAAAATATATCAATAATCTGATAGTCGTTTTCTTTATCGCGTTAATGCCTTCTGACCTTATTAAATGCAATAGTGGATAACAATATGGCTTCGCGGATTACGTTTAATCAATGATGCAGGATCTTTTCAAACTATTTTTAAATATCAATACTGGATAAAAAAACATAAACATTTATTTTATCATACACCGATAAAGTATTTACTGTCAGTGAAACTAACACTAAAATTTAAGTATTAAAAAATGTAAATACAAATTTCACTTGAACATCGAATAAATAATATTTGTATATTTAAAAAAAAATAACAGGATTATGCTAGCCCCTACAACATGTCTCTGTTCTTTGAAACATTTTCTGTAACCAACTTTTTTTGACGTGACAACGTCTTAAATTAGGTTGTGGCTCGGAGTCACTCATGAAAAAGTGTAACGCCCGCTCACGTCTGTTACGATGAGTCACCGAACGAGAGAGAGGCCCGCCGGACCGGCGAATGCCTTGCGACTCAGTCAACTACGTTAAAAGGAACAACCATCGACTTGACTTTCGCAAGACACATTACAGCAGAAACACTTCCTTTCATTTCATATTTCTCCTATCATCGTTCTATCCTCAACAAAATCACTCAAATAGAAATTAGTTAAGTTTAAGTTTACATGTACAATGTTTTAGTAAACAAAATATATTTCTATAGTTAAAATTTGTGCAATTCTTATTTTCATTCAATTCCTTGTTCCTATTGTGCAATTTAATAATATTCATATCAATAAATATTCTACCGAGAAAAAGACGTTGTCACGTAAAATCTTCGCCCGTAAAACCGACTTTACAGGCAACCGATTTTTTTTTCATTCTCCTTTTTCAAGTTACTTCCTCGTTCGTTAGTGTATAAATCTAATCCAGTCTTTTCGTTTGGTAATGTGAAATATTATGCAGTTTACGTACACTTGGGACATATCTCAGCCCTTGCATGCATATACATACTTCAACTTACTTCAACTTACTTCAACTAAATTTGTATGCAATTTGAGATTGTCAGGAAAAATTACTATTAGTTTACAAACGATAAAAAATGCCTTTTTTGAAAAACTGACTATTTTTAAACAGCTGTATCTTCGAACCTACTAAGTGGATTTTAATTTACCCATTTTTGTTTGAAATGTATTTAAAAATCCTTTATTTTACCTCTTTCTACAATACTTTTTTCGTTCGGCTAAATTTTGACAATTAATTAAAAATCATAAAATTTTTTAAGTTTTCTTTTTGTTCTTTACCTTTGAAATAAAACTTATCGTTTGCGGTTTTGTAAATTATTTCATCAAAAAGATGACATTATAACAAAAAAGTGAGACCTTGTGAGTTAAAATCGGTCCACTGGCTTCAGAGATATAGCTCTTCAAAGATAGGGTGAAAAGGGCTATTTTGACTCTTTCGAGGGGCATATCTCAGGTCCAGGAGTACCTATAGGGCTGAAAAAATAGCTAGAAGCTACTTTTTAAGATACAGGGATATACTAAACTTTGGTAAAAATCCACGCCTTCCTCCTACAAAAGTGGTCGGAAAGTAAAAATATTGCTCATATATATGTTCCGAAAGATTTCCGCGGATAGTAGAATTAAACCTAAAGCTAAGATTAATACTATTACAAGAATTATTATTAAACTCAACAGGCTTCCGGGTTGAACCGCATCGAATATCACTGCGCCGAGCTTTCGACATCCTCTTTGATGTCTTCTTCAGGTCTTCCGAATTCTCAGTCTCCCGAGCCCCCAGACAGTACTACACTGATCACTAATAAATGCAAGGCGGAAGGAGAGGAAGGCCCGCTATAAGATGGAAAATATACATAGGAAATGTTATGATAGAGACCTCAGAGAATGTGATCGGGAGGACGAACTCATAATGGAAAAAAGCCGAAAAAGACGAAGATATATACTGTTATTTATAGAGATAAACTCATCTCATTAACAATGTAACTCAAAATTGTTAACGCCACTCCTTTTCTTTGATGATAATAAAACTTATCGATCTGTCGCTGCACATAATTAAAGTTAAAAAAATTACTCTTCCTAATTTGCTATTACTCCCAAGCAAGCAAGTCTGCATTAACTGCATTGGTTGGAATAAACTTCAGAAATTATTAGATTTACACGAACCACTCCCTTAAACTCTTGAGCAGTTATTTACCTACATCCTCATCTTGAAAATACAAAGAGTTTGACAAAGAGATCTACCGATTTTAATTTAGTTCAAAATAACCAATTGTTTCCCATTTATATTTGAAATTGTTCGCAAAATAAATTTTTAAACAGTTTCTAACAATATCTCGAATTTTAACAAACAGTAAATTTTGTAGAAATATTTCCGCTAAATTAAAATAAATTTAATAGCTTTTACAACAATATTATGTCCATATTTTTTTAAAAACCTTTAAAGACGAAAAGGTTTTAACCTTATTTTATTGATGGCCTTTGTTTCAATCACCTAGTGAAGAGAATTTGGTATTAGTCGAACAAAATCTAAACGTAATCTGTGTTAAATAACTGTATCCATTGAGTGATTCATTTGTATATGTATCATTTTATTACCAACACGGGCAATTACGATAAAATCAAGACTGGAATACCATCAATTTGGCAATTCTTACATAATTAATATTTCCGGCGAATATTGTATTAATTAGTCGCAGTTCCAAATTAATTATTAGGTAGTCTAACAGTTAATAGTTTTTATTAAAAGGAAACAAGTTTGAGACATTTTAGACATGACCTACACGATCATAAATCTTCATGTAAAAACATTTGTAAAGAAATTTACTATTTTTGTTGTGAATAAGTCACAATTTTACTTTAAAATAAGTTTATTTGACGATTTAATGATTCCCTTTTCAGCATTGATATTGTGATTTAATTTGTAATTCAGATATCTGTTGGTGTGTGTTAGTTTTCTATACACCGAGTCTCATATCCAGTATCCTTCTTTGAGATTAAAATATCGAGGAAAGGTAATCTCTTATTATAATCCTTTTCGATGGTAAATGTTATTTATTATCTCTTCTTTATCGTTTATATTAATCAGGAATGTATCCAACAACTCTGATCCATGAGACCTCATCATTTACATAATATCTCCACCATACTGTGGGTTTTAAATTTTATTTAAAAATAAGATTTGTTTAGAAATCTTTCATTGCTAGACCAAAATGTTGTTTATAGAAGTCATATATACTTTTCAAAATCACATTTTCTCAAGTGGCACTTGCAAATTCAACTTCAACGTAAATAACTATCATGTCAAATATACTTTTGTATAACATTATGATTATTTTAATATCAATTATTGATATAATACGCCGGGACTTGCTGAACTATGATGAAACTGATGTAAATAGGAAAGGGCGTAACCAGGCGGTATTATAAAGGTAAAACAATCAATCATCGAATCAATTATTAAAACTTTTTACGCCAGATTTTCTATATTGGTAAAGTTGAGTTTGTTTAGGTGAAATATGTGCTTGTATTTGAATTTCAAAATAACAAAATTGATGTTTAATATGGAAATGTAACAGAATAGATATATAAGAAATACACCAGGACCCAAAAGAAACTGGCAATAAAATAGTAAAAAACTGGCTACAATATTAGCGTTTACACTAGTTATGAATCGTTATATGTACCGTCGAAAGGGGTTACTTTAATTCTATGATGTGATTTTGAAAAAAAAAACCTGAAATTTTTGTGTTAAGAAAGTATGCAACTCAAACGTTGAGTCCGTCATTGTAGTTGTCACTACTTAAATTCACTCAATTCAGTATACTTGTCGTTTTCAATGCACTATTGAAGTTTGTGTTTAATTTTAAAGATATTTTATATTGTACTACTAAATTTGGATCCACAGCTCTTATAATATTTCAGGTAATTATTTCTATATTACCTTAATGTAAATATTATGTTTATATGGGATTCAGGCACAATTGATTGTGTGTATGTTGAATGAAAATTACATTTTTAACTGACTAATGTCAAAATTGATGGTTAACTTACTTGTCCTGGATATTGTAGTTGTAGGCAATAGTATGTTTATGGTTGAGAAAAATCTAGGAATATCAAATTCTGCCTGTTTTGTGCCTTTTTTGTATTATATGTCTGTATGTTAACGTAGATTATTTGTTTGTATATTGTATGTTGCAAATGTATTGTAGATGGTGTCTACGACTTCCTATTCATCCGCTACTGTTGGTATTGTTACGATAAATATGAGTCGTATTAAAAACCTGCAAACATTTTTTTATTCTCACTTTTGTTCTAGTATTTTCTCCGACCCGCTAGAAACCGGTCTGGCGTTCCCTTTCATTCGAGAGAATTCAAAGGTCAACATTCATAAGGATTCGAAGGGATTCCAGAACTAACGGCTGTTTGATATATATAGCGGAACTTTCATTGTGGAGACAGTCTGGAAAATATAATCGGGTCGAGTTTCGAATTGTAACGCGGAAATAAATATTGTAAATAAATAATATAAATTAAAGTAGTTGTGATAAGTGTAAGAATATTGTATATATAAATTAAATAAAGACTTTAATAAACTAAGTGTTAGAATATATTTTATCATAAATAAAGTTAATAAATTAGACTAATAAACCCAGTTCAGTATGTTCTTATTATTGTCTTTTGGCATTGGCAACTGAAGCCTGCTACATTCTTCCAATGGATTTGCAGTGGTTCATTGGATCTCAAACAAGCTTTTGCAATTTCCTGTTAACAATGTTGGAATGGTATTCGTAATATTATTCACGCATATGAAAAAGTCATTAAGATTTTTTTTAATTTTTAAAACTTGTACCACAATTAGAAAAAATTACCGCACGCCCTTGTAACGAGTTCCTTTAAAGTTTTTATACAAAACCAAAGGATCTGATAAAAATCATAAGTATACAGGTAAATACATTCGATTATTTATAACACATTTTCCGTCCGTTAGATAATACTATCTTGCATTTTGAACAACTGTGCACTTTTGTTAATTTTTGATAAATTATCTTATCAATTACGTCAGTGCAATTATTACATGAGACCTCACGAGCCATATAATTGTATTCATATATGTGTAATAGAATATAAACAAAACTATGTAAAAGAAAATTTGTTTACTTTTCACATTTACTTGAATTTACCAATTTGAAATATTATTATTATATACCATTTGAAAATACCATTTGAACAATTTGAATACACTCAAACTAAAGTTCATTTGGGTCAAATATTTTCAAGATTTTGCATCTTTGTTACACCTTATGTTATATAGTTATATACTAAACCCGGCGTTATAAATAAACATATATTTGGTGGTAAAGACGTAGTATCCTTTATAAAAATTGGAAGACTAAGATGGGCAGGACATCTGGCAAGATCACTGTAGAACAACCCTCCTAGAAGAATCCTTATGTCAAACCTTTGGAAAGTAGAAGTAGGGGTAGGCCAAAACTCAGATGGAGGGATGGTGTAGATGAAGATGGTAGACCAATAGGCGCAGCAAACTGGCAACAGTTGGCAATGGATAGAACTGACTAGCGTAATAGACTTGGGAAGGTCGAGGCTTTTTGATAGGGCTGTAGCACCAATGATGATGATGACTAAACCCGGCGAACTTCGTACCACCTTACAGTTAAATATATTATGTAAGAAAAATGTCAAATAAATTTAATGCTTTCTGATAAACAGTATTTTTGTTTGGTTTTACGGTACGTAAATATACAACGATGGCGGTTTTACGCCGCGCGAATAATTGTCTATGCGCGAGACATGAAAAGTCTAAGTTAATTCCGCGAAAACTTCCAACGATTGCCTTGCGATTTGTTTATCATCATTACAAAAGCAAAACGCAAGTGAAATTATAGACGCTTAAAATCAAAAAGTAAGTCTGTTGGAACCGTTGGTATACGCGGGATCAAAACATCCTCACCTTTAATAATCGTTGCCTCAATGACATTATTCATTAGCGTTTTCATAGTCAGTATCGTTCCGTTGCACAGTCGAGGTTGATTAATCTTACGTATCATAATGACAACCAATCCTACTTTTAATTGTATGTTGTGAGAAGGAAGTACAGGCAATTCCAATGAATTTAAAAACTCTGTAGGATTAATTGACAACTGCTTCGAAAACACAATCTTTGCTTTGATCTTGTTGCAAGAACACTCGTATGTAAGTTGTCAATTGGAGCGTTTTTACGTGCCCCAACAAAGTGGATGATGTTAGGTATTTATTTAGTTCGTTCGTTCGTTCGCAGCAATTGATTGGGAAATAATTTGGAAGAGTCTGACGAAAATAATCTGAAAATAGAATCATTGCTCTACCAAAAATGTATTGGTTGTCACCAATATATTTCAAAGTTCTGTTGAGTGCCTCCAATGACCTCTTGTGGGCCATCATACATTCAAACGATCAATTTGCATAACTGTAAAATCGTCGCCATTGCGCTATTTTTGGCGATGCTGCAAGCTGGTTTTTCATCGATTTGTATGTTTAATAGTAATTTCAAGGCAGAATATCCAGTTCTTTCCTCTTCTACTAAACTTGCAGCTATTCCAGATTCAATGTTCACAACTTCTATCAGAGTATCGTTCGCAATCCTTTTGTTGTTGCTTCAATTGTAGAAAATTTGTACGAACAGTGTCGAACCTTTTTGTAACTGTTGTTCTATTTCATAGAGTCACAAAGAAAATAAATAACACATTTACCACTTTTGAAACCAGCCTGGTATTTACCTATTATTCGTCCTGCATATGGTGCTATGGGGTGGTATACTATAGTAGAGAAGCGTAATTCCTGTGTGGTTAGATCATTCAAACATCTCCTTTTTTGCATATGGTGCAAAGTATTCTAATATTGAAATCACTGGGGAGTAATTTCTGTGTCTATATCGCTTTTTTGAGCTGCTGTAGTTATGATATCGTGGCCACCTTCTTTATAAAGTTTAGCTTGGAGATTATCTATTTAGGGTGATTTGTTTGTGGCTAGTTTTGAACTGCCTCTTTAACTTCAAGAATCGTTGGTGGTTCCTTTTCCCTCTCGTCTTTTCCGAGTACCTCATCTCTTTCGTCTTTCAGGTTTCTTTTTTTTTCTATATTAAGTATCCGCTTATAGTATTTCACCCATCGATTCAATACATATTTCCTTGTTATTAATGAGTCACCATTCAGACGTTTGCATTGGTTTGCAGTTGCCTTGAATTCTTTTCTGTTGATGTTAATTTTCTTATAGAATGATCTGCAGCCTTTTTCTTTATTTTGGTCGAGATCAATCCATGCAATAAAATTTGATGTCATCCTAACGGAAACATTTTGACTAATCAAGTGGTATGAAGCCAACTTGAATAAACAAACTCTATAGATCCACCGATTTTGCTAGCCCCACCTGCCGCAAAAAACACACAAGTTCATGGAATGGACTTGGTAGACAATTGATGAACGCCACCATCTGTTCGGAGCCGAAAGCTACCCCAAAAAAATAAAATCCCGTAGCAGATTTCTCGATGTGGTCATGACCAAACTACCCACTCATCGAGGAGATGACTAGGACGTAGCCCAGTACGGAGTCGAAATTTTTGAAAATCCATACAATTTTACTGTAAATATGGACACCATTTTTAACTAACTCTTTTCATCATTTTATATAGATAACTACTACATCCATCTCATCCGTTGTAGTTCAACAAATGCTTCAGCATATTTTGTGCTTAACCGCTATATATTCAAAATTATTGTTTTATTGTCTTCTTTTATTCATTTTAGGTTACATCGGTATGCATTCGCAAACCCTTCGCACCAACCTAGAGGACCAGGCTGTTTTTTTTTTCTGATCTGCCTCCACCAGATTGATTGTATTACAGAACTAGGTTTAAAATGTTACCGCTCATTTCGCTCGACGTTCGAGGCTGTTGACCGCTGCATCCATCGAGTTAATTGCATCATATCCAAAATCGATAAGGAGTCACTTCTGGCGGTTCTGCCGAACCGATTATCGTTATCGCCGCCTTTACTGCCCTTGTGATCTTCACCTCTATTCCTGGACATGAGGTCCATGTTGCCCTTCGTTGAAATATCTCACATTTCTATTCATTTCATTAAATAATGTTTACCTTAAGATTGAATCAACTTCAGTAACCTTATAGTCATCTTAAAGCAAAGTAAATTATTAAGTATATTTATCAAATTGTACTTTGATTTGACGTATAATTTCTAAAAAAATAACAATAAAATTCAAAATTGTGAAGTGTGTCGATTTCTATGCGTGTAAGTGTATTTACGAAACGCAGATTTAAAAATAATGTCAATGGTATACCAATGTTTAGTTTATTTTAAGTGACGACAAGAAAGGGCAATTTACTTAGATGCACAGCATTTATTCTAAACAATGGTATAGTATTCAAGGGAAACATTCCATTCCGAACAATACATCTATGAGTACAGCCTTGACCGACATTGAATTAGATGAAAACTAGTGAATTTGAGGCAATTGTTTATATTCATTCACTCTGACAATATTTAAATAATTGTTTGTGGAGATTTCCCATTTTATTCACATTTGTAGCTGTTGTTCATACGCGCTATATTCCATCTGGTTTACATTTGAACAAGTTTACCACAATCAGTAAAATAGTAATATTTTTAGTAGAGGAATGTTAGGTTAAAGTTACTCAAACTGATCCATCTGTCATATTGAAAAGAAATAGTGGAGAGGACAAAAGCGATTCTTTTGTTGATTTGATTCATTCTAGAAGTCACTTTGTGCAATCAACACCGCGTTTTAATTATACACAGTTTTATTCCAATGCCATATTACCGATTGCCGAATTCGATTTAAAACTGAAGGAAAACATTGTGGTAAATCTTTCCATATAGATATATGTATATTTATTTAAAGTATCAGCAAAAATAAGAAAAAAAAACAGAAAAAAAGTAGAAAGTCAGTTCGGTGAGTACCAAGGAAGTCTTCGTAAAATCTAGATAAATTAGATTTTTCTGCTGAAAAAAGTGTTAGGAAAATGCTCAATATGATATACCAACATAAAGTTTATCATTGATTTCACAGCAATGTCTGAGTAGGTAGAGAGAAGAAATATGCTTGGTGCTGAAAGGAAAATAAAAGTATCAAAAAACTAAACATACTGACAAAAATGGCACACTATAAGAAGCAGTAAATTTAAAAATAGTAGAAGGAGAAGACATATTTATAAAGGTGGAATAGAAACAATAAATACGAAAACCATAGATGGGGAATAGGCGAAATAGTTTTAAGTGTTTTAAGTATGTTAAGAAATAATGGAGTTAACAATCAATAAAAGTAAGAGTGTTATCATAAGGCTTCCCATTCCTGGTGGAGTGATTGCCGTTATCTCTTTGAGCTCTTCTAATTTGCTTATTACGACAAAGAGAAAATTAGAATACTTGGACCATCTAATGCGGGGACAAAAATACACATTCCTACAAAATATAAACTAGAGAAAGATTATTAAAGGACGAAGTAATCCAGCCCGCAGAAGAATATCTTGGATGAGAAATATAAGAGGTTGATTACTTTGCACCACAAACGAACTGTTTAGAACAGCTGTAAACAAAGTTTGAATAACCTTAATGGTATCCAATCTACGATAAGAGAGAAATAGAAACAAGAAGAAGCTTATCTTTGCAGTAAAATATTACTAACTTGGCCTACCACTATTTTTCCTTGATTAAACTATGATTCATAATTATTTTACAGAGTTATTACGTACATTTTAAGTGTTACTAAACTCTTTCAAAGATGCATACGAATTTATAAAAGTATTTTACAAGAAAAAGCCCAAAAGGTCCTTTTAAGGGACGAAAGTAACTAAGAATTAAAAAAAATGTAAAATTACATTAGCAAACAGAAACGAACAGAAAAATCAAAATATACGCCAGCAACATGATCAAAGGTAAACATAGTTTTAGTACAGAAAAATTTTACCACAAGAAATACCAGATAATTAATCTAAAATAGATTAAACAGATAATACTAACAAAAAATAATCATTAATAAGAAGGTACAAGTGTTGAACCAGGAAAAATCCTTAAACTTCGTATAAGAAAGTTATTGGCTTTCAATAAGAGCACAGAACTTCTTGATGGAGTTACAGTAAAGAATATAGTGAGCATTACCAAGTGCCAAAGACAGGTAATATCTTGCCTGTACCAAGAACAAGAAGAAGAAGAGAAGAAGTGTTCTTCAAAACTAGTCCAATTTGAAGGGACATTAAAAAATCAGGTGCATGAGAAAAAGAAAAATAGGCGTTGCTAACTGCTGTGAAGAAAAGGCAGGTGACGAACAGGTTTGACAATCACTCATCTCCCCAACATACTGTTCCCGTTTACTTGATGATAAGGCTTATGCCAGGTAGACTACTGAAAGTGTACCAATAGAATATTAATATTCAAGATAAATACATATTGTACTTACAGTGTTCTAACCTGCGTACCAGTTGCGTGTTTAAAAATAGCTCTCACGAACAGTTTACTGGATGTATCAAGCCTAATCTTCTTTTGTATTATGCGTTATTCATATATTGAGAGCTTTGTAGGTAGGATTCCTTATTTCACGCATACTCTTAAAACCAGTATGGACTAAATAAAATAAAAATAAAGAAACGGGAGATTCTAAAAATGGTCCAAAAACTAAAAAAGCTAATTCAAGAACAAGTGTCCAGGTTATCAGTTTCCAAAAGATTGCTAACATTAACATTGTGAAAAGAACTAACAATAGATCCACTAGAATAACACTGTTGTATCCAAGAAGTAACAAGAGATCAAGAAGACGTCCAAACTTAAGATGGCACTATGACAAGACAACAAGCGCCGGTACAACATGGCGCAGAAAAACGAATATTCGAGACAATATATATATATATATATATATATATATATATATATATATATATATATAAATATAATATAATAATATAATACAATAAATACTCTGACAAAATATTGTCCTGAGTTAAAAAGGACCAGTTAATAAAACTTATAGGCTCTTTCAGTTGATATGTGCTGAGGAAAAGTTCTTTAAACAAATTACTTTCTTCAACAAAAAACGGAGTCTAAATTTGTTAAGGCTGAAAAATTCCCTAAATCCAAACATGTACTTGCGTACCTTCCAGAGACCAAGAGGTGTCACCATCTATCTTATAAAACAGAATAAAAGGCTCAGGTTAGTACAACGCTGGGCAATCTTTACCTCCAAGCCAGCTGCTGGTGAAGGATTACGTGCTAATTTTATGAACTTGGATGAAAAGAAACCTACGCATCCTGGAGATATTAATGCGCCAAATGTTTACTTCCACTCATCATAAGCTAAACATTTAAAATATTAGGCGAGACATGTTAAATAAAACCTAATATTATCGAATTATAAGTTCTGTATTCAATGCAAAGTATTAACCAAACAAGTCTTCAATGCAAAGATTTAATTATTCAAATTTTGGGGTTGACGACATTAAAAAATTAAGTAAACATGAATGAAGATACATAATTACCGTGAAATATAGGACGTCGATTAAAAAATTGATTAATTAATTGATAATACAAAACATAAGTTTTAATGAAAAACTAATGTTTTTTGATATACATTTAGTCGATTTAGCAAATAAAATCAATTTAAAGTAAAAGAATTTTTCTATATCATACAATATGAGAATTGAGAAAACCCGAAAACTTAATTTTTACTGCTTAAACCTTCGTTAAATTGTAATTTTTTCAAAAATTTTTGTGCCATGTGAAACCTGTACAAAAATTGTAGGAAAGTAGAGTAATTATAATTTGGTATGCATGCATTGTTTTCAAGTAGGTGCTTACAAAGTGGAAAAAGCTATAATTATAAATTAGATACGTAACTAGTGAGATTTATGTAATTTCATGATTTAATATTTTATGGACCATGTACTATGTAGGTCTAGAAATTTGAAGATTATAAACATAGGTTGTCAAACAGGGTGATCTTTGTACACAAAATAGAAAAGAACATATTTGAATCAATCTATCAAACAAGTTAATAAACAAAAGGCTATCAATTGAGGATGAGCAATAATGCTTTCGAATCGTAGATTCATGTAACAGAAGTATTTTCGATCGTTTTGATTATTCCTAAAGGCATCTCTCTTGTATATAATAAATGTATAACGACCTTTAATTTGACCCATTTTAAGGTCTACGAAACATAGATTTGCTGGTTTGTTGCATCCTAATGATTTCTCTAGCACTTGCCCCATTATAAATATAGCGTAAGTGCATGATCTTCCCGACCTAAAACTTTGTTATTCCTTTGCTAGTGTTATAATTGCATTCAGTTTATTTGATGAAATCATCCTTGATAGTGCCAAAGAAATTGGAGGCCCGCAACAGCAAAATGAACATAAAAACTGTCTAATAAAACCAAAATAACGCTAAAAGAAAAATAGAAAATGAAATTAAGTAACACCACACAGAGAATAAAATACACAGAATTTTGTAAGATAATAGGGAAAAGTATTAAGGAAGACATAAGAAAATGCAATGAAACACTAGTAGAATAATCAAAAATAGAAATAACTATAAGAAAACAAGAAAAGCATTAATTATTGGGAAGAAGCAAACCATTGCTCTAACAAACGAAAACACCAGAACTGTAGGAAGAAATCAAATAATACAACTCGTGACTAAATTTTACGACCTATACAAAGCCCCTGAAATACTTGAAAAAGCGATCAGTAACCAAGAAGATGTACCAGAAGTCCTTCCGGACGAAGTAGAATCGACAATTACAAAAATAAAAAACGGTAAAGCAGCTGAAATAGATGGCATAACAGTGGAACTGCTTAAATATGCTGACAAAAAAAACTGGAAAATCTTAGCGGGCATATTTACGAACTGCCTAAGATCAAGATGCATACCAGACCACTGAAATACAGCAAACATAATTATTATTCATAAAAAAGGTAGCAAAGAGGATATCAAAAACTACAGACCTATAAATCTACTACCAATTATATACAAGATATTCACAAAGATCATCAACAACAAATTAACAAATGCATGCACAGCCAAGAGTGCAAGTTGGCTTCAGAAGTGGATACAGTACTCTGAATGATATCCATACGCTTCGAGAACTAATGATTAGAGCTAAAGAATATAAAATACCGCTAGAATTAACCTCCAAAGATTTAGTTTTTAGATCCTAGAGAAGGCTTTCAATTCTATATATCCCAAGGCAGTAATAGAAGCTTTGACCAACCAAGATAAACAAGCAAAAGCTAAGGTAAAAATTTATGAAAACATTCCAGAATTTCCCACTACTAGAGGCGTCCGGCAAGGAGACGCAATGTCACCAAAGCTCTTCACTGAAACTCTAGAAAATACTAATATAATAAATAATAATAAATGTATATATACAGACATCATTCTGATTGCTAATAATCCTGCAGAACTACAAGAACTTATAAGCGACCTAAATGCAGTTAGCAATGAAGTTAGCCCAAAAATGAACTTGACAAAAACAAAAACTATGTACAACGATCTAGTGGATGTCCAAGATATAATAAGAAACAACACTGTAGTTGAGACAGTAGAAGAGTAAGGGGCGATTGATTAATAAATCTAGCTCCTTACCGCCAGAAATCATCAGAAGAATTAATCTGACTTGGGCATCTTTTGTTAAAAATGCATTTATATTCAAATTCAGGATGCCACTCCACCTGAAGAAAAAAGCATTCGATCAGTGTATACTATAAAAATAAAGAAAGAGAAAATAGCGAAACTCAAAGGTCAGTGGAGCGATGCATGTTAGGCATAACAAAGAGAAATTGAAAAAGAATAGAATGAATCAGACAGAAAACCTAGGTCACTGATGTAATCTACATGATTCAATCTTTAAAATGGCAGTGAGCCCGACATTTATCGGGAATAACTGACAATAGATGGTCCACTATAATTACACTGTGGTATCCAAGAGGCGTGAAGAGACCAAGAAGACGTAAACATTTAAGATGGGACTATGACATAAGGAAACAAGCCGAACCACATTGCACAGAAAAGCGAATATTAGACAATCGTGGGTAGAAATAAAAACGACTTGTAAGGGAGGCTGCACCATAATCGGTAGAATACGCTGAGAATGATGATGATGATGATGATATATTACTGCAAAAAATATTGTTGCTATATTTTATAAAGTAAGAATACGAGATGGGTGGAGTTCATCCAAGTTTATGGTACAGATTTCAATTTTTTATTTATATCATTATCTTATTCCATAAATTAATGATATAGTATAACTATAATAGTTTAAACTTATATTTTATATAACGGTAACTTGTTTTAATAAGATTCAAATTTAAAAAATCATAAAATTGCGATTAAACTCTGTGATAACATTCCCGTGACTGGTAGTTAATCCCATTATTTTATGATATATAATCCGTAGTGATAAGGAACTAACAACTGCATCTTTTATATCCTAATTGTCAATATTAATTTTGCGTGAACTTACCTTTTTCTGTAGTTTCTGGACTGTGAGGTATATTTTTGTCCTCTCTCTTCTCAGTATTTTCTACTATTACTACCGGCGTTGTTTTAGGAGAAGACCTGTAACATAATATGTACTGAACATAGATTTAACATGCTATTAAATACTACAGGTAATTACAAATGGAACAGACAGATCTTCATCAATTTTGCATTTTTCGAATAAATAATATATTGAACAAATCATTTTTACCGTCAAAAATTACATATTATCCCAGTTTTTTTATCGATGGAGTGCTACGTAGCAGTCACTTAAATAAGGAACTTAAATATATAGAAAACCATAGCAAACAGAAATAATTCGGAGTAATCTATAATAAAGTTAACATCAACAGAAAAGATAGATCTTCTTCCATACAAAACTGTATTAATATTTCTCTCCAGCCAGATGCCAGCTCCAAAGAAGAAGAAGTCACAACACTAAAAGGGAGATTCAGAGATCTTTCAGTAACAAACTGAAAGATCTAATTAAAATGAAAAACATCAAAAGAAGAAGAGCCAACAGAACAAGAAATCAAGAAGACAAAATAATTGCTAACGAATCAAATAGGAAAGTTAAGAAATACTTAGAAAAGCATAGAAATTAAATCCGGGACCAAGAGCTAAATCCAAATAAATCAGCGTTCTGGAAGCTTTAAAAAATAGATCGGAAAGACAAAATGCCAATTCAACTCCTACATGGAATTGTACATGCAGAAGAAGGAAAAACGAAGTGCTAAAGGACACGCTGGAAATGGGATGCAGAAACAACTACCATCCCAAAGAAGACTTAGATTTCACAGAAGAGGTAGAAAGAAGGGGGTGAATCTAAGAAGAAAAAGGGGCAGAATAGGTATTACACAAACCTCCCCGAAGAGATCAAATAGCTGATAAAAATGACCAATGAAAAGAAAACACCAGGACCAGACCACAAATACAGCACTTAAGAACCTGCCAGCGAAAGTAATAGTCTATATTACAAACATTATAATATTATTAATTATTACATTATTAATAATATGCTAAGACTAAGATATTTCCGTGATAGATGGCAGAAAGCTCATGTGCTTATAATTGGAAAACCAGCGAAAAACGGGAACTTTCCACAAAACTACAGGCCAATACGCTTATTGTCGTCAATAAACAAAATTGCAGAAAGAGTAATACTAACCAGGCTCAAAGAGGAATCTAAAGCAATAGGAACTATATCTAAAGCACAATTCGGATTCAGAACTGAATATTCATGCGAACTCCAGGTACTGCGATTAACCGAATATATAACGAAAGGGTTCAATGAAAAAATGTATACATCAGCAGTCTTTCTTGATGTTATTAAGGCTTTTGAAAGAGTATGGCATGAAGGCTTGCTGTATAAAATGAACGAATATGGATACAGTCAAATGTCTCATTACATCGTACCTAGCCAACAGGAGGTTTAAAGTTCGATTAGGATCAACCCTGTCCGGAGTCGGATCATAGAGCCAGGAGTGCCACAGGAATTGGTACTGTCGCTTTACCTGTACACAATCTACACACCTGACACACCAACTGATCCCAGATAGTTATTATAGCAGATTATATATAAGTTTATACGCAGACGACACTGCAATAGCAGCCTGCAGTGAAGATCCGAATGTAGCCACAAATCATCTACAAAGAGCTCTAAATTGTATACAAGCTTGGTGCAATAAACCCGGAAAAAACACAGGCCGCCATGTACCAGTAAAGGAAAGGCAGACCAAACAGAGAACTAACGGTACTCAATAAACCAATTGAATGGACCAGCCAAGCTAAATACTTGGGCATAACTCTTGATAAAAAGCTATCGTTCACGGAACATGTGAAACAAACGCTCTACAAATCCAAAGCACTAAGAAATCAATTCTCTTCGCTAATAGGTCGAAAAAGTAATCTGAGGTTTAAAATTAAGATCCTGCAATAGTATAATCCTGCCAACATTAGAATATACCTCTGCAAGATGGGGACATACCTACAAAACCAATAGGAAAAAGATCCAAACAGCCCAAAATTTCATAATCAGAGAAGCGTTGGGAATACCTAAGTACGCCCCGTTAAAAGGCCCGTCAGGCCTTTATACAGCCATTTAGGCATATGCCCATAAGGCATGTCAAAAGACCTTAAACGCGGAGGCTAAGTATCGAGGTCATGTGCGACAAGCATGGCCTCGATGGCCAGACCTTTCGGGTGCTCAGCCAGTAAGGAAGACAAAATTTATTTCGCCAAATCGGCGGCTGAGTAACCGAACAGACACATATTTCGAAAAGAGAAACATTAACTTACGTTGGTCGCTTTCTGTTCGGAACACCACCTTTTTAGGAGAATTAAGTCCCAAAGTCATGTTAAATTAAATTAAATTCATAATTTCAAGGAAAAAAGCTGCTCTAGCTATTCCTACAGTTAGGTGGCCTAACCAGAACCACATTCTAAATTTCATTCAAGCTAACTTTGTTAAAATTTATAGAATTCCCGGTATAATTTTAAATCTTCTTTTCAACTGCCTCTTCTATTTAACACTAATTTACATAATACTCCTCATTCATTCATCTTCACAGATTTCAGTTACGTTTTTTTTTATTTATAAATAATTTGTTTTTCATTCTTGATCAATAATTATTTCTCAAGATATATAGTTATTTAATTATTAAAAACCGTAACGAAGTTGGAGCTGTTATAAAAAATATTATTGTATATAAATATTAAAACATTCATTAAATGTTCAAGTCATTCACCCACAAACAATACAATGTTATTATTGTTGGACTTTTATTTTTGCAGTGCCTTTATCTTATCGCTTTGTGCAATACTATTAAAAAGTGAAGGGAACTTTAAAGTTAGAAATTTATACATGTAATATGGAATAAATATATATATATATATATATATATATATATATATATATATATATATATATATATATATATATATATATATATTGAATCAGCATAATATTTTAGTAATTTCTGATATAAAGTATATTTCACGAATTTACGGCTGTTTTGAATTTTGAATTATCGCTAGACACTCGACAGCAAATGATCCATTCTACTGCACAGCAGTAGAAGGGCGAAACTAAATTGCCCTAGCAATGAAAATATTCATATTCACAAGTAATTTCTAAATTGAATTAAAAAAACTGTTTTTATAATCTTTTTGCAGTATTATCCAAGTTATTTACAGTAAATCCTATTGATATAATTCATATGCACTGCACATTTTACGCGGAAATGTTTGTTTGCCTATCAGTTTTACCTTTTTTGCTCAGCATTAAAGACAGTTCCATTTTAATTAACAAGATTATGAAGATTTTTGAAACATATTTTTGTTGTATATTTACCTGCAAAATATTTGTTACAACCAGATTAGTTATTATCTATAATTAAATGTGATTCTAATAAGTGAGCTCTGAGAAATTAACATAAGCGTAGATATTTGACTATTCAGAGAAACTTATACTTTACTTTAGCGATACGCCCAACCCGATTACAAATTAGTGGTACCCAAATAAGTTTTTCATAGTAGTACGTGTGATTGAAAAGAGTTTACTAGAACCTAGACGATACCCTAAAACTAAAGATCTTCCTGAGGGTCGTAAGTTTCAGATTCTAGTCATTATATATAAAATGCGTGAAAAGAAAGAACATGTTTCTGTAGAGACAGTGTTAAAAAAATTAAAAGTCAGAAATACATTCGAAATTTTCAGGGTAAGTCTGTGGAGAGTTTTCAAACATATTGCCCATATTGGGTTTAGGTTCAAAATGGAAGACAAAAAAGCCTTTAACCTCAGATTCCCAGACAATGTAAAAGCCTTGAACCTCAGATTCCCACTTCCAGAATAATTGTTGGTGATTTCAATAGTCACAAACCCAAAATGGAGATCTCTCGGAATAAATTCCAAAAGGTAAAATTTTAGAAAACATAATCACCTTAAAAAACCTAAACTTGCTGAATGATGGAGAATCAACACGATATAATATTCAGACAGGTAGGTACCTCATCAGCTCTCGACTTGTCATTATGTGATCCTGTACTGTCACCAAAGTTTTCATGGGATGTAATCCCGTTTTTATATGGAAGTGATCATTATCCTATTAAAGTGTATTTCAATAATAATTATGAAGATGTTAAGACAACTCCAATTACAAAATGGAATCTACAGAAAGCCGATTGGTACTTATTCAAAAAGTATATCCAACAGAATTGCCATACCTTAAAAGAAGTCACCGGAAATCATCATATAGATGAAATTCATTAACATGGTGGAACGCAGAGCGTACTGACATATTTTATATAAAAGAATATAAAAAATCCTTTAACAAATTAAAACGTCACAAAACACCTGAAAATACCATAGAATATAAGAAATTACGGCCTCAAGCTACTAGATATATAACTAAAAAGAACAGATAAAAATCTTGGCAAGAATTTATGTCTCCTATTAATACCAATATGCCTATAAGCACCGTATGGGAAAATGTAGAAAAAATATCTAGAAGCAATATACATAAAAGGTTTCCATTTCTATGCAAAAATAAACAGATAGTAACATCTAATACCAACAGCAAAATTACTAGCAAAACATTTTGAAATCCACAAGGAAAATAATTCCTGTAGCTGGCTGTATACCACGTATAACAAAAGAGGTTAGTCTTTGTATGTGGGTATATTTTATTTTATAAAAACCCTTAAAAGGGCAACATTACAAGCACGAACGTTTTCGGAACAACTGTTCCATCATCAGGTTAAAATACGGGTTACCATGCCTGAGCCACCAAAATATTTGGGTAAAAATTTTGAAATGAACTCCAGCAATAACAACTTTGTTAAAGAGTTTATCAATACTAAGATGATTTCGGAAAATCAATTAATAGATTTTAATTACATTGAAGATAATCCTCTACATATAAATTTACCATGGAAAAGCTTAATCACTCTTTAAGTACCAGCAAAAAATCGGCGTCAAGACCAGACGATGTTCCTGTTAGTTTCTTCCAAACAAAATCTACCAGTTAATGGAAAAAAATATCTTCTTAACTTATGCAACAGAATTTGGGCAAATAATGAGTTTCCCACAAAATTTACGTAAGCGATAATAATGCCATTACTAACGCCAAAATTAATCACGAACTGATCTTGATTTCTATAGGAAAATTTCTCTTACCAGTACCGTGTGCAAAATCTTAAAAAAATAGTGAATTATAGACTAAGATGCTTTTTGAAAAATAATAAATTAATAATCAATCCTGCTTTCGCAGGAACAGATCCACCATAGATAATTTAAAAGACCTGGAGTCCGAAATGCACGAATCATTTGCAATCGGACAGAAATGTCTTGCTGTCTTTTTCGATATCACAAAAACACTATTCTTATTAGCGATAAACAAAATCTTAGAAAACTTTCCAAAACTTATTAAGGTGAGATTATACGCTGATTTGATTATATATTATTATAATAGGAAAAATATTCTTTCTATACAGAAAAACTGTGCATTAAATCACCTTGAAAACTGGTCGAAAGCTGTGGGATTGCAATTTTCTACAATCAAAATCAAATGTATTTTATTTTCAAAAAAAGCGGCACTCTACAAATCCAGATCTTTAGTTATATGAAAACAACTTCACTTATGTGGAACACTTTTTTTAAGAATAATCTTTGATAAGATCTTGGAAATACCATTTTACGCAAATTAGGCAATCTTGTCAATCTGGTTTCAATTTAATGCGAACACTGTGCAATCGTAAGTGTCTGGTCAGATTTTAAAAGTTTACAAATCACTAGTACGATCAAAACTCGATTATGGATCACTTGTATACTCATCTGCAAAGAAGACTCTTCTTGCTCATCTAAAAATCATACAAAATACAGCACATCATAGAAGATATTTATATCTCTCTCCATACTATTCAATTTCCAAAATTTTTTGATCAGGCATATACAGTCACTCTTTCTAAATACAATAATCTTAAGACCCCCCATGCAATAATTATTCAATCCTTTTACAACATGTTTGCTTCTTTCCCAGATCATTGATATATCTATAAAGATTCATCCAAAACTATTGATGGTGTGTCATCAGCAATTATAGCTCCAAACATTTTACTACAGTTTAAATTAGCTTCCAGTTGCAGTATTTACTTTGGAGAACTATAGTCAATGCTACAAGCACTCATTCGTATACGTACCCAAAAAATACTAAATTCTGTCATAATTACCGACTTTCTCAGTGCATTAGATACGATAGAACAGTTATAACAGGTAATCCTATAGGTATTTTAATAAAAGCACAATTAAATTTACTAAACAACGCGAGACAACAAGTACGCTTTATATAAGTTACATCACAAATTGGACTTCAAGGAAACGAAAAAGCAGATTTTCATGCCAGGGAAGCAATACACAGTGCCTCTTCAGTGTTAGTGAACTTAGTGTCTGTTTCCGAGTACAAATTGTTCCTTAAAGAAAAAGTGACAAATGAATGGGAAAACGAATGCAATCTTTCACAATCAACTCTACACATCGTAAAACTCTCCCTCAACCGAATCTTGGTACGAGATAAATTTAAATCGTCAGCTCTTTGTTAATCTAACCCGTTTACGTATAGCAGACTAACTCACAGCTACCTAATCTCCAAATCAAATCGCCCCATTTGTGACTTATGTAACTGCCATATTAATATATCACATATCTTAACGGGTTGTCCCAAATATATTACGATTACACTGACGCAGCAGTTTTGGAAACATGGTAAGAAGCACTGAATACTGCTACTGCTTCAATTTGAAAAAAAATGTGTGCGGAAACTTAAAATTTTGGATGCGTGAAAATCGCATAGAAGCAATATACGGTTATTATGTTGTAAGAACTTTTTAATATTAAATTATTTTTCGGTGGAAACTCCTGCACGCTGAACATTAAATATATATTTGTTTGTCTGAATTAATAATAAAATTAATAATCCAATTTACAATTAATCAATGAACTTAATTAATGTAGATCATTAATCTTGTTTGGATGGATTGTCAAGAGCATAGTTATCAATAATTGAAAATATTAATATTAATATTAAGAATTTAACATTTAATAAGGTTATGATAAAATTCTTCATTCATAATTGATATACAAATACGAGTATATGTATACCAATGTAAATCCTTGTTAGCCAATGCTTCAGAAGGAGCGTAACTGGAATAAAAATAGAGGATTATGATAAGATGACATGTTTCCATAATATTAAGTAAAAAATATATAATAATTATTATATACATAAAAGAGATCGTTATGAAGAAACAAATTTATTAGGGCGTGAGGTGCGAATAATAGTATCAATAATGATTATAGCCAAAACAGACTATATTGAAAAAGAAGTACTATATAAACATAAAATAAAAACAAAAATGCAGGTTACGTGTCCATATCTTTTTTCTACATGTCTGGAAAATGCGTATCATAACTTAAAACAACTTATGGAAGCGTTGGTGAAGGTGTATCTAAACTCAAATTGGGTTTCAAAAAGTCCAATTTAAACGAAAATTATAATTTCTTACACGTTTCTCTTAGTGAAGCTTTACGACAGATATCTTTCTGGCAATGATTTTTGGTAACATTTTTATTCTAGGTACATTGACAAGCTAAACAAGAAAGTCAACCAATTAAGTAGTATACATGAAAAATAAAAAGGGCAAATATATTATTTCCTTAAAAAATTTCCCAAATGGAAATCGAAATGTCAAATAAATATATTTTAAAGTAAAATTGTGGCTTATTCCAAACAAAAATAGTAAACTGCATTATTATTATTTTTTAATGGCATAGACATTAGTCATCCATCCAGTTGCACTAGATTCTTCAATCAGACAAATTCATAGTCCTATCCCTAATACAAAATTAACAGATAATTAATGGAAGAAAATACGATAAGGAACATACGGGCTCACTTGCTTGTTGTATAGTGGCCCATCAAGACATTTTTAGTAGACAAACAATACTGGGCCACGGATAAGGTGTTGCGATTATCGTCTTAAATCACATTTAGTTTATATAAGTGACTCATAGTGATAGCACGAATGTTCAAAGTGTAGTCGATTTATGAAGAACAAGAAGAAGACAATAAAAATATGAGAGGAAGACCTGCTGATCCAATTTTAATAGGGTTTTTAAGTTCCCCAGTTCCGGTTGGGATGGTGTGGAATATGTTATCGGCTTGTCAACGGTCAGGCACCAAAAAATCTACGACTGAAACCAATCCAAAGCCTGCGGCAAAATCAAACAATAGAAACGTGGAACATTAAGAGATTGATATAGAATCCTGGAAAACTACAAATAATTGAAAAAGAGATGCTCAATCACAAACTGGCTAATCTACTCAGTTTTAGTTATTTTAAAACAACTGAAGACTTTTCAAGTACAGATAACCCAGATATAAATGATGTTATAAATATTGTCCCTCCAAAATTAAGTGAATCTGTAATTGAATACAACTCAGTTGATGATAGAATAATATCTTTAAACATTCAATAATCTACGGCAGTTTTCCATACTATTCAGGTATACACTCTGACCTCAGTTGCTCAAGATGAAGAGGCCTACGCATTTTATGGACATCTAGAAGATCACAGTCAATATATCAAAGCGAGATCTAGTCATCATCCTGGGGTATTTTAATGCCAACGTAGGAAAGTCTGAGGAAAGTTCTAAAAGGTTATTGGAAATTTTGTTCAGGGAGAAAGAAACGAAAGATAGACCATCTTCGTGATTTGTGTATGCAGTACAATCTAACCAATGCCGTCTTTAAATACCACCCTCGAATATTATACATATGCCCTATATATACGAATAAGAAATCAAATGATTTTATTTTAATTAGGTCAAGATGGAAATCATCAGTCATCAGTTTCAAAACGTACCCTGTTGCAGACAGTGGAATTGACCACCAACTTCTGATATTAAACATTAAGCTTCAACATAAAGTTCTAAACGAGAAACACTCACAAAGAAGCAGCACCCTAAAACCGTCAGAAATAGAAGGCGTTCGAAGAGATCTCTAAGACAAACTTTTACCAGATCAAGTAGACAGCGACCCTAAGGAAGCCTGTACTCATTGTCCCAGGCATTTTTGCATATCTGTGATTTTACAAAGTCGCTGTTTTTGATGTATCTTTCTTGCTCAACATTTTTCTTCATTAAGTAGGATGAAAGCTGCTTCTTTTTTCATGATTATTGATGCCTCTTTCCATAGTACTCTGTGCTCATTGTACCAGACATGTTTGCATATCTATGATTTGTCGAAGTCTCTGTTTTTGATGTATGCTTCATTATACTTTATCCTGACACTTAGTGGTCTTGAGATTTCTTCCATGTAAAAATTGTTGTATTTACAGAGTATTTTATAAATGCAGTTCTTTGATCTCTCTTGTGTATTGTTGTGTTTGGATTTTTGGCAGAATAGATCTGAGTGTATTGGTTGTTTTAAATGTTGTTGTGGTGTTGTACTTATTTCCTATCCTTTTTTAATTTTTCCGATAAGCCATTTACATATGGTATTGTTGTCATCTTTAAATGCCTTTTTGTGAGCGGTTATGAATTACTTGTGCTTCTGGTCCGTGAGGACAAATAGAACAAATATAAACGTCAAACAATAAAATATAAAATGTAATTTTTATTACAATCAATTGTGGCTTCATTCCATATAACATAATATTGAATTTAGACATGCCACAAGCAAAGAATTATTAGTTTGTTTTATCCCGATAAATATTATGCCGTTATAGTCATTAATAATAAATGAATAATTTCTTATAATAAGGTTTATTTTTTTTATATGTATTTACAAAAATACGAATTTGTAGAAATAACTTATTTACTTATATTTCGTATAGGTCATTATTAATGTGACCTCTAATTACCGAAGCTTATCATATTTTTCTGAGATATAGATAATATAATATATAGATGATATAACTACAATATCTAAAATTTACTAAAATTATTAAGTGCATCAGAACCTAAAACGCAAATACTAATTATGTCAAAAAAGAGAAAATTGGTTGCGCCGAAACTGTATAGTGTCATTTATTTTTATACAAAATATGTAATCTAATCGTTATAATACTTGCGACGATGAAAATAAGATAAAATTTACGATCAATAGTATTAGATATGGTACCATGGAAACATCATGTCATTGGCAAAGGGAAGAGTAGCTTTAATATTAATAAAATTCCAACACAAATAAGATATCCTGTATCATTGATTTTGACATTTTTTAAGTAA
Organism: Diabrotica undecimpunctata; assembly: GCF_040954645.1. Lineage (NCBI taxonomy): Eukaryota > Metazoa > Arthropoda > Insecta > Coleoptera > Chrysomelidae > Diabrotica > Diabrotica undecimpunctata. The sequence goes on from NC_092812.1 coordinate 52,312,620, forward strand.
GTATTCAAATAAAATAAATTGATCCCCCAAACTGGATCAGTGTAAATGCGGCAAGCAATCTACACTCACAAAAGAGCGTAGGCGCAAAATGTCGGACCAATGCTTTTTAAATGCATTCATTTTTTTCGAATCCTGAGAAAACCAACAAATATTTTTGAAAAATTTAAACGCAGAATGAAAGATTACATTATTACCGATGACCGAAAGTCCCTTAGAATAAACAAAAAGTTTTTCTGAATGAGATATTTGCAATTAAAAATCACACTAAATTTTCTCTTCTTTTTCACCCCTGTAACTTATTAAAATAAACAATATAGAAGTTTTCAGGGACTTTCGGCCCTCAATAATAATGTATTTTTTCATTTTGCGTTGAAATTTTTCAAAAATACTTATTATTTTACTCAGGATTCGAAAAAAATTAATGCATTTAAAAAGCATTGGTCCGACATTTTGCGCCTACGCTCTTTTGTGAGTGTAGATTGCTTGCCGCATTTACACTGATCCAGTTTGGGGATCATTTTATTTTATTTGAATACTTAAAAAATGTCAAATACTGCATGTGATCATTAGTACAGAGAAATAAGGTAAAAAAAATACCCTGTTGGGGACACTGACCCGGCCAAGTATCTAACAACTTTTTTGTGTTTTATGGACTTCGATAATCAAAACCTCTATGTTCCTGCGGCGGGTTCGGTGGACTTTTTAAATTATTAAGAATTAAGGCTAAAAATGTACAATTTTAAGAACTTTCTACCAGAAAAAAGTAAAGCATCCCTAATTGTCGTAGAACAACTTTTTTTATTTTTACTTTGTATAAAAATGCCAATTTTTTGAATATAAAAAAATAATTTTTCCCCGGCCAATAGCGAAAAAGTTATTCTAATTATAATAAAAGCATAAAAAATTTTGGAAATAGATTTTTCTCACTTTTTTTTCTGACTTATATCATTACAAAAAAAAGTTGTTTGGAATAAACAAATTGAATAACTTTTAAGCTAATTGATAAATTAATCTGAAATATTAACATTTTTAACACTATAAGAACCCACTTTCCACACAATATCAAGGTTGTATGTTTATTTTGACAATTGGCATGAACCTTTATTGAAACTGAAAAAAATTTCGGTTTTTTACAGTTTTCTAAGCAACAAATTAGTAATTTAACATTCAAAAATCACCATTTTAAAGCTTTAAACGTGTTTTATCTAATAATAATCTATATTAATACCTTTAAATCCGTTCAAAATGCTTTATTTTTTACTGGTAGACGAAAGTTCTTAAAATTTTGAATTTTTCGCCTTAAATTTTTAAAAGCCCCCCCCCCCCCCTGGCAGGAAACATAGACGTTTTGGTTATAGAGGTCCATAAAACTCAAAAACTTGTCAGATATCTGGTTGGGTCAATGGTAATATCTTATTTCTCTGGACTACATTCTTTACCTAAAAATGTAAAACACAGTCAATTAGATGCCATAAATAAGTTTATAGGAAATTCTAATGTGACTGTATACGAGGGTCATAAAACAAATGCATAAGAACGGGAATAAACAAATGATCATATTTATTATAACAATCACATTCCGAAAGGTACCCTTTTTGATTAGAAAATATGTCACTACAAGAATGTGTAGAAAGTTGACTTGAGAAAGGTACTCTGCCGAAACAGCTGTAGTGATAAAATGTTATAATAAATTTTGTGGAAGTTTTGAAAACGAAGTTTTCAGTGTTTTATTGTTATATAAAATGAATTTCCATCAAGTAACGGTCGGATCCATCACAATAATTGTAACTATAGAACCAACAGTAAAAAAGTAAGAGAAATGCTGTAAAAGTATAGATGATCAATATGAATAATAAAATATCAAATTTAATTTATTAATAATATTTTCATACCTGTTAAAATTGCAGTCAGAGCTTCCTTCTTCTTCTACTTCGCCAATGGTTGCCAGCTGAGACGATAAACTCCACTTGGAGCTGTACAAGTCAACGCCATTGATATAATTATCTTTATCAGGTTCTTTATCGAAAAATTCAAAATCAGGTTTGTAACGTTCATTCTCGAGGAACATTTTCATAATTTCTGTGGAATTCTCAACTTCCTTAACACCGTTAGCCGTTTTTGGTACAAAATCTACTAGCCGTGGAAGATTTTCTATGCACTTTTCAATTTTTTCGGACGATGTTGTGAGATGAGTGTCTCTTGATCGAGGAGGCACAGGAGGCTTCTTGGAAACTTGTCTATTTTCCTGTAACACGATTGGTTCTTCTCTGATTAAGTCGATTTCGTCAGGTACAATTACTTTTGTACTTTCATTTCCATAGCTCAGAGGCGCATCTTGAAAACACAAGGGATTAACTTCTTCCATAATAATGTTGTTGTTTTCTTCCCTTGGAAGCGGTGTTGGTTTATTAAGACTTTTTCCATGAATAACATCATCATCCTCATAAATATTTATATTCGAGATATCTAGCTGTCTTTGTATTGAAGTTGGAGTTGACGGTAGACTTCCAGAGAAGCTAGAGGTGGTGGTTGCAGGAAATGATCCAAATCTGTCAATCACTGTTGAAATAGTACTTCCAGTATCATCAGATTCGCTTAAACTTTGCGTAGATTCTTGAAGAAAAAGATCGACATAAACTTCTGCATCTGGAGGTCCAAGACTACCGTCAGAAAATCTCCGATCTCTTCGCAATAGATCTGGGGAATTGTACGAGCGAACACTGCCTCGCGGTGATTGTAATTTCTTTTGTTTACTAGTTTCAGTAGGTCTAACATTTGCAAGGTTGTTATTTCCTAAGGAGCTGTCCACTTGTTCTTTTGGAACGTTATTATTAAGGTTCTTCAGTAGTTTCCTTGATATCTTCCGAGGAGGGACAGGTGGTGGAGGAGGGGGAACTCTTTTTTCTTCGGCACTAATAATTAAGGGTGAAGTTTCTTGTTTTTTATTTTCCTGACCATATGTGTGTCGAACTAAAAGTTTTATGGCTACATTTGAGTCCTTTAAACATCTAACGCAATCTATTCTGGTCATAGTATTAACCGAAACGGAGTCGATTTCAAGAATTTCATCTCCTTCTGTTAATTTACCCCAGGAACTTTTTACTCTTGATGCAGGACTATCAGCAGCACAAGATTGAATAAAAAGTCTCTTAACAAATTCAGTCGCTTTTGTGCCTCCTTCGAATTTAAGTCCAAATCCAAGTCTTTCTCCAGGTAAACGGTACACTATCACTTCTTCAGTCACATCTTTGATATCCTTTTGATTTTCGTCGTCGCCAATGGTTAACACTGTTACATATCCCGATCCAGCTGAATCGAAATTTATGTTTTCATTGCTCTCTGGCTTGTCTGTCGGTCCAACCGATACAACTGTAACAAAATTATCCACTGTTGCCTGTGACATGGTTACTGAATACTTTTATCGGCCTCCTGTGTCATAAATCTGAAAAAGAAACAAAATAAGCTGATTTTATTGATATTAGGACAAAACTTGTAGACTCACGAATGAGTTTCTTAAAAACTTTAAAATTTGACTTACAATTCATTGGTTATTGCGATTCTTTAATAGTCGATTTAGATTATATTTATGCATGGAGATTAAAATAATGTATGTAAATACAGATTGTATCTATACTTTTTTAAATACATTTTTTTAAATTTCTTAACTAAAAAATTTAGTTAATAAATTTTAAATCGAATAGAGAATAAACAGAAGAGAGAAGAACAAAATTACTGAGTTGTAAGAAGCAAACAAACAAAGGGAACACCACAGAAAAATGAAGAAGATAAAAACAAAGATAAAAATGCAGTTTTAACTAGAATGATTAAAAAACTTATCGAGGACCACTTTTACAAGCCAAAAACAATAAGCAATTAACGGAAATGTCACGAGAACCAGAACTTGAAAAGAGAAGTTTTCAAGTTCTGGTTCTCTTGGAACCAGAACCACAGGAAAGACTCGAACACATAGAGAAATACAGTAAGAAGAAAAACCTGATAATAATAGGATCAAAGATGGATACAAACGACGATAGAAAAGGAATGTAAAATTACTCCTGTGAAATTAAAGGGGCATTTAACCGTGCCAATGAAAACTTTAGTGTTAAATGTACATGATGCTCTTGTATATAAACATTTTACAAGTACTGTTAGGAGTATATTTTTCAAGTGTTCAGATATGACAGGAGTTGGAAAAGCAACTATTTATATACTTTTAAAGCAACGAAAGAGCTGTAATATTACAGAAGCACCTAAAACGTTAATAAGAAGAAAACCCATTCATATAGACGATACTGTGAAACAATCGATTCTAAAAAAAATGCATTCATTTTATTTACAAAAAAAGATTTCTACTTTGGATAAACTTTTAGTAGGCATTAATGAAGACGAATCTTTGCCAAACAAGAAAAGAGATAAATTGTGGACAACTTTAAGTGAATTAAGATTTGTTTATAAGAATAACAATAGAAAATCTGCGCTTTTAGAGAAAGAGGAAATTATTTGTTGGATGAGGCAATATTTAAGGGAGAAATTAATGAGCAAAATTCTAAAATTAAGGAGAGAAGGCAAAAATATTTTTTCTTTAGATGAAACATAGATAAATGAAGGGCAATTTGTAAAAAAATTGACAAGATAAACTGGTTACAAATACTCGTCAGGCATTTATAGAAAGTTTGTCTACGAGCTTAAAATTTCCAAATGGTAAAGGTTGCCGTTTAATTATCACTCATATTGGAGGAAATAAATGATTTATTGATAAAGGCTTGCTAGATTTTATTTCAAATTCTACGAACGACTACCATGAAAAAATTACTGCTGATCTTTTGGTCAAATGATACATTTATTACCGACCAATTCTGTAACAATCATGGACAATGCCAGTTACCACTTCAGATTAAAGGAACCGTTAGCTAACACTAAATGGAGAAAGCAAGTACTCTTGGATTGGCTAATAACCAAAGAAATAGTAGTGCCAGCAGAAGGTTTACTCAAAAAAGAGTTATGGCAGCTATGCAAACAATAGTGACCAACATTTAAGTAGTATAGTATAGATGAAATAGTAAAAGAATATGAGGTTAAAGTGTTGCGGTTACCACCTTATCATTGTGAACTTAATCCCAAGGAAATTATCTGGGCTCAAATGAAGGGATATGTCGCGACAAATAATACATTTAAACTTCAAGATGTTCGTCAACTATTATCTGACTCCATATCAAAAATTTCATCTGACAATTGGAAAAAAGCTATAAGATGTGTTATAGCAGAGAAAGAAACATTCTGGAAACTCGATATGTTAATAGAGGAAACTGATGATAATTAATTATTTATCCTTATGGGAAGAAGACAACTTATGTATTTATGTATGTAATTATATATTTATATAACTAATTATAAGTTTATATAACGCTAGTACCCGAAATATATTTATTATTAAATTGCAAGGAAATGTTCTAAACCACTATTTAGTATTTTTATAAAAATTAATGTGGGTAGGTAATATAGACAATTTAGTTTATTTATATTAAAGTATTTTATGTTGTCCGTCAGTGAAGCGTTCAGTTATTGCTTAATCCCTTAGGGTTTGCTCATTTACATTTTGTGGTGTATTGATTATATTTGAGGTTTCTCGGGGTGGTCATATTAAGTCGAGTGAAAATTCAGGTAAGAAGGTATTAATTATCACGTTTTTTCTGCATTCACAAATCCTGTATACCATTTGCTAGAAAACTCACCACCTTTGCTATAAAATGTGTGCTATCAATCATTTTCAAATGTACTATGTGTAATTTGCTTTGCTATAATCTAAAGTTTTATTATCTAAAATACCTTAAAGAGATTATATGCCTTTTTAATAAAAAGTATCCATTTATCATTGTTATAACTTTGTCATAAGTAATATATCGATTATAATTAAGGATTAGTTTTAAACTTAGTTTTTCCTTTAATTTGAGCTATTATAAAATTATTTTACTCAACATGCAACCGAGTTACAAGTGAAGAATCGCCTAAATGCCGTAATTTTGCAATGTTTTTGCACTAATTTTTCAATATATCCGGTTCTAATCATCGGATCAAGGTTTATCAAACATCATTTTGACGGTTTTTTTAAAGGAACAAACTGCATTTTGTAAAAATGATTTATATTTGTTAGTTTATGAATTATAATTATTTAATGGGTGACCAACGTTTTCAGCAGGCGGGGGAAATTTTAGAGATAAGATTTGCTAGCGGGTCGCATAACAATTTTCTTTATTGTTAAAAGCAAACAAGAAATAACTGATTTTTAAAGAATTTATAAGAAAAATGAAAATAAAACATGTTTATTAGAATAGAGTTACATACAAAAATAATAATAAAGAATAAACAAAATACACTAAATTTTAGTGAAACGTTTGATTTTATTTCTCAGAACTCAGTGCATCAGTGTTGATATCGATTGATTTTGTGGCTACCCGCAAACGTTTTTCAAATACGCATCAATGATTCGTGTTTTCATTTGAGATTTAACATGCTTCTTTCTAAAAAGCTGTTCATACCTGTAGGTGTTTCCAAAGAACGAAATCATCGACAAACCTTTATTAAATATTTCTCCTTGGCCAAATATGGTTTATAAAACTCTTCCAAACCAATCTGATTAAATTTCTACTTTAACTAGGTATCACAACACGTTTCACAATGTTTTATTTGTAAAATTTCTGGCAATAAATTACCGTCTACGGAGGATGGTGTTGCAAATGCAGCAAAAAGCTTTTTAAAATCTTGAAATCGGTTTTCAAATTCCAAGTTCAAGTCGGATATTAAAGAAGCGTATTCTCCTGATAATACAATGAAAATTTAGCATCAAAGTATTACCAACTTTGCAGGCCTCATATTCAATTAATGTTACTAAACCTTCATCTTTTCCAACCATTGCTGGAGCACCATCTGTTGTTAAGCCCGATAGATTGTCGAGTTGTAACGAAAAACGATTCAATGTCGAAGTAACAGCTTCTAAGAAATCTCGAGAGCAGGTAGTGTCCTTAAGCCGATAGCCGATACAGTGCCGCCAATTCTTCTGTTATGTTGAAATGGACATCAACACCCCTGATAAAAATCGCCACGTGGGCGATATCTGTTAAATCTGTGCTTTGATTCAATGCTACAATATTTCATAGAGTATAAAATATGAACTTAGATGCTCGATTTTTCAAATTGTCTTCAATGCGCTCACGTTTTTTAAAATCAGCTTAACGTTGTGATTGTTAAAACGAATATATCATAGCAGAAATTGTCACGATAGTTGAATCATATGTATAAAAAAAATGTGTTCATATGTTCCGCGGCCACAAATAGGAACACTTAATTAAATTTTTTATAACTTATTTCCATTACTTCCTGTCACTTCCGCAAGTTTTAAAATTCGAATTCAACAGGTCAAAATAGATAAGAATACACTAAAACTTCGTGGAGTTTGATCGGCCAGGAAACAGTCCTGGCCCCTGGACTAAAGTGAAAAGCAAACAATCATTAAAAATGCAGAAAAAAGTTAAAGAACTTAAAAAAATAAACGAAAAATTTTTGTGTGCCACCTTAGTAACATAATATAGTTACCTTTTTGTTTATTTATTTTTATGCTTCCTATAAACAAACAAATTGACATCTACGTAGGAACAAATTATTTTTAGTTATCACAACAAAACCTACAAAACCAACATACGAATGTGTCTTCACGAATGTATTTTCAGTTTATACTCAGAAAACAACCTCCTATCCCAGCTTTTACCTATTATATAAATAAATATATTATCTATTTCTGGCAAGCTAAGAATCTTTCGCATTTCTCCTCCGTTATACATATGTCATTGACATTAGATTTTAATTCGGACTTGCCATTGCTTAAAATCGGCGAGAGAGCATTTTATAGGCGACAACATTTCTGAAATTCTAATCATATGCTATCTAGGTAATCGGTTAAATTTAAGAATAAACACACCGAACACAAATATGAAAATATTTGATCATACATACTCCAAACTAAGTAATTAAAACCGCATGTGTACTATTCTTCTTCTTTTAGTACCCTGTCCGATTTCGAACGTTGGCGATCTTATTGGAAATAATACCTTTGTTAACTGCAACTCGAAACATATTAGCGAATGTCTCTTAATACCACTCTCAGATATTTCGGAGCCAGGATATTTTTCTTCCGCCTGGACTTCTTCTTCCGCCTGGACCTCTTCTTCCATCGATGTTGCCCTGTATTATGAGGTGTAGAAGGTTATACCTATCTGGATGTCTCATTACATGGCCGAAATTCATTTCATTTCAAAACTATTTCATTTGTTATTCGATCAACCCAACTTATCCGCAATATTCGTCAGTAAATCCACATCTCAAAGACCAAAGTTTTTTCATTAGTGTTGCTGTAAGAGACCAGCTCTTTATGCCATACAGCAATGTGGAGAATATGTAGCAGTGTATTAATCTGATTTTAAGGTTTAATGTAATATCTCTAATAATGAGAATTTTCTTTAGTATATAGAAGGGGGCTTTGGCTTTTTCATTGCGTATTCTCATTTCTTTGCTTATATCCCAGTTATCGTTAACATTTGCTCCCAAATAGGTGATATTTTGGATTCTTTCTAACTCTATTCCTTACGCTCTGACGTTCATTTGTTGTAAGTTTGATGTTTAGTAGTAGTTTGATTTTTATGACATTTTAACTGGTAGCCCATTTAAAGACCACAACTTGTAATTTTCAATTTTTTTTCATTTTGAAAAAATATTTTTTTCTATATTAAAATTTTTTATTCAACTAAATTTGTTGTGTTACACTTATTTACAACATCACAAACTTTAATTATTTCCATTTTCAGAAAGATTTAGTCATAATGAAGGTATTTATAATGGAAAAACAAACAAACAAGCTTTGGTTTACCAAAACTACTAAAATCAAGAATTATCTCAAAAAATACAACTAAAATGTATTAAAATCTGATAAAACCAGTCTTAACGTATGGCTCAGAGACATGGACACTCACTGAAAAGATAAGAATCTAGTGAAAAAAAAAGTCCTAAGGACAATATAATGTAAGAAGAGAATCCAATATCATAAAAACAATTTATATCAACAGATTGAGATAGGTGACGCATATCATAAAAAACCCGGTCCGAAAATTGATGTTCTACAAGTATTGTGGATAGAAACGTGGAGACGACTGGTCCTAAACAGAAAACACTAATATATATGTATATGTATATGTATATGTATATATATATATATATATATATATATATATATATATATATATATATATATATATATATACCGAGAAAATATGCAAACTTAAAACGAGAAAACAGCGGGAAAAGACAAAATATGTGCAGAACTTATAAAATACCATGGGGAGGCACTATATAGACAGATTTATGAACTAATACAGAATATATGGAGCAAAGAAATAACGCCCGAAGAATGGAAGAAGGGAATTATAGTGACAATCCCAACACAAAGAGACCATAGAATATGCAAAAACTACCGAGCAATTAATTTACTAAATGTAACATATAAAGTAATGCCTGGTATAATGAGAGACAGACTAATAATATATACAGAACAAATCATAGGGGATTACCAGTACGGTTTTAGAAAAGGAAGATTCACGATAGACACTATACATACGCTAAAACAAGTGATAGAGAAAACATACGAGTACGACGGAGAAACACATATACTTTTCCTAGACTTTAAACAAGCGTTTGACAAAGTAAACAGAAGAAAAATTATCCAAGACTTACAAGAGAGTAATACACCAAATGAAATTATAAGAATGATAGAAATGACAACGCAAGATTCCCAAGCAATAATAGACACCGGACGAGAAAGAACAGAAATAATAAAAATTAAAAATGGAGTAAGACAAGGAGATGCGCTCTCAACGGTACTATTTATTCTATCACTAGACAAAATAATAAAAAAGCTGTCAAACGTAGGAACTATAAACAAGAATGCAGTATAAATAAAAGGATATGCGGACGATATAACCATACTAGCAACAGATAAAAAGGCATTAAAGAAAACCTTCCAAGAAATAGACAACGAAGCCAAACTAAGAGGACTGAAAATAAATGAAAATAAAACAAAATACATGAAAGTAAGCAAGAAAAAGAAGACACAAATGACAGAACTGAAAATAGATGCACACAGTTTCGACGAGGTTGAAACATTCAAATATTTGGGAGCACTAGTCAACAGAAGAAATGAAAGTGTAGATATAAAAAGAAGAATTCAAGCAGGAAATACAGCGTTTTATAGAAATAAAAAATGTTTAGAGATAAGAAGATAAGCCGAAATACAAAATGAAAATCTTCAAAACGACCATAAGACCAATCCTAGTATATGTTGCAGAAACATTTACATTAACAGCAAGAGAAGAAGAGCAACTGATGGTTTTTAAGAGGAAGATTATCAGAAAAATACTGGGACTAAAGAGGGAAAAAAATGCAAGACAATGGATGAATCATGAAATACAAAAATGGATGGGTCAAGAGAACATAGTTAGAGCAGTAAAAGTACAAAGAATTATGGTATGGACACATAATGAGAATAGAGAAAGGCAATCCGTTAAGAGTTATAACGGAATGGACACCACCCAGTAAAAGAACCAGAGGCAGACCTAAACTGAGATAGAGACAACAAGTGGAAGAAGACTTAAGGTATGGAAATTAGAAATATAGAAAGGGCAATCAAAGAGAAAGAAGAATGGATAAAAGTAGTGGAAACAGCGAAGTCACACCACAAACTATAAAACCAAACCCAGAGTGGGCTGATCCCCCGCACCAAAACAGGATCTTCAAGTGAAAAGAGCTTCAGTTTCTTCGGAAGCATATATATATATATATATATATATATATATATATATATATATATATATATATATATATATATATATACCTATATATTGAAAAAAGAAGTACTACCGTCAAATATTTTAGTTCACAAGGGTACTTCTTCGGGGGTTATCTGTCACAAAAGTAAAGAAGAAAACAAAGGATCTTGCTATTTCATCTGTTCAATAAGAATGTGTTCCTAACAATTGATGAAAGTAATATATAAAAAGCTCAATTTTGGTCCATGGACGTGTTAATATAAAAAGTACAATGTAAAAAAAAGTGTGTAAAAAAATATACAAGTAAACTGTAATACTTGAATAGCAAACGATCAAAGAAAGTTCGAAGAAACACTCTACTGATCATGAAACTCGGAAAACAAGATCCGGCAGAGAAGGAAAATCACCAGACAGCAAGGCCTCCCTGGTCGTCAACATGCGAAAACCTTGCAAAGTAACGAATTGGAATGTTAAGTCTACATCAAGCTGGAGAGGTGGATATTGCAGTTAGAGAAATGGACAGACTGATTATAGATATATTATTTCCCGATTCAGGAAAGTAAAAATTAACAATAAAACAATATATTATTCAAGAAGTCAAGACGTTTTATACGGATATGGTGTCGAGACAATACTAAACAAAAAAAATTGATAAAGCGGTAGTAAATGTCACTCCATACTCAAACATAATTATTTATGCTCATACGATTAAACCAGAACAAACCCAAAATAAATATTATACAAGTTTATGCTCCAACTAAGACAAACGAGAGAGCTTTATTGAAACTTTTTAGACATAGACAATATCCATTAAAACGCAGGTTGTTAGAATTATAATGGGAGATTTTAACGCGAAGGTTGAGGAAGAAAAAGTAGATCAAGAAGAGAGAATTATAAGAAACCTAATGGACTATGTATAGTTAGACAAAAATACAGGTTCGAAATTATATATTATTGAATCACAACCCAATAGTGACCAAAATTAGGCTCAACAAGATTAGAGTATGAAGGAGTGTGGGAAAAGAAGAGTATCATGGTTGAAAAATGTAAGAGACTGGGTTAAATACAGTTTAATAGAACTGTTCAGAGTAGCGGTGGATACAGTATTATGATAAATTAATTGGGAAATGGCATTTAAAGAAAAAAAAATTGAAATTAGATGAGCCTATCCACTCAAGACACATAGTAAATGCCATAAATATAAAATAAAATAATGAATATTTAGGGGGGTGAAAGATTATTAAGAATTTATTTAAAAAGGACAAGAAAAAATTTATGTAGAACAATTAATTTTTTTCAACAGAAATACGGACATCTATCAGATCACTTAATGAAAAATAATAGGAAATGTATTAATCTTGACTGCTAACGGTTGGATTCAAACTGTTCAATAGAAAAATAGCGTAGTGACCAATAATATGAACAAATAAATAAGAAATACATAAGAATATATATGTACAAGTTAAGGTAAATATGTAGAAATACCCATGGAAAGCTAGGTATCGAGGTAACTAAAGTAACTTCAATTTGACTAAGAAAATTCAGCATTCAAGAATATAAAGATGAAAATGAAATAATGAAAAATTAAGAAAGGGAAATTATTTACCTTAGTACAAAACAAATATGATTAAATCTTTAATCTGAAAAGTAAATAAATATCACGGATAAAAAGAAAAATATGAAACAAATTATTTTAAATTAAAAAGGCGTCACAGAAAATTGCTAGTATGCAGCAAACATTTTTGCCAATCCTTAAAATTAACAGTATAAATCTAACATTAACATAAGTTAACATAGTTAAAATTACCGTTATTTATGGTCAGATATGTTATTAGTCAAAAATTAAGGTATTTATTATAAAAGGTTTAAAATTATTTACCGTGATTGTTTTGTGTGGGCCTCCATGTACATATGCACCTGCATTAATTGAAATATCGTGTCCTCATTTCAACTCATTCTACTCCACACTATACACAGCTACCTGTACAGTAAAGACAGATGAACTACATATTATTTATACGCAAATTACAAAAATATTTGTTACCAGTTTACTAAAAATTTCTATTAATTTTTTTATTAAAAATTAACTGACATTCCAATCTATAATGATGAGGTGATTGTAACCTACAAACGAGATTCTCTAACATATCGTTTCATTAACAATCTGTTAGATGGAATTTCTTGAAAACAATGGTAATTATATTGAACAAAATAGTAGTGAAACAAATAAACATTTCTTGATTATATTTTGATACGTTTATTAATATGAATTAATTGGAATGTTAGTTATAGCTTGACTTTTAGAGATTTTTCTTGTAGCAGTATATGTTTAAGAATATAAGTGTTTTAATAAGTATCGAGCACAAAAATGCCACTAAGAAGGAAGAAAAATCTAAAAATTTAAACTTTTTTAAAGTTGATGTAGTCCATCAGCATCGCATAAATAAGAGGACACGATAAACGATAACGGTACATGTCTCTGTAAAATAAAATTAAAGCCCTCGTTACCAATTAATCACCGCAACCAAAAAAAAACAGGTCAAAGAAATGAAACCAGTCTTACCTTTAAAATTCCCGGGCACATTTTTCAAGGCATCCAATGATTTTAAACATGAGGCACTCTAACAGAGATAGTAAACAACTGTTTTCAGTTTTCACCTCTCGCAGACCCACTTGAAGTATATGACCTCGTACGCTCTCGCCTGTCCTCGCGGATAGTCAGTAGCCCAGTCGTTTTAGCCATCAAAGTGGGTAATCTTTGAAAAAAATCTGAATTATCTAAATTATGTGCACACCCTTACTGGGGTTCAGTACGCAGAAAAAAATATTTGTGGTAAACCGCGAATATATTTAACGACTTAACACTGGATCGATTAAGAGGTTTACAATAAAAATATTTTTTAAACTATGTATATGAAACTTTCATACTCTATACCACCTTCTAGGCTGAAAGGTTAAAATTCCAACAAATGTATCTTCTTTTTCACGAATCAAGACCGTCGCGAAGCATGATGATCATTAAAATGATGATGATACTAGGATTGCAACCTTTACATCTGAATAAATTTTTAAGCTTGGATCTACGTATATTACGTTTACCCTTTATTTAGTCTTTATAGTTACTATCATTAATTGGTATTTTTTCGTTTCATGATGTGGACCATAATAGGACTCTTTTATTTTGCACGCATTTTCGGACATTATTTTATAATCAAAAATCCTGATTTATTCATACACTTCCGAAATCTTAACGATGATTAAAAAAATATACCTCTTTAAAGCGATTAAAAGTTTTAATTTATTGCTGATCAGCGTCAAAATCTTATTTAAGGACTCTTGACATTTTTCAGAATACAGCATTACGAATATTTCTTGGAGACAGACGCTATGAGACAGGTGAACTTCCTCTTTCGCTTATCATGCAACAACTTCTTCTGACATACTTTGCTAGGGTGTCTTCGAATCGAAAAAAATCCTTTTTACAAATCCTATAATTGTAAGCCTAACAATAAATACCAGACGTTACCTCAAATTTGACTTCCCCTTTCACGATCTGATGATTTTTTAGTAACAGATACTCATATACTGTCATCAACTCCTCCTTGGATTAATAACATTCCAAAAATTAACCTTTTGCTTAATAATTATCACAAAAATAAAACCAGCAGCCAAATTCTGAGGCAATCTTTCCTAGAACAGGAAGACACTCATATGACGAGATTCTCTAGACATATGCATCTAAAACTGAAAGAGGAGTCGGATATTCTGTATCAACAGCAAATTTTATTATTTAGAAGTTTTGTCTTCCATCGTCCACCTACATCCATACAGAAGAGCTGTATGCCATCTTTCAAGCATTAAAAAGCTTATCTAACCATTTGATGTCCTTTATCGACTCGATTAAAAATATATATTCCGAACATCTATTAGTTCATGCCAAACATAAAGCAACAAACGGTCTCACTTCTTCTGGAAGAAATATAACATTAATCTGGATTCCTTCACACGTTGACATTTTAGGTAATGAGCAAGGGCGGATCCAGAGAGGCGGCCATGGGGGCTCTGCCCCCCCTCCTCGAGAATTTAAAAAAATTCATATGTTTTCAATATTTTTGGTTCAAATGTTTAGTCTTAAACACATATCCTGCTTGCCGCGAGAAAAATATTTTTAGTTTTGAGGGTAGTAGAGCTTGTGCTGAACGAGATTTAAGTGTGAGGTAACCTAAGTTATGCGTGTATAACACAACCGCGCTGTGTTGGCGAAACTGACAGACTGAGCGTCTGCTTCCCCCTTCTATCCTTCCATCTGTGATGATGGCTTTCTGCTTCTGGACGAAGATACGGGAGATAGCAATGAGGGTAATTTCAGGGAATTATTAAGGTTGAAAATCTCATCAGAAAATGAGACTCTTAAACAATACCTATCCACAGTATTTTCCCGATCAACATACATTAGTAGCACCAGTCAAAATCAATTGATAACATGTTGTGGTGAAGAAATAATTGAACAAATAATGAATCAGGTTCAAAGTGCAAATTATTACTTTGTCATATTTGAAGAAAAGACTTTCTCTAAATTTGAGATACATACACACATCAACATACGTGAAGACTTTGTTAATTTTATTGACGCCTTTGAGAACATAAAAATAATTAGTGAAAATCAAGAAAGAAGGAAGGAACAACGCCTAATAGGAGAAGCCTTGGGAAAAATAGTATTAAACATGTTGAAAGAACTGCACTTGGATCCGAAGAAATGTGTAGGAATCGGTACTGACAGTTGTAGCGGAATTAGTTCTAAAGCAGTCGGTGCAAGTGCAGTTAGATGTTCTTGTCTATATCATATTTTAAACAACTCCCTTTCAACTTTACGGAATTATCCATTACAGAATCTCTTGTTCGCCATTATGTAATCAATTTGATTCCGTATTACGTTTTCTAGTTGATCTTGTGGAGAGATCCATGCATATAAGCAATTTGGTGGTAGTTTGGAGAATGTATTTATTATTGAAAATTATTTTTCCTCTACAAACAGTTTTAATCTTTCTCCCCTTCCATTTGTCTTTCCGAGACGAAAATCACCAATGGATTCGCCGCTTTTCACTTTGTCAATATTCGCATTCAAGTGACCTATAATAATAGTTATGTATATCTTCTTTTTTAACTCGTTTAAATGAATTTATCAACAACTCATAGAATTGCACAACATCTTCTGGTTTATCGTTGGTTGGGGCATACACTTGTAAAACATTTAATTTAATCGGAGTAGTATTTAGTTGGATTATTATTAATCTTTTAGAAACAAGTATAACATGTGTAATTAAGGAGACACGATTATTCTAGCCTTCTAACCTTAATGGTATACCATATGGTTGTCAACAATACAAGCATTACTATTGGGCCTCCTCGTGTCGCTTATGCCCATTATACCTATTCCAAGTTTGGTCATTTCTTGAATGGTATTATGAAGTTTTCAAGCCTGATTCTTCACATTCCAGGTACATATTTTAATAATCAATTACGAAGTTCTTGGAGTATCTTGAATAAACGGTGTAAAAATAAAGAACTTAAGTAGCGATGACGATACTGTGATATTTCACATAGGCTAGAAGGCTAACAACAATTGCTAAATCTAGTTGTAACAAAGAAGAGCGAATTAGAAGTGAACTGTGAATATTGCAATACTAGGTCATAAACTAACTTTATGAGCACAATATGTCGTATATAGCTCATAGTGGAGCGTTGCTCACCTTACCGTTTTCAATTCTATGGCGAGATTTCTAATCTCACACCTGTTGAGTCCCGTCTTATTTTGGTACCAGATCATCCTCTTCTGTATCTTGTTCTTCCGTTTTCTTCGTTCCATGTTAACGTATATTCTTTTCCTTGTGTATTTTGGTCTACCATGTCTTTTTTTCCTGCAGAGCCTTGTAATACTGCCTGTCTCACAATAATTTATCATGTTTTCTTAATTTATGATCAATACATCATCAGTTACGTCTCCTAATTCTAATTTCTATTTGTAATTCTTATTTTTATTAAAATGAATGCATATATATATATATATATATATATATATATATATATATATATATATATATATATATATATATATATATATATATATATATATATATATATATATATATATATATATATATATATATATATATATATATATATATATATATATATATATATATATATATATATATATATATATATATATATATATATATATATATATATATATATATATATATATATATATATATATATATATATATATGGTTTCAGTTGTTTTCCGGGTTTGACTCCGCGTTAAATATTTTTGGTTTTTAGAAAAACCATTGTTTTGACGACGTTTCGGCAAGGTCACACTTGCCATTGTTAAGTCAGATTCTGCTTCGTCTTGATGTTACAGGCGAACTGATTTCTCGGTCGCTGCACGCTGAGTTTAAATATCTTGTTGCGCTTCTTGTCATTGGTCCTGTGCGCAGAGTGGGCGTGGTCTTCTTCGCTATTTTAATTTTTACGTTTTTCTGCAGAATTGTTTTCCACGTATTTGGGAGTCTTTGGGCATCATCTCTGGTGTTTAAATTTTTCGGATGTTTTTCGATCTCTATGGCTTCTCTGATTACACGTTTGGCCTTATTTTCGATGTTGGCTAGCATTGTTGTTCCATTTAAGTCTATTTTATGTCCTGTGTTTATGACATGTTGTGCTAGGGATGAAGTTTTTTCTTTTCTTTCGATGGCGTTTCGATGTTCTTCGCGTCTAACCTGTATCCTTCGATTTGTTTGTCCGATGTACGATTTATCGCAGTCTTCACACGGGATCCTGTATACGCCTTGATTTTCTAATGCAACTTTTGTTTTTGCTGATGGTAATATGGTTGCTATTTTTCTGTCGGTGTTAAAAATAGTTTCTATTTTGTTTTTTCTTAGAACTCTGCTGATTTTGTCTGTCGTACCCTTTATATAGGGCAGGATAGTTTTACCGACTGGTTTTTCTTCTTTTTCTGGATCTTTGCTGTTGTTTCGGGATTTATGTGCTTTTTCAATCATGAACATGGAGAAACCATTTTTTCTTAGACTTGTTTTGACTTTGTGCATTTCTTCATTCTTATGGTCCTCATCTGCCAGTTTCTCAGATCTTGTTATTAAGGTTTTTATTACCGAATTTAATTGTGCAGGATGATGGTGTGAGTCTGCGTGTAAGTATCTGTCAGTATGGGTTGGTTTTCGGTATACTGTATGTCCTATGCTTCCATCTTCTTTCTTAATAACTAACACATCTAGGAATGGAAGTTGTTGGTTATTCTCCCGTTCCATGGTAAACTGTATTTTTGGATGGATATTGTTAATGTGTTGTAGAAATTTATTAAGTTTCTCTTCTCCGTGCGTCCAGATAATAAATGTGTCGTCAACATACCTAAGCCACAGTTTGGGTTTATGCTCTGCTGTTTCTATTGCTTTTGATTCCATATCTTGCATAAAAAGGTTGGCTATTACGGGGGACAGTGGTGAACCCATCGGTGCTCCTTCGACTTGTTTGTACCTCTGGTCCTTGTAGATGAAGTAGGTGTTGTTTAAGCAATGCCTCGTTAAGTTTAGTGTATCCTGTGGTATTGGATATTTTCTATGTATAATTTCTAATGTTTCTTCTACTGGGACATTGGTGAATAATGAGATTACATCAAAGCTCACTAATAAGTGTTCAGGTTCCAGAATAACGTCCTTGATACGGTCGATAAAGTGGCTTGCGTTCTTGACGTAAGAATCCGCTTCCTCCGCATATGGTTGTAGCTGGTCAGCCAGAAATTTTGCCAGTGATTGTAACGGTGATCCAATAGAGCTGACTATAGGTCGTAATGGTAGCTCTGCCTTATGTACTTTAGGTAAACCGTACAGTTTTGGACATCTTGACGACTTTTCTCGTGGAATAAGCTGGAACTGTTGTTCTTTCTTGATGTTTGACGCTTGTATTTTGGCTTTCGTTGTTTTCTCCAGATACGTTGTTGGGTCTGTTGCGATTTTTTGATATGCACTATCGTTTAGAATGTTTTTTATTTTTGTGTCGTAGTCTTCAATGTTCATTATGACAGTAGCGTTACCCTTGTCAGCTGGAAGAACGATAATGTCTTTGTTTTGTTGTATATTCTTCAAGGCTTTCTTTTCTTCGTAAGTTAGATTCTTTTTCGGAGGCTTGGCTGTTCTTAATATTTGTGATACGTCTTGTCTAATAATCTCGGCTGTTTCTGATGGTAATTTAGTGATAGTCGTTTCCACTTCGCTAATGATGTTTTCGATGGGAATACGTGTCGGTGCAATAGCAAAATTAAACCCTTTGGAAAGGACACTATTTGTAGCTTCATCCAAAGTAAGATTTGAGAAATTGTAGACTAAATTACTGGATTCTGTTGTTGGTAGTTCCTTATTCTTTGGTCGTTGTTGTAGTATCAATTTCTCAAACTTTTTGATTTGTTTTTTCTTGGTGAGATCAGCATCTGTCTCCGATCGAAAGTTTGTGAGTTTGTCGAAGATGTTCCACATAATCTTCGACAAACTCACAAACTTTCGATCGGAGACAGATGCTGATCTCACCAAGAAAAAACAAATCAAAAAGTTTGAGAAATTGATACTACAACAACGACCAAAGAATAAGGAACTACCAACAACAGAATCCAGTAATTTAGTCTACAATTTCTCAAATCTTACTTTGGATGAAGCTACAAATAGTGTCCTTTCCAAAGGGTTTAATTTTGCTATTGCACCGACACGTATTCCCATCGAAAACATCATTAGCGAAGTGGAAACGACTATCACTAAATTACCATCAGAAACAGCCGAGATTATTAGACAAGACGTATCACAAATATTAAGAACAGCCAAGCCTCCGAAAAAGAATCTAACTTACGAAGAAAAGAAAGCCTTGAAGAATATACAACAAAACAAAGACATTATCGTTCTTCCAGCTGACAAGGGTAACGCTACTGTCATAATGAACATTGAAGACTACGACACAAAAATAAAAAACATTCTAAACGATAGTGCATATCAAAAAATCGCAACAGACCCAACAACGTATCTGGAGAAAACAACGAAAGCCAAAATACAAGCGTCAAACATCAAGAAAGAACAACAGTTCCAGCTTATTCCACGAGAAAAGTCGTCAAGATGTCCAAAACTGTACGGTTTACCTAAAGTACATAAGGCAGAGCTACCATTACGACCTATAGTCAGCTCTATTGGATCACCGTTACAATCACTGGCAAAATTTCTGGCTGACCAGCTACAACCATATGCGGAGGAAGCGGATTCTTACGTCAAGAACGCAAGCCACTTTATCGACCGTATCAAGGACGTTATTCTGGAACCTGAACACTTATTAGTGAGCTTTGATGTAATCTCATTATTCACCAATGTCCCAGTAGAAGAAACATTAGAAATTATACATAGAAAATATCCAATACCACAGGATACACTAAACTTAACGAGGCATTGCTTAAACAACACCTACTTCATCTACAAGGACCAGAGGTACAAACAAGTCGAAGGAGCACCGATGGGTTCACCACTGTCCCCCGTAATAGCCAACCTTTTTATGCAAGATATGGAATCAAAAGCAATAGAAACAGCAGAGCATAAACCCAAACTGTGGCTTAGGTATGTTGACGACACATTTATTATCTGGACGCACGGAGAAGAGAAACTTAATAAATTTCTACAACACATTAACAATATCCATCCAAAAATACAGTTTACCATGGAACGGGAGAATAACCAACAACTTCCATTCCTAGATGTGTTAGTTATTAAGAAAGAAGATGGAAGCATAGGACATACAGTATACCGAAAACCAACCCATACTGACAGATACTTACACGCAGACTCACACCATCATCCTGCACAATTAAATTCGGTAATAAAAACCTTAATAACAAGATCTGAGAAACTGGCAGATGAGGACCATAAGAATGAAGAAATGCACAAAGTCAAAACAAGTCTAAGAAAAAATGGTTTCTCCATGTTCATGATTGAAAAAGCACATAAATCCCGAAACAACAGCAAAGATCCAGAAAAAGAAGAAAAACCAGTCGGTAAAACTATCCTGCCCTATATAAAGGGTACGACAGACAAAATCAGCAGAGCTCTAAGAAAAAACAAAATAGAAACTATTTTTAACACCGACAGAAAAATAGCAACCATATTACCATCAGCAAAAACAAAAGTTGCATTAGAAAATCAAGGCGTATACAGGATCCCGTGTGAAGACTGCGATAAATCGTACATCGGACAAACAAATCGAAGGATACAGGTTAGACGCGAAGAACATCGAAACGCCATCGAAAGAAAAGAAAAAACTTCATCCCTAGCACAACATGTCATAAACACAGGACATAAAATAGACTTAAATGGAACAACAATGCTAGCCAACATCGAAAATAAGGCCAAACGTGTAATCAGAGAAGCCATAGAGATCGAAAAACATCCGAAAAATTTAAACACCAGAGATGATGCCCAAAGACTCCCAAATACGTGGAAAACAATTCTGCAGAAAAACGTAAAAATTAAAATAGCGAAGAAGACCACGCCCACTCTGCGCACAGGACCAATGACAAGAAGCGCAACAAGATATTTAAACTCAGCGTGCAGCGACCGAGAAATCAGTTCGCCTGTAACATCAAGACGAAGCAGAATCTGACTTGACAATGGCAAGTGTGACCTTGCCGAAACGTCGTCAAAACAATGGTTTTTCTAAAAACCAAAAATATTTAACGCGGAGTCAAACCCGGAAAACAACTGAAACCACATATAGCTCCCGCGGAAATTTCAAATTCAATATATATATATATATATATATATATATATATATATATATATATATATATATATATATATATATATATATATATATATATATATATATTGTAACTGTTCACACTAAAACACAAATAGACATTTTAAAGTTTTTCCGGCTGTTCTTTCCTTCCAGCCACAGTTAACTGCTCACTACCGCTCCTAAACGCAAATTAAACCTAATGGTATAATTTTTAAGATTTTTGTAGAATATCGTGACTGTCAGGCCCATCAACATTTTTAGCAAATATTGGCATGCACTATAACTGAGGACATGAATTTTATTATTATTCAGTCACATTTGGTTGGATGTTCGAAAAAAATCAAGTTTGTTCACTACATTTTTATATTATTAATAGATTATTATTTTACATACAATAATAAATGTTTGATGAACTCACAATCAGCTCTTACATATTCTTTTTTTGTTTTTTTATGGTACATCCATTTCATAAAGTTGAGGTGAAGGGATACAGAATTTTGCTAACAAGCAAAAAGTAAAAAACATGAATTGGTTTGTAATTAATGAATGTTATTAACAGATCAGATATAAAAATGTATAGCACACAGAACATTCATTTTTTTAACTGGGATAGCTCGACAAAATAATCAGAACTGGTTAACATCCAGGAAAAATAAATTTATTAATTTCTTTCATAAAATGTTATTCAATAATTTTACTAAAATTTCGTAAGAATTATTTAAATTTTAATAATTAATGTATATTATTTATATAAATATGTAATAATAACTATAAATTAATAATCCAAATGTGTTTATTTAAATTAAAATATTAAACGACTTTTTAAGAAGCAAAGAAGTTTTTACATTCTACTGACAAAATGCACAGACAAGTACACTACTAAATAAAATTGAAATATTTCTGACGAAATAATAGTAAAATTCAACTTTCATACGGAAATATTTAACTTATTGATTTTTCCTGGAGGTGAAAATAGCGCAGTTCTTCTTATTTTATCTAGCTACCGCAATTTTAAAACAATCAAGCTTCTGCGTACCGAGATATTGCACATTTTTTTCAGTGCTCTCCTATTTGAAGTTCCATTCTAAAAAAAACGGAGCTCGGAAAGACGATATTTTACGAGTACTATTATGTTAACGGGTTGTACCTTTTTACTCCATCTCGGTATGTGCCATTTATAAAGCGGATCATAAAATTTTGATTTTCTTTTTTAAATCGTTCTATTTTCAGCTCTTAATACATATTAATATACAATAGAAATATGATTTTAAGAAAAAAAATTACCATCTTGTTTCTTATTGGTCATAGAAGGGTTTTTTTAGATTGTGTTTTTTCACCATATTTTCACTGACCCTACTTACATAAAAAGTATCAACGTTTTGTGACATAAAAAGTATCAAAGTTATTATAAATGTTTATAAGCTAAGAAATCGGGCCTTTTCAAACGATTTTTTTAATAACAATTTTGATAAAATGTTGGTAATATATCTTAAAATCTAATCTTCAAAGAATCGATTGCGATTTGCTAAATACCTCTGGAATCACTGTTTGGATAAGTACAGTTGTTTAAATAATCGTTCTCTGGAATAAACAAATTAAATAACTTACAAACAATGTCGACCTAGCTGCGATTTAGCACAATTCAATAACTCAAAAATAACTCAACAATTACCACAATTTCAAGTAGGTTTATTACATTCAAAACACAAAGTTGTTAACATTCATAAATAACTGCAAAAATAAGGATTTTTGCAATTATCTCGCTTAATTGGTTATGTATTCTAATTAAGAAACTCGCAGATTAAAGAACATTTTAAGATCTACAACTTTAATTTAAACCATTTTTCTCTAAAAGGCATAAGAAACGTTTTATACACAAAAATAATTTTTTCACATTTAATAATGGTTTAAAAAAACAAAGCAAAATCTGCTCTACGTCTTCAAGGATTTATCATCCGCTATAATCCCTCATATATCTTTTAGAACCTTCAGAGACCTGTGAAAAATTTTTTCAGCCTTTTTTTGCTTTACAACGTAGAAGATTCAATGTTGTTGATTAGGTCTACTTGAGAAGTTTCTCAGTTCATTCTTCAATTATTCTTAACAAATTTTCTTCGTTGTAATAACGCTTTCACTTCGATCCATTTTTAAATTGTTTTTACTTTTCCATGAATTTTTGAAATCTATATCAAATCAGAAATGTTGCTGAGGTTAGTATGTCGACCTTCCTGTAAAAACGTAAGTGCATCCAAGTTCTATAGCAGCGGTATGCAATTCTTTGTCTTTAGTTGTCAACCTTGAAACCCAAATTGTATTTTTGGCATTTAATCTCCGCCAATTATAAATAATGTTACCAGTTTTATACTTATATTCATTTTATTCGTTTTAGTATATCTCGGAGGGCCTCCAATTAGTTACGAGAATTTCAAAAATTCTCAATTCTTAGCCTATTGCAATCGACAGTATTCATTATTTATAAAGTACTTATATTCAGTAAAAATGGGTGTATCTATTTCTGTTTCTTTACTATACCTTTGTATACTGTTTCTTTGTATACCTTTAATGTACTGATTATTTATCATCACGGACTAATATAATTTAATTGGAATATATATATATATATATATATATATATATATATATATATATATATATATATATACAGGGTGTTTCAAAAAGGTATGTCATAAATTAAATCACGCATTCCGGGGACAAAAATAAATTGATTGAATCCAACTTACCTTAGTACAAAAGTGTTCACAAAAAAAGTTACAGCCCTTTGAAGTTACAAAATAAAAATTGTTTTTTTGCATTATCTCCTAAACTACTTGACATTTTGTAATAAAAATGGACACGTTACTTTCTTGTTCTAAAAGCATTTTTCATAAAAAAGAACAACAAAATCCAAGGGCACAGAAAAATTTTAAGGGGGGTGTGCAGCCCTAAATCCCCCCAAACTTTTGAGTACGTTCAAATCAAATGAATTTTGTGGCCTGCAAAGGTATTCCCGGACTTCATTACTGTAATGCGGTGGAGCGCCATCTTGTAGAAACCACATATTTTGCCTTATTGCAATATTCACTTCTTCCAAATACTTGTAAATCGTTTGCCAAGAACTGATAATAATTATCACTATTTAAATTGTTGGGAAAAAATACTGGGCCTATTATATTGCTATTCACAATTCCTGCCCAAACATTAACTTTGAAAGTCCTCTGGTGATGAGTCGCTTTTTTGCCGTGCGGATTTTCGTCGGCCCAAATGTGCTCGTTATGATGGTTTATTATTCCATTTCTACTGAAGGTAGCCTTGTCGGTAAACAAAATATTTCTAATAAAATTATATTTCGAGTGTTTTCCATTAACAACCAATCGCAAAATCCAATCCTTTTAGGACAATCTTCAACCAATAACTCTTGAACCGTTGTTAAGTGATAGGGTTTAAGCAGCTGATCCTTCAAACGCCTCCAAACCCTTACGTGAGGAACATTTAGTTGAGCAGCTATTACCCTTATACTTGTTCCAGGGACTTCTTCAATGATTTCTAAAATGTCTTCATCAGTTGCATCCATTATTGGACGACACTATTGCCAGCAACTTGCGGTTGGAATGTACCCGTTTCCCGTAAACGACGATCAATGGTCAGAAATAATCGTCTATCGGGTGTATTTCGATTGGGGTATTTTACTGCATAACGCCTTGCGGCTGCTGCACTATTTCCTTGACATTCACCTACGATATTCCCGATAGTTTATTGAAATCATAATTTAATCTGATCCAACTTACCCAAAGTTAAATGCATATCTGCCATTTCCTGAAATGTGTAGGTCATTACTTATCAAAATTTTTAATATTAATCTTATTCACACAATAAATGATAGCTTCAAATTATTGACTATTATTGATGGAACTGTTTGTAATTATTGTATCCGTAGAAACTAATTGTAATTTTATGGCCAACTAGGAAAAAACTAGTTTTTCGAAAAAGTGAGAAGAGACAAAGAAGTTTTAAAAATAATGTGTTAAACTAATGATGCCACAAAATTCATTTGATTTGAACGTACTCAAAAGTTAAGGGGGATTTAGGGCTGCACAGTCCCCTTAAAATTTTTCTGTGCGCTTCGATTTTGTTATTTCTTTTTTATGAAAAATGCTTTCAGAACAAGAAAGTAACTTGTCCATTTTTATTACAAAATGTCAAGTTGTTTAGGAGATAATGCAAAAAAACAATTTTTATTTTGTAACTTCAAAGGTCTGTAACTTTTTTTTGTGTACACTTTTGTACTAAGGTAAGTTGGATTCAATCAATTTATTTTTGTCCCTATGCCCTGTGTAACTATACCCTGTTTATGGATAATACAATTAGGATATCACAATTAATTTTTCCAAAAGCACCTTTATTCACTTTTTAACGACTTGAAATATAGTCACACAGTGGTTTCTGGGTTTATGGAGAGTAGTCTGATTAGTCTGAGTAGTCAAGATTTTGCGTATCACTAATAATTTTTTTGAAAGTTATTTAAAAAAAAGGCATTTTTTCAAAATTTCAAAAGACTTTCTTTTACTTTAAAACCAACTTTTTTCAAAAATAAGCACTTTGACCCGGTCAAACTTACAGATCATTTAAACAATACATAAATAAAGTAAATCGTAAAGTAGTAACGATTAATTTTATTTGTAGTGCCAATTAGGAGGTGATTTTCACGATGATTTTACCAAAAGAAAAGGGACCAACTTTATTTTGAGCGTATTCCGCTTAGTTTTGATGCTAGAAATTAAAAAAAAACGAAAATAAAGCTTTTTATGTATACTTATTTATGTTTTTAAGAACATTTTTTTCCAAAAATACTTATTTTTTGGGGTATTTGTAAAAAACTGTCTGAAAACGTGGTTTTTATTTTAAAAATGAACATTTTCATTCGCAAATAACTTAAAATTAGTCAATTTATCATTTCCGGATTTATTTTAAACGTAATTTTTTTCGCCTCTGAGAAAGGGCTTTCACCCCCCAAGTAAAGGGTCAGAGGAACCTAAATCCAAATTTTTAAACAAATCCGTCGTAACGAGGAAACTCACACTTCAAAACGGTCATTTACTGGAGTAGTCATTTTAATTACAATTATTATGGTGGTTCATTAGGTACCAAAAATAGAAACTATTTAAAAAAGTGGGAAGAAATTTTTTAGTACATATTATATTCTCTTAAAGATCTACTTCATTCAATAAATTGACATATATAATTATTCTTTTCTCTAATACAGGCATGTAAACTTTAGATCCACATTCCGATTAGCATAGATTAGAAGAATGTAGATTTCGTCATCATCTTAACGACAGCTTCATTATAGTTAATGTATAATAAGAATAAGACAAATATCAATTTATAATTAGATCAAACAAAATAAGTCATGAAATTCTTTATCAAATTCTGGAAATTTGAAAAACTTTAGAGGTGAACTATAAATATCTTTGAAATGGTTCAATCAAAAGTCCCCCGTGTCGTCACAAATGCACTGCGGTACATATTTGTAGTGATATTTATAGCAAAATATCGATATGTTCGAATTGCTGTGTTTGTTTGCATGATTTTATTAATATTGTGGTGTGCTTTATTGTTTTTGTAATAGAAATAGAAACTATTAAAGAAGGAATGCAGTCTTAAAAAATTATGATAGATTGGAAAATTGTATGGCGGTGCCGTATTCAATTTTGGGCGATGGTGTTATGTGTCATTAAGTTTACACATATTAAGTGTGATACTTTTTCAAAAAACTCCAACATTCGTCTTTTTTGTTGATATTTTCTTATTGAAATTCTTACACACTAGATATAGATTGTGGATGGCCCTTTGTAGCTCACTTTCCGAATTTTGGAATATTAACTGATCATCAGACAAAAATGTATATTCAAACGTAAAGTATATGCCTATAAATATGCACGACTTTTGTCAATAATACGCCAAAAAAATTCATTTTTGTCAATAATGTTCGAAAAAAATTCAACAAAACACACTTAGAGGAACCACTAACGATTCTTAAAGTTAAAGACGCAGTTGAAATACTAGCTAGAAACAAATCACCCGCAATAGATAATCTCCCAGCTGAACTATATAAAGAAGGTGGCCACGATTACCATAATGGTACATCAGCTCATAAAAGAAATATGGACACAGAAATCCCTCTCCAGTGATTGGAATATTTACACCATACTTTGCACCATAGACAAAACAGGAGATATCTTTGAATGCTCTAACCACAGAGTAATTACGCTTATGGCATCATATACAGAACAAAAAATTGGAAAATACCAGGCTGGTTTCAGAGGTAGGAAATCTACAATTAATCTGATTGTAATCATGACACAAATTAAAAAAAAAAAAAAACACTGGAATATGTCATCACATATTTATAGACTACAAGGTAGCCTACGACTCTGTATATGGGAGAGAAATGTTCAAAGCAATGAAAGAGCTAGAAGTACCAATTCAGTTGGTAAATTTAACAAAACTAACTCTTGAAAAAGTTGAATGTAGGGCAACCCTCTCTCCTGTATACTGTTCAATCTGAATCTGGAAAAAGTAATACGTATGTCACAAATCACTACCACCGATTTAATATATAACAAATCAGTGTAAATCTTTGCCTATGCTGATTATATCTATATTGTTGGAAGAAAAGAAAACTCTGTACAAGAGGGGTATGTAGCACTAACAGAATCGGCTACAAAAATGGGTTAAATAATAAACACCAACAGAACTAACTACATGTAAATAAGCACGCAATCACAAATCCTACAGCCACTTGTTATATACAAGGATATTATCGAAGCAGCTAACGAATTTGTATACCTGGGACCCCTCGCAGAGATAAACCGTAGAATTTGCATGGCCAACAGGTGCTATTTTGGACTCAATCTTCTTCTGGTTGAGAGACCTGGACTCTACAAAAAGTAATGTAAATATATTAGGATGTTTCAAAAGAAAAGTACTAAGGCTAATCTGTGGAGCGAGAATGTCAATGGAGTGTGGATCCGACGATACAACTTATAGAATATATAGAATATATTAGTGTAAAGTAGATAAGGCATGTAATGCGAATGGAACAAAGTGACCCAGCTAGAAAAACGTTCCTTGATAGATCCATTGGTTAGATAAGAAGAGGAAGACCCAAAACAAGGTTACCTAATAACATCGATGAAGACATGAGAAATATAGTCCAGTAAGTCGACGGAGATAATAGGACCTTACCTCCCAATTCTGTCGGATTGCATGGATTTAGCTTAAAATTTGGATAGCTTGTCTTAACCTCGTTTGCAAAAGTTATATATGGGCGAAGTGCGCTTTTTGTTTTTAAACGGTTAAAACTACCCCTAAGTAGAAAAAATAGGACAACACGTATTTAAACGTTTTATGCATTAAAATCTAATTGAATTAAGTAAAATAAACATATTCAATCATATTCTGTACTTTATTACAAATGTTTAGCCCTTAAAACCCACCGCTTATAACGTAAATAACGTTAAAAAATAATTTTTTACGATATCAAATGCTTAACTTATGAATTAAGCTTAATAACAATTCATTCATCGCTTATAAAATGATGTTTTATTGGTTTCAAGTTTTTAACCCCTAGAAAGCATCCCTTTATGCAAAAAAATACTTAAAAAACCTGTGTTTAACATGTTTTAATTTCCCATTGAGATAACCGAATATTCATTCTTCGCTTATTAAACAATATTTCTTTAGTTTAAACTTTTCAACCCCTAAAAATCATGCCTAAAGACGATTGCAACATTAAAAATAACGTAGTTTTGAACACATTAAAATTCTAAACTTATGTATGTATTAATAAAAGTTTGTTACTTACTTATAAAACAATATTTCTTTGGTTGCGCAACTTTTTTAACCCTTAGAAACTACCCCCTATGCTAATAACAGTACAAAGCACTCAATAGTATTTGTTGGTGCCGAGATATTCATTTACAAAACTATTATGCGTACTTTAGATGCTCCAAAATTATATCCCAAAAATATCATGGATTTTTCTTTAATAAGTCAGTTAATTTTAAAGCATTGATGTATGTGTATACCACAGGGCTAGCTTAATAAGAAAGCCAAACTACTCTTCAATTAAAAAAATAGGTTTGATCCCTCTATTTTGTAGGGACATTCAAATAACTCTCAATTTCAGTTTTTGTATTACGTGAAGTGAAAAATAAAATCTTGTATGCACCACTGGTGTTACAGGATGATTATGCTCATCAAGCAATATCCATCCCTCGAGCCAGAGGCCCTCTGGCTGGATTATGTTGCTCTTCGGGCGTAATCATCTTATTAACACCCTTCGTGTATAAATAACTATTAAACCATTGTTTTTCAATTGATAATAAAGCGTGTATGGTTGGGCGGGCGCTCATTTGTACAATGACAAAACTGTTTTGTCTTTACAATTTTTTTTTGCATAACTGCCGGGATATTGCAACGAAAAATAGAAAAAAATTGAATTTTTTCAGTGATTTTCACAAATTGTTTAATAAATAATTTAACCCACATTTTGAAGTGTCCGCATTGTGAAATTATCATTTCTAATAATATCGTTCGAGAAGAACAAATTCCGCCTGGACATAACCAAAGTTTATTGTACTCCAAAGACTTTTCATTAATTTGTCTTATTATGAAAATTTCATCCACACAAGATCTCCCATTCCTATCTTTTTTTAAATTTATTCTAGTGGCATTCACAGTACTGATTCAACTCGCAAATTTTATTAAAATTTTATTACAATAACTTAATTTTAGCTGTTCTAAACTAAAAATACCTTTGTATAATTGAATCCGTTTTCTTTCGACGTTATGACTCTAGGTCACAAGTATGCATATATAAATATAAATATAGATACAAAATCTTGCCTACTCTAATCTTACAAATAATTTTGCATTTTGAAAGAAAGCCAGTTATTTGTGGCAATTATTTCGGCACGGGTCGTACTGTAAGATTTCCATCCACTAAAAGTTTCCACCCTTTCACGAAGGTATGGTTGAAAACTTCTCTGTTAGTACTCCACCATACCTCCTGCATCGTTTCATCGACTCTACTACTGTAATTTACTTTATTCTGAATCAAACTATTCTATTTAATATTTTCGTTACAGTCTTCTGCTCCTTCTCCAATCCCTCTTTCTTTTCTATCACCATATCAAATTGTACCATTCACGAGGTTTTAATATTTCTCCCAACGGATCACTAGTTTTAACCAGCAACTCTACTTTGATCCTCTCACCAATATTCTTTAGATACATCTGAGTGACTATTGTTATAAATGCCTGTTATTTCTATTCTTGCATCCATAGACCGGTCTGGAATCATCTTTCTTCTTGCAGAGCAATGTGCTCATTTATTTTTGATGTCATCAAACACACTTGTAAATCATAACACTCTTGTTAATTTGAGTACAGTAAGGTCTCGTTTTATGCTGTAGATACGTTCCACAGAAAAGCACATATATAAAAATTGCATAAAAAAGACATTACTTGCCTTGAAAAAGTAGGGACACGTCCTGTAGCCTTCTAAAATTACATAAAATCAAGATAAAAACAAAAAGTTTCCAGCAATTAAAAGAAATAGGCTGCTGCATGATAAATTACTTCGAATATCTGAAAGAAATTCATAGAAAAAGGTTAAAAAAAACTAGTCCATATTTCTATTCGTTTTTGTGACTATTTATATTTATTCATATCGTGTCGATAAACAGGAAAACAGGGAAAAAACAGAAAACCTGTTTATTTTACTAGTATTGTTGTTGAAAGTGAACTAATTATTTATAAACTTCATCTTCAGGTGGATGTTTTTCAAAGTTGTCTCGTTCTAAAACGTGTTTAAAATAGCTTAATTTTTCAATACTCTTTGCTGCATCCATTTCTCTATATCAATAGGATCTCTTTTCTTTTTTTTTATGATAGAATATAGATAAAATTAAGGGATAATTTTCTTCTTTTTTGAAAGTGTAGATTTAGCAGGCTGTATAAAGCAGTCAAGAGTTTCTGCTGGTGCTACTGTATTTGCAGTATTGGTTATGTGCTAATTTGTGAAGTGAACTCATTGGTATCTGGTCCTAATTCATTAAAGTTTATATCTTGCACTTTCAGTATACTTCACGAATTTGCGACTATTTTGGATTAAGAATGAAAGCTTTTAACTTATACAGTCCGTTGTATAAAGAAAGTTAATAACAAATTATCCCAATATTTGAAGCACTGTTGAAGACAAGCAAAAATACGGTTTTAGCCGATAATAGATTTTACATTCATTTTGAGAAATATACAATTATTAGTACAAAAATAGAAGAAAATTGTAAATCCTATTGTTTCTAAATTGTAGTCGCAAGTATTTACTGACAAAAAAGGGACAATAACACTCAAATGAGATATATCTTAATGAGAAAATGAAAACATATGACCTTACAGCGTAATCAAAAATTAGATCCATACTCATAATCACTGTACATAGGTATCTTCATTTGGATTGTAAATTATCTTCTTATTTTTTTCTACTTTTTATGTAGACAGGACTCTGTCTGTTTTTCAATGTGCCCCCAGTAAGTTATCGTTCCATTTGCCCTATTGAGGAACCGTCTTTACTACTCTGTTTGTTGTCATTCAGCTTATATGATCGTTCCATTCTACTCTTCTATTTCTTAACCAGTCCTTGATGTTCTCCACCTTGCATCTACGTCGTATATCTGTACTTCTAGTTTTGCCCGACAATGTTTTACCGTCAATTTTTCTAAGTCTATCTCTGCTGTTTCTAACATCCTTTTTGTCCTCTCTGGTCGTGTTTCTGTCGCGTATGTTATTATTGGTCTGATGAATATTTTGTAAATTCTGCCTTTAATTTCTTTTCCGATATTTTTATTTCTTCATTATGTTTCATTCAGGCAACCTGCAGCTCTATTCACTTGGTCTTCCACATAATGTTTCGAGCTTTTCGTAGCTAGATAATGATATGCCTAGATATTTAAACTCCATCACTCGTTCTATTATCTGACCTTCCAGCTCTAATTTACATCTTAGTAGATTTGCTATTTTAACCCTACATTTTATCTTATTTGAGGAAATTAACATGTTAAATCTGTTATCATACGTTTTAAGTCATCTTCACTTTGAGAAAGTAGCATTGCGTTGTCTGCATAGCAAATTATTTTAAGTTGCTTTTCTCCCATTTGGTATCCTTTTTTAGTTCTTACTTTTTTATTATTTTATTCATAATCACATTAAATAATAGAGGACTCAGGGAATCTCCCTGTCTTATCCCATTGCCAGCTTCAATAGGGTTAGTTAGTTCTTGTTCAACTTATACTTTTATTGTGTTGTTTTGGTAGATATTTTCGATCGTTTTGATTGTTCCTAAAGGTATCTCTCTCGCGTACAATAAGTGGACAACGTCCTTTAATTTGACCCGGTTAAATGCCTTCTTAAGGTCCACGAAACATAGATATGCCGGTTTATTGTATTCCAATGATTTCTATTTTACTTGTCTCATTATAAATATAGCATAAATGCATGATCTCCCCGACCTAAAACCTTGTAGTTCTTCTGCTAATGTTATAATTTCATTCAGTTTATTTATTATCGTTTTGATTTTAATTTTAGTGTTTTGTTTAATAAATTAATTCTTCTGTAATTTTCCGGGTCTGATTTGTCTCCCTTTTTGAAGAGAGGTGTTAGGGTGCTTGATCTCCATAGTTGAGGAATTCTGTGTTGTTCTATTTTTTTTTTTTTTTGATTAGTTTTAGTATCTAGTTGTTTGGTCAGATCTGGTCCTCCATACTTTAGGAGTTCGTTCGGTATTCTGTTATCTCATGGTGTTTTTCTTTTTTTTTTTAATTTCCGTAATGCTTCCTTTACATCTTCCTCCTCAATATTTATTTCTTCGTTTGCCGTCACCTCTGGTGTTGGTGGTTCATTATCGTCACCTTTAGCAATGTTCTTCTGAATGTCTTTCATTTTTATTAGTTCGTTCATCTCTTTTCTTTGTCCTCTGATCATTCTCTATATTTCTTTCTGTATTACGTACAAGTCGTATTCCAAGTAAAATAAGCGTGAAAATTAAATATTACTTGACTTATATCTTAAACACGTCTCGGCATTTTCGCTGTTAATATTTGTCAAAATTGTCAAAAACCCAAGTACAGGCCATGAGGAATTCAAAAAATATCTAACCGTATATCTTATGCTGTACAGTAGAGTGAACCATTGACTGTCGAGTGTCTAGTGATAATCTAAAACAGTCACAAATTCGTGACATATACGATTAGTTAACAGCCAATATTTTTCTACTGCACTGGTTAACTTCTAGGTCAGGAATTGTCTTCTATATCTGTTGCTGGTTTTGCCTAGATTTGCTGCGGCGGTGTTGTGGCATATTCCTATTTTTAATTCGAAAATTGTATTCAATAAATTTATTTACTACAATTTCACTATTTATATACAAAGGAATATAGTTTGATTATGAAGCTTTCTCGTTTTTGTTTTATATTTTAAAAGTGTAAACATAAATAATAAATCAAAAATTGTTTCCAATAATAGGTGTATAACTACAAATTGCTTATATAACGAGATAGTTTAATAACGGTATAGAACATCTTACAAAATTAAAATTGAAACCATCCGAAGCTTTACTGAATGAAATTAAGTTAATCCATTATTTCTCAACGGAGAGATTGATAGCAATAACTGTGAATTCTGTGTTTTATTAATATAAAGGTTTAACTAAAATCGAGAGTTCGTGTTTACGTTATATTGTGATAATGTACCGTGAAAATTACTGCGAACTACATAAAATTTTAAATATTTATTTATGACTATATTATACAGCTACTGAAGAAAATATTAATTTTCTTTGTAAAACTGGACTTGTTTTCTATAAACACTAGTTTTATTAATAAAGTATATTTCACGAATTCGCGGCTATTTTGGATTAGAGATGAAAGCTTTGACTTAAACAGTTCGATATGCTGAGATCATTAATAGCAAATTCTCCCAATATTTGAAGCACTGTCGAAGATAAGTTAAAATACGATTCTGCTAAGGTATTTTGCATTTATTTAGAGGAATAGACAATTATAGTGCAAAAATAGAAAAATATTACAAAATCTCTTGTTTCTAAATTATAGTGCCCATAATGACTTAATACCCATTTTAACATCTCTTCAGGATCACTTTCAACCATTGATCCTTAGCTTTTATGACCTCAGAATTGCATTTTCCCTCTCCTGAGAAGTTTTTGATGACCTACATGATAGCAACCACTTTCCTATCATCATATCCAGCTCCTCCAATAAGAAAACCACTACTAATAAGTTTCTGGAACTTTAAAAACAATCCGCCATTACATATCAAACAAATTCTAACTGAAAAAAGAAGAGCATGTGCAAAATGGCAAATGTACCGAAATCTACTCGATAAGACACAGCTAAATAGACTAATGTACCAGCTAATGTCAGCGCTAAATTAAGCTCGTAATGACACCTTTAATTTCTATATTAACAATCTCTCTCCAGATGACCACTTTATATGGAGAACCACTAAACCATTCAAGAAACCGACACTACCAATTCCTCCAATTAAAAAACCTGATAGAAGTTGGGCGCAGACTGACAAGGAAAAAGCTAATGTATTTGCAAAATATTTAAATGCTCCCTGCCAACTATCACCCCCAATAAAAGCATTCTCCCCATTCGAGGTTCGCAGAATAATAATGAGTTCCAACTCTCACAAAACCCTAGGATACGATTTAATCGGTGGGAGAATCCTAAAACATCTATCCAGGAAAGCAGTTTTTATAGAATAGTTAATAAAATCAAGAAAGGTTTAGAAGAAAAGGCTATGTGTACCTCAGTATTTCTCGATATTCAAAAGGCTTTTAATAAAGTCTGGCACAACGGTTTGCTATATAAATTAAAATCTTTACTGCCTAGCGATATGTACCTTATCTTAAAGTCCTATATTAAAGAACGTTCGTTCCAAGTAAAAATCAATAATGATTTCTCAACCTATTACTCAATCCAATCCGGAGTTCCTCAGGGAAGTGTCCTCGGTCCCGTCCTATACCTAATCTTTACCGCTGACATACCTATTACAAATGACGTCACAGTCGCGATTTTTGCCGATAATACAGCCGGTTTAATTTCAAAAAAGACCCAAATATAGCATCTGAAAAGTTGCAAAATTACTTGCATGCATTAGAGAATTGGTTGACAAAATGGAAAATTAAAGTCAACAACGAAAAATCAGCCCAAATTACATTTACAACAAGAAGATGCACCTGTCCACAAGTTAGTCTAAACAACGCCTATATTCCTGATAGAGACGTAGTGAAATATCTTGGGTTGCATTTGGACCGAAAGTTTGCCTGGAATCAACACATTGACGCCAAAAAAACTCGGCTCAATATAAAATTGAAACAATTGAATTTATTATTTGGCAAAAAGTCATAACTGTCATTGGAGAACAAAATACTGCTTTACAAAGTCATACTAAAACCAATATGGACTTACGGCGTAGAATTCTAGGACTGTAGCAAGCCTTCAAGCACAAAAATTTTGTAGACCTTCAAATCAAAAACATTGCGTATGATAGCTAACACCCCTTGGTATATGATCAATGCAACCATCCACATTGACCTAGGAGCACCAACCGTAAAAAATTTCATATCACTCAACGCCAACAAGGCCAAAATTCGTAATTCAACACACAACAGCCAAATTATCGGTGAATTATATCAGCCACCAATGGAGGAAAGAAGACTGAAGGGGACTTAGCTAAAAGACCTGCTTACATAGGTGAAAATAGAGAACTTTCGCTGGACGGTACCCAAATCAAGTCAATATTACTCAATGTACTGATTATGAGTAGATTGTAAATATGCATTTAAAAATAAAAAAAATTGCAATTTCCGTGAAACTAATGTTTATTAAAATATATAAGGGTACTTAGAATTACAGACACACATTTATGCCATCGGCAACAAGATAGTAATGGATGATGAAAAAAAACAGAAATCACGCTATATCTACATATAAGCCCAGAAACCAACCATAACAATAAAAATATACTAAGCCAGATTCTATTTGATTTGAGGCAATGTTTAAGCTGAAATGAATTCCACATTGATAATTATTTTAAGCTGCACTGTACAGTTGATTCTAATAATCGTTATGAAAACTGTGATATTATTTATGGAACTTGACATATGTTAATTGATCGTTTAATTAATAATGCACGAAGAAACTGAGAGAGGTAATAAATAAATTCAGATTCTTGTAATTTTGTCATCATGCGTACGCATACATTATGAAAATCGTCTATTTTGTATTATTACAGACTTTTAGCAGAAACTACTTTCTTGAGAGATATGTAGGTTTCTAATTATTGTCTCCAAGTCGAGGAATATCTAATTCTTTTTATTAACTCTCTAATTTAAACAGAAATTAATAAGGAGTAATCGATTGCAACAATAAATATCAATATACAGGTAAATATATTTATCTGTAATACAACTATACGCATATACAAGGAGTGCGAGTGTAGAAATATATATATATATATATATATATATATATATATATATATATATATATATATATATATATATATATATATATATATAGGGTAAAAAAGTTATTTAGAAAAAATGTAGGCAATGATAATCTTTACCATAAATTTTTTTAAATAGGATACCGTGTATATTTTCTCATATTTAAATTCATCTCATAATCTATATAGGGTATTTAACGAGTTATAATTTTTATTTCAATATCGCTATGAAATAAACCCCCTGTATATACAGAAGGAATACATACATAATTATTTAGTTAACATATTAAGGTAAACAATATGTTCTAGTTTTCAAATTAACTGCAACAGAAATCATTGACGAAAATTCGTATACAGGGTGAACTACAAAAGAAAGCTACGATTTTCTCGTATTTTTAAATATACACTATATTTTATTTTTTTATTCATTTTATTTTATTTCATATTTTTTCTTTATTTTGTGGCTTTTTCCACTTGTTGTTGCTAGAATGTTTTTATTTTTACGTCCTTATATTCGTTTCTTTTTTGTTTTTCCGCTCTGTATAGTGAATTTCTTCTTTCCCTCATTTCTTTTGTTTCTTTTTGTAATTTACTTTCTTTTGTATTTTTTTAAAACAATTTCCAGGGCTATGTCTTATGTTTTTTGTTAGTGTTTCCGTCATATCGTTTATGTTGTCTCTATGGTTTATATTCTTTAGAGATTTTTTCTTGGAGTCGTTGTTTATATCTATCTTTTATATCTTTCAGTTTTTTATGTAATCGGTCACTAGTAATACAAAAAAAACTAACAAAATTTTAACAATCTCACTCAAAAACTAAAAAGAAAAATAAAGAAGTAACCTATCAAACTCCTACATGCGAGATCTGACCAATGATCAGAAGCGTAGCAGAAGCGCTCGCAGCGTGAACCTTGCGGGGGGCTAAATATATCAGGGGCCCTATCTTGTCTAATATATGTAAAAATGTGTCATTGTTATATTATTTTGTGCCTGGAAATCTTTAAAAACTTCCCTCGATTTAGCAAAAACGCGCCCCGTTCGCGTAACCCTAGGAGGTCTTCGTCACTATTGAAAGGTTTCAGAATTGCAATTTTGCGAATTTTAGAACAATATATCTAAATCTAAAAATGCGTTTTCTGTTTACGTTTAGTATTTCGATACGATATTCGATATTAGTTTCTTATATCCTTACATTGTTTGGTTGTTTGCATTTGGCATTATTTGTGTTGTTTTACGGTTATAGTTGCATCCATTTGGTACGCACTTTGTGGTATGACTACTTTTCTTGTATAATCATTGGACAATCTCTCCACATATAAACGGTAAGATAAGGAAATTATAACACTTACACTTGTAATAACGCTCCCATTGTAATGTATCTACAGGAGACCGAATGAGTTCTCTCCGAAATTTGGTAATGCATGACGCAACCAATAATATATTAGAAGTCCGCGATTATTACGATACCATACAAAGTATTTATAATTTTTTCAGCAAAAGCATTAAAAGAGAAACGTCCAACCAAAATCGCTTACTCTAAAAACGTTTTCGGGACTAGGTGGTCATCCAAATTTCAAATTGTACTTTGTGTAAAGCAAAACTACATTACAATTTTAAAAATACTGTCTAAAATAATATTAACTACTACAGATCGTAAGGAGAGAATGACAGCTAATAAATTAAAAAGTAAAATTGAACAGTTTAAATTTGTCTCCCTAACTATTTTACAAAATAAAGTTTTGTAATCTATAAATCTAACTGCAACTCTTTTGTAGTCCAAAAATATGAATCTCTCACGCGCAACAGTACTTTTTTACATTACTCAAAAGAATTTTTATCAAATCTTAGGCAAAACTATCATTTTTACAAGAATCAGAATTTTACAAAGTTTGGCAGAGGCTTTTATCTCCCTTTTGTGAATCGGGCATATGTATGCATTTTTCCAGCCTAGTGGCAATTTCTCGTTTTTCCAAATTCGTTTTATTATGTTGCTTGGTCGTTTGAGTATAATAGCTATCAAGATATTTTGCTGTGATACCTTTTCTCCTGGATTCTTGTCCTTGTATTCTTCAGCTGCTTTATTATTTCCTGTAGGTATCTCCTGATCTGATGGTTCGTTTATTTCGGCCTAATTGTTGTTTTGCTCCGGTCTACCTTGTGACTGTATATCGTTCGTGTTCGTATTTTTCCCCTGGGTTTAGCAGTTCTTCAAAGTATTCTGCCCACCTCTCTAGTTTGTTTGGTTAGACACCTATTAGCGTGCCTTCTTTACTTCTGTAGAATCATGCGATTCCGAATTCCGAGACCCGTAGCTTTATTGACTTTGTTGGTAAAAATTCTTAATTTCTTTGTGTAGGTAACATATGATTTTGCTTATGCTTCATTTCTCAGTATTTTCATTTCTTTGTCTGCAGGTCTGTTTTGCTTTATAAGTAAGTCTTCCTCGTTTCTGTTATATTCAGTATACCTATTCATTCGTATTTTAGCTTTTCTTCTAACTTCTAATTCCCTTTTATATTCTGTATCATACCGCTTGATTTGTTTACTTTTCCTACTGTCTTTTCTGTCGCTTCCGTTAATATTCTCTATGTATGTTCATTCTTGGTCAGTAGGTAGGTATCTTCGTTTGGAATTGTGTC
The DNA here is from genome assembly GCF_040954645.1 of Diabrotica undecimpunctata. Classification (NCBI taxonomy): domain Eukaryota; kingdom Metazoa; phylum Arthropoda; class Insecta; order Coleoptera; family Chrysomelidae; genus Diabrotica; species Diabrotica undecimpunctata. Next base: position 52,352,561 of record NC_092812.1, read on the forward strand.
TTCTTATTATTTTGTTATATTTCTCGTTTTAACTGGTTTTTGGACCTTTTCGGTCGATTCTGAGTCCGACAAATAGTAAGAATTATGGGAATATGCAATCGATTTTAGTTGATTAGCAGATGATTGTAATAGGTCCAATTGTTTTATTAGTTAAATTAGTTCACATTTAATTAATTATTTTGGACATGACACTCCCAAAAATTTATTTACAACCCTCCCCTTTTTGATCAATTTTTTTTAATCAACAACCGGTTGTGGAACGTCTATCTACAAAATTTAGTAGCCGGAAATCAAAAACGTGAGGAGATCATCCGAGTATAAGTCAGGCTGAGGCTCGAGTCAATTGATAATGTACTTTGGTCACGCCCAGAAAATGGTGGCCCGACAACATGGCATGTATTAAGTTATTAAGAAAAGCTAAAACTAAAAATGTGTTATATACAAATAATATATTTTATAAATACTATTACATTTTTAAAATGTGGTAAATATATTTTGAACAGTTTATTTACATTATATTAAAATGATCAAATAATTTATTTTCTCATAGTTAATACACTTCTCCAAGAAATTAACGCACCACTTTGAAATATTAAAATATTTTATTAGGGTTAATAAAAATTTTCATTTTAATGTTATATTTTGCAAGTCCCTTGTATATGCTATTCATACACTCTATATTTATTGAGTCTGTTTTATCGCTATAGTTTTTTTTGCAACAAAACAAAAAGAAGCACAAAATGTACTAAGTCTATAAATATAGTAATTTCCAAGTGTTCACGAATTTTATTCGGCTACTGCTTAATTGTTGATTATTGTTAAAATTATGTTTATTATGTAGCGTCAATCACGTAATTTAACCCGAGATGAATGTGCCCAAGCAGTGATACTGTCGGAAGAAGGTTGGAGTTACCGAAGAATTGGTCGTCGGTTTAATGTGTCCCACACATCCATCTCACGGGTGTTAGAAAGATTCCTCGAAACAGGGGATCATACTCGCAGACCAGGGCAAGGACGAAACCGGGTAATTACCCCTATTCAAGATCGATTTTTAAGAACTTCTGCTCTTCGACAACGTTTTGTAACACATCGAAGTCTACAAATTCAGCTTCAAGACGTGCATTCTATACAAATTAGTACTTAAACTGTTTGACAGCGACTTAGGGAATATAACTTAACACCTAGGATTGCCACCCGAGGTCTTCTATTAACTGCAGAGCATCGAAGGGGGAGACTACATTTTGCCAGAGAACACGTTAATTGGTTAGAGGCTGACTGGGAACGAGTGCTATTTACTGATGAATCCCGATTTTGTTTGTATAATAACGACAGACGTGTTCGAGTGTTGCGACGACCCAACGAACGATATGCTCAGTGTTACATCTCACACACCACATTTTTTGGTGGAGGATCCGTTATGGTGTGGGGTGGTATTTCTTTGACCGCACGTACGGACCTAGTTGTGATAAAAAATGGAACTGTTACAGCTGAAAGGTACATATTGGAGATCCTGGAGCAACATGTAGTACCATTCGCTCCTAATATCGGTGAAAATTTCTTACTAATGCAAGATAATGCCAGACCACACGCTGCACAGATCGTCAGAAATTATCTAGAAGAGGTAGAAATTAACACTATGGAATGGCCAGCACATAGTCCGGATTTAAATCCGATTGAAAATCTCTGGAATATCCTTGGTAGGCGATTAAGAGCGACACCGATCCAACCAAACAACTTACAGGAAGTGGGAGAGACGCTGATCCAGATTTGGAGAGAACTAGACCAAAATGAAACACGGCAATTAATTTTAAGTATGGGCCAACGATGTGAGGCTGTTATACGTAGTAGAGGTGGAAACACTCGTTATTAAGACTTTTTGCATATTTTAGTTTACTTTTCTTATCATTATTTTTTTAGAATTTTCCGTTTTATTTTTTTTTCTCCTGTACTTCAACATTTTCTGATGATTAGACAAATTGTTATAATTACTAATAAAATGTAGAGTAAATCTGGTGAAGTTTTATTTTTTATTCTTTGCCTGTTTACAAATAAAATTGATTTATTGAAGTGGTGCGTTAATTTCTTGGAGAAGTGTATATACGAGCGCCACGTATTGGCAAATAGACAAAGTTATACGGTTTAGTTCTTCCCGCACTGTTATCAGAACCACATTTTTTCCTGTAAATAGCATACCGGGATGCAATACACCTTAATAAGGAATTGATTTGTTGATTGGTAGATAAAAGTTAGTTATCCGAAAATGCTGCTACAAGTAAAGTAAATATAAAGTAATAATATACTAGTATATTATATCAATAAATTCTTTATTAAAATTAATTTGTTAACGACGCCTAACGCACGCAGGAAAAAATGTAAGGTGGGCAACATCGTGGCAGAATATGTGACTGCAAAATGTATGTTCTCGTTCTCACTCTCACTCAACCGCTAGAGAACCGAACGATCTTCTCGCATTCCTATGATCCTGATAAAAAATCTTGAAAACTTGTTGAATTTGAACTTCTACCATATTTATATTATGTTAGAAACAAGAAAGGACATGGCGTTTAAATAAAAATTGTTTTAGATTGATTTCTCTAGAAAGTCGACTTGTTTTGTTTATTTGTCTTTTATTTTGGTTTTAGAATTTCATCAAAAATGCTATTCAAATGAATTTTCATAATAAAGACAGAAGCAGTCCTTGTGTTTGAAAAAATGATATGATTTATTTTATCAAGAACATTTTTTATAATGATCTTTTGTGAAAAAAATATCGTAGATATACTTAAGTAATTATGCATGAAGTAATATATTATTTACTTATTTTTTTATGATAAATATAGTCTTCTGCAGGTCATCATGCAGGGTAGAGTAGATGGCAAAAAGGGAATAGGTAGAAAGAGGAAGTCATGGCTAGGAAATATTCGAGACTGGACAAACATAACTGTAGACGAATTATTCCACGTTGCAAAAGACAGAGAAGCCTTTAAAAATGTGGTCGCCAACCTCCGTTAATGGGGACGCCATAAGAAGAAGAAGAAGTAGACTTATTTTTTAGGTACATTGTGTTATATTCGTAACTATAAAACTTAGATACGATTATGGATTCTACCACATGTCTATAATTTAAAGATCAAAAGCAGTTTTATAGTTTTTATTAAAAATTCCGTAATTTACTTAGGGAAGGAACGTGGATATACGTGTAGTAGCTCACCCAGAAAATCAAAATGATCAATACCTACATTATTTTCTAATGAAATACGGAAATTAAGAAGAGCAACAATAACGAAACTAGCACATGTACCCAAATGATTTATAATTTCATTAGATAAGTTAAAGTAGAGGCCGTTTGAAGGATTAAACAAAGGCAAATATAAATATATTGAAGGAAAAACAATATTAATTATTTAAAAGAAATAGAACAAAAATCATTATGTATCTATTAAAAAAATACCTATAGTAAAAATAAAGTTATCTAACGAAATAATAAGAAAAAATTGTATAAAAAGTTATATGAGGTAAGTATTTGTAAATAAAGAATCACACATTTTTTTAAGAAGCAAAAAAATTACTAACCAAATAAGTACAAAACATTCATTAGGTACATGGCTTATCTATCTCCTTTTTAGGTACCTATAGGTAGCTGGAATGAAATATTTTCTGTCAAAATTAAATAGACAATCAAATTACATGAATGTATATGAACGGCAATAATCACTATTGCCCTAAAGTTTAAAGAAACGTCAAAGAATTAGTTGCACATTGTTAAGAAACTACCTATGTTTAATTTTTAACAGCAGAAACAAAAGTATCGGATATTTTAACAAAAAACAAATTAAATAAGATGCGCTCAAATTGGATGGATCACTCTCAACTTCTTGGTTGCTGTACATAGCAAACGTAAAGTAAGTAGACTTCCAACGACTGTCTACTCGATTTAGCATTAGGATAACAGAGATGCGAAGAGATGGTTTGTGCATGCCCACAAATTGATGGCTTGACAGTAACTATTCAAACTTTTAAGAAAATTTAAAAAGAAGTGTTTTATTTAAAAATATTAGTATAATAATAATGCTATTTTATAATATTAATGTAGTAACTATATTATAAATAATTTATATACGTAAATTATTATACATATTTATATATTTAAATTCTTATGTTTCCTACTAACTCCACCTGCTAACACATCAACAAAGTTACATAGAAATGTCTGCACTGTTGCCAAGCATACATTGTTTACTTCTGACCTCCCGGCGTGCATTAAACTTTGTTAACAAATTAATTCCAGGCAAAAGGTGTTTATTAAAAAAGTATATTAATGGGTAAAAATAAGCCCGTAGTATTTATTACAGCAGATTTTTATTACGTCTAATTCTGATAAAATGTTTTGGTTACAAACTACAAATACTTTTTGGATGGCAACATTCTGACAAAAATTGGTAGTTTCGTTGCTTTACCGGCCCTCAGAATTGGACGATCTTCACGCGTTTCTGTTATCCTGATAGGAAATCTTGAAATTCCTAAAATGTATAGTGATTATTGAGAAGATCAAAAAAAAAAGGTAGAAAGAAACAAACGATGATAGATAATAGACTATTTTTTAAATAATAGGGGTTTATTTAAAAAAAAAAATATGAATTGAAGACATGTATTATTAAATTTATTTAGAAACAAAAATTAATTAACTCAATAAAATAAAATTTGATATTGTTCCATTGATAAAAAATTTGTTTTACATGTAAAAGAGTCTTTTTCGCAATATGAACTTGCCCTTGCATCGACCAGGAAGAGACACCTCAGTGTGCTCGAGCTTATGCTATGGATACATTGTCTAATTGTACAACTTCAAGTGACCTTACTTCAGCCCTAGTTCGAATTAGTTGAACAGAAACCTCATCTTTTGAGGGTCTCCCCACATTCTTTCTGGAATTGTCTTGCCTTGCTTGACGAGCACCTCCCCTACCTCCATTCCGAAGTGCAATAACTCTACTTAGTTGTTTTTTCGTTAAGCGATCAATTGGAAATCTTTTCTGTACTCTGACCAAGAATTTATAAGTACCATATACTCTCTCAAATGGCGCTACAGCCCAAATCGAGCCTTGGCCTCCTCCAACCTTGCCGGTCCCGCGCCAATCTTCGCATACCCACGTCCGCTACCAATTCATCCACCCACCTTTTCCGTGACCTTCCTTTTTGTCTTGCGCCCTGCATTTTACTATCTTGGGCTCTTTTGTGGCAATCTTTCAGTCTACATTCTTACTACATGACCAGCCCATCGAAGTTTCTGAAGTTAAACGACTTCTGAAATAGGTGTCTCTTTGAAAAGTTGGTAAAGTTCATGATTGTACCTGGATCTGCATACTCCGTTTTCGCTAATAGGTCCAAATATCTTACTTAGGACTTTTGTTTCACCATACACTGCATGAAATATCATTCTCAGTGTCCATTATTGGAGCGAATTTTTCTTCGGTATAATGATATAAGATCGTCAGTTTTGTCGACTCCGCCCATTGAAGTCGGTATGCCTTAGCTATTTGAGTGAGTCGGTTCACTTCAATTCTTTCTTTTATAATTTTATCTAACGTTTTACTTTGTCTTGGTCTTCCATTCCTACATAGTTTGAAGTTAATGCTACTGTCTTATTTATCCAGCAAGTAGGTCAAAACAATTCCACCATTTGATATCAGTTCGTCAGAAAATCCCGTTAGTTTCCTTCTCATCATGTCAGAGTGTGGGCGTCTCTGTATAAGCAGTATCTATTCTAAGCGAAGAGATTTTATGTATCTCACTATATTTTCTCCCTATAATCCTTTATCAATTTCAGTATTTGGTTTCATTCTTCTTTCTCCCTCTTGTACATTGGGGGCTAGGATCGTTCTCATTATTTTTCTTTCAAATTTCAGTAAGCATCTTTCATGTTAATCGTCAATGTTTCCATCCCATATGTAACAGGTCTCATCTATGTTCTCTTACTTAGAGTCTTGCTTCTCCACAGGTTTCCATTCATTCCATGTTTTTGACGTGACAACGTCTTAAATTAGGTTGTGGCTCGGAGTCACTCATGAAAAAGTGTAACGCCCGCTCACGTCTGTTACGATGAGTCACCGAACGAGAGAGAGGCCCGCCGGACCGGCGAATGCCTTGCGTCTCTCTCCCACTCAAACATGATCGGTCCGCTGCGCGCGCAGCACTAGAGAATTAGGCGCGTTGAATCGGTGCGTGCTTGTGTCTCTGTCTTTCTCGAGCGTTCTTGGCGTTGGAAAACCGAGAAAGCGTCATAATACAAGTTCACACGTGTGGTTAAAGTATCGTCAGCTGTGTCTGTAGTGAAAATGTGGAGTGCTTAGATTCGTCATTTACAACAACTACAACAATAAAGGTAAATAATTGTACACTAATATTTCATTATCGTAAACTATGATTGATTGATTAATTGTTAGATTATTAAGTAAATTATTTGTTTAAATCACTCTGCAATCAATCGTAATTCAGTCGATTGAGAAGAAACAGCGCGTTTCAACTGCAAACAACTATTGTGCAATTTAATAATATTCATATCAATACATATTCTACCGAGAAAAAGACGTTGTCACGTAAAATCTTCGCCCGTAAAACCGACTTTACAGGCAACCGATTTTTTTTACCTTTCAGAATTTAATACAAATAAAACAACAAAATTACAAAAATACAAAACAGTTTTATTTCTTTTTACAAAATCTACAATCTTTACAGCCATTGAAAAATAGTACCAATAATACCACTAACCACACTACATTTTTTAAAGCAATTTTCGTAATTTACAAATTTAATGAGTTCTTTATTTTGCGAATAATTTGTTTATTAAAGTGGAAGCTAGCCATTTATTTTTAAATTGAAATGGTTGATGATCAATGTAGAAATGACTAGAAAAATTAAAGAAAAGTTAACTTTATAATTTACAATTTTTAAAGAGTGTCGATATTTTAGAATGAAGCATTGCTTTCCAGGCTTATGTAACCGCAAACATTATTAAAGGCATATACAACATAGGACGGAATTGCCTGATTAGGTCAGTCCTATAAGCATATAAAGCAATGTATTACCACTCCTTACACTTTAAACATAGACATACAATGTATTACTTACAATGGAAAATAAATACTGCAGAGTAAAGAAGAAATGGTTTATGATCAATGTAGAAATGACTAGAAAAAAATTTTCAAAGAGTATCCATGTTTTAACATGAAGCATTGCTTTCTAGGCTTATGTAACCGCAAACAATATTAAAGGCATATACAACCTGGGACGGAATTGCCTGGTTAGGTCAGTCCCTATAAGCATGTAAAGCAATGTATCATCACCCCTTACACTTTAAACATAGACATACAATGTATCACATAAAATGGAAAATAAATACTGCAGAGTAAAGAAGAAATGAGTTTTCTATTTAGCGGATAATTTGTTTAAAATAAAGCGAAAGCTAGCAATTTATTTTTAAATTAACAAACAAAGTTAAACTTTTATCGGCTCATATTTGCAGAACCCAAGATATACATATAAGAAATCGTTGACGATCAATGTAGAAATGACTAGAAAAGTTAACTTTACAATTTACAATTTTTAAAGAGTGTCGATGTTTAAGAATGAAGCATTGCTTTCCAGGCTTATGTAACCGCAAACATTATTAAAGGCATATACACCATAGGACGGAATTGCCTGATTAGGTCAGTCCTATAAGCATATAAAGCAATGTATTATCACTCCTTACATTTTAAACATAGACATTCAGTGTATCACTTACAATGGAAAATAAATACTACAGAGTAAAGAAGAAATGGTTTATGATCAATGTAGAAATGACTAGAAAAATTAAAGGAAAGTTAACTACAATTTACAATTTTCAAAGAGTGTCGATGTTTTAAAATGAAGCATTGCTTTCTAGCTTATGTAACCGCAAACAATATTAAAGGCATATACATATACAACGTAGGACAGAATCGCCTGGTTAGGTCAGTCCTATAAGCATATAAAGCAATATATTATCACTCCTTACATTTTAAACATAGACATTCAGTGTATCACTTACAATGGAAAATAAATACGACAGAGTAAAGAGGAAATGAGTTTTCTATTTAGCGGATAATTTGTTTAAAATAAAGTGAAAGCTAGCAATTTATTTTTAAATTAACAAATTAAAGTGCTTCCACTTTTATCGGCTCATATTTGCAGAAAAAATATGAAAACCCAAGATACATATAAGAAATCGTTGACGATTAATGGAGAAATGACTAGAAAAGTTAACTTTACAATTTACAATTTTCAAAGAGTGTTGATGTTTTAGGATGAAACATTGCTTTCCAGGTTTATATAACCGCAAACATTATTAATATATACTAAACCGATATACTAAATTATTATACAAAATATACCTGCAGGCAACAACCACTGTCAGATTACATACTAACAGTAATCGCATAAAAATATAACGGGGGGTTAGACAAGGAGACCCAATGTCACCTAAACTTTTTAATCGGTGCTAGAACATGCTTTTAAGAATTTGGATTAGATGACAAAGGGAATAAAAATAGATGGAGAATATCTAAACAACTTACATTTCGCCGATGATATACTTATAATAGCTGAAGATCTAGGTATGGCAAGAGAGATGGTACAGGAACTCGTTGTGACTACAGAAAATGTAGGTTTAAATATAAATATCTCGAAAACAAAAATCATGACCAATTTGGTACCCAACCAGAACATCAGTATTGGTGGGAAAGAAATAGAACTCGTAGATAGATATAAATACCTGGGACATGAAATTATGATTGGCAGGGATAACCAGACTCATGAACTGAAGAGAAGAATCGGCCTTGGGTGGGCAGCATTTGGAAAACTGAGAGAAACTTTTAAAAGTGAGCTGCCCACATGCCTAAAGAGAAACGTATTTGATCAATGCGTCCTCCCAGTCTTGACGTACGGAGCAGAAACACTTACCTTAAAAAAAAAAGCAGCAGCTACCAAACTGAGAGTCACGCAGAGAAGAATGGAGCGGTCCATGTTAGGAATAACTCTGCGAGACAGAATAACCAACAAAGACATCAGGAGAAGAACCGGAGTGACCGACATCATCGAGAAGATAGCCAGACTAAAATGGAGATGGGCAGGACACATAGCCAGAATGACAGATGGGCGATGGACAAAGAGGTTATTGGAATGGAGGCCAAGGGAAGACAAGAGAAGCGTCGGTCGACCACCTACAAGATGGACTGACGATTTAAGAAGACTCAATAAAAACTGGATAAGAGCGGCGCAAGATAGACGGGGTTGGAAACATGAGGAAGAGGCCTATGTTCAGCAGTGGACTCTTGAGGCTCTAATGAATGAAACATTATTAAAGGTGTGTACAACATAGCACGGAATTACCTGGTTAGGCTAGTACCTATAAGCATGTAAAGCAATGTATCAATACTCCTTACACTTTAAACATAGACATACAATGTATCACATTTAATGGAAAATAAATACGACAGAGTAAACAAAGAATGAGTTTCCTATTTTCGGATACTTTGATTAATAAAGTGAAGGCTAGCAATTCATTTAAAAATTAAAAAACCAAAGTGCTTCCACTTTTAGCGGCTCATATTTGCAGAAAAAATATGAGAACCCAATAAATGTCTGTAGACTGAAAAACTAGTGGTGTCTAATGCAATTAGTTAATGAGTGTATCAAAAGTTCAGTTCATGTATTTTCATCAAATGTGTGTGGTATTTACTTAACTAAACTAATAAAATAGCTAACTCAAATAAATAAAAGGGTAACTGTAGTACAGGTACAGTAGATAAAATAAAACTGGCAGTTAATCCTTTAACAATGTTCTAGTAAAAGTTTTACACTACCGAATTTGAAATATTACAAGCACTTACAGTAACTACTAAACATGATATACATACAAAAATGAAACCTGAAACAATAACTCTTTTCTGTTGATGACTATGACTATATTAGAATTATCTTGTGTTATTTAAAACATATCATAAAACATATATAAAGCAATCTAGGAGGTCATTCAGAAGTAACTGACCAGAAGTAAAGCAGTAATATTTCAGATTCGTAGTAACTTCGTTTTATGTCAATAGTATCAGTACTTTTCTGTATCACAAAAGTCTATCTATCGCAGGTGCTATAAGTAATAGTTACAGTACAAATTAAGTCTCAGTAATATTTCTTTTGGCAAGTTTTTAAACTTTTAAAACTATAAATGAACCAAAACAGATAGACACAACTTTAAGAAATCTCTTTTAAACTAAAGTACTTTAAAAATGGTTAAAGGAGAAACGAAATCTTAAAACTTTAGCTGCCATTGCCAGTTCTATATATTTCTAAAACTATAGGAACAAAATATATTTTTTTAAAACTCTAAAAACTTTTACTTTTTAAAAAAATTTAAAAATGGTTACAGTAGAACCCAAGTCACCATTACTGTGATGGTGAAGAGAATGATCTGAAGCAAGTAAGACAAATATCACATTCTGTAGTTTCAATCATACAGATCTTGCAGAATGAAATAAATCTTTGTGTCTCGCTGGAGGTACCCAGTTGTAAGTGAGGTGGTGCCTCTGTCAATTTCATTCCAGCTAATTGTTGCTCAAGGTCATCATAGCTGTTGTCCTCTATACCTCCAGCGGAACTTTCTACTTCACCATCAGAGTCGTCAGCTTCGAAAACGGTGTCTAAACCGGTCACACTTGGTTGATCGTCGAGACTGCGAGAGAGACTAAAACTATTACGGCGGCTCGATCTCACGCGTTTAAAAAATTCCTGAAAAAAAGATATCACTATTAAATTTAAAATAATAACCTATTAATAGTTAACTAGATAATAACGTATATTGATAGGATAGGATTAAAACAAGAATTGAAAGGATTTTTTTATTTAAAGTTCACGTGTCTCAACATCAAAGGTTGCTACATTACATTTAGATACATTACAGATATGTAACAATATCATATGGTCTAAATTTGATTATACAATTATTGTGAAGTCTTTCGGATGGATTTTTTTATGAGGAAGTCTTTGACAGGGAAAGGAACACGACTTATAGTCCAGGGAAATAAGATTTTTCTCGTGACACTGTCCCGCCAGGCAAACTAAAGTTGTTTTGAGTAGTATAGACCTATAATATGTTTCTTGTAGTCGATTTTTTTGGCTTAATTAGTTCTTAACATTATTAAAATTTCTTTAAATGTACCTGAACGTGAGAGTCTAGTTGTGTTTGAATTGTGTGCAGAAGATGGGCCAGATTGGTTAAACAGTTTTCGCAAAATGTAATTTGCTGAAAGATTTTTTGAAAAAGCAGTTAGTGAAGTTGCAGTAATTCTACAGGTAGCTTATGAAAGATTTATTCTATCAGTATTATTAAAAAGAAAAATGAAGAAAAACAATTTTAAATATGCAAAATCATTTTGCAAAAACATGTCGATTTTTTCTTATAAACAATTATAATAACTTTTTAATCATTGTCTGCAGGCAAATGTTTAATATTTTTCTTATAGATTGATAGAGGGAGGAGTATAAAGACCTTATGATTTCCATCACAATGATCTTTTGAGAGTAGTGGATATGTCTTTAAACGTGTTCATGAGCAAAACAAAACCAAACTGGATATTTGGCGACTTTAATATAGACCTGATTTAAGAGAGTTTACCACAAAAATTAGTAAGTCAAACAATCACTTCCAATGGTGTTACAATACTGAATAAAAATGTTCCTACAAGGACTATGTACCACTCTGCTAATCACTTGAATTGATTACGTAGTAACCAACACCCTAAATTATGATGTTAAGTTGAATATAGTGGATGAGGGTTTAGGTGATCACCAAATCCAGTTATTAACATTGGTAAACTAATCTCAAAGTCCACCAAGAAATATGATATGGTAACAAATATAAACAGAGAGCACTTTAGAAGTCAAATAAACCCTGTGGGAAATCAAATCAGGAGTAAACCCAATTCCTTGTCTGACGAAATCATAATCAATTACATCAGTTTTTTGCACTTCTAGAGTAGTTCAAGATATCTAGTAGATAACATACCACCTCTATCAAATCTTCCAGTAAATATAGACTAGGAAAATACATATTCGAATACAACAAGTCTCCGAAAACCCTATTAGAGTTTGCAGAGGAGCTGTTTCTACTGATTATAACTAAATTAGTTAACCTCTCTCTGTTATCACTGAATTAATGCCTGTGAAATATATACTACAATAACACTGTATGAAAATGGCGATAGTGGTACCACTGTATAAAGTAGAAGACTCAAAGCAATCTGGAAATTATTGACCGGTAAATATTTCTTTTAGCCATGTCAGATCTTGGAATCACGAGTAAATAAACAAATTATACAATTCTTTAATTCATCCAACTACTGGTTTAAAAGGTAATATGGTTTTAGACATGATTTAAGCAGTCTCTGCTGCTACTGACTTAATTACAAAAATATATAGCAATTTAGACAAGGAATTAAGTTGTGCACTTGTATCATTGGATTTGGATTTGCAAAAAGCTTTCGATACAGTTAAACCATCACATACTTAATTTAGTGCTTTAACAATATGAAATAATTGGAATGGCTTTATTTTTTTGATTGACTATTTGAGTGGTAGAATACAAAAAGTGCTAAGCGCAGCAAAAGATATTGCATGTGGAGTTACTCAAGGGTCTATATTGGGGCCAACACTTTCCCTAATTTATACTATGAATTCAATATCCAATTTACTGCTGTAGTTCATGTTGTATATGTATGCTGATAACTCTGGTCTTCTGTATGCCAATAAAGATCCCAGAAAAAGAGAAACTGATGCAGAAAAGGAATTAGGGAACAAGATAGGTGGCTTAAGTATCACAAAATCTCACTTAATATGAATAAGTGAAGTTATATGATAATTTCAAATGTAGATGAACATAGGGAGATGCAGTTCAACTGGAATTTATATGGTATATAGATGAAACGCCTTTCTTAGGAACAACACATATTACCAATATGTCATAAAATAGCTCCAGCAGTAGGCATGCTAGGAAGGATTGCTAAATTTTAAGTCTCCCTCATCATAAAATGGTGTATTATTCTCTAATAAACTCAGATCTGCCTTATTTTACCATCATATGGGGTAATACTAGTCACAAACAGTTTCATCCTCTCACAGTACTACAGAACAAGGCTATTAAATATGTTTGTCAACAGCCGCGCCTTCATCCAACAGAAGAGATGTACTGTCCAAGAAGAATAGTCAATACTGAATAAATGTATACTATGCAAGTTTGTGTATTAATTCATAAATGAAAGGTTTCTTAAGTATTTACAAATTTTACCTAACACTGACCAAAGATGTACATGACTATCATACTAAGCAAAGAGGTACTTTTCATACTCAAATGGTCTGATCTTGTATAATATGCTGCCCACTAATATGAAGGAAAGTCAAATAGGAAAATTTTAATTTGAACTAAAACAATTTGAGACAACAGATTTGAGTCATTTAAATTTCTTATTGTATATTTTGAATTAATGGAAAAAATGTTTTGTATTAACATAATTGCTTAATCAAATTTTGTAGCTGAAAATATTTTATTTAAACTTTATAAAACCATTGTTATTGTAGTACTCATAAAATCATCATAGTTACGGCTCCCGGTTTATTAATGTGTGTTTGAATTAAACCTGTATATTGTGAAATTATAACATATGGATGTCAAACCTGGACCCTAACCAAGGCAAACATGAATAAACTAGCCACAACAGAAAGAACAATGGAAAGAGCAATGTTAGGTATACGACTGTCAGATAAAAAGAGGAACGACTGGGTAAGATCCAAAACAAAAGTCGAGGACATAGCAACAAAAATTGCCAAACTTAAATGGAGCTTCGTGGACCACACTGCAACAAAACGGTTCGTAGCAGTACCACTAGACAAGACATGACGGACCCAGTTGATGATCTGATGGATATAGAAGATTTATAGATATAGATAGATATATGAAGACGCACGTGGATAACGAGGACGTTCTGCGTGTGGATACTGCGCAAAACGTCGGTGTCCACTTCGGAAATTTGATTTAAAATTCAAATTGAGTTAACTTGACTTACCTCTCGTTCATGTCTTATAAGATCCGCTGATGAAAGGTTCATCCTTCTCATGCGTTGCTGAAAATTTAATAAAGTTTAAATTAGTTTGTTTTATGTTAGCTTATGCTACTGTACGAATGTATTTCAAAGAAGAGCCATATGAAGAATATTCCACTTTATATGAACTTAATAATTAAATTAATTTTTACAAATTGACGTAATTTATTGGAAACTGAGACAGTTAACTGTTTTTTTTTTTTTGGTAAGTAACGGCACCATAAAGCTCCGTAATAGAACTTTTTAGTAAGAAAAACTTCAATTAAATTATATAATTATGATTTTAAGATCTCAGATTATGTTGCCATCAGTTATTTATGTGGAGTTAATTGTGATTTGTTATTAAATTCAAATGCAGCAATTAGTAGTAGTATGAAAGATATGGCTATATTTTTTTTATTTCTTTAAAAATATACAAAAGCCTAATTTTTTTTTTTCAAATTTTAGAACTAGGTGGGTCAGATAGCCAATCGGGGCATGCAGTAGCATTCGCTGCACTGTCGAAATGCTCTAGTAGAGATTGGTCCGAATCCTGGCCCGGACAGAAAAATAAAAAGGCTACAGTAATCGTTTGATATCCATAGAGAAAGGACGTATATCGCCCCGCTATAATAGGAAGCTGAAATGTCTTACGAAATCAGCGGAAGCTCGGTATCGGAAGAAATGGAAATAGAGGACAACGGACAGTGAAAAAGCATCGCATTTAGCAAGACCAACAAAACGGTACACAACTATCCCAACAACAAATCCAAAATATAATATTAGGGTCCACATTCTTTTGAAAACCCAATAAACCAATCCCAACCAAATTCACAAAAAAAATTCAAAGCCGTCAAAAAAATGTAATTAACAGCATACACAAATTATCACTACAAATGAAAAACATCATGACTCAAAACTATAAACAATTTTTTTTATAACAACAGACCAAGAATTATCAAGAGTACAATTTGCTAATGTTTCCTTCAAAATTCCAATTTTTGTCAAATACCTATAGCTCCTATGTTTATTCTGGCAGGCATCCCGAGCACAACTCTGGATATATTACTATGTTCTAAAAATATAATAAATAATATCACAAATGTACCTGTAACTCCAGATCTGGGCAGTGATCAATTGCTCTGCAATTTTATTTTAATCTGCAGTTTGATCCAGTAGAATGAAGGAATTTTTAAATGCAAGAGATGCCATTTCTCCAAATTAAATTTAAAAATTTGAAAGAAGTCACCTTTCAATTACAAATCTCCACCCTTCATGTTTTATCTAATTAAACTAAAGAGACAGTTACTCAGGCAGATCCAAATCAATGATGCATATGAATTAAAATCACAATTTAACAAACTAATCTAAGATATCAACAAACATATCACAATTTAAGCAACATAAATAGATAAATGACATAAGAAACTGTCCAAATATAAATCATTTAGACATCAAATTTCAGAACTAGTATATGATGGTTAGTCATATTAAATATGGATGAAGAAAAATGTAATGGGTTTGTAAAGTACCTTGAAAAAAAACTATGAATTTAGCGAGGACAATAATTTTGATAGAGATACCTTAGATGAGGTGGATAATTGGTTTGGAAATTGTTGAGAACAATCATAATCAGAATGCCCTTCAGTTTATCACAGAAAATGAATATAAAGAAGCTTTACATAAAGGAAAAAAACACAGCTCCAGGTAAAGTTTCCACCAACCATAAAATCCTTGGGCAACTAGAACTTCTTATTCATATGGGAACAAGGAGCATATATGAATATTGAATCATGAATTATTTCTTCCCTGATAAATGGAAGACAGGTATTGTAATAATTATTCCTAAACCTAATACTAACCACAAATTACCTCAAAATTACTGTCCAATCACTCTTCTCCCAGTAATAAAAATTTTTTGAGAAAATTATCCAAGGAAGATTATATGAAGAATTCAACATGTACACATGTACAGGCAGCAAGATTACAAGGACTGAAGACTGCCAGAGTTTTCTTGGGTATTAAGAATTATCCGTTTGGCATAAAGGATTATTATATAAATTTCACAAGATAAACTGTTCCCCTTCACTACTTTGATTGTTGATGATTTTCTTTAAAGATACAGGTGTATAGTCAAAATTAATGAAACATGTTCCCAATCATTTTCAATACAACTAGAAGTTCAACAGGGTTCACTGCTGTCCCCTCTATTGTATAACCTCTACTGCAGTGACATGTGAAAATGAACTAACCAATAGTAATTTGTTACAATTATCGGATATGTAACATATATATATATATATATATATATATATATATATATATATATATATATATATATATATATATATATTCATATGTAAAAATATGTAAAAATTTAATAAGTACAATTAACTCATTAATTTAAGTAGATCTTATGAACATCAGACAATGGCAAAGGAAAGTATCTGACAGGGCAGAATGGAAGAATGTTGTTAAGCAGGCCAAGATCCACAAATGGTTGTAGTGTCATGCAAACACAACTTAAGCAAAACACTTTAGAAGCTTAACATACAAGAATGAGGGAATTACTATTGAAACTGCTGCCAATATTTATAAAATTATTTGCAGACCCATGGAGGATTATGGTTCTACAATTTTCTATAATTGTAAAGGTCCTGCTAAAAATAATATATAAGTGGATGAAACTACAAGCCTTTGACAAATTACTAGAATTCATCCTGATAATCCACTTCATAATCCATCAAATAGAACACTTTACAATAAAACAGGAATAGAACCTATACCTAAATGAGAAACTCAATTATTTGTTTAAATTTTTTTCTATTAAAGGAAAAAATATGCAATTGATTGAGCCCCACAATATGAAGATACCTCATAGATATCCAGAGAGAACTCCATTTGAATAAATTATCAAGACAATAAAAAACTTTCTTTCAGCGTCTTTTTAATCAGTGTAATATATTTAGCCTTTATTTATTATAACTATTTAATTTTAACCAACACTTCAATATTTTCAATGAAGTAAAAAAATTTTTGATATATAAACATATTCAAAGCCAATTTTCTGACACCATATAATTAAATTAAAGATGATTAACTTTTAAAACTCAAATTTAGTTAAGTTAGTCCTTACCTCACGTTGATATCTTATCACTTCAGGTGATAATTTGTTTCTCTTGCTGCATGGCTAAAAATTGTGTTTAATTAATACTAATAATTAATAAATTACTGTTATTGAATAAATAGTAGCAATTAAACATGATTAACATTTAAAACTCAAATTTAGTTAACTTAGTACTTAATCTTACCTCTCTTTGATGGCGTAAAAATTCAGGTGATAAATGGCTTCCCCCGCTGCATGACTAGAAGTTTTATAAGGTTTGTATTAGTTCATTTTTGTTAGTTTATATTCTATGTAAGATATAATAGAAATAAATAAAATTCTTATTTTTCTACAGTTAATTTAAATATAAAATTAATGTTAATACCACAAATACACACATAATTATATTATATATATATATATATATATATATATATATATATATATATATATATATATATATATATATATATACTAAAATATAAATAATAAAATAACATTTAACATAGGATAAATTTACTTTCTGGAAAGGTGAAACAGTGAAAGGTAACACATGAAGGTAAGTAATGAGGAAAGCAAATATTAATGTAATGGTTGGATTTCTAGTCTACCTGTACTCATTATGTTATAAGAATTCATTGATGGCACATACATTCCTATTACCAAAGAATATCGACCCATATAGAACTACATTTCAAATGGGCGATTTGGTCACAGTTATTATACTTCAAAACACTCCTGACGAGAGTGACTGCACAAACTCAAACCCTGGCCGTCAACTTAAAACCATCACGAAAGATATAGTTAGGGGGACGTGGGAAAGGAGTATGAAATAAGCTATTTAACTAATGTATGCATGCTTAATAAAGTTTCGTTTCCATTGATTTGCAAACTATCTTTTATGTTTTTTTTTTTTTTTAATAAAATCTTTATTTTTAATATACTAAATTGATTAATTTTTAATTTTAAAACTTAAAAGGTATGAAATTTTCAATATTAAAAGTATTTGTTTTTTGTTATTACATGTAAATAAAATTTTCTAACTTTGAATTAAAAATTCTTCTATATGCGTCTATATTCTTTGTTATTACTAATAAAGAAATAAAATAATACTTGTTTTATAACTTTGTTCAATTATAAGATATTTAAGAGTATAATTCTGAAAATTTGATAAAGCCATGCAAATGTTATGTTGAAAATTGAAAATGAAAATTGTATCTAAGAGGGTAGTTTAAATTAAATGATTAAGGTTTATTGATCTTCAGAAAGGGTACAATAGGATACCTGGAAATGTTCGGTGATGGGCACACAGTAAGAAAGAATGCCCCAGTAAGTATATAAAGATTGTGAATGATATGTATGAGTGAGTAACAAATTGTGTTAAGCCAGGTGTGCAAAACTACCTCAAGATTGCATTCATTGTTCAAGAAATAATATTAGACACTGAAAAGCACGGTACACATTGAATATGATAGAACACAAACAAAAAAGCTTTGGTTAGATGGTTTAAACACACATCCAATTATAAGAAACAATTCACAAAGGAATAGGGAAAATATGAGTGGAAATAGGTAAGAAATGATAATTACAAGAAGTCTTACCTCCCTTTCTTGTCTTACAATTGAGACACTGCTTCTCCTGCATTACAAAAACTTAATACATGTTGCTTTTTGTTAGTTTATGCCCTTTATATAATGTAGTTCAAAGAATCATATTTAACCAAACCTGAAAGTATTTTCATCCATCACAAAAAAATTTAAATCCATTTATCTCAGCACTCCTGTCTAAATACGTGTATTTCTACTTTAGCATAGCACAAAAGATTTGACATAATAATTCACAGAATAATGAAATGAATAATCACAGGAGATCTAACTGAATTGAAAAAATATCATAACATAATTTTTTATTTGGATGATACATTTGGTGATTAAAATAACATTCTTTTGATATTAAATCCAAAAATTGTAGGGCTTATAATATATGAACGACAGGATAGACAAACAAATAAACCATTGGATTTCCATATACGAAGAATAATCAAATTATGGTCTACCTATATTAAGCTACATAAATTCATGGCCGGCACTAAAGGCTTACTATGAACTTGCTATTACGAATAAAAAATAAATAAGTACTTGTTGTTCATCAAGGTGTTTTCAATTCATAAGATATTTTGAGGCTACAATATGTTGACGAAGGACCTCTATAATTACGGAAGACAAGGCATTCCATCTTAAAACTAGAGTATTAGATAAATTTTATGTTATGATACAAAAATATATAAGTATATCAGAAAATAAATATTGGGATATAATGGCATTGGGAAAAACTACCTGTGCTTAAAATCGTATCTTGCAAGAAATTTAAAGATTGGGGTTTATTATGAGATTAACAAAGTAATTCTTACAGAACTGGAACTTTCGGCGGGTAAAGATGAAGTTGTGCCTGTTTGGAGATCAGATGTTTGAAACAGTTTACTAACTGGTTTATTTTTCTTGTCGTCACTTTCAAACTGATTCGACTTCTCGTTCGACATGTTTTTTTGATTTGTATACACTATTAAGTACTTATTTTCAATATTTTTAACTGCAAACTTGCAAATCATGTACAAACAATAGTCCGTTGACCAGTTGACCGTTTAATCACGGGTTTAACTACATCTACACAGTTCTACCAACGAAAACGAATATAGCCGAATATAAATATTCTTTGGTCTCCTATTGGTGTCCTTTAACTAACTAGAGGCAGTGATGCCACGTGAAGTCAAAGAGAAATCGTGAGATCGGGAGAAATTAAATAATTAGAACTCCTGACATTCGCTACAGTTGAATTCTGAAAAGAATGGGGATTTTTAAATGATAAATAATTAGACAAAACAGTATAATGGGTACACATAAAGCTAATTTTGTTTTCTATGGATATAACATTTTATCGGCACTTGTTAGATTTCAAGGCTATTGAAGATAAAAAGTCATTATTATATAAAATTGTCGATTTGTTTGATGTCTCAATCACATTTTTAGTATTCATCTTGAGATTTAGCAACATCCTAAAAATTTAAAAAATATATTTAAGATATTACGTCAATCGTGATATATTTAGATAAATTATGAGAAGTGGCATCCATGCCTAAAGATCGTCTTTTTAAAACCGTTTAAAACATAATGGACGCAGGCTAGGGGGCGCTATTTTTCGCCGACAAGAATTTGAAATTTAAACTTAACTGAATATAAGAAAATTTTGAAAGATCTCGCTTATATTAGCTTTATTTATGATTTTTATCATGGAATCATGGATTTTGGGACTTTTTTATCAACTTAAACTTATAAGCAATCAAAACGATTGTTTTATGCCAAAAAAAGGATCCTATCCCGCGGGTTTAAACACTTAGATCTAGGATTGAACGCCTTTTAGGAACTTAACGACCGAAAGTTCTTATTTAATTAATTTCTGCGTACATTCTTATGTGCATAATTACATTAACAAGCAACGACCAGTGCAACCATCCATCTATTCTTTAATTTTTCACAAACATAATTGAAACCTAAATTCAAAACTCAAAACAATGACAAAAACTAAACTTTGTAATTGGACAGACAGATCGCGACAGCAATGTTTCAAGTTTCTAAGCTTTCATCAAGCAGCTTTTTTAAAATTCATTTTACAACACAATTTAGTAAATAAATTTAAAAAAAAGAAGAAATAAAGAATTGTTCTTTGCTCAATTTGTATATTTATTATTTGTATTATAGATTACAATAATGTAGGTATATTAACAAAACAATTAATGTTTTTTTATACAAAGTTCTAGAATGACTGAATAAGATATACTTAGTTAGTTGAGGCCTTTTTGAAGAATTTACTTTTTTAGTCCTCTGTTTTCCCAGTGCATATAATCTAACTCTAAGGTGCTACTGATCTAGGATTGCATTGATGGGGATACATAGTCTTTGCAAGAGGACTTTTTACTTTGTTTTATAATAAACCGGGAGTTAGTTCTAGTTTTTTTTTTTAATTCAATGAGACTCTCCAGATTTTTGTTTCCTCAGTATTTTTTAAGAGCTAATTTTTGTTATTCTACAGCAGATTGACCACTATTCCACTAAGACACTGTATTTTGTTTATGTGAAAATGTATTTTTGCCTATGTGCAAATTGGCGGCTACAAGAATGGTATATGTGACTAATGATAGGTTATTGCTCATATTGTCAGACAGAGAAGATAATATGGTATCCGTTTGGGATGTGTAACCTATCCAATCAGCATTTCTTAATCGCTGGTAGTTTCTGGATATAGTTTGGTTATCGGAGGTTTTCCAAGTTAGTCAAATAGTTCTTTTGAGGTCACTAAAGCAGAGATCTATAGAAGAAAAATTCAAATGTGTACTAGTGCCTAATAGGTAGGAGCAATTCCTTCGAATATAATGATATTCTTCGAAGTTTTTTAGTCTAGGAAGCTTGGATATTTTGGAATTGGTTTCTTATAAGCATATGATCTCAGGTTGTTGTTCTGACCCTAGTAGTTAGATTATTCCTAAGCGGGGAAGGAAACCATCCCATTCCACTGAAAGTGAGTCTTGGCTAGCAGGAGGTCGGGGATAATTGAGAGAGTAAACAAAGTACATCGATTCCCAGTGACTTTGTTCAAGTTTATTTTATTGTTTGGTTGCAAATGATTAATACAGTGAACGCCGGTTTTGCCCATTATATGAAGGTGATCAATAGATTCTAAGACTTTGCACAAAATAAAAGAAAATATTTTTTTAAATCGTTCCATCTTGCTCTCAAAAGCTGTGCATCGATGCGATTTTCACCTCATCCGTTTGCTAGTTAATTTATTCAGATGACCTTTAAACAGTTTTTTAGTAGCAATTAAATTTTACTGGACCTTCACGTTTCCTAGGTTCCTTATTTTAGAGTTCCCCAATTTTCTATCAGTTATTCTCTTCTCTTGTTTTTAAATAATTTATATTATTATAATGATCCTTCACTTTTGTTTATTGTTTGTTTTTATCCTAAAAGCCAAAATAGTTACAACTAGCTACATTTTCACATCAAACTTATCCCTGTACCAAAGGATTCTAGTGAATAGTCCTGGTTTATTAGTAGATATAAGTTCACGATACTTCCAAGCACATTACCACTCCAATATAACAAATTGTCTTATGCCCTAAACAGTTTCTAATAAGCACTATTGTATTTTAAACGCAGAATTAATGATTAAATTCAATGCGACGTGTTTTCTGGCTTGCAAAATGGTCACTGCCGAGTTAATTGGTCTTCTAACATCGTATTTCGCAGAAATGTTTTTTTTCCTCTTTAGAGTTGAAAAGGATTTTCTGCTTCTACTGTTGTTATAGGAGTTAAGCATCCAATGTTAATAAATTTTATGGACTCTGAATGAAAACAAATTTGTAAGATTGTTTTCAACAAAGATCTCAAGCAATGGCACAAGACTAGTCGCCGTTCCAAAGTCAGTACATACTAGCGAATAGTACACATAACTCGGATTTTAATTTGGTGGCACCTACAAATGGATAATGTTGCAAAGCAATCTTCAGTTTTTCTTCGGAAAAGTAATGTATCCAGGAAATAATTTGGGATCGAATAGTGCCGCAAGAGTTAAATGGGCCGTGAATGAAAGTAGATCCTCATTAGTGACCCTTATTAGATCACAAATTTCCTTCGCCGCCACGATTTTATTTTCCTGGGTTCGTTTCCTTTTTCTAGCCGAAAAGCTTGGACTGTTGTCGTCAATTATTATCTTATCTCTGATAATTTCAATTTGATTTTTAAATTCTTGCAGGGTCTACAGCTCTTATTTGCAGTTGATTATAAAGAATCTCAACGTGCGGCATAATGTTATTAAAGAAATTTAGCAAGTAAAAAACATTTCGTTTTTTAATAACATAGGTAAGCCCGAAGCTTGTTGAACGGTTTGAGTATCATGTTCCTTTTCAATGATTTCTTCAAAACATTGCATGAGATCATCTTTGTGACTGAAGATGGTGATTACAGCTCGGCTGTTGAATGTCCAACGAGTATCCGATCCCCCGGGAGGCGTTTCTTTGGAACATTGTTCAATACAGTGGATTTCAAAACGGTGTAATTAGTAGTAACTAACTACACCGTTATAGATAGAACATATAAGAATTTGTAAGGTACTAACCACGTAGTCAGTACCTTACAAATGCTTCTATATTCTATCTTATGAACTCAGAATAAACTAGCAAACAATTAGTGTGTGTAGGAATATAAATAAAAGAACAAAATTACAAAACAGTTTTATTTTTGAAATAATATCACATATTGTTTGTAAACAAAACACAAAATACCTAGTTATGCCATTGACCACACATTTTAGAACATTGAAGCTTATATACATATATAGAGGGTGTTCAATTAAGTTGGCATCATATGGAAAACTTTTTTATTTTTAGTTTTATGAAACAAAAATTCTTTATAAAAAGTTCTGAATGATCTAAAACCTAGAGTGTAATCATTAGATATTCAATTTTTTTAGTCATATATGAGGTTTGTCAAAAAATATGAATTTTATGTAAGAGTTAATATGCACGATTAATATTTTTTTACAAACCGCGTATATAACTGAAAAAATTGAATATTTGATGATTGTATTTTAGGGTTTAGAACATATAGAACTTTTTATAAAGAATACCTGTTTTCATAATATTAAAAATAAAAGTTTCCCATATGGTGCAGACTTAATTGAACACACTGCATATAAAACGAAAGATGCATTGAACTTTTACTACTCAGAATTTTAGAAACAAAGATTAAAGTAATCAAGCAATCACGTTCAAGTAAAGGCAGAATATCGGCGTCAGTAAAAGCAAGAAACAGTGACAGTAAATAACAAATATCAGTACTAGCCAATGCTAGAAAAATTAAAGAAAAGATTATCTTCTTATAAAATGTGAGGCAAAATTTGCATAACCAAAATAATAAAATTTATAGAACCGGTAGGTAACAGGTTAACAATGTTCTAAATATTTATTTCCAGGTAATGTTTTATTTTACCACACCAAGGGCTAAAATTAAAAAAAAAATGCCACAGAAAGTGGAAACATTAAATTTTTACTATACACTGAATAATATTTAAATTAAAGTTCCTTTCTGTAGCAACTTTTTATCTGCTGAGTTTTTGATATATTTTTCACAAATGAGTCAAATGAAATAGTAATGAATTAGAAATAAAGAGTTTGTGGTAAACAATTTCCAATTATATCTTTATATTTGATATTTTTAATGCATTATCTACATATCTGTAATATTATGTAAGAAAAGTCATCAATACGCTTTGCTCGAACATATAATTAAATCCAGAATGAAAATAAGGTTACACCTGGGAAAGTAGAATTTTGAAAATACTTTTAAAGATGTGATTATATATTTGAGACCATTTTATTTTGTAGTTGATTTACTCACCGCTTTTTTTTTTCTTATTAACTAAATAGTTGGCTCAGATAATTTCATAAGAATCCCCAAACACAGTGGACAAAATCATTTTTGTCTGAAACGGCTTGTGATTAGTTCCAAAGTGGTGCAAATGGTAAGGATATGAAATAAACCAAGCAACAAAAATTTAAATAAAAGAGAACACCTTTTATGGGACCGGAACTCTTTTTCGGAATTAGTAACAGCTTAATGATAGAAAACATAGAAAGAGACATATCTGGCAAAATGTCCAAACATAAAGATTTACATGGAATGAGATTATCATAAAAGGATCACATTAGTTTAAACAAAAAGGGGCCACTTACACGTTTTAAAAGAAAACTTACACCGGCACACAAAGGCACAGTGAACTGTGAAAAACCTGAAAACGTTCAATGTAGTAGATGTGGCAGAATGGAGATTATATAATGTGGAAGATGAAACTGTTGTACCTTAGGAAACTACAGAGGACAATAAGCCAGAGTCAAGACAGAGTAGAGGAGTTACCTAAAATAAAGCCTCGGAATATACTAAACTTCCTGTGAGGAATAGGACTGCGTGAGCTGCTCTTATGACTGAGAAGTCTTTAGATAAATCAAGAAAAAGGAGTCGGTCACCATACATCTTTAGGTTGCAGTGTGACTTTTCACCCAAAAATCCTATGTAACTGACTATTAAAATGAATAAATAGTACATATCTACTATTTCACTAAGCACATTGTAAAATTGATACATTTATTGAAACACAAATTTTCCATGTCGATTTATAAGTCATAATTACAAATACGATGTATTACCACATCATTTATGATAGGTGGAGTTACACAAAAACCAACTAAACTGAAATAAACAAGTAATTTTTTTATTTGAAATGATTCAGAAATTTAGTTAAGCAATTAAGTCATTTTAAAAAATTACAATTCAGTTATTAGAAACTGAATTAATACATATGTTTATATCTAGACCAATTATTACTGTTCTTCAAACTTGGAGAAGAATAATACGCAGAAATATATCATCATACCGGTACCACGCTGAACAAGAAATAAAGTATATCACAACTCGTTTGTACAATAATTAAAATAAAAATGAAGTTGGTAATACTTTAGCTACCTTAGCCAGTTCTCTAAATTTTTATAAATAGTAACATTACATACTAATAGTCTACATAATAAGAAAACAAATTGAAAAGATATGTTAATAAGCCTAGAAATCACATTTACTTCGCAAACTCTGACTCGAGAGATGTAGCACAAACTCCGCAAATGTCACCTTCGGCATTTTCACGCAGGCATACTTTGCAGACAGGCAACAGTCTATTTACAATGTCGTGAGTTTGACTCTGCACCTCCAATTCGTACTTAGCTGCTTCATCTTGCAAATTTATTTGAGCTAATTCTCTTTCAATGTCATTGAGCACGTCATTTACATCAACATCTGTCATAAGACTGGCTGCTTCGAGGTCAGATTCTAAAATTGTTTTTAGATGTGATATAGATGTATAATTCATGAGTTCTCCGTAGTTTTCGACTATCTGGCGAAAACGATCAACACTTCTACTGCGGTTAATTCTAAGGCGTTTGTAAAATGTCTAAAACACACAAAATTAAAAATTAATTTTAAAATATTAACATATCTACAATTTTCTATAATTGTAAAGGTCCTGTTAAAAATAATATAAAATGGGTAAAACAATCAGCCTTCAATAAATTACTAGAATGCATCAACCTGAACTCACTTCATAATCCATCAAATAGAACACTTTACAATAAAACTGGAATAGAACTTATATAAATGAGAGAGTCAATAATTTGTTTAAATTTTTTTCTATTAAAGGAAAAAATATGCAATTGATTGAGCCTCACATTATGAAGAAATCTTCTATACATCAAGACAATTTCATGGTTGTAACTTAGTCTGACAATATTGTAATTACTATTTTTTTTTTAATTATTGTATTATATTTAGCCTTAAAGAGTTTTATTTCTAGCAGCCATAGAGTTAAAATCGTTGAATAGTGTCTCGTGAATTTAAACAATAAACTTTTACACAATAAACAAACTTTTTAAACAATAAACAATTAAACGTTGAACGGTTCTTACAGTAAACACAAATGTAAGTAGACAAACTTAATTTTTAAACAAGAAGTATAAATTGCATTTCAAAAATTCTAACAAAAAATGAAATTAGTCATTCAAATTAACGCGTTGTAACTGGTCGAAAATACTCGAAATCACGTACTAATCGTGAATTCTCGGAAATTTTGGAATCAATCATTGGCGGCACGTAAGAAAATATGTTTCCTTGTTGATCACTTTATATTGTAACAATAGAATATAATATTTCTGTTTATAATAATAAAAATAATAAATTGGATCTAGTTTATAAAATAGAAAAGTAAACAGAGAGAAAGGCAATTATCAAGATTCGAAGTTTATTATTGACAAAAATTTAATTCTCTTGAGTGTCAAAATAACTGAGTTGGAATTTTTAATGCTCTAATTTCAAAAATGTCTTATTTTTTTAATAGTAATTTTTTTTAAATCGCCCGACTGACAGTAAACGATTAGGTGATCATTTAGATCAGGATATTGTAGACTCAAGACACCAATCGAATATAATAAACGTCCGCAGCGTCAGGAGAGGAGCAAATGCAGATTCTGATCATTACTGGAGAAGCAGCTCAAGAATTACTAGGCATGGAAGGTAAACAAATAATAACAAGAATGAGTAACTGGTTTGACAAAGAATGTCAGATTATAACAGAAAGAAAAAACAGATCATATTTACTGATGCAACAGGGGCACAGAATGTGACAAGCAGAGGAATATAAATAACTATGTAAAGAAGAAAAGAAAATCCACTGCAGAAAGAAGAGAGAAAATATGAACAAAAAACTTTGAGAACTAAGTAAGCCAACAGAGACAATAAAATTTTACCAGAAACGGAACAAAAGCAGAAAAAAATTCAAACAATAGAAGTGAAGAGATAAAGAGGGTAATAAATTGTCAGAACAGCAAGAAAATCTAAGAAGATGGAATTCCTGATTGTGACCGAAAATGTTTTAGATTTTATTAATATATTAGATGTGCGTTTGTAATACTCCATTAAAAATTTTCTATTGCTTTTAATTATGTGTTTTAGTATGCCATACGCTAAATAAAAAATAAATTCTTCGAAATTTTTTTTAAAATACTTTGACTTGATCTTAGTGACTTGACTGACTATGACTTATCAATACACCAATTTTTTTTCATTATTTTTAAGCTTAATTTAAATTCGCTAATCAAGCTATCGCAAATGCATGATTCAAGACTTCCCTTTTATTTCTTTTCTCTGTCAGCTTCAACTTACTTTAGTAAATAAGGACAGATACAACTGGTTCTCACAGATTAAAGAATATTTCCAAATATTACAATTATGAAATATCTTGGGAGAGAAACATTCCTAACTATTAACATACATTTATCTACAAATACCAGAGTACAGCAATATCTAGAATTTTAAATTCCCATAAAAATACATTTGAACCATGGCACAGCTTAGAACATCTAATTGCTATGTGTTTGTCCTATCTGCAACACAAATAAGTTGGAAACTCTTGAACATTTACTATTTGAATGCCCCATTAACAGTTCAATGAAGCCAGTTAATACAACCCCTCTTAACAATTGTACTGACCTTACTGGTTGTCTTAATCATGTCACTATAACATTTGTAAAAGCAACTTCAATATAATTTTGGAATATTCTAAAGAGTTTTCAACAGTATTGAAAAATATCACAAATGTAGGTCAGTTTCAGCTTACAAGCGAAGCAATAACATCTCCAGAAGATGCAACACCTAGTGTTGGCGAAACATCAAAAACTAATCTCAGAAGACAACAGCCTAACAGCCTGAACAAACAGTTTAACAAGTTAGACGAGGGCCGTGAAAGCCTAACGCATTTTATCAACACAAATATAGTTAATGAGTAATCAATTAGTGATAGCTATTAAGTTATTCACAATAGAATACATAAGAAATTAAATGAAGGCATAAGGAATACACAAATGGGATTTAGGAAAGGTCTGGGAAATGCACTATTTGCAGTGAATGTTCTTTCGCAGAGATGCCTACATATGAATCAGGAAGTATATGCCTGTTTCATTGATTTAAGAAGGCATTTGACAAAGTACAGCATAGTCGACTCAAACAATTTTTTTTAAATAAAACCATAAGACAGTAGAGACATTAGAATTATATCTAACCTATATTGGAATCACACAGGTACAGTGAAATTTAAAATGAACTGACTGAGGATATCTAGTTTTGCAGTGGGATGCGCCAAGGGAGTACTTTATCAGCATTGTTGTTTAATTTATACAGTGAAGCCATCTCAGAATAAGCGTTGACCTAAGTCAATGAGGGCCTAATAATAAACAGTGAGCCACTTAATAACATAAGATATGCTGATGACACCATCCTTCTGGCGAGAAGAACTTGAAGAACTGCAACACCTTGCTCAACAACTAAATATATATTGCAACAATTATGGACTAAAAATAAATTTGAAGTTCATAGTATTTACAAAAGCACAAAACATGAAAGTTAAGCTAGTACTAGACAAAACAGAAATTGAACAAATATCTTCATACAAATACCTTGGAGCATGGATCACAGAAGATATTGATCAAACAAAAGAAATAAGATGCCATATTGAAATTGCATGTACATTTAACAGAATGAGTAAACTTTTCTGTAATTGTAATATCAATATAACACTCCGGACAAGAATACTCCGACGTTATATTTTCTCCACCCTTTTGTATGGGGTTGAGGCCTGGACACTGAAACAATCTAATATTAAAAACCTGGAAACATTTGGAATACCAACAATGGTGTTACCAGCGTATTCTAAAAATATCATGAATGGGTAGCAAAACAAATGCACAAGTTCTCGAAAAACTAGCAAAACAATATGAAGTTTTAAATTCCATAAAAATCAGGAAGTTGGAATACTTGGGGCACATCATGAGGGATGAAAAATATGAACTATTAAGGAATATATAATGCTTGGCAAAATCAAAGGCTGAAGAAGAGTAGGAAGATGTAAAATCTCGTGGCTACACAATCTCTGTGAATGGTTTGAATGCAGTTCAATTGAACTATTCAGGAGCGTAACCAACAAAATTATAATTGCCAGAATGATTTCCAATCTCTGATAGGAGCGGAACTAGAAGAAGAAGATTAAGTTATAATATACTGACAATATCAAATTTTAATATTTAATAACATCCAATTTCTTTGTGTGCCAGTAAAATTGAAAATTTTACTGGAAACTCTCAGGCCCTCAATTGTATAACTGGCAATACTGTTTTTATTGTTGTAAGTTCTGGGTTATCATAAAAATCCTTTTCTCTCTAGTTCCATCTCTCATTATGGAGTATTGGGCACTTATGCATTTCTTGGCCAAAAGTGTAAGATTGCTGACTGGCTGGGTCAACACATATAATAAAAATAAGTATAATCAAATTAACTCTTAATATTATATACCCATAAAATTCAACTAAAAACACTAATTTTTAAAATTCAGTTGATTCTTACCTCTCTTGATTGTCTTATTACAATATCAGGTGGTACTCGGAGCCTCATATTCATGCATTTCTAAAAAAGAAATAAAGTTTAAATTACTTTATCATTATTATTTAAAATATTGTCAGATTTATACTGAGTCATTTTCAATACTCACATAATAAATTATAAAAAAGTATTAATCTCAATAAAACTCTTCCGAATTGTTGGAAGTTTTATTTTATTATATATAAGAAAAGAATGTACCTACACCTGCGAGAACTATTTGAGGCAACTAAAGAAAAGAACTCAGCATTCTCTTGTTACAATATATAGAAAATATGTAGTTTTAAAATTTTATATGCCAAGTAATAGTTACAGTTTACTTTTAATATTTAATGAGCTTTGCAAACTGTACATTTCAAAATAAGCAATAAATTTTCTATATTTTTCAAAAACTATGAGTATAAATTTAAAGTGGTCTCACAGCATTTAATTGTGACAGCCCTAGCTCAGTGGCTATGTTACTGGCTTAACAAGCTTTACTTTAGCATTTAATTGTATATAGAAAGTATTCCAAATTGTTAAAATTATGGTTATATTGGAAATTTATTGTCACAAACCGGTAAATCAGAGATTAAACTAGATGTTAGAGGGAAAAACAGCAAGCCGGAAAGCCAGTGTAAAAGTGGGCACCGAGAAATATAAATAGTATGTGTGGATGTAACATTCTTATTATTTTAAAATACCATATTGAAACGACAAAAATCTCTTTACTTTTGGTATAGTAGTTTTGAATTAAATTGTTTGTGTTTATTTGTGTATGAGGTTAGAAAATAAATCTTACGCTTCTCTCTTCTAGTGATGAAATCAACGATGGAGTTGAACCAGTCAATTTATTATGTCTTTGAAACAGCCTAAAGGCTTTGTCTGTCTGATTATCGCACATTACTTATTTTAAAAGCTAAACGATAATAAATTTCAAAAAATACTTCTCCCTATTTTCATATAATAATCTTTAACGTATTAACATTCTTTAATGCTCATTTGACATGTTGTCAACTGTCATCATTATATTGTGATCGTGCTCGTGGTCAAATTTCGATAGCATTTACAGTCAGCTTTTAATAAATTAATACATTTTTAAAATGTTTACTACATTATTTATCTGAAATGTCAGTTGATGTAATGGTACATTGTTTCCAGGTTCATAAAGCACGATAAACGGAAAAGAAAAGGGCGAGAATGGAAGATAAACCCGAAATAGTTAGGTACAAGAGAGGATATGTTCATAGGGGTAGGGAATGTAAGAATCCTTTACGAAACTGGCAAATTGGAGCAAGTAAGCGAAGAGATTGATAAGTACAAGTTAGATATTGTTGGAGTAAGCGAAATACGACGAAATGGCAGTGGATCAACCAAACGAGTTGGAGACCAACAACTACCCAACTACTGATATATTCAGGGAACCCAAACGTATATGATAAACACGAAAAGGGAGTGGCAATACTGCTAACGCAAAAGGGAAGAAAGGCTCTAAAATGATGGGAGTGGGAGCCAGTATCATAAAGGATTATTTAAGCGAGACTGAAGGTGAGATACTATAACATAATGGTAGTACTTAAATGTAGAAATGAGAAGGAACATTTGTATTAACAACTACAAGCAATGTATAATATAATTAATGATGAATATAGAAGAGTTGAAAATAATAATCATATTATTATTAGAACAAGAACTAAATAGACTACATAACAATTTAATATAAATGGAGAAGCTGGAGCTTTAAGAGGTACTTGGGGTCAGACCACATGCTAGTCAGAGTGGGATTAAAAATGAAATTAGCCAGAGAGGCCACCTGAAACGAAATACAAGGCAAAAAACGGAGAAGTAAAAAACAAGCCAGAAAAAATAAAAGAAACTATCTATATCAGAGAAAGTAGTGCAAGAAAACGATCTACGAACACAATATACAATCATACGAAACCTAACAGGAAGAGAACAAAGAAATATACTAGAAGTAAAGGATAAACAAGAAAACAGAAACCAAATGAGAAAGAAATAATCTTTTGTTGTCCAGGTTTCACATCCATAGAACAAAGTGGACCAGACGTAGCACTTCAATACTCTTAA
This sequence comes from Diabrotica undecimpunctata, assembly GCF_040954645.1. NCBI lineage: Eukaryota > Metazoa > Arthropoda > Insecta > Coleoptera > Chrysomelidae > Diabrotica > Diabrotica undecimpunctata. The sequence continues at coordinate 52,384,957 of NC_092812.1, forward strand.
ATATGTGGTCGATGACAGACTTCTACTGCACACTACAAAACGCCAGCTAATACAGAGTCTTCGTGCAAAACTATTCTGGTCAAAATTTCCACTACTCAGATATCTAAAGTGTTCCACCCTTTCCAGGATTTTGTTATCTAATTTTAGTAGTGAGTCTTCGATATTAATTTTTCCGACCACCATCTATTTTGTTTTCTTTGCGTTGATTGGTAAGACCTTTTCAGTGCATTCGTTGTTTACAGCGTTCAACAGGGTTTGAAGGTATTCTGGATTCTCTGACATTATGGCGGTGTCCTCTGCGTATCTGATGTTATTAATAATTTCACCAAACCAAAAACTGGTTCAATGTAGGCATTAAACAACACCGGTGACATACCACATCCCTGCCTGACACTACACTTAGTAGAAACTTTAGCTGAAATCTCTTGATTCACCTTAATACATCCGGTCTGATTGTGGTAAAGATTTTTGAACAATCTAATATCATACGTGTCATTACATTAGATTAGTAGTAACCAAAATCTATAAAACATACGTAAATCTATTTTCTAAACTCAGTGCTCTTTAGTCAGAGTATTCGTATGCAAAATAGAGCTCCCGAGTACCCATACCGTTTCGGAAACCAAACTGCTCATCACCAGTTATCCCCTCACAATGTTTATGTATGCGACATTGCAATATTTTCATAAAAATTTTGAGCGTGTGCTCAATGCACTGTAGGTAGTCGCCCATGTTTGGAGGGCGCCAAAATGATATTTTTTATCTGATAGTATCTACAAAATAGTAAAATAGAAAAATTCATTTTTTAAAGTGGTTTCAATTGCAGTCATAATGTGCTAATCTGTGTTTGTTATTTTGCATCCCACAAAGGTAAAATATATAAATATTCAACGCATACAATTGGCATACAACTCCTACTGAACAGCGCGTAGTAAATAGTAGTAATATAATTTATTGGTAAATATATTGATTATGTTTCAAAAAACAAACAACTTTGCACTTACTCGAAATGTTTTGTTTATATTCTACAAATTTCTTTTACGTTTTTTTTTATAGGTTTTGTGTCAGCAGTTACATAGGAGCGTAGATGAATGATTTGTAGTAGAATAAACATAATTACATAAAACTGTAATAAATTAGATATTAATAGTCTTATTGATAATTTTATTATGTAAAAATTAAAACACGGAGAATTAAATTTTTTTAACCTATTTCCATAGTGTTTTACTAAATTTTGTACAATTTCCAAAAGATAAAATAAATATAATTAAATTTAGAATAACCGAAGGGCGCATTGCTAGTTTTTCAGGCAGGCATCCTATACCCTAGGGACTGATCGCAACACTCTCATCATCAAATAGTTGTAACAATTCTGCAGGTATTTCATCAGGACCAGAAGTCTTCCTTCGTTTCGGTTGGTCGATGGACTTCTGAACTTTTGAGATTCGAATCGGTGGGCCAATATCGCGGCTAAATGTTATTTCTTGATAGATTCTTTGGTCATCGTTAAATAATTCTAGATAATTATGTAATTTTTCCATTCGGTAAAGCGCTCTTTAATATCATTTAAAATTCTACTCTCAGAGTCTCGTAATATATTTTGCCTGTAAAGTCTGCTTTTGTCTGTTAACTCTTTTAGTCTTTTATGCAAATGGAAGCTCCAGTTTCTAAATTTCTAAACATGATTCTTGTAACCATCGGTCTTTTGTTACTTCAATTCTTTTTCGGATTTCTTTATGTATTTCATTGTATTTTTCTCTGTTTATGGATTTGTACTGCCTCCGAACGTCCATTATATCTAAGATGTCGTATGTCATCCAGTTATCTTTAACTGTTCGCTGTCCTAAAAGATTTTCTCGAGATGTAGTGATTATTGTTGTTTTCATTTATTCACAGCAATCATCTATGTTGTAGGTATCTTTTAGTCTAATTTCGTGGAAATTGTTAATTTCTTGAGAAACCTTATTTAGAGCGTATGAGTCTTGAAGTGCATTTAGTGACATTTTGGAGGTTTTCTAATTTTTAGAGACTTTCTTAAGCCTGACTGTGATTGTAGAGCACAGTAGAGTATGGTCTGATCGAATATCGGTACCTGAGTAAGTCTTGACAGATTTTATGCAATTTGATTTCTTCCAATATTGTCACCTCGATCACTTCGAGACTTCCAAGTATAAAGTCTACGTTTTGGTAGACAATACCATGTCTACCAAAATAATCTCATTCGACAAGGTACGGTAAGCATGTTGCATGTTAATTTGCAGTGTATTTCAAATAAAGTCGAAATAATCAATGATTTCCTTGCCGATCAAAATTTATATGACGTCATATGTATTTGGGAGCAGTGGCAAAGTGAAAAAAATTTAAGATTAATTAGCAAATCCGGCTTCTTATTAGTTAATTTTATTTGTAGGGCAAAAAGGAAACAAGGCGAAGGTGCAATTTATGTAAAAGAAAATCTTATGTATTCTGCTCTTAATCTAAATAAATATAATGTAGAGTAAAATTCAGAGTTATGTGCAATTTATGTACCTTCAATAAAAACCAATATTTTAACTGTATACAGATCGGGTAAGGGTGACTTTGACTTGTTTTTGGTGAATTTTGAGAATGTCATAACGTCCTTGCTTAGTAAAGCAGACAAACTGATCATACTTCATACATTTTGATATTCAAAATCTATTAACATCTTTTGGTCTGAAAATAACTATAAACGACTATACTAGAATCACATCCCAGTCCAGTAGTTGCATCGACAACATTATGACAAATTTTTCTCAAAATATCTACAGAGTGAGCGTATTTGGATCTTGTTTTTCTGACCATCGAGTTCAATTTTTATTTATTGATTCTGAGCATAAAGTTGTTGACACTAATCAAAACATGTCAACGGTTTATTACTTCTTCTGGTTTACAGAAGCTTAAACGTGCGGTAGCTAGTACAAAGATGGACTTTTTCTATGACATTAATAATGATCCTGATTTTTTGACAGTATTTCTTACTGAATCTTAATAACAACTTAATTAAAGCATTTTTTACTAAAAAAAGTAAGACAAACTGCTGAAAAAACACCCGTGCAATGATTTAATAATGAATTAAGGTCTTACACATCTAATCTATCTATTATTAAATACATTGCAGATGCCACTAAGGATCCCGATTTTTTCAAAGTTTATAAACAACAAAAATTTAAATATAATCGACAATTACCAATTGCTAAAAAGTCAGCTTACTGTGATTTTATTACTAATTCCAATAATAAACCTAGAGACTGCTGGAAAATGGTAAATTTCGAAAGAAACAACACAAGATCCAGTTCGGTACAACCTGATTTACCTCCAGACGAAATAAATCAATTTTTTACTACAGTTGCAGAGAATATAATTACATCTCTTCCTACTATTAATATCGATTAAAACTTCTTCTTTATCTACAAAAAAGTTTATTCCTCAAAAACTGACAATAACAGACACATAAGCATTGTTTCTACTTTTGGGAAAGTGATTGAAAAGGTTATCAAACAACAATATTATTCCTATTTTGAGTCAAATAATTACTTTAGCAACTTATAATATGGATTCACAAGTGCTCGTTCTACTACAAACGCAGTATCTAATGTTGTGAGCGAGGTTATGGAGGAGCTTGAACGCGGCAATCGCATAGCACTTTCTCTTTGCAACTTATCGAAGGCTTTTGACTGCGTTTCACACGACATTTTGCTCCACAAATTAGATTACTATGGAATCAGAGGTATCCCTCTTAAGCTTATAACTTCTTATCTATATGGCAGACACCAGGCGGTAGTGTCTAAAAGTCATCTCTCCGATTTGTTATCCGTAAAACATTGAGTCCCACAAGGTTCGATCTTACTACTTCTTTTGTATATTATTTATGTCAACGATTTGCCTAAATTCATATCTCTGTACAAATCCATAAATTCGCAGACGACATACGTTATATCAGGAATGATGATTTAAAAATGTCTCATGAGGAAGTTTCTACTAAATCTAGCACATAGTTTGCTGCAAACAAACTAAAATTTAACTCTGATAAAATGAAAAATTGGGTTATATCTGCAAGTAATTTACACAATAATCCAGATAACAAAGAGATTGTTAAACTATTGGGAATAACCATAGATAATCGAATGAACTGGTCGGCTCATATCTCACAACTAAAGAAAAAGCTATCAAGTTCATTATTTTTTATTCGCCAACTAGCAAGAGTTGTCAACTTTGAAACATTAAAAATGACATATTTTTCTTTATTCCATTCTCATCTAAACTATGTTTTAATCATATGGGGCAATTCAACAAATGCACTTCAAAGTTTTAGAATGCAAAAGAAAGCTATCAGGATTTTAGCAGAGGTTAGGTATCTAGAAATCTGCCGACCTTTCTTTATCAAATTAAAAATTATGCCGCTACCTACTCTATTGATATTTAATAATTATAATAATTAATAAGGAAGAGACATTTCTGTTAAAAAAATGTGCGCGAATAGTTCAACACCACCAATAAGAGCAGCATTGAAAGTTCGGCTTAAAAGAGAAGAAAGGTAGTTCACTATTTCACCATACACCGAAGGCTTCATTGGAATGTTCCATTATAAAGTATTGTAAAAGATTTTAAAGGATTCTGAAGAACTTTTGAGAAATACTTAAAATTCGTAAGACAGAAATCATATAGCAAATAATAACTTATTTGAAAGCTGTTTTGCATCATTCAAAATATTCCTAGATTATTGTGTAATTCCGTGTAGCTGTTTCCAAATAGCAACCACTCAATTTTTTTTTTAACGAACAATATATGGCATGTGATATGTCATTTGAGTGTTGTGTCACTCAGTAGATTTTTATATTATTTGCGATTCTGTCGAGCTATGTCGAAATGCAACCAATGAATTTTGTAAATTATTTTAAACTGACTCCCAGTGAAGTGACAACCCATTCTTGTTTCTGTTAAAGTTAAATTTCAAATGATATAAAACATATTTCATGGTGCCATATGTTTGACAGATGTCAATAAAAATGAAATTAGTTCAAGTTTAATCATTACAATAAAAAAATATTATAAAAAAATGTATAGGTCGCCTTAGTTAAGTTGCCGAGAAATTTTTATGGTTCAGAAAATAGTTGAGGAGGGAACGTACTATATACTGTAAAAAATATAAATGACAACAAAAATCTAATTTATTTCTGTTAGAACATATAGTTCTTTAACGACTTATTTCAGGGACAATGAGTAAAATAAAGTAATGCAGTTGTTCGTATTATTTATTGAAAGTCAGATTCCGTACCTAAGGACTAAGCACCGTGAACATTACTTCAAAAATTTGAAATTCAGAGCATTCCAACACATTTCCAGATTACTCGCCGTCAGACCAAACTAATGGTGTGTTTATTTTCAACTTTGGAAATAATACTCACTCCCTATTTGAATATGTGTTCCTACCCGTTTTAATTCAGACTTTTCCGTACTCTGGAAGCATCTGTGAATTTTTGACAAACTTTCCAGATCGCTAGCCATTAAGGAAAGCAGGTGATAACTTTCTAGAGTTTTTGGTGGTGATTTAAGGCCGTAAAGTAAACGAATGGTGCAGTCGTGGATGTAAAATATCAAACTTTATATGATACTATAGGGTGTTTTTGATTGAAAAAAATACTACTCTTAAATAATTCATTTAATAATAAATTTACATGCAGTAAATTTTTATTTCTTCATATTTTTCCACTGCTATTTTCGTTGTGAGGTTTAGATCCCATTAGATATTTGAATCCTAGAAAAGCATAAACTAATCTGCCGAATATTGACACTGCAAGTCATCCCTGAGGATTGGCAAATAGCAATCATATTTCCTATGTACAAAAAGGTCAACTATAGATCAAATACATATTTATGTTAAGAGGTATACATGAAAAATGTGCTGAATATAACATACCAATTTACAACTTGTTTTTTGATTCAAACAGGGGTATGATGGAGTAGATAGACAAAAAATGTTAAAAAAACTATCCATGTTAGAAATACCGAAAAAGTTTGTTAAACTTATGTTAAACAAATGAATTTCGAGGATTCCAAAATAATGGTGAGAATAGATGGAGATATGGCAGAGGCATTTAATATTGAAAATGGAGTTAGGCAAGGATATGCCCTATCAACAATAGTTTTTTTTATTCTAACTTTGGAAGCTATTATCAGAAAACTAGATATAAACGGCTGTATTAATACAAGATCCAGTCAAATATGCGTATATGCTTATGATGTTGCCATAATAAGCCGCAGTAGAAGGGTATTAAGTGAAAAAGCTATAGATTTGAAACAAGAAGTTGCTGCATATGGTGTAAATGAAATAAAAACAAACTATATTGTATTGCACAAAGTCGAATGGACATGAGAATTTAAAGGTAGACAATCATACCTACGAATATGACTCCACCTTTTCCTACATAATCTCAATAATAAATGACGGCAACAACGTAAGTCAAGAAATACAAGCACGGATTCTTAGCGGTAATAAGTGCTTTTATGCATACAAAGACTTAATGAAAAGTAAGTTACTGAATTGTGAGTCTAAGCTTAGAATCTACAAAACAGTAATTATACGAGTGGTCACATATGAAAGCGAAACGTGGAACCTTTCATCGACTGATGAAAATCAATTGAGGATATTTAAAAACAAACTATTAAGAAATATATTATAGCGATGGTTCGTGGAGAATAAAAATGAACTATGAGCTGGATAAATTAGGGCAGAGCAGAGATATCGTTAGATTTGTAAAGTCACAAAGACTTAACTGGCTGGGCCATTTAGAAAGAATGCCAGATAATCGAGCTGTAAAAGTAATGCAGAGATGGAAACTCCAAGAAAATAGGACAAGAGGAAGGCCCCGTAAAAAGTGGATAGACGATGTAGAGGAAGATCTTAAAATCATGAACATGAGGCAGTGGCGAAGAAAAGTATCCGACAGGGAAGAATGAAAGAACGTTGTCAAACAGGCCAAGACCCACAAAGGTTTGTAGCGCCATTAGAAGAATATTTAATTTAGACGCTTATTTTACTGCTGAAAAGCCAATGAAGGCTTTTTGTGACCTGTTTAATCCACACATAAACGTGTGTAAGCTGCATTGCGTATTAGTGAAAATATGTTTTTCAAAACAGAAAAAGTGTAAATAGTGAAGTAGAGGTCGCACAATATAAACCTAGACTACACCCTAAGATTAAAGATCTTCCTGAGGGTTGTAAATTTGAAATTTGAGAAACTATATACAAAATGCGCGAAAAAAAAGAACATGTTTTTGTAGAGGCGGTGTTATGTTAAAAAAATTAAAAGAGAGAAATACATTCAAATTTTTCAGGATAGGTCTTTGGAGAGTTTTTAAACAGATTGGGTTTAGGTTTCAAATGGAAAACAATAGAAAAAGCTTGTGTGAAAGAGCTAGTGTCGATCACAAAAAAAATCGGGTTTTTAGAGAAACTATATTAATTTTAAAAAAGAAAACACTTCATTTGTTTATTTAGACGAAACGTGGATTTTTGCTAAACATGAAATAAAACGGATTTGGCAGAACGAGAGTATAAAATCCATAAAACACACCGACACTGAGTGAAACAGACATAGGTACAGGTATATTGCATGCTGGTGGAGAACGTCATTTTGTTGATGGAGAGGATCCTGTGTTTTGTCAAAACCAAATTGGCTGATTACCATGATAATATAAATACGGAGATGTTTACGAAAGGGTTGAAAGAAGAACTGCGCTTCTAAGTTTACATGAACCATTTGTTATAGTTTTGTATATTGCCTCATACTATTCGGAAATTTTAAATAGGCATCCAACAAATTCCTGGACAGTACATAAAAAAATAATGTTTAACGAATAAATATTTCATTTCTTTAGGATTCTTTCAAGTCGGAATTACTAGAATTAACCAAAAGGAATGAAAACCCAAAAATATTTATAGTAGACGAAATTATACATAGTTTTGGACATAATGTGACTGCCGTCTTACCACTGTAAATTCAATCCCATTAAACATATTTTCTGAATATGCAAAACTTACTACGATATACAAGGTTACAAGTATAAGATCGTATTGAACGTAATGGTTACATCAGTTTTGGCAAAATGGCAAGAAGCATTGAATACTGCTACTCCCGCATGTGCGCGGAAATATGAAAAGTTAATGGAAGAATGTTATTATTTTATCAGTATATAATAAATAAATGTAAAATACATTCTCAGTTAAAACCGTATTTTTGCTTGTCTTTGACAGTCCTTCAAATATTGGGATAATTTACTATTAACTTTCTCAGCACAGCGGTTTAAGCTGAAGCTTTCATCCCTAATCCAAAGTAGTTGCAAATTCGTAAAAAGTTTTATAGTGATAATTTATCTAAACAATACATTAGCGTGTAATTGAGAAAGTTGTTTTGTAAACTACTAACTTCGAATGCCAAAATCGCTATTGGGAAAAGGTAGGTTTAGCAGATGAGATTCATTTAATAAATCTAACAATATCTCTAATATGAAAAAACAAACCAAATTAAAGTGAATAATCATTCCCTACAAATGAGGAAAGAAAGAGGCAGATGAAAGAGGATGAAGGAGAAGAACAGAACGAAAATCCGTAGACATAAAAAGGTAGTATTTAGAACCCCAATTAAAAAGGTTGTGATAATCACGAATTGAAAGAAATTATAGTAGAACAAGGTTAAAGCAATCCAAAAACACGGAAAGATTTACGATGAAACACGACATTCAAAAAAGAAAATTTAGGACAAAAGAAAAAGATAAATTTGCAGTAAAAAACGATTGAAAAAATGAGAAAAAAATATTGTTATCAAATGACACTATTTTAAGTCTAATGAAGAAATTGAAGATGCTACCAAGTTTATTGCACCTAAATTGTACATATCAAAGGAATATTACTAATATAAAAAAAATGTTACTTGGCAGTAAGAGAAAATTATAGAAAGGTAAGTATTATTAACGTTCATGCGCCTACTGAAGATAAATATTTAGAAACCAAAGCAGAGTTCTAAGAAAAGCTAAGCATCCTAACAGGGAATAAACAGAAATACGGTATAAAAATAATCATTGGAGGCATGAATGCGAAAGTTGAAAAGATAAAATATGTAGAAGAATAACAGGATTCTTTATACTAACGAGGTTGGTATAAAGAATCAAAGGAAAATGCAATGTTAATCAAATTTGCTACAGAGAACAAAATAAAAATAGCTAGCACAAGTTTTAATCATAAAGACATTCATAAGGTAACATGGACTTCCCCCGATGGAAAAGTTAAAAATCAGATAGCAGGAGTACAGAGGGGCAAATACCAGCAGTGACCATACACGAGTAATAGTGAAATTGAAACAAGACAAAACCTGTTAGAGACAGATTAAATTACCAATTAGAGCGCCTTTAAGAGAAACATGTAGTAAAAAGACTAGGGGAAGAAGCACGAAATAGAAAAAAAATAGCAGGCCATACAGACAGCCATATCGGAATCGGAAGCAATGGAAAAGTGCATATAAAGAGATGTCAAGACTGGTTCGATGAAGAAATTAATAATGCTTTGGCGAGAAGGAACAGGTCAAAAGTACAAAGAGAAAGAGAAAATACCCAAAATAGATCGAAAACTATAGGACTTAAAGACGAGTTAAAAGAATTTGCTGAAAGAAGAAAAGAGAACAGCTGGAAAAACAATTGAGAAACATAGAAGAAGCCTACATAAACAAAGAGGTCAAACAAATTTCTGTAAAGAAGTTAAGAAATCTAGAGAAACTAAAAAGAATAATACGAAGTATTGCAGAACCAAAGAAGGTTTACTTCTAGGAGCAATAACAGAAAAATTAAACAGGTGGATGGAATATTTCGAAAATCCGTTAAATACAGCCCAACAAGAGATAGTAGAAGGAAATGGAAATTGGTAAAAAGAGGAAGAAAGGACGTGTGAGGAACTAACTTTGAATGAAGTTAGACAAATAATAACAGACCTAAAAAATCACAAAAGTGCAGAAGAAAGGGTCTCAGCTGAGACTTTTAAGAAAGGTGGCAAAAGACTTAAAGAAATAATATTTAGCTTGACATTAAGTTTGACCAAAAAAAGAAATACCGAAAAAATGTAAGGGATGTTTTGGTTTAGACAAGGAAGAAAAACTACTGATCAAATGAGTATGTTAATAATGGCTACGATCAAAAGCTTATAAAGCTAGTGAGAATGATGCTTAGGAAGACGAGAAATAGGGTAACAACGAAAGAAAATTTTCTAAAGCAGCTCTCAGTGAATAGAGGTTAAAAACAAGGGAATCCGCTATCAACAAATTTATTCAACCTAGTATTAGACAAATCCTAAGAAGATCAAATATGAACACAAACAGAACTATTTTCAATAGCAAGGCAAGGAATAGTGCGTAGCGTACGTCGATGAAATTTGAAGAAGAAGCGAAAATGATACGGAGTAACAATAAACCAAACAAAACGCAATATATGAAAACGAGAGGAGACCTAAAGAGTGATAGCAAATATATACGACCTTGAGAATTATATGCCAGTGAATCATAGACGATGAACAAATCCTAGCAAGTCATGCTCCAAGTGTGGGAAAAAAAGTTCCTTGGAAAATGTTTGGGGGAAAGCTATGGAATGGGATATGGTTAAAAGACCAAATATAAAATGAGAGATGATGTACGGAGAACCGAATTTATTAGGGAATATAACATCACAAAAATTAAGATGATTTTGACATATCCAGAGGATGCTATATATACTAACTGGAGTAATAGGAGCAAATTAGAAGAAAAGGAGGCCGAAAACCAAGTCAGTGGAAGAAGTATGTTGAAAAAGAAAGGCATAGAAGAACTTAAAATATAAAATTGGAGAAATAAAACAACAAACCAAAAAGAATGGTCAAAATAATAAACCAAGCCATTTGTCTTCTAGGAAAATTACAAATTCGCTTAATGGCAATCAATATTAAAACTATTTTAGCATCTGATTCAAATAAATTTTTAATTTTATTTTTCTCGAGGCAACCAAATCGTATACCAAACTGTGAACTTAATATTTTTTGTACAAAAAAACTGTACACCAAATGTTAAATTTCTTATTCTACGCCAACAAATTTATTTGTTTAAATAAACAAAATCAAAAACTCGTCCCCAATGTTGATCTGAAGCTATTTTCTTTTAGCATCTATTTAAAACATACACACACCAAAATAATCTAGAGGGCAGTAACAAAATGCGAGATTACATTCTTAGGAATGTAAGGGATTTTAAATAATTTATTTCAAATATTTTTAATAAAAAGTTATAAATAAGTGCGAATATAAAATAAACATTTTTTTCTTAGAATTACCGCAATAGCTCTTAAGAAAATTAAAAGAGAAGTCCATAAGTCAAAAGATGGTAACAAAAAGAAATAAAACACTAGTTTTTTGCCCCTCAACCTACAACAAAGTAGTCTTTAGTTTAATTTAGTGTAGTGTATGACCTTCACGGTTGTTGATTACTGTCTTACATCTATAAGGTAAACTCATGATTAGATGATCAATGTCTTGCTGCGGTATTCTGTTTCATTCCATTGAAAGACACTCAAAAAGTTGCTGTCTTTTATTGAACTTAATATTTTGTTGTACAGTTCGTCTGCCCAATATGTCCCACACATGCTCAATTGGGTTTAAGTCTGGCGATTGTGCAGGTTATGGTAAAACTTCAATTTAATTATTTTCGAGGATTGAGTGCTCGATCCTGGCAGTATGCGGACACACATTGTCGTGCATTAATTAAAATTGGGGACCAGGTTGTTGTGCGAAGAAAATATCGCGGTAGTCTGTTGCATTTAGAAACCGTTCCAGACAAACGAGATTGGTGTTTCCACAAAGAGTGATACCACCCCATTCCATTAAACTGCCGCCTATACTGTCTACGAATCTCCTGCATGGTGACCAATCGTTCAGAATTGCCAGATGGTCTCTAAATTCTTGTCCGTCTTGTATCTGATGCAAATTCAAATCGGGACTCAAGTAAATTCAAGTCGATGAGCGCGATTTCCTCTAAATAACACAAGCACTCTCACAAGCATTCGAGCATTTAACCCTACTTCATGCAGTCTATTTCGAATGGTTTGGCTAATTACAAACACCTGATGGGTCTCTTGCAGCCTCATTTGTAATTGTGATGTAGTTATCTTGCAAAGCCTGCAACCTAATGAAACGGTCTTCAATCTGGTTGGTTATCCTTGTACGGTCTGTATGACATTCAGCAACATCACCAGTTTCTTAACACCTTAACCACAAACGATTATTGACACTTCTGTTCGTGTGGAGGACCTCAGCAACATCTCTTTAACTTCTGCTAGCTTGAAGCATCCCGATAGCACACCAATATGTTTCGCGGTTTAAATGATTCTCCATTATTGGCAATTGGAAAACTAAATAAAAATCTACATAGACATCGAAAATCAAGTACCAATAAAGAAATATTACTGTTTATCTTACAGATAAAAAACGCATATTGAAGTTTTAATAGCCATTCTTATAAGCATTACCGTTCAACTTAATAAAGTAATCGACAAAACAACAAAAAAGATTAAAAACATAAATTTATGTTTGTAGGTATTAGTAAAAATTAAATGAAAAATTCAAAAATGATTTTTAATTTGAATCTCAGTGGCGTATCATTTGTTTCTTTAAAAAAATTGAGACCATTACCCGTATGCGCGACAATGGCGAATATAAAATACCTAATTGTATGTCAAAAATTGCGCAAAAACCAACTATTAAAACCCACCAAATTTCATTTGCATTTCTCAACCATTAGAGCAATAAATAAATCGTTAGTTTGTAAGAAAAATTTCAATACTCTGTATCTGTGAAAAGGAAGCATTTGCGGGCATACGTTTATATAGCAAACTATTTCATTATTTTAGTCATTATTTTTCATACAGAATCAGTCTCTGAAGTTAGTTGCACGTATTTACCAAAATTTCTGTATATTTTACAAATATGTATTATTGAAACAAAAGGCCTAAAAACTGACACTTTGGACATCTGTAACTCAGAAACAATTGATTTATGAGTCTTGACGCACAGATAACTTTTAATTAGCATGACCAAAGCTACCTCTCTGCAAAATTTCAGCCAATTTAACTGAAATCACGTTTACATAAGAAAAGTGCCAGGGTCCTTTGTTTAATTTTTTAATGTTTTGTATTTTGAGAACGATTTCCGAAGAGGAAATCGAAATATCAAATAAATTTATTTTAAAGTAAAATTGTGGCTCATTCCCAATAAAACTAGTAAATTGTCACTAATTTTGCTTTATATGGAATATTTTTATTGTGTATTTTTTATTGGAACGGCGTAAATAATAAAAAAAACTAAACTATATTTGAGAAAATTTCATTTACACATTAAAATTGAAGATGGCTTTATTATACAGCATTTTATATTTAAGAATATAAGCTTTTCCTGTACAACGAAAACGAGTTGTAAAACGTTCTAAACGAGTAAGTAAATGTTTTAAGCGAATTGTTAGTTTAGGGTTTGTGGATATAATTTCGCGCGGGAATGTTATGATGTGAGTCCTGATCTGTAGTGCTGCAGATATTTTAATGATACTACAAGAATTTGCAGAATGTTTGCAAGACTGTTTCCAGGTTTGTGTTAGGATAGTTTGACACTGGATGTAAGAGTGATCTAGGAGGTAGTTGGAAGAGCGGTGATTCACTGTGTCCACGATTATAAACAATAAGTTGTGACACGCGGAGAGAGTGGGCCTGGCAGCACGCTTCTGAGATACAAGGGACCCGGGAGGAGAGTGTCAAAACCCGATAGCGCGCGCATTCCTAGCCCCTATCGATCATCCAGCTCCGACTCTGCATCGGGATCGGGAGAGGAGTAGTAATGGCACAGCCACTCGGGGGTGCAATGCTCAGCTAGTGTAGAGCAAGTGGCCTCCGCAGGCGTGATCAGACGATACGCGGGTTCGGTCCACCGCTTGAGTCCTTAGCACCTCCTGGGGCATGACTGCCAAGTCTGGAGGCTTATTTATCAGATAGCCATGATCATTCATCCACTCTAGAATGGTGAGGAAGGATCGAATGTTGTCGACAGTGGTGTTTGTCTTCCTATTTTCCACCATGCTGCCAGGTAAATATTTACCCCCCTTTCTTATTGCAAACAGTTTAACTATATTTACCTTAACAATGTGCAATTTACTTTTATTTTTGTATATAAACTCTATATCATAGAATTTTCAATTATATTTACTACGTTTCAAAGAATATTACATTTTATTTTAACTCTGCAAGAATCTGGAATTACCTCAACTAAAAATTTTATTCAAAAGTGCTCATCTGATGTTTTTACATTTTTGAATGAACCACTCACAATTTTATCTTTACCTTCAGAAAAAAACATAGTGATTTTAAATATTTTATTACCTTCTACGAACAGTTTATTAGTTATTAGTTCGAAGTCCTATATTAGTATTTTCTTAAGTGCAATATATCGTCTTTGACATATATAATAATGCTTCTGTGTTGACTTTCACTTTCAAAATCACCACTTGCACATTTACCAGTGTAATTTAAAATAACTCAATCTCAATGATTGTGCTTCATTTGATTTTACTATCAGACTATTTAAAAATAATTGATCAGTTCACAAAACTTGCAAACAAGATAAATGTTACCTTCATCTACTAGGTCATCTGTTTCTTTTTCGACTATCACTATTAAGCGTTCTAGTGGGTGCCTATCTTGATTGGAATTATCCTAATTTTACCTGGATATTTATATAGCAACGACGCTAAGTAGTTTTATCTTTCTCTCTCTCTAGTGTTGACCCATTTCTCTTCAGCCCATCGTCTAACTAGATCATAACTCTGAAGGTACGCTCGTTATAATTATCAATTATCAATAATTTAGATAATATTTTAAAGATTAATTTTCTTTACATTATATATTATAAAATATATTGTATAAAATAAATTGTTCCATTCATTTTTTTACAGAAAAACAACGTAACTCTTGTAAAACTCTAACTCAGTGTAACCCTAGTACATTTTAGCAATTAGCAGTCTTCTATGTGACACAGATAACACAGATTTCGCTTTTTTTAAACCATCTTGCATAACTTTTAACTATTTTAAAATTTTTAAGATGTAAATTTACTAGTATGTAGTTCAAACTAATAACTATGGTCTGTGTTTCCGTGACCACAGTATTCATTGTGCTAATGATTTACTTACGAATTCCAGTAACTTTGTAATACTCTGTAAACTTTCAGAATCTGCTTTGTAAATACACATTTAGCCTTGAAAATTAAATTCTATATGATTCTCTATAGAGATTTTATTTTTCTGTTTTGTATCGTAATTCAAATTAGCTTTCCATCTACACTACATTAGAGATATATTAATACTACTTTTGTCTTTATATTCTTTATTTATTTATCTTCAAGTTTAACTTTTACTTTCAAAATCATTTTGTGCATCAAATGATGTTACAAGATCAAGTGGTTTCTATCATCAACTAGTTGTTTTCAACTTTTCAAAATTGTTACATATGTTGTTTAGTAAAAGGAATTTTTTTTGAGAATATGTGTACATTTTATAAATTAAATATAATTAAAGAAACAATTATAATAAAACTAAAAACTATGTACCTACTTCTTTGCAAAACTCCCAAAAGTTTACTCCCAAATGGGTCGCTTGGTTTCAAAGTATCTTTCAAAGGCAAATGTTTCAATACAATAAATTAGTTTTTTAAATAAAGGCTATTTTTATAGCTTAAATTTCAGAATTATTTGTGTAATATACTTGTTATTTTGAAGCTATTATTTGTTACTAATTATATTCAATCAGAGCTAATTTTTGTTAATTTGAAGTGTATATCCGTAATCTGGTTTCTCTACGTGAATAACCGATTTTGGATTACTATGCGTTTTTAAGGGTATCCTTATTTGTTGATATAAAGTTTTGGACAATCTTTTACGTATATATACCAACAGACATAAACAAGTTTACCCTCCTAATATGGGAACAATTATCCTACACTCTAATTTATTGTAAAATTAGTCTTTATAGAATATTAAACGAAAATTTCTTGAATATTTACAACACAGTTATGGTCCGTGTTTCAAAATAAATTTTTATAAACTATCAGCTGAATCAGTTTTTAAGTTTTTATCTCAGTTTATCAATAGCTTGAATTCAAAAATTAGTTTTGAACCATGCTTCTATTTGTCTATATTTTTTATAGACAAACAGGAAGCAATAGCTAGTTGATGTAGTGCGCAGTTGTTTTTAAATCTTAGTATGCAGGTGCATAATCAGGGGGCAATGCAATATGCAATCATTCATTCATCTACGCTCGCATAGAGAGAGCGATTTCAATGGAGTTCTTCGGAGTGATTTTCGTGTTCGTGTTTGTGATCGGATTTCCAGGTAACTTATAACATTCCTTAGATTTAAAGCAAACAATTTTCGAAAATAATGAAACTGAGATTGAATTTTGTTTTATAGTATTTTTACATTATTACAAGTTTTTAACTTAAAACATTTATATTTTTTTGATTTTATTAATATTATTTAATTATTTAATATTTTTTTTTATTATTTATTATTTTTTTTTATTTTTTATTATTTCAGATTCAGATCATGTGAGAGAAAGATACAATGTGAAATGATTTTTAATATCAATTTATTCACTTTTTCCAGTTATGAATATTTTTTTAAAATTTTTTAAATTTAATTTACTTATAACTTTTTATTTGTATTTATTTAAATACTATTATAAAATTTAATTTTTGTTTATTATTTTTAAGAGCTTAATAATGTTAAATAAATAAACTTTGTAGTTTGATTCTAAAAAACAAAAGTTAAGGAAACAGTTTTTTAATACACCATGATTGGTAATGATCCAATAATTTTGAAAAAATTCAAATTATTCAACTAACGAGTAGATTTCTTTTTACATACTTGAATAATTAAGTAAAACAAACTGATTTTTAGGTACCTGGGTCTGTGTAAATACTAAAAAAGTAGCTTTAAAACTTTATTTACACCCTAACTAACTTACTTAGTCACTAGATATCGAAATAGTTTAGTTTTAAATACATTTATGTGTTGTATCTCTAGTATGACACTCGTTAGTATTTAAAAATGGTATCTTTTCGTTTTCTTATTAAATTTCAGTTAAAATCTTTAACTTAAGTTTTACTTTTTATTAGAGCAAAAATGAGGTTGTGAGCTACCACATTATTGTAATATTTTACTTGGAAAAAAGACGACGTTTTCGCTGCCAAAATGTTACCAAATAAAAATATCTATTCATGGTTAGCACTGAGTTTATTTTTATATTAAATAGGTACGACAAATTAATTACAATAAGAGCTGATTTTTTTAAAATATATAAAATAGAAATAAAATCAAAACTACAAGAATCACAAAAAGCAATATCAAAGATTTTACTCAAAATTTAAGTATATTGTTTTTTGTAAAATTCGTTACACCTTCAATCACAAAAATAGGAATGCAGCATAATTTAAATGTAGGTACTCTTTTTAGTTTTTAAATAATCTCTAGAAATTACTAAAGCTGTTGTTATTGTCTTTCTAGTGTTACTGTGTCTCTGTATAATTTGTCTTTTTGTGTTTGAATGGTCGTTTAATATAATTTTTCGCAGATTTTACCTATTTGTCGGAAAATCCTTGACGTAAATAGAATTAACTAAAAAAATAAACAGACAATTTTAATCAATATATACAACATCTCCTAAAAATAACAGTAAAATGGTTTTTCTACTTTTTCTTTGATTTTCAATGGTATTAACTAAAAAATAGTGTGAACCGACGCTCCTGTGGTACACCAGTCAATCTGTGAAAAAATCATAGATTTCATGTAAACATCTTACTTATACAGATTTTTGAAGGTTCTAAAATGTTTATGAGGGATAGCTAATGACAAATCCTTGAATACGAACAGCTTTGTTTTTTTAAACAATCATAAAAAGTGAAAAAATCATTGTCTGCCTCTAAAATGTTTCTTAGACATTTTCGAGAAAAATAGTTCAAATAAAAGTTGTAGGTAGATCTTAAAAAATTCTTTAAATTTGCAAGTTTCATAGTTTAACAACATTTTATTAAAATTGTTATTAAAAAAACCATTTAAAAAATGGCTGACTTTTTAGCTTATAAACATTTATAATAACTTTGATTTTTCTTATGTCGCGCACTTATGTTGTAAGTGTGGGCTCACTGACACGATGGTAAAAAAACACAATCTTAAAAAAGTTTTTCCGTTATTTTCCTTTTTTCGATTGTTTCGGAATTTCTTGCTTAAGTTTGACTAAGTATTGTAAATATATGGTTACTGCCGGCGTCAGCACCTCTGTAGCTTATACAATTAGTCACGGATCTATTTTGCGTTCTTTTAATAAAAACATGGTCGATTTAGTTTCTCGTTTTTTCCTCAGGAGAGATCTAGGTCATTTTATATACATCTTTATGCAGGCTATTATAACTTGCTATATCCTTATAAATATTTTCACTTCCTACCTTCGCGTTCATATCTCCCATTATTATTTTGATATTATATTTTGGTACTTTTTTAATTAGCTCACCGAGTTGTTCATGGAACTGATTTTTTATTTCCATATCGTTCTTTTCTGTAGGAACATGTGCGTTAATTATGCTGATTTTTCTTAAACAATAGCACAGTCTTTCTGATATTACCTGACAATCAGTTACTACTCGGCTTATTCTCTCTGACACCATAAACCCATCTTCAGGTATCTATTTCGCCCGCCACGTTTAAAAAGAGATTTTTTTCAACGGCCACTATCTCACTTCCCAGCTGCTTAGTTTGTTGCAATGCCATTACTTCGATTGTAAATTTCTAGCGTATTTGAGAAATTTCTCGCGATATGAGATTAAATTCAACCATGTTAATTTTACCAGAAGAAAAGATCAGTGTCCACCGCTATATATTATCAACAAAGTTGTTAAAAAAACTTCTTTAAGTACCTTGGTATACATTTAAACTCCATACTTACTTGGAACCTACAAATAACCGAAAGCAGAAAAAATAGCGACATAATACTAAAAGATCATTACTGGTTAATATATAGTAAATCAAAACTAAGCTTGGAAAGCAAATTATTAATATAAAATGCTATTATTAAATCACGATAAAACGTTCCAGGGTTTCAGGGTTTCTTTAATCAAAGAAATTGTCAAACGTAAATATACAAGATAACACGAAAATAAAAAACGGAATTCACCCCAACCTATTTATACAATCCTTAGTATAATCAGTTATATTAAAAAGTAATTAAATGAATATCAGGAAGTATATATGGGAAGGAAGTATATATATATATATATATATATATATATATATATATATATATTAGAATTACAACTTAACAAATCTATCTAGATATATGAAAAATTTTTTCTACAGTTTTAATGTGAATTTAATCTTCACGACCATTTATTTGTTAAACTGAGTTACTTTTACCGACTGAAAGTTATTACTTCACATGTAACTACCTTTTGTAATAAGTCTCTGTTTTCACTTTGCTCGGAGATGCCATTGGTACTCTCCAGTTAAAACTGGTTCTTTATAAGAGCAGCTTTGTCTTTCACAGATAGGACTGATGTTATTTTGTAAATACAATACGAAACGTTTCCGCAATATATGAAATAGTTAATATCCTAGCTTTTTCTTTACTCCTAATATCTGACTAATATCTTCGGAAGTTACAGTGTGAAAGAGTTTTTGTAGTCATGGTTTACGCAAATTTCAAGAAGATGTAAAATTTCAGATGTAAGGATTGCATTTGCAATATTATGGTCTAAAAGGTTTTTTATTAGAACAAAAGTTTCTGTAGAAGGAATGCTAAGAAAAATATTTTTTTACCATACTAAATTCTTACCTAAATTTACCGTAAAAGATACAATATAACTAGTTAATAAAATACAACATTTTCAATTACCCAACAACTGCAGATTTATTTCATTTGACGTAAATATTTATATAATTATAACACAAAATTAATTTTGAAAACTCCAAATTGTTTCAATAAAAGAGATGACGGCATCCGATTACCTTCGACATGGAGACATCCCATAAAGAAAATGTCGTCCGCTTCAAAACAAAATTCCACCATCAGAAATCTTCGCGCAAATTTTCACCCAAACCACTTCATCATCGACGCTAGATATGAACCGTCTGCTATTCCCAGTAGCAGTAGTGTAGTGATAAGTGATTAGTGTAGTAGATAGTGTCTAAGGGCTTAGGAGACTGAGACCCCAAAAGCCCTGAAGAAGACGTCAGAAAGGATGTCGAAATCTCGGCGCAGTGATAATCGACGCGGTTCAATTTGGAAGCCTGGTGAGTTTAATATTTTTATAATAATATTAATCTTAGTTTTAGATTTAATATATATATATATATATATATATATATATATATATATATGAACTTCCTTATTTTACAGTCAATAGGATAAATTTCATTTATAATAGATATCGAATATTTATTCAATTCAATTCAAATATTATTAATATATCGGCCCTCGGCATTGATTTTATTTCTTAATATAATCTATCAACCTTGTCTTAATTTTATTGTCATTTAAACATTAATTTTCATTTCCGGAATCAGAATTTAGTTGGCGTCTGCAGATCAACCCATATGTGTAGATTCGAGTAGCGAGATATCGTTAGTGGAAAATTAATTCTTTAATCATCGACAAAATGCCTCATTATACTTTGGGTATTAAATATGTAATTTAAATACACCCACTACTTGGTGATGTAGTTGTTTAGAAAGTACTTCAAAGCAAGTAATCTTAACCACATTTTTCAATTAACTGTCAAAATGTTAACCACGTTTTTCTTAACTTAGTGGGATTACTTACTTTTCAGGTCCACTGAAGATGGTCGTATAAGATTAAAAACGTTCGTTCTGAACAATTTAAACAACTGTAATCCATTTTGATTTTTAATTTAATACTTCAATAAATATATGCCAATTACACTAGAGGCTTTTATTTCATTGTAGTTTTTAAGACCTAAAAGTCATTCAGTACCTATATGAACACCAGGAACCAACAGTACAGTTTGAAAACACACTAACAAAATCTGTTCGAATTGAGCGTGGAGTGAGTCAACGCTGCGTACTGGACCCTAAGCTATTTACCATGTACTCTGAGATTGCATTCCAAAACGCACTTGAAGGCTCAGAAGATGACATAAAAGCGAATGGTTAATTAAAAAATAACTTAAGATATGCCGAAACACAGTTATAACAGGACACAGAGAGTCCCGAAAGCCTATAGTTTCTGCTTGACAAGTGTCTCTAACTAGTTTCTACTTAGCTGCTGGATCAGTCAAGATATGAATCCTGACTTAGAAAACTGTTTGAAGATGAGAAGCTTCTTATGCGATAGGTCATTCGATCTGAAATCAACATACAATTTGTTGAAGTGCTACATATATTCCATACTGTTATATGGAGTTGAAGCGTGGACACTAAAAGTTTCCAGTTTAAACCGATTTGAAGCATTAGAAACCTGGGTATATAGAGGAAAGTCCAACAAATACCTTGGACTTCCCACACCACCAATCTGGAAGTTCTCCACCGAATAAGCAGAGAACGGGAGCTCATTGAAATCATAAAAATGGTAAGACTTTCTACAGCTCATAATCGAGGGTAAGACTTAGGACAAATGAGGACCAGGACGAAGACGGTGCACCTTGCTTAAAAACATACGAGATTGGACTGGCTTGGGCTCATAACATCAGAGTATCGGCTAATTTCATTAAATATGAGTCCCATTTACCACAATACCTGCAGATTCCTTGTTTATTACTTTTTTTATATAGGGGTGAAAAACATAAAATACAACACTAATTTTTACTTTATTTAATTTTTTTAGGTTTTTTTGTCCTCATTCTTTCTAATAATAGTGGATGATTATAATACAAATTGTTCTAGTATACAAATCATTATTCAGATTTAGCCAAACGGCTCATACTTTCTCTAAGGGGAAAATTCACTCATCCCAGATACCTACGGTATCAAAAGGATTGAGCTCTGGTGGGACTCTTTCCGTGTTATCGAGCCCTAGGTAACTTGGTTTTCTGAAGTATCTCCCAAAAATTTTCGTACACATCTGGACGTCGCGAGAAGTACAGCTTTCTGCATGGCCTTATAAAGATGTTTATTTAGACCCAGCTCATGTTCGCTAGGAGGTTTTTGGGAATAACACCAGTAGTAGATAGAATAATAGGTACTGTCTGAGTACTTTCCATTCTCCATTGTGTCCTGATTTGTATTTCTAGATCTCTATACTTGGCGATCTTTTCGTTGTATTTAACACGCAAATTATTGGTGTTAGGTATCGCCACATCAATAAGTGTTGTTTGCCTGGTAAGTTTATTAACTAGTATGAGATCCGGTCTATTATGTGTCACTGGTTGGTCTGTGAGCACAGTGCGGTCTCAGTATAGCTTGTAATTATTTTCAAGCATTCTGTCAGAGAAATTTTCTCAGTCATTTCTGGAGAAATCCCAGTTTGTCAGCTAGTTCTTGGTGGATAATTTGTTCTACTGAGTCATGGCGTTCTTTATAATCAGTTCCGACAAACGCCTGGCAGCCCCTGGTAAGATGTTGGATGGTTTCTTGGGCTTGGCATCCATATCGACATTTGTCATTTTGGACTTGAGGATCTTTAATTTCAGGTAATTTTTAGTTGGAATAACTTGATCCGATCCTGAATGGCAAGTAGAAAGCACTCAATCTCGGGAAACATCTTCCCTGATGTCAGCCAATAGTTCGACGCTGTATTGTCGACATATTCTTGGCTGATCTCATTGAGATGTCGCCCGTGCAGAGGTTTACTCATCCAGGTGCACATTTTTTCTTGCTTAGTCAGATGGTTTATGCGCATTTCTTGTTCCCTCAGTTTTAGCGGCGTTCTATCATCTATTGCGCAAATTGCTCGATGTAAGGTAGATGTCTCAGCCTTCACCTGAAAATAAGTTCTTAAATTAGCAACCTGTTTATCCAATTGCTCACCTATGTCCATAAGTCCTCTTCCCCCTTGATATAGCGGTAATGTTGTTCTCTCTACTGCACTGCGTGGATGGTGTTTTTGCTCCTTTGTGAGAAGTGTTCTTACTTTCCGCTGAAGACTCTCTATATCCGTTTTTGACCACTTTAAAATACCAAATGAGTAGCTCAGCGCGGAATAGGCGTATGTATTTAATGCCTTAAACAAACTTTTACTATTAATATATGACCGATTTAGTTATCTTACTCTTCGTACGAACTCGGAAGTTAGTTCGGTTTTCATTAGTTTATGGTCAATTTTTAGCGCTTGCTGTACTCTGAGATATTTGTACATATCATTTTCAACCATTGCCTCGATGTTTTGACCATCTTGCATATCGAAACCTCCGGACTGAAACTTTCCTCTGACTATATTTAGTGTACGGCACTTGTCTAGTCCAAAATTTATACTGATCATCATATTATTTGAGAAAGTTTCTACAGTTTTTAGCATCTAATCTAGGTGGTTTCGAGTGGAAGCCATTAATTTTAAAACATCCATATAGAACAGATGATTAAGCTTCTCCACAACAGTGTTGTTATTTTTGATGCTAAATCCTGATTCAGTGGAGTTTAGCAGCTAAGATAGTGGGTTCATCGCTAGGCAGAACCAAAGTGGACTAAACGAGTCCACCTGGAAAAGGCCCCGATTAATAGGGATATCTTCAGTTTCAATATTGGTTTCACCAGGTATTTGAAGGTGAATTATAGTCTTCCACTCTGCCATTATATGCTTCAAAAAGGTCACGAGATTATCATCGACTTTATATATTAAAAATATATGGATAATATAAAACCATTCATGCGGCACTGAATCAAAAGCCTTCTTGTAGCCAATAAAGGCAGTAAAAAGGTTTATTTTTTTGGTGTATGCCTGGTTAGAAATGACTGAGTCGATAATAAGTTTAGAAGCCTCAACAGAAAGGATGCCTTTAGCGCATCCTTTCTGTTGAGGCTTTATAATATTGTTCAGAGCACAGTGTTGGTAGATACGCCGGGGCACACAGGATGTGACCAATTTGCACAAAGTTGGAAGACAAGTAATTGGGTGGTACTTGGCTGGATATTGAATGTTCTTTTGATCCTTCGGTATTAGATAAGTGGTTCCCTGAGTAAGAAATGATGGTATTTCATGTGAATTAGAAATAATATTATTAATAAATACTGTTAAAAGCTCATGAACACTTCAAAACTTCTTTAGCCAGAAGTTTTGAACTCCGTCTGGTCCACGAGATTTCCAGTTATAAAGCTCTTTGATAATGTTCGAGACGTCTTCAGTAGTAAAAGGTTCATAAGGAATATTCCTGTAGTGTTGACAGTTGTTCGTCGTGTCTTCAATCCATCCACCATTGTTGTTATGAGTAGCTTTCTTCTTAGCTTGGGTAGGATTTATTTACATTTTCTACAGTAAAATTCAGTTTTCTGTAGAAAGCCTTCTCTGCATGCTCAAAAAGTATATTGTCGCATTTACGGTTGTTACTAACTTTGTATCTCCTTAGGCGACCTGAATAAACGGAGAGTTTTTGTTTTAATGTGTCTAGGCAGTGTTGAGCTGTGTTGTTTTCTGGATCATGTTGTGAGTGTCTTGGAGTGTTCAGAATTATTTCTTCAGATCTTTTAATTACTTTTCGACTTCTTACTTCTCGAATGTGTTTCGTAATTTGTCCATTATCCCTGCGCAATAATTCAATTTTCCTCACCAGTCTTTTTTCCCAGAGTGCAATTCTGTTTTCAGTCCCTCCGATATTAGTTCCCCGTCGTGTTCTGATCTTAATGTCTATAACATTAGCAATTGCTGTTGCTGCACAGTAAATCAGCATATGCAAATATTCTAATGTATGGACTTCCACGATATAATTGGGTAGGACTTCATAATTTGTAACAGCGCACCTAGTTTCTTACAAGAGTTTATTTTTGGTAGCGGTAGTCTGCTAAGCGGGTTTGTTCCAAAAAACTCTTGTACGGCACGTGCCATTTCTCTTATCAGGCTATCGTGCAACTTGTTGTTGTCCTGCTGCGTATTAACAGGTTGAGTTTCTTGTATGAGGGGCTCATGAATCTGCTCATTAGGAATTTAATTATGAACTTGATCCACTTGGATCCACTTATGCACTTGGTTATGAATCTCCCGTTCGACTTCGCTTCTGATGGTATCGCGTCTAGCCTCTGGGATAAGATTATTTCTTATAATTACCCGGTATTGATCTGCTATTCGCTGTTCAGATAATTGAATCTCTGGGTACTCTCTGCAAAATTCTACATACAGTTGTTGTCGATAGCCGATCGTTTCTCGATCGAGGTTCGTCACTTTGTAATAGAAATGCAAAATGTTTTCATTTATAGACACAGTCCATTTCATGCGCTGCCTCGGTCGTCCCGCTTGAGTGAGCGCCAGCTGATGTTGTCGCCGGGCGCTCTCATTCAGTAGCCAATCAGCGCACCGGACACATTTCCACACACAGGAAAAATTGTCCATTGGTTGGAAATAATGGTATTTCCAATCTTTCGACAATTTAAATTTCCTATTGGTTCGATGTTTGAAAAATCCATCTTACTACGTCATAATCCCAAAAGACAAAGGATTTTTCTGTATAAAAGAAGGTGGATTTTCTATCATCGGCCAGTTCGAGCTTGCCCTCGTATTTGAAGACTCTAGGTACGGTGTCAATCATCCACCTAGAATCTGCATTTTATTTCTTACCTTATTTTGCTATATATTGTTCTGATATTTGTGTGCATTTATATTATATTGATTTTATTGTTGATTTTTTATCTGTATTTTTGGTACGATTTTCTTACGGAAACCTCTACGAGGCTTAGCGTCTGAAAACGTACGCATTTAATGATATTTCTGCCATTTCATTGTGCTTATTTTTTGTTTGAAAATACGGTCTCACGTTACCATACGTCTGACATATTTTCATATATATTTATTTGTGTTTTGTACGGTATTTTTTACGGAAACCTCTACGAGGCTTAGCGTTTGATAACGTACCTGTTACTTAAGTCTCACGTGATCATACGTCTGACTTATTCTCATTTACTTGTTATTTTGTGCTATTTTATTATTGCTTACCTTTATAACTTGTACTTTTCTTGTGTTCTCTTCCGTAAGTCAAGGAACACAAGATATATATATATATATATATATATATATATATATATATATATATATATATATATATATATATATATTCCGGTGTATTTCCTTCCGTAAGTTAAGGAAACACCAAATACATGCCGTTTTATTGTCGCATATATTCCACACACATATATATATATATATATATATATATATATAATATACTTATTGATTGATGCACACAATCTTTTGTCGATATTCTTGGACTCTAACGAGTCATATTTTGCTTCTACGACTCTAGTGAGTCGCATTTCATTATTTATTGCTATCTTCTTATTGTCGAACTCATTGACTTGTGATATTTCTCTAAAGAGATCATACACTTGTCCTTTAAAACTGCATATCTCAAGTCTTTATGTACGTATCGCAATAAGAAGAAGGTAGAACCATGGTAGACACCCGTACTACCTCCATGTCCAATTCACAGGACCGTAAGAAGTCCGCTGAGCCAGATACGGGCCATTCTAGCCCGATCGACGCCTCTCGGCAACAATGTTTCAGCGCAGCACCTTCAGCGAGTGGAGCTCTTGTTGAATTTGGCTCACTTGTGGTTGTTGTTGTTGTTGGACTGTAGCTGATTGTATGACAGGGGCCCGCCTCTTCAACACCCTGCCACCGACGTCCCGCATGCTGTCACGTCCAGCGTCGGCTCCAGACGTGCAACGACCCTAAACATAAATTATTCATCTCCATTTTCTTGTGTGTGCATTTTATACCTTCTGCCAGGCGTCAGTTTTTGTTCCACGGCAGGTGACCCTTCTACCCTCTGGGTATCAGTGCTAAAAATACCCAGAGAGTATCCCCATTCACAGGGGGCCGTATATAAATTATTATTATAATATTATTAATAATTAATTTGTATTATAATTATTAGTATAATACAAATGGTTCTATTTATTAAGGTCGGTAATCTTTAGTTCCCGTATTTCAAATTTTCATTTGAGTTTGTTCTGATTTTATCCGTTGAATGCTTTTTGCAGTTAAAAATTGTGTAGTCTTAACGCTCTATCGATCATATTTCTTACTTTATGAATCTTATTCATTATTTAATTCTTATTATGAATTAAAGATAATTATTAATTTGGCTTATTTTTTAAATAAAATTTTTTTAAAAAATATTAATAAAAATTTATTATCTCGCTATATACAAGGCTCCACGAGCTCTACAATCACAGTGTAAAA
This sequence comes from Diabrotica undecimpunctata, assembly GCF_040954645.1. Taxonomy (NCBI): domain Eukaryota; kingdom Metazoa; phylum Arthropoda; class Insecta; order Coleoptera; family Chrysomelidae; genus Diabrotica; species Diabrotica undecimpunctata. The sequence goes on from NC_092812.1 coordinate 52,412,413, forward strand.
CAGGAAAATGTTACCGACTCCTCAGTTCAACTGTGAAGTTATGTCACTCTATGCGGTAAATTTAAAAATTTATTCCCTGGCCCAAACTAGTCACTATCCTGCTGCACATTTTAAACTTGGATAGCGTTCCGCGTAGGTTGGCATCGTTAAACATTTTCGCTGCACATAAACTTGCTGAAAATGCTCTGAAATTTCAAACCCAAAAAATAATAGTTATTCTGATGGAAAAAATCGGATAACGTAATTACCAAAACTGAGTTCCAGCTATTCCAAAAACTAGAAAAGTTACATTTAGGTTTGGAATGAGCTGTTTGTATGTATGGTTATTTTTTAAATGCTAGTTTCTCATGTAATCTTAACTAATACATTTTACTTTTAATAAAGTTAGAGTGGCCATAAATATTGTGAAATTACTTTCAAATAAACTGACGTATAAAAATATTAAAAAGAATGTGATAACGATTTTCCTTAACTTTTTTCTAGAAATATTGTTTCAAATATGTTCTTCACACGTTGGATACTTCTTCATTGACACTTCCTTTTTCCCCCTCACAATCTATGCCACTATCGTAATAATCATTTCAGCATGTTTTTTTGAATCTTTGTTGCTTTTTACGTATCCATCCTTTTGTCTCAATGCGATGGAGTGAGTAGTTTTCAAGTTATTTGCGTTTAAAAGTAATATTTAAAATACATAATCTTATTTTTTTGCTTATTTCACATCAGTGTCTAATAATTTAACCAAGTTGCTGATAAATTTTTTAAATTCTAATCTTAAATTTTCATGAATCTTTAATAGTTACTATAATTTTTCAACTCTAGGAATTATGAAATCACTCTTTCAGAAATTATCAACCTTAACAGTTGTAGGGCTCGTTTAAAATTAAGTAGGCTAATGTCATTTATTTGTGTTACAACCGCCAGACCGATAATTGTAATTGAAAACCGTGAGATTACTTACTGTTATAGTAGAGTTTTTTGTGTAAATGCCACGTCATAATAATTTTTCAAATGCGGAAATGCGGGATATGGTTTGTGTTTTTGCACAAGCAAATTATACAGGGCGTGCTGCTGCTTCAAAATATCTACAATTATATCCTAACAGACGACAACCCCATTACAGGACTTACAGGAAAATATGTACGAGCGGTTAACGCAAAGTGCTCAATTCCGTTCACCGCAAGATCTAGGAGGTCCAAAAATAATTACAGTTAAACAGGAGGATGATGTGGTAGTAAGAATTGCTAATGAACCTCAGTTAAGTACTAAACGTTTATCAGCAATTCATCAATAACTAGAATAAGCCACGCTTTAGTTTTCAGAATATTAAAAAAAGAAGACTTAAGAACATACCATTTTACTTCTACTGTGCTACCCACAGATCTTCCTCGACGAATGAAATTTACACAATCTGTTATCGATAAGACAAATACAAATACTAATTTCGTTAGCAATATTCTTTTCACTGATGAACCCTTATACACGTAGAGGCATTTATAACTAAAGAAATTGTCACATTTGGGATAACGAAAATACACGATTTCATCTGCTTCTCCTTCATATTTTTATTCTTCTTCTTCTTTCTTGGCTCTACAACTCTAGGTGAGTCTCCTACTATTTTCCTCTACTCTTGTCGTTGTGGTGCAGCAATATCCCATTGTTGTACCCCCATCTTAAGTAGATCACTCGTTACTGCATCCTTTCATCTTTTTCTTGGGCTATCGGTCATCAGGTCTTTTCCAGAAGGTTGTATTTAGTAGTCTTTCATCATTCGCTCTTAGTACATGTTTAACCCATCCTATACGATTTGCCTTGAAGTATCGCACTATGTTTTCTTCTCCATAGAGTCATGAAGTTCCTGATTTTGTCTTCGTCTTCACTCTCCTGTTATTCTCGTCTTTACAAGGCCCAAAGATCGTCCGGAGGATCTTCTGTGCTAATAACTGTTTTGTTTTCTGCTGGTTCAGTGTCCAAGTCTCACTTCTGTACCTTTGTTTTAGCTGTCTGTGAGAGCAATTTTGATTTAGTAGCATCGCTAGGGAGTAATACACTCTATTTCCTGACATGCTTCTAGCTCCTACATCTTTTTCATAACTGTTTTTGGCTATTATTACTGCTCTCAAGTATTCATTTCTCAGTCAATCGTCACCAAGTATCAGTATAACCAGGGTGGGTGGAAGTGTAGTTATCCTTAGTTTGTCGTTAATCTATCTTGCAAATTTATAAATTGTAAAGTCTCCTTGCAGTCCGGTTTCTACCTTTTCTGTTAATAAGTTTGATTGCATTAAAGTTCTTCATAATTTTGCCTAGGGCCTATGTGTAAGATGCCATTTCTTAAACAATATAGAACGTTGATTTCTAGTAAATATATTCCGTAATCATATTATTCTGATTAGAGTTCGAAACCTTTTCTGCTGCGTTTCATAAAGGGACAGTACACAGTTTCCTGACTGTTCGTTTATAAATAGGAGCAATTAAAATTATTTTAATTTACGCGTTACGGTAAATGGAAGTGCATTTAAAAGAAAAATAAAAAAAAACAATTAAAGCAAGCAGACAATTAAAGTATATGGCACCTGCCCTTGTCTAAGTACGATTTATTGTCGTTTCAATTAAATCATTAACCAAAGAAACGGAATTATTATAAATTTTAGAAAAAAACACTGGAATATGGCATTGATACTCATCACATATTTATAGACTACAAAACAGCGTATGACTCTGTAAATAGGATAAAAATGTCAAAAGTAATGAAAGAGCTAGGAATACCAAATTAGTTGGTAAATTTAACAAAACTAAAAAACTCTTGAAAAAGTTGAATGTAGAGTACGAATTCAGGGGGAACTGTTTGAATCTTTTAAAACAAATAATGGGCTGCGCCAGGGAGACTCTCTCTCTTGTATACTTTTCAATCTGGTTCTGGAAAAAGTAATACGTATGTCACAAATCATAACCATGATCAGTTCCATGTATAATAAATCAGTACAAATCCTTGCATATGCTGTTGATATCAATATTGTTGGGGAAAGGAAAAAAATCAGCTACAAAAAATGGGTTTAATTATAAACACCAACAAAATAAAGTAAATGAAAATAAGCACGCAACCATAAATCCTACGACGACTTGTTATAGAAAACAATAATGCGCCCAGTCCTAAAATATGGTTCAGAGACTAGTTGTAAGGAAGTATGAATGTAAACATGTTAGGATGTTTCGAAAGAAAAGTACTAAGGCGAATCTATGGAGCAGTGAATGACAATGGAGTGTGGAGAAGACGATACAACTTCGAACTTTATAGAATATACCAGGAACCAGATATCGTAAAACATATTAAGATAGGACGTCTGAGGTGGATAGGGCATGTAACGCGGATGAAACAAAATGACCCAGCTGGAAAAACACTCCTTGATAGACCCATTGGTCAAAGAAGAAGAGGAACAACCAGAACAAGGTTTCTTGATAACATCTATGAAGACATGAGAGATATGTGAATACGTGCTTGGCGGAGGAAGGCAATGGAGTAGAAATGGACCACTGGAGAGAAATTCTTCAGGAGGCTAGGACATACACAGGGTTGTAAAGTTAGAATCACGATGATATATTTATTGTAGATAAAATAGGTAAAAGTGTATTTTTAATAGTGATGTTTTTATTAAAATTATTTCACTTACAATCTGTCATATCAAACTAACGTCTGATAGACATTGTCACTGATAGCACTAGTTATCAAACTTTTTACGTAACCACATTACTATATATTTAAATAGTCATAGTACGTTCCAAACTCGACTACAGCTCAATCGTTTACAACTCCTCACTTCTCAAATACTATACTGGAGACTACATACAGAGACTCCCACTCCCACTCACGTTTAGAAGACAATATCTAAGTCTTTCTTATGCCGCTGCAGTTTGATTTAATCAAGATAAACGAGTTTTACACGACGTATTCGCTGACCGCTTTAAAAGATGTTTCCAAACTTCAAATCGAACTAACCATTCTTTCTATTACCGCTTTTAAACGTACTTGTTGAAAATAGGTATCCATTTTCCAGACACCTACGATATTTCCTCAATGCAAACCCTCCCCCTTCTGACACCAGCTTATTGCGTCTAAACAAATCAGAAACACCAAGTCAAATTAATTTAAAATTTTATTGAAATGTTAAGCAAATATGGTAGCGTTTTCACAGTTTACACCGATGACTCTAAAAACGAAGAAGAAACTGAGGCAGCAATCTACTCATCAGGTTAGACAGCAACGTACAAACTACCTTCATATACAACAACGTTCTCAGTTATAACTGTTTGCCATACTAAAAGAACTAGTTGTGATAGTAAACAAAAATAGAAAGATAATTTTCCCTTTACAAAGTATTCATAAATTAATATTTGCCATATATATAATCTCAGAATAATACATCTGAATTTCGCTATCTGCTTGTGGCAATATTACCCAGGAACATCCAAAGTGGAAAAATGCTGAGGCAACTCCCATGGCAGTAAAAATTAATAAGCGTCATTAAATTCCCATGTGAAAACAAAGATAAATCTGGCCGGTTATTCAAACACGTAATATTATATTTGCACATAATTATTACCTGCTCTGATACTATCAGCAAAAGTTGACAAAAAATTAGTTAAATCCTTCCGTGGTCAAATTGCGCTCTAATTGAGACAGTAACTGTCTTGCCTCTTCCACTCTTCGACTCTTTCACATTTATTTTGTTGTTTTAATTATACTTTTTGTATTGTCAAGAACCTTTGAAGCAAGAACAATGAATATTAATGTATGAATTTTCGTTTAATTAATTTTAAAAAGAAATGACATTTCGAGAGCTAAATTTGTCATCGAAAAATACATAATTTAAAGAGGTCGTGGAATCGCTTATTTCTAGGTGTCGGTAGTAGCATAGTTACAATGGTGAATGACGTGATATTTTTGGTTAAATCTCTTTGATTTTTAGATGAAGAATAAAAGGAAGAAGCACTCCTTTCAATTTTATCTCCAACTAGATATTTCATTATGATTTAAATTTATGTAGTATTTTTGTATGGCCCTTTATAAAAAGCTATTTATTCATCATCAATTCACCAATTGGAAACTTAAAAAATGTCGCAAAAATATTATCTTGTCATAGTGAAAAGTTAGTTTGTGTTTAGACTTCAATTGACAAAATTTTCAACAAATTTTTTAGGATTATATAAATTTTGAATATAAGTTTTTTGCTAAAAGAGATATTTGTTTCTTTTCTTGGCATATGATCTTTGTATTATTATATGTGTAATAAATATATAAAGATATAAATAAAATATTCTTTAATATATACATATCCAAAATATAAAACATGTGCCTACTCCTTATTCGGTCTCTCAGCGTGTTTCTTTTCAGATTGTACAATTATTGTACTTAACACTTGCACTTCACACCTCAAACAAACAATATACTTAAAGTTCATCGTGGTGCTCATTCTTGGAGTAAGAAACTGCATCTATTTGTTCTTCTTCCGAAATACCGTCTTCAGGTAAATCTTCTTCTTCTTCTTCAATTTGTTAATCTAATGGTAATCTAAGTGTTTTCCTCACTATTGCTTCAACAGATTTAACAAAATCTGCGGTTTTCTGAAGCATATAACTAGTTTGAAACTTGACATTTCTGAACATCATCTTGACCATATTTTTGGGAATTGGATCAATAGAATTAGCAAGTACTCGTTTAAGAAGTTCTTTTATCAAAGGATGTCTCGGATTCATTTCCAAAGTTTTCTTCTGGTTAAGGTAGTAATTACGTTGTGGATGGTCAGATTTTTGATGAGCATTCGATAAAGTCAACCTTTCCATCTTTCCGGTCCAGCCGAATATAGACTTACGACCAAAATGCAAGGTGAATCCGACAATCTTTCAGAAACAGAGGCCTTGCCAATATCATTCTTCAATGCATCATTTGCCAACCATTTGGTGAGAGGTTCGGACGTTTCTTTAATTGTGTTAATTGATCCTTGCTTCATTCTGCTTTCGTTAGACTGAAACCTTCTTTGGCTACATTCTGGAACTTTTTGCCTTTGAATTCAGGAATTGCGGAAATTGCATATAATAACAGTTTAACGAAGGGTGACTTTATCTTTGGAATACCCGGAAATGTAGAATATTTTGTCTTGCTTTGGTTTCATTTTCTTTACGTAATACGACAAGTTGTTATCCGCTTCCGTTGGATAACAAGAATTTTAACAATTTGGCAAGCCTTGTGCAGTTGGCTGGGTCTTCAATAGCATCCAGGGTAATATTCTTAAAAAATTCCTTCTAGAATTTGAATTTGAATCAAATTTTCCTTAGTTGCCTTGATTAATTTGTGTTGTAGCATCTCCCAAGATACATATTCAATGATAAGTCATCAAAATCTACTACCCTTCTACCAAAAAGGTAAGATGGGATCATATCGTTAAATTCATCATCATAAGTGATAAACGCACAGCAAACGTACAGTTTATTATTGTCAGTTTTAGTTCCATACCTATTAAAGCTTTCTATGGTTGCACATTAGAAACATAAAACAAAGCTTTGAATGTAACTTTTCCTTCTACAACGAAATGAATTTAGGTAAGCGGATCTTTGGTGTCTTTGGTCAATGCCTGATAAAATTGATTATATTCTGCATCCTCAATCTCGTTAGTTTTCTGGCCCAAATCGGTTTGTTGTCTTTTAACAACTCCTAATTCCAAACGGTCTTGTATATTTTTTTAAATATTATCTTCTTTTCTTATTCTACTGCTACATCATCTTCATTGGCTGACTGAAATGTTTCTTCAGAAGAATCATCATCTACAGGTTCTTCAACTGTTTCAGCGTAACTAGTTCATAAATAAATTGGAAAATTAATGAATTGCGAATACTATTTAACAATATTGCGGATATTATCGTAGTCCAAGAAATCTTTGGATTCTGATTTCAGTTCCATACTTACAGTTGTTCCCCGTTTTTAAAGTATCTCCTCTTGGATCATCTAAGATGCTGAAGGATGCTGAATTCAAATCCCAAATATATTGTTTGTATTCATTATGTTTACTGGTTACGATAACTCTATCAGCAACCAAGAATACCGAGTAAAATCCAACACCAAACTGACCGATCATATTATTCATATCTTGTAAGGATTCAGCTGTAATCAATTATAACTAGTTTGAAGTTTGAACGGTAGCTTAAATAACAGTGATTTTAATGCAGAGGTAGCGATAGTTGAGAGGATAAATTCAATTCTTTCGTTGGTGGAAAAATAATTAAAATCATTAAATACATCTAAGAAGGAGACAATATTTTCTCGAAATTGATTTCAGTTAACTTTGGCGTCATTTCACTTTGTAGTAGAATTTATTAAGAACAAGGAGTCATCGTCTGTATCTAATACAAAGTACTACCGACACTTAAAGTAATTAAATAAAGCACATCCAAAGCATTAATTAAACCTTTATCATTTATATTTTCTGGATTTAGACCCCATGAAAAATGGGGATTATTTGGCTTTCTTTTACTGGGAAACAGAAAAAGTTTACTAATAGTTTAATTTGATTTGCCTTATTCTCGTAACTGTTTTATGAAAGGACGAGACGGATTAACAGCTAACTTGAATTAGCGCAATTCGTGTATTGTACATGAATTGTTATGGGATCTACTGGGAAATAAAATAGTAGAAAAACTAATTTGTAGATTTTAACAGATTTACGGAAATTAACTTAAAAGAATCTCTATGCAAAGTAAAATTAGATTGTTGCGCTATAAAATGAAATAATTGAGGCCAACCTGGCCTTGAATTCGTCCTGCATAATGCAATTTTGTCATACGAGAAAATCACGTGCTTCTCATTTAACTCTCACAACTTGTGCTCCAGCTTCAAAACGGCTGTTAAAGTAATGCCTACCTGATTCCGTGCCGTTGAGTAAAGAATATCCCTCGAGTCCATCTTGAAGCACATAAAGGAATCTTACAAGATTGGCTCTCGACGTTACATTGGATTTTAATAACTAACGATGTAGTTACTTGACAGCAAATCTGGATAATGCAATTATGTTTGGAATACCAGCCAAAACACTAGCTTCTGTCTATGTATTATTATTATTCAATATTTATAAACCCCATTAACAAAACTAAGTTTTAATGATTTTTAATGAACAATTAACCATCATTAAGTTTTTTTAATGATATTTTTTAATTTGTTTTAAATGGATTGAATCCTATGATTAATAATCACCTTAGGATTAATTTTGTGACCCTTTATCAACTGTTGTTAAACGTACACCCTTAGTAAATAATCATTTCCTCTTCTATAGGAATAAAGAGATAACGTAATTATTATTATTATTAGTATCTCAAGTCGAGACCTAACCTACCCCAACCGTTTGTTTTGTATAGCTTTTGAAAACTTAAAAACATGAAAAAGAAATATCCTTTACGACAATCACGTATATAAGTACTATTTATTATAATTCATACAATAGTAAATGAAAATTGCCGAGAAACTGTTAAATAATAACCGTCAAATTTTATATTGAAAAAATTTTCTTCTACTTTTCCTCTTCTCTATGGTCCTTATTCATTTTCACTCCATATTTTGTAAATAAATTACATCGAACAAAGTCCATATTATTATTCACACTAAATTAAATCCCCAAAAGTCACCACGGTATGACGTAATTACCGTAAGAATCTTAAAGGAATTACCAAGAAAAGCCCAACTTTATCTTACACAACTGTATAACGCCGTATTAAGAACAGGACATTTCACTCTAGTTTGGAAATTAGCCCCAAATAATATTAATTCCAAAACCCGGAAAATTCTAAGAGGAAATAAAGTCCTACAGACCTATTAGCCTGCTCCCTATTATGTCTAAAATATTGGAAAAACTGCGGTTATTGAGAAAACACATATTTCAACTGTAACTAATAGAACCAGCCAATTGAGTTGGACCTATTAGTTGGACAAAGTTGTCCCCCCTTTCGAGCAGGGAAGATGTATGCTCCCTTCATGTTAAATCTTATAACATAGACCTAGTGTCAATAAAATATTAAAATTTACCATATTTTCATGTAAGATAAGGGTTTCTAGATCTGTTTACGTAGCTAGTTTCAACTTCTTTTAATGTTTTTCACTGATGATGGTTTCACTGGACCGAAAACGTTTTGAAGATTTGTAATTTGTTTGGATAAATTTTTAAATTATTTTTAATTTCTAACGTCAATAAAAGTTTGTTTTGTACAAAAAAGTGTATTTGGACTATGTATTGTTGCTTCAGTGTACACAGGAAATGCGGTAAATTGTTCCAGTTGACAATAGATCATTTGAAGATTCGTCAAATCTAAGATTTTCTTGTGTTGTCTTGGTTTTCTTCGAGATGGACTTAACGTGATATTTTTTCAAGATTTAATTAATTCGATATGCCATATTTTAAATAAAAAATTTTACCTCGTGGTTTTCTTCGCTGATCGAAATTGTAGTTGACTAGGTTTTGACGTATGGATAATTTGACGCCCCTTCAAGGTTTCTTAAATATTCTATAGAAAGTAACCCCAAAGACCAGAAAATCTACAACATTTGTATTTTCATAGGTTTATTTTTATTCCATATTTTTACTCTTTTTATTGTGAACAAAACCAGTGAATCGAAATCTTATGATTAAGGACAAATGATTCTATTAATTTTTTAATGGAAAAAGATGCGTCGGTACATATATATATATATATATATATATATATATATATATATATATATATATATATATATATATGAAATATATATATATATATATATATATATATATATATATATATTAGAAGTCATATACGTTGGAATACATAGTGGTCTCTAATGAAAATCTTTTTCTAAGATACTCAATATTTCGCTAATTATTTGATAGCTTCCTCAGGAGTAAACTGAATTTTGTAAACTAATATTCAATTTTTTTTCAGTTTACTTCTGAGCAAGCTATTAAATAAATAGCAAAATATTGAGTATTTTAGAAAAAAGAAAGATTATCATTAGAGACCACTTTACCCGATAATTCCAACGAATTTATATATATATATATATATATATATATATATATATATATATATATATATATATATATACATATATACCTGTTATCTTGTTTAAAATGGTACTGGTATTTCAAAATCCCTTTCCATCCACACTGTACGTAAAAAATTTCAACCATTCTTGAATTATACTTCTGGGTGTTTGTGGCAATTCGGCAATTAGTCAAATTTCCGTGATTAGTATATAATAGAGAAAAAAAAGCAATGAATAATAGGCGAAAAAGGGTTACCATTATACAGAGCTCATATTTGAATTCCCAAATTTAAGCTATCTGAGAACGGCCAGAAAAATAATAACTTGATTCATTTTAACGGCTGATACAAAAACCTTAATTATAGCATTAAAATTTAATGCGAATTTTAAGACGGAAGTTTTAATACAGTGTTACCCAACTAAATATTATCTGAACCAAGCTTTAATCTGCTAATCTGAAGAAATCATTTGTTAAGTTTTTCTAATTGAAAAGAAGCCAAATGAAAACAAAGAAATAAAGTCAAAAGCCCTTTTCGTTAAAACGGGTTTTTAGCCTTTATAAACTGGTGTTTGTTTATAGTTCAGTGGATTGTTTAAATTAAATATATGTAATAGCGGAAATAAAAGTAGACGATTGCATTTATTTTCAATTAAAGCTCCACCATTGCTCTACATGTGTTTCGAGGTATTTATCTCTCACCAGGAATACTTTTGGCACCTTAAACTGGAATGAAATGCACTTAACTATTTAACCGTTTTAGTAACATAACAGGTCTAAATACGCTAGTAGCGACCTCTATATGAAACAACGAGAAGTCAGACTCTTTCAATAGTGAATTAGGTGAACTGCAAATCCAAGCTTACTGGAAGCTATTAGACGATGATAGAAATAACCTTATATTCCGACAATACATCTACAGTTTTCCCTTGAAAAAGCCATTTTTGCACTCTTTACGTCAAGAACAAAAGTAGACCATTGCATTTCTTTTCAATTCAATCTTTAATATTGCTCTTCACGTGATTCGAAGTATTCACTTTTCATCGGGAGCACTTATAGTAACTGAAATGAAATGCCTTAAACTGTTTAGACATTGAATATACCCAAATGAATGAATCCCAAATATTGATATGTGCCAATATATCGAAAGTTAAATACAATTCTAAAATATATCGATATATTTAATGTATCGATACATCGTTGACATCCCTACAATTAATAGAAGCCAATACATAACAGCAATATATCAGAGAGAGACAACCGGTGACATATATTTTCCAAATCTTATTTAAGAGTTTAACAGCGTTGTAGGATACAGCAGATTCGCATCTTATAGTATGCTCGAGTATTTGGATATTCCTAGGGGTAAGCAGCTCTATTTGCCGTGTTTGCTTTTCAAATTTGTATGTAAATTTAATAATTGTTTCTGCAAATAGGAATTAATTGACGTTTATAGATAATAAAAATAATCACGTTCCTATGCACGGAGTTCGCTTGAAGCAACAATGTATGGGGTGGAAGTTTATATCCCTTAATATGTGTAATTGCCAGCTTCCATGTTAAGTACTTTATGACAATTAGCTCTAACTGCGTTGGTTGGAGCTATAGAACTCCGAATCTAATTTTAGAATAAAGCTGTTTGTGTTCATTATATTAGACATTTAATAAAAAAAATTAAATTCTATATGTACACAACCAAGAATTGTTTTTCTGTTATAAAAGTATTTTAAGATGTTAACCCATTTGAAGAAGTTCAGTCGTAAACCGACTATATAAAACTATTTATATAATTTATTATTTCAACCCTGTTATAAAAAAGCACTTTCTTGAATAATAAAATAAATATGTATAATAACAAACAGCAGGTAGAATAATTATGGAAAGAAAATTGTCTTCTTCTTTAGGTGCCTTCTCTAATGGAGGTTGGTGATGACATATTAGCAGATATGTTGTGGTTCATCATTTAGCTTCAGCAGCTCGGATAGTGTAATTAATGATATTTCTCCACTGGTCGCGGTCATCACCTTTATGTATTGCCTCAGTATAATTTTTTTTTTTAAACTTTTTCGTAATATCTGTCCATCGCTGTAGATATCTGCTTGGAGGTTTAGTCCTGTCCAATTCTTGATGTTACGTAGTCAGGTCATTTGTTGGAGCACGCTTTCCTTCTTTCTTCCTTTCATTATTAGTTGTAGAAAGTTATATCTATCGTGTCTACGTATATGTCCAAGATACTATGTTTTTCGTTTATTAATAAATTCTACAAGTTCACGATCTCTAATCATACGTCTTAAACCTTCTTCATTTATAACATGGTCAGTTCGTGGAATTTAGAATGCAGTTGAATATCCACATCTCAAAGTTTTTCAGGAGTCGTAAAGAGCTAATTTTCAGCGTCCACACTTCCATGCTATGTAGTAGAATAGTATGTATATACCATTTTAACATTTCATATCGTAGAGTTAGATCAGTATCTCAGTTGGTGAAAAATTGATTGGAATTTTTTTCTTTTTAATACTAATTCTCTTATGTATTCTCTTTAAACCAATGTAGAGCTAGAAAGTATTGCATAGTTTACGGATTCAGTGCAGTAAACTCACGCCTAAACCAGTGGAGGGGAGGCGAGTAGAAAATATAAATATGGCCTCCGCAGTACAACACGGCGTCAGTTTCAGCTTACAAGCGAAGCAGTACCATCTCCAGAAGATGCCAACCCCTAGTGTTGTCGAAACGTCGAAACTAATCTCAGAAGACAACGGCCTAACAGCCCAAACAAACAGTTTAACAAGATAAAATTTGTTTAATATATCTTAAATTATAAGAGTTTACTTGTATTTTGTAGTATTTATGGATCATTTGCGTGTCACAAAGTGTAAGGCGTCGTTGATAATAATTTTCCCATTACATCGGCTGTTGGAAATTAGATTATGGACCTGAATGTTGACTAGTTTCTTACATTTATAGTAGCTAATAAATGTGGGTATTCATTTGAACAAAACACTGTTCACAAACAAAATAAATATTTTCTACAAAAACGTTCGCAGATCAGTATCGTCCAGTATATTCGAGCAGCATGTTCTAGATCTAGAATATTTCCAGAAAATATTGGTCAGCAATATTTTTTTCTGAATGTATAGAATGTGACAAATATGTCCTTGATACCAAGGGGTAAATCGAGCACAGTGGACAGTACAAAAATGTTTGTAGAAACTGTTCATACGGTTTATTTGTACATATCTAGTAGCCGATTTTTTTAATTTTTACCTCGTTTAAACGCACATTTCACATCAAAGTGACGTTAATTATTAATGACGGACCCAGAATAGGTTAATTAAAATTAAAACATCAAAATAAAGAAATATAACAAAATAGTAATTATTATATAAAGAAGTTTTTTTAATAAAATCTATTATATTCTTAATAACGAAAATGAGGAAATTTGGGTTACAAATATGTATTTTATTTAAATCTATTTTATATTAAATAATGATAAACAGTAACATAATTAATGTTTGGTGGAAGCCCCATTATTGTCAATACAAATATATAATCTTCTGTTCATAGATAGCATCAATCTCCTCCTGATATAATCAACAAGCTTCTCTTATGCCTGCTCAATTGTTTGCCATAGTTTACTTCTATTCCGTGGCCTAAAGTTCCATTTAATTTCTTTATCAACTCTTCCCACACGTTTCGATGGGGATAAGGTCTGGACTCCGGGAAGGCCACGGAAGAACATGAGTTTCTTCCAACCATCCTCGAAAAATTCTACTCGTATGCACCGGGAAATTGTCATGAAGTTGTTATTGGGACATATCTGGATCATTGATGGTAACATTATGTTCTCAAGAATATGTTTGTAATATAATCTTCTAAATTTTTCTTCTATATGAAAACAAGCCCTCAGGTCTTCAGGACTTATCTATCTGCATACGTTGACCGAGAGTCCTCCACTATCTCTTAAAACATAAGTATATCGTTCATAAAACCTATGATTTCTTCACCTATAAACTCTTATTTGACCATTGCTATATAATTGAAACACTTTTCAATGCATTCTAGGGATTTTGGATACATTTAATAGCTTATTATTTTATTTTTCAATAAGCGTGAAATTTTTGACAAACACTTTGACATTTAGCAAATCCGTACGACACTGCGATTTTACAGTGTAAAATAAATGTAATGTGTAAGTGTAATGTATATTGTAAAAATAAAAGGGTAAACTATTTAGTGACCGCAGCTGTACATGCAAGAAAAATAAAAGTTTCCCGACCTTGCTTTATAAAATAAAAGAGGTACAAAACAAAAAACGAACGTGATTACTAACGGAACAACTCAAATATTTTGTTGTTCTGAATATTCATGCAAAAAGTTTTATTTTTTATTAATTAATGACGTGATTTTAATAATTTTATTTATTGATTTTACATGTTAACATAAACCTATTTGTATTTTCGCCCAACAAATCATTTTGTAATTTGTTAGCAACACCCACATCTTAAATTACTCTCAGTCAATACCTTTATCGACGCCGATAACTTTTCTTGTGCAAGAAATGGAAAAAGTGTAATTGCGTAGGAATTTGCTGCTAATAGAATATCTCGTGTGACAGCATAAATGCTGAAGGGTTTATTTTGCTATGCAAGTCGTTTCCAGATGATTAAAATCAATATCAAGAACAATTCACAATGTACGCCTATGCTGGCGTTGGTCTTCTGTTCCGAGGATCGGACTTGCTCAGTTGACGGTGGCTTTTAAATGTGCTTCTCTCTTTATTTTAAAAAACTAGTTCCTTTTTTGCCCAAAATTCAATTAAAATTCAAATAAATGTATATATATATATATATATATATATATATATATATATATATATATATATATATATATATATATATATATATATATATTCTAAATGTGGTTCTTCACTAAGGTAGTGGAAGGTTCCCGGTAAACAGTTGGAAAATAAAAGAAAGGATATCATCTACTTCACCCTTTTATTGAGTACGTTTCGTGTATTAAATCTTTAGTTCATCTACAAAATGATTTAAATAAGCAAACATCCACAGATACAAAAAAAATTTGCACATAGTTTACCTTACAATAGATATGCAGCAATAATATAATGGAAGTGAAGAAAATAGCTTAATTTATGAACCATACCAAACCAGATTATAAAGTATAAAATGTTCATTTTAAGTGATCAAAAACAGAAGTAAGTCAGTTTTGTAAAAGTTAAAAAAAATGTTCAAAGAACAGAAATGTTAAAAACTTTAGTTTAAGTAACAGAGCAAAAAATTTTATCCAAGATAAAAGACAAACAAAGTTCCAATTTAGCACTGATATTACGTAATAATAGACGTTATTTACATTAAAGACATTATTGTAGTATATATTTAACTTTAGGTAACATTATTAAATAGACTTGTTCGAAGCAATAAGTGACAAAGTAAAATTACCGGCAAAGCACAATGCAAACACTTAAAAGTTTATATACAAAAAGATCCAAGAATTCAACAGGTATTCGTTTGAAAGTGTGTAATTACTTATGAGTGAAATTACACACATATGAGTATCCCCGAAAAAACAATAATGACATTTCATACAACTCTATCTAACAGAGCGGTAATTCCAAATCTGTTAGCATACCAGGGTGTTGCCAAAGTTAGTGTAAGTTGACATAATGAAGTGAACAAGGATTTATATAAGACCTCTATCCTTAAGGTGGATCTCAACTCTGCATTAACTTGTAAGGATACAACTAGCACTTGCATAGAGCACTAACGATTCAGATGATAAAATCATAATCGTTTATATGTAGTTCACTAGATCCAACAAAACAACTATGTAAATGCAAAAACAAGCATATATTTACTACTATTTAATATTTAATTAACTATTTATGTATGTATTTATTAACTTATTTAATATTTAATTATATATTTAAATTATTAAATGTTAGCTGATAAAAACTATATAAAGAATCAAAATATATATATATCAGTTCTGCAAGATTAAAGAATGATAGAATTAACTTAAGTTACTAATCTATCTACTAGTCAGTTCTCTTATTGAAAGCATTCGGATGTTTAAGCATTCTTTCATTGCAACGAATATTAACCTCTTCATGATTGACCTTATGTTTAGTAGTGATGGCATGTGCTGCCACAGCACAAGTGTGCTTATATAAATTAGTATCACTGCGGCGGGAGGTTAATCTACCCTTAAGTAACCGCCCAGTCTGACCTATGTAACAAGAAATACATTCAGCACAGGGAATGTGGTAAACAACAATAATTTGTTCTAAGAGGGACAAGTTGAGAAAAGTAAGGTAATAAAGAATATTGGAATATTGCGAAAAAAACAGTGCTAAATCAACTTGAGGCTATTCAAAACACGGCACTTCGAATTGCTACAGGAGCATTTTGTACAAGCCCTGCCACAAGTCTACAATGTTTAACCGGTGAATACTCTCTAAAATTAAGAAGAACGTACCTCTCCTTGGCCTATGTCTCAACTATATCTGCAGTATCATCACACCCCACTGTTCATCACACAATTGCAGATCGTTTTAAAGAATCATACAATAAAAATGGTGTAGATCCTTTTTAAGAAAGAATTAGGAGACATTTATCCTTACTTGACACCCATTTTCCAGAAATGTTCGAAACAAATATACCGACTCCTTCTCCTGGGACCATCCCACCTATATCATGTGATCTATCACTTACATCATATAATAAATTTGAAACTCCCTCTATAAAAATTCAACAATGTTTCCTTAACAAATTTGCCAACTTCCAGATTCCTTATCACATATACACGGATAATTCTAAAACCCCCTCAGGGTCAGCATTTGTCGTACCATCCATTACATCACAATTTAAGTTACCCTTCATTAGTAGCATACACACTGGAGAATTATGCAATTTTTCAAGCGCTTATTCATATTATCGACCTCAACATTCCTAATTCTCTTATAATCTTATAAACAATTGCATACCAGACATCCTACTGCGCTTCTCTTAAAGAATGCACTATTTCAACTCCATGAAGCTAACCTAAAAGTTCAGTTCGTATGGGTTCCATCACACATCGGACTCTAAGGGAATGAAGAAGCAGATGTTCGCGCACTTGAGGCTATCGACAGTGCCACTTCAGTTACAGTGAAAATAGTGATAGCGGTGGACCTCAAATAATTTTTTAAACAAAAGTTGTTAACTAAGTGGGAAAGTGCTTGGCAAGATTCGCAATCAGTGCTACGCAAAATTAAACCTCAGACATATTGGTATGATATTGATCTTAACCGACAACTGTTTGTGAAGTTAACCTGGTTGCGTATAGGTCACACGAGATTGACCCATAGTTACTTAATAGCTAAAACAAACCGTTCTTTATGTGATTTGTGCAACCGTACATCATATTTTAATAGACTGCCCTAAATTTAATAAAGAAAGACACACAAACTTATCATCTCACAAATTATGTAAAATTTTAGGTCCAAATTGTAATATTAATGGTTTATTTAAATATCTTAAAGATATTAATGTACTACATACCATATAATGTATAATGTATAGGTATAGCTAATGACCCCTGTGGTTGATTCTATTAAAATAAAAAAAAAAAATGGAATATTAACTTAGTTAAAGGATTCCCATGTATTGTAGTTTGTAAAGCTGTATTGTTAACACTGTTATTTGAAATTGACCTTAACTGGTCACCAATGGGTATTAATTGTGGAAATATAAATCATTAATTGTGGAAGTGTAGTTTGAATACTGTTCTCGGAGATCGCACTTATCACATCATCCATATATTTGTATATGAACGGTAACTTGAACGGTAGTCGTGAAAGTATTATATTGAATATATGATCTAACTATGTTGGCTAGAATGGGGCTAATCTGAAAACCCATGGGAGTGCCAACTATTTGTGAGTAAAAAGTTCCACCAAATTAAAGTATATATTAGGAAAACTAAATTCGATCAGCTTAAAGAATTTATTCTTACTTAGTGTGGTATTTGGTTCTAATAAGTGCCAATTTTGTTCTAAAATTTTAATGATTAGGTTGAGAGGAATGTTCGTGAAAAGCAGTACCGCGTCTAGGGATAGCGTCTCTTGCAGTTGCAAACGAAACTTCAAAAACAAACAATTCCGAAGCATACGCCTATAAACTAAGAAAACAATGTATCTTAACAAAGATGTCTATGTCGATACACTGTGTATTACAAAAGTTAATGTAAAAAATGTATTACATACAATTTTAGTATTTAAATTTCACTAAATACTTATGACTGAAAAACTTTTGGAACACATTAAGAAAAATTATGAAAATTCCACTTTCTGTGCTATGTAATAAAGCAAGTCCGTTCCGTGTGTGATGTGGGGTAATTTTATCTAGCGGTTTAGTGTTGACAAACAACACAAGAACTTTAATATTATTGCTGTTTACCGACGTCGTCATTTCGAGGGTTGAATTCTGTTGGAGTTTCTGCGACACAAGATATTCATTAGAGGCAAAGCTACGAGAAACGTCTTGTTAATTTTTTGTCATGTTAGTGCTCATATGAATGTGGAAATTTCCAACTGTCTTGATAACAAAATGCAGATTATTATTTCGCTGAAATTCGTTTAAAGTTAGTTTGACACGTAATGGCTGTTTATGATCAAATTACGCTCAAATTAGCTTCATGTACACACTAATATAAAACAGTATAATATTATTCTACTGGGTTCTTCCCTCTTTGGGATTTTGCTGTAAAATGGCAAACTATTATCTCTCAAATTTATGTTTATCTAAATTTTTCATGGTTTTATTGTTTTTTTTTCTATTTCGACAATTTAATTTCACTCATAATTTTTTTTGTTTACGTACAATTTTAAGCATTTTCTTAACTATCTTATTTTGTATTTTACTTACTAAAATGTGTATAGGAATGTACATAGTATATTCTTTAAAAAATATATTGGTTCCTTGGATTATGGAATTGTTTTTCTTGAAAGAATGAATTTTCCTTAGAACAAGTAATTTTAGCTCTATCGTATAGAATTTACAGATTGTCTTTTTAATATTAATGTTGTGATTTGATTTGTAATTTAGATGTCTGTTGAGGTGTGTTAGTTTTCTATACATCTGCGTCTCTTATCCGGAATCCTTTGAAATTAAAACATCGAGAAAAAGTACTGTATTATTATATTCCTTTTCCATGATAAATATTCTTGTCTCTTCTTTATCATTTGTATTATTCAGGAACATGTCCAACAACTTTGATCCATAAGCCATATTGAAAACACATCATCTACATATCTCCATTATACTGTGGGTTTTCAATTTTGTTTAGAAATAATATTTGTTTCGAAATCTTCTATAAATATATTAGGTAAAGCAGAGCCCATTAGTCTAGGAGCAAAAGGGATTTCGTGGCCGATTGAGGTCCATAAGATTTTATAACTGATTTTGATGTATTTTGTCCCGCTGAATCCGAATCTTTAAACTGATAATTCGAATTTTTGGCAGACTTTTGGTGTTAACAATTTAAAGTTAAAATGCTTATAAATATTCAACTGATAAAAATATACACTTTTTTAATCATGTTTTGTTTATGTTCAAAAAACAAACCAAACAAACGTTAAAGAATGGAAATCGGTTTATTAGAAGCCGAGATATTGTAAATTTATTATTAAAAATAACAAATTATCGACTATATCAGACATTTTTGTTTATAACGTTGCTAAAGCTCAACGTATAAAAATTTAAAGCCCCTCATTTTAAAGATATGATCTTAAGCTTTAAAATAAATTTTGAAAAATTAAATTTCATTAATTTTTAACGAAGTTATATAAGTATAAAATATGAAATTTATGTGTAAAAAACAATTGAATTTGTTTATAATGATTTTTCGGTAGGACCTCTGTGAAGATAGGATTGATACCGAGCTATTGACGTATTTGGGCATAAAAAAGACATTCGATAAGTATATGTCTGATTCGGAGAGTCGTATTACAGTGGTGATATTTTGATTGTGGAGATCATGTCATCAGATAGCCATGTAATATGCCAAGACGGGTAGTCTTTTAGGCAATCTATGGGTGATTGCTATATTTTCCGAGATAAACTAAGACAAGTAACTAGGTTCACTGAGGGTTTAATTTCATGAAGCGCTGTAGCAATTTTATTCCCGTGAATTTGTCAGATAGATAGATTAAGCTTCTTAAGTCTGGCTTTTATATAATTGCAGATTTGTAATTTAATAGTGGTATCCATGGCTGATGCGTCTTTTTGGCAAGGCAATCGTATTTTTCGTTACCACTAATTCCAACATTTGATAGTACCCATATCGGAGTGACATTGTATTTTGTATTTGTATTGTATTTGGGTTTTAATAATGAATCCCGAATATTTTGGGTGGGTGTTAGACAAAGACAATTTAATGCCCAAGAAAGTTAAAATACTTTTGTCAAATTGCTGTATTTTAGCGAAAACTGCATCAAATTCTGTTCAGTAAAGCTCACAATGTTCATTTTCCATTGTACTGTAGTCCCCATTAACATGATACTGAATTTTTTGATCTGATCTGATCTGAAAAAATCGTTATAAACAAATTCAATTGTTTTTTACACATAAATTGTATACTTTAAACTTATATAACGTCGTCAAAAATTAATAAAATTTAATTTTTCAAAGTTCATTTTAAACCTTATAATCATATCTTTAAAATCCTTAATCCTTAAAAACCTTATAATCATATAAAAAGATCTTTAAATCTTTTTACGTTGAGCAAAAGCAAAGTTATAAGCAAAAATGTCTAATACAGTCGTTACTTAGTTATTTTTTAATCATTAATTTGCAATATGTCGGTTTCTAATAGACCCTTTTTAATCTTTCAAAGTTTGTTTGGTTTGTATTTTTTAAAGAAACAAAACTTAATTTAAAAAAAAGGGTATGTCTTTATTAGTTTTTTAATTATAAGCATTTAAACAATTAAATTAATTATAACAAATTCCTGTCGGATTATCCTGTTGAAGATTCGGAATCAGCGGGTTAAAATACATAAAAAATACTTGTAAAATCTCATATACCTCGATCGGCCACGAAACTCATTTGCCCTTGCCCGTAGATTACATTGCTATACCAAAATTTTGTTTATAGAATTCATTATTTAGTTGAAAATAGGTGTTATCAGTTCATTGTCAATAATTTAATTTAATAGTTATCATTACTGAAAAATATAAAAAATAAAGAAGAGAAAAATTTTTGAAATGATTTTAACTGTTTGGCCTATATAGTAACATAACAAGTACTAGTACACTAGTTCTTCTTCAAGTGCCATCTCCGCGGCGGAGCTCGGCAATCATCATAGCTATTCGGACTTTTGAGACGGCTGCTCTGAAAAGTTCATTTGATGTACATCCGTACCACTCTCTCAGGTTGCGCAGCCATTGTACGCCTCCCTATGCTTCTCTTTCCTTGGATCTTTCCCTGCATAATCAGTTGAAGCAAGGTGTATTTCTCTCTACGTGTAATATGTCCGAGATATTCTAATTTTCTTGTTTTTATTGAATTTAAAATTTCCATTTCTTTGTTCATCCATCCCAGAACCTCTTTGTTTGTGACGTGTTCTGTCCATGATATTTTCAGAATTCTTCTGTACACCCACAGCTCAAATGATTCAAGTTTTTTCATTGATGTCGCATTCAAGGTCCAAGATTCCATTCCATAAAATAAAGTCGAAAAAACATAGCATCTCGCCAACCTAACTCTTAGTTCCAGTTTTAAATCCCTGGTACATAGAACTCTTCTCATTTTGTTGAAATTTGCTCTAGCCTTTTCTATTCTTATTTTTATCTCCTGATTGTAATCATTTGTGGAGTTAATCATTGTTCCCAGGTATGCATATTTGTCCACTTGTTCGACGTTGGTTTCGTTTATTAGAAGATTATCGTTATTTCTTTGAGTTTTCGATATTCTCATAAATTTCGTCTTCTTGACATTCATTGTTAGACCATACTCTTTTCCATACTCTGCTATTCTGGTCACCAGTCCCTGAAGATCTTCAATAGTACCCTAGTAGTGACCTCTATATGAAGCAACGAGGAGTCAGGAGGCTTCTTTTCGATTGCGAATTAGGTAAACCCCAAATATAAGCTCACTGTAGGCTATTAGACAATGTTGGGAATAACCCTTTATTCCGGTATTAAATAAAATAACTGAACTGTAGATATATTTTACAATATATCTACAATTCTCCCTTGAAAAAATCCCATTTTTTGCTCTCTATACGCAGAGGAAAGACGTTGTTGCATTTCTTTTCAATTCAAGCCCATCCATTGCTCTATACGTGTTTCGAAATATTCACCTCCCATCAGGAGCACTTGTGGCAACTTATACTGAAATGAAATGACCTTAATAAGTTATAGGTAATATAAAGTAAAATACTTTTGTTAGTATTAACAAGTTTTTTTAACTCTTCCGTAGTGTATATTGCTTTTTTAATTTTTAATAATAGTTTTTGGATGATTGGCTTATTTTTTCTTTTCTATATTGATCGAAAGTTCCGTTGAACTGGTAACATTGTTAAATTAACCCTACAAAAGAATAAAAGAAACACTTCCCAATTTTGTGCTGACAGAAAATTTTACGTTCAATGGATTACGCGTTGACAAATAGTTAATGTGACATCATCGAATGTAAAGCAATGTACTGAAAAATTATGAGAAAGTCAATAGAGATATTTATAGGAAATATATTATATACGTCAATGAGAAGTTTACAGCTCGGTGCACTAACTTTTAAGCCAAATTGAAAGCTTTAGTTTGGTTAAAAGTGTGCTATATTCAGGGAGATTAATTCTGTTTAAGCGTGTGTTTGTTAAACCAGCGCCACTGCATTATTTAATAGATAAAATATACATATCTTGTGACCTGATAAATTTGATTATTTTAGGTAGAATTAGTAATTGTCTACAAAGAACTCAGTTCAAACTAAACTGCTTTTGAACAAGTTTAGGCTTTCACGACTAGACTCTTGTAATCACACATTAATTCCTGGCTTATATACCGCGTTCAGCAATTATTTCTTACTAGTGTTTGGCCTGTTATTGCGCCAGGAATTGTTAGGTTCGATTGTTCCGCTAGATGGTCCATTGTTGACTTGAAACAGGTCTTCAACGCAGGTCCGATTTAAACAGTTCGTTTGGATTTCATTCGAATTCGGTCTATTTATATGTGTCGGTAGAACCATCAGTGCGCCTGGGACAAGTTTTTTGCATAGTATTTCATTCCACGTCTTATTTAAAATTAGCTAGTTTTCAGTTAAAGGATAAGGATTTGGCAATAGTCTTTAAGAGTAGAGTGCTGGAAGAGCTTGAGGAAAAAGAATACGGTACATGACTAGTGAGAAGTTGTGTTACGAGTGGGAGAGGAAGTGCTACGAAAAACATCTAGTAAAGGGCCTCCTAGAAACAAAGAAACTTGGTGATGGAATGATGAGGTGCAACAGAAGGTTAGAGAGAAAAAAAAGACAGAGAGAGGTATGACAGGTCTAAAAGAAAAGAAGATAAGGATATATACAAGGTAGAAAAGAAAGAAGTAAAGCGCTGTAGCTACTGATAAGGAAAGATGCACAGCTGTATAAAGATTGGAAACACCCAAGCAAGGAGCAAGTCATCAAAGAATACCCACGTGGTATATTTTAGAAAGTTGCTAAATGAAGAACATCAGAGGAGAGACAGAGGATGCGGGATCTCAAATGAGAATATACCTGTGAAGGTTTGGAAGGCTCTAGGAGAAGAAGGGATTAATATTTTGTGGAAATGATGAGTGGGATATATGAGGTAGAAAGGATGCTCAATGCATGGAGAGAGAGAGAGAGAGGGAGAATGTGATGGTATCGTTGTATAAAGATAAATGGGACATTCAGGCCTGTAAGAACTATCGAGGGATAAACATTTGGGAGAGACTGTTAGTTGGGCTGAACGCTGAACAGGCTAGTTGGTTTAACTGGAAGCAAATGAGCAAGGTACTTTGTGATCGAAAAATCGGAGAAAGGCTGAAAGGAAAGATATACAAGAGTGTAGTGAGACCTGCGTTGGTGTATGGCGATTAGTCTGTAAAGAAGATCCAGAAAAAGAAGATGGAGGTAGCTGAAATGAAAGTGTTACGGTGGGTGTTGGTTAAGACTAGAAGGAACAGGATCAGAAACCACTTGATTAAAAAAAGAGAGACTACAGTCTCAAAAAATATTGAAGAACAAGGACTGCAATGGTTTGGTCATGTCAGAAGTAAAGATAAAAACTATGTGGGACGAAGGATAGAGCTGTTAGAACTTGAAGGAAGAAGAGGTAAAGGAAAACCGACGAGAAGATGGAAGGACTCTGCGGCTGAGGAATTGAGAGAGAAAGATTTTGGTGAATAAGACCCGATGGACAGAAATGTGTGGCGTGGAAGAATAAGGAACAGTGTCCCTTGCAAAGTGAAAAGCTTAGGAACAAGAATAAGAAGAGATAAAGAAGAGAGCAAAATGAAGATTTAAAATTTGATGTTTGTATTTTTCTGAAATCATTATATACTTGATGAGCGACAAGTATATTACCTATCGTTTTTTTTTATTTATTTTGCTTCAACCACTTAGGGTTATTAGCATAAGAAAAATACAAAAAATGATAAAGACATACATAGGCATATACAAAATATCAATTACATAATAATGTATACAATATATATTTTAATTATTAATGTATTGTATTAAATTTTGTTGAAAAGGTTTATAGTTTTCAAGAATTCTATCAAGTCAGCTACGTATTTAGATTCTCCTAAAAGTTCTTTTAATGTTTTTGGAAAGTGATGATATAGTCTTTCCACTGAGTATATTGGACACTCAATCAAAATGTGTTTCACTGTCACTTTACATTCACAAACAAAACACACTGGTTCCTCTTCTTTCTTCAACAAGTATTCATGTGTTGTAGAAGTGTGTCCTAATTTAAGACGTGTTATTAGGACTTGATGTTGTCGCTTTGAAGGCCAGAAGTTCCATGGAAGGATGGAAGACTTTATTTCTTTCAATTTAGTGGTGCTTCTATTCCATTGGTTTCGCCAAACATCGTGCAATTTTGATTTTAAGTAAGGTTTTAAATCCAAATGCACCGTTAGATTTTCCACTAATGCTGCTGTATTGGTTACTGCGGACCTAGCTAGACTATCTGCCTTTTCGTTACCATCTATTCCAACGTGTGATGGTACCCAGAGGAACTCTACTGTCAAATTGTTTTGGTATATACGGTATAAAATTAACTTAATCTGCTGCAATGTTGGATGAGAGGGATAGATCTGAGAAATTGATGTCAGACAACTAAGTGAATCAGATATTATAAGAGATTTGGGAAGTTTTTTTTCTAGAATATAGGTTAGGGCCTTATTGATGGCAAATAGTTCTGCTGTGAAAATACTTGTCTTAGGAGACAATTTATAGATGGAATGTTCATGGGATGTCACAAAGCATGCTCCTACTCCATTTATGGTCTTAGATGCGTCCGTGTATATAAAATGGAAATTTTTATACTGTGTGAGAACATGGAGAAAGTAAGTTTTAAAAAAAATTGGTATCACGTTATTTTTGTTATATGCTGTAAGTTTAAGGTTGCAAAGCGGAGAGGGAACAACCCAAGGAAAACATAAATTTATTTCACAGATAGGATAAATGGGTGGTAGTTCAATATTAAAATCGAATAAGTATCTATTAGCTCGTTCATAGAAAGGTACAGGACCCCTATTTCTTTTTCGATAGACCTCCTGGAACCTGTTAGCAACAGCATGATGAAGAACTGGATTTTTTGGGTTAGATTTTATACTCGAGACATACGATAGAGTTAAGTATTTTCTTCTTAGGCTTAAGGGTGGCTCTCCAGCTTCACAGAGTAGACTGTCCACAGGACTGGTGCAATATGCTCCTAGAGCAAGTCTAACGGCAGAACTCTGAAGAATATCCAAATTTTTAAGCAATGCTTGGTTTGCGGTGTTATACACAACACATCCGTAGTCCAGTTTTGATCTAATTAAAGCTCTATATAAATTTATTAGAGTTGGAAAATCTGCTCCCCAATTTTTATGTGATACAGATTTCATAATGTTTAGTCCAGCTTGGCACGATACTCTTAGCGAGTGTATATGACTTGTCCAACTTAATTTTGAGTCCAGTTGCATCCCTAGGAATTTAATTTCTTTTGTATATTCTATAGGAGAATTGTTTAAAAATAGATTTGGGAGCTTTTGTGTATTTGATTTTCGTGAAAAATGTATAGCTTTTGTTTTAGTGTTGGAAAACTGGAGCCCAATATTGTTAGACCACGATTCTATCGACTTAAGAGCTGCAGAAATACGATTATGAGCCGATAATATGTTTTTATTTCTTGCTAGAATTACTAGATCATCAGCATACAAAAAAGTTTTAATTGTGCGATTGCAGTCCGACACAACATTGTTAATAGCAATTAAAAATAGTGCTACGCTTAGATTCGAGCCCTGTGGAATTCCATTTTTCTGTAATTTAGATTCAGACAAATGGTTATTGATTCGAACTTGGAAATATCGTTGCCGTAGAAAGTTTGAAATAAAAGCAAACATGTTACCGTGAATCTTCCAATTGTGGAGTGTGGTTAAAATATCGTAGCGCCATACTGTATCAAAAGCCTTTTTTACATCAAAGAATATGGCTAAACATTCTTGATTACATATAAATGCTTCATGAATTTCTGATTCTAATGATATTAAGTTATCTAATGTTGATCTATTTTTCCTAAATCCACTTTGTTCGGGTATAATAAGATGTTTATGTTCAATATACCACATGAGTCGATTGGCAATGATCTTTTCTAGCAACTTACACATTGCATTCGTGAGAGAGATTGGTCTATAGGATTCTGCTTCAAATTTAGGTTTACCTGGTTTGTGTATTGGAACTATGATTGACGAGTGCCATATGTGTGGGAATACCTTATTCATCCATATAAAATTGAATAGTTGCAATAATAGTTCTTGGCCTACTAGTGGTAGGTTCTGTAGAAAAAGCACAGGTATATTATCTGGTCCTGGACTAGTATTTCTAACGGAGTTAAGAGTTTCAATAAGTTCAGTCAAGCTTATAGGATTGTTTATTGGTGAAGTGTCATTGATTATTGGTATTCCTTTATTTTCTTCAAATCGTTTCTTATTTAAGAATTCTACTGAATAGTTTTCATCACTAGAAGCGGTACAATATTGGTTTGCCATTATTTCAGATATATTGCATTCGGACGTAAATGTCTGATTGTCTTTTATTAAGTACTTTATAGAGTGTTGTGAATTTTTTCCAGATATACTTCTAATCATGTTCCAGATTTGACCAATTGGAGTAGATCTATTGATTTCTGAAACAAACTTTTGCCATGACTCTTGCTTGCTTTTTTTAATAATAAATCTACATTTAACTCTTACTCTTTTAAATTCTAAATGATTTTCAGTAGTTTTATATCGTTTATATCTATTAAAAGCCGATTTAGATTCCCTTATTGCCTGTTTGCACGCATCGTTCCACCACGGTACAGATGAATGTTTTGGATGAAAAGCTGTTTTTCCAATGGATTTATTCGCTGCATCAATGATGACTTTATTGAAAAATAATGTTTTCTCGTTAATATCTTGTTCTGAGTCTAACATTTCTCTAAGATTCATAGCTGATGAAGAAATCAATGTTGAGAACAGTGTCCAGTTGGCTTTATTTAAGGACCATTTGGTGATGTGTGTATTGTGCTTATGGTACAACAGATTGTTAACTAAGATGGGAAAGTGATCACTTCCATATAGATCAGGTAAAGTGTCCCATGATAAACTAGGTTGCAAGTTTGGTTCACAAATTGACAAATCAATTGCTAAAAACTCTCCTGTTGCAGCATTATATCGAGTATTCCTGCCGTCATTAAGTAGATTTAAATTGAGATTATTTAGGATATTTTCTATTTTTCTTCCCATTCTTGTCAATTTTTTTGAGCCCCGTAATGAATTATGTGCATTAAAATCTCCCAGTATAATTCGAGGTGTAGGAATCTGACATTAGAAATAGATTGAAATATCTGCTATACTTGGATCAGAATTAGGTGCGATGTAAAGACTGCAGATGTTAACTTTTAGTGGACCTACTAAGCTTACCGCTACAGCCTCTAGATTTGTTATTAGAGGAATACTGCAATATTCATAGGAATTCTCGATAAAAATTGAAACTCCACCACTGGCATGTTCTTGGTTTTGCCTAATTTTAGATACGCTTGTATAATTTCTCAAATTATGAATTTTGTTATTTTTAAAATGAGTTTCTTGTAGGCAAATTATAGAAGGTGAATTTTGAGCAATTATTAATTGTAACATTTCTAAACGGGTATAATAACCGTTCAAATTCAACTGTAAAATAGACTTGAACGTGAGCTTATGTAGAAGGTTCTATGGAGGAGTCGCTATCGAGCTGAGGTTTTAGTTGTCGAGTAATTGAATTAATTATTTTAGTACATCGCGATTTCATTTTTTTTGATGTAATGTGAGGATAGATCTCTTTTAACAGATTAAGTAAGCCTAATGTGTCTTCTGTATAAGTTTTAGATAGACTCAATTTATCTGGAGATCCTAAAGCATTTTCAAAAAAATCAGTTAGTTGTTCAAAATTTAATATCGGTGTTATAAGTTTATTATTAATAAAATCTTTTACGGGTTCCATACTGTTAGCAATAGTCTCAGAATTATCAATAGTTTTGGATTTTTTAAGTTTTTGTATTGGTTTTGTGAAATTTTCTTTAGGTTCTTGTAAAGGTGGGGATAAAATTTCATCAAGGCTGCGCTTAGCTGTGTTTACTTCTTTACTAGGTGTATTAGTTGTTTCGAGTGTATCAGTGGTATCTATTGATATGCTATTGATAGGGCATGCTAGTGTTGAGGAAGAGTTTGGGATTGATGTATGAGGTTGTGAAACATTAGGTGTTGTTGATAACTGGGTAGTTGTTATATTTGTATCTGTGCATGTAGTTTGAGAACTTGGGAATGATGTTGAGGGTGATATTTGGGATGCAGTTAATATTGGTGTAGTTAATGAAGAAGGTATAGTCGAGGATTGTAAGGAAAAGGAATTCGCTGAAGATGCTGATGTGGTCGGGACGTCATGTGGAAGAGTATTAACTACTGTATTTATAGTAGTAGTTGGCACTGTTGTTGTTAAGTTTTGATTTGTACAGGATGGACAATTTGCAACAAAATGGTCAGATTGTTTACAATAGTAACACATCTGTTTTTCTAAAGATAAGAAAATACGATAAGATGTTTGTTCGTGGTTTATGACAATTGAGGGAGGAACTAATGTAGCTTCTAAAGGAGAGATAAATGTATGTCTTCGAAAGCTCAGTATATGTCTATATTCTGGGTTTGTTGTACCTATTCGTAAAAAATTAATTGGAGTTAATAAATTGAGGCCTAACTTTTTAAGTTCAGATTCTATGAAAGTGTGAGGAATACTAGGGCAAGTATTAGAGATCAGTAATCTTTCACTTGGTGTAATTAAGCGTCGAGCATAAATTATTTGTTGATTGATGGTTATTCTTCCGTTGTCAGCATTCATGACAGTTTCTACTAATTCTTCACTAGCTAGGTAAATACAAATACGGTGATTTAAAATTCGTGATGAAAAAATAATATATCTTGGTTCTATAATTTTTCCCAGTGCAAGTAGATATTCCTCAAGTTTTACGTTTTCCAGAGCATTATATAAAATAGCTTGTTTCTTGGATTGGAATTTTGGAGTTGAATTGATTAACGCTGCAGAATATGAAGAAGTTTTATGTGATGTCAATGACATTTGGGGCCTCGACGCCCCTGGACTATTAACATCATCCATTTTCGTTTTTTAATGACATCAGGTAATATAAACAATATGAACTTGTTGTGAAGTAAGTATCTAATTAGATTGAAATTACTTACAGATTTTCTCCAATAAGTTCACCAATTTTTATTTATAATAACACAACACTTTAATTATTAAGTGGATATAAATAAAAGCACAAAAACTAGGTGCGATTAGACTGGTAATTAAATACGTCCAACCTCGCCAAAGGTTCAAATCGTTCTATTACCTATCGTTGTTAATCGCATTACTGTATAAAATGAGTAAAAATGGACTAATTTTTCTTGTCACAATACCTATCCGTTTATATCATAGCTATATGTGTCATAGCAATTTGTGTCATAGCAATTTCATCATAGTAATTTGTATCTTGTCAACGGCTGCCTAAAATAGATCCACCGTCGATGTACTAAACCATTTATTATTAATTGAACATACTTACCATACATTACAATAATTCCAAATATTTATAAATGCAAATTAATTTCTACATTTTTTAATTTTGCCCGCTTAATGCACTTTTGGCGTTATACTTAACGTACGAGCAGAACATATCCATAAATGCGGTGCCAATAAAATATTTCATTCAATGTAAAAGTGAATTATCTGCTTGTAACTGAATTTTCAAATAATGATCGATCTGCAAATTAGTGTAAAGAAAATTTAATACGGTATCCAAAATTATTTAGCGATTTATTTTTGGTAGTATTAACTTTTATTTCTATTTATTTAAATATAAATTAAGAACTAAGCTAATCAAGCGAAAATAGTGATTATCAATAAATTTCCAAGTTGCCATTTGGGCAAAAATATATTTGACAATGACATTACATCAATGAGAATTTTTATAGCTGTAGAAGCAAGCAGTAAGAATAATAAAGAAAGGTATATTTAATTGAACAGTCTGTTGAGTTAATCCAGAAATTTAGTGATATAAATATACCTAAAGTTGAAAAAAGAACTATAAAAAATAAATGATGATTTTTGTAGTTCGAAATTTTAATGGAAAAAACGTTCCAATAACTTCATGGCTCAATACCTTCGAATCAGAATGTTTGCGATGTAAGGTAGATACTGATGAAGACAAGATTTTACTCAGTAATGCATCTGTTAGTGATCATTGTAATGATGTCTGGGGACTCGGTAGACTGAGACTTCAAAAGCCCTAAAGAAAACATCAAAGAGGATGTCGAAAGCTCGACGCAATGATAATCGACGCGGTTCAAACTGGAAGGCTATTGTGTTTATTATTAATTTTTGTAATAGTATTAGTATTAGCTATAGGTTTAATTGTACTAACCGCGGAAATCTTTCGGAACATTTTACATCACTGTAAGTGTATTTAACTATGGTATACAGTAAATTATTGGATTCTTTACTTTAGTTATTCAATTTAGGTACGTTACATTTAATAAAGTTTCCTAGTAATAGTTTTTGACGTGACAAAAAAAGTTTGAAATTGGCACTAGCAAAACAGGCGTCACGTTTAGTTTTTAAGAGTTGTAAACCTATCAATACTTTCAAAATTTTCAATACAACTGATACTTTTTTCAAAAGAATAAAATTAATATTGAATAAAAATCATGGATACCTGAATTCTTTAGCGAAATAACTGTCTATGTGATGTTCCATACGTGGTATCTTCCCTATTTAAAATTAAAGGTTTTCGTACTGGAAGGGAGGGGGTTATCGTAAAAATATATTAATTTAGTTTTTATCGTTTGTGCACTCCTAATTTCCACAATTTGTTTCAGGTTCGGAATCGGGTCCACATGAGAAGCTTCTTCTCAACAATTTGCTGGCTGCTTACAATGTCCTGGAGAGACCCGTTGCCAACGAGTCAGAACCCTTGGAAGTTAAATTCGGCCTAACTTTACAGCAAATTATTGATGTGGTTAGTATGGAATTACATTATTGTTTTTTGAATTCAAGATGTTCCCAAATGATATAATTTTGTCTCCCTCGGTTTTTGCTTCATGATGTTAAAATATTTATTTTTATATGATTTATATTAACGAAAGTAATAAGCAAACGTTCAAATTTTTAACCATAATAATTTTATACCCTTTATCACAATTTTCAAAATATTGGTGAACTAATTTATTAATGTTGGTAAATTGGTGAAAGCTTTTAAACTTTGACAGATGTTAGGCGAATCCACCAAAGTTAAAGATTTTTTTGATGGGTTTGGTTTTGTGAAATTTTTTCTTGTTATTCATAAGCTTCATCTTTTTTATCACTGTTTTCGACAAATATTTTTGTTAGTTTTACTCTTTGGAAATACTCTTTTATTTTTATTTAAGCCGAGATACTCCAGGTTACAATAATTATTTTAGTATCTTTCATCACCTAAATATTTTTAAGCCCCTTAAGCTTTTATTCTTACCCAGCGTTCTCTCAGTTTTTTTTATGTCTCATTGTCTCCTTTAGATCCCCTTTCGGTATCTGAAAGGTAAGCCAGCTCACATTTAGATTTATGGAATTCTTTAGTCTTAACCAATTTTAACTCCACCTTCATTTTTTAATAAATTTATTTATAATGTACTCCTTAGCACATATTTATCAGCACAACGTACCCCGTCTACAAGTAGAGTTCCTTATATTGCTTGGTTTTATTAGGGCATCTTTCAGGACTTACTGCATTGCCTGATACCATTTTGTACTGTTAGTTTTGAGGATTACTGCTGTCTTGGTCGCCATTAGGGCAGTTTTGTAATTCTAATCACCTCGACATTTTGGTAGCAGTACCATAAGTTACAGCTCTGTTTCTTTTTGTAATTTTCTCGACGTGATTATCTTCGGTAGGTGCAGCCACAACAGTCGTATCAGTTCTCCTTCAAGAAGTAGTTGGTTTCAGAATTACTGGCGAGATAAATTACCTAGAGTATGTTAATCATTCTCTAATATTTTTCCCGTTGTATTTACCGTGGGGACTAATGACAATTCCTTGATGTCCTAGATATCTTATTTAGAAGTAGTCTTGTTAGTTTTATGGTCCTTTTTATCACCTTTATTTTTATTTTTATTTCTCTTATGTACTTTAAGCTTTTTTGTCGTGCCTTGAGTTAAGTACATGTAAAATTAATACTCTGATTTGACAAGTGTTTTCTATTTTTTTAGTGTCAGATGCAGTGATTGGCCAAATATTTTCATTTTCTTGGCATTTGGTTATATTTGGACAACCTTTTTATAAAAACTTCACTCAAACATGTTGTTGTATGGATGTAAATTGCTTTCTAGTTTAATAATTTGTTTTTGCTCTTCTATATATATATATATATATATATATATATATATATATATATATATATATATATATATATATATATATATATATATATATATATATATATATATATATAATGTGTGTGTGTATGATCTATGTGTATACAGACATCTAATCGATGTTTAATGCTATTCTTGATGTTAAACGGAATGATAAAATTGTTGAGTAGTAAAATTTTATCGACTTTGAATGTTTAATCTACAGGAAATTCACGGGAATATATTTTTTAATACTCCTTTGGCGGGAAATAACGTAGCTGCTATCTGATGGCTTTGTGTATAGGAAACCTCTAACGGTTTTACCTGCAGGTCGATTGAAAAATAATCTGAATAATGTTGTTTATAACATGCATTATATATGATCTTTTTTATTTTTAAATTCTTACAGCTGTAAAAAAAATACGTTTGTTTAAAGAAACTTTTCTTTACTCTAACTAAAACTCTTTCCGAGTTTAACTAGTTACCAAACATAAATGCAAACATATTTGACTTAACAAAGGATATTTTCAAAAGTCTTTAAACGATAACTGATAAAAAATTATTTACAAAAATGTTCTACAATTATTTATAATTACAATTTCCAATTGTCAATCTTGTCAATTGAAAATATAAAAAAAAATAAAATTAATTATTGTATAGTAGGGTAGCAGGAAAATAGGATAAGTTAATGAATACGAAATAAATATAAAGCCTTAAAGCACATGCAAAGTTGGCAATATAAATGACTGATCACAAATTGAAATTGTCACAAATAAATCGATTTCGAATCATGTTTGATATTGGCCCTAAAAAATACAAACGAAATGGATATTATGTATTTTTTCTCACAGCCCTTTGTTTGTTTTGTACCGCTTCTAGCTTAAACGCAAGGCGAACTAAAATGCACTGTATGGAATACATTCAAAATAAACAATGGACCGTTTATTTCCACGCCAGCTTTTTCAATAGAATCGCTTTTCTCGGTGTAGTTGCGGCATAGTTCCCGAGAAAATATCTACATGCTTTTCTTTCATTCAATTTTCGCGTCGGAATTCCAACAATCTCTATAAATATTTCACTTAGCTTTGTATCATCATCGCATTATGCTGTGTCCAACCACATTATTTAATTACAGCTGTAGAGTGGTATTAAAATTTTGTCCCCGCTTTAATTGCACGGAGAATCAAAAGTCCCGTGGTTATCAAAAGCACAGTTAGCCGGTCTTTTAATAATTTATTTCTAATAAACAGAAACATTTGCCCTTTGTCGATATGTGCGAGGTAAATTAGCCTATCGAGTCCATCTACATTGTTGACTAACTCTATCTATCTGAAACCTGATAGAATAAGTAAAAATAAATAACATATAATTTTAAATATTATAAGTATTTTAAACGCATAAAGAACAAATTGTTGTTTGTAGGTTAGGTTTTTGTCGTTTCATTCGACACTCCATTGTATTGTTTTATTACTATTGCGCTGGTATACAAAGAAACATCAACTATATAGGGATGACTCCCTTTTTATTTATCTGCAATGTATTTGTAATGAATATGCGAAATAATATTTATTGATCAATAAATTTGTAAATCCATTGGATTTTTGTTTTAAGTATCTGTCAATTATTATAAGAAATATAGTATATACAGATCAAATAGTCTTGTGAAAATCGATGTTACTTACTTGACATCTTAAGACTTGAAACATGGTAAAGAATAACATTCTTCCATTAGTATTTCTACTGAAAATTAGAAGTTATAGCAAGTAACCTGTTACAATAAAGCCTATATGATGTATAGGAAAAGTAATTGGGCTATTTCCAGCAAAATAGCTGAAATGTATTTCTAAAAATATAAAATATTTGATAAACTCTAATGCTAACAGAAACCGCTCCAGAATAGTATTGCTTCATTTTATTTGTCTGTAATAATTCTTAGTATTAACTAATATATATATATATATATATATATATATATATATATATATATATATATATATATATATATATATATATATATATATATTAGTTAAAATGGAAAATGAGATGAAATGAAAATTTGGAATTTTAAAAATTTCTAATTTTTAATGATATAAAAGATTAAACCCAGAGCTTTCAAATGATTCTTCTTTTTTGAGTGCCTCTTCTATCGGAGATTGGATATCATTAGGGCGATTCTAATTTTAGTTACTGTTGTTTTGAATAATTCGTTAGTGGTACAGCGAAACCACTCTTTTAAAGTTCTCATCCAGAACATTCTTCTACGGCCTGAATTTCTGCGTCCTTGGATTTTTCTTTGCATTATGTTTTGTAGGAATGTGTACTTTTGTCCTCCTTTGTACTACTCAGGTGGCTTAAGTATTTTAAATGATATTTAACGCTAAAGTAATAAAGTTGTCTAAACTTAAGCTAAACTTAACCTCTTAAAAATACAACTGTTAACATGATTCTCAATAACAAAGAGACTTCGTCATCACCGACAATCACTTCTTAAATCGTTAAGATTGTCACAGCTAAACTTTAACTGGTTCTAACTAACTTTACCAACCTCTAAACTGACAAGACAGCTAAACATACAATATAGCATTTTTAAAATTTGCAATTCTTATTTTTATTCTGTTCGATGGTTCTCGTCGTTGAGTTTATTCTACGATACTTTATTTTTTCTCCCAGTAACTGAATAGTTTTAGTTTATTTTATAAGCGGCGTGACACAAGAAAACTAGTTACAATACTTTATACCGTTGTAAATATTTTTCTTTTGGTGCCATATTAGGTCCCCGTAACGTTTCATTTCGCCAAATTGCTAATGTAAAAAGGAATATTCTTTCTCTTAAAATAACAGTTGGGATACCAATTCCTCCTGCACTTTTGTTATTTATGAGTCTGTTATTATTTCTTTAACTTCATTTAAATTCAGTTGGTTTCTCGCATGTCCTTTTTTTCTCTTTTTGCCAATTCTCATTTACCTCTAGTTCCTCTTGTTGGTCTTTATTTAACATATCTTCCGCGAAGTATTCCGCCCATCGTTTTAATTTTTCTGTAGTTTCTTCTGAAGGTAAACCTTAATACTTTGTAATATTTTTTTTAGTTTCTCTAGACTTCTTAACTTTACAATTGCTTTTCTAGCTGTTCTCTTTTCTTCTTTCTGAAAATTCTTTCAACTTTTCGTCTTGTAGCCACATAGTTTTCTATAGTATTTTGGGTATTATTTCTGTCTCTTTATACTTGTACCTCTTTTTTTCTTGTCAAAGTATTTTTATATTATTAATAGTTCCAGTCTTGACTTTTCTGTTGCTTTCAACATGACTGTCTTTATGGTCTGCCATTCTTCTTCTATTTGCTGCTTGACTGGATTCTACAGCCTTTAATTTTGTTCTTCCTCTAGTCTAATTATTAACTGTTTCTCGGTAAGGTGCTCTAATTGGTAATTTAACCTGTCTCTGACAGGTTTTGGAATGACTGGTAATTCTTCTTTTATTTTGCTATTACCTGGGGATGGTCACTGTTGGATTATCCTGTTTGCTTTCTATTAGGACATAATCTATCTGATTATTTACTTTTCCATCGGGGGAAGTCCATATTACCTTATGAATGTCTTTATGATCAAATATTGTGCTAGCTATTTTTATTTTGTTTTCTGTAAAATTCGATTAACATTTTACCATATTTCCTCTTTTCTGACTTTCGCATTCATATCTCCTCTGATTATTTTTATACTGTACTTCTGTATATTTACTACAATGGTTAGCTTTTAGTAGAACTCTGTTTTGGTTTCTAAATCTTTATCTTCAGTGAGCGCATGTACGTTAATGATACTTATCTTTCTACACTTTCGCCTTGCTCTCAAGCAACATATTCTATGTGATATTGCTAGAATATCTATTACTACTTTGTTTACTTTCATATACACCATGAATCCCACTTCAAAAGATCTTTTGATCCCCCACTCTTAAATAGGGTGCTTTTTCCTATTTTTATTATTTCATTTCCCAGTGGTTTAATTTCTTACAGGGCAAGGATATTTATTGTATATTTTTTCATTTTGTGATCAATTTTCTTCTTTCATGTCTCAATTTTTATTATTTTCATTTCCATTTCCTTTCTTTTGTCCTTATTTTTCCATTTCTTATAGTCGTATTCCTTTTCCTTATACCTTTCGAAGGTATATGGAAATATTTCATATGGAAAGGAATTTCAATATGGAAAGGTTTCGGAAATATGATACCTTTCGGTATCATAATTCCTCAGTTTTCTTTCTTCTACTAGTTTTTTGGCAATTTACTCTGGTATTTTCTTTTAATTGTTTTTTTTCATCCCATGTCTAATCCTCCCCTTTCACAACCAACTTCTTATAGCCTATTTTTGCCTGTTTTCTTTAATTTTTTCTTCTTCTGCTATTTTAACTATTTCTTTCTATATTTCCTTTTCCTTTGATATCGGATCATTACTTACGTAGTTGCGATCTTTGTGGTGCTTCAACTTACTTTTCTTATTTAATATAAAAATTTTATCCGTAAAGGTGATGTGTTTCTATGGCGTAGACTCTTTCTACTGTTTTTATTGCGTTCCCCATTGTTATTAGTGATTGAAGTTCTTGTGATATGAATGCTTTCATGCTTTATTTTAGTTTCTTATAGTCATTTTATCTATTTTTATTTCAAATATAATCAAACTTTTCTTTTTACTTATTTCTCCAGTTGTTCTATTGTCTCTTGTAAATGTTTTACTTCGTCTTTTATTTTGTGTTTCATTTCTTTATATCTTCTTTGGTTGTTTATTACTTAAGTTAATAGGAATGAAAATATAACATTTATTTCAGTGCATCGTAGATTATTTTTCATCACGAATTACAAATGTTATGGATCTCGAAATACTAAACTATTATAAATAATATCAAAGTTTTAATTCAATACCTAATACGGAATACCTAAATTATATCGAGCAGTTTGTGTAAGAAACAATCATAAATTTGTGTTTAAAACTTTCGTGCTTCTAATATAGTCGATGAAGTTTAAGCCATTTCTCATGCAAAATAAGCGTTTATTTTGCATGTCAAAATATATCAATCACCTCCAGCTACAGCTTGCAGTTAGTTTAACACTTCCTTTAATTAATGTGGTATGGCATAATTGTTCGAATTTTAACGAACACACCGATGTACATGATTGTATAAAATAGTGTTTTTTGAAAACAATGTTTATACAGTACTTAGAGACGTTTTCTTAAAACTGAATCACAAGTTTGTCTAAACTAAATAAACATAGGATTTATGTTTAACTGTTGCTCTAATTTTCCATTCTAAACCATTTCAAAAAATTGATTTATAGTAAATCTATATTTTTAAAGCCTCTTGGATACTACCCGTACAGCTCATTAAGGTTTTGAGTCTGGATTTAATATTTGTGGTAATGTCTTTTTATAATAAATGAAGTATAGTCTTTATAGAAAATAAAAGTCATTTTTGATCCTCATATCTTGCCTTACCATGTTAATTTTATTATCTTCAAGGTGTGACGATAGTCTTTCATCCGTAGTCATTTTCAGAGTATAAACAAAGGCATTTATTTATACAGGCTTAAAAAGAACTTAAAACTAAGGTAATTAACTTTAAATAGAGAAATGTTGGATGCAATCATCAATATAAATCAAATTTAAATGTGTTTTCCTTCTTTTTTTGTACTGCTTAAACTATCTCGCAGATATATTTGTACTAAATTAAAGTAATTAAATTTTTTCAAATTACTTTTATGAAGTGGGGTTTACTTGAAATATGAGAATTAAACAAAATAATAATAAGAAGAATTTTAATATCTCTTTGGAATTAATTATGGGATATGAAAAAGGGAGTAAAAATAAAACATCGATTAACTACACGGTTTACAAAATGCTCCATCTCCTTCTACAGAAAGTTTCAAATATGCTCCGGTCCAAGCACTTAACTTAGAAGTCATCTTTGTAAACCAACGCCTAAAATTTTTTAAAATGTGTGATCTTTGCTTTTTGTCATTTGCAACATAATTAAACTCTGACACAGTAACCGACTGTATATCTGATAATCATTTATTAAACAAGATACAGGAACAAAAGACCTAAACAAAGATTAGGAATTTCCCAATAGTTAAATCTTAAGTCTCGATAAGTTATATTTTCTTCAGAAATCTGTTATACACAAACCATTGATATTTTATTATTGATCCAAAATTGAATAATAGAAAGGTTTAGGAAAAGTAGTATGAATAATATCATAGGTAATAGCATACAATTAAAACAAAGGCACAAATAGGCTGAATTTACGAAAAAAGCAAAATAGACAAAAAAGGATTTTTCCTATAAACCGAGATTTACTGATTGATAAGCCACACTTAACCTTGCCTATCGAAAATTAACTAGCAATTAAGACGTAGTTAATTCGTAATGCAATGTATAAAATAAACAAGTTACAGAAAGTTCATTCTTGTGTCATTCATGAAGCAATCGAAAGGCTACAAGATGCATATTTTCTTCTTAATTTAAATAATTCGAAAAAAACAAAAATGTGTGATTTTGTACTTAAACTAAACAATAACTATTTAAAATTTATCCTTTACTATAAAGATGTTTAAAATTTTAGCCCACTAAACATTCTTTTACTATGCATTTTGGTGTTTAAGGTATTAAAGTTATTTTGTATTTTATTCTAATCAAGTTAGATAGCAGCTACGTAGTTGTGTCCACTTCGGAGTGGAATGCTTCTTTTTACTTACCCCTATACCAAAAAGAAACCAAATTATTTCTTGAAGATTTTCAATGAAATATATAAAATTTATTAATAACCCAAAAGATGTGTTTCTTGGTACAAAGACAACCCGGTACACAGGTTGACTATCATCCTAGCAATTTCCACTATCGAAGCTGTTACTTAAAACAGATTAATAAAACTGTAAGTCAAGCATTATCTGAAGTTTCTCAACAAAGATAATCTGCTCATGCAAACGCTGCTCTTGTCCCGAATCTTTCCTGCATAATCAATTGCAGCATCAGATTAGTAGCAGAAAATGTTCTAGATACAATATCGTTTTAGTTAACAGTTAAGGCTTTCCTCTTGTTTGTTCGTTTACTATTTGAAGTACTTCCTAGAGTTTTAAGTTATCATTCAAGACCATTTTTTTGAAGATCCTTTGATTTTACATTTATTTAAGAAATACCTCGAGTTTGTTGATTTATTAAGTTTCTTTTATATATCACAATTTTTTTTAGTGCTTTATAAAAGGTATATTTATTTAAAATAACCCTTATGGACCCCTTTACTTTTTGGAGTGACAAGTCTATCTTCAGTGCTGCTATTAGGTAAGTATACATATTTATAGCTACCAAATGTATGCTTGGAAACCCTCAAAATGATATTTAATTGGTAATTGATTACTCTGTTGTGATTGATAATTATGCCATAAAGTATATTTACTGCATGG
Source organism: Diabrotica undecimpunctata (assembly GCF_040954645.1). Taxonomy (NCBI): domain Eukaryota; kingdom Metazoa; phylum Arthropoda; class Insecta; order Coleoptera; family Chrysomelidae; genus Diabrotica; species Diabrotica undecimpunctata. The sequence goes on from NC_092812.1 coordinate 52,453,098, forward strand.
CAACGTAAGTAACCCTTGTTAAGAGCCTACGTTGCCATGACGTAAATATACTTAAAATTTTAACATCCTACATATTTATCAGCAACAATATAACCTATTACCAATTAGATATTATTTAAAGGGTTTTACCCACATCTTTGGTGACTATAAACATGTCTACCTAGTATCAGTAGTGAAGATGGACTATTCAGTCAGAAGACGTTCTGTGATTTAGCCCGTGAGGGTTCTTTTAAATAAATATACCTTTTAAAAGGATTTTTTAATACAAATTTTTGATTTGTTTGTTCAGCATCTATGTCTCTTTAATTGACAAGACTCAAGAACACATAACTAGACCATGAAACACAACCAATAAAATTTTAGTGTTAAAAATTAATTTCGACTACTATTTTATTTGGTTTTTGACTATAGTTTTGTGTTTTGTGGTAATTTTCATAAAGCATATATCGGATACTTCAAAAAGTGTTGTTACAGCCATTTTATTTCTTGCCTGCCATTGTTTCAGTCTCTCACCTACTTATTTCCATCTGTCTGTCCGAAATTTTCAAATAAACCATCTGGCTTACCTCTACACAATTTAGCATTGACATTAACTATTTTTACTATAATATATTTTACCGTTTAATGCGCTGTTGATTTTTATCAATGATTCCATTTCTTTTTCATTGTTGTCGATGCTGGTTTAAATACCTCTGTTATATCGATGTTCTGTTTATCAATATGTTAACTCTGCTTTGATGCTTTATTAGAATTTCGTTGGTCTTTGACATATTTCTGTTTTATCGCCAACGAAAGAGTGTTAAATTTTTGTTTTTGCATTTTCAGAGCAGAGATGGGGAGAGTATGACGAAATCTTTTACATATTCTAAAGTACTATTTTTGTACTAAAATGACTATTAGAAACATTTATGGTATTATAATATTTGACTTTAATAAGTGAAAATTAATTTATAAAACTATTGCTACAAAATATTAATAATGATTTAGTTTTCTTTTAATTAATTTTATAATTAGGTCATATTTAAATAAATTAAAGGAACTTTGTATCATCTTGGGAACATTTTTTTAGGATAAGAATTTACAATTGATATTTACAATACAGGAAAACTACTTCTTCTTTGTCATTTATTATTAACTAATGTGTTTTAATAGGGTGATTAATAAATATAATTTTTAGCGAATTAATTTTTTAAACATAGTGCCCACTAAAATTTAAGTTATAAAATTGTGAAAATTATGTGGGTTCAATTTCTTATGTATCAGTTTATTACAACTTTCCACTGAGTATTTTATTATGCCACTCTCACTAATATAGTTTTAGTAAAGTAGCAAATATAGTACAAACCGTTTTTAATAGATTTAAAATAGTTTTACTTACTTTAGACACTCTGGTCGACATTTTTGTATTCCATTTGTTCCTTTTCCTGTTATTATGTAATTATGATTTTCATTATTCCTAGGAATTATTTTTAATCTGATTTTTTTGGTCTCCAATAATGGTATAGTTAAATGTCTAATAATATATAGGTAACATAATCCCATGTGTGCCTCCAATCATGACTTACAGTGCCGAAACAATTTCCTTAACCCAGGCTACAGGAACTAAACTCAAAATAACCCAAAGACGAATGGAACGCTCGATACTTGGACTGACTCTCAGAGACAGATTTAAAGTTAGAAACGAAGAAATAAGAAAAAGGATAGGCGTCACAGATGTCATAGAGCGTATAGCATGGTGGAAGTGGAACTGTGGCAGAATTAATGGAATGATGAAGATAATACAAAAAATGGAAAACAAAATATGACGAGAATTTATCTTAATAAAAATACCAACTTAAATTCTCTTTTATATTCTGACGACCTGATATTAATTGTCGACGCAAACTAAAATTCTAGACACGAACTAAAAATTCAGAAAAATAAGATATTCCCGTAACTTTGACTCGGCTATATATCGGACAATTTGAGTTTTATGGACGTGGGTAACCCAAACCCCTATGTTTCCGTCCAAAAAATACACCATTTTAAGAAATTTTGTTTACCAGGAAAAAGTAAAGCATTTTTAACGGATTGGAAGGTAACTATTTGATTAAACACGTTTAAAGCTTTAAAATGGCGAATTTTTAATGTTGATTTACTAATTTGTTGGTTAGAAAACTGTAAAAAACCTCATAATTCTTATTATGAGGTATTACTATCACTATAATACCCAACTATACACTTAACACTCAACATCAAACTGGTACTCAATTTTACAATAATTATTGACATTTATTGAAAATTAATTTTCCTTAGGTTTTTTACAAGCAACAAATTAGTAAAAGAACATTCATATGTGGCTATTTTAAAGCATTAAATGAATATGTTTTATCAAATAGTTACTCAATAGAAAGAGAAATAAGGTTACTAAACATAACGAAGAGAACTAGTTGTTTAATTCAATTGATATATTCAATGTGTTATTCTTTTAACAAACGACAGATCGAATATTTGTTCTTTGAAAAAATACTTTGTTTTCTAAAAGGTTTTTTCGCACCAGTGCAGTGGGCCACTGTGTAAAGGAATGAATGGAGCCCAAAAAAATATTCGAAACGGTCATCTTAAGATTCATTTGTTGTCCCTGTCTCCCATGTCTTAGGACGATTACAAGAAGAAAATTTTTCTTTGAAGTGCTATATAAAGATTCTCTCTTGTGATTGCCGTGAGCACTTCAGTTCGATTTGTTACATCTGAGAGGTCTTGTGCTCTCAAGCATCGTTCTATGACGAAGTAAAACATGGTTCGATACTATTATGCCGTTCCTAAAACACCAACCATCTAAACGAGTTGATAGCACTTTTTCTTACCATACTTTATTAAGACCTTTTCTAAAGGGTGTAGCATTTTCCCTGTAATTTTTGTCGATTTTTCTTTTAAAATTATTATAAGTAAAAATAACTAGTCTTTTTTAATCGTATGTATAAAAATATACCTTCAGTGTCAAAGCATTTTTCGAAGTGACATATTTCAGCATGTGTACGACCTTTAATGAGTAGACTGGAAACATATTTAGAACGGTATAAATTATAGTATCACGATTTGGATCAGTGATTTTTTTAAATAATTACCATTGACTGATAACTTAATAGTTTTAGAAATAAGTTTCATTTTTATGGCCGACATTAACACCGTCGTAAATTTTAAGTAAATTGTTTTAATGCGTCTATTTGTAAACATTTTTAAGTTCGTTTAACAATTGATTATCAATAAACTTTGGTACCTGAGAATTTAACAACATATAATTTCCCAATTCAACATAAATTAGTTTTTTGAAAATTAAGAAAATATTTTAGTTGGCACTGGTGTTATATTAATTTGAGTTTTAACAAAAATAACAAAATGGATGAGTTATTTTCATAACTTAAAACCTAACTTACAAAAATTTTGGAATATTTTTCGCATATACTCTTGTAGAATGTAATAAAAATATCATTTTAAATGATTTGTTACATATAGCTCCATTCGCTTTCGGTTTGACATGTTCTTTTGGGGTTCACATCTACGTTCAGGTATCGTGCAGGTACTATTTTTTTGGTAGTTATGGAGACGTGTTCAATTTTACGTCACATTTTGTTATATTATATATTTATATAGTATCAAAAATATAGACATTAATTTGTGAGAAATGATAATTGACTTTTAACGACAACGCTGTTGCCAGGTTGTGATTATAGATAATATATCACCTTCAATATTAATAATCCACGTAAAGTCAAATAGTCATAGAATAACAAATTGTGAAAGTGTCTCGTACAACAGAACAACGCTGACCAGTAAAAAAGAACAGTAGATATTCTCAGCCGCGAGGTAGAGAGAGATATATCACTCAGTCTGGACGTTCAATATACACACAGTAGCGTATTGTTTACGTTGTTCAGTGAATATTAAAAATTAATATGTACTAAAAAAGTGTCTTTACCAAATTTTTGTACCTTAAGGTTGGAATTTTATTAAAAAAAAACATGGAATTTTCTCCGAATAGCATACTTAATATTCTGTTTAGGCTAAATACGTTTTCTTTCTATGGTTTAAAATTTTTCTACAGACTTACTTTAACGTTATTTGAGTTGTTTTAGCATTCCGTGAACACTTCTCGTAGACACTTTAGTCAAATCGCTACATATAGTTACAATGTCAATAACCAACATATTTTTATTCCTTTCACTGACTCCGCAATACACGTTGTATATAATAATTTTTTTAACTTCCGAAAAATTTTGCCGACACATTTTCTTTGACACTATCACTTTCATCTATTTGTCACTATCATATTATCTCTATAAAAACGTATTAACCGCTTCAGGTTAATTATACTACCGATATATTTCAATATAATGGGCATTCCCAAACAATAAAAAAACTGGAATTGTGTTTGGGAGCAAACTAAAGCATCTATTGTTTTCTATTTAAATGGTTGAGTGTTGATAAAATCAATGATTTTATTAACTATTTTATCAGAATCAAGTTTTTAATACTATAAATTTTCTTTTTTGTCTAAAATATGGAACCCTTCAGCGTCTATCATTCATTACTGTATACCTGATTTTATCTAGCGGCAAATTATCGCTCAGTTATTGGGGTGACACTGCAATCTGAGGAAAAAACACTTCGTCTTGTAATTTAATAAACCTTGACAAATATTTAACTGATAAGCATGTTGAAATAAATGGTATTTCACTCAAAACTTATAATAGAAAGTCAGAATACATTGTTAAAACTTGCTATAGATCTCCTTTTGATAATGTTAATAGTTTCTTTAAATTCTTAGAGGCGATTTTGAAGAAGATAGTCAAACCTATAATATGTTTAATTATCTAAAATATTTACCTAATATATATTATAAAACAATTCATATAAAACGAATTCTTACACACCTCTTACACATCTTTACGTAAGTTTGATTTTGATAAATTTAATTATTTTATTTAAGTTGACATCCGATGTCTAAATTATTCAGTTGCATTTTGGCTGATCCCACTTATTTTCTTAGAAATTATAGAAATTTCTTAGCGCTAGGGAGAGAATAGTAATATATATATATATATATATATATATATATATATATATATATATATATATATATATATATATATAGGTAATTTGGTCTCACTGAAAGACCACAAATAACTCAGAATGGTCATCACTATTTCCTGGAATTTAGTGTCTACATTTTTGATACTTAATTATAGAATAATTTGTATATATTTTAACAATAGAAGGTATACTATGTTACCCTGACTATTTCTAATTTATAAATATGACAGAAAATCTATATTTTTTTTATTGTTTTAGTATTAATCAAATTTTTAAAATAATTTCATATGTCACGTCACACTCCTCAGGAATCTTAATATTCGAAGACACAGTTTAAATAATGAAATTTGAACGATTATATAATAAAAATACGAATACACTATCAATAAAAGTTCGATCTCTTTTCGATAAAATTTCTGTCTTTCTTTCGGTAAAATGTGTTTTTATTGGTTGTTTGTATACTTATTCGATTGGTCTAGTACCATTTTGTCTGCGACCATTTATATTCCTGACGAGGACTAGTGAATTTATTGAAAAGCAGAAGTATTTAAAAAATATAAACAATAATATATAAGAATAAAATTTTTTAATACATATCGATAAAAATTAATCTTAAAGTCTTACTGATCAACGAAAAAATATTGAAGACATACCAGAGCGTATACGTGAACATCAGCAGATTATATCGAAGTGGTATCGAATCGAGAGCGATCTTCCTATTATTTTAGTGACGTCAGAAATTTGTTTAATCATGACCCTCCCACAACATAAAATTCCATTTTGTTAAAAAAACTTTTATTTATTTATTATTTATCATTTAATTTTATTTTTAGAAACATCTGAATTAAAATGTGATAGAATATCTTAATTATAGTGTACAATATTTGAAAAAACAGGTTGTTTTGCTACGATATTTTGTTAAATTATAGGTCAAGTTTATTATGGCCATATTATTTGGTAATTTTAGGTTCATTAATGAAAAGCTGTTATTCACTATGTACAGTAAATGCGTAGTGAAGTATAATTTCCTTGTTTTAATGATATGTGTTGATTGAACAATTTTTCCAGTGTATACTAATGAATCACAGGTGTTGAATATAACGGTGTGAATCAGATATTAAAGCTTTGTGTATTTAATAATGTAGTAATATAATAATTAAATTTCATTATTTTGATGACAAACCTACAAACCTACCAAGTAAAAAATACACATAGAAATAACCACAGATTGCATTTTTATTAAAAAATATTTAATAATGGTAAAATATGTTGTACCATTTTTTGTCACACTACTTTATAAATTTTATCAAAACTACTAAATTTAAACCAACATGTATCAATAACTCAATAATAATTCAATAATCAATATTTTACGATTATTTCAGATTTTTGATAACAGTCGTATTTTTTAAAATATACTTTTAAATTATTTGGTATAAATCAGCCGATTGTAATAGTTTTTGAAAGTTCTAAAAAAATATGGGAAATAGCAGATGACAAATATTTGATCACGTACAACTGATTTTGCTGTGTTTTTTTTTAATCATAAAAAGTGAAAAATTCATTGTCTATAAAATGGTTCTTGTATATTTTAGAGAAAAATGCAAATAAAAGTTGTAACTATTAAAAAGTTCTTTTATTTGCGAGTTTCCAAATTAAAATATATAAACAGTTGACCGAGATAAATGCGAACAACCTCATTTTTGCAGTAATTTATAAATATTATTAACTTTGTTTTTTGCATACTGACATGTAACAAAACTACTTGAAATTATGGCAATTAATGACATATTCAAGACACATAAGATATTCAATTTGTTTAACCCGGAGTGCGATTATTTAAACAACCGTACCTGTCCAAACACAGACAAGAAGTATTTAGCAGATCTCAATTTATTCTTTGGGGCTATATTTTAACATGTAAGTATTACAAAAAATTTCAACATTTTATTAAAATTTTTATTAAAGAACCGTTTTAAAAAGGGCTGACTTTTTAGCTCATAATAATTTATAATTTTGATATTTTTTTATATATTTTGCATGTAAGTAGACTCACTCAAGTAGATGGCAATTTTTTCTAATTACATTACCACTGTTTACTAACGTTAAGAGCTGAAAATTAAACAGATTATAATATGTAATTAAAAGGTATAACGCGTTAAAGTGATGGTGCTCGTAAAATATCACTTTTCCGAGCTCCGATTTTTTAGAAGGAACTACAAATTGCAGTACGCTGAAAAAAATTCACTTATCTCGGTTTATTGGCATGCAGAAGCTAGGATTTTTTTAAATTGCGGTAGCTTAATCAAATAATAAGAACTGTGCTATTTTCACCTCCCGGAAAACTGAAAATTCCCGAAATAAGTATTAGTCAATTTTTTTCATTAAAAAGTTTAATTTTACTATTATTTCTTAAGCCATATTTAAATTTTATTTATTAATGTGTATTATCTGTAAAGTACAAAAATATTCGTTTCAAATTTTATTGTAAAACCATTTATTTTTAGAGTGTAAAAACTTCTTAAAAAATAATTCGTTTCATATTTTAATTTAATTAAATACATTTATAAATAAAATTTAAATATTTATTACGAAATAATAGTAAAATTCAATACACTTTTTAAGGAAAGATTACTTTATTAATTTTTCCGGGATTTTCCGATTTTTCCGAAGGTGAAATTAGACTAGTCCCTATTAATTTCTCGAGCTATCCAAGTTAAAAAAAATTAATGTTCTGCGTGCTATAGAAGGCGAGATATTGCGGAGAATTTTATGCCACCTATAAATTGGATCATAAAATCTAGATCTTCACTTCTAAACTGTTCAATTGTTAGATCCGAGTGTTAACAAACAATGGAAATATCGTTTTATGAAAAAACTGCTATCTTGGTTTTTTCTTGTTAAAAAAATTACCTTTTTTTTTAAGATTATGTCTTCTCCTCATTTTTTCAGTGAGTCTACTTACAAGCGCGTGGCTTAAAAAATATCAAAGTTGTTCTAAACGTTTATCAGCTAAAAAGTCAGCCAATTTTTAAAGGGTTTTTTGAATAACAATTTTGATAAAGTGTGAAATTTTTTTAATGTATTTTAAAATTAAAGTGTAAAAAAATTGTTTGGCCAAGTACAGTTGTTTATATAATCGTTCTCTGGGATAACCAAATCGAATATTTTACAAACTATTTGGTCAATCTAGCTAAGATTTATCACACTTCTATAACTTATTAATTGCCATAACTTTAAGTTTTAATTATATTACATGTCATTATTTAAAAAACAAAGTTATTAACATTTATAAATTACTACCAAGTTAAGAGTTTTCTGCAACTATCTGAGTCATTTCTTTATATATTTTATTTTAGAAACTCGCAAAATAAAAACTTTTAGTTCTAAAATAAAAAAAGATCTACAACTTTTATTTGAACCATTTTTTCTAAAATGAGGTTTTTTTTTGATGGTTTAAAAAAATAAAGCAAAATAAACTCTACGTCTTCAAGGATTTGTCATCAGCTATCCTTCATAAACCTTTTAGAACCTTTAAAAACCTTTTGAAATCGATGTTTTTTACACAGATAGAGTGGAGTATTAGGCTGAAAAGCAGAGACGTTTCAAACATCTGTTTGTTCATTGGGAATTAAATTTGTATCTTTCAAACGTCTGATTATCACGCGTGGTCTTATATATTACCTATTTGGTTTTTATTCTTGTTAACTTTAATACCTTAGGTTTTATCTATTTATACTAACAATTTTTGCTTTTCACAGTTGTTTTATTCCTTTTTTTTAAATTGCCCTGGTTAATTTACCTATAAACAACGGGTATGAATCAAAATTAATAGTCAACTTATTTAGTAAAAAAATATACAAATAAAAGATTTTTACCATCGACAGGGAGAAAGATATCACAACTCAAAAAAACAAAAAATTATTTGGGTATATACATAACAAATAATATTAATGGGAGAAATGATATAAGCCAAAGTTTAGGAGTATATAAGGGATCATGGGATACATGAACATGACAAAATTATACGTAGGACAGACAGAAAAATGTTTTAAAAAAAAGGACAATGAAACGGTATAATAATATCTCTACATATATTATGTTAACAATATAATTACAGAAGGCTATAAATCACGACTTTGAAATTTGCTATAGAAAATAAATAAAATAGACATGATGCAAATTTGCACCATTCTGTGGCAAATAAATACACCTACTCAAACTAATGGAAATTAATAATATGAAAATACAGATTGAATTCTCAATGAACAAACATAACGATACATAACGATACACTAAATAGATAGGACGTAAAAAATACAATAATAAAATCCTCCGTTGAATAGTTTAAAATTTCTCTTATGAGCAATCTCTCTAAAGAGGATTATATTGTTTTAATAATTTATTTTATTATTAAACATGAATTTCCATCAATTATCTGCCAATTCCATAAATTATTTGTTTTATTTGAATGCATTTTTGTACAATGCGATCAGAAGCATAAGCTCCCATCTGCCATTCCAAAGCCACCGCATATTTCAGTTAAAGATAAAAATGGAGTTTAGAATGTTATGATCCCATCATTAAAATAAATTTTGTGGTCTGTCAACTATGATAACAGTTTGTTAATTTTTCAAAGCGGCCGGTCCGATGATGGAACTTCTTACCCCACTCTGTTTGCGATGCTCAAGATAAACGATATCCTTTTGATTAATCGTGGGAAGATAAAAACTGACGTTATCGGTTTTTTAATTTTCTAAATCTTTCTGAAATTTAGGAAAATATAAATATTCAACAGAGCTTGCTCAATAAAAAGAGATTAGAAGAGAATGTTCTGTCCATTATTCTTCATTACTCTTAATAGCCTCTTTTATTGTCGGCATTTTATTAGCCTTATAGCATTAACCACCAACTACACGAACAAGGATATTGATGAAGATAATATGATGCAACTATTGATGTAATTCAATCACAAAAATAAAATTGTTATTTTATAATTCTTGAAAGAATCTAGCAATTTAGTAAAACGCTGTTTATTTATGGTCTGTTTATTTAGGTATCTATTTCGGTTTATTTATCCTAAAAGCTCTATTTTTAATGGAATTAGCAAATAGATAACAAGACTGCGGATTAAAATCCACTGTATACGTTATACTTTGGTTTTCTCCTATGTTTGTTGCTTTATTGTCTAATTTTAACTTAGTTTACATCAAATTGTATTCAGTCTTAATCATAGATTTTGTTTTTTCTAGATAGTCATGTTAGGTTTATTCTCAGTTGCCCTAAGAATATCTTTGCTAGAGGTCGTTAAGGGTCGTCTTCTGTTGTGGATGTTGACATAACTCAATAGTCTATGTAATACGTATTATTTTGATGTATGTTATTCTTACTATGCAAGATTTAACAAATAGTTTAATATTTATTATCCATTTTTAGGATATCTTAAAGGTGTATTGATATTGTACATATCTCTTACTCCACCGTAAAGCCCTCAGATAAAAATGAAGTTCTAGACTGTAATACTGGTAAATATTATAGATTATTTTTACTTGTAAAAGAATAAAATACTAAAGACAAAAAAAAAATAATATTAGAACAGAGAAGTTGGCAAACAAAAGCTTTCTTCTTGACAGTCTTCGATACAAGTATCCAACAATTGCTTGTAATAAATTTGCTTAAAACATTATCAAATAAAAATAATGTGCAAAAGATTAAAAGCCATTTTTTACCTATAAACAATATATAAACAATTTAAAATAACTATTTAATTTTAAATAATAAAGGTATAGACTATATGCAATAGTGATACATAATATAGTATTGGTGGGCATAGTATGATAGCTAAGATTTACCATCACACTATAAGGTAGATCTTGTTTTCACGCTTTCGTAATTCCTCGCTGAGAAGTCATTATCTATTTCGTCGTATCTGCATTACAATAATTCTGGCCAGGTCGAAGCTACATTAAGGTGAAAGGACGAAATGAAATATATGAAAATAAAATCATGGTTATCGAAAATGCTAACCACAGGAATGGTTAAGCCGAATTGGGTGGTTCGATGGAGACCATCGAACTGGTTGAGACCGATTAAAGGATATTAAATATCAGAAGATGGCAACAAGTCGCCAGAAATCGAAAAGAATGGCGACGAATCTTGGAGCAGGCCAGGATTCACAATAGAAATATGCTTTATTGTCACTGAAAATTGTACAATTTTATGGACAAAGTTTACAAAAAGTAAAAAAAAAATAACAATAACAATTAAAATTTACTAAAATTACATAAATCGTTAATATCACAAGATAAAAGATAATAAAATATACAATCTATTGCAAAATTTAACTAAACTGCAAATTGCATAATAAAACCTTACGAATTAGTTTACGAATAAGTTTAAGTTGCTGCATGTGATACCCAAATATATATATATATATATATATATATAAATACATTTGCGATCATAAAATCCGGGTCACCTTGAAAATCACCGATATTTTATTTTTAACGAGCTTTATCGTAAATAATAATAACACAAATACAAACTAATGCATGTTTCTGAGAATTGTTGCGGTTTCCTTTGTAACAAAGAATTCCAATAGTGTCGATTTCGCGGTAAAGTGCACATTTCCCAAAATGAACGCTACCTGTAACTGCTGCTTGTTTTAAATGTCTCATTTGTGCTTCGACTTTCTGTTCAAATTCAACGGACAAACGTTTATTATTGCCACCATTAGTGTTTATTAGTGCCATTATTAGTGTTTATTTTTTAACAAAAATGCCTTTGACTGTTGTTGAAACGGCACAAATTGTTGCACTTGTGGAAGACGATCACAGTCAACGGCAAGGCGCAAGAACTGTTGGCGTAAGCCTTTCTACGGTTCAACGAGTGCTTCAACGCTTCAGGAGGCAAGTTTGCTAACCAGACGACCTGGCTCTGGACGAAGGAGAACGACCACGGCATTAGATGACCGTTTCTTTGTGTTTCAGGCTTTACAAAACCGGACCTCAACTGCGGTTATGCATCAAAATCGTCTAGAGGAAGTACGAAATCGCAATTTTAGTGTTGCAACAGTCAGAAGAAGACTTGACTTGACTATCTTCTCGGTTAATGGCTAGAGGACCGCCACTTCGCCGGGTGCCTCGAGTACCACGACTAGCTTTTGCTCGACAATACGCGCATTGGAGAATTAACGATTGAAGCAAAGTGTTATTCTCAGATGAATCCCGTTTCTGCCTAACTGGATCCGATGGACGTGTAAGAGTTTGGAGAAGAACCGGTGAACGATTTTCACAAGCTTGCATTGCTCCAAGAATGCCATTTGGTGGAGGCTCGGTCATGGCTTGGGAGGTGTATCTCCCACACAGAATTACCCTTCATCGAAAATGGGTCCCAAACTGCACGAAAGTACATTACGGATATTTCGGAAGAACATGTTATGCCCAACATGGCAGGGCTTGGAAAAACGCCGTTTTTATGCAGGACAACGTGCGACCACATGTTGCCAGGATCAGTATGTAATACTTGGATGAAGTTGGAATTACGAGGGTAGCCTGGCCAGCTAGGTCTCCGGACCTGAATCCCATCGAACATCTCTGGGACGATTTGAAAAAACGTATTCAAACCCATACACCTCCTCCTAACAACGCACAGAAACTTAAGAATCTGTTAGTGAGAGAGTGGAATAACATACCACAACATGTAATCCGGATAAAAATTGAGAGTATGCCCCGTCGTCTGCAAGACAATATTAGAGCAAGGGGAGGCAATACACAATATTGGTCATTGAAATCTCACTGATTTTTTACCACATTCTGTATTTTCCATTTTTTTTTTCGTATGTCTGTTTATTAACAATTTGATTTGTTTTCTGTTTTTGCAATAGAAACAATAAAAAAACATTTTTTTTCTTTCAAAACAAACATTGATGACAAATTAAAAATACATTAGCCAAAAAAAGGTTATTACTTCACCAGAGGCAAAAATATTTAAGAAACTTGAAATTTTCAAGATGACCCGGATTTTATGATCGCGAGTGTAGTTTGATTTCTTGTACCTAAACGTACTGTAATTTCTTAGTTATTCGTTAAGAAACTCTTTTTCATAATCTTTAACATGAATAACACTTTTACATGCTCCAGAATCTACTTCAAAATTTAAAAGCTTACCTTCTATATCTAATGTGACTTTACATGGTTTCTCATGCTCTTGTTTTACATTACCAAAAAAACCTAACTCTAAGGACTTTTCTCACACTCACTATAATCATGGGGCCTCTTTTGTGGTAATTGTAACACTCCCAGTTCCTCGCAGGACAACTTTCTGGGTTATGATTCCTTTTACACCGATAACATGATTTCACTGGCACTTGTTCAGATGACGATTGTTTTGGTAAATTTTTGCTGTTTGTTGCACCCAACTTTGATAACACTGTATCTCACTCCAAAAATCTTGATTGATTTTCTACCGCCGCCATACTTTGGGCTTCTTGAAGAGATCTTTCGAATGTTAAATTACTTTCAGTCAGTAATTTTCTTCTTATTGTATCCGATTTCAATCCACAAACGAACTTATCTCTTAAGACTTCATTTAAGAAGTTACCAAATTGACACTGCCTGGAAAGATTTTTCAACTTTTGAGCATAATTTCTTAATGGTTCATTTGGCTCCTGTTTGCTTAAATAAAAGTTATACCTCTCTGCAATGATTAATCGTTTTGGACTATAGTGCAGAACAAGAACATCTTTCAATTGCTGATATGTTTTTATCCGTGGTAACTCTGGTGCTATCAAATCCTTTAATACCTCATACGCTTCCCCTCCCATGAAAGTGAGGAACATCGAAACTTTTTTATTATCTTCTACCATGTTACACTCAAAAAGCTCTTCCATGCGCTCAATATATGAGGTTATGTTACTAAAATAACGTAAAATGTTAACATCAATTTTTCTTGGTAAAAAGTAGACATCGATGAAATATTATTAATAAATAACTTAATATATTCTGTCTTTTAATATACTAAAATCGAAAATATTTCTTTTTCTGAAAACTTTGATTACCAACATATCACAGAATAAAAAGGCTGTTTTATTTGCTGCATATAGACGTCTCTTTAATCAAGAGGGTTCCAAATGCGTTTGAAAAAAGTTTCTAGTTGATTTACTTTAGAGTCCTTTGATCTTTTAAGGTCTGGCGTAAATTTAAATGATACATCTTTTCCAGTGATTTCAATATAAGAAAAGGAATATATACTGTTTAATGACTTTATATACTCTTTGCTTGAAGCGTTAGGTATGGCGAAGGAAGATATTTATTTGAAAATTATTTTTTTTTAGAAAAAAAGATATTTATGAATTTATTTTCAGCAGTATTTTAAACCAAATGGTTTTTTCACTAAATTTATTATTAGGTGGCGTACAAAAATAAAAGCAAATGCTTTACTAAAAAAATAATGCCAAATGTACTACATCCGAGATTTTAATCCATTAGCATCAAAAATGTTTTGTGTTGAACATTGCACCAGAAAAAATTACTACATTCGATATATTTTTAATTGTCCAATTCTTATGTTTTTTTTTCTCGAATTTAGTTTCCGTAAAATTAAAAAATTATAAAATAGAAATAATGATTTCCATTTACGTAAAAATAAATTGCCTTTGTAAGAAAACCCTGCCATGTCAGTGAAATTCAGGAGAAAAAAATTAATTATATAAATACAAAATAATAAAAATCTATAAAATGATTTATAATAATCTTATAAATAATAGTGAAGAAGGAAGCTTTTGTAAATAATAAAGTCAGGAACTTTTACCAAGAAATAAGAAGAGAACAAAGTGAATATAAAACACCAGCGAAATATTATTAAGTAGGAGGAATAGAGGAAAAACTGGGCAGATGGGCCAGATATTTTAAAACTGTATCAAACACCGACGACGACCAATATCTTAAAATACAGGAGCTAATAGAAGAAACAATAAACCGGAATAACAAAAGGAGAAATAATAGACATAATAGAGTTTAAAAATTAATAAAGCAGCCGGTGAAAATAACATCATAGCAGATTTCCTTAAGGAAGGTGACCAAAGCCTATAGGAAGAAATCACAGAGTTGATACGTGCAGTATGGACTATATAGCAAGTACCAAAATAGTGGAGAGAAGCCCTGCTATGCACAATACACAAAAAAGGAAATATTACGGAATGTAACAACTACAGGGATGAAGAGACAACGTATAAATCTCTAGCTGTATTGATCAGGAATATAATTAATGCAAACATCGAAGAAAATCTGGATGAATATTAAGCTGGTTTTAGAGCAAACATATCAGTAATAGACCAAATTTTTACAATTAAACAGATCCTGGCTAGTTTATATGAATTCAGTCTGTCACTAAAAATATTGTTCATTTATTTTCAACAAGCATATGACACAATCAACAGACATACATTGATCGACACATTAAAATATTTTGACTTTTTGGATAAAATAATACGATTAACTAACTCCCTTCTGAATGAAACCAAAAGTAAAGTTATGACAGAAAGTCATGACTCCGACAGCTTTAACATCTCTAGAGGCCTACAACAAGGTGACCCCTTGTCTACTGTATTCACTACAAATGTAAATAAAACAATCAGTCAATGTAAAACTATTTATTCTGTAATTATATGAAAGGTACAGACTATGTCCGAAAATAACTAAACCCTGTTGTTTTCATTAAAATAAACCTGAACAGGTTTATTTTACATATTTGTATATGTATTAAAAGGTAATAAAATAAAGTAAAAATTTACATTAATGTTTTGAACATATCTAGAGGACCAAGGAAATTTGAGAGAGTGGTTCGGTTGCAGCTCATTAGAATTATTCAGAAGCGCGGCCAATAAAATTAAAATAGCGATGATGATTTCCAACCTCCGATAGAAGAAGGAACCTGAAGAAGAAAGAAGAGGACCAACACTTTGTAAGGCATAAACACATTACACTTACAAGTTCTATTTAGTCTCTTGATTATATCAGCATTAATATTATGAATATAGCTTAACATTAATACAAATTATTTCAAACTTTGTGTCATACTAATCTTCGTTTTAATAATAATAGGTAATGCGTCTTACGAATAAATCCAACGATTAATATTTACCCCAAATGCACACATAATAATTTTAAATTTTTCATACTTGTATTGCTAATTGGCTAAAACGTTTAACTTGTTATTGTCACTGAAGGAAAATATTGATCTAGTGGATTAAATTTAATGACAGTAGTTGTTTGGAATATAAAAATTTATTCATACAGTGATCATTCATGAATGTCGATATGTTTTTTTAACTGGTAATGTATTCTAAAGCAGTATTCCCCAAACTTTCTTAGATCGCGGACCCCTTCTGAAAAAAAAATAGTTGGCGACCCCTTGGGATTATCTAACCCAGTTAATTCGCCATTTAATAACATTGCCAAATCAAGGGGAAGGTCTAATACGCCGTCTAAAATTTTGTAGAGTGGTTTGTTAAAGAAACATGTTCTTACTTACGCTGTCTATAAGCTAGTTATACAATTTCTTTCTCTTTACGTTTTCCTTCCGTGTTTATCTAGAGAAAGCGCTACATTAGGATTTTCCAATTAGGATGTATGTCCAATTGACATTTCCCAATTTCAAATATTCATTACATCCTAAATTATAGGCTGTTAAAAACAACTTGGAATACCCTTTATATCTAATTAGAATTCGAAACGTGAAACATATAATATTTTTAATTCTAATTGTAGTTTATTACAAAAAATAGCAGTCCATATAAAAATCTCACAAAAATAGACGGAACCATATAAAAGGCATTATTAGGTGCAAAAAATCCGGGACGTGGGCTTTATCATTTTTAAATTGATAAAGACGCTACATTAGGAGCTCTACGTTACACTTACTACTAGTAGAAAATAATGAACGGATAATCGGGTAGAAACAGATATAAAGTTTCTAGTTCGGACATTGCTACCTTTCCTAATAAAAACCAATGTATCCTACGTCTCTTAATATTTTATGAAACGGTGAAAAAGGGACCCGTTACACGCACACAATAGTTATTCGATTGCTAGGAAAGGGGTGTAAAAAATTGTTGCGACTGCAAAATTGTAATAAAAGTCAGGGGTAGAGGAATGGCAATAAATTCGCCATTGTCCTGTCTACGCAAGAATATTACTCAGATATTTTTAAAGATCTTGCTTCATAATGCTTAAAGGACACAAAATGAATATACTTACCATGAATTATAATTTTTTTTGTAATATTTTTCAAAACAAAGTAGTTTATTTTTAATAAAAAATTGCACTATATTTTTGTATGTACATATATTACATCTCTTTTACAGCTACACTCAACTACTAAGTGGACACTTACAATTTGTATGCACGGTTGGAAGTCAAAATAGAGAACAAATAAAATTTAACATGGGGATTAAATATCATCTTTTAAATGAGACAGACAGAGAGTATATTATATATCAGCAATATATGGTATATCAAGGAACAGGAGATACTCTATGTGCATATCAGTTTTGTAGTCCAGCAACATTTTTCTTCATTTTAACCTTTTTTTAACAGGCTCTAGACTATTCTCCTTAATATATATATATATATGTATATATATATATATATATATATATATATATATATATACAAGGATTTCCACAGTTTTTACTGTATTCCTTCACTCAACCGTTTTCTCCACCGATTTTGATCTGCTCTTCTGACATGTCCGTACCAGGTTAACCTCTTCTGTTCGATGTAGTCTATTATGTCGGAGTTCATTCCCATTCTCCTCTTAATCTCTATGTTATTTATTCTATCTCTTCTTGTTACTCTGCACCTTCTCCTTGGGAATTCCATCTCTGTTGCTCTTATTTTGTTTTTGGTTTTCTTATTTATTGTCCAATTTTCACACCCATAAGTGAGGATACTTCTTGTCATGGTATTATATATTTTTTTCTTTGTTTTCATGCTGATGTTCTTATCCCATAGTACCGGGTTCAATTTTAATATGCAGTCTCTTGTTTGTCCTAGTCTATTTTTTATATCTTCCTCCGTTGTTCCTTTGTTTGATATTATGAAACCTAAATACTTATACTTGTCTGTTCTTTTGATTTGTTTACCTTCGTCTATTTCCAGCTGTTTTATTTCTGTATTCTTCGTTGTTAGGTATTCAGTTTTCTTTAGGTTTATTTCCATCCCATTCTTTGTATATTCCTGCTCCAGTTTTCTCATCATAAAACTGAGGTCATCCTCGTCTTGTGCGATCACTATTTGGTCGTCGGCAAAACTTAGCGTATATAGATATTCGTTCCTTACTGGTATACCCATTCCTTCGCACTTTCTTTTCCATGGTTTCAGGGTTTTTTCCAGGAATATTTGAACAGGGTGGGGGATGTGGAGCAATCCTGTAGTAGTCCCTTTGTCGTCTTAAATGGACTGCATATTCTATTGCCCGTTTTGATAGCTACATCGTTTTTCTTGTAGAGTGCTTTTATCGCGTTCATTAATCTTCGTGGAACTTCGATGTCTTCCATTGCTTCCCATAGCTTGGTTCTAGGTATTGAGTCATATGCCTTCTTAAGATCAACAAAAGCCAGATGGACGAATCTATTTTTGGCCATTATTTTTTCTATTAGTTGTTCGACCGTGTCAGTGTGATCTAAGCATGCTTTCCCCGCTGTGAAACCTGCCTGGTCTTCTCCAATTTTATCTTGTATATATATTTCTAATTTTTCCTTTATGGTCTTTCCATACAGTCTGCCTATAGACGATATAATGCTGATTCCCCGATAGTTTTCGCAGTTTTTTCTATTTCCTTTCTTGTATATTGATGTCATATATGCTTGGGTCCATTCTGCCGGTAAGTCTTTTCCATTCAGTGCTCTCTCAAACATTTTATGTATCATACGGAATAACTTTTCCTATCGGTTTATTATCAATTCATTTGGTATTCCGCCGGGACCTTCTGCTTTTTTGTTCTTTAGAGTTTTGATCGTTCTTTTTACATCAGCTAGGCTTAATTCGATTTCGTCATGTGTGTAGATTTCTATTCCGTCTATTTCTGATTCTTTGAATTCGGGGCGGTCTTCGGTTAGCAATTTTTTATAGTATTCTATTCCCATTCGTTTTCTTTGATTTGACCGATCTTGATTTTCTCTGTCTTATTTCTTTGGAGCGACTTTAAGATGCGCCATGACTCTGAATTTCTCGTTTCTCCTATGTGCTGTTCTATCTCTGGGCATGTTTTTCCCATATTTCATTTTTTGTCATTTGGCACTTTTCTTTTCACTTCTTTATTTTTTTTCTTGTATAGTTCCAAGTCCTCATAGTTTTTTGTGTTCAGGTATTTTACCAAGCAAAATATAAAGAACGCAGTTTATTCTTTTGGGCGAATAAGCATGTAAATATCACAGTTGACCAATTATCAATTCTTCTTTGACTTAAATTACTAAACGATACTTACATTCTAAGAGCTTAAACCTACGGCGACTTCTTATTTTACCTAACAACTATGCACTATGCTCTACCTTTACACTAGTTACCACTTTACACTAATTCAAATAATTTTCTTCGTTTGAGTCTTCTTTTAACCAAGTATTATCGAGGAGCTGGATGGCCTCGATGTTTACATGACTATATATACAAGTAGCTATTTGATCAGTACATGTATATTGTAAATCAAATGGATTAACAATATCAGAATCTACTACTGAAATCTGTTTTTTTTTCTACAAAACATAGAGTTCCAGAAGGTATATAAATTGTGGTGAACTTCCAATTAAAAACTAAAATAAATTTATTAAAAATTTATTTTACGTAAAAGAACTTATGCTATAAAAAATAAAATCGACTTATACTGTAATTAGAACTTGTGGGTGTTAAACGAATAAAATCTTAGCAATAAAATGAAAACGTAGTAAGTAATCAATCACTACAGGAGAGCTTTAACAGGAAAGAAAGTTAATTTCAGGTGCACGCCTAAATACATTGAGTTATTAATGATTTTAGTGTAGATGTACTATCTTTAAAAGTGTATTTTCGTCCTCAGACTTCCTAGAGTGTCTGAAAACTTCCCACGTTTTCTTTTACATTTCCCTATTCCCGAATATTATCATTTTTATTTTCACCGCTGATTGCGTCATGCTTCTCGGTTGATGTACTCTGGGAAATAAACTCTTGTCAAAAAATAAAATTGAGGTCAGGTGCAAGAAAATATATTTGGAAATTTTGTACGAAAAAGTCAACTCTGTGTTAAAAAACGTTATTCCCTGTCGCAAAATGTTTTATTGATTTGAAAACTATTGTTTGCGCATATTGTTTGTTGGTTGATAATATACAGCGTGAGTTATGACAAACTGTACTCATGTTTATTATCTCTTACGGACACCCCTATGAAAAATATCAAATGCCTATTAAAAAGTCTCTGCATACATAATATACAGGGAAAATTGTGTATTTTGACTGATATTATTTTTGATCAACTTTTGGCCAATAATTTCGATTTGTTTTATCCTTTGGTAAAACGTTACACTACTACCACACAATTAGCTGACCTATTGAAACTCAAAAAATTTCAGTGCCAGTAAATAAGTTTGTTTTGTTAATGTAAAACATTTCACCGCGTGTATAGTTTTTTAAAACTCTAATAAGATTAGTACGATGTACACAACCCATAAATTGGCACTTTGCAATTTTTCAAAAAACATTTTGACTGTTTCTTTCTTTTGAGCATAAAGAGGTTTTTGTTTTGAACAACTTCAATTATCTTTCGGGGGTTAGCCGATTTGTAAGAAATGCGACCAATTCGTTGAATACGATCCTTGAAAACTTAAAGAATATTCTTAAATGCATTTTAACATACCTGTACTTTGAAGTCCTTCGTTTTCCTTATTTTAACAAAGTACTTAAATGAAAATAGTTATGACGACCTCGATTTGGGCCCCTTTTTTATTGCGGGGGATTCTCTTACCTTGATAGTTGGGTTTAGTCTGTTGGACAGTGGTAGGAGGTGTCTGTCTTTGAGAGCATCTTGGTCACCATGTTGGATGCTTACCTTTGCAATTCGGACATTTTGGATGTTTTAGGGATGGGCAATTTGTGGATTTGTGTTCGGCACTACCACAATTAGGACAAATATATTGTTTGGTACAACACTTGGCTATATCATGACCAGATTGGCAGCAGTCGCTGCAATATTTTGTGCTTGGAATAATTAAGCTCGGAGTATGATGAACTTCCCACCGTTTTATTTGTCGATCGATTTGAATACCTTACGATCAGTTTTCCTACACTACCTATTTCTTACATGATAATTGTGTATATATACTATATACTGCATATATATATACTATATGTATACATGTATATATACTACAAGTATATTCTTTTTTTGCTAATATCTTAGATTATTCGTGGGTTATGATTTATCTTGTGTGTTCACTTCTCTAGCCGCAACGTCGGATGGCAAAGTGTGCTGCTGCAGTGACTTTGCTTTGTCAATGATTGAACTAGAATGCGCGACAAAGTACTTGATAGCTACAAACTTTCTATGTGAACCTGCTTTTTTTGCTCTAGATCTTGAAGGAACACCGACAGAAATATATTTCACGATAAAGTTGTCTTGTTCAGTCTTCGTTTTCAGAAAATAAAATGAGACATGGAAATCTTTATAATCTTGCATTGTGAGCATGAAACAGCGATATGTTTTTCTCGTTGAATGCGTGCATTTTGGGAATACAGGTAGTTGCAAAGGCATGTGCCTATACAATAGGAACAAAAACATAGCCTAAAATATTGAAATTAGAAATGTATACTTTTCAATTTTGCTGTTTTTCTTCCATTCTGTTGCATCATTATAGCAGCGTAAAAATATTTAATTGTTTTTGTCAAAGAAATGTTTAAATATCAACATAACAAAACTTTTTCAAGTCGTTCGTGTGATGGATATTATAACAATTGTTTGGAATGATGGTTGGATTTTTTATACTTTTAACGCAGGATAAAGGGAGTTTTGGCCAATTTCATGTGATTTAACGAATAGGTGATTATTAATAGATGACATAATCACCAGTATCTAATTTTTTTAAAAATTGGATAAGACCAGTTTTGGAAGGAAGCACCTCAATTATGAAATGAACAATTCCTAAGCTAATATTGTAAAAAATATGTCACACCATTACATTTGTTGCAGCAATACGTACAGATCTAAGGTACAGATCAGTGATTCTCTTCTTTCTTGAGTTTTCTGCAATATTTAAGATTTAACCAGTGTTGTATGCCATTGTTTTTAAATAAATTTAGATGCCATGGTGACAGTGTCAACAATACCCTAATCAACTATGTTGATGGTCCAAGTATTGAGCAATCCTATCTTTTATTTCTTCGAAGCCAATTCCGTTAAACTTGTTGTTTAAATCACTGGTAAACTAACCAGTGATTCTGTCCAACAACTAAACGTACTCATTGTTAAAAACTTCTCTTTGATTCTTAATTCAACTGATAAGAAATCCTCCAAAGCATACTCGGAACTGTGCGAGTTATTATTAGAAGTTATTATTAAAAAAATCACTTTAGACCATCACAACGTGCTTATGACAAATTTTAGTTTTCAGTCCTTATTACCATCTATTAATTACAGCCATTGTTTTATCTCCGTGTAGGCATCTAGGGGTGCGAACTAGGGATGAGAGCCATTTAAAGGGCGCATTATAAATTTTAAAGGTTTGTCAAAAAGGAAAGTTGGCGTAAAATATTAGAGAAAGGGAAATCGATCTCCGCTGAACACACTTTAAAGGAAATTTACCTAAATCTAATAAGAAAATTTGTTAAATGGGGTAATTTAATTGGGTTCAAGGATGAAACATAAAGAAAATAAGTCTCTGTAGGTTAAACAGTTAACTTAGTGGGAATGATTATCTTATCGAGGTAAAAAAATAAATGTTTTTTCGGACTTAAACTTATACAAAATATTCGGTTTTTTTTTTAATTTTACCCTAAAATTTATTATAACAACCTTATATAAATAAATTTTAATGCTTATATTGTTAGAAAATATTTCTACTTTTTTATTGACAGAATTGGTAATTTTCATACATACTCACACACACACACAGAGAGAGAGAGAGAGAGAGAGAGAGAGAGAGAGCTAGCGAGAGAGAAAGAGAGAGAGAGAGAGAGAGAAAGAGAGAGAGAAAGAGAGAGAGAAAGAGAGAGAGAGCTGTCGTTATTGGGAAAGTAATAGTCTTTAAAAATATTACCACAAACTTGTAAAAAAAATGAGATCATAGTTTTTAATCTGGACCTGTCTCAATTACGTCTTTCTCTACAAATATTTCAATTAAGTGGAGAAAATTTTTAAGATTTGAGTTAAATATTGTGTTTATATGGAGTTAAATGACAATTGATTGTAATGAAAATTACATTTTTAACTATTAACTAACTAATGTTTGAAGTTTCGATTTCCACTCCGGAATTGGTTTTCAAAAAGATTATTTTAACAATTTTGAGAAAATGTATAAACAATAAATTGTTGTTTGTAGATTATGTTTTTCACAATTGATGGTTGACTGTTTAGGCCTCAATTTTGTAAATAACAGCATGCTTGTCGTTGAAAAAAATCTCAGGGTGGTGTTTTTACTCCAGGAAAGTCAAATTCTGACTGTTTTGTTCGAATATCTTTGTGTAAAGTGTGTCAACGTAAATTATATGGATTTGTGTTGTGTGTTGCATAGTACATTATTTTCTTTCTTTTCGTATGTTGGTAGTACTTGACAGACTCTACAAGCTGCACTGAATATGTCTAATTTAGGAACTGTTGAGCGTCTTTTTAGACCTTTTGAGAGCATCATGTCAACTAAAGCATGGCAAGCTGATGGAGATAAATATTATAATAAACACCCGTGATGTCAGAATTTTTAGTAATCTTTACTGCAATCAAACATCAAAATCAAACGTAGGGTCCAACAGGGATATTAAGATGTATACGATAACTCCTGCTGTTTAACATATATTCTGAGGAAATATTTCAAGAAGCAATAAAGAATTTTGAAGCCGGAATTCGAAATAACAATGGACGAGTCAATGTGAACGGTTAATGAAAAGAATTTTTCTTATTTTCTTATTTTCGACTACGATTCTTAACGATATACTCACCAGTTATTTTTGTTTTATTGCAATTATTTATACATACTAACGCAACACTCTCTATATGATTTGTATCTATTTAATATTTAACTATATATATGTATATATATTCTTATAATAATTTATTATACACTATTTATATAATTTATTTCCGCGTTACAATTCAACGACTCGATACAATTTTCTTTTCAGACTAACTTGTTTTCAAATAAAAATGTCCTCTATATATATATATATATATATATATATATATATATATATATATACAAAATAGCCGTTTTCTGGATCCAATTCGGACGGTGACCTGTGCTGACCCTTCTCGAATAGGATGAAACGCCAGACAGGTTTTTAGCGGATCGGAGAACCTACTAGAAAATACTTGTTAGAATAATAAAAGGTTTACAGGTTAAATATGAGTTATATTTATCGTAACAATATGTAATAAAATATTGTTTACGAAGAAAAACATTTTTATCCACAGTTTTATATCATCTATGGCTTAAAACTAGAAGAGATCTCCTATATAGTAGTTTGTAATGTTTTTCAACTAATATTGTTATGATCGTTTATTGTTATTCAACGAAACCGTTTCCCATATTTTATTCCTGGATTACGAGTAGACTGGCTACATCGAAAATAAAATTAGATTTAACCTGATCTTGTCTCTATAACCGATTTCTTATTCACAATTTATCTTTTGACTTTGTAATGTTATTGTCAAATTTATATCGTTTTGTACCAAACTTATGGTCAACTTCCTAAATTATTGACCAGGTTTAAACGAGTGTTGTCAATTAACTTACCATACAATCTGCATGGGATTTTAAAGTAAATAATTCATTGAAAATAGCCATTGGAATTACAACTATTTGTATTTACTGGGATGAAAATGAACTATAATGGGATAAAATTCGGTAATTAATTCGATTTGTAAAGTGTCACTGAATAAACAAGTTTATTTATAATTATTAATAAATGATAATACGCCTAGGGCTTTTTTAGGGCTTAGACTTACAATAATCAACAAATTATGGGAAATTAATACTATCAACATAAAATCCTATCTACTATTATATTACAAAGCAAAAAAATAGCTGAAATATCACGAAAGAAAATAATCACAAATATAATACGGTAATATTTAATACAGAAATTTAAATTAAAGACAAAATATTGCATACTAAGAGAAAAAGAGATTGGCAACGAGGAGTTAAATCGTAAACAAGTAATTATAATTCACCTACATCTTTCACGTAAAATTAACGCGAGTGGAGTGAAAATTAAATGCCAATTTCGAAATCCGTAACTAAGTAATGGCATATTTTAACGCAACAGCGAAAATATTTGGTTTTTTTAGAGTGAAGTAGAAAACAAAGACAGTTTATATATCAACAATAAGATAATTAAATAAGGTCACAATCTAATCGCAAAAGCTGCGATTAGAATGTGACAAAGTGGCCAAGGGAACAACTGCGTCTCAATATTTCTGTAATGCTTTTCCTTTTGGTGACTGTAACTTATTGTAACACCTTATTTATTATTTACTTATTTTATTCTGCATTAGCAACAGGCTAGCTTGCTCGGTTTGATACAAAAAATTTAAAACCGATTTTTATTACTTCTTTTTGCACAAAATACGTCTATGATAACTGTATCTTTAGTTTAACTTGTTTTTATTGATAAAGTCTAGAGGCAAAAAGTGCATTTTCCACTACAGCCATAGAAATAAGTGCTCAAAAGCCTTTTCGACTTCGAAATATCACCAAAGTATGTAAAGTGGAAAATTTTTAACGTCGTTCGGCAAAGTGAAATAGGAAAACGTTAAATCTAGCTACTTCGATATTGCTTTAATATTATATATATATATATATATATATATATATATATATATATTTATATATAATTTATTACAATTTATTTTTACTACAGTAGTTTTGACAAAGTGCCTTTTTAAAATGATGTATCTTTACTATGTGTCTTTACTTTTTAGTCGTTAACTGAATAAGTCAAGGTGGGAGGAGCTGTTTATCTGAAGTTGGTCATTTAGAATTATATCTGTATTTATATAGATATATAGATTTTAATAAAGATAACTTAGCCTTTATTTTGAATGTGGTGAATTTGTAATTAAAAGAATGATTATGATCTAGAAGGTGAAGTGCATCTGTAGAATCTATTTTTCTATTATTGAAAGGCTTATTCGGGCCTTATTAAGCCAGTTTACGGGCTATATCACATGTAAATTTGTATACACCACTGTGTAAGCGCCTTTTCTTTTGGTTCTTATTGCTCTTAATATATTTGCTTAGGTTCTTATTTATTCTAAAAGTTGGTCTTATTCCTTTCCTTTTTATCTGTTTAGCTACAAAAACGACAAAAAAATTAGAAAGATTCAACAAAATTCCCCAAAAGAACTTAAAAACTGGGTTTTTCGCATATTTCAAGAAATCTTTAGCTTCTTTAAATATGGAATATACAGCGAAAAGTACAGCGTTTATAAAATTTTTAAAACATGCTCTTTAATGATGTAGATAGGTAAAAAAAGGGTAAATCCAGTACAAACCACCGAATAACCCTTCAAAACCTAGTTTTTCGCATAAACGATTGTTCTATTTGATGAGAGGTTATCCATTTAGGTTATATCGAACTACTCAAAAAATATGAGTAACTCCGCAAAAGCTCACAAAACCCTTAAAAACTGTGAAAAAACATGTATTTTCGGGGTTTAAAGGTGTTTCGCCAAATTTTTGAATGTCCTATCAGATACTTGAAATTATATAGAACCTATAAAAAAACCGTGATTTGATATGTTGAAGTCTATAAAATGGTGAATATTCCCAAAAAACCTTAAAAACAGTTTTTTGGGTTTTGAAGGTACCTTCTTCATTGCTATAGATGCGTTTTGGTGAATACAGATCCGTGACTGAGACAACATCGATCACATTCACCAAAATAAAATAATAAAAAATGTATTATGAGCACATACTTAATAAGTATCTATATAGTTTAAACAAAAATTAATAAATAAAAGAAGGAATTATAGTAAAAAATACCTACTCTTTTGAACATGTTAACTTTTGGCTTATAAAATTTTACTAGTATCAAATATTTATTTGTAAAATTATTTGAAACCAGCCTCCGATCTGGAAGTTGACGTGTCAAATACAGAGTTTAATTTTGTAATAATTATACTTTTATTATTATAGAAACATATGATAAAAGCGTTTTATATAATGAATTGGTGCTAATTGAGCCATCGTTCTGTATTTGCACGGCCATTTCATTTTCATTAGTCTTCAAATTAGAAATATATTATATAGTATATTCGTATATATATATATGTATATAGTATATAGTATATTCGTACGCTTATGTGATTTTAAAACAGTTTAAAGGTGGTAAGTTAAAATAAATATTTAAAGTTAACACATAATAGAATTTTTTATAGACTGATTAAAGTTTTAAAATAATTAAACAACTTTTATATTGGAAATGTACGTAAAGAAAATTGTTCAATCACATTTTTAAAACCTGGAAATATACTTACTTAATACAGTAAAATAGGATGTTAAAGTGAGGTATCAATTGAATACATCTCTGTTTCTGAACTATGATCGTATTATCTTGGGTTTTTGAAAATAATTAAAAGTGATTGAAAGTGAGTTGATAGGTATAAATCATATTTACACAAAATTAATTTAAAAATGTTTTAATACGGCAGTTTAGATTTTAAAATAATATGGTTTTCGTATAAAATAATATAATACATTTGTCTATATCGAAAATAATATTGTTATAGTTTTCAAAAAACGGATTTTTTTCTAAAACGATTTAAAGTTTTAAGATTATTTAAAATATTTGTTGTTAACTTCTTGGCATATATATTTTCTTCTTAAATCATCCAAGACACAGTTTTGGTACTTGGTCGTGAGATATTTCTACTAAATTCGTCCGTTTCATTAAACTCTATCAACAGATGTTGTGCTCTTGATGAAAACCAGAAACTTTCTTTTTTGCCGTACTGAAGACAATTTGCTTGTAACTAAGTAAAGTCGGCTTCATTCTCTTGAAATCAAAAAATCACTTATTTCATTAGGTCTCTGAATGAGATATTGTCTTCAAATAGATGAGTTATCAATGTCAAATACTGTCTCTATTAGTCAAAATTATTAACAGAAGAGGGTAAATATTTTCTAGTAGTATTTTAATTTTGAAACTCGCAAATTAAAGGACCTTTTTAAGATCTACAACATTTATTTGAACCATTTTTCTTTACAATGCATAAGAAACGTTTTATAGGCAAAAAATAATGTTTTTACATTCTATGATTGTTTAAAAAAACAAAAAAGCAAAATCAGCCGCACGTGTCATCAGCCAATTCTCATAGACCTTTTAGAACCTTCAAAAGTCTGTATTTATAACATTTTTACATGAAATTTTTTCACAGATGGACTGGGGTATATTGCTTTTCACAATCATAATAATACAAACTTATAAACCTCACTTCTTTAAGCGAACAACCTTAATGGCCCTCGATCTTAATTTGGACCATCCTCTTAATTTAAGATTAAGGCGTCGTATTAACGTTTATTATCAAAACTTATTTTTATCTTCTACCATAAATAAATCACATCAATACATCACTTCAAAGCTCCCCTGTCACATAGTTCAACAACGAATAAACAATTGCTTAATACAGAGCTTTCGTGCAGTTTCAGTTGGCTACCACGCTTGTTTCTATAACCACGATAATACTAGGAATTAGTCCAGCATCTTATCTAGTTTTTTAAACAAGTATATTGGTAATATATAGTTATAATAGAAACTACGAGTAAATTATTGTATAAAGTAGGTATAACTTATTTGGACTCATTAAAATAACACTGAAAAGAAAAAAGAATAACTAAAATTTCTGTTGTCTCTATGTTTAATTTAACATCAAGTAAATGTTTATGTTATGCTTCAAATAATAAACTATGTTAATACATATGAAAATTCTAATTTTATGCAATCTGTTTATATTTGAGAATTTTTAATTTCTTTTATAATAACAATATTTAAAATATATTTCAATCACTTTTAAAAAATTGCTTGTGTAGGTACCTAAAGCTATTTTAAATTTTCAAAAATCAAGTTCGATCTATTTTGGAGTTCAGTGATCTATTCAACGATTCTGATCGTGGTAGCCTACTCATTCCAGATATTTCTTTGCTTTATTATTGTTTTCCCTTGTGTAGGACGAAAAGAATCAGATTCTTACGACAAACGCTTGGTTAAATTTGGTAAGTGTCATGGGGTCCGTTTGTCCTCACGCAATGTTATAGCAGATCAAACACTTACTATGTGCCTGGGTTTATCAGTCGGTGTTTGACTCTGTCTTGAGTGGCTATTGATCGTATAAATATATAGCTCCCAGGGATAACAGGTCTCAATGTAACATTTTTTAGAACTTGACCTCTTGGATCAAGAAAAATAGTTGTGCTACTACTTGGTTTTACTATTGACACATTTGATAAAACTTTAAACTGATAAATTTTATTGGATAAATTTTGCTAAAAAAAATTTGCTTTAACATACATGTATTTGCGATTATACAGGGTGTTTCTTTGGAAAAGTAAGATACGTTAAGACTGTAAAATGAGGACATTTAGACGATCTCAACAATCTCATACTTAATAAATATATCTTATTTGATCAACAGAGATATTGGGTGTTTTATCTATTTTGCCAACTTTTTATTTGGTTCATAACTTTTTAACCACAATGTATATTTTGCACGCGAATATTCTTTAAGGTGTCCAATTGACTAATTTATTTATAGTTATAAGAAATCCAGGTTCGGATTAAAAAAATATTCCGATCCAAAAACATCTTGTATATTAGATTGTTTAAAAACCGATTCCGCATTTGAAAATACGATGAAAAATTAAATTTAGTGGTATACTTTAAATTTTCGGCAAAATGTTTTTTCTGGTAAAATTTTGAATTTGAATTCTGAAATTATTATGTTAATTGCGAGAGTTGGGCGCCTTAATTTTAATTAATACCATTATTTATTCTAAATTAATAATTTTTTATTAATTCACTGGTTTTTTTATCATGTGCAAAACACATTAATTAATGAATAAATAATAAACAGTCTACACAAAATAGATGACTTTAATCACCGAACTATCTTAAAAATTAACTAAAAAACAGAGAAAGTCATTTATTATCAAAACTAAAGTAATTATTTAAAATGACCACTACCTTGTTAAAGACAAAGTCTTGCTCTTTTTGTAATATGTCTTACTGACTTCCTAATCTAGTCTGGATTATTTTTCATTTCTTCAAATGTGTCTTGAATCCGCCCAACAAGTGTTCTTTCCTACTATGTATTTCATAGTTATGAACTTTGTATTTTAAATATATCCAAATCATCGACAGGATTAAAATCATATGATTATGAAGGTCAGACATGAGGACCGCCTCTACCAACGCATCTATTGCGAAAATTGTCGGATAAAATTTTTTAACTATGCGCCTGTAATGTGTTAAAGCACCATCATGTTGAAAGTATATTCCACCTGTATTGTTATTTTCATCATCTCGTAAAATATTTTTTAAACAATCGAAATACCCTTCACCGGTTAGGGTGAGAGGTAAAATATTTGGTCCTATTAATTTGTTATCAAATATGCCACACCATACATTAACAGAAACCATTGTAAGAATAGAGATTATTTTTTTCGGTCTTCACCAGACAGTGGTATGCGGAATTTGCAGACCATGACTAATTCGTCAGGTACTCACTTTTGGATTATTCTCAATTAAATTAAGAATATTATTTTCCAGATTACCGTTTTGTCTTGCATTATGTTCGTGTAGTCTTATCGTTGTATATTAAACGTGTCTTCTGAAAGAATCATATACCTTTCCAAAAGTTTAATAACTTGGTATTCTTCGTTGAGGAAACCGCGTTTTATACTCTTTTTTAGCAGCTCTGCCGTTACCATCACAAAAACCGTACACATATACCATATCCGCTTATTCTTCGTTGCTGAAAAGATAAGGCATATTATTAGTTCTTAATACAGAAATAATGTATGAAAATACAAAGAAATTATTCAATACGATAAAAATGAAAGAATATTTAGCATTTTTGACACTAGTAGATTATTTAAAACAAATGAAAATTACCGTATCTATTCAAAAAGGAAATCTTGTCATTGTCACCTGACACTAAGATAATAAAATTTGAAAATATTAATGCATAATATACATTTTACTTATCTTATTGTAGCGTATTCAGACATATTTCAAAACTATCAAATTTTTGATGGTGCTCATTTATACAATACAGTACAATAATTACTTTAGTTTGGAATAGTTATTTTTCTATAATTATTTGCCGTTTTTTCTTTAATTTTTAATATACTTAGTTGAAGTTATAAAGTATAAAGTTATGTATTTTTTGTGGGCTCTTTATTATTTATTCATTATTTAAAGATGAATATTTATTATGAAGTATTTGTCACCCATAATAAAAAAACCACTGAAATGTTAACATTTTACCAATTTAATTAATTTTTTTTTACTTCAAGCTCTCGCAATTCACATGATTTCAGAATTCAAATTCAAAATTTTAGCAGAAAAAACATTTTGCCGAAATTTTAAAGTATACCACTAAATTTTTTTATACTCTTTTTAATACAGCATCCACTTTAAAAAATCTAATGTGTTTTTGGGTAGGAATATTTTTCCAAAATTTTTTAATCCGGACCTGGATTTATTATAATCTTAAATAAATTAATCGACTGTATACCTTAAAAATATTGGCGTGTCAAGTATGAAGGAAATGTACACTGTGATTAAAACTTATGAACCCAATACAAAGTTGGCAAAATAGATAAAACACCCACTATCTTTGTTATTGATAAAGTTAGACTCATTAAGTATAGGGTTTTTGACATCGCCCAAGTGTCCCCTTTTCCAGTTAATGAATGTTACTTTCCCAACTGTTAATGTAAATATTTTCATATAAATATTATTATTGTTTATCATACTTCTTATACTCGATGACATGGTTCTTAGTATTTTATTAATATCTTTGCGAAATATGGGCAAGACTATCATTCATAGTATGGTTAAATATAGGGTGTATTAGAGAACTTTAGTTAATAACTACTGCTACAAAATCATTTTATTATCTTGCCAACAATAAAAAATTAAAAGAAAAGTGTTTTGAAAGAAGAAAAGAAAGTGTTTTGAAAATGTTTCCGACGTCCATTTTGATCACGAAATTACCTATCTATTTTTTAGATGTTAATCCTCAGTTTATTTCTGTTAGGGAATCCTTATAAAAAGCAGATTTTTCTTGACTTTTCCATTGTGTTTATCATGGTACATATTTATACTCAAAATTCTCGTTATTGGATGATAGGTGCAATGGTGAAATCGATAGATAAAGTTAGGTTCATTTATACATTTACGTTTGTTTTGTTGTATACAGTTTATGCATTTTAAAATCTTGAAAACTTCTAAAATTTAGTTAACCTTGTATACATTGGATGAATAAAACAAAAATGTATATATCCAAAAAAAAAAAATGGCAACCATAAATACGTTATTCTAATGTACTGGTCTTTATCAGTACGGTGTAGTCAAATTTAAATAAGTGATATGTAAGTAAAGTGAAATTAAATAAGTAAAAAAAAATATCTCAATGTATCATTTTGTGGCATCAATACAAGAATCTTTTCTACAATATACGTTATTATGAGTATGTAGTATCATGTAATAGAAAAAGGAATTCGTAGATCTATCAATTATTTCTTTTTGTTATTATTATTTGATACGGCATACTCGTAAAAAATATTTGTACTATGTACATTGTACAGGTATCATTGTTTTCCATTGTGAATATAGCTATCGTGGCCTATTATTCGTTGTTAGACCTAAGCAAAGCATTAGTTTCGATAACACAGATCGGTGGTGATGCTGTGTAGAAATCCTTTTGGTTGTACCGTACAATGAAGACCAATGTATCAGTAGATACGGTTATTTATAGGGTGATTTTTTCTGAGTTCCAATTAGATGTTTTAGAGAAATTTAATATAATTAATATCTGAAAATTTAGGGTGAGGTTTTTAAAAAGGTATGCTGAAATTTTCTAAAATATTTTCACAGTGTCCTCCATAGCCCCCTACCACTTCCGGTTATACCGAAAGTTGACTAAAACTTCCTTATTTGAAATATGAATATTAATACGAATTTCGATGTAACTAATCTTGAGGATTCTTTCAATTTAAAGTTATGCTACCTTACACCGAGTGTTTTACGAGATATGACCAATTTTATTATGAGACACTGTCTAATATGACACCCTGTGCATTTATAAATAATATATTTGAATTTTTTTTGTTTCGTACACATGGTTTTTTTTGTTTTAGTGTTTCTTAAATGAATCATCCTATGTACATATTATGACGCATATTATTAGAAAGAACTTACACTGTTTTTTAAGTTTCATTAATTAGTTCCTATAGCTTAAAACCTATTTATTCGTCTATAACTTACGCAAACTGATAAATGTTAACTAATCTTCTAAATAACTTAAAACTTACTAAATTTTAAAATACGCGTTTGGAATCACCTTGTGTATTAAATTTTATTTTATTCACAAAATGTTGAAGTTTCATCAATCAAAAAACATGATACTCGAAAAAAAAATAGTATACAGGGTATGAAATCGAAGAATGGTTCATAAAAAAGTTTATCATGTAAAATATTCGGTGTAAGATAGCTTAACTTTAGATTGAAAAAATTCTACAGAGTAGTTCCATCGAAATGCGTAATAATATACCCTGTAAAGAATGACCCTGTATATATATATATTTATTTTTTTGGGTGTGTTATTTTTCAGCTTTGTTCCTCTACGAAAACATAGAACCTCTCTCTCTTTGAATTTTTCTGCTAATCGGATCATATCGTATTTTCTTAGTGTGGTAGTTACCTACAGGTTTTGTCGTCTTAAATAACAAAATGTTTTAAATATGATCGTTGCGATATCATTGTGATCAAGTTATCCTCAGATGGTTCTGCTTCACACAGGTTCTCGTTAAGGTCAAAATCAAATTTTCAAGTTTAACTTGATATCTTCTCACTTTTTTGTATTCTTCATGCAATTACTATTTTTTGATTGACGTAACGGAAACTGAAATAAGTAAGGATGCTTTACTTGTGCAAACTTTGATGTATTTGATGTACAATATAAGATCAAATAAATGAACGTTTTGAATATTAATAGTTTTAGGTATTACATTTAACAGTTATCTTTTCCAACAGAAATATAAAAATAACTTAGACTGTTGGAAAGGTACACATAACATTTCTATTTAAATATAGAAATTTTCTAAAGATTCGTTTGTTTTCTTTTATTTTTGATTGGTTTTTATTAAATTTTACTTTCTTTTTATTACATTTAAAATAATATTAAAACACAGAACTGGCATTAAATAAACTAATAAAACGGGATGTGGCACTCAGGGATTGACCTTGGAGGGAAAACATAGCTTCCTTACTGTGATCTATGCACGATGCGATAGATTGTTTAAATAAAGTTTTTATATTTATTAGAGAGCAGAATATTCTAATGTATATCTTATATATATTCTATATATATATATATATATATATATATATATATATATATATATATGTATATATATATATATATATATATATATATATATATATATATATATATATATATATATATATATTATATAATCAGTGATTCGCGCGATCTGTTGTTACAGTCGTTCGTCTTTTTTATCATACCTCTGCACGATCCACCGCTCCATCCGTAGAGCGTGATAAGAAAGCTATGCTTGCAAAAATGAAGCTTCTGAATAAAATAACGGGTTAATTAATAAATGCGAAAGAAGCTTTTATTTATTATTCTATTATTCACACAAATTTTAATTGTTTACGAAATTTTATTGTTAATTCTAATGTTCACAAAACACTAAAAAGAACAAAAGACAAAAAGTATGTAAATAAAAGTTATTCCTCATTTCTTAATTAAATAAATGTTAAGCATTACGTGCGGTGCCGCGAGACTACAGCTATCAATCGATTTATACTACTAATAAAGCAGTCGATCACTACTTAATCTACTACCAGACAACGTGTCCCGCTTCAGCATTATCTCTTTTATCTCTCCTCTATTATGTATAACTAGACAGATACATAAAATATAACAAGAAATAATAAACATGAACTATTTTCACGCAGCATCCATCGTTGCGATATGATTCTATAACGCATGTCGTACAAATTGTATTTCAAAAAAACTCGTTTGTAGCTAATAATAATTTAAAATTGTTTTATTAAACAGTATGTTTTAAATTATCCGTACAACTTTTCTGAAGAAGTTTCCAAAACTTCGTATTCCATATTCTAACGAGAGAAACTCAGGGTTTGAATTATTTACAATAATTTATTTTAACGTTTACAAAGTTGGCATTGTACAAACTGTTTAATTTATTAAATTTAATTGATCGCAGCCTGAGAGACTTGCACATCCCTTAGATTGACATTCGGGTGCTACAATTCATTGGGACGAGGCACTTTAATTCGTATAATTAGGAACCACTCCGCAGTGCTCCAATGCTTTAAACCATCTCTTTCCCACTATAGTACTCTCATGCGTGATAGGGGCTCTATTAGCAAAGTGCTTGTCGTGTGGAAGTCCTGGGTACAAGAACTCCAACACGATGCACTATCCCGATCAAATCAGGTTAGCGTTAGGTGCTCTTTTCCTACTATCTCTAGTATCTTGTCATCGGATCTGGGATGTAGGCTCTTCGTGCCTGGTTCCAGAGCCGGACTTCTATTCATTCTATTTTTATACAAGCTAATTCAAATTTTTTTGGGCATACATGTAATCAGTCTCATTGTAGTAAGATACATTCGAGGTCTTTTTAACAGTCCAAAATTCAGTACGTGCATCACAACTACTTTTGCAAGTGTTGTATACAATTGGTTTCATTAAAAACTTTCTTCGTACAACACACCACTTACCGCGTTGCATTTTACCTGTTCCGCTTTTAACTCTACTGCAGATACTTCTATCTATTTAGGCAGGCTATGTAATCTAATCCTAAATACTTAAAACCATCATTTACAATCATTTCAGCATTCATAGTTACCACATTATCAATAAAATAAGGCCAAGCGAAAAATATCTAAAACCCGGATGAAGAATTACGATATGAAATATCAGTTCGCTCAAATCAAGGCACTAAAAAATAACCCAAGTGCAAAAAAAAACAATTAGAAATATGCGCTCTACAGCAAACAAACAAAAACGAAAAGACAATCAAGATTAGGTGGATATATACTAATCTGTTGTCTTCTCTGAACCAGAGACGATAAAAAGAATGTTAGAAACAGCAGGGATGAAAATCTTGGAAAAATTGATGGTAAGACACTATAGAACAGTAATTACTATTTAAATGGGAATAAGCCACAATTAAAGGTTAAACTACGTTTATTGACGTTTCAATTTCCACTTCGGAAATCGTTCTCAAAATACAAACATTAGTAAATTTGTATTTTGAGAACGATTTCCGAAGTGGAAATTGAAACGTCAATAAACGTACTTAAATCTTGAATTCTGGCTTATTTCCATTTCAATAGTAATTACTTTAAAATGCCACAAGAAAATAGCTTCAGAACAACTATAGAACAGAGCTAGAAGTATAGATTAATGACGTATATACAAGGTAGAGAACATCAAGGACTGAGGAATAGAAGAGTAGAATAGAACTATCAAATAAGTCGAATGATAACAAATAGAGTAGTAAAGACGGTTCCTCGATAGAAGGACGATCAGTAGGAAGATCACGAAAACGATGGAACGACAACTTACTCTACATTGGAAAACAGACAGAATTATGTCTACATAAAAACAAGAAGAAGAAGAGAAAAAAGTTACCACCTTATTAGTAGTAGTAACTCCAACTTAAAAAAAACACTTAGCTCACCAATCTGAATACAAAGAAGGTAGTCATAACTCAGAGTTGGAATTGAATTTTTTCAGATACTGAAGTAAAAGTAGAATGACGTTTTCCATAAGTTGGATCAAAATATTATGTTTATTACAACATTAAAGATAAGATGAAACGGTTTCTTAATATTGTTGTAAAGCTATTTTATTGTGACATTTTAAAGTAATTACTATTTTAATGGAAGTAAGCCACAATTGAAGGTTAAAGTAAGTTTATTGAAACCGAGTTAGATGTGCTAACCACGAAACATGAGCAAAGAAATGCTGCTTCGCTATTTATCCTTTATATCTTACATTCTGAATAATTTGCTCCTTTTCTAACTTAGCTGGACCATACTGATGACGACCAAATAGTCAGAAATTCGTATTTATGGTTGCCTCCCACCTTCATCCATTTTCTTTCTACTGAGTTGCGAGTTTTTGCAATGATTTTTTCTTTAGCTTTGTTATACTAGTGTCGCAGTAATTAACAACCTTTTTTTCTATATATATATATATATATATATATATATATATATATATATATATATATATATATATATATATTGTTCAACTGGATGTGACTGTGACGAGTTAGGTGCCACATCTTTGTAATAAGTAAAAAAAAGAAACCACTCTCTGCATTATTTATTTTTTCTGGCAACGATGTTATCGTATTTCTGAGAAGGAAAAGATATTAGAGTGTTTTGCAGATTTTAGGAATTCTTGTCAGGACGGGGGAAAAGTCAGTGAGGTTGCGGAGGTAACTAGGATTTATATAAAAAAGGATTTTCAGATAGCTATCACAATATATCTTTGGGGCCTTCTTGTTGGCTTTTATAAAAAGGAAATTGAATGTATATGTAGGGAAACATCAAATAGATTTACTTTTTTATGATCTCCAAAATCATTTGGAAAATATTGAATATTTAAGGAGGAATTAAACAATTTAGATATTGATTTAATTCTTTAAGAAATCAATCTTTAATGTTATATAGTATAATATACTAATGTATCTAATGGATGCAACAAATCTATGATATAAATTTTATCCAAAATTGATTGAAAACAAAACAAAGTAATCTATTAACCATTAGTTTTTAAGAGGAATAAAATATTAACAGGCAAGTGAATATGTTCAATGGTACCTAAACATGAAACAAACGTAAATCGTTTTAGATTTTATTTATTTTATTTTTCATGCTTTCAGTTTTTTCATTAACTCAAAAACCAAACATTTTTAATAAATACATTTATATTTATCACGTACTTTGTAGGTTAAATTAGATTAGGTTTAATATGAGTGAGCGCTTAACGACCCTTCCGCTTATCTCAGAGGTCTCGCTTAGCTAATAGGTCTATTGTAGCTCATTCCTAGGTTAAAGTTGACTATGGTTGTTGGTGACACTCATAGGGCTTGATTTAATAATGCTCAAATGAATTGAATCTTATCCTTTTCAACCCTAGGCAGTTGTGCAGAACATGTTTGTCCAGTAAATCATTACTATTCACATCTAGTAGATCTTTGGATCTCTTCTTTGAAAGTTTATATTTAAAAGCCTTTGAATATTCTAGTTAGTATCAGTGGTTACGTTTAATCCGTTCCACCCAGAACAGTATCATTCTTTTGACTGTGCTTTTCGCTATGCCAACGAAACGTTCTGGGCCTCTAAATGCTCCACCCCTGGAAACTAAGGTCGCTTTTTCATTTCATTTAATACTGTAATGTTTTTATTAATTTATATTTATTCTAGTTTATTTATTAATTCTTTACTAATTTATTATATTATAATTTACTGCGACCATTTGGTCGAATTTGTCGTTGGAATTATCAGATGTTGTCGTCTGACGGATTATGGATGTCACAGGTACACAAGTTCCTACTTTTGTCTCTTTCTTGATGATTACTGGGTAGTCATTGACATTGATAAGTCTCACAGGAATTTCTTTAGCCACGATCACCAATTCCTTTCCAATTATGATTCCTCGGCCAACCTCGTCGTCATGGTTCCAAGACTCCATCATAACAGGTGTTCCTTCGTCCACAATTCCCTGTAGCCGCGCTACTATGATCGTTTCACTTCTCGCAGGCACGACTGTATCTTCTTTAACGGCTGCTTGCATAGTGTTGTCATCATGTGGATGAAGAAATACCTCCTCGTTACCAACTTTGATTACCTTATTCTTAAAATCCAATTGGAATCCATGCGTATTCATTACGTCCATTCCTAATATAACATCCTCTTCGATGTCAGCAACTATAACAGTATGGACGAACTTTTCTGCTCCAATGCCTCATTGTACCTGAATTTCTCCATGAATGTTGGCATTTTCACCTGTAGTGGCCCGAAGTCGCAACCTCGTTGGTAACAGTTTCTTTCGGCTGTTTATAACTGTCGGGCGTATAATGGTTCTGGTCGCTCCGGTATCCACCAACAACGTATGCTTTTTACCATTTATGTCTCCATCTACATATACACTATCTTCACGACATTTCAAAGAAGCTATTAGTATGAGAGGGTCTTTGGAAAAGTTCTGGGTCGAAGCTGCCCCCTAAGGCCGACCCGTTCTAGTTTTTTGATTTGCGTCGTACCTAGGATGCTTACAGGAACTTCGTACGTGTCCTATTTCGCCACAATTCCAGCATCTGATGGTCTTCGTTTTCTTGTATGTCATGCTTTTCATCATATTAACGAGCTGGTCAAGTTTATCTTCATCTCCTTCCTCTTTTACAGTCCTAACTTTACTGTACCCGCCAGAGGCCTGCGTAGCTGACTCATATTCGAGGGCGGCGGATAAAACATCAACCAGCGTCTTGTGACGAGCTAATCGTAGTGTTCTCTGCATTTCATGATCACGAGGACCATCAATAAATGCTTGAACGGCCAACTTTTCCATCATGTCTTCGGGAGCTGTTGGATAAGCATATCGTACTAATCTGGCAATATCTACCTCATATTCTTGAAGAGCCTCATCTTTCTTCTGTCTACGAAAGCTACGAAGCACACCTAAGGCATCTCCTCGAAGAGCGATAGTCAGGTTTACAGCCTTTTCTTTTTCAGACCATCCATTCGCTCTTGCGGCTGATTCGAACTGTTTCATGTAGTTGTTCCATGATGATTTTCCGTCGAAAGTTGGGACTTTAACATG
This sequence comes from Diabrotica undecimpunctata, assembly GCF_040954645.1. Taxonomy (NCBI): domain Eukaryota; kingdom Metazoa; phylum Arthropoda; class Insecta; order Coleoptera; family Chrysomelidae; genus Diabrotica; species Diabrotica undecimpunctata. Next base: position 52,493,520 of record NC_092812.1, read on the forward strand.
AACAGAACCTCCACTTCTTTCAAATTTCGGCCGTGTCTCCAACTTATATTTTGTCTCGTCTTCTTTTGTCTCTACTGTAATTGGGTTGTTTCCTCTCTCTGCTGTCCCTGTTTACTCCAGCTTCTTTTCCATCTTTTTCCATATCTTTTCTTCGAAGGCCAACACATCGGCAGCAACTTGGTTTTCTAACGAAGACACTCTATCGTCAAGAGCAGACATCTCAGAAGTGACTTTAGAGATGTTAGCAGAAACTTTGCTTTCTAGAGAAGAAATCTCGTTAGAAACTTTGCTTTCTAAAGAAGCGATGTCACCAGAAACTTTCGAAATATCGCCAGAAACTTTGTTCTCCAATGATGCGATGTCACCAGAAACTTTCGAAATCGACGAGATAACAGCAACATGCTTGTCTTCAAATATATAAGTTTCACGATCTAAACCTTCTTCTTTTAAAGCGTTCTTTAGTCGTTGGACTAAATCAGCCTTTTTCCCGGTAGAAGCTAATTCCCTATCTTCAAGATGCCTTCTTAAATCCGTAACTGTGAGCTTATAAATCGTAGCCATTTCCACAATTTCCATTTATTCCACTTTTCTTCTGACACCACTTGTATTGATAAGTCTAATTTAATTTTATTTCACTTCCGACACCATTTGTAATGTTTTTATTAATTTATATTTATTCTATTTTATTTATTAATTCTTTACCATATTATTATATTGTTCTTATTTTAATTTATTAAAACACACGGTAATTTATATCAGTTTATTAAACTACTGTACAATTTATTTGACGAGCGTAACAATTAAAACGCGGCGCGCGATCTTCAAAATTAATTGTTCCTTTCAATGAAAGCTCCGTTATTATATATAAAAATACAGCCGGTCGAGAATTCCTCTGAATATACTAGAAGGTAAATCCGGGACATCGTTTCGACCGGTTTCTGGAAGCTTCGGTTTCAGGTAGATTTCTGCCAGCTGATCGAAGGGTCTCGTACAATCTACAACATATTAGTGAATAAACACATGTTTACAAGTTTTTAATATGACTCATATTTTTACGTAACAATACCAATGGATCGTACGGATGGATCGTGGATGTCGGGCATCCGAAGTAAACTTACTTTGATAATATTTCCGATCCAAAGCAAATTCTGCAGACAGTTTCAAACTAACTTGGAGTCAATTCGGTTCGATTTCAGCACCTCTCTGGTCTCTGGGTCAAGTGTTTACTTCTAACCCATTCCTCTCGGGGGCAAGAGTCTGCTTGGACAGGTACTTTAGGCCTATATTGCATATGCAGAAGTTAGTTCTGACTTCCGATAGGAGCCTCATTCAGTGCTTGTTCCAGTTTGTTGATGATCAGGTCTGCTTGAGCCTGACCCAGTTGAGTATCAAGACGGTGTCTCTATGCCACGCTCGTTAGAGTTCGTTAGATTTGTAGCGACTTTTTGAGCGAAATATTTTTCCCCCTTTCTTCAGAGTGGCTCAGAGTCTTTCTTTTCGGAAAACCTTCTGACTAAGCATTTCGGGCGTAGATAAAATAGACTATTGGAGTCGCCTCTCTGATCAATCCCGTTGTATTTGTATCTATAAATTCAGAAGATTTACGTACCTTTGAATCTATTTCTGAACAATTTCTTTATTTTCTGATCAAATAGTCTTTGCTGTGCTAAAGCTATAATCCCCAAAGTTGGCCAACTCTCTGGGTCATCGCTTCAGATAACAAATTTTGTTTACAGATACTCAGTCCAAATAAGAATATCTTGTGTGATTAGATAACCATCTCCACTATTTTGATGAACATTTAAACTCATTTGGAGTTTCTTTAATTCTTATTCACTAGCTAATTTACATATTATATACCAGCTTATATGTATATATATATATATATATATATATATATATATATATATACTTATTTTTTGAATTGTTACTAAAATATATTCTTCTATAACAATAATGGATTGTGTTTTGGTGTTGAAAGAAAATCGGACACTATGACCTCAGCAGATGTTTGCCTTTCCCCGTCTAGTATATCCATACCGTTTAAGCCAATCGCAATACTTTTATTCGGTCAGTTTACTTCTCTGAAATTAGTGGCTGGGTATATACCAGGTACAAGTATGAGGATAAAAATAATCTTCTCAATAGATAAATATTAAGTGACTATTTTTGTCATATTTAGAATTTCGAACAATTACTTAATAGGAAATTGCATTCTAATATCTAAACTGAAATAGATCAATCAAATCTATAACCTGCAGAAAATAGACTAATGTGTTGATGGTTTTAAACTAAAAACACCTGTGTTTTAATATTTTATCATTATTTACAGTATTTTTGTTTCTTTTTATACAAAGTATGATCTCCAAACAGATCGTAAGAAGAATGTACTAGGATCAAAACATCTGTGTTAGTATAAATTTGTATGAGAAATACTAGCTCTATCTCTGCATGTCTTCAATGATTTATCATGAGCTATCCCTCATATATCTTTTAGAACTATCAGAAATCTGTATAAAATTTTTAAGTGAAATTGATGAATCGAAGGATTGTTGCCGGATTTGTTTCAAATATATTTCTAGTATATTCTTTCTGATGATTAGATCTAATATTTATTTAAGCAGGCTTGTAGTCACATTATATCGTTTATGTAAAATATTTATTTATGGAATTTATAATTATTTTAAAAGTCAAATCCGGTGTCACAGATTAGGACATAGTATGTCCGCTGCATGTTATATTCTAGAAAAAAGTTGATGCTATAAAACATGCTGAATATTTTATATAGCAAAATAAGAAGTTTGGAACATTTTAAAACATTTTTAAAAAAATTTTAAATAAACATAGCACTATATTAAGTTTAAAAATACATACGGAGTTACTGTTGGCTAGAAATTTTCAAAATTTAATATGACACAGTTCATTTACAATTATTAAAGAAGTCAGAAAACATTCACAACAAATTGCTCATTTTCAGTGCTTTATAATATAATATAATATAACCTAACATATTTAAATGTCCATAATAGGTGTTTTAAATAATATAATCCATAGAAACAGATATTATACTGTGTCCGTCCAAAATATCAGGCAAACATATTTTCTGAACATTGAATAACAGTATCTGTTTATAGTTTTTTGATAGCATTCAGCGATGTAATGATAAAAACTGGTGCTCTGGTGCTGTTTTTTATGATACTTTTAATTTAGTTCACATGGCAATTAATACCCTGTTTGGGAGCGATCCTTTAAAAAATTTTCAAACACATAAATTTTACATAAATACAATTAATTAAAAACCACGATTAATTGTAATGAAAATTTCATTTTATTATTTTGTTGGCTTTTCGATTACTAATCCAGAAAAGAAGCTAAAAATTATAATGATGTTAACCTATATACACACAAAAATTTTTAGGTTAATATTATCAATGTATATATATATATATATATATATATATATATATATATATATATATATATATATATATATATATATATATATATATATATATATATATATATATATATATATATATATATATATATATATTGGAGTGTAGGCTTTTGTTTTTAATGGTACATTATTTTCGGGATTTATAGGCCACGATCTAGAATTATTAGAGGCTATGCATCAGTGAGCGGACATTCGCTCCGAGCATTGTTTGACAGCTTTTTCAGATGAAACTTCACAAATAAATAATTTCAGATCACGGCCTATAAACCTCGAAAACAATGCATTTAAGCAATTAAATTTTTTTAAAATTTTTGCATGTGGTAATATGTTACATGATACTGTTTTATTATCTGATTCTTATAATATAGCGTAGATCTGCTGATGGCTAAATTAACGGATACATCAGTAAATCGTATCAAAAGCTATGAAAAGATACCCTAGTTCAGTTATCAACAAATGTATTATTTATTGTTAGGTAGTTAAAAAATTATTATGAGAATAAGAAGATACTATAAAATTATAAACACATGATGAAATAATATTTATTAAAAAACTAATAAAAATAATATATAGAATATATAAAACAATAACAGAAGAGTACGAATTTAAAAAAGTGCACATCATATATTTAAATAAAAATTAAGTTCATTTTTGTCAACTGAAAATAACGTAAGTAGAAGCACAGAGCTATATTTCTCAACAGAGATAACAATGTCTAACTAATGTTACATTAGACTTGACCATATATAGTACAAATGGCTGTGTATTTTTTCTAATTAAAGGTAAAATTCTAGATAAAGTAATAATTAAGATTTTTTTGGTAATCTACATTTTGGTGCATAATTGTATATATTATCTAGTTTATTATCTATTAGTGAAAATGCTCAGCTGTATTGTGCTCTGCATGCTTTGTTATGTTACTAACTACCGATGTTTCCCTTTTATTGTTTGACCATAGGACGAGAAGAATCAACTCCTAATAACAAATATTTGGCTTTCTTTGGTAAGTGAAAACCAATTGACTAACTAAACTATATACACACACGGCAGTGAATTTGTTAATTTTGTTGAGTCTGTACATTTTTTTAATCTTCTTTTTCATTCTTAGATCTGAATCTGTCAGAATGTTTGATATGGTATTTATCCCTTTTTCAACCTGTACAGAGCTAGTTGTTGTCCCGAAGCCATTTTTGGCTATTTGATGGGTCAGTACTCCTAAATGCCAACTCTGGCGGATTTTCATAGATATGCTAGATTTTTATACTCCGCTTAAAAACTACATAAATATCAAAACAGCTATCATATATTTTTTAATTATATTGTACATATATTAAAAGATATTCAATAATTATTTTTAATAAAGGTATAGTATCAAATTATAAAATAATGCACGGGCAAAAGTAAACCACGAGAAACACAAACGGGTAATGCCTAAAAGGACGAGGCCAAGTAGGTCAACTATCGAAATGGTATTATAGTCTAGGGGCCAGGACTGTTGTGTGGCCGATCAAAGTCCATGGAATTTTAGAATTACGGAATTTTTTTATAAACAATTTAATTGTTTAAATCATTATAATTCGTAAACTAACAAATAATAATCATCTTGACATGTAATTTGTTTTCCAAAAAAAAACCTACAAAATGATATTTGGTAAACCTTGATGATCCTATAATTAGAACCAAATGTATTGCAAAATTAGTCCAAAACATTGCAAAATTACGGCATTTAGATTTTTCACTTGTAATACGGCTGCGTTTTGAGTAAAATAATTTTATAATAGCTCAAATTAAAGAAAACAGCTTTAAAACTAAATTTTAACCATAATCGAAATATTATTTATAGACCAGGGATCTGTAAAAAATCGACTAAATTTGGATGCAAGAGGTGACATTCGGATTTTTTCAAAAATAGTTCGGTGATAACTTTAATAATAATAATTGACTTAAGCTTGCTCTCAAATAAGTCAAGAACATTAATAAAAAAATTAAAATATTTAAAAAATACTAAAAATATCGATTTTTTTCTACTACCCTTGCTTATAGCTTTAAAACATTTCATTTTGGAACAAAGTCGCAATAAAATAAAATAGCGACAATTCGATTTTTTATAAGTTACGGCTGGTTAAAATGTTATAGTTTATTAACGTTGCTGCAAAGTTGCAATAAATACAAAAAATGGGTGAAATAAGCGTTTTCTTATTCAATGTTTTTCAACCACTTACATTACATATAAGACCTTCATAATTCATCTAGAAAATTTTATATATTATATTTTATATATTTATATATTATAACATAATAAAACAGTCCTCCTCCACATTTCATTAAAATCGGTTTAACAGATTTTGCATAATAATTTTTGCAATCTAAAAATCTTGCACAACAGAAACTAGAAAGTTTGCCAATTTTTTAATTACAAAAACGTAATTATGCTATCTCTAACGTACTTTATGAAAAAAAAAAGTTGAATTCTGAGCAGTGCTTCTGATATACAACCGGTCAAAATTTGCGACGAAGTTATAAACAATAGGATGATAATTTTTAAACCATTACCTTCTTCTTTCCGATCTTATTCTTTATAAAAATTTTCATATCTTCAAGATATTATAATAATAAATAAACATATATTATAATAATTAAAACCATGGGTATTGCGCGTGAAAAATGCCAAAAAATTAGGTTGAAGCAAATTGAATTTCAAATATCAATCGATATAAGTAAAAAAATGTAATATCTCGGCTTCCAACGAAGCAATTTGCTTTTAATCTGATGTAATTCTACTGGAGGCATCTAAAAAATGAATTATCAAATGCCGGAGATGCTTTATTTCTGTTATAAATAAATTAATTGATTTATACTCCAGTCTTCAGAGATCAAAATGGCACTGAACCTCTTAAAATCATACAAACAAACTGAATTTTTCTGAAGGTGTTAATTTTTGGATCCCAAAAAATATGCAAAAATGTTTAATGTTCCTACTTCCGGCTTCCGACTAAAACTCTCGTAGGAAAAAAACGGAAAAAATCGATTTACCAATAATCTCTGAGTAGTAGATGTAGCTGGGACAGTTTTGAACAAAAATGTTTATAAGCACTTTTTGTGTAAAATAAACTGTTCTCTCCGTAAAATTTGTATCAATTCGACGGTAAAAATTATCGTAGTATCGGAGTATCCTATCGACAAAATCAAAAAGCTCTTTAGAAGTGAAATGTGAAGCTTTCCTATAGAATTTTTATATTTTGCCGCAAATTTATCAGTTTCCATTAACCGGTCACTTAGAATTTTCATTGATAAAAGCCCAATCTTCAAAACGTATAGCATCAAATGTCAGTTTTGATTTTTGGCAACAAATGTGAGGCATTTGAAATATGTGTCTTTTAGGCATATTTTAAATACCAATTTGTTGCCAAAAATCAAAGCCGAAATTTGATGCCATAGGTTTTTAAAATTGGGCCCTAACATTCGAAATTCCATTGTAACCGGTTAATGGCAAAAATCGCAGAACGTTTATTTATTTAACACTTTTATAGAACACTTTTACGTTTAAATGGTATTAAAAAAATATGGAATTTTTACCGTCGAATTATACAAATATGTAATAACTAATACAAACTATATTTAAAATTGATTTTTCTACGACATAGATTCATGGTAAATCTATTTTTTCCGTTTTTCGGTTATGAGGGGTGGTGGTTTTAGGGGGAAGCTGGGGGTAGGAATAGTAAATTTTTTTGAACATTCTCAGAAAAATTCAGCTTATGTATTTGTATGATTTTTAGAGGTTCAGTGGCATTTTCGTCTCTGACGCCTGGAGTATAAGTAAACAAATAATTTTATTTGTAACAAAACCAAAGCATATTCGGCATTTGGTAATGCGTTTTTTAGATCTCTATTCGAGTTACGCCAGATTAAATAAAATTAAGAAAATTACTTCATCGGAGCCTATTGTTTATAACTTCGTCGTAAATACCGTTCAACTTTGACCGGTTGTATTTCAAGAACCACTGTTTGTAATTCAACTTTTTTACTTTTGTAAGAAACGTCTTACCGAGTATTTTCTAACGCCGTTTCCTAAATTTAATTTAATTTAGTTACTGAAATATTCTATTTGTTTATAAGCCAAAACATTTTTTCTAATTTTAAAACATTACTGAGACCATCCAAATAATCCGATTTCAATTCCATAAAGTACGTTAAATAGGTTAAGTGCGTTTTTAGAAGTAAAAATTGGAAAACTATCTGGTCTAATTTTTCTTGTGCAATATTTTAAAAACATTCAATTTTTTTAAACAAATTTAGATTGCAAAATTATTATGCGATATATGTTAAATCGATTTTAATGAGACTTAAAGGACTATTTTACTATGTTATAGAAATTTTTTTCTAGAAAAATTATGAAGATCCTATGTCCAATTAAAGTGATTAAAAAACAGTGAATAAGAATATGTTGTTTTCCCCTCTTTTTTTGTATTTATTGCAACTTTGAAGCAGCATTAATAAATTAAAACATTTTTAACCAGCCGTACGTTATAGAAATAACTCATTTGTCGCTCTTCTCTTCTTAGAGTGCCGTCTCCCTACGGAGGTTGGCAATCATAATGGCTATTTTTATTGTTGAACTTGCTGCTCTAAACAAATCAATCGATCTGCATTGATACCAATCACGTAGATTCTTCAACCATGAGTTCTGCCTTCAGCCAACAGATCTTCTTCCTTGAATCTCTCCCTGTATTATGAGTCTCAACATTTCATATTTTGGTCCCCTCATCACGTGGCCTAGGTATTCCAGTTTTCTCGTTTGTATAGTGGTGATTAGTTCTGTTTCTTTACCAACCCTCTCCAGTACTTCTTTATTTGTAATTCTATCAGTCCATGATATTTTTAATACTCTGCTGTATAACCAGAGTTCGAAATCCTCGATTCTTTTTAAATTGCATTTTTTTAATGTCCAAGTCTCAGCTCCATATAATAATATAGAAAATATATAACAGCGAATGGTACGTAGTCTGATCTCCAAATTTAGATTTTTGCACGTTAGGAGTGGCTTCATTTGTATAAATGCTGGTTTGGCAATCTCTATTCGCCTGTTTATTTCTGCAGTATGATCATTTCATTGATCAAAGTTACCAAGTAGTGATATTATTCTACTTGTTTTATCACGTTACCATTGATTATCAATAGGTGATGTATATTTTGTGGTATTTTTGTAATTAGCATGTACTTCGTGTTTTTAGCGTTTATAGTAATTCCCATCCCAGCACTATTCATACTTAAGCTTTCGATAAGATGTTGTAGATCTTCTATACTCGTTGCTATGATCACAGTGTCATCTGCATATCGTAAGTTGTTAATTAATTTTCCGTTAACGGTAACTCCCGCTTTGATAGTATTGAGCGTGTTTTGGAAAATTTCTTCAGAATATAAGTTAAACAAAAGTGGCGATAAAACACATCCCTGTCAAACTCCTCTACAGATCTCCATTTCTTCTGAGTGTTGCCCATCAATTTGAATTATGGCACTTTGTTTCCAATATAATGTTTGTATTATATTTATGATTTTACTGTCAATGTGCTTGTTTATAAGTATTGATATTAGTTTTTCATGTCTTACTTTATCGAAAGCTTTTTCCTAGTCAACAAAAGTATAGATCAACGTTTACATCCCGACATCGCTGAATCAATATGTTGATGGCAAATAGTCCTTCTCGAGTACCGATTCCATTTCAGAACCCGAACTGCGTCTCGCTAATATTCTCCTCTAGCCTTTCGTATATTCTCTTATGTATTACTTTTAGCAATACTTTTAAAGTATGACTCATGAGGCTCAGTGTTAGATAATCAGAGCACTCTTTTGCTGGTTGTTTTTTAGGGATGGTTATAAATGCTGACTTCAGCCACTCTTGTGGTATTATTGCCGTATCGAGAATTCCCATACCGTGTTGAATAAATCTGCCAACACTTCCAAGTTATCCTCTTCCACTAGTTTTAACAGTTCTACTGGTATTTCATCTAATCTAGCTGCCTTATTGTCTTTAGAGTTTTTGATAGCATATTTGATTTCATCTATCGTGATCTTCTGTCTCTCTAAAGGATTTAATTTTTTGTATTTTCTGCATTTCACTTCTTTCATCTTGGAAAAGTTCTCTAACGTACTCCTCCCATCGTCTTAATTTCTCTGGTAAATCTATTAGTAGTACTCCTTTTTTGTCTTTTATGTGTCCTTGCTGTCTATTTCGACCCATTCCAGTCACTTCTCTTATTTTTTTGTGCATATTTCTCATATCATATTTTGTTTCTAGTTCTTCTATCTCTTTACATTGTTTCATCAAATAGATTTCCTTAGGTGTTTTGATCTTTTCCTTAATTATTCGTTATATTTCTTTATACTTCTGTAGATCTTTTCCGTTTCAGTAATGTGTTTTTTATATTATACCACTTTTTATTTACATCCATAATTTGTTTGTTGTGAGTTAGTGTTTTTTTGCATATTAACATTCATATTATTTTTTAATTCGTTTTTTATTTCTTCGTTTTTTAGCATTCTTACATTAATTTTTGGTTGTTGTTTTCCGAGTTCAATTCTGTTTAATTTTATTTTCACGTCAGCAGCTAACGGATTGTGGTCTGAGTTAACATCTGCTCCAGGATAAGTTTTAACCGAGGTTATAGAGTTTTTATATCTGCTATTTACGACTATAAAGTCTATCTGGTTTCTGACAATGTGGTTTTCTGTATGTGAAGGAGACGTCCTGTATATAGTCTTCTCTTAGGAAGCTAAAACCAACTATTGGCAATTACCATATTCTTTTCTTGGCAGAATTCTATGAGCCTTTCTCCTCTCTTGTTTCTAGTTTCTAATCCGAACTGTCCAGCTATATTTTCAACTGTACCTACTCCAATTTTTGCATTAAGGTCTCCTAAAAGGTAAGTAATATCTCTAGATTTTGTTAACTTGATTGTATTGTGAAATTCTGAATAACACTTTTCGATCTCATCTTTGGTCTTATCAGCTGTGGGAGCATAGACTTGGCTTATATTAATATTACAGTTCCGTACTTGAATTTTTAGCATTATTATTCTTTCTGAGATGTTAATCACACCTAGCACTGATTTTCTAATAGTGTTGCTTATGATGGAAGCTACTCCGTATCGATGATCAGTTTTGTCTCCTCCAGTGTAATAAATATTGTGGTTATTTATTGATATCTCTCCATTTCCTGACCATTGTACATCGTTAACCCCAAGTACATCTATATTTAGCCTATCTTTCTTCTCTCTCTCTCTTTTTAATAACATTATGTAATTTTCCAGGCTGATACATACTTCTTACATTCCAGGTAGCTATTTTTATCTGAGATTGTCGAGTATTTTTTTTTTTGGTTTTTTGTGCAAGGGTTTCGCATGTTGACGACCGAGGAGGCCCTGCGTTCTGATGGTTGTCCTCCCCTGCCAAGTTTTGGTCTCCGATTACCATAATCAATAATGTCTCTTGCGAAAATAGTGCTAGCCATTATAATTTATACTAGAGACGTCATCAGGGACCGTTAATGCAGTGTTTTCTCGTTGCCTTCTGCATTCTGATGCCGTTGACCACTTTCTTGATTCTTCAACCTTCGAGACCAATTTCTCAATCTCAGGGTAACAGAGTGTCCTTCCACTTACTATCTCATCCGCTCTAAGCCGGTGGCCAAAAATGGTGGATTGCTTATCCCGGCAAACACTCACAGAGTCGACATCAGAGCCTCGTTAGTTATCTAGCAGGATCTACCAGAAGACGATGATCTAGATCATCGTACGAGCAGGTGAGGTTGACATTTGAATAGGAGTGGTTATATGTTGCGCTTCGCTATCCCATTACATCCCAATCGTCGCTATTTTATTTTATTACGACTTTATTACGTCTTTACTCCAAAAGGATAGTAGAAAAAAATCGATGTTTTTAAGCATGCCTTAATACATTTTTTAATGACATAAAGCATTTTTAAAGTTCACGCGCCGTTACGCGTCGAATGCCTAGAGCCGTATAAGTATACGCATAGTTACGGGCGAAATGTAAATTGCAGTATGTACTTATATCAATAGAAATATTAATGCGCAATCAACAATAGGTAATAAATTAAGTAGAATAAAGTAAATAAGTTCGTTTTAGTAAAAAATCAGATCATCCTTATTTTATAACCTTGCCTATAATACTCTCATAGTAATTCGGTTCTATGCGTTCGGCGGATAACAGCGCGCTCACTTTAATAATAAATTGTATTTATTAATATTTTATTGCATTAAAAAATATATTTGGACATAAAATACGAGTATGTAACTTGCTTTGATATAGTTTAAAGGATTAGCAGCTAAAAAACAGTATAAATAAATTATATGCATTTTTTAAATAAAATCCGTTTACAGTTATTATAACTTTGTTATAAATATTATTTCGAATATAATTAAGGTTTAGTTTTAGTAACCGAGTTATTACAAGTGACAAATCTCCTAAAGGCCGTAATTTTGCACTGTTTTTGTATTAATTTTGCAATATCCCAGGTTTTAGGTATTCGATCAAGGTTTACCAAACATCATTTTGTAGTTTTTTTTACAGGCACAAATCGCATTTTGTAAAAATGATTTATATTAGTTAGTGTACGAATTATATTAATTTAAACAATTAAATTATTAATAACAAATAATTGTCACTTCCGACGCAAAAGCAAGTTTGAAATTCAAATTCAAATGGTTAAAATGCATACGAATACACTTTGAATCTCCGTGGACTTTGATCGACCACGAAACAGCACTGGCTTCTGGTCTATTACCACCAATTATAAATTTTTACAGGTTAAGATCGTTTATAATTTTTGTTTTAGACTTTTTTGAAAACAATTTCTGGATTGGATCAAAATCTCATTACAATCAATCGTAGTGTAATTCCATATAAAAAATAATTAAACTTAAAGATGCCGCAAGAAAACAGTTTCAGAACCTTATTAATATTTAATTAATATCGCTTTTTTAACATTTCTAAAAATTTTGTAAAAAATTCTTCTTAAGGAGAAAATACAAACCATTTTGAGCGCTTCTGAATATATTCAAATATTTTTCATCAATAATATTAGAATCCAAAACTCTTTTTGTGCTCTGTAGTATATTTTACTGTTACTGCAAAAGTATATACAGATATACATAAAACTACTCGTCCAATCAAAATGTGATTATAAGTGAATGACATACGCGATAAATTTGGTCTTTTCATCATTGGAAAAACATGATATTATCTTAAAAAATACATAGGTACATATTTAGAAAATAGAAACAGAGAAGAATATAATACCAAAGCGAATATGTTGACACGAAAATCTAGAAAGCTATTTATTGAGTATGCCTCTGGTTAAGTTCCCTATGGAATTAATAAAAACTATAAATTATAGTGCTATTCACAATGTATATTAGATTATTTTGGATTATTGGAGTAATAAATAAATGAGTATTCGTGTTAAATAACAAGGTAAATACCATTTTCTAGTTTTCAAATTAAGTTTAAAAGAAATCATTGACAAATATTCGTATAAAGCGTAAACTACAAAAGAAAATTACGATTTTTATAACATTTATAAAACTCTTTCATTTTTATGACTCTTTTTCTATTCCTATACTCATTACATTCCGAAATATTTTTTTTTATTTTTCTATTTTCGGGAATACCTCGTAAGTAAAACACCACTTGTATCAGTTAACAACGGTAAAACAGTTGGCTTTGAAAAAAATGAGAGTTTTCATATTTTTACCTTTTTAATCAGTCTGCGTGGCTTGTTTTTAATTTTAAAAATGAATTTTTGTGTAGAAGGATTAACAAATATGATCTGGATATTAGAAGAAAGTTCGAGAAATTACCGACTTCCAAAATACATCAACAGTGATTTCCTGAACGGAGGAACCAAACGTAAGAGCTTTGTTCACAATTATTTTGTTCGCATTGGGTTAGTTGCATATGAAAAAGAAATGAGAGAATCAAAACTGTTATAAGTGAAGAAAATAAATATGATGTACTGTTACTTACTACTGGAAATCACCACATCAGCACTCGTAAAATTTCACGTCAACATGACATTAGTCACACTTTGGCTGCAAAAATCCTTCGTAAACATAAAGTGCATCCGTACCGTAACATAAAGAGTTACATCAAGAATTAACAGTCGATGCGATGATTATCATCGCACATTAGCTTTTTGTCAATCATCTCAGCAGCAAGTGAATAACGACCGATTTTTTTCGATTATATGCTTTTTGGAGATGAGGCTAAATTTCACAAAAATGCAACAGTGAATTGGCATAATTTTCATTACTATATATAGGGCAATTCCTTCTTTATTAACAGTCTTAGCTATCACACTGCTCTTATTTGCAAACATATATTATAACTTATTTATTACAAGTTATACTCAGAAGTGATTAGTTCTATCTACACTAATACACAAGACAGAAAACTATCATGGTTTGCTAATATTAATAGGTTAACCAACTAAGAAAGCTGAAAATTACTTAAAGAGACAATGCATCAGTGCAACTCTAATAATAAAAAATTCTTTAGGTCAATACATAAATAATAATAAAGATAGACACTATAAAACGGAACTTTGGGAGTGTATAAGATAATTTGTATTATATGCCCAAAAGTATACAGAAGTTTTAAAAAACGGGTAGTAAAACAGAGCTAATTTTTTTCGTAAAAACAACTCAATATATGCCAATCTTTTGATTATAGAAGGCCACGAGTTCAATCACAACTTTGGAAATTGTTTATAGACAAACAAAAATGTAGAAAAATATTCGAAATACTAGAAAACGATCGTTTTAAAAATACAAATTGAATTCTCAATAAACAAACAGATATTGGCGGGTCTCACTCACAGCGAAACTTGTCAAGTTGTCGATATTCTGCGAAAACTAAAAAGACGGTTAAATTTTTATGTTTTGTTTTATTATTGAACACAAACTTACATGAAGCCAATTCCATTAATAGTTAACAAATTATTAACATTTTAATCAAAGTAACCGTTATTTTTTCGCTTTCTGATAAATATTGTATGGTTCATATATTTAGTATGGAACAAATACGATTTATATACGCATACAATGATGGGTATTATTACAGGTCCCGTCTTTTGTAACTGTCCGGCAGAAATCATAAATAGATTATGCTTTCTATTCAGCATCGTCGAATTTATATTTTTTGCTAAAATGTCAATTGTTTGTGACAGCGCTTTTCTTTGCATTTACTGAATCCAATACTTGCACAGATTTACAATGGATTGGCCGGAATAAATAGAAATATATGAATATATGAATTTTTATTTAAATTAGGAGATGAATCGAATTTTGTTGCATGAATTATGAGGCATTCTTGCGAAAATACTAATTTAACTCATTTTATTATACGTATTTATATAAATTCACAATCAAGACTTTGTTTTCTTTCTGAGTTTGGTTTTTATAATGTGATCATCCTATCGGAAATATCTTACATAAATTATTGCATTAGATATTATGTTTATATGGGATTAAGCCACAATTGACTGTAACAACAATTATATTTTATAATTATTTGACGTTTTGACTTCCACTCCGGAAATTCTAGCGCCACAAGATGGCGTCGTCACGGGTAGAATCATAGAATAACGGTTCTTGACATCGATTCACCACTCTCGATCAACTCGTTTCTAGTCATCATATATTGACTCTGAGCAGGTTTAAATTAAAAACTGCTTGGAAAATAACTAACAAAATATATACATTAAATGATAAGTACCAAATTCAAAGATTATCTGTCATTAAAAGATTCGATTTAAAACGATTGTCAAAATTTAATAAAACTCATAAATGTCATCTGATTGCTGATGAACAACATTGAATCATCTGTTTAAATTTTTATAATAGTTCTCGTTTTAACATATTTTGTTTATATAATAATTAAATTTACTATCAAATGATATTTATTTATATTTTATTATTAATATTTGGTAGGAATTTGACAGGTTTGTTATAAGTAAACAACGTACGCTTTGTTAATACGTTAACAGGTGGCGTTAGGAGCAAACATAATAGTTTATTTAATTTTTTTAAAATATAATACAGAAAACATAGTATGAAGCTCCACGCTAGTCTACAGAACTGCCTACTATTTCACTTTTTTACGCGGGAGAAACCGCAAGACCACTAAATATCAAGATAAATGAGCATAAAACACAAATCAAAAACAAAAACTTTGACAGATTACATATATGGACGATGAGAACAGCGTACAATGGAACGATGTTTCATAAAAGAAACATACATTAAAAAAAGAAAAGTCAAAGAAGCTTATAACACACCACACACAACACACACACACACATATATATATATATATATATATATATATATATATATATATATATATATATATGTATATATATGTATATATATACACAAAAAAATAAAAAGCCAAACCCAAAATGAAACAACCTAGAACATGGTTATATGCCTTTTGGATCGAGGCCGGGTGAGCATCCTGTCAAATTTTTTGGTTAAGCGCCAAACTAATACACAATAGGTGTAATAACCTTCTTAATTATTAAATTTTTTTTTAATTGTTTGAAAACGATTTTTGGAGTGGAGGTCGAAACGTCAAACAATTATAAAATATATTTAAATTACAATCAGTCAATCAAATTTTGAATAGCGTTGGATATGGATTTATTCTGCACTTAAAACTTAACTCTCTTGTCGCATCCTATATTGAATTAGTAAATGTTTCTCCTTGTTTACTTTTTCTGTACTATATTTTGTTTAAACGTCGTAAAATATTATTATTCGATGTATATATCCGTGGTAATTCATAATGAAAACACTATATGTACTGCAATTTTGAACACAGTTTACTATTTATACTTTCATAAATATTAATACCTATTTACATATTAACATTAAAACATGTCTAAAAGTTAAATATAATAAATATACCAAATAAAAAGTAATTGAAAATGCTGATAGCTTCTTTTGATATTCTGTTGTGTTTTATTAGCACATATAAAAACTAGCACGTTTTTTGAAAGGATCTTTGTAGAAGTACTGATCTTCTTTCCCTAGATGTATACAGTTGAATTTAGTGTTGAAGTTTTTTGCTCGGATTCAGTAAGTGCTACAGCATTCAGTACATTCATAAGAGCAACGTAGAAAAGCGTTTTTATTGTGTTGTATTATGTTAACCTATAGCTGGTCTCTTATTATAAATACTGTTTTATTATCGTTCTATATGTGGTGCAAGAATATACTTTAATTGTCCTGATTGGTTTATTATTTACTGTTTTTTTTTGTACATGTACATAGCAATATATTTTGTATTAAGATGAAATGTTTTAGAAGAATATATGGTCACTTTGATTTATTTGACATGACAAACTAAATTTTTAAACATATAGGGTATCATTACTGTATAAATATACAGGGTGAGTTTTTAGTGCGACATTGGTCCATAATTTCATTATGGTACAGAATATTCAAAAAAGTTATATATAACAAATGTAGGCAATGAAATTCTACAGGGTGGTTAGTAACTACGTTGTAAAGCAAACATACAATTTTTTAAACAAAACACCTTGTATATTTTCTCATATTTAAATTTCTCTCATAATTTCTGTTCTTACAATATAGCGTTTCACATTACTATATAGAGTATTCACGACCATTTCTATTGCAATATCGCTATGAAATAAATACTCTATATATAAAGAAGGAATAGACAAATAATTATTCATTTTAAATAATAAGTTAAACAATATATTTAGGTTTCAAATTAAGTTTAACAGAAATCATGGATACTATTTGCATACAGGGTGAACTCTATAAGAAAATTACGATTTTCTCATATTCTTTTAAATATATTACTCTATATTTTATTTTTTTAAGATATTTCATTTATGATGAAGTATTCCGTATATCTAAACTCATTACTTTTTGAGATATTTTCAGTTTTTTTTTAAATTTCGGGAATACCTTGAATTTTTGCACGTAGAAATAGCTCAGTCGTATGTAAATAAATAACAAAATTATTTGTATTCAACAGATAACTAATACAAAATATAAACCTTAACAATATGTACTGCATGTAACAATTAATAGGCAATTAAGGAAATAAGTTCAAAGTAAATATTCAAAATGTCCTCCTCTAACATCTATGTAAGCTTGTAACCGATATTCAAATGATCGAGCCACATCTCTTAACATTTGTTAGTCAATATTATTAAAAGATCTCTTATTCTATTTTTTATATCATCTGGTGTCGTTGGAGACTTCTTGTACACAAGGTTTTTTATATAGCCCCACATAAAAAAATCAAATTTTTACAATTTCGGTGATAGCCGTGGTCAAACAGTTGGCCCTCCTCTGCCTTCTCAGCTTACAGGACAGTTATTATTTAGACGATTTTGAATAAGAGGAGTGTGATGAACTGGTGCACCGTCGTGTTAAAACTACATACTTTGTCCAATATCAAGTGGAACACTTTGCAGTAGTAATGGCAAATGATTATTCAGAAAATCCAGATATATAGCACCATTCCAACGATCGTCAAGTAAATATCGGCCAATCACATAGTCTCCAACAATACCACATCGTCATCATCATCATCAATCTGTATGCATTCACTGCTGGACATAGGTCTCCCTCAGCTCTTTTCATCTGTCTCTGTCTTATGTGGCTTGCATCCATTTACAGCTAACACGCTTCAGGTCGTCAGTCCATCTCGTTGATGGGCGTCCTCTGCTCCGTAGTACTTCTTGTCTTGGTCTCCCCTCGACAATACGTTTTGTCCATCTGATTATCTGGCGAAGTTTCCTGACCAATTTCATTTTAGCGACGCGATCTTTTCGATCAATACCACACCAAACATTTATACAGTTGAGTCCATGGTTAAATAAGTCGGAAATTTACTCCACGCAACAGCAAGTGACAGAAAGTGGCTACTGCTCCGATCATGGATTATATTAAAAAATTTAACGTTATCAGATAAATAGAATATAAAATGTTAGTTTTACTTTAAAATTTTGGTGCAGAATTACAGCTACATTTGAAGTAGCTTAATAAATTGTTTTAATATCATTAGTGATTAATAAATAAATAAACAATTTATTATATATAAAATATAATTAAATATAGTATAATATTTACAGTGCGTTGATGTAATAGGTAACAGCAATACTCTCTATAGCATTATCAAGCACCATATTGCCAAAACAAAGATTATGAGAGGAATCTAAATATAAGAAAATATATAGAGTGTCCTATTTAAAAAAATATATGCTTGCCTTTTCAATATTGCCAAGCCTGGAGAATATCATTGCCTACATTTTTTCTAAATAAATTTTTGGATATTCTGTACCACAATGAAATTATTGACCAATGTCGCACTAAAAACTCACTCTATATGTTGAATTGTTCTAAATACCTGATATGTGATACAAACGTTTACTATTTATTATACAGGTTGACCCAGTCAAAATATTTGAAATATCTTCAATAAAAAGGTTTTTCCAGAAAAACTAAGATCCGTTGATCTTGATTTCAAGGTGTAAGGTGTATAATTTCGGTCGTAAAATACACTGTCAAAACCTTCAATAATTTTATCAATTAAAAAATGATGCATTTACTCGAAGTCTAAGTAAGATTATGGGTCTTTATTGCGATTTTGCAGGCAATTCTGTTCTAATTTTGCATGAATCATTATTACTTATCTAGATAGTGAAATTTTTTGATACGCTATCCGCTATTTTTTTTAAATCATAATTTAACAGCACTCCAGAGAGAGTGAAACTTTTTAACATCTATTTTAAATGTACCAGGAAACTATAAGAATGAATCTTAGCCATCCGTATGTAATAAATTATATTTTTGGAACTAAATTTTTTATATCTATATATTTATCTCACGCTAAACGAGGATAATTTAAATCACTGAGTTTGTAGAAGTGGGTTAACGAGTTTTGGATAATACCACTGTTTTACAATGAACATAATTTCTTCTAATAAACGGAACCAACGTCGAACAAGTGGACAAATATGCATATCTGGAAACGATGATTAACTCCACAAATGATTACATTAAGGAGATCACAATCAGAATAAAAAAAGGTTAGAGCAAATTTTAACAAAATGAGAAGAGTGCTATGTACAAGGGATTTAAAATTGGAACTAAGAGTTAGGTTGGCGAGGTGCTATGTTTTTTCGACTTTATTTTATGGAATGGAATCTTGGACCTTGAATGCGACATCAATGAAAAAACTGGAATCATTCGAGCTGTGGGTGTATAAAAGAATTCTGAAAATATCGTGGACAGAACACGTCACAAACAAAGAGGTTCTGAGAAGGATGAATAAAGAAATAGAAATTTTAAATATAATTAAAACAATAAAATTGGAATATTTCGGACATATTACACGTGGAAAGAAATACACCTTGTTACAACTGATTATGCAGGGAAAGATCCAAGGAAGGAGAAGCATAGAGAGGCGTAGAATGTCATGGCTGCGCAACCTGAGAGAGTGGTACGGATCAAGCATCATCGAACTACTTCAATTCCTTTGTCAGGACGTTTAAGTGTAAATAGTGTTACTCATTTTATTTATCTATATGGTAGCGTATTGCATATTGTATGTTGATTATTATAAAGGAGCCGGTTATTCCAATAATATATTCAATTGTGCAACGTTTCAGCTACATATAACAACCCTGTCGTAGACCTTTATTAATCAGACATCCGTATTCGTTGCCTATTTGAAATGCTTATTCTTTGTAAATCTTCTTTGTTATAATTAACGTGAATAGTCACGCCCTAGTAAAACAGCAAAAGAATAGCTTATGGCAATATCAACAGATCAAGCGGAATATAAAATTATCCAAATAACCGATCAGATGTAAACCGAGATCGGAGGAAAAAATAATAAACCAAATTATTGTCTTTTAAGCATTTGGGACTAGATATAACAAGCTACCGAGTCATCTACAAGGAAACAGCCAACCAAGTCTGAAAATCAGCAACTCTGCTTCTCAGCTTCTCAGCTTCTCTGTGGAGAAACAAGCATCTGTGTTTAAAAACCAAAACAAGAGTTTATAAAACCTACGTTCGGCTAATACTATGCCATAGTAACAGAAGCTGATAAAAATAAATCAAAACAAGTCCTAAGAAGAGCTGAGATCAAGACATTAAGATCTATAGTAGGGAAAACTAGACGGGATCGGTACGAAACTACGATAGCAAACACAAATGTGATGTCCAAGATGTAGATCAACATGTAACGATAATTGAAGAAGATCGAATTGCAAAAGTTTTACGAGATGGAAAACTAAACGAAAGAAAGCTTTCAGAAAAATCAATAAATCGGTGGTAGGATAACTGGTCTTTAGAATCACAAATAAGCCTAAATATTACCAAGCAAACATAGGCCATAGACCTAACGTATGAAAAATACAAGATGTAACAGTATACAGATAAGCAGAATGTGCAAGTAACCATTGATACAAGATGGAAAAATTCGTAAATATGAGGTATAAAGTACTAGTCTATAAGTCTATACCTACTAAGGTATAAAGTAGTCAAAGTCTACAACAATTTAGTATTTAAGCACTATATCAGAATAGGCTACATAATATGCTACAAAAATGGACCCCAACAGAATTGTATCAACACCTTAAGGAAAAATAAACCAAGCGGCAAACAAAGTGCTAGTTATTGAACAACACAAGAATAAGTATTTGGATAGAATAGACAGAGCGGAGAATAACAGAGAGGATAGAATAAGAATAGCGGAATTATGGGACAAAATGGAAATAGAATGATTAATTACAAAAATGTTGGAAAACTGAGCCCTGCAGTGGTAGGGGCATGTAGAAAGAATTCCAGAGCACAAGTGGCCGAAAAGATTATTAGACTGGTCTTTGCCGAAAAGAAAATGGAGATGAAGACCAGCTATAAGATGGAAACCATCCATAGGAAATGCTATGATAGATAAAGACCAAGACCTCGAACTCATAATGGAAAAAAGTCGAAGAAGTAGACAATTTCCTAAACATTACTTTGTTAATACATTTCTGACAATTTAAACATTTTCTATCTTTGAAATAATTTTTTAAATTCGGTATTTTATACTTCGAGCATCGATTTTAGATCTGATTTTCTATCAGCTATATATCATCACATTTAATACGGCCCTGATATGTTCACTTGTTCCTGCCACTGTCTTTTCTTAAAGATATGACTCCACATCTTAATTTATACTTCATTTATCTTGCATTGCTAGTATTACATCTCAGAAAACATTTCAGGCAAGAAATCTACCAAAACTGCCAATATATTCCCAATATATACGGCAACTTCATTTTAGGCGTTTAAATAGTAACGAAATACTTCCATCATTCATCATAGTAATTATTAAACTGTTTGCTAAATTCAATTCTATAAAAGTATAGCATACAATGTATATATAGTTTTTGTTCACTTTTGATTGCTTTTAACCCGAAAATTTACACGATGAAGACGGACCTGTATTTAGATGAAACCACATTCCAAAAGTTTCCTTTTTTTAATTTTAATTGTGAACCTCAAGATCTTCCCGTATTTTTTGCTATATAGTGTCAGGAGTTTGTGCAATTAATGAAATCAATATTGATTTTTAGCGACATCGTTTCTGTGGCATACGAGCTTATCTGAGAGCTACAGCCTGGGGTTTTACGAATAGAGCAAAAAATTTTGGATGAATGGAGAGATTTCCTTAGAAATTTCTTTCACATGTTGCACAGATTCGACGATTTTTCCTGGTTTCATTTTATTATAGATTTTTTAAGTTAACGCAAATAATTTAAATATAGTTTAAAATAAATAAAATACGTATGCAGATAAAATTAAAATAATTAATAACAAATCGATCAAGTGAATGTATCAAACATAAATGAAAACACCCAAAATACATTATGATAAAACAAAATACCGAGGCTTATCTGAACGTTTCGTGATTTGTACTTTTTACGGTAACGGGTTACCGGCCTATTGTCCAACCCCCAACCTGAAGACCAGAATTTTCTGACAGGGCTTATTCCTCCCATAAAAGGCAATACCAAAAGGAAGGCCGCGAAAAAGGTGAGAGGATGAAGTAGCAGCGGATGCGCAAAATTTGCTAGACATGAGAACCTGGAGAAGATCGGCGCGAGATCGTCAAGGTTGGAGGCATAGTTTGGAGGAGGCCATGGCTCGATTTGGGCTGCAACGCCATTAAAAAGGGAGAGAGAGAGAAAAAACAAATTACAGTACAAATTTATGACAAAATTCGTGAGCGTATCAACATAAACTATCGACTGCTATCATGAGGTGTATGGAGAAGGTCAAGGATATTGACATTAGAAGAATCAGGCTAATTTACGGTTCCTCCGAATTATCTCAAAATGAAAAACGTTAATTGTTTTTAATATTTCGGAAATAGTCCAATTACTTCTTCTTGTTAGGAGTAGCAGATTTTCTAGCTTTTGGTGAACTTGCGGTAATCTTGGCTTAGGTACCTTTGGTTTTTTGGTAGGACTGCCTTTATTTGATTTCTTCGTTTTGGTTGCTGTTTCTACTTTGGCTTCTGCAAACTGTGAATGAAGGTGATGCAGTTTAAGGTACTGTTTTTTTTTCAACTTTCTTCGCCTTGGCCATATTTTTTTTGTCTTTGCCAATATACCAGTTTGATACAGTTATGTAAGAGCTACTCCTTGCGATAATCGTTTGGAATGGTTACCTTTGCAGCGCTTATTGCTGTACCTACAAATCTCTCGTAATTTTTGCTGGTTGGTGGGATCCAGCTCAAAGTGTGATCTAGTTGTTCATCATCATCCAGCCTCATAAGTCGACTGCTGAACATTAGCCTCTTCTTCGTTTTTTTAACCCTGTATATCTTGCGCGTCACTCCCATTTAGTTTTTATTGTGTCGTCTTAAATCGTCAGCCCATCATGTAGGTGGTCAACCGTCGCTTCTCTTATCTTCCCTTAGTGTCCATTACAATAATCTCTTGGTACATCGCCCATCCACCATTCTAGCTATGTGTCCTGCCCATCTCCTTTCGATGACGTCAGTCACCCTGGTTCTTCTCCTGACCTCTTCGTTTTTTATTTTATCTCGCAGAGTTATTCCTAACATGAGTCCTGAGTTTGTTAATTTCTAATTTTCCCTTTTGCATGCTCCTCAAAATTGTCGTGTCCTTATATATATTATTTGGAACTTCTTTACAAAGAAATTTACTCCTTTTATCTGTCGCGTTCGGTCTATAAGGCTTTTCGTAAGTTGACTTAGTTTTTCATCCTTTTTGTTGAACAATATTTAGTTTGAGCCTATTGCATTGTCTTGACTATTTGTTTGTTTAATATATTGATGTCTATTCGAGTCTTTCTTTTTCGATCGATATCGTTATTTTCGCTCTTAATAACCTATGATCACTGCTTGTACTAAACTGGTTTAACACATTTGCGTTTTTCTTTTTATTTGTTAAGAAATAGTTGATTTCCTTCCTCGTGCTTCCATCAGGGCTTTCCCATGTCCATCTTCTGTAGTTTTTCTTTTTAAAAAAGCTGTTCATTTGATAGAGATTGTTTTCCAAAAAGAAAAATAACTTGTATTGCAAATTTTTGTATACTAATTTGTAACAACATTGCAAATGTTGTTTGCCTCTATCATTTCTGCCTTCGCTTCCAAAGTTTCCCAATATTATTTCAGAGGGATCTTTCTTAGTGTTTATTTTGACGTTGAAATCGCCACCTATTATTAGGAAGTGGCCAAGATTTTCCTTAATTGCACAGGATATTTGATAGTAGAATAATTGAACTTCTTCGTCTGGATGTCCTGTTGAACGATCTTTAGGATATATCTTGCGCTTATTTTGATGTTTAAGTAGACCACCATTGTTGAGATTTGGTTTCCTGACACAATTCTGTTTGCAATTTTTTTTTGAATAAAGAAACTGATGCCTCCGACTATCGATTCTTCTTCTCCTTTGTAATACCATAAGTGGCTTGATGGACGTGTGATAAGACTCTCCCTTTTTTCTTACTTTACTAATACCCACAATATCGCAATTCAATTTTGAGAGTGCTTCCTCCACTTCTTCGAGTCTTTCCTCGGTAGAGAATGACCGAGAATTATATGTGACGATGTTGAGGTTTACCTTTTTGATGAAGTTTGAGTAGGTTTGGTATGCAGTGGTCGAGTTGTTGACATTTAAACACCGTGCTTACCTTGCATGTTTGTGGATGTTCATGTTTTTTTTTTCCACGAGTAGCTGAGGACCGTTGGTCAATTCCTGTAGAGCTCCACATACAGGAACAAGGCTGATTCAATGGGATTTCGCCCAGTGTCCCAAAAACATTGTAAGCGGCGGCCGCGTGACATGCAACCATTCAGTTTTTAGCACGATAGCTTCCAACTTAACTTACGGATTTGTTGCATTTGGTTTTTTACATATTTTTGTTGAGTAGGAAAGAAAGTGTAGATTGGAATTTTATGGGTCGTGACATGGTTCCCCGGGGAGATATGTGTTAAGGGGTAAAACCATGAGCTCACGAAGGTAAGTTTACTATTCCTGAAGCAGATTTGTCCTCTGTCGGGATCACAAAGGAGTCATTACCCACTAGCCTATAGTTGTTCAGTGAACTTCTTCTGGTTCACTTTTCTAAGATTCCACCTAGGTCGAGGGTCTGATCTGATTATTGGGATTCATATGCCCATTGTGATAAGCACAGGAGGATATTGAGTATGTGAGAAGTCTGCAAGAATACTTATCGCAGTTGTTAGTGGTCTATCATTAGTATTTTTTGAGATAAAGCATATATCTGGTTGTATTCTTTTCTCAATGCAGCGAATTTAAATCTTACTTTGTCGTTGGCATCAAAAACTAGATATGCGTTGTCCAATGACACAAAAATCATTAAGTATGCACAGGAAAAAATCTTCTATGCTCCTCTTAAACAACATTGATCTTTAATATTTTTAAATATATCAAAAATATTTTGTTACGGAAAAACACTGATTTAAATTTTAAAAGCCCCAAATATAATTTTTATATGGTGTGCATGCTTTAAAGTAAATATTTTACTTTAAGTATTACAAAATATTGTGGAATTCATTTAATACAAAACTAGCGAAAATATTCCAGATAT
Organism: Diabrotica undecimpunctata; assembly: GCF_040954645.1. Lineage (NCBI taxonomy): Eukaryota > Metazoa > Arthropoda > Insecta > Coleoptera > Chrysomelidae > Diabrotica > Diabrotica undecimpunctata. The sequence continues at coordinate 52,519,179 of NC_092812.1, forward strand.
TTTAACTTACTTAGGAAACTTTTAATGTAAAAATAAAACTGATTAAATGGGAACAATAAGATTATGAAAAGTAATTGCTTTGTCGATACGGCTGGAGAAAATTAGACTTTTCTTTTTGTTACAAATCTTAAAAACAGAATTACACAAAGCTTGGCCGAGTTCTCGATTAGATAAAGAAATGACTTCGTGTTAAAAGGAGATGTACAAAAAATCCTGTAACAAAGAACAATCCTCCTTCTCTGGAGAAAATTTAATAAACATAAAACTCTCCAACTAAAATATCTTAAAAATTCCGGGACTACTTATGCAATTTGATGTATATATACATTTATATATATATATATATATATATATATATATATATACATTTATATATATATATATATATATATACATGTATATATATACATATATATATATATATATATATATATATATATATATATATATATACAACTTTTATACTATATTATATACAACTTTTCTATGGATGTTTGGTTTTTGATATTGTTCTTTTTAGATGAACTGATGATGCTTTCTAATTAGAAAGCGAAACGTCTCAAATAAATAGATGAAGTAGCCACCTTCTTTGTCTTTTATTTCTCCACTTTGACCGAAAAACCCATCACTCTTCGAATGTACCACTAGATTACACTATTAGATCTAGACAAAACAGCTTTTTTAATATTGGTAGTGGTCTCTAAAGGTTTTAGGTTCTGCCATTTGGTCTCTGTAATGCTCCAGTTACGTTTTGATGTCTAGTGGAGACGGTTTTAAGAGGACTTACATGGAAAACGGGTCTAGGATATCTTATTGATATAATAATTATGTCCAGAACCTTTTATGAGCATATGAAAAACTTAAGCGAGGTATTTGACAGATTCAAAAATGCCAATTTAAAGATAAAGCTAGAAGAAATGTTTTCATTTTCTTTTAGAAACTATTTTAAAGAGCATATTATTTAGGACATATCGTTTCAGCAGAAGAAATTAAGACTGATCCAAAGAAAATTTTAGTTATGTAGATTGGCCTTAACCAGGAAATAAAAATGAAATTAGAAGTTTTCTTCACATTACCAAAAACTTATTAAAGATTTTGGACGCATTGCTAAGCATCTTTATCGACTGACCGAAAACAACATTGTATTTGACAACACCGGACTGTCAAAATGCCTCTGAATATTTAAAAAAAAGGGTTACAATAGCACCTATCCTAGCCTATCCACGAAGAAATTTCTGTTGGATTGTGATGCATCTCAGTATGTTATTGGCGCCGTATTATCACAAGAACAGGAAAGCGAACAAAAATTTATTGCTTATTTTAAATATGTAAAATGGCACAATATCTTTCCGGCGAACCTTTTGAACGACTTGCAGTAGATATTCTCGGTCCACTTCCGATGATAGAGAGAGGAAACAAGTACTTAATGGTCGCAGTGGATTATTTTTTAAAATGGTCTGAAATTGCACCCGTTCCTTATCAAGAAGCTACTACAGTAGCAGAAGCATTCACAACACACGGTATATAGAGACATGAGTTCCTTTAGAGTTACATTCTGATCGAGGATGAAATTTTGAATCAGAATTATGGCAAGAACTAATAAAATTCTTGGGTGTTAAGAAAACTCACACCTTACTTGCAAATTTCACCTATATTTAGTTACCTAGCCTCTAAATCATAACAATAGCCTTATTGGCTTCTACAGCGATTAAATTCCTAATTAGATTATTCTATGGTAAAAAGATTTTAATATGTTAAATATTCTTTCTATGTTCTATATTCCACACGATGCAGAACCGTACTAAACACTTCACAATGAGTACTTTTCAATTAATTATAAAAATAGCTGTTGACAAGTTGTTTGCATCTATTTTGATGACAATAATTCTATTAACAGCACTTAATTTATTATAAGCTAGATTTAATTTGAAGCGCAATATATAAACATAAAATTTTATATGCAATTATCTTAGAGTACTTCTTTATTACGTCGTAAAAACTTGCCATAATAATTACAACTTTATTCGAAAATTACGTTACTTTTTATGCCGTACTCAAAATTGCAGATCAATTTATAATATACCAGGTTTTTGCATTGAATTTACATATAATTAGACGCATCAGCGTGTTAAGTAAATTAGTTCCAGGTTAATTACTGATTTGTAATTGGAAATTGAGCCATAAATACAGGGCCGTTGTTCAACAAAATCAATTCTGTTAGATAAAATTAAGAGCAATTTGTAGTGTTATGAAACATATTTTTAAACGTTTGCGCTTAAAATCTGTTTCCCTTCAATTGAGGGTTTTATTCGAAAAATTTTATGTAAAAGTATATACCTATATAACATTTTAATATCGATAGCTGTTTCTCATTTGTTTTTAAGTTATTCGAGTTTTCATTATATAACTTAACTTTCTAAGCCTAGAAGGCCCATGGCTTGGTATCCATAATATATCTTCTCTAGTTCTATATTTTGTCTTTTTATCCAATCCATTCCTCCAAATATTTTCCTAAGGACTTTTCTTTCCCACACTTGGAGCAGAATTTGTTAATCGTCCATATTTCACTATTGGTCTTATATATTTTTATCATACCCCTTCCAGATATGATTTTACATACAATGATTACCAGCCATAATTCTCGCGTGGATTTCTTCTTCATATTTGGTCTCTTGGTGAATGTTCTAGGTATTGGAATCTTTCTACGTCTTTCAATTTATATATTTTTCCTTCTGTGATTATTGTCAGATGTTATCCTTGTATGTATTTTTGTTCTGTTCATTCCGTAGATTTTGTCTTTTCTTCGTTTATGTGTATACCTCTCTTTTCCGCTGTTAATGTTGCTTCTAATCTTTTAAGTATGTCTTTTAATTCTTGTTTACTTCTGGTTATTAGTACTACATCATCAGTGAATGCTAGGCATTGTTGTTTGTGTTAATATACAAGTCCTGTGTAGTTTATGTCAGAAGGATGCTGAACAACAATAATGGCAGTGGGCCTTGTAGCACTCCGACACTGACTTTAAATTTATCTGTTTCTTTTTCATTTATTTTAACGTTATTCTCTGTCTTTATAAGTGTCACTTTTATGTCATATCATTCTTACTAATTTTTTATTAATTCCCATTTTACGTAATGCTTTGTATATTTCTTTCCATTTTACTTTGTCAAAAAAGTTGCTAATTTAAAGTCGATGAATATGACCACTGTAGATTTCCAATATTCGTATCTTTCTGCTTATACTTCACGTAGTAGGAAAACTTGATATAATCTACAGCTTCCCATTCTGAATCAATATTGTGACACCTTATCTTTTATATATACTACAAGTATTTTATATTCAACATTTAGTAAACTATTCCACTGCATAAACTTTTATCGCCTTTTTTGTGAATAGGGCACAGTGTGGCTTCAGTCCATTCTTTCGGTATGTTCCTGTTCCCAAATTTTTTTCAGCAAGTTTTCCAAATGCTAATTTATACTGGCTCTTCATATTTGAACATTTCAGCTGTTACTTTATCCTTTCCTGGGCTCTAAGTTGTCTTTAGTTTCTCTATTTTTTTTATTAGGCGGTATTCCCTTTGTTCGTTCTTGATCGGTATTTTGCTTCAGTGTTTCTCCTTCTTCATATTATGCTGTGGATGTTTTATTTAGAAGCTCTTCAAAGTATTCTTTTCACCAGTTCAGTATTTTCTCGTCACTTACTAAATTCCTTCCATTTTTGCTTTTGTAGTGCACAGGTTTTCTTTAATAACCTTTTTTCTCATTTTTTACCACTTGATATAAGTTTCTCATTTCTCTATTTTTACAGCTACCTTTCTATACATTTCAATTTGCCTTCATTGTATTTTCATTTATTTGATCTTATGATTCTTTTGGCTCATTTTTTTTGTTCGTTGTATTTTCTCTTTATCTCTGGTATTTTTTTTGCATAATTTTGAATCTTAATTTATTTAGTTCATCTAGCTCTATTTTACATTCCTGATCAAACCATTCTTTGTATTCATGTCTTATATTTCTATTACTGGTTTGTGTTGGTTTGGACATACATACTTTTATTTCATCCATGTTTGTTCAATATTTCTATTGTCTGCAATATTGTCTAATTCTCTAGTGACTATTCTTTTGTATTTACTTTGATCTTCTTCTGACTCGTAAACAGCTTGCTGATCTTTAGCTCATTTAAAATTGAATTATTTGTCTAGTGGTCGGTCCACAAAACTCGTAACATTCTTCTCCAACAGAATATTTCAGTGGAGCCTATCTTTCTTCTTTCCGCTTGTCGCAGCGTCCAAGATTCACATTCGTATGTCAGTATTGGGAACATTAAGCAGTTTATCAACCTCATTTTTAGAGTTTGTATTTTCCTTCCATATTTTAGCCATCTTTCGTGAGCTCATATGCACAATAATTTAGAACTAGTTTTTTTAGCATTTTTTGGGTAACTAGAAAAGTTAATGCTAAATCTCATAGAGAAGCAATCACTATTAATATCCTTAATGCATATAAAGTTCTAAGTCTCCCGATCTTAATCCCCTTGAACAGGTATGGGACTGTATTGATGTTAATTACCTGGAGTTTAGATAGATTGTAGAAAATATGTTATTTTGATTCTTAAACCTTTCCACACTGCGTTACAATAACTTATTTTATTTATTTCAAAATAAAAATATATAAAAATTAAAATCCATTCAAGCGAATAGCATGTATTAACTAAACTTTTTTAGTTTTTTACTTTGGGCGTTTTTGTTCTTTTATTCTAAGAACATGTATAAATAGAAGCTGACCTGATGTAATACAATTCTCTGCAAAACCAAATTACGACTAGGTCCTAGTTAAATCGAAGCCCACGAATTTGAATAGTAATTTATGAAACAATGGGATGTGGAATCGTCTATGAGGACTAGATCACGTTGCATATTAGGTTTCTAGATTTTAGACAGATAAATTAAGATAGAGATCAGATAGGATTTGAAAACAAGTATTCCAATCGTTATCAAGCTTTCCTGATTACTAGAACGCATTTAGTTTAAGCAACAAAAATATAGTAAGAATTTAAGTGAACTGCAGAATTTAAGATAAATACTGACATTTTCTTATGAGTGTAAGTATAAGCTTTACATCCACAGCGTAGATAATTATATGACGAAAGGCGGACGTAACTTAGTACCACAAAAAATACTGAAAAACTTTTATCAGAAGTTTGAACTTGTTTAAGAAGCATTTTAAACAAATAAATTTAATTAAAAAGACTGATATAATTTTGTACACCCTTATAATAAATGAATGAATGGAAAATAAAGATATTTTTAAATTGTGTAAAATATTTAATTCTTAGTTGAGGCTTACAAAGCCAACCTCACAGTTACGGTCAAATTTATAAAGTACCACTACTAAAGCGGGATCCCATTGGTGAAAAAATACAAAATCATTAGACAGCACATAAGACTCCACAAAAAACACATTAAAAAAATGTTTTTGTTTATGCTACGGGTGTAAGTGCCCGACCATGGATGGTGTTGAAGCGACAGACAGTCAATGTTTGTAGCTTCTGCTGTTTTTATTCTCATCTTTTAACATTGACCATTTGATTTTTTGTGGCCCCTTTCCGATATTTTTTAGATTCACTTTTTCACTTTTCTGTCCAGCATAAGCAATTTACGCTGTTGGCTCACAGTCTCACTAACTATTACCTTGCAGTCCTAATGTTCATGTATATCTTCTTTTCTTATCAAAACATATTCTATGGGTGAATGATTTTGTCCAATTTTGTATGTGATAGATTGAGTCATGATGGTGCTAAATTCAGCATATCATTTCCATCTCATTTCTAATGAGATAAGACTATTTAGGTCATCTAACGCCGAGTCCATAGATTTACCAGCTTGGTATGCATATTGACGATTGCTTAGAAATTATCTTTTAGCACTTCGTCTCTTATGTACCTAGAAATAGGCTTATTTGTTTATATACCTTTGGTGTTAGGTCTGATAGTTTACCTACCTTAGGTACGTATATGACTTTAACCTCTTTCCATATTTCCGGGGCGACCCCCCACGTTAAACTGGTTTTGAGGAGCTTTAATGTGTGGTATCAACACCTCTAATCCCATATACATTTATGTATCAGATATGTGTCATCTATCCCTGGAGACCCTTATAGCTGAAACTTATTTATAGCCAATCTAATTCTGCTTGGTCTTGTGATCGTTGTGGCTATTTCCCTAACTATGCAACTAAACCTAGTCAGCCTTTGATTTATGTTAATTCGCCTATCTGCCTTATTCAGAATTGTTGAGACTAGAAAGTGCGTGTTTATGAGTTCTCTATGACTGTCCCATTTGGTCTCCGTAAATTTGCCATTAGCCTTCTTTAGGAAACCTACTTTTTTATGGTACGGCCATCTTTTGCGAGGACTGTATGCATTATTTATGGATATCTGTAATCTTTTCTCAAAATTTTTTTTATAAATTCCTTATGGATTTCAGAATTTTTGTGATACAGCGTTAGCTTATACCTGTAGACATTCCAGTCTCAAATACTTTTGGCTTTTTGGCTTTGTACATAGGTTACACTTCTGTAACTTCTGTCAATTCTGTCAAATTATTAAAGATTTTATAGTAGACATTATCTATCATAGTCTATACTCTCCAACTTTAGAAATATATGAGGATTTTGTCATCTAAGATGTACGGAATAAACCTATTATAAGTTTAATGTTTAATTTTTGAACATTTTGATCGTTCGCTAGATCATTCACAGTGAAATAAATGCGATTCGAGCGCCTGTCCCGTTTGGTTATCTGACCGATATAATAATTAATAATTATTATATAAAGAAAATACTGACAGAAAATTTGATGTTTTATATTTTTGTTAATATTCGAATGTTGTTGACAGAAGGCGAAGTAATAGCACTACACAAAAGTTAATTATAACCCTGAAAATTATAGAGCGAATTACCAGCCCTTATTTATCCCTCATACGATATAAACCAAATCTAACCTTATTTGTTCCACAAAACATCAAATTTTCTTTTATGACAAATGTCATGCGTCAGCGTAATAATTCAATTGCCGTTTGTTCCGACAGTCACGGGGTTCTTACAGCAATACTTCAAATACCTCACCACTTATACGAAATTACTGGCGGACCCTAATCAATTTAGGCAGTCTGCATGAAATGGATTTTACTTGAACAGAATTTATTTAATGCACCCGATAGCATAATCGGCGTGACGAAGAATGAAATGAAAAAGAAAGTCAGAGGTGCAAAAATACGTCAAATAAAGGATATTTGATTTTGGTATATTAAGTGATTAAAGATGATTTAGCCATAATTACATATTTACCAAACAAATTAGTACGAGAAATATAAGTATATTTCACGAATTGGCAACTATTTTGCATTAGGGATGAAATCTTTCACTTAAACAGTCCGCTGTGATGAGAAATTTAATAGCAAATTCTCCCAATATTTGAAGCACTGTCGAAGATAAGCTAAAATACGATTCTTCTAAGGTATATGAGGATTTATTCAGAGAAATATACAGTTATTAGTGCAAAAATAGATAAAACTTACAAATTCTATTTTTTCTAAAATGTAGTGGTCAATATTTACTGATAAAATAATAGATAACAATAACACTCAAAATTTTTCCTAATGAGAAAATGAAAACATATTACGATTTACACTCACAATCGCTGTCGTCGGTATCTTTATTTGGATTGTAAATCATGGCTATTAACTTTTCACATTTCCGCATATTTCCCAAATTGCAGGAGCAATATTTAATGCTTCTTGCCATGTTTCCAAAACTGCTGTGTCACTAAAACCGTTACGTCCAATACAGTTATGATAGTAAGTTCAATTCACAATAGGAGGGGACAGTCTTAACACATTATCTCTGAAACTATGTATAATCTCGCCTACTATAAATATTTTTGGTTTTTCATTCCTTTTGTCTAACTGTAGTAATTTCGGCTGAAAAGAATCCTAAAGTAATAAAATATTTTCATTCGTTAACCATTATTTTATTTTATGTACTCTCCGGTAACTTGTTGGTTGCTAATTAAACATTTTCGAATGGTATGGGGTATTATTCAACACTATAACAGATTCTATATCTTAAGAAAATCACTTATCATGGCAAATAAAATCAGGTAAACAGGGGTGCAAAGAATCTTCCGACTTGCTGCAATGAAAAAAATCGATAAAAATTGGAACATGAAATATTCGAAGCCTACTAAGAGCAGGAAAGGTCGATAATGTAATTCAAGAAATGGTCAGAAATACTATTGAAATATTAGGACTAAGCGAAGATAGATAGGAAGACTAGAAATTGACGACCATGTTATCTACTTCTCTGCAAAAGAAAATAACTGTCCTCAACAATATGGCGTCGCATTTATTATTTACAAAAACATTGATAAATATTGAGAAAACTTTACCCCTTACTTCAAAATGATAGCTCTACTACAACTTAAATGTAAAAACACTATTCTCAACCTAATACAAGTATATGCACCCACAGCAGACAAATAAGAGGATGAGGTAGAAGAATCGTATGGAGGAATAACGCACACCACAAATTTTGAGGAAGCGTATGACTTGGTGGAACTAAGTGTCTTTTCTTTTGAGCCACAAAGAATAACAGTTAGTGGAAAAAAATACGTAGAGTAAGAATAGACGAATAATAGAACGAAGAATTTAGAGAATTTAAATAATTAGGTCAAGGTATCTTATTAACGATTGTACTTAACCAAGATCATTAGTGTTCACATCTCATACCAATGATATAGTACTATTATAGATTTATCGAGCCATTGATGATGAAGAAATCGAAAATAAACCGTTGAAGAATAATTAAAAGTGTATTGCTATCAAAGGATATATTACGAAAGTTAAAAGTATGTTTATAACAATATTAAAAGCAAGCTACTGTATGATTACGGATCACGAATAAATAGACACAACACAGGAAAAAAACATTGATGAGGAAAATAAAAATAGTTCGACAAGTTTAAGTTAGTTTTAGTGAAACTAACATAGTTCAGCAGATGGGAGACTAACAATAACTGAAACAATGGGCTGGGACGTCAAAAGCAAATACAAGAGGTTAATGAAAGTAGTAACAATAAAAAATCTAGAAGTAAAACAAAAAAAAAATACAAAAATAAACGTGGCGGGAGGATATCAGTAATAAAAAGACAAATATTTAAAAAAAAACGCGATGGATAGAGAAAAATGGAAAAATCACACGGCTATAGACCTATATGGCCTGAGAAAACAGCCTATACTAATAAAATTTATGTTGCGTAATTTTTCTATAAACTTTCTTATATCGTTTTTAAATATCTAGGACTATATTTTAACAAAAGTTTTAGGAAACGTCGAATACACGTTTTCATACCGAATTTTATAGTGTGGATTTCAAGTCAGTATCGATCTGAAGGGATAAATCACGTAGGAAACTGAGAAAATGGAGATGACATTTCTAATATAGTTCACCTGATCATACACTATCCATATTGATTTTTAAGTGCATGCAATATGTAATATTTCGTGTACTGATTTAAAAAAGCAAGGAAAAGAATTATTGCATCTACTACCAACTACAGGTCATTTCTTTTTTACTAATATATTAATATTTATATATTAAAAAAAACTTTCAAAGAAGTGAAAACTTCTGGTGTCTAATGGTATGTTATTTTATTAAAAATAATTAAAATGTATCGAAAAGAATTACACAATTATTCCAAAACGTTTTTGGTTCAGTCGGACCATCATAAGTGAAACCTGAAAGTATATTTTCACTTTAATATGACATAAAAAAGTTAAAATTTTGACGCTTAAATTTCTAAAAATGTGAAAAATACTTACATTTTGAAAAATAGTTGAAACTACCTACTGAAATAGCAATAAAAACCTTTAAATTAGATGACAATCATGGCCATATTTATTAAGGGGATGACACAAGGTCGATGTTATGAGATTTCACCTAAAGGGAATATACTTTTCCCTGCTTAAAAAAGGAGACTACTTTGCCCACCGAAAAACAAGCCAACTGAATAAGTTAAGAAGGAAGTAAAATTAATTGAAAATTGACAGTTCCTTAAGAAAAGAATGTAAGTATTTTCCACATTTTTAGGAATTTAACCGTCAAAATTTTACCTTTTTTATGGCATTTTAAAGTGGAAATGTACTTTCAGGTTTCACTGATGATGGTTCGACTGCACCGAAAACGTTTTTTTTTGTCTACGAGTAAAACATTGAAAACTTTTGTTTTTCAAATTAATTACAATTTATTTTCACTACAGCTGTTGTGACAGTGTCTTTCTCAAGTCATATATTTTTTCTATGCTTTTACACTTTAAATAAAGTCTTTAACTGAATAAGTTGAGGAGGGGAGACCTGTTTGTCTCAAGTTGGTACATGGTGTATTTTTAATTTATTAATTTTCATATATTTTGAATGAGGGGAATTTGAGATTGGTCGTTAAAAGAATAATTATGATCTAGAAGGTGAAGTGCGTATGTAGAATCTGTTTTTCTATTATTGAAAGCCCCTTTGGGTTCTGCTACACGTTTATTAAAGGTTATACCAGTTAGACCGATGTAAGTTTTTGGGCAGCTACCACATACATGTCCGATTGTATACATCACTCTGTAAGTACTTTTTCTTTTAGCTCTTTTTGTTCGTAACATATTTGCTTAGGTTATTGTTTACTCTAAAAGCTGGCGCTATTCCTTTCTTGTTTACGTGTTCGGCTATTTGTATCTTGCGTGTGTATGAAATCGATCAAAAGGTACTTGATATTTTCTCTGGTGGTGGAAAGACTAGTGTTAGGGATTTTTATGCAGTTTTTGATTTAAAATTTTATTTGTTGTTTATTGGTTGTACCCATTGTTTATTGCTATTTGTTTAATAAGATTGAATTGTATCGTGAAGTTATTTTTTGGCTTTTGACATGACAATTTCTGTTAATATATGTGACATCCTATGGTAGGCTGCTAATTTACGTTGTCTAAGATGGGATAATGAATTATATACAGCTGTGCCGGTATGGGCAGTTTTATGAAATACAAATAACTCATGTTTGTTTTTAAGTCTGTCAATTTTTAAATCTACAAAATTTATGGATTAATTCTGTTCTGTTTCTATTGTAAATTCAATATGACTATAGAGTGAATTAATAATGTAAGAGAACAACTGATCAAGTTTCTTGTTAGTTCCTGTAAAGCATACCACAAATATAAAAAATCTTTGAATGTGGATGTTTGGATGTTTTGAAATATTTTTTTCCAATCGATGCATAAACATATTTGATAGCAATGGGCTTAGAGGTTTAAAGTTGCCTCCATCTATCTATTGTCCGTCGGCAAATTCAAACAAAATACCACCTTTAGACTAGACAATTTAAGATGTTTTTTTACCACCAAAAATGAATTGTTTTAACCAATTAATGCTTTAAATTATAATGGTACTACATACAGTGTTAGGTATCGGTTCGTTTAATTTGAATAGTAACTGGCATTGTCCATGACTATTACAGAAGTGGTCAGTAATAAATCCATCATTAGACTGAAATATTCCTCAAAAACATCAGCAGTTATTTTTTCATGGTGGTCATTCGTAGAATTTTAAAAAAAATCTAGCAAGCCTCCATCCAACAAATCCTTTATCTCCTCCAATGTGAGTGATAATTTTAAGCCCGTAGACAAAACTTCTATAAATGCCTGACGGGCATTTGTTACTAGTTTATCTTGCCAAAAGTTTTTTACGAAATGCCCTTTAATTATCCATGTTTCCTCTAAATAAAAAATATTTTTGGCTTCACTCCTCAATTTTCGAATTTCCCTTAAATATTCCATCTTCCAACAAATAATTTCGTGTTTTTCCATGAGCGCAGATTGTCTATTGTTATTCTCATAAACGAATCCTAATTAAAGTTTTCCGCAATTTATCTGTTTTAATGTTTGGCAAATATTCGTCTTGATTAATGTCTACTAAACGTTTATCCAAAGTAGGAATCTTTTTTTGTAAATAAAATGAATGAACTTTTGCTGCTGAATGAACTGCTGACGTTTTAAGTGCTTCTGTAATACTTCCACTCTTTCGTTGCTTTAAAAGTTTATAAATAGTTGCTTCTCCAACTCCGGTCATATCTAAACACTTAGAAACTATACTCTGAATAGTACTTAAATGTACTGGTACGGTTAAATGACACTTTAATTTCACAGGAGGAAAATTAGACGTTTGTGACATTTTTACTACACAAATTTACTTATTAATATCACTTTTTATTAGAGAACTAACAATTCTGCGTATTATAATCACAAGAATTTATAAACACAACCTGTTAATCTTAACTAAAATGATTCACAATCGGCCAAGCAAGTTCTGCCGCTTGGAAATTTTAATCCCTTCTAAGAAAGTTGAGATTACGTACTTATATCATTTGTTGATTAAAATGAATACAAAATTTAAGATAAGAATTGAAATAAATTGGTATGTTTAAAAATTTTAGGTAAAATCAAATAATTTTCAGAACAATGCTGAATATTTTATATTAGAAAATCTCCGTCACTGTTTTCTGATGTTATATTGGGTTTTACTCACGTGCAATAAAATTTGTGCTATCAATCATTTTCAAATGTACTAAATGTACTATATGCATTTTTTTTGACATTTCTAACCATTAAAACAAAGAAATGTAACTTTTTTTTTAAATCAGATTTATCTGCTCTTTGACTATATAAATATTACACATTATTATTTTAATATTCAATACTTACATCAATAAATTTATGTCGGTGAAACAATCAATATCGCGATACGTCCCTGGACAGCGGCTACTCGAATTTCCTAAATATTTATACCGCCACTTTTTTCGATGGGCGATAGGCATATGAAGGCAACTTTAAATGCAGTTTTATAGAACTCTTCAGAGCAGCAGTAGATAGAGTAAAGATAGTGATGATGATATCCAACCTCCGATCGGGAGACGACACTTATAGAAGATTATACTCATGATAAATCCTGCGCTGTGGTTTGTGTATATTTTATTTGTTTAATGATAATTGCATATTTTCATGGTTGGTGTCTATGGCTGTAGTCTTTTATTTGATATAGGTGTACGATTGCCGTATAATCGAAAATGGCTAACTAAAATGCTACTATATTTTTTATATATTTTTAATTATATTTTCAAATACTACACATCAAATTTTTGCTTAATTATGCGAGCTTAAAAATAATTACTTTTATAAAAATTTTAAATTGGTATTCCAAACAAAAAGCAAATATGTTTGCTTTCAAGTACAGACAAAGTAATTAGCGACACAATACATAACAGCATCCTTTCATCATATTTTTCTACCTATATTTATATAAACCTTGGGGTTAATGTACTAAATACTTTTATAAAGAAAAATGCCAAGTTTTGTTGAAAGTATATTGATTCAGTAAGCGGCTTTCTGAGACGAAAACAATTGAGTTTTCGTTTATTTTTAAAAAAGAACTTAGAGAAAAATTGAACCTTCAGTAAATAAATATTGTGTTTATATGGGATTAAGCCACAATGGATTGCAATGAAAATTATTATTATTATTTGACGTGTAGATAAATAGCCATGCTTTTAGTTGAAAATTCTTAGGGTGGTGTTTGTAACTTCAGGATAATATGAAATTCTGATTTTTTTGTGTTCTTGTATTATGTGTTTATGTCCTAAATGTTTGTTGTTATGTGTTGTATATATTATGTATAATCATAGATGATGCGTCTCTGACTCTATTAATTCGTTAATGGTTTTAGGTAGGTATATTCTTGTTGCTGACTTCTTCTTTTAATACTAACAACTAGACCTACATGCTGCTGATCGATTTGGTATACATTTTTCTTTATTAAGTAAGATGAGAGCTGTTTCTTATATTTTTCTCTTTTTCATGTATGTTTCTTTCATGACTATTGATTAATCTTTCCCTTTAACTCTGTGCTCCTTGTCCGAGGCACGTTTGCATATCTGTGATTTGTCGAAGCCTCTGTTGTTAATGTAAGTTTTATGCTCATTTATTTTGACACTTAGTGCTCTTGAAGTCTATCCCACATAAAAATTACATAATGTAATTTTCATTACAATCAATTGTGGCTTAATCTCGTATAAACATAATATTTATCTTAGAAATGCTACAGAGAAGGAGGTAATATAATTAATAAGATATGTACTTAAAAATAATAAAAGTGAGAGAAAAAGTGGAGTACCAGCAGAAATATTAAAAGTAGGACGAGAAAAGTAGCAAAGGATAAATAGACTTATTATAAAAAACATGGAAAAACGAGAAAATGCCAGAGCGATGAAATACAGTACTCATCTGCTCAATTCACAAAAAGGGTGGTTGATATTTGTGAAATCACAGAGGAATCGCACTATTAAAAGTAGTATATAAAGTATTAGCAAACATTATAAGAAGTAGAATAAAAATCTATGAAACAGAGATAGTAGGAGAATATCAGGCTGGTTTAAGACAGGGAAGAACAACAACCGATCAAATTTTTATGCTAAAATTATCACAAAAAAAAAGTTATGAACAAAATCTGGGTGTGCGTATTCTCTTTATTGATTTGAAAAAGCCTACGATTCCGACGCACGAAACAAACTATTCGAAGCAACAAAATCACTAGGAAAATCAGAGCAATTAATACGTTTATCTAAAATGATGCTAACTAGTACAGTCAATAAAGTCATTATGGAAGATAGTTTTTCAAATCAGTTTAACGTCAATAGAGAATTAAAAGAGGGAGATCCCTCTGCCAAACTAGTACTAGAAAAAATAATGGAAATAAGAGGGTAAAATGCAGAAGAAAATAAATGGATTACTTTAAGGACGAATAAGAGAAAGAGTATAAATTTAAGTAGGTAACAGAATTTGAGTACCTTAGAGTAACAGTTACAAATAGAAGAGGCGAAGAAAGAGAAATAGATAAACGGTTGTTAAAAGGAAGCAAAGCATTTGGATCATTAACTGCTCTGTAAAAGGCAAAAAACGTATCTCGGGCAGCCAAAATTTAAACTCATGAAACAATATTAAGACCAGCGGTGTTGCAAGCACGTGAAACTTAGACAATGAATCAGAAAGAAGGAACAATGTTGATTTTGGAGAGAAAAATTTAGACAGGATTTAAAGTTAATTAGTAGTAGAGAAAATATAGAAATAGTAAGAAGAAAAAAATACGAATAGGAAGCTGAAATGTCATCCGAAACACCACATTTCAAATGACTATAGCTTATTTATACGTTCTTGCTTCAGTGTCCAGCTTCCAAGTCCATAGTGGAGTATGGAAAACACATAATATTTCAGAGCTGTTACTCTCAGTTCTCTAATCTAAGGTCATTATTACAGAGAGTTGTTTTTATTTATACAAAAGCATTTCTTGCTATTTATATCCTGGCTCTTATTTTTGTTGTTTGATCATTATTTTCTGAAATCTAGGTTCACAGGTATTTGTATTTTTCAACCTTTTTTATCGGTACATCCTCTAAATGTACGCTTGTTTGTATTTTTGTTTTCTTTGTATATTTATATTCATTTTTTATATTTATTTTTAGTCCATATTTTTTAGATTTTTCACTTAGGAAGATTCGTTTACAAGAATAAAAGCAAATGCACGAGTGTGATTTGAAATTAATCTAGACTAGGTAAGAAAGCATACGATTTTTTCCCCATTTATTTTTCAATATAATCTGCGTTTTGAAAAATAACTTTGTACTTTCTAATGGAAATTTAAATTTATCGCCTCACTCAGTATTAGTATTCTTTAAATCAAAAAGTAAATTCCAAAAAGACTAGTAAGCTTTAACTTACTAGCTTTAGGATCAAAATTATCCTTTTAATGTTTGCTTTTTAACGAATCCTCAAAAGTGAAACTAACGCAAATTAGAAATAAAGAAAACTGGAACGTTTCAGTTTTTAAAAAGCGTTGTTTATCGTACTAATTTTACGTTTTTTTTTTTGTAAAAAAAAACTTCATGAAAGCATCATTCATTATATTTAAGTGAATTTTACAAAGTCAGTAATCAAAAGGGAACCATTTTAACATTAGTAAACTTTTTACTTTTCTGTTTATTGGAATTAGTTTATTTTCAATTAAAATTAATATAAAAAAAATCTAATTTACTACAACAAGAAACAGGATCCATGAATTACTTGTAAGATCCAGTAGAAAGAATACTTAAACGAATTTTATGAAATGAAAAGTTAATTTAAAATGTTTGTCAAATCTGTTAATAAAAGATACAAGATGATAGAAAAAGGAAAGTTTTAAAGAATGAGTTACCAACAATGTCCAAAATTTATATTAAAATATACCTCAGTCGTAAGCGTAAATATGCTCTAGGAACCACTTCAGCATGTGAGTACGAGTAGAAGAGGAAAAAATTATTATTTCTATCGATAAATAGATCTTTATTATTAAGAGCATTTTTCGTACCTATGCAAACAGGTACCATTCTAAGATAAATCTGGGTGGAACCATCTTCTTCTTCTTCTTTTTCTAAAGGCACTACAACCCTTTGTGGGTCTTGACCTGCTTAACAACTTTTTCTATTCTACCCTGTCGGATACTTTCCTTCGCCACTGCTTGATGAATTGTGAAACCATTACACAATGTTATAAATACAAATATTAATCAAAACAAACTTGTGATAAAAAATGAGGAAAATAACCCAGGAAAAGCAGCTATTTGGAAATACAATTTCTTACATCATAAAATATAATAATATACGTAAACATTTCAGTTCACACAAGTATAGTGAAACCTTTCAATAGCAACCACCCTCCAGGAATCAAAAGAAGACTCTTTACTCCTATAAGAAGAGCATAGACCAACTAAACTTTTTTTTTGGATTTCTATCGAACCAAACCTTTTTATTCGATCTTGTATATTTTTTAAAGCTCTGGAAAAGGCGGTCAGGGATGCCCAAATAGACAACAGAGGAAACATTTTTAATAAATCATCCCAAATTTTGGTATATGCAGATGATGTCGACCTAGTTGCCCGCACAACACGCAAGCTAGAAGAAATGTATACCACCTTGTCAAACACCTCAAAAAATATGGGCCTGCAAGTAAATGAAGTTAAAACTAAGATAATGGCATCAACACCCAACAACAGAGCCAGAAACATCGGCCACCAATTCACGGTTGATAATTCTACCTTTGAAGTGGTGGACAAATTCACATATTTAGGCTCCCTGATTACCAAGGAGAACGTCATGACGGAAGAAATCAAGCGAAGAATAATCCTAGCAAACAAATGTTATTTTGGACTGAGTAGACATATAAAAAGCAGAAACTTAAGCCAAAAAACAAAAATAACCATATACAAAACCCTTATACAACCAGTGTTGACATATGGGTCGGAGACATGGACCATTTCCAAGGCAGATGAAAATCTTCTGCTTATATTTGAACGAATGATCCTGAGAAGAATATTCGGTGGCATCTGTGAAAATGGTGTTTGGAGAAGGAGGTACAACTACGAGATATATCACAGTAATAAACATATATTTGGGGGTAAAGACGTAGTATCCTTTATAAAAATAGGAAGACTAAGATGGGCAGAACATCTGGTAAGATCACAGTAGAACAACCCTCCTAGAAGAATCCTTATGTCGCAACCTGTGGGAAGTAGGGGTAGACCAAAACTCAGATGGAGGGATGGTGTAGATGAGGATGGTAGACAAATAGGCGCAGCAAACTGGCAACAGTTGGTAATGGATAGAACTGACTGACGTAATAGAATTGGGTTATGTTATGTATAATATATACTAACACATACCTATGTTATGTATATAAAATATATACACATAACATAAAATGCCTTAATTAGTGATTTTTGGGATTTTTTTTCTAAAAAACTATTAAATGAATTGCAATTCTATAAAAAGCTTTATAATCTTTAAACCTTCAAGTACAAGTAAGAATATTTTGACAAGCATAAATGAATTCTATTTTGCTCAAAACTTGGAACCAATATTTCGAATATGCATTTGAGAGATCTATCGCTGTATATGCTAATAAGCGTGAACGGTCGTGGTGTATCGCGCTGCGCTTAGAAATCTTTGTTTAAATTTATGTTTTTAGCAAGATATAAACCCCTTATTCCTATAAAAATATTCTTATGTATACGTAAAGATTTAAAGCTCATAAAGCTTTTTATAGAATTATAATTCGTTTAGTAGTTTTTTAGAAACAAAACCCAAAAATTACTAATTAAGGCATTTTTTAACAAAAAAATGCAAATAACTCGAAAAAGAAGCATTTTTTGATAAATTACCAAGAAAAAAAAGTATTTACTTCGATGAGATACATGTTAAAAAAAATTTACTCGAAGCGATTCGAGAAATGGATTCGAGAAAGTTATATGTTAACAATTTCCAGACCACTTCGAAAAATAAAAAAAAAATACATCTGAACTTAAAAAAATTTATAAAATCAAATAAAAAAGATTTAGTACGGTAGAAATGCAAAAAAAAATTTAGTCGGTATATTCCGTTCCTAAGCGTCTTATTAGGGGTGAACCGGTCGCCTAATAGGAGTGGTCGTTTAAAAGAAAACTTATTTAGACTCGACTTTGACGTATTTATTTATGTAGCAAAATAATATTAATCCAAACAACGGTTATAGTCCAGTAAAGAAAAAAATCTGAAAACAACAAATGACAAATCCTTAAAGACCTACAACTGATTTTGCTTTTTTTGTTTTAAACAATTAGAAAAAATGAAAAATATATTTTTTGCCCATAAAACGTTTCTTCTGCGTTTTAGAGAAAAATTGTTGAAATAAAAAGTGTAAATCTTAAAAGAACTTTAATTTTTAAATTTTTATATTAAAATACATAAACAATTGACCGAGATAATTGCAAAAAACTTTTTTTTTGCAGTAATTTATAAATGTTAACAACTTCGTTTTTTGAATAATGACATTTATCCGTGTGTGTTTTAACTATATTTCGAGTGGGATTACTTACAAGCACGTAACATAAAAAATATTAAAGTTATTATAAATGTTTATAAGCTAAAAAGTCAACCCTCTTTCAAACGGTTTTTTAATAACAAATTTGATAAAATGTTGAAATTTTTTTAATATGTCTTAAAAATCAAACATCAAAGAATTGATTGCGATTTGTTAAATACCTCTAGAGTCACATTTTCGATAAGCACAGTTGTTTAAATAATCACCCTCTGGAATAATCAAATTAAATAACTTATGAACTATTTAGCCGATCCAACTGAGATTTAGCTCACTTTAATAGCTCATCAATTGCCATAATTTTAAGTAGTTATATTATATGTCTCTATTTAAAAAACATAGTCATTAACCTTTATATATATTACTGCAGAAATAAGGGTTTTTTTGCAATTACCTCGATCAATTTGTTTGTTAATTTTAATTTAGAAACTCGAAAGTTAAAAAACTTTTTAAAATCTAAAACGTTTATTCAAATGATTTTTTTCTAAAATGTAAAAGAAGTGTTTAAAGCCAAAAAATGATTTTTTCCCTTTTTATTTCTCTTATACATTTTGGAACCTTCAAAAATCTGTAAAAGATTTTTACGTGAACTCGATGATTTTTTCATAGATAGACTGGGTAAGGAAAATAAAAAAATACATGAATATTGACCATATTCTATAAATCCACATCGTGGTTAAGCAAATTGAAATAAATCCAACAAAATTTCAAATTACAACTTTCTCTCAGAAAAAATGTTATTAATACATTTGTAGAAAATTAATGTTGAGTATGGAGAGGAATATGGATTATCAATAAACACCAAGAAAACCAAATTTATGAGGATATCAAAAACCCAAAATAATGGTGAAAGCCTGACAATTAACGGTAGTGCTTTAGAACAAGTTGAAAACTACCACTATCTTGGCACAATAATTAATCACACAAACGATTACTCCAAAGAAATCAAAGTTCGAATAGAGAAAGCACGTACAAACTTCAATAAAATGAGAAAGGTACTTTGTGCAAGAGAACTAAAATTGGACTTGAGAGTTAGGCTGGCAAGGTGCTATATTTTCTCGACTCTGCTTTATGGGATAGAAGCATGGACACTTAACGCGTCGACTGCTAAAAAGTTGGAAGCATTTGAAATGTGGGTGTATAGAAGAATCCTGAAGATATCATGGACCGAGCATGTAACAAACAACGAAGTCATGAGAAGAATCAACAAAAGAATGGAAGTATTGGAAACCATCAAGACACGAAAGCTGCAATACCTGGGGCATGTTATGCGTAATGAGAGATACAACCTACTTCAATTGATTATACAAAGGAAAATCCAGGGCAAGAGAAGTGTAGGAAGAAGAAGAATCTCATGGTTGCGTAACTTGAGGGAATGGTACGGATGCACATCAATTGAACTATTCAGAGCAGCAGCATCTAAGATCAGAACAGCCATGATGATTGCCAACCTCCGTCGCGGAGATGGCACGTGAAGAAGAAGAAGAAAATTAATTGTATTTTCTACAATAGTCTGTTTAATCTTCTTCATCTTCTTAGTCGTTAACCTGATGCAGGTATCGTAATATCATGAAGATATTAGTTAAATTTCCCAATGTTCCTCCAAGTTGTTCTATCTTCTGTCATTCTAGCACATTCTGACAATGGAGCGCCAATGGTAGCAACAATATGGTCCGTGTATCGTGTGGGAGATCTACCTCTACTTCTTTTGCCTTCTACTTTTCCCTGGATGGTAAGTTTTTCAAGACCATTTCTTCGAAGGACATGTCCAAAATAGTCTGTTTAATAAATAAACGATAATAATTAAATTATTCTCACTAATATATTTCAGTAATTTCAGTCAGTTTTTCAGATTTAAACTATTCAAACCCAACTACCCTTACGCACTTCGTCTTTGCCTTCTCAAATAGAAGCACGTAAGTCAAAATTTTTTTTAGCTTCTCAAGTAGAAGCTAGTTATAGTTCTTCTCACGATTCTCAAATAGAAGCAGTTTTCAAGTATATATTTTATTAAATAGTTAACTATATTAAATTCAGTGTTAGTGCATCTAATATGTAAGTACCTGAAATTATTCTTTGATACAGAAGAAAATCGACAGTTTTTTGCCAACATTTCATAAATGCCGGTCCGCCAAATTACAGGGTTGCCGGATATACAACAAACTATAAACTTTTTTGCTCTATAAATTGCATTTAATTAGTTTTAAGAACAATTAAGCGGAACAGTTGTGAATTTTATTGAACTTTACGTTTTTGTATACTTATTTCTTATTTTTTTTTATATTTACGTTTTTATTATCATTAAAAAGAGTGATTTGTTCAAGGCAATTCAGATATATAGTTATTCATGTAAATAATACAATAAAAATATTTCTACCTTAATTCTTACTTTAATTATTCTATTTTCAATTTTAATATTTACTACATTATTACTAATTCGAATTTTGCGACTTACTGGTCGCTGGTCCCTCGAGGTTTATATTTATTTTTTATCTACCAAATGTAGGAAGGTGAGACTATAATTTTTCAAATATTTACTTTTAAATCATCGAACCAGCTAGCTCATCCTTTCACCTACAACATTTCAGCATCGAAAAATTGTTGATATTTAACTAGGTTTAATTAAATTACTTTTTCATTACATATTTTGGATTTAATACGTTTTGCTAGTTGTTCCTCATTAGGGCAAAAACCTACATCTACTTGCATATTCTTAGTAATTGCCAATGGTATAGATTTTCCTTAAAAGTCAAAACATTCCGTTTGATCAAATTGAGGCTTATTTGTCTTCTGTCCGTAAAGGATTTTATCCTAACGGTTGAATGATGTTTCAATCATTGACGATTGGGCAAAAGTAGGAGCAATTTTTCTCGTAAAGTATGATAAAATTTATTTTTAGGATATCTTTAGGATTCTATAAATGGAAAGAGTTTTATTTTTACGTTTAAATCTAAAATAAATTTTTAAAGAGGAACAGTTAATTAATTAATCTCCAAAAATGTTGATTTCAATGAATATGTGTTTTTAGTAGGTAGTATAATCATTTTGCAGTTTTAAAAAAATTTAATTAAGTTTTCTCCCTTAATATTCTTTTTCTTTTGTTACCTTAGCTTACTTTAGTTACCGCTTATTTCTTCTAAATTACCGCCTAGTATCTTTAACCAGAGTTAATCTCACTGTCTAGTTCATTTCTACATTCGTTATCAAACAATGATCTCAATCTTATATTTTTATTCTAGCATTATTAAATTAATTAAATATTAAAAAGCGCGATTATATAGCGCTTAACAACTTTCTTGTTTCCATAGACTGGCAGGTATGTATGGTTAATGATAATGATGTTGCTACAAAACTAATCTATAAAGTTCTTTCTATATGAATTGCTTACTTTGTGTCATTGAAATAACTTTTCCCAAGTAGTTCTTCTCGCCAATTTTGCTATCAATACACAAACTCTCTCCAATCACAAGTACTGTCATGACAAACTTATTAGGGCACCAATAATTTGCAACCTGTTTGAGAGTATAGCTTAGGACAGGTATCAGTTTCCCCGAATGGTCAAAAACCCAATACAGGTTATGAGGGATTCAATAAATATCTACGCTTATGTTAATCTCTCAGGTCACTGAGTAAAACCACATTAATACAAATGAATTTAGAAATTGTTTGTTTTATATTTTCACTACTAGAGTACTTCTTATGATGGACAGTATAGTAAAACATTGGCTGTCGAGTGTCTAACGATAATACAAAAACAGTAGCAAATTCGTGAAATACAGTATATCGAACAAATAGTATACGGTATATTTTTATTGAAGAAATATATCGTGCCATAATAATTATGTCTCAACATATAAGCAAATAATTTTATAACTTCTTTTGAAATTGAAAAATGAACTGTCAGTTTTTGTTGACCGTTCTACTAATTTTAATATTTCTTTTTACATTATTATTTTAATTTAGTAAAAAAGAGATCAGCTATAGAATAACACAAATTAAAAAATACAGATGATTATAATGAACTCAATAAAGAGAAAACCAAAAATAACATGTTGACAGCATTTAACCAAAGGATATTATTGGCATTAAAAAGTTAGTAGCGTGTACATTAGTAAAGCGTGGAGTCAAATTAAATGCTTAAATGTCATGCTTTATATTTTACGGAAAATTTAAGTAACTTTGAAGTGAAAACTTCCATCGACAATATTCCAGTTTACTCACGGCTCTAAGGTTTATGTTTAATTTTCGTTTGTTATTCAGTATTAAATTTTGGTAGGCTACGGAGAGCTACAGAGCAAACAACTTTATGTAAATGAGTTTTAGATCCTAATAATAATGCTTTTCGTTCCTTTACAGTTTTCTGTTAAGATGTACAAGGTGGTCTCTTAATAAGAGACACAAAGCAACAACGTAATCCCAATATAAAAATGTTTTGACTTGGGTCAACTTACCATAGTCCACTAGTTGAAATTCATAAAGAAGGAGTTTGATAAAATCAGAAATAACAAGATTAAAAAAAATATATGACTAAAGATGTATGTAATTCCATGTAATTTTATTAGGACGACAGGTATTGGATACGATAATTTATTCGGAACGATATTTTAATCGAATCGATACAGTCATCCATACGGTACGATAATTTAGTCAAAACGAAACACTATCAAACCAACTAGCTTTAGCTCAGAGCCCTAGTTAGTTTGTGGCGACGGTAAATAATAGATATCAATACGTTTGTTACAATATATTTGTATCTAAAATGCCGAAAACAAGCGAAGGTATTAGGAACATCTAGAAATTCTTTTTGTATAGTGTACCGACGCTTTTGTGGTATTCGACTAGTTGGACAAAATTCAGATCGTGTTAAGGAACGTATCTAGAAACAAGTGCAACTGACGTTCGATTCGAATTTTGTACCGCGTCACGCCATACGGATTGCAATGAGAAAAACGAATGTAAATTTAGACGTATATGGTAAAATTTTCGAGTAAGATATACGATCGATATACTTACAATTGGGCCACTGAGCATTCCGCCACTTTTATAGATTTCAGCAGAAATTCGAATCCGTACCTTCTGAGCGGAAAGCTAGTGAAACAAATAATGTACCTACCCTAGACATTTTGTGAGATTAGTAATGTATTATCTTTGAAGTTTGCCTTTAAGACCAGAAAAGATCAAAGTTTTACAAGGAACAAAGGTATATTATATTAAACATTTCAATAATAAATTTCTCTAAATACATTTAGCAAATTAGAAAGGTAGAATATTTAATACAAATTCTTGTAACTGATGTACTTAAACATTATTTAAAACTTTTACGGTTAAACAAAAAAGAATTAATCATAAAATTAATTGTAACACTCGCTGTCATTCGTAATAGATAGGACAGGATTATGTCAGTTGACTTAACCGTAATATATTGATGTGGGGAATGCCTGATTGCTCTGTGTCTTATTACTAACGGGCCATATTGTAAAAAGAGTTCTTTTGAAAGTTACGTTTTCCCTGATATTGTCCAGTAGTTTTCGTTACCTATTTCTTGAGGGATTTTGTAGGTTTTTAAATAAAATTTTAGGACTAATTTAAGGTTATATTCTATATTCCGGTATTCCAGAAATTAGTAATAAAATTGGTAGTTAAGTACTTAAATAAATAATATGAACGGACCAAATATTAGGATAGAACTTTTCTCAAAAGTATAAGGAAACAATTCTTACCATTTCTTTGTTGTGGTATTTCTTCTACTATATACGTTTTTTTAGTATCTAGTTTTCAGTTTTATATTTATCACTATAATACAGTGTGCGCGTAGTGCACTAAGATAACAGTTCAGTTAAGAAGAAAAACAGCTGAAAATCTTATGGGTACTGATTTTTGAAGGTATATCAGGGATAGTTGACGACAAATCCTTGAAGATGTACAGCTGATTTTGCTTTGTTTTTTTAACACTCATACAAAGTGAAAAAATCATTGTTGCCCTAGAAAACGTTTTTTAAATATTTTAGAGAATAATGATTCAAATAAAAGTTGCAAATTTTAATTTTAGTAAAAAGTTTCTAAATTAAAATACGTAATCAATTGACCAAAATAATTGTAAAAAACACTTATTTTTGCAGGAATTTATAAATGTTAATAACTTTGTTTTTTTCTTGCATAATGATATGAAATATAAATATCTGAAATTATAGAAATTAATGAGTTATTGAAGTGTGCTAAATCGCAGCTAGATCTATTAAATAGTTTATTCAATTTTTGTCCCCCGGAGAGCGATTATTTAAACAACACTGTACTTCATACATTCTGTACTCGACCTAAATGAGATTTAGCGCACTTCAATAACTCATTAATTGCCACAATGTTAAGTCATTATATTACATGTCATTATTCAAAAAACAAATTTAATACCATTTAGAAATTTCTGCAAAAATATTTTTTTTGGCTTCTTTCAATTAACTCGGTCAATTGTTTATGTATTTTAATTTGGAAGATCTGTGAGATTTGTGAGATATACAACTTTTATTTCAACCATTTTTCTCAAAAATGTAACAAAGCAAAATTAGCTGTACGTCTTCAAGGATTTGTTGTCAGCTATCCCCTATATAACTTTTAGAACCCTCAAAAACTTGTATAAGATGTTTACGCGAAATCGATATTGTTTCACAGAACTGGAGTACAACTACTTATGGTTTCTATGAAATAATCATTAAAATTGCAGACGGACTAAATGTTATGACATTATTTTAAACAAAGTCATATGACAAGTAATACTTTAATAAAGAAAATCTTGTATTACTCAGTATATTCTTAGATTTTTATACTATTCCTTCGCACCTTGCCAAAATGACGACTGTTTAATATTCAATTGTGACGGTGAAGAATCCATGTTTTTTTGTAATTACACAGTCGCCATTTTTAAAACGGAACTTATTGAGTTATATAAATGCTCTCAGCTGATGTATTGCTTGCCATATAATCCCAGTTAAAAAAAAGGCGTTTATCTGCCATTTTTAATGATTAGTACATATATATATATATATATATATATATATATATATATATATATATATATATATATATATCTACATGTGTGTATGTGTGTGGGTGTGTGTATGTATGTATAGATGATATCTTTATCGTCTTATCTATCTACTCCATTTTGTCATCAAATTCGTCCCTTTAATAGTGCCAGTACAATAAAAATCGG
The DNA here is from genome assembly GCF_040954645.1 of Diabrotica undecimpunctata. Classification (NCBI taxonomy): domain Eukaryota; kingdom Metazoa; phylum Arthropoda; class Insecta; order Coleoptera; family Chrysomelidae; genus Diabrotica; species Diabrotica undecimpunctata. The sequence goes on from NC_092812.1 coordinate 52,545,414, forward strand.
TAACGTCATGAGGAATTTTCTGTGGACATATTAATGCAGATATTGGTATATTTTACTCTGTATGTGAAGTCTAACAAATATAATTGAGTACAAATCATCTAAAATTTACCGCTAATAATAGAATCTTCATTTTTAAAGTTTACCATGAATGCTTATTAAATAACGTTTATATCAATAAATCATTTATACATTTAAATCCGTAAGCTAATCTAACTCTCAGTAAAAAATTTATTTGGGAACATAAACATAACAAGAATTAATAATTTCTGCATAATCTGTGTATAGAAGATAGCCTTAACATTTGCTTGTAAATGGTCGGGATTCTAGTTAGAAAATTTCTTGAGTAGCTGTAGATAATCTTGTAAATTAGCGTAAAATTCAGGCGTCCTAAATTCGCCAGCAGTTTGTATTTCAGTATTTTGATTGCACCATAACATTAGAGTGTTCGTTGGAATCTGTAAGTAAAGATATACACTGATTTGAGATTCAAGGGTGATATTTGACTCTATAACGAGAACATGGTTTAGATTGACACTGCTATAATTTGAATTTTTTATTTTAATTTAATAATAAAAGTAGCAGTTCAAATATCATAGTAAATATTTCGCAGACAGTAAATTAAGCAAATGTCGTCAGTATAAAGAAAAGACGTTAACAATATTTAACGAAAAAGGTTCTGATACAAATGTATTTATTTACTACATCTTAAATATCTAGTGTGATATTAGAACTGCTGGTATGGTGTTTTTCAAGAGTGAACTGTAGATGTATTTTCGGAATAAAAGGTTATTCCTAACATCGTCCATTACCTTTCAGTAAGCATGGATTAGCAGTTCACCTGTTTCGCTATCGACTTAACTGACGCTACCTGACTTCTCGTTGCTTCATATAGCGTACTTAGGTATTATATGTTTCTATAACATACCCGAAACATGTGTAGAATAATGGTGGTTGTTGAATTGAAAAGAAATGCAATCGTTTACTTATATATATATATATATATATATATATATATATATATATATATATATATATAAATATATATATATATATATATATATATATATATAAATATATATATATATATATATATATATATAAATATATATATATATATATATATATATATATATATATATATATATATATATATATATATATATATATGTTTATATTTTCCATAAAACCATATTTCAAAAAGAAATCATAGCGTATCGTTTATGTTTCAAAATAAAAGAATCAATATTTCCGTTATATACGAAACAGTCACTTTCCATCCAAGCAAATATTTTTCGAGCGTTACCACCTGTTTAAAAGAGGTATATTCCGTTTTGTTCCGTATTCATTAAACATTCCAATGTAAATGTTTGAGCATAGATTGACTGATAAAAAAATAAACAAAAGTAGAGTAGAGATAAATGAAAATTTTATGTTTCGTGTCTGAAATTCATTGAGGAAGGTTAAATGATCTCAATTACCGCTTTATCGGAATAAACAGAGATTTTGTGCAGGGCAGGACTAGATTAGAATCACACTAAGAGTTTAAAGACGTTTTTATAAACAAAAAAATACTTTGTTATAAAATGTTTCGATTTTTTTTTTAATTTTTCTCAGTATATCCTATGAGTCTTATTTTCTTGTTTCACTATTAATTTTATTCAGTTGGCCATTACGAGATCTCGATCTTTGTACCTTCATTTCAATAGGAAACAGTTGCATTTTTGATTTTGTCTTATATCCTAATTTTTTACTACCATATTATATTATATTTTCCAATTCGCCAATTCTATAAGTAGTCCTAAATATTTAGTTTGTTTATATCAATAAATGTTGCTTTTAATACTTTTCTGTGAGGTTGCTGATTGTTTTAGATTTTAGATTGTAGATTCTAGATCAATCGGCTTCGCAGAACTTTTTACACTGTAAAATAAAAGATCTCGTGTCTATCGAACATCTATATTAGATAGATAGTTTTACAGTTTGCGTTCGAGTCTTTGTTAGTTCAAGACACTGCAGTAAGGCAAGATGGAGCCAAAATCCAAACAGGTATAAGCTTCAATACCTTAATTTATGTCAATTTACAGAATAACTCCTCGTACAATAAATTTGGTATACATTTCTCACTTATTTACTACTTGATGAGTATATTTAAGTAGAAAAGCTGAAGAGTTCGTATTGTATTCAGAAGATTCGTTAGCAAATATTGGAAAACTACGATATGAAAAAAAATAATAACCCATTTCGGCAACTGCCTGTTTGGATCGCAACAAAACATATTCAGAACATGTCAGCTATAAAGATAATCATTAAATGCAATGTTTATTTTCAGTCCTGTTCATTTTTGTGAATAATATACCGATTGTGCCAAAAGAAGCGGAACGGTCATATATTTCGCGAAATTTACATTGGATCTAAAAACTGAAAAATAAATGTTTATTGTTTTTTTAAAATCAATTGAATGACACTAAACACGACCCTCGACACCCTCTTCCTGGGGGTGAGGTAGGACAGGCAAAACCCTCATCTTTTATTGCAAATTGAGATTCTACACAAAAAAAATGTATTCAGTACGCAGACTTCTGATTTGTATTTGTTTTCTGACATTACAGCGCCATCCATCGCGAAAAAAATTTAGATAAAACCTGTTGACTTATTCACGTACTATCCGAATCTGCAATAAAAAAATGAAATTTTCTATATAAAATTTCAAAGTTGTCCTCTGCCCCACAGGGGTGCCAATTCGAAAAAATATCACAAAAAAAGTTAATTTTTGAAAACTTAATTTTGTATCAGAAATCAAATATGCAATAAAAATTGGGGTTCCTATTTAATATTTTAAAGTTGACCCCCCGCCTCACCTACAGGGTGTGGATCTAGGAGTCGTTTTTGGTGTCATTCGATAGATTTTTGAAAAATATTAAAAATGTTTGTTATGCTTTTCGATGGGATGTAAATTTCGCGAATTATTAGACAGTCTTCTCTTGGTGCACCCTGTATACTATGTATTTAATATTAAAAATTATTACTGTCCAGCATTAAATATGGATCAAAATTTATCAAAGAAATAAATGTGGTACAATTCAAATGTTAACCATCCAATGATCTATCTCTGGTGTTAATGTTCCCCGTATTTTAATCTCTAGCTAAGTTTTCAAAAATCTAGGTCACATTAAATAAAACATGTCCGTATCTAACCTAAATTTCCTTTGAACTTAAACCTTTAAAAAATTTAGATTAATTCAATGGCGTGTCTTTCATTTTGTAACATATTTAAACTAAAATGCAGAAATTCATCAACAGGAATTGTAATCAGGTCAAACTTGAAAAGTTCGATATTGGTGAACGGTGTTAATATTCGAGCCTTTTCTTTTAGTGTATTTAAAACAATGACCTAATATACATTAATTGAAACGTCTACAACAATATAATTTATTATTTTTATGGCGAATTTACTATAAAACGTATTTTTAACTAAAATTGTGGTAAATTCACAATAAAAAACGGAAATTATATTAAAATGCGACATGAACATAGCTTCAAAACAGTTTAATTAAAACAATTTTGAACACAGTTTTTAGATTTTTTAGTGACATGGCAAACAGGACTAAACTAACTCCAATTTGTTTAACAGACATTTAAAAGACAGCTCCGAACGTAAATTATATTGAAGTGTGTTATATAGTTCCTTTATGAAATAAGTATGCGGTGTGTCAAATATGAGTCTAAAACGTACAAAATTTTCAAAAATAAACGTCCGACATTGTCAAAGGTTCTCCTAGGTTGCCCTAGGTTCAAAGACCTGTAAATATCTAGTATTTTGCAGGTTAAAACAAGTTTACTCGAGCTTAATTCCCTATTAGGTTCTTCTATACTCTGAAGTCTTAGTTTATTTTTTTTTAACAAATTTAGTTAAAAAAATAACCTGTGATAACTAAACCAATTTTTATAGAAGATTCCTAATCTACCTGAAAAAGCGCGTCTAAACCTTAAAAATGTCCAGTATTCCATTAAACATATATATTAAGCTCCCCCTTAATATACAGGGTGTTTCACGACGCGCTTACACTATCTATATAGCGAAAACTACTTAGGTACACCATTTTATGAAAATTAATTTATGGGGACGAATTTAAAGATTCCTGAGAGAAAGAAATACCTATAAGTAAAAGTACTATACTAAACTCAAATCTTAACTGTCTTTTCTGGTACAGAAAATAGTTTGATATACGTGCCACTTACGGTTATACTGGAAGTGAACAGCAACTTTGTTATTTTAAATAGAACATCCTGTATATTATTGCATTTTTAAATTTTGCGTTTCACTCTGGAAAAAATTTCTATAAGTTACCATAAAACAAAACTTATTTGATAAAGTAATCCTTTCTCTTCAATTTGGTGCCTTTAGTATACTATAGTTTACGCATAATAACGTTGCAGATAAAAGCTTTTTGGGATAAACAATTTCAATTTTGCAATAACTATTAAGTGAAATATCTTGAAGTTTTTAAAGCTGAATATTTGTGATATCGTTCTTATTATATATTAATGACATCCAGATTTAGCCATATGGCTCACACTCCCTCTAAGGGGAAAATTCACTCATCCCAGATTCCGACGGTATCAAAAGGATTAAGCTCTGGTGGGACTCTTTCCGTGTTATCGAGCCCTAGGTGACTTGATATGCTGGAGTATCTCCCAAAAATTTTCGTACACATCTGAACGTTGAGAGTAGTACAGCTTTCTGCATGGTCTTGTAGAGATGTTCATTCAGACCTAGTTTTTTTATGTTTTCTAGGAGGTTCTTTGGAATGACTCCAGTAGTAGAAAGAATAATAGGTATTGTCTGGGTACTTTTCATTCTCCACTATCTTCGTATTTGAATTTCCAGATCCCTGTACTTGGCGATCTTTTCGTTCTCTTTAACACAAAGATTATTGTTGTTGGGTATCGCCACATCAATTAGTGTTGTTTGTCTCTTTAGTTTATTAACTAGTATGAGATCTGGTCCATTATATGCCACTGTTTGGTCTGTGAGCACAGTGTGGTCCCAGTATAGCTTGTAGTTATCATTCTCAAGTATACTTTCAGAAACGTATTGATAATATGGGAGATAGTTTGTTTAGATAAGTCCCAGTTTGAAGGCTAACTCTTGATGAAGGATCTTACCCACTTAGTCGTACGGTTCCTTATATTCAGTTGCAGCAAATGCCTAGCAGCCCCCGGTAAGGTGTTGGATGGTTTCTTGAGCTTGACATTCATATCGGCATTTGTCATTTTGCACCTGAGGGTCTTTGACGATATATTTCAGGTAATTTTTTATTGGTATAACCTGATCCTGAATGGCGAGTAATGAACCTTCTGTTTTAGGGAACAACTTTCCAATCAATAGTTCGACGCTATATTGTCGACATGGTCTTGACTGACCTCATTAGGATGTTGACCGTGAAGAGGTTTACCGATCCAGGTGCGCATTTTTTCGTCCTTAGTAAGATAGTTTATGCGCATTTCTGGTTCCCTCAGTTTGATCGATGTTGTATCATCTACTGCATAAATCGCGCGATGTAGAGTAGATGCCTCAGCCTGCACCTAAAAATAAGTTCTTAAATTAGTAATGTGTTTTTCTCGTTGCGCACTTCATAAGTCCTCGTCCTCCTAAATACCACCGCGGTAATGTCGTTCTTTCTACTGCACTTCGAGGATGGTGTTTTTGTGCTTTTGTGAGGTGTGTTCGTACTTTTCGCTGAAGATTTTCTATATCCGTTTTTGTCCACTTAACAATACCAAATGAGTAGCTAAGTGCGAAACATGCATAGGTGTTTAGTGCCTTAAACAAATTTTTACTATTAAGGTGTGAACAAAGCAGCTGTTTTACCCTTCGTATAAACTCAGTAGTTATCTTAGTTTTCATTTGTTTATGGTTAATCTTTCGCGCTTGCTTTATTCCGAAGTATTTATACATAATTAGAAAAATTTTCCACTGTTTTCAGCATCTGATCCAGGTGGCTTCGAGTGGCAGCCAATAGTTTTAAATCATCCATATGCAATAGACGATTTAGCTTTGCCACAACGGTAGTGTTATTTTTGATGCTAAAACCTTTGTCAGTTGAGTTCAGTAGCTGGGATTGGGGGTTCATTGCTAGACAAAATCACAGTGGGCTCAACGAGTCTCCTTGAAATAGGCCCCGGTTGATTGCAATATTTTCAGTTTGGATATTATTTTCACCAGGTATTTGAAGGTGAATTTTTGTCTTCCAATCTGACATTATATGTTTTAAAAAGGTTACTATGTTATCATCAACTTTATATATTTTTAATATATCTATAAGCCATTCATGCGGCACTGAATCAAACGCTTTCTTGTAGTCGATGAAAGCAGTAAAGAGATTCCTTTTTTTGCTATATGCTTGGTTAGAAATGACAGAGCCGATGATAAGTAGCGCACCCTTTCTGTTGAGGCTCTATGATATTGTTTAGAGCACAGTGTTGGTAGATACGCCGAGCTACACAGGATGTGACCAATTTATACAGAGTTGGAAGACAAGTAATTGGGCGATACTTGGTTGGATCATGGGTGTTATTTTGATCTTCTGGTATTAAATAAGTTGTTCCCTGGGTTAGGAAGGGTGGTATTTCCTGCGGATTAGAAATACTGTAATTAATTAATGCTGATAAGCACTCATGAATACTCCAGAACTTCTTAAGCCAGAAGTTCTGAATGCCGTCTGGTCCAGGAGATTTCCAGTTATGAAGCTCTTTGATAAAATTTGACACTTCTTCAGTAGTAAAGGGTTCGTAGGGAACAGTAACGTAGTGTTGGCAGTTGTGGACCGTATCTTCGATCCATACAGCATTGGTGTTAAGAGCAGCTGGTGTGGAAAGTTGATTTCCCCAAAACTCATGGGTTTCTTCTTGGCATGGGTACGATTTATTGGCACTTTCTGCAGTAGAATTGAGTTTCCGATAGAATACCTTCTCAGCATTCTCAAAAAGCATATTGTCGGATTTTCGTTTGTTACTTGCGGTGGTTATTATTATTTCTTTAGCCCTTCTGATTACTTTACTACTTGTTGTTCCTTGAACATATTCCGTGATTTGACCAATGTCCCTATGTAATGCTTCAATTATCTGTTATTTCTGTTATCTGTCCTTTCGATATTAGTACCCCGTCGTGTTCTGATCTTAATGCCCATAACATTAGCAATTGCTGTTGCTGCACTGTAAATCAGCATATGCAATTATTATTATATATTTGCATATGCAAATATATATATATATATTAATATATATATATATATATATATATATATATATATATATATATATATATATAAACTAAGGTACACTCGAAGAGTGGTGGGTTTTTCGGTCAAAGTGGAGAAATAAAAGACAAAGAAGGTGGCTTCTTCATCTATTTATTGAAGACGTTTCGCTTTCTGCTCAGAAAGCATCATCAGTTCATCTAAAAAGAACAATATGAAACAAAACATCCATAGATAAGTTAAAAACATAGTGTTTCCTTACAAAGACATGTAGCAGTCAACGATGTTAAAAATATGAACAAGCTTACGATACTGGACATTTATTACACTTCCAAAATAAACTAAGGTACACTCTTCGAGTGTACCTTAGTTTATTTTGGATTGACGGTCGTACTCCTTTTCTCGATATATATATATATATATATATATATATATATATATATATATATATATATATATATATATTTCAAATTATTTTCGACCGTACTGTTTTAAATATTGATTTATAGTATCAGCAATTGGTCTGTAGATTGTATACAGATCGATTGCTGATACTATAAATCAATATATATATATATATATATATATATATATATATATATATATATATATATATAAATCAATATATAGTTTATGAGTAAAAAATGACGTTGTATCTTTTGCATATTTTTTTGTTACATATTTTTATCACCAAATTTATCAAAAGCAGTTGTTATATATCCGTATCAAAGAGTGTCATGGGAAAATTGTTAGTTTCCTGGTTTATAACCACCGAGCTATCGGGAACAATCATAATTAGAGTAGATTGTTTAGAATATACTTAAATGACGCTAGTTTAGAATTCAGTCTTATGATAGTACGTGACATTTGTTCGTCGTTATTGTCACTGTAAAGGTTATGAGTGAACCTATTATATTGTTAAAATTTTTTTTAAGAAAACTGTAAATAAGCTGTGTTGTGTATATAGTGTTCGAAACATATACTCATATTATTTTTCGAATAATTAACTAACTGACCAACCTATACAATTATACTGTGTTAAATTAATTAAATCACAATAATGCAATATTGCAAAATGATATTTAAATTAATAAGTTAATAATCCAACGTTGGATGCATACAATTTAATTTAAATTTGTTATATCAGTGAGGTATTCAACAGGTATTTTATAGAAACAACGAACACTCGATAATCACTGTCCATCATTCAAAAGAATCGACTTTTTTATATAAAATAATATATATTTGAGGTTATACTGCCGTGTGTGTAAAAATTTAAAGTATTTTCTAAAAATGCCGCTTAAAATCTAAAATAACCGATTAGATATAGGAATTCCATACCCGAAATTTTTGCTGCAGATAAAAATGTGATTTTTTTATATATCAAATTTGTCAAATTTAAAATATTATATCACTAAATTACTCAAATTTATTTCAAATGATATATATATATATATATATATATATATATATATATATATATATATATAAGATTTATCTGTGGTATTTCTTCCAAGAGTGTGAGGTAAAATCCCAAGATTCCTAGTTCCAGATCCAGAAAACTTAGTTAATAGACGAGTGTATTTGATAGAATTTATTTTAGAAATATATGAGGTATTTAAAATAACACAGAGAAAACAAACAAGGTAAAATCTAATTCTTAAATGTAAAAAAAACAATTATATTTATGCTACCCTTTTATATAGCTAATGGCGTATAATTTAAAGAATAAAAATGGTCTTCTCATCGATGGTAATTGAAGTAAACTGGAAATCCATTCATATTAGAAAACTAACGGACGATGTTAGGAATATTTGTATTCCAACAATACATCAACAGTTTACCATCATTTTTATACTCTTTTCGTTACGAATTACTAACTAGACACTGCGTTTTAGTTCAGTTCATTCTTCACAAGGCTCCCTGATGAGAGATACACCTCGAAATACGCATAGGAGAATGGTGAGACTTGAATTGAACTCAAATTAGTGCAAGTCAAGATATAGTGTTTTGTTCCTTAGATTTGTTAATATTTTTACAACCAAAACCCCCCATTAAGGGTCTTTAAAAAAGCATGTATATATATATATATATATATATATATATATATATATATATATATACATATACAAATGACAACCAAATAATGACACATTTAGATAATTACCTGTGCTGATATCCTTTAGTTTCTTGAGGACCTGATGATGCTGTATAATTTGTAAATATCGAAACCGGTCACCCAATCTCTTAATAAATATCTACAACTTAACACGGATTGTAATGTAAGTACAAGACCCTAGTTCTTCACTATTTTTTATGCGTTAATAAAATTGTGCATTTCTTGTAAAATGAGAGATATTGAATAACATTCAAAAAGAAAAATATTAAAAGAAATAACTACTTTCAACATATAGTAAGTACAAGACCCTAGTTCTTCACTATTTTTTATGCGTTAATAAAATTGTGCATTTCTTGTAAAATGAGAGATATTGAATAACATTCAAAAAGAAAAATATTAAAAGAAATAACTACTTTCAACATATAGTAAGTACACAAGACAAGAACAAATAGTAAAAAAATATCCAAATAATAAAAACATTTATAACAAAGTCCTAGAACCAAATAATTGTTTTGAAGTTTTAGCACTCAGGAATTAAATTTATATAAAAATTAGCCTTTGGTAAAATTGATTAATTAATAATTAATAAACTTGCCACATATCTGGAAGTTTATTAATCCGCATCATGCGTTGTATTCGGGACTATTGCTGTTTCCTTTTCTGGGTCTGGTATCGCCGGTCGTCATCGAGTTACATTTCACGTAACACATTAAGAATACTTTGATTGATTATGTCGACATGCGTCAAAACAAATGAAATTTGATTCCGTTGATGGGATCCTTTATCATTTTCTCGGGGTAACAACGCCGGTAACAAATTTTTATACTTTTTCAAAACGAAAAGAGTAATGATTGATGATGTTTTTTGTTTGGCAAGATGTCTTATCAAGATATCGCCAAAGGTATACCTGTGTTGGTTGATTGTATATTATATAATGAAATTATAATAAAATTATATAAATTATATATATATATATATATATATATATATATTAATATAATAATATATATATATAATGAAACAGAAGTATTTGCTGACAACGTAAGGAAGTAAACGTTAAATAGTGGGTTTGCAGCAATTGCTGCAAACCCACTATTTAACGTTTACTTCTTTATATATATATATATATATATATATATATATATAACTTTTTTAATTCCTGGGTTTTTCGGTCTGTTGTAAATAAAACACTTAAAAATTGCTTAAACATTTATGTCTACACAATTTGGTGGTTTTACATGGAACGCAAAAATGGTATCTGATCCTACTATGGCAGGTACGTCAAAATATGAGTGGTTCAGGGACGTATCTAAAATATCTGCCAATGGTGCATTTAAAAAACAACCCAATTTATTAAATTATGAAACATATTGGAAAGATCTTTGATATCAGTCTTATTAATGATAGTATTTTGATCTGTTTTATGTAAATCATCTCCAATATTCACCTGAATATGCAGATGGCTGATGTAGAAACGTAGGGAAATTGAAACATAACGATATCTACATCCACAAAAAGAGAACAGGTACGGAACACCAGAAAACAAAGCAATGAAGGCATAGTTGTAGACATAAAATAAGAAGATGGAAAGAACACATGTAAGAATTATTCGAAGATACAGTAAAACCGATTGAAATAAACAATCTCTACGGTCCAGAAAGAATATATCTCCAACAACTATCTCCAACAAAAAGCAAGCAACGAAAATGAACCGTCAGATCTTCACATACAAAAAAGGAGTTCGACAGGGTTGCATACTATTGCCAGAAGTATTTTCTTTTCTTCTTTACGTAGTTAATTCCTGTAGATATATACCAACTTAGTCATAGCTTGATATTTTCCATTAAGGCAAGATCTTCTAGAAGTACTACATGAATGTCCTTGTTATTAACAATTGTAAAACATATTGATGTGATGATTTGTACCTTATAGTTCACATCAAAAAGACAACCAGCAACTCTAGCTGACTTTTAATATTCCTAAATTTACTATTAAGCCCATTCTAGAAATGTATTACCTGACTTTTCTTTAGTTTGTAAACTAAAACCATTGAAGTCATAGAGTAAATCATAATGTCCAACACATTCTTAAGTTCAAATAAATAATTAAGTATTTTCTTTATATACTTATCCAACCAGCAATCTGCTAAATTAAAAAAAAGTCATCAATCAATATAGTTCCCATTACCTCATAAAGTAGGCCTTATAGGAATTCCTTTAAATTTTAATACATAGTGTTACATTGAACTCTCATGAATTTTATACGAAAATTTAATTTTAACCTTTTTGACGTGAAGTATATTCAACATATTACTAAAACCTTCGTGCCTTCAAAGGGTTGAGACGCTTTAAAATATATTTACTCGAACAGTTAAAATGGTGATTTTATTGCTTTTTCGGGTGCCTAATCATCCTCTGAAGATGATGACTCATCTCATTGTGCGAACAAGCCGAAACGCAAAAAGAGAAAGGGTAGTGAAAAGTGTTTTAGGTTTAAGAATAATCACGAGACAGTTCATTGCAAATAAAATATTATATTATACGTATATATATATATATATATATATATATATATATATATATATATATATATATATATAAACATACAAAAATATTTGGAGACAAAATCAGATTGAATGAAACATGGGACAGGATACCCTAAATGAAAAAAAAACTATCATACACGTCATCAAAATGTAAAATGCCCAAGTTAAAAATTTTATTTATATACGGTTTGATCTTCACTGCGGAAATAGTTTATTTAAGAATTGTTTTAAAAAGGTGTATAACCGCCAAAATTTTGAAGGGTTTATGTCTTTTCGATATTGATATTCGATATTGTTGAAGATATTGTAGGCAACCGCCATGATTTGGTTGAAAACTACAACTACAACTTGTATGTATTTTTTACCATATGGAACTTCAAATTGTGATTAGGTATTCTGGGCGTTTCTGCGTTATATGTATGAGATACAAATACAATTAAAGTAAATACAAATAGTGCAGAAACGCCCAGAATAATCACAATTTGAAGTTCCATAGGGCAAAAAGTCCAATCTCATTTCTTTTCAGCCAAAGCATACCACTTAATTTCTAACCAATGACAAGCTGTGATGACATGACACACCTACGGATTGCGTGTCTGAAACTGTTTCTCGAGCTTATCTTGAAATTAAATGAAGTATAGAAACTGCCAAAATCTACTGAAAACGTTTAGGACAAGACCATATGTCAGCGCATATGATGAAGATGATTTAATAAAGAAACAAAAATAACTGTAAACTCAATAAAATGGTTTGGATATTCTCTTGTATAGCAAATGTAATTAATTATATTGTGAGCATTATAAAAATTCCAAACTCGTGTAATGAATATGGATATTAAATGCGGAAGATCATTATATTTTTTGTTTTAAATATTACTTCAAAAATCTAACAAGCTTCGGAATTAATTAACTTTTATTTTAATCAGTTTAAAGTATCTTAAATATGAGGTAGCCGTATTACAAAACATAATTGAAAACTGGCAGAGGCTTTTGTATGGATCGAAAACAAATTTCCCGTTTTTTCTTTCGCTCATATTTGCGTTTTTAAATCTTATACCGTGTAAATATTTATCTCAGCCTTTTTTATGCAAATCTTTACCTTAATAAAAAGGAAATCTTGTCGATGTGGACAATGGGATAGGGATTTTGGGGAGAATATTTTAACAAAGGGTGCACATACCTCACACTCGTCAGAAGTGAATCCTCCCTTCCCCTCCTCTCATTCAAGATAATCGATGATTTTTTCGAATATCGATTTAAACACCTTATAAACCATTAAACAAATACATAATAAAAAACTACACTAAACATATGTCGTTAAAAATCATATATTACTAAAACAACTTATCCTAGCATGCCTAAAACGCACAGCTTTTGCATGTCGTACTCTACGCTATATTTTTGATTACTTTAAAATTTAATTTTTCGCTTTTAGTATCTACAGGTACACAGAATTAGTTTATTCATTTAATTTGCATGAACATGAAAGCAGAAATATACGAATATAATTGGTACATATTTTAGCTCATAAAAAATGTGTATTTCTTTAAAAATGTTTCGTCTACATGACATATCTATTTTAGATAACACACAAATTTTATCATAACCCATTTACTAAAAAAATAAATGATTAGATTTTTACAGGTATTGAGTAATAATAATAGAGTACAGATGAATTTTAAGAACTACGGTGACTTTTTTATTATAAGGTGACTGAAATTATCAGTGTCACATTATTAAAACAATTAATATTGTGCAAACGTTTCGGCGATTTGTCATTTTCAAGTAACGTTTCATTTTTTATTTTATGATTTTAGACTACATGTTAGACAATTGACTGTTATATTGATATAAAAGGAAACAAAATATACTTATTAAAACATTACAATACCAATAGGTATAGTTTGTGTTTAGACAATTTAGCCAGATGACTAATGAATATGAACGAATATACTACTGTCATAGCATGGTCAATTTGTTGATGATTAACCTATTGAATTTTAATATATATTCTAGAAGTCTTTGATATCTGGTTAATTATTAATACAGTTTCGATGTTCATTAACATAAATCATCTCCAATATACATATTTTATTATAATTTGGTTCTTTTTTAAAATGTTTATATATCCATCAAAATAATGAGTACTTTCCAATAAATAATTGTCTAGGGCATCAGTATTTGATTCATTGTCTATTATGCCGTTTTTGTGAGCAATCATTCTTTTGTGTAGATATTTATGCCTTTGACCAATATATATTGAACTACAATTTTACATTTTATTAATTTAAGATAAGAGGACATTTTTGGTGTCTACTTGAAAAAACACCAACAATATGTAAATGTATTGTTGGGGATATTGTTATATAAGATGTTACGCATTTTTTACATAACACTATCTCAAACAATTAAGAATAGTAGCACCAGTAGTAAATTCACATTCTTTATATCTTTACCATACATTAATGATTTTTCCAGCAGATCTCAAAAATTCTATCACAATATAACAGATGTTGTATACAAACACAGTAGATGGTAAGGACTATAGTTCGATATATATTCTTTAAAAATTGTCATTCTTTTGATGTCTACAATATACATATTTTACAAAACCACAAAATTATAATAAAATATATATTATGGATGATTTATATTTTGTATTGTGTGATATATGTAATAAAATATATTTATTAAGTTGTAAGTTGTAACTCGTAAGCAAATATGCAATAAAACTGCAAATATGCAATAAAACTGCAAACATGCATGTTCGTTATTATTTATCAGTCATCTAACTTAGTCTTTAAATACAAAGAGTATCCATTGGTATTTTAATATTTTAACAAATAATATATTTTGTCTCCTTTTCTATCACTTTTAATATAATAGCAAATAATAAAAAAATTTAGTATAAAAAATCTTTTGCGCAATATTAAATTATTTTGTTAATTCTAGATTGCCAAGTTCAGGGATTTTACATAAAACTGTATAAAAAATTCATGGTAAAGATATAACTATTTTTAACAAATATTTTTCATTTATTTTAAAGAAAGTTAACTGTTATTGTTTCATAAATTTAGATGTGATTTGGAAAATTTATTGCTATGTAAGTAATTAATAACAAACTAACCCATTTATAATTATTTGCAGGCAATATTTTATTCGAGTATGACGATGCTGTACAAGTTTTGGGAAAATAATTTTAATAGGTCAGTAAAAAACAGCTGAGAAAATCTTATACATGTTTTTGAAGGCTCTAAAAGGTATATGAGGGATTGCTGATAACAAATCCTTAAAAATGAACAGCTGATTGTGCTTTTTTTAAACAATTTTAAAAAAATGAAAAGAAATATTTTTAGCCTATAAAACGTTTCTTATACATTGTAGATAAAAATGGTTCGAATAAAAAATGTAAATCATAAAAGTTCTTTAATTTTGGAGTTTTTAAATTTAAATCCTTAAACAATTAACCGAGATAATTGCAAAACAACTTATTTTTGCCGTAATTTATAAATGTTAATACCTTTGTTTTTTTTTTGCATGACATGTAATATAACTACTTAAAATTATGGAGTTTAAGGGTTATTGTAGTGTGCTAATACTCCGATAAATCGACCAAATAGTTTGTAAGTTATTTAATTTGTTTATCCCCAAGAACGATTGTTTTTTTAATATTGGATTTGTATATTGTATTTTTTCACCATCTTTAATTTCATTGAACCTACTTACAAGCGCATCACATAAAAAATAATAAAATGAATATAAATGTTGTGAATATCAAAAATTTTGATAAAATGTTAAATTTCTTTTATTACATCTTAAAATTCAACCCTTAAAGAATCGATTTCGGTCTGCTAAATACCTCTAGAGTCATTGTTTGGGCAAGTATAGTTGTTTAAAGAATCAACAAATTAATTAACTCAGAAATGCAGTTCAAATTCAAAAAGTTATTAACATCTATAAGGGTTTTTTGGAATTATCTTGGTCAATTTTTTATGTTTTTTAGGTATTTTTATTTAGAAATTCACAAATTAAAGAACTTTTTAGATTTAGAACTTTTATTAGAATCATTTTCTCTGATGTATAAGAAACGTTTTATAGTTAAAAAATGATTTTTTCACTTTTTATGACTGTTTAAAAAAATAAATCAAGATCAGCTGTACGTCTTTAAGGATCTGTCATCAGCTATCCTTCATATACCTACTAGAACCTTTAAAACCTTTTTAAAGATTTTTACGTCAAATCCATGATTTTTTCAAAGATAGCCTAAAAAAATTATTATATTCTTTCATTATCAGAACAACAGATACTGTACTTAACTCAATATAGTAAATATAAAGAAAGTCTTTTTTGAGTAATTAAGTAATTTTTAAGTAATTTTAACATCTTTAAGTACATAACACAGATGATCTTCTACTAGTGAAGAATCTCTTCATTATTTAACGACTAATTATTTATTTACTAGTAAGTTATTTATTTATAATTAACATAAAACTAGTAGAGTTTGTGAAAGCTAGGAACGGCATTGCAAATCGTATAATCGGCAAGCCCCCTTAATAAAATTACCTGAAATTATCTTAGTAATAGAAGTAAGCTCGAGCTGTAAAATACGTTTAAAAATCAGGTAGAGTCCCGGCGTTCATCATCATTTCTTTCTTCTCGATGACTTTCTCTGTCTGCTCTCTTCGCAGATCGGTAAAATTTCGAAAGTCGTTCCTAGTCTTGAAAAATAATACTAAAAATACAAATATTTTTATTTATACATTTACAAATGTGCGTAACCAGGGCACCTGATTTAAAACGTTTTAAAATATTTAATTCTTAATTGTAGTCAAACAATTATTTCACAAGTATTGGATGCATGTTTATCTGAACAATTGCAACGTTGCCAATACGATTAGCCAGTACATTTGTCTAAACTGAAGTTGTTTTCTTTGAATAAAGATGTTCTTCTGCCAGACTAGGCGTATATCGAGAAACTAAGTACCTATTTTATGTCGAATGTTTTGATGATTCTGTAGGACTAGAAGATAATATCTTCTATAATAATAACATTAATAAATCATTTTGCTGTTTCACTAGAAAGTATTTGTCTGTTATGTAGGATTTGAGGAGTGGGAAAAAGAAATGTAGTATTGTTTTTTAAACAAATAATGTATGTATCTCTTCGAGTCAAACCTTATCGAAAACTTGACTGACATCAAAGAAAGCTTCTGATAGGTAGAATGTTCATTTCAGTGTAGAAGAGATTTTTTAATTATTATCTGCAGCTATTAAATCATGCTATTTTTTTAACTGAATCCAAGTTGATGATCTGGAATAACTTCATTTCCTTAACTTTGGAGTCAGTCGTTTTAGCAAAACAATTCCAAATAACCTTGATAAAATATTGGTAAGTTGTTCAGGCTTTTTACAGACTGCATAGAGTACATAATCTGTAAAATTTTCAATTGGCTATTGCAATTGACAATATGCTACAGATATGTGTAGCATTTCGTTACACATTATTACAATACCTTGCCAGTTATCATAATCGAAACCTGGTCTTTTGTGGATTTATATTTATTAATATTTTAATATGTATTTTTATATTTTTTAACACATTAAAAAGCACATTTTTAACATCTTAAGTGATTAAAACTATGATTTAAACTGTTTTTGTTATAAATATTTTTTATTTCCTTTCTACACTAGAATCACCCTGTACGTAAAAATGTTGTAAGAGTTACGGTGAATATTGATAGGTGCTCATATTTTTTGGGTTTCGACTAAAATTTTCGAGAGCTACGTAATTCGTCATGTTTCAAGAATGCGAGACACCCAATTTGCTCGATGGGGCCAAATCCATCTCAAAAAAGAAGATATAACCAAAGCAACTCTACTATACATGAGTATTTTGAATTCTTCCTTATTTATTATATATTCCAGATAGGTTAAAATGCCTTTGAAGTAATTTCAAAATTTAAAAATTACATTAGCGTCTCGAAATGTATTATTTACTTTACTTATGTATATCTTTTTAACACATACATTGTGATAAATATTAACAATTGCAAAATTAGACAGTATCTATTTAGCGCTTCTAAATTTTGTTTTTGTGGATTGTAATACAATTAGTCTATATAATTCCATTTAATTTTAGTAATAGGAAAATATAATTCAAATCTCTAATAGAAACATTGTCACATGCATAATAGATCACATATTTCGTAACTTTTAAATCAAATTTCAATTCGAAATATGAAGTATGTTATTGCGGCTGTTGTCCAAATATTTCAATTTTGTTTAAAAGCAAAAGTCAAATAGTTGAAACGGTGCACCATATAAGCTCTCTGTGTTTCCCGTTTCCCAGAAACTTATTTAATGAAAATTTGAAGTTTCAAATCCTTCCGGAGAATCTCAATGAGTAATTATCAAGTAATCCATTAATTTTCTTGTTTGTTAAGACTTTCAGAAATGCAGATCACTATCTCCGTTGGTATTAGATGTTGCACAGAATAGAAATTTTATGATCCTCTGAGAGTCTCAATAGAGACGTTTTTGTGTAATCAATTAATCACTCCTAGAATAGTTCCAGAAATAAATCCGACAATCCTTTTATAGCATTCTGTTTTCTGAGCACGTTGCCTTTAAAACAATACAATTTAAAGTATATCTTGTTTGATCACAATTGTTTCCGATTCCATCTGAAGAGCAAAATATATGTAGAAAAAAAGGCAGTCTTTCGACAAAAGGTCAACATATTTTAGAGCCGAGAATAGTTATACAACTTATGTTATAATTATGACTTACATATATATTGCAGCAATGAATAACATTTGAAAAAATATTGTCAAAAGAAAAACTTGGAATTACAATCAGATAAATAAATAAATAATTCCATTTATGTATTTACATTTACTTAAATTAAAGAAGAGACTTTCTTTCTTTCTTTATTTTTTTTCTACCCTTCCTTTTGCCCTATCAGGGTGTAGGATTTGGGCTAGCTATTTTAATTTCCATTTACCCGTTTTAGTCATTCTTTTCTGTTTCCTGCCATTATTTTCAAATCCTCGAGTGATGTTTGTTTAACTTCTCCCGCCTCTACTACTTGCTGTATCCATTTTTTTCTCAGTCTGTCTCTTTTTCTTTTTACTATGTTCTTTATTTTGTGGACTTTTATTGTATTTGTTGGGTTGTATACCCATCAGATACCCTTACCAGTTAATTTCTCTTTTGACTATTTTATTCATTATTGGTACTTGGTTGCCCACTCTCCTAATAGTCTCGTTGCTTAATCTATTCCATTTTGTCTTTCCAACTATCTTTTTTAGATCTCTTATCTCCATTGTGTTTATCCTGCTCTTATATTTTTCCAGAGTTGTCCAGTTTTCACTTGCATAGAGCACAGCCGGTATAACTATTGTGTTATATATTTTAATCCTTATCTCTCGTGTATGTTCTCTTCTTACCAGTATTGGGGCTAACGCATAGTATAACTTGTTTGATTTCTTTGTTCTATTTGTTATTTCCCAGACTATTTTTCATCGATAGTAATTATCATCATCAGCCGTTTTGTGTCCACTGCTGGACATAGGCCTCCCATAAATAATTCCAATGCATTCTATCTTGAGCACCCTGAATTAAATTGTGCTGAATGCGCTTGATGTCATCTGACCACCTTGCTGGAGGACGTCCTTGATTACGATAAGCATCGTGTCTAGGTCTCCATTTCAGAATTTTCTTCTTCCACCTTCCATCTTTTAATCTGGCAACATGCCCCGCCCAATAGTAATAGCCCTGGGAAGTAATTATACTTCCCAGGTATTCGTAAGTTGTAACTATTTCCAATTTTGAGTTTTTACTTTAGAGTTTTTAAAAATCCAGTTTATTAACTTTATTTATTATAAAATGATCTAGACTTTACAAGTTTATTTCCATACATTTATTTATTTAATATAGATAGAAACACTTAAATATTAATTTATTTACACTTATATAATTTATTTAAAGCATTCACACCGGTTACAATTTAAATAACCGCGCGAACAATTTATTAATCGACACTTGTTTTTGACTGTCTCTTTAAATCGCAAATCGTCCGTTTTATACCTGATTTGTTTATTTAGAAATTTCTGCCCGCTTCTTTGACCTTCGGTCGGAATGCCAACGATGTTATTCGATCCTCATCTGGAAAGTTCCAATCGCAGGTAAAACAGGAAGACCCGTGGGCATGAGTCACATTTATCGTAACATTACATTTTATCTTTAATTTATTATCCTTGCCGCCGATTATCATTATTTTACTTTTTTTCCCGCTTATTTCCATTTTTAAAGCGAAGCTTCTATACTGACGTGGTATTTTACTTTTTTCTCTACAGTGAAATGCTGAGGCGAGTGTCACGGAACTAGCGCCATAAAAGGCGTCCTCACGGGTAGCGTCATAAAATAGTGGTTTTTGACATCGAATCACTACTGTCGATCAATTCGTTTCTAGTCATCATGTATATTTAATTTAAGCAGGTTTAAATTAAAAACTGGATGAAAAATATAACAAAATATATACATTATATGAGAAAAATTAAAATAAAAAATTAAAAGAATATCTGTCACTAAAAGATAAGATTGGTAACGATTGTTAAAATTTTAATTTTATAAATGTCATCCAATTGATATCAACACTGAATCATATATTTAAATTTTTATAATAATTCTCGTTTTAAAATAATTGCATATAAATACAATTATTATTTTTAAACATATTATTTAGTTTATATAATAATTAAATTTATTATCAAATGATATTTGTTTATATTTTTTTAATAATATGGTCTGAATTTGACAGGTTTGTCATAAGTTAACAACGTAGGTATGTTTTGTTAATACGTTAACAGGTATCGTTAGGAGCAAACAATATTTTTATTGAATTTGTTTAAAATATAAAAAATAAATAAATAATAAAATTACTTTATTTAATTTAAAATATATTATTTAATTTTTAAAAATATTTTTTATTTATATGTTATTTTTTAACATCTTTTTTAGTTTATATAATAATTAACTTTGCTATTGATATTGCTGAAAATATAAATAAATATCAAATGATATTTATTTATATTTTCATAATTTTATATAAATATAAATACAATGTTGGATTTTTGCAATTATCAGTTCGACTATTGCATTAAACTGCGATAAAAAGGGTTATTGGTAAAACATTTTCATATTTTGTACAGTCACAGCGGAATAGTCCGTTTGTGTACCTAACGAGGGGGTAACCGTTAGGTAAATAAAATGTCATAACTCACCATAATTTGTTATTTTGATTTTTGAAATGTTTCATATAATTTTTTGTACAGGAAACGTAAAAAAGACGAATGCGATTAAGCATGAAAAACGGTTAAAAAAGATACACTTACAAAAACTTCTGTCGAATAGAAATTTGATTGAAAATATTGAAATTGTAAAGATGATAGTAAAAACAACAATTTTGAAGATTAATATAAAGTTTTGCGCTAGTCTACAGCACCGCTTACTGAACTCTTTTTTAGTTCTTCTATTTCCTCTGTTATTTGTCCTCTTCATTTTACCTCTTTGTAAGTACTTTCTATAATTTTTATCAATTTATTTGGTACATTTATTTCCTCAAGCAATTTTCTATAATTTCTCTTTCTATCGTGTCAAATGCTGCTCTTAGGTCTACGAATGCTAATACTAGTTTGCTCCCCTTCCTAATGATATATATGTTGTCATTTGTCTGTCTTCCTGGTCTAAATACCGCTGGTTCTTCTCCCAATTCCATCTATTATTTTCGTATATATTTTAAAGCATACTCATAACAGCCATATTGTTCTATAGTTGTCGCAGTTTACATGTTCTCCTTTTTTGTATATTGGTATAACAGCTGAAAATACTAAAATATATTTGTTATTAGCAAATTTTTTCTTTAGTACCTATTTGAATTTTAAACAGAATTCATCAACAAACCTCTTCTGGCGCTAACCTAAATCAAAATTAACTCCACATTTTAAAGAATACGTTTGTAGCACTCATGTCTCAAAGCTCCTATTTCATTTTACAACGAAGATAAATTAAAGGAAAAATGCAATAGCTCATAATAATTGTTTGAAGGTTCATTTTGTTCTGGCCTTTCCATTCCATTAAAGTATAGATATATCATCAGTACAGCGGAGATGTACTTCACCGTTTCGGGTTTTCCGTAACATGAAAGAAGCTTATTTTTAATTATGTTGGTAAGAATAGGGACCTATAATTAAGTTACTGGTAATTAAACATTTACTTAGAGTTACATGATTATAAATCATATTTGTGCTTTTGTTAATAGTTTCTGGTGAACTCAAAAGAATGTCGACTACTATATAGTTTGATCCGTTATCTTTCTTTCAGATATCGATAAAATCATTTATTTTATCTTTACTGTAATAATTTTTATATTATTTTTATATTTACTCTGCTTTTCTGTCTTGCTTTTCTTTTATTGTAATTTTTTTTCTTTTCGCTTATATTTTAATCTAGTTTTTAAAGCCAATTTACCTAAGAATTTTACTTTTTGATTACAGAACAGATTCCTAGAATTTTAATATTGTAACGTTGGGAAATGAAAAAAAAAACTGAACCAGCGTTTTTGTTAGTCTCGTCTATTTTACCTTAATGTGTATTAATAGGTTATTGAGTATGTTTTAAAAAAATAGGACTAAGAGGAAGTATAAAGGAGTTTTATTGTTTCATATGATGAATGGACATCCAAATAAAAAAAAAACAGCGGACTGCTACCTTTAGAGGTAGCAGTGAGGTAGCAAGAGGTGCGTTCTTGAGAAATGGGTGAATTATATAGGGGTGAGGTATATTTAAATATATCTATAACAACATACGTGTTTTACTTCAATGTTTGAATTTTTAAACTATATGGCCAACTCCCGGGAATTATCCCTTTTTAAATTTATAAATGAAAGTATGGTCAATTTGGATCTACATAACTTACGACTAACCACATAACGGAGCAATCTTAAATTGGATATATGGTTCATCTCTAGATGTTTAGATCATAAGGTTTTTCCAACATTCTGTAAAATCAAAATGTCAAAAAAATGTACCTCCCAACATCAGGACTTCTATCCAGATCAAACTTTAAAAGAAAGACTAACCACTACAGTAAGTTAAACTATATCAAAATAAATATACCTATTACAACAAAAGTGATTTACTTCGATGGTTGAGTTTTTAAATTTAAGTGTTCTTCAAATAGAACTTTAGTTGGTTGTAATAATTTTTCTACCTCATTACAGTTTTTTGGTCTTTGTTTTGACTTTATCTTCTGGCAAGTGATAAAAGAGCGATCTAATACTATCAGCGTAAGTGTAACTGTATCCGAAAAATTCTGTTTAGTACTTACAGTATCAGTTTCTGTTGATGCTTAGGGTTTTCTGACTCCGTTATTTCAGGAAATGTTGAAATTTGTCTTTTTATAGAGGAATGTGCTTTTGTGTTGGTATTATTAGATTGTGATTCTGGTAGACTTTGTGATTTGGAGTCTGTCTCCTCTTTCTTTTTTTAACTTGGCATAATAATCTTTCAGTTATAAATTTTATCTAAGAATGTAATTTTCATGGATTTTAGGCAACTTTATATATAATACGAAGTCTGCCGAATCTACAAAATCGTGAAAAAATTCACAAGATTGATTTATTACAAAAAGTTAAGTTCGCATTTCTTAAACTACTAAACGAGTTTTTCAATTAAGGAGAATATGGTAAATAAAGAACGTATCAAATAGGTTTACCGCGTTTTTGCTTCTTGAACTTTTATTTGTGCGAAATGATGCCTTAAAAGCATACCCTTGTTTATTATGCTTAAACGTCAATTTCTTTGAATAAGGATTTTGAACGATTTAATAGGTAAAAGATTAATTTAGATTTTTCTAAAGAGATTTAAGTTAAAATTAGTCTGTACTAAAGCAGATTAAACTTGACTAATACACTAATTGCAGATTGATTCTGCTATCTGCCCAGAGGACAACAAACGTTTGTCGTGCTGACAAAAGAGAGATTAATTATCATGCAGAGTATCGATCTCTGTTGAAAACCTAGCTGAACCTTAATTTACTGTTTATTTACTTACTATTAAGAGTACTTATTAGGGTTTAGATATTTCTTAAAAACTAGAACTTATCTAGTTTGAGTAAACAGATCAGCGGGTGGCAGGATCAAAGTCGACACACTTGGGTTTTATTGTAACGAACACTGAACTGGTAGATGACTTTATTGATAGATTCCAGATTTATCTGTAAAGTCATCGTATTAAAAATGTAGTGGCTGAATGGAATAACGTTTTAGAATGACCTTATATAATGGCAATTTGATGTCCAATGGGAATTTGGTTTTGTGACCAAGATGCGAATTAATTTTACTTTAATTTAAGGCTTAGTTGTTCCCGAATATTAGCGAATATAATTTTTCCATGTTAGGCGTTGATAAGGATTTTGACATCATCGCCTTTTAAGGGTGGGTAGTTATTCATTTTTGCTGATGGGGATTTTTTTTAATTTATCTGTTAGCATTTATTTATTTTATTCGTTTACTTCTTTCTCCTTTTATTATTTGTTTTTTATTTCATTGGTTGAAATTGAAGATCTTTCATGTATATAAAATGATCAAAAGAATTTAATTACCTTTGTACGATATTTAAATTTCTTCTAATATTTATTAAAATTGTTTTCATTCTGCGAATACACCATTAACTTTTTTCCAAAGCAACTGTTAGGATTTTCTTGTTTAAAACTTGTTTTGCTTATAACTCAGTAATTCAGTTCTATATTTAAACTTGATCTAGATACGGAATTATGTGAAATTCCTCTTTTATATTTGATTTTTCCTTACATAAAGGAAAAGGAATTTAATATAAAAGTATTACAACAAAAAATTGAAAATCTGGTAGTATTAAAAGTACCAAACTTGACATTGAAAATAGCGTTCAATGGCAGAGCAAGTAATACAATTTTTATACTATGGACTGAATTTATCTACCGACGATATCAAAAAGGAAGTGAGGGAACAAAAGCAAGCAAGCAGAGCAGCAAGATAACTTAACACAATATGGAAAAAAACACCTATATGAAACTAGAAAACAATAGATATATACTATACTATATACTATATACTATAGATATACTGTATACATACAGGGTGTATGTATGTATGTATGTAAAAATGTGAGCAATGATATTTTTCAGGCTTGGATAATATGCCGAATGTTACAGGGTGATTAATAACTATGTGGCTAAGCAAACATACAATATTTTAAATAGGACACCCTGTATATTTGTCTATTTAGATTCCTCTCCAAATTGCTGTTCTTACAATATAAGGTTTGTGAGCATGAGGCAACATACATCATTGACAAATATTCGTATACATGGTGAACTACAAAATAAAATTACGATTTTCACATATTTTTAAATGTACAATCTATTTTATTTTTTAAAATATTTCATTATGAAGATATTTTTAATTTTATACCTACAGTACCTACAATTTTTTAAGTAGAAATAACTAAGTCTTAGGGTCGCTGTTCCTTACTCTTCGTCGCAACTCATTTCTGTCCCTCGGGTCATCTTCACCTAAACATTTCTCTCTCACGTCCTCTGTCACACAGTCCTTCCATCTTTTCCTCGGTTTTCATCTACCTCTCCTTCCATTAACTTCCAACAGCTCTATCTTTCGTCCCACATAGAATCTTGAATAGAGATGAGAATTCTTGAATCTTGTTTGAGACTGTCGTCACCCCGGCTCTTTCCCTAATCAAGTCGTTTCTGATCCTGTCCCTTCTAGTGTTACCCAACATCCACCGTAACATTTTTATTTCAGCTACCTTCATCTTCTTTTTCTAAATCTTCTTTACAGCCCACACTTCACCACTGTGCCCCAACGCACGTCTGACCACACTCTTGTATATCTTTCCTTTCAGCACTTCCCCTATTTATTAGTACAAACAGTTTAAACAACCAACTTGTATCATATGGATAATTTCTCGATCTAGTGTCCCATTTTTCGTTATATAGGAGCCAAGTTATTTAAATTCTTCTACTCCTAGTTTTTCTTCAAGCAATTCTGTCCCATAATAATTCCTCTTCCTTCCAACCACATATACTCCATTTCCGGCCTGCTAAACTTAAGTCCTCAATCTTCAATAGCCCTTCTCCAACACTCCAACTTCTCCTCCAATATTTCTTTACTCTCCCCTACTAACACGATATCATCAGCAAAGAGCATTGGCTAAGGAGCCCCCTCCCTTACTTTCTCTGTAAGTATATCCATGACAAGATTAAACAGGTATGGCCTCAGTAAAGAGCCTTGATGCAAACCAACCGTCACTGGAAAACGTTTGGTCAATCTGACAGCAGTCCTTACTTTGGTCTAGCAGACTTAGACTTCCTTTCCCACTCGCACCACTTTATTGTTGGTTTCCCACCAGTCATTTAGGGTCTTTTTCCTCAAGCTCTTCCAGTATTCTACTTTTAAAGACTATTACCAAATCCTAATCCTTTAACTTCCACTATTTTACTTTCTAGTGTCCTACTTGTTTTCGTTCCACCTCACAGTTATCTCCACATCCACTATCACCGGTCGGTGTTGACTAGCTACACTCTCACCCTTTATCACTTTATAGTTGGTAACCTCTTTTCGCTGACTTTTTCTACACAGCACAAATTAATCTGACTTTTTGTTCCCCTGCTACTATAGGTACTATACTGATCTTCAGTCTTTTAAAGAACGTAGGAATGCCAGCCAAATCCCATGCCACTGCAAAGTCAACCACACTTTTTCCTTCATTATTTCTTATTTCCATCCCCAAACTTCCATGAACTATTTCTATTCCCCCTCTTTCTCTATCAATATGTTCATTCAAATCACCTACAATAAAATATTTTGTGTCTACAGAAATCTCGAGTGTCTTGCAATCAAGGGCCCTTCAAAATTCTTTCTTTTCCTGTTCTTCACTCCCTACCTGTGGGGCCTTGGTATTGCCTGTATTTAGTTGGACACTCATTGTTCTGTCACTTCTTCCGGTTACCCTTACAAGATGTTGCTTCCATTCGCTGTCCAAAATAATATCTACTCCATTTTTGCCGTGACTGTTCAAACTACTATATATTAACTTGCATCCATCTCCAAGATCTCTCGACTTATTACCTTTCCAACGAGTTTCTTGTACACAAAGTACATTAATCCTTCTTATCGGCATGAAATCGGCGAGCTCTCTTTCTTTACATGTTATGCTTCCGACGTTGAGAGCTGCAACTTTCAGGACTAGCTTCTTTGGCCCCTTTCGTCCTCTAAGGGTAGCCCTAGTTCACTTTTCGCAGGGGTCAGGTAAAGCCGCAACTGCGCGTCGCTTACGGATAGGGATAAGGCGCGGATAACGCCCTAGCCTATAAACTATTTTTTATATTCCTTCTTTCCATGGTTTTAGAAAGGATTTTACTGCCGGATGCCCTTCCTGATGCAAACCCTCCTCCTTTATCCGGGATTGGGGCCGGGACTGATAGTTACAGAGCTAATTAATTCACCCAGCAACTACCAGAGGTGGGACTTCAGTATTCAGTAAATAATTAATACACAATATAAACCATAACAATATTTTAATTAGAAATTAGAAATTTACCTTTCTGTACCAATTACTACATTCACGTACATTGTGACAAATATAAATGACTGTAGCTCTACCTAATATCAATGTTGGTCCATACTTTTATTATATTTGGAGCTTAATTAGTTGTGGAAAAGTTTAAGTAAACAATTTCCATTATGTAGCTGGTTTATTTATTAAAAGAGTTTTCTGCGCGTGTTCAAGGACCACAAATACTTCTACCAATTTACGGCCTACAGATCCGAGCACTCCCGCATTGGCGGTTCGTGGGGTCAAACGTTTTGTTGAAAACATCAACAAATTTATTTTTCTTAGTTATTTCAGTATTTTCAGTATTTGGAGTTTTTCCATTAATTATTGTTAATTTACTATATTATTCTTTGACGCTTTTTATCATATTGCATGTTTTCTTCAACTTTGCCTGTTATGCTGTTGGAATATTATCATTTTGTGTATATTCTTTCTATTATAACTATCGTGCTTTTTTTATTCTATTATTGTGTCTGTTTTATTTCTTTCTGATCTATTACTGCTTGTTTTATTCATGTATTTTTTGTTATTTTTCTTATGATGATCTTATAGTTCCATGACCGTTATCGGTCGTTGTATATCATGTTGGCTACCATATTCGCTATCGTGACTTTATTGGCAGCAGCTCTAAGTAATGAGAGTAGTCGATTTTCCGTACCATTATCTTGGATTTTTCAGCCATGGTATTCTTCTTCTACCAAAACCACGTTAGATTTGACTCCGAGTGTAGCTTCTCATGTTAATCCGGGCATTATTATGAATGCTTCTCAGGTCTGTAAATTATCGATCTCGTAGTCGATAGCTCATTTCTTATTTAGTTTCATCGATGAGCTGTTCGCTAGTTTTGTTTTTTCGCTATAGCTTTCTAGAGAGTCCTTGTATGCCCGTGCAATTTTGTATCCTGTATAATTTTTAATAGTCCCTCTATCAATTAGCGCTTTGTAAGTTTTATTCGCTATTTTTAATAATGCAAAAAGTCGAAAGTCGTTGATCGCTGATTGTGTAACGGTGAGAATGAATGGAGTGGAATCTTGCTCCACAGACTACTCCTTATTTCTCCAGTCTGTTATTATGTCAATTTATACAGCAGTTGTAAACTCCGTCTTTGCCGCAACGTGAACAGAATTTTTCCATGGATTTTTTCAATTTTTACGAATGTGACGTGGCACATCTAAAGCACGTGCCTTTGGCATCGTATTCCCTTGGGGCTGTACATTCCCGATGTCTTTAAAGATTTTGATTTTTTCGGGTCTTTTCGTCTTTTATGGCTTCATATTCATGGGCTAAGTCTTGTAATTCAGTTAAATCTCCAAGGTTTCGGCCGCGAATCATCATCATCATCGACCTGTATGCGTCTACGGCTGGACATAGGTCTCCCTCAGCTCTTTCCAACTGTCTCTGTCTTGTGCGGCTTGCATCCAGTTATTGCTAACTACTACGGCGGTGAATATAAAGTTTATATTCCGGTAGCAAATTCCTGTATATTCGTTCCAGTTCTTGATCTTTGAAAAAAGATTCTTCTCGCCTAATTAATGTTTGAATGCCTGTCATATAACGTTGACTCGCTTTGATTTTGCTTTCTATTTCTGATCTGCTCCTCAAATTGCAGCAACAATTTTCTGAGATAAAAAGCTTTCTTAAAATCTTCGCTGAAGTCTGTCCACGAATTCCAATTTTTGCTGTTGTTTCGGTACAACCAACGCATGGTCTCCTAGCAATTCTGGCAACGCTCTTAGAAGATCTTGTTTATCCATCTCGTAGGTTAGGCTTAATTTGTCTCAAGCGATCATCACTTGAGAAAGGCACTTTGTCGAAATAGTAGTGATAATAAATTGCAATAAATTTTGTGGAATATTTGAAAACAAAAGTTTTCAGTATTTTATTGTTAGATTTATTTTTTTTTGTTATATTATTTCTGGTAGTTTTGATTCGCTTTTCTCTTTTTGATAAAAATTTCTATATTATTTACTTTAAAAATGAAACGTAATCTCCCTTACGCGATTGATACGTCACTGCTTCAGTATATTAAAGTATTACGTTGCTTTGAAAATCAATATTCAACACACTGTTCTGTTTCAGCGATTATACCATAGCTGTAGCAACTTTCCAGTTCGAACAAGTCATACCTCAGTAATGCTATTCAAGTTTTAAATCAAGGTATGGGGTTTGTATTCCACGGAATCCATATAAAATTCTTAACAAAAGACTGCTTTGGTGTATCTCGCCCGTTTAAATTCGCAAAGCAGCTGAGCTCTTGTTGGATTAAAAGTGTCAAACCAGTTTTAATTTGTCTATTGTCCATAAATTTTACGATAATTATATTTTTATAGGAGATGCAGAGAACAGTTATTCCTTTTGCGAAACCAAAAGAAATATAAGCAAACTAATCTGTTTTGAGCTTTACCGAATAGAAGTTTTTTAACTTCTTTTAATACCATATACATACAGTATCTTAAACTTATGGACACCGTAAAAAGATTCGTTAGTTTGTCTTTTGTCAATTTACTCTCACTTGGTTAATAGGGAGAATGTTCTTTTGTGGAAAGATACTTAATTTAGGATCCTGTTAATTTGTTCAATATAAGACTTCTCAGATTGAAGTGATGTTTGTCAAGGTAAGGTAGTTGAGGCTCTAGAAAAGTCGACTGGTGATCTTCTTGGTTTAGTTGAGGAGAAGTTGCGTTGAGGAGTTTTTCCTAGAAAGATTACGAATGTAACTTACATTTGAATTTTGGAACGGCTCTTCCATTGAAGAATTCCATCAGAAATATTAGGCAATCGCATAAAGAAACAACAGAAAATTTAAAGTATCTATATTTATATATATATATATATATATATATATATATATAAGGTTCTTGAACTCCTAAGTGGAGCATAGAGCTTCAGTGAAAACGCGCCATCGGGTTCTACTCGTATTTTGCGCTAAGGCCTTCACCTCATTCCAAGACTTTCCTTGGCCTCTTATCTCATCCATGATGGATCTTCTCCAAGTTTGTACTGGGCGACCTCTTTTTCTTTTCCCTGGGGGATTCCACTCTTCAATCGCATAAAGAAACAACAGTAAATTTAAAGTATCTATATATATATATATATATATATATATATATATATATATATATATATATATATATATTCGGAATTGCGAACAGAAGTGGAATGTTCATAATTCCTATTTTAGATTCTACGATTTGTTTGGCCTATATAGGATCGGGGACAGTCTGCACAAGGAATTTCATAGTGTCAAAGGTGTCAGTGACACCTTTGATGTAAGGAAGAAAAGCTTTCATATGATAAGGGTCTGAGTCTTTGGATTGAGATTGAGTGGGAGACTGATGTCTGTGGATGCTCCTATTGATGTGATTTCCGCGATAACCGTTTTGGATGAGAACTTGTTTAAAACAAGAGAGTTCAGCGGGTCTAATTGCATCATCGGAAGACAAGGGTATTAATGACAATTAATTTGTGAAGGTGGATGCTGAGAGTTGGCATGCAAGTAACGGTTGGTATGTGTGGGTTTTCGATAAACAGAGTAATGAAAACCTTGGGATTGGTTTATCTTTATGAGAACGTCGAGAAACGGTAGGGATGAATCAGTTTCCATCTCCATCGTGAACTGGATACTACGATGTATACCATTCAGATGGGTGTGAAAAGACACCAAAGCATTCCTGCCATGGGGCCTAATGACGAATGTATCGTCAACATATCGTAGCCAACATGTGGGTTTGAGCATTGATCTGGATAGTTCTCGGGTCTCGAAGTCTTCCATAAAGATATTGACAATAACTGGAGATAGAGGGGAGCCCATTGGGGCACCATTTATTTGTCTGTAGAATTGATTTTGGAAGATGAAATAGGTGTTGGACATACAATATTTAATAAGAGATAAGTGGTCGAGTTGGATACTGTATTTAGTTTTTAAAATGTTTAGAGTTTCATCTATAGGAATGTTTGTAAAGAATGTTTGTAATGAGACAATATCAAAACTTAGTAGAATCGCCTATTGAAGAATCAAGCTATTTTAAACACGTTTTAGAACGAGACAACTTAGGAAAACATCCACATGCAGACGAAGTTCATAAATATAATTAGTTTATAGGAATGGGTATCACTGTTTTAAGATACAACTAACACAAGAACTGTTTCCAGAAGATAACTTTAGGCGGATGGACTTTTGTGAAGTTATGTTAGATAAACCGAATGACAATGTACACTTTTTAAAAAATATTTTATTTTCTGACGAATCTTCATTACATAAAAAACACAATCTATCCGTTGCAAGGTATTATTCTCGGAAAAATAAGCACCTCTTTGTTACAGTGCGAACGCAGTATCCGCAAAAGTTAAATGTTTGGACTGGGATGTTAGGCGACCATTTTGTCGGTCCATTTTTTATCGATGAATACCTAAACGGGCCCAAATATTTACAACTTTTACAGAATGAGATCATTCCGACAGTTCGACGCCTTTCCGTTAATTTTCAGGAGGTTTATTTCCAACAGGATGGGTGTTCGGCTCATAACTCTACAGCAACTATTGACTTCCTTAATCAAACGTTTTCT
Organism: Diabrotica undecimpunctata; assembly: GCF_040954645.1. NCBI lineage: Eukaryota > Metazoa > Arthropoda > Insecta > Coleoptera > Chrysomelidae > Diabrotica > Diabrotica undecimpunctata. The sequence continues at coordinate 52,577,573 of NC_092812.1, forward strand.
GATCGACTGATAAGTACACGTGGTACAATTAAATGGCCCGCTAGATCCTGTGACTTAGCGCCTAACGATTTCTTTTATGGGGTTTTCTCAAAGAAAACATTTATAGGCATCAGTTTTAAAGGGTCACAAACCTAGTCGAATTAAGGGCAAAATACTTCATTTCTCTGCAAGCATTATACCAGCCCTACTCCAAAATATTAGGAGAAATCTGTATGACAGATTTGGTTACTGTTTAACATAAGGAGGTGGAATATTTGAGCCCTTAATTCATTAATCTGCTTTCCTAATTTTTATTTTTTGTTAGTTACATTTTACGAAGTTTGTAGGTTCTTAATTAGGTAGTATTTTTTATGTTTAAGTTTGGAAGAATTTTATTGTTTTTTTTTATTTAAAAGTACAAACGATCCTTATTCTGATTTTTTTTTCTTTCTTGTCTTATTGTTATAAGCTTTGTCCATAAAATTTGTATAACTTTCAGTGCAATAAAGCATATTACTTATTTATTTATTTGTATTGCTATTAAGGCTAAAAAATAACCAAAAAATTAGTTGTAGAGCATTATAATAAATATACTCTAGAGATGGGATTGCAATAAATCTTAATTCCTATGGTCAACAAAACAATGTCGATATCTGTATAATATTTTAGTATTACGCAGAAACCTCAGAAGAATCATTATTATACATGAATTATTGTTTTATTCGTTGTTAAATTTTTCTTACATAATGCCTGCCACCACAATTATTTCTTCTTCTTCTTAGAGTGCCTGTCCGTTCCGAACGTTGGCGATCATTTTGGCTATGATGACTTTATTATTATATTTATTATATTTATATTTATATGACACAATTATTTGCCATTTTCAATAATTACTTTCAGTATATAAACTTAAATTACATAAATTATACATTTATGTCTGCACTTTTTGCTAGTTTGCGATGGATTACAAAAGTGATATTCGACCTGAGTGAACTCATTCTATTCTTGCGTTTATAGCCAATGTGATGCTTAGCTGTAATAAACCTCACTCGGAATGTACAATACTTAGTTTGGAGACTTTCGTATCTATATTGAGCTGGTACCTTACATTTTATATTAAATTATGATACAAATGATATATCAATATACATGTTACTAGTTCCTTTATTGTTTAATTTAGTTTTTACTTTCTCGAGTATAATGTTTAATGTTTTAATCAAAGATTTATTAATATAAGCATAGTCATATCTAAAGGATTAACAAATAAATAATTTCACTGAATTAAATTGTCTATAAGTAATGTGTGTATAGTAAAATCTGTAATAGAATTTAGATTTTAGATATTCTTAACGTTCAATTTAAAGCAGTTATAAACAACATTAAAATAATGATGCAGATAGGAGACTGCAAGTAAGTTAATTCTGTGTTTATCTGTAATTTAGTTAGTGCCTAATACGTTCAGCATGCTGCTTTTCGGCGCATTTCTATTTTCTTACTCTTATATATATATATATATATATATATATATATATATATATATATATATATATATATATGTGTGTGCTTTATCTGTATAAATGTGATATTTTAAAATACGATGTTACAAAGTGGCTAAAAATTTTATATACAGAAACTAAAACGGTTTTAGAGAATTTTCTAATTTAGTGAAAAAAGTGAAAAGTTAAAAAAAAAAAAATAAAAATACACACCGAACTGACTGTCGCGTAACAATGTAACGTAACGTCGATAATGAATCTAACGGATTGTTATTTCCCTATGGCATTGCACTGGGAGATTACGCGATAGTAATCTTAAAATAAGTAAATTGGTTTAAAATAGTTTAGTTATTTGGTTTATAAAGAAAAATGAAAATAGTACATACTTGTTTTGATACTAAATTTTTTTTCAGTATCACTAACAAATATTTTATTTATTAAATGTAACAAGTGAATTAAACTTTAACTGAATTTAAAACCGCATTCATATTTTTCGTACTATTTCTCCTAAAATTTTTAGCCAATAATTGTAAAATTCTGTTTAAACTCGCCTGTCATTACTAAATTCTTATATGATCCAGGAATGGAATGACTACAACCTACGATGGAACGAATCTGACTATGGAGGAGTTAAGGACTTGCGGATCACTCCCAACAAGCTATGGAAACCTGACGTGCTTATGTATAACAGGTAACATGTGTTATGCATTGCTATTGCATTTTTGCTTAATATTACAGGCTAAAAATTTGCTAAGGTGGTAAAACGTTCTTGCGACATATTCAATATTACAAAAGCTAAATATATAATCAATTTCTTACACAAAACTATATGATTGCTGCGATTTCTTTGTATTTATCTATGTAGATTTGACCTCGAAAGCACTGTTATGTATCTATTAAGCTTTGCAGTTTAAGTTCTTCAAACGTCGGTCGGTCGGCTTGTATCCGCGTTATCCAATTAAGTCGGCATGGGAAACTTTTTTATTATTAATTTTACGAAAAGAAGTTGTTCTTTATAAAAAGTTGTACATGGTCTACAACCTAAGATGCAATCATCAGATATAAAATCTTATCAATCGTATAAGAGATATCTCAAAAAATATTAATTTCGCTCAAGAGTAAAGTGCCTTTATATTTCACAATATCAAAAATTATTAATATTAAAAATTGTTTGTAATTAAAAACTATATTTTAATATGCAATTTTATCTTTCTAATTAAAAAAAAAAATTCTCAAATTTCCGGAACCTAATATCATTTTTATTGATTATAAAAAAAATAAATTATTTATTATTAATTTTACGAAATAAAGTTATTCTTTATAAAAAGCTCTGTATGGTTTAAAACCTAAGATTCAACCATCGGATATTAAGTTTTATACGATTTAACCTTATACGAGATATGTAAAAAAATATGAATTTCGCTTAATAGTAAATTACCTTAATAGAAAATTGTTATAAGAAAAAGTTTTTTGGAATTAAGAACTATGTTTTAATATGCAATTACATCTTTTTAATTAAAAAAAAATGCAAATTTTCCTCAAATTACTGATACCCAACATCATATTTATTTTTTACAAATATGATAACTCTTCCGTTCCAAAAAAAAAATGATTTTCATGAAACAAAGTTAATTTAAAATCAAATAAACACTAAAGAGTTAATAACCTTTTTCTATCGGAACAAAAGAGTTATCATATCTTTAATACTTAAAAATTGTCCAGAATCGGTAATTTAAGAAAAATTTGCATTTTTTTTTCAATTAGAAAGATGTAATTGTATATTAAAACAAAGATTTTAATTCCAAACAACTTTTTATAATAAACATTTTCGATATTGTAAAATATAAAGGTATATTTACTTACTATATTTTTTGACATACCTCGTATAATATTGAAAACATTTTATATCTGATAATTGCGTCTTAGGTTTTAGACCATGCACAACTTTTAATAGAGAATAACTTTTTTTCCTTATCATATTAATTTATAAATAAAAATGATATTTAGTATCGGTAATTTGAATAAAATTACAAATTTTTTTTTCAATTAGAAGGCTGTAATTGCATATGAAAACATAATTTTTGAATTCTAAACAATTTTTCGAAATAACAATTTTCGATATTGTGAAATCTAAAGGTACATACGTTATTCCTAACTGAAATTCATATTTTTTGACATACCTCGTATAAGATTGATAAAATTTGATATCTGTTGCTTGCATCTTAGGTTTTAAACTATGCACAACTTTTTATAAAGGATAACTTTTTTTCATAAAATTAATAATAAAAATTTTTTCTATACGATGCCGACTTAATTGGAATGGAAAAAATGGTGGACAGCCCTATTGGGATCCGAAATATACGTTTAGTGTATATAAAGGAATTAAAAAAATTACAAAAATGGTTAATGCTTCAATCGACTGATTATTTGTTCCTGAAATCGTATTATTCACAAGCCACTCATCCAATTCCGTATAGCTTTTTTTTCTATCCACAATAAAGCAATCAGTAAATAAACTGTAATATAAAATTGTATTAGTGACTTGGCCCTTATCGGTTACTACCTTGGGGCCTTAATTTTAACCCACTACCTTGGAGTCCTAACTATACCAGTACTAGCATTAAAAACATGTATATTCATGAAGACTTCGGTCACCATAACAACTACCGGCCGCGGCTCATTTTCAAAAGAAACCAGGAACCTTCATTGAGGACTGCGTGACTTTGCAGTCCTCCAAGGAAGGTTTCTTGTTTTTTTGGAAAATAAGCTGCGACTGATGGCGTTACGGTGGCCGAAATATGCAGCTACTACTGCATATTTGGGTCACAGATGTGGCTTAAAATGGTGGGTTAAAATTCGGACCCCAAGATAGTGACCGATAATGGCTAAATCACTTTTTTTATAATTTATTTACTGAGGGCTCTATTATAGACATAAAAAAAGATATGCGGATTTGTATGAGTGTATATAGGTACACCGAATCGGCTACTAAAAAGTATCTAAAAAGGAAATTAATTAAACTGATCATAGTCTGGTCGCTTGTTATCTTATTTTATAGCTTTATTTTTTGTGAATAGCAGTTTATACTGTTTTTATAACTTTCGTTATTTTATTTGACAAAAATTAGAAAAACTAAAATATACTGTCATTTATAATTCCACGCATTCTGCGAAACATCTAGTTATTAGATGCGAATATAAATTAAAGTATTATTTTTTTAACAGTATTAGTTTTATTTTAAAACTAGACTTAAGAATTCTACATTAGATTCCAAGTGTATAGAAATATATTATAAATTGTTAATAAAAGATTCTTTAAATTATATTCAAACGAAATATATCGAGGCGAGGAGAGATTTTACTCATCTGTCGGCACGATCGGTGGCGAGTCAATGAAAGTTTAAATTGAACGTGACTTTAAAAATGTTTTGAAAGTGCAATTCACGACCATTAATGACCAAAGATGAAAACTATTCGTAAGAACGTTTTACTGTCTATTCCGTGGGCCAGTCTATGGGTGACAATTGTTTATTTGTCGCTACGTTATCCCCAGATGTATTAGAGGTAGTGAATCTAGGTCAATGTAGGTATCTCCGAGATCGATTTTTTCGGTTCACAAAAAAAATCCAAGGGGAGATAATATGCCTACATAAAAGGTATTTTGGCTATAGATCACCTTAGGTTGGCCTATTCTTATAGCATGATTAATTTACATTGAATCATCTAACGAATAAATTACTATACTTATTGAAGAAGAACCGAGTTTTTATCGGCAAATATTGCTTTTTATGCTAAATATGAGATGATGAGAGACTGAGATATATACATGCATTGGTTTGATGGAAAACGTCCCACAAACTGTAGCAAATTCTACAGTTTATCTCTATTATAAGTTTTATGTTACTGATTCTATGGTTTATATCAATAACACGTTTATATAAATATTTCTGATATAGCTACAGATAGACTAGAATTCTTCATATCATATACCACTACTTTTACTATAGGTTTTTATATATATTATATTATGAGATAATAAGTTTTAAAAGTAGAATTTACTTTTTCTCGGTGTATCCTTCCATTCATAACAAAGATAATCATTGTATTTATTTGAAGTTAACTATTGTTTATAATTTTGGCATACCCCATCTGTCTGAAGTTTATTAAAAGTATATTTAATATGAGGCGTTTACATTTTTTTTTCGCACGTCTTAGTCGATTAAGTAGAAAAAAGAACAGCAAGCTGTAACTTCGTAAATTACTTAAGAATGTCGCAACGGACAATTTTTTATGATTGAAATATTTGAAACTGGTGCCATGCTTTAAGTATAATGCCATGCAAAAGTTTTTATGAAAAACAATTTTTTTTAATGGTTTTAATGGTTTTATGAAGCATTCCTGAAAAAATTAAATTGCTGTTAGTAATTTGAAATAACGTGTAAAATAACAAAGTAAAGAGTAACGAGTATTAAGAGGAAGAGAAGAAGAATTCAACGTTTCAAAACAAAACATTTTACTATCTAACTGAAATATTTAAGTATTTCTTCTAATGCTAAACAAGCTATTTACCCAGTCAATTCCAGGGATATTCTCCTTAAATCTAGATACACTGCTACCACTTTTGTCCAAAAAGCTTTTGACGAACATTATCAAATCCATTAGGCTTAGTGTATATCCCCAATCTGCACATATTAAGACGCTATTAATAATGGCTATTTCTTCTTTAAATGTCAACACAGATTGACCACCTGTTTGTCTTAATCTTCCTTCCATGGAACTTGTTATTTAAAATTCCGTGAGCCAGCCTGTGTTTGTTTTTTGCAACTTTTCTATGCGAGAATTCATTTTCCAATACATCGTGCGACGCCTGATTAACTTGTTCTTCATTAAAATTGCCATACGTTTCTTTTGCCTGCCTAATTTTCTTTTGTACGTTCTTTCCATTTTAGAACGTACGTAACGTGATGTTAGATTGATCATTTGATCGATGTCACCCCATTCAATATTATTCGCCATGTTAAAAAAGCTGGCGTTATTTAAAATGCTAGATACTTAAAATTACTATTGCAGAACCATACAAAACAATTTGAAACACTGAAAATAGCGAACTTACCTCCGTTTTTTGTCTTTCATCAAAAGTACACTATAAATATAGGCCAAAAATTATGGTTAATTTTAACAGAACTTCTTTTTAATGTCAAGTGCAAAGTAACAACAACGTGAACTGATCATAGCCGAGACCCCCAAGAAATGAGTATCACCACGCGCAGAAATAATTTTACATTGGTGTCATTGGTACCTATATATATGTGCGACAATGACAAATGATAAATGTAACCCCGGGAGATCAATCTCACCCCATTTTACGGTACCACTAAAAAAATTTTATTTGTCGGCTACATTTTAAATTTGAAGAAACGGCCAAGGTTTTAATGTTTTTTAAAAAAATTTCTGGGAAAATTAGATTGGTGTTTATACTTTTTCTGAAAATCGCCAAATTCACAACTTTCACAGTGTACCAAATACTACAAATTGTGTACTCATATAAGGAGTTAATTTCTACGTTTTAATAAGTTTGTGTTAAGATGATGCTAGAAAATTAAAGCACACTGTTCATATGGCGCCTTCACATTTCAATGATTATCTAAATTGAACTATAAAATTTTCAAGTTTAATTGAAGTATTCAAATCTTTTTGTAACAGAAACCACGGAGCTTCTTTACAGTAGCATCCATAAGCAACATAATTCGATACAAATTGGGCTATAATCTTTTTCCAATAAAACTTTGATTATATCTAACAAAATAGGTAAAAACTAGTATTCATTTTCCCCTACAAGAACCCTTGATAAAGATACAAACACGAAGCGATGCTGATGTGACAATTTAATACAGTTTACTCAATAAAATGTAATTCGGCCTTGGGAAATATCTCATCTGCATGAAAGCTGCAGAAAGTTTACAAACAGTGGGCGTTTATGACGATAAATAGATTATGAATGTTGGGATGGGATTTCAGAAAATAATTTTTAATAAATCAATTAGAATTTTGACAAAAATAACATTATAATACACTTTTCCGGTTTGCTTATTGTTTAAGGTTTGTTTAGATCTAGGACCAATATGATTACTTATTTGGTTCTTTGTCTTAATTTCTTTGAGGACAATGATCCTTTATTAATTCACAGTGATAAGAAATTAGTGTCTATCTTTCGATATTTTTATTCCCCCATGATTATTTTTCTATATATTGCATCTTTGTATGCAATATCTTTATTTGTATATTGATTTTAACTTAAGCAATGTCTTGTATCTTGTCATATGTCATACAATATTAGGCAAAAATTTTATCCCTAGTTGCTCTTCCTATTTAGTTGCATTATTTTACAATTATAGGTAGTTATAATTTGGACAGTTATGTTTTGGTTTATTTAAAGAACAAAGTTCCAGTGACATTCTTGTGACGTGTGTAACAATTAAATTTTATGTAACATGTTTATATATTTTAGTAACCTAATAAATTGCCCGAAACATAATTGTTATGAAGTAGGTATACGTTTACTCAACCAACTTATCTAGGACAAATAATGTTATATTGTTTTGAAGATGGATCTGCTTCAGATAAAATAATTTCATCAAAGCTACGTTTCGGTTGATAAATTATAAGCCTGTCCTTATATGTTGCATCTGTTTTTTTCGGTATCTCTGAATTATTAGAAAACGACATTTGTTTACATTGAGAAAGAGTTGTATCAATAGGGGGTTTCAAAGATATATTTGTTGTTCTGGATAACGATTTTTATTGATTTGGTTGGGGGTTAATTAAGCTAGTAATTCGGAGCACTATGACGCTATGTGATCTGACTTATTACAGGTATAGCATACTACCGAATTTACCACTGAATTTATGTCTAAAATTAAATCATAAAATTTAATTCTAATATAAACTGATTTTATAAAAATATTAAAGTGAAAATCAAGAGGAAAAACTAATAACAAAGCCCTAAGCAAAATGGACCTTCAATTAGAAATGATAATTAAATTTTATTCCTAGAATTTAAGTATAACTTTTTTGTACAAAACTTGTATTTCATAATTCGAACAGAGATAATTCGAATTCTGAGAATTTAAGCATAATTCTCTAGTATAAAACTGCTCATGTTTCATTTTACTCTTTTTAGTTTTGATACAATCAATAGCAACATGTTTATAGGTATAGAATAAAAATGGTTAAGAAATAAATTACTTTAACAAATTTTACAAAAAAATTGAACCAAAAAGATTTACGATATAAATTATATTAAAACAAAAACATTACTTAAAGTCGGACAAAAAGGAGCAGGTATCGATAAAGAAAGAGCAATGCATTTCACAATAAACGAGAACATTAATGGAAATATATTTTTAGTAAATAAAGTACACAAAAATAAAGATCGAAAGAGAATATGTTAAGATATATAGAACTGTAATGAAAAAGATAAGGAAGGAAACACGAACGACATGAGAAGAACAAATAGAGACAATTATTCAACAAAGCAAAAATGTGAAATGCTTACGACCAAAACTGGAAAGAATAGAATTGAATCTCATTAAAGACATCCGTGGAGTAAAAGCAAATGATATAGATGAATTAATATAAAAAACTATTGACTACATAATTAACTTTATTTAATATTTAATGTTTAAATTGCTAGCCAATGTATTAAGAAACGAACTCACTCTTAAATTATACAGCTATAAAATCAATGAATAGGCTGAGTTTAGAAAAGGCTACAATACATGTGATCACTTACTCAGGATGAAATTACTAATTGCGAAATTGAGAGGATAAAAGAATATCAAATACCGCTATTATGTGTTATAAAAGACATTTGACTGGAGAGTACTGGATAATAAAATATTTACTATAAAATAACAGAATGGATTACAGATATATAGAACAAATTTCCTGTTATGGAACCCACACAAGGATACCACATTCTGGATACCACAAGGATCGTTTTTTTTCCGAGGGTAGAAATTTTCTTAAAACCGTACCAGGTTAACCCATCCCTAGGAATGGCTGACGTGTGTTGGATTCAGGGTAGAGGAGTACATCCGAGCCGATTTCCTCCAGAAAGAGATCCTGCAAACGGATGCCTTCCTGTTATCCTACCTACTAACTAAAAACACCCGATCCTTCTTGTGTGCATTTGACTGTCACACGTAACGTACTCCGAAAGTAGGATGGTCACACTTTCGGGGCACTCCCTTCTTATCTCTGTCGTTGTTCCGGCTGCTGTTTCTCTTCTTCTCCTTTCTTCTTAATGGTTGCTTGGATGTTATTGTGTACACTATTCCATCCCTCCTTACTTCCGTTCATCTTCGTGATCATCTTACAGTCACAGCGTTCATACCTTTTTCTCTATATATTTATTTTTCTCTTCACTGTCCATCTATTACACTCCAGCGTTGTGTGAGTAACAGTGTCGGAGTATTCTCAGTATAAGCATTTATCTATATCTGTCGTTCCGAGCCTATGAAGATAAGTCGTAAAACACCTGTGTCCTGTGAGCACTTGCGTCAGGAAGTAATCCAGTCGCCTATGACCACAGTCCACCCAGTCCCTTAGGCTCGGGATCAGCAGCTTAGTCCAGTAGGCAATATCTTCCGTGATGTTCTACTCTTTTTGCCATCTTTCCATTAATCTTTCTCTTTCTCTTTTCTTGTGTCTCTAGTCAAATTCTTCCTTCTCTCATGGATACGTCTCTTTTCTACTGCTAACGGTACCACCTGTGTATGCTTGCCGATCCGCTATATTGAGGTAGCGTCACTACCAGATATTTGACGAATTTCTTTGATGTCAGCCATGCTGCTGAACATTGAAGTTCCATCCCTTGTCTTTTTTGTTTACTTTTTAGAATGATGTCTTCGGTCTTCTCTGCCACGAGTTCCAGTCCATGATCTGGCATCTAATCCTTTACGATGTTGCCCGACCCGAAATCGGAGTTATACATTTGCAACGGCGAAGGGGGTTATACCTTCTCCACATTTGCAGTTTATGACCCCGTCATATGCCAGGTTCCATAGCATCGGGCGTAACACCGATTCCTGTAGGACTCCAGCCGTTACGTCAACTAACCGTGATCCTTCTCTCTGCAAGATATTCCTTCATTAGATTCATCAGATAGCTATGACACTCCTTCTCCTCTAATGCCCATCACCTCTTTCCACTTTCCACTCAAAATTGCGTCAAAATCAGTGCTTTTCGCCTTGCAGAAATCAAAGAGTCTCGCGGATAGGCCTCCTCATCTTTCAATCGTGTCGTGGATCCGTCTTCGCAGTATCCTCTCGTACAACTTCCCGATGCATGGGAGGAGGCATATGGGGCAATACTTCTCCCCAGTTTTGGGAATCAGCGCCAACCTTGATGTCCTCCAAGCCTCGAGAAATTTCTGTGCTTCAAGCAATGCATTTATGTGCTCCAAAAGCCACCCAGGCTCCGCACCTCCTAAACCATTTACCATATTTACAGTTGTTTTTTTTATACTGCTTTTTTCTCGTCCTTTCTTATAGTTATACAACTCTCCAATCACAATTGCATGCATATAGATAGATTATACAGTGATGAGTGCCTTAAGAACCGGCAAAATAACGCAAAAGATAGAAAACATAATACGTTGTGAAATAAAAAGAGATGAAAGTAGTAGATGTAGGAAATTATCGATAGAAACCTCTAATTTACATTAAATTACATTAGGAATATCGATAGTTTCCCACCTTTAGACGTTAGCTTATGAGCTAGTTGACTTCAGTCATAATATTACAAGTATGACGTCGAACATTTACATTTTTTAAATTTCGCATAAAGTAAAAACTGATTGAAGGCAATAAAGCAAATGTAAATAAACAGTTTAATTAGTAGTAATTTGATAATTAATTCTGTGTTGACGAATACAGAATAACAAGCTATGATAATTCTGTATTGAGAAGAGTGGATGCGACGCTACGTCTCAAATCATAGTTTATTATTGATCAATATTTTAATTTTGGATAAAAAAATACTCCTACTTAAACTGTTTTACTTACATTACGTGATACGTATTACTATGACTGAAGTCAACCAGCTCATAAGCTAACGTCTAAAGGTGGGAAATTTTCGATAATTCTAATGTAATGTAAAGTAAATTATAGGTTAATATCGATAATTTCTCACTTTCATCTCTTTCATCTCTTTTTATTTCACAACGTATTATGTTTTCTATCTTTTGCGTTATTTTGCCGGTTCTTAAGACACTCATCCCTGTATAGTGGTCTCCCTCGTTTTTCCTTCTAAACTTTTAATCTTGATAATAATCTATATACTATTGCAAGTTTGTATGCCATAGTGATAATGCTTTAACTTGTTTCCAGTAATAAAACACCCTATAGGTATAAAATTTGGGTGAAAGCACTTTGCAGGAAACGCCAAAACAGCATGTATGTAGTAAAGGGAAATAAAATATAAAATAACCGTTTTAATGTAATATTCTCGTAAGCATCCAAACAATAATAGTGCTAACAAATGTCGATAAAACGTATACAGGGAAGTCGTTTTGATGGTCTTAATGCCTTTGTTATGGGAAACAATTTATGAAGTAACACTGTTGTGCAGAAAGAACAAAGAGCTCTCGGAAAATTGAATTTAATAAAGAGCAGATCAACATTTGTGTAATAAAAGGGCTGTGTACTAAAATACAATGATCGAGAAAACAATATGGGCCTAATAATAATTAAAAAAATTAACAAATTAAATCTTAAAATATACATATTGAGATATCAAACATATATAAAACCCTTACTTTAAATAGCCTTATTATTTTTCTTTTTGTTTTTTACTCTAAAATTACATTTTAATTTTTCTACAAGACCTTAGTTGATCTAGATCTCAAAGTTTCTCTTGCGATGACTTAAGTGGCCTTAGTGCGTTTTGTGCTCTGGATACGACGACTTTCAATTCCATATTTTCTTGTTATGATCTTTTTAATTTTTATATTTTATGGGAATCAACTAGAAATGTAGTTAAGTTTATTAAGTATTGAAAGAGAAAGATATAGAGATAGAGGGGTAGAGAGATACACCTTTGATGTAAGGAAGAAAAGCTTTCGTATGATGACGGTCTGACTCTTTGGGTTGAGATTGAGTGTGAGATTGATGTCTGTGGATGCTCCTCTTGATGTGATTTTCGCGGTGACCGTTTTGCATGAGGACTTGTTTTAAACTGGAGAGCTCAGCAGGTCTACCTGCATCATCGCAAAGGTGTATTTATCTGGAGACAATGGTGTTAATGACTGAATTAATTTGTTAAGGTGAATGATAAGAGTTGGCGTACAAGTAACGATTGGTATTGGTGGGTTTTCGATAAACAGAGTGATAAATCAGTTTCTACCTCCATCGTGAAGTGGTTACTAGGATGTATACCACTTAGATGTGTTTAAAAAGACACCAAAGCATCCCTACTGTGGGGCCAAATGACAAATGTTTCGTCAGCATATCGTAGCCAACATGTGGGTTAAAGCATTGATGTGGATAGTGCTTAGGTCTCGAAGTTTTCCATAAAGATATTGTCAATTACTGGAGATGGTGGGAAGCCCATTGGGCACCATTTATTTGTTTGTAGAATTGATTTTGGAAGATGAAATAAGTGTTGGACATACAATGTTTAGTGAGAGATAAGTGGCCAACGGTTCTGTAGGGCAGTTGTATGCACTGACAATAGGACGTAGACAAATATCGGGTTTATGAATTTTGGATAAGCCGTATATTCGAGGAGTTCTGGAAGACGTTTCGCTAGGAATTAGAGATTTTTATGATGTTTTATGTCAACAAAAAGAGAGGTTTTATTGATAATAGCTTTTGTTGTTTTCTGTAGATAGGTTGTTGGATTATTAGGAATCGGTCTGTAGTCTGGAGTATTAATTTGAGATTTGAGAATTAATTAATGTAAGAAGAACTGTTTAGAATAACGGAGACAACTCCTTTATCGGCGGGAAGAATGACTAGATTTGGATTTGACTGAAATTCTTTCAGGTTTTTTTTTTCGGATTGGCTAATGTTCGGAGTAGAAGGCTGTGAGTTTCTAAGAACTCTAGCGATGGATTGTCTAGTTATTTCAGCATCTTTGGAAAATTAACTGGAGATGGCTTCTTCAGTTTGACAGATGATTGTCTGTCATTGGAATGAGACTTGGGGTAACAGAGCAATTGAAACCTGGTCTTCTGTCATTGAATGACAGAAGAAGAAGAAGAAGTATGATGTTTGAGTTTTCGAAATTTGGGAATGACTGAATGAATAAATGAATTTTGGAGACAGAAGGGTTTAAGGAATGTTAAATCACAAATAATACGACCCTTGCATGGCAGCTGATTGCTATATGATTTAGTGAGCTGGTAAAATTCCTCCCCATAGAGGCGAATAAAATGTTCCGAAAGATTTCCCCGGTTACTACAACTAAACCTAAAGTTAGAATTAATACTTTTACAAGAATTAATATTAAACTCAAGAATCTTCCGGGCTCAACCGCGTCGATTATCACTGCAACGAACTTTCGACATCCTGTCTGAAGTCTTCTTCAGGGCTTCCAAGATCTCAGTCTCCCGTGCTCCCAGATACACTGATCACTAATCAATGCTCTACTGCTACTGGGAACAGCAAACGGTTTATTTATACCGTCGATGGTGACGTGGTTTGGGAGTGAGGGTTGGCATGTTGGTTGGCGAGAAGGTTGGCGCGGGATTGGCGCGAATGTTTCTGACGGCTGGATTTTGATTGGAGGGTGAAGCGGACGATATTTTTTTATGAGATGCCTCTTTGTCGAAGGTAACCGAATGTTGAATCGCTTTTATTGAGACAATTTGGCTGTTTTCCAATTTCTATGGCTTGTCGGATAATTATTGGTTTATAGATGCGGATGGGATCTATTGTTCTGAAGTTGTCAATACCAATTTTGTGACCTGTATGAGGATGGTGTAGACCTAGAGCTGAAATTGAATTGGAATTGCAAACAGAAATGAAATGTTCATAAATCCTATTTTGGATTCTACGATTTGTTTGGCCTATATAAGATCGGGAGCAGTCTGCACAAGGAGTTTCATAAACTCCGTGCTATTTATTTGGAACGTTGTCTTTGATTGATCGGACAAGAGATGAAAGTTTTTGTTAGGGGGTAAATATTGTCTTTTATTCCGGTTGATTAGAGAGTTTTATATATAGTACCTTGTAAAAAAGAACTTTAATAAATACATTTCAAGAGATGAAATTTGAAGCCAAATTTAGAGGCATCAATGTATTGTATAATTTTGAAGAAGTGAAAATGTTAAAATATTTAGAAGTATTGATAATTAACACAATAGAGCTAAAGATAAGTAAGGTCTATGACAATGGATGAATCATGCAGTAAATATATAAACTAAGTGTGAATATATTATAGGAAAGAAAATACAAACCAAGTAAGAGAGATAACAAAGAGATAATAAAATAATATATTTTAGTTATTCATAATTCAATACCTACACATTGAAAATATATTTCACAGTTACCAGAAACAACCGTAGAAACCACAGCAAGTTCGCTATTTATTTTTAAATGTGTATATAGGACTCTGACAAAACTTGTGTACATTTCATTATATTTTATTCATTTACAAAGTTATATTATAGTCCAACCACGACAGCGGGACGATTGATATGCCACAAGAGATTTTCGTAATAGTATATTGGGAATTGCTAACTTTTTAGTGACCTTTTATTCCAAGAACTCCGTTTGAAATGGAAAACCGAGTTGTTTGTATAGAGTAATACAGGAATGTGCTTTCCTAGAATTAAATAGATTCAGATTTTATATTGTTGCATTATACTGCAAAGCAAGCTAATTGGTAACTAAACCTTTATCTTGTATACTAATTTAGAATACTTTTCTTTATATTCCGCATTTTTCCAAAAGTTTGACATCATCATACGATATACTTTTTTGTTTTGTGCCGTATGTGGTTAATAATATTATCTTTCACTCTTCTTCTTCGTCTTCTTTTGATGATATCAAATTCTGATTTTGATTGAATTATTTTTAATTGAGATACAGTATATGAAAATTCAAATGAGAAACAAAGAACTATACATTTACATAAATTTAATATTCTTTTAGAACAAAAAGTCTACACACTTTAGATAAACAAAGTAGACTGTTGCTAATGACATATTAGCAACAATTGTCAATCTATCAAATAGACATTTAAATGCATCGGAGAGTTTAATACTGTCAAAGGGTCTTAAGTTTGTTGTCACTCATCCACTTATTCCAAAATTAGATATAATTAGCTCTGCATATATTTAAACGGAGTAATACCAAGATCATGGCCGAAATCAACGTTTATTGCTCTACCAAAGAAAACAAAATCCGTATACTGCAATGATTTCCGGACCACCAGCTTAATGAGCCACATTTTAAAGTTATTTCTAAAAATCATACATCAAAGGATATACAGGGTGTCCCATAATTAACTGGACATTAGCTGATGGGTGATAGCTGATATCAAAATAGAGCGTTTGAGCTCTAATTGCTCAGGGTGATTCATGAATATTTTTTTTATATTATTTTTCGGGATATATTGAAAACGATTTAGGTGAAATTTGGTATTTTGCTATTATTTAATATGTTTAATATGAAAATGATATTAGTTTTACCATTGACACTAGGTGACGCTACCTACTATAACATTAGTTCATTAATATGACCATAATTTTTTTGTCCGCCCTGTATAAACATTCTAGAAAAAAAAACATGAAATAACATTCAAGTCTACACAAAAAAGGTATTCTTGTTTCAAATAAAAAAAGTACACCGTTTTCGAAATAATCGTATTTTGTTAATGATACGCATGACTGTATTTAATTTTTCGCAAAACAAGCAGGTACCTAGGTATGCTGTGAACTTAATGGCAAAGTCAAGGCGTAAGTACGATTTTGTTTACTATTTGTTGTCAAAGTGCAGTGCGAGTCTATTATTAAAAAAGAATATGTGTGTACTTTGTACGCAGGTAAGAAGTTATACTTGTATTATATGATTTCAAAAAAATAAATATATTTTAAACAGTTTATTTGCGTTTTATTTAAATATTAAACTAATTTTAATACTTACAAGTTTCCTAAAAATTTTCTTAAACAATACCGAAAATAAAAAAAAGTAAGCAAGGCAATAACATGATATGTTCCTAAGCGGTCAGCCATCCAAAACGTAACCCCGGTTGACACTGCTTGACTCCTGTTTTCGAGCGACAACAGGTGTAAGCCAGTGTGCTATGGCCCTAAAATTCACACCAACATGAATTAGTTTGACAGATTCTATCTACAAATAATATTAAGATTGCCTTTTAATCGTCTTTTCATTATATTTTAATATCTATTGTACTATTTCCGACGAAGACAGATTCAAAGACACAAAAATTACAAAATATATTTTTTTCACACTTTATTTGCACTGATAAATACGTAACTTCAAAGATTTAGCAACTAACTTTATACTGCCGATGAGCGCGTAGGTACTTCATACAGTCATTTTTATAAAAATTCACTCTCAACATTTTTCCCAATTGCATCTAAAGAAGTAGTAACTTCAAAAACATAAACTAACATTCAATTCTACACAAAAAAGGTACATAGTCTTCTTTTACATAAAAAAGTACACCGTTTTCGAAATAAACGTATTGTTAATGATGCATGTCTCTATTTAAGTTTTTGCAAAACAAGTATGCTCTGAACTTAATGGCAAAGTCAAGACGTAACTACGAATTTATTTATTATTAGTTGTCAAAGTGAAGTGCGAGTCATTATTTGTCAAAGTGCTATCAAGTTTTTTATAAACCACTTAAGATAAAAGTAAAATACCACGTCATAGTGAATTTTCTAATGTAGAAATGCGCGATATGATCTGTTTGTATGCCCAGGAAAATGTTTGTCCTCGTAAAGCAGCTCAACGCTATTTCGAACTTTATATCAATAGAAGGCGAAGAAACCATAAAACTATTAGATCATTGTTCGACAGATTAGGCAAAACAGTGTCATTTCATTCCAAAAACAGGAATGCTGGAAGACCGAGAGTAATTGATGCAGATATGAAGGATGAAATTGTTGTGCGTGTTGCAGAAGATTCAGAAACCAGTACAAGGCTTGTTTCTGCGGCCACTGGTATAAGCAAATCTATGGTGTCAAGAATAATACAGACAGAAAATCTGTATCCGTATCGCCTTACTCCAATACAGAATCTTTTACCACAGGATTTTCCAGCAAGGCTCCGGTTTATTCAGTTTATGATAGGAAGGCATTTAGACGATCCAATGTTTTATAATAAAATTTTATTTACCGATGAAGCCACAATTACTAGAAGATGAGTGTTTAATTGGCGCAACAGCCATACCTATACGACAGAATATCATCATGCATTTCAAGAACATCATTTTCAACAACATGAGTTATCATAAATATCTGGTGTGGCATATTTGGGGATTGCATTGTAGGAGTATTCGAATTACCAACTAGACTTGACGGAATAACGTATCTAAATTTTTTGAGAGAAGATTTACCAACCCTTTTAGAAGACATAACTCTAAATTCAAGACGTAACTCTTGGTAAATGCATGATGGTACACCACCACATTATAGCCTAGAAGTTAGGAATTATCTAGATAAAATTTATCCTCAAAAGTGGATTAGTAGTGTATACCCATGGCCAGCACGCAGTCCCGAACTAAATCCCCTACACTTTCACTTGTGGCGCTACCAAAAGTCACTTGTTTATATATAAAAAAAAATAAATAACCGTCAAGAGTTATGGCAAAATATTGTAAAGGGAGTTAACGTAATTAGGGCCCAAAGAAACTCATTATTTAAAATAAGACAAAACTTACACAAAAGATTTAGATTATGTAGTTTATCTAATGGTGAACATTTTGAAAACTTATTGTATTTTTTTTTCGTTTCGTTTTGAATTATTCACTTTATCAATTGTTTTATATTCACTTCATTGTTTAATTTATTTTAAATTCTGTTTTTTTTTTAATTAGTTACTGTTTAAAAGGTTTAATAAAAATAATTGTTTCAATCATATGCATTTTGTTTGCAAAAATTATCTACTACTAATACATTTAATATTCTGGTGTATTTAAGACCTTTTGAATAATGTTTGAATTTACATAAGTTTTTCTAAAATTTTTTCATTTTATGCACGTCTCTAAAAAATACGTGTATTTCGAAAACGGTGTACTCACGTTTTTGATTTGAAACAAGAATACCTTTTTTTGTGTAGAATTGAATGTTATTTCATGTTTTTTTCCTAGAATGTTTACACAGGGCGGACAAAAAAATTATGGCCACATTAATGAACCAATGTTATAGTAGGTGGGGCCACCTAGTGTCAATGGTAAAACTAATATCATTTTTATATTAAGCATACTAAATAATAGCAAGATACCAAATTTCACTTAAATCGGTTGAATAGTTTTCAATATATCCCTAAAAATAATATAAAATATTAATGAATCACCCTATAGAACGAAAACTGGCAATATTTTGCCTAAGCAATTTGAGCACAAACGCTTTATTTTGATTTCAGCTATCACCCATTAGCTAATGTCCAATTAATTATGGAACACCCTGTATAGACTATGCGAAGAAAAAATCAGCCGTACACAGTTTGGTTTTCGGAACGCAGTGGGTACGAGAGACGCTCTCTTTAGCATACAAGTGCCATTTCAACGATGTAGAGATGTGAATTGCGATATTTACGCATGCTTCATTGATTACCATAAAGCGTTCGATACAGTAAAACACGACAAACTGATGGAGATATTAACAAATATTGGAATAAACACCTGTGATCGAAGAATTATTAGCAATCTTTACTGGAATCAAACATCGTCTATCCGTACAGAGGCATGAGAATCCAATGATATCAACATCAAACGTGGGGTCCGACAGGGATGTATACTATAACCCTTGCTGTTCAACCTATACTCTGAGGAAATCTTTCACGAAGCAGTAGATGTTGAAGCCGGAATTCGAATTAACGGAGAATGTATCAATAACATCAGATACGCGGATAACACGGTGGTATTTGCTAACAGTTATGAAGCTCTCCAGGAGTTAATCAATAGAATCACAGAAGTGAGTCAGATATATGGACTTTCACTGAACATTAAGAACACAAAATGTATGATGATGTCTAAAAAGGAACAGCAAATTGAAAGAATTAATGTGAATGGTCAACTAATGGAAAGAGTAAAAACATACACCTAGCTTGGTACGAACGTCAATGAAAATTGGGACCATTCCCTAGAAATCAAATATAGGATAGAAAAAGCAAGATCTGCATTCCAAAAAATGGCTAAGCTGTTCAAATGCCATGATTTATTAGTACTCATAAAAATTAGGTTACTACGATGTTATATCTTTCCTATACTGTTGTACGGAGTTGAGTCGTGGGCTCTCACAGACGCTACCTGCAAGAAAATTGAGGCTTTCGAAATGTGGCTTTATCGTCGAATCGAAGATATCCTATACCGATCACCTTAGTAACCAGGACGTTGTATTAAGAATGCAAAAAGGAAAAGAGTTGTTAACCACAATAAAACACTCGGTCAGATCATGACGAACAGCGAAATATATGGATTGCTGGAATTAATTATACAGGGAAAAGTAGAAGGAAAACGAGGACCAAGAAGGCGAAGGATTTCCAGGCTGAAAAATCTACGTACGTGGTTCAACACAACAACCACAAATCTTTTCAGAGCCGCCGTTTGCAAAATACAGATTGCCATGATGGTCGCCAACATTCGAAACGGATAGGCACTACAAGAAGAAGAAAGGGGTCTAAACTTTGTTGTTAGTTAACCAACTATTTCAAAATAGGACATAATTAGCTCAGTGGAGAATATATCTCAATATTTACCAACCTACAAAAAAAAAGAATATAAAGTACTATCTAAAATTGAATTTTAAAAATCAAATTTAACAGAACAAAAGCAAAGAGGAACTAAAAGTTGTAAGAACTTTAAAAATGATGACTTTATAATTATCCTTCCAGCAGATAAGGGAAACGCAACTGTGATAATGGATAAAATTTAATATGAGGACAAAATTAAAGACCTAATAGCAAAGGAACCTCATAAAAAATTTACAAAGAATCCAAGAAAGCCTTTGGAAAATAGTACATATTGGATTTTATTTAAGTTTAAAGATGATTTAACAGAATATTAAAGAAAATTAATTACACCTCATAACAGCAAGACACCTTATTTTTATGGAGTATCGAAAGTTCATAAACCTATTTGTAGTATCATTAATAATTATTCTCCTTGTAGCGAACTGTCAAAATTCTTATTAAATATTATACAACAATTATTCAGTG
This sequence comes from Diabrotica undecimpunctata, assembly GCF_040954645.1. NCBI lineage: Eukaryota > Metazoa > Arthropoda > Insecta > Coleoptera > Chrysomelidae > Diabrotica > Diabrotica undecimpunctata. Next base: position 52,598,462 of record NC_092812.1, read on the forward strand.
CGAAGAAAATAAATTCATACTCAAATTCACCAACACAATTCATAGTATCATTCATCCCAAAATACTATGAATATTAAAGTGATGCTTTTTTCATCCATTGAACTATGTGAATTTCTAAAACCCAACAAGACCTTTATAGGCGCACTTTGTATTCTACAACATGTTCGTATATTAATCGGGATTTCTAAGTACAGTGAACTCTGTCCTAATCAATTAGCACTAAAGAGAAATAATACTATACTATACGGACACATTTTAAGAGATAAATCATATGGATATGACCCTCTATATTAAAACTTTCCTTAAATGAACATTGTCAATAATATCTGCAAGTGGATTTTTTTCAAGAAATAGGTGCATTCTACAATTCCAACAATTTATGATTTTAAGTTTGAAAGAAAAAGTCAATATGATCTATTATACGAATATACATAGGATATAGGATAAGTGTTGGCAGAAAAAGTAAAGACAATGAAATTTTGAAGCGTAAAAGTGATTTAATTATGTAAATTTTTAAGATAAAAGAGAGAAGAAAATTTTAAATGCTATGGGTCATTAGAGGAAACCGCTTAAGATTAATTTTGTAAACTACATTCTACAAACCTTCTGGTTTTTCCTTCAAATATGTATCTAAAGAAGTATTTACTATTGTAATAAAACACTATAATGAAATTATATTTACCAGTAATATTAGTTAAAAATTAAGGACAATTTAAGACACACAGAACACACTTAAAAGGGGACGAAACAGACATTAAATTTAAAAAAAGGGGGAGAATTTGGATATACTACATCTCTTACTTGGAGACAATGAATTTTTTTTTAAGAGATGTAGTGCATCCAAATCTTCCCCTTTTTTTAAATATAATGTCTGTTTCGTCCCCCTTTTAAGTGTGTTCTGTGTGTCTTAAATTGTCCTTAATTTTTAATTTTTTAACTTTAAATACTTGACTTTACAACCATTTGCCACATATTACAACAGAACTTTATCAAAGAAATTTGATAATTACAAGTTGAAATAATTGCACACCCACACAATTTGTACATCTAAACTCATTCATTGTCTTACAACTGTCACCTTCAGAAAATAATATATTAATAAATAACACACATTTCATAAATATATCTCTAGAATAAATATAAATAACTTTTAAATTACTCAATGGTATAGAACATTACTTTCATTAAACAAACAATTACATTACACCTATCTCTACTTCATTGGATAAAATCTGTCTCCTCAAGAACTTCCCCGTTTACTGTTAAACAATTATTACAATAGCAGACTTAAGTTCTCCAATCAACAATACAGGATAGTTTAAACCATGTTCTTTCAACCATCAATTAATAGAGTACTGGCATCATTTATTTAACTTTGTATCGAGACCTGAAGATGCTTTGCATATTGTAGAAAGCGAAACCGGTCGTCTGGATAGTTAAATTAAATTGATTGTGAGTAAGTCTAATTTATTATTTCTTTTACCTTTTTTAAATTGTTATAATTAAAAAATGTAAATGCAAAATTATTAACTAAAGCTGACAGTTAGGTTATGTGTTTTTAAAAGCTCGACAATAAAGATGGTTTTTAATGAATAAGAACGAATTACTGTTTTAATGATAAGGGGCTATGGCGATGGGAAAAAATTGAAATGCGCTTTAAGGAAATTGGACGAGTAAAAAATTGCATTCGAACAAGTAGACCAAAAACTGTAATAAATTACAATAAAACTTTGGATTTAATGCAGTTTCGTTGAAGATCCACATACATTGTCATGCAGAGCTACACCTATATCTGCACCAATGCGAAAACCAAACTGTGTGTCCGGAAATGATTTCAAGATACAGATTTTTGTTTTTGTAAAGTATTAAACGTTGACTCCAGCCATGTTGTTGGTATTACTCCGCTTAAATATATGTCATTAAATATTTTGATAGTCGTTGAGTACCGTCGGTGTTAAATAGTTTTATGAGTTTAGCATATGCATTGTCAGAGTCAGGAGCTATGCCACACTTTAGTTGTGATATTGCTTTTTCCACTTCATCTGATGTGATTGTTAAGTGGTCATTACATAGATATGTAAGATGGAGGTTGTTCGAATCTATTATCATTATGAGTTCTGGTATGTATTTGGTCCATATGCAAATTTCTTGATTTTTATCTGGAATGATGTTCCCCTGTTGATTTCGCAGTTTGCTAGGTGTATTGCATTTCTGAAGACCAGCTGCTTGTTTAACCTTTTTATGTATATTAAACGTATCGTTTTTTTATTCCAATAACTATATCTTTTCGCACTGTGATTTTAACCAATTTTTTTAGGCCTTTCGTATTTTTGTTCTTATTTGTCTTTGAATATTGTTGTAAATTCCTTTGTTATTCTTTGATTTTTCTTTTGCTACCATGAGTTTCAGTATATTGTCATTGATACAACTTTTCCATTTCACTTTCCTTCTATGAGATGTTCTTCTCTGATGTTTTTAAAGGTTTCACATATTCTCGAGTAATTCTTCTGCATTACATGTTCCATGTGACACTGTTCCACATGAGCAAACATATTCCATGTTACTTAGCTTCTCTGATAATATTTCGGCCCCGTTATAATTTTAACTGATTCTGTTTCACGTTTCCTGATTAATCGTGCTGAGAGACCCGGGTATATAAGCATCTTGGTGGTAGTTTGAAGAATGTATTTAGTGTCGCAAATTTTTCTTCCTCTAGAAACAGTTTTAATCTTTCTTCGCTTTCATTTGACCTTTTAAGTCAAAAAAAAGTTTTAAAACCTTTTGTGTCAGAGCTTGTCTTTACTGTTCCAGTTTTTGTTTTAAATCCTTCTTAGTATTATTTATTTATTTAATGTCTACAGATGATAAATTATTGAGAAGTACATTCTTAAAAGTTAAATCAGTTTTCTTACGAAAATATTGTGCTTAAAAAGACCGAATAAATAATTCTAAGCAGCAATTTTCAACATTAATGTACACAGTATATATATATACTTCAATAAATTTCAAAAGTTGGCGGCTCTCCTTAATTACTCGTGCACTTGATATTTAAAAACTTCCAAAACTCTCTAAACTTTCAATTTACACATCTACTACTTTTCTCCATCTCTAGCTATAAGTACGACTGTATACACAAATTCTTGGATGTCGTATAAACTTTTAACAAGTCCTGAACCTTTAACGAATATTTAAGAAAGCTGTTAACTTTATAGATACACTTCTGACAAATATTGTAGGTATAAAAAACGTTAAAAGAATTTAAATTTCTTGGTGCATATTCTTCGGAACACAAAATTAGGATTTTTAAAAAAGTCTATCTAATAATCCGATCGATAGATGGTGTTCTAATTGCAAAAACAATTCTTTCTCACAAGTGACAACGCAACACTATCTTTGTTGTCATTTTCAGTTATGTCTCTATCTTACATCTAGTAAGTATAGCAGCGTCTCTTTTTGTTCAGGAAAGAGAGAGAGAGAGAGAGAGAGTGAGGAATTTCAATGCGCTAGAGAGAGGCAGATCGAACAACCCGCAAAAGATTATGTCATCACTGCTCATTGCTGGCATGCTCAGTCTATGTTAATATATACGTCTATGATTTCTACAGCTAATGAGTTTATCGTCGTACGTTGATTTTGTTTATAACTTTACTAAAAAACTAAACTTAGCATAACCGACAAACAACGCCGTGGACGTAGTAATTTTTGTTTCCTTCGGATTGCTTGTTTTTAGTGATTTTTCTTGTAATGACTTTTCGAGATGCTTGTTTTCAGTATGTCCGTTTGTTTTCCATTTATCGAAGTGTTTGTTTTAGTGAGTCCTCTTGCCTCTCACTTATCGGGTTACTTACTTCAGGTGAGACCCCTTACCTCTCACGATTGGCATCAATAAATTAATTGTAGTAAATATACTCAAATTGTGCACCGTTTACATCCTGACAGTAAGCTAATCGATGGTAAACTCATTTGATGAAATTGTTTATGTATTTTGCAAGTATTTCAAGCTACATCAATTATCCTCTGATGCAATTCATCTAAATTTTGAGGTATTAAAAAAAGGTGTTCCACGTAAAATCCAAATCTGCAATAAATAATCAAAAGTTTTTATTTAAGATTTCCAAGTTGCTTTCAACCCCATCTTTGGGGGTAGATGTGAGGTCGTGTTTGGTGTTATTTGATAGATTTTTGAGAAATATTAAACACGTGTTCTTCAGTTTTGTGATCCAATATAAATTTAGGGAAATATTCGACCGTCTCGCTTCTTTTGACACACCCCGTAAATATATAAATATCATCATCATCATTCTCAGCGTATTCCACCGATTATGGTGCAGCCTCCCTTACATAGTCGTTCTTTATTTCTGCCCACGATTCTCTAATATTCACTTTTCTGTGTCATGTTCTACCGGGTTGTTTCCTTATATCATAGTCCAACCTCAAATTTGAACGTCTTCTTGGTCTCTTGACGCCTCTTGGATACCACAGTGTAATTCTAGTGGATCATCTAATGTCAGTTCTTCTCCCTTAGGAACCTTCTAAACCGGAACTACTACGGTTCATGAAAAGAAAATTAACTCGGTCTTCACTAACAATCCAAATAAAGATTCCGACGACAGTGATGATGAGTATAAATCAATTCTTGATAATATATTGTAAGGTAATATGTTTTCATGTTTTTATTGAGGAAAATTTTGAATGTTATTTTTATTATTTTATCGGGAGATACCACTACAATTTAGAAACAATAGAATTTGTAATGTTATTAATTATCAGTTAAAACCTTATTTTTGCTATGCTATGATGTATATTTTAGTAAAAAACGAGATACAAAGTTTTCTTTTTCAAACATATATTATTATATAAAATAAATTAATATCTTCATATTATTTCGATGCAGTGCGCAATCAAAAACAACAAATAATCTGACAGAAATGTTTAGATAGGCAATCCACGTAAACGAACAGCTGCCATTACCGCCTGCTATCAAACTTTGTAATGAATCATAGAAGTTCCAAAAATTCACTTGGGTAATAATACAGGATTTGAATGAACGTATCTGATAACAATATTTCATGAAAATGAATGAGTTGACATGTACTCATTTTGTTGAGAGCTGATGGAAACAACAAATATTCCTGCGGGATTAAAATATCTGAGCACTGGCTAAAGTTAATTTGTTACTATGAACTTTCATATACGAGCATTAAAATCAAAAAATATTAAAATTTAAAAATATTTTTAATTTAAAATTATTTTAAAAAATTTGTTGAAGAGTGTTTATTTTTTTATTGCGTAAGAACTTGATTTTAATTTTTAAACCAATAAGAAGACTTATATTATTACGCTTCAGTTAAATAATATATATAGGGTGTGCCAAAGAAGCGGGACGGTCGAGTATTTCGCGAAATTTACATTGAATTGAAAAAACTGAAAAAAAAAGGTTTCAATATTTTTCAAAAATCTATCGAATGTCACTAAACATGACTCCCCATACACCCCCTGGGGTAGAGACATTTTTTATTTCAGATTTGGATATCTTGTGCAAAAATAAGTACTTATTTTAGATATGTTTTTCCAATTGTTGATAGATGGCGTTATAAACGAAAAAATACGATTTATCCTGATACTCTACGAAAATTATGGTAACAATCTGATATTGATTGATATAAGGTTGAATGCTCGAATGAATGAACTTTGAAAAATTATCGAGCAAATATCGAGCACAATTTTAATAATCAAATCTTGCCCAAGTACTTTCGCTTTCTACAGCATCATCAGAGGCATTTCGTCAAATTTGGGGCTATCCAGCAAGTGCAGAATGTAATAAACATGAAATTAAACATAAATTGTACAGAACACTACACTAGAACAAGGACAAACAGTTTAAAATTATTTAAAGAATATTCTACGCTACATTCTTGTAGGCAACATGAGAGAGAATGGTCATTCTCCATTCATTCACCATTCATCATTCACCATTCTCTCTCCTGTTGCCGACAAGAATGTAGCGTAGAATATTTTTTCAATAATTTTGTTTGACACTGTTTGTCCTTGTTCTAGTGTAGTGGTATGTACGATTTATATTTAATTTCATGTTTATTACATTCTGCGCTTGCTGGATAGCCCAAATTTGACGAAATGCCCCTGATGATGCTGTAGAAACCGAAAGTACTTGAGCAAGATTTGATTATTAAAATTGTGATCGATATTTGCCTTTAATTTTACAAAGTACAATCTGATATCTCGAGAAATACATTGTTAAAAAATAAATTTTGTTTCATTTCAGATGGTTTTAGAACAAACAAAACTTTTTATCAAGAATGATATAATAAAAAAATGTCTCCTCTTGGGCACTCCATCCGTGAAAACACTGTATATAACGTTTTATGGTAAAAAAATATAATGTTTTAAAAATAAGTACATAGATACTTTCCAAAGAGCATAATCTCCCTTTTTGGCAAATATCGTTATTTTTGAAATCTGTATATTTTTTAAATTATTAGTCTATATTTATATCATTGATACCAAATAAAGCAATTTAGGCAAGATATCGACAGAAAAGTGTCACATTTAAGTGTTTCTTTTGCTTTCAGTGTAGTGAGTCATAGCAGAAAAAGAACCGAATCTTAAAGCAATTGTAATATAAAAAGAAAACGGTTAATTTTCCTACAAACCCAGCAGAATCGACTTAACAAAAAAAAGCTGAGCAAGAATTTTGAAATTGTTTCAGAGCTCGTTGGCAGCTCAATTAAACAAGTCTGATGCTGTTGCTTTTTTGTCAGTGACACATTGTTACGGGTACGGAAGGACGTTCGTTTTCACCCTCCGGGATAGGCCAATTTCTTCGCAGTCACAATGAACATTAATTTTGACAAAAGACCAATTCATTAAGTTTATTAATTTAGGATTATTGTCAAAAACGGATTGTTTTAGTTAAAGTATGAAACTGAGTTCGGCTCATGGTAATAATCCCTACTATTTAAATTAATACAGTTCATCTATTTCGGCAATGAACTAAATTTCTGTTCACTTGTAAAAAGTTTTCAGAACTTTATCTTAAACTTTTGTTATTAACCACTATATTTTTTGAAAATAATCCACAATTAATTTATATATATATATTATATATATATATATATATATATATATATATATATATATATATATATATATATATTTATATTTATAGTATCAGCAATCGGTCTGAAATAAAACACTATTTGTTCTGTCTCAATATTTCGTCACTATTTTGTGACTTCTTCAGGAGAAAACTGTATATTTATTAGAATAATTATTATATGTAAACAAAGTGAATATTTCAATACTTACATCTTAACAGATCTTAACCTTTAAAAACAAACTCACTTAGTAATCTTCTAGTTACTCTACCTACAATTTTATTCCATTTCTAAATATCAGTATTACAATGACTGACTACGTATTGTAACATTTTCCTGATTTTTTCTCATTTCTCTACTATTAATTCCATATTTCCACGTTATAATATGGATACAATATTGTCATAATAATTGTTTATTTTAACTTTAAATGTACTGCGGTTACCAAACTTCTAAATGAATTAAAATCAAACAAAAATTCATTGAGATACGTTAAGAAAATTTAAATTTTTACTCTTCTAGTTGTAAGTATTGAAATATTCATTTTGTTTACATATAATAATTATTGTAATAAATTTACAGTTTTCTCCTGAAGAAGTCACAAAATCGTAACGAAATATTGAGACATAGAACAAATAGAGTTTTATTTCCTACTGACCGATTGCTGATACTATAAATCAATATTTAACACAGTATGGTCGAAAATAATTTGAAATATATATATATATATATATATATATATATATATATATATATACACTTGAGTGCAAAATAATCGACTCAAAGGCGATATTTGAGATTACACCTTCTGTTTCAATGTAAGAATTATGAAAATAAAAAAAAGTAATGTGCAAACAATAACTTTATTATTGAACTTACAAAAACTGCTATTGCATTACTTGGAAGGCGCATTATAAAAACAATATGCAATACAAAGTTTCCTAAATATTCATCACTAAAACTAACGCAAGAAAGACGTTATGAACAGAGAAATCATCAGTTACAACATAAATTTCTTAATTATTCAGTATTTAATATTACCACCCCTACTCCTAATTACACTTTCCAATCGATTTCGCATGAATCGGATGACTTTTTTTAGTAAATTCTTGAGGCTTTGCTTCCAATTCATCATTATGCGCAGCTCTCAATTGTATTGTGCTCCTTGGTACATGATTTTTGTCACGGACCCATCGTTTAAACTTATCCTAAACATGGTCTATTGGATTTATGTCCGAGCTTAATGCAGGCCAATTTATACAGAATTTATAGGTATACCGATCTCGGATAGATAGGTGGTGGTGACTCGTGTGATATGGCATCGTGCATTATCGTGCATTAAAATGAAGGCATCACCAATAAATCCCGCGTATGAAACCATATGTTCCGCCAAAATGTCTCTGATGTTACGATCTACCGTTAAACCTCCTCCACGATCTCCACCAGGCACGAAAATCAACTCGGTTTTCCCATCCATAGAACTGTTTGCCCAAAACATACAAGAATCGACTTTATGGCACAATTCCTCGTATACAAAATTGAGCAAATTGCTCTACTGGCCCTCCATAGACTCGACGACTCTTGTCGTTGCCATGTAGGCAGATCCTACTTCCATCGGAGAATAATACCTGACTCCATTGATAGTCGTTCCAATCCAGATGTTCACGAGCAAATTCCAATCGCCTTTGCTTCTGGGCTGCAGTTAGGTTGGGACCCACACTTTGGCTGCCTTTAGTCTCCTTCTGACTGTCCAAACGCTGGTTACCACACCTCGGACCTCTCTAAGCTCTTTTTGGAGTTTAGCACCACTCAAATGTCGATTTCTCAAGGATTTCGATAGAAGAAATCGATCTCTCTTCGTTGTTATTTGTTTACGGCCTTCTCCTTGTCGACGGATATAATCAGCAGCATCTTGATACGCACGATACACTCGAGACACACCATATTGGTTTAAATTTAGTCGATTTGCCACGGTCCTCTGGCTCAGGCCTTCTCTCAATAATGCTACTGCTTGAGTTGCGTTGACGGGTGTGGTATCCATTTGTAGTGCAGTTGCGAACTTAAGTGACTGATCTATTAGTGTGTTGCTATGGAAATTCATGCTTACAATTAGTTAAATTCTGACCCCTCTCCACTATTTATTATTTGTTTGTAATGCGTCATCCAATTCACCAAAAAACAAAACTTTTTTAAAACTCAATAATGAGGTTAATAATTGTACACTAAATATTTTTAAATTTACACTTTTTAGATTGAAACAGGAGACGTACTTTCGGAAAATAATTTTAGAGTCGATTATTTTGCACTCAAGTGTATATATATTTAATTTTTATTATTAGAAAATCTCTATAATACACTACATCCCGTTGAAATACGAGATTTCTATATTTTATCAATATTTAATAAATATTGCAGAAATTCCAGGAATGATGAAATCGATACCTCATCGTCACATTAATGCCGGATCTTGGAATGGCGCAATATTCCTGTCAATGTATTCAAATACGTTATACCTTTAACCAATCCAAACGCTGTCATACCAAACTGAATATTCTATGAATTAATAGGTTATTCGAGATAATGAAATACGTACCGTACGCATTTTCTTTTATATTTGACCTGAGTTTATGAGATTTTCTGATATCCAAATACAACTTACTTGTTGACTTTGTCTGTTTCAATATGTTTATTCGTGAAAAATATTTTTCAAATTTGTTAAATATGATGATTACTACGTTATTAATTTGAGTGTTTTAAAACTGGGTCAATGTTATTCTTTGATCGAAAATAATTACAACTTCCAAGATATTTTTTAATAATGGCCGTTAATTTCATTTCGGTATTTCCTTCCTTTTTTGATATCGAAATAATATGGAAATGGGATGTGAAAGTTTGACAATTGTAAAGGATATATTGTCAAAACCTAATGCTTATTCATTTCAGCTTCGAAAACATATTTCTGGGGCCTCGGTGGTTCTTGTTTGGTCTTTGGGGTGAATATCATTGCGCTTTTGCGGACCACTTTTCAGTAGTTTCTCTTCATTTGTTAGAACGAGATAGAGTTGCATGGTTTTTATGTCACTGATGCTGCTTTATTTATTTGTTCATGGTTCATCTTTGTCCTACGAGAAGTTAAGGAATAAATAGTCACACAGGAAAAGTCTCACATTCCGAAAGAGGGATAATGAAACCTAAGTGCCTCATATCCAAAGATTTAGCTTTTACTCAATTATATCCATTCTATCTGTTGCCTATTCACTTTTAATATGCCGCTGATACTTTTGTTTTTCAGATCACTATTCAGTTTGATTTTCACACATATAAGTTAGGGCGGAAATCTCTGCTATTACTGTAAGCCTTACAACATTACAATTATTCAGTATCATCAGCATATCTTAGATTGTAAAATACATCCTTTAGATCTTCTATCCTATCTTCTAGAATAGCCTTGTGCATATTAATGATGATTACATTTAGCTTAATTCCTACTTTCTATTTACAATGATACAACATGAACCGCTAGTTAGCTTCCACACCTCAATATTCCAATAATATACACATTAAATCTTTTATTCTCTTTTATAATTATTAGCAAGCTTGTCAACTGCTAAACTGTGTGCGTTCCAGGTCGCTAGCTTTCTTAGTAAATTCTTTATGTCAAGTCGTGGCGTTCTTCACAGACTCTGGTAATCTAACACCTGCCTCGAGCTAATAAGCATTTTTTATGGTATTTTTATCTTTATCAGCAGCAGTCTTTAATATCCTGGGGTATTTTCCGTAAACCGGTGGCTATAAGTAAAGAGAGGCTATAAGTGACCGCTGCACTATACCTTACATCCCATTTTCCCTTTTTTGAGTGTAAACTTTTTGAATTTGATATTAATCTTAAAAATTGTCTAAGTGACCACATGAATGTCCTTATTTATATCTGTGTGTATATCTGGGTATCTAAATTTCTGATTTCAATTGAATATAAAAATACTAATATATATTAATCCATTAGTTGAAGAATTTCATCTCTCATTCATAGCTTAATATTCACACTTTTACTCTGTTTTAAATGATCGCAAGGTAGTGAATTTTATAAATCATTTTTATAACCACAATGAACAGTGTGACACATTTCGTAATATTTTTATAAAGGCTAATTGCATTATAAAGGGATTCTCAGTTAACTTGTATTAGTTTGGTTCATGTACAACTAGTGTGTTGTGCACTATAGTTTCTACGGCAACTGGTGAAAAATAAAAAATATCTTTACAATATACTGCTAACAAATTAATGTATACGAGAGACCTTTTAATTAAAAGTAGTGTTTAAAAATAATTTTCATTAATATTGCATATTAACAAATAAAACGCGAAAAAAACATATTTCAAAAAAGTAATCTACGCTTTCATTATTTTCTGCCATTTGATATTAAACTAGAAACAACTTTAATTGGCACTTAAAGTAATCCTTAAGGTATAAGTTATTACTGAAATATTAAGAGTATAACTTAATTATTGGAACATTATTTTCTATAACAGGCAGCTTGAGGTGATAGCAAGTTAATTATTGGTCGATTAAACCTTCAGAAAGAGGAAATGATCAGAGTTAATAAACTGAAAACTTATTTGCTCTAGAGATTTCCTCAAAGTCATAATTGCTAAACAATAAGTAATTTATAAGTATAAAAAGTGATACCTTACGCTTGAGAATTTTTTTGGTCGTTTTAAGTCGTTTATTATTCTATAATCTTATTTGATTTTCATCTTCTTCAGACCTTAAAATTTAGATATCATTTTTCGAGGCTATGTCAAAAGCAAATTAAAAAAGAATATTAATCTAAGAGAAAATACGGAGATGGATACAAAATGTTTTACTTTGAGTTTTAGTCATAGTGGAACTGCAGATTATTGCATTATATTAGTGTTAGTATATTCTTGTTGTTGACTTCTTTTAGTATTGGCTACTAGAGCCTGCTACATCCTACTGATGCGTTTACTACACATTTTTCTTCATTAAGTAAGATGAGACCGGCTTTGTTGATTTTTCTCTTTTTCATGTCTGTTTCTTTCATGACTATTGCTCATTATCCCAGATGTCCACACGGTATTGTGATATTGTATTTATTTCCAATCCTTCGTATTTTTTCTGATAAGCCCTTTACATGTAAAAGTTAAAAAAAAATTATTAAATTCCTTTATAAAATTATATACCTTTTATACAGGCTTCTACAGCTTTTATATCGGCTTCTCCGATAGGTGTCGGTTTCAGGCAACCAGATATTATACGAACCGTTTCATTTAACGCAACATCGACGTTTTTAGCGTGAGCAGAGTTTTCCCACACTGGTGCTCCAAACTCGGCGGCAGAAAACATAATGCTAAGGCAGAAGTAGAGAGAGTGTATGGTTCTGCTCCCATTTTGTGTTTGTTAGTTTGCGGATGATATTATTTCTGGCGCTTACTTTTTTCTTGATATCTTGACAGTGATATCGATAAGACAGAGTTCTATCCAGACATACGCCGAGGTATTTTGGCATCTCATTGTGTTCCAGCATTTGACCACGCCATTCCACCTCCAGTGTCCTTCGGGCATGCTTGTTTCTAAGGTGGAAAGCACACACCTGGGTTTTTGTAGGATTTGGTTTCAGATGATTTTCGTCATAGTATACTGTACATAGTCATTGAAGGTACTTCCCTGAGCTGCCACAGCTGTATCATCCGCGTAAATAAACTGTCTTGTTTGTTGATTTTTGGGTTGGTCGTCGGTGTAAATGTTGTATAGCAATGGCGCTAAGACACTTCCCTGTGAGAGTCCACCGACTTTTTTGATCCCTCCACCGACTGTTCTTGGATTGGAGCGTTATGTAGAAGCGTCTACTCTGGAGAAGACATTTCATTAGCCTTGTTAGTCGGAAATCCTTTGTAATTTCGTAGAATTTTACCAGCAGCCGTTATGGTTAACTGTGTTATAGGCGGCAGTCAGGTCTATGAACGCTTCTCCTTCTTTCCGTTCAATCCCATCTTCAATATGTTTGGTGAGATTAGGAGTTTGACTGCAGCAGTATTTTCTGGGTCTAAACCTGCTTGTTCAGGAATAATTTAAGTGTCCACAGATTCAGCGATCCGGTTCAGTATCATTTTTTCGAACGCCTTAAAAAGGTGACACAAAAGAGAGACAGGTCTAAAACTCTTCGTATCCGCCGGATCCTTTTCTGGTTTTAAGAGGGCCAGCACTCTAGCTTTCCTCCAGATTTTGGGGATTTGGAATGTACGGCGCAACAGTTCATCATTTTTACGAGCCACTCTAGGGTTTTTGGTCCAAAGTGCTTTATTTGTTCTGTTCGTACATCGTCTATTATTAAGTCATTGTTTGTGTAAATGCGCTCGTTGAGGTTTTTTTATCTTGCTCCTGTTTTTCAATATCTATTTTTTCCATCATTGTTTCTGTTTCTTTAACGCAAAGATTCTCCCCAAACTTTGTGGTATCCCTTAATGTCACACTTAATTATAGTTCTCTTGCTATAGAATTTGCCATTCTTTCTCTTATATTTCTATTTTGTTTATTTTTAATCCTGATATTATTAGTTTTTTCTTCTTACTGTATTTCTCTATGTGTTCGATTCTTTCCTGTAGTTTCTTTACTTATCTTTTGAAGTTTTGATTCCCTTGCTTCAGTTCTATTAATTGCTTATTGTTTTCGACTTGTTCCTTCCTCACTTGCTTTATTTAGTTCATCATTTTTTCATTTTCTCCCATAAGTTCTTTCATCATTCTAATCATAACTCCATTTGTGTCTTTGTCTTCATCTTCAGTTTTATGTGGTGCTTTCTTTATTTTTTTGCTTCTTCCAAAGATGTAATCTTATTCTTCAGTAATAGAAATAAAAGACAACATAAATATCAATACAGCACTGTATTGGCTATATCTAGGAAAGTGGCAGAAGTTATTATGGTATCAAAACCAGAGAAAACCTACCAATGAAATAATATTTCAATAAATAAATTTAATTAACAAAATTTTTAGTAATAAATTGTTTAATTCCTTCCTAAAAAATAAAAAATGTGTTTTCTATAATATAAAAACGTATATTAAAATCATCAAGATCCCAATTAATAAATGTGTCCAATAAAATTTTAACACTATTGTCTTTATTTCTATTCCATTTTTACAATGTTCATACATTTGGGTGAGTTGTACCTGAAATAAAGCCTTACTGAATGTAAAAATAATAGATTGGAATATGTCTGTGTATTGTGGTCGACATCAAATCTAGATTTAATGTTGGTCTTTGTTTTAATGGAGAAATTCCGATTTGAAATGAAAATCACACAAACGATTATTACTCTTGTCAAACTACACCAGCGTAGCAGGTATTCGCTGATAACACATGTATCTATTATTTACGATTACACACAAGTGAATTTGTTCGTTACGCCCATATGCAGATGATTCTTAGCTATGTCCCTTTGACAACCGAATTGAAAATAGAAAATACCAACATTTTTTTTTAAACATACGTGTAGTACACTTCTTTTTAAAATTGGTGTTTTTAATTATATAAACTATAATATTACTTTCAAAACTATGATTTTTTTTTATTAAACACCTAAGCTGGGTTTATATCACTGTAATTTGATCACAGTTGACCAAGTATCAATTTTTCTTTGACTTAAATTACTAAATACTTAAATTCTAAGAGCCTATGGTGTCCTCTTATTTTATCTAAAAACTATGCTCTAAAGCTAAGACACAACATAGCACTATGCTCTGCTTTTACACTAATTAACGCTTACACTAACTCAAATAATTTTCTTCATTTGAGTCTTCTTTTTAACCCAGTATTATCGAGAAGCAGTATGGCTTCGATGTTTACATGACTATTGAGCCATTGTTCGTAACCACCTACCATCTTCTTAATAACTTTATCTACAACTTTTATCCAATGGTCATTCTGGATATAGACACTTCTGAAATATCAAGCATCAGTGATGTTCCTTAAAACTTTATTCTGGAATCTCAGGATGATCTAGATACTACTTGAATAGGCACAGCCCCAGCGCTGGAAACCATATTGCCTTCTTCCCATCTTTTCACGATTTGTATATGGGAGTGACATTTAACAATTTCCGTGATTGTTTTAGTTGACCAACCAAAAAGATCACCAGGTCCTAAGAGTCTTAGGCCTGGCGTCTTCCTGACCAATTGGTTACCAATGCGTTCACCTTTATTCCTATTGTGTCTTTTAACCCACCTCAGGATGATGTTATAATCATCCGAAGCTTGAGTTAGTGACTCGTGACACTCCATTACTAAACCTGCTGTGACACGTGGTCTATTCAAGGATAGTAGCGCTTGTCTGCTATCTGTGCAGTTTATTATAGTTTTTCCGGCTATACCTTTTTGGATTATCTCTTTTGAGGCTATGGAGACACCAGATAGTTCTGTTTGAACTTCGCTGGCATTTTTGTCCATACCTGTTCAGTGATTTAGAGTATATCCCGCATCCTGAGCCTTCTTTCATTTTGGAGCCATCGGTGTATACGCGATATGCATTTGCCACGTTGGTCTCCCTATACTTCCGCTAAATATGGTTTAGTTTGATAATTGCTATTGCCTGTAGTACTTTTGGTACCCAAGCAATAGCTCTGTAAATTAACATTGGCTTAATAACAGCAGTGTAGACCGACTCGATCATCCTGGACGAAAGACCCCAGGTGCGTCCGACCGTTGACGTGTTTCTCATGCTGATTTTTGTATATTTTGAACAAACAACTCTGCTTCCTCATCTAATTACTCAGGTTTTTTTAATGGTACTGCTAATTTAATTCTATCGTCAAGGATTGATCTAAAACTTTCCCAGTCTGTTAGCTTATCTGTTAATTTTTATTGAGTGAATGAACTGAATTCATATCCCAACCATCATTAACATCTATATAATTGGATAAAATATTTTTGATATGAAAGAAATCTAGCTCACTAAATTTAATCAAACTACAAAAAACTAATAATAAATTATAAAAAACAATAAAATCAAGTGTGCTATTAAAATATGTTTAGGTATGATAAATGAAACAATGAAAAAATTTACGCTAAATTTTTGAGATGCGTTTATATTACTCTTATTAGTGATGTTTTTCGACTACCAGAGATACTTTGTTACGTCTCTCGCGCTGCCTTTACTTCCTGTGCCTAGTTACGATACGTCACTAGTTTTTTAGTTACTTATGGTGGACCTTTATAACCGCGGACCTTTAAGTCCCACTCTACCCTACAACGTCAGTTATATAAAATTCACATCTAGTGCCCGTTTCCAAGTTGGAGGCACTTTCCATGTGTAAAACTTTAATAGATTCACCGACAGTAAATTGGCGGGTACTCCCAATACTTACACTTACATTTATGTCTGTTTCGGGTGGTAATAAATCAGTAAAGACTGTAACTAGTAGTAGGTATTTGCTAAAACTGTATACATAAATTAAGAGTGACGCCGGCTGCCTATTCCGATTCCGACAAAATATCTCTAAAACACGACCGCATACAGTTTTGAACAATACGTTGCAACTACGTTGCATATATTTAAAAACTTAAAAAAATAATCCGAACTATGTTACCTAGCTGTTGGGTTGTGGTTGGATAAAACACGACTAGTTTTACACAAGAGAAATATACTTAAATTCACACAATGTAATTCAGGGTAATTACCGGAACCGGGAAGAATGAATCTCAATAAACACGATATGAAAATGATTTTATTTCATTTTAAAAACTATTTCAGATATAAATGCGTAACAGAGTAGATTTTTGGATTCCAGGAACTTTCCGACAAGTGGGCTAGCTATTATGTGGTCACTTGCATAATAATTTTTATGGGAGCTCCAGATCGAATTAGGTGCATTTATATCTTCGTGCATAATACAGGAATATTTAATTTGTGAAAACAAAGTTAGTTTTTGCTCGAGAATATTTACATATGACAATGATATTTAATGAGTTGGGATAATGAATCTTTGTCGTTTATTGGTACTTGTAATTCTATCCCATAAGGTATTACTATCAATTTGTCCAAAGGTTTTTATCTCTGCTGAATTCTTTAGCATGCTGAATTCTGAAGCATTCTTTATTGGTCTGATAACTGTTTTGTAAATTCTGTTTTCTTGCCCTGTTTGCTCCATTCACTTAATCTCTCACTTCTGTTTCGAGCTTTCCGTAACTAGACAGTGAATGGCCACATATTTAAACTTACTTGTTCATCACTTGTTCTATTATCTGTCCTCAAGCTCTAATTTACATTTTATGAAATTTGCGATATAATCATGCACTTTGTGGTGCTTTTATCCATACTTGTATTTAATTTATACAGCTGATATCCCACAACCAACTTAACTGACCTGGAACCTTCGCTGACCACATTACAATAATAGCATTGGACGAACATTCATATGAAGCATCCATCAGAAGCAAGAAAACTCCAAAATCACGTAATTTGCATCGAAATTGGTTTCACACTGTGTCAAGTGAAAGATTACAGTAAACACTAAAGAATCTCCACAGATAACTTTCACAAACAGACATACTTTGTGTCCTTAAGTTATAATTAACAATCAATCCATCCCATTTTATAATGAAGTAAAATATATGGGTCTTCATCTTGACCAAAAAGTTGCATGGAAGGCACATTTTGAGCAAAAAAGCAAGTATCGAAAACCGACAAATATTACTAACACTAGAGAACAAGCTATTAAAATGCAAAACTATACTGAAACCTGTTATCTGGACATACAGCAAATACAAAAATCTTACAAATATATCAGTCTAAAACGCTAAGGGTTATGACAAATGCTCCTTGGTATATCTTCTTTTTTTTTGTGTAGACATGACTCTGTCTTTTTTTTAATGTGCCTCCAGTAAGTTGTGGTTCCATCGTTTTCGTGGTGTTCCTACTGATTGTCTTCCTATTAGGAAGCCGTCTCTTGTCGTCTTTACTACTCTATTTGTTGCCATTCGGGTTATATGATCGTTCCATTCTACTCTTCTATTTCTTACCCAGTTCTTGATGTTCTCCACCTTGCATCTACGTCGTGTACCTGTACTTCTAGCTCTGTCCCATAGTGTCTTGCCATCAATTTTTTAAAGTGTTTTCATCTCTGCTATTTCTACCAGCCTTTTTGTCCTCTCTGTGTCAGGTCGTGTTTCTGCCGCGTATGTTATTATTGATTTGATTATTTTTTTGTAAATTCTGGCCTTCATTTCTTTCCCGATATTTTTATTTCTCAATATTGTTTTATTTAGGCAGCCTGCGGCTCTGTTTGCTCTGTTCACTTGATCTTCCACTTCAGTTTCATGCTTTCCGTAGCTAAATAATGTGATGCGTAGATATTTAAACTCCATCACTTGTTCTATTATCTGACCTACGTACGTATATCGTCTTCACTTTGATAGATCAGTATTGCGTCGTCTGCATAGCAGATTATTTTAAGTTGTTTTTCTTCCATTTGGTATTCTTTTTTAGTTTTTACTTTTTTATTATTTCATCCAGAATCAGGTTGAACAATAGAGGACTCAGCGAATCTCCGTGTCTTATCCCATTGCCAGCTTCAATAAGGTCAGGTCTTCTTCTACTTTTACTTTTATTGTGTTGCTTTGGTAGATATTTTCGATCTTTTTAAATAAATAAATAAACAATAAAACACTAAAGACATGAGAATACCACTTATAAAAGGTACTATACAAGAACGTAGCTAAATATTTAAATATAAACTTAAACCAGGATAATGAATTAATCAACGACAATGCTCCAGCAAGAATTAGAAGACTGAAGAGACACTTACCATAAGATCTGCTTAGATGAATCAAGCATGTGCCGATTCACCTAGATCTAAATTGTTTTCAAAATTTTACTTTTTGTAAAAATCTCAATTTAAAAAATTGTCTTTCCTGTAATAGTCATTAAACGTATGCCATCATAACTTTTAAAACGTCCTAGAGATCCCCTGCTAGCCACAAACTCATATTTTTTCATTATTTCCTTGTAAAAAAACTCAGCTTATATAGCCAACATGGGTCCTGAAATGGGCGCGTGTCTATTCCTCTACTGACGAAACCACAAGTGCAAAGCTTCTTCTGCCTTCAGATGTTTGCTTGAATATTTATCTCTTGCCTGATGCATACTCAGTAATTAACATAAAGGATTCAATCTTTTCGTGGTTTTTTAACCATTTAACCGTCACACCTTAAATGCATGTATTATAATTTATTATCATTACAGCTTTTTCGCCAGAGTGCCTTTCTCAAGTAATCTATTTTTGGTGTGTTTACACTTTAGAGTGTTCAATTGAATAAGTTGAGGAGAAGAGAACTGTTTGTCTCAAGTTGGTCATTCAAAATTATATCCGTATTTTTTATTTTATTAATTGCTATAGCTTCTAATAAATATAGCTTAAGGCCTTTATTTCCCATCCCACACAACATAAATTGGCGTCTATCATAGTAATTACATAGATTAATAGAAATTCCCATGTCAAAAAACAACTTCAAGATAGAATTGAATATCATTAAGCAAACAGCAGTAAACAATAGGTATAACGAACAAACACTAAACAAAAGTTTAAAACCAAAACTACATAAGAAAGCTCTGAAATTAGTATTTCCACCACCAGAGAAAAAACCCAGTACCTATAAAGGAATAACTTTAGCGTTCAGAACAAACAATAACCTAAGCAAAAGTATTAAGAACAACAAGAGCCAAAAGAAAAAGAACTTACACGGTGGCGTATACAAACCTAAATGTGGCGACTGCCACATACAAACTTACATCGGTCAAACTAGTAAAACTTTTAACAAAGGCATAGCAGCACACAAAAGAGCTTTCAATAATAGAAAAACAGATTCGACGTACGCACTTGACCTTCTACACCATAATCATTATTTTAGTGGTCAATTTAAAATTCTTCACATTTAAAATAAAGGCCTTAAACTGTTTTTTTTTTAGAATCTATGAAAATAAATAAATTAAAAAATGTAGATTTAATTCAAAATGACCAACTTGAGACAAGAAGCTCTCCTCTTCATATTCAGCTTAAAAAAATAAAGTGTACACGCATAGAAAAAATATATCACTTGAGCAAAGGCACTCTGCCGAAACAGCTGTAGTGATAATAAATTATAATAAATTTTGTGGAAGTGTTGAAAACAAACGTTTTCATTTTTTTATTGTTAGACAATTACAAATTGTTTTCAACACTAAAATTTCTCTTTTGATATTAGTCATATTCTGTAGAAATTAAAAGACGATGTTAAATTTTTATTTTTTGTTTTAACATGAATGTTGATCAACTATACGCCAATCACACAAATATAGATTTTTTTATTTTATAATATAAATTATAAAAATAATTAAATTATCCATTTTTGGAAAATAAATGCAATTTAAAATGTAATGTAATCGACTCAAAGGTGATCTGAATAAATATAATAATCTTTTTTAATGCGTGTTTAAAAGTTCGTCAATTTTATGACATTTATTACGAATCTGTAAAAATGTTTGTATTGCATTTTCTAGGTACCGATATATCGACAATAAAAACAAACTGAAGACAAGCTGAAACAAAAATGTTTACCTTAACCTAACCAAACCCAACCAACCCCAAACAATCCTTGCCAAGCCTCACCTAGTAATCTAATGTAGCATTTCGAACCTCACTATTTTTGTGATAGCTCAACTTTAATTGTCGATATAACGGTAACTACAAGTTAAATCATTAAATGCTTTCATTCATAATCAGCAACATCACACTGAGCAGAAAAGTCCCTTTTTTATATTTGGTTTAATATTTTAATTTATTAAACATTTCTAATTAGCGATTTAACAGTGATTTTTTTACAATGATTAAAGTGGAAGTGTAAAATAAAAATTTTGCAGTTATTGTAGTATTCTACAAAGAAAATTTAAATCTGAAATGTCAACAAAAAATGAACTTTTTTTTCAATCTAAATATTTCTCTAAAACAAGATTAGCGCCGTTTGAAAAATTGTCTATGAGAATATGTAATTGTTTAATTTCTTATTAAAAGAATATTGAAACTCATAAGATTATAAGAACAATGATGGTATATGATATGAAATTTCTGTAAACGTTTACTTGCAAAATGATTTAGAGAAAAGATATCTTATTTAAGAAAGATTTTTTTAGATTATTTGAGAAAAATTATTTTCACACTTATTTAATATCGACAAACCAATGCATGTATCGATAACTGACAGGACAAAACTGGTGTTTTAATGGATAACTATACCGAACGAAGTAATTTCCTAATAATCGAACGTATACTTAAGTAAACTCACAATTTTCTACCATGGGGATGTCTATGTCATTAAAGACTAAATGTTCATTGAAAACATGTGTTTTTTGATTATATTTGACTAAATTTTACTATATCTGAGAAATAACTTAAGAAGTAAAATTAAATTTTTTTTTGTATTAAGATTATTATTTCTTCTATTGACTTGTGTTTTCAATATGATATTATTACTATAATACTTTACTTTCTGTTTGTTCCTAATTACGTCTTTAAGTTTTAGCGACTATTCCATATTCTTAGTGTCTATATTATGGGGTATTTCTGATACATGTATACATAATTACGTTGAAACGATTCGTAAAGCAAGAATAAGATGAATTATAATAATGTTGCTTTTACAAATGTGAAAAAAGTTTAGGAATGTTCAGGTCTTGTATTTTATGTGTTGGACTTGAACCAAAAATGTTCTTTTTTAATACACTTTTAAATCTTAGCTGTAAAATTTTTTGGGTTTTAATACTACATCTTTCATTGCTTTTCTAATATTAGTATGGCATTGCATCAATCAAAATTCTAAACAAGTTAAATAATATTAATACTAGTATATTCTGTTTTTTTTATTTACAAAAAACCCGCTTTAACCTATTAAGGTTATTAGTGGAACGGTAACAGTTAATTACACTCTGCTTGGTAAATTAAAATGTTTAAAAACAAAAGTAGGTTATCGATAGTGTTTTTGAATTTAAAACGTCTTTAAGATTGTTTGGTGAATGGTATTTAATTCTTTCACAATTATTGACCCTTTCGCACTTTTCAACTAGCACATGATTTACCGTAAGGGGTGAACCGCACTCATCACAAATTGGGCGTTCTTCTTTGTTAAACAAATATTTTTGAGAAAGCTGCGTATGTCCAAGTAGTAATAGAAAATAACTATTTGCTTTCGTCTGTATATTTTATGTGGTTACCATGATCCAACGGTCATCCATGTTTTTTTTAAATCGATGATATGTTTGTGCTGCTGTTAAAACTAGATAGATATTTCTGTCAGGATTCTTGTTTGCTTTTTTGTGATTTTCCTTGCTTCCGCTCTACATTTCTTGTACTCTGTTAACAGAGCAATATTTTTGTACTGTTTGTATCAGTTCCAAATTGTTTTACTTAATTTAATAGTGGCATCACATTGCGTATTCCACCAGAGAACTGGTTTGTGTTTCTTTAAAAGTTGAGATTTTCCTACAGCTATATTAGCAACATCCAGTATAAGCTGATTAAAGCTCGTGAGTGTGTCGTCAATAGACACTGAAATTTTAATATGATTCATTTTATCTGATCAATTTTTTCAAATTCAATTAAATTTTTTCTTTTTTAGTTTTCATTTTTGAGTTGATATCGCATTTGAATTTAAATTAACAGTACGTTTTATTTTAATATTGAGAAGTAGTCACTACTACATAAATCTGATAGTGCTGTCCAATCGAGCAATTAGGGTTCGCATATGGAGAGATCAATGGCGGAAGATGTTTCCGTAGCCCTATTGAATCTTATTGGAGAGCCTTCGTTGAGTAGGCATAGGTTCAGAGCGTTAAAAACGTTTTCTAATATATTTAACCTCGGTGTTACTTTATTTGATCCCCATGTAATGTTGTGGTCATTATAACGTCCAGTAATTATTCGAGGAGAGAAAATTTGGTGGACAAGATTAAGTAATTCGGATTTAGTTAGAGTTTCTTTTGGTGAAACATAAATGATACAAATATTGAACTTTACTGGGACCAGTACTATTATAGCAACTGCTTCGATATTGGTTATGAGATTTATATTTTGGACC
Source organism: Diabrotica undecimpunctata (assembly GCF_040954645.1). Classification (NCBI taxonomy): domain Eukaryota; kingdom Metazoa; phylum Arthropoda; class Insecta; order Coleoptera; family Chrysomelidae; genus Diabrotica; species Diabrotica undecimpunctata. The sequence continues at coordinate 52,621,695 of NC_092812.1, forward strand.
GGTATATTCGACTTTATATATACAGGCATAGTTCTGATTACTTCAGTTGGTACAAAATCTAGTATAACCTTTCAGGTTATGCGTTGAGTTATTTTTAAAGTGCGTTTCTTGTAAACAAGTTTCATATTTAGCTCTGTATACCTTATTTAGTAAATCCCGAAATTGATCGTAGTGTAAGTCATATGATTTTGAATGTATATTGATAAATTTTAGCAGCTTTTTCGGTTTCTGTTGTTAATTTAGTTGTTGTGTCAATTTGATTTTGTAGTTTCTGACCAATTTGTGTGTTGTTCTTGGGGTGGGTTTTGAATGGATGGTGTTATGCTTTTATCAGGCGTAGAGTTGGTGACGGCCCTAATTTTTTGGATGTAGAACTACTTTATTTACCTATCAAAAAAGGTTTTCTGTTAATTGTAATAATTTGTTACAATATTATAATATAAAAAAATATACACAAAGAGTTTAAAATGAAATGTGGTGTAAATAGTAAAAACATTTGGTTCGTTTTGAAAAAATAACTCAAAAAAACACACCGGCATGACGTCGACAAATTTTATTTATTTTTATTTCCAGCTGTTTGTCATTAAAAATATATAATTCATGAAATAATCCTAATATTCCTAAATAAAACTTTGAAATTTTGAACAAAAACAGAATCCAATTCCTAAAATTAAGTTTTAAATGTACTTTTTAGGAAAAATGTTTATTAAAACATAATTTGTAACATATAATTTTATTATTAAAATATTTATTATATCAAGAGCACTTTAATTAGTTCATTATAAAATGTTAAATATTAATTAATTAAAGTATACCGACTGGCACCACGGCTCTTTTATAGTCCGGGCGTTTAGTCCACGCTGTTCGAATCGTTCCATTCCAGGTTTAGACGTCCAGTGACAAATACTGGAAGCTATAATTTTAATCTTCTAGCAATCTAATTACTGGTATATTTCAAAGATTCCTTACGCCTGGCCTTTACTGGTATATTTTTTGTAAATGTTTTTTCAGGCTTGCATCTTTATCACCAATTATTAGATCTACATAAATCTGGTTAACTTCGTCATTATTACATATTATCTAGTTACTCCGGTCTCAAAAAACTGCATAAATTTAGTGTTATTCCATTTTGTTTTATAAGGATCTAATATTGGCTGGCAGTTACACCCTGGCAATAACAACCTAGACAGAGTAAGAAAAAGAGCTAATTTCCTAGGAGCACTATCTGGAAAATGTATCAACACGTCAAACAAAACTCTCTTGCACACCTACAAGACATTCATCAGGCCCATTATTAAGTACAATGCGTGTGTCTACGCTTCACTAAGCAATTGTCAAACCAACACCATTCTGACAACATAAAGGAAAATCCTAAGAAAGTACATGAGGAAACATGCGCATTATCCATAATTATTCATTCACCAAGTTCGCTCAGATTCCAACAATAACGAACAAAATCCGCACTCTCAGCAGAAGATACACTCTGGTGACACCAGAGGTACTTTCTGTACTCATGGTCCTTTTTTCTCACAGACACTACCACCTTCAAAGCCCCTGTCCCATAAGCAGTATGCTACCCAAAACTAACCACTCGCAACAGACTTCGCTCACTCCCTTTAAAGCTCCCGCAACACATAAAAAAAGCGTAAGCTTAATCACAATACTAACGTTCAAACCTAGCTGGCACTTAAAACAAAGTAAGGACTTGTGTCGGATTGACCAAAAGTTTTCCAGTGACGGTTGGTTTGCATTAAGGCGCTGAGTTCCTACTTCTTTAATCTTATTATGGATGCACTGACAGAAAAAGTAAGGGAGGGAGCTTCTTGGTCAATGCTCTTTGCTGACGATATCGTGTTATATCGTGATATGTAGAGTAGAACAAAGAAATGTTCGAGGAGAAGTTGATTGGTGGGTTGAAGAAGGGCTATTGAAGAGGAAGGACTTAAGGTTAAGTTAGAGTTCAGTAATTTGCCTCCAATTTCGGGATCCTTTGATTTCAAAAATTTGTCATATAGTTTTTGACTTTCCCCCATTCAATCTAGGATATACTCCTTTCGAAAACCTGATTGACACTCAGTGATTCTTTGTATCGGGTAATATTATTTCGGTGTTACACGTGCTCTAATCAGTCTAAGCTATTTTCTTTCATACTGGTCTCGATCGGTATAAATGTATCCCTTTTTATTACTCAGCTCATTTATGTAAGCACTCTTTTTTCTGGAACAGGTAATCGTTATTCTTCTTTCATAGTAAATGGAATATATATATATATATATATATATATATATATATATATATATATATATATATATACATATATATATATATATATACATATATGTAAAAGATTTACAGATTTCAGCAAGAGCTTTGCTACAACTTTGATAAATTGAGACGCCGAATAATAAATATATATATATATATATATATATATATATATATATATATATATATATATATATATATAAATATATTCGGCGTTCGAATTCATCAAAATCATAGCAAAGCTCTTGCTGAAACCTGTAAATCTTTTACACATTTCATACAGCTCAAAAAGACGGAAAACGACAGTCGTCTACGTTTAAGGCTACCAAAATAGGTGGCCCTTTTTGCAGCTAACCACTGGAAAAGTGAAAATACATTCGCTGGCTTTCCATGTATGAGTTTGTATTTCTAAAGACATAGGGTCAAGAAAATACACTAGTGAGTCTTTTTATTCATAAAAGAAAGTACGCATTATTAGAAAGGCAAATACATATTTTAAAGAAATATTGATATGAACTTTAAGATATTATTTAAGAGTGGACACTCTATAAAATTGTGTTTCTTAATCTTAAGATTTAAAAAGTGTCGTTTAAAATTAAGTCCAATAGCTGTAATACAGGATTATTATTTTTATACATTTTTAAAAGCCTTCTAAATAGATACTTAACTACGATATATATGTAGAATACACTCCGAATATTGGAATACAGCACAAAAGGTCCATCCTTTAAAATTCTTCTTTGTATATTCCAAATATTTTCTCTGAATCTCATATAACCTTATTTTATGAGACGTAACATGCTTTACCATACATATTTCGTATGTAGCTATGGTTATGGCCATAAAAATTATGCGATTAGTATAAGTTCCTCGTATTTAAAGTATGTAGGCTATTGTAACAGTTTTAATAGGTATGTTTCGACACAAAAAGTTAAAAAAATGTCCTACAAATAAACATCAACGTCATCATTCAATTTATACGAATCAAATCAAAATGTTTTAAGTGTGTACCTACCCCATTAAATCGAATACTAAGGTAGTGGTTAGTCGCTATAACTCTTGAAAAAATAATAATAAGTAGTGAAAATTAGTTGTCAAATAATGCTGTCCTTGTTTGGAGTAAAATAAAATTAATATTCCCAAAAAATTTTTTCAACGGTACTCTGTATAAATTAATAAAATAATAATATGAATAATAATATTAAATGAATAATTATTTATGTCCAAATCAAAAGTTGTGTTTAGTATGTTGAAATGTTAAAATTTTATAGAAAGATATAAAAAAATTTGTGTCAAACCTTACAAATGGTATAAAATATCAAATGTTTAAGTCAAACGAAGACAGTTATCCATTGTAGCATTACAGTTTTTGTTATGACAGTTATCACATGTTTGATGTGTGACAGTAACCTTGGGCGGGAAGTACGAGACTCAGCTAGCCGTTGCTGTAGGCCACATCTATTTTCCGACCCTCTGGAGTCGAACCATGGGTTGATACCACAGTCGCTTCTCACTTTGCTACTTTATTCACTTTGATTCACCGTTCTTTGGCCTTTCCACGCCTAATCGGCATGACTTACAATCCACCATTTCATAAATTTTACGTTTAGCATGTAGATTTTTAACGTAAGTATATTATTTTCGTGAACAAAATCGAATAAAAGCAAGATTCAAATATTTTATAATATTGCTATAAAAGTAAACATTATAAAGGTAACTGCAGTTGGCCTTTCCACTTTACTAAATAAATCTTTACTGACATTGGTATACAATGTCAGTAAAGATTTATACAATAAAACTGACATATGTATACTACAAAACTGACATACTAAAAACTGACATTGGTATGCCAGTTTTTGAACGCCAAAAAATTATGTATGTTTACCCTCTTTTGAAAAAGATTGATTCTAAACTCTAACGATATGATATTTTCATTTCTATAATAGTCAACTCTTTTTCTTCTCCTTATATTTAATAAAAAGTTGCTTGCATGTCAGTTTCTTACTCCATTTCAAAATTTAATTTTTAAATGCATCTTTAATGATGCCGAAGAATGGTTCTGGACTTTTAAAGTTTCCTCTGGAGCCTTCGCCTGCCAATAAGGCTGCAACTTCGTTTCATTGGACTACTTCATATCTTGGTACACATGTTGGAGGTACACACTTTATTGAGTGACCATAAGGGAAGAAAATGCTACTCCAATAGTGACCACAGCATTATATTAAATTCAGTTAAAAATAAAAATAGAACAACATCAAAATAGTTTCTTCATTATGATCAGATGATCACAGTTAGGTTCCATTAGTCCTGTGCTTAATTAGATTATAATATAGGAATGGATGGTAAAATGATGCAATACCATGCTTTTGGTGTAAATATGAATGTCATATTGGCATATAATATGTCACTTCTAATTCTTCTCTTATAATTTGGTAATCAAATTATGATCTTTGAGATAAGACCTCATTTAAAGCCATATTTTTTACCCAAAATACAATATACGAAAATATTATTATATTTAAAATAATTGAAAAAACTATTGGTTTTTTAATGAAATATTTATTTAGTAAATAGATTAGAGTTGCAATTTTAATAATTTGTTCAGGAAAATATAATACTTGCAGTTAAAATAAAGGTTTTAAATGTTTCACGAAATTTTAGAAATGTGGGTTTGGAAATCAGGTTTAACAATGTCGATTTTGCATGGACAGTCTGATTTGCATATTATGTGCATGCTAAATGAACTTTTTTCTGTTGTTGCGGACGGGTAGCAGCTTACAAATTCGACTTCTGCTGGGCCGGAACGCCACGTCCCTAAAAACTCTCTCACTTACAGCACTCAAACTCAAACTAAATGCAGATCTTAAAAGTGACTATAAACTGTTAACTATAAAACGGTTGGCGCGCAAAATTGCACTAAAATAACAACTAAATAATGATTAAACTAAAACTACAACATAAAAATAAAAACAAATGGTATAAAATGAAGACAAAGTAATGGTCCACCGATTAAAAAGTGGTTGGAGATGAGAGCTAGCTAGGTTACTGCAATTGTGTTAAGCGAAATATTCAATGTTCAGTGTATGTCAATGTCACATTAGATGTTTGTGTGCTTAAATGTTAATAGCCCAGTTAATGTTTTGCCTTAAATGTCAATTTCACCTGGACCTTGCAATATTATCAAAAACAAAAATCAAACGTTTTTATACTCAGTTAATTACAAATAAGTAATATCTCCATGTCAAGTAGAGTATATTAAAAACATAGTGTGTTAACTATTTCTATATTTTGTAATCCTATAAATGTTGTTTATGTCATATTACAATATCAGAAACAATTTGTTGGATAATAATAATATTGCATCTTTAACCGTGTTTCAAGTAGCTAGTCTCTATGCACACTAACTTAGAGGAACCGACGGTTTTACGTGTCCTCCGAAGAACGGTGAAGGCTAGTATCATTTTTAGGAACGAAAAACGTCGTATTTTTGCTTTTTTATCTCACAATGGTTTGGATAAAAGCCAATTTTATAATTTATGATTCGTTTTAGATCCATTTTAGTGTATTTCTACAACGTACATCTTTATTATTTTCTCTCTTTTATTATTTTTTTAACCACTATGTTCCTGATATCTCGTCTATTTAAAAAAAAAAATTGTTATTCTACCGCTTTATTATCATATTTCTCTTTGTCTCTAAACGGCGTCGGTTTTACTTATTGTATGTCTCCAAAAGTTTTTATTTGAGTCCTACCTGTAATAATTTCCTTAAGAAAAATATTGTAACCCACCATCTCTTATTTGTCGTTCCTTTTCTAACCCTTTTAGAAACTTTATTTATTGATTTTTTCTATTGGGTGATTATTCTTTTGACCCTAAACGTGAATTAACCATATTTGCACTTTCTCCAATAAATTCGTTCTTGATTTTATCTGTATTTGTATTGCATTTACTCGTTCTTCTTTATCATGCATCGAATAAGTTAGATTCTTCAGTTCATATAGCTCAATCTATTACTAAATTTCTAATCTACTGTTTTATTCTGTTCTTTTCTACTTAGATAATACACATCCCATTTCTATCATTTGGTTATAGGACCTTTGTATCAAACCATATTGTGTCAATAAACTGCACCATGAAGTTATATGCTCTTGATAAAAGCCAGCAGTTTTATTACTTTCTGTTTCTGTTGGCTCAGTACATATTTTACTGATGTATATCTATTGTATCTCAATAAGTAGGTATTTTCATATTCACAAGCAGCATGTATGGCAGTTGCTTCATCAAATTGGTGTTGCATCGTAGTTTATTCCCCTACCCACATTTCAAAGTAGTTCAGTTCTTCTTGCAGTTTCTGAACCAAGAAATGGTAAATTAGTTTTGCATTTTGATATATATTAGCTTTTACATTTTCAGATATTTTCTTTTTGTTCGTTACCCACCCAATGTACTTGACTATTTTGGCTTATACTTTTTTGCTACTGTAATCGATCTTAGGAGGTAGGCTAACAACTAATCATTCATCTCTTTGGCGGCCTTCCCTGAGTGTGTTTTCCAACTAGCTTTCCATCTAGTTCAGTTCTCCATAGTCTATATTTGACTGCCGGCGGAGTTAGACCCCACCTTCGTCTTTCCTATCTTACTACATGATCTCTTCTATTTTGATCTAAAATCATTCTTATTATATACATTTCGGTTCCTTATATTCTTCATCCAACTTTCTAAAGGATATGCTGTCATAAGTTTTTTTTTAAACTACTCATATGATTTGTTTTTAAGTTTCTGGCTGTTCTTTTTTTTAAACTTATTTTCTCTTCTCTTCCCTTCCCTAACTTGGTTCCATATTATTTCTTTCATAATCTTGCCGTAAAGTCTAAAAACGGAGTTTGTTACACTTAAACCTCTATAGTTGCGGCACTTTCTTTCGACAACTTTTTATGGGTGTTTGATGTTCTCCAATTGGGTGGAAGTTCATTGCCTCTCAAAAAGCAATTAAACACAAGCAAGTAGTTGCAGTAGCGAGTCATGTCTATACTTTAATAGTTCAATGAGGAGACCTTAGGTCCTGGATTAATGTAGGTGCAGAAGCTCGTCCATTTTTCATTGTTATTAGGACTTTCTTTATATAATAATGTTGGATAATCATATAATGTTGGATAATCGTATAATTAGATTGCTTTCATCAGAAGTTCCATATAGTGGAACTCTAAGGGTAGTTTACCCCCTGCATGGGGTTGATTAACTCGAACTTGACCAGGACTAGGTCTCCTATTTCGAAGTGTTGTGGCGTCGCTTTTGACTTATTTCTTTCCTGTCGGTCCTTTTTGTGCGTTAATAAGAAGGTTTTAGCTCTCTCGTGTACGAATTGTCGTTTATAGCGTAACTCATTGTAATAGGCATCTATGTTGTAACATGGTTGAACGTCTCGTGTAAGGTCTTCAGGTAAGTTTACTTTCCTGCCATACAGCAATTCGAACGATGTATATCCATGATACGCGTTAGGGGTTGTGTTGTAGCAGTATGTAAACATTCTGCAACACAAGTCCCAATTTTCTCTGTCTTCATCTATGAATGATCTCACGTACTCGTTTAATGTTCTATGTAGTTTCTTACAACTTCCAATCGATTGTGGGTGGTACGCGGTTGAGAAATTGTGCTCTATCTTTAGCATTTTTGTCAGTTCGTGTATTACTTCATTTTTGTACTCTGTACCTTGGTCTGTTCTGATTTGTTTCATGAGTCCGTATATTGGTATAAAATGATCGAAAATTCCACGAGCTATTGTCTCGGCTTCTTTGTTGCACACTGGTATGCTCACTGCGTATTTCGTCAGCTCACACAGCATTGTGATACAGTATCTATTGCCTTCATTACTTCTAGGGAATGGACCTAACGTGTCTATGTACACTATGTTCCATGGTTTTGAAGAAGTGTCCGATATCACGAATTTCTCGACATGTAGTCTTTTCGGTTTGTTAATTTGACATTTATGACATTGTTTAATGTATTTTCTTACGTCTTTTTCCATGTTTCTTCATTTGAATCTTGCCTCCAGTTTTTTTATTAGCCTATTATTTCCTACATGACTCCCAAACATCGGGTGGTTATTATATTCCTCCATTATCCTACGTTTATCTTTGTCGTCCTCTATTGTTTCTGGTACTTCGCATATGTATATTTCTATATTTTTCAATAATTTGTTTCCTTCTTTTATAAATTCATCAATTGTGCACAATTTAAAAATAATATCATTTACATATATCTTTACTTTACGTACTGCATTCTCTACCGCCAACCAATCAAGCTGTGCCAACATTTGACTTAAATCAAAGTGATTAAATCCTGTGGCCATGCTCTTGCGGCACTTGATTTTGTTTTTGATCCGAATGCTCAGTCTTGGTGAGATTCGGTCCACTCCAAAAGACAAAATTGGTAGTCTATACGCCTCCAAATTCCGGTACAGTTCAGTTGATGTTATTGACTTTTCTCCTATAAAAGACATCTCTAACTGGAAAATCTGGTCATTATCTTCAGAAAGAAATTTTGGACCACCTTCGGTAAATAGACTTTGATAATAATCTTTCTAATCTTTTAGGGGTATTAAACTGATATGAACTTTTTCCTTTCTATCCGTTTTGAAAACCCTGTAAACTCTGCCAGTGTTCACTTTTTATTTGTCTAACTAAAATATTTGTTTCATTTCTGATTCGTTTATAGTGGTTGTATTTTTTATGTTCTGTATTGTAGAAAGTCTCTCTTCTTTTTATATATAATATTATATTATATAATATTTCAGGTGCCAAAACTTATAATACTTTTTTGTTTGCCAAGTGGTCTTCTGCTTAGTCCATCTAGTATCTTTCCTTAATAAATTAAAGAAATAAAAGAAGAGCCTAATCTCTAGTGTGATTCCTCCTTGTTTGATTTTCTTCCTTTATTTTTGTAGTACTAATTATTTTTAAGCTACATATTGCCTTTATGTTTCCAGCAGAAGTGTCTTTTTCTTTTAATATCTCTAGTATATCGTGGGTCTGAGTTTTTGCCCAATTGTGAAGTTAGATATTGAGCTGTTTTTAAGTATCCTTGCTTATTTGCAATCTTTTTACATTTCACGTAACTTCAGTTTTTAAGACGTGTTATTATCTATGTAAATGTAGATATTTACTACGCAAATCTACCCCCCAGACACTCTTGAGCTCTGCTGCCTTATTGGATGAAAGATATTTCCAAGAACTTTGAATTTAAACTAAATTAAGTTAAAACTAAATCTTACTAGCTAATTAATTGTGAATTTGAAAATACTTTCTATTCTCTAGAAACACATTTTTCTATAATTTATTTTATACTCCAGAAAGCATGAATGCCTGTTTTTTTCTCTGTAAAACTCTGTTGTTCGACCAAACTATGACATTTTTTGACTTTATTAAGACTATCAGGCAGTATCATATCCAAGACAGACTGGGAAAGAGGTAGGATCTTAACTAAATATCATACATGCGGCAGTAAATCACATTAATGTTTAGAACCCTTTTGAGTTACAAATATTTTGTAGAAATACTCTTCTATTATCCTAGTTTTCTGAAAAATAATGTTTGGAGATATTACTTAAATTTAAAAATGACATTTACATTAATGATCCACATACTATTTTATTAAAAGGTTATGTGTAAAAAACGTTTGACGTTGCTTTTGTTAGATTGCCTGGTCTACAAATGGTATCGAAATCATTTCGACAGTGATAAATTTTCCATTCACGAAACCGTCAATGCCAATTTAAATTCATTTTTCATCGTTTGAGTTTAAAAATTACAGCTAAAATGAAGGTTCTTACTACGTTTCTGTATCTGACCGCCGTCATGAAGAATAATGGCGCTTCAAACAGTCAGAAAGACAGATTTTGTTTTCATTACATCTACAAAAAACTTTATCAATATCGCTTTGTTGTGATTTTTAATCGCGAATGGAAAAGTTATACAGCTCAATTCACTAGGGCGGGGGAAATGTTTGTGGTTCTCAACAGAATAGGAAAAAGTGATTCGACGTGTTTTAATTATTTGAAAGATTACTTTGAAGTCTTTTTTCAACACTGTCACACAGGAATAAAATAAAAAAAAATATATCAACTTGTAAACAAATTTACTTTTAAGTAAGTTAAGAATATGGATTGGAAGAAGTGACATTTGCTATTATTTTCCTTAAGGAAAAATTTACTTTAAAATACTTGCAAGTTATATTTGAAATTATCGCTCATAAAACATCTTTATAGTCCAATACTTTCTGTTATATTATGTTAAAGGTATCAACATAACTTGCCGTCTTTTAAGAGATTATCCATCTGACTTATTTTTTTGATAGCTTCATTACATACCTCACTCTTTTTTGATTTAATTTCAACGAAGGACATCTGTCATCCGCTTAAAGGTATTTCAACCTTATTAGGTCTCATTAGAGTGACATATGCAGAGGTTTAGCTTTAGTGAATGGCAGATGCCCTGTATTGAAATTAAATCTAAAACCGTCGTTCTGCTTTATTTCTTTACTCAGTCGAGTACTAGAAACGAATTCACCAATCTCTCTCAAAAAAATTTGAATTTAGTTTTGTCAAGTAGAAAATCTTAAGATTTTTAATAATGTTTATTTTCTTTGAGAATGTTTTCCAGACTTTCATATTTCGGTTGATATTTTCTAATAATTATTCTCCTTTCTTATCATCTTTCTTCTCTATAACACTCTCCTCTATCATTTATTCACACATACATATGTAACGTCCATTGCCAAATATTTATTCTGGCTTTACTTGATTTATTCTGAATAATTAAATTTACTCTTCTGCTGAACATTAAACCATTGGTGTTCAATTGGTCTTCACATAAACCCTCGTTCAATAAACAACTTTAAACAAAAAAGGAATGTTGGTTGTTTAATTTTTCTATTGAAAAACTTTTTAAATGTCTCATAACAACAACAATAGAGCTGAAATATTGAGAAGATAAATATATGACGTGCGAGATCATATGAAAAATTAAACATAAAAAGTGTTAAAAGTAACAAATCTCAATGCAGAAGACGGAAGAGAAAGCATGGACATAGCAAGCCAGCATAGAAAACATGTCTAAAGGACGAGTTAATTACCCCTGATTGGATAGACATGAGTTATAGAGACGAGGAATAAAAAATATTGTAAAAAATGATAAAAACATTAATAACAACTAATCCTAATAAATATATATTTATATATATTTATATATATTTATATATATATATATATATATATATATATTTATATATATATATATACAACTTTTAAGTAAAAAATAGTTTTTAATAGTATTTTGTCATCTAAAACACCGTCTAATCTTAGGGCGAAAATTTTTTGATATTTTTATAGTCGTTTAAATACGAAAATACCAAATAATGTTAGTAATATCTTTTGTAGACTATTTTGTTGAGAATTATAAAGTAATGTTTTCTCCTCCTTACTGAAAACATATTGAGACTACATGGGCACAATAATCACTTCATTTCTAACAAAATTAGCTATTCATTTCATTTCCAAAAATGTGGCTTTGTTCTAAATATCTGAATAGAGATGAATGCACCTGCAAAGCAATTTAACATTTAGAAATGCAATGAAAAATTATGAAAGAAGTTACTTGGTGAGTTGATATAGGCTGACATACGTAACTGACCATACCATCGAGGCCATCAATGTTGATTGTTGCATGTAAAAATATTAATGCGCGCGGTACCAAACGTGCAAAAGGAACAAAATAATTTGACCAAGACGAAGACCAGAAAATTTTAACGATTTGTGTTTATGAAGTGCTGATGAGGGTTTCGACGGGACTTACCAAACTAATGTTGTGGTCAAACATAACGGCAGCTGCTTGTATGTCCCACCCGGTATCTTCAAGAGCACATGCAAGATAGACATTACGTGGTTCCCATTTGACGATCAACATTGTGACATGAAGTTTGGTAGCTGGACCTATGATGGCAATCAGGTATTGCTTACCTTTTTTGTTAGAAACACATACCCATTACACACCAACCTCAATTACCTATACAGTTCGGAACTACTTCTACCACCACCGCAACAAAATTTATATTTATTAAAACAATTATTTAACAGTGTTTAATTTAATAAGATAAAATCAAATCAAAAAGATTCTCATTATTATATTGTAGAAATAAAAAAAATCTCAAGAATATACTACATTTTATAAGCAATACTCAGTTCTATTTTACTGACATAAGAACATGGCTTTTTCAGTTAGCTGTTACTAATATTGAACAGTGGAGACTTGATTACTAACCTGATTAAAATTATATTTTTGAAAAAGTTCCACTGTTGACTTAAACCTGATCACGAGTAATGCTATTCAGATCAGTAAAGGAAAAAAAAGTTAAAAAATCTTGTTTAGGTTTGTGAATGTTTCAAAAGGTATGTATATGAGGGACAGCTGTTGCCAAATCCTTGAAGACGTATACCTGATGTTGCTTTGCTTTTTTTTAAGAATCAAAAAAAGTAAAAAAATCATGTGTTGTCTATAAAACCTTTCTTATACATTTTAGAGAAAAATTTTTCGTAAAAAGTTCTAGTTCTTTAAATTGCGTGTTTATAAATTAGAATACACATATACACACACAATTGTCCGAGATAATTTCAAAAAGATCCTTATTTTGCAGTAATTTATAAATGTTTACAACTTTTGTTTTCTGCATAATGATATTAATATAACTACTTGAACTTATGGCAATTAATGAGTTATTGAAGCTGCTAAATATCAGCTATATCGACCACATAGTTTGTAAGTTATTCAATTTGTTTATCCCGAAGAGCAATTATTTTAACAACTGTACTCGTCCAAACAATGAATCTAGAGGTATTTAGCAGATCGCAATGGATTCTCTGAGGCGTTAGTTTTAAGATATATTAACAAAATTTCAACATTTTATTAAAATTGTTTGAAAAAGCGCCGACTTTTTAGATTATAAGCATTAATAATAAATTCCATCTTGGTTCCTATTGCTCATAGAAGACTCTTTTTGTTTTTGTTTTTTGTTTGATTTTTTTCACTATCTTTTCAGCTAGCCTACTTACAAGCACATGACATAAAATATTCAATGTTTTATAAATGTTTATAAGCTAAAAAGTCAGCCTTTTCACACGGTTGTTTAGTAAAAATTTTGATAAAATGTTGACTTTTTTTAATAATAGCTTGATTGAAGCCTCAAAGAATCGATTACGATCTGCTAAATACCTCTAGAGTCACTGTTTGGGTAAGTACATTTATATAAACAATTGATGGATTCGACCGTTACTTGATGGAAATTCATTTTATGTAACAATAAAACACTGAAAACTTTGTTTTCAAAACTTCCACAAAATTTATTTTAAATTCTTATCACTACAGCTGTTTCGGCTGATTGCCTTTCTCAAGTGCCCACTTGAGAAAGGCAATCAGTCGAAACAGCTGTAGTGATAAGAATTTAAAATAAATTTTGTGGAAGTTTTAAAAACAAAGTTTTCAGTGTTTTATTGCTACATTTATATAAACATTTGCTGTCGGGGATAAACAAATTAAATAACTTACGAACAATTTGGTCGATCTAGCTGACATATAGCACACTTCAATAAGTCATTAATTGCCATAATTTCAAGTAGTTATATTACATTCAAAAAACAAAGTTAAATTAATTAAAAAATTACTGCATAAATATTGTTGTTTTGCAATTATTATCTCGGTGAATTGTTTTTTGATTCATTGTTTTAATTAAGGAACTTGCAAATCAAAGAAATTTTTAAGATCTACTTTTATTTGAACAATTTTCTCTAAAATGTATAAGAAACATTTTATACTTGGGCCAAAAATTATTTTTTCACTTTTGATGATTGTTTAAAAAAAAACAAAGCAAAATCAGCTTGTACATCTTCAAGGTTTTGTCATCAGCTATCCCTCATATACCTTTTAGAACATTCAAAAACCTGTATAAGATTTTGACGTGAAATCTATGAATTTTTCGCAGATAAACTGGAGTAATTAGAATTATAACAATGAACAGAGAACAGATAAAAATGGAAATACTCATAGAGAATTACGAAATGAAAAAAAGATTAAAACGGTGAATTATTCCATATAAACTATTAAACACAGGTAGTCTTAGTGACCAGAGAGATATCGCTGATTTACCATTGTTGCATATTTACTCATACAATTGTAATCTGTAAGTATTTTCATATTTACCGTTCACGATTGATTGTTGCAACCATTAGCGTGATGATGTATGTTATGGATAAGTAAACTCAATGGAAGTTGAATATATCTCCACTGGCAGTTATTTATTTTGTATAGCTATTGTTGTATGTATAGCTTTAATTATATTATACAAATAACGTACGAAACTCTCTTCGAATATACTCTACTCGAAGCAGAAATGTTGTAGTATTTGTTTGATTACTAGCAAATAAATTTCGCTTAATTTTAAGATAATAAAATCTAGACAATCTCTCACAATATATCCATATATATATATATATATATATATATATATATATATATATATATATATATATATATATATATATATATATATATATATATATATATATATATATAAGAAAAAAGAAGTACTTGTGACTCGTTTGGAACAAATATATAACTGTTTTGGATGGGTTGGACTCCAACCCATCCAAAACAGTTATATATATATATATATATATATATTAAAACCAGATGGCAAAAACGGAAAAAAATTGCCGAGACCTGTAATTCAGAGACGAACAATGCTGTTTTACATTAAAAGAAAATATTGCAAGAATTTGTAAAGTGGTTTTTAATAGGTATATACCTGGATAAATATACATCTTGAAGTGGAGCAATGCACCTATGATAGATTTCACAAAAAAAGTGACGTTACAGGTCCGGAATTTCTCTTAAAAATAATATTTGCAAGTTACTTAAAAGAATCCAGTGTCCTTAGAAGTGATAGATCTGGTATATTTAATTAAATTAAAATAAATGCTATATGTACGTCTTTTAGGAATAATCTACACGTGGTTTCCATATTTTCAATATAAACACTGCATGAAAATACCGAATCCTAAAAATAATGAATAGGTACGACGTACAAAGAAACTTTTTAGGCTTTATTAAAAATATCATGAATAATAGGAAATTTTAAAAATGCGTAAATGGTATCAATTCAATACTGAATATTTACAAGACAGAACTTAGAAGATCTTATCTCTCTTGCCACAAAATCATACAGTCATTTTTTAATAAACTGAAAAGATGGTTTCAGAAAAGTAGTTTTATTTTTTCTAGCGAAAAGACCTGTTTTATTATCTTTATTAAAAATAAAACCAAGAAGATAGCTTTATCCTGTCATTTAAAAATGAACCTCCCTCAAATGGGGTACAATTGTAATACGGTACAATATTGTTCTCAACTGCTAGTAATAATGTTGTTTATATCTTAGACATCACTAAAAGCATATCTTTAACACTTGCTTGTACTAGGTGCCCTCCGTTCTAGTTCAGTGGCAAATTTTCAAGCTTCACTAAAAGAACTACCTTTATTTATAAGGAAGCTGATAAACTCTATGTATCATCAATTCTACCTAACTGATTCTACACACAAATAACATCTACGAATCACGATATTTAGATTAAGAGATTTTAATAAAATATGACTATCTTAGGATTTATTTTTAGAAGTTGAAATGGCTATTAATCGGATTAAATATGAAAATCACCAGCACCTAATGAAGTGCATGGTGAAGTTTTAAAGCTATTAGAGGCACACCAAATCACAGCTCTTACCAAGCTACTCAATAACATATATAAGACTGGTCACTCACCAAGACTTGCTACTATTAATATTTATCTCACTTTCCAAAAAAGCCAACGCTATGAAATATCAAGAATGGTTTCGTGGTCTTTCTACTGATCGTCTTCCTATTGGGGAACCGTCTCTTGCCGTCTTTACTATTCTATTTGTTTTATTCGGTTTGTTATTCAGCTTATATATGATCGTTCCATTCTACTCTTCTATTCTTTAACCAGTCCTTGATGATCTTAACCTCGCATCTACTTCGTATATATGTACTTCTAGCTATGCCCTATAGTGTTTTACCATCAATTTTTACTATTTTACCCAAGTGTTTTTATCTCTGCTTTTTCTAACATGCTTTTTGTCCTCTCTGTGACAGGTCGTATCTCTGCTGCGTATGTCATTATTGGTCTGATGACTGTTTTGTAAATTCTGCCTTTTATTTCTTTACCGATATTTTTAATTCTCCATATTATTTCATTCAGGCAACCTGTGGTTCTGTTTGCTCTGTTCACTTGATCTTTCACTTCTGTTCCGAGCTCTCCGTAGCTAGATAATGTGATACCTAGATATTTAAACTCTATCACTTGTTCTATTTTCTGATCTTTCACTTCTATTTTACATCTTAGTAAATTTGCTGCAATAACCATGCATTTTGTCTTTTTTGGGGAAATTAACCATGTTAAATTTTTTGGCGGTTATATTAAATTGGTGCAGCATACGTTGTAACTCATTTTCACTTTGAGAGAGAAATATTGCGTCGTCTGCATATCAGATTACTTTAAGTTGTTTTTCTCCCATTTGGGATCCTTTTTTAGTTCTTACTTTTTTTATTATTTCATCCATAATCAGGTTAAACAATAGAGGACTCAGGGAATCTCCCTGTCTTATTTCATTGCCAGCTTCAATAGGGTCAGTTAGTTCTTCTACTTTTACTTTTATGTTGTTTTGGTAGATATTTTCGATCGTTTTGATTCTTCCTAAAGGTATCCCTCTTGCCTACAATAAGTAAATAACGTCCTTTAATTTAACCACATGGACACCTACAGGAAGACACAAGAAAGGAAGATCGAAGAAAAGAAAAGACAATTGAGCTGTCTGTTACCTCAACTCTATCCAGATGGTTGGATTTTAGCACTCGTACCTTACACCAAACTTTTAATATATTTTTGCGGAGTCTTTTATGTGTTTTTGATTTTTTCTTGAAAACCTTCGAAGCTTTTATCTTTTGAAAAAAAAAAAATTGTATTTTTTGACCACTGGGATCCTTCTTTCGTAGTGGTACTTTTTAAATTTTAACCATAGCGCTGAATATGCCTTTTTAAGCGGTCAGGAATTAAATATTTTAAACACTTTTAAAATACGTTTCTTTTCAATTCATTTACGATTATTAGTAACAAACTGAAGATACAGCAAATAGCTTTAATAAAAACTATTTATATGTATCCTAATGCATGGTATCAGGTGACAGTAAAATAAATACTCTTGGGTGTATTTCGTATAGTCTGATTGAGATCACAGGTTGTTTATTCCTGTTATAGAACTTTAGAAAGAGTGATTTCAATTTATAAAATGTAGTATGAAATTTGATGATCCTTACTTCGAATAATTTACTTAAATTTAAAAAGATTTTAACTATAATAAAATACTTTTAACCACTTTTCTCATGCCGCAATTATAAGTTAAACTTCTAAAAGATAAAGTTTTTGAGCTCAATAAAACAAGGCAATAAAAATTCAGCACGCGGTATGTAAAGAATGCATATAAAACATTTTTCATTTTAATATACCAAACATAAGTGCCTACTTTAGTTGGACTTCAAAAGGAATGTCAAATAGAGGAGTCACATTTCGTAACTTTATTCGGCACGAATAAAAGATTTCAAATATCTTATAACTGTTAGCTCTTCTGGTTTTGGGGAGCAGCACTCACTTAATAATATTTAAAATTTGACAAATTCAACTAATATTTAATTTTTTTGATAATTAGAGCAGAAATCACTTTAAAGGAGAGAAAACAGGCCTTAAAATTAAAAATATTTATTATTACTCGAGTTTTCTTCTAAATATGCTGTTTATTAACCTTATTAGAGGCAAAATTAAAACTGGTATCATTTTTTTTTGAGAAATAAGTGGTTAAAATAAAAATTTGAGATTTAATATTTGTGTGATAATATCTATTTAAGAAATCAAATGATTTGATCTTATCTATTTCTACAACATGTGGTTGGTAACAGGAATTCCAAACGTAGACACTTGCACCTACACTTCACGCTAGCACGAATGTTCGCTGAATTAAAAAAAAAGGATTCACTGCGTGTGTCCTAGACAGAAAGGTCAAGCAAATTGTCTTATCAATCGGTTGTTTTCTAAATGCTAACTTGAATCATAGTTTGAAAAGATGAATTTACTATTTTATGGCGTGTAAAAAACAGTAAAAAGTTAACTAAAATTTGGATTCTGTATTTAACAATTGTTTTCTAAGCATTTATACGCGTTAAGTTTTAGCCAATAGTGCTGCTTTAGTCAAAAGTGTTACTTCCGCGTTGAATAATTTTGGTTTTGATAAAAACCATTATTTTGACGACGTTTCGGCAAGGTCGCACTTCGCATTTTCAAGTCAGGTAGTAGCACTTCTCGCTGATGCTTGAAGTTAACTGACTCTCCTGGTCGATGCGTTTACTTTTTATAAGCATGCGTTTTATGCTATATTTTTATACCAGGAGGGTCAGTTAACTTCAAACATCAGCGAGAAGCGCTACTACCTGACTTGACAATGGCAAGTGCGACCTTGCCGAAACGTCATCAAAATAATGGTTTTTATCAAAACCAAAATTATTCAACGCGGAGTCAAACCCGGAAAACTACAGAAAGCAGCATAATATATATATATATATATATATATATATATATATATATTAATATATATATATATATATATATATATATATATATATATATATATTATAAAATTCGTATTTCTTGGTTTAAATTTGAAACTAGATTTTATTGTTCATTGAAATCAACGTTTCGGCAGGAAACCCTTGTCAAGATTCTGAATGTCCATTTATAATAACAATAAAATACACAATAAAATAGACAATAAAATCTAGTTCCAAATTTAAATGAACCTAAACCCAAGAAATTCTAATTTTATATTATATATAGTACGCTTCAAGAAACATAAGGGTATATATACATATATATATACGTATATAATATATATATATATATATATATATATATATATATATATAAATATATATTTAAAGCACTGTAACTTAAAATTATTAAGGGAGTCTATATTTTTTCTGAAGGATATAACTTCGGGCTGCCAGCTATTTCCAATTACCAGTTTTTCTTTATGTTGTGTAAGCTGTGCTTTGAGAAATAAACGGCCCTTGTAAATTTAAAAGTATGTCCCTTTCGTAAAGTAGGTCGCAGGTGTGTATACTACTCGTAATTTTTTAAATTTGCAATCTACCACAGTGCATAATTTCATATGGTTTTCAATTAAAGTTTTTATACAGTTTCTGGCTACAAAGTAAATTTACATTAACGTCGGAATGAAATTCATGTATTTCTTTTGAGGATAAACGGTCGCTTCAGCAAATGGTATATGAACATTGTGATAATTTAGTTTTTTGGGGTTATAACCGAAAGTTAAATAAAGTTTAAAATATATAAGGACAACATAAAATTGATAAGGGAAAGGGCTGATGAGAAATAGAAAAGGATTTAATATAACGAAGTTTAAGACCTAATAAAACAATTGTCCAAGAAATACACTCACATAAAATAAAAATGTCTAAAAAAACTTTGGCACGTGTAGAATGGTAGATATTAAATTAAAGCTATATCAAAGAGATCTTATAAACCGGTTAAATACCTTCAGAAATCAATATAATAGCAAATATGGACTGAACAACAAAGTAAGCAAGACAAATCGCATGATAATTAGGAAGAAAAAGATCAAAGAACGTCAACTCTACATCCACAGGACCCATTAGACAGAGTGACACCAATAACCAGACGATAAGAGCGCGGATCGGAAAAATTCTCAGCGTATTCTACCCATTATGGTGAATCCTTTACGTAGTCGTTCTTCATTTCTGACCATGATTATCTAATTCTTTTCTTCTCTTCGGCTTTTCTGTGCCATGTTGTATGAGCTTGTTTCCTTATGCCATAATCCCATCTTAAATTTGGACGCTTTTTGGTCTTTTGACTCTCCTTGGATACCACAGTGTAATTCTACTCATCTATTGTCAGTTCTTCTCGCTAAAAGTTCCGCTCGCTACCACTACTTTAAAGATTGAATTATGTGAATTACATCAATGACCTTAATTTTCTGTCTGAACCAATCTATTTTTTTTTCGATTCGTCTCTGGTATACCTAGCATGTATCGATCCATTGATCTTTGAGTGATTTTGAGTTTCGCTCTTTTCTCTTTCTTTAGTGTCTAAGTTTCGCAGCCGTATTTCATAATTGGTAGTATACACTTCTCGAATGCTTTTTTCTTCAGGGGCAGTTTCATCTTTGATTTGAATATAACTGCATTTATACCAAAAGATGCCCAAGCTAGTTTCATTCTCCTGATGATTTCTAGGAGTAGGGAGCCAGATTTATGTATTAATTGTCCCTAGTATACATACTCGTCTTCTGTCTCAAGTGCAGTGTTGTTTATTATTACATATTGGACATCAATTAGCTCGGTGTACATGATGTTTGTTTTTGTCAAGCTCATTTTTAGGCAAGCTTTATTGCTAGCTACATTTAGGTCGCTTATAAGTTCTTGTAGTTCTGCAGGATTATTAGCAATCAGCACGATGTCGTCTGCAAATCTTAGATGGCTGAGGTATTTTCCATCAATGGACAGGCCTTTGTTCTCTAAGTTCATTTTGCTGAATATATTTTTTTCTTGCAGTGACGAGCTTTGGAGATATTGCGTCTTCTTGTCAGAGTGTTTTGATAAATCTTTACCTTAGCATTTGCTTCTCTGTATATATTTGCCCAAGTCTCTATATACGGTTTGTTAATGCCTTGATTGGTCAAAGCTTCTATTACTACCTTGGGATATATAGAATCGAAAGCATTCTCGAAATCTATGAAGGTTAATGCTAGGGGTATTTCATATTATTTTCTCTTGATGTGTATCAATCTTTAATACAGCTACCACTTACATTGTTTCTTTTCGATCCCGTTTCCAATCTATTTTTCACCTCATTTAGACGTTGTTATTTTTTTCTAATTCTCCTTTTATTTTTAACTCTGACGTTTTTAATTATATTATCTGTTCTATATATTCTCTATTTTCCTTTCTCGTTTCTCTTAGCACTCTCGGCTTTCGGCTAACAAGGTATCTTACTGTTTTCTTACTCTTTCTACTAAAACAAGATATAAAATCACTTTTTTTTCTTTTTATATAATTTGACGTATTCCCTTCACCGTCTGTTTCCATTTTTGCAAGCAGCAGGAGTGCGGAAGAAGTTATTTCCACTTCAACGGTTGAAAAAAAATTACTTTAATCACTCTTGTTTTTTCAATAAATTCAATATGTACGTTTAAATTCATTCAGGTTGACAATCAGGTTTGACACAGTTTAAGCTGAGTTGGATGTTCTCGATCGACGATTTTAGTTAGCGATGTTGTTTGATACCTCAATTTTAGTTTTTTACTAATGAAATTCGCCAATTTTCTCCACCAAAAATAAAAATGGTATTTATAAAGAATTATGCCGAAGCTCTTAAATCTATAGTTAAAATGTACAAATAAAAATTTGTTACATTGTATTTCATTTTAGACAAGACATTGTAGTTGAACTATTCGTAAGCAGCTCAATTTTTTAATAAATACTAATTTCTCTGCGAAACTAAATTCTCCGTCTAAATTCAAGTAACAATCTTTCAAGAACGTCTTCATTGCAGAGAAGTTTCCCGTGATTATCTACAGAGAATTGGTTATTTAAACCGTCTATCTTAGTCCCAAGCACAAATATTTGACAGACAAAACAAATAGTAGGTTATTTGTCATCTAAACGAGCATTGTATATCACTTCTACCTTCCAATAGACTAAACTTGAGCAAAATCGATTGCTTTTCAAGATATACGTGCATCCTTCGGAGTAAAATGATTCAAGTTAGCATTCTATAGAAATACAATTTAGATAAGACAACTATCCCCTTATTGTCGGTCGCAAGATACGAGCCGAAACAACTCATTCAAATACTTAGTTCGGTAAAATATGTTTTATTCAATGTTTATAGATATGCCACGTAAATTTCTTCGGGCATTTATTATCAGTTTTACTAGGGAAAGACGATTTTTCATTCCTAAAAACTTTACTACTACAGAATAATTATATAAACATTACTAAATACGTATGTACATAATGTTCATAGTAACTTAAATGTCTATAATCTCAAAAATAACTAAATATAGGGGTTTTCATACTTTATACACTTTTTAAAACATGTTAGTTATTATCGAAGCAAAAAAATCTTTTTTTTTTCTATTATAAGCAAGTTATGATTGATGTCTTATATACATCTCAATTCGTCTTAAAGTGATTTTATAAATTTTACCTTTCAATTTTATTCGAATTTTTCTGTCAGATAGCACTCGTCTCTTTTTGTCCTACATTCTACTCTAACTCTATTACCAGCATCTCTATTTATTTCCAAGTTTATTACACCTAATAGAACTTGGCTGCACCTTACTGATGAAGATCAATATGTCAGAAGATCCTATTTATGATTGCTTTCCATCTTTTACATCGTTCTTTTCTTTGTTTTCTCTCATGTTGCATGCAAAGTATTCCTATATTTCTCATGTCTCAATCAACAGTATCAAAGATCCTTTTTCTGGGTCTTCCTATTCTTCTCTGACCAATGAATGAGTCTATTAAAGATTTTTTTCTAGCTGGGTCAGTTTGTTTCATCTGCATTACATATGTTACTTACCTCAGACGTCCTATCTTAATGTATTTTGCGATATCTGGTTCCTGGTATATTCTATAAAATTCGAAGTTGTATCGTCCACTTCAGAATCCATTATCATTGACTGTTCCATAGATTCGCTTTAGTACTTTTCTTTCGAAACCTTCTAACAAGTTTTTATTACTTTTTGTTAGAGTCCAGGTCTCTGAACTATAAGTTGAGGCTTTAAGGAGATTGAGCCCAAAAAAGCACTTATTGGTGGTGCAAATTTTGCGGCTTATAGGCAAGGATTTGCACTGATTTGTTATATATTGAACCGGTGGTTGTAATTTGTGACATACTTATTACTTTTTCAGAGCCAGATTGAACAGTATACAGGAGGGGGTCTCGTTGGTGCAGCCCGTTATTTTATTTTAAAAGGTTCATACAGTTCAGATCTTTAAATAATCTGAACCTTTCTCTTCTATTTACAGAGTCGTAGACTGCCTTGTAGTCTATAAATATGTGATATATATGCCATTATCCAATGTTTTTTCTATAATATTTGTCAGGTTGTAATCTAATGAATTGTTGATTACCACTTTAGATTGAGATTATTTTGCCAGGTGATTTGTTTCTGGCCAATTTTTCAACTGCGTCTTTAACTTCAATTTTTGTCAATTTTTCTTCACTTTTCTTTATCTGGTAATTCTCTACAGTTATTCTAGTTCATCGAGTAAGGATTTTTCTTGCTACAATCTTGCGTTCATCAAACCAATGATTTTTAAGGACACAGTAGGAATCTATATCTTTTTGACTTTCTTCGTTTACATTTTGATTACTTGATTACTTAGTCTGTTGGTGATATTTTCCGAGTAGCGTCCTGCAACTGTTGCATCTCTCAACTTTTGCATATTCCTCATTAAATAGTTAGTGCCAAAAATTTAATCTCATAAGCTTTTCATTTTACTATATAGGTATGTGTGTCTGTATAGATATATACATTTCTGACACTTCTGAGCAATAAAAGCAAGCATCCCATTCATGTACTCTTCTGATCCAACTTCCGCGAAGGACCATTCTGTATTCTTTCATAGGTTATGTGATTTGTAATTGATTTCCACTACTTGTTAGTTTTTTTTATTTTTTCCTCCATTTTGGACTTTTCAATATCATCCTTGACCTGGTTTTCCGATTTTCACTTTGGTCTTTATCTAAGTTTCGATTTAATTTCTTTCCATTTTTATATTTTCTTGTTATATAATATGAGTTTATATTTCCTTCTTCTTTGGATATGACCGAATTGTTTTAGTCTTTGGACATTTACATATCGAATGATAAATTTTCATATAATTGGTTGCAATTCCCCTGCTTTAGTTTTCTTGGATCCAATAATCTTTTGAAAATATTTTCATCTAGAATTATTAATTCTTACTGCTCTCTCTTAGTTAGATACATTATTTCTACTATATAGGAAATAATTGGTCTGGTTGATTTCTAAATCTTGTTTTTGGTTTGGGTTATGTTTCAGTATTTTTAGTACATTCTATTGTCTGAGTATACCACTGATTATTGAGGTTCTGTTGTTTGAACTTGCTATAAGCCCTCCTAAGTATTTAAATCTTTTTAATTTTTGGAATTGCTTAAATTTTTATAAAATTTTCGTTGTATTTGTTTCTTGAAACAAGTTAATACTTTGTCCCCTGTAAGAATCTTTAATATTTCTTCTAAACGTTTCTGTTTCTTTGCTGCTAATACCAAATCGTCTGCATATCCTATAATTTTAACCGTGTAACAATTTTAATCATTTCTATTTTCTTTACTCTGTCTGGTACTATTTTAAAAGTGTCATCAACAGACTTCCTTATTGTCGTATACCTACTTCAATGTTGATGTTTATTGTATTGCTTTTGTTGTATCATTTGTTTTGCATTTCACTAGAAGTTTGTGTATTTATTTATAGAGCCTTTATTAATAGGCTTGAACAAAATTTTCCTGGTTTGACTAAGTAGTTTTATGGTCCTATAATTTATACTTTTGACATTTTTCAACTCCTACAAATATATTAAACTATTCTTTCAGTTTTGTACACAAAAATATTTAGGAAAAAAAATATAAGCAGTTAAAGGAATTTATTTAGGCATATTTCCAATAAATTTATGGTAATTGCAGAAATAATTTGAACTGTATTTTGAAACCGACAATAAGTTTTACACACACCAATAACAATCACTAGTGGATTTCGTCAATTGTCCTCTAGACAAATACTGCACGCCTAGCAGCTAGCGTGGTTCATGTTAGAGGTTTTTAGAATAGCGGGCGCGAACAATAATTATACAAATTACACCAACTACCTCTATTCCAAATAGTTCAATACCTAAAATAGTGATAACTTGGTATTAAGGAATGTGTCAAATAATTCATGACTGAAATAATCTTCTTTTGGGGAATAAACAAGGTTTCAAGAAAGACAAATATATTTATCCGTAGTGTACGATTTTTTTTTATGTTTAACGAGGGTAAAACATAATATATCTTTAAATTAATGATTTACGGGAAATAAATCAGTGTTTTCCTACAGCTCGATAGTTTTCCAGGAATTGTTTTAATTAATACACTTTCCAATAATAATTGAATTCCTGCGAAATATGGAGTGTTTAAATAATTTTAAACTAAAACCTGGCAAATTGCGCCAGAATTTCAAAACCAAGTATACAAAGACTGATTGTACATCGTTAGTTTCGAACTGAATACTTTGGCTCTCATGAGAAACAAATTAAATTTATGAACTTTATGACCGTCCAATGTAATAAAACACTTAAAACTGTAAAGTCTGCTTTCAACGGTTAACAAGGAAAAATAAATTAGTCGACTGTTCTTTGGTGTTATTAGAAAAGACTTCCATGAGAAAAGTATTGGGAATAATTTTAAATTAATTTTCTTTTAATATTATAGTTTACAATTTAATCATGAGTTCTCTCTGGATCTGTCCTGTTGGAAAAATGTAGATTGTTCTGAATATTTTATTGTTTTCGCTGATTTTGCTTAAAATATATATATTTGTATAATTCTTTATACAAAGATATATATTTTATTAATATTTTTTTGATATTCTATATATCTTTTCGTTGTGCATTATTCTATTTTCGCAATGTCTCTTCCACTCGTCTCAATCTAGTATATTCCATCCAATCTTCCATTTGGTTTCAATATGTTTGTTAAGATCCATCCATAAACAAAACATGCAAACGGTTAAACGTCATTTTTTACTTATAAATAATACATTAACAATGTAAAATCGCTATTTGATTTTAAATACTAAAGGTGAAAACCGGTAAATTATATGAAAAAGTGACAAATTTTAAAAAAGCATAGAAAATACTTTAAAATGACGGTTTGTAAAGTTGTTTTTGTTAATTTGTTGCTTAATTATTGCAAAAATCACTTTAAAATTCGATTTTTGAAAATTATTTTCTAATAATGCACAAAAAACTTTGATTTTATGTGAAAATAGTGACAATATCCCAAATATTCCGCTCTAAAAATGCCAAGAAGTTTCACTTAACAGTTATTGCAAAATTAAAATTGTTTATCTCAAAATGCTTCTATCGACAACGCTATTATGCGTAAACTATTGGGTCTACATAAATTCTGAAAGCACCAAATTGAAGAAAAAGGCTTATTTCATCAAATTAAATCATTTAACGATTAAAAAGTTTATGTTAAATATTGCCAAACAGATTTGAAAAAGTACGGTGATTTTAAGCTTATAAACAATTAAAATAACTCAGAGGCAATAACATGTAGGAAGTTAACTTTTTTTTATTCGCCATGTTGGTATTTTTACAAGAATTCAAAGAAAAACGTAATTTCCTATGATTCGTAAATCCAAAATTAGCCCTTTTTTTTTCAAAAATTCATTGGGCTTTGTTCATAAACAATAAGAAATTTAAAAAGAATCACCTGAAATATTAAAAGTTTAAGTTTACCAAAAAAAATTTAAGAATGGTTCCTTTAAAAATGAGTCCATGATACGCCAAAAATAAAGGGCTTAAAAGCAAAGCAATTTTACTATATCCAGAACTGAATTCATAAAATTAAAATTTAGAGAAAAGTCGCAATATCTCTGGTATCATTAAGGTTGTAATAATACCGAAGAAAATAAACGCTAAACAATGTCGCGATCATCGCACAACAACCTTGGTTCCAGAGAAGCATTATTCAGTTTGCACGTCCTGGTTCAAAGATGTAGGGATATAGAACAACCAGTATATATGTCTTTTATCCACTTCGAAAACACCTGTGACCGGGTCACCCACGACAAACTGATAAGTGTCTTGAAACAGGTAGGAATTAACACATTGTGGGAAAGAATTCACAAATTAACTATTTAAACTGTTATAATCTATGCAACGAGATACGCCAAATTAAAAAACATCAATTTTCGGTGATTCGGACCAGAGATATTGCGACTTTTATAAATTTAAATTTATGAATTCAGTTTTTGAAATATTAAAATCAATAAATAAAAAAGGGTGGTAAGACATTTTATTTTTTTAAATTCGTGTTAAAATTCCAACATTTCGAATAAAAAAAAACTAACTTCCTATAGGTTGATGCGTCTGAGTTATTTTAAATGTTTATAAGCTTAAAAGGGCTGTACTTTTGTAAACTCATTTTACAATATTTAACATGTTTTTCAATTTTTAAATGACTTAAGAGCATAGGCGCAAAATGTAGCCTGTCAAAATGTGCAATGCGTTTAAAATGTATTCATTTTATTCGAATCCTGAGAAAACTAATAATTATTTTAAAAAAATTTAAACGCAGAATGAAAGACTGCATTATTACCGAGGGCCAAAAGTCCCTTGGAATAACCAAAAAAAATTTTTTTTGAATGGGATATTTGAAATTAAAAGTCACAAAAAATTTTCTTTGTTCTTTTCACCCCTGTTAAAATAAAAATTATAGAAGTTTTGAGGGACTTTCGGTCCTCGTAATAACGTAATCATTCTGCGTTTGAATTTTTTAAATATACTTATTAGTTTTCTCAGGATTCGAAAAAAATTAATACATTTAAAATTTAAAACACATTGAACATTTTGACAAGCGACATTTTACGCATATGCCCTTAACTTGATGAAATAAGCCTTTCTATTCAATTTGATGTTTGATGATTTAATGCATAATAACGTTTTATAACGTTGTAGATAAAAGCTTTTTGGGTTAAACAATTTCAATTTTGCAATAACTGTAAAGTACAAGTTCTTGAAATTTGGATAGCTGAATACAAGTGATATAATAGTTCATAATATTACTTGAAATTGAAAGTTTTTTGTGCATTTTTAGAAATGTTATTTATAATTTTCAAAAAATGGACTTTTCAAGCTATTTTTGTAATAATTAAGCAACAAATTAACAAAATAAGATCACAAACTCTTATTATAAAGGACTTTCTATGCTTTTTCAGTAAAATTGTGTAACTTTTCCATATAATGTGTCGGTCTTCACCTTTAATATTTAAAATCAAATAGTATCTTACATTGTTTATATATTGTTTATAAGCAGAAAATGACGTTTAATCTTTTGCATGTTTTGGTTTATTACATATTGTTATCACCAAATTTATCAAAATCAGTTGTTAGATACCTGTATCAAAGAGTGTCATGAAAAAGGCTTTTTATTTGCTAATTTCTCTTGTCTACTAAGATCCTTGGGTTCGTGTCTCATATTATCATAGTCGCCAATATATCATCTGTTTATTTCATACCTCATAACATTGTCGAAGGTTACGGCTACCTTTTATTTTGTTTTTGTTCTACTAATGTTACCTTTTTATACAAGAGCTTATCTTCACTGTTTGAAGTTTTTTTAATAAGAGGTAACGCCATAAACAAAGCCAATGCATTGGGTGTTGAAATAAATCGAAGCAGTTGAACTCTAGCACTGAATTTAATGTTATATAAAATAAAATATAAATGGTAGTATATGCAGTCTCGTAGCTTTAAGACTTTTTCCACACCTGTTATCCAAGAAGGGTTTTACTTCACCCAGTAAACAGCAAATGTATTTAGTATAGAAAGTTTACTAGTCGAAGTTTACAGGCCTGGCACAATGAAAATTGTTTCCAAACTTTATTTGTCTTTCACTGAAACCGTTCTGGATAAAGGTTACCAGCTGCTAGGACACACTTATAATAAACATTTCAACTATTTTAGGTATTAACTAAACCTAAAACTCTCAAACAACACAAGTATATTTAATTACAACTGATGCTCTTAATTTCTAAAATCACAGTTTGATTAACGAGACTTTGATTAATTACGTTTGCCATTTTATGGAATATATCTATATATTAACATACTTTTCTCAAGCCACATATAAAACATAAAATACGTTAGTGTGGATATTTATTTTGCAACTATACCTGACTACTATTATATTTACATTATATCAAGCCGCTTTTTAACACAAAAAAGTTTTGTAATTTTATAAAGTTTGACTACTGACTGATATCAAATTATAGAATTTAGTAAAGTTAAATATTTTTATTATTTTGAACGCAGAATATTTCTGTAGATGATACAGTGTTTGTATTATTTATAAACGTTGCCAGTATTATTCAAATACGATTTTAATTTGAATGCTTGAATTGCGCCGGATATAAAAAATAGTAATTGTATATCTAACCACTATTACCTTTAAAGGATTTTTAAATTGTAGAATCTATTAAATTAACTATTTCATTATCTTCAACCTAGAAGATTCCACCCATATATTAAGCAATTTTTTTATTATTCATAAACGGTTTCCAAGAAGTCAGATAGAATTTGAATTGGGCGGTTTCTTGTAGCTGGCCACTATTACCTTTATATGATATCAAATTATATTGTGGATTAAAGTTAAATATTTCATTATCTCGAACGCAGAATATTACTATATATTAAGCAATTTTTATATTATTCATAAACGATATCAAAAATTCAAGTAAGGTTTTAATTTGACGGAGCCATTTGCATGTTAAAATACTGAACACGAAATACTAATAACGAAAGTATAAAAAATCATTTTGATGAAGACATCAAAATATGCTGAGCTTCTGGTTGGAAAGCAAGCAAATAAACAAGTTGTCAAAGGGTCTTCGATTTGTACAATTCGCCAAGAACCGAGCTTACCATTCTGGCATCAAGTACAGTCCGTATGAAGCTATGTTTGGGGTTCCTACCAAAATTGGTTTAAAAACCTTATCACTGCCAGAAGATACTTTAGAAAACATTTTGACTGAAGATTTGGAAGCGTTGGTGGAACAATTAAAAGAAACCCAGCCAGGTCCTGATTCTGAAAAACGCGAAGAAGCAGAAGTGGATGAAACAAATCAGCTTCTAACAGAATAAGAACCAGAACAACCTAAGTCACCATCAGTAAATAAGTCTAATGCGATTCAAGAAGAAATATCTTCTAATTTAATTTCCAAGAGGCAAGATTCTGTTGCAATTAAACGGACACGTGCAAAAGAAGGTCTTGAAAAGCAAGCCAAGAAACTGCTTAAAACATCAAACTTGGAATTACCCTCTGGTAATGTCGGTGATACGGTAAAATTAAGAGTGTCAGATGTTGACAGAGCACAAAGTGATTATAGAAATGTTTTGGATGTTATTAGGAGTGTTTAAAATGAATTATACGAATTGGGTACTAAAGAAAGGCGACTGCCACAGTTGTATAGCAGAAATCAATTTACCATCTGCAAAAAATCATTAATTTCTCTAGACATACTTCCAAAACTAAACATTTCATTGCGCGAGTATGTTAGAAAAACGTCTATGTCGAGAGGGCGAGGCTATCAGCGAAGTGCCAAAAAAACTCAATTCAGGTTAAACAAAATATCTCTTGTTTTTAATTCAGTTACATACAATTCAGTTGTGAATAAAAATCACACTATTGTTTTTATTTCATTATTTTCTACTTTTACCGCTGGTGCTTGGTAATTGTATACAATTACCAATTATCTACCCTTACCGTAACATATATACCTGGTAATATATATACATATAGGTATATAATGTGTGGTTCGCGTTCTTTTGTTGTCTATTTGGTCAAGTATTATTTCATCCTCAGTTAACTCGTCTACTTTCTGTTGAAACTTTTCTTTAAAAAATACGGTAGATCTTTTTAATATACTTCGCTCTGTCAGTACGTAAGTTTTTTACAATATTCTTAAATCAGACATACTGCTCAGGATAGTTTCCAAGGGACTAATTAAAATTATTTTCATACCCATACCTAAAAATAAACTGCAATAAAGTGCTCACAATATAGAATAATTAGTCTGATGAGCCATATACTAATATCACACATCAGCATACATACACGATTTATGAGAGCAACTATGTATGCAACTACTATGTATGAGAGTAAAAGTTTGCTTTCCGTTTGGAATTTGGTACTAGAAAAGCATTTTTTCGGATCACTGTATTGTTTTAAAAATATAGAGATCAATCTCAGGATATAGACTTATATTGTATTGTCTTTAAGAAAGTTTTTGATCGGTTGAGACATAATCCGGTGAGAATACACCAAAATGATATTAGTTTGATTATATACACGAAAAAAAATATACTGGGTGAAACACCATTCTTACTCATTTTTGAATTACCTTTAACATTAACTCAAGGAAGGTATTTTAAAAGGCCGTCGAGAACATTCAAGAAGGCATAAAGATAAGCGGGAGCTTCGTAAATAATATTATGTACGCAGATAGCCACATTTATGCAGTAAATGTGGCTAACAGAAATATAAATAATATTAAAAAGTACAACAAAAAATACAATAAATAGAAATCTTTAAGTTTCTAGGATGTTGAATAACGAAAGATTTGAATCCCAAAACCAAAATATTGAGAAAGCTCACTCTCTCCTTGAAAACTACATATAACTTCGTTAAAACCTAGCAATCCCGTTGTACCTTACTAAAGCTTTGACGTTAGGAGCCTGCAATATTGAAGAGACCAAAGGCAAACGACGATGTTGAAACAGTAAAAATTTAACATATCTAGCAGTAGAATTAAATACAGAATACTCACTAACTCATATATTTGGTCTATAACAAATATGTGGCAACATTTTGTAATAAAAAAGTGGGAATAAAGGAATGAAATTATCTACGCCCTTTTGAATTTTTATTTAGTCGATTCATGATACCTTGTTGAGAAACCCTGTATAATGTTACTTGTCTAAACAGCGAAGTGAAGAGAATACAAGGAGAAAGATAATCAGAAAAACCATTATTTCGTATCCATTTTTTAAAAATTAAATGAAAACGAGAAAAAAATATAGCCAATATTTAGTTTGCAAGATATTTTTCCTTTATAAAACAAACAGAAATAAGAAAGGGAGGTCTTGCGTTTAATCGTATAGTATGAGAAAGATGGACAGGAAATATATCAGTTATCAAAAAATACGTTATGGATTTAGAGCATTTCAGTTTTGCAAATTCTTGTGTACCATTTATTTAACTTATTCTCATATATTGATTTAATGCGACTTCAATATCCTGTAAAAAGGTTAGAATGGAAACTCGATACAAATGACAGATGCCGAACGCAGCCTTTAGTGAGCGTGGGAAACAACGTGTAGATTTAATTTTCATGTTAATCGAATAACTTTCCACGGCCAGAAAGTGTGAATCAATAACAATTACCTCTGAACAAAAAAGTTACTTCTTCTTCTAATCTTTACATTTCAGGGATTAGGCATTTTTTTATAGAAATTTATGTGTTTCGACATCAAATAGTATCATACACGGGTACACGTGGATATTTAATTATTGTTTAATATTGATTGAGAAGGTATCTAGGACTTCGATATCGAGACTTCTTAAGCAAGATCTTATTCGCTCATAGTGCTGTTAGAGTTTGTTACTATTACTAAGGAGATTTATATGTTTCTCAGTGAATGTGTTAGTGAATTTGGTGATGGTGTAGTAATAACTCTTCGCTTTTACTATATAAACTTTCTGCAGGTGATGTTCTGAATACTTCCTAAGTGTATTGTGAGTCCTAATCTAAGTGTATTGTGTCTAATTTCCAGCTGTTTTACCAATACGGGAAATACAGTTGCGTAAGCAATTGATCCATAATTAATTTTTAATCACTGTTAGCAGAGCAGAGCGATCAGAGCCCCAATATATATTTGACAGTGTTCTCATTGCAAGTTATTTATTGCAAGATAATACCAACTGCCTAATGTGCTCATGCCAAGTAAGTTGTCTATCAAATAATTTTCACAAGAATTTCACACATAATTTGAATGACAGAGAAGAATTAAAGAATTTGAGTTTGAGATTGTAAGATTTTTTTTTTGTAAAAAACAACCATTCCTACCGATTTTGAAATCGAGAATTGAAAACCTGTCTCACATGACCACTGTTTGAGTTTTTGTAGAAAGTTTTGTAAAACTATCAAAATAGTGATTATTAGCTCTAATACGCAACGATGTGTTTTGTAAAAAGTTCTAATTAGAATCAAGGCAGTTTCCATAAATGTTTCTATTCGATTCCGAAAAGAATGAGGTTCGGAGATCAACGAAAATTGGCTGATCATTCGTATTCATATCTAGTAGATCTTTGAATTTCTTCTTCCAAAGTTTATGTATAAAAGCCTTCGAATTTTTGAGGCCCATTTATTCATATCAGTGGTTACATTTCGTCCGTTCTACCCAGTTCGCCATCGTTCTGTTCGGTGTACTTCTTGCTGTGCGAACGACAGGTTCTGGGCCTATAGATGTTTCTTTGGCCCCTCCTCTAGCAAGTATTTCCACTTTTTTGTTCCCTTTACTAACAATATGTCCAGACACCCAGAGTAAACTTATATTGTTATTTTTTCCGATCCAAATCAGATTCTAAATTCGATTCGATATCAGTGCCTTTAATGCGCCGGCTATCCAATATAATTTTTATAGATCTGTCCCAGCAGTTTCTTTTTACTAGTTTCTGTAGGCATATCTCAGAACAAACATTTCTGCTTGGAAGAGAGTGAAGTGATTACCTAAGCTTTAATTGGTTTCTCTCCGTATACCTCAGCTCCATCTCTTTCATCGGTTTTAGAACTGTCTATATACCAGGATTGATCTGCCAATATGAGATTCGTTTTATTCGACATCCATTCGTCCCGTTCTGGAAATAGGACGATAAACTGCGTTTCAAAATTATATTTAGATTGCATTGCAAGGTTTTGCTAGGATTGACAGAAAGTTTTTACCTGTCGCACCATCTAATAAGGATATTTAATAATTATTGGAGGGTGCTGGATAAAACATTTCCCCTATTTTCCTCTTACCACAATTACTAAATCATCTATATAGGGCTGCACTTCTAATTCCTGTGTGTCAAGGTGCCCAATCAGGTCATTGATTAGGAGTGATTACATGAAAGGAGAAAACACTCCCCCCCTAGGAACTCCTCGGCTGCTTTGGCCACGACCTATAGTGGATATCCCTTTTGATGTTGCTGCATTATAAAGAGAATTTGGAAGTGTATTAAATGCATCTTCTGTATCTAGGGAGGCGGTTAACGCAATCTCTCTATTAAAAATGGAGTACCGATTTTCTGTACTACCCCGCCCATAACTGTATCTGTTGATTTTCCTTTTTGATAGGCATGCTCATTTTTTTTAAGAGAGCGATCCCTCAATAGCCCCTCTTTAATTATCTATGAACAATTTTCTCTATTTTCTATGGCGTTAAATAGTGTTGTAAGAGTGATCGGCCTGTTGGATTTAGGTACGGCGTTGTCTTGTCATCTTATTTTGTGTATGTACATCGTTCTTACAGTTATTTTAGTCTTTGTTGTATAACCTACTGCTTCTTCTTATTCAAGTTTCATCTTCTATGGAAGGTTGGAAATTATCATGGCTATGCGGACCCTCTTGACTGCCGCTCTGAAAAGTTTGCACTACTGTATTCAAACCATACCCTCAAGTTTTTAGCCACGATATTCTTCATCTTCCCACATTACGCTTTTTCCGAATTTGGCCTTGCATAATAAGTTGTAATAATGAATATTTTGTTCCTCTTATCGCATGTCCTAAGTACTCAAGTTTTCTTCTTTTAAAAGTCAACACTATTTCAGCTTCATTTTCTATTCTCCTAGTAACTTCTGCGTTTACCTTATATATACCTACGATATACCTTTTATTGAATCTGAGAGCGTTTCTTTAAATACCGCTTTACTGTAAACATTGAAGAGTAGTGGTGACAGCACGCAATCCTGGCGGGCTCCTATCTGTACTACTAACCTACTGCTATGCTACCTTTAAAGATTTTGTTAAGATGGCAATAAAATGTCCAATGCTTTTTGTAGTGGGGCAGGAAATACTTTATCCTCTCTTTATTTATAATCTCCATTCTTCTTTTCTGTGGCGTTTAGGTCATTACAGATTTTTAGCCTGAGTGTGCTGATCAATAATTGCTGATCCTGGGAAACAGTTCTGTAAAAGCGCTTTACTGTTTCCCCTAAATGTCAAGTACACTAATCTTTTGAATTATTAACGTATTGCTCCTGTAACGTTTCTTTCATCTTTATAGACTTGTCTTCGGTCTTATGTATTGGAGTGATTGTCGTATGCTCTTTCATTAATTTCCCCACCCACGTGGATTTCTTGTCAGTTAATTGCGTCAAACTATCACGATAAAGTTTAAAAATGGGCTTCAAATGCACTTTGCTCAATTTTTCTTTTTTGGTCTCTGAAAAATACGCCAGAACACATTTAAAGTTAACCAACTCTTCGGTTTTTGTCGTATATACAAGTACAGTACCGGTCTGTAAGTTAACTTTCTTCATATAGATAAGTTTCATTAGGTCATCTTGTATGGACTCATTTTCATGATCGAACACCCTTTTGTCCAAATAGGTCGTGGGTGCAGTAGAAATTGACTGCAGCACGATGGAGAAATTAAAATTGTATTTTATGATTATTTTTTATAAATTACGCGTTGAAAATGTGCTTCATATCGATTTTGCAGGTCATTAAATATATGTGCAATAATGGGTTGTTAAAAATAGGTTATTACCCTTTGTTATAGTTCTCCAATATTTGCGTGCATTAATGCAAAATACGCAGCCGAATATGATTTATGATTATGATTCAAATACGAAAAATTTTATAAGCATATTAATTTCGAGCATGTTTATTTTGGCATATATTGCAAATAATAATGCGAATTTAGAGGAGTCTAGCTGAATTTATATTTTTGTTGCGTATTTGATATATCTGTCAGGCAAGTTATATTCTTAGAATGTATTGAATTTGTATTTAATGTAATACAAAAATATATAAATCTCCCAGTTATAGGAATACATAAAATTACAATACTGTTTCATATCTGATCTTAATGAAAAACTCTCAAAAAATACGCAATTTCAAACCAAAGCGACCTTAACCTCGTCGTTTATTTAAAGCAAACTGAGTTAAATCGGAAATCTAACGAAATGACCTTTCTTAATATTATTTGAATTAAAATTCATTTCAGTAAATTCTTAAACAGTTTATTCGTATCTTACTCTGTTACTTAACTTAATCTCTCGGTTTTAATGAAATATTCAAGATTGGTGAAAGCACCTCTCGTGGGAATATTAAATTCTTTTGGGAGAGTACATTATAGTTTACGTTCTTTAAAGTAACTACTGGAAATATTTTGCAATTTTGTAAAATTCGGGTAAATTATGTTTACGTTTTTTTCCGTCGTCTCTTTATACAAGAAAATAAATAAAATTGTAAGTTAACAAAATTTCAAATCTTTGTTAAGATTTTTATACATTATGTGAACAAATATTTTAACAGTCTTTATTAAACATTGAAAGACCACAGAGAAAGTAACATGAATTACCACTAATTAGGAATCGAAATAATTTTACTAATATAAAGGTAAACGAAAAATTATACAATTTCTCTAGATGTATAAATATCCACCCACATTCCGATGGCGTTTTTCTTGCTTTTAATCCCTTATATTTTCTAACACGTTTACTACCAGATGGATAATTTAGTTTCGTCCTTCTAGACCAATTCCACAATATCGCAATTAAGAAAAATCATTTTCTGGTAGTCTACACAAAATAGAACATAAATATTAAGTTCCTGAAGGATTCTCTACATCCGGAACACATATGAAACGCTCATTCTAACTTCATGATAGTCTCGAAAGCAAGGTTCTATACACAGCTCAACGATTTTAGTCCTTAGGGTTTTCACAAACAAAAATTTCTGACTGCACTTCTTTTTTAAGAAACAAATTCGGAACCTGTTTCGTTTTCTGTCAACTAATACTGGAAATTTAAAAGAAACAATTTAACCTTGTGTTAAATTTCGAGATAATGAATTTATTTAACGTTTAATTATGCTGTATATTTAATATCAACTTTACTATGGTACTTTATTAATAATACAAAGAAAAACCGCGAATATCTGACATGGAAATGTATTTAATGGATTTTTTACAAGAAATGGTAAAATAAAAACTTAGATTGGGTGTTAGAATAGTAATAGAAAATATAATAATAAAATTTGGAGCAAACCGTTAATAAAATATTTGGTTCATTCCACTACAAAGACTTTTTCATTATCTGACATTTTGTTATACACCACACCAAATTGGATCATAAATCAAAGCAGACTATGGAGCTAAAAATAACTCTCATAAACCAAACTTACCTTAGTAGCAACGGTGTGCAAAAATTTATATCCCTTTGGAGTTACCAAAATAAAAATCGATTTTTCCAATATATTCCGAATTATTTGACACTTTGTGTCACTTTGTAAGGGAAAGGGATTCTTTCAAAACAAAAAATCTCGTGCACACCATAAAAATGTTATGGTCCTACTTATGATCCGTTAAACTGCCAAATTTTGGTGTTCATTACAGTTAAATTATTACGGTAACTAACATTAGTATAATACAATATTTTTAAAACTTTTTGTCTCTTAGTACTATTTCGAAAAGTCAATTTCTATCGAGATAGTGCCCCGTTTTCATAGTTCTTCAAAAGTTTTAAGTAACAGAAGTATGTTATAAATGAATTTTGATGTTATTTTCGCAGGTCCAAATCTATTTACTTTTATTTACCTACTTAAAAATATGTAATTTATTTTACAAATGTTCAAAATCATCCATTTTCTTGAATTACATTTTGAATCGTGTTAAAAAACAAATACTTTGGCTTCTGACGAAAGCGATTTGTAGAGTCAACGATTATATTTCTCAGTTGTTGTTTGTTCATGATTTCTACAAAATACAAATCATCTCTGATAAAACTATAGACACAAAAATTATTAGTGTTTAAATAGAAAGTACTGGAAGGCTAAGAAATAAATTTATTCTCTTCTAAGTCAAACTCTAGGGTACTCTCCGAAAACATCACTTTCCTAACTTCCTTTCCTCTCTTAATCATTATGCGCTAGATCGTCATTCTATAAAAACAATTTATTTTACCTGATTTCAATATTTACTAATTGTAAGTTCTGGAAATAGATTTTCACTATTTAAATTCTTACAATTATACTGGTCTTATTAAGTTTCCAGAACTCCTGCTCACACATTGACTTTAAAAGTCCTTTGGTGATGTAAAAGTCAATGTAAGCGTGGAAATTGTGACCATATTAAGACAAAAATAGCTGAAAACATCTACAGGTTTTTGAAGGTTCTAAAAGGTAGATGAGAGATAGCTGATGACAAACCCTTGAAGACGTAAAGTTGATTTTACTTTGTTTTTCAAACAATCGTAGAAAGTCGAGTCTATAAAACGTTTTTATACATTTTAGAGAAACATATTTCAAATAAAAGCTCTAGTTTTTAAAAGGTCTTTACTTTGCAAGTTTCTAAATTAAAATACATAAACAGCTGACCAAGGTGTATGGAGAAAACCCTTAATTTTGTAGTAATTAATAAATATTAAACACTTTGTTTTTGCAAAAAAAGATGTAATATAACTACTTGAAATTATGGCAATTAATGAGTTATTGAAGTATGCCAAATCTCAGCTAGATCGACCAAATAGTTTATGTTAAGTTATTTAATTTGTTTATCCCGAGGATCGATTATTTAAACAACTGTTTTTGCCTAAAGTTTGTTGTTTACCTAA
Organism: Diabrotica undecimpunctata; assembly: GCF_040954645.1. Lineage (NCBI taxonomy): Eukaryota > Metazoa > Arthropoda > Insecta > Coleoptera > Chrysomelidae > Diabrotica > Diabrotica undecimpunctata. The sequence goes on from NC_092812.1 coordinate 52,660,842, forward strand.
TCGCTCTCCGCGATAAACAAATTGAATAATTTACAAACTATTTAGTCGATATAGCTAAGATTAGTACAGTTATTAATTGCCATACTTTCAAGTAGTTAGATTATGTCATTATTCGCAAAGATTTTTTACAATTATCTCAGAACTTTTTAAGATCTATTTTTATTTGAACCAATAATACAATTTTATTGACTATAATATAGACTAGTTGATGAATATTGTAAGTAGGGAAAATATGTGGTTTTTACAGCATGACACTCCAGCGCATTACAAAAACGAATTTAGGGAAAATCTATTTTTGCGTATCTTGAATGTTGGCTTCGAAGAGGCCCTGATGTATTTATTTATCGTTTCACCGAAGTCCATATCTTAACCCTGTTGACTTTTTCTTTTGGAATATTCTGTAGAAATCATGAACAAACAAGTAAGGAATAGAATTGCTGAAGCTGCAAATTGATTTTGTCAGAGGCCAAAATATTCGATTTTTTCATATAAAACAATTTTAACTGTGTATTCAAAAAAAATGGGGGAAATTTTGAAAATTTGTAAATTAAACTAAATATGTTTAACTAGTAAGATGGCCTACGAATAACATGGAACCCATTTATAATATACTTTTTGATACACAAAATTGTTAAAGCAAAATATCTCGATAAAAACTAGCATTTTCGTAATATCTAGTAAGCGACAAAATATTTTAGATATATTGTGTTAAGCAAATGGTTTCAGACTTATAATTTAACTGTAATGCAGTTAGTGGATCTCTCCTAAGGGAACATTTTAACACTGTGCACAGATTTCGGAACTTTTTGTTGTCGAAAATTCTCTTACCATAAGAAAGCTACGTGTCTATTTTCATTAAATATACCAAGAGCTGAAACTGTTTGTACGAGTATGTAGGTATATAAATATATTATACATTTAATTTATATGTTCATGGCAAATAATTTACTAATTATTTAACAAATTTTATATTGATTCAAAAAACCTATCAAGGCATCAGTGGTAATTAATTCCCATGTGGGTTTTTATTTCGCTAATAGATCTGAACATTTATATTGAAATTAATTTAACCTGCCACCAGCTAATAAATAACATAGCTATTTATTTCAAATCCGGTTAAAAGGTTTTACCCTAGAGTATTCAAATTGATCCGTATCGACAAATAAATCGAATTAATTTAATTATAACAGTTTTTGCAGTATAAATATAATTCCTAAAATAACTTTAATATATGTAAACTTTGACAAGAACCAGTAACCTGATTAAAGAAGTTTAGAGATCCAAACTTTGATCCAAACATCAAAAAGAGATAATGTTTATAATAGTTTACATTCAAAGTACTACAGATAGCTGATCTCTCCGTAATATCGCATCAAATGGAGGCTGTGATGCATTGGTACCTGATGCATTGGTACCATTGCTGAGATGTAAATTAGTTCAAGATTTTCAATCTAACAACAATACTAACTATCATTTTGAAATATATATGTGCATATTATGGAGAATAATTTTATCATACCTTGCCAGAAAAGCTATTTATGATAAGAAAAGGTTACAGGATGAATTTTTTATATATCTTTGTTAAAAGCATGATCTACAAGAAAAATTCTATTACAGAAAGGTGGGTGCCTTTTACATTTAGCATCTATAGTTAGATTTTCTTCGTCACTGTATTTCATATTTGCAAACATATCAATAAAATTATCGTATGTATTCTTTATTTCGTATTTTTGACCTTAATGTCTCAAAATTATACTACCAAAGATTTTAAAATTTGTCAGTGCTTCAATACATGCATTTTTTTACTTAGTGTTAGTATATATCACAAGTAAAATTATTATCAGTCAGACACTTAATTATGTTAGACTGTAATTTTATTCAGTGTCTTTTCCAGTACGTTTTTAGCTTTTAAACGTATTATGTAAGCTTAAATAAATATTTCTGGTATCAACACCTAATCAAAAAAAAATTGCGGCTGCAATACGCGTTTTTTCTAATTGCATATTTGTTTTAGTCAAATCGATATTTTACTAATCCTCCAATAATTCTGATGTTTTTGTGCGGATTTTAATCCATCTGTTCGTGATTTTTAATATCTAACTGTTTGCTACAATAATATAAAAAACGGTATTCTGAAGGTCATGATCACCAGTGAAAATTATCCATAAACCTGTTTTTTAACTCTTAAAATTCATGATTAAATGCATATTTTTTTAATATCCTTTAGTAACGGCAATAATAAATATTTTTCGGAATAATAATAGCTCGTAATATATTTGCGTGATTTTGTTCTGAAGCTATTTTCTTGTGGCATTTTAAATTAATTACTATTTAAATAGGAATAAGCCACAATTTCCACTTCGGAAATCGAAGGATTTCCGAAGTGGAAATTGAAAGGTCAATAAACGTATTTTAACCTTTAATTGTGGCTTATTCCCATTTAAATAGTAATTAATTTGCGTGATTATCCCATTTTCTAAAACTCTTTTTTTACTTTTATCCGTACCGGCTAACGTTTTAACTTGATTTCAATAGTATTTTTAGGAAACTATTTAAACACACATCTTTCTTTCTTTCTTTATTGCCCCCCTTTTGCCCTACCAGATTATCGGATTTGGGCTAGCTATTTTATTTTGCATTCGCCCATCTCTTCGATACTTTCTTATTCCCTGTCATTATTTTTAATTCAACGAGTGATTTTTGTTTAACTTTCCCGCCTCTACTACTTGCTGTATCCTTTTTTCTTGGTCTGCCTCTTTTTCTTATTACCATGTTCTTTGCTTCATTAACTTTTCTTGTAATTCTATTGGGTGGCATCCTCATCAGATGCCCATACCAGTTCATTTGTCTCTTTGCTATTTTATTCATTATTGTGAGATTTCCATGTACTTGGATTTATTAATAATAACTTTCAGTTCCATTTTAGAGCTGTCCCGAATCAGTCTTTTTGCTATATTTGTCAGTTCTTTTCTATTTCTTGCAATGAAAACCACATAATCAGCCTATGCTAAGTATTGGTACTCTTTGTATAAAAAAGTGCCGAACCTATTTATATATTGAATAGCAAGTTAGACAAGGGGTCTCCTTGGCGAACACCATTTTTCACTTCGAATTCTTCCGAGACTGTACCGTTACATTTCACAGCACAAATGGTTATTCTAATTGTCATTTTTACCAATCTTACTATTTTTTCTGGCACTTACAATTCTTTTAGGGTTTCTATTAATTTGTTTCTGTCTATTACATCGTATGTGGCGTTGTAATCTATGAAAAGTACTTGTGCTGAAATGTTGTATTCATAGCAATTGATCAGTATTTGTTTTAGAATAAAAATTTGATCGGTTGTTGATCCTCCCTTACGAAATTCTCCCTGGCATTATCCTAGATTCTTCTCCACATATATTTCTAATCGTTTTTTAAGTATGGCGAGTACTTTGTGTATAATCTTTAACACGGATACTCCTCTGTAGTTTGCTCACTTAGTTCTATCTCCCTTTTTCTGTATAGGAATTATAATGGACTTGTTTCATTCTTGAGGAATTTCTTCGGCATCCCACACTTTCTACTATTAGCTCAATAAGTTGGTTTATTAAAGCTTATTAAAGCTTCTTCTTTCATATCTTTTATCATTTCTTCAATTTCTTCTCTTGTGGGCTTTAGTATTTTATTAAAATTGTGGAATTTTATGAAGAATTAGAGTCGTTGTCTGAAGAAATACCCAGACAAGATATTAAAATTCTTATAGGCGACGCCAATTTTAATGGTTGAAAGAAAGGATATATATAAAAACATAACAGGGGGAAAAAGTAAACATATGAATACAAATGGCCAAAGATTGATTACACTTGCAATTAAAAACAGGACGAAAATAATGAGTATATATATATATATATATATATATATATATATATAAAGGAACGTGGAAAATTCCGAGATCAAATGAAACTAATCAAATAGACCATATCTCAATACAAGAGAAAATCGCCAATTTAATAACAAATGTGAAAACTTGCAAAGGGGCTGACGTGGAATCTGATAATTTTTTGGTTAGAATTATTATGAGAGATGCAATAACTAAAAAACATAAACAGAAAATTAAAGTACAACCTAAATTTAATTTTGAAAAACTGCGAAAATTTGAGGGAGTGCAGAATTATCAAAAGAATATACAAGCAACCTACGCCAAACAAGATAGTGCTACTGTGACTAGCATACAACAAAAGTTCTTGAAAATGACAAACACTATAAAGGAAACAACGTCGAAGAACATACCAAGAACAAAAAGATTTAGAAAAAACAACTGGTTTAACAACGAATGTAGAACAGAGTCAAAAAAAAGATCAGATTTGAGATTAAAAAATTTGCGATCGCAATAACAAGACGACCTAGAAAGGTATGCCGAACAACAAAAAAAAAGTAAAGAAAATCCTAAGGGCGCGGAAAAGAAAGTATATGATATGACATGTTAAAGTAAAGCGTATTGAAAAAAATTACAAGAAAAATGAAATCAAAAATTTTTACAAAGAGGTAAAGTACATTAAAACTGGGTATCAGGGAAGAATGATGAATGTAAAATATAAGCAAGGAAACCTGATAGTGGACGAACACCAAATATGTGAAAGATGTAAAAAATATTGCAAAGGGCTGCTAAATCACGGAGTGACTATTGAAGAAAATGATAATGTTCCTATGCCCCAAATAGTAGTAGAAAAAAAGGTAGATAGTACTCGATGAAATACTAAAATCAATTTGATTAAATCGGATATCCATGGCACACAAGTACATTTTTGTTGATTATATCTTATATTATATTTTGGTAAATATGTTCCAGTACTAATAAACTGTTTAAAAAAGCAAAATAAGAAGTAATAAGGTGACTGCATCGGGGAATAAACGTAATCCGACCTACGTTGATTTGATTAATGAAAATGATTAGTTAGTATATTTAGAATTCTGTCAGGTTTTGAATAATCCATACTGGGGATAATCCAATAAATAAAGGACGGAGCTCTGAAACTAATTATTAATTACGGAAAGAGCTCTCAAAAAGTTTTGGTGCGGTCGGTGAGTCCTTAACATGTGCGAAAAATACTGAAGAAACAGAATTTATAGAGGTAACAAAATTTATTTATTTGTGTAAAATATCAGTGAATATTATAAGAAGAACAACAACTATCAATAAGAACTCAAGTAATATAAAAATATATTCCCCTATTATAGAAGAAAAAAAAACAACTTGAGATATAATTACATTATTACATTAAAATTTTCCTCCTATTTTTGTGGTTCTTCTTATAGCAGTACAGTTTTATTTATTTAGTCATACCTAACTACTCATCTTAAGCTGTTGTTCAGATTTTGCATCACAAAAAAGACCGTGGCTGAAAGATAGAAAGAGAGAGAGAGAGAGAGACAACGAATCAATTTTCAGTTTCTTTGCTTTCTGCTCTCCTTTATCTTGATCTTTTTAATATATAATTCTTTACCTGGTCTTTCCAATTGCACTTTGATCTTTGATGTAGAATTTCTTACTTTTAATTTTACAATTTTTTTATGTATCATTGTTTTCTCTGGATGTAACCGAATCATTTCACTATTTGTGTCATTATTTAGCAAATATTCGCTATTTAAGCTTTAATGCTTTTATCTCTTCTCCAAACGATATTTATCCTTATTTAGTTGGTTTTATATAAATATCTCGTTACTTGTCTTCGGTACCTCTGTTACTGATATTTTTGTTAATGGATTGTTTCTTCACATAATCAAATATATTTTTATTATTATTGATGTTTGTTTCCATTGCTTTGATTCTTGTTTGTTCTTTGGTATTTCTATAATGGTTTTCTCTGTTACATATTATATTTTTATGTTAGTCTTCTGTATCCAATCGTTTTCTGTAACACTTCTATTACACCAGTATGCTATTCAAATCATCTTTTATGTCTTTTGTTTTATGTGTTTTTAGCTTTCTCGTTAACTCATTTGCATAATATTCTTTATGTTTTATTTTACAGTTAATCTAGATTCCAGTTTCCCTTTTTTTATTTTTTGCTGTACCTAATATGTGGTCTAAATCAGCCTTTGCTCCCCTATGTGACATGACATCTTATATCTCTCCAATAGCGCTACAGCCCAAATCGAGCCTTGTCTCCTCCAAACTATGCCTCCAACCTTGACAGTCCCGCGCCAATATTCTCCAGGATATTCATCAAGGAGTTCTTCCACGTACGTATTTAAACGGTTGTACAGGGTGTTAGAGAATATTGTGTATATTGTGTTGAGAAGAGTTATACCCCTATAATTGTTGCATTCCAACAAATCTGCTATCATAGATAGCAGTGGTGAAGAAATGGTGCACTGCTCCTTCCTTTAATTTGACTATTATACTGTGAATTTGCTGCATAACGCTGTTACCTCCATGTTTGATCAGCTCTGCAGGGATACAGCTGGGGACTTGTTTTTTTTTAAGGCGTGTGATTGCGTCTCTCACTTCCAATATTGAAGAAGATTCCATGTAGGAGTTATTTTTTGGTCTTTCGGGTGACGCATCATTTTCCATTTCAGTACCAAGTATTTCTTTGCAGTGCCCAACTCTTCTGCTTTGTACTGCATCACTGGTATTAACTATATGTCCCTTTTTGTTCCTACACATCATCAACCGTGGTTTGTATTCTTTTTTGTCTTATTTAGGATGTTATTGAACTTTCTAGTTTCATTTTTTCCCTTTGTTCTTGAATCTTCACATTCATTATCGAACCAACCGTTACATGGAGTGGGTTTTTCTGATCCTAGGACGTCATCTGCCGCTTCCTTAATTCTTCTTCTACATGTATCCTATTGCTTGATAGCTGTTACACATATTATTAAATAAAAATAACAGTAAATTAGTGAAGATAGCAGAAACATCTTTGCAGACTACATGAATGCTGCCCTAAAAAGTTAGGACATTACCTACCCCAACGACAATCACAAGGCAAAATGAGAGAAATACCCAGGTGACTAGAGAGAAGTTGTAGACAAAATATTGCATAAGGAGGCTTATTTATAACCTCTATAAATCTAGAGTCATAGCATATTAAAAACCAAAGCCAAATAATTACGAAATCATTTTAAAGATCAAGAATATGATAACTTCCAGTAGGAAGTTCTGTCATAGATCCAAATGTTTCATAAATATTCAGTCAAATTATTTTAATATAATTTTCCATTATAGTCGTGCTATATATAATATGGACTATGTAATGAAATCTTAACCTTGGAATTTGTTTGATCTGGTTGAAAAAGCAAAAATCTACTTTCGGTTAAGAAACAATTTATTTTTTAAACGATTTTTTTACTGTTTATTAAGTTAACTTCCACTAGAGCAAAATGTATTTTTGGCGTCCAAAAATGTTTTGTTAGCAGTAATATTCCTGAAATTGTAGTATTAATCATTCCTTTCATTCCAACGAGAGCGAGTATTTTTTCCGGGTTCATTATCTTTCTCTAATAAGATTGGTCGTCGATTTAAAATTGGAAAATAGGAAAAGTCTTTTAATGACCAATTATCACTCGAACGGTTTTATCGATTATGGAATATCTGCAAATTGAATTTTTGAATCTCTTTATTCGGCATGTAACGAGGTAAACATGTTAATAATAAGATATTGTTTAGCAGTTATATTAACTTAAACTAAAGGTAAATTTTATTAAAATCTCCGTTTTATATTTTGAATTCTCTTAGCTTGTTTTATACGTGATTCATTCATCTTTTTGATTTTCTCTTCATTTAATTTTTATTCTATTTCTCTTTATATTTATTCCTATGTTAAGCCTATATTTTATCATAACTTGCTTATTAAATTATCCACCCAATCCACCTACAGTTATTTTAGCCCTTTCAGTCATGGATTATGAATATATTACATTAAATTTTGCGATTGTGGATGTATATAGTATCATTTTTTTATAAATTTTTGGTCCCAACTAGAATTTTGTACAAAGTGCCCTTTGCCACATATCGTTGCTTACGAACGAGTAGCTACCTTATCCCGAATCCACACGATCAAGAGTAACAATACGACTCGTACAAACAAAGCGGCAATTTCAAAAGTTGAACATACCGGGATGTTACTACTAATAGTGTGAGTTGCAACAATCCATGAAGTATACAAGACTTCAAACTCCTCTAACATTAAATTTGATATCAACAGAACAACCACGTTCTCACTTGATATTGTTACCATTGCATGAAAGAAACTCAATGCTTATTTATAACTATCGACTTAGTGGATTGGAAAGCTTATTTCATTGTGAGTAAATCTAGTTTTCACTTGTTGTGAGTCTCACACTCCTCAGAGAATTTTTTCAAACCCAGCAGTACAAAATCCAAAAGCGCATCTTTGGCTTTGAGTTAGAAATTACAGAGAGAATTAATTAAGCCGGTGGAGGAATATTTATAGATAAATAAATAAGATTTACATAATCATTTTTAAACTGGTTATTGTCAGTAAAATCGTAAAACATAAACTTGTTTCCTTTAAGAACTTGTAAACCTAGAAACCATTAATATAACATCATTGGGAAAACATGATTTTAAAAAATGTGTATATCTAGAAAACTGCAAAAAACTGGAATAATTAAACAATTTAGTAATTTATATTAATCATAAGCTAACAATTATATTATAAGTAAAGCTTCATTAATATTTTTAAAATTTCAATAAGATTTTGTGTTCTAGCGTTCTGCTACATATCACTTAATAATATTAGTATAATAGGACTAATAGTATTAAGTTGATTAATATAATATCTAGTGGTGGTTGTTCTAGAAATAAAGAATTTAGTGAACCAAATTATGAACATAAAAATAAATAATCGAAAAGAAAACAATACACAGCAGGTTGTCAATTTTAGAAATATTTAGATCTCTCAATACTTTTCTGAGTAGCTCATATATTTCCAAAAATAAAGTAATAATCAGTAATCACAATTATTTTAATTTTAAACAATTTAAAATATAATTTGAGTACAGTTCCAATTCTTCTGAGTTTTGACCAATTTATGAATCTATCATAACTCACTAAAAATGTTCAAATCTGTTGACAAAATATTTACACATCACCATAACACTCCAACCTTTAGGGAACCATGTGACTGTATCATTAGATTTACTATTTTGCATGGAGCACAATGCCAACAGTTTCTCTGCTATCAACTTGACATCCATCGATATCATCCACACATGGCTTACTAGATATGTTAGGATAAATCTAGCTTAAACATTTCATATCTGCGGTTTTTAAGATTTCGTCTTAAATATTATACAATATTGTGATTATGGGGTTATTATTACAACTATATCATACGCGCATATTAAAGATATACAACTGTTTAGGACAGCAATAAAAAATTACCCAGTCTGGGCAGTTTGTTAAAAAATTTTTATTACGGAACTTAATTTCTTATTATTGTTATATAATTGTAATTATTTGAAACTTTATTATAGACTCTATCCATAGGCCACTAACAACAGATATGCATTAAAAGGGAAAGAAAATTGCTAAATATTAGAATGTAGCGTATTTACACTTAGATCGATGAAATTGCAGAAAAGTTTATTATTTACTGATGAATCAGATACAGATATTTAAAAACAACTGCAAATATAATTATCTATTTATTAATAACAAGTAATAAATAATCACCAAACAAACCAATTATCTTTTGTTATTAACAGTGCAATATTGATAAAAGAAAAAATATATCAGAACAGAAACATTATATTTATTTAAGACATGTGTAATATGTTAACTATCTCTAAATAAACTAAATTAATTTAGATGCGCAAGAGATAAGTAAATTAAATTAGATAAAAACAACAAACGGTTATTTGGTTTTTTGTTTGGACTTTTGAATAATAAACAGATAGTTTATTCTAAATTATTTAAAAAATTACTTAAAATTTTCTTCGTTCTTATTGTTCGAAATAAAAAAATACATGTACAAACCATATTTCTGTAGGGTGTGTTTCACGTAGACAGCACATTTGATGTATTTCTAAAAATACTCGCATTTGGAATCTGGTAAGTTGTATTTCAAGATAACTGTAGCTGATCTAAATCTCTAAACTATTGAGAGATAGTTATATTTTTGTGGAAACTGAAAGTCGCCATAAACTTTATTTTTTATCTAATATACAGGGTAATTAATGTGATAAAACTCAGTAGATCCGCTATAATAATAGATAGCAATAAAAGTTAATACCGAAAATTATAGGTAACTTTAAGGTTCACATTACAAAATTAGTTAGAATTTTACAGAGTCTTCGATGATACAGTGGCAGCCCAAACTTTTGTTTTTTTTTAATAAAACACCCTGTATTTTATTTTAAATTCGAAATTTCCTTTACTTCCTCATCACAAAAATATAAAGTCTTGTTATGCTGTATAAAGTATTTACAAAGTTATAACCAATTTTCTATGAAAATCGTAACAAGTTTAACTCCCTGTTTAATTAAAAACAAGCACAATAACAATGATCTATTGCTGCCATATTTTTTTACTGATTGTCAAAATTTTCAAAAATGATTGATATTCCTAACTTTCTTTATATCGAATACAGGGTGAGTCAAAAGGCAAGTACATTATTTTCCCAGTAATTTTAAATAGAATACCCTGTATTTTATGTCACTATGGAAAAGTTCCATTACCATACTTCGATTTTTATTTAATATTCACTTTTTGAGGTAATTTCATTCTTCAAAGCAAATTTTTAATTATGTGTCTAAATTTTTACAAATTTTAAGTAAGCTATGACTGAATTGTCTAAAACTTACAGTTCACCATTACTGATTATACAACACACAATATAACATCTATGAAAAAATTAAAAACTACTTTTAATATATTATTTTTATTATTTAATTATATAAGGTATTCAGAATGAACTATAACATTTATGCACGCCTGGAAACGTTCATTGAACGAGTCATTTACTTAACGAAGTATTTGGACACTAACACTTCGAATAACATTTATTATTCTATTTTTCATCTTATTCCTTGTTATTGGAGGTGTTTTATAGACTTTATTCTTAACGTAACCCCGAAGAAATGAGTCCATTTTATTAAATTCTGGTGATCTGGGTGGCCACTCTACTGGTCCATTTCTTCAAATCCATCTATCAGGAAACTGATCGTCAAGTTAATGCAAAAACCACATTTGTTCACGTACACTAAGTGGAATGTCTTCCAATCATATCGGCAATTGATTTAATGATAAATCTAAATACATTTCACAATTTAGATTTTCTTCAAAAAAAAATATGGTCCCACATGTTTACCTACAATACCTCCTCAAATGTTCAGCGTCTATCTAATTTGACAGTGTGTAATTATGTGGTATGGATTAGTTGTAGAATAATAATAAAAGTTGTCTCTATTTATAGAACAGTTTTTATGAAACGTAGCTTCATCTCCAAATTCTACATTATCGAAGAAATCTCTATTGATTGATTTTATTTAAGGCCCATTCGCAAAATCCGATTCTCTTTTCAAAATCTTTCTGAATTAATTCTTGGTGTAATTGAATATGGTAAGGATGCACTCTATTTTTTGCAAGAAATCTTTGCACAGAGTAGTAAGTTAGTGCTTTTTCTTTTGAAATACTCCGTATACTACAGATACTCCGATTTTCAGTAACTGCCAGCAAGACATTTATTTCATTTTCCTCTGACACTGTACTTTTTGTTCGTGTTTTTCATACATAACTGAACCAGTGCAGTTTAACTCATCCTTTTAAAGCTTGCTATTGTAGGTTGTCGCATCTCAGGAAACCGTTCATAATAAATTCTTACTGATTATAATTATCAGTATACCTGGATATTGGGGATATTTCCTCAATATCCAGATCATATGTACCATTTTATCAACAGTAAAATTCGTCTTAACTATTTAGTAAGTTTATACACAAATAATTATAGTGAACTGTCAGTTTTAGACAATTCAGTCATGCCTCACTCTTTACATTTTTGTAGTAATTTAGACACCTAATTAATAATTTGCTTTGAAAAATTAAAATATTTCAAAAACTAATAAATTTAGACATAGAAAATATTAAATAAAAATAGAAGTATGATAATGGAACTTTTTAGTGCCATAAAATACAGGGTGTTCTATTTAAAATTACTGAGAAAATAATGTACTTGTCTTCTGACTTACCCTGTATTCGATATAAAGAAAATTAGCAATATCAATTATTTTTGAAAAATTTTACAACCAATAAAAAAATATGACAACAACAGATCGTTGTTTTTATGCTTCATTATAATTATACAGAGAGTTGAACTTTAGTTGAGAGAGTTACGATTTTCATAGAAAATTGGTTATAACTTTATATATATATATATATATATATATATATATATATATATATATATATATATATATATATATATATATATAACATAACAAAACTTTATGTTTTTGTGATGAGGAAGTAAAGAAGATTTTGAATATAAAATAAAATATAGGGTGTTTTTTTATAGTTTGTCATCGATTACCCTGTATTATTATATTTTTAGATCCTTCGTAAAATTTTGAATATATTTCATACCATGTATCAAAAATTTATATTTTTGAATTATTCATTTTTTTAAGGTTAACAAAATTTGTACATTGAGAACTTGGCCATTTAAAAACACCGTATCTTTAAATAGTAAATACAGTTTTTGGAATTTGTATCCTCATATTTTTTAAATAAGTGTTATTAACATAGTGCTAATTTAAATCTGAGGAGAAAATCCACAAAACTTTCGCTTAAATATATCGTCATTTTCTTTCAAACCGTGTAATAACCGGTTGAAGGTGTTTTGATTAAATTTAAATGTTGTTTTAATTTAAAGAAAATTATTTTCCCTTTTTCATAAATTTCTAAAATAGAGAATGTTTTATTTAAAATTATTAACTTGTGACGTGGGGAATTTCAGAAAAATAGCGAACCATTTGTAAAAATCCTATATAAATCCAATATAGATTTCTGAAAAGGCGTTACGTACTTTCTATTAATTTACTAATACTTAAAATCATGTCTGTAAAATTTTGTTAATAAATATTAATATTTAAAAAAATACCAATAGTCAAAGTTAAGTTTCTAAAAACGTAACAATATGTAGGGTATTCCAATAAAAATAACAAAGTTGAAGGCGACTTTTAATTTTATCGAAACTGATAGCAAAACATAAATATTTTAGACTTCTGAGGTGCAAAATTTTCAGATTTCAAATCCTATTATTTTCAGAGAAAAGTCTAATGTGCGATGTAAAAGTAACGCCCTATATAGGTTTACGCAGCTGTTTTCATGAAATTCATTATTTTCTACACAAGTACGTAGGAAAAGAGTAATTTCTGATGTGTTTAAGAATAGTATAGATAAAATCCATCATGCTTTGGCTTTTTATTCAGGCTTTACGTGTCGATTCGATAAACAACCAACCTAAAGGCGTTGAATTAAATTAATCGAACTCAAAAATTTGCCCCCGTGCTGATAGGTACATAGATATCGTGTATGCCTGTGTGAGTCACATTCATTCTGATCAAATAACCCCAGATCCTCTTTTGTCCTAATTACATCTGACCCTAAAATGCTGCCAATGCCGATTTAACCCGAACCTTGTGAAGTTTTTAGCAGAGAAGCTGAAATATCCTGATTAGTGGGGATGTAAAACAGTGTGCGTTACTAGAAATTCCGCGAAATATAAACATATATTCATATATTCATATATATATATATATATATATATATATATATATATATATATATATATAACCGAAAAATCTAGACTTAATAATATAAAAGGTGATCCAACTTAAAAACTGAACAAACAAATTTAATTTTTTTTTTAAATATTATTCATTAGATATACTGGAAAATTATATTTTCTAGAGATAAAAAAAAACATTACCTATCTTTTAAGCATTTTAAAAGCTTCTCACAAAAAGACGGCACGAATTATTAGTTTTCTAAATCTTGATCAAATTTGTTTCATTTACGGGAAGGTTTTTGGTGACATCGTAGGTTTAAAATAGATTCATGTTAGATTCAGCGTATGGTTGTTTCATAATTTAAAATTTTGAGCTATACTATGCCCATAATAATCAAATATAAAATTCAGAAACTTAACGTTAGGTACTAGGCAAGAGCGGATCTGTTTTGAGGTGGATGTGAGATTTAGCATTCTGGTTTTGCAGAAAAAGTGTGATAACTACAATAATAATAAATGACTTACTCTCCCTTTTAAATCGGCCAGGGATATTAATAATATTATTAATAAAAATAATGAATATTAATAAAAAAATCAAAATATTTACAAAAAAAACAATTAATGAAATAAAATAACGATAATTAAATTTTCTATAAGATACTACTGGTTAAAAATGTTTTAATTTGTTGCCATTGCTGCAAAATAGCAATAAATACAAAAAAGGGGGGAAACAACCCTTCTCTTATTTAATTTTTTTCAACTTGCGCCTAGTACCTGTATAATTTACCTAGAAAATCTTTATAATACAATAAAATAGTCAAACTAATTTTCTTATATTTCGCATCATAATTTTGCAATCTAAATTAAAAAAAATTGAAATTCTTTAAAATCTTGCACAATAAAAACCAAACCATATAGAATTTTATTATTTTATTAGAATTGAAATCGGATTATTTGGGCGACCCCAGGAATTGTTAAAACTGTAAGAGATTTTTTTACTTAGATACACAAGTAGAATATCTCGATAACTATTAGTTTAAATTAAATTATGATAATGGCATTGGAAAAGACTCGGAACGATGCTTGTTTTAAAAGAAAATACCGGTCAATTGCGACGGAGAATAAATAATAGCGTGGTAATTTCGGACCTCTTTCTCAATAAAAATTTTCATATATTAAACTACTATTAAAACTAGGCTGAAAAAAATTGAATTTCAAAGTTTACAATCCGTATGCGTAAAAAATGTATGTTCTCGGCTTCCAATGGACCAATTTACTACTTTTTTTTTAATCTGATTTAACTCGAATATAGAAACCTAAATAACGCATTACCAAATCCCAAAGATGCTTTAATTTTGTTATACATGAATTTATTTATTTATAACAAAATGAAACTAAAGATTTTTCCTATGTTGTAGACTTTTTTTTAAGAAAAACTTACCAAACGTGTACTTTAAATATTCTTATTTGAAAGCTATATAATTATTACAAAGCGATATAAAATTGCTTTGTGAATTTTTAAGTTTTCCCGTGGTAGCTAGAGCAGTAATCAGGGCACTTTAAACCGTAATTAATGCAACACATTCCTTGGAACATTCTTTCAAACACTTACAACTAATTGTTTAAACAAAGATTTTTTAAATAATTATACAGCTTTCAAATGAGAATATTTGTACTTAGAGCTTTAAAAGGCGCACATTTGTTAAGTTTTTATAAAAAAAAGTATAACACATATTGAAAAATATTTAGTTTTATTTTGTTATAAATAAATTTATTTATTTATAACAAAATTTAAGCTCTTTGGGATTTGGTAATGCGTTATTCAGGTTTATCTATTCGAGTTACATCGAATTAAAAAAAAAAAGAAAATTGTTCCACTGGAGGCCGAAAAAATACGTTTTTTAAGTATACCTACCGATTTTGAACTTTGAAATTTAATTTTCTTCAACATAGTTTTTTTGGTAGGTATTTTTCAAACGCAATACCGATCGTTTTTATTATTATAATAAATAGTCATATCGTGAAGATATGAAAATTTTTAAGGAGAAAGAGCCGTGAAAGAGAAAGGTATTGGTTCAAATATTACCATCCAATCGTTTATAATTTCGTCACAAATGCAGGCCAACTTTGACCGGTGGTATCTCAGAAACCACTGCTCGTAATCCAACTTTTATTCTTCTAAAAGTAGAGTCGTGTCGAGTCTTTCCCAACGCTGTTTTTTGAATTGAATTTAAACCAATAGTTACCGAGATATTCTATTTGTAAGCCAAAAATGTTTGAAATTTTAAAAAATTCCTGAAACCGGCCAAATTATCCTATTTTAATTTTATAAAGTGCAATGGATAAATGATATGCTCTTTATATGCAAAAATTTGCAAACTTCTATAAGGTCTAGTTTTTGTTGTGCAAGGTTTCAAAGAATTTCAGTTCATGCAAAATGATTTTAATGAAATTTGGTGATTTATTTCATTGTATAATAAAGATTATCTTTAACGGCAATCTAAATAGTTAAAATACACTCAATAAGGAAAGGCTTGTTTTCCTTTTTTTGTATTAATTGCTATTGCGCTTCAAGGGTAAAAAATTTAATCATGTTTAACGAATCTTATCTTATACAAAATTCAATTATTGCTATTTTATTTTATTACTACTTTGCTCCAAAATAAAGCCTTTTAAAGTTATACCCGACGAAAGTAGAAAAAAACATATTTTAATCATTTTTAAATATTTTAATTTTTTTATTAATATTCCCGACCTATTTGAGAGAAAGAATAATCCAATTATTATTACTGAGATTAGTACACAACGTTTTGCGCAAAAATCAGAAAGCCGCCTCTCACATTCTCTCACCTCTCAGAAAGCCCTGGTATACACCGTGTATAATGGTAAACATGTTAAATTATTGATCTTAACCAAAATGCTTTATCACCGAAACCATTTATTCTTTGAATAAATTTTGTACGAAGGTAATGTTTTTTTTTATTTTAATTTCGAAATATTTCATCCAGTTTAGTAGCATTATACATGAGATCACCTTAATTTATTTGATATTAAATATCTTTCTGAGTTCTAATACGTTAAGGACCGTTTCATTATCTTGCCACGTTATTAAACATTTATAACTGACCCTATACTAACCGTACGAGAAATTAACAACAACACTCAACCAAAAATTTGGTCAATACGATTTCAAAGGTTGTTAAACTCTAACCGACTTCATGAAAATTAAATGTATATGGGTATATCTCTTTTCATCTATGATAAAACAATTATTTATAAACGCGAATTCTTACTAATTTATTTACATTCAATTTTGTGAAAAGCTAAGCTGACGTAAGTATTGTTTTAACTAAATTTGTCTCACGTTATCAGTAACTAAACTATGGCATTATAGAATTACCATCTAGGTGTCATTTGGCTAACAAAGCTGGTAATCCAAAATTTTCTTAAAAGGCAATAAGGTTAAGATTTGTGCTGACATAATGTATTTTTTAACTGTTAAAAAAAACGATAAATTCTTTTCATTAAAAAAAAACTAGTACAAATAATTTGATGATTGTGGTATACATGAGATGTAGCAAAATAACTAGAGGTTCGTTGCAGGAAGTTAGATGGTCATTAGTATAGCCTTTTAAAGAAAACTATAAAAATTAAAATTTAGAAATGTTTAAAATACTATCATTACCTGGTATGTCTTACAATAGATTTGTTACTTACAATATTGATCGATGACATGAGATAAATTTAGTATGAAAAGCCCTGTATTGACAAAACGTTATTGTTATAGATTTTACCTTCAAAATGTAATAGAAACGTATACATTACCTATAAATATCTGTGTGAAAAAATGATAGAAAGGATGCGTGAATGAAAGTTGGTGTGTACATACTATTAAACGGTAAATTTAATTAAAAATATTTTACTCAACGACTAAACCTACATGAGGTTCTTCTTCGACCTGTCCCGCTTCTTCCGTCTATCTTACCTTGTTAAATTTGCGATTTTTAACTGAATTGACCACTTCCGTAACTTTTCCCATCCGCTGCAAAACAACCTCATTACGAACTATATCTTCCCTATTTATTCGTAGAATTCACCGATACACTCAGAATTCAAAGAGGCTTTAAGATTTCTTAAAAGTAAAGTCCAAACGTTGGACACCATAAAAAAGAATTGAGGACACATAACATCTTACTAATCTAATTTGCAATCTCAAAATAATATTGTTTCCACATAATATTTTTTTCATCTTAGAAGATGCATCTCTGGAGTTTTCTATACGTATTTTAATTTCTATACTCATGTCCCAGTTCTTATTTAGATTACAACCAAGATTGGTACTGTTGGTTTTCATGAGCTGTTACCACGTCTGGTTGTATTGACGTTTTACTGACAACCATCACCTTTGTCTTTGTGGTGTTTATCTTCAGTCCATATTCGTGACACGGTATTATAATCTTATTAATCAGATATTAAAGTTTTTCGTACCTATTTGCAATTTGTCCTTGTGTCATTTGCGTACCTCAAATAATCAATATTAATTCCATTAATTTTTATACCACGTTGAACACGAAGCAGGCTGCTATGTTTTTCCATTATCATACAACATTATTGTTATCAAATTCGAGTTGTAATGTAAATTTTAACTAATATTTGACGTTACGAAAACGTTTTTTTTTTAATTTTTTTTTTGAAAACTATTTCAGGAGTGGAAATCGAAACGTCAAATTCAAGTATTAGTTATAAATGTAATTTTCCTTATAATAAATTGTGACTTAATCCCATATAAACATATAGAAAAGGCGTAAAGCCCTGGTTCGTTAAAAAAACAGTTTTTTGTATATTCACTTTCATGAGATACCCCAAAATATGCTTCAAGAGGTTGCCCATGGGAAAAGTTGTTCAAATTTTTCAAACAATTTTTTTTTACAAATTGCAACAATAAATTTTTTGGGCCTGGGCAAATTTCTTTTAATTTTTTGAACCTTTTTGAGCAAAATAAGTCTCTTGTAATTGTTCTGTGAACTTGATCGTTTTTGAGTTATAAACAATTTAAAACTGAAAAAACGCAAAATTACGAATTTCAAGGCTCCAAATCATAACTAAAAAACATTATTTTTTTTAAAGTTCAAAGCTTATTCTGTCATTGCCCAATAGGTATTTTGGGTTTATTTAATTTTGTTTTTAATTATTGTTTAATGATTGTTATTGTTAAACGCTGTTTTTTAATCGTTAATGAAGCCCTTATGAAAGGACGGGCGCTCGGGCTGCGGCGTGTATAAGAGAGAGAAACAAATGTATGGCACAAATTTATGCTGATTTTAATTCTCATTGTACAAATGAGCGCTCGACCTAAACTGTGCTGTTCGTTAACAATTAAAAACAATGTTTTAAAATTAAATAAGTCCAAAATACTTATCAGGAAATAATAGAACAAGGTTTGAAATCATTTAGGTCTAGTGAATGCAAAATAATATTTTTTACTTATGTTTTTAAGTGTTGAAAATCGTAATTTTGCGTTTTTTTCCAGTTTAAATGGTCGAAAACGATCAAGTTTACAGAAAAATTAAAGGCGACCTATTTTATTCAGAATGGTCCAAAAAATAAAAAAAATTATGAACCGAAAAAATTGATTGATTTTTTACCAAAAAACAACTTTTTACCTGGGCGACCTCTTGAATCTTATTTTCAGGTATCTCATAAAAGTGATTATACAAAAAAATCTAGTAAACCTTGTCTACTAGTACAATAAAGATGATTTAAAAAATTACAGTTTTTCTCATTATCGTAGCTATATTTTTTGAACTGAATTTTTTGGTACATACAAGATATATTATTTGTTCATTGTTTCACATGATCATTTAATATTGTATTTCTATTTTGCACCAATTGATGCATTAGTGTTCCTGTATAATTTTAATCCTTTTTTCTCTACGTAGTTTGTAATTAAATTGTTAAGAATATACGTAATGCATGCTATTTATAGTAGGTATCCGTAAAACTGTTGTACATATTTCTCTACAATTAGTGTGTGTTGCATAACTACCGTTATTTATAATAAAACATTTATAACTGGTCATGAAAATACTATTAATTTCATTTTCCAACAAAGAAGAGTCCTATGTAAAAATAAATAATTTTCTTATTACAATAATTTTTTTCCAATTTAAACTAGGTATGATTGAGAGTTTTTCTCTCTTTAAACTTAAAATGATATTAAGTAGAGTTAATTCAAGATGATATAAAGCAATCGAAAAAAGTCCTAATTAAGATAGACCACGAAATTACATATTCATAAGGCTTGTTGGTAATTTAGTAATCGCTCTGAATTACATGACATATGGATTAACATTGTCTATATGTTTATAATATTATTTTTCAAGTTAAATTAAAAGAATGGTATTCGATACGGAACAAAAAACAAAACTTATCAAATGTTAATTGCGTACAGTTGTGAAAGTGAATAGCTAGTGGCAGTATTCGACTCGGGAGGGAATGGCTGATTTTCGTGGTGAATATTTTGAATTGTCCTACAGCTACAATACTTTTTGTCATGTTTTGAAAAATTCTGTAAACTTATTCACAGATACCGGTAGCGTTTGTCGAAAACCGAGAAATGGTCATTGGTCTAAGCATACAGCACAGTCCTTTTCATATCATCCTGTTATTGGAACTGAAAACTCCCTGGTTAAAAATCTGATACTCAAATAATCTGTATTAAAAGATAAGATATTTCACAAAAAATTACCAATTTATGTACTTTAAAAATTCTATCCATAAATTTCTATATATTTAAGAAGCTTGCATTAGACTTGACTAATATATTGCCATTTCTTGATAAAAGGGACAAAACAATTAAATATTTAATATTTGTGCTACTAAAAAAAGGAAAAACCTTCACATACTCATATCATATGGTATTTATACCAGTACTAAGCTTTTTCTAAATTTGTTGCATCCAATTTATAATCTACAGTTTCGTGGTCACTCACCTTTTTATTTTCTTACTACTTTTAAAGTATATTTTATTAATATTATTTGTTGTGTTACTATATACATATCATTGTTTGTATTAAGAATTCTCGATCTATATTAACATGTGCTTTCGAAGTCTATGAAGAAATAATGTGTGGCGACATTATATTCACTTGTTTTTTCTGTTATAGAACAAATATCCAGTCTATTGTTGATTTATGTCTGCAGAAGCTACATTGGTATTTGCCAACTATTTTTTCAGCGTGTAGTATCAGCCTTTCATAAATGATCATATCAATGTATCTTCGTCATTTTGCACAAAGGCACGATACTGATAATTGATGTTTTACCACATAAATACGGCATAAAGTTGTTGTCATTTCCTTGAAATTTGTTAGTTCTCGATACCCAAAACTATCTTTCTTACAATTCACCTTAAAAGATGTCATTAAACTTTATTCGCTCCATGCAATTGACCCTTTATAAAGTGAAAACTGGAACTTTTTACGACATAGTACAAGAATCGCATTTTTTCTTATAATTTCTAAATATAAATATTTTTAATGTTACAAGAATTTTAACCAGAAAAACTAGGGGAAAAAGTTTGTACAAATGTCACTTGACCCAAGACAAACAACAACTTTCCAAGTGAATTGTAGGTTCTTGAATACTGCATTTTCATTTTGTAAAACTTACAGAGTTCAAATTTACTTTCTTTACTTTCTCAACAATAAAATAGATCTATTTAAAACGAGAGTTTGTACTTTTACTTTTGTTTATTGAGTAAGCTTTTTTTATACCACGATATAATACGTAATATAAAACAAACCTGAAACTACGACACTAAGAAAATGTAGACCATATTTTTCAAGTATATTTTTACCATTCATAATTGACTAGAAAAGATTTGTCAACAATTTTTATAATTGTCACAATTAATTAATGGTCCTTAAAAGTTTCCTAATACTTAAAATGGGCTTGAAAATATTTACAAGTTCATTTGAACTAACTTCAGTAGTTTAAAGTTTTGTTTTTCGAAAGCATATTAATAGTTTCTGTTAATCTTCATTTTGTCCGTTTAGTTATTCTTTTTTTGTGTTTTTACGATGTTCTATTAAATATATTAGCTTTTGACTCATCTATTATAATAGCTTCCCTCTTACCTTCAACTGTCTTGGAATCATCTGAATCCATTTTCTTGTACCGCGATAAGAACCACCGCCCAGGTCGATCCTTCAGAGGCTCAGTTTTTCTGTTTTTTTTTATAAATTTGTGAAAATGTCCCAATAATAAACTAATGAAACAAAACTGATAAAAATGGTCCGAAGAAAAAATTGATCTGGAGAAAATAGAAAAATAATATTACAAATTCGAAAATAATTAGGTAAAATAAACAAAATAGAAAGAATCGAGTTAGAGAAAAAATATTCTGATTGTAAAAGAAAAGTTAGAGAAAACACCAAACTAGAAGAAGGTCAGTCTAGAAAACTTTAGTGTAAATTAAACAAAAGTTTTTCAATAAAATCGTTTCAGCTGAAATTGTGCCCGAATTAATGAATTATATTATCAATGAGCGAGCTGCAAGTGAATATTTTCCAAATCTGGAAAACCGTATTTCCACCCGTATAAATTGTCAGCAAAGTATTTTCGCTTACATAGCGTTAGTAGGAAAAGGAAATTAATTCTCGAGAATATCTTTTAATATATCTGTGTCTGGAGTGTGTTCACAAATGAATAGTCACTGCAAAGGCTTTGCTATTATGTTCAAGGTGTAGGTATATTTATTTTTCATTTATAACTTGAACTATATAAAAATACATTGAATACGTTTCACTTACTTATAATAATATTTAAATTAACTTACAATGAAGTAAAAAACTTCTGATGTATAATGGTATACATTAAAAGGGAAATAAATTTCAGAACGTGTTCGGTGTTATCAGACCACCATCGGTGAAAATATTTTTCCTTTTTTGAAAACAAAGAGATTTTCCCTTTTATTATTTTATTTTTTAATTATGTATTTGAACATCGTAGAGAATAAACTTGTTGATAAAAGGATGTAAAATCTGCATCTCGGAGTATTTTTCTTTATATTTTTACTAGTTTGTTACTTTTAAATACTATTTAAAGTGCATAAAGTTAAAAGTTAATATCGTAAGTAAAGTTAGTAAATTTTTAAAAAAATTTCTACAAAATAATTTTTGTTTAAAGAGAGCAAATTCTATCCAATTTTTTTCTGCAAGAATTTTTGTACTCCGCCTTGTATGTGCCAAAATATCGACAAATTAAACTTTTTGAAGGTATTCCAGCCTTCACATACTCCGATTTGTGGAAGATTATCAAAATAGAGTATAAGATCGGCTGTATTTCGTACCTAACGTAACCGAACTGAACCAAAAGCTAACTTCATCAACTAAAACTTACCAAACCGGACCTAGTCACGGTTACTCCTTAAACTCGCATATGCATATTGCATCTTGGCAATCAGTGTCGTCAGTTAAGCTTCAAAAGGACTAACTAAAAAGAATCAAATTGAGAATAATTAGCATTTTAAAAAAGGACTATTACTTACTTTGTTGGAAACACTTCAAGCACGGCTATTAAAACTAATATATACAATAAGGTCAATTTTGTAAAATCTATTGTACATTTTGAAGGTAAATCTAATATACATTTTTAGTCCGTATGTGTAATTCTTAGGATGTAATATATAGTATTAAACTACCTTTCTATAAATCTTTCATGTATTCAGCATGTTTTTGAACTCTTGTAAAGTATTTAATTCTACTTTTTTCTAGTTAGCTTATTTCTTATGTAATAATTGCAACATTATTTTCATTATCATGTTATACATTATTCATTGTAGTTTAAGTAATCGATAGTGAATGTACAGTATAACTTTACTCAGCTTTAAGAGTTTGTCTCAGATGAAACGAGATACAAAATGGGGGAAGTTACTATTCTAATATACGTTTTTCTCTTACGCCGAAGTGCAGTTGTTGTGTTTTGTTCTAATGTAACTGTTTGCATGCCTACAAAGTTATTAGTCACAGTCCACTTTCTTATACATCTTTGTATACTTTGCGAATCTCATTGCATGTAACACATAGTAGTTATAGATATAGTACCTGTAACTTCTGTTATATGTATTTATTTCTGTACAGCTGGATCTTGTGCTTAATTCCCCGGATGGAGGCGATCTATCTGACTTTATAACGAACGGCGAATGGTACTTAATTGGTAAGTTTCAATCAACAATATACGTTAGCAAGTAACTTATTGTAGATATTGATTAAAAACTAGATATTGATTAAATACTAGAAATAAAGACAATTTTACTGAAAATCCTGTAAAATGAGAGTTTGTAAAGTTATTATTGTTAATTTTGTTATTTAGTTATTGCAAAAATAGCTTCAAAAGTATTTTCTTAAAAATTATTATTAACCTAGCTAAAAATGCACAACACTTTAATTTCGCGTGATAATAGAGACAATACAGCACGTATTCAGCTATAAAAATTTCAAAAGTTTCACTTAACAGTTATTGCAAAATTAAAATTGTTTACCCCAAAAAGCTTTTATCTACAACGTTATTAAGCGTAAACTATTAGTTCCACATAAAATCTGAAAGCACCAAATTGAAGAGAAAGGCTTATTTTACAAAATCAAATCATTTAATAATTAAAAAATTTATTTTAGACATTGTAAAATAGGTTTTCAAAAATACTGTGATTTTAAGCTTATAAACATTTAAAATAACCGAGTTAACATTTTTTTTTTATTTCTCGATGTTACTATTTAAAACTGAATTCACAAATTCAAAATAAAAGTCGCGATGTCTCTGGTTCTAATCAACGAAAAGTAATGTTTTTTTTAATTTGGTGTAACTCATTGCAGAGATTATAAAAATTCAATTAATTAATTTGTAAGTTGTTTATTGAACCAAGTAATTTGTTTAAAAACAATTTAAAATAAATATCTATTTTGCAAAATTTTACTTTTTTCTTATTATTAATACTAAAAAAGGTTATGGAAAGAGAAACAACTTAAAAGTTTTAAAGAGAAAGTAATTGTAAAAATAATAAGCATAATTCAAGCAATATTCACACATATAGATTTGATGTTCAAATAAAAAATTAATTTTTGTAAAATTTATTGGTAAAAAATATTATTTATAACTACAATACATAAATATTTAAGTTGCTTATTATTTCATAAGCATTTTTACTAAACATAGTTATTATATTGTGAATTACTAACGGTAGTTTTTTTTAGGTATGCCAGGGAAGAAAAACACCATTGTTTACCAGTGTTGTCCAGAACCATATGTGGATGTGACATTTACTATCCAGATAAGAAGACGAACACTGTACTACTTTTTCAACTTGATCGTGCCATGTGTACTGATTTCTTCAATGGCTCTCCTAGGTTTTACATTGCCACCGGACTCTGGAGAAAAACTGACACTAGGTATTGTGCCATGCTGTATGTTGCTCTATGTGTTTGCATTCCTATATTTGTTTGTGGGTGACATAATATTTGACACAAGGGTCGTGCTAAATTTTTGCATAGCTAAGTGTCAATACTATAAAATATTTAAATGTGTTATCAATATATGTATCTCTACCAATAACTATACAATTATATATACAACACACACCGAAGACACGTACATACTCCAAGCTCTTCATTGGACGGCTCAACTGATTCACATAAAACACTTTCAAAATTCAAAATCTTCATTTCAGGTGTCACCATACTTCTTTCATTGACAGTATTTCTGAACCTAGTAGCCGAAAAGATACCAACTACATCCGATGCTGTTCCGTTAATAGGTATGATTGGCCTACTGGGAGCATCGTGTGTTTTACACTCCGTGTACCCTTTAACGGACTGTCCGTTGATACTTGGAGGGCGTTGCCAGAATGCCCCTTTAGTGTCTTCCAAGCGGCACTAACTCTGTCGCTAAATAGCATGGATGAGATATCAATTACTTCGATTACCTCTCGAGACAAACTAACCTACCGTAATTAACGGTAAACATGTAAGACATCATTTTCGACATTTTATTTTGATTTTAAATGAGCAAATTATCTTTAAATTATAAAAGCAAATGAAAAAATATACTGTCAAAAATACTATTAGCTATGCTGCGAAATTTACAATATTTTGCCTAGAAAGAAACTACTATAAACTTTAGGGTTGTAAACATACCGACATAATTTGAGTTACTACCTACATCATTGGGTGCTAATTGTTTTACAGTAAAATAACATCTCAGTCGTCTAACTATAAAAAGACACTTGAGATGACAATTTCATTGTTGGTTCTTCAACTAGCTCTACTTTGGGTGTAGGTGGTCTTATCTTAAATGAAAACCTAAATAATGAGAGATTTGACAGATACAAATAAAAGATATTAACTAATCATATTTATTAAATATAAAGAAATTAAATGTATTATTAACAAAAAGCAAATCTTGCCTAAAGCTGTAAAGTTAAAAATAAAAATGCAAAAATATAGTTATGGCAACTATAAAATATATTTTGTCACTTCTGAATGGGAGCTGAGTATAGTTTTCACATGTGCAACTTCTAAAGGAGGCGCTGAATGTTTTCTCATATTGAGATAGCTATGGTACTGTGGCTTACTTTATCTGTGGTGCACCACGTAGTCAATTGGAGAGTCTCACCAAAAAAGGGGACAAGACTAATTCCAATACATGGAGAAAAAACTACAACAAGAAATCTTGTGTTAGTGGGCAGCAGAAAGAAATGTATTGCCTATGAGGTTCCAGAAAATTACCAAATTTAAAAAAAAATTATCCCTACACATATCTTTAATAAAGTTGAAAAGAAACGTGGCTTATAGAGGTTAGGTATGTAAATATTTGTAGAATAATGGAAGAAACAGAAAAAACTTTCCCACTTCTATTACTTTAAAGTGGAATTTGACATGACATAAATCGGATTTTCCAGTACAAATAATTTTTCAACTATTTGAAAGTAGGAGGAACTTTATATACGGGGTATGAATACGGAGGATACACAAAAAATAAATGAGAATAGAATCGAAACAAGCGCAAATTTAAACTGAAGAATAATATTTAGTTGATAAAAAACTTTAGCGCCAACTATTTTTAGAAAAAAAAAATAGTAAAACAAAACAGAAAGTTGTCAAATGAATAAAATCCGAAGAAATTAGAGTAAAATAATTATTTGAAGAAAAATAACAAACATGTGACATTTATAGCATTAACGGCTGATTGTAAATGTCAAAATATTATTTGGTTAGGTCAAAACATGTTCAAAAGCCACAGATGGTTGCTCTAATTAAAGATACCTTATTAAAGGTATCTTTAATTCGATAAAGATTAAATTAAAGATAAATGTTAAACCTTTTTGTTTTGTTGACATCGATTTCTAAGTTAGCCTTTTAGTGTTTCACCGGCTATGGGTCCGCTTTTAAAGATTGGAAGATAAACGTGGAGGAGCGTGAACGGTCCCAAAGAAAAAAGGTTTTCAAGCAGGATCAGAAAAAAATATCAAGAGACTAAGAAAACAACCCTGAAAAGAAAAGGCAGTATGATTTAAGACTTAGCAGACCTATATGAAAGCCTCGCCTCACGTATGATCATCGAAGAAAACAACTACGGTGTGCAAGAAACTATGTGGTCTAGGTTTTCTCTTCGTCTTTGTGTGTATAGACCTACGTACGTCTAAACAATACGTATCTGTTACTGTTCAGAAAGTCAACAAATTTTATATTGGGTCTGTGACGATTTGGACAAAAATTAGTTTGGAATTTAGAACAGACCAGTAGTTCTCCAGAATACCGTTGATAGTAAATGGTAAATATACAATCTTGTACAACCATATACAATCATATACAACCGATAGATTTTTAAGATCTAAGTTTAAAAATTTAGTTTTTAAACGTTAAAATCGATAAATAGTTTATCGGGTTATCCGCGAAGAACCTCTGGTCTTTTGCATCAGATATCTTGAATATTTCATTAGTAGTTATGTTAAATGTTTATCTTTTGACATTGAAGATTAGTTTAAACGTACGTATTTATTCAAAAGTTGTTGTTAAAAATATAGTTTAAAAGATAGGTGATTTTTACTAAAAGAAAAACAATTACAATACCTTTATTTTTTGATACACGTTTGCAGTCAATCGCTCGTAAAAGTTGGTTAAAACTTTTAATAAAAAAGTAAATCTATACAACCAATAGTCCCAGAGAAATTTTTTTTTTAAAATCATATATTTTGTTTATAAACATTAAGACTTATAATTTTTAAAAAGAAAGGATTAAGGACTTGAAAGTTAAATTGAATAATCACATTATAAATTTTCTTGAATAAACTGCTTGCAAAATACTTTGTAATAGTTAATAAATTAGCTTATTAAAATTGTTCTGCAGGATTATTAATCAGAACGATGTCGTCTGCAAATCTTAGATGGCTGAAAAATCTTGCATCAACGGATAGGCCTTTGTTCTGGCAGTTCATTTTGCTGAATATATATTCTAGAGTTGCAGTGAAGAGGTTTGGTGATATTGCGTTTCCTTGTCAGACGTCTCTGGTAGTGGTAAATTCTGAAGTGTTTTCATACATTTTTAACTTAGCTTTTGCTTGTCTGTATATATTTACTTAAGTCTACGTACAGTTTATCAATGCCTTGGTTGGTCAAAGCTCCTAATATTAACTTGGAGTATATAGAACCGAAAGCCTTCTCGAAATCTATAAAGGTTAATGCTAGCTGTATTTCATATTCTTTAGCTTTACTTATTAGTTCTCTATGTATGGATATGATCCAGGGTGACTGGATCCACTTCTGAAGCCAGCTTGCTCTCTTGGCTGTGCAACATCTAATGCATTTGTCAATCTGTTGTTAATGATCTTTGTGAATATCTTGTATATTATGTAGCTATGGTGATATGATTGTAGTAGACCTATGTGTTTCAGGGGTTTTGTATAGGTCGCTGTAGAATTTAGTCATGAGTTGTATTATTTCATTTCTGTCTGTAATTCTGGTGTTTTCATCTGTTAGAGCAACGATTTGCTTTTTTCCAATAATTAATGCTTTTCATGTTTTCTTATAGTTTTTCCTGTTTTCGATTGCATTTTCTAACAGTCTTTCATTGTATTTTCTTATGTCTCCCTTAATACTTTTTCTTATTGTCTTACAAAGTTCTGTGTATTGTACTCCCTCTATTGTTGCTACTTACTTTCAATTCCCTTTTTTGTTTTAGCATTACTTTGGTTTATTCAGCCAGTTTACTATATTTATTTTGTTGCTGGGGGCCCCCGATTTCTTTGTCACTATCAAGAATGATTTCCATTAATTTAGAGCTGTCGATTTGGTCATGTAATCTTTCATCAATTGTCTTTTGGTAGTGATCTGAGTTTTTTGTAGATTGTTAATATTTATACCGGTTACTGTTGGTTTTTTGTATGGTCGCTACCTTTTTGAAGAAGAAAATATAAATTGACCATTTTTACAGTTATCTCAAAAAATATTTTATCATTTATAAACAATCAGTTGCTTTATTGACTTAAAATATCTGTAAAATATTTATTGCAGAATTGAAGCATTTACGTAGATTTTTTTCGGCTGTTATCGATCTTCCATAAGAGGAAAATTAGCGGTTCTAAGTTAAGTTGAAGCTGAAATTTTGCAACATTTTAGCGCGTTTCAATTTGAAGTTGCGATATAAAAAAGTAGCCGTGTGAAAACGGAACTCGAGCTGTACTTACCTCACCATGCAAAATGCCATAACTTTTATATGGAAATTTCTTCTTCATGCAAATTGCTTAACTTAGTCGGTCAGCATGATTGCTTTGTTATGTCACTTCCATTTATTATTGGAAAAGTTATTATTTATATCATATTCTAAAAAATATGTTTTTTTCCGACATCTCAATAAGTTATTCATCGATTTTTGCACTTAAAAAACGAAATTAAACTTTTTTCATGATCTTAAAAATCAATCAATGATATTTTCCCCGAAAAGTAATTTCTAGGACAAAATACAGTACTATATTTTTTATATATTGTACATATATATGTGAATTATACAGGATGCTTCAAAAAAGAGTAATATATCAAGTTCTATTTTTTCTTATGGAACCCCCTATATTTGATGACATATTCGAATTTTCCTTAAATAACAAGCTTTTATAATTTCATATACATAAATACATGATGTTTTGATTTATTTCGGCTTTTCTAAAAATTTAAGTTTTTAGAAAAAATTAATATCTATGAATCTAAAATTGCGGGACAAATTTGTTTTTGAACTTTAATAAAACACAATTTGTACTATTTAAACAGATATTTATTATAATAAAGGTCATAAGGAATAAATAAGGTCAAAATATTAGACCGTTCTTTTAGCACATTCAAGCTGTAATTAAATTTTTATTTTAAATGGACACCCTGTATTTTATTAGTATGTCTTGTGGCAAATTGACAGCTTTCAAACTACGTTGGGTTTATTATATCTATATCTTTTGATTTTGAAAAATTTAAAGACTTGCTAATTTGTAAAAGCTTTTTTTTAAGCCCTTCTCTCTATTCGAATTGCCGAACATAGGCCTCTCCTAATTCTCGCTATTCATCTCTGTTGTTTGTAAGACGTTTCCACATTGGTCCTGTAGTTCTTTTAATATCGTCGCTCCAGCGCATTTGTGGTCTTCCTCATGGTCTTTTGGTTTCATATGACCGCTAATTCCCGATTTCTTGATGCTATCGGCCATCCTTAAGACGTTCGTTATGTCCAGCCCATTTCCATTTTAGTTTAGCTGCCTGTTCGACAGCAT
This sequence comes from Diabrotica undecimpunctata, assembly GCF_040954645.1. Classification (NCBI taxonomy): domain Eukaryota; kingdom Metazoa; phylum Arthropoda; class Insecta; order Coleoptera; family Chrysomelidae; genus Diabrotica; species Diabrotica undecimpunctata. The sequence goes on from NC_092812.1 coordinate 52,691,385, forward strand.
CTTTTACTTTTGTTCTATTACGAATGTCTTCATTGGTTTTATGGTCTTTGAGTGAGATACCCAGCATCTGTAGTTCCATAGCTCTCTGAGTTTTTCTGATTTTCTCCATGTTTATTTTAGTGAATGTCCAGGTTTGAGCGCCATATGTAAGTACAGGTAGGATACAGGAATTAAACACTTTGGTTCGCAGTCTTTGAGGTATATTTTTATTTTTAAGTACGTATGAGAGTCTTCCGAATGCTGCCCATCCTATTTTTACGTCTGCTTATTCGGTAGTCTGATTGTTATCTGTCTTTTCAAGTTCTGCTTTGAGGAGTTAGAAGACTAACCGAGGAGTTAGGTATAAGCTTTAACAATAATTATGTTCAAGTAAGTCGTGGTTATGTAAAACACAACACTCCAATAGTTGAATTTAGTCTACCTGTTACATTAAACATTATTTTTATTTTAAATAGCACACCGTATACTCTATACCTTATACGGGAAGACAGTTAAATTATGTTTCCTATAGGTACTTAAACCCAAAGGTTAATAAGTAAATTTAAAAACACCACTTTTTTATTTGAATCTTTGTACTTTTTTTACACAGTGTGCGTTTATACAATACTTTGTAGGTATCCCCAGAAAAAAGTCCAGTCGCAAAAATTTTTTAAATTTTCTGCCATTAAGATTACCATAAAAAAATACCACCTATAACATGCGATCTTATTATTCTTCATACGTTCACAAATCACCAGCGCTGATGATCGAGAGTAAGATAGACGTGAGGATTTTCATCACTGCAATAATGAAAGTTATAACCCTTAAACAAAAATCGACTAGTTGTCAAAATTGCGTTTGATACAGGTCCAGATTTGGATATTTTTGGCCATAAACTTTTGATGCCAATAAACAGTTTTCATTGCACTGGCCAAGAACAAAAGCCATATTAATTCTTCCTTCTTTAGAATAAGTTTTCATATTTTTTTTATTTAATTAATGGCTTTGGATAACCTGATTCATTCAGCCATGATAATGTGTTTGACTACTTGAATGTGTTAATGATGTATTGACCTATTGAATTTGTTAACAGAATAGTACTTCGCCTAGAGGTAAATTAAAAATATATTAACAAAAAGAGAAATCAAACGATTTCTACTTAGCGAAACCGAATTCAAATCTTAACCACTGTGTTTCCTAAAATTTGCGAAACAAACAGCTGGATGAATTACTCTACTTACTTAAGTAGAAATCGTTTGATTTCTCTTTTTGTTTTTAGATGGCGTAGTTACGTCCGTATATAGTTATTTTAATAACTATTGTCTAGGACGGGAAAGATTTTTGTTTTGGTTCAGAGCAGTGACTATACCGTTCTGAAGAGACTTAAGGAGGTCGAAATACGTATCAACGGTTGTTGCTGCACTGTATCAAAACAAAAATCTAATACCGTAATACCGTCATTCCGTAAAAATATATTGTAAACATCAGTATCACAAGAATCAGTAGATTGATAAGAAACCATACTTTCATTCGTTACATTCAAGGCACTAACCAACTTCAACAAGTGAATATTTAGAAACAACAAGGGATTAATATAGGGATACTTTTCACGTTAAGGTGCCTTTCATAGCGACTTTATTACAACACAAGACAGGCGACGGCTTGGAGGTAAATATATAACATAAGGATAGACAGAGGGAACAAAGCTAGATTTATACATTCACATTACACATTCCATCCTAAATTTTTCTCTTAGTCCTTTTAAAATATCCCCAAAAAATTTGATTAAGCCTAAACTTATGACGAGAGATATATAAAATAGAAGATTGACACTAAGGAAGAGGTATTTGTTCTTTTATCAGATTTTGAAATAGATACTTAATAGCAGCATCATTATATATGCACCCGAACATCCAATGATTGATATCTTCAGTGTAACCATTACAATCGCAAAGTTCTGTTTCACTTAAATTAAATCTATGAAGATAGGCTTTCACAGTAGCATGATTAACAATGCACCTAACAAACATTGAATATACTCTTCTAACAGGATTACTTCTTGAAGCAAAAGGCGCAGTAGGTAAAACAGAGTGAATTTTTATATAAAGGTTGTTACTTCTATTACAGAAAGTATTCCATTAAATTTCCCAGTGTTCTTTTAATTCTTGGTTTCGCAGCAAGACTAAATCACTTCTATTGAGCCAACTAATTTCTAATCCTTTTGGAGCCGCTTCTTTTGCAAAATAATCTGCTTTGGTGTTACCCGAGATACTAGCATGTCCCTTTACCAAAATAAAAGAGACTGAATTATTTATTTTAAGTAGCTTTAGTTGATTTTCTAAAATTTTCACGATAATACTGTTTTTGTATATATGCTTATGCGAATTACCTAAAGCAGACAACGCAGATTTTGAATCCTACAGGATTACTATTTGTTGATCAGACATTTTTTTCTCAATAGTCCATTCCAGAGTTTGATATATTGCAAATAGTTCTGCGGAATAAATGGAACATTGTTGATTTAATTTAAACATTATGTGTTCTTGATTGTTTTGGATATGTACCGCACAACCAACTCCCAAAATGGATTTTGAACCATCTGTGAAAATCCTACATGGCTTAGCAAATTTGGCAAGTTCTTTCTTAAGTTAAATGGCGTTGTTATCATCAAAAGTCGGGATATAAACGTTAGTTTGGGAATAAAGAATATTGAATTTAAATTGGAAGAAATTAGTTTCAGCTGGGATTTCTAAATAGGAAGAAACATTAGGAAATGCTATAGCTAAAGTTGGAGAATTTTTGTTGTGCCACCATTTGTCAACTAAGTTAGACACATATATGTCGGTTATTTTTTGCAATAGATAGGTTTAGTTATTATCTTGACATTTAAGGATCAACTTTTCTGCTAAAAAAGACGTCTTAAATGAAGTTTTCATATTTAAAAATAGTTTTTTGTTGCACTTATTTTCTAACTTACTAAGTGTAATAATTAATAATAATTTAAATTTTATTTAAAGCTTAATATCTTGGCTAGGTACATCGCCAGTGTTTGTTGATGTGTGCTGTACAATCATGGCATGCTTGATTATAATTATTATTGTTAAAGCATCTGATCTGAAATACTTTAAATATTTTAAAAATGAAAGTAGATAGGTATAGGAAACTCAACATAGTTTTAAAGTTAGGTAAATTTGCCACACGACAGAATAATAAAATACATACATGCATACATATGTACATATATACAAAATACATATTCCATTTAAAATAAGCACGTTATTACAGCTTAAATGTGCTAATAGAACAATCTAGTATTTTGACCACCCTATACATTATTTTGTATATTTTGTATAAATATTTGTTTAAATAGAACACATAGTATTTTATTAAGACCCAAGAGCAAATTTGTCTCAGATTTTTAGATTCGTAGATACTTTATTTGTTTTATTTTATTTTATTTAGGTATGGAGAACTTATATAAAAGTATAGTTTATTTTTTAAGGAAAATTCAAAAATGTCATTAAATGTAGGTTATTCTAGAAAAAAAAATTTAAAACATCCTGTATCATTCACATTCTTTTTAAAATATATATATATATATATATATATATATATATATATATATATATATATATGTGGCCCAGTCGACAAGTACTAATCGAGTAACGACGAGAAGTAGATCCACCAGGCTTGAGAATGGCAAGTGAGACCTTGCCGAAACGTCGCCAAAACAATGGTTTTCAAGAAAACCAGCATTTTACAATGCGGAGTCAAACCCGGAAAAATAGTGACAGCATATATATATATATATATATATATATATATATATATATATATATATATATATATATATATATATATATATATGTTAAGAGTTATGCTCAATCTAGACATTCACAGTCCTCCAGTTGCACTAGAGACCCATTCAGCAATCCACAGATGCCCCTTTGGAAAAATGAGGAAGCATTCTTAAACATTCTAGTAAGAAGTATGCCGACACAGTGTAGCGCAATACTTATTTAATTTTTACACGAGAACACGCGTTATTAAGCTACAAATAAACTTTTGTTCTACTGAGTTCTACTGCTTCTCTTGACAAGATTTTTTGTAATATTGGTAGTGACACATGTTTACACTTTGATTAAGTTTCAAACTTGCACTAGGCATCAATAATTAAAGATGTTTTAATACAAAAAATACTAGAAATTAAAGTTACTAGAAAATTATTGCTGTTGAAAAAAAATTCCATTAATTTTGTAGAACAGTGTAGATGTTTTGAGGGTTGTATTGACCTTATTGCTTTCTACACTAATAAACTTGAAAATATAATTCCTAGAATGTTATATATTTTCAATCATAATAATTGTCAGTAGGAAGAGCAGCAGCTAACAAATGATAATTCAATAAATAATTCAATAAATACAGATTTACAGAGTTTGTCATTTAAAAAAACCAAAAATAGAAGCCTTTAAATGCAACTATATAATCCTTACACAGGCAACTAATATTCAATAACTTACGCGAATAATTCTTTTTTTATATTTCTCAATATTAGTACATATTTTTTCTGAAATGTGCGCCGCCACAGAAAGTTCTCTTCAAAATTTATAATAAGTTTTCTATCATTAAAAAAACAGTAGATTTTAGTATTTTATTTTACTCAATAAAATTATATTTTTGGTTATAGTGAAATGCAAATTAATACCATGTTTCTGCAAAACTCGCCAATATACATAAAACATTCATTGTCTGGTTAAAAACCGATAAATTTAAATAATTGATGACGCTAGGGTTTATATGCAATGTACTATAGACCTAATCATTTATTCAGCCACACGTCGGCACCACTAAATATAGCAGCAAGTAACTTTAATATTAATCAATTCGATGGAGTCACATTGATATTTTGTCCAGTGTATTTAGTGACAAGTCTGTAAACGCTACAATATTTTCACCATGTAGTTTTTGTCCTGCTATTATAGTTTTGAAAATCTTAACTTATTCAAAATCTCTACTTAAATATTTTTTCAAATTTTAGTAGCAACATAACTCAATGGGGTAAATATTGTTCCTCCCGCTGTATATATTATATGTGTGTACCATAACATCGATTACAAATTTCAGCATGCACCTACAACACCTCCCCAAAAACTTGCTTTATTTTTCCTTCCCTAGCATATAGGTGAAGTGATGGTGGTCATGGAACGGCATTCAGTAATCTGCTTTATATAGTAAATATCTTCAGACAGGTAAGTGACATACTGAGTTGCTGTTTGGGGGCACTCAGAAGTTCAAATAAACCGAGGGACATAAATTTAATATTTGATCTAAATACAAAAGTCAATATCTTGATTACAAATTTATTTCATTGAATTATAGAGGTTACAAAGAACTAATACAATTTGAAATTGGGCCTAAAAAAGTTTTAAAACATTAGAATTTTGTATTTGCAAAATATTTATTAAATGGTAATAAAAAGCAATTTGAGCTTTTCTTGTGATTTTTATTAAAATCTAACAAATATTATACGCTAAAAATTTATAGAATGCAATTTATTAAAAGAAAAAAAATTTAAGCAACATTCACCGACTAGGAAGTTCATGGCAACAAAATTTAAAAAAATAGGTCATTATTCAAAGACTTCAATTCGTTTGAAGTCCTTTAAATAGTTAAATATTTCAGATTTTTAAGAGTACTAAATTTTACGGAGTGGTCAAATTCAAACTAAACTTGCATCGGCCCAAAATATTTTTCAATAGTCCAGAAATATTATCAGCATTTATTTGGTAAATATTCTACATTTACTACACTAAACTATATAAAACAAAGGCAACGTGTTTTAAAGTACTCTACAACAATGCATACGGTAGAGAGAGTCAAACAGTTAGCAGCGCGGGCGACCTTTCGCATAGCAAAGAGTCATCACAGCAGTAGCTGGTCCAACCCGCCGCATTAGATTTTTCACATCAAAATATGTTTTAAAATTTAAATTATGTGGATCTACTTACGTAATATTTAGTTGAATGGATGTTGAAATGGAAAGAAGAAATATGAGACCAAGTAAATATCTTTGAAATGAAAAAGACGATATTCATGAAACTTTACATGCAAGTACAACGACATATATATTTTTGTTACTATTGATATACAATCTTATATTTTACAGCTGTCAAAATTTCCTTTTTACGAACAAAACCTTGAAATTCTGATAGATGAACCAATCGTTATATTGCCTTCTTATTCAAACTCGAAAATTTTAACTAATCTCATCTTTAAATACACGGTAAACAAATTAAGGGAAGATTTAACAATAATTTTACCAGATAGATCAAAAACTGATAAAAGTGCTGGTTTCTCATTTTTTGTTTCAAACAACAATTACGTTTATAAATATCGAATTCATAATTGTTATTATATTTTTACAGCCAAGGCTGCTGGCATACAGAAAGCATTAACTTGAGGTGTCACTTATTATTGTGAGTACATTGTAATATTTTCAGTCTATCAGGCAGTATTACAAGCTATTTGTAGCCTTTAGATGACTTCCAAAACTCCACTATTCTTGATATCAAAAAAATTATTACTTCACACGGAAAACAGTTACTTTACTCTTTCTAATTCGAATGTTAATAAAAAACTCTCTTTCGAATATTTGTAAGCCGCGTAGTTAAACTTTATGCAGAGTGGAACAAAAAAATATATTATGAATAACTTGCAAGGCGAAATATATAACGTGGCTCAACACACTGATTCTTCTATAATCACTTGGTAGATACTTATTGTAGAATCCTATTATACACTCAAAGCCTTTTTGCTTTTTAATACATATTTATTTAAATATATTTACTGCACAAGATCTAAATTTCGAATTGTAGTTACTAGTTCAAGGAACCAACAGTTTTTATGTTTAAGTTATATTAATTAGATAAAGGGTTTAGCCGGTTGAGATAGTGAAAAATGAATTTAGCGATTTTAAAAAAATAAAAACACCATATTGTTCTATATCAAAAAGTATCAGACCAAAAAAATTTTTAGAACCCTACGCGCCACTTCAATAAAAAAAAAAAAAAATATATATATATATATATATATATATATATATATATATATATATATATATATATATATATATATATATATATATATATATTATTGGTTGAATATCAAATTATCTCCATGATTTTTTTCAAATTTTTATAGTTAGGTCATTATGGTCAACATAACGAAAAATCATTTTCGGTCTAGCCGGTTAAGATAGTATACTTCACCCGCAATATTTCAAAAATAAAAATACCATGTTGTTTTACATCAAAAAATACCAAAAAAAATTTAGATCCCTAGACCAAGACAAATTTTTTGGTCTAATCTTTTTTTAGGTAGAATAACACGCTATTTTTATTTTTGGAATATTGCGGGGGGAATTTTACTATCTTAACCGGCAAGATCAAAAATGATTTTTTGTTATTTTGACGATAATTTCCAACCTATAAAAATCTGAAAAAAATCATAAAGATAACTTGACACTCAACTAATAATTTATAAGTTTTTTGGAGTGGCGTTTGAGACAGTTTTTTTTAAACGAATTTTAAAAATTTCAAATGCGTTCAAAAAATTGAATGTCTTGCCAGAAATTTTGTAAAAAATATCATGATGTACACAATAGAATAAATATTCTACAAATTTAAAAAAATAAAAGTTTCTACCATGATTAGAACCGAAAATAACGTTTAAAACGAAAAAACACGTTTTAATTTTTTTAAGATTATGTTTGGGTCTAGGGCTCTAAATTTTTTTTGGTCGGATACTTTTTTATATAGAACAACATGGTATTTTTATTTTTGAAATATCGCTGATACAATTTTTACTCTTAACCTTTTACTCTTAAATTGATATTGTATTTTAAAATGACTTACCTTATGGTTTGAGGGCTCCCATCCTCTAGGAATTTATAAGAAGAAAGTATGGTATACCAGCTTTCATCTAGTACAACTAAAATCTAGGTCGTGAAGACGTTATAAGCTATGTTCTGTTGCAGGAGTGACCATCTTGCTATCGTTGACTGTGTTCCTGAACCTCGTGGCTGAAACCTTGCCCCAAGTATCTGATGCCATTCCCTTGTTAGGTACCAATCGTTATTTTGTCTGACCTGCCTGTGCTGGCTATACATCCTCAGTGCTGCCTGATGAATTATGTATCGTTGTGTATTTGTGATTGTTGTGTCCGCGCGGGTTCAGCTTTATTGGCACCTTAGATAGATTAGTGAAGGCTACAGGATGAAATGGGGAATATAGCAATATATTTAATTGCTTCTTGCCGATATAAAATCTCTGACAATCATTTGAACCTATTAGATCTATCGGATTATATTGAAATGCTCCCTTAAAATTTATATTCCCATTAATTAAACCTACTAGATCCCGATTTTCACTCGTTTTTATTGTTTTAACAATTAATCAATTAAAATTAAACTATAAAATTTTATCTGCTTGCTTTGAATTTTGTAAAATTTGGTTTTTTAATATTGCTTTTTAGTTTTTTGATATATTTGAATTGCATGAAGTAAATTTGTAGTAGTTCATAGGTATTTTCTTTTAAATAGTTAGTCGAAGATCATAACTTTCTATTTGTACTTATTTGAACTTTATGTGACTTTAAAAAGCAAAATAACTAATAAATGTCATTTCTATAAAACCATTTCAGAGACGTCAAATATCCCGTATAATGTTTCGTACAATTTCTTTAAATATAGAGACTCTGGTCGAAATATACCTGCTATACCAACATCTTCCAGTAAAATTTTACAGTAAGGAAATTCCAAATATCTTAGTCAAATAACAAGTACCGATGCTAATATAACAGCGGATAGCGATATAAATATATTTAATTCTCAGAGATTTTTTCGTAAACTTATTGTTACATTCTTCCATTTTTCTGTAGACTTCATTTTATTTCATTATGACGTGGCGATCAAAGAAGAAATGTTTTAGGGCAAAAAGTGGTCTGGAAGGAAGTGCTGTTATGGTAGTTTGGATATGGTCTCGTTGTGTTTTGTTACTGAATGTAATTTTGTGTTTGTGTTTTTTTATCAATTTTATCTTTACAATTTTTTTGTAGTGTTATTTGCAGTTTAAAATTTTTGCTTTAAAATTTGATTTTTTATCAGAACTAAAATAACTTATAACGGTGTAATTTTTAAGTAATAATGGGAAAACGAATTGGCTTTTATTTAAAATATGTTTGCTTAAAATAGGGGTGCAATAAATAATTGCTACGACTATAAAAAACTATTTCTAGGAAAGATTATGGAAAAATAAAAATATAATGTACCAATACTTTACTAGTCAGTACAATTCATTAAGCTATTTATGGTCACTTTTACAAAATCAAGCAAAATTATATTATTACTATTATTTATGTATTGATCAAATATCCCAAAACTCATGTCTACAAATATGTTCAAACAAAATATTTTATTTAAAAGATTAATCTTGATTTGTTCAATAATATTTATACCAAATAAATTTTAAATTTAATTAATTTAAATTTACTTATAAATATGTGATTTCATGTAATAATATTTATTAGTTTTATTTTTTTCTCTTTCTGATGTAAGAAATTTTTTAGTCTTGAGTCTTGAAGTATTGGTCTAATCCTATACGTAGTAATAATATTGTTTTGTATTTTTTGTGAATAACGTAATTTATTTGGTTAAAAGGGGATGACAGGGTATTAAAGCGGTAATTTGCCGCAAACATTTCCTCTTTGACTCAAACGTTAAAACGGGAAGGGAGCCGGATACTTGGAAAGGAGGGCCGTCTTGTTCAAATATTTTAAACACTGAAATATTAAAAGAAGTGTTTATTTTTCACTCTGTGACTTTATGTCAGTTGGTAACATTTCACAGTATAAAAAATTCCGTAGGCTTTGTTTTATTTAATCTTCAGTCAATATAAAATTGTGCATTTGTACATTTATTTTAATTTTTAATTTTATTTATTTCACAAAGTTTGAATCATCTTAAGACAACTCAATAAAGAATTTCATTTTTGGATATCGAGCTTGTCATTTTCAAATTTAAATTACTTATAGAGACAAAAATATAAGTAGTATATTATTGATTTACTGCTATAAGACTTAACAAAATTAATCAAGCAATATAAAAATTGTAACAAAATATACGCCTATCCTATTCCTTCCATTTTTTTTATCAAACATATAATTAACTTTTTGTCTGTAGTACGTAATAATTATTGCAGTCACATTTTTCATATTCTATTAGCATTTGACATGTTAACTTAATATATTTCATGCCTTTCCAACCATTTGATTTGTTTTTCTGTTATTTTACAATAATTAGTAATCACTATTCTCTCTGTAATCATTACCTCTTTATGTAGTTCTTTTTTCATTTTCTTTCTTTTACTTCAGATGGGATCTCTTATAAAAAGGTTGGCAATTATTAGGGTAGTTCGAATTTTTAATGCCGCTGCTCTAAACAGATCAACGAATCCAGATCCTTAAATTGTTTAACTGGGAGCTACGACGACTATCTCTTCCCTGTATTCTTCTTTGTATTTTTCTTGGAAGCAAGTTTTATCATTTACCTGTCATGGCACATGTTAGAAATTGAAATTCTTTCATTTTAATAGTGGTAAAACCGTTTTTTCTTTTCTTATTCTTATCAATACCTCGACATTTTTGACTCGATCCATACAGCTTATTCTCAGTATTATTCTATAAGTCTATAATGCAAAGGTTCTTAATATATCTGTAATATCTTTCTTGAGTCCAAGGTTCTATTCCGTAGATGATTACGAAGAATACGAACGCAAAAGCACTAGAAACGTTAGTGCAAGTAAAGAGACTCACTTGAATATCTGATTCAGGTCGAGGCAGAACTATGACAGCTACAGCTAGAGCCGCACCAGTTTTCCTCTGAAATGATCTGCAAAAAGTAACGAATTTATTGAGAACTTAGCGGACCGTTAAGAGGCGACTTCCTGATGCTGGCTTATCTTCTCGAGCTAGACCTACTCACCCGCCGCTTCCCCATGAACATCGGATTGTCAGATTGAAGTTTTCAAGAGAACACTTAGCTTAAATAAACGCAGATAGGAGCATAGATATACTTGTAAGAACGGAGGACTTCCATTTAATGGAGGATCGGGTATGTCATAAAAAGACATACCTTTTGACCCTCGCACGGAGTTAGTCTTAATCGAGAATCACATGTTTACTGCGCAAGGTACCTAACAATAGTTTTAGAAGACCAAATGTTATCGGTTATGGTTATTCTTGGAGACGATGCAATATTGTCACTTGTAACAGTCCCACACTGTTACACTATGTTGACGAGAATCAAATGTTTTTCCGACTCTCATTCCAAATTTAAATTACAATATGTTTGAGACGAGATGGTCAGTCGTTTACGGGGACATGTAAGGAAAAATTCTAGAAAGCTTCGCGATATACTGGAGCAGGAATGTGACAATCTTCCGCAGAATGTAATCAAAAATCTGATTTAACGCATGCTTCGTCATTTGCAAGCTATTATCACGGCCAGAAGAGAGTACACTCGCTACTATACTCCTTAAAATTTCTTTTGTTAAGAGCATATGTTCGTAAAGATTTCCGCGGTTACTACAATTAAACCTAGAGCTAAGATTAATACTATTATAAAAATTAATATTAAACACACCAGTCTTCCGGGTTGAACCACGTCGATATCCATTGGGCCGAGCTTTTGACATCCTCTCTGATGTCTTCTTCAGTTCACTAGTGAGTGAACTAGAAGTGACTAGTGAGTGTAGTAGTGTCTGGGGGCTCGGGAGACTGAGACCTCGGAAGCCCTGAAGAAGATATCAGAGAGGATGTCGAAAGCTCGGCCCACTGTATATCGACGCGGTTCAACCCGGAAGACTGGTGAGTTTAATATTAATTTTTATAATAGTATTAATCTTAGCTCTAGGTTTAAAAATATGTATATATATATATATATATATATATATATATATATATATATATATATATATATATATATTAGTGAACCAAAAATCTGGAAGCGCCTAATTATTTCTTAAATGGATGGTCCCAATTACGCAAAAACAGGGAGACACCTATTTCCTATTTGCAATACGAAGATTTGAACTTTGATGTTCGTAACGTTCCCAAATTTACCATTTGTCTATCATTAGTCATTTTGTTTTTTTAGACCTAACACTTACTATATTGTACCTTCACTGAAGTCTCCACTACAATACCAGTTCAACCGTATACAATACTTTCGATTTTATGTAGTCAGGAAAATATAAAACAAAACCCTAGAAACACATAATCGTCTCAATGATATTTTTGATTAAAATTAAATATAATTAAATTTAAAAATAATAATTAAAAATGTACTACATTGCTTAACTACTGTCTACCTAAACAAGTAATCAAAATGCCCTCCGTTGTTAATTTGACAGTATTGTAAACGAGTGTACATGCGTGTATTACATTTCTCTATGTTTTTATACAAATTAATGTGGATTCATAGATAATGCTTTGCCTTAGCTCTGCAACACTTGCTGATTTAGATTTATAAATCCTACTTTTCAAATATCCCCAATAAAATAATCTTTAGGGTTCAAATAAGGTGAACGAGAAAGCCATTCAATACTACTTAATGCACCAATCCATCGTCCAGGAAATATGTGATCTAAATAACGCTAAAGTTACACCAAAATGAGCTAGAGCTCTGTCTTGCTAAAACCATATCTCATTAAAATTGGCTCCAAACTTGTTTTTCGGGGGTAGGTACAATTTCATTTCTAAGTAGCATTTCATAGTTATCGCTTGTTAAATTTTCTTTCATAAAAAAGGCCCAATAACTGAGTACTCTATACTATACTTAACCACACATTTAATTTTTGTGGTCTTTGACTATGGTTTTTACGTATCCATTGTGGATTTACTTCACTCCAAGACCTTAAATTTTGGCGATTTACATTCCCACATAGTGTAAATATTGCTTCGTCAGAAAAACATATCTTGTTAACGAAGTTGTTCTTGTATGTTGTACGAAGTTGTATCTTGTAACAATTTTATTCATCATTACCTCACTAAACTGTAATCTACGGTGGTAGTCATCTTCATTTAATTCTTGGAACTACTGGATTTTACAAGGTTTAAATGAATTCTTATGTAATACACGTAAGACTGAAGCATCACCCACAGCGTGTATTTGTGCAGCTCTGCGTGAGCATGGATATGGAACTTCAATGAAACTCTTTAAAACAGTAATTCGCTCTTTTTCATTAAAAATCATTTTTATTCTAGAGTTTTTAAAAACAGATTAAACGATTATTGTCAGCTTTAGATATTAATACAATTTATTTTACAAACCTTTTCAATAAACGTCAAGCCATTGTTAGTTTTATGAATTAATGTCAAAATAATACATATTTTGACATTAATTAATAATATTCTATATTTACTGAATTACTTTAAAACTATTCGGCACTGAGAAGTTTTATTTATTTAAGACCTTTGTGACTAGATAAATACCAAGTGTTATGTGTGGTTGAACTCGTATTGAAGTGAGGATTCCAATATTAATGCAATATACTGAGTGTTGTATTTAAAAAACCAAAGTGACTAATGATATCAGAAAAATGGCAAATCTGACAACATTGCATGCTTCAAATTTTAGATCTCTAGATTGCAGAATAGCTGTATCCCATTTTTTGTACAATTCTGACCATCGATAAAAGAAATAATTATGCGTTTCAATCAAAGTAAATGGCATTAAGTAACGCATAAGTTCATTATTAGCTAAATAAACAACATTATTAGAAATTTCCGAAACAAGTCGGTTTTTAATTTTAATTTACTATTTTTTCAAATAATAATCTAATATACAGATATAATCTATTTCTTTTAAATGGAACCCCTATGTTTTTTTTCAATTTATAGACTTGCCTTGCTAAGCTAATTCCAAATATGTAAAACACGTTGCTTCAAATTTGTACAGGGTGGCAAAAATGAAAAAATTCGCACGTGCGTTCATAAAGTAACGAATAAATTTATTATTAGCTAAATAAACAACATTATTAGAAATTCCCGTAATAGGTCGATTTTTGATTTTAATTTACTATTTTTACAAATTATTATCTAATATACAAGGTGAACGACATTCGTGTAATTACATCATCACAATTTTTTTTAATGGAGCTCCCATGTTTTTTTTAATTTATAGATTTCTCTTGCTGAGCTGATTCCAAATATACATAACACGTTACTTCAAATTGGTACGGTGTGCTAAAAATGCAAAAACTTCAAGTTACTTACAAAATAATAAATGAAGATTAAACGTATGTTTATTCTTCATTCACGTACTAAGATCAAGTAACGAAAGACTCCTGAACGCCACATTCTGGGAGAGGACCGATGGCAGAAGGTCAGTTGGTCGCCCAAGAAAGAGATGGAAGGACGCAGTAGCCAGTGATCTACGCAAAATGGGAATACAGCAATGGGAAATAGTTGCTCAGGACTGACAACAATGGAGGGAAATAGTAAACGCGGCCAAGACTCACATAGAGTTGTAGAGCCAAATGATGATGATGATGAATAAACGTATTAAACACATTGAATGAAATTTCATATTGTTATACAACTACTTTAATATACTATTAAAAACACCTTGCATTATTTGTAACATTGTATCTAACAGCTTTTATTAGTAAAAATAGTAACAGCTTTTATTAGTAATCCAAGCCCCAGAATGATAAAAATATTTTCTAGCAGCTTTTATTAGTGATCCAAGCCACTGAACCATAAAAATATTTTATTCTTTTACAGTATATTTTGATTTTTTTTAATTTGACGTTAAAAACTATCAGAAATATTAAAGTACAAATCTGTATTGTTAACGCTTTAGAGAAGGTACGTTTACTTGAAAAATATTCAAGCAATTTATCATTTCCAACTTTTTTTTACAAAATGCCTTTAACTGAAAGTGATAGTATTGAAATATTAATGATGATTGGTATTGGCGATAAGATGCGGACTCCTCAACAAGAAGGATGCCGATTTTTTCATGCACACAGATCGTGAACCTATTTCACAATCTACTGTAATCAGAATAGAGCGAAAATACAAAGAATTAGGCCATGTGAGGGATGCAGCAAAGCAAGGTAGACCAAAAATTAATGAAAATATTCAACAAGACATAAGTCGTGTTGGAAAGTCTTTAGTATCAAACGTTTTTAAAAAGGTAAAATACCATCCTTATAGAGTACGTCTTATCCACGAATTGGCTGAAGACGACTTTCACCGAAGAACTTAATTCTGCGAGTGTATGACAAACTAACTTAACAATTTCATTAATAACGTTTTATTTTCGGACAAGGCAACTATTCATTTAAACTGTCATGTTAACGGCCAAACTACCCATTATTAGTCCGATGAAAATTCAAAGTGGATGCAAGTGTCCTATACGCAAAGACCACAAAAACGAACGTATGGGCTGGTATTGTGAGAAATACAATTATTGGTCCATATTTTTTAATGAAAATTTAACAGGAGCATTATATCTAGATTTCCTACAAAATATATTAATTCTTGATCTGATCCAGCTTTTCCTGTTATTCAAATACCCAATAATTTAGACCGCAGAATCTGGTTTCAACAAGATGGTGCACCGCTACATTCCGCAGTAACTGTGCGCGATTTTTTAAATAGAACTTTTCCACAACGGTGGATAATAAGAAGGGGACCAGTGGAATGGTCCACTAGATCACCTGATTTGAACCAATCAGATTTCTTTTTATGGGATTATTTAAAATCGTAAGTCTACATAAACAGACCTTATAATATCCGTCAACTACAAGACCAAATTAGACAAAAAATACAGAACATAACACCCGCTATGCTACAGAATGTTAAAGACGAAAGTAATGGCCCGTTCAGTCTTTTTACATTTACTGTAAATTTTCGTTTGTTTATTTTTGGTAATGTATCACAGTAATTGCATAATAGTAAAGTAGTTGTTTAACAATATGTAATTTCATTTAATGTGTTTATTACGTTTATCCTGCATTTATTTATTTTGTACGTAACTTGTAATTTTTGCATTTTTGACACTCTTGGAATCAGCTTAGTAAGGGAAATCTATAAATTGAAAATAATGGGCACTCCATTTAAAAAAAATGGTAATGACGTAATCATACGAACATGGTTCACCCTATATATTAGAATATAATTTGAAAAAATAGTAAATTAAATCAAAAATCGACCTGTTTTGGGAATTTCTAATAATTTTGTTTATTTAGCTAATAATGAATTTATGCGTTACTTTATGCCATCTACTTTGATTCATATTTTTTATTGCGCATTTTCTTCAACACAAACTTTTATACCGGATGTATTATGCAACAGTGGCCAATACCAACTTCCTTTTTTTTAATAAATCATCCTATATAATTATCCAATTTTTGCATTATTCAGAACATTTAAGAAATATTTCGTGTACATATCCTTTGTATCCTTTGCGTTTAAATCTTTTAGAATTGTTTTTTATTGTAAAAATTACCATCAAATATTAAAAATTATTTAATTAAAGAAATACTCCAAAAATTAATAAACAATACTCTTTATTTGTTGATAATGTAAAAAAATAAAAAGAAAACTTAATGTCACTATAGAAGATGTTCAAAATGCACGCTACGAATATCTTGGCAACATGCTTATCTTACACAGAAGTTTCTTCTAACGTTAGTCAATATCTCAGCTATAATTTTGTATACAATATTTTTGATACAACCCCATAAGAAGAAATCTGCTGGCATCAAATCAGGGAATCATGCTAACCACCGCGAGGGCCTTGCTCTATATTGCTGAAACCGTACCGTATTAGCTGGCATTTGTGGGTTTACTGGATCAAAATATAAGTTTGTGAAAGACCATCTATAAAAAGGGGACCTATAATATTATCTTCAACCATTCCTGTCCAAACAAAACGATTCGTAAACCAATAAATAATGGCAACGACACTCAAAGAAGAAACCACCACATATTTATAATTTTTCGGGGTGTTTGTTATCTGCCGTCAAACATTTAACGTTCACCGCTGTACCAGCAGAACAGGAACTGCTTTACGGAATAAAGACACAAAACGCGCTAGGTGCGCCGAGCGTAAACAAGACTAAACGCGCCAGGCGCGTTGGCGAAGTTGAACGTATTCATAAAATTAATAATATTCTATTTTAAATTTTAATTTTTAAATCTTCTCCGATAGAGTTTCGACATCAAATAAAAATGCTAAATCCTAAGAAAGCTGCTGACTATAATTCGATAACAGGAATATTACTTCAGAAGCTACCGACAAAGCAGTGGTGTTATTAACAATAATATGGAAATTATACGTATTCGCTACTTTCCAATACAATGTAAATTTGCTTAAGTTACTATGATTCCGAAACCTGGTAAGCCCGCAACACAAGCAAATTCATATCGCCCTATAAGCCTACTCCCAATAATGTCGAAAGTATTACAAAGGTTACTTTTACATAAAATAAAGCAAGTTTTTCCTATCAACGAAATTATAACACAACACCATTTCGGATTTATACGTGAACACTCAACCATTCAATAAAGCCACAGAATAGTAAATATAATTAAAACACGTCTCCAAGAAAAAAAGTTGCACTGAAGTGTTTCTAGATATACAACAGGCATTTGATAGAGTATGGCATAAAGGTCTCCTCTATAAACTGAAATTACACCTGACAGACCAACTATACTTTATACTAAAATCTTATCTTACTGACCGTTATGTTCAAGTCACGATTGAAGACAGCTACTCAAATTACCACATCATACAGTCTGGCGTACCCCAGGATAGCGTTTTGATATTTACAGCAGACGTTCCAACCAGCAATGATACCTTCTTAGCTACTTTTGCCGATGACACGGGAATCTTGGCAGTGCATATCGACCCTAGTGTAGCATCACAAAAAGTACAAAATTATTAATTACAATACCCAAGTTTCACATCCATAGCTCACTATCGATCGGATTGTGGACATGTTCTATTTGGTTTACAACATGTCCTCCAGAAGATAGCTAAGTATCTTTGTATATGTTGTTTTTGTGGGGAAATATGGTAGAACTGATGATATTTTATGTTTTCATTCATGTCTCTATGTAGGCTATCTCTCTCATTTATTTAAATTCCTAACTTTGCGTGTGTGTCACCTATTATAGCTATTTTGTTGTCGTTTTTTGGTGTTAGGTTATTTTGGGGTCATCATTTTGTTGATTTGTTAGGCAGTGCACGTTTATTATGTATAAGTTGATGAAACGAGTCTTTATTCGTATACTTCAAATTTATTCATTAACTGCTTGATAAGATGCTCATAAGTAAATAACAAGCAAAAATTTGCTGTTGCCCGGACTGGGGAGTTGTTCCTGACATCGCCCTCTATAACATAGGGTAGGTTTCAAAAATTCACTAATTAGTGAATGAAAACGACCTTTGTTTGCTAATAATTACTCTACTACAAATTCGTCTCATTTCTCTAAACAATTACTTTTAGTTAAATCCATGCTGATCCTCGTATCTGTTTCTTAAATTTTCTTAGCATTATTTGTCCCATTATGTTTTTAAGACAACTTTCTAGTTCCTATATTTATTGTTGTGCCCTATATTTATTAGAAATATGGTGCTTATATTACATTCTGTCAGTCGCAGTTTATTAATAGCTATTTTATTTATCGAATTTATTAATCTTTCCGATCTTCTTGATGATTTTAAATAGTTTTGGGTTGATATAATCTATTTGCCGTATATAAATTTATGGTGCGTAACTGTAGGTACAGCTACTTATTGCTTTCATCCATTTTACAACATTAAAATATAAAAACTTTGAATTATTCATGTCTATCTTTTTGTCCATCTATCCGTAAACACAACTCAGTTATTAGAATAGATAGAATGACAAATCAGGTGTCGAATAAGAGTTTATAACCCGAAGATGGTATTAAAGGTGATAAATTTGACCACGGACTTCCGATTACAGAGTTGCAACCAGAAGTACTGTTTTAAAGTCGGCGAAATAGTACAAGCGATATATTATTCTACGTACATTAGATACTTCCGGTTTTTATATCACTTTTGGTTAAAAAGTTGTAACCAGAAGTGTCACATTATACTCACGGAAATAGTAGATGTGATATATCAATCGGCGCGAATTTAAAGTCGAACTCGAATATTTAGTTCCCATTTTGATAACATTTCCGGTTAAAAACTTATGACGGGAAGTTTGGCAAAAATTACTCAGAATTGGTGAAATCGTATATCAATCGACGCAAACTTACAAGAACAGTTCAAAAATCGACTTCTGGTCACCTTGTACGTACGAAGTTCAATCGCTTGCTTTCTTTGGTATTAGGAGGGCGTTTACATATGTTATATTTAAAATTTTATATCTATTTCATCATCTTATTTACATATTTGTTATTATTTTATGCTACTTTTTTTATATAAACTTGACAAAATACCTATAAAGATTGTGCAAAGTTAAAATAAAATTTTAAAATTGTAGCCGTTGTTCAAACCCAAAATGAAACTTTCTTTACTGAGATTGTTGTAAATATACTTGAAAAGTTCCATTACTCTTTGTTTTATGTAATAAGTATGTTCCTTTTATAATGAAATACGGAATTTTGTACTGTATGTTCAATTTATCCGCGGCACAGGTCACAGGTCAGACGCCTCGCTTGACGCACCGTCTGTTGCAGGTGTCACTATCCTGTTATCACAGACTGTGTTTTCTCTGCTGGTGGCGCATGTTATAACCCAGACGTCCGACGCTGTGCCCCTGATAGGTTAGAGTCTCGGTTCAATAATTATTATATTATTTTATTTGCAAACAATACACTACTTCGGGCACCGGTTTTGTAGACCAGAAGCATTTGTTTCTTAAGGAGTAGAATCACTCATGTGTTAAGATAAAGATGGATATATCGTTACACTGTTGTTTCAGTTGATATGGAAACTATGGAATATCAATAAACAACAAAATCCTCTGTACTTTATTGACATCCAGATCTTACACAATGAGTTAGCTATTCTGATCAGGGAATCTATGAATCTGATTTAACGGATTAAGGCGGCCCTGTCTCCACAAGCCAAGCAAAGTTTCACATTATGACGAGCCCAGTGAGAAAATATTTCAAATATATGTTTGAATCACAGCTTAGTATGAATTTAATTTCACGTTTTTTTATTCAAGTTACTAATTTGAAGTGACAGCCTCGAAAATTTAATTAAAAGCTTAAAAGAATAATCTTAAAACTAGATGTTAAACGAGATATAGACAACACATAATATTTATTATACCTCAGAGAAAATTTACAAATAAGAAGTAGGTTATTTATTAAAATAAGAGTTGTAAGAAAAAGAAACTAGATGATAAAATTAGAGCCTTTTGAGACAAATTGTCGTGAATTGATTTAGATTCATTTAGTTTGATTTTCCATTTTTTAGTCCAATTATGGATTTTATTTATTGACAACTGTAACTTTTCTGCTGCTTGTTTGCTGGTATCACCTACTGCTAGGATAGCAGTATCATCTGAAAAAGTGGCTATAGTATCATTTTCTAGATTAGGTATGTCGTATGTGTAAAACAAGTAGAGGACTGAATTTAATATGCTTCCTTGAAGGACTCCTGCTTTGATTTCTTTTAAATCGGTGTACACGTCTTCTTGATTAATTCTGAAAGATCTGTCATGTATGTATCACTGCAATATTTCTGAATATTGATTAGGCATTTGAGTTTGTAAGATTAAACCTTCATATCATAATTTGTCGAAAGCCTTAGCTACGCCTAAAAATTTTCTTCTAATGATTTTTCAATTATGTTGGTAATTCTCTGTACCGGATCAATCGTAGAATGTTTATTACTGAAGCCAAATTGGTGGTTTGGAATCACTTTTCCTCTTCTATTATTGCTTTTATTCTTTTTAGCGGGAGTTTTTTAAGCAGCTTTTACATCACTGGAAAAGGAGACTTCATTTGGTGATATTGCTGGTTTTAGTATCATTATGACATAACTTCTATCACTATAACCTATTGGGACTTTTCTTAATCTAAATACAGCATTAATTAGGTTGGTCAATTTTACTATAGCTTTACGAGGCAGGTTTTTTAGTAATTCCCCAGTGATTAAATCATATGCTGGTGCTTTCTTCGGATTTATCTTTGATTTCATCAGCTACTTCCTTCGGGGATGTTGGTCTGATTCTCTAAATGCAATTTTGTGAAAAATTACATTCCAATAATAAATACTGAATAATAATTTAATTAATAAATAAAATGTTTGTCCTGATCTGGTTGAATCTGTATTAAAATTTTTGATATACATTATTTAATTGTTTCAAAAATTAAATAAACAATTTAATTTTTTATTTTTAATTTGTTACTTCTTTTATAAGGACAAATGTTTTTATTCTACAATTTTCTACTTTTTTCTGGGTAAAAACAATGCAAGGATTTTATAATTATGCAATAGTATACAAAAAAAAACTAACTACCAATTTGGTTAACTGATTTCGTAGCGGGAGGTTTTTTGGATTCAATCAGCATAGAAGTTAAATTAGTATTTCGTAGTGACTTTAATTTTAAATCGGACAAAAAATAGAAAAAAAGTTGTTTACCTGTGAGTATAATTGTCTATTAAACTGTATTTTATCCTATTGCCCAAGTTTATCTGTGAAAAAACCATCGATTTCACGTAAAAAGCTTATACGGGTTTTTGAAAGTTCTAAAAGGTATATGAGAGACAGCTGATGACAAATCCGTGAAGAGGTACAGCTTATTTTACTTTGTTTTTTTAAACAGTCATAAAAAGTAAAAAAATATTTTTTGCCTATAAAACACTTCTTATGCTTTTTAGAGAAAACTGGTTTAAATAAAAGTTGTAGATCTTAAAAAATTATTTAATTCGCGAGTTTCTAAATTAAAAACACATACACAATTGACCGAGATAATTACAAAACACCCATTTTTGGCAGTAATTTTTAAATGTTGATAACTTTGTTTCTTGCATAATGACATGTAATAATACTTACAATTATGGCAATTAACGAGTTATTAAAGTTTGCTAAATCTCAGGTAGATCGACCAAATAGTTCGTAAATTATTCAATTTGTTTATCCCGGAGAGAATATTTATTTAAAAAACTGTACTTGTCCAAACAAGGACTCAAGAGGTATTTACCGGATTACAATCAAATCTTTCAGGCTTCAATTTAAAAAAAAAATTTAAAGAATTTCAACATTTTTTCAAAATAAAACCTTTTGAAAAGGGGTTGATTTTTTAGCTTATAAACATTTAAAATACTTTTGATATTTTTTATGTCACGCGCTTGTGAATAGGCTCACTGAATTATGTTAAAAAAACACAATTTAAAAAAAAAAAGAACACTCTCAGTTTTTACAATCTTTGAATAAATGTTTTTAAAATAAATTTTGAAACGCATCTTTTTGTATTTTACAAAAAGAATTTATAAATATTATTACATATTTCTATAAATAATATATATTAATCAATAAAATTAAAATATTTCTTACGAAATAATAGTAAAATTCAACTTTTTTATGGAAAAATTTAAGTAACAGTTTTTCCGGAATTTTCCGATTTTTACAGGAGGTGAAAATAGCACAGCTCCTATTATTTTAACGAGCTACCGCAATTTAAAAAACAAATAAGCTTCTGCGTGCCATCGAAACGGAGATATTTCAAATTTTTTCAGCGCGCTTCAATTTGAAAAAAAAAACGGAGCTCGGACAGGCGACATTTTAGGAGTAAGTACCATCACTTTAACGGGAAACAATGAAAATATAATTTTAAGTAAAAAAATTGCCTTGGTATTGGATATAGAAGGTTCGTTTTGTTAAGTTTGTGATTTTTCAGTATCTTTTTAGCGAGCCTACGTACAAGCACGTGACATAAAAAATATCACAGTTATTATTAATGTTGAAGCTAAAAAGTCATTATTTTTCAAACTGTTTTTTTAATAACAAATTTGATAAAATTTTTAATTTTTTTTTAATATATCTTAAAATTGAAGCCTCAAATAATTAACTGCGCTCTGCTAAATCCTCTCGAGACACGGTTTGAGCAAGTACAGTTCTTTAAATAATCGCTCTCCAGAATAAACAAATTAAAGTTGAATTTGAAATTGCAAACTATTTGATCGATCTAGCTGAGATTTAGAACATTTCAAAAACTCATTAATTTCTATAATTTATTAACATTAATATATAATATATAATAAGTTATTAACATTTATAAATTACTCCAAAATTGTTTATGTATTTTAATTTAGAAACTCGCAAATTAAAGAACTTTTTAAAATCTACAACTTTTACTTTAATAATTCTTCTCTAAAATGAATCAAAAACGTTTCATAGGCAAAAAAATAATTGTTTCACTTTTTATGATTGTCCGTACTTCAAGGATTTGTCATCAGCTATCCCTTATATATACATTTTAGAAACTTCAAAAACCTGTATATTTTTTCAGATTTTTTTTTCCTTACTGGTCTATATGGCTTTTGTGATAAATGCCTTACGTTATTTTGGAAAATTTGCTTGGTTCACTACATATATTTTTTTATACATTAAAATGATTTGTACTATTTCGGCGGGAATACAATAAAAAATTTTGTTATATGGAAGAACAGAACCTACGTATGTATCCATCAAGAAAGCGTTTTATTGGGACCCTGCATATAATGGGTTTTAAATAATTTTTAAATGAATCTTACACTAAAAAAATTGGTTTGATTCAGTAAAAATATATAGTGGGCAAAAAAAATTACTTAGGTAAAAGTTGAAGCATAGATAGGAACAAGCTTTAAAATACGTTTAAATATATGGGGCCACCCAAATTGACAGGGTGAAAGAAACTTATCTTTTTTTAATGGAATGCCCTAAATATTTTTACATTTTTAGATTTTTATCGATGTTCTCGTTTTTGCAATATAAGTTCGGCAATTTTATACGAAGATTTTAATTTCATAGCAAAATTCGTAGAGATTTGACATCACAAAAATATATTTATGATTTTTAATTTAAAATTAAATTAAAAGACTATATTAAAAATCGTGTGAACATGAATATATTTTTTAATGCAGAATCTCTAGAATTCTACAAGGTGTTAATTTTGGTAATTATCTTTTAAACTACCTCGTGTAACATTGCAAAACCTATGTTATAAAAGCAAGAACATCGAGGAGGGGTCCAAAAATGTAAAAATATATAGGGTGTTCCAATACAAAAAAAAGATAAGTTTCTTCCATCCTATCAATATGAGTCAATAAGTATTTTTTGTATATTTTATGAAAAATGACTAATTGGACTTTACACTAATACCGCACCCAGTATTCTTTCTGTTCTTTATTTTTTACTTCATCCTAATTATTATGAATACTGACGCATATTCCCCTTCCTCTTTTAGTTCTGTACACTTACAGTACGTTGGTGCTTAATCGTTCTTAGTGATCGTTGGTTTAACAAGATGATTTATGAAGATGATATGTTCTTCATGTGGAATTATGTCGGCTGTATAAAACACATATTTAAAATAGCAAGCAGAAAGTTGAAGTAACGTTTTTGCTGTTCTTTAATATTTTCCCAGACGGCTACACCAAGTTCTTTTTTCTATTTTGGGACTTAAATGATCCAGTTTTTTTGGTATACCAAAGAATGGTGCTGGTCAGATAGTAAAAGTATTAGCTCCTGTTAGGATTATTGCTCCTTCTTTAACAAGAATATCCGCAATCTCGTTACCAGCAATTCTAATCTATACTGCAGAATCATTGTACATATCAAAGGATATTTTTTCCTAAGAGTTTTTTACAAAAGAAGGAAAATCGATTATTCAGGTAATAAATCTAAATCTAAATGACTTGTTGTGTATTTTAACAATATGTTTTTCACACAGAATCATTTATGTTAATAATCTCGTATTACCTTTGAATAAAGTGTATTTTTTCTCACTTACAATGGATGGATTATATAAATGTTTAATATCTAATGCACTGTCACTAGGAATGCAATATCACTTGATGCAACAAAACTTACATTTTCTAATAAACCTCATATATATATATACAAGCCCTAGTCTCACTCAAGCAATAGTTGTGTATTCTAAGCATCGTTAGTATGGTTTCTATTGCTTAAAACTTCCTTTATTTTGGTCTATGCGAGTTGATCTTACATTAGTATTATTACAGTTAATTTTTGTGTATGGAAAGCTAGAGAACTGTAATACTTTAATACTCTTCAAGGGCGGTGGGCTCCAATAAATGTTGTACACCGCATATAGCGTTACACCGTACGTCGCTGTAAGCTTGTACAGTAGTTGCACTCTGCGTTCAGCGTACAATAAGAGACCGCGTCCATTATTTATTATATAAAGTATACAGACCCGATGTATGGCGTAACGCTATACGCGGCGTAACGCGTTTATTGGAAACCACCGCCTAACTCTATCTTAAAGATTTTTTATAATTGTTAGTTTCTTCCTAAAAAATATATCTTATTAAAGCAGTTATTCTTCAAAGCAGTTTAACCAGTTTTTTTACTTTAAATCCACTATTTTAATAAACAAAGCTTTTATGATAGCTTACAGTGAAACATAAATCTTTAAAGAATACTAAAAATTAAAATACAAACACTATAAATCTCATATATTTTAAAATCAATTTATTTAATATATGTTTTGCTTAAAGAGAATTTTACTGTTTTCACAAAAATAAAATGGTCCCAATAAAACGTCAGCTCATAAAAAATACCACAACTTTTGTTGAGGATAAACACGTTAGATGCGATCCCAAGAAAAATATGAAACCACTCTTGCGAACGTCAGACAGTATCTAAAAATTTAACTAGCAATGCATTGTCATTTTTAAAGTATAGTTTACAACCTAATTCAAATAATTAAGGTTGCTCGTATTAATATAATTCAACAAAAAATATAAATCTGATAGTGTTATTTAATCCAAAAGCTCATCTTTATGAATGTCATCATATGCTGATATAGAAGTAAAATATATCACAAGGATATATATGCCAAAGTAGACTGGCCTCCAATAAATGCCGTATGCCGCGTATAATGTTACGTCGTACGTCAGTATGCTTCAGCGGTGGTCTCCAGTAAATGCCGTACGCCGCGTATAGCGTTACGCTGTACATCGCGTCTGTGTGCTTGTACAGCAGTTGCAAGCTGCTTTCAGCGTACAATCCATTATTTATTATATAAAGCATACAAATGTGACATATGGCGTAACGCTATGCGCGACGTATGGCATTTATTGGAAACCAGCGTCTAACAGTCCATAAATTCAACAAGCGTTATCGTTGATTAACCAAAGCGGTCGTCAAACAATGAGTTAGTATTTTATTATGTCCAAGATGTTTAACCTAGGTTTGCAGTTGTGATATATTTTATTATGCGTTTTACCGAAAATTCAGAAATATGCGATAACTTGTACCTTGTATAAAATGCTATACGTAAATTTCTACTTGCGTTTCTTCGCTGGCTCAAATAGATGACTAAAATCTGTCTTCACAGGAGGTGGATTGGGATTTATATAACTATTTCCACATAAATTAATAATCCATAAAAACCCATTAGACATATAGACGTTATTTCAACGTTATTCCAACGTTTGTTAGAAATCATAATGCACCATTGATTATTATAACAGTTTTGGATGTTCTAATGAAAAATGTATTGGTTTATTTTTTATTTATTGCTAAGAAGGTAATATTCAGTATAAATGTATATAAATATCCAAATTAAGCTTATAAATGTTTTTTTTTATTCTTAAATATTATAAAAGGATGTTAAATATGTCAAATAAGAATGTCAATTTTTGTCCACCCTAATGCATAAAGGATGAGAGGCTAATAGAAAGAACTTACCACAGATTTAAGGGATAAATTGTAATTCAAATAATACACAATGTAAATAATATTTTTCTGCTGTGACAGAGCTAATATCTGCCCAGGGTAAGCAGCTACTCTTGCAATGCTATTTTGGAATGGTTTATGTATCAGGACATAATCTATTTGGTTTGTATGCAGCGCCAAAATGAATTTATTCAAAGAAATTACAAAAGGCATTCAAAAAAGGGTTACTGTAAATGTTTAAATTGATGTCCATCTTGATCAATGTATTTACTGCAACGTTTCGCAACGGAGAGGTGGGTTAAGCGAAGAAAGTCAAGCTGTCCGCAAAGATTTTCAAATTCTTCTTCAATTGCAGTTCAGAGGTCGGGAAGGATGCATGGTGCTCTTGCAAAACCGCGGTCCTTGAGAAGGTCCCACGGCAAGAAATCACAGGGTGTTAGGTCACATGACACCCATTCGTCGTCTGCCTATCCATTCTCCAAAATGAACATTAAGGTAGAGAGAGTTGCCTGACTTACGCTGACCCCCGTATATATATATATATATATATATATATATATATATATATATATATATCTATATATATTTATGTATATATGTATATAAAATTATTCTACTGTTTCTTTTCCTACCTTGGTATTAAGTCACCAAAATAATTTTTATTTCATTGGATTTTATTGATTTTATGGCATTCCGTAGTTGTTCATAGAACTGTTTAGCCTAAGTGTCTGGTTTTTCTACTGTAGGAGCGTATACTTGAAGTATAATTACATTTATTTGTTTGCATTCCAACGTTATCAATTATTTCAGATATAGGCATTTAATCAATTCTTTAAGAGGATACCTACTTCATGTTAATGTTGAGTATTTTGTGTGTCAGTTCAAGAATAGTAGAAATTGAATATATCGGGCATATTTAGCTATTAGGCCATCTAGTTTTGCTTATATCCATTATGATAATGTTCATTCTTGCCATCTCTATAACTGGATTAGCGAGATTTCCTGTAGCAAATAGCCTTCTTACATTCCATGTCACTATTCTATTCATTAATTTCACTGTGCCAAACCTGGAGATTCTTAGCACCATTAGGTGATTTAGCACCTGCCCGGGACTGTGAGCCACTTGTCTAGGTTTTCCTGTCATAGTGAAATTTTAGTAGACAGTATGATTATCTTGGTGAAATAAAAACTTTATTGTCATCATTGTGGGTTCCTGCAATTTCATTTTTTTAATCAGTTTTTACAGTTATATTTTTGATACTCGGTTGTCAGAGCCTCTCTTATTATCTAATAAAGAGTACCAGGTATCAAGTTACCACTAGTGAAGATGAGGTAGATATTTAAGTAAGAGAAGTAATATGAGACGTATCCTATGAGTTATGCTTAATTATTTACTCATGCATAAACATAGACATCATCATCATCATCTTTGGCTCGACAATCCTCTGTGGATTCTGGCCTGCTCTAAGATTAGTCGACATTCTGTTCGGTTTCTGTATCTTTTGATCTCTAGTATCCCTAAGTCGGCCTCTGTTTCTTCTTCCTATAGGTGTTTCTGTCGTTTCCTTTTTAGCAATCATATTGCCAGGCATTCGTATTATGTGTTCGACCCATCTAAGTCGCTGTGTTTTAATGTACGTTACGATATCTGGTTCATTAAAGAGTTTGTATAATTCGAAATTAAATCTTTTGCACCACTGCCCTTGATCGTTTATAGCTCCAAATATTTTGCGGAGTATCTTACGCTCGAATATTCCCAGAAGTCTTTCATCCTTCTGCGTTAGAGTCCATGTTTCCACACCTTATGTGAGGACCGGCCTCAGCAGTGTTTTGTATATAATAATTTTAGTTTTTCTTTGGATATTTCTTGAGTGGAATGGTTTTTGGAGATTTATTCGTCTTTTAATTTCTTCGCTTGTTTTATTGGTAGTAGTCACTAGCGAACCAAGGTATGTGAATCTGTCAACACGTTCAAAGACATGACTTAAAAATGCTGTTTCCCGTTCCTCGTTTGCTATAGAATCCTTAGTAACCAACATGTACTTAGTTTTGTCTTCGTTGATGACTAGACCGACCTGTTTCGCCGCCGTTTCCAATTCTAGGAAATATTGCTCAACATCTCGCTTGCTACGCCCTATTATGTCAATGTCATCAGCGTATGCTAAGATTTATATCGATCTATTGTAAATAGTACCGCCGTCTCCAATAAGTGTGTCTCGGACTGCCTTTTCCAAGGCAATGTTAAATAGAAGGTAAGCCAGGGCATCCCCTTATCTGAGTCCATCCTTAATCTCAAAAGATCAAGAATTTTCTTCCTGTATCCTAACTCTGGCTTTTAAGTTAGACATTGTCATTCTCGTTAATCGGATAAGTTTTTCTGGTATACCAAACTCACGCATTGATTGGTATAGCACTGTTCTCTTGACACTGTCGCATGCTGCCTTGAAGTCGACGAATAGGTGAATAGGGTTTCAATGTTAAATTCTAATGTTTTCTCGAGGTTCTATCTTATTGAATGAATATGGTCAATTATTGATTTTTCTAGAGTAAATCCGGCCTGGTATTTTCCAACTATGCCAACTGTGTAAACTGGTAGCCTTTCGTAGAAAATATTTGCTAGGATTTTGTAAGCAATTGTTAACAGCGTTATACCTCTGTAGTTGTCACAGTGGAGCTGATCACCTTTTTTATGTAACAGGCATATCCCGCCTTAACACCATTCACACGGCATGATCCCATTTTGCCAGACAAAAAGTAAAAGTTTATGCAGTGCATGTAGCAGGGCGCTGTTGTTATCTATGTATGAACATAGATAACAAGCGAAAATAGCGCTTTTGGTATCAACACAAATTTTCAAGAGAAGAACTGTAATATATGTAGGTAACACAGTATATGGGTGGTTAGTAAATAGATTCGGAATAACAAGGGTGAGAATCGTTGGTATTTTAATTGACAGTATCTATTCAAAGTTTTATTTACATGTCTATGGTAAATTTTTATTTTTATACCAAAATATTTAAATATCAAATAGTGAATAGGTTTTAGTTTAGCTTAAGTATTTTTATACTCTAAAAATCCCCAAAAACCACTAAATTTGCGACATTATATTGTTTTAAATAAACGATGTGAAGTTAACTTCAAATCGTGTTAGCTAGTTTATTTACAACAAATTTATTAATACGTTTAAATAAAATATTATGGATTGTAATGTATTTTGTTTAGCTTTTCATTTATCTCTTATTGTTTTATCATTAATTTATCTGGAAAAGTTCATAAGCCCCACCCACCTCTTGTGATGTTATGGCTGTCTTATCTTAGTTAAAACAGCAACAATAAAGACACTTATGAAGCATCTTCTTCGCAAGTGTGTGTGTTTGTGTTTTTTAAAGATCTGTAATTAGTAATCTCATGCGAAACCTCTTAGATTATCCTGATTGGAGGCCGGGCCGCCCTTTGCATGCATTCGACTGTAACAGCACTTCGCCCAGCCACAGCTATTATAGTGCTTCTCTTTACTGTGTTGGGGTGAATGGTTGGATACTGCGGACCGTCGCGACGCCGAGGCTAAATTTTATGACGAATAAATATATTTTAATAAATTACAAATAAGTTAATGAGTTATAACAAATAATAATAATAAATAATGATAATACCATTCTAATTCCTATGTGGCATATTTTGAGACAGACCAAAATAATATATTCAACTTTCTACAATTTTCTTTACAATAGTTATTCTTTTATTTTTACGCTTTTAAGAAATAACCAACATTGATATATTTAATTAATAGCAATTATTTTACATACATTTAACTTTTTTTGTTTCTTTTTTTTTGTTTTAATTTTCAGCTGATAATTTTATCTCTTATGAATAAAGTATTAATTCTTACATATGTTTAACAAACAGGTTATTGTAACAAAACTAATAGGATAACTCTATACTAAATAACCATGTTTCTTTAATTAGGTCCTTATGGGCAATGGGCAAATGGTAGGTTCAAATTCCAGTTTCTGCCTCATTGATTCAGATTCGTTTTCAAGGTTTGAGCTCAACAATTATAAGTTACCATTTTAATCGTCTGCAAATTAACATGCAAAAATGAAACAAAGAAATAAGGATGAAAATGAAAGAAGTAAGACTAGATCCAGTTCCAAGAGACACTACTTCAGTCAGTAGCTTTATTGGGAGGAGTTTAAGAATTTCTCCATATAATAGTCCATCAATATTTTGAATGTTTAGTTTATTGGCCCTTCCATCTGCATATATTCTCCAATTGCATAAACCTAGCACGATGTAATTTAATTCTACCTCTGGCTTCTTTTCGACTCGAAGACTTACATGAAGTCCGTCCATTTGGAGCCCAGGATAACCCCAGAAGACGGGTTAGTATTACTTTTAAATCCCTACTTTGGTCTCTAGAACTCCCCTATGCTAATACTGATATTATGATGATCCGAATTATACAAAAACAGGGATACACCTATTTTGCATTATGAAGATTTGAAATTTGATATTTATAACGTTGCCAGATTTACCAATTTTCTCATATCATTAGTCACTTTAATTTTTAAATACAATACCTTGTATATTGTACCTTTATTGGAATCTCCACTTCAATACTACTTCAGCCGTAAAATACATTCGATTTTATGTAAAACAAAAGTCTAGAAAGGCCTAGAAACTAAGTTTGAACATAGTAATTAAAAGTTTACTACATTGCCTGGCTACTACCAGTTCGTTTGACACGTCATCATATCATATCTTCCTTGGGTTTTTCTTTTTCTATTGTTATTTGAATTTTTGTTTTCATCATTTGTTTCGGTGCTCTATGCTCATCCGTTTTATTCGGATCTTCTAGCTATCTTCTTTTGGCAACTTTGACTACCTGTAATGGTTGTCTCGTTAAAAACTCTTGATTTTGTTAATATTTTGGTTTATCAAAATTATAAATTTAAGAGCTTAAAACTTTAATAAAAATTATTAAAAAAGGCACTAAAAATATAAAAAAAAAATAAAATATAATGTATCTAATGCAATGGTATTCATTGTACTTTATACGCTTCACTTAAATAAAAAAAAATAGGAACCACAGTCCAAACAGTTCCATATTCTGTGCAGGAAGATTCAGGTACAATGGAAGAATAACCGGATTACCCTCTTACTAAAAAAGGCAGGTCAGTGTCAATGCGATAATTATAGAATGATAGAAAATAAAATAATAAAAGAAATTGTTTGGATGTAAGAAAAACAAAAATAATAGACACCTGATTAAAAACATTTTAGAAAGAAAATTAGAAACGGTAGAAGATATATATCTGAATTTTGTAGATATAAGAGCTGCTTTCGATAAGTAGAGAGGAGAACGATATATACATGCCTAATAAAGTTAGAATTATCAAAAGTACTACGAAAAATTATAAAGAACTTATATAGGAGAGTAATAACAGAAGTTCAACTGAATAAAAAAAAGGTCTGGAAGTTTAGAAATGTAACAAGGTATAAAACAAGAAGATAGCCTAGAAGTCCACTAATATTTTGAACAATGATGGACAGTATATTAAAAAACACAATAACACGAATCAAAATTTGCAAACAACCCCAGGGTAGAACAGAATGGAGCCCATACAATTGTTCTTGTAGTTCTTTACAGTTGTTTAGCTTACAGTTATAAAAAATTGAAGAGACAAGAGACTAACAGAGATGTTGACAAAAGGGATTGAAAATATAAAGACGAAAATAAATAAAGAGCAGATCAAGGTAATGATAATAAAGAATAAAAACAAAACAAAAAATAAAACAATCAAATTCAAAGAGAAAGAATTGGAGATAGTAGAAACATGAAATTGCCTAGCGACTAGCAATGTTTAATGACGTAAAAATAGCCTTAAATATTTTTAAAAAATACAAAGAACAATACATAAAATAATATTTCGAAAGAAAAATGATAAATACAATAGTAAAATTTAAAGTTTTTAACGAAATTGTTTTCTATCTATTATATTTGCCAGTGAATCATGAACATTACAGAAAAAAACAAGAAGTAAAATAACAGCTATGAAAATAAAATATCTTCTGCTGGATAAGATATCTTCAAAATGGATAGATAAAAAATGAAGAAATTGAGAGGAAACAGTGGAGCTGTTATATACATCTAATGAGGAAAAGCAATTTAACTAAAAGGGTAATAGAAGCAAAGAGAACAAAGCAAAAATGGCAGACCAAGGAAAAAATGGATAGATAGAATAAAGGAAACTGGACAAAATGAGGAAAATTATTGAAGCAGTAAACAATGAAATAAACAGTCCGATGCTGAGTAGCATGATGTTTGATAAAGAACTGGATTAACTACCTTGGGTAAATTAGTATAAAAAATATCTTTTATTTTGTATTTTTTTTTCTGTTTAAGATTTAAACAAATTTTTCACTAGTCTATATTACTAAAGTAAAATCTGTTACGAAGAAAGTCTGTCTTAAAATAAGCCACACTGTGTCCTAATCCTCTTTCATTCCTCGATCCTAGCGCAAACTCTTCACCTTCTCTTTAACTCTTCACTCCTCAGTCAGCAGCCACTTTCCAAATCCTTCTAAAAATCCTTATGTAGTGGTTAGTAGGGTTACAGGATGGGCCATATAAACTGCATATCTGCAAATTTTATTTCCTCGCTGCTCATTCACTCAGACTCAATACCTAGAGTGATTGCTCGCCGAGTCACTCTTGACTGCCAAAGACCTTCTCACCTCCAAGTATCAAATGGCTCTGTCCCACTAGGATTATCAATCTGTATGTTTTGTTGTTGATATGTTATTTTCCTTTATTGTTTGTACTATGTGTCTTACTAATTCTATTTTATTTCATTTTTCTTATGATTCGTTACCTCCTCGTTTAAGAGTAGTGCTACTTATAGAGGTATATATATGTAAATGTATACTAATCTTTCACATTTATTTAATTTCATAATAAACTAAAAAATGACTAATAACACTTTTTAAAAAAATAGCAATAATAATGTTAATGGGGAGGATGAAATTTTGACACCGTGCATGTTATTATTATTAACTTTGAGAAATGATTAAATTTTCGCTAAATTAATTAAGAACAGTATTGATTAAAGTTCGCCTTATGTGGTTCAATGTCTTGTCACTTTATTTTTCTTACTCACATACTAGTATGTGCCAGAAGGTTTTTTGATCAAAAAAATATTCCCATCTAAAAACTGTTTAGCTGTGGTTAATTGGTAATAAGTAATTTAAACATATTTTTGTTACATCTGGTATATTAATTGCCATCATTAGTTTGTGTTTAATAACAATTGTTAGATGACGTAGTATTTTATGGCGAAAACAAATATAGTCCCTTGCGCTTTCGTCACATGGTCGCATGTGAGGGAAAGAAAATGTATTATTATCACTGTGCCGAGCTTTCGACATACTCTCTGACGTCTTCTTCGGGCTTTCGGGGTCTAACTCTAATAAGCCTCCAGCCACTACTACACTGTTCACTAATCACTGCACTAGTGAAGTGTAGTGTCTAGTTGTAGCAACAAATGTGTTCTTGGAGGTATTATTTTTCTTTTTTTTTCATTTGTTTGTATATCTCTTACAGAACTCAATATGTGTAATTCTTTATATATATTTTGAATTAATTGATCTATTTTATTTTGTATAACGGGTGGAATAAAAGTAATCACCCTATTGGAAAACGCTATAACTTTTGTAAATGGCGCCAAATGTCAATTCGGTTTTGACATTTGTCAAGAAAACAAACGCAGAATACAAATTGACGATCCATGAATTGGTTTTGCTTCACAAGAACGCGGAATAGTTGTTTCGATTTTTTTGCGCAACTATTCGTTGGTTGTGTTGGCGCAACGTAAATTTCGTCGCAGATTTCCTGACCGTCCGACACCAACTGGACAAATACTGCGGCGTTTGATCACTTGCCTTGAAGAGTCTGGTACAACACGAGATGCTCCCAAGGCTAGCCGGCCTCGGAGCATCCGTTCTGCTAGGAATATCGCTGCTGTTGATTGGGCATTAGCCGGCGGTCCCTACGTAGAATTTTGGTGAAAGATTTAAAGATGTTCCCTTACAAAGTGCAGACAGGTGCATCAGATGCACAGATGCTATTAGCTGTTGAGCCAAACGCGTTTTACCTACGCTTAAGCCATCCTGAATTTCAACAAAGAGGGGGCTTTTTATCGAAAATAAAAAGGAAAATGAACTCATGAGCGAGGAGGCCCATTTCCATCTTAGCGATTACGTGAATAAACAAAATTATCGTTTCTGGGGCACCAAAAATCCGTGTATTACCCACAAAACGCCATTACATCCGTTCAAATGCTGTATACGCTGGAGGAGTCATCGGGCCATTTTTCTGTGAGAACGCCGCAGGCCAAACGACGATTATGAAAGGCACACGCTACAGAGCCATTATTACCGATTTTTTTCTTTCTCAGTTGGATAAATTTGGGACTGCAAAACAGGTAAAGATGAAAGTATTTCCGGGTCACTTAATCTCTCGTTTGGGTGATTTGCGCTGTCGATCAACCGAGTTAACCGTTCCAAACTTCTTTTTATGGAGTTTTTTGAAGTCGCGGGTTTATGTCAACAAGCTTCAGACTCTTGAAGTCCTCAAGGAGAATATTTGCCAGGAATACGAGGACTTGATGGAATAAATTCTAATAGATTAAGTAAGCAACTTTCACAAGCAGAACCACCAAAGTTTTTCATTAAAAAAAATTATAGCAGAACATCATGTGATAACTTTTGACCCACCTTGTATCATTCTGAAATTCTCCCATTCTGCTCTTAATCATTTTCCAACTCATCAAGGCTGTCTTAAGCAATAAAATAGGATCTTATTCACTTTCTAGATAATCTTAGGTATGTTCAATTAAGTTTAGATCTAGATTATCTCTTGACTAATCTTAAAGTTGGATACCAACCTTTTGAAGGTATTCCATTGTTACTCTGCCAATGTGCATGTATCGGACAATGATGCCCAATAATTAATATAAACAGCACTACATATTATTTAAAAATTTCCTTAATATACCAAAGAGTTGTTAGGGATCCTGTGTGAATCATTGTTTTGTCTGTAGGACCTTTAAACCGGATGCCCCCTATATTATATTCGAGCCGTCTACAAAATTTCATATGCTTTTTGCCAATTCCAGAGAGGATATTAGATAAAATTAGGTTATATATACATAAATTAGTTAAAGGTACATGGTTTTTTGTGCAACTGCTTCTCCTTTCAAAAGAAATAAAACAGTACGAAGAAAATCTTAAAACTCAAAGTTATTTTACACACAAACACAAAGGTTATTAAAATAATATCTTAAAACTTAGATTAAACACTCTGTATGTCATATTCTCTGCTTAGAGCCAAATAAAAATGATCAGGTGTCAAAATTTCGTTCGCTGTATTAACCTAACCTATTTTATGCTTTATAAGGTAACACTGACGACTAAAATCGAGCAAACTCATGAGTTTGTAATAAATGTATGGTTTTGTCGTGCATAGATTGGCAGTCGTGGGGCCGCAGTGCGAAACAGACGGATCAGATCACCTAAACTCTCTCTCTCTCTCACTGTTGTAGACCAAAGATCAAATTCCCCAACGATCTTCGCCAGATCGGCTACCACGTCAGGTAATCTTGCACTATCACGAACCAAATTTAAATATAAACAAAATACTTTTAAAAACATGCACTTAGAGATGATTTTTTTTACTAAATATGCATTATAGAAAGCTTTGCCTTTTCCTTAATCTTGTTCTATAGCTTTCATCCCATCTGAAACCTGAATTTAAAAAATAAAGCCGGAATTTAAAATTAAATATAACCAACTAGAGGGTTAAACACACTGGCAGTGTCGACATTACTTTCAACCAAAAAGACAAATGTATATGCCAACCAACTGTATTGAAAAAAGTTTTCTGATTTCCGCAGAATAAAAAATAGAAACTTAATTGTAAAAACCAAAATATAATTTATTTTATATTAAAAAAAATTGATTTCCTTTCTTTTATCTCATTTTTCTTTAATCTTTTCCAAATATGATTTTTTAAATTTTGTTCACGTGTTTCTTATCACAATTATTCATTTATTCAGGTTGATTAATAAAAATTTAACTTGAATATAAATTACTCATAATGCTTTAAATGTATCCTTAATCTTTTAATTTTGTAAGCATTTAGTATTTTTATTTTTTTTTTTTTTTCGTGCATAAGGAAATTTTCTTCAGAAATGTTTGCAAATCTATATATGTGACAACTGCTGTCTTGGTCTTTCACTTTTTTTGTCGTTCTGCAGCCAATTGACTTATATGTTGTAGTGTGTATATGTTGAGTTACTAAGTAAAGTTAGCCATGTTGAGTTACTAAGTAAAGTATCGTGGACAGATAGGGTGAGAAACGAGGAAGTCTTAGGAAAGTCAAATACTGGGAGAGAATTACTCAACTTGATCAAGGTACGAAAAATTGGATACTTGGGCCATATCCTTAAAGAAAAAAATACGCAATCCCTCAACTAATTATCCAAGGAAAGATTGAGGGCAACAGGGAGTAGGTCTCAAACAAATGTCGTGGCTACAATATTAAGAACTGGACAGGCATAAATAACATTGGCGAGCTTTTGCATTCCGCAAAAGACATACGTCTGTCCTTAGATAATTCTATGCTAAGTACCATAGAGAGATATTATATTAATTGCTGTCTTAATTACTAGCACAACTTTATTTCAATATGATAATAATCAAACAAACGTAATTCCAAATATAAATCAAGTATTTTCTTCATAAATCTCTTCATGAAAAACTACTCTTGATTTTCATAATAATTTTAACCCAGTTTTTCATAATCGTCACAAGGTTTATTAGTAAAAGTAATAAGAGGAAATTTTGAAACTTTCTCTAATTTGTTAGCGATAGAAAGTGTCAGATAGAAAGTGTCAGTTTTCAATATCAGACATTATTATGACGTTGTTATTATTATCAAGTTATTATTATGACGAATGTCAGAGAACACCTACTTGGCTTATATATTATATGAATTTCTAGGTAGTTGTTTTATAATGTTAGATGTTATTGTCACTTGGTTTCCGAGAGTACTTGATTTAAGTTTCTAGGATATTTTATAATTTTCACTTTCAACCTCTATTTAATTTTAAGTTTATATTTTGTTCTTTATATTTTTACTCTTGTAGTTGCTGATCAATTTAATGAAGGCTATAAATTACCGAAAACATTGATTTTATTATTAAATATGCAAAGTTGATCCGCTGCCAGGTTCCATTGCCTCATTACATGAGTAGCCTTTCAAAGTATATCTTTGTACAGTTGGTAAAGTGCATGGTTCTATCTAGATCTCTATCATATTTTTGTTCAGGGATCGACGAATCCCTCATTTTCTCTTGTTCTCAGAGAATTTTTCTTTTAAAAACATTGTCCTTTTTCTATCATCTTTCATTTTTACGTCCATAATAAACTATTGGTCTAATGATCTTCTTCTTTTTCTGCTTTTTCAAACTATGAGTTCGTTGTTTTCGTGTTCCACAGCTAGCAGTCACCTTCTTTAAGGTCTCTATCCATCATACCATTTCCTATGTACGTTTTCCATCGTATAGCAGATCTTCCTTTTAGTCTTCTTTCCGGCGGGTTCCAATTCAATTTTCTTTTCGGCTCGATCACCTGTGCTCTAGCATTCTTTATACATGCTCGTCCCACTGCAGGGTCCTGTTTTCTTACTTTTTTGTAATTCAAAAGTTCATTTCAACTGTTCTTATGTTATTTCGTATTGTTGTTGTCATTGGCCATACTTCCGCCCCATATAAGGTAATATTTCAGCACTATTCTCTGACAGATCCTTTGTTTTTTTTTGGTTAAAGTGTTGTTTCATATCACTGCATAGAGTGTTTTCGTGACTTGTTTTCGCCGTGCTATTTTCATTTCTATATCTTTCATAAAAGTACCATCTCGGCTTCTACCCTATATACTTAAAAGTCTTACAGCTCTTAATAGTCTCTATTTCTAAACTTAAATTCATTCGGTCTTACACATATTTATCGTAGTTCCATAGCTGATATTCTTCCTTTAATTTCTTTATCATATATTCCATATTCACCCTGCCCTGTGCAAAAATGACTTGGTCATCTACAAAAAGTAGTGAATGTAATATATTTTCTTGTACTGTTTGACCCGTCGTTGAATAATTTTGGTTTTGAGAAAAACGATTATTTTGACGACGTTTTGGTAAGTTCGCACTTGATATTGTCAAGTCAGATAGTAACGTCTCTTGCTGGTGCTTGAAGTAAACTGGACAGATTGGTTAACAGTTAACAGTTAACAGAGTTGATAAACTCTTTTCTCTGATGTGTGCTTGGTCTAATGGTATATCAGGGTTCGCCTTTCGATCTCCCTTAAGCTATTCCTTAAACTTTTTTGTCTATTTTCTTATCATTTCTTGATGTTGCGTCAATATATTACCTTCCGTATCCCTGCACATCGTTGTTCTCGGTTTGAATTATTTTCTGATTTTTTCAGTTTCTGGTAAAACTTTCTTGTCTTTTCAAAAACTAGTTTTTGTAGTTCTTTTTTCATATTTTCTCTATTTTTTCTTCAACGGATGCTGTTTAAGTAGTTGTTTATATTCCTCATCTGTTTGTGAGATGCTATGCCCTTGTTATATCATTGAATATACTCTGTTTTTTCTTGTCATTTGTTCTTGTTCTTCTTTTGTTTAATTTCCATTTATATATATATATATATATATATATATATATATATATATATATATATATATATATATATATATATATAGTTTTTCTTCTGTTACGTCCAATTTAATTCTAACACCTTATTTTGATCAAATTCACGATTTCTATCCGGTTTAATTGAATTTACAAAGCCTTTTACAAAAATAAATAATTCTGTTATCATTATTGGTTATTTACGTTTATGAGATTTCAAAGTTTGATGGCTTTACAAGCCGTTAAAACTTTATAATTTAGATAATACGTCCAGTGGGTTGAGTGGTTTTTAAGCATGTTATTACTGTACAAATATTACTGTTTATTGCAAACTTTTTAATTATTTATAAGTACATTGATTATTATTATTATTTAGGAGCTTGAATAAACTCATTAGTTATATAGTTGACGTAACATTTTTTTAAGTAAATTGGATATTTTATTTTTATATATATATATATATATATATATATATATATATATATATATATATAAACTTTTTTTAAAATCTATGAAACGTAAAAAATGTAAAATGTAATGTTGATTGCATAGACTAGAGAAATTAGCTAGAAAAAAAGCTTTTTCGTGGCACTCTTTGATACAGGTATATAACAACCTCTTTTGATACATATGGTGATAACAATATGTAATAAACAAAACGTACTAAAAATGAAGACCAGTAAATTATAAGGAAACGTGACACAATTATACTGAAAAAGCATAGAAAATCTTTAGTTTTGAGCATTTGTAAAGATATTTTTGTTAATTTGTTGCTTAATTATTTCAAAAAGAGCTTGAAAAATCGATTTTTTTGAAAATTATTAATAACTTTTCTAAAAATGAACAAAAAACTTTAATTTTTCATCAGAATGGGAACAATATTACAAATATTTAGCTATAAAAATTTCAAGAAGTTACACTTAATAGTAATTGCAAAGTTGAAATTGTTTATCAAAGAAAGCTTTTATCTACAACGTTTTTATGCGTAAACTATCAAGTCTACATTTTACTTCAAGTCTACTATTCTGAAAGCACCAAATTTTAATCGTTAAATTATATTATTTAACGATTAAAAAATTTATGTTAAATATTATAAAATAGATTTACTGTGACACTGTGATTAAGCTTATAAAAATTTACTCAAAGACATCAAGATGTGGGAAGTTTTTTTTTTTATTCAAAATGTTGGCATTTTAGCAGGAATCGTCAGCCTTTTTTAAAAAATTCACCAGGGCTTTGTTTATAAATATTAAGAATTTTAAAAAGCACTTGAAAAATTAAAAGTTCAAAATTTGAAAAAAAAAATTATTTCAAAACGATTTCATTCAAAAATGAAGGGTTTAAAAGCGAAGCTATAAGAATAACTTACGCGGATACTCATTTTATAGGATTGTTTACGATTTTTCAGTAAAATTGTGTCACTTTTCTAGATAATTTACCGGTCTTCACTTTTAGTATTTAACATTAAATACCGATATTACATTGTTTATATATATTATTTATAAATAAGATATGAGATTTATTATCTTGCCTAGTTTATTTATTACTAATTTTTCACCTTTATCAAAAGCGGTTGTTAGATACCTGTATCAAAGAGTGTCTTAAGAACATCGCTACTTCCCTGGTCGAACAATAAATTGTAGTTTAATCTCATATAAATACAATACTTAACATTTTCTTAATGTTTCAATTTATGTATTAATTTAAGATAAACCTTTTTTGTTATGTTTCTTATAATTTTTTTCTTGGTTTTTGGTAATGTAAAACTAGGAATGCGATTTAAATGGAAAAAAATAATATATACATATTTAAAAATAATAAACGATTAGTTCTAAGGTAATAAAAAGTTTCTATTTCAATTCTGCTACTGAATATTGTTTACCTAATTACTTATACATTTGTGTTTTAGCATAGGTATTTTTTAATAAGGAATAAATTTTTATTACTGTGAGTTTTCGAGCAATTTGATATAATTTCATCAACAAACTAATAAACCAACAAACTTTGAACGAACAACCTGCAAGAGTGTGTCCTCCCCCTGTATATATAGTAGATTTTTTCTCCATCTCATTTTCTTTCTGTGTTGGTGAAATGACGTGATATTTATAAACAAAAAATAATGTAAAAATCTCCTAATACTTTTAAATTAGACTAGAAATATTTCTTAGTTTGGTAAAACACTATAAAATATATTTTTGTGATTTGTGATTATTCTTTTGAAAAAAAAAATAGGACAAAACAAAAAGAAAAACGAAATACATTTTTTTTTTGTATAATACATAATAATTTTTTGGAAAATACAAAATAAACATAATCGTCACTTAAGTCAAGATCTGTCAAATGAAAGGCCCTAATTAGAAAAATTAATTTAGGCGTAATACTTTAATCGCTATACACATATAATCCGTTTATATGGCGTATAAAAACTATACATATATAATCCGTATATGAGTATTTTCTTGTCAATTTTATAATAAGGGAATTCTTTTGACAAGAGTAATATTAGTTAATTTTTTTTAATTAAAAACTTATGGATACACCATTGATTCACTAATTAAGAGCTTTCATTTGATCCATACCTTGAGCTTGAGTGACGATTATGTTTATTTTACCTATAAATATAGTATAATAGAATTTAAACGTATATATCAAACTGCTTTTACTGTAAGATTTAA
Source organism: Diabrotica undecimpunctata (assembly GCF_040954645.1). NCBI lineage: Eukaryota > Metazoa > Arthropoda > Insecta > Coleoptera > Chrysomelidae > Diabrotica > Diabrotica undecimpunctata. The sequence goes on from NC_092812.1 coordinate 52,733,754, forward strand.
GAAATTGAAAGAATTAAAGTAATTAAACAATTAGCGATGTATTAGAACAAGTTCTCATGATATTTGAAATATTTTTCACCATTAACGAAAATAATTCCAAAATACCAACTATTGCTGTTTAACCTTTAGAAATCAATAAACTAACTCTCTTCCAATAGACACTGGTTTATATTGAATTTATTATTACTTGTGGCTGAATAAGTACTTTATCAAATTAAGAAACATTTTTTTCTTAGAAAATTATTGCTTAGTAAGATTTTTGTACTAAAATAAACAACTTTCAATTATGTTAAAAAATACCTCTAATGTTGACAAACGGCACTGTCTCATCGACCTCGGCCTGTGAATTTCATGTGAATATCATTTGAGGAGGGTACGATCGTAGTACGTGAAGAATTTAGACATATTTATTGATATTTGATGTATAAAGCTTGCGTGTGAGTGTCAGTAGAAAAAAAAAGTATAACATTGTTTATATTTTGATTTAGAAGAAAGTTGGGTGTACATATAGTAGACATCATGGTGTTCAGGGTATTTTATGCTTGACATATTCCATAATTCACTTATTTATTTTGTACAAATTTATATTTTTTTTAGTTTTGGTTTAATTTTATGTTTGTAGTGTAGTGTAGTATTATTAGATGTAGTGTTTTTTGTGCACAATAGTTCCAAAGGCAAATTCTAACTTGGCGGATGTTACAGGAACATATTTCAACTGTATTATGTTTATGGTGGCTTCTTCGGTGGTACTTACAGTTGTGGTACTCAATTACCATCATCGTACCGCTGACATTCATGAGATGCCTCAATGGGTAAGTATAATTTTTTTAACGAAAAGCTATAAATATTTTTTTACATGTTTTTTTAATTTGGAGTATATGTTTTTTCCATGTAAGTTTCGTATCAAAGATCATTCCTAAAAACCTGATGTCATCAGCGTAATTTAGAATTTGGTTAGATAATTTTAGTTGTGGTTTATTTGGATCAAGTTTCTTTGAAAGTAACAAACACTTTGATTTGCTGAGTGGAAACTGAAATCCAGTTTTCTTAAATCAGTTTTCGAGTTCGTGAAGTGTGATTTGTAAGTGACGCTGAACTGAGAAGATATTTTTCCCTTAAGATATTAACACCAGATCATCTGCATAGAGTTTTATGGTGTAATATTATTCATGGCAATTAAAAGTAGCTTTAACTTATTACAGAACCTTATGGGGTACCATTTGCTTGATGTCTCATTGAAGATGTGCAATGGTTTACTCTTACTTGAAAATTGCGTTGTTTAAGAAAATTTGAATTCAAATTAATGATATTACCTCTAATATTCTATGCTGGGGTCAAATGCTTTTGTAATATCTGGAGCACTGCAATAGTTTCTTGTTTGTTCGCAAAAGCTTCCAGAATTTTCGACTCTAAATCAATGAGATTATCAGCAGTAGTTCGATTTTGTCAAAATCCACTCTGTTCGTTAACCAGGAGATGATGTTCTTCTAAAATCCATAGCAATCTTTTGTTAAGTATTTTTTCCATGACTTTGCACATTACATTGGTGAGTAAGAGGGGTCTGTAGCAGAAAATTTTAGTTCGTGCATTGTTAGGTTTGAGAATAGGTATAATCATTGAGTTGATCCAGGAGGTTGGAAAGGCATTATTTAACCATTATCGAGTAAAAGTTTTTAGAACACCTTTAGCGTTGTCTGGCAACTTTTTCTAAGAATACTAAAGGTATATTATCAGATCCTGGAGCAATTTTTAGTAGTATGTAGGGCAAAATTAAGTTCATCTAAGGTTAATGGAATATTGAAAGGACTATTATCTTTATCTTCAGAATCGAGCTGTTGTTTTTCTGTGATCGTTTTGTGTTGTATAAACTCTTCAGGTAGCAACATGTAGCAAAAACTTTAGCTATTTCATCGTTTTCTTATTATATTATTATTATGAGTAATAAAAGGTAATTGGTAAAAATTTTCCTGATATTTTACGAATATTGCGCCAGACTGTAAATAAAGGTGTTGAGCTTTTTATTTTTGAGACAAATTTCTTCCAGTTGGTTTTTTGAGCAGTCTTTGTTATATATCTAGCATATGCTCTCTGTTTTTTGTATTCAATGATGTTAGTTGTGTTATTATGTTTTTTCATTTTGTTGAAAGATGCTTTATATTGCTTGATTGCGTTGCGACAGGTTACCACAAATTTCAATGAAGCGCTCGCCATTTTTATTTCTACATACTAAACTACATAGAATTCACACAAATGCACCCTAGTGCATAGGAACAAATTTACCCCTTTCTCAAAAACGCACCCCTTCGGGGGTCGATTGACCATATGAAACAATAAAACTCCTTTAACGTTGTAGTTCATTTTAGCCCTATTTTTTTTAACATAGTAAACAATAACCCAATGATAAAAAAGAAAAAAACAAATTTTTGAGATTCATTACATTTATGGAGCTATTTGGTATTAATGCGATTATTTATTCCAGATAAAATCGGTCTTCCTACAATGGCTGCCATGGATTCTAGGGATGAGTCGACCAGGCAAAAAGTTAACCCGCAAAACGATCATGATGAACAGTCGAATGAAGGAACTGGAATTGAAAGAGCGATCTTCAAAGAGTCTTTTGGCGAACGTGTTAGACATTGACGACGATTTCCGAAACGTAACAGGTACTACCAGTACTAGCAGTGCTGGAAACAATTCTAATTTGAATCCGAATCTAGGAGCAGGATTTATAAGACATCCTACGACAATAGAAGAAGCCAACATTGCCAGCGGTGGCAGCTTTCAACGAGATCTCCAGCACATCCTTCGAGAACTACAGTTCATTACGAATAGAATGAAGAGAGCAGATGAAGAAGCTGAAGTAATTAGTGATTGGAAGTTTGCGGCTATGGTAGTAGATAGATTCTGTCTCATAATATTTACGTTATTTACAATCATCGCTACAGTTGCCGTGCTATTTTCGGCACCTCACATCATTGTCCAATAGGATTAGTGAGGCATTCGGACCATGGAGAAGAATGCCTAAGAAACAACATCAACATCAATCTATAGAATTAAATATATATACCTTAGTCAGACAATGGTAATGAGATGTCTGTGACGATGATGGTTTAACTACTCAATTTAATCAAGAATGTAAGAAAAATTAGCATAAAGTGAAAATTTATTTTGTCGAGCAAGCGGGAGCCGATAGTAGAAAAAACTTTGAACGTTTACTGTGATAAAACAGCAGATCGTGTCGGCAGTTCGGCACACTAGCAATTGTGCAATTGTGCCTTTTCTGTGGAACATTCACGAGCTGTTTACCAACAACAACTAAAAGGCAGGCACCTATGTGCACGTTTTGCTACTCCGTACTGCTGTGGGGCCGTGAGACACTTCCAACTGTCAACAACAATGTGTTTGTACTTCCATTGAAACAAAACAATTCAAATTATGTTTTGTCGTTTCATTTTAACGACAATGAACGGACTTGGGGCACACTAGTGTTCTGTCATCCACTCGCTATAATAACACAAGCCGGAGAGTTAGCGCACTTTTTCGAAAAGGTACTTGATAAAACTTAAAAGAAAAGATATACTATTTTTACTATCTGGCTGTAGAATCAGCAACATATTAACTACCTAGGGGTAGGTGTTTGTGATAAAATAACAAATCTATATAACTGGTACTACGTGCTATTGAAATGGCATTTTTTCAAAATATAGACAATTTGAAACACATGTAATGTTAGGTTAGGTAAGGCGTCCAAGTATAGGAGCTTCACTAAATAGCCTAAATTACGGACGTCAAGTTATTGTTAATAGGCGAAGAATATTATTAATTCATAATTGAGAAATTAGGCAAAGGGTAAAATAAACCAAAAGAGGGATAAAATCTGGAACTTTCGATGATAAATAATACATGAACTGTTAAATATACACAACATAAAAAAATCAAGAATGAAAAAATTACTGAACAATAAATTATAATTAAATATAACTTACATTTGACAATAAAATATTAGAACCTAAAGATAATATATAAGTAAAAAAGAATTAATTATATCAAAGCAATATGTTGCTATAGAAAATGTAGATTATTCAGAAACTCAATTTTGGAAAAGGGGTAAACCTAGTGGAGCCAATATATGGTTGTGAAAAATAATATTGACGCGACAAAAATTCCTTTTCTATTGCAAAAACTTAATAAAAAGGAATGTTATGTTTCTGAAATACACTAGATAGTTAATCATAAAAAAATAATGAAATATTTGTTTTTATAGCATTATAGTAATAATATTTGATATTTTCGTTAACAATTTATAATATATTAAATATATTAAGCCAGGGCCGATAATTTTTGAGACCAGAAAAGTAATAATACGATGAAACTCATTGTAAAAGAAATAAAATATAATAACAACTAAAGGAAAAATAATGTTCGGGCGATCTGAGGTCGGGAACTGGAAAGGGATGAGTTTTTCAAGGTAAAAAACAGTTTATCACGATTTCCGGCAATTCTACTAGTCCAATAGAAAAAATTCAAGTAGCAATCTTGTAGGTAATAGATAGGTTTACTAGTTTTGTATTTACACTTTTTCACATAACCTCAAAATTTATGCGAAAACTTCATATAATCGAGTTTTTGGTTTTTTTTTATTTTAAACAAAAAAAAATTTCACAAAATTTGGTGAAAACGTACTTTTTATGTCTCAAATAAACTGTAAAATTACAATGTATTTGAGACATAAAAAGGTATGTTTTCATTAGATTTCGTGAAAAAAAATTTTTTTGTGGATGGTAAATGTAAGAAACAAAATTTCGGTTATTTAAATTTTTCGCGTAAATTTTGAGGTTATGTGAAGAAAATGTAAATACAAAAGTTGTAGACTTTGTTGGTGCCTACAACTTTGCTGTTTAACTTTTTTCCATTGGACTTGTAGTTCTACTGAAAATTGTAATAAACCGTTTTTTACTCTTGAAAACTCAGCCAGGAATTCCACTCCCCGACATTAGATCGTCCGTAAATTATTTTTCCTTTAATTTTTGTTATATTTTCTTCTTCTTCCAGTGTATACATATTTTTTTACGGCTTTGGTCTATATTAAAATTTAAAAAAATTTAGTTACATTAAAAACATTTTAAAAATATATTTTTATAAATATAAAAATATTATATCCTGTCTTTAATACTTTTAAAATTACACTTATTGGAAATATTTGTCAAATATTTAGAAATCTATCAATTGATTTGTCATAATATTTTTCAGTAAAAACTAAACATTCAATATTCTTGATAGTAGGCAGGTTAGTGTTAATGTCAGTGAGTAGGTTAAGAATATTATATCAATTATATCTTTGTATTTTTATGGAGTACCTTTTCGAGGAGGTCTGTGAACTCTTGGACTATACGTGCAAGTAGTTAGTTAGTATAGTATCATTAGTTCGAGGTACACACGTGTCTGCCTTTTGTTCGCCCATTGATGATAATGATAAATAAAAGGTGTCCACCTACATTAAAACCTATTGTGATGAACTTCGCAAGTAAATAAGTAAAAAATAAATATATAATAAGTTATATATATAGAATAAATAGTATATAAATAACCTTAACGTGGGTAAAAGTCGTGCGTTTATATATTCGGAGTTGGGACCGGCGGCCGATATAGGCTTCTAAGTTACCTTTCGGCGACGGCGAGACAAGTTTCGTGTCCTAATCTTGAACACCTTCGCCGGATTACTTCTTAAATCTCCGTACCGATATCGTAGAACGCCCTGTCTCACTCCGCCGTTTTTTGGACGGCATGTGCCCAGGTTAGTCTAAGGCGAGCATCTCCTTCACATCCATCGTACATTAAACCTAATCTATTTCAACTTTTGTACAAATTGCATCTTTTTTCTCTTCAATCTACATCAACAGTGTATTGTTACTATACATTATTAGTCACAACTTGCAAGAATCTAAGTTTTCGTTCATCTTTATATTCTCCACAATTTGGCAGACCAATAGAAGAAAACGAGTATACTTTTTGCGCTTTCTTACGTGTCATCTTTCAATATATCTAATATTTGTTTATTACGCTCAAATGTATATAAATGAGACGTAATAAAAACAACAGGCAAGTGAAGTTTATAAAAGATTAATTTAAAGAAGGATCTAAAAGAAATAATTAAGATAATATAAAGAAAGTGATTAATATAAATACAAATTAAATATTATGTTTATATGGGGTCAAGCCACAATTTATTGTAATAAAAATTACATTTTTAACTTCTCTTTGACGTCTCCGCTTCCACCGTGGAATCGTTTTTAAGAAAGATTATTATATATTATATACAAACATTAGTGGAAATTGAAACGTCAATAAACGTACTTTAACCTTTAATTGTGGCTTATTCCCATTTAAATAGTAATTAATCTAACATGCCACAAGAAAATAGCTTCAGAACAATACTAATAATGAAGATTAGGAGGCCACGGCTAATCCAAAATTTTATCTTAAGTTGTTGGTTATATTTGTCGCACACTTTTTAAAATAATCTTTTTTTAAAAAAACGGTTTCCGGTGTGGAAATCGAGACGTCAAACAGCAGTTGAAAATGTAATTTTCACTACAATAAATTGTGGCTTAATGCCATATAAACATAGACATGCCACAAAAACAGTTTCAGAACAGCCATTAAAAAATATAAAAATGAAAACATTAACACATATATTTACATTAAATATGAACTACAAACGTGAAAACTGTCAATATAAAAATATAAGCAGGATATGCTTTATTGGTAAATTTTTTTAATATTTCCTGGAACATATTGAAGCTTCAATCTTACACTTGCGTCTTGTAATATACGAGTTGTTTCCAGTGATAGGATTGTGAATATCCTTTATATTTAAAATCATGAATGTTGATTCAATAGCATTTAAAATAACTGACATGAAACTTTCTAGTAGCTAAGTTAGAATTAATATTAAGATAAGAAAATTGTCGACGAAGAAAATGTTGCATATCGACTAAATTGCACAGGACGAAATTGATAGATAGATATTTTGTACGTTTACTTAAGAATTTTATATAAACCAGCGCTAAAAGTTGCAGTTGAGTCTTCTCTTTTATATCTTTTTTGAATTAAATGTTCTTTCAAATTCTTTGACGAATGAAAACTTATCTTGTGTGACTACTATAGATGATGTATGAATAACTATACACTTACCTACATCTTTTATTCTACCATTGAGCCCTCGCCAACCCTAGTTACATGCCGCCCTAACACTTTTATATCATGTATTTATACTGATTTATATTAAAATATAAAACTTTCATTGCCATGTTGACTTCAAAAGTGTGGTTGAAACGAAAAACTAACCTGAAAATTATAACAATAATGTTATTTAATTAAATATGTATTAATTAACAATAGAGTTTAACACGATTTTAATAAAAAAAATTCTTTGGGCATTTTTTCGATTAGAGGTAACGTGCAGGCTCATTAGTTTTAGCTATATCGGCATGGTTTTTTCAAATTGAAAGAACCTTCTATTGATTTTTGTAAATTAGTTCCGTAGCAGCATACTTATTATAAAAATTCAAATATCTTTGTTATTGTATGTGAAAATATTGCTACAACTAATAAAACACCATAAAATACAACTCAGTCTTCTTCTGGCAGCTTCTATATGCTATCAGGGGCAAACCAAATAATTTATTGGTTCTAATGTATTTAAGGCATACCGAAGAAAGATTTTTAAAACGTGACTCCTAGGACTGGTTGTCCTATAGACGGAGCACTTTTTTTGGAAGCATCACAAATAGAGAGTCAAGCTAATCTGTTATTTCCCTTGTTTCATATACTTTATTTAAAAGTTTAAAAGGAATTGATTTTTCCCTTTATTTCTAAGTGTTTTAATCTATTGTGAGCCTGTAATACAATTTTGTATTTTTTTTTCTTGTCGTTCATCGCTAAATAGTTTTTTAATGTACTCTTCCCATCTTTTTAGTTTATCGATATCGTTTATAATAAAGTTACCTTATTTATCGACAAGATTGTATGATCTTTAGCAGCCTCTTTTATCTGTTTGTGTAAGTTGAATACACAGTGCTTCTGTATTTCTCTTTAAACCACGTTTGGTTGTAGTTTGTCTATTAGTAGTTTTTTGACTAATTTTAATAATATAGGAAGTAAATTAATCTTTCTATAACACTTGACTTCTATTAGTGCTCTTCCAGGCTTTGGTATTAATAATATCTCAGCTACTTTCCATTGTGGCAAAAAATAACCTCTTCCTGTGCAAGTATTTATTAAAACAGTATTATTTTGTTTGCTTTGTCTGGTAAAAAATGCTTATTAGTGCCAGCAGCTTGCAATATTCTGACAATAATAAGGTCTAAAACCAGAGGACTTCTTATAAAGTTAGCTACATCTTGAACTAAATTTTTGTTGAGAGGAAGTTCAAGTTTCTACGGTGAGTTCAAGAACTCACAAATTTCTTTTCCGTTATCGTCTTGACTGTGTGCTGTACAAGGTTAACAAATTTTTTTAGGTGCTTAGCGATTTGAGCTACTTTTTTTTCTTTCTTCTTAATACACTATCCCTCTTCTATAAGGAGAGGTGAATTAAATGCATTAAATTAAATGTTATTGCAGCTTTCCATATACTATATTCATTAACTATATTATTTTCATTTGGAAGTTTTCATAACATGTCTTATTACATGTTTTTTATCTTCTGAAGCTCTAGTTCGGCCAGCGTTTTCATAGTTTTCTTCTGTTTACTATATTTCCCGTGATAACGGTTGATAATAGTGTTTTTCAAAATTAGGTGTAGCTTCCATACATATTCTTGGATGATTTTTGTTACATCTTGTACCGTTTCATTGATATCTAAGGCTTTATTAATGTCAAAAGCTGCTAGATCACGCAATTTTCATGGAAGTGCCGACCTAATGAGGAAGTGTTTTCATGGAACAAGCAAATTAAAACATAAAAACCAATATCAAAGCATTAGAAATCATTGTAATCTTGATCAGACTGCAGGATCACTACGTTTATAACGTAGTTAATCAAACTCACATTTTTACGTACACTTAAAATTAGTTAAATACATACAGAGTTTGATGAACTATGTTATAAACGTAGTGATCCTGCAGTATGATCCTATACTATTGTAATGCAGAAAGGCACAGAGTGCACATGTAACTACATTTTTTAATCAAGCATTTTTAAGTAATAATTTAGCATTGAACATATACAAGGCAGATCGTAATTTAAGCTTGTGTTTAATTCATGGAAATATGTGGTTATAAAAGTATACATAATTTTTGATGACAATTTATTGAACTACAATTTTTAGTGCTATATTTATAAAACATACTAAATCACAACTGTATTATGTGTAAAAGAAATCCTTGTGATAACCCAAAAAAGGGTTTTCAACCACTGTGTTCCTTATATACCTAACCTTTGCAAGATTTTAAGTTAAAGAGACTTATGTGTATTGTTTGTATGTTTGTAGCAATATTATTTTATAGTTTGTATGTGGTTACTGAAATAATTTAAAATAAGCATCTCATCAAGAATGCGCTAGAATCTAGTAGCGCTCAGTTGGACTCTGTATTGTAGTAGATTAGTTTATTGACGTTTGTGATATGTGCGGAACACGCGCAGTTGGTTTCTGAAACCTAAAAAAGCGTACGATTGATCTGAAATAACGAATAATACAATAATATTGTGATTAGCTTAAAAATAAGCCTGCACAAAAGTTATCATTAAAGTATATACATTTTTTTTCGCGAAAATATTAAGTTGGGCTCTTATAAGTAGCTGAAGCTGAAGCTTTTTCAAAATCAGTTCAGTTATAGTACTTCTTGAATGAGAGGGACAATCGAATGAAGCGACCAAATAGTTAGACCCGCATTGTCCGACCTTAACTTAGTATAATATATTGCAGTTTGCAGAGATGTGTACCCGATATTAGAAAAAAAAACATACCTAATGTTATCCTGTACCTTGGCTTCATTCTTTTCACAATAAAGTTATATGCTCAACTGAATTTAGTTTCCTTCGTCAAAAAGCAATTTTGTTGTTCTGATACATCTATATCATGCTAATATGGTGTTATATTGACAAATGACTACAAATGTCATGTTTTGTATATTTGTATATCATTAAGTTACAATCGTTAACATATGAAAAGATATATTTATGTGTCATCTCATTCAGAGTTTCAAAATGTAGAATGTATGATTGCAAATAAACAGTTTTTCCATGTAGCAGTTTGTTTTGAATTCCATTAACACCCATTATTGAGAAATAGTGCATTACCACAGATGTAAATGGCTCGTGAGTGAGTTTGGCCATTCGACATAAGCCGATACCAAATATATATGACCATGGAAAAATATATTGAAGAAACGAAATGAAAATAGCTGAAAACATGGATATACTGACAATTGGGACATGGAATATCACATCCTCAACAGTAAAAGAAGTATAATTAACAGAAGAAATGGTAAATTATAATATAAATATTTTAGAAACATCCGAAACAAAATATGCAAATTGGGTGTTATGGCCTCTACTACTCCAGCATGTAAAACGGAAAGATCGAAAGAATAAGCAAATAATAATTATTATCAAAATGTCTCCACCACCATCAGAAACTGCAGATGATATTATGAAAACTTACATAAGGTACATAATTTACAACACAAGGTAGGTGACCCAAATAAGCCCACGTTAACGTTTGAAATTTTTTTTTAAAGGAAGCATTTGAAATAGAAAATAACAAAATAGCTTTAAATGTCAGTTAACTTACCGACAACCTATACTACTTTAATTTTTACTGATATATTGTAATAAATATTAATTGTTTTTAATTTTAATTTTTTTGTAAATTATCCTTATTAGGGCCAGGTGTTCCAAATAAGACCAATAAAAAATAAACCATTTTGTGTTCATTTAGGTTAAAAAGAAATACAACTGACTGCAAATGAAAGTCAAATTTATTTTACATATGTTGGAAAATGAAAAAATATAATTTTGAATTACTTATTTACAAACTGAATATTTTTCAACGAGTACATTTTAAGCAGATAAACACGTCTTTGTCAGATTGTATACATCCTACGGATTCTTCGTGCACATACCGACCACAGGCTGAGCACATCCTCATATCTCTGATCTGATGCTCGTCACAAACAAAGCAGTACCATAATTCCTTATGGGACAGTCCTCGCTGTAAAGAATTTGTTTATGGCTTCTTGACTGTGCCACTTGTAGACGGTAGTGACCGACCAAAAATTAGCCGGTTTGTGGTGTTTTCAAAAGTAACAGTTGGTACAGGTCCCATATCTTCATTGCCTTTATTGTCAGTGTCATGAATCGAGTAATTTGAAGAATCATCTCTTTCAGAGCTAACATTTAGAAAGGAAAGTTATGATCCTTTTAGCTAAAAATTGATTCATCGGTTCTGTAGAAGCACATTGTTCACTTTCTGTACTTTTCTTCTGATTTGTGGAAGTGTTTAAGTCTTGCTTATTTCCATTTTTATCGTTAGGATTTTTAAGCTTGGTTATGCATGAAGGTGTATCAGCGCTCTCTAGAATCACTGATGGATTGAAAGGGTAAATTCTCGTAGCTTTGAATCCGCAGATAATATTTTCTGGTGTCATAGCCTTAACCCAAACTTCTGAAAATATTCGTCCAAAGACTGTGCTTCTTATCGATCTTTCAGGATTATTCATCCAAAAACGAAGAACCTCATCGTCCCAAAACGATTTGAAAGATTTGAAAACAGATCTGTCCACAGGTTGTAGCTCATGCGTTGTATTGCTTGGCAGACAGAACAGAGTAAGTACTTTATCATTATGGAAATATATATTATTAGCATTATGGAAAGCTCAAATGTAGTTTATATAATACCATGCGAAAATTGTGATAAGTCATACATCGGACACACATCTAGAAATCTAATAGGCAGACTAACATCACATAAAAGTGACCTTAGAAATAATAAAAATACGTGTGCATTAATAGATCATGCAATTAATAAAAATCATTCGTTTAATTTCAATGAAACTAATATATTAAGACGTGAAAACCAATTAAATAAAAGAGAATTCTTAGAAATGGTATGCATAAATAAATATCAATGCGTTAATAAAAAAACTGATATTGATAAACTAAGCAATATCTATAATTACATTCTGTCTTACGAAAATAATACTATAATTTTCTAATATTAGATTTTCTGACTATAAATACTATAATTTCAAAAAATTTAAATATTCATATTTGGCGCCACTTTGTACGTAACCATAATAACAATCAAGAGCTAGTTATCAACAACAAAAAATATAATAAACAGAAACGAGTGTCTTTCTGACATAAATCAAACATCAACATAATCAATGTCATAATGAATTTGTACAAAATTAAATAAAATTAAAATATTGTACTTACATAACTAAATAATTTTAATAAGTTAAGTTTTAATGTTTTGTAAATTTGAAAATTTAATGGATTAACCTCATGTTGTAAGTTTTTATACTAGTTTTATACAATGCTATTTAATTTTAATTTCATTGTATTTACTGATACCATATTTTAGCATATCCTGAAGAAGCAAATAAATTTTGCGAAAGCTAGATAAAGAACAAAGAGTTTCACTTTCCTGCCCTATTAATGACTGCAACCCCAAAATAAAATTTTATTTTATATATATATATATATATATATATATATATATATATATATATATATATATATATATATGTATATATATATATATATATATATATATATATATATATATATATATGTGGTTTCAGTTGTTTTCCAGGGTTGATTCCGCGTTAAGTAGTTTTGGTTTTTTGAAAAACCGTTGTTTTGGCGATATAAAGCGTACGACAGACAAAATCAGCAGAGTGCTAAGAAAAAACAAAATAGAGACTATTTTTAATACCGATGGAAAAATCGCAACCATATTACCATCGGCAAAAACAAAAGTTGCATTGGAAAATCAAGGTGTATACAGAATTCCGTGTGAGGACTGCGATAAATCATACATCGGACAGACAAATCGAAGGACGAAGTTAGACGAGAAGAACATCGAATCGTCATCGAAAGAAAAGAGAAGACTTCATCCCTAGCACAACATGCCATAAACACAGGACATAAAAAAAACTTGAATGGAACAACAATGCTAGCCAACATCGAAAATAAAACCAAACGTATAATCAGGGAAGCCATAGAGATCGAAAAACATCCAAAAAATTTAAATACCAGAGATGATGCCAAAGATTTCCAAATATGTGGAAACCAATTCTGCAGAAAAACATAGAAATTAAAATAGCGAAAAAGACCCCGCCCACTCTGCGCACGGGACCAATCAGAGCGTGCAGCGACCGAGAGATCAGTTCTCCTGAAACATCAAGAAGACGCAGAACTAATCTGACTTGACAATGGCAAGTGTGACCTTGCCGAAACGTCGCCAAAACAATGGTTTTTCAAAAAACCAAAACTACTTAACGCGGAGTCAACCCTGGAAAACAACTGAAACCACATATAGCTCCCGCGGAAATTTCAAATCCAATATATATATATATATATATATATATATATATATATATATATATATATATATATATATATCGGGAAACCACGCTCAAAACTGGTACTATAAATATTAAACAAAGTAAATTGAACATATTAGAAAGTACATATAAATATTTTTAAATGAGATAACGATAACATCTACTTTAACGGCATTAAAAAGAATGTTAAAACATACCTTTAAAACAAAGTCTCCGTAGAACCATATCACCTATTCGGCTGGTCTGTATCAGCATCCAATACTCATAAATTGGCGATTCTCTGCGTCCTTTGAATCCCAGTTCGCGTGTGACACTCCGGACATCTTGTTATTCCGGCGGCGACCAACTCATTCTGACATACATACACGCCATCACAAAACAGTTTCTATTAGTTAGCCATTAAGTCGTCTGAAGAGAGAATTTTGATGATTCCTTATCAATACTAGTGCTGCTGTTTTATTATGTATTTTCTTGTATGTTAGCAATTACAGTTTTCGCCTCATCTTCGTTGATCTTTTTTTTATTCCACTTCTTCATTTCCACTTCCTTCTTCATATCAAAATTCCACTTTCAGACAACTTTTTGGAATTACCTGGATCAGCCTTGAACAACTTACCCAAGAGTCTCGAAAGACTCACAGATGAGTCACCCTTATTGACCCAGAAACTGTCAATGATCCCATCTCACAGTTATCAAAATCGCACTCTAACTCATACACTGTGGAGTCCCTATCTTTAATAAATATTTCAATATTTGATCTTAAATTATTATATCAATAATATTACATTTCATTTTATATTATTTAAAGTTTTATGTACCTCACATCTCCACCACAAACATACTCTTACCTTTACCGATAATAACGCCCGATATTAACGACACAGTGCTGTAACAAAGAAAAGATTTGTTAATACATACAGATGTTTTGCATTACTTAGAATTTAAAAAAGTTGGAAATGGGCATCAGGCATACATACAAGAATTAAAAATTAAAAATTGTTCAACCAAAAGAATCCAAAATAAAAACAAAATGAAAAATAGACCAAAAGGAAATATGGTTTTAAAAGAGTTTCCAGAAAAAGTATTTGTTTGAGTGATCATTACTTATTAAGAACTAAGATAACTGCTCACTAGGTATATATCTAAAGCGTCTTAATAAAAAAGATGATCCATTCATGGTACCCAATGCAGAATTTGAACCTAATATTGCATTTTATCATTTCATATAGAATACTAGACAATTAAAAAATGAGAACTTAAAATAAGCTATACACGTAGTACACTATCAAGGTGAAATATTGCCATATTTAATTGAAAACCTTTTAGTGGATTCCTCTAAAAAAATTATTTTAGCGGAAATTTTACAGAATGCGCTCTTAAGTCTACATACAAGAAGATACATTTTGAATAAATACTAGGAATATTAGAAACCAAAGCCAAGTAGATGATACTCGAGTGTATAGATATACTGTCTACTATAAAAAGAAACTATAAGAGATCTTTACCCAATCTGCTTAAGACAATATCTTAAACAAAAATTCAAAATAATGAAATGTATGATAAAATAAGTTATTCTAGATTTATGAACGTCACCTGTAAAAGTCCATTTACAAACTAAATAAGATGAGTAAGAGTTTCACTAAAGGAGTAAGTAAAAAAACACATCAACTCAATCAATGAGAAAATACAACATATAAACAGAATGGATAGAAATCAACTCACTAAATAAACATTAAATTCCAAACAGAAGGATAAAAGGAGTCTTAAGACGTCCCTTGAAAAGATGAATCTAATTTTAGGGCTGAAACAGCAACAAATGTTTAATACCTGTATTGAAAAAGAATAGCTACTTACTTACATACTATGTTATAAAAAACTGTAATATTTGCAATAAAATTTGATACAAAATACAAATATATATCAATAAATATATCAATGTTTTCAATAGATAGTATCAATAGGAGAGTAATTACTAGAAATATATAATTAGGTACATGTTAAAATTTTCCCTAAAATCAAATATTTCAATCACTTACCTTTTACTAAACCCATTTCAGTACATTTTTTATACATTGCAACATTTATAACGACCAAATTTACTCATTATATTGCCTTATTTAGCATAATTAAGAAACAATCTCAAAGTACTGTCTTTTCACTGTGTGTACCACAATTTTACGGTTTAAAAGAACCCGGTTAATTTTCAAATTTAAAATAAAATACCTAAATCATGGACGTAATATTAACATGACCAAAATGCCGGTAGGAATAGAAAAAAGAAATCTGTAACATCACTGTACCTATAATGCCGCTCATCCTTTCGGTGCCCGAAGTGAATTCCGAATGCTATTGATGCTCTATTGTTTATGCAATGTTTACTTGTATTTTTAAAGTTTTTTGCATAGCTGTTTTTATATTACAATTTAGGTGGATTAAAGGAAATGGGTAGTATCATAATACATTTTCAAGAAAGATAGATGGCGCCAGAATTGTTAGGTATTCAAATATACAAAATAATAAAATAATTATATTAATAAACAAATTAATTTTGTTTTTATATTTTGCTACGTATTTAAAGATAAATAAAAATATAAAATTACTAATTCTTGAAACCAAAAATTTTTAGTCTCGACTTTTAAGGTAGTCGGCAACCAGTATATCGTTTGTTTCTTCCTATGCCATTAGTATAGAATTTTTGTTCAATGTTTGATATAGAATCCTTGTGTTTGTACAAATCGTCTGCTCAGCTGTTTTAGTTTCCATTTTCTACATCTACTGTAAAAGTTTTCCTCTTCTGATCTATATCTAATCTTATATTTCTACTATCTCCAATTTGTCTATTTGATTTTGATTGTTTTGTTGTCTGTTTTCTTTGTAGTATTTATTATTAATAGCCTGCTCTTCTCTTGATTAATCTTCATGTTTTCTAACTCTTTCGTCTAAATATTTGCTAGTTTCTTCTGTGTTAATTAGCTGTCTTGCATTGGTTCCATTCTGTTATATCCTATGGATAGGGTAGAAGATTTTAGATACCCCTAAAAAAGACCTTTTTGAAAATTTTATATTCGTCTTTACGTATTTTTCTATATTTTGTTCGTTAATAATATAAATATTAGTGAATTAAAGCTATCTTTATTTTATTTTTTATCGAACAAAATATAGAAAAATACGTAAAGACGAATTCAAAACTTTTCGGTATTTTTGCATTCAGGGGAACTTCGAGAATTGATCTGTTATATATACCTATATATATATATATATATATATATATATATATATATATATATATATATATATATATATATATATATATATATATATATATCATTTTTGTAGTACTTTTAGTACTATTGAACTTTATTAAGCATAAATCTATCGTTATAGCTATTCTTCTGTTTCTAGTTTTCTTTCTATAATGTGTTTAGTAATGTATATACTGGCATTCAGTCATTTATGAACTTTGTTTCAAAGTAGTCAAAAAGTGCGAAGATTTAATTGAAGGACATGGACTTGAAGAGCGCAATAAAAAAGAAACTAGTCGAATTTGTACAAGAAAAAAAAATGGTCGGGTGTTCACAATCTGCTCTAAATCGGCGTAGAATGTTTCTATGTCTTCATTGTCGGCTGCGCTTGTGGGAAAGTGTTCTTGGATTATATTTATGTAATCAGTCTATGATATCCAAAGCATGCAGCGATAACACATTTTAGAAATCTATTAGTCGTATAAATATTGAGCCAATTAAGATTAAGGCTTTTGCTCTATATAAAAGGGTGAAAACCGCATACCATCTAACTATTCGTGTTTTTGTATCACTGTTCAGGTCCATATTAAATTAAAAAAAATTGTGGCGACTGAAGACTCCTTTTCTATGGGATATCTTTTGTTCGTGAATGATTTTATGCACTGTGAATTATCTAATCTATCTAAAGAAGGTAAAATATTCCCGAACATCGAAGAAGTTTAAACTACTATAATTTAACTATGGAAGAATTTAAATAAATAATGTGTGTAATTTTATTTTATCATTAAACGTTTTCTTAAGTTTCAAATTGTTTTCTTGGCTTTTTTACAAAAGTGCTTTTAATATATATTTTGTGTTTTTAAATAGCTTGAACCATTAACACCAAATAATTTTTATGTTATTAATCTGGTTGGATCCCCAAATACATATACCTCAATTTTCCCTAGTGGCCCCTTCTGTCTATTTCTCTGGTACTCTATTCTTATTCTTGATACAAAAATTCTTTTACATTTCATTGACACATGTAATCATTAGTTACTTATTTTATCTGAATTTTCCTGATATATTCTAACCTTTCTAATGTTTTTGCATCTCATTTTTCTTCTGTTTACATTAATTACGACTTTAATGTTGGTAAAATTTCTGATTCTCATCATTTAGCTGCTGTTAACATTCCTGTCTATACCTTATAAAATTCTTGCAGAGGTAGTTTTAGATATTCAAAGTTCAAGGATAACTTGAGCCACAGCCCTGATAAGATCTCTTCTTATTTTCTCATACGGTGTGTTTATACTTTGAGTAAACCCATTTGCATGTTGTTTAATCAGTCACTTGTAACTGGAATTTTTCGAAACACATGGAAAACAATTTTGTCACACCAGTACATAAATCCGATGACAAGTCTAATGTTAAAAACTGTGGTCCTATCAGAAAGATAAGTGTGATTCCAAAGTTGTTTGAACTACTTGTGACAAAATGTTGTTTCTTTTTTATGAAAAATGCTTTCAGAACAAGAAAGTCACGTGTCCATTTTTATTACAAAATGTCAAGTAGTTTAGGAGATAATGCAAAAAAACAATTTTTATTTTGTAACTTCAAAGGGCTGTAACTTTTTTTGTGTACACTTTTGTACTAAGGTAAGTTGGATTCAATCAATTTATTTTTGTCCCCGGAATGCGTGATTTAATTTATAACATACCTTTTTGAAACACCCTGTATAAATGGAAAAGAGTAGATGCTATTTCTTTTACTGGTTTTTTAAAAAGTCTCATTGAACCAGATCCAGCACTTCGTTATACTGCATCTATGGCTCGTCACAGTGAATGGATTACAATGAATGATTAATCGTTTTCCAGATCAGTACTAATATAAATCTGTTTAAAGACTGAAGTTTTTATGTTCATTAAATTATCATTTCTTAATGTGTTCAATATTCTTCAATAGAGATTTTGTAATAAAGTTTTAAAAACTTGTTAGTAGGTACTTGGCGGACGAAGACAATGGATAGAGAAGAAATTCTTGTGGAGGCTAGCACCCACGTACGATTGAAAATGTTGTTTTGGAAAGATGAGCAAAACGGGGTAGCTGCCTAAAACTACTCTTTTTTGTCAATATCACTTGCTGTATCTATGCGACGTTTATGAAATTATATTATAGATGCCTGTTTACGGCTTGTGTCATAAAGCAGATATCATTAGTTGTTACGTCTGTGATGTGTTGTTTCTAGTCTGATGTCATAAACTTTATATCCAAGTACATCGCATTGTCCAGCGAGTTTCGCTATTACTTTATATGTCTATTTTTAGTCTTTTCATCTCTCTTACAATGTTATGGGTTTTGCCGCTCTCGTACATCCTTCGTACATTCCAAGTTCCGATCCTTAAGTGTTAACGACTTGATTCCTTTTTTAGGCCGTAGGATTTTGAAAAAAATAAAATCAATATTTATTTCAAGATTTTTTAATCGCTTCTTTCTTTATATGAATTTCTTCTTTCGTATACAGTGATGAGTGTCTTACCACCCGGCTTTTTAACGTAAGAGATAGAAAACACAGTTACCTTGTGAAATAAACAGAGATGAAACTCGTAGAGGTGAGAAATAATCGGAGAAACCTATAATTTATATTACATTACATTATCACTAGCGATAGTCTCACACGTTTAGACGTTAGCTTCGAGCTAAATCACCTCGGTCATAATTATTATGAGTAACGTCGAATGTGTGACGTATTTCCATTTTTTAATTTCGCATAAAGTAAAAACTGATTGACCACAATAAAGCAAAAATGTGAATAAAATAATTTAATTAATAGTGATTATTTAATCTAAAGTTTTAAATTATTAACCAAGAATAATTTCTACTATGATTTGAGGAGTTTCGTACACTCTTGTGACAGAATAATTATAAATCCTTCGTGGATTAGTGGTAAGAATTCGACATTGCGACACAGACATCGCAGACGATTAGAGTTCAAAACCCACATGTGATTTTCTTTTTTTTTTTAATAATTTGAAATTATGCAAAGATCGCTTTGCTTTGAATCATTAAACATTTATGTCAGTCGTTACTAGTATTAGAAGTGTTTAAAGTTAAAACAAAAAATCTTATTGACAAAACAGTATCGTCGTACTTTCGAAAATAAAGTAAAAATTCTTCAAAATTAAAAGAACTTTTAAAGAATGTTTAAATAAGTAAAAATTCTACAAAAATAAAAAAATATTGTAAATAAACGTATTTACAATATGTTCAAATAAGCCTTCATTAGCAGCAGAACAATAACCCAAACTGTCACTAAAGAATTATAAAATTCTCATCGTTATATCTCTCATATAGTTTGGACTTGATATATCCCCAAATAAAAAAATCACAAGGTGCAAGATCGCAGGCCAAAAAATATCTCCGTGGTCACTAATCAATCGATTAGGAAAAGTCGCACTGAGATATTCACTGACGATGCGAGAATTATGTGCGGGACAACCATCGTGTTGAAACCATATGGAATCGAAAGTTATTGGTAAATTACGAAGGGCTGGGACAATTTCATTTTGCAGAAGTTCCAAGTATTTCCGCCCAGTCAACATACCGTCTATAAAAAATGGACCAATGACATGATTCCCTATTATGCCTCCCCAAACATTTACTTTTCGAAGACACTGGGTACGAGCGACATAAATCTGACTAGGATTTCCTCGAGACCAATACCTAGCATTGATTGAATTGTGACGGCCATGCAATGAAAACGTACATTCATCAGTGAACAAAACGTTCTCTAAAAAATGTTCATCTTGATGTGACATTTCCATTGCAGTTTGACAAAATTCTAAACGTCTATATTGATCCCCAGGGAATTGTTCGTTGGATTTATGAAGTTTATAGGGACGGGATTTTGCTCAATACTTGCACAAATCAAAGTGTCCCTTCTGTTCTAGTTCCTTCTAGTTCCAAATCTGGATTTACCTCCCTTCGTCTGCGAACTCCTCTTGGAGCGAACACGGATCCATAAGTAAAAAAATTACGTATAATAGACTGAATTGTTGATCGTGATGGAGCCGGCCTATTTGGAAACATATTTACAAATTGTTGTCTAATCATGTTGTCTGATAATCCATTCAGATGCCAGACAACAATTTGCACTTTTTCCTCGACCGTTAAAATCCTTTTCACGAATTGTTTTTTCAATAAAAAATTTCTGTTTACCGCAAATAACACTTCTCGGTGTGTTATTATTTGATAACTTGAAGGCTTGATGATTTGGTTAGCTATAAAGCAGGTAGCTGTTCGCGCGCATCCATTCCAATGTCGTCAATTGTTTTGAAAATCATTACCTGTACAGAGGAATTGATATTAACAGTGAGAATTTAGTGATGGACTTGACATTAAACAGTCTTCAATGGATTATTTTCCATTCACAACTGAAGACTGTAAAACTGGAATTGAATTTGAAATATTTTGTATTTCTATTTTATAACATTGGAATAAGAATAAATTGTAAATAATGAGTTTTTCGAAAACTTGTTACCTAATATGTATCATATTTTCTATTATTTTTGATTGAGTAAAACAAAAATTTTACCCTTGGTGTGAATTGAACCCCAGTCTTCTTGTCAATAGACAACGTCTCTAACTATTACTCCAATTTTACATACAATAATTGTTTTCGGACCAAACGTACCTACCTTTAGTTTAGTCAAATATTTCAGTTGAGTTATTTTTATTATTAAATAAACTTAAAGATTTATAATTTAAAATCGCTAATAATTAATGTTTTTTACTATAATATATCTTAATATATTTAATCATTTATTCTAACATCAAAAATTATTAAAATAAAATATTTTCGAGGTCATCCGTATAATTATGACTGAAGTAAAACAGACACGTCTAATACTAGCCTTATCTCGTACTATCTCACAACTTAATCTGTCTTCTATCCTTTCCGCTATTTTGCCGGGTGGTAAGACACTCATCACTGTATAATTAGGCATATTATAGTGAAGTATACTAAATAAATAAAAAGCCATCTAACATTCAGTCATTTTTATTTCAAAATAAGTCAACGAAATGCACCATTCTATAGGTGAAATTTTATATATTGATAAATATATTGTAAAAACTAGTATTAGTTTACAAAAGAGTCAAGAATCTCCTGTTAAAATGGTACAAAACTATTTTTAAATCTAATTTTTCACATATCCTCATCTTTTCTCAAATAGGTAACACTAATACTAGTTCAGGCGATGCAAACATTTAAAAGAAACCTATTGAGTTTTTTTTTATTTTTGGGGTATTCTTACATTAGTAATTTTGTTACTGTCGTGATTTAAGCATTTATTTTATTAACTGTCTACAGCGTGAGCCATCGAGGCAAACTCCGTACATTATTTAACGGAACATTTAAATTTAGGCCTTAAAGATTACAGGAGTTTCCAAAATATATTAGACAAATATGGATAATCAGAAATATTATTACAACAGCTGATTTACTATTACGATATGTACACTATAATTATTGGATCATATATTTCAAGAGTCTACAACGCCGAAAATGTTGGAACACGTATCCAGGAAGATTATATTTATCAAAAGATTTCAATTATCCACAAACCTCAAAAACTAATGAATATTGAATAATCTGTTATGGACAGAGCATCGTTGAATCACTCTTACTATTAAGACAAATATCGTCATAGCTCCAAATGTTTGCACCACCTTTTTCAAAACATTAAAACTAAACCACCTCACTTTTAGATTTCTGAAAATACATCAAAATACGAGTAAAACTAATAATTCAGTTAAAGTGTATTGCAAAATAAACATTAAAACCCATTGTTACAGATTCATATAAACAGATATCACTTTCAAATAAACAATATTTCAATAAGCTTATTTTCAGTAACAAGGTCACTCCCGACATACACCTGCTTATTTTTTTTACATACAATATTAGCAAATAATAAATAATTTGTACGATTATGTCCTCGCATCCAGTATTTGAACCACCATTACATATAATTCATATTTAAAATTGTATTTAAGATAAAGTTTTTATTCAAATAGTTTTTATAATTTATTAAAATTGTGTAATGTATACTATGTACTGAGTAATATCCACAAAAAGAATACTACTAAGACTTTATTTGATGCAGCAAGAACAAGAGTTGTAGCCAGTAGCTCAGATATAACCACTGAATGAAAATAGAACACACTTTAACTTTACTGAAATCAATATACTGACATCTATATAACTTTATACCAAGTCAAAAAAGGACAGAACGAAAAAAGAGCTCAATTATATGAACAATTGGCTTTAGCTAGTAGCTTTGATATCTACTTTTGTTATGATGTTAAAATTAAATAAACATAAATAAGTAATAAATGAGTATCAGTCAAATAGAATGATTTAAAAATAGTCACCACAAATTCTATAACTAAAAAGTTTTTCTGTTGAAATAGAAATATGACATATATAAATAATGATATTGAGCTTTCCAACAGACATCAAATTTAAAATAAACCTGCAATACAATAGGAATAGATTGAAATCACGAATTGGGTGATATATTCAACTTAAAAATATTCTTTTTAATCAATTCAATAAATTTTAATGAATCAAATATAAAATGCAAGAACATGAAAATACATTTATTTACACAAATGAAACAAACATATGTACTGTTATATAAGATATAACAATAAATAAAAACATTCTAAAGCATTCAGTCAAAAAAAATCTAGCCTAAAATTTCCCCGTATTCTATAGCAATCTTTTCCAGCTTCTGAGTAATTATATTTTACTATTATTTTAAAATTTTACTATTAATACGGGGCGTAATATGGGTTTTGCTTTAAATTTGCGACTCTGATGTGCAACAAGCAGCGAAAAATAGTTGACTTTAAATTACTCTATTAACTTTTATAGGGACTCTTCATAATTTATTGATAAAAACCGTATCAAATATATTTTTATTTATAGCAAAAGATAAACTTAAAGATCGATGGGATTTTAGCTGTTGTTCGCTGTTATAGATGCACACAAATAATGCAAAAATGAATACCACAGTAATATATAAAGGAGAAACACCAGGTTCTATCAGTAATGAGGAATATTTTAATAAATTTTCTCTGTACAAAATCAAAAATTATATCAAATCAATCATAATCAAATCAGAAATCAATTATATTATTCTACGGAAAATATTGTGGTTGCTAAAAGTTTTTACTTTGAAAGGTTTATTCCGTTTTGAGCACTATCATGATGATTTTAAAAATTTTATTATAAAAGTATTAAGCTGACTCATTACAGCAAAGCAAAGATTACGAATTAAAAATTATCAGAAATTGAAGGGTGCTAAACGTTTGGTCAAGATAGAAAGTGCGGTAATAAGAAAGGCGATCTCAAGGCGGCAAATATAGCAAAAACTGACACATTGAAGATAAAGTGGATTGACCATTAAGTGCGAATACGGATAATGAAGCAAAAATAGTACTGGAAGAAACGAAATTGAAAAAAAAGCACATCAAAAGACATTGGCGTAATATCGCAGATGACCAATAAAAAAGCAGGAATCACCTGAACTGAAAATATACGATAGAGCCAGAAAAGGATGAAGAAAAACTCACCTTTAGCCGTTAGTACAAGGGCGGATAAACGTTTGATTGTGTGAACTAGTTTGACGAATTATTGTAAAATCCATAACTGTATAATGTAATCACTTTTTTTTAATCTGTACATAATAAAATAATTTTCAAATACACAATAATCTGTACAAACATTCTATCAAAACCTAAAAATCTAATTTTTGTCATGTAGACAGTCCATGACAGGAACTTTACACCAATACTGATAGTAACCTAGTGTTTTATTAGAATACATTAAATTAATTATCGTTATATATCATATCAATTGCACTCTTAAAGACTCTAAAACAAGCATAAAAGGAATGTTTCAGTAACTGCGTATATATCTGCTATATGTAACCTTAACTATGAACAAATAATATAAACAATCAACACTCTTGAAAATAATCTGCATTCACAAAAAAGCTACATAAGAATAAATGTCAATCTTGAGCACACGCAATGACGAACATATCTCTAAATTTACAAAATTCGTTTTAAAAAACTATGTTTCTCCACCAGACAGAGATAAATATTTTCGTGTTATACCGACTTTAATATGTAAATTAACTGTTAAAAATTAGCAGGAATATCTAAGACGAATTTATGAGACTTACACTTGATAAAAGTTATTTAAAAATTCCAAAAACCGGCACTTTACTCAACTGACATTTTTCTTTTAATTCAGTTATCAATGCAACCTTTTACAATTTATTCGAATATGCTGATTTTACCTAAAGTATTGAAGTTTCTTTCAAGATAGTGATTATTTTAACTTTCCTTATATTACAGAAAGCATTTTAATTCCATCAAACAACTAAAATTATCAGAATATATAAGCGGCTATTAAAATTCTTAAAATTGAACAAAATTGAAATATTAACTAAACAAAATAAACTCACAAACGAATTTATTTATGAAAACTACACTTTTCATATTCATACAGATCTTTCAAATACTTGTTTTATTATAGCGATACTTCTATGCAGTTTTAGTATTTATTATAAAAATAATTTACCGATTTACCATTTCTTTGAAATCGTCATATTAAAAATATAAATTAGGTAGAAAAAATTGCAAGTAATACTTTAAGTATTGAGTTACTCACTTGGTAGTAAATCCCCACCATGCCTTCTGGTTAATATTTTTGACCCCAAAATACCAAAACGTAAGTTTCGTTGCCTTAAATGATTTTATCGGTTAATCGTTAATAACAAAACATTTTGTGACTAGAATTTTTTCATAAAAATATAATGGCCACTGAATGGTCTATAGAAAATAGTTATATAACAATATAGTCGTAAATAGCGAATTGTTAGATGTAATTACACCAGTCACAGCTTTTTCCAGAATGTTGATATATGGTAGCCTTGTCATGTCCTTTTTAAATATGTAAATTTCTCCATTGTCAATAAAATGTAAATCAGACAAACATTTACATTTATAACCTTAAAGGCCTCATCAATATGTACAATATCTATTGTTGCTTCAAATTTGATTAGTCAAAAGTATTTTAGACAGCAAGAGATGAATTTTTTATGAATACTGAGATATTCATATACAATATTCTGTTGAAGTGTTTTATCCAGAACTGTTGTATAAAAAAATGAACTTTCATTTTGTAGAAATGCTAAAAGAGCCAAAACAGCCTAATCAAAATAGAAAAAGGCATTTCAAGGTTACCTTTTCTTAAATTATCTAATTATATTTTAAAACAAGGATAAACTATTAAATATAAAATAATATTTTTGTGAATCTATTCTGAAGGTTTATTGAAAAAGATCCGCCTTAATAAGTATAATTAACCTCTCAATGGCAACAGTCAATCTCCACAAGTCAATAATGAATGCTTATGAATTGACTTTCCTATCCATAAAACCCATTGACTCTAGTTGTTCTAATTTAGTCTCTTGATACCCAAAGAAACAATGGCTTCAAAAAACGCAAAAAAATGGATCGAGTCCATTTAAAATTAAGATACGAATTATAAAAGAAGTTTACATTTATTATTGGGCCTATATATGTAAGATTAACTTTATCTTGACAGCTAAAAATGGTCGAAAGCCAGTAGTCCAGCAGCCGATTGAATAGCGAGTCCATTAGTTGAACTATGATTGTGATAGTCGAAGTAGTGGTGCTTTTAACAGTGTTGGTAGTACTGAATCTGCTGTTAGTGGCGCTGATAGTCATAATATTACAGAAATATTTAATACATTCATAAGTAACTAAGTACTTCCATTCAATTTTTGCAGGAGAGCATCGAAATCTAAATTTTGCAATAACCTCTTAAGTTCAGAAAGAATAGTCAATTTTATACTGCCAAGAATCACCTAAAAATTAAGGAGGATTTTTTTTAATTTGAGTTGAAAACAGTTTATGTATTTTATATTTAGTCAATATAGGATACATTTTGATCAATTATAGCGTCATCATCTAAGATATCTTACGTAACACATTTAAAAGAAATATATTGCTGGTAATTAGATCATTCACCACTAGACAAATTGTAAAATATGCTATTAATAACTAAAATGTTAAAAAAAATTAAAATAAATAAATAATGTTAAAATTTAAAGCTATTGTTCCAAATTACACTATTACTATTCTTGTTATCAAATACTAATAATTCTCTAAGGCTGAAACTCCACGTTAAGTAATGTCATTCTTTATCCCAAATACATTAAATTATTCTTATTTATCATATCAATTGCACTGAAACAACTTATCTACTTATATTGAAGCATATCCAATACAAATCACATAAGGGCAATGCAAAGAAATACATAATTTGAGAATATTTTTTGGTAATTTTATATATTCTTAATGTGATATCTTAGAACAGACCACACTGTGTATGTGCTTTTTGAAATCGTTAAAGTGATCAAATGTATTTTTTGAAAGTCTATGTAAACTTCTAAGTCGTAACTATTAACATAAAACCATCAACACTCTTGAAAAACCTGCAGGTTTAAAGAAAAAATATAAATACAAAAAACTATATTGTTTTCCCAATCCATTTTAGATGCCATCCAAACCGATTGCATTTAAACATTTTCCTAAACTCTACTCTAAATGGCCCGTTAACTTGAATGATTTAATTAAAAACTATTGCTATGTATTTTGGGAACACCTGTCGATTTGAAAACTAAAATAATAATAGTTGAGATGTCACAAACTGTTTACATATATATTAGTTAAATAATCGCTGATTTTTCTTCAGTCAGAGCTTTTCTAGAATGTTGATTATGATAGCCTTGATATGTCCTTTTTAAATACCTAGTTAATTTTAAATAAAAGGTAATTTTTATAATAGCAATAAACTTGTAGAGGTCAACAATATGTTATATATACACACCTATTTTAAATTTTCTCATTCTTTAGAGTATTTTAAAGAGCACAAAGACATGACTTTGTTAAATCTCAGAATTATTTACGCTATTCTTCTTATATATTAAGCAGTTTATCCGATTGTATAAAAAGTGAACCCTATTTTGTTTAAATGATAAAAAATACAAAGCCCTCTAACCAATAGCAGCCCAACTAATAGGGAATATAAAACAAGGCATCTCAAGGCTACTTTTCATTAAACCATCTAATTATATTTTAAAACAAGGATAAACTATTAAATAAAACATAGAGGGAACATATTTTTGGGAATCTATTCTTTACAAGGTTAACTCATAGATAGCTGCCCCAGTGCAAGTAATCGCTCTACAGCAGCATTTACATCTCCAAATGTAGCAATCAATGCCTGCAAATTTGCTTCTCTATTCATAAAACCCATTGCCCTGAGTTGTTCTAATTGAGCCTGGTATCTCTCTTCTGGAGGCGCTTGGTTCATGCCTTGCATCATACGAGCAAATACCTGCAAAATAAATATGATAAAAAGATTATACTTGTTTCAATTTTTTTTTAATAAGACATGACTTGTAACAAAAAAAGGGAAATGAAACGATTAAAAAACTGAAAACTTTCACAAAGAGTACCAAGAGAAATTATCTAAAATAGTTTAAAAGAAGTACCCCAGTGAATCTGTGAAAAATAATTGATTACATGTAAAAATCTTATTACAGATTGTTGAAGGTTCTTAAAGGTATATGAGAGATAGCTGACGGAAAAACTGAAGACATACAGCCGATTTTGTTTTGTGCTTTAGCTGCAACAGCTGTAGTGATAAGATATTATAATACATTTTGTGGAAGTTTTGAAAATATATATAAAATGAATTTCCATCAAGTAATGGTTGAATCCATCAGTTCTAAAGTTTACCTTTGAATCAGCATCTTTTGCACTCTACATAGAGAAAAAATATCTTTTCTCTGTGTAATATTGAATGAACTTATTAAAGAAGGTTGTTCATGACTGGAATCTGTTTTTTATATGTTACTGATCAGATGCCCACATTGAACATTTGTTGTCATAATTATGCTGACAACATGGTACTAATAGCGAGATCGAAGACAACATTGAAAGGCATAATTAGGAGCCCAAAAGTGTTTTGAAAGAGAGAAAGGGAGATATCACATAAAATTGTATCTACTAAGAAATAAGAACAGAATAAACAAAAGTGGGAAATTATAAAAAGATAATTTCTTACCTCTACATTAAATGGTTGAGAACCAGTAGTATTTGTAGCTGGTAAATTAGTGCGTCCACTAGAAGAAGTTGTAGTTGTGGTAGTTCCAGTAGTGGTGCTATTAGCAGTGCTGGTTGTATTGGTAGTACTGTTGTCGCTGTTAGTGGTTGTTGCTGGTGGTCTAAATCCTGCTGGAATATTAAGTGCATTCAAAAAATTTGGTGCTGTTTGACGAAGTAGTTCCATGCCCTCTCGAATCTGATTAAATGCATTTACGGCTTCAGGATTTGACGGTAAATTAACCAAGTCTGGATTTTGCAATAAGTTCCCCAAGTCTGATGGCGTATTTCCGGAAGGAATGTACGGATTTCTAGGCAGCACAGAGTCTAAAAACTCAGGATCTTCTACAAACATATTAAGAAAAGATTGCATTTCAGGATCATCTAGATTACCGCCTTCCATGACAGTCGCAAGGTTATGAAAAAAACTTGCCATTGATGGCATTCCCAACGGATTTGTATCATTATTAGCAGGTGTTGTTCTGTTTCCAGATGCCGGTTGAGATGGTGACCATGGATTGGGTAATGGCTCTGTGTTTTCACGACCTTGTTGAGGATTACTTGTTGATGTATTATCTACTAATCCAGTAAATGGATTTCTAATAAATTGTTCTGTAGTAGCTGATAACATTGGTTCTTGAATATCACGATACATTCTTTGTAGAGCATTATAACCTCCAGGAATACTTTCTAAATTACTAATAGCTCTATCATGAGTTCTCATCAATTCCTGCAACATAGATGGATTCCTAGCCAATTCCATTGTTTGTCTTAATAGGTCGGGATTATTTAGCATATGGCTAATTTCTGGATTTCTTTCCATTAGTTCTTGCATCTGAGGACTTCTGGTCATCAAATTTCTCATGTGTTCTGGATCATTAAGAAATCCTTGCACAACAGGATTATCTAGAATATTTCTCAATGTTTCTGGATTTTGAAGAATTTCATTCTGTATGCTTGCCATACTTGGAAGTCTATTCATACGACTAAAATCTGCTAGGCCATCTGTACCCCCAAAACTTCCAAGGCCTCCAAGGTTTCCAAGGCTTCCAAGGTTTCCAAGGCTTCCAAGGTTTCCAAGGCTTCCAAGGTTTCCAAGGTTTGGCATATTGAATCTGGAAAAAGTCCCATATGGATCTGTAATACAAATGTATTATTGAGTATTGCCTTTAAACCAGTAACTTCATTACTTTGTGAAAGTGAAGTTTTTAAAAGATTAAAAGCATCGTAAAAGTATGAAGAGGATAGAGCCAAAATCAAGCAATGAATATGTGATCAAAAAACATGTTTTTAACCAATTCTGGGAATATTTTGTATTCTTGGCCAAATTGGTTTTGAATATATAAAACTTGGTAATCAGCATTTTAACTGTTTTCAGTTAATCAATAAACAGATTGCATTCAAATATTTATTTAAAACATTGTTAACAAGTTTATGCACATTTCAGTCCAGGTAAGTAGCTAAAATTCCAATCTGTGTTATTTTTATTGCACAGAAATATTGTAGGCAATTTTTTTGAATTATATTGTGAGAAATTCTAAGCCACTGTATTTTCGAGGAAAATACATTAAATGGAAGGTTGTTGGCATTCTTAACATCAAAGTAAGAATACTCTATTCAATATTTTATTTCAATATTTTTTTAGGATTTAATTATTTTTTTAGAAATTAATTCCACTGTAATGTCTCTGTAGGTACCTTTGTTATTCCGTGATTTTCGTACTTCCCTAGGTCTAAATATTTTATTAAAATGGAATTAAATCCCCCAACTGATTGTAATGAGTTTGACGTACCGATTTCCAATTCGGAAATCGATACGTCAATCTTTGTGGCAAGCAATTTGACCAAATGGTACATTTGTTTTTCTTTAAAAAATATGACTGGAACACTGAAATTATGTGAAATAGGCTAACGCCGGACATATGGTTGGTAAAGTTTGGCAATATAAAACAATAATAAATGCTTGGCAAGGCTTGATTAAAGGTTTATCGACAGCATTGGCAGGTAAAGGCCAGCATCTCAGTGTCGTCCAGATTGGCAGTGATACTGGTTTTCTACAAAATAGCGCATAGTTTTTATATCGAAGAAGACCGGGGACTATCATCAAGATATGAACTTCAAATGCTTTGAAAAGTGGTTTGAGAACATTATCCAGTGTGTAAATAATAATTCTGTCATAGTAGTGGATAATGCATCTTATCACAGCCGCCTTGCTGAATGCATTTCAACGATGACATAGAAAATCGGTCGTGCAGAGCTGGCTACGCGAAAAATGTATTTAATTTACAGAGGATATGGTTAAAGCAGAACTAATGGAAATATTCAAGGAGTATCGTGATAGATATCGTCAATATGTTGTTGATTTAATGGCTAAACTTCATGGTATTATTGTTTTGAGACCACCTTACAATTGCAAGTTGAAACTAATTGAAGTAAATTGGGCTAAAATGAAGGGACGTGGGCCTAGAAGTCTTGGGAGAATGCTGTTACCGACGTATTAAAAATATAAGAGAATATGTGCAAATTGGATGAGATAACGAAAAATGTTATTGAACGTATTGTAAGAGTCATCGCCTACGAGCCAGAAGACTCGATGAATTTCCGGGATTCCGATGATTTGTAAGTTAAACTGCCAGTAAAAAAAAATTCGTGTTAAATATACATACCTTTATCGTTGTACTAGACATATTTTATGCAAAACGGTTAAGAATAAATTTACTATTTTTGTATTAAATATGCTAGGTACGATAACGATCATTTTAAATTACAGTAATTTAAATTTCAAAGTAATTTTCATTGTTGGATTATTTATTCAACTATTTATTAAACTTTCTAAAATGTAGAAGGGGTCTATTTATGACTAGAATAAAATTGTTTCACTAACAATCGGTATATTTGTTATTTGATAATTAATTATCTAAATAAATTATTTAAAATACGCCACTGATAGAGAGTAAAGAATTAAGCATTCAGATCACTGTAAAAGATCACATATTACTTATTAATATCTACGGACAGCTATTAAGGCCAGGTTCATGACCAAAAAACATGTTTTTTTTTTAATTTATTTATAGTACAAAAGATATTTCGAAATCAAACTTTTTATAGGTGAAATAATTGAAAAAAGTTTTTTCTTTTTTCAAAATGGGAGCTCTAAAACTGGCTGTCCAAACTCGTCAAATATGTTGGTAAGCATCGATATAATATACTAAGGATGGAACATATGAATAAATACTTACCATTAAATACCAAAATAGCTAGTAACAATGGCCGATCTTTCCAGAATGTCAGTGGTGTACGAAAAATTTCTTTTGGTACATATATAATATATAATTTACAATAATTATTTATTTTTACCATTATTTACATTTGAATAAAAGATATAATGACGTGTAAAGTTGTAAAATTTAAAAATTATTATTTTTTATTACATAAAAACATATAAAACATACATATTTTACAGGTACTTAGTTGCTTATCGCACGCCACTGATGTAAGTGGATGCAAAATATTAAAAATTTAACGAATTTATTGATTTACCAAAAAGAATACATTAAACTATTGATTTCACACTGTTACCTGTTTAACATTAAAAAATCAGTATATAATTAATCACCGGTTTAAATAATTAATAACCTGTCTGGTCACGTCCGAAATTGTAGTTAGTAATGTGACCTCAGTTCCGTCATTTATCAGCTAGATATAATATCAACATGTTCCATCCTTAGTACATTATATTGTTGTTAGTCAGTGTCATCATTTCTAGGAAACAAATCATCCGAAAGCAAAAAAAAACAAAACCGTTTCATATTCTGTATCGAATTGACTATGGTAAGAACTACAATGAAACACTTTCACCGTCAAAAAAAAACAAAATGGCTTTTTGAATTTGAATTTTTTGACCCTTTTTTGACACTTAATTATTTATAACTTTTTTAAATAACAATAAAAAATTTTGATTGTAGTTTCGACCAGAGAGAGACATCTAAAGAGTAAAAAGATGTTTGGTTCATCCTGATAAGCGCAATAGTTTCGAAATACGAGTGAAACTTAGTTGAAAAAACATGGTTTTGAGAAAAGCCCATTAAACAGCTGATGTCACCCGCCCCTCTTGAGTGGCCAGATTAACTGCTTGGTGCGCTCCGCTCTTCCTACTTACTTCAAGGTCGCGCGAGCATTCGGGACCAATTCTATATTAATTCTAATAGTATTTTATAGCAGTTGTTTTTAAATTTTAGATGGACGATCAACGTACTGGTGTTCATACAAGAACAATGTAAGGTTAAATGTTGATGGCATTAATTATACGATTGAAACCTCACAGAAACTTTAAACAGCCTCACACTGGTTAAATCATGTGATAATAAACTGTTATGAGGAAGCTTGTCCTATCAAGAATAAAGCTGTCGATTGGGATGTACTTTGATTTTAAAAAAAGCACATTTAATAGACTTTAAGGATGGATACTTTAATAAGGATATCCAGGCACTAATAAGGTAATTAAAAAAAGGAAATGGATAATTTCACATTATGATAATATAAAAAATGAACAATGTCTATTTTGAGAAAGTTACAATTGTTTGTAGAATCCTATGTAGAAACTTTTAGATTTCCAGAACCTATGATAATGAACAAAAACATGTACAGTAACTTTTTTAGCTGCAGGCTAATAACAGAAACATGGCAGTCATATCAGAAGAAAAACATGTTTTGACAAAAATACAACACCAGGATATGATTTCATTAGTAGAAATGTAATAACCTATTAACTGTCAGCAACGTGGCTCCTGTGATTTTACAAAATCGTTTAGTAGGTTACAGTTAAAAGGTTAAAGAAAATAGCTTCACATATACATCAGTCCATTCTTAAAAATATATAACCACTGCATACATTATTTTCCTAATGAATGGAAAACAGTTGAGGTTTTCACTGTTAAAACACTTCTTGATTAGAAAAGAAAATTGCAAAAATAAGTCCACAGTTTGTCCATTATTGGTTTTAGCGAACAATACTAAATCAAGGTACATTAAATCATACAAAAAATTGTCAACTTCAGAGGGGTTCACATACAAGATCCAAGAATTGGTATTAAACCAGCTGCAAAGATATACAAAACCACCTGAAGACCAATATTGGACTATGTGAGTATTTTATTGAATACATACAGGTTGATGGGGGAAGCAGCTTAAGGATAATAACTAAAATGAGACACCTTCAAAACTCATTTCATGAACACTTCATATAGTATCATAGAATGGAACCAATTATAGAATGTATGTAATGTCTCACTCAGTTTCAAAAAATCTAGATATGAATACCATTCATTATTTTAATAAACTGCTAGTAAATTGTACAGTAAGTTCACATATTTAAAAACACAAGAAATCATAACCATAAAAATGTAAAATTATCTACAGTTTAAAACAATTTAGAAAGTGAACACAGTTAAAACATATTATGAAATATCAGATAAAATTTATAGTCTGAAACAATCAATGTCAAGTTGTATTAGATGAGACCATTTGTCTCACCTGCCACAGGAACTGCAAATTAGTACAAACTGTAGTTGCTGCATTAAAAATATTGTGACAGACAATATATACAATTATAAAAAAGAAAAAAATAATCATATTCTTTCAAAGCTAGGCCAAAATAGACCTAGTCCAAAAAACAAGACAACCAATCTATCTAAGGGATCAAAAATGGCAGTACAGAATACAATATTTACCAACAAAGTAAGTATCAATTTCAAAAAAGACTGATGAAAGTTAGAACAGTGTTATTTATTTATCCTGTACTTATCTGTTTTTTTTTTTTAGAAAAACATTTTACTGCAAAGTGTAAGTAATGAATTATAAGGGATAAAGAAGTTGTTTTTATTGGCAAAACATCTATTAGCATTTTTTAAAAGAACTAGGACTTATACGAAAATATATAATAGGAAAAGGGCAATAACAGAAGGGCATTAATGAAGCACACCAGTACTGCTGCTTTAAGAACAAAGTTTCTTCATAAATATATGAAAAATTTTAATAGTGTGCATCCCAGAGATTTTCTTTTTTAGACGAAACTTGGATTTATTCAAAGGGAAAATATAACAATTTCCTGACAAGCAGAGTTAAAATTGTATGTAAACCAGAAGGGTATGATGGTAAATGTTTTATAATTGTTCACTCTGGTTTTTTAAAAGGATTTGTTACTGAAGCCAGTTAACATTTTTGCTCAAAATCTAAAGTAGCTAGTAAAAAAATGATCAAGAAGATGGAGCCCTGCACCGTAGATTTCTATTCAGCTTTTTAGATCATAAACCATATATTTACATAAACATCTAGTTACAAAAAGAATCTGATGGTGGAGACCTAAGATTTTGTCCAAATACAACTAGTAGTAATTGAAAAGTATAAAATTATTGATTATTATTATTGTTAAGATTATCATAAGCTCAACATCCTCCAATAAATAAACAGTTATATAATTGTTACTTCATATTTTCAATATTTATCAAATGGCTCTTTTCTGAATATGAATATAATAAATTACCTGCAGGTGGAGTATTAATATTTTCTGTTGTTGTAGCAGTACTGGCAGGCCTTTGAGCACCTCTTATTACCAAATGAATTGTAAAGCCATCTTTGATTCCAAGCTGAGTCAAAGTTTCATTATCTTTCATAATTTTTCCAGCAAAAATTAGGCACAACTGACTCAATTCTGCATTAAATTTCTTTTGTATCATTTCTTTCAACTGGAAATAAAAAGATTTGTTTTGATTTCTCTTTCAACCCTAGGTTCTATAAGAAAAGTAAGAATAGAAAAGAAGAGACCCAATAATAGTGTGATATGGATGAGATAAAAATGGTAAAATGTAATACTATCATATATTTATAATAAGCAATAGAAATCATAAACATGAGGGAAATAATCATATTCTTGCAGTTTATTTGTAAAAATGAAAAAATGTACACAGGCAACACACACAGAGAAGAAGTACTAAAAAATAGCAAATGAAGTACTGGGAAAAAACCAAAACTCTTAAAACTGAAAAATATCAGTAAGTGCATATAAATATTCTATCTAATAAAATATAAGTAAATCAAAATCTACTAGAGCAATATTGGAACAGGAATTTTAATTGTTCCAAAGTTATTAGGAATATTAATATAAGCTATTCATATGAAATCAGATACAACACAACAAACTATCAACAAAAAGAGATTACATTATCTCTGGACATGTGTCTCCTTTAAAATATGCCTATAACAATTAACTTGATAAAAACAAACAAATACTGCAACAATTAAGATTCTTGAACTTTATTAGTCATCTAGATCATTCATAATAAGTTGTTAAATTAAATTCTTCTATATATGCTATATTAATTGATTTTAAAAATGTTAACAACAATATCCCTTGTTGAAGCACTTAAAACGAACCAAGAGAATCTGAATTTAATTTTATACTGGCTCCTCAATGTCTGAGCATATTATTATGAGTTTGAATTCATCCAAAACCTTAGAGTCAACTACAGGACTTAGTGATGCAATGGCAAATAAAATCGAATAACAATGTAGCTGATGTGTGAAATAAAATTTTTCAAAAACAAATTTCCAATGCCAACAAGAACCCAAAAAATCTATAAAACAAGGAACCACTAACACTTAATACTGTTCTGAATCACAATGAAACAAACTTAAATGCAGCCAAAGAAATCCAAAACAACCCAGCAACAACATGAAATATCTGTTGTTCTATAATTTGTTGAAATCCGTATTTACCCCCCTAGTAATAAAAGGATTATAGCAAGACATGTTTATGGACATATCTTGTTAAAATTGGAAAAAAATAAATCTTTATTGCATATAGGTTATGTATGATATTTGAAACATACCTTTTGTATTGTACAGTTTTCATCAACGACAAATGATTCTGTTTCCTTCGGGGTTTTGACAAATATTTTCATTTTGGGCTTGGATGAAACACTCTGTTCCTCCTTATCCCCGTCTTGATTTGGTTCTTTAGCTTTTCCACTTGCACTATTTACCGGAACGTTGTCAGCCATGTTGTTGGATGACTAGTATTTTATTCGTATTATAAGATTATTACAAATCTACGTTATAATATTATCTAATATTTTACTGCAACTTCAAATATATTCTTGGAAATTTACAAATAATAAACTGCCATTACCTTATTTGCTGACATAATTATAAAAACTGAATATTAAAAAAACTTTATCGGTACAACTGTTAGCTTCTGTCTGTTAACGGTCAAAGAAGGAAGTTGTGAAGTTGACTAATATGACATGTGACATGTTAGATGTATAATCTGTGTTTGTGAACATAGACACAATATACTGTGACATAGATAACTAACCTATTTGATGTTCCATAATAATGATCAAGGTTGTAATCAATGACGTATAATATATTGTAATATCTTGCTTTTAGTTATTTTATTAAACGCTTAGATTCGCTGCATTTTCCCAATGGACTTCATATAATAAGGAAACTAGTGTTAGGAGTTAGTTTTCACAAAGACTAGGGTGCATTATTTTTAAATTCCTTTTTCAACTCTTCAATTAAATTTTCTAACTCTAAATTACATAAAGCTGTCAACAACGTACAAAGCAATAATTATCTTTTTGTTGTTTCTGTCTCATATAAACGGACATGAATTAGCCTCACTTGTTATAAATTCTAGTTTTAATAAACAATTATTGAATTTCGTATAAGTAATCTAGCCACTGGACTGAATGTTTTATTAAAGGCTTCTGCCCTCTCGTTGGAAGAAGCCTTTAATGACTAGTCTAGCTTTGTAACGATCAATGGGACCCACCGGATTGATTTTGAGCTTGTACACCCGTTTACATGGCAATGCTTTTTCGTTATTGGGTAACTTGACTGCTTCCAGGTATTGTTCTCTTTAAGAGAGTATTTGTAACTCCATACCTTTTATCCAGTCTGATCTCTCTTTACTATTTAAAGCTTCTTTGTAAGTCTCAGGTGTTTTGATGGAATAAAGAATATCGTCAGCTAGTAGTATATAATCATTGTTGAGATGTGAAGGCTTTTTATTGTCATTTTTAGAATTTTCTGGGATATA
Organism: Diabrotica undecimpunctata; assembly: GCF_040954645.1. Taxonomy (NCBI): domain Eukaryota; kingdom Metazoa; phylum Arthropoda; class Insecta; order Coleoptera; family Chrysomelidae; genus Diabrotica; species Diabrotica undecimpunctata. The sequence continues at coordinate 52,771,920 of NC_092812.1, forward strand.
TAATCTTGTAGAGGCAACTGAACTGAACTCGTTCCTGATAATCAGTTAGTCTTTCCAAAAATTTAACATCTCTTGACAAGATTACTTTATTCTCTTCCTCAACTTAAATTCTGTATATTTCTTTTCCATCATATCCAATCAAATAGCATTTAATTGCATTTTTGTCCATTTTCTTTCTTGTTTGCACTGGAACATGTGCATAACAGGTTGTAGCTATGATTCTTAGGTGATTTATTCTAGGTTTCTTACCTATCCATAGCTCATGTGGACTTTTCCCTTTCATCATTGACTTTCCTGTTCGATTCAGGATATAAATTACTGTACCAACTAGTTCTGCCCATAAAGATTCAGAAAACTGTACTTCAGAATTAGAGTACCTCTATTTTCTGATCATTTTAACAATAATACGATTTTCTCGTTCACTAGAACCATTTTGCTCAGGTGTGTACGGAGCGGTTAATCTCTGAGTGATTCCGTATTTTTTTCAAATCGTTCTGACGTCTTCATTGTCGAATTCTCCACCATTATCACTAAGTAGTTCCTTAATCTTATGTGATTGAGTTTTGGCATGGGTCATAATAGTGTTCCAAACAATTTTTGCTTCTGATGTTTGCCGTAACAGGTATCCATAACGGAATTTGTTGTAAAAATCTTTAAATACAATTAAATGTATAAATTTCTTATAAGAAATTTCAAATGGACCACATATGTTAGTTGACATTAGTTCTCCAGGTGAAGTTACATCATCTCTTGTACCACAATAAAGACGGTGGACTTTAGCATAAATGAAGGGCTCACATGCATATCTTTCAAGCTTGATGTTTATCTTAGTCACTCTTTAGCTTTCCTTTTACATGTTTCACATCTTGATGTCCCCATCGCTCATTATACAGCTGCAGCAAGGAACTAGCATTGTCTTCAATGAAATCGTCCAGCAGCTATCCATTTTCTGCAAACTTTGACCCGATGTCCTTTATTTTTACAGTAATTGCAGAAACAACTGGATGTAGTGGGTTTGTTTGGTTTGTGGTAAGCCACTAGAGCTTCTGTATTGATATTATCTTGTTGACAATCATTCTTGGTAAAATCTCTTTCGAATGTACATAGTTGAGAAAATCAAGAGTTTTGTCTTTATCTTTAGTTAATAGTATCCAACTAGACTTAAAGCTTTCATACTAACTAGGTAAAATATATATAATTTTGCATATAACAATTACATCTGGTACCTTACTTAGTTGCTTCATTTCAAGTCGGTTATTTAGCTCATTGAAAATTCATTTTAACTTTGCAATGTGTGTTGACACATCATCTCTAATATTCCACGATAAAGAAAAGAAATTTGAGCAAAGTTTAAACAACTGATCTTTGGATGAGGCTTCAAACTGTCAAACAAAGCGAGCAAAGCATCATAAGCTGATTCTATGTCCATAATTTTGTGATACACGTTGTCACTGATAGCACTAGTTATCAAACTTTTTGCGTGACTATTTGCTTTTCTATAAAAATCAGTTTTGACCTTATACTCTTACTTTTCAGCTTCAGTGTTGCTGTTTCTGTTATAGGTTCAGGTTTCACTAACTTGCCATCTATCACATCTAAGCACCCTTAATGGTAGCCCAACATGTCTCACATTTTAATTTTCCACATTTGCCATTCCGATTTTCCATTTAGTTGTTTAATATTACCTACAAAATCCATCTTCTTGATTTTTCTTTTTCAGCTTGGAATTTGGAAGTATTTTCTTAATAAGAACTTGTTCCTATTTTTTTACTAGACATCTATTTTCTCTACAAAACTGTGGTGTCTGGGCTCCCATAACCTTTTGTTAATTATATATTTCTTGACGATAAAATAAGCAAAATGTGTATTTTTAATGGTGATGTTTTTACGACGCCCAGCTCGCGTCGTTAAATGCGTTTTTGATGTTCAGGAAATGTGCCACCGTCCACCTACCCCTGCATGCTTTTTTCAGCCTTACTATCATGTTTATGGCAGATCTCCCCTGCACCCTCTCTTCTCGCTGTTTATTTCTCTGGTTAGTTCTATGTTTAAGTCTTCAGATCGGTTATTAAAGTTTTAGTATTTACGTAGTATTTTTTTTCTTTTTATGATAATGGGATTCACAAGTACATCACAAATTTGTTAATTAATCTTTTTGGACGATAGCATTAGAGAAATGAACACAAATTTATCAAAACAAATATTTAATAGATTTGTACAAAATTGTTAACTTAAAATAATGAGCTTAACTGCAGGATAAATTGTCTTAAATCTATTTAGAATTTGATTATTTTGGTGTTTTATACATAAGTTTATAATAACAGGAAAATATTTTTACACTTCAGAAATCGATTTTGGTTTATTCCTGCAACGATATATTATTAACTAAAAATACACACCAAAACGGGAGACGTATATTAGTCCAGGATTACTTTCGGACATTTCTAAAAAGTCTTAACCCAAAAGCGAATTGGACCGAAAGTTAATAAGTCTTTTCTAATAACTGGATGGAAAATGTTTTGGTAAAATTTACTTATTTACTTCACATATGTCTTTGATATCACCTTCGGTCCAACAGATTCAGCATAAAGAGGATTAAATTAAAATTATACAAAATGGTAACTTTTTAGGTGTTTTACGCCTGCCAATTCAAGATTATCTGAGTAAGTCAATGTTCAGAGTTCTGTCTCTTTTCTTTAAATGTATACAAGGATACCACTTACAAGGGAAATACTGCTTTTTACGATTTAAGTAGTTTTTGCCTGATTAAATTAATATAAAGCATTAAAAAATCATATAAAACTTAATATAAAACAATTAATTACTTATTTAAAATAAAATATACCAGCCAATACCAGTTTTATTTCATTTGTTGTCATGGTATGACAACAAAAGAATATATTTTTGGAATATATCCCAACTAGAAGTTTCTCCATTTTTTTTTTCAAATTAATTACATATTATAATATAGTCATTCTGAAACCAGTATAAACCATTCTATATATGATACCACCATGAACATCCTATTGAATATTTTGTAAATACTTCCAAATGATGTTTTAACAAATTATTAGACATTTAGCAAGCAACTGTGAACTGCAATGCAACTTTTATCAAATACAGGGATTGCCATAATTTTGTTTTATCTTTACCTGTTATTCTCTATGAACAGCTACATCCCAAAATTTAATTTAAATTGCTTTATATTGCGCTTACTGTTTTTGACCACATTTAAAGAAAAATATGTAGGCACAACCATTGAGGTATAAAGCAAGACTTGAACATGTTCAATGTAACATACCTCCATGTCGTATATAGTAGACAAAAAAGTTTTAGAAGTCCTCATCTAGGTATAAAAATACACATCAGAACAACTTAAATAAGGAAGACAAATATATAGAAAACCGGAGAGAAATAATTCTAACATCCTATAAGAAAGTTAACATCAACAGAAAAGAATTCAAGCAGAATTGCAGAAGTCCGAATGGCGGTCTATTAACAACAAGGATGGGTGGAATGCTTCAACTGGGTACTTTGTAACGTAGAAGAGGAAGAAGAAAATCTGGAAGATGCAAAGAGATGAGGTAACCGGAATAGACGAGAGGAAAGAGGAACCAACAACGATCCTTGAAGTTAAAGACGCAGTTAAAATACTAACCAGAAACAAATCACTCGGACTAGAAAATCTCTCAACTGAACTATATAAAGATGTCCGCGATACCATGATGGTAAAACAGCAGCTCATAAAAGAAATATGGACACAGAAATCCCTCTCCAGTGATTGGAATACTTTACAAAAAAAGGTGATATCTTTGAATGCTCGTAAACACACAGGAATTACGCTTATGGCACCATATATAGAACAAATAATAGGAAAATACCAGGTTGGTTTCAGATGTGGTAAATCGACAATTAGTTAGATACAAATTTTATAAAAAACACTGGAATTTGGGATAGATACCATCACATACTTATAGACTACAAGCCAACCTAAGACAAATCTAACAATATCTGCGCTCTGCATTAGTTCATCCAGCTCGTGGTTCATTCTAATTCTCCACGAACCATCGCTGCATTTTGTTGGTCCAAGTATCTTCCTTCGTATCAAGTCATTCGTATAAGTTTAACCAACCTATTGGGTATCCCTAACATAGGTAGTTGCTTTAACATCTTTTGTCTATCTACTCCATCAAACGCCTGTTTGAAAGCGATATATATATATATATATATATATATATATATATATATATATATATATATACCGGTATTTAGGCGCCACGCCCTTCCGGTAGGGATCTATTATGGAGGAGTATCACCGAGCCGCTTATGGCACCTTATATTACCTTATCTCTTGCCGTACTGCCTCCACCATAGGCCGATCAGACACCAGCATATTCTAGTCTAAGCCGCAGATTCATCTAGAATTTTAAACTGCTGCGTTAGCCTTTTTTATTTTTCTGTACACCGAGCTGGGGCTAGAACCCACATCCACTGAACCATTCGACAGTGAAGCGATTGAGAATGAGGTATGTTATATTCAACACATTTTTCATGTATACCTCTTAACATATGTATCAAATACATATCATCAATAAATAAATAAGTTGCTGTAAGCACAGACTCTCTAGTCTCAATTCAACCTATCCAAAATGTATTCACTGATATTCCTATCGCCCATAACTTATCTTTTTCTAAAATATAACAGTTACTCTAATCTGGTTACCGTCCTATATTGGTATGACAGGCAATGAACTTGCAGAACATCACGCAAAACTTGCCTCAACATCATCTGATCCTGCTCTTAACATCCAAATTATAGTAAGGACTTCAAATCTCACATTAAAAAAAGAACAAAAATCCAATGGCAACACTAGGACACCAACTGGTCAGCTTTACACCAAATACAACATTTAATAGACAGTCCTGCTATTTTTAGCACTACAAGTTTGTCCAGACTATGGTTACATACCTGATATCATCCAGCAACCGACCTACTTGTCAAAGCTGCCAATCACAACTGACAGTTAATCATATACTCACCGAATGTTATCAATATTCTGCCAAAAGACAATAAATAAACTCGGCACTAAAATATCTAAAGGACATTCAGTTGTATTATAAAATATAATTTCATTGTACGATAACATTTTTCTTTTATAATCATCCTTATGCAAGTGGCCTTCGTAGCCGAGCACATTAATAATAAAAAAATTAACTAAAATAATTCTTAAATGAACAGACCTGTTAAGATGACATTTATGTCGACAATTTATTAACTATTTGTGAATGTTTAAGATAGTGAACAGTATCAATTTTTATTATATTTGAACAATGATGACTTACTTAGATATAAATTACTTTGATTGTATCCAAATTGATCAAGAAAATAAATTGGTAATAAAAAGTTTTTCATGTTCTAATAACCATGATAGGACAGGTCAGTTCAATCTCAACGGAACACATTATCTTAATAAGGAATTCACACATATAAATGTGAATATGTTATCATTATCCTGTCTCGTATTACATGAAAACTTGGCGATTTAAAATGTATCAGGCACACTAAAAAATTGCACAATCTACCAACTTAAGTTACATGCCTTAACACTAGACACTGCTTATTAGCGCAGGTATACAATTAACCTATACGAAGGCAATGAAAACTTGTCTCAAACTTATTTTAAGTCTGAAATTTCTTACAAATTCTGATTTTGCCATATTAGAAAATAAATAAAAAAAATCTTAACACAAATGCAAATGCCTCTTTCAAATTTAGCAATGAGTTAGATGTGGAAAGAATCGTTCTAGCAATAGACTATTTTTGAAAAATATGTATAATTTTTTTTGTTCTAGTATAGCAAAATCGGATGGTATAAAATAAAATAAATATATACTATTTTACTATTTTTCATCATTATCCACATTACATTCACTATGATGGGGCCTAAATACTCTTATATCCCAAACGAATCGAATAATCGACAAACCATGGTACAGTTAAAATTATATTATGGTTAAAATGAATTGCTTGGGATAAAATAGACATAAAAAAGGAAAGGAACATTGAATAAAAGCCATTAGGTGTTACAGTACACGGATCGGTCTCAGGGAGAAGAACGAAAAGAATCCAATTTTTAAAACCTCTAGAAAGAGGGAAAAACACTACAAGAGCGCTCATGAAATGAGCAAATAAAAGATGTAACAAAACATCACTTTAAAATGGAAACATAAAATGCTCTAATCGACTAAAGTGTAAAAGTCAATAGGAACAGATGGTTAATCAGTGGCATTTTCTATTTAGATAATAAACTTAAATAATTCGGTTAAGTCCTCATAATTTAGAAATTTTCGAATGTCAAAAAAGTGCATTGTGTACACAGTTAAGAAACACTCATATTTTTTGTCACTACGGATACAGAATAAGAGATATTCAAAATGATGTTTTTACCAAAATAAGATATTGTCCATTTATTCTAATTATAATCCAGAAAGGCCGCTTCATATTTTATCTGTTTTCATATCCATAAGAAATTAATATATAGGGAATATACAATTATTTCTTACACGTGTGGGTTCAATCTAACTTCTCAGTTGTTTGAAATCGTATATATCCGATTAATGAAATATTTTTAATATTAAGATACAATTTTTGAAAATATTCTCAAAACGAAATCACAGTATTTGTAACTAAGATTTTACAGTCTAAATATTTATTATTAGAAAAGTGACAAAGGCTTTTATAAATACAGGTTGATCGACATTTGCGACAAAGTCCGCTATATTTATTATATAGAAGATACCAGAAAAAAGTTATTTACAAAAATAAGAGGTAGCTGTAAGCACCTTTTAAAATTAGTTGTGAACATACAGGGTCTTACGTAACACTGTAGTTTTTTTAATAAAACACCCTATATTTTGCACTGCTTTTGTAAGGGGAAATAGTGCATACATTAAATAGAGCAGAAGAAAGGAGAAAGGAATTTATAGCTAAAACTAAACAGGATAAGGAACTACAAATGATTGGAGATTTTTGTGAAAAAGGGTGGCTGTCATACGTATCGAGGGCACCTTACATAGTAAAAGATTATTTTAATATTAGGCATGACGTTTACTCATGACATTTAATAATTTGATATTTTATAAGGTCAGAGTTATATTTCCGGATTTTTTGCGTCATAGGGTATTAAAATTGCTTCATGAAACACACTTTGTGGTCACAAAAACACAGCAAAGAGCGAGATAGTTGTTGTTCTGTGAATTCTGTATTTGTGAATTTGGAGAGCATCTTATTTAATTGTAATGGATTTAACTCGCAAAGTGGATTGAAATTGTTCCGTTGTCGTCCAAAACATCCCGGTCAATAATAAATTCATTTAAGACTATGTTTGTTTGCTACCTACGGGATTTCTTTGGAAGTCGTATCCAACAATATGCCTTTTGGCTTCGAGAGCAAATCGGCAGGCAGAACGAGCCGCCCAGATAGCTAAAAATATTTTCAGAAAGTGTGAAGATTTTCAGTTAGCCTTATTAGATAATAGGAACACACCGCCATTAGGATCAGATAAATCCCCAGTACAACTCTTGAATAATCGGAGACTTGGAGGCAAACTTCCAGTTTTACATGAAAAATATTTACCAGAACAGGTAGACCTAACGAGTGGAAAAGAATAGATTGGATAATACAAGAAAATTGTACAAGCATTACTATGATAGAAAGGTTGAAAGGTACAAGTCCATGGTTGAAGAGTAGAAATTTTTATACTTAACTTTCATCAAATTGATCTAATTACAACTAATATTTCTTTGTTTTTCCGAACACAGCTCCTCGAGGTTTTTTTCACTATCTTTACATTATGCAGCCATAATATTCTTCTCAACCGTATGATGCAGTTTCCTGTTTTTCTTCTCTAATTATAAGTTATAGATTTTGAAACTCCCAATATTCTTTATACTGCAGTTTTCAACAGTAACTACTTTGGCTACTTTCTCTCCATAGTACTTTTTGTAGATCATTTGTTAAGTAAAGCGTTTGTTCTTCTTTCAGATGACTGAATATAGATCAAAAAGATATATTTTTTGTATTATTGATGACGATAATTCATTCGATTAAATCCGAACAAATACATATACCAACTAGTATGTTGTGTTATGTATTAAGTAAATATTAATTATATTATTTAAATTGTGAATTTCGCCTTGAAAAGAATATACTACCAAACTGTAAAAAAGTTGGTGTTTCGAGAGGATATCTAACTATACTGCCTTATCCTACTACTTATATCTAATATACAAAAGATCTTATGGCCATAGTGTTCTGAAAAAACAAAATATACCATTAGGTCATGAAAGTCAGTACAAATTCAAGGCAAGTATGGACATTTTGTTTTGGCAGAATAGATCACATGGATTTAATAATACTCCCTGAGAGTTATAGTGTGTTTACAAAAATGTGAAACAAGTAATACAGTAGGAATATGATTTTATCGTGAATACAGGTATAGTAAAACAAACGTGTATAAGAGTCTATGACCACCCCACAATTCGAATATGTCAATGAATGCTTGTATTTCAATGGCTTTTACCAAAAACTCGATTGACTGCGAAGAGACGACATTGTTTGTGGTAGTAAAAGTCATAAACACTTTTACATTTTTAGATCTGTCATATTGTCACACAAGTATTGCAAGGGAAACGATGCTAAATGTATTCTCTGGGAAGACGCAAAATATTATACTCCAGTAAAATAAAAACTTTTTTCATAGACGAAGCCATGCATATTTTACCACGTCCATATGGCAACTATATTTTAACAACGAGCGTCGTCAAATCAATACTTGATCTGTTATCATCAAGTAGAAATAAAATTGTTCCTTAATTATCTTCATAAACATAAAAATAACTATTATTTCACATTTTTTAGAAACGTGTTTTTTTTTCTAGTTTTGGATTGTCGATATTTTGTAATTATATTATCTAATTGATGAGTATATCTAAGTATGTGGTTTATGAAGGATAACATTAAAGACACTTTTTATTTTGGCTATTAATGTACTAACAGTCTTAAGATACAGCGAAAGAAAATATTTTCACAAATGTTTAAAAAAATTATGAGTTTTTTTCTGAGATCTGCCGCTATCGATTAAATTTTGATGCAATATTTTCTTAACCCATTATAGGCCAGACTCCTATTTATATATAACTGAAAATTTGATTTTTTTTCTACCCTTAAAAATTGTTTAAATTTAAAGAAAATTTTTCCATAGATATTGTAAGCTGTAGTAAACTGAATTATAATTTTTGTTAGTAAACGGACATAAAATTCGATGGGAAAGAACCCTTCACTGAGAAACGTGAAGAGCAGAAAAATGTAAAGCCAAACCACTAACATATTATGGCAAATGTACTGTTACATTGTGTAACAATTATTTTATACAATAGCATAAAACGTAAACTTATTTTTATTGGAAGTTCCCAAACTGTTTTTAACTATTCATAAATACTTGCAATTATGGTAACACTAAAGCCCAGTGATCTATTTATAGGACGGATCAAAATTCAACAATTTAAATATATAAAACAATTTTATGAATATTTCCACATTAAGAAGGATATTACTGATAAGTATGTATAAATAGAGAAAATTATGATGTAAGAAACATTTTCAGTTATTTTTTACTTAATAATATCCGAGATTGGAAGGATTTAAATGGCCAAACTCTGAACATAACAAAATTCCGTCTTCTTTGTATAGTGTCTACCTTTCAATGAGATTCTTATATGTTTTCAATCTTGTGCATTCTTTAATCATCATCAGCCGTTTTGAGTCCACTACTGGACATAGGCCTCCCGTAAATAATTCCAATGCATTATTTCTTGAGCACCCTGAATCCAGTTGTGCTGAATGCGTTTGATGTCATCTGACCACCTTGTTGGAGGACGCCCTCGATTACGATAAGCATCGTGTCTCCATTCCAGAATTTTCTTCGTCCACCTTTCATCTTTCAATCTGGCAACATGCCCCGCCCAGTTCCATTTCAATGTTGTAATCCTTTGAACTTAAGCAAAGGGAAATGTATTTGTGTTGCCATAATACATTCTAACTGCAGCTGTTGCGCTATTATATATTCCAAAGAAGAGTTGTGTACCTATGATTAATACTGCACTCTGTAAAAGAGCTCTTAACATGGAGCTATGCTGGTCTGAGTCAAACGCTTTCTCAAAGTCTACAAATATTAATATCAATGGCATTCTTTAATATACCCAGGCTATAATATCTTTTGTCTATGTAATCGTGTTTGTTATCAATGGATTATTTCACAATCATTTATAACGATTGGATCTATCATTATTTTCCAATTACGTTTCCCACGCTTCATGTGTAAAATGCTAAATCATCATATGCATATTCTTCTATAGTAAAGTACACTATTTCTGCTTCACTTGGATATTAGACATATTTCACAACCTCAAGAACCTTGGAAATACGCATGCACAAAAAATGAATCATAAAAACATTATCTACACTCAGGTGCAAAAAAATCGATCCATTCCTTATTTCTTATTTATTTGAAGTTGCATAATTTTAGAGACATTAAATTGCGTATGTAAATTTAGGTGTACCCGCGTATACGAGAAATAAAATAATATTTTTAATATTGCTTTTTATATTTCTTAAAACAAATTGGTATTTCAGGTTTTTGTCAAAGATACCCAGAAAGAAGCCCATACTGCTTCAAGATACCTAACAAGTATTTTAGATCAGCATGTGGTACCTTTTGCTCCTTTCATTGGACCTAATTTTATTTTTATGGACGACAACGCACGTCCTCACCATGCTAGAATCGTCAACCAATATATAGAGGTGGTGGAAATTGTCCGTATGAACTGGCCAGCTTGCAGTCCCGATCTCAATCCCATAGAACATCTATGGGATATGATGGGAAGACGTCTTCGAGCACGAGTACCCCGACCAAACAACTTGGCTGAACTTACAGCGGCTCTTCAAAAAATATGGGACCAATTGGATCAATTTGATATCCAGAAGTTAATTACCTCAATGCCTAGACGTGTACAGGTTGTTATAAGGGCCCGAGGGGGAATCACTAGATATTGATTTATTATCAATGTTTTTCTTAATTTCAGAAAGTTTTGAATATTCTTGTATTTTTGAGTTTTGGCGTATGTCTCTATAAATAAATGATTTTTTTGGATAATCTGTAAAAATTAATTTAATCTAACATATACTTTTACATATATCCCTGATTTAAAACTAATATCTTCAAACGTTTTCTTTTTTCAGCAAATAATACCCATGGATCGATTTTTTTGCACCTGAGTGTATTTTAATTTCATACTGAATTCGATATAAAGTATTAAAAACGACTGTAGAACAAAAATAGATATTCCAATTATTTTACTAATCTAAAAACGAGTTCGACTCTGCTTTGTTATGAGAACGCACAGAACGAGAATGTTTTCAGAGATTAACGTCAGCAAATGAATGCGTTAAATTCATGAAATCTTAAACTCAGTCTACCATGGATTTATTTACTTGGCATTATGATTATATTGCTTTTATGTCACTTTTACCAGGGTATATATTAATAAAGTACGTTTTTAGTTTTCGATAGCTAATTTTTATTAATTTCAGAACTTCTACTTGAAAGTATGTAGAAAATGGGCTCCCGTCAATATTCCCTAGTGTCTAAATAGTTTATCAAATATGTCTTACATTTCAAGTAAATTGTTTTAAGGATTAATTTTAAGTATATTTCTGAAACATGTCACAAAACATATCTTTTCGATAATCACTGTAAATGTCATTAACAAGACATCTCAGATTTAAAAAATAACATTTGTAAACATATTTTTATTACATATGTGACGCTTAAAATGTATGTCAATAGGAAAAAACACGAGAGTTTTGTGTTTAAGAAATTATTTATTTTATGCATTATTCACAATGTTATTTACATTGACAACTACAAAAAAGAAACATTACCTATGATCCAAATAACCTTGATATGTACACACGATAAAATGTATATGGTTACTAAATTTATTAAAAATAGAACAGAAATAAACATATTTTTACCAAATTTACGTATAGAAGAAGCATAAAACTTTTATTTTTGAGGACTCATCTTTCACCTCATAGTACATCAGTTATTGTACATAAGTGTTCCGTGACTACTAATTTTCGTCTTTGGCTGCCTTGAGCATATGAGTTATCATCTACACTTTTGAAAACTTATTTATATACTAAGGGTAATGTTTTTAAATTGGTTATTTAAAAATTCTACCTGCCGCAGTATGAAGTCTTATTCTATAATCTCCTTTTTTGTTACCGAACACTTCCTCATTTGCTTTACCTTAATTGCAGTCCTTTTTCTTTAATTCTGCGTCGTCTATTTGCGTAATGCGTTTTCCTTTCGTCACTTTCTTTGTTCTTCTGGCTTTTAAATACTTATAAAAAGATTTGTAATTCTGAAAAAGGGACGTACCAGGAGACTGTGTTTTGAGGTTCATTTATTTAAACATTCCATTATAAAATTACTAAATATGCTGTGACGTGCCAATAATACCTAATATTATGTATGTCGTTATTGATACAAACAACTTAACCACATAAAATTAGCTTGAGGCAGGGATTTTTCATTTAGTGGAGAATTACCCATGTATACTAGTGTCTAAAATTCTGGAAACTACAAAAATTTTAGTTTTGTTAGCAGCAGTCCTATTTGTCACACGACTTTACCCGCATTTGCAAGCTTATCTATAACTTTATTGCATCGTTTTATGCTTTTACATAATATTTCAAAAAATTGCTCAATGGTTATTATGAAAAAAATTAGTATTTGGTGGGATAACCTTTGTCTTTTAGCACATATTCGATACTGCGAGGCATGGAATTTACGAGACGAGGCAATCTTCTGGTGTAATAACTCTAAACCAGTTTTGAATAATGGCTTCTATCAGTTATCTCGTGTTAATTGGGTTTCGGCGTGATACTAACACTTTCAACCTTGACCATAGATTTTCTGTTGGATTTAGATGGGGACTATTCCTAGACCAAGGCAGGACAGTAATGTCATTGTTTCTCAAACATTCCATGGAAGTCTTAGCCGTATGACAGCGCGCTCCATCCTATGCATTGTTGAGCATCCCCTTCACACAAATCTCTGATACTCGGCAGCTACTTGGCTTGCAGTATTTCTTCCCGATATTGTTTTGCATTAATGTTGTCTATTGTCTCTATTAGTGCCAAACGTCCAACTCCGTTAGTGGTCATACAAGCCCATACCATGACACTCACAGTGCTTCAAAATAACCCTAGGAAACTGGGACAAAAAAATATGAGCAATTTTTAGGTCAGGCAGGTCAGTCCTTCTCCGGTCTGCTGAGGCTCTGCTCCTCTTCCAGTCTACTCTAGATTCTGAACCTGATTTTTGCTGCTGAACAATTCTGGTTTTATTTCTAAATGTAAGAATAGCTAGTCTCTGTTAAGACTAACTACAACCAACTACGAAAATCCAGACCAAAATGGATTGGAAGCAGAGGATCATTCACCTTCGAGGACCGACGAATAGGGTATGACGCAAGGATAGAGATGCCGACGAGACGACAGTTCTACGGAAAACTTTTGTTTTGTTTTCTTGTTATAAAAAGAGGAACGACTGGGTAAGATCCAAAACAAAAGTCGAGGACATAGCAACAAAAATTGCCAAACTTAAATGGAGCTTCGCGGGCCACACTGCTAGACAAAAAGACCAACGTTGGAATACTACAATACAACATTGGAGACCTTACGAAGGTAAACGACCCAGAGGAAGACCACAGACAAGATGGGTTGATGACAATAAAAGAATAGCCGGAACAAATTGGAAATATATTGCTCAGGATAGAGACCGATGGAAGGAGTTGGGAGAGGCCTATGTCCAAACATGGACGACAGAAGGCTAAGAAGAAGTTATAAAAAAGAAGTATTAAAAAAAGTTAAAAATAGTGATTTTACGTGATTTTTGCTATAAAATCAATGTTTAAACAATGACACCGTTATTTTAAACTGATACTTTTGACATACATCCATATTTTCATAAAAAAACAATTTTTTTCAAGGATTAGTTCTGAAACGAATTTATATTTTATTTTTTGTTTATTGAACTATTAGGATTGTGTTGAACTTTGTTGCTAGAAAATTGTTACCGCTTACAAACATCGTACTCGGCATTTCACAACTTTACTATACTGCTTCAATGTATTATGAATTAGTTCTCATTAAATACATACGTATAAACGACCAGATATAATAATTCAAAAACTGCATTTTTATAATAATAATATCCAGATAAATACATTATTTCTAAATTAAGTACTTTTCCTGTGAAGATATCGGGTATACATAATATCCCTCCTATATTGGATAAATTAAAATGAATACTATTTCTTTTTAAATATATTTCAAAACATGTAAAAAGTGGATACCTATAAAAATATTACATTAAAACTAAATAGCCAACATTTTTCAAAACAAAGTAGACAAATACATGATAAAGTTTTTTATAAAAAATTATCTAATTTATATCATACATATAAAGTTAGAACTAAAATTAAAAACAGATATTTTAGAATATATAAAGTATAACTTCAAATGAAAAACCAAAAAGATATTTCTTAAAGTAAAATATGTACGTTCCAATATATCTAATGCCATAAGGAAGTAAGTTTCATATTTTATTTCAAAGAATTAATCACTAAACACTGTAATTAGTGTCATAGGAGAAGTTATACAATGTAATGAAAATCATTCTCTTTCCACTGTCTGACAAACGGATAACACACTAGAAATAAGCAATACTTAAGAAAATGCACAAAGAAATTATTATTTATCTAAAATCTGAAACCTATAAGCTTCCCCGTGATATAGTGAAACTTTTGAGTAGTATTCTTACGATAGGTCACTAGAAAATGACACAACTCTAACTTGGAAGATAATTTATTTGAACTGAATCTGACAGTAGACATTTACATGTTATTTATGTTATTTCATAAACTGCAGTCTTACCGAAATGACCTATACTATAAATATATTCTTAAATACTGCAAGGCAGTTCCCTTCAAAAAATTATTGTTTAATATAATATAATATTTAAGTCCAATGACATATTTTTCTAAAAAAAAAAAAAATGTTTATAGTTTTTTAGCTGTTAAAAAAAAGAATCGTTTGATAAAAAACATTTCTGGTATTAAAAATCTGTAAAAGACGAATAATATACCGAGATTTGCAAATATGTAAACGTTCAATAAGATTTTTTATGATAGATATATGAAATAAAATATAATATATAAATATAAAGTAATAATTAGTTGAATTTAAAATTAATAAAAATCTTGATTCTTCATGATTCACTTTAACGGAAAATTTATAGGAAAAACTTATATAAAAAAGACCCTTATTTAATTTTATGGTGATTAAAAAGAGCGTTTTTTAAAACGTTTGTTCAACTGTGTTGCCGTATATAGTGCCAACTAGATTGGATTTTAATAACCAAAATAAAATAGTACTTTTATCTAAATAACCATGTTTTAAAATATTTGCATTGTAAATGTGCATTTAAGCATTGTAGTACTCGGAAAAACCGCACATGTAAAAATAATTAATAATTGCCAGTTTCACAGCCTTTTTTGAATAATAAAAAAACAATTACTGTGTCAATATTGAACTACTTTCATCATACATATACTGCTATTTTTGTAAAAAGCGTGTTATATTTCTTGTAAGTTTTAATTTCATTATTTTACTAGTAATCAAACTGCACAGAAATTATTAAAAATACAGCATTACTTCCATTTATGTGCCAAACCTATAAACTTGAACTTATTCTTATTTTCAGGTAAATTTTAATATCAATAATAATAATTTAAGCTGTAGGGTTTAAATCATTTATAATAAACAACATAAAGATTTGTATTTGGATTTTAAAAATACAATTTTGTACATAATAAATTTATTTTCATCCAATAAACAAATGAATTACGTTTTCATCGCTTTAAATCGGTAAAAATAATTTTGCAGTAACGTACATATTCAGCCTACATCACGAAATACCTTATTTAAGACTTGATTGCCTAAAATGTCTAAAATGATTTCCTTTTTAAGTATTAACGTGATTAAATTGATATAAAAGTAATATTGGAAGCAGCTTGAACATAAAAAATTCTGGCATAAATTGTATAATTCGATAAAGTAATTTTCCCGATTCTGTGAAGAACGAAGAACTGTAAATAAGGATAAAATCTACCAAAAATATAATATTGATTATAAAGATATTATGTGTATCAAATATGCTTAATTATATAATCAAATAATAATTAAAATTTAAATATAAAAAAATAAATCAAAAACATAATCAATAAAAATATGCTTAATTAATAAAATAAAATAAAGATAAAAATATAATCAAATATGCTTAATCGATTGATTACTGATCAAGGTGTAGTATGGTATTAATCATCAAAACTAGGAATGACTTACGAAAATTTGCCCGTCAGCGCGGAGAGCAGATGGAGAAAGTATTCAGAGAGAAAAAGAAGGCTCAACGTCTGGACTCGTCTACGTGATTATTAAACGTAGTTGACACGTAGATTTAGTTCTCTTACTAAGGTAACTTCCGGTAATTTTGCTGCGCATCAAGTGAGCGAGCCGATTGTACGATTTTCAACGTCATTTCGAGTTTTGACAAACTGTACCACTAGAAACAGTGTCATCTCGCATGCAACCAACAAGTATGAATGAGAAATTGTGAGAAACCAAAGTTTCGACATTGATGCCTTTTTATAAAATTGATGTGCGTTTTGTATCAGTTGGGTCTATATATTTGAAATTAAACAATTTATTACAAGGAAAAAACTATGAAATCGGCAAACTTAATACCGGTAATTTTAGAAGACGCTTAAATGCATATCTACAATTCACTTAATAAATAAATTGATTTAAAAGAAATAATACTAGGCTTAGAGAAGAAAACCATAGTTTTCATGTAATACAGATTTGTCTAATATTGCATCACTTGACGGATTGTCTTTGAATATTCACATTTGATAAAAAGTTCACGATTAACAATATGTACAGTAAAAAATGCAGATTAAGAGCTAGCAAGTGGTCTCAATTAATATACAGTTGTTAGGCGCAGCGGAACGTTGAGACCCGGACGCGCTGCAATACTTTTTAAAAATTTGTAATGGAAAGTTAAGATTTTTGCAGGAAATCGGCTTTGGTGAGTTGGAGACATTTGCCGTTCCTGCATCGACCGGCTAAAGTAATTTCTCGCCTACCGAACTAGATGTGCCTGAACTAAATGTCACGTCTTCGCCAGCCAGCAACTGTCAGTTATCATCTAACTCTACCATCACAAATTGTCTAAGTCTGTCTAAGTAGACTGAATACAACTCTACGTCGTTGTGGCCTGCACCCTACAACAAAGAACCACTTCATTAATAATTGTACGTGGATATTATTTTAGTAATACAGCTATTCTCAAATTGATTTACAGCACAAACTACATACTAATAATTATTAAATACAATTACAATGTATATTATTATACATTCATAGTAAAATAAACATAGTCGTTATTAAATGACAAGGTACGTATAAAATGAAAGAAAAACCAGAAAGAGAATTATCGGATGAACTGTTGAAAATAGAAGCAACTAATTGTTACATCAGCCCGCTCGCTACGCTACTGATCCCCATCTTAACTCCAATGTTTTGATATCATCTAACGTTCAGATGATTCCACACTGTTCGACGGCGCAAAATTCCAGCGAACTAACGTGACGAGGGGTCTACGCTCTACGCACCGCTTTCGAGATAATTTCAAGGTGTTCGAGCGACGCGGGTAAATTTCCAGAGCGACTGAAGCGCCTATATATTATAGAGATGAATTAAATTTTATGAGATATTTGAATAAAGATATTTATAGAGTGAAATAATATAAGAAAATAAAATTCGTAAAGGGAAAAGCGGTGAATTCATTGGTGATTTTGGTCTACGGAAGAGAAATGAAGGGGGAGAAAGATTAAAACTTTTTGTAGAGGAAGAAGAATTTGTAATACTAAATAACGTTCTTCAAACTACCACCAAGACGTTTGTATACTTGGTTCTCTCCGCAAGATCAACTAGGAAACATAATAAGGAATCAAATTGATTACATAATGGCGAACAAGATATACCGTAATGGATATCTATCTGTTAAAAGACACCCCGGTGCTGACATATCGTCGGATCATGTTACATATATTAATTGTAAGGCCTCACTTGGTGCACTTACTCCTCTTCCAGTTTTCTAAGCAAATAGTATATATCAGTCCCGTCTTAAGCTAGAATGGCTTGTCCGTTAGCGAAGTGTATCGTGTACAATATCTCGTCTTCGATTGGGAACAGTGTAGGTGCTATGTAGCAGCCTTGCTTTAGACCCTTACTCATAGAAATTTCTCTAGTTAATTTGTTTCCAGTTTTAATACTTATTGTTATATCTGTAAAACTGTTGTACCGCTTATACATATTTTTTGTTTATTCCTTGTTTTTCCCAGAGCATTAAATATTGTATGCCTTCGTCTGATCTATAGAGACTATATGAGTTGAAAGATTATGGGCTAAGTTTTTCTCAGAATTTTATAGCTGTTAAAATAATCTTGAATTCTTGAAAATTTAGTTATCAGTCCACCAAATCAGTCGATACTATCGATTAACTAATTTGAGCAGAGCAACCATTTTTCTACCAGTTACATTTTAAACACCAGTCACCTTGTACGCATAGTTAAAACTTTGTACAGTATTATAATTTGCAGTGTACACTAATAAAGTTAGCTAGCTTGATAAATAACCAACAATTTCTCAATACACGTTGTACACAAGGGAAACTCGGTAAAAGTTAGAGCCTTGTTTAGTAATGTATTGTAATTGTATATACCAATTGTATTAACTTTATCATTGTTATGTCAGATTCACATGAATTTTAGAACATGGAATATTTTCTTCGAAATATGGGAAAATATATTTGATAATAGCGATCGATACTTTTAACATTTTATATTTCAAGGCTATAGATGTAATATTAATATATAGGACAAATTTAAAAGAACAGAGTTTTATTATACAAAAAGTATATATATATATATATATATATATATATATATATATATATATATATATATATATATATATATATATATATTGTGCGAATTAATGGAATCATTGGGACATTTTGCAATATTCACAGTTGGCAACATACTTTCCACACATTTACAACTGACCATGCATTGAAAACATAACCTTCCTTTTCTCTGCCTTTTATTTGAGGACGCTTTAGGACATTTCCCACTAAGTTTGTGTTATTTTTGGTAATTACTGAGTTTGTTTCGTTTAATTCCATCATGGATATTACGCATAGGAAGCGTGAAAAGATATCACCTTAAGTGAACACACAAATATGTCACAAAGAGAAATCGCAAGAACGTGATTTTGAAGCGTAAACGAGAAACGGGACCAATGGATTTAAAAAATATGGAAACTAGGAAAATGCGAAAGAAAGAAAAAAAAAACAACACCAGCAGGTGAAAGATTTTTACTTCGAAAGAGCAAATTGGACACAAGAAAAACAATCCAAGAGCTCCAACAAGATCTAGCAGCATCAGATGTAGTGATTCATGACTTATTTGGTCGGAAAAGACTTTTGGAGAATGGTAGAAGGGAAGTGCGTCCACAGAAAAACTGAATGAATGAAAAAACAAAGGCTATTGTGGGCCAAAAATACTCTAATTGGACTATTTACAGATGAAACTCACTTTATAGTTCAGGGACAGCGGTCGAAATTCGTTGAAAACCGTAAATATTGATCAAACCGTAAAACATCCAGTCAAAAAAATGTTTTGGGGATGTTTTCATACGTGAAGGTTGGATCTTTGGTACCAATCAAAGGCATCATGAACAGCCAAAAATACAAATCCATGTTGGAACAGCGTTTGGACACAGAATGCCAAAAATGTCAGCCCCAATGAGGAGCGATTCTTCAAAAGGACTCTGCTCCCTGTCACAAGTCAAAGCAAATGATTGAATTTTTCAAAAATAAGAAGATTAATGTTTTAGATTAGCCCGGTAATTTGCCAGACCTCAACCCCATTTAAAATTTATGGGCCATTTGTAAAGCTAGACTATGCAAAATCGACTGTACTACAAAAATAAAAATGATAGGTCATTCAGGTTTGCCAAGTATCAACTATCAGAAGCTCATATAATCTATGCCAAAACGGGTAAAATCAGTAATTGCAGCCAAAGGGCATATTTCCTACTAAATGATCTAGGTTTAGCTTTATAGTTTTGTCAAAATATAATATTTTTCTAAATAAACTATTTTTTCATTAAAACAGCCTATGATTCGCACAGTACTGTATATCAAAAAATACTGTAATGGCCAAAATTATTGGGCAGATGGCTCAAATAAAAGACTATGGCGTGTTTCAGACATGCGATGCAGTGTACGAAGGATAGGGCCATGCAAACTTAATGAGAATTTTCTTGACAACGTTGCCGCTCTTTACGGCAGTAACCGTATGACCAACATACAAACAGAGATTCTCAACAATTCCGTCACAACATTAGATTTCTAGTATATATTAAAGAAATGGAATTTTAGTAATTACATGGATAGTAAATACTCGCTCTCACTACGTATTACACGCACATAACCGCATACATAGCAAAGTAGTTTTTAAACTCAGTTATTTAAAGACAAATATTTCTTCAACATCGAGCTGTACCTTGCTTTGACAAAGATTAATTAATCTTATATAATCAAACAATACAGAAGTTTTGGTTTTCTGCTTATGTTAAAGGGAAATAACCATTTCACAACAGGATTATTATATTCCTGCATTTGTAATGAATATATTTTCAGAACAGTCTTGAAAATATTTACAAAATTGGAGGATTTTCTGTAATTGTTATCGGTAACTACGCATAAAAGAAAGGTTTCAGAAGCAACAGCAATACCTTGTCGTATGAAAACCGAATATTTTCGAAAACTCAGTCGCGGATGTACGCGGTCTACTGCCGAAGATCCTTTAATAAATGTGAGGTCGTACTTTGAGTAATATTTCAGAAATTCGCCCATCTTCCATGCTTATACTAGCAATATGCTGCAACACATTATAAAAGGTATGTTATATTAATTATTTTTTGGAATAGAATATCATCGTTTTACAATCACATTTTGTCGTTGTAAAATAAGCATTAACATAATTTTTACTGATATAAAAGAAGACAACTATCTCAGATTATAAATGCCCATGCCCACATTTCGGCGCAATACAATAAAGAGTACTTTCTAGACGTACTATGTATTTACATCAGTTTAAGAGGTACTAATAGTATCCTAATTGAGTTAGCAGAGGACGAATTCGTAAATGCTTTATTTCGTGCTATACTAAAATCACAATCAAGATGCACTAGAAATAAACAAACCAAGACAAGTTAAATGTTACAAGGAGCACTCTCAAATAATGATTAAGAAAGTTTATGAATTGTAAATCATGATTCGGAAGTGTTCTTCGTAACATTTAAGTGTATATAGTAATCCACTTACCTCTACCCAGAGTGGCTCAACGGCTTTAGGGCATTTTTCAAAAATTGTAAGCCCATGAGAAAAGTCTATAACCTCATCTTCAGTCCCGTGAATGATTAGTGTAGGTGACATAACTTTTGGAACTTTGTCAATACTGTAACAAATATAAATTATATTAAGCTTTAAATGAATATATGTACATACATAATTATTATGATTATATGCAGCGTTAGAACTTCCAAAAATGAACATCTTGCAATGTCGCAAATATTCAATTATTATTCGATTAAGACTAGATATAGAACATTTTTAGTAGGTACGATAGTTTTTGAAACAATTTTCTTGTGGAATATTTAACATATATATTTTTTAGTTGGGATTAAACCGCAATTAATTGTAATGAACATTATATTTTTTTTTTCTTTTAAAGTTTCCAATCCTGAAATCGTTTTAAAAAAATTCTGAAATAAAAATTGTAAAAATTATCTTTAGCCTAAAACTGTATGATTGGCGATAGGAGAGAATACAAATTTGACAGTTGACGTCTCCCAAGCCAATCGTCCTCTGCACCATTCAAGACGATTACAGTCCATCCGCTGGATTTTTGCACCAAGTATGACATTATTCACGAATTATTTTGTACGTTTCTTTCCTACTAACAGAAACTAAATCGATTCATTTAAGGCGTCTGTCAATAGAAAGCCATAGGACGATAGTCGGTGATTGATTCACCTACTGGTAGTTTTAAGTTTGGTTTTGACAGCGTTTGTAGTGTGTTTATAAATTATTTTTGTGTCTTCAAATGATCAAAAGGTTGCCAATGTGAGTCCATAATACCAGTATATGGGAAATGAGTCAATATTCACAATCTTAAGTAGTTTTTATTATTTAATGATGGTCAATTTTGGGCTACTGGTTTTAAGGCTTACAATATTTGCACCATCATCAGACCCTAGTATGTTAGTCTTATTTATATTAAAAACTTTAAGCTAAAACAACATAAAACAAACACTGAACAACTGAAACACAATAAAATTATACTAAATAACAGCAAATTAAGCAAGCAGCTATAACATTAATTGAGAGCAATATTGACAAAGTAAATATTATTTTGAGACGTTAGTGCCATTGTGTTTAACCAGTACAACAGAGTGATATGAAATATTTTTTATTTTTAGAGTTTTTATTTTTAGAGTATACCTGGTAAACCATTGAATTCTCAAGCACAACAATTTGTGTTAAATGTGTTGGAGTATTTCGAATTAGAAAAAATGAATAGAGTGCCTTTGGAGCCATTTTCGTCTTTCGTTTGTTTACCAAAATAAATATCATTGAAGAATTCTTTATTTAAGAGAGTAGCTGCTGCATTAAAAATATCACGACGGACAGTATGTACAATTATAAAAAGGAAAGTAGACAATCATATTCTTTAAAAGCCAGGCGAAAGTAGGTGTCGTCCGAAAAACAAGACAACCGATCTATCTGAGGGATCTAAATTAGTACTACGGAATACAGTATACGACACGTACCAATCAAGTAAGTGCCAACTTCTTCTAACAAACTACGAAAGTAGTTTAAGAAAATTTGTGCCTGAATACATTGATTGATATTACTAAGTCAATTTTCTTGTGAGTTTTGTAATGTGAAATAATTTATAGTTTTATAAAAACAAAGTATTTATTTTCTTTACATTGAACTAGTTAGAACAGTGGGATTTATTCTCTACTTATCTGTTTTTTTTTTTCAGGGAAACGTGTTACTCTGCAAAGTATAAGTAATGAATTAAGCGATAAAGAAGTTATATTTATTGGCAAAACATTGTTAGCATTTTGTGAAAAGAATTAGGATGTAAATACGAAAAGGACAATAAAAAAAGCGCATTAATTGAGCGCACCAGTATTGCTGCTTTAAGATCCAAGTTTCTCTGTAAATATATGGAAAATCTTAATAGTATGCATCTCAGAGACTTTTTTGGTCGAAACGTGGATTAATTCAAAAGGAAATAAAGTAATTTCATAACAAGACAACAGTTTTAAAAGTTGTAAGTAGTAAACCAGAAGGGTATAATGGTAAACGTTTTATAATTGTTCACGTTGGTTCATATCGTAATAAATCATAAAAAGTAACTTAAAAAGATTCCAATTTAGATTTTTTAATAGCTTTGGAAAAATATTCATAAGCGGTAGTAATTTTGATGCTAAACACAGCCATTGGAGGCGTAGGCGTAACAGTTAATTTTTGAACAATACTAGTTCTTTATCACAACTTTTGCTCAAAATCCAGCTTATTATAGATAGGTGTTGTAGATAAACATTTTAACCTCGAGTTTAATACTCGTTTCTAAAGTATATTTCACGAATTTACGACTGTTTTAGATTATCGCTAGGCACTCGATAACCAATGGCCCACTCTACTGTACAACATAAGTACGAAAGTAAATTGCTCTAGTAATTAAAATATGAAACAAGTTTCTAAATTGAATTTAAAAAAATCACTTTATAATCTTTTTTACAGTATTAATAAAAAGTTATTTACAAGAAATACTTTTAATAAAATTTGCGCACTCCACATTTTACGCAGAAATGATTGTTGTCTAGCAACTTTACCTTTTTTGCTCAACAGTAAAGAAAGTTTCGTGTTAACTAACAAGGTTATGAAGAGATTTAGATTTTTGAAACATATTTTTATTTTATATTTATCTGCGAAGTATTTGTTACAACCAGATTAGTTATTACCTAGAACTTAACGTGGTTCTAATCAGTGAGCTTTGAGAGATTAACATAAGCGTAGATATTTACTGAATCCCTCATGCCTGTACTTGAGTTTTTGACCAATTAGAGAACTGATACTTTACTTTAGCGATACTCCTATACCGGTTGCAAATTAATGGTACCCTAATAAGTTTGGCGTAGTGTACTTGTGATTAGAAAGAGTTTGTTTGTGTATTGACAGCGAAAATGAGGAGACATGTTTTAAATATAAATCAAGTAATATTTAATTTAATTTATAAAGCTTATTTTACTATTAAAAAAGTCACTGGATGCCCTTTCGAGACCAGTTCAATCCGTACATAAACGTGTGTGTGATACATTGTGCTTTAGTAAGACAAAACTAGGTCAGAGCAAGTTTAAATAATGAAGTAGAGGTTGCACAATAAAAATCTAGACCACACCCTAAGACTAAAATCTTCCTGATGGTTGTAAGTTTGAAATTCGGGACATTATGTATAAAATGCGTGAAAAGAAAGAACATGTGTTTGTAGAGACGGTGTTAAAAAAATAAAAGGCAGAAATATAAAGTATACAGTACTAAGGCGAATCTATGGAGCAGTGAATTACAATGGAGTGTGGAGAAGACGATACTACTTCGAACTTTACAGAATATACCAGGATATCGTAAAACATATTAAGATAGGACGTCTGAGATAAATAGGGCATGTAATGCGGATGGAACAAAATGACCTAGCTAGAAAAACGCTCCTTGATAGACCATTGGTCAGAGAAGAAGAGGAAAACCCAGAACAAGGTTTCTTGATAACATCGATGAATTACCCTGTAAGGTAATATGTTTTCATTTTCTCATTAAGACAAATTTTGAGTGGTGTCATTATTTTATCAGTAAATACTTACCACTACTCTTTAGAAACAATAAAAAATTTTATTTCTCTAAATAAATGTAAAATACATTATCATTTAAAACCGTACTTTTGTTTGTCTTCGACAGTGCTTCAAATATTGGGAAAATTTGATGTTAACTTTGTCAACACAGCGGACCATTTAAGTCAAAGCTTTCACCCCTAATTAAAAATAGTTCTAAATTCGTAAAATGTTCTATTTATACCAAAAGCTACACTAAATCTAACCAAGTTCATCTTGGTTTTAAAGGCATAAAATGTGTGTGTTTGTTTATATTTTATTGACTAGAATGGGCATGGAAATGGATCGGGAATAAAGGTAAATTGATCAAGATTATCTTTCTGACGGTATTTTGCAAACAAAAGTACGACTTGAAATCCGTTCTCTGGAAAGAAACAGCAATTTTTGTGTAATAATGATTTAATCAAACGCCTAGATTTTTAATTGATATGACCACAATATTAATGGATCTCACTTACTAACAGCTGCATATGTTTCCTAATCATGCTGCATGATCAGTATATTTGTTAACTTTAGTATTCATTGCCATGATAATTTTACGAGAGATATCCCGTTGGATCTTTAACGCAGTGATTTTTTCTTGCCATATGCGTTGCATAAGAGAGTTGGATGTTTTATGATGACCAGTTATCTAGAAGCATCTCCCGATCAATGAGAACTTTGTTTTATAATAATTAACATAATTGCTACACTAAAAACAGGAAAAAACAATAAAATGTTTTAAAACTTTTCAATAAAAAATCGTTTAGAAGAACTCCAATGAATACAGGATAGGAAAGAGAAAAAATATTTTTCTTTCTACCTATAGACCAAACGGTATCTGTTTTGGGTTGGGTAAATTGTATACAATCCTAGTTTTTTGCTTTAATCGCTTTGAAATATTATAAGTAATTCTAATTTAACGATGCGTACACTTCAAAAGATGAGCTTAATTTTATATTAAACAATTTGTGAAAAAAAAAATAAGAAAAATTCAATGTTTTTCCTCCTTTTTGTTGCTATATCTCGGCAGCTATACATTATAGAAAAATTTTGTAACGACAAAAATGTTCCACAATTAAATTTCCTATAAGATAAAATTGATTGCAAATTGAAAAACATAATAATTATTATTATAAAATTAGCAAAAACAATTTAAAAAGGGTCAAAAATCAATGTTTTTTCAAAAAACTTTATATTATTCATGTATAACGAACTTATATATGAAAGTTTATTTACGTATAATATAGTATTTAAGCTGTCAAATAAAAGTTGAATCATTGAAATTATTTCAATGGGAGAACCTAGGGATTTTTTAAACAACTGTACAATTATTACGCTAATAAACAAATACAATATCTTTTTCAATTTTCAATTAACATTTCCTTTTCTAAACGTATGTCCAAAGTTCAGCAAAAGACCTGTATTTTAAGAGAAAAAACATTAAGATTGGTCAAATAGTTCCAAAGTTATGATCGAAAATGATAACAAGTAATCGATCCGGGATTTATTAAATCATTTTTTTATTGAAGTTTATTTATAAACTTAATATTTAATTAAAACTAATATTTACAGGTAAATAAATTTAGATTAATTGATAAAAAAATACTACAGTTAACATTGATATTGTAACCTTAATGAACGAAAAAAAAAACGAAAAATTACGTAATTTCGCAAGTGAGCATTCAATTTTTTATACGTAAAAATATGGAAAATAATTAATTATAGTCTATTAAAAGTGTAATATTTGAATGGATAAGCTCACTGGACCCCAGTTTTAAAAAATGATCACAATTGGTCTACTAAAAGCTGAGATAATTGAAATTGCGTCGCTATTTTGAACTCCCAATTTCATTTTTGAGCATATTAACCCAAATATTCAATGTATCTAGGGATGGAACGTGAATTTTCGTCGTAAAATAATGTTCCAACTCTGAAAAGACTTAAAATTAAAGATCGGTAGTTTCTGTAAAAAAATATTTTTTCTTTAATTTAAATAAACAAAGTGTCCCAAAATCTTTCTTAAAACTTATCTAAAAAGTGGTAAAGATATATTGTTGGGTACAAGCTGTTATCAGCTTTGTAACCCTGTATGTTCAATCTGCTTCTAATCTAATTAGTATTCCCCATTGTAAATCATCGATCGAAAATCGCCTTCATGCATAGTTAACAAACAAACAATCATTGCAATATTATTCTTTATTTACAGCAAATTGATATATGTATTGTTTCCACTTCTCTATAATTTACAGATTATACGTAACATTTCTAGAGGCGTGTTCTAAAAATATCTTAATGTTATCTTTTTTTAATAAAAATAGAGCATTTAAAGTGTTTAATAGTATTAAAGCGAAGCTTCTATACTGGCATTGTATTACTTTTTTTCTCTACAGTCAAATGCTTGAGGTGAGCGTCACGGAACTATCGCCACAATATGGCGTCGTCA
This sequence comes from Diabrotica undecimpunctata, assembly GCF_040954645.1. Taxonomy (NCBI): domain Eukaryota; kingdom Metazoa; phylum Arthropoda; class Insecta; order Coleoptera; family Chrysomelidae; genus Diabrotica; species Diabrotica undecimpunctata. The sequence continues at coordinate 52,799,624 of NC_092812.1, forward strand.
CGGGTAGCGTCATAGAATAGCGGTTCTTGACATCGATTCACAACTCTCGATCTTTGTTGGTTTATGATGGAGATCACAAACCAATTATTTTTGTGTGCAAAGAACTTAACCCAAAAGAAGAAGGTTTTTCCTTACTAAATACCAATTATAGACAGTAATAGTAGTCTACGAACATATATTTGAACCTTGTGAATTAAGTCTGTCATTTTAAAATGGTTCATTTAAAATATTTCGAGTAAATCTAATTGTTTTTATGTCAAATTTTAAAGTTACGGTTGAATCCCTGATTTTCTGTAATTACATGGTTGGCACATGTTCAGTTATCCGTTATTGCAATTTCTTCCTGTTTATCCTATATACTTCCGAACTTCAGCTTTTACCATCCTTATATTTATTATTAGCTGTAGATTTTTCCTCTTTCTTCAAAAAGAGAATTAGCTTATATGTAGAGACCGACCGATTAATCGGCTTCGGCTTCGGCCACCTTCGGCAAAAACAAAGCCGAAGGTTTCGCCGAAGGTGGAATAATAAAATGCTCTGTCAGTATACTATACGATAGAAATGAGATAATCTCTGAACAATATGCTTCGGCGAGTTTTTGATAATTTAAATAATATTTACACCCTATGTTATACCCTTAACTAAAACGTTTTACAAACTTTCAGGTCAGGTAGTAGGGAGGATATAAATTTAACAATAGGCCAAGATGTCTCAAAGATCATCATTTGAATATTTCTCACGTAGTAAAATTCTGATAATAATAATCTTATTGTATTTGTTAAAACTCACGATTACTGGTGTTTTGACTAGATACCTAAATGGCAAAACATCGACTATTGACTATGAATGTTTTTTAATGTTATTTATTTTTATTATCGCTTCTATTACCAAATAATGTATAAATGTTTGACTTTTTTATCTCATAATTTCATATTTTTGTTTACCACTATCAGGTAATAAAAATATAATGCACATTATTTAAATTTTTAACATATAATAGGTATATTTTTAGTCACCTTCGGCTTCGGCTTCGGCCGAAGGTATCCTACAGGCCGAACTTCGGCATCGGCTTCGGATTCGGCCAAAAAAATCACATTCGGTCGGTCTCTACTTATAGGTTGACGACTCATGATGGTCTTTTTGTTTTGTGTATTATGATATATGAAACATCGTTTTTTGGATATTCTTATATTAAGTAAGTTGTCTATTACTAGCAGATGTGTATCACCAGCGTACCTGATGTTGTCTATGCTGGTTTCGTTGATCTTGATTCCTTCTACTTTGGACCTCGTTTAATGCTTTTATGAACAGCATAGATAAGATGCAACTCTGTCGCACTCCTCGTCGAATTCGTATATCTTCGGATGGTGTGTGCTCTATTTCAATTGTTGCCGTTTGGTGCCAATATAGTTCTGAAATAATTGGTAAGTCTTGTTCGTCAATTCCAGTTGGTCTCAGAATTTCGATCAAATTGTGACGGTTAACGCAAATGATTTTCGATAATCTATAAAACATGTATATAGATCTACATTTGTGTCTCTGCGTTCATTCTATATTGTTACTATTAACCATAATTGTCATGTAATTCAAAGGATTTTACACCTATTTTCGTAGCTACTTTCAACTACAGTACGGTCGGTTTCAACATGACGAACATCGGTTTTTACTTTCCTTGCCCACCTACATATTATTTAGTTTTGTTAGTGCTTTCATACCACGATGGCTCCACGTAAACAGGTGACTTTAACTCGAAAAAGTTGATACAGCAAGAAACTAGCTACAGTTTCATGTCAAAACAGTTGGTTATTGGCAAATCTAGCATTATGTATATTAAGAATAATAAAGAAAAGATCGAAAAGTTCGTAAGCGAAACAGAAAGCGGTCCAGGGAAGAGAAAAACCATCAAATCCCCCCAAATATCCGAAGGTAGAAAGTGCGATGTTCATGTAGTTCCTACAACAGCGGAGAAACCATATTCCGGTAAGTGGTGAAATGTTTTGTGAAAAAGCTCGTCATTTACATCGTGAAATGTCACCAAATCACTAGGCTTTTAGCACATGTAAGGGTTGGTTGGACAACTTCAAACGACGTCATTGAGTTAGACATCTTAAAATTACTAGTAAGAAACTTTCGAGTAATGCCGACGGCATCGAACCATTCCAAACTGCATTTAAAGAACTTTAGAATAAAAACAATTTGACACTTAAGCAAATTTACAATGCAGATGAAAGTGAGTTATTTTGGCGCATGTTACCAGACCACACATTGGTGTCATCTCAAAAAAGAACGCTCCTGGTCGAAAAATTATGAAAAAAAGAATCACCTTTATGCCTTGTGCAAATGCTTCAGGAACTCACAAACTTCGTTTGCTTGTTGTGGGAACGGCTAACAAGCCTCGTGCATTCAAATCGGTTGATCTTCCCGTGTGGTATCGAGGACAAAAAAGTGCATTGGTGACAAGATTGTTCTTGGATTAGTTCAAAACTGAATTCGTCCCTGGGGAGGCAGTGTTGCTGCTGGACAACTGCCCTGGTCATAGATCCACTGATGAACTTCGTAGTGAAGATGGTAAAATTTTTACCATGTTCTTACCACCCAACGCGACAGCTATGATTCAACCAATCGACCAGAATGTCATCCATAACACAAAACTGCGCTATCGCAAAGCTTTACTCTCCAACATTCTTGCTGACGAGCAAAGTGGAACGGATCTGGTAGTAGCTTTGAACAAAGTTAATCTTAAGGACGTCGTTTCCAATTTGGTAAATTGTTGGTCATCAATTTCACAACGTTTGATTCAACTTTTTTGGAAAAACTTGAGCCCAAACTTAGTGGCTGTTGACGCCTCTTCATCCAACGAAAAAGACATAATTTTAAGGCCCCTTGTCGGTCAGCTTGGTCAACACAACACGACAATAATTACTGAATCTGGAGTTCGAGATTGGGTATCAGGTGGCTGTGACAAAGAAATTGCTCACCCAAGAAATGCTCACAGATGAAGAAATTGTAAGGGCCATTCAAAATGAAGAAACGGAAGAGGAGGATGTCGATAATGAACCACCTGCTTCTAAAACTTCTGCTGCTGAAGCTATTAAAGCCTTGAACACGGTCATCAGTTGGGCAGAAGACAACCTCAACAGCAGCGATGAGATCATGATGCTGAGGCGTATAAGAGACAGAGCGTTTGATCAGCACGTCGAGACTGGCGTTCAGAAAAAAATTACAGATTTTTACTGCTTCCCATTGAAATTTATATAGACAATATGTATTTATTAAATATATTTTACTTATATATATTTATATAATATAATATTTTAACATACATAAAGCATTTTTAGTCATTTTCATTGTGTTTTGCAGTTTTTCTTCTCCCAATAAAAAAGTCATAGGTAATCCGAACGATGCGATCATCCGAACAATCCGTTTCACCGATTCCGTTCGGATTAACGCGACCGTACTGTACTTTTAAAATGTTTCACTGGTGATGGTCCGACTACCAAAAACGTTTGAAGAATTATAATTCTTTTGGATAAATTTGAAACATTTTTAATAAAATATACCACTATACACCAAAAGTCTTAAGTTTTTTTTTAAATAATTATATATCTATAACCAAACGTTATAGATGTATAAAGTTATGCATGTCATTTCATTCAGTGAAATTAGTAATATATTGGTGGTAACTACCGACTCGTATTGTTAAGTAATTTCACAGCTTGCTCTAATTACAATTTTTCCAGGGTTCTATATTACTTTATGTGTATATGCGTATATACTTACATACTTATCCCCTAAATATTTTGATAAACAGAAAGAGGATTAGAAAACTCAATATCACGTAATCCTATGCATAAACAAAGATAAAAATAAATTAAAAATAATAAATTATGGTAAAAAATTATCAAATATTACAAGTGTTGTGTTGTGTGTTGTGATTCGAAATGAATAATTATTTATAAAATTGATATTGATGAAATGATTTAGAAGATAATCATTAATTAAATATTTCTTATAAGAACAGTAATCAAATATTAATATTTTAATTATTGTTAAGATTATTTTTAATGTTCGATAATTATCCATTTATAGAAAAATTTTCGGAGCCTTTAGAAGCTCTGGCCTAAAAAATAGGTGTCAGTATAAACTTGGAATTCCTACTGCAAACGTAAAAGAGAAAGGAAAAAACTTAACAGAAGGTAAAACAAACTAAAAATATTATTAAAAGAAATAACGTATGTAAGCTACAAATTACTACAAGAATCAAAATTCAGAGAAATAAAAATTGTTTAAATGAATGATATATATTTTTCAAAAATAAAATAAATATATTAGAAAGAAAGTGATGACATTTAATCAATTATCCATAGATTATGCTTGATAAGTTCAAAGGCAAAATGGTGAAACAAAAATATTGAATATACACGCACTCAGAAAGTTGTAAATGAAGATAAGGTGAGTTTAATTAAAAATTAGAAAGATATGTTTTTTATTATAAGTTTTACAAGAAGGCGGTCTATAACAGATGCAGTATTCATAATAAAACAAATAAAAGAAAAAGCTATAGAGTTCGGCATGCCAGCGTATATTTGCTTCATTGATCTGACGAAGGCGTTTGACAGGGTTCGCCTGGGAGACATTCTAAATATATTAATAGAAAATAAAACGCCGACCAACATTTTAGATTTAAAAATAAAAATAATCTTAAAAATAATTTCTTATATTTGTATTTTGAGAACAATTTCCGAAGTGGACATCGAAACTCCAACTATAAAGTATTATGAACTAAAATTGTGCTTTATTAAGACAAAATGGTTAGTTAATGTAAAAATGCCAAAGTTTTAGAACCACACTGTAGGATATGAAATTGTAACTTTAAGGTCTAGATGTGCAACGAGCCTGAACTAAATAAATAATAAAACTTCGAGTAATGTCGTAATAAATCGATAAAACTTAATGTATTATAGTTGGGAATTAAGGTTTCACCACTTTTTATAGGATTTCAAACAAATAGTTCAGTTCGAGGGATTAATTTTTAAGGTTGTAGCGTGATTAGGGTCAAGAGTTTGTAAGGAAAATCGTATATTATAAACATTTACGAAAGGGTTTGAATGGAATTTATATAAACTCATCGTATTTTTTATATAGAAACAAAAAAGGTTTAAAACTTACTTGGACAGAAGCAAGGTATCTGTCATGTTCATTTAAAAGAGTTATTGCTACAAACAAAATGATAACACGACTTTTAGATCAGCTTTCTATGAAAAAATCATCGATCTCGCGTAAAAATCGTTTGAAGGTTCTAAACGGTTCATGAGGGTTAGCTGATGACAAATCTGTGAAGACATACAGCTGATTTAATCACAAAAAAAATGAAAAAAATCATTTTTTGCCTATAAAACGTTTCTTATAGATTTTAGAGAAAAATGGTTCAAATAAAAGTTGTAGATCTTAAAAAGTTCTTTACGTTCTAAATTAAAATACACAAACAATTAACCAATATAATTGCAAAAAACGAAAAAACCCTTATTTTTGCAGTAATTTATAAATGATAACTTTATTTTTTTGCATAATGACATGTAATGTAATTACTGGAATTGTGACAATTAATGAGGTATAAGATAATTTTTTTATTCCAGGGAGCAACTATTTAAACTGTAATAGCCCAAACAGTGACTCTAGCACAAATTATTTATAAGTCAACAATTAAAAATTAATTTTTTAAAAATATTAATATATTTTTTAAAAATTAATTTTTTTTAAAAACATGAAAATTTGATATCTTATGAAGAGAATCAAACCAAAAAAATCCATTCTAAGTGTTAACGAAGCACCTGTACAGCCATTTGAAAACGACCTTTTTTCTCTCAAATGGGATAAATAAATAGAATTGTTTAAAAACTACTCGATCGATCGGGATCATATTTATCAAATATAGTAAATACATAAAAACTCACTTTGTGTAATGTCTTTTAAATGTTTTTATTGTTTATTTTAATAATTATAAACAATTTAAAAAATGCATATTTTGGGGTTCAATTTGCAACAACTTTTTTGTCTTTTCGTCTGTTGAACATTTTCATCTAGAATGCGTAGTTTATCCACAGAATTGAAATGAATAATAAAAGTCGCTTTTTTGCTTAAATGTTAGTAAAAAACCATGACGCAGGAAAAATTTCGACTCACGAGATGGTACGTCTTTTCTAATGACTTCTCGCAGATATTCCAGTTGAAAAATAGCGCCCAGTGGTTTTCAATTTTTCAAGAGCTTTGTCGGCTTCGCTTCATGGGGTACAACCATGTACCAGTGAATAAAATAGTTTTAAAGCTTCCAGATGGTGCAGCATATATTATGTTAAAAGCTGCTGTTAATTTAAAGATTTTTATCAAAACTTAAATAATTGCACTTGTGTAGGCCACGGGATAAATAGAATTGCCGAAGAAGAAAGAAATCTGTTTCCGTTGGTGTATGTTTTTATAAATTTTATGAAAAAAGTGAGGGTGCAGATTTATAAAGAAAGACTTTCCGGTGGCACCAAACCCAGTAATTACAAGGTGGTAAACTTTGATTGAAGCAGTTTTTGTTGCTTTGAATACTGCAATGAAATGTCAAATAAGTAATGTCAGAATTTGATGAAGAAGCAAAAAAAAATATTAAACAATCCGAAATTGAAACAGCAACTAGCATATATCAATAACAATTATAAATTAGTAGTTACCACAATTACCTTGTTAGAATGACAAGAGGTAAATTTGTGTGAGTCAGTCAAATTATAGTTTATTTTTATGAACGAGAGAGTAATTAGCATAATTTTAACTGGTAGCTCCGACCACTCCATGGGCGTGCTCAAGATTAATTGAAAAATTACTTTGAATAATTGTAAAAAATAAATGAATTATTTCAGTGTTATAAAGTGTTATGTGTATGTAAACAAAAGTGACTTCTTTTATCACACACTATATTAGAACTGACTGGCCTACATTAAAAAGAGTTTTAAGGGCAAAGAGAAAAAGAGTTTTTAAAACCGTCTAAGGTATGTTAAATAGATGAATAAAAATATTAATATAAAACTTACAGCTACTTGTTACAAATCCAAATCAGATTCAGAAGATGAACTTTTAGAACCAAGATTTATAATAACTGCCTCGATCATTTTATCAGTAATATTGTCCAGCTTCCACATTTTTTCCTCTTCTTTAATAGTGTGATTTACTGCCTTTTCCCAGTTTTCAGGTTTTACATTATTTACAGCCTCCAAAAACAACTGTTTAACATCATGAATTTTAAAAGTGGTATTTTTTCTTGAAACTTCACTCTTTATCTGTGCCCATACCAGTTCAATCGGGTTTAATTCACAATGATATGGTGGGGATCTAAGTCCACCTGGAATCGTGGAATCTAAATTCCACGATTTTTGGCAATTTCATCAATTTCGTATTTTTTAAATTTTTCTTTATGAAGGGCACACAACGAATAAAGTTCCTTTCTTATAGATCCGGGATGGTACGTAATATTTTTTGAACTCAGCCAATTCTGCAAGTCTTTTTTTAACCACTTGGTTGTGGGCAGTCCTTCTATAAGTCTGGAGTGATAACTTGCATTATCCATTACTATTACACAGTTCTTAGGAAGAAGATCTATCATTTGTTCGAACCATTCTTGAAAGACATCAGCGTTCATGTCTTCATGGTAGTCACCGGTACGAGTTGATTCAAAAGTTAATAAACCACCTTCAACAAAACCGTCTGAACTGCCAATGTGTACTATTATCAGCCTGCGTCCCTTTCCTGATGGTGGGTTTAAACCAGTAGATAAGTTATTTACAAAAGCGTGCCTTTGACTTGTAACTTTTTGATTGTTGAAACCCTTACTTCGTGGAATGCACTCATTTCAGATAAAATAAAACGTTTTATTTTATCTAAAGAATTAAACTTTATTTTGCAAATAGGTAGGTACTTATTAAATTTTTATTGGTTATATATAACCAATAAAATAAACATCTTACATTTCTTGCAAATTCATTAGTACCTGTTAACCTCCATCACTCCGACACTGGCAACCTTATTTAGGGATTAGTAACCCTCACAACTATTGTATTCTATTCTGCTCCAACCTTTATACCTGGTGGTCATACTCAATTTAAAATTGTTTTCCTATATACTTCTGTAAACTTGTTGACAAATATCTGTTTTTCATTGAGTCACCCGTATCAACAGTTGAGGGATTTGCATACATAATTTATTGTTTTATTACTCTCTCATACATAAAAATACACTATAGTAGATAATTCAAAATCAAAAATTACATCGGCACCTAGAAGTAATGGTCAATTAATTAAAAAAAAAATAATGAAAGTTTTTGACAAGAATACAGGTTTTTCTTTTTTATCTAATGTTACTAAAGTTTTGAATGCAACATTTTCCGAGGAATTACAAATTGAGCCCGACTTATTATCCGCCCTGAAATGTGCTCCAAGTGAAGACATAGTTTTAAGACCGAAAATATTAAAAAGTATTTAGTTGCAGCTGTTAATGAACAATTATTTAGTTATTAATTTATTATGGCACTAATGTTATGTTGTGTAAATATATTTGTGTTGAATTAATATTAAGTTAATTCACTTTGTACAAAAAATACATTATTTGACTATATGCTGTCTATATGTATGTTAAAATGTCTGTATTTTTGACGTGACAACGTCTTAAATTAGGTTGTGGCTCGGAGTCATTCATGAAAAAGTGTAACGCCCGCTCACGTCTGTTACGATGAGTCACCGAACGAGAGAGGCCCGCCGGACCGGCGAATGCCTTGCGTCTCTCTCCCACTCAAACATGATCGGTCCGCTGCGCGCGCAGCACTAGAGAATTAGGCGCGTTGAATCGGTGCGTGCTTGTGTCTCTGTCTTTCTCGAGCGTTCTTGGCGTTCAAGACACATTACAGCAGAAACACTTCCTTTCATTTCATATTTCTCCTATCATCGTCCTATCCTCAACAAAATCACTCAAATAGAAATTAGTTAAGTTTAAGTTTACATGTACAATGTTTTAGTAAACAAAATATATTTCTATAGTTAAAATTTGTGCAATTCTTATTTTCATTCAATTCCTTGTTCCTATTGTGCAATTTAATAATATTCATATCAATAAATATTCTACCGAGAAAAAGACGTTGTCACGTAAAATCTTCGCCCGTAAAACCGACTTTACAGGCAACCGATTTTTTTTAATGAAAATATTTGCCTATATAGGCACCTTTTTCTCTGGCTAAAAATATAGCATTTTTTATTCGAAGCATTAATTTTATTACAAAGAAAACTAAAATATTTTACTGGTACTTTAAAACTAATAATCAATACTTATAACAATACCATAATTAAATTAAACTGCAAAGTATAAAAATTAATAATAATTATTATTTTGCGTTGTGTTTCCACGTCGAATTCTGTCGCAATGTCCTCAGTTATGACTAATCGCAGTTGGCTATATAGTAAAACTAAAGAAACTTTAATTTTTCCAGCTTACAACCGATTATTACTCATATATTTTGAGTCAGTCGCACTCAGTGTAGAACAATTTTCACCTTTGCCTTTACTTGTTGCATAGTCTTAATGGAATTGAATGAAATACAATTGCTTTTGTATATTAAACGTATAGAGGGAAATCCCCATTATTTTTGACTTAATATCATTTTCTAAAAAATAAGAATTTCAGTTTTAGTTTTTGATCTGTTTGGGACATTTTGTAGATGACTGTGATAGCATGCGTTAGTCTAAGGTAGAGTCTTTGATAATCTTCGCAGAAAAGAGCAAAGCGATTGGGAGACACTCGTCTTCCGGAACACAAGTAAAATTATTTTACTTTGATCTACACTGGGCTGCAAAATTAACCGGATACTCAGATTTTTCCTAAAAACTGGCGTTTAAAAGTTTAAGATGTTCCCAATTAGGTATTTAATAATAAACAAAATTTAAAAGTAAGTTTATTACAGCTCAATAATGTTACACAGAAAAAACGATAAACAATTAAAAAAATTTAAAAATCTGCAAAGAAACAAAAATTATTATTTTTTAAATATTAACATTTTTTATGAAAAACTATATTTAATCGAGTGTATTACCTTAGGGCATACTTCAGATTAAGGCAGCTTGAGGTATTTGCTCCCATTCGTCACGAACTGCTTGTTTCAAATCATTTATGGTTTCAAAGACACCATGGTTACGTCGAATACGTCATTCCAGAATATCCCATGCATGCTCTATTGGATTTAAGTCTGCACTCCTTGGGATCCATGGTAATAAACAAATCCCAACTTCATCCAAGTAATTCCGTGTTATTCTTGCGATGAGCGGACGAGCATTATCTCGCATCAGAAGAAAGTTTTCTTCAACAAATGGGGCAAATGGCACTACATGATCTTCCAAACATTGCTGAATATACCGTTGAGCGTTCAAATTGCTCCCTTGAATTGAAACAACTTCTGTATGAGCCTCTAGGGAAATGCTTGCCCATACCATTATACCACCTCCACCAAATTGAACTCTCGGAGTAAAACAACATTGCTGATAATGTTCACCAGCTCTTCTCCATATTCTAAGCCGCCCATCTGATGAGTATCTGCTAAATCTTTATCCACCCATAAAAAGCACAGCACTCCAATCGTCAACACCCCAAATAAGATGTTCGCGAGCGAAGTGTAAACATTAGCTCCGATGATCTGCTGTTAATAGAGGCCCGTGGCAGGTATTCTGGACCTTAATTCATATTCATTTAAGTGTTTTTGAACGGTATAAACGGAAACTGTGTTTCTATGGACATTATTTAATCGTTGAACAAATACTGGTGCTGATAATGTACGATCGCGTAACGCTTGTGACCCAAGAAAGCGATCTTCAACTTGACTTGTGGTTCTTCGTCTACCTTGACCTGGCCTCCTGGTGCATTGTCCTGTTTCCCAAAATCTTTGTTTTGTATAAAACACTGTAGTTCGAGAAATTCCTAAAGCAATTGCGATGTAACGAATGCTCCGCCCATCATCGTGTAAAGCTAGAAGTAGCGTGTGCTACTTCTTCTGGTGTCATAATGTTTTTAATGCAAGTTTTAGGAAGTTAATGCAACAGGAGACAATAGAAAAACCTACAGCCGAACTTATAATCAGGTACAGCACCACAATAAACTTAAATTAATACTAAGCCACTATTTCATATTAATAACAAAACGTATGTGTAAAAGTGTTGTTCGCACAAAATATCTAAACAGGTTCAAACCAGAAAAAAACGTTATCGCTAATAAGGCATAAAATACAATTCAATAAATTAATAAAGTTTTGATCTAAACACCAACAAAAAAAAATCTCGAGTGTCCGGTTAATTTTGCACCCCAGTGTAGTTTGTCCGAGTAGGTTTTGGGATCGCTGCTATCTTAATCCGTTTTTGTGAGAGAATTTTATAAAAATTTTTGTAATTTTCACCACTACAATATTTTAGGACGAAAGTTAGGCTAGTTAGGTTAGGTACATAAAGTCCCCTTAGCAGCCTGTATAGTGTCAGTTTTGTATCGAGTCGAGAAGTGGTTGGAAGTTTTTGTGGTATAACGACCGGACTAGAGTCAACACCCTGTTCCCTCATGTTCTTGAGCTTTCTTCTGTAACAGTGCAAGTTTGGGCTTGATGGGGATATATAATCTCATTTTTTCTTTTATAAAGTGTAGTTTGTATTAACTTTATTAGTCTGAGCGGCATATCCAAGTATTTTGTCCCTCGGGACAACGATTTTTGCTGCGTTTTGGTTTCATTTAAAATAAGTACGTTATTACAGCTTGAATTTGCTAATAGAACAATCTAATATTTTGGACAGAAAAAATATAAATATTAAATTTGTCTGACCATTATTATAAAAATATATTTACTTATTTAGAAAATATAATTTATGTGTTAGCTCTGCTTGACAGGACATCTAAAATAGCTGCGGGACGAGACAGATGGAAAAGTGCTATACAAGAGCGTGTCCCGCGTGAAACCCTACGAATAAATGTTACAAGGGGATGTGGCAGATCATTTTAAACGGTGTTTATTTTCTCTCAGTGGTGGCTAATCTAATATTTTTTTGTTCAGCAATCACCAAAAAATTGCGTTCGACAGTTACAAAAGTAATTAGAACTACAATTTTTTAATAGCAATGTAAATGCGCAAAATTTTGTTATTTGACTGACTAAAACCTCCATATTTTTCGAGAACAGCATACACAATATCCATTAAAAGTTGTTGTGTGGGCTGGTATTCTCGGTAATGTCATTGGTCAGCCTTTATTTATTGAAAAAAACTTAACAGGCGATATATACCTTATTATGAAGAAGCTTACTTGAAGAGACTATTGATCCTCTTAAAATTGTCAAGATAGAAACTCAAACTGATGCCGAAGGTAATTTAGTCTTACACTTCCAACAGGACGGTGCGGACGGTGCTTAAACGAGAGATTTCCGAAGAAATGGAATGGCAGAAGGGGAGAAATTGAATGGCCTCGTGAGTTAACCAGAGTTAAATCCGTTCTACTTCTTTTTCGAGGATATTTTAAATATGTTGCATATAAAACACAATCCGACGATATTGAAGAACTTAAAAGACGAATTACAGCAGCATGCCGTTCAATTCCATTTGAAGTTTTTACAAATGGTATAGAAAAGTTCAGAAGCAAGACTTTAATTATTGCTAATAGCAAAATGGACATTAATAACAATTATCTAGATAGTGTGAAGTACGTGTTTTATTTATGATTGTTTTTCTAGCTAATTAAGTTATGAAATAAAAGTAAAATAACTAAAATCGAACGTGTACCGTCTAGACTACATTTTTTTCCTTTTATTCATGGGTTGTAACGGTGCCAACTCATCGTCTAACCATTCTAAGTGAACGAGGCCTCAATAGAATAATTTTTATTTACATAATAATTTTACAACAATTAAACGTAGTATGGAAAAGTTACTGTAATCACCTCTGTAACTTTCGAATGTGATTTTTGGCACTTGTGGAGCAAAAGTATTAAATTACGCTACCGTTTTTTTTATATTATTTAAGGGATTTTTCATGTTATTTACGGGAATGAAATTATTAACGGTACGAAGTTGTTACAAATTGTTACCTTGTAGAAATTTAAGATTCAGGCTTGGTTTTTGCAAGAACAAAGTGCAATATTTTTTGAAGTACACTGAATTCCGTCAGCAGTGTTAATATTTAATTTTAATGAGATAAACAGGTCATAAACATAATACCTATATTCATATCATCTTATTTGGCTAAGTGACGATTTAATTACATAACAATTAATAAAAACAAATATAATTTGTCGCATAATACTTACAGCTTTACTTTTTACTTGTTACTACAATCTCTAAATTATTTGAAAATAGTTCTGAAACGATTTCAACCAATAAATGTAAGACATTTCGGAATACAAGAATTGCAATCAAATTTTAGAGAAAATATATAACAAAAGTATAAAATAAAAATGATTGTCTGTGTTTCAGACCCTACATTGAAATTATTGTAAAGACAAGATTGACAGGAGTGATTTCTCTGTACGTCACTGGAATACGTCATATTATGAAAAAAGGAAAGAAAGGGATTCTATATCTCTCTTTATGAAGAGTAAAAAAAAAAACAAGAAGATCCTCTGCTAGCCCAAAGAGAAAAGAAGAATCTGAGAGTGATGAGGTAGGTGATGCATACTTATTAAGAGAAATGAGAAAAGAAAATAGAATATAAAGAGATAATGGAATTTAAAATGTCAGAGCTCAAAATAAAAGAGGAATTGGAAAAAACAGAGCAACGTCTAAGGAGGAAAATAGATTGGAAAGGCTTGAAAACGAATCGAAAAGAAACCGTATTATAGTAACTGGATTAAAGATTGGTACAATATCAAGAGAAAATAAAAGAAAATATGACAAATTTTATAAGAATACACCCAAGCGAGGAAGTAAATGTAGAAAGAGGAGGAAAACTAGGGTAGAAAACTTGTTTGCTACAAATAAAAGAAACTGTCAGCTGAAAAAGTTAACACGTTAACTGCCGGTCTATTCTGGGTAGGTTTTCACCAAGAGCTGCGTACTATTTTTGATACATAGACGTTTATATATTAGTTTTTGGAAAAGTTCGAATAAAGTAAGTATTTTTAAACTAAATGCACATATATACAAGAAGGTTTGGTGGTGAACACGCTAGACTCTAGTATTTGTATACATACGCCGTACGACGCGCTGATGCGTTTTGTAAATAATACTGATAAAAATCAGTTTTAATAGGAACATTTATTTACTAATACAAAACAAAATCAGAAATACAAAATAACATAAAATATAGGTATATAAAACAAAACTAAGGTTTAAATATGGGATATTTGACAGCAATCCAGACAAAATCCAGGGGTATCTGGACAGGTTTTGCATTCGTAAATTGTATCTTCACGGATATTTCGTTCGCTGCAAATTTTACAGCGATTTCTCATAACTTTTCCCTTAGATCTTTTACCTCTCGTTTTGTTACTAGGTGACCTTTTGTAACATGTTTGGCTTCTAACAAGTTCTAAACGAAATTCGTAAAGACCAATCTTTTTTCCACAATACTTACAGAAAAAAAATATACCGACATCAAGAACCTATGAAAACGTAAACAAAGTGACAGAAATGGTTATGAACGACCGACGAATCACAATCAGAGAAGTCGCTAATGAAGTTGGCATATCAATTGGCTCATGACATGACAGTGTTTCAAACGTTTTGCTTACGAAACGCGTGTCAGAAAATGTGTTTCCAAAATTGTTGAATTTTGAACAAAAACAGCGGCGAATGGAAGTTGCTCATGAGTCACTAAATGACGTAAACGACGACTCAGATTTACTCAAAAGTGTTATAACAGGCGACGAAACATTGGATGATGGATATGGCGACGAAACTAAGGTTCAATCGTCCCAGTGGAGGCCTTCTGGTTCGCCAAGACCAAAAAAAGGCTCGACAAGTGCGGTCGAACGTGAAGGTTATGCTTCCTTCTACCTATGGTTATAAGCAATCCGAAAAAAAGACTGGATTTGTGGAAAAACACGATAATGCACCAGCTCACACTTCATTAATTGTTGTTGAATTTTTGGCCACAAACAATACTGTAATGATGCTCCAGTCTCTATATTCGCTAGACATGGCTCCGTGTGACTTTTTCCTATTTCCAAAAATTAAGAAAACTTTAAAGAGTCGTAATTTCACAAGCATAGATGACATTAAACGCGCATCGCTGATAGAACTAAAGGCTATCCCAAAGATCGAGTTTGAGAAGTGTTTCAAGGATTGGTAGAAGCGTTGGCACAAGTGCATAATATCTGATGGGGACTACTTTGAAGGAGACAACATTAAGTAGACGAATAAATAAAGATTTTTTTTTCAAAAAACGAAAATTCCGGGTATTTTTTGAACACACCTCGTATAAACAGCTTCTTTCTCGATATAAATCAATTATGTAGAAAATTGTTACTGGCTCCAAGATATTTTTTAAACTTTTATTTTTATTACGTACCAAAATAGGAAGACAAATAAACCACACACTGTCAACCAAAGAAAAAAAGGAAAATGAATTTCATCACGTTATGTCTATCTGCTGATTGTTATTTGTCTTTAGATATTTTTTGATCAATCAAAATTAAAGTTTGTTCAAACTGAGCCTGCAAAATAGAAGATCCTCTATTTTTAGAGGATTTGATCAAATTCAGGTTATGACGACATATGCTGTCAATTTTTTGGTTTAGTCAAACTAATTTGATCAAATATTTGACCGTGTGACACGAACTTTTCAGTTTTATATACTCCGATACTAGTCCTTGATTTATCCATTTCAGCATTAGTAAACGCAGACAAACAGTTAAACATGAACAAACAAAAGCAGAAAAATGAGATTGACACATTAATACACAACTAATTGTCGAAATCGCAAACGTCCCTTAGAACAAATATATGTTAAATATTTTTTATTAATTTTTATATCAGTTGCGTTATCAATGAAGTTCACATACAATTAGAAGTAGTATATTACAAAAATATTTAAAATCCTCTATCTTAACAATGACAAAATTTATTGCACATGTTTATAAGATTTTTTAGTCTTTAAATTGAACGACCACAATATTTCAGATTACTTTAGAAGCACCCTCGTAAAATAAACAAAATATAAAGATTTTTAAAGAGTGTATATAGAAAGTAGTATTTAGAAATACCAGATCTTTTTTTGAAACACTGTTGAATGAAATTAGCTGCATCTCTTTATTTGTACAAATGCATCTGTTACTTTTGATAAGTATCTGATTTAAATCTTTAACTGCACCAGACTAACATAGACATTTTACATCCCACTGCTGTGTAAATACGGAGCTGCTATTTTTGTAAGACAAGCATTCTCAAAATTTTTAAAATACACTGAGGAAATCAGAGTACATCATGGAATACACTCTATAGTTATCAAGGAAAAGTATAGTTATATAAAATATTATGTTGTATAGTATTGTTTAAAATATTTTAATTAAAAAATCTAGAAACATCGCAGCGTGTGCATGAAACATCAAAAGCAACAACAATCCACAAATTTTTTCTTGAAATCTGAATTTCTGAAACAGTTTCCAACTGATCGCATATTAAAAAATGATATTTAGAGGGCCCCAAGTATTGTGTTTCGGCTGTACTGTTATATACGAGAAGTAAAATGAACATAAAAGACTTCATAACATAAGAAACTTTAAAATCAGAGTTTTTCTCCTGTAGTGTTTTCGTAACCGCCACAGAGTAATACAATTATAGAAGCAGGCAGTTTCTGGGTAAAATGAGCATTTAAAAATATTTGTTTCGAATAGTTATTTATAATGGTATTATTTCGGTATTTACTTTACAATGTTTTTCAGTTGTTTGTTGTAAACATACAAAAGTGGCTTATTGCCTTATTGCACTAAAATTATACTTGATTTGGGCTAATTCTTAGATTTTAAAAATAGACCAGGGAAATATCTATTTTCACACTCTTTGATACAGGTAACTAACAACAGCTTTTGATAAATTTGGTGATAACAATATGTAATTAACAAAATATGCAAAAGATTAAACGTCATTATTTACTTATAAACAATATATAAACAACGTAAGATAGCTATTTGATTTTAAATACTAAAAGTGACACAATTTTACTGAAAAAGCATAGAAATTCTGCAGAATGAGAATTCGCAAAGTTGATTTTGTTCATTTGTTGCTTAATTATTGCAAAAATAGCTTCAAAAGTCGATTTCTTGAAAATTAATAATAACTTTTCTAGAAATGCACAAAAAACTTTAACTTCGCGTTAGAATGGGGACAATATCTCCAATATTCAGCTATAAAAATTTCAAGAAGTTTCACTTAATAGTTATTGCAAAATTGAAATTGTTTATCCCAGAAATTTTTTATCTACAACGTTATTAAACGTAAACTATTGGGTCTTGCATTTGTCGATTACAAGAAGGCTTTTGATTCTGTAGAGTTTGAAAGAGTACTGGAAGCCCCAAATCAAAGTCGAATAGATTACAGGTACACGACACTAATCAAAAACATCTACCAGAAGACGACTACACGAAGACACAGAAAAATTCAGCTTAGGTCGAGGAGTTAGACAAGGAGACAATATTTCCCCAGAATTGTTCACGGCAGCTCTAGAGTCAATATTTAAAATCACTTAATGGCAAGATATGGGCATCAATATAGATGGAGAAAAAGGTTTGCAGATGATGTACTAATCGCAGATAACTTACAGGATACAGTTTCTATGATACACTCGCTTAAAAGTCTGTCTGAAAGAGCAAGATTAAAGATAAACTTTGAGAAAACTAAACTTATGACAAATCTCGTAATGAGTGGGAATATACCTATAGAGAATAATACCATACAATAAACAGACACTTACAAATATCTGGGACACGAGATCAAAACAAGCAGAGACAATCAAACACATGAAACAATCAAACAAAACAAAACAATCAAACACATCAAACACATGAAACAGAGGCGAATAGGCCTGACATGGGCAGCATTTGGCAAATTAAGCCATATTCTAAAAGGTTAAATTCCCATGTGTCTCAAGCGAAAGGTTTATAACCAATGTGTTTTGCCTGTACAAACTTATGGAGCAGAGACTTTAACACTCACGCAAAAATCTGCGAATAAACTCAAAGTTACACAACGAGCCATGGAACGTGCAATGCTGAAAGTGAGCCTTCAAGACCACATAACAAGCCAACAAATCACGCAAAGATCAGGAGTTCAAGACGTCATCGAAAGAACCACGACGTTTAAGTGGAACTGGGCAGGGCACTTAGCCAGAACACAAGATGGACGGTGGACAAGACGTATTATGGAATGGAGGCCCAGAAACTATAAAATAAGCTGAGGACGACCACCGACTAGATGGACCGATGATATAAAACGTGTAGCAGGAAACTGGCTACAAGCGGCCCAGTGTAGAGAACACTGGAAAGAACGGAGGGAGGCCTATGTCCAGCAGTGGACGCGATTGGCTGAATGATGATGATTTAGTCTACATGAATTCTGAAATCACTAAATTGAAGACAAAGGCTTATATTATCAAATTCAATTAAACTACAACAAATGATATGTAACTTCTTCTTCAGGCATCAAAGAAAGAAAAAAAGAAGACTTCTTCAATAATCAGCAAGAAGCGACACTACCTGACTTGACAATGGTAAGTGAGAACTTGCCGAAATGTCATCAAAATAATGGTTTTTCTCAAAATCAAAATTATCCAACACGGAGTCGAACGAATAATGCCCGAAGAATGGAAAAAGGGAAACCATCTCAAAACAAGGAGACCATAGAATATGCAAAAACTACCGAGCAATCAATTTACTGAATGTAACATATTATAAAGTAATTACTGGTATAATTAGAGACAGACTAACAATATATACAGAACAAAGCATAGGGGATTACCAGTACAGTTTTAGAAAAGGAAGATCCACTATAGACGCTATACATACGCTAAAACAAGTGATAGAGGAGTATGACGGAGAACACACATATACTTTTCCTTTAAACAGGCTTTGACAAACTGAGCAGAAGAAAAATGTTTTTAAGACTTACAATAGAGTAATATACCAAATAAAATTATAAGAAAGATAGAAATGAAAATACGAGATTCCCAAGCAATAATATACACCGGAAGAGAAAGAACAGAAATAATAAAAATAAAAAATGGAGTAAGACAAGGAGATGCGCTCTCAACGGTACTATTTATTCTATCACTAGACAAGATAATAAAAAAGCTGTCAAACACAGGAACTGTAAACAAAAATGCAGTACAAATAATAGGATATGCGGATGATATAACCATAGTAGCAACAGATAAAAAGGCATTAAAGAAAACCTTCCAAGAAATAGAAAACGAAGCCAAACTGTGGGGACTGGAAATAAATGAAAATAAAACAAAATACATGAATGTAAGCAAGAAAAAGAAGACACAAATGACAGAACTGACAATAGAGGCACACAGTTTCGAATGGGTTGAAACATTCAAATATTTGGGAGTATTAGTCAACAGAAGAAATGAAAGTGTGGATATAAAAAGAAGAATTCAAGCGGAAAATACAGTGTTTTATGGAAATAAAAAAATGATTAGAGATAAGAAGATAAGCCAACACACAAAAATGAAAATCTACAAAAAGACCATAAGACCAATAGTAGTATATGCTGCAGAAACATTTACATTAACAGCAAAAGAAGAAGAGCAATTGAAAGATTTTAAGAGGAAAATTATCAGAAAAATACTGGGACCAAAGAGGAAAAACGAAAAGGATGCAAGACAATGGATGAATCATGAAATACAGAAATGGATGGGTCAAGAGAACATAGTTAGAGCAATAAAAGCACAAAGAATTAGATGGTATGGACACATAATGAGAAGAGGGAAGAGCAATCTGTTAAGAGTTATAACGGAATGGATACCACCATGTAAAAGAACCAAAGACAGACCTAAATTGTGATGGAGACAACAAGTGGAAGAAGACTTAAGGAGTATGAAAATTAAAAATATAGAAAAGACAATCAAAGAGAGAGAAGAATGGAGAAAAGTAGTGGAAACAGCGAAGTCACACCAGAAACTGTAAAACCAAATCCAGAATGGGATGATCCTCCATACAGAAACGATCTTCAAGAGAAAATATCTTCAGCTTCTCTTCAATATTTGTCTCCAATTCTTAGATTCATAAACATTTAATTTTTTCTAAAACCTTACATTTTTATAAAAATCGAAATAAAAAAATGTTATCAAATATAGCGCACCCTGTATGATTCAAATTATTTTTAATTGTGTTAATGCCCTGTATAGTTCTTTGAAGAAAAAAACTTTGGATATTAAGTAGTTTTCCATAGAGAGACTGAGGTATAGATTATATAGATTTCACCTTAGAGCTACAGCAATGAACACAACTGCAGGGCAAAGAAGCATTGTGGTAAAATGAATAAAGTACTACAACCTTATCCCGAATATAGTGAAGGCAATGAACATCAATGCCGTCAAACGAAAATTAAAAAATCTAATTTATAAGAACCATTTTCTAACCCCCTCATACTGACATTTTTTACATTTGTTTTTTTTTGTTTGCTTTTTGAATAAATAAGTTTGAGTTTCTTTCTGTTTCTTCTTTTTATCCAAAATTTTTAATGTGTCAAAGTAATTATATTACATTACGTTTCTATTACATTTTTTTTTCCTAAATTCACCCACATAGCCTTTGCTCAGGGTATGTAATTGTTTATTTAGCATTTTTATAAGTGACATTTATACTTTCGTGGAATTTGTGTGTCCATGTTTTATCCCTATCTTATCCTTAATAATTATTTTAATGCTTAAAATTTGTAATTCTGCTAAGTTTGAAATTATACTAGACAATCTTCCTGTTGTTGTTTAGATAATATTAGAATGTTGTAACTGGTTTTATGGCACTTGCCTATTCAAAAAAAATTATTAGTAAAAAATGTATTGTAGATTTTGAATTCTCAAATGAATGATATCTACACAAAAATTATGCATACAAACAAGGAATGTTAATAGATACTAAGTGATGATTCATAAACAATAAGTACCTATTGTTAACCAAGTTTATTTTTATGAAATTTAGAGATGTTCTTAGAATATAGGTAAGTCATTGCAAAATGAATACATGTTCATAAATATTGCTTTTTATGCAAAAAAGTATGTTTTAATAAAAGAACATATTTTATTCAGAGATTAATATGTCTTTTCTTAGTCAAGTTTTTTGTCTAGGTATAGTAATATTTGAAAAACTTTTAGTAACAGCTAAACTTCTGGTATGTTGTAAAATTCAGATCGCCTCTTGTGCTTGCTCTGATCAATTCAATTTCAGCTTTTTTTGACATCATAAAAAAGGGATAAAATACTAATCAGGTAGTAAACACAAGCATACACAGTTCACATTAAGAATTTGTTTACTATATAAGTACTTAGTTGACCTGAAAGTAAAATATAATCAAATTTTAGCTTATTTCTGATGAGTTAAAAAGACAACAATACTGACTGAATTGTGCTTAATAAAAAAGAAAAAATAATATGTTCTAAATGTCAGCAGTTATGGAATATTCTAAAATTAAGACTTCTAAAATCTTCCTCTCAAGAAAAAGCTAATATGTATGAGAAATAGATTAACTGAAAAAGATCAATGGAGATGATAAGGAATTTTTAAAGGTTGCTTCAGATCATAAGTTACAATTTAAAAATTTTGTTGCTGATAGCTAAAGGTCTCGTGCGATATAGGTCCTTCATTTTTCGACATACCATTGTGACTGAAATGTTATTGAATTAATATGGTCACAACTAAATGACAATGACATCTACAGAAAACTAAAAAGATGCTGTGAATCATAAGATTAGAGAAGAAGAGAAAATGTGTCTTAAGAATAACACTGCAGGTCTTTTTTTAGCACTAATTGTTCAAATACATTTAAAATCAAACTAATGTAATTTTACTGCACATTATTTTTCCATCATTGGTTAAGAACAACTTTAAAGGGTATTGAATATTTACATCGCAAAACAACAGCAATAGAGAGTATTGAATATTTGCATCGCAAAACAACAGCAATAGAGTATTAAAAAATATTAGAGCTTTGAAGAAGACAACCCACCTTCACTTGCCAATAGATTCAATGATGAGGGTGTGGGATTTACTGGAATATCTTTGCTGTTTTTAAGCATAGCTTTAGATGCTTTGTAGATTCCATACCTTTGTTTTCAGTGTATTCATTTTAATGATATAGTTACTTATTTGTTTTTTACTGTTAATTGTTTTAAACTATTGTTCAATATACATAATTTAGGATTCTTTATATTTATACTTGAAATTGAATTGAAAAAGGGGGTTCTCCCTTTAATAAATAAATAAAATTCTTTATGATGAATTTGACATCAAATACATAGAAAGAGATCAAACGATTTTAATCAGCTTAGTATCTGACACAAAAATAATAAAATTCTAAAGCAAAATAAAAACATTGGACACTGAAAGAAATACTTTGATAGTTTACTAAACTAAGAATTTAAGAGAAAACCAGTAGAACTAATGGAACAAAGAACAAACATCAGATGAATGAAGAAACAATATCTTAGTACCTGTACACAAAAACCAAAATGCACAAACTATAAAACTACTTAGCCACACCATGGAGACATGGGGAGAGTGATTATTGATGGATGGATACATAAAAAAATTAAAATATCTGAAAATCAGTTTGGTATTTATGTAAAGCAGATCTACAATATATGCAATTTTAATTATAATGCAGTTAATAGAGAAATATAAAAATAAAGAATCAAAGTTTTAACCTTCCTCTGACCAGGGAAATCCCTGGTCAGAGGAAGGTTAACCTGACATAGTATTTGAATCTGTCTCTTACTTTGATTTTATATATGCTAATTTAATACTGAGCCAACGGGTTGTTTTCTTTGACTTGATAATTGTAAATAACAATGATTATCAAACTTTGTCAGCTCAGTGTATAATTGCGTTTTTGCTACCTAATGATTAGCATCATAATTACAACAGTATCTTGTGATATTTTAATTAAGTTATTTTTGTAAATTGCCATGAAAACATCTAAGTATTTTGATTTTAAAAATGCAAATGTTTTAGGATTGTCTAGATATTTTTCTTCTATAAACTTAAATGGTTTCTTGGACTCCATAAACATTGATTGTTTAGTCAACAATGTTCATGGATATCAAAATTTGTACCTCTAAAT
The DNA here is from genome assembly GCF_040954645.1 of Diabrotica undecimpunctata. Taxonomy (NCBI): domain Eukaryota; kingdom Metazoa; phylum Arthropoda; class Insecta; order Coleoptera; family Chrysomelidae; genus Diabrotica; species Diabrotica undecimpunctata. The sequence goes on from NC_092812.1 coordinate 52,822,940, forward strand.
GTATGGATACCTTCTAAATTCTCTCACTGGTCTAAAGGAACTAAAAGAATTAATTATATGCAAAGAAGCTGCCTATTTACTATATAAAAAATTTCACTCTGCACTCTCAATATAAAGAACTAACACAGAAATGCTTTCAAATGTATATAAATAATATAAAAAAAATCAGTTCTCAGTAATTCCAAATCTTTTTGGAACCATATAAATTAATTAAATAAAAATTATGACATTCCTAGTAATGTGTTGGTCAACAATTTAGCTGTTAGATCTAAGAAATAGAGGAGACAAGGTAGGTAGGTAGGTAGGTTGGTTGATAGAGTAGAGTAGAGTATTCTAGAGTTGCACAGATTATACTCCTACATACTTTCTTAAAATTTGTATGTACTCCTTAACTAAACCAATTCAGGTCACAAACTTTTCCTAATAGGTGAAACGACAAATGTGTTAATCCAGTTCATTAAAAAGGTGAACTGTCTTCGCATTGTAAAAATATTTTTGTAGAAGAACAGTATGGTTTTAGAACAGGTAAGTGGACTTGAACTAATCTTGTCTAAGAAATGGAATCAATATTTATTTATTTTCAACCGGCTGCCACCCAATAAGATTAACAATGTTTACAATAGTTATATTCCAATATACTTATTTAAAAGAAATTTTTAATGTATACCTATCTAAAAAAATTTCAATGTATATGTGTGCTAATTAACAATACAATAAAACAAAATAAAATATAAACATCAAATAAACACATGCCTGAGACCAGAACTTAATTCGGCTTTTGATGCAAAAAATCTAGATCTGGGTGAACAGTTGCCCATCTTTACAACTTGAGATAAAAGATTATTATTATATGCTCAGTTGGTTGTGTGAAGGGGAACATAAAAAGTTTGGTTTAATTCTGTTCCACAGAGAGGTGCATGCAGAACAATCTGCTCAAGTAGCTGAGGACACAAGACTAATGAATAATTATGCCATAAAGAATCTTTGCATCTTTTATTAACCGTAGGTCATACAATGAGAGAATACCAATTTGGGTTTCAATTTGATCATAATTTACTTGATTTAATTAAAAAGATATACCCTGTTTATATGTTACATATTTCAAGAACTGTGTTGAACTGTCTCGATTTTTTATATGTAAATATAAGATGGAGACCAAACAAACAATACTCTAGATAAGGTCTAACTAAAGAACAATATAGTAATTTAATTGCTTCAATATTCTGAAAGTCTCTAGTGCATCTTTAGCATTTGACACTGTAAACCACTCCCTATAAATTCATAAGTTATATTCTTTTAGTTTCCTGTCAAATTGAATTAACTAGAGATAATATAGAGCTGTATAATTACAGAAATAAATAAAATCTACTTTTTTATTTTAAATCATAAATAATCATAATGATTGCCTTTTTTTTGAAGTATTGTACATCTTCCATTCATGTTACCTTTTGGCTCAGGTTTTAGTGTTAACTACTAGTTATGTAGCCGGGAACAACTACTTTAAGTATCCTCCAAAGCATGGTGGTAACTCAGTTAAATTAGAAATTAAAACATTTCTGGTGTCTGTGCAGGATATGGAACCTGGGTTGTCTGGCTTGGTGAGCCAATACCATAGCCACTGAGCTATGCACACCAAATTACCTTAATTTAGTTCAGCTTTTAAATTTTAAATACTTTTCCAGAATTTTGAGTGCCATTGTTTTAGTTCAGTTTCATCATACCAATTAATTTCCATAACAAGATTGCAAATACATTTGCAGTCATTATACTTAATTTGACTGGAATAAATCAGTATATTCAAGTTTTTTGGTGGACTTGTGATATATTGATAAGCACTATACAGATTTGTTTAATAGAATTCTGGGAAGTGGGACAAACAGAGAAGCAATATATTAGTATGGTCGGCACATATTTTGGTCAGAATTTGTAGTTAAATTATTACATAAATAAATATTATTTAAACATAATTTTTGGGTTTTTAAAGATAAATAAGCTAAAAATTGCTGGTGTTCAGGGAAAATTGTTAGAATGGTTAGCTAGTTAACTGCCTGAAAGATTCCAAACTGTAAAAATAAATAATTTTCTGTCTAAAAAAATTTCCAATCTGTGTGGAGTTCCACAGGGATCTCACCTGGGACCTTTGCTATTTATACAATTTATCAATGATATTTTAGAGTGCTTCAAGTTTGCTAAATTTTTATTCTTCACAGATGATCTAAAGTGTTACCTCTCAATAGATCTGGCCAGACTGGATGAATGGTGTAAGATCAATTATATGGATCTTAATATTTCTAAGTGTCACTCCATAATATTTACAAAGACTAAACAAAATTGATTTTAAATACAGATTAAAGAGTTCACAGTTGCCCCAAGTTATCTATTCGAGATCTTGGTGTTATTATGAATGCCACACACTCATTTGTCAATTATATTGACATAATAGTTACTAGAGCTCTAGGTATGCTTGGATAGAAGAGAAAAACATCAGACTTTAAAAGTATTATAGCTATTTGATTACTATACTATAGTCTTTTTACTCCCCTATTAGAATATTGTTCTTAAGCGCAGAGAAGGTTTCTGAGGTACTTAACATATAAACCAAATATTCTAAAAATAAATGATTATTCTTATCATTTTGCATCATTACAAGAGACATTCTCATTACCAATGTTAAAAGTGTAAAGGGACTAGGTAGACCTAAAATTATTTTTTAAAATCATTAATTGTATGATTGACTGCCCTTCATTGATTTCTAAAATGTTGGTGGAAGTTCCAGTTAGGAACACAAGATCATATATCATCTTTCATCAGTCCTTTAAGCAGACCAATGTTGGTTTTAATTCATATAATGTCTAAAGTACCATGTATTGCAAATCTTCATGCAGATAATCTTGAATTTTTTAACTTAACTTTTTAACTTTAAGCAAGTTTATAAGTGTGTTTAAACTACATGTAGCCTGAGTTCTTTAGTATTGTGAGTTGTTTTAAGATAAATTTTAGATTTTATTTTGTATCCATGAAATTTGCTTAGGTTTTGAACTATTTGTAACCAGTGGCAATATTTTTGTACTAAACAAATGAACAGTTGAATTAATTAGTTTAATTTTTTCATGTATAATTTATTGTATAGTTATATTGCTATTAAGGTTGTAAACTTTTACAATTGTATCTAAAAGTGGGCTAGACCCATTGATAAATAAATAGATAAATAAAAATAAAACTATTTAGTCCCACCATGAAAATAAGGGAGAGAGTAATTGATAGATGGATATGAAAATCTGATACATATATCCAAAAATCTGTTTAAATTTATACAAGATGTTGATAAAGTTAGCATATCCATTTCATTAGGCATAATTCAGAGTCAGACTATAATTTATTAAGGAAAAAACATAATTGCTGTAGCCCTTTCCTAGTAAACTATAAAGTAATGTTAACTTTGCAGTAAAGCTAGCACAGCCATAGCTACATCTTGACAAAAAAAAGGGCTACAGGGCACATATTGGCAGCAAATGTTATTGCTAATTAATTGCTGTTGATTGGTACATTGACCAACCCCCAAAACTAAGCTAGCATAGCTATTGTGTCACGAAAATGGCTACAGCGTTTTTTTTGTAATAAATTATATTCTTGGTCTGCATTCAGCCTTATGAAATAGATATGTTAACTTTACCTACATTTATACATGGCAGATCAATAACAGATGCAATTTTCATTATAAAGTAGCCGACCAAATAATAAGGAATAAAGAAACAAACACTCATGGTATGCATTGATTTTGAGAAAAAGATATGAGCTCCTTGAGGGGTTGTGTGGTGGGTATTCAATAAGTATGGCAAGTAGATAAAAAAAACAGAGTATTTAGAATGTTCATTTAAAGAGGAAGTTAATAAATAAAATGGTGAAATGATTGAGAAAAGTTTTAGGTACCTAGGATGGGTATTATTGTAGGGTAGGGTATAAGGAGGCAAATGATGTATTGTGCGATAAAAAGATTGCAGTGAAATTAAAAGAAAAATTCTAAACCACTGCTGTAAAATCAGCTATGATGTATAGAACTAATTTTTCGATGTTTAGATTTGATTTCTGACTGCTTGTTGTTTATTGGTACTTAAGAAATTCGTCTCCTTTGATATGTTTAGTTTTTAATAAAAGCTTCTTTTTAGAGGGTGATTTCCAGAGGTTGTACCAAATAAATAAAATTATTAAAAAAACTTAAATACTAAATAATAAAAAAATATCTGTAACTCAAAGAATTTACCTGTTCAAATCATGCAAGTGCAAATCTAATAATTTAAGCTCCAAGTGTCAGATCAGATATTTTGTATGATTAATGTCCATTTGCCAACTATTCCCAAAAGGGGAAGTAAAAAAATGTACTTGTTTTATGAATATAAACTTAATGAATATAAAAGCTTCTTTCCAATTGTATACATTATTGTTTATTGTATACATTATACTTTTTAAAATTAATTTTCCATGGACTATTCCCCTGATAGCAGCTGAAGTAGATTTGATAGCGAAATTTTTCATTTATACAATAATTATTTTTATCTGATCAAGATTAACTCAAACTTTAAATTGAACAGAGTACAACTAACAATACTGTATAGTTTTCAGATCAATGGCAAACTGTATTAAAAGCAAATTTTATAAAATGTTAGCTAAACTTAGTGACATTAAACTTTACATTTCTTTGCATTAAAATTTACATAAGTGAAATTTTGTTATTATTGTTTTGTTAGATGTAGACTTTGTTACGATTTAAACAAAGAAACAGCATTAAAAAATAAATTATGGGTAGATATACTGACCTGGGAAAGGCATCGAAAAACCAAGTCCTTTTTGTATTAGGAAAGGCAACTCTCATTCCTGACATGAGAGGAGAATGTAATATCACAGCTCCAACTTCATATCTTGCAGCTAAATCAACAGTGGGTACAGTACCAATACTTTGTCCGTAAAGAATAATGTTTTCAGGGCTAATACCATATCTAGTCCTTAATGCCTGCCAAGCAGCATCAATATCAGCATACAGATTTTTTTCAGAAGGTTTCCCTGCACTTACACCATAACCCGAATAGTCATAACTAAATATATTACAATTAATACGTGAACCTAAACCCAAATAAAAACTACTCATCTGTCCCAAATCCACTGCATTTCCATGTGAAAATAAAATTGTAAATCTAGCATTACTGCTGCATCTAACAAATAAACAAGCAATTCGGTTTCCTCGGTTTGTTCTAGTGAAAAAAACTTCAATGTTTTCTTTTTCTCTTTCCGAAAATTGCCATTCTGCCCGTTCAGTCAAAGCAAAAGTATATTTTCCATTTTCATCTGACACAAATTCGTATGTTGGCTCAGGTGGTAGGAAGGCTAGTTTGGCTGATATTTTGCTTGGGCAAGGTGGGCAACAAAACAAACAACACAATTCACTTAAACTTAGACCGTTCATTTTTTTTCATTTAAAATTATACCTCGACTAAAATATAACTACAAAATTTGTTAATGTCTGTGAATACTATAATAAAACCTTCTTGCTCATTGTTGACAACGCCATTACTTATAAAAGCACGTCCACAATAGAGTTGTTACCAAAAGAAACGAACACTATTTTTAGAACAGGTACGAAGTAACTGTTCCGAAACATAAAGTTGGACCATTATTATTATAGCAAATAATCATTGCTTATGACATCATCTAGTTGGACAATGGTTGCACTAACTTTGTATTTATTTTAGAAACTACACAATATAATATCAGACCGCAAAGTACATATAAAAATACTTAGTATTTATGAAGTTGTTTAATGACCGAAAAATCCAAAGATACAAGAATAGAAAATTACACGAGATATAAACGAATAGCAAAAATTATTTACGATTTATTTAAAAATTAGCCGACTTATAAAATAGAATTAATGGAATATTAATAAATACATCATGGCATTTCATATATCTTTGTATGATAAAAACGTGTCACTGCTAGAAAATATTTAAGACAAAACTTGAAAGAAACAATTATCTGCTAATTTTGAACTTGAAAATTCTATTGTAGGAACGGAAACCAAAAATTATATAAAAATTACGAATAAAAAATATATGATTGTTATTATAAAACAATTAAAACAAGTTAAAAAGAAAGTAGATTTAAAAAATTGATTTACACACAAAAAAATCACTATAAATATGTGTTCTGTGCTATAAACATATAAAATTCACCAAATTCTTCTTTTTATGAGATACTCGTGGCCTCGTGACCATGGAAACTGAAAACAAGAGTTACTATTGTAGCTTCTTCAACAGAGATATTAAACCACGTTTGAAGTATTATTTTGATTTCTTTGAGTTTAGTAGATTTTTGCAGCATGCCATTGAAATCAAAAATCTTATATATTGTAAAAAAGTAAAATCGCATATTGTGTTTATTTCTTGTATAATTTCAGTTCAAATATTTAGTAAAAGTATTGGTTACGTATTGGTAAAGTATTTTATTGTTCATAGAATATTCATAACGGTATTATGTTTGATAGAATGAAAAAAATTCACTGTCAAAACATAACCCAATTACTCACAGCACCATAGACATAAGATTTCTTATTATGACTATGCAGAGCACTCACAGACATACGAATTTACAGTTTATATATCTAAATTACGCCAAATGTAGACAACTTACAGTTCGCAGTTAGGGTTGTCCGATATTTTCTTAACGTAAGGCATACAATTTGCTGAATGAATTCTCCCTTTTATATCTTTTGTGAGATCGTTATTTTCGAGATGGCCTATTGTTATATTTTGCCCTATCCTATCTCGTTTCTTTTGTCTATGAATGCCCATGTATTAAGTTTTCTCTTCATTGACATAAGACCTATTTTTGCTAATATCTGTATTTTGTAAAAAGTTTCCTTTACAGTGATTACGGCGTTTCCAAAATTTTGTATGCTAATAATAGTTTTGGCCCATTTTCTGTTAATATACATGTTCTAATTTGTGCTGTTCTTACTTCCGTTTCCAGAATTATATTAAAGAGGAGAGGTGACAGTGTGTCTCCTTGTTTTAGGCCACTGTTTATTTCAAAGGTTTCTGACCATACTCTGGATCTACAGCCATTTACACATATTTTAACAAGCTGGATCAATTTTTTTTTAATCGAGAGTTCTGTGATTGCATTCCAGATCTGATCCCTTTTAATGTTATCGTATGCTTGTCAGAAGTATAAGAAGACTTTATGGATATTTTTAAGCAGCTGCCTTAGGGCAAAAATGTCATATGTTTGATATATCTTTCCCGAATCTGGGTTGGTACTGCGGTTTTTCATATTTCCTTTTTTCTCTTTAGTTTTCCTGTTTCTCGTCATTACGTTGTATAGTTTTCTTTACTTTCTGTTGTTTCTTGTTGGATCATAACATTTCGCTTTTTCTGTCTGTCTTGTCATTCTTTATTAAACCATTTCTTATTCTCTTCCTATTTTTTCCTATTATTAGTTCTGCTGTCTCTGTATTTACTTCCACAGCCTATCGGCAGGATGGCTTTGGTGGACTATATGTAGTTGTTGTTTTATTTCCTGTTTGTAGTTTTCCATTTTGTTCCAGTAGTCTCATTCCTTTGTTAGGTTTAAGGTGGTAGTAATCCTCCAAGATGTCCAACATTTTACACATGTTACTGAATGTTCACAAATGCTTCTTTTGTGTAGGGAATATTTTGTAAGGAAAGAAATAAATTTATACTTGAGAACAAAACATATAATGCCCAAAAACATTAACATACTCTCTCATAAAGGTAACATTCGATTACCAAACAATCTACTAAGTTCTACAACATAAAAATATAATATAATAAATAAATAAAAATACTATATGTGTATAGAATTTGATAATCAGAATTTCTTTTCAAAATAATAATCAAACTTAATATAATAAACTTGAAATATCTTATATATCTTAAACTAGTTTTAGGGAACGAGTTTCGTCAGTATGAATAACGGCCTGATCCATACAGGACTAACATATTTCCCAACAGACGTAACTAGTTCCCATTTGGCATATTTTGTTTAAAAAAATGAAAGTTGAATGAAGCAAGATGGAATGGAATGAAGCAAGATTTTTTGAAACAAGAATAAGAAATAAGAAAAGCAAAATCAAAAATATATAAAGTAGATAAAAGATCTACTGTGTCACATAACGCATACTACAAACCAGACACATGAAATCCTAAAAGTAGCTAAAGAATTAACATATTTATAGCATGGGAGATATTAATACAGTAGTGAGTGTGCCCAGTGGAAGACATATTATGACCAACGATCCATATGAATAAATGTAAGGTCTCATCTGTATTTATATATTAAGGAACAAGCAAGATCAAACAAATGAGTATTAGAATTAGAGGACAAAATAATAGCATTCTAGAATCATTAGCGTTTGAAAAAAACCAAATATTCCTCCTTTTCGTTTATTAAAAATACTGTTGACTGTATAAACCTGGGGGCTTGAAATATTTAGATTTGGAGTAATTCACTAAGACAATGCAACCATATAGCCTTTATATCGTTTACGGCTCCTTTAACTTTTTTAGGAGTCACATGACTTCAATAAAGTTTGAATCGTTAAAATACCAATACTTAACGACTCTTTTTGATTTTAACTGATTTTAAAACACCGGATTATCAACAAGGACAGTCACTCTTGTCTGTGGGGAATATTCAGTCACGTATGGTAACTTTTGGTTGTTAACTAGAAATCACTTCATTTAGTAATACAAAATAAAATGAGTCAATCGTAAAAATCACAAAACCAAATGAAAAATTTGTCTAGTTTCCTTCCTTATTACCATTCAGCATCTCCGTTTGCCTTCTGAAAAATAAAATCTTCACCCTTTAAGTTCATGATGCCATCTTTCAGATGAAACTTCCATCTGTTTCTGCTTCTTGTAATCTAAAACAAATATGATTTCAGTCGAATAACGGTATTATAAAAACCTATAGACACATTATATGAAAAAGAGATTATTAAGTAAGTTTTCACTACAAATAATAAGAGAAATACACTTTTTTCAAATAAAATGTGCCAGAAAGTCATTAAATACTGTAATTATGAAACTAAGGAAAAATAATCGAAATATGGATACACATGATGTCCAGAAACTATCCTGACAAACGAAAACCGGAGATTCCTCACATAATTTTAAGACAATTTAACCCAATTCACCTACTACTAAAATGCTTCCTAATGGAGCTAGAGCTCTTTGAAGATAACATCTTGTAATCATTTTTTTTTGAAAATAACTCCAGAACGCTTTTATTAAAAAAAAAACAAAAACTGGTACGATTATTTGTCCTCCAGAGTCAAATCGATGTCGTCAATTGCAAATTTCTTGTACCAGCCATAGGCGTCCGTTTTGGGTAGGTCAACGGTTATTTTAACGCATAACTTTTTTGTCTCTAACTTTTAAGCATTTGTGATACTAGATTATTAAATGTTCAGGTATTCTAGTACTAAATGGTACTTACTTTAAGTCGGTAGCATACACCGTTTTCTAGAAAAATCGATTTGAAAATTGTTTTTCTTTTCGTCATGAAAGTTAAATGAAGGTACCTTAATTAATTTTATAAATTATCTTTTGTTTCAACAAATACAGCACACAATTCGTAAAAAAAGTTTGGAAAAAGAGGCAATAAATCAAATTGAAACAAAATTTTTGTTCAAGGGGTTTTAAAAACTACCATGGAACGAAACTAACACAAAAGAACAAGTATCAAAGGTAGATAGTTACAAGAGATACTCGATGTGATGACCATTAGTCTCTATGCATACATTTGCCATTTTGCTTAAAGAACGCCGAATTCTTGCAAACATTCTAAAGTTCTAAATTAGTTGCAAGCATCTTGTATCCTTAGCCAGAGTTGTGCACGAATTTGTATCGGAATGGAATAAACAAATGCTTTTATGTAACCCCAAACACAATAATCGCAAGGATTCAAATCTGACTACCTTCTGTTGGCGAAGCAACTGGACCGCCTCTTTCAATCATGTGCTACAGAGGGCCGGACATCCGTCATTTAGAAACAATAAGTTTTGCCTACTATTTAAAGGTACATCATCGAACAAATCAGTTAAAACATTTTGCAGGAAATGTAGTTAATCAGAACAGGTCCAAGTAGATATTCGTTAACGCCTCCTATCTAGACGTTTATGGTACGTCACCAACGTACGAATAATAATATCTTCTTTTTAAGTTCCATCTTCTATCGAAGGTTGGAAATCATCATGGCTATGCGGACTCTGTTGACTGCCGCTCTAAAAAGTTCTGCACTACTGCATTCAAACCATTCCCCAAAGTTTTTAAGCCGGGATATTCTTCGTCTTCCCACATTTCGCTTTCCTCGGATTTTGCCTTGCATAATAAGTTGTAATAATGCGTATTTTTGCCCTCTCATCACATGTCCTAAGTACTCAAGTTTTCGTCTTTTGATAGTTAATATTATTATATATTATTATATAATAATAATAATAAATAATCATTTTGATTTTTCTGATTTTGTAACCATCTACTGAATTCTTCAAGAACAGGAAAATCTTCTTGTAGTAACATTTTACTTTTTTTCTTCTGTTCAGACATTACCAGGGAGAACTCATGTGATTCCCTTCACCACCGTACCATCCCTCGTCAACGATGGCTTCTGAAATATGTTAGAGTGGGGCTGGAAATGCTTCTTAGGCTTAAATTTTTGCATTTTATAAAATTAGAGACTAAATTCTACTCATGCACCATATTTTTTTTTTGTAGAAAATAAAATTTTATTTTAACTTTAAGTACTTTTTAATAACTGAATCTTTTAAAACTATAAACAATATTGTGATTCAAATTTTCAATTGAAATGTGTAGAAATCTATAAACAATAAAGTTTATGCTGTCGCCATCTTCAGGAGTATTTTAAAGTATAATAACCCTGACCATTTTTCCATTGAAATGTGCTTCTATATTCATTGTAAAACCTAAAGTAATTGGGAAGATAAACTAGTAACCACTAGATGGCATCTAAGTGGTGATTTAGGTAACAAACGGCGGTAACATATTTGAGTAAAAATATTTTGTAAGAACAGATGCAGCTAAATGTTTAAATAGAAAAAGAAGTAGATAGGAAATTATACAATTTTTATAAATGTCTCATTTCAATGAACTCGTGAGTCCATTGCCTAAAATATACCTTGTCATACTGGCATACTATCACATTATCAGTCTCAAAGGATTCTTCCGTTCCATCAGCATCTGAAACATCATCTCCAGAATTTAATGGTTCGTCTTCAGCTTCTCCAGTAAGATCGTCCTCCATTTCGTCTTCTTCTTTTTCGTCTTCTATTTCTTCGGATCCTTCATCACTTTTATCATCATCATCTGAGGAATCGGCAGGTCCATCGCCCTGAGGAATTCCTCTTAGACTATTCAGAAGTAACTGATCTTCAAGATCGTTCGGAAAGGAGGAGTTGAGCACGGGATCTGAATTATTACCTAAAAAAATGAAATACTAACCATAAGACAAATGTAAGAACTTCATCAAATACTGTCTAAATGAGTTAGAGTTTTAAATTTGATCTCTGTATTATATAGTACCCGATATCCATTTTTGCATTAATTATGAGCTAAATTTACACATAGCAGATAGCCAGAGTTACATTTGATCGATTGATCTTGTAGAATAATAACTTTAGAATCTTTAAAGTAGGTTTGTTTTTCTTTCTGTGTGAAAAACTATATTTTGTTTGTGTCTTTTGGTCTGATTTTCTTTAATCTGACGCTTAGGTGTAGACTAGGCGTGAACTCTATGCGTACCTATATATTCTTGAACATGTTTTATTCTTTTTAGCATTCAGGTAACGCTTATTTATGCTTCATGCTTAGTCCCTGATCCATGATTTTTTCCATTTTTGGGTAATATTCTTCACCTTCACTCTTCAAGCGGCGGTTGCCAATGACTTATGCAAATTCAAATCTATTTTGGGCTTTTCTTATTAATGATTGGAAATCTAACCCAGTCCATTTTGTGTCTCTTAGTCGCATTTGTTGTCTCCCAGGACTTCGCCTGTCCTCAATCTTGCCTTCCATTGTCAGTTGTAAGAAGTTTATATATATATATATATATATATATATATATATATATATATATATATATATATATATATATATATATAATCAGCTGTACGTCTTTAAGGATTTGTCATCAGCTATCCCTCATATACCTTTTGGTACCTTCAAAAATCTATATAAGATTTTTTAGGTTTTTCCTTTACTGGCCCAATTACCTCTAAATAAGTTCCGTATTCTTATTCCTGCTGTTTTATGAATTTTCTTTTGGGGCATTCTTTCGTCATGCCTATCTGCAAAAACTCTTCTTCACAGATCTCTGTCATCCAATTTTCTTTTGCTTGCATATTTCTTGTTGTCTTTGTTCTTGTATGGTCATCCATTAGATCGAGTATCTATTTGGGCATTCAAGGTTTCTTCGTCCTTTTTTTCTGTTTGGGTAATGGGTAAGTTGTCTTTGCTGTTTTTTTTTTGTTTTTGGGTAATATTGTAATTAATTTACTACAGTTATTAGGCCTTTCCTTCGTTTATGATCTTGGACTACTTTTTCCAAATATCTCTTAATTTTTTATCTTTATGTAGGTACCTTAATATACAATTCAAGAAATAGTAATCTTTGATTTATTCTCTTCTTTCTCTAAATAAAATGAGTAGGTTTGTATTAATCTGCTTGTCACGACAATAGCATCCCAAACTTTATGCTTACAACTGCGCTTGAAACTCCAATTATATAATTCAATTTGGCAAAATAAGCATAATTCTACATATAATAACAGTCTAATAACAGTCTAATAAAAAAAACATCTAAAAAATAACTGATCAAAATAATGCGGATATAAAACTTACGAGCCTCTTACCTATATGGCAATATTTAAACATTTGTACAAACAATTGTACTCTTTAAACCAAAGATTGGAAATAAAATAGAAAATAATAATACATAATTATTAGGAAGTATATATTGCTTTGACAATAACTTTATGCGTTATCGACTAGCATCTAGCAAGCGAAAGAATTATTTATACAGCTATATACGTAAATATATTAAACACATTATTATTTCTTTGAAGGCTACTGTTAAACTTTTAAAATCCTTTTATATACACTACATATATACAATGCTTACCTTTCGATCTTTTATTGTTACTTTTTTGTGAAGGGGGGTTAGTTGAAGAGTTAGTTAAAGATGCATAGGAATAATCTGCTGGACCATCACCTTGAGGTATACCTCTTAATCTATTTTCAAGTAAGCGATCATGCATATGATTGTGCATTTGCGGGTTACCATTGCTTAGAGAGTTGTAATAACTCTGCTGATGTTCTATGAAAGCAGCGTTAACGTGATCCTGAAGGTAAGCACAAGCAGTTGCCAAAGGTAAGCTCATGGTTGTGCTAATTGCTTGCCCGGTCAGAATTGACCTGAGGTGATGGCCTTGGAGAAAGACCTCAGGCACATCTATAGAGAGTATTCTGTGACCATCTGCAGAACCGGGAGATGGAATATTTATCTGGATAGGAACTCGACGCCATTCTGGAAGACCGATACCGGGGGGACCTATAAAAATATATATTTTCGTATATTTGAGATCATACAAAGTAATCTTCTGGAAAAAACTAAAAGAGCAAGAACAGCTTATTCAATCTCTCTTCTTACTTTAAAAGAAAACATTTTAAGCTTTTGTATCTCATAAAATTTGGGTAAGATATAGTTAACTTTAAAAAATAATTTGATACTTACCCTGAGGCATGTGATTATTTGGAGGAACTTGGCCTATTATTTGTTTGTTATTTAACAATAGCTGTTGTTGTTGCTGCTGCTGTTGTTGATGATGCTGCTGTTGTTGCTGTTGGTGTTGCAATTGCAACTGATGGACAGTCGCTGGTAATGGTTTTATATAATGTTGATTAATATATTCCGGCTTTGGTTTGTTATTCGGACCTGAAATAAGAAATTGTGTAGTATTCCCGATCGAGAAATATTTCTCGATGTCGCTTGAAAGAAATAATTAACAATATAGACCAATTAAGCTAGGTTTTTACTAGATACAACTGTATATACGGGTTTGACGTTGAAATCTGTAGCGTACATTTTAATATTGTTTATTTAAAAATAGTGACACTAAAAAATTGATGAATTCCTAGATGATAGTCTATGTGTAATATCTCATACTACACATATCAACTGTCAAACCAGTCTATAAAGTTTTATTTTTACTAATTTGATTGGTCTAATAGAATTCTTCCCGAATCTCCGAAAAAGGAGATTCTCAAAACTCTTTTTTTTTTGTCTTCTTTAGCATTTCAATGAATAGCCACAGTACATTGAATGATTTCATATCAAGCAGTAATGGAACTTTGATTACTGCTCTAATTTGGGAATGTGACAATACAGCAGTTATCAGATGCTTGGCACAAAAATTCATGTGCCAAAATGTAATAATATTGGGCTGTTCAACCAAAATCATTTTACTAAAATCAGTCCTAAACGTTTTCGAGTAATGATTTTGTTTTGTAAAGTGAAAAGGAGTAGATCGATGATCTAAAAACTGCATACTTTATATCTATCTCTGTCTTGTGCTGCTTCCATCTGGTTAATGGGCGTCCTCTGCTCCCTAGTGCTTATTGTCTTGGTCTCCCCTCTAAAATACGTTTTATCCATCGGTTGTCTGATAATCTGGCGACGTGTCCTGCCCAATTCCATTTTAAAGACGCAATTTTTTCGATGGCGTCTGTTGTTTTTTTTTCTACGACGTATTTCTTCGTTTGGGATTCGGTCTCTCAGAGAGATACCCAGCATTTGGCGCTCCATAGAACTCTGAGTCACACGAATCTTATTCACTACCTTTTTTGTCAGTGTTAATGTTTCGGTCCATAAGTGAGTACAAAGAAAAAAAGCACTATCTACCTGCAAATTCCTTTGGTTTGGATAAAATGAGGAGGTGGCAAAGACAGACTCACATAAAGTTGTACTTTTCATCCTAAAATTTCCTAGATCCAAAAGTAAAACATCTTTTAATCTTTTCTGACTCCTGGTGAAGGTCAAAACAAAAATTATACCATGTTTCGTTACCTTCTCTGTCGGACATATTTCAAACCGATAGTAAACCATATCCATTAAATTTCCTGTAAGAGGACATTCATTTCTTAAATGCGATAAAATCATGAGCATATATTCTCCCCAATTCAAAGAAAGAAATTGAGGTAGCTCCTCATAAATCAGCTGATGCAATATTGGAAACACGAGAAAAATCAGAACTGTTTATTGTAATTAAGGTGGATCAAAATAGTGTCAGAAATTGGTCTATGTTTATTGTAAAAATATTAAACAAAATTATTTAAAAAGAAAAACACAAATTATACCATTTTGTTACCACAAAGACCACTATTTGTAGTTTTTAATTGCCACATTGACATAGCTTGGAACACTACTCAAAAAAACATCTCTAAATAATAACAAATTGATGTATTTATAATTACTGCATCATCTAAAAGGTGAGATAATCGTATAATTATACAAAAAATACACATAATTTTCGTTAATGCAATGTTGAGAACTTACTTATTACTTTATCAGCATCTCTATTTTCGTCTACTGCTTTTGTAGCTGCTAGTTTTGTTTCCCATAGTTGTTTGAGTTCTTGTAATACTGCTTCATCGACCCCATCTTCGATGAAGTGTTCTCTAGCATTTAATATCACATCATTGATAACATCTTGATATGCTTTGTACTGAAAAATTAAAAATATTATTTATATTATAATATAATCACATATAAGATATATATCTTTATATATATATATATATATATATATATATATATATATATATATATATATATATATATATAAGTAAACGTTAAATAGTGGGTTTGCAGCAATAAAATTACTAATTAAAATCCTTACGTTGTCAGCAAATACTTTTGGTTCATTATATATATATATATATATATATATATATATATATATATATATATATATATATATATATATATATATATATATATATATATATATATATATATATATATATATATATATATATATATATATATATATATATATATATATATATATAGCAAAACTGGTTGGATTATCGACCAAAACATAAACAAATAATTTTGCAGTAAATTAACAGGTATGCGGTCTGTTGTATATTTGTAAATAAAACTCCTTTTTTTCTTTACGTCTGTATATTGTCATCGCGTGACTTAGTCTGTGGATCAATGAGCAAGTCAATGCTCATCGCCCCGCCTTTTAACTTACACAATTTCCGTATATTATCATTAGGCATTTTTCTCGATGTTCTAAAAGCCTTCCACCAAGTTTGGCATGCTGGACTGGTCAAGAAACTACTGAACAGCGGTCTACCATTTACATTCGTTAGACTTATGCATTCTTATGCCACTCAAAGTAAAATCACGGTAAAGGTTCGAGGTCATTTCTCAGCCTCATTTACTCCTACACAAGGAGTTCCACAAGGTTCCGTGTTGGCACCACTACTCTACACTATATACAAAAGCGACTGCCCCAACCGACGAAACACAAACATAAATCACTTTACTCTACGCAGATGACACTGCTCGCGTAACAACCTCTCGAGATGTAGATGCTCTATGTAGGTTTGCTCAATATCACCTTGAACAGGTCGATAGACGGTGCGGGAGATGGAGAGTAATACCTAACCCAAATAAAACTCAATTGATTCTCTTCAGACACCCCAATCTCAGCGGATACACCACACGCAACTTAGCCTAAAGAATCGACCTCAGACTTTGGGGCGGCCGACTCCAACTCCGTAACCAGATGGAGTACCTCGGTGTGGTGTTCACAGAAACACTAAACTGGAGCGATGATCTGGCGCAACCCTCAAGGGTGAAGAGAAGAGTCGCTTTACTCAATGCTTTATGTGGCAAATTCGGATGGACACACTCACATACACTTGTACACACATATAAAACATTCATTAGGCCCGTGATTGAATAGAGAGCTAATATATATGCCATGTTCAATCACAGCCTTACATAACATCTGCTGGGATTGAAACGGGTAATAATGCGTAGAGTAAATTACAAACGCCTCGACTACCCCTCCGCCCTCATACATCAACTATAACATCCAGCCCATCAATGAGAGGCTTTTCTCTCTGAGCAGGAGTTATACAATCAAAACCATCCGAGGCCAAAACTTCAGAGCCCAAAACATCATTAAAACTACCTGCTCATCCTTTGGCAATGTATTCATCAGATTTCCCAAACGAAAACTCCCCCTCCTACCAACTAAATTGCTGAACTTAGCCAGCAACGAACTGCCGCAGCAGATAAATAGCTCACTTAGAGCTCTGCTACGGACAGGGAGGGATCGGTTTTCTGTGGTTTTTCGATCCCACCGGTTTTACCTGTCTATAGTGAGAATACAGTCACAGCTATCCTCTCCGCGATTCACATCATTTTATACATTTATTAATTAAATTCACTCATAATTCATAACTATATAATTTACTAATAATTTCTGAAAAGGACCGTTTTAGCTCAAACCCTTTCACCTCCGACCACCCTGGGCAGCACCTCCTTCGCAGGACTACAGCCACCGAAGCGAACCACTAGCGAGACATAACATAAGACAACGATGCAAGCCAAGGCCTTCTAGTCTTGCCCTGAGAGCCCCCTTCACGGGGCTATGTTCCTCACTCGTCCTTAAATTCTTTTGCTTGGACCTTTCTACTACTAAACTGTGTTTTATTGTAAGAGATTACCTAATCCACCAAATTGGGACAGAAGCGCAGAGGAAACATCGATTGAGCTGGTTGAAGCCCTCTGCAGAGGGGTTAATGGTTTAATTCTTACCAAGACCCAAACATTCATATGGTGACAATATTTCGTTAATTGAAACTTACAGAATTAATAATTAGGAATGTACTGACAGACAATATCACTAAGGTGTATAATTATAATTATATAGTATTTTTAAAATTGAATAAAGTAATATTATTTATTTATTATTTATATTTTAAATAAATCATATTATATTCAAATAATTCAATTTTTACGATATATTATAGCTGTCACCCAAAAGAACACATATTAGGAACTTAGCAAGGCGACAAATAGGAAGGAATTGAAACTGATTCTGGAGCAGAACAAGGCCTATTATGGGTTATAGAGCCAATGATGATGATAAAGGAAGTATATCAAATATAATGGAATGGATGAAAATCAACAAACGAAATTAAAAACTCAATAGAAGTGTAGAAAAATTTAATGTTATGTAGAAAGTGTATTCAAAAGATTGAATGGATTTAAACCCTGGAATAAACAATAAGATTAGATTCAGGTCAGGCGCAGAACTGAGGAGAATATTTATTAAAATATGTCGACAATACAAACTAGAGGTACTTGCATTATTAAAAATTAGATATCAATGATACATAATATTGTTCTATAATTATATAAAATTATCTACGGATGTATTACTTATTTATACACAATCCTATCAAATTAACAATGTTAGAGTTGCAGTTTACGTAATAATAAACAATGTATTTATTTCGTAACTGGTATTCAATGAAGCTTGTGATCCAGAACTCATTGAAATATCAAACAAAATAGCCGCTACACGGTTATGCATGGTTGATTAAAAAGGTTCCAGTAGGGTAATTTATATATATATATATATATATATATATATATATATATATATATATATATATATATATATATATATATATCTACAGTGAGGGGCAAAATTATGTAATTAATTTTTTCGAGAATAGGCAACTTTGGAGATAAATCTCGAAACAGGTCGATTTTTATTTTTAAATTATAATATTTTGGCATGTATTTACCCATCATTAATTATTCAATATTATTATTTCAATATATATATATATATATATATATATATATATATATATTGAAATTATATTATTCAATTATTATTCAATACAATTATTTCAATAATTTAATTTAATTTTTTAAATCTTGTAAATTTTGTAGTCGATCGGCAATCTAAATCATCCTCATTGATTTCTCAAAATGTATTGAATTAAATGGGAAAAGTCTTTAATCTTGTCTACTATTAAAATACCAAAGAAGTTTATAAATAAATATTTAGTATAATGCTGTTTTTCTACTAGCATGAATAATCAAAAATAAATTCCCATATTAGGCACATACATAATGAGAACTAAAAAGGACAATAGCAAAAAGCATAGTTTTTAAAATTCGAGTTGACTTGTGTCAAATTTAAATCAGTTCTTTGCATTTTCTTACAAGAATTAGTTTATTGCATAAAATAAATAAATAAATAATGGCCCCATTAAAGGAAACACAAAGAATCGCGGTATTAATATGATTGGATATGGGATAAAACCAGAAAACAACAAGAAGTATGTAATTTATTTAATATGAAATATCCTAATACGCCTATCACACAATCCACTGTTGGTAAAATTGAGAAGAAATTTTGATAAACTGTACACGTGAAACATGTTGCAAGTGTGGTAGAGAATCCTCAAATTAATCCAAGGCAAATTTCAGCTGATATAAAGGTTTGTTTTACGTGTACAAAAAAAGAGAAATATCATCCGTATAAAATTCATAACGACCAGGAAATCAATGAGGATGCTCCAGATTGCCGAATGCAATTTTGCGAAGTAATGTTAGATTTTTTTTAGTAATTTTATAAACTCTATTAGGCCAGTAAATGAACGTGAAATACGGCGATATCGTGTAATTTTACGTGTCGCCACCGAATTGCATGAAAATTTAGATTTAGGTTCGACTTGCCCTCCATTTCACTTTTGGACTTGCGGGACAGCGGGATGCTTTTTATTTTTTAGGGTTGAAAACTACCCCTATTAGAAAAAAATCGTATAATTGTAAATTAAAGCGAATAATTGATCCAAATTATCTTTTAATGTAGTGAATAAATGTCAACATTAAACAACATAATTTAAGATTTTATAGTTATAGTTTAACCTCTAAATCTCACCCCTTAGATTAGTTATAATTAAAACAATGTCATTGAGTACCTTGTCTTCACTGATTTGCATAGAAATTTGGATTTAGGTTATATTTAGGTACCGTCCACTTCAAAATTGGACTTGTGCCGTTGGTTGCTTTTTATTTTTTAAAGGTGAAAACGACCCCTATTAGAAAAAAAAATCACATAATTGTAAATTTAAGCCATTTAGTTGTAGTATTTTTTTTTTTTCATTGAAACTAGAAATACAATAATTTTTTTTAATCAAAAAAAAATCAAAAATGAATTTATTTGATTTTAACATAAAAAACAACCCTTGTTAGTTTGTAACGATGGGTGAAAGTATGTCTGTGCCTTAATAGCACATTACCTATGTATATCTTATAAAGCTCCAGTATACTTACGCTTTCTGATATATCCTAAAATATATGTCATTAGTTTTTTACTCATAACTCGGTTAGTTTTTAAGCTATGAATTACTTAAAAAACCCATTTTGTAGGTTTTTTTAAGGGCAATAAAATCAGTTATATTATTATTTTTTAAACCCTTATTTTTGAAAGGGGTTGTAGTTGAAAAAACTTGAACGAGTCACTAATCACGAGCAAATGCAAGCTTTGAACAAATTGTCTTACAGAAAAACAAAAAAACTAAAATGTTCAGAAAAGCCAAACCTATATTTTTTACTTTTAAAAATTGTTTGTATTATTAACATTTTTTTTTTTCAAAATTTCAAAAAGAATTTTTACTTTATAACCACATTTTTTCAAAAATAAGCACTTTGAACCGGTCAAACTTACGGATCATATAAACACTACATAAATAAACTAAAATGTAAAGCGTTAACGATTAATTTCATTTGAGGTGCTAATTAGGGGGTGATTTTCACGATGTTTTTACGAAAAAAAAAGGGACTAACTTTATTTTGAGCGTAACATGCTTAGTTTTGATGCTAGAAACTTTTTTAAAAAAGCAAAAAAAAAGCTTTTTTAAAGATTTTCAAAAAGTTCTTACGAGTTTTCCCCGAAAAGTGATTTTTTGGTTATTTCACGTTGAAATATTCGATTTGGAATTTGACGAATAAGAACCTACTCCTTATGAGCTACATCTCTGCTTCTACTGGGTCTATAGTACATAAGTACACCATTTTTTTGTTGTTTTATAAGCTACATTTTTGCTAAGAATTTTTTTTTCGATAAAATACTTACTTTTTGAGTTACTTGTGAAAAACCGTCTGAAAACGGTTTTTATCCTTAAAAAGAAACTTTTTCCTCGCAAATAACTCAAATAGTATTGGCTTAGTGAAAAAACATTATAGGATAAAAGTTGTTTAGAATTAGTCAATATATCCATTTCTGAAATTATTTAGAACTTATGTTTTTTCATCCCCGAGAAGAGGTGGCCTTCATCCCCAAGTAAAAGCAAGCCTAGGCTCAAGTCCAAAAGTAAAGTAGAGGTTAAGATGAACCTAAATCCAAATTTACAAGCAAATCCGTCGTGATGAGGAAAATTACACTCCAAAAACGTTCATTTACTGGAGTACATATACATATATACTGAAATCACCGGATTATTTTTCAGTTATACGAGAACTAAACCTAAAATCGTTGTTATAAGCGTTATTCCTAAAAGTAAAAATCAGACCTTTTCGTTTTTATCGGCTGGTATATTTTTTCTGTGTGTTATGTGACCTTGACATATTCAATGTAATCAACAACCGGTATTTCTACATGACATTAGATTGTTATTACAGAAAATTATCAAAAACAAGGATAAATCAACAATGAAAATATGTTTTTGAATTATTGATTGTTTATCTTTTGAAATTATAAAAGATGTATCGGAAATATGAGACGATCACTATCTTATTATTCTCTAGGTAAGTATACATATGTATGAGGTGCAATTATTATTTAACAGTTTTCCTAGACAATGTAGATGTAACAACAAATAAAAAAAAACGTAAAAACAATTGCAAAATACTCATTCGATATGGCTTTTCCAAGTATAACTCAGCTTTCATACGTGCGATTAACTTTTAAAATGTAAGGTAAGGAAAATTTAAATTTTAAAATACAATATCTAAATTGAAGAAACTTACCCATAACTTTGTTTACCGCAGAACTTACTTCCGTGGCTCAGTATCAATTATGTTGTATTTGCAAGTATGAGAACAAAAAGGAATAAATACACAAACAATACCATATGTACCTTTTATCAATATATTATATCATGGATCCAACATGTAAATACAATACATTTTGGAGACGGCTGTCGCCGTATTCCCGTTCTCTTCCGCCAATCCTCCCGGTCCAAGGCATAATCCTCCTCCAAACCTCTCGATTCCATCGCTCTTCTAATTCCTTCATTCAATAAGCGTCGAGGTCTACCTCCTTTTCTTCTTCCAGAGGGCTTCCATCTGTGAAGTTTCTGGGGCCAACATTCGTCAGGCATTCTCAATAGATGTCCAAACCATTTTAAACCTCTTCTTTGTATTCTGTCAATGATCGTTTCTGTAGCATTCATGTTATTTCTTATAGATTCTCTCTTGATGCTCTCTCTAGCACTTCTTCTCAAATAATCTATTTCAACTACCAACAATCTTTTCTTCAGGTCTGCATTAATTATCCATACTTCAGAGCCATAACAAAGAACTGATTCAACCATGGTTTGCCTATTCTTTTTTTGTTCCTTTTGGAAATGTTGCAATCCCACCATAAGGAGTTTAGACATCCTACAATTTTACGTCCCTGATTAATTCGGTGTTTAATTTCGGTTTCTCCCAAGCCGTTCTTATCAATGAGTGCATCTAAATATTTAAATTTTTCCACTTGTTTGATTTCCACGTCCTCGTCTAGCAACACTTCAAACGTTGCATCTGAATTGATAACTAAATATTCTGTTTTCTTCATGCTGACTTGTAACCCCCATTTTACATATTCTCTATATAGACGCTTTATAATAAATTCTAAATCATAAGAATCTTGAGTTAGGACGACTTGGTCATCCGCAAAGTTCAGGGAGAACAGTACGTCATTTCCTATGGGAGTTCTCATTCCCTGGGAGTGGTTTTTCCAATTTTGGGAGGCTGTCTCAATATATAAATTAAACAGTAAGGGCATACTTGTCTTAGTCCTTTAGTTACTTTTATTGGCTCTGTTAGCCTATATCCGATTTTTAGGTAAGTAGTGTTATCCCTGTATACTTCTGTGATTATTCCTAAAAGGTATGGACTAATGCCGAATCGTTGTAAAGCTTGCCACAATTTAAGTCTTGGAACTGTATCATACGGCTTTTCTAGGTCAATTTTCAATATCTCGGCAAAAAATGAATATAGAAACATTTAGGTACCAAAGCTTAAAATATTTGTTTTGAATTTTTCTATAACTTCCATTAACCAAACTGCCAACGTTTACGGCTCAATTTTGTTTAAAACTCTTATAAATAAATTAATTCGCCACTTTTTAACGAAAATTTTAACTATAAACTGCTGTAACTTTTTTTATTTATAATGATAAAGTAACATGCATCTCTAAATCTGCATGAATGTTTTAAACATGTTGATGCATCTGAGTTATTTTAAATGTTTATTATCTTAAAATCACAGTACTTTTGCAAACCTATCTTACAATATTTAATATAAATTTTTAAAGTTATGTTAAATGATTTAATTTGAAAATATAAGCCTTTCTCTTCAATTTGATGCATTTAGAATTAATGTAGAACTTAAGGTTACGAATAATAACGTTTCAATAACAAAATTTCAATTTTGGAAGACTTATTACATTATAATATTATGTGTAATTAAAGTTATTAATAATTTTCAGAAAATCGATTTCTATTTTTGCAATAATTAAGCAAGAAATTAACAAAAATAATTTTAAAAAACCATTATAAAGAATTTTCTATGCTTTTTCAATAAAATTTTGTGACTTTTCCATATAACTAACCGGTCTTCACCTTAGGTATTTAAAATCGAATAGCGATTTTACATTGTTTATATATTGTATTGTTTATAAGTAGAAAATGACGTTTAATCTTTGGCATATTTTGTTTATTACATTTGTTATCACCAAATTTATCAAGAGCAGTTGTTAGATACCTGTACCAAAGAGTGTTACGATAAAGGCTTTTTTTGCTAATTTCTCTGGTTTATTAAGATTTTTTTGTAAATTCAGTACATATAATATAATAAATAAATGTAGAGATGCCATAAAGTACCCAGATTATATGTGTTGTAAATAACAAGTTATAGAAATTTAAAAACTCAAAAGCTACTATTATACCTGTGCTGCTCCACGAAGGTTGAACAATTATGTACAAATTTTTAATTATGTTTAATTGTATTTCGTTGAGTCACAACTTAAAATTATACATAATATCGCTTTCAACATTATGAAAAAAAACTAATTATCGATACAAAATTTACAATGACGATTACAAACTCAACGTGAAATGCAGAATATAAGTTAACTGTTTTCTGTCAACTCTTAACAGCGTTGATGCGAGTAGAACAATAGTTCATCACATGCAAGAATGTTAAATATGTTAACGATATTTAAGAAATGTTCACCACTGTCACACTTACCCAAAATAACAACCTTATATTTTCTATAAAATAAAAGCTAAAACATGTTTGAATTCCGATTAGATAAGAGATAAGTATTACCAATTCAAAGTATAATACTTAAAAAGAATTTTTTATTTGCCAGAATATTAACTAAGTTGACTACCATACGTTTTTTGATATTTCATCAAAATGAATACTGTATAAAGGGGGTTCTGACACTATTTTATTGTGGCATGTGTCAATTTAATATTGTTTTATATGGGATTAAACCACAATTCATTGTAATAACAATTGCATTTTTAAATTTTTTGTTTTAACGGTTCGATTTCCAATCTGCAAATTGTTTTCAAAAACAATTACATATTATAAATTAAGAAATTATTAGTGTTGGTTATGTGAAAATGCATTTCTCATTATAATCAATTGTAGCTTAATCCCATAAAAACATTATTTATACTGTATTGTACTTGATAAATAAAAAGACAAAGTACTATGGTAGATACCGGTTTTTAGGGGGACGAACAGATCCTAACGTAATAGACTTAGGCCAGTAAAGAAAAAAAAGCTAAAAAACTCTTATACAGGTTTTAAGGTTCTAAAAAGTATAGAAGGGACCGCTGATGAAAAATCCTTGAAAACATACACCCGATTTTGCTTTGTTTTTTTAAACACTCATAAAAAGGGAAAAAATCATATTTTGACTATAAAACGTTTTTTATACATTTTAGAGAAAAATAGTTCAAATAAAAGTTGTAGATCTTATAGACCAGGTAGTATCTCTTTTAAGTTGGGTAAATCGTATATAATCCTAGTTTTAGCTTTAATTGCTTTGAAATATCATTAGGATTAATAATTTACTATGCATACACATCACAACGTGGGCTAAATTTTTTATTGAACAATTTGAATTTTTTTTTTTAATTCAATGTTTTTCCTACTTTTCGTGGCACTCGGAAGCTATACATTTTAGAAAAAATTTGTAACGACCAAAAAGTTTTACAATTAAATTTCCTATAAGACAAAATTGATTTCAAATTAAAAAAATAATAATTTTTATTGCAAAATTATCAAAAAGATTGTAACAAGGGTCAAAAATCCATATTTTTTGAATATTTTTTTTCAGATATTTAGGAGTCACATACAACTTTCAAAATTTACGCAGAAAATTTACAAGATATAAAAAATTTCAGCACAATCGATTAAGTAGTCTGCAAAATAATTTTGCAATCTAAATTAAAAAAAAGTTATTAATTTTTAAACCTATTCAAATCTAACACAGAAAGTTTTAAATACTTGAAAGTTTGCATATAAAAGGGCATGCTTTCAAATAAAAGCCGAACCATTGAAATCAGTGAAATATGAGAGCCTACTGATTTTTTTTTAAACTATACAATGTTTATGCTAAAAAACAACTACAATAACTTTTTCAATTTTCAATAACATTTTTCTTCTAAACTTAAGTAGAAAGATCAAAAAAAGACGCGTATTTTAAGAGAAAAAACAGTAAGATTGTTGAATTAGTTCCGAGGTTATGATCGAAAATGACTTGACAAGTAGTCGATCCGGGATTTATTAAATTAATTTTTTAATGAAGTTTTTTATATAATTAATATTTAAAAAAAATGATCACAATCCACTAAAAGCTGAGATAACTGAAATTTTGTCAGTATTTTGAACTCGTGATTTCATTATTAAGACGGATGAAATTGCTATCCCCACCACTGCCTTTCGTAGATTATTCTGTAGTATTAAAGTTTTAAATCAACATTTTAACCGTTGCAATTTAACCGTTAACTGTTGCAGAACAAAGGTGAAAATTTATATTTACTAGGTACTTGGCACAATAAAGGTGTTTACTTAAAAAACATATCTCAAAACTTCGTACTATTGCTGTAAATGCCGGTCAACTTTGTTCGATCATAACTTCGGAAGTAATTGACCAATCCTAATGTTTTTTTTTATTAAAATACGCGTCTTTTGCTAAACTTTCGACTTAAGTTTAGAAAAAACAATTGTTAATTGAAAAATTAATAAGTTACTGTATTTGTCTATTAGCTTATAAATTGGACAGTTGTTGAAAAAATACTTAGGTTATCCTATTCAAATGTTTTCAATAATTCGACTTTTATTTGACAGTTTAAATACTATTTTATACGTAAAAAACTTTTTTTTTATCGGATCTACATAAGTTTGAAAGTTAATAACTTTTTTTCAAAAATTTAGTTTTGCAAAGAGTATTTTATCGATTGCGCTGAAATTTTGAATAGTGTTTTTTATATTTTAAGGATTTTCTGGTTGAATTTTTAAAGTTCTATATGGCTCTAAAATTCCTAAATAAACATGTTATTTGACCCTTTTTAAATTGATTTCGCTAATTTTGCAATCATTTTTTTTTTAATTTGAAATTAATTTTGTCTTATAGGAAATTTAATTGTAAAACTTTTTTGTAGTTGGAAATTTTTTAAAATGTAATAGCTGCCGAGATATAGCAACGAAAAAAAGAAAAAACATTGAATTTTTCTCATTTTTTCCCAAATTGTTTAATAAAAAATTTAGCCCACCTTTTGAAGTTTACGTATAATTAAATTATCATTTCTAATAATATTTCAAAGCGATTAAAGCAAAAAAACTAGGATTATTACTGCTTCACCCAATTGAGGGTATTTTAGAACAGAGGATCTTATAAAGTTTTTTAATTTGCAAGTTTTTAAATTAAAATACATAAACAATTCACTGAGATAATTGCAAAAAATCTTTATTTTTGCAGTAATTTGTAAATGTGTGTTGTTATTTTTTCTCATTTTACTTTTTCTATCTCATCGATGTCTATTGTGTATTTTTTTTAACTCTCTTTGTACTTCATCCATCTTTCCAATCTTTAATAATTTAATAACGTTTTAATATTCCATGTTGCTATTTTTATTACATTTTTTGCTTTCTTTGTGTTTTTTCTTTGTCGTTTCCTGATCGTTGGCCATTATGTATTCTTTTGTTGTTTTTTTCTTGCTGCTATTTAATCTTGTCCTTCTTCTTGTAATTCTTCGACAAATTTGTTGCCGTTGTCTAAGTTCTATTTGTTTTTTGCTGTTTTCGGGGTCCATGTTCTTCGCTGTTTTGTCTTCTCCACTTTCCACTAGTTTATAATCGCAGAAACTTGATTTGTTTTAAATTCCGGTAGCTCGATAAAATAATACGAATTGTGCTATTTTCACCTCCCAAAAAATTGGAAAATCCAGGAAAAATTAATTAGTTACATTTTCTCATAAAAAAGTTGAACTTTACTATTATTTATAACTATACTATTATAATTAATATTATATATTTATATAAATAATATACATTAATTATTAAAATTTAAATATTTCTTATGATACTAAAATTCAATAACTTTTTTATGGAAAAAATGAATTTGTTTATTTTTCCGATTTTTCCAGGAGGTGAAAGTAGACCAGTTCTTATTATTTTCTCGCGCTACCCCAGTTTAAAAAAAAATGAATATTCTGCATGCCATAGAAGGCGAGATATTTCACATTTTTCCAGCGCGCTTCAATTTGAAGTTTTTAAGATCTGCAATTTTTTTTGAACCTTTTTTCTCTAAAATGTATAAGAAACGTTTTATAGACAAAAAATGATTTTTTCACTTTTTATGATTGTTTTAAAAAACAGACAAAATCAGCTGTACGTCTTCAAGGATTCAAGTAAAGACGAGCTATCCCTCATATCTTTTAAAACTTTCATAAAAGATTTTTAACGCGAAATCGATAATTTTTTACAGATTGACTAGGGTATTTGGGTATAAGTCTTTAACACTGCATTCAAAGAATAAACTTTTCAAAACAACTAAAACGGATATTATTAATTATATAACGATTTAAGCGTTATACCATGTAATATACTATTATCTTGAAAATTATAATTTATTGCTATTTATAAAATCATGTTTACTTGTAAGTTTGTTCTAAATAAAAATTTTATATAGCGAACTCTTATAGTTATCGTACTTAAGTATTCCGGTAGTGAATGATTGTCTCGTTCCGTTATTTTAAATGGGAAAATGAGCAAGTGTAATATATTAGTTGTGCTATCATTGACGATATATTGCAAGTACATTATTTAGACGATTCGCCGTACTTGTGGCTTTAACCTAATAAATGCTAAATACGGGTCTTTAACATATCGACTTTAGAATTTGTTACAAATTACAGATAACTAGATTTTTAATAGTAAATTCGCCTACACTTTATTTAGTATTGTAGCACAGCTTTCTCTTGTTAAGAAACCTCTTCGTAAAGTAAACAAGGTCCGTTCGCGCTGTTAAGAGATATGCCTCCTCAAGCCATTACAGACCCTCCATTAAATAAAGTGATAGGTCATATGTTGCACTGTGCATAGCGTTCTCTTGGGCGTCGAATAACTCTTGCATGTCTATCTGAGCTATATAAGCAGTACCTCGATTTATCTGTAAACAATACATTCCCCCAGTAATCAACATTCCAGTCAAGGTACTGTCTGATAAATTGCAATCTAGTTTTATGATGATTTACCTTTAAAGCTCTGGCTGGTATATTTACATGCAAATCTGATTCAGCCAGACGCTTTTGTATAGTGTTCCTACTAATTTGAATACTATTAACATCGACCACTTGTATTTGCAAATGTGACAAAAAGTTCTCTTATAGTACGAAGCTTGATCAACCGATCTTGGCGTAGTGTTTTGAGTCTTCCTCTTCCTTGTCCAATCAGTCTCGTATGGTCGTTTCTTTCTCGAAAACGTTGACCGACTCGTGGTCAACGAGTATGTTGATATTCTTAACCTCAAGCCTATTTGACGATAACTTAATCGTACATTTAACTAACATACTAGACTAAAAGCCCATGGGACATTTTTAGGGGGTCATTTAACCCAACATAAGCATCGGGGTTCAAATTAAGGGTTGCGCCTTACATTTCTCACCCTTGTTTTAGCCCAAATGTATGGCGTTGCAAAAAAATTAATCTATATACCGATCCGAAACTTTGTGTATGAATGATGTACTATGTCAAATAGTCGAAAATAAAAATTTTTTCCTGTTCCTGGTACCAATATTTTTGTACAGGTTTTGGTCGCAGGTCAATATTTTTGTATTATTTATAATATAAATATGTTTGACCAAAAAGCCCCCCACCCCTCCCCCCGTTGAATGGCAAGTTTATCTTCCTGTGACTCACCTGTACCGAGAAGAATAAATTGACGGCATACTTTCTAAAGTTGTTATTACATATTGTAGTATTGTTTTGTATGTGATGGAGGTTCTTCTGGATCAAATAACACTTAAAAATCTCCCATGGGCTTGTAGTCTATATGAAAAGCAGCAAAACAATTTATTGAATTGCAAACAACGTCGTCAGTCTAAAACTGTTTGAACCATATACGGAGTGTAAAAATAAACAAGTTCAAGCCCTTTCAAAAATAAGGGTTTAAAATAACTAGTTTAAATGATAATATTGCCCTCAAAAAAAACTGCAAAATGGTTTTTAGTAATGGTTTTAGTTTAAAAAGTACTTCATAGCTTAAAAGCTAACCGAGTTATGACTAAAAACCTATGACATATTTTAGGATATATCAGAAAGCATATACTGTAGCATTGTAAGATACACATAATGTGCTATTAAGGCATAGACATACTTTCACCCATCCTTACGAACTAATAAGGGATGTTTTTAGGTTAAAATAAACTAAATTCATAACATTTTGTGTTACAACATAACATGAAAAAAAATGCTACAATTATTCGAATTTCTTTGCAATGGGTGGTTTTTGTAAGGGTAGAAATTATGTGGTAAAAAATTAAAACAGTAAAGACATCTAGATTTACTGTCACTATATAATTAAATAATTTTAAATTGCTCGAATATACAATTATATGATTTTTTTCCAATAGTGGTAGTTTTCATTCCTAAAAAATAAAAAAACAACAACGGCACAAGTCCAATTTTGAAGTGGAGGGTATATAACTTAAATCTAAATGTCTATCCAAATCAGTGAAGACAAGGTATTCAATGATCTAATCGAGAGGGTGAGATTTATGGGGTTATGCTGTGATAAAATCTTAAATTATGTTGTTTAATGTTAATTGACATTCAGTCAATTTATTAAAATATGATTTGAATCGATTACCTGATTTAATTTACAATTATACGATTTTTTTTAATAGGGATAGTTTTCACCCCTAAAAAATTAAAAGGAACCAACAGTACAAGTTCAACAGTGAAGTGGAGGGTAAGTAGAACCTAAATACAAATTTTCATGCAATTCGGTGGTGACAGTATTGCACGTTTATTTATTGGCATCTACAGCAATTCTTTAGAAATAGGCCTATAATGTGAAATAAAAATCATCGAAATCCATTAAACGTTTCAGAAGGAAAATAGCTTCAAACTTACCTGTAATTTTTATTTTAAAATAAAAATAGGCTACGATAAAACGAAACTTCAATAGGAACAGTTTGAAAATATTTTAACAGAGTTGCATGCTCGAGAACAGAAGGGAGAATCTGATTTGACTATTAAATTTATAAATGGACTCCCAATAGTTGCTAAAAAACATTCTTTAAAAAACCAAAATCAATAAACACTATTTTTATTTACTATCAGAATCTTGGAGGAATACGTACTATAATAGACTAGATCAACTTCGAACCTACATAATCCAATGTAAATATGGATGTAATCATTCCGGTAGAAACTTGGGTAAATCAAGATTACTTAGATAATAAATTGTCAAATTCTGGCTATCACTTTTCAGATTGGATCGTAACTTAAGAACTAGCACTAAACTTCGTAGAGGAGTTTTAATTTTGTTACGAAACTATTTTAAAGCAGAAAAAATTAAATCTGACATTAATAATGTTGAGCATCTGTTTGTTCAAATATATTATGAACTTTCATCGTTAATCTTGGGTGGAGTATACATACCTCGGAACTCATCAGAAGATATTTACCTTAGCCATTGCTCGTCTGTTGAAACTATTAAAAACAATAGGCCAGATGTACCTGTATTTGGCGTCTACAATTTACCACCGACTTCTTTGCTTACTCAAATGAAGAGAACTTGCTCGTTGACTGCCCAAAAAACTATGCAGCATAGCTACTATACAAATTCTTCTCTTACCTAAACCTAAGGCAATCAAATAACATACCAAATCAAACCGGAGCATTTTTGTT
Source organism: Diabrotica undecimpunctata (assembly GCF_040954645.1). Classification (NCBI taxonomy): domain Eukaryota; kingdom Metazoa; phylum Arthropoda; class Insecta; order Coleoptera; family Chrysomelidae; genus Diabrotica; species Diabrotica undecimpunctata. The sequence goes on from NC_092812.1 coordinate 52,854,776, forward strand.
TTGATTATCATTTTCCACAGTATTGAAAATGATCAGAAACTGTCAATTTTCAAAGCATTTGACCATTATTTACTTCCCAATAACTTTCATCATGTGGCAATTACTTGTAATCTTAGTTGTAATGGTAATGTTATACAATTTTTGTCTCTAAAGCAATATCACTTTATGTTCCGAACAAAAAAAACATATAAACCTTCAAAATTTCCTTGTTGATTTTCTCCAGAATTAAAAAAAATTGTTATTTCAAAAAAGTTTGCTCATGCATTCAACCATACTACTAGATTAAACTTACAGAACGTGTAATTACAAACGTGCGTCAAGACTATATCAGTTCCCTATAAGACTACAGAACTAAATGCGATCTAGTTTTACAGAACTAAATGTGTAGTACCAAAATTCTTAGAGACATGCCTTTGTTTTATATAAAACACTATCACATATACTCTGGCAAATTCTCTCCTATTAACAGAATTCAGACACTGAAATAACTTTAATGATTATTATGATCTAGTGATCTTAGTGATATAAAATCTTTAAAATTTAAGCCTCCTTTGACCAAGTATTTTAGGGATCTAAAATGAGTGAGTGACCTTTAACTTGGAGTATTCATTTCATTTTAATATAATTTTTAGTATTTTTGTTATGGTTCGGATATTCTATTGTTGTTAAATTTTAAATTATTGCGAATAAATAAATAAATAAATACAAATTTAAACCTGATTTGAGTTTAAATAATAATAATAAACTATTATTTCCATTGTGCTATATTAAAAAATTAAAAAAAAAAATATAAATATTCCACATGTAGCAGCAACAAAAAAAGAAAAAATAATATGAAGAGATATACCAAGCAAAACAACCTAATCAGTATAATATTATTTATTACGTATAATATTAAAAATCATTTTGTGGAATTCACTTAATGCAAGTGAAAGATAATAAAACCTTGATGGTTAAATGTTGTACTTATACTTTACATCCAACGTTTCTTTATCAATTATAAACAAAATATTGAATGTCGTGATTACAAAAAATAACAACAACCTACCAACAAAATAGTGGATGTGTGTTTTAATTAAATTATTTGTATATTTTAATATACCTAATTTATTCTCATTATGGTGACAATTTGAAAATAGTTTACACTGTTAACACGTTGACGGACACGTGCGTCTATAGCAATCAAAGCGAAGTTCACTATGTGGCATCTCTGGCGGTCGTCCTGTTAGAAACCTAGTGGAATGTTCTTTAAACAATGTTTTAGGTTGAATTTAGTTTTCTGCCTACACAGACTGCAGCTTCCGTATGCACGTGGTTGTGAAGGGAGTAATGCAATCGTGTTTTCTCTTGAATTTATAGTTATTATTGATAATGATAAGTTTAACGATATTATATATATATATATATATATATATATATATATATATATATATATATATATATATATATATATATATATATATGTTTGGATGGGTTGGAGTCAATAAAAAGAGGCAATTAGGCAACTATTCTCTATACTCAAGCTTTCAAAGCTAACAAAATACAAAATATCTTATAAAGTGGAACTAATAATTTTTTTTGCAATTATTTTTTTCAGAAATTTACCATTTGTTTATTTATTAATATTATGAAATGAAACTGTACGACAATAACATTCAATACTTATACTTGAGAATGACTATTATAAAAATTGAAAATAGTTTATTTTATTATTATAAATAACGATTTGAAAAGTGGTGGAGAGAATGAACTCGTCACTTTGAAAAGTGAAATCACATCTTCAAATTTAATTCGTCTGAAAATTTTACAATATCTCCGGAAATACTGCGCCAATTTTGATGTTTTATTTATTTTTTTTAATCAGGGCTATCTCGAGAAAACAATAATAAATGCAGGGCCAGTTTTGTAGTAGCCACACTTGAGGAACAGTTCTAAAGTAAACGTTAGAATATAAAGTGTGCACTGTGCACGTGGCTAAAGAAGACGTTTATTCTTTATAATTATAATAATTAGTGTTGTGTATTAATCTCCATATAGCGAAAAAGCGAAAAATAATTATTTTTCCTAAAGAGCTGGTATTTATATTTAAGTATTATTTTTAAATATTAGATTTTATAAAAAAAATGGGTAAATTATGTAGAAAAAAAAAGTTGTGTAGTGCTATGCACTACACAAGTAATGTGTAATGCACTATAAGAATTTATAATCATTAAAATTCTCAATTAACTAAAACCACAATACTACGTGATTAAATTTATTGAAAATACTTTTTTTTAAAAAAAGTTTTTAAATACAAAAACAAAATTATACTATTCTATTGATATGAACTGCATTCCTCAATTAACAATAATGTGTCTAAGTTCTTTTTATTTTCATTTTTTTTTAACATTTTTGAACTACTGTTTATACTTCAATAATTTTTCATTTAATTATTATAAAATTTTTTAATTTTAAACGTTATAAATCGATCTTATTAAGTTATTTTTTATGCAGTTATTTACCATGGATGCTGCTGAATGTGGGAGCTTTGGTTCATTTGACGAAAGTAGAGAGGGAATCTGCCTGATTTGTGAGAAAGAACTCACTGTGACATCACACATCGTTGGTAAAGCAGCAGCTTCGAGATTTATTGCTTCTAGTAAACGAAGACGTGATTGTAAGTATAAAATTATGAATAAACTTAAAACTTTTAAAATTCATAATAGTTGTTATGCTAATTATAATAATGTACAACGGATTGGAAAAGTTCGTTATTTATCGAATGAAAATATAAGAACCGTACGAGATTTTTGTTTTAATTTGTGAAAAATTGCCAGCTAAAAGAATATCGAAATGGCATTATTTCATATTCATTTCTTGCAAAGTTATTAACGAAAATCTTTATAAACAAATTAGGCCATTATTTAAACTTCATTTTATGGGGTTATAATTTTGAAAATGGTATTTCAAATATCTTAAAAATATAGATAAAAACGAACAAAATGAGATTTTATAAGGTAAGGTGACGGAAACAACCGCGTTTTTCATTATCAAATAAACAACTTTTTAATAAACAATTATTGGAATAACTTTTAAATAAATAAATATTTTTCAACAAAAATTTATGTGTACCTTAAGAGTGGTAAAAGACATATTTTTATATAACTCTTGTGATTATTTATGCCTTTTTTAGGTTCATTGCTCCTACAAGTTTTGCAATTTTTGTGCAATTGTTTAAATAAATTATCAACCAAATTTAATTTAGAAGGGCTCAAATGAATCTTTTTTTATAACCTTTCAAAAAAACAAAAATGAAAACTTCTAATTAGGAAAAAGGTATTGAAAAAAATTAAAAATAGTGAATTTCGGTGATTTTTGTTGATACTTTTGACATAAATTTATATTTTCATACCAAAACTTCCATTTTTTCCAGGATTCGTTCTAAAACGTATTACTTTACATTTTATTTTGTGTTTATTGGACTAATCCTTTCTTCCTCATATATTCTACTCATCATTGGCCACAAAATATCAATCGCTTCCTCCCTCTGGTGTTCTTCATTTAGCAAATTTTTAAAGTACTCAAACACTCTTAGCTTTATTTCAACATCGGTTTCTTTTGCCTCAAACTCTTCCAGCACTCTACTCTTAAAGACCCTTGCCAAATCCTTATCCTTTAATTTCCACCACTTTACTTTCTGGTGTATCTCCGTATCCACTATCACCGGTCAGTGTTAACTAGCTACTCACTCAGCCTTTATCACTTTACAGTTGGTAACCTCTTTTAGCTGACTTCTTCTACACAGCATAAAATATATCTGACTTTCCCTTCCACCGCTACTATAGATAACATACTGGTATTCAGTCTTCATAGAAGCACGTATTAATGACAGCCAAAGGCCACTGCAAAGTCAATAACTACTTCCTTCATTATTTCATATTCCCATTCCCAAAACCTCCGTGAACTCTTTCTATTCCCATCATCAGATATGTCATACCAATGTAACAGTTATAAGAAACTTTTTTTTCATGCAGATGCCGCTGGGATTCTTTTGGATATAGACGAAAATATTTCTCTAATTCAGGTTTTTAAAAAGATATGGGATGTCCAAGTATGATGCGCTGTGTGTGTTCAAGCTTTATAAGTTTGTTTAGCTACAAATTAAATTGCTCATATTAATGCAGTATGTTTGAACAGTTAAACCAGCATTGAAATTTCGAAGACAATTAATAATTAAATGAGGAGTTTTTATTGTCAATGTTTTTTTCAAATTATAATCCCCATTGGACAAGAATAAATGTATTGAAAAAAGAAAAAGTTTCCAACTTTGTGTAAAGCTTTACAACAATGTTAACATAAATTAGCCACACTAATTCACTGTAATCAACCAATGGATACAGAGGACTTTCTGTTTTGACAAAGATTAATATTATACAATCTCAATACGACATTGATTCACGTTTAAGTCAAATATCCGCTGCTAGTAGTTAAATAATTGGAGCAAGAGTCTAATAATTGATTCTGATGCCTTCAAACCAAACATTGGAAGAGGATATACATATGCATATTAATTACAAACAGCGAAATCCTGTAGATTAAATTTGGAATTCTCCATATTTAGAGCAGAAACCGTAGCAATAAACGATACTATAATGTATTTGAAAAAATTCAAGCATTATGAAGCGGTTACCGTATCTGAAAATTCATTGCATGAAGCCATACATACTTGGTACAGTGCTTATTTTCTTGATGAGCAAAAAGGACGGAGGAATTTCCAGTCTATTGTTTTTAGCTTGCCAATATAAGTATCTCAGGCGTATTTTTCTTAAATTATCAACCAATTCTATTGAGGGAATCAAATTTTCAGCGATGTTACGGTTTGTATTTAGAATGGATTAAGGTTAGGTGATAATTGACTGCGTTGAGATGTTAGTAATTTATTTATCTAGGACTATCCTGCCTTGATAACATATTTACACTAAAAAATCTAAAAGGAAAGAGACTAGTGACACGGCAGTTTTATAGTGTCTGCAGAAGGTATTTGACTAGCTTAGTTGAAAAATTTGTGTATCAGAAATTGTTTATCAAGAAGTGTCTTCTAAAGTTCTGGAGAGGTTAGGAAATGCCGAAAGGTCTTATTCTCGATGGAGGAAAAACTCAAATCTGTACCTACACGTGGTAGAAGTAGGGCAACATCCAATTGGATGGCTGACGCAGATAGGGTATGATTGTCAGTATAAGAAATAACTGACCAACAACGGCTTAGTGATAGGGTACTCTTTTGAGTAGTGATCAGTGTAGTATAATCGACGTGGTTCAACCCGGAAGACTGTTGAGAATATTAATTCGTGACTAAAAATGATTTTACTGTAAAAAAATTATAGTAACTAAGAAGGTTACTAGGTCAAAATATTCCTGATGATTGGAATGTTGGATACATCAGCTCAATATTCAAGAAAGGGGATAAACGCAAATTCTCTAATTATAGGGGAATAACTGTTATCAGCTCAGTGGGGAGGTTGTACGGTCGAATACTAAAAGAAAGAATAGAATCAGAGTATGAAGACATAGAAGAACAAAATGGATTTCGTGCAGGAAGATAGTGCACTGATGGTATATTCGTTCTGCAGCAGGTAATCGAAAAACGGAAGGCAAGGAACCTATCTACCCACCTATTGTTTGTAGATTTAGAGAAGGCATACGATACGGTACCTTTGAAAAAACTGTTTCAAACATTGACGAAAGTAGGTCTCAGTAGAGAGTGTGTGGATGCTATCGCAAATATATACAAAAATGCAAGAAGTGTCGTTAAAGAAGGAAACTTTATATCTGAATTATTTCCAATAACAAAGGGGCTTAAACAAGGATGTTGTCTATCTCCGACCTTATTTAAAATGTATATTCAATTACCGCTAGAGCAGTGGAGGAAACAAGTATCCGGAATGGGAATAGACATAGCGATGGTAAATGTCTAACAACTTTATTTTTTGCAGATGATCAGGTAGACGTAGCGAATGATGAGGAAGACATGGACTACATGTTAAGAAAACTAAAGAAAGAATATGAAAAATGCAACTTAAAATGAATATGTCAAAGACAGAGCATCTTAAAATAGGAGATGAATATAAATATCTCGGATCTACCACTGCACTACTGTGCACTACACTACTAGTGAGTGTAGTAGTGTCTGGTGGCTCGGGAGACTGAGACCTTGGAAGCCCTGAAGAAGATATCAGAGAGGATGTCGAAAGCTCGGCCCAATGGATATCTTCCGGGTTTAACCCGGAAGACTGGTGAGTTTAATATTAATTTTTATAATAGTACTAATCTTACTTAGCTCTAGGTTTAATTGTACTAACCGCGGAAATCTTTTCGAACATATATATATATATATATATATATATATATATATATATATATATATATATATATATATATATATATATATAAAGGTGCATCAGAGACATATAAATTGTAATTAAATCAAGAACTACTATAATGGATACTCTTTAAGAAAAAGGTTGTAAAAGTACAAAAACTAAATATCTAGAAGGAGGTGTAGGGAGGATAGTAAAATTATTTGAAAAATAATAGTTTTAAATATATGCAGCAGAGTTAGAGTAGAATAGATGAAATAAGCACAACATGGACCGGTTAAAATCGCATACTGCAGGAATGAAAATGGGAAAAATAACCGAGTGTCCACTCCCTGGAAGGAGTAGGAAAGGATGGCTCAGAAGAAGGTTCGAGTTAATGCAAATATATTCCGTGTGAACATTTACCCTCAATTAGAAGATGTCCTCTACTTTATCTTAGATATATATTGTAGATAAGTGTTTGTTTCCAAATTAGATATTTTGTTTACTTGGCTTTGAACAAAGGATCTTAAAAGGATTATTTAGTTTCATATGTGAATATGGCAGAACTAGATAAATTAAATATAGTAATTTTGCAATCGCCAAGGTAAAATTGTAGAAGCAGCCAGTTTTAGGTGTGGGTGCCTATATTATTAGTAACAGGGTTCATAAAATGGGCATTTAAAAATATTTGTTAATAAGCAATGGCATTATTTTGGTATCTATTTCACTTGTTTTTTCAGTTGTTTGTAGTAAGTACTACATATACCAAACTATGGAAAACTCTAAGAAAATTGAAGTGGGTAAAACATGATAAAAAAGCAATTTTTATTGATACTGAGGAAATTTTTTGTTGGAGACAGAGATAACTCAGAACCAGTTTTACATTACGTGCATAAGGTAAACAAATATTTTAATTAGAGAAAACTTGGATGAATGAGAGTTTCACATGGGGTGAAATGTGACAGGAAACAAACTTTCAATCTTTACGGCAGGCGTTTTTGGAAGGATCTATAGGATTAAAGGTTCCTTTCGGTAAGTGACAATGTCTAATAATAACATATTGGAAATTATAACGGGTTTTTAGAAGGTGGTTCTTTAATATTTCAATCTAAAAAACAGGAGACTATCATGAAGATATGAGCAGTGATGTTTTTCACGAATATTTTTAGCAGATGATAGAACTATGTAATCAATAACGCTAGTTATCATTCACGTCTTCTAAGTAGTTCTTGCAACAAATAGGACGTCATTAGTGGCTAATAGGCAGAAACATTAGTTTTCCAGAAAAATCTGTAACAATTGAATTGCTGCACATTGTAAAATTAAATAAGCCTGCAGTACTTTATGCAGTAGACGACAAAAAACACATGATATTGCCAACTAAAACCCATTGAACGGATATGGGCACAAGTTAAAATATATATAAAATTTTTCCTAACATGAACAAAAAAAAACATGATATTTGGACATAATCTTGAATGATGATAATACAAGTCACCAGTAATATCAGTAAGTAGTAAAAAGTGAAGATAGTCATTCAAGGAATATTCACCAAAATTTAAGAAGTAAAATAGTGAAATAGCATAAGAACATTGAGTTAAAGTGTTGAGATTACCGCCTATCACTGTGAACTTAACCCCATAGAACTAATCTGGGCTCAAATGAAGGAATATGGCGTGAGAAATAATACAACATTTAAACTTCAACATTTAAACTTCAATTTCATCTGACAGTTGTCAAAAAGCTATAAGACTGTCATAGCAGAGGAAGTAACATTCTGGAAACTCGATATGTTAATAGAGAAAACGATAGAACCAATTCTTATTTCTGTGGGAAATGAAGAAACTGATGATGATGCCTCCTTATCGGAAGAAGACAACTTATGTACTTATGTATGACAACGTTTTTCCTGCATTGACCTTTGCTATAAAATTTGTGCTATCAATAATTTTCAAATGTACTATAGGAAACTACCCTTCAAACTCTTTTATCATAAAATCTCAGCAAACCATTGAAGAAGGAATCTTACCAATTTAGACAAACAACGCATATTCCTCGGAAGTAATTAAATAACTACATACTATAATTACTAAGGATTCACAAGAGCACAAACTATACAGCCAGTGTTGTACTATTTAGTAATATATAGATTGTAGTTCTGCTTTATTTAAATAAAATTTGTTTGGTCGTTTAGAAACTTAGATCCCTATATTTTTTAACTAAAAACAAAACTTCAAGTCAAATAGTTTAATGACTTCAACTGTGACACCAATACGCATAACAATTATACGCTAGGTAAGAAATAACTAGGTAACAATTTGAATATAATCTATAATGAGAAAAGTACTCAAGCAACAAACAGTGATATTAAATGCGAATAAAACAATGATTAGATAAAAGGTATTTGAAAAAGTTTTGAAGTAAGTACAACGTTATTATCAGTACGTCCTCTGTGAAATTAATATCATAAAATAACACTGTTTGTCGAAGGTCATGTAAAAACATCTATTGCAACAGTAGGTAAAATCATTTTAAATTGTCAAAGAAAACTGTATTTGTACATAATATAACAGATATTACAAACATTATAAACATTGCATGATAAAGATTTCTAATATAAAATAAAAAAAGACAAAAGATAGTACTTACAACCGATGATTTACATATCGAAGAATTTGACATTTCCACTTTATCTAGTGTGTGAGATAATATAGTTTGAAGTAAACTCTGTGAATTTTACACAAAAACAATTTAATCGGAACTTTCTCTAACTTTCCATTCTGATACGGCGATCTTAAGTCACGACCAGCCTGAACAACTTGTTCAACTGTACTGACTAGTTGCGCGAACTTGACTGGCATGATGACGTTCAACAGGTACACAAACATAACACAATAAAACTCTACCTCGTTTGGTTGGATGGAATACACTTTGGATGGTGTACTTTGGAATTAATTTACTGATTTTAATTTTCGTTCGTTGGTTCGGCTGGACGACTTCGGTGCGCTTGCCGTCAATTTATACCATTTTGATAAGATAATCGTGTTTATTTTTAACCAATATTGGAGATATTTGTGTTTTCTAATGATTATGCTATTATCGAGCGAATTTTCGCTGCATATTTACAGGGTGTTTCATTATGCAGCGCACCTTCTTACAACAATTAATTTTATCAATAGTTATTTCTTATTAGGACTAAAAATTGATTGAAATATTAATAAAGAACATTAGGCCTATTATTTAAATGTTTACAGTATATGGAAAATAAAAAAAAATAAAGCTGAAAGAGACTACGAAACCAATATTGGAACTGAGGTAGGGAAATTTAAAAAAACTGCAAGAAATGAGAAAACAAAACATTTAAAAAATGTAATTCAAAAACCTTACAGTAATAGTGAATTTTTGAAACCAGCACAGCTTTATGAAGGACAATGCGCGGAGTAACCTCCAAGTGTTTGCAACTGCAAACTCTTGGTTTTAATTTTTTTATGCCACTTTTAAGGTGCAAAAGACGGTGTTTTTTGATTATTTTTATTTTTATTGTATCAAATCAATATCTTAGGGTAAAATTAGTTCAATATTATAAAAGTTCATAAATCGTTAATTTTAATTGTGCTAAATTAACTACCATTTATAGTAAAAAAACACCGTTTTTTGCAAAATATAACCAACACTTTGGAGTTGCACGGACTTAGAGGTCACTCCAAGCATTGCCCTTCATAGCGCTGTGCTGTTTTCAAAAATTCCCTAATTAATGCAAGTTTTTTCTCTATAGCTTGAATTATGTAGGGATTTTTACATTGTGAACTGCTGTACACTCTAACCTTAACCTCCAATGCTATGAGCCATACCGCCTGCATTCAATACCCCGAGATAAAAGTACCCCCCGTACTTAAACGTTTATCAAAAGCACCTGCACTTGGCGGATCATAAAGGCTTTCACATTTTACACTTTTAAATGTGGCCTTAATATGGAAGCCTTGTTCAGTAACCAAGTTTTGATAAAGGTATGCAAAATGTCCGACATAACAAAATGATAGAAATATTGAAAGCACCTTGACTGGATGAAAGATAATTACAAATTGATTCTGTCAAGAATAAGATATGAACAAGAACTGCTAGTTGAAATAAATATAACAAGTGGAGTGGAATAAGAAAACGCCAAAACGCTTCATACTACCATCTCTATTCTTCAATTATATTCAAAGGAAATATTTAAAGAAGTCTTACTGGAGTCAACAGAAAATATTGTAAATAGTGTAATCATGAACAAGATTAGGTATACCTACGATACCGTGGCACTGACCAAGTACAGGGTGTCCCAAATTGGTATGTTTTGCACGATATACCGAAAACTAGAGGAGATAGAAAAACAGTAGTTAAGATGTTATGATTTCCTTTTTCGTTAAAGTAATGATTACCCAATCAAATCATCAATAGCTCCCCACATTAGCGAGATACAGGGCGATAATTGAAAAATGTCGGAAACGAAAGGGTTAAATATCTTCTGTATTAAGAAAAATTTTAAAAAACTTAATTGCCACTTTTAATGGATATATTATGGGAAAGTTCAGTAGCGAACGAGAAATTTTATTAGGCAATCTCACTAGGGAAATATAATACCAACTTATGTTTTTTATATGGTACACCCTATATATTTTGATATTTTTCGTTTACATTTTTAATTCTATTTCACCTGATATAATGTATTATATATCTATTTTCAATTATTGAAGCTACTCTGCAAATAAATTGTTTATTATGCAGATAATAATCCTTCACAGTTTTATTTACCAAAAATAAGAAATAGATCAATCTACTTAAAAAATGGAAATAACAAAAACTACTTAACAACCAGAATTAATTTTACAAAAATATTAACACTATAATAAACATAAAAACAACATTAATAAAAAACGAAACAACTAGAATTCTTTTCACAAAAATTTAAAAATTGTAATAAATGTTCAAAATGCTTCTCGTTTTGTTATAATAATAATTGACATATTTTTCTTAATATCCTACAGAATTGAGTATATGCATTGGCTTTATTTTTCTAAATGCTTGATGTATGATTTGTAATAATTCTTTCTTAGCATTACAGTCAGTTTTATAAATATTCTTTTTTAAACATCGCCAAACAAAAAAATCAGGAGGATTTATTTCTAGTGAACAAGGACCATAAGTACTAATCCATCGATTATGAAAGTTTCCATTTAAATAATTTCGAACGACTTTGGCATTTCCCTACAACTCACTAAAAAATTTCTCGTATGCCACTGAACTCTTCTATAATATATCTATCAAAAGTTCCAATAAAGTTTTTTAAAATTGTTCTTAAAATAAAGAAGATGACCCTGTCGTTTTTGACATTTTTCAATAACCGCCTTATATCTCGCTAAATCTACTTTTTTCTATTGCCTTTAGCCAGTGAGGACCTTTAGAATTTAATGAACAAAGTTATCCAGACTTATGATCAGTATGGATTAACACTCAATGTTAAGAAAACAAAATATATGATAGTTGGCAAACAAAATACAGTTCGAATAAAAAAGAACTATTTTTGAAAACCCTGTTTAAATTTTATTGCTAAATAAAAAAAATCAATAAAAATATATTTACAATTCATCGTGAGTATCTGAAAATTTCTTCAAAATAGCAAGGTATAAATTATAAAAAGCATATACACTAACAGAGATAATAACAACTAAAGCCACACCGAAAGTTACGCTCAAAAAGTTTCCATCAATCACTCCTACACCCACGCGCCTTTCTTCGTTATATATAGGGGTTCCGATTCTATCTTCCATGAGTTTCCTCATATTCTGCAATCGAAGACGAAGTTCATCTACCGATTCTGGTGTAACTGTAATAAAATATAAAATTAGTGTAAAAATGGGCGAGACCTACATATATGTATATATATATATATATATATATATATATATATATATATATATATATATATATATATATAGGTATCCTTATATTAAAATATAAAAAGAGAGCCAAGCGGGGCAGGTGGTTGACTCACGATAGCAAAGTGGACAAACTACAAGAGATTTGTGAGCACTGGAATAAATATTCCAGTTGTTATTCCAATATGGTTGTTTCAGTGATAATGATAAACAATCCACAAAAATAGAGGACAGAGTCCTAGAGTTTGAGAACATCATACAGGAAGCATTCAGGAATAGCACTACAGAAGAGAAAGTAAAAATACATATATGGAAAGGTTTAAAAACATAACCCACGACATAAAGGACAAGATAAGGGAAAAGAACAGAACCAAACAGCGAGACAGAAGGACAAGGAACCAGGTGGACAAAAATAGGACAAACCGGCTAAACGGAGAGGTTAAAACAGCACTACAAGAACACCGAGTCGAAACTGGGACAAACATGTCCAAGTTATTGAGGAGCAAGGCCCAAATATGCAAAATATTTGAAAGCTTTAAAAAATACTCAAAAATGACAGAAAACTCACCCCTCCAATTCACGGCGAGAATGGAATTGTCTACTCCTTTAAGGAAAAAGCCGAGACGACTCTCGAGAGAGAGTCGTCCTTATCACCTCGGAGAGAGTAAATTTTCACCCAGATGAAGATATAGAATTCATAGAAGAAGTCGAAGGACAACAAGAAAGGGGCGGGGAACCTAATGAAACATCCAACATCATCGTAGGAGATAAACGAACTAATCAAAAACAGTTTAGTAAGGAAAGCACCTGGCTTAGGCCAGATCACAAATAGGGCTCTGAAATACTTCTTGATCTTCCCGAATCGATCAAAGGTGGCCACACCATTACGATATTAAAACTAGGAAAGGACAATAAGCTTACTTCCAGCTAGAGGAACAATAAAGATTCCGGTCAGAATACTCCAGCGAGCTACAAGTACTCAGACTAACAGAGTACATAGCAGCTGGATTCAATGACAGACAATACACAGGAGCAGCCTTCCTGGACGTAAGAAAAGCTTTCGATAGAGTCTGGCATAAAGAGCTAATTTACAAAATGAGAAGCTATGGATACAGTGAAGCAATGACCAGACTAATCTCTTCTTACTTGAGAAACCAGAGCTTCAGAGTTCGGATAGGGCAAGTTCTGTCCGACCTCGAAACCCCGGAGGCTAAAGTACCACAGGGAGCGGTCCTGTCACGACTACTGTATACAGTATACACCGCCGATATTCCAAGAACACCAGGAACTTTACTTAGCATTTATGTCGATGACACAGCAATAGCGGCCAAACACAAAAATGTAGATATAGCAGTAAATAACCTGCAAGCAGAGTTGGAAAATATCGAAGAATGGAGCATACAGAATGGAATATACAGAAGTAAATAAACAAGTCAGGAAAAAATACGGAACTCGTAAGAACAATTATAGACAACAAAAATATGAAAGTAATGAAATCCATTACCACACCAGGAAAAATGCAAATAACCCAAATGAAAGATAAAAACAACAAAGTAAAATGTGGCAAAGATGCAATTACGGAAATATGTAATCGAAAACATATATCAAAGTTTATATACCTCAATAAATCCACGACCTAATATCGTAAGATCAATTGATGGTACCAATGCTAGATCAAAAGAACTACCAGGCATCACAAGAATGTCTCTATTCAAAAAAAGCAAAAAGGCAAAAAGAGAAAAATACTAATACTTTCTTAAGAATATGCCTGAAGTAGGACGAAATACTTCAAGCTCTACATCAAATGTTTCAACTATAAAAACCCTTTAAGGTCAGAGATATGTATAAGACCATCAGAAGTAACTTAAATCCGAATAAAGCTCCAAGGTGTGACTGATCAAGCAATTAATTAAAATACTCCTAAGAAACCAACGACTAGGCTACTTACTGGCTATTTTCCCAGTTTATACTTATCCCAGAACATCAAAAATCTCGAAATAAAGTAACTTACATACTGAACTGCTTGCAAGTTCTTGGAAAACTCTTAATAGAGAAACTGCTTATAATCCAACTGAATTCTGTAATAGAAGATAACCATTTGATTCCTGAACATTAATTCGTGTTCAGAAAAAAGCCTAATACAATCGAGGCACATGGAGTAGTGGACAAAATAAATGACCTATGTGTACAACTGTTTTTTAGATGTGAGTCAAGACTTCGATAAAATCTAACATAATTGTCTTATTTTAAGGTAAAACAATGTCGCTCTAAAACTCTGTATATTATCATCAAATCTTACATAATGTTGCACATTATGTTTAAAAAGAAAATAAAGTATTGTTACGTTGACTACCACAAGAATATTGAAGCTGATGTCTTTAAAGATTGGTTTAAAGACTAAGTGATCCCAAACTTGGAGCAAAATAGTGTAATAGTGCTTGACAACGTTTCCTATCATTCCCGATCCCGACAGCTCACTAGGATACCAAATACATCTTCAATGAAAGCTGAACTGCAAAGCTTTTTGATGGAAAATGATTTGTATTTCGAAGATTTGTATATAAAAAAAACAAATTATTGAAGTTTTACACACGAATCAATTATACGCTCTAGAGAGTATTCTCGAATAGCGTAATTTGGAGACAATTAAAACCAAGCATAAGGCGTGCAAATACATTTTCTAAATTCGATAAGAAGGTAATTGAGGCAACTAAAAAAGAAATATCTAATATTACCAAAGAAAACACAGAAAAGAATCGCTAAAGTTGAAGAATACTATAAGAACATTGGGCACTTCCACATTAATGGTGGAAATAAATTTATTAATCAATTGAATAACGATAGTGACGCAGAAAATACGAAAGAAGGAGAAAATGAATTAAGCGATAAGTATTTTAAGTGATTCCTTGTTAATTGTTGTGTTGTGCAATTAATATTCCGACAAATTACAAGTGTAATAATGAAAAGACTCTCCTTTTAAAAATTTTGTTATATTTTTAGGTTTTATATTTTTGAAATAAATAAAAAAAGAGCGGGGACAGGGTTGCATTTTTTGCTGAATTTTCAAAATTTAGAAATGTTTATAAAGTTCTTTTAGTATCAATAATTCTAACAATAACAAGAGTAATTACCAAAACTATCCTACTTCAGTTATCAATGACAGCATGAGATAATAGGGGGGTCCCTGTAAGGTGAAATTTAAATAAAAATGATCAAATTTAATTTTTGCACATACAATATGTCCTACTTTAACGGTATATACCTAAGCAAAAAATAAATATTTTAATTCCATATTTAATTACTAGAACAACCAGCCGCCGCACTATATCTTAATCAGAACTATCAAAACCTGCGTTCTAGTATATATTGCTTACAGGAACTATACCAGACCAATCGAGTAGACAGTGTTTTTTGAGTTTATTTAACTTGTTTTTTAAATTTAATCATTTCTAGTGACATTGTTTTTATATCATTTCCTAAATATTGATCAATTGGAAAGCATTGTAAAATTTTGTGCCCGACAAAGAAAAATTAAATTAAACAAAATTTTGGTCTAGCAATGGGCTCTAGTTTATCTCCATTATTAGTCGATATATTTATGGAAGATTATGAAATAAATATTATTTCTAAACAAAATTTAAAACCCACAGTTTGGTGGATGATGTATTCTCAATATGGCCTAATGGATCAGAGTTGTTGGACACATTCCTGAATAATATAAACGATAAAGAAGGGACAATAACATTTGCCATGGAAAGGGAATGTAATAACACACTATATATATATATATACAAGGATTTCCACAGTTTTCACTGTATTCCTTCACTCAACCGTTTTCTCCAAGTTTTCCTGTTTAGCCAGTCCCCTTCCTGTAGGTTTCTTCTACTCATTGCTTCGTCCACCTCATCTCTGAAAGATCTTCGGGGTCTGCCTCTCTTTCTTCTTCCTATCGGGCTCCACTCTGTTATTCTATTTATCCACCGATTTTGGTCTGCTCTTCTGACATGTCCGTACCATGTTAATCTCTTCTGTTCGATGTAGTCTATTATGTCGGAGTTCATTCCCATTCTCCTCTTAATCTCCATGTTATTTATTCTGTCTCTTCTTGTTACTCTGCAGCTTCTCCTTAGGAATTCCATTTCTGTTGCTCTTATTTTGTTTTTGGTTTTCTTATTTATTGTCCAATTTTCACACCCATAAATGAGGATACTTCTTGTCATGGTATTATATATTTTTTTCTTATATAATAACACACTATCTTTCCTTAATTTTTTTATCTCTAAGAACGATACTGGATATGAGACTCCGGTGTATAGAAAACCAACAGATACCAACAGATATCTAAATTACAAATGAAATCACAACATCAATATTAAAAAGAGAATCATTAAATCCTTATACGATAGGGCAAAAATGACTTGCTCTAACGAAAATTCGTTCTTAGAGCAGAAACATTTGTTAACATCTGTTTAATTAAAAAATGATTATCCTTTATCGTTTGTAAATAAGGCATTTTTAACAATCCACAGAATGGAACAGACCAACTAGCCCAGTCTGGTTATACAAAAATCATCGATTTCACGGCAAAATGTTTCGCAGATATCTGAAGCTTCTAAGACATAGGTGGGGGTTACTAGATGACGAATAGATAAAAAGATACTCCTATTTTCACCTTGCGTTTTTTTTAACCAATAATTTATGGTCAGAATTTGATTTTTTATCTATAAGTTTTTTCCCTTATAATTTAAATAAACAATATTTATACCATTTTTTTATATCAAAAATATCTTTATTTTCCCGGTTTTTTGAATTAAAATTGATAAATAATTTACGGAGATATTTGCAAAAAAGCAGTTTTTTTGCACTAATTTATAAATTTAATTAATTTTTTTATTAACAAAATAAAATATTAATAATACATTTCAACATTGAGGAATTACCGTCCTTTAAATTTTTGCGAAATTTCCCCCCGATCGGTCAAATAGTTTAAAGGTTATTCAATTTGTTTATCCCTGGGACTAATTATTTAAACCATTGAGCTTGCCCTATGAATGATGCTAGACACATTTAACAAAGTTCATAGGGTTCTCTAAGACTTATACTATCTCAGAAGTTAAATGAATATTGAGTTTTCATCGAAATTATTTACAAAATAAACGTTTGAAAACGGGGAATGTTTTTTACTTATAAGCAATTATAATAACTTCTATATTTTTCAAGCTACAGACTTGTACGTACAACCATTAGATAGCTGGTAAAAAAACTCACATTAAAAAATAAAAAACCTTCTATGATCAATGTGAGCTTTTTTACCATCTATCCAATGGTTGTACGTACAAGTCTGTAGCTTGAAAAATATAGAAGTTATTACAATTGTTTATAAGTAAAAAACATACCCCTTTTTTAAACGTTTATTTTGTAAATAATTTTGATGAAAACTCAATATGCATTTAACTTCTGAGATAGTTTAAGTCTTAAAGAATCCTATAAAATTTGCTGAATGTGTCTAGCATCATGCATAGGGCAAGCTCAATAGTTTAAATAATTAGCCTCAGGGATAAACAAATTAAATAACTCATAAAATATTTGACTGATAAAAAAATATATATAGATATAAATTACTGCAAAAAAACTGCTTTTTTGCAAATATCTCCGTAAATTATTTATCAATTTTAATTAAAAAAACGGGAAAATAAAGATATTCTTGACATAAAAAAATGACATAAATATTGTTTATTTAAAATATAAGGGAAAAAAATTATAGACAAAAAATCAAATTGTGACCATAAATTATTGCTTAAAAAAAAACGCAAGGTAAAACTAGGAGTATCTTTTCATCTATTCATCATCTAGTATCCCCCACCTATGTCTTAAAAGCTTCAGATATCTGCGAAACATTTTTCCACCTTTTTTTTTTAACCAGACTGGGCTAAACTTAGAACGAGATCCTACAGTATACACAAGGAATTATACGAGGAAAATAACAATACCGTACATAAAAGGATTATGAGAAAAACTTAAAATGATAGAAAATAAATTTAGCATTTCAACAACATTCAAAACAACAAACACATTGAGATCTTTTTTCTCTAAAACTACAACTAACAATGAACGAGAAAGAACAAAGAATTCTATTTATAAAATACCTTGTGAATGCAATCAGTTTTATTTAGGTGAAACATCAAGACAATTAAATGTTAGAATCTTATATTAAAAAGAGAACTTGATAAATTTCAAATATGTAAACAGGTATGGGAAAATGAACATAAGGTTCAATGGAAAAGTCTTAAAAGAAGCAGATGGTAAAAAAATCAAAGAAGCGGCTCTAATTATGCTAAATGAGACCAATTGTGTCGCAAATTCCTCGGCAGAATGTAGTAGGATCTAGTTACCCATATTAAAAGAGGAATTATTAAAAGGAAAATACCACTATTAGTAAGTCAGTAACATATCGAGCATAGATTATTTATGTTTTTAAATAACATACATATAAAATCAGAGTTTGGTGTTTATTGAGAGTAAACTAAATGTAAGACCAAATATTTTCCATGTCACGATAGTATTCGAGGTTTGTTTCCAGTTTTTTCCTTATAATTTACTATGGAATCACTAACATGAGAATTTTGCTGTCATCATTGCATATGGTTGTCTTTTTAAAGACAAATCACATGCTATAATTTTTCTGACGGATATTCTCAAGTTCATTTCATGTAATTGAATGAACTATCTTACAATAAAGTCGTCCCAGGAACGTAACGTAATGAAACGAATGCTTTAAAATGTATAATATATTTCTGAATTGTCAATATGAATGAGTCAGATAAAATTAAATTATTAGAAGAAGTTTTCAACAACTAACAAAAAACAAAATTTGTTTAATTTAATAATGTTTTGTATTTTGAAAACCATTTCCGAAGTGGAAATTGAAACGTCAATAAACTTATTTTAAACTTAAATTATGGCTTATTCTCAATAAAAATAGTAATCGCATTAAGATACTACAAGATAAGAGCTTTAGAACAATATAAAGGAAAAAATAAAAAAAAATGTTATTATAAATAATAGTTAATTAATTAATTTACAATTTAGTTTGTCCTACCGATTTGATGTAAAAATTGATCTGTCACAATATTAATGGTGATATTTAAATTAATTACTTCTACATATATTCCATTTTCTAAACTTAGGATTGAAGAATAATTATTTATTTATTTATAATATTTAAACTGTACTTTCATCTCACTATATTTTTTGTTCAAGCGACTATTAAACTTCGGAATTTATAGTTAGATATTTTTTAATAATACTTTTAGAAAGCTAACTAACAAAAAGACAGCTTGCTTTAGGCCGAAAAAACTTTCACTGGAAATTTTTCAGACCCATAACCTACAGGGAATCGAAAAATTGGTGAGATATTTCACTTTTTATACACACTATGTTATAAACTGTGACACATTCAAAATATGTGCGACATACTAACCTAAAATATGTGTTTTTAACTCTTATTACTCTTACAAAATATATTTTTTAACTTTTGAATGACAGCGGTTATAATTAAGTGAATGAAAATAAATGTAGAAAAAAATTAGCGACGATATAACACGAGTATTAATATTGTAGATTTAGATTAATTTAGAGAAAAAATATAAAGTGACTAACCTGGCTCAATCTGCTCAACTGCGGGCTCCATGAAGGGATATTTGTTATTTTGTTATGTTGAGAATACGGATGTTCGTTCGGCAGCGGTTGCGAGAAGCGTGAGATATCGTTATTGATCAGTAGGGGGATAATACGAGAGCTGAACAAGTGGAAAACTAAAACTGGACCAACAAAGCGAGCAAAGGGAGTCGAAAAGTGGATCGAAAAGATGAAATCCCACCCTATGGAAAGGGAAAGCCTGCGCGCTTCTGCTTTTCTAATCATTCACTTGCCAATTTGGGTAAAAATCTATCAAATTCGCGAATAGTTAGTGCTTTAACCGTAGTTACGAAAAACTGAACAAAATTATTAGTGAATTCATAACTAAATTTTGGTGTAAGTTGCAAATTGCAAACATCTATGTTTTCCTTTGATTTTGCACTAATCGTTGTCGTAACACCTTTCTCCTCGTTTTGAAATATCAAAACCTAAATGTTTCATTTGATTCAATACCATAATATTATATAAAATTTGTTTACATTTCGATGTTAATTTATTTTGGTGTTAATATAATTTGGTACAGAGGATGATTAGAGGTGTTTGGTAAATGTTCAGTAGTTTCTAAAAGTGTTAGATGTTATATTTGTTGCTGAATAAGCTGAATGTAGAATAATTTTTAAAAGTGGAAAACGTTGCTGAAGACAGCTACAAACAGCTACCGAACCGAGCAAACGTAGTTTGAAGACTATCGATTGAGAGACTGTAACGTAACGTGTTGTTGACTTGACTCCTATTCAATTAACCGAGATTTTAAAAACCAATGTACACCACCACCGCCAGTTTACTAAATATACGTTCTTTTCAAATCAGGCGATGTAAGTAAACATCTTTCTCAAGTAGGTAACGCTAAGCAAAAAATTCGCGCGCGAGTGTATATACCTATATATCTATAAAGATGTTATTGATCTTCTCCAGCAGGATGTTGGGGTCTAGCCACGTGTTTGTGTCCCTATGTTCTTGTAGAATCTTTCAGTTATATTTTACTTTCTACCACTATTGATCTGTAATGGAATAACGAAGCTGCCCCCAATGTTGAAGATTCCCGTACGTTTTAAACAATGTGACCTCAGTGTATCCCTTGCCTTTGATTATTGTGACTGCATTGTCAACATGGGTACAAGGGCTGCTGCATGTAAGAGACTTTTACCTTCTATGTTATCACATTTCTTGGTTATTTTTTTATATTTTTCCAATTGTTTTGTTTTTATCTATATAAGTGTTGCTTTTAAATGTCGCCGACCAGAGCCAAACTACTGCCTACCAAGTTTCTTTTTGCTAAGACACATATACTGCAACTTTTTATACTATTACAAACCATTGAATAAGTAACAGTCAGCTGTTTTGTATAGATAAAATATAGAATTTTTTAAATCATATGTATCAATATTATGTCAAATCTCAAAAACCATTTAAAGTACTCTACTAATATTATCTCACAAAAAAAAACAATGTAACATAAATAAAATACTGCAAAACTTCAAAAAACATTCATACCAAATTAAAATTTTCTTCTGGCAGATTTTTTAAAAACAAATTAGATGGTCATAAGTATTAAAACGCATTTTAAAAAATACGTGATGAAATATCAATACTCTAAATAATTTATTACCCTTACATTATTTTGTGATTTTTAGTACAGAAGTAACATGGATAACTATGAAATAACCCCTTAATCTCGCTATATTATGCTGATCTTTTCTTAGAGATGCTTAGATTCCTTTTAGCAGCTTTAGTTTTTCAGAATGAAAATATCCTCTTATTTCATATGCTTTTAAGTGTTGTTCTTTATAACAGTTGATATAAAGTAAAGTAAAGGAAAAAAAGAGCTGAAAAAATCTTAAAACAAAATAAGGTTTTCGAAGGTACTAAATTGTGTATGAGTGATAGTTGATGACAAATCCTTGAAGACGCACAGCTGATTTTGCTTTGTTTTTTTAAACTCATAAAAAGTAAAAAAATTTATTTTTTCCTATAAAACGTTTCTTATACATTTTAGAGTAAAATGGTTCAAATAAATGTTTTAGATCTTAGAGAGTTCTTTAATTTGCAAGTTTCTACATTAAAATACATAAAGATTTGACCCAGATAATCGCAAAAAACCGTTATTCTTGCAGTAATTTAAAAATGTTAATAAATTTGTTTTTTGCGTAATGACATGTAATATACCTACTTGAAATTATGACAATTAATGAGTTATTGAAGTGTGTTAAATAAATCTCAGCTAGATCGAATAGTTTGTAAGTTATTAAATTTGTTTATTTCGGAGATCGATTATTTAAACAACTGTACTTGACCAAATAGTGACTTAAGAGAAATTCCCATATCTCAATCAATTCTTTGAGACTTCAATTTTAAGATATATTAAAAACATTTCAACATTTTATCAAAATTGTTATATAAAAACCGTTTGAAAATGGATGACTTTTTAGCTTATAAACATTTATAATAACTTTGATGTCACTCGCTTGTATGTAGGTTCACTAAAAAGATGGTTAAAAAACAGTCTTTATAAAAAAAGAACGTTCTGTGACCAATAGGAAGCAAGATGGCAATTCTTTTTTCTTAAAATTATATTTCCATTGATTATTAACATTAAGAGCTGAAAATTAAAAAGCTTATAACCGAAGATCTAAATGTTATGATTCATTTTATACACGGCATATGTATTATGTTTATTAAGGTCATGTAATGACACACACATTAACTTTTATATTTTATTAAGTCTATTCACAGCGTGTTCATCTTATAACCTATGTTCTATCCTAACCTAGTCAACCTGTTGAGAGCTGATGTCTGACCTCCCTGCCTTCATACCTTTAGCTGCCAACCAACCTAAGCTATATCATACAGCATATACCGAAAAGAATTAAAAAGGTATAACCCGTTAAAGTGATGGCACTCGTAAAATACTGCATGTCCAAATCCTTTTTTATTTAGAATGGAGCATCAAATTTGAGCACGCTGAAAGAATTTGCAATATCTCAGTTTCTATGGCACTCAGAAGCTTGTTTTACTGCAAAAACAAGGGTTTTGTACTTATCTCAGTCAATTGGTTATGTATTTTAAATTAGAAACTCGTAAACTAAACACATTTTTAAGATGTACAACTTTTATTTGAACAATTTTTCTCTAAAATGTATAAGAAACGTTTTATAGACAAACAATAATTTTTTCACTTTTTATGATTTGAAAAAAAGCAAAATCAACTGTACGCCTTCAAGAATTTATCATCAGCTATCCCTCATATACCTCTTAGAACCTTCAAAAATCTGTGTAAGATTTTTATCTGAATTCGACTTTTTTACATATATACTAGGGGATTATGAGAAAACAGTTTAAGAGTGGGCAGCTAGAAGTGTATAAAATTTTGGCTTGTTCTCAGTTACAATAATAAATTGTTTTACTTCTAGTGCCATAAGTTTATTTTTTTCAATGAACATTCTTATGTAGATATTGCAGAGGCGGATCTAGCCAATTGCCTTAGAGGGGGAAGACAACTTCCAACTTTGGGGGGGGGAGAGTTTCAATGAAACACGAACCAAAAGACATAAAAAAGATAAACCCAAACTACATAAAAGACATTAATAATAACTTTTTTTTTAATTTTGGGCCTTCTTTTGGGAGGGAGGAGGAATTTCGCTATTCTCTCCACGTATATTCGCCACTGAAATATTATTCTATATATTTTTTTCGTAATCAAGAAGGAGTATTAAATCAAAATTTTAAGCAAATTTATAGCACGGGTGGCTCAAATAAAATATCTTTTTTAATAGAGAGTGCCGGTAAAAATTTTGTGAGTTTAAGACTTTTATCTGTGCCCACCGGTATTGAGGAAATATAGCACTAACTGGCCCTAATTAACAATAGTTTTTTTTTGTATTTTACAAATTTCAAATAGAAGCATTTTCTAATAAAATTAATTTTCATAGTTTTAAATTAAAGAGTAAACAATATTTTATATTAAAGCTTTAGCAAGTTTTTTTATTGATATTTACAACCGTTTTATGGACTTTATTTGAAAGTGTTAATTTCCACGAAAAATTTCCTTTTTACAACGATATAAAAGTATATTAAAGAGCTGTGATTTTATGGCTTTTGGCACAAAAACTCATACATCATGTGTTTATATCATATAATATAGTAAAAGCGTTTTATATGGATTATTATCATTGTTAAATAAACAACATTTGTTTATTTATATTTTTGTTAACTAATTTTTACATATTTAAAACCTTTTTTATATTAATTTTTTAACTATATTGTAATGTGTTTTTTTTTTCTTAAACATTTTTTATATTTAATACTGTAGCAAACAGTACAGGGTACTCTTAATGTAGGTATGTAATAGCTGGGTGAATGGGTCAAGAAATCCAAACCCATAAAAAAAAACTTTATAGTAACGATATGAAGTGTTTGAATCTCATTTTTCAAATATTTCTCACTTAATAATTTTAAAATATAGAGTACATAGAATGGGAGACATAACATATTTAGTTTGACATTATCCCTTATAGTATTTGACTCTACAAGATTTCCTGAATTCCAAAATTTGTCGACTTATGATCATTTAAATCCCAATTTACGGGGTCAAATGATTTGGTGCTAACTCTGAAGCTCTCGTGTATAAAAACTGTTAAGTACTTGGGCTTCTTCTAGTTTCTATTAGGGTTTCAATATTAAAATAGTACTAATAGACCTTGGGGTAATATATAAGGACTCTATCCCTAATAAACCATAACCAGTAAATCTTAGGTATTTTCAAATATGATATATAAAATCAGAAACGTGGTATTTTAAAAACATTACAGTTAAACAAAGTAGTGTCATATTTTAAAACTTAGCGAAAAGAAGCTTGGGCGTGTTCTTATAGGAATAGCAAGGTAGCTGATGATCAATGTAAGCATGATTGTTAAGTGTTTAATATGAATAAATACTATATATGTTCTTATATTAACCACTAATTATCACCTATTTTATTTTAAAAATAATTATCGCATAAATATGTGTTATGGCCGAACCAAAAATATTTAAATAAGTATAAATAATTTAAATAATTTAAATAAATTTCAAGAAATCAACATTTCAACATTAAAACTCTGTATGAGTCCTAACTCGTTCAAGGATTTCTCTCCAGTCGTCCTTATCTATCGGCTTCCTCCACCAAGCACGTATTCCCATATTTCTCATATCTTCATCTATATTATCAAGAAACCTTGTCTTGGGTCTTCTTCCCTATCCTATTTTTAACTTTTTTTATTTATTGCAATCTTTTATCAATATAACAATAAACAATATGTTTGAAAGACATAGAAAAAATGACGCAGTACACCCAGTGGTGAGCACCTTTTATCTATATTTTCTTGTACAGCATGCCCAGTTGTAGTCGTTTGGACCATACATGTTTTCCTTAATTTAGGTGATTATCTATGTGGACACACAGATCTTTGACATCTTTCCTAACAGGTAGTAATTTTCGGTTTATAGATACCAGAGGGCAGTTCTCTTTTTTTAAGTCAACGTGATGTGAGTTGATTTAGTATTATTTACTTTGACACGCCATAGTTTCAACCAATTTTCTAATTCTAATTCTAAACTTGGATTCACATGAGTGGCCATTATGGTGGTATCATATGCATACGTAGCAATCGTAGTATTATTTGTGATAGGGATGTTGGATCCAGTAAAATGATTGATTAAGAAGAATTTATCTGTTATATATGACTGTAGATTTGTGGCTATGTGATGAGGTAGCTGTGACTTGATTTTGGAAGTTAGACCATCATGCCAGATCTTGTTAAACGCCTGCGAGACGTCTAGGAAGACAGCTGCACTGTAGGACTTGTTTTCAAGGGCATCTCTAGCTGTCTACTTTATGTACTTGCTCGATGGTACCATATTTTTGTCTAAAGCCAAATTGGTAGCTTGGTATTAAAATATTTTCCAAGATAAATAGGTTTAATTCTAAGCATAAGAATCTTTTCAGAAAGTTTTGATCATCCCAAATGATGAGATCTCATTTGGGAGTTTGCCAGATTTTGGCACCACAATTATTTTAGACACTTTTTACCCGTGATAAGATCATAACTGACTGCTATTTTTTGTTTAATTTTACAATGACTTATAGGATTTCACAAATTATTTTTTTTGATCGGTGGACTCGTGTGATATGGGGCGTTCAGAATGTCTAAAATAGCTTTTTCGTCATCTGCATCAGTTTCTTTCTGATGAAGTTGGAATAAAAGCATAATATGTTCAGCAAAAGTACTTGATTTGTCTTCATCACTTAGCTGCTATTGTGTTTTCGTATAGAAGTCTTAGTTTGTTGTTATAATTTCTGGTTCTGTGACAGTTTATCTAGTAAGTAGTCCTTATTTTTACTTACAGAAAGGTTTTCCAAAATATGTTTAAAAATTTGGTCAGTAATTGGCTTTTTATTAGGTACTTTTTGCTTATAAGACGCGCAAATGAACCGCAAATCCAAGCTTACTGGAAGCTATTGGACGATGTTATGGATAATCTTTTATTTCGACAATACATCTACAGTCTATCGGGTACTTTTCCTACATACGATAGGGTACTTTTCAACAAATCAATGTACAAAGTATTAACTTAAACGTAAAAGACAACCTAGGATAATCTAAAATATTGCATTTAAATGATTGTCTACTCTATATCTTCGAGTACACACATTCTGGTACAAATAGTTCTATTTATTTAACAAATTGATTTATAGTTAACAAATTGATTTTTAGTGCATATAAAATTAAATTTTGTTGTAAAATTTTATTGGTATACTTACCAACATCGTCTATTTAACAAAATGCATGATGCAATAAATTAAATAAGCATAAAATAGTAAATACAAAAATTATAATAAAAAATAGAGTTCCAATTAAATGAGAAAATTGGGAAATGATATAAACAATCAAAAAGATGGGAACAGCTTGTGTAATTTTCCTCGTCACAATGGATTTGCTTGAAAATTTGGATTTAGGTACCTCTTGTCCTTTACTTCACTTTTGGACTCGAGCCCAATACTTTAGTACAAAGTCAATAATTTTTCAGTTATTTGGGACTGAAAATGTTCATTTTCAAAATAAAAACCACGTTATCTGGCGGTTTTTTTACAAATTACTCAAAAAGTTAGTATTTTATCGAAAAAAATATTCTTAGCAAAAATGTAGCTCGTAAAAAAAATAAAAAATGGTGTACTTATTATAAAGTCTGTAGACCTAGTAGCAGCAGAGTTGTAGCTCATGAAAGTAGGTTCTTATTTGTCAAATTCCAAATCGAATAACTTAAAATAACCAAAAAATAAAACAATTTTCGGGGAAAATTTGTCAAAACCTTTTAAAAGTGCTTTAAAAAAGTTTCTAGCATCAAAACTAAGCGAGTTACAATCAAAATAAAGTTGGTCACTTTTTTTGGTAAAAACATTATGAAAATCACCCCTTAATTAGCACCACAAAAAAATTAATCCTTACCGCTTTACAGTTTATTTCATTTATACACATTTCATTTTTTGTTTTTGTTTTTCTGTAAGATAAAAATTGGTTCAGATATGGCTGTTCAAATTTTGCATACAATCTTATTTAAAGAGATTTAGAGGTTAAATTGTAATAAAATCTTAAATTATGTTGTTTAATGTTAATTGACATTAATTTACTCCATTAAAAAATTATTTGAATCAATTGCCCGCTTTAATTTACAATTATACGATTTTTATCTAATAGGGGTAGTTTTCACTCCTAAACAATAAAAAGTAACCAACGCGCAACGGTACAAGTCCAAACGTGAAGTGGAGGGTAAGTAGAACCTAAATCCAAATTTTCATGCAATTTGATAGGATGGTCTGGATACAGAGGAGTTATATAAACCAAATTAGAATGGAGGATGGGTAAAATTGAAAGCAGAGGAAACGAAAGAAACTGACTTACTCCAGCACATGTCAGTGAAAAATAACATATATTTTCAGCTGCTATCCTTGTTTTTATTTCTTCTTTGATTGAACTGTTGTGAAATGCCTGGGTACCCAAATATTTTTAAATGGAGCTGATCAATAAGTTTTTTTTACAGTACAGCACAGTGTTTTTTACAATGGAAAAAATTAAGTATAGTCCAGTGGTCGTACGTGCCTTGAAGATGACGTCAAGGATGTCCAAAAACAGCAACAACGCCAGAAATGGTAGAAAAAAATACAGAATATCGTATTGATAAATCGTTGAGTGATTGAAAGTGATTTAATAGAAAATCTGGGCATTGCATTGGGCAGTGTAAGCAATATTTTGACTGAAGTATTCAGTTTCAGGAAGCTGTGATCATAATGGATGCTACATTTGCTAACAATGGAATAAAAACACATTCGAATGTGACTTTCTCATCAACATTGAGTCACACTTGGATCTATTCAGTCTACCACCATGATCCTGAATCAAAACAAGAGGCTAAAGAGTAGTGTGAACCTGGTTCGTGTCCAGAAATCGGCTAAAAAGGCGTTAGCATCAGTTTTTTGGGAGGCGAATGGAGTTTTGTTTCTAAAATACTTTCAAATTGGTAAAATAATAAATTTTTAATATTGTTTTAACTTTTTAGAAGAGCTGAAGGAAAAAAAACGTGAAAATCAATTACAGTTTAGTAAGGTAATGATGAATAAAATTGTAACCGACGAGAACTCGTTAACAAGATATGTTTTTCCAACACAACAATATTTACACTGTGTGGGAATGTAAATCGCCAAAATTTAAGGTATTGGAGTGAGATAAATCCACACTGGATACGTGAAAACCTTACTCAAAGATCACAAAAACTAAGTGTGTGGTTATGTATAGTGAGTACTCAGTTAATTGGGCCGTTTTTTGTAGAAGGAAATTTAATAAGCGATAATTATGATATGCTACTTAGAACTTAAATTGTACTTGCCCCGAAAAACGGAGCAAGACGGAGCTCTTAGACATATTGCAGTATCCTATTTTTGTGACATTTCTTCTTTATCCTAGATATCTTTTATAAAATTATGCATTTGTTTTGCAAGGATATTACCTCCTGCCTTTATGTTATAGCCAGGATTTCATCTTCTTCTGGCGATTTGTGGTTTTTCTTACGGACTGGATGACTGGATGACTTCTTATAGACTGGATGGTTGGCTTTTTCAGTATCAGGGTCGTGTGCTGCATCGTCATCACCAATTGAAAAAATAAAAATTTACAAATATTAGTGAATGGGAACAAACGGCAATAATGTATATTTCACATTATCATAAAAAGAAAGAAAAATTATAAGAAAGAACTTTAGATATGCCAATGAAAATGGAAATACAGATCCAGAACCATCCATGCTGAACCAGCTATTCAAAGAAACAATTACCTGAGTATTCAATATGTTCCAGAGACTTTGATGGGCTGGCTATATGATGAGGACACAGGTATAAAAAGAGCTCTACATAATAAAACAGTCAAGGACAAGATTGGAAGGTGGAGTGACAGCGGACGCAGAAAACCTGATATGCCAAAACTTGGCAGAGCCAAACAATTAACAATTTCATAATTGCAGAAGATAATAAAAACATAAATACAATTACATGATAAGGAAAATGAAATAAAGATGGTTTGTAACATTTGCAATAATTGTAACAAAGAATAAGAATAATTTATAGATATTAAATTTATAGATAGAATTTATAGATTTTCCCACTGTCTAAGATAATATAATTATTTTATTTTATAGTACCTATGTAATATTTTAGTATGTATTTAAAATACATATTGTAAAGCAAAAATTAAAATTTAATTTTATGCCATTATTTATTATGTTAAAAACTTAAGTCCTATTGTTAAGTGGTACTAGCATGGTACGTATATGGCGCATGGTAGGTAAGTGATAATACATTTAGACAAACTAAACGTTTTTAGTACTGTAATCAAAAAATAAGGCGTTTAACACCACGAAAATTAAATTATTGTTTTATACAAAAGCGGTAAAATCTATTAATATTTAGGAAAACTTTAACGGCATAAAAGAAGAGAAAAACACTGCCTATACCGTATTACGAAATATTGACACGATACTAATTTAGCATTCGGAACATTGATTCAGCGGGATATTTGACAAATCCTGTTGGCTAAATATTCTGAATGATTAATTCAGGGGTTTGGGTTCAGCGGTAGAAAAACAATAGCAAAATTTAATAGTATTAACTAGTTTATATCAAATTTGTTTTTAAATTTGTATAAAACCAACTTGTAACTTGTTTTTAGATTTGTATAAAAAACAATCCTATTATTATTTACAAATAGGTATTAATAATGCAATCAATAATATTAAACGTCTTACTTTATTGATAAACAACACTTGTAGTAGTTGGATCTAGGTCGGTGTCATTATGTTCCCAATGATAATTTTTTATAACATTCAGTTACAGCCAAAATTCGCAGCCTTTATGACTACCAACTGCGGCTCATGCAAGGGGTCATGCCCGCTCCATCTGGGGTTGACATAGCAAACACAATCAAATATTTCTCGCAAACTCTCCTAAGTATTACACTCAACATTGTAAGTATGGACCAGTCTCACCAAATTGTACAATCTGGATACTATTCCATATTTAACATTAATCTGTACACATTTCTCTAAATGAAGATTAAGAGTTGTAAATGATAATATTTATACTCTTAACCTAACTAAATATCATATGCAACAAAATATAGAACACGTGACTTAATTCTATACAAAATTAAGCGCTTATAATTGGTTAAGTAGGATGCACAAGTAATTTTCGCAAAGAAAATAATATTGATATTTAATGGAAAATGATAGTAATATTTTACTGATTATTTTTTGCATTAGGGCTATCTCGTCAAAAGAAGTGGCATTTTGTGCATTCATTCACATAAATGGGGCACATGACAAAAACCTTAAAAGAAGTGGCATTATGTGCATCCATAACCATAAATGCGGCTTATGATAAAACCTTATTAGAATTTATTAATGCTGCCGTAAGAGGAAAAGGTACCCACCCTTCTATAATGAAGAGGTCAATCCATATTTACTACGAAGAATATAATTATCTATCTACTATAAGAATAGCAATAGGTTGTTTTCAAGTATGAGTTTTATCACCTCTTTTGCAGTCGTTGACGACCTCTTAACGAAGATTAAAAGAGAAGGATTTCGTACTCTGGGCTAGGCAAATGTTTTATTATAGTGGTCAGAGATAAGCAAGACACTATTATTACTGATCACATGCAAAGTACCTTAAATCTACTAACGAGTAGAAAGAGTAAATCATAATAAAATGAGACTTGTTTGATTCACTCCCTCTTCTTCGTGTGTCATTTGGTTGGCAGCACGTTGACGGTTGTCTTTACTCCTAAAACCATTTGTGCCGTATTCGGCTCTTTGAAATATCCCGCTTACATCTCTGATATTACACAAATCCCTAGTCTCAGGACAAGTGGGAGACTACGACCTAATAGGAAATTTTTAAGTTTGACAAATGTTGTTCTTGCGTAATTGATACTTAGTTTATTTTCTTTATCGCCATTTCATTTATCGTTAACCGTGGTGTATAAATATTTAAATCCTGATATCCGCTCTACAATATTTCCATCAACTGTCAAGATTGTATTGATTATTTTGTGTCGACCTATTACCATAAATTTGGTTTAGTAGCTTTGATTTTAAGCCCAAAACGATTACCAGTGGCGTCGATCCTATCTAACATAATGCTGCAGATCCTGTAAGGTTGGTGCTAGAATTTCCGTATCGTCAGCATATCGTATACTATCTGTTGGAATTTCGTTTATTTTAATTCATCTACTTTCTCCTTCGATAGTCACTTGGAATATCTTTTCCACGCATTACTCTGGAAAAATAAGCAAAAAAAACTGTTCGAGTCTATGGCAAATTCAGTTACCTGAAAATTGTTTAGTTATTATAGGCATATATAAAGAAAACCTAAAACTATTATAAAAACGTATATTTTCATCTAGAAAATAAATACTAAAGAATAAATAATCGTAATGCACATGCCAAGAGTACAATAGTTAGTTGTGTACGTTTACTTTATGTATTAAATAGTAAAAAAATATGGAAAGTTTTGATGCTTTATTCGAATAATTAAAAAAGTGTAATTTGGTGAGAGTGGCCCACTGTATAACTGTGAGACTAATTTCAAATTTTTAGCTGTCCTTAAAGATGTACCTAATTCTCCGTTTGATCTTCTTAAGAATCCAGAAATGGATGCTGTTAGAATGGGACTTTTTCCCAGCTTGGATTATAAAGGCCTTTACAATTCTCTTATTCCTTTAATAGAAGTTGCTCCACTTATCAATATTGGGATACTACGTAAGTACATGTTTTTTATTAGTATTTTTAAGATTACCTTGTACGAATTTTTTGTATAGACACCGTTTAAACTTCATGCTTACTCCATGCTCTGGAACATCGAGCACAGAGTACAATAGAGAGATACGTCAATAATCATGAAACAAACAAACACGACAAAGAGAAAAGTCAAAGAAGCAGCTCTTATTATACTTAATAATGAAAAATGTGTAGCAAACTCACGTACAGATGTAGTAGGCTTTGGTTGCCAATACTAAAAGAAGTCTATAACAAGAATATAGCAACAGTCGCGAATTAATAGTAAGTCGGATACATGTCATCTACAATTTATACACAATACATATGCAATACACAATACACAAACATATAATCTACGTAAACACAAATTACATAATTACATAAACATATAATACAAAAAACACAAAAAATATTCAGAATTTGATTTTCCAATGATCAAAAAAAAACCAATCTCAAATTTATTCAACCATGAGCATGTTATTGCCTACAAGATCGACGCCAAGTAAGTCAACCATAAATTTTTAATAACATAACCATCTAACATCTTGTTGGTTATACATTTTTGCAGATTTTTTTTTAATACTCTTTTTTTTTCAAAACGATTTCCGGAGTGGAAATCGAAAAATGTAGTATTGTAATTGTGGCTTAATAACATATAAACATAATATTTAAAAAGAAGAATAACAATGTAATATACTCGTACATGGTCTATATGATTTTGTCGTTTAAATAGCTTGCTAGAAATTTTGCAACAAAGAAATCCCGTGAAACTGAAACTAACCTCTATAGTTTAATTCACTCTGTAATTGGAAGTATTGATCGATCAAACCATATATAATCTGTCTTTGCTTACGTTTATCGTCTTAATTAATTTAATATCTACTAGAAAACAAACAAGTATTAAATCTATTTTTTATGATATAAATTATCAATAGTGTACAAGATATTTTAAGAAGAATTTATCTGTAATGCGATGCAGTTAATATCACAACAGATAATATTCGGAAATGACAACAAATGAAATAACTAGACTTAGGCATATATGCAAAAGTATGCATTTTCCTGCATGGGGAGGCTATACAGGGTGAGTGGGGAGTAACAAACCAAACTTTAAGACTGTGTAATCTACGTAAAAATAATTAAAAATAACTCATTATGTTGTTTCATTTGTTTTCGAGTTATAGCGATAATATCACAAAGTTGTAACTTAACATTGATTTAATTTTAAATAAAATTAGAGACTAGAGTTTTGTACTTTTAAATTTATCTTTAGGTAGATTGTAATCATTGTGGAAAATAATTCCAAATATTAGATAGCCAAGATCGGAGTTATCGGACAATGAATATATATGATGGTTTATAAACGTGTCTCCCTGAAAAAAGAATCCAGCTGCCCCTAATTTCTTAAGTTTATATTAAGGAGATATTGAGTCAGTATAGTGGATAGAACAAACTGACAAAGCCAAAAAAAAATCATTGATACACCCATTGGTCAGAGAAGAATAGGCAGACCCAGAACAAGGTTCCTTAATAACGTCGATGAAGACATGAGAAATATGGGAATACATGCTTGGTGGAGGAAGGCGGTGAATTGGGACGACTAAAGAGAAATTCTTGAGGAGTCTAGGACTCATACACAGTTGAAAATCTAGGATGGTGATGATGATAGTTGCAAAATTACTTCAAAATAATTAAAGTTAAATTTTTATTATATTATTCCATATCAAGTAAAAACTTACATAGTAAATAAATTCCTTACACTGTGCTTGTATGATTTACTACTTCATTAGCATATTTGACCATTGAGCGTCTAGCATTAAGCAGAATATTATAGCTATATAGCTAATTCAAAAACAATTCGTTTATGATTACTTCAAATGTCAGTAAAACATAGTTTATCATCATATAAAGTTATTTAATTAATGCCATAAGCTGGTAAATTTTATAGCATCTAGAACAAAGCTAAACGGCGATTTTCTACTATTAAAATACCAAGAATTGTCGTATTTGCGTAATATTGAAATAAAAATATTTATTGGGATATTATAGTTTTGTTTATTATTCAATTTGCATATTTATTCAAATTTAATAAACGCGAATTATAAATCAATATATTCATATGCACCCATATCGCAGCATTTGCTGAATAACAAACACTGATTCTAAAATTATAATGCATAGAGAGCAGAAATAGGACAGCATAGAAAATAAAAAAACTTTTTCCTTGTCATTAGATATTTGGTACCAGTTCGCAAAAACAAATATATATATACAGATTGAACGAATTTAAAACGGAACATACGAAATCAATGTATTTCGGCTTAACTCCGCTCTAGGTGGTTGGCCAACAAAAGGTTGTCAAATAATTATATTATAAAAATCCAATACTTCAGCGGGCTGCTGGATTCTGAACTCATTCAAGAACAAGTCAAAACTCCACCCAAATAGGTTGCCTAGAATCACTGTGAAAACTAGA
Organism: Diabrotica undecimpunctata; assembly: GCF_040954645.1. NCBI lineage: Eukaryota > Metazoa > Arthropoda > Insecta > Coleoptera > Chrysomelidae > Diabrotica > Diabrotica undecimpunctata. Next base: position 52,889,566 of record NC_092812.1, read on the forward strand.
CTACACAAGCAGTTATTATGCTGTCAAACCACTTATCGCTTCCTTATAGTCCAAGAGATAGAGCCGAAATTTTGAACTGATCAGTAATATGACATTTCTCTATTGGAATATATTCATTGTAACTGGGTTAAGACTTTGCCTTACAGGCGGATGCCCCTCATGGTACAGGGGGTGGCTATACAAGGATGAAGTTCTCATTTTTTTCGGAAAAATTAATGATCGATAATATGGCTGAAAATTTGCCTAGAGTAAGATCTTGGTATAACTAGACGAAATCCCAAAGATCGGACGCGAGAGTGGATACATAAGGGGTGGCGGACAGGGGTGAAGTTGCAATTTTTTGGGGAAAAATTAACGATAAGTAATATGTCCGCCATTTTCATGGCTCATTAGTTAGCCCCTAAAAACTTTAAATCCAAAAGGGCGGACAGCTGGGTTGGTACAGAGAGCCATAAAACGGGGTCAAATGTACCACTTGCCTGCGCATTTTAGGTCTCGGTAACAATTTTCAAACTGATTTTATTATGATATTTTTATACCGATTGATTTGAAAATTTGTATGCTCACTTCTGTTACTATTCTGAGAAGCGTCAAGTAGAGTTTTCCTCAAAATTTTCCAAAAAAATTTCCGTAAATGAAAATTTTCGTAATTTTTTGAGGTAAAATCTAATTTGTAGAATCCTTTCGATTTTCTGTAAGTTATACCATGAATTTTTTTCCAAAAATTTTCAAACGATTTTTCCTATAAGAAAAAAAAAATTAGAAAAACTTTTCTAAAACATTTGATAAAACTCATCTGTCATCGTCTGAATCTTTTATAGAATATTTTGTAGTTTTAAAATGATATTATGATAATGTTTTTTTTTAAACTAAAGTCATATTTACTTTACAAATCACATTTTTTTCTTAAATATAAATATTTTACGAATTAATTTTTAATTGAATAAATTTTTGATATTTGATATTTTATTAAATTAAAGTAATTTTATAATGTTAACTATTAAATATTTTTGGTATAACAAATAGTAAGTTTACTTATTTTTTATTACAATAAAAATTGTATTCAAGAGATTATTTCTATTTATCAATAGGTAAAATTCAATTTGTAGAATTCCTTTAACATTTTACAAATAATTATTAATAAAAATCAATTTAATAGTGGAATTATCAATTTTTTAAGTTTTGAAATTTACTTTGTAGATATTTTCAATATTTTTTTTAACTTTCAAATTGATTGAATTTTTTTTTCATTAGTTAATTATAATTTTACAAATTCTGGTTGGACATTAATTTTGCATGATTATTATTTTAAAATATTAAAATAATAATGATGCGCGTTCCATTTAGATCAGTAATTCTAGACGCATGCGCTAAATGTAATAAGTATCAAGATGCTTTTATCCAACTTGGTGAAACTGACTTCGATTGTAATGAAGTTTTTGAAACCTTAGAAACTTTCATATGTCACTTATATGGAACAGGACTAACGAGAACAATTCCAAAAAGAAAAGTAAACGATGTCAGACTTTCACTATTTAACCGGCAGTATAATTTGCATGATGCGAACGAGCCTTTTAAAAAAAACTAAAAAATTTCGATGCTTCAAGCTTACCACCATGTCAAGATGAATTACACCAACATCTACTGCGAGCTCATTATATTTCAAATATTTGGACAAATGCTCATAAAAAAGTACCAACAGAATTGATGTTGAAGAACATGGTTGGGAGTTTGAAGATGAAACATATAAATTCAAATGGTTTAGTGGACCTCAGATGCTAGAATCAGTTCGAGAAGTAGTGATTGAAAATGAAGCAGATAATGAATGTGATATTATTGAAAGTGAAAGTGACGAAGATGATGAATGTGATGGCATCAATGAGAGTGAGAAAAATGACGAAATTTTTTTTTCTTATCGGAAAAATCGTTTGAAAATTTTTGGAAAAAAATCATGGTATAACTGACAGAAAATCGAAAGGATTCTACAAATTAGATTTTATCTCAAAAAATTACAAAAATTTTCATTTACGGAAATTTTTTTGGAAAATTTTGAGGAAAACTCTACTTGACGCTTTTCAGAATAGTAACAGAAGTGAGCATACAAATTTTCAAATTAATCGGTATAAAAATATCATAATAAAATCAGTTTGAAAATTGTTACCGAGCCCTAAAATGCGCAGGCAAGTGGTACATTTGACCCCGTTTTATGGCTCTCTGTACCAACCCAGCTGTCTGCTCTTTTGGATTTAGAGTTTTTAGGGGCTTAATAATGAGCCATGAAAATGACGGACATATTACTTATCGTTAATTTTTCCCCAAAAAATTGCAACTTCACCCCTGTCCGCCACCCCTTATGTATCCACTCTCGCGTCCGCCCTTTGGGATTTCGTCTAGTTATACCAAGATCTTACTCTGGGCAAATTTTCAGCCATATTATCGATCGTTATTTTTCCGAAAAAAATTATAACTTCATTCCTGTATAGCCAGCCCCTGTACCACGAGGGGCGTCCGCCTGTAAGGCAAAGTCTTAACCCAGTTACAATGAATATATTCCAATAGAGAAATGTCATATTACTGATCAGTTCAAAATTTCGGCTCTATCTCTCCGACTATTAGGCAAGCTCCTCTTTCCTTTAAAGGAGACAGATAGTTGAACGATATTTTATACAATGTCTATCACTGGATATGGATTTATTTTTGTCCAAGTTTTATATTGGTCCACTATTTCAAATGCAGTTCAAACAGACATATATTAAATTGTATGTTCCGTTTTAATTTCGTTCAATCTGTATATATATATATATATATATATATATATATATATATATATATATATATATATATTGTATATTCCTACAGTTTTTAACAGAAATACGTTTAGAAGCTATTCAACGTTTATTTAGAAATCTGTAAATACTTTATAGATTTATATCTGTAAAGCTGTAAACACTTTCCCCTGTACACGAGTTGAATCTGGGCTCTTTTATTAATTGCTTTAATGAATCAAAATCCTGGTAATTACGTGTTGACTTCTTACTTAATACCCTCAAATAGATCATGAACTATATGAGCCAAGCAAAGTAATACAGAAGAATCAGACCACTAGTGAGCTTTTCGGTATTAATATTCTTGATGCTGACACGTAAGCTCTTGAATTGTTTGAATATTACTTAGTGTGAATGCAAAGGTAGGGCACTCTTTTGTCCTGGGATGAGAAATTGGCCCCGAAGGCAGATGAGCCAAAATTGGCCAACGGGATTTAGAAAGTACGTGGAAACCACTAAATTAAAGATCCTTATGGATATCCTGAAATAATTATCTTATTTATCGGAAAAAAATAAAGCAAAGGCCCTCAGTTCCGGGTATTATTCATAAAGTAGCGACATGGAACGTCAACAATTTGTGCATCCCAGGAAAGTTACATAACCTGCTCAAATAAATGCAGTGTCTAGAAGTAAAAGCATTGGGTGTAAGTGAATTGAGGTGGTCTGGCTCAGGTATATCTCACAAAGACAACTTTCATCATCATCATCATCATCATCAGGTTCCCCAAAACTTCTATATAACTCAAAGTTGTAGCGCCTACGCCACAAACCCTGTTCTTGGATTCCTCCATATATTTTCCTTAGAATTGTTCTCTCGAAACGTTTAAACAATTCTTGGTCGTTCTGTGTAAGTGACCACGTTTCAGACCCGTATGTTAACACTGGCCTTATTAGTGTTTTATAATATATGGTAACTTTAATTTTTCTGGGTAGTTTTGGGGCCATCTGTTTCCTCAAGCCATAAAAGCACTTATTGGCAAGCACTATTCTTCTTTTAATTTCTTGAACATTGACTTTGTTGTCTTTGGTCAGCAGCGAGCCCAGGTAGACGAAGGTGTCCACACCTTTCAGTTCCAGATCATTAATTAATAGTCTAGGTATCTGGTTGCCTGATCTAGTACAATACATATACTTGATTTTCTGTGCGTTTATTTTTAATCCCATTCTAAGTGCAGACGCCCTTAGTGATCGAAATGCTTCGATCAGAGATTCTGTGGACCTAGCAATAATGTCTATGTCATCTGCATATCCGACCACTTGTACAGATTTATTAAAGATGGTGCCATTCGTATTAATATGGCACTCTCGAATTACTTTTTCTAGTGCAAGGTTAAATAAGAGACATGACAGTCCATCTCCCTGTCTCAGTCCATTTTTACAATGGAAGGGTCTGGAAAAGTCGTTTTGGATTCTGACTACACTCTCTACGCCTGTGAGTGTAAGTTCCGTTAGTTGAACAAGATGAAGCGGTATTTGAAATTCCACCATAGCCTGTAGAAGTTTTTGTCTGTTGACTGAGTCGTATGCGGCTTTGAAATCCACGAATATGTGGTAGGTGTCAACTCCAAACTCAAGCGTTTTCTCAAGAATCTGCCTGACTGTGAAGATTTGATCCGTTGTTGATTTATTGGGTCGGAAACCGCACTGGTAGGTCCCAACTATTTGTTCAGCATAGGGAATCAATCTTCTATACAATACGTTGGACAATACTTTATATGCCACGGTAAGTAGGGTGATGCCCCTATAATTATCACACACCATCATATCTCCCTTTTTGTGAAGAGGGTGCATTACACCTAATTTCCAGTCCACGGGCGTTTCCTTCCGTTGCCAGATTTTGGTTACTAATTTATGCATGTGTTTAAAAAGGGTGTCACCACCATTCTTAAAGAGTTCGGCAGGAAGATTATTCAAACCGCGAGCTTTGTTATTTTTAGTTTTGAAATGGCTTCTATAATTTCTTCTTCGGTGGGGGGCGGCTCTTGGGCGTTTTCATCCATTTCAGGCAAAGTAAAGACAAAAACAACTTTACAGTGTATTATTCCGGTAGCGACGCCACAGATAATTACCAAAAGAATGGAGTTACAATAGGGCTAGCAAAATAGAAGTGAAGTTAGTAGGTCAATCTGATGAGAGTTACTAATTGAATTTTTGAAGAACGAATTGTATTCGTATTCGTTGAATACGAAATCAAATTGACTACATCTTGATAAACAAAAGATTCCGCAACTATATAAAAAGAGTGGTCGCTTACCCTGGTGCTGACATTTCGTCTGACCCCCTAATCGCGAATGTAAAGCTTTATCTGCAAAGCTTAAAGAACCATCTAACACAAAATACATAAACACAAGACAATTAATGGGAGATAAAGAGCTTAAAACTACATACAGTAAGCACATCAACGAGAACTTGAAAAATATACAAGTAAATTGCATAGAAGAATCCTGTGGGAAAATAAAAATGGCTATAGCCAATGCTGACGAAGTAAACGCAAGTAAAATAAGAAGAAAACTTACATAGAAGTAAAAACTTCTAATATAAGTTTTTTAAGGGGTCACATCCTGAGAGGAAAAAATACGCAATCCCTCAACTAATTATCTAAGACAAGAGGGCAAGAGAGGAGTTGGTCTCAAACAAATGTGGTGGCTACGAAATATAAAGAACTGGACAGGCAAAAATAACACTGGCGAGCTTTTGCATACCGCAAAAGATAGACGTCTGGCCTTAAGATAATTTGCCAACGCACTATTGGTGGACAGCACTATAAGAAGAGAAATTAATGTTAAGATCAGGTTCTTCAAAATAAAAGAGCAGTACATCCTTTTAAGAAAAAATACGATCATGATTGCTTTTCCTACCATAAGGTGAGACTTACATTTCTTAGTCTCGGAGATTGCGATGCTTTCACTGCATATTTTGATTGGATTCTGGTTCGTAGTAATAATACCAAGACACATCTCTAGAAACTTGATATAAAAAAAGCATTACCTATGATCTTGGGATATCCCATCCAAGGGTTGTCATCTTGGGATGACACCAAACTGCCAGAAGTCGTTCTATACGTCACCTCACCATTTATTTCGTGGGTCACTGCCTTCTGGTTTATGGAGGTATGCTTCAATATGCATGTATATGTTCAAACAATTCGCCATTTTGTAATAAGCGGTATCCCAATCGATTGTAAATTTCTGTCAATATCTGTACATTTTTGGGCAGAATAAATTTTTAATTTTAATAATCGTTTGAAGCTAGATCTACCAATCTCGCAGGCCATTTAATGTTACAGTTAGGTCCAATCAAACAGTTATTAAAACTGTTTTCAAGGAATTCCTTAACTTCCCGCTTTTATGCACAGAGCACCTATCCATTTGAAACCAAATTTCTTCGTCATCTGAAGTTACTTCTGCAAGTATCAGTGGCAAAATCTCTTCTTGTATCAAGTCCAAAAACTTTCCTGAATATAGAAAATGTATCAAACTTTATTTTATTTTTAATCAGGCGAATATATAAGAAACTCAAGAAAGAAATGGACGGTGATCTATAATTTCACATCTACACAAAGAAAAAATATTCCATGAAAAATTGACTAAAGATGTAATAAAATCAAACATTGAAATAGAAGATTCCAGAGATCCTGATTATTTAGATTGTTACATGAGCAGGACTTAACTTAAACACATATACTTGTTCACGGTCCGAACTCACGCCAATACCTAAATTCTTATCCACCTCTATTTTTAAAAGCGGTACACAAAATCAGTATTTGGCTTTAAATTGATTTCCATTTTCTGCTTTCTTTTTCGTGTACCGCATCCGCTACTAAGGTTGGCTATGATCATACCAATTTTAATGCTCCAGATAGCTGCTCGGAATCGTTGAATAAAATTGCAAGCGAACCATTCTACAATATTCCTCGAACAAGATATTTTTCTCTCCCCTATTACTGCACATATTATCTCTAATTCTCGTTTTAATTATCAACGTTAACTCTTTTTGATTGTTCATCCTTTCGAGCATGTCCTGGTTAATTAATTTACTCTTCCAGGAGATTTTCATACACACAATAAGAAAATCTAACATTTAAGCATTCATAATTTCAATTTTAAGCTTGGACTTTGACTACATAGCTGTTACAACCTGTAACATATCATAATACGGCCCTAACCTTTTTTTATTAATAGCACAAAGTGCGCTTTTGTACTATATTTCTTTGTAAATATACAGCAACAAAGATCGAGATTTCGTTAAATGTCTGTTGTAAGTTTTTACCTCATAAATCAGCAGATCTTTTCATATTTATTCTAAGAAATTATTATTAACATAATATCAGATTCACACCTGATTATAAAAATTAGACTCTTTTGTATATATATTATTCACAAAATACCCCAAATGCTAATTTTAGGCGTCAGTAAACTAGGTCCATTTTTATTTTATCGTTATAAAAAACAATTGCCACCACACACCTGTATTTTTTATCGTTCTATTGTCAATAAAAGGTATTTGAATCTTCGACCATAAAAAAAACATTTTATTCCTTTTGAATTTACAAGGATTACATTTGAAGGAATAAAAATCACTGGGAAAGTGTCAAAAATGTTAACCGTGAACAATGGATAAGAAGTATTAACAATTATTATGAATAGAGTTACCTAATGTACAACAACAAGGAATAATCATTTAATATATTGAACAGCTTTAATTACACTTTTTATTTTTGTTCTAGACAGCTACGTAAATGATTCCTTTTGCAGTTAAATAATAAAACTCTAATAATTATAACAAAATCTCAAACGTCTTTCTACTCTAATAATTATATTTTTGGTTTCAGCTTTTGGTCAATCAATTCTACAAATTCTTGGCTGTCTTTTACCGTTTCTTGAACACGATCTTATAGACAATTTGCCGTATTTAGCAGCATCGTCTATATCTGTACTTCCTCACCACCTCCATCAAGAAATAATTAATACTTTGTGTTTTTATATTCTTCCTTTTACAATAAGTAAGTATACTACTAATTGTTGAAAATTAATTAGAATAGTTAATAAATGATTGTAAAATAGCTTTTTAAAATGTAATAGTAGTAATATTCTTTTTGTATAGAAGAAAAATCCACTTGGTATTTTCTTCTACCTTGCAATTAAGTGTTTTCAAAAATCTAAATCAAAATATTTAACTACTAAATAAAGAGAATATATTGTACGGCGTAGAATGGCGAAGACAGGAAGAAACAACTACCAAAAAAGTTCAAAATTTGATAAATAAATCGTTGAGAAAGTTCCTAAAAGTATACTGATAAGATAACAAACGCACAACTATGCAGAACAACAAAACAAAAGAAACTAACAGTCACGATTAAAAGAAGAAAATGGAAATGGATTGGACATAGACTAAGGAAAGACCAAAATAATATAACCAGACAGGTACTCAAGTACCAAATGGGCGGAAGAAGAAAAGGAAGACCGGATAATAATGTATAAGAACTGTAATAAGATATCATCAAAGAATTGGCTTGAAATGGAGAAAGATCGAACAAAGAGTCAGAAATAGAGAGTAATGGAAAAGACTATAGAGGAAATTTCGAAGAATAAAACAGAAGAGGATGCACTACTCCAGCCAATCAGGTATCCTTCACTTTTGGCTAAGGAATGCAAGAACGCCCAATATTCCATAAAAAGGGAAGACAGTAGAAAGATATATTGTAACTTAATTGCTTAATTTTTTTCAGTTTAAAATACGACTATTTTGGCCTATTGATTTCAACTTCGGAAATCATCCTCAAAATATAAATTAAACCAATTACTCTGTTTTGTTACTTGGTAATACAAAATTCTTCTAATTTAATTTTATCTGCCTATGTAATACATATTATTTAATCTAATGAACTGTCTTCAATTAAAGTCGTTCCAAGAACGCATCTTATCCTTACCAATATTGTCAATATCAATTTGAGGTCAGCTACTTTAAAATGTATAATACATGTCTGAATTGTCAATATAAAAATATGGCATATAAAATTAAATTAAATACAGAAAAATAAAAAACTCAAAGCAATTAAATATGATTTTAGCAAGGCATGGTGATCGCGACAATAACATCTGTCAATCAGTTTCTGCTGTTATAATGATGGTTTTTCACAACTCCACAAATCCTGCCCATCACTGCCAACTGTTGGAATGTTTAATGACGTTAAAGCAGAACATTTTAAAGGATATTTTAAGCGTGATTGCCTATGGTACATCAACAGCACGATCATCAGCTGCAAAATTATTGTTTTATTACTGGCCAACGTTCAATGCCAATTTGTTTGATCGCAAAAACCTTATTTGCAAATTTGCAGGTAACCACTTTTTATATACCAGCAAAATCAATTTTTCAGTGATGCATCATAACAATTCGATTATATTTTTCTTTTAGACCCGACGCCTTTTGTTTGCCAACGAGACATGTGTCCAAATACCGGGAACGCTGAAGCTGCGAAGGTTTGTTACGATCACTGCATCTCAATAACCTTTGCAAGTGATACACCACCACCTCTGTATTTATGCATTGAATGCGCAAACGAAATCCATCGGGAACATCCAAACCAAATGTTTTTTGATATCTTACATCCAATGCAACAAGTTTCTATGGTTTGCGAGAATAAGGTAAAATATAAGATCTATATATCCATCTACGACAAAAAATTATGCAATTCCCCTAATATATTGATTATAGCTATAACCCCTTTTCTCGCTGGATTTATACACTTAAACATTCTTGTTTCTAGATAGTTCATTTGATATTATTATTTATTTTTAACTACACAACATTTGGTGCCGTACATCATACCTGATCTTAAATCAATCTGTTAGTACAACACACCACCAGCTTCTTTATCTTTCATTCGTCCTTCTCTAAATATACTACATGCACCTTTATATATTCCGTCATTGCTGTGTAATACCTAGCTTCGAAAAACCCTTACTTTTCAAAATCATTTTACCGTCCAAAGTTATTATTTTAATTTTAGTAGTAACAATTTAGAAGCAATAATTATGAAATGCTACTTCGAAATAAAATTGTACCTGCCCTGAGAAACAAGTTTGGAACTAAATTTAATGAGACATAGTTTTGGTAAGATGGAGCTCCGGCTAATTTTGGTGTAAATGTTCCACATTATTTAGATCAGGCATTTCCCGGGCGATGGATTGATAGATTAGGTAGTATTGAATGGCCTCCTCGTTCACTCGATTTAAATCCTAAAGATTATTTTATATATGTACGTATGGACCATCCATTTAAGGAATAATTGGGCGTTTACAGACTTTTGGTCAACTCTCTATATCAATCCCCAAGGAATGTCTTCTTGAAACTATCCTGTAATCCGATTTAACGCTAATCACCGGAACCTTCTTTTTTTATTCAATGTCCGCCAGAAACTACTACTTTATATAACTGCATCATTTTAACTTGTATAAATATTTTTAGAACTGTCGCTCAACTGATAAATCTGCAATATCTATTTGTTTTTCTACTGAATGTGCTAGCTATAATGGAAACCATCCTATAAGATACTGCGAACAATGTCATAATAACAGACATAATAATAGACGGGGTGGAGATCACGTAGTCCATAAAAGTATACCACCAACTTGGAATATGGAACCTGAAATGCAGACTTATATGGTAGAGGCTATAGTAAGGTACATTTTTATATTTATTTAATTTATTTTTAGAGCCTAATTAAATGTTCATCAATTTTAGTTTACTGAAAGAAGCAAAAATACCGCAGTTGGAGCAGAAAGAAGAGAAAAGAGATGGTGAGAAGGAAGGCAGAGAAGGAAAGGAAGGAAAAAGTCCCGTACCAGCCTTAGACAATATAACAATAGAAGAAAGACAGCTTCTGGGACGATATGGAGTGTGGCTATTGGTTGGTAGATGCACTCCAACAGAAAGTACATTGGTTGAAGTACTTGGTCGTCTGCTAGCTATGATTTTTCATTGGTTCCACATGACAGCATACTCATACGATGGTAATAATATGCTAACATATTATTGCAAATTATTATTATTATAATACTTTTCAGTTTTGAGATTACTGAGCCTTTTGGAAAATATTACAAAATATTAATACAATATCACATTAGTAAAAACCAATATAGAAAGTTAAGATCACAATGCTGTCCCAGTAACTTTGTGTGAATATGATACTTTATAATGTAAAAAATAGTTCCTGTTTTGCATTTCTTGGTCTAAACGATTTTTGAACTAGTTTTTTATGTATAACCAATTGTTTCATTACTCAGTCTATTCCAATGGTAAATGATTCTGTTTGTAAGAAAATGTATTCTTAATAATTGATTGCATTTTTCTTTTAGCTTTAAGTAGTTTTAGCTTATGACCTCTAAGGTATGTGTTATTGCTGAAGTTATAGATATCCAGATGGCAGGTGTAATAGCCGTTTAGTATTTTAAATGTTTCAATCAGGTCATCTCTTGCTATTCTATATTTGAGGTTGGTAAGGTTGAGCTGTCTTAATCTAGCCTCATATGGCAAGTTCGTTAGTTATTCAGGTAATTTAGTGAATCGCTTTAATTGTCTCCTTATCTGCTCTATATACTTCATATAGTAATAATTTATATTTATATTTGCAGGACAAGAAGAAAGTACCTTAGAGAAACTAAAGACTGAAGTTGTATGCAACTGGCTACGAAGCATTAGTCAGACACATTATAACCTTTTTATCTCATGCCTTTTACCCCATCCTCCAGAGTATGCTCGCATAGGCGGCCATTGGTAAGATATCGGTCAAGTTAATTAGATTAAAGTAAATATGAACCAAGTAAAAATCATCTCTTGAATTCTTCAATTATCAGTTTGATCATAAAAATTCAAAACTAAATACTTTTATATAAATCGTTTAAATTTTAAGGATTACTACAATTCATTTCAGGGATACACTGTCATCACGCACAACACATTTAAAGGACGGATTAAATCGTCTTTTTTGCTTAGTACCTTACGAAGTGATAACTCAAGAAATATGGAACTACGTCATGCCTCACTGGATGGAGGCTATCGTTAACGACGTACCCGAAAAAGAATTATTCGAACTACGTATAATATTAAACAAAATTCTTGATACAGATATGAGTCCACTAGGTTTTAATTCGAAAAAAATGTATCAGTTTGTTTCGTTCAGATTTCAGAAAACCAGTGCCAAAGTACAGCAACAAGCATTACAGTGGTTACAGGTAAGGCTTATACAATATTTTTAAATGTTTGCAAAATGTAACATCATTACAACTGTATACCAAATACTACCCTTATATAAAACTCCAAGAACTCTAGATAAAAGTTGTCAACTTTCTTATAGAGAATTTAAAGATTTTTCCCAGCTAATCAAGTTAGATATACAGAAGATACCAAAAGAGACCAACTTTAGTGTCCCATTATGTCAGTGGATTCCCATCATTCACTCGCATTCCCTAATATTTGGCCCCCTGATCTTTTGGATGTTCGTCTTTTGCCCCTATTACTTTTATTCCATTTTAAAGAATTCCTCTTCGGTTTCCTGCATGGAAGTCATCCTAAGTCTACGTAACAGACTTGGATTCGTTAGTTTTTATAACCTACTTAGATTTATTTACATCCAGTTGCAAAAAACTAACACGAAAGCATTGAAAATATAGTTGTATAGACAAGTGGTGTTGTTAATTTTTGGTTCCTTATCTCTTATTTTAAACGTTTTTCCATGGTTTATCCACAATTTTGATAGTCATTGCATCTTGTTCAGATGCTTTATTATTTTTTGTACTTCTCGTATTTGGTACACTTTTGTGTACTATTTGCATAATACACAAATATTTATATTAGTAACAATTTTTAAAGGTAAATGTTGATTGCTGTTTTTTTTTGCAGACGCTGACTTTGCTGGAAATCATAATTCCTCTAGATTTACTCTTTACCATATTCGGGGAAGGTGTGTCAAACATGAAAGAAGGTATAGTAGAAAGTGATGGTGAACCTATCACATTGCACGATCTCGAAATACCTAGTAAAGCAGAACGAGAACAGAAAAGGGGATCGATTTGTAAGTTACCAAATTTTGAGTCAGTCTCTCACACAACGCTACTTTTGATAGTAATTTTTGTCATTTCAAACTAAAACTTTTGTAGCGTTGCTAGAGAATGGCTCAGTTGCTAGAGTAGAAAGTGTAAAGAGTTGCCACGAAATACCTAGATGTATGTAGATGATTAGTTTAGTTTATGGAACAAAAATCTTTAAGAGAGCTTCAAAAATTCTATGTCGGTCTTTTTTATTGAGATATACCACACCAACCGTAATAGTTTGTTAGTGGGTATCCAGTTATGCAGTGGTTTATAAGTTATAAAGTTATGCTTTGCACTATACAATATAAATAAATATACAACACAATACAACATACAATAATTTTTACAAAATGACTTGGTTCCATGAGGTACTAGGGGAGACCGGGGCAGCGAGGACCAGCTAAGCACAATGTCTTTATATAATTTCTGTTTATTGTGGTATAAATATAAAAAAATACTTTATAACTCTATGATATAAATATGTTATTCTGTTACAAAATGAAAAATAAATTTGTACATTTGCAAGAAAAAAAAATAAAATTGTTCCATGTGTCATGTGGACCTCCATGTCCCATATGTTGGAGCGAGTAGATCCACCATATTAAAAATAAGTAAGAAGGTAATGGAGATGGTTAACATAAACACAATTCACAGATTAACTCAGTATCTTCCTCTTGTGTCCCCGCACATTCTTCGTGGGCCCACCGATGACAAGTTTGCTTTTCACTATTGCTGCTTTGATCATTTTTCTCAATCATTTTTGTATTTTTCTTTTTCCTCGCTATTTTATTTTTGTTTAAAAGTGGCTTTTTAGAAATATTTGATAAGATTTTTTTGGAGTTAAAGAAAAGGCTTTGGTCTTCCAAATCGGTTTTTCTTTTTTACTGTTGCTAGGTTAAATGTGTCTTTTCTTCTTTCTTGTTTTTCTTCTAAAGCATCCTTAATAGGTGTGCTAGTAAGGATTGTGGAATTTTATTCTCTCTTTCTTTGCCTTTTCTTTTTTCTATTGTCTGAAACTGCAACTGGCGATACGATTTGTAATACTTCTACAAATGGTGAAGACTGAACAATTTCTGCTTTCGAAGAACCCGGTTCTGCACTAAATTCTGATGAACTTGGCCCTGATTATGAATTTGTAGATAAGTTTTCTACATTTTCATTAACAGTCGAAGGCAGGAAATCAGATTCTTCGAAAACATTCAGGTTAAATAGATAGATGCCACTTCTTTCAAAACCTTTGGCAGCTTTATCTACTGTAGCCACTTTCTGGAATGCTCTGGTGCTTAATTGCACTACTTCGTATATTGTGATCAGTTCTCCTTTATGACTTGTCATGTAGAAATCATGAGTATACTAAGCCTTGAATGGCCCAAAAAATGTTAAATCAGGTGGCTGCATTCGGTGACTGCAGTGAAGTGGGATAGTCAGCATTACTATATGATTTTCTCTTGCTCTCAACACACCCTCAACTGCCTATGGCTAATGTGCTCGTTCAAGATTAGTAAAACTGGCTTTTCCTTGCTGGGCTTTGAATGCTCTATAAAATGATTTAAATATTTAAAAAAAAATCTCACTATCCATCCAACCAGATCCATTAGCAAAACCAACAGCTGCTAGAGGTGCATCTCTTGATAATGATGAAGCTAATCTCTTTAGAGGAAACAGATAAAATGGAGGAATGTAGCTTCCAGTCACTGAAAATCCATTAACTATTCTTCCTACTTGCTTTTGCTTCTTCTTTGTCATTATTTTAGTAGGTTTCATCATAATTGTATATGTTTTCTGCACTAAAATTGTAACGATCTGAAACTGTGTTTAAAAGATCAAAAAAAATTGTGACTTATTCTTTATTGAAACCTAAGGCTCTATTAAGACTTGTGGCTTCAGTTGCTGTCTGCTGTCTGCAGTCGTTGTCGAGGGGAATGTCTAAGTACACGTTAACCTACCGCGGAAACCTCGTCCTTCTGTGGTCACCAGTTTCCTGTTTACCTCCGTGCATGTAATTCATGCTGTGACAGGTAGTGGTGCTTTCGTGTATTTCCTTAAAGTTTTGGCAGTGGAACCCGTTAAAAAAAAAGCTGAGACGTGCAGGATGAGATATGTGCTTAAGAAAATTCGGTTACAATTCGAGCGGGGGGCCAAAACAAAAATTATCCGTTTCATTCACTATGTTGAAAATGTTGCAAGAACGGGTTTCATCAATCTCAAAAAAAAGATGGTAACACCACAAGACTAGATTGACAATATTCGCAATTTACGACGTGAACCTTTTCCTTTCAAGGTGATTGCAGTAAAGCAGAAATATGTAAGCAAATGAACACAATTTTCGAGAAGCGCTTGAAGAAAAAATGTCCGTTTGGCATTCAAAAAATGACATCAATTCTTATAAAATCCGGCCACTGCAAGTCTGTGAGAATTCGAGATAACTACAATGGTGTTGGAATCATGTAGTTTATTATGGAAACTCGACTGTATATCCAAAATAATCATCTTACTCAGGAAGGTTTGTACCTACTTTCTGAACAATCATATTCAAAATTTTTACCAGTTAATACAGAAAAATACAATGACATAAAGCATTTGTTTAAATTCTGTGACAAGAAAGCAGCTAAATTTCTTTTGTTATGTTATCCATGTTTAAAAAACCAATGCCATTTGAGTTCTAAACGTTTATAAGTTATTGTGTGCATGAAATATTGTTTTATGTGTTGTGATTTTTAAATATGATTCGCAACAAAATTAGGGTGAATTTGATGTGAATTTAATTTTGTAGTGTTTAACCAATAAACTTTTTTATCAGAAAAGCATTCTTTTACTTTCCTGTCACCAATAATAAAAAACTGCCTAACACCCTGTACAAAAAGTGCATAAAATTCTAGTTAAAAATAAAAAACTGAAAAATGGACTAATTCACTCCTTTCCTAAAAACACACCTCTTTAAATGGTAGCACTCCGCGGTTTTTCATATTTGGGAGTCCATTGACCATAAGAAACTATAAAACTCCTTTAACTTTGTAGTTTCTTTTAGCTCTCTTTTTTTGGACAAGTCTATTGGCCTTGTCAGGAGCTAAAATTGCTGTCTGATTGCACATTTAGTTATATTATCTATAAAGAAACAAATTAGTTAAGGCCTTCTTTTCATAGATATTTTGAAGCTGATCTTTTAGACTAAATATGTACAAATAATAAAAAATACCATGTTTTACAATTATCTATTTTTAAATGTGGAATTCATACTAATTTACAATGTTAAGTGAACTCATGATCTGACTCATTAAACTTTAAGTTGTGAATAACACAGCAAAATTTTTACTTTAATTTGAGTTATATATGAAATAAAAAACACTTCATTGCTTGGATAAAATTGTTCTTAATATCTCACAAAAATTTTTATCGGGTATATATATTTATATATGCTTCTTGATTCACTATACATCATGCTGGCTTTGTATAAGTCAAATTTAATTCATCTTTGTAACTACAATGTATTTGGTGTTATAGTTTACAGAATGCAGTAGTGCTATATAAGTGGCAACTCTGGAAAGTGAACAAGTTTCACACACTATTTCTCACTCTTGCAGCACCTCTTATTGAAGATGAAGATTCAGGAAAGACATCATTTTCAGATGAGGAAAACAGGCTCTCCCCTCAAGCAGAGTTCGAAACTGACGCAGAACACAATCTGTATTGTTGTCTGTTAATGCTAGACATCTTATTGAAGCAAATGGAACTACAAGACACTGACAAACACACTGGCTTGAATTCATCACTTTGTAAAGATGTGTGCTGGCTGTTGAAATGTATGATAACGGCAGCTTGGATAGCGAATCACTCATGTTCATTAAAATCTGAGTGCACGTACTGTGAATCTAGCATCATGTGGCATCAATTATCATTACAAATATTGAAATATCTTTCACCCATTTATCCAGCTTATCCGCCTGACGTAAGTTGTAGCAGAAAGAATGTGTAAGAATTACAGCCTGTTCTAATTTTCCGACACCAATACAAAAGACTAAGTCAAATTAGATCCAATATTACATTGAATTTAATTGAATTACATTGATTTTATATGTTTTATTTACATACATACATAGTAGGCCAGTAAAGAAATAGGTTTATAGGAAATAGCCATCGGTTTTTAAAGGTTATAAAGGTATATGAGGGATAGCTAATTACAAATTTTGCTTTTTTTTTAAACTATCATAAAAAGTGAAAACCTCATTTTTTGCCTATAAAACGTTTCTTATACATTTTAGACAAAAATGGTTTAAATAAAAGTTGTAAATCTTAAAAAGTTCTTTAATTTGCGAGTTTTTTAATTAAAGTATAAAAACAATTGAGCGAGATAATTGCAAAAAACCCTTATTTTTGCAGTAATTTTTAAATGTTAATAACTTTGATTTTTGCATAATGACATTTAATATAATTATTTAAAATTATGGCAATTAATGAGTTATTGAAGTGTGCTAAATCTCAGTTAGATCGGCCGAATGATTTGTAACTTATTCAATTTGTTTATCCAATTATAATAATTTATTTCAGTGACTCTAGAGGTATTTTTAAGATAAGAAATGTTTTATATGCAAAAAATGATTTTTTTACTTTTCATGATTGTTAAAAAAACAAAGCAAAATCAGCTATACGTCTTCAAGGATTTATCGTCAGCTATTCCTCATATACTGAAAGCGCCAAGGGTGGGTTGAGTATGCACTTTTATATCCCCTTAGTGCCTTGACGTTTTTTAATGTTTTATGGTGCCCAGATTCGATTTTTCGAGGGTCCCAGGCCAAAAATCAGTCAGATAATTTGTTATTAACAATTTAATTATTTGTAATTTTTGTTCGAACTATTCAAGACTACTTCACTGTAACAGAGGAGATGCTCAGTTTAATTCCATTACATGGAACAACCATGGGAACTGACATTCAATTCGTTACAAAAAGCCGTATCTGAACATGGAGGATTGGATAAATGTTCCTGCATTGTAGCCGATGGAGCCAAAGCAACTGTAGAAAGTAAAACTGGGTTTGCTGAACTCTTAAAACAAAATAATATCAACGGTCCTGTTATACACTGCATTGTTCACCAAGAGGCCTTATGTGGAAAATCCTTACGTCAAACAGATGCCATGAAAGTTACTGTTAAAATAACAAACATTATCAGAGGCGGCAATCGAGCACCCACTCATAGGAAGTTTGAAGATTTTTTTGGCTGAAGTGAATACTGCATATGAGGACTTATTATTACACACAGGGATTCGTTGGTTAAGCACCGGAAACTATTTGCAACGTTTCTTTGCTCTAAACAAGGAAATTGTCCTTTTCCTAAGAAATGAATTGAAGTCGAACACTACAGAATTCGAAAATCAAATGGAGGAAGCAAACTTCTTATCAAACCTTGCATTTCTTACCGACATAGCCTATCATCTGAACAAATTAAACTTGAAGCTTTAAGGAAAACAAGATGTTTTAAACAATAGAATATTGCCAACTTGTATTTATATAAAAGGATTTATAAATAAAATTAAGCTCTTCAATTCTATATTAGAGAAGCAAGATTTCACGTTGTTTCCAAACTGTAAAGAGCATTTTAAAGAAATGAAGGACTTTGATGAAATTTCATTCTCAGCCCAATTGGATTAGAATGGAAACACTTTGACAATTTGACAATTAATTTGGTGACTTCAGGAAGATATTCCCCTGAACGTTGTTCTCTAACGTCTAAACTTTTGTTACTTCATTAAATCATTCATTTCTTTTTCGATCTTTTCAAGTTTTATAAGCAATATTTCGCTAACTATTGTTGTTTTGAGATTTTATTTTATTATTATATTTTTCTCCCGAAATTGTGAACCATAAATGAAAACAAGGAATATGCAATAGTCAAATCTTTTCGTTTCCAGATTACTAATTCAAACCAGTTATAAGGGACCTTTGTTTCCTCCGTTATTTGTTTCATGAGGGTATAAAGGGAACTGTCCACCGCTTTTTAGGATTTCCGAAGTCATGGCATCTTGTCCAGGCGCTTTATTGAATTCACATGTTTACTTTAATCTGTAGCCTTTTATGTATGGATCATCTAAAATTACTTTTGGGTCCAGGATTTAATTTTGTTTGCAATTTTTTATCATTGATTCAGTAGATTTAGCGAACTGTTAATTTTATAGTATGTGGACTTGTACTTACCTTACGGATGTCTGTGTATTTGGACAGTTTGATAGATGTAAACCAATTTTCTATATATTCTATAGAGTTTTGATTGTAAAAATACAAAATTTTTATTAACAGATCTATAGTGCTAACAGATCATCATTTTTTGTTAAAATCTTAGTTAGTTTTTTTCTTTCTGAAATATATTTTCTTTAAAGCATAGGCTCTATGTGGAGGTTTTGTGACTTTTTAATGTTAATTAAAACCTCCATCCAATTCACTGGAGGAAATATATAGATTTTTGTCTTATTTATTGGGTATTATATTCATTTATAGCTTATTTCCTCTATGATATTTCTTCCATCTGCATGAAATTTCCCTAAACTTCTGTACATGGAAGTAATTGCCGCAGGTTTTGGTTCATCAAGAAAGTCCTTTGTGAAATTAAAAGACTGTTCCTCGGCACATACCAACTCAAAATACCCATCCGTGAGTCGACATCCTTCATATCGAGAAGCATAACGAGCTTTAAGTGCCATTAGAGCATCATTTATTGATACTACTTCATTCTAGGACACCGTTTTGCCCAGATAATTCTTAAGAATTACTGCTGCCTTAATTTCCATTGAAGCAGTTTTATAACTTCAACTTCCACAATCTTTTGGGAAGGAAATTGCAGCTCTGCTCTCTTCGTAGTTTTTTTATTTCAAGATACTTGGCAGCCTGTATGATAACCTTGCTAATGCCAGCCCTCTGCTTTCTCATATTTCAAAAGTAATGCCGAGATACCTCAAGGTTCTCGGTGTTCTTTATAAGAATATTCGAATCGTCTTCTAAAGTTGGTTTCATTCCCTATATGTCGGAGATTGTTAAATTTTCTTTAGTTTGCAGGACATCATGTTTTGAAGTAATTTTGTTAGTTTTTGGGGTTTTATTTCGAGTCTCCCTTTTATTTTTTATTGATTTCGTGAATTCTGAACCCATGAGCATGGGACGAAATAAATGTCCATACCTACAGAATTTCCAATTTATATATGGCATAGTATGAAAGGAGGTTCGTCTTGGTGCTACTAGCAAACTATTCATGATAACTCTTCTTAAACACGCAACTTCCATACAGATGTGGGCACGGTAGAGTACGCTCAGTACTCCCTTAATTTGTGTGATGCTATTCTCTTAGTCTCTTGGCAGCAGTCTACCTGATCAAAGCTCTATTAACTTATTAAGGCGGAAGAGAAATTTAACCATAATCAAACAACCATCCAGAAATTAGAAACTCCTTAAAAGTGTTGGTTATAGATTTTAAAGTGTATTTTCAACGTACCTACATTCTGCCATTTGTAATCTTTTTTAAACATATTCGTCAGGATGGTGCAAGTAATTTTTAATGGAAAATAATAAAATACTTTAAAATACTAATTATAACTAATACATTAAACTATTTGAGTTGTTTAGTTATTTAGGTGGAAAAGAACAGGCTGTAAGAGTACCTCGGAGCTTGTCAAGTTTGTGAAATTTCAATGGATATTCGTACCTCAAGAAAAATTTATAAATGTAATCAAGTGCGAAATACTTTATAGCGTCAAAATACACTTAACGGCACGAAAAACGGACTACTTATTATTCTTATTCCAATGCCGTCCCCATTAACGGAGGTTGGCGACCACATTTTTAAAAGCTTCTCTGTCTTTTGCAACGTGGAATAATTCGTCTACAGTCATGTTTGTCCAGTCTCGAATATTTCGCAGCCATGACTTCCTCTTTCTACCTATTTCCTTTTTGCCATCGACTCTACCCTGCATGATGACCTGCAGAAGACTATATTTATTATTTCTTAGTATGTGTCCAAGGTATGCAGTCTTGCGTACTTTTATCGTTCTCAACAATTTTTTGTCTCGACCCATCCTTCTCAGCACTTCCTCATTGGTGACCCTGGCAGTCCATGGAATTCTTAACATTCTCCGGTATATCCAAAGTTCAAAGGCTTCAATATTTTTAACTATTTGCGCTTTTAGTGTACTTACATTTTTAAAATAAAAACTTAAAAAATTTTAATTCTCTTTAAACTTTTATTATTATATTAACGTAAACACAAACGAAACAAAATATTTTAAGTAATTTCTAATATCACTTAAGTGCTTATCCGAAAAAAAAATGCATAAAAAATCAGAAATAAAGAACACACTATTCTTATCACTTTTAAGTGCAAAGGTAGCTGTTGGTATTCTATCGTTATTCTTTTGTTCTTGTTGATGTGAGTAAACTGTCAAGTCGAATTAAGTGTCAAACGCAATTTGAAGTTGAATTGCGTTGATTTAATCTCAAGAATTATGGTTGTAAATCTCGAAACAGCGACTGCTATTGTTGCGTTGCTTCAAGACGGAAGAAGTGAGCGATATGTTGCTCAGAAGTATCAAATATCCCATAGTACTACACATAGTGCACCGTATTCGTGTACGTTTCTTGGCAACCGAAGCTTACACTAGACGACCTGGAACCGGTCTCCAACGAAGAACTAGTACCCGTGATGATCGCGTCATCCTCTTACAAAGTCTACAAGATCGTCGTGTCACGGTTGTACAAATCCGAAATCAAATTCAGTACGTCCGGAATACTAGCGTAAGTGAACGAATAATTAGACGAAGGCTTGGTGAAGCAAATTTAAGCAGTCGCAGATCTGCAACAGGCCTACAACTTCTCAGACGCCATCGAGTTGCGCTGCTTCAGTTTGTCAGAAACCAAGCTCATTTACTGTAAATAATTAAACGCACGTTTTATTTACCGATGAGTGGAGGTTTGCCTTGCGGTCTCCAGATGGCCGTGAGAGAGTATGGCGAAGACGACATGAGCGTTTTGCAGAATGTACCTTCAGTCCTGTCGTAGGCTATCAAGAGGGCTCAACTATGGTGTGGGCTGGAATTTCTCTAGGGGCACGTACAGAAAGAACTGTACAAAGTTCCGAGAGGCTCCATAACAGCTGCCAGGTGCATTGATGAAATTCTCCAAGATTTTGTTGTGCCTTATGCTGGTTTTGTTGGAAATGACTTTGTTCTGATGCATGATAATGTCAAGCTTCTCAGCACAAGAATCACTCAACAGTTTTTAAATGAAGTAAATATTCCTGTAATAGATTGGCCACAATTAGTCCAGACGCAAACCCAATCGAACATGTTTGGGACATGCTTGGGCGAAGGATACGGAAGTTGTGTTCCTGCCCCTTTAACCTTAAATCAGTTAAAAAAAAAGCCCTTTTTGAGAATTGGGAACTTATTCCTCAACAGGACATGTCTCATTTGATTTTAGGCATGCCAAGGAGAATTCACGTAATAATTCAAGCACGTGGAGGAAACATTCATTATTAAAATCAGTCTGTGCGGACACATGATTTAAGTTTACATTAATTGAGCGTCATTTTGTTATAACATTTACTTACTTTTTTTTCCGTAATTTTT
The DNA here is from genome assembly GCF_040954645.1 of Diabrotica undecimpunctata. Classification (NCBI taxonomy): domain Eukaryota; kingdom Metazoa; phylum Arthropoda; class Insecta; order Coleoptera; family Chrysomelidae; genus Diabrotica; species Diabrotica undecimpunctata. The sequence continues at coordinate 52,912,089 of NC_092812.1, forward strand.
AAATTGTTATCAACTGAAAAGTTTCGTTTGTGTTTACGTGATTATAATAATAAAAGTTTAAAGAGAATTAAAATATAAGTGTTCCGTTTTTCGTGCCAATGAGTATAATGTGACTATGACAAAAGTAATAGCAGTGGCGTTACAAAAATAATTAATTTGATACATATTTACTTTAATTGTAAGACGTAAAAATATGTTTTTCATGATACCATTAGTAAAAAATATAATATATATATTTTACATACTTTTCGCCACCCTAGTTAAATTTAACTATAGATGTAATGCATATAATATGCAATATGGGGTATATAGTATATTAATTCTCAAATAAAAAGTAAATTTTTCTTGAAACGAAGCCAATCATTCTCATGCTATAAAACTTTTTAACACGTACACCACACACTATTGTTTTATATATTATATGTATGTTTTATTAAAAAAATTTTAGCGTTTTTGACTAAACTCAAATTATCATTTAAAAAAAACTAATTAAACGAATAATTATAGTGTTAGTGAGCAATTAAGTATGGAAAAACTACATTATGAATTATTGGAAGGTGAAGGAATAGAACTCTCTAAAATTGCTGTAATAGGAGTGTAAGCCGGACCTGTATCGCAGTCTAGAACAAGCTGTACATTCCCTAACTTTCTAATTTTGGAGACACATTGCATATTAGAAGTCTCTAGAATTATTTACATACATATTGTTCCAGTCTTTTACTCGTCTACTTCTTCTGTTTTCCTATTGGTTTAGCTTCCCACACTCTTTTCACTTGCCTGTTACCGTCCATCCGTGTTACATGACCGAACCAAGTTAATTTTTTCTCCTTTATTGTGATATATATTGTTATAATTTCGTAAATTAAGAAGGAAAAGTAAAAAACCAAGAGACAATAAGCGCTGTTTAATTGGTGGCCTTAATAAAAGATTAACAACTATGAAAATCCTATGAGAATTTTAAAAATTTACTCAAACAATATTTATCATGATTTTTCTGTGCGAACCAATGTTTTATCATATTAAAAACAAAATATTCCTTGGTTGAAAATATACAAGGCGATGAAACATTGTAAAAGACCGTAAATTTTATGGAAGTACACAAAAGGAATCAAATTTAAGTATTAGCAACTGTTGAGATATTTCAAATGTTTGTTATCACTATTCAATCTGATTTTTTTACTATTAACATCTGCCAAAGAGAATATCTATATTAAAAAATTGGTTTAGTCAAAAACGTTAATTAATAAAGTTTGACCATATATAATTTTTTATTATCAATTTAAGTAGGCCCTTTTAACTGTAAAGCACTTTTATCTAAAAGTAATATTGATAAACATAAAGGATTACCCTTTTCTTTCTTCTCTGAAAGCCATCTATTCCACACTGGTCGTACTACATACTCTCTGAGAGTCTGCCTCCTCCGTTTCAGTCTGTCAGCTTTTTTTTCCCTTTGGGTATTTATCTTTAATGGCTTCTTCCGCATTGTCCTTGATAATTCCCTTTTCTCTTCTTGATATCTTGATCGAAACGTTGTCCTTGTTATTTACTCACAGTCCCCAAATTATCAGGAAAATAGTCCCGGTGGGAGAATGCACCTTTATTTAGGCTCGTATGAGACAACCCAAGTCTTAATAACTTGACACTCAAATTTTTTTTGATTATATTTTTGTAATCAGGATCTTTATTTTTGCTCTTAACTCTTAAACTCTTAATTCGCTAGAAGTCTTGTTATCTGGCCCAAGCAATATACCTTACTTCAATTTTGCCTCCTAGAGACCTGGAAACTTTTCAACCAACTATTCTCCGTATTTTGGAAGAGATTTGACAAATAGTTTCATAAAACCTAACTTCACACGAAGAGGAGAACGTTAAATTTTTTCTGGTGGTACTAAGTTTTGTTGCAGAATATTGTTTTGTGCATCCTTGGCACTCAACTCTTCGTTCACATATACCTAAAAGACAAGAAAATTTGATGTAATTAGCTTATTGCCCAAACAGCATATACAAGATCTTCAAATCACCCCATATTTGCCAACCGTGATCTTTACATTATAGGTCTCTTTCAAAAACACATAATTTCCAATAGCAATAGAAGCATAGAAACCACCGTTATACACTATAACTACTTCCAAGCTATGTTTCAATGTGTCGATAAAGAGACGCCATAAAGTGGATTCATACACTCCATGTAGTAATAAAGTTTTACTCTTTAGTGAGATCGTAGCAACTCCGCAGCATCTTAAAGAAGATGAAGATCTCTCACCAAATCATTTATACATTTATCTCTTCCCGGGAGAAAAATTTTGGCCCCGTTTTATCTTCCAAGTGAGAGCTTAAGTCCTGATCGTCCTGAGGTTCACCTGGTGCTTCACCTTCATCTGAGTCTGGTATTTCCCCTAACGTATTAGAGGGCTAAGGCAGAGGTGTTTCTGCATCATGAATGAACGTATGAAATGGAATGCTCTTTAGATGAGTTGAACCCTTTGACATCACAGTAAAAGAAGTATCAGTCGTCACTATGGGTCCTTTACTCTCACTATACCACATGTACCTCGAAGCAGAAACTTTTCTTTTTGCCCTCGAACCAGTTTCCAAGGTCCTGCACACATCTTTTGCAAACTTTATAAGGAACATAAACTTTGTCTTGGTCATCAAGGTATCGTTCAAAGTATGCAAAATACACTTTCTTCACAAGGTCTGTTATACTGAGTTATTTTAACACTGTATATTTGGCACAGATAAAATAAAAGGAGTCAGGAGAATTTCTGCATTTTCGCAAGGCCATGTTATGAAATTATGTAAATAAAATTATAATAATACCAACTTGGTAAGTCACATTACATAAACTAGAATCATTATCATCATCAGCCGTTTTGAATCCACAGCTGAACATAGGTCTACCGTAAATAATTCCATTGCATCCGATCTTGAGCACACTAAATCCAGTCTTGCTGGATGCGTTTAATGTCGTCTGACCACCTTGTTGGAGGACGTCATCGATTACGATAAGCATCATGTCTAGAATAACTAGAATAAATTGTCAAAAAAAAACCTAGATGATATTATCTCATCAAGGTTAGGAACAAAACTTCTGTGCGTTTCAGAATGCCAAGTGCAAGATCTCATAGCTTAAACAAAGAAAAATGGTCTAAATCTGCATTCTTATTTTGTGAAAAATCCTTGACAATTTCTGATATAATTTTCGTTTTCAGCAAAACAAATTATATGATTGTTCAAATAGTTTTTTGGTTGCAGACCTGTGCTAGTAGACTTAAATAAAAAAATGTATTAAAATTAAGTTGGTAATAAAAAATTGTACATGTGGTACAAGCTAAATAAAAAAACATTTCTCGAAATTATGTTGTTATTTTAGCCACCTTTAGAAGATAACTACGACGATATGCACAGCCGACGGAGTCCTCCAGAAAGCGACAAAAAAGAAGCCAAGAGTGATGCTGTAATTACCATGCCGATTCCAGAAGTCCATTCTGTTGGAGGCGTCATAGTACACATGCCACACGTGTGTTCTGTACGAGCAGTATTCAAACTTAAACCAATAAATCATTTATTGGTTTGGGTTCCACCATATGTCCTTTGAGTTTACATAATTGGCAATTTTAAGATAAATGCGAAAAAGTTCACAAATTATTTACTTTTATAAACCACACATGTCTTTATTTATAATAATATTTTTAACATTATAGTACGACCGAGTCCTCTAATAACCTTCAGCTATGTCTATAATTCGTTCTTTTAATTTTTCCTTTGTTATCTCTTTCCATTTAATCTTTTATTACTAGTAATCCAGTCGTCAGAGATTTGATCTCTAATGACGAGAGGAACAAGCTAAATTTTGCTAAGAATGTCAATTTTGGGCCCTAAAAAAGATGCAAAAAAGTTTGCAACTCCTACCCCTGAAACCCCCCTCGAAGTGGGAGCAAAACGGAAAACATCAATTTATTAATAGTTTTTGAAAGATTAACACTTATTGAAAAGGTTTATTAACACTTTTTGTATAGAATGAACCGTTCAGAAACAACGCTTGAAATGACCGGCGATTGTGAATGACAAGTAAGCTCGCGAAATCAATGTTTTAAATAAATTAAATGCTTTCACGACGACTGCATTGGGTGGAAATTGTAGCTGAAGTTGTGTAAATCGAAAAGAAGCAGAAACATTTTGGATCGATTATAACGTAAAAATTTAAATTCAGTGTTTTTAAGTGTATTTCAATTGCCTCACATTTGTTTCCAAAACTCGAAATCGAAATTTCATGTTACAAGTTTTGAAGATTAGACTCTAACAATCGAAATTCCCTAGTAACAGGTCAATAAAGGTGATAAATTTGACATAAGAAGTGCTAATAAATATTTTTGTACATCTCAGCTACAAATCTTGTTTTTTCTTAATCCCGACCATTTTTCTACGACGTGCAGATTCTTGATAAATCGATAATTTACGTTTTTTCGCCCCTACGAGGGGGGGTTTAGGAGAAAGCCCGGGGATAGAAGTAACAAACTTTTTTGAATCTTTTTGCGGCCATAAAATTGACATTCTCAGCAAAATTCAGCTTGTTCGTATGATTTTTAGAGGTTCAGTGGCTCCGACGACTGACTATATAAAAAAACAAATAAAACATTTTTTCGTGTTAGTTTTTGTAATTCAAATGCATGTTTTTGTTCAAGTCCCCTTTCATTAACCCTTTAATGCATGACTTTTTTAAATTAAATAAAAAAAAAGATATACTACGTACTTACGTTGTCTTTATTGGTAAAAAATAACAAAAGATCTTTTTTAAGTTCTTTCAATATTAAAAAATTCAAAAATCTAATATTGCATATGTGCAACATGATGCATTGGGTTATCACTTTTTTATCAAACCTCAGTTTGGAACTAGTTAAAACAGTTATTTTTCTTATTGAAACACAAATTCAAACCACATTTTTCACAACACGTCTGCGAATATCAAGTGCAATTTGGAAATTGCACTGGTCATCTGCAGGGACATGCTGAATCGGTCCTCTTGTTTTTTAATACCTATCATTTCTTCTACTTAACTGAGACATAACTATTATGCTATATACTATATACTGATATAACTGCTATGTGTTAATTCGGTTCATTTGTTTGTGAAATGCGCGTGCCGATACTGTTCAGCAGTGAATGAGCTATGTTGTAGGAATATCTCACCATGCTTTAAAGCATGTCATCGTAAACACACAGAATAATAGGATGTGTAATTTGCTATGTTGTAATTCTGCAACAGTATGCATTATGGGGTTAATGGTTTCAATTATTTCGGATTTGTATTACATCATTATTTATTAGTTGTTGGAGTAACACCAACTCGCAGTACATTTCGCTTAAAAGAACTTGTTTATTTTTTTATTTCTACTTACCAAAATATGCTATTTTTAATAATATAATTGGACTACTTTCGCATGCTTAGAGTTTGTTAAAAACGACTTTGATAAAACACAATCTGACTTTTTAACTTTTTTTGAATCATTTAAAAAATCAAAAAGATATTCCTACAGAAACTGTATTGTTTCAGTTTATAAAACTTCTTCTAATCGAATGATCCTGATGTACAACAGTACAGGCTAGGTACTATATCTCCTCTAATGATTATCTACCTCATGATTTCATAGACAATCTTGATTATAGCTTTGTCTCTGAAGTATATGGTTTTACATTTATCGTTTACAATAGTACTGTCTAGGTACTATATCTCCTCTAATGGTTATCTACCTCATGATTTCATAGACATTCTTGGTTATAGCTTTGTCTCTGAAGTATATGGTTTTACATTTATCGTTTACAATAGTACTGTCTAGGTACTATATCTCCTCTAATGGTTATCTACCTCATGATTTCATAGACATTCTTGGTTATAGCTTTGCCTCTAAAGTATATGGTTCTGAAACTATATAGTTTCTGGTGGCTTTTTTTTATGGATTTTGTCCTGATTTACCACTTCATTTGCTACATGCCAGTTCTCCCTAGAACCATAAATTATGGTCTCCGGTGTCTAGTGATGCCAGTTTTGTTTTATTCTATTTCTTTCAGGGTCTTTTCACCATTCTAAATGTATTCACTTGACCCCTTTTGGATTTATCTGAAGGTCCTTGAAGAAAACTTTACGAGCCTTGACATTTCTGAAGTCTATTCTATCTTATCGCAATGCCTTCATTTGCAAGATTGTTATTCCAACAGGGTACGACAGCCTCTTGAAATTGTTCGGCAGCCATGTTAGGTCCAGTCCATGCCTTGTCGTCCCATTAAGGACGTCCTACAAAAGTTATTTAACTCACTTTTTTATTTTTATTTTATCAAAATGATTTAAATACAAAGTAGTACCTTATCGCACAAGCTAAGCAAATTCAGTAGTTAGCAGCTTTGTAGACGAAAATTCAAAGGCATATGGCTCATCAACGAGCAAAATGTAGCATAAAACATAACAGCATTTTTTTAGATAATGACTGCTACAGTTGAAACGGTCTCAGAACAATTAGATCTGCCAATTATGCCAGTTGAACGAGTTCCAGCAGGCATTGCAAGAGCTATAACTTTATCAGAATCTGATGTAGGTAAGTATATATAGATCTAATGGTACTTTTCTTTTATCAACCAGGTTATTCAGCGAATTCCACCAACATTTCCCAACCTTTGTTTTTCATAAACTCATTCACATATTATCTGTGTTTTTTTAAGTTCGATACCTTTTTTAACTGAGTTTGACAAAGCCACATTATATCAAATAGGTAAGTCAAATTAGAAGCACGTCCCAATGACTGATAGGGAAGTTCCTGTAGATATGCATGACAGCTACGAATAAGGCTTAGCCAAATAAGTAGCCGCGGATCAACTGAAGACATGACACAGACCACAAGCTGGGTCATTGGTGGCCCATGTGAGGAATACAATTTCTGACAGGTGCGATACCACAAAGTCGCAGGCGGCAATCAAGTTGATTTAACCAGCTGTGATACTGCAAACACTCACCAACCCGTCTGGCAGGCGTGGTGTATTAATGCCAATATACCCCTTAAAACCGCGATGTCCTCAGGTGAGTAGGATGCATCCAAAATCTCACACTGATTTATCAGTCTGTCCCAAGAATTCTGGAGGGGAAAAAAACTGATTATATGGAAACCCAAAAACTTTATAACTCTTCACGTTAGTACATACAATGCCAGAAGTCCACTATCCGAGAAGAGATTCACAGAAATGGAATCTGAAATGAATAAAATTAAATAGGATGTCATAGGTATCAGCGAAGTTAGAAAGAGAGGTGAGACTTTGAAAACACTGAAATCGGGACATATATTTTATCAGATTGGCCCTGAAACTACATCAGTTGGAATCATCGGTTTCTTTGTCCATAAAACCACGCGAACAAGATAATAAACATCCAAAGTATATCAATTAGAGTGGCATATCTTATTCTGAAGTTGAACAGTAGATATCAACTCAAAATTATCCAAGTACACGTTCCAACAACAGACCATACAGACGAAGAAATCGAAATGTTTTATGACGAAATATCTACTGCGCTTAATGACTCTCGTACTCCACAATTTTATGTGCCGATCTCAACACAAAAATAGATGTAAAAGAAGCAGAGCTAGAAACATCCTTGGGAAAATTCGGTTCCCCAGAAAGAAATGGCCGAGGAGAAACCATTCCTATTCCAGAATAATTTATTCAACATGAACAGCTTCTTTCACAAAAAGATGAACAGAACATGGACCTGGGAAAGTCCAAACGGTAGAACAAGGAACGAAATTGATTACATCATAAGTGACAAAAAACGAATAATTAAAGATGTAACAGTACTCAACAAGTTCACCACAAGCAGTGACCAGACCACAGAATGATATGAGCGAAAGTTCAAATCAACATAAAAAGAGAAAGGAACATAATGATTAAAAATAAATCTCATGGTATCTGGACACCCCCATTAGATATCAACCAATATCAGGCACACATCAATAATAAGCTACTACTGCATGAAACCTCCGATGCATGAGAACGATCTTAACGACTTGAATAATTGCATCATAAACGCCTTACAATAAAGTCACCGAGTGCACTGTGCTAAAAGAAAATCAGATAGTAAAATAAGTTCATATACTGAAACGCTGCTGGATTAAAGAAGACAAGTGAAAAGCGATAAGAATTCAGACAGCCACACTCTTATAGACCTTATCTTCTGCAATATTTTTTTAATTGTCTAATATAAGTGTCTTCTAGCTTCTTGTTAATTTCAAAGTAATTCTTTTGAGGTTTTCTTTTATTGTAGACATTTTAGATATCAAGACTCTTGGGTTGTTGCTAGATATTATGTTTTGGTAAACCTAATTTAGATTGTTCTAATGTTTTTAATAAAGCTGTTAATTTTTATTTTCACAGTTTTTCTCAAATCTTATTTACATTTAGTAGATAAATTAACCGAATCTTAATTTGTAGCTATGGCAAAAGCACAAATAGTAAAAGCTCAGGTAATAGGTGAAAACGACGAACCTGTAGATACAGATATAGGAGAAGACATAGATAATTTCTGGCAAACGTCTGTAGGGAAGTTTAAATTTTGTGTAGAAGATTTACCACAACCTTTACAATATATACACCAGCTATTACAAGAGTTATCGAACGTAGATAAACCCGATGTCCTTTATTATATGTTACAATGTTTAAACGTATTAATTTTACATGGAGATGCTTGTACGATAGCCTCAAAAGAACACAAAGGCTTTTTCATTTGGTGCCAAGAAAATCTTCTCATAAAAAAGTAGGTATAGAAAGTATGCCAAACTAATAATACTATAACAACTTGTTTGGTCTTATATAAAATCTAACTTATATTTTAGCCTTTGGGAACTGTGTAACTCAGAACACTCTCATATATGCCAAACAGTAGTACCACTGCTTTTACACTGTATAACCTTACCAGCTGGCTCGGATGTGTTCTGGCGAGTAATTCAAGAAGCATTCCATTGTCCCGAGTGGAGTGTGAGATTTACTGCTGTCGAAAGAGTAACTGTCATTACTAGATTTATGGATTCCAGTCCTTTGAGAGATAAACCATCGCTTCAAGCAGCTTTGGCCAACGCTTTTTGTTATTTGATTTCAAGTATGGATGATAGTAACGTGTGTGTAGCTCAAAGAGCTACTCTTTATTTAGGGACCATTCACGACGCTGCTGTTAAGGTAATTGTAACTGCATATATTTTATAATTTGAATAACTTCTTCTTGACTGGCTTTACAACTCGGGGCGGGTCTTCGCCGCATTCACTATAAACCTCCATGTTCTGCGATCTTGCTGTTCGATTTCCCATTGTTGTACCCCAATCCTAGATAAATCGGCTTCAACATCATCCTTCCATCTTTTTCTCGGTCGGCCTACTGATCTTCTACCATCTGGTCTTTCAAAAAACACTGCCTTGCCTTTAGCATTCTGTCCTCTCCGGATCTTACCACATGACTTGCCCACCTTATCCGGTTAGCTTTTATATATTACATATATCACGGACGTTTCGTATTGTCCAGAGGACAGAAAATGATATTATTAAATCGTTTTCGTTTATGGCCACCAAAGCAGGTGGCCCCTCTGTACGCTAACCACTGCAGTGGTCAAGTTTTAGGGGACATTCATTGGACTTTCCAAGTTTAAATTTGTATCAGCCCGAGTATTTGATGAAGCAGGGATGTGGAAATGAGTCATAACACTTTATTAATACCGATTCGAGAGCAGGAAGTTTAACGAATTTGTTCTCTTAGGCCATGTATTTGGCAATTTAATTCAACAAAGCGATAGCAGCTTTTGCTACAAGATTTTATCTTTTACACATTTCGTGTAGCCCAGAGATATAACACGATATTATTAAATCGTTTTCGTTTATGACCACCAAAGCAGGTGGCACCTCTGTACGCTAACCACTGCAGTGGTCAAGTTTTATGAGACATTCGTTGGACTTTCCCAGTTTGAATTTGTATCATCCCGAATGTCTGATGAAGCAGGGATACTAAAATGAGTGATAACACTCTATTGATATCGATTCGAGCACGGGAAGTTTAACTAATTTGTCCTTCAAGACCATATATTTGTCTATATAATATATATATATATATATATATATATATATATATATATATATATATTTATATATATATATATATATATATATATATATATATATATATATATATATATATATATATATTCAAATCAATTGGCCTCCTAATTTTATCATTTCACTTACAATACCACCTTCTCCAGATGTTTTGTTGTTCTTCATATCTGTTAGAGCTGATTTAATTTCGTCTTTGGTTATATCTGGGGAAGTTCCTCTGACCCTTGATTTTGTATTGCTGGGATTTCTACCTCTGAAATGTGAACATTCCGAAATTATAAATAATAATAGTAATAAAGTGAAAAAAATAAAAAAATTGAAAAGACTGATATGGTTACTTATGACTAATGAATTAAAAAGTATTTTAAAATTGTGTAAAATATTCAATTCCTAGGTGGGCGCTTTCGGCTTACAAAGTCATCTTCAGAGCTATGATCAAAATTTAAAAGCGCCACTACTAAAGAGGTGAAAACTGCAAAATTTTTCTTCAAAAGTTAAAAAAAAACTGGTTTTACTTGTTCGTTAATTCACATTTGTTTATTTTAGTCTTTAATTATGTGTTTGGAGACCCAGTTTGATTCTGTGATAGTGGACCGTCCGATGGTCCTTCAGTCCTTATATCAACTGCACAACTCACTTAGCGAAAGAAAAATTATGACTTGGGATTTTTTTCTAAATCGTTTCGATACATTATTTATTGAAGCACAACTAACACTAGAAAAATCAGGCGAAATAAGTTATTGTAGAGGTATAGTATAATTTTCAACTTATAAATAGAATATTAGTTGATACTGTAACTGGACCTGAAATCATGGTTTGATTTATATATTACAGTACAATTACTTTATTACTTTCGATGAAATACAGCTAAAAAACTGTGCATAATAGAAACCAGTCTTTTATACCTAAGTAATTAAACTCGAGGGACTTTTGAGACATCTTAAATCAGACATAATTTATCAGGAAAACTAAATGACTAAATGATACCAGTGAACTATAAAACCCCATTACAGATCAGTGCTCACCTATAGTTCAAAAACTTAAACAGCCATGATACAAGCAGCATTGGGAAAGCAGAAAAAGCAAAGAGAGAACACTAGTTTGATGAGCCCTACAAAAGAATCCTAGCGCAGAGTAACAACGCAAAAATGGAAAATATTAATAATTAAAAATAATAACAGGCAACAGTGCACATTGACGACTTGGTATTTTTAACGCGTTTAAGAATAGAAATTCGAAAAATGTTCACAAAATTTGAAAAAGAACCTAAAAAATATGGCCTAAGTATAAATGAAGAAAAAACCAAGTATATGCAAAATGAGAGGGGAAAATGCAAAAGGAAATAAATAGAATACTCTAAGGGCCAATGAAAGAGAGTATACATTTAAGAAGGTAACAGAATTTGAGTACCCTGGCGTAAAAATTACAAATAGAGGAGGCGAACAAACAGATAAATAGATAAACGATTGTTAAAAGGTAGCAAAGCAGTAGGATCGTTGAACGCACTGTTGAAGGCAAAAAACTTGTCCAGGACAGTCCGGATTTAAATGTGAAACTTGGACAATGAATCAAGGGGAAGAAAAATAGTTAGAGATTTGGGAGAGGAAAATCTTGAGAAAAGTTTCTGCGGGTATAAAATAGGCTAACAGAGAATCGCACAAACGAACAAACCAGGAGCTAATGGAGGTGTATAAGAGACCCATAATAACACAGAAAATCAGGACACATTGAGTTAGATTGCTAGGATGTTTTACTAATGCCAAAAGAACATTTTGTATTTGTAAAATTAATTTTGGTCCATAAAAACACTACTATACCTTTGTATTTTTTTTATTATGTATATTTATACATAGTATTTATGTATATATACTTTAACCTTAATCGTTTTAAATAACGATACGCTTTCTTATATACTATAAAATAAAATGACTAAATATTCATTTGATAGATTTAAGGAATTCAGACGCCAACAGTGAGACATTGACACGGAAGATCAAGAGGGCTCAGGAGGCCCTCTCTCAGTGTGACGGCAGTGCGACAAGTTCAGTTAAAACACTAAGTGCTAGTTTTGGAACTAAATGGCCTTACAAACGAACAATGTCAGCTCCAGCATCAATAATAAGGCAAGAAAATAAAGGTAAATAAAAATAATATCGGCAGTTACTTGTGGCTTTACGTAAGTAAAGTAAATTTGTCAGTTTTTTTAAATATCTCTGTATTTTTGTAGAAACAAAAGAAAAGGTATACAGTCGTCAATATTCCGCACCAATTTTAAAGAGGAAAAGTTCCCGTTTCGGCCTTGGTCAGTTTGTAGCCACTAGTAACAGTATTACAGGTAGAAAACTCTAGGTGTAGTGCCTTGCTGTAGTCCGCATGGATATTGCAAACTTAATAAAAGTCATAATTTTCAATAGGATACCTTTCAAAAGAAGCTGTCCTTAAACTGTTATTTAAGAAGCAGAAGACTTGGTACTTTTGAGTAAATAAAATTAAAATACCGACTTTTATAAAACAGCTTGCAAACGCATGATAGTTATACACCACCAAAAGTCTTGCCCTCCTAGATATTAAAAAAAAATCAAAGTAATTTTCAATACCTGGAATATATAAATAAATAAATATATATAAATAAATATAAATAAATATACACAAATATTTTAAAATGATGAAAGTGATGAAATTTTGTTTCCGAATATTCCTAAAAACAATCTTAGGGCTTCCTAAGTTCAAAAATCCTCATGTTAATTTATCGTGCACAACGCAAAATTGCTTAAATCCCTGCCTAGTATATTTCCAAGTGGAATACCTAGTGGAAATCTTTACATTTTCTCCACTACTGTAGATTTCTGCACCTGGATCTCTTCTGCAGTTTAAGACCTGTCTGTGTATCAGGTATAAATCTGTAACCTGGATTGTGTTTTCTTTAGGCAGTCTAGGCCATCCCTCTCGTGGGTATATGTGCACTTGGAAAGGTACTATAGTCCTGTAGTGATCTCGTTTTTCTCTATCAACCGTCTTAAAGCAAACAAGGCATCCTTGGTCCTCCTTCCTGGCATAAACCCAAACTGTTCTTCTCCTATCGATATCTCCCTTTTTAACCTTCGCTCTACAGTTGTCTCCCAAATTTTCATTCTGTGCGACATTAACTTTATCCCTCTATAGTTCTTACAGTACTGAATGTCCCCTTTATCTTTATATAATGATACCACAAAATATTCTATTCTCTCAAAATATAGTCTATTAAGATCGTTTTAAGTGTAGAAAAATATATGAGACCAAACGATCTCCCTTTGAAATCTGCAATTTACCATATTCTTATTTTTATGATAAGATTATAAAGAATTTATTTACAAATAGTCATCTTACATTAAACTAAGTAAAAATTAACAAAGAAACAAGACTTTTGGAGGTGTGTCCTTTTGAATTTGTTAAAACCTAGACGAGAAGGTCCTAAAATGGGCCCACATTTTGTTTTTTTTTCAAATATTTTTCTCTCTTTCATGATAGTTATCTGAAATTGCAGATATACTTACGATTCAACATTTATTACTAATACTGAACAGTTATTTATTAAAAATAAGCATTCGGAAAAACATATTATATTTTAAATATAATATAAATTTGGTGCAAATTTTAAAATTGCTCGGTATGTTGGAAATATGGGTTCCTAAGAAAAATCACGCAAAAATATTTTATTTAACCAAATAGAACTTAGTTTACTAACTTAATTAGTGAAACAGAAATAAATAAACTATTTGTAAAAATCGCAAACGTAAATGTCTTTCTCAGCTCCTGAACATAGTTTATGTGCCCATAAGTTACACATAAGGCATTGAATCCAAATCTCTCCCTTTCTGTCTGCTTAAAATAGTGCCTCACAAAATACGCATTCTGCATTTTTCCAATTGTGCCTTGTCCAACTTTCTCAAGGTCAACACGGTTTCGGATCCTGGAGCATCACTTTAATAGTTTCATGAACTTTTTGTCAATAAATTTGGATCAGGTAGGTTGCGGTTCCATCAGCTTCTCTTGCAGAGAACCAGTTGCTCCTTTGGGGAAAGATTTGTTGGTTTCGGAGCATCGGAGCTTCCTAACTCCACTTTATTTTCGGGTCCAATGACGTTTTCTTGTTTACTTCATATTTTTCGACTATAAAGTCTGCGTCAAAAAAAAATTTTACGGTCAAATGGATAGATTCATCTTACCTTAAAACCATTTACGGCAATTTCTCCCGACTGTGACTTTAAAAATGCTTTGTCTAAAAATTCGGATAAGTCAAATTGTGTGAGAGCGCGTTGATTTAAACGAATCCAATTTATTATTTCCTTGCTGTAGTACGGCTTGAACCTGTCCATATGGGTTTTATCAAGAGATTGAAGCTTATGTGTGGAATGAGGAGGTAGGGGGACTATAGAAACAAAGTTTACTCTAGTCAAGTCAATCACTTCCAAGTTGCGGGTGTGGCTGTAATGCCCATCAAGTACTAGAAGAACAGCAGACTCTTTTGTTAGTTTCACAAAATTTATAAAATGTTTGATCCATTCTGTAATTAAGTTCTGTTGTATCTAATCACTTGGGTGAATCGCATATATTGACCCAACTAGTAACTTGTCATTTTGATTTTAGGGAAAAATCAACATAGGTAGACCAGCAGCACTCATTACTACAATTAAAGTTACATGGGAACCACTTTCAGTAGATGTTATTGACACAATTTGTTGTTTTCCTTTTCTTCCTACAACTTGTGCAACTTTGCTCTGGACAATACTTGGCAATCCAGTTTCATCCACATTGAAAACTCTATGCGGAGAAAAATTATGTTTCTTGAATTCGGTTTCCAAGTTGTTAAAAAAACGTATGTACTTTTGTTTTGTTGAATCCCAAAGCTCGAGAAAACCAAGTTCCAGTGGGTCTTCAAAGTGATAGGGAAATATGAAAGCAGCCAGCCAGTATCTTTCTGCAATGCTATTTTTAAATTGACGAGTTAATCCATTTTTTGAAGCTAATGTGTATGTCATTCTGCGAATTTATTTTCTTGTTAGACCAAAATATGCAGCTTCCATTGCTGAAATGTACTAAACTAATGTACTTCGATGCATTTTCCTAATACTGTTCCATGTCTCTTCCAAGTGAAGTTGAAATTATTTCATCTACATTTGAACCTCTAGTCTTCTCAATTTTCAGGAACCTTTGCAAAGAAAATTTTGGGACTTGGAAGGCATTTTTCAAACCCATTATTTTATTGCTCACAACCTCCATGGCTTTCGCATGTCTTCAGTCCTCCATTTTTTTACCGATAATTGGGTTTGCTTCGAGGCATGGCTGATCTGAAAAAAAAAGACGCAACTGGTGATTGATCGAAACATAGTTTTCTGGTCCAAATATGGCCCATATTTGCAACCCGTAGGGGCCCATATTTGCAACCTGTAGGGGCCCATTGAACGCTTTTTTGCTACGAAACATATATACATGAGGTATTATATTATATTGCTTTTAGGTTAGTTATCGTAGATTTAGAATAGGTTGTCTTGCTTCACTTCCATTTACAAACCCGGCTTGTTCGGGAGCTATTAGCTGCATATTATCTGCAAAGGATTGTACTTGCGTGAATTATCAATCAGATGAATCTGTAACTGTCGCATACTGTGACGAAACCTTCTTATGCCGCAATAATTATGGAGGTCGTCCAGCAAAAAGGCCATTTTTGGATTATTCATATGCATATGCACATTATTCAAGACATTTTCTCCTATGTTTTCAATTTTTCGGATGGAAATTGGCATGCGCCGTCTATTAGTACAAATATTGTGTAATTACCTGTTATGATATTGTCTACACTTTCTTTGGATTCGGAAGGAAAGCTATCTGATTCAATTATTTTCCTCTTTTGTCAGTTCTTTGTTGTTCAGTTATATTCTTTGTTCTATTAAAAGCAACGTATGTTAGATATTCAATGCCATTTCTTTTTAGTTCGTTTTGATTGCGTTGTTGCTTTTATATTCTGTTGTCAAGGTATTTATAATTGCAAATATAGGCAACAAGTTTCATTTTACATTATTTTTCAACGATAATGTATAAGATTTTTTGTGGCTGTTTTCGTTACTGCACTAATTTTTTTGTATTCTATCGTCTGGTGTCCCATGTATACAAAAATAAAGATACTTGCATTAATAACTAAGGAGGAAGCAGATAAGTTTCAAGGTCAACACAAGTGATCTACAAATTAATGCATGTTATATTACTAACAACTCATGAATTCATTTTATGACTTTAGAGTAGACATACATTTTGATTCTTAGCTGAATTACAAAATTATAATAATTTTCTCTGTATTTAATTGATCACATTTTTAGGTATTAAAAAATTACATTACCTATAGTACATGTATAGGCACTTAAAAAGTAGAGTCTTTAACTTGATTTTGTACCCAGCATATTATTTTAAAACTAACATCAGATATTCTTAACAATTCCTAACATTTTGTAGATGGACACATGCAATCGTTAAATATGGTAGATGATCAAAATATAACAACATTTTTACAAAGGGTGATCGATTTGGAAGAAGCAGATAAGGAAACTATGCATCTATTAGTTTTTCTTCTAATGCAATTTTTATCCAGATCCGATCAAGCATATCCAGCGGAGGAGAAAAATCTAGCTAAAACCCAAGGAATCGTACTTCGACACTTATATCTGTTATTAGGGTACAGTCAAAATGACAGAGGCTTGTATCTTCCACCCCAACGGTTAAGATCCTCACCTGCCTTCAGTGTTTTTCTTTCAAATTTACCTCAATTGATGGACCAAAATCATCTTATGGGACGGCTTCTTCTTCCCACCTGTTTAATATTGATGCAATACGCTCCATCTCCGTACTATATACCAAGCGCTATGGAGTTTCAACAACCGACTTACAGTTTGTGGGATTTGGAGCCGCATTTTCGAAAAAACTGGTTGATGTCTATTGTCGTGCTATTATACAAGGTAAGATGTTTGGTATATTAATACCCACATGGTAATCAAAAACTAAGTTTCAGTTTACTGACGAATTCAAAAAAAATAATTTTGACACTTTTGATTTACCTATTAAAAATTAAAATTATAGAAAAATAACTCAAATAATATTCTTCATTTTTCAACGACATATATAATGTATATTTCCATATCGGACATTACTGCAAGCTTAAGGAGATCGGCTCTTGCTAGTACTGCTGAGTAATCTGCCACTCTTATTTAGAAGTTTTGGAAGAGTTCTGGGAGGATATCACAAACATTCTCTATTAGGGTGTTCAGCGGACAAAGCAGCTCATTTTAAACTATTGGTACTCTGACATTCAAGATCATGCAAGGCTCTCATAAGGTAAGACTGTGTATTGTCGTCCGTGAATACAAAATTATTGGCAACGGCCCTTCTTGGTTGTCTAGCTAAAGGGTGGTAGAATATACCTGTTGTATCCATCATCAATAATTATGCCTTTAATATAGAATCAATCAGTATATTATTAAGTCCTAACAACTCACAATCGTATTGGTTCTGTTCAGAGTAAAAATTAAAGAAAAGAAGGGACAATCCCTATCGTACTCTGGGTTGTATTGATATGAGAATCGTCAACTGTTATCTATTTTTATATTCCTAGCTTGATTATGAGCCTTTTCGTTTCTTTTTATCTGTCGCGTCTGGGTTTCCGACACTAGTAATAAATATTGGCTAGTACTTTTCCTACTATTAGCACGATAATAAACGAGCGATATCCATAAGGATATCTAGTGGTTTTTAGGTGCCTTCTACATTTCCACACCGTTGACTAAATGAGTTCTTCCTTCAGACTCAATTTCTAAGCTACAGGGCAATAAAGTGCCCTGCTAAGTATCAATTCTTCCACCCGTATTTATTAAACAATAAGTAAGGGATTAATTATAGCCCAACTTATACAAAAAGCTAGGGGATTAGGCTATGCTTTTCAGGACAGTGCACTCTCCAGTATTGCCGCTGCAATTTACGAACGCCTATTAGCCCAATGACAAATATTTACTTCTTTAGCCAAAGCCACTATTCTAGCTTAGTACCAATACCACGCAGGGATCACTTGTCAAATCATATTTAAGGAACTAAACGGCAAAATTTCACTGATTGGTACTCACAAAATCAGCAAAAAACCAAGTTAATACTAAAAACAACAATACTTGTATGTAAACAATCATCATTTCTGTAAATATAGATATTAATATTTTGTTTTAGTACCAATATAATCATCAACCTCATTGTATGCAGTTGACATCTCTAATTAGAGTAGTATTAAACACTCTAGACTCTCAACACCATCACTGTAGAAGAATTCCAGCTACTATAATAATGGGACAACCACCTTCTCGATCTAGAGGTAACGTATCCCCGTTTATTATTAGGGGGATAGGCGGAGACAGTTTGCACACTTTTTAGATATTATTTTTTTTTCCAGCATGAAGGAGTTCCTGCAAAATACATTTGCCTTTGAGAGGCAGCATGTGTTTTCAAAAATGTAACTTCGTATCTGTTTCTCACTTTTCTCGTTAACTTTTTCGACGTAGTTTCTGAAGCAGTACTTTCCATTAACCTTTATTATGACAAAGCTGTCTTCCATAATATTTTATCTATCAAGTTCTTAGTCGTAACTCTCGGAAACAAAGTTGCTGTCAACTATGAACTATTTCGCTTCTTGTCTTTCTTTGCAATTATTGAATTCCCCGTTTTCTCTCTTTGCACATGTTTTTCCTATCTATTTTTAGAAGGGAGAAATAACCTCATTGCAACGTTGTAGTGACAACGACGACACAGTCAACTGGAATAACGTTAATGATATATCCAAATGTCATTTCAATGCTGCTTCCAGTGGTTGATCTTCAGGTGGAATATAATAACGTAAACACAAACGAAACAGTTTTAAGTAATTTCTAATAAAAATTTAACAAAAAACAAAGAACTGTTTCAGTAGATAACAATTTAAAAATTAAGGAAGAAAACGTAAGTAAATGTAACAAAATGACGCTCAATTAATGAAAACTTAAATCATGTGTCCGCACAGACTGATTTTAATAATGAATGTTTCCTCCACATGCTCGAATTATTGCCTGAATTTTCTTGACATGCCTAAAATTAAATGAGACATGCCCTGTTGAGGAATAAGTTCCCATTTCTCTAAAAGGGCTTCTTGTAACTGATTTAAGGTTGAAGGGGCAGGAACGCGACTTCGTATCCTCCATTCAAGCATGTCTCAAACATGTTCGATTAGGTTTGCGTTTGGACTCAATGCTGGCCAATCCATTACAGGAATGTTTACTTCATTTAAAAACTGTTGAGTGATTCTTGTGCTGAGAAGCTTGACATTATCATAAATCAGAACAAAGTCATTTCCAACAAAACCAGCATAAGGCACAACAAAATCTTGAAGAATTTCATGCCTCTCGAGCCTCTCGGAACGATGTACAATTCTGTACGTGCCGCTAGAGAAATTCCAAACCACACCATGATTGAGACCCCTTGATAGCCTACCTTAGGACTGAAAGTACATTCTGCAAGACGCTCATGTAGTCTTCGCCATCATTTCCCACGGCCATCCAGAGACGGCAAGGTAAACCTGGATACATCGGTAAATAAAACGTGCCTATTAGATATTTGATACTTTTGAGCAACATACCGCTCACTTCTTCCGTCTTGAAACAACGCAACAATAGCAGCCGGTGTTACGGGATTTACAACCATAATTCTTGAGATTAAATCAACGCAATTCAACTTCAAATTGTGTTTGACACTTGATTCGACTTAGGAGTTTACTCACATTAACAAGAACAACAACAATAACAATAGAATACGAACAGCATTTTTTTCTGATAAGCACTTAAGTTTTATTAGAAATGACTTATAAAACAGTTTGTTTCGTTTGTGTTTACGTTATTATAACAATAAAAGTTTAAAGAAAATTAAAATTTTAAGTTTTTATTTTAAAAATGCAAGTGCTACGTTTTTCGAACCTATAATTTTATAGATGCCCACTAAAATACACTCCCCCGTGACTTATTTTTCTTTGCCGGACCTTTTAATGAATATATCTTTGTTGACTGTTTATGATATGGTGCCGTATATACTACTTTATTTTTATTAGTTCTCCTGTATTTAATCAGTGGACGATATTCCAGGTCTAATAGTGTGTTTAGTAATTTTGTGTATTTTTTAATTTTGTTTTAGATGTCAGTCAGCCGTCCTTGGGAGCAGAAATAGAACATCCAGAACGTGCAACTCCACCCCCATCACCAATCTACTCATCAGATGGACAATCAGTACAAGTAATCGGTAGTTCTAAATGTGGAAAAATGCAAGTAGCATACACCAAACCCTCCTCTACAACAAGTATGGAAACTCATTGGGAGGAAGCTATTCATTGTGTACATCCAGAAAAAAAGCCGCAGAGAAGGCATGCTGAGGTTAGTGTCGATACTGACACAGAATCAGAGTTAATGGTAATACCTGATAGCGATATGTCAGACAGTACGCTTCAAGGAAGTGTACAAGATTCTTTTGAAGACGGTGCAAGTGATAGCTTAGGCGAAAAACATCTTCCAAGGTCTCCCAAAGAAAGTTACACAAACCAGCTTGTTAAAATTCCTAATAAAGGGAGACCGACATGGACCATAGGTAGTGAAGAAGAATTTTCCAAAACATGTGACAATAAAATCTATCAAGAAGTGCTGAGAAGTCATTCGGAGTTAATAAAAAATTGTTCCAGATTAAATTCTACATCGTCAGTAAACGGTATACAGGTAGCTAAAACTGTTACTACAGATTTTCATAAACATGTCAGTTCGACATTTGTAGATACCCACTCTATGGGAAAACCAAAGCACAAAAAAATTATTGAACCTAGTATTACTCCTGTTTGTACACCTGTTTCAGACTGTGATGAATCTTATAAAAATAATCATGCTAGTTTACCAACCCCATCTCTCGAAAGACTATTACCAATTGGGTCTACAAGAGTACCAGATTCTCCATTAAATGATGACGTGTTTTCACCAACTATAGATTCTCAATTGGAAATTCCTTGTCAAGAACGATTGCTTCCAATAGGTCAGCACCCAACTCCTCAGTTAATGGAGAAGCTCAAACAAGCCTTAGGTGTAACTAGCCAACAAATTAAATCGGAGTCAATTAAAAAAGAAAAACTGCAAGGACACTCTCAAGAACAACATCACCCGCAACCTACTTCTTCTCATTCACATAGTCCCAGAAAATTAACCAAACAGGTTGCTCTAGAGAGTCCTAACAATTCCGAATTTGAGGATAATGGACACTTCAAATCTCTTAAGATGGAAAATCAAAGTAAGTTTTATACTTCATTTCATAATAGGTTGTTATTTTTTTTACTCCCTCTTTAGTAGCAAGCTATTTAAAAATATAACAATAACTGGCACTAGCTAACTAGCTAGCTGGTTTGATTTCAATCTGGTACTGCAAAAAATGCCCAATGGCAGTTTTCTATCTAATTACCAGCTTAAGACTAAGTTTAAAATTCGAGTCAACACAATACATTAAAATTTAACTTCTAATGGAAGGTCAAGTCCTTTATGATTGTCCTTTTACACTTTCAATATTCGTTCATAAATTTCCTTTGCTTGTGAACCTTCCAAAAATAAAAATTCACTCACTGCTCGATAGTTGATTTTTTCCATTGTAAAAAATACTGTGACACGGCGATACTAAATGGCTTGTAAAAAAGAATAAATTGACAGATTGAAATGAAACTTCATCATCATACAGCCTTCTGCGTCCAAAGTTGGACATAGGTCTTCCCTACTTTCTTCCAGTTCTGGAAATGAAACTTCACATACGTTCATATGAAGAGTGTACCAACATAACAAAAATAAATTAATCTAGTAGCGACGCCCTCTCTTATCGAAACCGCAAAACTTATTGAACAGTATATTATATTAAAATTTTATCTCTGGTTTTGTTTTGTGTAAATTACATTATTTTTCAGGAGACCTAATGGTTAACCACAGACAACGTATACGTAAAGCAGGTCCATTTGCAATGAATTCCTACTCTTTGCATGATCCTAGAAAACCTGGTGCCTGGATGAGCCCACAACTCTCCCTCAAACTTGAAGGAATTGATTTAAAACAGAGTTCGTTTCGAACTGGGGAAGAATGTGTAGCAGAGAGATGTACAGAATGTGGTTTGGTGAAAGAAGAATATAGCGACGAAGAAATCGGACTCTGTATTGTAACTTTAGGAACTTTTATACACCGAGAACCTGCACTTGCTGCTCCTATGCTACCCGATATACTTAGCATTGTAGCAAAGTTAGTATATGTTTTAAATCTCAATTATTTACCGAAAACATTAATTATCGGTAAATTTTGTTTATAGTCCAGTCGTCAGAGTGTTGGCTCCTACGAACAAGCTAAATTTTGCTGAGAATATTAATTTTGGGACCCAAAAAAAGATGCAAAAAAGTTTACCACTTTTACCACCGGGCTTCCCCCTAAGCCCCCTCGTAGGGAGGTAAAAACGCAAAAAAAAATCGATTTACCAAGAATCTGAACGCCGTAGAAAAAATGTTTTTTACCGTCGACCTAATACAAATTTTATTAAACATTGATTTTGCGAGGGTAATTGGCATTCAAAATCTACGGTCGCTTCAAGTGTTGTTTGTGAGAGAACGGTTCATTCTACACAAAAAGTGCTAATAAAAATTTTTGTTTAAAATTATCTTAGCTACATCCCCCCATATGGGGGGGGAGTTTAGGGGGAAGTCCGGCTGTAAAAGTGGTAAACTTTGTTTCAACTTTTTTGGGTTCACAAAATTAATATTTTCGGCAAAATTCAGATTATTCGAATGATTTTTAGAGGGTCAGTGGCATTTTCGTCTCTGTGACTGGAGTATATATTTTTAATGGATCAGTTTTTCTATTATTTGAAGAGTGACAGTGAATATATAGATGTATAATCTAAGATGATTTGTTTTAGAGTAGCAACAAATGCAATGTATCCGTGGCAAACTGAAAGCAATATTCACTTACCTGGTGGAGCTATAAGTGTAGCCCATCAATTTTTAAGATGTGTTTTACACCAATTAGCCCCAAACGGAATTTTTACGCAAATGTTTCAAACAAATGCTCCAGGTATGTAGTCTTTACTTCGCATCTTGTAACTAGCTTACACTAAGTTCTTAAAACACTAATTACTTTTTTTATTTTGCAGAAAATATTCGAATTCAATTTTTTAAGAGTGTTATACAAGCGTTAATCGATTTTAACGAATTAAATCCTGTAGCGCCTATTCAACTTCTTTTGGAAGTAAGTATTTCTTGCAAACAAGTACTCTGGTTCAATTATTTTATTTAACTTAGACTGCACTATTATTAACATTTACAAATTAGTGTTTCAACTTGCTCAAATGGTAAAATGTGATAATGTCAAAAATTTCACCAACAAAAAACTTTGATCATAACCATACTATAATTAAAACTAAATTAATTTTAAATGTACAACACATATTCTCTCCAAATAATATAAAATAATATACAGTAAACTATTTTATGTTTAATTTATCAACTAAAGTTACTTAAAAGAAATAATTCAGTCTCTTTCATTTGGGTAAAGGGACATGCTGGTATCTGGGATAACTCCAGAGCAGATTATTTTACTAAAGAAGCGGTTTCAAAAGGATTAGAAATTAGTTGGTTCAATAAAAGTGATTTAGTATAGCTGCGTAAGCAAGAATTTAAACTTATGACTATGGCATAGACCACTCAAATAAATCTAAGTTATATAATTTTTTTGAAATATTTATTTTGCAATGATACACCTAGCCTGATCTAATCTAAGTTATTCTCAGTAAATATATATATAAATATGTATATTAAACTCTTTTTCAGACATTGAATTCGAAGAAAACGTTACCTGTTGATATTTTGCCAACAATTTTACAAAACATGGCGTGTTATTTGAACTGTCTGCCTCTTGAAGTTGCCTTAGGTGCAAGTACACCCATGTGGGGTACAGTTTTACAACAAGTAGAGATTTTATATCGAAAATTATTGTTTTTGTTAAATACTATGGATGATATTATTCCGCTGTTAAAAATAATGTCTTCACTTTTTAAAATTCCCTTGATTTCACAATTTAAGGGTATTTTGGAGCCTTTTTCCAAAGTTCTCAGCTACGCAATACAAACCCAAACTATGAATTATGGTTGCCTTATAGAAATCTGTTATTTGTGTTACAAAGCATTTACAAAGGTAAGGTTAAGTATTTTTATTTAATTTAGATATATAACATAACTAGATCTAGGCCGATATGAAAATAAAACGCCATTTCGATCTCCCAGTCTTATCAGATACGGAAACAATACAAAATCAAACACAGAAGACCAAAAAACATCTCCTAAATGTTTACCACATGTTGAAGTGGTAAGCGTAGAAAGCTGCCATCTAGTTTAATGGCCATGAACGAAAACGGTGTATTAATATTGTTTTCTGTTCTTTGCGCTACACGAAATATTCAGAAGTTTACATCTCCTAGCAAAGTTTGCTATCGCTTTTATGTATTTAAGACAATATATGGCATGTTCTCAGTTAAACCACGTGAATTTATTTGCTTATTCACATCGATCTATATACCTATAGGATGTTCCGTATGAGCCATTGTAAAACGTCGTGTTGAGGATGAGAACTTCCTCACTCTCTCGGATCTACTTGGTGTACTGGTCAGCTCAGACTCACAGTCTCATCGCAGGGGCGTTGTTTCAATGAAAAAAAAGAAGCAAGGGCTAGCTCGCTGGATACAGGATAGCCTGTAGCAGGATTCAATTCCATAGCTTCCGGATACATGCGACTCCTGTATTTGGTTATTCCTAATCCATTCTTGTCCCATGAGAGACCAGGCAACTGATGGTTATCCCCTGCAGAGCTCGAAATCTCGGGAGAAGGCTAATGAAACCTATTTGTCGTCTTATGCTCGGAGTTGAGCCGTCCGACCACGAGAAAGTCTCACGGCTTTTGAAGAGACACAAGATCGTTATATAAAAGGATAATTAAGATCCAATGGTTACTAAGACCTGTCACAATAATCTGAAGTTTAATTTTTTAGTATAATATATTATTTTCAGCCAAATAAAATTTTTACAAAATAAAAATTAATATATGTGTACGCGTTTCAGGAAAGAGATAAATTAATACTTAGTAGAATGGTTGTTTTTGAACTAGTACAGGCACTCAAGTTCAAAACTACTATACCAGATGCAAATCTCCTAATGTTAATAAATCTAATTTTACAGGTACATATTTTTTTATTAAAAAAAATTAATTATTTTTGAAAAGCATGATTAGTAGGTAGTTCTTGCTATAACGGATCTATTTTACGTCATTTCTTGCATATTTTAATTTAATTACATGATTATTTTTTATTTAACAACATAAAGACACACACACTAGAAAGCTAATAAAATTGTTTGACAGACAGTAAGCAATGGAATATACATAAAACAAAAATTAAACAAATTAAGGAATTAAGTAAATACAAACTATTTTTTATGCCTTTGTGATGCTGTGGTACGTCTTCAATATAGCACTGAAGAAGAGTTGAAGAGATGTCAAATTATACAGTAGAGGAAGATATGCTTGTGATCTGGACCTAACCGCTTGCACCGACCGAAAACTTTTTACCGCCTTCTTTACTGTCGCAGAAAATATAGTCCTCACAATAAATGAAAACCAAAGTAATAGCGTCGATTCCAAACAGCACAACTAAAAATAAAACTCTAGGGTATAATTTTATTGTCGTGAACAAATTTATGTGTCTTTATGTGGTGATATTACGAGTGAACATGTGTTATTTTGATTATTCAAACACGTACATAACAAAAACTTTAGCCAAAAACAAAACTAACCATATATTTAGACCCTCATCTTACCAGTGCTGACCTATACATCAGAAACTTGAACTATTTCTAAAACAGATACAAATCATGTACTCAAACTAAGAAAGCTAAGATGGATAGGCTACCTGTCAAGAAAAAATAAAAAGTTTTTCCAAACAATCCCTATTATCGTTACATGTGGAAAATTGGAGCAGCGGTAAGCCAAGATTGAGGTGTAAATATGGTATGTCAAAGTGACAAGTTGGTAAAGGACAAGAACGACTGGGCCAACTAATGAGCGTCACGGGAAAATGAGATCTTATTTGTTCACTATCAATGCTACTGAACATTGTAATACCCTAAAGAAATTAAACAAAAACCAAAGATAAAAACAGCCGAATGTTATATGTAGTGTATGCCATTTCATAATTTCATAATTTTCCGCGGATATTATAGCGTTGGCAACGTAGCATTATTATCTGGATTTCCTTATTTTATATTTTATATGCTGCTCTTTGTTCATGACTATTATGTGCTATTATATTGCGTTGAACAGTTTTATACCGATTAATATATCACAGCGACTTTTCATAAGTGATCTTTATAACTCCACTGTTATTCAATAGTCCATTTCTCCAAATTCTTTTGTATTTTTTTAGTTATTTCCTATCTGTTTATTTATTTCTTTTATAGGTAATCTTGATTAAATATAAGACATACAAATATTGATGTTTTTTTATTTTTAGGATATAGGAGGTTCGATTCCATCTAATGTTGTAATAAAGGACTGCTCATCGATAACATTAGAATATGGTTCTGGAGTTACAACTGGTATATCAGAATGTATGAAGTTAAATCTTGGTGATATTTTAGAATTTCTGACAGATTTTCACGCCATATCTAAAATAAAGGTAATGGATATATATATATATATATATATATATATATATATATATATATATATATATATATATATATATATATATATATATAAAATCTTCGCCCAGCCTATAAATTGCGTAGATTATAAATAGTGTAATTTTTAACACAAAGTTTTGTTTTATTGTAAATTGTACTAGTCTTAAGCATAGGTGACAACCTAAGATTTGATATTCCGAAGGTAAAAACGCCACTCTCAGAATTTTTTCAACAAATTCTGAGAGTTTCAAAAATTCAAAAGAATTCTATTGGCTACAAGATCGAGACCAAGTAAGTCAATCATAAATTTTCAAAACATGACCTAATAACAATTTCTTGGTTATAGATTATCCCAGAATTTTTAAAAATAATCTTTTTTGAAAACCATTTATGTAGTGGAAAATCGTATCCTTTTTCCTAGCTTATCCACTACTTCGTTGTCTATACTCTACTAAGATCCGAAACCAACAGTAGGTTAATAGTCTAGTCGTCAGAGATTTGAGCCCTAAAAATCATACGAACAATGAATTTTGCCGAGAATATCAATTTTTTGACTCCAAAAAAGATGCAAAAAAAGTTTACACTTTTCCCGCCGGGTCGCCACTGTACGGTTCTCGTGAGATCAATAAAATTTATCACTTTTATTGACCACTCATAGTGAAATTTCCATTTTCAGAGATCAGTCTTCAAAACCTATAACATGAAATTTCAATTTTGAGTTGTGGCAACAAATACTTGAAGGTGAGGCATTTGAAATATGACTAAAAAAATTCATAATTTAAACTTTTAAATTACAAACGATAGCAAGTCACGGAAAATGATTCCACAAATACGGTATTGAGTGTAATTTGTAGCAAAGGTTAGGTACTTTTGAAAAATGTAAAAGTGTAATTGAAAATGAGCAGTTTTAAACGTTTTAGATCGTTTGTAATGTGAAAGTTTAAATTCAGCGTGTTTTAAGCATATTTCAAATGGCTCACATTTATTGCCAAAACTCAAAACTAAAATTTCATGCTATAGGTTTTGAAGTCTAGGCTCGAGTTATCGAAACTCCATAGTGGCCAGTCAATGAAAGGGATAAATTGTATTGATCTCATGAGAATCGTAAAAAAACCGCGCCACGTTTATTTATTGAACACCTTTATAAAAACTAAGTTTATTTGCGGCAAAATACAAAAATTGCATACCAAAGCTGCAATCTTTACCTTTAAAACGCATCTTGATTTTTGTCGATAGGACACTCGGATCAAAAAATATCGAATTTTTACCTACGAGCGGATAAAAATTTTATTGAACATTGATTTCGCGCTCGTAACTGACATTTAAAATCGCCGATCGCTACAAACGTTGTTTATGATAGAACGGTTCATTCTACTCAAATAACATTTGTGTTCAAAATTAGCTTAGCTACATTTTTTTCTATGGTGTACAGATTCTTGGTAAATCGTTTTTTTTTTTTTTTCGTTTTCCCTCCTCTATGAGGGGGCTTTTAGGGGAAAACCCAGAGATAAAAGTGGTAAACTTTTTTGCATCTTTTTTGGAGTCATAACATTGACATTCTGGGCAAAATTCAGCTAGTTCGTATGATTTTTTAGGGGTGTAGTGGCATTTTCGTCCCTGGCGACTGGAGTATAAGTTTGTTTGCTTACTATATTTTATATTTATATATTATTTAAAAATGGTGTCTGCGCCATAACATGTTGTAACCACATGGTTTAGAATTTTATGAATTTGGAATTACCTGTTACTAAATTTGGTACACAGTTGCTATTTTAGTGTTTATATTATAGTATTTGTTGATTTTAGAGCTACTGTAAAGGAATTAATGTCGGTTTAAATGATGATACATTAGGTGGTATAATAAAATGTAGTATTGCTCAATATTTAGCTTTAGAAATTACCAAAGGTAATGGTAGAGACAACAGAGCTGTCACGAGATATTTCCCTTGGTTATGTAGTACTTCAATAACGCAACAGAGGTTAGTATTTTGTTGTTTTGATTTTGAGACAATTACATGGATATTTATTTTTCAGTCCAAGAGAATTCATTGAGTGCATAGGCCATATACGACTTCTTTCATGGCTTTTACTGGGATCGCTAACACATACGGCATTACAGGGTAACAACAACAATAACTGTCAAATACAAAGTCAGCCAATTCCCCAAGAGGCTTCTTGTCAAATCGCTGACCACATTCAAGTGATAATGGCTGGGTTTGCCGAACAACCAAAGGCGTCTATATTACATATGTCGTCGCTATTCCATACATTCATTTTATGCCAGGTAAGAAATAACTTAATAATAAATTATATAGCGCAAATAAATAATTATATAGTAAATATTAATTAAATTATATCAATTGTTTCAACAACCTTAGATGGATCATTTCACTAGCAATATTTTGGAAGAGTTTGAAAAATATGTTGACACTCTTGCACTGTTTTTAGATCTCCCTAAGTCTTTTGATTGTGTCACACATAGTATTCTGCTAAGAAAACTTTCTTATTATAATTTTCTATAGTAGTAATAATAGTTCTGCTATTCAACTAATTAATTCCTATCTGCCAAATCTTGATAGTATGTTCACTTCAACCAGTGTGATTCTCAAAAACAATCTCTGATATATGGTATCCCTAAAGACTCGGTTTTGGGTCCGATATTATTTCTTATTTATATTAATGACTTAGTATACTCTCAAAATGAGGCAGTTAACAGTTACTCTCACATAGGCTGATCGCATCATTGATAGGAGCCACTGAGAATTCCTCGTCGACTGTTGCTTTCGGTAGTTAACACAGAAGCGAGTAGGGCCATTCTTCTTTTTGGCGGTCACCACCGGAAGTTGTATGGTGATCTGCATGGTCGAATTACATCTGCTGCTAACCTCTTCTGGATATTCTGGAACATCACCTTTTTCTTTGTAGATTCTCTGATTTGAAACAGTTTGGGATTACAAATTCACATGGCCATAATCCTATGCCTTAAAACTTGTTTGTGTAGTATATGTTATGTCCAGATTATTTTCGTAATTCTTCGAAACAGTCCTATTTCCGTTAATATAAATTGCCAAGATCCATAGAACATAGTTCGGTAAAACTACTCTGTAATATTGAATATCTTGTCAATTTTAAATAATACATTTTCAAACATTTTTTTCAGCTTTGGACGATCTATTTAGAACAAGGATTAAGTAGTAACATACCAATCACAGAAGCATACAACGTAACTATGAATATTCTTTTTGATTTCTGGGGTAAAGTAACACCCTGCATCTTACAACTAATACAGCAATCTAAAATGTTATGTGAAATAGTTAGTTTACACTTTTTAAGCATGTTGGAGGCGCTGTTGGAGTGTCAGTCTACGTTTGTAGGAAAATTGCTACCGCTCTGGACACCTGTCCTCTGTTCAAATCAACTGCAGGTAAAGTATAATTATTTTTTGTAACATTAACCTTTTAAGACAATCTGAGAAAGCAAGGTTTACTAAATAAAACTCATTTGATTTGATCCTTATTGATGCTCATTTTCAGTCAGTTTCGTTTTAAATACAGGTAGGGAATAACTTTTTTTTCTTTTTTTCTACTTGACTAATATACATATACTAAAAGGCACAACTATGTGATTACTAGACTTGAGACTAGAGAAATATGCAAAAAAAGTGAAAAATATGCGCATTATGCACTAATTTACCCAAAATATGCATTTCTTTTAGAAAATATGCATTTTTTAGAAAATATGCATACTGTTAATGGAAACATATATTTAATAATGGTATATTAATTAATGTTCATTTTAATAATTAGAGAACAATATAAATAAATATAAAAACTAAGTAGGTAATTGTAATCTACTAATTAATTGTAATGGAAGTAGTAAAAAAGTAAAATTCTATTCCTAAGAATTATGGAAACAATACATGACCAAATGTTTTTTAAAATATGCCAATAAAGACTTATGGCTTCTATCTGTGTACATATATTTGTAAATTGAGAAACTTCTTTCTACATCCACGGATGTAATGGGAGAATATTTTAAATTCACAAAAATATTTGGTTCTAAATCTATTTCTTCGCAAGAATTACCAACAAGAACATCAGTTACCTCAATAAGTATCTGAAAACCATTATTTTTTTGAATTATTGTTTCAAATTTTTAAAAAATATCTTTTCCAGTGTCACCTTTAACATTTTGACAAGCTAATCTAATTTCTTTTATTAAGGCTATGCTTTCTAGCAAGGACAACTTTGATGATTCTAAATGAGTAATATTTTTTTAAGCAAACTAAAATTTGATTTAATGGATAAAAGTTGCTGCTGAAGGACGTTGTTTTTAACAATTTGTGTAGCATCTAGCAGAGATTGGGAATTTTCATCCGTTAAAGCGTCAATTATATTTTTTAAATCTACAAAATAGTTTGAATAGAAAAAAAGCGGTTTCCAACCATGTTCCCCATCTCATTAGAACGAGTTCTGGTAGAATATTTGGAAGCATTTCTTTACAAATGAAAAAACTTTTGAATTCTTATAGGAGATTTGAGGAATACTTTTTTATGCTTGATATCAGGGAGTTTACGAAAGGAAACTTGTTTCATCTTCTTCTTTCTTCCGCACCTTTGTTCATTCCATGGGCACAAGTAAAGTGTAGTAAGTTGGTATAAAATATTTTTAAATTTTGTATTGCCTTGACCATATATGGTGCAGCATCGGATAAAAAAAGCAATAATTTAGGCTAGGAACAGCTGCAGGAAGAAAGAAACCGAAGCTTGATATTTTTTCCAGATTTAGTTTTGTCTTTTTTGGCTAAATGTAACGCAGTTCTGACATGTTGATTTATCTTAAATTTCTTTTCACATGCAACCTTTAATAGATTTTTTTCATATAAATAACTACAGTTAGAACCGATTTCTTTATAATCTTAAACTAAAGGCATCAATAGAAGAAATTTCATTTAAGCAACTGCACGATTATTGCATGGCAGTCACTGATATTTCAGCAATAGTTAAAATATTTATTTTATAATAAAATATACATAAATGGGTATTGGTATGATATTAAAATTTAATTATATTATTTCCATTTTATTAATGTTAATTGATGTAATCATTAAAATATTTTAGTATTTAGTATATTAAAGTATTAAATATTTTATACTTACAATTTTTGCAACAAACTGAACAATAAACTTTGTTCATATCCAACCTCTTTGTAAGGTTTAATCTAAGTAGCGACACCAGTTATTTTCGGCACTTTAAAATCAAAATAGTTAACAAATTTAACAAGCTCGACTGACGATGTTTAAGTTTTCACATTCACTTTTGAGAACAGAATGATTTGCAAAAGGACAATTATATTCATACCCCACGCAATAAACTTCTGAAACACCCCTTTATTACGGGATTATAATCAGTTACCTGCTACAACAATACCAAGAGTATTTGTTAGTATCTATAGGTACTATCGGTAATATTGAAGACTGAAATATTGAAATAAAATATTGAAATAAAAACATTGGAATTGCCAGTTACTTAGTCATGCTAGTATTTACGGTATGTAAATTGACATCGAAACCACCCAAAATTTGGAGCGAAACTACATAAGTAGAACTAATTTACAGAACCTGACTCGCAATATAATTTAATTATTTATATTTAAGCCTTTCATATTACTATAACTGTATTTAATTATAAAATATTTTTCTATAACTGGACATTATTTTCAGTTGCCTGGTCATTTACAAGTAAGATTACAAAACTGCCGCAATTTTCCACCCACAATTATTCAAGAAGCAATCCCAGAGAAGTTAAAAGTAGCAAATTTACATAATCCAATGCTCCTAAGATGGTTACAGAGGTTACAATTTAAAATGGGACAAATTGAACTTCAGTCATCGACAGCAACACAATTCTATTCATTGTAAATAATTTATTTATAAATTATTATTTTTATTTAACAAAAATTTATACATACGGTTGGAATAAATTAATCGAAAGTATAAAGATAACCAAAATTTTATTTTTGTCTTAAGGATATTAATTTAGTTAATTTCATCCTTTAGTAAGTCCATTATCTGTCTAGAATCTTCAGAACCCAGTGGATGCAGCTGAAACAACATTAAAACATCTAAAAAGTTTTAAACGATGTTATATAGTGTTTAATAATTACTTTTAACCTGTCCGTATATGTCAGTGAAATATCAGAAGAATCAAATCTACTACAATCAAAAGCTACTGCATGTAGAGATTTTAACAAAGCTAAAAGTGCAGGTAATTGGGAGGCTAACAAAAAGGACTACTCTCATAAAATATAACACTGAGTTAAGATCTAAAATGACAACATAAAGGCAGTTCTGCCAAGGGATCACCAATTTAGCCCTCGCTATGTGCGCTTTCAAAAAGGTACCTTGAGAGACCATTCTAATGACATTGAACTACTTATAAACAGTGACTTTACAAAACCAGAGAAACCTCAGAGGAAAGCATAAAATGCCTTTTGAATGCTCACTTTCCTGCTTCAACATTTGTTGAAGATGAAGCAAAGGCTGAGCTTACTGACTCTACCACATAAAGTCAAGATCACCAAAGAGTCTAGCGGTGAAAATCTTCACAAAAAATATAACCTAATGGGCTATCAATAGTATGAGGATAGATTGATATTAAACAAGCCTTTGATAGATGGCGCTACTTGATAACGAATTGGTTTCGGTGTTGACATTTGCCATTCATGACATGACGTCTGTCAAAATGTTAAGTTTTAAAAACAATTAGTTTGGTTTTTACAGCCGTCAAAAGCAAGCAAATTTTGTGTTTTCGGAGAAATGGAAAAAGTCGAGTATCTTTCGGTGAATACGTTCCTCCACAAAAAGGGTAAAACGAATGTGCAAATCAAAGCCGACCTGGACGAAGTTTATGGTGAGGTTGCACCTTCGTTAGTAACAGTAAAATTTTGGAAAGCTGAATTTGGTCGTCTTTGGAACGATCGTCTTACTAAGTGTAACGAGCTAAAAGGGGACTATGTTGAGAAATAAATCGATTTAATTCCAAAAAACTGGTTTTTTCTATCAAAGGCTAGTTTTATATCAATCCACCCTTGTATTAAGCCCTATAAGTCTTCTGGGAAGGATGGTATCTTCCCAACTGTTAGAACAGGGAATGGATAACCTACTGTCTCAACAATAGTAAAAATATTCAAAATGAGTTTCGTGTTAGGCTATAATCCAAAAGGATAGCAGCAGGTTAGAGAGTGTCAAACACCCTCCAAAAGAACCAAAGTCATATAGACATATTGACCTAACCTTTTTTCTTCTAAAGATCATGGAAAAAAATGTTTTATACTCATTGTAACATTTGTAAAAAACTTTAAAAACATTCAGAAAAAATGTAGAAATATGGGTATATCTTAAAAAATGGGGTGTTGATTGATACAAACAATGCTCTAGGCAGAAATCCAAGTAGTATGTATTACATAATTTATAAATAAAAACCACCTTACCACTTACCTTTTCAAGAAAATAACCTACATCAAGTTTAATTTGCTCCCTAATTTTAATTTCATCTGATCCTGAGTCAGATTGTGGGGAAATTTCCTCAGACATATTTACATTTCTACTTTTCAATCTTCTTAATGATTCTTCCGTTTTGCAAACTGACCTTAACACACTCTGGACCAAATTCAAATAACTGAAAAATAAAAGTCGTTTTGAGTTAAAAAGAAACCAAACACTATAATAATATAAAACCAAAGGTAATAATCACCTCCTCAATTATTTCCTATATTTGGAATAAAGTTTATCTTAACTATTAACTAAATTAATCTTATTTGAAATATTACTTACTGTTTAGTAACTTGCAGGATAATATCATTTAAAATTTCAGTTGTTCTGTTTTGTATGACAACTGTAAATTCATTGTGGAATGTAATAATTGGTTTCACAGCATCTACCATGTAAGAGCTAGCTTCTTTAGGTGAGCTTCTGTTTGTTCTTCTGTATAATCTTGGTATTGATCCCACATGTTGAAGTTGGTTGCATATTTCATCTACTTTCATTTTTATTAAGTTACTTTTCAAAATATTCTGAAGGTGAATAATGGTTTTCTGGTTGGCCCTTATTATATTTGGAATAAGATACACCCAACTAATTATTCCATATATCGTCTTACTAATATCTGAATGATTATCAACAGATGGGCAAAGTAAGTTTTCAACAAAAGTGAAATCAATTAATGAACTCATAATGAATTTTTCTGTTTCTTCACATGTAGAAAACCTAACCTAAAAGTAGTATTTTAGTAAGAATGTGGTTATATGTGTAATATTTATATAGTACAAAAGAATTCCCTAATAAAACTTCAGACCTAATAAAACAAGAAAAGGCAAAGGAACCAGATACTGGTAACAATCACTATGTACTTAGTCGGAAGAGTCCTATCTTAATAATTTTATGTAGACAGGGCATTTTAACCAAGTAGTGTTTATCTAAGCATAACAACTACAAACCAATCTACATTATTGTATAACTTGAGAAGGCAAAATGGGTTTTCTACTAACTAAGGAATTGTAGACAGAATATTTTTACTAAGCAGGGAAGAATAGTAATGCTAATAACTAAATGTGGCTATACAATATGTTATACTAACCTTTAAAGTTGTCTCAAACCATTTCAAATACCTGGATAAGAGCAGCATTGACAATCTTATAAACTGATCAGCAAGTTGATCTAGATAAACATCTTTATCAAAGCACTGAGAAACAGCTATCCACAATGCTAAAGTAGGTTTTAACTTGCAAGAAATTTCATTTTTGGTAGCATAAAATTCATTTAGTTCCATATCAAGAGCAGATTCAAAATCACTAGCTATTTTTTGGTACCTAATTTCAAGGTACACTGGTAAATTGAATCGTTTTAGATGTTCCGTGAAAGATTCATCTTGTGTTATTAAATCTTCATTCTTGCACTTTCTTGAAATTTTCAAAAGAACTTCATATGTGCTTTTATACCGTTTTTGAAATTGCTCTGGATTACCAGGAGCAGTAATGTGTGGTAAACCTTCACGAGACTGTTTATCAAATTCTTTCCAAAAACTATTAAAGATAAAGTTAAATACATTTAAGTCTGCATTAGTTTCAACTACTGTGGTGAGTACTTTCATATTTGTATCTATAAAATCCAGAACATTTTCATAAATTTTATCTATATTTTGGTTTGATTTTTCTACACTATTATCACTAAATAGCCTTTGTAAATAAGGCCTCACTACTGTCCTCCTGTATATATCTTCTGCATCATTGTGTTTTTTTAAGCTGTCATACATTCTTAAACATCTAGTAACAATCTCAGTATCATTTGCTTCAATGGCTTGAAGAAACTTCCTGTTAATAACTTTTACTAGTTGATCTTCCACAGTTACCATTATATCCTGCATATCTGTGGTCACTATTTCTAATTCATCCACATAACTTTTTTGTAATGAATATTTTCCCACTATTCTTTCTAAAATAATTAGGTCTTCAAATGACTCTGCAAAATTTTTTAAGAGTTTGTCTATATACACAGAACAAGAAATGACTCCAAGTTTCAAATTTAAATTATTTTTGCTGGTGTTATTGTCCTTAATATTATTCAAAAGCATTCCGTAACTCATTTCTGCATTACTTATTAGTTGATTTAAGGCCTAAAATGGAATAGAAACTTTATCAAAATGTGAACATTAATCAGAGAACTTTACATATTACAGAATAAGATGTTTACAGGATTTTATTTAAAGAAATTATATATACAAATGTGGAAAACGATAAATATAATATAGAATACAAAATAAAATAAGCAACCAGAATCCTAATATCAACATTCATAGATAATGCCACAATATGTGACTTATAGATAATACAGAACAAAATGAAAAACAGGTGTTTGATAGCGCTTAAAGATATAAACAATAGTTTGGTGAAACAGATAATAAATTTTAAAGAATCTACAAACAAATTGTGATAAAGTTCATTCGTTTACCAAATTCCCATCAGTAAACATTAGCACGTGTTGATATTCGCCGTCTCATTCGTCAAGAGGCTATTAAATATAATTTATTACCTTAAGCGAGACAGATTCTCATGTTACAGATCCCAACTTGCCAGCATTTTAAATTCAAATTGTATCGTGTTGACTTTTAAGTCAATATATTGTGTTATATTTATGTTCTAGTTATTTTTAAGTTATTTACTGGTCGTGTTATTTTTTAGAGTTTAGTTTAATTGTGATATAATGATTAAATTTCAAGAAATTCTTACACTAACAGTTTCAAAAGTAAATATTTTTAAAAATCATATGATATATAGGTCATACATCAGTACGACCCTGTTTGGCTTACACATAGTTCTATTGATGATTGGGAATTTATAAAGTGAATACGGTTTACCTACAAGTAAATTGATCGTAAGAAGCCTAAACCTCTGCCCTAAAGTGTGAATATACCTTGATCAAATTATTAAAAAACATTTCAGAATCGATCTTTGACTCTCTAACTCATGATCTACATGAACACCTTTCAATACATTGATGTGAGTGGCCCTTCCTGAATTAATTAAAATATTTACAATATTAAGCTGTACATTCAGTTTGAACAATGCCAGACTAGGATTAAGGAAGGTACTGATATTGTGCTAAATGTTTGGACCTTAAATTAAAGCATACATACCATGATTTCTTCCCTGAGTTGAAAAAAAGGGAGAGATAGATGTTCAATCTTCACATTTAGATTAGTGAGATATTCTGCTAAATTGACTATTGCTTCCGTTTCATCCTTTAAAATTTCACTCATTCTTTGCTGTAGTTCTGTGCCATAACTTTTCAAATGACTCCTAAGCGTATCTAAATCATACTTTTGAGTGAATGTTGAAAGGCTATTATCCACACTAAAATTCTTCTAAAATTGAATAATAGTAAATAATATATATACAAAAAATAGCTTTAAGTTAATTTCTTACTTCAAAAAAAGATTCCTTCCAAATAATATCGTCATTCGATGTCATCTTATTTTCAAATTTGTACCTTTATTTAAATGTGGAAAAATCAACGTCAACAATTCAACATCTATGGACTAAACCACTGCTAAACATAATAATATAGGAGGATAATGGGAAACTATCGAATATATCGATAATAATTAACTGTTGTAATAATTCAATGAATTGTTCACTCCAATTCACAAAAAACCATTTAACTCTTTAACTGTTAACTTTATTTTGCTTTTACAAGAAAGTGTCAATGTGTCAAAATATACTTGAACGCGCAGGCGCAACTTGTCTATGCCTAGGCGCAACATGATAAAAATAAAAGTGTCTTGTCGTTCCGTTGGGTGAATGCTGTGCTGTGGGCATAGACATAAATAATAATAGAAGGGTACGTCAGTTAAGTCACGCAGTATTTTTAATAATGTATATATTACAAAACACACTTTATTGATGGTCATATTTGTAAAAGTTATAATCATTCTATGATCAATACTTTTCATAATATCAAATGCGTCTATATTTTGATATGTTTGGCAGATACGATTCATGATAATAGGCAATCAGTATTACACACACGTGTAATACTGTATGCGTTATAATCGATTCAATTGTAAACTAAACTCAATTAATTTATAGGTCTAGTCACAGAACACGTATAAAAGGGTTCAATTTGCAGCAAAATTGTTTTTAAAGTCGTTTTAACTCTTTTTCGATATAACGGAAACATTCGACAACGTCTCATACGAAGCAATCAGAGTGCAATTCGGCTGAACGGACTAGACGAGACAAGCTACAGGTGTATATACTGCATTCTGGAGATCCGCGTGAAATACGCAGCGTTACATGTGGATACAGTATTATCACATGTAGCCGGAGATTGTCCGTAGGGGGCTCTTATCTCCTCTGTTGTGGAAGGTTTGATATCTAGACTCAGCAACAAGGGCCATCATGTCCTGGGCTATGTGCATTTTAGAATAGTTAAAGAATTGACTTCAAATGTAGAGATCTTTCAGTTCCTTAATAGTTTTGATTTGGTGATTGATTTCTTTACGGCCGAATATAAATCTTAATTCTCTTTGCTTTGTGGTCTCGATCCATGATTTCATCAAAGCAGGCCACCAAAGAAAAAACTTTAGCTTTGACCACAGTTATATATTGACCTAGGCTGTGTTTGTCTGCCGAAAGAATCTCGTACCTGACTATTTATTTATGATAGCTGTCAAAAAACATTTAGTTGCTATGCAAGGAAAGAAAATCATTGGATAAGTGTTTTGACCAGATCTAGAGGTATGTAGGTACATTGAAACTCTTTCTCACATAATTTAAATTATGTAAATTTTCGAACCAAAGTATTATAAATTTCTTAAATCAGTATTTCAAAAGCTTTTAAATGAGGTGTCTAATGATGTACTTTCCCATTTAAAAAAGTCAAAATTATGACTGTCGCCTAAAGAGGGATCACATAAAGTTCGAAACATTGATGCTATAATATACTATGATTATTTTAGCAGCATCTTTAGAGACCTATAATAGCATCTAAAGATACTGTTCCTGTGCTATTCAAGGCTCCTGTTATATTCTTTATAGGATGGCGAGAGAGGTCACACAAAATTGCAAGCCATCTTTTCCACCAAATTTCTGCTTTCATCATGAGTATGTGAATAACCAGGCATTCCAGAATTCTAGATGTTGGCATGATGTTAAGTCCAGTTGATTCCAAAATATATTTATTAGATATTTAAATTTTAAACTACATTGGCTTTTAAGTGAAGGTTCATACTCATGAAGAAGAGATAAGAAACACATATCCTTCCTAAATTGTTTCTGAGGCAAATTCGAGCTGATATTATTATGACTGCAATCATTTGTAGTCTTCAATTAATTTTACTGTTTCTTCATTCTCCAATGAACAAAAAGGATTCTAAATGGTAATAAAATAGACCTTGATTTATTAGTATGTGCTTCAGAGAATGTATGTAAACGAAGTGTAAAGCAACTATTGTAATTCTTTCAATTTGTAATTTACTATCTTTCTGTTTGTTACATGTACTACTTATGTTGTTTATTTATTGCTTATGTATTTTTTGGTTTAATGTATTATTTTGTAATATTTGAATATAATTGGGTGGTATCCGTTAAGAAATAAATAAATAAAGACAAAATACAAAATAACATTACAAGAAATACTTGTGGCTTGAGTTGTAGAGGTATGTGTCGATTTTAGAACAAATTCACACAGTTCAACAGACCCTGGAACAGAAATTTGGTAAAAGAACTGTTCATCTTGCACATAACATTTCTGCTGAGTGTTACAATTCAGCCTAACCATTTATTCATTACACATGAAATATCTAACAATAAATGATTTGTATATAAATTAAAACAATAAATAATAAATATAATGCTTATTTGGCTTTTCCTTGGGCAGCTACAGCTTCCATAGCTTTTTTCACAGTTTCTGGATCTCCTAGGAATTCTAAGCTCTTTATTGGTTTCAAATTTTCATCTAATGTGTAGACAAATGGAATTCCTGTTGGCAAATTTAACTGCATAATTTGGTCATCAGTAAGCTCTGTAACATATAAAAATAAAATCAGAATACAGATTACATAAAATACTAATTACTTACGGTCAAGATGCTTTACAATTCCTCTCAAACTGTTACCATGTGCTGCAATTAAGATCTGCTTTCCAGATTTAATTTGTGGAACAATAGTTTCATTCCAGAAGGGTAAAGTACGTTCAATGGTTAGCTTTAAGGATTCAAATTTGGGAAACTGATCTGGTGCAGGACCATCAGCATATCGGGCATCTTTTACGATGGTATCATAATAAGCATGGTCAGGTTCCATTGGTGGAGGTGGAATGTCAAAACTGCGCCGCCAAATTGCTACCTGGGATTAAAGTACTTAGTTAATAACTTTATGCATATATATATATATATATATATATATATATATATATATATATATATATATATATATATATATATACTTATAGCAGGGACATAAAATATAGTCAAACAATTACAAGTGTATTAAATATCTTGAAATATGTATTGGGGAGCAATAATGTAGAAAATCTCTAGCATAAATGATTACTTGTTCTTACCTGCTCATCTCCGTATTTTGCTGCTGTTTCTGCTTTATTTAAGCCAGTGAGACCACCATAATGTCTTTCATTGAGTCTCCAAGTTTTTATAGTTTCCAAATTCTCTTGGCCAATTTCTTTGATTATTGAGTTAAGTGTATTCTGGGCTCTTGTAAGAACAGACGTATATGCAATGTCAAATTTGTATCCTGCATTTTTTAGCGCTTTTCCGGCATTAATGGCTTCTTGTTTACCTAGTAAGAAGGATTTATTAAAATTTTTAATACTAAAACAATAGTTTATATGCATTATATACATAATACTGTTCTCTATATATCATTAGGGTGTGCAAATTGTTTATTTTCAATGTTATTTAATTTTGAACACATCTTTGGTTTAAGATTTTTAAAATCTTATATATAAATACTAATATTTACAGTAAATAATAAAATCGAACTTTTTCCTGAGAATTAAAGTAAAATCTTCTATACAAATTTTACTATTTCTATTGGTATGCCTACAAAGTGAAGTTCTATCAGTTCGATTATTAAATGATGTTACTAAATTTAATTATTATAAATTTAAATCTTCATTTTACAAATTAGATAGTTTTTATTCTTTTACCAATTTTTTCGTTAAATGTATGAATTATATAAATACCAGATTTTGAAAAGTTAAGGTCGTCCAAGGTCGATACAATTTTACTAACCTTTTTCACTTAAATTCGCATCAAACCATCCACAAAATAGATTCTTTTCATTCCATTCCGACTCTCCATGACGAACCATAACAATTTTAAAGGGTGCCATTATTTCTATTTAGTATTTTTAAGATTTTTAACGTTATGGGGCACGTTATATACTATACCTGGTTTGATAAATACTGAATACTGTCAAAATCGGAGATCATAGAACACTATACTCCATTTTTCCTGCTCCTTTTTAGGTTATATAAATATCAATGACCGCGATGGTCGCGTACTCAGTACACAAAAACCCTTACTTTTCTTCTTTTTAATAAAGAAGTGTCAATGTCAAAATAGACAGCTCCGCTAGAGGTTAAAAAATTGAATCAATACATAGTTGCTTGCATAAAATATTTTTGATCAAGAATTGTACTAATAGGAAAAATAAAATATGCCAAAAAAGTTTGCAACTGAAAACACCAAAGCTGTTGCTGCTAGGGAAAGAAAAAAACAAGCTAAAGATGAAGTTTCTTCGAAAAAGCAGAAAGAATTAGATGATTTATATTGGGCAGATAATGACAAGCAGTTACAAAAGAAACAACAAAAAAAGGTTAATATATTATTTTTAAGATATATTTGTAATTGAAATTATAAAATTTAAGTGCTAAAACTTTTATGTTAATTGTTTTAGTTAGTTTTAATATTTTCCCTACCCTAACTTATGGAAATATGTTACTGGACATTGCCTTTTCAGTTTTTAACTAATTCCTTTTTTTTTTAAGAAGTTAGCTTTTGTTTAAAATGCACCCACATTTATTTTATTGGTAGTAGATCAACTAAAGATGATTATTAGACTGATGTATTTTGTTAGGATTGGCTTTCTACATAAAATTCAGTGATATTCTTGCAGGTGAATGATTGTGTGAATAGATCAAAAGACTTCAATCATATTATGCTGTTTAGAATGTGACTTGGGAAACTCTCCAGAAACTGGCATATGCTGGTTTTGGTGTTTATCTTTTATTAAATTGATATCCAAATATATAACAGTAATGCAAATGTATATGATTAATTCCAGAATACTAGTCTATATCTTACATAATATATTATAAATACATTAAATTTTACATAAAGGTTTTTAATAGAATAATAAATTTTTAATTATTAAGGAAGCAGAAGAAAAGAAAAAACAAGATGCCTTGAGGAAGAAAGCTGAAGCAAAAGAATTATTAGAAAAAGAACAAAGTGAAATTATTAAGAAAACATCTAAACCTGCACCTCCAGTGAAAGTGACAAGAGCTCAGATATCTGCCAAGGCAGCTGCACCAAAAGTAGAAAAAGAAGAGAAGAAAGTGGAAACTCATCTGGATGCTCCATTGATTGAAAATATTAATAGGCTCCAAGTAGAAGGAGAAGAAGCTAGAACTATAGATGAAGCTATTTCAATACTAGGGTAAGGTTTATATTGGTACTTGAATTTAAATATAACTTTCCATAGGTTAGCCATTAGTGACCCCAAGCTGTTCATTCATTTTTTGTGTATTCTCCTAAATTCAGAAAAGAAAAATTTTGTGCAAAGGAACATTTTATTATATAAGCCCATCTACATATATAAGGAATTTACATTCTTTATAGAACTGAATCCTATTACTTGTTATTTAAAAAAAAAACTATAAAAAATATACCTATTATTGTTCTTCACCTGTTTAGTTTATTGACAACCAATTTGATCATATTCACCTTACCCCTTGGGGTTACAGCCCTTGAAGGGTCTCAGCCTGCCTCACAACATCTCTCCATTCTTTTCCAAAGTAAAGTTCATTCTCCTAATTTACTGATAATAGCAGCATCATTTTTTTAATCCATTTTTCCTGCTGTCATATTTATGCAATCCAACAACTCTTGAAGGCCCTAGATACTGTTGTACTAGATGACAGTGGCATCATCATATTAGTATTATAATATTAGTTCACCATTGATTTTCACACCAAACTCTTTATCTATTTGAAAGTTATATCTGAGTATATAAATAATAGTGGGGATAGAATGCATCTTTGGTTGTTACTTCTTTCCTCCTCCTACCCTTTGATGAAGAGCTTCAGGCTTGGGACCCAGCATATCTGTATTCCAATTTGATCATAGCATAGCAAAAAATATATCTATTTTTTAAATTTGTATATATATTTATATACTTGTATTTCTTTTTCAGTAATAACGATGAGCTTGACAAACATCCAGAGAAACGTATGAAAGCTGCATATACTGCATATGAAGAAAGAAGACTTAAAGAACTGAAAGAAGAAAACCCAACTCTACGTTTATCCCAACTGAAACAAATGATCTTTAAGGAATGGCAGAAATCCCCAGAGAATCCTCTTAACCAATAGTGTACTTATTTTTTATTAGCTGTTACCATTAGAAGTATTCAAGTTCAGATGAAAACTGTATATATACAATACCTGT
This sequence comes from Diabrotica undecimpunctata, assembly GCF_040954645.1. Lineage (NCBI taxonomy): Eukaryota > Metazoa > Arthropoda > Insecta > Coleoptera > Chrysomelidae > Diabrotica > Diabrotica undecimpunctata. The sequence goes on from NC_092812.1 coordinate 52,956,285, forward strand.
TTATATATATATATATATATATATATATATATATATATATATATATTATACTACATAATTGATAAGGTCTTATGATAGAATTATGAATTATTAATGAGAAAGTTTTGCTTTCATGATTCAATAATGACAAAACTTCCAGCTAAAATCAGGTGATACATTTTAAAAGTACTGATAATTCAATAAGTTATTGCACTTTAAAGTTTGTCACGATATGCTTATATGATCAGTAAATTGAGGCAGATAATATTAAATCTTAACAATAATTAGTTACTTTAATATAATAAAACAAGATATGGATGGCTCTTTACTGCAAAAATTGTATTTTTATATCCAGAAGCCAAAGTGTTAAAGAAATTGTGTGTTTTATAATTTTAGTGTATTCTCAACAAGATATTGGATAAAGTTGAGGTGCCATTAGTAAACAATTTCCAAAAAATATTGACATTTATGAACTTTTTTGGTTAATTTTAATAGTATATTATCTGAAAGTGACTGCAGTGTTTTTTGTGTTGAGATTTATACTGATAAATAATATTGGCAGTAAATTTTTAACTTTTTAAAGTAAGCATGTCTTATAGTTTTAATCTAAATTTGAATACTTCACATAACTGAAAAAATCTGTTGGCTTGGTGACTATTTGTTTACTAAACATTAAACAGAAAGGTAATTTACACTGGAAACAATGAAAAATTATATTATATTTGACATAATTTTACTTCTTTATTCTTTTTTAAATTAATTAAGCTTTATACAAAAATTATATGGCATATCTTAAAAAAAAATTAGTTTTTAAGACAGGTCTCTTTAAATCAAGTATATATCAATTGTTTGTTCCTGAATCTTGAATTTTGATAATGTAATCATATTAATTTAAATTTTATTTTTAATTTTCAGATATATATGTATATTGTTTCAATAACTTCTTTTATTTTTACTGATTTATAGGACAGGTGTGAATAAGGAATAAGAGCACACTATTATGCCTGACAGAATTTCTCACTAACTTGTGAGAACAAAAATTGACAACCAGTTAAGAGAAAACAGAAATGGCTTGAAAGAGGAAAATCAAGGAATAGGAAAAAATAACCCCTTGGGATGTAGACAAAAGAAAAGCCATACAAAACCAGAGGGACGAACAAAACCTCTCTGTATATGAGAGTTTAAAGAGACCTCAAGAGAATAATAGCGGTCATAAAAGTATTCAGGAAGGTGGAAGTGCACAGATGCCATTTTTATACTGACGTAGATCAGGCTCATGCAGAATTCATCATCAACAAACTGGCACAAGCATTGGATTAGGTCCTATTTGAAATCCACTAAAATTAAATAAAATAACTTTTAGAGTAGGGACCCTGTGGGTGAACTGTGCTAACTAGTATACCAAGAAATGGACAGTTAATATAGTGAGGGCCCGAGGAGAGAGCAGACTTGACTGTAATGGAGTCCAATAATATGCCTAGGTGTCCAATGGTTCCCAACCACGTCCCTGTGGAAGCAATAATCGGAATCTGCTTAGGAAAACTCTATAGCTTAGGATGGAAGAAACGTTATTGAAAAGTCAGAGTAGATTTTTGAGGTTGGAGAAAAGGACTACAGACTTATAAAGGTATCTTTCAGGACATATGGTCTTATGTTCTTAATAAAATAAGTAATATCATTTCTTTAAGAGAAATAATAAGCAGAAATGACTACTACTTCATTGTCCAGGCTTATAGATTATAAAAATTCATTTGAATAGCATTTTTGAGGGAATTCTAAAAACAAAGATTGACAAATAAGAGAAAGAAGTGGATTTTCCAGAGAAATCAATGTAAAAAAAAGCAATTTTTATTTGATTAAATTTAATACTTTGTTTACTAAACATGTCTTACTTGTCTATAACATAAATAACCAAAACTGTTATTGTTATATTGCCTTCCTAAACTTCCAAAATTATAAAAACCTAGCAAACCTCAATGAATGCTTCCAAATTCCAACAAGTTTCCAAGATCTTATGATAATAGGAATAGGAGAAGGTAGACTGATTCTCTGTTTGTTGATCAAGACTCGTTTTACAGTTTCTGGTTTTGTTCATCCATCATTTACCAAATAGATGCCACAGGTACTGTGCCTAAATGCAAAGTATTGTATAATATTAAATTTCATTTCATTATTATTAAAAAATAAAAACAAAATTGCAGATTATTTGAAACTTGTCACGATGTTGCCTAGTTTACATGTTTCCGGCATGTATTAGGCGTTGTTAACAAATTAGTTTTCATAAAGAAATTATAGGTATGATATACCAGTATAATATTAGTTTATGTTTACATGCAACAAAATTGTCTGATAATTCACTTTTATCAATCAACAAATCAATTTGTTATTAATGCTTGCCAGTAAGTTATTAACAGGAAAAAATGTTCTGGCAACAGTGTGAGAATAACTTCACAGTAAAACTTTGTATTTTAATATTAAATACCAGAATTTATTTGATTAGTTTAGTATAATGTAGACTGTTTGAAATATATTTACTGCATTATAAAAATTTAATAATATTTAAAAAATACTAATATTTTTATATAACACGCTTCTAGTTCTAGATTTTCTTTAAAACTTTAATACATGCCATCTTAGACCACAGATTACCTAACCTTATTAGTTATTAGTGGTCTGTGTCTTAGACAATGAAAGAGACTCTTTCCTTGTCTAAGCATGCCACATGCCATGTTGTCGGCCATCATTTTGTGGGCGTATCCAAAATACATTCACAACCAATGACGTATAATATATTTACGTCATTGTTCACAACCGACCATCAAATCCAACACGTTTCCTAGATCTTCTAACAGGATAATAGAAATATGAGAAGATAGACCGATTCTCTGTTGATTGAATGCGACTGTCGTCTTAAGACATATCTGTCACGATGTTGCCTAATTTACATTTTTTCCGGCATGTATTAGGCGTTCTTAATAAATTAGTTTTCATAAAGATTTTATAGATATATTATACTTTATTAGTTTATGTTTACGTGTAACAAAATAAAATTGTCTGATAATTCACTTTTATTAATCAATCAATTTGTTATTAAGGCTTAATGCATGCCTGTATGTTATTAGCAGAAAAAAATGTTATTCTGGCAACAGTGCGAGAATAACTTTACAGTAAAACTTTGTCTATTTGCCAACACGTGGCGCTAGTATTAAATACGAAAATTTATTTGATTAGTTTAATATAAAATTAAATGTTCAAAATATATTTACTACATTATAAAAATGTAATAGGATTTATAAAATACTAATATTTGTATACACCACACTTCTAAGTTGAGATTTACTTTAAAACTTTATTACATGCCATGTTGTGCAGTCATAATTTTCTGGGCGTATCCAAAGTACATCAACAATCAACTCAAACTTCAGCCTCACTGTTAAACGGATGATCTCCTCGCATTTCTGTTATCCGGCTACTATATTTCGTTGACAGAAAATCGGTTCGTAAACGTTATAGTCATTGTTTAAATAGAACTAGTTAGTCAACGCAATGTATAAATTTGTTTGATTCTAATTGAGACAGTCACTAGATGTCACCACTCTTTCTGTCTCAATAGATTTTAATATACCATTCTTTGTTTGATATACGTTATACTAGATGGTGCTATGTGAAAAAGTTAAAGACTAAACTTAACGTCCATTTTTGATCCATTTAATTAAATTCACCAGCGTTGCAATATTTCACTGACATAGTAGCAACAGGTTTATTTACAACATTTTAAACATGTAACAAAAAACAGACCTTGAATCACTTAAGATATTCATTTAAAATAGAGTTATTACTATCAACTAGTAAATATCGTGTCAACTAAAATTGTACATAAACGTACTGTGGCTTCTAATTCTTCCTATATCTAAATAAGTTTAAAGAAGTTAAATATTTTATTTTATTTGGAAGTGTATTACAAAAATTTGGTCCGAGGTAAGTAAAACATTTTAATTCTGTGTGTTTAAAACAAAAAACATTTGTATGAGAAATGAACAAATTAGGTATTTAGAAATAAATTTTAGCGGATAATACATACATTCGATAATATTTGAACAAAGTGATTTTAAATTAAAATAATGTTACTTCCATAATAAATAAATCGTTTTTTACAGATGGCTGGAAATATTTGTTGTTATTACAAATGTGGTTTATCATCATACAAAATTCATGGTTTAAGAATGTTCAGATTTCCGACAAAAAATCTTTCGGCTTGTCAAACATGGATATTACACTCTGGTAAGTAAATAGAAACTTTTTATATTCTTTTATTTTACACCGTTTCCGTTACGTAATTAACTTAAAAAAATGTTTATTTTTTTTTTCATTCATCATTTGAATTTTACGTTTTCGTTGGTATTATAATTATGATATAATAAACTTCGGAAAAACAAATTAGAGAACTAATTTATACACCAGTCCATCTGTAAAAAAATCATTGATTACACGTAAAAATCTTATAAAGATATTTGAAGGTTCTAAAAGATATATGAGTGTTAGTTAATAATAAATCTGTGAAGACATACAGGTATTTTGGTTTGTTTTTGTTTAAACAATTTTAATAAGTGAGAGGTCATTCTTTTGCTTTAAAACGTTTTTTATCCAGTTTAGAGAAAAATAGTTAAAATAAAAATTGTAGATCTTAAAAAGTTCTTCCATTTGTGAGTTTCTAAATTAAAATATATGAAGAATTCACAAGGAATCTACGTTCCTGTATTTGGCTGTATACCATATATTAAAAAATTTATTAAAATCCTTTGTAAAAGGTATATATTTTTAAAAACCCAAACGGGCTGTGTTAGACAAAACATTTTCGGAATCCATTATTCCAAGCAACTAGGGAGTTGCTTCCATAAAGTCCTCGTAGACACACCGTCTCAGGACTTGCAACTTCAACGTGGAGTCATATGTCGCCATGTTACCTAATCAAACGGTAACTTTAACATCCTAATAATTTATAAAATATAATGTAAAACAAATGTAACTAATTATTTGTTAACGGGTTTTTACCCATGTATTTAGTGGCTACATTCATGTACTCCTAGACACCGATGATGGAATAATGGATTCCGAAAACGTTTTGTCTAACACAGCCTGTTTGGGTTTTTAAAAATATATAACTTTTACAAAGGATTTTAATAAATTTTTTATATAAAGAATTCACCAAAATAGTTGCAAAAAACCCTTGATTTTGCAGAAATTTATAAATTTTAATAACTTTGTTTTTGCATAATGGTATGTAATGTAACTAATAAAAATAGTGACGATTTGTTTATCATGGAAAGCGATTATTTAAACAACTTTTTGTTGAGCTACCCCAGTTAAAAAAAAAATTATGTTTTACGTGCCACAGAAGCCAAGATATTGCAAATTTTACAAGCGCGATTTATTTTAAAAAAGTTCAAATCTAAAAAAAAAACGGAGCTCAGATGGTTCTCCATTCTACTTCCGAAGAGGTATTTTACGAGTACCATCATTTTAACGGGTTATAAATTTTTTACTTCTTTACTGCATATGCCATCTGTAAGCTGGATCGCACAATTCAGATCTTTATTTAGAGTCCCTTCAGTTTTCATCTTTTACTGTTAATAGACAATGGAAGTATGATTTTAAGAATAAAATGCTTTGGTTTTAAATATAAAATGCTCTCTTGGCTCGTAATGGTCATAGAAGATTCTTTTTTTTTTAGGAAGTGTGTTTTTCATCAGTTTTTCATTAGCCTCTATATAAGTTTGTGGCATAAACGATATCAAAGATATAAATGTTTATAAACAGATTAAATAACCTATAAACTATTTGCTCTGATTGACATTTAGCGCACTGTAATAACTTATTAATTTCCATAATTTCAAGGAGCTATGTTATATGTTTTTGCACAAAAAAGAGTTATTTTAATTTATAAATAACTCTTCATTATAAATTTGCATAAATAGCTGCAAAAATAAGGTTTTTTGCAACTATTTCGATTAATAGTTTCTTGTATTTTAATTTAGATACTCTCAAAAGTTACATTACTTTTTATGATCTACAACTCTAAAAAAGCTGAAAAAATCTTAAACAGATATTTAAAGTCTCTAAAAGGTATATGAGGGGTAGCTGATGACAATTATGTGAAGACTTTAGCTAATTTTGCTTTGCTTTTTTTTTAAACAATCGTAAAAAGTGAAAAAATTTATGCACATAAAACGTTAAAATAAAAGTTATAGATCATAAAATGTTCTCTAATATTGATATTTTTATAATTAAAATACATAAAGAATTCACCGAGATAATTTAAAAACCCTTATTTTTAAAGTATAATTTATAAATGTCAATAACTTTCTTTTTGCATAACGATATGTAATACAACTATTTAAAATTATGGCAGTTAATGAGTTTTTAAAGTGTGCTAAATGTCATACAGAACGACCATACAGTTTATGAGTTATTAAATTTGTTTATCCAGGAGACCGATTATTTAAACAACTGTACTTGTCCAAACAGTCACTCTAGGGATATTTTGTAAATAGCAATCGATTTTTTATGGCTTCGTTTTAAATTATTTAAAAAAAAAACATCAAGAATATAATAAATTTGTTTTTAAAAATCAGTTTGAAGAGTAACAAATTTTTAGCATATAAAAATTTCTAATAACTTTGACTTTTTTATGTCATACACTTGTATGTAGGCTCAATATAAAGCTAATAAAAAAAACATTAAAAAAAACCAAAACCTTCTATGGCCCAGAGAAAATCAAATAGCATTTTTTTTTTCTTGTTTAAGAAATTGCAAATATTTTCATTGTTTATTAACATTAAGAGCTGAAAATTGAACATTGTAAAAGAATATCTAATTTTTATAATTCGATTTATCAATAGCATACACAGTGAAGAAGTAAATTAGTTTTGAAACAAAAAAATAATGGTACTCGTAAAATATCGCCACAGAAAAATGCAAGGGAGATCTGTCCGCTGCAATATCTCAGCTTGTTTCTTGTTAGTGGTTATAGAAAGTTCTGTTTTTTTTTTAAATTGTGCTTTTACGCCAGCTTTTCATTGAGCCTACGTACAGCCGTATGACATGAAAAATATCAAAAGTAGTATAAATGTTTAGAAGCTAAAAAGCACTTTTGCAAACCGTTTTTTTAATAATAACGATCGATTCAAAAAACATCAAATAACTGTCAAAGGTTAAACACCCTTGTTAAAGTTCCTAATGGATTTTAAAGATTTAAACAGTGTTAAACAGATAAATTAATTCATCGACGAGTTAACAATACGAAGCGAAGTTCTTTAATCACAATGTGATAAGAAGACGAGTATCAAATTTGGTTTTATATTTCAATAGTCGAATTTAATTGTGGCTATATTGGTTTAATTAAAGAAAATCAGAGAAAATCCCAAGAAATAGGTGAGATCCTTTTTTTCTTTCTTTCCAGTTTGGGAGAGGGTCCTTTAGGTACTCACGTTTAGGTATTGTGTTACGGTCTTTGTAACCAAAACTACACATCATGAACAGTAATTAAATATTTACATTTACACAAAACAACTTCAGTTTCAACCCAAAATCATATGTCGTTGCCGCAGTCTCTAGACCTCCTTCCCGTTCGTTTTCTAAAAGGGGACAAGTTATTGTCATGCACTCCATTTTGAATACTGTTTTATTTGAATATATTAAAGAAATTGGTAAAATAGTTTATCCAAAAAATATTACTTTTAAATCTCGCATTTCGAATAATCGAATCTACATTTTCCTCACTTCTACTGACATCGTTGATCAACTAATACACCGAACGTCATAATTAATTTTACCGTCATCTTTATCTGCAGGCTTCTTTCTGCGACCAAAAGAATCCTTATTTCAAATGTATCTCCTTCCATCCCGCATTCACTAATCGAACAGTCCCTAAGAAATACGGAACATCAGATAATCAATAGGCATATATCATGAGTTTTCTGCTCTTTGTATATTCTTACTTCATCTTTTGCCAAATTTAGACACGATATTTAATTAAGTAAGAAAACTTTATGTACTTCAAATACTAGCCCAAGTCTAGTTTAAAAAATAAATTGTTAATAAAAAATAACCTTAAAATATCCAATCCCTTTTTTAATCAAAAGGTTATACTTGATAAAATAAAAGTTTTGGAACAAATCTGGACGTAACCATATATACTCTTTTCTTCCTTCACCCTTTCCTTATTCATCCTTAGTTTCACAAGATACCAATTATCCGAACTCTTTTATAAACTATTTCGAACTAAAAGCTGCACTCAAATCCTATAAATTTACAAAAATTAGGGTTTTCTAGAATTATCTTGAAAAATTTCTCGAAAATTTCTTAGGCACCAACGACCCTCTAAATGAAGCCAGTAAATTTACCACTGACATACCGCTGACAATCGTCAATGAAAGATCTTGCCCTAATCTATACTAATATAAAAGAAAAATCATTACAAAAAAAAATTTTTGTTAAAATCCATTATAAAAGGTATATAAATTAAAAAACCCAAATGGGCTGTCATGAAGACAAAAGGTTTTTGGAATCTATATTCCATCATCGGTGTCTAGGTGAACATGTTTTGAGCCGCTAAATATCTGGGTAAAAACCCGTTAAAAGTTATATGTTACAATTTAGTTTACATTATTTAGTCTTATATATTAGGATGTTAAAGCTACCAGTGGATATAATAACATGGCAAATGTTATCATATCCACTGGTAACTCAACCCTGGTGAGGTCCCAACCTCATATAAACTTATACAAAGTGTAGTAAATCTACTTCAAGATAGATCTAACGAACTAGGATTATCACTCACTGAGAACAAAACCAAATTAGTAAAATTTTCCAGAAGAATTTTCACTCCCTTAACCAAAATTTTATTTAACAATTCTCTACTTTCTGCTGTTAATTAATGTAAAATTCTCGGTTTTATGTTTGACTCCAGATTAAATTGAAAGAGTCAAATCTATGAACTTAAAACCAATTGTTTTAAAAGTTTGTTTGTTTGTTTTAAAACCCTCAGTCATCTTCAATGGGGTGCCGATAAAACTTCTTCTAGGTCTGAGCGCTTTTCGCTTTAGTCCTATTGAGAGTGTATACCGTGAATCTAATGAACTTTCTCCTACCCTAAGACGATAATCACTTCTACTTTCGTATGCTGCATCAACATCCGCAAATCCATTTAATCCCGTTCATTCCCTAATTGCCACAATGGCGTCTTCTTCCACTAACAATAACCAACACCTTATATTAAAACCTATACCTCAATTAATTTGTCCACTACTTAAAAATATTGACCTTTTTCAGACTAGTTCATTTCCTCTAACTTTACTTCCCCTCTGGGCTAAAGATCTCCCTTCAATATATACCTCTCACCATTTTTAACAAACTTGAATCTTCTAACCTTCTTAAAAAGAAAGCATTTTTAGAATTTAATTTTCTATACAGATGCTTCTAAAACTACCACTGGTATTGGTTGCGCAGTAACCACTAAACATGAACTTGTAAGATCATCTCGGTTACCCTTAATATGCAACGTTTGCACAGGTGAACTATATAGTATTCTGTTGGCTTTTAAATGCATCTCCCATCAAAACAGACATATTGCCATTTGTTCAGATTAACTTTCATATATCCATTTAGTCAATACAATTTTCACTGACCACCTATTAGTTCAAAACATTCATGACATATACCAAAATTTCTCTGCTTACGTTGTAAGTCTCTCTCATATGGCTGCCTTCTCACACCGGAACTACTGGTAATAAAACAGCAGATAATTTTGCCAAAGAAGCTACTAACCATGGGGTGACTGAAGTCACCCCAATTCAACTAGCTAACGAATCTCGAAATTCGTTTTTAAAAAGTCAGTAGAGGATATTTGACAAAACTTATAGCAAAAGAGCAAAACAACTTTTCATAAACTTCAATCTTTTATTGGTCATCTCTCCCTAGACTTCATAACTAGAAGAGAAGCATCGACTATTAGAAGACTACGAATCAATCATACCAAACTTACCGACTGCAAACAATTCACCAACCTGTATAAAGCACTGGACTTGAAACCTTCTCTAAGGAACTAGAGAATCATCTACCTCTTCCTCAACTGTAAATTGTATATGTTGATTATGATTGTTGAAAATGTTGACTATTTCATTAATTTTGTGCTTAGGAAGTGCCAAAACTAAATCATCTACATATCTTTTAATAAAAGGAATGAAAAAAGTGTAATTGTTGATACAATCACTGATAACATCATCCATGACTAGATCCCATAGGACTATCAAAAATTTGTTTTTGGTAGTGATATGGGATCTTTTTTTTCCTAATATTGTTCTGAAGCTATTTTCTTGTGGCATTTTAAATTAATTACTATTTAAATGGGAATAAGCCACAATTAAAGGTTAAAATACGTTTCAATTTCCACTTCGGAAATCGTTCTAAAAAACAAACATGTTTGAGAACGATTTCCGAAGTGGAAATTAAAACGTCAATAAACGTATTTTAACCTTTAATTGTGGCTTATTCCCATTTAAATAGTAATTAATTTCTTTTTTTTCCTATCTAAAAATTTTTTTTCTTACTCTTATATAATATAATATATAATATATATTTATATATATATATATATATATATATATATATATATATATATATATATATATATAGATATAAACATATATTGGCATAACTGCCAAGTTATCTATATCTTAAATACAGAACTTATTTTTTTAATTTATTGTGCAGAAAGTTGCTTTTTTTCAGTTGTGTTAATAATAATATTGTTGTAGGTAATGCTGCATTGGAAAGTCTGGAGCTACCCGATTTAAAAAAAATCTATGCAGTAAGCATTTTGACCAAAAATATCTAAATGCAAAATATTTACCCAGTACTGCTATACCAAAAAAATATAGTGAGGTAGAAGAGGAAGGTTCGTTAACGACACCACGCGTTTTTCATACGTATTCAATAGAAAAACAACCATCAACCAGTGCCAATACTGTTTCGCACAGTGATAATTCTGAACTTGACGATTTTGTTGATGAGCTTTTTAGATATGCCGTTATCACCATTGGTCAAGAAAAAAAGATTTCATAATTATCACACACTTTAAAGGAGATTACATGCATCTCAAATACGGATTAATCTTCTTAAAACTCGCATAACAGCACTAAAAAAAGAGACTGGTTAAGATTAGGACAAAATCTGTACAAACTGCACGAAAGCCACAAACTCAGTTTTCTGCTGCAGTTTTTCTTGAACACTTTACTATCATAACGTTTGTTGGACTTGATACCATTGTAGTTAAACATCGATCTAATATTTTTAAACTAGTATTGCTGGTTCATACATAGATCCAACTCATACATTGCTTATTTTAGTTCATGCAAACAATGTTACAATCGATTTCTATAACTATTAATGTAAACAATTTTGTTTTGTTTTTTTACCTTGAATTATTATTTTGTTAATATTGTCTATGGTGTAGTTATTAGAATTTTCATAAGTGTTATCTAACTATTAAAATAACGCGAATTTAATTTTTGCATAAACAGTCATATCGGGCGAGTTCATTGAAAAAAACATTCTCATTTATGTAAACAGAAATACAAAAATGGTGTGTATATTATAAAATACATAAATAAATAAAATAAAGGGTACTATTTATTAAAGTTTTTAATTATTATTCCTTTTATCCCAACACATAGATTAATTTGTCCCTAAATATGTGTTGCCTCTTGTTGTGGCATATCGATCTGTTTATTTGTTTCAAAACCATTATCAAAAAACCATACCCATAAATTTACTATATTTTCAAACGTCATTTTAAAGATTAAAAGATTGAAAATTTAATTTTCTCAAAACATACATAAAACCATTGTTTAAAAAGATTTTTTTTTAAACAATGATAAAACTCAAGTCTTGACTAAAAAATAAACCTCCGCATGAGTGTTCTAAGACGATAGCAGTCGAGTCTATTTCAATTAAATATTTAATCCTTTTCTAACAAATCATATAACCAAATTAAATATCTGGTAAACTAATGAAAATTAAAAAAAGGCAGCATTTAACTGCTTCATTTAAATAGATTACTAACCGGTTTAGATTTATCAAGTCTCAAAGTAGAAAAACAATTTGAAATATTCGCTCGAAATAGTCAAGTTATGTTTCACAAAACGCATACAACGATAATAACAATAAGCATTTTATTAAAATCTTATATTTTCTTCACAATCTGGCACCCGTGTACAGGTTTGCATAAGTTACCACACAGGTAAAAATATACTCGAATAGAATCCTGCTGAGAATTAAGTTTCTGTTAATAGTTTTTTAAATTTATGACTAGAGGCCGCCATATAACGGCAGAATAAAAATCAAACGTTTGTTCCATAAGGATTGTCTAACTAGTCCTATTTAAACAATGGTTATAGTACTTGCAAATCGGATAGAGATATGGTTGATCACAAACTTGTTCCAGCTAACCTTCGAATTATGTTGTTTTTTGAGGAAATTTTGACTTTTGTATCTTGACAATGGAAATTTAAAGATATCTTTTAACTTCTTTGAAATAATCTAAATAGTTCACACCCCCATGTTATACTTAACTGGTTCCTAGCATGCTGGCTGTTTAGGTAGTAAGTGTACTTAGATTTTTGAATGTTTTTTTTAGATGGTTATTGTTATAGTAGGTAAGTACCTACTATGTTAGCTCTTTTAGTGTAGCCGACAATTTATTTTCTATTTGTTCAAAATATTTTTCCTAGAAAACCAATGGTAAGTCATTTGTATACCTAAATGTTATAAAGGACGGATGCCAATTTAAGGCGGATTAAATATCGAGTTTATATGATTTGGTAAATAATGCTCCAGGAGCTTCTTATTCAGAGGCCCCAAGAGGCGAAAAATTATCCATTGTTAATAAACACGCAGCGAAGAAAGGAAGGACGGATCAGAGAAATAGAAATGGAACAGGCCGATTAATACTCGGTCGGCGAGGAGCGGAAAGTGACTAATCAACACTTGGCCACGGGAAAGAATAATCCTATCTCAGATCAATACTCCAAGACCGGGTACGGAACTGCCACTAGATCAACACTCAGCAGACGCGGTTGGCCTTCAGTCAATACCCTAGGAGCAGTGGAGTTGTTATCAGATTTATACTCTGATAGAACTCAGGACGGTTGGTCTCCAGTCAACACCCAGAGGCCCGCTGGAGTTCCCATCAGATTAACACTCTAGCTTCTCTCTGGTGTTTTAACGTTCGTCGGCCTTCCATCTCCTCTAGCGTGCATCGATGGTAGAGGAACTTCTGGTGGGAATGCATGTGTACGGAGCGCTGACGGGACGTGGCAATGCACATCGTTACATTCTATATAACGAACTCGATTTTGATGTGTGTTTACAGTTGGAACAAGAATTTATGGGTTTTTTATAGGAAGGGTGAAATGATATATTGTAATTTATAAAAACAAAAATTTTATTTTCGTTAAATAGTGTACAAATATCGTTAAAACAATGCTTGAAACATAAACATCTTATGAAATAGCTTTTGCCAATAACTTTGGGCTGCGCGAATTAATAAAATTAGTTGTAGTAAACAATATTAAATTTACATAAACGTGACAGATACATCTATCTATCTTGTAAGAGTCTCTAACATATTTACAACCTATTGCAACTTTTTTTTAAAAAGCGTCGGTTATACAATAAATAATAGCAAAAGTCTTATACATCTTAACATTTTATACTAAAAATAGCAATTCAGTCAAACAGTATATGTATATTTGTATAATGGCATATATAGAAAGGCATAAATGGACGGATTGATTGATTATAGAATGTAGTTCTTCCTACATAATATTCAAATTTAATCATTTATTCATTAAGATTTATGGCAGTGATGATTAAGTATTGATTAAATACTAAATGTCTAATAATGCACTTTTCTGGATGGAATATACTTTGCGAAATTCATCACAGATACGTATATTAATACTTGGAATGTCTAGTGTAATACTGCTAACGATAAATACAAACTCTTTGACTATATTTTAGAATATTAAGTTCTTTATAATAGCACATTTTTATGACATGTATCATCAACCAACTTGTTGTTCTTGAAATAAAAAAATCAAGTACTCTTTTGAGCATATATGCTATTAAATTTACTTTAAATTAATAACAAGTTAAAAGTATCAATTCTTTTATTTGATTTAAAAGAATTATGATTCTTTAAAAAAATGTTAGAATTTAAAATATTTAACCATGATCTTTTGTCATTTCCAGGTATGTACACATAATATACTGTTACCACATACTATACAAAAGATAAACTAATAGTGCAGGGAAATAAGCAAAAAAAGATCCTGTTAGGGACTGTGACGAATCCAAGTATCTAATTTTTTTTTTATTTTTATAGGTCTGTATAAAGAAAACATACGCTTTCTGCAGACATTTCGGCGTCTTTTTTTAATGTAAAAAATGTAATTTTTTCTTTGTTATTAACAAGCTTAATATTTGAGGTAAAGTGTAAAGTTATAAACGGCATATGTTTGTTATTTTTCTTTAAATAATTACTTTATTCCAATTTTTTTTGATTTTATTCATTTATTAACTTCTCTTTCATTTCATATTCTAAAAATAGTTAGCGCTCAACTCTTTCATTCATTATTTTCATTCAACTTTCTATTTATTAAATATTCTGTCATTAATTATCTCAATTCTAATTTTAATTTTCACTTAATATTCTAATTCCCTGTATTCCCATTTTAAAGCTTTTTTTATGTATTAAAAGATAAAGTTTTATAATTTTACCTTAACTAAGCTTTTTATTGGTGAACAAAAATCGAAAAAATGTCATTTTTACACTAAAGTGTTAATAAATAAAAAAGCCACCGAAATCTCTGCAAAAAACGTATAGGTATAGGTCTTTATATAAGCCTATAATAACTAAAAAAATATTTCAGACACCTGGATTTGTCAGTCACAAGAGAAATCTTATTTTCTTGAGCTATAAAGGTGTATATAAAAAATATATAAAAAAACAAAAGCAAATATACAATATATAAAAAACATAGAAAACGAATTAAACGAACCAATGAATATAGAAAATGGTGAAGTAAAAGTGAAGTTTTTACCGGAATAATATCGGTTTTGAAACTTAATAAAACAATTTGTATCTTAATTTTATCATTTTTAACAAATACTTCATTTACTGTCATATTTATTATATATCTAATAAACTTCATTACCTTATCGGTAATCCAATCACATACTCACTTACGCTAATATACAACACGTAAGTTTTTTTGTTTGGTACATTGAGATACATCATAACTTTAGTTACAAGGTGAAACCAGGATTACAGTTCGGACGTGTTTTCATTCAAAAATTTTTGGTTTTACTTACACTAAGTGACATAGAAATGCCCACTCAATCACCCATTATAAATTATTTTATTTTAATAAAAATTTTTCTTTGAACAGACTAAAGCCAATCTTTTGCCCTGCCTCAGAGAGAATTGAACACGTGTGGGAGGGATCGGAGAATTTAGAGCATCCTCCTCGAACTCTTAGGGAAAGTTGAAATTTAGTATTAATAGGGTTTTTCACATTGTATTTGTATTATTCTAATGTCAAGTTAATGTGATATATTACAGTTGGTAACCCAAATAATTTTAATAAAAACATTACTATTAAGAATACACATTTTGCCTATTTTATCTGCAATAAATATATAATTCACAAAAGGTTATGGGAGCCCAGACACCACAGTTTTGTAGATAAAATAGATGTCTAGTAAAAAAATAGGAAAACGTTCTATATAAAAATTAAGAAAATGCTTCCAAATTCCAAGGCTGAAAAAGAAAAATCGAGAAAATGGATTTTGAACGTAATACTAAACAACTAAATGGAGAATCGGAATGGCCAAAGTTGAAAAGTAAAATGCAGGACTACCATGAAGTCTGCTTAGATGTGATAGAAGAGAAGTTAATGAATCCTGAACCTATAACAGAAACAGCAACTGAAGCTGAAAAGACAGAGTATAAGATCAAAACTGATTTTTATAGAAAAGCAAATAGTCACGCAAAAAGTTTCATAACTAGTGCTATCAATGACAACGTTTATCAGAAAATTATGGACAAAGAATCAGTTTTTGATGCTTGGCTCGCTCTTAAGCAGCAGTTTAAAGCCTCATTAAAAGATCAGTTGTTTACACTTTGCTCAGATTTCTTTTCTTTATTATGGAGCGTTGGAGATGATGTGTCAACACATATCGCAAAGTTAAAACGAATTTTCAATGAGCTAAATTACGGACTTGAAATGAAGCAACTAAGTAAGGTACCAAATGTAATGATGATATGCAAAATTATACATATTTTACCTAGTCAGTATGAAAGCTTTAAGTCTAGTTGGATGCTATTAACTAAAGATAAAGACAAAACTCTTGATGGACTAGTTTCTCAACTATGTACATTCTAAAGAAATTTTACCAAGAATGATTGTCAGCAAGATACTAGCAATTCAGAAGCTCACCACAAAACAAACAAACCCACAAAAATCCAATCGATTCTGCAATTACTATAAAAAGAAAGGACATTGGGTCAAAGTTTGCCGAAAATGGATAGCTAACGCTAACAATATAAGCCTGATGATAGTTTCAGAAAAAGCATATATGCGGTTGATATTGTAAATGAAAAGATGATTAGTAGTTTGACAATGGTGCAACAAGACAGAATATTTTGTCACTTATAAGAGTTTCAATCCTCTACTAATATTAAATCAGCTGACAAAGAAGTTCTTATAACACTAGAAAAAGATCTATTGAAGTAAAATCATTCACTCCTAATCGCAAAGAACGAATCATTAAACTCAGTGATGTCTGGTATGTTCCTCAAAAATCTGTTCTCAGTATTAGCAACTCAAGACAAAAATCCAAACAGTGTTTTTATATCTAATGTTACACACTGTCAACCAGAAATTAATAAAGAAGTTGTTATTACTGGAACAAGAGAAGTAAGAGGTACTTTATTCAAATGTGTCATTAAAGCAATGATTCCACAACAACAAAGATTGAACGAGATCAACATTGCAGAAGACAATGCTAGTTCCTTGCTGCAGCTCTATCATGAGCGATGGGGACATCAATATGTGAAACATGTGCAAGAAAAGCTCAAGACTGACCTTAATAAATTTCAAGCTTGAAAGATACGCATGTGAGCCCTGCGTTTATGATAAAGCCCACCATCTCCCTTTTGGTACAAAAGATGCTGTAACCTCACCTGGAGAATTAATGTCAACTGACATCTGTGGTCCAATTGAAATTTCTTATAAGAAATTTAGGTATTTGATTGTATTTAAAGATTTTTACACCAAATTTCGTTATGGATATTTGTTACGGCAAAAATCAGAAGCAAAATTGTTTTGAACATTACGATCGCCCATGCTAAAACTCAAGGACATAAGATTAAAAAACTACTTAGTGCTAATGGTGGAGAATTCGACAATCAAGACGTCAGATAACGATTTTAAGAGAACACGGAATCATTCAGAGATTAACTGCTCCGTACACACCTGAGCAAAATGGTTCTAGTGAACGAGAAAATCGTATCATTGTTGAAATGGTCAGAAAATAGAGGTTAATTCTAAAGTACAGTTCCCTGAATCTTTATGGACAGAACAAGTTGGTACAGCAATTTATATCCTGAATCGAACAGAAAAGTCAATGGTGAAAGGGAACTTAGATATGAATAGCTAAGAAACCTAAAATAAATCACCTAAGAATCATAGCTACAACTTATTAGGCGCATGTTCCAGTGCAAACAAGAAAGAAAATTGACAAAAAGGCAATCAAAGGCTATTTGATTGGTTGTGATGGAGAAGAAAGATACAGAATTTGGGTTAAGGAAGAGAATAAGGTATTCTTGTCAAGAGATGTTAAATTTTTGGAAAGACTAACTGATTTTCAGGAAAAAATTCAATTGCCTCTACAAGTTAAGACCTTCCTATATATCCTAGAAAATTTATTTACCTTCAATAAATATACAATTCACAAAAGGGAGGAGTTAATTAGGGCATAGAGCGAGATACCTAAGAAGAATATTGACCATCTAATCAGAAACGAACACAGGCACATCCAAGAGTAATTTAATTGATTTATCCCTGTCAGTTATTTCAGTCATATCGTTTGTTTATTTTGCTACACTGCATAATTCTACAAACTATTTTCAAAATATAATGATTTATGTTTTGTTTTCACCAAACAGAACTCGACATACCACACAAAAAATTTTAGGTACTATATTATAATAATCTTAAGTATAATTTGAACACATTATTTTGATTCATTGTTCACTAAGATGCCTCAATATAGCAGCAAAAAACTTAAACTTAAAAACAATATTCAACATTTTGATTCCTTAGTGTTAAACTTAATTTATAACCAAGTTTTACACAAAAAACATTTGTTTATACATAATAAAAACTAAAAAATTTTAAAGGCTTTCTGAAATCGAAGTACGACTCTTCTAAACGTCTGTTTGAGGAATGCTTGGCGGTAACTCAGGTTGTTTTTTTCGTTTAACTGGTGCAGTTGGCGTACCCTGTCTAGGAGGATGAGACTCTACACTAGGGTTGCTATTTACAAAACCTTGCATCTCTTTCATGGAAACACTGTGGAAAGAAGACTCGCTGTAGGAGCGGGGAGGTACTATGCGAGTACCGTATTTTTCTATGTACTCGTTGACTTCAGGACTGCGGTTGTTCTCGATACCATCATTGTCCGCGTCATTGTCAGTGGTGTAAAGATAAGGGTTGTAGTATCTGTCTGATGACCTAAAACACATTATTGTATTATTCAAATATGTGTTTATTAAAATATATTGTATTTCTCTGTAATATAACTAATCCAAAACTTTCATTCCTACATAGCCTACACATCAGTAGCGATAATGGATTACGACTGAAAAACTTAGCAGCAGCACTCAATATGACAGTCGATAGCACCTATTTTGAACACAAAAACATACAAAAGGTAACCTGGACCTCCCCTGACAAAGAACAACAAGTCAGATTGATCACATCTTAATAGATTCAAGGCATTGAACAGACGTAATAAACTGCAGAAGTTATAGAGGCGCAAACATAGACTCAGATCATTGCCTAGTGATCTCAACATTGCATTTTAAGAATTTTAAGCACCAGTAAATAAAATGGATATAAAAAAATGGAATGTTCAAAAGCTGAGAGAAGCGACAATTGCAGAACGGTACTCGGAAAACATCACTAACAAGCTAAGAAATCAAAATGTAAATGAAGAAGGCCAGACAGATATAGACTCCTACTGGACCAGAATAAAGGAAGACATTGAAGCAGCAGCGAAAGATGAAATAGGAACATAAATTTGTGCCCGTAAAAATCATTGGTTTGACGATGAATGCAAGAAAAAATGAAGCCTAAAAATGAAGCCTTCTAAATGCAGCGTAAAAAATATTTTCCACAGTACTATGTCACTGTATGGCACCATATGCAGAACGGATAGAAGGAAAATGCCAGGCTGGTTTCAGATATGGTAAATCGACAATTCATCAGATTGCAACCCTGAAACAAATTTTGGAAAAAAACACTGGAATATGGCATTGATACTCATTTATATTTATAGACTACAAAGCAGCCTACGACTCTGTGAATAGAAGAGAAATAATTAAAGCAATGAAAGAGCTAGGAAAACCAAATCAGTTGGTAAATTTAACAAAACTAACTCTTGAAAAAGTTGAATGTAGAGTATGAATTCAGGGGGAACTGCCTGAACCTTTTAAAAAAAATAACAGGCTGCGCCAGGGAGACCCTCTCTCCTATATACTGGTTAATCTAGCTCTGGAAAAAGTAATACGTATGTCACAAATCACAATCACTTGTTCAATATATAATAAATCAGTGCAAATCCTGGCCTATGCTGATGATATCAATATTGCTGAGAGACCTGAAAACGCTGTACGAGAGGCGTATGTAGCATTAAAAAAAAATTAACTACAAACATGGGTTTAATAATAAACACCAACAAAACGAAGTATATGAAAATAAGCACGCAACCACAAATCCTACGAACTATACCTGGGAGCGCTCCTTAACACTGAAAATAATACTACCGCAGAGATAAACTGCAGAATTTGCTCGGCCAACAGATGCTATTTTGGGCTCAATCTCCTCCTTAAATCCACAATTATATCGAAAAATACAAAAAAAACTCTACAAAATAATAATACGCCCAGTCCTAACATATGGTTCAGAGACCTAGACTCTAACAAAAAATAATGAAAACATGTTAGAATGTTTTGAAAGAAAAGCACTAAGGTGAATCTATGGAGCAGTGAATGACAATGGAGTGTGGAGAAGCCGATACAACTTCGAAGTTTATAGAATATACCAGGAACCTGATATCGTAAAACATATTAAGATAGAACGTCCGAGGTGGATAGGGCATGTAATGCGGATGGAACAAAATGATCCAGCGAGAAAAACGCTCCTTGATAGACCCATTGGTTAGAGGAGAAGAGGAAGACCCAGAACAAGGTTCCTTGATAACATCGATTAAGACATGAGAAATATGGGAATACGTGCTTGGCAGAGAAAGGCGATTGATACGGACAACTGGAGAGAAATTCTTTTGTAAAGCCAGAATGATGATGAAACTTTCAATCCTAATCCAAAATAGTCGCAACTTCGTTAAATGTACCATACACACAAAATTTAGTAAGCTACAGTGTGCCATGACCTAGTGTGTATTGATTCTCGTTAAACAAGATGGAGCATGTCACATAGAAAAAGCTAAGTACACTATAAACCCAACTTGCAAGTTACTTTAGTTAGTAGTGACTTATCTACAGTTAAAGTAATATATGAATTTAAAAAAAATTGACTACTCCAACTAACTACATACCGGAAACCTTCTACGTTAAGGCAACAACGTTTTTATTACCTTCCTTACCTCTTTGCATTCCTCCATAAAATACAGCAAATGACAAGAAGTACAATTAACAACAAGCAAGCTCCTGAAACACTCCAGAATGCTATTTGCAATGGCGCTCTTGGTTCCCACCAAAACTAAAATAAAATAAGAAAAAATCTTACTATCTTTTCCACTGCACGTTATGGGGGTATGTCACAATGTTAAAATTGATATACTTTTTAGGTACAGTTATCATCACTATTTCAAAACAAATCTTTAACTTATGATTATGTATGTGAACTGTAAACTTTCTATTTTAATGATATCTAGTTCAAATTTCCAAAAAAAGCAGTACATTTTTCATAACTGTACTTAAATGAATCCATGTCATCACTTACTTGGTAACCTGCCTAACTTATTTGGTATTGTCTAATCATTGTTGAACTTGGGTACAAAATAACTACGTTAAATGATTAACTATCCAAAAAGCTTTATTTTAAGCAAACGTTCATTATCCATATTGCCACAATTTTTAAATTAACTGTACCTAAAGATAAAATTATAATATTTCAAACTAGGGATTTTGTTGATATTACCGTAACAAGTTTTGGTAGTGAGAAATTAGTTCGGCTGTTACTTAATAGATGGGAAAATTAGTTATTAAAATATTACTTCGTTTTGCCGATTTAAATTTCTTTAAATTTATAAATAAAGAAATAAGTATATTTACCTCCGTTGTAGGTGGATAAGTAGGTACAAGATGGCCCACCAAAGTAGGAATATATTGAGACCAGAAAGCTGATTCGGTCTGTCGAAAGTTCCACATTATCGAAGAATTATAAGTCGTATTCAAATTGAGATATTTTAGCTGTCCGTGTTTAGATTCTTCAAAATGTAGTCCTAAAATTTGAGTATGAGTAGGATTTCCATATCTAGCAAAATCCGAATATGCCTTCATGAAGAAGTGACTCATATTTCTGTCGTTTCTCGTCCACTGATCACGAACAAATCGTTCTTCAGAAGGTAACATTTCAACATCTAAGAATGGCGCTCCACATAAAAGGTAGTGCTCGATGTCATGGGGAACTTTTCTCCATTCAGAAAGGTTAAATGATTCCACAGTAGTATTTAATACATACATATAGACTGGTACATTTTGTTCAATCAATAGTTTTACCATTTTATCATTTGGAGCAGTGTATAAAAAGTCAGAAAGTAGCTAAAATAAAATAAAATAAAAAGCTATAGTAAACAAAAATTTACAGAATGGTTTGGGTTTTTCAGGACCCATACAATTTACAATTAAATAATCCAAGGACTCGTAGTTAAAAAAAAAAAGAATTTAGTACAGATTACACAAGGGCAACCAAGTATTATAGTACAATATAGTATAATAAAAATAGCCATTACTGTATGAATAATATATTAATAGAAAATATAATACATATATGTATATACACAGGATGGACTTAATTATCTCTTAAATGGGTAGTCTGTATTATACAAAAAGGGGAAAACACCTATTTTGCAATATGAAGATTTGAAATGTGATGTTTGGAATGTTGCCAGATTTACCATTTTTCTGATAATTAAATACAACACTACTCAGAAGAATCAAAATGTTCCTACCTGTATATATTCATTTCTTATGTGTGTAACATTATCTGGATCAGGCCAATACGTATACATATACTTTATTGCATCGAATATTCCATTGGGATTTAAAGTATAGTTGTACCTTAAAACCAGCTCTCTTACTTTTTGATCAAAAAAATCTTGATTTATTCTGAAATTGGGCTCCAATGTTTTGCTGGAAGCTAAAAATTGCAAGATATAATAATATATAACAATTACAGTATTATCTACTTCAATATAGGTTATTGTTAGTGTAAATATATTCTTATAAATGTTAAAAAATATTTACTTATAAATCCAGCTGCCTCTTGTAAGGTAACACTTGACATATACCGTAAACCTTGGTTAAATGACCTCTTCTTGATTAGAGTTTCAATATTGTCACTGATAAAATGCCAATCTTTTCTATCCCATCCTTCATAATCAGGCACTGTCACATTCATTTCTATGACAGGTGCCCAAGGAAAAAGGCCTACCTCAGGTGGGAATTCAGCATTACCTATTTCAAAAGCACTTCTAGAATTTTTAAGACAATTTACCAGTTTCCATGATGATT
Organism: Diabrotica undecimpunctata; assembly: GCF_040954645.1. Taxonomy (NCBI): domain Eukaryota; kingdom Metazoa; phylum Arthropoda; class Insecta; order Coleoptera; family Chrysomelidae; genus Diabrotica; species Diabrotica undecimpunctata. The sequence continues at coordinate 52,979,425 of NC_092812.1, forward strand.
CTATGCTACATCCAATTTGTCTTCCAAAAACTCTACTGGTATTCTGAGCTCTGTATCTGTCAAATATCATTGCCCAATCTGCAACTGCCGAACCACTCTGAAATAAATTAAAATAAATTATGAAAATTCTAGAAGTTTTGTATATTTCTCCCACAATGTCTTTAACTCCTATATTTGAGAAAATTGTCTTACCTGTGCAATGACTTTAGTAACAATATGACTTGTTTGGGGAGCAACCATAAGCAACCCAGCAGAAGCAGCTCCAGCACCAGGTCCAAATAGTGTTATACTATCTCTATCACCATTAAAATGTTCTACATTGTCATACACCCATTTTACAGCCATTGCTTGATCCAGTATCCCATAATTTCCAGGGGAATTTACATCACCTGTACTCAAAAATCCTAAAGCTCCTAGTCTGTAATTAAATGTGACAACCACAACTTTGTAGAAGGTAGCCATGATGTGACCAGGAAATGTGTTAGAAGCTCCATGAATGAAGTCACCTCCATGAATATAGATCATTACTGGATATTTGTGTCCTGTTCCTTCTGTCTGAAAAATATAAAATGGATATATGGAAAATTATGGACAAATTAAATATCGATAATGATCAATAAATGATTACAGAACCAAAAATTATTATTTCAATATAGTGAATTATCGAAATTAGTTGTGGGAATACAACATTGATGTCCACAGCATATTCATAGACTTTAAAAAGGCCTATGACTCAATTAGTAGACAAAATTTATATAAAATATTGCATAGCTTTAACATCCCCCCCACAAGGTTGAAGGAAGGATGAAGTGGTAGTGGGTGCATAAAATTTGCTAGTTGTGAGAACCTGTAGAAGATCGGCGCAGGACCGGCAAGGTTGAAGGCTTAGTTTAGAGGAGGCCAATGCTCGATTTGAGCTATAGTGCCATTGGAGAGAGAGAATTATCTAAAAATAAATTGGATAGAAAAATAGGAATAAAGAAACAAACCTTGAAATGTTTTGTTGTATACACTGAATAAAAAAAGGAATTATTGGGGCATAAATTATTCTGTTAAATAGTTCTTTACATTTCTTTATTACTTCTTTCCATTTTCCTCTATTATGTGTTCTATTCTCTAATTCTTTTAATATTCTATTCATTTTCATTCATTTAACATAAAGACTGTCGAGTATCTACAAGGAGCAGTAAAGGAATCCCAAAGAAGTGGGACATGGTGAACAGAAAGGAAATAAGATTGGTATGCGTCAACATAAAAATACAATTAAAGTTTGTGACTGCATAGTGATTAAGACAATTAAAATTACGAATGTCTTATATAAAATGAAGGATTTATTAAGGTTTTATCAAATAAGGTTAAATATCAAAATGCTGTTCAAACCAGTCTACAAAATTCGCAAAATACTTACTATGTCAGGAGTAAAAACATTAAGATACAAGCAATCCTCATCAACATCTCGTATTCCTAAAGTAGCACCTGTGTATCTAGCTGGTTGTGGACATGCTGGACCAAAATCCACTGCCTGCATTAGTTGCCAGCTTTTGTGAAGTCTCGGAGGCTAAAATATATATTTTATTTCAATTTTTTATAAAAAATGTACAATAAAATAATACATGGGCCTTTGGTATAGTTTTTTTTTTTAAATAAATGCACATTATACAAATAAAATAGAATAGAATATTATGGGAAGAACAATAAAATAAAACTTAAAATAAAGGGCTGATCTGGTTTTACAAAATCTTATTTTGATGTAAACTGAAAGGGTTTCAATCTAATACATTACAAATTAAGTGTTATACAAGCATTTTAAAAAAAAAAAATATGACCATTTTCAGTACCATTTTTCAATTCTGAGTGCTAATTATGCAAGAACAATTGATCAAAATAAAAGCTTAAATTAAAACTTATCCAATGCAGTGTTTTATGATTGTATGGCTATATTTTTAGATGTTATAACACAGAGTAGGTTTCAAAAATTCACTAATTTGTGCATGAAATCAACCTTTTTTATCCACAGCCTGGACTAAGATTGCAAACAAAAAAGAAAAAGAAGTATAATTGTAGGAATAAGATAATGAGGAATAACAGAATGATACCAAACCAGGAATAAACACATTGACAGAAAGTAATTGATAATATTGAAAATAAAAAAATAAATAGCTGCATTCCAATATTATTTAATCTCACCTTAAATCTACCTTCAAGAACAGGTGGTTGAGCATATGGGATACCTAAAAAGGCGCTTGCAATACCTTGCTGTCTTTCGATGAATTCTGAGCCTGGTCTATATAAGGATTCTGGATCAGGATTGTCAAAAAGGTAAACTTGAAATCCTTGAACAGTTCCATAAACTGTATCAACAAATACATCCCTTAGTTTTTCCCTAGTTTGGTCCCTTTTTTTACCTTGTAGATCTTCTCGCCAACCTCCTAGAATTCCAGGTAAAATAGGTTCTGCAATTCCAGCCTATAAATATAAATGATATAGTAAATATTTCAATACCTAAATATTAAAATCAATAATAGCAGCTTATTTCGATAGCACACTCTTTTTTTAAAATTTTAGCACCTAGTTTTTAGTTAAAATTTTAGGAATGTTCATCCTACTTTAGTTAAGTACAAATAGTGTTCGACACATGTTAAAATAACTAAATATTAATAATAACTCACTAAATATTGTTTAAAAATGTTGTAAATATGTTAGTGAATAATGATTTTACAAAGGATGTCTTGTGTATGCAAATCAATAATATTGTACAAAGTAGGAAGTAGCCATATAGAATATGTTTTCTTGTGTTTATGTGTGAAAAATAGCTTAAATAAAACATCACTGCATTACTTTGATGAAATTTGACAACTGGTATGAATATGTAAAATAGAATTACATGATTACCCAATTTCTATGGAATAGACAGGTAGCACATGTAGCAAGACAAGACACCAACAGATGGTCTCATAAAGTGACATTCTGGAGACCTCGAGAAACAAAAAGAAGCGTGGGAAGACCCAAAAAGAGATGGATAGACGATATAACAGCTATAGCTGGAAAACAGTGGATGAGAATTGCAAAAGATAGGGAAGCGTGGAAACAATTGGAGGAGGCCTATGTCCAACAATGGATGAATGAAGGCTGAAGAAGAAGAAGACAGGATTACTTAAACATAATTTATGTACATGCCATTCATTCATACACTGTATATATCATTTTATAAAGGACAAAAAGTGTAGTATTTAATTCATAATGCAGAAAATAAGGAAATTATATTAAAAAATAAAACTACTCATTTCTAATGATAATAATAATTATCATGACTCATTACATGAAGAAGTACTGTGAGCAAGGATTGATTAATTAAAAACTATTAAAACTACTTTATGATTAATTCATTGATCTTTTACCGCTATTTTCGGTTTGCTAGGATATAAAATAGATATTACTGTATTAAATAAATATGTATGTCATGATTAATTCTAAAATCTGAAAAAAAACATACCCTATCATATGAAAATCTTTCATACCCTATCATATGAAAATCTTTCATCCTGTCCTCTGATTCTGGGATCTCCTGGCCTTTGGCCGTAATAATTTGAGTTATAATTCTGTCCATATCTTCTCCCTTTATATAAGTATGTAGAACTATGATCATACTCTGGATTATTGGGAATATATGGTGGCCGTGGGCCAAATTCGTCAAATGAATTAGGAATGTTTTGTTGATACCCATTTGAATACCTTGTGTATTCATCGTATTGCCCTCCAGTATCACTTAAACAAAATATTAATAATAACAAAATGATTTTATACTGTTTTCTATAGGGCGGCGCCATTGTTCATCATACTTTGTTTTTGTGTTTAGTGTTTATATTTTGACAAGTGATAACTGAACACAGCACCAAAAAATATAGATGGAAGGATTTTTCACTGTCATTTTTCAGTGTCGGCAAAAAATACACAAAACATTCAAAACAATAGAAGTTGATCATGATTTTAGTTCCTTAGTTGTACCACTAGGGAGCGGTCATATCTCTTTCCTTGTCTAAGGTCACCGGTCGGTCGGTGCTAAGGCACAGTATATTGCCACAGAATAATAAACAATCAGAATGCCGGAATGCCCACTCTTGCCCACTCTGCTTGAAAACATAAGTACGCGCATCTCGTTCACGCAGACGGAATCATCCATGTTTTAAACGGAACCAGTGCTGTTCAGTGACATTTTATCTGGTGTGCATAGAATAATTAACCCGGTTTAATTTATTTACGGCAACTATAGACATAATATACACTATTTTATTCGTACTTTTAGTTAGAGAATGGATTAAATTATTTTAAATGTACTAAATTATTAATCTCTAAAAATTTAAGTTACAGTTCTTTCGTAGCTTGTCACAAATTTCTCAATTCGAGTTTATGTTTCCGTGACAAAACTTCAAAGGCGGCATCTGAGAGTGGGCATTCTGATTGTTATTTATTCTGTGATATTGCTTTATAAATTCTTCAGCAATATACTGTGTCTAATACTCTGCTGAAAACTGAAAATTAAAATTGAACATATATAAAGTATTTTACATAAGAGTGACAGAATCGACAATGGAAATAACGGTTACAAAATTGATAATTGTATACCTTTGCGCACTCATTGATCATAATAATCAACAGACCACATTAAATTATTTATTTTATTTTGTCTTCAAACATAAGCAGGTGTCTGTTTTACAAGAAAATATCCTGTAAACAGACCTCTACTTCCATGTTGGATCGCTCATCTTAGTATTCAGAACATCTCTCTACAGAGATAGAGCATATAAGTTTTAAGGTCCACAACAAAGAAACACATAGTGCAGAACAATGATAACCGACATAAAATAACTTGGTATAATCTATCTGTGATATTCTGATATTCTACCTCTACAATTGTAATAAAATGTCAATAATGTCAAATATGAAAGCTGAATAAATTATAAGTAAAAAATAATACAATATTTGGATTAGTTTTACAGTGAAATTAAAAGCCTCTTTTAGGATAATATAAATATTTCTGCTTTCTAAACGAAGTAAGGTCAGCTCATAAAGAAAATGTTAAAATAATTAATTATGTCTATTGTGGAATACTTTTGGGAATCTAAGGCTTCTTCACTGGTAAGATTAAATATTTCCTCACTGTTAATATTAAATCATTACCATTCACTACAGCTAATTTTTCATAAAATTTAGTAAGCAAAGCTATATTTACTCTAATATATCTTGAGAATTTATACATTTTTAAAATCAATTCTGATAGTCTATTATAGGCACCTGTCAATAAAATAGAAATTTGTATGATTTAAGGTACTTATTTAAGCAATGTTTAAAAAAGATAGTGTTGTTTTGCCATTTAGTTTATTTTGTTTAAATAATCTCAGTTTTTAAATCTAGATAAAAGAAAGTTACCTGTCAATTGTGTGAAAAAGTGTAAATGGTGGAAATAGAAATAATATATTACCTAATATTTTTAACCATTTAAAAATAAGATATTAGAAGTAAGGTCTATTAGATTCTTCCTTCCATGTAGGTTATAAATAAACAATAAGTACATATCTTAACAACTTCACTGCCCCAATGGTAACATATACCCGGAGTCTACCACAACCAACATTTTTAATATTAAAGCAACATCTACTTCTGCATCTCATTTGAATCATGGGCGTACATATGACTTTATGTTTGTTTCTCTATGAAAACTCAGTAATATGATAGAAAGAGATCTGTCAAGGTATCATTTTATCTATTGTTTTCTATTTGTCCTACTCCATAAACTTTTTAACATTTTGTGTGTGGATCACATGATAATATGATTACTATCTTTCATTATCACAGAGCCAAGTCATTGCTCACATTTTAACACTATAAATGGCAATACTAGGTCTCTTTTTATATAGTAATGTTCAAAAATAAGGTGTTAAAGGAAAAAGATTTTTAAAGATGGTAATATTATTATAATACTTACATATTAATATTTTTCAGATGCATGGTGATAGTGCCATAGACCCATGTGTGTTATTAAGAATTTCTGCATCCAAAGCTAAACTAGATTGAATAACTATTTTAGTAATATCACTCCCAAAGAAAATAAAATGGGTGACTTGTACTTAAATGTCAATTTGGTGTTAGATAGTAAACCAATCTCAGTTCCTTATACTGCAAATAAGACAACAGCTGAAGATATTTGTATTTATATTTGTAAACAACTGAATATTGGAAACTTGACCCGTCATGTGTTTGGTCTTCGTTTAACTGGAAAAAATGTTTTCCTTATGTCAGCAGCTACCTTCACTGAAAAACCTTCACCTCTTGACTTTAGAATAAGATTTAAAGTTGCAAATGTATTCAAGCTAAAGAAATTAGATATCAATACCTATAACTATTATTTCCACCAAGCAAGAAATGATGTTCTAGAAAATAAGATACCAGATATTATTTATGAAAAGTGTAGAAGGGAATTAGTCGGATTAGGGATTACTGATATGTTTAGAGTAATGTTAGAAAAAGACATACCAAGAGAAACTGTGGAGAGTGAATATAAGAAATATATTCCTAGAGAGGTTATAAAGAGGCATGCATTTTTTATCAAGAAGCCAATACATGACACACTTGGTAAATTACAGAAATCTGATCATGATGCATCATATGTGAAAACTGAGTATTTAAAACAGTTGGAAACATTGGCACCTGAATACTTATCTGAATCATATAAAGCTATAGTGGATCAAGATGGGTCTATTTGTAATATAATTATAAAAGTTTCTCCTTATCATCCTACAGAACCAGGTGTGAAATATTGTTTGGAATCAAAGAAGGATCAGTGGAATTTAATATGTACAATAGAAGATATTGGTTTTGTGTCTATAAGAGATGATGGCACAACAGAAATTAGTCGTAGAAATGGAATACCATTTTATTTAAAATTTAACACATTAAGTATACTATATTCATTTATAAGCCTATTAGATGGTTACTATAGGTTAACTTGTAAGTGGACTTTTAACATTTGTAAAGAAGTATATACACCTTCTCTACAAAAGCTGCATTTTATGAAATGTCATGGTCCAGTAGGAGGAGAGTTTTCTTATGCTAAATTAGAAGAAAAAAGGGGAAATAGAGCAGGGTGTTTCATTGTTAGAGAGAGTGAATCAAAATATAATGACTATTACATAGATGTTTGTATAAAAGATAACTTAAAGCCCAGAACGTTCAAATTAGAAAAGATAAGTGGTGGTGAATTGATTTTTACTAATGACTTAGCTAATGATTTAACAAAATATAAGAGTATTCAACAATTAATGTCAGCTTATCAAGATCCTAATGCTTCAGTATACTTGCAGGAGTGTCTACCTCCCTCTGAATATGACATTTCGCCACTTCTTCTTTGTAGAAGTGAGACTTTGGTTGGGGATTTATTGACTGACAGCTCTGTGTTAAATTCCATTAATATGCCCTCATTACCTGTATGCATAAATTGCAAAAGTTTACAGGTGTTTAAAGGTCAAGAAAAAGAAGGCTTTAGTGGTATAACATTAGTTCATCGGAGTATGTGGAAAATAACTAAAGGTAAAAAAATTGAAGTCGCTATGAAACTTTTAAAGAATAATTATTCAGACCGATATGTGAAACAGTTTCTGTCACTTGCAGGTCAGTGGGCGTTTTTACAATCTAGTTCAATAGTTAGATTGTATGGCATTGCTTTTACTAGTGATATTGCACTTGTTTTAGAATATTTTCGACTAGGTCCCCTGGATCAATATTTAAGAACACATAAAGAGACTGTAAAGCAAGTAGATTTAATTGAAGCTGCAGGCAGTATTGCGTCAGCTTTATGGCATTTAACAGAAAACAATATAGTTCATGGCAGAATTCGTTGTCGTAAAATAATGGTAAGTGTACATGATGAGAATTCATTTATTGTCAAATTAACAGATCCAGGAATTCACACAGAGTATACACCTTCTGAAGTTCATTGGATTCCAATAGAATGCTATACTAATCTCAACTATGCCAAAAGGTCTGTAGAAGCTGATGTTTGGGCATTTGCTACAACTCTGTGGGAAATGTTTATGTACGGTGAAGAAATTAAATCATTTAAATCTAACGACCACCTTCAAGCTATGAGATGGTATGCCAGTGGTAAAAGATTACCACAACCTCCTGTTTGTTCCAGCGAAATATACAGTCTTATGAAAGAATGTTGGGATAATGATCCACACAAAAGAAAAAAGCCGCAAGCAATTATGCGAGACGTTAATCAAATTTTATATCAAGTATACAATTCTAGAAGAGTACATTCATATGCAAAGGTGTTTAGTAAAGCTGACAGTCATAGTTTAAGTGGCTATTCTGTAAATAGTTCCAATATCACAGAAAGTACAATACTTTATAATGATTTAATAAACAGTACTCATTTATCAAGTGATATGTCAGACTATAACAGTTTATCAGACAGCACATCTCAGTTAAAACTGATCAATGATGATATCAGTTTTGATGAGTCTTGTACATATGAATTTTCAACCATATTTTCAAATCTAAATCTTTCCACAGCCACTACGTCTCTAGATAGTCTCAACACAATGCAAACTGTTTTTGAATTGGATGATAACTACAATGTAGTTCTTCAGGGCCGAATAGGCCAAGGATTTTATGGAGATGTATTTCAAGGTACGTTAGAATTTGTAGATAGTCAAGATGGAGAGCCGAGAAAAGTGGCAGTTAAAAAATTAAAAGCATCCTCTGTCTCTTCATGTTTACAAGATTTTGAGCGAGAAATTAATATAATGAAATCTCTAAAGCACCCGAATATAGTTGAGATCCTTGGAGTACTACGAGAACCAGAAATCTCACTCGTAATGGAATTTGTTCACCATGGATCACTTCAAAGCTACTTAAAAATTCATAAAGAATCTCTTACAGAGGTTCAGCTTCTAAAGTACGCATTAGATATTGCTAAGGGAATGGAGTATCTAGGAACAAAGAATATTGTTCATAGAGATTTAGCTGCTAGAAATATTCTTGTAGTTGATGAGAATCATGTTAAAATTTCTGACTTTGGGCTGGCTCAAGTAATAGGTACTAATGATTACTATATTGTTAAGACACCTAATAGAGAGTTACCTATTAAGTGGTATGCACCAGAAAGTCTTCGAGATGGTAAATTTTCAGTAAGATCTGATATTTGGTCTTATGGTGTTACTATGTGTGAATTATTTAATTTTGGTGAAGAGCCTATGTTAGCTCATATGGACGAAAAAATGCAGGCCCCACAGCAGCAAATTTTACTGGCAGCCTTAGAAAAAGGTTCGCGATTCCCACCTCCACCAAAATGCCCTGCTACTGTTTATGTTAGGATAATTCATCCATGTTGGATGGCAGATCCGCATGAGAGGCCAATGTTTTCTACTTTAATTTTAGAAATTACAGATCTTATGTCCCAATTTTAATTGTATTTGGGAATTAACTTTTTAACTTGACTGAGCTTTAAATAAAAATAGTATATTTATATATGCATTAGTTATTCAATTTATATATTAGTAATGGTTGAATGATTGGTTTTTCTCATAGTTTGTTATTATATTTTTTAATATAATGAATAGTGTTTTGCCTTGTTCTAATATACAGATTCAACCGTTGCTACTATATGTTGAATTATTAGTGGTGTATACAATTGACGATGTTGTGTTGGGTTTTGAATCAGACTGACAAATGTAATTTATGTGTTTAATATAAGAATTATATAAAACAGTTTTCAACAATCTTTAAATTATATTTATAACGTGTTAAAACTTGTACTTGTTCTTGAATATATATTTGTCAATAATCTGTTTACTTTCCTATCCCTAAACATCCAATTCCTTGCATTATCTTTCACAGCTGCGAATAACCGGTACTGTCTTGTAGAAATTATTAATGTTTGGAAAATATTAGTATTAACTTTTCTAGAATTACATCTGCAGCATATTTAATGATACATTGTTTCCCGTGCAACTGCAATATACATTATCAACGGCAGGAGCAGATTTAGATGTGACCTCGTATCGTTTTCATCAACGCTGATGATCAGTAAAATTGACATAGTAGTTTACAAATTTTTTTCCAATGAATCTTAATTTAGAACAAGATGAAATGGTTGCCAATGTTAGTTCATCTAGATGATGTGGAAAGAAAAGTCAGGCCTATGAAACTAAGAAAGGAGATAAAGAAAAAACTAGTTTTATTACCATTAAGTCCCTCATCAACCAGTTATCCATTTTTAAAAAAACGGACATAGAATATACAATAAAGAATAAATAACAAAATAGCTGGTTGGTTTAACAGCGAATGCAACGAGACAATAGAAATTAAGAACAGAGCAAGATTAAAGTGAATCAGATCGAAAGGAAAGGATAAAAATAAACTGGTGTAAGATAAGTTGAGGGGGCCCCGAATTGGGCTGTAGAGCCACAGTATGGATGTAAGAAAGTTAACTCTTCTTATTAAAAAATGGTAAAAATATAAATTAGGTTATGTATATATCAGTTTGTGAAAGTAGCTAACATTACAATACTCGTTTTTTTATTTCTAAGACTACTCTGATTAGGTTTTTTTGATGGCTCAATATATACAGGGCGAGTTTTTGGAGCGAAATTGGTCGATAATTTCATTATGGTACAGACTATCCAAAAAAGTTATTAAGAAAAATGTAGGTAATCTCCAGGCTTTGATAATATGTCGAATTCTATAGAGGATGATTAATAACCACGTGAAACATACAATTTTTTAAATAGGATACCCTGTAAATTTTCTTATATTTGGATTACTCTCATAATTCCTGTTCTTACAACAAAGTTTTACACTACTATAGAGGTATTTAACGAGTTATGAGCATTTTTGTTTCGATATCACTAGGAAATAAACACACTGTTTAACAGGTTAACTGCCAAGGTGATTTTAGTAAAATTTTTATCTGGCGCCAAAGTGAATATTGTAATAAGGAGATAATAAAATATTTTACAAAAGCAAAATAATTTCCACAAAAAAATTAAGAAGTTACACGTGTTGGGTTGCGTTTTATTAGGGTTTTCATACGTTTTTTAGAGGATTATTGATTGAAAATGCTGCCAAATTCACGTGGTGCATATTTATTACGATTTGCAAGGGAAAAACTACAAGGAAACGGTAAGTTTTTTGTTATTTTATAACATTTAAAAAATTAATGCGTTACATTCTGTTTAAATTTAAGTGTTTCTTTTACTTTTTTATTGACCATAATACTTGTTACGCAGATTATTTTAAATAAACATTGATTTATTATGTTTTGCCTGATTTCCAGTAATGTAAAATTATTAATTTAATATGGAAACTCACATAGTCGTACACGCCAAGTAGTCACATTTGATGTGCATTTTAAATGGAAGCGGCGGTCAGAATAGTGTTTCTGCTAGATTTATTGTCAAATGACACAGCGCCCTATATGACCGGCATGGCGCGTGGGGATAGTCGCACAAGAGGCTTATTTGACCGCTACAGCAGTGAACCTTGTAGGCGAGGAAATAAAGCATGAAAAAGATCTAGACTTCGTTTCCTCGCTTATTGACAAATATTTAATTAGTATATAGGGTTAACTACAAAAGAAAGTTGTGGTTTTCTCAAATGTTGAAATGTACAACCCTATATTTTAGTTTTTTTTCAAAAGATTGCATTTATGATATTCTTTTATTTTTATGAATAATTTTTTATAGTTAAACTCATTACTTTCCGAGATATTTTTAGTTTTCTTCAAATTTGGGGAACACATTCAATTTTGACGTGACAACGTCTTAAATTAGGTTGTGGCTCGGAGTCACTCATGAAAAAGTGTAACGCCCGCTCACGTCTGTTACGATGAGTCACCGAACGAGAGAGAGGCCCGCCGGACCGGCGAATGCCTTGCGTCTCTCTCCCACTCAAACATGATCGGTCCGCTGCGCGCGCAGCACTAGAGAATTAGGCGCGTTGAATCGGTGCGTGCTTGTGTCTCTGTCCTCAACAAAATCACTCAAATAGAAATTAGTTAAGTTTAAGTTTACATGTACAATGTTTTAGTAAACAAAATATATTTCTATAGTTAAAATTTGTGCAATTCTTATTTTCATTCAAATCCTTGTTCCTATTGTGCAATTTAATAATATTCATATCAATAAATATTCTACCGAGAAAAAGACGTTGTCACGTAAAATCTTCGCCCGTAAAACCGACTTTAACAGGCAACCGATTTTTTTTAAGTAGAAATAACTTAGTCTTGTGTAATAGTATAACAAATTACTATTATTCAATATATAACTAATACAAAACATAAATCAAAACAATATGCAGTAAATGTAACAATTTTTAGATTAATGTTATATCAACAGTATTCTAAGCCAAGAAGTTTTTAGTTCATAATATTGTCGAATGTGACAAGCAAGTATTAATAAGTGAAAGGGCACTTATATCAGTTAACAATGGTAAAACAATAGGCTTTGAAAAAATTAAAGTTTTCACATTATTAGAGGAAAGTCGCCTAATCTGGGGATAGTGCGCGTGCCGGCCTAATATGGAGTAGGTCGCTTTCGCGTAAGTACTGATTCCAACAACTATCGTATCCATTGTTTACTAATCCCCACCTTGCCAGGAGGTAACCATTCTCTCTTTTTGTGCTAACATTTTCTCTGATTTGACATTTGAGGTTAGAATACTTTTGTTTAGTAAGGAAAGTTTTTTGGTCGTGCTGCATTTTGAGTGATTAAGGAGACTTAGAGGTGAGCCTTAAATTGCTTAATACTCCAATACTGACATTTTGTCAATAAGAAGAAATTTTTTGTTGATTGGCTTCGCCATTTTATTAAGATAACAAAGCCTAGCAGTGACGATCCAGTGGTTTTGATCCTTGATGGTCATCACAAAAAATTTGGAGGTAATAACTGTAGCGTGAGAAAACCATATACACATAATTTGCCTTCCACTGGATTTGACACATTAAATTCAGCCATTAGACGTGGCATTTATGTCACCGTTCAAGACTTATTACACGCCGAAGATCACAAACTGGCTTAGGCTTAATCCAGGACGTGTTGCAACAGCCTATCAAGTAGGAAAACTTTTTGGAAACGCTTATATAAAAGTAGCGACCATGGATACAGCAATTAATGGGTTTAAGAAAACTCGGATGTTTCCCTTCCATCAGAAACGTATTCAAAGAACGTGACTTTGTCGCAGAAATGCAAGAAACAGTTAAAGAAAGAGTAGAAGAACAAACAGTTAATGAAGAAGCAGTGGAAGAGAAAACAGTCAATGAAGAAATCATAGAATGAGAAGCAATAGGGGAAAAGCAATTTTATAAGAATGTACCAGAAGAAAAAACCCCTGAAAAACAGGTTACTCCTGCATATTTGATGCCTGTTTTAACAGATTCTAAAAATATTCTAAAAAAAGAATACAAAAAGAATAAAAAAAACTAAACTTGCCCAACAAAAAAAGAAATTGTCAGTAGTCCAAGAAAAACCAAATAAACGTAAAAGAGAATCCAGGAGTTCTTCATCTTTAAATTCGGCCCCTATAGTAGAGTATCAAGATTCAGATGTAGATGACCTGGTAGAAAACTCTGAAGATTCCGTTTGTACTTTTTGCAAAACTCCATATTCTGAAGATGTCAGAGGCGAACAATGGCTGGTGTGTCAGGGCTGTTTTATGGGCTCACGTTGAATGTTCTGGGTATGAAAGAGATCGGTATATTTGTAACTTTTGCTCTGATAAATAGATTTATTGCGTGTTATTTTTAGATAACTAGATTTTTAATTCATTTAAGAAAAAATACCTTTTTGTTAGATGTATTTTTATGTCATTTTTATAAATAAATAGTTTTAGTCCAAAAAAACCCATAATGATTGAAATTATTTTGAAATTTTAAAAATGAACTTTTCTATAGAAGAATTAACAAATGTGATCTGGCTATTAGAAAAAAGTTCGAGAAATTACCTACTTGCACCCATAATATATCAAAAGTGAAGAAAAGGAATATGGTGTACTATTAGCTACTGATGAGGATCTTCACATCAGCACTCTTGAAATTTCACGTCAACATCACATTAGTCAAACTTCAGCGGTAAAAATCGTCCATACACATAAAATGCTTACCGCATACAGTTATATCAAGAATTGACAGTCGATGATTATCAATGGTCTCAGCAGCAAGTGCATAGCGACCGATTTTTTTTTGGTGACCGTCTATAAATGTTTGAGGTGGTATTGTTGGGGACTATGTGATTGGCTCACATTTCTTTGATGGCCGTGGTGAATGGTTCTATATATCTGGATTTTCTGAATAATCATTTGTTATTACTACCTACTGCAAAATGTTCCACTTAATATTCGACAAAGAATGTGGCCTAATATCGTCGCCCAGATCTCAATACCTTGTAACTCAATTTTCGATGGTTTTGTGTTTTTTGGGTTGCCTATATTAGGAATTCGAGCCGTAACGATGACAATCGTTGTGGGTTTATAGATGTTTATTTACTGCTCCATCCATTCCCGAAGCCTTATTATTTTTCTTATTGTTGAGAGTATGTTTAATTTCCTCCCTTAATATATCTTGTATATCGTCCGACCCTAAATTCTTCACCTTTTGTATTGACTATTCGATTAGCTTTGGAATAGCTTTGCTTTAATATAATGTTTCACAAATAGTTTATACTATGTATATGTAATAAGGCTGGTCTAGGTACTTATCTGAGATTTTATTTTTATTTTTGTCTTTAAATTCTAAGATTTTTACGCTATATACGATTTTTTTCCTCAACAGTATCATGCTTTTATTTTCTTCTACTTTTGACGTGACAACGTCTTAAATTAGGTTGTGGCTCGGAGTCACTCATGAAAAAGTGTAACGCCCGCTCACGTCTGTTACGATGAGTCACCGAACGAGAGAGAGGCCCGCCGGACCGGCTAATGCCTTGCGTCTCTCTCCCACTCAAACATGATCGGTCCGCTGCGCGCGCAGCACTAGAGAATTAGGCGCGTTTAATCGGTGCATGCTTGTGTCTCTGGGAAAAGACGTTGTCACGTAAAATCTTCGCCCGTAAAACCGACTTTACAGGCAACCGATTTTTTTTGTAATTTCCTTTTTCTTTTATTTGCTGATAACTTTGATATATTTTTGTTTATTCAATACACTAAGTTCTTCCATTATTTCTTTCGTTTCTTTGTTGATGTTTTCTTTTTTATGTTCGACGCAAAACCTTTCTTGGGCTGGTATTCTTGCATCTACTACCGTCTATTGTCTTGGTTTTCACCCGTATCCTTTGGCAGGAGTCCGCGTTATACTAGATTAGTATTACAAACGTGAGTGACAGAAGAGACTCTGTGCTCCATGAGCCGGATTAATAGGTATGTATGATCTCATAATATATTTATATTAACTCCTAAAACTTAAAGTGCGCCGATTTTATGATTTTTAAACCACATTGGTTACTTACAGCAACGAATTACTTTACCAACTCCGTTTGAACCGGCATACGGTGCAAGACTAGTTTCTTAATTTTATTTTCTTTTATTATCAATTTGAATATTCAATAAAACCAGCTTCTCTCTTATTCTCAGTTTATTTTACTGGATTATTTAGGATTACAGAAAATACATTTACAAAGTTTCTCCTTCCTTTTCTTGTAAAGGAAAAAGGACAGGAAGCAACAAGGAGGTTTTTAACGATTCACAATACTTAACAGTTTCTTAATTCGGTATATCACATAATTTATTCCCTTTTTAATTTCATACGGACTTTCCCATTGTCTATGTAGGATAGGAGAAAGGTATCTTTGTGGATTATATAACCAGACAAGAATGTCTACTTCGAAACTTTCATGGGAAATGCATTTTCCTATCGTACGATTCCTCTTCTCTACCATTCCATGGAATTGGGTATGAAAGGGTGTCATTCTGGACTTATTGACGCCAATCAATCAACAAACGCCTTGGAAAAGTGCCGATTCTAAATTTTGTCTTGGTATAAAAGGATTTCTGATCG
The DNA here is from genome assembly GCF_040954645.1 of Diabrotica undecimpunctata. NCBI lineage: Eukaryota > Metazoa > Arthropoda > Insecta > Coleoptera > Chrysomelidae > Diabrotica > Diabrotica undecimpunctata. The sequence continues at coordinate 52,995,470 of NC_092812.1, forward strand.
AAGGAATTCGTTGATCAATATATCTGCAATCTTCGAACTCTCCTCATTTGGGTATTTTGTAAAATAATCCGTTGCTACAAGGATATATTTATTTTCAGAATCCGTTTCTGAGGACAGTCTGAGACAGCATATAGTATGGTAGAGTGGACCACTTCCATGAGAATTTTCCTTTTATCTGTCCTCGGACCTCCTATGTTTAGCATGATCTTTGATAGCGCTGCTATTCTTTGATTGGCCTTTTTCGCAGCATATATTATGTGTTCACCACCAGATATTTGACTTTTTTGACAGATAGGATATTTTCTCCTGCCAAAATGAAGGAAATATGCTCTCTCGGTGTTGGACCCTTAAAGATTATGGTCTCCATCTTCTGTGTGGCTAGCGTCAGTTCTCTCTCCTCTAGCCACATCGTAACTAGTTCAAGGACTGTGTTTGCCCTTTCCATTATGGGCCCATTCTCGAAGTGCTCCACTAGTATGACCAGCTCGTCTGCATAAGCAATTGCCTGCATTTCTCTCTCCTAGGTTTATCTACAATTATACAGTACAGGACCGAGCCCTGTGGCACTCCCGCAGATGTTTTCATAGTGTCATCTTTAGTTATATTAATGCTCTTGTCTGTGAAATAATCCTCACCAAGTTGAATGCGTTCTTGATGTCCAGAAAGAGTGCCACCATCCGCCTACCACTGCTTGCTTCCTAATCCCTTACTAACCCGTTTATGACATCTATGGCAGATTTGTCTTTTCTGAACACGTTATCGCCTTTTTTCTATTTCTTTTTCGAGACTTGACTTTATGAGGATTTCGAATAGCTTACCTAGTGTATTTAGCAAGCATCTTCTTCTTCTTCTAGTTCCATGACCGTTATCGATCGTTGGATATCATGTTGGCTACCATATTCGCTATCGTGACTTTATTGACAGCAGCTCTAAATAACGATGTAGTTGATTTTCCATACCATTGTCTTAGATTTTGAGCCAAGATGTTCTTCTTCTACCAGGACGACGATTACCTTGGATCTTTCCCTGAATGATCAGATATAAAAGATCATATTTTTCAGGGTATCTCATAATGTGACCGAAGTATTCCAGCTTAGCAAGCATATTAGCAAGCATATTGGCCTAAAAGCATCCGGTTCTTCCATTTTTTCCCAGATTCAGGGATGAGGATAAGGTTTTCCGCTTTCCCTACCGTGGGGAATTTCTGCCTTCTAAGGATGTCGTTTATTACGTTTTTCACCCATTCAGCCCTTTCCTCAATAATGGTATTTGTTATTTCTGGCGCAATTCTGTCAGGTCTGGGTGTCTTCCCTGTCATTAGTGGCTTTCCCGCTCCCATTATCTCTTCCATTGTAAAGCTGTTTGATTGTGCCTCTGTAGGTATTATTTGGAAGGTTTCCTCCGTTCTTTGCGGAAACAGTGCTTGCGCTAGTTCTCTCCTGCTGCTGTCCTCTATTTTAAAGATGGTGTTTCTTTTTAGTTCTCTTGCTATGATTTTGTATGCGTCCCCCCAGATGGTATTTTCCAGACTTTCGCGTAGTTCTTTCCAGGACCTTCTGTTTTCGCTGTTTATTTCTCTGGTTAGTTCTTTTTTAAAAGCTTTTTGCCTTTTGGCCTCCTCTTTTAATAGTCGGTTCTTTTTCTGTCTCTGGTGACTTTTCTTCTTAATTTTATGTAATTTTTTCTTATAACTTTTATGTTATCTGTCCACCAGTATGGGCGACGGCCATTCTTCTTCCCCTTGAGCAAGATTTCTCGGCTGGCTCCTTAGTTTTTCATATCCAGCGTCAAAATTATTTGGGTGTTCCCCCATTCCCTGTAATTCTTCTTTTAGTTTTTTCTTGTCAGTGAATTTGATTCGTCTCCCGTCTCTTGATTTTTTATTGTTTTCGCTTATTTTTTATAGGATATATTTATGATATGTGAAGATTTCCCCTTCTGATATATCCAATGCTTCTACTTTTCTTTAACGTCGATGTGCGTTGTCCTCTTTCGAATGTTGGCTTTCCGTTATTTAATACGACCAAGTTCATAGCTTCAATTACTTCAACCCATGTCGCTGTTATCGTTTGCCGGTGCTCCCCAAAGTATTGACTTTGCATTGAGGTCTCCTGCTATTAATAACTTATCTTTTCCGGCTATATGGTTCGCTATATCGTCAACTGCGTTTTGATATTCCCTCAAGGTGATGTTTGGGGAAATGTAAGTCGCCACCAGTACGAATATTCCAAGGTCTAAATATGCCCTTATCTCCAGTTCTTTATTTCTTATGAACTAACCATTTTTAATCGCTATTTTCTTATTTGGTTCAGACACAATAACCAGGTCTGCCTTGACTTCTTTTCCTCTGATCGTGAGCATGTCATGTGCTGCTCTACATCTCCACAGATTCATCTGTAGTACTATCAGCCCCTTGAAGTTATCCGTTATCGGGTTGAATTCAAAAATCTTGATACAAAGCTGGTCTCAAATCATGATACATTATACTTACTTATGACATATTTTGAAGTCCTTTATTAATTAGTCATATTGAATTATGTAGAAATAATTTCAACAAGTTTAAATATTTGAGAACCAGGATATATTAGAATTATCCACGAGAAAATTTAATAAGAGATAATATAGTATAAAACTGTGCCTGAAAATTAATGCCAGGAAGAAAAGGCGAGAGGTATAATTAAAACCAGAGTTGGTAGAATTGAATTCAGGAATAAAAAAATGGGAGATGCCAAAAAAAGTTAATAACTTAGAGAAAAGGATGCTTTAAACGGAGAAGGCTAACGAGAATATAGCGATAAGTTGGCTTGAGTTAATCAATAAATCAACATTTATTATGAATTGCATCAAAAATGCAAATATTTATTTTTAGTAAAAGCGTCTGCATTTATTAAAAAAAATACATGAAAGGAACTCATCAAAATTAGTGTTTCATTTTTTCCGGTATACGGTGCACACTGTTCATTTACATTCAAGTGTACTTACTACATTTTGTACGTTGTTGTTAAAGATAAAATAGTTTCCCGTTCCGTTTCGACGTTCCGCTGTTCATTGATCGTTGTATTTCTGGGTCATAAAAGTGTACTCGAAAATTCTGCATCAAGTAACGCAACGCCAGATCTCGAGGTCATAAAGTAGGGAGAAAGAGCTGAAAAAATTATAAATTTCATGAAATGACATAGAGTAAAAAATATTTGAAATAAGGACTACTACGGTATTTCAATGAATTATTTTATTCAATGGAGTGATAACGCTTGTTTTTATTATTCACGTGAAATTAGTATATTAATTATAACTCTGTACTCTGTAGTCCAATAGAAACTTAGAATGAAATATAATCAATTAAAAAATATATTTTGTTATTTTACTTTTCTTGGTGGCTGTTTCTTACCACTTTCCACACGAATATAATTATATCCTTTATTCTCTAGATATACACTACTCCCCAAAATTAACGCACCACCTTAAATGTACTATATTTTTGAAGCTTTTTTTCTTCTGAACCCTTGATTGGATTTCGATGATTTTTTTTTCACAGTATAAGTATATCTCTAAGGAATTACTGCGCCAATTTTGTCTGAGAAATGTTAACGTTTTACCTATATACAGGGTGTAAAAATTGTTGTTTTTTCATCTTATTTTGCAACACCCTGCGGAATTTGTTAAATGTTTATTACATCTTATTAATATTACGATATAGCTTCATTTTTTTTTCAACATTTTCGTAAAAATAAAATTTCGGTATCTCTACTATCAAAAAGAAAACTACGTTCAAAGCATAACGTGATTTTATTGAATTAGAATACTCATTAATGGCATGTAACCAATTAGTGGGCTATAAAAAATTAAAATAACTGGCAGAACTGTTTTATACCGACAATATTGTTGACAAGAAACAAACGTTTGTTTTCGAGAAACGAACGACCATATGAGATGACTTAGACAGGGAAAAGGAAGAGTTATAACACTACTTTAAGATCATTTTATCAGGTTTGTGCTATAAGTGAACGTTTATGGTTTTTCATTATGAAATATTTACAAATATAAGTGGCAGATGTTGCAATTTACCAGAGAACAACTTCACTGAAACGTTGATGACTGGGAGCACGTATTGTTAACATTACAGTCTTCTTCTCTGACCAATGGGTCTATCAAGGAGCGTTTTTCTAGCTGGATTATTTTGTTCCATCCGCATTACATACCCTATCCACCTCAGACGTCCTATCTTAATAGGTTTTACGATATCAGGTTCCTGGGATATTCTATACACTGCTTCATAAATTCGCCTTAATACTTTTCTTTCGAAACATCCTAACATGTTTTCATCATTTTTTGTTAGAGTCCAGGTCTCTGAACCATGTGTTAGGACTGGGCGTATTATTGTTTTGTAGAGTTTTATTTTTGTATTTCTCGATATAATTGTGGATTTAAGGAAGAGATTGAGTCCAAAATAGTATCTGTTGGCCGTACAAATTCTGCGGTTTATCTCTGCGGTAGAATTATTTTCAGTGTTAAGGAGCGCTCCAAGGTATACACATTCGTTCGTTTATTATTAAATCCATTTTTTTAGCTGATTCTTTTAATGCTACATATGCCTTTCGTACAGTGTTTTCCGTTGTCCCAACAATATTGATATTATCAGCATAAGTCAGGATTTGCACTGATTTATTATATATTCAACCATTGTCTCTGATTTCTGATATACGTATTACTTTTTCCAGTGTCAAATTGAACAGTATACATTAGAGAGGGTCTACCTGGCGCAGCCCATTATTTTTTTTTTTTGAAGTTTGGTCTTTCTTGCGATCAATCTGCTGATATTTGCTTGGACAAATTTTGCTGCAAATTTATACTGAGTGACGTGACATCTGAAGTTTGTCCAGCATATCTCTGTTTAGAAGACCTCTTAGTGAACTCTCTGAAATTCATAGAATCCGTTCTTCTTTAAACATCATATTTTGGAAATTTTCCAGATTCAGTTGAGTTCCACTTTTTAGTTTCTATAGTGAAGCCATTCGGAGCAATATAAGATGCTAATAAATATTGGTTGAATGGCGTTTTTGAAAAAAAATTGTTTACTTTTATTGTCAATGATATACGTTAAAACAAAAAATCTGTACTTACATTTTTTTCCAACTACATAATGAATAAAGCGTATTTTCAAGGATAACATAAACTATTGCTTCTGCAATTACAAGAAGTCTGTCATTTTTGACTGCTTTAAATTGTCCAGTATCATCCTATTCATATTTTCTAAAGATGTGAAACAGTTGTATTTATTTTAAAGAAGTTTATTGCGGGGCAGTTAAAAGGGGTATTATTTATAGCCACGGCCTGGCCAAAAACGTAAAAAAACACGTTTTTCGATCTTATTTTCTCTCGTTATAACCAAATTTGTCTCACTATAGAGAGTTATAGTTCAATAGAAATTTCACGGGACATCTAATGTACCTCGTTATAAGCGAAACCTCGTAATAACCGTGTTCGTTATAGATGAAGTATACTGTATATATATATTTACAGTGTGGACCAAAACCCCGGAAGCCTAATTATGTCTTAAATGGATGGTCCGAATTATACAAAAACAGGGTTACACCTATTTTACAAGATTTGAAATTTGATGTTTGTAACGTTGTCAAATTTACCATTTTTCTGATGTCATTAGAATTCGCCCTTTTTCATTAAAAACCATCTTTACTATAGAGTTTTTAAAAACACATATAAAAACTGTCAGCTTTAGTTATTAATACAATTTATTTTACAAAACTTTTAAATAAACTTCAATCTATTGTTCTTTCTTCTTAGCCTTCTGTCGTCCATGTTTGGACATAGGCCTCTCCCAACTCCTTCCATCGGTCTCTATCCTGAGCAACATATTTCCAATTTTTTCCGGCTATTCTTTCAATGTCATCAACCCATCTCATCTGTGTTCTTCCTCTTTGGTCGTTTACTTTCGTAAGGTCTCCAATGTTGTATTGTAGTATTCCAACGTTGGTCTTTTTGTCTAGCAGTGTGGCCGCGAAGCTCCATTTAAGTTTGGCAATTTTTGTTGCTATGTCCTCGACTTTTGTTTTGGATCTTACCCAGTCGTTCCTCTTTTTAGCTGACAGTCGTATACCTAACATTGCTCTTTCCATTGTTCTTTCTGTTGTGGTTAGTTTATTCATGTTTGCTTTGGTTAGGGTCCAGGCTTGACCTATTGTTAGTTTTATGAATTAATATCAAAATCACGGCATTCTATATTTTTACTGATATACTTCAAAACTATTTTTCACTGAGAAGTTTTATTTATTTAAGACCTTCATGACTTGATAAAATACTAAGTGTTACATATGGTTGAACTCGTATTGAAGTGAGGATTCCAATAATAATACAATATACAATGTTGTATTTAAAATCAAAGTCACAAATGATATCAGAAAAATGGTAAATCTGGCAACATTGTAAGCATAATATTTTATATCTGCACATTGCAGAATATGAGTATTCCGGTTTTTGTACAATTCGGACCATCCATTTAAGATTTACGAAAGTGGATTGATATAGAACTAGCCTTTGATAGAAAAAACAAGTTTTTTGAATTAAATCGATTTATTTCTCAACATAGTCCCCTTTTAGCTCGATACACTTAGTAAGACGATGTTAAATTTTTTTATCTCATCCGAATAGTACTTTTGCTCAAGATCTTCAAAATAAGCCCAAGTTTCAGCGACGACTTCATCATTTGTTGCGAAACGGCGTCCTCCGAGCCATTTTTTTAGGTTTGGAAACAGGAAAAAATTGCCGGCGGCAAGATCTGGGGAATACGGTGGGTGTTTAACCAATTCATAGCCCAATTCGTGTAATTTTGCTATGGCGACGGTCGATCGGTGAGCCGGTGCATTGTCTTGGTGAAAGACCATTTTTTGCGTTCCAAACCGGGGCGTTTTCGACGCAATTCGGCATCGAATCGATCCAATAATGCTGCATAGTACTCACCATTGATTGTTTTTCCTTTTTCCAAGTAGTCGATGTGGATGATGCCCTTCGCATCCCAGAAAACAGTCGCCATCACTTTGCCGGCCGAATGTGCACTCTTTGCCTTCTTCGGCGGCCCTTCGCCGCGTTTGCGCCACTGTTTCGACTGTTCTTTGCTTTCCGGTGTGTAATAATGCACCTAGGTTTCATCAACGGTGATAAATCGGCGATAAAAATCCTTCGGATTGCGCCGTATCATCGCCAAAAGCGTCTCCGAAGTGGTCACACGTTTTTGTATTTGATCGATTGTCAGCAAACGCGGCACCCATCGCGCGGATAGCTTTTTCATGTCCAAATGATGGTGAATGATGTTGTGTACGCATTCGTAGGAAATGTTTATTACCTCTATTAACTCGCGGAGCTTAATTCGACGATCTGCCATAATCATGTCATGGACTTTGTTGATCATTTCCGACATGGTGACTTCATTTGGCCTACCTGGACGCTCATCATCAAAAACACTCGTACGACCACGAACAAATTCAGCTTTTTAAAATTTTACTGTTGCACACGAAGGTGCGACCTCCCCATACACTTTGTCCAGGTCGGTTTTGATTTGCACATTCGTTTTACCCTTTTTGTGGAGGAACTTAATCACCGAACGATACTCGACTTTTTCCATTTCTCCGAAAACACAAAATTTGCTTGCTTTTGACGGCTGTAAAAACCAAATTAATTGTTTTTAAAACTTAAAATTTTGACAGACGTCATATCGTGAATGGCAAATGTCAACGCCGAAACCAATTCGGTATCAAGTAGTGCCATCTATCAAAGTAAGTAAGTATCTAGTGCCTCGTAATTAGGCGTTTCTACACTTTTGGTCCACTCTGTATATATATAATGTGTGTGTGTACAAAGTAGGTGGCAAAACTGTTCCCTGCCATACTATAGCATTTGAACTAATAATTGCGGAAAAAACGTGTTAGAAAAACTCTAAAAATTAAGAAAGTGTTGAAATCAAGCTTATGTTGGTTTTCCAGAAATAATAGTTAAGCATTTTGCATTACAGGAAATGGCTAAATAGACTATAGTCAATATGTTCAAAATATATAGAGTAGAGAAGAAAATATTTAATAGATTTAGAGCAAACTTTGCCGATTATTTGTCAATAAGTTTTTAGCGATGTTCATCGATGAATATAAAGTCCGAATGGGGCGGTGTCTCTTTTGGGCACAGTTAGAGTATAGAGCATTGGCATCAGATTGAGCGTTGGTGAACGTCTACACCGGCGTCGGTGTCGCCAGGGTAGTTAGACGCGCGCATATTATCGACCGGCCTAAACAACCCCTGGCCGACACCCTTTTGCCGAACGCCATGCAACACCATTTAGTTATTGCACTCTCTGAATAACACTTGTGTTACGTTTGGTAGTGTACGTTATGTAATAATATAATTCCTTGCATATTTATAATTATTAATAATAATTCCCACTACTATTGTCTATATTTAATCAATAGTAATAATATACGGATTATTTCAAGTTTATTATTCCAGTTCTGTTCCGGTGGTACACTAGGTTGGCTTATATACATTGCATTGTTAATATTTATTCTATTTAAACGTCTTAAAATTAGTGCAATCTTTTTAACTATTTGTTTCTCAATACTCGTCATTCTAATCATTGTAAAATAATCATAAATACTCATACCATCATACAAATCAGAGGATACCTACTTCAATCTTCCTATCTATAACCAACAGCATCCAGATCGAAAACGGTAAGTAGTTCTCATGTTTACTATTAATAATTATTTATATGTTGTTGCCATTGAAACATCTGTATAACGCAATCATGCTGATTTTCCAAATTATTTGATGTGGTAGCTTTTATTAAAACACCACCGAGCATAGTAGCTGGTTTCGCGAGGGCGGGAGCTAGGGGTAGCGATCAATACTAGGGGTTGCCCGGTCATAGCAGCCGAACTCTTCTCTATACATATGCTTGTTCCCTTAATATTTTTGCTTTTTTGATACCTGTTTGTATTTATTTATTTTGGCTTTTCAGTTGCATAAAATCTTTATTATCTGCAATGATTTGCTAAAAAGGGGTGGGGGAACTAGAGGGCAATGCACTTTGCATCCCTTCTGAATTTACTTTAAATATAAACTTTAATTGTGCATCTCTTCTGGACTACTGGATTAACTTTGATATTATTACTATACATTTAATATATTTTCAATATTTTTATTCAACTTTTTTTAGTATGGACTAATTTTAAAAAAATAGTAATTTGGTAATAAATAAAATGTACTTGGACAAAACTTCTCAATGTTGCTTAATTTTTCAAATGATTTTTCTAGTTATTTTAAAGTTTCTTATATAGTTTACTTTCTCTTAATCCTGAACATCATTGAATTATCTTCATTATCATCATCTTTACATTAAATTACCGGCGAAATATGTTGATATATTTTTAAATTAATTTTTATTTTCAAAAAATGTTTTGTTTATTATATTTTAGTAAATTTTTATTCTTTGTTTATATTTTTTGGTTCGTCTTTGTTTTCTGTTTTCTGTTTTTTTCTTAATTGGTTTTCCACCATTTTGTTTTAGTTTTTTATTGATTGTTTATTTTGTTCAATATTTTAAGTCAAGTGCTGCTTTGATTTTAAAGAACAAGTTCTGGTTTTAGGTAATTTAGTTTTTTGGTAGCATTTCTTGTCTATTACAAACTGTTTATAGTCATTTGACAACATAATATAAAAATATCTATTACTGTTGTTTCTTCCAATTTCATACTTTTTTTCTACATAATATTGCCCCTTCTTTAATTAATACTGTTAATCGATCATAAAAGATGTTAGGAATATATGAAAAAATAGAAAATAACTATGTGTAAACACAATAATGGCGTGAAACTTTACGAGCTAAGAAGAGAAAACTCGAAAATTCGAAGCTATTACTCGGTGGTATCAAAAGGGAGTTAGTTCTGAGTGCTCTTTTGGTTTCTAGTGCATCTGGACGTCAGTTTAAATGATTATATCTCCTAAATTATTGATATTTAATTTTACCAAAATGAAATAAATTTTTCCTTTTGAAAAAATGAACAAAATATCATTTGGTTAACTTTGATCCAATTGTTAGAACCGGAGTTATAACAAATTTCGTGAAAAATAATTGCAAAATAGGCATTTTCCAAGTATAACTTAGTTTAGTTATAAAAGTTTGTTTAGTTTAGTTAGTTTTAGTTTAGTTATTGGCAAAGTTATAATTTTTTTATTAATAAAGATAAAGTAATTTGGAAAAGCTGAAACAATTACCTTTAAAATGAGTAGGTTTTAAAACTTAATGGCAAGTAAAAAGCTGAGTTATACTTGAAACATCTCCTTGGAATGCCTATTTTGCACGAAATTTGTTATAATTCGGTTCTAACAATCGGATCAAAGATTACCAAACGCCATTTTGTTAATTTTTTTCAAAAGGAACAATTTTCATTATGGTAAAGTTAAATGCTAAATTGATATCCGGCTGTGATGTCGAACGATTTGTGTTCGATTCGCACTACAAAAAGAAAACCAAAAAGTATTATCAAAGTCATCTCTTCAAACGTAAGACAAATCCACGAAGCAGTATAGTAATTTGTTACAGCTCTTTCCAATTTAGTCGTTCAGAACCAATTTTAACTGTAAGTCCCATATACTCGTATTTCTGTACAGTTAATGATACAAAACATAGTTGCGGTAAGAAATATAGTAGAACGCTCAGATTTGTAGGTTTTGATAGTTCTGCTTTAAGATATAGTGTGGCGACTGGTTGTTCTGGTAATTAAATAGGTAATTAAAAATATTTATTTTTTAATTAGGTATGACTTACGTCAGAGACGAAAATGCCACTGAACCTCTAAAAATTAAACGAACAAGCTGATTTTTGCTGAGAATGTCAATTTTGGGACTCCAAAAAATATGCAAAAAAGTTTACCGCTCCTACCTCGCGTTTCCCCCCTAAAACCTCCCTCGTAGGGGGAAAACGAAAAAAATCGATTTACCAAGAAGCGAATGTCAGTTATGCGCGCTAAATCAATTTTAAATAAAATTTGTATCAACTTGACAGCAAAAATTCGATATCCTTTGACCAGAGTGTCCTATCGACAAATATTAAAATGCGTTTTAAAGATGAAGATGAGGATATCGAATTTTTACCGTCGAGTTTATACAAATTTTATTTAATATTGATTTCGCGGCGTAACTAGCATTCAAAATCGTTGTTTCTGAGAGAATGGTCCATTCGTTTATTCAAAATTATCTCAGCTACATTTTTAATTTGACATATTTTTTGTACGGCGTTCAGATTCTTGATAAATCGATTTTCTTCTATTTTCTTTCCTCTACGTGAGGGTTTTATGGCAAAGAGTGGTAAACTTTTTTGCATATTTTTTGGGGTCCTAAAATTGACATTCTCAGCAAAATTCTGCTTGTTCGTATGATTTTTAGAGGTCAAATCTCGGACGACCGAACTAAATGTAGAATAGTTTTTGTAATTACACTTGTTATTGTTAGAATTATTGATACTAAAAGTTCTTTATAAAACAGCTAAATCTAAAAATTCAGCAAAAAATGCAATAATGTCCCACAGTTTTTTTATTTATTTGTAAAATACAAAACCTAAAAATATAACAACTTTTTTAAAACGAGATTCTTTTCTTTATTACACAACGTAATATTAATTACACAACGCAACAATTAACAAGGAATCACATAATATACTTACACACTTATTTCATTTTCTCCTTCTCCCGTATTTTCTGCGTCACTATCACCATTAAATATATTTCCACCATTTATGTCAAAGTGCCCAATCTTCTTATAATATTCTTAAACTTTGATCACTTTAGCATTTCTTTTTTGCAAGTATTCTTTGGTAATATTACATACTTCTTGTTAATTACCTCAATTATCTTCTTATAAAATTTAGAAAATGTATTTGCACGCCTTATACTTGGTTTTAATTGTCCCCAAATTAACAGAACCACATTGTCCCACGAACGCTCTACTAGCCTTTTTTCCTCCCAACTAAAACGCCTGGTATAGCTATCCGGTTGGTTGTAAAAGTTAAGGTATCAAACTTCGCCGTATTTAAAGCGTTCTAGAATATATGGTACCGCGACTACACTCATTATACATACATAACCAAGATTTAAAACAGGTCTACAGGTGGACAAGAACACATTTATTTTTGTTTGTCCTGTAGCTTAATTCTTGTCAATAAATGTATTCTTCATTAAATGATTGAGATTTAGTATTTATATATTTTAATACATATATTTCTTTTGTCCAATCAGTGGAAATAATATTGTAGTGAGGTAATAGTAGAGAATTTTCATTCCCTACTGTTAAATCACCTAAGTTTTCGTAATTTCTAATTTGTTCTATTCTACTTTAATTTATCTATTTACGAGTAGTTTGTTTGGCTCATCTTCTGCTATCAAAACTTCAGAAACTGATTTTCTGTTCTTTTCTTCTTCTATCCTGATACAATAAATTCCAACAAGATACCCAACAATAGTTAGACGATAGACGTTAGAAGATATTCCAACAAGAGTCGTGAAAATATCAAAATATGCACACCATTTATTGATTCAAGAGAGGGCAATAATGAATGATTTGTAAGAACATATTGAGAACATGGTAAAAGCGGCAACGATAAGTTTTAAGCAAGAAACCAAGCAATAGATCGAACACAGCCTTTGAGACATGAACACCCTTAAAAAATGGCATGTAGGTATTACAATCGAAGCTCTAAAAGACATTGGCTTGGACGGCATAGATGTTCGAATAATTGCAGATTTATATTGGAATCAAACAACTTCAGTTTTAGTAGATGGTGTGGAATCACAGGCTCTCAATATTAACCCTAGAACCACAACGTGAGGGAACAGGAACATAAACCACAACGTGGGGTTGCTTTGACCCTAATAAAAACTTACTCAAATATGACAAATAAAAAAAATTATTCGGTATTATTTCATTTTTAAATAGTTTATTATATGACAGTTTAATGTTTCTAGAGTAAATACCGAAATAAGAGTATGATTAACAAATAAACAACAAAATAAAAAACACCATTTTTAGTAGTAAAAATAACATGATAAACAAATCTGACCAATACAAAATATTTAAATCAAGATTAAGATTTACATATTTCACAAATGCTAAATTGATGTTCTGCACATATATTTTTTCCACAATGCATACAAATATGGCGTCCTTTACGGTCACGAGATCTTGGACAAAAATCACAACGATGTGTACGCTTTTGTGGCTTTTGGGGTGGTAGTTCGGTAGGATATCCAAGGTATTGTCTCAAAGATTGTCTTAACTTTCTTGGCAGTCGGTTATTTTTTACTCTTTGCTTCATATAATCTTCCACCAAAGAATCAGCTAAGTTTTTGAGAAAAGTAGAACGGACGTTACAATTCGGCAATGTTTCAAATTGATGTAACACAAAAGAATTGATTCTAGCAGCATCTAACATTCTATACAGAATCCTTAAAGGCTACCTTCTCGTCTTTCCAGCAACTGTCTTCGAATGACAGAGTTGATCAAACGTATCGACCCCACCTTTAGTCGAATTGTAGAACATTGTAATTTCTGGCTTTTTTGTTTCTGCATTTATTTCGTCTCCAAACGCATTTTTTCTTTTCTGAAACATGGGATACTAAAGTTACATCTTTTGAAAAAGCACACCGGTATTTCTCTTTTATTTTTGCGGAGAGTTCCTACCATGGTAAGTTTATTTTCAAGAAGTTTTTTTGCTAACTCGATCGATGAAAACCAGTTGTCAATTGTTATGTTACGATTTGTTCCTGCTATTGTTTTCGATAGTTTCATAACATATTGCGTTGGAATAGAACCATCTTCGGGCCTTCTGTTTGGATCTTTTCCTGTATAAGGAATTGCAGAACACATATAATTAGTTTTGGTGTCGCACATCATAATAATTTTAATACCATATTTGTCTGGTTTGCTAGGTAAGTACATTTTGAATGGGCAGCGACCCCTAAAGTTTAATAGCTGCTCATCTATAGTTACATTTTCATAAGGAGTATACAAGCTTTCGCAGTTTTCTATAAATAGATCCCATATTTCTCTAATTGGTGCGAATTTATCAACAGTTTTTCTTTCTGCTCAAGTTGTTTTGTCATCAAAACGCAAGCAGTTTAAAAGAAATTCAAACTGGTTTTTTGTCAGTGTATTGCGAAATATTGCTAAGCCAAATTTTTCTGACCAGATGTCTTCGAGGGAAAGATGTGCTTTTTTTAGAAGCCCTGCAAAGTATAAAAGCCCAAACAAAGCCATAAGTTCTGCTTTATGTGTTTCTTGTATGTATCGTTGTTCCGAAGTAAATTTTGATTTTTGAATTTCTATTTCTCTATTTGTGCTGTTGACAATTATCTCTAAAATTTCATCGGTAAAAAATAGCTGCCATATTTCTTTCGGGCTTTTAGTGTTTTTACATTTTTGTTTTGGGCCAGATAAATGTACAACTAAATTTTTTGCCGAAGTCCTCGTTCTCTTCGAAATTAATGGCTGCGAGTACCACTTAAAACCATTACGAGCAAAAAATCCAGGACGGTCATCTGTAGCATCTGTTTCCATAGCTTCCTCATTATTGTCTGTTCCCTCCTGTAATTCTCTAATAGTACATTCATCAGATGCAGAATCGTTGATTAAGACATCCTCGTCTTCGCTATCGGTTTCATCTAAGGACTCCTCATATGCCAGATCGTCATTCTCGTCTTTGTATAACTCGTTCCAAAGCTCTGTTTCAGTAAGAGGACGCCGTTATTCATACTGCAGTTGGAATGCACTTGGTTTTAAATTTTTATCAGCCATTTTCCTACAATAAATCATTATTTAAACAACCAAAACAAAAAATAATAAATTTAGCTTACCGCAAAATATTATAACGTAAACCACAACGTGGGGTCAAAACCAATTCAAATCCTTATTATCAGCGAAAACGAAAGTCAGATCAACAAATACGTACACACACCAGAACCTACAAACGAGAACTGAATCTACGTGGAATTTCAGCCCAATGTCTTAACTGCGCGCAAGCGTGCTTAAGAAAAATGAAACTGCAGGGTCACGGGCGACCCCATGTTGTGGTACTAGGATTAAAAGAGGAGTACGGCAGGGACGTCTCTTGTCACCCCTGCTTTTCAACGTTTACTCCGAAAGAATTTTCTGAAAAACAAGAAGGAATACTTGTGAACGGTGAAGTCATCAATAATTTGCGATATGCGGACGATACAGTACTCCTAGCTTCTAGTCAAGAAGATCTGCAAACATTACTTGATAGTGTCGTTGAGAGTTGTAGAGAGGCAGGTCTGGATCCGAACATACGATAAACTAAAAGACTCGTAATAAGTAAACAACAGCATATAAAACCGTCTATATATATGTAAATAATACTAAACTTGAGCAAGTTGATAAAATCGTTTATTTTGGACAGCAATTAAATTGTAACGCAGAAAGTCACGGCGAAATTAGATCTAGGATAGAGCAGGCTAGAGCGGCTTTTAGAAGGATGTCCAAGGTGTTATGTAACAGAGACCTAAAATTGGCATTGAGGATCCGCCTACTTTACTGCTACGTGTTCTCGGTCTTACTTTATAGTGTCGAGTCCTGGACTGTGAATAAAATCGATCTAAATCGCCTTGAGGCTTTCAAAATGTGGTGCTATAGAAGAATTTTAAAAGTTTCCTGGGTGGAGAAGATTCGAAACTCCACAATACTAGAACGTCTCAGCAAGACTACTGAGATCATAAAAAGCATCAAGCAGAGAAATCTGGAGTATTTCGGACATGTGATGAGAGGTCCCAAATATAGGTTGCTACAAAATATCATGCAAGGAAAAATAGCAGGCAAACGCAGTCCAGGACGAAGAAGAACCTCATGGTTGAAGAACTTGGGAGATTGGTATGGTGTTGATACAAGCATGCTATTTAGGGTGGCAGTGAATAAAATTAAGATAGCTATGACGGTAATCAACGTTCTGAAAGGACATGGTACATGAAGAAGAAGAAGGTATTACAATTTGTCGTGAAAGCGGATTGATCCGAGTAGATCAGGAACCACTCCACCTCGCCCCAATGTTCCAGACGATCCTCCACTCCCCGATAGAACGTTGATGCGCTATAGAGGCTACAAATCGGCAAAATGCTTGTCACGTGGGTGTCCTGGATACAAAGACTCGCACACGAAATACTTCTTCGATTTAGACTGGAGAGCGTGAGACGCTATAATCCTGCTATCATCTTGGGTCTAGTCTCCGCTCCGAACTGAGTCTGGTGGGAGTTTGGTCTCGTTTTTTGGGACGTAGGGACCGGTTTTTTGTTTATTCTTTATTTTTTTTTTGAGGAGGATGTCTAAATCTATTTATGTTCCCGATGCCTGACTCTAGTTAGTATTCTTCTTGCGATTTGAACTTCATGGATTTTTCAAATAGAGAAGGCTATTTAGTTATCTTTTTATTTCTTTAAGCATTTGCTATTATTTCTTGCTTCGGTCTTCTGTGTTTGCATCTGTGGAAAACATCATACCCTATTGATTCTCGCAGGATCTGGCTTGGGTGATTTTTACGCTCAGCGAATATTCTTCCATTATCTCCAGTACTCTTACTTGCTTCAGATATCTGAACAGGAAGCGTTTAGCCTCGGAGCTGAGCACTTTCGCTATTTCTCTCAAACATTTCTTGTGGCCTGCTTGTATCTTCTTTCTGTTTGTTTTACACGTATTTCCCCAACGCTTCTTAAATCAAGAACGAGGTGTAACTGCCAAACTTTTCGTTCCTATAAAATCCTCTAACGAGTACCATTTTTATCGTAGTCACTGCTAGTACCTTTTTACAGCTTGTTGTTGAAACATCATTCCAGCTACCATTATTCAATTCTAAATTATTTATTATGTTTGCACTTGAAATATTAGTTGGTGGCGTTTGTTTGAAATCAATATGGACTGAATATGGGGTGACATATTGGTAGATTTAACTATAGTTGTCTGGTTCATGCAATGTTGCGACTAGTGTGGATAGCTGGTCTGTCCAACACGTAGAGTTATTATTAATTCCGCCGAGTTTTTTTCTTTTAGTCAATAAATTTAACATGCTCGAGTAAAAATGATATTGTTTATTAGCGAAGTGTGATGAGTTTTATCGCCACAAGTTATTATTCCTGTTTTTGATCGGAATTTTTGGTAGTTTTACGTTTTAATTTCAAAATTGTGCCACTTCCAGTCGTGCGAAAATTAGCCAAATAATACTACAATTCTAAAAGTTTCGTGGGAAAGTGGGAATCTTTAATTTTAGGGCAGGTTTACACGAATCTAGTAACTGACGTCAGTCGCACTGGAACGACAGTGCTGGCATGGTAGTGGCATCATGTAAACACTTTTTTGCGCCAGTCCAGAGCTGTCTGCCACCGCTGTCTCGAATAGAGCGCTGGTCTTTTGTAATGCCAGTGGCCCTCGTGCGCGTCCCCTTTAACCCCGCACTAGCAATCGTAGACACGTGTAAACACATCGTTCTAGTGGCTGGCGTACATTTTTGCCAAAGTAACACGACACTGACAATACAACAAACTGCTGACTTCACCAAGTGGGAACTGGCGTGCCAATGAGACTGGCATCGCTTAAACCTGTCTTAAATGTTGCTTAGGAGATAGATAAGATAAGGAAGGAATAACCTCACTTAAATCAGGAACGATTAGAATGAAATATTGTGATTTTTGAAAACATTGAAATGAACGAACCATTTTCTAGTAGCCGAGGAAGCAAAAATTGCTTCGCGAGTGGTTGTAAATATGTTAAAAACACGAATATTTGACTGATTAGGTCCACCGTCCTCAATATATAATCTACCAAAAACCAAGAAGGACGTGTTCAGTTTTGTGAAAAAATAAAAAACAGACTTGATCAGGATCAAATATTTTCCCTCTTTTTCGAAGATAATACAGGACAAAGTTTAGTCCAGAACGAATACAATTTCTCAAGAAATTAAATATGTGGTGTGGTATCATTAAGCCACATGTAGTCGGAACATTTTTTATTAAAGCAAATTTGACTGCACCGAAAAACTTAAATTTACTACAGACTAATGTTATTCTTGCCCTCCAAAATTTGAGAGTAATTTTAATTCTTATTTTATTATTACTATATTCTTTATATTATAGGAAAAGTTATTGTTACGACTGTTTTTAATTAAACTATGCTTTAACGAATAATATCAACGGAAAAAACGATTCAGTGGCCATCTCAATAAGACGACTTAGCTCCAAATGATTGTTTTCTGCGAGAATATGTCGACAATAAAATTTACGGACAATCTTTATGAAATAACTCAAAATCTAAGAGTTCTGACTGAAGATTGCATAAATAATGAGATCGATAACGCCAGTCATGTAGAAAACATGAGACAGTATTTTATGATCGTTTAGGAATTTGTGAGATTGAAAAAGGTTACATTTTTAAGCTATAATTTCTCAATTTAAAGTAAAAAATTTTCGACTTACCATTAGAATTTTGTTTAAATTGCTTAATGCCATTTGTTTGAGCTAGAATGGCGACTAAAAGTTAATACCAAAAGAACTATTTAGTTTTTTTCAATAACAAAATTTTTCCTTGGTTTTATTAAAAATATAATAATTGAAATAATAAAATAATGAAGTAACTAGCAAAATCAAATTTCATCGGGATATATCTTTGTTAATGTTAGCTACTTTGATCTTTCTTTGCCGGATATTGATTGTGCTAAAAAAGATTTCATATAATTTTGATTCTTAGTAATGTTCACCCTTCTTTTTGTAAACTCTGCTTGCGGAGGGGTCATCCCCTTCTTTTTTAAAGGGAGATGTTTGAAGTAACCCTAAATAGAAAGTATTTAATTTATTTGCGTGCATCATCAAGAGAAAGTAGATGGCCAAGCCTCAATTTTGACTGCTATACAATAATATATATATATATATATATATATATATATATATATATATATATATATATATATATATATATATATATATATATATATATATATATATATATATATATATATATATACATATATATAAACCGTATTACACTTAAATACCTAAATACCGAAAATTCCAGCGATTTTGGAAATCATAAACGTGAGTCTGTGACGTTTATGTCACATATACAGTATAAACAGTGTTTACAGACATCATTTACAACTAGAAACTAGAAAATTGATTTTAGCCAACATCTTCAGACAATCCATTTGAAAGTAAATTAATCTAATTAATAAAATCATTTGAAATTAAGTGAAGCCTGAACAGTGTCTAATATAGTATCTCTAATGGTTCAACAAAAGTAAAATCTTAGTAACCCTTTTGATATAACCAAAATATCTGAGATATTTATTGATAATCGTTTTAATATGTTCATGAAAAGCAAGGTATCTAGCAATACTCCAAGGTTTTGATTATCGATTTTGAAGCAACTATAGAATGACCGATGATTTCAAATCTTTCTCCTTCGGAAATCTTCGGCAAGAACGATTTGCAAGTGAAAATCGATTATTTAAACAACTGTACTTGCCCAAACAATGACTCTAGAGGTATTAAGCAGATGACAATCGCTTTTTTGAGGCTTCATAGATATATTAAAACAATTTCAACATTTTATCAAATTTTTTAATCAAAACACTGTTTGAAAAAGGGATGACTTTCTCAAAGCAAGAAATGCCACCCTAGAGTTTTCCTGTAATCTAGCCAAACACTAATATTTATAACTAAGGAATAAGCATTGATTATAAGAATAATACTTTTAAAGGTAATTTATTACTCTCGTACACCTGTTCTAACACTAGCTGTTACTCCACTTTAATAATTCTAATAAAGAAACTCTTAGTCTTCTTCCCATATTTCCTAAATATGTACACAATTCTACAGTGATATCATATGGTCCAACTGCTTTACCCTTCTTTATTAGTCTTATGTAGTCCAATCCTCTGTCTTTTAAATTTTTTTTTGAAGAAATTTCTGGGTTTTCTTAAATTTTAAAGAAAAAATATCGTATTTTTTACCAATAGGATTGCTCTTTTTTATAAATTTGACCGTAGCTCTGAGGATGACTTTGTAAGCCGAAAGCGCTCAGCTAGGGACTCAATATTTTACACACTTCAAAAATACTTTTCTTTTCCATTCAGTAATTTGTCATAAGTGTCTACAAAAAACATATGTCTTTTCAATCCTTCTTTATTTCTTGTAATGCTTGAGCAATTTCGTCGTTTGGTATTTTTGTCACCATGACTGTTACTATCTCCGTCAATTCTACTGGTTTTCTGTTAACTTTTTCGTTTAACAAAATAGTAAAGAATTTTTTCAGTCGTCTTTTGACATCCTCTCTTCTTCCTCTTCTTCTTTAGATTTTTTTCCATTATGAGTTCGCCGTTTTCGTCTTCCACAGCACTCTATTCTCCCAGTCATCTATTCTGAGGTCTCTATCTATCATAGCATTTCCTATGTACGTTTTCCATCTTATAGCAGCTCTTCCTCTCCGTATTCTTCCCGGCTGGTCCCAGTCCAATATTCTTTTCGACCACCTGTACTCTGGCATTGTCATTTAACTTAAACCTGCAAAACATTTATAAAGTCAGAGCACCAAAATGGTTGTTGGGCTGTGTAATATGTACAGTATAATCAGGATATTTTAAAATAAATTTCAATCACTTAAATCATCCAATCCTAATCACATTCCGCAAGAGTTGCTTTATTTACAATCATTACAACTAAATAACTATGTCTAGTAACCTGTAGATTATTTATTTCAATTATGTTTTCTTACTATTTAAGTGTTCCCATGAATGAAGTGCACATTAGTTGTAATTGTAGTTTTTGACAATTTATTTAACTATTCAAAGAGGAGGGTGGAACATTGAAACGAAGATATTAGCCATTGTTTAACCCTGTTAGTTAAATATATACAAAACGTTTTGTTAATATTTATACACAAATTAAGAAGAAAATCTTTTCAAAGTCTGAAGATTTAATACAGTTAAGATTTAAGTCAGTGATAGTGAAAAAGACAGAGTATTAAAACAAAAATGTTGATATGTATTTGTATTATTGTGGGTAAGCGTAATTTTGCAAACAAGATGAATTCCTAGGAAGTCTTAATATATTTAGTTAATGTAATGAGCAAACTTCCCAATACAGAATTTCTCTTTCTTAAATAACACTTTAAAAGGAAACGGTTTCGTTCATGTAGTTTTTTGAGTCATCTAATCAGAAGTTTCATCGAACATTTTACTACAAAAATAATATCAATAATAAAAATAGTGAAAACCCGCTAAGCTGGAACTTTCGCACAGCAATCTTTCTTCTTATAAATATATTCCTAATACTGTACATAAGAATGACAACTACAGTACTATATGGATACTGTGCTTCGCTT
Source organism: Diabrotica undecimpunctata (assembly GCF_040954645.1). Classification (NCBI taxonomy): domain Eukaryota; kingdom Metazoa; phylum Arthropoda; class Insecta; order Coleoptera; family Chrysomelidae; genus Diabrotica; species Diabrotica undecimpunctata. The sequence continues at coordinate 53,016,896 of NC_092812.1, forward strand.
ATAGACCAACCAGTTGCACATTATGGGCTGTATCTTACACTACCTACCAAATTAAATATAGTAAAATTCCATTATTTGGAAGAGTGATTTCATCGTTTAAACGCCGAATGTTCTTAAATTTAAATGTACTCAGCGGCCCCCGAAAACTACCCGTTTAATTTGCGTTTGTTTTCTCATAAAAAATCATAGAATGTATAATTAGTACATTTATTTGTGCTTCCCTATAGCAGACGTAACCACAAGATGCCGTACAGTGTAGCCGATTCTTGTTCACAAGTAGCAGTTATGGTCATACAAACCTGAATTCTTCGACGCAGCGATTATTACCGACATAAAAATTCCAAAAAAATGAGTTTTTTCAATAGTAAAAATTGAGCACAAAATTGTATTGAAATAAATTTTATTTACATGTTCAGTTTTGTTACATATTTAAGTTTATAAAATAAAAATTGATATGTTACATTTCATTCCCATTCCGTTTCAAAAACTTGGCAACTTGAGAATTTGTAAAGTATCGTAGCGGTAATACCACCGCACCTGCCGAAGCAAGAAACGTTCATTTACATAGGCGGTGCTGGCGGGAGTGCTTCTGTTGCCTTTTGTGATTATATTTTTTGCGGTTGAAGTTTGTGGTGATAATCCTAGTGTTATTGGAGTTTGTCGTTTTATAGTAAATTTTTAATTATATTCTGTGATTATTAAAATATAATGGACGAACAACCGAGTTGTTCCAAAAGAAGACATGACATAAGTGCGTGCCCTCCAAGTAAAAAACCTGGCAGGACCCTGGGCTACCTGGCCTTTCGGCATACGCCCGTTAGTGAAACCTCTGCCCCTACGAGTCCGACACCAAAGTGAAGGTGCCACGGGGCGCGTACCAAAGACGTCCCGTGGGTCCCCCCGTGGGGGTACCCCGTAGGGTTACCACGACACGTCTAGCACACGCAACCCGCGGGGGCTCCACCTTCCCCGTAGTACCTGTGTTGTGAGTACCTTGCCTACCCGTTGCTCCCACACTACGGGCGGGTAGGTTCGGCAGGCGGAGGAATTTCCACCTCACACGTAGACAGGTCGCCGCCGAGGATCTCTCCTCTACCACTCTTGGATCTCCCGGTGGGTACGTGCCGGGACACCTACACCACTCCTGACCGCCGTCAGGAGCGGTATATCCACACCCCTCCTGACCGAGGTCAAGAGAGGTATTTACGGGCCCAGCTCGTTCAACCTCACCAGGCTCTTTTGGAATGGGAGTAGAGTGGTCCCACGAGTAGTCTCGTCTCGGATACTAGGAATGTAGACCGGTGACCGTGTCGCCGAAGCGACCGTGTGCGTTTCTACAAACCCGACACCTCAAGCGACGGCTCTCCACCTCCCTATTCCTACCCATTAGTCGCCTCTTACGACAGGCAGGGCTTTCTGACCCCGGCCGTATTCTTATCTCCGCGAGCCGGACGGAGGGTCCCAAAAGAAGACAGAAATGTTAACGTCAGAAGATAAGGTAGTGATACGATATGAAGGAATTGAATTGCATGATGCAGAAAAATAGCATCAAATATTAGCCAAGCGGTCAATATTTGTAGGAGTTTAACAAAAGTATCATTAGCTGTATTTATCTTGTGGCTAAGAATACATCGGAAAATAAAAAGCAAGTAAAACGTAAAACTAGAGGTAGAAAAAACATTGTTTTGGATGACGAGACAAGACATTTTATTTTCGGAGTAAAATTCCAACACTGAAAAAATTTCTCAAGGGCTCAAAACAATTACTTTTTACCCAAGATATCTCGTAGAGTATTAATCAGAACTATGCGCGAAATAAACTTTCGATATGTAAAAACAGAAAAAGTGTATTATTAGAAAAAAAAAGAAATTATTGTGCGGAGAAGAAAATATTTTAAAGAAATACGCACACTGCGCAGCATTGATTGGAAAACATTTTATTTGGATGAAATCTGGATTAACGAAGGTCATACAGTTGGAAAAGATTGGCAAGATTTAAATGTCAAAGGTAAACGCGAAGCATTTATAGAAGGCTGCTTTACAGGATTAAAAGCTCCATCAGGAAAGGGACGACGTTTAATCATTATCCATATAGGAAGTGATACAGGGTTCCTTAATGATGGTTTGCTTCAATATGAGTCAAGAAAAACAGGAGATTATCATGAAGAAATGACTTCCGAAGTATTTGAGCGCTGGTTTAAGAGAATCTTAACAAAATTAGAACCTGGTCAGGTCACGTCAATAGACGTTTTAGCATAACTTCCGCGACAGCCGGGTAGCATCAATAAGCCTTCTGCAAATTTATTTGTTTTTTTTATAGCTTTTCGTAACAATAAAACACTGAAAACTTTGTTTTCGAGACTTCCACAAAATTTATCATAAAATCTTATCACTTCAGCTGTTTCGGCAGAGTACCTTTCTCAAGTAATCTATTTTTGGTATGCATTTACACAGTATAGTCTTTAACCAAATAGATCACTTGGGAAAGGCACTCTGCCGAAACAGCTGTAGTGATAAGATTTTATAATAAATTTTGTGGAAGTTTCAACTTCCATTGAAAACAAAGTTTTTAGTGTTTTATTGTTATCTAAATAAAATGAATTTCCATCAAGTAACGGTCGAATCCATCAATTATAGCTTTTTGCTTATGACATTCTGTACTTTTAGGGGAATGTATGGAATAAGCCACAAAATATATTCAAATGTTTAATTTACTGACGTTTCGATTTCTATAAAGAGACCGTTTTCAAATATATTAATGATAGATATATTTATTTTTATAGCTTTTTGCTTGTGGAATTTTGTATTTTTAGGGAGAATTTTGAAAATAAGCCACAATATATCTATTTACATGGTTAATTTACTGACGTTTCGATCTCTATTTCAGTGACCGTTTTTAAAGTTAGAAAAAAAAAGAAAATAAATAATATAAGACTATATAAATAATATTATATAAATATATAATAATAAACAAATAAAATAAATGTAACTATCGAATAGAGATATAGAGATCGAAACGTCAGTAAAAACTTGTAAATAAATTTATATTGTGGCCTATTTCGAACAAATAATATTTAAAAAATATAATATAATTAACGTTGGAATAGAGTGTACGCCACTGGATTTTCATACGTCTTTCCCCACTTCTCTGCCTTCAAACGATGAAACCACTTCCAAATAGTGGAATTATAGTATAGAGAAACAACACTCACCAATGTGTCCATACTTGACACTAATCTGCGTATGAAATACACCGAAAATGTCGCGAAATATAACATATCTGGAAGTCCAAATAAGGAAGAGTATCTTAGAGAACATTAAGAAAACAAAATGTATGATGATCTCTAAGAAGGAACAGCAAATTGAAAGAATCAGTGTGAATGGTCAACCAATAGAGTAAAATCATACACCTAGCTTGGTACGAACGTCAATGAACATTGCGACCATTCCCTAGAAATAAAATGTAGGATAGAAAAAGCAAGATCTGCATTCCAAAAAATGGCTAAGCTGTTCAAATGCCATGATTTATTAGTACCCATAAAAATCAGATTACTACGATGTTAGATCTTTCCTATACTGTTGTACGGAGTTGACTCTCACAGACGCTACCTGCAAGAAAATTGAGGCTTTCGAAATTTGGCTTTAACGTCGAATCCTGAAGATATCCTATATCGACCACCTTACTAACCAGGACGTTTCAATTAGAATGCAAAGGGGAAAAGAATTGTTAACCACGATAAAAACAGCCAAAATCGAATACCTCGGTCACATCCTGAGGAACAGAGAAAGATATGGGTATTGCAATTAATTCCTGAATTAATTCCTTCAGAAAAATTTCTCTTTTTTACGGTCACTTTAGGTCTGTAACAATGTCTTCATTCTCGCTTTCACTATTGCTGCTTTGATCACTTTTCTCAATCATTTTTACATTTTTCTTCTTCTTCGTTATTTAGTTTTTGTTTTAAAGTGGAGTTTTAGACATATTTGCTAAGCTTTTTCTTTTTTATAGTTAAAGAAAACGCTTTGGTCTTCTAAATAGGTTTTCCTTTTTATTGCTGCAAGTTTAAATGTGTCTTTTCTTCTTTCTTGTTTTTCTTCTAAAGAACTTTAATAGGTGTACTAGTAAGGATTGTGGAATTTTCTTGTCTCTTACTTTGTCTCTTCTTCTTTTTATTGTCTGAAACTGCAACTGGCGATACGATTTGTAATACTTCTGCAAATGGTGAAGACTGGACAACTTCTGCTTTTGAAGAACTCGGCCCTGCACTAAATTCTAATGAACTTGGCCCCGGTTCATTTGGTTGAAGAAGATTTAAAGTTGATGTTTGTGTTAATGTAGTAGTTTCGTGATTTGTAGATAAGTTTTCTACATTTTCATTGACAGTAGAAGGCAGGAAATCAGATTCTTCGAAAACATCCGGGTTAAATGGATAGATGCTCTTCTTTCAAAACCTTTAAAACCCTTAGCTTTATCTACTGTAGCTACTTTCTGGAATTCTCTGCCGCTTAATTGAACTACGTCGTATATTGTGATCAGTTCTTCTTTATGACTTGTCATGTAGAAATCGCATTCACGAGCATACTGAGCCTTGACTGGCCCAAAAACTGACTTTCTCTTGCTTGGCTTCGACTGCTCTATGAAATGGTCAAAATATTTTTTTTAAATTCTCACTATCCATTAACAAAACCGACAGCTTCTGGAGTGCATCTCTTAATAATGATGGAGCTAATCTCTTTCAAGGAAACAGATAAAATGGAGGGATGTAGTTACCAGTCACTGCAAATGCACATGCCATTGTTATGTTGGAACCTCTTTCGCCCCTACCTATTCTTTATACATGCTTTTGTCCCTTCTTTGCCAATATTTTAGTAGGTTTCGGTAAATGTTTTCTACCCTAAAATTGTAACGATCTGACACTGTTGCTCTTTATTGAAACCTAAGGTCCTATTAATACTAGTGGCTTCAGGTTTTAGAATAGACAGTCCAGGATTTCTTTTTAAAAAACATTGTAGCCAATCTTCTCTAGCAATTTTTTTAGTTTTATTGAATAGATGCTTAATGTTTAGCCTTTCTGCAAGTTCATAGGCTATGCGTCTAACATCTAATGGAGTAAGACCATAAAAACTGGACTGCATCTCCAAAAAATGTTTTACTAATAACTGTTCATTGGGACCAGAAAAAACAGGATTGTATATGCCAAGCTAGGGCCCAGGGATGTTTTCTTCAGTTTGTATCATTCGTCTAAGTAAATAAGTTTTCGGTACTTTAAATCTTCTCCACCAGCTTCTCTGATGCTTGTTGCGTTGCATATTTCTCTAATAGTGGCTTCTGTATTCTCTTGCGACTAATCAGATACATCACGTTTTCTCTTGTAATTCCTCATCTGAAAAACTAATTAATAAAATCATTAAACTTCTAACAACAAAGTCATAAGGACTACTACGGGCTAATGGGACCACTACGGGGTAACAAGGACCGTGGTCCTGTCTGCCCTTATGTCAATGGTCCTCATTACCCCAAATGTAATTAGATCTTCTCAATATTCTAAAAGCTTTTATGCAACATATAATATTTGGGTAAAAAATTTCCGTAAAAAAATTGACCGTAAAAACTCGATTTTATTGCTCATTTGCACAACAACAAACAACAGGCATCTGTCATCGACATAGAGCTAAAGTTGGTTCTTGACAACCTACTAATGTCAAACTGCGCCCGAAATTCAAAACATTTGTATACGTAATAATGGTGGTCCTATTTACCCCGGTGGTCCTCGCTGCCCCGGTCTCTTCTACATTTAATTAATCATGTGCCTGCCTAATTAATAATTTGACAAAGTAAATAAATATAGTAACCTAAGTATGCTATTGATATTACAGCATATTTAACATTTGTGACTATTTTTCAACAGGAATGAAAGCTTTGACTAAATGCAAATGTAAAGCAAATTCTGAAAATATTTGAATCACTGTCGAAGTCAAGCAAAAATACGGTTTTAACTGATAATGTATTTTACATTCATGTAGAAAAATATACAATTAGTGCAAAAATAGAAGAAAATTACACATAATAACAATAACACCCAAAATTTTTCTTAATGAGAAAATGAAAATATGTTACCTTAGAGTGTACTCAAGAATTAGGTCCATACGTCGGTATCTTAATTTTGTTTGTAAATGATGACTGGGTTAATTGAATCGATTTGATTTTCACGCTTCCAACATTCTTATATTAACTTTTCACACTTTCACACAATTTTTCCTAAATTACAGGAGTAGTAGTATTCAATGCCATGTTTCCAAAACTGCATATCCACAAAAAGCACCAACGTTTCTTTGTCATACAAGCAACAAGGTTTCCCATCTCGTACATATGTAATAATATAGAGCTGTAAGTAGAAAGCATATTAACTTTGGTATCAAACCTACCAATGCTTTATCATTCGACATCTTTCTGGATTTTAGTCTTAAAATATGTAAATCCTAACAGCAAAAAGGGAAATAGAGATATAATTGGAATTATATAATAGTTTCCAACAGGTTATATATATATATATATATATATATATATATATATATATATATATATATACATATATATATATATATATATATATATATATATATATATATATATATATATATATATATATATATATATTCAATGATTTTATATACATTTTTTATAAGTTATACATTTTATGTAGAAACTAAGATACCATCATAATATTTTTCCTAGATCTAAGGACATCGAATATTTCGAAAATAAATGATACACCCTGTATATATGCGTATGCTTTGTACATTGTATCAATGTGTCTGCAGCACCCGATATTCTTATTAAATATCTAGAATAAAGCATTGGTCACGTGCATTTATTATAACCCCAAGCTGACATGTCACGCATAGCACATACGCTAATCCGGATGCAAGAGGAAGACTAGAATGCAGATCCGGATTTAGGTGTTTCCTAAAAAGCACATAAAATCTGGAATGTTATTGTACTCGTATTTGAAAAGCTGATTAAAAGTCACTGGTACGCCGGTTTCTAAAAATATTGGTAGTATCCAGGTTGTTACTTTATACGGTTTTATGTCTGACAGTTCTATAAATAGGGCATTGATGTACAAAATTAGTTATCCGTGTCATTTCAGTTTTTTAAACTCTTATGGGAGTCTTCAAAAAAGTGGGATCTTTTTTTATCTTTACGATATTGAAACCGGAAAATGTCAATAGAAACTGATTTTTAAAACAATGATTTAGGCTAAGATTTTTGAATTAAACTACTGCCAAATAAACTTTACACAGGTTAAAAATGTTAATATAAATTTGAATTTAACTATAAAACGTAGTTTATTTTATATTTTAAGGTTTTATGTATTCTGTAAATCTCTTTGGGTCACTTTGCATAGTCAGTATTTTTTTATTTATAATTCTTCTTTAGAACTTTGTAGGTCAGCCGTGTTTTCTATTCTTACGGGCAACCCCTTTTCTACGACTCGTTGAGTATGATAAAGATAGTTTGAATATCAGAATTTATATTCGATTCTAGAGTCGTATTAAACTTTATTTTTTTTTTGTAAATATTTATGTTGAAACGGCCGGCCTAGGAGATTGAACTAGAAATCAAAGTAACGTCGAACTAAATACAAGGGTAACAGATTGAGTAGTAGTTCAAAAAAGAATAATGAAAGACAACAAAGTCTATTTCCTGTTTTGAGCGTGTGACTCATTAAACTGATAAGTCGATAGTCGCTACAATGTCTGGCATTCCTTTTTTTTGGGCATAATTATAAATATGGATTCTAACTAGTTGTCTGGTAATTTACCGCTGCTGTATATCTTGTTAAAGAAGGAGGTGATAATCGCAACGCTCTCATCATCTAATAATTGTAACAATTCTGCCGGTATTTCGTCAGTACCAGAAGCTTTCCTTCGTTTCGCTTGGTCGATGGCCTTCTGAACTTCTGAGATTAGAATGGGTGGTCCAGTATCTCGGTTAGATGTTACTGCTTGGTAGATTCTTTGGTCATCTTTTAATAATTCTATTATGTAATTTTTCCATTCGGTACAGCGCTCTTTAATATCACTTAAAATCCTACTACCAGAGGCTTGTAATATATTTTGCCTGTAAATTCCCCTTTTGCCTGTTAATTCTTTTAGTTTTTTTATGCAAATGGAAGCTGTCATGTCGTTGCTCCAGTTTCTCAATTTCTGAACAGGTAGCATTGGTGTTTAGCTACTTTAATTTTTTTTTGGACTTCTTTATGTATTTAATTGTATTTTTCTCTGTTTATGGATTTGTACTGCCTCCTAACGTCCATTAGATCTAAGATGTCTTGTGTCATCCAGTCATTTTTAACTATTAGTTATCTTAAAAGATTTTCCCGAGATGCAGTGATTATTTTGTTTTCATTTGTTCCCAGCAATCATCTATGTAGTCTAATTTCGTGGAACTTGTTAATTTCTTGAGAAACCTTATTTAGAGTGCCTAGGTCTTGGAGTGCATCTAGTGGTATTTTGGAGGTTTTCCGATTTTTACAAACTCAGATTGTATAAATTCCTCTTCTCGTACCTTTTACCCCTTCATACATCTTTTCCAGTAATACTCTTCCACCATATTTCAACACTACATTCGTTTTTTGTATATGTCATATATATCTATATCCATATAAAATTATCCGTGATATTAGATTAGTTACTGTTTTAAAACTGTCGTTTTAATTATAAATTAATAAACTAGATTACCATGTAAACAAATATGATTACAAAATACCACAGCTACGGTTCTTTTATAAAAAACATTATCAGATGTTTATCAATGTTGTTACAATGTAAATAAATATAAACTTGAATTCCACTACATTATCAAACTTGGTGCCCACCTACGAACATGATAGAATATAAAGTATTTAAGTAACAAGACTTATTGTTTTTAAATAATTATTAATATGACGGAAAATACGGAATAAGTAATAGCCTTGCAATTGCAACAATTTCGTCAATTTGATAAAGAATAAAAAAGCAAGTCTAGTAGTACTGATGTATAAAATATTAACTATTGTCAATGTTTTCTGCAGAAAATAGAAAACTCAGATAATGTAAAAGAAAATTTTGTGAAAATCTAAAAAATAATACAGGAACCGAGGATAGAGAACGAAATAATTAAAGGAGACGTTCCATGTTTTCATTTATTAGTTCTTTATTTTCTTTGTAACATTTTTGTTTAATTCCTTTTATTATTTTACATTAATCTCCTTGTTTGTTGATTTCAGTAATCCAATAGGGTGTTGTCTGTGTAATTTTTATTACTGCATTATCAGTTGTTTGTTCAAGTAAAATACTTCTTGTTTACTTCTTTCAGGTTTTACATTTTGCATTCAAATAATGCAATTGATTATGTTAAATTCTTTTGTTGGTTGCTTCTTTGAGCCTTATTGTGCCTGGCTGTGTACTTATATTATGGTTCGGTTGCCGTCTTGGTCTCTTGATGCCTTTTGGATACGAGTATCATTCTAGTGTACTACTTATTGTCAGTTCTTCTAGCTATATGTCACACAGATTACCATTTTTGTGGGTTATTTGTGTGAATTACATCAATTACTTGGGTTTTTGTATCTCATCCATTTTATTCTTTTGTGATCTATTTTGGTTACTCGCATGTACAGCTATACTGACTTTTAAGAAACTAGGAATTTCGTTATTATTTCTTTCTGTGTTAAAGTTTCGCAGTTATATGTCATGATTGGTAGTATTCTTCTCCTGAAGGTGCATATCTTCCATTGATGTTGGTGACCACATCAACCCATCTTATTCTATTCACCTACCATCTTATTCTAGTCACAAAACTACAGACCCATAAGTATTCTTAGTTACCTATACAAACTCCTGACAAAAACAATAATGAATCGTCTGGAGAAAAAACTTGATTTCTACCATCCAATAGAGCAAGAAAGATTTCGTACCGGATAAGACGAAGAACAGAAGTTACCGATGTAATTTCCCGAATTGCCACACTGAAATAGAACTGGGCCTGGCACGTCGCCCGAATCAGTGATGAAAGGTGGACGAAGAGACTGCTTGAGTGGAGGCCGAGGTTAGACAAAAAAAGTAGAGGAAGACCCCCTACTACTCGTTGGACTGACAATCTCAAGAAAATGTCAATAAATTGGATGAAAAGTGCTTAAGATAGAGCACAATTGACAAAAATGAGGGAGGCCTATGTCCAGCAGTGGACGCAAAGGGCTGGGTGATTGTGATTCTATTCACAACAGCCCGAAATAGATCAGTAGTTCTTTAATTTGCAAGATTCTAAATTAAAATACATAAACAATTGACCGAGATAATTGTAAAATAAACCATAGTTTTGCAGTAATTTATAAATGTTAATAACTTTGTTTTTCAATAATGACATGTAGTATATCTACTTAAAATTATGGCAGTTAATGAGTTATTGAAGTGCGCTAAATCTCAGTTAAATCGACCAAATAGTTTGTAAGTTATTCAATTTGTTTATCCCGAAGAGCAATTATTTAAACAACTGTACTTGCCCTAAACAGTGAGTTTAGAGGTATTTAGCAAATCGCAATCGATTCTTTGAGGCTTACAATCACAAAAGGATCACAATAGGAACAAAGATGGCAATTTCTTTTCTTAAACTCATATTTGCATTGTTTATTGACAATAAGAGGTGAAAATTGAACAAATTATAAACGAAGATCTAAATTTTATGATCCGTTTTATAGATGGCATATACCGGGAAGAAGTAAAATGGTATAACCCGTTAAGGTGATGGTACCCGTAAAATATTCCGTTTTTTAGAATCAAATTTTAAATGGGGGTGCGCTGAATAAATTTGCAATATATAGGTTTCTATGTGCTAGATAGAATATCATAATAAGAACTGTGCTATTTTCACCCCCAGGACAAATCTTAAAATCCAGGAAAACTTAATTAGTTAAATTTTCCCATAAAATAGTTGAGTTTTACCATTATTTCGTAAGAAAGAAAAAAAAAAGAAATATTTAAATTTTATTGATTAATGTATATTATTTATATAAATATATAATAATTATTAATAATTCTTCTTGTAAAGTATAAAAAGATTCGTTTCAAAGTTTATTTTAAAACCATTTATTTAGAGGGTGTAAAAACTTTTTAAAAATAAGTCGTTTCATATCTTAATTAAAAAATAAACAAATTCAAGTATTAATTTATAATTAATATTGTATATTTATATAAATAATATACATTAATTATTAAAATTTAAATATTTCGTACTAAATCATAGTAAAATTCAATAACTTTTTTACGGAAAAATTAATTTATTTATTTTTCCTGGATTTCTGATTTTTCGGGGAGATGAAAGTAGCTCAGTTCTTATTATTTCCTCGAATTACCCCATTAAAAAAATATGCTGTGTGCCAGAGAAAACGAAATATTGCAAATTTTTCTTGCGCATTCAATTTAAAGTTTCACTCTTAAAAAAAAAACGGAGCTCGGTTCTCCTCTCTACTTTAACGTGGCAATATACAAGTACAATTACTACAAAAAAAATACTACCTTGGTTCCTATTGGTCATAGAAGATTTTTTTTAAAGATTGTGTTTTTCACCATCATTTGAGTGAGCCTACTTGTCAGCGCGTGACAAAAAAAAATATCAAAGTTATTATACGCTAAAAAGTCAGCCTTTTTTCAAATGTTTTTTTTTAATATACATATCTTAAAATTGAAGCCTCAAAGAATCTACTAAATACCTCTAGAGCCACTATTTGAGCAAGTACAGTTGTTTAAATAATCGCTCTCAGGGAGACCGGGATAAACAAATTTAATAACTTACAAACTATTTGTTCGATCTATGAGATTTAGCACACTTCAATAACTCATTAATTACCATATTTTCAAGTAGTTATATTACATGCCATTATTCAAAAAACAAAGTAATTAACATTTATAAACAACTGCAAAAATAAGGGTTTTTTGCTATTATCTTTGTCAATTGTTTATCTATATCAATTTTGAAACTCGTAAACTAAAGAACTTTTTAAGATCTACATTTTTTATTTGAACAATTTTTCTCTAAAATGTATAAGAAACGTCTTATAGGCAAATTTTTAAAATTTTTATGCTTGTTTAAAAAAAAATAAAGCAAAATTAGATGTACATCTTCAAGGATTTGTCATCAACTATCGCTCGTATTTTTTTTTTTCACATATATACTGGGGTAATAATTATATTCTATAATTAAAGTAATAAGAAAAATGTTATGAATTTTTTTTAATTCTGTTGGTTTTATTTTTAGTGAAAATTGAGAACCCCGTATATAATTGTGTGATAGCTGGAAATAAACTAAAACAAATGCAGAACTTGTTTTCCCCATTTGACAGATTTTGATAATCTCGGGTGCATATTTAATATACAACAGACGGTCAAAAACGTGCTGTACTGAATTTAAAGGGTTTGGGTGAATGCACTCTGAACCTGACTGAACCCCAGTCGAAAAACGTAGCTACTGTACAAAAAAAGCCAGGGGTTGTCGACATTATTTCCCTTATGATGGTCCCTTTCCTATTCTAATATCAGCTGTTCCCCGCTCTCTATGTTCCACGCTGGTTGCTGCTCTCTCTTCTCTATTCATTTAATGCAACCACTACTGCGGACGTCTGTCTCCCTCCCTCGTTTTAGGTAATTTTTCGATAAACAGAGCGGCACTAGCCTCAAGACGTATCAAGCCCTTTACTGTTTACTATTTTGTATTCCTTTGTACAATATAGCCATAATATAACATAGTTGGAATTGTTTTAGCTTTGGAAATGTTTTTATTTAAATATTGAATTATTTTATTTTTATTTTTATTCTTAGTGAATTTGGACCTGACTATTAAAATACGTAATTAATTCTCCTGTGGAAATTCTTTTACAAAAATAATAAATAAAAATGCATAACGTTGAAAGGCACTCCAAAGTGCTACTCCACATCAGTGAAGGCTTGTTTGATAATCTAAGGAGTTTTGCAAGAAAGCAATTTTATTTATCGTATGGCACTTGACACATTTACATTTAAATTTACATATATTTTGTATAAAACATAATACATGTTTACAAACGAACATCTAACTTATTTATATAGTCTATCGACACTGGAGTCGCCATTAGGAAATCCTCTGACCTGCCATGATAGGATCTTGTGGGACACTGTTCTGTGATATGACAGATGGTTTGTGGTTGTCCGCAGTCACAGAACAGACTGGGGATGGTCGTTTACCCCATTTGTGCATCATGTAATCGCATCTGCCGTTTTGGGTTCTGATTCGGTTCAGCATAGTCCATGTGTTGCGTGGTAAGTCAAAACCTGGTGGTTTTTGTCTGATGCAGGGTAAGCTGCTATTTTGTTGTTCCATCCATTCTTGAGTTCAAGTGGTCGTTAAGTTGAACTCATTTTCCACAGCAGTCTGTGCTGTTTTTATTGGCGGTCGTCTGGAGCGTAGACGGTTACCGTTTGGCAGCATCTATATATCTAGTGAGGGAGTGTATGCATCGTAATTTGGGTGGTGGAATGGGACTAAGTACTGGGAGCCATTGCGTAGGGGTGGATCTGATGACACCAGCAATCATTCTCATTGTATTGTTCCATTGGGCATCTACGTTGTTTATATGTGGGCTGTTAAGCCAGGCTGGAGAGCAGTATTCTGCGGTTGAGAAGACAAGGCCCAGGGCAGTTTATCGCAAGGTGGAAGCCGATGCTCTCCATGTTGTGCCGCAAATCTTCTGGTTGGTGTTTCTGGATTTAAGATTTTTCGCTATTTTTGACAATGTTCCTTGAAAGATAGAGTTCTGTCAAGAGTCACCCCAAGGTACTTTGGTGTTTTATTGTAGGCAAGTGTGGTGTTTTCGAATTGCACGTTGAATGTTCTTCCTGCAAGCTTGTTATTTAGGTGGAAACTGAAAACCTCGGTTTTGTTAGCGTTTGGTTGAAGACTCCATTTACGGAAATACTTTTCCACTTTGTGTAAGTCCGCCGTGAGGATTTCTTCCGTTTCTTCAAATGACTTACACCTTGTTGCAAGGACCCAGTCATCGGCGTAACCAAACTTCCTTGATCGGGTTTGTGGTATATCAGCGATGTACAGGCTAAAGAGAAGAGGAGCTAGGACAGATCCCTGAGGCAATCCATTCTTCAGTTTTCTTGCGGTGCTGATGTCGGTTACCATGACTACTTGAATCGTTCGGTCGGCTAGTATGCTGTTGATTATTGGAGCTGTATATCATGCCTTTTCTTCAGACTGTAGCGTAGGCCGCTGTTAGGTCTATTAATGCGGCTGCAGTTTTAAGTTTTTTCTGGAACCCTGTCTCAATAAATAAGATGGCCTTAAACAAGAAAGTAATATTTATCGAGAACAAATCACATTCCGTAAAAATGAGGAAGACAATCTGGTGGGGACAATAAGAAAGGGTAGTAAATAAGTGGAAATAGCACTTTAAAATTTTTAGTTGTAAAACTTTTACAACGCAAAATCCTTCTGCAAAATTATGGTTACCTTGGCTTTATAAATATTTAGAATAACTTTTAAACTATTGCTGGTAGATAAAATCTTCATATTCGAAATGCCGATATATTCTACACAAATTTGAAATTTGAAAGTTATTCTGGGACGATTAGATAAAAAGTAGAAATTTTTTTTTAATTCCCTCCTAATTTGTCTATAATAATTAAAAAAAGTAGGCGGTATTGTAGACTAGCGCGGAGCTTCATGCTGTGTTTTCTATATTTTTAAAATTTAAATAATATATTTAAAATTAAATAAATCAATATTATTTATTTATTTTTTATATTTTAAACAAATTCAATAAATTATTATGTTCGCTCTTAACGCCATCTGTTAACGTATTAACAAAGCACACGCTGTTTACTTCTGCCAAACCTGTAAAATTCAGACAAAATATTAATAATAAAATATAAATAAATATCATTTGATAGTAAATTTAATTATCATATAAACTAAATAATATCTTTAAAAATAAAATTGTATAATGAAAGAGCTAGGAATACCAAATCAGTTGGTAAATTTAACAAAACTAACCCTTGAACAAGTTGAATGTAGAGTACGAATTCAGGGGGAGTTGTTTGAACCTCTTAAAACAAATAACGGGCTGCGCCAGGAAGACCACCTCTCCTGTATACTGTTCAATCTGGCTTTGGAAGAAATACTAGTAATACGTAGTAAGTCCGGGAGAGATAAGCCACTTTTTTTCTCACACAGATTACTTCAAAAAATTGACTAGTGTATGATACGATTTTTGGAAAAGAATACTTATTATAGTTTATATATTAATTGTGCAAAATAAAAAACATGTAACTTGAGAAATATAAAAGTTATAGAAATTAACATAAATACTTCTTATTGGCCCATCTATACCAATACGTAGGTACAGATAGGCCATTGCTATTGGTAGAGTTGGGCTAATTTGAAACACATAAAATAATGATGTTAACCTATTTCTTTTTGCTAGCAATTTTTCCACACGAATCACAAACATTTTTTATTCAAATTTTGTACAGTTGTCATGGCACCAGTGTTTGCAAATCAAACATTGAACCCAGTCATCTTTTCTGGATGTTTTGCTGTAATCTTCACCAAAACCAATGCACTCATTTTTATGTCATCTAAAACTGGCACATCTGCATTCATATCATCATCAGACGAATCTAACTCATATTTTTTACATTGACGCCTTTTGTTTTGCTGCTTTGGAACTGTCTTCTTTTTTGATTCTTGTTTCTTTATCTTTTCTTGAATTTTGTCTGCAGAATTAAGAATTTCCGCCACTCTTCTTGCTCGGCCCCTTACACTCTTTTTTGCAGCATCAATTTTAGGCACAGGTGATAACGTGTCCAATACTTTTCCAGGTGTTACATTTGAGTCTTCAATATTAGACGTACCAGCTGCAGTTTCTTCATCAACGGCTAGAGTAATGCCTGCATGTGAAGGACCTGGTTGATCTAAAATATTTAGATCTATTTCTGTATTACTTTGTTCTTCTACTACAGCTGAGGAGCTCTCATTTGTGGACAAAAAAGTGTGCTCTGGAATTTTATCGGGATCAAACGGTACAATTCCTGTGGCAACAAATCCAGATGTTTCATTTTTCACCGTTGCTGAGATTTTCCACGCATTTCCTAACAACTCACCAAACTGGTAACGTGTAATTTTTATTGTTGGGTTATTTTTGATATAGTTGTGATATCTCGAGTAAAAATTTGCCTTTAAAGATTTGAAGGTCGGTCCAACGGCTGCAGAAAATGCGTGGTATGACTGGGTAAGCACAACATTATAATTTCGTTGTTTTCGGCGCATTTTAATACTTCCACTGCTGCTGTATGGGACGTATGTCCATCTAATATCAGCAAAACTTTGCCTTGAGACTTTCGAGGAATAAATAGATTTTTTAGCCAATGTAAAAAAATATCTGCATTTACGTAGGCCGATTTTTCGGACATTACAAACATTGCTCCAGGTGGCATTCCATCCGCGTATTCTTCTTTTTTATTTTTTCCTTAAAAAATAGAATACGGAGGTAAAAATACGCCCTCAGCATTGCAGCAGCTTATCACAGAAATCGTTTCTCCTTTCTCTCCTGATGTAATAACAGGGACATTCTTGGACCCTTTAGACGCGAGTACATGTCTAGGCCTGTTATTTAACTGCAAAACTGTCTCGTCTACGTTGAAAATATGCCCCAGCTTATTTATTAGTTGACTTTTGGTTAAAATACTTAGCAGCAGATCGAAGTACTCTTTAACTACCTCCTGGTTTAATCCTTTTGCCCTGTCCAAAGAAACTCCTTCACCTTTTCGCACCGATATGTCTGGATAGCGCAGTAAAAAAGACTGCAATCAGTCAAAACCAGCTTTATTGTTGTTTCTATTGAATTTGTGACTTACATTAAATTTTTCTGCTAACTCAAACGCCACAGTTCGTATATGGTCACGAGTGGGTGCAAAACCATACTTTTGCAATTTCTTAATATGCAGCACTAATTTCATCTCGATCTCATCCCCAAGAGTTGAAGAAGGTTTTTAGATCATTATTTTTCATTCTTCTCTGTATGCTACTTTGAGATATGTCATAAGCTAATGCAGCTCGATTTAGTCCCATGCGATTTTCTCTGATAGCTGCAACCGCATTTTGTAGTGCTTCTTCGCTCCATTCTCCTCTTTTAACAGTATGTAACAAGGGTATTTTAGGTTAGGTTCAGTTGTTTAATCTCAATATAACAGTTGAATGCATAAATAATCAAAAAATCTTACCTTTTGTCAAAACTTACACAACTTGAAAATTCACCGAGGAAAAATTTCACCAACAACATATAATTAAGTAAAAAAATCTCCGTTGTTTATGCATACACGTCGCAATGACCACGTTCACAAGGTCTGTCGTTGACTAAATGTTATAAATCGACGTTGTCGCACTACACAGTAAACAGAGGATCTGCAATATGAGGAATGGCCCGTCTATACCGATGGCCCATCTCTTCCGGACTTACCCATCTCAACCACTGGTTCAGTATATAATCAGTGCAAATTCTGGTCTATGCTGATGATATCAATATAATCTTGATAGTATTAGGGAAGATAATGTTGAGAGAACGGAAAACGCTGTACGAGAGGCGTATGTAGCATTAAAAGAATCAGCTACAAAAATGGGTTTAATAATAAACCACCAACAAAACGAAGTATATGAAAATAAGCACGCAACCACAAATCCTATGACCACTTGTTATAGAAAACGACGTCATCTAAGCAGTGAACGAATTTGTATACGTGGGAATGCTCCTTAACACTGAAAATAATACTACCGCAGAGATAAACCGCAGAATTTGCACGGCTAACAGATGCTATTTTGGGCTCAATCTGTACCTGAAATCCACAAATATATCAAGAAATACAAAAATAAAACTCTACAAAACAATAATACGCCCAGTCCTAACATATGGTTCAGAGACCTGGACTCTAACAAAAAATAATGAAAACATCTTAGGATGTTTCGAAAGAAAAGTACTAATGCGAATCTATGGAGCAGTGAATGACAATGGAGTGTGAAGAAGACGATACAAGATACAACTTCAGACTTTATAGAATATACCAGGAACCTGATATCGTAAAACATATTAAGATAGGACGTCAGAGGTGGATAGGGCATGTAATGCGAATGGAACAAAATGATCCAGCTAGAAAAACGCTCCTTGATAGACCTATTCGTTAGAGAAGAAAAGGAAGACCCAGAACAAGGTTCCTTGATAACATCGATGAAGGCATGAGAAATATGAATACATAGTTGACGGAGAAAGGCGAATGGATAGACACGACTGGAGAGAAATTCTTGAGGAGGCTAGGACCCTCATATATATATATATATATATATATATATATATATATATATATATATATATATATATACATATATATATATATATATATATATATATATATACATATATATATATATATATATATATATATATATGTATATATATATATATATATATATATATATATATATATATATATATATTTGCATACTTTGTTTATTTTTTATTTATTGTTTAATATGCCGCCGATTTTTGCGCAATCTTTGCAATCTTCAAAATTTCAATTCCGAAATGTTATATTATTACCCAAGAAATATTTAAATTTATTCATTGGTTCTATTAGGCACCTATTTCCCTTTTTATAGCTATTTTTTATCTCAAAAGTTTGTGCCCTATAAAGGCCATTACTTTTTTTTTGTTTGATATTATTATTTCATATAATATTTGGGAGATCAGGTAGAGGTACGAACCGTATTGTAACTCGTTTTCATCGTCTTGGAATAAAAACTGGTTATTTGCACATAATACTGTACATCTACTGAGTCTATTATAGGTAAGTATGTTAAAAGGGTATTAGTTTTGTTTTAGAATGTTAAAGATATGTTTTGCGTCCTGTTCTTTCTAAGATCTTCCATAATACTGTTCCTTTGGATTGTGAAAGGATGCCTTCTGGATGTTTATAAATGCTTCTCATCAATAGGTATTAAAATTTCAAACAATCGAATCAAATATCAAAATACTAAAGAAATCTACTTTGTGTAAAGTCATATTAAAATAATATTTAAAAAACGGAGGAACAGCAAAAAGAATTGTGGGAAAAAGAGAACGATGGTGGTTATTATTTTTTTTCTGTGCTTTATGTGGCTCTTTAATTTATTTGGCAGTAATAAAAACCAAATAATTTTAAAACTCAACCATTGTAGCCTACCTCTGCACGTGTTTATAAAATACAATAAACCGAATAGATAAAAATTGTTTAAACAATTGAAGCGGCTATAATCGCCAACCTCTAGTATAATCCACGCATGTGTAAGTAACCCTCACAATCTACAATTCCGGAGTCGACAAAAACGTTCCAAGCCGAGTATACCAGTCAGTAGCAAAACGAACTCAAGCGCGTTGTAGTTGTATTCGTTTTTAATTTTTTTTTCTTTTTTCTTTTTAGTTTGTTTTTAGTTTGCCTTTTCTAGTAATTTCGGTTAATTTATATTTTTAGTTAATTTGAAACGGTTGTGACATTTCCACATGTTTATTTTTTTGGATTTAGGTATGTTTTTAAACAATTTTTATACTTATTTACCTACATGCATCAGTTTAGTATTAAGTACCTATGTCCTTTTTATGACAAACATTTTACCCGTTATATATTTGTTAACTAGTCGTTGTTATGAACTTAAAACACTTTTTTTAATCGTAAAAGTCTACACCACGAAATATTTCGATAAACAAGTTACCGAAGTTACCGAAAACAGTACTTAAGTTTGTTTGTAAAAATCTGTTTATTAAATAATTATTAGTTTTTGCAGTAAACGGCTGAACATATCCCTTAAATATGTAGGATTTGTTATGCCTTCCACCAAAATAGCTACAGCATCTATAAATAAACCAAATTTAAATTCATGTGAGCATACAGTAGGAAGTTACTTCATTCTGAAGTATTAAAACTAGACCATTGGTGCCTGCTTCTATTTACTTACCTATTTAGTAATCTGATATACCCACATGATTAACACTTTTTTATTTATACTCTTCTAGACAGGAGCCAGACTAGGCAGATGTATATTTTGTAACTTGTGCCCTCTCACTTATTTTATGTACAGTGGGGTTGGCCATAGTTCACCCTAGTTGGTGTTTCCCTTTAAT
Source organism: Diabrotica undecimpunctata (assembly GCF_040954645.1). NCBI lineage: Eukaryota > Metazoa > Arthropoda > Insecta > Coleoptera > Chrysomelidae > Diabrotica > Diabrotica undecimpunctata. The sequence goes on from NC_092812.1 coordinate 53,037,123, forward strand.
AACATATGGTGTAGCTACAATTATTTTAACAATCTTGATCATAATGTAAATTCGTTTGAATAAATCCCATTTCTAATATAAAATTTATAGTAACTAATATTCAAGATCTTTGACTTTTGGTAGATACTTTCAACTTTTAACTATAAATTTAGTACACAAACAGTTTCTATACACAAACATCACACACACATACACAAAAACAAACAAATATTTATATAATTTTAATTCAACAAAACGATAGCAGCTTTAGCTAAAAGATTGAATCTTTATTAAATAAAGTTACTGCAAAAAGTTAAACAATGCACTTTTTATGCAATAAATTCCCAAAGGATAGTTGATATACACTAAAAACTATACAGCTCTTCCTGTATTCGCCAATGATATGCCATATGCCAAAAAATTTCATTAAAATCTATGTTTTTTTTTGAGTTAGGTTTTTGCCTATTGCGCCAGAAAATACTCGAAATCAGTCTGGATTAGACAAGTAAGCTTTACGCTACGCTAAACAGAATAAGTAACTCATAGCTTATTCATTAAATAAATTTAAAATCTAACATTTTCCACTTATATACGAGGAACTAATATTAAATATAGATTTTTGAAGGATTTTTAGTCAGTAGTGTCAATTAGTGCAAATATTATGGATCATGTTCAAATTACTGTATGTATACAATAAGTACAATGTATGAATAATAAGTATTATTTTAGAGTATTTAAGGTAATACACACTATTGTTGTCTTGTAGTTTTGCGTAAATTATGTTGACAACAATTTTTTAATATAAATTTTCGCCTGATTCTTCTTCTCGTGTGCAAGGTACAGAGTAACTGTTATTGATCAGTTTTTTTTTATTGTTGTTAGTACTAAATTTTTAATTTAGTATTATTAATAACTAGTTTTCGTGCTACCTCTTTGATGCTTAGGTAGATGCAGATTCTTTTTTGCAAGATTCTCGATAAAAAACTTTTATTCAAAAATTGTTTCTTGGTGTAAAACTTTGACAATAAATTAGCAATCAATCGCTTTTTGGTCCATATCTCGGTTTTTCTGGGGTGTGTTTTGAGCTAAGGGATAATGGGGTAGTTATTGGAGATTGGTTTATATACCGATCAACAGCAATTAATTAACAATAAAATATGCCACTGAGATATAGCTATGGCTATACTAGTTTTACCATTAAGTTAGCATAATCGTTGTTTCTCGGCAACGGTTGCAGCAATAAATTATTTCTTGACAAAAACTTCGGCAATAAATTAGCAATCAATTCCTTGCGGTTCGCCTTTTGGCCGATATCTCGGTTTTCCGGGGGTGTGAAATACTTTCATTAAACGTCATTTTGAAAAGAGTTTTTTCCTGTAAACCACTGCTTATACCTATACCCTCGTGCAACAAGTTATGTGGTAAAAAAGGGAAATCGCGTAGATCCCTGTGTTTTTGCTTCGTTTTTTGAATACATTTTTGTCAAAAAAAAATTATTTTTGACTTTAAAAGGTGACATTTCGATAGAAAATTTGATTTTGAATAACTTTTCTGTAGATGTATATCTGCAAAAAGTGCATAGAATTTACCCAAATCCACCCTAGTGCGTAGGGACAAATTAACCCCTTTCTCAAAAACACACCTCTTTAAATGGTAGCACCCCGCTTTTTTTATATTTTTATATTACTCATTTAACGTTGTAGTTCCTTTTAGCCCTATTTTTTTGAACATTAAAAATTAAAAATAGCCTATTAAAAAATAAATTATACTTTTATAAGCGATTCCTAACTACAGTGTGTTTGATTATTTCGATTTTTCTAAAAATATAAAGTTTTCAATTTTAAGTTTTTATCATTTCATTTCACAGGGTGTTTTATTATTTTAGTTAAATTTGGCCTACATGTGACATTGAATAGTATTCTTATTTTAAATGGACCCTATATTCTATACCTTATACTGGAACATTTAAATTATCTTTCATTTCATGTAAGTGTTCTCTATATATGAATCCAGTGGTTAATAGGTTAAAGTTCTTTTAAGAGGTAAAACAGGTTAAAACTTACAAAAATGCCCTGCGCGTCATTAAAAAGAGGCCACCTCGAATTTTTTAACAATTTTTCAATAATTTTAAGTTTATGCAATTTACTCTATTGTAACTAAACTCTTAATATGCCTTAACACTTTTAGGCACCGCCACTAGGTGCCGACAGGTCAATTAAGGGTAACAAGTTTGCAGAATTTATATCAGTTTTACGACTTCGGAGAATGCACGTGTTGTTTGTACATTGTTTTTCCTAGAATATGGCGGTTCTGTTTATCAAAAAACTTTGATTAATGTACAGCTGTTCAAAGAGTGAACTTGTGCAATTTTTAAATTTAAAACTATGGCTGAGAGATTCACTAGATCTGTTCAGATTGTTACTTTGATTGATAATGGAATGAGTCAAAGAGAAGTGGGCAGATAGCTTGGAGTCAGTCGTGGTATGGTCCAAAAAACATACCAACCATTCGTCGAGACTAAATCTCACGAACGACGACCAGGATCAGGCTCGAGAAGAATCACGAAGGCCAGAGAAGACCTTTCTTTACAACCCACTTCTTTGCAAAATCGGTTCTTTACAACTAGAGCAATGCAAAACCGTTTTTAATATGCTTACGGGTGAAGATTAAGCACTTCTACAGTGAGAAGAAGGTTCAGGAAATTTGGTCTAAGGGCTCGCTGCCCTGCAAGAGGACCTTTGTTAACAGCAGCATATAAAAAAAATCGACTTGGGTTTGCTAGAGAAAACGAGCATTGGACGATAGAAAATTGGGAAATGTATTGTTTAGTGATGAGTCCTGGATGGTTCTTTATGGCTCAGAAGGTCGCATCAAGACGTACAGAAGACGTGGGGAATGACATGCGGCTTGCTTTTGATCTCGTGCTTTTTGAGAGATTTGCATTGAATGCTCACCGATACATTACCGAAATTCTAGACGAGCACGTAATGTCTTTTTGTTAGGTTTGTGCTAGGTTGCGAAAACTTTATTTTCATGCAAGTCAACGCGCGGCCACACTTAGCGAATTTGCCATATTTGAATCCGATTGAGCATATTTGGGACCAACTCAAATGAAGAGTAAGAAGCAGAATACCTGCTCCAATAAATCGTGAGCAGCCTTGGTTGGCGCTCATGGAAGAATGGGAAGCTTTTCCTCAAGACAACATCCAGAATTTGATCAATTTAATTCCAAGTAGAATAAGGAGTGTAATCACTGAATAGAGGTGGTAATACAGTATATTAAAAATCACGACTTTATTGTAATTTTAATAAAGAAAACAGCAAAAATTACAATGTTAATTTTTGAAATTTTTCATTACAATCTTCATTTTGGGGGAAGTATTTTTTTATTAATATTTATTGTTTGTGTAACAATACACAAACATCTAATGAGGTTTAGGGTTTAGGGTCTAATTTATAGGGTTCGTAAAAATTAAAAAATTCCAAAAATTTTAGGTGGCTTCTTTTTAATGACGCGCAGTGTACTTAGTATCTATGTGGACCAAAATACATGATATAAAATTATAGAGTTCCTGTTCATTACATTTTTTATTATGGATTCCAAAGATACAAATTATAAAAAATCGATGATAGATAACGCCTTGATAATTCTGTTTGTGCTCTTAAATATATTTTGTTATATGCCGTGTATGGCACTTAACCTATAAATTCTTGCAAATTAAATTATAACAATAGTTTGCGGTTGTGTAAACATACCTAGATATTTAATTGACTGTTAAATCTATACCGTGTTAAGGTTTGGTTAGACTGTAGTTAAAATGAATGTGACATAAGCTAATTGTTTTATTTGTATCCAAAGTTGACGCTCCCACCTTTAATTTTAAGAGTTTAAAATTTCACTAAAATATTAACAAGGTACAATTATCTAGAAGGGTTGGTATTATCTACATATATTTAACTTTATTCGCTTGATTACGTGTTTTTTATCATTGCATTGGGGTATTTAATTCAGAGAAATTATATATAAATAGGTACCATTTTCTTCTCCAATATCTCATGTACGCTACATTTAGGCCAACCGTCCATTTTCTTCATCGTTGAACTAAGATTATGAGTGTATTATGCTTGCCGAAATATGTCAGCTGTATTCAAAAGTACACACCCGTCTCGCAAGTTGTCTCTTCTGTTCTTCCCAACACCTCTTTAGTGGTAAAATGCTTCCTGTATGAAATTTTTAGTAACCTGCAAAGGATCAACATATTATCTAGTGTTTCAATCCAGTTTAACGTTCTTACTTTTGGTAAACAGGTTTTTGAGCCATTATTTAATAACCTGTTATCATAAGCCCAAGATCAGTTTTTGTTACAGCATTACTTTTTTAATTATGGCAAACACTTCTTTATACTGCAGATCCAAATATTTTTTACCTATTGTCACGGTTCCATTTGTTATTAATATAGATATTTCGCCTGGGTAAATTACAAATCCTGTGTTATTGTTTAGTTGTTTATCTGTAGTTTCGGAATCATATGATATCGAACTAATAGACAAGGTAAAAAGCTCGGATTCCTTCGGAAAAATATTTCCATGAGATTTTTTTGCATAATAATGCAAAATAAAGTTCAAGCGGTCGCCCAGGCAAAAAGTTCAATTTTTTTAAACAATTTTTTTTAAACAAATTTCAAAAACAATCAATTTCTTTGGTCCGGACAAATTTTTGAATTTTTTGGACTATTTTGAACAAAATAAGTCTCTTGTAATTTTTCTTTTAATTTATCAAAAACACAACTAAAAAATAATATTTTTGGATTCACCAAAGACCTTAATTTAAATTAAAACCTTGCTCTAACATTTTCCGATAAGTATTTTGGGCTTATTTAATTTTAAAACATTGATTTTTAATCGTTAATGAAGCGCTTATCACAGGACGGTCGCTCGGGCTGCGGCGTGTTTAGGAGAGAGAGAAACAAGGTCTATACCCTATTCATTTAACAAATTCCCAATTGTCAATAGAAGCACGTGAAAGCCAAACAGGGTCGTACTGATGTGTATCATATGATTTTTAAAAATATTTACTTTTGAAACTGTTAGTGTAAGAATTTCTTAAAATTTAATCATTATATCACAATTAAACTAAACTCTAAAAAATAAAACGACCAGTAAATAACTTAACAATAACTAATAACATAAATATAACGCAATATATTAACTTAAAAATCAACACGATACAATTTGAATTTAAAATGCTGGCAAGTTTGGATCTGTAACATGAGAATCTGTCTGGCTTAAGGTAATAAATTATATTTAATGGCCTCTTGACGAATGAGACGGCGAATATTAACACGTGCTCATATTTACTGATGGGAATTTGCTAAATGAATGTACTTTAGGGCACAATTTTTTGCTGGTTTAAATTCTCATTGTAAAAATGAGCGCCCACCCTGCCATACGCGCTTCATTATTAATTAAAAAACAATGGTTTAATAGATATTTATGCACTAAGGGTGGTGTTATTTAGATGATTACGCCCGATGCACTAAGAGTAACACAATCCGGGTTAAACTTAGAACGATTGGATCATTTTGCCATCTTTGCCTAATTGCCATCTTTGTTCCTATTGTCATAGGTTTTTTTAAGATTGTATTTTTCGCTATCTTCTCAGTGACGCTACTACAAATGTTTATAAGCTAAAAAGTCAGCCATTTTTCAAACGGTTTTTTAAATAATAATTCTGATAAAATGCTAAATTTTTTTAATACATCTTAAAATTGAAGCCTCAAAGAATCGATTGCTTTCTACTAAATACCTCTAGAGTCACTTTTTAGGCAAGTACAGTTGTTTAAATAATTGCTCTTCGGGATAAACAAATTGAATAATTATTTTACATGTCAATATTTAAAAAACAAAGATAGTAATATTTATAAATTACTGCAAAAATAAGAGTTTCTTGCAATTATTTCGGTCAATTGTTTATGTATTTTAATTAAGAAACTCGCATAATAAAGAACATTTTAGGATCTACAACTTTTATTTGAACCATTTTTCTCGTTTTATAGTCAAAAAATGATTTTTTCAGTTTTTTTGGTTGCTAAAAAAAGCAAAATCAGATGTACGTCTTCAAGGATTTGTTATCAGCTATCCTCCTATACCTTTTAGAACCTCAAAACCTGTATAAGATTTTTTCACCTTTTATCTTTCTTGATGTACAAATGGCAATTGTAGTTTTGGAAACTGCTGCGCGAAAGATTTCTGCGGATGAGCGGTCGAACTATCTACTCAGGTCTTTCAGCCACGAGTTCTGGCGTCTTCCTACTGATCTTTTACCCTGTAGTTTTCCTTCCAGTATAACTTGAAGTAATTCGTATCTTTCGCCTCTCAACACATGACCCAAGTATTGCATTTTCCTTGATTATTCTTAGTAATTCTTTTATCTTTACTGGGTATAAAAGCAGATAGACCATGTTTTTACCTTGTTTAGGCTTTTACCTCTTGAAGGGAGGGTGCTCCATTTTTTTTTGTGGAAACAGGGGGGTGTGGTAAACGTCAAGGTGATATGCGTGTGGTGATTTTAGTGGTGGAGTGCTAGAAAGTTGGGTTTAGGAGGTGGCGTATTGTGAGGAACGCACAAGAGGAATTGTTGGCACGCCAGACAAGCCAAGGGGAGGTACTTCAAGGTGTTACCAGCCATACTAGGAACGGCTCTTAATTAACGTTTTTGGCTTTCAGTTGTTACCTGCGATATTTTAGGGGGATTGATTCTAATATATCAAAATACTCATCAGGAAGTTCGTTTCCAGTGTTATGAAGAAGTTTTGCTGGATTGAATGGAACTTTTCTTTTAGGAACTCTGGTGAGTATTTACCTTCGGCGATGGCAAGGAGTTTTAAGTGTTTGTTTGGCTCGGTTGTTTGAGCCAGCTATAGTGCGAAGGACATATCTCCTGCTGAGGGTTAGGATTCTGTTCGTGATTGATGTTATGTTGGCTACTTGGTGGATGAGTGCTGACGGGTAGTCACTGCGCTTGCTCGTGCATAATCTAAGTATTTTTTTTTCTGTGGCCGTGATGGTGTTCATTTGTCGGGTGTTAAGCGACGCATAGACGCATGCCTTGTACTCGATTATTGGTCTTATATAGGTTTGTAGGTGTGCAATAATGTTTTATTTAAAGTATTGTTCATTTTACCAGACAATGCTGTCAGGAGTTTTGTCCTTTTTCTTACCCTTTTTAGGGTGTTTTGTATGTCGGTCTTCTAGTTGAGAATCCTGCTAAAATAAACTCCCAAATAGGACACCGAGTTTCTGAAATTAAGGTCTTCTCCTAGCAGGGTTATCCGGCCCTGAGCATCACGGCAGTGGGCAGATTTAAATAATATTAATTGAATTTTGAAGGCGTTAATAGTCACTCTACATCTATTGTACCACCCTAATAACTCGGTCTAGGTAGTTTTGAGCTCTTTCGAATACAGACATTTGTCCAAGCATTCTATGTGGGCCTGACGTGAGGAGCGCAGTGTCGTCAGCATATAGCAGTAGGGATTCCGACCTATATTGAGGACGGGGGTGTCACTGTTGTAGACTGTGTACAATATTGGAGCTAGAATTGAGCCCTGGGGCACTTCAGCTTGTGGAGTGAATGGTGAGGATAGTGTATTGTCAACTTTGATCCGGATAGTCCGATTAGAGAGATAGGAATTTATTATTTACCGAAAGTTGTGGGCAGTCCAGCAAGGTGGAATTTTTCGATTATTCCTGTGTTGTAGACCTGGTCGAATGCTCTCTGGACGTCTAGTAACATGCCTATAACGTGTCTTTTTTCGTTAATTGATTGTGAAATGAAAGTTGCTGCTTTAATCAGTGCATTATGTGTAGAATATTTGGAATCTGAATCCGAATTGATAGTTTGGAATTGCAAAGTGAGCGTCTAGGAATTCTACTAGTCTCTCCTTAAGGATCATCTCGAAGATTACCTAGGATGCTTAGTAATAAAATAGGTCTATATGATTCAGGGGTGGCTAGGGGTTTTCCTGGTTTGGGAATCATGACCAACTTCCATGAGATTGAAAAGTAGCTCAACATGAGACATGCATTATTATATTGGTGGGTAGCGGGATTATATTTTCTAGAAGATTTTTGAGGCACCTTTTGTGGATGGCATCATGGCCAGGAGATGTGTTTTTACCTAAGTTACACTAAAAGCAGATCAAGTAAATTTCGAAAAAGCCTTTGACTGCGTTAAGATAAATAAATATTAGGGGAAATAAAAAACCGAGGCATTCCGGCAATGCTAATGAGATTAAGAAAAAATAACAGGATAAGGATAATAATAAGGATCTGGAGAAAAAAATCATAGCAAACTTTCTTCCCTCAATAATACTTAATATTTCCCTCAATACTTCCCTCAATAATCTGAAAATCACATATTTCACACAGACATTTTAGAATAAAGAAAGAACTATACATAAATTTGAGGGTTATCTTATGTGGTTCTTATACGTAGTTTTAGTTTAGTTCTTTCAATGTATAGTTTTATTAGCCCTGACATTGTGTGCTTTCCTGTTGTTTCCTTTGGGTTTAAAAAAATAAAAATTTTAATTATTTTCACGTTTCCGTAGGGGACTCTATTCTTTATTCGCCAATTTCTTCTACTTCTTCGTTTTGTGCAGATTCAACATTAATTATAATATTCGATAATATTTTTCGACAGACAATCCGTTTGGATTGTAAGTTAAAAAATGGATTTTTCCAAGAATTTTACAAATGAGGCAATAAGGCGAAAACCGTCTAACGAACGGAAAATCACGTTTAAACAATTCTACAATTTTCTACAAAAGGTCTTCTTTTGATGTCCACTTTTTCACGTTACAGATATACCTATAAAAATCGAAAATTTACGTAATTTGTAATATCACAATAAGTTTTATGTTTAACTCAATATGTTGCAATAACTGCAAGCAGCTAATACATACAATTTGTACTTTACCTTGAATAAACTTATTGTCGAAACAATCTTGATATTTGATATAACCGACACCAGATTATATTACGTGTAAATGGGGTTAACAAATGAATCAGTTATTTTAGAAACCCTATGTTTTCCATACATTTTGTGGATTCCTATAGAGTTACTTGTGTTAACATGGTATCACTATATTACATACCTTTACATTATATAGAGCGGTCGAAAAAAAATCCCAATTTAAGGAGGCCATGTAATGGCTTATTTGTACTGGTCGGTAGTACCATAGTCATCGCATTAAATGACGTAATATTTTGGGGAAAACTAAATAAAAATGGTATTCACAGCTAATATTCACAAATTACTGCTATAGAAACGCCTAATTATCTCTTAAATGGATGGTCAGAATTATACAAAACAGGGATACACCTATTTTACAATATAAAGATTTGAAACACCCTATATATTGTACCTTCACTGAAATCTCCACTACAATACCAGTTCAACCGTATACAATACTTTCGATTTTATGTAGTCAAGAACATTTTAAAAAGAATAAAAAAGTCTAGAAACGCCTAATCGTTTTTGATTCAAACTATGTACAACTAAATTTGAACATAATAATTAAAAGATTACCACATTGCAAAATTAATGCGTATGTAATCAAATCTTCAAAATGTCCTCCCTTGTGAATTTGACAGTATCTTAAACGGTGGTAGAGTGCGTCTATACCTACATTTCTCCATGTTTTCTGCTCCTAGTACTAATATTTGTACGGCATTATTATTGGTCCTGTTACTCACCTTGTACCGATAATACTTGACGGCATAGTTTCTAAAGTTGTTATTATATTTTGTAGTATTGTGTTACATGCGATTCATGCTGGTTCAAATGACTCTTTAAAAATCTCCCATGGGTTCGTAGTCTAAATGGCATAGTAGTATAACTCCACAATAAGTCAATATAAAATTAAATTAACGTGGAGACCAAATAGTTATAACTATTTCTTTGTCATCAGCAGATGATACAAAATTGCCATATAAAATAAAATAATCCATTAATATTTGAATCTCGGACGAATTCAAAACACATCACATACCTGTTTTACTTTTAATATACGTTATTTTTCCATTGAATATATGACTCGTTTATTGTAATGGCACATTGCCAGATATAACCAAAATAATATAGGAATGCAGGAATGCGTATTATAGTTAAGAACCGTTTCTTGAAGTAAGCGCCTTATCCATAAATATAGTTATTTTTTTTTTATATTATGTATGTTTGTACTTTTTTATTTTATTCTTTATTACAATGTATCTACTTCTCAAACTGTATTTAAAAGGATATTAAGCAATAATTCTGACATTTAGAACGATATTATAAAGAATACAACAATGATTGTAGGGGAAAGGATGAGGTAGCTGGTTCAATGATTTAAAAGAAAATATTTGAAAAATTATAGTCTTACCTTTCTACATGTGGTAGATAAAAAATAAATATAAATCTCGAAGAACCAGCGACCAATGGGTCGCAAAATTGCCGATTAGTAATACTGTTGAGAAATTGAAAATAGAATAATTAAAATGAGACTTCCGGTAGAAATATTTTTATTTTATGATTTACGTAAATAAATAGCAGTATGCGAATTGCCAACAAATCACCCTTTTGAGTTATAATAAAATACATAATTGTTCATATTTTATGGAGATTGATTCGAATATATCAAAATACTCACCAGGAAGTTCGTTTCCAGTGTTATGTAGAAGTTTTGCTGGAGGGAATGGATCTTTCCTTTTAGGAACCCTGGTGAGTATTTGCCCTCGGCGATTGCAAGGAGTTTTCAGTATTTTTTTGGCTCGGTTGTTCGAGCCTGCTATAGTGCGAAGAACATACCTCCTACTGAGGGTCAGGATTCTGTCCTTAATTTATGTTATATTGGCTCCTTGATGTATGAATGCTGACGGGTAGTCTCTGTGCTTCCATTTTTCTTTTAGTGGCCGTGATGGTGTTCATTTGGCGGGTGTTAAGTAATACGTAGACGCATGCCTTGTATTCGATTATCGGTCTTTAGTAGGTTTTATAGGTGTGCAATAGTGTTTTATTTGACGTATTGCCCATTTTACCAGACAACGCTGCCAGGAGTTTTGTCCTTTTTCTTACCCTTTTTAAGGTGTTTTGTATGTCGGTTTTTCAGTTAGGAGTCCTGCTAAAATGAACTCCCAAATAGGATACCGAGTTTCTGAGATTAAGGTCTTCTCCTAGCAGGGTTATCACGGCAGTGGGGAGACATAAATAGTATTAGTTGCATTTTGGAGGCGTTAATATTCACTCTCCTTCTATTGTACCACCTAATAACTCGGTCTAGGTAGTTTTGAGCTCTTTCGAATACAGACATTTGTCCAAGCATTCTATGTGGTCCTGACGTGAGGAGAGCAGTGTCGTCAACATACAGTAGTAGGGTTTCCGATCTATACTGAGGGCGGGGGATGTCACTGTTGTAGACTGTGTATAGTATTGGAGCAATAATCGAGCCCTGGGGTACTCCAGCTTGTGAAGTGAATGGTGAGGATAAAGTTTTGTCAACTTTGATCCGGATAGTCCGATTGGAGAGATAGGAATTTATTAATTTAACGAAAGTTGTGAGCAGTCCAGCAAGGTGGAGTTTTTTGATCAGTCCTATGTGCCACACCTGGTCGAATGCTTTCTGGACATTTAGGAATATGCCTATGACGTGCTTTCTTTCGTTAATTGATTGTGAAATGAAAGTTGCTGCTTCAATCAATGCGTTTTGTGTGGAATGTCCAGCCCTGAATCCGAATTTATAATTTGGAATGGCAAAGTGACCGTCTAGGAATTCTATGAGTCTCTCCTTAAGGATCCTATCGTAGACTTTACCTAGGGTACTCAGTAATGAAATAGGTCTGTATGATTCAGGGTTGGATAGGGGTTTCCCTTGTTTGGGAATCATGACTGCTGGCCACCTTCCATGAGATTGGAAAGTAGCTCAGCGTAAGACATGCATTGATTATGTTGGTGAGCAGCGGGATTATATTCTCTATGTTACCACTTTTGCCTGACAGTGTCCTCAGTCACAAGGGCCATCATCGGATGAGGATGGGGCCCTATGTGAGCTTGAGTGTAGTAGAATATATCTTCCACTCTCCTTTCTGCTTCGCTTTTGGATCTTTCGTTGAAATTGGGGTTGTTGGGGGAAACGACTATTTAGTGTATTTAGACAATATTATACTTACCCGCGTAATGCAGAAATCCCTTAAGTACCGTATTTGAGGGTTTTCGGTACTACGTGGAATAAAACGTGGATTAATTTATTATGCGCAGTGACAAGAGCAAGACTCCTTGGAAAATACTAAATTTCTTATTAGTCTTCTTTAAGCAATGTAAGTGTTTGCATGTCATTTGTCCAGTATTCGATTAAAACAAGGAAAAAATGGAGAATATTAGTGATTTAAACAAAACAATGAAAATGTTGTGAAGAAGCGGAAGAAAGGAGTGAAACATGCAGAGTACAAAGAGAGAAAAATAAAAAGCCAGAGTAAAAGGAACGGTATACACAATTATAAAGGAAATTTAATTCCCCAAAAGACACATGGGCGTATCTTGCAGGTTTGATTTATTATTCTTATCATTGTGTAAGTGTTGTAACAATAGTTGTTGTTTTTAGATTCAATAGGAAATGTTTTGAGAAAGTACCCTTATGTGATCAAGATGAACTAACTAAATTTCGGCAGTTTGAAATCAAAAATGAACAAGATGCGTTTCTTCAAAGTTTAATTCGTGTTATACCAATAAAATGCCGAAAAAAGAGTCCTGTGATGAATTATCAGCGCAAAAATTCTTTTCAATGCACGGTTTCAATTAGTTTCGGTGTTACAAATGTTTGTAAAAAGGCGTTTATAGCATTCTTTACTATTTCTGATCACCGAGTCAGATAACTTTTGTGATTTACTTGTGACAGGAAAGTCTCTCATTGATAGACGTGGGCAAGGTATATCAGGACACGCTATACCTGGTGCTGTTGTCCAGTTGATAGAGGACCATATAAACTCATTCCCTGTACGTGAAGCGCATTACACATTACGTACGTACGAATATCTTTCTGAAAAGCTAGATATAAAAACTATGAAGATGCTATTCACGGAAAAATATCCCGATGTATCTTGCAACTACTACTTTTATTTAAAAATCTTTAGGGAGAGATTTGACTTATGATTCGGAAGCCCACAAGTAGATACGTGTTGTTTGTGCGAATCTTTAGACGTGAAAATTAAGAGTAAATTTCTAAACGAAGTTGCAAAACAAGCCGCAAAAGCTGAAAAAGAGGTTCACTAAAGGCGAGCAAGAAAATTTCATAGTAAAATGAAACAAATTAAAGAGCGTTGTTTGCATGATTCTTCTCATGGTATAGATTTTATGCAAAATTTAATGCTTCCCAATACGACAGTTCAAGACGTATTTTATCTTCATCAACTGACTATTAATGAATTTGAAATTCATGATCTTCACACGGGCACTGCAATGTTTTACGTAAATCATGAGGAGTTGCAAAAAAAGGTTGTAATGATGTATGTTCATTCATAATGCACTATATAGACTCTGATTTACCTAAAACTACACGACACCTGCACATATTTTCGGATGGATGTGCACGACAAAAAAAACCATACAATGGTTCGACTATGTTTCGCCCTGGTATCTACAGGACGTTTTGATCAATTAATCAATATTTCCCCATTAGAGTTCACAATTTTCTTCCATGTGATAGGGATTTTGCTGTAGTCAAACGAAAAATGAAGAAAACAGATCGGATTTACACTGTAATGATCTACGTGGAGCTAATAGCTAATGCCAGTCAAAGACACAAATTTTCTATTTATGTACTGCATACTGATATGATAATAGACTAGTAAGACATGGTGGCCCAAGTACTATAAACAAAATTGTCTCTCAGTTGACTCAAAAAATTTGTTGAAAATGAAAAAAACTTTTGCTATTGCATCCTTCATGTACTTTACGCATGATTCAAGAAAACCTGGCTATGTTGTAGCACGTGATTTTATTGACTCTGTACAGTATGAATATCAGTTAAGTAAGACCAACTCAAAACTTATTCTTCCAAAGACAGTAACGTATCCAGATGGGCGTAAAGCATTTAATGTGAAAAAAATGAGAGATCTACAAAGTTAAAATCCTATTTACCAGATGACTACAATGTTCAGAGCTTCTACGAGGAGATTTTTGGATGGCCAGTTTTACGTACTTTTTTGCAAGTAATACTGTTTATTTTAACCTGTAATTCAGAAACTCTATAAGTACAACGACAAAATATCGTTGTAAAATTTACGAAAAAGAAAAATTAACATTAAAAATGAAGAAAATCATTGTAAAAAATTCATATGCACACAAATATTTCATTAAATTTTTTAATAAATAACTGGAGTTGACTGCAAATTAGTGTTTTGTTCCCGACGAAAAATAATGTTCGGCGTACATGGGGGTTTCTGAAATATGTGACTCAAGTGATCTTAAAATTAAACAAAACGATGTGTAGAGCAAAGAAGTTTAGTTGTATATCCGGCAACCCTGTAATTTGCCGAATCGGTATTTACGAAAGATTGGCACAAAAATTGTTGATTTCTTCTGTTTGAATTGTAATTTTATGCACTAACAGTGTATTTAATGCAGTTAACTATTTACTAACATAAAATTAACTTGAAATCTGCTTCTATTTAAGAAGTGTGAGATGGACTTTTTAATACTTGCTTCAAATTGAGAAGCTAAAGAGGGAGTTTGACTAGCGTGCTTCTATTTTTTGAGAAGACACAGATAAAGTGTTTTTACGGTAGTTAGGTTTGAATAGTTTGAATGTAAAAAAAACTGACAGGCGCAGGAGATACGATACAGCAGACAGAAGGCATGTCATACTGATCGTAGGTCTTTAATTTAGTTACACGGGAAATTTAAATATTTTAATAATTATTGTTTATTTTTTTACTATTTTTTTTGAGTTTCTACCGCACGATACCTTTTTTTATTGGATTTTATATATTTTTTTCAAGTTACAATGAATTTTTTTTTTAATTTTCCCAAGTGTGCTTGAAATTATTATTAACAAATGACTTGTAACAAAAAAACAATTGTCTGAATCGCTTCGAGTAAATTTTTTTAGACGTATTTCATCGAAGTAAAAATACTCTTTGTAACTTGGTAATTTTTCAAAAAAATGCTTCCTTTTTGAGTTATTTGCAATCTTTTGTTGAAAAAATGCCTTAATTAGTGATTTTTGGGATTTTTTTTAACAAACTACTTAATGAATTGCAATTCTGTTACAAGTCTTATAATACAAGTAAGAATATTTTGAAAAGGATAAATATCTTGCTCAAAATATGAAACCAAATATTTCGAATATGAATTTTGACCAATCTGTCGCTGTATAATATGATAATAAGCGTGTACCCACTTATTCTTGTTAAAATATTGTTTCTTATACGTAAAGGTTTAAAGATTATAAAGCTTTTTGTAGAACTGTAATTCATTTAGTAGTTTTTTTGGAAAAAAATCGCAAAAATCACTAATTAAGGTATTTTTTCAACAAAAAATTTCAAATAACATGAAAAGGAAGCATTTTTTGAAAAATTACCGAGGGGAAAAAGTATTTACTTAGATAAGATACGTCTAAAAAAAATTTACTTGAAGCGATTCGGGAAATTATTTTGTTCTTATAAGTTATTTAACATAACCTAAAAATATAATTCTTTTTTCTACGCCCTCGCGTGAAGGTCAAATCTTTCATATTTACATGTTATGTTATGTTAACAAAATATATCTTTAATATCTCTTTTTGGTTGCATTTATTAACTGTATTTTTTTGTTACAGATTGTAAATAGGGTAGCCCTTGCCCGAGAAATACGAAAAATATACAAAAGGTAGCCATCTATTTATACCAATAAACAAACAGAACACCAACTAAGTTAAGTGTACAGGATAAGTTTATTATCGTAGACGAGTTGTTAAATAAAACAGAAAAATAGGTTTATCAACGTTTCATTTGACTGAATTAAAAATTAAGAAAGAAAGAAATAATACAATCATGATGTCCAATGGTTTAGATTCCGGTGTAGTTGGACAACAAAATGGCAACAGTGGCAACAGTGTCGGAGGAGGACAAGAAGAATCAAAAACTAATCTCATTGTCAACTATTTACCTCAAACCATGACACAAGAAGAAATCAGATCTCTGTTTTCCAGTATTGGTGAAGTCGAGAGTTGCAAACTAATAAGGGACAAAGTTACAGGTAATGTACTCGCTTTTATATTAGCTGATCTAACAAAACATTTTGCATTTAATTCAGTATGATAGGTGGAGTTGTCTATTCTTTAGCTGTTGTCTAAAAAATTATGTAATTATGTTAAAAGAAAGCGACGGTTTTACAGCAGTGTTGGACCATAACAGAATACTCTGGGGAGATATATTTTGTAAATCTAAGGATTCAGCACTTCTGCAAATAAGTAGGATGAATGAACCTAGTACCGGAAATGCTAAATGGAGGAAGGAAATGGTCACACAAGTCTTATAATCAAGTACTAGAGATAAGTAGTGTTCCGCCTGAACAGAAGAAGTAGATCTGTGGCGATATATCCTGCTCCATTTAAAGCTATAGCTCCAATAAGATCAACAATAAATAACAATTGATCAACTTCAATTACAACTTCACCTATTATATCTTGCTATTGTATTTTTAAAGATTTGTATCGTACGTTCTTAGTAGATTTAACGTATGCTATCACAATTTTTTACAATTAAAAGTTGCATAATTAACATTACCATTTCAAGATGGTCTCTTTAATTTTTGACATTGTTTAACTTCTTTTGGCAAGGGATATTGCCAACGAATAAAAAAACATATAAAAGGCATAATAATTATATTTTTCTTCAAACGTCAAATAATGATGACATTACTTATCTAACTTGATCCTGTCAAAGTTTGATGTCTCCGCCGGCAGCAGTTTTTTTTTCCCATTTCTTTACGGCGGAGGGAAAAATGTTGTCATGGCAACAATATGAAACATGTCACAAAGCAACAATACAAATGTCATTAACAACAATTAAACATCATTTTTATTTATAGTAATATTAAAAGTACAGTTAGTTAATGAGGCATTTTCAAAATTGAAACCGTGCAAAAATGTTCCCGACTCTTGATACGCATTGGTAATTGTTGATGATACTGATGGTCGAGAACAACTTTCAGCAATCATTCCCGATGTTGGCGAATCATGAGGGTTTAAAATTTTTTGAGCATTATCGTTCTTATCGGACTTGGAGGGCCCCAAACGTGCTACTGCATCATTAGCCGCGGACTCAATTTCGTTTAGGTTTTCCATTTTCGCACTAAATTTGCGCTTGCGGTTTCAACAACAATAAGCTGTCTTTAATAATTGCAAACAACTGTAACCAGGGAGACGCAAATCCCACCGACGACTTAATTATTTTAATTTCTAACATCTAGACGACTTTGATAGTTGTCACAGTTAATTTCGAGTAAAAATAGCGTATGAATTGTACTATTTATGGTTGAAAATTGCTACGTTTGAAGAAAAAATAGTATACTTTATTCGGCAAAGAAGCGACTTTTCTTGACTTGCCCTCTATTACGCGCCTCACTTCGTTCGGCGCGTAATATCGGGCGCGTCAAGAAAAGTCATGCTTCTCCGCCTCATAAAGTAATATACTATTTCTCCTTAAGAATTTTATAGATATAACCTAATTTTCATATGTAATCTATTTTCGTTTTATACAGTAACTATTGAATGTCATAGTCAAGTATGTTGTCAGGCAGATTTCATTACGACTGCCCTGTTTTGTATTTACTTTAGTACTATAGGAGATTTTGAACAACTACGCGTTGCTCCAAACGTTGCTACAAAATTTTACAAAGGTTTACCCCTGAAAAGGCAAAAGCTGAGGAAGACGAAGAAGACACAGTGTACAAGAATAATAAAGGCCTGTAATAATATGTGAGACTGTACGAATATTTTAAGCAAAATAAAATTCAGACGGACTAACAAAAATAAAAGCATGTTCCAAATGATGATATTATGCTCTCCAGAAATTAGTGAAAGGATTAATGAAGGCGTAATAATGTACGGTGAGAAAATAATCTTTCATATATACTTTACCTGGTTCTAGTATTAAATTAAATGAATAAAACTTGATTCCAAGCATTAAAGGTCTATTTTCTACTGCTTTTCTCTACTTTCTTCTTTTAAAGTTTAAAGTCTCAAATGTCTTGAAGCGCCAGAGTAACAGAAGAAAATATGATTACTAATTTAACAAATTAACAGCGGTATATAGAACAGACGAGGAAAATAAAAGCAGTAAGATATTACTTAGCAGGAGCACAAAAAAAGTGAAAAAAATACACTCGTTTTAACAAGATGTAAAAACCGATATCCGGTTAGGTTATTGCCGTAAAACAGGATGGAACAAGTGATATAGAAAAAATATGAATACATGGGAAATCACTTTAAAAAACTGCTGAGTGGACGAAATGTTCCTGAAAATCTTCCATAGCAGCTTTTTGATTGGAGATGATGGTATAGAAATAGGAGTACTTAGAGAGGAAATGGTTGAATGCATAATACAAGCTTCTCAGAAATAGCAAGAGGCCTAGCGAGAACGAAAAAGCGGTAGAAATGATCAGAAGGGGAAATGCTAGAAAAGAAGATCTATAGTCTTATGACAAAGATATGAAAGGTGAAACTGATTCGAGCCCTTCTTTGAAAATTTACAATTTATGATTCACAAGTGTCATTGTAGGAGGTTTACCATTCGCACCTAATAATAAGAAGGTCCTAATAGACAACATGTGGAAAGTGCTTTAAACGTTGTAAGAAACTATCCAAAGATAAAACGCAAATGAAAAAGCATACAACTGTTTCACATCTTTAGAAAATATGATAGATAGAATACTGGTCAATTTAAAGCAGTCAAAAATGACAGACGTCTTCCAATTGCAGAAGCAATAGTTTATGTTATCCTTGAAAATACGCTTTACACAGATTTACAGAATACAGATTTTTTGTTTTAACACATTTCATTGACAATAAAAGTAAACAACTTTTTTTCAAAAACGCCATTCAAACAATATTTAGCATCTTGCTCGGAATGGCTTCACTATAGGAAGTTAATCTTTTAGAAAACTACATATTCATATGTATGCACAGTATTATTGTTGTTTGATATAACGAGATCTGCTTATAACGAGGTAATTAGTCTGCCATTTCAGTTCTCGTTCTCTAGAGCACTTATTATAATAATTAAAATAAGAAGCTGGATGAAGCTGATGACGCCACAGGGTGTAAGACGTGAGAATGTGTTATGTCATAGACAAAATCTTCAGTACGCCTCTGGTTAATCCGACCTTATAAAAAGGAATTGCGTGATATGTATTAAAGAGCAATTAAAAATATTACTAATTATACAATAATTCAATTTTGATTGTTACCCAAATCGAGTATTTTTGTTTAACTGGACTTCACAAATCACCGCAAGGTTGACAGGTCATTCTAGCGAATTATAGATTTGCGGAAGCCGTAGAATGATGGATCGGCTTTTATTTTTAGAACTGCAACATTTTAGCCGCTAGAAAATAACATGCTTAAGTAGTAATGACGTATACATTTTTTCTGAAGGGGAAAAAATTGATTTATAATTTATTACATACAAATTCAAACACATACAAAATTTGGGTTTTTGAACAAAAAATTGAATGGTTTTGACTGGAAATAAAATGGTAGATTAGAATACTACTGTAAGATCTGAAAGAATACCGGAAATATTAAAAAAAAAGTGAAAAAGCAGTATATCAAATCTCAGACCTATATCTACATATACTAATCTCTCCTCTTCTACTTTACAGTGTAGTATTTTTGGAGTAGAAGTCTCTGCAAATGTTGGCGTTTTTGGGCCATTTTCTAAACTTTTTCTAACATTTTTCTTATACAAAAAGGGCGTTGAAATGTCAATAAAGTTTTTTTCTAATGTAATTTCCGCTCGTAATTAGTCAAAACAATATAGACTTGTTTGAAACAATATCCAATAACGCCGTTGTGTTAAAAGCACATAGTAAGCAGTCGTGATAACTCACCAACCGCCGGCGCCGTTCAGAACACTCATAAAATCACTTGTAAAATTACTCTTTTAATTTGACACATAAAGAAAACGTCTCTATTTTCCTGGGTTGTTGTAACATAGTGTAGCAGGGAATTGTTGGTTTTAGGTTGTCAAAATAAAGATTTATTATTGTGAATTCTACCCCTGGTGCTTATTAATTTGGTAGCGGTTTTCCCAATCGAAAAAAAAATATTTCAACCTACCTTATGTGTGTGAGATTAAAACAAGGATCCGCACAAAGGGGTTAAAGCAATGAAACTCAAAAACCTATGGAAAAATGTTAGCAGATATCATTGAAAGACAAAAAGAAAAAAATGGATAAGGAACAAAATCAAAACTCAAAAAGTAACATTGAGATGTGCTGAATATAACGAAAGATATGAGGATGGAAGATGGAACAAAGAAATTGAAAACTGGGGACCATATACCACGAATAGATCAAGAGGTTTACCGCACATCGGGTGGTAAGATGATATCAACCAAACTGAAGGTCCATTGTATAAAAGTTAAATGAAGACAAATTGTAGAAACTTGTATTCATATGAATCGGTAATGGGCTACAGATATATTTAAGATCTGGTTGTCATCCGGTTTTCTCTCTAATTCGGGGAAAATTCAGAGATCTCAGATACCTAGGGTATCAAACAATTGAATTATGTATATAAAGAGATTATTATTCAAATTATAAATTATTAAAAACATAGATATGAATATGAAATTAAACAATGGATTGAAAACAAAACAAAACAATTCTATGAAGAACTGATTAATAGACAATAATAATAAACAATAAATATCTAAATAGACTTTATCAACTACATTTCTTGAATTTACTGCAGTTAATATCATGTACTTACATTTGAGTACTCAAAGTTGAATCACATGCTACATTAAAATTAAAATTAATGTATTTTGTAAGTACGCATATGTAACTTACTATTTATATTTATAAAATTGTTAAATACTTCTTTGTTTGAATATATATTTTTAAGTCTCACGCACAAGGGATGCTACTTTTATAATAGTATGTTTATTTAGTATGCTTGTTGTTTCTCGTAATCTATGTAAGTTTCCTAAATAAACATTGTTATTATTAATATTATTAATTAATTGAAGTAATTTCTACACTCCTACCTACTGCTTTTTTTGTATATCGATGAAATAAATGGTTGCTTCCATTCATTTGGGACATTTTCTCCTTTTCGACATCGCGTAAATGTCGTTGCTAGTATTGCAAATACTTGTTCAGGAGCTAGGATTAGAATTAGAAATATGCTTTATTGTCACTGAAAATTGTACAATTTTATGGACAAAGCTTACAAAAATTCTGAAAATATCAATTATAATTTACTGACATAAATCGTCAAAATCACAAAATAAATGATAATAAAATAAACAATCTATAATATTTAAACAAATTGCATAATAAAACCTTACGAAATAATAAGAAATAAATAGATAAAAATACTTTAGTTACTTTTACATAAAGTTTACACTGTAATTTCTAAGTTATTCATTAAGAAACTGTTCTACTAAATCATAGTCTTTCAGATAGATAGGCTTTATCATTTTTCGGAATTTAAGGAAATATGTTGCAGATTTCAGTTGTAAAGGGAGATGGTTGTATAGTTTTTTTGCCGAATATAATATAGATTTCTTTATTAACTCAGTGGACGGGATCGGTAAATAAATACCAAAGGTTGAATTTCTGGTGTTGTAGTAGTCATGGTTAGGTCGTGCTGGAAAAACATGTAGGTGTTTACGAATTAAGCAAACAGTTTCTAAAATATATAAAAAGGGAAGGTGTTAAAATCCCGTGATTTTTGAAGTAGCTTCTGCACTGTGTTGTTCTTCTGAGGCCAAACAGATACCGTGTTGCTCTTTTTTGTAATTTAAAAATAACATCAGATTGATCAGCTGTTCTAGAACCCCAGAAAGGAAGACCATATCGAAGACGAGACTCGAACAAAGAAAAATATGTTATTTTGGAAGATGCTAAATTAATTTCCTTCGAAACAGATCTTAGAGGCTAGTTTATTACTTAACAAATCGATACGAAGGGACCATTTAAGGTTGCTGTCTATAAAAATACCAAGAAATTTTGCAGACTCAGCGATATTGATCTGGCTGTTATTAAGAAGCTAGGGTTGAAAAGCTCCTTTATAGGATAATGCTACTGTCTTATTTGAGCAAATTAGATTCGCACCTGGTTTTTATTGTAAGTAGATCAGAAGTTATAGTTGCATGAAGAGTTGCAATATTAGATATGTTCCAGGTGATACTGGTATATGTAATGGTATATAACTGGTATATATAATCAGCAAAAAGAAAAAAAATCCATTGATTTTTAAATTAGTGATATCATTTATAAAGAAAAGGAAAAGTAGAGGACCTAATACTGAACCTTGTGGTACGACACATATGATGCATTGGTGACTAGAGTCAAATTTGCTCTAACCAAGTCAAGTCAAATTTATTGATCAAATGCGACATTATACAAAGTACATGTATGAGACAAGTCAAAGTTACAGAAATACATCTTAAAAGTATATAAATTAATAAACACGATAAAACATACTTAAAAGTTATTTTTATAATATGGCTCTAGCTCACAAATATATTGATGTACACACCTCCGAAAGTTTGGCTGATGTAAATTCATTCGTATATCTATTGGTAATTTCTTAAAGAAACTTATGGCCGCATAATGTGTGCTACCTTCCAACAAAACAGAACGATGTTGTGGAAGCATAAAGTGATTGTCTCTGAATCTTGTTGAATAAACATGGTTAAATTGAAATTTATTAAATTCATAAATTTTGCTATGTAAATACATTATACACGAAAATATATACAGACCAGGAATTGTTAGAATATTGTTTTGTCTAAAGATGCCTCTACAAGAATCTCTAAATTTCATTTTATACATTATCCTAATAGCTCTTTTCTGAAGTACGAATATCTGCTCTAATTCAGAGGTACAACCCCAGACTTCAATCCCATATTTGGCTATTGAGTAAAAATGGGCAAAGTATACTGTTTTTAATATTGATGTATGAAAGAGACGTGAAAGACGTAACCAGTTGTTTCCTATTCCCCAAGTAAGATTGGAACCAATTTAAGGAAATACCTCGAATTGCGTAAAAATTTAGTTTTTTTATCAAAATGTCTTGATTTACGCAATCAAAAGCTTTGGCATAAAGTGTAAAGATTATTGTTTAGTGCTTGGTAAACCTCATGTAACACAGAAAATATAGCATCACTAGAACATTTATTAGATAACAACCATTGCAGACATTAAATTTTTCACCACCCTTATGAAGAAAAATAATAATGGCTGTCTTTAGGCACTCTGGAAATGTACCTTTTTCAAAGGAATCATTAATTAGAGAGACCAGGACTTCCAACACATTTTTTGGAAGATGTGAGAACATTTTTATGGATAGTCCATTATTACTATGGGATGATTTGCTTTTAATACTATTGATTCATTAAGTCAGTTCAGATTTATCAACTGGTCTAATAAAGAATAAATCCGAGACCTTTTTTTAATTGAGGAGATTGGAAATGGGTTCTTGTTGTGGCAAAATAGTTGATAATATATTTTTACTCACATTAATTCGAAGATCGTTTATTATGGACCAAGTTTGATACTATGCTTTTTTTTATCTGTTTTGCTAAGTTTTGGATAGGTTACGAGTACTCTGTAATTGGTGATATGTTCAGTGACAGACGTTGGTAGTAAATTCTGTCTTAATTAGCTCTTTCGAAATGTCCCAGGTTTAGGCGCCTTTCCATTTTTTGTTTGTTTGGCGCCCTTTCTGAATCATTGTCTGAAGAGGTCAATTAAAATTGGTGGGTTGTTGTCTGCCAAACATTTTTCCCTGTCCTCTGCTAGCAGAGACTTGTAATATTCCTTCCATTTATCTGCTCCAATTAACTAAATACTTCCATGTTCCTTATTGTTTGTTCTAAGATCTTGTAATAGTTTCCATGCTTTACTGGCTTGAGTGTTTCCCTTACAGTTACTTATCTCAGAGCATCTCTTTTCCCACATATCATTTTTTACTTTATTTGTTATTTATCGCCAGCGATTTCTCTCCAGTTGTTTCTTTTCGTCGACAAGTGTTTTGATACTATCACTCCATCACAACTTTTCTTCTTGGAATATCGGTTTCGTTTTCCCAATGTTTCGTTAGCCGCATCTTGTATTTATCTCTAACTTTTCATAGAGTTCATCAACTGAACTTTCTACTGAGCCGAGAGGTTCTGCAGTTTATTGGCAAGCCCTAGCTGGTACAGAAATCTAGTGGAATCATCATTCAAACTTCCTAAATTGTATTGTATGAGATATAGAGATATCATTTAATTTTCGTTGTTTCTTATGAAACAGAGTATCTGAAGGAAAAAATATTATAGCCGCATTCGGGACCCCTTCGGAACAAGTTTCGAAAGGAAGAGTCTTTCCGAATCTTCTCCAACGCCGTTTTCTGAATTTAATTTAAACTAATAGTTACCGAGATATTCTATTTGTTTATAAGCCAAAAAATTGTTTACAATTTTAAAACATTTCTGAGGCCGCCAAATAATCCGATTTAAGTTCTATAAAGTCCGTTGGATAGGTCGAGTTCTCTTTTATATGTAAAAAAATTAGTAACTTCCATATATGCAGTTTGGTTTTTGTTGTGCAAGATTTTAAAGAATTTCAATTAAAAAAAATTTAAATTGCAATGTTATTATGTAAAATCTATTTAATCGATTTTAATGAAATTTGGTGGACTGTTTTATTATATTTATACAAGATTTTCTAGGCGAATTATGAAGGTCCTCAATGCAATGTAAGTGGTTAAAAAACATTGAATAAAAAACTTGTTTTTCCCCTTTTTTTGTATTTATTGCTATTTTGCAGCAAGGGTAATAAATGAAACAGTTTTAACAACTGTCTTATAGAAAATTCAATTGTCGCTATTTTATTTCAGTACAACTTTGCTCCAAAATTACTCGTCTGAAAGTTATAAGCAAGGAAAGTAGGAAAAAACGATGTTTTTAATAATTTTTAAAGATTTTGATTTTTTAATTAATATTCCCGACCTATTTGAGAAAGCGAAAAAGTCCATTCTTATTATTGAAGTTATCACACAACTTGTTCTGCAAAAATCAGAATGACATCTCTCACATCCACCTCAAAACAGATCCGCTCCAGTCTGTATAATATGTTGTCAAACTTGTTCGACTTTCTCTTAAAGCTATCCACATTTCTCCAGGGATACTATTTGCTTTACCTTTTTTTTTTATTTTTTGTAGTTCTTGAACAACTTTCTTGTTTGTTATGTTATATAGCATCGTTGATTAGTCTGCTAGTTTTCTATCAAATTCTTGGTGTAACTCAAATTCAAACAAGAGCCTTGGAGAAGGTTTTATTCTGCTGTGGAAGCTGAATGATTTCTTCTTCACCCAATGCTTTAATCACTAATTAAATTTGTTCGACCGCCTTTCTTAAACCTGTAACTTCTCGAGAATCAAAAAGAACGGTTAGTGTTCTTAGCCTAAAGTGTAATAATTGATAACAGTCGTCAATAACTGTTGTGTCAAGTATGCTTCACGTTGTGTTTATAATTCGAGGTTTGTCGGGGTTGTCATATTATTCTTATAAATTCTTGTACAAAACTTAAACTAGAAAGTATCGATATTTACAATGTTTAACAGACCTGTTTAAAAAAACTTTGTAACTTGGGTCATAAAAACTTCAGATTCAAATCAAGAATAATTCTATAGATTCTTTGCTGTCTGTTTTTTCTTTCTTAAATTATATACCATCTTTTTTCACTCTCTTCACTTACAGTTTAAAAGTACCCTTTAGGACATTTTATAGGTAAATATTATTTGGGTTCTTTAAAATATATTTCAGTGTAATAATCCGTGGATGTAATAAATATTTGTTTCTCACTATTAATAGCGCGTAATTTCCATTGTTATTTCTGACAATGTTATATTTTATATTGCAACTACCGATGAGTATTCAACGTGTACGATCGCAATATAAATTTTTAAGTGTATCATACGATTTTCCTAATTCCGTTTTGATAATGCTGGGGTTTGGTGTGATGAATATCGATCTGTCAGATTCGCTCTGTTACAACGCCGCGCAGGTGTTATATGTGTTGTTGCCATTCGGTGCAAGATCTAGGAAAATGTCCCTTTTAAGAACAAAAATAGCTAAAACTGAGGGTGATTGAACCTTATACAAGCTAAAGTAATCAGAT
The DNA here is from genome assembly GCF_040954645.1 of Diabrotica undecimpunctata. NCBI lineage: Eukaryota > Metazoa > Arthropoda > Insecta > Coleoptera > Chrysomelidae > Diabrotica > Diabrotica undecimpunctata. Next base: position 53,063,519 of record NC_092812.1, read on the forward strand.
TGGTTAATGTCGAAAACCCCAAATAGGGTGAGTCTATTTAATGGGACGTAATGTTATTCAATATTGATTTCTCTTCTAGTAGCTTTAGATAACGGTTGTTTTGTCTATAGAGAGGAGATTAAAACTTTTACTACACCTGAATAAAATTAACATTAAAGAAAACAAAAAACTTATTAATAAAAACAGAAATTGGTGGCAATAAACGCAACACAATATTTTTAAATAAAATGTACCTTTTTATCCCATCATAGAGAATATTGAATAGTAAACCAGAGAAATTAGCAAATAAAAAAACCTTTTTTCAAAAGCTTTGGCAAAAGCCAATATGCTTTATTGTCACTGAAAATTGTACAATTTTATGGACAAAGCTTACAAAAAGTCAGAAAATAACAATTATAATTTCCTGAAATTACATAAATCGTCAATATCACAAAATAAAAGATAATACAGTATTGCCCAAAATAAACAGTACTGAAACTGAAACATAGATGTAATATTCAAATTAACTAGTATAGACCTGTCAAGTAATTCTTAAATAATTAATTATTAAGGTCTAATTGTTAAAAATGGTGTTAAGTACAGAGGACAAAGTGTTTCTTGTGGAGCATTATTTTCGCTCATACGGAATCGGCCGACGTAATAGTGCAAGTTTGCAAAACGTGTGTGATCAATCCACAAAACGGTTTAATAAACGTTCTCCAAGTAATGCTGTAATTTTGAAGGTTGTTGAAAAGTTTAGAAATACGGGTAATGTATTGTGCCCACGAAAAGGAAACTCAGGGCGTCCCAGGACAGTTAACAACAACGATAACCATGAACGTGTTTTTTAGCGAATCTTGGAAAATCCTAAAACCAGCCAGACAAGAACTGCGTTGCATCTTGGCTTAAAACGAACTTCCTTCCAAAGAATCCTCAAGGAGCCGGTTGCATTTTCGTATGTGATTCAGGTACATCAACAATTACGTCCCAGGGATTATCACAGAAGGGTGGAATATTGTGCCAGAATTCTTGCATTACAGTATGAAAATCCTGAATTTTTGAAAAATTTATGGTTTTCAGACGAAGCACATTTTTATTTGTCAGGCCGTGTAAATCGTCGCACAAATCGATTTCTGGGCTTTCCCGACCAGATGAAGTTTAAGAAGTTCCTTTACATAGCGCAAAAGTGAGTGTCTGCTGTGCAGTTTCGGGACACGGAATCATTGGTCCATACTATATCGAAGAAAATGGTAGGAAAGTCACACTTAGTCAACAGAGGTACATACAAATTTTAACACGCTTTATCCCTGATCTACGTCAATTGGGCATTTCGAGACCAATTTTTCCAGCAGGATGGGGCAACTTGCCATACTGGTGTCGCAGTTCTTCAATTTCTTCAGGGACATTTTCCAATCAAATTCATTTCACGATTTACTGACTTCCTCTATCCTACACATTCTCCAGACTTAACATCTCCAATCGCATACATTTGGGGCATGGCTAAAACTGCCGTTTTTAAACGGGCACCACAAACCATCAATGAGTTAAAGGATGCCGTTAGAGCCTTCTTCGCGGACTTGAGACAACCTTTATTCCATAACATTACGAGAAATCTGGAATATCGGTATGAATCTGTCTTGGGAGAGGAGGAGCTCATTTAGAACATGCTATTAAGTGTCAATAATATGTATTTTTTAAAACAATAAGATAATTACAAGTTCGGTACTGTTTATTTTGGGCTATACTGTAAAATAAACAATCCATTGCAAAATTTAAATAAATTACAAATTGCATAATAAAACCGTATGAACTAATAAGTTTAAGTTGCTGCATATATGATACCCAAATATAGATAAAAATACTTTAGTTTAAAGGTACTGTAATTTCTTAGTAAATTATTAAGAAACTCTTATATTGAATAATATGGTCTTTCAGATAGATAGGCTTTTGTCATTTTACGTAACTTGGGGAAAGATGTTGCAGATTTCAGTTATAAAGGGAGATGGTTGTATAGTTTTTTTGTAGAATATACAAATATAGATTTCTTTACTAACTCAGTGGATAGGATCGGTAAATAAATACCGAAGGTTAAATTTCTGGTGGAGTAGTCATGATTAGCTCTTGCTGAAAAGACATTTAGCTGCTTACGAATTAAGCAAACAGTTCCTAGAATATATAAAGAGGGAAGCATCAAAATTCCGTGATGTTTGAAGTGGCTTCTGCAATGTGTTGTCCTTCTGAGGCTAAACAGATACCTTATCGCTCTTTTTTCTAGTTTAAAAATAACATCAGATTGGGAAGCTGTATTAGAACCGCCAAAAGGAAGACCATATTAAATATGAGACTCGAACAAAAAAAAATATGTTATTTTGGAATATGCTAAATTGGTGTCCTTCGAAACAGATCTTATTCTTATTCTTATTCTATATCTTAAAGCTGAGGCTAGTTTCTTACTTAACAAATCGATATTAAAAGACCATTTAAGATTGCTATCTATAAAAATACCAAGAAATTTTACAGAATCAACGATACTGACCTGACTCTTATTAAGAAGCAAGGCTTGAAGAGCTCCTTTATAAGGTAATGTTTCGTTCTTATCTACGTTAAAAGAGAGTAAATTAGAGTCAGACAAAGTGGATCAAGTTTTTATTTTAAGTAGATCAGAAGATATAGTTGCATGAAGAGTTGCAATATTAGAGTTGCTCCAGGTGATACTGCTATCATCAGCAAAAAGAAACATTTCTCCATAGATTTTTTAATTAGTAATGTCATTTATAAAGATAAGAAAAAGGAGAGCACCCAATACTAAACCTTGTGGTACTCCACATAAAATGCTTTTGTTACTAGGGTCAGTATAATTTGCTTTAACCAGATTCCTATTCCCCAAGTAAGATTGGAACCAATTCAAAGAAATACCTCGAATTCCGTAGAAATTTAGTTTTTAATCAAAATGTAGTATAATATATACATGCATAAATTTTAAAATTTATGAAAGTTCTGAACGGAAAAAATCCTTCCTAAACATTGGGTTTTCGAGGATTGTTTGTTAAGAGTATTAAACTTGGTATGCACTGCTTCATGATCAGATAGTCCCTCATTAATAATTGTAGAGCGGTCATCAAGGAGTGAGAAATCTGAGACAATATAATCAAAATTATAGTAGATGTTGATTTAGTAATTCCTTTAGGAGAATTAACGAATTTTTATCATCAAATTTATCAGAAGTAGTTGATAGATGCCTTTATCAAAGAGTGTCATTGCTCAAATTGCTCCGATAATATAAGTGCTAAAAAAGTAGCCGCGAAATTTGTAGTTATTTAACACATGTAAGTTGTGAATTACAACACAAGCTTTTTCTATTTTTTAAAATAGTACGGTCCGTGAACCATGATCTCTTTAAAAAGGTTTTTTAAGTCTTTCCAAATATATTCGACAAAATAAACAGTATCGAAATTAAGATGGCTATGAAATTATACGCGCAATATGTATTGGTCATACAACTGTCATATTAACATTTCTTTAGTATCAAAATTGTCTGAAAAATAGTTTAAACATCTGTGGAAGAAGTATTTATAGTAGGGGATTATTTTCTTGTATATGGACATCGACGGGATAATGGTCCAAGTTAAGATACCGGTTAAGATACTTAAGATATCGATTTACTGAAAAATGTATAATTTTCGAACGAAACTCTCTTTAACCTTAACAGGTACATCAATTAACAAACAAGTTGATTGTTATTTTAGAGAAACCACTTCACAATATAAGAGGTACCATTTGTTGCGCCGTGAAGTGTGAACATGCACAGATAATAGCGACTTCGAGTACTCACTTAACCTGATACTACCTGATAGATTTGGGATATGTTCAAATTTGCAAATACTGGAGAATTACGACAAAATATACTAACCCATTTTCAGTAACTACATCATCAATTAGTCTATATTTCTCTACTATTGAACGTAGGCCTCCCGTAAAATTTTTTACTTATTTCTATCTTGGGCTTCTTGCATCCAATTTGTGGTGATATTTGTGGTGCCGTCCTCTGCTTCGATATGCCTCCTGTCTTGGTCGTCATTCCAGAATCTGTCTGGTCCATCTAGCCACACATTTAGCCATGGCTATTCTTTCAACTGCATCTGTGACTCTTCTTCTTCTTATTTCTAGGTTTGGTACTTTATATCTGGTGGTAATACCTAACATTGATCTTTCCATAGCGTGTTGTGTAACTCTTTATTTTATTTATTGTTCCTTTTGTCAGAGTTAGTGCTTCTGCACGATATGTAAGATCCGGTGAAACAAATTGGTTAAAAATCTTTCTTTTTAAGCAAACTGGAATATTAGACTTCAAATTTTGTTCAATCTACCAAAGGTCATGTGAGATCTATCCTTCTTTGTATTTCAGTTGTCTGATTATCTCGGCCTAAACAAATCTCATGCCCTAGATATTTGTAAGCTATTACTTGGTCGAAGCTATGGCTTTCAATCTGAATTTTATCGCTGACTAGAAGGTTGGTCATAAATTTTGTCTTTGAGGTGTTAATTTTAAGACTAATTTTTTTTGATTCTTCATAGAGCGTTTCCAGCATTTTTGTAGCTTTACCAACTCACGATGTCATCGGCAATTCTTAGGTTGTTTAGATCTTCTGGATTTATATTCATTCCCATATTATCTTGTTGTTCAATTCGCTTGAGCATATATTCGAGTATAGCTGTAAACAATTTCGGGGAGATAGTATCACTCTGTCTAATACGTTCTATTCGGAACTTTTTGGTATCTTCATGAGGTCAGACACAAGTTATGCCAGTTTTGTAGATACTCTTAATCAAGGCAATATATCGGCAGTCAGCCAATGCTCGAAGCCTTTTATGATGATCTATAGTATCTAACGTCTTTTCATAGTCTACGAATATAAGACGATAGGCTTGTTCTAGTCTGTGTACTTTTCTATTAGCGTTTTAATAATTTGTAGATGACCGTTTGTTCCGTATCTGGAGCGAAACCAGCCCGTTCGCAAGGTTGGTAACTATCAAGTTTGTTCACAAGCCGGTTTGTTATTATCTTTATGGATTTTTATTTCCTCTCTTGTGGTATCTGGGATGTCTTCTGATTTTGGACTTTTGGTATTTGACTTTGATTAGTATCTGGAAATTCTCGTTTACACATTTCTGGGTAAAAATCTTGAGTAATTTTTAAAACATCTTCCTTATTTGTTTTAGTTTTAGTTTCTCATTTTTTTTACCAGTTTGCAAATATTTCTCGATCCTTCAGTCATTTTTCAGCGCAGAACCTGTAAACTTTTATTTTTATCAATGGCTTGAGCTATGTGCTCAGTGCTGTAATTTCAACATCTTTTCGAATTGATTTTGAGATATCGTTATTTAACTGTCATAAGTGTTACAAAATTATTTGTGTATTTGTCTTTCAATTCTTTTCCTTTGTTTATAAGATTTGCTTGGGTGAGTTTATCCTCCCTGTTTTTTCTTTTTTCCTCATATTTTCAATTAATCACAATGTTCAAGATATATAGTTGGCGCACAATACAATGTGAGCCAGAAATTATTTAAAAAATAGGATGAATGGTATTTTCTTTATGATAGCTAGCTCCCATTAAGTTATAGTAATAAAATAATTTCTAAGGCATTGTGGTAAATCGTTGTGCAATGTATTTTTAATGGTTCTGTTTAATTTGAAATTTGACTTCGGTCTTCATTTCTCAGGTGTCCTAAACGTATGGTTTTGTCTGTCCAATTTTGCTTACACCAATATTTTGTTACAAGAAATATTAATTTCTAAAAACAGCACGTGAAATACCTTATTATATATTTTTACATTCAATGTCTCCTTGTAAATTTCAATTAAAATTTCATTACAAATACAGTCATGAAGTGTTGGCGGATAATAAAGATTTTATCAGAAATGCAATTAAAAATTGGACACGCTGCCAATTTTATCGAAAAATTTTGAGCTCATAAAATCAATATTAGAGTAAATCCACATGACTTGTCAGGATATGGCAAGGCTGGCCTAAAAGTCGAATAAACACAAATTTATTTTTAGCGCAACTATTTTGATCTAAAACATTTTTGGAATTATATCGTTACTATGGTATCATCGAAATTTCAACGGTGAACGAGACTGCGGCGGGATTGAAATACTTGAGAAGATTAATGCTACGGTGATTGAGATGCAGTGATCTTTTTTTAATCTAGTTTGAACTACATAATACTTTAAAATATTATGAATATTATTAAAAGTAAGACATGTAAGAAAACATAATTAAAAACTTGTAATGTACTTAAAATAGAAATAAAAATTACATAAAATAAACTCTAAAGCTAACACGGAAATGCCATGACGTCCTATCTATACTACCCACAAATCCTTTGACATGTCCAAAGGGAAATTTTAGCATTGTTGGATATTCTTTCCCGATGGGAGAAATTACATTATTTACATAGGTACAATGTAAAAAAATTTTCTTTCTCCTTCTTTTTACTCTTTCAGGTCTCGGATTTGGGTTATTTATATTTTTATAGGGTTTTCATTCACCTACCTCTTCCAGTATATTCTATTTTGTTATATTTTCATTTCTTCGCGTGTTTTCGGCATAATTTTGCCATGCTCTACGAGTTAATGTATTCATTTCTTTCTGATTTTTATTTTTCTTATTATTCTACTGGGTTACATTCTCATCAGATGCCCATACCAGTTTGCTCTTCATTGTTAATGGTTCCTGACTGCTCTAAATTTCTAATTTAGCCTAATTTACTAGTCATAACAGGTGGCGTAATAGTCATAGGTGACACTACCTGTTTCTTCTATTTCCAAAGAAACTCCCTCAAATAAGTCTTCGATAGAGTGCGACAGGGGTACCTTTCGTTAAAAATACGTTCCGCTGCATAGAAATTGTATCTACATTCACCAATTATTAAGACAACTGCTACTTTGTCAGCTATAGTACGTACCATTCTGCATATATAAACATTTAAATGTCTCGTTAAACAATAATTAAACTAGAGAATTGAAAAACATCAACTTTTTGAAAAATAACCAGAGGCGGACGTTAGAATCTTTATTAATTAAATGCGAAACTATAATTTTATTATTTATTTAATGTATTCATCAAAATTTAGCTTAAACCCAAACACAATTAGTATGTTCAAAACCTTTCAAACGAGATATCACTTGCCATAAGGTCCTATTTAAAATTATCGGCTTATATAATATATATCAGCCCATATATTTATTTGTTTTTACATTTTAAGTACGTAGGTACTAAATATACCAATTGTAATCTTTTCTAACCTATTATTGTTTGTAGTTGGTTGAATCTTGCTCTGGTATTTCTTATCGATTCGTTTATTAATAATAAAAATAACAACGAGCTGACTGTCCCATTGTTTCATAGCTCTTTATCAATTAAATTCTTCAGATATTTCCCCTGCTATTTGTACTATTCCATTTACAACTTTGTAAAATTAAATGTTTAAAATTAAATTTCCTATCGAAGTGTCACCTACTAAAATACAGGCTCGTCAAAATGACATTTGGTAAAAGTCTTTATGATCCACAGTATCCGAGATACGATTTTTCAAAGTTCGCCACTCACACCAGTTTTGGGTCATTTTTTCTATTTACTAAGTTTTGATAAAATTCTAATGTAAACAAATCCCAAATTTCCCTCAATTCTTCCTTCAATTCGTTGACGGACCTGGCAGGATATTTTCTCAAAGCTTTTTTCATTTCGCGCCACAATTTTCATTTAAACTGTTTTTTGAGGTATGACAACCTGCGCCGTTCTGTTATAAGACAAAATCTTCCGCTAATGTTAAACGCTGTTCCATAATCGGTAAAAGAGATTCTTCTAAAATATTCAAATATTTGTCCGTGTTTGCAATCCCATCGATAAAATGTAACTTTCCCACACCTTCAGACGACATGCTGCCCCAGATCATGACAGATGGAGGAAATTTAACTTTTCTCTTCAGACAGTCGGGATGGAAAGCTTCATTTTTCCTGCGAATGACGCGACTCCTACTGTCTAACACACACTTCAAATCTGGACTCATCACTCCATTGTATTGAATCGCATTGCGACTGAGTCCAATCTTTATACTCTTTTACTATATATTTTCACTATAATACGTCTTAATGCCCTTCGATCTGCTTCGGTTATTTTACTTTTTCGTACATTTCTAGGTTTTGTGAAGACCGAATCTGTAATTTTGTATCTTCTGACTATATTTCTTACACTATAGCGTGACAATTGCAACATATTTGCGATTTCGAATTGGATTTTCCAGAATTAAAAAATCTAATAATCATTAAGCAAATTTTCTCATCGATAACTTTACTTCGACCCATTGTACAATCCACAAACGGCAAAAAGCTTTACAATACTACAAAATACATTTAACATTAACTGACAATATTATTGTTTTAATGTCATTTTTCCATAGCTACCTCTAGATTTAACGTAATTATGAAAAAATCAACGTATGTTGACATAAGTGAATGCATAGCCAGGGTTTTGTGAATTTTTTTTATTGTTGAAAATAAATAAAAAACCATAAGGGTAACGTTTTTAATAAATATTAATAAAAATGCCATATTAATTAATATGGGAACTTATAAAAACATGTAGAGTATAATTTGTTTATGTTAATCGACTTAAACTGCAAATTCCATAGGTGGGCCAACTGATATGGGAAGGGGCTCATAAATATTTTCTCACTATTTGTGGTTTATATTAGCGAAGAGTCATTTTTGAGATAAATCCCCCAGAGGTTTGAGAAATATCGTATCTTCATCCTACACTTACTATTTGTTGGAGCGCTTTACAGTTAGCTCTAAATGTATGAATTAGTATTTTCTAATAGAAAATTTATTATAAAAAAATGTTTTTAAAATCAATAAAGCAAATATCTATAAGATTTTTTTCGACTACTAAAAAAACACATCCAAATAAATAAAAGATGCATACATGAGAGGTAGATGAAGAACCTTTGACTAATAGTCCAGGCTGTGAGGGAAAAAAAGGGTGATTTTACACTGTAATCCAGAAATTTATGTAATGTGGCCTAGGTTATAAAGGGCAACCTCAGGAGCAATCCCCCAGTTCATTGAACAAAAAATTTTTGGTTATTGTTTATTTATGAGCGTTTATAGGTGCAAAATACGTATTTTTTTAGTTTTTTTTCCTTTTTTGCCTAAAGTAAGTGTTGTTGTAATGGGTAATTTCTTTACAGATTATAAAAGTACTCTAAGACCTTAAATTTGAGCCGGTATACAATTTAATTTATTTGTTATTGCAAAAATGTAAAAAATGTAAGTGAATATAATATATTGGAAGTAAAAAAAAACAATTTTGCAATAAATATTACGTTTTTTAATTTTGACCTTTATTCGTCATTTTTGCAATAACAAATGAATTAAATTGAACGCATACCGGCTCAAACTGAAGGTATTTTAGAGTATTTTCATAATCTATACAGAAATTACCCATTACAACACTTACTTTAGGTAAAAAATGAAAAACACTCAAAAAATACGTATTTTGCACCTATAAACGCTCATAAATAAACAATAACCAAAAATTTTTTGTTGAATGAACTGGGGGATTGCTCCTGAGGTTGCCCTTTATAACCTAGGCCACATCACATAAATTCCTGGATTAGAGAGTACTTTTTCCCACACAGCCTGGGCTATAAAGATTCTTAAAATTGTGTACCCGATTACATTAGATCAGCTTTAATAATTTATAGTTTTAAGTGATTAAATACTATCCCCTAGTTTACATGGGAAAACAAATCTTTTGTACGGCTAGATTACGTGACTATACAAGGGGTTTTAAATATTTAAGACCTTTTTGATTGTTTAAACTGCTTTAGATTTATACGGGAATAAAAACAGGAATTCATGTATATAATATTTTAAACGTATTTAATGGAATATATAAAATGTACGATAAATTTACTAAGCAATCGTATGAACATACAGATTTTTAGGATACACTGTAAAATTAATCTATATATCTAAACACATATTTATATTGTCTCTAAATGACTAAAATGTAACTTTATTTTAAAATTATTTATAAAATATTTTTTTCTAGTTTTCTTTAATCCTATGTTGATAAAATTATATTAGCATTTTTTTCATTTATTTGTTGATATTTAGCTTCTAGATAATGCTAATAGTCCAGTGAAATTGAATTTAGCCAGTTATATGTTAATAGAAAGTGCAACATAATATTTACAAGTTCAATATATTTTTGGGAACAAAAGCTATCATTTTTTTGTGGAACTTATGTTATTTTGTGTAAAAAATGTCATTGTTTTTTTTGTCATCCCGTGATTATCCTCTGAGTTACGTCGATACAGCCAAATTGTAAGGACCACTGTCGAAGACTATATACCTCAGCTAGTTGACTAGGTGGATGGTTAGCTAGAGAAATTTCAAATGTAGTAGTATACAATATAAAATGTCTGCGTCGTTGACTGTACTGAAAGGCATTATTATAAGAGCGAAACATACAGTAAATCACCTGATTGATCAGAAACATTCAGGTATGAAAAATAAATAAAAAACAGAAGAGCAAAAACTAGAGTACCTAAGAGTTGTTGAACTCTGTAGTACTTAACTATGCTAGAAAACCTTAACTCTTCACCGGAGAACCAAACGAGAAATAATAACACTAGAGATAAATGTTTTAAGATAGTGTGCAAAGTGCAATGTTCAAAACATAATAAGATCATTATCATCATAAGTGGCTCGACAATCCGTTGTGGATCTTGGCCTACTCACAAAGAAGTCGCCATTCCTGTCGATTCTTGGCAACTTCCCTCCATCTTCTGACCCTTAGGTCTTATTCCACATCATCAATCCAACTCCTTCGTGGTCGTCACCTAGTTCTTGTGCCCTCTGGTTTTGAAAATATTAATCTCTTCGTTTATTCGTGATCTGACATCCTAGCAATGTGTCCAGCCCATCTAAGTCTCTGCACTTTAACGAATTTCACAATATCTGGATCGGTGTATAACTGATATAGTTCAAAGTTGTATCTTCGACGCTATAGCCCATTTTCATTTACGGTCCCAAAAATCTTTACAAGAATTTTTCTCTCAAAAATACCAAGAAGTCTTTTATCATTTTGAAATAAAGACCACGTTTCAGATTAATGTAGGCAGAACAACTGTAAAACATTTGCAAGAATGTGCTTACATGGGACAAGCTCTGGCGACAAATTACATCAATACCCCAGTCAATGTGTGAAAAAATCATCAATTTTAAGTTAAAATCTAATACAGGTTTTTGAAGGTTCTAAAAGGTATACGAGGGATAGCTGATGACAAATGCTTGGAGACTTACAGCTGATTTTGCTTTGTTTTTTTTTAAACGATTATAAAAACTGAAAAAATATTTTTTTGGTGATAAAACGTTTTTTATACATTTTAGAGAAAAATGGTAGATAGATGCTGTAGATCTTAAAAAGTTCTTTAATTTGCGATTATCTAAATTAAAATACATAAACAAATTGACTAAAATAATTGCAAAAAATTCAAATTAATTAATTTTTTCCATAGAAAAGTTTGTTCCAAAACAATGAATGTTTGCTATTATTTCGTAAGGAATATTTAAATTTTAATAATTAATAAATTAATATTCATCAAAAATTAATACTCCAAATGCATTTATTTAAATTAAAATATGAATCGAATCTTTTTGTACTTTATAAGAAGAATTATTACTAATAATTATTATATATTTATATAAATAATATACATTAATCAATAAAATTTAAATATTTCTTACGAAATAATAGTAATATTCAATTTTTTTATAAAAAAATTTAATGAATTTATTTTTCCGGGATTTCCCGATTTTTCCGGACGTGAAAATAGCACAGTTCTTATTATTTTCTCGAACTGCTGCAATTAAAAAAAATCAGGCATCTGCGTGCCATAGAAACCGAGATATTGCAATTTTTTTCAGTGTGCTTCAATTTGAAGTTTATTCTAAAAAAAAAACGGAAGTCGAACAGACGGTTTTTTACAGCACCATCACTTTAATGGGTTATACCTTTTTTCTTTTCAGTATATGTTATCTATAAGATAGATCATAAAACTTATAGATAGATCTCATTTATAATTTGTTTAAATTTTAGCTCTTAATGTTAATAAACAATGGAAATATGATTTTCAGAAAAAAAAATTTTATCTGGATTCCCATGCTCATAGAAGATTCTGTTTTTTATTAAGATAGTGTTTTTTCGCCTTCTTTTCAGTGAGCCTACTTACACGATCGTGCCATAAAAAATATCGATAGTTATTATACATGTTTATAAGCTAAAAAATCAGCCCTTTTTCAAACAGTGTTTTTAATTACAATGTTGATAAAATGTCGAATTTTTCTTAATATATCTTAAAACTGAAGTCTCAAAGAATCGATTGCGATCTGCTAAATACCTCCAGAGTCACTGTTTGGACAAGTACAGTTGTTTAAATAATCGCTCTCCAGAATAAACAAATTGAATAACTTACAAACTATTTGGTCGATCTAGCTGAGATTTAGCACACTTTAATTGCCATAATTTCAAGTAGTTATATTACATGTCATTGTTCAAAAAACATTAACATTTATAAATCACTGCAAAAATAAGGTTTTTTTGTTATTATCTCGGTCAATTGGAATTGTTTATGTGTTTTAATTTAGAAACTCGCAAATTAAAGAACTTTTTAACATCTACAACTTGTATTTGACCCTTTTTATGAGTGTTTAAACCTATAAAAACCTGTATAAGATTTTTTATTTCAGCTTTTTTCCTTTACTGGCTTACAACCAAACTAGAGAAATAAACAAAAAAATAAGAAGACATTTGGAAGATTTTAATACAATATTAAAAAACAAAAAGTACCTTTGAAATTCAAAGAAGGAAAGGAAAATAATAATCGACACAATAACGTACCTGAATTAAGACACGAAATAGAAATCAGTTTTCAGTAAGTAGAAATAACCATAAATTCACTAAAAAATAGAAAGTCGCCAGGACCAGACGGAATAACCAACCAGCTTTTAAAACATATTGCACTGCAAGATACCAGGCGCATGGGGAAACAGCATAATGATACCAATGTTCAAGAAAGGAGATAAACAAAACCCCAACAATTATAGAGGTATAAATCTACTGAACACCGCACTTAAGCTTACCACAAAAGTCCCAACCAACAAACTCGATAAACCAACAACTTTATCAGATGAACAACAAGGATTCAGATCCTTAAGATTCTGCGTAGACGCCGTATTTGTACTAAGACAAATCACAGAAAAGGCCATCGAGTACAATAAACCAGCATATCTATGTTTTATAGACCTGAAAAAGGCTTTCGATCGCATCCAAGTCGAAAACGTTTTACACCTACTGTATAAAAGAAACATACCAATTAATATTGTACAAACCATCGAAAACATCTACTTCTATAATCGAATACAGGGAAAGATAAATGGAAAACTAACACAGTGTATACCAGTACAAAGCGGAGTCAGACAGGGTGACTCGTTAAGCCCACTTCTCTTTAATATAATAATGGACGAAATAATACAAGCAGTACGTAAAAGTCATGGTTACAGAATGGGGAACAAAGAAATCCAAATATTATGCTGCATTAATCGACGAGCTCCAAAGATTAACACACATTTTCAATACAACAGCCAAGAAATACAATATGATAATATCAGCAGAAAAAACCAAATGTATGACAACATCTAAATACCCACTACGATGTAAAATCGAAATTGATGGGAAAATATTAAAGCAGGAAGCAAGGTTTAGACATCTGGGAATATATAAGAATCTATAAAGCAGCAATTAGACCTATATTAACATACACTTCTATGCAATATAGAAGACATAAATGGATGGGTGACAAAACGGAAACAGGAGTGGAACTAACACATTAGTAAAATGGCAGATGATAGGATAGTACGAATAGCACGAGATAAGTCACCAAATGGGCGAAGAAGTAGTGGCAGACCAAGAAAAAGATGGTGCGATAATTTAAACAATTTAGAAGACCAATATTCAAGAAGGAAAGGGCTTTAAAGCCTACACCAACAACATAAAATAAAGAAATCTCAATCTTCGAGACATTAAAATATAAATGCTGTCGATATCACTGCGAGGCAGAAAGAAAAATGAATGGATGAGGAACTAAAACAACACAACAAACCGTCGAACACAATTAAAATGGAGATGGATTCAACATAACAAAAGATATGAAGATATAACAAGATATTGGACGCTGCAAAATAAATATGAGGTTTTACACAAATGAGATGTGACACTCACAGGTCCAATGCAGAAAAGTCAAACTGAAAGCAGTGATGAATAGAGACGAATCTATATTCATATCAATAGATAATGGGCTATAGGTAGATAGATAAATATATTTTCTGTAACAACTTCATCCTGCATATCTCACTACTTTTATATTCTCATCGGGAATAACTTTCTTATTCAGTGTCCACCAACGAATTTTACTCTTTTTTGATGCAAGGGTATTTACTGTCTTTTGCTCTATTGAGTAAGCAGCAGTGACCAGTTGGGTGTTACTGTATTTCCGTGTTTGATCACTATCGGTGGTTTTGTAGGGTTCGATCGTTAGTATTGATATAGATATTAAATATTTCATTTGATGGTCTCAAATATTTACTTTCGCTTAGTGATCCACAACTATTTTAATACAAAAACGTATTTGAAGCGGTAGTTACAGCAAGTGCTTCCCCTTTTTATATTAAGAAAATAACCTTGTGCTGCTTATTTGTTTTATCACAATGATTTTAAGTAATGACTACAGTAACCATTAAAATGAATAACAAAAGAAAGCATTTCTAAATTGCTTAGATTATTCTCTAAATATAATCATTTTAGATTAAACAGAAAAAATTTAATCAATTAAACAATGCAATATGATTAGAGACATAAAATATTTCATTTGTTAAAATTAAGGTAATGGTCGGTGAGTTAGCCAAGCGGGCCAGACGGCGAATCGCATACACTTCACTGTGAATAATCTAGTGAAACGATGGTTCGAATCCTGGCCAGAAAACAAAAAGAGTAATGTAGTAGTATAAAATCTAAATGGATCTACTTTAATGTATCTTCCCGACATAAGGATGTGCAATAAATCCAGGTCCAGATTAAAAAATTGTCCGGATTGCAAGCAATAGATGAAACATTGCAAAAAATCAACAAATTGAAGAACGGAAAAGCTCCAGGCTCTGACCATATACTGGCTGAATTCCTTAAGTACGGAGGAGAAACTCTACATAGACAAATACACAAACTAATAACACTTATATGGAAAGAAGAGAAAATACCAACAAAATGGCACGAAACTAATAATCCCCATCCATAAAAAGGGAGACAAAACCAAGTGCTCTAATTAGAGAGGCATGTCCATACTTAATACGGCATATAAAATCTTAGCGAACATCCTATTAAGTAGGCTGACACCGTTTGTAGAAAATTTCATGGGGGGATACCAAGCCGGCTTCAGAAAACATAGATCGACCATAGATCAGATCTTTACTCTAAGACAGATGCTTGAAAAAGGATGGGAATTCAATAGAATTACCATAATCTCTTCATAGATTTCCGGCAAGCGTACGACAGCAATAAAAGGGATCAGATGTGGAATGCAATGGCAGAACTTTCAGTTCCAAAAAAACTTATCCAGCTTGTTAAGTTATGTGTGAATAGCTCTAGATCCAGAATACGGATAGGTAACAAACTCTCAGAATCTTTCGAAATAAGCAGTGGCCTGAAACAAGGAGATGCGCTGTCATCTCTCCTCTTTAATATCATCCTGGAGAAAGTAGTAAGAGCAGCACAACTTAAAACAGAATTACTGACAGCAAATGGACCAAAATTACTACTAGCATACGCAGATGACATTGACATTATGGGGAACACAGTCACCAAGGTAAAGGAGACTTTTAATAAATTGGAGGTAGAGGCAAAGAAAACTGGTCTAAGAGTAAACGAAGAGAAAAACAAATACATATGCATCAACAGACAAAAAGGACGAGATAGAATAGGGCAAAATGTTACAATAGACCCATATAACTTTGAAAGAGTGGAGAGTTTTAAATATCTCGGAGCAACAATCACTGCAGATAACGATATCGCGGAAGAGATTAAAGGAAGAATTCAGGTAGCAAACAGATGTATGTACAGCCTCCACAATACTATTAAATCTAAAAGCCTAACACGAACATCAAAAATTAGAATATATAAAACGGTGATTAGACCGGTGCTCATGTATGGGTGTGAGACGTGGACCCTGACCAAAGAAAGTGAAAGAAAACTTAGATGCTTTGAGAGGAAAATCCTCAGAAGAATCTTTGGGCCTTATCACGACATTAATAGCAACCAATACCGAATGAGAACAAATGCTGAGGCCAAGCAGATGTATAGAGCGAGCGATATAGTCCAAGAGATTAAATCCCAACGTCTAAGATGGACTGGCCATGTCCATAGACTCCCTAATAACCGCCTTGCCAACCTAATATGGGAGGAAGCCCCCACAGGAAGAAGGCTCTTAGGACGTCCACGAATGCGATGGAGAGACAATATATGGTCAGATCTAAAAACAATGGGGCTACCCACTGACCCAACTATTATGGACGACCGTTCAAGATGGAAGCAAGTTGTGCAGTCAGCCAAAACCCACCCTGGGTTGTAGTGCTACGAGAAGAAGAAGAAGAAGGATTAAAAAATATTGGGAAAATAATCCGACCCAAAAACAACACCCTGTACATTAGATTTTTAAAAAATGGATTTTGCATTTGAAAGTCTACAAAAGTCGCTAAAAGAGTCCACAAAAATACATAACTTTACTCAACCAAGTATCTTAAAAATGAAAAAAAGAGAGAATTTGCAGAAAAATAACTATTATCAAAACTAAAGTAGTTTTTCAAAATGACCACTACCTTGTTGAATGCAAAGTCTTACTCTTTTTGTAATATGTCTGACTGATTTCTTAATCTCGTCTGGGTTATTTTGTTATGAATTATTTGCCGAACATAATAAAAAAAACACAAAAATTTAGAGTAAGTAATGGTCTTATTAAGACGTATAAACACCTTAAATAATATTCGCGTGCCAAACATAAAGAAAATATACAGTGTGTTTAAAAAGTTATGAACCAAATAAGAAGTTGGCAAAATAGATAAAACCCCCAGTATCTTTGTTCTTGACGAAGTAAGACCCATTATATATGGGGTTTTTGAGATCGCCTAAGTGTTGGTAATGGTAATTGGTTGGATTACCATTTTCCACTATTTCTGTTTCTTGCTTCATTTTTCCAGTTTATTAGTTAAGACCAAAGATGCAATGATTGACAATCTGGTGAATGCTAGAAGAAGAGGAATCGGAAAGGGATGTATTTTATTACAACATATATTTAATCTGTATTAGGAAAAATTTTTGAATAGGCACTGTGCATATAGACAGTATCTAGGCTCCAAATTAATAGCGATTGGGACTTTTCAGAATTGAGATTTCAATAATTCGTTGTCGAATTGTACAAGCAAGAACAGCTTTCTTTTTCTGGATCTGAAGATCAGAATACCATATAAAAGCATGGACCATAACAAATGACATGTTTAAAAAACTGAAAACTTTTGAGACGTGGTGCTACAGGATACTGCGCATCAGTTACATGGACACAATCGAACCACCGAATCTGTTTTCTGGGTGATAGGTAATAAGGCGATTGTCCAAAACCAGGTAGGATGGACTACAACCTACCAAAGGCTTTCCGACCAATTAGCTTAACATAGTTTCTCTTGAAAACGATGGAAAAGATATGCGCGAGAGAGATGGTGACAATGATGCGACTGCGCTCATCTGGTGCAAGCCTTGATGTAGGAATGGGAAAATTGAGAACTCGTTTCTGGTGGGGAGAGCTGGATGCGCTGCCCCTATTGCAGGTAGGCTGCGACTCAGTTAAACCAAAGTTTGTTTTTGACAAATTCTACAAAATCGAAACAAGGCAGTATAGGGAGTCAAACATGGCAAATGCGTATTGCATATACACCGATGGCTTCAAAATGGGAGAAGGCTCAGGATGCGGGATCTCCAGATCACTGGAGCTAAGAGTAAAGTGGGGTATGGGCAAACATACCAGCGTAATTCAGACAGAACTGGCCGGTATCTCCATAGCCGCAAAAGAGATAAACCAAAAAGGTATAGCCGGGAAAATTAAATAATCTGCACAGATAGCATGCAAGCGCTACTAACCTTGAATAGACCACGTGTCACGTCAGGATTGGTAATAGAGTGTCATGAGTCACTAACTCAAGCTTCAGATGGAAATAACATCATCCTGAGATGGGTTAAAGGACACAACGTTCACTAAGCGGATACGCCACTCCAAGAAGAAGGCAAATGACAATCCCAGGTATTCAATACCTCTTCAAACTTTTATGTGTTTCCTTCTATTGGTTTTATTGTCAGATATTATCTTTTATGTAGTCTATTGACTCCATATAGTTAGTCTTATGCTTCATTTATGAGCTAGACACTCTCTGTTGATGTTTGAATCATAATTTCTAATTTCTGCTGCTCTTATGATCTCTTAAGAATAATATTTAACAACAACGATAGAAGTTCTTTTCCATTTATGCTGACTCTCTTGATTATTTTCGGAGTGTCAGTTTTGTCATATTTAATAACTTTTGACTGATAAGCATTTTCTTTAGTGTGTTATATTTTTCTTTTCACTCTGTTAAAATCTTGCTTAATGTCAATGATTCGGAAATATGGTGCTACGTTCTAGCTTTATTAAATTGTACTGATATTTAATTCGCGTCGCTCTCTCCTGGTTCTATAGTTGGTTATAAGTTTTAAAGTGTTTAATTAATTTGGAAACTTGTTTATTCGGGGAAATCCTCATAGATTTGGATTGGAGAAACTCATTAAAAAGATTGAACAATTATGTATTGGCTAATTTTTGACAATTTTGTGAAATATTATCTGCTACAGCTATCGCATGTGGTACTCTGGTGCCTCTATATTTCACTGACCTTTGTTTACATTATTTATTAAGAATATAAATTGAAAAAAACTTTTTAATAGGGACAATTTCACTGGACATGATTGAGTTAACAATTTTTTTGGGCTTTGCAAATTTTCTACTAATTTCATTTTAGTATTAACGCCCTAACATTAGTTTCTTTTTCGTTTTCGTTATTAACATTTGTTTTTTTTTTGGAACTTTTTATTTCTGCAGTTCCCGGGGTTATGACTAGTCCATTGCTTACAGGGCAATCCTTGGGCTATGGATTTGTGAATTACCACCGGCCAGAAGATGCAGAGAAGGCCATCAACACACTTAATGGGCTTCGATTACAAAATAAGACGATAAAGGTAAGGTTCTTATACAACAGATAATCTAAAACAGACAATTTTTTCACAGTAATATTTAGCACTTAGCCTTTGATCCTTCTGGGTTTATTAAATGTATTATTCGAATGTACTTTTAGCATCATCTTAAGAATAACAATTGTTGTGGACGTTTTTCATTTTATGGATCTTCTTCATCACGTTTGGATATTTTTTAAATTTGTTTTTTTCTTGAAACTCTCATGTTTGAATATGTCAGATTTCATCTGTGTTATTCATTATTTTCTTATTTTTTTTGTTGGTGTTTTTAAGATCTTAATTGTTCTTGATAGTGTTACTTCGATAAATGCTTTTTTTTATTATTTCTTCTTCTGTTTGCGTCTTCTTCTTCGCTGTCTTTTTGTCTGATTGCATATGTTTATTAACATCTATTACATTGTGTTTGTTTTACGGATGACTATTAGACTATAAGCCCATGGGCGATTTTTAATAGGTCATTTGACCAAGCATGAATCACATCATATAAAACAATACTACAATATGTAATAACAACTTTAGAAACTATGCCGTCAAGTATTATAGGTGAAGGTGAGTCAAAGGTAAGATAAACTTACCACTCAAGGGACTCTTTGACCAAATATATTTGTACGGTATTTATCAAGTAGGTAATACCAAAATAATGACCTGCAACCTAATGCCGTACACAAATATTGGTACCAGGAGCAGGGAAAAATTTTTTATTTTTGAAAAACTTTTTCCCCATTTTCGACAATTTCAATACAAAGATTCGGATCGGTATATAGAGTAATTTTTTACAACGTCGTACATTTCGGCGGCAACGAGAGTGAGAAATTTAGGCGCAACCCTTAATTTAAACCCCCATGCTTTGAGTACCGATAAGAATTAAGGGCATAGTTTTTAAAGTTGTTGTTACATATTGTAGATTTATATGTGAGTCATGTTGCAGCAAATGACCCCCTAAAAATGTTCATGGGCTTGTAGTTTATATTATTTTTATTATGATCAGTGACCATTTTTGTGTTAAATGTTAATATAGTGTAATTTCTAGTATCGTGTTGAATTTTTCTTTATTAATTTAATAGTAAATCCAGTTGTTTTAGGAATCGGTTCATGAGTAATCATTTATTTAAACGCTTTAAATTGATATTGACTAGAAAATGTTGTTGATATTAAATTTATATTGTTTTTGTCCACTAATGGTAACATACTCACGTTTTGCTATGACTTATACTACATAATTATCTGAACTTGAAATCGAACTCTGGTGTTTAGGTTTTAAATAAAAAATTAAGAATGCATTTAACAACAGAAGGTCATCCGCATCAACTTAATGTAGAGCTAATAGAAAAAATAAATTATAATCCCGGTATTAGGTATATATTTTAAAAAATGAGCAACCTGTGCCATGAATATTTCGACTCCTAATGTGATTGTGTCTTTCTTTGCGACAAAGTACATCAAGATACCTTACATTCAAAATGTTTTCACTGTATTTTTGCAGTTATAAGATTTAATTGCAGAAGGCATTACCCAGTTTAATATTTATATCATAAAGAAATATATTGTGGATAACATCTTTATCTGCTCGAGAGGTATACACTGCTCGCATGTTTCTTCCTAATTATGTGGAACGGATGTGTCCAATATTCTGTTTTGTTGAATCCCTCTGATAACTAATGTATGTATATACTTCTAGGTCTCTTATGCCCGGCCAAGCTCAGAAGCAATTAAGGGAGCAAATTTATACGTATCAGGACTACCAAAAAACATGACTCAGCAAGATTTGGAATCTTTATTCAGTCCTTTTGGTCGAATTATAACATCGCGCATCCTTTGCGATAATATCACAGGTAAGGCACCATATTTTTTATTTATTCTAACTGGTTTGTTTATACAAATTTAGAGTTAAATTACTTAATAAATATGTAATAAAGGGTATATTATCTCTTTGATATTTCATCATGCGTTAAATGACTCGTATATTTATCCAAAAAGGTATTTCAGTATTTGCAGCATATCTAACAGGTAAGTCAGAAGGTTCTAGACAGAGTCAAAGAGAATCTGCCAATTTAATCTGAGTTAAAATCGAAAGATTTTATAAGTTTGAACAAAAAAAAATTAAGATTTTGTATAAACAAACTTAAAGTATATATAAATACATGCTCAGGATGATGTCAAACTAAGGAATTTAGAACAAGGGCAGGTTGGTTGTAATATATGTATAACTTTTATAAAATAAATGTTTAGTGTCATATTAATATTGAATATTTTATATCAATCATAGTTGTCTACAATATTTGAAGATATTACATTTTTAATAAGAATTGACTTTAAAAAAATTAACTGCATGCTTGCCAGTAGTTGTTCTCATTTCAACTTCTAGCAAAATCGACAACAATTTCTTGTGTCTATGCAATATAATTGTGATTAAGTTGTAATTTGTAAATTTATTATTATGTTACATTAGTTTTCCTCGTCATTCTACTTCTCAGGAATCATTTGTTCTAAATGTGCTATTTTTGGTGATACCTCTACCACATCTTTATATGCCCAATCTACTTTTAAGGTACTATTACCTTCTAAAATGCTAAAAAATGACACATTTTCAACAATTTTTTTTTGTATCTTATCTATTATATATGGCAATCAAACTTGTTTTAAATTATTCTACAACTTTTTTTTCTTTTTTTATTGTTCCTGTATTTTAAAGATGGCCGCAAAAATTTTCGTCTACAAATTACTGCTCCATGGCGGCGAACAGTTAATCTCTGGAACAAAAAATCTGAAATATAAAATTCGAGGAGAGTTTTAAAAAAGAAGTGTCCTTACGTGATAGTTTACCAGAAAAATTCAATAATTAAAAAAAAAACAAAATGGCGGGCATTTGAAAAAACTGACCTTTTTTCGGCTTTTTTCAGTCACAAAAAATTTATTAATATTATTTTTTGGTCAAATTGTGCAACACTGTCATAGAAAAAAACAAAACAAACGAAATGGACCATCTGGACTCGTTCCGAAGATTACCTGTCCACCAATTTTAAGAACGTAGTTTTTCTTAAAACTTTTTTCTCCGGATCTAGTCGGTTATGCATTTTACTTGTTTTGGCTTTGTCTATGATAATTTACCACAATTTGACCAAAATAAATAATAATCAAATTTTTGTGACTGAAAAAACGTCGAAAAAAGGTCAATTTTTGGAACAATTTTTTTAAATGTCCGGCATTTTGTTTTTTTGCTCTATTTTTATAATACTGAAACAATGAAAAAACAAGTAAAAAATTTTTGTAAAATGATTTTTGTAACAAAAAAAAAATAATAATTTGTAGGTAGATGCAAAAAATTTTTAGCATTCTAGACGGTAATAATACCTTAAATATTTATTTTTAATTCCAATTAAAATAATATTATATCCTTTTATTATCGTATTAGTTTTTTGTTTATTTCCATTCAAGATTTTTACTCGTTTTGCTCCACGATAATTTTTCGATAAGCATGTGACCTAACACCAATATACCGCAAGTTCGAAGTACTCTACGTTATTATTATTCATAATCCCAGTCATCTTTTGATCTTATATAAGACTGTACAGAACAATCAGTTAATTAGTCTGTTTTGGCAGTACGGCAAAGTGACCGTCTCGTCTGATT
The DNA here is from genome assembly GCF_040954645.1 of Diabrotica undecimpunctata. Lineage (NCBI taxonomy): Eukaryota > Metazoa > Arthropoda > Insecta > Coleoptera > Chrysomelidae > Diabrotica > Diabrotica undecimpunctata. Next base: position 53,086,579 of record NC_092812.1, read on the forward strand.
TTTAAACCATGGAAAAACTTTTATTTTAATTGCTTAAAAAGGTCTTTGAAAGGCTAAAAAAAGTTAAAGCCGACATTCATTTTCCATAATCGCCGATGAAACCTATATCTATCAGTATTCCTCCGAAACTAAAGAATAGTCTGAACAGTGGACACAAAAGTTTTGGGATTCTTTCTCAGCAATCATCTTTTCCAAACCAAAAAAAAAATGGTTCGGCGTTTAAGCTATTGATTATGTACTTTAGAAAGGAACTACAACTTTAAAGAGGTTTTATTATTTCATATTGTCAAAGGGGTGAATTTGTTCCTATACATTAGGTGCATTTGGTTGAATTCAATGCACTTTTGTACATAAAAGTTGTTCAAAATGATTTTTTTCATCTTTTAAAGTTCAAAATGATTTATTTTGACAAAAATATGTTCAAAAAACAAAGCAAAAAGAACGGAACACACTTGATGTTTCTTTTATGCCCCAAAACTATTCCACGAAGGTAAAACGTATTGCTTTACAGAAAAAAAATGTCCTTCCTCTTTAAAATCACATTTGGTAGAACTCTTTAGGATTTACAGTACCCGAGTTAGGATTTTTCAAAATGTGCCAGTCACTCCATTTTGGGCTATTTTTCCTATTTTTTTCGCAAACATTTTTCTGTAACTAGCACTCCGCGGTTTTTTACTATTTGGGGGTCCATTGACCATATGAAACAATAACTCCCCTTTAACGTTGTAGTTCCTTTTAGCTCTATTATTTGAACATAAACAAGAGAGATTTTCATTCCATTACGAAGTAATCACTGCTACTTCTAATTCTTGGATTGATCAACTGTTTTTCATTTAGTTTCCTGCATTTTATTTTGTATTCCAATTATTTCTTTAGGTATGGCCAAATGCTTCGTTGGGTTCTATAAAGTTACGATATATATTCATGTGATTAATTATGGTTGTGAAACGTAGACACTACTGAAGAAAGACGTACAGTGTTAAAAGGAAGAATTTTGGGTCTGTCCGTATGAGGAATGCGCATGAACTTTGAGCTCGACGAGTCAATTAATCACGCCGATATAGTAACGTTTGTTAAATCTCATAGAATTCATCGGCTTGGCCAACGAGTCCGATTGAGCAATGAAAGAAACACAAAAAACATTACCAAATGAAGGCCGACCTAAAAAGAGTTGGTCAAAACAAGTTGAGAATGATCTATTTGGGAGTTCGGAATTAAAGAAAAGTCGCCAATGACAGAATTGGATAGAATGTAATTATTGAACAAGTCAAAACTCACAGAGGGTTGTAGCGCTAGAGGAATAAGAATATTTGAATTGTTAAGACGAACGAAGCCATATGTTTCACAGTCAATATCCCTACCACTCACAAACACACAAACACGACTTGTTTGTTATAGCATTAGTATTTAATTATTTCTGACAGTATCGTCAGTAAGTATGCTTAATTATTTTCCTTAAAAACAACACTCGTTCAATTCACTTCGTAATATATTTTTTATTAATTAAGAAATCACATTTGGTGTATCATTAATCCTGTCAGAACGTTCAGCGAGTTTACTTACTAATATCTACAGTTCCCGTTCTTATAAAGTTAGAAAGAAATTTTTAAAAATAGAAAGTTATGAGTCAAATCCTTGGCTGTTATGATTAATATAACTGGAATTATTTTTAATAGAAGCGGAAAACACATTTGAACTATAAAAATATTTATATTTCAAATAAACGAAATGTTTTTAATTGGAAGAAAATCTATATTTATAAGTTTCGGATTTATTTTCAGATGTTTCTGGAATCTAATACAGATTGAGAAAATATTTTTATATTGAGTTATTTGCAGTTCACATACGCATATTATATATGTGAATTCAACACCTTGGTGGCTGTTTCACTATAAAATATTATAACACTGAATTATCCTCCATATTTGTTATGAAAAGTAATTTCTATTTCCCAATCGCAGAAGTGTTTGGTTAAATGATAATTGACTATTTGTTCATGGTTGTTTTTTTACTGTTCTAGTTTATCGGCTATCTTTATTGCTTACTTGATATATGTCTGATTCTCTGTAGTAACTTACTCTTGTAAATTCTCCCATAAAGTTAAACTTTTTTGATATATAATTTTCCAATACTACTTTTTGTTTCAGTTAGATGAAGAATTATTACATCTCTAATATGTCTTCTCTAGTTTTTTAGTATTTATAAAATTGAAGATTATTCTATTGCGCTAATCTTTATTCAGGAGTTTCCTCTTTATGTGCTTTATTTTCTGTTTAAAATACTATAGAATAAAATAAATCAAAAATTACTACCCATTGTCATTTATAAACAAGGAATTCCACAAGTAGGTATTAAGTAGGCCATATACTCTTATTAAATTTGAACAAATCGGTTTTTAACATCAAAAAATTATTTTTAAAACAAAAAATCGTATATATAATTATATAATAATTATATTATAAGAAATTATAACTTATTAAATATAGGTACGTTCACATGTATCTAGCAGCTGGCACCGGTCTCACTGGTATGCCAGTGCTTGACTAGGACAGCGCTCGAGAGGCACATTTGAGCACACGCTCGATTTACAAAACAAAACAGTCTCATTTTTATGTTTGCACAATGGAATATTGTCGTTGTCGTTTACACAATCGTAATATGCCAATCGGGCAGAAGTATTGCGAAAAAATATATCAAGAAACGGATAGAGAAGGAGAAAGAGAAACGATAAAGAACCCGGAACAAGATGAAGTATAATTATTGACCTATGCAGAAGAGAAAATATGCAAATTTAAAAACGGGAAAACAGCGGGAGAAGACGGAATATATGCAGAACTTATAAAATAAGTACGGTGGGGAGGCACTATACAGAAATATTTATGAACCAATACAGAATATATATGGAGCAAAGAAATAATGCCTGAAGAATGGAAGAAGGGACTCATAGTGACAATCCCAAAACAAGGAGACCATAGAATATGCAAAAAATACCAAGTAATTAATTTACTGAATGTAACATATAAAGTAATGACTGGTATAATTAGAGACAGACTAACAATATATACAAAACAAAGCATAGGAGATTACCAGTACGGTTTTATCAAAAAAATACTGGGACCAAATAGAGAAAACGAAGAGGACGCAAGACAATGGATGAATCACGAAATACAAGAATGGATGAATTAATAGAAGAATAGAATCGGAAAGGCCGAATTTGGATTAAAAACTGGCAGAAATTTGATGCTTCAGAAAAACTTCCAAACTTTTAACCGAAGATCCAGAAAATTACAAAAATTGTTTACGGATGTCGGAGAAATAGTTTAAAATTGCCATTGTTTTTGCAATATTTTCATAGGCATCTACTCGTGAATTCCTGTGTTTGTATCGATCAGAGTAAACATCCCACAAACTGTTCATATGTTCATACACTTCAAGAAATTTTACAATGTCCTGGGAATTCCATTTTTTAGCTCGTGGACTGTTCATTTCAAGTGATATTTTTGTTAAATTTGCTTAACAACAAATTTAAAAATATAATATAAAATATTATATATATTATAATAATAATTATAAGAAATATTATAATCTAATACAACCACTACGGCACTACTATAGCTACTATGGCGCATGAAAAGTTGGAAGATTCTAACTTTACTGGCACAATGCATGCACTATTCGGACTTGCTTTCAGTTCTCTCCAGTAACTGTTTATACATGCCATTTTATTTTACTGGCACGTCAACAACTACTGGCGCCAGAAAATCAATGCGTGTATAACTCGCCTTTATCTTCTATGTGAATTTGACACCATATACGTATATATAGCAGTCGCCGAACTCTGCGTGGACAAACTGGGCGGGACACCTTCAAAAACTTTGTTGCACACATACAAGACCTTTGTCAGACCGATAGTCGAATACAAGGCCTGCATCTACGCCACCCTGAATGCACATCAACTTACCGCCATCGCGGCCACCGAACGTCGTATCTTACGATACTGCATGAGGAGGGAGTGGTCGTATCCATCAGCCCGCATTCACGCAATATCCAATATAACACCGATAAAGGACAGAATCCTAACCCTCAGCAGGAAGTATGTCCTAAGAACCATAGCCGGCTCAAACAACAGAGCCAAACAAACATTAAAGACACCTTGCAATCATAGAGGGCAAATACTCACCAGGATTCCCTTAAGAAAAGTTCCATTTCCTCCAGCTAAACTTCTCCACAACACTGGACACGAACTTCCTGATGAGTATTTTGATATATTAGAATCTTTTCCCATACATTATCGCAGGTAAAGACTGCGCGCCACAAACGCTAATAAAGAGCCGTTCCCATAAACTTGGCTGGTAACACCGAAGTACCTAAACTGACATGCTTGGCAGCACCCCTTTTCCTCTTGTGCGCTACTGGATCTTCTGAGATCACACACACACCTAGCCACCTTCAGCTACCCTCCTGCCCCTTAGTAGTCTACCACTCCCACCTCCACAAGCAACCTTTCACGCGATTGTCGTTTACCACACCCCCCACAACTCCTAGAAAAAAAAAAAAACGGAGTTCCCATTCCTTGAAGAGGCTCAGGCCTAAACAAGGTTAAAACGATCCTGTCTTGTCTCTGCGTGGCACGAAATTAACAATTAAAAAACAATGGGTTGCTATAAAGTTATTGCTAAAAGCTCTTTGAGATCATGTAAAATGGATTTTTAGGTTTAATTTGATAAATTTAATAATTATTTGATTAATTTGATAATTAACTTGTTACCGCCAAAAAATTTAATTTTACAATTTGTTTAAAACAATTGTTTAAAGCATATTTTTCTCTTGACAGAGAGTAAAAGTACTTTTGAAAAACTTACTAGTGTAATTAAAAAAGAGCTATTGTAAACGTTTTAGATTGTTTTTAATATAAAAGTATAAATTCAGCGTTTTTTAAGCATACTTCAAATGCCTCACATTTTTTACCAAAACTCAAAACTAAAATTTCATGCTATAGGTTTTAATATAAGGTTCTAGTTATGGAAACTAAATAGTGGCCGGTCAACTAAAGGGATAAATTATATTAATATCATGAGAATCCTAAAAATGGCAAAAATCGCGCCACGTTTATTTATGTAACACCCTATAAAAACTGAGTTCATTTGCGACAAAATAAAAACTGCACTCTTTACATGAAGACTACACACTATATATATATGTATATATATATATATATATATATATATATATATATATATATATATATATATATATATATATATATATATATATATATATAATGTGTGTGTGTGTGTATGGACCAGTTTTTTTAAACAGTTTTCAATTAAACGTATTATCCTGATTTATTTTTGTTAGTTATAAAGCGAAATACCACATTGTGCCATGTCCACCAATACTATATAACGTAGACTCCTGTTTGGCTTTTATCCAGTTATATAAATAAGTAGACACCATTCACTTGTTACTGTTAATATTAATCAGCCGGCTACTTTGAACATATTTTAGATTTGTAGACACAAAAATTCGCTCGTTTCAGGTGTTTTCTTATTTAGTTTCAATACGACTCAGTTAAAAATTAAAAATTTGAAACACCTTTTTATTATACTGACAATAAAACTTTTCTATGAATTATTATTGATAAACTCTTAAGAATAATTTTTCATAATACTCCATCGTTCTAGTATGGCATCCAGCTTTTGGATATTTATTTTTATTGGGCTATATTTATGACTTAAAATATAATTATATGAAGTGTGTATCCATCTTGTCTGTTGGAATAATTTTTATAGCTTCACCCTATATCATTCCCCTTGTCTTTTCTGCTCTGTATCATATTGTCACAGAATAATAAACAATCAGAGTGCCCACTCCGCTTGTCAAGATAAGTACGCATATCTCGTTCGCGCAGACGGAATCAGCCATGTTTTAAACGGAACCAGTGCTGTTCAGTGAAATTTTATCTTGTGTGCATATAAAAATTAACCCGGTTTAATTGATTTACGTTAACCATAGACATAATATGCAATATATAATCCGTACTTTTAGTTGAAGAATAGATTAAATTATTTCAAATTTACTAAATTATTAATCTCTAAAAATTTTAATTACAGTTCTTTTGTAGCTTGTCACAAATTTCTCAATCCGAGTCTGTGTATCCGTTTAAAATATAGCGATCGCGTGCTGACACACTTCAAAGGCGGCATCTGAGACTGGGAATTCTGATTGTTATTTATTCTGTGATATTGTTGTCTATGTTGTTTGAGATAAAGAAATACTCGACACTATAAAGAAAAGAAAAACGAGTTACTTTGGTCACATACTAAGAAATGAGAAATACGAATTGATGCGGCTGGTCATACAAGGGAAGGTGGAAGGCAAAAGAGGACCGGGGAGAAGACGCACGCCCTGGCTGAAGAATCTGAGACAATGGAGTGGGAAAACGTCAATAGAACTTTTCAGAACGGCTGCAGATAGAGTCAAATGGGCCATGATGATCGCCAATGTCCTTAGGGATGGGACACGTTAAGAAGAATATGTGGTTTGGTCGATTTGACAACTTAAATTGCTATCTTTACTTTTCGTGTTTAGATATGAATCCTATGTCTTTAAAATATATATATATATATATATATATATATATATATATATATATATATATATATATATATATATATATATATATATATTATCAGAACTGTCATCATTCTGTCGTTTGACGTGTCTAGATAATTTCCATTTTTGCATAGTTTTAGTATAACAAATCTGGCGACGTATATTCACTATTGTTGTCATCCATGCAATCAATTTTGAAGGTCACGTTTCAATTATGTTGAATGGTAGTGTGCTTGGTAGTTTTTCTACTAACCTGGAATGACATATTGCATTATTTATACCTAACTGCGAACCTGCTTATAGAAAATCTGTTATTTTGTCAAATTTTCTTCTGTGAGTGCTTTATGAAGATGATCCGATGTTGGCTACGGTTTTAAGGACTTCTAAAGTGGAAAGCATCTATTCTTTATTCTCTAATTATATATTATTCTTTCCTCTCAATAGATGACCAAAATAAAATATTTTTTTTACTAAATATTTTTTTAAGATAAATTATTATTAAAGAAACCTATGATATCAATTTATATTTTTGTCATACCGTTTTAGATTTAGTTAGTTAAAATTTTTATTCAAAACCCTTTTCTAAATATCCTGTGGTAACGTATCTGAGCATTTTTAAGTACTTTATAGTATATTGAATATTATATGTCAAGGTCAAGGTACTTTGACCAATACTTATAATAAATGATTCCTACATTTTTATACAACATTGTTTTCATTTATGTTGCTATCGTAAATACAAAAGTAATAATAAATGTATAATTAATGATTGGTCTAAGTACCTTAAGTTATATTTTGTACAACACGTTACACTCTAACTAGAAACACATATTAATTGAGAATAATACCTGAATTAATGATGAAATAAATCATCGTCACCTATGTTCATATATCCAAGTATTTTTTCATTATACAAATTATTCTTCAATCTATAAATAGCCTTATTGGTTCATTATTTAATCAATAAAATGAATTCGGTCGTGTAAAGTGTCTATTTACCAGAAATTGGATGTGAGAGAATAATATGTGAACCACGAAAATCTTTGAACGTCAAATTTTAAGGAAGATATTTTGACCTGCACAGGACAAATCGATATCGATAGAAACATAATAATATGTACTGAAAAAGTAGAAGAGTAGACTGAATCAAGAAGAATGGGCCGAAGAGCAGAACAATCGATGAATGACATTGCATAGACGATTTGTGCTCATAGATAGTCGTTAACAAAATGACAAAAATACTACTATCTATAAAAAGGACGAAAGTTTTCTACGATTTACCTTACAATGGGAAATCACAATGGTTTGTATTTTGTTTGGTTTAATACTAATGCCTATTATTATACAGGGTGTCACAAAAAGATTGATCATAAATTATACTACGATTTATAGAAATGAAAATAAGGCGATTTAGCCCAACTTACCTATATGCAAAAGTTCACCCAGAAAAAATTACAGGGTGTCAAACCAAATTTTTTAATATTTCCCCAAAACGATTTAAAATTTTTCAAAATTTTTTTTTCAAATTTAAAAATCACAATATATATTATGTATTAGCATGCCGTTGCCAATAAAACCGAGGTAGCGAAAATATTTTTTTCTTGATTTTTCTAGATATTTAGAGGGGGTAACCACATCTGTTCTCTTCGAAAATGTTTTTAGTAGGTATATTATTGAATTAAAAACGGGACGTCAATGGAATGAAATACCTATTTTGTATTATTTTTTTTGTTTGGTAGTATTTGTTTGTAAAATTATTAATTTAGAAGATACAACCACTTATTTTTAAAAGGTCAAGCTAAAATAATACAATATTAGTTTTTGCAAATATAAGTTTATTATTCGAGTAGGCAAATTGTTGTTGAGTTCTCTATGTTGACAGTAGCTTGACAGTTACTGTAAACTAAAGTTTTGTTTAAATTAATTTGATTGAAAATGGGCAATTACAGTTTTTCAATGAAAAAATTGTCACATAATGTCCCATTTTCACGTGAAATTAAAGTTTTTTGTGGATTTTTAGAAAAGTTATTAATAATCTTCAAAAAATCGACTTTTGAAGCCATTTTTGAAACTCTAATTTCAAAGGATTTTCAATGCTTTTTCAGTAAAATTGTGACACTTGTTCATATAATTTCCTGTCTTCAAATAGCGATCTTACATTGTTTATATATTGTTTATAAGTAAAAAATTGACATTTAATATCCTTTTCATAATTTGTTTATTACATATTATCATCAAATTTATCAAAAGCAGTTGTTAGATACCTGTATCAAAGAGTGTCTTGGAAAAATAGTGCTCTGGTCTATATGTGGTTTTTGCAGAATCATGCTCCACCCTTATATAGCGGCAAGGTTGTGGCATTTTTATTTTAGCACTATCTAACACGTGGGACAGGAAGGTGGCCTGAAGGTGCACCAGTTAAATGGGCACCACGTAATCCAGATCTTAATCAAATATTCTATTCCGTGGAAATAACTAGTGAAGAACAATTAATGAATCGAATTTTAGAACCTGCTAATGCATTTCGACAGAGATATTTGATTTTACAATCGGTATTTTTCGGTATTCATTGTTGAAACGATGTAGAGCCCGTATACAGTGGGAGTGGGTCATTTTGAACACTTTTTGTATTAATATATTTTTTATGTTCCTAATTGACAATTAATAATAAACTTTATATATTTTTAAGAATGTAATATAGTCCAATAAACAAAAAGTAAAATGTAAAGTAATTCGTTTCAGAACAAATCCTTGAAAAAATTTAAGTTTTGGTTTGAAAATATGGATTTATGTCAAAAGTGTCAGTTTAAAATAACGGCGTCATTGTTTAAACATTGATTTTATAGCAAAAATCACAGAAAGTCATTATATTTCATTTTTTTTCAATACTTCTTTCCTAATTAGAAGTTTTCATTTTTGTTTTTTTGAAAGGTTATGAAAAAACGATTTATTTGAGACCTTCTAAATTAAATTTGGTTGATAATTTAGTTAAACAATTGCGAAAAAGTGCAAAAACTTTTAGGAGCAATTAACAAAAAAGGCATAAATAATAATAAAAGTTACATAAAAATATGTCACATGTATTTTGTGGAAGTTTTTTATTGTTACATAAAATGAATTTCCATCAAGTAACGGTCGAATCCATCAATTATTTAAAAATATGTCTTTTAACACCCTTAAAGTACACATAAACTTTTGTTAAAAAATATTTATTTATTTAAAAGTTAATCCCATTGTTTGTTATAAAGTTGTTAATTTGATAATGAAAAACGCGGTTGTTTTCGTCACCTTAGAAAACCTTATAAAATCTGATTTTGTTCGTTTTTATTTATATTTTCAAGATATGTAAGTTGAAATACCATTTTCAAAATTATAAACCCCTAAAATTAAGTTTAAATAACGACCTAATTTGTTTATAAAGTTTTTCGTTAATAACTTTGCGAGATATGATATCTTACATATCGTGAAAATATAGATAAAAACGGACAAAATGAGATTTTATAAAGTGTTGTAAGGTGACGGAAATACCTGCGTTTTTCATTATCAAATAAACAACTTTCTAATAAACAATTGGAATAACTTTTAAATAAATTAATATTTTTCAACAAAAATTTGTGTAATTTAAGGGTGTTAAAAGACATATTTTTATGTAACCTTTGTTATTTTTTATGTTTATTGCTCCTAGAAGTTTTTGCAGTTTTTCGCAATTGTTTAAATAAATATAATAGAAATATATATTATAATAAATCCATATTTTCATACCAAAATGTCAATTTTTACAAGAGTTTGTTCTGAAACGAATTACTTCACTTTTTACATATTTACTACAATTTTAATTGACTGGCCTAATATTGCATTTAAAAAAGTGGCTGTATTTTCCAAATTAATGATTTTATAAACAAATACTAACATGCAAAAAGTTGTAAAATAGTTATTTCATTCTATTAATGACTCGTTTTTAATCCAATGTTATACTACAAAAAAGTTGGGAGGAGAAAAGTGTTGGAAACGCCCTCTTAAACATCTAGAAAAATAAAAAAAAAATGTTTTCGCTGCTTATTATAATAACTTATTATTATAATTTTCAAAACAAATTTTACATCGTTTTGGAGCAATATTAAGAACTTTTTGTTTGAAAAAACGGTTTTGTTTTGTAATCTTAACATCCCGCAACTTTTTCACGATGCACTTTTGCATATAGGTAGGTTATGCCAAATCGACTTATTTTCATCCGTAAAAATCGAGGTATAATTTATGACCAATTTCTTAGTGACACCCTATATATAAGTCACTTCACTTATAATTTCTTCGTGTAATTGTAATTATGGAAATTCGAAGAGTCACTGTAATGTTTATTAAATATCGGAATAGGTGAAATAATAATATACTTGCAATGTAGAAACACTGTGAATGGATCTGAATACACTGAAGACAGACTTATTCACTATGTACTTAGAATATCGTTCAAATTATTATTGTGTTTATTTCATTGAAAAAAAAAATGGTGATGTCAAGTTCATGAAACAATTTTAAATTTTTAATATTTAACATTTCTTGAAAAGTGGACAGTGTAAATTATTTTTGTTGAAAAAAATCCACTTTAGTAGTTTTAAGATTTTTTGACAGGACTTGAAGAAGGTATATGTTTCTATTCCTTATTTATTTTAAAAAAGCATCGACGTCAAAGGCTCTATTAGAAAATTACTTCAACGCCTAATTATAATAAACAAGGTATAGATAAGAATTCCAAAATGTACCGATATTGGTAAGATTAAAAATATAGACTTGATCTTTGTGTGATTTCTAGATTTAGTATAACGGATTGTATAATGCCACAATCACAGTAACATACATACAAACTACATCAAACATACTAGCAGTTTATTTATTGATTACTCTAATCAGTAAATATTTAGTTTTTTTATTATTTTTAGATGTTGTAGCTTTGATTTAATTATGATATGATTTGACTCAAGTTACTGTTGAAATTTGGCTTAAAGTTTAGAGGTGGTCACGGGTGACAAAGCCCGCACACTACCAATAAATCACCACTTAATTTTATCTTATTGTACCTATATTTTGCGTTTTTTCTTCTCTTCCCTAGTACGTCAATTTGTCTCGGGGGCCGGAGAAAATTTGCCTGGTATGTACTTATTCTCTACCATAACACCCAAAAAACACCACCCACAATTACTATTCATATATGTGATAAGTACAATATGGAACAGCATAGATATTATATTACAAATTTTAAAATAAAAAAAATTCATAGAATATTGAATTGGATTTATATTTATAGTTTTTAAAATTTAGTTCAAAATTTACTATAAATATTATAGTTTTATCATTCTTTTATAGGGAGGGAATTTTCAATATCAAATATTAATCTGCGGTTATAAGAAGCACGCGTATTTCATGGTGCGGGACCATAAAGCATGTCGAGCCACTAATCTAAGCAACATCTACTAAAAAAACCTTTTCGTGTAGTACACACAATCACTAATACTATAACGAATATTCAACTTCAATAATATCAGTCAATCTGTGAAATAATCGTCGTTTTCACAAAATATTATACAGGTTTTTAAAGGTTTTAAAAGGTATATCAGGGATAGCTGGTGACACGTATAGCTGATTTGCTTTATTTTTTTAAACAATCATTAAAAGTGAAAAAATCATTTTTGTCTATAAAACGTTTTTTGATACATTTTAGAGAAAAATGGTTCAAATAAAAGTTGTAGATCTTAAAAGATCGTGGGACAATACCCAATAGATTAAATGTCGCATCGGAAAGGCAAAAAGTGCATTCTTGACTATGAGCTCTGTGTTCAAGAGCCATGACCTCACCCTAGAAACAAAAATAAGGCTCCTTAAATGTTACGTGTACTCAGTGCTTCTGTACGGAGTAGAAACATGGACATTGAAGGCGGAAACTCTATCAAAACTTCAGGCTTTTGAGCTATGGTTATACAGAAGGATCCTGAATTTAGCAAATCATAATCGATTTTTTGAGGCTTCAATTTTAAGATATATTAAAAAATTTCAATATTTTACCAAAATTGTTATTAAAAAAATCGTTTGAAAAAGGACTTTTTTAGCTTATAAATATTTATAATAACTTTAATATTAAAAAAAAAGAACAAAGTTATTAACATTTATAAATTAGTGCAAATAAGAGTTTTTTGCAATTATCTCGGCCAATTGTTTATATATTTTAATTTAGAAACTCGCAAATTAAAGAACTTTTTAAGATCTACAACTTTTATTTAAACTATTTTTCTCTAAAATGTATAAGAAACGTTTTATAGGCCAAAACGATTTTTTCACTTTTTATGATTGTTAAAAAAACAAAGCAAAATCAGCTGTGCGTCTTCAAGGATTTGTCATCAGCTATCCCCATATACATTTTAGAACCTTCAAAAACTTTTTTACTGGCCTATAAGCCGTACAAGGGGCGTAAACAGAACGAGTTCTAGATTGTGCTGTGGTCTTTAAAACTGCGATGTAAAGACCGATATTATATTAACTGTGATTATTATCTTTTGGTGAAAAAAACGTGGAATAAATTAAAGCAAATTTAGTAGGTATATATTTTAGCTAAACCAATTCATAATTTCCATATCTACTTTTAAAACCCCAAAGTTAATCCTATGCCGACCTTTGCTATGTTATCAGACCTATGCTGAGGGAAGTATCGAAATAAATAAATAAATGTCAGACTGATTGTAAACATCAAAATATTGTTCGGTTGAGCTAAATACTTCATCATTATTCTCTTTAAATTTATCCCTAAACTGAGTCGGCTTCATTCATTCATTCATTTTGGCTTTACAACCCTGTGTGGGTCCTAGCCTCCCCAAGAATTTTTCTCCAGTCGTCCCTATCCATCGCCTTCCTCCGCCAAGCACGTATTTCCATATTTCTCATGTCTTCATCGATGTTATCTAGGAATCTTGTTCTGGGTCTTCCTCTTCTTCTTTGACCAATAGGTCTATCAAGGAGCGTTTTTCTAGCTGGGTCGGTTTGCTCCATCCGCATTACATGGCCTACCCACCTCAGACGTCCTATCTTTATGTGTTTTACGATATCTGGTTCCTGGTATATCCTATAGAGTTCGAAGTTGTATCGTCTTCTCCAGACACCATTTTCATTTACCGCTCCATAGATGCGCCTTAGTATTTTTCTTTCGAAACATCCTAACATGTTTTCATTGCTTTTTGTTAAAGTCCAGGTTTCTGAACCATATGTTAGGACTGGGCGTATTATTGTTTTGTAGAGTTTTACTTTTGTATTTCTTGATATAACTGTAGATTTAAAAAGGGGATTAAGCCCAAAATAGCATCTATTAGCCGTGCAAATTCTGCGGTTTATCTCTGCGGTAGTGTCATTTTCAGTAGTCGGCTTGAGTCGGCTTCTCTAATTACATTTGTCTATCTAGGGTCATACCGACATGTCCTGTTTAAGCTTCTCCCCCAAGTTTTCTTTGGTGTTCCTCTCCTATTCCTTCCAGGAACCCACAGATCAGCAATTTTTCTATCGACGTTGAACATCACCAAACCATCTTAACCTGTGCCCCCTCATTTTGGCGTCAATTGGTGCCACCCCTAGACTTCCCCTAATTCTTAACTTTATCATTTTTTGTCACTCCACTCATCCATCTAAGCATTCTCATTTCCACCACGTGCATTCGTTGTTCCTCTTTCTTTTTTACTGCCCAAAATCATAGCTGATCTTATGGCTATTTTATATAATTTTCCCTTCAGCTTCAGTGGAATTTTTCTGTCACACAACACCCCCCCCCCCCACTAACTTCCTTTCACTTCATCCATCCAACCTTAATTCTACTGCATGCATCTCCATCTATTTCCCCATTACTTTATAATACATATCCTAGATACTTAAAACTTACATTTTTTGTAGTAACTCATCTTTAAATGAACAGTCCAAATACTCCTATTTTTATCCTACTATGCTTCGTTATTATTTGATAAAAAAAAAGAATAAATGAGGACTAATCACCAAGCCTTGGTGTAATCCTACTTTCACATGAAATTTATCAGTCTCTCCCACACCTGTCCTAGGTAGAGTGGCATCTTCGATTTGAATATAACTGCATTTCTATCAAAAGATGACAAAGCCAGTTTCATTCTTCTCTTGATTTCTGGGAGTGAAGAACCAGATTTATGTATTAATTGTCCCAGGTATACATACTCGTCTACTATCTCAAGTGCAATGTTGTTTATCTTTACATTTTGGACATCCACTAGCTCATTGTACATGGTTTTTATTTTTGTCAAGTTCATTTTTAGGTCAACTTGATTGCTAGCTGCATTTAGATCGCTTATAAGTTGTTGTAGTTGTGTAGAATTATTAACAATCAGAACGATGTCGTCTGCAAATCTTAGATGGCTGAGGTATTCTCCATCAATAGATAGTACTTTGTTCTGCCATCTGCCAGTTTATTTTGCTGATTATATTTTCTATAGTTACACTGAAGAGCTTTGTCGGAACGTCTCTGGTAGTTAGAAATTGTGAAGTGTTTTTTAATAAATTTTTACCTTAGCTTTTGCTTGTCTTTATATATTTACTTAAGTCTCTACATACGGTTTATCAATGCCTTGGTTGGTCAAAGCTTCTATTACTGCCTTGGGATATATAAAATCGAAAGCCTTCTCGAAATCTATGAAGGTTAATGTTAGCGGTATTTCATATTCTTTAGCTCTACTCGTTAGTTCTCGAAGCGTATGGATATGATCCAGGGTACTGAATTTACTTCTAAAGTCAGCTTGCTCTCTTGGCTGTGCAGCATCGAATGCATTTGTTAATTTGTTGTTGATGATCTTTGTGAATATCTTGCATATGATTGGTAGTAGACTTATATGTCTGTAGTTTTTGATATCCTCTTTGCTACCTTACTTATGAATGAGAATTATGTTCGTAATTATGCCTGCTAAGATTTTCCACTTATTTTGGCCAGCGTATTTTAGCAGTTCCACTGTTATGCCATCTATACCAGCTGCTTTACCGCTTTTCAGGTTTGTAATTGTCGATTCTACTTCTTCCGGAAGGACTTCTCTTACACCTTCTCGATCACTGATTGCTTCTTCAAATGTTCTGTCTGTATTTCTTGTTTGTTCATTAGAGCAACGATTTGCTTCTTCCCAATGATTAATAAATTTCTTGTTTTCTTATAGTTTTTTTCTATTTTCGATTGCATTTTCTACCAGTCTTTTATTGCATTTTTTCATGTCTTCCTTAATGCTTTTCCTTAGTGTCTTACAATGTTCTGTGTATTGCATTCTTTGTATGTTGCTACTTACTTTAATTTCTCTTCTTTGTTTTAGCATTATTTTGGATTTATTAGACAGTTTACTATGTTCATTTTGTTGTTGAGGGCTTCCGATTTCTTTGGCACTATCAAGGATGATTTCCATTAATTGAGAGCTGTCGATTTGGTCATGTATTCTTTCATCAATTGTCCTTTGGTAGCGATCTGAGTTTTCTTTTAGATTGTTAATATTTATACCGGTTACTCTTGGTTTTGTGATTAATTTTATTCTTTCTAGTTTCAGATCTAGAACAGTTTTTGCTCTGATTAGTCTATGGTCGCTGGCTGTTTGAAATTTATTTATTACACTGACATCTTTTAGACATCTTTAAAAAAATACTTTTCTATATATTATACATAAAGTCTTCAAATTCTGTGTAAATATTTAAATGAACTAAAATTTTCTTCGATTTTTCTGATATATATGTTTGATTTTACTATATCTATATATAATCCAGTAAAATAATGGTAAGCTCTTTAACACGTAGGGAGACTATTTCCATGTTATCAAGCCCTAGGTAACTTTGTAGACTAGAGTATCTTTCTAAAATTTTTTCACGCATCTGGACGTCGCTAGCAGTACCACTTTTTACATGGTCTTTAGAGATGTTCACTAAGACCCAACTATTTAATGTTCTCTAGGGGTTTCTTCGGAATGGCATCAGTAGTAGAGAAGATATAGGTACGTCTGAGTCCATTCTCCATCGTCTCCTTATTTGTGTACCTTACTGAGATGTTAATAAGATTGTAGGTATGGTCTGGACACTTCCTTATCTCCATTGTTTCCTTATTTGTATTTCAAGAACTCTATACTTGAATATTATGTCGTTGCATTTAATACGTAGATTATTGTTGTTGGGTGTAGCCACTTCAATAAGCGTTGTTGGTCTAGTTAATCTATTGAATAATATTTTTATTATCGGTCATACGATAGCCTCACAGACTAATGAGTACAACTCATTAGTCTGTGAGAACAGGAGGAACTTTAGCTTCTCATTTCGTATTAATATTAAATTTTTTTATTATTGAAATAATTTATTTGTTTTTGTCTGACTCATTAATATTGTTAGAAACATATATATTGACAGAATCTTGAATCTAAAATACCTATTGTTTACTGCTACTATATGGATCACTATAAAAGTAATATCGCCGTATAACAATTTATTATGATTTGCTTAATATCAATTTTCTGATTTTGCCTCATCTACAAATAAGCCATCCTTGGGTTAGGCAACCCAAATTTTGCTTGCGTTTATGTTGTAAATTATATACCTACTATAATCAAAAATATTAGATCAATCGACAAAAAATTAGACATTGAATAAAATTTATAAAATCCATTTGTAAATTTTGGGAACTTAAACCTTGAGTCGTAGATTAAAATATGTGCATTAAAGTATGTATGGATAAGGCAACAACTTTACTCTTACTCGTGTAAGATTTTTCGGTTTACATTGTTTACGATAGTTTTATAATTTTTGGCATCAAAATTTTTGAGCAATGTTGTACCTATTACATATATGATACTAATCCACCTTTGGTTGTTCTGTTAACGAGTCGCGAAACAACGAATCAACTCAATGCTATAAACAACCGCTAAATGTCAATATTAGTAAAGACGAAACTAAAATTATGAATTAAAGGATGCACCTCTCCCCCTAATCAATTGACGAACAAATGTTCTGATATTAAGTTAACACTTTTCTTAAGTTCAGTTCACTTACAGCTTTTACGACATTTTGTTCCTGTTTTATTTTTATTTGCGTCGTGGCATGTAGGTTTATTTGGTTTTTTGGTTCGTTTTCGTTTTGTTTAATTTTGATCAAAAGCAGAGCAATCACTACCTTACACACATTACACTCACACTGTTTATTAAAAAGTAGAAATATCAAAAATGTTCGTATTTCTTCTCTTTGATGACATAATTTTCATACATAGGCTTTTGGAGAATCATCTTAATAAAGTTCTTGATGAACATATCCCAGAAAAGTATCTAATGGCCTATGTTTGAAAAACAAACGGAATCGAAGCAGTTTTTCAGTACTTCATTTCCTTTATTAAGGAAATTACAAAAACACTGAGAACCTGTTTTGTTGTTCCACATCCAATTCAACCTTTTCAAACGTATGTATTTGATTTAGGTCTTTCTAAAGGAGTAGGTTTTATTCGATTCGATCAACGCTTAGAAGCCGAAAGAGCAATCCAAGAATTGAATGGTACCATTCCCAAGGGATCCACCGAGCCCATAACAGTGAAGTTTGCTAACAACCCAAGCAACAACAATAAAGCTATTCCTCCGTTGGCAGCCTATCTTACTCCACAAGCAACCCGTAGATTCGCTGGACCGATTCATCACCCTACAGGTCGCTTCAGGTAAATATCATTATTCTACTTCTACTAACAATAGGACTTCTTCAGATTTCTTTCCTCAATGTACAGTGGAGACAACCTTAATAATTGTCACTTGTTAACTGCTTTCTAAAGCTCTAATGAGCTGCAGCTTGAAGTATTTTTTGGCTTTTAACTTTACATAATCGACGTCATATTTATAGTCTCTCATATATTCCAATTTCAATAAATTTGGATAACATTATTTATTCATTTTGATTGATATATCAATATTTATTTCCATTGCTACATTGCCAATATTCAATGTTATAGAGCAGTATGGAAAAGGCATATAAACCAGAGAAACTAGCAAATAAAAAGCATTTTAGGTGACACTCTTTGTCACCTAAATTTATTGATAATATGTAATAAACGAAATATGCAAAAGATTGAACGTAATTTCTGACTTATAACGGGAAGGCCAGTAAATTTTACTGAAAAAGCATAGAAAATCCTTTAAAATAAAAGTTTGTAAAATTATTTTTGTTAATTTGTTGCTTAATTTTTGCAAAAATAGCTTCAAAAGTAGGTTTTTTGAAAATTTTTATTAACTTTTCTAAAAATGCAAAAGAAACTTTTATTTAGCGTGATAAGAGGGTCAATATCACATGTATTCAGCTATAAAAATTTCAAGTAATTTCACTTAACAGTTATTACAACTAATTTCAGTCTACATGAATTCTGAAAGGACCAAATTGAAGAGAAAGGCTTATAGTACCAAATTATTTTATTTAACGATTAGAAACTTTATGTTAAGTATTGTAAAATAGGCTTACAAAAGTACTGTGATTTTTAGCTCATAAACATTTAAAGTAACAAACGCATCAAAATGTAGTTAATTTTTATACGAGTTAAAAAAAAATACAACGTCCTATGACATTTACAACCGCGAGTTAGTCCTTTTTTTGATTTTTCGATTTTACTATTTCAAAAACTGAATTCATAACTTTGAATTTATAAAAGTCGCAATATCTCTGGTTCTAATCAACGAAAATTGATGTTTTTTAATTTGGGATACTTTATAGATTATAAAGATTCAATTAGTTAATTTCTGAATTGTTTATTTACCCGAGTAATTTGTTTACACAATTTAAAATAAAAATTTATTTTTCAAAATTTTACTTTCTTTTTATTATTATTAGTTATGATCCAGATTTAGCCATACGGTTCTCATTCCATCTAAGGGGAAAATTCACTCATACCAGATACCTACGGTATCAAA
Source organism: Diabrotica undecimpunctata (assembly GCF_040954645.1). NCBI lineage: Eukaryota > Metazoa > Arthropoda > Insecta > Coleoptera > Chrysomelidae > Diabrotica > Diabrotica undecimpunctata. The sequence continues at coordinate 53,106,135 of NC_092812.1, forward strand.
AGGATTGAGTTCTGGTGAGGTTCTTTCCGTGTTTTCGAGCCATAGTTAACTTGGTATGCTGGAGTTTGTTCCCAAAAATTTTCGTATACATCTGGACGTATCGTCTGGATGCTATTCATTCGTCACAGATTAGTGTTGTTTGTTTCGTTAGTTTAGTAAGAGATCTGGTCTACTATTTGCTATTGTTTGGTTTGTGAGCACAGTACGGTCCTAATATAGCTTGAAGTTGTCATTTTCAAGCATACTCTCTGGGACGTTATTGATAATATGGGAAATGGTGTGCTTGGAGAAGTCCGAGTTTGGTAGCTACCTCTTGAAAGATTTTCCCTACTGAATCATGCTGTTCTTTGTATTCAGTTGCAGCAATTGCATGACAGCCCCCAATAAGATGTTGGATGGTTTCTTGGGCTTGATATCCATATCGGCATTTGTTGTTCTGGACTTGAGGATCTTTAACGATATATTGATGACGATATACTTGGTAAGATTTGACAGAGTCGATGATAAGTTGTCCTTTGCAGCCCATGAAATCCTTACTGCATCCTTTCTGTTGAGGCTCTACGATATTGTTTAGAGCACAGTGTTGGTAGATACGTTGGAATAACTTGGGTGATATTTTGCTCCTTTGGTATTAAATAAGTTCTTCCCTGCATTAGAAAAGATAGTATTTCCTGCAGATTAGAAATAATTCTGATAAGCACTCATGAACACTCCGGAACTTCTTAAGCCAGAAGTTTTGAACTCCGTCTGGTCCAGGAGATTTACAGTTATGAAGCTCTTTGATAATATTTAAAACTTTTTCAGTAGTGCAGGGTTCGTAGGGAGTAATAACGTAGTGTTGACAGTTGTGCGTCATATCTTCGATCCACCCAGCATTGGTGTTAAGCGAAGCTGGTGTGGAAAGTTGATTTTCCCAAAACTCATGAATTTCTTTTAGGTTTGGGTACGATTTATGGTACTTCCTGCAGTAGAATTGAGTTTCCGATAGAACGCCTTCTCGGCATTCTCAAAAAGTTTAAAGCACTGTTGTGCTGTGTTGTGTCTGGATCATATTGTGAGTGTCTTGCGGTGGCTAGCATTATTTCTTCAGCTCTCTGATTACTTTTCTACTTGTTGTTCCTCGAACATTTTCCTTGATTTGAGCAATGTCCCTACGTAATGATTTAATTTTCCTTTTATTTATTATTATTATTTATTTATTTATTATATTATTAGTAGAAAATATAACAGAAAATAATTTTCTGTAAAATTTATTAAATTTATTGTTAATAGTAATTTAGTAACAAGTTCCAAAAGTGATATTTTACGGGAAGAGTAGGAAGGAATACTGCGAATCACGTAAAATCACTTTTGATCGTGTTATGTACAACATTTTGCTGCAGGCGTTTATTATGTTTAAAAGAATATGAATGGATACATTACCTATGAAGTAACAATTCATACCTCCCTTTTGACTTCAACTACAATAATTCATAGGTAGCCGTTTTAGCAGTTTTACTTATCTCATGTGGAATCAGTTTGTCTTCGGCGCGCGGCTTCACTTTCACTACTTGTTTCCATTTTTGAAATGGAAAAGCGAAAACAGTTTCGAATCTTATATGACCAGCGCTGTTATAATAAAAATACAAGTTGATTATTTTGTGAAGGCCGCTTACGTAGATACTCAAAATCGTTATAAAAGTGGAAAAAATCGTCTCGGAAAATAGTTGCTTTCGGTATAATTTGATAAAAAGATACAATAAAGATATTATTTATAACTATAATACATAAATATTTAACTTACTTATCATTTCATAACCTTTTCTACTAAGAGAAAAATAAAATTTTGCAAAATAAATATTTATTTTAAAGTGTTAACAAATTACTCGGTTAAATAAACAATTCCCAAATTAACTAAATGCATTTTTTCACCAATTCAATTTTCGTTGACTAGAACCGGAGACATTACGACTTTTATAAGTTTGAAGTTATGAATTCAGTTTTTGAAATAGTAAAATCGTTTCGCTTTTAAACCCTTTTTCTTTGACGTTCGTGGGCGGTATATTTTTAAAGGAATCGGTATTAAATTTTTTTTTTTTTCAAAACTTAAAATGATGCTTTTTATATTTATTAATGTTTATAAACAAAGCCCCAGTGAATTAAAAAAAAAAGAACTAACTCAGGTTCTAAGGATCGTAGGACATTGTAATATATTTTTTATAATTTGTGTAAAAATGCCATCATTTTAAATAAAAATAAATTAATGTCCTACATTTTGATGCGTCTGAGTTATTTTAAATGTTTATAAGCTTAAAATCACAGTTCTTTTCTGAAGCTATCTTATAATACTTCATAAACTTTTTAATCTTTAATTTAAAATTTAATTTAAAATATGAGCGAGCCATTCTTTTCAATGTGGTGGTTTCAGAATTGATGTAGACTCAATATTTTACGCATATTAACGTTGTAGATAAAAGCTTTCTGGAATAAACAATTTCAATTTTGCAATTAACTATTGTTAAAATTTGTTGAAATTTTCTCACGCAAAATTAAAGTTTTTTGTGCATTTTTAGAAAAGTTAATTTTAATTTTCAAAAAATCGACTTTTAAAGCTATTTTTGCAATATTCAGCAAGAAATTAACAAAAATAATTTTACAAACTTTCATTTTAAAGGATTTTCTATGCTTTTTTAGTAAAATTGTGTCACTTTTCCATATCATTTACTGGTTTTCACCTCAAGTATTTAATATCAAATAGCGATCTTAAATTGTTTACACATTGTTTATAAGTAAAAAATGTCCATTCTTTTGCATATTTTCTTTATTACATATTGTTATTATCAAATTTATCAAAATCAGGTGTTAGATACCTGTATCAAAGAGTGTCTTGGAAATATCGTTAGTTTTCTGGTCTTGCATTTCTGAGGCCACTTTTCTATATTACAATTACCTAGGGAATTTATATTTTTTTCAAAGTCGTCTGAATCTAATAAATTTTTAAGTTTGATAGTTGTTTTGAGGATCAGATTATCCTTATTTCATCCAGTCAAAACCATATGCCATTTTTTAGTATTAATAGTCAATCGAAAGTATTTCTTTTTGTTTTAGGTAGTTCTATTATAAAACATTCTAAGTTGTTATTTTTACAGTAATAACAATCTAGTAGTTCCACTTTATGAAATTTTCAAAATATCTGTATTCTCGATTATAAAGTAGACATAATTTATGTATTTTTAGGTACTCTCCGCTGGCTGGAGACCTGTTGGCAAATTCGATGTTGCCTGGAAACGCAATGAATGGCTCTGGTTGGTGCATTTTTGTTTATAATCTAGCACCTGAGACGGAAGAAAACGTTCTCTGGCAATTGTTTGGCCCATTCGGCGCAGTGCAGAGTGTCAAAGTGATCAGGGATCTCCAAACAAACAAATGTAAAGGTTTTGGATTCGTCACAATGACTAACTACGACGAGGCTGTAGTCGCCATTCAATCCCTAAATGGGTACACATTAGGCAATCGCGTATTGCAAGTCAGTTTTAAGACAAACAAGAGTAAAACCACCTAGAGCCAGGAGAAACCCTTGACACCAGCGCGTTCGATGCACTCTGCCTCTCCTTAATTTATTTATTTATTTGCGGTGATTGTGCCGCTATATTTTAGGCAATTGGCAACCACGGGGTGTGAATAGGGTGCAACGGACTCGGGGGTGCCCCTGCCAGCCAGAAGCGCACCTCCCTCTAATTTAAATATTTATAGTACTTAAAATACGAAGCTAGTCAGAAAGGCATGCGCGTTTCCTATAGCAAACATTTATATAGTCTGATGTTTTGTATTAGTCATTGATATAGTGCCATCGCAATTTACTTTTTGTTTTAACATTTGTTGCCTGATCACCCGTTTTAAATATTTTTCAACTTTTAGGGACGACCCTAATGTTTCATGTTAACGTATTGTTAATAGATGTTTTACTTAGATAAATATCTTCCTTCCAGTCTTTTCACTTATAGCACACTTTACTGTTAACGTAGGTTAAGTGTAGTGAGTGTTGGATAATTCAACATTAAAGATTCATGTAACAATTTTCTCTATGAATCATGTGTGATAGAAATGTTCATGGCGCCACAGTTTACATTAAATAGACTAGTCGCCTGTTTATATTATGACAATTTTACTTCACTAAAAAGCAATTGTAATCCAAAGAAGATACCTTAGAACATTCGGGATATCGACTGTGACTGATAGCTTTATATATAGTTAACGTATTGTTGACCATATGACACAAAGTATTTAAGCAGCCATCATATACAAGTAATTTAGAGAACATTTATTATTTGCTAATAACAAAGATTTATTAAACATATTACGTTTTAGCAAACACGTATGTACAGAAATATGGTTAAATAATCTCGAAATTATTTGTGTATACAGTATGCCAGTTGCTTGGGAGCAAACTGGGAATGCCACGTGGCCAGTGAACCAGTAGCCTACATCTACTGTTCATTCATAGGACTGTACCAATCGCAAGAAGTTTATTTTATTTATTAACAAAGAAATCATATTTTATTTTATATTTATAGGATTATTATTTATATATAGTAAATTGTTTATTTATTTTAATTAATTTCGTATTATAATAGCTTGTTGGTGTGCTATGATTGAATAGAATTAAAGGAAGCCTTGTTAAACCGTTGAAATGAAATTTGAAAGACTATTTGATGTTTCGAATAATGATTATAATTGTTAAAGTAGAAATCTCCGGTGCCCTAAACTGGGATAGGAGGGTGGTTTAGGTTAAAGAAAAGTGGAAAAGTATTTGAACTGGAGAAGGATAATGATGATAGAATGAAAGGTAAAGGAGCGTTTATTCGAATAGAAATATGAACCAAAGATTCATAGGTCTATTAGTATTTACAAAGTACTATTTATTATTTTATAATAAGTTCAATGTCTTTAAGTAGATAATTTATGTATTTGTATGTAGTATTTTTGTGTAATGATTGATTTATCCAAGCTAGTCGCTCGCAACGGCGCAACAGCAAAAATTAAGTGTTGGTAAATACGTTTTGTGCCGTTGCGTACCTGTATTTGTATTAAAAGAGAGTTAGGGGTGATAAGGACGCCATCTCGCCTTGTGATAGTGTACTTTACTAGGTAGATGCTTGTGGAACTGACTGATCGTGACTAACGATTTAAAAAATGGTGACCGCCCTTGCCACTCAAGACTCTCCTTATCCTCATTTGTGTGTTGTGTTTAGTTTCCAGTTTTCTAAAATTGGCTTTTCTTATAGTTGAGTGGTTTTGCTCGAAACGCCTTCAATGTTCGATGGCAATACTAGTAAGACCACAACTCCTTATCTAATTTGTCTCTCACTCAATTATTTAATTTCATTTTTATTTTTTAATTGGAATCTCATTAATTTTCTTTCACGCACCGAGTCTAACAGCTCCTATCCAATTATTTTTAGTTGTTACCTAATTTATTAGTTTGATTTATTAATATATCGACTTATTTATTTTAATTTAATGTTTATTTTTTTGTGAATACAAATTAAAATTTATTTATATTTTACTTTTATTTACACTTTTCTTTTTTCCTTTACTCTCTGTTGTGTCTTGCAGTATTTGCGAATGTTAATCTAAAGATTTGCACAAATGGCGTGCTTGCCGATATACAAGATTTCTCAAATTCTACGTACAAAACAAAAAAACTTTTTGCCAAAGAAAAACTTTAAAGTAATTTTCTGCCGTAAAAGTAAATATAAATATTCGCCACTTTTCGGAAGTATTGAATGAAGGAATTGGGGACATCTTGTGTATATTTAAGGCTGTGGTTTATTGCTGCAAGCGCGGCCAATACCTTCCCACCAAACTAACCAACCACTTCCCATATTTACTTTATTTTTTTTATAATACTCATACCTTGACGATTGAGATTAATATGAGTATATTAATAGAAATTCTAGAAATATAAGCCAGACTGGCTGAAAGGAAAACAATATGAGATTTATTTGTCTGTCAATGTCTGACGATATTATCTAGTCCCTATCCTAGCTTGAAATCTGATGTCGACAACATTCCAAACGACAAAGTTTAACAAAAAATCCTAAATTCTGAAATCTTATATCAGATATTACAAACTGAAAAGGTACCCCCACAATGTACAGGGTTCCAGATTCCAGAAACAACTTGTGAATAGTCATCAATTATTTGGCAAGTAAATCCTATAAACCATTTTACATGGCTATGGGGGAAATACAATATTATTGCCATCATATTTGTTCAGTCAACATTTTGGGGTGCAGTTTCTTTTTCTAGGATATGGTCTAATCGAGTACCTATAAATAATAAGCGTACCTAACGCACACCCGCCACATAGTGCAGATTGTGAACTGTATATAGAAGTTACAAATCGTAATAGGAAAAATAAATACAATTTTATAGTTGAAATCTTGATAGCTTTAAAGTGGCGGTGCTTTTCTACATTTTAATGTGATTATGACATTAGTATCAGCACTTTCGCCTTCAATTTTGACTTGTTCACCCGCCAACCAAAATACAATAGAATTAAACAACATTCAAATTGAAAAACTTTAGAAATGTACCCCTCCATTGTAATATACACATCCCGTACCACATGTAAAAATAACAATTTAATTAAAAAACATTAAGTGCGTATAAATTTAGGAATCATGCGTGAATGTTAACATGGCTTAATTTAATTCGGATAACTATCAAAATCAAACTGTAAATAACCCATTTTAAATTATAGTATGGAAAGGAAGTCACTTAGATGTATACAGCAAGCCCATACTTGTTAACAAAGATCAAAGATTTTTAACAAAAATCAATTTTCTGAACTATTTAACGTTACAAATTTATCTTTATTTCATTTTTTTAAACTATGTGTATTTCTATTTAAAAGAGAATGGCTTACACGTTTAAGAACATGAAATTTATTTGTCTTATGTTTGTCATTAAGCATTAAGGTGGTCCATAAACAAAGTTAAATCAAGAAAAATTTTGTGTGCAGTTTTAAAAATTATTATGGAATGAATGAAGGTTGTTTGACAGAATGTAAAGTGCATTTATGCTGTCTTTTGTTTAAAAAGTGTGGTTTAGTCCAAATCTATATGTTTGGACGCAAGAGTTCATTCGCACATAAAACTATTTTACTTCTTAAAACACAAGCATTTATTCAATAACTTTGAAATTTTATCGACCTAAAAGTTTCCAATTACTGAGGATTAAGCTATAAATCTTGTAATTGTCGTACCATGAAAACTGACCAAATAGAAAATAATGACAAAAATGCCAAATTTAATTTCCTCAACTGCGAGGAAGAACTGTGTAAGTAACATCAAAGTCACTGTGACTTATTCTAACTACACATACTTCTCGTAAATTACAAACGTCCATTTGAAACAATGAAATAAATTATGGAACTATGTTCAGAAGAGAAGTTGATACAACAACAAATGTTTAGAATTAATTTTACATTCCCAAGTTCATGTGTGTAGAGGATAAAACACTAAATATCTTTGTTTGTAATGGAGCTCAATCTTGTTGATTATTTGCTTAAATCAGAAAGATGGTTTTTGTATCTTAAACAGTTTTTTTAAGAAAACTGTAAATGAGAACTGTTAACTTCATAATGACTAAGAGATGAGTGTATCATAAGTCGAGTTTTTAGAACACATGACTTAATTCAAGAAGATATTGATCTGTACTGTTTAATTCTATTGTGTTATCTTTTAAATGTTATCAAAATCAAGCAGTAGGTATCTCCGCGTGTGATTCACTGTAAGAAAAAGCTGTGATCTTAAATTAATTTGAAGGTAAAATGATCTATGTAAGTTAGATTTATGAAGAAAGTGAGAACTGCGTACCCGAGTGCAGCTAAAATGGACATATCGAACAAAGAGAGCAGACGTTATATACACAGATTTGTCCCTGCTTGTGATTTTCATCACAAGTTTCAATTAAAGCTCCTTCTCGGAGGAAATCCAATATATTATCATTCCATTTACGGCATTTATTTATCTTGCAAATACAACTTTTTAATAATTAACAAAACCTATATAAATAGTTTTAAACAGTCACTTTAGTTCATATTCTATGGGAAGAATTTCGATTAGTAAATTATTCTGAAAAGAAAAAACTATACAAACTATAAAATTTCACCAGCTATTCCCCCAGCCCCCAAAAATCTGTTATAAACAGTTGACCAAATGTGCCTTAATTCTAATGTGACGGTAATAGGTTGTAAATGTTTGGAATTTCTTTTTTCCAGGAACAAAATCAGTCCATTGTTCTTTAAAGAGGTACGTAACTTCAGAAAATCTTATCAAATTTGTATCATGATCGAGAGTGAGATGTTTGTTTTGGTTTTCTCATGTTTTAGTTGTTCATTGCTGCTGCTACTAATTGCAGGTGTTGAGTTTAGTTGGTTCATGTCGCAACATCGCATCATTTTAACGAAATATGAGCACAACAGTGGACAACTCAAGTCAACAGAGCTCTAAGAAAAAGAGTTCCTTGTATAAAACGAGGATACTAATAGAAGCTTTAAGCTTTGCCCTGGAATTGTCTCCTTTAGACAGCGTAGTGTTCAAATATATCAGCCCACGCTGGTTACACTGGCAGGAAGGCCATTTTTATTATTAAGAACATAGAGAATTTCATATCAATTAGAAGTTACAAAATTTAACAAACCTGAATTGATAGAAAATGAATTGTAAAACACAAAGTAAATACCTGAATACCTATTACAATTTTATAGATAAGATTCCAAAAAAATAATTCGAAAGGTAACCAAATTGAACCATATTTACGTGAGTGTCAAGAGTTAGGAGGATAACATAAAAATATATCATTTTTGAGTACCTACATATATATTTATATGATCATGTGTACCAAAATATTAAGAGAAAAAGTTGTATATGCAAGATTAACATAAAATAAAGTTTAAATGCCCGGCGTAAAATTTGCAGCTACTTGCCGTCCTCATCGGTAAAATGATTACAAATATAAATTGTCACTATTTAGTGAAAACATTCACTCGCATCAGTTGTCATTCTACAAGACAACAATTGCTGTTAAAAATAATTAGAAAGAATGATATTTGCAAGATAGTGAGAAAAGTCATTACACCATTGTTGGAATTCAGTGCGACAGCCAAAATGATTGTAAGATAGACACTATATTAAACTATTTCTCCCTAACGTTTAAAAGGGGCATGTACAGACGAAAAACTATCAATATTGCTTTTTCAGTTTCAGTTAGGTGTTAAAGTTAGTGATTAGGATAAACGGCATTTACCGTGTGTCGTCGTGTATAGATTCCATGTTAATTGTGTAAAGACACCTTTAAGATTCTATATGTCTATAGAAGAAATAAAATCAATGAAGGCGGTAGGGAGCTGCATACATAGAAGCGTGGAAATTTGACAAATCTCTGACAAAGAGAAAGGCGGTACACACGCGGCCGCCAAAGCCGTGTAACGCGCAATTTTATAAGCCGTACGGGTCAATAATGTACAATCTAAGCACAAATCTACTAGCTAGTTAGGTGATGTTATATTGGTTATTCTGGCCTAAATTGAAACTCTTGTAGACTAATACCATATACAGAACAACGATATTATTCAAATGATATATCTCTGTCAATACTTATTTACCATTCTTAGCTTCTATTTATATATGTGCATCTGTATGTATGTATATGTACCTAGTATATACATTACCTGATTTCAAAAGCATTCCTTTGGAATTTTTGATTTATTGACACTATTACCCTTATTTTAGATCACTACTTAGGTATTTATAAACACTAGTGCTTTGTTCTTAATACTAATCGTGTATTTTATTATTAATGTCACAAAACAAATTTGGTATAAACACTTATTATAACGGAATATTATCTCCGTCAACAAATACCAAAATATTCAACTTTGTTTCTTTGTATGTATTTTACAAGATTAATCACAAGTTTTTAATATTAATAAGCAATTTTGTACGATAGTTATTATCAATTTATAATTCATACAGGGCAGCGCAGAAGTTCTGGCCTCGTAGAATTGTACAAATGCGGCAATAGATATAGTTTGTGGATTTTGTAAAGAAATATTGTAAAAAAACATTTTCTATTATAGGTATCAGATGTTCAAGCAGCATGTAACATAAATATTTTATTTAAAATTTAACATACTATACATATAATTTTGTGTGGTATGTCAAGTAAAATGTTATGTTTATATGGAATTAGGCCACAATTGATTGTTGAAATCGTTTAAAAAAAGATTATTTTTAACCAACAAGTTGTTAGTAGGTTATGTTTGTTCAAATTGATGATTTTTGACCTTGATCTTATAGGCAATAGCCTGCCTTTTGGTTAAAAAATTTGAAAGTGGTGTTTTTACCAACGGAATATCAAATTCTGACTGTTTTATCTGTTTTTTGTATTGTCTATCTATGTAATGTGTGTTTACGTATTCACAAGGTGATTTTATAGATGCAATTCTTTGATCTTTCTTGTGTGCTGTTGGGTTTGGTTTGGACAGGATAGATCTCAGTGTATTGATTGTTTTGAATGTTGTACTTATTTCCTATCCTTTTCAATTTTTCTGATAAGCTCTTTAGATATAGTATTGTTGTTATCTTTGAATCCCTTTTTGTGAGTGTTTCTGGATTGCCTATAATGTTTTGTTGTGTACTTTTTTCAATATTGTTTATAAATGACAGTGGGTAGTCATTTTTGTCAAAACCTTCGTTAGCAGGTTTTGTCGTCATGAAATGCATTTTCATTAGATCAGTTGTTTTAAGATCTAACATATATAATTATTTCTTTGATGTTTACGTTGTGTTTTGAGTGGTAATTTAAATATCTGTTGGTGTGGGTTGGTTTTCTCTAAACTTTGGTTGCATATTATGTATCCTTTTTTGTGATTAACACATTCAGAAAAGGAATTTATGGTGAATTTGATTGAGTCTTCTTTACTATTGATGTCCATTAGAAATTTATTCAATGCTTCTGGTCCGTGGGGCCAAATGGAGATCACATTATCTACATATCTCCATCATATTGTAGGTCGTTTGTATACAATATTTTGTTCGAAATCCTCCATGAATATATCTGCTAGTAATGGAGTTAAGGATGAGCCCATGGCTAATCCGAAATTTTGCTTATAGAAATCATCTAATCATGTGACTTAATCCCATGTATACATAATTATACTCTTATTAAATTATATTCATCTTATCACCTATTATTGAAGTTTCCTCTTAAATGGAAAATATTTATTAAGAACATTTGAAACTGTATTGGACGTTCGCCAAACCCCGTACATCATATGTTATTCCATATTTAAACAAACTGTGATGCCAGAATCCTCGCCCCTATATATACATTTTGATTAGTTTAGATATCCTCTTAAAAACAGTTGCACTTGACTTTTTATTTAAATTAATTACAAAAGTATGTTTTAAATAATTTCCCAAGAAATGCGAAAATTGCAAATCAAATGAATAGATCTATTACAGTTGTTCTTTAGCATATCGATTTCTAAAAAAATTGTTAAGTGTAGGTCAACAGAACTAAGTTCCTTAAACGAGAAATATGGAAAGTTGTAGTTATATCGAATGATTAAACTTCAATCTATATTTTTTAAAGTCCAATCAAAGTATTATTACCATTTTTTTTAATTAAAAACGAGTTTAATATGATTGAATTTGATTCAAATTAATCTGAATAGCACAAAAAATTGCAATATAAGATTTAAAACAATATAACGACCACTTTAACATAATAAAGTATACCCTGTAAGTCACTCTAGTTCTGACAGTTACGGGAAATAAAATGAAGAGACGTTTTTTACATCTCACGAACTTGAGAACAAAAATAAGTAAATTGATTAGTAGAAGCATTGAATGAACGGGAAGAGAAAACGTAAAATCATTTTCATAATGTTGGATTTCTCCTTCCTTTTACTGCCTATAATCAGGAGTAGTACAGGGGCGCACCAAGAAATATTTATAGCGACGATTGTATCAACTTTCAAGATCCTGATAAAAATACTAACTAAAATAATTTAAATCAGATATCTTGACTATATATTGTTGAGGAGATGTGTTTAAAAAAGCACTAAAATAAGAATATTAGTTGAATTTGATTTAAACAAATATGGTATTAAAGAGGGAAAACGATACAATATTAGCAATAATATTAATAATAATAAATTTATTTGAAAAAATTTAAGTGCCTACTGAAAATACTACACATCTTTTCATTCAGACTGAACGTAACATCGAAAAAATCAAACATAGTATATTTTGATCATCAACACCACAATAACCATGCATATGATATATATATTAACAGTTATTAGAAATGAAATACTTATTTATATCAGTAAACTTATGGTTACTCAAAAGATAGTGAAAATGAAACTCAGGGAATACTAAAAGTTGAATAAGAGTTAAACTTATTAAAAACGAATCAAAATTTTTGTGCTATTTAGAACAATTATATAAAATCTGTGTTTTTGCTTATCAATTAAGGATTATAAAAAGTATTATTTTTAAAATGACAGGGATAACATAACGAACAATAAGATACGCTTTACAAAATGGATGCAATGTAGGTAGTATAGAATAAAAATCTTTAAAAAGATCTAATCTACGAAGTAGTATAGATCTCTGATAACTTTCCAAGGATTATGGTGCTATGTAGTTATCTAGAATGGATGTTAAAAGTCTTCCTAATACTCACCAGCCTCATTTAGTCGCTTCTGAGGATTACAACTTATAATAATAACACCTGTAAATGTTAGAATGTGTCCATTAAAATACAGTTATCGTAACAAATATTTGATTCGACTTTAAAGAAGTATTAAGATTAAATGTAGGCAAATTTGCAACTTTTCCTTTAGTCACGTGTAAAATAAAAAATTATTCAGTTTAGAAATGTCAGCGCCTATTTCTATGCAAATATTACTAAAGTGAATGTAGCTATTGGCGGTATTTTCTCAGTCCACGTCATTTTACCTGATCAGGTTAAATAAAGTTCAGATTCTTTCTTAAAATAATTATAAAGTTCCTAAAAGTGTGTTTTGTAGATAATATATATAAATATATTAGAAAGCTCAACATTGAGAAAGGATTTATGCAGATATATGTCTAGAAATGGGCGAATATATTAGATGACGTTATCTCAGGATTTATATAATATCGAAATATACAGCATTCGGTGGACATTAAGAATGAAACACCATACATATATTTGTTTGTTTGACCTTTTGTTTAAGATTCTCGATAGATTATAAATATACATGTATGGCAAAATTGCATATATGTCGTACCCTATATCTACATACGGAATTACTCTTGTGTGTTGTGTAGATCTTCTAGAATAAGTGTAATATAGTACATTACATATTCCAATTGGTTATTTTGTCTAAATGTGTAGCTGTTATGTTGAGGAGAGTCCCGGCATAGTCTTTTTTTATGTCAGTGCTCTCAGCTCAACTAGTCAGTAAAACTGACATATACGATACCCCCTTAACGAAGAGGGGTATATAGCTCAAACATTGTTGTGACGAGATGCATTCCATTATTAAAGAATACCGATTGATATAAATATATATATATATATAATATACATATTATATATACTCATGCCTATTATATTCTATCTGTTTTGATAAATTGTGGTTATTAATTATTACAAATAAAATCGAGTGCAAAAGTTATATGTACAGAGGTTAAATATTAGGAAATACAGTACCTCATAACTGTAATCCATGCAATAACTTATTATAAGGAAGTTCTAATTACAATATACTTTAGCTTTAGTAGTATATAAGAAAAGCGAGGTTTGTATGATCTCTTTTGCCGTTTGACGGCCGGTAGACCCGTTCGGGGCGGCTCTAAGGCTCGTCTTCCTCCTCGTGCCAATCACACAACCACATTTTTAGCTATCTATTAACCAAAACAAATCCAATCACTTGAATCAACTTCCCATATTTTGCTTTGCCATTTTATCCACTTCTCTCAATATATGAAAATCATAACTTAGTGTCACAACGATAGCTCTTTTGAAATCACACTGGAAATTGAGACAAATTTGTAAATTTCTTTAAAGAATGACTTTTATCCGCCATAAAAAGACGAAATACTGCGTATTCCGGTGATATATTCAGAAAGTTATTCGTTACTTCCTATCTATGTTGGTGTTTAATTACAAAAACTCTAACAGAATGTGGAAAATAGACACTATGATGTACTATCGTTCAATGGGTACATGATTTGTTTTGTATTTGTAATTTTATCTTACTGGATATCAAGATTAATCATTTTTCTAAACGACCATCTTAACAAATACGTCCAAAAATACTGTTTATCAGCAGTTAAAAATGATAAAGAAGACCAATGCACAAGGTTCGTTTAAATATCAGTGAAAATATCGGTAAGATAAAGAGGAAAAAAGTTAGCTTGTTATGAAAATTACACTGTGGGTTTTATTTATGTCTGTCATAATTTAAATTAAGAACGAAGTAATTAACATTAAATTAAGATAGTCACCCAAAGTATATCAAGTATTGATATAATAAGAAAATTACACGTTGTACGGGCAAATTTCTTATTATAATTAATATAACTACATACAGTGTGGAAACCTCTTATGAAATATAATTATTTTTGGCGCAATGATAAGATTACATTACATTAAAATAAATGCTGAAAATATTCGCCTAATTGTTGGCAAACCTCAGTCTTTTATAAAATTCCTCCCTAACTTCATTCAAAGTTTCAGGTGAAAGATTCCTTAACATATTTATTCCTTTCAATGCTAGTTGCACATACTCTTGAGATAACCCGACCGAAAAAAGCCAACGGTGTATTTTCTGGTGATCCAGCTGGCCACTCATTATTACCTATTCATGAAGTGTTGCCCCGTCTTGTTAAAACCAAACATTTTCGTTGACTCCGATTTGCTGTATTTGGATGTTTGTCAAAACAGGAACACCTTCGTCTCTCCTCATACTCGAATATTTTTTAACTGTCAAATTTTCTTCTATAAAAACTGGATCAGTATGGTCAACTATGAAAATAGCCCAAAAGTCAGTAGTGTCACAAATTCAACTATTGTGAAAGTTGACTCATTTGAAAAGATAATCGTTCCCAAAGCTATTTCATTTCTCTGCAGCTTATTCATTAATCTTTCAGTTAAATTTAGGAATAATAGTACTCTTATTAAAATAAATAACAATATTTGATGCTTTCTTGTTTGTTTGTTGTTTCAGTTCGTCGATGTCAGCTGATTAAGAAGCTTTCGAAAATATATAGATTATAAAGGGTGTTCCATTGAAAAAAGTGATATAAATTTTTTGTTAAAACAACGTACAAGTAAGAGTACTAAGCATTTATTAAAATTTTCTATAATAGGTCCAAAAATCATATTACACAATTGGTTTCCACACTGTATATACCGGATAAATTAATGATAAATAAACTTTCTAGAAAATTGATAAAATCGATTCAAATTTAAAATATGTACACAAATACCACACTGTACATACAGTTCTAGAGGAGATCAGAAAAATGAAGACTTTGGTAATGAAGGTATAATTATATAAGTGGGTTAAATAAAACCCACCTGCATATTTATAAACTTTAATACAGAGAGTTAAGCAATATAAATACCAAATCATTAGCTTTAATATGAGGTTATTTAGACCAAAGAGAATGTTTTTGGAAAATATCTGGCAAAGCAAAATAACTTTTAAATTCATAATAACATAATAAAAAAAATTATTCGGTATCATTTTTTTGATACATCTTATTATGAATATTATGAATAACTTAAAATAAGAAGCAATCTCAGATATTTAAAACATTTGCCTTAGAACCAGCAACACCAGTAAATGTTGATAGTAATAATAGAATTAAATGTACCTTTATTATATAAAGTTCTTTCACTGGATGACTTCTGAAATTTATGTGAAATGACTTAAGAAATTGCCAAATGAGGAACTGCAAAAAGCATGTAGGTTAACGTTTTCATTATAGACACCTCATTGTCATATTTACTTAAGTTGCTCAGAAATCATCCAAACAATAACATATTAAGTAATTCCAATAATATTGATAGTGCAATAAATATTAAGAAGTATTATGGAGAGTCTCAGGTTTCCAAGATAGTTCATTCATTACAAAGTTAACAGATAAGAAGCAGCATTGTCAGTAATTTCAATAATTGGTGTTTTTTTAAAGTTTCATATAGCTAGGTAGATAGATATTGTAATTTTGATGTCCATAGTAAGCATACCTGTGTTTAATTACGTGAATATCGTGTAAAATTTCCGTAATATTGTCCTGTGAAAAGCACGTTCGTTTTCTGAGTTGTGTCTTGATATTAGAAACAGTCAGTATTAACGGAAGTTATACAAAGAGATTGGATTTGTGTTAGTAATTAGAACGGAAGAAACGGGTAAAATAGTTAAATAAGGAGCGAGGAGGAGATAGATGACATATCAACCGAACCACCGCATCAATAACTTTTACTTG
Source organism: Diabrotica undecimpunctata (assembly GCF_040954645.1). Taxonomy (NCBI): domain Eukaryota; kingdom Metazoa; phylum Arthropoda; class Insecta; order Coleoptera; family Chrysomelidae; genus Diabrotica; species Diabrotica undecimpunctata. The sequence goes on from NC_092812.1 coordinate 53,122,673, forward strand.
AAGAGTTTTGGTCGGTGTATAACATAACCCCGCTGTTAATCGAAACCATTCCCAACCCTGTGCAATCTTAACGTAAATAGATGCACCAAATTTTATCCGATATGCCTTTAGATATATTGAAAATTTACACATACTTTAGTTCTTTGCCCAAAAGTCACTATGAAATCCTTATTATTTCGCAGAATGTTGAGCGATGACGGCTTAACTATTTTTGATACTAAATAACTAAGGGTCATGTTGGAAACGAGTGAGAAGCACAGGTTTAGGTTTGGCGTAGTGACTATGGATGGAACTGGACTGATTCACTCATTTCCGATAATATATTATGGATAATTAATGTGTTATATGATAATAAGAAAAACGCGACACGTTCTAACCGTACAGTGTTGTCACTTCCGTACTGAAAATTTACTGGACGAAAGTAACAGCCATACTGAGTTTTAACTCTTTTATTCTGTTTAAGTTCTACATGTATATACATATATATGTGTATATATATGCTTGTGTTAGTTATAAATACATTTAATCTTGAATCTGTTATTTGTACTTTCTTGCTTATTGTCCAGTGTCACATGCGCATTTATGTGTATTATTGTCATTTGGTGGTTATTTGTATCTTAATATTATATCTATTTATTCTATACTTGTATAAGTACCTATTGACATTAGTATTAGTTGAGTCGTTTAGAAATTTGTGTAGTGTACGGGACCGCGATCGCATACTAATATCAAAATAATGAAGTGGTATTACTTTTACCCATTGAGGTCATTCATCGGATGGATAATGTTTAAGAGTTCGGTTCAAGTTCGTGTAAAGGGTTTATTTACTAGTAAAGGGCTGTGTAAAGCTGGGAACCAGGTCGGATACGGATAGTACTTAGAACAAAACTAAGTTATTAAGTACACTGGACACTAGCAAATACTAAAAGGGGATGCGGCTGCAATAAATTTACATTGCGAGTTGTACAGAGGTCGACTACATTAATTTACACACAAAGCAATTGTGTATTTCAGGCTAGAAGTCAGTGTTATGCAATATTTGTACTTTTCCATGTTGACAAAATTCAGTACAATAAAGTATAAAAGCTGTGTTTTATTATTTATTCATCCTACCGTTCCCTCATACCAAATTATCGATATTTTATCTCCTGTACCAATAGTCGGCAATCTGCGGCTTTTTGAGCGACCCGCTAAAGCATACATATAATTTTAGGAAAATCCCACAAACTTAAAACAAGCAATTATGTGAATTGTCAATCCAATACTGGCAACGATGGCCAGCCATTTCCTGATGGCTTAGCAATATATATATCCGGAACAGTATGGCCCGTAAATTTACAATGGCAATACAATCGGGTAACAATGGATGACAAAATGATACTCGTCGCAGCGGCTTATGTTGTGTTAAAAAAAATTAAACAAAACAAAAAGATTGTGGATTCGACCTTACTTAAACAGTCATGAAACTTTGGATAACATAAGTCTATAGCTAAAGTCACACTGAGATTGCAGTACGATTAAGATATCGTCACCTGAATGTAGAACTAGGTATCTCAAAATTTTTATATTTCGAGATTTACAATATTATTTCAAATGGCATGTAGCGTTCAGTACAAAAAGTAGGTACCTTAATATAATAGGTAAGAGCCATCTGCTAGACGACGATGTAAATGTCTGTTTACGAAGTTTATGCAACCTCCGTATAGCCCGACTGTTTTGGAAGAAGTGGCTATCTAGACTTACCTAGTTTAAACATACCAAATTTGTGTATTCAAAATATTTACTAGTACATGTTTAAGACGTTAAGGCATAATAATTGCGTTTTATGAGTAAAGATGATTTCTAGAGAAGAAAAGATGGTGCAGTTAGCACGTGAAGTTGAATCTGAAGCGGAAGGTAAGTGTGGTTTGAGTTAATTTTTACGTAAAATGGGTTAAATGGAAATGATAGGTTATGTATTTATTTGTGAGGTAAATCTGGATTTGTTCTTCCCACAATGCTTTAAATAAACTACAAAACTTCAAGTTTCAAATAAAAAAGAATCGTATTTAATACCCTTAAAGATAATTTATTTTTAAAACGTGGTTTATTATAACCTCAATAATAAATAAATCGTTCATACATAGATCTGGCTGTAAAAAATTTTTATTTGGCTATTTTTTGGTATAAAGACTTATTTCCAAATAATTCTGACACAAGCGATTTTTCTGGAGACGAATCAGAGTATTTTCCTAGCAGCCGTTCAGACCTCATACATCAAGTGCCAATGTAAAATTGGCAGGGATGGAAGAACGACCAACAGAAACCGATAAACCTCGACGAAAAAAAACGCAACCAACAGTTGGCCAAGAAATATCCGAAACAAAGAAGACTTGAAAGTCAGTTAAAGGAGTAGTTAAAGCGGCTGTTCAAATGAAACCTCCCTTCAGGGAATCGTGTAGGCTTAAATGTTTTATGATACTCGAAAATTAGAGACTTACTATTTTAAATCTTATTATAAACTAGCGGACTACGTACGTCAGCGAGATTTTATAAATGCCAACACGGAGAAGACAGTTAAAAAATCAAAGACGACGCAACAAGAGTCCAGAAGGCAATACTGAATTAACTACTTCATACCTATTAATGGAGGAAAAAATAAGGTATGTAAATCGGTGTTTTTTAAAGACTTTGGGAATTAATAAAGGTATTGTGGACATAGCTATACAGACAAGATCGAAGCAAAATATAGCTGCCTGTGATGGCCGAGGAAAAGGAAAAAACTTTACTTTAGATCCTGTTTTTTTAACCGATGAAATTAAAGCACATATTCAAAGTTTTCCATATGTACCATCACATTATTGTAGAGCTAACACTGAAAGAAAATATTTGGATCCTTCATTAAACCTTGTAACCATGTATCGTATGTACAGTAAATGGTGTGAAGAAACACAAAAGCCAAAGGCAAAACTATCTGTTTATCGAAATCTATTCAAAGACAGTTTTAATCTAGGTTTTCACAGACCGCGAAAAGATCAATTTCGCATATGTGTAGCTTAGTACAGCCGATGCACACGAAAATTGGTCAAAACATTCTTACATATTTCGAAATTAATTGCTGAACATAACAAACCATTTACGAATGTAGAGTTTATTAAAAAATGTATTTTGGCTGCTGTTAACGAATTTGTCGAAAAAAAATTTAAGTTTGAAGATGCTAGTTTGTCTGCACGTCGATAGTTCGACTTGCAACTTGATAACTACAGGAATTTCATTTTTCTTGTGGATATAAAAAAAAATTCTTCACAATTTGAGTATTTTTCACACGCACTTGATGAAAGCAACGATATACGTAGCACCGCTCAATTGTTAAATTTTATCCGTGGAATTAATAAACAATTTTGTGTAACACAAGAACTTGTTGCATTAAAAAGCCTCCATAAAAATAGAAGTTACTAGAGGTGAAGATATATTTTTGCAACTATTAAATGTTTTTAATATGTACCACATATCTCAAGTGGGAAAAATTAAAAAATGTGACAACTGACGGTGCAAGGAACATGATGGGTCATAATACTGATTTGGTAGGTATGATTAATAAAAAATTGAAAGAATTAAATATTACACAGCCCCCTCTACAACTTCATTGTATTATCCATCAACATGCACTTTGCGCAAACGTTATAAATTTCAAAAATGTTATGAATATTGTAGTAAAGTCCATCAATTATATTCGCAAAACCGGTATGAACCGTAGGGTTTTATTTTTAAGAATCTGCCTTATTGTAAAGATTTGGTCCGTTGTTGATTTATTGGGTAGGAAGCCAGACCGATATCCTCCCACTATTAGTTTGACGTAGGGAAGCATTTTTTGTACAAGACAGTACTTTATATGCATTATTGAGTAGAGTGATGCCTCTATAATTATCACACACCACCATTATCCAATAGGACGTCCTTCACGTCCCTCAGACGTCAGCTTTAGCACTAAGGACATAATTTGGACATCAATGTTTGGTCAAAAATGTCGCAATGCCAAACGTCCAACAGAGGTCCCATAGAAACATAATATGGACGATCAGCATCCACCCTGACAGATGAGTTTTTGTTTTAAACATTATAATTTATGTTGTTAAATGTTTAGTCGGCCTAAATTTGAGTTTTAGGGGTGAAAATAACCTCATTATTTAGATGCTATAAATAACGTATTTATTTAGGTTTACTAATAGTGGGAGGATATCAGACAGTCCACTAATTGAATTAAAATATAAACAGAGAGGCAATACGGTTACAAAAGAAACAACAAAATGTAATCCAGGGGGTAATCAAGTAAAAACTTTTTACTCCAAATGCTTAAACAGTTCTTTTAAAGATACAGGACTGCTGATTACACCGGAAATTAAATTATCCACCGTAAAGAGAAAGCCAGCTTTAAATAGTAAAACCCATCAAGTTACCAAAGATTTCTTAACACCAATACCAAAATTTAATAATTAAATCATAGTTGTCAAAAGAGCAACGAGCAGTATGACAAATAAAATCAAGTAATGAATAATCTTGGTATTGTTTTCTTTGTGACATCTGCAGTAAAGAAGATATACGCTTGTACATAGTGTGCTATTGTTATATTCACGAGGCCTGTGTAGGACTGACTAAAGATGAATAAGAAAAGTTTACTGGCCCTCACTGTTCTTAAGTTATATTTTTCAGAAATGTTTGTTACGTTTATACTATTTAATTGCCTTTAGTTTTTTAGAAAAATGTGTTACTGTTAGCTGTAGTTCTGCAGTGCCTAATATTGACACGGGTGGCAATAATAGGAGATCTATAATCCTAATATTGGCATTGGCAACGTCAATAAAAAAGTATTCTTTATTTAGTTTTTTGATATAATTAAAATATATTGTTAAAGAAAATAATTTTCTTTACTACTGCTCAAATTTGTTTTCATTTATTAATAAAAGTGTAGGATTTATTTAGGACCAAACGGTAAGGTGGCCATATTTGGCTCACTTACCTTACAAACATTAATGTCAAACGTCAATAAACTTTATTTTAACCTTCAATTGTGGCTTATTCCCATTAAAATCTTAATTGCTTTAAAATGCCACAAGAAAATAGCTTCAGAACAATAGATACGATCTAGATAAGATAAGCGAGTGTTCCAAAAATGTCGTCAGCCTCACAGCGGCCACCTCACTTTCGGAGTACGGTACGTGCGACAGTCTACTGCGCACAAGTAGGAGAGAGTGGTTTTAGTTGGTAGGCAGGTTAATAGATACCTAAATATTTGACACTGCTATCTTTAGTACTTTAAATTAAACTAAAACCCAAATTTTAGGGACTCAAAATGGAGGTAGCATAAAAAAATTTTGAAACTCCCCACAGGCAAATTCTCGGTGCGCCACTGGATCAATTGAAGGTTTTAACTATGTTTTAGGAGAGACCAAAATAATTATCGAAGATATCGATTGCAACCCTTCATTTCCACAAATTAATATTAGTCCTCGAACTAAAAAGCGTTTATTTGACTACGAGGGAAAAGATGAGGCTCAAAAAAACCCATATGACCAGTTTTTTCTTTGGTATATTGGACACCACCATATCAAAATGTTCGAACTAATAAAGCAACATGATACATTGTTTAATTTTATCAACCACCTGTCTAATTTCCTTAAAAGGGATAAAGCAATTCAGTCTGCAAAATGTAAATCTCTTAAAAAAATCGGTTGCCTGTAAAGTCGGTTTTACGGGCGAAAATTTTACGTGACAACGTCTTTTTCTCGGTAGAATATTTATTGATATGAATATTATTAAATTGCACAATAGGAACAAGGAATTGAATGAAAATAAGAATTACACAAATTTTAACTATAGAATTATATTTTGTTTACTAAAACATTGTACATGTAAACTTAAACTTAACTAATTTCTATTTGAGTGATTTTATTGAGGATAGGACGATGATAGGAGAAATATGAAATGAAAGGAAGTGTTTCTGCTGTAATGTGTCTTGAACGCCAAGAACGCTCGAGAAAGACAGAGACACAAGCACGGAAGCACGCACCGATTCAACGCGCCTAATTCTCTAGTGCTGCGCGCGCAGCGGACCGATCATGTTTGAGTGGGAGAGAGACGCAAGGCATTCGCCGGTCCGGCGGGCCTCTCTCTCGTTCGGTGACTCACTGTAACAGACGTGAGCGGGCGTTACACTTTTTCATGAATGACTCCGAGCCACAACCTAATTTAAGACGTTGTCACGTCAAAATATTTTATGTGATCCAGCGAAAATGAAAGAGATCTTGTAGTTCAAGATTTATAGGATGAAATTGACAATTTTGTACCCTATACTTCCCCTGAAATAAACGCATTAAATGTTATCACTACCTAATCTCCAATAACGTCATCTATCTATTTCCAAATTTACTAATTACCATACAAATACACCGGGTCAGATACCCTAGGAACGGTCCTGATTACATGTACTTTTGTTGGCTTGTTTCGTGAATTGAAGTTCATTCATTAAAGCTCAAATATTCCTGTTACCAGGTCAGTATTATGTGAAACTTTGACCTATTTATTTAAAAGGTACCTTCTAAGACAAGCCACGGAGTTTTAGTATCGATCAAACAATGCACGTTTGAAAAATGTCAACAAAAGGTGTACTCCTAGATAGTTTGTCACGTTCGACTGCTATACAAATTACTTGTATAAAATAATTTTATATTTACAATTGTTCCAATCGAAGTGCATTGTGATTTATTTTTTAAAAGATGGGTGATTTTGGAGAAGGTAAGATAACAATAAAAAATGTTATAAGATAATGGTTAAATTATTTTTTATACGTAGGGTAACAGCTAAAAGTCATTGGCTTTTTTGTTACTATTAAACGTATTTTAAATTTTTCGGAATAGAAGTTGATTACCGAAATTGAGATACTCCAGTAATATCTATTACTAGGTGATAAACCAAGCCTTTTATTTTTCCAGATTCAGATGATAGCGACGGAGAGGGTGGAATGGGAAATGTAAGCAGAATAATAATGCGGCCCCCCGGTCATTCCGGAAAAGCAAAAAAAGGACATTTGTGTTTTGATGCATCCTTTGAAACAGGAAATTTAGGTCGAGTTGATCTCATCAATGAATATGAGTATGACTTGTTTATACGACCTGATACATGTAGCCCAAAATTGAGGTTTTGGTTCAATTTTACTGTAGATAACGTGAAACAAGATCAGGCAAGAAAAAATTGATGATGTATCTCACATGACAAATAATAACTTTATATTTTCAGAGAGTTTTATTTAATATTGTTAATATTAGTAAAGAAAGAAATTTATTTATGGAAAATATGACACCTTTAGTTAAATCTGCTACCCGACCTCAATGGTAAGTCTGAAGCTTATTAAATATAACCTTTAAATAAAACTTACTTTAAAATGAGAATAGTGAAGTTATTTTTGTTAATTTGTTGCTTAATTACTGCAAAAATAGATTCAAAAGTCGATTTTTTGAAAATTATTCATCTTTTCTAAACAGCAAAAAAAAGCTTTAATTTCGCGTGATAATAGGTACAATATGACATGTATTCAGCTATAAAAATTTCAAAAAGGTTCATTTAACAGTTATTGCAAAATTAAAATTATTTATGCAAGAAAGCTACAACGTAACTATTAGGCCTATATGAATTCTGAAAACACCAAATTGAAGAGAAAAGCTTATATTATCACATTAAATTGTTTAACGATTAAAAAGTTTATGTTAAATATTCTAAACTAGGTTTAAAAAATTACTGTAATTTCAGCTCATAAACATTTAAATAAACTCGGGCACATCAACGTATAGGAAGTTATTGTTTCTCGATTTTACTATGTCAGAAACTGAATTCATAAATTCTAATTTATAAAAGTCGCAATATTTCCGGTTCTAAAATTTGTGTTTTTTTTTAATTTGGTGTACCTCGTTGCATAGATTATAAAAATTAGATTAATTTATTTCTGAATTGTTTATTTAACCGAGTAATTTGTTTAAACAATTTAAAATAAATATTTATTTTGCAAAATTTTATTTTTCTCTTATTATTATTAGTAGAGACGGTATTTTTTATTTGAAAATCAAATCTAGGTATACATGTTAATTTTTCATGAATTATGTTTGTTATTTTTGCAATTACTTTTCTTGACTGAAAAGCATTACAAATATATTTTAAACAAATTAATCGTTATAAACTTTGTATAATTATAAATAAAAATAGTAAAAGTAAGTAAATTATAATATGGTAATTATATAATACAGATTAATTCCATAATCAAGCGTGTTTTTTTGGTATAGAAATGTAAGTTGGTAACGCTTTTTTAACTGTTGGCCATTTTGACAGCTGTCAAGTGATTTATGTTTAGTTTGGTTTGGCATTTCAGCATGAATAGACTTAAACGTTTACTAATGGTACAAATTTGTTTTAAAAATTGTGGTTGTGTTCGAAATACTTATCGCGCACTACGTCCATTTTATGGTCAACATAATAGTCCATCCGAGCAACTAATTCGATTAACCATGGAACGTTTTTTCACCACGTTTACTCTAAATGATAATAAGCATCCACAGACCCGTCGTACAGTGTGTACAGAAGTTGTTGCTGCTGTAGAGCGTAGCATACAGGAAGACCCGAATCAGTCTATCTGCCATCGTGTACAGCGGTTGGATACATGTCCATCGACTTTATGGAATATTTTGCGGAGAGATCTGGCTTTGCGTGCTTACAAAATACAACTCGTGGAAGAATTGAAGGTACATTCGGTGAGTGGGTCCAAAACGCGTTGATTCCAATTTTCATAAGCGATTTTTTTTTTAACAATAAAGCTCACTTTTGGTTGGCTACGTCAATAAACAAAACTGCCCTATTTGGAGCTACGATGATCCTCAAAAGAATGTTGAGAAACCATTAGATTTAGAAAAACTGACTGTTTGACCGTACTTCTTCAAAAACGATACTGGACAGAACGTTACAGTCAATGGTGACCGCTATAGATCCAGGATTACTGCCTTTTTCATTCCTCAATTGAATAACCATGAGCCACAGAACCACAGCTCGTGCCACAATTGATTTATAGAAGGAAACGTTTGGTAATCGCATAGGTCCACGTTTCGGACCGTGAATTGGCCTCCAAGATCGTGCGATTTGACACTGCTAGGAATATTGGAACAATTGATCGAAAATTGGACCTTCAGATTAGACTACGTCAGAGCCAGTCATGATGGTCATATACCAACAATCATATTTAAATTATAATGCCAAAAAATTATCTTTCAAATAAAGTCAATTTCATGTCAATTGATAAAAATCATCTTTGTTTTATTCCATTTCAAAGTTTTATACCTTTAAAGGCAACCCTTTACATAGTTTATTACAACTAATTTGTGTAAAATATATTTGTAACATTTTTGAGAAAAAATTTGATTTAAAAAACATGTCTTTGATGCGGTACAGTGGAAGACCCTGTATATTTGTAACTAATTTTAAAATGCGAAGCTTACAATTACCTCCTATTTTGGTAAATAACTTGTTTGGTATCTCCTGTAATAACAAATATAATAGACTTTGTCACAAAAGTTTAACACCCTGTAGAATTCAGTGGCAGATGCACGGGAAGAGAAAATGGGGAATCCCTTCCCTCAAGAAGGTCCAAAATTAAAGAAAACCTATTATTTATATCTTTTAGGTAGTTTGTGTTTATCTTTTTTATGTTTTTTTTTTGGTTAATGTTTTATTGCAAGTCATCAATGTTCAGAAATATCTAGATCCGCCACTGGTAGAATTGTGCCACCCTCTGTAGATATATAACTAAAGTAACTATATTTTAGGCAACGTATACCCAAGCAGTACGTATTTTATCACAAATCTGCTCTTCATCATGGACACTACGTACTCAGCTTTTCATTTGGTTTTGATAAAGAGGATGACGTCTTCCAATTCTGTTTAGCTCCACCTTATAGTTATACGAAACTTCAAACTTTTTTAAATATATTAGAGAAGAAAGCAGCTTATCTTACAGAGAATTTTAAAAGAGAACTTCTGGAAAATACTGTGGTAAAATAATGAATTTTTTTTATATAATTTCAAAATGAGCGTAGTATACACATAGTTTAAAATTTTTATTTTATTTAAATACCTATTTAATTGATCTGGTTTTGTCAAGGTGTAAACATTTGAAAAATTCATTCTTCTAAAATTTGTGCAAACGTGATTTATAATGAATCGTAATTTAATTTCTGAGTTGGACCGTGCAAGAATTATCGCTTTAGTTAAAGAAGGCCATTCACAGTGCTTCGTGGTGGAACGACTGGGTGTTTCTCAGAGTGATGTCTTACGGATATGGAATAGGTCTCTGGAGACAAATGGAAAGGTTTGGGTTTGGAAAGAGTTAATAAGAGCTGCACAACTATGACAGCGTCCCATATTTCCTTTCGCTGTAGTGTTATATTTTCGGCAATTATTATGGCAGGGACTCTAACAGGACAAAGGTACATCGCACAGATTTTAGAACTTCATGTGAGATTATGACTAGGAGTTGTGGGTGAAAATTTTGTATTTATGGATGATAACACCCGCCCACATAAGACTCGAGCGGTTAATGACTATCTTGAGAAAGAAGGTATTTGCCGTTTGGAGTGGCCTGCGATGTTTCCAGACATGAACCCCATGCATTGAACATCCATGAGATCTGCTCTCCAGAGCTGTTCATGTCCGAAGGAATCCTCCTAGAACTTATCATGAACTTACAATTTCCTCTATAGAAGAATTGGAGAATCTGCTACAGGAAATGATATTAAAACTGTTAAATACATTTTAATTAGAAATAAATTTTTTATTTTTTATTTATTAGAAAAAACAATTTCCCTTTGAAAACAAAAAATATATGTCAACTTTATGATACTTTTTTTATAAATTACCTTTAACAGCAGTTTCTGAAAATAGCTAATAATGGAGAAAATTTTGAGTGATCAATATCTTTTAAAACTATGTGTAATAAAGTAAAAATTTAGAACATAACTGTTTATGGACTTTTTTAGCCAGATTTTTTTCATTTCCATAATTATAATTTCCTCTAAACTTTTTTATTTCTTCTCAGATTTCTTAGTTTTATCGGATCACTTAACGACACTTCTTTTTTGTCCTTTCATATGAAATATAGTATTTTATTTAATTTTTCTAGTTTCTTTTGTTGTGATGTTTTTATGGGTGGCAATGCTCTCTTTTACCGTCTACCGATAAGGCAAAAAAACCGGTTCAACACCTAGGAAGTTTACTTGCACCGTTTCTAAAATTTGAATTGCTTTTATAATTTCCGAAGCACTTACCCAATTTTATTTATATGTGGTTGGATTGATCGTTTAAAGCAGAATACCTTTGATGAACACAATAAATATTACACCTATTGGTACTTTTACTACTCTGGACCAAATCATTCTAATTTATAAATTTTATAAAATATTTTATCACAGCAAAAAAGACGCGTGGATTTGGTAACCATCGGTTCATTAGATAAAAATAATCCGAAGTCCAAAAGAAGAGTTATTGCAATAATGGCTAGAGTACATCCAGGAGAATCGCCATCAAGTTTTGTGTGCCAGGGTAAGTACCTACAAATTTGTTACTAGCTATCTGAAAATTCTACTGACACATATTTTACACTTCTGGGCAATACGAATTATTTTTGAAGTGACTACTTATTATCGCTCGGCATGCCTGTCCGAATCAATCTCACCCGTCACGAGACGCGTGCAGTTGTATATGTACGCATCTGACATGGTATCAACTAATAGCTTACTGTAATTCATTGTCAGTTCCTTCTCTATGTGTGTGTTTTCTTTGTTTCTGGTGTTTTGTTGTCCAGTTTTAGGTTTTCCAACTCTTCAGGACGTTGATTGTTTTTGTGTTGGCTGTTGTTTTCTTTCTGACTTCGTGGTTCCACTGGTGGTTTGTTTTTGGACTTGTCGTCGGAGAAGCTCACTGGACAATCAGAGGCGAAAGGGGCATTGGTTAAACGGTTCTTTTCAGAATTTATTGTTCTAAAAAATAAATTAGTGCATATGTGAATATGTATGTTTACGAATTGATAGATTAATAAACGTGTTGAAGCGCGATCGCGTGAGAGCAGCTGTGGCTGTATCCTCTGCAATAAACAGGTATCATTGTGCAATGGGATCGGGAAACCACAGAAAACCGATCCCCCCTGTCTAGGCAATCTCGAAATGAGCATTTAAAAGTTATTGCGACGACGATAATAGAGGCGAATTGCCTCCTGTATGTCAATGTATTCATCAGGGAGTTCGTTGCTGGCAAGAGCCAGTAAAATTGCTGGAAGGAAAGGGATTTTGGGTTTAGGTTTTCTTCTGAATACATTGCCGATGGATGAGCAGGTAGTTTTTAAAATGTTTTGGGCTCTGAAGTTTTGGCCACGGATGGTGCTGATTGTGTAACTCCTGCTCAGAGAGGAAAGCCTCTCATCAATGGGCTGGATGTTTGACAGGTAATGTATAAGGGCGGAGGGGTAATCGTGTCGCTTGTTATTCACTCTACGTAGGATTCTCCTCCTCAATGCCAACAGTTTTTGTGTGAGATGGCTACGCACCGTGATATAGATATTGGATCTATATTCGATGCCCGGCCTAATAAATGTTTTATATGTATGTATGAGTGATCGTGAGTGTGTTCTTCCGAATTTACCACAAAGAGCATTGAGTAGTCCGAGTCTGCTCCTAGCCTTGTTACAGGCTATGTCCAGATCGGCCTTCCAGTTCAGTGTTTGTGTAAGCACTACTCCGAGGAATTCGATCCGGTCACGGAGCTGTAGTCGGTCTCCCCAGAGTCTAAGGTTGTGTCTTTCGGATATTATGGGTGTAATGAATCTGCTGCGATATGGATGTCTGAAGAGAATCATTTGACTTTTATTTGGGTTGGATGTTACTCTCCATCTCCGTCACTACCTGTCGACCAGGTTAAGATGATTTTGAGATTTTGAGCAAACCCAAGTACTGAATCTACGTCTCGTGATGTTGTTACGAGGGCTGTATCATCTGCGTAGAGCAAAGTGGTTGTGTTAGTGTATTGAGGGTTGAGAAAGTCGGTGGGTTCGTTGGGTTACTCGAAAGTGCTTTGTATTTATATGAAAATACAAGATAATAATGAAAATGTAAATGATGATAATTGGACCAAATGGGAAACTTTTTATTTTTAATTTTATGAATAAAATTTATTCTTTATAAAAAGTTCTGAATTATCTAAAGCTTATAATACAAACAGCAGATATTATTTTTTAGTCATATAAAAATTTACACACATGATTCAATATTACTGTAGAGAAAAAAGTAACACAACGCCAGTATAATAGAAGCTTCGTTTTAACAAGAATTTGCAATATTTGTATCTTAAAACTGACGTGTGGTTCCAAGTGGTGCATGATCTGAGGATTTGAGTTTTCATTAATCTATTAATTAAATATATCTAACACTAAGTATATAATTTTATAGGTTTATTGGAGCTCTTAATAAGTTCAAATTCTGTAGCAACCACTCTAAGGGAACACGTAATATTTAAAGTTATTCCTATGATAAACCCTGATGGGGTGTTTTTGGGCAATTACAGAAGTACAGTAATAGGAGCAGACCTCAACCGATGTTGGAACATTTCTAATCAGTGGTGCCATCCCACCATAAGAGCTGTGATTGATATGTTAGTGAGAATAGACAAAAATAAGGTAACGATATCAGTAAAAGAGATTTAAACATTATTGTAACAGTATATAAGGGTTTTTCAGGAATTCCAGTTAGATTTTGTTATAGATATACACGCTCATTCAAGTCTTAAGGGATGTTTCGTTTATGGAAATAGCTATGAAGATGTTTACAGGTTTGTTTGTAAATATATTTAAATTTTGTAATTATTTAAGTATCACATCTTGATCTTGGCACAAAATCGAATGCCTTCTAAAAATCTGTGAATGCTAAATAGACTCTTCCTTCGACATGTACCGTTTTTCCTATGTTGCGTGCTTCTACCTTTGCGAAAACTACTTTCTGAGTCCAACGGCGATCTTTCTGCAAAATATTTCAGTTTCTTACCTAGAATTTGCTCATATATTTAGCTCCTATACGCGGTAGAGTGATTCTACAAAAAGTGTGCTAATCATAACTTAATAACAACCAATAATTATGCAGTTGGAGACTCTAAATATATGAGAAACGAAAGTAAAATTATTAGAAGTGTGTATCTTGCTTTTTTTCTTATGATGTATACTTTAATGATTTGTAAAACCTTGAAAATTCGAAAGCATTCTCTAGATTATATTTTACTTCAAATTTGATCTTCAGTCTTCAGCCATCAAAAACAACACTCACTTACCCACAGGTGAGGTCCAAATCCGGAAAATAATTGATTGAATATAAGACTTTTTTGTACATAATTTGTAAATTTGATGAAATAGTTTTTTTAATACACTTTATTGTAGGTATGAACGTCACATACTGTTTCCAAAACTCCTAGCCAATACCCTAGATGACTATGTACCTGAAAATACAATGTTCAACTCAGATGTAAATAAAGTGGGCACTGCAAGGCGATATCTTTGTTCTGTTTTAAACGACAAAGTAAATTGCTATACTTTTGAAGTTTCTATTTATGGTTATAAACTTAAAGGATCCGAAGTTGTAATTCCATACACAGAAGATACTTGTATCCTTAAATGTATCTATGTTCCTTAAAATAATGTGCAATGATACTTACATCTTAATTGCTTTAATAATGTCTTTACTGGGGGTCTTATATTTGTTAAAGTTTCCTCCATTTTCCTGAAATTGGAACTATTATTGCTGATCCTATTTCTTATAATCGGTCGTATTTATTTAAATGTGGTCAAAAGCTTTTATTCACTTATGGGGATTACATTTACCAAATTATTATATTTGTGTATCCATCTGACTAACTTGTCTCAGTATAAAATGTATGTTCTCTACCAGTTCACCTCTAATTTCCTTTATTATTATCATTGACTTTATAAATTGTCAATTTCTATCTGCAGCAATACCCAATATTTTTAGTTTTACTTATAAACATTGTGATGTGAGTGTTCTGTAGTGATCATCATCATTTGGTTTTACAAAAATATGTATGTACAAGTGAGGTCCTAGCATCAAGAATTTTTCTCCAGTCTCCAAGTATGTAGTCCAATGTTTGCCCAATGGATCTATCAAGGAGTGTTTTTCTATCAGTTTGCTCCATCCTCATTGCATGTCCTGGCTGTTCCATGATGGGGATCTTCAGATTGATTATAATACTTCCTATCACTTCGAGTATTTAATACATTACTTAAAAATTTAATAAACTTGTTACTTCACATGAAGGCATTTTATCATCACCACGTTTCTGGATTCCTCTCCGTTTCACTTATTATTTTTAAGATTGACTACATTATGATACATTTATAAATAAAAGGAAAATTATAGATTATTATTCTTTATGCAAGAATAGATATGAGATGTGGTCGAAATCTAGTGAAAACATTCCTAGAATACTACCATAACACCGGGGCTATTCCAGTTATGATGGGTTCAGAGATAGTTCAAAAAAAGCGTAAACCTAGACTTAAAGACATACGAAGAAGAAACAAAAATAGACTTCAACGCCCACTAACAAGTCGAACGCTGGCTGCTCTACATTTCAAGAATTTAAATATTTGTGATTATGACACCTCTTTCGATGAATTAACTTTAAGTCATAGAAACGTCAGTCCACAGAGAACATTTGAAAGATTTGCAGAACATATTAATCTGAAAGAAGAAACTTTAAAAGAAGGAAGAACATATACAACTCCACTTTCTGCAACTACATATGTGGTTCTACCAGAACCATCTTTGTCTATTATAGATTTTAATCTCATTATTCGTGATGACATTAAAGCATACAATCAAAGTAAAATGAAAAAATATAAGCCTAATGTAACTTAATAGATTTTTACCAAAAAGTTAAACATATATTATTTATTCAATCAGCTTTTCAGTCCACTACAATTGAATATTAATTAGGGTAGTGTTTAACAGTGGACACAACAACCAATGATCACTATCTTGGTCCTTATAATTATTCCAAATTAATAATATTTGGGTTATGGCTGTAATGACTACTCAACAAATTAGAATAAAATATATTTTACCTAATTCTTCACATTTTACAAAAAATATTTACAAAACTTTATTATAATTTCTGAGTTAGTTCAGGAACAACTTTAAACAAGTCAGCAACCAGTCCATAATCAGCAACTTGGAAAATTGGAGCTTCAGGGTCTTTGTTGATAGCAACTATAGTCTTGCTGTCTTTCATACCAGCCAAATGTTGGATGGCTCCAGAAATACCAACAGCAATGTATAGATCCTAAAAAGGAGAATGTAGAAGTATAATCTTGGTATTAATCATTGAATCAATGTAAAAATTATGAGGTAGAGAGAAAGTAGATGAAGATTTATGTGTTAAAGTTCAGAAGTCTGAAAATATAAAATTATATAATAAAAAATGATTAGAATTAATGAAATTTTCTGTGATCTAGACAATTAACAAGTTTTTTGTTATTCTGTTGGCTGTATATATTCCATAATTAAATGGCAATTATGGATTCAGATCATTTGTTAATGATAAAGAGTACTTTTATGATATAAAAGGTTACTGTGAGGTCAATCAAAATATATTTTATCTTGATGAAACTTAATTCCTTATATATATAAGTTTGAAAAATATGGTTAACTAGATGAAACTAATGAAAGATACATTGTTTTTGTAGTAGATGTGATAAGAAGTTTAGATCAGTGTTTAATTAAATTATTTTCTTAATATTTAAACATAATATTATCTCAGATTACTTACAGGTGCCACAATTTTTCCTGTTTGACCAACTTGCATATCATTTGGTACATATCCAGCATCTACAGCTGCACGAGAAGCACCAACTGCAGCATTTAATTTATCAGCTAGATCATATAGAAGTTTGAAATTGTCTCCTGACTTCAAACCCCGACCTAAAAATCAAAAATACAAAACTTAAGCATAGTAATAACACAATACAATAATCAAATAAGGAAAAACATACACAACACATGACAAAGATGTAAATAAAAGGGAAAATTTTTGTTCATTATAAAAAAATTCCATATTCATTCAAGGTAAAAAACTAATAAAACAGGATATAATATAAAGAATGCAGTCATTTAAAAACTAGATGAAGTTTAACAATAAAATCACTACTATGATCATTGTTTTCCAGTAGAATAAAGTATGTTATGTTGATTATTGCCTACAAATGTTTAATTACATTGAGTTGATTCTCAAGGGTCCATTAATTATTTATCATTGGCCAAAACTGACAATTGGTTTAAACCAAGTTTAGTTGAATTTATATTCATTTATCAATATCAAGTAAACAAAAAGTCCACTTACCTCCACTAACAACTACTTTGGCACTTGTTAATTCAGGCCTGTCAGATTTGCTCAATTCCTGGCTAATGAAAGTAGTAAGATCATTGGCACAGCCATCTGCTGAAATATTTTCAGTAGCTGCAGAACCACCATCCAATGGGGCAGCTTCAAAGTTGGTTCCTCTAATTGTTAATATTTTAATGGGGTCTGTGACTTGCAAAGTCTGAATTGCATTACCTATAAAAAAATTATATGAAAATATTAAAATAATAATCTCTCGTCATCCCCTCTAGTTCAAACTTGTGTTTAATGTTTCATTCCTTCTTTTTATTATTATTTCTATTTTTATTTTTTATTTCTAGTTTTAGTGTTTTTTTCTTCGTGAATTAATTGGAGTCTATAGAAAGACATTAGAAACAAAACTATATACTCACCAGCATAGACAGTCCTAACGAAGGTATCAGGGGACTTTATAGCAATAATATCTGATACAGGAGAGACATCAAGCTTTGCAGCTACTCTGGGCAAAAGAGCCTTTCCAAATGCTGAGGCACCAGCAATAATATGTGTAAATTTAAACTGTTTTTGTGCATTTAATATTAATGGAGTTAAATTTTCAGCAGTGAAACCTTTAAATGCTTCATTTTCAGCTACAAGAACCTTGGATACACCACCTGCTTTTGAAAGAGCAGATGAAGCCTAAAATATATAATGATTTTAGAAAAAAGAAAAAAACTAAAATAATTGTTCAAACTTTCAACCTAATCATTGTTAATAATAAGATTTGTATTCACTACAGTATATGATGATGTAACTACAGTAAAATGAAGTTGAAATAATATCCAAAAGACAATAAAGTCATAACATTGTTAAAAACAGACAATCACAATGAGAAATAAAATAATACATGTGATGATGGAATTAAAGAAGAATACTCAATGAAGAAAAAAAAAAGTATATGCAGTGAAGTTAGTATTGTAGCTCATAACTTTTTACCTTACAATAAAAATTAAACTTTAGATGTCTTTAATTTTATTAAAATAAGATTACAGACTTAAAAAATACTGTATATTTTTTTCATATAATTTATTAATCATCACAACTAATTATATACTACACTATTTGTAAGATTTTCTTTAACTGCTTGGAATTTTACGAAATCTGTGTATACATTTTTAATATTATGTTGTTAAACATTATTTTGTAGACTTTGCTCTCTTGATATCTCTAGATATTTCTTAGTTACTTGATTCTTTTTCAACTAATTTTATTTACCTCAGGAAAACATAAATTGGGTACTTACTGGTCCACATTTTGTCCCTGCTACTAGAACTGATACTTCTCCACCTAACTTTTTTGCAGCAGTTATGGCATTTTGGGTGATAGGAGATAAGGTTTCATTATTGTGTTCTGCTATTACCAAGGTGCTTTGGAATCTTCTTAGCTGTAAATAAAAATAACTAAGTAACTGTTACATTAGTTCACAATCAAAACATTAACTACTTTTAGTGCCATATCAGTTTATCAAATATTGGCTATAATAATTTTGTCTGCTACAGCTGGAAGGGATGTCTCATCATACCATCCTACAAGATTTCGGAGCCAGAAAATCTTCTTCGGCCTAGGCCAGATCTTCCAGCTAACTTGTCCTATATTTACTGTATAATATTATACTTCTTGGAATGTCTCATCACATGCCTGAAATATTCCAGCTCTCGAATCTTTATTTCAGTTAATCCTGTGTCCTTTTTCAATAAGTGTAAAACATTAATTATCTTTACAATTTTTATTCCTGAAGGATTACAGTGAAAATATCTCAAATTAAATACAGAAAAACAACTGGATGAATCTAGTTAAGACATACCTGAGTTCCTAGAGTTCTAGTATAATTTGAAAACATCTTGGTAAATCTTTTCGATACTACCGACTTCCTATACTTATAAATCTGATATTTCAATGAATTGGTAAAGTAGAAAAGTAGAAAGAAAATTATAGAAGTACAAAGTTCATCTTAAGCCAAATCCAATAACATTAAACAAAATGGTGTTTTGTGAATTTTGACGTGACACGTGACTGCAAAAATTGTCAATATGTCATGTCTGTAACTTTTATTGTATTCAGTAATCATTGCAACAGGTTAATTTTGTGTCAGTTTGAATTGAATGTCACAACAAATATTGAAATTATTGAATTGTCTGAAAGGAGGCGAAATATTTTTGTATAACTGTTTATGAGAAATGTAGAATACGTTATAGACATGTTACGTTCTTACAGGAACATAAAGTAGCAGTAGTTTATTTTTTGATATGAAAACATATCTAATATTACTTAAAAGGTAAGAGCTTTTGTGTTTTACCCTTATATAATAAAATTTCTTTAACCTTTTTAATTTACTGTTATAAGTATTATAATATCATCATAACTTTTTAGGTATTTATCAACTTAACCAATATTACCTTTCATATCAAACCATATAAAATGATTCATGTCTCTTTAATACAGTTAATTGTTTTAATGAGGGTATATTAATTGATTAAGTATGGGCGTTACATAGATTTATAAAATGTCAGAAAACATCGAAACGACTGGATGTGTCCCAAAAATGGTTCAATCATGGAGAACTTTAGTCACCACCTTACTACAGGACATAAAATCCATCCCTCTAATCAACAACCTCTTAGGGATTGTGAATTCATTGTAATTGATTCCAAAATTCAAATACGGGTTGTACATGTTTGTCCAGGTTTTTTAAGAAAGTCTATAATAGTTTCTCAGCCAATATTTTTTGACTCAAAAAGATGCTCTCTGTCCGAAGAGTATTGGTTTAGCAGATGGAATAAACCATTAAAAATCGGAAATTGTAACTGCTCTTTTAGGAGGTCCGTAAGATGTTCAGTAACTTCAAGTCAGCCTTTAGGGCAAAATATAGATAGCAGAAATTTGTAAGTATCACTGCAATTCCATTTTATTTAAATATACAGATATGAAGTAAAAACAGAATTTTTATACCTTATATCTCTTCGTGATAGTCATCCAGTATCACAATATAATAGTTCTTTCATATTGTTATAGGATTCCCAGTATGGATTTGCCACCTACAAAAATTAAAAACATTGCAACATTTGTTGAACGTCTTATACAAGATACATTTTTTGAAGCCTGTCATGAATATTACATGTTAAGAACAAAAGATCACCAACCAACAAATAGTGATAGTGGGAAAGTCAATTTGGGATATGAAATTACTGATGAAGATAATGTTGTTATAACACTTAGGCGCAAATTAAACAATGCTTCCAAAAATGATTTTGCAGCTAACAAGACTGAATTACGAAATAGTTTTTGTGTGAGAAAAGCATGTGTTCATAAAAAAGCTTTGCAGGTAAGATAATTCAAATAACATGTCTTATGCAGTGCATGTCTAAAGTATTCATCTATCAACATATTTTCTGAACCAAAAAACTTTTTATAAATTTCTGTAAAGTTTCAATGAAGTAATAATTAAAAATGATGATATGGCATCATTTTTAAGACAATTTTAAATGGAATAGTATGGCAACTAATACTTTTGTTGTTTTCACTCAAAATGTCATGTCAAATGCATCAAAATATTTATTTCAAATAGTATTATTGGACAATACGGTTTGTAAAAAAGTTAAGCACAAACACAAACAGTTAGCAGAGTAGAACTTTAAAAAGAACAAACAGACATTTAAAATTTTTATAATTTTTGAGAAAAATGCAAAAAAAAACTATTTTAAGCTGTACTAAATTATTTTTAATATTTTTTTTTTGAGTAAACCTAATCAAATACTGATAAGTAGTTACATTAGAGTAAAACAAGGTCATTTTTTCTTTTTATTTTTGAATAATTGTTATTTTGGTACATATCACTTAGCCCCTTTCAACAATTTCCTTGAGATATGTATAAATTTTTTTGGTTCTATGTTTCTGGATGATTAGTTCAACAGCTGCAGTCTGTTTGGCCGCATCACCAACTAAGGGACTTTTAGTCTTAACTTCAAGTTCCTCACACTGACAACATATATCTACTTGAGGTAGGCCAAACAGGTAGTTAAAGTATTAATAAAAAAATTTCAGGTAATAATCATACTTTATAGAGGAATCTGGGTGTTTTTCTTTAAAAAGCTGATGCATAAGCTTGACATTCAATTGGGCTTCTAGATATGATATAGCTAGCTAACAAGAAATGAAAATATTTTGTATACTATATTAAGGAGATGTATTCCCCTATAGTTTCTACATTCAAATTGATCACCCTTTGTATATATGAGGCAAATAATTCCAGTACACAACTCTTTTAGGACCTCTTCCTCATTCTAAGTTCTTGCTATTACTTTATGTATGTGATTGATTCACCCTCACATTTAATAAGTTCTACTGGTATACCATCATTTCATGGTAATTTATTATATTTTGAGTCTAATAGTGTACTGTTTCTTGCCCATGGACCCAATAAATATGTTCTTTCTGTATAAAGCTCTTCTACATCTTCTTCCTGATCTTATCTGTAACAGTTTATTTATACCATTTCCTCAATTTTTTCATATTCATGATTTTTTTAATCCTGGTTAATTCAAACCAATGCTCATATTCTGTATAACAAATCTGTTTGTTTCTTATGTAGTACCACACTTTTTTCTTGTTTTTGTTTTTTTATATACTGCATCCTCACTTGATAAACAATTGTAGATTGATTTTTTTGTAACAGTGCTATATTATATCTTTAATATTTCATATTTGTTTGACAGAAACCTTTGGTTATCATGTTTCATGGTATAGGCACATCAGCAGATATCTGGACAATTGTTATTAATGCAATGACCTGTAGAGGCTATGAGGTGGTGGCTCCTGATATGTTGGGACATGGCTTCAGTTCAGCTCCATTAAAGTCTAGCTATTATACATTCAATAATTTATTGCTTCAAGCTCTTACTATTTTTGACTATTATATGGCTGACAGTAAAAGGAAATGTATTTTGATTGGGCACTCATATGGGTAAGTAAATAAAAAATATACTACATATATACAAGGTTGGAACTTTAAGAACCAATACATATTTGTATACACAGACAACCAATATATTTAACTGGTGTAAAATAAATTGAAAAATAGAAAACTTTTGAGCTTGGTAAAAAACAGTGTATTTTAAATATTTATTTAAGTATCATGTACAATCATAAATTTAAGATTTTTTCACTGTCAGAATCCGAGCTACTCACATTACTGATGTCTATTATGATTGGTTGAATGTTAATGTCAACCTTATTTTTTTCTTCAATTTTTTAATAATTTCATGAATATGTCTCACACATTTTTCCCAAATTTCTGTGTTGGTTTAGTGCCTCTTTCCACATATAACAGCACTATCAGATATACTTATTTTAATTTGACTGGCAGTTTGTCCAAATTAATTCAATAGAGTTGAATTCACTAGCTTACCAAGGGACTGTTTTCACTAACGACTGAGACGCAGGGTTCACTAGCAGATGCAGTAGTAGCACTAAACAAAGTAGCAGTTGCCCACTTAGTTCCACAACAGATTTCTGATGTCAGTTTTGACCAAATATTGCAAAAGTTACCAGATCCAGATTTATGTCTAAAAGAAAGAATAATATTTTATTATTTTCCTATATCTGTACCGGTTATTAAGAAATAAGTTCATTTAAAGCTTTTTCCTGAAGTACAATATAAACACTGATATTTTTGTAAGGCATCATATAATTAATATTAATTACTTTAATTATTACAAAAGTACCAATTTTTCAAAGTATTATGTAAACCTTAAATATCGGTTATGATAATTAATTAGCAGAAGTAATGCTTTTTAGTTTTTTATATTTGATTATGACTGACTTTAGTGTCATAAAATTAGTGGCTTAAAAATACTGTCAAATTAAACTAGTCCAAAAAAAAGTTTTTGTCCATAAAAACATTCCCCTGGATGGCTAGAGCCTCCTATTACAGGTTTGCATAAACTTGTCCATAACTCAAAGATCAAGAGGAAAATGTGTGGGCTTTTTAAAGATATATATTTAATTTACTATTTAAAAAATATTCTTTTTTATCATGACATTTATTCGTTATAGGTGCAGCTTAATAACAGCCATGTACCCACATCGTGCACAGCAAATCAGCCAGCTTGTTCTAATTAGTGGAGGGGGTCCTATACCTTTAGCACCTTATGTGAAAGATGATGGCATACCACCGTTTGGGTTTGCATATACTTTGTTACATCCATTACTCTACTGTGGTGTCAAAAGGTAATAAAATACATTTATCTCGGAAACAATTTCTTTTTATATTCATGTTGGAAAAAATCAGTTTTGTTTGAAACATTTTTATATATTCTATAATTTAGCCATAATCTAAGAAAACCAGAGGATTGGTTTATGTATATATAACAGTAATAGTACATAGTATAGTAGCATTTTACCACTCAGTATCAAATATGCTATATTTTTGATTCAAAGTGTGAATCTGCTTGCTCTATTTGACCCGTATCATACTTGTTGAATCCATTGATTGTTGATCATATTTGTGTAACATATTTGAAGATTTCTTCTTAATATGTATTACATTATTTTGATTTTCTTCAAATTTGTTTTAAATCTATATTTCCTCTAGTTCAATTTTTCATTTTTTTAAAATCAATCCAGAGTTAATTATTTTTTTATTCTGACTTAATTACTCACAGCTATATGAATCATTTTACATTCTTGCCACGTTATATATAGTATACAAAAATGTATATTTTAGAAGTATTTTCTTCTCATCAAGAGGGAAACATTTCAAAGTTTGCGATGATGAGAATGGTTTACCAAGACATGTTATTGAAAATATAGCCATTGGCCAAAAGTGGTCTCAAGGAGATACAGCTTTCCATAGAAGAATTACTGCGCCCACTCTTTTAGTACATGGCTTACAAGATCCTCATGTCACGTTAGTTCAAGAGTGTGAAATGGAAAGGGTAAGTAAACTTCACAGGACTTTGTAGGTAAGTTATAACCCATACATCCAGATTTAGCCATACGGCTCACAATCTTCAATCTTCATTCACAATCCATAAACGTCATAATCCATCTGTCGTCCGCTATTGGTCTAGGGAAAATAAACATTTGAGTATTGCTGTGAAAACACAATACCCAAAGAAATTAAATGTGTGGACTGGCATTTATAACGATAATATAATTGGTCCATTTTTTATTACGGGAAATCTGAATGGACGAAAGTATCTAGATTTATTACGCAATCAGATTATTCCAGCAGTTCGAAACCTTGCGGTCAACTTTGATGATGTTTGGTTTCAACAGGATGGTTGCCCAGCACATAATGCAATCGAAGTTACAAATTATTTGGAACAAACATTTTCTGGACGATTAATTTCTACACGAGGAACAATAAAATGGCCCCCTAGATCACCAGATTTAGTACCTTTGGATTTTTATTTCTGAGGCATGCTAAAATCAAAATTATATCGGCATGAATTCGAACGAGCCACCAATTTAGCAGAATTGCAAGAAAAAATTGTTCAACTTTGTAGTCGAGTACAACCCAATCAGCTAAATGCAATGAGACTTGCTTTAATTGATAGATTTGGATTTTGTTTAGCTCAAAATGGTGGTTTGTTTGAACATTTAATTGGTTAGAGATTTTTTTAGAAATGCCTTTAATTTTAATTATTTAGAATCATTTTTTTAGTTGGTTTTTTTCTTATAAAAATAATATTTATATTTAGTTAATGTTTGTTAAGTTAATTATTGTTTTATTTCCTAGCTACGACAGCTAAAAATCTACAAAAATTACATTTAAAACTCGAATATAAGTGTTCGAGTTTTTCTTAAGGTTTACCGACGGAAAGTTGGACGAAATAATTGTATGCAAAGAACTGCAATCGCTATCAGTGTCCGATAATTACTGAATGCCGCTTCGCCGGCTTTGCACTTCGCACTGTGAAAGAAAGCGTTGCTTAAAATTTAAAATTTTACAACTCTTTAGGGGAATAATGCGTTGTTGCCACACATAAATTACTTAAATCAATGTTCTTTGTTAACTAATTGATAGAATCGATTAGAAAATAACAATTACGTGGCTACTTTATTTGAATTTTTTTGGGACAATATTAATTTTCATTCTACAATTAACTGTAGTGGATTTAAATATTATTTTAGACTCATGTATCGGACTGAAATTTTAGAAGGAAAGATGTAACAGAAATATAGCAACACTGTTTAAAAGTCATACCTACTCCATTGAGATGGTGACTGCCTCTCACTTCTATTCAAACAATTAAGTGTTATCTTTGTTCCACATACTGAATAACGTATACCGTAGTTGAAAACTTGCCGAATCGGTATATATATATATATATATATATATATATATATATATATATATATATATGTATATATATATATATACATATATATATTTATATATATACATATATATATATATATATATATATATATATATATATATATATATATATATATATATATATATATATATATATATATATATATATTACACTAAAGGGCACATCGGTAATATCTACACCTACCAACAATATCACTAATATAATATAATCGGTAAAAACCCTGTTTCAAGCAACCTTCAAAGATGCGGCAATCTTCAATGTGCTTTTTAGTGTAAAAACCCAGAATGTTGTATTATGTGTTAATTTTTTTTTGGCAATTCGTAGTTGTCTTATATTTTTTGTTTATTGCAGACAATTCCAAGAGCTTTCCTAGAACTGATTCCAAATGCTGGACATCTACCAATGATTGAAACCCCAGAGCGTTTAATTCATATGATTATTTGCTTTCTAGACATGTGGGGCTGATTCTTACAGTTGAGATTGATCGTTGTTTCTCGTATCTTTTAGAAAGATATTTTAATACTCATAATATTTTGCAGCTTAGGTTTTTTAACCGTTTGTCAAACTTCTTTAATGTACACAAAAGATTATTAGATTTTGAATTCGCTTGTAAGTGTCACTGATAATTGTGATAATTTTTTATATCACATACTTTTATACATATTGATAGACTTTATATTTTTGTATGTCTTATATAAGTATTCACCAATTTATGATGAAGATCAAAACGTTTACAAATGGCATACTATTATTTTTATATTTAGATAATTTTAAAATGTTTTCTATAAAGAAAATTTATATATCATTATCCCCAAGTATTATCTCTAGCTTTCATGACAATAAATGTAGTCAATATACATTGACGAATCAGTACAATATATTTATTAATATTACTAAGATTAGATATTCGAATCAATTAGCAAATTGTTTGTTTTGCCAAGGTGTAGCCTTACTGATTTTGTATCAAGAGGTAGAACAGTTTAAATATTTTATACAATGATGCAGTGACAAAAAGTTTTTTTCACTATTAAGTTGGCCAAAAAAGAAGTTTAAAAGACATCTTTTGACCAACTTAATATAAATTTTATTATTATTGTAGCATATAACAAATTGTTTGTCTATATTGTTTTTTGTATTTATCATATCCATGACATTTTAAAGTAGATATTGTAGATATTTTTGTACAATTGTATATCCATCACAACGGCACTGAAATAAAAGAGCAAGTAGAAAGTAGAGAGTGACTTAAGTATTCAACCTACCGTTGGTGGAAAGTAAAGTATTGCGTTCCAGAATGAATACGATGGATACCTGTTTATATTTCTGGATACCTTCAAATCTGTATGACTTGATAAACCTTTGTAGAATATAGTGAGCACTTGTATACTGAATAGAACATGTCCTGCTCCAACCTTTCTCAAAAATGTTTTATGATCGGAGCTTTTGTTTCATCTTCCATGTATAATTTTTAAAAATAGTCTCAATAAGTGACTCATCATTTTATGGTTCTATTATCATTGCACTTTTTGGCTGTAAAACTATAAACTCCGGTATTAACTATTCTCTGAGCATTTTCCACTATTATTTATCTCATTGAACATGATAGTTAATTCTTGCTTTAAAGAATTTGATGATTTTCAACTGTACTTCGTCTGGACCAGAAGCTTTTCCGTGTTTGGGGAACAGTAATGCTGCCCCAACTTCTGCTGAGAACAATTCTTTCATGTTATTTTATTTGTAGCCCGATGAAAGAACACTATGACCAAAAAAATGATAAATCAAAGATGAAAATTTGGGAATAGGTGGATGAAAGTGTCTATTATTAAAAAAAAAAGTTTACATTCCTAAGGTACATCCGTTCTGCAAAAAGGGTTGATTTTTCATATATTGTGTATTTGATAAAATAATGAAAAAAATTTTTAGAAATCGACATGACTACCTTAGAAATTTGTCAAAACAATTATTTATACCTTCAATAGTTTCCGAGATATAGCCCCTTTTGTAACTACTTATTTGGTTTAACTACTGGATGCGCGCGCACTATTTTAAAGTAACTAATTTTTTAATCAATAATTTGGGACAACAGCCAAACATAAAAATTTACGAAAAAGACATAAATTGTACAAAAAAACCTCAATTGTAATATGAATGAATTTACACAATAAATTAGAAATTATTTAATTTAGAAAAGTATGTTTAAAGATAAACACACATAGTTTTTGAGAGCAACAAATATTTATCCTCAAAAATTTTTTTTAAATTATTTAGAAACATACAATACACATCAACCACGCAGGATTATTGGTGCATATAATATTACCAAGAGGGAAGGGCCTGGCATTCTACGGCCACATCCATTCCCACGGTATAAGCGTGTGACTTTATAGATTTTCTTTTGTCTCGTTGAGGGCACTTGCAGGTCAGTTGGTCAATAGTGAAAATTTTAGAGGTTTTGAGGCGGGACGATGCGCATAGGAGTGCGCGATGACATCCCCTTCCTTTGAAGACTCTATGACTGGAAAGAAATTTATTAGTAAACATATTTATAAACAAGAATACAATTATATTTGCACAAGAAAAGGTTCATACAAGTTTATAAAAGCAAGTCTTGAAGTGTTTCAGGTCAGAGAAATCCATAAAAAGTCTGTAATAGCTTATAAAAAGGGAATAAAAGGTTTGTTAATGTTTATACACAAGACACAATACAGCACAGCAGCTTCCATCAGCAGCTCATCATCTTTGCAGGTACCGTCTTCGACGACTTCGTCCTCTAGGCCATCAGGAACCCATAGTCTTTTGCTAGCCGATTTTTTTCTTAGTAGGGGGTATGAATGCACCTACGTGCATTCGTACCATGTTTATATAAAAAAATATTGCTATTTACTTCTGATTGTTTGCAAAGGCTTCATTAATTGAAGTCTGCAGTAAGATGTGATTATCCAATGTAGACCTTCCCTTGCAAAAACCACTTTGATAGGGGTAAGGAGATTTTTTGTTTCTAAATACCATGTTAGACGAAGACTTATATATGACGGAGACTAAAATAGGTCGGTACAATGAGAGTACCCTTATTGGGTTTAATAATGGAATTAGTTATTGTCTGAGACCAGAGTTTTGAAAATTTATGTTTTAAAAAACATATGTTGAATAAATCTAACAATATTATTTTTGCTGTGAAAGGTAGGTGTTTTAAGAATATTGGTGGAATATCATCGTGTCCTGCAGATGTGCTTTTGGAGTTTGCAATGGAGAATTCTAGTTCTTGAAGAGATATAGCAGTTTTTAATGGATCTTTAGATTCTTTTTCCATGATTCTGAAAGATTCTATATTTTGTTCGTATAAAATCATTTAAATGAGAATTCCTTTTGGATTTAGATTCTAGAATGTGTATATAAGATTTATATTTAAAATTTTATAATATTGTAAGATTAAAAATTTGTATTGTGTAAAAGGTAGCAATTTTTTTTATCATATTATTTTTAAGTGCACTTTTCGAAATTCAAGCAACAATATCTTTGTTGAAAATAAATAAAAATAATATGATTAGTACTTAAAAATGTACTTTTTCAAGAACAATTTTTTCAAGAGCACCTGTTGAAAGACAAAAAAGAATGGAGCAGCTAAAGGCAGTGCTTTTTATCAGCACACAAAAATAAACAGCCCATGCTGTGATCATAGACAAGCTAGATTGCACGCTGCAATCTAAACCGTAATGTTTGATGTAACAAGTTGAGTGATTTCGAAGTGGTACTGTTTTTGCTTTCGGACCTGGATAATCGGGGTTCGATTTTTGCGCTGATTTTTTTTAGATATTAAATCTGTATATAATAATTAAGTAAAAATAATAGTTTATTTTCATTTTATTTGTTTATATATTTAAATATATCTTTTTAATTCACCATAACATTAATTGGCATAAAATTTGAGGGTTTTTTATATTATTGACTTAATAAATCAATAATTAAAGAATATTGCTTCCTTTGTGTACTTGCGCAATCATGTAGGAGTTAAAAAAGGGCTATGTCTCAGAAACTACTGAAGCTATAAAAAAATTTTGTATAGAAATGTTTAAGGTAGGCATGCCTGTAATAATTTTTTAAAATGGAGGTACTCTAGGATTGTAAATAATAAACGCTTTCAACTATGCATTCCCTAATTTTTATCCTTGATTTACTTTTTTTTGGTTTTGTCAAGATTTTGTGCTCATTGACCGGGCTATAGTTTGTTATATAGAATTATTTCTCCGGTGGAATTTTTCTTATTTCAATTTGTATGCTGTTTTTTTGTAATTATGGTTTTTGCTTCTTTGATTTGTCTTCTAATTTGATTGTTGAGATATCTATGAATATACACAAGAAGACAAGAATGGTGGTGCGTCTTTGGATGGTAAGGGAAGAGACATGAGAAATTTTTCTAGGGCGTCGAAAATGGGTGTTTATATCTTTTTTTTTATTTATTATAGCTTTAACAGAAAGATTTAGATACCAGTGGATTTTTCATGGACTTAAAATTTAAGTATCAACAACAGGTTTAAATTTCTATTTTGATCTGTTGAGTTGAAGGATGAAAGTAAGATCAACCCATTCATTGTACAGGAAACCGATCTATAAGTTGTTGATCTCACATATAATCCAGTTTAACAGAAGATAAGAAGTATCTCATTTTCTTATTCTCCGAACTATTTCCAATTTTAAACACAGTAATCTCAAAAATGAACTACCTCGTATAGAATACAAACCTTTCTTACACGTCGAATCGAGTAGCTTCAGTGGATCTTTGTTTCATCTCTGGGACCGTAAAATTTTGAGTTTTGTGTACGAATCCTTCATACTAATATTTTGTTGTTAATATTAAAAACTTAACTGATTTTATTTTAGGCATATTAGCGTAGAAAATTAATAATAACCTAGAAATATTGTAATAAAAGCAATACATAGACTTGACAGCCAAATTGAGAAGTGACATATCCTAAAATTTCACTGCTTTTTTCTGAAAGACTTATTATTATTTTTGTTAATGTGATAAAATTTGTATGTTCCGTCCTTTTTACTGTTATAATATTTATGCTGTTAATTGATAATAGTATATTTTTGTAAATTTATGTATTTATTTTAACATTAAATATATGATTAAAAGTATGGTTCTTGTTTAAATTATGGGCTTATATCACGTGGTGCTTACCAGCTTCCTAAATTAGAGAATGTATAGATAGAGATATTCTATCCCGAGCTTTCCGGTCCGATTACTCAAGATATACGAAAATGTCTAGATCAACTCAAATTACAGGAGAAAGTCGTAAATTTTACCAAAAATCTATACAAAACTGTGACGCCTGGGACTGGGACACTTTAAATAGAAGCAGGAATTAGTCAAGGAAATAATCTGAATCAGCCACTGTTCATTTTAATGGATAGAATAATCAAAAACACCAGGAAAGCTAAGAGACAATAGAAGATTCAAAAACAAAGATAAGTGAGTTACTTAAAGTACAGACAGAAGAAATAACGAAAATGAGAAAAAGTAAAAAACAAGAAAAGTAAAACAATGATTATAAATAATAAAACTGATGACGAGTCCAGTCCATTAATTCAAAAAGTTACAACTTATAAGTATAAAGTATAATATAGGATGATGAGGAAATGAAAAATATGCCAAAGAAAGCGAATAATCTATTGTATAGGTATAACGAATAGAACCATTCTCAAAAAAGAAATGGAACTCAAGACTAAAAGGAGCACTTAAAAAACATAAGTACGTAAGTAAGTTAACAATAATAGAATGACATTTGTAAGAGGATTACAGGAAAAACAATGTGGGGCAGACATAGAAATGAAGATAGAAGAATAACTTATCAATAAAGTATAATAACCGAAATAGAAATAAAGCAACAAGCTAAGAAAATAAAACAGATCAAGGAAAAAATTGGCATATAAGTATATCGCAGCGTAAAAGGTGTAGCAGACAAATCGAACTCTTTGAAATCTACAAGGAAATGCCGAGAAACCAGAATACAAGAACGGGGAGCAAAAAGAAGTAATCAGTTTTGAAGAAATGAAATACTTTGCAAAGGATCGTAAATCATGAAAAAAAGGGACTAGCAGCTAAAATAGGAAAATCTATACCGTCCTGTAATAGGTACAAGCATATGCGAATAAGAACACAGAGTACAGAAATGGTACCTTCGTCGAAATATTATTATCCGTTTATATATATATTAATATCCGTTATAAGAAAAGATATGAAAAAAAGTTATTTATAAAAATAATTTTAATATAGGCAACTTTTTTTACACTTCAAAATAATATTCAGCGATTTTAAACTTCTATCTACAAAATCTAGAATCAGGATAACAGAAACGCAAGAAGATCGTCCAATTCTGTGTCCCTGTCAGTTTCTCGTCACTACACTTTGTACACGCCATCGAGCAAAAAGACAAAAGAGGGAATGTAAAGGTAGTGGGGGCAAAAATATTGTTAGACAGGAAGTGCCATCTTGAGAGGCCAAATTAAACAAGGAAAGAGAGTCTTTCCTTGTTTAAGAAATCAAATTTAGTTGGGTTATGTTATTATTTGTCCCAACTGTCACATGAAATCTTATTTATATTGAAGTTTTTTAACAATTGTTTCACATTTTAGACTGTTATCGTTAATATTTAATTAAAATTTTCTCGTCTAAGACACATTTTGAAAACTATTTTATAGCTACTGTTAATAAGTGTCGGAAAATTCAAATTTGGCGCATTCGCATTTCCGGATATGTCCGCCATCAGAGGCCACTTTTTTGGTCGCCTTTTCATAACGATTAGATTCCCTCTTTTGTCTTTTTGCTCGATGGTACACGCCCACAAAAATGGTGGTGTGTTGACAAAATTGTAAATATCATTTTCAAATATATTTAAAACTGGAAGTCTTTTAAATAAATATATTGGTATTTTGTAATAACTATAATGTGATTTAAACATAATAAACATATTTTAAACAGTTTTTTTGTATTTTATTTAAATATTAAAATAATTTTGTATTAACTACTATTGCCACCTGTCATCAAAAAGTTAAAGTTTTGCTAAAATTATACTGCAAAGAAGGAATCTGCAATGTGCCGGTAAAGTGGCGAAGACTGTTGTTTCTCTCACAGTGTTGCCGATCTCACAAAACATTTGTAGGTTCTAACCAAAACTGTGTATTATAAATTCTATTAGAATCAGAGGTGATAAAACTCTAATATAATGAATACTAAATACTGGTGTTTATTGCTTATTTATATAATTTTTAAGTAAATAACTACTGTTTGAAATAAATTTGTTAATAAAGTTTAATGCATGTCCGGCTGTCAGAAGTAAACAACGTATACTTGTCTACAATGCAAAACAAATATACACGAAACTTTGTTGATATGTTAGCAGGTGGCGTTAGCAGTAAATAACAACAATTTATCGAATTATTTTATAATAAAATACCTATAAATTGTTCAAAATATAGTTACTACGTTATTATCATACAATAGCATTATTATTATACTTATATTTTTATATCCAACACTTCTATAGTTTTATATTTTCTTAGAAATTTGAATAGCTATGGTTGGCGTGCACAAAGTATATGACCGCCAACGCTTCAGACTTCAGATGTTCCCATTAAAAGTAAACACAACCATCTCTTCGCGTTTCTGTTATCCGAATACTAAATCGAGCAAACAGTCTTTTCGAGCCCAAAACTCCAGAAACCAGGAATGGTAAAAAATGGTGGCGAAGAGAAAAAGGGTACTAATTATCAAGAGAATATAGGAAGAGGATATGTTGAAAGACAGGAGACCAAAGCTTTATGTCCCATATCAAAAAGAAGATAAAATTGTCATTTAACAACTACAGAGTTGGATACCTAGGATGTGGAACTACTTAATGTGATTACTTATTTCTCTAATCAGCGCATCGTCTCTCCGGCTGAGGGCTGGTTACATTTTACGACTTTTTCGTCTGGGAATGTAGGGAAAATCATAATAAAAATAGAATTGCATAGATATAGTCAGTCGAATTCGCTCCATCAAAGCAAACTACATTTTATAATTTAATATAAAAGTAATTTTTTTGTACTTGAAACTTAATTTTGTATTGTTCCGAACCCGAAATCTTCCGCGGAAATTAATTGCGAGACGTTCCAAACGTAGCATTTGGCCACCGTGACAGGACTATATACGGGTGTGCTTAAAAGTGAGTTGTTTTCGCTTATTTTAGTGTAAACTTTTTTCCGGTGATAATTTTGCTTTTGTCGTAAGGCTCGGCCAAAGTTAAACTTTTTAAGCGAAAAATGGAATCAGAAAAAAAACGCAGAACGGCGATTCGCAGTGCATTTACAAAAGTTGCTATATAATGTTTTTGGACAGTTTGTTAGCTGAACCGGTGGACAGTCGACCCTGGTAGAATATTAGCGTACAGTAGGAACTTTTACAAGTAAAGTACAATGAGCTTTATGAAGTGGAAAGTGCAGTACTTGAAAGTGTATTCGAAGAAGCTTCCGAAGAAGTTAATCAGTGAGATGGAGGCCAAGGATAAATACAGTGCAAGGTACCTTGAAGTTAAGTACAAATATGATGACAGACCAGGTTCAGTAAGTTCAGAGTCATCAAGTGTAAAAGGTAAGCGCAAATTTAAATTACCTCCAATCGAGTTCAAGAAATGTAATGGAGACGAAAAATTGGCTTCTCTTTTGGTCACAGTTCAAAGTAGTGCATGATGATCCAACAATTGATTTGACGTATAAGATAGCTTATTTGAGACAAGTCAATGTATAGAATAGTAAGTCTAGACGGTTAGTGGATAGTTTTCCTGCAGTAGCCGACAATTACTCAAAAATTACTCTAGGTTTGCAGTCTAGGTTTGGCAGAGAGGATCTGCAGATTGAAGTTTACATTAGAGAGCTCTTTAATTTTAGGTCGAGTTTCCAGTAGTTATTGTAATATTTCTGCCCTTTATGATATGATTGAGAGTCAACTTCGTTCACTTGAGACCTTAGGCATAACTGCTGACAAGTTTGGGACGATATTGTATCCTCTTATTGAGTCATGTTTGCGAGAAGATATGATTCGACTATGGCATAGATCTTCACAATTTTTAAGGCCTTATGTTTCCGTGTCCATGGAAAATATCGGAGAAACTGCAGAATTTACAACAAATGAAGTTCAAAATGAACAAAAATTGATTTGGCTACGGAAGGTTTTGGTTTACCGACTGAAAATAAATATAAATTCAATAGCTTTGTTGCCACGAAAAATGTAAAACGTAAGCAAGGAACTGATCAGCCCTTAGCGCTGCTGGGTTAATAAATTATGAGGTTTACAGGTGTATATTTTGCGAAGGGAGGCATGACAGTACAAAATACAAAAATTTACTATGGAACAGAGACGTCGTCGAACATTGTTAGAAAAGAAAGCCTGTTTTCGATGTCTAATAGTAGGACATTCTTCTAAAAAGTGTAGAGGACGTTTGAACTGTATATTATGTTGTAAATCACATGCTGTTTTATGTGTCCTAATTTGCTTATTAATAAAATTGATACATCGACCTAAGTAGTACCCGTTCGGAAGAAAATAGAATTGAGAATCAGACGCTTGCTAATTTTAACAATATACAGGTTTTTTTACAAACTCTGCATTTACACACGGTACTAAACAAGTAAGGGCACTTATTGACACTGGATCGCAGAGAACATATATTTTACAGAGTACCGCGCAAGAAATGGGTTTTTCTGCTAAGTGGACGGAAAATATTGTACATGCATTATTTGGCGCTAGAAGAAGCAATTCTGAACAACGACATAAATTGTACGAGGTAACTACGAGTGGAGGAACCTACGCTTGTTCATTTAATGCCTTAGATCAACCAAAAATTTGTGCAGATGTCTCTTTGGAGATGATATGTAGGCAACTTGTATACAGGGAGGAAATATTAGTTATAATGTGGTCTTGTAGCAGTTGAAACTTTGTTAGGTTGGACTCTTATGGGCAAGGTGCCGGCAGTTGTTTCTAATTTTAGTGCAAGTATGATTACATTTTCGCTGCGAGCTTAATGTTGTTGGGATAACCGACTGTTCAGAAAAATTGACACGAGAGGTGGCGGCCAAAGATGCTAAGAATTCTTTCTATGAGACTGTCCGATGGGACAGCGAAGGCAGGTATGAGTTTATGTTAACTTGGTTGAATGAGCATCCTTTAATTTCAGATAATTTAGTTGTAGCTAGGAGAAGGTTAGAAAATATTTTAAATAAGTTGTAAAGGTCTAATTCACTCACAGGCCCGTTATTAAAAATAATAGTGAAACCACAAAAATTAGGCCAGTCTTTGACGCATTATCTCATAAACAGGGTCGTCCATCTTTGAATCAGTGTTTGGAGGTAGGACATAATCTTATTGTACAGACAACAAAAGGTAAGAGTTGTGTCGGATATTCAACAGCTTTTCTTCAAATTTTTTACATTCAAAGGACAGAGATTTTTTGAGGTTCCTATGGGTGAACGATGAAGGAAAGGGATTTGTGTTTCGACACAAGATGTTTGTTTTTGGAGTCAATTGTAGTACATTTCTTCTAAGTGCTACTATGGAATTTCATTTAACAAAGGCGCTGGAGAGAAATGTTGTAATAATAATCTGTACTCTAAAAACACAATTGAAAAGCTTATGACTGGGTTTTATGTGGATAATTGTGTGACCAGTGTTACTGATGAAAATGAGTTGAGAGTATTTGTATCAGAAGCAATCGCCCTTGTACAGGAAGCTAAGATGAAATTAAAAAAATGGAAGACCTCTGGTAATACATAAATAGTTATCCTTGTTCTTGGTATTCTCTGATCTTTCCATCTTGATGGAAACTTTTCAAGAAATGGAATGGAAAGGTCCCATAACTAAGAGACTGATACCTTCTATAGCTCAGAGTATATTTGACCCTGTTGGTTTTACCTGTCCAGTATCTCTATTCTCCAAACTGTTGCTACAGAAATTTTGGGAGAAGCGCCAGAGATGTGATACTCTAGTCGAGAATGATATGGCTGAGAAATTTTGTAAATGGGTTACTCATCTTCCTGAACTGTCGAGTATTGAGATTTCACGCTGGATTCAGGCTGGACCCATACAAGCTGATCATTGGAGCTTGCACAAAATTTCAGATGCAATTAAGAAAGCTTATGCGGCTGTAGTATTTTTAAGAGTTGTTCGGAATAATGACGTCTCAATTTTCCTTGTAGCAGCTAAGAGTCGTGTGGCTCCTTTGAAGAAGATTATTTTCTATACCCAGATTGGGACTGTCGGCAGCCACTATTGGTACTAGACTTTATCAGTCGTTTGGGATGTCGTTTTAGTGGGCAATGACAACATCAAGCGTCTTCAGTGGCCTTTAGGAAAAGTTATTGAACTTATACCTGGTAGAGTTGCCCAGGTACGGTTAGTTGGTCTGGCAACTGCACAAGGCCAACTTCTGAGATCATTACAAAGGCCTTACCCGGTGGGAGTCGATAAGGCAGTTATTACTGGCGAGAATGTCCAAGGTAATACTCCACCCTGTGGAAATGAGGCGGTTCCAGAGGGGTTAACTCAAGAGAACGTTTGTCGACTCCAGTTTAAGGAAGAACCAAGTGAAAAGAGTGCGGGAGTGATAAAAATCAGAGCACCCGGCTTAAATGAAAGATATACGCGATGTGGACGGGTGGTAAAAACTTCTTTAAGATTCAAGTGGTATTTTCTTGACTTGTAATTTTTCGTGACTGTATTTTTTGAGAAATTATGTCAAATGGGAGACTGTCGACTATTTAAGGTGTTTACATAAAAAATTCTCTAATCAGCGCATCGTCTCTGCAGTTGAGGGCTGGTATGAGGCAATTCAATTTTATAAATTTTTCGTCTGGGAATGTAAATAGTATCAAAATAATAAAATTAGAATTGCATAAATATAGTCAGTCGAATTTGTACCACCAAAGCAAACTATATCGAAATAAAACTTTAAAGCCACGCTTGTGTAATTTAATACAAAAGTAATGTTTGTACTTGGAATTTAATTTTGTATTATTCCAAACCCGGAGTCTTTCCCGGAAAGTAACTGCGAGACGTTCCAAACGAAACATAGGATGTAGGCACTGTCGAGAATACTAAGAGAGAGACTAAATAAATTTGCAGATGATAAGCTAGGCGAATATCAAACCGATTTTAGAGATATCTAATGGATCGGATTTTTAGACTAAAATAAATCCAAGACCACTTGATATGAACGTAACATAATGTCCATGCGTTTTTCATATATGTTAAGCAAGCGTAGGTACATACTTATGAAACACTGAGAGCCAAGTCAAAATAAAAAAAAATGTATTGTTGTTTCAAATTGGGACCATTTCTAAATAATTGATTAAAACGTCAAAAATGAGTTATTAAATCTTTCAAAAAAGTCGTCCCCAGAAGTTTTTAAGTACTTTTTTTTCAATAAAGTTAAAAAAAAAGACTTCTTTTTAGACTCTAAATAAACTTTTATATAGTAATTTGTTTAACCCTTTCAGTCATGAGTTTTTGTTTGTAAAAATAAAAATTTTAAACCAGGAGGTTTAAGTATATGATTTTTTTTAAAGATTTATACACAAAAAATTTTGCCTATGGAACCAATTTTTTTCAAAAAAAATTAATATTCGTTAAAACGACCATGGTGACTCAACGGTCGCGCATGTAAAATAATATAATTAAAAACATATTTAATTAAAATCAAAATAAACAAAACAATTGCGTCCACGGACAACGCATAAATGAATTTTGCATTTACTACAACTAATGTGTGTCTTTTTCAGACAGGTTTCATTTTTACACCATTAACCTTGCTTGCTCTGGTCAAGTGATCTACACCATCAAAACGAACTTATCTTAATGTTCTTTGCTGTATCTTCAATTTTTTGGTGATTGGTGGCTAACTCTAGCTGTACTTGCTGCATATATGTTCTTACTTTTGAGATATTGAAGAAGATTGTAACTCGAAAAACAGTTATCATAATAAAGTTTTACATAATCTTTTACATGGCTTTTTGTATGAAAATATGTGTTAACATGCGGTATTTATCAACAAAACTAAGCTATTTGTAACAACCGTGACAATATGATTAATACAATGTACAGATAAGATAATCGTTTAGAGTTTCACGGTGATTCAATGAATTAATTATCACTACAGCTGTTTCGGCAGAGATTGTATGCATAACAAAAATAGCTTACTTGAGAAAGGCACCTTGCCGAAACAGCTGCAGTGATAATTAATTATAATAAAAATTTGGGGAAATGTTGAAAACAAAAGCTTTCAGTGTTTTATTACTTGATTTTATAATTAATTCTGTTTTTCTAATTTTTCATCAATTTAAAAAAAATTTGTTTTTAGGACCATTTTTTTGACTGTGATACCTCTTTAACTTGAATAACTTTTCAACGGCTTTTGGACGTTATGAGTGATGTTAGAAAATTAGATGGACCAATCAACAAAAATGACATATGGAGATCCAGATAAAACTATGAACTGTACAAAGAATCACCCACCTTAGAATTCACTCGCTTGCCTAGA
The DNA here is from genome assembly GCF_040954645.1 of Diabrotica undecimpunctata. Taxonomy (NCBI): domain Eukaryota; kingdom Metazoa; phylum Arthropoda; class Insecta; order Coleoptera; family Chrysomelidae; genus Diabrotica; species Diabrotica undecimpunctata. The sequence goes on from NC_092812.1 coordinate 53,162,085, forward strand.
CTTCGATAGTTTGGTCACATAGTGAGGATGGATAACAGATTACCAAGAAGAGCTCTAGATAGTAGAATGTATGGTAGAAGACAAAAAGGGAAGGCACCGAATATATAAGAAGGCGATAATCAGAAAGCTTGATGGGTGTTAGAATTTGCAAACAATGGCCCATGTTGGAGGCAGAAATTACAGAAGTCTAAGACTCAACTTGGGCTTAGCGCTTTTGAAACAACTTTTTTGTCTTAGACTTCATCATAAATCAGCCCTGATTTGTCCACATTTCTTGAACATAGGCCTCCTCCTCAAGATATTTCGATCTATTTCTGTTCTGTGCCTCTAGTTCTTGGATAATTTCACACATGTATGAACCATCTCAACCTTTGGTTGTCACTTCACTTTTCTTCATTTTAATGGTTTAGAAAGAATAATAATTACTACTTACCACACATATGTTAGTATAATTGGTGATCACTGAGAATGTATAGGACATACCACACTCAGAAAAATGTTGTCGTAAGTTTCAAAAATGGAGATTTTGACTATAGGAATCATTCTTCATTATTTTTTCTATTCAAACTTAGTAAAATACTGTGGAATGTTTCATATTGACAGTGTTTTGATGCAATTCTTCTGGGGATGCAATATGTAGCATTGGCTCAGATAAAATTATTTTTTTAGTTATCTATATCTTAGTTTTTTCCCTCATTTAGAATTTCTGTTTAACCACTTCAGTGATATTTGATAGTTGTTATAATTGGTTTTTGCACAATTAGATTCTGTCTCTTTTTGTGATGCCATATTATTGTGTTGAATTCTAAAGAAGTCTTTTAGTTTGTTTTTGTTTATTTATGATGAAATATGCATCCAAAGCTCTGTTTCAACAATGACCTCATATACTACATGAGGTCAAAAAATGTCTTCCACATCTGAAATTATTTGTGATAGGTACATCTTTACAATACTAATATATCTGTATGACATTTCTATAGGTAAATATTTTGAGAAGTTCACATTGATTTACAAATGTGAAGGTACATGCACAATGAATAAAACAAATTTATTATGCATCAGTAATGATCTTACTTTATTAATTCATTATGAATTATTTCTGTGTTTTAATAATTACGAGTCACCTTTGACTCATATTATCATTTAGAGGTCAGATTTTGTAAAATTTAAAAATCTTTTGATCAATTGTTAAAACAAAAATAATTAGAAATGAAAATAAAACAAAAAGAAATACATAAAAGGATACAATTAAAAAAAGTTATACATAAAAATCTTGTTTATCAATTGTTAAAACTGCATATGTACCAAATGCATATTCAATGTCTAACAAATTTGAGTGTATTGGATAAGTCACCATAGACTCAATATATTTATTATTGTCACAGTTTTCTTTTAACCTAGCTACATTCCACACCTTAACTACTCCCTCTAATGTTCCAGCACAAATTTCACTGCCAGTTTTATTCCAAACAACTTTCACAATATGAAATTCTTTACACCTTAGTTCTGCAATTATTTTTGAAGTTAGCACTTCAAATATTTTAATGTTCTTATCTTCACTTGCACTGGCTAGAAGTTTACCACAGGGACCAAAGGTTAGATGATTAATAGTGCCCTTACTTGCATGCATAAGTCTCACACAGACAGCTTTATTTACACACCAAAGTCTTATATTTTTATCAGCTGAACCCGTAGCCAAATACAAACAATTTGGATGAAACGTAACACAAGTAACACTTTGACTGTGGCCACAGTAGACTCGCAGTTGTTTTCCAGTGCTAATATCCCAAAGTCTTGCAGTAGTATCTCCACTACCTGTGGCTACGTATGTTCCATTATTACTAATTTTCACACAGTATACTGGATTTACATGGCCTAGACATTTCTTTACTAATCTAAAATCTGTTAGATCATATATACACAAAGTGTTATCTGCAGATGTTGTTACCAATGTTGAATTATCCCTAGAAATATCTACAGCACATATATAGTTAGAATGATGAGTGAATGTGATCTGATTTGTACTATCGAGATTTAAAATGGAATCAAAGGAATGTATAGGCATTATACGTAACACATTGCTTTCTCCAAAAATAACTACTCCACTTTGTCGTTTTATTATGCCACATGAAACTTGATAATTATTATTAGATATGCTTAATTTACAAATTGGTGGAGGTAGCTTATTCAGTTCCTTCATAACATTAAACATTTTTTGACATTTATTCTCCTTAGGCTTCTCAGATAAATACATGGTTCTTTCTTCAAGCTTTGTTGGACAAACTACAACTTGAAAATCAAAATATGTGTGTAATACTTGAACAAAAACTATATGGCAATTGTCATATACAAACTTCTTTAAACTTTTGAAAGACTCTGGACTCAACTTTATCACTATCCTATTTTTTTTAAACTTCTCCTTAAACTTGGATACTTCTGCATCCTTAGGCCTAAATTCTCCATTACATAATATAAGTTCTTTTATGGTATTGTCACATTTATTTTCATTTATGGAAGGAAAATGACACTTAAAGAACGTGGCTGCTTTATCTGTATGTTCAAAACGCAGGAACTCTGTGAAAATATGACAAAATAATGGTGCTATAATATACTCTATGTCATGAAACCTATTCTTAAACTTGGTTTGTTCTCTTAACCACATAAGAAGTTTTGTAAAATTTTGATCTATTATTACTGGATCAATAACTGATGAATCACAAATAGGTAGAATTGAATTAGATCTTCCTATGGCAGTGTGAATTGATGAATATATTCTTTGTTGTTGTCTTGTAGCTAAAAAAGTGACGGGAGCATTATAATTTCTTCTTTGCAGATATGAACAAACAGCCATTTTCATTTCCCGTTTACGTCTGGTTTCTTCCATTTTTGCTTTGAAATTAAAAGAGAAAACATAATTGTTAGCATTCATTTCTATAAAATTGATGTTTAAATAACAGTAAATTTATCTGTATTTTGTTGATGGTGCATGTTACTTTGTTAGGTTAGGAATTGTTTTGATTTGAAAGCAAAAATAACCTCCAAAATAACTTTCTGAGTAAGCACTATAATTACTCAGATGCAAAACAATAATAAAAAAAAAAACGATTATTTTGTGTTGAATTTTAATATATCTATGTATTTAAGAACACAATTTTAAAATCCAATTAAGGAATCCAACCCATTTCAACAATTCATTTGATCGTATATTAGACCACCAGTAATACAGACCTACTTTTTATATCTTCAAATTTCCAGCTATGTATATAATATAAAAATATTATTATTTTTCCTCAGTGGACTTTAGTAATCTAATATTAAAATGTTTTAATTATTTAATTTCATAGTGTCATCTGTTTTTTGTTGGTGGTAAGGAATAATGATGAAGCATTTCTACGTGAACGGTCTTTTATGTTGTTTTTTTTTTTTAAGATTGTAAACTCGTTTTTGGTTGACGTTCCCTTATTTGTCATTATGAAAATATAAATGTCTAATTTGCACCAATAGGTACCAAGAATCTCTAGAAAGTAAATCATCTATTAGGTATTTATCTCTGTATCTACTCCGACTTTGAGTTTCTCGATATCTAAAGTGTAGACAGTTTATTAAATTATGTATATCAAAAATCCATGTAGATTTAATAAATTTAGGTCGCTTATTTTTTTCTCCACTTGTAAGGTTAACATTTTTAAAAAATCCACAAGGAAAATAAATTCCTGCAGCTGGCTTTATACCATGTATCACAAAAAGAGGTGTTTTTGGTGGCTCAGGCATGTTAACCTGCTTTTTAACCTGATGATGGAATTATTATTCCGAAAACGTTTGTTTTTTTGATGTAGCCCATTTAAGGGTTTTTTAAATATAACTACATACAAAGATTTAAACCTCTTTTTGTTAACATTTTTATTTTTCGATAAAGTATTAAATCATTGAAAATCGAGTGCATTTGTTGTTTTAATAATATAATTTCAAGGGGGACACCCTTTACATATTTTATGTATGTTTGCTTATAAGTTTATGTAAATACAGTCTTCTTTATGTAATTGAATTATGGATAAGACATTGATAAACTTTACTAGTATGACGATATCAGGAAAGATGACAGAGAGTTCGCGGTTGCAAGCGTGTTTGAAATAATTTAAAGCTGATAAAATCAACACTTTGTACATAAAATCAAAATAGGTTTGTTTATTGAAGAAGAATTTATAATTCTATTAAGAAATTTACATAATTTGGTATAAACCATTATACCCAACATAATAAAAATTAATAAACAGATCCGTACTAGGAATTTATGAATTTTATTTAATAACATTTTTATAAATTACAAACTATTTTTAATAAATTATCTTTCGAGTTTGGTCCATGTACATTTTGAGCAATCCATTAAAATTACACAGGTTAATAATAATATCACTATTATTATATTAATTAGAAAAGAAATAAGTATAAGTGTAAAGCGTGTAAAGACGGGTGACAAGTAGGTTATTAGTCACCAATAAAAAGAAAATATGTTACCAACATACAAAAAATAATTATAGTACCTACTGAATTGTACAGCAACAGTTTATTCAGCGCATTGACCATAATATTTCAAGTAGGTAATCAAGTAAGCTTGGCACTCTAGTCTAATATAACTATAAACTTAAGAAAATCGTGTCTCTACGCTACTTTTTAATGGGAAAGTTCTACCTTCCCCAAAATTGTTCTTGGGTCAGTATTGTCTCTGATATGCACAACGGATCTACCCTTATCCCAAGATATAACTACATCCATATAATATGCGTTGACTGATAACGATTCACAGCTGCCCTAACATCATACGCTTTCCAGTTATTGCAAAACTCAAATTGCTGGTAAATCTCAAAAATATTCATAATTATTGATTAAAAAAAAAATGGAGGCTGACCAAAGGAGACCAACTCTGCTCAGGTTACTTTCACTAATCGTAGACAAAGGTGTCTACCTATATTATATTTAAATGGGTAATACTCAATAGCAAGAAAAAAAATATGTTTTCTCGAGTGCAAGTTCAAAATGAAAACAATTGAGTCTCCAACTAAGTACCTTAAATTGTATTTAAGTATTGAACTGTGGAGGACTGCGTCAAGGTATAATATCGATATACCAGAAAAATACCAATCTATAGTTCTTAGAGTTAGGTGGTATTAGTCATATAACAGTGGGCGTTGGTCTTATAATTCTCTAATGCTTGTCGTTAAGATCAATATTGTAAAGAAGAAGATTACTATTTCAGTCAAGCATTTGCCCAGAAACTCAGAGAGCATTCTAACATTTTGGACACTAATTTAATGACGTCAAGAGACAGACACCATCGCTTACTCGAATTATTTTGAACGAGAGAGTACTGAAAAGGAACACTTTAGTACGTTGCTTAATGTAGAAAGTAAAGCTGAAGGTAGAGATGATATAGAATAGTAACTATAGCAGGAAAAAACTGAGTTGCCAACTTTGGAAGAAATAAATAAAAGAAGAAAAAGCAATTTAGTCTCTAGACAGAACTAAGTCACCTCGAGCAGACAACCAGAAAATTTTTAAAATTAGAAAAAAACAAAGTTGGGGAAACTACTGCGAAAGCCTTAACTCCCACAGTCCAATCAGCGACGTCTGGAAGAAAGTAGATCGCTACAAAAACCGCAGTCCAATAAACTCCCGATAAACTGTGAAGCTGCATGGATAGAAGATTTCCACTTCAAAATTTCACCTCCTTAGGTACCGAATCAAATAAACGAAGCTGCAGTCACCATTTCCAGAGAATACTCCAATCTAGAAAAACCATTTGAATTGTGGGAATTAAATCATGGACTCAAACAAAATAATAGTTCGTGTCCAGGAATGGACTGTGAATGAATGAATGAATTCTTAACAAATGGCAAAATGAGAATTTAATTGCAAAAACATGGAGGGACTATATTGTATTGCCTATAAAGAAGCCAGGAAAGCCAGATAACAACGTTGACAGACCTAAATCTTTAAGTTCTTGTATACTAAAAACTCTAGAGAGATTAATCAAAAATCGATTTGAATACTAGCTTGAATCCGAAGATATCCTTCCCAAATCTCAATATGGCTTCCGATATTCCAGGTCTACACAAGATGCTCACAGTTAACTAGGTTCCTCTGTTCAGGTCAATTTCACAAATCAAGAATCAACGGCTGCAGCATTTATATATGTAACCTCTGCATTTGATAACATAAATTTATATATTCTACATAAGAAATTGTTATATCTTGTAATGTCAGTTAAAATTTTAAATTTCATTATATTCTTGTACAAGAATAGATGGACTTACTTAAAAATAAATGAGAAACTTTTAGCACCAAGGCTAACGAATATAGGTATACCACAGGGTAGTATTTTAAGTCTACTTCTCTTTTCATTGTACAGTATAGATCTAGAACAGATAGTACTTCCACACTCTAATATATTAGAGTTTGCAGATGATGTTGTGTTGTATACCTCCCATGCTACCATATTTGTAGGCGTCAACTCTAATTTATACTAGATTGTATAAAAAATTATTACCATTCTCTAGGCTTATCAATATCAACTACAAAGACTGAAATTTGTATTTTTTTCCAAAAAACGCCAAATTTCTCAAGGTAACTTCAAATTAGGAAAAATAGAATTTCCAATAAAAAATTGTGTAAAATATCTAGGCACATATTTGGATCATAAACTGTTATGGAAGGATCAAATTCATTCTATTATAAAAAAATCGGAAAACTCCATGAATATCCTTAGAGCATTTTGTAAAACCAGTTGGGGAGCTGACCCGAATATTGCATTGCTATTCTATCGCTCAATGATTCGACCAATTTTCGACTATAGTTTCATTTATATGGGTCTGCGTCAACAGGACAGCTCAATAAAATTGAAACCCAAAACAATAAATGTTTAAGGCTATGTCTTGGTTACTTAAAATCTACTCCTATTACTACTATTGAAATTGAAGTTAAAGAGTCACCCCTTACACTACACAGACAGTTTTGTACAGATAAGTTTGTAACTAGAGCTATCTCAGAAAACTTTAGCTATTTAAAAAATATTCGTAACTTGAATATATTAGAGTTAAGCCACAAATATTGGCGTAACAAAAAAACTCCCATATACGTTAAAAGTTATAGGATATTGACAATATTTGAAGAACCATCAAAACTTATCAAAATAAAATACCACCAATTTATACTCAACCTCCTAAGACTCTCTTCTTCAAGGTAATAGAAACATATTATATGGATTCAAATCTTCCAGGAAGTATGATCAACAAAATAATTAAAGATAAGTGGCCTGCACTTCAATATATTTTTACTCACGGCTCTAAAATTCAAAATAAAACGGGTTGTGCAATATATCACTGGAATTCTGATTACAAAGAATCATGTCGATTGCCCAATGAAGCTTCAATATATACTGCAGAACTATCAGCTTTATTACTTGCGTTAAAATATATAGCCTCTATTGGTATGATTAATTATATCATTCTGACCGATTGTAGAAGCACTGTGGACAAATTCACTTCTATTTCTATCAAAACCACAAAAAACCGAAACCATATTGAGATAGAAATAAAGAGGTTACATTAAAATATTATTTCCGCAGGTAGCTCGATTATTATTTGTTGGGTAAAAGGATACTCTGGAATATAAGGAAATGAAGAAGTCGACAAATTAGCTAAATCTGCAGCTTTAACCAAACATAATATAAACAACATACTTCTACCAGTAACAGACATAGATAATATCAGTATAAACAATTGCAAACAAAGATGGCGACGTTTATACAACCAAAGTACAACTGGAATAAATTTTAGAACTTGCCTACCACTAATTCTCAATGAGAGATTGTTTAAATATGAGCTAAATAGGTTATTTATAAAAACAATAAACAGAATAAGATCAAACCACACACTCACTCCTGCATACAAACACAGCATAGGTATCACTTGGGTATCACTGATATATCACCCATATTGCTCTTGTCTCCTGTGGTAAAGTGGGAGATCTATAGCACCTTATATTGGAGATTGCACAGTACAGACAAAGTATCAAAATGACATGAAGAACTAATTGAGCTAAATTGTCCATTGCCTGTCAATTCGAATACAATTATTTTTTCAAATAATAAGCAGATATTAAAATGTATCTACGAATACATAACGTCCTGTAAATTTAAATTATAAGTAAGTAGTTTTAGGTAATAAAATTAAAAATTGTAAATATGTCAAAAACTGAAAAAATGTGTATACGAACATATTACTTCCTGTAAATTTAGATTATAAATAGGCTTAGGTAATAAAATCAAAAATTATAATTACCACAAATAGTCTGGCTCATTGGCTATACCAAAGCCATTATAAAATTAAAAAAAAAATAAAATTAAAATCTATAAATAAAAAACAATGGTAGTTGTTTGATTATATTTTATTCTAATAATATTTGAATACTTGTATATACGAGAATATAAAGTTTGAATGTCTAAACAGGTTATAACTGTAGAGTTTCAAAAATACAATTATGTTTGTAATTAAAATATCGTAGACAGTACCGGCTTAAACTATATATAAGAAACAAATATCAGGAAATCTATAATCCTTTCGATTGCCCAATAGTGAAGAAAATCTACTTCGATTTTTTTAAATATAGGATGTGTAGGTATGTATCTATGGTATTGTCTTTTCTATTTTTGTTTATCCTGAAAAATATGGTTCTGAAACTATTTGTAATTAAAATTACATTGCTTTTCAAGGTCATATGACGGTCAAGTGTTCCTCTTTTCTGTTTATCATTACACGCTTTCAAATTTCAAAATATCTTGTAGCATCTGTAGTCACCTTGCCTTAATTAAGTTTTTAACTAATACTTAGTCATTAATTTAGCGTTTTTGAATAATATATTTAAGAATTAATAAACGATTTTGTCTAAATCGTGTTTACGTCATTGTCTATATTTAATGGTAGTTTAAACTTTGTACATAACATAAAACATAACAAAGCAATTGTTCTGTAGTTTTTTAACGATGTCTTTTATGTTTTTCACCTTTACCTCCTTTAACCGTGTTATACTATATTATCTAACTATACTAACTTCAAATTAGTTTTTAGAAAACTTTCTTTATGTAATTGTTTATCCATTATAATACCATACTATTATTATTAATCCTCGTCCTTAACTTAAGGTTTTCATAGGGTAATTAAAGGAAAGTGAATCTGACTGGCAATTTATAGTCTCTTTATAAAAACAGTTAGGATTGTTGAGTATTTATTAACAAAAGTGTAATCTCAGTAGTAGCTTTTTTACATTAAAATCTGCATGTTTCCGTTCTGATGTAGATAAGGTTAAGACTTGAAAATCTTTGCCAACATCCGGAATGCGTAAATATCACAAAACAATGCCACTATTTTTCAAATTAAAGCAATAAATTACTAAATAATTGCCAAAAATACGTTTATATTGAGTTGATGGTCATAAACTGTATGTTTCTAATGTTTAATAGCAGATTTAATTATTAAATTTGAGTGATCGTTTTTCACCTCTGTACATTCACTAGATAAGCCACACTGGTTGTTCCGTACAGGTCAGGATTTACAATTACCTAATTATATCTTGCTTCATTTGATAGAATTGATTAATATAGTAAATTTGTTTATGAAGCATTGTAATGCTCATCTCAAGGTACGGTGTTTGGTCATTTTCTGTCCAAAAGTTTCTGCTCCGTCCAATGAAGAAATGATTTCGAGCAATTTATCCTCGTCAGCTTGAGATAGGCAAAAACACAGACTTGAATATGTGCAATATGATAAAATGGGTATGTAAAATATACTAATGCTTTTCAAAGTTGGTCCTCCATTAACTTCAACTATGACAGATGTTTGATTCGCTCAGTCATTCGATTCCTTACTCTTTGTAACACCGCAAACATTACAATTTTGCTGGCGAGAATTTCTCGAAAATCCCATAAGTGAGGGCGAATTATTTTTATATTTAATTGTGATAGGAGACGAAACGTGGCTATGTCACTATATTCCTGAGTCAAATAGAGAGTCTCTATATCCATTTTAAGTTCAGTTTTTAGAAAGAAAATTTATAGCTTAAAAACGTTGAAAAAGTCAAAGATAAAACGACAAATGTTTTCTTTTACGCTTTCTTCCTTTATAAAGGTGTATGCTTTTACAGGTCAGTTTTATTTCCAACTGCGCCTGGTAGTTACAATTGAATGTATTGTTGACATCACTTTCGTGTACAAGACATTATCCATTTTTTTTAAGGAAGACAATTTTTTTTCATTTTTGAATTCCTCAATGATATGTATAATGTATAATACTTTTACTCCAGTGTCGTTGGTTTCCGAATGAGAGACAAATGTCATGTCAAAAATTTTTAGTTTAAAATTTTAACATAGGGACTGGACTAATAAATATGATAGGTTTTTATCATTATCGTTCTTGACAATACGAATGTCAAACAAACAAAAAAAAGTAGAATTAGGTTTTGAAGGTTTTTTAATAATGTGTGGCTACGGTGACAGTTCTCGAACCCAACAAGAAGTTTATAATATATCGAATTATGTATATCCAGATGGTTCAATTTGTCAATCCAGTGTGTGAAAAATAAAACAAAAATTAAGAAGTCCATCACGTTGGACAATTATCAAAATTGTCTTGCAATTGGTGATGATAAACAGGTAAATGTACTACTAACTGTACAAGCAAATCCACAGCAGTCTTCTTTTTTTGTTGCTTCATATAAAAGTCACTACAAGCGTATTCAGGCATGTTATGTTAGTAGATAAACAGCATTTCATTTCACTTTAAGCTACCACAAGTCTTGATGATGAGGGGTAAGATCACGAAACACTTGCAGAAGAGTGCTGGAGCTCGAATTGAGAAGAAATGCAATCGTCTACTTTCATTTTAAGGTCTCTTCTATATCCAAAGAGTGTAAGAGATGATATTTTTCAAGATAGAATAGAAGTTATTCAATAGAAGGTTATTCCTAACATTGTTCAAATGCTTCCAGCAAGCTTAACAAGACTTTTTAAACCGATGGTAACACCGACCATTAATTAGCCTGTATGTTGGTTGGAAACAAACTGATTGGAGATGTCTAGTTCATGTTAGTAAGAAAATTAAGTCAAGAATTCAGGTTATTCAAACACTGACGAAGTGAGTAGTCTAACAGATTATATATCATCATTCTCATTGTATTCTACCGATTATGGCGCAGCCTCCTTTACATAGTCGTTCTTCATTTTTGCCCACGATTGTCTAATATTCGGTTTTTTGTGCCATGTTTCCTTATGTTTTATTCTCATCTTAAATTTTTACGTCTTCTTGGTTTATTGACGCCTCTTGAATACCACAGTGTAATTCTAGTGGACCATCTATTGTCAATTGACAATATTGACAATTGACAATATTGCAAAAACCCCATATGTCAGTTTTTTTCGGAAATGGACTTACGCCATCTATGGATTGAAGGACTAATTACCTACGTTCCTTGCGTAAGAAAATTCCATTAAAACCACAGTAGTCCAAGATAAAAGCAACAAAAATATAGGCGATTCCGCATAAACCCCATATTTAAAGCGCAATTTCCTGCAAAAACCACAGTTGTTAATGACTATTGGTGTTTTTGCAGGAAACTTTATCGCTTGGCTGTCAGTAGATTTTTATGGGTTAACGTTCCTTCGAATAGTTGTGTTGTGTGATTTTATAAGTAAACACCATAAACCAATTTAGTAAAATGAGTTTTATAATAAATACAAGTAACAATGAACTCGAATGACAAAGTTCAAGTGAAAATGTGCCATTAAAAAAGAAAAGGAAGGTGCTGAGACGTATAGAGATAAAACAGACAAGGATGAAGGGACAAAAACATTATAAGGGCAACTTTGGCAGTGGCAGTGGGGGGGGGGGGGCATTTAGCGAGAAGAGGCAGGCCAGTTAATTTTGCTGAATATATTTTCCAGAGTTGCAGTAAAGAGCTTTGGTGATATTGCGTCTCCTTGTCGGACGTCTCTAGTAGTGGGAATTCTGGAGTGCTTTCACAATTTTTGACCTTATTTGTTAAAGTCTCTATGTACGATTTGTCAATGCCTTGTGATCAAAGCTTCTATTACTGCCTTGGGATATATAGAATCGAAATCTATAAAGTTTAATGCTTGTGGTATTTCACATTCATTAGCTCTACTTATTAGTTCTCGAAACGTATTGATATGATCCAGGGTATTGAATCCACTTCTGAAGCCAGTTTGTTCTCTTGGTTGTGCAGCATCTAATGCAATCGTTAATCTGTTGTTGACGATCTTTGTGAATATCTTCTATATGATTGGTAGTAGACTTATAGGTCCATAGTTTTTGATATCCCCTTTGCTACCATTCTTATGAATAATAATTATGTTTGCTGTATTCCAGTGGTCTGGTATGCATCATGATCTTAGACAGTTCCTAAATATGCCTGCTAAGATTTTCCAGGTTTTTCTGCCAGGGGGTTTAAGCAGTTCCACTGTTATACCATCTATTCCAGCTGCTTTACCGTTTTTCATTTTTGTAATTATCGATTCTACTTCTTCCGAAGGACTTCCGGTACATCTTCTTGGATAACTTCTTTAAGTAATTCAGGGACTTTGTATATTTTGCTGTAGAATTTAGTCACGAGTTGTATTATTTCATTTCTGTCTGTAATTCTTCTGTTTTCGTTTGTTAGAGCAACGATTTGCTTGTTCCCAATGATTATTGTGTTTTTTGTTTTCTAATAGTTTTTTTTTCTATTGTATTTTTACCAGTTTTTCATTGTATTTTCTTAAGCCTTCCTTAATACTTTTCCTTATTGCCATAAAAAGTTCTGTGTATTGTATTCTCTGTACTACTACTTACTTTCATTTCTCTTGTTTGTTTTAGTATTATTTTGGTTTTATCAGATAGTTTACTATGTTCATTTTGTTGTTGCGGGCCCTCGTGGTTTGCCGTCATAATATCTCGTGGGGGACAAATAGGTTATTGAAAAAAATAATTATTGTAAACTTTTTGTTGTTGAATGTTTAAAACATTTTAAAATGTGCAATTACTTTTTTTACTAATACACTATTTTTGTCTGTATTTAAATACCTTTATCCTCGTAGAATAAATCCTTAAAAAAAGACAGTAAATGATACGTATTTTGCTCTGATATTTATTAATTCCATTAATTTTTTAAGCTTTTTATTACGACGTTTGTTGTATTGAGAACTGTACAAAAAGAAGTACGGGATAAATTTTGTGCATACCAGACTAGTGGGTAAATCCAGAACTGTTCGTATATATACATGTTCTGTCGATTGAATTGGTTATAATCAAACGGACAGTCTTAGTTTTTATATGCGATAACAGTTATTTGCGGGCATGTTTAAATTTGTGTCAATTTTGTGTTGTATCAATCTGTTTGTGATATGTGTATATGGTCAAGGTAAGGAACTTTGACATCAACATTATTTTAACAAAACAATCCAAGATTAAATTTGCCCTCTTTAATCGTTGACTGCAGAAGCAACTATTAATATGTTTACATTCACTAGATGTTAAGTTTTTTATTGAATGTATAATTGGGAATCATTAACGAATGCAAAACTGTTTATTTAACGGTTCAGCTTCCAGATCATTTCAAAATACCCAATTTTTGGTAGTGAGTTTTCTCGTCACCTTTTTTCTTCTCGAAACTCCTTATATTATTTCGGGGAATTGAAAGCATCGTTCTTATTTTCCTTTTCCCTTCTATACATCTCTTTCAGTTCTTCCAGTCTTTCGACAATTATTTCTTCAGTTGATATTTGGCTTTTTCATCAGTATTCTCCCTATTCTTTAATCATTCCTTTTGGATTCCATCACCTGCTCTATTAATTAATTTTAAATATCAATTCCTATTGTAGGTTTTACTTGTTTTCTTCTTGTTGTCATTTATTTCCGTTTTCATATGTTCTATTTTTCGTCCACACATATCTTTCAGTTATTGCGTTGTTTTCATTTTACTATCCGCTCATATTACTAGGTCATTGTAATACAATAATCATCCAAATATCACTGACAATAAGTTTCACCGATGTTTGGAAGTTCCACTTCGAAAATCGTTCTCAAAACACAAATTTAGTCATTTGTATTTTGAGAACGATTAAATCTTAATTATTAAATTTTTCAGTATTGGTAACCAGAGTGTATTACATTTTACTGATGGGTTTGCTACATATTTTTCTTTATTAGGTCAGATGAGAGCGGTTGCTTTGATTTTTCTCTTTTTGCAGTTTGTTTCTTTCATGACTATTATTGCATATTTCTATTGTACTTTGTGCTCATTATCACAGGGATGTTTACATTAATGTAATCTGTAGAAGTCTCTGTTTTTTATGTATGATTCATGTTCGTTTATCCTAACAGTTAATGGTCTTGCTGTCTTTCCCACATAAAAATTGTTGCATTCACAAGGTATTTGATAGATGCAATTCTTTGATCTCTTCTTTGTTAGCAGGTTTTTTTCTCACTGAAATGCCTTCTCATTATGGCAGATTTATTGGTCTCTATGATATAATGATTTTTGATTCCCGTTTTAATATCTATGTTTTGGTTTAAGTGATAAGTTAAATAACTGTTGGTGTGGGTTGGATTTCTGTAGACTTAGGTTGCATAATCTGTATCCTCATTTGTGATTAACAAAATATAACAATTGTAACGTCAAAATAAATGTAAAATGCAATTTTCCTTACAATCAATTGTGGTTTAATCTCATAAATACAATAGTAAACTTAAACATGCAACAAGAAAATAGTTTCAGATCCTATTTACTTTTAAATAAAAACAAGCATACAAGACATACTATACATATGCCATAGATACTATAAATACAATCTTTACAAGTTTATTCATTTCTATGATAACACCGGTATATTGTGAATAATTAAATTTTTGGAAGTGAAACCAAGATTTAAGATGATTGTGGTTTTGAAACAATTTGGCAACTTTCCGAGTTTCCTGTAAGTAATATTGCGTATATTTCGGTACATCCTTTTGCTAACAGTTTTAAAATTGTTTATAAAATACTCTTGATAATTCAAGTATATATTAATAGATTTTAAAAATAATTAATATTTTGTAAAATATTTTTCACAGCAATCTTCATCTTTTTCAGAAGTAAACTAAGTAAAAAATATCCCTTATTTTCGAATCTCTCCAGGTTCCAACTATGGAAAATAAACATTTAAAGAAAAATACTCAGACGGCATAAGCTTAATAAGTCAATTTAGTCACGAAAAAACATTTTGACAGATAGTTTGTCAAATTGATTATAACGTTAAAGTTATTTGTCTCCCGTAAGGCTGAGCTGCGTCCGCGTACGGGACATATTTTAGCGCCCTTTAAATCCACTATTATCAATTATGAAATAAATGTATAATTTTTTATTTTTTACTCGTAATAAAACAACAGAAATTGCAAGAACGTCATGACTACATTTTTTTTCAGTTTCGAAAACCCGTAAATGATGTTTGTTTACAATTGTAGATAATTTAAACATGTTTTTTTTTAATTCATCCATTGTATTAATATTATGATTATGATATAATTATGAAGATTATGTACAATTAATGTTTCATATCTTTTTATAGCCTACGACTAGTGTTGCCAATCAGAAAAACCATTAGATTCGGAAAAAGTATTGATAGTTTTACCGAAAACCTCACAAATAAAACAAAATATGGATTTTTTTGAAGATGAATAAATAAGCCAAATTCTGTCTGATTTTTCGTCATTCCCCAGTTTTTGGCAAACTACTTACTTAAAAATATTTTTTTTCTTTTATCTTGATTTGCAGAAAATTGATAATTACACCCTATAAATGTTCAACCAACATTGTTACTTCCTCATTGCTAATGGTTCCAGGCCATAAACCAGGGTCTTTTTGGTAAAATAACTATACTATGCATACCATTTTCAGTTTCACTTGTTGCCCTCGTTGTTGAGGTGTACAGATTCTACATTTTCATGGTGATGATTTCAGTTGATGTTGATGGTTCAAGTGTAAAACAAGATGAAGACCCGGCCGCTACCGAAACTTAAATAGCTATAGTTTTAGTATCGGGAACTTTAGTTTGCACCAAAAATCTTTCATGCTACCAGCCATCTTCCCTCTTTCTTGGGCTCTAACTTTTTTTTGCTGGCGAAATTTTCCCCAGAAGGTCGTTTCCTTTTTTCTCTGGCTCCGAAAATTTCAAAAATGGTTTAGAAATTTCTGTCTATGCCTTTTTATAGCATTATTTATCAAATTAGGTGTTTTCTATTAAATTATTAAATAATTTATTTAACCCGTAACTGGTGAGGTCCATTTTTTGTTACGTGTGTGGTGAGTTGGGGTCACACTGACCCCAATTTGTTTTGCAAAATTAGACACTGACATTTGTTTATATTTAAAAAAATGACTTCAAAAGCTTAAAGACGTTTATTTTGTTATAAAATAAATGTAACAAATATTTGAAATACTTATCACGCATAAAAAGTTAAACTAAGAAACAGCCTCAAAAACTGAGTTATTTTGTAACTAGACTAAACATCCTGTAACAAAAATAACCAAACACAAAAAACATCATAAAAACTACAATCCATTCTTATAGGCCATCTTTGCAAATGTGTGTTTCACACATATGACATATTGGCGCTTTACAACTAAAGCAAACTGTCTTCGTTTTTCTATCCAATGATCGTGGACATTTTGAGCACCTTACTCTTTTTTCTAAAATAGCATTTTTCTGTTCAGGAATGTTTGTTTTTAAAATGGAAGCGATATTATGTCCCAGCTGCCTTGAAATTTGAGAAATAGTTAGTCTTCTTTCCATATGATCCTGCACAAGCTGCCGAGCCAGAGATTTGATGAATTTATACCTTGACTTTTGGGGGTTTCCAGGTAGGGATGAGTATATTATAAACGCATTGACGGAAGAAATATCCAAAATTGTATAAAAACAAGTAAGAGGCCATCTTCGACTTCTACGATGTGTAGAATACACTGTACATTTTTCATCTAATGCATCGAAGCCTCCATTTGTTTGATTATAAAACAAAACTCGATAATTTTGGGTTTGTCTGTTTCATCATTTACTGCATTACTGTAGTGCATTGAAGACATCAAAAGTACCGCTTTTCGTGGTTTAGGTACATATGAAACTAATGTAACTCTACCGCCAAATCCAAATAGAGATGATCCCGTGAGCCTCGTTTTAGTTGGCAAAAAAGAAATAGGTATATTCCTTTTATTTTTTTTTAACAGTACCCACGTAAGTTAGGGCTCGGTTCCTCAACTTAGTTATCACTTCTAAGGGTGTAAACCAGTTGTCTGCTGTTACGTTACGGTTAGAACTCTCAATACATTTTACTAGACGAAGAACTGATTGCGTTGGTTTGTTAAATTTTCTTTCCTCTGCTGACAATGTTTGGCCATCACTTCCAGCACCTGTATATACATACCCATCCAAAAAGTAATAGGTTCGGGTGTCAGTCAGTGCCATTATCTTTAAGCCATATTTTCGGGGTTTTTGAGGCATGTACATGCGAAATAAACATCTTCTCCGAAAACCAATGAGCATTTCATCAATACACGCATACTGGCCTATGCAATAATTTTTTTTTACTGTTTTTTACAAACTTATTGAAAATTAATGAAATGGGGGCAAGTTTTTTGGGTTTTTTACGTTCTTCCCTCGTAGTTTCGTCATCAAATCTAAGCGCTGTCAAAAGTACTAAGAATCGTTTTACTGACATGGTGCATCTAAAAATTTATCTACCAGTACCGTCGGTGGCGAATATCGAACTCAAGTCTTCCGTATTGGATTTAAATATGGCTGAGTAAAATGACAAACCGATAAACGCTCTCAGTTCAATAATGTCTAAATCTTTTAGATCCGTTCTATTACTATCGGTATATTTCGTTCTAATCCTGGCAAGTTTTTCATTTGTTCTAAGAACAATCTCTTCTAAAATATCGTTTGTTATTATACATTCCCAAGCACTTTTCTGGAGACACAATTTTCCAAGAGACTTGGCTGGCCCAATAACCCCAGGAAGATGAGAGATAATGTTGAAACTTCTTGTTCTTACATTTGAATGTGGAGCTTCTGCAGTCCACTTGTATCGATTTTTGCCATAGTACGTTCTCGAAGGGCCTGGAGTTGGTTGCTGCTCATGTGGATCCGAGTCCGAATTAACCTCCGAAGGTGGTTCCACGGTTTCCGGCTCCCATTCAATTTCTGAATCAGTTTCGTGTTCGCTGACATAGTCGGGATCATTGTCTGAGTCATCGTTACAGCTGAAATCACTCTCATTCGCGTCTAGAATACTTTGAGCTCATTGTTCAAACCTAGGATCATCGGAATCCATTTTACTATATCGTGACAGCTCCATTTTCAATTGAAATAAAAAAAAATTATTAAAAAACGTAACCGGTGAGGTGGGGTCACAATGTCCCCACGGCGCAGTTATTTCCGTATGATTTGTAAACATTTACCTATTTGCTCACGACTATCCCGCTCGACACACAACACACTGACGGAAAGAAAGGTACTGAAGCGGTCAAGTAGTCGCGCTAAATAAGCTAGGACGTACCTATGTCACTTTAAAAATCTGTTGGGGCTCGTATGACCCCGCAACACCAGTTACGGGTTAACCCAAAACCCAAACTAACCAGTCAAAATTTATTTTACATTTGAATTTCTCGCTTCAAAACAAATGCGAGGCCAAATTTACAAATTTAAGTAAATAAAACAATAATATTTTCATTTCAAAGTTTTCAAATAAACTTATATGTTTATATTATTATAAACCTTTATTACCTTCAATTTATTTTTTTTTTTCAAAATAAATTGTGGATTTTATTAGATTAAACCCGATTATATTTGAAATATTATTATTTTGTGTAATGATTATGATACTTACCATTTTCACACATAGTTTAATTTCCACATCACATAAAACAGCAAAAAATAAAAAGATCATCGAATATTTTCTACTATAAATATCAACTGATTGACAAATAGATATGGACAGAATATTACAACCCAACAACTTTTGGCCTCTAAACAAAGCTGAACGATTTACGCATACTGCAAAATAGGTATTCGCTTATTATATTGTTTTAAAAATGCAATAATAGTAGTAATTATTAACACCAAATATAAAATAAGATTTTAGTTAGCTATTTTTTCAGTAATAACACAGTATTTGATTTTTAAGATTTCTTTAAATTTAAAATTAAAATTGTATAAAACATCTCGTTAAAATAAATATTTCTTATTTGCCAAACCTTCGGTTTAGCGCCCTTTTGGAGAGGCGCTTGATTGAATTGATCGAGTGAATTGAATATAGGTATTCAATTTCAGCATACAAATTTTTAATTTACTTGACACATTGTGTATATTAAAAGTTTTTTAGTTTTTTATTATGATGAATATACAGCGTGCCATTTCGATTCCTGCTAGAACGATAGTGTTGTTATGATTAGTGTGTAGTTAATATCTTTGATTTTTATATTTTGTACTTTTATTACTATAATTATGAATCATTGGTATATGTGAAAGTCATAAACTTTTTTTAAGTTTAAGTTCACATTTATGACTGATAGTTTTGACTCTTTTGATGTTTATTTAAAATTACTAAATCACTATATTATATTAACAATAAACAATTTTATGTCCTGTTTTCTTTTATGGCTGTTTCGCTGTTTTTAGAAATGACTTAATAATATTTAAAATTTTAATTTCTTTTATATTTTTCTGTAAGATATTTATACCACTTATCAAGTGTATAGTGATTTTCATTATTGGTTTGATTTAAATAATTAGAAACTATGAATTCATTAAGTAGTTGTTTATTACTTAGGTTTTTCTTGTAAATAATAAGGAATTCAACTTATGATTGTGTTACATTGATTTTATAATAAAAAGAAATTTCATTATACCAATTTAATACTTCTGCATTTAGAATACTTAATAAATATTATGCTACCTACTAATATAAGTATGCAATGATTTCATCATAAACTTATGCATAACAATTTTATTTTTCATATCTCTTTCACTCTCAGAACAATCGCTGGACCGCATTATGCAATAGCGGATTAAGTGCAAAATGTAGTTTTGAGAAAAATGGGTTTAAAGTTTTTAAATTTGTTTTTGGTGCTATTTCTAAAATATCATTCTGACGTGTTTTATTTGATAAAGTAATGCAAATATAAAAAAAACTCTTAAATGTTTTTTAAAATTTTTAAAAATAATTTATATTTTAAAAGTTATTCTCGATCAAATGGCGCTTAATTCGTTAAAGATTTTTTAAGAAATGTATGAGTTAAGATCCAAATAACGGATTAAACGACATATTTGGCGCTTAATATGATGTTTCAAAATAAAAAATACGTGTTATATAATTCCAAAAGGAAAATGAAATTCCTGTAGTTCATGTAGAAAGAGTCTATCATCAGTGTAATATTACCAGGTATACATCAAGTGTCAAAGTGACTAAATATCTGGGTAAAAACCTTTAAAAAGGGTTTTACATTATTGTAACAAATTTATTTTGCTTTACATTATTGTTAAAAATATGTTATGGTGTTAAAATATTGAACAGAATCCTACATGGCAATGTAAGATTCCCAAAAGAGGTTGTTTCTGACCCTCAGATGTTGTCTGGATGGGTTCTAGATGGCAACTGTTGTTCAGTTATTATAATAATGTTTTATTAAATTTTTAGCTTTAATATATAAAAATTTACATCGATTACATAGAAAACACACCAAAAATAATCCACTCAGATATTTTGTCAATATCGAAATCCACTGATCCATTAAAGCCGCCAATGTCATCTTGAATGCCTTCATTCCCTACGAAAGTTTCATAGAATTTTTTAGCATTAAATGGAATAAGCTCAAATAATGACAGTATGTCATTAAGTTTTATGATAGAAACAGGTTTTCCATTAGGCCACCATATTTGCAGTTTGGAAAAATATAAAAATTCTGTAGTTCTGGTTGCATTTCTTCTGACTCGTTTACTTATGTCTACTTCTTGAGAATTTCCTTCGTGATTTTTGCTAAAATATATTTTAAAAGGAGTTTCTTTCTTAAGAAGTATTTCTTTGGTTTGAAGCCAATTAATCGAATTCCCATTTATATCTTTCTATCTATTTACAATATTCTTTAAAGTATCACAAACTTTTTTAAGCTCTTCTTTTTGTAAAATTGGAACCGTTAATTTGTTTCGTTTTCTGCAATTTTTGATAACGTTCATATAATCATCTGGAGTAAATAAGCAATTTCGGAGCTTTAGTGCTGATTCTATGTCCCCAAATTCGGAGTCATTGGGAGTAAAATTGTTTCCTAATACTTGAAAGTGCATCGGTTTTTTTTAAAGAAGCTTAAGCGCAGATTTTAAAAGAATCACAATTTTGATATTGTGGTTTTGCCCTCCGCAACTGTCGGACCATAATATCAATTCAATTGTTTGAAGTGTTAGGCTCTCTTGCAAATAATTTAATAAAATTGAACCTACCTCTTGTGCTCCTTTTCCTGCTGTGCCTTCGACCCAAACATAGCAATAGCTTCGGTCAGTTTTTCCTGAATGTACACCGGAGTTATAAAGCCACAGCTGCCTCTTGTAAAATACAATGTTGTTGGAATGCGTGGTAAAGGTAGAGTTTTTTTTTCAAATCAAAAGTAAGTACATCCAGATTTTCTTAATTTTTAGTTTTTTGGAGATTTGAATTCATGAGATTTTTAGCCGCTTTTACTTCATTTTGGAGAGTATCTCTCAGTTTCTCAAATTCTTTTTTCTCTTGCTTAGATGTAGCACTTTGAATTTTAACTGCAAAATTATCGCATTTATTGCATGTGTTCTTTTTAAGTTTTTTTCTTCACAAATTAAAATTGTCAGTAATTCTTTGTTTTTGATCTAGTAACGTTTTTGCTATTTTTCATATCAATACTCAAACTTCTGTCTCCATGCAACACATCAAAAGAATGCGGACTCTTCAAGTAATTTGTCCTCTTCCATAGAACTGAGTTCAATAGGGCAGGTATTTTCATTTAGTGACGAGTTAATTGATGTGTTCATTAGAAACTCACTTTTTTCGTATGCTTTTTGCACCTAAAAAAATTAGTTAAGTAAAGTTACAGTTTAAGAAGGTAGTATTAAATGGGCTCACTATGTATAAATGTTATTATATATAATACACTGCTCAACAATAATTGATAAGGATACGTCGTAGTATGTTTTCGTTGGTTTTATAGAAAATATATATATTTATTGAAATTTTAATAATTAAAAGCAAAAATAAAATATTTGACCAAGAAAAACAATTTATTGAAATAAAGTAACATAAGTTTGTGTTCTACCAAATCCAAAATAATGGGATGATTGGCCTGCAATACTTAAATAAAAAGTTCTAATATTTTGTTGGACCTCTTCGTCAACGAATTAAACTTCTTACTCTATTAGACATCCTTTCAATCATTTCATTAAAAAAAAATTATCCATAGTTTTCCATATGTGCTTCACTTAATTGTTGAATTCACATTAATATTCACAGGATTATCTAACACATTTAGTTATCGTGTCATAGCGGCCCAGACGTGCTCTATGCATCCCATATGTGATGACTGGGCTGGCCACTCCATTCTGTCAATGTTCTGTTGATGCGAGAAGCAGTCTATGTTGGGTTCTGTCTAGTCTGATTCGCATATATCAGTCATCAAATCAAAAGGGTTGGTACTCCGTTGTTGCCCTCCTCCATGAACATATGAGGCTATACCATTGGTGACATAACGATTCCAAGCTCATTGTTTAAATTAATTATATGTTTAATATTTCTTTCACCCTAATACAGTACCAATTCAAATTTGTATCTTTTTATTTCCAGAGGGTTCATCATGCTACACATCAAGAAAAGAGTTTGGCTCTTGCATAAATCTAAAGACTTGCAATTATATGATTCAGCTTTTAATTAACCATAAACAAGATCCAGAAATCTTAAACTATCTTCGGAGTTCAACATGCGGATTCGTAGGTAAAGATCCACTTATATGTTGTCCTCAAAAAAAAGAAGAGGAGGAAAGTGAAGAAAATCTCATTGTTAGTGGTGGTAATCAGAATGAAAAGCTACCAGTTAAACCTCAGTGTGGCCTGAGCAATGTAACGAATCCAAGAATTGTTGGAGGAGCTCCAGCAAAATTAAGTAAGTACTTCCTTTTGTTTTTTCGTAATTGGAGCTATTATATCGTCATAATTTAGGTCATGGGTCATTAGGTTTTCATGCAACCTAGATTGTAGATTTCTCTCGTAACAACGTTGGGCTGTTTCTAAATGGTAGATGCTTGGTAGGTTTGTGTTAACAGATACTAATATCTATTCTGGATACATGGCCATACTAAAAATTACCTCATTTCGTCTCATGAGATGAGTTTCAAATCGAAACGGGTCTAAGAAAAGGCGATACACTTTTCTCTTTGTTATTCAACTTCGCTTTAGAATACGAAGATAGGAAAGCACAACCAGAATTATTAAACGGCTTCGCTACCCAGGGAGTGAAGGTACTGTTAGCTTTTGCTGACGATATCGACGCAATTGCACAATCCACTAGATATCTGAAAGAAGTTTTTACCCTTTTTTAAAGCGAGGCCAGGGAAATTGTCCTCAAAACCAAGTACATGGTAGTTACCAAAAATTCAAAACAAAGAATTCTTAGAACGAAAGATCCTCCGGACGATCTTTGGGCCTTGTAGAGACGAGAAAACGGGTGAGTGGAGACAAACACACAACCATGAACCCCAAGCACTCCATGGAGATGAAAACATTGTACGTTACATTAAGGCAAATTGTATAACATATAGCTTTCTGGAAAAGGCCCGCTAGCAGTTCATTTGGTCTGCCAAGGAAAATATGGAAGTATGCAGTTACGGTAATATGGAGATGCAACAATGGGAGATTGCTGCACAAGAACGGCAAGAATGGAGGAAAATAGTAAACGTGGCTAAGACTCACTTGAAGTTGTGAGTTAATAAAGGAGAAGGAGTTTAGTCTTATCTTATCTATGTCTATATCTCGCTTCGGGCTATTAAGCTGCACTACTACTCCAACAGCTTGGAACTGTAAACCGTTTCTTAAGCCACTAGCGAAGGACAAAATAGTAACTTATGGGCACCAGAGTGTAAAGAAATTGATGGTAACGAGATGGTTGTCAGCTTTTTGGAAGATTTACCTGCTTCCAAACCAGTTCTAGCAGCCTACATATACAATACGTCAGATTTTTTGCGCCATGTTTTAAAACCTTAGAAGAAAGGACATATGCTTCAGCAGCTTTGTTTTCTTCTGCATTTCAAGGATTAGACTTGCAGTTTGTTCCGTCGTCTTTCTAGAAATCTTCTTCGAGGCCTACCTAAGTCACTTTTTCCTCCTAATTTGTAGTTAACTAAATGTTTGATTAATCTGTCGTCAATTTATTCCCCCCATTTTAAATAATTTTTATTTATTCCGTAGTTCATTGAGAGGTTTAATTCCGCCCTTATGTAGTCATTTTTAATATAATCCGCAGAGTGTAACCTTTTGTTCTTCTTAAAAATTTCATTTCAACAGATTGTATACGTTGACTATCTATTTATGGAAGTACCCAAGTTTCACTTTTGTATGTCAATATTGATCGCTTTCATTTTTGTTTTTTTACTTGTCTGGTTTTGTAGTATTCTTTGTTTAGTTAACATTAATTGATATTTATGTAGTTTATTTGTTATATATCTTTCATATACGTCACTCATATCGCACCCTAAAAATTAAAAAGAACACGTTTTATGAGCACATCATTTATTGTTATTGTTTTCTTTCAATTTTTAATTGTATTGATGATTCTCTCTGTTGGGATGTTATCTTTTTCTCTTTCGTGTTCAATGTCTTCGAGCTCAATTTCTGCTTCCTGCAACCCTATCTCACTTCTTACATTTAGTCTCTCCTCTTTTCTGACCACATCCTTTATTTTTTTCTGCCGTATATAGCCCTGATCATCATATCTCCTGTTCTCTTTATAACTACTGATAATCTAGGTTATCTATTATTATTATGGAAGAAAACTAAAATATGATGGTAAACATCATTCTGAAAGGTCATGGTAGATGAAGAAGATGACCTTGCCGACAATAGAAACTAGGCTAATTGGACGATAATTATTGCAATCAAGTTTATTTCCTTTCTTGAATATAGGAGTGACCGAAGCCAATTTCTAGGACGAGGGTAGAGAACCCTGATTAAAAGAAGCATTCATTATGAGGGATATAGGGATATCTACAGACTCTGCCCATTGTTTAAGGAAAAAGGAACAGAGTTTGTCTAATCCAGCTGATGATTTATTGAGTAGTTGCTATAAATGATGTTTAATTGCATTCGGTGTGAAAGAAATATTATCAAGAGTTATAAGAAGACGTGGACACAATATTTGAGGAATGGTATTGTTAGGTTCATTTGTACAAACCTGAAAAAAAAGTAACGATAAACAGGCCAAAGAATCATAATTCGAAGAACCTAAAGAGCTGTCAGCTTTTTGAAGTAATTGTATGGAGACTTTAGAAAATAAAGATGTGCAAATGTACCGATAAATGTTTTTACTGTTCACACTTGCAATGATGGATGCACAAGAAGAGCAAAGGAGGAATACCGGACCGGTGAGCGAGAAAATCATTAATGGAACCAGTGAGTTTATGTTTGCTAAAGTGTTTTGTAATATATAGAATATTTATTTAAAAATGGAGTTACTACTACAAATAAGATGATAACTTTTAGTAGTTAAATGATTAATGGGGAAAAGTAATAATTATAAGTATCTAAGATCTAAAGAAGAGCTGGTGACAGATGTTTAGGTAGGACATCTAAGTAATTAGACATGTCGACAAAGCATAGAGATAACAGCAAAGGAAATGATTATAATGATTATGTGTTTATTTTAATCTTTATGTTTTAGATGAGTTTCCATTTATGGCCATTCTAGGATATAGAAATAAACTTAACCCAACTATTCCAAAATGGCTATGTGGTGGTACTTTGATAACAGAAAAGCATGTATTGACGGCTGCTCATTGTGCCTATAACAGAAATGATTTGTAAGTATACAGTTTTTTTACAGAATTTTTAACCCTGCAGGACTTCTTTTTTGATTTCAGTTTCTTCAGATATAGCACCTTCTACTTTAATGTTTGCTTTTTGTTGTCAATATAGAGTAGATGATTCTTTATCTCTTCCATTTTTATTTAAGCATTTGGCCGTGTTATGACTGACACGGTCAAACGCTTTTTTTAAGTTCACAAAACAAATAAACACATTTTTGTGCTGCTATTGAAACTTTTTGGTTAAAAATTTTAGACTTAACATTTTATTTACTTGTTTCAACACCAAAAGATAAAAAATCGATATAAAGCAATAACCAAACATTATTTTCATGTATGAAAATTCGAGAATATATTTTTTTACATTAATTTTAGGTATTTGGTTAGAGTTGGGGAGCTAATACTTTATGATGACATGGACAGTGCTTCTCCTGAAGATATATCCATCTCGAAGATAAAAATGCATGAAAGTTTCAGTCCTACTGAATTTACCAATGATATTGCAATAATAACATTATCAAAAAAACCAAAAAATCGTAAGTATATACAAAAATTATTATCATATATCAAGACAACAACAAGCAACATCAACCAGTACTGGCCATGCTAGGCCATTTGTAATTTAGATATCTATTGGTGTGTGTTCGTTTTCTATACACCTGAGTCTCATATCCAGTATCGTTCTTAGAGATTAAAACATCCAGGAAAGGAAGGGTGTTATTAGATTCCTTTCCCATGGTAAATGTTATTGTCTCTTCTTTATCGTTTATATCATTCAGGAATGTGTCCAACAACTCTAATCCATGAGGCCATATTGAGAATACATCATCTACATATCTTCACCATACTGTGAGTTTTAAATTTTGTTTAGAAATAATATTTGTTTCAACATCTTCCATAAATATATCGGCTAATAATATAAATACCTAATATATTTACATTTACATACTGATAGCCTCAGACGTTCCTTAAATTCCTATAACAACGACTTTACATTAACTTTCTTAGAGGGTTAAAAATTAAAACAGAATAACAAAATATTTAGGAAACTAGATAATTATAGATTCACGATATGGTTCACCATATTTTTTAATGAAATCCACAATTTATTCGGCAGATATCGTATTTAAGTACCTACATAACAAAAAAACTATAAAATCGATTATAATGAATTATTGTATTGCATTTAAACCGAATTCTAAGTGTTTTAGCTGAGTTGGTACCATTGGTATCAATAGTACCGTCTAATGGTACTATTTTAATCATAATGTAATCTCGAACATTAAAGTAAAAAATACCATATTGTAAATTTTTATAGTATTTTAACGGAACTGTTTTAATAATATAAATGAGCACAATAAACGGAACAAGGTTTTTTTCAATTTCTCAACTCTTTTTGAAGCAGGTATTATTTTAATGAGTAGGTACATAGGTACCTAAAAAAATGAGATTTTATTTGATGGAATGTAAAAATAATAGGGCTGTTCTGAACAAAATATACAAAATTTTCTTTAACATCCTGTACAGCCGTTTATAGGCCAGGTAGATTAACAATTGACCAGATTTTTGCACTACGTCAAATCTTGTAAAAACCAATGAATTTAACATTGATACGTTTCATCTCTTTGTGAACTTTAAGTCAGCGTACGATAACGTCCTAAGATGTATATTATATGAAGCTATGAATGAACTTACCATTACGAGATTAACTAATCTGCAGAGTGCAAATACAAGGCGATCTGTCACTCTTTGAAACATATGCGGGGTTACGGCAGGGAGATGCGCTGGTGTGTCTTCTCTTTAATATAGCAGTTTGAGGTAGTAAATAAGTTTACCTATCTGGGTTCTCTCATAACAAGCGATATTGGCACATCTGAAGTAGAAAGATGGGACTGATAGCGAACAAATGTTATTTTGGACTAAATAAGCAGCTATAAACAGGAATTTAAGCCAAAAAACGAAACTAACACTATGAAGAACACTCATCCTACCAGTGCTGACATATAGATCAGAAACTTAAAATCTTAATTTCCTCCTTCATATGTAAATAATAACAATTAACGATATTTAAATGTGTTTGCACCCCGACTGATACAAGCTTTTAGCTAAAATTTTTACTTTTGTTAGGAGCCAAGTGGGGTACATACAAACTGTAATAAAAAATTCATCCAAAATTAAAAACGCCTTAGTAGGAAATTGAAAATACTACAAGAATGCATTGTGATATTCTTCTTCTTTATGTACCCTCTCCTCATCGGAAGTTGGCAACCATCAAATTAAATTCTTATAATGGCAATATACTCTGACAAGAAATTGAGGAGAATGACATAAATGGGACACGATATACTAATTGTACGAGGTGCTAATCAAATACGCCGTTTACTAATAAGAAAATCAAAATAATATTGGTTCACAACATTTTGATAGCTCTCCGTACATTTTAATGGGTATTATGAGGTTCTTTAAACTGAGCATTCACGTTCCGATTTGAAGTCCCACTTAGTAGGACGACTAGTTAGATAGTCGGCTCCACTCATGCTCCGACGCTATCAAACTAGCATTTCAACTTCAGTCCTAGTCTACTTTAATAGTGGTATACATCGCTCAGCCAAAAAATGTATTGAGTAAAATCTATGCAAAATATAATTATAAGGAGGAAAGTGGCAGCAGCATTGTGCTTTTTAGACTCACAATTTGAAAAGAAGGAAAAAAATGTTGGATAAAGAAATTATTCGTTGATCTTACGATCTATCATGACTTGAAGTTGCTCAAAATCGTTGATGACGATGATTACAGAAACTACCGCAGAACGCTATGTTAGCAGTGTTTTCGTACTTCAACATCACATTCAGCAGGTGTTGTTGGGCTGTTTTCTGCTCATTTCGGTTCGCGTATAGAGCACTACTAGTATTCCACAAAACAAAGACTATTTCTGTAGATATCAATAAATTCAGAAATTTCTTCACTCTTCATTATGGAAGGCGTGCAGTAGGTACCCAAGGTCAGACTGATGAAAGTTTTGATACACTCCCGATTCCTCCATTCATGCTCCCACTCCGTCGTCAGTCGGAAATTGGACCTTCGAATCGTCCCTCTAAAACTCGTATAACTAGATTTCCAACAATCTAGCAAGCCCACTCACCGTCCGATAGTTTGATATCAGATCCAACTTTGGAGGTTGGACCACAAGTCGGAATAAATTCCAATTCCAATAAATTGTTGGACTGTAGTATAAATTAAGATTATCGCTGCTTTAAAATATACTTTTATTTTAAATTCATGCGTATTTTTTTTAAATATCTAATATTTATTTTTAGCATTGGTTTGGCCCGTTTGTCTACCAATAGAAGATCGAATGAGATCTAGTTCGTACATTGGAGAAAATGGAGTCGTAGCAGGATGGGGATCTTTATATTTTGGTAATATCTTTATTTTAATATATTCCAATAAAGATTAAAATTTATTTATTCAGTGAAGAAACGATATCATTTTTTTAACTACCACTCATGGTATCCCAGAACAATAGTTTTTTTTACTACAATTAAACCCAAAACTAAGATTAATATTATTACAAAAATTAATATTAAACTCATAGGGTTTAACTGCATCAATTTTCCCTGCGCCGAGCTTTCGACATCCTCTCTGATGTATTCTTTAGGGCTTCCAGTGTCTTAGTCGCCAAACACTAGATTGTTCATTACTCACTGTACTACTGTAGTACAGTGAGTAGTGCAGTATCTGTAACCATGTTGTGAATTTAATTTGTGGAACTTTACCAGTTATATAGAGTTTGTTAAATATAATTGTTAACCATTTTATTCCTTGTTCATCCATAAGTTTTAAGAATTCTGCATAAAACTTGTCAGATCCTAGCTTTCCCATCTTTGATCTTTCTTATAGCAGATGTGATCGTAATCGTGGGTCCTGTTTAGCATTCCGTATCTTTAACTGTGTTATATCTTTCATCAGCAAGAGTTATAATAGAAGCTTACCTTGGTTATTAGTCAAACGCCCGACTCTTCTAGGCTTGTATAAGTCCGCAGCTTATTTAACTTTTTTGTACATGTTGAAGGAATCGTTTTTATGTGGCAGTAGCTATATTTCGGTGAATTATTCTGTTAGCCATTGGTCCTTAGCTATTCTAATTGCTCTTTTGATCTCTTTGTCCATCTTTCTAAATCATCTTATGATTTGATCTTTGAGTTTTCGCCTTGCCTCTATCATATCTACAATTTGGTTTGTCATCCATGTCTTTTTGCATTTTTGGTGGTTTGGAATTTCTCCTGTAGTTGTTGCTTCAATAATGGTATGAAAGTTCTCCTCTAAGTAATGTTTTATCCTCTGTTTTATGTGTTCGTCCTTCAATTGCTTCGTATCATATTTTTTGTTAACCCTTCGTCGTATTTTTTAACCTGAGTTTTATTTTACCAATAAGTGGTGTATGATCTGACTTGATTCCCTTCTGATGTTAGGAGTTACAGAAGCTTAATAATCTATTATAATATATTTTATTTCTCACCATATGATCTGGAGAATCCTGAGGTGATTTCTAGATGTATAATTTTCTGTGTGTGAGTTAAAAATGAGTATTAGTAATAACAAACTCTTGTCCTGCTGCAAATTCAACCAGTCGGTCTTCTCGTCAATTTCTTTTCCCAAGCAAAAATTGACCATGTTAATTGTAGTAGGAGTATTCTACTGGTCTTTAATGCAGTGGTTCCCTGTTGCCAATTGCATCCTTATGATATCAATTTCTTCTCAGTCTCAGAACACAAGAGTGCCCTTCCACTGTTAAGCTCATCCTCCCGGAGCCACTGGCCAGTAAGTGGGAGGATTGTTTGTACCTGAAATCACTCTATAAAATCTTTGCCAAATCTGATTGCCCTCACTTGGTTTAGCCTGCAACCATTAGCTATAGATCGATGCAGTTACCAGGATGTGGCACTTCGAACCATAAGTGGGATTTGACTACCTTGTGAAGTCCAGTTGTTTGAAATCACCTCCAGTTTATGACTCTTGGTGCGACCATTTTAAAGACAAAAGTTACCACCTCTACAACGCAGCTCTTACACCTCTCTAATTATGTACCATATACATCTGGTTATTAAAAATAAAAGAGTTTACTAGCACCAGGCTTAAATAGAGATTCTATTATATTTATTTGTATAAATTGGTTTTTATTAATATATTCATTGTTTGGCAGATGGACCAAGAAGCTCATCATTGCAAGTAGCTGACATGCCTATATTAAACGAAAACAGCTGTCAACGAGTATTTGGTCAAAATACAGTTATTGATAATAGAATAATTTGTGCTGGCTGGCTTTCTGGAGGAAAAGATACTTGTCAAGGGGACTCAGGTGGGCCTTTGATGTTTGCCGTAAAAGAACAGAAGCATTATTGGTACTATCAAATTGGTATCATATCCTATGGATTTAGGTGTGCCGAAATAGGTTATCCTGGCGTTTTTACAAGAGTAACAAATTATTTAGATTGGATCCAAACTAACGTTGTGTGATATTTATATACTATAATTTTAATTTATTCGATAACATATTATGTAGTAGTTTTTAATTGTAATTTTTGTAATATTTTTCTATTTACATTAGAATAGGAATTTAAATTTTGTAATCTGTTTATTTGTAACAATTGCATATTTGTATTATCGCCATCTTTTTGCTTCTAACCTTAAATAAATCATTACAATTATATTTGCATTTTTGATGTATAAAATGTATTCGTTACACAAACGGAGGATATATTAAGAATTATTAATTTATTAATTATGTAAAATACAGAATTCGTTGGCTTGGGTACCTGTTCCGAATATGCAATGAAAGAAATACAACAAATATTACCGAATGGAGACTGCCCCCGAAAACGTTAGCGAATTCCGACAATGATGCAAGGATTATATTGGAGTTCGGAATTGGAGAAGAGTTGTCAACGGCAGAAGGAAATGGAATGCAATTTTTGAACAGGCCATAACCCTCAGGGGGTTGTAGCGCTACAGGAAGAAGATTTATTAGTTGAAGTAAAGTTGCGAGCATCATATCGTTTTGTCATTAATTTTTAGAGTATTCTGGCTTCAGCTTTTTTGTAAATACATTAGACGAAATCTTAAGAGTTACTGGAATAAGTATGGTTATAGCTTATGGAGACTAGAACCTATTACTGAGTCCTTACGATACGATAATTAGACAACCTAAAGCTGGTCCCACAGATGAGAGGGAAGAGGAACCACCAACGATTCTTGTAGTTAAAGATGTAGTTAAAAACTAGCCAGAAACAAATCACCCGGAATAGATAATCTCCCAGCTGAACTATATAAAGAAGGTGGGAATGATACCATTATGACATTACAGCAGCTTATAAAAGAAATATGGACACAGAAATCTCTCCCCAATGATTGAAATATTGGAATACTTTGCGCCATACACAAAAAATGAGATATCTTTGAATGCTCTAACCACAGAGGAATTACGCTTCTAAATGCAGTGTATAAACGAATAGTAGGAAAATACCAGGCTGGTTTCAGAGGTGTAAATCGACAATTCATCAAATTGCAACCTTGAAACAAATTTTGGAAAAAACACTGGAATAGGGCATTGATACTCATCACATATTTATAGACTACAAAGCAGTGTAATAAAATAGGATGGAAGCTAAGGGATGCTTAGCACTGTCACCACTGAAATATCCCCTGTGTTTAAAGGAGATTTAGCTGTCCGAGCGAATTTGAGGCATACTGGTCCACTAGTTCGAATAGGTCGTGGTTTCGCCCTCGCGGATTTACAAGAGGGTAGGGAGATTTTGGGAGGAAGGGGATTAAGGACTTCTCGGTCTCAGGTCCTGCAAAGAGTGAGAGGCTATGGGCTTGCGTTAGAAGCCAGGAAGATGTACAAAGCAAAAATGTGTTCCCTTCTTGTCTATCCAACGGTAAAATAAAACAAGCCACTTTCAACTTACTGTATAATTAACAAATCGTAATTTTACATCTACTACACAAAACGTACAATGCTATTAGTGGTTATTATTGTTTGCGAAGGGAGACGAGAAGAGATTTTACTAAGGGAATTTAAAGGCGGATAACCTACTATTAATTGTTCCCAAAATGGTTAGTAAACATTGTTTGTTACCTTAGCGTACTTAGGCCCTAGCTCATGAATACGCCTTGTAGTCCAAACTGGAACTCTGGAATAGTCTGGATGAAC
The DNA here is from genome assembly GCF_040954645.1 of Diabrotica undecimpunctata. NCBI lineage: Eukaryota > Metazoa > Arthropoda > Insecta > Coleoptera > Chrysomelidae > Diabrotica > Diabrotica undecimpunctata. Next base: position 53,195,461 of record NC_092812.1, read on the forward strand.
GCTGGAATTCACTGTACGTTATGGCGGTACTGAGCGAGACGAAAAATTCGTATTTTCGAATCTCTACCTTCCGTCGATACGAATATCACGATAGTTGCGCTAACGCTTGCCGCGCTGACTGCCGAAGTACCACTGGCACCGGATGCGGCCGGATACCCTCTGGCTTGGTTGCCAGAACGCTACTCCTGCCTGGCTCGGTCGCCAGCACCTTACTACTCGTTTGACCCACTTCTGTTTGTTTTTATCTATTGCCAACTCGTACCTTAGATTCTTTTGTCACGTCCGAAGTGGAGATTTGTTTCTACGTTTTCGCTGATTATGCCATCTATTCCATGTGTTAAACTGGATCACGCCATGTAAAACTTCTTAGTCAGCTCAATTCTTATCACTTGTTTAACAATTCGTACCTTGTATTATTTTCCAACAAGGTCTAAAGTGTCGTAATTTTTTAAACATTCAGGCTTGTGTTAACTAGGTCAATTATTGTTATTCTTTGTTTTTTAATTTGAAATGTATACGTTAAACTGTGTTGAATTTCTTCTTTATTAATTTGGATATTGGAATATTATTTAATTATTCTTTTCTAGGCTAACTACCCCTTATTTTGTTTCTTTTATTTACTTGCTATGTTTACATTACAGCAGCCTACCACTCTGAATAGAAGAAAAATGTTCAAAGCAATGAAAGAGCTAGGAATACCAAATCAGTTGGTAAATTTAAAAAAGTTTAATGTAGAGTACGAATTCAGGGAGATCTGTCTGAACCTTTTAAAGCAAAGGACAGGCTGCGCCAGGGAGACCCTCTCTCCTGTATACTGTTTCATCTGGCTCTGGAAAAAGTAATACGTATGTCACAAAACATAACAACTGGTTCAATATATAATAAATCATTGCAAATCTTGGCCTATGCTGATGATATGGGAGAAAGGAAAACGCTGTACGAGATACGTATGTAGCAATAAAAGAATGAGCTACAATTAATTTTTTTTGGTGTTTAATAATAAACACCAACAAAATGAAGTATATAAAAATAAGCACGCAACCACAAATCCTACGACCACTTGTTATAGAAAACGACGTCATCGAAGGAGTGATCGAACTTGTATACCTGGGAGCGTTCCTAACACTACCGCGAAAATAATACTATCTTAGAGATAAACCGCAGAATTTGCACGGCCAACAGATGCTATTTTGGGCTCAATCTCCTCCTTAAATTCACAATTATATCAAGAAATACAAAAATTAAACTCTATAAAAGAATAATACGCCCAGTCCTAACGTATGGTTCAGAGACCTGGACTCTAACAAAAAATAATGAAAACATGTTAGGATATTTCGAAAGAAAAGTACTAAGATGAGTCTATGGAGCAGTGAATGACAATGGAGTGTGGAGAAGACGATACAACTTCGAACTTTATAGAATATACCAGGAACCTGATATCGTAAAACATATTAGAATAGGACGTCTGAGGTGGATAGGACATGTAATGCGGATGGAACAAAATGACCCAGCTAGAAAAACGCTCTTTCATAGACCCATTGGTCAGAGAAGACGAGGAAGACCCAGAACAAGGTTCCTTGATAACATTGATGAAGACATGAGAAATATGGGAATACGTGCTTGGAGGAGAAAGGCGATGGATAGGGACGACTGGAGAGAAATTACCTTTAGTTACCAGTAACCTTTACATACTAAACTACAATAACTATAATAGAAGTACCCTGAGATTGGATCGAGAAATTTTTCTTAATAAGAAAATGAAAGCATATTACCTTACAGTGTAATCAAGAATTAGATCCATACCCATAATCACTGTAGTCGGTATCCTCATTTGGATTGCAAATGATCACTTGGTTAATTGTTTCGATGCTATTTTTACGCATCCAACATTCTTCTACTAACTTTTCACATTTCCGCACACTTTTATCCCAAATTGCAGGAGTAACAGTATTCAGTGCTTTTGACATGTTCTCAAAACTGCAGCTTCACTGTAACCGTTAGGTCCAATATAGTTATAGAATTGTGAGGAAATGAAATATTTTCATTCTTTAACCATTCTTTTATTTTACATACTGTCCAGGAGTTTGTTGGTTGCTTATTTAAAATTTCTGTACGGTATGGGGAATTATTCAAAATTATAACAGATGGTTGGTTCATGTAAACTTGGAAGCAGTTTTTCTTTTAACTATTTCGCAAGCATCTCCTTATTTATGTTGTCGTAAACATAATATCCGTTCCATCAATAAAACCATGTTTGCTCCCGCATGCAATATAATATGTCTCTTTCCGTCAGTATCGGTGTGTTTTATGGATTTTATGCGTGTTTATACGTGTTATAAACAACCTGCGGCCTTGTTTGCTCTATTCACTTGATCTTCCACTTTTGTTCCGAACTTTCCGGAGCTAGATAATGTGATGCCTAGATATTTAAACTCCATCACTTCTTCTATTATCTAACCTTCCAGCTCCAATTTACATCTTAGTAAATTTGCTGTTATAACCATGCATTTTGTCTTTTTTGGGAAAATTAACATGTTAAATTTTTTGGCGGTTATATTGAATTGGTGCAGCATACGTTGTAAATCATCTTCACTTTGAGAGAGTAGTAGTGTCGTCTGCATAGCAGATTAGTTTAAGTTGTTTTTCTCCCATTTGATATCCTTTTTTAGTTCTTACCATAATCAGGTTGAACAATAGAAGACTCAGACAATCTCCCTGTCTTATCCCATCGCCAGCTTCAATAGTCAGTTAGTTCTTTTTCTACTTTTACTTTTATTGCATTATTTTTGTAGATATTTTCGATCGTTTTGACTATTCCTAAAGGTAACTCTCTTGCGGACAATAAGTGAATAACGTCCTTTAATTTGACCCGGTTAAATGCCTTCTTAAGGTCCACGAAACATAGATATACCGGTTTGTTGTATTCTAATGATTTCTCTTACACTTGTTTCATTATAAATATAGCGTCGTTGCATGATCTTCCCAACCTAAAAGCTTGTTGTATTTCTGCTAGTGTTATAATTTCGTTTAGTTTGTTTGTTATCACTTTGGTTGTTAATTTTAGTTTTGTCTTTAACAAATTAATTCCTCTGTAACTTTCCGGGTCCAATTTGTCTCCCTTTTTGAAGAGAGGTATTAGGATGCTTGATCTCTATTCTTGAGGAATTTCTATTATTTTTTGGATTAGTTTTAGAAGTTGTTTGGTCAGATTTGGTCACTCCGTACTTTAGGAGTTCGTTCGGTATTCTGTCCTCTCCTGGTGATTTTCTGTTTTTAATTTCATTAATGCATGCATTAATGCATCCTAATGCGTTTGCTCGACAACTAAATGTGCGGAACGTCTTTGAAGTGCGTAGACTAAAACGGCAATTGCCGTCCGACTTGTCCAACTGAACATAATAAGTGTATTCAAACTAATAAAATTTTAATTTTAGAATTGTAAAGAGGTTATTCACTGGAGTAACTCTCTACATGTCTTCATTTTTTACCACTACAAATGCTTAATGCCCAATGGGCAGATTGTTGTACTCAATGGAGTTAATAAAAAAAAATCCTTAATGCTTCCTTAACCTTTTTCTCCTCAATATCTATTTCTGCGTTTGCCGTCAGCTCTCGTGTTGGTGGTTCATTACCGTTACCCTTAGCAAATAGAAATCGAAATTAGTCTGCCCATGTTTCCTTCTGAATGTGTTTCGTTTTTATTAGTTTGTTAATCCCTTTTCTTTGTCCTCTGATCATTCTCCATGTTTCTTTTTGTGTTCCGTAGAAGTCGTGTTCCATCTGTTTTGAGAACCTCTGCCAGTGTTCTCTTTTTATTTGTCTAACTAAAGTATTCTGCAACTAAAGTATTTTTTCTGCAATTCATCCATTTCAATGCTTGTTTCTTTCATCAAATTTTCCTTAGCCTTTTTTATTTTGTTCCTTATTAATTTATGTTTTTCTCTGTATTTATCTGGGTTTTGTTCACTGGCCTACCCTGTATTTGTAATAACAGCATTCTATCCCAAAAGGGAACACAATTTACAACTTCTGTTTGGATTCTCCTAAAGATAATTATCCCAACTCCATATAGATCATCTCAGGTGTCATTTCTGGAGTAATATATCGTTTTATCCATGATCAATGTTTGGCGGAACCAGGCCAGCGCATTTCACTTATACCTAATATTTCTAGGTTCAGTCTGTTGATTTTCTTAATTGTGTTGTGCGTCCTTCCTTGTTCGAACAAGCTCCTTAAATTCCATGTCCCGGAATTTAAAAATAATTTGTTTTCTATACAGTTATTTGCCACATTCGGGTGGCTGCTCCTTGCGGGGATTCTTAGCACCCATCGTATATTAAAGGTCCGCAGCGGATTAGGGGCCATGTGATTGACCGTATTTTGCAAGGTTATCGTTCTAGGGTAATCTGACGATCTTTAATGTAGTGGTTTTACATCCTTATGCCGTTGACCACATATAGGTTTATTTACCTTTGCCAATCTCTCAACCCCAGGACAAAAAAGTGCCCTACTACTTACTAACTCATCCGCCCGAAGCCGTTAGTCAGGTAGTGGGAGATTGTTTATACCGGCAATCACTCGGTGAATGAGTATGTAGTAGAAAGAAATATAGTGACCAGTCTGCTCTTGGAAACCTAATAGCCATTCGGGGTCCGAAGAAACAAGAGTTAGCCAAAAGAGGCTGATGGGAGAGATAAAAGGCATCTCACTCAAGACAAGTTGAAAAAGAGTAAAGGCTCTTATAATGCGCCAGGTGCGTTTCATAAGCGTATGAGTATTAATACACTTTATCTTCCTGCTCATACCTCGGGGTATTGATTATAGACTGTATTATGACATATTTTCATTACTAGAGCAATTTACTTTCGTACATATTATGCTGTACAGTAGAGTGGACCATTGGTTGTCGAGTGTCTAGCGATAATCCAAAACAGTCGGACATTCGTGAAATATACTTCATAAGAGATTACTAAAAATATAGTATCGAAGTAAGTACACACGAAGTGAAATTTTCATATCAAAACTTGTTAATACTTTCTTTAATTTTATGAAAGCTTTCTCGCCTGCTTAATTCTACATCAATAATGTCTTGTGTTTTTCCAGTATACAACTCTGTGTAGTTGCTGAAGCTACAAAATCTTTATCCGGTCTTTTATAAAAAAAATTGAAAAAGGATGTGTCATCATTGCGTGTTTATTAGTGAATTCTCAGTACACATTTATATTTTCCTATGCACTCTTTCCGATTTTTATGCTGCTCGACCTTCTGACGAGTTGTTCAACATGGCGGGGAAACTAGCGCTTATTTTATTAAGCGACTTCAACCAGTAATATTACATTTGCAATAGCTGGGATTAAATCTTAATAAGTATCGCAAATATCAAACAGTCAGAATCAGCCGGCCAAACCACAAGAAAGTAGTTTATGGTTGAATTCGTCAAAGGTTGTACAGCATGAATTTGTGGTTGTGTATTTGTTTGTATTACTTGTTTAGTGTGGCTCACGCGGATGGTAAGATCCTTATATTTTTTCTCTCATTACTTGTGCTATAATAATTATTATTTATTACTTTTTTAAATTCACGTAACTTTAAAATAAAAGTTGTTTCATTAAAGAAAAGTAAACAATTATAACAAACACTGCTATAATTGATTTAGATATTTTTTAAAATGTATGTAGGAGTGGATAAGATCACTCATCCTTGTCAGCTACTTCTTAATAGTAGATACATATCAATAAGCTATAACAGTTTAAATAATTTAGCGTTTTTTTAAATTTTTATTTAGTGTATTTTAAGTTATAGTCTAAGAAAAAAATAGGTTAGAAAAATATTTTGGTTGAAATGCGGTACACGTGAATACCTTTCTGTGTTATTTCGCCACTATTTTAAGGGCTATTTTTGTTGCAGAAGTGAACTAATTTGTACTTTAAAAAAATTGTACATATTATTAATTGCTATTCCCATTTTCATCTTTTTCGCCAACTGAATATCGGCTCTATCAGAAGTGTACCTACTAAAATTTATTGAAACAAAGAGATAAGCAACTTAAGAATAAAATTACATGAATGTGTACTTACTTACAGAGTTGGAATTGTTTACAAAAATAAGACAAACATTAATTTTACATCTTTCCAATTAAACTTATAATTTTTAAAATAAATAAAAGTACATAAAACAATAAAAAATGTTCATTAGGACAGACGAGTTTCTTTGTATAACTCATGTCTCTAAAGTTTTCGAAAAAAATAAATATGTATTTTCTAATTGAATCGGTTATTTCGAAAAGCCACAACTCCAGAAATGTTAATTTTACAGGAAACGAAAAAAACGTTTCATTTTGGTATTAATGAAGATATCTTTCTCTTTTCGGAGTAAAGTCCCAAAATGTGATGCATGACGAAGTTTCATTAACAAATCTGACATAAAAAAGACATAGGTACACTGTAAAAAATAATTTAGGTTTTGGAGTTGTGGCCTTTTCCAAACAAACACTTATGATTTTATGATTAATAATAGAAAACTCCAATTTTATTAAGGAAAAAATTTATTAGGTGCAAAAAAACATGTTGAAGGTTAAGAAATAGTCTTTTAATAATCTTTCTCTGGTGGTTCATCACTATTAGTGGTAGGCCATAAAATCAGCTCATTATAAAAAAACATTTGGTCTTCTTCCTGAGAAAGAAAAATTCGGTCCTGCTTGCGAATGAGTCTTTTTGCTACCCCGAAGTCTCTATCGCATGGGAGGAATGAGTGGCCTCTGATCGGAAAATAATGAAAAATGTGATTGAATTTTCCTGACGAAGCAAGAGCTAGAAGGAATCTTATTACCGTGTGGTTCTTATTTTGGTATGTACAACCATCTGAAAATATATGGACCTCTTTTACATTTTCAGAAACCTCATTTTCAAAATAATTTTTCAGGAAGGTGCACACTTCATTGGGTCCTTTGTGGACCTCGCCCTCGTGATAAGAAAAAAATTTAGCTTCTCCTGTTTTTAAGTTATGAATACTGAATTCAAAAACCCATAACTGCCGATAATAAAAAATTTCCTGTACAGGTATGTCACGTATCGGCAAGTTTTGCATATAATCCATGGAGATTCCTAGTATCTCGTCCGTCTCTGAAAAAAGTTTTGTGAAGTAATAGTTCTGCAACAGCAACTCGTTTTGCAATGTCGTTGAGAGTGGTACTTTTAACTTTCTGGCCAAGTCTTCACAAGCAGAACATACATCAACTTGAGGGACGACCAAAAGAGTATGTAAAATTTTCATGAAAATACTTCAAATAAAAACTGTATTTCACTTTAGATTCCGGAAATTTTTCGATAAACATTTTATGCATTTGTTTGACATCCAAAGTAGCAGGTAAATACTTTTTTAATATATTAGCATAATGGACTTCCTTTACATCAAATGATTGTATGTGCTTACGTATTTGAAAACACTATTCATCTGGTATCAAATTATGCCTAGATTTAACAGATTTACCTCTATTATCTCTTGGAGTGGATCCAGTCACTAGTAGGTGGCATACTCTTCTGACATGCTTTTCGCCAACACCATATAAACTTAAGAAAACTTTCTTACATACTTGCTTACGTACACCTTTTACACAAACCTGAAACAAACAATTATTGGGTCTCTCAATACGTTTAATGGCATTCTGAGTTTTTCTCATTCTCTTAATGGGAGTTACTTCGATCATATTTTGTAAGTATGAATCTTGTGAGTTTTTGTCATCAAAGTCATGTAACGACGTAAACAACGCATTGTTTTCCCACGTGATTAATATGGGATGGCCCTGAACTTTAGTCTTCTTAATAACTTCACTTTTATACAGGGCCCGATTAATAATACCTTTCTTTCTTTTCCTTTGTTTATTTTCAATAATGACACTGGTTTCACTATCAGAGCTACTCAATTTTGTATAAACAATACACAATGGAACCTAATCGTACTGAAGATAATCGTCAACTGGTCTAGGAAACTAGGAAGGTCCGCGACCGTAACCACTAAATCACATGTCCGGTCCTAGCAGTTTGTTTCGAAAACGCCACATCTTGGGAGAAGTGGCCTTTTCGAAATAAGCAGAGAAATACGCCTGTCAAGATTAATAGTAACGAACAGCGGAGATGTGGCGTTTTAAAGCTTTACAACAACTCGACATTAGTCCATACCTTTTAGGAATAATCACAGAAGTATACAGGGATAACACTACTTACCTAAAAATCGGAAATAGACTATCAGAGCCAATAAAAGTAACTAAAGGACTAAAACAAGGATGCAGAATGTCACCTTTACTGTTTAATTTATATACCTATTGAGACATCCCTCCAAAATTGAAGAAACCACTGCCAGGGAATGGGAATCCACATAAGAAATGACGTACTGTTCTCCCTAAACTTTGCGGATGACCAAGTCGTCCTAGATCAAGATTCTTATGATCTAGAATTTATGATAAAGCGTCTATACAGAGAATATGTAAAATGGGGGTTAAGTCAGTATGAAGAAAACAAAATATTTAGTTATCAATTCAGATTCAAGATTTGAAGTGTCGATTGACGAGGACGTGGAAATCAAACAAGTGGAAAAATTTAAATATTTAGGTGCACTCATTGCTAAGAACGGCTTGGGAGAAACCGAAATTAAACACCGAATTAATCAGGGAAGTAAAATTGTATCTAAGCTCCTTATGGTGGAATCGCAACATTTCCAAAAGGAACAAAAAAAGAATAGGGCAAACCATGGTTGAATCAGTTCTGTGTTATGGCTTTGAAGTATGGACAATTAATGCAGACCTGAAGAGAAGATTGTTGGCAGTTGAAATGGATTATTTGAGAAGAAGTGCTAGAACATCAAGGCAGGAAAGGAAGACAAACGAATCTATAAGAAATAACATGAATGCTCTGTCATTGACAGAATGGAAAGAAGGGGTTCAAAATGGTTTGGACACCTATTGAGAATGCCTGACGAACGTTGGCCCCAAAAACTTTACAAATGAAAGCCCCCTGGAAGAAGAAAAAGAAGTAGAACTCGATGCTCATGGAATGAAGGAATTAGAAGAGCAATGTAATCAAGAGGTTTGGAGGAGGAGCATGCCTTGGACCGGCAGGATTGGCGGAGGAGAACGGGAATACGGCGACAGCCGTCTCCAAAATGTATTGTATTTGCAAGTTGGATTAATGTCAAACGTCAATAAACTTATTTTAACCTTCAATTGTGGATTATTCCCATTAAAATAGTAATTATTTTAAAATGCCACAAGAAAATAGCTTTAAACCAATAGATAAGATCTAGATAAGAGAAGGGAGTGTTCCAAAAATGTCGTCAGCCTTATAGCGGCCACCTCACTTTCGGAGTACGGTACTTTAAATTAAACTAAAACCCAAATTTTAGGGACTCAAAATGGAGGTAGCATAAAAAAATTTCAAATTCCCCCTCAGAAAAATTCTGGGTGCGCCAGTGGTGCCATCGCAGTTTTGTTGAAGCTTCGGAAGTCCTTTCTTAAGTTTGGGATTGTAAAACCATATTGGGTCGCTTCTTTCGAAAGATGGCAGCATGCATGTCGAGCCAATTTTCCACTTCTAGACCACTTTCCACTAATCATGAACTTTTCACCAGTTTTCTTGTCAAATTTTTTCTTCACGGAACTGTACTGGGACCTTGCATGTAAAGTACAAGTTCCAACATTCTTTTGGAATTTTTTCATATTATATTGATATCCTAAAGTCAAGAAATTCCAATAAAACATAATATTCTGCAAAATTATAGTGAACCGATAAAACCGGATAATAAACGAGACATCTAGTCGCATTGACAAATCTCCAAGAAAAGAATAACTGATATATAATTTTATGTACATACAACAAAATCATTTTTAAGGAGACTCATGCCATATACCTTGACACACATTTCAACGCAAGGCTTAACGCAAGGAAACCATCAAACAGATACAAGAGATCGATAAAACATTAGGGAATTCCCCTGAGTAATAGAAAGAAAATTAATATTCGAAATGGAGACGAAATTATTAATAAACAATGCCATTGATTAGCACGTTAGGTACTTACTGCAATAGACTTTAAAAATCCGGTTTCACGACAGGTCAATTAGCATTTACTAATTTATTTTTATGTTCAACTTAATGTTTTCAAGATACTTTTAAAAATGTTTTATTTTTAATCTAAGTTCATTTCATGGCAGCTTAATTTTTTTTCAGATATAGTTGGAAATAAAACACAATTACAAAAATTATGTATTTAACGTTTCGGATGGTTTGGTGTCCAGATAGTCTTTGCAATATACAATTTCTAAAATTAAACAAACTATGATATTTTTTAGACATAATAACTATTTCGCCCAATTTTTTTCGCCTTATTATTTTTTGTAACCATACAATAATATTAGTTAACAGATTAATAAAATGAAAGAGGAAATAAACAGAAAGAAAATACCACCATTAGTGGTAGTCAATAACATATCGAAAATATATCATTTATGTTTTAAAATATGATACATGTCAAATTAGAGTTTGATATTAATATTGAGAGTAAACTAATTGTATGGATAAATACTTACCATGCCGAAATAGTATCATGAGTTTTTACTGAGACAACTAGGAAAATTGAATACTTATAAAAACAGACCTATAAATAAATATAATCTACAAGAATAATAGAATTTTATGAAACAACGATAAACAGCTGTTTCTAAGATCTCCTTGTGAAAATTATATAATTTTATTAATGAAGAAACATTAAATGGAGAGATCAACTTTGAGAATTATGGGTAGTGGGTAAAAGAAAACCCCAAATAGATGTGTGCATCATACCCAAAAAGTATTTACTCGCAATTTTTGGGAAAATAATTTAGACAGGGCAGCATAACTCTTTTTATAGGGATAATTTTTCTTTTATGGAATTATCACTTGTATTACAAATATTAATTCTTCTTCACTATTCAGTACTATCCATTGAGAACTGTTGCTAGTTTGTCGAACCAATTTTCTTATCATTATCATCCACATGATCTAAATTTTGGCCTACGTCTATTATCTATTATCTATTAGCGGTACTAATTACTGATAGCGAGCAAGATCTACAAACTCTGCTGGATAGAATCGTACAGGAAGGAGAAAGGTATGGTATCCAAGTCAACGAAAAGAAAACAAAACAATGATTATTTCAAAAAGTAACTCACCCGTAATAAATATCGATTAACGGGCATTTTTATAGAGCAAGTCGAATATATTAGATGTTATCCTTCAAGATACTGACAAAGCGAGTGGTTCTTCATCCAAATAGGTATAAAATCTAAAACTTTCATTGATTTATTATTTAATAAATAAATTTGACCACCTGCTGTAAACATTAAATGGTCTATAGAATTCTCATGTTCCGAACCAACGCCTTCATCTGAGTCCCCAAAGAACACGAAAAGCCCCGTTAGCTTGGAAAATCCAATTAACATTTCAAGGAATAACAAAAATGAACTAGAAAACACAGAGAAGCAGGCTATCGAAATTTGCAAATCTAAGAATCCTTTCCAATCCCACATTAATTTTATTAAGAAAGATACTTTGGAACCATCGATAAATCTGGATCCTATGTCAATATCTTTTAGCAAGATTAAGGGAACCGGATATCTTTGACTTCCGAAGGACTTCCCACTAAGACTGAAGATCTACGAAAAATCCTTCTAGAATTTAGCAAAATTTTCATCTCATTTTCCCAGATATGTAATTTTTTCCTAGATGTTTGTAATTTCGAAGGTTGAGATGATCTCTTTTGTCAAAGACGCTGCTTGTTTCCGTAACTGTGACTTTTAGACATGATATGCTTAAGGAAATATAATCAGGTTTTCCTTTGCCTGACTGCTCCTTACGCCGTTGACCAAATCCTTGATTCCTCCACATTCGGGGCCGATTTCGCAACTCCAGGACAAAAGAGTACCCTATCACTCACCACATCCGCCGAAGCCGTTGATCAGTAAGTGAGGATTGCTCATATCAGCTATGTATATATAATTAAAAATAGTTACATCTAATTTGAAAGAAAAAAAAATGTTTTGTCCAAAAACCAAGGGTATAATTGTTATGTCTCGTCAATTATGTGACCCACGACAACGAAATACAAAATAAAAATAAACAGAAACTTGGTTTTCACATTTATTAATATTCCTTTTGAGTTTGTTATAAAAATAACTCGCAAACTGGTTAATATGTGTATAACAAGGATTTGTACATATATTTTTACGCTTCGTTGATCATTGTAAATACACAGATGAATAAAAATCTCTTCATCTGATTCATAATTTTCAGACTTTATTATAAATACAATTTACTTTTGATGTAGTTACTTTTGATTTCTGTGTTCGGGAAATTCCAGGTAGTGAAACTTTTTGGTTATTATGGGTGATCTCATATGAATAAAAGGTTTTTAAAATGAAATTATACCCCGATGAGCACTGTGTTAATATGAACACCAATACTTGTGCTACTTTTCATACTAAAGTATGGAATAATTTCATTGTTTCTAAAATAAAACAAAATTTTCAAAAAAAGTTTTTTGACACTGTCGATTTGTAATTTTAATTTATTTTCCGCAGCAAGATGAATCGCCGTGAAACTTTTTGCATTCGGTTTGGGAAAGTTTGTGAACAAAATTCATGGTGGTAAAATGAAAATTACATTTTGTCCATAAGAAAAATGCATTTCCAAAGTGCATAGAAAATAAAAAATTTGTAACTAAGAAAATATCGACAGGAATAGGTTTAATTTTGTTACTCGGGGGTTTTTGAGGTCGTTAAACACGAATATGATAATGACGATGGGCCTCGAGCTATCTGGTGCCCAGAGATGACCTCGTCTCCTGGAGTATGTTGATTTTATTCTAAATCAGTCAAAAGTCATTACTCGGGGGTTTTTGAGGTCGATGAACACGAATATTATGACAGCGATGATCCTCGAGCTACCTGGAGCCCAGCGTGGACCTCGTCTCCTAAAGTTTTTTGTTAATTTGGTGTTTAAGAATTTTATGATAGTGTAATATCAAATAAGAGTTAAAATAACTCTAGTTCACAAGTAACAAAATTAAACCCATTCCTGTCGATATATTCTGAGTTGCAAATTTTTCATTTTCTATGTACTTTGTAAATGGATTTTCTTATGTACAAAATCCAATTTTGATTTTACCACCAGGAATTTTGTTCACAAACTTTCCTGACACTTTCACGAATCGAAGGCAAAAAGTTGCACAGCGATTCTTCTTGCTGCGGCAAATTGATAGATTTAGTGTTTTTTAGTGCTTCATTTAAATAATTAAAACAAATAATAAACCAGTCAAAAAGTACTGGAGTATTAGTCCAATAAACAAAATATAAAATCTAAAGTAATTCGTTTCAGAACGAATCCTTGAAAAAATTTAAGTAATGAAAATATGGATTTATATCAAAAGTATGTTTAAAATAACGGCGCCATTGTTTAAACATTAATTTTATAGCAAAAATCACCAAAAATCATTATTTTTAATTTTTTTCAAAACTTCTTTCCTAATTAAAAGCTTTCATTTTAGTTTCTTTTAAAGGTTATGAATAAACGATTCATTTGAGACCTTCTGAATTAAATTAGGGTAATTTATTTAATCAATTGCAAAAAACTACAAAAACTTGCGAGCAATAAACATAAAAAGGCATAAATGATAACAAAAGTTACATAAAAATATGTTTTTTAACACCCTTATAGTACATATAAATTTTTTGTTGAAAGATATTTACTTGTTTTAAAAGTTATGTTTCGTTGGTTACACTAAAGCGTTCGATGGCCTAAAGTGGAGTATGATAAATCTTAGCTAGCTCCACAATACAAAAATACCGTATTTGTGTAGCGTGAGTGATCTCCAATAAACGCCATACACCGCATATAGCGTACACCGTTATAATAGGCTTCTATAACAAGAACCTATATGTTTCCTGCAGTCGATTTTTTGGACTTAAATAGTTATTAATAAATTAAGGTCAAAAAACGGTCAATTCTTGCTTTTTTCGCCTATCAGTAACGGGTGAAGCATTATAAACACATTTGAGAGTAGGAAACGTATAAACTAAGTCATATAAAACCATTCAAAATGACGTTTTTTTTAAATGTTTTTATCCTTATTTGTTGTTTAGAAAATTGCAAAACAAGAAATTTCAGTTTTTTATAAATGTTAATTACTTTTTTAAAAATGATCTTAGGACCTTATACCTTATGGTATGTTGAGTCTTGTGCTGCTTAAAATATCCTCAAAAACTCGAAGCGATCGGTCAAATAGTTTAAAAAGTATTTTATTTATTTATCCCAAACTAAATTTTTTTGCAACTGTATTGTCCAAAAATAATGAAGTTACCGTAATTCTACGGGTAGCTAATGAACGAAGAAGGTTTATTTTATCATTATTATAAAAAAAAAAGAATAAAAACAATTTTTAAAAAAAAAGTTATTTTTATTTTGTAATATTTTTTATTTAACTTCAGTTTTTCATTCATCTAATAGCATATTTAGCAAGAAATAAAACCTATTTATTTGAGATTTTTTATTTTCCAAACAATAAATAAACCAATACTATTTGTAGAAATAATTGAATAGGATAATTTGTTTTTTCATAAAATCTATTATAAATAAATTATTTACAAAGTTTATTTAAGTATATAATAATCATAAATATTTATGTTTTACAATAAAAATTACCTCAAATATAACTAAAAAGAAATAAAAAATTGAAAAAAAAAATTGTTTAAACAAATTAGATGGTTTATTTAATAATATATTTGTTTAAATAATGCTTATTCGTATTGTAAGCAAAAAGTACATACAAATTAAAAAAAAAATAAACGGCGCAATCCATAAACAAGAACCATAGATACAGTTAACAGCTGCAAGTTTCAAAGCTCGCCAATTTTGAGAATCACATTTTGAAGCTTTGTGAATTTTTTTCGAATTTGTCACATTAAAACTATAATGTATCTTCTTTTAAATGACGCTAATAAGATCTCTTAATTGTTATAAACAAAGGTGCTATCAATTTAAAAAAATGGACTAACTTCGTACCGAATTGTCTTAGGATATCTTTTTTAATTTGTAAAAAATGCAAGCTTTCCAAATATAAAAATGTAATTTTCCCACAGGCAATGGTTAAAAAGTTGTTCTAAATGTTTATAAGCAAAAAATCGACATGTTTTTGCAAAACGATTTCGCAATATTTAAAATTGTTTTTCTTCTTTTTTTTTTAATAATATTGATAGAATAAACATTCTTCTTTCATAAGCAACAACATTCTTTCCAAACCATTAAGACCAAAATCTGGTGTAAGGCAAAGATATATTGTATCACCAATATCATTTAATATATATGGAAAATATATACCATGGTTTATGTTTACCATTTAGGCAGCTGATAAATAATTTTGTACCACCTCTATAAATATAATTTATCACTGCCATCTTTTAACTATTTAGGTGTGGTATTCCCAGGGCCAGTTATTTTTCCATTTTTAGGGATTTATCCAAACCTCTCAACTTTTGATTTTCTACCTTTGTTAAAGACTAGTAATTATATTTTTCTGCGTTATGTATCTTAGTAAAATCTACTGGTTTTTCCAAAACCACCGCTAGTAACTCGGCTGAAGGTATTGTTGAAGCATTTTCGAGGGCTATTGTTAGTCTAGTGTTACGATCATTGACTCCTTTTTCAACTCTCCTACATGTTCTTTTCTTAATCCTGATTCATTCTTTTTCTGTGACATTTTTTTTTATTTTATTCTTACTGCTTATGTATGATCTCTATTTATCTTCTCTCTAAAATCTTTTTGAATGATAAATATACAAAGAAATATCGAATTGAATTATTTTATATATTTTAATTCCACCCAAATAATCCTATAAACTTAGTAAACTAATTATATGTTTTTCTTTAAATTAATGTTAAAAGTAATAATTATTTACTATTATTATAATAGTATATTATGTGTAGTTACTATATAAACTTACTCGTACTAGTTGCATATATTATTTGTCCTCTATTACGATTTATTGTCTTCAAAAGAACATGATCATCTGCTATTAAATTTCATGTTATACAAAGATACCGGCATCTAATTAATAGAAACTTCCATCAATATTTTTATATTTGATTTAGGTATTTATAGGTTTCCCATTTGATTCTATGAGTCATAATAATACTATATACAACCAAATTGAGTTGGCCTTGTATAAGAGGAATGTGACGCAAATAATTTTTAGATAATAGCATATTTACAATCTATAGGTAAAATGTGCTACTTTATCAGCGATTTGAACCAAAACAATAGTAATAATATAGTAATTAATTTGAGAAATAATTTTTACAATAAGGATTTGAAACGCATCAATTTTCTCTGGATTTATGTATATATAGAAAGGTGCCTGGACGTCAATCAAGAAATATATGTCTGTTTTATTGACTATAATAAAGCATTCGATAAAGTACAACATGAACAATTAATGAATGTCCTGAAAACACAGAAGATCGGCTACAATGACCTCAGGATCGTATTAAATTTACACTATAAGCAGCGAGAAAAAGTACGTATTGTTGGGATGCGTATTGTCATCAATTGTTTTTAATGCCCACTGGAAGACATCTTGAAAAAAGTTCTTTAGGGTGAAACAGCTGAAATAAAGGTAAATGGACTTCCCATTAACAACATTAGATATGTGGATGGCATTGTTATCTTAGCTGAAAATATTGAAAATCTTCAGATACTGGTGACCAGAATAACGGAGTATGGAAACGAATACAGTCTAACAATGAATGCCAAGAAGACAAAATTTATTAGAATATCCTAAACTCAAAGAAATAACGAAAATCTTCTAATAAACGGAACTAACGTCGAACGAGTGGACAAATATGCATATCTTGGAACAGTAATTAATTCCACAAATAATTGCTTCAAGGAAGTCAAAATCTAGTTATAATGTGTAATCATCACTATAATTCTCAGCGTATTTTACCGATTATGACGCATCCTCCCTTAAATAGTCGTTCTTCATTTCTGCCTACGATTGTCTAATATTCGCTTTTCTGTGTCATGTTGTACCGATTTATTTCCTTATGCCATAGTTCCATCTTAAATTTAAACGTCTTCTTGGTCTCTTGAGGCCTCTTGGATACCACAGTGTAATTCTACTGGAGCATCTATTTTCAGTTATTCTCGATAAATGTCCCGCTCACTGCTATTGTAAAGATTGAATTCTGTGGATTACTTCAGTGACCTTGGTTTTCTGTCTGATCCATTCTTTTTGGATCTCTCTTTGTTATACCTAGCATGCACCGCTCCATTGAGCTTTGAGTAACTTTGTTTCGCTATTATCTCTTTCTTTAGTATCCACGTTTTGCAGCAGTATGTCATGGTTGGTAGTATACACTAATCGAATCCTATTTTCTTCAGGTGGAGTGGCATCTTCGATTTGAATATAGTGGAGCCAGATTTATGTATTAATTGTCCCAGGTATACATACTCGTCTACTGTCTCAAGTGCAGTGTTGTTTATTATTGGACATACACTAGTTCGTTATACATGATTTTTGTTTTTGTCAAGTTCATTTTTAGGCCAACTTGATTGCTAGCTGCATTTAGGTCGCTTATAAGTTCTTTTAATTCTGCAGCATTATTAGTAATTAAAACGATGTCGTCTGCAAATCTTTGGTGGCTGAGGTATTCTCCATCAATGGATAGGCCTTTGTTTTGCCAGTTCTTTTTGCTAAATATATTTTCTAGAGTTGCAGTGAAGAGCTTTGGTGGTATTGCGTCTCCTTGTCGGACGCTTCTTGTAGTGGAAAATTCTGGAGTGTTTTCACAAATTTTTACCTAAGCTTTTGCTTGTCTGTATATATTTGCTAAAGTCTATATGTACGGTTTGTCAATAACTTGGTTGGTCAAAGCTTCTATTACTGCTTTGGGATATATAGAATTGAAAGCCTTCTCGAAATCTATGAAGGTTAATGCTAGCGGTATTTCATATTCTTTAGCTCTACTCATTAGTTCTCGAAGCGTATGGGTATGAACGATGGTACTGAATCTACTTCTGTAGCCAGCCTGCTCTCTTGGCTGTGAAGGATCTGATGCATTAGTTAATATCTCTTGTTAATGATCTTTGTGAATATCTTGTATATGATTGGTAGTAGACTTATAGGTCTGTAGTTTTTGATGTCCTCTTTACTACCTTTCTTATGAATTAGAATTATGTTTGCTGTATTCCAGTGGTCTGGAATACATCTTGATCTTAGGCAGTTCGTAAATTTCCCTGCTAAGATTTTCCAGGTTTTTTATGTCAGCGCGTTTAAGCAGTTCCACTGTTATGCCATCTGATCCAGCTGCTTTACCGCTTTTCATTTTTGTATTGTCGATTCTACTTCTTCCAGAAGGACTTCTAGTACATTTTCTTGATTACTGATTGTTTCTTCAAGTGCTTTAGACAACGTGACAACGTCACTAGTTGTATTATTTCATTTCTGTCTGTAATTGGTGTTTTTGCTTGTTAGAGCAACGATTTGCTTCTTCCCAATGATTAATGCTTTTATTGTTTTATCATAGTTTTTCCTGTTTTCGATAGTATTTTCTACCAGTCTTTCCTTTTTTATGTCTTCCATAATAATTTTCCTTATTGTCTTACAACGTTCTGTGTATTGTATTCTATGTATGTTACTATTTACTATTTTTAACTTATTAAAAGATAAAATATTGATGGCATTGAAATTATTATACAAAAGAACAAAGTAACCTATGGTTGTGAGACCTGGGTAATGACAAAAAAAGATGAAGCACAACTCAAGACATTCGAAAAAAATATACTGCCACGATGTAAGATTTTTTAATAGTTAGAGACTATTATGTCTGGGATATGTCCAGAGAAAACAAAATCCAAAATAAACAAAGAAAATATTACAATGGAAGCCGATAGAAAGACGAAAAAAAGGAAAAACCAGAACGAGATTGTTGGATGACGTGGAAGACAGCCTGAAAACTATGAAAGTAAAGCAATAGAGGAGAAGGGCACAAGAGAGGTCTGAATGGAAGTACATAATCAGACAGGGAAATACTCATCCAGGATTATGATGCCAAAATTAGAACAAGAAGAAAAAGGAAAGCTTTTTAAAAGATAGCTCTGGCACTGATAACATTTTCTTTACTTTTTATAAAAACTGATCTCGCTTTTTTTAAACGAGACATTATTCGGTAAGAATATTCAAATATGGTTAAGTATTTGCGTAAAAAATATGCGAGTTAAAATGTTTACTTAATAAAAAGCGTTTAGAATGTTTAATAATGAAAATGTAAATAAAACGAATCGTAGCTACCTACTCAATAATAATACAGTCTGCTAAACTGCTCGTAAAAAGTTGAGAATATAGTCATCAAAAAGTTGAGAAATTGGCAGGAAAAATGAAAATACTCTTCACCAAAAAATCTAGTTTTGAAGGATGGTATTTTGGTAGTCGACATGTACGTGTTTGCATTAAAATCGTTGATCTCTCTACTAGAGTAATTCCGTTATAATGTACGTTTTTACTGGGGTGTCTGTTGCGATTATCTTTGAGCGATCGTAGCTGAGCAATGATCGCTAAGCCATGATTGCAAGCAGAGTAGTTTTACTGAAGCGATGATTTGATTAGTGAGTCCATTGTCTAGTGAACAAGTGGTCTTGATGAAGCGATGAGCGCATGTAAAAGAAAACAATTATTGTTAAAATGCCTGCTAGCTAACAACCATTTATTAGGAGATAATGTTAAGTTTCCACAGTTCTTCCGGTTGAGTGAACTTGAGTTTGATTTTGTGTTAAGTTTAGTAAAACAGGATATGAAAAAGTATTCTATAAACTGTATTCCATATCAAATGTCTCCAAAAGAGAATCTCTCAAATAAAAAACTCAAAATCCCATGCATAAGCCAGTATAGTCGCTCAGCTTTTGCGACTGTGTCTGCTCTCGGATCAGTTGCCAACGATCGACGCTAGCGGCTCTAGGCAGCGACAGACGCTTCAGTCAAAACGGCGCCGTAACAGTGTCACCTCAAGGGAACAATTAAGGGTCTAACCACCTTCTGAAATCCCCGGGTGCTCTGTAGAGGGCTTCGGAGTTAACGTCGAGAGCTCCTCTACTTTAAGTCCATTTTCGGGTTATGGACTTGTACATATTTCGGTGTCTTGCCTTGAAAAAGGCAAGATATTTCTTACATGACAATTTCTTCGTCGAAATAAAACACCAAGTTAAGTTGAAACAATTCTCAGCCACAGAGTATGGAAAATAAATGCAGGAAGCAGAGCGTCGAGAGCACTAAGCTCTCGGAGAGCCCGTGAGGGACTGACTTGGCTGACCTGAAAATCGCCAATATTTATATGCGCTGTTCGAGCGATAAATAGGGATTTCCAGGTCAAGAGCCAATGGGAAAATTCGAGTCGGGGCGATGCGCATCGAAATGCGTACTAGTCCACAGACTATGGCATTCGATGACAACAGACCACACAAACGGTATACCGCGATCATCGCTCAGCGACGATCGGTCAACGATGATCGCAACAGACAGTACAGACTTACTATAGTAAGTCAGCCAAAATGTGTGCTTAACAATTCAGTGAAAACAATATAAAGACATTGTTATGCAGAGTCTTATCACCTATAATATTCTTATTATTATAAGTTTCTTTAATATTTAGGGGAACTTCTCTATTATACAGAAGATGAATTACATCTTTGAGTCTTACTCTGTCAAACGCTTTCTTTAGGTCAATCAGACACAGAAATGCTGGTCTATTATACTCTAGTGATTTCTCAGTAATTTGCTTTATAACGAATATTGCATCTGTACACGATCTTTCACTACGAAAACCCTGTTGTTCATCTGCTAAACTTATCCTCTTGTAAAATTTTAGTTGTAAGTTTTAGTGTAGTATTTAACAAGCTTATACCTCTGTTGTTTTCTGGCTGTTTTTTATCTCCTTTTTTGAACAGTAGAATTAGTTCGCTCGTTCTCCATTATTCCGGTATTTTATTGTGTTTTTATTAATTAATGTTGTTG
Organism: Diabrotica undecimpunctata; assembly: GCF_040954645.1. Taxonomy (NCBI): domain Eukaryota; kingdom Metazoa; phylum Arthropoda; class Insecta; order Coleoptera; family Chrysomelidae; genus Diabrotica; species Diabrotica undecimpunctata. Next base: position 53,216,548 of record NC_092812.1, read on the forward strand.
ATTGTTCTGTCATTGCGACGAGCAGTTTATATAACAAAACTCAAACCGATATTTTAATTTAAAAATACTAGACAATTGTTGATTCTGGTAGTTATTTACACAGAATTTGCACCTTCTTGTTTAGTTTACTTGAGGTGTACATAATAGTTTTTATTATATCTTCTGTTCGGCTTCGATTTCTGTACGCATTTGCTCCGTTATTACATTTTTTAGCTGATTTTTTATTTATATTTGTAGAGCATCCCTTGATAGTTCTGGCTTGTCATTTGTATGCCAGTTTAATAAATCCCAAGCACAAATTCAAATAAAATAATAGTAGCAAACTAGAATAGGTGTCTTCTGAAGATTGCAATGCCAGACTTATCATCATCATTCTCTTTGATATTACCCATATGCGGCTGGTTTCAAAATTGCATTTCTCTATGTGTTCCTATCGTCTGTTATACCAATATTTACAATGCATTCAATAGATATAATCCGTCTAACTGTACCAGCATTTCTGTGTCTGATTGACCTAAAGAAAGCGTTTGACAGAGTAAGACTCAAAGATGTAACCCATCTTCTGCATAATAGAGAAGTTCCCCTAAATGTTATAAAAACTATCGAAAACAACTACCAAAACAACAAAATGGAAGTCAGAATAGATGGACAACTTACAGAACCTATAGAAATAGGCAGCGAAATAAGACAAGGAGATTCATTAAGCCCCATGCTCTTTAATTTGATCATGGATGAAATCATCAAAAACGTTAACAAAGAAAGAGGATACAGAATGGGAAACAAAGAAATAAAAATACTTTGTTATGCAGACGACGCAATATTGATAGCCCAAGATGAAGATAGTCTATAAAGTCTGGTCCACAGATTTAAGATCAGAGCAAAAGAATTTAATATGACAATCTCATCTCAGAAAACTAAAACAATAGTAGTCAGCAAAGTACCAACCAGATGTAAAACAGAAATTGATGGCATCAGTAGAGGCACGGTGGTTGGCGCGAACATTTGACATGGCAGTAGGATTTTGATTGACGGGTGGGACGGACGGCATTTTCTTTATGAGAGGTCTCCAAGTCGAAGGTAACCGTATGCTGTTATCTCTTTGCCGTGTTGACTTGCGAACAGAAATGGAATGTTCATGAATCCTATTTTGGGTTCTAGGATTTGTTTGGCCTATATTGGATCGGGGACAGTCTGCACAAGGAATTTCATAAACTCCCTGTTGTCCATATCGAATGTTCTTCTGTCTTTAATTGATCAGACAAGAGATGAAAGTTTTTGTTAGGGGGTAAATATTGTCTTTTATTCCGGTTGATTTTAGAATTTTGTCAGTGACACCTTTGATGTAAGGAAGAAAAGCTTTCGTATGGTGAGGGTCTGAGTCTTTGGGTTGAGATTGAGTTGGAGATTGATGTCTGCGGATGCTCCAAACTGATGTGATTTTCGTGGTAACCGTTTTGGATGAGGGCTTGTTTTAATCTAGAGAGCTCAGCGGATCTACTTGCACCATTGTAAAGGCGTATTGATCTGGAGACACGCGTATTAAAGACTGAATTAATTTGTAAAGGGGACGATGAGAGTTGGCATGCAAGTAACAACTGGTATGGGTGGGTTTTCGATAAACAGATTGATGAAAACCTTGGGATTGGTTTTTCTTTATGATAACGTCGAGAAACGGTAGGGATGAATCTGTTTCCACCTCCATCATGAACTGGATACTAGGATATACACCATTCAGTTAAGTAACTTACTAGAATGTCTGACGGTGAGATATGGTATTGTTTAAGAAGTTCGATGAAATAAAAAGAATTTTTGACGAAGGAAGAAGCATTCTCGGCGAAAGGTTGTAGAGTTTTGGCTAAGTACTTGGCCAATGGTTGTGTAGGGCAATTGTATGCACTGACAATGGGACGTAGAGGAATATCGGGTCGGTGAATTTTGGGTAGGCGTGTGAGGTCAACAACTGGAAGATATATATATATGTATATATATATATATATATATATATATATATATATATATATATATATTATCGAGTCACGGAAGGTTTGAGGCAGAAATAAAAAAACAAGTTAAAATGAGAATTTAAAAACAGTTGTAAAGCCAATGCTGACCTATATTGCAGAAACCTATCTTACCTTACAGTAAGAACTAGACTTCGGCAAATATGCAAATAAAAATGTAGAAAATATGCGCATAAATATGCACGTGTTTACCCGAAAATATGCAAATATTTTACAAAATATGCATACAAATAAATAAAAAAATCGTAAAATAGTAACAATTTTATTTAAAAAAAAAGTGTACATAACTAAATATTTCCTACTATTCATTAAGATTTACATTTATTTTAAGTAACTACATCATTTTTAAGTATGAATAAACTTATTTAGAATTATGGTAACAATAAATGACCAAGTGGTGTTCAAAATTTTCTAACAAAAACTTGTGGCTTCTGTCTGAGTACATATATTTATATATGGAAAAACTTCGTTCAACATCAACTGATCTAACGGGAGCATTTTTCAAACTAACCAAAACATTTGGTTCTAAATTAATTGTTTCCGAAATATTTCCAGCTAGAACACTGACTACTTCAGAAAGAATATGGTAACCTTTATTGTTTTCCATAGTAGCTTCAAATTTTTTAAAATATCTTTTCCAATATTATCTCTAACGTTCCGACAACATGACGCAAATTCTTTTATTAATGCTGTACTTTCGAACAATGACAGTTTTGGTGATTCTAACTGAGTAATTGTTTTTTGAACAAAACTAAAATTTGATTTTATAAATGAAAGTTCTTGTTGAAGCAAGTTACTCTGAAAAGTTTGTTTAGAATCCAAAAGAGATTGGGAACTTTCATCTGATAACGTATCAATTATGTTTTTTATTTTAACAAAATGATCTGCATAAAAATTAGCTGCTTCTAACCATGTTCCCCATCGCGTTAAAATAGGTTGTGGTGGAAGAGGAATGTTAGGTAGCATTTCTTTATAAAGTTGAATTCTTATAGGAGATTTAAGAAATACTTTTTTGACACTGGATATCATGGTATTTACAAGAGGAAACTTTTTCGTATTTCCTCTGCAACTCTGTTTAATCCATGCGCTACACAAGTAACATGTATTAAATCTGGGAAAAATATTTTTAAATTTTGTCCTGCTTTCACCATATAAGGAGCAGCATCCGATAAAATAAGCAGTAATTTATTAGAAGGAATAGTTGTCGGAAGAAAAAAAGTTGCTAATGTTTCTTGTATAAAACGCGAAATTGTTAAAGCATTTGCTTCATTAGCAAAGGAAGCTATTTTTCATTTAAAAACAACCTACGAGTACTAAATTTCAAGTAAATACGTTTATTGGTTTTAAAGTTATTGTTGTTATTGACTAAAAGAATTTAATTTTTTTTAATTTTAACACCCTGTATATCGAAAAGTAAATAAGTTTGACCCCTCATTAACTATATCGTTTTGTTCAATTTTTCGAGAAGTATCTACAGTCAAACGTTGTAAGTGTCATTTGGAAACACCTTGTATGTATGAAATATTAGATATTTAATAGAAAATATTAGATACTTACAATTTTGCCACAGACTGAACAGTAGATTTTTCCCATATCCATAGACAGCTCTTTATAAGGTTTAATCCAAGTTGAAGCACTGGTTGTTTTAGGCATTATAAAATCACAATCTTCCTTTTTGTTACGCACAACGAGTGTTTACGCTTTGAATATCAAAATAAAAATGATTTACAAATCTGAGCATCAAATTAGAAATGTTTAGGTACCTAATTCAATAAACTGGGAGATTTTGGAAAATCCCTAAATTAGGAACAAAACTATTAGCCGTTTACCTGCTGTTAAGATACAATAAATTGTAGATAGATTTGGGGATTAGATCATAAAATGCAAATGAGCGAACCCTTAGCGATTATCCAATAACTGAATGCCTCAGTGACCGAGACTTTCTAAGAATGTTGAGGGCTACTTAAATTGATCTTCTTTGAAATTGTAAATGTTTTGTACCTGTAGAGATTACGTACTTAGATCATTTCTTGATTAAAATGACTACAAAATTTTATACAAGAATTGAAATAAATTGGATAAAAATTTTCAAATACAGTATAAAAATCTGAACTTTTATGCACTTTATGCAAACTTTTATACAAATATGCCAAAATATGAAATATTTGCATAAAATATGCACAATATGCAAAATATGCAATATGCATATTTGCCGAAGTCTAGTAAGAACAAAGAGGATGCCGGAAACCGCAGAAATGACAATCTTCGGAAGAATTAACAAGAAATATATTTAGGAATAGAGCCAAAAGCACAGAAGCAGATTAAAAACATTATGGAATAGGTAAAAAAATAATAGTGAGCTAGAATTACCATATAGACAGAAGTACTGAGGGCAGAGTTGCAAAAATAGCCAGATATAACTCTCTAGTGGAAGGGGATCAGTTAACGACTATGAAAACCCTGGAACGATAATATACTGGCACATTGAAAAACAGACAGACTATACGTCTATTTGAACGAAGAATAACAAAAATAAGAACATATCATTTTTATACAGTTGCATAGTTTTATATAGTGACAACTGTTTCCCGTGTGCTTGATTTTTCTATCATCCTCATCCACATTATTTTTCCATCTAGGTTTTGGCCTACTTCTACGTCTATTTCCTCGGGTTTAACGTGAGGAGAATTTGTCTGGGAGTGAATTTTCTTATTGAATTAACTTTGCATTTTTAATAAACTCTCATATATTTTAATAAACGTATCCTGAAATTAAACAAATAATTATAATGCAGAAATGTATCATATAAATCAGTTAATAATGTATGTGAATTAGAATTGTAAATGTACATAGGTATGTGCTTTTTAATTATTTTGAAATAAATATCTTGTACAGGCTGTTTCAATATTCAATTTACAATGCATGCACATGGTGCATCTTAATTAATGAATTTAAATTTAGGAACATGGCCCTTAGAACTCTTATTAATCACATTCAGTTTACGTTCAAGTGAGAACGAAATGATGGCCACTATTTTAACTCAGAGAAGAGAGAGAGAGAGAGAGAGAGAGAGAGAGAGAGAGAGAGAGAGAGAGATAAAGTGAGGTAGAGACAAACTGAGAAAGATAGTGAGAGAGGGAGAGAGTGAGAGGCAGAGTAATATGTTCCAGTTCTTTGGCATAGTGTAACCATATATCTAAGACCCTAGTTATTAGTAATTGTTGATCATCATAACACTATCCATTATTTTAATGATCAATCGGAATCTTCTTAAAATCTTGCCAAAATTAGCATATTAGTCGAATTTAAAATATTTCGAGCTCTATTTCTGCTTCTTGCAATCTATAAAGACTCTGTAAACTGTCGGAGATGTTCGACCAAAATTAAGAAAAAGTTGAGTTTTCAGTTTGCTGCAGCCAAAAATAGGTTACCCAACAAATGGAAGTCTTATAGGAAGGTGATAAGCATTATATTTAGCACTTGACTGTGTACTGGAGTACGTGTCACATTGTGAAAGCTCTGACGATTTCTAGATAACTATAAATATTATTTTATTTTGGATATTTATTATTTATGACTAAATGGATTTTACTAAATTTATGGTTTTGAGATTTATGAAATTTATTTAAGTCTTGCAATTTATGAAAAATCAAACTATTTCGGTAACCTACTATTAATAAATATTTACGTATAGGCAATGCATAATTTAAACTTATTTATTATAATCTTTGACGCGCAAGCAAAACAATAAAATATAGGATATTTCGTAAAAACAGATTGCCTTCGAGCATTTTTTAACCAATTAAGTGTTTGCTTTAATCCATACTATTAATTTGATCTCGAATCATCAGCGTAAATAGTTATAGGAAAATATATAAAGGATATTTATGTGGTTATGGTTATGGTTATAGTAGATTATCAGAAGATCAGGTGTGACTGTATGTGACTGATCAAAAAATTTTGGGAATTGAATATTAGGGAGAGAGAGATTCTGATTCTCTCGTAAAGGGAGGGTTCGTCCATTTTTTTATTTATACCAGGCCTGTTTGAAACGTTCGGCGATAATATGTTAATAAGAAGTACATTCTTCTAAAATGTAAAGGTGGTTCCCCGGTTAAACATTGTAGACTTTTAATGGGGATAGTACAAAATGCTCCTGTAGCTAGTCTTAGTGCTGTATTTTGTATGACTTCTTGTATAGCAAGAAGAGTCTTCTTTGCAGATGAGTATACAACCGATCCATAATCGAGTTTTGATCGTACTAGTGATTTGTAAATAGGAATCAGACTTTTAAAATCTGAGACCCAATTACGATTGCACATTGTTCGCATTAAAACATTCTCTTTGCCTTTGTTATGTAGACCTCCTGTAGAACTGCAGACCAAATATTTGACTTTTGTTTTCAACCAGTTGTATGAGATCAATCAACTCTTCTTGACTATTTGCAAGAAGGGCTGTGTCGTCTGCAAAATGTAGGTTGTTTATTTTTTGGCCATTTACGGTTAGATGAAGCAGAAAAGGACCTTAAAGAGAAAGGTATTAGAAATTGGAGAGGAAAAACTAAGGACCGTAAATAATGGAGAGCAATTTTCAACCTATGGGTCTAAAGGGCTGCGTTAGTACTATATATAAGAATTGGTCAAGTGGCCTGTTAGTTCCTGTAAAGCATACCAGTTCATCCTCCACGTATATCCACTAATCTCCTTTTGAAGTCTTTATTTCTAGAATCAAAGATTTAGAAAAATCATGTCAGTTAAATCAGTTAAAGTTGATTTCATGTAATCAAGTAAACTATCTTCGAATAAATTCGTCCCAGGAGAGTTTAATGTAGAAATATGCCCAGCTTATATTGTATTAATTTGTAAGGACAATATCAAATCAATAAGAATTGATATTATCTAGTATTAATGAATTGATTCTTTCTCGAATTAATATTTGCTGTATAGAAAATGCGTCATACTTGTGTTATTGCTTTAATTATTTTAATAAACCATATTGTACCAGTCAGTTAATAGGTGTATTAGCATTGGAATGAAATTGTCAACAATTGAAATGCAAGTTATTAAACAATGTCTCGGTACAGTGAAAAATTGTCAATTGTTATCAAGTTGAAATTATTATCTAATTTAATAATGTTGTGATTAATGTTGTAATTTAATAATGTTGTGATTAGTGCGAATGAGATAATAGGAAGGATATATTCCTGTCGCTTTAATATATTATAATGATGTAGTAAAAAGTAGTATAAAGAAACTTGAGGAAAGACTGGAAAGTGAAGACAGGCTTGAAGAAAAACGTCTAAAATTTAATTAAACAAAACATAAAATCTAAAATATTCGAGGGGACTACTACAGACAATGAGACAAGATCATTAGTTCCAAGTTTCAAATATGAAATAATTTACAAAATCGTTGGTTGGAATATCGGGAATCGGTAATATAAAATAATGAGGGAATATATATGGAGATCTTTGATGTATAGCTAGAGCGGGAAATTAAAAAAAATATTAACCAATAAATACTGTAACAGAATATAAACATTTGATTAAAGATTTTATAGAAGAATGCTAAAAATACAGTTAACAAGTACATATAAGATGTATCAAAATATAAAGAAAACTGTTACGAACTGTTGAAGATTTAAAATTCAAAAAGAGAAATCAAACGATTTCTACCTAGCGAAACCGAATTCAAATTTTTACCACTGTGTTTCCTAAAATTTGCGAAACAAACAGCTGGATAAATTACTCGGCAAAGGAATCTAAAACTACATTCCACAAGCCGTTCATCCTGGTCAAAATTCGTAGTGAATTCAGTTTCTGGTACTTCAAACGAAGTAAATAATAAAACAGAATGACGGTATTAGATTTTTGTTTCGATACAGTGCAGCGACAACCGCTGATACGTATTTCGACCTCCTTAGGTCTCGTCAGAACGGTATATAGTGGTATAGAGCAGTGACTATACCGTTCTGACGAGACCTAAGGAGGTCGAAATACGTATCAGCGGTTGTCGCTGCACTGTATCGAAACAAAAATCTAATACCGTCATTCTGATTTAAAATTCAGTTCCTTAAACATACCTAATTATGTGGGAAGACGACTATCAATTTCTTCAAAATATATGTCAACAAAACATCTTAAATTAAATAAACGTTTATTATGGTGTCTTAATCAAAATAATCAACTAATTAATGAACAAACTGGATTTCGTCCCTTAAAATCAACTACCGACAATTTAGTAGATATAGAATCATAAATTAATAATGGCTTCTGCAACAACCAAAAATGTCTTGCAATTTATTTTGATTTCCATAAAGTATTTGATATGGCTTGCCATCACAAGATAATAATATGAAAACTGGAATCATGGGGCTATCAAGGAAATTCAAGGTAAAAGTAATTGGTCTTCTATCTAATATGAGATAACAAAAAAATAGCATATCTTAAAGCTCGGTAATCAGCTCGACGTTTTTCCTTACAACCATTAATGATATAATCAAATCAATTAATAACCTCACTTAAGCAAGATTGTACGCGGATGATTTTATAATATTTCTAAAGGAAAACAATATACAGAGTATGGCCAAATTACTACAAGATCAACTCCATAGATTTATAATGTGGTCTAAAAGGAATGATTTTCAATTTGCTTCATCGAAAACTCGCTGCATCCCATTTTCAAAGAGACCAAAACAGATAAAGAAAATACCTACTTTAAAACTTGGGAAAAAGACACTTAAATATGTAAAAACAATTAAATATCAAGAGCTAACCTGGAAGGACCACATCAAATATATTTCAGCAATATGTCAAAAAGACTAAACCCCTTGAAATATCTTTCTGGTACGAATTGTGGAGCGCACGGTACTCTTCTTCGTCTTATTGTGCCGTCTTCTAACGAAGGTTGGCGATCACTTCTTTAAACTCTTCCCTATCTTTTGTAACGTGAAATATCTGTTCAACACTGAGATTAGTCCAATCTCTAATATTCCTCAGCGAATATTTCTTCTTTCTTCCCAAGCCTTTTCTTCCCTCTACTCTACTCACATTATATAAACTTCTGATCCGCTCTAAGACTGATAAGATTGGTTAAGGCTACAATGCGTAAAGTTGTTTGCAAAGTCGAAATACAGGGCGAACAATCACAGGCATTTGAAACGAATGTTGGGCTGCGACAGGGAGATGCGCTGGCGTGTCTCCTTTTCAACATAGCTCTGGAAAAGACGGTCAGGGATGCCCAAATAGACAACAGAGGAAACATTTCTAATAAATAAACCCAAATTTTGGCATATGCAGATAATGTTGACCTAGTTGCCCACACAACACGCAAGCTAGAATAAATGTATACCACCTTGTCAAACGCCTCAAAAAATATGGACCTGCAAGTAAATGAGGAGAAAACTAAGATAATGGCATCAACACCCAACAATAGCGCCAGAAACATCGTCCACCAATTCACGGTTGATAACTCTACCTTTGAAGTGGTGGACAAATTCACATACTTAGGCTCCCTGATCACCAAGGAGAACGTCATGACGGAAGAAATCAAGCGAAGGATAATCCTAGCAAACAAATGCTATTTTGGACTGAGTAGACATATGAGAAGCAGAAACTTAAGCCAAAAAACAAAAATAACCATATACAAAACCCTTATACAACCAGTGTTGACATATGGGTCAGAGACATGGACCATTTCCAAGGCAGATGAAAACCTCTCGCTTGTATTTGAACGAAGGATCCTGAGAAGAATATTTGGTGGCATCTGTGAAAATGGTGTGTGGAGAAGAGATACAACTACGAGATATATCACAGATATAAACATATATTTGGTGGTAAAGACGTAGTAACCCTTATAAAAATAGGAAGACTAAGATGGGCAGGACATCTAGTAAGATCACAGCAAGAACAACCCTCCTAGAAGAATCCTTATGTCACAACCTGTGAGAAGTAGAAGTAGGAGTAGGCCAAAACTCAGATGGAGAGATGGTGTAGATGAGGATGGCAGAAAAGTAGGCGCAACAAACTGGCAACAGTTGGCAATGGATAGAACTGACTGGCGTAATAGACTTGGGAAGGTCAAGGCTCTTTTATATGGCTGTAGCACCAATGATGATGATGATGATCCGCTCTAAGATCGACTATAGATGCCATCAATACTTGTCTGCTTCAACAACTCTAATTTTAGACACCATTTAAAATAACGCTCTTAGAATAATACGTACTACATTTAGAACAACTCCTATCATAAGTCTTCAGGCCGAACTCGGTGAACTACCATTAGATTTAGAAAGACAGGAAGGAATACTTTTATATACAGCTATGCTGTACTCTTTACAATGTCACCAAACCATTCGCTTTTTGAATATTCAGCACGCAAAAACCCACATTCTCATTTACGAAACATACAGACGAATCATACATGAATTAAACCTGAATGTCTCCGAAATCTATTCTATCAAGATGCCAACTCCACTCCTTGGCCAATATCTTCTCCTTTTATGTATTTGGATCTATTGTCAGAAAATAAGAAAGAAACCAGCCTCATTTAATTAATTCTAAATATCAAATCTTAATTTTTCAATTTTCCTCCTTCAAAAAGTTATTCACCGATGAATCTAAGACGGAACATTGTGTAGCATCTGCCTCTGTTACAAAGGATAAAGTAAAGAAATATAAACTAGCGGAGACTAATACTACCTTAACAGGAGAGCTCTTTGTAATATATGTATAAAGCCATATGTCATGGCCATATGGAATCATTTCTAAAATCTATTCTCCCTATACTGTGGCCAAACTCATTGGGCAAGAATTGTACAATCTAAATCACAAAAACATTGCTTTTGAGCATTTGAAAGAACTATTCTTAAAGTGCGGTGGCAAAGTTACTATTCAATATTTAAAAGCAATAAAGTATTTATACAAAATTTGATTGTACTATTCTATGGATATATTTTTCTTTTTTTTTTCGCTAACAGCAATATAGACTGATGCGAGTTTGTAAATAAAAAAATACTTTAAATATACATCATTTAATATAATAACACAACCTTCTAATTGCTGGTTTAAATTATGTAATAAATATTTTCTGACCATGATTATCAAAGTCATTACCTATTTGCTTTCACTGGTATTCATCAATGTCAAGACCACCTGAGCTACTACATTTAACGAAGAGACATCGTCTGGTTTAAGTATATATGTATATTATATACATAATATACGTCCTCACTCTTCCGTTTAAGGTGTCGATGTCTAATAATTCTTGTTCTTATAGCATTGGGTTTTCCATTATTATACAGAGTATTTAACAAGTTATGACCATTTTTATTTCGAAGTCCCTATGAAATCAACGCCATGTATATAAAGAAGTAATGCATAAACCAGTATTTATTTTATATAATAAAGGAAACAAAGTATTGTAGTTTTTAAATTAAGTTTAATTAAAATCATTGAGAAAAAATTGTATACAGGGTGAACTACAAAACAAAATTCAGTTTTTATCAATTTTTTTAAATGTATCACCCTTTTTTTTTATTTTTCAGAAATATTGTATTTATGTAACTATGATTGATGATATGATTCCCTATACATAAACTCATTACTTTATGAGATATTTTTAGTTTTCTTTAAATTCGACAGTGAAGCGAATGCGAGTCAGATGCCGGTCCCACTTGACTTACTGCTTATCTGACCGTCTTACATCTACACTTATTGTAGATAAATAGATTAACTGTTTACATTATTCTAATAATACATATATTTTTTAGTTGAAGAAGGTGAGCCCTGCTACACAGCTAGGAACGAATATGGAATTTGTCAAAGTATATACGAGTGTACTTATATGCTCAATTTACTGAAAACAAGAAGCAATAATCAGGAAACGCGGCAATATTTACAACGTTCAACTTGTAAATTTGGAGCTGTAGTATTTGTTTGTTGTCCAACAGAAAATGATGTTATATCTACAGAACCACCCGTTACAAAAATCACTGGCGCCGTTTTAAACAACGAGAAATGTGGTGTTAGTAATGTAACAAACTTTAGAGTTGTAGGTGGAGGTCCGGCTAAACTACGTGAGTATTCATTCATATATCATATATATTTAACTGAGTGACCAAAAATCTCTGTAATGTTTTAAACACCCTCCAATGAACTGTATTTAGTCAAATGAAAGTAATATTCAGGTAAAAATCTGTTTGCAATTGGTAGCTCAGCAAACAAGCAAGCAATTTAATTGAACCAGCCTGAAAAACTTGTTCATCCCTTGAAGTGACGTTTGGGTGTAACAATTCATTGCGCTCCAATGCTCCAGACCATCCCTTTCCCGCCTATGGCACTTTGACGCTCATTGACGCTTTTGCCATGTTATCTTTTTGTATTGTGGTGTCTACGTGTTTTTTGAATGTTAGTCCTTTATCCATTATGACTCCCAGGTATTTGGCTTCGCTTTTCTATTCAATGGGGTTGTTTTGCACTGTTAGTTGTTTCTCTGGCTGTTGATATCTCTTTTTGAAGAGCAAGAGAGTTTATGGGGTTTTCCCATTGTATACTCCATTCTTCGTGTTTCCAACGCAATTTGCAGGTTATTTACTGCTATATCTACATTCGTGTGTTCCTGAATAACGTTCCTGGTGTTCTTGGAATATTAGCGATGTATATTGTGTACAGTAGTGGTGCCAGCACCACTCCCTGTGGTACTCCAGTCTCTGGGGTTGCTAGGTCGGACAGGACTTATCCCATCCGACAAAATGGCAAAAACAAAAGGAATAACGGTGTTATGTTTGCCACCTATCATTGTCAACTTAATTCAATACAGTTACTATGGACCTAAGTAAAAGGCCAGACGAAATGCAGCTTTTAAGTTGAAGGATATCAAACAATTTGTATTAAACTCACAGAACAAGAGAAAGAGATCGAAATCCAAAATTTATAGGTAAATCAGTAAGTTTTTATTTTATGCACATTGCTTAAATGTTAGATATCAATACGAAGTATCCCCTTTAATATTAGTTTTATTTATCATTTAAATCTGTCCCTTTTTGATTCTCCAAAATCCATGATTTTCATACTTGTTAGATATATAATAATCCATGGGTTTGTACTGATAATTCTATAACTACATTTCAACACGAGAGGATATTATGTTAAGTGATTTCATTTTGACCAATTTCCCTGCTGTTTGGAGATTTGCGTTTGTAATGAGCTGCCAGTTGCAAACAGATAGACTTTAGTAATTGCATTCTTATAACGACAACAGTTTTTTAGATTCATTTAAATAACCAGCAGAAATTTTTCTGATACAAATTTTATTTTGCAGATGAAGTACCATTCATCGTTAATTTGGGTTATAGAAATAGCAGGGATCCCAAAAAACCAAGATGGCTGTGTGGTGGAACACTCATTACAGAAAGACATATTCTCACAGCTGCTCACTGTGTACACAACAAAAAAGATTTGTAAGTATACTTTGCTGGTTGGATGACTCCTTCATCACTTTTTCTTCTTCTTTAAGTTTTTCTCCTTATTTTTTTTTCTATATTTTTATATTTCCTTTCCTTGTTATATTTTTGGTTATAGGAGATTTACTTATTTATTCATATTACCATTGTTTTTCTTCTTGTTTTCCCAGTGCCTAGTCAATTATTAGCTCATACAGCTATCTTTACTCTTTGCTTCTTGTCTGTGATTTCTTTACGCCTTTTTATTTATTTATTTACCTTTTTTCAATTTTTCTTTGATTGTCTTTTCATCGGTTGCTTTTTAAAATCAATTTTTCCATTCAGAGTCAGGACAATATGCAGGCTGAAAAGTATATCTGTATCATCCTATATGTATATATACGTTTGTATGAAAAAAAGCTCTGTTCTGCATCCACCTAAATTATCGGAGTGTATTTAAAATGATTTAAAACTTCTGCCCCTACATTTAGTTTTTCATCCAACACCCCACGTTCGCGTGGGGTGTTGGATGAATCCAAGGCGAATGATCCAAGGCGAATCCTTTATTGCACGAGACAAGACTGGCCTCTACAGTTCTTAATATCTAATTTCAAAGACTCTAACATACCAATAACTGTTTCCTTAAGTTCTTGTGAGCTATGCCCAGTGTTTTTATAAAATCCCACCAATATTTTCACGGGATTGCATTTATTGTTACAATATCTCAAAATCACTGTAAGTTGGTCATCGTGTGTTATGTCAGGTGTTAAATCTACATTTATAGAATAGTATTTGTTTGCCTTAATTTGCTTAACAATTTCATCTTTTGATAGATATGACGTTTTGCCCTTACCTAAATTTGCTCGTTTATTATTATTATCTTTTAAAAATGGATCATATTCTGACAATAGTTCCAGTAAACCTAAGTAGCTTCCATTACGTTTTTCGTCAATTCTTTCATAAGTACCTCTAAATCCCAATTTTCTGGTAGCCAGAAACTTTATTACACTTATGATTCTTTCTAGTACTTTAACACAATATTCTCTCGCAGTGTTAATTTGATTTTCGAGTTCTACATCAACTCTTCCTTGTTTTAATAAGAGAGGAGTATAAATTTTCAGGGTATCTATATCTATTATCATCTTTCATGTTCGTCAAATCTTTCCTACTTTTATTCCGTGATGAAAATCCTGTTTTAAATTGGTTCTTTTTTTTTAAATAAGACACAATAAAGACAAAATATATTGCCAGTGCTCTCGGAGTAAATTGCTCAATCACGGCGAACCATTTCTACAATAACCAGTTTTTTATAAATTATTTGCTTACTGGCATACCTGTTTTGTTCGCCGAAATTTCTTTTCGACATTGAAAATTCCATATCTGTAAGATTCTGTTCGACACATTTTTCTAGAATCATTTCTGCATAATTATGGCAATCTTGCCAAAGTGCTGGATCTTTAAAATTTGATACCATGTGGATTTGTACCCAAATTTTATTTTACCATAACCAATATAATTTCGGAACAGTATGCATACCGTCCGGTGCTACAGCCCCGAAAAGACCCCTAGTTAAACCGACGCTGTATATCATACAATATATCAATCAGAATCTCTTAAGCAATTGATATCCTTTTATGATTTGTTTTTTATACTTTTTAGATATATCGTCCGTTTAGGAGACTTAGATCTAAACAATCCTAATGATGGAACAGAACCAGAAGATATACTATTGACCAAAGCCAAAGTTCACCACGACTACAGCCCCGTGAAATATACCAGCGATATCGCAATTCTTACTTTGGAAAGAGCTCCCACCAATCGTAAGTTTAGAAAGATGTTCTTGTCAAATTAGTACATATTTAACACTCTAACAGTGTGTGTTCCAAAACTTATCTAGAGTTTGTGTAGATCGAATGCACTTACGTGAATAGTATTTTTGTTTTGTTTGCGGTACAATTTATACAATGTATACACTTGTTATACTGTAAAGGTAAAAACTTTCGATCAGTACAAAAACTAAGACAGAATATTCACTTACAAAGAATATCAGTACTGAAATATTATCTCAGGGTATCATAGAGCCACAGCTTGTGGAAAATGAAATCCTGAAAAATAATAAAAAAAATCCATGTCACACACAATCCACTGAAAGCTGTGTCAAATTAGTTACAGAAGCAAGTGTCGCCGTCTGTGGACTACAGAGAGACGGATTTATTAATAATAAGCTCGAATCATGTCTTCTGATGCCTAAATTTGATACTAAGAAAGACTATCGTTCACAGTGATTTTTTATGTTATTCTTCAGTTTGTAAGCATAATTTTTCATTTTACACTAACTATTTTTTCTATTTTCTTCATATTATAGTTTCAATAACTGAAGTGAATCAATAAAAAACAGTATCGTTGACTCTATCGATTTTTTGAAAAGTGGAAACTGATAAAATCATCAATATTTCAAAAGCGCTGGGGTAGTTGTCAAAATGAAAATAACAAAAATTGTCTCAAAGGTTTTTGATTAGTATCTTAGCGAAGCAGCTATCCTGTACCCAAAAAAATTTTTTTAGAGAATTCCAAAATTTCAAGAATGGGGCACTTTTCGGACTGAAAATGCTAACAAATGTCTTCTAAGTTTTTCATTCGAAAATGGAAGGAGAATCAATTGCGCACCCCGCGAAAATGAAATTTGAAAAGATGAGTTCCACCCTAATGCACACCTACACCATGTTCAATCGGCAAATCTTCAGAAAACCGCAGCACAACTGGCTCATCATATAGTGAGATTTATGGTACGACTACTGGAAAACGTGTTGCCTAAGCGATGCTTAGCTTAACAAATACCTACTTTGCACAATAATCGCATGGACTAATAATATACTATGTATAATACTTAATTATGATGAAATTTTGATCTTCTTTTGGTGCCATACGCTATGCAAAGCCTAAGTGTAACAACATTACTGGGGAGAGAAGAGTGGAAAAGACACGAGGAGTGTGTCCAACAATTGAATAAAATAAAAATCGGTATAGGTATAGAGAGTTCTTTCTCACTCGAACAGTTTTCTGTTACAAGAAAAACTTCAGTTTTTGACTTTAATATATATTAGGTTTAATATAAATTGGGACCTGTACCTTAAAGTAGTTTCAGTATTAAAAAAACTTTTTTTATTTTCAGCAGGTGTTTAAAGACCTTTTCACTTGTTCTCTTAAAATATTACTAATAGGTTTAAAATAATTGTGGAAGTCGCAGTACATTTAGGGCCGGTTGTTAGAATGCTAATCAAAACTTGGTTGTAATCAAATATTTAATTACACGCAAATACGTCATAGCAGCTGTCATGATTAAAAATTGCTTATTATTATTGATTTTTAAATAAAAACATGAAATTAACATCAGAAAGAGTTTAATTATGGTTTATTTTAAATTAAAACGCAAAATAATAAGATTGAATAAAATAAATCAGTCAACGTAACCTCAAAATGTGACGTATTTGATTTTAATTAAATATTTGATTACAATCAAGTTTTGATTAGCGTTCGAACAACCGGCCCGTAGTTACAAAATGCTTGTCATACTTTTAATTTATATTTTTTACATAAATATCAGAAAAACTTACGTTTAAACATTTTGTTTTCTAGCTTGGGTATGGCCTGTATGTCTACCAATTGACGATTTTTTCAGAAAGCAAACTTTTGTAAAATTTTCAGCTGTAGTTGCTGGCTGGGGATCCACATATTATAGTAAGTATTTTTCGTAGATAATACATATCTAACAGAGTATGACACCCATATTTGCTCGACCAAAAGATCTGATCTGCAATCAAGAATGGATACCTCCCTAAACCGATAATCTCAACGGAAATTATGTGATAGTGGAGGACATTGCGTTAAAAAAATATTATTCTTACCCCTTTTTGAATTCATTTTCCCTAACAAATATCTGAAACCACAATTTGTTAAATATTGAGTGAGATTATTCTTGTAATCTCGCGAATCTCTAATCGACTATTTTTCTTCTTTAATAGGCAAATACCGGATTTATATAAATATATAATCAATCTCTATCTATACAGCCCTTGCTGTCCAATTTTGGACATAGACCTTCTCTTCCTTCTTGCACGTCTCTCTATTGTAGGCAGTTTATATCCACTTCGGGCCTACGTGTTTCTTTAAGTCATCTGACCATCTCATTTGTGGCCTTCCTCTTTTTCGTTTGTAAGTATATGGTCTCCAGTGTATAATCATCTTATTCCATCTGTCGTCTTTCTGTCTTATGGTATGTCCAGCGAACTTCCACTATAAATATATAATATTAATAATTATAAATTAATGCACCAAATGTGTTTATTTAAATTAAACAATGAAATGACTTATTTTTAAAGCAGTTTTTACACTCTCTGAAGAAATGGTTTTAAAACAAATTTTGTACGAACGAATGTTTTTGTACTTTACAAGAAGAAATAATAATTATTATATATTTATATAAATAATACACATTAATTACTAAAATTTTAAGAATTTAAAGAACTTATATTACATGTCATTATACAAAAAACAACGTTATTAACATTTATAAATTACTGCAAAAATAATTTTTTTTTACAATTATCTCGGACAATTGTTTATGATTGTTGAGAAACTCGCAAATTAAAGAACTTTTTAAGATCTGCTTTTAAGAGAACTTTCATTTTCACCATTTTTCTCTAAAATGTATTGGCCTATTTGTATTTGCACCTGATTGATTATGTCACACATTGTCCATAATAATTAAAGTTATGTTGAAATTTGAATGCTGGATGTTATGATCCAACGACAAGATATATGTAAGTTATTACATTACAAATTTTAATATGAACCATTTATTTTCGTAACATTTCAGCATCACCATCATCATTGGTCCTACAATCCATTATGGGTCTTCACCTGTAACAGAATCATTTTCCATTCCGTCCTTGGTTTTCTAATATTTATCTTTGTTTTCCAGTTTTGCATTTCTAATCTTTTTAAGTTTTCATCTACTTAATCATTAATCATTAAATATTGATCCGGACCTTTCCTCCTTGTTTTACTCAGTTTTTGGTTATATGTGTGTTTTGTGAGCTCTATCTCACGCATTCCCTCTTTCGTTAGCACTTCTAACTCAACTTGAAAGCTTGGACTAAGTTAGTTTCTCTTCTTGTCATGATACCTCTGTAATTGTGTATGCTAGTATATGTATAACTTCAATTAATAATAGTGCTACGCCTATTACCTTACAGAGTTTTCCAGAAAATGCTGAATAGAAGGCATGAGAAGCTACCTCCTTGTAGTAATCCTATCTTTGCGTGGAATGAACTTGATATTTCATTCTGTACCCAAACCATACACTTTGCTGTCGAGAGATCTGTTTTCACTATTTTTTTTTTATATAAAAGTATATTCATTTTAGATGGACCTTCAAGTGCGGCTCTCCAAATAGCCCAGATTCCAGTAGTTGATACTGAAAAATGCAGCGCCGCCTTTGGGACTAAAGCAACAATTGATGAAAGAACTCTCTGTGCAGGACGGGCGGATGGTCGCCAAGATGCATGTCAAGGAGACTCAGGAGGTCCTTTAATTTGGGGAAGGTTTGATGGTGAATTTATAAGATATTATCTAATTGGAGTGGTTTCTTATGGATATAGATGCGCTGAGAAGGGATATCCCGGTGTCTACACCAGAGTTACTACTTTTATTGACTGGATAGAAGAAAATCTTAATTAGGAGTTGTATATAATGTGTACTGTGTATTTAAAATGTATTAACTAAAAAATAAATAATTATAATTTTTGTTTAGTTTTCATTACTGTTAAACCAACTTTTTATAATTTTCTAATCACTATTTTTATTTAATGCAAGATTTAATCTAGATTGATAGATAGATAGCACTGGCATTGTTATTCACCACATCATCTCCAGCATATCTTCACCGACATTCATTCTTGAGTGATTTAAATCTTACACTGTTTCTTCGAACCATACTTCCATTTTCTGTTTCTACTATGTAAGATCGTAAGATCTAGGCTAGTTTTCAACATTGGATATAATTCTGGCTGGTGACCAGGTTCATCCCTTTCTTATTACTACATTTTCATTATTCCAAAATTTATTTCTGTTTAATGTCGTTCGGTCATAATACTACTTATACAATTTTCTTTTATCTTCTAACTTATTTCTTTCATTATTATAGTCAATGTTCTCTGGTTCCAGCAGGTTTTCTTTTATTGGGAGCTTTGTTCCTAATCTTGTGCTTTGTAACAGCTGAGATGGAGATTTATCTGTTCCTGATACTGGCGTATTTTTGTATTATAATAATGCTATGTTGAAATCTTCACATTTTCTTGACATATTTTTAGATATTTGCACTGCCCTTTCTACCAGCCCTTTCTACCAGCAAAATTACTACACATTATTGAATCATAAGGCATATTATGTGAAAGTACCTCCAATGGGATTCCAAACTGTGAGAATAGTACTTTTAAACATTTCACTACTGTTTTAGTAGTTTTATCCTTTACCGGAATTACCTCCAGCCATTTTAAAAAGTAGTGTACTAAACCAATTAAGACTTACCACAAAAATCTAAAAAGTTCTAGCCACTCTTTGGAAAGGAAACTCAGGAAAATCTCTTAACGGTCTAAAATTAACGGTCTTATGACATCCGCGAAGAGGCCCAGCAAGGCGAACTAAAACCAGTACAGCAACAGGAAGAAAAACAGTTTCCAATACAATTCACATGAAAACATACCACCAACCGGTGGAAAAACCACGTTTCGTAGGCTGCTAAATGACATGAGTTTTGAATATGGTAAAATAGGTCGAGATTCGATAATGATGGAAAGAAAAGATATCATATCCTGGAGACACAAGTACCTTAGACAAATAAAAACATTGAGGAAGAAGGATAATGTAAACCTTGTTTATACCGATGAGTCTTGGACTAACGTCGGTGCTTCAGTTAAAAAGGAATGGAGGGACACAAATATCAACAGTCCACGAGATGCCTTCATAAAAGTACTCTTTTATGACGCCATCTATATGCTAGCACCTAGATGCCTATTAAGCGAAATTATTATAGTAAATCTATATTTTGACTAATTATCGGATCTGGACGAAAAAAATACAGGAAAGAGAAAACAGGTGAACAAAACAAAAGATGCAGTTTCAAGAAATGATAATATTTGATATATATTATTTTTGTCACTATGACGAAAAGAATGGATAATGACGAAGCCATAGTAGAGGTAACAAAAGAAAAGAGGTCAAAAGCAGGAGATATAATAAGCAAATCAAGAATAATACTTATAAAAGATAAAAACGAACACTATAGGTATAAGAGATTACCATTTTAAGAATATATCTACACTGGGCCCTAAAAGATACTATAGGAGAAAATAATCAATAAATTTGTAACAAAATCAAAGGTTTATATATTTATTGACTAAATACTAAAGATCGTGTTGATAGTTGACAGAAAAATATATAAAATACGTCAAAAAGTGGCATGAAGAATTTATTTTACAATGTATAGTTTATTGGCAACGCAATATTCGAAAAATCTTAAAATTACACTTCAAAACAATTTCAGAATATTATTGGGTCAACAAAGATCAAACACCTCAAATATACCTATCTATTTAAAAAAAATCATAAGAGAAACATAGAAATCACTATTTATTGCTTTGTTAATCTTTTTTGTTGCGGTATATTTTCCACTATATGTATTAATAAATCACATATACGAATTAGATATATTAAATATAGCAAATGTAAAATTTAAATATTTTGTGGAATTTATAAAAGAGTCAAACCTCTCTGTAGTTTGACCGATATTATTTTGCGAAGGCAATCACCGTACCCGTGCGAAATCGTCATGTAAATTATATTGGTATCCCTAGAGGGAATCCGCACAGATGACAGTAGTGACATAAAAATGTCTTCTCTTTATTGATCGATAGAACAAACGCTGCAGTAGTGTGCAGAGTCGGGTTCTTTGACTTTTTTTCTTGTCTTTTCTTGTGTTTTAGACCTTAATTATTCAGTTTTTTGTTTAAGTTTGTTTATCTAATATCTGTGTTATCCGGTAAATTAAAAATTATTTAATAATTTCTAAAAATAAGCAGTGTATCCTTAAAAAAGTTCTTAAAAAAACGTGCGTCTTACATGTGATTGTTGAAAGTTTTTGAGCCGGTCCTGTGCTTTCGTCTTAATATGGCAGCCATCATTGTTATATTATTTTTAAAATGAATATAATATATAATTATTTTTATGCCAGGAACGGACCCAGGGGGGTCCCAATTAGCTCCAAAACAATCAAAGAGGAATTTCCCAAATGAAGTTTTTGTTGAATAGTAAGTTGGTGTGAAATGTTAAAGTTGGTAGTCCATGTCAAAATTTAAATATTGAATTGATACAAAGTAACTTTTTGAATGGCTTTTCTAAAAAGATAATTTGATACTTGACATAAACTCATTTTATCCTTAAGAAACCGACAAGTATGGTGAAATTTTTTATAAAATATAGAGAGTAGCAGTGTTCTAGTGCAAAATAACTGTTCCAAATAATCTATTTTATGTTTTATTATAAATTTAATTATTTATTATACAATTTTTGCATCATTTTGGTTGCAGTTGAGCTCCAAAATACTCCAACTGCAACCACAATGATGCAAAAAATGTATAATAAAAAATTAAATAACTCGAACATCGAAGTAAAACACTTCTGTTGTAATTGGTGTATATATAATTAAAAAATAGATTTAAAAACCCAAAAGGATTAAGTTCAAAATGTTATCGGACTAATCAGGCCATCTTCAGATTAGTCTGAAAACGTTTTGAACTTAATCCTTTTGGATTTTTAAATTTAATTTTTAAGTAAATATACCAATCACAACAGAACTGTTTTACTTCGATGTTCGAGTTTTTTAATTATATGGTATACATCAGCCAACTGACAGGAATTATCCCTTAAAAAAATTAAATCTAATAAGACATGTATAAATCACAGCTTCTAACAAAATCTGGCCACGAATAAGTTCAGAAATTATTAATTGTGTATAAGTAAATCTACTTACTAATATATTCATTTTCTGAGATGCCTTGAAGGAGAATTTAATAAGAGATTTTCTTAATTTCTAGGCCAAAACCATTGACTGCTACTCCACAACAAACTTATATCTATTTGAATCATCTATCCTCCCTTACATAGTCGTTCTTCATTTCTGCCTACGATTGTCTAATATTCGATTTTCTGTGCCATGTTGTACCGGCTTGTTTCCTTATGCCATAGTTCCATCTTAAATTTTAACGTCTTCTTGGTCTCTTGAGGCCTCTTGGATACCACAGTGTAATTCTACTGGACCACCTATTGTCAGTTATTCTCGATAAATGTCCCGCTCACTACCATTTTAAAGATTGAATTCTGTGGATTACATCAGTGACCTTGATTTTCTGTCTGATTCATTCTATTCTTTTTGGATCTCTCTTTGTTATACCTAGCATGCATCCCTTCATTGAGCTTTGAGTAACTTTGAGTTTCGCTATTATCTCTTTCTTTAGTATCCACGTTTTGCAGCCGTATGTCATGATTGATAGTATACACTGATTGAATGCTATTTTCTTCAGGTGGAGTGGCATCTTCGATTTGAATATAATGGAGCCAGATTTATGTATTCATTGACTCAGGTATACATACTCGTCTACTGTCTCAAGTGCAGTGTTGTTTATTATTGCACATACACTAATTCGTTGTACATGAATTTTGCCTTTGTCTAGTTAATTTTTAGGCCAACTTCATTGCTAGCTGGATTTAGGTCACTTATAAGTTCTTGTAATTCTGCAGCATTATTAATAATTAGAACGATGTCGTCTGTAAATCTATGATGGCTGAGGTATTCTCCATCAATGGATAGGCCTTTGTTTTGCCAGTTTTTTTGCTGAATATATCTTCTAGAGTTGCAGTGAAGAGCTTTGGTGATATTGCGTCTTCTTGTCGGACGCCTCTGGTAGTAGGAAATTGTGGAGTATTTTCATAAATTTTTACCTAAGCTTTTGCTAGTCTGTATATATTTGCTAAAGTCTCTATGTACGGTTTATCAATAACTTGGTTGGTCAAAGCTTCTATTACTGCCTTGGGAAATATAGAATCGAAACCCTTCTGAAATCTATGAAGGTCAATGCTAGCGGTATTTCATATTCTTTAGCTCTACTCATTAGTTCTCGAAGCGTATGGGTATGATCGATGGTACTGAATCTACTTCTACAGCCAGCTTGCACTCTTGGCTATGAAGGATCTAATGCATTTGTTAATCTCTTGTAAATGATCTTTGTGAATATCTTGTATATGATTGGTAGTAGACTTTTAGGTCTATAGTTTTTGATATCATCTTTGCTACCTTTCTTATGAATATGAGTTATGTTTGCTGTATTCTAGCGGTCTCGTATCCATCTTGATTCTTAGGCAATTCGTCAACATGCCTGCTAAGATTTTCCAAGTTTTTTTCCAGCATATTTAAGCATTTCCACTGTTATGCCATCTATTCCAGCTGCTTGACAGCTTTTCATTTTTTTAGTTGTCGATTCTACTTCCTCCGGAAGGATTTCTGGTACATCGTCTTAGTTACTGATCGCTTCTTCAAGTGCTTGGAGGCTTTGTATAGTTTACTGTAAAATTTAGTCACGAGTTATATAATTTCATTTTTGTCTGTAATTCTGGTGTTTTGTTTGTAAATTTCTTGAGGTACCTCAGGCTTGACATATATCACCGTATACTATCCTGCAGTACTCCTCAAAATATAGAAAATATTTTGAAAGTGGATATATTTATTTTGATTTTTTAACCCTGAAGACATTAAAATTTCCAACTAGTTATTTTGAATTAGAAAAAGCGTGTCATTTTGCCTATTAAGTAGGAGTTCTATGATAGATATATGAACGATGCCTTTTCCTTTTAATTTGCTTAATGGATAGGTAATAATCAGAATGGCTTTGAGTGTTTATTAGATAAAATATGTCGTATTGGCAAACTATAACCGATTTATTTCATAAAAAATTCATTTGCAAAGTTTATTAAAGAAATAGATATCATTTTCTAAGTAACAAGATGGACAAAGACTCATAGTCTCCGAAAGATGCAATAAAAATCTATGAGGTGAAACGTAGAGATAAGAAATGATCTATAAATAATTCATCCATGACTTTTATACATCCAATTAAACTCTAATTAAAGTAGCTAAAAACAAAATGATTTTTATTTTAACCCTGATAATAATGTTTATATGGAAATTTAGAAAATATGTTAATCTTGAATACAAGAAAGTACAAAATTAGCATTATATACGTCAAATAATGTTTTTTCTTCTAATAATATAATCAAGTTGTGGGTTTTCGAGTACATACATACTTATTGAAAAAATATGAACAAGTTTACAGACCAAGACGATGTAGCCATACAAATATATGCCTTTTTTAAATAAAAAATAAATAACCTTCATAACAAGAACTATATTTTGAAAGTTGGTTGTTTATTTTCGGTAGACTGGAAGATATTTTCAGACGTTTCGTCAAATTCACATTTGGCATTTTCTATACTACTTTTGCCAAGGTAAAATTAAGAATGTGTTTTCTAAACATATATCTTGAGAAGACCACAATACTACTATAGATATATCGCCTTATCATAGGACATAAAAAAGTGTCTCATTATACGAAAGTAATCCGTAGGTTCCCAAAATTATACGACCTGCCCAAAATACACAAACAATATGTTTGTGTATTTATGTATAATATAAAAAAGCATTCCAATGGACGAGTCTCTAAATTTAATTTTCGCGAATGTAGGCCGCTCAAGTGATATAATGAATTTATCAAAACACTGCTTGATAAATGCAGATTTCTCTTACAACGAAGAAATATACAGATAAACAGATGGAGCACTAATGGGATCTTGACTAGCTTGTGCCATAGCGAATCTCTTCATGATACACTTTGAGAAGAAACTCTGGAAACTGCTTATTTACAATAAAAAATATGGATTCAGTATTTAACGTCAAAAATTTCATGAACATTAAAACTCCAAAAATCCAGTTCCCACTAGAACTGGAGGATAACTATCAACTGGATGTATAAATTGACCTAAAATCATATCAACAAATAGCAGCCATTCAAGAATACAGAAATTATCAGTCTTCTTCATCTTCAAGTTCCATCTTCTATCGAAAGTTGGAAATCATCATAGCTATACGGACCCTGTTGACTGCAGCTCTAAATATTTCTGCATTTCTTCTTCTTTTAGTTCTTAATAACTTTGTTTACGGCAATTCAAAACAGATTAGCGGATGTCTCTTGATCCCGTTCTCGGAGATTTCGGAGTCAGAATGTTCTTCTTCAGCCTGGCCCTCTTCCTCTGGTAATATTGCTCTGTATTATGAGGTGTGGAAGGTTATATCTTCTTCTATTTCTGAATTAGAGGATTCAAACCATTCTCTCAAATCCACCTCTTATGATAGAGGTTTTAGATCGAATAATAAAGAAAAAAACAGAAAAAATAAACCAAGGTCTAAATAATAAATGCATTTAGAACGATTTCCGGTAATGATTCCGTAATAACAGTTCCACTAGGTAGAATTGAGAATAAGTCGTATAGTAAGTGACCATTGACAACTATTCCTATAGAGAACGATTTATTTATGTTAGCGGTGTTTTCCCCCTTGTGCCATGTGAGTCTGCTGACACCGAGCAGAAATGGAAAAATATAAAAATTGGTCATCTAAGAAAACATGTCTCGTTCTCAAAAAATGATCCCTCGCTAGCGAGGTGGAGACTTCATCATCTCGTTCTGTATCTTCCGATACAAGCAGCCTACACTAATGCTCAGAAGCGATACAAAACAATATCCTCCCAGTAAATGGACAACTCAGATTGATAGCGAGTGCTCTCCATGAAGAAGACTCCAAAAACCTTGAGAATCCCTGGCAATTAACAAGAAAAGTCAGAAACAGCTCCTAGGCCGAAATATTCTTCTGAAATTTTAGCTTCTTCCACCAGGAAGAGTAGTTCAATCCAAAAAGAGGTAGCAGAAACCTCTAAAGTCAAAACTGCTGAAAGCTTCCAACAGAAAACTTCAATTCCATTTGTTCTACTTTCTTGTTTTCTTTTTCCCGTTCCTTTCACCCTATCAGGATTTTCCCCAATTGTCGAGTACTTTTTGTTTAACTTTTCCCGCCTCCACTACTTGCTCTATCCATTGTTTTCTTGGTCTTTTTTTAAGATCTCTTGTTTCGTGGACTTTTCTTGTAATTTTGTTTGGTTACATACCCATCATGCGTTTATTCTACAAGATCTTAAATATCCCAGATGAATTCAATCAGCAAAAAAGCTGTCTCCGTTTTTGAATACCCAAGAACTTGCTAAAAAGCATCATAGTAAGCCTGAAAGCCGTTCCTCAACGTTAGCTCACCTACCTCGAAACATCTAAGACCGTGCAGATAGGCGAGATATCAGAGAAGCAGAGACAAAGATCAGGTGACCATTTTATCTGCATAGAGTTAAGAATTTCAGATCCTCAAAAATTCAACAATCCCCTTCCAAATTGTCACCGTTCCACCTTGTGGAGACTCGTGACAAACATTGACATTGCCACCACCGTTGGGAAATTTGCAGATAGTCTTCGGGAATTTAACTTCCCTTTATGTTCCTTCCGTCTGAGGCTGTGAAATTGAAAAAAAAATCAATTTTCGTTGATTAGAACCGGAGATATTGTGACTTTTATAAATTTGAAGGTATGAATTTAGTTTTTAAAATGGTGTGAATTAAAAAAAGACTTTTGAAGCTACTTTTCCAATAATTGAGCAAAAATTTAACAAAAATAATTTTGCAAACTCTCATTTTAAAGGATTTTTTACGCTTTTTCAGTAAAATTGTTTATATATTGTTTATAAGTAAAAAATAACGTTTAATATTTGGCGCATTTTGTTGATTGCATATTGTTATCACCAAATGTATCAAAAGCAGTTGTTAGATACCTGTATCAAAGAGTGTCACGAAGTGTTTTTTTTGCTAATTTCTCCGGTCTATAAATACATTAATACCTTCCTCAATATATCGTGAAAACAGTTAAATATTTATGTTAAAAGAAGACTATTTTTTTAACTACTAACAGTATTGATTAATATGTGCTAAAATGCTAAATACTGTTCTGTAAATACTGAATTACTTTGAATTAAACAATGAATTATCATGTGTTTGTTTATCATTCCCAAAAAGCAATATCCAGTTTCATAAAAAATATCATGTGGTATAACGAACAATGTTTTGTATTTATAAGTTAACGTACTTCTGCGAAATAATTAATGCCAGTTGACGTCATTTTCAATAAAGTGTGTTATCATACAAAATAGGATCTCGGGCGTTAATACATATCAAGTTTAAAAATTTATTACTCTAAAGGATTAATTTAAATTTATTTGGAAACTGAAGTCTGAAATAGTCAAAAATAATGACATCAATACCATTCTTTCTTTCTAACTTTATCTATAAACGGAAACTGCTTTTCTTATTAGAATTCTCCATACGTATTCACAGGTTATACCAATATAAATCTTCTTCACATATAATTTTTACAGTTAAGCGTCAATGATTCTTATATGCTCAAAATTAGATTACAACTAAAAATTCAATGACATTTAAAAAAAACATCTTCAAATAACTATTCTTGTTATTTGTTTGTTCCACTAAGCTTTAAATATTTTTACTAAAAATATCTTCTTGAAGGAATGTATTTTTGGCAATTTATTATTATTAATCCTTGAAAACACCTACAATATTGGTGAAAATTTAGTGGATGACAGAGGAAATCCTAAAGCTGACAGAGGAAATCTTAGACCTGATAGAAGTTTGACGGAAACAGAAAAATAGAAATTTTAACAAATATCGCGAAATCAACATACTCGTAAAAAGAAAAATGAAGCAAGCCAAAGAATCTTGGCTCAAAAATTTATGTAGAGAAAAAGAAGACCTCAAAAAAAAACAAGACAGTTTCAACCTCCACAAGAAACTTAAATACAGCTCCGGAATTAGGAAACTCAAAAATGCTCACATACTTAAAAATGCAGACGGAAAAATGTGTGATCACGAACAACAGTGCAAATAATGGGATACATCAATGACATTTTTTACGATGCTTCTCGAGAAAATGCTACACGTACACATACTACCTGTGACAACCATTTAAACAGAGATCCCAGTATACTGAAATCAGATCTCAGAAAAGCAATACAGCAAGCCAAAAATAATAAAAAAGCACCTAGACCAGCTCAAATAACTGCTGAGCTTCTTAAACTTTTGGATGAAGAAAACAATATCTACTTAACCACTTTATTTAACAAAATTTACACCGAAGGAAAAATACCAGATGATTGGTTGGAGTCACTGTTTATAACATTACCAAAGACAAGCAGGCCTGCCAAATGGAGCAATTTAAGACTTATCAGTTTGATGAGCCGAATTATACAAAACCTAGTATTCCTTCTTTGCGAAAGTAGAATGGGTAAGTGATTTGGATTTAGAATGGGTCTAGGAACTAAAGACACTGTGAGTTCTGAAAGAACGTTTAGGCTTGTTTTATCGACTTCAAGATACACTTTTCGATTGCCTGAAAGTAGCAGGTCTTGACCACTATGATATAAGACTGCTAAAATAATTGTGAGTTTGATGAAGAGATAATAACCAGGATCGAAATATCACCTTTTTATAAGTCTTTTTATAACCAGGAAACCAGTTCTAAGTAATAGAAACCTGTCGATACATATTCGCAAGAAGGTCCTGAAACGTTATGTGTAGTCTATCCTATTAAGTAGCTGTGAGCCATGGACATTAAAACAATGCTTAATAAATTTGAAGCATTCCATTTGTGATGCTAACAACGGATTCTAAAAATATCACGGATTTCGCACACTTCCAAAGAAGCTGTTCTTAAAATCATGAACTCAGAAAGTCTGGTCATAAACATCATAAAGAGGAAAAAACAGAATATTTCGGTCATATATTTAGGGGACTCAAGTACCATCTACTTCCCCTAATAATACAAGGAAGAGTGGAGGGAAAATTGGATCTAGGCTCTATACTTCTTTCACACGAAATTTAATTATCACTTTTACATCTGTCTTACTGTTAGTTGTTATTCAATTATACATATCTTTACAACGTTTACGTACTTACCAGGAATTCCTTGCTTACTCAGTGGTTATCACAAAACTTCCCAGATACTACCATATGCTGTCGTAAGATCTATGTTTTTCTTTTTCGATCTAACTTCTTTTTCGAAACATTTTCAATAATGTTAATCTGTGTTGCCATCAAATCTCAACCGAAAACTACGAAACAACTGAAAAGACTACACCAAAGACTTAGGTGCAAACATATATATAGTTCAAAGTAAACCACCGCACAAATATGCTTTATGTCCAACGCATATAAGAATGATTAGAGGTATCTGCATATGAAGCGTTCGGAAAAGAAGAACGAACCTACCGATAAACAGATAAGAGCATATTACGGACTGATGAACTAGAACAACAGAAACAGATAAAGCAACGAGCGCATCACAAATGGCTTACCTCTCAAGAAGTAGACGATAAAAACTTCTTCTTCTTCTTCTTCCTTCTTGTATGTAGGCTTTAAAGCGTGTTTCTTCTTCAATATTAGCCTCCTAAATTGTTCAAATGATCGCACCATCTTTTTCTTGTTCTGCCAATACTTCTTCGTCCATTTGGTGACTTATCTTGTGCTATTCGTACTATGCTATCCTCTGCCATTCTACTAATGTGTTCGTTCTATTCCTGTTTCCGTTTTGTCGCCCATCCATTTATGTATTCTATATTGCATGCTCTTCTTACGTTTTAGCTTCTTTCGCTATCCAACAGACTTTTCTCTGATAATCGTCGAAGTATTTTCATCTCTGTTGTTTCTAGTAGTCGTCTCGTTTTAGATATGTCAGGTCTTGTCTCCGCCGTGTATATTAATATAGGTCTAATTGCTGCTTTATAGACTTTTGTTTTTGTGTCTTGTCTTAGGTGTTTGTTCGTCCAGATTGTATTATTAAGAGATCTCGTCGCTTTACTTGCTTTTAAGCTTTGTTGTCGTACTTCTTTTCAACACCTCCCTAACTAGTTATATCTATTCCCAGATATCTAAACCTTGCTTCCTGCTTTATTATTTTCCCATCAATTTCGATTTTACATCGTAGTGGGTATTTAGATGTTGTCATACATTTGGTTTTTTCTGCTGATATTATCAAATTGTATTTCTTGGCTGTTGTCAAAAGCCTTTATCAGGTCTATATACATAGATATGCTGGTTTATTGTACTCGATGGCCTTTTCTGTGATTTGTGTTAGTACAAATACGGCGTCTACGCAGGATATTCCGGAACTGAATTCTTGTTGTTCATGTGATAACGTCGTTAGTTTATTGATTTTGTTGGTTAGGACTTTTGTGGTAAGCTTAGTAGATTTATACCTCTATAATTCTTCTTTATCTAGTTCCAGAGTATCATATTGGTATCATTATACTGTTTCTCCATGCGTCTGGTATCTTGCAGTGCAATATCCGTTTTTGTATAAGTTTTGTCATCTCCAGGCTTATACTTTCTTCTCCGTGTTTTTGGAGCTCGTTGATTATTCCGTCCGGTCCTGGAGACTTTATATTTTTGAGTGAATTTATGGCTACCTCTATATCCTGAAAACTGATTTCTATTTCGTGTCTTAATTCAGGTACGTTATTGTGTTGATTATTATTTTCCTTATATGACGATAAAAACCAATACCATATTCAACAAGGAATTTTAAAAAGAATCGTGGTAAGACATAAAAATCAAGCATGAGAACGAAAATGCGAGGAAGTGGAATCATGTCTACGTGAGAGCAAGTCTTAACCAGCTAGACCAGAGATTTAATACTGCATATGTAAACCACGGCACACAATATACTTAGTAGAATCCTTTAGTACTGTGCCCACATAGTAGAATCGCCAAAGAGAGCTACATATGAAGCTTTGGAAAAATTTTTTTCGGAGGCTTGGAGATTCATACTAAATCTAAGAAGAGAGGGCATAAAGACAACAAACCTACAAACCATCAACATCAATGTATGTAAAAGTCACTTTGCAAAATAACTGCAAGAGTCCAGACCTGAATATCTCCAACAAATACCCAGAAGATACCAAATCCCTGTACTAGAAATAAACATCAGAGTCGGCCTAACTGCCAAACTTATAAAAACCATGAAAAATAAAAGAGCCTATGGACCAGAAGGAATCTCTGCTGAAATGTTGAAAAATGCAACACCAACGCCTGTAAATATGCTGACAGATTTTTTTAATAGATACATCGATCATACAGGACCAAAAAGATCTGCAATTCATGACAAAGCTATTACTACAAGAAAACGAGTGATGGGGACTAAATGTTAATTCAATATAAACGAAATACATGTGCAGAGGGAGTTGAAAACGATTAACTAAATTTAGAAGATGAAAATGTAATTTTTTCATGTTCCGAATATATCTTATTTGACGGCAAAGATGGAAAGAAATGATAAAAGTTGGTATTATTTTAGACGACTTCAATGCGAAGGTAGGGAAAGAAAGAGATGGAGCCACCTGAACGAACAAACGAGAAAGACCGAAAACAAAATGGTTTGATGGAGTCCAAAAGGTTAGGCCAGAGAGAAAATTACGAGAGGAGACTGGGCCGTGAATGGAGACGGAACCGAAAGGCGCAGGATGTTCTAAACGGGACATTATATAATATCTTCCCAAGAAATAGGATTTAGAAAGGTTTTGCGACTTAATCCCAGATCGGGATGTAGTCGGTATATATATATATATATATATATATATATATATATATATATATATATATATATATATATATATATATATATATATATATATATATATAATATTTTTTATATAGACATATTTACTCGAATTGCCAAATTGGCTTCTCGTATTGCAATGGGACGTTAGGGTTAAAAATGTTTGCTATAATGTTACAAATTCTAAAATAATAATAATAAAAATATGATGTTAAAAGAAATGGAACAATTTTCAAAATACTTGTAAATATATTTCGTATAACCTCGTATATTAAAATAAAATAAAAATTTGATAAAATTATCAATTGTCGCACATATTTGAGTTAAAAATGAATTTCATTCGATAGAAGTAAAATTTAAAATAAACTGATAGAATATTTATTGCTACATTAAATTTTTCACAATTAGCTGGGATCAATTCGATAATTTTATCAGGCACCCTACGAATAGAAGAAGATAAATCAAATTAAACGAGTTTTTAATTGCCAAAATAATTATTAAAGTTAATGCATGAGTTGGTATCAACGATCTGTTTTATCAAGTCCGTCTATATTTTTCCAGGGAGCAATAATTAAACAAAACCTCAAGATGCATCTGCTGCCACAACCACGAGAGAGACCAGTGATCTTTGAACGCTGCTGATAATAAATAGTAATTGATTGGCTGCTTGATGTTGCTACAGTCGTGAGGAGGTTCGAATTAAAAAAGGCATGTAAAAAGAACTGTGTGTCTTCTTAACTTTTTTTTCTGTGATATCAAATTGTTGCCAAAAATAGTGTTGTGACGATGATTCTATTTATGTGTAGAATTTTACTTACTTTTTGTGTTTTACATACAATGACAGTGTTTAGTTCTGTGTTAGTGGAAAAGAAAGAAAACTGGAGGACACCTCCGGCACATTTTAAGTACACAATAGATGAATTGTTAAGCAAGGTATTTCCTAGGAAAACTTCAGATGATTACGACTGGGATCCATGCAAAGCAGGTAATGTACCATATAACTTTACATCTTTAGAAACATTTATATTCGAGATTTGCAATTTTTTTCATAATTCTTTTTTATTTTTTTTTTATTTATTTATATAATTTATTTTTCATAAAAAAATATTTAAACCAGTAATAACATTAGTGTTAAAAGGAATATTCAAATTGTCATTCAAACACTTTTTTAATCAGTTAATAATGTTTAACAAATTTTTCAAAACGATGTCAAATCGTGGCTGCTATTTTTGCGTGGCACTAAAATTTGACTAAAAGAAGAAATTTAAACAAGTTTTCTTTGTATTTTACCAAATTGTCAATTTCTTTTCTCCCTCTTGTTTTGTTTGTGTTCATGGAAAACTATCCAGATATTCGACTGGAAAGTAAGTCAATATTAGCTTATCTTTCCGTTTCTTCATAATTTCCTACTGGTTATTAAAACAATTAGGGTTTTGATCTACTTGTGGCATCTTAATATAAATTACAATTTTTACTGAGCATTAACCACAATTTTGTTTTAAAATATATTTATATTTACGCTTCGATTTTCACTTCGGTATTTTAAGAACGATTTCCGAAGTAGAAATCGAAACGTCAAAATAAACGTATTTTGAACTAAAATTCTGCAGAGTTCTTGGTAAAAATAGTAAATTATACTTATTAAACAATTCGCAACCCGCGAATCGAATGAGTTATGTTGAACCATAAAAAATGCGTTCTACCTTATTATAACCATTGTGAGTTTTCTCTTAGTGATATTAATTTGTAACAAGTGCAGTACATCTCCATTGAATTATTCTACCAGGAATAATAGTCAAAATAGTTAAAAAGGATATTTCTTAGTATTTTTGGCGTATTTTAAATTATTATGTTTATATTTAAAGTAATCGCAATATTAAACGTCATAAAACCCAACTTTGTTTAAAATCTATCTAGAACAAGCATTCAATTCATGAAAGAAGAAATATAGCAACATGGAAAAACCTTTAGATAATAATTTAATGTATATAGGTTATTCTATGTACTTTATAAAGGAACTACAACGTTAATCGGGTTTTATTATTTCGTATGGTCAATGGACCCTCAAATATGAAAAAACCTTACACGACAAATATGTAGTAGAGATATCTATATATATATATAAAAGATAAATGTATATATCATTTCTTTTTTTTTATTCCGGCGGTTAGGTTGTAATGTTTTTAATAGCACTTTTATTTTCTATAGATTTTTTTGAGAATTTTAAATTTTTTCATGTTTTATTGCTAAAATATAAACCAATGATGCAATTCTTAGAAATAAAAACATTACCACAAGAGATATCCGGTAGTAAACAATATTTACTACGAACTAGAAGCTAAAGTGCACATAAATAATTATGTATCAGAAAAAATAAAAAATGAAAAGAGTTATCAAATTAGTTTTGTTTAATATTAGCAGAATTTAATGTGCACTTAAAATAAATAATGAAGAATGAAACAATAGGAATAAATGTTAACTGTCATCATACCATTTGTAATATTCGATATGCAGATTATTCTGGGCTTAGTCTCTCACCAAATACACAGATATTCAAATTAATGATAGTTCATCAAAACACATCAACAATATTAACGTATTTGTAAATATTGAACGAATATACTCAATATAAAACTACAACTATCTAGGAACAAATATTAATAAGTCAATCGAATACACACCAAAAATCGGAGTCAAGATAGCTAAAATTTCACATGAAACGAATACTTTCCTCAGTCTATCTGTGAAAAAATAATCGATTTCATGTAAAAATCTTATAGATTTTGAATTTTCCAAACGGAATATGAAGGATAGCTGATGGCAAATCTTTGAAGACGTACAGCTGATTTTGCTTTTTTTTAAACAGTAATAAAAAGTGAAAAAATATTTTTTGCCTATAAAACGTTTCTTTAAATAAAAGTTTTAGATCTAGAAAAGTTCTTTAATATGTAAGTTTCCAAATTAAAATACATAAAAATTGACTGATATAATTGCAAAAAACCCTTATATTTGCAATTTATACATCTTAATAACTTTGTTTTTTGAATGACTTGTAATATAACTACAAAGTATACCAATTAATAAGTTATTGAAGTGTGCTAAATATCACCCAGATAGACCGAATCGTTTGTGAGTTATTCAATTTGTTTATCCCGAAGAGCAATTAGTTAAACAACTGTACTTTCCCAAAGAGTGGCTTTAGAGGTATATAGTAGATCGCAATACATGCTTTAAGCCTTCAAATTAAAGATATATTAAAAAAGTTTCATTAAAATTTTTTATCAAAATTGTTATAAAAAAATTCGTTTGAAAAAGGGCTGATTTTTTACGGTATAAACATTTATAATAACTGTGATATTTTTATGTAATGCGCTTATAAGTAGACTCACTGAAAAGCTGGTCAAAAGGCAAAAACTTAAAAATAAAATCTTTTATGACCAATACTAACCAACAAAAAGTTATAACTTGTTAAAGTGATCGTACTCGTAATTTGTTTATATAAATATATAATAATAGTCATAAATTTATACTCCAAATGTGTTTATTTAAATTAAAATATGAAATGACTTGTTTTTTAAGAAGTTCTTACCCTCTCTGAATAAATAATTTTAAAATAAATTTTAAAATTAATCTTTTTCTACGTCACAAGAAGAATTAATAATAATTATTATATATTTATATAAATACTATACATTAATCAATAAAATTTAAATAGTTTTTAAGAAATAATAGTAGAATTCAACTTTTTTATAGAAAAATTAAACTAATTGTTTTTTCCACAATTTTCCGGAAGGTGATAATAGCACAATACTTATTATTTTATTGAGCTACCACAACTTTTGAAAAAGTCAAGCTTCTGTGTGCCATAGAAATAGAGATATTACAATTTTTTTAGCGCGCTTCAATTTGAAGTTTCATTTAAAAAAAAAACGAGCTCGGACACGCTTTATTTTACGAGTACCATCACTTTGACCGGTGATACATTTTTATTTCCTTCTTGATATAAGCCATCTATAAAACGGATCGCAAAACTTAGATATTCGTTTATAATATATTTAATTTTCATAATGTTAATAAACAATGGAAATATGATTTTAAAAAATGATATCTTGGTTCCTGTTGGTCATAGAAGTTCTTTTTTTTTAAATATTGTTTTTTTATTGAGCCTACTTACAAGCGCGTGACAAAAAATATCAAAGTTATTATGTTTGTTATGCCGTTAATGTTTGTAAGCTAAAAAGTCAGCCCTTTTTCAAACGGTTTTTTTAATATCACTTTTGATAATTTGTATAATTTTTTTAATACATCTTAAAATTGAAACCTCTAATAATCGATTGCGATGTACTAAATATCTCTAGAGTTACTTTTTGGGATTGTACAGTTATTTAAATAATCGCTCTCCGTGATGAACAAATTGAATAACTTACAAGCTATTTAGTCGATCTAGCTCAAAGTTAGCACACTTTAATAACTCATTAATTGCAATTATTTCAAGTAATTATATTACATGTCGTTATGCGAGAAACAAAGTTATTAACATTTATAAATTACCGCAACAATAACGTTTTTTTGCAATTATATCAGTCAATTGTTTATGTATTTTTTAATCTAGAAACTCACAAATTAAAGACATTTTTAAGAAGTACAACTTTTATTTGAACCATTTGATAGAATTCAAATAAAAGTCTGGATTATATGGGTAGATCGTCTATTAACCACTTTTTCTTTGTGAACTAAGAGAGCGGTGACTACTTGAATGGTAGTAAGATACCCCCATGAAAGAAGGAAAGTATGGCGTGATTTACCAATAAACAATGAATTGCAGTAGGGTTACTGTCTTGAATATCCAATCTCCTTTAGTCTTTAGTCTTTTTTAAATAATATGTATCTGGAACAAAGACTAAATTCTCGAAAAAAGGCTCAAAAATGATGAGCGCCACCATTAATGTTATTGGGATGTAGTATGTGTTGGAATTATTAAACTTGGGATATTCTTGATTAAGTCTTAACCCCTTCAAAGAATGTATATTTAATTTTATTAATGACTAACGTGGTTTAGCTTCTTTTAACTCTACTTTCGACTATTCGTTTGTTTTGGAAAATCCGTTTGTTCAAACGCCAACGGGAAGGATGATCAATTCTCCTATGACAGATAACATAATGCAATGAGATTAGGAAACAAAGTAATCTCCTCATCGCAGGAATTACCAGGGAATTCGTTGCAGACCGTGTTCGGAAAAGTTGCAGGGTGGAAATTAACTTTTAAAACTCTGGCGAATGTCTACTAGCTTTTGTACTTATTCTAAGCCTAGTGTTAGTACCTGTATTATTATCGAAATGTATCCCTTACCTAAAAATGTTACCCTGAGTGTTATAGGTGGGATTTTAGCTTGGTCATTAGCCCTTACCTGTCAAGGCCTTGAGTATAGCGCGAAGAGTACTACCATCAGCAAAAATTAGAATATTGAAGAATCGGTATTGAGGAATGGTGGATCCCCTTGTTTAAATTGTGTATTTAGGTAGGATTGATTTTTGTTAGTGAAGAATTTGCCAGTTTATAATCTGACTTACGTTTCGGATTAGACGCGTATATCAGATCTGATTAAAATCTATTTGGACATCTAGAAATATGTAAATTCCAATGGTGTTTCTACAGTTGATCGATATAGTGGCGCAGAAGTTTACTTTGGCCGATGTGTTAATAGTAGAGGGACTAAATTTGAATACAATTTTAGATTCTGAGTCGATGTTCTGAGTTTATAGGAATTCTTTGAGTCTTGCCTGAGAAAAGTAGACCTTGTTTCGAGAAACATACTAATAACTGATATTACACTCTGTGCTTCAGGGATAACCAGAAACTCTTAGTATAGAATTGCTAAGACATCGAATATATGACACATAAAATAAGGTAAAGAATATATTTATGATATCTATGACTTGGAGAGGACTTCAAACTAGACACAAGATGCCTTAACGAAAGGTAAATATACCAAATGATCACATATACCATATGATTTTAACTAAAAAGATTCAAAATAGAAAAACTGAATATTCAGGCTCATTATTAAAAGTATAGCGATTGGAGTGACATTAGTCCATTAAAAAAGACATCTGAAAGTAGCCTTTAAAGTGTATAAATAGAGTTTTAAAAAGTATCTAGAGAAAAACAGAAACGAGTGAGGGTAAGAAATTGAAGGATACGTAAATTCGTAGAATTCAAGCATACAGTAATATTATATATTAAAACTAAACAGCACATGGTTATATTATTGTAACATGTACAAGGAATGACGAAAGAAATGCTTTCCAAAAATTTGGAAACTTAAAAGTCATAAAAAGACGAAAAGTTGGATAGTGGAAATTAAGTCGCAAAGTCGCGGCACAAACTTGGAAGAAGACCAGTGGATAGACAGAGTATAGCGACCATTTAATATCGAACGACAATGTATACCTTGAAATCCATTAATATATACTTACAGGGTAAGTTTTTAATGCGTTATTTGTCAATAATTCCATTATGGTAGAGAATATCCAAAAAACTTTATTTAGAAAAAATGTTGGCAATCATATTCTCCAGTATTGGAATATATGTCGAATTCTACAAGCTGATTAATACCTTTTTAAATAGGACACGCTGTATATTTTCTGTTAAAAATAAAATCTAGGGCTGTACATTTAAAAAATATGAGAAAATTGTAATTTTCTTTTGTAGTTTACCCTGTATATGAATATTAGTCAATGATTTCTGTTAAACTTAATTTGAAAACTAGAACATATTGTTAATATTATTATGTAAAATAAATACTTGCACGTGGGACCTCTCTTCCCGCACTTTGTCCGGCATTTTGTCCACGGGACAGCGAGTTTTTTGCGGGACAGGACTCGAGACGGGACTGGCGTTGTGTCCTACATGTCCCGCAAAAACTACACTTTTATTATTATCCAAATGATTTGGTAATTAAAGTTATACAATTATCTGCATTATGTCTGCAACGTAAAAATATTTATAGAAATTAAAAGGATTTCTGTCTCCTCCAAAGATCTAAGCAATATCATAGTAGATCAAAGCAATTATTAAATTGGGCTATTACTATTATTTTGCTTAATGCTTAATTGTTAAAACAATTTGTGAAAACAAAATATGGTCAAAAAAATTATAAATATTAAATTATACCATCACTATAAAAATATATTTACTTATTTAGAAAACATAATTTAAGTTAGCTTTGCGGGACAGCATGACCTCCTGTGACAGCATAACCCAATTTATTTGATAGCGATTTCGAAATAAAAATGGTCATAACTCTTTAAATACCCTGTATAGTAGTGCCAAACCCCATATTATAAGAACAGAGATTATGAGAGATATCTACATGTGAAAAAATATACAGAGTGTCCTATTAAAATAATGGTATGTTTGCTTTACCACGTAGTTATTAATCACCCTGTAGAATTCGACATATTTTCCAAGTCTGGAGATTATCATTGCCTACGTTTTATCTAAACACCTTTTTTGGATATTCTGTAACATAATGGAATTATCAACCACTGTCGAACTAAAAGCTCACCCTGTATACGAGATAAGAACAAGTTATGCTAACCACAAGGTTGCGATGCATTATATTTAGTTTTCCTAGGATTTTCTTATGAATAATGAGATAAGAATTACGACATTTTGCTGTTGCAGTATTAACACTTATAATTGTTACAAATACAAGTTCTTTGTT
Organism: Diabrotica undecimpunctata; assembly: GCF_040954645.1. Classification (NCBI taxonomy): domain Eukaryota; kingdom Metazoa; phylum Arthropoda; class Insecta; order Coleoptera; family Chrysomelidae; genus Diabrotica; species Diabrotica undecimpunctata. The sequence goes on from NC_092812.1 coordinate 53,256,620, forward strand.
TAATTTCGTAAAAACCATTTCACGAAAATGTTCACTTTTTGTGAAATGTTGATTGGATATTTTGATATTAATATTAAATTAAAAACGGATTATTGTTGAATCAGCATAAATGCGATCTTAGTAATTGCATTCAGTATCTTCTATATCCAGTGAAGTCAGTAAATCAACTATCTTCTGCTTTTATTCGTTCTCTTCTTTTCCTGTTTTATTTATGACTTTTTACTTCGGCGCTTTCCATTAGCTTTTTGATTCAGTGAAATTAAGTCAGTCTCTCCTTACTCTCACCTCAGGCAAGATACTATCTGTCTCTAACACTTGGTGTTGAGACATTTATAACAAACAGGTCCTTTCCTTAAACCCCACCTAAAGGTACTCTAGATAAAACCCAGGATTTTTCCTAGCTACACAGATCAGATCTACAAACGACCGACACATGTTCCAATTTTATTATCTGGTATGTATATAATTAATTGTAATAGATTCCTCTTTCGTCTTCCGTGTAAAATGATTGTTGAAGTATTTGATTCATCACTGTATCCAGCATGCATAGGCTTTTTTCGATCCAATTTTATAAAAATAGCACGTGGGAGTTGGTCATAGGCGTTTCAGTGCCACCTGTTCAATTCTACATCGATACACAAACTCAAATGTTGTCTTCCATAGGCGCCTGTCTTGGAATTTAACTGTATTTAGCTCTCTACCCTGAATCCTTAATCTTGTTTACCAAGAAAAGCAATACCACTTTCGGTCTCTGGAAGGTACGTCAATAAAGGTTTAGATTTAAGGAGTTCTTCAGCAAATTTACGCTTCATTTTTTATTAAAAAAACTTTTGGTAAGGAATATATGGAACTTTATCGGTAAGGTCATTTTACATGGACTCTATACTCCATTCGTCAAAGACGAAAATGCCACTAAACCTCTAAAAATCAAAAGAACGAGCTAAATTTTGCTGAGAATGTCAATTTTGGGACTCCAAAAAAGATGAAAAAAAGTTAACCCGGCTTCTTCCTAAAACCCCCAACCGTAAGGGGGAAAACGGAAAAAATCGCTTTACCAAGAATTTGTACGTCGTAGAAAAAAAGGTTTCAAATAAAAAATATAGCTGAGTTAATTTTGAACAAAAATGTTTATTTGCATTTTTTCTGTGGAATAAACCGTTCTCTTAGAAACACCGGTGCTTGAAGCGACCGGTGATTTTGTCAACTTGATGAGCTCAGGTAATGAAAATTTCATAGTGACCAGTTAACGAAAGTAATAAATTTTATTGATCTTAGGAGAATCGTAAAATCTCTGTTTATTTATTTAACCCCTTTATAGAAACTAACTTCATCTACAGCAATACAAAAAAATTTTATAAGAAAGCTTCACCATTTACATTTAAAACCTCATTTTGTTTTTGGTCGATAGTAGAATCTTATCAAAAGATATCGAACTTTTACCGGCGAGTTGATACAAATTTTATTTAAAATTGATCTCGTGCGTACCTAATATTGAAAATCACCGTGCCCTTCAAGCATTGTTTCTGAGAGTCTCAGCTACATTTTTTATTTGAAACATTTTTTTCTACGGCGTGCAGACTCTTGGTAAATCGATTTTTTCCCCTTTTACCCCCTAGGAGGGGGGTTTTAGAGGGAAGCCTTGAGGTAAAAGTGGTAAACTTTTTTACATCTTTTTTGGAGTCTCAAAATTGATATTCTCAGCAAAATTCAGCTTGTTCATATGATTTTTAGAGGTCAAATCTCTGACGACTGGACTACTATGTCATTCTCATATACACATATTTCGTCCACTTAGTTCTTGGAACTCACTGCTATCTTAATCTCCATTAGAGCTGTTTTGTAACTTCCACCACCACAATCTTTTGTTAGAAAGTTGCAGCTCTGTTCCTTTTTTATTTTCTTGTTGGGAGTTCATGTGGTAGATATAGTTCTTTACTTAGTAGTTTGTGGCATAAGAGTCCCCTATAAATTTAAATTTTTGTTGATTGGTCCATCCGCAAATATGGAAATAATAATGTTCCATACCTACAGAGCTCTCAGTGCAGATATGAGACATAGTATGGCGAGAGTTATGGTCAAATACCTCCAATAGACCATTCACGTTAGTTGTTTTTATATACACAACTGACATGCAAGTTTGGACACGATGCAGTATGCCTTTATATTGGGTGTCGTTATTCTTTTGGCCCTCCGACAGCAGTCTACATGAATATTCTCCCATTACCATCCCGTTTGATTTTCTTTATGACACTAAACATATTTCAGAGCTCATACTTCTTTTTTTGTTTTACTCTCGTTATTTAAATTCTTTATTATTCGGATATATTTCATATCCAAGTCATGTTATAGATTGTAGATTTCAAAAATATATGCAGTGAAAGATGTAGGCTCAAAATGCGGTATGGCATATTTATATCATTATTTTTAAGTTTTTATTTTTCATGGTACACATTCGTGTAATTCTTCTGGTCCTGTTTTTCTTAACATTTTTTTCAAAGTATTTATTGAATAATGTAAGTCGAAATATCCAACTTTTTTTATAAATTTTGATTATGAATTATTAATTGTGCTTATAATGGCAACATCTAGTAATAAATGCCATATTTTTCCGAAGGTAACTAAATTGAATAGTTGTACCTACCTAGTGACCTAATTCCCAAGAAATGCTATAACGTCAACGTCGGTATTTATATTATAGGCCTTCAAAATATGGGAGAAACTCGACCATAGATGAAATATTATTTATAAACCTCTAAATCCCCATAGTACATCTATGAAATTGACATTAGATAAGTAACCGAATGTCTAACGGAGGAAACAAATAAACAAATTTGGCCGACCTTTCATAAGCTGTTAGTGTAAGGAAGTGGATATAAAAGATTTGTTACATTACTTAAATGGGATATTAAAGATAATTATATCAATAAACACAATTCAGATGTGATATTGTCAATTGTAATACACCGATAGATAGGAGCTTTCTTAACAAAAATACTTAATGGTTCTTTGAAAAAGATATTTAATAAATGAGTCTCAATTTCTCGTAGAATTCTCACACTTTATCAATTCTAATAAAATGGTTTTCTAATCAGTTAGTTACGATAAAACTTCGTGTAGGAATAGTATAATTTCATGTAAACGGTCATGATGGACACAAATACCGCATAATAAATTAGTAAAAAGGAATTAAAAAAGCCTTTTAATAATGGAAGAAAATTAAACAAGAAAATTTTAATATGTATATAACGAAAAAAGTAAATTTTTTTTTAACAGTGGATTTGTCCCAACACGGGATAGATTTGTATATGTAGCTGTGGGGCCATTTGGACAATTCAAGCTCCTTACTATCTAAAAGGCCATTTTTTTCTCCTGATCACTGTGCAGATCTACGTCACAATCTTATCACATGCCAAATTCTGAGGAACTAGAGTAAGTAATGATTTTTTTTGTCTTTCTTAACCTTCTTTTGACTGCGTTAACCATCAAAAGATGATTGAAATTCTGAGAATAACTGAAATTGTCGAACAAGACGAATTATCTCAGAACTATATTGGCACCAAACGGCAAAAATTGAAATAGAGCACACAACATCCGAAGATATACGAATACGACGAGGAGTGCGACAAGGTTGCGTCTTATCACCGCTATTATTTAATCTATATTCGGAATCTATATTCAGAAAAGCATTAGACGAGGTTCAAGGTGGAATCAAGATTAATGGAACCAGCATAGACAACATCAGGTACGCTGATGATACCATCCTAATAGCAAGCAACGCACAAGAACTACAAAATATAATAAATGCGGTAGTTCGTCATAGCAAAATGTTCGGTTTACATTTAAACAGATATCAACAAATGTACATTTGTATCCCAAGGGGCAAATAATAGAACAGGTAACTTCCATAAAATATTTGGGAGCAAACATCAGCTCAGAATTCGAATGATCACATGTTACGTTTTCTCTGTTTTGCTGTATGGCTGTGAAAGTTGGACAATGGACTCTAAAACATAAAAAAGAATATATGTCTTTGAAATGCATATATACAGACCGATGCTGAGAATTCCATGGATACAAAACGTTAGCAATGGTGAGGTACTAGGGCGCATGAGTAAACAAAAAGAATTACCCAGCACAATCAAAGAGAGAAAAGTACAATACTTGGGTCATGTGTTGAGGTGAAAGATATGAATTACTTCAAATCATATTGGAAGGTAAAGTGCAGGCCAAAAGATCAGTTGAAAGACGCCAGAGCTCGTGGTTGAAAGACCTTAGGAGATGGTTTAACCTCACATCCACAGAAATCTTTCGTGCAGCAGTTTCCAAAGCTACAATTGCCACTGGGATCGCCAACCTTCGAAAGGAGACGGCGCAATAAGAAGAAGAACCTTCTTTTGTGCAGGTTTTAATTTTTCACTGTCGTTAACTTTCCTTTTTACAACATTGACTCGTTGATTATTCATTTCTTTCTCTTCACCTAGCTTCTACTCCATTCTTTTCTGGTGTACTAGTATAAATCCATGACTTCCTTTTTTTTCTACGCCATTTGTTGTCCTGTTTTGGTTGTAACTTAGGAAATGGTCGAATATCTTCTAATTTTGCCGATTTAGGAGATTGTGTTACTCTCAGGTACGAAGCTTCGATAAAAACATTTGTCAGCACCTTTTGCATTAAATCCGTAATACCTTTCAGAACGTTAGCCCCCTCTAAAGGCATGTCGGGGGTATGACTAAGAGCTGGATAGTTCGTAATATTTATTTCAAAATCTTGTGGAATAAAAAACTTGTAGAAGATTCATAAGCGAGCACTTCAACAAAACCAGAATCATCAAAATTAAGACTTTTACTGGCCAGATTCCGGCATTTTCGAAAGCTTTTGTGTTATTAATGGGAGTAAATGATATCATATATATGGCTGGGCTCTCAAACTTGCTACGTCGTAGATCGTGATTTCTTTGCAAGGGTTCGATAAAATGAAGTCATTAACGGCCGAGGCTCAGAAGTAAGAGAACAGGATTTTTACGAGGGATATTCACTAAACTATACCTTAAATTTTTGCAATGAATGATGGTATTTATACACTTTCTTGGCGTGGGATGGATTGAGATATTGAAGGAATCTTTAAAAGGACTTAAGATGAACCTAAAGAAAGAAAAAAGTATCGCTAGTTCTATAACAAATATAGAAATGGCTAAGAATATATTTAGTTAGAACACGCTATCAAGACGATAGAAATAACAAAAGCAAAGAAATAGATAGAAGAATAAGAATGGAATGAGCGGCATTTGAAAGAATTCCGTATACCATTAAGAACTTAAAAAATAGTTAAAATTAAAATCGGAGGTATTCAATGCTTGTCTTATATCTTCTAACATATGGGACCAGGCATGGACACGTACCAGTAACAACTGAATAAAGAAAATTCAATATGCCATAAAACAATTTTGGAAATATCATTACACTACAGAAAGAAAAATACACAAATAAAAAGCTAAACTAAAACTAAAACGGAGATGTGCTGGAAATAACAAAAGATATGAAAATGGAAGATGGAAGATAGATATTGGACGCTAGATATCATATATACTGCAAAAAGATCAAAAAGGCGACCGCAAATGAGATGGAATGAAGACATTATGGAAACTGCAAAAAGAGACAGATGAAAGGCAAGGGTAATCGAAGATGAATGGGAGAGATCTATATACATATCATTAGATAATAGGTTGATACATAGATGAAATGTTCTTATACATTTAAATAAGTGATGGATTTGACGTTTACCTGATGAAAATTCATTTTATCTAACAACAAAATACTGAATTTTTGTTTTGTTTTCAAAACTTCAACAAAATTTATTATAATTTATTAATCACTACAGCTGTTTCGACAGAGTGCCTCCTCAAGTAATCTATTTTTCGGACATAAAAAGAATGATTATGGTCTAAAAGGTGAAATGTGTACGCAGAATCTGTTTTTATTATTGAAAGCATTTTTATGCTGCTATCCGTTTGTCAAAATGTCTACCAGTTTGACCGATGTAAGTTTTTTACAGACATTTAATACATCTTACACACACACACACACACACATATATATATATATATATATATATATATATATATATATATATATATATATATATATATATATAAGCTATACGCCCCCGAAGAAGCTGTAGCTGTTTTCACTTAAAGATCTTTTTTTGTGGGGGATCATTCTATTCTGGGTTTGGTTTTACAGTTTCTGGTGTGACTTCGCTGTTTCCACTACTTTTCTCCATTCTTTTATCTCTTTGATTGTCCTTTCTATATTTCTAATTTCCATACTCCTTAAGTCTTGTTCCATTTGTTGTCTCCATCTTAGTTTAGGTTTGACTCTGGTTCTTTTACCTGGTGGTATCCATTCCGTTATAACTCTTAACGGATTGCTCTTCCCTCTTCTCATTATGTGTCCATACCATCTAATTCTTTGTGCTTTTATTGCTCTAACTATGTTCTCTTGACCCATCCATTCTTGTATTTCGTGGTTCACGCATTGTCTTTCATCCTCTTCGTTATCCCTCTTTGATCCCAGTATTTTTTTGATAATATTCCTCTCAAAAACTTTAAATTGCTTTTCTTCTCTTGCTGTTAACGTAAATGTTTCTGCAGCATATACTACTATTAATCTTATGGCCGTTTTGTAGATTTTCATTTTGTATTTTGGCTTATCTTCTTATCTCTAAACATTTTTTATTTCTATAAAACGCTGTATTTCCTGCTTGAATTCTTCTTTTTATATCTACACTTTCATTTCTTCTGTTGACTAGTGCTCCCAAATATTTGAATGTTTCAAGCACGTCGAAACTGTGTGCATCTATTTTCAGTTCTGTCATTTGTGTCTTCTTTTTCTTACTTACGTTCATATATTTTGTTTTATTTTCATTTATTTCCAGTCCTCTCAGTTTAGCTTCGTTTGTGAAATTCTGTATTATTTTTTAAAATTTGATATATTATTATCGGTATATAGAGTTCGATTGTTTTTCAGTTATCGTTACAGTTTTACTTTTGTTTAAAAAAACTCTCGATCCTTAGTCGTTCTTTCCTGATTTGAACCGTAATGAAAGAAATCATTTATCACTAATGTTTGCTTAATACCATCGCTTATTAAAAACATGTTATAAATAATTTCTTTTATTGTTGAAATGAACTCTTTTCGCATTCATGTGCGCTAAGAAGTAATATGATAATAATAAAAATAATCTTTTCGCTACTATTCAGTAGCGTAGCCGTATCTCTTAGTACTGATTGATGATAAAAATGGTTTTACAAGTGTTATGTACAGCTTACATCAACATTTCTTTCCTTTGACATTGTTAGATATGGACTGTGATCGAAAAACAAAGTGTGCAACTTGTACAATTTAATCAGTGTTACCCAAAAGTAACGAAACATTTTTTGAAGGTAATAACTCTTTTTGGGAAAAATGATACGCAAATATATATAGGTACATTTAAGTAATTCTAATAGGCTTATAATAACGGAGCTGTGATTTGCAATAAAATACGCTAAATTCCACCGTGAGCATTGTAGACCTATACATTTCGTTTAGCTCGTTATAATGATAATCTTTGTGTGTCAATATGTCCAGGTGAACGATACCTACCTGCTGCCATTAAGAAAGTCAGACGATTTGGTGATGAATCTGTAATAGTTTGGGTATTAAACCTATAAGGAAAATGGCCTATTAGTTTAGACAAGCGTAACCTTGACGCTCAAAAGTATGTCAATAACTTCCTAGATGAATTTTGTTTTAATGTATGTAAATTCGCCGTATATCGCTAGCTAGGTTATTCCAGATTTTCTACTTCTTACACTCAGGGTTCTATATCCTTTTTTTTCCCATTCTTTGGAGAACTTCAGTGTTCGTTGTATGAGTTTCTATCATCGTCCATTACTAAAACACCATACAACAATGTGAACACTGTTTTCGAAAACACGTGACATCTGAGTAATCCACTGAGCTCGTAAATGTATATTTAGTTTGCGAGAGCATAGCACTTTTTACAGTTTGTAGAACATAGATCTTTGATGCAATGAAGCTACTTTCTCGATTGCGTTGTATGTTATTTTTGCCATTACATGTCTGCCCAAAGACTGCTGATCCAGTACCAAGGACAGTTTTAGATCCATCAGTGGACCATATTAAGTCTCCATTAATATTTGGTATTTTTTGTTGTCTAGATGGTATAATTGTGTTAATCTTCTCAGTCATCATATCTGAATTCATCATAAAGATGGATTCCTCAAGTATACTCCCAGTAGTATTTGTGTGGTTATTCAATACATAATTCGGCCTTCAAGTATTGTTTGCTTTAAATCTCAGGATGGTCATAAAGGCTACCGCAAAAATATATAATTCCCATTGAACATTGATATATGGCGCATTCGCAATCGTCCTACTATACCATACACCACAACTCATAAATGTTCTTTTGGAATATTTAAAAAAAAAACATAGTGCAGAAGAATATCCAAAGGTTTATAAGAAGAATGTCACGAATTTGTACCGCAACAATTCATGTTGGAGGAGATCACTTACCTTAACTAACAAATTTTTTACTTTGCCTTAGGTATTTATTAACTCCTTATTAATGATAACTTAAGACGTTTTAATACTATTCAGATTTTATGAATATGTTTAGTTAACTTATACTACATAAAATTGATCGAATTTATTTTTGTAACATATTTCTTAAAAAGTTTATTTCCTTAAAAAGTGTTAACCTAATTTTGTACAGCATTTTAAAAGTACTAAGTACTAGATTCTTAGCGAAAATGATTACATTCTAAATTTAAATCTGTGTTAAATTTGTGTTTCTTGTCCAACAATGGTCCAAGGGCAGTTCTCAAAAATGTTGTAAGCTTGGACAGTTTAAAATACAGCATGTTTTATTTTGTGTTTAATTAAAAAATTGATAAACTAGTAAAAATCTGAACATCAAAATTTCTCTTATCGACGTCACCATATTATCAATGTCAACAATTTTAAATCTAGAGTAATTAAGGACTGATAACCTTAGATTAAGGTCAGAGTGGTCAGATGATTAACCGTAATACCTACAAAGATTAACACTGCAATAAAATTTTTTATATAGAAATTTATGATTTTATAAATCAAATTTTGAGATAAAAATTTGAGAAAGGATTATCTCATTGGAGTAGAAAAAGTGGAGATTAATTACCCTGACAGATAATCATCATTATCATCTTTGGCTCGACAATCCTAGGATCCTGGCCTGCTCTAAGATTCTGTTCGGTTTCTGGCGACGTGTTGCCATCTTCTAATTTTTAGTATCATTAAGTTGGTCTCAACTCCATTTAATCACCTAATTCGCAATCGGCCTTTGCTTCTTTTTCCGGTAGACTAAACTTACACATTGATTGGTATAGTACTGTTCTCTGGACACTGTCGTATGCGGCCTTGAAGTCGACGGAGAGGTGATGGGTTTCAATGTTAAATTCTAAAGTTTTTTCGAGGATCTATCTTATTGAATGAATCTGGTCAATTATTGAGTTTTCTGGAGTGAATCCGGTCTGGTATTTTCCATCTATGCCCACTGTGTAAACTTACTGTAGCCTTTCGTAAAGAATATTTGCTAGGATTTTGTAAGCAGTTGTTAACAGGGTTGTACAACGTCTGTAGTTGTCACACTGGAGCTAGTCACTTTTTTATGTAATAGACCTTTATATTACGCCTTGAGATCATTCACAGGGTATGGTCTTATTTTGCCAGACAAGAAGTAAAAGATTATGCAGTGTCTCTAGCAGGGCGTCGCCACCATTCTTATAGAGTCCGCTGCAAATTTGATCAGTTCCTAAAAATTTACTACCTTAAAGCTTCTTAATGGTTTGGGTCTTTCGTTTGGGTTGAATAGATTCCAACCAACTCGATCTGCTAGGGTGTTATCTTCTTCGATAGGATGGCCATTCAATTTTGCGTCGAAAAATTCAACCCATCTGTTCAAAATTGAGGCCGTATTACTTAGAATATTTCACTCTTCATCCTTACAGAGTTGGCTTAAACTCTTTGCTCATTTTGTTTAGATTTCTGTAGAACTTTCGAGTTTCGTTTTGATTTCTTGGTACTTCGATGCTTCCTTACTACTTTTCCTTAAATTGTCTTTTTTTCTTCTCTTCTTAGAGTTCGATATTCCTTCTTTGCTTTTCTTGTGAATCCAGCTTGATTTGTCTTTAGATATAATCTATTTTCTTATCTGTTGCTTCTTGGCACTCCTTGTCAAACTATTCGTTTTTTTAACTGGTTTGGTTTTCCCCAATATTTTCGTTTCCTTCTCAGTTCTTAAGTTCTTACAGTTTTTCCACAATTCCTTCACATTTTCCCCCGCCTCCAGGCTCTCCATTTCCTCATCCATGTATCAATGCGCAGATTATCACCCTGATAGATCAGATCTCAAAAATTCTCAAATTCTTTTCTCAAAGCTTTCTTGATTCAAATCGTGATTATTGTTTTTAAACCGTGAAAATTCTGTAGTCATGTTTCAATAGCTAAGAGCCAACTATGAACAAACGCCCAAATACAGCTCAGAATAGGGAGGAAGAGTATGAAGAGGATAATCATCGGATCAACATACCTTCCATATAATGACGTGGGATATACATAAATTTAAATTCATCTCATTCTAATTATTCCCAGGCATTTTTTTAGTAGCTAAATACCTACAGTGAGATATAAAAAAATACTTAAACAATTTATATCGACACAACTAAGCAAACAACAATAAAAATAACACAATTAACAGTAATAAAAGCTAGATAGTTTACATATATATAAAATTTGAGTGGAGAAATCTTTTAATTTAGGTTTATTACTAATTCTGCTAGTTTGATATTCAGCATTTGTTTTTCTGTAGATCGTTGTTATTGTTGTTTTCTCTATATTGTCCTTGATAAACATCCATATCTATGATGCCAAGCTAGCATTCTTTCTTCCATACTTCATTCAATGTCTTCACGATTATGCCATCTTTTTCTGGTAATTTTTTATTCTTCGTTTCTTTCAGCGATTTTCGTTGTTTCACGTTTACGGATTTCGGTTGTAGGTCCAAGCTGACATTTTTTAATTCTATTTATAACTATCTTAGGATTTTCCGACTTTTTAAATTTCTTTGTCATTTCTTTCTATTCTATTTTAATTGGTTATACTTTTAATCTTTATTTTCTTAGCTGTTTTTGTAAACATTTTATATTCTTCGTTTGTTCTATTGCTTTGCTAACTTTTTAACTTGGTTCTTCTTTTTATTTTTTTTTACTTTATGAATATGTAGATTTCTTCTTTGCATTTCGTAAGTAGTATTTTTTTTCTCTCTCTTAACACAAAGAGAAATTAAAGAAACTTGGAAAACATATTTTGCAAACCTGCTAACCGAAACCTCTTACTATGATGATCTAGAACACACAGAAAATGAACTATTAGAAGAAGCGGGAAATGAAGAGACTGATATAGCAGAGCCGCTAAAGATAGAAGAGGTTGAAGGAGCAATCAAACTGCAGAAAAATAACAAGGCCTTTGGATGTGATGGAATACCTACAAATTGTTAAGTTGGGAGGAAAGGAAATAACGAAAAGGATATATGAGGTCATACACAGAATATGGACAAACTGTCAAAAAGAGTGGAATAAGAGTATTATCTGCCCAATACATAAAAAGGACGATAAAGTCTGTCAAAAGTATACAGGAATCTCCTTGCTATGTTGTGGATATAAAATATTTACCGGTATACCTAACCATAGACTACAACCCCTCGCAGAGAAGACCATTGAAGAATATCAGGAGGATGAGGAAGATCAACCATATTCACGGTTACGCAGGTTTTAAGCAAAGCCTGGGAACATGACATAGAAGTCTATAATATTTTTGTCGACTTTAAACAAGCATATGACTCAATACCGGTAAAATATCGACCAAACTAGTTGGGCTCATGCGAATGACGATGATGAACACAGTGGCTCAGATATAGATAAAACATGAAATGACAGACCCATTTGAAAAAAACACAAGGATTAAAACAGGGTGATCGGCTGGCATCAACATTGTTTAATTTATCAGTGGAATACGTAGTTAGAAAAATATAAGAAGATAGAAACTTCACTATATAGATTGAATATAGATTGAAAATATAAGAAGATAGAAACTTCAATATTCGATAGAAAGATCAATAAATCATTCCAACTGGCAGTATATGCAGATGACATAATTATCATGATCAGAACTAAAGCAAATCACATGCTAAACAAATAGATATATCCATAAACATAAAAAAGACTAAAATCCTAGTACAATTCTGTTCGAAGAGAGCAATACGGCCATAGTAGACAGTTAATAACTTTGAATTATTTATTTTAGTTTTCTTGATTTTAGGATTGATATGTCGGAAGAGAATCACTTCAAGTTGTTCAGATCATTGTAATAATAATCCAATTTATTGACGTGATTCTTGGGTTTTTTCATTTTACGAAAGGACTTTTTTGCGATAGCAGAAGACATATCTTCAACTGTTCGTTTTGTTAAGTTAGAGGCGTTTTGATTTAGAATTTTTATCTGTAGTAGGAAGATTTGCGAGTTGATGAAAGTATCTTGGGTTCGATATCAGAATTAGCGGATTGTTGGAAGCTTGACTTATTCTCGAAAGGGAATTGGAATACATGTGGTCCAGTAACTCGGGCGGAAAATAGGACCTTACATCACAAATCTTTCGGACTGCATAGATTTAGGTGTACATTTGGATTTAAGCTTGTCTTGCCCTCCTTTGCAAAAAATATATATGAGCGAAGTGTGCTTTTTGTTTTTAAGGAGTTAAAACTGTTCACTACACTAAGTGTAAAACATAGGAAAACAACTATTTTAAAGGTTTTATGCAATAAAATATGATTGCATTAAGTAAAATAATAATTTGTACTTTAATACAAACTTTCAACCCTTATAAACCACCGTTTCTGACGTAAATTACGTTAAAAAATATTTTTTTGCGATGTAAAATGTTTAACTTACGAAATAAAATCAATAACAATTAATTCATTGCTCGTGAAATGATACTTTATTGGTTGCAAGTTTTTAACCCCTAGAAAGCACCATTTATGCAAAAAATATTTGTTTGATATTTTAATTTTCTATGTAGATAAGTAAAAATTTATTCCTCGGTTATGAAACGATATTTCTTTAGTTTAAACTCTTCAACCTTTAAAAATCACCCCTAAAGACGACTACAACGTTAAAAATAGTTTTATACACATTAAAATTCTAAATTTTAAATTTTAAATAAATGTATTTAAATAAATAAAAATTTGTTCTTTGCTTATCAAGCATTATTTCTTTGGTTGCACCTTTTTTAACCCTTAGAAACTACCTCTATGCTAATAACAGTACGAAGCATTCATTATTATTTGTTGTTACCGAAATATTCATCTGCAAAACTATTATGCGTACTTTAGATACATGACAGCTCCAAAATACGAGGGTGGATTGATATAAAACGAGCCTTTGATAGAAAAAATAAGTTTTTTGGAATTAAATCGATTTATTTCTCAACATAGTCCCCTTTTAGCTCGATACACTTAGTATGACGATGTTCCAATTTTTTTTATCCCATCCGAATAGTACTTTTGCTCGAGCTCTTCAAAATAGGCCGAAGTTTCAGCGACGACTTCATCTTTTGTTGCGAAACGGCGTCCTCCGAGCCATTTTTTTAGGTTTGGAAACAGGAACAAATCGCTGGCGGTAAGATCTGGGGAATACGGTACATTGTCTTGGTGAAAGAGCACTTTTTTGCGTTTCAAACCGGGGCATTTTCGACGCAATTCGGCATCGAATCGATCTGCGTAGTACTCACCACTGATTGTTTTCCCTTTTTCCAAGTATTCGATGTGGATGATGCCCTTCGCATCCCAGAAAACAGTCGCCATCACTTTGCCGGCCGAATGTGCACTCTTTGCCTTCTTCGGCGGCCCTTCGCCACGTTTGCGCCACTGCTTCGACTGTTCTTTGGTTTCCGTTGTGTAATAATGCGAAAGATGAAGGATATTTTTAGGTCTAAGACTCCAATGTGTCTGAAAAGAAAAGTATTTAATCAGTGTATTTTGCCAGTGATGACCTACGGGTCAGAAACCCTAACACTCACAAGAACAACAGTGAGTAAACTACAAGTTGCGGAAAGGGCAATGGAGAGAATAATGTTAGGGATTTCTCTACGTGATAGAATACCCAATGCTACTATACGCAAAAGATCAGGAGTAGCAGACGTTATTGAAAGGATAACAACACTAAAGTGGAACTGGGCAGATCATGTAGCAAGATCAGTTGATGACCGGTGGACAAAAAGAATTTTGGAATGGAGACCCCGAATACAAGCTAACAGAAATAGAGGTCGACCCCCAACGAGATGGACAGATGACATAAAAAGAGTGACTATAAATTGGATTCAGATGGCGCAAAATCGGACTAAGTGGAAAAGCATGCGAGAGGCCTATGTTCAGCAGTGGACGTTAGAGGCTAGTTGATGATGATGATGATGATGTGTAATAATGCAAACAGGTTTCATCAAACGTGATAAATCGGCGAAAAAAATCCTTCGGATCACGCCGTATCATCGCCAAAAGCGTCTCCGAAGTGGTCACACGTTTTTGCATTTGATCGATTATCAGCAAGCGCGGCACCCATCGCGCAGATAGCTTTTTCATGTCCAAATGATGGTGAATGATGTTGTGTACGTGTTCGTAGGAAATGTTTAGGACCTCTATTAACTCGCGGAGCTTAATTCGACGATCTGCCATAATCATGTCATGGACTTTGTTGATCATTTCCGGCGTGGTGACTTCATTTGGCCTCCCGGGACGCTCATCATCAAAAACACTCGTACGACCACGAACAAATTCAGCTTTCTAAAATTTTACTGTTGCTAACGAAGGTGCAACATCACCATAAAGTTCGTCCAGGTCGACTTTGATTTGCACATTCGTTTTACTCTTTTTGTGGAGGAACTTAATCACCGAACGATACTCGACTATCTCCATTTCTCCTAAAACACAAAATTTGCCTACTTTTGACGGCTGTAAAAACCAAAGCGCCATTTATCAAAGGCTAGTTTAATATCAATCTATCCTCGTATGTATATTTTACATGCTCCAAAATTATCTTTCAAGTTTTATGTATGCATAGCTATTTAAAAGGTAATTTTAAGGGCTGCAAGGCTAGGTTCATTAGAAAGCCAAACTACATACTGTTCGGTTCGGTTTTGAAAAATTAAGGTTTGAAGTACTCGAAACAGAGGATGTTCACACCAAGACATATGTTTTAATCGGTGATATCTCCATTTTTTACGGTACAGAAGTTTATAAAAATGAAAATATTTATTAAAACACGAACTACATTTTTGTACTCTTCATTTTTTACGTATTTAAAGTTATTTAAAAAAAAACATTTTTTAGAAATTTTCAAAATAGACTATACAATTTAATATAACTTTTTTCAAAAATATTGCATTTTAAACCAGGCAACCTCCTAGATCTAATGAAGAACACTAAAACAAAATGTATTGTAGAAGAAAAACGAATAATTTTGATTCTGATGGATATTAGGTTAATTATACTGCCCTTTTTTCCTTAAACTATTTGAAGAGTCCATCTTTAACAAGCTGCAACTTACTCAGTTTACATGCAAATAACTTTTTGTAGTACTCATTCTAAAAGTATTTTTATGAACTATGAAAAACTTATACGCTTCATTTTTGTTTTGCATATTTTTTCGATCAAAGGCATCTTTTTAAGAGGTGCGATATAAACCCGTCTTCTAAAGCTGTTCATCTTTAATTATGTATTGGTATTCAAGATTTGTAGCACTTATTCTTAGAAAGTTTATTGGGAACACTAGTTTTAATCCAATATTTTCTACTAAATTTACAAGAATTGATGTGTGATCGTTGGGCTTACGTTAGATATTATTCGTCTATCCACTGGTGAAATTAGTAATCTAGCTTTAATATTTTCATTATTTACCATAAACTACATGTAAATTTTCTTTTTTACCTCCGATAGTGTTATAGATGTTTCAGCTCTTCTAGCTCATTCAGATTTTCGTCGTGAATTTTAATATGCTTACTTCAATTTTTTAGGCGAATTCTTGTCTCTCCAGATAGTTTTTCTTTTTATAATTTTTTTTTACTCCTGTATTAGAGGGCAATATGACTTCTTTATTGTTTTTTTTTTGTTTCAGGTCCATTTTTAGGTGATATAGCAATAGGAGAAGAAAGGGTGATACCCGTAAGGTAAGTTAACACCGGTTAATAATAAATCTACAGACATAAATCAACTTTGCTATTATTTTCGCGTTCTAATCTTTTAGTTATTACAAAAGTTCCAGTCGACCTTCTATAAAAAAAATCTTTACACAGTTTTACTTGTCGATGCGAATCCATCCATGTCCAATCTGTCATATTTTTAGCCACGAGTATTTTCCTCTTTAAATGTCCATTATTTTTCAAATCGTTTCCTTCATTACTCGAGGTAGAATGTTGTATTTATGTCCCTTCTCTGTAAATATATTATAAATAACTTATTTTACGTATTTCAATAATACTTAGAAGTTATCTATCGGTCCCCTTCATTAACTTCTATCAATTACTATCTTCCATTTTCGTAGATGGCCAAGAAATTTTATAGCTTTATAATTTGTAAATTTTTAAAAATTTCGTTTTTTATTTGGATATTTAAACAAGTATTTTTAATAAGAAAGTACTTTTGTTTTTCTAGATATATTTCTGACTATAAAATAAATATATTCCAAACAGTGTCATTTTTCTCTTGTAGTTAATTCATATTGTTGGGCGATCTTTTCAGTATGTTTTGGATATTTTATTTAGGAGGAATTCAAATAAAACAGCTGTTTTTCTGTAATGAGAATTGAAAATAACTCAAAACCAATATCATCCTGTCCTTTGGATTAATGTAATGCATTTCTGAGTACTCCTCAGGAAGTTTATTGCCGACAGTGTTCAGCCTTCAGAAAGAAATGAAATTTAGGAATTCTGACGAGCAGTTATGTATTTTTTGGGAAAGCAAAAGTTTTGAGCCCTAGTATTAATGCTGATTAATATTTGTTTGAGGAACTTGCACTAAAACCGACACATTTTATTGTTAAAAAATGTAAAAAACTCTTCAAATATCATTTGATACTTTTTTTAGGAGGAGAAGAAATGTTAACAGCAATAAATATTTAACAGAATCTCCAGTTCACGAGTTTGAACCAAATTTTGATTTAAAAAGAAAAAACACTGCCAGCTATGAAAAACGTCATTACAGAATCGTAAGAGCCGCAACTGCACGAAAAGAAAGAATTTGGGATTACGGGGTAATACCCTATGAAATTGATGGAAATTTTAGTGGTCTTCATAAAGCTCTATTTAAACAAGCAATGAGGCACTGGGAAAATTTCACTTGTGTCAAATTTGTCGAGAGAAATAGAGATGAACACCAGAATTATATTATATTTACAGAAAAGCCGTGTGGGTAAGTAGTTTTTAATTTTCTAGTTAAATTATTTACCTGCTGAGAAATTAATTTTTTAAAAATATTCAAATATATTTTGCAATTTTCGTTCCTTTTATTACTTAAAAGCAACGTTTTTTCAAAGTTTTTGCGACAGTTAATGATGACTGGTTCCATTTTATGGCCCTACGCCATGAACCACGACAGAGAACTTTAGTTCGATTCGGAGTACTGTTCTGGTAACAGCTCCTAGCTCGGGTCTCTGAACCCGTTATAGAACTGAATCTCGTTACAGACGGTACTTTACTACCTTACTAGAGGAACTGCTGAGTCAGAAAAATCTCGATGAAGCTCAGCAAGGACCGATAAAGGGCTAATGGATGAGCGTGAATATAGTACACCAGTCTATCTTGGAAAAATCATTAATTTTACGTAAAAATCTTACACCGATATTATTTGAAGGTTTTAAAAGTTATATGAGGAGTAGCTGATAAAAAATCCGTGAAGAAGTACAGCTGATTTTGCTTTGTTTTTGTTTTAAACAATCTTAAAAAGTGAAAAAGTCATTTTTTTGCCTATAGAACGTTTCTCATGCAGTTTAGACAAAAATGGTATACATAAAAATTGTAGATCTTAAAATGTTCTTTAATTTGCAAGTTTCAGTTTCAAAAATCAGGGTCTTACGGATTTTTCATCAACTACGCCTCATATACCTATTAGAACATTCAAATATCTGTATAAGATTGTTTCAGCTTTTTTTCTTCATCGACTGGGGTATAGGTAGGCGAGAGTAAAATAGGTTTAGGTACATAGAGAAAAAATGATCTTTCAAGTCACAGTGTGGAAAGTCCTACGGAGTTAAATAACTTCTTTGAAATCTACAATTTACTAATGGCCATTTTTTGAATACCAAGCGAGAATGTTCACATATTAAACTGACAAAAGCTTTAGGAAAAGCTATTCTATCATCGAAAAATTTTACTTCAATAGTAATGTTTACCAATATATTTCCCTTTAATGATTCTTTTGTATGACTTTTGAATCAAAAAGAGTGAGTAATATTAGCCTAAAAGGTTCTAAATTAAAAAGTTCTAAATTCTTGAAATACCCTTAGGGTATTAAAACATTGAAAACTTGACATTTCTACATACTGAACTTTTATGTTAATTTAAATAAATCTGTTTTTTGACATTTTGGATCTGACTGATTGCGAAATTTTTATGATCAGCCATGACCTCAATACTTATGTTAATTATATTTTAGTCGAATTAGTCCCATATCAACACATACTTATATTTTATAATAGATAACTAAACGACTGTACTGGGTGGCAAGACTAGAATTAAATATGCGATTTGTAAATTTGAAATTCAAATACAACTAAAAACTTTCGATTAAACAAAAATGAACATCAACGCTAATATTATTATTTAATATATTTAAGAGCATGATAAAAAAATAATTTGATAATTAATGACAATAGTATTGGATTCTGTGCAGGTAATTTTCAGTCCCCTCAGGTGGAGGAGCGGACACGACCTTTCTTTAAGGCGGATCAAACTGCTTTAAAGTTCAACGACATAGAGATGCAGATGACAACGACGAGAAACTACTAAATTAATGGTCAATAAAGACCAATAATTCCCAATCAGATGGAAAATAGGAACGAGCGTGGTGAAACTTTATTTAGTTTCCTGCTAGAAAAAAATCTAATCCAAATGATTAACTTCTACAAAAAATAACAGAGGATAGGAAAAACTAGGAATGAAGTCGACTTTATGATCACTGACAAGAAATAAATCTATAGAAATGTTACAGTCCTAAACCAGTTTTTAACAGGTAGCGACCACAGAATGGTAAAAACTTCGATAGACATAGAACTTAGGAAAGAGAAAGATCAAGAGAGCTTGATCCAAAAGAAGCCTACATTTACCTGGACAGAGTATAATAATATAAATGCATTTAAAGAACACATCAACAGTATTCTCGAAAGCAATAAGAATACAGACATAAATGTTAACACCCTTCTTCTTCTTCCTATGCCGTCCCCATTAACGGATGTTGGCGACCACATTTCTAAAAGTTTCTCTATCTTTTGCAACGTGGAATAACTCGTATACAGTCATGTTTGTCCAGTCTCGAATATTTCGCAGCCATGACTTCCTCTTTCTACCTATTCCCTTTTCGCCATCGACTCTACCCTGCATGATGACCTGCAGAAGACTATATTTATCATTCCTCAGTATGTGTCCAAGGCATGCAGTCTTGCGTACTTTTATTGTTCTCAACAATTTTTTGTTTCGACCCATCCTTCTCAGCACTTCCTCACTGGTGACCCTGGCAGTCCATGGAATTCTTAACATTCTCCGGTATATCCAAAGTTCAAAGGCTTCAAGCTTTTTAACTATTTGCGCTTTTAACGTCCATGTTTCTACCCTGTACAATAGTTGGGACCAGACGTAACATTCAATAAACCTCAGTCTTAGCGCAGTATTCAGATTTTTGTCACAGAACAATTGCTTGAATTTTAAGAACGCTGCCCTTGCCATTTCTATTCGTACCCTGATCTCTTGGTCTGGATCTAATTTTGTGTTGATGTAAGCTCCCAGATATTTATATTTTGTCACTCTCTCTATTTACTGTCCACCAAGAGTTAGTTGTTCATTATATTGGACTCCTTGATACTATCATAAATTTGGTCTTATCTGTGTTGATATCAAGTCCCATTTGAATGCATTCACTATTTACTAGTTAACACCCTGAATGGCATTATAATAGAAGCTATAGAGGAAAGTCCTCAAGCACATTAATGGAAGAGAGGAGAAAAATGCAAAGTAATAGAAGCAAAAAACACCATGAAACGATTGAATAGATAGATAGATAGATATTTTATTTGACTGTAAGTTACAACAAGGTTTACAGCAAGTCAAAACTAAAATTATAAATATAAATTATAAATAATTACAAAGTATAATATAAATCACTATAAAGTCATTACAAAAAAAATGAAAACAATACACTAAAAATATTTAAAACATTAAAATACATATAAAACGTACAATATGGACATCATAATATAATTATTACACTCTGGTAATATTCACCTAATGTATAAGGACACATGGTCACTAGGTACTCTTTGACTTGGTTTTTAAAAGCTGTAGTTGAATGAATGTTTTAAAATTTTTGAGGAAGTTGATTATACAGTAGTAAACCAGAGACAGTAGATGACTTCCTTCTTATTTCTAAATGTCGATAGGGTACTACAAACTGTCTCTTATTTCTTGTGTTGTGTGAGTGAATATCACTGAAGATAACAAGAGCCTCTGAAAATTAACAAATGGCAAAAAAAATGACGAAATTAAAGGATAAAGATGTAAATATTAACACCAACAGATATGAATTATTACTAAAGGTAGTACAAGAGTTCTTTACAGAATTACATATACAGAACGTAAACAAAACTATGATGAGAAACTAACAGAAAAGTTAGAAAATACAGGAAGATTAGTCAACTAACGATCAGAATTGATCCTAATATATCAACAGACGAAATAAGGAATGGACTGAATCAAATGAAAAGAAATAGAGCTCCGATAGAAGATGACATCGTTATTGAAGTCGCAAAGATTGGAGGAAACAGACTTTTAGACAATATAAATGAACTGTGGACGAAGAGATTGAATATATCATATATATATATATATATATATATATATATATATATATATATATATATATATATATATATATATATATATATATATATATATTGGTGGATCAATAACGTCCCACGGCTCTGGTATAAATAGTTTTTTAATAAATTTATTATATTCCCATTAATTTTATTATAAACCACACAAACTCATTATTGCATTATTTAGTAATAAAAATGTACATTGTTTATGTTAATATATCATCTAATTATCATAATAACACTCTTGTATCCCAACACGTGTCTCAGAATAAACGTGGTAGACATTATCAAGTAGTTGCAAGATGTATCTGCTGTACATAAAACAATGTACATACCTATATTATTGTATTTTAATGTTTTAAACTAAATAAATCTAACATTAGTAGATAGTTGTTTCTGATTAGATAAATATTGCAATTTTAACTTATTGACGAAAGAAACCAGAATAATGTTTTGGAGCTCTTGGTTTCATAATTAATTATTTGTATTTTTAAAATGCTTTTAATTATTATTAAGAAGGAAGAAGGATTACAGTTTTAATAAGTTTTTCTGTAGATTTTTTGATTTCTTCCAGCTTTGTGGTAAGATTCTTTAAATACGTATCTCTGTAGGATAAATAATAGGCTTGAAATTTTGTAAATTAATAAACTTAAAAATACTGAAAAAAATTTAAACTACCAAATAGGACTATATTTTTAAAGAGCCAAATGCTTTATTTTCTTTCTTTTAAATAAATTGAACAGCAACACCCGAAGTGTAACACCGTCGTGTCAGATGGACGCATGGTACATAAAAAAAGTCCAAATATTGAACCAGAGAATGTCCCGACAGAAACAGACTCTGAGTCAAATAAGAAACGCATATCCGAAGATCAGTAAAAAGGCAAAAACAGCTGCTGGAACGTGGGCCAAAGAAAATCCACACAAAACCAGAGAGGTGGAATCATATATATTTCCTTTGACTTCTTTTTTAGATTTATATCAGTCTTCTCAAGATTTTGCAAGATTCCGTAGTTTTCTTTCTTCCTAGGTTGTTTCTAAGAGTAAGCAGGTCTACTCTATTTTATTTTAATATATCTTTTCTCAAATCCCTGTCTTCTTTTATAAATAAATCTCCACTTTATTTGCAATCTGTTTTTAGCATAAGAACAATAAGCAAACTTTTTTGACGAATATTATTAGGGACATGTAGGAGTTTTCTTCAGCGAGAAAATACCTTTAATATTAGTTTTCTGTACTATTACTGAGCATATTATTATTATCTAACTAATTCCATTACTCAAGTTCGTTGATTTGAATCGTTTTAAGCGAAGCTCTTCAGCTGTGGGTTCATATAACTCACACAATAGTACATTACCATGATCACTGGCTTTTTTAAAATCGTTGGAGGATCTCAAGTTTTGTATATTCATACTGGCTTTAGGATTGATTTGTAGCTTGGGAATTTATTTTGTATTTTTAGTCTGAATCTCCTACCAATCAGCCAGTACATTTGGTACAGTTTTAATCCCAATTATTTACGTTTTGTGAAGATAATGTGATACCTACGTCATACGTCGATCTAAATGCATACTTTACGTCATTGGTTTATTGAAGCCTTATACCATTCATTGTGACCGGTGGGCAGGTATCCCTTTTCATTGTGAAGGTTATGTGGATTTGGTTCCATTTGCTTTAATTTTTATTTGTTCAGCCAAAGTACGATCTTGTTGAGACAATATTGTAGGTTTTCTTAGCAGCATCTGCATTGTGATGTGATGATAATATTACAGTATTATCCATGAAAGTACCTACTGTCGTTGAGTGTGTTGCTGGGAAATCCATGATGTATAGTAGGTAGATTACAGGTCAAAGAATACTGCCTTGGGGTACACCTGATTCAACTAGGTAAAAGTCAGCGCATTCCTCTTTGACCTGCTACAGGTCAAAGAATACTGCCTTGGGGTACGCCTGATTCAACTAGGTAAAAGTCAGCGCATTCCTCTTGGTGTCTAACTAGAAAGTATCTGTTAGTTAGATAAGATTCCAGCACACCAAAGAGTCTATGAGGTAGATGCTTTTGGATTTTATAGAATAGGCCAGTGTGCAAACCTGACTGATATCCAGAAAGGATGCGGCACAGTATCATCTATTTTCTAAATCGTTGTCGATTTATTTTAAAATTCTATGTACCTGTTGGTTAGTGGTATGTTTACGACTGAAATCAAACTGGCAATCAGGTATGATCTTTTTATTTTCCAGGGTGGGTTGAAGTATTTTTAATAACAAGTTCTTAAATATTTTAGATGGCAGTAGACTGATTGCCTATATGATGTTTGTTTCCGGGCTTCGGCACCATTACGACTTTCGCTACTTTCTATTGTTGTGGAAAATAACTAAGTCTTAGAATAGAGGTGATATCTGTTGAGTTCAACTTGTACCCTTACTGGGTAGTTTTTGTAAGATTTCCTTCATTAGGAGGTCGCAGCCAGGAGATTTTTTTGGGTCAATTTCTTCCATGATGGTAGATTTCAATTATCTGTGTGTAAATTTCTCTATTTGAATCGGCTCGTCTAAGGCTTAAATTTTCAGTCTCTGTTACTGTCTATGCTACTTCTTTTATATTTTTTTATATTTCTGCGATGTTAGTATGTTTTATGGTGTTCTGAGCTTGTCGTTCGTAACTTTTCGATAGTCTTCACTATCAATTCTATTAGAGTCACATTTTTGTTGCATTTACACTTATGTTCTACTTTGGTTCGTAGTAAAAAAATGTTGATTTTTTAGAAATGTTTCTCTTTTTTAGATGCTGTTCTTTTGTAGGCAAAAGAGGCAATGGAGGTCAGGCGATTAGTATAGGCAAAAACTGTGATAAATTTGGAATTATAGTACATGAACTTGGCCACGTTGTAGGTTTTTGGCACGAGCATACGAGGCCAGATAGAGATAAGCATGTTAACATAATAAGAGAAAATATCATGAGTGGTAAGTATGCTTCCTGTATATTTATATCGACGTTTTTTCATCTTTTTTGATATATTTTTAGTTAAATTATATATTAAACCTAGAACTAAGATTAATACTATTACAAGAGTTAAAATTAAACGCAACAGTCTTCGTTCTAGTCTCCCGAGCCCCCAGACACTACTACAATGATCACTAACCAATGCATTACTGGTACTGGGAACAGAGAACGGTTCATTTATACCGTCGATAGTAACCTGGTTTGGTTTGAAGTTGGCGTGGGGGTTGGTGATTGGCGAAGGGATTGGCGCGGGAGTTGGCGCGAACATTTCTGAAAGTAGGATTTTGTTTGGTAGGTGGAGTGGACGATATTTTCTTTATGAGAGGTCTCCATGTCGAAGGTAACCGTATGCCATCATCTCTTTGATTAAGACAATTTATCCCTTTTTCAATTTCTATGGCTTCTCGGATAATTCTTGGTTTATAGAAGCGGATGAGGGCTATGGTTTTGAAGGTTTCAAAATATTTTGTGACCTCTGTGAAGATGGTGTTGACTTGCGTGTCAGAATTGCAAACAGAAATGGAATTTTCATAAATCCTATTTTGGTTTGTACGATTTGTTTGGCCTATATAGGACCGGGGACAGTCTGCACAAGAAATTTCATCAACTCCGTGTTGTTCATTTGGAATGTTGTCTTTGATTGAGCGGACAAGAGACTTTGTTGATGGGTTAATATTGTCTTTATTCCTCTGTATATTAGAATTTTGTCGATTTTGTCAGTGACACCTTTGATGTAAGGAAGAAAAGCTTTCGTATGATGAGGGTGTGAGTTTTTGGGTTGAGATTGAGTGGGAGATTTATGTCTGTGGATGCTCCTATTGAGGTGATTTTCGTGGTAACCGTTTTGGATGAGGGCTTGTTTTAAACTAGAGAGCTCAGTGGGTCTACTTCCATCATTGTAAAGGCGTATTGATCTGGAGACAAGCGTATTAATGACTGAATTAATTTTTGTAGGGGAACGATGAGAGTTGGCATGCAAGTAACGATTGGTATGGGTGGGTTTTCGATAAATAGAGTGATGAAAACCTTGGGATTGGGACCAGTTTCCACCTCCATCATGAACTGTATACTAGGATATATACCGTTCTGATAGGTTTGAAAAGACACCAAAGCATCCCTGCCATGAACATAGTAGTGTTCAAAATGTCCTCTGTTTTTAATTTGACAGGATCTTAAACGATGGTAGAATGCGTCTATATCTACATTTCTCAGTTTTTTTAGTTATTAATACACTTTATTTTGCAAAACTTTTCAATAAACGTCAAGCTATTGTCAGTTTTATGAATTATGT
Organism: Diabrotica undecimpunctata; assembly: GCF_040954645.1. NCBI lineage: Eukaryota > Metazoa > Arthropoda > Insecta > Coleoptera > Chrysomelidae > Diabrotica > Diabrotica undecimpunctata. Next base: position 53,282,147 of record NC_092812.1, read on the forward strand.
GATGTCAAAATCACAGCATTATATTTTTACTGACTAACTTCAAAACTATTTAGCACTGAGAAGTTTTATTTATTTAAGACCTTCGTGACTAGATAAAATACCAAGTGTTACATGTGGTTGAATGATGTTTTATTTAAAAAAATAAAATGACTAATGATATCAGAAAAATGGTGAATCTGGCAACATTGCAAGCATCAAATTTGAAATTTTCATATTGTTGAATAGGCGTATATGCGTTTTTGTATATTTGAAAAACACAAATTCGACATTCTTGATGCTTCGAGCATATGCCTTAAAGTTCATTATTATATATTAAGTATATATTTAATATATATTTAATATTTTGAGAAACCTATCATTTTAGTTGAATATTCATTTTATTACATAAATTCTCCGTCAAGATTTCTAGACCTGATAACTTTAATTTTAATAACTTTTAACTACTTAACTAGTTTGATTACAGTACATTTGGTTTTCAGGTCAAGAGTATAATTTCAATAAACTAAGTGAGGACGAAGTGAATTCATTGGGGGTACCTTACGATTATGATTCCATAATGCATTACGCTAGAAATACGTTCTCAAAGGGAACCTACTTAGACACGATTCAACCCATCGATGTGCCCGGACGAAAAAGGCCAGAAATTGGACAGAGAGTTCGACTGAGCGAAGGGGATATTGCGCAAACTAATCTTCTATATAAATGTCCAAGTAAGGATACTATTAATATTATAATTATTATTTTAACTAGTCATAATTTGAAATTCGTCATCATCATAATCTTCTGAGAGTCCACTTAAGGCAAAGGACTACCTTGTAATTTCCTCTTCTTCTTTTTAAAGTGCCTATCCGTTCCGGATGTTGGCGATCATCACGGCTATCTTTACTTTATTTATTGCAGCGCGGAACAGTTCAGTGGTAGTCGTGTTATACCACTTTCGTAAATTTTGAAGTCAGGAAATGCGTCTTCTTCCCGGTCCTCTCTTACCATTTACTTTCCCTTGGAGAATCAGCTGGAGAAGGCCGTAACGTTCTTGATTTCTCATTACATGTCCTAGATATTCCAACTTTTTAGTTTTGACGGTCATGAGAATTTCACATTCTTTCCCCATTCTACGCAGGACCTCCACATTAGTAACTCTGTCAACCCAGGATATACGTAAGATGCGCCTATAACACCACATTTCGAAAGCTTCGAGCCGATTCATAGATGCAACAGTCAGTGTCCATGCTTCCATTCCGTAGAGTAGAACTGTGAATATGTAGCAGTTCAATAGACGGCATTTTGTTTTTAATGATATGTCTCGACTGTTGAAAATGGTTCTCATTCTAACGAATGCTGCTTTTGCTTTTATTATTCGCTGTTTAATTTCTGTTGAGTGGTCCCATTGGCTATTTAAATTGGTGCCTAGATATGTATATTGCTCGACTCTTTCGATATTCTGTTGGTTGATTGTAAGTTGAGCGTTTAGTATTGGTTTTTTACTAATTGTCATAAATTTGGTTTTCTTTATGTTAAGAGCTAGTCCGTATCTGTTGCTGACTTCTGTTATGCGATTTGTTAATATCTGTAAGTCATTCAGATTATCGGCAAAAACTATAGTGTCATCTGCATATCTAATGTTATTCAACCATTCGCCGTTTATTAGTATTCCTTTCGCACAACCGTCTAAAGCTTCCTTAAATACCCATTCAGAATAAATGTTGAACAACAATGGAGACAAAATACAGCCCTGTCGTACTCCACGTTCTATTGCAATTTTATCAGTTAACTGGTCTTCTATTTTGATTTTGGCCGTTTGATTTTAGTAAATGTTTCTGATAATTCTAAGATCTTTGTTGTCAATTCCAATTTCTTGCATTAGAGTCATTAATTTGTCATGTTTTACTCTGTCAAATGCCTTCTGGTAATCTATAAAGCATACGTATATGTCACAATTGACATCCCTGCATCTCTGAAATAGCACCTGTACAGCAAAAAGGGCCTCCCATGTTCCCAGAGCATCACGAAATCCGAATTGTGTTCTTGTTAGTTGTTCCTCACATTTTGTATATATTCTTTTGTGAATGACCTTTAGAAATGACCATTTACTTCGTATGGTAGTCGATTTTAACAGAAATATATGCCACACAACATTAACAAAATGCATTACTCTTACTAAAAATGTGCAGCTATTTTTTTTTTAAATTCGCCTAATTATGCAAATGCATATTAAAAATACTCTCGAGATCGTCACTACGTCTCATTTTCCCATGATATCTTCCTCTCTTTTATGCCCATACATATAGAATAAACATTGAAACTGCACAAATTACAAAACACAGACAAACAAGAAAATAAAAGTGCTTTAGATATATTATCATTTTAAGGCCATGATAATACTCCAGTCGTCAGAGACGAAAATGCCACTGAACCTCTAAAAATCAAAGGAACGAGCTAAATTTTGCTGAGAATGTCAATTTTGGGACTCCAAAAAATATCCAAAAAAGTTAACCACTTTTACCTCTCGGCTTTTCCCTAAAACCACCACCCGAATGGAGGGGAAACGGAAAAAATCGATTTACTAAAAATCTGTACGCCGTAAAAAAAATTCGCCATAGTTTGTGTAGTTTCGCATGTTTATTTTAAATATTTGATTTTTTTAAAGAGATCTTCTAAAAAAAATGCATTGCTAAGTTCCAACACTACACAGTCTCAGCAACAATATCTTTGGTACAATTTTATACATCAACAGTTTATTCATCATGATCATTCTGGCTTTACAACTCTGTGTGGGTTCTAGCCTCCTTAAGAATTTCTCTCCAGTCGTCCCTATACATCGCCTTCTTCCGCCAAGCACCTATTCCCATATTTCTCATGTCTTCATCGATGTTATCAAGCAACAATTTATTCTCATTTTATTTAATTATGTTATAATTATGTTCTTTTGTTCAAAAAACAAACAATACGAATGCACTGCTTAAGTTACAATACCATCTACAGTACATTCAACCAACTTACACCTCTAAACGATTAACGGAATTCGCAGAAAACCTTTCGTTGTATTAAAAGGCGCGGTAAACTGCACTGGTGTTCTCCATAATGTTTAACACTTTGCTCAATTTTAGGTATAAAATAAATATATGTGTCATTAACCCGTTGTTCATAATTTTGCATATTTTGTTACATTTTTTTTAATAAATAGTATTCTTGTATAATGTTATTTAACGTAAATTTCACTTACTTGTTTAATAATTTTTTTCTGAAACAAATATTACCGTGCTAAGCATAATTTATATTCATAGTAGATATACAAAGTACTAAAATATCACTTTTAATTTTTGTTAAAAAATACTTCGGTGTAAAGTAGAACATTTTGTCAATTTAAATAGTGGTGATTAGATTGACCATATGTCTGTTAGAGTGTACCGTTTTTCAGACGTCTGCGATTGCGGGTTAAAGTTAGGGTTTTGATAAATATATTTAACAAAATCCACAAGGAAAATAATTCCTGTAGCTGGCTGTATACCACGTATAACAAAAGAGGTTAGTCTTTGTATGTGGGTATATTTTATAAAATAAAATATACCCACATACAAAGACTAACCTCTTTTTTTTAAATATATTTAACTTTTTATTTTTAAATGAAAATATTTGTACTGAAAATAAAATAATTCTAGGAAACACTTTAATTTATTTATGTACGGTTTCCAACCATTTCTAAACTTTTTATCAAACATAATTTAATTACAATCGGCATTCCTAATGATTATTAGGCTAATTTGCTTAATGTGTTTAGGATCTTTGTAGGCGGTTATATTATATTTTACGTCTCAAGCACAACAGTTAGAAAGTTTCTGTCATATTGATTTAAACTTGGATATTGTTGAATTAATTGTAAATGTGCATAAATACTTTACCATGGAAAGAGACAATATTGAACCTTTTGTGACGCACTCAAGAAAAATTTGAAATTTGCAATATTTTATGTCGAATGTGGGAAAACAATCAATATGTCAGTTTAGATACTTTACTGGCCAAAATATGAGAAAGACAAATTTCTGAAATTAAGAGGACTAGCCTTTGGAAAGTGTTTAGGATTTAAATTTAAAAAAGAAAATAATATGTTACTTTTATGCAAAAGGAGTAGGTCATTCGCAAAAGAATTAAATTTTTGAGAGAATATATTAGACTTAAATCTGAAAATGCAACATTCTTATACTTAGATGAGACATGGATATTTGCAAACGGAGGAATTAAAAGAATTTGGCAAGACGAGAGCATAAAATCAATAAAACACACAGGTAGCGATGGCAAAAGACACATCATTCTTCATGCAGGAGGAAAAGAAGGCTTTATAGTAAGCGCAGATTTGATTTTTTCTTCAAAATCGAAATCTGCTGATTACCATTAAAACATGAATGCAGACACGTTTGTTAAATGACTTGAGGAGAAGCTGTTACCTAGTCTGAGTAAACCATCAGTTATAGTTTTAGATAATGTACCTTACCATTCGGAGATTTCGGAGAAACAACCAAAACATTTGTGGAACGTACCGAGCATAAAAAAATTGGTTAGTTAAAAATAATATCAATTTTCCGGACTACTAATTAAAATCAGAGTTGTTAAACTGTTTGTTTGGGCTGTTAGGCCATTGTCTTCTGAGATTAGTTCTCAGACCAGAGGTTGGCATCCTCTGGAGATGTTACTACTTCGCCTGTAAGCTGAAACTGACGCCTCGTTGTACTGCGGAGGCCATATTTATATTTTCTACTCGCCCCCCCTCCACTGGTTTCGGCGTAAGGGGTCGTGTTGTCGTTTGTAGTAGCTTTTCTTTCTTCGTGTTTTGCGGGAAGGGTTTTTGTGGATTTTAATATTGGTATCCATGTTTTGTTGATTTTTAGTCCTTCTTCTATCCGATTAAAATTATTTGGGTGCTTATATATCTCCACCGCTTCCCGATACAACCGTGGGTAGTACTGTGATGTTTTATCCAGCATCTGCGTTGCTTCAAACAGTATCCGATGTTCTCCGCTTCCCAACGCGTGTTCGGCAACGGCAGATTTGTCGATATGTCCTAAACGACAATGGCTTTTATGTTCGTTTATCCTTGTGTTTGTGTGTCTTTTCGTGGTTCCCACATATACCATTCCACATGTGCATGGTATTCGGTATACTCCGGCCGTTGCTAATGGGTCGCGTTTGTCCTTCACCGATCTTAAACAGTCCTTGATTTTCTTTGTAGGCTTGAAAATGGTCTTTATATTGGCTTTTTTAAGTATTACCCCAGATATATAGAGCAAGAACGCTTTGCCTATACATTCTGTTTCGTCGTCCTTTCTTTTAGAGACCTTGTTCATCGCTTTATGTATTTCTCTTCTGGTATAACCATTAGAGCTGAGCGTTTTTTCAATATGAAGAAGTTCACTTTGCAGATGCTGTGGTTCACAAATTCTCTTCGCCCTCTCCGCCAGAGATTTGATGATACCTTATTTTTGGCCTGGATGATGATTTGAGTTCCTGTTTAGGTATTTGTCCGTGTGTGTAGATTTTCGATACACTTTATGTTCTAAGTAACCTTCCTTTCGATTTACTAATACATCAAGGAACGCCAGTTGTTGATCTTTCTCTGTTTCCATCGTAAATTGAATATTTGGATGTAGTGTGTTTATATAAGATAGGAAATCGTTTTAGGAAAAGTTTTTCTACTCCGTGACCCCAAATCACAAAAGTGTCATCGACGTATCTAAACCAATTCAAAACGCGCCGTCAGTTTCAGCTTACAAGCGAAGCAGTAACACCTCCAGAAGATGCCAACCCCTAGTGTTGGCGAAACGTCGAGAACTAATCTTAGAAGACACCGGCCTAACAGCCCGAATAAACAGTTTAACAAGTTAGACGATGCTCGTGAAAGCCTAACGCATTTTATCAAATCAGAGTTACTGGAAATTTTGAAACGTAATGAAAAATCAACAGTTTATATAGTTGACCAAATTGTATCAAGTTATTGACATCAAGTACTACGGTTACCGCCGTATCACTGCCAGTTTAATCCCATCGAGCACATCTGCGGTATATGTAACACGTATTATAATAACCACGTTGGATGCAGTGGATACAGTGACGATGCAGTTAGGGAAATGTGGAAAGAAACTCTTAAAACTGCAACTCCAGAAATATGGTACAAAAATGTAAATAAATGTGAAAAATTAATAGAAGAGTGGTGGATCCGGGAAAATAAAATTAGTAAAATTAATCCAGTGATTATAGATTTACATAATGACGATGATGAGGATTTATAAATTTAAATAATTAGTAAGTACACTATTATAATGTTATTTACAAAATACTTGTACAGCAGGTTAACCATTATACTTATACATTCATTATTAGTCAAATAAACAATACAAAGACTAAAAATACAAATTAACTTTAACTGATAATACAGCCAAAAATATTCTAAACAAAGTAAGTAATTAGAAAGATTATTTGGAACTCCAGTGCAGTTTACCGTACCTTTTACTACAACGAAAGGTTTTCTGAGAATTCCATTAATCGTTTAGAGGTGTAAGTTGGTTGAATGTACTGTAGTACTGATATTGGTTGGATGTATTCGTATCGGGCTGAGGATGCAGTGCAAATTGTTGACTCAGAAACTAGTCGCACATTTAACACAATTTATTGGAATCGTAAGGCTTCACCATTATTCTATAACCTAACTTTTATGTTTACTTTAGAATGTGGGAGGACTTACCAAACCAATTCTGCTACATTTTCGCCGCCAGTGTACATGGAAAGTGCCCCTAAAGACGAAGTACGTTGTGAATGGAGAATTACTGGAACACACGGAGAAAAAATTGTACTCAATATAACCAATCTCGATATAGCAAAATCTAATGAATGTAAAACCGATTATATAGAAATTCGAGATGGATATTGGCATAAATCACCCATCCTAGGTTTGTTTTGTGGAACGGGACAGTTTCCACTTATTAAGTCATCTGGAAGCCGTATGTTAATCACTTATGTTTCAAAAAATCCCAAAGGGCACAAAGGTTTTACTGCAAGTTATGAAGGTAATTTTATGTTTATTTATTGTTCCGTTAAAACTAGAATTATTTTTTAAAGATCAACAAATCCCTTTTTATCCACAAAAAACAATACATAGTCAACTAGATTATGCGGGTAAATGAACCTCCCTGGGTGGTATAATGGGAATTTAATTAGCACTGCATAAAATGATTTCTTGAGAAATATTTAAAAATATTAAACTTTTATACTAAGTGTTAAGAATGAGTGTTAGAATTTCATGTTCAAATTGTCAGTATAAATGGGACAAATAAGCTTCAATTATATAATATTTTTGTTTCTTTTGGGTAGTTATTCAATTAAATGTTTTTATTTGAAATTAAAAATAATAAATAAAGAATTTATTTTATAATTGGGGGTTTATTTTAAACAAAAATTTTATAAACAAACAGATTGAGCCAATATTAATGTTTAATTGTATTAATATTCTGAATGTTCGAGCACCAAATGCTAATTTATTGTCATGTGCAATATAACAAATAATATATATAGTATAGTTTTGCAGCTATATGTGGTGGAAATCTTGTCATTGAGACTGAAGGTCATTTGGAATCTCCCAACTATCCAGAGGATTACCAGCCAAACAAAGAATGCATTTGGAAAATCACGGTCCCGAAAAACCATCAAGTTGCTTTGAGATTTCAGTCTTTTGATGTAGAAAATCACGACAGCTGTGTTTATGACTACGTAGAAATCAGAGATGGCTTAACTCCTGATAGTCCAATCCTAAAGGTTCATTGTGGACCCAAAGTCCCTCCAGATGTAATTGCATCATCCAATCAAATGTTTGTTAAGTTTGTATCGGATGGATCTGTTCAAAAAACTGGATTTTCTGCCATTATTATGAAAGAGTACGATGAATGTTCTAGAATTGACCACGGATGTGCGCAACAGTGCGTCAATACGTTAGGAAGCTATATATGTACGTGCAAGATTGGATATGAGCTACATTCAGATGGAAAAAATTGTGAAGGTAAGCCAAAAGTATTTATTGAAATTTTTCTTAGTAATTAACAATTTACAAAAAAGTTTTAGAAGCATACGTTTAGACAAAATTGCTTAACTTATTTGCAGATGCTTGTGGAGGAATATTTGATGTCCCCAATGGTACTATAACATCACCTTCGTTTCCGGATTTGTATCCTCTTAACAAAAATTGTGTTTGGGAAATAGTTGCACAGCCTCAATATAGAATTACGATAAATTTTACACATTTTGAACTGGAAGGTAACTTTAATCTTCAGCAGCAACAATGTGAATATGATAAAGTAGAAATTTACAGTAAATTGAAAGAAGATAAACTAAAGAAGCATGGTTCTTTTTGTGGACCAAAAGCACCTCCTCTTATAACGTCAGAAGGAAACGTTATGAGAATTGTATTTTCGTCGGATACAAGTGTGCAAAAAACTGGGTTTGCCGCAGTATTTTTCACAGGTAACTATTTTAAATCATTTTTCTGTAATAAAACTCATTATAAATAAAACATTTATATATATGTTGCAATTTCGCAGATATGGATGAATGTTCAATAAATCATGGTGGTTGTGAACATGAATGCGTTAACACCCTTGGTGCCTACATATGTACCTGTCACAATGGATACACTTTAGCCGAAAACGGTAGAGATTGTAAAGAAGGGGGATGCAAATATGAGATTTCTACTCCATACGGCACTTTAGGAAGTCCAAATTATCCTGATTACTATCCCCCAAGAAAAGACTGTGTGTGGCATTTTACAACAACTCCGGGACACAGAATAAGAATAGCATTCCAGTTGTTTGTACTAGAACCGCATCAGGAATGTTCATATGATCACGTAGATTTTTACGACGGAGCATCTCCTGAATCTCCTTCTTTAGGTAGATTTTGTGGATCTAAACTCCCTCATTTGATTGTAGCTTCAGGAAACCAGATGTATATGACTTTTAGGTCCGATGCTTCCGTACAAAGGAATGGTTTTTGGGCCACACATTCAACGGTTTGTGGTGGTATGCTGGAGGCTACATCGGACAAGCAACACATTTATTCCCATGCCAAATTTGGAAGTGCAAGTTACGAAAATAGAGCTGACTGTGATTGGACTATAGAAGCACGAGGAGGATATAATGTAAAGCTTTCGTTTTTAACATTTGACATTGAAGACGAGAAAGATTGTGGATACGATTTTGTAGAAATATTTAGCGGGATGGATTCAAGTGGACCCTCCTATGGAAAATATTGTGGATCAAGGGTAAGCATTTTAACAACTTTACATTTATCGTATTTGTGTTAGTATTACAAAATATAAATGTAGATTATTGTTTTTAAAATTAGGTTCTCTCTTGGCGGCTGTTTCGGCTTTCACTTATCATTTTACATACATAAATAAAATAGTATTGAAGTAGTAGATGAAATTGCTCAAGCACGGCAAAAAAATTTAAAAGAAAAACGGTAGAATAGTTTGGCCAGATATGAAAAATTGGTCTAAATTCGAATGCCAAAACTTATAGACAAAAGGGACTTAAGCATAATAGCCTTTACTGGAATCAAAGAGCATAAATTTTAATAGATAAAGAACGCAGTTCAGAAATTGAAATCAGGAGAGGAGTAAGACAGGGATTTATTATGTCTCCATTACTATTCAATATATATAGTGAATCCATTTATGAAGAAGCATTAGTATCTGGAAGTGAATAAACAATAATTGACGGAAGAACAACATAAGATTTGCAGATAACACCGTAATTGTAGCAAGCTCTGCTGAACAACTCCAACTACTACTAAACAAGACAAGCAGTTTCTTTGGAAAATATGGATTAAAAATAAATATAAAAAAGACTAAATATATGATAATAGGCGCAAATAGATGATAGGCGAAAAAATAAGAGCAAGAATTTTAAACTCAAAAAAAAACAAACGGGCAGAAAAGCACTCGCTATAATTTAAATCTCTTGAAAGATCCCCGTACACTAGAAAGGTATAAAAATTACCTTGAAAATGAAAACACAATAGATTATAATTTAACAGATAGCGAGTAATGGGATATATGTAGAAGAAAAATTAAAAAGGCGGCAGATGGCGTCCTAGGACCAGAAGAACCCACTCCACGCAACGGTTGGTTAAATAATGAATATGAAGATAACAGTAAAAAAAATTATGTATATAAACTTATGCAATAAAAAATAACATGGAATAAAGCTCAACCGTAGGAGGAACTCAGAAAGGAGGAAAAATGCATGCATCGAAGAAAAAGCGGACCTTGGAAAACAAGATTATGCAAAAGCTTCAATTACTAAAGGGAAAAATGAAACTAGAAAATTCTATAACATCCTAAATAAGACAAGAAAAGAATTCAAACCACGGCTGACGATGAGTAGGGACAAAAATGGACATATAGTTAGTACCAGTGACACAGTACAAAGCTGATGGGTTGAGCACTTTAAAGAACTACTTGGTACTGAAGTGGAAAATGATGCGTCATTTCAAAGTCCAAAAAATAACACCCACGTAGAACCTCCTTCAATATTGGAAGTGAGAGATACAATTACACGCCTCAAAAATAACAAGTCCGCAAGAGTCCACGGTATCCCTGCAGAGCTCATGAAATATGGAGGTAACAGCATTATGCACCAAATTCACGGCATTATAGTCAAAATCTGGGAAGAAGATTAAATGCCATAGGAATGGTGCACTGGAATCATATACCCACTGCACAAAAAGGGTGATTTTTGGAATTTAAAAATTATAGGGGTCTAACTCTTCTGAACGCAATATACAAAATATTCTTTAACACCCTACAGCCGTTTAAGTACGTACATGAAAGAACTTCTTGGTGAATATCAAAGCAGTTTTAGGCCAGGTAGGTCAACAATTGATCAGAATTTTGTGATCAAATCTTGCAAAAAACCAATGAATTTAATATTGATAAGTTTCATCTCTTTGTGGACTTTAAGTCAGCGTATGATAACGTCCTAAGATAATAAATTATATGAAGCCATGATTCAACGTAATATTCGCCATAAATTAATAATACTTATAAAAACAACTATGAGTAAGGTGATCTGCAAAGTGCAAATACCAGGCGATCTTTCACAAGAATTGAAACATATGCTGGGTTAAGGCAGGTAGATGCGCTGTCGTATCTTCTCTTTAACCCCTTTCTTGGCAAACCAAAATAAAAATGTAAAATCTGTGTTTTCTTTCTATTTTAGCGCTCTTCCAGAATTATTTAAAAATGTATGAAATAAATATTTCACCTTTAATTTATCGCTAAGTACCAAATTTGAATTTGTTAAAAATATGTTACAATGCCAATGATACCAGAAACTGCAGAAACCTTGTTATCACTGATGATCCATGCATTTTCTAAGGTTTGAAATGAGTTCTTTATAACAAAGTTTTAATTTCTTATATCTGAGTTCATGGGAGTACTCTCGTGTCATAATTCTCCCCCCCATTAAATTTTAATAAAATAATATAACGGTTACAGTGACGTAGCAGTTTTGGAAAGAAGCATTAAATACTGTTATTCCTGCAATTTGGGAAAAAGTGTGCGGAAATGTGAAAAGTTAAAAGGTGATGCATGAAAATCGCATCAAGGCAATTAACTCATAGACTAGGCGGGATCTGTAGAAATTCAGACCATAGTGGACATTTTCCATAGGAAGCTATTTTTTTCCTGGAATCCCTTCAGGATGTGTCCAATATCGATAATTACGATATGCGCCAGTCGCAAACCCTGTGCTAAATTTTTTATTTAACAAAATCTGAAAACAATTGAAAATTTCTCATTTTTTTGCTCCTATTTTCGTTTATAATTCGGACAATATTGATCCTAGAGAAAAAATTATAAGAAGTTAAAAGTTTCGTTATTTAATTTTACACAATATTTCGTTAGCTAGAAATTGAAAATTTTATGTTTATTGTTGAAAAAATAGCAATAATTGGAAAAAAAGTAGAAAAAAATGAATTTTACCGTTTAAATGTTTTAGACTTTCTAAACTTGACTTACAAGCTCCATATTCCGCCTAGAAGAATTTTTTATTATGTTTAAAACGTGTGCTAAATTTTGTTAAGATCTGTCGGATAGGTTTTGCATAATAATTTTGCAACACTTTGCCTACTGGAAAAAAATCTTAAATTTTCAAATTTATAGTAGGCCCTAAATAAGACTCTCAGATAGTTGCAAATTTTTTTATGTATAAAGGAAGGCTCAAACTTTCAAACGCTTTTTGTAAAATTCAAATCGGTTCACTATGAGAGCCAGAAAATTTTTTAAAGTTTTAAACATTTTTTAGGCTTATAAACAAATTGAATAACTTTACGAGCTTTAAACATATCAATTTCAAAATTTATACACTTAAAGAACATTAAAAGACGCTTCTTTAAAAAAAATACCCTCGTCTTGTCAAGTACTTTTTATATGAAAAGTTTTACGTAATGCGCTTCATGGCAACATCCATAAAAAAGACAAAAAAAATCATTATTCAGAAATATTAGTTGCAAATGTAAAAAACTTTGTACAAAAACATGCAGTTGTATCAAACATGGTCTCAAATGTTCTGACTATTGTCTTCACTGCAATGGTCAGACATGTAAAAATATTGAACACAGTAAAATATTGGAAGAAGTTGAACGAAATATGTATAAGGAGTCGATGGATTCCTTAGATTTTCTAGAGACACAAGATAAAGCTGCAGATGAAGGAGAAAAAACATTCAATTTACAGATCGAGGATGAAGATATTGAAATGGAAAGTGAAGGTTTTGAGGAAGAAATAAGACCTGAAGATTCTTGTCCTTCCAAAAAAAGAAAAAGACTATAAAAAAATTATTGAAGATTGAGTCAAAATAAAGTTTATTTATGAAAAAAAAAATCCTTTTTTCGGTCGCCTTTGTTTTAACAATTTAAATTATTTATTAACAATTTATAAATACATATTTGTTAACTAAAAGTAACAATTTACTTCAATGTATAAATTGCAAGCTCAAAAAAAATGCATTAAGAAATAATGCAATTACTTGTTTAACATACAATTGTTTATTGCAAATTTTCCAATTTGCAATTAGAAATGATATTTGAAAATACGATATTTGAAATCCTTGTCGTCCGAGACATCGATTCAAAAAAAAAGAGCAAAATGGGTTAACAAGAAGCCGAGATAATGCAATTTTTGCGCGCGCTATGATTTTGAACTCGCTGATTCACATTTCGAGTGAATGTCCCCCACCACCACCTACCACCACCTCTCATGCATTCCGAGCAACATTTTACGCGAAAACGGTTTTTTATTTGTCTTATTTATGGATGTTGCCATGAGGCGCATTACGTAAAACTTTTCATATAAAAAGTACTTGACGAGACGAGGGTATTTGTTTAAAAACGAGCCCTCTATCACTTATGGTTACACATTAAATGTATGCCTTTGACCTTCAATATTTCGGCAACCAGTAAGCCGAATATATCTTTTTTTTTTTAAGAATCGTCTTTTAATGTTCTTTAAGTGTATAAATTTTGAAATTGATATGTTTAAAGCTCGTAAAGTTATTCAATTTGTTTATAAGCCTAATATATATAAAAGATGTTTAAAACTTTAAAAAAATTTCTAGGCTCTCTTAGTGAACCAATTTAAATATTACAAAAAGAGTTTGAAAGTTTAAGCCTTCCTTTATGTATAAAAAAATTTGCAACTATCTGAGAGCCTTATTTAGGGCCTACTATAAATTTGAAAATTTGCGATTTTTTTCCAGCAGGCTGGGTTGCAAAATTATTATGCAAAACCTATCTGACCGATCTTAACAAAATTTAGCACACATTTTAAACATATTATAAAGAGTTTTTTTAGGCGGAATATGAAGCTTGTAAGTCAAGTTTAGAAAGTCGAAAACATTTAAAGGATTAACTTCATTTTTTGTACTTTTTTTTTCCAATTATTGCTATTTTTTCAACAATCAACATAAAATTTTCAATTTCTAGCTAACGAAATATTGTGTAAAATTAAATAACGAAACTTTTAATTTGTTATAATTTTTTCTCTAGGATCAATATTTTCCGAATTATAAACGAAAATAGGAGCAAAAAAATGAGAAATTTTCAATTGTTTTCAGATTTTGTTAAATAAAAAATTTACCACAGGGTTTGCGACTGGCGCATATCGTGATTATCGATATTGGACACATCCTGAAGGGATTCCAGGAAAAAAATAGCTTCCTATGGAAAATGTCCAATCCAAAACAGATGCCGCCTAGACTATCAGTCTTTATTTATAATCCAAATGAAGATACGTTAACGTAAGCAGAACAACAGTTTTTAATATTAATAAAAGATGGAGAGAACAATAAACTCTGGAAAGAAATCAAGGTTCTGGAAGACCAAAAATGTCTACCGCTCATGAAGATCGTACGCTTTTGGAGAGATTAGAAGAGAATCATTTTGAATATGAGAAAACTGCAAGAGTTATGTCACTGTTTCCGGGAAAAAAGACAACAACTTGGCGCAGAATTAAAGCATCGCGTCTTAGGTACCGAACTGCAGCAAAAAACAAGTTCTTACACTACAACAGAAGCAATCAAGACTTATATTTGCTTTAAACCATCAGCTACAAAATCAAGATTTTTGGGACAGGGTAATATTTCTAGATGAGAAAACTTTTCAATCTTCTTAAAAGGGCAAAATTGGGGTGTATATACCTACCAGATAATAATAGATTTAATCCTCTATATGTTGATAGATATCGAGCAGCTGGTCATTTTAGCTCCAGTGTATGGGGATGGATTTCATCTAGAGGAATGGGAATGGTATGGCGTATTGATTTCAGGTTTGTTGGGCAGACTTATCTGAATATTCTAGAAAACATCATGTTTCCCAGTGTAGAACAGTTGTATCCAGAAAATAATTTTATCCTCCAACAAGATAATTGTCCTGTTCACACTGCAAATGGAGTAACCAGTAGCTCCAGAATAACAATATCGAAACCTTACCATGGCCCAGCTACAGTCCAGATTTAAACCCAATCGAGAATGTGTGGGGGGTTATTATAAAACGGTTGTATCGGCGTAATGTTATACTTCAAAATGTTAAAGAGCTGTGGCACGGTATACAACAGGTTTGGGAAGAGCTCTCTGAAGCAGTGGCGCACCCAGAATTTGTCTTAGGGAGGGGTTTTGAAATTTTTTTATGCTACCTCCATGTTGAGTCCCTACAATATGGGTTTTAGTTTAATTTAAAGTACTAAAGATAGCAGTTCCAAAGATTCAGGTATCTATTATCCTGCCTACCAACTAAAACCACACCCTCTCTTACTTATGCGCAGTTGACTGTCGCACGTACCGTACTCCGAAAGTGGGATGGCCACTGTAGGCTGACGACATTTTTGGAACACTCCCTTCTCTTATCTAGATCTTATCTATTGTTCTGAAGCTATTTTCTTGTGGCATTTTAAAGTTTAAGTATTTGTGGGCCTGCGTAGCGCAAGTGGTAGGATGCTTGCCTCGCACGCCGGTGGTCCGGAGTTCAAATCCTACCGCCGGCAAGAACAACTAGACATTTTTAAAAAATGTCTATAGGCCCCAGGTCGACTCAGCCTGAATAAAATGAGTACCTTGGGTAAAACCAGGGGTAATAATAGGCGGTTGAAGCGTAGCACTGGCCATGTTACCTTCCTTGTATACCGTAGGCCCTAGATATAGCAGACTACCCTGCTATACCCCCAAAGCCGCGAGCGGTATAAAACGGGAGACTAATATTATATTTTAAAGTAATTACTATTTTAATGGGAATAAGCCAAAATTGAAGGTTAAAATAAGGTTATTGACGTTTAACATTAATCGAACTTGTAAATACAATACATTTTGAAGACGGCTATCGCCGTATTCCCGTTCTCCTCCGGGAATCCTCCCGGTGCAAGTCATGCTCCTCCTCCAAACCTGTCGATTCCATCGCTCTTCTAATTCCTTCATTTCAAGAGCGTCGAGGTCTACCTCTTTTTTTTTTCTTCCAGGGGGCTTCGATTTATGAAGTTTTTGGGGCCAACGTTTGTCAGACATTCTCAATTGATGTCCAAACCATTTTGAACCTCTTCTTTCTATTCTGTCAATGACCGTTTCTGTAGCATTCATGTTATTTCTTATAGATTCGTTAGTCTTCCTTTCCTGCCTTGATATTCTAGCACTTCTTCTCAAATAATCCATTTCAACTGTCAACAATCTTCTCTTCAGGTCTGCATTAATTGTCCATACTTCAGAGCCATAGAACAAAGAACTGATTCAACCATGGTTTGCCCTATTCTTTTTTTGTTCCTTTTGGAAATGTGGTGATCCCACCATAAGGAGTTCAGACATCCTACAATTTTACGTCCCTGATTACTTCGTGTTTAATTTCGGTTTCTCCCAAGCCGTTCTTAGCAATGAGTGGATCTAAATATTTAAATTTTTTCACTTGTTTGATTTCCACGTCCTCGTCTATCAACACTTCAAACCTTGCATCTGAACTGATAATTAAGTAAATATTCTGTTTTCTTCATGCTGACTTGTAACCCCCATTTTAAATATTCTCTCTATATACACTTTATCATAAATTCTAGATCATAAGAATCTTGAGCTAGGATGACTTGGTCATCCGCAAAGTTTAGGGAGAACAGTACGTAATTTCCTATGGGGATTCCCATTCCCTGGCAGTGGTTTTTCCAATTTTGGAGGGCTGCCTCAATATATAAATTAAACAGTAAGGGTGACATACTGCATCCTTGTTTTAGTCCTTTAGTTTCTTTTATTGGCTCTGATAGTCTATATCCGATTTTTAGGTAAGTAGTTACTATTTAACTGGGAATAAGCCACAATTAAAGGTTAAAATACGTTTATTGACGTTTCAATTTCCACTTCGGAAATCGTTCTCAAAATACAAATTGTATTTTGAGAACGATTTCCGAAGTGGAAATTGAAACGTCAATAAACGTATTTTAACCTTTAATTGTGGCTTATTCCCAGTTAAATAGTAATTAATTTAAAATGCCACAAGAAAATAGCTTCAGAACAATATTAGGTAAGTAGTGTTATCCCTGTATACTTCTGTGATTATTCCTAAAAGGTATGGACTAATGTCGAGTTGTTGTTAAGCTTGCCACAATTTAAGTCTTGGAACTGTATTATACGCCTTTTCTAGGTCGATGAAGGCTAGATGTACTTCTGTACCAACCGCTATTCTTTTTTATATTAATTGTTGGAGTATAAACAAGTTATCAGTGCAAGATCAAAGATCAAAAATTCAAACGTCAATAAACTTATTTTAACCTTCAATTGCGACTTAAATAGTAATTAGATCTTATCTCTGTCATTAGCCCGGTTGGTATTTCTCTTCTTCTTCTTTCTTTTTAATGACTGTTTGGATGTAATTGTGAACACTATTCCATCCCTCCGTTTTTCCCGTCATCTTTACGATCATCTCTTACAGTCACAGGGTTCATACCTATTTCTTTATACATTCTGTTTCTCTCCACTGTACATCTATTACATTCCAGCATTGTGTGAGTAACAGTGTCGGAATATTCGCAGTATAGGCATTTATCTGCATCTGTCTTTCTGAACCTATGAAGATACGCCCTAAAACAGACAATCTACCCAGTCCCTTAGGCTCGGGATCAGCATCTTTGCCCACTGAGCAACATCTTCCTTGTTGTTCCACTCTTCTTGCCATTTTTCCATTGATCTTTCCCTTTCTTTTTTTTATAGCTGTTGTCAAATGCTTTCTTCTCCCATAGAGATGTCTCTTTTCTTTTCTATTGCTCTAACACATGCAGAGGAACACAACCCGTGATAGTCCACAAGGCTGCCGCAGATACAGTCCTGTAGGCGCATGCTACTCGCAACAGACTCGTTCTGTCTAATTTTTTATAAGCCTAATATTAGGTATCTATACCTAAATATAACGAAAAATATTATTAATTATTGCTATTTATACAATAATTATTGTGTTCTACATATTTAAAGTGGTAATTTAATTATTCAATCAGCGTTTTGGATTTTTTGTATTGTGTGTGAAAGACAAGTTACATTTTTCTACTATTCTTTATATATTGTTTACTTTATATGCCCTGGGGGGGTTTTAACCCCCAAAACCCCCCTGGGTGCGCCACAGCTCTGAAGAAGACAATTTCTTAGTTTCTTTCATTTAATTTCATTCATATTAATTTTATTTTTGCATACCTAAATTTAGTATAATTTTGAACTTCTAGACCCTCACTTTCTTTCGAGAGTTTCTTGTTCCCTCCATTTTTTATTAATAGAAAAACTGTGGTTCTGCTTATGTTAAAATGTGTATGCCTCTGATAGTGCCCAGTTATCTTTTAATTTGGTTATAATTCTTGCTTTAATATATTGTTGAGTTAAATCGTTTGTTTTATTCCTTAATAATAATAAAAATAATAACAACAACCCTATTTTATGTAAAAACTATCACTTATATACTCTTTATAAAATGCAGGAATTCAAAATAATATCAAAATTTAGACCTTAATAATTATTACAATTTATGAATTAACATTAACAAGAGTCGTATCAGTTTTTTAGGAAACAGCTGTAGATCTGTTAAGTCTCATAAAAGTAAATTTTATAACTCATCCATGAAATTAGACTTCAAAACCCTGTAATATGACTTCTGTTTACACTGATTTATTTTATTTCAGAAACCATTTGACATCATATCAACGCACGAAGCCTTGTTAGTTAGGTTCAAAACCGACGACACACTCGTGAGTAAAGGGTTTAGTCTCGTATATGAAGCTGTTGAAACAAGTACCAGTGAAGAAGAAATGTAAACAATATTTATAGAACTAATATTGTACGAGGTGGAAGCTTTCAGAAGAAAGACAAATATGGTGCAGAATCTCATGAACCATGAAGCTATTAGAACAATTGCTATTCCAGCTTTTCGTCAAATCCTTAACGATATCAGTTTCATGAGATTATGCACTGCCTAAATTTGTATTGTGTATGTGAAACCTTGTATATTTTTATAGACTTATTTAAAAAAATTAGACACTCTATTGGCAGGTTGACCAGATAAAATTTAAATCTTGTATATTACTGAAATGGTCTTTTGGTATAAATTATAAACACCATCTAATAATTAAATGAATATAAATGTTTCATGAATTCATAAACTAAAACGGTGTTTTTTGAGTTTATTCTTATTTTACAATACTTTTATCTAAATTTATGAATTTGACTAAATCTGGATTGACTATCTCCGCCGGAATTCCATATTCGACATCAATTTGAGCAGGCGCCAGAATGGTGGATTTTCCCATAGCTCACCGTTTACACGTTCTAAATTGTTCCGCCGTGTTCAATATTCTTCTAAATCAACGATGTTATAGCATGTTATTGCAGCAAAATAAAGACAAAAAATGTAACAATATCTTATAATGTTTTGTTAGATGTGTATTTGAGATGTTTGTTAGTATTTACCGTATGATGTGAACGTAAAGATAAAAAATTTTATATTTTGCTCAAAATAAGTGTTCCAATTCATTAAGATAGTTTGCTAAATAGTAAGTAGCAATAATTACAGACGTGTTGATCATGTTGAGTTTTGTCAATATATAATCGTAGACCCTAATATGATTACTAAAATACATACAAATGTTACACAGATATTTTTTTATAATTACTTTTTCATTATTTACCTAAAAAGTAGTAAGTAGATACCTAAGAAATTACACAAAATTTAGTGCACTTGGGATTTGTAGATTTAAATTATTCTTCTTTTTCACATTCTACATTGATGAAAGTGTCCAGATATAATAAATATTGGTTAAGAGTAAGAAGTCCAATTGGAAAACTTTTAGTAAAATCGTACACAAACTATAAAAAATTTAAGAAACTAGCGATCAAAACGCAGTCATATTTCCAACCATACATACATTACCCCAGTCATCTGTGGAAAAATCATTCTTATCCATGCTATTGAAGGTTCTAAAAGTTATATGAGGTGTAGCTTATGACAAATCCTTGAAGACGTACAGCTGATTTTGCTTTGTTTTTTTTTAAACAATCATAAAAAGTGAACAAATCATTTTTTTAATATAAAACGTTTCTTATTCATTTTGGAGACAATTGGTTCAAATAAAAGGTGTAGGGTAAGGTTTCCTAATTTGGACCACTTTTCAAATCTATTGTATTCTTCTTCTTCTAATTACGCTACAATCCTTTGTGAGTCTTGGCCTGCTTAACAATGTTCTTCCATTCTGCCCTGTCGGATACTTTCCTTCGCCACTGCCTGATGTTCATGGTTTTAAGATCCCTCTCTACGTCGTCTATCCATCTTTTACGGGGCCTTCCTCTTGTTCTGTTTCCTTGGGGCTTCCATCTCTGGACTACTTTTACAGCTCGATTATCTGGCATTCTTTCTAGGTGACCAAGCCAGTTTAGTCTTTGTGACTTTACAAATCTAACAATATCTGAGCTCTGCATTAGTTCATCCAGCTCGTGGTTCATTTTAATCCTCCACGAACAATCGCTGCATTGGGTTGGTCCAAATATCTTCCTTAGTATTTTGCGCTCAAAAATTCTCAGTTGATTTTCATCAGTGGTTGAGAGGGTCCACGTTTCACATCCATATGTGACCACTGGTCTAATTACTGTTTTGTAGATTCTAAGCTTAGACTCACGATTCAGTAACTTACTTTTCATTAAGTCTTTGTATGCATAAAAGCACTTATTATCGCTAAGAATCCGTGCTTAAAGAAATTAAAGAACTACAACTCTTATTTGAACCATTGTTCTCTAAGATGTATAACAAACGTTTTACAGGCAAAAAGTTATTTTATCATTTTTTATAATTATTTAAATTTGTACGTCTTTAAGAATTTTTCATTCCTACGATGAAGAAGATTCACTACGATGAAAATAACTGTTTTCTTCAAAATGGTTAAAAAAGTAATCGTAAATAAAATATAATTTTTAAATTAATTTTTCATTCGTGAATGTTCATGCAAACTTTTTGTCCTGCTTGCTTTATTTTTATCAATTTTTTTTAATACAAACGAAAAAGATTAGAAGCTGATAGCAACTGTGCCACCCGATAAAGCATGCTGATTGACCAAAAGAAACCAATCTTTTTAACATTAAACGCATGTAATATTGACAATGAGGTGATTAAATTTTCAATAGATGGCCGCAAGGGGGTGTACGGCTTCAGATTTTTTTCAGTAGAAAATTATTAACCTGCCGTTACAAGCGTCTTGTGTTTTAACGTAGTTACACGCGTGTGAGCGTCCCCCTCACATATATCAATTCCACTTATTTCGAGGAAGAACGAATGTCAGCATGTATAAAATTACAACGGTTTATACTTACATATAATAGAAGTCTCATAAACCAAAATATTATTATTATTAATTTAACAAAACAAAGTGATCAGATATTATAAATTAAGAGTTTAGAAAAGTCTTAAAGGTAATGTACATATCTAAAGATAATAAATGCTTCTACTTAAATTCTTTCTCCTCTATT
This sequence comes from Diabrotica undecimpunctata, assembly GCF_040954645.1. Classification (NCBI taxonomy): domain Eukaryota; kingdom Metazoa; phylum Arthropoda; class Insecta; order Coleoptera; family Chrysomelidae; genus Diabrotica; species Diabrotica undecimpunctata. Next base: position 53,303,701 of record NC_092812.1, read on the forward strand.
TTCCAATAGGAGTTACACAAAGTGTTTGTGTGTTCCTTACAAATCGGTTTTCCACAATTTGGCTTGGGGCACGGTTGTTCCTCTTAGGACAATAGGCACATTTATTAGAATCTCGTTCCATTTCTAAAGTTTCTGCTTCATCTTCAATTCCTCAATGGTCCCCTGGTTCATGACGCGGATCCATTTTACTAAAAAATGCAAATTAAAAATGACAATGGTGTCCTAACCTAACAATAATAATCTTTAAATGGTGTACCTTAAATTTTCCCAAATAATAAGTGGGGGGCGCAGTGAGGGGGTTGTCACTTCGTTCAAATATCACAGTATACTGACCAATTGACCATCTGAAATATTCTGTAACGTCATATTTTTAGGGATGCGTGATGGAAAAAGTCTGCTTATTGTCACTAACAGGTGGTGCCAACACTTTACACATAAAAATATACATTATAGAATTGCAATACCAACAATATTCTCTTATGAACAAGGCTGAACGTATTCCTTGGTCAAGGTTATTGTTTTTTTGAATGGCATATACATTAGTCATTCAGCCAGTTGCAGTAGATTCTCTAATCAGACAGAATACAATCCTATTCCTAATACAAAATTAATAAAGAATAGAAAAATATACGATAGAAGAACATATGGGGTCACTTGCTTCTCGTCTGGGATCCCATCAAGACATTTTAGGTTATCGTATTAGCTAAGACAATTTCATTGCTTATAAAAAAATATTGTGAGTAATTCGCTCATAGTGCGTGTAACGGCGGGTTAATATTGTTTGATTCATTTCTGATAAAAGGTCTCCCTCTAATTTTAAGGTTGTATCAACCTTTGAACATAGGTCTATGACAAGTGTTTTTATCTCCAATTACTCACTACTAGTATACTCACTACTGTTTAGGAAATAAATGGAACTTCCCATCTCTACTTACGTAAATTTGAAACTATTTCCTTTCTAGTTATTCCTTGTATAGGGAGTTTAAGTATTACTTAAATTTCAAATGTTTCACCTTTATTTATGTATGTATATTGGTACAATTGTAGGAATTAAGGCATTTCTTTTATAAAAGAATCAAATTTGAGACATTACTAAAATGAAGACTAGTTTGACACAATTATCAAAATGTATGTTTATATTCAACCGAAATATTTATCTTTCTTATTTATATTATCTATTTAACTTAAGGAAAACAAGGAAAGTATTGATACAACAGTAAGGCTGGGTGCAAATTGAGACTCATTGTTTGAAGTCAGCATTGTTTTCAGCATTGTTACTGTTCAGTCAGCTCAGTTTTAATTATTATTAAGTAACTAATAGGTCCTTCCTGAATTGTGTCGCTGTCTGTCAGTATGTCTGTATGCGCGATATTTATCACAGAAGAAATTCTAAAATCTTAAAACTTTTTGGTACAAGGAACATCCCTATGGAGTTTGGGATAAACGGTTGAAAGGTCACCAAAGTTACAGATAATCTCGAGTAAGGAGGACATACTTGAAACTTGGTATATAGTTCCTTTAGCATATAAATACAGCGTGTGACAGTTTTTTATAACAAAGAAAAAACGTTCTTTCTACAATATCTTGAATTAAAATTTCTTAATAATCAAGCGTTTCTTCAATTTCGATAGGTCTTGGTGCATTGCACCCTTCAGAAATTTACTCAATGATAACTCTAATAGATTCAGAAACTTCGAACTATATAATTTACAAAAGATTTATCAGAAGATTCACAATAAGAAGAATACATTGTTCAGTTTACTTTCTAAATAACTGCTTATACAACGTGAATATTTTCAAGAAGATGCCACATATATCACTGCCACAAGCTGCTTATAAAATTGTCGTTTCAACTGTCGCTTTTCCTAAGGATAATTGATATAGCATGGAGTTGAGGTTATAAGGAACCTACCTCATACCAAGCTTAGTTTCAGCTTACACCAAACTTAAGTTTTAAATATGCTACAAAATTTTCATATTGTGTATGGGATTGAGCTACCATCGATGGCAATAAAAATTACAGTTTACGTTTGTTTTTAACGTTTCGATTTGGCCTCGATTTTGTATGCAAAATAGCCATGTTTTTGAGTTGAAATTCTGAGGGCGATGTTTTACGGATTGGAAATGGAAACATCAAATACAAATATATATATATATATATATATATATATATATATATATATATATATATATAACAAGCGAGTCTTCTACAGCTGGCGCCGCTTCTCGCATCCTAATTTCCAGCGTTTTCTGTCGAAGCAATCTTCAGTTGTTAAATCTCTGGCGGTCATTGCATCGTCGACATCGTCTCTCCAGGATCGTCTTGGTCTACCTCGTTTTCTTCTAGTTGGCGGAGTCCATTCTTCTATTTTTTTTTGGCCATCTATTTTCAGGCATTCTCTGAAGGTGTCCATACCAGTTAAGTCTTTTGGCTTCGATTGTGTCTATTATGTCTAGATCGATTTCCATTTCTCTCCGAATATCTTCGTTTCTCACCCTATCAAGTCTAGTGAGCTGGCAACATCGTCTCCAGTAGTTCATTTCCATGGCCTTAATTTTTGATTTGTTTCTTTGGTTTATTTCCCAGATTTCGGCGCAGTACAGCCCAATACTTTCTATTATTGTTTTATAGATTCTTCTTTTATTTTCTTTTGTTATTTTTTTATTCCATAATAGTCCATGTAGCTGTCTGGTAGATGATCTTGCTTGGCCAATCCTGGAGTGTATTTCTTCGCTACTTCCTGCTTTTGATGTTATTTGGACTCCCAAGTATTTGAAATTGTCTGTTGGTTTTATAGTTCCCATTTCGATTTGTAGGCTTTCTGGTTTTTCTCCTACAACTAAGTACTCAGTTTTTTGTATAATAATTGTGAGGCCCCATTTGGTATACTCATCTTCCAGTTTTCTAAGCATGTAGCCTACATCACTCTCGTCTTCAGCTAGAATGGCTTGGTCGTCAGCGAAGTGTATCGTGTACAATCTATCATCTCCGATTGGGATGCCCACATTGCAGCACTTTCTTCTCCACACTGAGAGTGCCTCATTTAGATATATTTTGAAGAGTGTAGGTGCTATGCAGCAGCCTTGCTTTAGGCCCTTACTAATAGGAATTTCTCTAGTTAATCTATTTCCAGTTTTAATGTTTGCCGTCATATTTTTGTAGAGTTGTTGTACTGCTTGTATATTTTTTTTGCTTATTCCTTGTTTTTCCATTGCTACCCAAAGCATTGAAAGTGGTACACTATCGTATGCCTTTGTCAGATCTATAAAGACTATATGAGTTGAAAGGTTGTGGGCTAATCATTTCTCGATAATTTGCTTTAGAGAGAATATACTGTCCATACAGGATCTGCCTGCACGAAAGCCATTCTGTTCTTCAACATCTGTCATCTCTTTTTCAATTTTGTTTTTTATTATTTTTCCATACAGTCTTGAGAGTGAATTTATGACACTTAGCCCCCTGTAGTTTGAACAATTCTTTCTATCTCCTTTTTTGTAGATGTTGTTAATATGTGCTTTTGTCCACTCCGGTGGTAAGTCGTGTCCATTATAGAATAAGGTGAAGACATACGCCAGTAATTCCCGTAATACTTGTGGGCTATGTTTTAATAATTCATTTGGTATACCTTGTGGTCCGCATGACTTCCGATTTTTTAGAGTTTGTATTGCATTCTCGACTTCCTGTACTGTTATTTCATCGTCTTCACTGAATTCCAGTTCATATGTTGTTGAACTGATGTTTGTGAATTGAGGTCTTGTTTCAGTCAAAAGTTGTGAGTAGTGTTAGATCCAAGATCTTTCTTCTATTAAATCTATTCTACTCGTTTCTTTTCTGTTTGTTCTCAGATTTTTTACCGTTTTCCATGCTTCCATTGATCTTGTTGACCCTATATATGTGTTGAGTTCTTCGCATTTATATTCCCAGAAAATATTTTTTGCTTTAGTTACTAAATTTTTTACTTCTCTGTTTCATCTTGCATATGTTCGTCTATCATCTGGATCATTTGTTTGTAGCCACTTTTGATATGCTTGTTTCTTGTTGTGTACTGCATTGGCGATGTCATTTGTCCACCACAATGGAGTATTCTTTTTGTTCTTTTGGATTGTGCCGAGCGCTTCGTAAGCTGCTTCATTGATTTTATTGATTATCTCTTTATAAGTATTCTGGGCTGAGGAGTAGATCAGGTTTGCCAATTTTTGGCTGAGTCGCAGCTTATATAAGAATGATGTCGAGTCGTTTTGCAGTGCATCAATATTGTATTTAGGTAGATTCGATTCCAGGGGTTTTGATTGAGCTAGTTGGTTGTCATTTTGATGTAGTAGCCGAGGTCGATACTGTAGGTAACATTTTGATCTTACCATATAGTGGTCAGTTCCGCACTCCGGTCCTCTTAATACTCTTATGTCTTTAACTTGTATGTGTGTTTCTTGTTTTGTGATGACATAATCTATAATTGACTTTGTGTTTCTCGTTGGTTGAACCCAGGTGTACTTATGTATGTTTTTATGTTGGTAGAATCCGTTTAGGATTTTCAGAGAGTGCTGTTTACAGAATTCGATTAAGTGTTCCCCATTTTCATTTGTTTTAGCGTCACCATATTTTCCTACGACTTTGTCATTTGTTTTTGTTCCTGTCCAAGCGTTAAAATCTCCCAACAACACAATTTCTTTGCGGCTATTTATATTTTCAATGAGTTCCGATAAGGTTTCGTAGAATATTTGTTTAGCTGCTTTTGATGCATTTTCTGACGGAGCATATATTCCCATAATCTCGAGGTCGTGCCCTTTCCACGTAATAGATACTCTAATAATTCTCTCATTGATCTGCTCCCAGCTTTTCAGGTTTCCTTTTAAGTCTTTTTTTATCAATATTGATACTCCTGCTTGTGCTCTTTTGTCTTTCTCTACTCCACTATAAATATGTATAAAACCTCCTATGTCTTCACTACCTTGGCCTTTTTTCTTTGTTTCGGTAAGAACCGTGATATCTGATTTTATTTTCTTTACTTCTGCCATGACTTCGTCTGACTTGGTTCTCCACCCTTGGATATTCCATGTATTTATATTCAAAGTCCTTGTTCGTTTGCTAGGTCGTCTTCGTTTTTTCCCGTTCGTATTCCGAGGCTGGATTTTAGAATTTTTTGCAGTAAGTTTTTTCACGGGTGTAGAGGAGCAGGCCCTACGTCCCAACCCCCTACCAGGAGGACCAGGATTTTCTGTTAGGGTTTACTCCCTTAGTCAAGAGAAGAGTAGTAGAGTGTAGTAGACAGAATTATATACAAATATAAAATGTAATTTTTATTACAATCAATCCTGACTTAATCCAATATAAATATAATATTTATTTAAACATTCCACAAGGAATTATCTGCAAAATTACATTTTTCTAACAATTGTGACGACTGAACATGTTAGACCAAAATATTAAGAAAATTACAGAACCGATATCCGAATAATGAATTAATATGCTGAAAATATCTTTTATTTAAAAATGCTTTATTTCTTAAATCGACCTAACAATAAGAATATTAAAATGCAATAAATTAGTGAGTAATAATTAAATTAAGTATTTATAAAAAGCGTACTTAGAGCGAACAATTAAATATGTCAAGTTGATTTATAAATAAAAATTCTCTAATAAGTGGGTATATCAAATTTATTATTTTTTTTATCAAGTTTTTTCTATTGTTTTCATTCGTTTTCCTCTAGCTTAATCTAGGAAAAACCACTGCTAAAAAGGATTATCAGTAACTTAAATAACTGTGGCAGATACCTTGATTTTCCTTTTGGTACCTGCTGGACATGTATCAGCAGTGCCAAACAACTCTTTAAACTTAATCGAACGTAAGATCGAGAAAAAATAAGAAGCACTTTAGGAATGTATGAAGAGATGGGGTGTGTCGATGTTGTATATAAGTAAGTGTTTAAAATACCTGGGAATTACACTGTCCAGCTATGGAGACCTGGACAAAGAAGTGAGAAATCACGTAAAAAAAAGACTGGCAGAATGCCTTAATAACACTATATGGCGAAACAGACACATTAACACTGAGATGAAATCAAGAATTTATAATAGTGTAATACCAATAATGACATATGCCTCAGAAACAAGACCCGACACAGCCACAACGCAAAGGCTACTGGAAACGGCAGAAATGAGAGCACTGAGAAGAATTACAGGAAATACGCTGAGAGATCGAAAGAGAAGTGAAGACATTAGAAGAAAATGTAACATACAGTGTATAAATGAATAGACAAAACAGAAAAAAGAATGGAATAACCACATAAGAAGAATGGAGCAGACCCGTGTCGTCAAAATAGCAAGAGATAAATCACCAATCGGCAGAAGAAGTATCGGACGACCGCGTAAAAGATGGAGTGATAACCTTCCATAGAGGTATTAATCCGCCAATGAACAAGCAGAATTGCTTATAAAGAGAAAGAAGAAAAAGAAGAATTACGTGTTTTTTTCGAGGATCTGTGGTAGAACAAATCACTCACGTAGAACCTCCCTCAATATTTGAAGTCAAAGACGCAATCACACGACTCAAAAATAGCAAGTCCCCAGGAGTGGATTGTATCCCCGCACAGCTCATCAAACATGGAGGTAACAGCATTATGCACCAAATTCACAACATAATAGTCAAAGTCTGGGAAGAAGAACAAATGCCAGAGGAATGGTGCACTGGAATCATATGTCCACTGCACAAAAAGGGAGATTTGTTGGAATGTAAAAATTATAGGGGTATAACTCTTCTGAATACAATGTACAAAATATTCTCCAACACCCTGTACAGCCGTTTAAGTACGTACGTGGAAGAAATCCTTGGTGAGTATCAAAGCGGTTTTAGGCCAGGTAGGTCAACAATTGATCAGATTTTTGTGCTACGTCAAATCTTAGAAAAAACCAATGAATTTAATATTGACACGTTCCATCTCTTTGTGGACTTTAAGTCAGCGTATGATAGCGTCCTAAGAGGTAAATTATACGAAGCCATGAATGAACTTAACATTCCCCATAAATTAATAAGGCTCGTAAAAACAACTATGAGTAAAGTGATCTGCAGAGTGCAAATACAAGGCGATATGTCACAAGCGTTTGAAACATATGCAGGGTTACAGCAGGGAGACGCGCTGGCGTGGCTTCTCTTTAATATAGCGTTAGAAAAGACTATAAGAGATGCCGAGTTACACAATAGGGGAACAATCTTTAATAAATCAACGCAGATTATGGCTTACGATGTGACGATCTGGATTTGATCGCACGTACTACACGAGGACTTAAAGAGATGACTTCCACCTTCTTGACAGCCGCACAAAATATGGGCCTTAAAATAAACGAGGAAAAAACCAAAATGTTAGCATCTATTCCAAATAACAGAGATAGAGCTAGAAACGCCGAAGAAAACTTCAGTATAGACCAATATAATTTTGAGGTAGTAAATAAGTTTACATATTTGGGTTCTCTCATAACAAACGATAATGACACATCTGAAGAAGTAAAACGGAGGGTACTGCTAGCAAACAAATGTTATTTTGGACTAAGCAAGCAGCTAAAAAACAGAAATTTAAGCCAGAAAACCAAACTAATAATATATAGAACACTCATCCTACCAGTGCTGACATATGGGTCAGAAACATGGACCATCTCCAAAACAGACGCAAATCTTCTGCTCGTCTTCGAAAGGAAGATAGTAAGAAGAATAATGGGCGCATTCTGTGAGAATGGTATTTGGAGAAGGCGATATAATTTCGAATTGTACGAGAAGTATAAAAAAATAGTAAATGGTAGAGATGTAATATCCTTCATAAAAATAGGTAGGCTTAGATGGGCTGGACATGTGTCAAGAGCAAATGAAAATTACCCACCCAGACGAACTCTATTATCGGTCCCAGTGGGAAATAGGAGTAGAGGCAGACCACGACTGAGATGGGGGGACGGTGTGGACGAGGACGCAAGGAAAATCGGCGCGGCAAATTGGCAACGGTTGGCGATGAACAGAAACGACTGGCGAAATAGACTGGGGAAGGTCAAGGCTCAACTAGAGCTGTAGCACCACTGATGATGATGATGTGGTAGAACAAATATCTGGTCTATTAATGACTTTTACCTGTTGAAGACCCATTGGTGTTTGCCAACTATTTTTTCAGCTTGCGGTCTTTCACAAAAATGGTATTTGATAATATTTTGTCATGATTCCCAGATAGTGTCCTCATTTCAAGTAGTATTATTTTTGATATAATGTTAAAATTATACCAGTATTCTATTTATCAGGCAGCTGATTGTTTATTCATATATTATATTACATTATATATATATATATATATATATATATATATATATATTTATATATATATATATATATATATATATATTTATATATATATATATATATATATATATATATATATATATATATATATGTATTGTAGCGTATTTAAATAAAACGAGCGGTTCTAATTTATATAAATATATTTATTTATAAGTTTAAAGCACGAAAATATCTTATCGACTAAAAACCTCAATTATCGTTACTTATATATATACAAGTTATTATGTAATAAAATATTCTGGAGTAGTCCACCTCTAATTCGTTTGTTTGACGGGTCGATCTCTCCCGCGGTCGAAACTACCGGACGCCCCTAGAAGAATAGGTCAACGTCGTCTCGAGATGCAACCGTTATATGGGTTACGTCGAATGCATGATCGTAACAATATATATATATATATATATATATATATATATATATATATATATATATATATATATATATATGAATGAATTGTTTAAAAGTTATAAGCACGGAAAGTAGGAAAAATCGATGTTTTTGGTAATTTTCAAATATTTTCATTTTTTTTATTAATGTTCCCGAACTATTTGAGAGGCAGGATGAGTCAATTATTATTACTAAAGTTATCACCTAACCATTTCTTCCAAAATCTGAATACCACCTCTCACATCCACCTCAAAACAGATCCGCCCTAGTCTACAGTGAAAATCATGTAAGATGATGAATGAAAAAAATAATTGCAAAGCTAGAGGAAAAAATGATGGAACCAACTGCATATGAAACAGGTATAACCCAAGCTCCTCTTCCTGAATCCTCTCCTATTAAATTTGAGCATGAATGAAATTATAAAGAATGTTAAAACTAACGATGGATATGGAATCGAACCAAAGAACTTTTAGCATTATTTACTATGCGGATGACGCAATAATCATAGCAGAAAATGAATTCTTCAGTGAATGCTGCACCAATTTTATACTAAATCTTCTTCTTCAAGTGCCATCTTCGCGACGGAGGTCGGCAATCATCATAGCTATTCGGACTTTGGAGACGGCTGCTCTGAAAAGTTCATTTGATGTACATCCATACCATTCCCTCAGGTTACACAGCCTTGATATTCTACGTCTACCTATGTTTCTCTTTACTTGGGTTTTCTCTGCATAATCAGTTGGAACAAGTTGTATCTCTTCATGTGTAATACGCCCAAGATATTTAAATATTCTTGTTTTGATAATATTTAAAATTTCCATTTCTTTATTTATTCTTTTCAAAGATTTTTGTTTGTGACGTGGTCTGTCCACGATATTTTCAGAATTCTTCTATACATTCACAACTCGAATGATTCCATTTTTTTCATTGATGTCGTATTCAAGGTCTAAGCTTTCATTTCATAAAAAAAGTTGAGAAAACGTAGCACCTCGCCAACCTAACTCTTAGCTTCTACTTTAAATCTTTTATGCAGAGCACTCTTCTCATTTTGTTAAAATTTGCTCTAGCTTTTTCTCATACCTTTTGTCTTCTTGAGGTTCATTGTTAGACCGTATTTTTTTCCATACTCCTCTATTCTGGTCACCAGTCTCTGACGATCTTAAATATTTTTGGTTAAGATGACATTGTCATTCGCATATCTACTTATTGTTAATGGCAACTCCATTTATGTTTATTCTAAATATTTCACCCTCAAGAGCTTTTTTCAGGATCTCTTTCGAGTAGGCATTAAAACAAATTTGGCGACAATACACATCCCTGTCTCATTTAAATTTACTCTGACAGCTGTTCGTTGACAAGTACTTTCGTTCGCTGCTTATAGTACAAATTCAATATGATCCTGAGGTCGTTACAGTCTATCTTCTTTGATTTCAGGACATGTATTAATTGTTCATGTCGTACTTTATCGAATGCTTTATTGAAATCAATAAAACAAGGTATTCAGTCATCTCTGTATCAGTATATTAAGTAAAAACGGGATTCACACGTTCGTATGTTCTGAATATGGAATATGGTTCCTATGTTCCCCTGAAGTACAAATATGGTTCAAAGTGTCAATAAAACATCAATGTGCTTATTATCTATAATTTTTAGTATTTCGCTAGGCAGCATGTCAGGTCCAGACCTTTTCCCATTTATTTGTTTTTCTTCACATCTTTTATAATATATGGACCTATTTCTTCTAAAGTAAGTTTTTTGTGTCCCAGGTCCTCTCTTCCATCATCGAACAATTCGTCGATGTATTCAGCCTAGCGTTGTACTTTCTCATCCGGCTGTATTAAAGTAATCTCGTGTGTATCCAGAAGTGCACCAGCGAGTTTTCTTAGTCCAGTCATGTCTTTAACTTTCTTGTCTAGATTAATTTCTTGCATATCAGGTTGCGTGCTATATTTTAGCTACAAGCATCAAGTAATTTACGTGTTTTAAGTTGTTCCTTTACATTTTGAGGACTTGAAATAGCATAGTAAGTGAAAACGCATAATTGTTTTTCTTATATATATGAAGCAATGTAGTTTCTTTGCTTTCTATGTCTTTACAATTTTTGACCATACGATATTTGTGTTCGACAATAATGTATTTACTGCGGAAATCAAATTAATGTTCTGATATTAGTCCTGTTTTATCGATTTTAGCTCTTAGTTCCTTAAGTAAGATTGTGTGGGGTAAATTAAAAGAACGACAGGTAATATTATGGATTTCATTAAACCCGAGACCAGCTCATTTTAAACAAAGTTTATTAACAATGGCTACAGAAATTGTACTTTATCAAAATATACTTTAAATCTCCAGCTAGTTAAATATTACATAAAATGAAGGTTTAAAATGGATAAAATTGTTAAATACAAAAGAATGAATTGTTTTGATTATAGAATGAAGAAAAACATCAACACTTGTCTTAAAATATAACTTACAACATATCAGTCAGCTCTAATGATTTTCAGATAACATATAAAATCACAGTATTATAAAATGATCTGTCAAAATAATATTACATGTGGCCATGCTCTTCAGTCAATCTATTTCTGTCCGATTTTCTCTGGCTTCCAATATTTGGTTAGAATGAAGGGGTGGGATAATAGCTGGAGACATCGCTAGAGCAGGATTGGCTACGGCAATTATATTATTACCACTAGCTGCTATTATTTGTACTTTGGGAGAATAGTCACTCGAGCCTTCTTCATTCTCTCCCTGATCTTCTACTTTCCTCTGGTAAAAAAAAAAAATAATTAGAAAAAGCATATAATTTTGAAGGTGTTATTTTCCTATAACTATATTATCAAAAACCAATTATTTGTATAACTTCTTTATAGTACCTGGATTTTAGAGCGCTCTTTTTTCTAAAATATTTTTTTAACTTTATTTATTGCAATCTATTATCAATATAACAATAAATAATATGTTTGAAAGATATAGAAAAGTGACACAGTGGAAGCTACATCCAGTGGTGAGCACCCGTTACCTATATCTAGTTTTTATTATAAAATATTTAACGTTTATACAAATGAGTAACTTCTATCAAGTTCCTTGCGGTGTTGGAGAGATCTAGAGGATTCAACCTTTTAAGTCGTCTGAGCAGTGGTGGCGTCAGGAGGTGGTTGGCGAGTGGATTTGAATGAGATCATAGTCTCTTAATTTGTACCCTGAGTGACGGTTGCTTCTTTAACAGTTTCAACATTCAGATGTGATTAATAACATCGTTTGGCACATACCATGGCGCATTGCAGACATCACGAAAGACTTTGGATTGGAATCTTTGTAGTCTTTACATAGTTGTATTACTGGGTTACGGAAGATCTAAATCGGAAATCAGTAATTCGATCAGGAATACAGCATACAATCAAGAGCAAATATGAAACAGAATGGAGGTAGAATGTCCAATTACAAAAAAAGTTGGAAAACATAGCCCTGCAGTGGTACGGGCATGTTCCAAGAACGCCAGAGCACAGTTAGCCGAAAAGAATATTGGATTGGGACCCGCTAGGAAGAAGACGGAGAGGAAGACCTGCTATAAGATGGAAAACGTACACAGGAGATGGTATGATAGATAGAGACCTCAGACCGACGAATTCATGATGGGAAAAAGCCGAACAAGAAGTAGAAGGAGCAAAGTGTAGTTTCTCAATAGTTAATTGTTACAACGAAATCGAAAATGTTGCGGAACAGGTTCTAACTGGAATGCGAAGAGTTGCTACGTTCACCCAACAGTAAAATCCTGAACAACAAAATTTTTTAAGCGACAAGAACAATGATTTCGATAGTAGCTTTAAGGCTTTTCTGAGAATAATTTGAAATCCAGACGTCTTTTTGAAGAATAGTTCTACTCACCAAAGTTCAGAAATACAACAGTCTGGCCTAGCCTCTGAAATATCGCAATTGTCATATAACAATTGTAGTGCCTTAGCATAGTAAGATGAACGTATGATTTATACAGGGCAAGTTACATTTAAAAATATTGTTCTAAATTTTTACGCCGTTATCGGTCAAGACCTCCTAACACCGCATCTTCACACCGGTCTGTTCAAGTTTGTAAGAATTCAGCTAATCATCATTTGACTTTGTCATTTATTAAGCATTTATTGTAGCTCCTGAAAGGCACACTAATCCTTATAAAAGTTATTATTTAATTTTTCAATTTTGGGATTTGGCAAAACGGATATAATTTATTTCAAAATAAAAAATTGTTTCCCATGCATGTTTAAAAACTGAATTTGTTAAAACACTTTCTAACAATATCCCTAACTTTTAACGAATAGTTTATCTAATCACTAGATCAATATTTTATTATATTTTATGTTTGAACTGTAATTAATAACTCTTTCAAATACAAGTTTTAATGCATTCATTATGGTCGAATTGACTGAAAAATTCGGCAAACTGAGGTGAGTACTGACTTATGGCAATTATATTTATTGGGTAATAGCCTACTGTTATATATGAAGTTTTACATAATATACATACAGGGTGAGTTTTTAGTGGGACATCGGTCGATAATTCCATTATGGTATCGAATATCCTTCTTCTTCTTCTTCTTCTTCTTCTTCTTCTAGTGCCGTCTCCACTAATGAAGATTGGCTATAACTATTGCAAAGTCGTCTCTATCTTCTGCTTTTCTTAAGAGCGTCTGTGTGTTTAACCCGGTCCAGTCGCGAAAGTTTTTCAGCCAGGATATTTATCGTCTACCAGGACCCCTTTTTCCTTCGATTTTACCTTTCATAATCAGCTGCAACAACTCGTACTTATGATTTAAAAGTATGGGCCCCAAATATGCTGTCTTTCGCCTTTTAATAGTGGTCAAAAGTTCTCTGTCTCTTCCCATTCTGTGCAACACCATTTCGTTCGTAACATGATCGGTCCATGATATCTTCAAAATTCCCCTTAAAAGCCACATCTCAAAAGCTTCCAGTTTTCTCATTAAGTCAACATTAACAGTCCAGGCTTCGACACCAAAAAGAAGAATATAGTGGATATAACATTTTACCATCCGATATCGGATTTGCAGATTGAGTCTTTGGTTACTCAGAAATTTCCTCATCTTCAAAAAGGCTGCTCTTGATTGCTCTATTCATGAGGGAATTTCTTATTTCGGATTCAAATCTTCCGTAATCTAGACTCCTAAGTATTTCATTTTGTCCACTTGCTCAATATCTTCATTTTTTTCTGGATCCTTGTAATGACTTTGCCCTTCTTACTGATAAACATGGTTTTTGTTTTCTGTATGCTTATTGTTAAACCAAACTGTTCTTCAATATCACAAATTGTGTTTAGTAACTTCTGCAGGTCTGTCTCACTTTCAGCGATAATGACTGTATCGTCAGCATAACGTATGTTATTTATATTTTCACCATTTATCTTGATCTCTTCCGCACAGTTTTCAAGTGCTTGCGTAAATAACTCTTCAGAATATATATTAAATAGTAATGGTGAAAGTACACAGCCCTGTCCCACCCCTCTACTTATCTGTTGCGCATGTTGTCGAATATCCAAAAAACTTATTTAGAAAAAATGTAGGCAATGATATTCTCCATACATGAAAAATATGTGGAATTTTACATGGTAATTAATAACTACGTGGAATAGTATAATTTTTTTAAAAGGAATATGTGGTTATCTATTTAAAAAAATTGAGAAACTCGCAATTAAACTTAATTTAAAAACTACAATCTATTGTTTACTTTATAATATAAAATACATAATTTGTTTATGCATTATTTCTTTATATACATGGTATTGATTTAATAGGGATTTCCAAGTAAAAATGGTCATAACTTGTTAAATACTCTGTATAGTAGTGCAAAGCCCAATATTATAAGAACAAGAATTATGAGAGGAATACAAATATAAAAAAATATATAGGATGTCCCGTTTAAAAAATTGTACGTTTGCCATACCACGTAGTTAATATTACCCTGTAGAATTCCACATATTTTCCAAGTATGGAGAATATAATTGCCTACATTTTTTCTAAATAAGTTTTTTGGATAGCTTGTACCACAATAGAATTATCGACCGATGTCACACTAAAAACTCATCCCGTATATACTCAGTTTCTTGAATTCGATCACGTATAAAAATGCTGACCCACTGGAAACAGTATAAGATCAAAGTACGGTAGCTTTATGTTACTTTGCTAGTTCAATTGGAAATAAATATAGGTACTATAATAATATGGGACAATATACCTGTGGACTGCTAGAATTACTGGAGGTAAATTGTAAGTCAGATTCTTCCACATCGGCCCCCACTGATGATCTGCGTGACGTATTGCCTCTATAAATAAAGTATAGTTAGCACAAAACATCGAAATAATGGAAACTTATGTGATTCTCTTGGTGATAAGCATTTAATTTAAACGATTAACATACTAATTCCAAATCAGTACATCCATTTCTGACTTTTGTACAATCGTAGCAGTGTACATAGGGTACCTTGGTATCTACCTAGAAACAATAACAAAATACTCAAAAATTTTACCTTGCGCTTGAATGATGGTTTTTAGAATTGTGTTGAAACAGCGAATGGATTGAGGTTCTTACTACAAGTGCTTCATCATAATCCTAGAAATATATACAAAAAATGTTTTAATAAAAATTTCCGTAAACTAGGAATAATTATTAAGAGAGTTTAGTCTGATACATATAGATAAACAATTTTTTTGAAATTCACGGCAAGGTTTGGATCACAACTCCTTTGGATGAAGCATTTATGAGTTCGATTTGAGCTCTTCACTTCACATATTGATGAACTCCAGAAAACATATGAAGAAAGACTGTACACTAGTTTTTAAAAAATGCTCTATAATGTACAAAATTCAAATAAATATTATAGAATACATCTTACCTGTATGTAACTTTCACCTAATGGTGTATAAAAAATAAGGAAGAATGGCCGAAAAGTAGTTATCAACAATAATATTACAATTTTCATTCAATTAATTCAAATGATAAAAGTTATCAATTTAAATAAATGTAAAAATGTAATTATCGATTAAAGATTTTCCGTAAAAATGAATATTACCAGCTCTGTTATAATACAGCTATTTCTGGGAACAATATTTAGGAGAAATATATCTTTTATAATAGAGGAAAGAAATACTAAGGGAATAATAAACTTTATAGTACACACAGCAGATTCAGAATTAAGAACATAGAACAAGGAGGTTATAGGAAAATGAAAAAATGGAAAAAATGGAAAATGGTCATGTTTAAAAATATAAATTAACAACTTCTACCAGAAACAAAACGATACATGGAAATCCAGATATATAAACTAAAACACTGAAGAGATGAAGAAGAACTGCACTGAAGAGTTCTATTGAACTGCATTGAAGCCAGTCCCTTATTAATTAATTAATTAAAAGCAAATAACGAGTTCCTAGTCCGTCTCTGAACCCAAACTGACTATCATCTATTCCTTCTTCCAGTTTTTTATATAGGTATACGACCATAGTAAAATATATCTTGAAAAATTAGCCTTTTCATCGTAGAACATCGGTATATGTAGAGTCCAAAAACCTAAGCCATAAACTAAATTGTTTTAATAATTATACTTTGAATTTTCAAACATAAACTCTCAAATAATCTTTTTTACTTAAGTTAAGTAAGTAAAGCGTTAAGCAGCTACCTAATAGCTTACCTCCAATATAGCAGACATGCAAGTGACATACAGAAAGCATTACAATAATGTTTACAAAATGACCATAGATTTTATATTATATTTTTATATTATATATATATATATATATATATATATATATATATACCATAGAATGAGGTTACTTTGTGACACTCTTTTAGGTTTTTTAATGATAGAGTACATATACTTTCGTTTTATTAAAATATTAAAAATTTAACCTGAAAGCTCATTCTTCCCTGTTTCAGCGGAAACTATAATCCGCTGTATGTTATAGAAATCAAGAAAATGTCATAGAAGGCTGTCACAAAGTCACCCGATGCATGGAGTTTTTTTGTGACACGTAAGTTTTTCTGTGATATTTATAGGAAATTGCAACTGTGTGACAAAGAATGGTTTAAAAAGACAAATTATATAGCAAATTATTAAAAAATATATATTGGAAGTGAATAAAACAAAAATTTAAAAAACATTTTATTTGCCATATAGTTAACGCCATGGTAACAACAAAATATTCAAAAATTTGTAGGTAGGTACTTTAGTTACTACGTTAACAAAACAATCTGAAAAAATAAGGGTACCTAAATAAACAAGCAACAATTGAACTTCGTATTCGTAAGTCTTTTATGGCCTTCCGATCATAAATTTTTAACCGGAAATATTTAAGGGACGTGGAATAATATATCGCTTGTACTATTTCGGCGACTTTAAAACGGTACTTCTGGTTGCAACTCAGGAACCAGAAGTCCAATGTCAAATTTCTCACCTTTAATACGATCATTGGATTATAAGCTCTCATTTTACGCCTCATTTGCCATTTTATCGGTTATAATAACAAAGAAGTGGTGTTCATGGACAGAAAGACGAACGGACGGATAATTCATGGTTTTCACCAATGTTTTAAATGTTGTTAAATAGGTAAAAACAATAAATATTAGGAAACTTTATAAAACAGCTAGGCTTGTTCAAGGATAGGTATCATTTGATTCTGGAATGTCAAATAATGCTTTGCACATCAAATAAAATATATCTTCCTCTTTTCAGGTTACTTCCATTGTTTTCCATCACGTTCCATCACATTTACCATTGCTCCTGTTTTGGAGACAGTGATTTGGCCAGGAAAATATTTTCCTTCAAATTGTATGACTACGTACTGTACCAATGATTTTTCCACTTTTTAGATAGTGAAATGTCTTTATTTTTCAATGTTAGAGAGATGTTCATCCGATAGACTATCGTCACTTACCATATATTCAGGTTTATGTCCATCTTCACTATGAGTATCTGAGTCATCTGAATTATTTCTCTAGCTTTTCTTGTTGGTTGCCAGAGGTCCCAGACTGAGTCTTATCGTACTTGTTAGTATTTAAAGCAGTGACAATATCATTCTTAAAGTCATTACTTGCTTATACTTCTTCCTGGTGTCACATTTAAACGTTTTTTTCTTCTTATCTGCGTATACCTATATCCCTTTTGTAGTTTAGGTTCTTATATTAATTATATATAAAACTATTTTTAAAAGCCTCAGTTATTTGGTCACCTGCTGTTACAATTGATGGCGACATAAAGGAAAAATTTCAGTCTTTTTTAAACCGCATTTTAAATTATTAGCTGCTCTCTCATCTAATTGGTCCATCTTATTTTTTAAAAGACTAGGAAACTCATCTTTCAGTATATAAGAAATTCTGCTATTGTGATTACATGACTTCCATTTGTTCAAGATATTCCGCCATTTCTACTTCATACAGCGCAAAAAAGCCACGTCCAGATCCATAAAGCAAATGTGTGGCATTGGATGGTAATGCTATAAAACGAATGTCATTAGCCTCACATTCTTGAATGATTTGTTGATTTAAACGTGAGAACTAATCCATCTTTCTCTTCGATTTATTATTGGAAGTAATAGTTGTAGAAGCCACTCATCAAAACTTGACAATCAAACCAACCTGAAGCAGTCCTATTATATCGTGCGATTGGAGGCCTATTTTCAGTCCAATAAAAACAGTTTTACAATATACCGAAACTCAAAAGTGGTTAATGGAAAACCAAAAGCTAAAATAGAAACTACATGAACTTCAAACGTACTTTTCACCTGTTCACTAAACACTTCTTGCTGTCTAGATTTTTTTGTGAGCTTGTCATTAATTTTGAGCCATAAAGTATTTTGATTGATACTATATTTTTCTTTTCCACTAGGTTCGTGGCATTGTATCTATAAAAAATTTTAATATTAATATTTTAATAAAAAAACAAGATGTTACTTTGTGGCATTCTTTGTGTTACAAAATAGACCCTACTTTAGTATTTTTTAAAATAGTTTTATGAACAGAACACAACACTTAATAAAAGCCAACATTTTAATATTAAAATGTGGCAACATATTGTGTTACAATATAAACTTATTTTGGTAGACAATTCTTCTATAAGAAAACAAAGGCTTCTTTTAAGTAAGACAAAGCACCAAACTAAAATCACCTGTTTTCGAGATGATTGAATCAGCTGTGGCATGCCGCATGACGAGCGAAGTTGCACTAAGAGCTTTTGTTATTGTCCCTTAGATAGCGGACGTAGTCCACTATTGAAATACATGTTAAGTATTCCACCATTTCTAACGGCTTGGCTAAGTTAATAAGTTTATTAATCTGAAATTGTTATAGAAAAAAATTGAAGAGACAAGGAGGATATGTAGACCATGGTTGTAGGATGAGGATGTGGAGGAGCATTTGCGAGCGATGCAGGTCAATTGGTGGAGAGATGTGACTAAGAGCTAACGTGCACTACAGCGGCTCCGACCACGACCACTGATCGAACCATGGCTGCATCGAGTCCGACCTACAATGCGACCAGCCTTGTGGCCAGCAACATGCTGCTTCTACGTCGGCCGCACCTCTTTCCAGGCTTTCTACATTAATTTTTGTTTTCAGTTGCGCAATGGAGGCCACGAAGGTAGCCGTTGCTTTGGATATGCAATATAATCATATCATAAATCGGAAGGAAAAAATTGTCAAGTAAATACCATTTTTAAAAAGGCCTATACAACACAAACTATACAATACACGTGCAGATTACTGTCTGGGTACAATCCGGCTTTCCGTCGTCTGCGTTATTCTATAAGAGTACATACTAATTTTGGTCGCTACGACCGGCTGGCCTGGAAGCTGGTAGTATCGACGAAATGTGGCCGGTACGGCCAGCTGGCGTTCGCGTTGGCCCATTACAATATTTGTGAAATTAACCGGATCCGACCAGCCGCAATCCTGGCTATGACTGGAGTCGCAGTAGTGCAAGTTAGCTCTAAGAGGAAGAAAGAAAAATCGACCATTTGTTCGAATAAGTTTTCTGTAAAATATTTCATGAAGTAGTCTATTGGATCCATTTCATTCTAAAGCGAAAGGTTTTGCACTGATCGTTCTTCCAAGAACAAACTTCTGGTTTCAAGCCTAATGTCTTGTTTCCATATGATTTCATTTGATTTAAATAGGCATGTTTCGATGGTATCTACGTAATCTTAAGAATTTGGAAGTCGGATGATCCTCATCCATAATTCTTTCTTCAATAACATTAAGAAACTCGTCTGGTTGTTCAAGTATAATCTCTATGTCATCAGGTAAAGGATTTTAATGTCTCTTGGTATAATAATAGCGTCATCGCTACAATCACTTTCAAGGCCTTCTATATTAGAAATGCCCTTTCCCAGCTGTTCTACGAGTTCTTTTTCGGTTAAAAATTTCTCCCTTGACATGATTTACAACTGTACAATTGGAGACACCAAATTTTAGGGATCTATTACAGTCACTACAAGAAATAAATGACGAAAATATTTATATACATGTTATGTAATACTTTTACTCAAAAAAAAAGCATAAAATTGACTGGATAACCAATAATTTCACGAGAACTTACCTGAATAGAACATGTAGCGCAGTTAACCACCATATAAAATAAACAGCTATTACAGGTTGATGCTTAGACTAGGAAAGAGAGAGGACAGATAACGCTCATTTAATAAACCTTCGAAAAGTGAAGCCAGTTTCAATGTGACAGCCATGTTTTGGTGCCTGTACGTTGCCCATTACTACTTCAACTACTACCATTTCAACTTTAATTTACTGATTTACTGAACCACTATATCGATCTACTAACAAATATGTAATGATAAATCATGTTCAAAAAGTGATCATTATATCAGTGTTTAATTATATTTTTTTTTAAATCTATTTATTGATATATATCCATTATTCACAATCTACTGAAGAGATCAAATATGACCTGGCAACCTTTCTGATGCCGGTTTAGGCTTCGGTCAATTCCATACGATTACGCCTCCCCTCTCTTTCCTTGTCTAATTGTAAAACGAACGAATTGTGGGTGGCGCTCATACTAAAAAATTAGTGTCTACAATTTTAAACACCATGAGTAAAAGAGTTAATGCATCTTTGTACTTTACTTTGAAATCGTTAGATGACACCTAAATTACTTTTACTAACACTGTCTGTACATGAGTATTTTTATGTGGATTGAGAGGATGAATCATATTACCAATAATCAATACATTTTTTTATACTTGATTGTGTATTCTCTTATTCTTTTAAAAATATTTTACCGTATCGTAATATGGTATCTGATTGTTATTTAAACTAACAAAAATATATTGGTCCTTTTTGTTTGTAAAATTAATGTATACTGATTTCGTCTTGTTTAATTTATTTCGTCAGCTTTCAAGCCAGCTGTTAATTTTTCTTGTGACTTCTTCATGATCTTCGCCAGCAGCTAGCAAGGCAATATCATCAGCGAAAGTAACATAATCTGATTCAGGGATATCAAGTGTATTGTAGGAATATGTTCTGAGGCACTACCCTGTGGCATCAATATTTAAATTATTTTCCAGGTCTCTCTCTCTCTCTCTCTTTCTCTCTTCAGTCCCATCCCTAAGGAGAGTGTAGTGATCATCGTGATTGGTATTGTCCGTCTCTGGTTATTGGTGATTAAATCTAGTTCCAGGTGATTAAATCAAAGCCACACACAGGGTACTTTTCTCGGATTGATGTTTACTTTTATGTCTTTGGTAACTTCTCTTGAAGTCACTAATTTAACTTCACCTTCTTCTTGCTCAAGGTTTTCCCAGTCCAGTGTGTCACCTTCATTTGGCTGATATATGTGTTTCGGATATTCCGCTTTACATATTGATATGAAATAAATCAAATAAGTTTTATATTCTTCAATAAGGAATATTATTTCTTTACAGTTAAATATACATATAAATTAAGTTTTGGATCTTGCACGTTTTTGTTGAGATGTGATATTTTGTTGTAACGAATACAAAGGCACTATGATTTAGAGAAGAGGAGAGTGCAAGCAAAAATGTTTGCATTTAACATAATAAGGGCTTATTTTATACTAAAAACTAAAATCTTGATTGATATGATTGCTAATCTCCGTAACAAAATAACACCCTAAGGAAAGAGGACTAGTATACATACTAAATATACACGTATAAAGTATCACTGAATAATATCTACAGAAATAGTAAAATTACTTACCTTATTCAGGAATTAAACTAGTCTGAAACTATAATTAAATATAAAATTAAAATAAAATTAATATAAATGTATTTATCCGTCGTTATTGTCAAAATATATTTTATTAAACATTTTAAAACTCCTTGATAAATTATCACAAAACCTAATAAGCATTGCTATCAACATGTTTTATATAGATTATGACTAGAGACTTTATTATTAACAAATTTTAGCAACAGCGCATATTAAATACACTATCTAAACAATTAGCTGAAACATTTTGTGAAGTTAGATTCATAACAAATGTTGAAATTATATATATTTATTACTTGAGTATTATTATCGTTCATTGTTCTCTTGGCACCTATCTCTTATGTTATTTTTCCATATTAATCTCCTTCATAGTAATGTCTTGCCTGATTGTTTCTCACAATCCGTTTTTGGCTCTTACTACCTTACTACCTATTCAACGTTTAGACTGCTCGATACAACACCAGCCTCGCGAGCTCGCTTCGTTGTAACTAATTTAGTAAGTACTTGGTTCGAGCCAAATTCCGGCCAGAAAATTTTCAAAATCCTGAATAAAATCTAAAAATAGATCTGCGACTTTAAATTTTGAATCGCGAGTGAATCGGATCGAGATGATAAAACAAAAATTCAACCCGAGACTTGACTATGGTAAAGAGAAGAAGTTTCAGTAGTTAAACTCCATAAGAATATCGACATCTTCATAAAAAGTTCAAAATAAATACCCTTGTAACTCATTGCAAGATTGCAAGAAGTAGTACTTTTTATTATTTCCCGTACTAAGAGTGCTAAGAGTCAGATTTGATTTGGTTTGTCAGTCATTTAAAAAAACAGAATGTACGCGTATTTCTCGGCATAAGTAAAACTACTATCATCTTTGTTTTAGACAAAAAACCAGACCAGAATGTAATGAGTCTGAATGAAGCATCAAAGGAGTTTGGCGTTCCATGGTCCAAGATGATAAAAGATATCATAAGATTACAAAAATTTGGATTTGCACTAGACTAGAACAGAAGTACGTACCATGGCATATAAACTAGCCGAGAAATGTAATCCGCATCACAAGTTTAACCACGAAAAGGAAATTGCCGGAATGGATTGGCTACATTTATCCTTAAAATAAAATCCAGAACTCTCAATCCGAAAATCGGAAGGAGTTTCACAGGCACGATCTAGGAGTTTAAACAAAAAAAATGTTACAAACTACTTTTCATTGCTGCAGAACATGTTAATAGAGCAGAAACTCCTTGATAAACCTGGAAATATATTTAACGTAGATGAATCCAGACTTCAACTAAATAATATACCAGGCTATGTGTTGACAGCAAAGGTATCTAATAGTGTAGCTGCAATAACATCCGGTGAAAAGGGTGAAACCATATCTGTAATCGCTTGCTGCCATGGAGAGAGTATGTTTTTACTTCCAGCATGTGTTTTGAAGGGAAAAAATGAAAAAGCCAAGTATAAGAGCGGTATGCCGCCTGGTTCCATAATTTTGGTGTCACAACAGTCGGCATACGTAACAACTGACATTTTTCTTCTGTGGCTAAGGAACCATTTTGCACCGAAGAAGCCTGAGGGAACAGTCATGCTCATTTTGGATGGTCATAGCTCTCATTGCAGCAGTGTAGATAAATTAGATTTTGCAGAACAAAATAACATAGGTTTGCTTTGTCTACCCAGCTACACGACCGATTATCTGCAGCCACTAGACAAAGAATTTTTTAAAACTTTAAAATCCTATTATTTCAATGTTTGTAATTTCTAGACAAAAGGACGTGGATTGGATCAAATGTATTAGCTACTAACTTTGGCTGCACGATTACAAGAAGAAGTGACTTCGCCTTCCTGAACTTCAGAATACACTCAGGATTTGCTCTGCGAATACAGTTAAAATTATTTTCTTGATTACTACACCCTGTATA
This sequence comes from Diabrotica undecimpunctata, assembly GCF_040954645.1. Lineage (NCBI taxonomy): Eukaryota > Metazoa > Arthropoda > Insecta > Coleoptera > Chrysomelidae > Diabrotica > Diabrotica undecimpunctata. The sequence continues at coordinate 53,327,579 of NC_092812.1, forward strand.
TTTGAGATACCCTTTAAGATTAAAAATATCTAGTTTAAACCACTATGTACGTGACTATTACATAAATATTATATCAAACGTAAGACTCTTGGGACCAATGTTGAGTCATGTTTATGAAACTATAAAACCACAAACTTGTTAGTTTTTGTGTTTTGTGTTTTCAATATAAAAACTTTATTTTACAAATCCATTAAATGAGATAAACAAAAAATATATTATTTGTAAAGGTACTAAAAAAAGTCATACTGTGAAATAATCGATTTTTTTTAGTTTTCGATTATAAACTGCTCTGTTTAATTATTGGATTCTGTTTAATTTATTTCAGATCTGGTTGTTGCATATTTTTATACAAAAAAAAATGTAATATTATTAATAGTTCAGTAGGTAGATAATTATGCACGATATGAGAGCATTATGGGGAAGAAGTTTTGGTCACTTATAAACAGCAAATAAACAGTTAAACACATGACAGTAATAATTTAAATAATATCGATTAATATCGATATAAACTGCCAGTTCAAACAAGCATTCATTTATACTGTCGGATACCAGGCTTTTAAGCAACAGAATCGGTACAGCCGTCTAATATTCATTGCTTAGACGGTGTGCCTCTTCAAGGAACGGTCTCCCTTTTTTGGAGAGTTTTGGAGGGTAGAGCAACGTAAAAAAGGGGGGATTGTCAGTATGCTGCTAACGGAGCGGAGCAAGCTAAAGGTGGGCCTGTTTTTTTTTAGGAGGGAGAAGTTAAAAGCTTAGCACGTCTCGAGGATATACACCAGATACACGATGGGAACGACTCTTGGATTAGCATTTTTGGCTTGGATCTTATTTTATCTACGATGTTTAATATCGGTTGCTTCTAGGACGTCGTGGTACTATCAGGAAGTTCGTTACCAGTCAAGTGCAAAAGTTTGACTGAAGGGAATGGAACTTTTTTTATGGGATTCCTGTAAGTATATGCCCTAGGCAATGGCAAGGAGGTTTGAGGGCCAATTTAGCTCGGTTGTTAAGGCTATTTATAGTGCTTAGTACATATATATTGCTGAGAGAATGGATTCCGTTCTCAGTGATATGCATGTTGTCAAATGTCTATGAAATTAATTACTAAGGAATTTTTATGATCAATAATACTCAGTTATAGAACAGCGCACAGGGCTATATCTTTTTACTTCTACATTTGCATTGAATTTTAAGCGATAAATTTTGATAGTGTAACAGAGAGGAGTGGAAAACTCACGGAGATGCATTTGTCCAGGAGTTGGGACAAACAGACTGAAGAAGAAGAGAGAAGTCTAATGATGTGTTTCATCAGATATCCTTCTTTATATCGGTCTTCTGGATAGTCATACTTAATATAAGAATTTCTTGTAAAACTTTACCGATTTTTATATATTTAAATTTTCTAATTCATTTAACCCCAGTATTTTGAAATAAACTATTTGAGTAGTCCAATTTTGAGCAACACGCTGTGCTTTATTTCTATGTTATTACTAATTTACAATCACAACTAAAATTGTATAAATAATGATTACTGTATCAAATCAATACATGTTTTTATAACTATATAAAAAGCATATCGGGATGGTGAAAAAGTTTGTTCATCCTAGCATGACATTCTAAAATTAAATTCTTTTGTAAGTAATTTGTTTACAAAAAAAGGCATGAAATTGCACGAAAAATCACAGTTGAATTACGTATGTATATAAAATAAAAAAAAAACAATTCTTGGAATTTTAATAAAATATTTGATTTTTTTATTATAAGCATAATAGTTACTGACTAAAATTTGACTAGCGACATATAAAAAATTAGATCTAAAAATGTTCTAGAAAATGGCTACAAAATAGCTATAAACCTTGTTTTAATTAAAATGCTTCATTAAATAATAGCAGCAGGTTTTGATTTATCTATTCTTTCTAATCCCCATATCTTTGGTTTTCTCTGTGTTTCTATATGCCTCTCCGGTTTTTCCATCGCTTCATGTTTATTGCATACATATTCTTTCAATATTGTATCACCATTGTAACCCGGTTTTTCGTTTATTTCTTTACTTGATTGGTTACTATTTAATTAGGCTCTATCAACTGCACCTCAAGATATAAAAAGACTGAATTTAGCTCCTAGACAATTAAAAATTTACTTAAATAATTATTATAAAAATTATGGTAATAAACATATAGTGATACCGTGTTATTCGTCGCCTATCTACATTTATATAAGTCCAATTCGGAATCTGTCCTATTTGAACTAAACAATTTTTCCTGGTTAAATATTGTTTATTCGATATACTAATAAGCCGCATATGAATGTGTTAAATATTTTGAAAAAGTTTTGGTAACGAACATTTTATTTCCCAACAAGCTTTTAATCTTTCCCAAAGATGGAGTCGCCCTGTTAGTACATAGAAAATTTTTACATCAAGTACAAAAATGTAAACATATCTCTAATAGTAAGTGTGAGAGTTAAACTGGATGTCAAACCTCTGAATGTGATCGCAATATATGCACCAGAGAACAACAGAGATGCCACCACAAGAAAAAACTTCTACAAACACCTTCAGAGTGTAATAAACGAGACCCCAAATGATGAATATATAATCATTATGGGTGATTTTTAGGCCCGTATTGGCAATAATATAGTTTTAGGAAAAAAAACAGCGACATAATGAAAATATCAAAAATGAAAACGGAGACCTTCTGACGGATCATAAACGTTTATGCTCTGCAGCATAAACGAAACACGTATTAATACTAAATTTTTCTCTTACAAAGAACAATACAAATACATTCTTAAAAACACTAGAGGACAAAGATCTATGAAAGTGAAAGCCTATATTCTGTCAAATAGAGAGTTACTACTCAAATTCTGGATGCAAGAGCACTAACATCAGCAGAAATAGGACCGATTATAAATTGGTATTGTGCAAAATTCGAATGAAAACACATATATGTGATAACAAAACACCAGAATACAAAACAAAGATAAAAGTCGAAAGCTTACAGGATATCTATTTAAAAAAAGAATAACCAAAAAAAACAGAAACACGTATATCACGTATAACACAAGGAAGTTCTTGATGAAAGGAATATAAATAAAAGTAAATCATTTCCAATGCGAAGAACTCCATGGTTTTGTACAGAAGTGAAGGAAAAATGGAAAGAGAGAAAAAACTTATCTGAAATACATGTCAACCAAAACACAAGAGGCATACCATAATTATTACAAGACAATAAGAAACGAAGCATATACACTTGTAAGAAAAAAACAAAATGATTACTGGGAATGCTTTTCAAAAGAAATGGAATTTGATTTTTATGGTCTGCAAAAGGAAATATGAAACTCTATAAGAGGTCAAAGAACGGAGGTAAAGGAACTAATAGAACCAAAGCACATAGAAAAGGATACATAATCAGAGGATAAGTTTAGTAGATGGTCAACAGGGTTTTCATAGTGAAACATCGTGTACAGATGCAATATTGCATCAGAAGAAGAAGAGGATACAGAATGGGGAAGAATGAAATAAAATTACTCTGTTAAGCAGACGACGCAATATTGATAGCCCAAGATGAAGATGGTCTGCAAAGACTGGTCCACAGATTTGACATAAGAGCAAAAGAATTTAATATGACAATCTCATCTCAGAAAACTAAAACAATAGTAATCACCAAAGAACCAACCAGATGTAAAATACAAATTGATGGCATCAGTATTGAACAAGTAATGGAAATAAAATACCTGGGAAATACACTGTCTAGGTATGGAGACCTGGACAAAGAGTGAGAGATCAAGTACAAAAAGCAAATAGACTGACAGGATGCCTTAATAACACTATAGGGCACATTAACACTGAGATGAAGTCAAGAATTTATAAACACTGGACCAATAATGACATATGCCTAAGAAGCAAGACCCGACACGTCCACAACACAAATTCTACTGGAAACGGCAGAGATGAGAGTACTGAGAAGAATTACAAGAAATACGCTGTATTCCCGATATTAGAAGAAAATGTAACGTACAGTGTAAAAACGGATGGACACTAAATAGAAAAAAAGCAAGAGATAAGTCACTAATAGGCAGGAAGAGTATCGGACGATCGCGCAAAAGATGGAGTGACAACTTTCCATAGAGGATTTAATCCGCCAATGAACAACCAGAGTTGCTTATAAGGAGGAAGAAGAAGAAGAAGGAGAACAAGCTTTTAATTGTGATGAAACTAATTTATTTTGGAAAAAAATACCAAATAGTATCTACATAACAGAAGAAGATAAGTCGTTGCCAGATCACAGGCCAATGAAGGACAAACTGGCCCTTTTGTACTTCGGCAATGCCATTGAGGATTGCAACACGATATTTTAACTAATTTACCTCTCTGAAACGTCTGAAAGGGTAGTTGTATAACAAAGCTTGAGTAACGGGGTAATATTTCACTGAATGATTTAATGTATTTAGATCAAATGTAAGTAGTTATTCAGAAAAATAAAATATCTCCTCTACAGGGGCATTAATCCTGAGTGAGTATCGGAAAATAACGTTAATATCTTACCTTCTATATTGCCCATCTAAAGCTTCGTTGAAAGTTTCCCACATGATAATGAACTCCGAAAATTGTGGCGAAAAGTGTTAACCAAGAGGTATGTCAAATTTAAAGCTCTATACTGGGAAATATTGATTTCGAATATGTAGAAGAATTACTAAAAAACGTAATTAATAAGTTACATAGTCTTTAGAATTAATACCACATTCGAATATATAAACTCCCTTCTGACTTGAGGAGGAGGAAATAAAATATGCTTCTTCATTCATCAAAAAATTGTTGTTTAAAAAAAGTTTAAACGAATCGCAATACCATCTCTTGGAAAAACCAGACAACGTCGTTAGTTCAATTAAATGATTTATATCTACCACAGCAAAATAATAGTCAAAAAAAAGACTTGCGGAATCCAACTAGGAGAAATTACATCAAAATAGAGTATCAATATACTAAAAACATTTTAATCCAAAGTCTTATAATGATAATTAATGTTTTTTAATATGTGACACATACAATCCTAGTAGGTACTAGTGCAGTAACAAGTCATTACAGCAAAACATCATTAACTTCAGTCAAAATACGCCCAAAAACTCAGTGATCATCTTAACAATATATTTAACAACTATGAAAATGCCCCCGTCTGTTCCCTTATTTATAACTTTGCACTAGATAATTATTTTTAAGACATTCCTCTCAATTGGGCAGATCTCATTAAATATCATGCTCCTAGTCCAACAATTCATTGCAGAGGGTGATTCATTGGTAAGAACTGATTTTAAAGCTGTCAGCTGTCAATTCCACAATTCCAGCGGCATCGTTTTGTCAATATTTTTTTAGAATTCAATTACTTTACTAGAAATTAATTCCATCGTGATCTACACATCACAAATTTGGGAAAACGCTGTTGCCCATGTCTTAAAAATAGAAGAGAAAATGTGGAAGTTGGAAGAGATAATACAAAATTTTATTGAACCTGTAATAGTAACGGTCGGCGTCAATGGGTCAGAAAACTCCCAGGATTCATATGATGTATAAACCAAGCTGTGAGTAAAAAGTTAAATGCTTTAAATATAAATATTTTTATCGTTGAAATATATTTTTTATCCAAAATGGTTAAGAATGAATTTACTATATTTGTGTAAAAGATGCTAGGTACGATAACGATCATTTTAAACCATAGAACACAAAGTAATTTTTCATTGTTGGATTATCTATTCAACTATTTATTAATCTTTCTAAAATACGTAAAAGGCTTGTTTACGACTACAATAAAAACGTGGGTCAGATACCCAAACGGGCCAGACTTCACTGTGAATGATATAGTGTATCGATGGGTCAAACAATAGTTAGAAAATAAAAAGGTATAAAGTCTAACTATAACTTGTCTACTATAACAGTATAAAGTCTAAATAGTCTGCTATTTAGACTACAATACGCTGGTGTATCGGATATACCTATGGATAAATAGTAAGTCAAGAGATAGGGGTTTGCGGCTCGGTGTTTCTCAGTTCATAGATCCCTATTGGTCGTGTGTTTACGCTTAAAAAACTAGATTATAAATAGTTATAAACAAAATATTTTTACTAACAATACTTTCATTAGTTATTTCTATTTTTCAAAATAAATGTCTCAAATAAATTCAAATTTCGTTTTAAACAATTCTTTTAAGATGCCTTCATGAAACGCCACTGATAGGGACTAAATAATTAAGAATTCGGATAAATTGTGCTGACCAAATTTTAGTTTGCTAAAACGTATCGTGAATGCCTGTGTTGTTGCAGCTGGCTCACTGTAAAATACCACATTTTACCCATTAATATGTACGGGGAGCTATCAAAATGTTGTGAACCAAATCGAATTTTATCCGTGAAACCTATGCTCACTATCACATACTTAAAACTAATATGTTTTTTATCAGTATGTAACGGATATTTGAAATTTTGTTTAATATTTATTTATATTTGTATTATAATTTGTAATTTCAAACTAAAAATGAAATGAGAACTGAAAGTTGAAGTTATTCATATGTAAAACGATATAATACGAAAAATATACATGCAATTAAGAGATGCTTAACACAGCTGTTGTTTAGTAGTTATATTTAATGTGCACTTAGCAACTATAAAGCAGTGCTATAAGCGTAAATTATTTACAACATGCACTATTGGATAATTTTAAAAATGTGCCAATTTAAGCGCTTCTTATCATAGTTAAAATAATCTTGGAACATTTAAAAGCAATAAGCAATAACTATTTATATGTAACTATTTTCTCATAGCATCACCAATATTGACTGTAGCATAATTGTTCAAAAATATTGATTTATTCATATTTGTATTATCATTCACAAGATATAAGAATGTAAGATATATTTAGCTAAACATAAAATTTCGTAGGCTTACCAGTATAAGAAAGCAATGAACAATAGTAAGTTCCAAATTTATTTTAAAAGCTGTAACGCGTTGTTTAATAATACGATTGAATATGCTACTAGGAAGGATAGTATGAAGTCCTGTTTTGACCATACTCTGCAAATCACTCTGGATCAAAAAGAAGACTAGTTACATAAGTGGTAAATGGTAACAAATACCAGTATACCGGTACAAGTGACGTTAACTATGAAACGAAATAACTGCCATTGGTCACACGTAATGGACAAGAATCGAAACTTCGACTGTGTGACATATATCTTAAGAGAAATCTGGACTATAACTGGAGAGAAATATTTCAATAAAAATTAATTGAATTGAATAGCAATTAACTTAGAGGTAGGAATGAAGGTACTTCATTCAGGTATAGAGATCACACAAAAATATGAAAACAAGGTATTGCTAGTGAACACAGAATGATATGCAACCAACAATATAATCTTAAAATACCAAATATAAAAGAAGTAATCAAAACTTTAATGTGTGTTATCTAGACTGATTGAAATAAAGTCTAAACAAATTAGTGAGCTAGTAAGTCGAAAGGGAGCTAGTAAGTCGAAATAGCTACATATAAATAGTTCTATCTTTGCTAAAATTATTCGGCAGTTTACATGCTACTTGGCGAAGCGTTAGTTTTCTAAATTGATAACAACATGTGAGTGCGTTGAATTTTTTAGTCGTTTTAGTTGGCTGACCTGCCGGTCGTCTGAGTCGGAAGTGGCTTCCATTTTTGGCCTCTTGCTTATAGGTCTATCATTTTCAAATCCTCCTATTCTTGGGCTTGCTCTAGCAGATATATCCACCTCCCGATCATGGCCCATATTTCCTGGTTTATTCATATAAACTGTAGATAATCTGTAATCAAACCACGAAAAAAGATTTTATATTACTTTTGGTATTAAAAAATATAATATAGGATACCTATATAATAGAGTAAAGGTGGAGAGATATCTTCTGGATCATTTTTACTATTAGAATAAATTGAAGTCCATGTTGTTTTTACAGTTTCATATTCTTTAGTCTGCGAAACTTTGTTTTCTGATTTGTTCATTGATGAATTAGTGCTGAACTAGTCTATTTAAGGTCATAAAGGTCTAAGGTTAGGGTAATAGTTGTAACTAATAACATACCATTTACAACTATTAAATATCATCATACGTGGCTCGACAATCTGTGATGGATTTTGTCCTGCTCAGAAAAAGTCGCCACTCCTGTCGATTCCTGGCAACTTCCCTCCATCTTCTGACCCTTAGAATCTGTAGGTCTTCTTCCACACCATCAATCCATCTTCTTCGTGGTCGTCCTCTACTTCTTGTGCCCTCTGTTTTTAAAAACGTTAAACTCTTTTTTTAGAAACCACATATATTTGGTTTTTTCCTCGTTTACCACAAGTCCTAATTCACTTGCGGCGTCCGCAAGCCTTGTAAAACACTGCACCAAGTCTCTCATACTTCTGCATTACTATAACTATATCGTCAGCGAATGCGAGAATTTGCGTCAATCTATTAAAAATAGTTCCATTCATTCTAATATTTAATTGTCTGATTGCCTTTTCCAATGCAATAATAAAGAGGAGACACGTCAGCGCGTCCTCCTGTCTTAGACCATTATTAATGTCAAAGAACGTAGAGTTTTCTTCTTCAATTCTAACGCATGAGCTTACGTTTTGCATTGTTAGTTGGGTCAACTTAACTAACTTAGGTGGGATCCCAAAGTCTATCATTGCATTATATAATGCAGTTCTTTTCACACTGTCATAGGCTGCTTTGAAGTCGACGAAGAGATGGTATGTATCTATGTTATATTCTAGTGATTTTTCTAGAATCTGCCTATGTGCTTAAATTTGATGTGTAGTTGACTTTCCAGCAGTAAATCCGCATTGATATTGACCAACAATATCCTTTGTAAAATGTATAAGTCTGTCAAACAATACATTGCCGAAGATTTTATACGCAGATGCTAACAGAGTAATGCCTCTATAGTTCTTACACTCCAGTTGATCATCCTTTTTATGCAACGGACATAGTATTTCCTTTAGCCACTCTTCTGGTAACAATTTATTCTACCATATAAGTACTATTAGTTTATGGATTGCTGCAAAAAGTTGAGCACCACCTTTTTTATACATTTTCGAACAGATTTCATTAATTCCTGGGGCTTTATTGTCGTTTGAGTTTTAGGATGGCATTTGACACTTCTTCTCTTGTTGAGTCTTTACTGTGTAGTTGAAGTTGTAGATTTTGTTGATTGCCTATGTTGTAACCTCCTTCAATATCGTTTATATTTAGATGTTCGCTGAAATGTTGTGCCCATCTGTTAAGAACTGAGTTTTTATCATGTAGAATTTCACCGTTAGTGTCTTTACAAATTTTTAGTCGTGGTTTAAGTTTTCGACGGCTATTATTTAAGGATTTATAGTATTTCCTCGTTTCATTTTTATCGAAAAAACTTCACTTTTTTGTATATTTAATAGCTACACTCTCATTGATAGTGTAACTATTAAATATACAAAACTTAAAATGCAGACTTTCCCTTTTTGGTATGGGTGCCTTTCCGCTGCCTATTTTCTATATAATTCTAATGTATTCTATTTAGCACCAATTATCCCATATTGTTTTCCATTTTTGACCTGTTCTAACCACCATATTTATTCTCTGTGTTTTTATTTACCTATTTTTTGTGGTAACGAAGAAAAACAAAATATCTACTCTGCTCTAGAAGAGAAGATAACAGGACGAGAGAAATCAAAATAGAAAACTACACTTTTGAAAGAGTCCAACAATTTAAATATTTGGGAGTAATAGTGAATGCCCAAAACAAGAGAAGTGAAGAAGTAACGGAACGAATACTAGCAGGCAACAAAACATACTGGAGATATCATGAGGTTCATGAAGGACAAGAACTTATCCAGAAATACAAAACTGAAAATATACAGAGTTGCAATCAGACCAGTAGTTACGTAAGCTGCTGAGACAATGTGCCTCACAGAAAATGATGAAGAAAAATTAAGAATTTTCGAAAGGAAAATCCTCAGACGGGTTATGGGCCCGATAAGAATGGACAACGGAGAAATAAGAAGAAGAATGAACAAAGAACTAAGAGGCATAATGAAGGAAGAATATATAGTTAGATTTATTAAAGCACAGCGGCTGAGATGGCTTGGACACATAGAGAGAAAGATCACCAGATGGAAACCAGCAACTGAAAGACCAAGGGGAAGACCCAGAGAGAGATGGGAGGATCAGGTCATGAGAGATATCAAAATTCTAGAAGTGAGAAACTTGAGGGAACTATGCTCATATCGAATTGAGTGGAAGAAAATTGTAACGAAAGCCAAGTCATACAACAAACTTATACAAGTGAAATGCGGAGTGATTCACCGCAATAAGCGAATCAGAGAGCTTCCACCCAAGATGAAAAGCCCTGATGATGATGATGATGATGATGATTTTTTGTGGTGTTCATTCTACAATGTTCCTTAATCTATATCTGTTTTTGATCCTATCGTATTGACACCTCTGTATATAGCCTCTTTACATTTCCCACTCTTATTTTTCTAATTTTTTTCTTTGGTTTTCTAAAATCCACGTTTCGCTTGCATGCATGGTTTTTCTTTGGGAAAATAACATCGTTAACTGAAAAAAGGAGACACTACGGCGATCACAAAAACCCCATTCGTATGGGTCGTACTTCATCAATAACCAAGAACTTCTTATTTGGTTCAGAACTTTTTAACCACACTGTATATTTTCTTTATATTTAGCACGCGAATATTCTTTAAGGTGTCCAATCGAATATTTTAATTAAATTTATAAGAAATCTTAGTCCGGATTAAAAAATATTAGAAAATATTCCGACCCAATAACAGCACCCCGTATATAAGATTTTTTTTTTAAGTGAATTCTGCATTTGAAAATAGAAGAGAAAATTAAATTTAGTGCTTTTTTTTAGATTTTAAATCTTTTAAATTTTCGGAAAAATATTTTTTCTGGAAAAATGTTGAATTTGTATTCTGAAATTATGTTAATTGGAAGTAGAAAAAAAAATGTAAATGTTACTTAATTTTAATTAATACCATTATTTAAACTAAATAATGGTACCAAATAATTTATATTTGGTAACAAATATTCACCTCTAATTAATTAATAAATAATAAAGAAGCCACAAAATACATAACTTTAATCAAAGAAGTATCTTAAAAATTAAAAAAAAAACAACAAAAATTTGCACAAAAAAAAAACCATAGCGACCATAGCCTAGTATTATGTAAAATAATAATCATCCTGAAATACTTCCCACCCAAGAGAGCGGCGCCAACACAAACAAAAATCAGAGTCGAAGGACTAAATAGGGACTCCACGAAATATTAGAAAACGATAACAGCGAGGAAAGTTGGGAAAAACTCAAAAATATCATAATTAACGCAGCAACAGAATCAGACCAGATCTGACCAAATAACTACTAAAACCGATCCAAACAGTAATAGAACAAAACAGAATTCCTCAAGAATGGAGATCAAGTATCCTAATACCTCTCTTCAAAAACGTAGACAAATCGGTCTCGGAAAATTACAGAGGAATTAGTTTATTAAACACAACATTGAAATTAACAACCAAAGTGATAATAAATAAACTGAATGAGATTATAACATTCGCAGAAGAACAACAAGGTTTTAGGTCGGGAAGATCATGCACCAACGCTAAATTTATAATGAGGCAAGTGCAAGAGAAATCGTTAAAATACAACAAACCGGCATATCTATGTTTCCTGGACCTTAAGAAGGCATTTGACTGCTTTAAATTAAAGGACGTTGTCCACTTATTGTACGCAAGAGAGGTACCTCTACGAATAATCAAAACGATCGAAAATATCTACCAAAACAACACAATAAAAGTAAAAGTAGAAGAAGAATTAACTGTCCCTATTGAAGCTGGCAATGTGATAAGACAGGGAGATTCTCTGAGTGATCTATCGTTCAACCTGATTATGGATGAAATAATAAAAAAATTAAGAACCAAAAAAGGATACCAAATGGGAAAAAACAACTTAAAGTAATCTGCTATGCAGACGAGGCAATACTACTCTCTCACAGTGATTTGCAACGTATCCTGCACCAATTTAATATAACCGCCAGAAAATTTAACATGTTAATTTGCCCAAAAAAAAATCAAAATGCATGGTTATAGTTATAACAGCAAATTTATTAAGTTGTAAATTGGAGGTGGAAGGTCAGATAATAGAACAAGTGATGGAGTTTAAATATCTAGGAATCACATTATCTAGCTACGGAAAGCTCGAAACAGAAGTGGAAAATCAAGTGAATACAGCAAACAGAGCTGCAGGTTGCCTGAATGAAACAATATGGAGAAATAAAAATATCGGTAAAGAAATTAAAGGCAGAATTTACAAAACAGTCATCAGAGAATAATGACATGCGCGGCAGAGACACGACTTGACACAGAGAGATCAAAAAAGATGTTAGAAACAGCAGATATGAAAACACCTAGAAAAATTGATGGTAAAACCCAATGGGACAGAGCTAGAATTACAGATATATGACGTAGATGCAAGGTGGAAAACATCAAGAACTGAGTAAGAAATAGAAATGTAGAATGGAACGGTCATATAAGCTGAATGACAACAAATAGTGTAGTAAAAACGGCAAGACACGATTCCCCAATAGACAGAGTCATGTCTGCATAAAAAGAAGAAAACGAAGAAAAAGAAGAAGAAGAAGAAGCTACAATATGAAAAGTAAAATGAATATGCCTTAAAATTTTCAAATTTTATTAACTAAGCTTGCGGTGGTAATGACAGAATCTCTTTGTTGAATAGATACGTCATTTGTTTTAAATAATCTACTTCTGTCAAAAATACAAAATGTTCAATGTTCATGCAAAATTCAAAGTATACCACTAAATTTAGTTTTTCATCAGTTTTTTAAGTGCTGAATCCATTTTTTTAAATCTAATGTACAGGGTGTGTATAAATAAATTAATTACTTCGCGTGCCAAATATAAAGAAAATATACAGTGTAGTTAAAATTTTATTAACAAAATCTGAAGTTGGCAAAATAGATAAAACACCCAGTATATTTGTTTTGATGAAGTAAGACCCATTAGGTATGGGTTTTTTGACACCACCTAAATGTCCACTTTTTACAATTAACATATGTTACTTTCCCAAAGAAACACCCTGTGTATGACCGTTGCTTTGATTTTGGTACTGTAGATTCGTTGTTTGATTTTTCTCGAGATATCCTTTAATTTTATTAATCTTCTGCTCATTCCATATTTCCGATTTTCTTTGGTAATTCCAGCTTTTATTTTTTGACCATCTTTACCATATTCTATGATTTTCGCCACCACGTTGTACATTCTCATAATTTTTCAAATGTATACTGCTTCCTGGCCTAATTTTATTTTTAGGTCTGCCTCATTTTCTTGACCTATGCTTACCATTACCATACAATCAGCCTTCAATACTAATACTTTCCTGTCAGATTTATTACTAATCTTACAGCCAGTTTTATCCATTTTTGATTCTGGTATTACTATCAAGTCAGCAAATTCTTGGTGTTTCGTCTAAATATTGATTTTCAACTTTCTGCTTCAACTCGGCTTTTTATAATTATTACTTTTAATACGAGATCAAAGAGCACCGTTGATAGCATGTATTCTTGACTGAGGCCTCGCTCGACTGTAAATATTGATTATGTGTTTTCTTTCGATTTTACTTCATTTTAATTTATTATAAACAAATGTTATTAGGTATTCCAACTCTATCACTGCATTATATAGTACAACAAATCTCCACTACGTACTACAAAACTTAAAATGCATTCGACAAGTGATTCTTATTTTTGAAGAATTGTATCTTGACCTATAATGGCACTTTTTCTTTCTTTTTACATAAGTACATGTTAGGACAAATATAATTTAAAAATATATCATAACTATCTTACTGTGTTTACTGACTGAAAAAGTTACTTACTGTGTTTTTGAGTAATAGCAACCCGAATCCTTGACAACTTGTCTAGCAAGTGGAAAAAGTTCATCTCTTCGTGTTAAAAGTGCTGGAATAAACCTACATATTTGTGCGGCAGCTTCGTTTACAGAAACCTCATGTAATGTTAGAGGTTTCTCAGGTTTCCTTTTACAATCAAACCTTCCATATATTGCAGCATACCTCCTAATTTCGTCCATTCTCCTTGGATCATTCTCTGGCATTGATATAACTAACTCTAATTCTTTACACACCTTCTTTTTGGTGTTGTGAGGCTTTGGTTCGTATTGTGGTAGCTGTTTACTTAAGCGCTCTGCTGCTGATGCAAGTTTTGCTATTTGATTTTCCATAAGACTTGGTGATAGTTGTACTGACATGTTTGCTCCTGGACTTGAACTTGAAGATGGAGGACATGCTGGGTCTAACGGAGAATAAGGCCTGCGAAAAGCACATTACTAATAACAGTCCATATTGCTAAGATTTAAAGATTTGAATGTATTACCGCAAGTCATAAATTTTCCCTTGAAGTTTACTATATTGTTAATGCCAACGTTAAATTTGTTCAAACTCACCTTTTGTTGCTAATAGTTAAACCAGGGCTAGAAACTGGGGGTAAGGCACCAAGATCACCAGGAGATGGGGAGTATATTGTTCTACTACTATCACCGCTATCTGAATAAAATACATGATTACTAGTCACGCGAGGGCTTGACAATTCTAATTCAAAGTCTTCACCGGGCACTAAAGGTAGTTTAAACTTTGAGTGGTTGGTTACCCACTCTTGGAGGCTTTTCTGCAACCTTCTAACGTGAAGCGGTTTAGAAGCCATACCGACCAAAGACATTATTTCGAGAAATTCTTCTTCTCCGGCATCACACAGCTGTTGAACGTCGTCACCACCCATTTCCAGAAGAGTGTCATAATATAGTAGTAAGGAGGCGTTCTGCATTACTCTGAACAGCTGCAATTCTGCTTGGTTGTTTGGATATGATGTAGGAAATACTGAAACAAAAAAAAACACTAAAAAATTTGTTTACGAATAAAATTTACTATTTGTTTATAAAACAATAATTGCTGCAGAATGAAAGGTTGGATGTGAATATACGAATCTTTTAATTTATTTTCTATTAAACATAGAATTAAAAATAGAATATACAGTAAGGTATCTTTTTATGCGAATTAATTTTATGCGATTTTAAGGTTGTGAGTTGTTATTAACTATTAGAATCATACATTAACTATTCACATTAAGATGTCAGTAAAGTAAGCGTTTGCAATTCGGGGATGTCCTTGTTACTTGATGTCCCTATTACATCATTGCGAGTTTCGCATTGAAATTGTTTTAAAATAATGTTTCTCTTAGCGGTGCTCTTTGATTTATAAATTTTTTAAAATTTTGCTGATTCCAAGTTGCAATATAATAAGCAGCACGGTTTTCGGATTAAAACGTTTCAAGTGAGTGTCTTAAAGTTTTATTTTTCATTAGAAGAGGTTTTTGCCATCTCAATATCGAAAGTCTTTCTTTTTATTTCTATTTTTTTTTATTTTATTTGGCTAAATGGAGAAAAAAAACATCAAAGACAATCAATTTGGTTGGAAACGAAAATTGCAATTTTAGATCGCTTAGGAAAAGGAGAAGGATCTACGGCAATTGGAAAATATTTTAATTAAGGCGAAATAACTGTAAGAACAATTAAGAAGAATGAAGTTGCTGTTAGAAAATCTATAATTTCTGGTACACAAGGGATGTATTATTAGAAAGAACAGAAAGGGCCATCGCAATTTGGATTGATTGACGAATTCAAAGAAAAATGATTTAATCCAGGCAAAAGCTCTTCAGTTTTATTAGTTAATGAAACAGTCAGAGCCACCAACTTCCACTTCCAAACTGGTAAAGAATTTTCAGCTAGCAAAGGATGGCTAACTGGGTTTATAAAAATAAATGCACTTCGTAATATCAAGATTACAGGAGAGAGTGCTACAGCAGATGAAGCAGCAGCAAAAATATTTCCACAGGAGCTAGTGAAAATTATTGAAGATGAGAGTATTGAGAGATGTGCCGATCAAGTATTCAAGTATTTAACGCTGATAAAACCAACTGTATTAGAAAAAAATGCCTAATCGTATTTACATCGAAAAAACTACAAGTGAGATCGGATGTTGAAATCGCTCTTAATCAATAAATCTCTTATACCACGTGCTTTAAAAGGCAAAGATTTAAAACAACTGCCAGTGCATTGAATGACTAACAAGAAAGCCTGGGTGACAACAGCTATTTTTAGAGAATGGTTCAATAATTCCTTCGTGCCAGAAGTAGAATCCTATGTGAAGAAAAAATCTCTGGATTTTAAAGTTTTATTAATTAAAAGGTAAAAGAAATAATAAATTAGACTTACTCACAATCAATTTAATTTAACTATCCAGACGACCGGTTTCGCTTTCTACAATATGCAAAGCATCTTCAGGCCTCGATACAAAGTTAAATAAATGCTGAAATAATAAACCCATATTAGGGTGTTGTCTAATAAAGATAAACAAAGATACATGATATAAATTATATAATTAATATAATTTATAATTTATATCATCTATCTTTGTTTCTCTTTATTAGACAACACCCTAATATGGGTTTATTATTTCAGCATTTATTTAACTTTGTATCGAGACCTGAAGATGCTTTGCATATTGTAGAAAGCGAAACCGGTCGTCTGGATAGTTAAATTAAATTGATTGTGAGTAAGTCTAACTTATTATTTCTTTTACCTTTTGAAATGGACTCACACAAGCAACACATTCATGGTTTTATTAATTATTGACAATGCAGCAGGTCATCCACACTTAGAACATCCAAATGTTCAAAAATAGTTGTGTGGTGTAGTGTGTAGTGTGGAGTCCGAGAGACTCCATAGTTAAGGGTTAAAACTGTATTTGTAATTTGTAATTTGTAATTTGAATATAAATTTTTCAACATCACATTAGTCTCTTTCTTTTTTGGCTTGGTACTATTCGTCTTTAAGCTCCCAAATCAAATTCGCCTTAAAATATATTTTAATTCTAAATTAATGATAAATACAGCTGTACCTCTTATAGAAAAAATCGTTTATTTTTTCCGATCAGAAGCGCCTCCACTAATACGCTCCGTTAAGAATGCGTATGGCCATAGATGGCGCATTGCGAATAATGTATGAAACAGTCTGACGCCATATTTGATCCATATTTAAAATATTTTATAATTGCCTTTTATGTGACGTTGCAGCTACTTTAAATTATTTTTAAATTTATGTAGAAATATGCATTTTTTTACAAACCAACTATTGTTAGTTATAGTCAGTCATCAACAGAGGGCAATGCGATAGAAAGCCGAAATAAAAAGTTAATACATAATATTTTTTAATAAAATCGGATATCATTATTTACAAACCGCTTACAGCGCTTATTATTTCTAAATAAATCTAGTTTTTCCAAAATATCTTTAAACCTACAGATCTTTTTTAAAATTTGCTTGAAAATTTGGATTTACCCTTTACTTCACCCTCTTACTTCTTACCTTCGTACTTCACTTTTAGACTCAAGCCCAACGTTGCTTCAACTTAGGGAGTTAATAGGGGTATTCGTAATATTTGTAACTCCAATTCATTTTGCAAGGTAAAATTGAAGGAAAAAAGGCCCCAGGACGAAGAAGAATATCCTGGCTTGCTAACCTGCGAGCATGGTATAGAAAGACGTCAACACAGCTATTCCGTATAGCAACCAACAAAGTCATCATAGCCAGAATGATCTCAATGATCGCCAACGTTCGGAACAGACAAGCACCCTAAAGTGGGTGATCGACGTGCGAGCCATAATACCGCAGTTTTAAGAACGACGGTTTTACTCGCGGCTCGTTGGTGCTGATCGACTAGCGAGCAAAACGGTCATTGTCAACCGTCCACAGCTAACATAATTGTGTTCAGACGAGCCAAGTAAAAAATAAAACAAACTGACGAGCCGCGAGCCAGGCTCGTAGGTATATAAAACCGCGGTATTGCAATGATACACTGACGAGCTTTACCGACGAGCCACAGAACCGCAGTTTTACTCGCCTATCGATCATGGCCTTAAAAAGGAGAATAAATGTATCAAACGAAAATATGAACGAAAAAGAAGTGATCTCATTGTTTTTAAGCCGATTTTTTCTCTCTTGATAGGAGTTGATCACTATTTTAGGTTCCAATATCACCAGACCTAAACCGCATCGAGTTTTTATGTAGGCCTATGTACTTCTTAAATTCTTACTATACGAAACCATCGCCGAAAAGATTAATTTACATAATAAAACAAGACGTCTTCTTAAACTATGTGAAATAAAGATATTTGTTAAAAAATATCATAGTTTTTTCTTATAATTTAAGAGCAATTCTAAACTAATTCTATCAAATAAAATTTGATGTACAAAACTATCATTCCTTACTGAAACTAAACTAAACATAATTTTCAATGCGTTACTTTTTCAACAACAACCCTTGGATCCTCCTTATATATTTCGGAAAGTATTACGCTCAAGCTAGAGGTTTTCTAACCACCACCACTTTTCTTGTTTTATGGTCATTCCTGACCTGCACTTTTATCGATTTCTCAATTGTCGTTGCACTCTGTCTGCATTTCTGTTTGGGTAGTTTTTTATTGTCAGACCTGCGCATCTCCTAAAGAAATTTAAGGTCGACTATTTTTTCGCATTGCGAGAAAATTGTGGTGGCTACTAACGTTTTATTAAGATTTTCACCCTATACTTTGTATCTTTTCAATTTAAATATTAGAAACATTAATTTTACAAGCAATAATTTATTGAAAATGTTAATTTGCACGAAATAAATTTTTAAATTAAAAAATAAAGCAATAATGTAGTATTAAAAATGTATGATTTATAACAAAAATAATTAAATTGTTTGGTTTCTATAGATATTGAAATATAGTTTTGGCAAATAAATAAACAAAAGTATTGAACACTGTCTAATAATAACTAAATATTCGGAGATCTTGTCTTGTTGGAAGAGCTCTTCTTGCTCGATTGTGATCGCGAATTCTGTTAGCGGAGCTTTACCGAGTGGACGTTAAGGACGATGGATATCATCAGACGACTGACGTTGACGTCTACAACGGATATCATGCGAACACCCAGGTTTCATTAACCTTCTCTCGATATGCGGGGTATCTATACCATTCTCTAGTTTTTCGTAGAACAAAGTTTCGCAAATGACTTGGTATTTTTGACATGTTCAAGAATAGAGCTTCGAAAAATGTTAACAAAAGCGAAGAGAGAGAATTAGATAGGTTGTTAAAAGGTAGCAAAGCAGTAGGATCATTAAACGCACTGTTGAATGCAAAAAACTTGTCCAGGGCAGCCAAGATTCGAACGTAATTAGTAAAAATATAAACAAGACTAAATACAAACTACAAACTATTACGTTCCACAGAAAAGCGCATATAAAAAAATTGCATAAAAAAAGACATTATTTGCCTTGAAAAAGTAGAGATACGTCCCACAGCCTTCTAAAATTACATAAAACCAAGACAAAAACAAAAAAGTTTCCAGAAATTAAAAGAAATAGGCTACATGATAAATTATTTTGAATATCTGAAAGAAATTCATACAAAAGCTTAAAAAGAACTGGTCCATATTTCTATTCGTTTTTGTGACTATTTATATTTATGCATATCGTGTTGATAAACAGGAAAACAATGGAACCTGTTTATTTTACTGGTGTTGATGTTAAAAGTAAACTAATTATTTATTAACTTCGTCTGCAGGTGGATGTTTTCCTAAATTACCTCGCTCTAAAACGTGTTTACAATAGCTTAATTTCTTCAATACTCTTCCAGTTTAAATCATACTGTTTTTCTATCAATTTTGTAACATCAACTGCTTTTTCTTGTTTTACCTACTTTTAAAGTAAATCTTTACCTTTTAAAGCACGTGGTCTAAGAGATTTATTTATAAGACCGGTTTCAACATCCTATCTCCTGACGCATTGCTACAAAGTATGTAATAATGTTACTCGATCTTTAGTTGCTTTATGTACACTTGCATTTTTTTCATCCTTTGCGATCTAAGTACGGTTAAGCATTTTTTTCCAATACAGTCCCGTTTCATCAGCGTTAAATACTTGATAGGCACAGTCCCCATCTTCAATAATTTTCGCTAGCTCCTGTGGAAATATTTTTGCTGCTGCTTTATCTGCTGTAGCACTCTCTCCTGTGATCTTGATAGTATAAAATGCGTTTCTTTTTATAGACCCGATTAGCCATTCTTTCCTAGCTGAAAATTTTTTACCAGCTTGGGAAGTGGAGGTTGGTGGCATGGTGGCTCTGACTGTTTCATTAACTTATAAAATTCTTCTTTGAATTAGTTCCTCAATTCAAATTGCGATGTTTCTTTCTGTTTTTTCTAATAATACATCCCTTGAGTAAGATGAAAATTTGACGCTTAATTTTGTACCAGGAATTATAGATTTTCTTATAGCAGCTTCATTCTTCTTAATTGCTCTTACAGTTGATTCGCCTAAATTAAAATGTTTTCCAATTGTCGTAAATAAAACGTAAATTGTCGTAAAAAATAAATCTTTCAATCCGAAAACCGTAGGGGAGCCATTCCAATAGTGAGACAGTTTTTTTTTATTTTAGTGTAATTTTGTTTTTATCCATCCAAAATGAAAAAATTAAACGCCAGCATAGGCGTTGACAAATATATTAATCTCTCTTTAAGTGAAATGTTTGTAACTTTGAAGTTTAATATTTTTTTGCAAGAATATAGATAGGTGCATTTGACTAATTGTAGGCCACATATTGTAGGCCACACTGTTGTGTTTTGAAAAAGTTTATTGAGGATATTATTATTGAGATTAATATATCATTTTCATAACATAATTTTGATACTGATTGTTGCGACATAGTTTATAAATCATATTTATTGAACACAAAAGACACTTCCAAAATAAACAAAAAAAAAGATTCAGAACATAAAAAAATGAGTAAACATAAAAATATAATATCTAGGTATATATCTTCCTAATGTCCATTAATCCAAAATCTATCTCAAACGTAAAAGAAGCCATCTGTCGGCTAGTGTGCCCACAGGGAATTGAGGGTGGCATGATGAACTTGGTATCTTTTAAAGCAACAATAGCTTCATCTGGAATATTGGGAAATATAAATTTGCTGGTGCCCTTCGTTTGTTTTCTAAGATACGAAATTTCATACTCTTCTAACTCATTTATTTTCAGGACTTTTCAAACATAATACACCTTTTTCCAGGAAATTCCACGAGCACAAAATCAGTTTCTATGGGCTTTCTATATGGCTCCTCAAATCCATCTGGATTGATTGTATAATAGCAGTCATCCCCTGAGGATTAACCAAGTTCAAGTTCCTCCTCTGAGCTTTCAGAACTATCTTCAAATATTTGTTTCTTGACCTTTTCTACTTTTTTCACTTCGATTTTATCAAATTTTTCTTTTCTTCGTAATGCTTCGTTCTTCTATGGCATCTTTTTCGGGTGTGTCAGTAGCTATAATACTTTTGCCTGTTTTTCGCGTATTTTTAGTTTTACGTTTTCCTGCTTTTGGAAAGCCCTTAAATTCTTCTGGGCTTTTAAAAACATCTGTGACAGTCTTGCCATTTTTATCGTTCTGTTGATTGCTATTTTCAATACTGGTGTTTAAGGTAGCATCATTTTCTATATCCGATATATTTTCTTGAATATTATCACTCACGGATATTTTATTTATGGCGAACGGTAACAGCGCTTGGTAGAAAGTCTATATCTGTGAAGATATTGGCATCGTATGGATATATACCACACTTTTTGAATGCATTTATAATATTGCTCGGTGTGAGAGCTTTTTCATGATCAAAGCCGACGCACTCAGCTACCTCATATATGGTGAAAGGCTTACCTGGATGTTGCATCATCCAGGTATCTACAGATGAGTTATAACATGTTGAGAATGCTTTGATTACCCCCACATCTAGTGGTTGCATTTTATTTGTGGAATGAGGAGGAAATGTTAGAATTGTTACTCTATTGTCTTTGGCAATTCAAATTAAGAACACGAATACCACGATGACTTTTATGATTGTCATAGATTAAAAGCAATGGATTTTCTTTAGAGCTGTTAGAATATTTTATAAAATGCTTCATTACGTTCCCGCAACGTTCCTGATGAGGAGCCTCGTAGCATATGCTTCTTTAGATGCATCCTAGGAAAAACCATTGCTGGTGGTAGGTATTGTCCCGTGGCACTAACGATGCAACAAGTGGTAACCAATGTACCTCTCTCCCTACTTGTTACCTTGCTAACTTGCTTCACCCCTTTCTCAGCAACAACCTTTGCTGATTTGTGAACCGTCGTAGTCGCAGTCTCATCCAAATTGTAGATTCTTCTTCCGTCAGCAAACGCATCAGTTCTTGAATATATATTCTTCAAACTTTGGTAAAAAATTGAAACATTATGTCTATTAAATGACGCACGGAATAAACTACATCCTTCGGGGGTGCGAAGCGACAGTCGAACATGACTTTAGCGAAAACCAAGACAAGGAGACGCAATATCACCAAAGCTTTTCATTGCAACTCTAGAAAATCTATTCAGCAAAATAAACTGGGAGAACAAAGACCTATCCATTGATGGAGAATACCTCAGCCAACTAAGATTTACAGATGACATCGTTCTGATTGCTAATAATCCTGCAGAACTACCAGAACTTATAAGAGACCTAAATGCAGCTAGCAATGAAGTTGGCCTAAAAATGAACTTGACAAAAACAGTAACCATGTACAACGAGCTAGTGGATGTCCAAGATGTAATAATAAACACCACTGCACTTAGGACAGTAGACGGGTATGTAAACCTGTGACAATTAATATTTAAATCTGACTCCTTACTCCCAGAATAAGGAGCTTGGGACTCTTTGGGTAGAAATGCAGTTATATTCAAATCAAAGATGCCACTATACCTGAAGAAACTTAAAGAGTATACCAAAAGAAAGAGATAATAGCGAAACTTAAAGTCACTCAAAGCTCAAGGGAGCGATGGATGCTATGTATAACAAAAAGATATCGAAAAAGAATAGAATGAATCAGACAAAAAACAAAGGTCATTAATGTAATCCACAGAATTAAATCTAAAGTGGCATTGAGTGGTTACACTGTGGTAACCAAGAGGGGTCAAGAGACCAAGAAATTGTTCAAATTTAAGGTTGGACTATGACATAAGGATACAAGTCGGTACAACATGGTACAGAAAAGCAAATATTAGACAATCGTGGGCAAAAATAAAGAACGATTATGTAAGGGAGGCTGTGTCATAATCGGAATATCATTACATTCTGTATTTTTTTCCAGCACTAGCCTAAAGTTAAGTTGTTCTTTTAAATTTTCACTTCGTGATTTATTTTTTAGAAGAAAAAGAAGAAGAAAAAGGATAATTTAATTTCTATGGCTTGAAGTTAATTTTTAAGTTTATTATTTGGACTCTAAGCTTCCTAGCGCAGCGATCTAATAAAATCCGTAAACAATTAAATTTTAATGAATGTTTTTGTATACCGACGTATTCATAGAAAACATAAAAAATCTAATCTTGATGGCCGGTTAAATAAATCTATTCCATTACAAACGGGGAAAACAAATACGCATAATAAAATACGGGCCCTTTTTACTACCTCCCTACTCACAATCGCTAACTACACGTATACACGTACGCACTACCTGTAGTTTTTATACTTTCGCATACATTGCCATCAACTTCCTTGCATATCTAAAATTCGTAGTTTTTTTCGTGCTAAAAAAGTTTTACATCGCCCAGTGTGAGAAAAGGGGTAAAGTCTTAGACGGTCCGAAAAAAAAACAAAAGATGATGTACCTGGTTTTTTTCGTGGGTGCTTTTATTCAAATAGGCATGTTGACATACCGTGTCCTCGCATATTAAAAGGATTTATAACCAAGCTTTCTCTACAGTTCACACGCAAATGAACCTACACCGTTCTTGTTTTTTCTTTAATTTTTTTTTAATATTTTTAACAAAAAACGTTAATCCGAGGGACTGGTTAGTTAAACGAAAATTATGCATCGCGGTATCTTTGGGTACTCTCCGCTTCCCTTTTGTTATTTACCCTCTTATTACTTACATAAAGAAAGCAAAAATCAAATCACTTTTGCCTATACCTACCTAAATATATTTTTGTATAATGCAGAAGGGCCGACTTTAATTATCTCCTTACAAATTTAATAACAATAGTCTGATTATGAAGTAAAATTCAATAAAAAAAATAGTAAAACTAAAATTTTAAAGAGCCAAAATAGTTGAACAATTAAAAAGATCGACATAATCAATATTTAAATTAAATTTTTTTAGGAATAATAATTACCAACCTCTAATAAAGAACTTCGACGAATCCGGGAAACAATAAATCTTTAATTAGATCTATTAATAAATAATTTTAAAAATGAGGACATAAATGTAGCGGTGGTTATGTAAGTCAAAAAATTAATAATATTGTTAATGAATAGAATTAATCTCAATATAATCCCAGTATATGCTTTGATTTTTTTGGTCGTTTTTTCACACTATGACAATATGAGAGATAGTAATTAATAGACCGATACGTGAAGAAATCGAAAATCCGATAATCAGTTTGGCTGTATGCAAGGCAGATCAACAACAGATGAAATTTTCATGGTAAGGCAGTTGATGGAAAAATAAAGGAATAAAGAAACAACTGCTCGTATGGTCTTCATTGATGTTGAGAAAGTATATGATAGAGATTGTGGTGGGCGCATACTAAGAAAGGAGTCCCCGGTGAATGTGTAAAGACTGTGAGAGACATGTATAGGGATTAACAACTAGTGTTAGAACAGGTGTGGGGGAGAGACTGATAAATTTTATGTGGATCAGGATAACATACCCTGGTGTATATAATGTTAGTAGGAAATAGTAAAAATGACTTCGAACAAAAATTGGAACAATGGAAACAAGCTCTTGAGTAGGGACGCACGCGGAATATCTCGTCACGAATTTTGTCCCGCGGGACGGGACGGGAAACAGAACGCGACAGCAATTTTTTTTGCTGCGGAACGGGACTGGCGCTTTGTCCCGCGGGACGTCCCGCATATCACGCAAACTTCTCTTCTTCTAAAACCCAAAACAAAATCATCAGATATTATTTTTTTTCTCAGTTGTATACCACTTTGTCAAAAAATATGAATTTTATGAAAAGTAAAGTATGTACCTTTATTTTTAACAATATTGAGAATCGCTATTAAGAAAATTTTATTCCAATTAAAAACTACGGTTTATCTCGTCCATACAAATTGCATTATAGTAGATAGTATAGTGTATAGTAGAATAAATATCGATGTATAGACAAATTGTTAATAATACAATTTAATAATAATATTAGTCTTAAAATACGCATATAATTACATTTTATTTAAAATAAGAAAGCCTCAAGCGATTTTCAGCCTAACCAAAAATAATAATTAATAAAAATATATTAATATTAATATTTACAGATAAATAATATTATTTATCTGTAAATATAAATTGTCTGAAACAATTTAAATGGGAGAAACTCGAAATAAATAGAAATTTCGACACAATACAATGTACTTATAGTAAAAGGTGCCACTTGTAGAAACTGAAGTAATTAATAAATCGGTCCAATAATATAATTTTAATGTTTAACTGTTAAGACAATTTATAAAAACAAAACCATGCGCTGAAATACCCCCCCCCCCCTATTAAATTATTTATTGTTAGCTCGTAAGCAAAACACCCAGACACGTCAATTTTAAAATAATCGTAGTACCTATATTATAACATGAATGTTTCGAACTTTACGCGATCCCTCTTTAGGTGTGACAGTCAATTTAATGAGTTTTTGTTCTTTTAAGTTAATCTTTTTTAGTAGTTAAGTAAAAAGTAATTATTACAGTCCAACTTATTACAACTAAATTAATGATTCAAAATACGTAACGAATTGTAAGTGACAACTAATACTGAATAAACAAATTACAGAGTAATTAAAAGCTAAAACTATGCTGAGATAATTCTTTGGCGTAGTTGGTCAATTGTATCTGGTTGTGTTCGATACACTTTGGATTTTAAGTAAACCATAGAAAAAAACTAATGGAGTCAAGTCAGGAGATCTTGGTGGCCACTCAATATGTCCCCGTCAGCCAATCCATCTTGCCGGAAAAACATTATCTTGATAATTTCGCACCCTGGCGGCATAGTGGGCGTAGCTTCGTCTTGCTGAAATATGACGTTTTGAGGGAACTCTTGTTGATGATTTGTAATTATATCATAGATTGCCAGCGTTATCTCGGTCTCCAACATATTTGGGTAAGTTTCACCATTTAAATTACCGTCAATAAATATTTTGACGATGAACGTGACCATACAAAAAAAATGTCGCTTCGTCACTAAAACAAATGTGTTGAAGATCATTAGGATTCTGTGCAATATTATTTGTCATTGTTTCGCAATATTCCATCTGCCTACTTGGTCATCCTCTGTTAATTCTTGAACCATTTTTATTTTGTAAGTATGAAATTTCAGAAGAGCGTTCATTAAAAATTCATATAATTTAAGTTAGCTTTGCAGGACAGCGAGACGGGACTTCTGTTATAAAATCTACAAGAGCATATTGCCAGCTCACTGGCTCCGCCAACATCAGCGACTATACTGGATATTAAAACAATAGAAAGACACGGAGGCTGGATGACTTCTCAAGTAGCAGAATGGTATATAGAAAATTCTTTACAAAATCGAAGAAATATATCAAATTAATTAGTTTCTTCAATTACGGATAAATTCGTCAGTTACCAGCAGCGGTATCACCGTTATATATCTGTAAATGGAGATCGTAACATTACACAAGCCGATAGGTCACCGTCAGGTTATATAAGTGATATTCGGTGTTTGGCGACTTTTTTTTGCGAATTGCAACATTCACTCTAGTAATGATATAAATATAATGAATATAGCTTTGATAAATTGTTTATCTGTTAACTAATAAAAACATCACTAGCGCACATTACCCAATTGCACCTGTTGGTTTAAGATATAAGAAAGACATTAAACCGATTAAAAATTATGTGAAAAAGCAGTGAAAAATCTCTATAATAAAAACATAAGACAAGGCCTTCATCAAAGTTTTGTAATTAAACATTAGTTTCTGGACTTGTCCGTTATACCTTAACATGTAATTTAGTTTGTTCAATTTAATTTAATTCAAAAATTGCATTGCTCTGGATAATATCTGTTCCAGCTGCAAATAAAACGTCAGAAAGTCGTAATTCGAAACCTTGGCCCATAAGCCCGAGAAAAGTATAATACAATCAACGTGTTCCGAAAATAACAGCCTTCTTAATACGACTATACGAATGGTGGATAATAGACTTCCAATAAAACTTAGAAATTGATCCCTAAGAGACGAAAAAGAAAAGTTAGACCAAATAAACCATGATTTAATAGCATTAGTGTGGGTATGCACATTATACCTATTTAATAAATATGATTCACGGAAAACACAAATCAATTTAAAAAAAATTTCTATAAACTTACAGTAATCGACTCACTGTGTATGTACAGATTTAAACTGACCACCTCCAGAATATATTTTTTTGAATAACAATTGAAACTCCCCGGTAAAGGTTCACATATAAATTTGCACTAAACTAACCTTGTAGCAGTTTTTTACACCTGAAAAAAACTACAAAATCAAGATTTTTGAACAGTAGGTCATATTTTATTACTTAAACATTAACTCTTATAAAAAAAAACAAAGGTTGTCTAGTCTGAATTTTAAGCAAACTTATAATAAAACTCGAATATATATTTTTTTATTACTTACTAGTGATAGGATCTAACGTTTTTTTGTACACTACAACCAAGTATAGATAAATTTTAATATTTATTGTATTATATAGCAAAAAGTAAATGAATTAAATGTGACCCTGACCTAACATTTTATATATTATTGCGATTAATTGAGGCCATGTATATATATATATATATATATATATATATATATATATATATATATATATATATATATCATCATCATCATCATCATGTGCAGCTTTATCAACCGTTTCCAATTACGGTGCAGCCTCCCTTATTTCAAAGTTATTCTATGTTCTTATTATTATTCGACGATGTCTTAGTTATACGTTGTTCTAATAATTTGCGCTCATTTGCGCCCATATTTTTCTATCTTGTGCTATTCGAGACCACGTTGTTCCTGTTAATTTTCTAATATCATAATCCCATCTGAGATTTGGGCGCCTCTTTGGTCTCTTAGCGTTCCTGGGGTACCACATAGTTGTTCTAGTGGTCCATCTGTTATCTGTTCTTCTTGCCATATGTCCTGCCCATTGCCATTTCAGGGATTTTATTCTTTGGATTACATCAGTCACCTGGGTTTGCCTCCGTATCCATTCAATTCTTTTACGATCCCTCTTTGTTATCCCTAGCATACATCTTTCCATTGCTCTTTGAGTTATTTGGAGTTTCGACGTTATTTGTCTCTTTAATATCCAAGTTTCACATCCATATGTCAAGACGGGTAATATGCATTGATCAAATACTCTCTTCTTGAGGTATAGTGGCATTTTGGACTTGAAAACTATGGAATTTCGTCCGAATGCTGACCACGCTTGTTTTATTCGTCTGTTGATTTCCGGAAGTAGTGATCCCGATTTATGTATGAGCTGTCCCAGGTATATGTATTCATCTACTACTTCTAGCGAGGTTTCATTAATTTTTATTTCCACGTTGGCGATCAGATCATTGCACATTATTTTAGTCTTTGCTGGGTTCATTTTTAGGCCTACCTCATTGCTGGCTGTATTAAGGTCATTAATTTGCAGTTGTAATTCTTCAGGACTTCTAGCAATTAGAATGATGTCATCAGCGAATCTAAGATGGTTTAGGTATTCTCCATCTATACATAGACCTTGGTTGTTCCAGTCTAATTTCCGGAAGATATTTTCTAAGGTTGCAGTGAAGAGCTTAGGGGATATGGTGTCTCCTTGTCGGACTCCTTTCTGAGTGGGAAATTCTGGGGTATTTTCATATATGCTTACTCTAGCTGTGGCCTCTTTGTATATATTTGCTAGCGTTTTGACATATGGTTTATCTACTCCTTGGTCGACAAGAGCTTCTATGACTGCTCTTGGGTATACGGAGTCAAATGCTTTCTCGAAGTCTATGAATGCTAGCGCCAGTGGTAGATCATATTCTTTTGTTCTGCTCATTACTTCCCTTAATGTTTGAATATGATCCATTGTGCTGAAGCCATTTCTAAAGCCTGCTTGCTCTCGGGGTTGTGCAGCGTCAAGTGTGTTCTGTATTCTGTTATTAATGATTTTGGTGAATACCTTGTATATCACAGGTAGCAAGCTGATCGGTCTATAATTTCTAATGTCTTCCTTGCTACCTTTCTTGTGAATAAGGATTATGTTGGCTGAATTCCACTTGGAATATGTCTCGATTTTAGGCAGTCTGTGTATATTTTTGCTAGGATTTTCCAAGTTGTTTATATATATATATATATATATATATATATATATATATATATATATATATATATATATATATAATATTATAATTTTGAAATAAATTTGAAAATGAAATAAACTTTCCATTTTAATAAATTTCAACAGCATTTTATAACTAAGATATCTGGATAATTTTAATTACAGACGCCAATTTATTAATTAGATTTTTATTATATATCAGGGTTCTTATTTTGGGTTAAGAAATACCTTTGTCTTTGTCTGGTGTTCAAAGAGAGCTTCTGAACATCATTAAACAGCGAAAAGTAAAGGTAGGTAAATTTAGGTCATATTTTAAGAGGCGACAATTATAATCTTTTAAAAACCATTTTAATGGGCAAAATTGAAGCTCAGAAAGGACCAAATCGCAAAAGATACCGATGGTTTAGAGACATAAAAAACTGGTACGACATAGTTGATATCAGTATAATGATAAGAAGAGCAGACAAAGGATCCTTACGCATAATCCAACCTGTATAAACGCCTACAGGCTGCATTTGCTTACAGTACCAAACAACAGACATTTGGGTATAATCAATGACCTTGCTTTTCAATCCTGACCCCCCTTCGGTCTCCTACTTCTTTTAGTATCTGCCATAAGTGTTGCCATTTGACCCTGTCGAACGCTTTGCGATAATCTATAAAACAAATTTATAGTGGGATATTGAATTCCCTAGATTTGTCTATTATTTATCTATGTTTAAACGATGATCTGGAATACCTCTACCTTTGGTAAATCCCCTTTGCTCTTGGAGTATTTCTCATTGTAGGAAAGTTGAAGTGACCTATAGGTGTTATATTACAGTGGATAGGTCTGCGTTTAAAGTGAGTATAGCACCACTAGAAAAGAGATGCTAACTGCCGCTGAATTGACCAAATAACTTTGGTCAATTTTTAATTAAACTCACTTTTAATTAAAATCAATTTTAATTAAACTCAATTAAACGGGAAACTCAACTTAATTAATTCTTAATTACTTATATGTTAACATGGACAATAAACTCAAAGTATAGATAATGTAATACTGAATATGCCATATGACCAATTATCTTTCAAGACACCATTATTATTTTTTTTTCATATAGGTACGCTTGTTGTTAATGTTGCTATATTTAACACAATAACTTAAGAAACAAAACACTATTTAGGGCTATCGTGGATTTGACCTACATTTAAGTTTATTATTTATTTTTATTTTCAATCTATTTTAATATCAATTTAGTGCAATATTTCTCTTCTCGGTCAATGTTTTCTAGTTTAATTTTTGTATTTTTATCAGGTTTATAATATTAATTCAAATTAAAGCAGTAGGTACATATTTAAATTGACTCTAAAAAAACGAAGATATATAAAGGATTAATCAAATAAGTACTGAAAACAAAAAAAATATTCTCACGTACTTTTTTCGTCATAAAAAGTATCATCGCTCCCTTATCTCAAGAAAAAAAATAAAATTCCCACATCTAAGATGCATATATCTCGTCCTTTAGAAACATATCACACCCCTGAAAGAGGTAATTTTTTATACAGATCTATCTAAAAAACGCCTCTCGGCAAGGGTTGACAGTTTACCTGTCTAGGGTACGCTGGAAAGAACCCCCGTAGTGTCATGACCCACCCCACTAGATTTTCTACCAATCAAAAAACGAGTGGTACCTATCCGAATTAGCACAATGCAAAACCCGCCTTTTAACGGAAGTCTTCAGAGGGTGGCCATATTTGAACCCCTAAAATTTTTTGGTCCATTTTATAGTAAAGGAGTCATTATACAAACTATAGGGTGACGGTTGCCACCCGTTTGCGATTAGTATTTGGATTCAGAGGGGGTGAGTTTTTTTGCCAATGAGGGATATGATTACAAAGAATAACGAATTTAGGGTGAATACTATTCATAGGTATTGTTTAAGGGTAGAAGGATTGAGCTTGGACAGAGGAAAATAATTTAAAGATTTCTACCGTTTAAAATCTAAACCTGTACAGAGAAAATTTGCATAGAATCTAGGTCAGTTTTCAACGGTTTTTGACCATTGTTATACCATTTTAAGACGAGAAAAAATATCTTCTCATATTTTATAGAGAATGAATCGAAAATTAGCATTACAACTAAATAATGCTATTAGTGAATTTAAATTTTTGTGAAGTGGATTCAAGCTCTGACGGACAATCCGTTAATCATGTGTATACACAATATATATTTATTTTTAGCATGGAACTCTTGACAAATATGGACGAGTTTTCAACTATCCTGTCAATGCTTCCTTAGGTTTTGTTTCCCTATTATCTATAGGTCAACATTGGATTTACTTTTTTGATTCAATAATTTCATATTGTGTGTGTGGTTGTGATATTGAGTACGAAATCTATAGTTTCATTCGCCTAATCATAAATAACTTTATATTATTATAGTTCTACCCTTATAGTGTAATCAAACATTATATCCATACTTATAATGACTGTCGTCGATATTTTCACTGGACTGCTTCGATGCGATTTTCATCCGTTAACATTCAACATTATTCTATTAACTTTTCACATTTCCGCAGAATTTTTCCCAAATTACAGGAGTAGCAGTATTCAATGCTTCTTGTCATGTTTCCAAAACTGCTGCGTCACTGTAACCGTTACGTACAATATCGTTATAGTAGTAAGTTTTGCATATTCCCCACATATATTCAATGGGATTGAATTCACAATGGTAAGAAGACACCTTATGTCCAAAGCTATGTATAATCTCGTCTACTCTAAATATTTTCGGTTTTTCATTCCTTTTGGCTAACTGTAGCAATTCAGGCTTGAAAGAATCCTGGGAAAATGAACTATTTTTATTCTTTAACCATTATTTTATGTTATGTACGGTCCAGGAATTTGTTGGTTGCTTATTTAAAATTTCCGAATAGTATGGGGCATGCCACTAGCTTTTTGAGACATTTCATTTTGAGGCTGACATGTAAGAGTTTTACGACATTGGAATATCGCTTAGTACTCAGCAAGCAATCGTAGGATCCACTTGAGAGCAAACGACTTTTTGAAAATCAAGTCTATGAAAATTAAGCAATAAACAGTTCCCACGATGATACTCAACATCTAAGAAAGTTCTATAGCCTTTGCCTCACTACTCTAACTTATTTGCGCCTGGAGCAGTTGCCAGTTATCTCACATTTTCATCAGATGCAGTAGCACATACAATTCCAAGACAAGCCAATTCATTAGTAGATTCACTTTCTTGTAAAAAAATTCCTGTCACGTTCAACCTCTGCAGTATGAGAATAACTGTAATCACCATTTAGTTGTCATTCTGGTATAAATATCTAACCCCCACAGGGCCGCCGCTAAGGTATTGGCCGCCCGTGTGCAACTTAATATTTGCCGCCCCTCTTCCAACACTTTAGACATACATACTATTATTTAAAGAAATGTGCAGAAGATGCATAATATAACAATAATAATTTGTAAATAGATAAATACTTACTTGAACATTTAGACTAATTTCTATGATCCAACGTCCATATATTATCCTAATGTATATCCTATGTATCTCCTATTATCCTTATATCCTAATTTAAACGTTCTTTATCCTAATTTGATAACCATGATACAACGTCCAGAATGTGTATATCCTACTATCCTAATTTAAACGTCCATTTAATTAAAATAAACCGTGAATAGAAACATAAACACATAAAAAAACTAAAAACGCACTTTTCGGGCTTTCGTCTCTGAAAACTTCTATAAGGCAATATCTATAATGTCCAATGTCGTACACACTTCATGTTCTATAGATAAAATTGCTAAAGCAGAAAGTCTATCTTGCTTCATTGAGGATCGCAAATAGTTTTTAATAATCTTAAGTTTTGAAAACGACCGCTCACCCGTAGCTACAGTAACAGGTAGAGTTAGGAATATACGTACTATTATAGTTAAGTTGGGAAATGTTGATACAAGATTATTTTCGTAAATATATTCAAGAATATCACTAGGATTTTTTCTCCGGAAAAAAATGGTTGAGTAGCTTTAATTTCTTCATATAAATCGGTTGCACTAATGTCACTATCTGAGCTGTTTATGTCTGTAAGGGCTTGATTCACTTTCTCACAATTGGTTTTAAGTTCATCATCGTTTTAAACTTTGGTTATGCCATGTATTACACTAAAAATGTCTGTATGCTGTTGAAATAATTGGAACCGTTCTTCAATTGCTTTTATGGCAACATACAAAATCTTAAAATAAAAATTTATTTTAAATGACAATTCCGGAGATAATATAGGTTCATCAGCTCCTTCATACTCAAAATGAGCCTTCTTCAATTTATCAAATTCTCAACTAAGACTGAACAGAAGACATATTAACCCATCTATAAACATAACCATAGAAACAATATTATAACAGAAACTTTACAACCACTTGCCTAAATTCTTGTAAAGTATCTACGTGTGAAATCCCAAATAACTGAACTCCAAAAGCCGCCAGCCGCTTTGAATTAAAAAGTGTTCACGAAGCTGCTTTAAGACTGTACCTGCAAAAGGGCGACAGTTCATACAATAAATAATATTTTCTGACATTTTTTTAGATTAGGATAAAAAAGAAGTATACATGATAAATGAAACGCATTTGAGTATTATCACGTACTGAATAATTATTATTGTTTGGAGTATTAGAGTTCACAGAATTATCTGAATTATTACTATTTAATTATTTGAATTTATTTTCGTTTTAAAAAAGTATTATAATCAGTGGACTGCTTTTGGCCGCCCCTATTGTTGGCCGCCCGTGTGCGATGCACACTTGGCACACATGGTAGCGGCGGCCCTGAACCCCCAGCTGTCAAAAACTTGTTTTAGCTAATTTTTTATCATGGCTATCTGCAATATCACTATTAGCAAATAATTAAATGCATATATTTTAGAACCAGATATCGTAAAACACATAAAGATAGGACGTCTGAGGTGGGTAGGCCATGTAATGCGGATGGAGCAAACCGACCCAGCTAGAAAAACGCTCCTTGATAGACCTATTGGTCAAAGAAGAAGAGGAAGACCCAGAACAAGATTCCTAGATAACATCGATGAAGACATGAGAAATATGGAAATACGTGCTTGGCGGAGGAAGGCGATGGATAGGGACGACTGGAGAAAAATTCTTGGGGAGGCTAGGACCCACACAGGGTTGTAAAGCCAAAATGATGATGATGATGATATATTTTAGACATTTAAATTATTAATACTTCTCTTCTCTTCTTCTTTAAATGCAGACATGACTCTGCCTGTTTTTCAATGTGCCTCGAGTAAGTTGTCGTTTCGTCGTTTTCGTGGTCTCTGTACTGATCGTCTTCCTATTAGGAAACCGTCTCTTGCCGTCTTTGCTACTCTATTTGTTGTTATTGGGCTTATATGATCATTCCATTCTACTCTTCTATTTCTTACTCAGTCCTTGATGTTCTCAGGCCTAAGTATTTTCATTTCTGTTGTTTCTAACATTTTTTTGTCCTCCCTGTGTCAGGTCGTGCACCCAAGCACTAATAACCTGACAAACCTGTTTTCCTTGATAAATTCTAGCAATTAAATGAATAACAAGAACTAAAACGGATTACACTATAATCACACCACTCACTTCCTTCCATTTCATCCATCCTGCTCTAACTCTACTACATTATTTTACCAACCAAAGTTATCAACTTATTTGTAGCAGTATTAACCCTAGACTACCGGACATTCGTAAATTTTACGATCCGCATACTTCTTTAAGTATTTTCGGCAGCTTACGGTCACCGCTCAGCCTTAGGCCGCTCGTTACCTTCTAATTTAGTCGTTAGCTAGAAAGTGTCGTGTGCAGTTGTACCATTTAAAATTTCTACAATATAGTTTTCACACCTTCGTCGTCAATTTTACGAAGCTCCGGTATCTACGATAGTTTTAATAGTAGGTGTACATTTTTTTTGCTATTTCCATCGTCTTCGAATAAATTTCATAGAGGTAAGTTGTTAGCTCATTATTTTTTTTGTATTCTTGTATTAAATATAAATTTTGAAATTTAATTTATTTGACGTTTCGACTTCCACTTTGGAAATCGTTTTTTGTAATCGTTATTTTGATAACGATTTCCGAAGTGGAAGTCGAAACGTCAAATAAATTAATTTCAAACTAACATTGTGGCTTTGTTCCCAAATAAAATTGTAAATTACATAAGATGCCCCAAGGAAATAGCTTCAGAACAATATATTTTGGATTTCAGTAAAATGGATTCCAAAAGGCCCCTGAAAGAAAAAGAACTGAAAGAAGAGGCTGCGCGTATTATGAATGGTGAAGACTTTGACTCCCTTCGAAGATCCCTTCGAAGACAGTGGTAGCGACTGGGAAGAAGATAATCTGGACATAGAACCTTCACACTCGGATAATGAAGCTGTCGAAGATTTGATTGTATCTCCTTGTTCTAATGAACCGACAGATCCAGATGCCATTTCGGATATTGAAAAACTTTCTACGTCGATATCTGGAAAATCAAAGTATGTAGTGGTCCCAACAAAAAAAAGTTTTAAGGGTAAGAATGATCATAAGTGATTTAATAAGATTTGACGAAAAGCAAACAAGGCAAGACAGACAAGTAAATGATCCTTTCGCTCATATCCCCGAAATATGGGATATTTTCATTGAAATATGCAGCACTTCAGATACTCCATCATCATATCTTACAATTGATGAGCAACTGCTAGGATTCCCTTTCAGGATGTACATCCCCAATAAACCTTCAAAGTGCGGGATTAAGATTGTTATGTTATGTGATTCCTCCAGTAAATATATGTTGGATGCAAGTCCCTATTTGGGAAAGAAAACTAATACCAATGGTTTGCCACTAGCAGAGCATTATGTCAAAGAACTAACAAAATCTGTCCATGGATCAAATCGGAACGTAACCATGGACAACTGGTTTCCTACAGTGCAACTAGTCGATGAACTGTTACAAGAGCCATATAAATTAACAGCATGAGGTACTCTTCGCAAAAACAAAAAAGAAATTCACACAGAGATGTTAGCACTAAAAGATCGAAATATAAACTCTTCGATGTTCTGTTTTGATCAGAAGAAAACTTTGTTATCTTACGTCCCTAAAAAAGAAAAATTAGTTTTACTGCTTTTAACTTTGCCCGAAACGGCAGAAGAAACAGGCAAGCCTGTAATTATAAAAAATTACAATAACACAAAATCAGGCGTAGATACATTTGACCAAATGTGTTCCAACATGAGCTGTAACAGGAAAACCCGAAGATGGCCGTTGTGTGTATTTTATGATATGGTTAATATATAGCCAGTATTAATTCCTATGTCATTTACACATACAACACATTAAAACGAGGTAAAAAGCCCGTCTCTCGGTACCAATATTCGTCACGATATAGCTTACATTTTAAAGATACCTGCTGCAGAAGAAGTTCCCACATATAAAGAAAGAAAAAGAAAAATTTGCTTTTATTGTCCAATCCAAAAAACGGCGAATGAGAACTAGGTACATATTGCCAAGTATGCAAGCATGCAATATGCGGTGAGCATGGTGGAAAAATTTGCACCGAGTGTTTAAAACATTAACCAATTCTATTTTTTATTCCTTTAAAATATGTTCTAGTGATAAAAACTCTCCAGATTCAGATTTTGAATATACGTTTTGTAATTACAAGGCATTTTTTATAGGTAGTAAAATTTACGATAGTCCGGTAATCACGTACAGCTAAACAAATCCGGTAATCTAGAGTTAAAATGGGCGTTCTAGATTCTGTTTTTGTCCTTTGAAAAGTTTGAAACCGTCTTCTTTTAACGGGAGCAACGAAAAAAATACCAACTCTACCACTGTCTTAAGTTGTATATCTTAAAAGACATAAAAATTAAAAAATAAAATGAAAAATAAACAAAGTAGATGATCTATTAAAGGACATCTTTATAGTAACAAGATGAACAAATAAGATTCTCGGCATATAAATTTCAGGACTATACTTTAGATTCAGTTAATGTGTCGTAAATTAAAAAATTTATCACGGAATGTACCCAAGAAGTTGCTACTACTAGTTCTCGTCGTTATACTGAGAAGTAACAGTTTTTTGCTCCAGACTTATACCTCTTCTTTTTGACATATACTTCTAAATGCAATTTGAATTATATTACAGCCATATCGAGGTATTTACACGAATTTCTCTAGAGACTTAAATTGGCAAATGTTCATACTGCAAAAAATAGTTTTGCAATGAACAATGACGCAATTTCATAAGAATTGTTAAATGACGAAGAAAGGTTAAAAAGAAATAATAGTCAAACTAAATATACAATGTGAAAAATAGAAATAATGGAGACGAATAGGAAAGTACCTAATAAAAACACATCAATAAAATAGAAAAATAAAAAGAATGGGATGGCGCAAATTGTGAAAATTAGTAGAGACAATAGGGAAAATAGGAAAACAAAATTTGAGACAGACAGCAAAGTATAAAGAAGAAAAAGTGAGGATAACCTAAGTTCTAACAAGAAACAATTTATAGAAAATGGGGACGGCGATGATGATGATGAAAAAATGATAAAATTTGGAAACGTTTTTAAACGACGATGAAAAAGAAAGTGTAGACAATAGAAACGATATAAGGAAAAGGAGGTCCAATAGAAATAACAAAATAGAAGTAGAAACTAATAAAATATTCAAAAACAACAGAAGTCCCGGCGAAATAGAGATTCTCTTCGAATATATATCATCTAATCACAAATTATGGGAAAAAATAAGAAAATAAAGATCCGATGATTGACGTGATAATATTACCAATATCTAAAAAGGAAAGCAAAATGGAGTACCTGAATTATAGGGCAATAACACTGTTAGATATCTGCCATAAAATATTAGTAAATAATTTCAAATTAGAAAGAATTTAATTCAATGAATTTGGAGTGAAAAAAAGAGGTAAGAGAATCAACTCTCTAGTTTTTCATTCTTTTTGGCCAACTGTAGTAACTCCGGCTTAAAGGAATCCTGGGAAAATGACATATTATTTTCTATATTTTATTTTATGTAGGTACTGTCCAGGAATTTGTTGGTTGCTTATTTAAAATTTCCGAATGGTATGTGGCATTATCCTAAAACTATAACAGATAGTTCATGTAAACAGTTTTTCTTTCAACCATTACACAAACATCCAGGTATTCAGGTAATCGTGATAATCAGCCGATTTTGATTTTGACGAAAACACAAGATCCGCTCCATCAATAAAACCATGTTTTGCGCCCGCATTTAATATAATATGGTTCGTTTCCCTAGTAAAGGTGTGTTTTATGAATTTTATACTCTCGTCCTGCCAATTTTACCTTTGACAAAAATCCACGTTTTTAAAATTATTATAGTTTCTTAAAAACTCAATTCTTTTGTGAGCGACACTAGCTCTTACACACAAGGCTTTTCTATTGGCTAATGAATATTAGAGTTGAGCGTCTGCGGATGAATTAACAATAAAAGCAAAACAAAAAAAAAGAAGTTCAAACTGCGATAATTAAATGAAGTGAATGATACACAATAAACGGTAGGAAGTTACTTTGAAATAAATATAACAAAAAGTTTTTAAAAAGATTTGAAAAATTTGTCGTAGTCAAAATCAAAGAGAACATTAAAAATGCTGATGAAGAACGAGCCTTCGTCCTAATGTTCGCAATAATATGGTCCTCGATAGCTTCAACGCAATGAATCTTAAACTTTAAAGTATGAATCATTAAACATGTCTTGATCCATCTATGATATTTCAGAATGATCAGAGCATAATTAATTAGGCTCAAATCACGATAACAATTAAAAGTGGACACATACCTACCGAGATGACATGTCAAAAATTCACCTTTGTTTCATAAACGCACAAAAATATCTTAATGCTTTAAGGATTTCTTTAAAAACTAAAAGGCACTAGAATGAGATTATAAAGGCTTAAAATCAAATAAAATGATGAAGAAATCTAACTGAACTAAAAAATGTAGCCTAGTTTTTGCGCTATGGAGTCCGGGTATTAACGAAGAAGAAAGCAAAACGTTTGCGGACAAGCTAGCAAAAACGGGACAAAAGTTCGGGGCATTTTTATATCTCAAACCTTTTATACTATCGGCAACTGTATGTAATTAGCAGAATAGTTATATTAGCTCACATTTTTTCTTTATTTTTAATCGTTTATATTTTTATTGAAAAATAAAAACTTGAAAATCGGTATAATACAAGGTCATATTAGAATCTGACTCAACTAAGGTGTAAAAAAGAAAACCAATGTTACTTTTATTTATTAAATTCAATATAGTTAGCTCAAAAGAACGAAGAACAAATGATATAAAGCAAGAAAATAAAATATTTCTTCTGTCACAAAAACTTGCTTTCGTCTTTTGAATCGTACGGTATTATCGAGGCCAAGCAAATGGGATAAGTTTTTTAATATCTATACAGATCGGCCAGGACTGGCCTTTTGTATTTCCCTGTCCTACGTATATAAATACATAAAAAAATTTAATCTATTTTGTGGGAAAATATTAAAGAAATATAGTTTTTAATTATGTTTTATTATGTATCTTTTTTTATTTGAAAATGGCGCATAAACCATTAAAGGTTATTTTAACCGGGTTTTACAGATTTTACAGTTACTAAATGTACATACTAATTACAAATTACAAATCATAAATTATTATACAACTATTAAATTTTATGTAGTAAATGTATGTCCTTAAGGAATTTGATTTTATTTGATACATTACAGTTTAAAATATCTTTCAAGTTAAGTAAATCAATCAATATATACGTTGGACAGTTATTGGACATTCACAGTAGGAACATTTAGGTGGTAGTGGTCTTTTGTTATGAAATGCCGGTGAGTTAACGATATATGTCCAATTCTTAATCGTATCTTTAACATTTTTAAGTTTAGCCTTATTAGAATTCCACGTTTGTTGCCAATTTTTTACACAGTGCTGTTTAATAATTCATATTGTTGTCATCATTTCAGTTTGCTTATCAGTAGCAGCTTTCTTTGCCAATTTATCTCCTTTTTCATTTCTGCGATAATTGTGTGTAATGGTAGCCAAAAAAATTGAACGTTTGTGTGTCTGTTTTGTAGGTGGTAAAGTGCAAGTTGTATTTGTTGCAGTGCTGGATATATTTGCCTTACGCTCTGAGGAACAGATAAAGAGTCAGTAATGAGAAGAAAGTTTGACTCTTACACACATCAAATGCCTTTAAAATGGCGATTGCTTTTCCTGTAAAAAACGCTGCAGAATTGAGGGATCCGAATTCTATATTCAGTATTTCCTAGTATAAAGGCCGCTTCATGTCCGATTTCAGTTCTTGATGTATCAGTAAAAATCTTGTTATAGCTAGTGTATTCTGATATCCGTTCTTGATATAAGTTATTAATCATTATGAAATTTATGGCACTCTTTGGATAGATCGTGAGGGAGTATTAGTAGCCCTGGGAGGTATAGCTCTTTATGTAGGACAAGAATGTGTCAGCTGCTCCAGGTCAAAACCATATCTCGTAAAATGTTCTTTAAAGGAATCATTTATCTTATTGAGCATAAACCAAATTTAAAATTAATTCTTTATTTGTCTTTTCAGTTATACCATAAATATACTTTAGAAGACCTTAAAATATTATTGTCAGTACTTTTGATATACAGCATTCGTTTTGATACTATTGCAACACAGTAAGTATTTTCTCTAATATTTACTTATTTTGTCAATAGCGATATCAAATTCTTTTTATAACATACTTTGTATAAAAATGTCGGGTTGATGACTCAGTAAGGCTGGCGGACTTACATTAATATAAGTAGTTAACTAGGTTCATAGTCCCTGACATGATTGTTTTTTTTTTTCTACAAATCTGTCTAAATTTTGGTATTACCTTTTTATGCCCTTCTTATTTGTATAATTTAAGTAAACTCTCTTACTCCATTTAACTTGGAGCTAATGAGCT
Source organism: Diabrotica undecimpunctata (assembly GCF_040954645.1). NCBI lineage: Eukaryota > Metazoa > Arthropoda > Insecta > Coleoptera > Chrysomelidae > Diabrotica > Diabrotica undecimpunctata. The sequence goes on from NC_092812.1 coordinate 53,369,104, forward strand.
TGCAATGAAATTTCATTCGTTTAGTAAAATATGTGCTGCTTCTTTCTTTATTTTTGCAGCTTTTTTACGTATTCACATTCATATTTTTGTATTTTTTAATATTTCTATTATAATATTTAATTAATAAATATTATAATTATATAAATATAACTATTGTAATAAATAAATATTTATTTAACATTTTAATATTTCTTAATTAGTAATTTATTGTCATATATATGTCAATCCCATTATTCGAATCCCTTGTCTGTGTCATAGATTGAGGTATTTAACTTTTCTATTATCTTTTCGGCGTGTCCTTGTTTTTCTTTATACATAATATCATTTTATTATAAATTTTCATCTATTTTCTGCTTTATCCTTTTACTTTTTTACAAATGATATAGTAAATCAATATAACAGACTTGATACATATAAAAACTCACTGTTACTCCGTCTACACATTTCTGCAAAAAAGTAAAAGCGAAAAATACTCAAGGCGTAATATAGTGATAAAAAGCAAAATACTATAGCAGCAACTGGATGTAGACACTTTCGTATTAATACAGAAAAAAATCACAAAAATGTAAAATGATCAACCTCTCAGTAGAAAGTGATAAAGGCAGTTGAAATAAATGTTATTATTACAGAATGTAGTAGCACAGTGTTCCCAACCTTGAAGAGTGGGATTATTGTGCTAGGACCATAAAATTATATTAAATTGAAAAAAATTATAGTAGATGAAAAAAAAAATAATTGCCAAATTCAATTTTATCTGATTAAATAATTGATAATGAGTATTAATTTTTGTTTTTATGAAACTATTGAAAGTTTAATTTAAAATCAATAGATTATAGAAAATAATAATGACTCGTGATTGGTTTAAATAAATGCACGTGTAAAATTCGAATTTTAAATGTCTATAGTAGGTTAAAACTTTCTAATTATAACTATTTGAGCTGTTAATGAAGCAGAACAGACTTTTCATTCAGCTTTAAAAATATTAGTAGGATCACGAGATAACTATTGCCTAAAGTCAGCTTCATTTAACCAAGACTCCCGAAAATTTTGTGCTGTTTAATATTGAGGCGAATTTTCTTTTTTCGCAATTTCCAAAATGAACAAAAAAAGACTAGGGCAAACCATGGTTGAATCAGTTCTTTGTTATAGCTCTAAAGTATGGATAAATAATGCAGATCTGAAGATTGTTGACCGTTGAAATGGATTATTTGAGAAGTGCTAGAACATCAAGCCTAGAAAAGAAAACCAACGAATCTATAAGAAATAACATGAATGCTACAGAAACGGTCATTGACAGAATAAAAAGAAGAGGTTTAAAATGGTTTGGACACCTATTGAGAATGCCTGACGAGCGTTGACCCCAAAAACTTCACAGATGGAAGCCCCCTGGAAGAAGAAAAAGAAGTAGACCTCAACGCTCATGGAATGAAGGAATTAGAAGAGCGATGGAATCGAGAGGTTTGGAGGAGGAGCATGCTTTGGACCGGGAGGATTGGCGGAGAAGAACAGGAATATGACGATAGCCATCTCCAAAATGTATTGTATTTACAAGTTGGATCCTGTAATATATATATATATATATATATATATATATATATATATACATATATATATATATATATATATATATATATATATATATATATATATATATATTTATTGATCAATTAAACACGAGATTGTCTATTAACTATAATTTTATTATCTTTAATTGAATCTTAATATACGTATTTTGCAAATAAGTATCAAATTAAAATATACTATTAATATATTTGAGTGTTTACAAGTACACAAGTTTAGCGGTACACAAGTAATATAAATCACTAGTTCACATCACATCATTACAATCGAGATAGATTATTCTCCGAAGATGACACATAAAATTTGCCTATTATAAAAGAAGGAATGAAAAAAAACTTAACATTGTATTAATGTTACGTCTTCACTTGAGCCGCTAATTAAATCCCCAGAGTAGTGATCAAAGAAAAGTCCGGTTCTGTATCTCTTTATATATCCAGCAACTTTTTGTGTGCGTTTTTTGTAGAGTGGAATGCCCACTTCAATTTCGGTAGCGCTATGAAATCGATAATTTAGAGTTTTTCTCGGGCTCGAAAAATTTTTAGGGTAAAAACTAGTCGGCAACGAGTTTGTCGGTCTAGAGAAAAAAAACCATCAGTAAAAAGTTCCCGAGACAGTTTTTCATCCACCGGTTCAGACAATTTCATAGCGGACTGGAGTTTCACAAAGTACAGTCGAGGACAGAAGTTTTATCGGGCTTACAGATTTCATTTTATGCCATGCTTTGCTCTGTACTTTCATTTCTTGTTTGTCTTTACTTTTTTAGATTTTAAAAGGATATAATTCCTATAGAGTGGGTATTAGGACAGCCAGATATACACGGACTCAAATTTATTAAACTCTAGTCCGGTAAATTTAAACAAAGAAGTGATTTTTTTAAATAAATTGCAATAAATGCTATAAAAGTTCTAAGTCGTAATTATATCTAATGCAAAAGTCAAACCTAATTCAGACAAAACTGGTGTATTGTTCTTCCGACAACCAAGCAGATCAGGTTATCGAAGAAACGGTACTCTACATGTATTTTAAACAATGGGTGGTACTACGAGGGTTGTTTGATAAATACATCACTTAACAAAGAATACGTTAATTATTTCCACAAAAACATTTTCTTTTTCAACAGTTTTTTAACGACATTCCACACTATCAATGCCTTCATTGTAGATAGATGTATTTAATACTCGAAATAGATATTTAAACAGAGATTACTTCGGAATTAAAATAAAATCTCTTATTGTCTAACATCGGAGAGGGTCTTAGAGATAATGTAACATTGGATTATCATTTACTCGACAGCCAATGTTCCACTCTACTGTACAGCATAAGAAATACGAAACTAAATTGCTCTAGTAATGAAAATATAAAACATGTAATTTCTAAATTGAATTAAAAAAATCGTTTTATAATCTTTTTTTGCAGTAAGAAGTTATTTACAATAAAATCTCTTAATTCAATTTATGTGCACTGTACATTTTACGCGGAAATGTTTGTTTGCAACAGTTTTACCTTTTTTGCTCAACATTAAAGACAGTTCCATGTTAATTAACAAGGTTATGAAAAGATTTAGATTTTTGAAACATATTTTTACATTATATTTACCTGTAAAATATTTGTTGCAACCAGATTAGTTATTACCCAGAATTTAATGTGTTTTTAATCAGAGAGCTCTGAGAGATTAACATGAGGATAGATATTTATTGAATTCTTTAGCCTTTAGCTTCTTTTTAGGAAATAGCCTTTACTTGGTTTTTGACCATTCAGAGAAACTAAGACCTCACTTTAGCGATACTCAAAAACCGGTTGCAAATTAATGGTACCCCAATAAGTTTGTCATAGTAGTAGTTGTGACTGGGAAAAATTCGATAAGATTGCAAGACTCCGAATCCGAGCGTGAGAGACCATGAGTACATCGAATTTTCATTCTAAGCGATTCTAAACAGACTATATTTGCTTCACGAACAAAAAGTATGAATCCAAAACAGATAAATCTGAACAGATCAAGTTATTTATTATTTATGTATTTAAATTTACAGTTTTCTCAGAATTACTGAAATTAAAAGCTGGTGCATTGGAAATATTTTCTATATTTATCAAAATATTGATCAGTAAGGGCAAACGTAACTGTGGTGTAACAGACTTTATAGATTATAGATTCAGAAATGAGGCAATTTCTTTAGGTAGAGTATACAAGGTGTCCCAAATTGGAATGTTTGCACAGAATACCGAAAAAACTGGAGAAGATAGAAAAAAGGTAGTTACTATAGGACTTATTTTTTCGTTAAAGCAAGGATGACCAATCAAATCATCAATAATTTCTCCCCAGTTTTTGCGAGATACAGGACTAATATTGAAAAATGTCGAAAATGGCAGTGTTATCGATCTTCGTTATTGGAGCTTTTAATAGATATATTCTGGACGGGTTCAGTGGTGTACAAAAATTTTTATAAGGTCTCACTAAAGAAATATAATACCAACTTATACTTTTCTATATGGGACACCCTATATATTTCAACGTTTTTTGTTTACATTTTTAATTTTCTTTCACCTAAAATGACGTACCTACTATTTATATATTTTCAGTCGTTGGAGCTGCTCGGCAAATAAAATGTATATAGTTGACGTCATGTTACAGGGACTTAAAAAATAAAAGACTCGGTAACGAATTTTGACATTTTATTATGAGGATATATTTAAATATATTTGTGAAACATAGTTTGTCTACGGAATCCAGCCAAATAAACTTTAGAGTTGCACAATTCGCAGCAGCAAATATTTATGGAGTTGTCAGTATTAACTTCCAGAGAAAAGATAGCCAAAAAGGAACGTGGAAAATACCAGAAGCCAACGAGCCAATCAAAATTACGTCATCCTCATCTCAAAAAGATAGGCAACAGACATAACTAATGTTAGAACGTATCGCGGGGCGAACTCTGACTCAGATTGGTAACAAAATTGCAGCAGAAAATCGCGGCAGTGACAGAAGAGATGCTCTCCAAATAAAACTTAACAGAAACAGAGAGGAATATACTGCAAAGTAGAAATGAAAACAATAATAACGCAGAGGAAACTGTGGGAAAAGCCAAGATATAAAGAAATGCGGAATGGTGTGATAATGAAAGAACTGTAGAAGAAGAAAAAAGACAAGTTAGACGTAATTATCTTTAGAGAAACAGCAGAAATAGCAGGGAAATTTATAACGAGAATATTTAATATGCCGAAGAAAAACAAGAGAGGCTTTGAAAAAACAAATTCTATAAAAGAATAAAAGAAAGCATACAACCATTGAAACCAAAATTGACGATATGCAAAGACAAGGACAAAGAACTACTAATAGAGAAGAAAAAAATTATAAGGAGATTGCAGGCGTTGGAAGTGAATAAAACGAGACGAGAATTATATTATACGACGGAGCAGCTCATTGAAAATCTGAGTTATGAAGAAGTGGTTCAAATAATTAAGAAACTAAAAAATAATAGAGCGAAATTTCGGCAGAATTATTAAAATATGGAGAATCTGAACACGAGTGAAGAATTCATTAACTAATAATATTATTATGAACCAAGAAACAGGTGCTGGAGGAATGGGCAGTTGGCCTTATACAACCAATATATAAGAAAGGAGATAAGAGGGAATGCCAGAATTATAGGCCAATTACATCGCTACTGCTACTTAAATGTTGTATACAAAATTATTTCTGGAATTATCTATAATAGATCGTTAGAATACTTTAAGAATATAATAGGTGATTAAAATTGCTATTTAAATTATAATGTTGATTACTAAAGTAGCTAAATATAATTGCTAATTCTTTCTTCTGCAAATCATTCGTTATTATTCTACAGTAGTTATCAGAAGAACGTTTTAAGAAGATTTTAATTTTTAATATCTTGAAATGACAATATTGTATTCCAGAGAGTTCACGATTTGAAATATTTGTAATTAATGTAATAAAAATAATGAAGGCACTAAACAGTGTCTTAAACTTTTAATAAGCATTTCTGGATTTTTGCTGCGGGTGGTCTTGGGATATATAACTTGCATAATTTGCAATTTAAATATTACCAAACGGTGAAATATTAGCAACCTTCATATCTGACACTCGATTTTTCACTCATTTTTTTTTTTTTTTAATTAAGTTAAAGCTTATCTCAAAATAACTAGGACATCGCATTACTATTTAATACTATTGTTTTAAAATCGATGGCAATGTATGTAATCATGGAATATTCATCCTGACAATTGTAATGGAATGAAAATACATGCAAAACTAGTAAGAAGCAAGTGTTTCAAAATAAATATTCCAGAATTAAAATTTTTACTTTAAGTATTAAAAATTATTTTGTGATTATTACATTAAGTGCCAACGTAGATCTCCAAAGAAATCACATAATTCCAGCAGTTCGAGCATTACCTATTAATATGGATGAAATTTGGTTGCAGCAAGACGGCTGTCCAGCTCACAATGCACGAGAGGCGTTACATTACGTTTCTAGATCGAGTTATTAGTACAAATGGCACCATAAAAATGGCACCTCGCTCTTCTGATTTTGCACCTTTGAACTTTTTCGTATGGGGTTATGTGAAGTAACAAATTTACTGACATGAGCATGAACGTGCCGGAAATTTAGACAAATTATGTCAAAAAATCCTTCAGGCCTTTCAAAGCATAACACCCGAAATGTTGTCGAATACCCAAAGGCAATTATACAACAGATTGGGCTACTGCTTGGCTAAACGTAGTGGACTTTTTGAAAATTTAATTTAGGAATTTATTATGTTATTTTTATGAATTGAGATTAAAGAAACTGTTGATTTAATCTAAAATTTAAACCTGCTTCTAAATCTTGTAATCACATCGTTGAAATATTTCCCCAGACCATCTAAAAAATAAAATTTCTTTCGGCAGCAATGTACAGACAAGACTGCCCATAGTGCTTACGGGTCTATCACAGATATGTGGTTACATGTTATTCTCTTGGACATACAAGTCTATATAATATTTTTTCTCAGTTAGTTACGTTGTCTTAATGACCTATAGTAAGATAATTTTTTCCATATCTGTATACAGCTAACGCAGTTATAACTATAATTGATTATGAAATAAACAAAACCAGAATTTGCTGAGTCTAATATATATTATAATATGCATAATACATATACAGTGTGGCGCACCGAAAACGAAACAGAGGCATTTACTGGCAGATGATTCCTTTTTTGAAAAAACGCTCGGACCCGTCGATTTTGTTTTCGAGGGGGACACAAAATTGGCATAAAATCACTTTAACATTTGCAGCTCCTTAAGCGGGGGTGGCATCATCCCTAAAATCTTAAATGAAAAGGGGGGTCGAATGATCCATTATTTGAAAGGTCTTTCAACTCCCTTTATAATGATGTAAAATTCATGTATTCAATTCAGTAGTTTTGGAGATTTATTGATTTAAAGTTTAAAGTAGACTTTAATAGGTACATCAAATTAGTTTGTACTTCTTTCAGAAGAAATTTGAGTAAAAGCATTTTCTTGATAAGTAAATGCTTTTATTTACTATGCCCATGGTTTATTAATAATAAAAATAGCAATTGAAGTGTCCTTTGTGACAAAAAAAGTTATTTCTTGAAGAAAGATAAGTAGAGAATGCCACGTACTTATTTTAAATAGTAAATAGTACATTAGTTTGCGATTGATTTGACCAATCTTTGTTGTTAAAATATCATTTATTGCTTTATACATAAATTAACCATGGTATATTCCACGGCAGAAAGGGTTGAAATTATTGAAATATCTCTCGGAAATAATCAGTGCGCTAATAGAACAGCACAAATTTTTAATGTGCGACATGAGAACAATAATGTGCACCGAAAATATGTTCTAGAACTTGTAGCTAAATTTCGGGAAACTGGATCAGTCGCCAATAAAAAACGTAATATTGAAAATCCTATAAGGAACGAAGCAACAGAAGTGGGGGTTTTAGTGCAAGTTATTGTAGATCCTACATTAAGTACCCGCAAATTGCAAATTTCGTGTGGTGTTAGTCGACGTACTATCCAACGGATTCTAAAGGCTCATAATTTTCATCCGTATAAAATTCACCTTGTACAAGAACTTAATGAAGACGATTTTGATAAGCGATTAGAATTTTGTGAAGTTATGAGTGAACGAATTACAAACGATGAACAATTTTTATTTAACATTTGCTTTTCCGAAGAATGTTCCTTTTTTTTAAAGGGCGAAGTAAATCGTCATAATTGTCGATATTGGTCGGACTCTAATCCCAGAATTTACCATGAGGTACACACACAGCAGCCACAAAAATTAAATGTTTGGGCTGGCATTTTTGGCGATCATTTGGTTGGTCCTTTTTTCTTACCTGGAAATTTGACTGGTAAAATGTATTTGGAATTACTGCAAAATGCCATAGATCCTGCGCTAACAGATATAATTGAAAATCAGAATGATGGTCGATACGTTGAGAATATGTTGATGTTCCAACAGGATGGTGCCCCACCACATTACGCATTAAGAGTTCGGCATTATTTAGATCAGACCTTTCCAGGTCAATGGATTGGTAGAAGAGGTGCCGTTGAATGGCCCCCAAGATCGCCAGATTTATCACCTTTGGATTTCTTTTTGTGGGGTTACTTAAAAAGCAAAATCTATGCTACTCAGCCAACATCCTTAGAAGATTTACGACAAAGAATTGTGAATGAGTGCCATCAAATTACTCCTCAAATATTGCAAAATGTCCGGCAACGTTTTCAGCAAAATCTTTATTATTGCATGGAAAGTAATGGTGGTCATTTTCAACATTTACTCGGCTGACAGGTCAGTTCATTCTTTATTTTTAACAACTTTGCTGCTATGTATTGATCTCCTCTTACGATGATGTATTTAAACTTTAAATCAATAAATTTCCAAAACTACTGAATTGAAGTACATGAATTTTACATCATTGTAAAGGGAGTTGAAAGACATTTTAAATGATGGATCATTCGACCCCCCTTTCCATTTAAGATTTTAGGGATGGTGCCACCCCCGCTTAGGGGGCTGCAAATGTTAATGTGATTTTATGCCAATTTTGTTTCCCCCTCGAAAACAAAATCGACGGGTCCGAGCGTTTTTTCAAAAAAGGAATCATCTGCCAGTAAATGCATCTGTTTCGTTTTCGGTGCGCCACCCTGTATATATATATATATATATATATATATATATATATATATATATATATATATATATATATACTTTTTCATCGGACTGCCCTGTAAATATGAATATGAAGTTGTTTGTGCAAAATTGTATGTACAGGAACCGGATATACGAACGGAGCTCAACAAACAATCCACCTGAATAACATATCTAATTTTTATGAAGACAAAAAAGGTGGGCATTGTTAGGACCTCAGTTATTATGAATTATACAGGGAACTAAAATTGTCTCGGCTGTTTTGCCTTTGAACGTAGTATATACGTATAAGAAGTCACGTAAAAAGATCATTTTTGTTGGAATATAACAAAACCAATTTGAACTGTATAAAAGTTTAAGATTCTAACGAATCATTTTGTAATATTTTTAAGAGGATTGAGTGCAATATGAAATATAAGAATAATTATAATTATTTTTATTTAAATACGTTATTCACTGGTTTTTGCTACAATTTTCTATTTTTACTGGGAATAAGCCACAATTTTACTTAGAAATAAGTTTTATTTGTTCTCAAAAACATTTTTTTTTTGTTACTTGGTAAAAGGAATTCTTCTAATAATTTAATTTTATCTGAGTCATTTTAAAATGACAATTCAGACATATGGACGGCGTTATGCATCACTAGACCAAGCGCCATTTTCTCAAATTGTGGATTATGGCGCTTTCTGGTGGGAAATAGCATAAACTATCCACAGAATAAATCTCATTAGTCTGTTAGTAACGGTTAACCAGATATATTTAAAAAGACCAAGTGCCTTTCTTCTTATTCTGTATTTTGAATTTTGCATAATTAGACCAAGCGACTAATTTTCTGTATTAGTTTTGCATCAGTAGACCAAGCGCCTCTTGCGAGCGTTTTAATGATTGTAAATCGAATATTTGGCAACATACGTACATAAACGTTGTTGACAATAACTTGTTGAGGCGTTTAGGTTAAGAAGTAGTGTCAGTTATTGCTTAAAGTTTTCTATAAAATTAAGAGAGCTATAATTTGTTCAAATATTTCCGTTCCAATAAAGCGTAAAAGAACAAAAACCAGTAACAAAAGAAATACTACAAGGATATACACAATATCGGCTGTGACAGTGTATAAACCTTTCTTTTTACAGACCTTGAGAATATCAAGTTGCAAAGTCAATGCAGCATTGAAAGCTATGAAACGTCCAATGTGTGTTCGAGATTGTCGTGGTCAAAGTGGAGGTCATAATAAAATTAACGATAATCGTGTACAAAAAGTAATTGAGCACATAACGAAATTCCCCCTAAGTATAAGTCACATTACAGAAGAGCTAATACAGAAAGAGAATACCTAACAGAAGAAACAACATTGAGTAAAATGTATGAATTATATATTGAAGAAGCAGACAATGATCCTGTTACATTTTCGTTTTACAAAAAAATATTTTTAACACGATTTAATCTTCAAAGAAAAAAGTTGAAAAAAGATACTTGTAGTAGATGTGATTGTTCGAATTAGAAATTAAAAATTGCGCAGATAACTAAAAATGAAGCAAGTTAAAGGAAGAAAAAAATGTGCACTTAGAAGCTAAAAATGCACAATCTAGAAGAAAGTGTTCAACCAGAAGTGGAAACTTTTATTTTGATTTAGAAAAATTCTAACAAATATTGTATATTATAAGCGTCAATTATGTATTTACAACCTTGGTATCCATAGCGGTAAGGATAACAAAGGTCATTGTTATGTTTGGATAGAAGGTGAAGCTGGTCGAGGAGCCCAGGAAGTAGACAGTTGTCTTAAGAAACACATTGAACATCTTGTACCGGCCAAAACCGCAACATCAAAATAGTTTTGAGTTTGAAAACGATTTTGGAAACTCATCCTACCATTGAAAAAATTACATTACGCTATCTCTTTCCTGGTCATAGTTTTTTACTCAATGATAGTGATTTTGGAGATATTGAAAATGCCCTAAAATTTCAACAACGTTTATATACCGTTGATGATTACCTAAACGGGATGAAGAAATCCCGTAAAAAGAAGCCACTAGTAGTTCACAGAATGAAAAAAGAAGAATTCGTTGGAACAAATAAGTTGGAAACTATGATTACAAACCCTAAATCAGACATAGAAAACAGTAAGGTAAGCTGGCTTAAAACAAGAGAAATTGAAATAAGAAAGGATAAACCACTGAATATTTTTATGAAAACTGATTTTAACACTAGTGAAGTTGAAGTAGATCTTCACAAGAAACTTCAAAAAGGACGGCCCGTTGTAATGCAATACCTAAGTAACCGCTTAATTCCTCTTTGGCCCACAGGCAAGCCACTTTCTGTGCCTAAGCTTAACGACTTAAGATCTTTAATGCACCTAATACCAAATAAAGCAAAACTTCTGTATCGCTCCCTTTTCAGTAACAATACAGTAGAAGATGACATTGACGGATTTGATGGAGACTTAGACTTTGACATAAGAGATGAGTAATATTTATTTACTATTTTCATAATATTCAGAAAATTGTACCTACTGTTAACACTGAGTTTAAATTTTTTTTTTATATTTTTGATTAATTTATTATTAAGTTATTAGGACATAAAGGAATTGTTAATGAGATTTTTAAATGTTGTTAAAATGGAGCTAGCACTTCTTTTATTGGACCAAAACCTTTCTGCCGTATGTCGAAAATTTACTTTGTGGAAGATTTCCGAAAATGAGAACAAAACTCAGATCATGTCTCTAACAAATGGGAATATCTGGAAATATTTGAGCGGAGACTTTTTAGAACCTGCATCGCTAATGAAGAGTTTTGTTATGATCATTAAATATGATACAAAATATTAACAAACAAATAAATTTTACATAGAGTTATCCCAGGAAGCACCTCAAACATACTGACAATATGATTTAAGGTATTACATTTTAAAATGTGTATTGACCTGTGCAAATGTTAGATAAGTGATGTATAGAAAAGAATTAGTTCGGTTTGTTTTCAATGTAACAAAAAAAAGATAATCTGCTAAATTTAAGTTGGTATTTTCAAATCGGCTTCGAACATGGAAGTCCAAAAGTCAAATAAATAATTTGCTATACAATTCACTTGTTATAAAGACTGTATTTGAAAAAATCGAAGATTATAAAATCAAAAAGTTTTAGTACGATCTTTTTTTATAAGAATTTTGATTCTCTTTGGTATCTGCAATTTTTAAGTAAATTAACAATAATGATAAAACTTTTCTTCAGTGATTGCTGCGCATGCACAATGTTCTTCGATTTCCTTCGAGATCATTATTAAAAGTTAATTGGGTGGCTCAGTAGTACCATTTCACCCTGATATTTATTTTTACAATTTAATTGAAAACTTTGAAACTCGTAAATAAAGGTCTACCGTTCTACCATAACTAATCCTAGTTAATATTATGTGAAATTATATGGCACTTGACAGGTCAACTTTTTATTTCCAGTGTGAATTTGTATTAAGTATCTGTCGGATCCATCACTATTTGATACAATAAAATGTGAGAACACTACAGATATCGATTTGTTAAAAACGAACCAGTTAGATCTATTTACGGTATTATTTTTTGTTCTATCGACGGCAATGTCCACAGCCAATGATAATATTCTCGTGAGATTATTCCGCATTTGTCTTTGCTACATGTTATAAGAGAAAACCAGGAAATTCAACCGTGAAAGTCTATATACAGAGGTAGCAAAATACGAAAGAAATAACAAACATTTAAATTTTATGTCCGTTAAGAAATTTATTTTGGCTCTTGTTGTTTTTAATATATTTGCCTAAGTTGTTATTTGTTCTGAAAGCTGGTGTTATTCCTTTCTTTTTTATGTTTTTGGCTATTTTTGTTGATATTTACATAATAAAAAGCACTTACACAGTGGTGTATACAAACTTAAATATGGCGACTGCCCAAAAACTTACATCGGTCAAACTGGTAGAAATTTTAATAAACGAATAGCAAAACATTAAAGGGATTTCAATAATAGAAAAACAGATTCTACATACGCAGTTCACCTTCACCTTCACCTAGATCATAATCATTCTTCTAATGACGAATTTAAAATTCTTCACATTCAAAATAAAGGCCTTCAGCTATCTTTGTTAGAATCTATAGAAATTAACAAATTAAAAAACACAAATATAATTCTGAATGACCAACTTGAGACAAACAGTTCTTCCCTCCTCAACCTATTTCATTAAAGACTATAAAGTGTAAACGCATGCCAAAAATAAATCACTTGAGAAAGGCATTCAGCCGAAACAGCTGTAGTAATAAGAGTTTATAATAAATTTTGTGGAAGTTTTTGAAAACAAAGTTTTCAGTGTTTTATTATTACATAAAATGAATTTCCATTAAACAACGGTCGAATCCATCAATTATTTTTAAAGAAATGCTTCCTAATACTCTTCCACCAGAACCCATTCTAACACGATGGGGAACATAGTTGGAAGCCGCTTTTTTCTATTCAGACTATTTCGTAAATTTAAAAAATATAATTCTCTTTAACGGATGAAAATTCCCAATTTCTGCTAGATGATAAACAAATTTTAAAAAACAACGTTCTTCAGTAGCAACTTTTATCCATTAAATCAAATTTTAGTTTGTTTAAAAAAACTTTTACTTAATTAGAATCATCAAAGTTGTCCTTGGTAGAAAGCATAGCCTTAATAAAAGAAATTAGATCAGCTTGTCAAAATGTTAAAGGTGACTTTGGAAAGATTTTTTCAAAAATTTGAAACAATAATTCAAAAAGCAATGGTTTTCAGAAACTCACAGAGGTAGCTTACGTTCTTGTTGGTAGTTTTTGCCAAGAAATAGATATAGAACCAAATATTTTTGTGAATTTAAAATATGCTCCCATTATATCCGTTCATATGGAAAGAAGTTTCTCAATTTACAAATATATGTTCAAAGATAGAAGCCTATGAACAATTTTGAAAAACATTTGGTCATTTATTGTTTCCATAATTGTAAGGAATACTATTTGACTTTTTTAATACTTTCATTACAATTACTTAATTAGTACATTACAATTTCCTACTTAATTTTAATTTATTTTTATTATTTTCTAATTATTAAAATAAACATTATTTAATATACCATTATTAAATATATGTTTCCATTGACAGTATGCATATTTACAAAAAAAATGCATATTTTCTAAAAGAAATGCATATTTTTGGGTAAATTAGTGCATATTTATGCGCATATTTATCACTTTTTTGCATATTTGCCCGTCTAGTTATTATCATATAGTTAGTCTTTATTATATTCCCTTTATTATATTCCTCTTTATTATATATATTATATAGTTTCTGAACCCAAACTGACTATCTTCTATTCCTTCTTCCAGTTTTTTATTTACACGACTACGTATTTTTTCAAAAATAATTTGTGAACATGTCTTATTAACGATATTGTTATGTATTCAATGCAATCTTTAGCGTTTTTATTTTTAGGGATAGCGCAAAAATGAACTAATAATTCCGAATTAAAGTTCTCCCGGGACTTTAATGGAGACATAATGCCGTTATGATGCAGACAGACAAAATTAAGCTAATAAAGTATTTTATGACAGTCAACAAATTACTTGACTGTGGATCAAATGCTAGATATTATACTGGAACTATCACATAATTAAACAAAAGAGCTTAGTACCAATCTTTAGAAAGACTTGGATCGCAATAAAATGTCTAAATTAATGAGACGTTACGAATAATCAAACAAATGCATCACAATGATGAAATTATTATATATAAAGTATATTGTAATATATAAAAAACCATGAGAAAACTTTAATATATAACAGATAAATATCTTTGTATAAAAAAGATGCATGTTGTAGCGCACATTATACAATAATAACCCATGGGAGCATATATAATAAATTACACATGAATAAAAATTAGAATTGTTTATAACAGTTGGAATTTTGCAGATTTATATTTTTTTAATGCAAATCGAAACAAATATGCAAAAGAGATTAACGAAATAGCCCAAATATTGATTAATTAGGTAATAAAGTTAATTTAAAAGTAAAAAGAGACAGCAAAGAATTGGTACTGTCAACAAGTAATCTCTACAATAAACAAGAAAGATTCATAACAAAAGGAAAAAGTCAATTGTGTGGCTTAGTATTGTTAAATAGATAAGAAATATATAACAACAAATATAGTAACAAAAATCTCCTATTTAAAATCTTTAGAACCGTTAATAGTGTACTGTCTAAGTTCAACTAACAACGAACTGATCGATCACAATCTAATTTTGTGCGAAAAAATGTTTAAAATATTTGAAATAAGTTGGAACTGGAGTAAGATATATAAAGAGAGAATTGTTCTCTAAGAGAGAACTAAAATCGACAAATAATATTGAATGATAATATAAAGTATTGAGTCATGACCCCAACTAATTAAATGAAATATAAATTTAAAAAGGGGGTGGGAAATAAATCAAAATAATCCGTAACATACCAGTTGATCTAAAAAATACAAACTACTAAAAAACACTATTATTAGTGCAGATACAAAATCAATAGGCAAATAATACAAAATATAATAGGAAAATATTTTAAAAAATGCAACTATATTCATATGCAAAATGGGAGAAATTATAGGGAGAGCTAGGGAATATGGATACTTTTATAAATATTTTAAAAATACTTGGGTATGTATTTGTACAATCATAATATTGTACAATTAATATATAATTAATTTACTAAATCGTCTCTAGATTTTGAGTATTCTTTTTAAATATCTCAAATTTGTTTAAAAGAATCAAATCTATTTATTTTTTAAATTTTTACTCATTAAACCGCGTCTTCAGAGATGAAGAAACTAGTAAACTATCGGTCATAGAATTGGTAAGTCACATTGTTGTTTATTTTTTTTTTTATTTTACTATTTCTACATTTACATGAATTTCAAAAGTTATTGTTGTTCAATGGAATTGTTCAAGTGTTAATGAAAAATCGAGTCAGTTATGTATTATAAATAAAATGACTAACTTGTATTATTATTGTTTTTGCTCATAACTTTCCTGGGAACATTGGGAGAAAGAGAATTTCTCTGAAGAAGGATCTGCGAACCAGGCGTAACGCACACTTTTGGCGAGTGTGTTCTAGCACTTGAACTACCACTAGCACAGTTTCCCAACACTACCGGAACATTTGAACTACCCGAAGTGCTCGAACTAGGCGCGGGAACGGTGCCGTTCTCTTCGCTACTCGACAGTCCATCCATTTTCAATAGTTGAAATTTTCAGTAACGTAACATAAGGAAAATGATAATGTTCTTTTCGGTTTTCACCGTTTTCAGTTACAGTATGAAACTGACGGACCGTTGAAACTTGAACTGCACCAAAAGACGATTTTATTTTGTTTTACTCCCCACTTTTGCGCGCTCTCATCCCCTCTACTTGCGGAAGCCCCGAGATCCTGACTGAGGGCTTTCGCCGACCGCGGCAGCGGACTTCATCCTTTGATCCTTACTCTAATATTCTTATATCCTTGCACTCAGTTTAGGCGTACATACTACTCGCCCCCAGCACTGGTGCATACGCTCTATCCCTTTTTCGGTAACTGCAATTGTTTTTCTAAGTACGTAGCACCCTTTTTTATAATTTTCGGTTGCGACTTTCAATCTATTTACATTTCTTCAAATAAATTAACGCTAATAGAGGGCAAATAATGGCAAGGGTCATTTTAGTGAATTATTTATTCAAATATTATGCACTAAAATTGTAATTTAAACAAAAAAAGAAAATGTATTTTTAATTTTTATAGAAGAATACGTGTAAATATACAAATCGTAACACAAACTATATACCTGGATGGAAAATTTTAAAATTTAATTGTTATTCACATCTTATAGCCCAGTTTTATTAGCCAAAATTAATAGACCAGTTAAAACAAAGTAAAGTCTGACTTTTATTGGTGACAGTTTCAGTTTATTTAATTTTTCGAAACGAGTTGTCTTAATTGTGTTAAAATGGATAAAAAAGATGATTCCATGGTTATGTGTGAGTATTTTTCGAACAAATTATGTGAGGAAAGTGCTCAATTTACATATACAGAGGCTTGTGCTGTTGCTTTAAAGAAAAGCAGCCGTTCCTATTATTTATAGATTATCTGTCGGGGTAATATTGTGAATGCTACTGTGGAACATATTATTGATAATTTATTTAAGAAATATTTTGGGAAGTTGGAAACTAAGGTTGATTCTTCTATTAAAGATTAAATTGCTTCTCTGCGTGATTCTTTCTGTTGTGTTCATTCAGAGAAATTGAACACTATTAAAAGTAAGTATAATTCTTTAGGTGATGATTATTATGTCAAGAGTAATATCCAGCCAATCCATATGTTTACTAATTTCCCTCTTGTTAAAGACAGAACCAATGATGCCACTGGTGGAATAACAACTAACCATAATAATAACATGGTCAAAACTGGAGGTAAAGGTCTACCAAGCGTAAATGTACAGAAAGACAATCTGAAGGGTTCTGCTACTAATGCTATTCATACAGCTACTGCTGGAAATAATATCATTACACCAAATCCTTTCATTTCAATTACAGCTGGGCAATGCTACACCTGCTGCTTCCATGTCTTGTAATTTATCTAATACTGGATATGTTAGCAACATAAACACTAATTTCAGCTTCAAAAGAAATTCGTCTAAATTAAATAATGGACAAGCAAACATGGTTGGTTTCTATACCAATACTGATTTTATTAGAGTAGAAAGAATGATATTTTTGCATGTTAATAATGTTTCTCCATGTGTTATAATAATCTTAAGTTCATGATATTCTGGTAGAGCAACTGACTTCCAATGATTATTACAGTTCTTTCATAGTTGCGGTTCGTGAGAGCAACTTTGATACTGTGTTGAATACACCATCTTCGCCAAGCATGGTTACGGTTATGAAGTTTATTAACAATCCTCCACGTAGGTTTAAAAGCAATAAGAGATCTGTTGAATATATTATAAACATAATTTTTTTATGAAATCATATAAGTAGCTTTATGTATATTAGTAACATGTTAGGGACTTAGGACAAAATTGAACTATTTTACAATAATGCTTCTTGTAATGGATATGATGTAATCATGTTGGTCAAGCCTTGGCACTGCCAGGAAATTGTTAATGCTAAACTGGCTTGTATGGTTATTCCATATTTAGGAAACATAGAGGCTCTATTGCTACTGGCAAAACACGTGGTGGTTGCACAAACCGGCATATCTATGTTTCGTGGACATTAAGAAGACATTTGACCGGGTCAAATTAAAGCACGTTATCCACTTATTGTATGCAAGGGAGATACCTCTAGGAATAATCAAAACGTTCGAAAATATTTACCAAAACAACACAATAAAAGTAAAAGTGGAAGAAGAACTAACCGACCCTATTGAAGCTGGCAATGGAATAAGACAGGGAGATTCCCTGAGTCCTGTATTGTTCAACCTGATAAAAAAATATTAAAAAGTAAAAACGATACCAAATGGGAGAAAAAAAAAACAATTTAACATAACCGCCAGAAAATTTAACATGTTAATTTTCCCAAAAAAGACAAAATGCATGGTTACAACCGCAAATTTACTAAGATGTAAATTGGAGCTGGAAGGTCAGATAATAGAATAAATGATGGATTTTAAATATCTAGGCATCACATTATCTAGCTGCGGAAAGCTCGAAACTGAAGTGGAAGCTCAAGTGAATAGAGTAAACAGACCCGCAGGCTGCCTGAATGAAAAAATATGGAGAAATAAAAATATCGGGAAAGAAATGAAAGGCTGAATTTAAAAAACAGTCATCAGACCAATAATGACATACGTGACAGAAACACGACCTGTCACGGAGAGGACAAAAACGATGTTAGGAACAGCAGAGATGAAAACACTTTTCATCTCTGCTGTTCACAGCAGAGAAGACAAATTGATGGCAAGATACTATGGGACAGAGCTAGAAGTACAGATATACAACGTAGATGCAAGGTGGAGAACATCAAGAACTGGGCAAGACAGAGAAGAGTAGAATGGAGCCATCATATAAGCCGAATGACAACAAATAGAGTAGTAAAGACGGCAAGAGACGGTTCCCCAATAGGAAGAAGAAGAAGAAGAAGAAATGTATTGGCAGTGTTTAAATTCCACCGAGTTCGAGATCTGAAGTATATGAGGCTCATAGCTTAGCTTTAGAATATGTCTGTAGCATTTTTCCTGGCAATAACATATACTATGTTGCTGACTATAATCTTTCTGGCATTTCCTTGACTAAAGAGATCGATGGTTTGGTCGCTAAGATAATTGCTTCAGTTGTTAAGATTTCAGCATAAAGTTGAATACTACCAGTATTTGATACGAAGGGAAAACAAAATATTGGAGGGGACCACAAAAGATCATAGTGAATATAAAAAGATGCATTCAAAACAAAAATACAACAACCAATGAGTCGGAATACAAAAAGCATGAGAGTAATCGAATCAAAAACATTAAGTGGATGACAGAAGTTATCGTAAAATTAATGGAACATCGTATAATCAAAAGAGGTATAATATAGGTTTTTTTTTCTTCTTTCATTGTCTTCTTCATTAGCTAGGGTTGGCTACAATGTTTTTTGGCGAATGCTTGTTTATCTTGTGCCGTTCCTACAGGATATAAAATAGCTGGGTCTTAGTGAATACAGAGCTCAGAGCTTTGATACCGTAGGTATCTGGAAGTGTGTGAAAATTACAAGATATGAGGAATACAAACAAAAGAATAACATGAAACAATAATTAAAATGTTCGACATACTTATTAATTATTTAAATATTCATGTACCAATAAAACAAATTACGTATTAAGAAATCCTATAAATCTAACTGCAGGAGAGTAAAATAATATAATAGCTTTAGAAAAAGACACATGCACATTATTATTAAATCGTGTATTAATGTTGTGAACTTCATTAAATTTGGAAGACATTCCCCAAAATACTATCCTATATCTCAAGACACTGTCTGAGCACGAAGCTACATAATAAGCTTATCCCCAAATAGTATATTTCGAAGAATTAGAAACAATTACACGCTTAGTTCATACTTAAAATTAATCCTTTACAGTGTTTCTTCCAGTAGAGACATTCATCATAACACAAACCCAAAGTATTTTTAAATATTTTACGACTTTAATTCGTTTCATATTAATTTTTAGGTCAACAGCCAACAACTGTTTTTGTCTGGTATGGATGTGAATAACATGCGTTTTTCGGCTTTAAGATATAAATAATTAGTAGAAAAGCACTAAAAATACGTAAAAACCGTTACATTGATTTTTCAGTGAAGGGTTTGAATTATCAGATATACACACAACCAAACTTAACGGAATCACCATGTATTTCAAACCAATATTTATTTCTTTTGAAAAAAGCACAACACAAATACACATAACACAGCCCAGTACGGTATAGATTATTTGCTTTAGTTGTAAATTAAACGAAAACGGATATGCAAAGGGGAAAGATTATTGGTCTTGTAGAGCAAGGAATGTCTCAGAAGGGACATAACTGGCGTGGTAGGCGTAACACAGGCCGTTGTGTTAAAAACCTATGCTAGGTATCAGGAGTTAGGATACGCTCTAGAATAGACAAAGGTAAAGTCGTCAAAAGATAACAACGGCGTGCCACAATCCGTTTTATTGTCCAAGAAGCCAGAAGAGACTTAACACTTTCTCACCCGCAACTCCAAAAGCAGCTTTTGGATGGTACAGCTGTAAGTGTTTCACTTGAAACGATAAAAAGAAGACTTCGTGCCCAAAGACTATACAGCAGTAAACAGTTACGGGTTCAAGAGTTAACCAGGCAGCATAAGATTGATCGCCTAAATTGGTGTCTTCAATACTAAAACTGGAACATTGGAAATTGGCAAAATGTGCTATTTTCAGACGAAACCAGGATTTGTGTAAAATCATATATCCGATGAATTCGTGTGCTTAAAGGGATGTATGGGATGTAAGGGATAGTGATACCCAAGGTATAGCCTCTCCGATCCAAATGTCAACCTCACTTGCCCGTGTATTCGTCTTGATCCTGACTATTCGGTGCATCCTGCCAGATAACAAATGAGGCTCTGATGTCCGAAAGATTGCCGGTATAAGCAATCCCCCACTTACTGGCCAACGGCTTCGGGCATTTGAGCTGGTAAGTGGCAGGGCACTCCTTTGTCCTTCTTCTTCTTCTTCTTAGCCGTCTGTCATCCATGTTTGGACATAGGCCTCTCCGAACTCCTTCCATCGGTCTCTATCCTGAGCAACATATTTCCAATTTGTTCCGGCTATTCTTTTAATGTCATCAACCCATCTCATCTGTGGTCTTTTTCTTGATCGTTTACTTTCGTAAGGTCTCCAATGTTGTATTGTAGTATTCCAACGTCCTAGGGTTGGGAAACTGGCCCTAAAGGCAAAAGATCAGTAGGAAGACGCCAGAACTCGTGGCTGAAAGACCTGAAAGAACCTTCGAAAGGAGACGGCGCCATGAGAAGAAAAGAATGATCAAAGAAAGATATCGAAATAGTATTACTGCAGTGAAAACACAACCTGGAGCAGGTATAGCATCTAACCATAATCTCTTAGTAGCACATATGAAATTTAAAATGAAAAGAATAGAGAAGACAGTAAAAGAAGAAAGAACTGATATAAATGTACTAAGACGGAAAGACAAAATAATCAATGAAGAAGTACTAAGAAGAATAGAGAACAGCAGGGAGATACTGGATTCCATCAAAATAAGAAAACTACAATATCTCGGTCATATAACACGTAGTGACATATATGAATTCCTAAAACTAATAATGCAGGAAAAGATTCAAGAAAAGCGCAGTATAGGTAGAAGAAGAATGTCCTGACTGAGAAACCTCAGAGAATGGTTTGGATGCAGCTCAACTGAACTCTTTCGGGCTGTAGTGTTAAAAGTTAGAATAGCTGTGATGATTGCCAACCTTCGTCGCGGAGATGGCACGTAAAAAAGAAGAACTTAAAGGGTGAGGAAGACCAGTAATAACGGAAACAGCCAGATCTGTTCACAGACATAAAGGAGGAAGTGTTATGTTTTGGGAAAGTAATATGGTCGGTGAAAAAACTCCTTTATTTTCCATTCAACCAACTTTATTAGCTCGCAGATATATTGATTTGGTTCTAGAACCTGTAGTTAGACTCTGAAAAAGTGCGTTGGAAAAAAATTTAATTTTCATGCACGATAATGCAGCTCCACATACCAGCAGAGTCACTACTTACAGACTTCCTTGAAGCAGAAGATATCACTATTCTGTTGTGACCTGTTTGTTCACTCGATATTAACTCTATAGAGCATTTGTGAAATATGCTTTAAAAAGAATTAGACCTAGCCGGCATAATTCACAAAATACTGTACAGCTAGTACAAGCTGCTCTTGAAGAAATGAAACAACCTAACACAATAAAATATTGACAATTTGTTTAGGAGCATGCCCACGCCAATTAAACCTTGCATAAGGCCTAGGGTTAGTAACACCGACTAAAACAATTTAACATCGTTATGGGTTTCTTTAATTTTTACGTATTGGTGAATTAATTGCTTTCCAATAAATAATCTTTGACTTTGACTAATAAATAATAAGAAATATCAGATGATTTCATATAAGTTTGGTTGTGTGTACTTAAGTATCGAAGTATCACCCACATAGAGTGTAAAATGTATGAACTAAATTTTTCTAACATATAACTAACATAAATAATGATCAAGTACTATGTTCAGCATGTGCTTTTAGCTGTATTAAACTATTAGAAGCGTCAATGCTAAAATTACCAATAATGAACCGAATCAAAGTATTGCATTAAGAAATAGGTTTTGATAGTTCTACTTTAAGATACAGTGCGTAGGCTGATTGTTCTGGTAATTAAATATGTAATTAAAAATATTTATTTTTACTTAGGTTTATACCCATAAAGCAGGAGATATCGTATGTGCCAATATTAATTTTGATCATTTTTTATTTACACTTCACCTTACAGGGACCCTCCCTCTTACCGCATGCTTGCATTGGTAACTGATGTAGAAGAGCTTTTGTAATTATTCTTGTTATTGTTAGAACTAGAATTAAATTAAAGTATACAATTAACAATTTTTAAAATTCAACAAAAAATACAAGCGTGTCTTGCTATTTTTTTATACATTTCAAAAATACGAAACCTCTCAAACACTTATCTAGTTACACACCTACTTACTGGCCCACTTACCCCAGTAAACTTATTGACTGTCTTGATTTTTTTTCGTAAGCAAAATCTTTGGAGAAGGCTGCCTAAATATTGTACCTAATTATTAAATTGCTTCAGACCATACCTTAGTAATAGCAACGCTAAATTCAAGATTTGTTGAGAACGTTCAGCGAAACTGCATAATCACAAGACATAAACCTTAGTATTTTCTTAAAAACAAAAGATGAACTTGAAATAGCAGGATATGAGTTTAATACACTTTTCCAAGAAGCTGCCTGAAATGCCACTTCAGATAGTAAAGCTATACAGAATAAAAGAAACTGTGCCGTCAATGTTAGAAACCAAATTATAGAGAAGAGGCGACTAAGGAATATATGGAAAAAACACAAGGCGGCAGCAAGATAAAATAAACTACAATAGAGCCGCGAGACAGCTAAAAATACAATAGTACAGCACAAGTCCTACGTTGAAAATTATCTGCTTAATTTAACACAAACATCAGATACCGATTATTCACTTTAGAAGGACAGCAGGAACTTAAAACAAGCCATTAAACACATCTCAGAATTAATAAACCCAGATGGCTCATGGGCGAGAACAGATCAAGAAAAAGCAGAGACATTTGGAAAATATCTTAAAGAAGTTTTTCAACCTCTAACCTAGCAAGATGAAGCTATTTACGAATGTCTAGCAACAATCCAACAGCCAGGTGAGCAAATTAAACTAGTGTCAAAAGGAGAAGTAAAAAGTGCTATTAAATATAGGTTAAAAATCAAAAAAGCTCCAGGTTATGACCTTATAATAGAAACTTTCTTAAAAGAGTTCCATATAATGTAATAGTTATAATAACACATCTTTTCAATGCCCCACTAATGTTCAAAATTGTATCAACTCAATGGAAAATTGCTGATATAATAATAATCCATAAACCTGGTAAACGAAGATAACTGATAATAATCTTTTCCCGGAACATCAGTTTGGTTTCAGAGAGAAGCATTTAACAATAAAACAAGTACATAGAGT
The DNA here is from genome assembly GCF_040954645.1 of Diabrotica undecimpunctata. Taxonomy (NCBI): domain Eukaryota; kingdom Metazoa; phylum Arthropoda; class Insecta; order Coleoptera; family Chrysomelidae; genus Diabrotica; species Diabrotica undecimpunctata. The sequence continues at coordinate 53,393,107 of NC_092812.1, forward strand.
CGTTGATATAGTGAGTAAAACTTTTGAGGAAAAAAAATTACTGCTCTGCACACTTTCTTGACGTCAGTCAGGCTTTTGATAAAGTCTGGTATGAAGGGTTGGTCTTCAAAATAAAAATGGACGTACCAGAGTCAATGTTTACTTTACTAAAATCATATTTAGAAGAAAGATACTATCGTGTTAAATATGAATCAGAAACATCAAAAATTTACCATATACGATCTGGAGTCCCTCAATCTCAGGCTAGTTAGTGTGCTTTGTCCTATATTATATTTGATATTTACGTACGACATACCAACAAACGAAAATGTAACATTTGCACACGACACTGCCATTTTAGTCACAGATAATAATCCTGAACAGCTACTGAATCTCTTCAAAGACATATGGGACAAAGAAAAGTGGACATAACATATGTACTTATATATAACATAACATTGGAATAACAAAGAGGACTTTTAAATATTCTTCGGACAGCTAAAATGACTAACAATGAAGCAATGAAGAGTCAATAAGAATAGAGAATGACTAAAACTTGTTAAATGTAGAAAAATATCTTATTTGGGTCATATGCAGAGTGTTTCAAAAAGGTATGTCATAAATTAAATCACTCATTCCGGGGACAACAATAAATTGATTAAATCCAACTTACCTTAGTACAAAAGTGTACACAAAAAAAATATACAGCCCTTTGAAGTTAATAAATAAATTTTTTTTTTTTGCATTATCTCCTAAACTACTTGACATTTTGTAATAAAAATGGACACGTTACTTTCTTGTTCTGAAAGCATTTTTCATACAAAAGAAACAACAAAATCTAAGCGCACAGAAAAATTTTAAGGGGGGTGTGAAGCCCTAAATCCACCCAAACTTTTGAGTACGTTCAAATCAAATGAATTTTGTGGCATCATTAGTTTAACACATTATTTTTAAAACTTTTTTGCCTCTTATTACTTTTTCGAAAAACCATTTTTTGCCGAAATACCGTTTTTTCCTAGTTGCCATAAAATTACAATTAGTTTCTACGGATACAATAATTACAAACAATTCCATCAATAATAGTCAATAATTTGAAGCTATCATTTATTGAGTGAATAAGATTAATATAATTTCAATAAACTATCGGGAATATCGTAGGTGAATGTCAAGGAAATAGTGCAGCATCCGAAACGCGTTATGCAGTAAAATACCCCAATCGAAATACACCCGATAGACGATTATTTCTGACCATTAATCGTCGTTTACGGGAAACAGGTACATTCCCACCACAACTTGCTGGCAATAGTGGTCGTCCAATAATGGATGCAACTGATGAAGACATTTTAGAAATCATTGAAGAAGTCCCTGGAACAAGTACAAGGGTAATAGCTGCTCAACTAAATGTTCCTCGCGTAAAGGTTTGGAGGCGTTTGAAGGATCAGCTGCTTAAACCCTATCACTTAACAACGTTTCAAGAGTTATTGGTTGAAGATTATCCTAAAAGGATTAGATTTTGCGATTGGTTGTTAATGGAAAACACTCGAAATGTTAATTTTATTAGAAATATTTTGTTTAACGACGAGGCTACCTTCAGTAGAAATGGAATAACAAACCATCATAACGAGCACATTTCTGCCGACGAAAATCCTCACGCCAAAAAAACGACTCATCACCAGAGGACTTTCAAAGTTAATGTTTGGGCAGGAATTGTGGATAACAATCTAATAGACCCAGTATTTCTTCCCAACAATTTAAATGGTGGTATTTATTTGCAGTTCTTGGAAAACGATTTACAAGAGTATTTGGAAGCAGTGAATATTGCAATAAGGCAAAATATGTGGTTTCTACAAGATGGCGCTCCACCGCATTACGGCAATGAAGTCCGGGAATACCTTTGCAGGCAGTATCCTGGTCGGTGGATTGGAAGGGGTCGTGACGCACCTAGTTCTTGGCCACCCAGAAGTCTAGGTCTTAACCCCATGGACTTTTGCTTTTGGGGGTTTATGAAAGAGAAAGTGTATTCTGTAACAGTAGAGGACGAACAACAATTGAGGGTTAGAATAATTGAAGCTGCAAATCAATTTCGTCAGAAAAATATGATTTTTCAGCGCATTCGGTTGTCCTTATTAAAACGATACCGATTGATAGATTAGAGGTTATAGACATTTTTTGTACTTGTTAATTCTTTTAAGGCATTTATTTAGTTGCACGTAATTTTTTAAAGGTTAATGAAAAGAGCCGTAACTCAATAAAAACTGTTTTTTGAAAAAAGGTAAGTTGGATTCAATCAATTTATTTTTGTCCCCGGAATGCGTGATTTAATTTATGACATACCTTTTTAAAACACCCTGTATTGAGACGAGATAAATTAAGCATAAGGCAGTTGATTCTCAAGAAATAGAAGGTCGAAGTTGTGTAGGGAGAAAAGAAATTTGTTTGCAGGAAAACATTCAAGGTACACCGAAAGTCAAAACATCTTCTAAGTCTATAGTCTAAGTCTATTCTATACATTTTTAAACATAGAGTTCCTTTATTTTTCTCGATCCAGTTTTCATCAGCACTTTCTTCCAGCAAGTTTCCTATAATCGTCATTCCATTTCATCTCAAGTCTTCCTTTTTTTGTTTTATACTCCCCTGATCGCTAATTTATTATCAGCTTATTCCATGTCCATTACGGATTATATGTTTTTCCTGTGCAAATCCTTCAGTTTCGGAACTTTACAAATGAGGGGTTTATTAGGCTTTACGTATCTAATATAGATCAAATCTATTTAATCATTTGATACATTATCTGCTCAAAATCAGTTTATGCCCTCGTATGGGTTGATTTATTTTAAAATATATTACAAAATAAACTTTTTAGTAGACCATAAACATTTTACAGACAGAAATTGCATATTATAACATATATTTTAAACTGATCGTTATTTTTAATAGGCAAATTCTAAAAACAGGTTTTTTAAGGACAAGCCGGTAAATTTTTTACATATTTTTTATGTCGAAAAAACATATTTAATATAGTTAATATTATATTTTTTTATGTTTATGACCTCTAAAATTTTTTACGATTTAAAATTACCCAGTTGGAAAATATGTATTAAACAATTTTTAAACAAATTAGACTGGAAAATTCTACTAAATTATGAAAAGAATATTACTAAAAACTTCTATCCCTTTGGCATTTTAAATTTTTTGCATAGGAGCAAAATTGAGGTATTCAGTTTAGTATACTGCACAGTTATTCTTTAAGTATATAAAATAAGATGATAACATATTGAGAAGACAAATCCCTTGAATGATAACTGACCGAATACCACCAAGTAAAAGACAAAATATAAGACGAAAGAAACAGATTGAAGAAAAGATAAGAATCGTGTAAAATAAATTGAAATCCAGTAAAGAACAAAATATGAAAACCGCACAACAGAATTTGTAAGATATTCATACTGGGTTGATCCCGCCACATACAAATAATTTACAAGTGAAAGCAGTTAGGGAGAAGGGGAGGCCAGCGAGTACACTCATTATGTCATTAGGCAAAAAAAAATTCTTGTCCTGTAGCTCGCTTCAATCTTTTATTATTTTTGGGGTTTGTCTTAAAACCGTTGAATGTATATAGTAGAGTAGATTATATCGGTCGAATATTGCTTTCGCATGTTGTAATACAAATTAGTTTTGGTAATTATACTATGATAAAACGGTATGTGAAAGACGTTAGTGATATGTATTTTATATGTTAACACATTACAGGACTATTGTATATTATACATTTTCGTCTATAGGCATATATTATCACCTATTTAATCAAGATTCATTTTTTTATTGCAGGTAAGTGTTGAAAAGAAATCGGGAGGCTATCAAGGCCAGTGTCTTTGGATAGTGTCTTTTTTGTATGACACATACATGGATTCATCTCAACTTTTCTCTGCCCTTCTTGGTAGCGTCTTCAGAAGCAAGTACTCAAGATTCCTATCCAGGATTCTTTCATCGTTCTGCTGGTTCATCTAACCAATAATAACAAGTATTTAATTCCAGCGAATCTTGCAGATAAATGTCTTATGCTCATTTTTCCTTAGAAGCAATTCCTTCAAAAAAGTATTTGAAATCCCCATGAGCTCTGATACCTTTTCGTCTATAGGCATATATTATAACCTATTTAATCAAGGTTAAGTTTTTTGTTGCAGGTAAGTGTTGAAAAGAAATCAGGAGGCTATCAAGGCCAGTGTCAGAATTAACTAATAGTCATCAGCGGAGGTTGCATCAGCGGATGTGCATCTGAACCACTCCCTCAAGTTACGCAACCATGAGATTCTTCTCCTTCCTACTTCTCTTGCCCTGAATTTTGCCTTGTATAATTAATTGAAGTATGTTGTATCTTTCACTACGCATAACATGCCTCAGGTATTGCAGCTTTCGTGTCTTGATGGTTTGCAATATTTCCATTCTTTTGTTGACTCTTCTCATGACTTCTCTTGCACAAAGTACCTTTCTCATTTTATTGAAGTTTTTTCGTGCTTTCTCTATTCGAACTTTGATTTCTTTGAAGTAATCGTTTGTGTGATTAATTATTGTGATAATTGCAGTTGTAATCTATGAAACAAACGTATATATCTTGATTCACATCCAAGCATCTCGGAATTAGTACGTTGAAAGCAAAGAGAGCTTCACGGTTATCTACGCCTCTACGGAATCCATATTGAGTTTCTTCTGAACTAATATTGTGCAATGGCTGAAAAACTCAAATTATAAACAAATCAAAATCAAAAACAGCTCATAAAATATAATGAGGAGATAAATATGTATTAGTATGGTATTATTAAAAAAAAGATTTAAGTAAATATATTTGTTTCGACTTTTTATCGGCATGATGTAACAAGATTTTTTTTGCAACGAGAATATGTGAGTAAGTTAGTTCTCATACAAACTAAATACGAGTTAGCTTTTTTGGTACTTTTTTTTTATTTTAACCCCTTACTTCAAACTAGACAGAAAATATATCTACAAAGAATATAAAAAACCGATCAGTCCTAGTCACATACCGCACAGGTAGGCAAGAAGGAAAGAGGGAAAAGGGAAACGGAGCTGTACTTTTTATAATGAATTTACATACTCAGGTTCAGGCGGTCATTTTTAAAGTATATTCTTTCGAACGTTGACCCTTGATTTAATACATGCTGTGACAATGTAATAGGGTGGATTTGAATTTAGAATTTGGGAACGAGAAGCAAAAAATGCATTATCTTCTTAAAAAACTCCCTCCTCTTTAGTACAAAAGAGTATTAATTTTTCTTTTAATATATCGTTGCATACGAATTTAAATTTATTTCTTTTGTCCATGTAGTAATTTTCCGTTAAATAATATAACAATAATATTTCTGTAGATATATATTTTTTTAAGAAAAAATAATTTTTTCCAGATCCATGAAAATCCACATACTATGATTGTCTAACTTCAGCTTCTCGTGTTGATTCGACTTATATTTTTTAACATATATTTTTTTTTTGCCTTTCATTTATATTTACACCAAATGCAGCGGCTTCCTCTTTCAAATCTACAGGGTGATTGATTATCGTGATAAAGCTTAATAGATCCGCTATAATAATAGATAGCAATAAAAGTTAATAACAAAAATTGTAGACAACTTTGAGGTTCATATTACAAAATTAGTTAGAATATTACAGGGTATTCGATAACATAGTGACAGACCAAACTTATGTTTTTTTTTTGAATAGAACACCCTGTATTTTATTTTATATTCGAAATATTATTCACTTCCTCATCACAAAAATATAAAGTTTTTTTTATATTATACAGGGTATTTACAAAGTTATAACCAATTTTCGATGAAAATCGTAACAAGTTCAACTCCCTGTATAATTAAAAAAAAAGCACAATAACAATGGTATATTGTTGCCACATTTTTTCTTGATTGTTAAAATATTAAAAAATAATTGATATTGTATCGAATACAGAGTGAGTCAAAAACGCAAGCATATTACATATTTTCTCAGTAATTTTAAATATAACACCCTGTATTTTATATTACAATCTAAAAGTACCATTAACATACTTCAATTTTTATTTAATTGAACTGCACTCAGTAGTACATTTGGTTATATAGTGATCAGTGTAGTATGAAGCGACTCAACCTGAAAGACTGTTGAGTGTAATACAATATTAATTCAATCCTGCAACAGGTAATTGTAAGTTGCCTAGATTTGGCGCAATATTTGCAGCACTGCTTTATGTAATTTTACTCATTTAATTTTTTCCAAATAGAATATTAAATCAGTCATCTTCCCCCATTTTCAGACAAGATCAATGCTTAAATATTACATTTTTTGAAAAATTATAATTTTAAGATGAGTCTTGTCATTGAAACAAAAACCAAAGTGTCAGATGATGTGCTTTCGATTAATCGAAAAGAATCATCCATGCCGCAGAAATTTTTGCTTTTATTAATGAGCTAGCGAATATACTTATTCTTATTTTACAAATTTTTGCTAATTATGATTTAATAGCTTTATTTACTTTTAAATTTGTACAATATCGTAATCACATATCGATTTTTATCCTTTCACCTCTACTTCTCATGGAACATTGAAGTAGAGGTGGCTTTGCTTAGAATATTTGTTTTTTGTACTGACTTTCTAGAAACAAGCGGTTAAATAGTTGTTCCTGATTATTTGATTGCTGATTATTCTAATTATTCACCTTGTCTTCAAACTTCGGTTTTACACAACTTCTTAAATAATAAATATTGTATTAGATAAGTGTAGTATATTAGAATAATCGTTTAAACGACACATATGAAAAAGTTTTATTGTAGTGCTTTTGCTTTTTGGTAACCATTGGCTAAATTACTAACGAAATTTAAAAGTATTTTGGATGAAGCACAGAATAACCACAGAATAAATAACAATTGTTTTGTTTATTGTTTATTATTTATGTGGAATAACATCAAAGAACAATTATTATTCTGTGATAACACCAAAAGTTTCATATTCTGTGGTTGAAATAATAAAATACTGTCAAAAAGTGTCAAATACTTATTAGTGACTTTTGAAATCCTCTTGTTGGAATTCCGCTTAACGTCAACTTCGTGATGTCACTTCCTGAAGGTATATAAATAAGAAAGAAATTACTTCCGGCGCTCCATTTTGTTGTATTTTAGTGTGTGAGCGAGAGTGGTGTTGTGTACCTTCACAACCCACTTAAAATTGTGAAATAATTTATTTAAAAATACAAAAAAATATAAAAAAAACTTATAAAAAATAACAAAAAAATCGCAAAATAGTGTAAAAAAGTAAAATAACAAACGTAATGAATCCAGGCGCCCCAAATTACCCCATGGCGTCTTTGTACGTTGGGGATTTACACTCTGATATTACTGAGGCCATGCTTTTTGAGAAATTTTCAACAGCGGGCCCTGTTCTTTCGATTCGCGTTTGCAGAGACTTGATTACACGTAGATCCTTGGGTTATGCGTATGTAAATTTTCAGCAACCTGCTGATGGTAAGTACTAACTTCTCTTTCATTATCTTTCCATATGGACAATGTTGCTTTTATTGTTTTTGACCTCATCTATGGAATTAAAAGTTATTTCATTTTAAAAAGTCATCAGAATTAGTAATCAGAAAATATCCACACATGGCATACATGTTTACATTTTGACCCAGTTTAAATATGTATTAAAGTTTATAATATATGGTTATTATCGCCTATAATTTTGCTTTTCTTATACACAATAGTGTACAACACCCAAATAAATATGAAGTAACAGAACTGACAAGGAAATGAGTAATATCTATGTATTTAAAACGAATTATCCAGTTTTTTCATTAACTTTGTACAAGATAGGTATCTTACAGTATCCTTATTATTAACAAAAAGTAAAAAATCAACTTAAAAATAGTTGATGTTTTCGGTGCTCTTTGTTTTGTAATTACTTCTTCTAAATATACATAATTTAAATAGTCAGATTGTATGCATGTAAATATTTAGTTATAGTTCCAGCAGGGTGTGTAATTTTAATTTTCAAAATTTTGTGATAAGGTGATTGCTTCTCTAGAAAAAAATAAACACTTGTTAGAGATAATGGATATTGACAAAGACTATGACTCATACTGACAGTATGGAAATTTTCATTCTGAAAAGTTTCCGAATAATTATAATCTCTCAATATCATTCCTAGATTGCCTTTGTTCAGATTACTTTGACTGCAAATCTATTAATAGTGTGGAAATACTCAGATTGTATGTATGTATATCAAGCAATCTCCTTCGCAGTTGGATCGTGTTGGAGAATGGCTGCAGACTGTAATGAATGGAGAGATTTGCTGAGGTAGGCCAGGGCTTGAATTGGGTTGTAGAGCCATGGGTTGGATATGCATGTAAATATTTTAGCTGAAGATGTCGACTTTAGAATCTGATAGACTTGCGTATGAAGTTTGTTTTATATTAAGTTTATTATTGGCTGAATTATCTGTCCTAATAATCTACAGAATATTAATGTGGTGCTCTCTTCCTTAGAGGTGCAAATACATTTTATACTTATATTTTATATAATTTAGGCAAGTTATGGTAAAAATGAACCTATTAGCAGAATATTGCATTACTGTAACTGCAATATTTGTATTATTGACATTTTTAATGTGTTTTCAACAAATTAAGAGATAGGGTGTATGTGATCAGTAATTAATTGATACTGAAGTTATTATTGTTAAATGCTCAGTTCGTTACTTTTCTTTTTAATTATTATTTACTTATATTAGCTTCTTAGTTTCAAAACTCTGCACTCGCATGATTTCAATTAGGACCTCTCGGATGCAGATAAAATTACCAAAAATTCAATAACTTTTCCTGGAATGATAGTTCTTCTATAAATAGAGGGATACCTTGCACTGTGGGTACCAAATTGTTACAGCTGTTTGCTTGTGTCCTCAAAATTACACATTTTTGTATACATATACATAACAATTATGTTTCCTCTCTGTCATTTGTTAGTTTGTTTTAAATAACAAGAGAATGTCTCTCTATGGATTGTAAAAATTTAGTACCTAACATTAAATCCCTTATATGAAAATGTCCTATCTAGGTTTATTGTGATTTCTCCTCGATTATTTTACAGAGATCTTGATGTTCCATGGTGAAAATCCAGATCTATAAAAACATCACTTGGGAGAATGTATTCCTTCCTTGCCTATTCCTTGATAATCTTGAAATATCTTAAAAGTTGATAATTCACACTGATTTTTTACTTTTTCTAGTATTATCAGCTCTTATACTTGAGTTTCATCAACTCGGTAGGATTTTCGCTAGTTTCTACAAGAAATTCACCTAACTACAAATTTAATGTGTAATGACCTATTTGAATATAATATTAGCAGCTTCTCAAAAGGATTATGCACAGCAACAACAAACCTAGGCCTTTAGTTTAAAACCTACCAATGACTGTACTTGTGAATTAGTAAAAGCTCTAAGGGCTGCTACTTGAGAAATAAAAATATTACACCCTTCCAATTTCGTCTTAGTTTGTTCTGAAATCTAAAAGCAATTTTGGTTATAACACTGGTTTTAATATTAACCTGCTATCTCCATTTATGATAACTTTTCAGGGCACTCACAAAACAACTCTAAATATCAGTAAAATGATTTAAATACCAAATTTTAATGGCGATAGTATAATGATACATGTCATTATATTATTACAGTTAAAATTTGGTTTCAATATTGTTTTACTGATTTTTAAACAGCTGTTTGTGTCTCCTGGAAAGTTACAATAATTGCATTTAAAGCTGACAATATAACAAAGTAATTTACTTATGTTCCATACCTGCAGCATAAAAACTACAAACCATTAGAATGCTAACATTTGCTTACATAATAATTGCTAGGATGTGGATCAAGAAACATAATTTTTCCTCTTAGAGAAGATTACTAGAGAAATCCTAGCCAACAGGCTTGATAAATTGTTGACTGTATATCTTATAACTAGTAATATAAATACATAAGCTGTCTTCTTCTGATATGGAGGCATCATCATCAGTTTCTTCATTTCCCACAGAAATAATAATTGGTTCTATTGTTTCATATGAAGTTTCTTACTCTGCTATGATACTTCTTATAGCTTTTTGTCAATTGTCAGATGATTTTTTTTATATGGAGTCAATAATAGTTGATGAACATCTTGAAGTTTAAATGTTGCATTATTTCTTGCGATATATCCCTTTATTTGAGCCCAGATTATTTCTATGGGGTTAAGTTCATAGTGATAAAGTGGTAATCGCAACACTTGTAACTCCATGTTTTTTGCTATTTCATCTACACTATACTTCTTACATTTTGGTGAATATTGTTTGCATAGCTGCAATAACTCTTTTTTGAGTAAACCTTCTGCTGGCATTACTATTTCTTTGGTTATTAGTGAATCCAAGTAACAGTTCCTTGTAATATTGAATGGTAACTGGCATTGTCCATGACTATTACAAAATTGGTTGGTAATAAATCTATCATTTGACTGAAATATTCCTCAAAAACATCAACAGTTGAAATAAAATCTAGAAACAAATCCTTTATCTTATAAAATATGAGTCCATAGACAAACCTGTAAATGCCCGAACATTTGTAACTAGTTTATCTTGCCAAATGTTTTTTACAAAATGCCCTTCATTTATCCATGTTTAATCTAAATAAAAAATAGTTTTGCCTTCTCTCCTCAATTTTTCGAGATTTCCCTTAAATATTGCCTCCTCCAACAAATTATTCCTTCTTCTCTATAAGCTCAGATCTTCTATTTTCATAAACAAATCATAATTCACATAAAGTTTTCCACAATTTATCCTTAATGTTCGGTAAAGATTTGTCTTCATTAATGTCTACTAAAAGGTGATCCAAAGTAGGAATCTTTTTTTGTAAATAAAATAAATAAACTTTTCTTCAAATCGATTGTTTTACAGTGTTGTTTATCTGAATGGGTTTTCTCTCTGTTGACGTTTTAGGTGCTTATGTAATACTTCCACTCTTTCTTTGCTTTAAAAGTCTATAAATAGGTGCTTCTAAAACTTCTGTACAAAAGCATCACATAACACAAAAGCATTCAACACTTAACTTTTTAATTATCATGGTTAAATGACACTTTAATTTCACGGTAGTAAAATTAGGTGTTTGTGACATTTTTACTACACAAGTTTACTTAATTATATCGCTTTTTATTATAGAACTAACAATTCTACCTGTTATAATCACAGGACTTTACAAACACAACCTGTTAATCTTAACTAAAATGATTCACAATCTACAAAACACATGCACTGATTACATACTTATATCATGTGTTGATTAAAATGACCACAAAATTTAAGACAAGAATTGAAATAAATTGTTATTTTTAAAAATTTTAGGTAAAACCCAAACATTTCCAGAACAATACTAAATATTTTATTTTAGAACATATTTGTCACTGTTTTAGGGTCTTATATTGGGTTGTATCTCACATGCAATAAAATTTGTGCTATCAATCATTTTCAAATGTACTATAAAGAAATCTATTTCTATATTTTTTATAAATATACAAGTAAAATTTTAAAGAGTAATGCTGCAATTGAATTCCTTACAAAAACTGTTGTATCATATGGGATATATTTAATTCTTTTTTATTATTCAATGACATTCTACATATTATAGCATGGATTTTATAATTCGATTTGTTAAATTCTTGTTATTTAGGTTACTGTGCACACCTAACATTGCATGAAATCCTTAGGCAAGTTAAAATTCTTGAAAAAGAAAGTTGCATAAGAATTGAAGGTCATCTTCATTATTTTTCAAGGTTGGGGATTCCTTTCTTGTTCTACATTTGTTAACAGTATATTAAGAAATAATCTGTTTAAGAAATAAAAGCTTCTGTTACCTGACGAGCTAAAGATTTTTTTTCCCATTTTTTAACAGAAATGCTCAGATTGCAGGTTATGGTTTCTAAAATTAGTGACCCTTTTTTAATTTGGAAGACACTTCTCAAGTTTTCAGTAATTATTTTATATTCCTATTGACCTGAGTTTAAAAAAACAAAAAGTTTAACAGTTGTCAGCTCAAAGTTGTGTGAAGTTTGGAATTTTCTGTAATAAATAACTTTTATGAAATTTGTTTTTGAAATAAATTATGTGATATTTATTGAAAATGTTTTATTGCAGCTGAGCGTGCATTGGATACAATGAACTTTGACTTGATTAAAGGACGTCCCATCAGAATAATGTGGTCTCAACGAGATCCATCATTGAGAAAATCTGGTGTTGGGAATGTTTTTATTAAGAATTTGGATCGTTCTATTGACAACAAGGCTATGTATGATACTTTCTCAGCTTTTGGTAACATTCTTAGTTGTAAGGTAGCTCAAGATGAAAACGGCTCCAGTAAAGGATATGGGTTTGTACATTTTGAAACTGAAGAAGCTGCAAATAAATCTATTGAAAAGGTAAATGGTATGTTGTTAAATGGAAAAAAAGTATATGTTGGCCGCTTTATTCCACGCAAAGAAAGAGAAAAGGAACTGGGAGAAAAGGCCAAACTTTTCACAAATGTATATGTTAAAAATTTTGGTGAAGATTTATCTGAGGAAGAGTTGCGGAATATGTTTGAAAAATATGGTAAAATTACCAGCTACAAGATAATGAGTAAGGATGATGGTAAATCTAAAGGGTTTGGCTTTGTTGCATTTGAAAATCCAGAGGCGGCTGAAACAGCAGTAGAAGCATTGAATGGTAAGTGTTAACTACTTTTCATATGATACGGGTTCATAATGAGAATTTATCCAAACTGTTTTTACCAAAAAAAATTTTCTAATTGGTGCTTACTCTATGAAAAAGATTCAATTACAGAATTGTATAAAATGTGAATGTATGAAATGTACATTCAATGGATATGTTATAGTGGCTAAATTGCCTTTTAGCAATAACTAAGGATTGCTTTTTTATTAGTGTAAAGTTGGAATAGAAAGTTAATATCAGGTGGTAAACTTGTTAAAAATTGCAAAGGCAAAGAAGTAAAGTTATGTGTAAATCCACATAACATGAACATTGTTAATCATCAACTAATGCCTTTCCCAAACCTATTAAATAGAAAACGAAGAAACCCTGAGTTAACCACTCTATATCAGCATCATACACAATAACAATATATATCTTCGCTTTCGTTTTAAGAATTACTAATATTTTTTGGTATATATGTATGTCATATTTTGTAAATCCAATAACTGTTTTTCTCTACGATATTATGACTAGCTTACAACGTGTGGGAAGGAAATAGAATCAAGGAAGAAAGTATTTAAAAACTTATAAATTTCTTTTCTCATTGATTTTTATATCATCTTGCAAAGTTCCTGTAAAAATAATCTAAGTTTTTACTCTCTGTTAATATATTTTAAATATAATTGATAACAGGTAAATGTACTTATTCAATAATAATATTTTAAATGCTTTAGGAAAAGAGTTGATGGAAGGAAAACCTTTGTATGTAGGAAGAGCCCAAAAGAAAGCTGAGCGCCAGCAAGAACTAAAACGTCGATTTGAAGCCCTTAAAATGGAAAGACTTAATCGTTATCAGGGTGTAAATCTCTATGTTAAAAACTTGGATGATACTATAGACGACGAACGTCTCCGTAAAGAATTCTCTCCGTTCGGAACCATAACTTCTGCCAAAGTAATGATGGAAGAAGGTAGAAGCAAGGGTTTTGGTTTCGTATGCTTTTCCTCTCCGGAAGAAGCTACAAAAGCAGTAACAGAGATGAACGGCAGAATTGTCGGTACGAAGCCTTTATATGTTGCCTTAGCTCAGCGTAAAGAAGATCGCAAAGCACATTTAACATCTCAGTACATGCAGCGCATGGCAAATATGCGTATGCACCAGATGGGCCAGTTCATTCAACCAGGTGCGTCTAGCGGCTATTTCGTCCCTACCATTCCTACCGCACAGAGATTCTATGGACCAGCCCAGATGGCTCAGATTCGTACCAGTCCCAGATGGCCTGCCCAAACACCTGTAAGACCAGGTGCTCAAGGAGGAGCTACTGCCTATACTGGCATGCCAAACACTTACAGAGCGGCTACTCGTCCACCAAACCAGTCAACAACTATGCGTAGCAACATCAGTGTACCTAGACCAATTACTGGACAACAACCTCAAAGTATGCAAGGTCGTCCACTTGCTGGACAAGGTAACAGTAGGGATAAGAAGTCTAGGTTCTGTATGTTGGATCTTTTTTTAATTTATCTCCTAAACATGGGCAAATATCAGCTTGTGAACATATTGAAACATTTTCAAATGTTAAAAAATCTAAATTTTTTCTTTTTATGTTATGTTGTTTTTTTTATTTTTTCCCAAAATTGTCTTGCTGATTCTTTTAATTAACAAGCCATTTTATTTTCTTTTTTATTATTATTTCTTCTATTGATTTTAACATTGCCCACTTTGTTTTCTAGATTTTGGTGTTTTCTATTCAGATTTATATTTTTAATTTGCCTTTATTATTTTGTCATAGTCATTTGTTTTAAACCAATTAATTTTCTTGGATTCCTATTAGTAACCTATTTTATTGACATTTTACATTATATAAGATTCAAATGATGCTGTGGATGAATGCTATAACTGAAAGTGTGATAATTAATGAAAAGAAGTATAAAATATCAATACAAATGAATCTATGACAGTAATATTTTTAGTTAATCAGTTACACCCATCGAAATACTGAATTCTGGTATGCAGATACTAAAAGTGTAACTTATTTTGCTTGGTTCTCCTCTATCCTATCCTATGTCCATTCTTTTTTTTTTAATATTAAACAAATTTTAGTTAAAGATCACCAAATTTTCATATATGTATGTTACCTAATCTGTAGGTAATCCTCAAAGGCTAAATTAACTTAAGAACCAACAACAGCCTATGACTCTAATTAGGAAAGATCCTTGTTTAACCTTCTCATTATAATTGCTTATCATAAAGTTAATGATGGTTCATTTATCTTTTTTGTAAGCAATGATAATCAGATTTTTGGTAAATAAGCAAGTATCTAACCTTTAGAATTGTACTAACCAGTGTTTTAGTGTTAAGAAAGAAATTATTCCCAACTATACGTTCATTTGGTTGGTTTAAATGTTGAATGACATATTTTACTATTTTTGTCATATAGTTTTTTATTATATTCATGATGTACCGAATTTTTATAGGCTATTTGTTTATCTTTTTGTAAGTTTGTCACTTCAAACAGTTCCTCGTGAACAATCCGATGGGCTTTCTAAAAAAGCAAATATTCTGGGCTATAGCTGGTTACAGAGTGATCTGTTTTATTGTATTCATCTGTACAGTCGTCGGCTATTTTTGTCCATGCTCTAATTCTCTTTTCATTTTGTTTGCATCTTATTCTGTTTACTAATGTTTGATAAGTCTTTCGTTTAAGCCATTCGAGAATCTGCAGTCTACTGCTTTAGACTGGACTTAGATTAATGGAATATTTAAATGTTTCATGTGATTTCTAAACATATTGGAATTAATTCCAGGATACTGATCTGTTAATAATGTTTTTATAGGTGTTCATCTTGAATTTTGTTATGTGTCTTTGAATATGAGTTTTTCCATTGTAGTAACGTCAGCTCTATTAATGTTATCTTGTATATAAATTGACATATCTGTCACAATTAAATCAAGTAGTATATCAATAGGAAAATATATACCTAAAAGAATAAGCTTCCTTATGTTTATTCCAACCTGTTTCATCACAAAAACTATCTAAAATATTAATTTTCCATACCTCAAAACTGTTATCTAAGCCTAATGTTATTATTTTTGATTAAACCATTCCTTTGCTATTCCATCAGGGAATAAACCTAGAATCATAATCTTGTCTTCATCAGCATCTACCTTACATCGCTAACATTCTGATTCGAAGGTCTTAAGCTAGTGAAGTTATTGGAACATTTTTTTCCATTAAAATTTTGAAGTACAAAATCGTCTTTATTTTTTTATAGTTCTTTTGATGAATCACATTACTATCCTTCAAATTATGTCAGGGAGCTGTAGCCTCCATGGTTAGTGTTAGTTGTTGCCCTAGAAACCATCAGGGTCTTCTAACTCTAATCCTACAAATTGGTTGCATTGCATCCTTTCCCAAGTTATCAGGCTCCTTTTCTAACTTGGCTTCATCATACTGAAAACGACCAATAGTCAGAAATATGTGTATACAGTTGCCTTCTATCGATATACCTTTTTTGTTTTTCTGCTTTGTGAGACATGCCATTACATTTTACTTTTATTATTCACTCGCAATATACTGTTTTTATAGAAATAATTTGAAATTTTATTTTGTTGGAAATTCTTGAAAGCTAAAAAAATGAATGTTTAGGTAGTCTCGTATTTTTTCTTATACTGTTTTAGGAAGCTCATAACAATTGCTTCTCTCTACTCTTAATTTTCAAGGCTTATATCAAAAATCTGGCAAAAATGCCAGAAGGCGAGGGTAGACAGTTTCAGAATTACCAAAATGCAAAATATTGAGTGATAATTCTACAGAAAATTTGTATTCCAATGTCATATACTGTTGAATTAATTTACAGAACTTGGTCACATTTATAACTTGTTATATGATGCAGCACAATTTTAATTATAAATCACATTAAAGTTGCAAAATAATTTTCTGTCAATTACAGTTTTGTGTTTTTGTTTTTTAAATTCATATGATTACTCTCATTAATATGGAATAAAAATCTGAGCTTATTACACTTTCATTCTCTGTGATCCGTAGTATATTGATAACTTTTTTCTATTCTATATAAATTTTTTTACCATATTGGCTGTACCATATGCATTTTGTCTGCCATTACAGAACATGTAATTATTCTTGTATTCATTATTTTTGTGCTCTGTCCAGTTTACATTTACAATTACATTTTTTGCTTACAAATTAAAAATGTGGCCAGTATTTCAGCTTTTTTGTTCATATGTTTACTTCGAAAATGGTTAATAACAAGTTGTTGCAGGTGGCGTCGTACCTTCAACTGGTCGAACAGCAAACTTCAAGTATACTTCGAACATGAGAAATCCACCACAATCCATGGGAGGTATACCAGGAGCCGCAGCTCCTGTACAGCAAGCTGTACACATCCAGGGTCAAGAGCCACTTACAGCAACAATGTTGGCTGCCGCTCCCCCACAAGAACAAAAACAGATGTTGGGTGAACGATTGTTCCCTCTTATCCAACGCATGTATGCAGATATGGCAGGTTAGTAATCTATGTTTATCAACAGGTATTGTACAATATTACGATAGAATAGACAATTATTTTAAGGAAAGGAAAATAAAAACTATCATAACATCTTTATTTAATTTTAGGTAAAATCACTGGTATGTTGTTGGAAATTGACAATACTGAGTTGTTGCACATGTTGGAACACCAGGAGTCACTTAAAAATAAAGTGGAAGAAGCAGTTGCTGTACTACAAGCCCATCAAGCCAAACAGGCTGCTACTCAGATTAAAAAAGATTAGTAGTTGCTCGTAGGCGACTGTAGAAGGGATATAATCGTTTAAGAATATGTATCCAGTAATTATTCATTTTTATTTTCATATTTTTAATAATTACCTCAACGTCTGAAAAGGCAAAAGGGATTGAGCAGATAAACCTATGAGTAGGCCCTTACACAATATTACATTTAAAATAAATTTCCTCTACCTAACAATTCATGATACAGATTTCTTTTTAATTCAGCAAAATTTTCATGCAACTTAACAAAACTTCATGTAACTTAACAAAATTCCATGTGTATTGTATATTTTTTTTCAGATTTATTACTTACATTAAATTTTTACGATTAAATTGCCCGGCGCCTAAAAAAACAAGGGATTGAGAACATGTTGTTAATATCGCCCTTCCTTACATCGCCTATGAACAGTATACTATCAAATTAAACAAAATAAATATAAAAATTGCAAATAGTCCTATGACAAAAAAGTAAAAAAGATATTATCTATACTTAACAATCCCAAGTAAAGATTTCTTTTCAATTAGAAGCTGTAAAATATTCGTTTGTATTTTGCCTCATTTACTATTGTTGTTATTTTGATCGTTTTCAATAGAATTTAGTAATAAGTTTATCCTAATTTTGTATTTTACCGTTTTCATATTTTGAAATATTATTTAAAATCTAAAAGGGCATAGGAGATTTAGAAGATTTTCCAATATGACCCTTATTCGTTCTTACATTGCCTATGAAAAGAATATTATCAAATTAAATAAAAATAATTATAAAAATTGCAAAGAGTCCTATGACCAAAAAAGTAAAAAAGATTATCTCTATTTAATAATCCATTCGTTTGTATTTTTGCTTATTTACAATTTTTATTTTGAACTATTCAATGGAATTGTAAGTCTGACATAAATGCTTTATGGACCATTTTGATGGAAGAAAGCGTTAATATATTATTATTTCAGATATTTTTCGACAATTTCCTTAATTGTTTATATCTTTCAATACATGAATTTTATGGTTTGTGGACTTATGTTTGGTTTCTAATTTTTTAATTTGGTACCTTTATTACTTACGTGTGTTGCAAACTAGAGATACGGAATGAATATAAGTAAGACTAATTTGTATTCACATGCCATAAAATTGATATATAAATATATTCGAAATCAATAAATGAGTTAAATTCAATTTGGTATCACATGCCTTTTATTTCCTTACCTTATAGACCTGTACCCGCTCGACTTTCGTAGTCGATTGCTCCCGTTCTACGGAAAGTGTAAATCAAAAACGAGATAAATTAGCTTATCAGTGTAATGATAAAAGTGGTCAACTAATTGACTAGCAGATAAAAAATGAACATTACCTGCTTTTAATGGGCCAGGAATTAATTACAACCAACAAATAATGTATTTATTATACAGGATGTCCCACCCTGCAACCTCAGAATATTGAAGTTCAACCAATTCCCACACAGTATGCAATAAATAAAAGCCAACACCACCATAGAACATCATCAACTAGCGATGAAGAATTCTTAGGATTTGATGAGAGCGAGCAAAATAAAGAAAATCCTTGACAAGGAGTCAAAAAAACCTTGAAGAGAAGAAAAGTGGATGTTACCAATAGACCATCAAACACAGTAACAAATAATAAATATAGTTCTCTAACACTCCCAGACCAAGAGGAAGAAGAATCCACGAAAACACAAATAAAACATCAAAACCACCTCCAATATACGTCTACGGAGTAATTAAATACAATGAAATGATAAAACAAATAGATTTAATAGCAGAAAACACATAATACATCACAAAATTCTTGCAGACAACACGGTAAAGATAAGTTGCGATACACCAGACACATATAGGAAAATAATGAAACACATGAGGGACAAAAGTCTAGTACACCACACTTAATCAAGCTAAAGAGCATGCCTATCAAACACCTACACCATACGACGGACATCAAAGAAATAAAAACTGAATTAACAAAAATGGACATGGTTAGAACAACGAAACAACCTTTAAACATATTCTTAGACTTTAAACCAGCAGAAAACAAAGACATTTACAAACTGACAAATCTTCAAAATAGAGCTATACAATTGGAACCTCCAAAAATAACAAAAGGGATCACCCAATACATGAGATGTCAGAGACATGGCCACTCAAGATCGTACTGCAACAGACCATTTGTGTGCGTCAAATGTGGTGGAGAACACAATACGTCGGCCTGCAAAAAAAGTAAAGATACCCCTGCTAGGTGTGCTTTATGTGATGGTGACCATCCAACCAACTACAATGGATGCCAATTCTATCATAACTTACTCAAGCCAAACAATGCCAACAATCGTATGAATATTCAACAAAAGGCTATCAATAAACAACTAGACCTACAATGCGTACAGCAACATCAGTGCCTCTAACCCATAATGCAGTAAGAATACTGAACAACTATCAAACATTAATGACATGTTGAACAAATTCATAGAGGAATTCAAAAACATGTTCCAACAATTACTACAACAAAACAGCATGGTCCTAAACATGCTGACGACGCTTATATCTAAAATTCAATAGCTGAGTAAAATGCCAATGGACTTCCAAAGCACAAAAATGAGGTCGAGTTATATCTACTACACAACGAAATTTACATTCTGTTAATAAGTTTCACAAGTCAAACTTACTTCAAGATATCCCACTACACAACCTATTCCCCAAACCACCCAGACAATATAGCTCACGCTGGATCAGCTATTCTGATAAAAATACTATTAAACATGCAGAACTACTGAAAATTGCTTGCAAGCTCAAGTATGAGGTCTTACGATGTAGACGTAAGACACGTAGATCAAAGTCAGATCAAATCGAAGTACAATGCATAACTTGCTAGTAGCTCCTCACTAAAGTATCTAAACACGATTCGAAATGCATCCCTATCCTACGACTATGTCTTGGTGCTTTCAAATCAAGCCCTGCTGAAAGTGTTTCTGTTGATCTTCAAAGCCACCACTTCTACTTCCATACTTTGTAAGAATATCAGCAAACCCAAGTAACCCCCTAATAAATCTAATCAATCCCATATAGCCCCCCCAGCAAATATATGAAATTACACACTCACATTACCAAAAATATTATCTTCTTTGTTAGATTACATCAACCTTTCAAATACTACTACTATTTATACCCCCAAGACAGCTCCACAATCTTCCAATATTTAATACTCATTTATTCAGATTCAATAAAACAGAAACCGAAAACTCGATCCTCAGAAGATCCTTTTAAAACATCCTCAACTCAACACAATTTAATGAAATTTTTTCACCAGAAGCCATACATAGTGTTTACACCGCAGAATTATATGAAATACTTGAGGCATGAAAGACTTTCCACCCTACTTCAAATGAAGGCAAAACAATCGCCATTTGTACTGATTTTCCTCGATCCATTCTCAAATATTCTCCAAAAATCCATTAGTCCAGAAAATATATAACATCTGTAACCAAGTATATTCTGCTAACAATGATCCCCATGTTGGTATATTGGGAATAAATAAACAAAAGCTGCAAGCCCAACAAAATCTAACTGCAAAATATTGTATTAGGATAACAGAAACGTGCGAAGATCGTCCATTCTGTGTGTACAACCAACATGTTAGCACCACAGTATGTACCACAAATAGTAGTGTAAGTGGAATAAGAAAACTGAGGAGAGGGAATTGTATGAGCCCAACCGTTCATAATGGCGACGGCGCTACTAGTCAGGTTAGGTCAAGGTATGACAGCAAGATGCGCATGACGTTGATGTAAGTGCTGTTACTATGGTTTCACTAGTTTTGCATATATACTCAAATAATGATTATGCTATACAAAATTTACCAAAAAAACAAACGTTATAGCAAATTCTACTAAAACCACAACTTAAATTTATTTTCACACAAAACATTGTATCTTGTGTTGAGTTTACCGAAAGTACAAGCTGATTATAGCCACAAATGTCAAACATGGAATAAAAACTTTCGGTATAGCAGTGTTGGCATGTTTTTATAATATAGATGCTGTATGCTTCAAATACAAAAAGATAAAGCTTTAGAAAAGTACATTTTGTTTATATTATGTTATGAAGTCTGCAATTTTTTATGTATATAAAACAACAATGAGTAAATATTTGTTGTCCATCTGGTACAGGATCACAGCCAATAGAGACAGCAAGCTTACAATATTTAGAATGTCTCCACCCACACCCTGACAAGGGCCTAAGGAATGAGGATGAGGAGGATATTTGTTGCCAATACTTTACCAAACAAAATTATACAAATAAACAAGTGTCAGGTTATCTGTTTTATTTTGTTGTTTTCATGTAAAAACTTTCCTGTACCATAATGTATACTCTCTCTATCTGATATTTATTATGTTAAACATTTATATACAAAAATGCATAAGTTTACTATATTTTTAGACAGAGAGAATATATTTTTTGGCATAGAATAAGTTTTTATTTTTTAATTTTAATTTCATACAAATGAAATTCGTTTCAGCCCGTCCGCATTTGGCCCTAGAAATTCTCTCCCAAATCTTTCTATAAAACTTACCTTACTAGAGAGCTATGTGCTATGATGATGCTATGATGATCGGACGAATCGGACCGTCCTTTCGAATCTCTGTTATCCTGATAGTAAATTTTGTAGAGACACGTTGTGATGCCCACAATGGCTGTCTATTCGATTTAGCATTAGGATAAGAGAAATGCGAAGAGATGATTCGATTGGTTTTGATCTGAAGGGTCAGTCGAATTGGTCGATCTTCATGTGTTTCTGTTATCCTGATAAGAAATTTTGTCGATATAAGTTCATTCCTAAAATGTGCAGGGGAAAGAAAGAAAATGCTGTGGGTAGAGTAGAGTAGAGTGATGATTTCTTGAATAATTTCAAAAGTTCTGTATTCTTATTTATGTAAACTAAGAGAAACGATAGATAGGTTTATTATGAAAAAATACTTAATTTAGTGTATTAAATTTATTTGGAAAAAAATTAATCAGGTTCTCCTAAATTAAAATAAAATTTGGCAGGGACCCATTGATAAAAAAATCTCTGTATTAAACCTCCCAGGAGTAAGTCTTGTAAAAGGGTCTTTTCATAATTTGATAATGAATATTTTAAAAATCTAGATATGTTTCTTAAATATCTTTTGTTATCTGTTTTAGTCTTAAGCTCTTTCTTATTTCTCCGGGGATAGATAGGTATTATTTAGTGTAACAGTTTTTTTCTTTCTTTGTTTTATAAGTAGTCATCAGTTTTACATCACTCAAAATTTAGATTTTTGGATAAAACGACTTTTGGAACTCGCTCGCTCTATTTTAAACTTTCAGAACTTCAATTAGGTATTAACTCTCAGAATAATTTAAGTGTTTTGTCGGTAAATAGTTGACCATACAAAATGGTCTTTTAAATGATCAACGCATGCCCATTTGCGGCAGTTTATACACTATCTCCGGGTTGTTCAGTCACGTCCCTATCCACATCATAACAGCTCCCACGTGACGATGCCACAGGTGCGTCCTGGAGCTCAGGTTCTGGAACATTTCAGTATTAATAATTTTGAACGACTACGAATTTCTCTTGGAGGAACCTGATTTGCAGAACGGTTTAAAATTTGGGGTTTTATGAGCTGTCAACTTAACTCTTTCAAAAAACCAATCCTCATCTCTTTATTTAATTTTAATTAATGCTATTTTCAAAATATCGCCTACCTTTATCATATTATAGAACGACACTATCTGTAGTTTCTGTTTGACGTGCGTTGAGTTATCGTACATCGTCAAAATGCATACTAGATAATAACAGAATACAGAATCACTGTTGACGGCTTAGTACATGATACTATTGTACAATCATTGTGAAAACCAAAAGTGGATGTCAATGGTTTTCTTTCTTTTCTTAATAACAGTTCTTTTTGGTCAAACAGTGTTCTTCGCAGCGATTGGCATTGTATTTCTTTGGTATTGCTACGGAAGTTGATTTTAGCCAATCTGTTTAGCTCAAAATATCTAGTATACATCTCCTTTAAATAGCTATTGTAAAAGTCAACATGTATTGAAAAACATTAAGTTTTTCATTGAATTGATTAAACCAAATAGTAAGATTCAAGAAATTAAAACAATTTATTTGAAATTAAAAAAAGCTTTATTTTATACATTAATAAGTTATGGATTACAATAAATAAACCTCCTCTAGTATACTAGAGTGTTATTTGACTGTTCCAAAAATAAATACACCTTAAAAGTATAATCTATTGAACTAAAGTTTTATATCTTTAGAAACATTCACAGCCTGTTAGAAATGCAAAAAATAATTATGAGGTAAATTCAGTGAAACCATTTTTTTGTGTGAATAAGTCAACTCAAAATACACGGTTTTTAAAGATCAATCATTCTAAGTGAAAAAGACACCGAGGAAATAGTGATGGGCCAGTAATAGGGGGTCAGTTAAAAGTACTACAAAATTTAGTGCTGCAGGTTTTACTAGGGAAATTCCGTGAGACTACCATAGGAAGAGGAAAACAAGCAATAGCGGTGTATATAAAGATATGAACAGGTTGGATAAAATAAAAAGAAATCAATTTAATTACACAGTATTTTCATTAGTTTTATTTTTAATGAAGTATGCCTTATTTTGCACTATGAAGAACTTTTTGATTATCTTCAGTTTGGTGAGGTACTTTCTAATTTGGAATTTGTCTGATCTTCAAAAGACATTCCAAATATACCTCTTCCGCGAGCATACCTTCATTGTTTTCTAAAATAAAAATATTTTCGAGAAAAGCTGAAACATGTGGATACCTAATTTTAATTCTTTACAGTTTACAATTATATATATATATATATATATATATATATATATATATATATATATATATATATACAGTGTAGGTAAAAGTTTATGGTCGGTATGGACCTTATGTGAGATGGAGTGAGAAACACCTGTTTAAAAAGAGAGAGGTATATTAGGTTAGTCCTTTATATCATTGAAAATGTATGCCAAATTTATTGGTTTTATTTGACCTGTTGTCTTTTTAGAATTTGAACAATGTTCTAAGATAATCAAATTTGGGCGAATTGATTTAAATGGCAGCTTACTTGAGATCTATTTAACTCCAACGACAGATATCAAATTATATTTCCACAGCAAAATAGTTGACATATGGAATGGCACAAAACCAGGCGAAATTACTTGAGAAAAAACCAACATTTTAACCATGGTCTAATAGTTCCACCAATAGTTTTTCTCAGGTGATCATCACGCGACTTCGGCTTAGTTATAAGTAGTCGCCTTATGCATGGACATCTGATAACACAAGATCTCCAACCGGAGTGTTGGGGAGACCTTGCGAGACCTCACTAACAATAAAAGAGCTTTGAGTGAAGTGCCCGTTACACAGTGCGGAAAGAGGTGAGTTCGGAATCCCAGAGCTTTTGAAAAACTGTTATTAAAGTGCGGTGCCAAAGTGATTATTCAATATTTTAAAGCAATAAACTATTTATACAAAATTTCATTGTTGTATCTATGTGTTTTATTTCCTTTTTTCGTTAACAGCCATACAGCTGATGTGAGTTTGTAAATAAAAAAGGCCACAGTTTGAGCATTTAAAATAAAGTCAATTCTTACTGGCTAATTGTTAGCTTTAACTATTTAATTTGATTATTAAAAATTAATTTATTTACATCAGACTCTAAATATCGTACTTTTGAGAATTAGTTCGTTAAGAATGATCTAAAAGTTTCATCAAATACAGAGTATTGCATTAAAAAATGGACAATAACGTTATTAAATTACTGTTCGGCCATGTATAATAAATTCTTTTTGTAAATTGTGAAGAATTAAAATTAGACATCGACCTGTTTCAGATTTTTTTTAAATATTTATATTTTAGAAAATAATGAATTTGCTGACACAAGTGTATATCAGCAACATTTGTGACACTGCTACCAATATTGTATGTGTATATTTCTATAAACGCTGATTTGTCAAAGTGATTATACTATGTATAATTAAACGTTGAGTAGAAACGGATAATTTTTTACAAAACAGAACAATGCAAAAATGACAAAGTTTCGATAGACGACAGAAAAACTAAAACAATAAAATTTTTGGAATACAAACAATAAATTAAATAATAAACAATTGGAACAAATAATCAAAACAAGCTTTGGAAAACATATTTAAGAAATTATAATAAAAATGAAGAAAACTGTTTTATTTAGCAAATTATTGAACGACTTAGTGACCATTTGAAAAGGACTGTGTAATGAAAAGCGGAATACAAATAGACATAAATTAATAAGATTCCAATTCACAAAGATAAAAAGAATGGGAACTTGTTCAGGATCGTTGTCAGCTTTATCAGAATACTAATAACTTTTGGAAAGCTAAGCTTAGATATGAACGAATACAAACAGAAGATGAGGTGATCACAGTTACGACTTCGGGACCGTAGGAAGGACAGTTTTAAAAACTACGTAAACAAAAATAATTAAGACAATCGTACTTGCTGAAATCTCTTACGGGCTTTTCACAAAAATAATTCTTATGTATTCAACAAGTAAGAACTAGTATTTTGGTACGACACTACAGTAAAGTACCACAAATGTAGCAAGTGTTGATGTGCTGTGAACCTCATGTTTTAATGATTTTTATAGACCAGTAAAATTGGACGTTTACCCTTTAGAAAAAAAAAATGTTTGCTCATTATTTAATAAACATATTAGTGGATTATTGCAGAATCTGTTGAATCTCTTAAAAATAGACTTCTTCGTCTGATTGCTCAAAGAATTTACGTTCAGGTAGAAGAGATTTCATTTTATAAATTACGGCGAAGATTTGGGTTCTAGGGAAAATGTAACGTTGTCAGCATGTATGATTCAAAAGTTATCTGCAATGTTGTAGTTAATAACTTTCTCTTACGGTAAGTAATGTCTGAGATTAACAACTTCGTCGCAAATTAAGGCGATGTACCTTGCAACAACGCCATTGTTCGGGTAGCTATTTTATGTTTTGTTACCTGTAAGTCGGTTTCATAACCGCACTGACAGGGTTTCATAAAGCAGAAAACAGAATTGTTTGTAGTATTATTAGTGGAAGGGGCTTTTACGTCTACTTTTTGTGAATTGTGAGTAATTTATTTTAATTCAATTTGCTGACAAATAATAAATATGACTGACAGTAGTAATAGTGAATAGAATACAAAGATTGCAATGGGCCTGAGATTTGATAAGAATGAGAGAGGATACGCTACCAAAAAGAGCACTGAATGCTAGAACGCAAGGAAAGAGACCGGTTGGAAAGCCAAGAACGCCCTGGGAAGACACAGTAAACAGCGACGCACAAGCCCTTTTAGGAGTCCGTTGTAACGGGATTTAATTAAGCATCCGGAAATCAGATCTAAGTAACCCCATTCAGTTTAAAAATTTATAATCCTTTTAATAATATTATTCATTGCTTATTGCTCAATGCGATTGTTTGTTTATGACATTGAACATATGTTTGTAACTAGAACACGCGCTCACCTAGTAAAATTTGCAATGTAATCAAAAGCTTATTTAATAATGTGTACAAATTATATTAGCAAAAAGAGTAGATTATTAAGAATTAAGAGTGAACAGTCGAAGCTAGTGTTGTCATCCGTCAACTAGGTACTCTCTCTCTCTCTCTTATTCTACTTAGACAACCAATAAAGTAATTATGAGTATTCAGTGAGTTCGAGTTAATCAACCCTATGCAGGGGGTAAACAACATCTAGAGTTTCACTATATGGAACTCGTGATGGAAGCAATCTAATAAACATTATGATTATCCAACATTATTATACCGTGTATGGAGAAGATCAGCCACAGACAAGCAAGGGTAGAGGTAAACATAAAGGAGGCTCAATTTGGAGTATAGTGCCATAGAAGAAGTAATAGTGAACCGTATATCAAAAAGAAACGTCACAATTTAACACCCGAAGAAAAACTATGATCGGAAATGGGTCATAAGTTTGTTAATTTAAACAGATACAGGGTTTTTTCCAAAAAAATATATTTAACAAGGATTAGTTTTCTTCATCTAAGGCTAAGGCATCTATAAAATAAGAAAATAATTTTTATGACAATCAATTCGTTCAAAAACCTGATTATTTTTTAAATAATAACCGCACGTCTATGACTCGTCGATTTCCTTTCCCATTATCCCATCAAACCTGCAAAGGTCTACATTGAAATATGAGTCACTTGCTACAATTGTGGTATTGTGGTGTAGTAACGGATTTGAACAATAGTAATATACATAATCTTGAGTTTGATAACATACCATAGAAAAACCTAAAAACTAATGCAACACGTTCTGATATAAAAAAAAGATATTATATTCTAATACTAGATAAATTATTTACAACATAATAAAGCAATGTTTACAAGTCTTGTTATAAAAGCTTAACTTAAGGCACTAAATCGTTTGTTTCGTTTCCCTCCTTTAAAAAATTTAACTAAACATTGCTCTGCAAACAGTTCTTAAATTTATCTGCTTGGAATTGATGAATTTTTAGAATCAATACACGTACGGTGCAGTAACTGGTTTAATTTTATTCATTAAAACGTAGAGATAACTGAAGCAACATACAAAACACGAATGGATAACTTTATCTGATAAATCGATAGAGCTATGCCAAACAGAAAAATTTTAGTATTGCACAATAACTGGAAGACATAACACAAATATATATGTATATAAAATTTAAAATGCCAAGTGCAAATAATTTTGTTTGTATATATAAACAACTATCATATAATATCTTTTATGCATTTAACAAATCAATAACTTAATCTAATTCTACGGTTATAAATGAGAGAAAAATTCTAAACTTAATTGTATTTAACAACCCTAATACAAGGAGGTAAACGAACGGTGTGAGCAAAACTAAATAAAATGAATAGTGTCAACTCTAACAGGAATAATTTAGATCATATTTTGCGCATGCCTTATATCTTTATAAACGTTCAGTATTGCAACGTTTTAAATGTATTATTGTTAAACATGTAGACCAGAGAAATTAGTAAATAAAAAGGGTTTATACACTCTTTGATACAGGTATCTAACAACTGCTTTTGTCATTTTTTTCAAACAAGGTAAGATTTGATTTTAAATACTAAAGGTGAAAAACTTTGTACAGTTTGTAAAGTTATTTTTGTTAATTTGTTGTTTAATTATTGCAGAAAAAACTTCAAAGACGATTTTTTGAAAATTATTAATAACTTTTGTAAAAATGCACAAAAAACTTTAATTTCACGTGATAATAGAGACAATATCACAGACAGAACAATCGATAAAAAATCCGAAGATAAAATAAGGTCATCTGTAGCTTCAGCGTCACTATTAGCGAGAACTGTTTGTGATCCAGCAATAGAAAAATTGGAAGTGGCGTTGTCATTATGGGTCGAAGACCACAACCAAAAAAGGGTGCCTTTGTCTTTACGCACATTTTAAAGAACCTGGTGGTAGCGGTGGTGGTGAATGTACAGATGGAGGACTTCAAGCATCGGAAGTGTAGTTCAATAAATTTAAGGTGCGATAATTATTGCATAGCATTAAAATCGTTTAACGCAGACGAAACTACACTGTTTTGAAAGAGAATGCCAAATAACACATTTAAGACAGCAAAGGATAGAGTTATATTGCTGCTTTCTTTGTTCTAACGCATCTAGAGATTGTGGTTAGTATGGTTAGTAAACAATTAATGCTATATAGATCTTTAAACGAAAGAAAATTAGTAAATTATTTAAACAATTGCCTAATCCTGAAGATAATTTGTGTAATTAATCAATATGTATGGTTAAAAACTTCAGCGCGAATAAAGAGCTTCTACTGTACTTTTGCAAACAATTTTACAATACTTAACACAAACTTTTTAATCATTAAATGATTTAATTTAATCGGTTAAAGACCGATAAAGCGATGAGATGATGATGTGGATGAGGACGCCAGAAATTTCCTTCGCCGAATAAATACAGACCGTAACGGACGGGAGGTTTAATGAAGGAGGTCAGGGCTCGAATGGGCTGTAGAGCCATAGGATGGAAGAAAAGTTTTCCATAAAAGTGTGTAGGTAAGCTAGCTACTATACTACACTATGTATCAAATAACACTATTTAGAAATAAGTGCTTGGACAGAGACTGAGCTAGAAGTACAGATATGTATACGACGTAGATGCAAGGTGGAGAAGAATATCAAGAACTAGGTAAGAAATAGAAGACTAGAATAGAACGATCATATAAGCCAAATGACAACAAACTCAGTAGGTAGTAAACGCCAACAGTACGACCAGTAGGAAGACCACGAAAACGATGAAACGACAACTCACTGGAGGCACATTGAAAAACAGACAGTCATGTCTATATAAAAAGAAGAAGACAAATAATTCGTTTTTTCTTTCTCCTGGAAAATTTGTAAAATGAAAAGTTAGGTATGCATCATTTATAACTATTTACAGAAGAAAAATAAGTATACAAAAGTATATAATGGCTTAATTACAAAAATATGACTTTGTAGTAATTAATAGAAAAATTCCAGTACTAAAGAAACAAAATTCCACATGGTATTTACTTACCATTTGTATTAAATAATGAACTAGTTTCAGCTCAACTTGTGAATTATGTAAGATAGAAACTGATATTTTGAAAGTGCAAAAACTAGTTAGTATTATCAAGCTAAGAACGATTGCAAGGTCCCTCTGGATGATATTGACAATTGTTTAATGAAATATAACATATTTTTCATAAACCTCATTAAAATTTTTCTGTAAAATTTCATACATTTATGGCTTTTAGTGGAGGGGTTTGATCTACGCTCAGTACTGAATGATAACGACTCCATGTATTAGAGTTTATCATAGTATTACAAAATTAGTATTATTTAATTAAAATATCACACAATAAATGTTAAATTTTCAAAAAGTTGTCAGTCGTGTTATATTAATACTTGTGTTATACTAATGTATATATTAACATATAGAGTTTGTGGATTTTCTAAACAGCTATTACCTTGAAAATATCTGCGTCGTACACAATTATTCAAATTTTTAGGGGAAAGTGGGCCACCTAAAGACGCGTGTACCATGAGACAGTGGCAAGAATTTTCAAATTACTCGCTAGAAATGGCATTCACTTCTACACATTATTCGCCGTTAACAGTCAGTCCCTATCGTATTGTTTAGGTACTTGCACGCATCCCGAGAGTTTTTTTACACGTGTTGTTTGTTTTTGAAAGAGGTAATTTGTTTTGTATACTAAATACTTGAATGAAAATACTTGAAATAACATATTCCAGCTAGTGATATTTTTAAAATGTTATTGTTTTAATTGAGCAGGGAGATCATTTATTATCTTCTACTATGATTGTTTATAAGGTATTATGCTCATCCTAGTGCTAAAAGTAAAAACAAGACATTCGACGCAGGACGTGACATTTGACGTGAAATGTCACATTAAATGACGTGACATTCGACGAAACACGAGGCTTTCGACGCTGGACGTGACATTTGACGTGAAATATCACGTTAAATGACGTGACATTCGAAGCAGGACGTGACATTTGACGTGAAAACGTCACCGGATTCCTATGTCACCATTGGTCAGGTGTTTACTTGTAGACACGAGGATACGTAAGCTTGCATTCTGCTGACGTTACAGCCACCATCTTGAAAAGTGATCCAGAACCCGCTTAAGTAAGCTTGCGTTGTGGCCGCCGTCTTGAAAAGTGAACCAGAACTCACTTATAACATCTACTCATTTTTGTTTCCCACTGTAGAGGACATTTAACTCGTTTTGTTGAAGTTTATGTATATATGTCATTTGATATTTTGAAATATATAACGAGAATTTTAATTGTTTTGGATTTGTCTCAAGCTGGTTCACTATTTGAGCCAAGCAAAAAAAAGTGTTTTTAAAAATAATTAATAGAAAAAAAACTAGTTTGTGAATACAAAAGACTGCTATTTTTGTTTGACCTTAAATTGATTAAATAATTGCAGTTTGAATTTGAACTCAAAAAAAAACGGTAATAAACAGATTATATATTAACAATATGGAAAATTCTCACCGTGGGCCACTTTTCCCTATGGTCAAAGCGTAAATTTTTGTACTTCGCGCATGCATGACTCATAGCTGTTTAGTCTATTCACTACCTCTTCAATAGAGAACAATAAATAGCCTCAAAAAGCCTAAAAACGATGTAGATATAAAGAGAAACTATTTCTATTGATATCAATACTGGTTACATAAGGGAAACTATAAATTTGCCAGCAACTGTGTGTAATACCGAATTTTAAACTAAACCTTATAGATACCAACTGGTCATTCCATTATACTGTATACTGATACATGGTTCTTGACGGCTTAGAGCTTTCATACTTAAATTTTGAATACGATTTAAAACATTGGATTGGAATGTTGACGGTATTCAAACGGAACTATAAAATGAGTGTCAAGAAAAAACTAAATTAATGGTTATCCTAATCAAAATTATGACATTGAGCAATTACAATATTTTGGAAAGCTGGAAAACCATCAAATTAAATGCAGAAACTTCAGCAATATCCAGAAATAAACCAAGCAGGATTCATATTTACATTTAACGAATTAATTACTACGTTTAACTTTTGTGCAATCAAAATTTTAGTTTATTATTCAGTATATTGTTGGAATTTCTTATATACTCCATATGATGATTCTCTTATGTGTGCAGGAGATATAAACTAATAACTTTCCAAATCACTTTCGCCGATTAGTAAAAATATCAGGACAAACAATACCACTGAGTTTTCCATGGTTAATAAAGAAAAAATAATAATAAAACAATCACGTGGCTTCCGAGTATGGATGAGTGAACTACAATGGATCTATATGCACTTTTTAATTGGTACTCTGTAAAATTATATACACTTAAAAAATAATGAAAATATAATGTACAAAAATCATATTTGCATCTACCCGACGGTCAGTGTTTTAATACACTGTAACACAAACAATCGGACAGTTTGCTCGGAATAAGTATTTCGACCTATTCAGACTCCAGCCCATCTAACAAATATACAGATCAAATGGGTTCACAGTTACTGCCAAATATATAAACTTAATACCGCAGCCTTTTTTATTTTCACTAATGTAGAATGTTGCGATTTACAATGTTTTCTTTGAAAGAATGATCAGTTTGATCTGTATTTTATTTTACAGCGTAAAATTGACAAGCTGCCAGATGTACACATTCACAGATATCGAGAAACTTCGATTCTTCGATATAACTATACACATATTGGGTACACATAATCTCCTGCGAAGAGTTGAGGACGAAAGCAATAAAGTTGGTCTGAAAATTAATAAAGTTAAGACAAAAATAATGCTGGTCGACA
Organism: Diabrotica undecimpunctata; assembly: GCF_040954645.1. Classification (NCBI taxonomy): domain Eukaryota; kingdom Metazoa; phylum Arthropoda; class Insecta; order Coleoptera; family Chrysomelidae; genus Diabrotica; species Diabrotica undecimpunctata. The sequence goes on from NC_092812.1 coordinate 53,426,031, forward strand.
GTTTCCACACTATTTAACTGACTAACATGTTACAGGATTACCAGATAGTGCACAGTTTTGTCTATCTCGAGTCTAGTATAAATAAAGATGGTAACTGTGAAGCAGAAGTTCGGAGACGTATTCTTCTTCTTCTCGTAGCACTACAACCCGGGGTGGGTTTTGGCTGACTGCACAACTTGCTTCCATCGTGAACGGTCATCCATAATAGTTGGGTCACTGGGTAGCCCCATTGTTCTTAGATCTGACCATATATTGTCTCTCCATCGCATTCGTGGACGTCCTAACGGCCTTCTTCCTGTGGGGGCTTCCTCCTATATTAGCTTGGCAAGGCGGTTATTAGGGAGTCTATGAACATGGCCAGCCCATCTTAGACGTTGGGATTTAATCTCTTGGACTATATCGCTTGCTCTATACATCTGCTTGACCTCAGCATTTGTTCTCATTCGGTATTGGTTGCTATTAATGTCGTGATAAGGCCCAAAGATTCTTCTGAGGATTTTCCTCTCAAAACATCTAAGTTTTCTTTCAGTTTCTTTGGTCAGGGTCCACGTCTCACACCCATACATGAGCACCGGTCTAATCACCGTTTTATATATTCTAATTTTTGATGTTCGTGTTAGGCTTTTAGATTTAATAGTATTGTGGAGGCTGTACATACATCTGTTTGCTGCCTGAATTCTTCCTTTAATCTCTTCCGCGATATCGTTATCTGCAGTGATTGTTGCTCCTTGATATTTAAAACTCTCCACTCTTTCAAAGTTATATGTGTCTATTGTAACATTTTGCCCTATTCTATCTCGTCCCTTTTGTCTGTTGATGCACATGTATTTGGTTTTCTCTTCGTTTACCCTTAAACCAGTTTTCTTTGCCTCTACCTCCAATTTATTAAAAGTCTCCTTCACATTGGTGACTGTGTTTCCCACAATTTCAATGTCATCTGCGTATGCTAGTAGTAATTTTGGTCCATTTACTGTCAGTAATTCTGTTTTAAGTTGTGCTGCTCTTACTACTTTCTGCAGGATGATATTAAAGAGGAGAGGTGACAGCGCATCTCCTTGTTTCAAGCCACTGCTTATTTCGAAAGATTCTGAGAGTTTGTTACCTATCCTTATTCTGGATCTACAGCTATTCACACATAACAAGCTGGATAAGTTTTTTTGGAACTGAAAGTTCTGCCATTGCATTCCACATCTGATCCCTTTTAATGATGTCGTACGCTTGCCGGAAATCTATGAAAAGATTATGGATAGTTCTATTGAATTCCCATCCTTTTTTTAAGCAGCTGTCTTAGAGTAAAGATCTGATCTATGGTCGATCTATGTTTTCCGAAGCCGGCTTGGTATTCCCCATGAAATTTCCTACAAACGGTGTCAGCCTACTTAATAGGATGTTCGCTAAGATTTTATATGCCGTATTAAGTAGGGAGATGCCTCTTATGCTCTAATTATAGAGCACTTGGTTTTGTCTCCCTTTTTATGGATGGGGATTATTACACTTTCGTGCCATTTTCTCTTCTTTCCGTATAAGTGTTATTAGTTTGTGTATTTGTCTATGTAGAGTTTCTCCTCCGTACTTAAGGAATTCAGCCAGTATATTGTCAGAGCCTGGAGCTTTTTCGTTCTTCAATTTGTTAATTGCTTGCAATGTTTCATCTAGTTTGGGGTCCTCTACCAGTAGGTCCACCCCAAAATATATATTTTCTACATGTTCTTCTTCTTGATGTATGTTTAGTAAAGTTTTGAAATATTCTTGCCATGTTTGGAGCAGTTCTTTTTCATTTATTATTAATTCATCATTTTTTTGAATACAGACACGTATCTAGGTCTGAAGCCTTTCTTTTCGTTCGACATTGATTTGTAAAATGCTCGACTATTTGACTATTGCCTATTCCTTTCCAGTTCTTCATATTTCTGTTGTTCGTACTTTCTTTTTTTCTCTCTAATTAATTTTCTTGTTTCTCGGCGTGAAGTTGCATAGTTTTCTTTACTTTCTGCTGTTCCTTGTTGAAGCATAATGTTTCGCTTTATCTGTCTGTCGTGTAGTTTTTCTTGAAATTCTCTATCAAACCATTTCCTTGTTCTCTTCCTGCTTTTTCCTAATATTAGTTCTGCTGACTCCATAATTGATTTTTCCATTTGTTGCCACAGCCTATTGACGTAGGAGACGTATTGTTATGAAAAAAAATGCGATGAGTCGCCCAACTAAAGTTTGGAAAAACAGATCTATCTCTTAAAATATCAAGATGACACTGGTGAATGACCTTGTATTCTCAATCTCCATCTGATGCATTTGAGATGTGGTGCTGGAGAAGAATGCTGCGCATACCTTGGACAGCTCATCAATGTGTCTCAACCGTCACAAATGATCAATGGTAACCACAAGAGTTTCAAGTCTTGGACTGGAAGTGTCAAGGTAAAAAACCAACCTGCCAAGAGATGAATGAATGTAGTCCAGAAGTTCGACTCTCATGATGTGTAAAATATTAATCCCTAGCTGTGCACTTTCGGTTTACAAAGCCATCCTCAGAGCTATGGTAAAAAGTTTTAAAAATACCATTACTTAAGAAGGATCCCATTGGTGAAATTTCTTCCAAATAAAAAAAAAACTTGAAAAGCTTTCAAAAAAACATCTAATAGATAGCACATTAAGTGAGTTTACAAAAGACACATTAAAATTTTTTGGATGGAGTTAAGGTGACAGACAGATCCTACTTAGTACTAGAAAAATAGCTGAGAAATGTTCTATGAAAAGATATGAAGTGCCCAAAATATAAAGAAATGAACTGAGATTACATAGAGAGAAAAGAATAACTAGTAAATGTCAATCCTGAAACAAGAATTCGTGCAAATATCATTATGCAGCATTAGTATAGTACATATGTGAATATAAAAAAGGCTTAACATTTTATTTTGTAACTAGAGTAGTGGATTTCTGGAGACGGTTATAATTTTTAAATTATTCAGTCTTTGGCATGCATCCTGATAGGCTATTACTGGTTCAATAATAGTATAATCTATCTCATCAATGGCTAGTATTTTATCGCCAACGCAAATTTTTTGGAAGACTTGACTTTGGGGATTTACATGATCTATAAACAAACCCTAAAACATAAAAATTGTATAAAAACACTGGTATTATATTATATTATAATTATATACATATGACGCTTCTTGCTGATGCTTGAAGTACGGTCATTGGCAAGGCTTCTTGTGATTGGTCCTGTCCGTGTCTTACTCGTAGGTTTTGTGGCCTGATGTAATTTTAACTTTTTCTTTAATACCGTTTTCCATGTAGTTGCAAGCTTTTGAGCATCATCTCTTTGGTTTAGACTGTTAAGATTTTTCTCTATTTCTATAGATTCTCTGATTTCTCGTTTTCTTTTAATTTCAATGTTAGCTAGCATCGTAGTTTGGTTCAGGTTTATTGTATGTCCTGTATTTGAGACATGTTGTACAAGGGACAACATATTTTCTCTTCTTTCGATAGCATGTTAATGTTCTTCTCGTCTAACATTGATTCTTCGGTTGGTCTGTCCGATGTACGATTCGTCACAGTCCCCACATGGAATCTCGTATACTCCTTAATTTTCTAACGATATTTTTGTTTTCGCGGATGGTAAAATAGTTGAGATTTTTCTGTCGGTATTAAATATCGTTTCTATTTTGTGTTTTCTTAGCTCCCTACCTATTTTCTCTGTTGTACCCTTTACATATGGTAGAATAGCTTTTGCAATCGGTTTTGCATCTTCTGTTGGGTCCTTTATTCTTTCTTGAGCTTATGAGCCGTTTCAATGGTATATGTTTTTTCTTAGCACTGTTTTGACATTATGCATTTCTTTATTTTTATGTTCTTCATCTGTCAGTCTTTCGGATCGTGTCATCACGGTTTTAATATGCAGGATGGTGATACATATATACATATATACTATAAGTATGGCTATACAACATTGTGAAAAGGAAACAATAAAAGTGTATGAAAGAGAAAGAATACTTGATAGATGGGAAGTAGGCTTTCTTCTTATTCTTTTATATACCACTGTCTATTTCCTTTTTTGTCACACTGGCTTTTCCAGGCTTCTTTAATGTCAGATTTCTCCCTAATTTAGATGCAATCTTACATAATAAAAGTTATTGATTTATTTATAGTGCCTCCATATTTGAGTTTTAAAATTTATGTTATACATTTTTGTCATCTTTCTTGTCACAATATTGAAAAGTGAAAAAGAAATTTTGAAAATGTGATTATCTTCATTTTAAAAATCCAGTTGACTAGTGTATTCTTAAATATTGACATTATGAAAATTCCTCACATTTATTTACTATTCTGTGGTTTTGGCAACGCTGGGAGTTCTGACATCGTAAATCTTGAATGAAGTAACATTATTTTTGTATTAAAAACTTATATTCATAAATAATACTATATATAATAATACTTACATTGCTCTGACCTACAATACGAATATCTTTGGGTAAAAATGATTCAGGCATCTCAACTTCCAAAACCTGACAAACTTTGTGCTTTCCAAAAGGCCACTTCACAATCTGTTTCGACTGATTCGAATCTTCTTCACACATCATATTAACGTCTTTAAGGTCATTGCTTGTATCAGCAATTTGCAAAATTGGAATGTGATTTCGATGGTTCGGCAACTTTGGAGTTGGCATATGAATATTAGAGGGTTGTTGCTGACTAAACTGTTTTGGTTGGTCCAATGGACTAGGTGGGCTTATGTTTTGATTTTGAGAAAACAGATGAGCGTTTTTCGAATAGACTGCAGCTATATGATATGGAGGTGGCTGTTTAGGAGGAGTTTTATTTATTTCGCGGATTATATCTGAAACATTCTCAGGTATTTCCGTTACATCATGATCATTTAAACTATTCTGGGAAACAGCCAGCTCACCGGAAATATTCGTAACTTTGGCTTCTTTGATTTCAGATATATTTAGTGGCTAAAATATTAAAATATTGTAAGTTTGATTGTAAATATGTGTGTCATATATTGTTTGTTATTTCCTGACCATCAATTTTTAAATAGAAACTTTTTTAATTCCTGAGTTTGTCAGTCTGTTATAAATAAAACACATGTGGCAGGTACTTCAAAATACGACTGATTCAGGATCGTATTTTAAGCATATGCCAATGGTGTATTTACAAAACAACTCAATTTATTAAATTATGATACATATTGGAAAATTCTTTGATATCAGTCATATTATTGATTCTAGAGAATGCTTGGCTAAGGCTGTAGTGTTTGGTTTGTACACTGTTTGTATGCAAAAACCCTTCTATGTAGATATTGCTGTGTTTGCCCAATATATTGCAGTCTTTACAATTTATTTTATAAATAACATCCGACTGATGATCTTTATTAACATTGGGTTTATATTTTGAAAAATATTTTCCGGGTGTTTTTGACAACTTATGTCAAACATTGATGACATATTTTGCCAGTATTTTCGACATTTGTTCAGAGAATCTATTAATGTATGTTAAGGATATTATAGTGTCTGTTTAATAAGGGGGTCACGTATAGAGTCCTCTGAATGATAGGTCATGGTAGGTGTTTGTAATTGCAATTTTTTTATTTTGGCAGAATTTTTCTTCCGTTTTAAGTTTTTAGTCAGTCGTTTCCAATAATATTCCTTTCTCTTACTTTTCCAATTTTTGCATTCAGATCTCCTATTATCATTGTGAAATTTTTGGGTTATATCTAATGCTTATTCTAATTTATTGCAGCATTGTTCTAGTTCTTCTTCATCTTAAGCTGCAGTATGAGCACACATTTGAATTGTTTATTTTCAAATGGAATGAGTTTAACTACTGTTAAAATCCTATCAAAAATCAGTAGGAAGTGAGTTATGTATAAAAGTGTACTAGGAGTGCATAAACGTAAAATATACACCACCATTATCTTAGCGACAGTGAGAAATACAAAAACCTATAACCTGAGGAACGCAAGCATCTGCTCAACAAAACTTCATAATTTATTGATATATTTATTTAAGCATTAAAGAGACTAAACAGGTCATTACCATAGCAAATAAAATTCTGTCCTAGAAAAAAGAAAGTAAAACCATGTATCTAGAGGGCTCTTGGAGAAGAGAGATGGAAATATAATGTTTTATTATACTTACTCTTTTTCCAGGAGTATGGGATGTCCTCAAAATTTCCCTCAATCTTTTTAATTCTTTATGATGAGGAGTAGGGGTCCTACTAAGTGACAAATGGGCCTCTGTTACATCAGAATCGTTCCTCTCAGTACTGAAAGTAATGTGGCAATTCTGATTTCCCACTGACATCGGTACATGATGTGGTTCTCTAAGGGGAGTTTGTGGAAATACAATGGAAGTTAGTACTACTTGCCCGTCAGACAATTGTTCATTTTGAAGATGGATCAACGGTTGTGTTTGGTTTGGTGTCAACCATAACGCTTTCAGATTTCTGAGTTTCGATATTGTGATTGGAAGGTAAGACAGCTTGTTTCCTATCAAACCGAGGGTGGTCAAATTTTGGAGATGGCCAACCTCATCTGGCAGTCTTTCAAGTTGATTATTATGAACATTAAGTATCGACAATGCGCAGCAGCTTCCAATTTCTGTAAAAATTATGATCATAAGAGAACTTACCCATTCATAGATGTAGTTATAAAATAAACAAATAATAAATAATCCTTTTCTCCTCCTATTACATATTGGTCAAAATATGTTTGTCCCTGATACCTCCGATTGGCAATCTTATATATGAGTAGTATCATATACATAGGAAAAATAAAATCTTTATTAACCTTTCTGGCTTCGGATCCGAACCCTTAGTGAAACACAGTTATGTACTATATGTATATAGAGCCATATTAATCGTTATCAGAGCAGGCCATGAGTTCTGTTATTTATATGAGTTGGTAGTAGCGTGGTCACCATGCTGAATAATGTGGCATTTATAGCTTCACAGTCTCAATATAAAGTTTGGTTAGGTATATATATATATATATATATATATATATATATATATATAATATATATATAATATATATATATATATATATATATATATATATATATATATATATATATATATACAAACAACACAGTTTATTAGGGCTGCAGTCAGAAGGTTTGGGCAGGATGTTACAGAAACACTCTTTTGACTTTTGGTCTAGCTTTCGGAATTGTTTTATTCCTTCTTCAAGACACTGTAATTAGAAGAATGTGTAAATATTTATAATATATCACAAATTGTCAGTGCAACTTACTAGTTGTGTAGATTATTTGTATAAAGCTATGACACTCAACAATAATAACACACATATACAATATAACATAAAATAATGGACAAAATACATTTTAAAATTTAGTTATGATAGTAAAAATTTTGTTTGTGACATCTTTTAATGGTGTGTTTTGACTGATCCATAGAGAACAGATTTTTGTTTTTTCTTTCTTTTTTTCTTTCTGTTAGGATAAAAAGCAGTTGAGTTGCAGAGTTTTCTGGGCTTGTGGTTATTAGAAAAATAATAGTATCACCTGTTAATATTTCTATAATGACCACTCCATTAGGTCTGATAACACAGAATTTACAATATCTTGTAAAAAGCCTGATTTTATTTAGAATTTAGAAATGCATAAATATTGGTAGTATGTATTGATATTCATACAAGTGGAGGCTTCCATACCACAAAAGACCACTGGTACTGGTAATCCAGAGTTTAATCAATATGTTGGTGGATAGACATAATATCATTTTTTTCTATATACAAATAATACATGAATTATCATTAATAAATACTACTTAGAATAAGTAACTTACCTGCTGGTAGCTGTTGTAATTTATTATCTGACAAAATCAGTGTGGCCAATTTTCGTAAATGACCTATGCCACTAGGTATTGATATCAAAGAATTGTTCTGTAAATTAAGTTCTTCCAAATTAACTAATTTACAAACAGTACTGGGCAGTTCTTCTAATAAATTTGACTCAAGTTTAAGAACTTGCAAATTTCTAAGATTTCCTACAGCTTTAGGAAGTGAGATTAAATTATTAAAGCTTAAAATTAAATTTGTGATTTTTGTCCAATGCCCTATTTCCTTTGGGATGGATTCCAAGTTATTGTATGAAGCATCAAAGTCATTTATCTTTTTTAAGTGTGTTATAGCTACAGAGAGTTCAGATATATTATTACCATTAATCCATAATTCTGTCAAATTTCCATGAGATTCGCATAGTTCTGTCTAAAATGAAAGATAATATAAATAATAAATTAAAAAATTAATAATTAGAGAGATTATACTAATTTGTCTTTTCTATTAAAATTTTTAGGGAGTGCAAGTGGTCACAAGTGCTGTTACCCCCTTCTAAATCCAGCCTGTTCTACTGGTTGATATTCACCAAATTTATCAAAATTATAACTTCTTTCCTTCCATATTGATTAGAAAAAAACATGATGTGCCACTTTCAGTAAGAGAATTGTTTGAATAACTACATAATCAGTGTATTTGTGTCAGTTTAGCGTAAATTTATATAGTAAATTTTTGTAGATTTTATATAAAAATAATAGTACTTACCAAATTTGATAAATTATTATCACTAACATCTAGTCGCTGTAAATTAGTCAAACGTCTGATGGATTTTGGCAGTTCTGATATATTATTATCTCTTAATTCCAACACTCTTAAATTTGATAATCGACCAATATTAGCAGGAACAAAATCTATGCCTGTATCATTTAAACAAAGTTGCTGAAGGTTAATAAGGCTCATAACAGCTTCCGGAACTTTACCTAGATCATTCATACTTAAGTCCAACATAGTCAATTTACTTAATTTATCTAAATTTGGGTGAACTCCATCTAAAACTGTTTAAATAGTTTATTAAGTGGAAGTAACAGTCAGCTTTCATTCGTCGTGGTAGTTAGACGTGCGTAAGAAAGAAGCTTGTTTTTAAAACCGGTGTTTATAAATTAGCTATATAATTAAATATTTCGTGAACTTTAAAAGTAAATTAATTACACCAAATAAAAAAGCGAAATTCTTAAAGACATTAAAAACTTATGAGTGCAGTTAGCGGAGGCGATGCCTCCGATAACAATGTTTTAGAAACCCAAATGGATACAGAACATGCATCATCTTCAAACGAGGAGCTGTTAGGATTTCAAAATCTGGTTCCGGTTATACAGATAAGTACCACAAAACTTGTTAATAATAAACCCATTATCGATAATGACTTTGCTAATGTACACACTTCAATAACAAATACCATAAACAAAGAAGTAGGAACAAAAAGGGAGGAATTTCTTTACCGACAAAACGACTTGGGACCTCATTACGTGTATTTGGAAAATAATTCACCCGATTTTAAAGGCAGGTTAAACGCTTTAAGGATAGGTGACATTATTATCACAAATTTTAAAGAAATTGATGAAAAAATTGTGAGCATTGACGCAGTAGGGAGAAATAAAATACGTATAAAATTTAAAGATTATAAATCGGCCAACTATATCATATCTAAAAAAAATGAAGCAATATTTACAAAAAATAATTTAGACATATACATTCCTAAGTTTCTTGTAGTTAGACAGGGCGTAATAAGAGATATTTCCACAGAATTTTCAGTAGAGTATGTTAAAGACAGAATCAAAATGTACGATTTACACTGTAAATTTGAAGTCATTCAAGTCAAAAGATTAAATAGGAGGCAAGTAGATGAAAAAGGTACCCAATATATTCCAACAAAAACATGTGTAGTTAGTTTTAGGTCACAGGTACTACCAAAATATGTAACAATCAACAAGGTACTAAAGGAAGTCGAGCCATATAAACAGAAGGTGCTATTATGCTTTAATTGTCTAAGATTTGGACATACAGGGGGACAATGTAAGAGCAGGGCTAGGTGCGAAAAATGTCAGGAATCACACAACACAAAAGAGTGTAAAACGACCGATATAACTCCAAAATGTTTTAGTTGTTCGGGGAATCATTTTACTACAAATTTGAGCGCGTGTCAGGAATTTCAACGTCAAAAACTTGTAAAAGACGCTATGTCTTCCAGTAATATTAGTTATCAAGACGCCAACAGACAGTTTCCCAGGAACTCCTATGCAAAAGCAACAACCATTAATACGGAACAAACTACAAACATTTCCTGCCTCAAAACTTTCCCTCCATTAAATCCCAATAATTATACACCCACCCAGCTCCCATCAAATTCAATTAACCAAATGTCAACAAATAACATATTTTACAATAATTCAAATAATACAAATTCTAGAACATTTAAAAGACAGAGACCAAATAGTCCAGATCCAACATTAATTTTGCATAATGAAATTATAGCTTCCCCTAGATCTCAATTACCTAAGGGAGGAATATTAGACAGTATTAACTATAAAGGAAATATTAATAACAATTCAGTTGCATCTCCTTCAGACCTAAGCATGATAAATTCAATATTAGAATTAGTTATAGAAATTGTCACAAAAGTTTTAGTAACAAAAAGTATAAATATAAATAAGGAAGAACTCGAAAACTTAGTCAAATTAACTATAAATGGAAACACGTCATCACATTCTCAGACCTCAACCATTCAATAAATATTCTTCAATGGAACTGCCGTTCAGCAGTTTCTAATAAAACTAACCTAGAATATCTACTAGATAGGGGCAACTACTCCGTTGCACTTCTATCGGAAACATGGTTTAAAGCAGGAAAATATTATAATTTTAAAGGCCTCAACAATATTCGCTGTGACCGGGACGACGGGTACGGCGGCTCAGCCATTTTATTAAAATCAGACTTAATATACCAAGAAGTCTCAATTCCAACTACAATAAACTTTGAGCATACTTGTATCTCGGTTAATTTTCCATTTATACAAAAAAAAATTTACTTCGTTTCAGTATACTTTAAACCGAGAACTAGAATATCATTACAACAGTGGATCAACTTTTTGGAACAAATTCCAAAACCATTCATAATTGGGGGCGACTTTAACGCACATAGTTTGGCTTGGAATGATGGATATGACGATATCTATGGCAAGACTCTTTTGGAAGCTATCGAACAATGCAACCTAGTAATTTTGAACGACGGATCACCTACATTAGCAAACAATAAGAAGTCAGCTGTAGACTTGACCCTCTGTACACAGGATCTGACGCACCTAATTACGTGGTCTACTTTAGAAGAACCTTATGGCTCTAACCACTTACCAATACACATACAATTTGGAAGGAATAGCCCGCTTGCGCAAATTAAACAGACAAAACATAACATATGGAGACTCAAGGCTGCTAATTGGGATGTATACACCGCTACACTTGAAGCTACAGAACCAAAATCATCACTAATGGGCATTATCGACAATATTAACAAAGCTGCCAACAAAGCAATTCCCTTACAAAAATCAAACACACAAAATAGAAATCATTGTTCGAAGGACTGGTGGAATGAAACCTGTAACATAGCTGCTAAAGCAAGAAAACAAGCTTACTTAACCTACACACATGCTCCAAATCTTAATAATCTAACAGAATATAAAAGACTTGATGCAGTAGCTAAAAAAACTTTCAAAGAAACTAAGAAAAAAAGCTGGATTAATTATTGCCAAAATCTAAATCAAAATACACCAATTAAAGAAGTGTGGAACAAAGTAAACCGATATAAAAACCGAAAACAAGTAAATAAACCCCCAATAAACCCCAAAGAAGACTGGATAAATGAATTCCACACAAAAATCTCACCCCCATGGGTTGAAAACAACATTACTCAACAAATAGCTACTGTAAATAGAAACACTTCTTTTCTACAATCACTATTTCAATTATGGGAACTCGAACAATGCATTAAATCAACAAATAATAAATCTCCCGGGGCGGATAACATTTCATACAATATGTTGCATAAAATGCCCTTAGGCCATAAGAAAGCCCTGTTAGAATTGTTCAATTCGATTTGGATAAAAAAGATTCCTTTTCCACCAATGTGGAAAGAATACATCGTAGTACCTATCAAAAAACCTGGAAAACAGAACGGAAATGCAGATTCATATAGACCCATAGCTTTATCATCGTGTATATTTAAAACCATGGAAAGGATGATAAAGAACAGGCTTGAATATTGGCTAGAAAATGAAAAAATATTACCTGACTCACAATATGCTTTTAGAAAGGGAAGATCTCCCTTAGAACCCCTAACGATACTAGTAAATGACATCTATCTAGGATTCACACACAAATACAACACTTTGGCTACATTTTTGGATATCACTTCAGCATATGATAATGTTCAAATAAATATACTAGAAGAGAAACTTATCAATATTGGTCTACCAACCTCCTTTGCCAACTTCATAAAATCAGCTTACTCTAGTCGATCAGTTTCCTTAAAGATAAATAAAGAAGTTTCGGAATCAAGAATATGTAGATCTGGATTACCACAAGGTAGTATCTTGAGCCCAATCCTCTACAGCCTGTACACAATGGACATAGAAAATGTTATATCACGTAAGTCCAAAATTATTCAATACGCCGATGATGTTGTTATTTACACCAGTAACAAATCAGAGGACAAATGTATAGAAAATATCAACACTGAATTTATAGAAATCCAAAAATGCCTAGACAACATGGGACTTTCCATATCCGAGTCCAAAACCAATATATGTATTTTCTCTAGAAATAGAAACAACTATCAAAGACCATTAACAATAGGAAAATATAAACTCCGTATTAGCAACTCTGTAAAATATCTTGGCCTACATCTAGATAGAAAACTATTATGGAAGGACTGTATCCACCAAATCATCAAAAAAACAAGTAATTCTATAAATATTTTAAGAGCGTTTTGTAAGGCAAAGTGGGGAGCAGATCCAAATACGGCTTTACTTTTCTACAAAACAATGGTACGATCAATAATGGATTATGGAAGTCAACTCTATGGAACAGCAGCAGATACACATTTAAATAAAATCGAGATACAACAAAATAAATGCTTAAGAGTTTGCCTGGGATATCTTAAGTCAACACCCATAAATATTATGCAAGCTGAAGCTGTGGAACCTCCTCTTAAACTAAGAAGACAACTATTGAGCAGAAAATTTGTGATAAAAACCATTTCCAAAAAAACTTCTTACCTCAATATTATACAATCACTAACAGTTCAAGTTTTGACCCATAGATACTGGCACTTCAAGAAAACCCCCCTCATAGTAGAAACTTTCTCAGAAATACTTGACATTACAGATATACTTTATTCCAACCAACTCCCCCCGGTTCTAATTTACTCGCCAGAACAAATTTTTTCACGGGAAATTAGAACCTACTATTTTGAAAGTCAAGAAGTAGCAAGTTTTAATCAATCAAAGTTTAACGAAACAAAAAACAAATACTGGCCAAACTATGATTCTATATTCACTGATGGATCAAAGTCAAAAGAATATACCAGCTGTGCCTTTTACCATGTGGAAGAAAATACTGACAAAAAATTTATTCTACCAAAGGAAGCTTCCATATACACTGCAGAATTAACAGCAATTGTGCAAGCTATGAAATACATACTCGGCTCTAACCACGACAAATTCATAATATGTACGGACAGCAAAAGTGCAGTAGATAAACTTAAAAAAGTAAACATAAATAGATCAGTTAATCATATTGAAGCAAATATCCTGTATTTACATAATGAGATACACATCAAGAATAAAGTCGTCATATATCTATGGGTAAAGGGACACGCAGGTATAACAGGTAATGAAATAGTAGATACCTTAGCAAAAACAGCCCCAACATCAGGAGAAGAACTAAATCTTAAACTACCCCCGTCCGACCTATTCTTAAACCAAAGAAACAAAATAAATGAGATGTGGCAAAACCTACACAACGCTTCAACAACCGGAACAAACTTTTGTAAACACCAGCAAAGAATTCCCAGAAAACCATGGTTTCACAAAATACCAAACAGAAACTTTGTTGCCACAATAAATCGAGTACGTGCTAATCATGCACTAACACCTTATTATAAGCACAAAATGAAAATTACAGACGATCCACTGTGTAGTTGTGGTAAAATGGGTACATTAGTACATGTTTTACTTGAATGTCCAATAAATAATGTAAACATTAATCAACTATACAAAAACTTAATTCACTACAAGATAAACCTTCCAATAGATCTAAATTGTATTATTTTTTCAGGAAATAATGATATCCTTTATGTACTTCATCAACACATCATAAACTGTAAACTAAAACTGTAAAATTACTAACCAATTTTGTATACAATTCTGCGAAAGAAACTAAACGTAAAGCACACAAAGAGGGCTGAAACCTCCGAGGGGATGAACCGGGTTGACGCCCTAGCGCGAAAAAAAAAAAAAAAAAAAAAAAAAATATATATATATATATATATATAAACACCTTACACATTTTATATATTACTAACAAAACAAATGAATACATCATGCTCAGGTCTGATACTATGAAACATTTTACACAAATTAATGATTCAATCTAACATAGTCTGGCTAATTGGTTCTCGCCAAAGCCATAAATTCCACCGAAAAAAAAAAAAAAAAAAAAAAGTGGAAGTAAATGGAAGCAATCATTTAAATTGTGATAATAATACAGCAACTAGAATCATATCATATGATATACAAAAGGAAATAACACCTGAATTCAAATGTTAAATATATGCATGCAAAAGCCATGCTGGAATACTTTCGCTTCCTGGTTATTTATTAACTCTAGCTTGAACAGCCTACAACATGGAAGAAGGCTTATATAAAATATAAGAATTCAGGATTAAATAACCTTGTAACCCTATAAGTAATTATATTTACTACAACAGCTTGCACTCTGAATATTCGCTAATGGACCAAGAAAATATGATACAATTCTGGGACTTTATTAAGAGTAAGTGAAATGGAAATGAATTACTACCTCTATTATTTTTTAATAATAAATAATGTCAGTTGGATCCAGATCTGTCTGACCTGTTTGCAGAATTTTTAGATTCTAAACCCTATTAGAATATATCATATAAATCATATTCACAGAATTACTGTTACTAACGTAACTGATAAAAAACCCAAAAAATAAAAAAAAATAGGTAAAATTTCACTTACCATTTTTACTAAATATTAAAACTTGTAGATTGGTCAATTTTGATATTAATGGTGGTATGGCTCGGATTTCATTATCACTTATATTAAGGTACCTTAAATCAATGCACTGAAATAACTGTGGAGATAAGTCCTTTAGCTAAAAAAAATATGATTAGGTATATAAAGATTATTTACATAATGGATTTTAAAGGTCATGGTAATAATATCAATACACAAAGATGAAGAAAACTTTCTTTCACATCTCAAATTAAAATCAGAATCATTCATCTGTTATTCAGAGGAATCCTAATTTACAATGGGCTCATGTTTATAATTAATGCTCTGAAGAATTTACAGAAAATTTATATATGGAAAATATTATATAGAAAATAATCTCGAAACTGATTACTACTGCAATGATACCAATAGCACACTAAATTAAAAATATTATCAGGATTTTTTTTCACTTCTCAACAAAAATCATTCCTAGGTGACTATTTCGATAGATATTTGCCTGTTTGTTAAGTTTACCAACTACCATATTTGAATTTATTGAGTCAAACGCTTTAGTTAAATAAAAAAAGAACACTCCAATCAATATTCTTTGTTCTTTATTAACCTTATAGAACTGCAATCAATACCAATAATTGAATGTACATTTTTGAAGGATATTAGAGTCTCAATAACATTATCTTGTCTATTGGATAAAAGTAGAATCAAAATAATCTATAAATCCCTTCATAACCTAATTATATTAATCCAAAAATATTGGTGAACCTATAGAGATAAGTATTGGTGGGGTATAGAGTGTGTTAACCATGATTTAAGTTACATAACAAAACAGTCGAAGAAACTACCACATACATTTAGACACATAGGTACAACCTTTAACAATTAACTCCTAACTCCTCAAAGGTCCTAACATGATCCTAATATATTAAAGAATAATTATGGTTAACTCTAATTTTTGGATGTTACATTCAGTATTTGTTCTAGTATTTTTAACTTAGTCTATGAATATCTTACTTTATTTCCTTCTAAATGCAAGACTTCTAATGTTGGAGAATTAGCATATACTTCATTTGGTATTTCTGAGATTCCACATCTTGAAAAATCCAATTCTACCACTTTTGCCTCATTTGATTTGCATTGGCAACACGTCATCCACCCCATAGCTATTGTAATAATAGTGTTTAAATGCACATTTTAAACTCAAAACAACTTCAATGAAGTACTTTTCACATTTTAACAAATAAGAGTGAGCATAAACAGTTTTTCCTGGATACTATTTTCTAACTGAATCTTTTTCTTTTTAAACACTGACTCTTTATGTTTAATTTCCATTTAAACAAAAAAGGGGGAGCAGAATTTACAATCATCAGAAACATTATTTCATAGATATTGTTTCTATAAACATTGAAAGACCAATGCTTTATCTAGATCTCAACAATTATTACTCTAATTAAAAGTAAAATGTACTATTATGTACTACTAGTACAATGTACTACTTTTCACAATATAACCACAGATTATCGAAAGTAAAATTCATATAGAACAAAATATAATTATACCAATCTCATTATTAGGACACGACCCCTCCACGGTAAATAGAAACAACCACACCACAGCACATAGCTCTCTAGTAAGGTAAATCCTATAGAAAGGTTTGGAAGAGAGTTTCTAGCGCAAAATGCGGACGGGCCGAAACTAATTTCATTTGACGTCAAATTTAAAATGTAAGTTCTGAATTTTGGAGGGAAAATTTGAAAAATGTGCTCTAAATTTTAGGCGGCAAAATTCAAAAAGAAAAATATGGAAAATAAATATAGTCATAAAATAAGAAATAAAAACTTATTCTAAGCCAAAAAATATATTCTCTCTGTCCAAAAATGTAGTAAACACTAGGCATTTTTATATATAAATCTTATACATAAGATTATTATATTTATATATTATATCAATATATTATATCAATATCAATATCAGACACAGAGTATTATAGTACAGAAAAGTTTTTATTTATTATTTTGTGACTATATCTGTTGTCCATTACATTAACAAACCAAAATCCTGAAAACAACAAAATAAAACACAGGTATCCTGTCACTTGTTTATTTGTATAATTTTCTTTGGTAAAATATTGGTAACAAATATCCTCCTCCTCATTCCTTAAGCCTTTGTCAGGGTGTGGGTGGGGACAGTCTAAATATTGTTAGCTTGCTGTCTCCATTGGCTGTGATCCTGTACCAGATGGACAACTTCATGTAGGGGTTTTTCCACCAATCTTCATTTAATCTTCCCATCGTGTTGCGAGATCTTCCTATTGATAAACAAATACAGATATTCATTAGTACTGGTTTGTTATAAGTTCCATACCTTCTAAAATACTCTTCCTTATAGGACCATCTGTAGATAATAAAGTGTAAACTCTAGCATTATTGCGATCTTGCTCTTCACGGTCATCACAAATTAGTATGTAACTATTGCTCAAAAGTAGAAGGTCCATGAAAATCTATAATAATGCAATATTCAATTAAGAATGTATGACCTTTTTTTTTATAAAATAAGGCAACTTATAGGAAGGTCAGTCAGTATAAGAGTTAAGAGACTTAATGATTTTAAAATATATATAGTATATAAATAAAAGATTAATCTAACTTTCACATATCCATAAAAATATTCTTTTGATTTTTTCGATTTGGAATACTATACCACAGTATATTACTTAAGAATTATTTTAGCTTTAAACTTTGTCTATACCATTTTATTATTGTAGCTTTTTCTCTTTTAGCAATGTTTATTAGATATATAAAAATTGATGTATACTGTTTTTATCTCATATTTCTAAAATGTTTGATACAATAATTGTTGTTAATCCCATTTGCAATTTGCAAAGAAAGACGTGGATTACGATGTTGCCACTAATTAATTATTTGACCACTGTGATTTTAGTAGAATATTTGCTACAATCTTTATTGTATAGATATAATCATTATTTGGGTAAATATGCAAACTAGTGAAACCATAGCAACACCACTTTAGTAGCTCTGTCACCATTACGAAGTGCTGGGCCCATACAATTCACTCTTCCCACCTTTCCTATTCCACTTACACTACTATTTGTGGTATATACTGTGAACCACACTGATATTGACAGGAGTGACAGCAATGAATATAGACGTATATTTGTTGATTGTAGGTTAGATATTCACAAAATATGACATCAACTAACTTCATTCAGATAGATTTAAAAAGAGGGAAAAAGTAAAAATTTATTAAAAAATAAGAAAAATATTAATGGACCTACTAATACAGTAATAATTACAAGTTAAAATTAATTTTGTTACCTTAATATTCAAGGGAAGTACAAAAGGTATGTATTTTAATATATTTTATCTAATAAAGTTAATAATAACGGAACCCACGTCAGTTATTCAGATATTTAAATTGAGTATGTCGGAATCTACCGGTTTAAGATACCGGTTTACAATAAAGATACCAAACCTACTACATATATTATTTATAGGCTTTTTTTACATTGTTTTACGATTAATCTGCAACATTACACTTTAACAATTTCGTTAACATAAGTGGTTTTTTGCAAATCATATTCCATGCAAGGTATCACTCGCCAGAGGCTTTGGTTTAGGTGGTTTAGTAAAATAAATGGACATTTACTTAACTAAATAAATTTTGACGTTTTAATTTCTACTCCGGAAATCGTTCTCAAAAAATATTATTTTTAACAAATTCTGGGAAATATAATGGTATAACCAACAAGTTGTTGATAGGTTATGAAAGATCAAACTTTGTTTAGTTAAAAATATAATTTTAATTATAATAAATTGTGGCTTAATCCCATATAAAGGCACATTGTTTTCTGTGTTCCTGTGTTCTAAAACTGTATGTCTATGTTTTCCGGCTATAATTAGAATTTATGTTAATTTCATTATTTTAATCAGTACAGTGTATGACATATGTAAAAACATAACATAACTACATACCTACATTACTTACCTTCCAAATTTTCATTGTAGGACAAAAATTTATGGAAAATAAAATGAAGTCGGTTGCTACAAAAAGATCCAAGAATATTGATCATGATGCTGATTCATGTCAAAAGAAGCATTATTCGCTTCGAAAACACAAATATATAAGAGCAGTTGGCAATAATTTCTCTGATATTGGTTCTGCTTCTGTTGGAAATGAAATAAAACAAGGTAATCTATTTTCTTTCTAATTTGATATAATATTGCACAAATCTTTGCACCATAGGTTGAATTTCTTTTGTAGTTTCAGTTTATGATTTCATAAGTGTTATATTTCTGCTGTTTTTCCATATTGGAGCAATACTATATTCCTTTTAAACTCTTTTTATTGTTCTTCTGGATTGTATTATTGGCTTTCTGATGTGTCTGTCATTGTTTCCTGTATCAAAATCAACACCTAAATATGTGTAGTTGAGGCACAGACTGGCTCAAGTCTTATCTTTTTTTCAATACCTAAAAAACACAATGCTAGGAAATGTTCAGAATATCAATTTATCAGCATAATGAACCACACTCTTAAGATTTTCCCAAGAATACTTCATAACACAATTAGGTGCAAATGTGAAGATGATCACATTTTTATTAAAACATTGACTAGTGGTTGTCCCACACTATTCAACTTACAACTACTTCACAATTACCCTTTTGGATTAATTTACAACTTGTATAGATAGTCTTGCTAATTTAAAGTTTATCCAACATTTTGAGCTTAATTATTGAATAAATTTAATGTTTTTAAGAACTAAATCCTTGAGTTCATTACATGTTTGATAGTAACTTAAATATCACAATTAAGTAGAAATAGAGAAAAGTTTTTATCAAAACATAGATTGTCAATATCTTTGTGGCATTTATTCTCTATGTTAGTATAATTTAATAAGAAGTATTTATATTATACTTATATTAATTTTTTGTTACAGTTACTGTAGAATTGTTGCACAATACTGAAACAATAGATGGAGGGACAATAGAATCAGTTTATAACAATAGGGATGATGCCGGGATTGACAATGAGTATAATTTGGAACAGGAAACTCATAAACCTTATTTAGATAGAGATGGTTCAGATTCAACAACCACAACTAAAAAAATTGCAAGTGCAGAAAAAGTTAAAGAACTAAGCAACAAATTGATTAGCATTAAAAAAACGAAATCAAAACTGAGTATTAAAAAAACATCAATAGGTCAAATTGAACAATTAATATCATCCAATGCTCTCGATAATTTGGTAAATGAAAGGGCCACATTAAAATCCGACATCACTAGCAACCATAATACAGTTAAGGAAATTAAAAAAATGCAATCTTGTACCAAAAAAACTAAAGATGAGTTTACTCATAAAAACAGAGAACTTATATCGTTAGGGATAGAAGCAGGTAATTATTCATATGAAAATCTGAGACCTAGGTTATCCACTCTACCCAGTATGTCTTTAAAACTTAAAAATAATGAAAATAATGATAATCAGATCAAAAGAAAAAGTAATCGATTAAAGCTACAAAATCTAAAAACTAGTACCACAGAACCAGAAGATGAGAAAGCAGCAATTTTAGTAAATTTAGAACTTCTAAAAGTCACTCCATGTTACATGATGAATGAAACACCACTTTTCAAAAACATATGCTTCCAAAAGTTGTTTAATAACGGTAAGTTACTTTCACGACATATTATCTTGTTCAACCAAGAAGACAAAGTAAAATTATCAGCTCATGTATTGTTTTTACTAATGCATCACCTCTTTCCTTTAGTAGCTCTGAAGCTATTTGATCCAATCCCAGTGATTTATTGTCCTTTAATTTTTCTATTGCTGTTCTAATCTTGGCTATTTTTGGTAGACTCTTTGTTGTCTGCTTATTCTAATGGTATATCAGACCTCACCTCCTTCAAGCTTTTATTTAAATGATCTGTCTATCTTAGTATTTATTGCTGTTCTGTCAATATCATATTACCCTCCTTCACATTGTTCTTGAATCCCGATCTGCTTTTGTTCAGCTTCTGGTAAAACTTTCTTGGTTATCTTAGCTTACTTAGTTCTTTTTGTTCATATTTTCTCTCTTCTTTATTCAGTGGATTGTTTTTCTTCTTTACATATTTGTTTATATTCCTACCCTGCTTGTCAGGTTCTGTACCCCTGTTCCATCTGCAAATCTAATCAGATCTATCATATTTACTGTATGTCCGTCTGGTTATTTCCAGGTGCCTTTGTTTACATATATGTGTTGGCAATCACTGTGTTAAGTGAACTTGCTAGGTTTGTTAACAATTGCCATTATCATTTGATTTCTCATGGAGACTGTGCTTATCTATTGTGGATTGAAATTGCTGTTTTCTTCCAACTTTTGCGTTTAGGTGACCATAGATTATTTATATCATTTTTTTTAGGCTAGACTGATGTGCAGACTCTAATTTATCATAAAACTCTTCTTTAACTTCATCTTCCTTTTCACATATTTTGCCCATCACTGCTCCATTTGAACTCTGCATATCCCATTACTCTGACTAAATTCTGGCAATAAGAGTTATGGGATGCAGTTATTTTAGAAGTTTTACATTATTTCTGCGATACTATCAAATAAGTCTCTAAAATATGTATTTGAGTTATAGAGATATCATATGTATTTATGTACTGTGTCGTGTATTTGCCTTATTGTAACAACAGATAATTAGAGATTGGGTTGAGATTTCTCTGTTTGATTTTGGTATATGTAACCAATATATTCTTCATATTTAATTCAAATTTTCTACATTTGGGGATATAAAATTGTGGTGGTAAATTCATTTTTTAATTTTTCAGCAACTTCCCCAGGAGCTCTAGAAAAGTTAATAGAAATTCCATCTAATCAAATATCAAAAATGAATGAACCTTCAACAGAATTTCTGAAACCTTCTGTACCTAAAGATCCACGTGAAAAACTAAGACCTAGAAAATCCAGTACATGTAACATACCTTTGACAAAAATATTTACACAAAACAAACTTTTGAGTAAATTAACAGTGAATCCTCAGATTGAGCCAACAAAGTCTAATGCCAGTAATGAAAAACCAGTTAAAAGACGTAGTGCTCGATTAAACCAATTGTTAAGAAATCCAAATACTAATCCTAGACAACAGACAGGTGAGAAAAAAGCACTCTTTGTGAATTTACAACTTGTCAAAGTAACACCACATTATAGCACAAAAGAACCACCACTTTTCAAAAACATATGCTTTCAAAAATTGTTCAATAATGATAAGTTACTTTCACCACATCTGTTATTCAACCAAATAGACAAAGTAAAGGTCAGCACGAATTTTGAAAAAAGTTTAGTATCAGCAACTGAGAATATTTGCTCAATGAATAAATCATCAGAAAATACAAAATCTCAAGAAAACCAAACATCATTAGAAGATACAGATACCACAAGGAAAAAGATTAAACTTTGTAGAGACAGTGAAATGATAATAAAGCATCATCCAGAACTATCCTCTGAAGAATCTTTACTAACAGCTTTACAAGAAACAAATAATATTTGGTTAAAATCTGAAGAAAATGGGCAATTGAGTGGTATACAAAATTTGGCCAAAACAGAAATAATAGAATATCCTCCAGAACTTTCCTCTGAAGCAATTGACCCACTTTCATTGCCTCAAGAAGCTGTATGGAACCAATCTAATAAGAATGGTGGTTCCTATTCCTACGAAGAACAAAAGGCTTTATTTGAAAGAAGTGATCTTTTCAATGGTGTTCTTAAAGAAAGAGTATGCTATTACTCATCAGGACTAGGAATGACTTTCGAAATTTTGCCCGTCAGTGAAGAGAGTGGACAGAGAAAATATTCGCAAACAAAGAGATGGATGAACCGGGACTCGACTACATAATTTGTAAACGTAGTTTAAAAATCGAGATTATTTCTCATACAAGACAATTTCCGCTAATTTTGCTGCGCATTATGTCGGTGTGCCGATTGAAGGATTTTCAAAGTCATTTCTAGTTTTGTCAAACTACTACTCTTCATATGGTTTTTTCCCCAAGGAACTCCCCGATGGTAATTATATTGATGAATACCATGTTTACTGTGTCCCTAAAGCTCTAAAATGTAAACCATATTTTTACAATGCTGATACTGATAAAGTTGCCAAAGTGAAAAAATGATGAAGACGAAATATCAGAAAAAAGAAGAGAGTTTAGTCCAACTGGTGAGTATTTCATTAAAAATATTGATATTAATACTATTTTGTTAAAATAAAACCTTAAGTATATCAGCTTAGTTTTTTCTTAATTACTTACTGCTGGCAATTTTGTTTGATATCAAAGATAATCCCTAGAACATTTTGGGTTGTATGATGATTTTGGTCTTGTATTAGTATACATTCTTTACATGTATTTAAAATTTACTTCATTTGGGGATGTAACATTCTAGCGGTAATTTTAGGTTTACATTTTTAGAGGAGCCAATAGTAATTTCGTCAAGTCCTATACCGACTTCCCTGTCAGGAAGAGCCATTAGAAATTCGGTCCAGTCGAGCTAAGTAGGTTTCCGAATCTCACATTGAAATATAAATAGATATAAATATAAATTTGTAAACTATAATGGAGGAACTAATGAATGAAGTGCTGATGTGTATATATGGACAGTTTGCCAATGATGAAGATTTTGTGAATATTCTAGATCAAAAAGTTCAGATGCAGTTTTTGCAAGGAAAATATATATCCTTAATATAAGTAATATCGAAGAAAGATAGTTTAATTGATCAAATTTCTTTCAGCAAAAAACAAAAGCAAATTGAGTAACAAATATCAGTGATCATTGGTACAGACTTTGAAAAGCAGAGGTGTCCAAGGCAGACTACGGAAAGCAGAGGTGTCCAAAGGGAAGTGAATAGTTTTGCATATCCTCAATATCTATGTAACACATGCTATTTTGAGTATCCTAATGCTACCATTTCAAAGTAAGTTTTAATTTTCAGAAAAGTAAAAATAATTTGTTAATATTTACAATGAATCATTTAACTAGGTGTCAACAAAAAGAAATAGAGTAGTGTAAATGTGGGTGTGTTAGAATAACATTGTATAAGAAAAAAATATACGTCAATACAGATTAATAAACTATTACAGGAGAGGTAGGAATGAGTGTTATTCAAAATTATAGTTTATGTTGAGATTATTAATCCACTCCAGTGCCGTATCTTTGACATGGGAGAACTCAATCATATTCATCATCATCATTGACTCCACAACCCATGGTGGGTCTTGGCCTGCTCAAGGATAAATCTCATTCTCTCCTATTCTTCGCCTTGGTTTTCCAGTTTCGTACTCCCAACATTCCTTAAGTCTTCCTCCACCTGATGTTTAAATCGTGCTCTGGGTCTGCCTCTCCTTCTCACTCCATCTATTCTTTGGTTATAAATATGTTTTGGCGGCTCCATCTCATTCATTCTCTCTACGTGACCTAACCACCGCAGCCGGTTTATTTGATGGACCTAATAATATCAAGTTTGTCATACAGGCGGTAAAGTTCGAAATTATAGCGTCTACGCCATAATCCGCCCTCCTGTACTCCTCCATAGATATGCCGGAGGATTTTACGTTCAAATCATCTTAAACGTTCTTCATCGCTCTTTGTCATCGTCCATGTTTCCGACGTGTAGGTGAGGATGGGCTTGATAAGAGTTCTGTATATCACTATTAGTTTCGTTCTTTTTGTAACTAGGCTTGTTAAATTTTTTTTAATCCATAATAGGCTCTATTTGCCAGATATATCCGTCTGTTAATTTCTGCACTTACTGCATTATTCTGATTAATTTGTGAGCCTAGGTATATAAACTCTCTTACTCCTTTGAAAGTATATGTTCCGATCGTTAGATCTTCGGGTTGTGCTGCTTGTATATAATTTGATACTTTCATATACTTCGTCTTACTAGTGTTAACCTCTAGTCCCATTCTTTTTGTTGCTGCTTCGAGCGCCTTGAATGATTCGACCACGTCCGTCTTTCTTCTTGCAATAATGTTGGTGTCATCGGCGTACGCTAGTAATTGTACGCTGCGATTAATAATAGTTCCTCTGGTTGTTATTCCCGATTCTCTTATCGCTTTCTCTAGTGCAATATTGAATAGAAGACATGATAGGCTGTCTCCTTATCTAAGTTCTATTTGAGACTGGAACGTTCTGGAAACTCCGTTCTGCTTTCTAACTTTACACTCGACTCTTGAGATGGTCGCTTTCACCAATTTTATTAAGTGTACTGGTATGCTGAATTCTATCATGGCCTTGTACAGTGCGTTTCTTTCAACACTATCATAGGCACATCTAAAATCAACAAACAGGTGATGAGTATCAATGCCATACTCATATTTTTTTTCTAGAGCTTGCCTTAGAAGGAATATTTGTTCGGTCGTTGATCTTTCTTTACGAAACCCACATTGATATTTACCTATTATGTCTTTACAACATCCCGATAGTCGGTCGTAAAGAATATATGCCAATATTTTGTATGTTACGTTCAGGAGGGTGATTCCTCTGTAGTTTTCACATATTGTTTGATCTCCTTTCTTGTGGATAGGTACAATTATACCTACATTCCAGTCTTCTGGGAACTTTATTTGCTTCCAGATCAGTTCTACCAGTCTACATATACAGTATGTCAGATTTTTTTTGCCATGCTTTAAAAGTTCTGAAGGAATGCCATCTGACCCAAGAGCTTTGTTTTCTTTCAATTTTTGTATAGCTTGGATGACTTCTACCTCTGTTGGGATGTTATCTTTCTCTCTTTCGTCGTCAATGTCCTCGAGTTGGATTTCTGATTCGTGGAGCCCTGTCTCACCTCTTATATTTAGCCTTTCCTCGAAGTTTTCTGCCCATCTTTCTAGTATCTGGTCCTGATCACCAATGATCTCTCCTGTTCTATTTCTAACGATTGATAATCTAGGTTTGAATTCTTTCCTGTTCTGGTTAATCCTCTTGTAGAACTTTCGTGTTTCTGCTTGTGCCTTATAATTCTCTAGTTCTTTTAGTTGGCTCTCTATATGCTCTTTCTTTTTTTTTTTTTTTTAAGTATTCGCTTTTCTTCTCGTCTCAGCTGCCTATACTCTTCCTCTTTTTGTCTCGTTCTTCGCCCTTGGAGTCTTCTATATGCCTGATTTTTTCTTTGCGTTGTTTGTGCGAATTCCTCATCGTACCAGTCTGACCTTAATTTTTGACGTTTTTGCTTTCCGATATTCAGTTGCCATTTCTTCTAATATGGCTCTAAACTGCCTCCAATAGTTGTTAATGTCTTCAACTATAACATCCGTGCAGCCTTCCAGCTTAGTTTCGAGACTTTCCCCTGGATCTCTTAGCTATCTCAGGGTTCTTCAACGCTTCTACTTTAAACCTTTCCTCTTTAACTCCTTTTTCTTCCTTTGCATTGGAGATTCTAGCTCTTAGTTTAGCGTGTAGTAGGTAATGGTCCGTGTCTATGTTCGCCTCGCGTCTTGCACGTACGTCTATCACGTCGCTGAAATGTCTTGCGTCAACCACCACATGGTCGATTTGGTTTACTGTATTCCCATCTGAACTTCTCCATGTTCCCTTGTGTATATCTTGGTACCTGGACAATCACCATGTTCGTTGAGGAGGCTAAGTGTATTAGTCGAATTCCATTGTTATTTGACTCTTCATGTAAACTGTGAATTCCAATGGTTGGCATGTATTTCCTCTCCTTACCTATCTTTGCATTAAAATCTAGTAAGACGTTTACGTCATTTCTAGGACAATGTTGTATGATTTTCTAGTTGTTCATAAAATTGTTCTTTTTCTTCATGCGGCTTCTCCTCAGTTGGTGCATGGGCATTTATTATTGAATACTTAAAGAATTTACCTCTGATTCTTAGTGTGCATAATATTTCGTTGAGAGGTTGGAAGTCTACCACTCTGTACTTTAATATTTTTTATGTCACGCGCTTGTAAGCAAGCTGAAAATATGGTCAAAAAAACAATAAAAAAATAACTTTTAATGACCAATAAATCTTTAATACTACATATACTCTATAGCACAGTTTTTATATATAATATTTATATACATTATTTTTATTTTAGGATTTATAGATTATGTAAATCGCCAAAGCCTTTCCAATAAATTGTGTTTAGCAACAAGATCGATCAAAAACAAGATTAACCATCGGCAAGATTCCCTTTGTTGATAATAAATGGATATCAAAGAATTTGATTATAATTTTATACATTTTTTAACACATTCGGTGATAGTCTCATAATATGACGTTGTAAAAGTCTATGATACACTCAAAAAGACACCAAAATGACGCGACATATCAAGATCGTCCTCACGTTCGTTAAGTATTATATACTTTAATGTCCTTCAATTCAGGTGTCAACGAAGGAGTTAAAAAGTGTTAAAAAAAATTAGATTAGCATTATTATTTTAACCCTTAAGTACCACCATACAAAGGCGTAGTCTGCAAGATTATATTAAATTAAAATATTATATTAAAACATTCACTAATACAGTAGTAAGTCATGAATAAGTATATTTCTACATTCTCTGGACATATTTTTTGAACATTGGGGACATTGCTTTTTTACAGGAATGACAAATGTTTTTCTTCGTTCTACATTTTCTGCTTGGACATGATTTTCAGATTTTCAAGTCATCTTTGCATATTAGGCGTATCCATTTGTGTTGTTTTTGGCGTGTTTTAATTCATTTTTCGTCAAGGTTATCTACTGGTTTAGCGAGGTTATAAAATATGATTTCAGGTTTATTTTTATCGTAATTACTATCAATATCATATCCTCTGAAACCATTTCTTGTTGTTTCTACTTCTCGTTTCCTATTAGATTAGAAAGAAATTTGATTCTCTCTTTTTGATTTGTGGTTCCTACTTATGTAAAAACATGGCTCTATAACAGGAACTAATTGAACTAATAGACCAGAGAAATTAACAAATAAAAAGCATTTTTCGTGATACTCTTTAATTCGAGCGTCATGGGAATATCGTTAGTTCCCTGGTCTATAAAGTAAACTAATTACCTGCAGTTTCCAATAATAGGCGACACATGTATAACGGCTGTACTGTTGCTTCGAGATAAATCTTCACTTTTTGTCAGCCAAAAGAATAGACATGTGTACTGATGTACGTGTTAAAACTTATAAATGAAATGAACCAGTTGAGTATACAGTTAAGACATAACATTATTTTGTTTTCAAAGTGAATAAAATTGACAGTTTACATTGTACCAATCTTAACTTCCTGTAAATGACATGACGCTAATATTTAAATTTTGTTTAGTTGATATTAATATTTTAACAGTACCAATATAAAAGTATCAATATGAAACGTAAATTTGACATGGAAGTTTTAATATTATTTAAAGATATATGTTACCGTTGTTTGTAACGCATGGACGGAATTTAAGGGTTGAAACATTTTTAGGTTAGTGTTGTTTTTTATCTGTTTTTTGTTTATGACATGTACTTTGTTTTTGTATTGTTTATAACCGTTTGACTTAAAAAAAGTATTTGTTTAACGACTCTGGTTGACCTACGTGGTCAACCCTAAAATCTAGATTGACGTATCTGAATAATGACGTACATTATTTAATATTTTTACTTGACAGGCATGTACACACTTTTGGCATATTTTAAGACTGGTCGATAGAGTTGATTAGTGTTGTGTTTAATGTTTTTTACAATACTCTATTTTTGATACCAATGTATTCTATTTTTTATATATTCTATTTTTTTTTAATAAAACATATTACATCTGTCTTTGAATTGTTTTTTGTTGACCTGCATGTAAAATCTCATAAATTTAAAAAACCAAATTTATGAAAACCAAATTTATGAGGATATCAAAAACCCAAAATAATGGTGAAAGCCTGACAATTAACGGTAGTGCTTTAGAACAAGTTGAAAACTACCACTATCTTGGCACAATAATTAATCACACAAACGATTACTCCAAAGAAATCAAAGTTCGAATAGAGAAAGCACGTACAAACTTCAATAAAATGAGAAAGGTACTTTGTGCAAGAGAACTAAAATTGGACTTGAGAGTTAGGCTGGCAAGGTGCTATATTTTCTCGACTCTGCTTTATGGGATAGAAGCATGGACACTTAACGCGTCGACTGCTAAAAAGTTGGAAGCATTTGAAATGTGGGTGTATAGAAGAATCCTGAAGATATCATGGACCGAGCATGTAACAAACAACGAAGTCATGAGAAGAATCAACAAAAGAATGGAAGTATTGGAAACCATCAAGACACGAAAGCTGCAATACCTGGGGCATGTTATGCGTAATGAGAGATACAACCTACTTCAATTGATTATACAAGGGAAAATCCAGGGCAAGAGAAGTGTAGGAAGAAGAAGAATCTCATGGTTGCGTAACTTGAGGGAATGGTACGGATGCACATCAATTGAACTATTCAGAGCAGCAGCATCTAAGATCAGAATAGCCATGATGATTGCCAACCTCCGTCGCGGAGATGGCACGTGAAGAAGAAGATGTAAAATCTAAGTTGACATTTGCTGTCCGTTACAAAGTTACACAATATAGTCGATCATGGTACAATGAATACACAAGGTATGATACATAATGTTCCAAAATCGTTTCGCTTTCGCGCATGACGTAGTCAAGAACGCTTATTCCCGCAACATTTGAATGTAGTATAGGAAAGACTTTTGATTTTAAGTTTTTTTATATAATTTGGGTAATTTAATTATAGTAATTATAAAGAGAAGATAAAATTATGTTATAATATTTTAATCATAAATAAAATGTTGAAGTTAATTTAAATTTATTGATTGTTGGTACAGTTATTTTGTTAACATAGATATTCTTTATAAAACAAGTTTTAATTATCTTTTATTACACGTAGGTACAGGTTAATTAACTTATACTCCAGAGTTCGATATTTCAGATGTTTAAAAAGATACAAAAAACTGGTAATGGAGGTACACAAAATTTGTACGTGTATACCTACTGAACAAAACACAAAGTCAAAATAAATAATGATAAAGTCAACTTTATTTAGATCGGATGAGCTAGCTGGCCATCGAATATGAGTGTAGTAAGGTCACACAATATTTCACAACATTTTAAATGACATCTTTTGTAATATTCAAACATAAAATTATCTTGGTATTGTTTATAATAATGATAACATTATATATTTTAATAATGATAACATGATTTAACAAAGAAAAATATCTTATTTTGGAAGATGCTAAATTGATTTCTTCCGAAACAGTTCTTATTGCAAATTACATAGCAGGCTGAGGCTAGTTTCTTACTTAAAAAATCGATATGAAAGAACCATTTAAGGTTGCTGTCTAAAAAAATAACAACAATTTTACAGTAACATGTTAAAAAGATTTAAACTGATATATTCATATGAATTCTGGGCCTTCGTTAATCTACAAAATGAAAGATATTATAATGGAGTTTTTTCTAGTTGCATAACTAGCACATCACTCAGTTTATCCAAATGTTTTTAAAAGCACCTATTACATAACAAACATTCAAAAATAGCGATGGTTCATGAAGAATAAAAATGAATTAATGCAGAGCTGGATGCATTACTGCAGAGCGCAGATATCGTTAGATTTGTAAAGTCACAAAGACTAAACTGGCTTGGCCACTTAAAAAGAATGCCAGATAATCGAGCTGTACAAGTAATCTAGAGATTAAACCCCAAGCAAATAGGACAAGAGGTAGGCCCAATAAAAGGTGGTGAAGCAAAGTATTCAACATGGTATTCAACACAGTGGCGGCTGGTGTGGTAAAATTTTAGCTGTGTCTAATCAGTGGCGGATCCAGAGGAAGGGACACGGGGTCATGACCCCACCTTAAAAATATTTGAAAACCCACTTATCTTATTGGTGGTAAGACTAAAAGTGACCTTGCATCAGAGAAAAGTAATCACCCTCAAGATCTATGATCTCTCCAAAAAATTTCTGTAGCCGCCAGTGTGTGTAATACATTTTTTTTTGTCTGAGAGTGGAAATCTTCTAAAGACCGTACCAGAGGAATCGTACCTGGCGTGTGTTGGATTCAGAGTAAACGGAGTACATCTGAACGCAGTTCCCCCTGGGGGTCTTGCCTCCGGATGAATCCGTGTTACAATGCCTACCAGCTAAACCACTAAACCCACTCTCGGCTTTACTAGACCGTTATCTCGCGTGCGCAGCCTCTCTTTTTCTGTTCGTTTCTTTTTCTCTCTATTGCTTATATTGCTCTTGTTTACCCCTGTTGTCTCTCTCTTTCTATAATCTCTTTTATTTTACATAATATGCAAATATAAATTTATTTTTATTTATAAAAATACTTAAAATTATAAGGTAACTGTAACAAACTTACATTTAATTATGTTATTTGTAAACTAAATAAAATTATGAACTAAAATATACACATAGATTACAAACATATTTTATTATTTATAGAGCAGGTTTATTCTTCTCTCTTTGCTTTGTGCAAATTTGTCAATTACTCGTTCATAAAATGTGTCGCCCGTTTCCATTAACTGAGCAAGAATGTCTTTCTGGATTGATACAGTAGACAGTGATGAAAGCCGATTTTGCGTCATTGTATTTCGAAGAGATGACTTTATTCGCTTTAAAGTGGAGAAAGTTCTTTCAACTAAAGCGCTTGTTGCAGATATTGTAGCAAGTAAACAAAATAACTTATAGCTTTCAGGAAGAATTTCATTGGTTTCGTTATCAAACATACTTTTAATTAGTTCTAACAAACTCTTATTGTGAAAATTTTCATGATGAATAGCAGAAAAAATCATTTCCAGTTCTGTTTTTAATAAAGATTTATTAAAAAGTGGTTTATATGTATCCATCAATGAGTCCAAAGCTTTTTGTGGAAATTTAGCGCCATATTCTGTGAATCTTTTATTATCGCCCAATTCCAGAAATTGAAACTTTTTGTAATCCGAGAAACGTTGCTCTAATTGCTCTAACATTATTTTTCTTCTGCAAGATGTTGTATAAGAGCTCAGTTTGTTAAAATATATTACTAAAAACATTTAATAAAAATACAAATTCCAAGTCCTCCAACTTACATTTAAAACCATCTGCCTGCCTAATTGATTTTGCATTTGATTCTGGGCAATTCATTATGTCCTGAAAGACTTGTACCAATTTTTTTCTTTCTTGTGACACAGCATATACTACTTTTGCATTTGAATTCCATCTTACTTCACTATTTGTGGGAATTCGTTTTCCAAGTATTTTATTTAAAAAATAGGACCGTTTGGACGATTGGTGAAAATAAGCTGGAATACCTTGAAGCGTTGAGAAAAATATTTTGACTGTTGTAATGTTGGAGCAACTTTGCTGTAAAACTAAGTTGAGGCGGTGAGAAAAGAATGGGTAAATATTGCTAATGGTGCAGAATCTCTCACTAATTTTTGAAGTCCATTAAGTTGTCCCGACATAACACTAGCTCCATCGTAGGTTTGAGCAATTAATTTAGCTTCACAGTCAAATTTAGCGATTACACTCAAAAGTAAGTCACGTAACTCTGGAGCACTTCGGTCTTCCCCTAGATCAAAAAAACCTAAGAAATATTCTTGAACAACGC
This sequence comes from Diabrotica undecimpunctata, assembly GCF_040954645.1. Lineage (NCBI taxonomy): Eukaryota > Metazoa > Arthropoda > Insecta > Coleoptera > Chrysomelidae > Diabrotica > Diabrotica undecimpunctata. Next base: position 53,458,740 of record NC_092812.1, read on the forward strand.
CTTTTGTGTCCACTAATTTGCATACTATTGAACTTTGTGCCCTTTCAGTAATATCGGTTGTTTAATCAAGAATGCATGCAAAAAATGAGAAGTTATTTATGACGTTCTCGATAAAAATATGAATTTCGTCTTTCACTAAATCGATTAGTTCGTTTTGGATCGTTTTTGAGATACCTCTGAAATATATTTTTTTCTGCCAGTGATCATTTAGTTCTAGAGTTGATTTTAATATTAATTCCCAAATCGCTTTAAAATTTCCAGGATTTAGAGAATCATCGGATTCGTCGTGGCCACGGAAAGCCAGTTCCTGTTTCGCTAAAGTATAAGTTAAAGAAACTAATTTTTTAATGATTTCTCTGTTCATTTTAACTTCTGCGTTGTACCTATCTAATTTTTGCGATTTTTGATTTTTCATCTAGCAAATCGCGAACAGAAAACGCCCTCTTCTGTACATCCTTAAAGGACAGGAAATTACTTAAATGTTCCTTGCAACTGGAATGTTTTTTTAAGGAGGCAGACATATTTTTTAAATCAAAGTATCCTTCACAATTCCATACACATTTCTTATTAGAAAATAACAAACACGGCCAACAATATAGTCTGTTTTTCGTAATACTTTTAGACAACCATTTATAGACATCATACCAACAACAATTAAAAGTACGCACCTTTTTCCCATCTTTTTGGTCAATACGCAATGTTGGAGTAGGCCTTTCATTCATAATAATTTTTTTTCTATCAACTTCAGTTCTTCTAGATAATGGCGATTCCAATAGTGACACAACAATGTCCAAACACTCACTATCAACATTACTATTACTGCAATCTGGTAAAGCGTCAGAAAAACTTATTTTTATGTATCAGTTATAAAACGATCTCACTATTCCAAGAAAAATTTTAAAAAATCAACCTCGGTCCGGCCTATCCTGCCTACCCCCAAAAGCCGCCACTGATTCAACATTTTACCCATCAAATTTTTTAAGCCCTTGCGAAGTGTATATTTGTATAAAGTAAGCATATATCTAAATTATTTTTCTATCATAAAATAGATGACTCAGTCAGTATTGAGTTACTTTAAAATATATTTATTATCTCACAACTTGCAATTTGCAATCGTCGGCGTTGATAACCGATATTATTGTTGAAGTTTTGTTTTTATACAAGCCTTCTGTCTTGTCGGTATAAAGTCGTCTGAAGTCGATATTTATCGTGTTTTGCGTTTGAACTTATTTGTGCCTTATTTTCATATTATATTGTTTGATAAGTAAATTTTGCATATAATAATCGTAGGTTATAGTAATGGGTATATTTTTTATTTTACTAAATTTCATTATAACTCATCTAAAATACCATATTGAATTGTAAAACAGATTTTTCTTTATTGTAATCTATTTTGTTTTTATTTCAGTAAAACTGCGGGAAATGAGTGACAGTGAAACAGAATACTCAAATCTATTACTATTTACCTATTTATTTAAGGATTTGCATACAAAAAGAGTGCTTATATTATTAGTATATATATGAAAACAAAAATAAATATTTCGCCTGAATCCCTAAGAAAAGTAAAGGTTTTATGCTACTGAAAATATATTTTTTATTCAATTATAACCAAAACAAAACATTAAAAAAAAAGTTAGATCATTTTTTGACCATAATTTCAAAATTAATGTGTACGTTAAGCTGTAATAATGGGTTCGAGGTGGTTAGAGCGGTCTTGACTACGTCACACTCCTGGACCAGCTGTCAAATGTCATGCGCAATATCATACTGTCGATAATGCGTTTCATCATCTGAAGCTCTCGAAGAACGAAGAAACTACCATTTTACCAAAAATAGAAGGAAATATCTTCCGAAAAGCATCATAATTGAAAGAACTCTTGCTAATCTTATAATGCCCCGCGAGCTGTCATTATATATGAAGAAAAAATCTGGTATTAAAATCGACATTTATAGGTTTATAGATACTAGAGCCGGAAACACCAGAAATTACCACAAATTAAGAACTTAATTTAAATGTACAGGAAGTTCGAAAAAAACTCGAAAAGCTGATGAACTGAAAAGCAGCAAGTAAAGACTAAAGACGGGATACCAAACGAATTACTAAAATATTGTGGAGCAGCAATGACAAAACAATTAAGAACATTAATTAGTAAAATTATAAAACACAATAAAATTCTGGAAGAATGGAGAACGAGCGAACTAATTGTACGATTCAAAAAAGGAGATAAAAACAGCTAGAAAACTACAGAGGTATAAACTTGTTAAATACTACCCTAAAACTTACAACTAAAATTTTACAAGTACTAATAAATCAGAGGATAAGTTTAGCAGATGAACAACAGGGTTTTCGTAGTGGAAGATCGTGTACAGATGCAATATTCGTTATAAAGCAAATTACTGAGAAGTCACTAGAGTATAATAGACCAGCATTTCTGTGTCTAATTGACCTAAAGAAAGTGTTCGACAGAGTAAGACTCAAAGATGTAATCCATCTTTTGTATAATAGAGAAGTTATCCTAAATATTAAACCATCGAAAACATCTACCAAAACAACAACATGGAAGTCAGAATAGACGGACAACTTATAGAAGGTTAACAAAGGAAGAGGCTACAGAATGGGAAACAAAGAAATAAAAATACTCTGTTTAGAGATAATTTAGAAGAAATAAAAGTACTCAGAAGAAAATAACAGTCATTTATTTACATGGATACAACCTACTAGGAATTTGCGCTCGATAATCGACTATGTAATCCAACGTCAAACTTCCCAGCTGAAAACAACTGACGTAATGGTATACCGTGGATCAGAATGTGGATCCGACCATTCTGTTTAATTCCTGTACAACTGTGCATTTTACTTACTTGACTTACTTTTACGTACTTTGTGTACCGTTGTTTTGCAAACATCGAGATCACTACTAACCTTAAGAACAGAAGTGTGCGCATCTTCAAAAGCAAGTAGAACATCTAATGCAACATAATTTACAGAGGGACGACCTGATTAGAACATTAAATTTAAAAATCAACGTGTTTTAAATTTTTTTAAAAAGTATTTTCATTTGGGAAATATCGAATTTATTCCATACTTTACGGACACACTGTATAACAAGGAGTCTATAACATTACTTACTTTAACAGCAGGTGTTTTATTCTGACGATAGCAAATAGAAGATCAAATAAGGACAGAAAACTTAGAAGAAGAAGAAGACATTAACCAACTATGGGCAAATATACTAGATATTCTGTTACAGAAATCGGTTGAAATATTGGGCAAAATCAAGTCAGAAAAAAAAATCATTGGTTTGATCATTTGAGTGCAAATTAGCCCCAAATAGAAAGAATCCAACATATCAAAACACCATCGAAGCAGGTTGTACACGGAGAAAAAAAAAGAGTATAGTTGTCTTAGAAGAGACGAAAAACGTATCCATCGACGTAAGAAAAGGGGATACGAACAGAACATTCTCAATGAGATACAAAGTTTATTCGATAAAAATGAAACGATGAATACAAATCCTTAAATTATAGCCGTCGAGAATTAAAACCACAATTAAAAATTTGTAAAGATACTGACGGTGAAATTATACAATATGATAAAAACTCAGTTCTTAACAGATGGGCACATGCACAACATTTCAGCGAACATCTAAATATAAACGATATTGAAGGAGGTTACAACATAGACAATCAACAAAATCTACAACGTCAACTACACAGTGAAGACCCAACAAGAGAAGAAGTGTCAAATGCCATCCTAAAACTCAAAGACAATAAAGCCCCAGGAATCAATGAAATCTGTTCGGAAATGTATATAAGAGTGCGGCGCCAACAAAAACAAAAATCAGAGTATATATACATATATATATATATATATATATATATATATATATATATATATATATATATAAGAATAATTATACAGAAAAAAATATCAGAGAAGATTGCTAGGAATGAAATATTAGAAAATGATAACATCAAGGAAAGCTGGGAAAAACTCAAATAACATAATTAACAAAGCAACAGAATCACTTGGAGAGAGGAAAGTAACAAACATTAACAGATCCAAAAAGAAAACCCCATGGTTTAGACAGGAAGTGAAGACAAAATATAAAGAACAGAAGAAAGCTTTTTTACAATACAGAACACAACAAACGCAACAGATATACAACCGCTATAAACGATTTAGAAATGAAACGAACACTTTAGTTAGACAAATAAAAAAAGATCATCTCAAAACAAATGGAACACGATTTCTACGGAGTACAGAAAGAAGCATGGAGAATGATCAGAGGACAAAGAAAAGAGATGAAAGATGAAAAACAAAACACATTCAGAAAGAAACATGGGCATAGTACTTTCAAACCAACAACGTATGCTGCACCAATTCAATTTAAGTTTAAAATTTGAGTTTAAGTATTTAGGCGTCACATTATCTAGCTACGGAAAGCTCGAAACAGAAGTGGAAGTTCAAGTGAATAGAGCAAACATAGCCGCAGGTTGCCTGAATAAAACAATATGGAGAAATAAAAACATCGGAAAAAATGAAAGGCACAACTTACAAACAGTCATTCGACCAATAATGACATATGCGGATGAGACACGATCTGACATAGAGATGACAAAAATAATGTTAGAAACAGCAGAGATGAAAACACTTAAAAAAATTGATGGTAAATCACTATGGGACAGAGCAGAAGTACAGATATACGACATAGATGCAAGGTGGAGAACATCAAGGACTGGGCAAAAATAAAAGAGTAGAATGGAACGATCATATAAGCCGAATCACAAAAAATTAATAGAGCAATAAAGACGCCAAGAGACAGTTCCACAGTAGGAATATGATCAGTAGAAAGAAAACGATGGAACAACAACTCACTGGACGCACATTGAAAAACAGCCAGAGTCATGTCTACATAAAAAAAAAGAAGAAGTAGCTTATTAGGTCTGCTGTAAATTTTGGCGAATGTTCTGTTTGTTAAATGAACTGTTTCGCCTGTCTTTGTCCTAGTGAATTCCTCTACTATTCCAGAGATTTGTCAGGCTATCCACTTTCTTTCAGCCGGTCTTTTTAGTGCCTTTGCAACGCCACAGAAATGTTCCGGTTCATCGAATGGCGTTGATGAGCCCTGTTTGGTCATTTCATCTGATTTTCATTACCCCTATGGGCCCTATGACTCTCGCACTCTGGTTACCGGGCTACCGTAACGTTGCTACGCTCTCCTAGTTTATTTAGGGCACCCACAAAATCCCATACTTCACGCAGTGATGGATTGCCGTTATTTCCGACTAGAAAGTTGTGACAGCCTTTGTTTTGTCCCTTCTATACCGGCCCCTACAGCCTCCGATGTTTTTGAGTCATCAGTATACCAGGTAGTTTCCGCTCGTATGGGTAAACCTTTCTTCCACTCTTCCCTGCTTGGTATATTAATTTTGGATCTATTGTCAAAGCTATATCTTGTAGCTGTTACATCGATCGGTTACATTATCTGCTTCTAGCTCCTCGATTAGCTTGATTAGTTATAGAATGGATAACAGAATTATAGATTATAAAAAGAATTCAATAAAATTCTGCAAAATTTTTAATCATTTTTATATTATAATAAAATACATTAGAGTTTATATCTAAAAAAGTACTTAAAGTGAATTGGATCTTTACACACCAAACTAAAAAAGGAAAACAAAAAAAAATCAAAGTTTAACTAACAACGAAAAAACTACATTTAAAAAATATATCACTTATACACACGTTTATTGATGAGCCTTAAAGTTCGTCTGTTAAGACTTCTTTAATTTTCGGTGACCCTTTTTTTCCTTGTTGCAAGCATATACTGCTCTACTTGTAATCGTGTCAATGTACGGGCAGCGGTGCTGGAATTACATGATACAGCTCGGTTGGAGTTTTCATCTTTTTCTGACATCGCTGCAAGGAGGTCTTCACTTCCATGAAACGTGTTACAGTTTATTTCAATTGGTTGGAGAGCTTTGGTCAAAGGAAACTGGAATATAATTCATTTTTAGCAAATATCAAAATATATTTATACTTATTCTAGATAAATACATACATACATATAAACATGTAGATCTTACCAGATGTAAAAAAATCTAAAGTAGGCCCTTCGTTCAAATTATTTTTGAATAACTTTAATCAAGTAAAAGACAGATATCGAACACAGTTTTTTATTAAATCTTGTCCAAGTACTTTCGCTCCTAGAGCATATTCAGGGGCATTTCGTCAATATTAGGCTATCCAAGAATTTGGTGAATGTCATAAACATTAACCAATACATTTACACAACACGAGACAAAGGACAAACAGTTTAAAAATTATTATAAATTTGAAGAAGCTACGTAGTGGGTGAGAGCAGGAGAGAGAATCATCCAACTCTCCAACATCCAATTCTCTCTCCTGCTGTCACCCACTATGTAGCTTCTTCAAATTAATAATAATTTTTAAACTGTTTGTCCTTTGTCTCGTGTTGTGTAAATGTATTGGTTAATGTTAATGACATTCACCAAATTCTTGGATAGCCTAATTTTGACGAAATGCCCCTGAAGATGCTTTAGGAGCGAAAGTACTTGGGCAAGATTTAATGAAAAACTGTGCTCGATATCTGTCTTTTATTTGATTAAAGTTCTATTAATTCGAGCATTCAACCATATATCACTTTATTTTTGATTAAGCAGATTTAACATATACCGTAAAACGGGGTTACTTTGCACCATAGTTTTTAGATTCATTTTCTTAGAGTGGATATAACGTTACTTGAAAGAAGATTTAAACTTTTTATTATAAATATCTATTCAACAGGTGGTAATATAGCTCTTATTATAGCTGTTTTTTAGTTATATTGCATAATTAAAAAAAATTATCCTCATTTTATTAGTAGTGCAAAGTATACCCTACAAGAGTCATACTTTGCACCACTTGATATTTTAATATTTGGCTACGAAATGCTTTTTTTTAAAGCAGCAGAAATTTTATGAAGATATCAGAGCAGCTATACAAACTTCAAAAACACATTACACATTGATAATTGGAGATTTTAACGCCAAATTGGGATTCAAACAAGATGATGCAGAATCTGCTATGGGAAACTTTGGATTTGGTGAGAGAAATGAGAGAGGTAACAGGCTTCTTGACTTCTTACATCAGGAAAATCTCTTTGTGATGAACTCATTCTTCGGAAAGAAACCCCAACGTAAGTAGACATGGAAGAGTCCGAACCAAAGAACAAAAAATGAGATTGATTTCATAATATGAAATCAGAAAGATATTGTTCAGGATGTAACAGTATTGAATAAATTTTCAACAGGGAGTGACCATAGACTAATTAGAGCAAAAACCACTTTTAACACTGAAGTTGAAAGAACAAAAATGATCCTCAAAAAGAAAAGTGGAAGGTGGCTGTTCCCAGAAGATACAACACTTTACGAAGAAAATATTAAGACTAGTTTGGATACACACGACTTAGAGAATATCAGCATCAATGAAATGAACAATAATATTACTCAAATATTGAAAGAAGCTGAAAAGAAATACTGTCCTCGTCCTGAAAACAATAACAAAAAATTAAGCCACAACACAAAACATCTTCTAGAGGAAGGAAGAAAACTTAGGGAAAATCAGGATCATAACCAAAATGAACTAAGAATTTTGAATAAGAAAATTAAAAAGGAAGTTAGAAAAGATCTAAGACGATACAATACGATGGAAATAACTAGAGTAATAGAAGAAAACAAAAGCTTGAAAGTACTCAGACAGAGCATGTCCATTGGAAGAAAAAACGTCCACAAATTAAGAAATGAACAGGGGCAAATCATTGAGGATAGAGTTCAAATTATGAACACGATAGAGAGTTTTTATAGACAACTATACAAAGAACAGCAATGTAACCGGAGTGGATTATTATAAAAGATAATCAATCAGGGATCTGAAATTTTACCGGATGTAACACCCAATGAAGTTCGAAGGTCAGTACAAGAAATGAAAAGTCCCCCGGAGGCGATGAAATAGTGGCAGATGCCTTGAAAGTGACTGGAAAAAGATTATGGTAGGTCCTTGCCAAACTATTCACTAGATGTTTACAGGAAGCAATAACACCAACCCAGTGGTATAACGCAGAAATTATCATACTTCATAAAAAAGGGGATGCTACCGACCTCAGGAATTACAGGCCCACAAGTCTACTTTCACATATTTCTAAACTATTTACAAAAATAATTACGAAACGACTAGAAAATAAATTGGAATTTTATCAACCCATAGAACAGGCGGGTTTTAGAAAAGGCTATGGAACAAACGATCACCTACTGGTAATAAAAAATCTTATAGAAAAATGCACTGAATATAATAAACCACTAGCTTTAATATTTGTCGACTATGAAAAGGCATTCGACACCGTAAATCAACAAAAAAAGTTGGAATCCTTGACAGAATGCCGAATTGACTATCGGTATATAAATTTTATTAAACACATATACCAAAACGCAACAGCCAGTGTTAGAGTGGGTGATCGTCAAACCCAGAAATTCCCGATACAACGTGGAGTACGCCAGGGGGACACCATATCGCCGAAACTGTTCACTACGCTTTTGGAATATATATGTAAAAGGGCAAAACTGACCGACAAGGGCATAAACATAAACGGAGAAAAGCGTAGCCATCTAAGGTTTGCAGATGATATTGTACTAATAGCTGATAGGATAGATGAGGCCAAAGAACTTTTAAATTAGCTCTACCTTTCCTCGCTAGAAGGGGGATTGAAAATAAATATATCTAAGACCCAGATGATGACAAATCTTGTAGTCAGCGAAGATATATGCGTAGGAACAAGATCCATAGACCAGGTAATGGCCTATAAATACCTAGGTCATGAGATTCGCGTAGGAAAAGATAACCAAACCGTTGAGCTTCTCAACGGTTGACAACAGACTGACTTGGGCAGCCTTCGGCAAGCTGAACCATATTTTCAAATCGTCTGATATACCAATATGCCTTAAAAGAAAACTGTTTAATCAGTATGTTTTGCCAGTGTTAACTTACGGTGCGGAAACGTTGACCATGACAAGGAGAACAGTTCAAAAGATCCGTGTGTGTCAAAGGGCGATGGAGCGTGCTATGTTGGGCATTTCACTACGAGACAAGATCCCAAATCGCCAGCTACGACAAAGAACAGGAGTCGCTGATGCAGTAAAGAGAGTAGCAACACTGAAATGGAACTGGGCAGGTCACGTGGCTCGAATGACAGATAATAGATCGACAAAGCGGATACTGGAATGGAGACCAAGAGATGATGCCTACCGAAGCAGAGGTCGTCCACCAACACGTTGGACTGACGATCTAAAACGTTGTCATAGGAATTGGATGCAAGAGGCACAAGATCGAAATAGATGGAAAATTATGAGGGAGATTTATGTCCAGCAGTGGATAAGCAAAGATTGAATGTTGACGAAATGCGTGCTGGTACATAGTAATCCTATCTGATTTTAAACTTTTTTTGAAACAGTTTTTTGAATATAAACCTACCTACATTTATGAAAGAAGCCTAACTTTATTATAAGTACAATAGTGAAAATACAAAGTTTGAATCTAATCCCACCACAATTTGTCGCATTCTGGAACAATGTAAAATCCTCGTCTGGAAATTTCCTTGGGAGGATTTATGGCGCCAATTACATTGTTCCACGAATACCATATTTCGTCGCGTATTTCTGGACATTTCCAAAACTTTAACGATTTTGACATGGCGTTGATCATCGCTCCGTCATTTTCTATTGCTGTTATGACTCCAGGATAAACATGATCTTCATAGACAAATAAAACGTAGTCACCAATATTTTGTTAACATGATCGAATGCAGAGTTTTCAACTTTTTCGGCAATATTTGTTCTAAGAGAACCTGAGGCGAGTTTTTTATTAAATTCGCTTTCTTCTTCCATCTCTGGCAGCGTATTTATTTCATTATCTGATGAATCCCTGCCTAGTGGAAAGTGTTCGTCCAAAGCAATATCGTTCTCTGAATCATCTACGACTTCTGGCTCAACAGCTTGATGAAGTGTGGAAGTAGATGCTTCAGTTAGATCTTCTAAACTAATTTCAGAATGGGCAATACTTTATCCTGCTGGAACATTTATTTTCTTATTCTTCCCACGTGTCTTAAACTGGGTGGCTTCCTTTTTTTATCTTCTAAATATCGAATGAAAGTGTTTTCAATATCTGACGAACTTAATTTATTATTATTTGTTGTATGACTATCAGTTATCACACTAGATTGCTGAGTTGTTTTTAACCGCTCAAAGAGCGTGTTATATTACAAGGAACGATACCACATTTCCTAAATCCCGACTTTAATATCTGATCGTATTCTTTTGTATTTTTTCGATTAATGATCGTAAAAGCGTTGGAAAATGCTGTTTCTTAAGTACATTTGATCTACTCCCCACATGAGTTTGTTTATATTCAGATAAAATTTCCCTCCCGGTCTTTTTCATTGGGACAAATAATGCAACATCTAGCGGTTGTGTAACGTGGGTACTATTCGGGGGCAAACATATAAAATGAATGTCGTGTTTTCGACAGAAATCCAGGACTTCAACATTAATATGAGAAGAAAAATTGTCTTAATCATTTAGAGGTTTAAGTTGGTTGAATGTACTGTATTAAAAACTTACATGCATTCTCGTTTTGGGACAGTATTTGACTCGTTTACGGGTCTTCGGGTTAACCTCGAAAGAGCGGCCACTTTTCTTTCGTGTCGACACGACCGCCGCTGCTGCTTCTACACCAATTGGTCCTGGAAAATGTTTGAATTTAATTTAAATGAAAAACAAATAAATAAAGAAAAAGTACACCGTATAATAACAGCCTGTTATGAATTTTCAAAATTTCGATTGTTCGCGTAAAAGAAAAAGGCGAGTGGCAATACTAGTAAATAAATTCTGCACACTTCAGTGGCAGATACTCGGGGAGGGAAAATGGAGAAATCCTCCCCCCCAAGAAGATCCAAATTTTAAGAAAACATATTATTAATTTTTGTCTTTTATGTAATTTGAGTTTATCTTTCTTATGTCTGTATAGCTGAGAAATCATGAGCAAGATCGGACATCCAGAGAAACAATTCAATGTATTTTGTTTTGAGATTTTCACGACAGAATAATAAGCTGAAACACTGAAATTACTAGATTTATACATACGCTATATTTTTGTACGGCGTTTTGTAAAAAGACCAATTTATTCAACATCAGATCAGAGAAAATAACAAGATGACGACAACTTGAATGATTTTAAACACTTTTTGCAGTTTTACGTAAAGTTTGTTGTTTATTGTAATGTATTTGTTCATTTGGTATATCATTTTTGTTATTTGCATTCGTATAGTATTTCGTTTGGATTATTATTATCCTCAGTATTAGAATCCTTAGTATCATTCTATAAAACATTTCAAATTCCTAAATTTTTTTGTGGGTATGTTTATAAGGGTCCATGTTTCAGCACCGCACATACTTAATGAAGAAACATAGGTTTAAAGTAGTTGAATTTTCAATTTTATTTTTCAAGTCAGGACGAAATAATTTTGAGGTTCCCCAAAAGTACGATCTTGTTTCTTCTATTCTACATCTTTAACAAATGGTCGCATTTGTTATTTATACTAAAAAGACTTCTTCCTCTTCTTTTTATGTATACATGACTCTGTCTGTTTTCCAATGTGCCTCCAGTAATTTGTCGTTCCATCGTTTTCATGATCTTCCTACTGATCGTTTTCCTATTGAGCAACTATCTCTTGCCGTCTTTGCTACTCTATTTTTTGTCATTCGGTTTATATGACAGTTCTATTCTCTTGCGTATGTCGTTATTAGTCTGATGACTGTTTTGTACATTCTGTTTTTCATTTCTCTCCCGATATTTTTATTTCTCCATATTGTATCATTCAAGTAACCTGTGTCTGTTTGCTCTATTCACTTGATCTTCCACTTCTGCTTCAAGCTTTCCATAGCTAGATAATGTGATGGCTAGATATTTAAACTCCATGTATTTTGCATTTTTTGGGGAAATTAAAATCTTAAATTTTCTGGCCAGTATATTGGTGCAGCATACATTGAAAATCATCTTCAAATTGAGAGAGTAGTATTGCGTCATCTGCATAACAGATTATTTTAAGTTATTTTTCTCCCATTTTTAATCCTTTTTGAATTCTTACTCTTTTTATTACTTCATCCATAATCAGGTTAAATAATAAAGAACTCTCTGTCTTATCCCATTGGCAGCTTCAATAAGGTCAGTTAGTTCTTCTTCTACTTTTATTTTTATTGTGTTGTTTTGGTAGATATTTTCGATCGTTTTGATTATTCCTAAAGGTATCTCTCTTACGTACAATAAGTGTACTTCTTCTTCAATATTTATTTCTTCTTTTTGCCGTCACCTCTCGCGTTGGTGGTTCATTACCGTCGCTTTTAGCAAATAGAGATTGAAAGTCGTCTGTCCATGTATCCTTCTGAATGTGTTTCGTTTTTATTAGTTTATTCACCTCTTTTCTTTTTCCTCTAATTATTCTCCATATTTTTTTTGTGTTCCGTAGTTCTCTGCTCTTCCAGTATTCCTCTTTTGTCTAACTAAAGTATTCATTTCATTTCTGATTCATTTATAGTGGTTGTATGCCTGTATGTGCATGTTAACTAAAAAAGACTGAAGCCAATAATTGAAGAAAAAAATTTAATTCCACCACACCAATTTCGATTTAAAGAAAGAAAGCCATTTCTATCAGGAACCAAGTGCACAGATGCTTCCGAATCAGGCAGAGGAAAGAATACTCTGATTTGAGACGGATTAGAGTTAGTGTATCACAAGGAAGTATCCTTGAACCAGTTTTGTACATTTTATACACCAAAATACCCCTTAACTAAATCTAGATACTATTGACAGAAAAAGCAGTGCATAACCTATAGAACTCTATTGTAGACTAGATCAACACTTTGACTAAAGTATGGAGAATCAGGCTGAGGGAAGCCAAATCGATTCATATTGATTTCACTAATAGAAGGAGGCAATATATTTTAGTTAGAACAAATGAGTTTAAGGTTAAGGAATACTTCAAAATATCTGGGTATCACTCTTGATGCAAGACTCAAGCGAAGAGCAGATGTTAAAAAAGAAAGACAATAGCTTGGAATCGGATAAAAAAATGTGTTAGTTGCTTGGAGGTGACTCCAAAGCATAATCCAAGTTGCTGCTCTATAGTCAAATCCTCAAGCCCGTTTGGAGCTATGCTATATTTTATTGTGTGCATTCGTTCTATTGTAGTAATAAAACAATAAACAATACATAATCACGAAATGATAAAACAAAAATATTCCATCTCTATAAAATACAAACTAAGGTTTTATATTAGATTATTTCAAAAGTGTATTTTACAAAATTAATAATATTTTTGAAGACATATGGAAAAAAGTTTAAAATATGAGACCATTTTAATGACTAGCACATCTTGTATATATTGAGCCCTGTTATTAAGGTCTTGTATATATTGAGCTTAACTGCACGTTTTATATTTTTATTTTTTAAATGTTTCTGGAGACCGTGCACAGTTCTGTTTGCTATTGCTATGCGTCTTTTTATTTCGTCGCTTGTCGTGTATGTAGCGTTTACTAGCGATCCAAGATATGTAAATTCTTCGACTTGCTCAAAGGTATGGTTGTTCATTTGAATTCTCTGTTGGATATTTCGGGGGTTTTTAGAAACCAACATATATTTGGTTTTTTCCTCGTTTATCACAAGTCATAATTCACTTGCAGCGTCCGCAAGCCTTGTAAAACACTACACTATGTCTCTCGTACTTCTGCCTACTATAACTATATCGTCAGTGAATGCGAGAATTTGCGTCGATCTATTAAAAATAGTTCCATTCATTCTAATATTTAATTGTCTGATTGCCTTTTCCAAAGCAATATCAAAGAGGACACACGCCAGTGCGTCCCCATGTCTTTTAGACCATTATTAATGTCAAAGAACGTAGAGTTTTCTCCTTCAGTCCTAACGCATGTGCTTACGTTTTGCATTGTTAGTTGGGTTAACTTAACTAATTTATGTGGAATCTCAAAGTCTATCATTACATTATCTAATGAAGTTCTTTTTACACTGTGATAAGCTGCTTTGAAGTCTGAAGTGAATGTTATATTGTAGTGACTTTTCTAGAATCTTCCTATGCGCTTGAATTTGGTGTGTAGTTGACTTTCCAGCAGTAAATCCACATTTATATTGACCAACATTATCCTTTGTAAAATGTTAAGTCTATCAAACAATACATTGTCGAAGATTTTATACGCAGATGCTAACATAAGTAAGAGAGAAGAAGAGAGAACAGAGTAATGCCTCTATAGTTCTTACATTCCAGTTGATCACCCTTTTTATGGAACGGACATAATATTCCCTTTAGCCACTCTTCTGGTACCAATTCATTCTACCATATAAGTACTATTAGTACCTATATGGATTGCTGAAAAAGTTCATCACCACGTTTTTTATTACTTTTCCGAACAGATTTCACCGATTCCTGGGACTTTATTGTCTTTGAGTTTTAGGATGGCATTTGACATTTACAGCAGATAGTTGTGAAAAAATGCACAACTTACATCAAACATTTGAACTCATGTAAATCTACATCTGCACCTCTTACAAGACAATATGGCTACTATTAATAAATTGATGTCAAAAACACCTTCAATTCTGCTAACGCAACGAAAGGAGGCAGTAATATTGTTATATACCATAAATCGACATTCCAGAATATAAAAAAGAAGTGTTTCCAGATAATGTGTGATAAAATGTTTTTTAACATACATGTTTTACCTATAATAATCTTAATTTAAACCAGAATGTTTAGATTATATGTAAAAGTCGATATAGAGTAAATGTTATTAAAATCTCTTACCAGCATCAGCAAGTTGTGCGGTAATGTCATCTTCCAATGCGGACTCCATAAGATCGGATCCTTCGTCATTAGATGGCTCTGTTGATAACTCACAGTTGTCGTCATCATTATTTAAATCATTATCTATTAAAAAATATACTAATATTAGAATAATAATATTCACATAATTTTGAATCAATCTTGAATGTTTTTTAAATATTGTATATTTAAACAAGAGCCAATGTATTTATAGGATGCTACTCTCTTAATAATATAACTACTCTTTGTAATAATTGTACCAAAACGAATATAGTTATCGATTCTTGTTGACTATTCATTTTTGCAATTTTCGTGAGACTGTCATGCTGAACATTGATAAAACTATTTTCGTAATCAAGGGATCGTTAGGCAATTAGGGCGTAACAACCGATACAAGCGACACTTTGTAATAAGTGTATATATACATGTATATTATGTACATTACGGTATACCGCAAGGTTACTACACCCGTCTCGATTTTGTTACGTACACCCGCCACGCTAGGATTTCGGGCCCGTGCAAAACATCATACTGAGCGATAAGAAGTATTCACTTCAAAAAATGAGAACTTGTGAGTTAAAATCGGTCCTCTGGGCCCAGAGATATAGCTTTTCAAATATGGGGTAAAAAGGGCTATTCTTGACACTTTCGAGGGATATATCACAGGCCTAGGGGCACCTAGAGGGCTAAAAAAAAATAGCTATAGGCTACTTTTTTACTCGGATCCCTGCTCTAGAAAAGTGGTCGAAAAGTAAAAATATTGCTCATGTGTATATTATATATGTATATATATTCATATATATATGTACATATATAATATACACATGAGCAATATTTTTACTTTTCGACCACTTTTCTAGAGCAGGGATCCGAGTAAAAAAGTGTATATACAGGGTGAGTCATGAGGAACTTTACATACTTCTACCATATGTAGAGTCCCTCAGGGAGCATATTATGTGGCCACTAAAAAATGTCAACTCCTCTTCTTTATTAATTAACAGGGTGATTTGTGTAATTGACCATTTATTTCATTTTACTGTAGTGTTTATACGGCTCATTTGATTTTTTTAATTTTTGCATGATACAGTACACTACTATCAAGCATTCGACTGGTATTAGCTAACTAAAAAATTCCAGGACTGGCTTTGGAAAAATTAATTTAGGGATTCGTATTAAATATTACACCCTGTATAATTTTTTTTTTTAAATGCAATAAGTGATTTTCAAACTACATAAATAGCCAATGAAAACGACATATGCGACAATGTTGTCGCACTTTTATTAAATTTTTAGTGAACGATCAAATCTTACTAAAAATAGAACAACCATAATGAAGTATCATATTATAAGGTAATTAATTTAAACAAATGTTATAAATTTCAAACATTTTAATTGAAATGATAAACTGAGTCACTGCACAACAAAAAACAGTAACTACTAACAATAACGAAGAACAATTTAAAAAAAAAAAACTAAAAATATGTACATAGTTATGATAAACCCATAAATTAGAACTGGAAAAGTTACAATAATGGTAACAAAAGAAAAATAATTCAAAATAAATTTTCGAAATAGAACCCTGCAGCCTGTACACATTTTTGTTGCCGAATTGTTAATTGACGTATTGAATTACGGATACTCTGGGGATCGTTTCTAATAGTATTACAACAATGTATAATTCTATCAATTAATTGTTGTCGGTTATTAATATTCACTGCGTAAACTAGTTGCTTCAATCGTCCCCAAATACGGTAATCAACGGGATTGAAATCAGGGGATCTTGAAGGCCACGAAATAGGACCTGCACGTCCTATCCACCTGTTGCCATAAACATTATTGATATGTTGTCTCACTGCCAGTAAAAAGTGTGGGGGTGCCCCATCATGCTGAAAATACATCCCTCGGATAGCAACGTTCGCGTTGGCAAGCAAATTCGGCAAAATATTTTGTAGAAAGTTCAAATAGACCTGCCCTGTTAAAGGACCATTAAAAAAGTGAGGACCTACTAATTGGTTATTTATGACACCAATCCACACGTTAACCGAAAACCTTAACTGAGAACGACGTTCTCGAATAGCATGGGGATTTTCTTCTGCCCACACATGTGAATTTCGTGAATTATTTATCCCGTCTCTGGTAAATTGGGCTTCATCTGTAAATAGTGTCCTGTATAGCGTTGGTCGATTATTGTTAATCCATCTACAAAATTCCAACCTATCGATCTCATCTCCAGCATGTAGTCGCTGAACCATTTGAATGTGATATGGGTATAGATTATTTTTTTGTAAGACTCTACTTACTTTTGATTGAGTAACATTGAGTTCTCGACTTACTTGTCTAGTGCTTATTGTAGGGTTCATAGTAACGGCGTCCATAATGTCATCTTCCTGCGCTTCATCTACACGTCGCTCTGTTGTTCCACTAGGAAAAGTGCCATTTTCCCGCAAATAATTAAAAACTGACCTAAATGTTGGATGACTGGGAGTTCGACGATTAGGAAATCTCCTGCGATATTCTCTACTAGCAGCCCTACCATTCCCATTACAGAATCCATAAACAAATATTATGTCTGCATATTCTGTGGTCGAAAACTGATGTGGGATTTTGAACGAAAGTAACAAAAGCTCTACCAAAACTAACACAATGTACTTAACGTAGATATAACAGAAGAAATATGTATTCTTGTACACATAAATAACAATCGATAATGACAATAATGACAATGGGTATAAAATATCAAGAAACGTCAAACGGTCAACGCCAACCTTCATTTTAAACTTTTTTAGATTTATTTTTATTTAGTACAGTTGATGCAATGTATTATTATTTGACATAAAATTTTAATCATTTACAATCAACAAAAACTAACACATACAAGAGGTTTGACTTTTTAATCAATTTAATTTATTATTTATCGAAAATAATGCCCCAATACGATCTATGAGTAAAAATTTAAAATTGAAAAACAATTGATTCTATCGTAGAGATAATACAAAGTGACAGTAAAGATAATAATTTTCTACGTATTAGATTATGTTGTAGGAACTCATTTTAATTAAAATGTTTGAAATTTATAACATTTGTTTAAATTAATACCTTATAATTTGATACTTCATTATGGTTGTTCTATTTTTGGTAAGATTTGATCGTTCACTAAAAATTTAATAAAAGTGCGACAACATTGTCGCATATGTCGTTTTAATTGGCTATTTATGTAGTTTGAAAATCACTTATTGCATTTTAAAAAAAATTTATACAGAAATATTTAATACGAATCCCTAAATTAATTTATCCAAAGCCAGTCCTGGAATTTTTTAGTTTAGCTAATACCAGTCGAATGCTTGATAGTAGTGTACTGTATCATGCAAAAATTAAAAAAATCAAATGAGCCGTATAAACACTACAGTAAAATGAAATAAATGGTCAATTACTCTACATATGGTAGAAGTATGTAAAGTTCCTCATGACTCACCCTGTATATATATATATATATATATATATATATATATATATATATATATATATATTCAGGAGCTTATAAGGAAAAAGAAAAGAGGATGTATGATACCCAGTTAAGTGACAATCATATTATTCATGTTGGCAACAAGATTGTTGGCAACAAGTGACAGGACAGTTTATTAGGTTAGACACAGTTGTTAGGTTAGGTTAGGCATGTGAAGTTAATATACTTGTTGCTTATACAATTACTCAATCTAGTATTTGTTTTATTTATTACACCTTCCATCAGACTTATACACTAACTGTCTAAGATCGATTTGCATACCAGACAACTGGAATACAGCAAACAGAATTCTCATTCATAAAAAAGGTAGCAAAGCGGATAATAAAAACTACAGACCTATAAGTCTACTACCAATATTATACAAGATGTTCACAAAGATCATCAACAACAGATTAACAAACGCATTAGATGCTGCACAGCCGAGAGAGCAAGCTGCCTTCAGAAGTGGATTCAGTACCATGGATCGTATTCATACACTTTGAGAACTATTGAGTAGAGCTAAAGAATATAAAATACCATTAGCATTAACCTTCATAGATTTCGAGAAGGCTTTCGATTCTATATAATATCCCAAGGCAGTAATAGAAGCTTTGACCAACCAAGGCATTGACAAACCGTACATAGAAATTTTAGCAAATATATACAGACAAGCAAAAGCTAAGTTAAAAATTTATGAAAACACCAGAATTTCCCACTACCAGAGGCGTTCGACAAGGGGACGCAATATCATCAAAGCTCTTCACTGCAACTATAGAAAATATATTCAGCAAAATAAACTGGCAGAACAAAGGAATATCCATTAATGGAGAATACCTCAGCCATCTAAGATTCTGCAGAACTACAAGAACTTATAAGCGATCTAAATGCAGCTATCAATGAAGTTGGCATAACAATGAACTTGACAAAAACCAAAACCATGTACAACGAGCTAGTGAATGTCAAAGATGTACTAACAAACAACACCGTATTTGAGACAGTAGACGAGTATGTTTACCTGGCACAATTAATACATAAATCTGGCTCCTTACTTCCAGAAACCAACAGAAGAATGAAACTAGCTTGGGCATATTTTGGTAGAAATGCAGTTTTATTCAAATCGAAGATGCCAATGCACCTAAAGAAAAAAGCATTCGATCAGTGTATACTACCAATCATGACATACGGCTGCGAAACTTAGACACTAAAGAAAGAGATAATATCGAAACTCAAAGTCACTCAAAGGTTGATGGAGCGATGCATGCTAGGTATAACAAAGAAAGATCGAAGAAGAATACAATATACAGTATACTCCCTCTATAACGAACACGGTTATTACGAGGTTTCGCTTATCACGAGGTACATTAGATGTCCCGTGAAATTTCTATTGCACTATAACCCTCTATAGCGAGGTAAATTTGCTTATAACGAAGAAAATAAGATTAAAAAACGTGTTTTTTACGTTTTGGCCCGGCCGTAGCTATAAATAAATACCCTTTTTAACTGCGGGCCGCCCGCAATAAACTTCTTACAATTTATGATTCTTAGTCGGAAATGTAAAATTTATGATTCACAAGTGTCATTGTAGAGGGTTGACCATTCACACCTAATAATATGGGTCCTAATAGACAAGATGTGGAGAGTGTTTTAAAGGTTGTCAGAAACTTTATCCAAGGACAAAACGCAAATGAAGAAGCATAAAACTGTTTCACATCTTTAGAAAATATGATAGATAGAATACTGGACAATTTAAAGCAGTCAAAAATGACAAAATAACTTTATACGCTTTATACATATTTACAGAATACAGATTTTTTGTTTTAACGTATATCATTGACAGTAAAAGTAAACAACTCTTTTTTGTTTTAATGCATTTCATTGACAATAAAAGTAAACAACTTTGTTTTAAAAACGCCATTCAAACAATATTTATTAGCATCTTATATTGCTCCGAATGGCTTCACTATAGAAAGTTAATGTTTTAGAAAACTACATATTCATATATATGCACAGTATAATTGTTGTTGTATATAACGAGATCCGCTTATAACGAGGTAATTAGTCTGGCATTCCAGTTCTCGTTATAGAGGGAGTCTACTGTATATACTTTCTGTGGCTTTCCGGGTTTGACTCCGCGTTGAATAATTTTGTTTTTGATAAAAACCATTATTTTGACGACGTTTTGGCAAGGACGCACTTGTCAAGTGAGACCTACCTGCGCTAATACCTGACTTATTGCTATATAAAACCAAAATTATTCAACGCAGAGTCAAATCCGGAAAACCACAGAAAGTATATATATATATATATATATATATATATATATATATATATATATAATTTTTTAATTATTGAAAATGAAAATTTGTCGAAACGTTTAAGAAAGTTTTATTTACAACAGACCGACAAACCCACGAAATAAAAAAAAGTTTCTATTTAAATATTCACGGTCAGGAAGTAACTATTATATTATATATATATATATATATATATATATATATATATATATATATATATATATATATATATATATATATATATATATATATATATATACATCAGTCAATGTATGTATTATAAAATATCCTATTCATAATATAATTACCCACTGTACGAGCATGAATAGAGAATAGTCATAGTCAGCTTGTTTCCTTTTTTATATACATGACTGTGTTTTTGTGCTTTACCTGCGATAATTTTATTGCGCTACCCTTTTTCGCAAGATTTCTTTATCTATTTTATTATCAATGTCTCTTTGTAAAGCACGCCACTTATCTGAGTAATTACTATTTTTAAATGCAGGTCTTCTTTGAATTCGGCCTGAAAGATAATTTTTATCAATAGAATTACTGTGCTCAATATTCTATTAGGTTTGTACATTCCTTCTGTGGTAGTAATAAAATAAGAAACAATACATAATTATGAAATGATAAAGTCAAAAATATTCCATCTCTATAAAATACAAACTAAGGCCTTTATATTAGATTATTTCAAAAGTGTATTTTACAAAATTAATAACGTTTTTGAACACATATGGAAAACGGTTTAAAATATGAAACCATTTTAATGACTAACACATCTAAATTAAACGTAATTGAGCGAAAATAATTCTAGTTAAACAGCTCAATATGGAATACTTAAAACTTGAAAATCTTGGCTAGCAAAAAGCTCTTCATATACACAGAGAGTTAAAAAATTTGTGAGATAAACTGGAAGAAGATTTGTGGTGTCAAAAATGTAAAATTATTACCGTTGAGAAAAGAGAACTCACCACTGACGAATTGTTATCGGAGGCGATTAAGATAGTTGTGAAAAATGCACAACTTACTTTAAACGTAATGAACTCATGTAAATCTACATTTAGACCTCTTACAACACTATATGGCTATTATTAATATATTGATGTGAATAACACCTTCAATTTTGCTAAGGCAACAAAAAAAAGACAGCAATATTCTTATATACCACAAATCGACGTTCCAGAATATAAAACAATAAGTATTTACAGATAATGGGTGATAAAATGTTTTTTAACGTTTTTAATTTTATTTATTTACCTATAATAATCTTAATTTAAACCAGAGTGTTTAGATTACATGTAAAAGTCTATATATTTATAATAAATGCTCTTACCTGCAGCAGCAAGTTGTACTGTATTTTGATCCCCCAAGACATTATACGTAAGATCGGATCCTTCGTCATTAGCTGACTCTGTTAATTGTCCAAAATTATAATAATTAGCTCACTCTGGTGATGTACAATAATCTTAATTTAAACCAGAGTGTTTAGATTACATGTAAAAGTCTATATATAATAAATGCTCTTACCTGCAGCAGCAAGTTGTACTGTATTTTGATCCCCCAAGACATTATACGTAAGATCGGATCCTTCGTCATTAGCTGACTCTGTTGATTGTGCAAAATTATAATAATTAGCTCAATCTGGTGATGTACAATAATCTTAATTTAAACCAGAGTGTTTAGATTACATGTAAAAGTCTATATATAATAAATGCTCTTACCTGCAGCAGCAAGTTGTGCTGTATTTTCATCAGCGATTATCCAAGACATAAAATCTAATCCTTTGTCATTAGCTGACCCTGTTGATGGTCCAAAGTTGTAAAAATTAGCTAACTCTGGTGATGTATAATAATCTGCATTTTCTTCTTCCAAGACCCAAGATATAAGATCGAATTCTTCAAGATCTGCATACATAAGATCGGATCCTTCGTCATTAGCTGCCTCTGTTGACGATGGACAGTTGTCGTCATAATCAGGAACTAGGCATATGGTTTGTTCTATATTTTGATTTCCTTCTGAATTATTCATTATCAAAACTATTTACCAGTACAATGGAACACACGCCCCCTGAAATAAAACTGTAATAAATACACAGTCAATGTGAAAGCACAATAAAGAAATCTCGAGAAATTAAAAACTTTCTTTTTTTTCTATATATTTTTTTACAAAAACCAGCAACGCAATCCCGGAAAAAACATAAATAGTAAAGCAAAGGTGTAATAGCAACAGAGAGAGTCGACATTATTAAGTTGTATCGTGTATATGAAGACACTGAAAACAAATCTTATACAAGGTATGGATTTAGAAGAATTATTAGCTACATTAGCATTAATAGTCGTGAAATAAAATAGAACGTTACCAGAGAGTAAGGGAGAGATCCGGCCCTGAATGTCAGGCATGAAAGTCGACTTAATTTCAAGCTCCACAACTTTTATAGCAAATTGGACATTATTTGAAGATATCATAGAAAAACATGTCACAAACTATAAAATATCTAACAATGTTGACACAGACAACGAAACCTTTTTCAGCATCATCATAAAAGCAGCCGAGGTAACCATTAAAAAAACTGCACTTGTTACAAAACATAAACCATTGTGGAATGAACAATGTAAGACATCGATCGAAGCTTCCAAAAAAGCCTTTAACAAATACAAAAGACATAAAACACTTGACAATAAAATAGAATTTTAAAAACTTAAAGCAGAAGCTCAGTTAGCAATAAAAACTTCAAAAAGAAATTCGTGGGCTCAATTTTTGTCCAGTATAAACAGTAGGACCCCTATGTCTGAAATGTAGAAGAATGTCAAAAAAATATCTGGAATACCGGCTTATAGCAAAATCACTCAACTAAAGAAAGATAATAGAATAATCACAGATTACCTAGAAATAGCAGAAGAATTTGCTAATACGTATAAAAATAGATCTAATACAAGCAATTATAATAATAATTTTATCAACTTTAAACAGAACGAAGAATGCAATGTAATTATACCGTTTGTAGATGACACACATGCTTTAAACACCAAATTTAATATAAATGAATACAAAGATGCATTAAACTCATTTAAAGAGACTAGTGAGGGTCCAGATAACATCCCAATGATTTTTCTTAAGCATTTACCTGAGAATGCACACAATCATCTTCTTAACATATTTAATATTATTTGGACATAACAGAAATTTCCAACAGCATGGAGAGATTCTATTAAAATACCTATATTAAAACCAAAATGTCCCAAAACAGATCCTGAGTCTTATAGACCAATTGCGCTAACATGTACTGCATGCAAACTGTTAGAAAAAATGGTCAACCGTCGTCTCCTCTGGACACTTGAAGATCGAAATATTATTATTCCAGAACAAAGTGGTTTCCGACAAAATAGATCAACTCTAGACTATATTATAGACCTAGAAAGCAGTGTACATGAAGCCTTCTCCCTTAATCAAAAATGTATAGGAATATTCTTCGACATTGAAAGAGCCTTTGATACAGCTTGGCGCCACCGCATCATCAGATTACTGTACGATTTAGAGATTAAAGGACATTGCCTTGCATTTATAAAAAACTTCTTATATAAAAGATATATGAATGTTAGAGTAAATGGTAATTTGTCGTTAAAAGTGGAATTGGAAAATGGAATTCCTCAGGGATCTGTTATAAGTTCTACGCTATTTATAATTGCCATAAATGATGTTCTACGAAATTTAAAACTTCCAATTAAAGGCCGCTTATATGCTGACGATCTCGTAATATTTGGTCAAAGCAAAAACTTAAACAACCTCTCACAACTTACACAGAGTTTCTTGTTAGATATTGAAAAATGGTCAGAGGAAACTGGATTTATCTTTTCAACAACTTAAACTAAATCTATAGTATTTTTTAAAAATAAAGTCAGTACACCAATCTCATTATATCTATACAACCAATCACTACAACAAAAAGATTCGCTAAAATTGATAGGAGTTACTTTTGACAGAAAGTTGAATTGGAAAGAACGTATCAATAATCTAGCATGTAAATGTTACAGAAGATTAAATTTACTAAAAATTCTAGCACACAAGAATTGGCGTTCAGACAGGAGTACATTGTTAATTATATACAGAACTATTATACGATCACAGCTCGACTATGCGGCTATAGCTTACGACTCAGCATCGAAATCAGTACTTAAAAAGCTCGATGCTATTCATAACACAGCACTCAGAATATGCCTGGGAGCCTTTTGTACAACACCGACTGAAAGTTTACTTTGCGAAGCAAATGAATTGTCGTTAAATGATAGAAGAGCTTACCTTAGTCTAACATAACAAAATTAAGTATAATGCAAAAAATCCTGTCTATAGAAATACTTTTACTGATAATTACCCAAACCTCAATGTAAATCACCGTTCTGTTAAACCTTTCTATAAAAGAATAAAATACCATTTGCATCTGTTTGATATTGTCATACCTACCTGAATGTCTTCCATACGCATATGACCACAATCCACCTTGGATTCAAAACATACCATCATATAACTTTGAACTTACGTCATTTGATTAAAACTCCACTAATCCTGATCTAATTATTTCCCAGTTTAGAAAAATCCTTAGTCGTTATAAAAATCATACCCAGATATACACTGATGGTTCAAAATCATCCGAAGGTGGGGGAGCGTCTGTAGTAACTCCAGCGAAGGTCCTTAAATTCAAACTATCTAATTTCAGTACTATCTATACAGCTGAACTGTATGCTCTCTATCACGCCATAGAACTAATCAATCTGACAACAAACTCCAAATATATTATCTTAACAGACTCAGTGCCATACAAAGCATCCGACAACTGTATCCAAAAAACCCGCTTTTAAAAAAAAATTAAAACGGTCCTTCTTCAGGCTTATATTAATTATAATGCGATAAATTTCATCTGGATCTCATACCATATAAGAATAAAAGCCAACGAAACTGCTGACCATAGTGCGAAAGACGCGATAGTAAGTGACGTTTCCGAAATCGTAAACACATCAGTATCAACGGATATAAAAAAATCAATCTTAAGTGTGTGGAAAAATAAATGGAATGTGTCGAATTCAAAATTAAAACAAGTGAAACCCGGCATAGAGACATGGAATGTGTTACCTAAGTCAAGAAGCCAAGGAATAATAGTAACGCGCCTCAGACTCAGACATACCAGGAACACTTCTAGAAGCTCTAGGTGCAGACTGTAACTTTAACAATATTCTGAATTTCTTGAAAGACATTAATAAGTACCACAATATTTAATAAACCAAATTGTAATGCAATAATTGTACCTAATGTAATCCACTAATTTTTCGCTAATGGCCATTTGAGATGGCATACACAATGAAACATGTCCCACAATAAGACAATCTAATAATTTTTCGAATTTACCGACAAGATTCAATTCTGCAACCAACAATATCATTTTACAGCGCCAGTCAAAATACTCGTGACACTTGGATAACAAAAAAGAGCGCAACAAAATTAAATTTGAAATAACCTTTCCCCACCTGTAATTACCAAAAAAATAGGACTGTATAATAATTATAATATAACTTTGAAACTCTAAGTAGGAAATATTTCAGAAGTTAATCGCAGTAGCCAATATTTGATGAGATTTAAGGTTGATATATATCTAGAGTAGAAAAATCTATAACTTTTCTGAAGAAATTTCAGCGTCGTTGTTAATTAATAACAATAAACAATATAGTGTAAAACTTAAGATTAACATTAAAAAAACAACATTTTATTAGATAGAAGAGATATTAAGAGAAATAAACACCGTTACAATGAAGTATTCTAAATCAACTGATTTAATTTTCTTTTAATTATATATAAAGATTATAAAAATATTTGCTTAAACAACTAACATTCGGATGCAAAAATAGTACATTATTCGAATTTAAGTACAGAATGTACAGAAGAAAGTTTGGTTTTCAAAGTGAAAAGTTTTTTAAATTTAAAAAATTTTTCGTTTACGAGTAATAATATAATAATAAAAAGTTATTCTAAACCTTTGTAAGTTAAAAGAACAGTAACTTCTTGATCAAAAATGAATTGTTTCACCTTTCATACAGTACCCGTAGAATTACCGGCTCTGGAAACAATTTGAATAACTTTTTGGACCCGGCTGAATATTTGAGGATATATTAAGTACTAGAAGACCCCTTTTGAGAGCAATTACAAAAGTGTAAGTTATTTTTTTACAAAAGTTAAAGAATTAACGATTTTGCTGTTTTTGGAGCAACAAATTAATTTAAAAAATTTAGAATACGCAATTTTGAAAATTGTTCTATAACTTAACAGATTAAATGGTTATATTTAAGTAGAAATAGATACCTACCTTTTTAATCGTGTCTAAAAATTTAACTTTTTTCACACTAGACTAGAAAAACTATTTTCAAAAACTATTGCAAAGTAAAACGGATAAATTTTGCGTATTATAATTAACACCTCAGAACCAAACACCTTACACTAGAATGACCTCTGAAGTAATAAGTGCCTTCGGTCCGTCCTGCGATATTTACTGGCCTATAATATTCCTGGATCAAAAGCCAGTCAGGAGAGGGGTGAAAAACTTCATATACGACAGTGAAGGCATGTAGCGGACACTTTTTGACAGTGTTGTGATATAGATAAAAAATATCGTCGTTTTAAGAAAGCAACACTGTTTACGTCATTTATATTCATAGATTAAATTTAAAAAATCGTTTCTATGATTTTTTGGGATGAAAATAAGTCGATTTGGTTTAATTTACCTATATTAGACCCCAGAAAAAGTTATGGGGTGTTAAAGTTACAAAACAAAACCGAAATTTGTAATATAGCTCCAAAACGGTTTAAAAATGTTTTATGAAAATTTATAGTATAGCATGTCATAGCCAATATAACCGAAGTAGCAAAACTATTTTATCTCGATGTTTCTAGAATTTAGGGGGCCTTTAAACCTACCTCTCTCCCCAACTTTTTTGTAGTATAATATTGGATTAAAAACAGGACGTCAATAGAGTGAAATACTTATTTTACAACTTTTTTGTTTGTCAGTATTTGTTTGTAGAATCATTAATTAAGAATATTCAGCCCCTTTTTAAATGTCAAGCTAAATTAATACAATAAATTTACAGATTATAATCATGGGGCAGTTTTTGTTAAATGCTCTTTAAATGATAGCGTTCTGTCTATTAGTGTTACGCCCAGGTACTTCGGTGTTTTGTTGTGGGTAAGTGTGGTATTTTCAAACCGTATGTTGAGTTCCTTTCCAGCACGTTTATTGTTCAGGTGAAAGCAACCAACTTCTGTTTTGGATGCATTTGGTTGAAGTCGCCACTTGCCCAATATATATAAGTCTGCCGTCAGAACTTCTTCAGACGTTTCTAGTGTTCTGCATCGTATAGTGTCATCGGCGTACCCGAACTTTCTTGATTGTGTTTCCGGCATATCTGCTAGGTATAAGCTAAATAGCACTGGAGAGAGCACTGACCCCTGTGGTAGGGTATTCTTAAGTTTCTTTGGTGGGCTGATATCTATGCCCATCACTACTTAAAAACATGCGGTCATTGAGCATGCTATCTATTAGGCGTGCTATTGGTTTACAGGGGATTGCACAGAGAATTTTGTATATAAGGCCCTCTCTCCATACTGTATCGTAAGCTGCCGAGAGATCAATAAATGCCGCTGAAGTTTTAAGTCTTCTTTGGAAATCCGCTTTGATGTAGGTGGTCAGTGACATTACCTGGTCATAAGCCTCTCTAATAGTTTGTAGATGGCAGAGAAAAGCGCAATTGGTCTGCAGTTTTTTAGATTGTCGGCAGGTTTGCCTGGCTTTAGTATGGCTATTATCTTAGAGCGATTTAGTTCTTGTGGGATATTTCCAGTTTCTATGATGTCTGTGAAAAATCGAGCCAGCCAAACTTTTGTATACTTGCCACAATTTATTAGGAATTCAGGATGAATATTATCAAATCCTGGTGCTTGTGCTGGCTTAACGTATTTAAGGGCTTCTGATATGTTTTTGCTAGTGAAGGGGAGGGAATGCTTCGTTTCTGTGGCTACATGTTTTAAAGTTTTAAGTTCTCTCTTTACGTAGATGGTGTGGGCTTTATCCTTTGGTGCCCTGGATGTTTTTACTATATGTGATGCTACGGCATCTGGCCTTACTGCTGCCACTCGGCGTTTCGTACAGACACCACTCCCTAATTTTCTTAGTAATGACCATGCCTGTCTGCTTGATTTCTGGAAGTTTAGACTTTCTACTGTTTCGGTCCACTTTTGGCTTCTATCAGCGTCTAGGCTGTACAGTAGTTCAACCGCTATTTCTTGGTCGCGTTTCAAGAAAGCTTTGATATAATTCCTCGCTATTTTCCGCCCAGCCAGGGATATATTCGATAGCCTCTTGGTATGTGTTTTTTGGCTACACTTAGCACGGCACCAACAAATCTGTGGTAAAAGGTAAAAGAAATAATAAATTAGACTTACTCACAATCAATTTAATTTAACTATCCAGACGACCGGTTTCGCTTTCTACAATATGCAGAGCATCTTCAGGTCTCGATACAAAGTTAAATAAATGCTGAAATAATAAACCCATATTAGGGTGTTGTCTAATAAAGATAAACAAAGATAGATGATATAAATTATATAAATTACAGTAATTATGCCAATATTACATGTCTGTGGTTTTTCAAAATGAATAAAATGTTTAAGCAGACAAGGTAAGACCCACAAATTGGTGGTACCAATTGTGTATTCATTGTACCATGGTTTTTGGTGTCCAAAACCGAGCGGAAGTTTAGTTGGTCAGATAACTCGAACGAAGAGACACGCAGAAAAGTAGAAAATTATTTTAAGGGACGAGAATCTGGAAAATATGGAGCATAGTAAAAAGTAGTACACATTACCAGCAAATTAACATAAGGAAATAACGTTGAAAAGCTCCAAATATCAAATATATTACAGTCTTAATCAACTGCGCCATTTGCCGGTTTTCTTTTCGTAACCTGCGTGTCTTTTTTCCAGATTTCGTCCCACTCTGATCAATATCCTCAACATCTATATTGTTGCGAGTTGTTGATAATATTGGATACCATCACGTGGAGAAAACACCACTACCTAATTCCCACTGCCATCAACATAGCAGCTGAATTGGCTTCCTTCACCAACAGCCTTCCCTAGTCTTTGGATATTGTCGCGCCCAGTAGGAGGACCTGTTTTGTTGGAAACATGTGTTGAAAAAAAAAGAACAAGCTTTTGTTTATATTTCATATCAATATTCTGGTATACATTTATACAATTACATTTAATTTAGTACCTAATTTTTTCCAATAATTTTGCCAAGTATTAATACAGTGGATTTTAACCAGGTTTTTTAGATCGGTGTACGGATATATGTATCTTTAATTTTGCAGGATGTTTTGAGTTCATTCGACTTTTGTTAGCCAGTTGGTCTGCTTTTTCATTTCCGTAAATACCTGTATGTGAAGGTACCCAAATAAAAACCGCTTCCTTTCCTAATAATCGAAATTTTTATTTTATGATCAGCACCCCAAATTTTGTTGGATAATATTTTGAGTATATTTAATCTCTTTTGACAGGAAAGCTGTAGTTTATTTATGTGCGAATTCCAATTTAAAGTTCTCTCAAAAGTTAGACCTAGAAAGTTTATTTCTTTTGACTGTTCTAAAGGTAAATTATTTAATGTTAGACTAGTTGTGAGGTAGGTTTTATTTTTATTATAAATAATGTATCGTGTTTTTTCAGTAGAACAAACAAATTTTGTTTTTATCGTCCAGTTACAAAGCCGGTTTAGGAAACTCTGTATAATTTTAGTTGCTGTCATTACATTATTCGATTTAGTATAAATAACAATGTCATCTGCGTAAAGACTAGCTTTAATGGGTGCTTTAATTACATCCATAATACTATTAAAAGAGATTAAAAATAAAGTTGGACTAAGAATCGAACCTTGAGGAATTCCAGTATCTAGTATCTTAGATGAGCTTTTAACACCATTTATTCCAACTTGAATCGAGCGATTTTTAAAAAAAATTTTATAAAGGCAAGTATGTTACCTTGAATGCCAGTATCTTTCAATGTTTGTAGAATACAGTGTTTCCATCCTCTATCGTAAGCTTGGGTTATATTAAAAAATATTGCTATTAGTTTTTGGTTATTTGCAAAAGCTTCATTAATTGAAGTCTGTAATGCAACGTGATTATCTAATGTGAACCTGCCTCTTCGAAAACCACTTTGAAAGGAAGTAAGAAAGTTATTATTTTCTAAGTACCATATAAGGCGGAGGTTTAAAATTTTTTCTAGGATTTTGCACATGCAACATTTAAGAGAGATGGGTCGGTAAGAGGTAGGGTTGTCTTTTGGTTTGTTAGGCTTAATAATGGGAATGATAATTTTTAAAATAAAGCAGTTTTTAAAATTTAAGAGGAGGGAAAAATAAATTTAAAGGAGGTTTTCAATAAGAGAAGGAAAAATTAAATTTATATAGGAATTTTACATAATAGTCGTATAAAGGGTATCTGACCATACTCATTTCTAGCGATTTGTATTTCCCAGCATCTATATGTAAGTGTAGTGCCTAAATATAGGTCTGGTATTTTGATTAGTACTAAGACGCTTGTGGTCCTATTTATTTGTAAGTACCTCACCATTTCACTTTCTGCTAGGTAAGGTAATCAGTTTTTGGTAACCTTAGTTGTTCTGGTCTCATTTTTGACCTTACCTAGTTAAGGATTATTTTAGATAAAATACTAACCTTAGTATAGGAGTTTTGATTTTCATCCGGACACTGATTTGTTTTTCTAATAACACCTTTTACCTGGCGCAGTAGTGGTGGTAATTTATTTTATGTGACCGTTTGGTTCTAGAGTTCCTCCACCCCCACCACTACTGTTTATCTTAACGTGTCTTTATATCTGTATGTATACAAATTAATACATTTCTATTAATAAATATTGTTTAATAAATAATATATTTGTCATTAGCATTTTGGCTTTTTATTTCAGTTTCTACTAACCAGTATATTATGTAGCAAGACAAGGTAAATAGATAATTTTTTTTTAAGTATTTCAGGTGCGTGTATCAATTATAATCTATTTCTTGTTGTTCATTACTTTGAAGTTCTCAAGCTCTTCTTGAGTGGCGCCCACATTCCGTTTTCTTAGGCAACTCCATGTATCTGCGTACAGTACCTTGTTGTAACCTTATATTTCCAGTTGTCTTCTCTCATTTCATTAAATTTTGGTGTTAAAACGTCTCATTTTCTCCCTTATCTACATAATTTCATTATCCCGTATATTGGTCGTTTGATCCCTCAGCCAAGACTTAGTGTAGAAAAGCTAGGTTGAACTTTAATTTGAGATTTTGTGTCTCTTTGGCCATTTAAATTTTTCCTCTGAGTTTAGCCATTTTTTATTAGTATTTTCAATCACTTTTCTTACAGTTCTTCTGTAATTTGTAAGTTCTTACATCATCATCATCATCATTGGCTTTTACAACTTTTCGTGAGTTTTTGCCGCGTTTACTATTGCCTTCCATTGATTCCGATCCTGTGCTATTATTTCCCATGGCCTTACTTCCATCTTCTCCAGGTCTTCCCTGACTGCGTCTTTCCACCTTTTTCTAGGCCTTCCTGTCCATCTTCTACCATCTGGTCTTTCCCAAAACACATTGCTAATCAGTCTGTCGTCATCACTCCGTACCACGTGGCCTGCCCATCTTAATCTATTGGCTTTTATGTATCTTAAGATGTTTCCTTTCCCGAAGAGAGTCTCTATTTCATTGTTTTATCTGCTTTTGTAAGTTCTTACACTTCCTAAAATCCAATACTCTATGAGTATTTCGTTTTACAATCAACGTATTTTTGTCTATGTGTGTTTGGTTCTATTAGTTCCTTTACCTCCATTCTTTAACCTTTTATAAAGGGACATATTTCCTTTTGCAGACCGTAAAAATCATGTTCCATATCTTTCGAAGAGCGTTCCCAATGATCATTTTTTATTTTTTTTACAAGTGCATTTGTTTCGGTTCTAATTGCCTTGTAATTATAGAA
This sequence comes from Diabrotica undecimpunctata, assembly GCF_040954645.1. Taxonomy (NCBI): domain Eukaryota; kingdom Metazoa; phylum Arthropoda; class Insecta; order Coleoptera; family Chrysomelidae; genus Diabrotica; species Diabrotica undecimpunctata. Next base: position 53,491,551 of record NC_092812.1, read on the forward strand.
TGCCTCTTGTGTTTTGGTTGACATGTATTTCAGGTAAGCTTTTTTCTTTTCCTTACATTTTTTCTTCACTTTTGTACTAAACCACGGAGCTCTTTGCATTGGAAACGATTTATTTTTATTTCTATATTTTTCACCAAGAACTTCCTTGGTCGAGGCTAAGATATTAGACTTAATTTTTGCCCAGCTTTCTTCGACTCCATCACTTTCTGTTATATATGTGTTTCTGCTTTTTTCGGTTATTCTTTTTTGGAATATGTATCTTGTGAAGTCATCCTTAAGCGTTCGACTTTAATCTTTGTGGTATATTCTGGTGTTTTGTTATCACATTTATGTGTTTTCATTCGAATTTTGCACAATACCAATTTATGATCCTGTATATTTCTGCTAATGTTAGTGCTCTTACATCCAAGATTTGAGAAGGGTGTAACTCTCTATTCGACAGAATATAGTCTATCATCGATCTTTGTTCTCTACTGCTTTCAAAAGTGTATTTGTATTGCTCTTTGTTAGGAAAAAGTGTATTATTAATACTTATTTCGTTTATGCTGCAGAGATCCGTCAGAAGATCTCCGTTTTATTTTCATGTTCATTATATCGCTGTTTTATTCCTGAAACTATACCATTGTTAACACGGGCGTTAAAGTCACCCATAATGATTATATATTCATCATTTGGGGTCTCGTTTATTCCAGTCTGAAGATGTTCGTACTAGTTCGTAGAAGTTTTCCCTTGTGGTGGTATCTCTGTTGTTCTCTGGTGCATAGACTGCTATCACATTCAGAGGTTTGGCATACAGTTTAACTTTTATACTTACTTTTCTTTCAGAGGTATATTTACATTCTTGTACTTCGTATAAAAATTGTCTGTGTACTAACGGGGTGACTCCTTCTTTGGCTCTGGTTTCTTTCGCAACACCACTGTACATCATCAGATAGTCATCTAGTATAAGTTGACCCTTTCCTTTTTTCTTCGTCTTTTGTATTGCACATATGTCTATATATTTTTCTACAAGCTCTTTTGTAATTTCCTGCTCTCTTGTATTTAGAGACTTAACGTTCCAAGTATCCACTCAGAATCCCACACTGAGCAATCAATCAGCCTCATGGATTCTGGGGGAGGCAAATATTCGACTGAATCTAATAAGAAAAACTACCCATCATTGCTTCGTATAGCCACTTAGAATATAAGAACTATGAGGACCCAAGAACACCTTGACGAACTAGAACAAGAGCTCTCAAGTATCACATGGGATATAATTGGACTGTGCGAAACTCGCTTACCAGGAGAAGCATGTACGATCTTAAAATCTGGTCACCAGCTATACCAGAAAAACTCCGTAGAAAATCATCACATAGGCAGTGTAGCGTTCCTGATAAACAAACAAGCTCCCTATAAAGTAACGAAGTTCTGTGCAGTATCAAACAGAGTCATATATCTTGTCATAGCTTTGAACAGCAGATACAGCTTACAGATAATACATGGATATGCACCGACAGGAAACTCAACAGACGAGGAAGCTGAATCATTTTACGAGGATCTGACAACAGCAACGAACCAAGAAAAATCATTCTTCGTAATATTCACAGGAGATTTTAATGCAAAACTTGGAACAACAGAAGAGGGCGATACACAATATATCGGTCGCTTTGTACAACTACTTAAACAACGAACATTTATTTTGTCTCAACACTTTCTTTAAACAATCTAAGCAATGTAAATGGATATGGATCAGCCCAGACAAGAAAACTAAGAACGAAATAGACTACACACTCCCCAATAACAAAAACATATGCACCGAAGTGACAGTACTAAACAAATTCTATACCGGGAGTGACCATAGATTGGTTAGAGCGAATATTAAAATACAGACGAGAGTAGAACGAAACAAACTTATTAAACGAGAACAATACCTAACCACCGATGTCCTGTTTCAAAAACAAACGGAATAAAGAATTTTTCACCTAAGAAGCCCGCTTTGCCATTAAATGCTGGTAACTTTATTACTAGCGGACCAGATAAGCGGCGATATATTTTACACTACATTTATGAATAACATTTTACTGCTCTGTTGTTTCAATCAGCACTGCTCAACAAGTTATCGTTTATTGGTTTATAATTTTATTGCAATGTTAATTTTTCTGAATTTCTTCTGACGTATCGTATAATGTAGGTTTACCCAATAATTAAAGTTATGCATTTACAAGAACATATTATTTGAAAAATAAGGAGTAAATACCATGTGTCATAATAATTGTAATCTCAGGAAAAAAGACAGTTAAGATTTTATACACACTTAAAAAATTTGTTTAGTAATGTATTTCTTAAATTCACACAATCATTGAAAAATGATTCATGCTGTTTAAAATATCTTTCTGTTAACGACACTGTCATCGACAAAGTAGATCAAATTCAAACGTCATCATATTTCTCTTCTGTTTATCGTTAAAAATTAATTGATGGTCGTGGGTTGTATTTTTGTGTTTTAATAATTTAACAAAATATATAATCAGCAAAAACCTTATTTAAAACATGCGAACGGTTTTGTAATCACAATCAATACAGTGTTTATGCTTGTTTAGCATTCATCATCCAGCCTCAAGAGTCCACTGCTGAACATAGGCCTCTTCCTCATTTTTCCAACCCCGTCTATCTTGCGCCGCTCTTATCCAGTTTTTATTGAGTCTTCTTAAATCGTCAGTCCATCTTGTAGGTGGTCGATCGACGCTTCTCTTGTCTTGTCTTGTCTTGTTTAGCATTGGCTGTTAATAATTTGTGTTCGATTGTTTCGTCTGTTGTACAACCCTTGTCCTTTTTAGGGTGTAGTAGTTGTATATAAGTACCTATTTTTTATAGTAGTGTAGTGAAGCGGTACTTTAAAGCAAAATGAGTAATTTGGAAGAAAATAAAATACCGTCGAAACGTAGATTGTTATCTCCAGAAGAACGGCGTTTAGTTCTAAAAGTAGAAAGTTATTTCAATTTGGAAAAAAATAATATGGGTCCATTGACATCTGTTATGGCAGTTCAGAAACGCACATGCGATGCTTGCGGTATCTCAGAGAGGACATTCCGAAGAATTAATAACATGAGTGAGGATGAAATAAATAAAGTAAGCAAGAGAAATCGTCAACATCCAAAAACTAGATTTGCACCAGTCAATTAAACTTGCAATTAAAAATATTATATGTATATAATATGTATAAAGCCAAAGAACATGTAACAGTTAGTGCTGTGTTGCAAAAAATAAAAGACAAGGAACTGTGTGATATTAGTTTAACAAGTTTGTGGAGAGTGTTGAAACATTTAGGTTTTCGATATAAAAAGACAAATAATAGACAAGTATTGTGTGAACTCTCTAATGTTGTTTTAAAACGGTGGCATTTTTTAAGAAAATTCATGAACAATAAAATGTCTGATAGTCCGAATCAAGTTGTATTTTTAGACGAAACTTGGATTTTCGCTAAAGGAAATATGTCATCTTGGCAAGATGGCACCACGAAATGTTATTCTTCTAGTCGTTCTGGTAATGGTAAACGCTACATATACTTCATGCTGGAAATGATGAGGGATTTATTCCTGACGTTAGTTTAATTTTTTCGTCCACAAAGAATACAGGTGATTACCATGGAAATATCTATACAAATATTTTTGAAGAATAGTTTGAAGAAAATTTGTTAAAAAAATTGGAGCGACCATCCATAATAGTGTTGGATAATGCATCCTACCACTCAAGAGTAGAAGAGAGATTTCCTTCAAGCAGCTGGACAAAAGAAGAAATAAAGTTGTGGTTGACAGAAAAGAAAATTTATCACAGTGACATATTTTTAAAAGTCGATTTACTTCAAAGGTGTGAAGAGCACAAAATTCAAAAAAAATTTGTTACTGACCAAATGGCTCTTAAATATGGCCACGAAGTTCTTCGATTTCCGCCCTACCATTTCCACTATAATGCAATTGAGTTAGTTTGGGGTATAGCCAAAAATTTTTATGATAAACATGCATCCAAAACAAAAGATGACGCTAGCGTTCTTGGTTTATGGAAAGAATCGCTAGAACAAATAAAGGCAGAACAATGGCAAAATTGTATTAGACATACGGAAGACATAATCGTTCAGTCTTTTCAAACCGAACGAGTTATAGATGAGGTCCGGCCTCTAATTATTTGGATAGACAATTCGATAGTGACGACTCTACTAGCGAAATATCACACAGTGAATAGGACAAATCGTTTGCTAAAAAGAAGAACCAAAAAAGTGTTTCAGCAATTCAATTCGGACTTTGTGGTGTGTTTAAGTTAAACGACAAAGTACCTACGGTCTAATTACTGGACTGCATACTATCAATAGCTTTGGTATTAATTACTGGACTACACAGGTTTAAACCTTTTGTTTTGCTGAAAACTCGGAAGTGATTTAGTGCCAATTTGTTTCAAGGTTATATTTAATACAGTGCCTGCAGAAAGTAAAGTCTTGGATGTATTTTATTCAAATTTGGACATACCAGCAACTTGGCAAGTATTTTCCAATTTAACTGCATGCAAAACCATTCGTATAATTTTCACTCTACCCAAAATAGAGACTTATAGAGACCTTGATGAACATTTGATGTCGACAAATAATTTCGATTATTCAAAATATTCCGTCCCACTTCTTTTAACAGCCCTGTATATACATATTGTGTATATAATATTACAAGATTATACATATTGTAAAATCCAATATTATTACTGAACATAAAATACAGGAAATTAAATATTTTTACTTTTCAAGCGATCGGAATTAAATATTAACGTCCCACTGTTTGAGGCCCAGTGATCATATCTTAATTACATATCGGCCTTCATAGGGTAAAAGGAGAGTAAAAAAAGAGCTAACTAAAATCAATAGAGACACTGAAACAAATGGATATAAATGGACTAACCAATAAAATAAAAGTAACAACATCGGTTAAGAAAATATGCTCAAACACGAAAACAGCCAAAACATCTAAACTCCAACCTAATACAATTCAACTACTCCAAGAAAGACGAAACAGAACAGATCGAATTTCGGACAGCTTCAAAAGTTTAAACAAAAAAGTGAAGAAAGAAATTGGGAACGATCATAGAAACTATACTAACAATCTAATAAAAGATATAATACAAGATAACTGCAATATGAAAGTACTGAAAGAAAAAACTCAAGCGGCATAACAAAAATTATAGGAATAAAAAATGAGAAAAACGTCACCGTCCGAGGCAGAAAGAAAATAAGCGAGGCCATTGAAAAATTCTACACTAAATTATGCTCGGTAAATACACAACCACAACAACGACGTACTGAACGAACAATAATTAATACCTGCTCAGAAGAAATACCGGACATAACCGACTATAAAATAAGAATGGCCCTAAATCAACAAAAAACGAATAAATGTTCGGGAGAGCAAACATCGAGAATTACCGACCGATATCCTTGCTATCACATCTGTATAAATTACTAACTAAAATCATAACCAACCGCCTAACACATAAGCTCGATTTTTATCAACCTATCGAGAAGGCTGGATTCAGAAAACATTTTGGTACCATAGACCTCTTGCCCATCGTAAGAACACTGATAGAAAAATGCACAGAGTATAATGTTCATATGACGTTCGTCGATTTCCATAAAGCATTCGATTCCATCGAATTATGGGCAGTGCTTGAATCTCTAGAAAATGCACATATAGATTCAAGATACACTTACATAATTAAAAACATATATGAAAAGGCCACATGCAGATAAAGCTGGACGAAAGCACAAAAACTAATCCCATAAGACTACTACGGTAAGAGTAAGACAATGAGACACCATCTCTCACAAACTGTTTACCCTTGCTTTAGAAGACATTTTTAAGAAACTAGAATGGAACAACAAGGGTATCAACGTCGACGGATCATACTTAAACCACTTGAGATTCGCAGATGACATAGTTTTATTAGCCGATAATATCCAAGAACTAAATAATATGTTACAACAATTAAATGCAGTTTCAGGAGCGGTAGGCTTAAAAATGAACTACAGTAAAACAAAAATACTGAGCCGAGACCAGACAAATATAACAATACAAAATCATACCATAGAAAATGTTGAACATTATGTATATCTAGGTCATGTCATCAAACTAGAAAAACCAAATCAAGATGCTGAAATTAAAAGAACACAACTGGTATGGGGCGCTTTCGGCAAACTAGCATATATCTTGAAAAACACCTCCATTCCTGTAAACTTAAAGAAAAAGATGTATAACACATGCATACTACCAGTTTGTACCTACGGCTTGGAAAGCCCTTACCAACAAATTTCTTAAAAAATTAGAAACAACGCAAAGAGCAATGGAACGAATCATGATTGGAATATCACTGAGAGACAAGATTAGAAACACCGAGATAAGACGTAGAACGAAGATTAGGGATATTGTGGAAGAAATTACAAAAATGAAATGGCGCTGGGCAGGTCACGTAGCCCGATATAATGACAACAGGTGGACACGGAGAATTCTAGAATGGAGACCAAGGACGACAACAAGAAGCATGGGAAGACCTCAAAAACGATGGGTAGATGACGTTCCAAGTACCGATGCGAAGTATATTTCTCGTTTTCCATAAATTTGTTGTCCTCTTTCTCGCGTTAGTCGTCGTAATGAAATCAAACCTATTTAATCCTATAATAATCTTAATCCTAATCACAATCCTGTTTCTATGAGCTGTATGGTTTTTAAGTCTATCAGTAAGGCGCTAACCTGGCTGTAGACCCCCTCCTCCTTTATCCGGGCTTGGGACAGGCAACAGTTCTGTCGAGCTACTCGATCCATCCAACAAAACTGCAGGCGGAGTTATATTATATAATATCTGGCACTCCAGTGAATAAGTGGTTAAATCGATTTTTTGCCAAAATGGGTTTAGTGCACTAATGAGTACAGAATGACTTCTCGGATGTGGTGAATAAGTAGTTAAGTTGTAAGCGGACTCTAGCCAAGGTTATACGCATGTGTATTTTTGGCCATCTTTGGAATTTCTATACTCTTTAAATTAAGTCAACTTAACTAAAAACATAATAAAATAAGGTCTTAGTAAATCAATGGTTAAATTGACCTTCCCAGTTATGACAAATAATTATTTTCTGTGCTTAACAGGTTAACTCGATTTGATGTATTTTGATCCAATGTGCATAACTGGTTAACTATAATATAGTTATTACATCATGAAATTTTCTGACTAATTTACGATCTAAAGCAGATATCTATCTAGCAGATACAGCGTAGTTTATATACCAGTCGTTAGAGTTATAGTTATGTACATTTATTGAATTTTTAAAGAACACTAATCGGGGAAATACAAGCTCATATAACGATATTATTATCGAGGATAAATTAAAAGAGTTTACATTCATTTTTATCTTTATTCTGTACCCGATAACATTAGTTCTTCATAGTATTTCTGCATTGTGTTTAAAAGATGGATTCCCGATCAACATTTTTACAAGAATTAAAAGAAAAAGCTTTGACAAAAAAGATTGTGCTGCCTGTTTTTGATTCAGACAAACTAAAAGACAATAATGATAGCGATTTAATGCAAGGTAAGGTACTTATTTAGATATCTACAAAACAGTTTTAGAACAGTTTTTTGTTTTAGATGTAGATGTCGCAAATACATCATCAGCTAATAATAACGTTGCAATTGCAAGATTTCGATTCAGATGATAGCATTGCTGATCCGATTTATTTACCACAACCCGGACATTCAAGCTCTTCAGATGAAGGAACCTCTAACACTAAGCGGACGAAAAAAACAAATCTGTGCCAAGAAGACAACAATGGAAGCAATCCATGTAACACGGCAGTTGTTGAGGTAAGAACTAATAATAAAAAATATGTATATTAAAAAGTGGAGATCCAGACGTCATAGAGCTGAATGCAAAAAATTGAGAAATTTAGGAAAATCATATAAAATTAAAAAAGGAAAAATAATTTCTGAAAGAACAATGGGTACTTTAAAATCATGTAGAATGAAATGCAATGAGAGGATAAACAGAAGATGATAAAAAAAATTGCTTTGAAAACTATTGGAATTTAGGAAGTAGAAACAAGATGGCGAGTTATGTTGGTTCTTTAATAGAAATAAATGACAAAAAGATTAAGAAAAATATTACTAATCCAAAAAAAGACAAGACAAAGATAAACAAAAAGTAAAAGTATGCAGAGATTGTTTCCAAAAAATATTGGGCGAAACAAAAGGTTTTGTCCAATTATTAATAGAAAAAAAGATAAGAAATAGAACAATTCTGCAAATGGTATAATACAAAAAGACCAACGAGGTATAACCTCGCCTTCAAGTAAATGGAGCTTAAAAGATTTGCAAGACGTCAAGTCCCATATTTTGTCATTCCCCACTTATGAGCAGAAAAGTCGAGACAAGGCAATTGCTAAAAAATCAATCGAAAGGAGTTTATGCATTTGACTTGCAACAGTGCCTGTCTACCTATTACTTTACAATCTCAGTTTCTTTCTACCAGATGCAGCTGTGGAGCTTTAACCTCACGGTGCATGACATGGTAACAGACAAAGCAACTTGCTACTTGTGGGATGAAACCATATCTGACAGGGGAGCCAATGAAATCGCCTCATGCCTTAATCATTTTTTAACACACTTGTCCTCTGAAAAAACGGAAGTAACATTTTATTCTGATACGTGTGGCGATCAGAATAAAAATAATATCGTTGCATTAATGTTTCTTAATTTTGTTAATCAAAAATCAAACCTGAAGATCAACCACAAATTTTTTGCTAGTGGTCATACACATATGGAGTGTGATACTGGCCACTCCGTTATTGAAAGGGCCAAGAAAAAAACCATTTTAAAAATAAATCATCTTAACGACTGGGCACAGTTAAACAGAAAAATCCCTTTGAAATTGTGATGATGTTGAATGAGAATTTCTTTGATTTCAATTCATTTGTGACGAAACATGGCCCTTAGATTATTAAAAAAATTGATATTGATGGCGAACGGTTTCTGTGGAAACCTGTCCAATGGCTTCAATATGCTCAATATATATATATAGGGTTCTTGAACTCCTAAGTTGAGCATAGAGCTTCAGTGAAAACGCGCCATCGGGTTCTATTTTGCGCCAAGGCCTTCACCTCATTCCAAGACTTTCCTTGGCCTCTTATCTCGTCCATGATGGATTTTCTCCAAGTTTGTACTGGGCAACCTCTTTTTCTTTTCCCTTGGGGATTCCACTCTAGGGCAGTCTTTGCCCTAGAGTGGAATCCCCAGTGGAATGCCCTAGAATATACGAACAATTCTTCGTAAACATTTGTTAACAAAGACCTGCAGTTTGTCTGTGAGGGTGTTTGTCACTTTCCAGGTTTCACATCCATAGAGTAGAACAGACATGACATTTGATCGGAATATTCGGATCTTTGTCCTTGTAGTATACTCGCCAGATCTCCAAACAGGGTTGAGCGTGCTGAAAGCTTGTTGGGCTTTTCGTATCCTCATACGAATATCGTCTTCTGTACCTCCGTTTTCTGTTATGACACTTCCAAGATACGTAAAGTTTTCCACATTTTCAATCTGCATATTGTCGATAGTAAAGAGCGTGTTGTTCCTTGCATTTATTCTCATGGACTTGGTTTTACTAATATTGATTTTCAAACCTATTTTATTGGCTCAAATATGCTCAAATATCATTTGGCAATATGCTCAAAGCGGCGGCCAAATTTCATTTAAATACTCATTAAGACAAGAAGATCGTTTCAAAACAATAAATTTTGCTTGTAGAGGACGTTCAACTGGATTATTTAGTTTACCTAACATTAATAACGAATCAGTGCCGATAGCCACAGAAAAAAGACTTATTGTCTTTATTTCCTTTAATAGATCCTTCATTCCATGCATTTTATTAAAACTTGAAAACGAAAAACGATGTCGCCAATGATCCTGACCTGGAGGAATTGGATTCTGACCAAGATACACAAACTAATTCAGAATAAATGTTTTTAAACTTACTGTAAAACTGTTTTTGTTACATTTTAAATAAAGAAATATTCTTTTTTTATGTTTTAAGTCATTAAACCAAAAAATAAAATACATAGATTGGCTTATTTTTTGAGGTGAATAACTGGGTAAGTCGACGGTGAATAAATGGTTAAGTCTCATATCTCGTTATCCTAATCACTTAGTAGTTACAGAATGTGACCAATAATACGTTTGTATTCTATCATATTTTTTTGTAAAGTTATTATTATTATTATTACATAGTAATAAGGGATGGAATCATGAAGACCCATAAGCCAATTTACAAGAAAAATGAAACAGTACATTACAAAATAATTAGTTACGCAAATAAACTAATTTTCTAATTTTCCGAAAATTAGAAAAGGAATACATAAAAAATGGACTGGAAATAAATTTAGAAAAGACCGAATATTTAACAACAGAGCAAGAACCAGTGAGAAACTTGGAAATGAACGATAATAGGGAAATTAACGGCACTGATAAATTCAAATATTTAGGATTCATACTCTCAAAAAATGGAACCACCGAGCAAGAGATAACCAGCAGATTAGCACAGACAAGAACATGTATTAAACAAATGAACGGGGTGCTGTGGGATAGACAGATTACCAGAAATACAAAGAAGAGAATTTATAACACCTTGGTACGCAGTATAATGACCTATGGAGCAGAGAATTGGGTAATAAATAAACGAAACAGGTCCAAAATCACAGCAACTGAAATGGAGTTCATGAGAAGAAGCTGCAGAGTGACAAAAATGGATCGCATCAGAAATGAGGAGATAAAACGAAGAATGGCAGTAGAACAAGACATACTCAGCTACATCGAAGAAAAACGTTAAATTTGGTATGGACATGTGAGAAGAACAGATCATACAAGGCGGATAGCAAAGATTTCGGATTGGAGTCCAATAGGAAGGAGGAAAAGAGGTAGACCCCGAAGATCATGGAGGGATGAAGTGGACGAGGCCATGGAAAGACGAGACCTTAGAGATGGAGAATGGCAGAACAGAAAGGACTGGAGATGTTGGCTGAAAGAAGGAAGGCGGCGACAGCTGTAAAAATCCTTATATAGATAGATAGACAGCAAATAAACTATGAACTAGTAAATTGTATACAGTATTGTTCAGTTTACAAACATGTAACAGTCTAGTTGGTTTTTAAAAGAATTTATAGATGGGGAATTTATAATTTCCGTTGAGAGACTGTTCTATATACTAGAAATATGATTACACAGAAAATGTTGGCGCCTTGTCCACGAAAAGGATTCCTTCTTCAGTTTCAAACTGTGTCCACGTAGTCTGCTGTGATGATCTAAAATAAACAAATGCTGCAGATTTCCATATCCAAACTTTAAAATTCGGAAGGCGATAATTAAGTCACCACGGAGTCGACGAGCTTCAAAAGTTGGTAACCCTGCTAAAGAAAGTCTTTGTGGGTAATCTGACCTTATTAAAGATAGTCTGGTGTCTTTCTTTTGGACATTTTCGAGAAGATTTTCTATCGCGCACTAATTCTGTACACCAAACTGTTCCACAGTACTCCAGTAGGGGTCGGACATAAGTTTTATACAAACGAATAGAACCCGAAAAGGATATTTTTGTAAAAGTCTTATTAAGTAAGTATAATTTACTATTCGCTCTTTTAGTGATGTTTGAAATATGCTCCGACCAACTCAAATTTTCAGTAATTGTAACACCAAGGTCACAATATGATCCCACAGTATCCAGTAAATGCCCGTCTATCAAATAAGACAAACGCGGGTTATTTTTTCCCAAATGTAAAACTACAGACTTATCTCTATTTAGAGGTAACATCCTTTCCGAACACCACTTGAAGATCGAATCTAAGTCACTTTGTAAGTCTTGTCCATTCAAAAGTGGATCAGTAAATATTTTTGTATAGTCTGCGTAGAAAGCTTTCCTAGATATGGCATGAGAATCAAGATCACTAACATACAACACAAATAGTAGTGGACCCAAAACAGATCCTTGTGTCATACCACTTAAAACTGGTTTTTTAAATGACAACGATTTGCCAACTCTAACACAAAACTGCTGATTTGTTAAAAAATCATTAATCCACTCAACAAGTTGTCCGCGAATGTCAAAGTGTTCTAGTTTATACATAAATTTTCTTCTTAGTACCCGATCAAATACTTTTGCAAAGTCTAATATATATATATATATATATATATATATATAACACACTACAGTAAATTAGTCATGGTTGTTCAACTTTTCACAAATCCATGTTGTTGTAGAGGAATAATTTTTTCTCGAAGCAAAAATTCTGAAAGAGACTCTGTGATAATTGATTCCATAACTTTACAAATAACAGGTGTAAGGTTTATTGGTCTATAATTATTGGGATCTAACCATATTGGTATAGTTTTAGTATTCTATCATCATTTATCATATAAAATGGATTTATGACATGTTGTCAAAACTTGTAAGTCGCCTCCTGAAAACTATGCAAAATTGACTTAACCACTTATTCACTGGAGTAACAGATATATAATTGTAGGTATTTACCTGGTTATCGATTTGTTTTATCAATATTTTTGCTTTAATTTTTAGTTTCATTATTTATGACAAGTTTATAACAAATGAAACTATAAATTATTTATTTCTGGGAACTTGATAACGATAGCCACTGGTGTGACCTCTTATTTACTTTTTCTTCACAAGAGATAACGTGCTGGCGGAAAAAACAATAGTTTCTTCTTTCTTTTTGAACCAGCTTTGTTTAGAATAATATAAATTAAAATTTACGACGATTTTAATCAAAACGGCATCTCAGTAATCTAAATCAGCCAATAAAAGATTATACAGTAATAAAATTTAATGTCAAATATTAAATATAATAATATTTCATTGTTCAAAAACATAATAAAACCGGATAATTAGATTAATAGAACTATATTGAGATTAGGTAGAAAACGGAAGACATTTGAATTTAAAACTGAATGTTTTAAATCTTTTAATAAGAAAGTCAGATGGGTTAGCCAGAAAAACACAAAATTCGAACGCAGCAGAATAAACGAATTTGAATTGAAATCTGCCAGCGGTTTGAGGCTGCTGATGGATAAGTAGTACGCTGAAAGATGGGGATTTACGATTTGGCGACGCTTATTCATTGATCCCAGCCGCAAGATGTTTTCTTAATGTATATTCTCAACCGGATACTATTGCGAGGAGTTTGTTCAAAACACTTTGGGATTAGAAATCAAAATGTTTATTCATATAAAACTGAAATACAACGTAACTTTTACCAAAACAAATATTTGAAAGTGATAGACAACCAACTGAGCCAATACTTTGTGATAAAGGGAGATATCAGTAGTAATAAATGGAAAATGTCTCAATCATTTCAGATATGCAGAAAAGACAATAATATTCGCAACCGAATGTTGAAAAAATTGAGCGCTTATAAGCCAGTCCATTGACCAAGGTTTCTCAGCCAAGAATATTTCTTTCTACCTCTTTCTGTATATTTTCGTTGAGTTTTAACCCTAGTATCCAGTATTTGCTACCTCTCAATTTATGTCTCACGTATTCAACTTTTCTAGAACTTCTTCTGGAACTTCTTCTAAAATCATAGATGGTAATGCTCACAACCAAATACGATTCCGGAGTAAGTTCTCCAATCGGATCTCCGGGGGGGACAGTTATGAGTACCTATGAAAAAGAAAAAGCAGCAAAACCACAATATTTAAAAATTTGCACATGGAATGTGAAAACTATGGCAAGGAGTGGAAAAATAGACAATGCCATTCAGGAAATGGAAAGAATAACCATTGACATAATGGGAATAAGCGAGATGAGATGGCCCGGAACATTGACATTGACAAAAAAGATCACAGAATATTCTACTCAGGGTCACTAGATGGAAAACTAGAGCATGGAGTTGGTGTGATAATAACGAGAAAAATTAGTAGATGTATTTTAAATTTTGTCCCAGTGTCCAACAGAGTAATACTACTGCAAATAAGAGCCAATCCAGTGAATGTAAACATAATACAAATATACGCTCCCACTGCAGATAAAGACGACGAGGAAGTAGAGACTCTCTACCAAAGCATAGAGGATATATTAGAACGAATACCTAAACACGAAGTCAGCATCATAATGGGGGATTTCAATGCAAAACTTGGGGCCGAACGGAAAACGTCTCTAATCGGACCTTTTGGGTTAGGACAAAGAAACGAAAGAGGTGACAGACTAGAAATATTCGCAGAAGATAACAAGCTTGTGGTTCTAAACACATTTTATAAACTACCACCGAGGAGATTCTATACATGGAAGGCACCAGCAGATAAACCCCATAACGTAATTAGAAACCAGATAGATTATATATTGGTAAATAGAAGATTCAGAAACAGTTTTAAATCTGTCAAAACATATCCAGGAGCGGACATTGAATCTGACCACATACCTTTAGTGGGAGTCATGGATGTGAGTCATCCCTGATAAATGGCTAGAATCAGAATTCATAGCGATACCTAAAAAACAGGGGGCTAAAAAGTGCGAAGAATATCGAACAATCAGCCTAATGAGCCACATGTTGAAACCGTTTCTTAGAGTCATCCATGGAAGAATTTATAAGAAGTGCGAGGAACAAATATCGGGCAGACAGTTCGGTTTCATTAACGCAGTGGGTACCAGAGAGGCACTTTTCGGAGTACAGGTACTGATTCAAAGATGCAGGGACGTTAACTGCGACGTATACGCGTGCTTGATCGACTATGAAAAGGCATTTGACAGAGTTCAACATCAAAAGATGATAAACATTTTAGAATAATTTCAGAACTATACTGGAATCAGACCGCATACATGAAAATTAACGGAGAAGAAACAGATCACATAAAAATACTACGTGGAGTTAGACAGGGATGTATCCTATCGCCGTTGATATTTAATATGTACTCAGAGAAAATTTTTAACGAGGCTCTTTACGGAATAGACGAAGGCATCCTTCTAAATGGTGAAAGAGTAAACAATGTTAGATATGCCGACGACACCATGGTGATAGCAGATAGTTTAGAGGGACTTCAGAGGCTAATGGACAGAATAAACGAGTACAGTCAATAGTACGGACTAACCATTAATACCCACAAAACGAAACAAATGATTATCAGCAAGGAGAATATAAATGGGGCTCATCTATACATTAATGGGACGCAGATAGAGCGAGTAAAACAGTATTGCTACCTGGGAACTATTATAAACGAACAGTGGAGCAATGTACAGGAAATAAAGTGCCGCATAGGAAAGGCAAGAACGGTCTTTAACAAAATGAGCGCCATCTTCAAAAGTCACAACATATCCCTAGATACAAAAATGAGACATTTGAGATGCTATGTTTTCTCTGTGTTGTTGTACGGGGCGGAGGCATGGACGCTCACAGACACCACTATTAAAAAACTTGAAGCATTTGAGATGTGGCTTTATAGAAGAATGCTGAGAATATCATGGACAGCAAGGATCACGAACAAGGAAGTTCTAGAAAAAATGAAGAAGGAACCAGAGATTGTGTTTACGATCAAACGCATAAAATTGCAATATCTGGGACACGTTATGAGAAATCAGCACCGTTACTCCCTGCTGCAGTATATATTGCAAGGTAAAGTCAAAGGTAAGCGAGGACCCGGTAGAAGGAGAATATCATGGCTGCGGAATTTAAGAACATGGTTTAAGAAAACCTCAACGGAGCTGTTTCGAGCCGCAACTAGCAAGGTCATGATTGCCAATATGATTTCCAACATCCGAAACGGATAGGAACCAGAAGAAGAAGAAGAACTTCTTCAGAATAATCCTCCATTCACCCCTAACTCTGACAACTCTTCTCCATGTTCTAACTCCAAAAGATTTTAAATCGTTCTTTAAGTTGTTTTGATACTTGTCTCGGTCTTCCTCTGGCTCCTTGTCTTATCGGCCCTTCACTGTCACCTTGATTCATTGTGTTAAATACTTTTACAGTATAATTCACGAATTTGCTACTATTTTGGATTAGGGATGAACGCTTTGACTTAAAGGGTCCGATGTGCTAAAAAAGTTTTAACTTATAATGTATTTTACATCGATTTATTATTATTATTATTTATTTACATAAAATTGTGTTTAAAAAGATGAAATATACCAGAGATAATGACTTTTATTAAACTGAAAAATTACAAATTAAAACTTATTGCTAGTTTTTTTACTTAAATTGTAATCAAATTTTCACTTTTATTGTTTTTAAATGTTTTCATTATACACTACTCCACTGAAAAATCGCTCATTGCTCCGTCTAATTCATTTCTTGCAATGTTAGAGTCTGCTAGTTGGTGGTAGAATTGATGATAGATGGGCGGATCATATTCTTGTAAACACAGAAGGTCTTTCTTTTTTTCAGGGTTAATTTTTCTTCCATCCGGATAGAGCTAGAGCTCTCAGTGAGCAGCATCTTGAGAATTCCTTTTACTGAAGTTAACTTCAGTAAAAAGGACTTCTGGATTATTCGAATATTTAAAATACATGAAGAATGGATGCATCCTACTATACAGCATCCACTTAATTTTTAGCCACTCTACTTTAGACCTATCAACGCTTATTTTTCTGTTCGTAATGTTACTTTCTAAGGCTTTCGTCGATATCAAATCGTCTCGTTTCATCTGTACTACCTTGAATGGATTCTTTTTTCTCGCTGCTGTTATCACGGTGTTCCAATGCTCCGGAATGTATATGTTTGAGAAATACCTCTTCTGCTTTTCTATTAAGCCGAAAGCTCGGTCACAAGATGAGTAGGAATGGCCGCTCACTGTAAATTTGTGATCAATCTGTTCCACAGTAAGCTAGATTTGATACAATGAACATACACAACACCGCAATTTTTATATTGCGGTTCTGACCGCCACATTGGTCTCAGTACATTATTAGTTTCTTTGTACGTACATTATCTCTAATAAATTTTAATAAACATGAACCTATTTCCTGTGGCCCTCTGGATGCAGTCGATTCGTCCTAAACGTACATAAAAATGTCATCGGTAGAAGAGTCTTCATCAGATCAAATATAATTACTGTGGTGTCATTGTTTTCTTTTGCATACTGTATATTTTTATATTCGGAATACATTATTGTTAAATGGCAAATACTGTCTTGTCTCACTTTTGTGTCTGGTGTAGTGTGAATCGAATTTTGGAAAAGTATTAATGAACTCCTTTACTTCATTTTCTTTCAGCTCAGGGGTTTTATTTTGGGGACATGTTTACATCGCTTGTCAATAGGGGGTGTATCACCAACTGATTTATTTTTCAAAACCCTTGTGAGACGTCCATCTGATACTTGAAGGACATGTTTGAAAAAGGACTTGCAAACACGAATTTGTTTCCGTTCATATCTGGTAAATGATACAGTCTGGAAAATTCTCTCGGCTTTGTTGTGGCATCGTTTGCATTTTGTTTACATGATATTGCTTTAATTGCGACATATATGAGTGAACACAGGTATGAGCTTGGCAAATTGAAATTTGATAATCCATAAAATTTGGAAAATAATACTCTTTGTCTTTCAGGGTCGATCTGCTCGTGGCATTTTTCTTTACAGGGACATCGATATTGTGTATTTATATTTATAACAATGTTATAAAATGAGAAACACGCAAATAACCTCTCAATAATAATCAAAATGACGGTTAAGCGTTGCCAATGCCAGAGTGGCCCAAGTCACCTGGGTCACTATGATTTTTAAAATGGAGTATAAAATTACAATACCAAAACAATACTAGTGTCGCCATCTGTTATTTTCGGAGAAAACTAATATTGGGCCACTGTGGCTTTGAAAATATTATTATTTCACATCGTTTTTCGTGATAAAGTCCAAATATAAAAAAATGTCACTTGGAACTGCCTGGAAATGTCTCACTTTTGGAACAAAATAAAGTTAGTCTTAATTGTATACTCAACTGGTGCATTTCATTTATAAGTTTTAACAGCTATTAACTTTCTCAGACCGTTTAAGTCAAAGCTTTCATCCCTAATCCAAAATAGTCGCAAATTCGTAAAATATACTCTGAATACTGAATTATTGGCAGATACAACATACTTTTGCTTTATTATATACAGAAGTTTATTTTGACCTCCGAATCAAAAAAGAGGAAATTATAAAATTTTCCGAAAAGCATTAGAAGAGGACTAGTATAAATCAAAATATTTAATAAAAAAATTTACCTACTTAGTTAAATAAATAACTTCTATTCGTGTTACCTATTATTTTTCGCAATAAAGGAACTGATTCATTGTATATTTTGAATTTAATTTATAACTTTATAATTCTAATAATAATGGATTAATCATAAATGTTTCCAAAAATGGATAAATCTTACTTGATTAAAAATTACCGGAATTATATAAAAGGTATGTTTAGGTTTAATTGAAAAGCTAGTCATTTTGTAAAATAAATAATAAAATTTTACAGGTACTTATTTTACATAAATTGATAATCTTTTCTGTCATATTTCTTCTTATTTTTAACTTACCACTGTATATAAAAGTTTATTAAGCGTGAGATATATTTTTAATAAATGAATAAAGGTTTATTTTAGGGTTCTCGCAACTACAAGAAGTTGGAACCGTCATAAATTGTCAAAATTATTATTTAAAAAAAATTTGTTATATTTTTTTATTAATTTTTTAATTACCGAAAATATATCTCCTTGTGCGGGAGAGAAAAATGTGTCACATAGATCCAATTCTCTAATTGGAAAACAAAAATAAATGACCCGTCCCCACCCCAGTCATTCATCATGATTTTCAATCGAGGGAATTGCAGTGATCACAGTAGGGTTTGAAAATAGAAACTGTGAGACAGACGAAGTGATGTTATGTGAACGAGAGGACGAACATGTGTGCTCGTATGGATTTCGTTTTTCGTCGTTGTGTGCGACTTCCGAGTTTACATGTTGTTAGTGATATTTAGAAAAAAATAAACAGAAAATGTCCAATTTTTACAACAATAACAGTGTTACCGGTGTTATTAAATATTCTAGGGAAGCGACTATATTAGCTGCTTGCTGTGCAATTGTTTTTTGCATTGTTGGTGTTATTGGTAAGAAAATACTCTAATTTTACTTTTACTATCTTAATGTTTTGTTGACAAGTGGTTCTATATCACCAAAACAAAAACCGTCATCTTATAAATAAATACATGTAAAATTATCGAAAATTTTAATAACTACTTTCATATTAAGGATATTTATTGCCGACAGGTATTTGTTAAAAAATAAAACTGAATTTGGCAAATTTTGGATCAAACCAGTATGGTATATTAATTTATAATCTCAAATTTAAGTTATCCCCCTATTAGCTGCCCTTATATTATTGTTTCCTTCATTCAGATTTGTATGGTTAATTTGGAAAACGTTCCATTCATTTTAAATTTCAATGTTCTTATTGGTATTAGCTCTAGGCTTAAATGGAGCTAGAATAATTGGATTATCTGTTAAATTAGACATTTCTTTTATTGTGTAGCTTCTTTTCCAAGAAGTCAAACTTTTTTTTACATTTTATTATTTGTGGTAGCCTTTAATTTTTTAGCATAACAGCTTTACTTTTCGCATTAACATTACATCTACCATAAGATGATTTGAGTCCTTATAGTTCTTTTCTGATACCTGTTATGTCTCCCAATACGAATATTTACCAATAATACCATTATTTTCATAGTTGGATGTTCATAATTTATGTGGACTGACCAATTTTATGCCATGTGGCACACAAATGTGAACTATTTCATAACACATTTTATATAAGAATATGATATACTAATTAAACGATGACTATTATAATAAATTTGAAACTATAAAGAAATTGACTATAAGAGTTGAAAATCTTTTGACTTGTTAGGTTTTAATATAGGAATTCTTGTAGCTTCACTCCAAGCAGCCGGATTATAATCGGGTGGAAAATAGATAGAAGTTATATTTGCAGTAAATACTGTTTGGCATTTGGTGGCGAGGGGATAAGAAAAGCATTTGGAATGTCATCTCTTTCAGGGGTGAACTTTTTGAGACTGATCAATGCGTCATTTAGTTCCTACAGAGTATGTGATATTTATGGGGTGGTTTTCTTTGTTGGTTTTATAGTTAATGAACAGTGGATCGTATATTGAGTCTTCTTCAAATTCTAATGCTAATGAGTTTGCAATATGATAATCTTTAGTTGTTATTTCCATTTCGTCGGCTGTATGCAATAGTGGCACAACAAAAAAACTTGTAATTTTTCAAAACAGAGCTTTAAAGTTTGTGTGCCAATAATTTTGTCTTATTTGTTTTACTACATGGATTGGGATGAAAAAAAATTAGGTAGTTTAGGTAGTTTAGTGAGCGTTAGGTAGCGTTTAATGAATTGTAACACAGATTTTTAAATTTAACTCCTATTTTGAGTTGTCTATTGCATATCAACATTTTGCCTTTCAAGACTAATTAACGCAAAGACAAAACTGGCATTTTTTTTGTTATTCCTTGTTATCAACTGAAATAAAGGTTCAATAAAGAATACGAAAAGTTACTTGAATGAGAAAATGTATTAACAACTATAAGAAGAACGGAATAAAAAAAGTATATATTAATAATAATAAGAAAAGTTCTGATTAACAATACTTTAAATGTCGGTAGAAATCAGCGTGAATTGGTGGAACACTCTTATTTTCACAAAAGGCTAGTAAGATCTTTTTTCCTCGTTTCAGTTATTGGCATTCTGTCAGGGTAAGGCTTTTCTAGTTCTATAATATCCATGCTTTTTAAACCTTTTCTTGTTTTTTTCTTCGGTATCAACTGATCTGTACTCCTCTTGTGCAAATGAAGTTTTAAAATAGTAGTGAGTACCAGAGCTTTTTTTACATGAATTTCACAAATATCGTTGAAATGAAAAGTATTTCTTTGAACATCTTCATTGAAAATTGTCGCTGTTTTAGTATTTAACTTTTTCAGGTCAAAAAAATCCTTATGACATAATTCGTGTACTTCGAATGGTTGTTTGCAACGAGCAGTTCGGATTAGGATAGCGTAATAATTCGGTAGATACATAGGCCCTCCTTTTAAAGCTTTACTTATATTTCTTCCTATTAAAGAGTAGCAGCTGTCACTCTCATTTTGAGTATGACCGACAACTAAATAGCGATGAGTTATAGAAGAATTTTTGAAATGGTTTACAACGTACTGTTACATTGAAATTAGGTACTTGTTTTCTCCTTGGCCACCACAATTGTCTGAGTAAAATATGAATTTCAAATCGTCAGAATCGGTTTTTATAGATGTTTGTTCCAAATACATCAGCAGGCACGAACCAATTTCTATGGCGCCTTTACTGCCTTCTCCTTCGAGTCAAACATAGCTGTGCACATTTCCCAGTCCCTTTTACTAAAGTTCACATACAGAGAAATGATATGTTGACAGCTTAGATTTATAATAGAAACCGGAAAAGTCTCCTTTTGGTGTCGGTAGAGAAGATTGTAGGTCAAAACAAGCAACTTTTTGTAAGTTAGTTACATTCTCTATGTCAAGTGTTTTTAGTTCCCGGCTTAAGTTTTTCTCCTTATGATGGAAGCATCTTCTAGATCTATGTGTTCTTCACTGCTCGAATTTTTGTGTTTTTCACAATACTGACATTGATCTTTTTTGGGAGAAAAGAATGCATAGTTAAATATATGATTAAAAAGTTTACGATATACTTAAACCAATTTTTATAATAATTGTACAGATTATAATCATTGTACAGATCTCTGTAAATATTTTGACTCCTTCTATATATTTGTTTGAGGTACTACTTCGACAATAGTGGCTCTCCATTGTCGGAATTGAAGAAAGGTGTTTACGAACTGTGTTCACAGTTTCGTTACAAAATGTTTTATGTATGCTATGTTTACCTCTTTGATCGTTGCTTATAAAGCCACTTTCCATCTTCCCAATAACAATTCGAATACATCTATTAGTAATTCCAATGATGGATATAAAAAATCTTTTGCAGACTCTTCTTATTTTGATCACGGTTTTCCAAATAAATTACATGATTATAAGCACGGCTTGATGTGTTACCTTTATCTGCATAGGGATATGTTGCTTTAATTATAGACATGGATCTCAGAATATAACTTCGTTGTTAATTTATATTATCCACTGACCAATATTTTTCAAAGATCTGTGTTCTTTCTTGTAACGTGAATTGTTCATCACATTTCAGTCTACATGGATTACAAGATAAACCTAAACTGCGAGCCTGTACAAGATTAGCGTTAACATTGGTGTATTTTTGGCGTAAATTTCTAAGAAACTTTACGACATTTCTTTTCCATTAGTCTGGGCAAGCCTTCCTTTTTCTATTTTTAAGTTTATTAATCATCACGTCTTCTGGTACTTCAGTCTCCACATTTTCATCAGAGACCTCTGTAAATGTAGACGATACATCATCATCATCATTCACGTAATGAGGGTCCGCATCAGAACTAAAATTGGTTTATTGTTTGTTTAAACCGGTAGATGTAATCAAAAAATCGTCTAAAGTTTTCTACTAAATCGATTATTTGAAATTATACATTAAAATAATATTGATAATATTCCTTGTCTTACGTTACTCCTGCTCGAGATTAATTAATTCCCGGATTAATTCACTTGTTTTCTGATAACCCTTTGCAACTGATATTTTTAAAACAATAAATTTATTCCTTTTATTTAATGTGACACAACTCCAAAATTCTCACTGAGACAGTTTGAAAATATCTAAAATTGTCTGCTATAGTGGCACAACTCCAAAGTGCCGGTATTGTATAGAAACTTAATATCGACAGGGTTCGACTTCCACTGCACAACTAAAAAGGGTCAGTACTGCAACAAATAATTATTGATCTCAACCGAAAACATTTCATAGCGACACTAGTGATGTCTAGCAAACATTTTTGCTATTATTATTGTACCAGTTTTGCAGGTCATAAATAAGGCTTTTTCAAGCCCTCTGGTAACTCAATTTTGTCAATACAGCCGACGATTTATGCGCCATGAACATTGTATTTCCTATAGTTTTTGTGGATAAATATTTCACTCTTTTTCAAAACTCTGTAACCCTTTTAGTTGCCGCGAAACAGCTATGGCTGTGTTACCGTAAAGTTAGAATAGCCATTGTTTCTCGGAAACGGTTACAATATATTGTTTCTAGGCGTAAAACTTCAACAATAAATTAACAATTAATTCCTTGCGGTTCACTTTTCTAGTTTCATCGTTTTTGACCGATATCTTAATTTTTCCGGGGATTAGTTGTGCGCTAGGGGATGATGGGTAGTTTTGCGGGATTGGTCAATGTACCAATCAATAGCAATTAATTAGCAATAAAATATGCCGCCAAGATAGTCTATGTAGCCCTATTCATTACCGTGATAGAGCTGTGACTATGCTACCTTTACCGTAAAGTTAGCATAATTATTGTTTTTTGGAAACGCTTTGCAGCAATAAATTGTTTCTTGGCTTAAAACAGCAATAAATTAGCAGTTAAATCGTTGCCGTCCGTTATTTGGCCGATATCTCGGTTTTCCCGGGTGTGTTTTGAGCTAGCTTTCACTTGCTAAAGGGTTTTGATAGTGATTATTATTCTTGATATATTACTAAGCCTATATCCAGTTCTGGATAATTGATGGAAAAGACTTTGTCCACGAGTGGATGCATACAGGCTGTAGAGGAAGAAAATCTAAGTACGATTGTTGTATTATTGCTATTATTTCGTCCATGTAATTTATTTCTTTTTCTTGGATGTTTTTATTGACATTTAGTTCTATTCTTCCCAGTTTCGGTCGTAAGCCCTTAATTTTGTTTTATTAAATTATTTATTCCCTTCACTTCTTGTTTCTGTTTTTTCATAATAATTGTAGTTGGTTTCATTATATTGTTATTTTGTTGGAGCTTCGATATCTTTTTAAACTAAATTTATATCCGTGAGTACATTATTTTCAATATTTCGATAAATAAATCACGACACGGGTTTTTTCAAATACCATATATGTTAATAATTTAAGATTATCGCTCTGTAAATATGATAAATAAATGATAAAATATTTTTTTGCTTAGTAATATAAGTAGTTAGATTATGTTTCGTAGACATATACTAAAATATGTGGCCACAATTAGTTGGTTATATGAATACTTCAAAATGCTAGTCTTTTAAATCATAATAAAACAAGAAAAGGAACAATATTTATTATACAATAAAGAAAGCATATAGTATTATTGATCGTGGAAATACTTTCTTAGAAAATACCGTTTCTTTTATCCTTACGTTAGACAATTAATCTAAATTGAGGCAGTTATAATAATTATATACGTGGGTGGTCCCAGAAGTACCCGACCCAACAAAGAAAATACAGACATTTTACATAATAAAGAAATAAGTTTTACTGATTTACAAGTACAAGTGTAAAGTGTACAGAGACTGATGACAAGTAAGAAGTAAGTCATCAGTCATCAACAAAAAGAAGACGTGTTGCCAACATACACAAAATAATAATAGTACTAAATTGTACATCATCACCCCCTCTTAATTCTGCAAAAGTACAAATGAATTAAGTACAAACCGCAAACAAAATTACAATAAACTAATAAACTATAAAACTAACTATTAGTTTTAGTAACATTTAAACAATTTCTCAATAATTCAAATTAAGTAACAGGCAATGCCTTGGCCATAATATCAGATAACTGTTTGTTTGTAGGAACATACTCAACAACAAAACTTACTTTATTTACCATTATCTTTTACAAAATGATGTTTAACATCAATATGTATTGAACGTTTGCTCTTATAAGTTTAAGCTATTTTTATGCAGCTTTGGTTGTCCTTAAAAATTTTAATAGGATATTGAAAATAACATTTCTTTTAAAAGTTGACTTAAAACAAACAGTCATGCACGCAGGCAGAGCCAAATATTCGGCTTCACTGCTACTAAGAGCAACTACCGATGGTTTTTAGAACACCAGTTTACAACTTTTTTTTATTTATTTTTTTTTATTTTGCTTCAAACACTTAGGGTTATTAGCATAGAAAAAAGAAAAATACAAAAAGTGATCAAGACATACATAGGCATATACAAAATATCAATTACATAATAATGTATATAATATATATTTTAATTATTGATGTATTGTATTAAATTTTATTAAAAAAGTTTATAGATTTCAAGAATTCTATCAAGTCAGCTACGTATTTAGATTCTTCTAGAAGTTCTTTGAATGTTTTTGGAATGTGGTGATATAGTGTTTCAACTGAGTATATTGGACAGTCAATCAAAATGTTCTTCACTGTCACTTTACATTCACAAACAAAACACACTGGTTCCTCTTCTCTCTTCAACAAGTATTCATGTGTTGTAGAAGTGTGTCCTAAGCTGAGACGTGTTATTAGGACTTGATGTTGTCGCTTTGAAGGCCATTAGTTCCATGGAAGGACGGAAGATTTTATTTTTATTAATTTAGTGATGTTTCTATTCCATTGGTTTTCAAATTCAATTCCAAATCTTCCAAAAAATGAAACTATATAACACAAATATGGCCTAGTGCCAAAGTGCCAAGCATAAAATACATCCAACTCCAAGTACTAATTCTAAATTCAATTTAGGTTCCATTGGAATTTTACTAACCTTGCATTTTTTTTTTATTTTTATTTAATAAAACTCCAACAGGAATCTTATGATTATTGCTATCTGATCATTCACTATGATCAATAAGCAAGTTAGTTCTATATACAAAATATTACAAAAAACTTATCTAAGGTTACTTTCAGCAATATTACTTTCTTTTGTACAGCCCCATAGCTGTATCCCATATGTCCATACCGGTTTAAGGACTTGCTTATACAATAACAATTTGTTATAAGTAGACCGAGTGGATTTTTTCCCATCAACCAGTACATCTTTCTGAACTTAATTTCTAATTCCACTTTTTTTTCTTAATATGTGCTTTCCAACGTAGCTTGGAATCTAATGTCATATCCAAATATTTTGCCTTATTTGCATAAGGTATTTGGTTTCTATTTGTACTAACTGGGATATGTTGTTCTCTTTTGTTAGTAAAATTGACGTGAACAGATTTTGTTTCATTCAATTTGATACGCCATCACCTGGTCCAGATGTTAATTTGTTCAACAGAGTTCTGTAGCATGGTTGCTGCATCCTCGTGGTTTTGCCCGTCTGCTAGGATGCATGTGTCGTCTGCAAATGTCGCAATTGTGTTAAGTTCTAATCATGGAATATCGCTGGTATAGAGCAGGTATAGCACTGGCCCCATGACACTTCCTTGTGGAACTCCAGCTTTAACTTCTCTTAATTCTGAATATTCTTCCTAATATTTAACTCGAAAGTGTCTGTCGGATATATATGATTCTAGTAGTTCAGAATATTGTTTTGGTAAGTAGCATCTCATTTTATGATGTAATCCATCATGCCACACTTTATCAAAAGCCTGCGCTACATCGAGGAAAATTGCGGAACAGACTTTTACTTCTTTTAGAGCTTTTTCAAGTAATCTTGCAATTTATCATGTTAAAACGATTAACAATTTTTGTAACTAAATTTTTTTGGAAAACAAATAAAGTCTTATCTTTCCTTTCAATTTCTAATCCTAAAAAGACAATTTTTGTTTCATTTCATAAATCACTTAATTCGAAACTTTTCTCTAAATTTGATTTTAAAAATTTGAATCATCTTCAGAAATTGAAATAACACAAAAATCATCTATCCATATCAAAACATAAGTTTTTCCATTGATTATCCATGATGAAATTATATTTTCGAATCAATTTTAATTTTAAAATTATTTATTTAAAAGATCGTGTTCTTAGGCTTGTTGGCAACATTCTAAGGTATCGTATATAAAGATAAGAATATACATACAGTTCCAATTATTGAGTGCATTCTTATCTGCTTGAAATAAACAAACTATTAAACCAATATTTATATGATGTAAAAATAACAAAAAACTTTAAATCGAGGCAATGATTTTGGCGGCACGCTTCTTAGCTTGGTTTGTACTTGTAATCACAGTATTATCGCTGGAAAATATGATTTGTTTGTTCTCCAAGCGGTTGTCTAATGCCTAAAACTGATTTAAATTCAATAAATTTTAATTAACTTAAGTCATATAAATAATATGCGAGAAACCGAAATGGATAATCTAGTAATGCAGGCATATACAGATATAAATATCTATGATAAAGCAATCTCATAAGTACTTACAATACATCCTAACAAATAAGGAAATTGTCCAACATTATTTGAGAATAAGACTGTTTGATCAATGTGTGTTAACGGTAATAACATACGAAGCACAAACTTGACAATAACAAAAGAAATAGTATTAGAAATAGAAGTTGTCATCAATGGAGAGGAAAATTGTAGAAGTTACTCTAAGAAACAGAATTAAAAATAAACAACACAGAGAGAAGAAAAGTAACTACTGTAACAGAAAGAATCACAAAGCCATAGTCGGAATATACAGGAAATAACTGTTTTTATGTACTTTTTAATTTTTGGATACTTGTAATTGGACCGTTTTTATTATTTACAATGAACAACAAGTTTGTACAACAACAAAGTAAAATCATTTTTGATGAAAGACAATTTATCACATAAAAGAGCTATATCGATTAAAGATAGCTTCTTGGATTTGTATAAGATTAGCATCAAAAGTACAAGAGATGAAGGACAAACTAAAATTTGGACGATAACACAATGATATTAGACAGTGGAGTACATCAAACTAAAAAAAAATATGCTGAGTTCATACGTACTTGCTATGGAAAATTGCTAGTTTCCAGAACTATATGCTGATATCTCAGTTATTCTAATGACTTAGTTATTAATGTGAAATTTCTGAATCAACTAAACAAACACAATGCTTTTTATGAATAATTGTAACGATATTATTACTTAAATGACTAACATGGATTAGACTACGAATACTTTTTCAATTTGATAATATTCATTTAGTAAAATAAATTTAGAGTCTTTAATTTTTAATTTTTTATAAACCGGTTTTTTCTACACTAATGATGAATGCCGTCAATGAAAGACTGATTTAACAATAAATAAATTACGCCATTATGTTCATTGCTTAGAATTTTGCGCATTTACATGGTGCTGTAAAAATACAATTCTTTCTACATTCCAAGTTAATTCACATACTAATGATCACTAAATTAAAATAAACTATCCCAAAGGTCAGAGAATAGAGAATATCGTATATCGAATATCGAACAAAGACACCGCTGACAACGTCCAGGCAAACGTTACAGCAAAACTACTTCAAAGCGAAAATCAAGGGGACATCGAAATGGAGTGGGGAATAGTAGAAGAAGCTATGAAAGAACTAAAAGATATGGACAAACCAAATGACGAAAATAGAAATGATTATCAAGCAGAGAGAAAACACGCGAAAAAAGTGTGTAGTACGAAGAAAAGGGAGCATATGGATAAAAAACTCCAAGAGATTGAAGAGATTAATAAAAATGTAAAAAAACTTATACCAGGAGGCGAAAAGGAACAAGAGCATTTCAGAGAGCTGCTTTTTGAAGAACCGGATAAAAATGATGAGGAGCAAGTGGAAATGGTAGCGGAAGTCAACGACATGGCGGAAATAATGGAGATTCCCACCGTGGAAGAAATAAGAGAAATAATATATATCATGAAAAACAATAAAAGTGCAGGCAACAATGGCATTCTTGCAGAACTGATCAAGAACGGGGAAGAAGCACTTACTACAGCGGTATCACCCTTCTGGATGTAACATATAAGGTTCTCGCCAGAGTCGTAAGAAGTAGACTGAAAGGCACTTAAACGAGCAGGATGGTGCATACCAGGGAAGATTTAAAAAGGGCAGATCCACCATAGATCAAATATTGGTGTTAAAAATGATTCAGAGCAGTACGTACGAGCAATAATTAAAGCTAATTTTCCTATTTATAAATTTCAAACAAGCTTACAATTCTGTGATAAGAAGGCGTCTTTACCATGCCCTAAGAGTACTTGGAATTCCAGAAAAGATGATCAGACTAGTAAAAATGACCTTAATGAAGACCGACAATAGAGTAAAGATAGAAGGAAGCCTAACAGAAAATTTTGAAGTAAGAAGAATAAAGCAGATAGATCCGCTGTCCACAATACTCTTCACTTTTTTGCTGGAGGCAATCATGAGAGAGTCTGGATTATGAATGAAAGGTATGATTTATGACAACAGAAGCCAGATATTGGCCTTTGAGGATGATGTAGTTTTAATAGCAAGAACTAAAGGAAAACCGCTGAGAATTTTCAAACTTTTTGAAACGAAGGCTAAACAGGGATTGATTATTAATAAGCAAAAAGGCACACAACTGACACAAACAACAAAACTAAAGAGTATGGCTTCAAACAGATGACGGAGTTTGAGTATCTAGGAGTAACACTAACAAGTAAAGAGGAAGAAAGCCAAGAAATTGAGAAGCGGATTTCGAGAATAAGGCAGACGTTTGAAACTCTACACAAACTACTAAGCGCAAAAAACATCTCTAGAGAGGCAAAATTCAGACTATACCGAAAAAATCAAGAAAATATGTTAAACATCTGAGAACGAAGGGTTTAAGAAAGATATTAGGGGCTAGGGGAAGAGGGAAAGAGTATGAAGACATTTGGAAAAGACAAACAAATGTAGAGATCGGAGAGCTGTACGGGAAACCAGAAATTAGGCAGATCTTTAGGACAAAGAGACTTAGATGATTATTTTGATGTCAGGATTGTTCGATAATCAAGTAGCCTATAGTGTATTTCTCAATGTATCATATGTAAAGTACGTGCCTCCTATTGGCAGGATACAGGCAACAATTCACTGCATAAAAGACTAGTTTTTATAGCCGGCATTAAATATTTTCCAACCATACTGATGAAAAATCTTCACCAACAAAATATTCTGAAATGATGGTATTTTGTAAAGTAAAATGTTCCGGAACCAAACATTGCTTCTGCTACGATTTCCGGGATACAAGGGGAGAGACAGGAACAAGTTGGCTAACAGGTTTATTTAATAGAATTATGGAAGTTGTACAAATGTCAGAGGAATAGAGAAGTAGCATATATTAGTACCTGCTTATAAAAACAATGGAGAAACACAACAATGCACAAACTATTAGCCCTAACACTAATTAGTGATTAACAACAAAATACAATTCTCATTATAAGACCGATGATGGAAAATATCACACTAAATGAGCGTTTACTGATTGCTGTTGAGCGTATGATCCCAAGAGACCTAAAGAGATTCTATGGTGGACACGCAACAAACAAAAAGGTCAATGCTTATCAGGTAAAGAAATTATAATTATGCATTGTGTCCAGTTTACATAAGAAAGTTATTTATATGAGTAACTACTCGATCTCAAATATAAATAATATAAAATATACTACAAATTATAGTATATTCGGATGAGATATTTCATCAAACAATGTTTCACGTCATAAAATAAGCTGTTGTACGTTTCAAAGTGAATTCATTATCTATTGGGTACTAGGTTTGGAAGATATATCCGCTATATTTTAAAAACTCGTTAAGCGTAACGTTTTCCATAAAGTTTATGTTAATGATTTCGGCACCGAGACAAAAGTATATGACATTAGGCAAATTTATTGATTAGAAAATATAGTTTAAAGTCTACTTTTTATTGTCAGTTTTTATTGGTGTTACCAGTACAACTAACACAGACGAGTTCAAATATTACAATATGGAAATTATAGTCTTAAGACTTATTTAGATTTAATTTATTGGTTATAATATGTGTATATGTTCAGTAATACTCTTTATAAAAGCAATCCGTAACGGTGATCACTGTATTTAATAAAGCTTACTGTTTAGGCAGCTACGACTATTTAAAAATTTTATCTTAATGTCGGTTTATTGGGTGGTTTTATTCATAGCTTTTTTTCTCATCGTGTTTCTCCTTCTTTATTATAGGCAATATCGTCTGTTTTTGTTCGATTCCTTATTAGTTAATTGATGTTGTCACTCCATATTTTCGGCGGGCATTCAATATTTCTTCGAACCCTCAAGATTTGTCCTGTGGTACCTTGACTACCCTCATATCATCCCTTCTGTTCAATACCCATTAACTTCCCTTCTTTCTATATCAATTCACGTTTTTCCAGTTCTGCGTATTACCCTCATGATGTGTAGGTTGACAATATTTCAGGACAGGTTTCCGCTGATCAGATCCTTATTATCGGAATCTTATTATGTGAACATCAATTTTGGTTTTTAAAGTAGAAACGTTCTAACGTTTGGCATTCTTTTTCTTAGTTAACTTAGCTTCCTCCGTGGATGAGTTAGTTTTTCGTAGATAATTATTATAGCTAGACATTTTAATCGATAAGATCAATCGAACTTTTGGCTTTATTATACTCCAGAATAGCTAAGGACTACTCTTTGTCACCATTTCTTTTGTGCATTGCTACTGTCTCATGGGTGTGCTTATTGCTTAGTTAATAATGTGAGAACATCTCGTCTGTCCTTATATAATATTTCCCTTATATAATGTCCTAATATTTCTTTCTTAAAACGGTGGTTTCCAATAAATGCCGCTGAGCGCAGTGTGCAACTGTTGTACAAGCATACAGACGCGACGTACGGCGTAACACTATATGCGGCATATGGCGTAACGCTAAATGCGGCATACGGTGTTTATTGGAGAGCACCGCCTAAGAAGCATAGGAGTCACCAAATTGAAAAAAAATTAATTTCTCCATTTGAATTTCAACTTTCTGTCCCTTAACAGCTCTAAACTTTTTTCTATTCATGTATCAAAATTGATTAATTAACGGCAGCTCGCTTGGAAAGAACGGTGTTGAACACTCTGTATGTATAATATGTACTTAAAACCGGGAACGGTTTTAAGTACACATTAATATTTCTTAAAATAAGTTGAGTAGCAAGCTGCAATTGAATAATTACTCAATCTATTTCATATGATGTTTTAATTTAAGGCAGCTAATAATAAAATCTGCTAAAATAACATTTTAGTTATAATCGGAACAGAGTCGGTAGTATGTAGTTGATACATATTTAATGTAACGGGTGTCCCAAAATTCACGCAAGATTTGGATTTGCCATTTATGCAGTAAATAATGCGTTGGCACCAGAAAAAAAAAACAGTTTGACAGCTGACAGCTTAGGGTTAGTAAAGATGGAGCATTACACATGAAAACAACATCTTTTCATTGTTGAACAATATTTTAAAAATAATAAAGTTTGGCGGCCACAGAATATTTCGTACAAAGTATGGTCGGAATATTGATTGACTTCGTCAACTGTGAAGAGAGTAATTGAAAAATTCAGGAGGACTGGATCAATTGGTGATGCTAAATAGGTACACTGTTCGTCCAAAAACAAGCCACTCAAATGTTAATATCGAAGCAGTGCACGAGAGGGAACACATTCAAATTTCAAGAAGCTCTCTACAGCGTATACTCACTAAAGATCTCCATATCCATGCTTGTAAGGTTCAATTGACACAAGAACTGAAACCGAATGACCATGCATAACGAAGAGAGTTCGTTGAATGGATAATTGAACAGCAACAAGTGGATACTGATTTTGCGAGCAAAGTCATCCTAAGCGATCCAGCACATTTTCACCTAGAAGGCTTTATTAATCGTCAAAATTACCGCATTCGGAGTTCTGATAACCCACATATGACTGTCGAAAAAAAAATACATTCACAACGCGTCACTATTTGGTGCGGATTTTGCCCTGGAGGCATCAGTGGACCATACTTCTTTGAAAATGAGGCTGATCAAGCAGTGGCTCTTACTGGTACTCAATATCGCAACATGATAACGGAGTTGTTTGTACCTAAATTGGATGATATTGATTTGGACGATATTTAGTTTCAACAAGACGGTGCCACATTTCATCATTTCATACAGCCCGTGAAACAATGCAATTACTGCATGAGACATTTCCTAGTCGTGTACTCTCTCGTTGCAGTGATCAGGATTGGCCCCCTAGATTGTATGATTTAATACCATTAGATTTCTTTTTCTGTATTTCAAGGTTCTTGAACTCCTAAGTAGAGCATAGAGCTTCAGTGAAAACGCGCCATCGGGTTCTATTTTGTGCTAAGGCTTTCACCTCATTCCAAGACTTTCCTTAATCTCTTATCTCGTCCATGATGGATCTTCTCCAAGTTTCTTTTGGGCGACATCTTTTTCTTCTTCCTTGGAGATTCCACTCTAGGGCAATCTTTGCAATACTGAAATTATTTTTTCAGAGTGTGTGACCAATCCAAACCCACTTTCTGGACTTTATTTGATGTTATACCCTTTTTTTCGGTCATGTGTAGTAGATTTTCGTTTCTGATGATGATAGGCAAGAAAATACGATCAATTCGTCGTATACATTTATTAATAAAGACCTGCAGTTTATCTGTAAGGGTTTTTGTCACTTTCCAGGTTTCACATTCTTAGAGTAGAACAGACATGACATTTGACTGGAATATGCATATCTTTGTCCTTGTAGTATACTCGCCAGATCTCCAAAAAGGTTGAGCATGCTGAATGCTTGTTGAGCTTTTCGTATCCTCATACGACTATCGTTCTCTGCACCTCCGCTTTCTGTTATGACACTTCCAAGATACGAAAAGTTTTCCACATTTTCAATCTGCAAGTTGTTAATAGTAAATAGCGTGTCGTTTCTTGCATTTTCTCTTATGGATTTGGTTTTGCTAACAGTGATTTTCAAACCTACTTTATTGGCTTCGGTAGAAAGTGTTTCCAATTGATCAGCCACATCTTGGAACCTTTGTCCTAACAGGCAGATATCGTCGGCGTATTCCAGATCGCTTAGGCATGTGGTTAACGTCCATGTTATCCCTCTTGTGTCGGAGTCTAGTTTCGAGAGAACATAGTCTTCTTCTTCTTTAGGTAGTAGAGTAGGTAGTAGAGTAGAGTAGAGTATTTATTTAACTCCATAACAGATACAAATATTGTTTGTAGCAACTGAAAAAACGAAGGTTGGCAATCATCACTGCTATTTTAACTTTTGACCCTACAGCCCGAAAGAGTTCAGTTGAGCTGCATCCAAACCATTCTCTGAGGATTCTGAGCCAGGACATTCTTCTTCTACCTATGCTACGCTTTCCTTGAATCTTTCCCTGCATTATTAGTTTTAGGAATTCATATCTGTCACCACGTGCTATTTGACCCAGATATTGTAGTTTTCTTATTTTGATGGAATCCAGTATCTCCCTGCTGTTCCCTATTTTTCTTAGTACTTCTTCATTGGTGATTCTGTCTGTCCAGGAGATTCTCAGAATTCTTCGATAT
This sequence comes from Diabrotica undecimpunctata, assembly GCF_040954645.1. NCBI lineage: Eukaryota > Metazoa > Arthropoda > Insecta > Coleoptera > Chrysomelidae > Diabrotica > Diabrotica undecimpunctata. The sequence goes on from NC_092812.1 coordinate 53,525,946, forward strand.
GTTCACATTTCAAATGCTACCAATTTATTGAGACATTGTTTATTTAAAGTCCATGTCCCTACACCATACAAAAGAACAGAAACTACATAACACTTTAGTACTCATTTTCTAAGGTTTAGGCTGAGGTCTCTACAATATAATATTTGTTTCATATTATTGAATGCACTTCTAGCTTTTTCTATTCTAACTCTAATTTCTTTGTTATAATCGTTTTTTTCATTAATGTTTGCCCCTAAATAGTTATAATTCTGAACTCGTTCTATCGTCTTGTTATTTACGTGTAGATTGATGTATCTAATATGTTATGCTATGTTAAAAAGAAACGGAGAAATCACGCATCCCTGTCTGACTCCAGTAAGTATGTCACATTCGTCGCTGTTGATTCCATTGTATGCCACGCTGCATTTTGCCTCAGTGTATAGTGACTTTATAATGCAAATTATTTTATGCGGGATGTTTCTTAGCTCTAAAATTTTCCATAAAGCAGCATGAGATAATTTGTCAAAGGCACGCTCGAAGTCAACAAAACCATGTATAGGGGTGTGTTCCATTCAACCGATTGTTCCATTATTACCCTCACAGTATTAATGTGGTGTATGCAGGAGGATTCTGGTCTAAAGCCTGCTTGACCAGCTCGAAAACCAATCTTGTGTGTTAATCTTTTAAATATGATGGCCGTGAAGATTTTATTTATTGCGGTAAGCAAGGTTATTTCTCTCCAATTTTTGCGCGGTGTGAGGTTGCCCTTTTTTAGAAGCTTAATAATGATACCCCTTTTCCAGCCCACTGGAATGCGGTTTGTTTCCTCACACACACCTCTTGGATTATGGGGAGCAAAAATTCAGCAGTATATGCGGATCAGTTTTAAGTATTTCGGCAGGAATATTATCGATTCCCGGAGACTTGTTATTTCTCAGAGATTTGATAGCTGTTATTATTTCCGTTTTGGAAAGGACCTGGCAAGATATACGTAAGTCTACATTCTGCGGGTTTTCGACAATTTCATCTGCGTTTTCCCTAGGAGTGCCTAGCATCTCCTGAAAATGCTCTTTCCATCTCTCTATTTGGTCATTTGTTGTAGTAAGTAATTCGCCTGTCTTGGATCTTGCAATGTTTGAACAGTTGGGCTCATTTTTGCAGCTATTTCAGCTTGTTTTCCCAGTTCTTCAGCCCACCTTTTTTTGTCTCTTCTTGCATTTGTGTTAACTGCTTTATTTATTGTTTTATATTCTTGTTGTTGGTTCGCTCTTTCTTCTACAGTTCTTGCTTGCAAAATATCTTTCTTTTGCTGTTTTATTTTCTCGATAAGATTCCACGTTTCATCTGACATCCATTCTTTTCTATGTTTCTCTTTTTTATCCAGTTCATCTTCAGCTGTTTTTGTCAAAACATCTGCCAAATCTTCCCAGCATTTACTTCACGTTCTCTTGTTTTGAGTTGGAGTTCCTCCCTAAACATGTGTCGTCCTGGAGCCGTTTTTAATTTGTCTAGATTGTATGTTGGTCTGTTGGTGTTTTGCATGATTTTCTTTTTTTGCCATCTTTATTTTAATGGTACCGATTACGATATGATGGTCACTTGCATATCTGCTCCTCTTTTATTACGTACATCAAGAAGAGATGATCTCCATCTTTTTGATATGGTGATATGGTCTGTTTGATTTTCTCTTAAATGACCTGGTGCAGTCCATATGATCTTTTGTGTATACCCTATTATAATATAGTCCAATAATCTAGGTTTCTGAGAAAGCTTTTTATCTTTATGGAGATACATTTTTATCTGATCAGGTTTTAAGCAGTTGTTCTAGGCAGTTATATATAGTTTTGCTTTTCACTTTTTGCAAACTTGTTTTTGGCTTTTGCTGCTGTTTATATTTGTAACGTGTGCATTCAAGTATCTTTACTAGCAGGGATTACTCAGATACCTAACCTTTTCTGAGAATGGTAGTTGTATTCCATTCATTGTCAGAGACTGAGTTGTCAATTTCCTCCTAGTTGTGAATGAAACAAGTGCCGTTTTATTAGAATTTACAGTCTGTTCTACACTGGTAGTACTGAAGTTAATAAGCGTATTATATTGTATCTTCCATTAACTATTATACAAGTTCTCGGGTCTTCGATACATCTATAAGCTCTCATCTAACATCCAATAGACTTTTTATTTGGCACTGGTATATCCAGGGCTTTTGTATCAAGTAGATTTCGAATTTTCTCAAAGCAACAGTAACTTCTGCCGAAGTTGAGGTATTGTACTAAAGGTCTACCTGTAGGATCTTGATTGGGACTATTAAAACCTATTTGAGACAGAGACGAGTTGTGTGCCGAACAGTTATGGTACCAAAAGTGAATGTAACCATCGACGAACAGTTACTTGCATTTAGAGGTCGTTGTAATTTTATTCAGTACATGCCATCGAAACAAGATAGCAGTTGATGGTCAGATATACTTAAGGCGCCAACCTGGTGAAAAGATTCAACAAAATGTGGGGGAAAATGTTGTAAGGCCCTTGGCAGTTTCCATAAAAAATTCTGGTCGCAACTAGACAATTAACAACTTTTTTACTAGAATCCCTTTAGCACAGCATTTACTGTCTATAACAATAACTTATGTTGGGACATTACGAAAAAAAGTTTTCTTTTTTTATTCTGTTCCGGAATACCCGACTTATTTTTGCTGTCACTAGAATTGTTGATCACAGTTAGTTGGTACTAGTCCGTAAGGTACGTGTCGCCAAACTCATCCGATTCTTGATCTGACAGAATTTCTTGCCAATATATTTTAAGTTTTTGGTGCTCTTTCTCATACGACTGCATTCTCATATGCATTTTGTGATAAAAATCTTGCTGGTGGCCGCGAAACTCCAACGTGCACTCATTTTGAAAAATGAAATTTTAACCAAAATTCGCATTTTAGACAGTTAGATTTTGATTTCAAAGATAAAGAAACTAATATAAATACTTTAAAAAAAGTAATCGGCCAGTGAAGACATTAACATTTTCAATATGGTGGCACTTAATCTATTAACATTTCGAGGGCTGAAAACCATAGGGTTCCAAGCGACATTTACAAAAAATTTCAGGAGACGAATTTTAAAGTTTGCTGTCAAATAAAACGGTTTCGACAATATTGTACTTTGTCAGATATGTTATATATTATTGTTTAAGGATTTGGTAATACAGTGATTCTTAAAACAATGCTGTCGTTGTGGTATAAAATGCAAATTTCATGGTTTTTTCAAAATGTTACACTTGTACTTGGAACCTTAGGGCACTGTAACAGCTGTACTTGGAACTTTGTGTCCCTAAATAAATTTGAAGTTTAAAAAATGTCATGTCATATTATGGCATATTATGTCATCATTGTAGACTTTATTGCCTTTAACAATAATAGCCTATACCATGACGTTGGAAGGATCAAAGGAAGAAGAAAATTAACGAAGAGTAGAAAATTAACTTTTATTTTTATAAACTGTTTCGTTTCAGAAATCAAACATTTCATGTAATTCTGATCTTGCAGTGACATCCATTTATACGTAAACTCAATATGCTCAAGCTTTTTCGCAGTCAGAGATTTGGGTTTTGTGTTATCGGCTGAAGCTACTACAAAGTTAGCAGTGAAATTATTTATGGGAACCACTCTCTGTTTCTTCCTAATACTGCTGGTAACTTTACTAACATTGACTGTAGAAAATTCGGCGCTGTGATCATTCAGCTTATACTGAAAAGTAAACATGTCTCCTTGCACAAAACGTAGTTGACATACTTTAGTGTAAGGTATTTTATTATATTGGTATAATGATGCTGTTTTTTTGAAGTTTTTAAAGTGTATTGGTTTCATATTAATCACACAGAATGGCTTTCGTTTGTTGACTTTTAACAATAGTCTAATAAACGCTAGGGGAGACCAAATATTCGTAACCTTCATAGCTTTTTCTATGCGAGAGTGGATATTATCGACAACCTGTATGCACGAATGACCAGGTATGGAGTATTTCATAGTTGCCATTTGGATATTAGGATGTCTGTTCAGGAAGTCAGTGATTGCTACTAAAATCAGGGAGTTCCTGTTCTGAGGACCACAACTATTTGTTGTTTATTTCTGGATGTTTAAAACTACTTTCTCTAAAATTTGTATTAGGGCACTAGACAAATCATTGCCTGATCTCCCACATAATGTTTCTGGCCATACTGCACAGTAAACTTCTGAATTAACAGAACTTAGCTGTCAGATTGTATACGTTTAATTTCTGTTTGTAAAACAGCACATAGACTTCAGATTTAGGTAGATTTATGACATTTTCCAGATCAAAACATATAATGGCACAGTTTGAATTCTCTGTTTTTTTGTTATTTTCACGTTCTTGGTGCATTATTAATTTCTTTCTAATATGGGAATTATATGCCTGTTGCTCTTCTGCCTGCACCCTCTTCTCTTTTTTGGCCAATCTATAGTCGTCGCAGACGTCACACCTATCCGTTTTCGGTTGCAAGAACTCCAGATTATACTCAAAATTAAAAATGTGTCTATACAACGATAGCTTTTGTGGAGGTATATTGTTTGCATTGCACATTTCAATGTACAATTCATACTTTTTTTGTACGTTAAGTGTTGGGTCTAGATATCTTTTTTTGAATCTTTCTTGAAATAATGCGCTTCTACATGTGGAAAATTGAAAATTATTTTCTTTGCTTAAAATGCGATCTTTGGTCCCTTTCCCTCTTTTATCAGAGTGTGGTGTGCCCGAATCACTCTTCTGTAAATGCACAGTATATATGGGCTTTTTCTGAAAGATATTCAGAACCGGAGCTACAATAATCCTCCCAAGTTTCATTTTCGGACACAGAGGACATTGTAAACAAGAAAATGATAATTTTAACTGATAAAACTCACATGTAATTTTCACCAATACTCTCACTATAGTACATGGAACCATATGGTTCTAACTTTAAACCATTTCGTACGCTTGGAACTAGATTTCACTGTTGATTGTGGCGCTAACTGTCAACGAATCGCAGAACTTTCAATACCATTCTATGCAGAATTTAAAAACAATAGATTTCTGTTAAAAAACGAGTTTTGTACAAACTGTCGCTTGGAACCCTATGGTTCTCAGCCCTCGATTTATAAATTACTGCAAAAATAAGGGGTTTTTTGCAATTATCTGGATCAATTCCTTATGTATTTTAATTTAGAAACTCGAAAATTAAAGAAGAAAAATATTAAGATCTACAATTTTTATTTGAACCATGTTTCTCTATACAAAAAATGATTTTTTCACTTTTTATGATTGTTTAAAAAAAACAAAGCAAAATCATATGTGTGTCTTCAATGATTTGTCATTAGCTATCCCTCATATACCTTTGGGAACCTTCAAAAACCTGTATAAGATTTTTAGGTACGTGAAATCCATGATTTTTTCACATATTGACTGGGGTATAATCATTACAGTAAAATTATCCTTTTTACTTTCAATATTTAATCTCAAAATGATATCAATTCTAACTTTTTATGAGTATATTTTGTTACACTATAACTGATAATGATTTACTAATTGGTATTTCCGTTTTTCTGACTTCTTTTAATATTGATAACCAAATTCTACTATATTCTACTGATGAATTTGCTACGCAGTCTGTTTCGCACAATTTAGCAAAATGAGCGACTCCTTTGATTTTACTCTTTTTGCCATCTGTTTCCTCAGGAATATAGATGAATCGTTCCATTGAGCTTTATGTTCATTATCTCATGCGTGTTAACTTATCTGAGATCTGCCAGATTCTCTATTTATTTGTCTTTAATTTATTTAATGGTCTTGCAGATTCACCTAAATAAAAGTTCATTGTTAGGTTTAATATTCGTTATTTCATAATATCGAGATAAATCTGTGAAGTAATTTCGTATGTTCTAACAAACTGTTTTGTAAATATACTACATAAAAGTACCATAAAATTTTAGTACTAGGTTAAATTAGGTATTAAAATTGAGTTAAACAACCAAATGTAATAAAGAAAACTGACAAAAATATTCAATTTTATAGATACATCGTGTGTTAACCAGTAACTGTAAGTACCTTGATGAACGTATGGAAATATATGCGGTGCTAAATCGTAGGCAAATGATCCTTCCAACAATATTTGTAAAGGTACACTAAATAGTGTATCTAATACTATGTTTTGTTTTACAAATCATATAAATATTTGCACAAGTTGGTGCTTGCGTGTGTATTTGATATTGATTAAGATTTGCGAAATCAATAAACTTTAAATCGTCTAAAACGAGATGAAAACATTAACTTAGTTTTTTATACAGAGAAATCCATTAGTATGTATATATAATTAGTTTAACTAGGGCACTTTAACACATCCTGTATTTGCTGTATTAAAGATATATCCAAATTAATAAACTAAAGCCATATTTCGACACAAAAATAATTTATTAATTAGAGAATTATAGGTTATTAACGGCTCTAGAGATCCTTGAAATCGTGTCGTTGTCTGTACGTACGTCTCTTCGTCAAGAAACTATGTGCATAAGTTGCTTTTAGTCCATTTTTTTTATTTTTATAACGTATATTTACCAATCTATTAGTTATAAACATTCTAATAATAAGCGTCTTTCGGTTTTGAAATATAAATTGACTTTAGAGAGGTAAGTCCAATAACTCGACCTCTGGTATGGAACAAGCATGACATTCCAATAATATGCTGTATACATACACTTCACATTTACAAACACTACCTACATATTTACTCCAGTCGTCAGAGACGAAAATGCCACTGAACCTCTAACAATCACACGAACAAGTTGAATTTTGCCGAAAATGTCAATTTTACGACGCTAAAAAAGATGCAAAAATTTTACCTCCGTGTTTTGTGTGGAATGAACCATTCTCTCAGAAACAACGATTGAAGCGATCGGCGATTTTGAATGTCAGTTACGCGCGCGAAATCAATGCTCAATAAACTTTGTACCAGGTCGACGGTAAAAATTCAATATCTTTTGATCCGAGTGTCCTATCGACAAAAATCAAGATTCGTTTTAAAGATAAATAGTATAGATTTCGTATACAATCTTTGTATTTTGACGCAAATGATCTCAGTTTTTATAAATGTGTTAAATAAATAAACGTGGCGCGATTTTTGCCATTTTTTATAATTCTCGTGAGATCAATACAATTTATCCCTTTCATTGACCGGCCACTATAGTAAAACCTAATATTTAAAAATTATAGCATGAAATTTTAGGCAACAAATGTGAGGTATTTGAAATATGCTTTAAAAACGCTGAATTTTAACTTTCACATTACAAACAATCTAAAACGTTTAAAACTACTATTTTTAATTACACAAGTACGTTTTTCAAAAGTACTCAACTTCTGCTATAAATTACACCCAAAACCGTCTTCTTGAAGTCATTTCACGTGACGTGCGATCTTTTGTAATCTAAAAGTTTAAATTCTGCGTTTTTAGTCATATTTCAAATGCCTCATATTTGTTGCCAAAATCAAAATCGCCAAATCTCCAGCAATGAAAATTTTACTACGACCGGTCAATGAAAGCAAACAATTTTATTGACCTCACGAGAATCGTAAAAAATGTCAAAAATCGCGCAAAGTTTATTTATTAAACAGCTTTATAGAAACTTATTCATTTGCGTCAAAATACAAAAATTGCATACGAAAGCTACGCTCTTCACCTTTAAAACGTATTTGTGATTGTTGTAGATAGGACACTGTGAACAAAAGATATCGATTTTTTACCGTAGAATTGCTACAAATTTTATTTAACATTGATTTCGAGCGCGGAATTGACATTCAAAGTCACCGGTTGCTTCAAGCGTTATTTCTGAGAGAACGGTTCATTCTACGCAAAAAGTGTTAAAAAACATTTTTGTTCAAAATTATCTCAGCTACATTTTTTATTTAAAAAATTTTTTTTACAGCTTGCAGATTCTTGGTAAATGGATTTTTTGCGTGTTATTACGCATTTTGTTCTAACGTTTCACTTGTGAGGAATGTTTTTTTGTTATTCTTATCTTTGCTTTTTTTCTCCTTTTTTTTTTTCTGTAAAGCCTTCCCAAATATACATCTATACGTCCCATATGGGTTTACATAATCTTTTATTTTTCGGTATAGATATTTTATGTTGCCTGGTCCCTTCACTTTAGTTGTAATAGCAAACCTCCTCTGTAACTCCTTTTTGGCACGATATCATTTCTATTTTTGCCATGTCCGTTGTGTATGGTAAAACTTTAATGCAGAGTTTGCAATGGTAAAAGATATATGTATAAATTAAACTTAGAGCTAAGATTAATACTATTACAAAAATGAATATTATTTCGAAATTCTCTTTGGTGTCTTATTTAGGGCTTCCAAGGTCTCAGTATCCCGAGCCCCCAGACACTACTACACTGATCTCTAATCAATACACTATTGCTACTGGGAACAGCGGACGGTTCATTTATACCGTCGATGTTGACGTGGTTTGAGTGGAGGTTGGGGTAGGGATTGACGCAAACATTTCTGACGGCGGGATTTTAATTGGAGAAGAGGTCTTATCAGAGGTCCAAAGTAACTGGATGCCGTCATTTCTTTAATTGATACAATTTTGCCTTTTTTCAATTTCTATACTAGACTTCTCGAATAATTCTTGGTTTATAGAAGACTATTTACGTCTATTACTTCCAAGTTTTATAAGTAAGAACCCTGAGGTTCTGCTTACTAAAGTACTCTAAGATTTACTCTTAGTTTAATGAAGAACCCTGTTGAATTTGTGATTCACATAGTGCAAGTGTATGCTCCAACTACGGATAAACCAGAACCCGAAATAGAACAACTTTTACGGTACACCAGAAAGAAAAAAATTACAATAATAATGGACGATTTAAATGCAAAGATAGAAAAAGGCCGAATGGAAAATATAATAGGTGATTATGGTTCAGGGACAAGAAATGCTAGAAGTGACAGATTGCCTCAATTTTGTCCAGAAGTTAACCTGGCAATAATGAACACGGGTTTTCGATTACTAACCCGTAGATTGTATAACTGGAGGTCACCACAGGATAATGAATAAAATTATATTAGGACATCAGATTGACTTAATTTTAATCAACTTAACATTTAGAAATTCCTTTATAAAAAGCCTTTATAGAAAGCCGCAAACCCTGAATGAACAGGATCATTATCAGATGAAATAAAGAAAGCATGGATTCAATATTTTGAAAATCTTTTCATTGACACAAGGACGGAGACAACACAACGAAGCTCCTTACGAAAGCAAACGACCAAGAGGAAGACCACAGATGACATGGGTTGATGATATTAAAAGAATAGCTGGAACAAATTGGAAATATGTTGCTCAGGATAGACCGATGGAAGGAGTTGGGAGAGGCCTATGTCCAAACATGAACGACAGAAGGCTAAGAAGAAGAAGAAGAAATGCGGACAATTTAAGCGCAGTATCTTACAAAATATACAAATGTGGCAAATTTGATCATTAAAATCATCATTAAAAATAAAGAATAATATACATAGATAAGAATAAATAATTTTATTGAAAATATATTTTCTAGGGGTTTTACGTCAATACGCTTTGTTTTAGGACTGTTATGAACCTTGCTTTGAATAATACTGTTTGAGTATAGTATTGTTTTAAAACGTAATAAAGTAGATGATTGCAATAAACGTATGTCGTCTCAGAAAGAAAATCCCAAGTACACATTTCCACTGAAAACAGAGACTAATCACGACAATAGATTATTCCTAGAAACAACGTGAATTTATTTTCGTAAAATTATTTTTTGTCATACATGTATGTATGATAAGGTTTGCAGAGATAAACGGCCACAGCTGATTCATCCCATGTACAAAAGGTGAGATATTATTTGTAAAGAAAAGGGACATCTACCTGAACTATTTGCTATAATACGAACCATTCGTTCGGTAATCAGGGTAATCAGGACCGGATTCAAGTCGAGATGTTCTTCTAATTTTATTCAATTGTGTGCTTAAAAAAAACTTATATATTTTGTAAACACTTAGTAAACCTTAAGATTACAGAAAAACTATATTTTTGGAGTGTACCTATAACACATTTAATATTCATAGCTGATCATTTTGAACTTTCAGCTATAATATCAGGGCTATGGTCAAACTATAAGTACTGTACATAAAAACCGACACACACACACACACACACACACACAAATATATATATATATATATATATATATATATATATATATATATATATATATATATATATATATATACAGTATACTCCCTCTATAACGAACACGGTTATTACGAGATTTCGCTTATAACGAGATACATTAGATGTCCCGTGAAATTTCTATTAAACTATAACCGTCTATAGCGAGGCAAATTTGGTTACAACGAGAGAAAATAAGATCCAAAAACGTGTTTTTTACGTTTTTGGTCCGGTCGGTCGTGGCTATAAATAAATACCTTTTCAAACAGCCCCTCAATAAACTTAACTGCAGCCCGCAATAAACTTCTTTACAATCAATAAATACAACTGTTTCACATCTTTAGAAAATATGATAGAATGATACTGGACCATTTAAAGCAGTTAAAAATAAGTTCTTAAAATTGCAGAAGCAATAGTTTATTTTATCTTCGAAAATACGCTTTATACATTATGTAGTTGGAAAAAAATATTAGTACAGATTTTTTGTTTTAACGTATATCATCGATAATAAAAGGAAACAACTCTTTTATGTTTTAATATATTTCATTGACAATAAAAGTAAATAACTTTGTTTCAAAAACGCCATTCAAACAATATTTATTAGCATCTTATATTGCTCCGAATGGCTTCACTATAGGAAGTTAATGGTTTAGAAAACTACAGATTCATATGTATGCACAGTATTATTATTGTCTGATATAACGAGATCGGCTTATAACGAGGTAATTAGTCTGTCATTTCAGTTCTCGTTATAGAGGGAGTCTACTGTATATATATATATATATATATATATATATATATATATATATATATATATAAAAGCTCTATGCTAAGATTAATTTTTTTTTTATTTTTTTTTTTTATTTTTTTTTTTTTTTTTTTTTATAGCCCTTTTTCTATCCGAATTGTCGAATAAAGGCCTCTCCCATTTCTCGCCATTCATCCCTGTTGTGTGCTAGGCGTTTCCACATTGGTCCTGCGACTCTTTTGATATCGTCGCTCCAGCGCATTTGAGGTCTTCCTCTTGGTCTCTTCGCATCGTACGGTCGCCAGTTTCCGACTTCTTTGTTCCATCTACCATCTTCGAGACGTTCGTTGTGTCCAGCCCATTTCCATTTTAATTTAGTTGCTTGTTTCGCGGCGTCCTTTATTTTTGTTTTGTTCCGGATTGCTTCGTTCGTTTACCGATCTATTAGTGAGATACCAAGCATCTGTCGTTCCATGGCTCGCTGAGTTTTTCGAATCTTGTCCATGTTCTTTTTTGTGAATGTCCAGGTTTGAGCTCCGTAAGTGAGAACGGGAAGGATACAAGAATCGAACACTTTGGTGCGAAGGTTTGGGGGTATCTTTTTGTCTTTCAGTATGTATGAGAGTTTTCCAAATGCGGCCCATCCCATTCTTACTCGTCTGCTTATTTCGGTAGTTTGGTTTTCTTTGTTTACCTTGATATTCTGACCCAGATATATGTATTCTTCTACATGGTCCACTTTTGTTCCTTGGATGGTTATCGTCGGTTGATCATCTTTATTCGACATTAGCTTAGTTTTACTCAGATTCATTTTCAGTCCTTTTTTTATTGATTCCGTATGAAACTCATCGATCATCGTCTTCAGTTCTTTCCAGCTGTCGGCTATTAGTACTACGTCATCTGCATATCTTAGATGGTTTAAATACTTTCCGTTTATCGATAGTCCCTTCGTTTCCCAATTTAGTGATTTAAAGATGTCTTCAAGTGCGGCAGTAAATAGTTTTGGAGATATGGTGTCTCCCTGTCTTACTCCTCGGTTGATTTTTATTGGCCTCGTTTTCATTCCGTTATCCATCGTGACTACCATTTCAGCGTGTTGATATATATTATGTATTAATATCCTATATCTAGAATCTATTCTGCTGTTGACCAGTGCTTCCTCAATAGCCCATAATTCTATGCTGTCAAAAGCTTTCTCGTAGTCTATAAATGCTAAACAGATTGGTAAATTGTATTCGTTAACTTTTTCTATTAGGACCTTTAGTGTGTGAAGATGGTCACATGTACTGAACCCTTTTCTAAATCCGGCTTGCTCTACTGGTTGATATACATCGAACTTTGTTGTCAATCTATTTGTAATTATTTTTGTGAATGTTTTATAAAGTTGTGATAGTAGTGATATTGGACGATAATTTTTCAGATCTGTATTGTCCCCTTTTTTGTGTAATAATATTGTGTTAGCAGTATTCCATTCCTTTGGTATGTTTCCTTCAAATAGGCATTTATTAAAAAGTATTTTTAGGTACCTGATGACTACTTCTCCGCCTTCTTTCAACATTTCTGCCAGAATTCCATCACTACCCGGTGCTTTATTTCTTTTCAATTCTTTAATTGCATTTTCTATTTCTACTTCGCTTATTTCGGGCATTACTTCAGAATTTACGTTTGTTATTTGTCTTTTCAGATTTTGCTTTGAAGAGTCGGGGGGATCGTTTCTTGAGCGGTATAACTCAGTATAGAAGTTTTCAACTATGTTTGATATCTGAGCTTTGCTTGTTTCTAGTTGGCCTTGTTGATTTTTCATAGTTATAATATTTTTCTTTCCTAATTTCGGTTTGGTATATTTCAGACTTCGATTTTTCTCTATCACTCTTTCTACATGTTCTTGTTGATGTTTTTTAATATCGTCTGTTATCTGTTTTCGTATGGCTCGATTAAGTTCTTTGTATTCTGTGGTATTTCTTTCTATGCTAAGATTAATACTATTACAAAAATTAATATTAAACTTACCAGTCTTCCGGGTGGAATTGCCTTGAATATAATTGCGCCGAGCTTTCGACATTTTCTCTGATATCTTCTTCAGGGTTTCGCGGACTCAGTCTCCCGAGCCCCCAAACGCTACTATACTGATCACCAATCAATTCACTTTAACTACTTACATACTACTGAATTGATTGGTGATCAGTGTAGTAGTGTCTGGGGGCTCGGGAGACTGAGACCTCGGAAGTCCTAAAGAAGACATCAGAGAGGATGTCGAAAGCTCGGCGCAATTATAATCAACGCGGTACAACCCGGAAGACTGTTAAGTTTAATATTAATTTTTGTAATAGTATTAATCTTAGCTCTAGGTTTAATTGTACTAACAGTGGAAATCTTTCGGAACATTGTAATTTACTAATATAGTGGAGGATTCTCGGTCAACAGTTAGAGAATAAAAGAAAGTATATCAGCTACTTCATCCTTTTATTGAAGACGTTTCGTGTATTCAATTTATATACATCATCAGTTCATCTTATAAAAGATATGCAGCAATAATATGATGGAAGTGAAGAAACTAGTTTAATTTATGAACCTTTTCGAGATAAAGCTCTTCAAATATAGAGTAAAACAAATTGTAAATTTCCGAAGAAGTTTATTGTGGGCTGCAGTTAAAAAGCGTATTTATTTATAGCCACGACCAGGCCAAAAACGTGAAAAAACACGTTTTTCGATCTTATTTTCTCTTATAACCAAAATTTGCCTCTTATGGTTCGATGGAAATTTCATGGGACATATAATGTACCTCGTTATAAGCGAAACCTCGTAATAACCGTGTTCTTTATAGAGGGAGTATACTGTATATATATATATATATATATATATATATATATATAATAATATATATAATTTATACTAATAATATAATTATTGACAGACATATGAGACATATTTGGTGAAATGATCGATTAGCGATATGTCTATACAATATGCGTAAAATAAAAAAATGGGTGGTTATCATCTTAATCTATTTACTTTAAAATATTTAAAGCTAGGCATTTAAAAATCCATGTCCATTTTTTATAAGAAATATTTTATTTCGCCATTTTTATCTTGATTGTCAGTTTATTATTTAGTTTTGCAGTTATAGTGAATATTAGTAGTAAAATCTCGTCGTAAAATAAGCATAAGTACGCCAGAGGAATGGTCACTTGGCAGTAATCTATTATTATATTTCTCTATAATACCAAATAAAGTTTATAAATGAATGTTCAAATTGTCAATATACAAATTTATGACAATGATATGACAAATTTCTTCAAGTGTGCAGATATTATAGCCAAACTAGAGGATTGGGAAGTTGCAGATTATTTCATTTAAAAGAGTCCGGCAATAATATCGAATAAGCATGCACGTTATTATCTGACCGATCCTGACAAATTATTAAATTTACAGATCATAATATTTTTACCCTACGCCAACAAACAATGTTACAAAGTTAGTTCAAATCTGTGAGTACATATTTTATTAATAATAAAGTAATCCTTAATCACAGTATCTCAGAACTGTGAATAAACTGATCTTAGAACAGGTCCGTATTTAGGATAAACAAACGGTGATTAAAAATGGAATTTGATGTTAGTAAGAATAACGACGAATTATCGTAATCTACGTTACAAACACCTTTATCTTACTTAGATGCAGCCAGTAAACAACAAGAGCCAATCTATCCATCTAAACTACAAGCAATAGTTTTTAATTGTCTTAATAATGTTAGATTAGAAGAATACTTGTTACCTATAGGTTCTTTATTTAGTCCAAAACATATTCTTTTTTCGTCAAGTATCACCAACAATTGTATCTGTAAATTATTTGTATATGTAAATATTAATTTCTCAAGTAAACAAGTTGTACATGCATTTTTTCAAACAATGGAGGTTTCATCACTGTAAACAATACACAAAAACAAGTCTGTAGAATAATTACTCCAAGTGAAAGATTCTTAATATCCAAGATACTATCCCGCATAAGATAATAGAGAAAGACGTTTTAACTTTAGGGCTAAACCTGATTTCATCAATGTCATTTTTGCGAATAGGAGCCACCAATATGGAATATAAACATACTTAGTTTATAATGTCATTGATTTAGAATCTGAAATTCTTGAGTTTTATGTGAACAAACAGGAAGCTATTGCAGTATTCACAGATATTACAAGAGCATCTGATACATTATGTCGTTACGATATTATCAGGTCACTAGACACATAGAATATTAGAGGTAATATCATTAATTTCATTTCAAATTTTCTTAAATAACGCAATTTTCAAGAAAGAGTCAATTATTTCACTTCAGTATAAACTAACATCCATAAGCTGTATATTTACTGAGGAGTTATATACCATCTATCAAGCTCTCACTCATATTAACTTCAGTAATATATCCAATGCTCTTATAATTACCGATTCCCCAGTTCCATCAATACCATTAATCAACTTTACACAATTGTTCTCTTAATTAAAACAGAACTAGCTACCATACAAAACAGATCATACTATACAATTCCTATGGGTTCACACTTTGGCCTTCAAAAAAATGAACCAGCGGATAGCATGCCTAACCAGCAAGAAACAATGAAACCGCAAAGTGAGAAATATAGTGTCAAATATTTTATTAAAGTGAAGGTTAAAATTTGTTGCAAATCCATTGAAGCAATTCAACTTCAAAAATTCGAGAAGTGAAAACATCTGTAAAACCGTGAAAATATCAAATTCCCAACAGAGCTCATCAAGTTGTCACTCGACTTCGTCTAGGACATACCCGACTTACCTACGGGCATATAAAATTGGTTTTATTACCCACTTTATGTGACAACTGTAATGTTCCACTCAGTGTTAAGCATGTCCTTGTAGAGTGTCCAAAATACCAGTTGCAGTGACAGACTAACCACATCATCGGATCAGCAAGTGAAATCTTGTAAGAAAACTGTAAACTAGAATATTTGGTAACATTTCTTAACGACATTAATATACTAAATGTTAATTATTATACTAAATGTTAATTATTAATTAATATACTACGTTCACTAAATGTAGTCCAAAATACTTCCCTTCGACTCTGTTTAGGAGCATTCCGATCCAGTCCGGTGGAATGTTTCGGACCCTCGCTTCATCTAAGACAACAACAACTTATACTGCTCTATTTCGCTAGAGTTTCAGCAAATCCCACAAGAAACCTCATCTGTAATAGACAATTACCAGTTACTAATAATCCTAGAATGGTACCGTCCACTATACAGATGTTAATTTCCTTATTTAGATATCAATCTATTGTCGACCAGCCCTTTCACGGTCCCTCAAACTCCTCCATGGATATGTAAACTTCCAAATTTCAATATCGAATTATCCAAATATAATAAGAATGAAATATCACCTTCCGTTATCAAACAAAGATTCTATGAAATACTACATCAATGCAACTTCGATAAGATCCTTTACTCAGATGCATCTAAGAATGAAGAAGGTGTTGGCTGTGCTGTTACAACGACTACAACCACCGTCAACTTGTGTCGACTCTCCAGCAATTGCAGTATTCAGTTGCAGTTGTGTCAATGACCATTAGCTGTCG
Organism: Diabrotica undecimpunctata; assembly: GCF_040954645.1. NCBI lineage: Eukaryota > Metazoa > Arthropoda > Insecta > Coleoptera > Chrysomelidae > Diabrotica > Diabrotica undecimpunctata. Next base: position 53,542,505 of record NC_092812.1, read on the forward strand.
GGACACATATTTTTCGAAATAAAAAAAAAATATACTAAACAAAATTTAATATTTATTAAGCAAATTATCTCATGTATATGTACATCGCTAATAACCTCAGAAGTTGATGCGGCTATGTTTGTAAAAAAGTTACCAAACTAAAAATTACTGAAATTTAAAATAAGAAAATTTAAATTACCAAAAAACAAAATCTTAATTAACTGTTAGCGTACATCGTAGGTCCGACAGGGAACCGAACTAGTTCTAGAACCTAGAACCAGTGAATTAGTTTTCACTTTTCTTTTTTTCTTGGACCGATAACCGATACTAAATCGGTAACAATTCTTGTGTGGAGGGATATCAGGCAGGAGATTGGCATGAAACTAAAACAGGAAGTATTTAAAATGTATTTCAGCGATAAGTCTAATTATAATGAAAATATGATTACGATTCCGTGTTGGACGGAACTAGAATATTAAAGAACCTTCTCTAAAAAATGAAAAGTGATTTACAGGTGAGTGAAGGTCGTTCTATTATATCGTCAACTGCAACAAGAAAAATTAACAGTAAATAATAATAATAATATTAAATATTTATATGAAAATGTCTTAATATTTAAGTTATATACAAATAAGGTAATATAAAATATATAGGGTGTGCGAAAAAAAGCGGGACCGAGCGAATTTAGCATGGTTCTGATTAATATTCGTTTTATAAGATATAAAACAGATGAATTATTTTTGTTTCTAGAGGAAGTAGGATTTCCGCCGTTAGTTGCGGTTACAGAGCACTAGCTTGAAGTCAACGAGCTTTTTTTGTAGAAAAATATACCACAATTGCTAGGTATGATCGTCCAAGTTCAGCTCATGGTGGCACTCTAATTCTGTTGAATGTTTCTGTTGAATTAAGCCTTTTTTAGGCTCTACTAAAACTCTAATTTTTTATGGCTAATTTGATAACTTTTATTCGAGACATATTTTCGAATTGTTGATGAATGACGCTGTAATCGAAAAAATACGATTTATCCTGATATTCTAGGAAAATTATAGAAACAGTTTAATATCTCGAACAATACCCTACGAAACCCCCACTCCACTCCCTCTGGGGGTGGGGCGGGGGTTCGAATAAATGTTATATATCTTCGTATTTTTGTGACTCTGGATATTTTCTTCAATCTCAACATATTAGTTAGACTCCCAGCATTCTTACTATGCACCTTTACCTATTTTTTTACTATTTTATGGTTTTCTTTATTACTATTTATTAGTGTCATTCCTAAGTAATCGGATTGTCCACCAATTTCGAAATTCTAATCCTTCATAGGGTTATGTTTATTAAAAAACTGTCCTAAATGATTTGAATTTCGCTATATCACCATATATTTTGTTTTTCTTCATATATTTCTAATCCATACTCCTTGGCTTTTCTCTCTAATTTAATAAAAAAATCTTTTAATTTAGCGGATCTGAATCTTTAGTATGGATGTTATTTTTTCGTAGAATTGTCTCAAAAGTTGAATTGAAAAATACAGTTGATAAAGCGTCACCTTGTCGTAGACCTCTGTTGATGTTATGACTGTTAGAGATTTGTCTTTCTTCCTATCACAACTATACGTCATTGAATATATGTATTTATTTAATTTTTTTTTGAATTTCAAAATATACAAAAAGTTTATTTCTGTTTATTATATAATATGTCTGTCAGAAATCGATAAACATGTTTATTGATACATTTAATTCGTATGAAATATATAAGACTTGTTTCATTGTAAAAATTTTATTTTCTTACTAATCTATTTGCTCTAAAGCCTGCTTGGCATTTGCGGCGGTTATTTTCAAGTTTGGTTCAATTTTGTTTTTTATCGATATGGTCAAAACTTAAATATTTTATTGTGTCTTCATATGCCTTGTTGTTTATAAAATTATATATAGACAATATATATTATAAATAGACATTCTTCTTTGGTAGCTGCTTCTTCATTATCGTTTTGGCCTACTGCTACTTCAAAACTTACTCTTTTTTTTTCAATATCTGTGTGTTTTCTATCATTGTTTCTGTTTCTATAACGCAGAGATTCTTCCCAATCTTTGTCGCATTCCTTAATTTTACTTTTACTTGTGATTCTCTGGCTATGAAATTGTCTATCCCTTCTCTTATGTTTCTATGTTTAATATATTTTCTAAATATTTATCCCATTATTCTCATTTTTTATCAATTCCATCTAATAGATTTCCCTCCTCATCTTTACAATGTTTTGGCGTGGTTATATGCTGGATTAGCGGCCAATTAATTTCTAGTAGTCCAATAACAAAAAATAAAATGTAAAGTAATTTGTTTCAAAACGGATCCGTAAAGAATTGAAGTTTTGGTATGAAAATATGGATTTATGTCAAAAGTATCAAAATTTTTTCAAGGATTCTTTGTCTTTGTCTATTCTTTGGTAATCTTAAGACGGCTGGGTCTTTAATTTTTCATTTAGTTGTTCCCATCTGCTATCTATATTTCCTATCGCTGCCAATTTAATTATATTTCCATTTTAATTGTGACCAAGAATAATCCGTATTTGCGCCCGCTTCCCTATAGGTTCGACTATCTTTTATGGCTTTCATATGTTTAGCTTTGTTTTTTTTTTGTTCAGGGTATTGACATGATCATTCTTGCTATTTAACAAAGTCCAGAGAGTCTCTTTATTTTATAATAAAATGCGAAACACGTTTTTTGAGCTATTTATAGTTTTCAATTAAGCTTTTCATTGCGTTTCCTTTTCTAAAAAAAGAATGAAAGATCCTAACGTCTTTAAAAAAAAATAGTTCGCTGAACTAGCCCCAGCTTTCGTTCATTCATACAGCTGGCAGCACATAAAAGATTTTGCAAGTGTTCCGCATAGCAGATTAATAATTTTTCTAACGAAAAGACAGCTGCACTCACAAATAACATTTATTCAATTGCTTCTTTTCTTGGAGTTTGACCGACGACGGCAGGCAATTAATGTAGTAGTGTTATATTATATAAAGTGTTAAAATTTTATTAGTTCACAACTCATTACTTAAATAAAACATAGCATGTACGTTTTTGGATTATAATCCTTAAAAGTTTTAAACAAAAAATTTAGAAATGTCACCGTTTTTAATTTGTTAATTAAAAGACAAGCATTTCTAATCGATAAATCGAAATTCATTAACTGCATGAACTATTAGTAACGGAGCCAGGATTTTATTTCGGGAGGTGTCCATCCCGTCCTTCTTACAAAACGTTTAGAAATTTAATCCACCAATGAATACTTACTCTTTCTAATACTTGCACAAAAAAAATGACAACAATACTACAATGGTCCTGGTAAAGTATTTTTGTAATTATTATTAATAAATATATAGGTATATCAGAAACAGTATTTGAAAAATAGCATTTATAAGAACAGGAATTGACTTTTAATTTTAAAAGAATTGTAATAAATAAAAATATATAAATTATGTTTTTCACTGCATTAATATATTACTTTTAAATTGCGTATTATTTGAAATATTGGGCGCCAAAAATAATAGAATTTTATAACTTATAGAATTATTTATTCTTCTTCTTCTTTTTCTTCTTCTTATTCTTCCTCTTTTTAAGCAATTCTGCTTGTTCATTGGCGGATTATCTATGGAAGGTTGTCCCTCCATCCTTTGCGCGGTCGTCCGATACTTCTTCTGCCGATTGGTGAATTATCTCTTGCTCTTTTGACGACACGGGTCTCCTCCACTCTGCTTATTTGGTTATTCCATTCTTTTTTTCTATTTTGTGTTCATTCATTTATACACTGTACGATACATTTTCTTCTAATGTCTTCACTTCTCTTTCGATCTCTCAGCGTATTTCCTGTAATTATTCTCAGTACTCTCATCACTGCAGTTTCCAGTAGTCTCTGCCTTGTGGCTGTGTCGGGTCTAGTTTCTGAGGCATATGTCATTATTGGCACTGGCTTTATAAATTCTTGAATTTATCTCAGAATTATTTATTGAAATGCAAAATTCTAAGTTTTAAGTAAAAAGAAAAAACAGCATACATAATAATAAAAGTGAATATAGTTATAATTTGATTTTTCTATTTTTTTGCCATTGTATCTAAACCATTGTCTGAATTGACGTCAATATTCCAGTGACACGACAGTAGGACAAGTCCAGTAAACCTTTCATTACCGGTTTTATAAATCAAATAGGTTTTTACTTGCTTCATAGTTAAAAATGAGCACTCAACACTGGCCGTAGGGTCTGGAATAGTAATTAAAATTCTAAGACGCTATTGATGTTTGGAAAACACCTTTTATTACAAAACTCCAAAACTTCTGTACCAGTCTTCAAAGTTTTTATTCCTTTACGCCATATTAAATAGTCTTCTGTCAGTTCTGCCAGAGAACATTTATCTTCAAAACATGGAGATAGCTTTTTAACTGGTTAGCTTTATCAGGAGATGCAAAACCAGGAAGGGATATTTGAAATACAGTCAAAATATCTTCATTGCTGATAAATCTTTCTTTTTAATGCAGAAATTAGATTATCTAAACAGGAAATGAACGTTGATACTCTAAAATATTTAAGTCAACTGCAGTTGTTGGATGATTATGTCTACAAATCTGCTCTTATTAGTCCTTAGAATCTGTAGCTCAGTACCAAAAATATCTTTAGATAATTTAGAAGCAGAAATAAAGAGTTTTTCAAACTCAATTTCGGAATTTTTTCTGTAATTTTCTAGAGCAGGGAGTTAGGAAAAGAGAAAACATCGAAAACCCGATGAGAATTACTAGATGGAACATCAGATCGCTCAACATGATAGACCAAGATATAATCCAAGTATTGAAAGAGAAACAAATATACATATGCGCTCTACAGGAAACAATAAAGAAACGAAAAGAACAATCACAAGTAGGTCAATATATACTAATCTACAGTTGAGTTGCAAAAGAAAGCAGGGCCAAAGAAGGTGTAGCTTTACTAATACACCAAAGAAACCAAAATCACATCAAAGAGTGTCAATACATATCAGAAATGATTGGAACAGCAAATATAATAATGGATAAGGAAGACCTGAATATCATCGGAGTATACGGCCCATAAAAGAACAAGCTCAAACAACAAGAAAAACTTGGGTGGTAAAACTTGGAAAAACCTACTTTCATGAGCTACAATTCTGCTTCTACTGGGTCCACATACTTCATAAGTACATTTTTTTTTGTTTTTGTCCAAGCTAAATTTTTGCTAAGAATATTTTTTCGATAAATACTTACTCTTTGAGTGATTTATCAAAAACCGTCTAGAAACGTGGTTTTTATTTTCACTCACAATTAACTCAAAAAGTACTGACTTATCGAAAAAATTCTGTAAAGGGGAGGCTTCGAGAAGGGGAGGCTTTCACCCCACAAGTAAAAGCAACTCTGGGTTCAAGTCCAAAAGTGAGATATTAAGCAAATCTGCCCTGACGGGAAAAATTATACTCCAGATCGGTCATTTACTGCAGTATATGACCAGAAAATCTTTTTTTTTGTGTATTTCCAGCTGTACAAAAATAGTTTTCATTGTTGTTTTCTTGGAAGTGTGTAGTTGTCAATTGTTAACGCTAAATTATTTATTTTTAATTTATAGAATTGTTTGATAACAATTTATGTTTAATAATATTATATAAAAGATCGAAATATTTCAAAAAAATTGTATATTTTGGCGGTTAAGATTTAATAAATTGTTTTGCCGTAACTGGTTTTATACTTGTACGTCAATCTTTTTACCCACCCGCTATTTTCTTTATTTCGTATCTGAAGATTTTAATGAACACTCTTAACGGCTTTAATATAAATAGAACTTTCCATTAATCTAAGTGCAATTAAAAAACATGAACATAATTTTATTATATGTTGTTATTTTTATTATTTCAGTGCTGTAGGTATTTTAAAATCTTTTATTGGTCCAACGGATGCTTCAGACCATTGAATTAAAATTTTTTATACAAAGTTGAGTCCATTAGACCCGAAAATGTAGTAGCAGCATTTAAACCACTCACCGATGTAAATAAACAGTGTAGGAGTTATAGGTTTTTTATATAAACTTATACAGAAATACATATTTGTGCATATTAGTAACATATAGATCAACATTGTCAAGGACTCGAAAATATTTTAATTGTATTTTCATTTATTTACACACTTATACATGACACTAATTTATGATAACTGCAATATATTTTTGGGAACATTGCATTTGTTCCCTCAAAGTTAAATTTCCCCAGTATATCGGTGAAAAAATTATCGATTTCACGTAAAAATCTTATACGGGTTTTTGAAAGTTCTACATATATGAGGGATAGCTGATGACTAGACTTCGGCAAATATGCAAATAAAAATGTAGAAAATATGCGCATAAATATGCACGTGTTTACCCGAAAATATGCAAATATTTTACAAAATATGCATACAAATAAATAAAAAAATCGTAAAATAGTAACAATTTACAATTATTTTAAGTAACTACATCATTTTTAAGTATGAATAAACTTATTTAGAATTATGGTAACAATAAATGACCAAGTGGTGTTCAAAATTTTCTAACAAAAACTTGTGGCTTCTGTCTGAGTACATATATTTATATATGGAAAAACTTCGTTCAACATCAACTGATGTAACGGGAGCATTTTTCAAACTAATCAAAACATTTGGTTCTAAATTAATTGTTTCCGAAATATTTCCAGCTAGAACACAGACTACTTCAGAAAGAATATGGTAACCTTTATTTTTTTCCATAGTAGCTTCAAATTTTTTTAAAATATCTTTTCCAATATTACCTCTAACGTTCCGACAACATGACGCAAATTCTTTTATTAATGCTGTACTTTCGAACAATGACAGTTTTGGTGATTCTAACTGAGTAATTGTTTTTTGAACAAAACTAAAATTTGATTTTATAAATGAAAGTTCTTGTTGAAGCAAGTTACTCTGAAAAGTTTGTTTAGAATCCAAAAGAGATTGGGAACTTTCATCTGTTAACGTATCAATTATATTCTTTATTTTAACAAAATGATCTGCATAAAAATTAGCTGCTTCTAACCATGTTCCCCATCGCGTTAAAATAGGTTGTGGTGGAAGAGGAATGTTAGGTAGCATTTCTTTATAAAGTTGAATTCTTATAGGAGATTTAAGAAATACTTTTTTGACACTGGATATCATGGTATTTACAAGAGGAAACTTTTTTCGTATTTCCTCTGCAACTCTGTTTAATCCATGCGCTACACAAGTAACATGTATTAAATCTGGGAAAAATATTTTTAAATTTTGTCCTGCTTTCACCATATAAGGAGCAGCATCCGATAAAATAAGCAGTAATTTATTAGAACGAATAGTTGTCGGAAGAAAAAAAGTTGCTAATGTTTCTTGTATAAAACGCGAAATTGTTAAAGCATTTGTTTTCTCAAGTTGCTGGTATGAAATAAGATGAGATTTTGGTAAGGTATCTTCTTTAAGAACACCAATCAATAAATGAGCAATATACTTTCCTGAGGAATCAGTGGTTTCGTCTACAGATATGTAAAAATAATTATCTGCAATTTCTTCCTTAATATTAATTAACACCGACGAGTATAGCCCGTTCACATTATTTCTTCTTAGAGACCGATCACTTGGAACATTAAGTTTGCAATATTTTTTTAGAAACGAACTAAAATTTACATTTGCTAATTTTGAAAGCGGTATGTTTGCAGACACTAATGCGCGACACAAGTCTTCATTAAAAGTTTCTTGCTCATCTAATTTTTTTGAAGTAGATTGGAAACATTTAGCCATTGAAGTTTGATGTTTTCCTCCTATTTTTCCTTTTTTTGCATTGTGTGAAGCAGTTCTCACATGTTGGTCTATCTGAAATTTCTTCTCACATGCTATCTATAAATAAAAATAAAAACCTTTATTTTAACCCAACCTTTAAAATATAAAAATATACAAGGTGTTTTTGGTTAATCAAATAACTGGTTTGAAAAAAAAAACACTCGCTAAGTGTTTTAAATGCAGTATTAAACCACAAATTAGTTTTTGTTACTAACCATTAGTACATCATATAACTTATTTTAAAATTCAACAAAAGTTTTTTTTTTGTTAATTCAATTACAATAAAAATAATTGTGTTTTAGAATAGCTGACTTCATAAAAAAAAGTAAAGGTGAAAAATTTTTCTAAATACACACCATTGTATTGTACCATGGACAATTTTTTCTCACTAAAGGAAGCTATTTTTCATTTAAAAACAACCTACGAGTACTAAATTTCAAGTAAATACGTTTATTGGTTTTAAAGTTATTGTTGTTATTAACTAAAAGAATTTAATTTTTTTTAATTTTAACACCCTGTATCTCGAAAAGTAAATAAGTTTGACCCCTCATTAACTATATCGTTTTGTTCAATTTTTCGAGAAGTATCTACAGTCAAACGTTGTAAGTGTCATTTGGAAACACCCTGTATGTATGAAATATTAGATATTTAATAGAAAATATTAGATACCTACAATTTTGCCACAGACTGAACAGTAGATTTTTCCCATATCCATAGACAGCTCTTTATAAGGTTTAATCCAAGTTGAAGCACTGGTTGTTTTAGGCATTATAAAATCACAATCTTCCTTTTTTTTACGCACAACGAGTGTTTACGCTTTGAATATCAAAACAAAAATGATTTAAAAATCTGAGCATCAAATTAGAAATGTTTAGGTACCTAATTCAATAAACTGGGAGATTTTGGAAAATCCCTAAATTAGGAACAAAACTATTAGCCGTTTACCTGCTGTTAAGATACAATAAATTGTAGATAGATTTGGGGATTAGATCATAAAATGCAAATGAGCGAACCCTTAGCGATTATCCAATAACTGAATGCCTCAGTGACCGAGACTTGAGGGCTACTTAAATTGATCTTCTTTGAAATTGTAAATGTTTTGTACCTGTAGAGATTACGTACTTAGATCATTTCTTGATTAAAATGACTACAAAATTTTATACAAGAATTGAAATAAATTGGTATGTTTAAAAATTTTCAAATACAGTATAAAAATCTGAACTTTTATGCACTTTATGCAAACTTTTATACAAATATGCCAAAATATGAAATATTTGCATAAAATATGCACAATATGCAAAATATGCAATATGCATATTTGCCGAAGTCTATTGATGACAAATCCTTCAGGAGGTATAGCTGATTTTGCTTTGTTTTAATCATAAAAATCATTAATAATCGTAAAAAGTGAAAAAAATATTTTTTGACTATAAAACGATTCTTACACATTTTAGAGAAAAATGGTTCCAATAGAAGTTGTAGATCTTAAAAACCTGTTTATTTCGCGAGTTTCTAAATTAAAATACATAAAAAATTGACCGAGATAATAGCAAAAACCATTATTCTTGTAGTAATTTATAAATGTTAATAACTTGTTTTTTGAATAACATGTAATATAACTACTTAAAATTATAGCAATTAATGAGTTCTTGAAGTGTGCTAAATCTCAGATGGATCGACCAGATAGTTTGGAAGTTATTCAATTTCTTTATCCTGGAGAGCGATTATTTAAACAACAGTACTTATCCAACCAGTGACTCTAGAGGTATTTAGCAGATCGCAATCGATTCTTTGAGGTTTCAGTTTTCAGACATATTAAAACATTTCAACATTTTATCAAAATTCTTAATAAAAAAAAACCGTTTAAAAAAGGATTGACTTTTTAGCTTATAAACATTTTCATAATAACTTTGATATTTTTTTATGTTACACGCTTGTAAGTAGGCTGAGAGAAAATATGGTGAAAAACAAAATCTTCTTCTTCAAAAAAACGAACCTTCTCTGACCAATATTAACTAATACAGGATTTTTTTCTTATAATCATATTTTCATTGTTTATTAACATTAAGATGTTCGTCAATATTTAGACGAGCATTTTTAACATAATTGGATTGGAAGGAGAGGCAATATCGAATGGCCTCCTTGGTCACCAGATTTGTCCAGGATACCTAAAAAATCAAATTTATGGAACACCATCCGCATCTTTAGAAGATTTACGTGAACGCATTGTCAACGAATGCCGACGAATCACTCCACAAATGCTTCGAAATGTGAGAGAACGTTTTGAACAAAACCTTTATCATTGTATGGAAGCCGGAGGTCATCAGTTTGAATATTTGACCAACTAAGAAGTATATAACCAGTTAAAAATAATAAAAGTATTAATTTTCAAAAGTAATATTTTTTTAACAAATCAAATAAGGTACTAGACAAAATTTAAAAATTTAAAGACTAGTGTACAGGGAATTGCAAGGGCTTTCGAACAATATCTTATTTCACCCCCAATGCTATTAAAAAATGTTGGGTTGATTCTTACCCTGGCTTAGAGTAAGACAATACCAAATAATCGACAATACCAAAAAAAGTATTCCTCTTTAATCAAAAATTGACCTGTGGCAGGATTTTCAAAAAGGTTGTCGTAGCTCCTGATAATGACTCTGTTTCCTTTTTATTTTGGTCACCCTCTATATTTACACCTATCGAAAATATACTACATCACTGTTTTAGTGTTTTAGTCATTTATATAGACTAATATAGATTTTTATTGAGATTTGATCGGAGTTATCGAAATGTTCATAAATAGTTTTGAACATCATAGGATTCTCAAAATTTTATTCTAGAAATTGTGCCCATCGTATAGGGATAGGATGGCTACCCGCTCCTTATAAAACAAATTAATAGGAAAGTATTTAAGGAAATTCGTAACTGTTTCATTGACATTGTGACACTTAGAGAAACAAAAAAAAAGACGTATACTTCAGGAGTGTAGTGGAAAAATCAAAAGATTCAGAGCTATTTTAATAAAAAAAGGCATGAACAGTAGTAATGGTCGATTGGACGTTAGCACATGAAGGGATCAGAACTTTAAACAAATAAACAAAATACAAATTCTTTGGAGAAATTAAATAAAACAAGAACTAAGATTTTTAAGCTACTAAACGGAATTATGGATAAAGCCGTTGTCGATCTTCTACTGATGTTGCCAATAAGTTTGGTAAAACAATCGACGATCCATCATAATGTTACACATTGACGAGAAACTGCAGAATATTTTAGAAGGCGAGGTTTATCCAGAAAACGCTTAACCAAGGCTGTAGATGATCCATTTATGATGATCCAAAACAGGCATCAAACATCAGTTTGACAACAAACAAATTTAAAGAATTAGGCGGAACTGAAATATGTGAGCGAAAAATTAGACGACCGGTTTAAATTATGTAGTTCAGAAAAAGCCACAAAACTTTAAAGGCGTTATTGAGTAGGACGACTAGGCTTTGCTAGAGTTTTGTTTCGATTGAACGAATGAAGGCCAATTCTATGTAAACTCGATTGATAGGAGAAAAAGAGAATATCGACTCCCAGAAAAAATTTAATTTTAGCTCTACAGTTTCTTTTGGCTCAAATATGGAATAGGGTGGCATATATAAGTAGAAAACCTCTGTTTTTTTGCATCGATTGGATTGAAATTTTGACAGTATTTAAAAAATAGCTCAAAGATCAAAATCTACCCTATGAGAATATGCACTTTTCCACAACGGGTGGTTACCACCCCAACTCGAGGATGAAAAAATTTTGTCAAAAAAAACATGTATTTTAAGACAAAAATGTTCTTTAGAGTTTTTTCAGTATTTTTGGAGTTATTCTTGACTGAAATTTCACAAATTACATATCAAAAAGCATGTTTTTTTAATAGTTTTTCGCGAATAACTCAAAAAATTTAGGTTTTATCGTGAAAACTGTTTGGATATAAAATAAAGCTTGTAAACAAAGATATTTGTTGTTTATTATTATCATCAACTTAATATTAACAAAGTTATAGCTGTTCGAAAGTAGGCTTTTATTCATAGAATACAAAAATCCAAACATATGATGTTGACTAAGCGAAAAACGGTAATTTTTGCATGGAAAACTTATACAAACTTTTTTAAAGATATGAAAAAAAACTTTAAAATAGACCACTAGTCTAAGTAGTTTACATGGAAATTAAGGTAAGTTATAACTAAAATAAAGTCTGCTTATATTGTTTCTGACGTAGAAAGTAACAAACTCACCCCCGACAAAATCACCCTGGTTGAATCTATTCGTTGCTCATTTACAATTTACTTTATTTATATACAAATATTAAGGTCTGGAAATTTAACTGGTTTAGAAGGTTCAGTTTTGAAAAAATTCGAGTTTAAAGAGGAAACACTATTTTCGGAATTTCTCAACAAATCCACGTTTTTCAAAATACCTTGACAACTCAAAAAGATATAGAGTCTGCATCTTCTTCGGGCTTAAATTCGATTAAACATGTCTGATATATGCTAGTGAGAACACTAATATTAAGAATTCTGGTTATTCAAAACACTGAAGAAGTGAGAAATACTCTAATTAAAACACAGGAGAATCTGTATTAAACAATTATCGACCACTTCATTAAAAATATAGGAACACGGGTAGCTGCCGTCATAAGGGCTCGTTTGGGACTCATACATTTTTGAATAAAATAATCCTTGTAATTTTGATTTATTGTTCATTGTTCAATGTTTAAAACGTTTCGAAATATACAATTACTTTTTTTGAGAAATATTCTACTTTGCCATTAGTATTTTCAGCAGCTTCAACAGCTTCAAACAGCATAAAATATATTAAAACCCAATGGAATTAGTAGAATACTATGTTCAAATTTTTTGGTGAAAATTTATTTTCAAATTTGTTATAAGACAAGGAAAAAATATATACATTTACTTGCACCTACTTTTTACTCATCCATTTCTTAAATGTATTTTGTCCAAATTATTTCAATTTAACATTTATTAGTTTATATTTTGTTTTAGGGAATTTGGTGACAGTGATAGCCTTAATAAGATGTCCGAAATTAAGGATACATGCCACTACAGCGTTCGTTCTCTCGCTGTGCATATCTGACCTCATATTTTGCTTAGTAAATTTGCCGTTGACCGCGGCAAGGTATATTTACGAATCATGGGTATTTGGGGACGGTCTCTGCAAACTATTTCCGGTACTGTTTTATGGAAATGTCGCAGTTTCCGTTCTGAATATGGTGGCGATCACGTTAAATAGGTAAATATGTTGCATAATTTATACACATATAATACCGTAATATTAGATTTAGTCTCTGAAATAAGTCGGATTTTCATAGTTTTGTACAAAATGATTATAGAACATTAGCAAAGAATTATCTTATGCGTAAAGTATATTGTAAAATTTGTTAATTTTGATATTTTGTACAGCTCGTTTTAAATTTTGGTAATTTGCAAAAAATATAATTTTGTATCCCACCCACAGAGGAATGGGAGAAGACCTGGCAGCTAAAGGCTTATCTCCTTCCTAAAGTCTCGGAAAGATCTTCGAAAGAGTGATTTTCATACATCACGTAACTACAGCAAGCAGATCAGAGTGAAGGTCCAAAAAGGTATTTTTATCCATCCAATGGCACTACAGCCCAAATCGGGCCTTGGCCTCCTCCAACAGGCTTCTCCAATCATTTCGATTTACTGCTGTTCTTTTCCATGAACGCGTTCCCAGGCAGTTCCTGGCATCCTCATCGACTTCGTCTTCCCATCTCTTTTTAGGTCTTCCAACAGGTCTTTTTCCCTGCATTCTTGCATTTAGTAATTTTCTGGTGATTCTACTCTCATGCATGCGGACCACGTGTCCTGTCCATCGTAATCTCTGCAGTTTAGTGTATTGTGCTAGACTTGGTTCGCTATATCGCTCGTATATTTCTCTATTACACCTAATTCGCCAGTTGTTGTTTTCACTTATTGGGCCCAGTATCCTACGTAATATTTTGCTTTCAAACACATCTAATGTATTGGCAGATTTCTGTGTCACCACCTGATTATTGTTTTATAGACCCGGAGTTTTGTTTTCCGGTGTACGTCTCGCGATTTGAATATTTTTATGCGCTCAGCAAATGCAAGTTCTTAATATACAGGGTGTTAAAATATCAAGATAGGAAATTATAAGAAATGACGTTTAATCTTAAATAAAAAAACAAACGTATTAATGTTAATTAATAAAACGGTATACACTTTTGATTTTTAATAAATTAATACAAATAGATCTACTATTTCAATATTTTTCAATATATTTATTCGGCTAAATGTTAATCTCATTTGAAATTCAAGGATTTATTTTAAATTTTATTTAGCTGACGTAGTTTTTGTGACATAAATAATTAACAAAAGGGATTTTGTATAGTTCAGTTCCTAATTGTATCAGTTGAAGGACAGATGTGAGAGTTGATTATGCAACCAAAAGCAGAACATTCAACGAAGTATGCAATTTAATACATAATGAATAGGATATATCCCCAGCTTTAATTCATCCGTATTAAAAAATGTCAATAAAATAAATATAAATTTTATACGATCTGATACGATAAACTTATTACCAGAGAAGGAAAAGCAAAGATAACTAAAATAGCCAAACATAGAGCAAAAAAAGCAAAAGGTTTAATCAGATTAGATGTATCCAAGAGGAAAATAATAAAATACTAATTCTCGAAAATCATGTCAAAAAGTGATGGAAAAAGTACTTTGACAGTTTATTAAATGAAGGCCTTGACAGAAAACCAGTTAAGTTAACGGAGACAGTATCAGCAATAGTCACCAAAATAACGAAAAAAGAAGTGGTTCCAAGCACTTCAAAAAATAAGAAAGAAAAAGCAATTGGAGCAAATGATACTCCTGGGGAAGTGTGGAGAGCATTAGGAGAGACAGGAACAAGTTAATTAATAGGTTTATTTAATAGAATTATGGAAGTTGAACAAATGCCAGACGAATGGAGAAGCAGAATATTAGTACCTGTTTACAAAACAAGGGAGAAATACAACAATGTACAAACTACAGGGCAATAAACCTATTTGAAAATATCCTCCTCCTCTATCCTTTATCCTTCGTATGGATGTGGTGACGTTATGGTATTTGACGAATGGTTGCTATCCATTCTTCTCTCTCCTGGGCGCGGTGTGCTGCCTCAGACAGAGAGTAACCGGTAGCGCACTTTATTTGGTCTGACCATCGGAGTGGCGATCTTCCTCGGGTGCTTTTACCATCTACCTTGCCTTCAACCACAAACGTCTCCATTTGAAAATAAGGGATAGAGTAATTGATAGACGGATACGTGAAGAAACCGAAATATCCTATAATCAGTTTGGCTTTATGCAAGGCAGATCAACAACAGATGCAATTTTCATTATAAAGAAGATATGATAGATATTTTCGATCGTTTTGATTATTCCTAGAGGTACCTCTTTTGCGTACAATCAGTAGATAACGTCTTTTAATTGGACCATGCCAAATGCCTTCTTAAGGTTCACGAAACACAGATATGCCGGTTTGTTCTATTCTAATGATTTCTCTTGCACTTGCTTCATTATAAATATATCGTCGGTGCAAGATCTTCTCAACCTAAAATCTTGTTGTTCTTCTGCTAGTGTTATAATTTCATTCAGTTTATTTGTTATCAATTTGATTTTTAAGTTTAGTGTGGTATTTAATAAATTAATTCCTTTGTAATTTTTCGGGTCCGATTTGTCTCCCTTTTTGAAGACAGGTGTTAGAATGCTTGATCTCCATTCTTATAGCATTCTGTTTTGTTCTTTAGAATTAGTGTTGGATGTATGAAGTGGAAGAAAGTGAGTGTGGTATATTGTGTGACAGAAAAATTCCAATGAAGCTGAAGGCACAATTCTTTAAAAACAACCAGCTATGATGTACGGAACTGACTGTTAAGCAGTTAAAAAGAAAGAGGAACAACGAATTAAACCCTTGTTGTTCGGTAGCTGAAGAGCCTCAATATTGGTCTGATTATGGAGCCTTTTTCATGGTATCCTGAAAATCCTCCGATAACTTTACTGACAGATTCAACGCCCAGGTGTCCTCATTTCTACTGTACCAAGAAGCATTTACTATATTTCTCAGTACTTTATTCTTGAATCGTTAAATAATGTTGGTATTACTTTGTTTGTACATCCTCACTATTGTACACTATACGCTAAAGTCAAAAATAAATATTAAATCGACCAGTAGATATACTTTTCATTCAAGGCCCTCAATTGAGTTGGCTAGGTCAATTCTACAAATCATTGAAAAAACAACTGATTGGAGGGTAATCTAAATAAGGTAGACAGAAAAACAAACATTCAACACATTTATGCTGAATCATTAATTCAGTCCTTTGTCCTTTATCCACCTTCCATCTGCCATTTTCGCAAGATATCCCAACATCTAAGTCTCTTTGTCCTGACGATCTGGCAAATTTCTGGTTTCCCTTACAGCTCTCCGATTTCTGCATTTGTTCGTCTCTGTTCCTAGATGTTTAGCATATTTTCTTGTTTTTTGGTTCATAACGCATGTTTCGCTTTCATACAGGACCGTGGATTGGATCATAGTTCAGTATAGTCTCAACTTTGCCTCTCTGGAGATATTTTTTGCGCTTAGTAGTTTTTGTAGAGCTCCGACCGTTTTCCTTCCTCTTAAAATCCGCTTATGCATATGCTCCCTTTTCTTCCTCCTACACACTTTTTTCACGCCTCTTCTCTCTGCTTCATATTCATTTCTATTTTCATCGCTTGATTTGTCTATATATTTGTGTCTTGCCTTGTTTCGTTGGTTAAGGCTTTGGCCTCTAAACATGGCAACAAGCATTGGATACTGCTACTCTTGCAATTTGGAAAAAACAATTTGTGCAAAAATGTAAAAAGGTATTAGAAGAATCTTGGATGCCTGAACATCGCATCGAAGCAATTAACCCAGTCTTCATTTACAGTCCAAACGATACTGACGACAGTTATTATGAGTACGGGTCTAATTCTTGATAACACTGTGGGGTAATATGTTTTCATTTTCTCATTAAAAAAAATTGAGTGTTATTCTTATTATTTGATCAGTAAATACAATTTAGAAACAATAGAATTTGTAATTTTCTTTTATTTTTGCACTAATCATTATACATTTTTCTAAATGAAAGTAAAATACACTATCAATTAAAACCGTATTTTTGATTGGTTTCGACAGTGCTTTAAAAATTGGAAGAATTTGCTATTAAATTTATCAGTACAGCTGACCGCTTAAAAGGCTTTCATCCCTAATCCAAAATACTCGCAAATTCGTGAAATATACTATATCATTTATTTACTAGTAATAATAGTGTTCTTTATATTCAATTGATTTTGTATAAATATTTTCTATGCCACTTTGTTTATCAACGCAAAGAAACTGTTGTGTAGAGATAAATATCTAATTGTTTTCGTTGAGTTAAAAAAATAAAGACTGATCCCTTTTTCCTGTTTTGAACACAGAAATTTAAACAAATCATCGGGGATTGAAATAAATCACAAGGTTTAGTTTACAAACAAACTTGAGCACGCTATCAAAATAGCATATTAGATCGAGACAAGGTAGAAATTGAGATTATTGGATTTTTAACACAAAAACACTATTTTTTCCAATAGTAGAAATTATGAGTTGCCATTATTTCTTTTTGAAATGTTTTCACTTTGTAATAATGGTTTTGCAATATTTTTGTAAACAAGAACCAAAGTTTTCATTTGATATTTTTAAAACACAATTGGCGACAAAACTCTTAGCTAAAAGTTTGTTGTTTGTTTAGTTTTTTTAGTAGAAGATTGAAAACAGCATCGCTTGTCTCTCGGTTCAATATGGATTCGATATATGTAATTTCTTGCTGATCGCTTCTTCTTAGACTACTACCACTTCAAATAAAAGCTCCTCTCTGCCACAGATTAATGCTTAAAGAATTATTCTTTTGCAATATACTGTATCTCTGTCTTCAGCTGTTGTTGTTATTACCTGTTCAGAGTTTAGCTCTGTCCATTGTCGGATGTTTTTTAGCCAGTTCTTTTCACGATGAAATGGTATGAGGTTCCATTGATCATTAAGATTAGATTAGGAAGAGATAGAGGAAAGTCTTAGAGAACTGATAAACACGCACTTTCCGGGCTCAACAATTCTGGATGATGCAGATAGGCAAACCAACATAGACCAAAAGCTTACTAGGCCAAGGTCTACAGATTGGGAAATAGACACAGCAATCACAAGAACAAACATAATTAGATGGGCTATAAATAAGTTTCGGCCATATAAGTCTCCAGGGACAGATGGCATATATCCAATACTGCTGCATATGGGATTAGAGGTATTGATACCACACCTATGCAAGCTCCTCAAAGCCAGTTTAGCATGAGGGGTCGTACCGGAAATATGGCAGAAGGTTAAAGTCATATATTTGCCCAAGCTAGGTAAAGTATCAGACACCAAAGTCATATAGACCGATAAGCTTATCTTCTTTTGTATTAAAAACGCTGGAAAGACTTCTTGATAGATACATCAGAGACGAAGTGCTAAAAGATAATCCTCTACAATAGTCAATATGCATACCAACCTGGTAAATCTACGGACTCTACGTTGGATGATCTAAATAGGCTTATCTCAAAGTCAATGGAAGAAAAAGAGATAGCAATGGCCGCTTTTTTAGATATAGAAGGGGCATTTAAATGTTACCACCAGCTCTTTGATGGGAGCTATGAGTAGACGAGGCGCACCTGCGGTAATATGCAGATGGATAAGGGCATCCCTGGAGAATAGGACAGTAATATTCATTCTGGGTAAAGCAACCATCAAAGCAAAAGTAGGTGGAGGCTGTCCACAAGTAGGAGTTCTGTTCCCTCTACTTTGGGCAACCTTGGTAGATGATGTCCTTAGAAATCTATCCACAGAAGGCTTTTTTGTCTAGGATATGCTGACGATATAGCAATCGTTGTCAGGGGCAGGTTTGCTCAGGTGGGGTCTGAGAGAATGCAAGCCCTAAATATAGTTGACGACTGGTGTAAACAAGAGAGACTGATAGTCAATGCTCAGAAAACACAAATCGTCAACTTCACCAAAAAAGCAGCACTACAAGGCCTAAAACCACCGGTGTTGGGAAGAACAGAGATTTTGTTTAAGAAAGAAACAAAATACCTTGGGGTATATTTTTATCATAGGCTTACATAGAATACTCACATTCTAAAAACTACACAGAAAGCTACTATGTCCCTGGGCAGATGTAGAAGAATGTGCAGAATTTGGGGACTTAACCCCAAAATGACGCTATGGTTATACACAAGGGTTATTAGACCCATGATAACCTATGGCTCGGTGACGTGGTGGACAAAGATGCAGCAAGTGGGAGCAATAAGGCTACTAGGTAATACACAAAGGCTAGCATGCCTGTGTATTACGGGGGCCTTAAAAACAACTTCTACTGCATCGTTGGAAGTCATGCTGAATCTATGACCACTTCATAACTTTATACAGGGCGAAGCCAGATCAGTGATGCACAGATCCATAGTCAGCGACATATAAGCCAGATGCATAGTACTGACAACAGGAAGCTAATCGAGAGGCTAAAAGCCGATATTGTAATGGGGCAACCTATCGATGCAACAGCTACGAGATATAGCTTTAACAATTAGTTCACAATTAAGATACCAGGCAGGGAAGACTGAAATAAAGGTGTACCCATACAAGCTGCTGCTACCTGGTACACGGATGGCTTAAAAACATCGGAGGGTGTGGGAGCCGGCATAGTAGGGACAAATCAAGGGATACATTTCTCGGTAAGTCTATCTAAGGATGTTACAGTTTTCCAGGCGGAAATAACGGCAATCCATCACTGCGTAGAAGAAATAGAAAGGCAGGAAAGAACGTTCTGTTCAGTTGCCATCTTCACGGATAGTCAGGCAGCGCTTAAGGCACTCAATTCTGTAGAGGTCAATTCTAAGCTAGTATGGGATTGCGCGTGTGCCCTAAATAAACTAGGAGACCGTAGCAAGGTTACGGTAGCCTGGGTACCGGAGCACGAGGGTCGTAAGGGCAATGAAAAAGCAGATGAAATGGCCAAACAAGGATCATCAATGCCATTCATTGAACCGGAACCCTTCTGCGGCGTTGCAAAGTCGGTAACAAGAACGGCTACAAGAAAGTGGGTAGATTCTGTCACCTCGAAGAAGAAACAGCAGAGCACATTTTATGTCAGTGTGACAGTCTGCAAATGTGCGGTTCTTTGCATTAGGAGAAGAAAATCCACTTCCAATCCAGAGGACCAATTCAGTCCTCTCACAAAGTTTATCCGTTTAGTTATTAGCTCCGTAACTTCTTCTGGATAGTTTATCCTTTTTAGTATAAAGTTGATGACAGGTGTACTATTTTATGTATCTGTATGGTACTGAATGCTATCCAATGGAAACATTATACATATATACCTACAACTAACAGTCCGAACGTGCACATGTTTTTTGTAAAAATGTTGGTTCGATTTATATTATTGGTTCGTTGTTCAAGTATATACCTTTAGACACCGATTTTAATAGTATTCGCCATATTTCGTGCGTCTTTTAAGGCTACAAGTGAACGTGGTTTGCAGATGTGGATCTATTTATAATAAAATGTGAAAGTTATCTTGTAGTTTTACCCATTTCGTGAAGGATTAAAATTAAAGACAAAAAATAAAAAAAAATCCATTTTTTTAATTTTTATTTTCAAAAATTAAACAATTAAACATAAAATAACAAATACAAATGCAATTGCAATGCAATTTAAAGTTTTATACACCCTATGGCCGCTTCCATAGAGGTAAAAACGACAATTTGTATCAATATAAAGTTAACCTATTACATATTTTGAAACAAAATATTATGAAAGCTAAGTTTTATCGATACATATATTTTAAAATAATTTTAGAATTTATCTAAACTTAGAATCTTATTTCTTATTGTCAAAGGTGAAAATAAACCAAACAAATATTGTACTAACAAATGATTTATATTTAAAACATGTATCCTTAGTATTTAATTACGTAAGGAAACAATTATTCATTTAGTAGCCTTATTTGTATAAAATTAAAGTATTAAAGATTTGTATTGTTCATTATGTCTACGACAGATCAATTTTTTCTAATGAAACCATAATTTTAAACAATTGTCACGAATGGCCACCCGGATTTTCATTGAATTCAAGACGACACAATACGATCAATAAATACAAGCTTTTAAATAAAAATGAGTTAAATATGCCCACCAGAATAAATTAAACTACTGTAGACTTTTCTAAAAAACACAACTTGCAATTTTTTTAATACAACTAATTACAATGTAAAAAATGTTGAAAAAAAAAACAAAAATGCAGTTTTCAGTAGAATAAAATACTAATATTTTCTACTTCCCTTTTTAAACTTACTTTATAATGTTAATTAAAGCATTTCTCGCAATTATTTCCGATACGACCAATACGACTATAAATAATCTAATCAAGTTCTTTGTTTAGTATCTCTTGAACGTGACATTTCCAAATAAATCAAATTCAATATACATAAACTTCATCTCAGGATATTATTTTCTTTCAGTAAAGTCGTATAAAAAGATCGAGATATATTGGGATGAAAGAAGGCCACTGTAATTAACAAGTTCAAGTGTCAAGTGTCAGGTCAACGATGATACAGTCATAGCGACGAATACTGTTGGTCATAGTCAATCTAATTATTTGCTTCTTTATTAGTTACTAACCACTTGTGTTTCTGAGTCGATAGCTTTAAACTGCGAAAATTTCAGTGATTTCGTGAATTCGTAGGTGGTAATAATTGCTATCAAGGTTATAAATATTAAAAGTAATTTGAATTAATTCTCGAGGGATCATAACATGCTTTAAAAACTCGTCTAATCTTTCTTAGACGTAATTTATATTGTTTGTGGTTTTCTGCTTTTTTGTCTAATATTGCTTATTTGTATGGCAACATTTTAAATGATACAAGGACTAACTGTTATAAAAGTTTTCTAAAAAGTAATAAATTTTTTTTAAAATGAACAATGGTTCATTTGCCTTTGCACTTTCATAACAGATTTGCGTCGGTTTTAAAGTCATGCGGGATCAGGGATATAGAGAAGTTTTACAATAGTTATTTTGTCATCTTAAAGTCATCACTACTTGCGAAATTAATGTAAGCTTAATTTATAATCCCCCTGATCATTCCATTACAAAAGAACAGTATGTAGAATATTTGAAAAGTTTGGGGAAAAATTTATATTATTGGAGATGGCTTTAATGCAAAGCACACCCAATGGGATCAACATTGACAACAACTAAACGAAAAGAGTTACTGGCAGTCATAAAAAAAAAAAACAGAAATGTGAAGCAATATTAACAGGTAGAGCGACCTATTGGCCAAGAGATAGAAACAAAATACCAGACTTATAGGCTGTTGATTATGTACTTTGGAAAGGAACTAACAAAACTCAAACAAAAATCAAAGTCAAGGGACTAAATACGGAATCCACGGAATACTTATACAGAAAAAGAATATCAGAAAAAATCGCTGGAAATGAAATATTAGAAAACGATAACATCAAGGAAAGCTGGGTAAAAATCAAAAATAACATAATTAACGTAGCAACAGAATCACTTGGGGAGAGGAAAGTAACGAACACTAACATATTAAAAAAGAAAGCACCATGGTTTAGAGAGGAACTGGAGACAAAATGTGAAGAAAAGAACCTTTTTACAATACAGAACACAACAAACACAACAGGCATATAACCACTATAAACGAATCAGAAATGAAACGAATACTTTAGAAAGACAAATAAAAAGGGAACACTGGCAGAGCTTCTCAAAACAGATGGAACACAAAAAGAAATATGGAGAATGATCAGAAAACAAAGAAAAGAGATGAACGAACTAATAAAAACGAAACACATTCAAAGTTAAACATGGGTAGACTACTTTCGATTCCTATTTACTAAAGGTGACGATAATGAACCACCAACACCAGAGGTGACGAGAAACGAAGAAATAAATATTGAGGAAGAAGAGGTAAAGAAAGGATTAAGGAAATTAAAATATAGAATATCACCAGGAGAGGACAGCAGATGTTAGAAAAAGCAGAGATGAAAACACTTGATAGTAAAACCCTATGGGATAAAGCTATAAGTACAGATATACGACATAGAGGCTAGGTGGAGAACATCAAGGACTGGATAAGAAATAGAAGAGTAGAATGGAACGATCATATAAGACGAATGAAATCAAATAGAGTAGTAAAGACGCCAAGAGACGGTTCCCCAATAGGAAGACGATTAGTAAGAAGACCACGAAAACGATGGGACGACAACTTACTAGAGGCACATTGAAAACAGACAGAGTCATGTCTACATAAAAAGAAGGAGAGAAGAAGAAGAAAGGAACTAAAACGTTAAATCTTCGTTAAAGCTTCGTCCTTTGAATATTTCTTTGTCAAAAAAAATATTTTTGACTTTAAAAATTTAGATTTAATACTTTCCTAGTTTTTTATACTTTTTTGTCCCATTATTTTCATTATTTCTTTTACTAAACGTTTTTATTTGAATTTTATTGCATAAGTATTCTGTTTTTTGTCTTTTTTTTTTGTCATCTTACACACTTGTCTTTGCGTTTTAATTTTACAAAAAATGACCTGATTTACAGTCCACACATCTACATTGTAGATTGTATTGAAGGTAAATTGTTGATTACTAGTGTGTCAAATTATATATCAATTTAGCTATATGTATTTTTTAAAATATAGTAAGATATTATATTTATGAGTACGCTAATGAATTATCTGCCTAAATAAAATCGAATTCTAATTATAACTGAGCAATTAACACTACAATTATTTATCTAAAACACTAGTCTAGTTATTCAGTTTGTAGTTTATTTTTATTTCTGAAGAAGTTCCACAATATCAATTGAGCGCCTAGGGCATCGGCCTCTCTTTCTAATCCGAGAGCCAACATGTATAATAAAGCATAAAAACCTTTATTGAGGCGAAGATTACAGATAAAAGAACAGACGCTTTATATTTCGGGAAGTTGTTGCAGAACAGTCTTTAAAACAGAAACATTCACTGACAGTCGTCGATCTTACAAGTCTGAAGCCCATTAATGTGTGTGTTATGAACTTTACCGACAAACTCATAAACATAGATAACCTTTTCTTCTAAAGGTAACAATATATATATATATATATATATATATATATATATATATATATATATATATATATATATATATATATATATATATATATATATATATAATATATTAATATATTTGTCTGTTTTCTTGGTTTGTCGGTCTGGTATTATAGACCAATCAAATTAGTAAAAAATAAGAATTTTTTCGTCATGAGTGCATAGACCAGTTTGGCAGTTGAAATGCGTAGTATGAGATAATCCAAAAAGACTCCCATCTAGGGATTCATCATTTTTTAGTGAAAGTATGTTTAAATAAACAGTCAAAACGCCAAACTCTTTATTTATTTGCTCATAACTTAAAAATTTGTCTATTTAGAGATTTGACGTCAACAGGCAACTTTTCAGAAAAAAAGATACACAAAATGAGATGATATTGGATGATAAACAAAAAAGTTATTGCAAAATAAACAACAAAATCGCTGTTTTTGAATATTTTTAATAACTTTTTTATTATTTATTAAAATTTGTTTAAATTTACATGAACTTAAGTGTGTTATCGTGTTTGAATTGTGTACAAACAGATAGGTTGAATCGTTTTTGCGAAATTTAATTTGTTTATAAAATTTTTTGAAAATGAGCTAATTTCTAAGGCATGTCCAGATAATTTGACTCAATGTATCTCAATAATCCGAGGCTTACTTTCTTTGTTAAGACGTATATTAATAACCTATGGAAACAAGTTTAAAAAAACTACATTTATGTACACAAAATGATTTAATAATAAATAGCACTTTTTAAGCTTATAAAAATTTACAATAACTTTGTAGAATTTAGTTTAAATTAAATCGCAAGAAATATTCGGAAAGCTAGTTAAAAAACACAATTAAAAAAAGAGGTCCTACAACCTCTAGGAGTCAAGATAGAGCCAAGAAATAATTACATATTATTCATAAGACTGAATTATCTAACACGACGTTCTTTTCATTCTTAACAACGATATTTTTAGTATTACATATTTGGAAATAGTTTTTGACCTCGACGTTTAAAAAAATAATACGAATTTATTACATACAGTTCTTCGGTAATTATACTTAAGTTTACCGATAGTAAAAAATATTTAAAATATAAATATTTCAAATATTTAATAATAAATAAATATCACATAAATCTATTTTGTTTCAGATATGTCCTTATATCCTGCCAACAGTACTACAACCGACTGTATTCCAAAGTTTCTATATGGGTCCAGTTAGTTTTTATCTGGGGTATAGCATTTCTTCTAATGGTAAGAGAGAATTTGTCTATAATAATTATAAAAGGAACTTTTATTTAGTATATAAGCAATCATTCAAACAAAATGCATCGACAAATGATCACTAATAAATGCATTTTTTTAAGCCCTTTTCTCTATTCGGATTGTCGAATATAGGCCACTCCTAATTTTCGCCATTCATCTCTGTTGTTTGTAAGACGTTTCCAAATTGGTCCTACAGTTCTTTTAATATCGTCGCTCCAGCGCATTTGCGGTCTTCCTCGTGGTCTTTTGGCTTCATATGGCCGCCAATTCCCGATTTCTTTATTCCATTGACGTTCGTTATGTCCAGCCCATTTCCATTTCAGTTTAGCTGCCTATTCGACAGCATCTTTTACTTTTGTTCCATTACGAATGTCTTCATTGGTTTTATGGTCTTTGAGTGAGATACCCAGCATCTGACGTTCCATAGCTTTCAAAGTTTTTCTGATCTTCTCCATGTTTATTTTAGTAAATGTCCAGGTTTAAGCTTCATATGTAAGTACAGGTACGATACAGGAATTAAACACTTTGGTTCGCAGTCTTTGAGGTATATTTTTATTTTTAAGTACGTATGAGAGTCTTCGGAATGCTACCCATCCCATTTTTACACGTCTGCTTATTTCGGTAGTCTGACTTTCTTTGCTTACCTTGAAATTTTGACCCAGATATGTATATTCATCTACGTGTTCTGTCTCTGTCCCTTTTATGTTTATCATAGGTTTGTCATCTTTGTTTGACATTAGTTTAGTTTTGCTGAAATTTATTTTCAGTCCTTTTTTTAGGGATTCTGTGTGTAGCTTCTCAATCATCGTGTTCAGTGCATTCCACGTGTCGGCTATTAGTACTACATCATCTGCGTATCTAAGATCATTCGAATATCTTCCGTTAATACTGATTCCCTTATTTTTTCAGTCTTTTGACTTAAAGATACCTTCTAGGGCAGCTGTAAATAATTTTGGAGATATTGTGTCTCCTTTTCTTACGCCTCGGTTGATTTTTACAGGTCTTGTTTCGATTCCATTACCCAACATCACTAGCATTTCAGCTTGTTCGTAAATATTATGTATTAATATTCTGTACCTGAAGTCGATCCGGTTGTTGACTAATGCTTCTTCTATTGTCCACAGTTCTACGCTATCAAAAGCTTTTTCATAATCTGTAAAAGCCAGACATAATAGGAGATTGTATTCGTTAGTCTTTTCTATTAGGATTTTCAAAGTATATAGATGGTCACAGGTGCTGTACGCTTTTCTAAATCCGGCTTGTTTTACTGGTTGATATCCGTCAAATTTAATTGTTAACCTGTTTGTAATAATCTTTGTAAAGCTCTTGTAAAGTTGTGAAAGAAGTGAAATTGGTCGATAATTTTTCAGGTCTGTGGTGTCTCTCTTTTTGTGTATTAGTATTGTTTTAGTAGCATTCCATTGTTTGGGTATGTTGCCTTCGAATAGACATTTATTAAATAGTGTTTTTAGATATGTGATGGCTTCTTCTCCGCCTTCCTTCAGCATTTCTGCTAAGATTCCATCGCTTTCAGTAGCTTTATTCCTTTTTATTTCTTTTACTGCTCTTTCTATTTCTTCGTGGCTTATTTCGGGCATCACTTCTGAGTTGACATTTGTTATCTGCCTTTTCAAGTTCTGGTTTGAGGAGTTAGGGGGATCGTTTCTGGAACGATACAGATCGTCGTAGAACTTTTTAATTGAGTTTGATCAGATTTACTTTTTTCTAGTTGTCCTTGTTCATTTTTAATGGTTATTATGTTTTTCTTTCCTAGTTTCGGTTTGGTGCATTTGAGACTTCGGTTTTTCTCTATGACTTGTTCTATACGGTCTTCTTGATGTTTTTTAATGTCCTCTTTTATCTGTTTTCTTATTACTCGATTAAGTTCCTTAAATTCTGCAGTGTCTATTTTGTTTTGTCTCAGAAGATCTTTTCTTTGTTTCAGCATGTTTTGTTGCTTGCATTTAATAATTCTTTTGTTATGACTTCATTGATTTCATTTAAGCTAAGTTTATCTAGATTTAATACTTCCGCGGGTTTTAACTTGCTTTTATATTGTTCTGTATTAGCTTTTAGTTTATCTGTGTCTATATTCCAAGCTTTTCTAAATTTATTTCTATTTTTATTATGTTTTATCTCTAATTTTGCTCTAACAATTCGGCAATCGCTACTTATTTCGCCGTATTTATTACTGTTACGTCCTGTATGATATCTGTTTTGTTACACAATATGTAATCTATTTCGTTTCGAGTTTTTCCGTCTGGGGATAGCCACGTTCACTTCCTTTGAGGTTTTTTCTTATAGAATGTAATCATTGCATAGTATTTGTGGGCTTGTAAGTTAACCAAGGTTTCTCCTCTCTCATTTCTAACTCCACAGCCGAATTGTCCTATATAGTTTTCGGTTTTTTCAAGTCGTCCAATCTTAGCGTTGAAGTTTCCTATTATCATCGCTTATATGCTGTGATAATTCGTGCTAGTTTCTGCAATTTTCTCATAAAATTCGTCTATCTCTTCATCGGGATGTGCTGCGGTTGGAGCATATACTTGAAGTATAGAATTACTCTACTGTATGTGCATATTTCTTGGAAATTAGAAATCCTACGCCATCTAGGCTTTGTTCTTCTCGTCCTTTGTAATATAGGAATTTACCGGACTCTAGTGTTATGCACTCTTTCCCTTTTCTTTTTACCTCTGCTAGACTAATTATGTCCCATTTTAAGTCCTTGATGTCTTCTTCGAGTTCGTAGACTTTTTCATCTTTGCTTAAGGACCTTATATTTAGAGTTGCGATGTTCAATCGTGTGGTTTTATCGATTTCTTGTTTCCCCCAGATTCCATAAAGTTGTCTTTTTTTCCAAAGGAGTGGGATTTGCCATTACTGTATGGTCTACCCACCTGGGGATCCATTCCTTTTGTTTTAGATATCGCCATATTCCTGTTAGGAGGTTTTTTAGCTTTAAAACACCATGATGGCTAGACGGGGTGATGAGTGATTTTATACAATTCCTAAAATCAAGAGATTGCCACTTCCGCCATCCACACCTTACCGAAGGTATTCTTCTCCGCCGTGGCTGCCGTTGTGGACTTCATCCGTGACCATATACAAGGGACCCTAAGCAGGTCCTGAAATCTGCAGAGGGCAGGGATTAATTCTTTTTCCCTGATAGGTCTATCCAAAGGAATTCCTACCCGCTATCCATCAATGCATTACTAATTACTTATTTTTTATATTATTTATTTTTATTTTAACAGTTTTTAATTTTTTTAGATGCCCCCGTTGGTAGGAATCTGGGGACAGCTGGGACTGAATCCATCCACATTTTCCTGTACGATACTACCGAAAGACGGAAAATCTCCGAAGAAAGTTATTTTTTTAATAGGATTTATCCTTCCTTGTGTAGTTATAATATTGGCGTATTCGTGTATATATTATAGTGTCAGAAAATCAAGAAAAAAATTAAAATCTCATCGGTAAGATAATTTTATGATCAATTATAACTAGCTCTAATATTTATAGCTCTTCTATATAGCGTGTAAATGTTCATTGTTGAAGGGATCCTTCTGCTGTTTCTATTACTGTGCTGACATCAGGAATGACTCACCGGTTTTGTTATACCTTTGAACCATAATGTTGTTTGTGACCTGATCATCCTCCACCTTCAATTTTACTCATTAAGATGATATTTACGAGATCGTGTTTGTCATCTCTTCTGTTGTAAACAAAAGTTAACTCAAAATCACACCCGTAGTTTCAACTACGAAGTACAGTTATTTTAAGATTATTTAAATTTTTAATTTTATGTTTTAGACCAATTACGGAAAAGAAGAGCACTCGAAGAGAACGAGACGACAGCCGACTGACGAAACTCATGGCCCTGATATTCGTCTGCTTCCTTATATCGTTCTTGCCATTGATGTTAGTTAACGTCCTTGACGACATTGACATTAGATATCCAACTCTGCACGTATTAGCTTCCATAGCAACTTGGGCTTCTAGTGTTATCAACCCATTTATATACGCTGCCAGCAACAGGCAGTACCGTTCAGCATACTCCAAGTTATTTAGGATAGTTAAGTCTAGTGTAGCTTTTTCTGATTCTAAGCATTCGAATAACTTAAAACAAGATAAGAATTCGGTTACCTACAAGCCTAGTGGTAGCGTCACACATTCCTGAATTGTATATAAAAACTTGAGACTGATATTTCGAAAAACGTAACCAAAGAATATATCGACCAAACAAAAATGTTTAACTCGTAGAATTATACTAGCCTAATTGAAAATATATTTAACACAATCCTTTTGTCGAATGATAATTATATTATTCATTTAGTCGTGGTGTATCGTTGAAAATAAAAAAAAAAATATTAGCTAACTGCGATTTGTATACTGTTTACCCTTGATAGAGTCATATTCTGCCCAGTAATAAATCACTGGCCACATGATACAAAAAGTTTATACAATAACTTTGCTCTCAACTTTTGCAAATTATTTGGTGTGATAGAAACTAGATTTGAAACATTAATCTCTGTTTGGGCATTGATTGATTTATTGTATGATTATTTTTCTTTACAGTAGCAATCATAGCATTGCAAGTCGTTTTGATTTCATAAACTTCCACAGACATGTAAAAACAGTTCATTAAAGGCAAAGGAGGGGTTTCGTGATCGATTGAGATCCATGAGATTTTTGATCCGCTGAATCTGAATATTCAACATGATAATCCGAACTTTTAGGCAGGAATTTGTTATTAACAATTTAATTGTTTAAATACTTATAACTCATCGTTCAAATCATGTTTCATTTCTTTTCAAAAAACAAACCAAACTTTTAAAAATAAAAATCGGTCCATTTGAAGCCGAGATATTGTTATTATTAATAAATAACAAATTATTGACTATATCAGACATTTTTGCTTATAACTTTGCTTTTGCTCAACATAAAAAGCTGTAAAGCACCTCATTTTAAAGCTATGATTATAGGATTTAAAGTAAATTTTGAAAAATTAAATTTTATCCTTTTTTGACGAAGTTATATAAATTTAAATTATACCATTTAGGTTTAAAAAAACAATCGAATTGTTTATAACAATTTTATAACAATTAACTAAAAAATTCAGTATCATGTTATTGAGGAGTATAGTACAATGGAAAACGAACATTTTGACGTTTACTAAACTCATTTTGATGCAGTTTTCGCTAAAATACAGTAATTTGAAATTGATCCAGCTGATGCGCTTAACGCGCACCCGGCACGGCACGTCTCGTAAATCTCAAATTGTTCATTATTGCCTGTAGAGTAATAATGTATTATTTCATTTATTTATCATTTAATAATAAAATATATTCGGAGTCAGCAAGACAAAATACATAAAAATCAATTATAGCTCTCATGGACCTCAATCGGACACGAAACTCCCTTTTGCACCTAGACTATAGTGACTGTAATGAGTTTTTAATAATCTTTCAATTATTATCTTTAACGATGGTCTTATGTATCACTTAGAGCTTCTAGGCTGTATTTTTTATACTTTGTGGTCGTTGTTTATACACATAACCCTTTGATTGCTTTTATTTCATTCCATGTGTTATGTTGTTGGTTTTTGTCGCTCATATAAAGGGAGTAATCGCGTTATTAATTTTAGATTTCGTATTTCCCACTATAGTCTACTATATTAATACAGTCCTCGATTTTTTCTTTATTTTTTTTTTGGTTTTCAATTATTTCATTCCCAACTCTTTTACAACCTTTTGGCTCTTTGTTCATTCACTGTTTACTGAAACCTGTTTTCTTCCTTCGACTTTTTATTTTGCCTTTAATAATTGTTGTAGTATTGCATATCGATTTCCCCCCAATATATATCCCAGATAAGACATTTTTCGGTGTTCAAAAGTCTTTAATAATTCTGTATCTTTACTAATCCTCCTTAGTATTGCCTCGTTAGTTTTCCTTGCCGTCCAAGGTATTTTCAACATCTGACTATGAATTCAAGGGTCCACACGTCTGCTCCATACAAGAGTACATACCAAACACAGCACTTAATATAGCGTCCATTAATCCTAAAAACTCATACTTTTATGAACCAAAATGGGAAATTATTATCAGCATACCTTCTTTTATCTCCAGTTCAACAATAATCTCCTTCACGTGTATATATTATATCATCGGGTCGATTATGCAGTAGCGATTATATTTTATCACCTTATTTTAAAAAAAGTAATCATGTTAAGTAATTTACATTCACATGTATAAACATGTTAAACCTTTGTTGGTAAAAAAGAACCTTCAAATAAAATCTTCTTCTTCCTCAGCTTTTCCCTTTTCTGGGGTCGCTGTTCATTACTCTTCGTCGCCACTCATTTCGGTCCATCGGGTCTTCTTCACGTAAACTTTTCTCTCTTAAAGTCCTCAGCCACACAGTCCTTTCATCTTCTCCTCGGTTTTCCTCTATCTCTTCTTCCATTAACTTCTAACAGCTCTATCCTTCGTCCCACATAGCTTTGATCTCTGACGTGTCCAAACCATTGCAGTCTTTGTTCTTGAATCTTTTTTGAGACTGTAGTCACCCGGGCTCTTCCCATAATTAACTCCTTTACCAACTTCTTCAACATTTTTTTGTTCTCCTAAGATTAAACAGGTAAGGGCTCAGTGAAGAGCCTCGATGCAAAGCAACTGTCTCTGGAAAACTTTCGGTCAATCCGACAGCAGTCCTTACTTTGGTGTACTCCCTCAAACATATCCTTCACGAGCTTTATGTACTTCTCAGAAACGCATTTCTCTCTTATATATCTCCATAGCTCTTGTATAAGAATTGTGTCATACGCCTTCTTAAAATCTATAGATATCAAATATAGCTCTCTTTTCTTCTCGCTGTATTTCTCTATCAACTGTCTCAACGCATGCAAGGTATCCGTTGTCCTCCTTCCTGGCGTAAACCTAAACCTTAAACTTTGCTCTACAGTTCTCCCCCAAATTTTCATTGTGTGCGACATTAACTTTATACCTCTATAGTTCTTACTATCCTAAATGTCCCCTTTATGTTTAAGAATGATACCATCACACTCTCTTTCCATGCATTCTGCATCCTTTCTTCCTCATATATCCTACTCATCATTTGCCACAAAATATCAACCCGTTTCTCTCCTAGAGCCTTCCAAACCTCCACAGGTATTCCATCAGGACCTATTGCCTTACCGTTCTTCGTCCCATTTAACGCCTCGACAACTTTATCTTTCACTATCGCAGGTATTATACTCTCATTTGGGATCCCGCATCGTCTATCTCTCCTCTGGTGTTTCCAGACCCTTCAAATGAAATGACCCACAATTTATAATCAAATGTTGCACGTAGCTTTTTTTTAAAGAGTCTGGAATTGTAAACTAACCATAAATTTACTTTATTTAAAAAAAATAAGATGGTGTGTCTACGCACTATTGGCCGAAAATCCGAAGGTATGATCAATTTAATCGTGATTATGGACCAAAAATTATCCATCATTACTAGCCGTTCTACGGTTTTTCTGTCGATATTGCAGGAGTTGTTTAAGTTTCTGGCTTTCTAAATACTTTATTCGAGTCGGCAACTCTTTTGGTAATGTCATATTTGTATATACCAGATAAATTATGTTTCTTATAGTAAATCTACAATCTGATCTAATTTCAAAAGGAATATATTATAAACACCTCCCGCTACATGTTGGACACTTGTTTCTCATCATGCTGGAAGTTATTCTGTGCATTTTCAAATTCAGTCGATACTTAAAATTATTGTAAATGTTTTATAGTTTTTCAAATGTTTATTGTTAGTTTAAATATTGTTTAAGATATATAGGCTCAGATTAATATGATTTTGACAACGTTGACCAAAGATATGTTAGATAGTATTAAATAATGTTAAGCTTCGATCCTTGTATAAGTAAACTGGAAATTATATTTTTTTAAATATATTTACAGTTTTCACTATTTTTAAATACAGATCACTAGGTTGTAAGGTAACTGGTTTACTTTTTTTATTGTGTAAATAAACAACGATTTTAAGTTAATAATGCTCCTGTCTCTCTAAATATGTCTTTTTCTAAACTCTCTATGAAAGTGAGAATATGAAGAACCTTAGATTTTCTTATTTGCTCAACTGCATCTTGGATGTGTGTTTCTGGAAAATTTATCTTTAATTCTACATCTTGAGATTAAGTACTACAGTTTTTAACTTTTGACAGAACTTGTATATTTTCAAATATTTAAAATATTTTTCAGAAATATGCAGGAAGTTTGGACGTCGTCTTGTTCTTTACATTCATATCTTTTCATGGCTTTTCGCGTTTTCAATTCATTTTCATACATTGGTATTTCTCAGTTTCTGTAAATTATTTTATGGATGATTCTGAGAAAAGTTTTAAGAACGTGAGACATAAGACTTTTTATTCGGTAGTTTGAATGTATTCATTTTGCGCTGTAACTAGGTTTTTACAAAATTGCTGTTTTTCACCAGTTTAGGTTATGCTTATTTAATGGCGACAAGACTCGCCATATCACGATACTTTTTCTGGATTCCTGTAGTATCTTTTAAGGTGGCGCCACCTATGACCGTGCCGGTAGCTTACCGCTTAGCCCCATTCTCATTAATAAGTTTAACAACCAAAGAATCTATACCCATACCATAATAGATGTTATACATTAGATACTTTTTGGTCGTTGAATGTTCAATATTTAGCTGTTCTTGAGATCAACTGTTCTATATTTTCTTTTGATAATGTGTCATCTATTCAGTTTATTTCCTAAAGAACTGATAGGATGAAAAAGAGCATTTCATCGGAGATAATTGTGCATTATGAATCTTTCTTCACTTCTATCCATTATGTTTCCACTTTCTAAGAAGTTCCATCTCCAAACATTCCAGGAACATATATATATATATATATATATATATATATATATATATATATATATATATATATATATATATATATATATATATGCGTGTGTGTAACCTATAAATCCGCAGTAAAGACTTATAGATAATTTATTTTATATTTCAATCATCAAAAAAGTATTTTTTATGAATGAATGAATAGGGTGTACATGATGTAAAATCCATTTATAGTTTGTTAGAATGGAGTTTTTCTACACCAATGTAAAATATTTAATTTTTATGCCTATTGATATTTAGTAATATCATATGGATAAAAGATAAATATTATATGCAAAAAAATCTTTTGTACAAATTTCTACATACGTCTATTTTAAGTTATTTTTATGTTTTCATACTAATATAATAATATGTCACGTTAATTATGTTCTAGAGTGATACTTTTTTAGTTTTATAACTTATATGCATTTTTGTAAGCAGACTTTTTGAAAATAAAGACATACAAAAACGTGTAGTATTCATTTTTTTAACCTCATAATAGAACCATCGAAAAAATAGTAACTGAAATAGTTTTGAACATGCTGAATGTCGAGACATTTATGGTTTAACATTATCAAATAAAGTTTGGTTAGAGTTATTTTGTAACAGTACATTACAGTTTCAATAGAATATCCCTAGTCAATTATCATTATAAAAACTATCGAAAACATCTACCAAAACAACAAAAATGGAAGTCAGAATAGATGGACAACTTACAGAACCTATAGAGGTAGGCATCGAAATAAAACAAGGGGATTCATTGAGCCCAATGCTCTTCAATTTAATCATGGATAAAATCATCCTAAGATAAAGATAGTTTGCAAAGCCTGGTCCACAGATTTGACATAAGAACAAAAGAATTTAATATGACAATCTCATCTCAGAAAACTAAAACAATACTAGTCGGCAAAAGAACCAACCAGATATAAAATAGAAATTGATGGCATCAGTATTGAAAAAGTAATGGAAATACACCACCTTGGAATTACACTGTCTAGCTACAGAGACCTAGACAAAGAAGTGAGAGATCAAGTACAAAAAGCAAATAGACTGGCAGGATGCCTTAATAACATTATATAGCGGAACAGACATATTAACACTGAGATGAAGTAAAGTATTTATAAAGCCAGTGTAAGACCAATATATATATATATATATATATATATACATATGCCTCAGAAACAAGATCCGACACAGCCACAACGCAAAGGCTACTGGTAATGGCAGAAATGAGAGTACTGAGAAGAATTACACGAAATACGCTGAGAGATCGAAAGAGAAGTGAAGACATTAGAAGAAAATGTAACGTACAGTGTATATATAAATGCACACAAAATAGAAAAAAAAGAATCGAATAACCACATAAGCAGAATGGAGGAGACCCGTGTCGTCAAAAAAGTGAAAGTGATAAGTCAGCAAACGGCAAAAGAAGTATCGGACGACCGCGCAAAAGATGGAGTGACAACCTTTCATAGAGGTATTAATCCGCCAATGAACAAGCAGAATTGCTTATAAAGAGGAAGAAGAGAAAAATTATTATGGCAAATACAAACCAAAGATAGCATATTACTGATCATGGACTTCGGAAGCCAAGAAGACATCTCTAAATACAAACTGCATTCTACTTTCTTGTAGAAGGAACACTCGATTTTGAATAGTTCATAATAGTATCTTAAGTGTGTGGCTCATCAAACTGATAAGTCTAAAATCACTTCATTTGGTGAGCCTGCTTTTTATGGTAAAATGTTATAAACAGTGACTCCAACCAATCATCTGATATTATTCCTTCGTTGTAAATTTTGTTGGAAAGTGTTTAATTAGGTAATGTTTTCCTCGTCCAAAAGTTTAAGTAGCTCAGCTCGGATATGATCTGGTCCAGGTGCTGTATTGTTTTTGGCTTGTTGTATTGTGTTTCTGACTTCTGATTTCAGTATACTGAGACCTCTGTCTAACTGGTTGTCACAGGTAGTATGTGTATGTGTATCATTTTCTCGAGAAGAATCGTCAAAAAGGTCGCTGATATATATCTTCCGTTCTTTACACTGTTGTTCGTAATCACAAATTTTTTCATCTGCATTTTTAGGTACGAGAGCATTTTTCGATTTCCTAATTCCTGAGGTAAATTTAAGTTTGTTGTAGAGGTTGAAACTGTCGTGTTTTTTTCTTTGAAGTCTTCTATTTCACTTATTTTTTGCCAATATTGTAGGTGTTTCCAAAGACTTTTTCTAAAATCGAGTTTTGTATGTCGTACCAACATTCGTTGATAGTTGGTATATTGGTTATTTTGTGTATTTTTCTATTTATCTGCTGTGATATGTATACACGTGTTTGGGGGTTTATAAGGCGCTCAAGATATATCTTTATTATTTAAATTATTATAAATAATGTTAATATTAATATTAATATTAATATTAATATTAATATTAATATTAATATTAATATTAATATTAATATTAATATTAATATTAATAATTAATTAATATTAAATAATAAATAAAAATTAATATTAATAATTAATAAATTATTATATACAAAACATTGCTGAGGCCGGTCCTCACATATGGAGCAGAAACATGGACCCTAACGCAGAAAGATAAAAGACTTTTGGGAATATTTGAGCGTAAAATACTCCGCAAAATATTTGGAGCTATAAACGACCAAGGGCAGTGGCGCAGAAGATATAATTTTGAATTGTATCAGCTCTTTGATGAGCCAGATGTCATAACGTTCATTAAAACACAGCGACTTAGATGGGCTGGACACATAATACGAATGCCAGAAAATACGATTGCTAAAAAGCTAACCACAGGAACACCTGTAGGAAGAAGAAGCAAAAGCCGACCGCGAATTAGGTGGTTAGATGGAGTTGAAACCGACTTACGGATATTAAAAATCAGAAGATGGCAACATGTTGAAAGAAACCGAATAGAATGGCGACGAATCTTAGAGCAGGCCAAGATCCACAGAGGATTGTCGAGCCAAAGATGATGATGATGAGGATATATCTTACTAGGCTTAGTTGGCTTTGTTAATTTCTTTAACTTAATTTGTATTTTGGAGCAGAGTAAATTATGATTTGAGTTTATATCAGAGCCGGAGTATGTTTTTACATCTTTAATATTGTTTTGAAATCGGTAGTTTATTAAGATGTAATATATTTGATTCCGTACTATTCTACCTTGTTGTCCATCTTGAGAGGATTTCCACGTGTACAAACGCCTTTCAGGAATTTAAAACCAGGTATTTGTAATGACGAGGTCAATTTCTTGACAAAATTCGATTAGAAGTTCACCCCTCTGATTTCTCTCTCCCAAGCCAAAGTTTCCGGAGATGTTTTGGGTTATTTTCTGTCCAACTTCAGCGTTAAAGTCTCCTATAACTATTGTTGTTTCGTGTTTCTTTGTTATTTTTGGCACTTCTTCTATTTGATTGTAGAATTCTTCAATTTTCTGCTCATTTGTGTCAGCAGTGGGAGCAGAATCTTGGAATATATTTATATTTGTAGGTTTGGCATTCATCTGTATTAAAATTACTCTGTCTGATATTGGGATGAAGTTAGTAACGTACTTACTAATATGTTGTTTAATAATTTTTAATACTCGATGCATAGGGTCTTGGTTTTCAGAAAAATAAACGGCGTATCCGTTTGCTATAAAATTCCCTGTATTTGGCCATCTTGTTTCGCTCACCCCCATGATAGTGTTTAGTTTGTCCATTTCAGAGAATAGATTTCTCAGCTTACCGGCTTCATATAAAGTTGTTACATTCCATGTAACTATACGAGTTCTTCATTTTCATCTTATGATGTCTGGTGATGTTTTGATCATAAGGATTTTGCTGGCTGGCGACCTGGAAAGCTCTGTGGTTTATTTGTAAATTTCTTCCCCTGCTAGATCTTGAGTTCCGCAGCCCATTACCAATAATACTATTCGTTTCACTAATCGATGCCATGATAACTTTATTAGGAAGTATAATGGGTGGTTACTTGTTGCCTTAAGTGTCCGTATTAAACTAACATAGTAATGAAAATGCTGCTTCCCATTTCCATATGCTTTGGTCCTTCCCGTGTATTTCATTTCCTCGATACCACCCTATATCTGGGAGGCATTCCTCTATTCGCCACCTAGGGAGGCGCCTGATGGTAGATATAACAACCACACACAACGACTTTGATTTGAACCATTTTTCTCTAAAATATGAATTTGAAAAAATTATTTTTTTACTTTTTATGATTGTTTAAAAAAAAGAAAGCAACATCAGCTGTACATCTTCAAGGATTTGTCATCAGCTCTCCCTCATATATCTTTTAGAACCTTCAAAAACTCGTGAAAGATTTTTATGTAAAATCGATAATGTAGGTACACTATTTAGAGGTAAATAAAATTCTTAATTAATTACTGCTACGTTTATTTAGACAAATAAAATATAAAGTTATCACAAAAGTAGATCAGTCTGTTTTTGTAATGTTAAAATAAGGAATATAAGTGTAGAACAATGTAAGATTTGCATGCTACTACAGTATTTTTCAGTTGTATGATATAAATCTTACAAATACAATGTTAAGAAATGTTATATCCAAACACATGTAGTTTTCCTCATGCTATAGTATAAAGATAATCGAAAATTTTATCCAAAAAGTATGTAATATAAAGGAAAATACACAAAAATACAGAAAAATATGAAGACTGGATATCATAAAAATAAAAAAATATCATAATTATTTTTCATACATACTACTATAATGTGCAAAAAGAAATGCGTAAATTAAAACACTTGTTCACACTAAAAAAGATATAAAATATTAAACTATTCTTAAATTGATAACCAGTAAAGTAAATCTATAGACTTTAGACTTAGACTTAGGGTAGGTAAACTTTATTCAGATTCAGAGGAGGTTCATTAATAAACAAAATCGAAACTAGGTTTTTCGAATGTAAGAAAGTCTACTTTAGAAACCCAACTGAATGCTTCCTGATACATAATAGATATTTGTAAATATTTATTTGTAAATTATTTGTCAATCAGCAACAAAAAAATGTTTGTTATAAAAAATTTAAAAAACAATTTAGGTTACTATTAGAGACGCAAATTATAATGAAGAGACTAATATATAATAATAATATATCCTTATAAGTAGGTAAATAATCTATGAGGTAAGGTTCAGAATAAATACATGCATATTTATTTTATCATTTTCTTGAGCATTTTTTGATTGTTAAGTTCTCTGGATTATCTTAAATTAGATCAGAAAGAAATGCTAACATGAGCAATGAGTAAGGGAGGCAGAGGACTGTAAATAATTTAGTTCAGTATAAGACAAGGACTGCTTAGCTCGGGGAAATAAGATTTCCCTCGGGACTGTGACAAATCCAGGTTACTTACTGAAAATTTTTTACTTATTATAGATCTATATAAAGAAAACCTATACGTTTTTTGCAGAGATTTTGGCGTCTTGTTTAATTAATAACAATAGTGTAAAAAATGCGTAAAATGTGTAAAAAGTGTAAAAAATGGCATTTTTCGAATTTTTGTTTAGCATTACCTTTTTCTACACCAAATTCGCAGTCTTCTATTGATATTGATAGTCAATTACATTATATTGGAGTAAGAGATCCAAATATGACACACTCTTCAAAATCATCGTCAATTTCTTCTACTCCAGAAATTTTGCAACTGCCTACTGAAATGAAAAGAACGATGAGAACATTTCCATCAAAACTTCAGCTGAAAAACCGACGGAAGAAAAGAATCCACAAGCTTCACTCGAAATCACGAAACAATCACACGTTAAAAGAAGCATTCAGGAAGCATTATCTCCCCCTATCGTAAATCTGAATGCAAATACTCAATTATTTACTTCTTCACCCAATACTCACAAAATCAAAACCCAAAAATCAAAAAAAATCCAAACGCTCAGCACCATCCTCTAATTTTCTTAAAGTTTTCATAAATGAAATTCCAAATCACTTCTCTTAAACTACGATCAACTCATGATGATGATGTGACAGTTTTCTAGGCGGAAATAACGGCAATCCATCACTGAGTGGAAGAAATAGAAAGGCAGGAAAGAATATTCTGTTCAGTTGCCATCTTCACAGATAGTCAAGCAGCGCTTAAGGCCCCCAATTCTGTAGAGGTCAATTCTAAGCTAGTATAGGATTGTGTGTGTATGCCCCAAATAAACTAGGAGACCGTGCCCATAAGGCCAATGAAAAAGCAGATGAAATGGCCAAACAAGGCTCATCAATGCCATTCATTGGACCGGAACCCTTCTGTGGCGTTGCAAAGTCAGTAACAAGAACTGCTACAAGAAAGTGAGTAGCTCACAAATCTCTGGAATGGTGAAGGAATTTACCAGGACATAGACAGGGGAAACAGTTCATTACAGAACATTCGCCAAGATTTACGGCAGACCTAATAAGCAAGAGAGAAAAACAGTCGAAGCCATAGTAGGTCTTCTAACAGGGCACTGTAAGCTGAATAAGCACTTGAAGCAGATGATGACCTGTTCAGATTCTGTCACCTCGAAGAAGAAACAGCAGAGCATATTTTATGTCAGTGTGACAGTCTGGCAAATGTGCGGTTCTTTGCATTAGGAGAAGAAAATGCACCGGCAAATTGCTACATGGAAGGTACAGTCTCGAAGCTACTAGACTTTATAAAAAGGGTCAGGCTAGAGAATGTTATCTAGGACTAGAGAACCACAATAGATCTAAAAAGGTCGCAGTGGAATAGACCAAAAGGCCACCTTTCTAAATCTATCTATCTATCTATATCACGCTAAATATTACGTTATACGGAAAATCAAGGAAAACCAATAGTAGACCGCTACATTAAATTTTTAGGAATGCATTTTAACAACAAACTAAAATGGCGAGAACATATAAAGCAATTACAATTAACTTGCCATAAGCGAATACATATTTTAAAAACATCAAACAGGAAATTAGTTTCCGACCAAAATACAATATTATTGGTATACAAATCGCTGAACTTTATTACAGGCGAATGCAACTGACACTAACACATTCATCCTCAGTATACTGTAATCCAGAAAAACCTATTTACATCAACACTTCACAGATAAGTACAGCGCAATTTTTAATTCTAATGATAAACTGTGTAGACGCATTCATTATCTTTAGATACGTACATTACCTTTACAACTTTTCATTTGTGTGTACCTAATCTTATTTGTTTATTATCTAGTTATATTTGATTTACTTATGCGTTAGTTCTAAACCTTTGATTTACAATGTTTTATCACTTTGTTTTGTCAAATTAATAAAAATATTTTGGTTTATAAGACTTTCTATTATATATAAGTATAAACCATTGTAATTTTTTACATGGTAACATTCATTATTTCTCGAAATAAATGGAATTGATGTATGTGAGGGTAGAGCTCATACGCGTGCAACTATGTATAATAGAAGACATTTGTAAAGGCGGGTTTTTGGCGGGAATTTTGTTTTCTTTGTATTTAGTGACAGACTAAATTCTTCCCTTGTTTATATTAGTTTGTTTATATTAGTTTATTACATAATCTCTGGAGACGTCAATATTTTCTGCAATAAGCGCGGTGTCATCTACATATTTAGTAACACAAATGAGGTGACCATTAATTGTTATTACTGTTACTTTCTTCTTAAGGGCTTTCTCTTAATTATTTCTTCTGAATGAACATTGAATAATATTACTGACATTATAAAGTCCTGCCTACACTTCGTTTTATTTTTTCTGACACGGAATTATTTATGCGTAGCTAGAGTTGTGCACTTCCAAGGAATTGGGAGTTTGATTATCTCAAACAGAATAAAATACGTTATCATTACGGGCATCGACCGTGATAGCTTATGCTCTCCAAACACATATATGCTCAGCAGGATTCTAAAAATATCAATGTAGAAACCAAAATAAATATGAATCTATTCTAATCTGTTCTTAAGTATTTCAGGCACTGGTTCTTTATTAATTCTTTAATTTAATTCCAGTTAACCCTTTACCGCATTATGAGCCATAAATGGCACAAACCAAAACAAATTTTTTTAATGCTCCAACTCAATTTTTGTGATAGCAGTATGGCAGCCCATATCTTACAAGTACTATAATAGTTTACGCGAGATATGCGGCATAGTTCTGTCCGCGAGATAGGCAGGGATTGAAATTCTAAACCACGTGAAACAGTGTTCGAAGTTTGAGAATACTTTTCATGGTAATAACGTTTTTACGACAAGAAAAAATTGAAATTCATTGTATTGTGATATTAGATATCTTCTCAGGTGAGTACTATAGGTTTGTCCTATATATGGTATACTATATGAAGTTATGAACTCGTTGATTGTTTTTGTAGATGTGGATCCGAAAATATTTTATGGTACAACGAGTGTAGTTAGAATACCAGATAGTACTAATAGTGAAGAATCAGATAG
This sequence comes from Diabrotica undecimpunctata, assembly GCF_040954645.1. NCBI lineage: Eukaryota > Metazoa > Arthropoda > Insecta > Coleoptera > Chrysomelidae > Diabrotica > Diabrotica undecimpunctata. The sequence continues at coordinate 53,585,175 of NC_092812.1, forward strand.
TGACAATGAGGAACGTGAAGATTTACCAAGCAATGTCAAGAAAACGTTCATTCCGGCCACATCCTCAGAGTCATCAGATGATGATACCCCTCTGTCTGAAAGACTGCGATATAAAAAGAAGAAATCTTATGATTGCGTGAAAGGAAATCTAAGAAGATCAGAAAATGATACAAAATTTACTGGTTCTAAAAATTTACATTCCTCGATTTTATAATTAGAAACTTCGGTCCAATTTTTTAACTTTCTATTTCCTGATAGTCTTATAGATCATATCACAGAACAATCAATTTATACTCAGTGTAACAACGTCCAAATAAACCCGCTAATATAAAAAAATACGAAATAGAACAATTTACAGAAATTACTATTTATATGTCGATAATTCAACTTTCATCAACAAGACACTATTGGAATGCCAATATTGGTCATCGAGCAGTTAACGATGTGATGAGCTGTAACGGATTCAAAGAAATAAAACGTTTCTTGTATTTAAATAACAATAATGATATGATTGAAAATGATTAGCCTGGACATCACAGATTATTTAAAATCAGACCTATTCTGAGTCAGGCTCAGAAGCACTCATCGTTTCGAAAGAATAATTTCTAGCTGTAGACGAACAGATTTTACCAACAAGCGCGCGAAGCCAGCTAAAGCAGTATAACCCAAAAAATCACATAAATGGGGCTTTAAAATTTGTGCTGATAGATATTTCGGGATTCAGCTATGACTTTGATTTGTTTGCTGGTTCCCAAAGTAATATTGTTCCTCCGGGAGCTCCAAATCTTAGTATGAGCAGCAACGTAGTTGTCAAATTAACAGATTCGATACCAAAACATCAACATTAAAAGTTGTTTTTGACAATTAGTTCAACAGCATGCCTTTTATGATATATCTGATCAAAAAGGGCATTTTACCTTTGGGAACAGTAAGACTAAATCGTGTTCGTGGAGTTGTGATGCCAGCTCAGAAAGAAATGAAGAAGTGTGGTAGAGGTCATAGAGAAAAGAGCCAATATAGACAATGTGGATGGTATTCCTGTACAGAAAAATATATATAGTTTGCACAAAATGCACAATACCGTTGTGTCTAATAAAGAAACTGTTATTTGCAGGTTCATACTGCATAGTGTATAGAGTAAGGTCTCTTTTTATGCGGATTATTTTTATGCGATTTTAAAGTTGTGCGGTTTGTATTTCATCCAAAAATTTCTATTATTAACTATTATAATAAAATTAAATATTAACTATTCACATCCAGATGTCAGTAAAGTGAGCCTTTGCTGACTCCCTTGTTACATGACCTCCCTATTACATCATTGCGAATTTCACATTGAAAGGTATAACCTATTATGGTTCTAAAATAATTTTTCTCTTAGATATTACCAAGAACTTTAAATGCCTGTTGGAAAAAGGTTTGGACGGCATGTGTAACAAGCAATGCACCCATTCAAACATCGACACTATCAGATGAGATAATTAATTTGGCACATGAAATTGGCGGAGATGGTTTTAGTACCTTCAGCCACGATGATATAGATGAATTGCTTGTTGATGATGCATTAAGTGACCTTGATATAATTGATCAAACTTTAGATCTAACTTTAGATGGCGTCGTGAGTCTAGAAGATGATAATAATGAGGAAGAAAAACCAACCCCCCTCACTGTCAAATTAATTCGGACTTTGGTAGGAAGATCTATTGCAGAGACAGTTTCTTCTGACGATGAAAATGATTTTGAGCCACTTCACAAACAGTACCAACCATTATCAGATAGCGATAATGATTAAAAAAGTAAATGTAAAACTATATGTACCTATTACTTTCCCATAAAATAAAATTAATTAAGTTTTGAATACAAGTTATTTTAAGCTTTTGTATGAATTTCTTTCAGATATTCGAAGAAATTTATTATGCAGCTTATTTCTTTTAATTTCTGCAAAGCAAAGCAAACTTTTTTTGTTTTTGTCTTGGTGTTATGTAATTTTGACAGAAAACAAAAATTCATGCGGTAAAGGGTTCAAATTTGTTTGTCTTTAAAAGAGGTTAATTCATTTAAATGCTAGGATCTCTGGACATTCCAACAAAATCGGTTACAGTATATTACTATCATTATTGATTTCGCCACAATTAATTGTATTGTAATAATGCATTGACTACATAATAACTATGTTTATTTATGTTGTAGGACGTCCTAGAATATCCTATAACAGCTTGTTGGCAATAAACGAATAAACCTGATAAAATAAAATACATACGTCTTTTTGATATCAAATAGTATTATGTTAAGAATAAAACAAATTATAAAATAAAGTCTCTGAATCAGAATACAATATTTAAAAAAGTATTTACGAAAAAGTTTCCTATTTGGAAATAGAAACAGCATATACTAAAGTATTTGTTTCAAAATTTGTGGTATATTCAAAAACCAAAGGAGTTTCAGAACAGCGTGTATATTAATATCTAAGATCTATATAATATCTAGGATTTGTTGTAAGACCTCCCCTTCTACATTAACAGACAAGTTTTTAAAATAAAACCAACTACAGTTAGCTTTTCGCCAATGTTATGAAACATATCTTTCAAATATTTAAAAAAATATTTAAACATATTTAAGTCCAACTTATGGCTTTAAACCTATACAGTGTAGAACGTTTGTATTTTGTTATCACATTCGAAAATTAAGTAGATTTTATAGAATTCATAACAACGAACTCATCATCGGGTTTGGAATCCTTTACATCAAAAGGTATTGAAACTGATATGTCGGAATGGTGTGTTTTCGTTATTGAAGGAATGGATAAATTACTATCTGACTGTCTGCTGCAGCAATTAACCCTTAAACGCCCTTCGAAGTATCCTTGAAGCACGTAAATGAAGGGATCCAGCAGTAAATATATGATCAATCCAGTATCAGCCACCAAAAAGAATGTTCTTAGCTTTTCATCTGCTAAACTGTGCAACTGAAAGTACTGGGCAATCGGTACTGTCATCTAAAAAATAATAAATGTTTAAAATTACTACAATACTACGTTCTCTGAATAATATTCAATGTTGTAACCATTTTAGTCCAAACTAACCACCCATTTAGAAAGTAGTCACTAAAATATCATTTTCGGTGGTTACTCATAGACTAAACTGAATTAGAAATTAAATATCTTAGCAAAGAAAGGTCACAAGAATGGTCTAAAAATAGAAAATGGCATACGGAATATGTTAAAATAAAAATGAAATATACAGTTTAATAATTAATGACCCCTAAATTCTTAATAAAATTTTAAATGTGTGTACTAGTAAAAGTATATGTTTTTTATATCAAATGAAAGCCAATTTTTTCTTAATATGTTGATCTAAGGTTGTCTTAGAAAAAATAGTCGCAAACTAGGGTTGCCAGCTATTAAAAACGTGAGATATCAAAGATAAAGTAAAAGACATCTAGCGCGAAACGCTACTGGTTTGAAATGTCAGTTGTGTGAGTTTTTAAAGCATGCATTGATAGATATATACATACAGTACACCCTTGATAGTCCGACGTTTTGCAATCCGAAACGTTCGGCACACAACCTAGTGCCAAGCTTTTATTTAATTCGTTAAGAAATTTCAGTTCAATGGCGAGCACAAGTTCAAAACGAAAGCACAAAACACTGACTCTAAAAAGATAAATGGGATATTATTAAGAGATGCGAGTGTGGTGAAACTCTGACTGCAATATCTAGATTCTATGATATTGGACTAGCTACAGTGTACGACATTATGAAAAACAAGGCCAAGATCGAAAAATTTATGAAATATGTAAAGAATGATTCTAAAGACAGAAAAATCTATCACATCCGGTTTAAGCAACAAAGAAACAGACAAGCTCCTATTTCAGGTGACATGTTAAAAAATAAAGCTTAGTTTTTGTATCAGGAATTAACAAAGAAAACTGATTTTCGTGCTAGTCAAGGTGAAATACGATTTTTGCAGATGAGTGGAGAGAAGTTGAGTGCAGATGAGCCTGAGATATTTGAATTTATTCAGAATTTGAGAAAAAGATCACCGAATTAGACCCAATTCCTGAACAACTTTATAACGCTAATGAAACCGGTCTAAACTGGCGGCAACTTCCAATAAAGACATTTGTCACTCTTCAGACGAAAAAAAATTTTTGGTAGAAAACTTCAGAAAGAACGTCTTACTCTCATGGTATGCGCGAATGCATCAGGATCCCACAAATTGAAATTGGTAATCGTGGGTAAGACAAAAAACCTCGTACCTTTAAAAATGTTAAAATTGAGATGAAGTCCCACAAGTTGAAGATGGGCTAAGAATAAAGAAACTATATGCTACTGCCTTGATTCAGCCCATGGATCAAAACATTATTAAAACTCTCAAGGCACACTACAAGAAATAACTCCATGTAGATATTGTAAGTCAACCTAATGCTGACATCACTTAAATTTTGAAAATCTTTAACATCAAAGATGCGATTATCAATGCTGCGTTTGCCTGGCAGCAAGTCAATACTTCTACACTGATTAAATCTTTTTCTTCTTCTTCTTCTTCCTACTTTATACATAGGCAAAATGCCTGTTTTACTTCGGTTTTTAGCCTCAATTGACGTTGTCTGACCATCTTTTCCTCGGTCGTCCCAATGATCTTCTTCCATTTGGCGATTTGTCTCTTGCTATTCGTACTATTCTATTTTCTGTCATTCTTTCGATGTGTTGATTCCATTCCACTTTTCTTCTTTTGGTCCACGCGTTTATTTCCTCTATACCACATCTCGCTCGTATTTCCTCACTTCTTACTCTGTCTCTTAGAGTTTGGTTTATTATTTTTCGTAAGACTTTCATTTCTGTTGTTTCCAGTAGTCTTTGTGTTTTCGCCGTATCTGCTTTTGTTTCCGCTGTGTACGTCATTATCGGTCTTATTGTTGATTTATATATCCTGGTTTTCGTTTCCGTTGTGAGGTATTTGTTTCTCCAGATTGTGTTGTTGCGACATCCTGCTGCTTTGTTTGCCATGTTCACTTGTTTTTGTACTTCTTCTTCCACTTTTCCGTAGCTTGACAGTTTTATTCCCAAGTATTCAGTTTCCATCACTTGTTTTATTATTTTGTTATTTACGACTAGTTTACATCTTCTCGGTTCCGCTGATATCACTATCGCTTTAGTTTTTTCTGTTGAGATCTCCATGTTGTATATGAGCGCCGTATATTCGAATTTTTTAATTAATCTTTGTAGGTCATCTTCATTTTCGGTCGTTATTATGGCGTATTATGGCGTTATGGACTGATTAAATCGTGGAAGAATATTTGGCCCAACAACCCACTCGTTCCAATAGAAGTTAACAAAGAATCCAATGACCAACCTGTGCAAGTTGTAATAGATGATGCCCTTCAAATTTTCAAGGATATGACTAATTCATCAGAATCAAAAGAAGCTTTACAAGAGTGGATTTTAGATGACAATCTCCATGCTGACTTAACAATAAAGAAATATTTAGAGAAATGACAGAATCTGTTGACAGAATACCTTAGTTGCGGCAGTTAGTTATTAGTACGTATAATGTTTATGAGTTATTATTTACATAGTGTATGTATGTCAAAATTAAACAGACGAAATAGGCCACATAATTATTGTAGTCAGATAGATCAAACTAAAATACGACAAAAGGGAGATGAGTACAGAGAAGTCTTAAGAAAAGAATTTGTAGAACATTATCAACAAGAATACTCAGACATGAACACAATTAATAAAGAAATGCAACGAAAGCTCTTGAAAGCAGGACTGACTGTTGCAAAGAAAACGAAAAATAAAAAAGATAGAATAAGTGATGAAACAAAACGGTTGATGGAAAAGAGACGCACATTTCTAAGCGAAGGAAAGCGAAACACCAATGGTTTCAAAGAATTGAATAAACAAATAAAGAAGGGAGTAAAGGAAGATTTAAGGATCTATAATGAAAACAAGGTAGAAAAAATAATAGAAAAGAACCGAGGCCTGAAATGCTTAAGGTCAAACTTAGGAAAGTCTTTAATAATATCATTGAAGGATAAAGATGGAAAAGAAATAAGAGAAAAGAACGAAATCCTAAAAGTTACTCAAACATTTTACCGTGATTTATATTCCTCAAACAAGAACCCAGATAACACTGCAAAGGAAGATCTTATGAGAAAGATAACAAATGTTAACTCAGAAATACTCCCTAACATAGAATCCTTCGAAGTAAAACAAGCTCTGGCATAACTAAAGAACAATAACGCTCCGGGCCCAGATAGAATACTTGTAGAAATGTAAAGGAGGGGAGTGAAATTATTCTCGAAGAATTGAAAAATGTTTTCAACGAATGTCTTCACAGAGGAGAAGTCCCAGATGATTGGAATGAAAGTTTGGCAATACTTCTCTTCAAAAAGGGAGACAGGGGAGATCCGAAGAACTATAAATCAATCTCCCTGTTGTCCCAAATGTACAAACTGTTTATGAGAGTAATAACTAAGAGGTTAACGTCGAAGCTCGATAGCTATCAACCGGTAGAGCAGGCAGGATTCCGAAAGGGTTACAGTACAGTAACTAAGTCTTCGTTGATTATGAAAAGGCATTCGACTCCATAGAACTTTGGGCATTAGAGACAGCTATGAACAACTGCAGGATAGACCCCCGATACAGAATGCTCATACATAATATTTACAAGAAAGCTACAATGAAAATACAAGTAGATGCGAAAACTAAAGCTATACCAATCAACAGAGGAGTTCGCCAGGGAGATGTTATCTCACCAACGCTATTCACACTTGGACTGTAAGACGTGTTCAAAGACATCAACTGGGTAGATAAAGGAATAAATGTTAATGGAAGAAAACTAGTTCATTTGAGAAACGCTGATGACATTGTAATATTCGCTACAAGTTTCGAAGAACTACAGACCATGATGTCGCAACTATTTCAAGCTTCGGAAAAAGTAGGTCTTAAGATGAACTTGGAAAAAACAGAAATAACGTTGAACGACATAAATTTAGAAACAGTAAGCGAATACATTTACCTGGGACAGATAATAAAAGTTAACAAAGATCCACTTCTTGGATCATTAACACCCAATTCGAACATGGAATGGAAGAAGTTTATACTAATCTGACAAAGTAGAAAACATTGTGTCGGAAATATGCAGAATAAAGATTAACATACTGAAGCTTAGCGATATACAATAGCCTAAATTACGAAAATGAAACACCAGAAATGGAACAATGTATTATTACGGTAAGAACAACTCCAGTCACAGTCAGGGGGTTGGAATTATAGTTAATAAAAATTCTCAAAAATTCTTGGGTGGCTGAGATCATCATACTTTATTGACCGAGTTTAGATGATGCATATCAAGGATTTTGTTTCCAGTGAAATTAAGGTTCATTCAGGAGTACCCCAAGGTTCCCATTTGGTGCCCCTGTTATTTAACATATTCATCAATGATATACACCACTGCTTCTAGCACAGTTCACCTTTTGTTTTTGCGGACGATGTAAAGTTCTACACAATTATCAATATTATAGAATATTGTGTTAATCTTCAACACGATCTTGGTCGGTTGAGTCAGTGGTGTGTGTTGAATGCCATGGCCCTGAACGCATCCAAGTGTCACGCTGTTTCTTTTGAACGATCGAGAGACTCAATGGAATATAATTGTAATATAGAGAACATTCTTGTTGACTGGGTTACCGAAATTCGTGATATGGGAATTAATTTAGACTTTTATTTGAATGGCATTATATTTCAATAATTTTGAAGTCTTTATAAGAAGGTACAGTAGATACTTTCAGAATATTGAAGCGATTAAATTACTATATTGTTTTTTAGTTAGATTTCTTCTAGAGTATTGTTCTTGTGTGTGGTCTCCATCTTATAATATTAACGTATTAAAAATCGAGACAGTCCATCATAAGTTCTTGAAATATGTAGCATATAAACAAGGTATACCTTTTGAATTAAAATCAAGTAAATGATTTTAATTCAAAATTGAAGCTCTCATTGTATGACCGACGATTAATTAAAGATGTAAAGATGCTTTATGGTATAATTAAGTCTACTGTCTTGTGTCCTCGGCTTTTGAGCAGGTTGGCCTGCATGTACTCTCCGTAGAACACGATTAAACCAAACTTCACAGAACCAACTATGCATAAACTAATTTTTAATCTCGATCACTAAGATGGGCAAATATTCACCCAGATCTAGATTTTTGCACCGAAGACCAAATTCATCTCTGGTCTCGGGCATATGTTTATGTGAGTGGCTGTGGAATAGGTAGTCATCATTTTGAAACGTAAAACTAAATTACGTGATTAAGTTTGTGATGTTTATATTTCATTTTATTTTATTGGGCAACAGCCCGTTGAAAATAAATAAATAAATAAGTATATACTTTTACCTATCACCAACATTTATTCCATTTTCCTTGAAAATTTTTTAAATTTTTATTAGTGTCGCTGTTTTTTGGACTCAAATACAGATAACAGTATTAATAGAGTCAACACGAAATTACCCTAAATTAAATTTCCACTAATCGATAAGTCAATAGAAATACACAAATATTTAAGCCATAGAAAAAATGTTAGTGGCAAAGATCGCTGAACCAAACTTATCTGAATTTATTAGAGTGGAATTTTAATACCAGATGGCCCAGAAATATCTCATCTAGTTACAGTATATATATATATATATATATATATATATATATATATATATATATATATATATATATATATATATATATATATATATATGGTGGTTTTCTTGTATTTTTTTTTGGTGTTTCAATAATTTATTCAAATTTTAGTATACGTACCACTTGCGGTGCCCAACATACAACATATATAATACAAACAAAGGCCATTAACTTTGCAAAAGCGACTTCTTCCGGAGTCTGATATCTGGTAGCACCAACTCTGTTGCTGATTATCGATTTGCTTATTCTTCTTACCAAAATACGTTGTTGGGACCTTATCCTCGAAAGTTCACAGATCACGGATGTGTTACAAAAAGCTATACATAATAATAAAGTTGCCCCTAAAAATGTAAAATATGTTGAATAAAAACCAAAAAATTCTTAACTTCGACTTACCAAAAGCAAAGAATATATAGGCATAAACTTTGTCCTTGGATTGTGTAGCATACCTAAACCTAATACAGGTTTCCTTTGAGGCATCGTAGTATATACCAAATCCAAATAGAGGCATGTATGTTAACAAAACAGCTGTTATCCATAGCGCAAACAAGAACTTTTTCAGCCTTTCATAGGTTACAAGCTAAAAAATGAAATACATAAGTATTCAATAAATGCATAATGTGAGATGGTATTTACTACAAACTATAAGATATTATTAACCCTATAATAATATACTAAGAATGGCAATGACACGATTATATTTCATTTTCAAACTTCTTCTCTCAAATAAATATACGTTTCTAAAATAAACATTATAATTAAAGTTAAAATATTCCTTTTCAAAGTTGCTTTTAAAATCTGTAACCAAAATGTTTTCATCTGCAGAAGCCTGTTTGCCTTTTCCTTTCGTGTTATCACTTCCTGAAATAGGTTTTTTCCGGACACTTGCTTTTTCTCTCCAATCTATCAAGCCTTGTTTTACTGCTTTCAGCCGTTTGTTCTTTTTCCCATTTCTCATTTCTTCAGTATTGTTTTAACATTTCGGTTCTCTGGCATTCGTATAATGTAACCAAGTCATCTAGCTTTTTGGGTTCGTATTTTTGCCTTAATTATTGGGTTTTCATACATCTTCGTTATTACTGTATTTGTTCGTCTTCTCCAAATATTATCTGCAGTCTGTATTCTTCCGAAGATATTTCTTAGCATCTATCTTTCCCAGATCTATACTTTTTGCTGGTTCATGGCTCATCTGTCGCTGGCATATATCAACGTGGGTCTGATCTATGTCTCGTAGACTCGCAATTTAGCTGTTTTTGACACATGTTTTGCTTTCAATACTGAATTTAATGACCTCTACTCCCCTTCATTAATATTTTGTCTATCTCTTTTCCTGTGTTCGTTGTGGTTATTCCTTCTTCTTATTTTTATGTAGACATGATTCTGTCTGTTTTTTAATGTGTCTCCAGTAAGTTGTCGTTTCATCCTTTTCTTGGTCTTACTACTGATCGTATTCCTATTGGGGAACCGTCTCTTGCCGTCTTTACTACTCTATTTGTTGTCATTCGGCTTATGTGATCGTTTCATTCTACTCTTCTATTTCTTACCCAGTTCTTGATGTTCTCCATCTTGCATCAACGTTGTATATCTGTACTTCTAGCTCTGTCCCATAGTGTCTTACCATCAATTTTTTGATGGTGTTTCATCTCTGCTGTTTCTAACATCCTTTTTATCCTCTCTGTGTCAGGTCGTGTTTCTGCCGTGTATGTCATTGTTGGTTTGATGACTGATTTGTAAATTCTGTCTTTCATTTCTTTCCCGATAGTTTTATTTCTCCATATTGTTTTATTCTGGCAACCTGCGGCTCTGTTTGCTCTATTAACTTGATCTTCCACTTCTGTTTTGAGTTTTCCGTAGCTAGATAATGTGATGCCTAGATATTTAAACTGCATCACCTATTCTGTTATCTGACTTTCCAGCTCCAATTCACATCTGAGTAAATTTGCTGTTATAACCATGTATTTTGTATGTATTGTATGTATGTTAAATTTTCTGGCGGTTATATTGAATTGCTGCAGCATACATTGAAAATCATCTTCACTTTGAGAGAGTAGTATTGCGTCGTCTGCATAGCAGATTATTTTAAGTTATTTTTCTCCCATTTGGTATCCTTTTTTAGTTTTCACTTTTTTATTATTTCATCCATACTCAGGTTGAACAATAGAGGACTCCGGTAATCTCTCTGTCTTATCCCATTGCCAGCTTCAATAGGGTCGGTATAAGCTTTTCTGGTATTTCTAATGTTCTCGTGGCCACGTATAGCATCCTTCGGTTTTTGGAGTCATGTGCCTATTTAAAATCGATAAATAACATATGCAATTCTAAGTTTTGTGCGTAGCTATTATTTTGAATTAATTTTAACATACTTTTTGTTATAACTTAAGCAAAAAATACTGCTATTAGCTGTTAAACTGTGGAAAATACTTAATATTATTATTTTAACTTGCCAAAAAATTATACACGTTCCAAAACATATTGTAAACAAGAATGTCTTTGGTGAATAAGAATCGTTCTTAAATGGTAGAATGTGTCATATATTAATATCTCAAGGTGTTGCCATGTTTAGTAAAAAATTAGAAACAAACTAATATTCGCAGAAATAAATTTTAATAAGGTCGCCTAGTCAGCGAATCTCGCTATCGAGATAAACATTTCCGGCAGTGATGGGTTCCTTCCATCCATCCAATGGCGCTACAGCCCAAATCGGGCCTTGACCTCCTTCAACAGGCTTCTCCAACCATCTCTATTTACCGCTGTTCTTTTCCATGAACGCGTTCCCAGGCAGTTCCTGGCAATCTCATCGACTTCATCTTCCCATCTCTTTTTAGGTCTTCCAACAGGTCTTTTTCCCTGCATTCTTGCATTTAATAATTTTCTGGGGATTCTATTCTCATGCATGCGGACCACGTGCCCTGCCCATCGTAATCTCTGCAGTTTAGTATGTTGTGCTAGAGTTGGTTCGCTATATTGCTCGTATATTTCTCTATTGTACCTAATTCGCCAGTTGTTGTTTTCACTTATTGGGCCCAGGATCCTACGTAATATTTTTCTTTCAAACACATCTAATGCATTGGCAGATTTCTGTGTCACCACCCATGTTTCGCAACCATAACTTACTATGGGCCTGATTATTGTTTTATAGACCCGGAGTTTTGTTTTCCGGTGTACGTCTCGCGATTTGAATATGTGGCCCATCGCGAAATAGGCTTTTTTTTGCCAGCACAAGCCTTCTATTTGGGTTCCTTAACTAAAAAAAACCCTTTAAAGTCACGTGAACCAGCTTAGCCCTGAGTCGGATCTCCCTGTCCTCCTTAACCGCACTCCTTTCATACTAGTACATCGAGGTGAAACAGTCAGTTAGGACATTGCTTCACCCCGATTTCCTTCTTTTGCTCGATTCTCAGTCGACATTCACTTCATTTCCCATGCTCTGTCGCCATTTTTTCTCTTTCGCTCTCTCGTTCGTACTCGCATTTTATCCTGTATTGTCAACCTCTTCTTCTTACCCTTACTGGCCCAGTTCTCCCTCCTCGATACCTACTAGAACGGCATCCAGCTCCTGCTTTTTATTCTCTTCTTGTCTGAACCTAACCCAACATAACTAAACCTGAAAGAATCCCTTAATCCTGAAAGAATCTCTGGTTCTAAAAATCCAAAATACGATCAAAAACTGTGTGGTTACAAGAAAAGAAATTAAATGAATTTGCAGAAAGAAGAAAAGAGAATAGGTAGAAAAGCAATTGAAAAGTATAGAAGAAGCCTACATAAACAAAGAGGTAAAAAATTTTTACCACGAAAATTAAAACTTTATAAAAATTAAAATAAATAATACAAAGTATTGCAAAAAAGGTTTACTTCTAGAAGAAACTACAGAAAAATTAAACAGATGGCGGAATACTTTGAAGAACTGTTGAAAATAGACCAACAAAAGGAACTAGAGGGAAATGGGAATTGGCAAGAAGAGAATGAAGGGACGTGCGATGAACCAACTCTGAATGAAGTTAAAGAACTAATAAGAGACCTAAAAAAAGTGTAGGAGAAAGTTATACTCCAGCTGAGATTTTTAAAGAAGGCGGCGTAAGACTAAAACAAAGAATATTCCGCTTGCCATTAGGAGTTTGGCAAAAGGAAGAAATTCCGAGACAATGGAATGGTGCTTTTATTTATATAATCTACAAAAAGGCGACAAAACGGGATGCGAAAACTCCAGAAGTATAGAACTATTAGACTTAGTCTATAAAATACTAAAATTATTAGGAAAATATTATTTTTTTATTTTTTTTAGCCTTGGTTTTAGAACCTTCAGCCATGTAAATACATACAATTATTAGTAGTATTCATTCATTCAGGATTGTACATGGAGGACACTGTTCACGCTCAGAGGTTCATCAGAGCGACTTCATTATAACACACAAGACATAAACCACGGTTAGATAGGTGGGCAACAAATACGATAGGTACACATACAAAGAAAATATCCATTCAAATGGTCAATTTTTCATTCACACCTTAATAAATACCATAATCAGTTTAAAAATGTTTGTATTATCTGCACTTTAGTACATTTAATGATGATGATGATGATGATGATGATAGTGTGTTTGGCATGGAAACTAGTCCTTTTGCCACAGATTTTTAAATGATTTATGTTATGTTTATCAATTAAAAACTTGATTGTACTAAATTTATATTATATATCCGGATGCATATAAGTGATTACATATGAGTTCGTATACAGATTTCTGATTCAGTGACAGTAGGTGGGTTATGTTTACTGGAAGTTGCACATTATTTTTAACTAGATTTTCATAAAACGTAGATGAGAGTGCTTTATTTTTAATACATCCAAACAGGATGTGATTAACATCACACTGGGAAATATTATCGCATAAACACTTTCCTGATTCTATAATGTTTAATCTAGCCAGGTGAGCAGGAACAGCACCGTGACTAGTTTTTAATCTTGTAATAGTTGCTGCTGATCGTTTAGATATATTATAATGGAATATGTGTGGTAATGCTGTTAGGGATGGTAACGTAGGATGGATCTTGTAATAATGATTACAAGATCCATCCTACGTTACCATCCCTAACAGAAGTACATTTAAGTAAATATTAATTAAATGTGAAAACAAGGTTATCGGAAAACACCAAGCAGGGTTTAGACCAGGAAGAATAACTAACTAAGAATAACTTCAAAATAATGGCTACAAACAAAACTTAGGATTACATATGTTATTTATAAAGCATATAAAAAAGTTTTCCAGCAATTTAAAGAAGAATTGAAAAGATACGGACTAACAATAATTAAAACAAAAACGCAATTTATTTAAATGAGAAGATACATATCAAGTGATAGCAAAATTAAAGCAGTACATGCTGTCTATAATTTTGAAAAAGTCACAGAATTTTAATACTTAGGAGTAACCATAACGAACACGCGAAAAAAGGGAAAGAGATAGACAAAATATTAATGAAAAGGAGTAAATAGGTCACTAAATTCAAAACTGAAAGCAAAAAACGTGCCAAGAACAGCTAAACTGTGAGTCTACGATACAGTAATCACACCCACGGTGAAATATGATGGTGAAATACCATGGTGAAATATGAGAAACGTGGTTTATGGAAAAATCAGTCGACTATAAAAAATGAAGGGAATAATCAAATGTTTGTATTATTGTATATATATATATATATATATATATATATATATATATATATATATATATATATATATATATATAGCTGAGTTTAATCTAGTTTTATGCTAGGGTGCACTTGTTCTCTGATGACATGTTTCGGTTTTCTGTGAGTTTTGTTTAACTTCATTAGAAAATTTTTCATGTTCTTTCTTTACCATTGGTTTTGTTAGTGTTTACTGACAGGCCGCTTCCTGTATGGTTTAGGTAAATTATCGTACGGCTTCATCAATGTCTCTAGTACTTTTCAGGGTATAGGTCCAAACTAACATCAAGTAGATCCCGAATCACAATCCGTGTATTTATTACTTAAGAATGGCGGATGTTCAATTTTAATATAAAACTATGAAACTATAAAGGAAATAATGAAATTACGCATGAGAGATTTGTATTGTCCAATTTTTTGTACTTCTAATCAAAGTAACTACCCTCAAATAAAGTTGGTTTAGGAACGCAGCTCAAAAATATTACCAAAACCATTGTTAAATATATTTTTATTTATTAAAATTTTTAATATGAATATTTTTGTTAAAAATAATTGTATTTTGAAAACCTCTTACGAACTGGAAGTTTAAACGTTAAACAAAAAAAATTATTACAAGTTATGGTTTGCTCCTAACAAGATATTTGAAAAACAATTAAAATGCCACAAGCGCACAGACTCACAACAATAACAATTTAACTGTTGATATAATAAACAATCAAACGGAATTTATATGAAATAAATGAATCATAATTTCATTTCCCGAACACTAATTGCAATTTTTCATGTATAGCATAGAAATAGGTACATTGACGGCAAGCGACCATATACATATTTACCAATCAAAAATTGAAAGGGAAAATCCTGGTTCCTGGTGGTAGGCTGTATACCATATACTTTCTCATATTTAGATTCCTATCATAATCTGTTCTTGCAATATGAAGTTTCCCACTACTATACAGGGCATTTAACGAGTTAGGGCCATATTTATTTCGATATCGCTATGAAATAAACACCCTGTATATAAAGAAGGAATACATAAATAAATATCCATTTTACATAAAATGGTAAGTTTAACAGAAATCATTGACAAATATTTGTATACAGGGTGAATTACAAAAGAAAATTACGATTTTCTCATATTTTTTAAACTTACAACTTACAACCCTATATTTTACCCCATATTTTATTTTGTCAAAATATTTCACTTTTGATACTCTTTCTTTGTTTATAAAGGATTCCCTATACCTAAGCTTATTATTTCCGAGATATTTTTAGTTTTCTTTAAATTTCGGGAATACCTTTAAATTGTGTAATTAGAAATAACTTAGTCTTGTATAATAATATAACAAAATTATTTTTATTCAATAAATAAAGTCAATATTATGAAAAGATTCTCTTATTCTGTTTTTCGTATCACCTGGTTTTGTTAGAGGCCTTCTGCTACACAAGGTTTTTTATATAAGCAGCCCCACATGAAAAAATCAATTTTTGATAATTCCGTTGATCGCGGTGGCCAAAAAGTTGGGCCTCTTCTGCCTATCTTAATCGCAGTAGAATTATTATTTAAATGATTGTGAATAAGAGCAGTGTGATGAACTAGAGCACCGTCGTGTAAAAAACACATTCTTTGTCGAATATCAAATGGAACATTTGGCAGTAGTAATGGTAAATAATGATTAAGAAAATCCAGATCTATAACACCGTTCACAAGGCCGCCAAAAAAATGCGCCAATCACAAATTCCTCAACAATACCATCCCAAACATTTATAAAGAAGAATTTGACTATGGCTGTTAATAAATTAGGGATTGCTTGATGCATAAGAATGAAAATTATGCCGATTCAATGTTTCATTTCTATGAAATGTAGTCTCATCTCCAAAAAGCACAAAAAAATCGGTCGCTATGCACTTGCTGCTGACACCATTAACAAAAAACTAATCTGCAATGATAACTATCGACTTTCAATTTTTGATGTAACTATAATCGTGGAGATGCATTTTGTGTGTACAGAGAATTTTTGCTGCCGAAGTTTTACTAATGTCATGTCTAGTGTGGGAAACTTCAATAGTGCCTAACAATATATCACATTCAGTTTCTTCACTTATAACAGTTTTGATTCTCTTCAAATACAGTACGACCAAAATGATTAATTAATTTTTCAAAAGCTCTTATGTTTGGCCTGCTCTGTTCATCGCTGTTGATATATTTTGGATGCAAGTAGACAATTTCTAGAACTTTCTTCTAATACCCAGATCATATCTGCTAATTGTTTTACAGAAAAATTTATTTTTAAAGTTTAAGATATCTACAATGACGAATTAAAAAGGTAGTAATAATAACTGTCATAACTAACATAACTTTGATAACATTAAAATTTTGTGTAATGGAGGTAATAAATTCAAAAGGATCCTTTTAGAAATGGTTTGTACTAGCAAGAGTGAAAATAATTTAAACAAAAGATCATAAATTAAAAATCTAATTAAAATTTATAATTGTATTATTTCTTTATAATTCATTTATAAAACTAAAGCTTAAAATATTTGTTTTGAGTCGTTCTATAACTTTCAGATTTTCAAAGTTTATAGCTTAATTTTGTTTAAAACTCTTATAAACAAATTAGTTTGCAACTTTTTAGTGAAATTTATAATGTTTAATTGTTATTAACTTTTTTAATAACAAAGATAAAGTAATTTTGCAAAGTTTCTTTAACCTGAAACAATGAAACAATTACCTTTAAAATGATGGGTTTCGAAATTTAATCGCATGTATGATAGCTGAGTTATACTTGGAAAAGTTCCATCCGATGTCTATTTTGCAATTGTTTTTCACAAAATGTGTTATAACTCTGGTTCTAACAATCAGATCAGAGTTTACCAAACGGCATTTTGTTAATTTTTTCAAAAGGAACAATTTTCATTTTGGTAAAATGAAATATTTCTAATAGTTTTTTACTGTGTTGAATATCATTTTTACTTAATTTTATCAAAAATAAAATATTCAAAATATACCTCTATAATAGTAACAGTGAGTGATTTGACAGACTAAGAAGTTTGCGAACTTTTTACAGACAAATATACCGAATGAAATTTGTGTATCATCCTGACGTACGCTGAAAATAATGCGCCTTTCCATAACTGATTGAATAAGAAATTAATTTCTAATATTTACTCATTAATATACTTTGAGCATGAAAATTATCATAAGATTAAAAGATGTCGTAACATTTGTATTCCGAATAAGTGTCGATCAAATCACATTCATTCATAGAAACTTAATGGTGGCATTATTAACTCTAAAGTACCGCGCTGTATTTAATTGGAAAAACGTGCTATCCAAGGACATTGTTAAATTTTTTAAATTTAATTTTTTAAGATGATTTTTAAATATCAACTGAAAAGATCCGAACTCTTTTCGTATTTTCTTACAGAGCATTTTACTTTATTTCTGAAAACCATCGAAACGAAAATTCTTCAAACAATCGACAAAAATCCGAGCCGTAGATCCTTCAATACCGACTTAAAACACAAATACTAAATAATGGAAAGACTGTACTCGTAGTACATTTGAAAACTATTGATAGAAATTTTATTACACGTGAAATAAAACCCAATATAACCATCATAAGACAGTGACGGAGATTTTCTAAAATAAAATATTCAGCATTGTTCTGAAAGTATTTTGCAGATTGTGAATCATTTTAGTTAAGATTGTTAGTTTTATAATAAAAAGCGATATTAATAAGTGAACTTGTGCAGTAAAAATGTCACAAACGTCTAATTTTACTCCTGTGACAATAAAGGGACCTGGGGTCCCTAATAACAAATGACGGAGGGTGTGACAGAGAGAGGCGTAAAAGGTTGACTATTGCTAGAACAGCTATGATGAAACTGGTAGCAATTTGGAAAAATTCTAGCATAACAATACACACAAAACTAAGGCTGGTAAGGGCGCTCATTTTTCTCATAGCGACATATGCATCCGAAACGTGGACCTTAAAGAAAGCGGATAAAATAAACTGGACGCTTTTGAAATGTGGGTATACCGCCGCATGTTGAGAATATCCTGGATTGATCATCGCACTAACGTATCGATATTAGAACAACTTAAAGTAAAGGATAGATTGCTCAAACAAATACAACAGAGATATTTGCAGTATTTTGGACACATTGCTAGAAGAACAGGTACGATGGAAAAACTGATAGTCGAGGGTAGAGTTGAAGGAAAGAGACCTAGGGGAAGATCTCCAAGCCGTTGGGTAGATCAAACAAAAATACTGATTAACCTAGGGTTACATGAAGCTGAACAACTAGCCCAGGACAGAGAAGGATGGAGAGAAATCGTGCAAAAACTGTAAAGGCCTGATGGTGTCACCACATTCCAAAAGGGATTAGGACTGAAGAGGATGACATTAAAGTGTCATTTAACCGTGCCAACGAAAATTTTAGTGTTAAATGTTTATGATGCATGTACATGAACATTTTCGAAGTACTGTTCGGAGTATAGTTTCTAATGTGTTCAGATATGACCAGAGTTGGAGAAGCAACTATTATAAAATTTTAAAGCAACGAAAGAGTGGAAGTATTATAGAAGCATCTAAAACGTCAACAGGGAAAAAACCCATTCATACAGACATATGTGAAACAATCGATTCGAAGAAAAGTCCATTCATTTTATTTACAAAAAAAGATTTCTACTTTGGATAAACTTTTATGAGTCTTTGCCAAACATTAAAAGAGATAAATTGTGGAAATCTCTACGTGAATTAATATTCGTTTATGTGAATAGCAATAGAACATCTTCGCTGATAGAGACAGAATAAATTATTTGTTAGAGGATGCAATATGTAAGGGAAATTCGAAAATTAAAGAGGGAAGGCAAAAATATTTTTTATTTAGATGAAACATGGATAAATGAAGGACATTTAAAAAAAAAGTTTGACAAGATAAACTGGTTACAAATGCTCGTCAGGCATTTATAGAAGGTTTGTCCACGGGCTTAAAATTTTCAAATGGTGAAGGTCGCCATCTAATTATCACTCATATTTGAGGAGATAAAGGATTTGTTGATATAGGTTTGCTAGATTTTATATCTAATTCTACAAACGAATACCATGAAAAAATGACTGCTGATGTTTTTGAGGAATATTTCAGTCAAATGATAGATTTATTACCGACTAATTTTGTAATAGTCATGGAAAATGCCAATTACCGTTCAAGATTAAAGGAACCGTTACCTAACACTAAATGGAGGAAGCAAGAACTCTTGGATTGGCTAATAACCAAATAAATAGAAGTGCCAGCAGAAGGTTTACTCAAAAAAGAGTTATTGCAGCTATACAAACAATATTCACCAAAATTTAAGAAGTATAGTGTAGATGAAATAGCAAAAAACATGGAGCTAAAGTGTTGCGATTACCCAGTGACAGATTACCCCATAGAACTAATCTGGTCTCAAATGAAGGGATATGTCGCGAGAAATAATACAACATTTAAACTTCAAGATGTTCGTCAACTATTACCTGATTCCATATAAAAAATTTTATCTGACAGTTGGCAAAAAGCTATAAGACATGTCATAGCAGAGGAAGAAACATTATAGAAACTCGATATGTTAATAGAGGAAACTATAGAACCAAGTATTATTTCTGTGAAATGGAGAAACTGATGATGACGATGATGCCTTCTTATCGGAAGAAGATAATTTTTAGTTTTCCCTCACTGAGGCGTTCAGTTATTGCTTAATCCCTTAGGGTTTGCCCATTTGCATTTTATGATGTATTGTATTTGAGGTTTGTCAGTGTGGTCATATTAAAGTCGAGTGAAAATTCAGATAAGAAGGTATCACAAATTTTTTTTTTTTAAAATCCTTTATAAAAGTTATATAAATTAAAATCCAAAACAGGCTATGTCATGAAGACAAAACGTTTTCGGAATCCATATTCCATCATCAGTATCCTAAAAAGTATATAACCACTTCAATTAAAAAAACCATGAAGTTAAAATTTTGACCAAGGTTAATACAAAATGTGGTTAATACTTACTAGGTGTACATGTTTTGAGCCACTAAATATCTGGGTAAAAACCAGTTAAAAGGTATATGTTACAATTTAGTTTACATTATTTAATCTTATATTTTAGGATTTTAAAATTACAGGAAGTTAGTTTCCTTGTGGATGAAAGAAAGTATCAATTATTACGTTTTTTCTCTATTGACCAATCTTGTATTTAGACCTTTGCTTAAAAATTGTTCTATCAATCATTTTCAAATGTACTATAAGAGAATTTATTGTAAAATGTGACGATGGTTAGTGCAATGGCTACTACTGATAACAGTGCTTATCTAAAAAACTAATAATGCGGTTTACTTTATGCATCACGGAATTTTCAACCATTACTAATTTGGCATACCTACGTTTAAAACCACCAATAAATTAAAATCTATTTTATCTAGGACTAAACTTAATAATAAACAAAAAAAAAACAAATTGTTGTGTTCATAAAATACCTGAAAACGAAAATGTTTATTTGAAAGAAACTTCAATACTACCAAAGGTTATAAAAACTGAACGATCTCAGATATGTATTATGTTCAATGAGATTAATCAATATCATCAATACCATCAATAATTTTAAACGAATTAGACAGAAATATTAAAGAAGCTGCATCAACTTTACTAATGAAACATATTAAACTGAAAACTGTTTAGTAAAAGAAAAAGGGATTTGATTAAGTTATTGAACGGTCTCGGTATAAGACTGAGGAGCTCTATACTAAGTACGACTCCTCCGAATATACTGGGTGGAAGAAGTTCTCATCCTCAATCGTTCGGACGCACATATAGTGCGTCCCAACGGCTAATAGCAAAATATATCCTTTGAATATATAGGACAAAGGGAGAGGTGTACATAATATCTAACCAAATAAACACATCAGGATCAGCTAAGAATATGATTAGTTCAAGCACTAGAGACAAAAATGAATGATTTTGTTTTTTCGGTCCGGGCAATTTTTTTTTATTATTTGGACCATTCTGAACAAAATAGGTCTGTTGTAGTTTTTCTGCAAATTTGATCGTTTTCGAGTTCTAAATAATTTAAAACGGAGAAAAAAGCAAAATTACGATTTTCAAGGCTTAAAAAACAAGTAAAAAATATTATTTTTGAATTCATCAAGGATCTAAATTCAAGTTCAACCTTGTTCTATCATTCCCCGATAAGTATTTTTGACCTATTTTATTTTAAAACATTGTTTTTTGAAAGGACGGGCGCTCGGGCTGCTGCGTATAAGAAAGAGAAACAAGATCTACATAGGGCACAGATTTTTGCTGGTTTAAATTTTCATTGCACAAATGAGAATTTAAAAAACAATGGTTTAATAGTTATTTATGCACCAAGGGTGTTATTAAGATGATTATGCCCGGAGAGCAACATAATCCATCCAGAGGGCCTCTGGCCCGAGGGATGGATGCTGTTCGATGGGCGTAATCATCCGGTAATACCAGTGGTATGTATAATCGATCAAGAAGAGAATCCGTTTAGAATAAGATCTATATCTATAAAAAAAAGTTCTGGACCTGCAAAATTAATGAACATTTAAGAATGGATCTTACGAAGTTTCATTCAAGAGCTACAATATAATACTTGTTACATAAAAAAGGTTGATTACAAAATTTATTTCAAAAATATAAAATGGCGAAAAATTGACATTTTTGGACTTTTGCATCAATCGGTAATTTTGAATCAACTATTATGTCAAATTTAATGTAACTTAGCTAAAATTAAAGCTTGTACTTTCATAATAGTGCACTCGTTTTCTTCTAAAATAATGATTTGATACATTAAACATAAAAATGCTTTTTAAATTTAGATACGTAAAGTAAGAATAAAATCGTTGATTGAATAACCCATTTGGGTTATTCAATCAACGATAAAATGTATGGTAAGGTATGTATATTCAGCATGGCTTTGAGAGATATGCGGCATATACAAACACTGCAAGCGGCAGCGGGTAATAATTGAATACGCGCTTGATTAAAAATTAAAAAACGAAGGTTTAAATTAATATTATGAACTAAAATGCTTCAGGATGTTGTTAGCAGACATTGGAAGAATAGTTGTGACCTTTGACAACATTAAAATTTTCCTTTTTTCATATTGTTTTTCGGAATTGAAAATAGCCATTTTTGCTGAGAAGCTACTAAGAGCCTTTTTTGTTCAGAAACTTTGTTTATAAAAAATTGTTTAAACAATTTTTGACGCATTTTGGACCTGCCAACATGCAAATTTGTTTTTGCTTTTTTTTTAATGAACAAAAGGTGTCTTTTTTGAGTAAGATTGTGCAAAAAACCGAATAAGAATATTTTTTCTAGCGGACGCGCAGTGGCTTCTTGGACTAATATGAGAGATAGCTGACCACCGATACTTGAAGACGTACGGCTGATTTTGCTTTGTTTCTTTTTAACTTTCATACAAAATACAAATACAGTATTTTGCAGTAATTTAAAAAGGTTAACCTTATGTGCTAAATCTCAGCTAGATCGACCAAATAATTTATTATTCAATTTGTTTATCCCGGATAGCGATTATTTAAAAACTGTACTTGCCCAAAAAGTGACCCTACAGGGGTGGCCAACTTAATCGGACTCGAGATCTACTGTCTGCCTTTCTAATTCTTTGCGATCTACCGACTAAGAATATTTTAACGATACTGGCGAGCAATAAAACTTTTAGTCAAGAATTTTAACGTTAAAAGTGAGCTGAATAACTTAAGAGTCGCTCACTATATATCAGAAAATCAATTACTGATTTTCTTTTTCTTCTTCTTTTTATGTAGACATCACTCTGTCTGTTTTTCAATGTGCCTCCAGTAAGTTTTGGTGCCATCTGAGTTGAGGCTTCTTACGTCGATTATTTTGGATGGATGTATATCTCTGTTAGATATAGATTTCTCCGAGAAAGGGTAAAAAGATTGGTATTTTCTTTTTATTGATTTACTCAAGATTTCCAGTTTAGGAAAGAGAAATAGGGAAATATCTTTTGTCGATCTTGAATTGCATTGAGGAACAGATAACCCGTTAAAATGATGGTACTTGTAAAATACCGCCTGTCCGAGCTCTGTTATTTTAGAAGGGAACTTAGAAATGCAAGCGCTGAAAAAATTTGCAATATCTCGATTTGTATGACACGCAGAAGCTTGATTATTTTTAATTCCGGTAGCTTGATAAAATAATAAGAACTATGCTATTTTCACCTTTCGGAAAAAAAGTTGAATTTTACTATTATTTCGTAAAAATATTGAAATTTTATTAATTAATATATATTATTTATCTTAAACATATAACAATTATTAATTCTTCTTGTAAAATGCAGATTTGTTTCAAAATTTGTCTTAAAACAATTTATTGAGTGTAAAAAAAGTCTTTTATATTTTAATTTAAATAAGGAGTATTAACTTTTAATTAATAATATATATTTATATAAATAATATACACTAATTAATAAAATTTAAATATTTCTTACAAAATAATAGTAAAATTAAACTTTTTTATTGAAAAATTTAACTAATTGATTTTTTCGAGATTTTACGATTTTTCCGGGAAGTGAAAATGGCACAGTTCTTACTATTTTATCGAGTTACCGCAATTTAAAAAATCAAGCTTCTGTCATAGAAATCGAGTCATAGAAACCGAGATATAGAAACGAGGTCGGTATAAGATATCTTCAGGATTCGACGATAAAGCCACATCGATTCAACGATAATGCTAATAAACAAAGAAAATATGATTTTAAGAAAAAATACCATATTGGTTTCTATTGGTCATAGAAGGGTTTTTTTAAGATTGTGTTTTTTCAGCATCTTTTCAGTGAACCTACTTACCACCTACAAGCGCCAATCATAAAAGATATCAAAGTTTTTATAAATACTTATAAGCTAAAAAGTCAGCCCTTTTTCAACGCCTTTTTTTAGCCTAACGTAAAAGATAAGATTAAATACTTCGAAATGGGAACATTAGGATTAATACAGAAAGAAAGCAAATAAAAATATGGAATATTGAAAACAAATAGTGCTGTTTGTAACAGTTGATTGAGGATATGGAAATAGAGCAAAGAATAGTCAAAGGAAGTACTCATGGACAATTTTTATGGAAATGTTTCCTTGAGGCGTCTTAGCTTTACAAAATAAATTATTTACCATGTCATGCTCGATATAGAAAGGTTTTCCATATACAATTATTAAAATTTCCAAATTTTTTACTTGTAGTAAAATCAAACTGAGTTGTTATACGCAAGAATTACATAAATATTTTCATTTTTTTAACGTAGGTGAAACCGTAGACAATAATAAATATGCAGAAATTACATTCATAGCAAAATAAACCGCCAAAAAGTTTAAAATTCAAATAAAACAAAACAAATTTGGCTAAATATAAAACATTAATACAAAACTCTATGAGGATTATTAGTAAAAATACATTTTTTGGCATTTTTATACTTACTTGATGATATAAAAAGGGTCTTGTGAGTGCCAGCCATCTTTCAAGCGCCATAACAAATGCTACACATCCAGAACCAAGACCAAAAGCCCGTACCACCACAAAACTTGGACAATATACAGAGGGATGAAAGTAAGTATAGGTTCCTGGATTTGTAAGAACGACCATTCCAATTTGCGCCATTAGGTCGTTGGCAGCTAAGCATCTAAGCATAAATAAATGCTTCTTATTTCTTCTAGAGGCCGTTTTGTAGAGGATCCAAAGTGCTACGAGATTGGCTAGGAGGCCTAAGAGAAAAGCCAGTTGCATGACGTAACTCCAAATACCGTCCACCATTTTTTAAGTTATTTAAACTCTTCTGTCACCGTAAATCAGTTTCTGATTTATTTAGAAAAGGCTATACGGCATAGTACCGTCAAGATCGGCTAGTAACTACAGCCACTCTTCGACGAAATCTTCTGAAACACTGAGATTCTAAATGATGTGGCACTACGAAGTTTAGATCTGTAAAAGAAACATTAATGGTTAAATATGCACTACTGTGATAACCATTGATAAGAACAGTTTATATATATGCAAAACTAAAAGTACAATCAGTGCTTTTTGACGCAATTAGATTTTTTATTATTAAATCTAATTAATTTTAATTTTATTAGTTCTTATTAAAACCACATCTAGTGGTCTGACTAAAAAAGGTATTTGGTACCATACAAGGGGAAGTTAAAAATTATTTTTGACTACACTAATAGAAATAAAAAATATTTAAACCTAAGTAGTAGGTATTTTAAAAACTAATTTCAGCCCAAATAATACCCACATCAAGAGCGAACGGAGGATAATCATGTCCATAAAAAATGTTTAGACCATGGGAGAAATCATAATAATTTTTGTTTAATTTCTTGTGATGAATATTGTAGGTGTACCAAATAGTCAAAGTTGTGCCATTACAAGAACATATTATTATTAAAAAAATAATGTTCCATCCACATAAAAATTATTGAAAAATTATTCATATTATCTAAAAACTCTTATCGACAAAGAAATAATGTATATTTACATATTTCTTTAAATATTAATAAATAAAACTGATTAAATTATGTTTAAGATTATTTAGTATTTAATTTTTAGTTTATTTATTAATCTTAGTTATAATAATTAGGTATTAAATTAAATTATATTAAATTATAGTAATTAGTATTTACAGTCCATTGAAATGTTAAATTTGTGTATGCTTAGCGTGTATTTCCTAGCGGACACAGATTTATGTTTTTGATGTATTGGGAGGGTATAAGCAGTATAAGCTTAAATTCAAGTTTAACCCTACAAAAAATTTTATCTGACATTATTTGTAGCAAATTAAACTGTCTACAACTTTATTTGTAATTCTTTTAACCTTAAAATGGAAAATAAAAAAGTTATAAACAAAAATAACTAAAAATTTTAGAATAAATTTTCTTGGGAATTATAACTTTTTTTCTAGTAATTTTGCAATAAAATATCATTAAAACAATATCATAGATGCTCTTTCATAAAATAATTTTTACTGCAAATTTGTTTAATTTCATTATTTTCTTTGGCTTTTACAGCGCTCCGCACTTGACTGGATTCTTGAATACTCGCCATCTTGGAATAAGGTGTGCCATCTTCCTACGTTATTATTAATTTATTATCGATCCATTCCGCCACTAGAAAACTTACCCCACCTCGTGCGCTTGCGTCGCACGAAAAAGCACCAATGGACAAAGGTTTAATAAGAGCACCGTATCAGTATTATTCTAAGATAAATTTTTGGGTAATGAAAAGAACAAAACAAACTTCTCAAAACTGTTCTATCAGAAGTGGATTTTAGTGTCGACCAGGCTGAATCTGATGCAGATACAGTCATCATCCGTTCTGCTCTTGATGCATTCCAAGCCTATGATTCTGCAGCTGTAGCAGAGAACATTGACATTCTTGTCTTGCTCACAGCCAGTTTTTTTAAATCTTCAAAAGGGTGTAAGTTGCGTCAGTTATACTGTCCTTCAAGTTTTATATATGGAGACGTCATTGCCGAAAATCTTCTGTTTCTCCATTCTTTTTCAGGAACCGACACAATATACAAGATCAGCAAACTTAAATTCATCAAATTTACAGAAACATCCTGAATTAGCAAGCCGAACCGCATTATTTCTTAGTAAGAAAGCCAAGCGATATTTGCCCACTATCGTTGGCGAACATTTTTGTATCGTTTCTTTTTATACAGATCACGACATTGTTGTATTGACCATACAACACAATGGCAATCGCTGTAACATGTTACACGTTTCCACCTCTATATTAATTTCACAGTAGGTACGAATTTGTAGGTCGTAATTGTCTTATTCTGCCTCACCGAATTCTCAACCACATATATGTAGAGGGCAACATCCCGGAAGAATGGCTTAAATCGATATTTTTACCTCTACCAAAAAACAACAATCCCAAATCATGTAATGACTATAGATTGATAAGCCTAATATGCCACCATTTAAAGATTCTCTTGAAAATTGTTCAAAACCGAATTTATAAGAAATGTGAGGAGCAGATAGATGAAACTCAGTTTGGCTTCAGAGGAGGCATGGGTACAAGAGAGGCATTATTTGCGTTGACGGTACTCTTGCAGAAATGTCGGGAATATAACAAGAGTGCATATGTATGCTTCATAGACTTTAGGAAGGCCTTTGACCGAGTGCAGCATATGAAGTTAATAGATGAATTAAAAAACATCAATTTAGACAAAAAAGACATTAAGTTTATTAAGGCTATATACTGGAACCAGAAAGCAGTAGTAAAGGTGAACGATATAGAAACAAATAATATACCGATTGCGAGAGGGGTTAGGCAAGGATGCGTCTTGTCTCCGACGCTTTTCAACGTGTACTCACAGGTCATATTCAGAAAAGCCTTATGGGAAAGAAAAGAGGGAATAAGAATTGGTGGAGAAATCATAAACAGCATGAGATTTGCAGATGACACGGTAATTATGGCTGAGAGTATAGAAGAACTACAAACTTTACTAGATGCAATAAATAGTGAATGCATTCAAATGGGACTTGACATCAACACAGATAAGACCAAATTTATGATAGTATCAAGGAGTCCAATAAATAATGAACAACTAACTCTTGGTGGACAGCAAATAGAGAGAGTGACAAAATATAAATATCTGGGAGCTTACATCAACACAGAATTAGATCCAGACCAAGAGATCCGGGTACGAATAGAAATGGCAAGGGCAGCGTTCTTAAAATTCAAACAATTGTTCTGTGACAAAAATCTGAATACTGCGCTGAGGCTGAGGTTTGTTGAATGTTACGTCTGGTCGCAACTATTGTACGGGGTAGAAACATGAACACTAAAAGCATGTTAGTTAATAAACGCAAATAGTTAAAAAGATTTAAGCCTTTGAACTTTGGATATACCGGAGAATGTTGAGAATCCCATGGACTGCCAGGGTCACCAATGAGGAAGTGCTGAGAAGGATGGGTCGAGACAAAAAATTGTTGAGAACGATAAAAGTACGCAAGACTGCATACCTTGGACACATACTAAGAAATAATATAGTCTTCTGCAGGTCATCATGCAGGGTAGAGTCGATGGCAAAAAGGGAATAGGTAGAAAGAGGAAGTCATGGCTGCGAAATATTCGAGACTGGACAAACATGACTGTAGACGAATTATTCCACGTTGCAAAAGACAGAGAAGCTTTTAAAAATGTGGTCGCCAACCTCCTTTAATGGGGACGGCATAGGAAGAAGAAGAATTGTCTTATTGACATTTAAAACTTCAAACGAAGTTCTGAAAGAATATGCAAATAATTAATAAAATGCCTATTACGTTATATACCGTCCAAGAAGAAGTGCAACTTGTAACATGGTACTTTCAGGGTCATTCGATGCACGAAGTAATTAATTTATCTATTGTTGCCTTCGAAAATAGACCCTCACCAAATGTTACAACAGTTAAAAATACCATTAAACCTTTTCAAACTTCGGGATGTGTAAACAGTTGTAAAAAGATAGTGAACCCTGCAATAGTGTACAAATTGCTAGGGAAGTTAATGTGAATGCTCGAACTGTCCAGCGAATTCTCAAAAGTAAATCACACTGGTATGTTTGTTTTAAAATACAATCAATACAAGAACTGTTTTTGGAAGATAACTTTAGGCGGATGGAGTTTTGTTAATTTATGTTAGATAAACAGAATGAAAATGTACACTTTTTAAAAAATATTTTATTTTCTGACGAATCTTCATTTTTATTACATAAAAAACACAATCCATCCGTTGCAAGGTATTAGTCTCGGAAAAATAAGCACCTCAGGGTTGCAGTGCGAAAACAGCATCCGCAAAAGATAAATATTTGGACTGGGATGTTAGGCGACCATATTGTCGGTCCATTTTTTATCGATGGATACCTAAACGGGCCCAAATATTTACAACTTTTACAGATTGAGATCATTCCGGTAGTTCGACACCTTACCGTTAATTTTCAGGAGGTTTATTTCGAACAGGATGGGTGTTCGGCTCACAACTCTAGAGCAACTTTTGATTTCCTCAATCAAACTTTTTCTGATCGAATTATAAATACACATGGTACAATTAAATGGCCCGCTAGATCCTGTGACTTAGCGCCTAACGGTTTCTTTTTTGGGGTTTTCTCAAAGAAAACATTTATAGGTATCAGTTTGAAAGGGCCACAAACCTAGTCGAATTAAGGACAAGAATACTTCATTTCTCTGCAAACATTACACCAGCCCTACTCCAAAATATGAGGAGAAATCTGTATGACAGATTTGGTTACTGTTTAACACAAGGAGATGGAATATTTGAGCCCTTTCTGATTTTTTTTCTTCTGTCTTATTGTTATAAGCTTTGTCCATAAAATGTGTACAATATTCAGTCACAATAAAGAATATTACTTATTTACTTATTTATTTATTTATATTGCTATTAAGGCTAAAAAATAAAGGCCAAAAAATTAGTTTTAGAGCATTATAATAAATATACTCTAGAGATGGGATTACAATAAATCTTAATTCCTATGGTCAACAAAACAATGTCGTTATCTGTATGGTGGAAATAAAGATTATTCTTTAACAGCATGAGATACAAACAATTCGCCAAGACGGTGACCAAAATTACATTTAACTTATCATCGCTCCCGCCAATACAAGATGCAGCTCATTTCCACAGTGTTAGAGTTTATTACCAGGAAACACTGCGATCCTGAAGATTGGGGCTGGAAAAAGCATGGAAAAATTTGGATACCAATTAAAACTTTCAAAACTCCAGCACACCCCGAACTTTTGAAATTAATTTTCCGCAGATACAAGGGAAACTGTGAAAGTATGTGTGGTTACTGACAAGTAGGCCTCAAATGTTCTGCAGTGGGCCTCAAATGTTCTGCAGTGTGCCTCAATTTTTCTGGTGAAACCTGCAGTGTCATTATGAAAATATTAAAATTAATCGAAAAATTCGAAGATGAATTACCCACAATGACGCCAATTCTAACTTTCGTTCTTTCGCAAACATTCACCTTCGATACTGAATTAGATCCTGAACCGCAGCCTGGACCATCAAAAAAAAATGAAAAAACAATAGCTAGAAAACAACTTTTTAGATGTATAATTATGCTCGATTGGAATATTATCTCGCCTAGAAATTGTAAATGAATTAGGCCTAATGGGGATACCACCTAAAAAACGCGCCTCCAGACTCTACCTCATAAGTGGTGGGGAAAAAAGCCGATAATAAACCAATAATACCATAGGAATGTTAACAAAATAATAAATTATATGAATAAAATCATAGATAATAAAAAACTAAGTCTAATGGTTGGTTTTTGTCGTATTCTTATAAGTTATAAGTGTTCAAGGACCTGGTCAGCTTTGGGAGTGCTGTGAAACAAACAGAAATTAATGAAATTGAACACATTTTTAGTGAAAATTATTCGTTGAAAACCTTCTTTCAAGAACACAGAGACTAAAAGCGAACAATTTATTATTTATACGAAACATGGTATGATACGCATGATAACTCTAGCAAGGGTTGCACTTATGGTTCACTTAGGTGCAAGCTGAAAGACGTACCTCCGAATAAAGGTTCTCGAATGATTATTGTACACTGTAGATCTTCAAATGGTTGGGTGCCAAATGGGTGAAAGCTTTGCGGAAAAAAAAGAATTCTAATATATTTGAAGAGTAGTTAAAGAATACATTACTTTCTAATATAACACCCAGCAGTGTGATAATTATGGACAATCCTATCACTTAAAATTCTAAAAAAAAGTTCGTCTTTAAAACAAGATTTCCTCTCGAATAATGATTTATGTTTTGAAGAGAACGAAATAAGAAACAATTACGTAAAGTGCTTCGTACTAAAACTTATGACAAACAATATATATAGGACACGCTTGCAACTGAACTTAGTTTTGCATTTTGAATCCAATAGAACTTATTAAAAAGCAGAAAACCATGCTCTTAATGTAGAAAATGAATACAGAAGACTAGGATAATTACCTTCAAATTCTTAAACATTTATACCGCCGCTTTTTTCGAGGGGAGAGAAATATGGAGGCAACTTTACGAAACCAATTATTGTTAATAATATTCAGAGTAATGTTCATAGTAGCAGATGCAACAAAAAAACAAGATTTAGAATTAGAATATTCAATACAAATAATACGGAAGAATGAATGGCATAAAGCAAAAAATACGGATAAAAGTTATCTCAAATTGAAAAGATATTTAAAACAGCAACATTCGACCTTCAAAGTATGCTACAACTCCCTCACTCCCCAGTATCCCCATTTTACTACTCTCGAAAATTGTGTGTATACAATTTTGGTGAGCACGCATCTTGATACTGCTGCAATAAAGTTAATGGAAAGCGTATTATTCTATTGAAGTATATTACAAACTTACCATCCTTTTTTCAGACACTTGTGGAGGTCAAAATAGAAACCAGCAAGTGGCTGCTGCACTTCTCTATGCAGTACACACTACACACTTTGAATGCATAGAACAGAAATTTTTGGAGTCAGGACATAGTCGAATATGCGTTCGGCGATAGAGTCTTCTAAAAAAAACCGAACAGCTTTTATCATGAACGATTGGCTGGAAATATTTAGGTCAGCATGGCATAAAAGATTACAGAAGGACCTGTATGCAGTACGTGAACTTAAATATACAGATTTCTATGATGTAAATAAAAATAAAGCAATAATAAAAAATAGAACGAAAGATGAAAACGGCTGCACAGTATCCTGGCTCAAAATTAAATCTTCAAATTTGTAAAAGAACAAACCGATCATCTCTTTTAAAACAGAATAGTAAAGTAACACCTAACCTCCATAGCTCCATAAATTATAATACTTCTATCTATAATAATCATAAATAAAATTGTAAGGTGAAAAACGAACAAAATGGTGATTATCTCTATTGTACTTACTTTGCAGTTAAAATAGTGAGTTTTACCTCTATATAGACGATATATAAATATGTATTTTCTACCGTTAAATGCAACAATTATTTTTTTTTTTGCATAAATATAACAAATATTTAATTATTTAGGACATAGTATTCCGAATTCAGCCGTATTATTAAACTTACAAAATTTATCACAAAATTATTGTCTTAATCACAAACCGAGCAATTCACAATCACGACTATACCTTATGGTTGATTAAAATTTACTGAAGCTATGACCAAGAGAAAGAATGCGCACATATGTACAAATCAAAATATGTTTATGCTATGTTATTCCTCGTCAGATATTAAATATTAACAGATCATTTAATTTTTAACCATCAAAAGCAATGTAATATGATGACAAGATGAATTCGGTAATGATAAGATGGTAATACGATCTTCAGAGGGTATCGCCGCAACAGTTCTTTGTCGATATCAGTTTATAGATAGCATGAACCATGTTTCAATGATAATATGTGTGGATTCAAGAAATTAATTCGGATAAAAGCTTTAATCCTAGGAAGTCACGTACCTATTATCCCTTAATAGTAAGGCAAAAGACTTGGGTAATTAAGAAATTCACAGAACGACAAAGGTACATACAGATTACGATGGAATTAATTTCTAAAAATTAATTCTTAGTTTCAAAATAGATTCTTACCAATAAATCACCCTCTCCAATAAATTGTTGGACTATAGTTATCAATATAGCATTGTTTTTAAATTGTTTTATGCATGACTTGGAATGGAATTACGAACAAGTCATTTTAGCTACTGTGATTAAATATAATGGAATGTGTGGTATTCATAAAGACTAATCATATGTTGTCATTGGTTGTTGGATGAAAATTCTTGAATTAAAGTTGATTTTAGGTAAGGAAATTAACTGCTATCTTCAAATAAAGTCGTTCCAAATATGCATTAAAAATACTAAAAATATGGTTTGCAATGTTTAGGGATTGCTTCACTCTTCATATGTAGGTATCATATATATACTGAAAATCATAGGGTACAATTAATTCGTTTTGTTTTCACAATTATCCAACAAGATCATTTGTTTAATAAACAAATGTATTTTGAAATCTACTTCTTATGTGGTAGTCTGTTAATATAAATAATTCCTTAAATAGATCTAGGTGACATAATAAATTGCAAGAGTATGAACATACAGCACTTAACATCTCCAACATCAAACAAGAGGCGCGCGGAAAGATCTACCTCGATTCAATATAGAACTAGATTTAAACAATAATAATACAGATGTATATCACATCACGAAACACTATCGTCAAAGTTGAGGCACCGCACCTGAAGAAAACCTCAATGGACCCCAATGTCAGAGATATTTTAGAATTTTTTGTAGTACATATGTAACAATGTACATATGTACATATGTAACAAAACTCTGAATGTAATAGGTGTGGGTGAACTGAGTAGCTTTACACCTGATACAGCCGGTCCCAAGCCCGGATAAAAGAGGAGGGGAGATGAGTAACACCTCTATAAAAAACCAGGGTTCAGCTGACCCGGCTGATAGCACCCTGTAAGGGTCCCTTGCCTAGGGTTACAGATAAACCGAATGATTTCCGGTATAAGCAATCTCCCACTTACTGGCCAACGGCTTCGGTCAAATGAGTTGGCGAGTGGTAGGACACTCTGTTGTCCTGAGAATGGTCTAAAAGGCGGAGGAACTAAGAAATAGGCAACGGCATCAGGATGTAGAAGGCCAGGAGAAACCACTACATTAAAGATCCTTGTGGATATCTCTAGTACAGCTTCCCGTGACAGAGGAAGAAAGTATGCATATTTTTAATGATCATGAACTTCGGAATCCAAGATCCGGCAGGGGAGGAAGATCACAATTAGACCACGAGGCCTCTCAGCTTGTAAACCCACGAAAGCTCCATGTCGTGGAAGTCCACAAGATAGCTAAGTGGAACGTCACAACTGTGTTTGAAGGC
Source organism: Diabrotica undecimpunctata (assembly GCF_040954645.1). Classification (NCBI taxonomy): domain Eukaryota; kingdom Metazoa; phylum Arthropoda; class Insecta; order Coleoptera; family Chrysomelidae; genus Diabrotica; species Diabrotica undecimpunctata. The sequence goes on from NC_092812.1 coordinate 53,619,494, forward strand.
GCGAAGTTACACAATATTCAGCTAGAAATGGCCAGACTAGACATTCCTATCCTAGGTATCTGCGAGACGAAATGGCTAGGGTCAAACATATTCGAGAGCAATGGATACATTGTCTACCACACAGGAAAGGCAGACGTAACGGAGTCGCAATTATTGTCAAAGAAGAAATTCGTAACTGTATTAGAAATTTCGTTCCTTTCAATGATCGCATCATGATGATACAGCTGCAAAATAAATTAATAAATATTAATATAATAGAAGTCTATGCACCAACAGCTGACAAACCAGATGAAGAAATTGAGCAATTCTACAACCAAATTAAACAAATTATCCGGAGCACAAAAAAACATGAAGCTACGATTTTTATGGGAGACTTCAACGCAAAAGTTGGTGCCGAAATAACACAAGACATAAAAGGAACACAGAAAGGAACGAAAGCGGGCAGAGACTAATACAGTTCTGTCAAGAAAAGAATTGCATTATAGCAAATATTTTGTTTCAACAACCTAAAAGACGACTATATACCTGGAAATCTCCAGATGATCAAGAAGAAAAGGTAGTCAGAAATCAAATCTACTACATTATCATTAACAGAAGGTTTAGAAACAGTATTACATCTGCAAAAACATTACCAAGTGCAGACGCAGCAACTAATCATAATCAGTTCTGTACTGGATTCAAACTAAAACTAAAAATAATAAAAACCCTGACAGCTCAGAAAAAACATAATAATCGACTCCTAAGAAATACCGAAAAAGCAGATGAGTTCGGAAATAAGATGGATCATGAAATTAAAAAATAGCTAGAAAGATCTGAACAAGAAAATATCGGACAAAATATAGATATAATGATTCTGCCATGGTTACCGCAGCAGACGAAGTTTTGAATCAGCCATCAAAAGAGTCAGTAAAGAAAAAGGACTGGATGACCGATAACATACTAGACCTTATTCAGCAAAGAAGAAATTGTAAAAATAAAGATGAGACTCGATATAGAGAAATATATCGACAAATAAGATACGGGGTTAAGCGAGCAAAAGAGGTCTGGATGGAACAGATATGTCGTGAGATGGAAGAACTACAAAGAAAACATGACTATGAGAAACACCAAAGGTAAAATTATTCTCGACTTAAATGAAAAAAAGCAAGAATGGACCAATTACATAAAAGAGCTCTTGCTGGATCCGAGGCCACCACTGAACACCACAAAGTATACGAATACTGGTCCTAGTATTTTGAAATTAGAAAGCAGAAGTAGAGAAAGCCGTCAAACAAAGCAAAAATGGGAAATCTCCAGGCCCTGACCAAATACCATCAGACTGGCTCAAACTTCCAGACGACGACAATGTCTCAGAACTAACAAACATTTATAACCACATATATGAAACTGGAACACTGCCACGAATATGATTGCAGTCTACATTTCTCCCACTTCCAAAAAAACCTAATACGTCATTATGTAAAGACTTTGGAATAATTAGTCTCATGAGTCACTCTCTCAAGCTACTTCTTAGGATAATTCTTAATAGAATCAAGCAGAAATGTAAAGACACAATGGGAAATAAACAATTCAGTTTCAGAGAAGGATTGGGAACAAGGGAAGCTTTGTTCTCAATGCTAACACTACTTCAACGATCATGGGAAGTACAAAAACTTCAAAGTCTTGGAAGGGCAATGTGGAGTACGAATCGGGGAGAAACTATTAACAATATCAGATATGCAGATGACCGCGATCATGGCTAAAAGTATGGATGATCTTCAATTCCTTATAGATCGAGTCACTAGAGAATGCTCTAATAACAGACTAAGCATAAATACAACAAAGACAATTGTCAATAATGAACCGATAACAAAAGTTAACCATTTTAAATACCAAGGATGTTAGATAAACAAGACACTAAATCCGGATGAAGAAATTAAAACTCGTATAGAAAGGAGCATTTATAAAACTTAGATCTATTCTGAGCAATTTTCAGCTGAACTTACAGTTGAGAATTAAGTTCATAAAATGTTATGTGTATCCTGTATTACTGTATGGATATAAAACCTGGATTATGAAGGTTAATATGGTGATCAAATTAGAAGCCTTCGAGATTTGGTTATATCGTAAAATGCTCAGAATATCATGGGTCCAACACATTTCAAACAGAGAAGTCTTGAACAGAGTAGGTCAAGGTAAAGGGGACTTAATAAAGATGATAAAAAAGAGAAAACTCGAATATCTGGGGCATATAATGAGAGGAAGCAGATACAGGATAATGCAGTTGATACTCAACGGAAAGATCGACGGAAAAAGAGGAATTGGTAGGAAGAAATACCCACGGCTCCGAAACCTTCGTCAATCGACTGGCTTATCAGCAGATGAATTGTTACATGCCGCGCAAGATGACACACAAAATTAACGGAATAATCCAGAAACTAAAAAACAATAATATGTCAGTAAAAAAAAGCTGAAAAAATCTTATAAAGGTTTTTGAATGTTCTAAAAGATATATGAGACATAGCTGATGGCAAATCCTTAAAGAACTATAGAAGTACAATAATCGATTCTTTGAGGCTTCATTTTTAAGATATATATAGAAAATGAGTAAAATGTATATCCCATTAAAATGATGGTACTCATAAAATACCGCCTGTCTGAGGTTTGTTTTTTTAGAATGGAACTTAAAATTGGAGCTCGTTGAAAAAATTTGCAATATCTCGGTTTCTATGGCACGGAGAAGCTTTTAAAATTGCGGTAGTTCAATAAAATAATAAGAACTGTACATTTTTACCGCTCGGAAAAATCGGAAAATCCCGGAAAATTAATTAGTTAAATTTTTTCATAAAAAAGTTGAATTTTATTATTATTTCTTAAAAAATATTTAAACTTTATTGATTAATGTATATCATTTATATAAATATATAATAATTATTATGTATTCTTCTTGTAAAGTACAAAAGATTCGTTTCAAAGTTAATTTTAAAACCATTTATTCAGGGTGTGTAAAAACTTTTTAAAAATAAGACATTTCATATTTTAATTTAAATAAACACATTTGGGGTATTAATTTATAATTAATATTATGTATTTATATAAATAATATACCAATTATTAAAATTTAAATATTTCTTAGGAAATAATAGTAAATTTCAATAACTTTTTATGGAAAAAATTAATTCATTTATTTTTCGTGATTTTACGATATTTTCGGGGGTCAAAGTAGACCATATCTTATTATTTTATCGTGCTACCCCAGTTTAAAAAAAATTAATGTCTAAACTGAATATTAATGAATCTTTTAGAAACATGGCAGCACTATTATAATATATCAAATTTTTTTTGACGGTAAAGAAACGATTGAACATAATATATTTGAAGAAAGAAATTCAGTAAGTGTAATTATAATTTAAAAGAGTATGAGTTTAAATTTTACACCATTACAATATTTTGCCATTGCAAGGATAAAAATTCTTACCTGCCACTGAACCATAACAAAAATACAATTAATGCACTATCAATTCGTTAATATAATCATTCTATGCAATCATATAAAATATCAATATTTACGATTTTAAATATTAGATTTTTTCCTAGAAACACAACAAATACCTTGCTAATCTTTCGCTATATTTAGATCACAAATGACTGTTTATGAACATATCAAAACAACAACATTTGAGAAAAAGTTTTTGTAGTACCTAAGTACAAAAATTTTCTTTTATTAAAGATTTTATACAGTAATATACCGTTGTAATGTCTGACGAGGCCAGTAAAGCTGAAAAAGTCTTATACGGGCTTTTGAAGGTTTTAAAAGGTATATGAGGAATAACTGATAACAAGTCCTTAAAGACGTACATCTGATTTTGCTTTGTTTTTTTTTTAAATCATAAATGTAAAAGATATATTAAAACACTTCAACATTTTATCAAAATTGTTATTAAAAAACCTTTTGAAAAAGGACTAACTTTTTTGATGCCACGCGTTTGTAAGTAAGGACACTGAAAAGATGATGAAAAAACACAATTAAAAAAAAGAGAACCTTCTACGATCAATAGGAACCAAGATGGCAATATTTTTCTTAAAATCATATTTTCATTGCTTATTAACATTAAGAAAATTAAATAAATATGAAAATTAAATAGATTATAAACGAAGATTAAACTACTAGTAAAATACCGCCTGTCCCAGCTCCGTTTTTTCTAGAATGGAACTTCAAATTAGAGCGCACTGAAAAAATTTGCAAAATCTTGGATTCTATGGCACGCAGAAGCTTAAATTTTTTAAATTTCTGTAGGTTCACCTCCCGGACAAATCAATTAGTTAAATTTGTCCACAAAAAAATTGAATTTTACTATTATTTCGTAAGAAATATTTAAATTTTATTGATAAGTGTATATTATTATTATGAATCTATATTTTAAGCAGCGGGTACATATAGGCATTAATGAACACATTTCAGAAGAATTCGAAATTAAAAGAGGGGTACGACAGGGATGTGCATTGTCGCCACTAGTGTTTAATGCATACCCTGAAGAAATTATGAAAACAAAGGAGAGAGAGAGGTTTCTGTTCATCGAGGAGACAGAGAAAAAAACACAATTTTTAAATAATAAAGTCTAAATTTGTTATCTGATAATCTTATATTAAGATAATGAAATTTTAGGAAACGAAAAATTACAGATAAAATATGCAATATCGCTCAAAACTTTACAAAAAATTTATTTCAATAAATCTACAAAATATTGTAATTGAAAAGATAACCGTTCTAACGTTATTATGGCATAATACGTTGTCTGGGGTTTTTAGGATGTGGTGTGGAATTTTAGTTTGGCGGTGTGACATTTCGTCTGCAACTATAATAGACATCAAAGGTGACGCGGCACGATCGGATCTTCTTTCATTCACTGATTTTATTTATTACAAGACGTTAGCAGTGAAAGCCCATTGATAAGGTTTTAACGTTATGTCAATTAAACCTATGTAGTGCGTCATCATCCAAGATATCTATATATGTATCTTTAAAATTATCTTTGCTTAAGATACTTAAAATTACTTAGATTACGTAAAATGAATACGAAGTAAGTTCTAAAATTCACCATTTTTTTTTCGTAACAAGAAAAAGTGTACACTGTATGGAAGCCTTTATTTAAAAGCCATCGAATGCAGCTCGTTGGAGTAAACCTGGATTCGTATTTCATTTCTTTTCTCTAAAAAACTCTAAAAGACTTTTTGCCACAAAAGTTTTTATCACGATTTTAGTCACCAAAAACATCATTTTTCTCTTTTAGTTTAAATTGATATTCTTGAAGTGTACAATGAAAAGTCGCAAAGAAACCAGACTCCTCAGAAAACTTTGCATTTCTCATAATATGTTATAGGGGTTGATAAAAATTTTATTACTTTATAATTTACAGTTAATTCATAGCAACTGGACATTAATTTGTTTTTACAGACGTACAAACAACGTGACGTCCTACTGACCGCTTTTTCAAAAGATGCAAATCAACTTTAAACACAAAATATTTGCAACTGAGACAATCTCGTAAAAAAAATCCTAACACCTAAGTGTTAATGTATTTAACTACCGGCGACCATAGTCAACAACTAGCTCGACCACTGGTCAATCACTGATTTGAAATTTTTATATCATTTCTTTTCCAGCAAGATGGCGGTCACGGAAAGAAAACTAAAGTATTTTTCAAATTCTCAAAAAATGACGTATTACAAGCCATTGAGGATATTAGGAATAATGTATGTCCAATACGTAGTGCAAAAAAGATGTATAATGTTCCTCACTCTACCCTTATTAACAAACTAAGATGTAGAACCCCGGAAAAATGAAAAATGGGTCCTCCGCCTCCGACCATTTTGACCGTAGAGGAGGAAAACATATTAGTGCGTTAGATCACTGCTTCAGTCCATAAAGGATTTTCTCTGTTTCTATGTTTCATATGTTTCTAAAACCAGTATTAGACAGTGGCAGGAAGATGTACGCAGATACCTGGCAAGAGAAAATGCAGAAGATATATTACAAGATCCCACCAGACTATTTAACTCTGATGAGTCAGGTTTTCCTACAAATCCTAAAACAGGTTTGGTCTTAGGACCAATGGGATGAAAAATTTCTATGAAATCAAATCTGGTTCAGAAAAAGAAGGCATTTCAGTTATCTTCACAATTTCTGCAGATGGAGAAATTTATCCTCCTATGATCGTTTATCCCTATGAGCAAATTCCTGCATAAATAGTACGAAACTCAAATCCGGACTGGGTCATTGGTAAGATATTTGTATTTTATTTCATTACGCCTAACTCATATTTGATTGAAAACAGGAAGGTCTAAAAAAGGTTGAACTTCAAGCCAAACGTTCCATAGTTACGTGTGTAACACACTTCTTCCATTTGTAAAATCAAAAGGCGTGAAGTTTCCTATAATTTATTTTAGAGATCGGAATTTTTCTTTACCGACTTTTCTCAAATGCAACACATATTCTGTAGCCGGCAGACATTTCATTATTTGCACCCTTAAAAGCTAGTTGGAGGAATGTTGTCCTTAATTGGAGAAGATCAAATCGTAATAAATCAGTGAACAAAGCAACCTTTCCTGCCACAGAACGAGTTAGTGGGGATTCTATTAGGAACGGATTTCGTAAGTGGATATTTTAACCCTTATAATGTAGAAGCTATAGACTTGGTATATGCGTGCAAGACACTTCTAGAGTTTTGAGGGTATACAAGGAAAATAATACAAGTAGAAATAAATTCGCTGAATTTAAGATTCCACATTTTCTTTATTTTAAATCACTAATTCTATTGGAAAGAAGAAATGAATTTAAACGTGCTGAAATGGGTGAATGGGCAGATGACGAATCGGATACGTATAGTAAATCACAATAACGCCGAAAAATGCGTTTGTCCAGGCCAGACTATTTCTGTGGAAGCTGTAAAGAAAGACCTACAACCGCCTCAGAAAAATAACAGCATTATTATCCATAGCAATGTAGTGTTGAAGAGGCCAACGACTCCAGGATCATCGACATCTAACTCTAACGAAAAATTACAGAACCGAAAAATTAGCACTTCCATTTTAGATCACATTTTTTGGCCAGAAGAGTCGCCTGAAAAGAAAAACCAAGTTGTGAACAAGAAAAAGCTACCCCATGCTACTATGTCAAAAAGGTGGCTTAAGTATCATGAAAATAAAGAAAACTTGAAAATGAAAAAATTAGAAGAAAAAGAAGAAAGAGCTATAATAAGAAAAGAAAAAGGAAGAAAAGCAGCAAAACGTTATAAATAAAAATAATAAAAATCAGGAAAAGTTGAGACGAATATCAAAAAACCTAAAATAGAATATTCCGAAAGCGAGGGAGATGAAGAATGGTCTGAAAGCGAAACAAGTCTTGATGATATATCAGAACATTTCACGTGTGACAGCGAAGAAGAACCCTTAGCCAGAATTGCTAAAAAAGAAATTAAAGTAAAAGACGGGGAATTTTATTTAGTTATTTTTTCTAGGAGAAAATGTCACACTACACATACAAAAAATTTGTACTATTCTAAACGTAGTTAGTCGAGATGAAATAAAAGTTCTGTCTGTAGAACTCCTTGTCCTGTTGGCGAAGATAGATCAACCTATAAGTATATCGACGGTGATTTTTAGCATAGTTCAGCCACTCTTATTTAGGCTGAAGCAGCCAAAACTTGTAGGTACTGAGAATCGTATTAGGTACAAGAAGTAAGTAATATAAAATGTTGATGTATCGAATCGACGTTTTATTTATATCGTTTGGTATGTATCAATTACTGGCAAAAACGTAATCAAACACTAGTTGTCCAGTGAGCAACAACCGGAAGAATACGAATTTCTATATATTAATTTTTTTATTAAAAAAAACTTATTTAGGATTAGTTTCAACGCTGTTACACGATTTTACATTATAAATAAACATCTCAGCATTTTTTGTCTTGTGCAAAATAAAAAATAAAGGGACTTACATAAGTTTATTTATGAAAATTTCCTTAATTGATCAAATACTGGTTAACACACCCTACGAGAGTGTTATAAAAACTGTTTCTTAAAAAATAATCAACTCACTATTATGGCTTCTTTATAAAATTTATAGATGTGAATGTAAAAATCGACTTCCTCTTGTCTTAAAAAATAATCAACTCACTATTATGGCTTCTTTATAAAATTTATAGATGTGAATGTAAAAATCGACTTCCTCTTGTATCATCTAATATGTATATATATTATTTAATTTTAATTTTTTATGTCATTACTAGCACAAGATAGTAGATTATTGCATAAACATTTGGTCTATAGGATGAATACCGTTGATTGTTTGAATTATTTTGCAAAAACTAATTGAAAATATTTGATTTGGGTCGTAAATTTTATTAATGATTTTGGAGTACGTGATAATCTGAATGTAAGAACCAATAACAAAATGTGATATAAAATATAATTCCACGAATTAAGATCATTGATTTTTTTTGCTTAATTTTGGTTTATAGGTTATCTATTATGATTGCATCCTTTGTCTCCTAAGGTAGATACGTGCCCCTAGAATAATGGGATATGGGCAAAAATACAACTGGCTATCGAGATATGTTGTGGTGCATCCAGTTTGTGGATGTAGTTTATCCCTAACTTCATTTAGATGACGTATTCTTCATCTACAATATTTTCTTTCAAACATTAGCAGCCGAACTCAATATCCTACGGAAGACGGATTTCACGCCCTAACATTAAACAAAAGTGAATTCTGTATAATAGATAAGTTCCCCTAAATATTTTAAAAACTATTGAAAACATCTACCAAAACAACAAAATGGAAGTCAGAATAGATAGACAACTTACAAAACCTATAGAAATAGGCAGCGGAATAAGACAAGGGGATTCATTGAGCCCCATACTCTTCAATTTAATCATGGATGAAATCATCAAAAGCGTTAACAAAGTAAGAGGATGCAGAATGGGGAACAAAGACGACGCAATATTGATAGCCCAAGATGAAGATAGTCTGCAAAGACTGGTCCATAGATTTAACACAAGAGCAAAAGAATTTAATATGAAAATTTCATCTCAGAAAACTAAAACAAAAGTAATCAGCAAAGAACCAACCAGATGTAAAATAGAAATTGATGGCATCAGTATTAAACAAGTAATGGAAATAAAATACCTTGGAATTACACTGTCCGGCTATAGAGACCTGGACAAAGAAGTGTGAGATCAAGTGAGATCGAAAGAGAAGTAAAAACGTTAGAAGAAAATGTAACGTACAATGTATAAACGAATGGATACTAAATAGAAAAAAAGAATGGAATAACCACACAAATAGAATGAGGGAGACCCTCGTCGTCAAAATAGCAAAAGAGAAGTCACCAATCGGCAGAAGAATTATCGGACGACCGCGCAAAAGATGGAGTGACAACCTTTGATAGAGGTATTAATCCGCCAATGAACAAGCAGAATTGCTTATAACGAGGAAGAAGAAGAAGGTACGCTATCAGAAACAAATAAACATACCGGTCCCAATCTCTTTGATGTTTGGATATAACTTTGGAATGCTGTTTGTCCATCTTTGGATTCATGATCTCGACCATTCGACCAGATGCAAAGGTGTCTTTCTGGTCTTATTGGAACTAATCAATCGGCAAACATTTTAAAAAAAAAGTGTCTATTCGAAATTTCGCTCTTCGTCTGCATGGATTTCTAAGAATACCTCAAAAAGGCTAAATAACTCTTTAATCAGTATATTTGCAAATCATAGAACACTCTACTGTATAATGGATGCCCTCTTTTGTCTAACTGGGCCATTCCCCGTTGTACATAATTCGCATTTTAGCTCTTATTTCCTTACGCATTCTATTAGTTTCTTCACCTCTGTCCTTTGACATTTTACAAAGCGCCATATTTTCTTTTGACGCAATTACTCCAGTCAGTCGAGCTATTCACCTGCCAATTTTGTTAGACTGAACTGATTCACTTAAAATTTGGTGAGTTGATGAGAAAGTGCTCATATAACCAAAGTTATATAACGCCGATGTGTGCTTCTGTCCCAGTGGTTGCCACCCCTTTTCGGGGGTGGAAATTATTTTGCTCAAAACAATCACGGGAATCGATGGAGGATTTAATTCTAAGCATCTTGTCTTCTAGCGAGTTTTTTTCAGAAAGTCCATACTGTTTGAGCTATTTATGGTTGAAAACAGCGAATTTTCATTGAAAAAGTCACGTTTTTTAACGGTTTTTCATGAATAACTCAAAAAATATGCTTTTGATCGAAAAAGTATGTAAAACAAAAATGAAACTTATAAAAGAAGAATTCATTTATTGCAAGATATTCTAGATACAATACAAAGTGAGATATGGTAGGTGAAAGGAAAGATTTTTTTGCGAATATTTGGATCAATGTATTCAATATTAAATTGTAAGAAAAGGATTGATTTTTCGGGGATAATAAATTAAAGTTTTTTATAGTCCATGAAAATACCTTTAAAATGAGCTCTTAAAAAGGTCATTTTTATGTAAACTGAATAAGTTAGAGCTCGTTAAAGATGGGCTCTTGGATTATTTTAAGGAAAAAATGGCAGTATAATTAACCTTATATCTGGGTTATTAAACCAAAAACTGTATGAGAGCGGCGCAAGATAGACGGGGTTAAAAACACGAGGAAGAGGCCTATGTTTAGCACTGGCCTTTTGAGGCTGGATGATGATGATGTGACATTGAGATCCATAATGAAGATCAGAACAGCTTTGTTAAAGTTGCAGCAGAACATTTTTTATCGATAAATTCTAGTAAATAAAAATTTCCATAGTCCAAATATACACCTAAATACATTTCTTTTTAAAACTTGACAATCTTATTTTAACAACGTAATCTCGTATTATGTATTTTTTCTTTGGTTCACAGTTCTACATGTACCTACCTAAAATAAAAAATATCTCGTTGCCGTATCCCAGAAATATTGAACCAATAATGCCTAATAAGTAGCACAAAAATGACAATAAGCAGCATATTGATGGATATGCAAAACTCGTATTTGTAAATGGATCGTTATCAGTTTTCAACAGATAATCACCACTTATGAAAACAAAAATAATAGGTATGTCAGCGTAGTAAACATTGTTAAAATACATCATTTGGTTTTATGCTTTCCTTATTCTTCTGCCTATTATATTATTTATAAACAATGTATATATATATATATATATATATATATATATATATATATATATATATATATATATATATATATATATATCGGAGCAATGATAATCAACGCAGTTCAACTCGTAAGTGGAGTGTTGTTTATTATTATCTCTTGGACATCCAATAGCTCGTTGTACATGGTTTTTGTTTTTATCAAGTTCATCTTTAGGCCAACTTTATTAGGTCGCTTATAAGTTCTTGTAGTTGTGAAGGTTGATTAACAATCAGAACGATGCCGTCTACAAATCTTAGATGGTAGAGTTATTCTCCGTCAATGGATAGGCCTTTGTTCTGCTAGTTCATTTTGCTAAATATTTTTCTAGAGTTGCAGTGAAGAGATTTATTGATATGACGTCTCCTTGTCGGAGGCCTCTGGTATAGGGAAATTTTTGAATGTTTTTATAAATTTTTATCTTAGCTGTTGCTTGTTTGTATATATCTGCTAAAGTCTCTATGTACGGTTTGTCAATTCCTTGGTTCTATTACTGCCTTGGGATATATAGAACCGAAAGCCTTCTCGAAATCTATGAAGGTTAATGCTGATGGCATTTCATATTCTTTAGCTCTACTCATTAGTTCTCGAAGCGTATGGGTATGATTCAGAGTACTGAATCCACTTCTGAAGCTAGCTTGCTCTCTTCGCTTACTGCATCTAATGTAGTTGATAATCTGTTGTTGTTGATCTTTTTGGAATATCTTGTATATGATTGGTAGTAGACTTACAATAGGTCTGTGGTTGTTGATATCCTCTTTGCTACCTTTCTTATAAATGAGAATTATGTATGTTTCCTGTATTCCAGTGGTCTGGTATGCATCTTGATTTTAGAGAGTTTGTAAATATGCCTGCTAAGATTTTCCAGTTTTTTTACCAGCGTATTTAAGAAGTTCCACTGTTATACCATCTATTCCAACTGCTTTACCGTTTTTCATTTTTGTAATTGTCGATTTTATTTCTTCCGGAAGGACTTCTGGCACATCTTCTTGGTTACTGATTGCTTCTTTAAATATTTCAGGGACTTTGTCTAGTTCACTGTAGAATTTAGTCACGGTTTAGTTTATATATTGTATCTCTTTGATAGTTGTAAGGTTAAGCTAGCTATTCTATCCGAGATACTAGTAATTTTTACTGTTCTTCATTCCCATTTGTTGTTGATTAGGAATCCAATACCTCCTGTTCTGCCTGTTGATGTTCCTCGGGAGAAGAATGTGTTTTTTGACACTAATTCTAATAAATCTTCATCTTTCCGTCTTACCTCGCTGATTCATATAACCCATTTTATATTTTCCCATATCCCATTTTATATTTTCAGTTTCTTTGTCCATTGTCCAGTTCTACAAGTCTGGATTGATTTGATAGCGAGCGGCAGTTATATGTCGTTATATAAAGCGTTGTTGTTTTATTTGGCTAGCGGTTTAGACTCTGCAGATTCTTAGCATCCTCTTTCCTCCTGGCTGAACTAGGTCGATTTTTATTCAAAATCTTTTAATTATGCAGATATCTGTCATTTGTCAACCCACTTACCACGAACCCTTAATTTTAAATAAGGAATAGACTATGTTTGGCATACATCATTAGACAGGTATTTCGCTGGAGAGAAATCAGGCATCCATGATTGTTTTTTCATATTTACTCTATTCTTTTGAAAAGTATCAATTTATTAAAAGTGTTAAACTTGTTAAGAACTAAACGTACCACGTATGTTTTGCTAGTGGTGATGACAAATTTTTCCGTCACGTTAGAAACTACATTGAAAGAATTTTGCAAAAACCTTAGATATTTGAACTATTTTTGGTAGCATTTAATAGCGACAGTAAATAAAATATCCACAAATATTGGATATTAAAATGCAAAAAAGAAGACATATTTAGAACAAAAATAGAAGAAAAAATCTATTGGAAAATATAGTCCATATGTAATTGGGAGAAATATGACCAATATTATTCAGAGATACTACAATTGATACACTTGAAATAACCATAGAAAAGACGTTTGAGAATATTGAGACCTGACAGTGGTCAAGGAGATCGAGGAAACAATAAAAGATAAGAGAAAATAATGAAGAGTAGTAAAAAAAGCTAGAACGATCTTAATATTAAAGGTTAAGTTTAAGTGGACGAAGAGGATGTGAAAATTAATCGAATGAAATACTTTATTAGTTTATTAAACGAAGAATTTGACCAAAAAGTTGGTAAAATAAGGTGATCAAAATAAAAATGAGTAAAAAATGATATACTTGGACAAATCTTGGCAGCCATAGAAGATATTGCAGATTTGTTTAACGGAATTATGGAAGTGGGGAAAATACCAAATGAATGGAAGAACAGGATCTGATACATGGGTACAAAACCAATGAGGATATTCAAGGTACAAGTTATATAATATATAGAAAAGGAGATTCTAGGTAACGTAATTAATTTTCTGATAATTGGAATATAAACGGTCGAAGGCACCGTGGAGCTAGTCAAATAATCACACCCACTATCGATACATGTTCGACTTCCATTCGATAAAATATTCTTTGAAACATATGGATGCCCAAGCAGTATTGGAAAGGGAATGTTAATGTGACTAGGCTAATTTGCTTCTCATGAACGAATATTTTACTGTAAACAGAGCGATGATGTCGATATACCCTACAGTGGCTATGATCTTTATTTTTCATGTAAGAATTTTTCAAAAGGCGTGAACTAATATAGAGAAGAAACATAATGTGAATAGATCCTTAAGTTTATCGACTCATATTGTTAAAATTGTAATTTTTTTATTAAGTTGATGAAAAATATAGCCTCTTAAATTAACTTATTCATGTTCCATAATTTCAAGTGACCTAATTTAACATTGTTAGTTTATGTAACGAATATTCTCAGTTTCTGAATTTAGGTTGTCTATATTTTTAGTCAAAGCGTGTAAGTCAAATTATTTAATTAAGAATTCTCAACGCTGCTGGAAGAAAGTCAGTATCGATTTTCAATTTTGTCGAGTTTGTTTACAGCAAACTAATTACCAGACGAGACTAACTCTGGTCTATAAAAATTGCATTATTTTGGAGAAAATATTTTGCCCAATAATAAAATATTAGTTTATATTTTTTTAGTTTTTTCTTTTTATTTTTTTGTACAATTTACACGTACTACAAAATGTTTTGTTTAGATTAGTACCTTTATATACGTATTAGGTCTAATTTTACCCCGATTGTCTTGTCTAACTTCGCTGTTAGACCAAAGAAATTAGCATAAAAGTATTTTTCGTTACACTCTTTGCTACAGCTACTGCTTTTGATAAATTTAGTGACAACAATATGTAATAAACAAAATATTCAAAAGTTTAACGTCATTTTTTACTTATAAACAATGTAAGATAGCTGTTTGATTTTACATACTCTTGGTAAAGACCAGTAAACTATATGGAAAAGTGACACAGTTTTACTGAAAAATCATAGAAAATCCTTGAGAGTTTAGGTATGAGTATGTGGGCAATGAGAACTCTTGATCAGTATGACAATGGTATGACCAAAGCTAGAGAAGAAGGGGGAAAAATGATCCCCCTAAAAAAAAACTTCATGAAAATGGCAAAATTATTTTAATATAGCATTTTAATAGGATAAGCCTCTAAAAAAATAATTTATCTTAAAAAAACACGAAATTTTTTGAAAGAAATCTTTATTTACTTTTTAAAAATATGAAAAATACAAAAATAGCAACGTGATCATTTTACCCGCATGTTAGGGGTAAAACGATCATTTCTACAAACAACAAATATAATATCAAAAAAAAAATGTCTTTAAAACCTAATCTTTTTCTGAACTCTGTCTAACGCAAAGAGAACATCGCAGCAATGTTCACTAAGAAATTCATCTTCGTCTTCTTTAACTCCCGCACACAATTCGTGAGCCCATTCCAAACACTTTCGGCATTGAATCCATCCGTCAATTGAACTAAAATATTTCTCGGAGCAGTAGAGACAAATTGCATGTCTCTGGTTGTCTTCTGAATCCGAAGAGTCCTATAGACTTTCTTTTATATTCTTTTGTTGTTTTGGTTTTATTTCGTTTGAGTGTCTTCTTATTATTTCCATTTTCCTTTTAATTTCCTTCTCTTTTGCTTCTTTCTTGTTGATGTCCTTTTCAAGAGCAGTTGCCTTGAATTTTAGGAAAAGGTTGGCATTCTTGTGGTGTAACTGTAAACGATGAATTCATTTGTTTATCTCGTTTTGAGCTGGGCCCAGGCTCAGGATTTTTATACAGATCGTTTATTTTGCTAGTACCATTATCTGCTTTGTTGGTTATTCCCATCGATAAATAAGCTGCTTTACTTAAACTAGATCCTTGAGCCATATCCTCACCATTATCAAGGTCAGCTGCTAAAAAGTAAACATCTGAAAAAACCTGTGTGTCAGTTTTGCGGAACCCGTTTATCTCATTTGTTGAAGCCTGTAAGTAGCCTTCACAAAATATTTGGCCAATTTGAAACACTGGCACGGATCTAGGAGGGTGATGGTTCAACCATTTGTTTAATGCTTGGTCTAAATAAACACTAAGTGGACCCATAACATCAACGTCCAACGGCAGCAGCTTGTGCGTGAAGTGGGGAGGTAAACACAAGATGGTTACATAGTTTTCTCTGGTACTAACAATAACATTGAGATTTTTGGTGTGCGATAAATGTCCTTCTAATATAAGTAACGCGGGCTCATGGATACTTGGCTTCACAAAAGATACGAAATGAGCAAAACCACTGCTTAGAAACTTCTGTACGCATCCAATCACTTTCATTACAAGCAAATATGGTACCCGGAGGAGCTCCACCTGTCAGTTCAACTTTCATTCGCTTTCTGCTGAACATGAGCATTGGGGGTACAAAACTTCCTGCAGCTGATACATAAACTACAGCTGTCGTCGAAATTCCGTCTACGTTATAAACTTGGTGAGGAGAATAACTATATTTTTGTTAGCAGATTAAAGAACTTTGTCACAACCGGTTTGTTGAAGGCTCTTCCTCTAGCAGCTGAGGTGGGTTCAGGACATCTCAAGGAAATTTCTAGGTGTCTTCTTCTAAAACCATTAAACCAATCTTTACCATTAGCTTTTTCTACATGGCAAAACTTGTGGGGCAGTTTGTTTTTTTTTTTTTTCAGCAATCTGATACGCTAATTGTCGCAAATCATGCAAGGTGAGTCCATACATCCTACTTATAAAATGTAGGATATGTTTTACTAATTGTTGTTCTTTTTCTGGCGAAAATACAGAGTGGCAGCTACCAAATGACTTCTTCTCTAGCTTTGCTACCTTATTTTTATCCATTACACGCCGCTTCAGCGACATTCTTGGCACCTTGAAGATTGCGCCGCGGTTTTGACAGGCATTCCTCGCTTTAAGTTCTTTTTTTCACAAGCTCAGCGTCCTAATTTTGTCTGTTGGTTATTCGCTTATATGTTCGTGGCATTCTCTAAGAGAGACGTAAAATGAAGTTAAAAACCAAAATTCTAAATCAAATACTTTTACAGAAACTAAGGGGTAACATGATTCCGGGATCATTTTGCCCTCTTAGCAGAGATTCGTTTTACCCCAAAGTGACATGCATTAAGTTTTGTTCATTTTAAATTTCTTCTTCTTCTACTTCCTCTTCATAAGCAATTCTACTTGTTCATTGGCGGATTAATACCTCTATGGAAGGTTGTCCATCTTTGGCGCGGTCGTGCGATACTTCTTTTGTCGATTGGTGACTTATCTCTTGCTATTTTGACGACACGGGTCTCCTCCATTCTGCTTATGCGGTCATTCCTTCTTTTTTTTTCTATTTTGTGTCCATTCATTTATACACTGTAACTTACATTTTCTTCTAATGTCTTTACTTCTCTTTCGATCTCTCAGCGTATTTCCTGTAATTCTTCTTACTATTCTCATCTCTGCCGTTTCCAGTAGCCTTTTGTTGTGACTGTGTCGGGTCTTGTTTCTGAGGCATATGTCATTATTGGTCTTCACTGGCTTTATAAATACTTTACTTCATCTCAGTGTTAATGTGTCTGTTCCGCTATATAATGTTATTAAGGCATCCTGCCAGTCTATTTGCTTTTTGTACTTGATCTCTCACTTCTTTGTTCTGGTCTCCATAGCTGGACAGTGTGATTCCCAGGTATTTTATTTCCATTACTTGTTCAATACTGATGCCATCAATTTCTATTTTACATCTGGTTGGTTCTTTGCTGATTACTGCTGTTTTAGGTTTATGAGATGAGATTGTTATATTAAATTATTTTGCTCTTATGTTAAATCTGTGGACCAGTCCTTGCTGACTATCTTCATCTTGGGCTATCAATATTGCGTCGTCTGCGTAATAGAGTATTTTTATTTCTTTATTCCTATTCTGTATCCTCTTCCTTTGTTAACGCTTTTGATGATTTCATCCATGATTAAATTGAAGAGCATTCCAGTTTGTTGTTTTGGTAGATGTTTTCGATAGTTTTTATAATATTTAGAGGAACTTCTCTATTATACAGGCGATGGATTACATCTTTGAGTCTTACTCTGTCAAACGCTTTCTTTACGTCAATCAGACACAGAAATGCTGGTCTATTATACTCTAGTAATTTCTCAGTAATTTCTTTTTTAACGAATATTGCATCTGTACACGATCTTCCACTACAAAAACCTTGTTGTTCATCTGCTAAACTTATCCTCTGATTTATTAGCACTTGAAGAATTTTAGTTGTAACTTTTATGGTAGTATTTAACAAGTTTCTACCTCTGCAGTTTTCTGGCTGTTTTTTATCTCCTTTTTGAATACTAGAATTAGTTTGCTTGTTGTCCATTATAAATTTACTTGCATATATTAATTGAAAATGGATACCACAAATCAATTCAGCAATAGGGCAGAATGGAAGAACGTTGTCAACCAGGCCAAGAACCACAAAGGGATGTAGTTCCGTTATAAGAAGAAGAAGAAGAAATTTGTTATCGAATTTGCTCTTATCACATTTATATCTCCTATTATTTATGGAAAAGGTTTTAAAAAAGGATTCAGTACAAGCGACCATCTGCTTACGATAAAAATATTAATTGAAAAGGCCAACGAATATCAAAGAAGTCTTTACAAAATGGGAGAATAGACTATAGATATACGGACTTAATTTCCAATATATATGATCAAGCAACAACATCCATCAAAATAGTTGAACAAACGGAGCCCATTAAGATACGGCGAGGAGTCAGACAGGGTGACACTATATCACCTAAACTATTCAATCAAGCTTTGGAAGACATTATGAGGAAATTACAATGGGAAAATGGGGTACTAACATAGCCAATACTTGAATCACTTGAGATATACAGACGACATTGTATTAATAACAGAAAAAAAGGGAAGAATTACATAATGTGATGGATGAATTAAATAGCGAATCAACAAAAATAGATCTACAAATGAATTATACTAAAACGAAAATTATGACCAACCAACCAGAAGAATTAATAATTACAATTGCACAAACAACTATAGAACAAGTAAAAGAATATGTATATTTGGGACAACTAGTTAAACTAAATAAAGAAAATCAGACTGGAGAAATAAAGAGAAGGATACGGTTGGCTTGGGTATCCTTCGAAAAACTTTCCTATATACTAAAAAATAAAAAATACTCCCAATATTTAAAAACAAGAGTCTTCAACCAATGTATACTTCCTGTTCTCACCTACGGTTCTCAAACTTGGACGTTTACAAAGGAAAACATGGAAAAAAAAAACAAAGACCCAAAGAGCCATGGAAACACAAATGCTGAACATCAGGCTATCAGACAAGAAAAGAAATACTTGGTTTCGCAACAAAACAAAAGTGAACGATGTAGATAGGAAAACATAAGTGGAAGTTCGCTGGACATACCATAAGACAGAAAGACGATAGATGAAATAAGATGATTATACACTGGAGATCATATAGTTACAAACGAAAAAGAGGAAGGCCACACATGAGATGGTTAGATGACTTGAAGAAACACGCAGACCCGAAGTGGATACAAACCGCCTACAATAGAGAGACGTGGAAGAAGGAAGAGGAGGCCTATCTCCAAAATTGGACAGCCAGGGCTGTATAGATAGATAGATAGATTATTTATGAAAACAATTTCGAAATTCTTATCCTATTATATTTCTAATATAAATTTTGCTTTTATTTGATATCTTCTTCTCAGGTATTGCAGATTTCCGTATATTTGTGCAGAACTTTCATTACGTGAGGTTTTATCCTTATCCTTATTTTTAAGTATATGTAGGTTATGTTTGGTTTTGTATTGTAATTGTTTTTTAGCTTTGCTTAGCCTTTGCATATTAATATAAAATTAAATTCTCTATAACCGGTACGATAATCAAAAAAATATCATTCTTCACAGAACGGATGTTTTGCACCAGTGACACGACCTGTAAGGGATGGTTTAGGCAAATTTAAAAAATGAGTGATCCTCAACTGAATGTATAATTCAAAAAAGACAAGCTGCTTAACAATAAGGATTTGCAAGCGACTTAAACAATAATTTAACATAAAATGTTGGCATGTACACGTGTTGTTTGTGTAACGAATATAAAGTACTATTAATTAAAATTATTTTCAAAGGAAGTACCCGAACATATTAAAATTTATGTGAAGTTTAGCTACATAAGATTATCTTTATTTCTTTACAAATAAGATTCTGCAAATAGTTGCTTAATATGGAAGAAGAGTTTTTGGCTCATTTAAATATTTTAAAAACACTTGTATATCTCTAAAATCATCAAAAAATATTCTGTGACAAACACAATAAATAAATGAAAAAAATGATAAAATTATGAGAATTAATAAAATTTGTTGTTCAAATGTGTTTTGCACTCCTTTGATTTGCACACTTATTCATTCTTTACCAAGTAGTAAATACTATTCCTTAGTATTGTTCTGAAGCTATTTTTCTTGTGGCATTTTAAATTAATTGCTATTTAAATGGGAATAAGCCACAATTAAAGGTTAAAATACGTTTATTGACGTTTCAATTTCCACTTCGGAAATCGTTCTCAAAATACAAACATTAGTAAATTAAACAAATTTTGTTTTTTGTTACTTAGTGAAAAATTCTTCTAATAATTTAATTTTATCTGACTCATCTATATTGACAATTCAGACATACCTTATACATTTTAAAGTAGACGACTTTAAAATGATATTGCCAATATTGTTGAGTTGCGTTCCTGGGACGACTTTACTTATAAGATAGTTCATTCGATTACATGAAATCAACTTTAACTTGAGAATATCCGTCAGAAAAGATCATAACATGTAATTCGTCTTTAAAAAGACAAATACATGCCATGATGATAGTAAAATTCTCCTGTTAGTAATTCCATAGTAAATTATGAGGGAAAAACCAGGAAAAAACCTCATAATACTATCCCGACATGGTAAGTATTTGATCGTGCATTTAGTTTACCTTCAATAAACACCAAATTCCGATTTTATATGTTTGTTATTTAAAAAACATAAATTATGTATTCTCTATATGTTACTGACTTACCAATACTGGTATTTTCCTTTTAATAACTTCCTCTTTCAATATGGGTAACCAGATCCTACTACACTCTCCCGAGGAATTCGCGGCACAATTGGTCTCATTTAGCATAATTAGAGCCGCTTCTTTGATTTTTCTCTTTTTACCATCCGTTTCTTTTAGGACTATATTTGAATCATTCCATTGAACCCTATGTTCATTATCCCATGCGTGTTTACAGATTTGAGATCTATCAAATTCTCTATTTTTAATATAGGATTGATGTTCACTTATTCTAACATTTAATGATCTTGATGTTTCACCTAAATAAAACTGATCGCATTCACAAGGTATTTTATAAATGCAGTTCTTTGTCATTTCTTGTTCATTGTTAGGTTTGGTTTTGGACAAAATAGATCTCAACGTGTTTGTTGTTTTGAATGTTGTTGAAATGTTAAATTTATTTCCTATCCTTTTAAGCTTTTCCGATAATCCTTTTATGTATGGTATTGTTATTTTCCTCGTATTATTCCTAAATAATATTAGGAATAATATAATATAATAATCCAATTAATATTATTTAGGAATAATACGAGGAAAATAACAATACCATACATAAAATTATTATCGGAAAAGCTTAAAAGGATAGGAAATAAATTTAACATTTCAACAACATTCAAAACAACAAACACGTTGAGATCTATTTTGTCCAAAACCAAACCTAACAATGAACAAGAAAGGACAAAGAATTGCATTTATAAAATACCTTGTGAATGCGATCAGTTTTATTTAGGTGAAACATCAAGACCATTAAATGTTAGAATAAGTGAACATCAATTCTATATTAAAAATAGAGAATTTGATAGATCTCAAATCTGTAAACACGCATGGGATAATGAACATAGGGTTCAATGGAATGATTCAAATATAGTCCTAAAAGAAACGGATGGTAAAAAGAGAAAAATCAAAGAAGCGGCTCTAATTATGATAAATGAGACCAATTGTGTCGCGAATTCCTCGGCAGAGTGTAGTAGGATCTGGTTACCCATATTGAAAGAGGAAGTTATTAAAAGGATAATACCAGTATTGGTAAGTCAGTAACATATAGAGAATACATCATTTATGTTTTTTTAAATAACAAACATATAAAATCGGAATTTGGTGTTTATTGAAGGTAAACTAAATGCACGATCAAATACTTACCATGTCGGGATAGTATTATGAGGTTTTTTCCTGGTTTTTCCCTCATAATTTACTATGGAATTACTAACAGGAGAATTTTACTATCATCATGGCATGTATTTGTCTTTTTAAAGACGAATTACATGTTATGATCTTTTCTGACGGATATTCTCAAGTTAAAGTTGATTTCATGTAATCGAATGAACTATCTTATAAGTAAAGTCGTCCCAGGAACGCAACTCAACAATATTGGCAATATCATTTTAAAGTCGTCTACTTTAAAATGTATAAGGTATGTCTGAATTGTCAATATAGATGAGTCAGATAAAATTAAATTATTAGAAGAATTTTTCACTAAGTAACAAAAAACAAAATTTGTTTAATTTACTAATGTTTGTATTTTGAGAACGATTTCCGAAGTGGAAATTGAAACGTCAATAAACGTATTTTAACCTTTAATTGTGGCTTATTCCCATTTAAATAGTAATTAACTATTCCTTAGAATTATGGAAACAATTAATGACCAAATGTTTTTCAAAATTTTCTAATAAAGACATGGGACTTCTATTTGTGTTTATATATTTGTAAATTGAGAAACTTCTTTCCATATCAACGGATGTAAGTGGAGCATATTCTAAATTCACAGAAATATTTGGTTCTAAATCTATTTTTCGAAAAAATTACCAACAAGAATGTCAGCTACCTCAGTAAGTTTCGGTCAAACATTGTTTTTTTGAACTATTGTTTCTAATTTTTAAAAAATATCTTTTCCAGTGTCACCTTTAACATTTGACAAGCTGATCTAATTTTTTTTATTAAGGCTATGGTTTCTACCAAGGACAACTTTGATTATTCTAATTGAGTAATAGTTTTTTGAATGAAACTAAAATTTGATTTAATGAATGAAAGTTGCTGCTGAAGAACGTTATTTGTTTAGCATCTAGCAGAGATGGAACTTTCATCCGTTAAAACGTCAATTATATTTTTTTAAATCTACGAAATAGTCTGAATAGAAAAAAGCGTCTTTCAACCATGCTCCCGATCGTGTTAAAACGGGTTCTGGTGGAACGGAATATTTGGAAGCATTTTTTATAAAGTTGAATTCTTATTGGAGATTTAAATAATACTTTTTTATGCTTGTTATCAGGGAGTTTACAAAAGGAAACTTTTTCTAATTTCTTCCGCAACTCTATTGATACCATGTGCTAAACAAGTAACATGTATTAAGTTGGAAAAAATATTGTTAAAATTTGTCCTGCCTTGACCATATCTGGTGCAGCATCGGATAAAAAAGTAATAATTTATGGTTAGGAACAGCTGCAGGAACAAAAAATTTTGATAATTCTTCTTGTACAAAACGTGATATTGTTGCAGAGTTGTTTTTTTTTTCAAATTGCTTGCATTACTATTGCACTATTATTAGTTTTTATTTATTATTTATTATTAGTTTTTATATTATCTATTACTGGCGAGTACAACGAGTTTACCTTTAGAGTCGTTTCACTTAAAATATTCAATTTACAATATCATTTTAAAAAAGAAGTTAAGTTTTCATTGGATAATTTTAAAATCGGTATATTTAAACAGATTAATGAATGACATTAAGTAAAAGTATCTTGTCCATTTCCTTCTTTCGAACTTGACCGAAAAGACTTAGAAATCGTGCAAGCCTATACCGAGATAATTGATTCGTTCCATACTTAAAACTCTGTATAAAAATATAAGTATGATACTAATAAATTATATTAATATTCTTAATGTTACTGTTTTTGGGATATTCTACATGTTGTTTTTATAAATTTATTTTTTTAAAACACATTTATTCACCATTTTAACAGATTGTCACAAACATTGTGCTCACACCAGAGTAGATTGAATTAAATATTTTATGTCGAATGATGTTTTTACGATTTGTACTAAAATATTTTTTCACATCCACCTACGCTAATTTAACTTCAGAATTAGCAAAAAGTTTATTTCAGTTATTATAAAAAATGTTATCAATATGATGTTAGAATCTATTGAAGTTGATACTATTTTACAGTTCGTAAAAATTTTATTTACAGTGCAGATTTATGAAAAAATCTATTTTAAATTGCGACTAACCCGAACCTTGTCTAACATAGAATCCCGTGTATGATAAAAATTTGATGATCACTTGTATTTATTGTAATATAAATAATCTAACTGGGGTAATGATATTACTATTACCGTGGATTTCAAAATTGTAAATGGTAAATGTAAATGCGCCGTCCTAGTTTTTTTGCAAAAATCGGAATTAAATACGGTCTCCATGTCGAAGGTAACCGTATGACATCTCTTTTATTGAAACAATTCGGTCTTTTTTCAATTTCTATGGCTTCTCCTGGGTTGACAGAGTTACTAACGTGGAGGTCCTGCGTAGAATGGGGAAAGAATGTGAAATTCTCATGACCGTCAAAACTAAAAAGTTGGAATATCTAGGACATGTAATGAGAAATCAAGAACGTTACGGCCTTCTCCAGCTGATTCTCCAAGGGAAAGTAAATGGTAAGAGAAGACCGGGAAGAAGACGCATTTCCTGGCTTCAAAATTTACGAAAGTGGTATAACACGACTACCACTGAACTGTTCCGCGCTGCAATAAATAAAGTAAAGATAGCCGTGATGATCGCCAACATCCGGAACGGATAGGCACTTTAAGAAGAAAATGGCTTCTCGGATAATTCTTGGTTTAGGTATAGAAGCGGATGGGGGCTACGGTTGTGGAGTTTCAAAATCAATTGTGTGACCTATATGAAGATGGTGTTGACCTAGAGCCGAAATTGAATCAGAATTGTAAACAGAAAGGGAATGTTCATAAATCCTATTTTGAATTCTACGATTTGTTTGACCTATATAAGATCGGGGGCAGTCTGCACAAGTAATTTCATTAACTCCGTGTTGTTTGGTATTTCTCAACATTTGGCTAATTATTTATCAGTATGATCAGGAGAAAAAGATTTAGAGTACTTTAAACATTTCCATGTTCGTTCAAAACAGTACTGACAATATCACTTGGGTATATAATTAGAATAGAGATAGAATGAGAATACTTGAGATGAGAATGAGAATGCTTAAATGGATGAATAGAGTGATACAAAAGGGTAAATTAAGAATGACTATATTAGGCACCAATTGATGCCAAAATGAGAAAGCATATGTTTGGCGGTCATGTTCAATGTCGAGACATTATTCACTCAATACGAAGAATTGCTAATCTGCGGCTTATTGGGACGAGTGGGAGAGGAATATCACAGAAGACCAACTCGATGGATAGGTAGAAGCTGGTTTATTAGACGGCCACCTCATTCTCCGGATTTAAGCTCCTTAGACTTTTGGATGTAGGTTTATTTAAAAAGCTTCGATAGAGAATTAATTTTAAACATCACTCCTAATATAAATTTAGAATGTCATCTGATGGATTCGAACATTGAATTGGCTACTATCAGATAGTTATTGCTGGATATTTTAAACATTTGATTTAATAAAATAAAACGTATTTTCTCATCTCATTTCCATTTTCCTCCTGGTGTGTTATAAATGATTTTCTTGAATATTTCATAAAGTAATTAAAAGGATAGCTAAACCATATACCATTGAATCTGCCTGTGGAAGAACTATTCATTGCTTTAATTAAATATAGTGTCCCATAAAAAAATGGCGATGACGCCATAATTTCAACAAATATAACAGAAAAAAGTGGATGTGCAAAAGAATTACAATTTAAAAATTAAATTGACCTGAAGTTGTGTTTTTTTAAAGGAACACCCTGTATATTAAAACATTTTAGAACGTATTTTTTTAAATATGAAGAGTTCATTATAAGAACAGTGTGCCTAATGTTTAAACATCTATTCATTCAAGAATTCCAAACCACGGCAATAAAGATACATGGATTACAAGAGGAAACTGCGTTCACGAAATATCAATATTTATGTAAAACTAATAACCTAGGAAATATACTATATTTACTTACCAATCATTAAAAGAAAACGACAGATAATATAGATGAAAATATACAGGAATAAATACATGAAATAAATATATCTTTACTAAACATTAAGAACAAAATATGTGAAAACTTTACAACTGACTTTTAATTTTTGTATCAATAATTTTTCCTGACGCCTTTCTACTAAATCTTTAAAAACAAAAAAAGTGGAAGGAAAAAATAATAGAGTACATTTTTTACAATCATAAAATATGATTTTTTTAGTAAGTACCAAATTAATGTTTTTGAGCAAAAATCTTTATTTAAGTATCTGAAAAATATTCAATAAATTTATGTTGAATATTTACCTATTATAAGAAAATACTGTAAACACAAATAATATCATTAAAGTAATCACCAAAGTGAAATATATTCATACAAATTGTGTATGATACGCCTCCAACAAGAATATTTACTAGCTAAAGTTTTATACCTTAAAGTTTTTGAGTATATTTTGAAAATGAATATTATTGTGTGACGCAACTTACTTGTTTTTGAATCGCGGAGTTCCGATATTATCCTTATATCACCCTACAGAGCACCAACAACTAATGTAATTAGGGAATTTTTTGGTCGACGTATAGACGTTCCCGCTACCACATGACAGACCAGTATAATTGTCGCAGGCGTAATATTCTTATTCCGAGACGCGATCCATCATTATTGCAAATAATGTGCTATCCAAAAGCAACTTTATGGATACGCCACCGATCATCGGTTTAAAATCCGCATTATATTTATTAGCGCTATTTTACATTCAGAAAACGTTTTCAATTCACTATTTGCTTTGTGGTTTTTCTCATAGTGTAATAATAGTCACATATCGTAACAATATTGTTTATTGGTTTTTTATTGTGATTATTTATTATAACAAAAATTGTTATTGATTTTAGTACCAACTACTATATTGTTAGTTCCCTGTTTTAATCTTCTTTTATTATAATATATGCATAGATACATACATAATCGTTCCTCCTTCCGTTAGTTGTCGAGGGAAGTGATTCTAGCTTTTGATGAAATGCTTTTTCGCTATTTGTGTTGCTTCTTGCCAAGATTTGCCCTATACAGTATTTTTTAAAAGTTTTCTTACATTATTCCACTATCTCATTAATTGTTAAAATTATATGACACAATTGTCAAACAAATAATCTTGTTTAAGAAGTAGTATTGTTCTTGATTCTCGTTTTAGGTAGGTTTTATATTTGTTATGTTATATGATAATAAACTCGTTTTAGACGAATTTAAACTGTTATCTCTTCGAAAAAATAAGAGCGTAATATTACATTTATAAATCAAGAACTTAAGCTGGTCAATCAAAACTAGTATAGTATAAAAAATTTTCAAATAAAAGTTATTATTTGAGCAAAAATATACTTGACAATGAATATTACGTCAATGAGAATTTCGGTATCTATAGAAGCAAGCATTACCGACAATAAAAAAAATGTATATAATTTTAAGCTACAGGGTTCCGTTTTTATTATGAAATGCCCGCTGAAAAGCAACTTCAAAATTATCATTCTGAACTATTTCATTTGATACAGATGGTAATGTTATTTATCAAAATAAGTATTTACAACAAACTTTAATCCCAGTATATGAGAAAATTGAAGCAATTGCACAAAATGAGTGATATAAATATTCCTAAAGTTAAAACAACTATAAAAAAATAAAAGATGATTTTGTGCTTCGAAATTTTAATGGAAAAAACGTTCCAATAACTAAAAGAATGGTTTGAATCAAAAATAATAACAGTAGACTTAAGCATTTTCGGATCCAAGGGGGGGTCACGGGGGTCATGACCACCCCCAAAATAAAATTAAATGTCAATCAAATAATCTTAAAAAAATAATTTAAAACCCATCAACCCTATAAGCAGGAAGTCAAGAGTTGAAATTATTCAAACTCATTTATTCTAGGGTTAAGTGTAGAATTATACGGAAGCCTTTTTAAATTGCTCTTTAAAAAAATCAACAACTCTAAATACAGTAATACCTCAACTAAGACTTCCACGAATTCAGAGTTACGCGATTTTCAAATTTTGTCAATTCGTCATTTGAGTGCCAGAGAATCGTTCGATTATCGATGAGATAGGATTATTACCGCCCACACATTATTGCTCATTCAATGTACATGACATGACTTTTCGCAAGAAATCAGCACATTTTTATTTTGTATTAGGTATTTCTTATCTTCAGTTTTGTCTACGAATTGGTTGTTTGTAATTTGAATATGTATTATAATTGTTAAGGCTGTGTGCTAGATTTTATAATTTATCTATAATATATATCAAAGTGAATATTGTTGTTGCATTAGCTCTGTCTGATAAGTTAGTGAAAACAAATAAAGGAACTGGGGGCTGCTGTCCAAGCTATTTGTGAAACTGTGAAAGAGTAGTATGTTTTAGTGATGTTTTAGGTACAACTGGATCACTTTGGAGTCGTCTTCTTCAGTCACTAAATTAGATTTTAAGTAGACCACTGAGATCATAGAGGACACTTAATGCATTCTTCAAAATAAAAGATGAATTGAATTGAAGATGCCAAGTATAGTTTCTCGTCAAACCTGTCGTCAAAACCAATCTGCTAACTCTTGCGAAGAATATTTCCGAAGATCTATTTATTTACCCCTTTTATAGCGCACTGCATCTTGTGTTTTGGCTTTTGGTTTTTGGTAAATAAAGGTCATCGAACTGAAGGTAACTCCGTACTCCCTATCCCTACTAGAGGAATTTAACAATTATCAAGGACGTTCCTTCTGCCACCGAACAAATGCTGTGTGTTGTGACATAATAAAATTATAGAATAGAATAGACTAATAGACCAGAGTATTATGTCCTATGGAATATACAAAGCTGGCTGAAATCTGAAATAGTCGTCATAGAATAGTCCTGTATACACTATATTATTTATTTATGGAATAGTCCTGTAATAGGATTGGAAAAAGCGAATTAATTTCCACCACTACCAGTACCAGAAGCAAACTGTTTTTACTACTCCAAGGTCCGGTCCGGTACTTTCTGCTATGTACTACCTAATAATCGTACGATTACTAAATCAGCCGATTAACTTCAATCGCCGGTTAAAGCTTGATTAAATAAGTTTCGATAGTTTCTGGTCAATTTTGGTGGTGACTTTTAATTTAAGTCTCTTAACTTATGTCATATTTTAGCATGCTTATAGTGTCTTAATACCAATAAAGGTCATGGTCCAGGCGGAATATTCTAACTTATTTTTAAGGGATTGTACATTTTTTATATATAGGCCTCTATGGCTTATTTTTAATAAATCGCTGACTGAGGGTCACTCTCCATCACAATTTATTTATTGATGTCATCCTTAAATCATTCATTTCTAATTAATTATAACTCTTTCTGCTATTCTTAAAATTTTTGAGGCTTTACTGACTGATTTTTTGAAATTAAACCTGAAGAATCAGCTTCATACTGGTCAGCATGGTTTCCTGTCTGGTTGTTCAACTTCTACTAATCTATTAATTTACACTGATTATGTTATAATTGCATTAAAAAACATTTCTCATATCGATTAGAATTATACCGACTGTCTACAAGCATATTTTTTGAAATTTTTTTAGAGTGTCTGGCAAAATTTTTTATTGGTTAAAAAGTTATATGCAAGACCGATCTTTGTGTGTCAAACTGAAGGGCTTTACTTCAACTGAATACCTTCCTACCTCTGTAGTGCCTATTTGGGACCTCTTATCTTTACAGTTTTTCTTGATGATGCTAGCAGGCCCTTGACTGACTGTGAAATCTTAGCATAAGCAGATGACATAAAATTATTTTTAATATTATTCGGATTATCTTGGGCTACAAAAAATCATTGGACAGTTTTGTGAAATGTTAAGTGATCCAGTTTTATCAACCTTTTGAGCCCATGGTATTTAATTAGAATTTTAATATTTTGCTTGAGATGGTTAATAATGTCACAGATCTAGGTGTGGGTTTTCAGAGAAATTTGTCCTTCAATTTGCACATAGATCTTATATACAACAAGGCTAGGAAACAAATTGGTTTCATTAAGAGGCATACCAGAGATTTTCATAGAATTGCATATCTAAAAACTATATACTTTTCTCTTGTCCGCTCCCAACTTCAACATTCAACTGTGATCTGGATTCTCTTTACGCAAACATGTATCGAAAAGTTAGAGAGTTCAAAGAATATCTCTATCTACTGTTCTTGTAAATTGTGTAGACTATATTCTTATTCTGGTATGATCAATTTCTTGAATCTGGATTCTCTTACCAGAAGAGTTACCTTTCAATCTTTATTTGTAAAGCTTGTTAATAAAATAATCCAATCTCCTGAATTGCTTCAGCTAGTTTGTTTTCATATTCCTCCCCATTCACTACGTCAGAATTCACATTTCCATGTTCCTTCATCATCATCAACCTCTATACATCCACTGCTGGACATAGGTCTCCCTCAGCTCTTTCCATCTGTCTCTGTCTTGTGCGGCTTGCATCCAGTTATTGCTAACATGCTTCAGGTCGTCAGTCCGTCTAGTTTGTGGGCGACCTCTGATCCGTAGTGCTACTTGTCTTGGTCTCCACTCGACAATATGTTTTGTCCATCGATTGTCTGATAATATTGAGACGTGTCCTGCCCAGTTCCATTGTAGCGACGCGATTTTTTCGATGGCGTCTATTGTTTTTGTTCTATATTTCTTCGTTTGGGATTCGGTTTCTCAGAGAGACACCCAACATCTGACGCCCCGTAGCCTTCTGAGTCATGGGAATCTTATTCACTACCTTTTTTGTGAGTATTAATGTTTCCGCTCCATAAGTGAGTACAGGTAACATACATTGGTCAAAGAATTTCGTTTTGAGGAATATGGGTAGCTTTGATTTAAATACATAGTTTAATTTACCAAAAGCTGCCCAGGCTAATCCTAATATTTCGATTTAGCACCAGATTAGTAATTATTTGCGCCTTGTTCATATACGTCGTGCGTAAAATCGCAACGTGAACGCACACACCAGTGAATTGAAGTTCCAGAAAAACCGCAAACAAAAGTCCAAACAGCGCAACGGGTCGCGATATCGGCAATTCCGTGTGTGAACCCGCGAACGGATCCACGAGCCGGCGGGACGCGTTCTGGACGCTGGACCACCAGAAATAAACAATAGATGCGAAATTGCCACTTGGAGGTATCTTTTTATATCTCTCTTGCTTTTGTAAACAGGTACTAATATACATACTGCTTCTCCATTCGTCTGGCATTTGTCCAACTTTCATAATTTTATTAAATAAACCTGTTAGCCAACTTGTTCCTGTTTACTTAATACTCTCCATACTTCCCCAGGAACCGAAGATAAAAATAGTTAAGAGACAAGTGTTTACGTCAACCGGTAGCATCTCAAGCAACATTTCAATCAAAATTTCACACCAAAATCACACATTTCATATAAAAAAAGTAGATTATTATGAGGAAGATTCTAATATGAAAACTAAAGAGTATAGAGAAACAACTGAATATATAATATGTGGAGAATTTGGAACAAATCTAGAACTGTGTTTGGGTTGTGTGATTTGAACCAGACGCTTGCATCAATGGGGAAAGGAAGAAAACATTCAGTTGCGATTTTTATCAGTAAACGGTACTACTCAAATGTTAATTAAATGTATTCTTATTTGAGGTAATAGCAGCCCTCGGCTACGATTACCCACCAACTGAATAAATAATTTATTCAAAAATATTACAATTAGTAAAACTGCTTCTTATAAAACTAAAACTAGTTTTTAGTGTATATAGTATTAATAAATGGATTTGAATTAATGGACTCCCTTATTTGTTTTTATTTAACAGAAACTGGCCCGTATTTGTACGATGGCGGGAAAGCGTTTGAAATTGCGTTACATTTTGGTTCCATGCAATCTAAACATAGATGGGAATAAAATTAGGTTCTGAAAATAGATCTTTTTATAATATGAAAATGTAGGCTACATCAATGACATTTTGTACATGATTATATATCCAAAGCATACTTAAGATATGTACCATACAGTTTAGACAGTGAACTAATAAGAAAAAAAAGGTAAGCGTATATAAAAAACACTTTTGGTTTCTTAAATAAAAGTGATAAAAGACTACCCATGTGCTTAATTCATTAAATAGTTTTCACATAACCTCAACAAAATTTATTTTATTTATAATAAATTCGAATTTATTTCGAAATATATGAATGGCCTAAATCTAGTTTTATTTTTTGAAGCTGTGAAACAAACTCATGGGCCTATTATTTTATATCTACAATTGTTTTCTTTAAACCATAATTTGTGTAGGTACTTATAATCTACAAAAAACTTCTAAGTAGAAATAATTCATTTTTGACAAATTTCTTTTCTGCCGTCGAAATAAATCAGTAACTTCATAAATTAAAAACTTTATAAGCATGTATTTATTATAAGTCAAACTATTTTTTATAGATTACTTGTATGTAGTGTTGCTTCATTTTAGGTGTAGTATTTATTTTTAATATTAATTTATAACAAAAATATCAATTTGTGGATGTATGCGTTCCATACATTCTTACATCTACTTTTATGATTTATCCATCTCGTACCTACCAGCGTCTCTAGATGTTCTAACATATAATTCTACATAAATTCATTACATATATATTTTGATTTAAGAGACATGGTGAACAAGTACCTATTTCAATTATTATGAAGAACTTTTAATGATCGTATTTACAAATCATACTCTACACGTAAATTAATTGATTTAGTAACATAGAAATATGAAATAATCCCATTTTATCTCATTAACCGAACCGACATAATTCCTTTTACAAACTTTTAGCATATTTGTCTATACTGTGCATAGACGTAATAAGAATTGTCTATGTCTATAATACTGTGCTTGTGCTTGACCATAATAATAAAGGCGGCTAGGCTAGTAATTTTTAGTGTCTAAGATATAGACAAGTGACAAGGACAAGTAACGTTTTAGAGCTTAGAGCTTAATTTATGGGAGATATGTAGTAGGATTTTTAAAAACAAATTGAATATATATTTTTATTAATTAGTGTATAGTTCATACCAAAAAGTATGAATGTTTTATCAATGAAAAATAATCTAATAAAAACTAAAATGCTGAAATTTGTACTCGTATCCTTAACAACCATATAAACCAACTTGTTTATAAAGCAAAAGAAAGTTAAAACGATTTTAAGACCAAATAGTTTTATTCAACATAATTTTTAAGTGTTATTATACCGTTAAAACTTAGTGTGAAAACTATTCCCCTGTCTGCGCTCAATCTGCAATTTGTAAGTTTCTTGTATTGTTTTAAAATTCTGTCTGTACATTATTAAATCTAAATTCTAGGTTATGGAACCCCAAAATAAAACTGAAATACCGGCGGTACCGGTTTGTGGTGAAAATCAAGAACAATCTCCATTAGTAACACCACAATTAACTCATAGCGCCACTGAGAAATTGGCAGTACCTCTTTCTGAAAAAGCCCCCCTTTCATGTGAAAATATTTGTCCTAATAGCACTTCTGAAAAGGTAGATTCTAAACAGGTTTGCCAAAATGCTGAAAATCTGTCTATCCCTATATCTGGAAAGTCTCTTCATTCATCTGAAAAACCTTATTCTGAAAATATCTGCCCCAATACAGCCAACTTGCCTGTATTTGTACCTGCAGTAAATACAGGAGCAATTAAGAAGAGGCGAGATGAAAAAAGAAAATCAAGAGATCAAAGATCATGGGATAATTTGCTCGAATCTCTTACTAACCTGCCAGTAACAGAGAGAATTTATTTTATCAAAGAGAAATACATAGAACTATATAATGACTACAAAGCAGCTTCATCCACTCTTAAAACTAGTGAAAAACAATTAAAATGTTTGAAAAGGGAAAAAGAGCATGTTGAAACTGATCTTGCAAAAAACATAATGTCTAGGTCTAAACTAGAAAATTTAGCTAGAGAACTTCAGAAACAAAATCGAGATATAAAGGTAAGAAACAATGTTTATGAATAAATGTGTCTTAATATTATGAGTCTTTATATATAAACGGAATCAAATAATGTTTTTTCCTTAATTTCAATTTGCTGTTACCTAATATTAAATTTAGATTCCAGTATTTTTAGTTTTTCGTGAATATATTTGCAATTTGCATATTATATCCATGTAGGAAGATTCTCTCATACTATCATATCATCCCTGATAGCAATGTTTTTTTATCCAATCTTTTGGCTTCCATTGTTGCTTTTGACATTTATATTTAATGCTATGTTATTGTTTGATATGCTATGTTTTTAATGATTTATGGTAATAATCTTTGTAAATTTTTATATTGTTCCATACAGGAGGAAAACTACAACAGACTGAAGGATGAGGAGGAGAAAAGAAAGGAAGTTGCAGCTAGATTCACAGAGAAACTTAATGCCCTTACACAACTTATGGATGAGAATAAGGACAAATCTTCTCGTTTACGAAATGAAAATATTAATATGACTTCTAAACTAGCTGAATTATATGAACAATTTCAGGAAAGGGAACTTCACTTGTCTAACATGAATCGTCAGATGGATCTACAGAAGAAACTCTCTGAGACACAGCTTAAGAAGCTTGAGTGTGAGTTTGAAGCAGAACGTGAAATTTGGAAAAAAGATAGAGCCATGATGATTATTAATTTAGAAAGAAGTGATGAGACAAATAAGGTACTTCAAGAGAATGTCAATAGCTTACAGGATCATCTAAACTCATATCAAAAGCAGTATAGTGACTTTGAAACTACAATGAAGAGAAGCAACAAGGTGAGTAATCACTTTTTATTGATGATATCTATTATATTTATGGCCTTTTTAGGTATTTGATTCACTCAAAGATGAAATGGCTCATATGCATAAAATAAATAATGTTTTGGAAAGAGATCGCAATGAATGGCACAATAGATGGCAACAAACCAACAACAAATGGGAATCACTTATGGAAGTTCATAAAAAAACTGCTCTAGACTTAGATGTCAGTCAAAAAAAGTTGGATGCATTAGAAAAGTTATGCAGAAAGCTAACAGCTGAGAGACAATGTTATTTACAGGAGTTAAAGCTGTCCAATATGAACCCAATTACTCCAGTGGAGGAAGATGGTGAGTGCCATAATAATATATGGATGTTTATTTAAAACTACTTTAATACTATGCAGGTTTAGTTTTATTTCTAAAACTGGTATATATTTTAATTAACTGTAATTCAGTAAATATCAGAATATTCAGTCTATCAGTTATATTTCGTTTAGTCAATACAATAAAGGATTTCCCATAGGGGGAAATTTATAAAGTGTAACTATTTCTCATTGAGAAATTTTTAAATTGTCTGCTTACTTTTTCACAATAGCAGAATTGTGGCCAAAAGTTCATACTGTATTAGTAGATATCTGTTTGCAGTCTATAAGCTTATTCTGTATAAACAGTGTATAGACATTGCAATAAACACATATAGTCTATTTAGAGGTATATATATATATATATATATATATATATATATATATATATATATATATATATATATATATATATATATATATATATTCGTATGAACTTTAGACATTGCAGTGATAATAGATAGATAGATAGAATTTATTCATCCACAAAGTTTTCACAAATCTTATCAGACTAGTCAAAATTTTAGTACAAAAGAGTACAATATATAGTAAAAATACACATGATTAAAATAAAACAGTGATTAGAATAAAATAAATAAGAAATAAAAGTTACAAATACAAATATAGAACTATTGTTGCAAAAATGTTAAAAATTTAAAAATCCATCAACACCGTAGAATGTGTTGTCCATTAAAAATGAATACACAGTTTGGCCAAAACCTTTATTTGAAGAATTACGGAGAGTTAATATATTGACCATTTTATTGTAACATTTTATTCCAATATATTCAGGTGCATGTTGGGATACACCTAATCTAGAGAAAGGTTGTCGAAAATTTGATTTACCTCTAGTATCATGTGAGTGAATGTCCTCATTTCTATTAAACTTGAGCTTGTTTTCCTCAATGTGCAATATTAATTGGAAAATTAAAAGGCCAGGTAATGTTAAAATATTCATCATTTTGGCTTTACAACCCTGTGTGGGTCCTAGCCTCCCCAAGAATTTTTCTCCAGTCGTCCCTATCCATCGCCTTCCTCCGCCAAGCACGTATTTCCATATTTCTCATGTCTTCATCGATGTTATCTAGGAATCTTGTTCTGGGTCTTCCTCTTCTTCTTTGACCAATAGGTCTATCAAGGAGCGTTTTTCTAGCTGGGTCGGTTTGCTCCATCCGCATAACATGGCCTACCCACCTTAGACGTCCTATCTTTATGTGTTTTACGATATCTGGTTCCTGGTATATCCTATAGAGTTCGAAGTTGTATCGTCTTCTCCAGACACCATTTTCATTTACCGCTCCATAGATGCGCCTTAGTATTTTTCTTTCGAAACATCCTAACATGTTTTCATTACTTTTTGTTAAAGTCCAGGTTTCTGAACCATATGTTAGGACTGGGCGTATTATTGTTTTGTAGAGTTTTACTTTTGTATTTCTTGATATAACTGTAGATTTAAAAAGGAGATTAAGCCCAAAATAGCATCTATTAGCCGTGCAAATTCTGCGGTTTATCTCTGCGGTAGTGTCATTTTCAGTATTGACGAGCGTTCCCAGGTATACAAATTCGTTAACTGCTTCGATGACGTCATTTTCTATAACAAGTGGCCGTAGTGTTTGTGGTTGCGTACCTATTTTCATGTATTTTGTTTTGTTGGTGTTTATTATTAAACCCATTTTTGTAGCCGCTTCCTTTAATGCTACGTACGCCTCTCGTGCTGCGTTTTCCGTTCTCCCAACAATATTGATATCATCAGCATATGCTAAGATTTGCACAGATTTGTTATATATTGAACCGGTAGTTGTGATTTGTGACGTACGTATTACTTTTTCCAAAGCTAGATTGAATAGTATACAGGAGAGTGGGTCTCCCTGACGTAGCCCGTTATTTGTTTTAAAAGGTTCAGAGAGTTCCCCCTGGATTCGTACTTTGCATTCAACTTTTTCAAGGGTTAGTTTGGTTAAACTTACCAACTGATTTGGTACTCCTAGGTCTATCATTGCTCTAAACAATTCTCTTCTATTTACAGAGTCGTAGGCTGCCTTGTAGTCTATAAATATGTGGTGCGTGTCTACACCGTATTCCAGTGTTTTCTCTAGAATTTGTCTTAGGGTTGAAATCTGATGAATTGTTGATTTACCACCTCTGAAACCAGCCTGGTATTGTCCTATTATTCGCTCTGCATATGGTGCCATACGATGGCATAGTATATTGGAGAATATTTTATACGCTGCATTTAGGAGCGTAATTCCTCGATAGTTAGAGCATTCAAAGATATCACCCTTTTTGTGTATGGTGCAAAGTATTCCAATATTCCAATCATTGGGAAGGGACTTCTGTATCCATATTTCTTTTATAAGCTGCTGTAGGGCTATTATGATATCGTGGCCACCTTCTTTATATAATTCCGCTGGGAGATTATCTATTCCGGGTGATTTGTTTCTGGCTAGTTTGTTTACAGCGTCTTTAACTTCCAGGATCGTTGGTGGATCCTCCTCCCTCTCGTCTGCTCCGCTTACCTCGCAGCTTTCGTCTTCCGGGTTTTCTTCTTCCTCTATATTAAGTATCTGGTTAAAATATTCCGTCCATCGGTTTAGTACGTCTGTTCTTGTTGTTAAGAGATCGCCATTTAAACTTCTACATTGATTTGTGTTTGCCTTAAATTCTTTTCTGTTGATGTTAACTTTCTTATAGAATGTTCTGAATTCTTTCTCTCTGTTGAGGTTTTCTATATATTGAAGTTCCTTTTTTAAGTGGTTTCGATTCTTCATTCTGTGTATTTTCTTTTCTTCTCTTCTCTTTGTCTGGTAATTCTCTATACTTGTTCTAGTTCGGCGGGTAAGCATTTTTGCATAGGCTTCATTTTTTTTCTGTGTTGCGTCTTTGCATTCATCGTCAAACCAGTGATTTTTTCGGGTACAAGTTTCTGTTCCTATTTCATCTTGTGCTGCTGACTCAATATCTTCCCTTATCCTGTTCCAGAATGAGTCTATATCTCTCTGGTCTTCTTCGCCTAGACTTTGATTCCTTAACCTATTGGTAACATTTTCCCAGTACTGTTTTGCAACAGTTGCATCTCTCAGCTTCTGTACATTCCATTTCTTTCTATTTATTTCTTTTTCTTTGTTGGAGTTTGAAATTCTAGCCCTTAGTGTTGAGATCACTAAACAATGGTCTGAGTCTATGTTTGCGCCTCTATAACTTCTGCAGTTTATTATGTCCGTTCCGTGTCTTGAATCTATTAAGATGTGATCAATCTGACTAGTTGTTCTTAAATCAGGGGAGGTCCAGGTTACCTTGTGTATATTCTTGTGTTCAAAATAGGTGCTAGCGACGGTCATGTTCAGTGCTGCTGCTAAGTTTATCAGTCGTAATCCATTATCGCTACTGATGTTGTGTAGGCTATGCCTTCCTATAGTCGGCATAAAAACATACTCTCGTCCTATTCTTGCATTCATGTCACCTAGCACTATTTTAATGTCATTTTTGGGGCATCTTCTGTAGGCTTGTTCTAGGTCTTCGAAAAACTGTTCTTTAATGTCTTCTAGTTTGTCGTCGGTCGGGGCATGTGCATTAATTAAACTGTAATTAAAGAATTTACCTTTTAAGCGTAAATAGCACATTCTTTGACTGTAGGCTTTAAAATCAATAACTAGGCCTTTTGTTCTTTGGTTTACTATAAATCCCACTCCATCTATGTGTTGGTTTTCATTGCAGCTGTAATATATGGAGTGGGTTCTCTTATCAAGAATGCCTGTTCCCGTCCATCGCATTTCCTGCAGTGCCAAAACATCTACTCTGTACATGTTCACTATGTCTAGTAGAGATGCGAGTGCTCCAGCTCGGTACAGGGTTCGGGTGTTCCATGTTCCTAATCTTAATTCCATTTTTCGTTTGCAGTGTCGTCGTCGTAAGTTCCGTCCGGCTAATAGTCCTTGAGGTTCCGTAACATATGATTTTTACAGGAAGAGGTTGTTAGCCTCTAGCCTAACCCCCAACCTGGAGGGCCAGGGACTCTGTTGGGTTGCCATGCCAGTCTGTTTTGGTTCACGGGTGGTATTTTATTTCCCACCTACCCGCCAGTCCTAGGACTGGTTAGGGCGTTCCCCTATCCACCACCTGGGGACGCGTCCGATGGGCGACAGACAACATCCACACGGATGTTAAAATATTAGACTTCTTAAATAGTGGCTTGCAACTATCTGAAAATGGAACGCCATATATATACTTCTTAAAACTTTCTTTTGAGCTATAAATGCCTGTTCAAAATGAGATGAGCAACCCCAAAATATTAAGCCATACTGAAGTACAGACTGGACTAAACTAAAGTAAATCATTCGCAATATATCAAATGAGACAGTTTCTCTTAAATTACGCATTATACAGCTACATGTACTTAACTTTGCTGATACATGATTTACATGAGTTTCCCATGTAAGTTTATGATCTAGGGTTACCCCCAAAAATTTCGTTGTAGTATAACTTTCTACTGATTTGCCATCCACATGTAAATAAAAGTCAGAATTTGGAGTTAAGTTTTTTGGTAAGAAACGCATAAAATGTGTTTTTGTTACGTTGAGCTTGAGAGATTTTAACCTTATTTCTGAAATATCCCGAATACTCCTTCCTGGACCACAAGAAATAATTAATTTTTTACATGGCGATAAATGGTCATATCTAAAAGAAATCACATCGGCTTGTTCTTTTACAAATTTGAAGCATTTAATTTTTAGCCAGGATACTGTGCAGCCGTCTTCATCTTTCGTTCTATTTTTTATCATTGTTCATGTCCAATTATTTAGATCATAGAAATCTGTATATTTAAGTTCTCGTACTGCATACGGCTCCTTCTGTAATCTTTTCTGCCGTGCTAACCTAAATATTTCCAGCCAATCATTCATGATAAAAGCTGTTCGGTTTTTTTAGAATACTCTATCGCCGAATGTATAGAGTCGTACTTCATATGACCATGTCCTGACTCCAAAAATTTCTGTTTTATGCATTCCAAGTGCGTAGTATGCACTGCATAGAGAAGTGCAGCAGCCACTTGCTGGTTTCTATTTTGACCTCCACAAATGTCTGAAAACAATGATATTTTCAGAACTGTGGAGTAGAGTTTGTAATATACTTTAACAGAATAGATCCAATTTCGTTGCTGCCACGCTTTCCATTAACTTCATTCAAGCAGTAGCAAGATGCGTGCTCACCATCTCCCTCATAAATGGTTAAATTGTATACACACAATTTTCGAGAGTAGTAAAATGGGGATACTGGGGAGTGAGGTAGTTGAAGTACACTTTGAAGGTCGAATGTTGCTGTTTTAAATTTCTTGTTAAAGCTCCT
Source organism: Diabrotica undecimpunctata (assembly GCF_040954645.1). Lineage (NCBI taxonomy): Eukaryota > Metazoa > Arthropoda > Insecta > Coleoptera > Chrysomelidae > Diabrotica > Diabrotica undecimpunctata. The sequence continues at coordinate 53,659,867 of NC_092812.1, forward strand.
CAGTGGCGACTTGTCAAACGTGCGAGGTCGAGCCTCGACTTGCGCTCACCTATACGCCCCGGGGGGGATTAACGGAGGGTGTGCGTACCGCAACACAGGTACTACGGGGAGGGTGGAGCCCCGTGTTACTTTGTGTAATCACGCCACCCTCAAATGGTGTCGGACTCGTAGGGGTAGACGTTCCGCTAACGGTCGTATGCTGAAAGGCCAGATAGACTAGGGTCCAGCCAATGTCTTTACATTGGAGGGTACACGAATTATTTCAATGCCCCGAGACTTACAAGGGAACACCGTATAGCACGTCTAACATTTGCAAGAGAGCACGTAAACTGGAATATCGACGACTGGGGTAACATACTCTTTACGGATGAGTCAAGATTTTGTTTATACACTTCGGATCGAAGAATACCAGTTTATAGACGAGATGGCGAGCGTTATTTTCAATGCAACCTAAGACCGGCGACAAACTTTGGAGGAGGATCTATTATGCTCTGGGGCGGAATATCTCTTAGAGGTCAAACCGAATTTGTACAGCTAGATGGAGGATCCTTACCTGCTGATAGGTACATTAGAGAAATTTTGGAGATGCATGTTGTTCCTTACGCCACATTTATTGGTAATGACTTTGTTTTAATGCATGACAATGCATGCCCACACGTCGCAAGAATTGTTACTGAGTACCTTCAAGAGGTAAATTTATAAGTTTTGAATTGACCAGCGCACAGCCCGGACTTAAATCCAAAAGAACATGTTTGGGACCATCTTTACAGAAGAGTGAGATCTGGTAATGTTCGTCAGCTAATCTTAAGGACCTGCAACGGTTGTTAACCGTAGAATGGGATAATATCGATATAGATTATCTAAGAAGATTAATTGGAAGTATGCCACAACATTGTCTAGATGTTATAAGAGCTAGAGGAGGCAATACGTCTTATTAAATTATCATTACTTTTGATTTTTATTTTTTTTTATTCAATGCTGTTTGTGTGCTTACTTCTAATTTATGAAATAAATTAAATAAAACCTTTCTTTTTCGTACATTCTGCATTTTTCTTTTAATACTTATGTACTTAAAAAACAAAAAAAAAACAACAGTAAAAAAATCTATGTTTTAAATTATTTTTAATACAAAATTTGCAGTTTCATAGGTGATGCGATACTTTTTTGGCGGAGTATGTATATATATATACCAATATAGCAGAAACAATTCAGGAGAAAGATCTTGAGAACCATACTGGAACTAACCAAAACATATCAAAATAAATAGTACTGAAAGAAGATATCGTGGCCAAAAAAGCAATGTAGAATTAGATGGCTAGGTCACCTCTGGCGAGCAGGAGATGAACTAGTGACATACGCACATAGTGATATAATGAAATCCAGGAGGAATAAAGAAAAGGGGAAGGTCAAGATCAAAGTGCAAGAAGTTGAAGAAGATGTACAAAATGCAGGAGTATGAGAATGATTTGGAATGGCAAAATATTTTGAAAGCCAAAAGTAATTTGTTTTTGACATTGGGATAGTTTGGGAAAAGTCAGAAAAAATCTGAAAACAAATAAATATAACTTATGCTAATTGTTATTAATATTATTTTAATTATTGTGTTTTGTTTTAGGGAAAGTTCCACAATCAGTTGCAAAAAATTCCGATGAATAAATCCAATAAATTTCGAAGGTTTGGCTGCATTCATGTTTCCTTCGACCTTTTTGTGTTTTGGTCTAAAGGACATTTTTTACTTTGATCTTGTTTCTTTGCATGTCCATAAACGATGTTCATAAATGTTGATACATAGAATTTAAATGTTTAGTCAAATTTTATTAGAAAGTTGGGGAAGTACAATAGTAATTCAATTACATCATGTTCGAAGTATGCTTTAATTTATTAAATTGCTGCTGTATTTATATTTAGTATATTAAGCCAAAACTAGGCTGTTTTCGGCCTTTTCAATGGTTTCAATTTTGTCTCAATCAGAGACTGTATTTGATCGAAGGGTTGATCACTAAACATCACTAAAAATATACTCATATTTATTTTATAATTAGATCTGATATAGTATAGACACATTTTCAATTGTAAAAATTATCAAGTATGATGGACCAACTGGACACTGTTTGACAAAAAAACCGGGCACCACATGTATAACTTAACACTAAATATATTGAAATGAAATACACTTCTATCATATGGTACAAAATTGTCTTAACCTAATAGTATGTATATACAGGTTTGTTTATTACTTATTTATTTATATTTAGTACATTAAGCCAAAACTAGACTGCCATTTAATTGTTTTAACATTAGTCTCAATCAGAGACTGTATTCTAGAGTGTAGTTTATTAGTTTCTTTGATATTCCTTTGATAATATGTAATAGCCATCCTCATTCAGAATATGCCACAAAGCTTACCTTCTACATTTATTATATTATATAGTCTCACATACATGATAATTGTAGATATTCACCAAAACATTAAACATCCGAGTTTTTTATCCAGCAGTGTATTTTAAAGATATCAGAATCATTTTATACTGATATACATTTGACACTATTTAATAAATTTATATTAAGCAAAACTACAATATATTTAGTTTCCTTTTCAAAAATTAGTCCTTTTCTCTGCACTAGATCAGTGTATGGGAAACGCTAAATCTTTCGAATAAAAATTTTCTGTTTCAAAGTTTGTCACATTGTGCAGTCAAAGGTTGCAATCTCGACCAATTGGGTCTTCCTATTTGAACTAGTAGCTAAGAAATATAGACACTGTTTCTTATAAATAAAAGCTGGCCCAGCTGAAGAATTAACAAGAAAAGCGAATGTTCATCCCAATATAGAGATCGACTCTTTTCTAAATTATATAACTACAATGCCTTAGAACTTATGTGATAATTACTGTTATTTCATTGACAAGCCGGAAAATAGTAATGATTGTATTGTACCTCAAACTTTCGTATCTGTTTATTCAAAATAAAATAAATTAATGTGTCAATTTTGTTTTATTAAAAATATCATTTGGTACATAAATATTGTACTATTCTAAAATAAATGTATGTAATAGGTGCTGACCAACATGGATATAGAACGAGAGGAAAAAACATAAGAATCATGGGACTTTCCTAGTACTTCCCAAGAAGAGCAATTTAAGATTAAAACTATCTTCTTCTTCTTGTATAGTTGGGCCGCCGAACAGATAGAATTATCACGTGAACGCCATGCGCTGGTTACGAGTTGCAGTTCCCAACGTCACAAGTTCGATTTACACTGGGTCAAGATTTGAGATACAATTATTATCGCAGTAAATGCGGTAAAACCCATACATAATATACATATTGAAAACTTAATTCTATTTGTCACTGTGATAGTGGAGTTATGATATTTACAATTTATTATTAAATTATGTAGTAGGAATAGTGTGACCAACTAGTCAGAAAAATCATATCAAATTAAAATTTCTGTATTTTAATTATCGTCTTCTGAAAAGAAGACGATTCTGCGTTGTGTACACGGCTTCTCTCGTTCGGTTTCAAATGCATTTAAGTCTGCAGACAGCCAATCACAACTCTGTAATTCTACGACACTCGGTGATCACGCGGCTTTGGGATTCTATCTGTTCGGCGGCCCAACTATAGTTTCTTCTATCGGAGGTTGGCTGTCATCACAGGTATCCGTACCTTATTGGCGGCTGCTCTGAAAAGATCTACTGAGCTGCAACTAAACCACTCTCTTAGGTTTCTTTTATCCTTGATTTTACCTTGCATTATGAGCCTTAATATCTCATATTTCGCACCTCTGGTAATGTAGCTTAATTATTCCAGCTTTCTTGTTTTGATGTGCTTTATGACCTCGCAATCCTTTTGTAGCCTTCTTAACACTTCTGCATTTGTAACTCGTAGGGTCCATGGTATTTTCAAAATCCTTCTATAGCACCACACCTCTCAAATGATTCCAACTTCTTTATATTATCCACTTTTAGTGTCCAGCTTAAGGATCTTATCCTCAGCTCCACAGCAAGGCCTCGATTAACAAACATTGTTTTCATTTTTATAAATGCTTGTCTTGCAATTTCAACGCGTGTCCTTATTTCTCTAACTTGGTCATTGTTTTCGTTTACCCAGATTCCCAGATATTTGTAGTTATTCACTCTTTCTACTTGATTTCCCTCGATATCTAGCCTTCCTACTGTATGTTGCTTAGAAATAATCATGCACTTGGTTTTCTTAACTTGGTTTCTCCTACATCTGTAGTCCATATTTTATACTGACTTGATGTAATCTATTTACTAAGCGTTGCATTGCTTTTAAACTGTCTGCAAAAACAGCAATGTCATATGCGAATCTTATGTTGTTCAAGATTTTTCCGTTTATTGATATACCCTGTTGTTCCTCTGATATTGCTTCCTTAAAAATAGCTTCGCTGTACAGATTTAATAACAATGGGGACAGCACGCAACCCTGTCTAACACCTTTTTTAATTTCTATAGTTTCTGTATCGACATTTTCGATTCTAACTTTTGCTTTTTGATTCCAGACATTCCAGTACAGATTTACAATAACCCGTATATCTCGACTATCCACATTCTTTTCTTTTAACAATTTTACGAGTTTCTGATGTCGTACTCTATCAAAAGCCTTTTGATAATCTATAAAACAGACATAAAGATCCTGGTTCATATCTAGTCGTCTTTGCGCGAGAACGTTAAAAGTGAACAGAGCCTCTCTCGTTCCTAGTCCTCTGAATCCAAACTGGGTGTCATCTATATCTTCTTCTATTTTTTTGTATAGTCTTCCATGTATTATTTTGAGAAATATCTTAAGTGTGTGGCTTATTAAGGAAATTGTTCTGTACTGGGAGCATTCTGTCGCATGTACCGATTTTGGTAATGTTACAAACGTGGACAGCAAATAATCTTCGGGTATTACTCCTGTTGTATATATTTTGTTGAACAGATCTAAAAGTATATGCAGTGCTTCTTCGTCAATGCGTTTAATTAGTTAAGTGGGTATCTGATCTGGGCCTACTGATTTTGCGGTCTTTGCATTTCTAATTGTCTGTTCTAATTCGCACATTTTTTTTTGGGTCCTGTTTGTTCCAGTATCAAAACTATACTATCTTGAAAACTACTTACTCTATCGCATTGAGACAAGAGGATGATATTTGCGTAAAGAGTAACAAAGAATAAGTAAAAACGTGCTGAAATGATTATTACGACAGTGACGTAGATTTTGAGGGGGAAAAAGGAAGTATCTATCCCTACACACTCCTCTGGTAACAGTGCAAAACTGTCTTATAACAGTACTTAAAGTATCCTAACATGTGTAAACTGTTTGTCAAGTAAACCATTTTAGAATATTTGTAATAAAATACTGGGTAAGGAGGAATATTTTATTTAAGTATTTTAGGTTTTTTGTGCTCTGGTTTCATCAGTTACTATATGGACAATTCTTAATGAAACACCCTGTATATAAATATGAACTTTTTAAACATAAATTTAAATGCTCATGCAAGCCTTGCATAGTTCAAAAGCTTTATTTGTAATCGAACACCCTGTATATTTTATGTTTTTAAAATTTGCTCAACAACCTGATCTTAACAAACTATATTATGCAGGTTTTATTATGAATAATACAATTTGAAATTATGTGTAATTTTCGTCAAGAAATTAAATGGAAAACCCAATATATTGGGTTCTTAGTTTCGAAAACTGATGTCTGTATTTAGCTAATTAAAAAAATACTATTTTTTAGTGTGATAAATTATTAATTTCAAAATTTTATGTATTTAATTTCTTGGTGAAAATCATATATAATTTTAAAATTTCACCTTGAATTATTCAAAATAGACCCTACATAATAGACTTTTTGAGATGAGGTTGGTAACTAGCTTCTAAAAAAAATATATACAGGGTGTTTTATTAAAACACTGTACATTTATATCTATGTTTAAAACACGCACATTTGAATTTAACACGTATGCCAGCGTTTCAAATTTCAAAATTTCACCCTCTAATATTCATAATAGACCCTACATGATATACTTCATTGAGATCATGTGGTTAATAATAATTATATTTATATTTAGAAAGTGCACATTTATATATAAAAGTCGACGGGTCTCAGCGTTTTCTATAATTTTTTTAAACAGACAGACATAATTTTATTCCATAAGTGGTTTCCACCCTGTATAACAGCATTCGTCATAAAATCCTACAAGCGAAAAAAGTGATAATTGTGAGGAAACATAACAATTAGATGAGTTGCATGATTCACAATCTCCACACAAAAATAAAAAGAAATCACATGAACTTTTAGAACAAAAAACAAGTTCCATAAGTAACGGTAACTGAATTGTAGTCGGTGATAGCTATGCAAAACTTGCAAGAGTTCGTAAAGGTCGTGAGAAGCATGATTAAAGTGATCTTTCGAAAGACTGACATATAAGTTACCTTTTTTTGCTTTAATCCAAAACTATTAATTCTTGTTTGAAGCATATGTAGCTTTTTTTACCAAAACAGATCATATCTAATTTAATAATAGTAATATCATTTTTTTTATGAATAGACAATTACATCGATAGCCGTTTTGAGTACGCTGATGAATATAGACCTCCCGAAGATAATTTCATTACTTCCGGTCATGAGCACCTTTATTCCAGTTGTCCTGCGCATGCATTCTCTCTAGGTCTCCATTCTGAAATTTTTTTGATCCTTCTCTTGCAACATGGCCTGCCGTTCCATTTCAGCGTTGTAGTTCTTTTAATTGCGTCCATAACTCCAGTTTTTCTCCTATTTTATTTCTAACTTTGTATCTGAGGGATGTATTCAACATTGACCTCTGTGTACCACTTGTATTTTACTTATTACTTTTCTGGTAAGGGTCAGTGTGTCCATACGTTTTAACCGGAAGCACACACTGATCAAAGACCTTCAGTTTTGAGAGGTTCTTGAAGAATTTCACTTGCATGATCTAACTGGTCTGCAATAAGAACCTTCAAGTTGTTCAGAAACTTCCCATTTATGTTGACTCCAATATTCTCCCAATTTATTATGTACATATGATCAATATTGCACTCTTGACATGAATCTATTTTGGAAAAAGAGGCAACTGCTTGACACAGTCCAGGACAGCTTCATGTTATGCTGGATAAGCAATTAGTAATTAATCAAAGGTATAGGTATCAAAAGGCAGTAGACAAATAGAAAAATATATTTTTTAAATATGTAATATACGTTAAAAAAGCAGAAAAATATATTTAAAACGAATTTTACAGGATAATAATTTCTTTTATTGTAATGTCAATTCTATCGGCTCCGTGATTTTTTCACTTTTAAGTAATCAATTCAATAAGTTTAATTTCAGTCCCGTGTGCAGTGCAATAGTATTTGAAATGTTATATTACATAAAAATTATGCAAATGTATTAGAAAACTATTGTTAGGAAGCATTTTGTAACTTTTAAATACACCTTCAATAATATTGTCAAATTTCTTTTGTCGTATTTGTATGAAAAATGCATATACCAATGTCCAATAAAGTCGGTACCATTTGAGAAACTATTTTAATTTTATGAAAAAAGTTATTCTTAATAAAATGTTCTGCATCTTCTAAAACCTAAAATACAATCATCAAATATTAAATGTTTTTAGTTATATACGCGGTTTATATATATAATATAATATAATTTTATGTAAGAGATAACAATATCTACAATTCATATTTTTTGACAAACCACGTATATGAGTAAAAAAATGTAATATTTGATGATTGTATTTTAGATTGTAGAACATGCAGAACTTTTTATAAAGATGAATAACTCTTTTTCATAAAATAAAAAATAGTTTTCCATATAGTGTCGACTGAATTGGACACCCTGTATATTTATAATAACAAATAATGATTCTAGCATGTATCCTCTTCTTTAGTGTGTTGATTGGTAAAAATAGTTTCTTCTGTTTGTGTTGCTTTATCTGCAAATGTTTTAATAGTCATACTATTGGCTATTTTAATCTTTAGCTCTCTAGACCTCTGTTGACGGTAACCTTGCATGTACTTGTTGATGGGTGTCATATCTCGTATGGTATTCCTACATCGAACATCAGTTACTTTGTACCGTTTAGCGTTAGGTAGCTCATCCAAATCTTGGTCTGAATTAAATCGTTTTAACGATCCAGGAGAAGATGTATCACCAAGGGTGGTAGAGAGACCATGTAAAACATTTTTTACTAGCTTTGTAACAGAAGACCAAAGCCTACCTGGCATAGAGTTGTCAAGACTAATATCATCTTCTTTACTCTCTGTAAAGCAAAATTTGTCGTCACTATGTATGTCAGCAGAGTTCCAGTTTCCTGAGTCACCTTTTGAAGTGCTTGGTCTATTATGAAAAATATCTCTGATATTAGGAGCTGATTTTATTGGTATAATAGAATTGTTGGGAGTCGACGATATTTGCACCGGTCCTTCAAATCTAATGCTCATTTCCTTATTTTTTACTATAGAACAAGGTGCCACTAGGTTTATTTTTTTCTTTGGAACCATTGGTGTGAAGAATTGGTTATTTGATAAGTGAAAATCAAGTGAACTTTCCTCTTCAAAACTACTACAAAGTTCAGTTGTAGATATCCACACAACTTTTTTTTCTTTATGGATGACTATATTAGCTTGATCTAAAGATGATTTTTCTTTCTCTTCTTTGTCCTTCTGTTGATAGAGAACGACTGCTTTTTTTTCGCTTTTTACGTCTTCTTCCATACTCCCACTTTGATTTTCAGTTGCAGAAAAGTATGCACTTCCTCCTAAAAATAACATAGATATATAAAGTGGACAAAAAGTTTGGAAACGCATAATTATCTCTAATAGATTACAAGCCCATGGAACATTTTTAAGGGTTTATTTGACCCATCATGAATCACATATTACCTGCCTAAGTTATAAATGCCGTACAAAAATGTTTAAGCCAAATAATCCCCTCTTGTAGATTCTAGTCTATAAATGGATGGTCTGAATTATAAAAAAAACGGGGTACGTCTATTCTGTAATATGGAGATTTCAAATTTGAAGATTGCAATGTTGCCAGCTTTACCATATTTCTGATATTATTAGTCACTTAAGTTTTTTGCTATACAATAAAGATGGTTTTTAATGAAAAAGAGCGAATTACTGTTTTAATGAAACAGGAAAATGGAAGAACTAGCGACACAGTTAAAACAATATAAGATAGATATCGCAGAAATTCAGGAAACCAGATGGGGGGGAGTGGACATGGAAAAATTGAAAAGGAAAATTATACAGTATGGTATGCAGGCAGGCAGAAAGAGCATATAGAGAACCAACTAAAAGAACTAGAGAACTATAAGGCACAAGCAGAAACGCGAAAGTTCTACGAGAGGATTAACCGGAACAGGAGAGAATTCAAACCTAGATTATCATTCGTTAGAAATAGAACACGGGAGATCATTGATGATGAGGACAAGATACTAGAAAGATGGACAGAAAACTTCGAGGAAAGGCTAAATATAAGAGGTGAGACAGGGCTCCACCAATCAGAAATCCAACTCGAGGACATTGACGATGAAAGAGGGAAAGATAAAATCCCAACAGAGGTAGAAGTCATCCCAGCTATACAAAATTTGAAAGAAAACAAAGCTCCTGGGGCAGATGGCATTCCTTCAGAACTTTTAAAGCATGGCAAAAAACCTGACATACTGTATATGTAGACTGGTAGAACTGATCTGGAAGCAAATAAAGTTCCCAGAAGACTGGAATGTAGGTATAATTGTACCTATCCACAAGAAAGGAGATCAAACAATATGTGAAAACTACAGAGGAATCACCCTCCTAAACGTAACATACAAAATATTGGCATATATTCTTTACGACCGACTATCGGGATATTGTGAAGACATAATAGGTAAATATCAGTGTGGGTTTCGTAAAGAAAGATCAACGACCGATCAAATATTCCTTCTAAGGCAAGCTCTGGAAAAAACATGAGTATGGCATTGATACTCATCACCTGTTTGTTGATTTTAGGTGTGCCTATGATAGTGTTGAAAGAAACGCACTGTACAAGGCCATGATAGAATTTAGCATACCAGTACACTTAGTAAAATTGGTGAAAGCGACCCTCTCAAGAGTCGAGTGTAAAGTTAGAGTGTAGAACGGAGTTTCCAGAACGTTCCAGTCTCAGATAGGACTTAGACAAAGAGACAGCCTATCATGCCTTCTATTCAATATTGCACTAGAGAAAGCGATAAGAGAATCTGGAATAACAACCAGAGGAACTATTATTAATCGCAGCGTACAATTACTAGCGTACGCCGATGACGTAGACATTATTGCAAGAAGAAAGGCGGACGTGGTCGAATCATTCAAGTCGCTTGAAGCAGCAACAAAAAGAATGGGACTAGAGGTTAACACTAGTAAGACGACGTATATAAAAGTATCAAATTATATACAAGCAGCACAACCCGAATATCTAACGATCGGAACATATACTTTCGAAGGAGTAAGAGAGTTTATATATCTAGGCATACAAATTAATCAGAATAATGAAGTAAGTGCAGAAATTAACAGACGGATATACCTAGAAAATAGAGCCTATTATGGATTAAACAATTTTTTAACAACAAGCCTAGTTACAAAAAGGACGAAACTAGTGATATAAAGAACTCTTATCAAGCCCATCCTCACCTACGCGTCGGAAACATGGACGATTACAAAGAGCGATGAAGAACGTTTAAGATGCTTTGAACGTAAAAAGCCAAGGCGAAGAATAGGAGAGAATGGAGACTTATCCTTGAGTAGGCCAAGACCCACCATGCGTTGTGGAGCCAATGATGATGACGATGGTATGCAGGCGAAGAAAAACAGGGATATGGAGGAACGGCTTTTATGGTGATAGGAGAAATGAGACACAAAGTTATGGAATTTAAACCCATAAGTGAAAGAATATCATACATAAGAACGGTAAATATCAAACCGAACAAGTTGTCGATAATAAATGTCTATGCACCCACAGAAAACAGTGATGATTTGACAAGACAGCGGTTCTATGAAACACTAGAAGAAAACGCCGAGAAAATCCCGGGAGAAGATATATTAATCCTTATATCCTATAAAAGAAAATTGCTTCAAAGGGGTTGCAGGTGCAAATTCAATACATGACACGACCCAATAATAAATGGAGAAAAACTATCTAATTTAGAAGCGGCATAAACATGGACATAAGTAGCTGTATATATAAAAAAAAGACATACACAAAATAACATGGATGTACCAGGAAGTGGGGGAAATAAAAGAGACCTACTGATTAAAAAGATACACAAACAATCGATAAAAGACGTTAGATCTCGTAGATGGGCCAACATCGATTCGGACCATAATTATGCTAGTGATTACAAAATATAAAATATAAACAACGAAGAATAAAAGGCGAAAAGCACAGAGAAAATGGGACGTTGGTAAATTGAAAGAGAAAGAAGTAAGAAGAAAATTTGTACCAGAAGTAAATACAGAGATGCAGTTGAAAGAACAACAAATGTAGGAACAGTGGAAAAAAATCAAACAAGGAATAAAATGCAGCAGAGAAAGTGGTCGACAAAATGCAAAATAAAAGAAGAAATAATTGGTTTGAAGATGTGAGTGCAAATTAGCCGTGGAAGAAAAGAATAAAACAAGATTGAAATGGTCAAGCACAAGCAAAGAAGAGGAACGATAAAAATACAAAAATCAAAGGCAAAAGACAAATAAATTATTTAAATCGAAAAAAAAAATCAAAAAGTAGAAGAAATTATGAACGAGATAGAATCAGAAAATAAAAAACACAACTCAAAACCATTCTACCAATACTTTAAACTAGGTAAGCGAAAGCGGACAGCTAATATAGCTATAGAAGCAGAATATGGCAGAAGTATTTCGAAGAGATATGTAAGAAGCGGATAGAGAAGTAGAAAGAGAAACCATAACGAACACAGAACAAGATGATGAAGAAGAAGAATTGACCTATACAGAAGTGAAAGAGAAAATATGCAAACTTAAAAACTGAAAAACAGCGGGAGAAGATGGAATATATGCAGAACTTATAACTTATGAACTAATACAGAATATATGGAGCAAAGAATTAATGCCCGAAGAGTGGAAGGAGGGAATTATACTGGCAATCCCAAAACAATGAGACCATAGAATATGCAAAAACTACCGAGCAATTAATTTACTGAATGTAACATATTATAAAGTAATGACTGGTATAATTAGAGACAGGCTAACAATATATACAGAAAAAAGTTTAGGAGATTACCAGTACGGTTTTAGAAAAGGAAGATCCACGATAGGCGCTATACATACGCTAAAACAAGTGATAGAGAAAACATACGAGTACGACGGAGAAACACATCTACTTTTCCTAAACTTTAAACAGGCGTTTAACAAACTAAACAGAAGAACAATGATCCAAGACTTACAAGAGAGTAATATACCAAATTAAATTATAAGAATGATGGATATGACAATGCTAGATTCCCGAGCAACAATAGATACCGGGAGAGAAAGAACAGAAATAATAAAAATAAAAAATGGAGTAAGACAAGGAGATATGCTTTCAACGGTTCTATTAATTCTATCACTAGACAAGATAATAAAAAAGCTGGCAAATGCAGGAACTATAAACAAGAATTCGCTACAAATAATAGGATATGTGGATGATATAACCATAGTAGCAACAGATAAAAGGGCATTAAAGAAAACCTTCCAAGAAATAGAAAACGAAGCTAAACTGAGAGGACTGGAAATAAATGAAAATAAAATAAAATATATGAACGTAAGCAAGAAAAAGAAGACACAAATAACAGAACTGGCAATAGATGCACACGGTTTCGAAGAGGTTGAAAAATGCAAATATTTGGGAGTACTAGTCAACAGAAGAAATGAAAGTGTAGAAATACAAATAGAAATAAAAAAATGTTTAGAGGTCAGAAAATAAGATGAAACACAAAAAGAAAAATCTAAAAAACGACCATAAGACCAATAGTAGTACCTATATGCTGCAGAAACATTTACAAGAAGTGCAATTGAAAGTTTTTGAGAGGAAGATTATCAGAAAAATACTAGAGCCAAACAGGGAAAATGAAGAGAATGCAAGACAATGGATGAATCACGAAATACAAGAACGGATGGGTTAAGAGAACATAGCTATATGCTGCAGAAACATTTACAAGAAGTGCAATTGAAAGTTTTTGAGAGGAAATTTATCAGAAAAATGCTAGGGGCAACAGGGAAAACGAAGAGAATGCAAGACAATGGATGAATCACGAAATACAAGAATGGATGGGTTAAGAGAACATAACTAGAGTAATAAAAGCACAAAGAATTATCCATATTTATAAGAAGAGCAATCCGTTAAAAGTTCTAACGGAATGGATACCTACTACCAGGTAAAAGAACGAGAGGCAGACCTAAACTGAGATAGAGCGTAGGCGCAAAATTTCGAGGCCAATGCTTTTTAAATGCATTCTTTTTTTTTCGAATCCTGAGAAAACTAATTAATATTTTTGAAAAATTTAAACGCAGAATGAAAGAATACATTATTACCGAGGGCCGAAAGTCCCTGAAAACTTCTATAATGTTTATTTTAATAAGTTACAGGGGTGAAAAAAAAAAGAGAAAATTTAGTGTGATTTTGAATTTCAAATATCTCATTCAAAAAAACTTTTTGTTTATTCTAAGGGACTTTCGGCCCTCGGTAATAATGTAATCTTTAATTCTGCGTTTAAATTTTTCAAAAATATTTGTTAGTTTTCTCAGGATTCGAAAAAAATGAATGCATTTAAAAAGCATTGGCCCGAAATTTTGCGCCTACGCTCTTAAGGAGTATGGAAATTAGAAATACAGCAAGGACAATCAGAGAGAGAGAGAGAGAAGAATAGAGAAAAGTAGTGGAAACAGCGAAGTCACACCAGAAACTGTAAAACCAAATACAGAATGGGATGATCTACCCACACAAAAAGGATTGCCCCTTATTTAAAGTTCGTAATAATTCGAAATAAATTTTTGGAAAATATAAGTGTGATGAAAATTTTTTTATAGATTATCTTACCTGAAAGTCCAACTGCAGTAAAAAATTGGGTGCAAATGACTCTTCCTTCTAAAAGAGGTGTCGTTAATTCATAACCATTTCTCATATTTCAGTTTAAATTACAATAAGACAAATAACATTCGATTATAACACATACATGCAATATATATTATGATTTATTTTCAAAAATTTTAGAACACATAAACTCAATAAATTTGAGTAGCAGCATAAAAGAATAAATATAACATAAAAATAAAACCATCCTAAAAACAAGTTAGTTATGTTAATGATACAAAGAATCGTAATAAACAAACATTGTTAAAAAGTAAGATCCTTCAAACAGTTAAAGTGTTATCTCTATGCAAAAAAAAAACAACTATTACTTTTTGTTTGTGTGACGTACCTATTGTTTAAAATGTTATATTTTTTGTCCACCTCTATAAAATAATTTTACACAAATGTTTTTGCGTAAGTCCTAAATTAAATTCACGTACTTATCTCTAAATACATCTCTTAAAACTCAACTAACACGCTATCACAAATAGTGGAACAAAAAGCAAGCTTACCAAAAGCAGACGAGTTTTTTAATTTTTTGCTAAGACTTTCTGTGATTGGAGTGTCGCAAAAAGTAACCTTCCTCTTTAGATTTACTGAATTATATTCAACTGTATCTCCGTTTTTGTTCGCAGAACAATCCACTGGAGTAATGATAACTTCCTGAATTTTTTCTAATACGACATTTGCTTGATCCCTTTGCATTGGAGTGCTAGTAGCTAAATTAGTTAATATATTTACTTTATTATTTGCATGGTTCAACTTGCCTGGAATGTATGGAGAGTAGGCATTCTCTGAAATGCCAGAATTATACGGTGTATAGAGACTATTTTGGCTATTATTAACTAGGGGACATTTAATATGTTGAAATAGCTCTTCTATTGACCCAAATAATCTTTTACACAATAAACAATTAAGTGGCCAATGATCAGTTTTTATATGTTCTAAGACCACTTGAGACGTAGACGAAATTCTGGTTTGGCCAAAAATGCATATATCACAATCAGGAAACACTTTGTGCACTTCAGTTTCATGATTTTCTCGACAAGTTTTGCAGCAAAATACTTTTTTACACAAACGGCAGTTATTATTCTAAAACAAGATTAGATTTATTGATATATTTTATATCTGAATATTTACTCACAACTATAAAATCTTTCATTTTCACATGCTTCAACTTTTTATTTGGCTCAAACACTGATTATAAACCATTCATAATTGACTATTTATTGCAAAGAGCTTTAACTAAACTAAGTATTTAAATTTGGTGCCTTTTCCGTATGGCAGTTGTAACAATCGTTTCCCTTAATTAATTTTATTATGATACCAAAACTTTTAATGGAATATATTTTTTATTTTTAATTATTATTTTAATTTACTCCTACAATCCTACATATGCTTATAATGTTAATAGTTCTCGTATAAAAATATTTAAACAATAAAATATAATAATAATCTTGTCCTTATTAGGATAGGAATTCGTTTCGCACGTTGGTAACACTAGCGTAAATCAATGCAAAAATAAAAGTTGGCGGAATTAGCCATGTTTGTTTTGTAAACAGGAATTCATCCGGCAAATTTTTACAAAAATTATTTCTGTGTTCAGTGAAGACTGTCCAACTTAGAAGAAGTGCGAAGCACTATTTTTTGTTGAATTCAAAATGAGCGGTGCCGTATATGGAGGTGGTAAGTTGTTAAAATTTACATTACATGTTTATATTTTTCATAACCTTATCTTCTAGATGAAGTTGGGGCACTTGTATTCGATATTGGTCATAATACTGTTAGAGCAGGGTATGCCGGTGAAGACAGCCCTAAAGTTGATATTCCTTCGACAATTGGTGTTTGGCTAGATAGTGATGAAGATATTCCTGTGACAAGATACAATATTGGTCTTCTTGCCATTCATGTATGGAGACCAGGTAAGTGAAACTAATAGGTATTTTTCCAATACATGCAAAACACAGTTACCTATGAAGAATAGAGAGAAGAGTATAGGGATATGGGAACACTTAAAAATATCAGATTGACAGCAGGATTGAACAGAAGTTTGTTGTAAGATTAGTCATTTAAAAAAAAAGTCAAAAATGCCATGTAAATAAAATAAAACCACAAACATCTCACTTCAAAACATTTTAAACACATTTAATGATCATTTTTGTCAAAACAAGAAGGGCAAATCTAAATAGAAACAGATCATATCAGAAAAAATGTATCAAAAATTTAAAATAAAACGCAAATAACATAAATAAATTAATTTAAATAATTTAATGATCATGTACAAATTTTCCAACATGACAGGATTCTGTGTTATTCAGGTTCGCCTTTTATTTTTTATAAAATGTCATCAAAATTTCTGTTTACAATGGTTTCTGGGTTATTCAGGTTTCACTTTTTTCCTACATGAAATATTTTGTTATTTTATAGGAATGGAATTATCCTCTTTTTTAAAAGAAGGCATGGTGGAGAATTGGGATATGTTTGAAAATTTCTTGGATTATATCTATAACCAAGCTCTACGAGCAATTCCTAAGGACCATCCTATACTCCTTACAGAGCCTCCATGGATCACCCCAGTAAAGAGAGAAGAAATGGCAGAATTAATGTTTGAAAAATATGGAGTACCAGCGTTATACTTAGCCAAGAATGCTAGTTTGGCTGCTTTTGCTAATGGAAGACCTACCTGCTTAGTGGTTGATAGTGGGGCCACCCACACATCAGCTGTACCTGTTCATGATGGGTAATTATACATTAATACATTACTCAAATTAGGTATATTGTCTCATGTGTTAATTTTGATACATCTGGTTCACTTTGCTTGGTGTTTGTTTAAAAATAAATGAAATGCTATTTGAAAACTTGGCTTTAATCAAGTTTAGAACTGTAGATAGGTTAGGGGTAGATATTTACTCAGTTGGATATCATATGTGTCTGTGGATGGATAGTTGAAAACCAGTTCTCACATTGTTACTTACTTACTTACCCTTCTGGCTGAATATTCAAGAAGTGTATATATTAAAATATGATGTCTTACTGTTGTGTACTCAAATATATTTGTTTTTGAGGGATCTAAAAGCTTAATTTTCACAAAAATATAATAGATAAGTACCTTAAATATTACAGATTCTGAACTTCACACTATATTTAAAAATTGCTATGTTCTAAGATGTTATTTATATTGAATATGACTTAACCTAAGTTGTAAATGTTTTTGTTTGGTTTTCTAATATTAGTTATTATACATTATTATAATAACTAAGATATAGCAGATCAATGTCAGATCGCTTATAAGATATAAAATCAATTAGTTATAGCAGATCTCCATTGGAAACTTGAATCAGATAATCCCATCTGCTTCATCATGATATTTGTTTTCATCAACCTATTCAATTTTTCACTTTGTAATACCTCTAACTATATGATATCGAAAAGTTCTTTATTTTACCTCTTATGAAAAGCTCTGATACATGTTTCTTGAATGGCTGTAACTCTGTTTTTTCGCCAATATATCTAGTTAGGTGGTAGTGATGGATGCTTAGCGTTACATAGAAATATGAATCAGTCAATGATTTTCCTATTTTATTCCTAATTCCTATAATTTATTCCAATGTTGCTCTTTTTACCTAATCACTTAGGATTAAAAATATCAAAATTTGTTACAGGTATGTTCTAACTCAAGCTGTTGTTAAGTCTCCAGTTGGTGGGGATTATTTGAGTGCTCAGTCTAGATCACACTTAACTGACAGAGGCATAGAAATTGTACCCCCAAGTTTTGTTGCTGGAAAGGAAGTTGTCAAACCTGAAGAAACGCCTATATGGAAAAAACGCATGGTCCCTCTACATTTAACTGAATCCTGGTATAATTATATGATCAAGGTAAATAGTCTAAATATTGGTATAATTATGTGATCAAGAACCTTTCTGTATTTTATTCATCTGTATTTAAGGTTTTATTCAGGATTTCAAAACTTTTTAAGTCTATTGACAGCTGTCAAAAAGTTCAAATTGGAACTATTTTATTTGAAGATTCAGCTTCCAATCCAGAAACATTTTATGCTGTGTACTTGTTCAGTTTTGATAGGATATACTGACGAAAACGACACTTTCCCCTAAATCCGGGTAACATCTCATTGAGTAAGTTACAAAGGTGTCAAAAAAAAATTGTATAGGAGACACCTATCTTCCTTTAGTAGGTTTTCACGGGTTGCTTTGTCATCGAATCACATACATCGAAGAAGCAATTTAAATGGGAGTGACATAGTCAGGTGGAACATTTCTATACTTGATCCATCAGTTTTCCAAAACTCATCTGGATTCACTTCTAATATATCAGCGTGTCTAGTATCCCGATCACGAATAAAAGTTATTTCTTATTGAGTCTATATATTTGTTCATACTTCCTACAATTATTTCTAACATAGCGTTATTCACAAAATATTTCCAACTATCACTAGGAGTCTTCAAGTCACGTGTATGTAATCTCGGCATCCTCAATTGTACTATGTAATTTTCTTGTCTTGTTCTAATATTTCTTGGTGGAACAGCATTTCTGCATCTGGTAACACCATCTTTTCCAATAAACGCTATCAGGTATTTAATAAATTAACATGATCTTTTTTGTTCTTTCCAGTGTTTATTAAATTGTATTATTATTTTAATAACAAATTATAGGAGGTAATGCAAGATTTCCAAGCAACTGTTTTACAAGTATCTGACGTGTCATATGATGAAGAAATTGTAAAAACTATGCCTGCTAATCATTATGAATTTCCTAACGGTTACCATAGAGATTTTGGAGTAGAGCGGTTCAAGATTCCAGAGCCATTGTTCAATCCGACAACAGGTGCCAAGGCTGGCATTCAACCAATCCTGGGGGTTGGTTCTTTAGTTACCACCAGTGTGGGAATGTGTGACATTGATATTAGACCGGTAAGTGTTTTATACATTTTGTTTGTCTTACTGCAGATAATTTGGTTATTATACATTGTGTATATTGTAGTATGTGTTGAGTAATAGCTTTGTTACTAAGTAAAGTGTTCTTCATTGTATTTACTACAAATAATCTATTAACTTTGGTGGATCTAATGTTCTACAATTGCTGTAAAAGAATACAAAACTGCTCTTCATAAGTACCGACGAACAAGAAATGAAGAACTTGTCATTAATTTTAAAAACATTAGAGCCAAGGGGAGGTATATCTTGAAACAAAGCAAGGAAGATTCATGGGGAACTACATTTTTCTCTAACTTCTAACATTCCCTCTACTCAAGTCTAGAAGAAAATTAATCAAATGCAGGGGAAAATATCCACAGAAGAATTCCATCTATCTTACTTCAAAGCGGTTGAGTAATTAATAACCAAGAAATCGTTTTCACCATGTTAGCTTGAATGTAACTGGACACTTTGTTAACTCAGATAACATGTTATATGGTGGATTCCTCCTGCTGTAAGCCAAGTAAACGAAAGACCTCACACACCTGAGATTTTTTCATAGCTAATGCGATCAGCTAATACATTAGAGTTATATTCAGGAATTTTATAAATCATAAAGATTTTGAGCTCTATTTATACGTTTTTGTACTTCATAAAAAAAAACTGAATCAGCTGTAGTCTGTGAATTGCTTTTTTTCATTAATTTTTTCTTTGAGACTGGTGATTTGTTCTTCCAGCTTTGCAAATCTTCGCACAAACATAGGAACACTCTTGAATGTATCACGACAGGTAGCGTAAAAATACATAAGTAGACTCTCTGCAAAATAATTGCCTGTATCTCGGATGTGGAAAATCAGAGCATTTTCTGCAATGTGTATCCTTGAACATGCTGTCGCATGCTATTATTTGCTTTTCATCAGTACTGATATCTTGGGAACAAGCGCTACAATTATTGGTCATTATAACCTCAAAATTTTATCTTAAAATATCTCAGCAATTCTTGGCTTTTTGCGGTCTATTATGAAGAAATATAAACAGCAATAACCGAATTAGCTAGTACGCACAATATTATTTTTAATATGCTTTCAGAACTTAAAAAGTTTTTAGAAAAATAAAGCAGCAAAATTTGTTTGTTTTGATAGCGTCTTGGATATGTGTGATATGATATTCAAACCTTAATATGGCCACCGAAAAGTCCAGTGCCTTATAAGAGTAGGAGAAAAAGACAACGATTTTTCCTTTTATGCAGATTTGCCTGCATAACAAAAATTCCACAATTTTTGTTCCTAATTCTAGTTCTTTTATTAAATTTCTTGTTTATTTACAATTTATATACAGAGTGAGTCATGAGGAACTTTACATACTTCTACCATATGTAGAGTCCCTCAGGGAGCATATCATGTGGCCACTAAAAAATGTCAACTCCTCTTCTTTATTAATTAACAGGGTGATTTGTGTAATTGACCATTTATTTCATTTTACTGTAGAGTTTATACGGCTCATTTGATTTTTTTAATTTTTGCATGATACAGTACACTACTATCAAGCATTCGACTGGTATTAGCTAAACTAAAAATTCCAGGACTGGCTTTGGAAAAATTAATTTAGGGATTCGTATTAAATATTACACCCTGTATAATTTTTTTTTAAAATGCAATAAGTGATTTTCAAACTACATAAATAGCCAATGAAAACGACATATGCGACAATGTTGTCGCACTTTTATTAAATTTTTAGTGAACGATCAAATCTTACCAAAAATAGAACAACCATAATGAAGTATCAAATTATAAGGTATTAATTTAAACAAATGTTATAAATTTCAAACATTTTAATTAAAATGAGTTCCTACAATATAATCTAATACGTAGAAAATTAACATCTTTACTGTCACTTTGTATTATCTCTACGATAGAATCAATTGTTTTTCAATTTTAAATTTTTACTCATAGATCGTATTGGGGCATTATTTTCGATAAATAATAAATTAAATTGATTAAAAAGTCAAACCTCTTGTATGTGTTAGTTTTTGTTGATTGTAAATGATTAAAATTTTATGTCAAATAATAATACATTGCATCAACTGTACTAAATAAAAATAAATCTAAAAAAGTTTAAAATGAAGGTTGGCGTTGACCGTTTGACGTTTCTTGATATTTTATACCCATTGTCATTATTGTCATTATCAATTGTTATTTATGTGTACAAGAATACATATTTCTTCTGTCATATCTACGTTAAGTACATTGTGTTAGTTTTGGTAGAGCTTTTGTTACTTTCGTTCAAAATGCCACATCAGTTTTCGACCACAGAATATGCAGACATAATATTTGTTTATGGATTCTGTAATGGGAATGGTAGGGCTGCTAGTAGAGAATATCGCAGGAGATTTCCTAATCGTCGAACTCCCAGTCATCCAACATTTGGGTCAGTTTTTAATTATTTGCGAGAAAATGGCACTTTTCCTAGTGGAACAACAGAGCGACATGTAGATAAAGCGTAGGAAGATGACATTATGGACGCCGTTACTATAAACCCTAGAATAAGCACTAGACAAGTAAGTCGAGAACTCAATGTTACTCAATCAAAAGTAAGTAGAGTCTTACAAAAAAATAATCTATACCCATATCACATTCAAATGGTTCAGCGACTACATGCTGGAGATGAGATCGATAGGTTGTAATTTTGTAGATGGATTAACAATAATCGACCAACGCTATACAGGACATTATTTACAGATGAAGCCCAATTTACCAGAGACGGGATAAATAATTTACGAAATTCACATGTGTGGGCAGAAGAAAATCCCCATGCTATTCGAGAACGTCGTTCTCAGTTAAGGTTTACGGTTAACGTGTGGATTGGTGTCATAAATAACCAATTAGTAGGTCCTCACTTTTTTGATGGTCCTTTAACAGGGCAGGTCTATTTGAACTTTCTACAAAATATTTTGCCGAATTTGCTTGCCAACGCGAACGTTGCTATCCGAGGGATGTATTTTCAGCATGATGGGGCACCCCCACACTTTTTACTGGCAGTGAGACAACATCTCAATAATGTTTATGGCAACAGGTGGATAGGACGTGCAGGTCCTATTTCGTGGCCTTCAAGATCCCCTGATTTCAATCCCGTTGATTACCATATTTGGGGACGATTGAAGCAACTAGTTTACGCAGTGAATATTAATAACCGACAACAATTAATTGATAGAATTATACATTGTTGTAATACTATTAGAAACGATCCCCAGAGTATCCGTAATTCAATACGTCAATTAACAATTCGGCAACAAAAATGTGTACAGGCTGCAGGGTTCCATTTCGAAAATCTATTTTTAATTATTTTTATTTTGTTACCATTATTGTATCTTTTCCAGTTCTAATTTATGGTTTTATCATAACTATGTACATATTTTTAGTTTTTTTTTTCAAATTGTTCTTCGTTATTGTTAGTAGTTACTGTTTTTTGTTGTGCAGTGACTCAATTTATCATTTCAATTAAAATGTTTGAAATTTATAACATTTGTTTAAATTAATTACCTTATAATTTGATACTTCATTATGGTTGTTCTATTTTTGGTAAGATTTGATCGTTCACTAAAAATTTAATAAAAGTGCGACAACATTGTCGCATATGTCGATTTCATTGGCTATTTATGTAGTTTGAAAATCACTTATTGCATTTTAAAAAATATATATACAGGGTGTAATATTTAATACGAATCCCTAAATTAATTTTTCCAAAGCCAGTCCTGGAATTTTTTAGTTTAGCTAATACCAGTCGAATGCTTGATAGTAGTGTACTGTATCATGCAAAGATTAAAAAAATCAAATGAGCCGTATAAACACTACAGTAAAATGAAATAAATGGTCAATTACACAAATCACCCTGTTAATTAATAAAGAAGAGGAGTTGACGTTTTTTAGTGGCCACATGATATGCTCCCTGAGGGACTCTACATATGGTAGAAGTATGTAAAGTTCCTCATGACTCACCCTGTATATATATATATATATATATATATATATAATATATGAATTTAAGATGTTGATCATTATTTTTATTTTAGGCTATGTATGGTAGTGTTGTTGTTACTGGTGGAAATTCTAGTCTACAGGGCTTTACAGAGCGCCTTAATAGAGATTTAGCTGCTAAAACTCCCCCAGTAAGTATTTTTGTGTAAATAGTTTATTTTCAGCATTTACATGATATTTTTAAAATATTGCCTTTTTAGTTATATGACATAATTTTATTATATTAATACCATCATCTCAAAATATATCTCATGTCACAGTGTGAAAATGTCTACGAGCCAAAACGACCCCTTTCATTCTCTTTCCTAATTTTATTTCTCCATAATTTCTGGTTCTTTAAGCTACTTTACACATGCATTCAATATTTACTTTAATTTTTTTAATGTCAATACTGCACCTGTCAAAATAATGTATTTCGGGGAGGGGGGATGTTTTTTTTTTAATATTTTAAACAAATTTTTAAGATTGTTTTTTAAATCGCATAATATAAATTTATTCCTAACACTAGTACATTATAGTTCAACATTTTAAGAGTATTATCTGAAATTTTGATACAAAAATATTAAAAATTCAGCAAATTATAGCTACTTTTCCAAGACGAAAAAAAAGTTTTCCAACAGAAGTCGATCATAGACTATATAATAATGAGACAGAAATCAAAATTTAAGTACCAAGACTGCAGAGTAAAAAGAGGATCTAACTGTGGGACAGATCACTACTTTCTTTTAGCTAATCTTTTGTGCCCCGTTAAACAATACTACAAACAGAACACCGAAAGTGAGAGAAACAATACTACACAGTACAAAACGGAGAGATATAAATTGCACCTTTTATTCCAACAAAGTATTAAACATCTTTTTCAATTTAGATTAGAAAAGAAACTAAATGAGATTGAAAGAAATATGTATGTAGAACAAGAATATAACAACATCACAACGATAATAAAAAAAAATTGCTTATGGATTATTAGGAACAGAGAACAACGACAAAAAACACCACGAACCACCATGGATGACAGAAAACGTAAAAGAAATGATACAAGAAAAAAACAAAATATATAAGAAATGGCTAACAAATAAAACATCTAGCAATAGAGTAGCATATCGAAGGAAAAACGGAGAAGTACGCAATCAAATAAAAGAAGCAAAAAACAATTTGTGGGAACAAAAAAAAAAGCATGGAGAACTATCACTAATCTAAAGAAAAACACCCATAACTCCTTAACCCCTTAACGTACGTGCCCGTCTCAGACACGGGCGCGCCTTACGCGCTCGTCTGGGACAGGGGCACCGGTTAAATTAAATTTTACACATCGAATTTTTCAAGTCTTGCGAAGCGGATATTTGTATAAAGAAACATATGTAAGCATATATCTAAATTATTTATCTATTATAAAATAGATGACTCAGTCAGTATTGAGTTACTTTAAAATATATTTATTATCTCATAACTTGCAATTTGCAATCGTCAGCATTGATAACCGATATTATTGTCGAACTTTTGTTTTTATACAAACCTTCTGTCTTGCCGGTGTTTTTGCGTTTGAACTAATTTGTGCCTTATTTTCATCATATTATATTGTTTTGCAAGAAAATTTGGATAATAATCGGTAGGTTAGAGTAATGTGTATATTTTTTGTTTTACTAAATTTTATTATAATTCATCTAAAATACCATATTGTGTGTGTGTCAATAAAATATTTTGGATTATTTGTATTGTTCATATAAATCATACTACTATATACCTATTCACAGTATTTCCTCTGCACAAAATTTTTAAATTTCAACGGATTTGCATATAAAAAGAGTGCGCCACTGTCATCTATAGTAAAAGACCATTGGCATTATATATATATATATATATATATATATATATATATATATATATATATATATATATATATATATATATATATATATATAAGCGGGGATCCTACAGCTTCTGCCGCTTCCCGCATTTCGATCGCCATCTTTTTCTATCTCTCCAGGTGTCTTCATCAATGGCTCCGTCTTTTATGGTTTCCATAACACCTTGTATCCAAGACTTGGCTGGTCTTCCTCGTTTCCTTCTATTACTTGGATCGTATTCCATAGCTCTTTTTGGCCATCTGTTGTCGTCCATCCTCTGTACGTGTCCATACCATATTAAGTGTCTAGTTTCTATTCTTTCAGAAGTTGTATGTACTCTAACTGTTTTTCTTCTAATTTCAGAAATAGTTATACGTTCTACCCTTGATATACGGCAAGCTCTTCTCAGGTAGTCCATTTCAACCGTGTCAACTTTTTTCTTTCCTTTTACTGTCATTTGCCAACATTCTGCTCCATATGTAAGAATGGGCTCTACAATTACTTTGTAGATAGTCATTTTAGTTCTTATAGTAGCTTTGTTGGACCAAAGTATCGAATTCAGAATTTAAACACTCTTCCTGCCTTGTTGCACTCTATAGTCTATATCTCGTTCCGTTGTTCCTTTACTGCAGATAATACTTCCCAAATATTTGTATTCGTAGCACCTTTTCATTTGTCTAATTTCCAAATCCGGGTCTTCGTCTTCACTGCCTATTCGCATATATTCTGTTTTAGACATATTCATACTTATCCCCCATTTTTCGTATTCATCTTTGAGCTTTCTAAGCATATAATCTGCATCTTCATCTGCAAAGAACAGCGTTGTCAGATAATGGTTGTTAAGCTTCAACCCCATTCCCGCACATTTTTGTCTCCACTGGTGCAGTGCTTCTTGGATATATATTTTGAATAGGGTGGGGGAAAGACAACATCCTTGTCTCAAGCCTTTCGTTACTGTAAATACCCTTGAGAAAGTATTTCCTGTTTTTACAGTGCTTTGAGGACATTTATAGATGTTCAGTATTGCTTTTAGATATGTTTTACTAAGGTCCGTTTTCGTCAAGACACTAAATAAGAGTTTTAAAGGAACTGTATCATAAGCCTTCTCCAGATCTGTAAATACCAGATGCGTAGGGAGGTTTCGAGATATATATACATATATATATATATATATATATATATATATATATATATATATATATATATATATATATATATATAATATGCGTATATTATTAGTATATGTATTAAAACAAAAATAAATATTTCGCCTAACCCCCCAGGAAAAGTAAAGGTTCTACGCCACTGAATATATTTTTTTATTTAATTATACCAAAAACAAAACATTTTCACTAAAAAAAAAAATTCGATCATTTTTTGACCATAACTTCAAAATTAATGTGTACGTTAAGGGGTTAAGAAACTTAATTCCTATAGAAAAGTGGGAAAATCACTATAAAAATTTACTCCAAGAGTCCAGATTGGAATATATGGGAGAGGAATACAGTATGGAGAGACAAACAAGTAGTAACATTAATACTACTAACAACGAGGTCCGTACTGCGTTAATTAAAATGAAAAACCGGCGATCTCCAGGAGCTGGCAATATAGCTGTAGAGTTACCTAAAGCAGAAGGTCCACTCCTAATAGAACGAATAACTTTTCTAATGAATCAATGCTGCCAACAAATTAAAGTACAATCTGAAAGTCGGTACTTTTTCTGTAATCGAAAAGATCCTAACTGCTACAGAGGATTAAGTGTCCTACCTACTTTCAGGAGATTGTTTGGAAAGATAATAAATGGAAAAATAGAAAATGATGTAGGACATCTAATTAGCGAAGACCAAAGTGGATTTACGCCTGGTAAATCTTGCACTGATAACTTGTTTATACTCCAACAATTAATAGAAAAAAGAATAGCGGTTGGTACCGAAGTACATCTAGCCTTCATCGACCTAGAAAAGGCGTATGATACAGTTTTAATACTTAAATTGTGGCAAGCTTTACAACAACTCGGCATTAGTCCATATCTTTTAGAAATTATCACAGAAGTATACAGGGATAACACTACTTACCTAAAAATCGGAAATAGACTATTAGAGCCAATAAAAGTAACTAAAGGATAATACAAGGATGCAGTATGTCACCCTTACTGTTTAATTTATATATTGTGGCAGCCTTCCAAAATTGGAAAAACCACTGAAAATGAAAACGATGAAAACGCGTTTAAAAAAAGCATATTTTTTTGATACACAGTATCATATATTACGGGTCCATATAGCGACGTGCTTGCTGCTAAAATATATAGAGCATCTTTTTACTTCTGCCTTTGACGAACTCTGCCTATTTTTTATTGCATCTGGAACCTTTTTATCCGCTCTAGTAATTCGATTGTTATTTGCCGCAAGTGCATAATTATGAAAACTTGACGCTGTACTTATTCCAATTTCTATGTGAGTGCTCACTCATCTCATTCACTCACTCACCACACTCACTCATTCACTCGCTCACTTTCTTTTTTTACATATTTAAAGAAGGAAAGAAGGAAAATCTGCATACAGACACCTCTGACTCACGCAGGCAGTGTTGGGTTCCTAATGCCTGGTTAAGGCAAAACATCTCTCCTTGTGCCCTGCTATCACTCGATTCTCATTCTTTCTCCCACACATTCATCGGGAAAACCACACCCACACGAACCACCAAAGACTTTCAGCCCCGTGCCTTAGCGAGGCTGCCACCTCTCCCGCGTCGTCTGTCTCTCATTCGCTCCTATTTCGGCCTGCGACAGTCCGAACCCCACCGAGGTACTACTCGCTCATTTTAAAATTCCGTTCCTAGTTCCCTCTCCTCTCGTTCTTTTGAAGAGAACAGCTCCCTGATAAATTTGTGGATCCGTGTCCACCACCACTCATCCCTCATCATTTTCTCCACCATTTCTCTCACGGAATAAAACATTCTGCAGTTACACTCTTTTTCAAACTTCTCTCTTTCATCCGCCCAACGCTCACACTCCAACATCGTGTTCACTCACTCACCCCAACACTCATTTCACTCACTCAACTCACTCACTTGTAAATGCCTATAACTCATATTTAATGAGTTTTATATAAAAATAAAAATGAGTTTATATAAAACTCATGTTTAATAAGTTGTATTTGATTAAAATAACACAAAATATGTTGCTCTTTAAGTATTAAAACTTCAACCATTGTCATCGACCTAGGGTCGCATTATAATTTAAATTTAAATATGTAAAACCATTTATATTGATGTCTTCGCTGCAATTTTAGTGTTAGCTAAAAGTACCAAAAGAAGGCACTGAGGATGATCTGAGCTAGATCAAAAACGTTATGTATCTATAAATTTTGGACGACACTTTTAACAAGTTTTAAATGAAATGTTTTTATACCAATATAAAAATTTTGAAGTTTTTTACTTCTGTATAAGTTTTTTTAACTATGGTATACAGCCAACTACTGGGATTTTCCCATTAATTTTTAAATAAAGAACTTTCTTGTTTTTAGAGTATGCGCCTGAAAATAATCAGTGCTCCCGGAGCCTCAGAACGCAGGTTCGGCGCTTGGACTGGAGGGTCGATTCTCAGTTCATTAGGATCGTTCCAACAACTATGGGTTTCCAAACAAGAGTACGACGAAAGTGGAAAAATCATTGTCCAATCTAAATGTCTGTAAATGTATCATGGTTACTTACATTACTAAAAGTATTAGGTGCTTCCTATTATGGAAATACTCGAATCATTGGACTTTTTTCATTTTTATCATTTTTTATAAAATTCTATGTTTCTATTATTTTCGTTCTAACGTACTTAAAATTGAAGAGTATTATGCTGAAAAATGTTAAACATCGGACATTTAAAGAAAGTTATAACCTTTCTTTAAATAATCAATATCTACAATGGCAGTTGTCTGTTCTTTGTAAATTACATTATATTTAGTAGATTTTAAGTAAATTGCGTGATTGCGAAACTAAAGTTATTAAAATACTTAAACCTTAAAATTATAATAAAAATCCATTAAAGACATGTAGTGATTAAAAGTAAAATAATTATAAGAATGTAGATATGAATTATTCAAAGTGATATAAATATTAGGTAACTGGCAAGCATTTGCATCATTACGTCATATAAAGTAGCTATGCAAAAATAAATTTTTTGTTGTATTATGATTTTTTTACAGTTTTATAAAAACCACACACAATGCTCTGGAATAAGTCTTACCCCCCCCCCCCCATTAACTTATTTATTTTTAGCACATAAGCAAAACGCCCGGACAGGTCGATTTTTAAAATAATCGTAGTATAACATCAACGTTTCGAACAATTCCTCTTCAGGTGACGGTGATAACTTTGACTTTTTTAAATGGGAAAGTACATCATGTGACACCTCATTTAAAAGCTTTTGAAATACTGATTTTAAAAATGTATAATACTTTGGTTCGAAAATTTACAGAATTTATATTATTCGAGAAAGAATTTTAATACGTACCTAAAAACTTTTTAGATGGTGCTAAAAATAAATAAGTTAATTGGGGGGGGGGTACACTTATTCCAGCGCATGGTATATATTTGCCACATAAAATGTCTGATATTCGTTGATTATTTAAACATTTTCAGCATGATCCTTATTAAATAAATTTTAGTTCATTAAGGACATTTTAACTAATGTAAATTTTTCTAACATCATTCCAAATTTAGGGATTAATGTGCAATTGTTTGTTTTAAATATTTTACGCTTTTACTAAATATATGTAGGGGTTAATGAATCAACAAGTTTGATTCTAAGTTAGTCTTTAACTTTTCATGGTCTTTTTGCCGTTAAATTGTTACTTTCACTTTGAATCCTATTTAACTTCCATATAAGCCGATTATCAAACAGTTTTTTAAATATTTATTTCACTCTTTGAGTTTCCATTAATCATTTCAAATATCTCTTTCTCCATCTTCAGTTTTCTTTTAATTGTGTTAATTGATGTGAAGCATCTAATGCGACCGGTTAGGTCGGCTTGCTGAAGTGGCCATGCGTTCGTAACTCCCCCCTCGTAACATCTTTTTTTATATATAATAACAGTCTGGTTTTTTATTACAATGGCAATATATGGATTCACTTTCAATGTTGTATATTCTTTACACTCTGAATGCAGCTGGTTCATTATCTTTTTTTCAATTAATGCTCATAAATTTGTTTTTGTAAATGTTGTAAATGTTTGTAAACGATTTTTCCATGACACTCGTTGATACAGGTATCTGCTTTTGATAAATTTGTTGACCTTACGTCATTGGCGTGAAAAGAAATATTTCAATAAATATTTACTGACACTATCACTTCACTTACAGTTTGCACTTGTAGGTCTTGTAGTATGCCTTTGTTGCTTACAAACCATGGCGCATCAGTTATTGCTCGTAACACCTTGTTTTGAACTCGGTCCGTGATTGCTAGGTTGGATTTTGAAACAGTCACACCTCTATTCCGTACGTTCAAATTGGCTTCAGTCCATTGTACGCTATTAGTTTCGCAACGACAAATGGGACTTTCTTCCTAGTCTCCAATAATATTTTCTATATGTGTTGTTTTCGTTTTTTCCATATATTAGTTTTCCGGATGAGTCTCTAGCATAAGTACTTTACAGTATCTACCGTTGGAAGTGGAGCATTGTTGAGTAATATTTGATATGAGTCGTCATGGCATTTAGTGAATACTATGGGGCTTGATTTAGATTCATTGAGTTTTATCTTCCACTTCTTAGTCTATTTCTGGACTTTATAAAGTTTTCTTGAAGGGTTTCTGCTGCAACAACGGGATCTGAATGTACCGCCATTATTGCGGTATCGTCTGCAAATGTGGCTGTATGTACTTTATTCATCATCATCATCAGTAGCTCGACAATCCTTTCTGAGTCCTGGCTTGTTCTAGGATTTCCGCCATTCTGTTCTGTTCCTTGCTTTTGGTTTTCCAGTTGATAATCTTAAGTGTTTTCAGATCTTGTTCCACTTGTTCCATGTATCTAAGTTTGGGTCTTCCCTTTGAGTTTGGGTTCATTGTATGCTGTGTATAGTTCAAAATTATATCTTCTGCGTCATATATAATTTTCTTTCACCCCCTTATATATGTGTCTTAAGGATTTTTCATTCAAACGTACCTAATAGGTTCTCATCGCTTTTCGACAGTGTCCATGTCTCTTATCCATATACAAGGCCGGTTTTATCAGGGTCTTGTATATTTTGCTGGTTTTTCTTGTGATGTTGTTAGATCTTAGATGTTTAATTAGTCCATTATATGTTTTATTATCGATATGTATTCTTCTCTTAACTTCTTCACCTACATTGTTATCTGCGATAACCAGTGAACTTAGATATATAAAATTTTTCACGATTTCGATGTTATAGTCTCCTATAGTCAGATTCTGTAGGTTTCTTTGGCCTCTGTCGATTTGCTTGCCTTCATGTATTTGGTTTTTATTTTGTTAATGTTTATGCCACTGTTTTGTGCCACTCTTTCTATCGCATTAAATGCTTCTATCATCTCTCTTTCGCTTCTAGCTATGATATCAACATCATCTGCAAATGCCAATATTTGTACACTTTTTATTATTATTGTTCCTTTGGTGTTGCCTTTTGACTCTCTAATTATTTCTCTAATGTGATGTTGAATAGAATACAGGATAGGGCATCAGTTTTGAATTCGAATTTTGCTTTGTGCTTAAAGTGTTCCTTTTACTATATCAATGAGTTGAGTTGGAATATTAAACTCTTTCAGTGCATGGATCAGAAATTCTCGATGGATGCTATCATAGGCACTCTCAAAATCAATGAAAAGATGATGTGTATCTATATTAAATTCACTAGTATTTTCCAAGATTTGCCTCAAAACGAAGATCTGATCTATTTTGGACTTCTGCCTGCAGAAACAACATTGATATCCCCCAACTATTTGTTCCGCATATGGTCTTAATCAGTCATACACAATATTTGACACTATTTTATATGCCACAGTTAGTAGCGTTATTGCCCGGTATTTTTTACATTGAAGCTGATCTCCCTTTTTATGTAGTGGTATAATTACTCCGGTATTCCAGTTTTGTGGCAATTGTTTATTATTCCTTATGTTCACTATTAGTTCGTGTATCGCATTCAATATGGAATGTCCGTCTTCCTTTATTAATTCTGCGCTAATGTTGTCTAATCCAGGTGACTTGTTGTTTTTCAGTCTGGTAACTGCTTCTTGCATTTCAGCTACTGAAGGGGGGTTGTTTCTCTGGTATCCGTTTGATCCAGTATAATTCCATCATATAGTGGATCTTCGTTTTTTTTCAAATTTTTCTTTGAAGAATTCTCTCCATCTTTGTAGTATTTCACTCTTCTGTTGAGTTACTATATCTCATTCTTTGTCTCTGCGCATCATTGTTCTTGGTTTAAATTCTTTTCTACTTTTGTTAAGTTTTTGTAGAATTTTCTGTTTTCTGATGGTTTATTTAGTTCTTCCATTTCTTGGAGTTCTTTTTCTATGTGTTCTCTTTTCTTTCTGTGATGTATTTTCTTCTCTTCTCTCCTTAGTATTCTATATTCTTCCTCTGCCTTTCGTGTTCTATGTCGTTGTAGTCGTTGATATGCATTATTTTTCCTCTCTGTTATGTTACGACACTCTTCATCGAACCACTGTCCTTTAGTTGATTTGAGCTTTTTTTGTAGACCCAGGGTCTCTTTGGCCGCGTCTTGTATGATGTTTTTACACGCTTCCCATTCTCTGTTTATATCCTCGTGCTTTTGTCTGTTTTCTAGCCTTCCTTTTATAAATTCTTTATCTTTTGCCTTTTTGCTGTTGTCTGCTATTTTTTTTTATTTCATATTTTTCAATTTTGGATCCATTTTCTTTTTTAATGTTTGAGATTCTGGCTCTTATTCTACTTTCCACTAGGTAGTGATCCGAGTCTGTATTTGCCCCTCGTCTGCTGCATACGTTTGTTACGTCTGAGTAATGTCTAGAGTCAATAATAACATGATCGATCATGTTTACTGTAACCCCATCTGGAGATCTCCACGTTTCCTTATAAATATTTTTTGCTGGAAGCATGTGCTGGCAATGACCATGTTAAGGGAAGTTGATATATTTATTAGTCTGGTGCCATTGTCATTGGATACCTCATGAAGGCTGTGCTTACCTATAGTTGGTAGTTATTGTTGCTCTTTTCCTATTTTTGCGTTGAGTTCACCATAAATAATTTTGATGTCATTCTTTGGACATGAATGGTAAGCAGCTTCTAGTTCTTCATAGAATTTTTTTTTGACATCGTCTTTCTTTTCTTCTGTAGGAGCATGCACATTTAAGATCATCATCATCTTGGTGCTACAGCCTTTAGAGGGCCTCGAGTTTCTCAAGCTTTCTACGCCATTCTATTCTGTCCCTCGCTTGCATTTTCCAGTTGCCGACTCCGATCTTCTCGGCATCTTGTGTTAGATGCTTGTGTTAGAGTGGTTTTGTTTTTTTTTGGATATTTGTATGAATCGTAGCTATTACTGGTGTATGATCTGAGGCAATATCATAATTAGGTTCAATAGTCGGTATTTGTTGGAGAATCTTTGGTTACAAAGAAATCAAGGTAATCTAGGTATTTCTGAGGATCTGTAGGCCAGTAGGTTGGTATATAGGTGGACAGATAATTTGAGTGTAGTTCTTGAATGACTTGATACAGTTTTCTTCCTTTTCCTGAAGCTGTTAGGCGAAATCCCCAGCTTGTGTGTTTAGCGTTATAGTCGACTCCTGCTAGGAATCTATTGCCGTTTTGTGGCCGAAATTTACCAAAAGCAGTTATTAGATACCTGTATCGGAGTGTCATGAAAAAAGCTTTTGTTTGCTAATTTCTCTGGTCTATAGGTAGTTCTGAGATGCACGACTCTTCTTTTTTATCAAAAAAGTATTTCTTTGCTCAGTTTTTTTCTTATTTTTTGTTTTATTTCGAAAATCTGTTTGTTATATACTTTATAGTTACAAAGTGTCTATGTTTTACTGTTTTAAAGAACCATGCAGCTTTTGTTTGCATTAAATGTTAATATTAAATGTTCTGTAAGGTACAGTAATTATTTTTTAATTACTTACGAAACATTGCAATTTCTATGCATTCAATGTGATAGTTTTATTTAACTGTAAATTGTTTGATGCATTAACCCTATAGTTTAGATATTAACTACTTTTTAAATTTGTATGTTCCTAGTTAAAAGAGCTTTTCCCAAGGAAAAGAAAAGCAAAAGAAAGTACTTAAAACCTAATGGTTTCAAAATGTATATTTTTATTTTTTTACCAGTATTATTTCTAAGGCTGTTTTTTTTTAGATTGTAGTCACTAAATTAGCCTATATTAGATATCAAAATTGTTAAGTAAACTAGATTTTTAGGCAACTTTTGTAAATTCTAGTCAGTGAGGATAATTTTAATAAAACAAAAATGATTGATTGATAACCAAAACAAAGTTATCAATTTTTTATTCGAAAGTATTTTTTGTAACCACCGCTTCAGTAACTTTTAGATTTTTTATAAATGTCTCTTCAATTTATGCAAACGTAGCTTTGGTTACTAAACTTTTTATGCTGTAAAATGACCATTTTATGATGACGTTGATGATAAAATTATCGATTTAAAATTTTGTGAAATCTCTTCAGCGAAAGATAGTTAATTAAATAGGTGGAGGCATTCAATACTCCTGTCATTACCTAGACATACATCTATCTAGCGAAAGAAATGTGATAAAAAAGCATTTACTAATAACATTTTAATATCAATAAGTAATGTGAAATTACGTAGGTCAGATAGCATTTTCTATCATATGAAAATAGACTTTATCATTTGAACTGAGTGTTCCGACATTTTTGCTTTTCGTGCGGTCTTTGTGACTCTTTGTTTGAGACACATTGGATGAGGTTTTTGCACGCAAACATCACTTCTTCGACTACTTTCACTACTAACATCACTAATCACCTGGTCATAATATATATATATATATATATATATATATATATATATATATATATATATATATATATTTACTTTATTTATTACTTTACTTTATTTATTTAAAAATATAGCAATATTTTTACTTTTCGACCACTTATTATTGTACCTTAAAAAAGTAGCCTAGAACTATTGTTTAGCCCTCTAGGTGCCCCTGGGACTGAGATATGCCCGTCGAAATAGCCCACTGCAGTGATAAAATGATATAATAAAACCCAAATTTCACGCGATAAGGGCCTTTAAGTTGTAGATAATTAAAGTTACGGCAGTTTTAATTTTAGCTTTAATCTGAGGTATTAAATACGTGAACGCTAATTTTGCTGTTAAGTTTTTAAAAAGTGACGAATATTTAGATTTAGAGTAAAAAGGGCGTGCATATCCTATGCCCAGGGGCACCTAGAGGGCTAAAAATAGGTACAATACTATAGGTAATTCTGACTTCCAAATTCGTGGTTCTCTTCTCCCTATTTCTCCATCATTTAGTAAAATACTAATATACCTAAAAGCTTAGTTGACTGGAGCTACCGTTTCAGAATAGTCTCGAGGAATTTTTTTGTAATACAGAAAATCGTCGAAGCGACTGTCTTGCCAATATTGTATATATTTTTGGAAAAAAACATTTTAAAGTCATAGTTATATTGCAAAATCTAATCCTAATATTTTATCTCCCTCCTCTTCTCTGAGTATTTCTTAAAAATTTTAACTTCAAGATCTTCATTTCTTTTCATACAGAAACGTTTGCAACGTGAAAAATAAAATTATACCATTAAAATGCTCTCTTATTTTTCTCAAGGTTGTTATGAATAATGTAATGTATTAAAAGTTGTGTTTGGGTGTTAGATAAGCATGAGCTAGTTTTGTCAAAAATTGTGAAAATATTTTGTACGAATATTTGAATATTACTTCATAGGAATATTTTTCTCAGCTAGTCTAAACCCTGAAATTTCAGTTGGAGAATTTAATGTATCTCGACAAAAAAATCTCAATAAAAATAAATTACCTAATATTTAGTTAAACTAGACCTAATTTTTGATCTTTATTGCTATTTTTTAAAGTGAGATTATTCTTAATTCATTTTATTTTATTTGTAAACAAGTTAAAAGGCTGAATTTTATGTTAAAAAAATAGTTAATGTGATTATCTACATTCTATTGTGCCAATAAATGTAATATCAATAAAATGTACTTTATTTCCTTGAACACTTCCAAATGATCTAACCCTAGGAAGTCCGAATCTTATCTACAGCTTTCTTTTTGTTTTTTTTTTAAGTAATAGATAATTGCATATAAAAAGAAAATAATAACGGAAATGAGGGTGCTGGAAAAAGATGGTTGGATTTATTCCTGTAAATAAATAGGACGTGTTTATATTGGTTGTAAAATTCACGTTAAAGGGTGAGTTCATCTCACGTATGTTTGTTGTGGTTTTTCAATTATTTACGACTGTTTAAATAACAAGTGATATAAAAATTAATAATTATTGTCTGCTGTTAGTCGTACTTAAAACCTGTAGCTTACAGAACCAGAATTTGAGAAGTCATTAGCAGCAATAAAATATTAGGCCAGTCAAGTTCCAGGCGTCCAAATTGTCGATCGTTGATAATAAGAATACTCAATTGTCTGTCTTGCAATTTACCCATTCATATTCAATGTCTAGATATTGAACAAGAAGAGGTTATAAGAATAACTAGGGCAAAATCGAAGTCACTAAGAATCGTCTGTAATAATTGCTGTATATTCGAAGATAAGTTCATTAAATTAACTGAGTTAATTTTTAAGTTCTCGATAGATTCGCATCGATTGAGGATCGTCTCGAGGCCTTGGAACAATCTTCTCAATATAGCAGAATGGAGTTCGAGGATTGTAAACAAGCAGAAATCGTTTAACCTAATTTTGTATTATTTACCGGAATCAGAAGGTGACGATAAAGAAGCAGAGGATATATCCAGGGTTTCCACGATTGTAGATACAATAAAACCGCGCAATCCCTCATTTACCTCCCTTTTTCGTATTGGAATTGGATCTTACATGAGTCAGCGTTACAAAACAAAATACCGTTACAGGGGCTCATGGCTGATGAAACAATTTGTAGAAGACCCAGACTAGAATCGTCCTTGTTTTGAATACTTGTACAGCAAATTCAAATTCCCTATATACTCTGATTCCCTGCACTGAAACCGGTGCTGAAATTGACTTGATCAGTTGTATAAGCACTGCATAAAGTAACAAATATTTCAACTATACAGCTTAATTTTTTACGATCTCCGGTTAACCGTCAAGAAACGAAACGAAAGTTCAAGCTGAGTATAGCCGCAGACACAAATGTCAACCATGAAACAAAATATTTCGGCAGTGTTGGGATGTTTGTATGATGTATATGTTGTATGCTTTCAAATATAAAGAGAGAAAGTTTTTAAAACGTACATTTTGATTATATTATGGTATTAATTCTCCAATTTTTAGTTTATATAAACCAATAACGAGTAAATGTCTTTTTTGAGATTAACTGCAAACATCTGTTGCAATCTGACAACTGGTGGTTTGACGGTTGTCAAATCTATCTGCTAATTTATCAAAGGGCAATTGCCAAAAAAGTTTGTAGTAATTAACTGCAATTAATCTCCAAAGAAACAAGTATTTACTCGTTCTTGTTGTATATAAATTAAAAATTGCAGAATTCATAATATAATATAATCAAAATGTATGTTTCTAAAGCTTTCTCTCTTTATATTTGAAGCATACAATATATACATTATAAAAACATGCCAACACTGCCAAACCGAAATATTTTTCATGGTTGACATTTGCGGCTATGTTCAGCTTGTATTTTCGTCAAAGTTAAACAATAGGAAAATTTATAAATACAATACAGCATCGTTAAATAAACAACCCACACTCAGAATAACAATAATATAAATAAACAACATACTGTAATCTAAACAATGCATTTTCTGCCATAAATGCAAATGGCGGCATAGGCTTTAAAAAAATTGACAAGTACGAGTAATAATTTCAATAAAATACAAATAAACTGTTTAAAATATAGTTATTACGTTGAAATCATATAAAATACTAAAATTTTATATAAAAAACTTCGGGTTTTAATTAGTTTTTGTTTTCTCCATATGCCTACATTGTTGCCAAGCATACGTAAACAAATTAATTCCAGGCAGAAGTTATTTATTAAAAATTATATAAATGGATAAAATACTCTTGTAGTATTTATTATACTGGATTTTTTCTGATTCTGATAAAATTTATAATAGTTTTATATGTTTTGTGAGATCGGCAACATTGTGACGAAAATTGTTAGTCTTATCACCGAAGTGGCCTTACGCTTGCCGTTACAGTTTCCTTTTTGCCAATTTGGTATCTTTAGCGTATATCACATAGATAATACAAAGTCCAACTAAATATTAACTGTTCAATAAATTAATCTAGTAAATTAAATAATATGAAGACTACATAAGATCCTTAAAAATAAAATTTAAGTATTTTATTAAGTATTGGTATACTTCCTGCAAAGCTTTGAGCCTTTGATGACAGATGGCAATGGTAGTTAATAGAAAAATTAGTTTAATATTTCAATAAAATACAAATAAATCGTTTAAAATATAGTTATTTCGGTTGTTAGTAAATACTAAAATTTTATATAAAACACTTTGAGTTTTAAATATTCTTGAAAATGTCAATATTTACAATTTTGTCAGCCAGCACACTGTGGGCGTGTACAAAGCAAAATGTTGGGAAACTGACGGAGCAGACGCATGCAGAATTCGACGATCTTCACACGTTTCTGTTATCCTGGTAGGAAATCTTGTCGATAGAAGTTTAAATTGTTTAAAAGGTGCAGGGTACATTTTATCCAGTTTCAATGACTAAACATGTGTTGTTCTTTCATTGTACCAAATTGTACCATGGGTGGTAGTAAGTAGGTGTGCGTTGTGGTGTACTTGAATAATTTCAAAAGTTTTCTGTATTTTATTTATTATGTAAGAGAAACGGTAGATTAATTAAAGACAATTGTAGACAATGTGTGTATTTATCATTAAATTTATTTAAAAAAAAAAAAAATAACTATAAAATGGTCAGGGTCCCATTGATAAAAAAAAATAGTTGTTTTAAACATCTGAGGAGTAAGTAAATCCTGTAAAAGAGCCTTTTCGTAATATGATAATGAATATTTTAAAAATCTAGGCATTTTTCTTTAGGTCTTCTTGTTATCTGTACTATCTTGAATAAATTACTATTTTTCTTTTAAGTCTTAAGTTTCTTACTTCTGTTCTCGCAATACTATGAAGTGCTCATGTGATTCTCCTTCACCACTGGACCGTCCTTGGTCCATAAACTATTAGATATGCATTCAATTATAAACTAGTTTATATAGTTTAAAACTAGTTCAAGAAATTTAATGGAGACTTGAAAGATTGGCTTCCCTTTTGGTCGCAGTTCAAAGTAGTGCATGATGATCCATCAATTGATTTTACTGATAAGACAGCTTAATTGAGACAAGCCACTGTAGAGGCTAGTAAGGCCAGACGATTATTGGAGAGTTTTCCTGCAGTAGCCGACAATTACTCAAAAATGATTCAGATTTTGCAGTCTAGGCTTGGTAGAGAGGATCTCCAGATTGAAGTTTACATTAGAGAGCTCTTAAAGTCAATTATAAGTCGAATTTCTAGTAGTCCTTGTAATATTTCTGCTCTTTATGATATGATTGAGAGTCAACTTAGTTCACTTGAGACCTTAGGCATAACTGCTTAGGGATTCGAGAATGCGCTTAAGCAATTGGAATGGAATACTATCCCGGAATATTCTTCAAAAGCGTATTAAGTGGCGTTTCATCCCCCCTACAGCCGCATGGTGAAGTGGATTTTGGAAGCGATTAGTAGGTAACGTGAAAGGACTTTTGCGAAAAGTTTTAGGTCGAGCATCTCTCAATTATGAAGACTTATTGACATTATTGTGTGATTGTGAGAGTATAGTCAACTCGCGTTCGTTGACGTATCTTTCGAATGAACCTACTGAGTTAACCACGTTAACCTTAAGTGTATGTTTTTACATGGACAAGTCAGTTACGAGTTGCCGGATTGTGATTTGCTAGAGCAGAATTCTCTCACACGCAAAATACGACGTTTACAAGAGTTGAGAAATCATTTGCGAAAATGATTTCGTGCTGAATATCTGGCTCAACTCAAATCAGGAATGAAGAAGACGAAGGTGTCTAAATTATCTATGGGGGATGTCGTTTTAGTCGGCAATGAGAACATCAAGCGTCTTCAGGGTGCTTTTGGAAAAATTATTGAACTTATGCCTGATAGGGATGATTAGTTGCGGTTAGTTCATCTTGCGACTGCACAAGCCAACTTCTGAGACCATTACAAAAGCTTTACACAGTGGAAGTCGTCGAGGCAGTTATTGTTGACGAGAATGTCTAAGATAATACTCTACCCTGTGGAAGTGAGGCGGTTCCAGGTTCTAAGTAACCTCAAGAGAACGTTTGTCGACTCCAGACTAAGGAAGAACCAAATGAAGAGAGTGCGGAAGTGATAAAAAGCAGAGCACCCGACTTAAATGAAAGATATACTTGATGTGGACGTATGGTGAAAACTCCTTCAAGATTCAAGTGATATTTTCTTGACTTCTCTCAAGGTGGGAGAATGTCGAATAACTACTTAATATGTTTACTTAAAAAATTCCCTAATTAGCGCATCGTCCCTCCAACTGAGGGCTGGTGTGAGGCAATTAAAGTTTAAGACCTTTTCGTCTGGGAATATAGGGAGTATCATAATATTAATATTAGGGTTGCGTAGATATAGTCAGTCGAATTTGTAGCACCAAAGCAAACTGTATTAAATACGAAAATAAATTTCACTATCCCAGCCAGATGGATCGTATAATAAACAAAAAGAATGATTTACCTTTTTTAACTGGCCATATAATTTAAAAATAGTTTGTTTTCTTTTAGTTAAAATTTTTAATATATATTATATATTATATATATAGTATCTAGTATATATAGTATATAGTATATATTATTACCATTTGTCCCTAAATATAGTCCACTGTTATTACAAATATTGACATGTCATTAAAAAAAGGTCTCAAGAAATATTTTAATTCTTTAAACAGCAGCATGATTCTTCACCAAAATGCCTTAGGTATGCAACCAAATAAACACTTATTTGTATTATTGGCTGTGAATAACTTTTATGTTGCCAAAGGATAATATCACAAAATCAGAAAGAATTGTTCCTATTTTATGATTATATAAAATAACGAATAATCAATGCGAATAATAGTATATTCATGAATTAGTTTGATATTTCATTGTAGTCCCCTTACGGAATGAATTACAGACGACGATGATTGAGATATTTATAATAATAATAGAATTGTGAATCTTTTAAACCATAGCTGTCGTAACTTAATGATTCAATAGCTTTACACAAAATTGAATTTAAATTTTTGGCATTAAAAACAATTGTTTATTATTTATTCTGTGCGTTTGCTAATTTTGCTTGCTGATTTAACTGTCAAGTATATAATAAATGTCATATAAACGCCAAGGTCAAGCTAAAATAATTATTTTAAATTGGTGTCTATATTTTTGTTTATAGTATGGACTACAAGATTTATTGTATTAAATTCATGTTGTATTACATATTTATATAGCCATGAAAAAATATCTGATTTGACACAGCACATAGAGCATTCCATATTTTTAGTGTTTCACGCACAGTACATTTTACGCAACCACTGGTGGTAAATATCTATTTTTATGAATAAATCACATGATAATGATATGTGGAAGTAGGATTAACTGAGTTTATTTTTCTTTTGTAGCGCTGATAACTTTTAAGGATGACCTCTCTAGAGATAAATGACCCCCCTGTGGAACGATGTCTATATAAACTGGTAATTTAACATAAAGTTCATAATAGTAGTTATTGTCAGTGATACAGTTACAGTGATAATAATTTAGCATTATTTTTGTTAAAAAAATATCTTTATTGTCTTTTGGTGTTTTGTTTTAAGGTGTTTTTGAGTACATTTTAATTTAGTGAATTTTTTTGTTCGATCTGGCAGCAAAGGAAGGAATGCTGAGAACTACAAAGGACTGCCTGGCACTTAGAATCCGTATTAATTCCTTACACCAAACTTGGAAGTGGTTGCATCAAACTATTGCTCTTCACGACTATCTTACTGCTCTTACATCAGCTTCTAAAAACGTGTGTTACATTAATTTTTTAACACATTAAGGTACTTTTTAAAGGCACAACATCTACAAAATTAATATTAGTAAAGACTCATATACATATATTTCAAAATGGCATTATTCCATCGTACCTACACAAGAGCAATTACTTTGATTTCAAGAAATAATAAATCCTACTCAACATCAACAGACCAAAACATTAAAAAATCCGTGTTCATATCACAATCTAAGGACATTTATACAAACTTAGCATTAGAAGATTGGCTGTATCGCAATTCTGATTTCAAAAATCACCATGTCTTGATGTTGTGGCAAAATGATCCTTGTGTAGTTATTGGCAGACATCAAAATCCTTGGCTCGAAGCAAATGTCAATGAATTGCCATATATTGGTGAACAAGGAGTTCAACTTGCTAGAAGAAATAGTGGAGGAGGCACTGTGTACCACGATAATGGAAATTTAAATCTTACATTCTTTACACCGAGAAATCAGTATAATAGAAAATACAATCTGGAAGTTATTAGTAGAAGTCTTTTCAGAAATTACAACATGAAAGTAGATATTTCCCCCAGAGAAGATTTGACGATAAGGAATTTAAAAGTATCCTTTTTTAGTGTTTAATTTGGTATATTATAGTAAATATCTTATTTGCTTTTAACTAATAACATATTTAGCATTTAGTTGCAGCATTTTTAAAACAGAATATAGGTACATAATAAAATAAGTACTTTGCTATATTAATTTGCAGTATAATTCAATACTAACTTTATTATTACTACTATTACTACTGGTTCCTTCTGGTTATATTTCCTTATTTCTGGGTATACTTATAAATTTTTTTAGACAAAACAATAGGTGTGTGCCCTTTCTGCAGTTTTGAAATATCACCACTTATTAAAATATTTTCTTAATAAAAGTTGAATGAAAGTCTAATTTTTGATATTTCAGCCACAGTTGACATACTTTCTTACTTTTCTTAAATCAAGTCCAAGTGATTATTGGTTAGCAACAACTATAAATAATATTTATTATTGATTTGTATTATCAAACATCACTCTATATTGGGAGTTTCCTCGCTTTTGTTCCTATGGTTCTCAATATATTATATACTTGTTCCATCTCTCCTATTTTGTTAATATTGGCATGACATACAAATTTGTATATGTGTGAGAATATGCACTGGTTAAATGTTCTTGTTAAGCTATTGTGGATATCTTTATATATAGCATTCATTTTTAATTTCTGCTACCTGTACTACTACTTCTACTGATATTTTTTTCATCTGTGTTTTTTTTGTTACTTTTGCTTTTTTACCATTTAATTCTTAATGTTTATGTAGCATTATTGTTTCTGTATCAGCTACCAGAATTTGATGCTCATTATATTACACATAGTATTGGTAAACATTGTTTTGATATCTCATTACTTACAATATAGTTTCTCTATAGCATCCATCCAACAACTATTGACTGTACAGATTTTGAGATATTTTATATTAGTCTAGTTGTGTTTCTATATTATGTTCTTCATAAAATTGGTATATCTATTGTCAAATGTGCTATAAATAGTTGTAGATATGTCAGATTACATTAGAAAAGTGGCTTGATCTTTTGATTGGATAAAAAGGTTATAAATGCATTAGAAGAGATTGGACTAAGCAAAATAAAGGTGGTACTGAATCGTGATGGATTAATACTTAGGAAAGATATTAAGTTTGAATACAAGGACTTTGTAAATGAACAACCCAAGTCTAGGTTTATCAATGGATGAATATTTTTGATATGAGATATTCATAATCATGGCTTTTATTGTTGTATGTGCTTCAAGT
Source organism: Diabrotica undecimpunctata (assembly GCF_040954645.1). Classification (NCBI taxonomy): domain Eukaryota; kingdom Metazoa; phylum Arthropoda; class Insecta; order Coleoptera; family Chrysomelidae; genus Diabrotica; species Diabrotica undecimpunctata. Next base: position 53,703,857 of record NC_092812.1, read on the forward strand.
ATATAAAAGTATATTAAATAATTTTGTTTATTGACATTTTTTCTGCATCTACTTCTAGCTTTATTTTCTTAACTTAGTCTTAGCAGATATCTGGAACTGCTGCAAAATTAGGAAGAACTAATGCATACCACCATTGTACACTTCTAGTAAATGTTAATAAAGTGGATCTGAGCATGGCTTTACAAAAACCTGAAGTAAGTTATACACATTTAATTATATAAAATCTTTTTAAATAAATTATTTATTTATAGGCTGAGATCAAAACTAATGCTACACAGTCAGTGAGATCAAAAATCATGAATGTGTGTGAAGACAATCCCATCGTTGATGTAAAAAATCTTATGACATTCATAGGATGGGAATACATGAGGATGCATCCACTTAAACTTATTGATGGGGGCATGGAGCTAGCTAATAAACAAAATGGCTTCCAGCTGGTGAATCCTACAGAGGGATGGTTCCCAGGTAGGACAAATATTTTATTCCGAACTTTATATAGTAGTACATAAATTATATGTTTCTGTATGGACAGTGTTTTCTAATACAAATCTTGTGTGCTTGTTGTAAAATATGTTATAAAACACGACAATAAGATATTCACTAAGCGAAATAAGATTAGAAAACTGTGGTAATTATCAAGCTACGTAACCTTATCTTTATTTTTACAATTTATTTCATTAATAATAGTGATTCGTCATTCATGATCCATCCGGACCGACTCAATTCTCCAAATTATTACAACCCGAGTCTTTTAAGATCCAGATCAAATTTGATCCAAGTATGTTATCTGTCACCTTTCTTTTTGTATTCCTAAACATTTACTTTTTATTACTCTTTTTACATTACTCTTACTTATTTTATAACTTTTTTAAAGAAGAAAGTGTTTGAGTCCAGTATTTATTTGTTCTGTAAAAATTAAGTTTGTACTTTTAAAAAGTAGTTGCATCAGTGAATACACAGTTAACCTGATACCCATATAACTCACTTGGTCTCTTGGGTAAACACTCTTTTACTTAAAACTGGGTTAAGTAAGTTATTCTCCAGAACATAAACATCACCATAATTGGAAAAACTCTTTATTAAAATAAAATTTACAAAAATTAACAACATGTACATGTTTTGTTTAAAAATGGGTTGCAAAAGGCTTTAAATATTGATGGTGGTTTAATATAATGCACCAGCAAGTTGCAGTTTTTTGTATTGAAACTTTAACAACACCTGATTGCATATTGGGATTCTTATTTGGATACAGTTTGTTAAATTTCATCGATAATACTTATGTATTTTAAAAGTTTTATAAAGTGAACTTTAATAAAATAATTTTCTTTTATTTGTAGGTTTGAATGAAATTAAGGAAGAGCTTCTCAGTTGGAATTGGCAATATGGAAAAACTCCAAAATTCAACATTACTAAATCTTTCAAGGTTCCTGATACCCTAGTTGAAAGCTATGGTATTAATGAGGATCTAAAGGTTAATATGGTTGTAGAGTATGGAAAAATCAGTGATATTAGCCTGTACGTACCGCCAGGTCTATCCTCTCAAGGTTTATCAGGAAATGCTAACGTTATTACTAGCCTCATAGGCCACACATTCTCAGAAGATGCAGTGCATGACCTTGAAATGATGATTAGTGGGTTGATCAATGAAAAACTAAGATTTGGCTCAGAACATTTAAAACAAGTGATGAATTCTTTCTGATCTAATCAGCATACATAGGTGGAAATATATACCAGTTATTTATATAACGTTCAAAAAGATCACATTTTTTTAAATTTCCATTTTTAATATAATTTAAGTTGTTAACGAAAAAGAACATAGAACGTGGCATACTGTAATTGAAAGAAATTGAATGGATACGAATATGGACTGGTACATTTTCCACTAAAAACTTCACCTCAACAGACATTTTAGTTAATAGTGACTTTTAAAGTAATTTGTGTGATTAACTACCAAAGTTAAAATGCTTAATGTTTAAGCTTTACCTTAAGATTCTGTATGTATTTTATGAACCGTTTCAATATATTGCTGTTATAATTTTCAGATTTTTATATAATTTAATATTTAGACAATTTAGTTTAAGAAAATGCTCCGTATTACCGGTGAACAAGAATTGATCATATCATTTATATTAATATAATTATTTTTAGTATACTTTATATTTACTCTTGTGTTGACTGTGTGGATATTCAGATAAGTTTCAGACACTTTATTTTGTGTTTATTTTTGTGTAAGACTGGCTAGAACTATATTTAGTGCTTATTTTTAATTTCATTTTCTTCATTTATAAAATTTTACTTTTACAAATTTCTTGTATTGATTTGGAGCTGTTGTGCCTTAACTAAAAGTATGGCAATATTGTAGAATTAATTAAAAACAAATAAAAATATTCATAAAAAAATTTATGGTGTTTTCTTCCCAAATTTTACCCATATCAACATTAATTTCAAATGTTGCATGGTCTCAACATTGGAAATACTAACCTTAACAATATATAAGTTTTTATGTATGTGCATTTAATAGGTTAATTAACAGCTTAATTGAGTTCTGCCAACTTTTTCTTTTAAAAATAGTGAATACCCAATGCAACATAAAGATATTCATAAATACACTTGGGAATGACCTTCACTCCAACATAATTCGATCATAGACTATATAATAATGAGACAGAAATCAAAATTTAAGTGCCTAGACTGCAGAGTGAACAGAGGATCTAACTGTGGGACAGATCACTACTTTCTTTTAGCTAATTTTTGTGCCCCTTTAAACAATACTACAAACAGAACACTGAAAGTGAGAGAAACAATACTACACAGTACAAAACGGAGATATATATATATATATATATATATATATATATATATATATATATATATATATATATATATATATATATATATATATTGCACCTTTTATTCCAACCAAGTATTAAACATCTTTTTCAATCTAAATTAGAAAAGGAAGTAAATGATATAGAAAGAAATATGAATGTAGAACAAGAATACAACAACCTCAAAACGATGATAAAAAAATTGCTTATGAAGTATTAGGAACAGAGAACGACAAAAAACAACACGAACCTTCATGTTGGATGTCTGGATGACAGAAAACGTAAAAGAAATGATACAAGAAAAAACAAAATATATAAGAAATGGCTAACAAATAAAACATTAGCAATAGAGTAACATATCAAAGAAAAAACGGAGAAGTACGCAATCAAATAAAAGAAACAAAAAACAATTTCTGGGAACAAAAATATGTCCAAATTGAAAATTTAATTGGTGGTTCTAAGACTACGGAAGCATGGAGAACTATATACAAACGTAGAAACAGCTCCTTTTGAAGATTCGCACGTTTAACAAAAAATCTTACTTTAACAGTAGTATCAATATCTGACGATTTGAAAGTTTTTTTAATAGTAAATATAATAATTTATAATTTATAATAACTCTTTCGATATAAGCAGAAGCAGTAAAAAATTATTGCTACATGAGAAATTTACAGGAAGTTTTTCGAAAAGCATTTAAAGTGTTTAAAGGCTATTTTTCTTAATTAAAATAATACAAATTGCAGTACCTATATATTTTATGTCTGAAATATTTCAATTTATCACACGAAAAATTGTTGTTACATTTTCAACAATTGGTACTCACGCCACTGCCCAACTGTAAAAGAGCTCACCAAGTGATTGCAGTCCTCTCATTGCTGATTTTATATTATGCTTGTAAACTTGAGATGGTGAAACAACACAATCTTGAAAAAAAACCTATGACCAATAGGAACCAAGATAGCAATTATTTTTTTCTTAAAATCATATTTTCATTGTTTATTAACATTCATCATCATCATTTTGGCTTTACAACCCTGTGTGGGTCCTAGCCTCCCCAAGAATTTTTCTCCAGTCGTCCCTATCCATCGCCTTCCTCCGCCAAGCACGTATTTCCATATTTCTCATGTCTTCATCGATGTTATCTAGGAATCTTGTTCTGGGTCTTCCTCTTCTTCTTTGACCAATAGGTCTATCAAGGATCGTTTTTCTAGCTGGGTCGGTTTGCTCCATCCGCATTACATGGCCTACCCACCTCAGACGTCCTATCTTTATGTGTTTTACGATATCTGGTTCCTGGTATATCCTATAGAGTTCGAAGTTGTATCGTCTTCTCCAGACACCATTCTCATTTACCGCTCCATAGATGCGCCTTAGTAATTTTCTTTCGAAACATCCTATCATGTTTTCATTGCTTTTTGTTAAAGTCCAGGTTTCTGAACCATATGTTAGGACTGGGCGTATTTTTGTTTTGTAGAGTTTTACTTTTGTATTTCTTGATATAACTGTAGATTTAAAAAGGAGATTAAGCCCAAAATAGCATCTATTAGCCGTGCAAATTCTGCGGTTTATCTCTGCGGTAGTGTCATTTTCAGTATTGACGAGCGTTCCCAGGTATACAAATTCGTTAACTGCTTTGATGACGTCATTTTCTATATATTAACATTAATAGGTAAAAATTAAACAAATTATAAACGAAGGTCTAAATTTAAAATTCATTTTATAGATGGAATACACCGAGAAGTAGTAAAAAGGTATCACCGCTAAAAAGGGTTTGTACCTACTCGTAAAATACCGCCTTTTAAGCTCCGTTTTTTTAGAATGGAACTTAAAATTGGAGCGCGTCGAAAAATTTGCAATATCTCGGTTTCCATGGTATGCAGAAGCTTGATTTTTTTTTAAATTACAGTAGCCCTATAAAATAATAAGTACTGTGATATTTTCACCTCCCGCAAAAATCGAAAATTATCGGAAAAATCAATTAGTTAAATTTTTCCATAAAAAAAGTTGAATTTTAATATTATTTCGTAAGAAATATTTAAATTTTAATAACTAATGTATATTATTTATGTAAATATATAATACTAATTATAAATTATTACTCCAAATGTGTTTATTATAAAAAACAGAAGTAAAATTGCTGGGTGTAAATGCTCGAGAGTAATTCGTTCCAAGAGCTTCAGCAACTGTGTATATATCTAATGTTTTCCCTGAATTGTTGATCAACCACGCTTCAACCGCTTTGCTGTAGTAGGTTTTAAGAGGTGAATAGACTGAAAGGTCCTGCGGCTGAAGCTTATGGCTGCTGTGGGAGGAAACGTAATCATCACTACTTCTGCATCAGAGGCTTTGTCCACGGCTTCTGGAGAAAGGTGTGTTTCATAGTTGTCAAGAACAAGTAAGTATCTTTTTTCCTTAGAGCAACTGGCATAGGTCAGAAAGTGATCAAAAAATTTTAAAAAAGTTTGCTCTGTTGACCATCCAGTTACAGATGCAGCACCTATACATCCGGGAGGCCCTTCAAAAATCATTCTGTCCTTGTAATGCACTCAAAGAAACCTTGTCAGAATGCCCCTTTAAAAATGCTCGCATCCATTCTTCTCCGACCATTTCTTCCTCAAGTCATGTTTCTGAATATTTTTTTTTGATTAGCCTCTGCGAAATTGGAAGCCAAAATTCTGATTCTTTTTTTTGTCAAACCGTATTGCATTTTAGCGACATTTTGGATATACGTAACAAGGCTTTGCTCTTCAGTATCGCTGAATAATTATTTCATCGCATTGTTTACAGAATATTCAAATTTAACGGCCCCACTTTCCTTATATTTCTTTAAGTGCCTAGTTATTGTAGACCTGCTCACTTTGAATACTTTTTCTGTCTCTCGAAACGTCATTCTCTTATAGGGGTATTCATTATTTTTAGCTTGGATTGCATTTACAATGCATCGGCATCTATTAGTTCCCTTTTGATACCTGTTTTACTTCATAGCATGATGAAGTTTAATCTATAATAAACAAAAATCACTGCAACCTGTTGTACCCTGAGCCGGTCCAAGGTACAAGATGCAGCATTGCTTCAAGGCATCTTTATATTTGTTTGGTACCAGAGGTCCAGTCATTGGACTGACATCTCCAAAGTCAATTTTTTTTCGAACACCAAAGACGCTTATTATTAGAATGTTTATAACTAATAGATTGCTGAATATATGTTATAAAAAAATAGAAGGCGAGATATTGCAAATTTTTCCACAGACAGAGTCATATCTACACAAAAAGAAGTATTTTAAATTTTTACAACTCGTAAATGTAGACCGACATTGATGTGATACTTCAACATAAGTTTATTTGAAAATCGTGGCGTATAATGCAATTTTTTAGATAACAGATCCCCATAATAATTATCTAAGGTCAAAGAGTTTATATTTCAGTCAGCGAGACGATTCATGTACAACCAAGTGTGTTTACAGTTTTATAGAAACTATATGGTGTTCGTGGATATAGGTCAAAAAAAGTACTGACCAAAGAGCAGTCTGTAAACGACGTTTTTGAAAAATATGTGATTTTTAGGTAGAGAATAGAAAATGTTAATAAAATAAACGTAGCTGTTCAAGGTTGACAACAGATTACAAAAATTTGTCGTTGTGTTATTACTAGCTGTTATCTTGGAATTGTTTTATAATTTAAAATTAGAGGTCAACATTCTTTATCTTCAATAATTACCCAGTTACGATAGTTATTTTTTTTAGGTATAACGAAAATCTGTCACATATATAGTGAGTGTTCACGTATGTTTATTAAGTTTTATCTTTTCGGAATTTATCTTTTTATTTTCGCCATTTTAATTGGTATTTATTTATTATCCTTGCCTATATCTCTAGTTTTTTGGTTGGACTTTCTCACTCGGTTGAGGAACTTGACACTCAGCAATTCTTTCTATCGACTGATCCTCATTTCGACGTTGATGTATCCTCTTAGATTTTTGCATTAATCCGTACCACTTTTAGCAGTACCGCAAGATATTCGTTCTTAATTTTTTCTCCATTCATACATCTAAGCATATTCGTTTCTGCAGTTGTATTTATTGTTCTTTCTTTTTCTTCTTCTTTCTTCTTGTATCTAGGCTTTAAAGCACGTTTCTTCTTCAATATTAGCCTCCTAAATTGCTTAAATTAGTGCATCATCTTTTTCTTGGTCTACCAATACTTCTTCGTCCATTTCGTGCTATTCGTACTATCATATCCTCTGCCATTCTACTAATGTGTTCGTTCGACTCCTGTTTCCGTTTTGTCACCCATCCATTTATGTCTTCTATATTGCATGCCATGTAACCATGACCTTTACGTACTGCTCGTATTATTTCGTCCATTATTATATTAAAGAGAAGTGGGCTTAACGAGTCACCCTGTCTGACTCCGCTTTGTACTGATATACACTGTGTTAGTTTTCCATTTATCTTTGCCTGTATTAGATTATGGAAGTACTTAGATGTTTTCGATGGTTTGTATAATATTAGTTGGTATGTTTCTTTTATACAGTAGGTGTAAGACGTCTTCGACTTGGATGCGATCGAAAGCATTTGTCAGGTCCATAAAACATATATATGCTGGTTTATTGTACTCGAAGGCCTTTTATCTGATTTGTCTTAGTACAAATACGGCATCTACGCAGGATCTTCTGGATCTGAATCCTTATTGTTCATCTTATAAAGTTGTTAGTTTATTGATTTTTTAGTTAGGACTTTTCTGGTAAGCTTAAGTGCGGTGTTCAGTAGATTTATACCTCTATAATTGTTGGGGTCTTCTTTATCTCCTTTCTTGAATATTCGTATCATTATGCTGTTTCTCCATGCGTCTGGTATCTTGAAGTGCAATATTAGTTTTTGTATAAATTTTGTCACCTCAAGTGTCACCACACACCGTGTTTTAGAAGCTCGTTGGTTATTCTGTCTGGTCCTGGTGACTTTCTATTTTTGACTGAATTTATGGCTATCTCTACTTCCTGAAAACTGATTTCTATTTCGTGTCTTAATTCAGGTACGTTATTCTGTTGATTAGTATTTTCCTTTCCTTTAAACAGTTCCGTCTGGTATCTTTCCTATTCGTTTGCTGGTATGTTATTGTATTCCTTCAATTCTGCCATTTCTTTCCGTTGGTTTCTTAGGAAACCAACGGTGTTATTTTCATTCTTATTTTTGCTAGTACTAGTTTGTGTTCACTCCCTGCGTCTGCTGAGTTCTTTCTTTTAACCTGTCCAATATTTAGGCCTGTACATTCTAGCTGGTCTTATGGTGGACTTATAGAATTTACCTATCTTTTTTCTATCACACAACACACCATTTACTACCTTCCATCTGATCTAACTTTATTTCAACTCATTTTTTGCAAATCGTTTCATCACTCGAATTGACTGGATGATAAGTAGTAGTACCGTCATCTTCAAACGAACATTCGGAATGTTTAGAGGAATTTAGGAAGTTAGTTCATTAGCCATATATAGTACCTAGTAACTTAAGAACTAGTAATAAGCAGCGTCGAGGAGGAGTTTTTTTGACATTAATAATGTTCAGCAACTGTTTGTTCAAATATATTATGAACTTGCATCATTAATCTTAGGTGGAGTATACATTCCCCGGACTCATCAGAAGATAGTTACCTTAGTTATTGCTCAGCTTTTAAAACTATTAAAAACAATAGGCCAAATGTACCTATTTGTTTATTTGGCCACTACAATTTACCACTGGCTGTTTGGGCTTACTCAAATGAAGAGGGCTTGTTCGTTGACTGAACACAAAACTATCCAGTAAAGGTACTATACTAATGCTTCTCTTACCTAAATCTAAGGCAATCAAATAACATACCAAAACAACGTGAGGTATTTTTGGATCTCATTGTCTACAGTATTAAAGATTATTAGAAACTGTCAATTTTCGAGGCTTTCATCATAAGGCAATTACTTGTGATCTGAATTGTAATGGTAATATTAAATAACTAGATTATAGTACTAAATATTTTGAGTATCGTAATGCAACTTTTATTGGCCTAAACAATTATTTTTCTTCAGTTGACTGGAATACTATTTATGATGATTCAAATATTATCCCATCTCATTAAATAATTTCTTTGAGGCAGTATCTAAAGGAATATCACTTTAAGTTCCGAAAAAAAAACATAGAAATCTTCAAAATTTTCTCGTTGGTTTTTTCCATAATTAAAAAAACTTGTTATTTCAAGAAGTCTGAGCATGCTACATTCAAACATACTCAGTTAGCAGCTGATTATACCTTATTTTCGGATCTTAGAACACAACGCAAAGTATTAACAGATCAATGTTACCGATCTTATATCTCCAACTGATTAAAGAATCTATTCACCCAGATTCAAAACAATTTTGAAATTATGTAAAGTCCTTTTATAAAACCATGGAATTCCGAATTTTATGCATTTTGATGACTTGTCAGCTGAATCAAGTGAGGAAATAGCAAACTTCTTTGTTAGTCATTTTTCTAGTGCCTATAGCTCAGATAGGGTCAATTTAAGTAACTTCAATTTTAAAGTAAAAAATTTTGTTAAAATTTTCACTTTCTGATCTCTTGAGCCTTTAAATGGTCTTAAGGATTAACTGAGTTAGGGCTCTGATAATATTCCTACATATGTAGTCGACTTTACATTATGCAATTTTCATGCTAGGCAAGAGTTATGCAAGACAGAATATGCAACTGCGCATGCCCACGCGATATTTCCAAGCAATATCCGTGCTAGACGAAAAATTAGAATGTGCTCTATTTTTCAGGCTATTTTGATGCAAGTTATCGTCAAAATTCATGTTGGCAATAAAACAAAATTTATGGTTCAGAATAAAACGTAACCTTATTGTGCAAGTGTAAATGTTATTTATTGGATGTAATGATTTGTGATTTATATTTGAATATATTTAATTCTGGACTGAAATTTCCAAGTGATATATCTAATAATTAAAAGAAAGAATATATCAAATAAAATTTGATATATTCTTTCTGTTGGCAACAGTGAAAGTGGTATCTTAAATTATTTTGACGCTATAATTGTTTATCTTTGACATTTCTTAGTCCAATATGGCATACAAATTTTCCTTTTCTTCTGCTTGTTTGTCCTCTGTAGGAGCGTGCACGTTAATTAGATTTATATCAAAGAACGTTCCCTTCATTTTCAGAATAGCTATCCTTTCGTTAATGTTAGTAAAACTTTTTACCGCGTGCTTGTATCTTTAGCTTATTATGAAACTAATCCCCCCTTGTCCACCTCGCTAATTATCGTGACATAGGTATTTTCCGTATTCCCAGATGTCTTCGTCCTTCCATCTCATTTCTTGCAATGCTAAAATATCTATTATTAGGTTTTTATTTGATAAATAAGGTTTTGTAGTTCTCCTATTTCTCCTAATGTTCTTATAGTCCACGTTGCAACTAAAATTTTTCCACTTTTCTTATTTTTCTTCTTCCACATTAAAATTATGAGGAATTATGCATTGATTTATTATTGCAGTTTGATCGTTTTTCTGGCCTACCTTTTTAACTCTATTATCTTTACCCTTATTCTTAAGATTAAAGTCAACATTAATATTAAAATCAAAATCAAAATTGAATAAACTGATAATTATCGAAAGGCTTATTATATGTTTACAAAAATATACAAAATAACAGTTGTACAGGATATATGGTTGGAAAATTTTAAAAAGAAAAACTTTTATATTTTATAAATAACCTGTTTTTGTTTTTAGATGTTGTTTGCAAATCATTTAAAAAAATATGGAACATAGTATGAAAAATGTTACTAATCTTTTTAATTAATTTGATAAAAGTTCTGGAAATAAACATTCGTGTCCAAACAAGATGTAATCGACTACCAAACCATCAAAATATTCCTTAGAAAAATAACAGATATTCTTGTCTGTAACCTACTAATAAAAAACAAATATGTGATAAGTAGTCTTGGTAAACTTGTCACTTATATTTGCACTTTATCACTAGCTCCTCTGCTGATTTGTAATACTGTTAAACTGCCGTCGGTATTTACAAAAAAAAACCAAAAAGTTGAAAAATATTTATTGAAAGTGAACATGGATATAAATAGTAATGTGTGTTAAGCAAATTGATAAAAAGATAGCTAGTGTAAAGTCTAACTTTGTAATTATTTCATTGTTTTATTTTTAAAACAAATAGGAAAAGAATCACAATTTTTATTTAAAAAAATTTGAACTTGAATTTTTTCCGTAACACACTTAACCGTTAATAGTAAATGAACATCATCATGATCATTGGTGCTACCGTCCGAGTTGAGGCTCAACATTCCTAAGCTGATTCCTTCATTAGGTCCTAGTCTATGCAACTTGATGCCAGTTAACACCAATCTTCCTGACATCCTCATCTACACCATCCCACTATCCCAACCTTTTCCTACCTCTTCGTCTAGTCCATGATAGTGGTCTAGTCATGTATTCTTTATACTAATTGTATAGTTTAAAGTTATATTGACGACGCCAAGTTCCATTTTCATTTATTGGGAGAAGTATTTTCCTCAGGACTTTCTTTTCTAATATTAATGGCCTATTTTCATCTGTGTTAGAAAGTAACAATGTTTCACAACCGTACATGGGACTGGAAGTAATATTCTATATATATCTTTGTCATCGACGTTAAAGTTATCCCCCATGTTTTTAACTCTGTGACCTGCCCCTGACGCCATAAGCTTAGTTTTATTTTCATTGATGACCATACTGTGCCCGTAAAAATCATTGGTTTGACGATGAATGCAAGAATGTAAGAAAAGAAAAGAATGAAGCCTACAGAAAGATGCGTACCCGACGAACTAGAACAACGATAGAGAATTACCAGACAAAAAGAAGAGAAGAAAAGAGGATACACAAAAGAAAAAACGAAATCACTTAAATAAGGAACTTAAATATTACTTTGATCTGCTTTCCCTTCCTTTTATATTAACTTTTTATTTATTTAATTACTTTAATTAATTATTTAATTCATTATCTAAGTGTGCAAATCATACATAAAAAAAAACAATCTCAGGGTGCCATTTTATTATACAAAAAAATTAATCAGCTTAGGTTATACTTATCTTTTCTCGTGGCTTCCAGTATCTCTTAGTTGTTCCTTATCGGGATAAAATAGGAAAAGGAAATAAATAGAAATAACATAAATAAACAAATACAAATATCTTTTATTATCAAAAGAAATAATATGAAAATTTTGAAATATTAGACTCTTTGTTCATATGTTTTGTACTCAAAAAAAAAATGAAATTCTGAATATTATAAAAAGAAACTTTTAAAATTGATTGAGCAATATTGATCCTCAATTATATCGAGAAATACAAAAATTAAACTCTACAAAAGAATAATACATATGGTTCAGAGACCTGGACTCTAACAAAAAATAATGAAAATATGTTGGGATGTTTCGAAAGAAAACTACTAAGGCTTGGCTACTATGGAGAAGTGAATAACAATGGAGTGTGGAGAAGACGATACATTATCGAACTTTATATAGAATAGAATATACCAGGAACCAGATATCGTAAAATATATTAAGACAAGACGTCTGAGGTAGATTGGGCATGTAATGCGGATGGAACAAAATGACCCACATAGAAAAACTCTCCTTGATAGACCCATTGGTCAGAGAAGAAGAGGAAGACCCAGACAAGGTTCCTTGACAACATCGATGAAGACATGAGAAATATGGGAATAACTGCTTGGCGGAGGACGGCGATGGATAGGGACGACTGGCGAGAAATTCTTGAGGACCCACGCAGGGTTGTAAACCCAGAATTATTATGATGATGACCAGACTCATCTCTCCTGCCATTTTGGAAAGTTTAGCGACTGTAGTGACTTGCACACATCTCTCTGGATTTATGAGTAGTACGTGCAAAAAGGTCCAGGTCATCTGGATCAGGTTGCCTGAATGAAACAATATGGAGAAATAAAAATATCGGGAGAGAAATGAAAGGTCAAAACAGTCATCAGATGAAACAGCAGAGATGAAAACACTTAGACAAATTGATGGTAAAACACTATGGGACAGAGCTAGAAGTACGACGTAGATGCAAAGTATAGAACATCAAGGACTGGGTTAGAAGTAGAAGAGTAGAATGGAACGATCATGTAAGCCGAATGACAACAAATAGAGTAGCAAAGACGGCAAGAGACGTTTCCCAATAGAAAGACGATCAGTAGGAAGACCACGAAAACGATGGCACGACAACTTATTGGAGGCACATTGAAAAACAGACAAAGTCATGTCTACATAAAAGGAAGAGGAAGAAGGGTTCTTCAGTTTTACATGAAAGGTCTAGTGTTTAAAGGATATAGAAACACTGTTAATATTAAACAGTTTATTAATAAAATAATATTAACAAAATTCAAAGTTCAAATAATATTAATAATATAACAAGAAAGAAATTTTCAGTATGTACAAAAGTTAGAAAAAATTACAAAATAACATTCTTAAAATTATTTTTTAATTATTTCTTATCTAAACTCAACTCGAAAAATGATCAGCTATTTATAGAAACTTTATAAAAATCTATAACTGCAAAAAGAAGTAAAAATTCAGAAAATGACTTGCTATTTAGTTTTTCTACTTGAAATATGGCTTGAAGGAATTTTTATGTCATCGAAAATTTAGAGAAATGTTTGTCAGGTTTTCAGCGACAATATTAATTTTTATATGAAAGTATATTCTGTTCTTTTTGTTTGAGCACCAAAGTCTGTACCAAGGTATAGATATTATATATTAGTCCGGCAGCTGAGTATCTTTCTGTATGCTTGGAAGGGTGGATAACAATTCTATCTTATGTATGTCCCCCATTTCAAAAACAAGTCAACACAATGTCAACACGTACTAGCCCGCCGTATGCTTGTTGATTCTGCAAGGACGAAAAGCTATTTGTTTATTGCTCAATGAAAAAGACAGTCTTTTCTATTTTTTTTTCAATAGTAAATTGTCAAAATAGATTCAAACTTTCTATTTATGTGCAGCTGTTAGAGAAATATACACCTTGTAAAAAGTTATGATGACTCAAAGTTAGGCTAAATCTTCGATTTCTTTCTTCTTGCTTTCTCTCTCGAATTTCTCACGCCTATTTCTGACAAGTCTTGCTTTACTGCTTGCAACCATTTCTTCTTTGGACGTCCCCTTCTTTTTCCCCATTTCTCCCTCCTCCAGTATTGTTTTAACATTTTGATTCTCCGGCATTCGCATAATGTGTCCAAGCCATCTAATTCTTTAGGCTTGTATTTTTGCCGTAATTGCTGGTTTTCCATACATCCTCATTATTTCTTTATTCGTTCGTCTTCTCCAAATATTCTCTGCCGTCATTATTCCTTCGAAGATTATTTCTGAGCACCTTTCTTTTCCAGATCTCTACTTTCTTTTCTTCCGGCTGGCTCATGATCCACGTTTCACTGTGGGTCTGATTACTGTCTCGTAGACTCGCAGTTTAGCTGTTATTGAGACATTTTTTGCTTTCACTAATGAATTTAGTGACCCTATCGTTCTGTTTCCCTTCATTAATCTTTTGTCTATCTCTTTTTCTTCTTTTCCCGTTTTCGTTATGGTTACTCCTAAGTATTAAAATTCTGACACTTTTCCAAAACTATAGACAGTCTCTGCTCCTTTCATTTTGATATATTTGTTATTATTTGTTATGTCTTCTCTCATTTCCATATATTGCGTTTTTGTTTAGTTTATTATTAATTCGTATCTTTTCGCTTCTTCGTCAAATTTCTGGAAAACTTTTTCTAAATGTTTTTGTGTTCTCGCTAGTATCACATCATCCGCGTACGATATACACTGTTGCCTGCTATTGAAAATAGTCCTGTTTGTTCTTATATTTGATCTTCTTACGATTTATTCTATACTAGGTTGAATAAATTCGTTGATAGCGGATCCCCTTGTTTTAAACCTCTATTCACTGTGAACTGTCTTGAAAAGCTTCCTTCCATTGTTACCCTATTTATTGTGTTCCTAAGCGTCATTCTCACTAGCCTTATAAGCTTTTCTGGTATTTCTAATGTTCTCACGGCCTCATATAGCATCGTTCGATTTAGGGAGTCATAGGCTTGTTTAAAATCGGTAAATAGCATATTTAATCCTAAGTTTTGTTCGTAGCTATTATTTTGTATTAATTTTAACATACTTATTTGATCAGTAGTTATTCTTTCTGATCTAACACCTCCCTGGTATTCTCCAATCACTTTGTTATCATATTTTATTAATCTTTTCCTAATAATTTTTGCAAGTATTTTATAGACTAATTCTAACAGTGCTATACCTCTATAGTTTTCGCCCTCCGTTTTGTGTCCTTTTTTATAGATAGGACAAATAAGAGCACTATTCCATTGTTTCAGAATTTCTTCCTTTTGCCAAATTATTAGTGTCAAGTAAAATATCCTTTCCTTTAATCTTTCGCCACCTTCCTTAAAAATCTTAGCTGGGATACCACTTTCTCCTGCACTTTTGTTATTTTTTAGATCTCTTATTATTTCTTTGACTTCATCGTGAGTTGATTCCTCGCACGTCCCTTCTTCATCTTCTTGCCAATTCTCATTTCCCCTTAAGTTCCTCTTGTTGGTCTGTATTTAATAGATCTTCAAAATATTCCGCCTTTTTTTAAAATTTGTTTCACCTAGAAGTAAGCCTTCTTTATTTCTGCAATACTGTGGATTATTCTTTTTAGTTCCTCTGGATTTCTTAACTTCTTGGTATAAATTCTTTATCTCTTTGTTTATGCATGCTTCCTCTATGTTTTTCAATTTCTAGCTGTTCTCTTTTCTTTTTTCTGCAAATTCTTTTCACTTTCCTTCTTCACTTTCACTTCTTATTCTTTGCTTTGTAGTTTTGCCCTGTTTCTTTTTGCCAAAACATTCCTACATTCTTCATCGAACCAGTCTTGTCGTCTTTTTATATGCTCTCTTTCTATACACTTTTCCGCTGCTTCCGATATGGCTGTCTGTATGGTCTGTCAATCTTCATCTCTATCCTGCTTGACTGGATTCTCTAGTTTTTTATTTATTTCTTCCTCTAGTCTGTTTACAACCTGCTTCTCTTGAAGGCGAAATTTGAATATTAATTTATAAAAAAATGTTTATAAAAATTGGTACCACTTTTTGAGATAGGGGACCTACATATTCGTATTCAGCGAAGAATTTTACATTTACATAATTATTTTCAACTATCCACCCTTCCACGTATACAAAAAGGTACTCAGCTGGCGGACTATATGCACTGACTGTAATATTTAGAATTAATAAAGTAAAATGAAATTGTGGCATAAACAACCAAATTTTATTTGAAACAACCATCAGAAATTGCAGAAAATAAAGATGATCTATCAACAGTGGTAAGGTTAAAGTACCTTTACTAGTCTAGGTGTACAAAATAGAAAATATTATATTTTGCCGTAACATGTGCTGAAAAAATGTAAGCATTGTCCATATGTATTATCAGCGGGAACCATTATTCCAAAAGAAAACTAGTATGCTTATTATATCATTCTTTTTGTATCATTAAATTGTCTAAGTTAAACAAAAAGTGAGCTATCCCGTTAATACTAAGATACCATTATATACATTAGAACCATTTTAAAGTTAGCATGCTTTAAAGGATAATATAGTCCAAGTTGTTGAAAGTTGAAAACGTAACCATTTCAAGGGGGGTTAGACAGGGCTGTATTCTTTCGCCACTGCTTTTTAACCTGTACACGGAACAAATATTTCTAGAGGCACTGGAAGAGTACAACGAGGGCATCAAGATTAATGGCGTACCAATAAGTAATTTTCGATATGCAGATGATACTGTTATACTGGCCGATAACATCGAAGATTTACAGACTTAGAGATTAAGATCCGAATTGAAATAGCAAGATCCAAATTCATCAAAATGAGAAAGCTCCTAAGCAACTGCCACCTAAGCGTGAACCTCCGATGGCGCGCCACGAAACGCTACGTACTCTCTACGCTACTTTACGGAGTTGAAGGTTGGACTTTAACAGCAGCAACTATAAAGAAGTTAGCGGCTCTAGAAATGTGGCTGTATCGACGCGTACTGAAAATACCTTGGACAGACAGAGTGATCAACACAGAGGTATTAAGACGAATGGGTAAAGAGGTGGAATTGTTTACAACTGTTAAAAGGAGGAAAGCGTCATACTTGGACCATGTGTTCCGTAATGATAAATACAGTCTGCTACAGCTTATCGTGGAAGGCAAGATTAAAGGTAGAAGAGGTCTGGGCCGAAAGAAGAAATCCTGGCCGAAAAACTTGAGAGAATGGTTTCAAATATCAGAAGCTGCCAACATAATACATGCGGCACAAAACAGAGAAACCTATCGTTTGATGGTCGCCAATCTTCGGTAGAAGACGGCACATAAAGAAGAAGAAGTCCAAGTTGTAGAGAAAAAAATGTCGTGCAGTCGTGCATTAATTAGATAATTTTTGAAACCAGCACAGCGTTATGAAAGGCAATACCTGGAGTAACCTCCAAGTGTTTTCAACTCCAAAGTGTTGGTTATAATTTTTATGGTACTTTTAAGGTGCAAAAACAGTGTTTTTTTATTATTTTTAGTTTTATTGTATCAAATAAATATCTTAGGGTAAAATGAGCACAATTATGAATAAAAGCACATAAAAATGCTTTAATTTAAGCTCTGCTACATTAACCACATCACCGCGTGTCTTCTGCATTGTCACCATTTCGTCAGCGAATTTGGTACTAATCATCAGCACATCTCGCTTATCCCTCCACTTCTGAACAACGATGCCAGAATTGCTTTGTTCACCTACATCTTCGCCTACTTTTCATTTTTTGGGATTATATTTGCGGTTTGCACGTAGCGTACCGATCATATAAATTTTTCGTTGTAGGAGTTCATGTGCAAGCGTGACAGAACTGTACTAATTATCAATCGCAAGTGTTCGTCTTTTGTCAAGCAGTTCATCCATAAGTTTCATCACTACATTTGTTGGTACGGTGCTACCTTTAGCATGTTCTTTTCCACAATATGCATTAAAATCGTAGGTATAACCACCTTCCAGACAAAATTTGAACAATTTTATCCCAAATTTTTGCCTCTTGTTGGCAATATACTGCATGAATTTAAGTCGCCCTTGAAAAGGCACTAAAGTTTCGTCAATGCATACATTTTCCTTTGAAATGATGGCAGCCTTGAATTTATCCTTCAGTCTGCTAACCAACGATCTTCTGCAAACGGTCATCTGTTGTTACTGAATTATCGTTAAAATGCAGCGTTTTTCAAAATAACTGGAAGCGATTCCTTGACATTACTTTTTTGATATTATTCACATAATGATCATTCTTTGACCAGTACGAATAAAGAGATGGAAATGACATAATCCCATCGATATAACTATACCCAGAAATCGTTTTATTTCGGCGACATCAGTGTTGTGAAACGCGGTAACACGTGCGATTATTTTTTGATTTTTTTCCTGACACTGCAGGACATAACGATTTATTTCTTTGAAATAAAAATCATGGATAAAAGACCATCGTCTAGAAAATATTCGAAAGGGCGATTTGTTGTAGAAGTTTTCGTATACTGGTTTATGAAAACCTACAGAATTATAGTCCTTTAATGTAAATTTCTGTAAATTTTTGCTGTTGACCAGCCCTCAGACAATAGCTTCATTCATTGTAGTGAATACTATTGGTTCTTCTAAAAGTTGCTGTTCGGAGACTTCAGAATGTTGGACAATGACAGATTCTATAGCAGCATCAACATGTTCTCCGAAATTCATAAGTGTATTATGAACTACTCAGTTCATAACGCTGTGCTGGTTTCAAAAATTCATAATTAATGCTCAAAATCATTTATTTTTGTCTCTATAGATTGGACTATAAAGACAAAATATTCGGATGCTATTCTCACATACACAGGTTTAGTTAGTGATTTACACTAGCTTTTTAAAATAAAAACGTCTAATATCTTAATCTAAAATAAAATATTATGTAAAGTGTTATGGTAAATCCATCTTATCTGTTGGATTTCTAATTTCTTGGTAACTCTTACGATGTTACTCCAGTAACAATACGGACTTTGACCCGCTGCTTTATACGGATTTGAGAAATATCGATAGCGTCTCCAGTTGTCTGGTTTACATAACAATAAACATTGTTTTTAGCAAGCGTGATAAAATAATCCGCTTTCTGACTTACAGAGTGTAAATATTACTGATAAAACTTCCAATAACTAGAAGCCAAAATGAGAATTTTTCAATCAGGTTAGCTCTCTCTTTAGCTTATAAACTGTCAACACTTACGGAATTAAGCACAATGTCTCGAATATTGAATAGGTGGCAAGGAATTAAAATTATCTGACCCATACTGTCATGAAGATCCATGAAGCGGTACGTGAAGGAATAGTTGGGTATTTAGTTATAATTTTGCAAGTATAACTCTTGTGGAGACTGCTTCTACTGATATGGTATTCTCTGCCAATTTTTTATTAATAAGGAATCTGAACCTTAATGAAGAATGTTTTCTCCGACAGAAGGCCCTCTCGACGTAGAAAATGTGACCAAATTTTCAAGTGGTGAGGCTTTCTTCTTTCCTACTAATCTCTGTGACGTCAACTATGTCCCAATTGATCTTATTCAGTTCATTTTCAATGTTTCTTCTAATAGCAGAGTTTTTGAATACTTTCTTGATAATCTTAAAGCCACCAGAGAAGAGTAGGGTGACTTTTTCATCCTTTCATAAAATATATGTATATATTAATGAAGGTGTCAACAATTCTCATCTTGTCCTTTTATCTTTATATTATTGTTTAATAATACAGGTCAACAAAAAAAAGATATATAAAACTTTTCTTATAAATTTATGTGAATTCGATGTATTTTTTGGCGCTAAAAAAGAATCTGAAATTAGATTTTACGTGTTACCCACATATGGACTGAATGAGCAATAGGAAGTGAAGTCTAAGTGTTCCCATTGTGTAAGAGTACAGCTTTTATACTTGTTTTTGAAGAGTCTATAAAAAGTCTCCAATCATCCTTATTATACTCAATAACAAACTCATTTATTAGACCACCAATATCATGACAGAAGACCAAATTCCCTTCCTGCCTAAAAAACTGAGCAAACTGTTGATCTCTGTACCTGTACTTGTAAATAGATGAACCAAACGACAACAAATCATTTTCTTTTAATCTTGAGCCAAGCAATTCTGATTTTTCCTTTGTTAAACCCAAATCTGTTACTAGTCATCTAACTTAGCTTGTGTAAACAACTGTGGTTGTAAATTTTCTAAAGGAAACTGAAATTCATCATCACTTCCTGGACCATTTTCATCAGATTTTGATTTACTAGTAGTTAAAATGTCATCAATACATAGAGGAGGCTCAGGGACTTGCAGTTAAGGTTCATGCTCTACCGGACAATAGCAGACAGGAGGTTAAGATAAACAGTGACTTTTTTATTTGGAGTTATATTCAGAAACATCGAAAGTACAAAAATAACAATCATTTGAATCATTTTTTTTGCTCTCTCCATACCATAGGCACTGCAGATCTGAAAGCTTTTTTTTCTTTTTCGACCACTTCCTTAATTCCTCAACAAAAACACAACATACATAGTGGTATATCCTTTGTCTTGGTCACCAATTTTCACACCAAAATATGAAAAATACACTCTGACGTTTTTTAGTAACAAAATCATTACATATGTAACAAAATGTATTTGGACAGATTTTACAACCTCTACTAGCCACATTTAAAAGCGTATGAGTCAAACACTGAAAGGTGAGGTTATGTTTATTAGAATAAAGGTACTATACAGCTATTAGAGATAGTGCAAACACTCCTGACCATGTCGCAGTAGACGAAATTTGGTTTAGTCCCACCTTCCATGCGAAACGCACTGTACTATGCAACGTGAAAGGTAGAACGTTTCAGTTTGGTTAGTATAATTCCACTTACAATAGAACATTTCTGCCTTTACGTGAAGTTTGACTCCGCCTTCGCGCAGCCCCATGGTCAGGAGTGTTTGCACTATCTATAATGAAGAGAAAGAAGAACAAAGAGTGTTGTACAATTCATTAACAGTGCTACCAATAAAGTAACATTAGATTGCTCTGCTCGTTAAACTAACTAAAATGTAATTATGCAATTTTAAATGTTAAATTGTAAAAGAATAGTGGGTGATAGTATTTTTAATATGATTTTTGTACTCAGCACATTAAAATAGATAAGATAGAGGTAATTTTATCAAAAAAGATTTTTTATCGTTGGCCTGTGCAATTAATATTATTTGTTTTATAAAAATAAAGCTTCTTTACTGCCAGTATACTTAATGCCTGTATTTATCACTGCCTCTACAAGTGATTGACTTTATTAGCTGAAAGGTTTGCAATTTGTTTTCCCTAACTTGTGCGATTTAAAGTGGCAGGAGCTGAAAGAGAGAAGATAAAATATTCAGGGCGCCGCATTCTTTTAAAAGAAACTGAAGATATGTTTTCATGCGGGTGAATTATTGATAAATAACGAAAAGGGAAAAATCGCCTATACTTAAGTGAATGATTATTAAATTGATTATTCGATGGGAAAACTATAACTATGATATGTTAATGCTAGTCTATATAAAAAATATACTTTATAGCATTTATTGGTAAATATTTTTAGGAGCAGACAAAAGCTAAAAGAAAAAAATTGACAAACTATAATATTTATTTTAATTAAAAAACACAGTGAGTAAGAAATTCTTATAGCATTTATAGCTACGTGATTGGTAAAACAAATACAACAAATGAATGTTTAACACTTTATCCCTTTCGACCCCACTTTTTTTTCTTCTCACCAAAAACTAATATTTATCATTTGGTCATACAATGTGCTTTTACGGATGTGTTTGATCATATTAATATTTTTTAAATTAAGTTTGCAGTCCTTATCCTAGGATATATTGTACCAATGGTTTTTTTTAGGGAGAAGATATCGATGGCTTGGTTCCAAATGTGGCTAACTATAATTTTTCCATTTTTGAGCTATTTACACAGTAAACCGCATAATTATTTTAAGTTTTGTTCCAAATGTGGCGAATTTCATTAATTTAAAAATTGGCGCCAGAATATATAGAACCATTAGTATCTATCTACACAATGAACGTAGTTCGGAATTCCATATGTAACTAGTAACACGTGACCACCTTTGGAATGGACATCTTTCGATGTAGGTGAAGTTAGCGCCATTTTTTTTATTATAATCCATGGTACAATGAACATACCATAGGTTGTTCTGTGGAAACGAATATTCAAAATATTGTGGTAACGTAGAGCTTGATGGGGAACATTAAAGTTAATCTGGCTTAACAGGTTTGGACAATAAATAAATCCATGTATGATCTTATATATAAATATAGCTCCTGATATATCACGACGGTTCTTGAGTGAAGGTAAAGATAATTGTTGTTCGATACAGGAATAATCATGGTGTTAAATAGTAATGTGGACACAAAAAGCACAATATCCGAAAAATTTATGCTGGACTCTTTCTATGGTATCAATATGTTATCAATTTAAAAATAGGGTGACCAAATAACTGAACAGTATTCCAGAATAGTTCTAACTAAGCAACAATACACAAGTCTTGTTAAATCAATGAAGAAATACTTTCAATTCCTAGTAACGAAATTGAGAAGTTTAGATCCCTTTATTGAATTAGTGTGTATGTGGAAAAAGTAAGTATTTTCTGATCCAAAATAACACCCAAATCCCAAATAGAAGAAACATAATTCAGTGGCTGATTATTAATAGACGAGCTTGTTCCAATTCTATTAACTTTACGAGAAAAACTTATAAAACAACATTTTTTTACACTTAACTGGAGTTTGTTCTGATTGCACCACTTTTGTAGTCGGTCTAAGTCATCTTATAGCAAGGCTTGATCTTTTAAGCTATCTTTAACTTTCCAAAATTTTAAGTCATCTGACAACATTAGACATTTGCTATTTAGGACACAGATAGTGATTCGTTAACGAAGATATTAAAAAGAAGTGGAAAAGTGTGGCCTCCTTGAGGAACTCCATTTTTAAATATAGAAACAACATAACTTTCTTTCTATAAAGAAGGAAAAATAGAGGTTTCCAGAGATCTATTTAACAATATAACAAATGGCATTACACGGATACAGACACACTTTTTTCATAAAAAATTAGGCACACCATCTGGAACATCAGTAGGCTTAGTGGGTAGCTCATTTATGCCATTAAAAATATCAGTCATAGTAATCTTAGAAGGACAAATATTTGTACTAAAGTTGCTATCTAATGAATGGATAGGTATGTAAAGGTTGTTGTTATTTGGTGAATATACATTTTGGAAGAAGTTCATAAATAAATTAGCTATATCTTGACCATTCATTGCAGATTGGACTTGATAAAATAAGGAGTTAAGTAGGTTATGCCTAGATCGCTTATCATTGATGTACTTCCAAAATGATTTTGGATTATTTCTTAGGCCAGTATCCATACCTTTAAGATAGTTGCTGAAGCAAATTTTAGACAGTTGTTTACATTCAGCTCTTAGGTGGGAAAATCTAATATAGTCATCATAAACCAAGTTATTTCTATTTGTTTCTTTCACATCGAGGTTTAAGCAACAGTCATAACTCACATGATGGATGCTAGGATCTACAAGGGGATCACTTACTTTTAAGACATTTAGCCCCTAACATTAAAAAAAACTAAATCCAAAAATACATTAAGATTATTGGGAATGTTAATACAGTTTTAAAAAACCAATGGCTTGAGCAACAATCACAGCTGGATCATCTGCAGGACAAAGCACCATTACACCAAACTCATCATTCTCCCATGACGCATTGGGAAGATTGTAATCGCCAAAAACATAGATATCATGTGCTGAGTATTGCAGAACAACATTTTCCACAGTTTGACAATGCCAGTTGTATACTTCGTGAGGTGATTGTGGAGGTATGTTAAAACCACCGACCACAAACTTGACTTCATTATATACGTTGACATAAGATATATATTTGCTCAACCGGATCTTCACGAATACTAATGATGTGTGATTTTAGCTTGTTGTTAACAAACACTAGTACACCACCGCCACTCAACTTTGCACTGGTTCTCTGGGATTTATCACATCAGTAGATACTAAAACCGTCACATTTAATTTCACAATTAGTTATGTTATCATTCAAGTGACTCTCCACTAAAATAAATATATTGTACAAGCAGCAGGAAATACTTTTCAGGATCTCGGAAATCTTTGTACGAATGCCTCCAACATTTTGATCTTCTTCTTCACGTGCCATCTCCGCGACGAAGGTTGGCAATCATCATGGCTATTCTGATCTTAGATGCTGCTGCTCTAAATAGTTCAATTGATGTGCATCCGTACCATTCCCTCAAGTTACGCAACCATGAGAGTCTACTTCTTCCTACACTTCTCTTGCCCTGGATTTTCCCTTGTATAATCAATTGAAGTAGGTTGTATCTCTCATTACGCATAACATGCCCCAGGTATTGCAACTTTCGTGTCTAGATGGTTTCCAATACTTCCATTCTTTTGTTGATTCTTCTCATGACTTCGTTGTTTGTTACATGCTCGGTCCATGATATCTTCAGGATTCTTCTATACACCCACATTTCAAATGCTTCCAACTTTTTAGCAGTCGACGCGTTAAGTGTCCATGCTTCCATCCCATAAAGCAGAGTCGAGAAAATATAGCACCTTGCCAGCCTAACTCTCAAGTCCAATTTTAGATCTCTTGCACAAAGTACCTTTCTCATTTTACTGAAGTTTGTACATTTTGACAAGAAACTGTTAATGGGAAGGATACTAGGTTTTTTTTGTAGTTTAACTTCACAAACTGTAGGAAAACCACTGCAGTATCTAATGCATAAATTTTCATCGCCAGCACATTTTCTTTCCTCTAGTTCCTTTTTAGTTGCCTTCTAAGAGTCTTATTCCATCTTAGTTTGATTCTTTGAGATTCTATAAACCAAGAATTATTTGAAAATCTATAGAGATTGAAAACGTTCGAATTGCCTCAATAAAAGAGATAACAGCACCCGATTGCCTTGGAGATAGAGACCCTTCTTAAATAAAACATCGCCCGCTCGACTTACCAATCCTAATCCCAAATACTGCTGTAGTGCAGTAATTAGTAAACAGTATAGTGTCTGAGGGCTCCGATTGCGTTATGATTATTTGTTGAAGATAAAAAAATGTGAAGATAAAAATATTATTTACTTTGATAAAACTATCACACACATGAATTTGTTAAGAAAGGTAAGAGATACAATATTCTGAAAATAACTATGTTTTTTTGAAGACGTCTACACCAGTCAAAGACCACAAGACAATTTCCCGAAACGAGTAAGTACTCTCATAAATCAGGAATCTGAAGTACTTTTACCAATCACAGTGTCAAAAAAGAGCAGCTTTAAAGGAAATAAAGAATCATCAGTTACCGGAGGCGTGCATCTCCGATATAAATTGACCTTCAAAAAGTTAATGGAATATGAGGAGGAATTCAATATTAGCGGAAACGGTTCGTTTTGTAATTACAAAACAGCATCAGTCCAAATCTGCAAGAGTACCTAATACTCTTTTAGAAGCATTAGTGAAGTTCTTTAAATTAAAGAAGGCCAATAAGTGACCTATTATGTTGATAGAAAGAAGAATATTAATGAAAATGTTACACATGTACATGAGCAGTAACACAATATCGATGGTAATTACAGCTACCAGTGTTACAAAGAATTGGTCAAACTTGTAAAATTCACATCATGTAATTGTATTAGTAAGGTTACAATCACTTTCCTAATTCGTGAAAAATCAGGTTTAAACAAGTATATTTGAATTATAAAATGAGCCTTAGTTGATAAATGCCTTACATGTTTAGAAAAATCGAAATAAATCAAAGCACCCTGTATTTAGGTATGGAGAAACCTTATAAAAATATAGCTTATGTTTTACGGAAAATTCAAAAATGTCATCAAATATAGGGTGTTCCATAAAAAAAAATATAACTTTGATATACCAATCTTTTTTGGAGCACCCTGTACAATTCACATTATTTTTAAATTGTAGTGTTAATGACATAATTCTGGGAAGAAAAGTCGTTTTCCGTACAGAGATCGAGGCGTATAGGATGGGCCACCCTGGATATATATAATACATTATTGA
This sequence comes from Diabrotica undecimpunctata, assembly GCF_040954645.1. NCBI lineage: Eukaryota > Metazoa > Arthropoda > Insecta > Coleoptera > Chrysomelidae > Diabrotica > Diabrotica undecimpunctata. The sequence continues at coordinate 53,729,907 of NC_092812.1, forward strand.
AGATTTTTGCAAGGAGATTTGTTTTCATATTTTAAGAGCTTTACAATTTCACTGTAAATGTTATCTGGACCAGGTGCTCTTTCAGTTTTCATGTTTTTCAATGTAAATTTATTTTCTGACGTTAGAATAGGTAAATTATCATCAATATTTGTACAAACGTCTGTTGATATTTTTTTCCGTGCTGTCTTAGAATAGATTTAGTATATGTTTTCCATTCGTCCTTTATTTTTCTTATGTGGTCAGTACCCTATCATCCCTGCTTGTTAGCATGCCACACTGTTTTTATTTCTATTTCCAGTTAATTCCTTTGTTTTCTTGTGGTGAAGTCTGTCATTGCATTTTTTCTATAAGTCTTCTATCTCTTCATACGTTTATAATAATTTCTAATATTTCATCATCTATCCTTAGTTTTTTGCCTGTTGGTTTGTGTTTTTTAGATTGTCTTATTATTGTCAAATTATTGTTTTTAATTCAGACCACAACTTGTCAGAATCTTCTCTGTCCCTCCAATGTTCATATTTTTATTCTTAAGTTCATAATAATTAAGTTTTTATTTTATTAAATTATTAACAAAATTATTAATATAATGTACATAATTATATAAAGGGGATTTTTTTAGAGGTATAGAAATTTGAAATGAAATAAAACAAAGATGATTTTTATAAATTGACATGAAATTTACTTTATTCGAAAGAGAATCTCTTGGCATTATAATTTAAATATGATTTCCGGCATATGACCGTCATGGCTGGCTCTGACGTAATCTAATCTGGAGGTCTAATTTTCGATCATATTTTCCAATACTTGTCGCAGTATATCGGTAAAACCGCGGCAAATTTTGTCCTCCAAGTGGTCAATCGTTTCATGCTTATTCGTATAGACTAGTACCTTCACATATCCCCCATAAAATAGTCTAGCAGTGTTAAATCGTACGATCTTAGAGGCCAATTCACGGTCCGAAACGGGAAACTATGCGGTTACCAAACGTTTCCTTCAATAAATCAATTGTGGTACGAGCTGTGTGACATGTTGCGACGTCTTATTGAAAGGACAGCTCCTGCACATCATGGTTATTCAATTAGGGAATGAAAAAGGCAGTAATCATGGCTCTATAGCGGTCAGCATTAACTGTAACGTTCTGGCCAGCATCGTTTTTGAAGAAGTACGGTCCAATGATTTCACCAGACCATAAAGCACACCAAACAGTCAGTTTTTGTGGATGTAATCCACAAATGGATGTAAACAGTGCGAAAAGGTATACGATTATCACAATATGCATAAGAAGATAAAGGAACTCACAACAAAGAAAAGCTACAATATTTTATCGAAAGGACTGTGCGATGATAATGGAAATCTACAACTAGACCCCAACAAAATAGTTAGAATCTGGGAAACTTATGTGGAACAACTGTTTAATGATGACCGTACTAGTGGGTATACACTCAGCAATGATGATACTGGCCCTTCTATTGTAAAATCAGAAGTGGAGAATGCTATAAAGGGTCTTAAAAATAACAAAAGACCAGGCAACGATAACGTATACGGGGAAGTATTGAAAATGCTGTGCGAAACAAACAGTCAATTTCTAGACTCACTCGTCAGACTCTTTAACAATATTTATAACAGCGGGGAGTTTCCTGAAGACTGGCTAGAGTCAACTTTTGTTGCCATACCGAAAAAACCAAAAGCAAAGTCTTGTGATCATCGGATGATAAGTCTAATTAACCACATTTCGAAGGCATACACCAAGGTTATTTACAACAGAATAAGCAAAAAATGCGAGGATAACATTGGAGATTCGCAGTTCGGGTTTCGGAATTCTCTTGGGACAAGAGAAGCACTTTTTAGTCTACAGGTACTCATCCAGCGCTGCAGAGATATGAACAAAGACGTGTACATATGCTTTATAGACTACGCAAAAGCATTCGATAACGTAAAGCACGAAAAGATAATTGAAGTTCTCCATAAGATCGGAGTCGACTACAGAGACATTCGAACAATAGCGAGTCTCTATTGGGGTCAAACAGCTAAAGTGAAAGTAGGATCTACATTGACCAATAAAACTGAGATCAAGAAAGGGGTACGACAGGGCTGTATCTTGTCTCCTATTCTCTTTAATATATACTCAGAAGAAGTATTTAAGACAGCGCTGGAGGAAAGCACAGAAGGCATAAAGATAAATGGAGAAATAATTAATAACATAAGGTATGCTGATGACACTGTGATTCTAGCAAGTAGCATGAAGGAACTGGGTTGCCTAATGAGTAAGATACAAAAAACAAGTGCACAATACGGACTTAGACTAAATATCACAAAAACCAAATGGATGTTAGTAAGCAAAACCCAACAACCACCACAGCAACTGATATTAGACAATGAAAGAATTGAACACGTGGATTCGTACATCTACTTGGGAACAACAGTTAACTCAAATTGGGATCAAGCGAAGGAAATACGTATAAGAGTAGAAAAGGCAAGAGCATCGTTCACTAGCATGAAGCAAATTTTCACCTCTAAAAGCCTCACCCTACCTCTCAAAATTCGACTTCTGAAATGTTATGTATTCCCGGTTTTGTTATATGGAATGAAGGCGTGGACAATGACCGCAACATTGATGAAACAAGTAGAGGCCTTCGAAATTTGGGCTTACCGACGTATATTACGTATATCCTGGACTGAGCACGTGACCAACGAAGAGGTACTACGCCGGATAGGTAAACAGAGAGAGGTAGGAATAAGTATAAAGAAAAGAAAGTTGGAATACTTGGGTCACGTTATGAGACATAATAAATATAGAGTACTACAGCTGATCGTTCAAGGGAAAATAGACAGCAGAAGGGGTCCAGGGAGGAGAAGACACTCGTGGCTCCAAAACTTGCGGCAATGGTTCGGATTGTCATCTGATGAACTATTCAGATCTGCCGTAAACAAAGTCAGAATAGCCATGTTGATTGCCAACGTTCGGAACGGACAAGGCACATGAAGAAGAAGAATGATTCCGCAACATACATGTAAGGATTATCTTAGGCATTTTTTGTTTGTTCTCCGCGTGTGAAGGCGGGCCGCTCAAGAAGAATATCTTCACGGCTTCTCCTGCTTGTCGTAAAAGGCGACTAAATGAAGCAGCTGTCCGCTGTCCACTACCCAAATTCCTAACCGGTCCCTGTGTGATAGCATAAACTCCCAACTATCATACGACACCCACCCCTACCCATAATACACGTCCTGATACCCAAACCTATACCCGAGGAGAAAACCTCCACTAATACAAAAACCAGTGGAAAAAATCACTGAGAACAAATGGATATGCATCATTCGAATATATCGCCACCCCAACCTCAAGGTGTAACATCATCGTGCCGAAGGGGTGTATGGCCCAAGGGAAAAGTGGGTCTCAAGCGATGCCCTAAGGAGGGGGCGAACCGAAGGGGATTATAGCCTGTTCTGACACAACATAAGTCACTTTTTTTAAAACCATAATATAACTTAAGAAAAAACAATTTTTACAAAAAATGTGTAATGCATAATGTACAGGATAGTGAAATATTATTGCAACAATTAATTTTAAAGCAGTTTTTCTTACAGAGCTTTAAAACAGTTTTTTGTGATTTGCTCAAAACTATAATTTCTCATGTTGTTTCTAAAATGACCGATTCAATTGGTGTATCATTCTTAAAATATTTTTTCATTAAATTTTAAACCAGTAGATAATCCCATAAATTTCGTTAAACATCGGAATTGTTTATTCAAAAAAAAAAAACTTTTTAATGAGTGAGAACACGTCTCTAAGTAGTTTATTATTGCAAAATAATCTTTGATAAGATGTAGTGTTTATTAAGATAAATCAAAAAAATAATATTATTAAATTTCGGAATCTTAAGTGGTACTGGACGTGGACGAAGTACAGATGACCGTGTTGAACAATTTATAATATCGAAAATATACTAATGATATGTCTGATAATAAAACACAATATAGTGTATGGTAGTATGGTACTTAATGTTTCTTATTAAGGAAAATATATAACTGATGACCTTTTGAACTTACTAATTTAAAAATCTGTTATCAATAACATGTTCCTGTTTTAAAATTACAGATTTGGAATATAAAGTAATAGGGACTTGAAAATGTTTCCATAATAACAACATTGCATATTCCGTATCCTTTGAAATGCCTTAAATCCGTACTTTGTACTATTTGTGCATATAAGAAATGCATATTTCATATCTTTATAAAAAAACTGTAAATACCTACTGTAACACATTTATATCAATAAAATTCTAAAAAATATTTTAAGGGATATTTACATAATAGGTACGTGAAAAACCCAAATGAATTCTCCCTAAAACGGTAGTATATTTTACAAAAAGCAAAATTTTTGAAGCGACTCTTATTCACGAACGTTCTGAATGGAGACTTAAACTCTCCTTATGAAAAAATTGCACAAAACGGAAGATTGTAACGGAAATTGTTCCTCATTTGTTTGAGTGAGCCAACGTAAGAAAAATTAGACGACTTATTGCACTGGCGCTATCTATCGGAAAATCCTCCAAGTTGTGCACAGTAATCACGGTAACCAACGTATGAATATTCATTACCTAGCCACATATAATGTTTTTTTCGATAGATAGCGCAAGCTTGCATGAATTTTTGCTTTTTGTCAAAAATAAATTCTCAGATAAGAATTTTAATTCTATTTTCTCGTAAAAATATTGAAAAAATCTAGCTACGAAGAAAACTTTATTGATAAAAAAAAATTTTTTGGTGCCAAATATGGAATATCATGCAAGTGAAACTAGTTGGAAGCTACAGTATACACTACGCAGTTCGAAATTGCAAATAACAGGTTCTTTCTTTATTAAGACCCAACAGTATTGTGGATTTTGTGCACATTATATATTTTCCCTGGCGGGTAGGAACTCCTTTGGATAGTCATATCAGGGAAAATGAATCAATCCCTGCCCTCCGCAGATTCCAGGTGTTTCCTGACCCGCGAAACTAGTACCTGCTTAGGGTCCCTTGTCCAGGGTCACGGATGAAGTCCACAACGGCAGCCAACGCGGAGAAGAATACCTTCGGTACGGTGTGGATGGCTGAAGTGTCATTCCCTTGATTTTAGGGATTGTATAAAATCACTCACCAACCCGTCTAGCCAGCGTGGTGTTTTAAGGCTAAAAACTTCCTAACAGGAATATGGCGATATCTAAAATAAAAGGAATGGGTCCCCAGGTGGGTAGACCATACAGTAATGGCAAATCCCACTTCTTTGGAAAAAAGGACAGCTTCATGGAATCTGAGGGAAGCAAGAAATCGCTAAAAACCACACGATTGAACATCGCAACTCCAAATATAAGCTCCTTAAGCAAAGATGAAAAAGTTTACGAACTCAAAGAAGACATCAAGGACTTAAAATTGGACATAATTAATCTAGCAGAGGTAAAAAGAAAAGGGGAAGAGTGCGTAGCACTAGAGTCTGGTAACGTCCTATATTATAAAGAGCGAGAAGAACAAAGCCTAGATGACGCAGGATTTCTAATCTCCAAGAAATATGCACATAAAGTAGAGCAATTCGTAGGAATATCTGAAAGAATTGCAATGATTAGGATAAATATAAACGAGAACATCTCTCTGAAAATTACTCAAATATACGCTCCAACCGCAGCACATCCCGATGAAAAGATAGACGAATTTTATGAGAAAATTGCAGAAACTAACACGAATTATCACAGCACGTATACAATGATAATAGGAGACTTCAACGCTAAGATCGGACAACGACTTCAAAAAACCGAACACTATATAGGACAATTCGGCTCGGGAGTTAGAAATGAGAGAGGAGAAACCTTGGTTAACTTCCTACAAGCCCACAAATATTATGCAATGAACACATTCTATAAGAGAAAACCCCAAAGAAAGTGGACGTGGCTATCCCCAGAAGGAGAAGATTAGAAAAACTCAGAGAGCTATGGAACGACAGATGCTGGGTATCTCACTCAAAGACCATAAAATCAATGAAGATATTCGTAATAGAACAAAAATAAAAGATGCTATCGAACAGGCAGCTAAACTGAGATGGAAATGGGCTGGACATAACCAACGTCATAAGGATGGCCGATGGAATCCGAATCCCGAAGAAATCGGGAATTGGTAGCAATATGAAGCCAAAAGACCACGAGGAAGACCGCAAATGCGCTGGAGCGACGATATTGAACTGCAGGACCAATGTGGAAACGTTTTACAAACAACAGAGATGAATGGCGAGAATTAGGAGAGGCCTTTATTCGGCAATCCGAATAGAGATAAGGGCTTAAAAAAATATATATACCCTGAACAGCCTGGAAATTTGCATCTTGACCTAGTGTTCTCATCCCAATATGGAAAATGATCAAACACATCTTTACGGTTGTCTTCTTAGGGTATTTTAAGAGACCGTTAGGATAATGAAGGCACTATATTTGTGAACCCTCTATATCGAACGAATAATGAAACTGTTCTGCTAGTGTTTTTAAAGTTGCCTATTGTAGATTACCAGAGGTTATGAGGAAGTTAGGTTATTATTTTGGGCAATAACTGATCGCAGTTACAAAGTATTCGTTAAGCCAGAATAAATATATAATCGTAAATAGTAATAGTAAAAATGGCCACAGTTATATAAAAATTCTGCGAAAATGCAGAGAACACGGATGGACATGTTGTCTACAGGGTGTTTTTACTGAATTAGATTAGTGCAAAAGACTGTAATAAATTATAATAAGTGGAAATAAAGATTAAACAAAGTGTTATAATATTTTAATAATAAATTAAAAGACTGTAAATAAAAGACAATTTACGAGTTGCTTTTTTATCATGTTTTGCCCACATGAACTTCAATTCTATTATAGTTTCCCATTGTTTTGTCTGTCCTATTTTAGGAATATATGGATCTTCATTGATTGCATCCAAAACTTATTACACTTTAAATTTTGGTCAGTAAATTGAATTTTTTTACCTCTTGCATTGTAGTTTGGAGGTTTAACAACTTCACTTTTTAATTCATTTCAATTTTATAAATATATCGTTGATTTGCTGACTAACTACATAAAATACAAATCTACAAGACCATTATCCGATGGATAGTGAGCTATGGATGTGAAACTTGGGTGTTGATTCAAAAATCTGCAAACTGCATAGACATTTTGAAAGAAAGGTACTGAGATGAATACTAGGCCATATAAATGAGAACAACAGGTGGCGAATCAGATACAATTATTGTATATATAATACAAAAAGAACCTTTATCTTAGTATGTCCGCCTATAGCGTCTTCAATGGGCAAGCCATGTATTTAGGATGGAAGAAAACAGGCTTCCAAAAAGCTGTTAAATGCCAGAATCCACGGGAACAAACCTATTGGAAGACCAAGAAAGCGATGTGCGGATGATGCGAATGGAGACGCCAGAAATCTCCTTAATAGTCGATCGTGGAGGAGAATGGCTACAGAGGGGTTTGATCATGGAGGCCAGGCCCTTCATATTACTTGTCTTTTAACAACATCGTCAACAGAAACCGAAGGATGCTCCATTCTTAAGAAATTATAAACATTGCTTATAAGTTCTTTCTTAATAACTGATAATGCATACTTTTTTAAACGTTTGACAGGTATAATATTCAAACCAAACTGCATCTTTATATACAGTGTGTCCAATAAAGTCGGCACCATATGGGAAACTTTTTTATCATTATTTTACAAAAAAAGTTATTCTTGATAAAAAGTTGTGCATGGTCTAAAACCTAAGATGCAATCATCAGATGTCAAATTTTATCAATCTTATACTAGGTATGTAAAAAATATGAACTTCGCTCAGACGTAAAGTACATTTATATCTTACAATTTCAAAAATTTTTATTACGAAAATTTGTTTGGAATTAAGAATTATGTTTTAATATGAAACATGAGAAAAAGAAAAATTTTAGAAGTAGAAAATAACTAATACATAAAATCACGCCATACCCATAGGTTTGTTAAACTACATAGTTAATAATACTGAATAATATAAAAAGCAGAGATTCTCTTTATTATTTCGGAAATAAGAACTTAATGATAGGAGGATAGCAAATTTGTTGGTATTAGATAGTTTTCAGCTTTCATTCTCTTAATCAATTTTTCAATTTTTATTTTTGAAGCCGATTCGTTACTAATATTACAATATACATTTTTAAATAACTATTTACTAAGTCCCGCACTACATCATATGGTACTTGGCACTTTAATACTGAATAATAATTTCTAGTAGAAAAATATACCATCAAAAATAAATATAGTTTTATAACCACAATATGTATCTACTAACTACAAAAATAGTGTTATTGCTTACTATATATTAAACAACCAAAAACGAGAATTAAAATCATCTGTGGAAGTCAATAATATACTTATCTAGATACACGTTATATATAGGATACAGGACCTAAAGTCTGGAAACGCTTAATTATCTCCTAATTGGATAGTCCGACTTGTACAAAAATCGGGACACGCCTATTCCGCAATATCGAGATTTCAAACTTGATGCTTGCAATGTTACCAAATTTACCATTTTCTGATATTATTAGTCACTTTGGTTTTTTAACTACACCACTTTGTATATTGTATTATTGGAATACATTACGAGTTCAACCATATGTAACACTTTGTATTTTATCTTCTTCTTAAAAATGAGGAACTTTTTATCCGTGTTAGACTGGAACATTTTTAACGATAATCTTGATGTAAATTACCTAGCAACGTTTCTAATAGATAATTATATTCTTGCAGTATCGCAATATTTTCCACAAAAAAAAACTGATTATCAAAGACAGATGTCCGGTAAACTGGCTCAATGACAACTTAAAAAATATGAGAAATCATTTCATCATCATCATCATCATCACTGGCTCGACAACCCTTTTTGGGTCTCGGCCTGTTCCAGGATTCTTCTCCATTCTGATCTGTTTCGTGCTTTTTTTCTCAGTATCTCAGCTTCGGTCTTCCTCTTATTATTTTTCCTACTGGCATCTGTTTGAATATTTTGTTTGGTATTTCGCCTTCTTCCATTCTTTCTACATGTCCTATCAAACGCAGCCGTCCTATTTTAATGAATGTTATAATATCCGGATCCTGGTATATTTTGTATAGTTCAGAGTTGTTTCTTCTTGCCATATTCCGTTTTCTTTTGTGCACTTATATATGTGTCGCAAGATTTTTCTTTCGAAGGTGGCTAACAACGTTTCCTCTCTTTTAGTGAGTGTCCAGGTTTCTGAGTCCCGTTCTTATTAGGGTTTTATATATTTGGCATTTTGTTTTTCTTGCGACGTTATCTGATCTTAATTGCCTAAATAAACCATATTAACATTTATTTGCAATAAATATTCGCGTCTTCACTTCATCCGTAACGTTATTATCAGACATGAGTAGGGATCCCAAATATATAAAATTTTTTACTCCCTCTATGTTGTATTCTCCTATTGTTATATTTTGTGGCTGCCTTATTTCTGCGTTTTTACTTACCTGCATATATTTTGTTTTGGTCTGATTGATTTTAAGACCACTATTTTGTTCAGCTCGTTCTATTTGGTTGTATGCCTCTATCATTTCTCTTCTTGCATGATGAGAAATCATTTGCAAACATATAAAATACGTGCTGATTCTACTAAAAACCCAGTACATTACAGCGAATACAAAAGATATAAAAATCATTACAATGCTGAGTTGAAAAGAACGAAAAAGCTGGCATATGATCAATTGATATTAACTTCAAAGAATAGATCCACGACGTGTTGAAAGGTAATTAACTATGAGCGAAATAAAACAAATGGTTTACATAATTCAACAACCAACGTATCTTGTTACTTTTTCAATAACTTTTTTGTTTAAATTGCTGAGAATATTATAAAATCCCTTCCAAATACACCAGACGACACAATTTTGAACTATTAAAAATTTCCAGCTCCATCGAATTCATTTTTTCTGTCGCCAACGAATCAACAAGAAGTATCCAAAGTTATACAAACATTTAAAAACTCAAATTGTTTGGATACTAATGAGCTAAACGCATCTTTTATCAAAAGCACTAGTGAAATAATTACTAAACCTTTAACACATCTCATTAATAGTATTTTTTCAATAGGGATATTCCCAACTTCATTTAAATACTCCAAGATTGTTCCTATTTTTAAAAAGGGCGATCGTGACCTTATAGACAATTATAGACCAATTTCCATCGTTTTGATATTCAGTAAAATAATCGAAAAAATTCTGAAGAAGCATCTTATATCGTAATTCGAAACAAATAACTTTTTTACTAGTTTACAATATGGGTTTAGAAAGGATCGTTCTACAACACATGCACTTTTAGATGTGATGAGTGCCATAGTTGATGGCCTTGGGAAGTATAATCACTTTGCCATAACGCTGACTAAAAAAACTGCATTTTTACGGTATAAGAGATACTCCTTTGGAACTAATTTCATCGTATCTAAAGGATAGATACCAATCAGTCAAGTACGGAAATTGTCTCTCTGAATTTAAGCAGATAAAGCATGGAGTTCCACAAGGATCGGTTCTGGGTCCTCTATTATTTATAATATATGTTAACGACTTGCCCAATTTCATGGCTCCATTTAAAACAGTTTTATTTGCAGATGACACTACTTTTGTTTTTTCTGATAAAAATTGTTCAGTTTTAGAAACCACGTCTGAGTATGAAAATTCCAATGCTCAATCATGGTTCTTAGCAAATAAACTTAAACCAAATGATAACAAAACTCAAAATTTAATTTTTTCGTCTACCTTTGATGTGAGTGTTGAAAAAAATAATGTCAAATTGTTGGGCATAACAGTTGATAACACATTGACTTGGTATAACCATATTGACCATCTCAAAGGTAAATTTTCTAGTACCTTATTTTTACTCAGACAATTAAAACTTGTTAAAAGTGTTGATACCTTAAAAATAACGTAATTTTCTCTTTTACATTAATTTTTAAGCTATGGTGTTTTGTTCTGTGGAGAAACTCTTGCAATGCCCCAACAATATTTAAATTACAAAAAAAGCAATAAGAATAATTGCAAAAGCTAGCTACTTAGAATCTTGCAAACCGTTGTTTATTAAATATAAGATAATGCCCTTGCCAACATTATGGCTATACAGCGTTAATGAAGAAACACATAAAAACGCTGATACTTTAATTAAACAATCTGACTTACATAACTATAGCACAAGAGGTGCAAATAACATCAGAACAGTTAAGTATCGTTTGAGTAAATCACAAAAAAACTCAATTCATTATAATATATACAATGTCCTACCTAAGGATTTAAGACAACTTTCGATGAATTGGTGGTGGCTGTGTCGGGTCTTGTTTCTGAGGCATATGTTATTATTGGTCTTATAAACAATTTATAAAACTAACAATTGCTTGACGTTTATTGAAAACTTTTGTAAATAAATTCTATTAATAACTAAAGGTGATAGTTGTTTTTTGTCCTGTACACAACCTTTACGTTCGACACTAGGCCATAGAATGGAAGCAATATTTATATCGCTAAAATTTAAGGTATTTTAGTGAGGTAAATCCACACTGAATACGTAAAAACCATACTCAAAGACCAAAAAACCAAATGTATGATTGGGAATAGTCGGTACTCAGTTAATTGGGCCGTTTTTGATAGAACTCAATTTAATAAGCGATAATTATAAAATGCTACTTAAAAATGAAATTGCACCTACCCTAAAAACAAGTTTGGAGCCAATTTGAATGAGATATGGTTTTAGCAAGACGGAGCTCTAACTCATTTTGGTGTAAATATTCGGTGTTATTTAAATTAGACATATCCAGGACGATGGATTGGTAGATTAGGTAGTATTGAATGGCCTCCTCGTTCACCCGATTTGAATCCCAAAGATTATTTTTATTGAGGATACTTGAAAAGTAGAATCTATAAAACTAAACCAGCAAGTGTTGCAAAGCTAAGACAAAGAATTATTATCGAGAATCCATATTAATTTCCGAAGAAACATAGAGAAATGTAATAGACGCATTCTACCATCGTTTAGGATACTGTCAAATTAACAACGGAGAACATTTTGAACACTTCATTAAGTGGACATTAATTTAGCAATGTAGTAAACTTTTAATTATTATGTTCAAATTTAGTTGTACATAATTTAAATAAAAAAAAATATAGAGACGATTAGACGTTTCTAGGCTTTTGTTTTCTTTATAAGGTATTCCTGTCGACATAAAATCGAAATATTTGTATACGGCTGAACTGGCATTGAAGTTGAAATTTTAATAAAGGTACAATATACAGGATGTTATATTTAAAAAACCAAAGTGGCTAATGATGTCAGAAAAATGGTAAATCTGGCAACGTTACAAACCTCAAATTTTAAATCTTCATATTGCACAATAAGTGTATCCCTGGTTTTGTATAATTCGAACCATCCAGTTAAGAGACAATTGGGTGTTTCCGAATATTGGCCCATTCTGTATATATATATATATATATATATATATATATATATATATATACAAGAAATACTGGATATTATTGACTGTCTATATAAACAAAGAAAGCAGTTTATTAGGGATGCAGTCAGTCAAACCTACTGTCTGCATCCCTAATAAACTGCTTTCTTTGTATATATATATATATATATATATATATATATATATATATATATATATATATATATATATATATATATATATATATATATATATATATATATATATATATATATAAATTTAAAGCCATTCAATTGTAGTCAACGATTTATTACTTAATTATATTTTAAACATTTTGGCGTGTTAATACTGTAGTTTGTTTTACAAGTAGCCAAGTGATGTCAGTGGGGTATTTCAACCTTTGGATAAAATGGACGAAAGAGACACATTACATACTATTCTTTATTTTAAAGTTTGTGAGTCAAGAGTGTGATTGTAATTTTTTAGTCTTGAGAAAGGAGTTGTATCGTAGGTATAAATCTATTACATCCTTAAAAGTTAAACAAAATTATGTTGAAATATTTTCATCGATACTTACTTATTTACCAGTCTTTAAAAAATTAGAAAATAGGTATAATAGTTTCACAAATAAACAAGAGACAACGATAGTTTTTATGAGGGTGTAAATGATACAGTCCTAAATTATATAATACAAGCATATATATTACAAATTCAAAAGACATTCCTTGGACTTGGATCTGCGGTGGTGAAGTTTTAGGGGACATTCGTTGGACTTTCCGAGTTTGAATTTGTATCAGCCCAAGTGTCTGATGAGGCTGGGATAGGCCGAAATGATTCATAACACTTTATTGATACCGATTCGAGCACGGGAAGTTTAACGAATTTGTCCTCCTAGGCCATATATTTGGCCATTTAATTCAACAATTAATTTAATTTAATTCAATTTAATTTAATGCTAAACCAACGCTAAAGGTAAGAGTGAATGATGCTGAAAGGTGAAGCTAGAAAAGTGGGTCACACTGTATGAGTTGGAATGCGTGAGTCAGACTGTGAGGAAGGAGGAAATGCCCATCTGGAAATAATGCCGAACTAGGAGCGATGAGTGTCTTCTACGCGCTACCTGAAACGAGACAGGGAACCTCCTTGCTGATGAATAGAGTGTGGATGTGTATGAATGTAGAATGAATGAATAAAGGTAGTGATTCGGAAGTGATGCCGGCCTTACAGCGGCCATTCCGTTTCCGGATCGCTGGATGACAGAGGAGGGTCTGGTTTAGCAGGTAGGCGTTCGGCGTAGACTCGGCGACGAGAGGGCATTTTAAAGTACCTCGGGAACTATCGCCGGAAGTACGAAGAACAAATCCTGCACTAAAGTTAGTCAGGCGGCGTCCTGGACTGAGATGTCTTTTGAAGATTCCAGACCCCCCCTCTATAAAGACGAAAAAAAAAGAGGTATTTAGTAAATCGCAATCGATTCTTTGAGGTTTTAATTGTAAGATATGTAAAAAAATTTAACATTTTATCAAAATTGTTATTAAAAAAACCGTTTGAAAAAGAGCTGTAGTTTTAGCTTATAAACATTTATAATAACCAAGATATTTTTCTTATTATCATATTTTCAATGTTTATTAACATTCACAGCTGAAAACTGGGTTGAGAAAATTTGCAGTATCTCACCTTCTCTGGTAGGCAGAACACTAATTTTTTTAAAGAGGATAGGCGCAAAATCTTGGTCCAGTACTCAATAAATGCATTCGTTTGTTTTCGAATCCTGAGAAAACTAACAGGTATTTCTGAAAAATTTAAACACTAAATGAAAGCTTACATTATTACCGAGGGCCGAAGTCCCTGAAAACTTCTATAATGTTTATTTTAATAAGTTACAGGGATGAAAAAAAAAAGGTAAAATTTAGTGTGATTTTTAATTTCAAATATTTCATTCAAAAGAAACTTTTTGTTTATTCTTACTTTAGGCCCTCGGTAATATTGTAATCTTTCATTATGCGTTTAAAAGTTTTAAAAGTATTTATTAGTTTTCTCAGGATTCGAAAAACATGAATGCATTTAAATATCATGTGAACAAGATTTTGCGCCTACCCCCTTAAACTGGGGTAGCTTAGTTCTCGTAAAGAACTGATCTACTTTCAATTTGCGGAAAAATTTTAGTATTATTTAGCAAAAAATATTTAAATTTTTAATAATGAATGTATATTATTTATATAAATGTATAAAATTAATTATTAATTAAAAATCCAAATATTTTTATTAAAATAAAAATATGAAACGACTTTTTTTTTAAGAATCTGAATAAATGGTTTTAAAATGAATTTTGAAAAGAATCTTTATGTCGGTACTTTACGAGAAGAAGTTTTGAACCCTGCTTTCAGTGAGCCTACTTACAAACGAAGTTATCCAGAAGAGGAGATTCCAGATGCATTACGGTATAAAAACAGAAAAATCTTCTTTTAAAGATTTGCATGTCTAACAAAGATAAAATTATTTATCTTTATTAATTATTACAATATTATTGTTTTCCTATATTTCTTTAATAAGATGTAATATAACATAACCTACGAATTAAATATTAGTATTAGTGACTTTAACAGTAGAAACAACAACGATTTGAAAGTTTTTTTAATATAAAATATAATATGTAGTCTCTTTCGATATAAGCAGAAGCAGTAAAAAATTATTGGTACATGAGAAATTTACAGGAAGTTTTTCGAAAAGTTTTTTAACTTTTTAAAGATTATTTCTCATACATATTTTGAAAATTCGTTCCTACTATTCTATAATATACAAAACTTTAGTAATCTCTAAACCTGTAAAAATTTGTATTGGTACGAAGGGAATTACAGATATATGTATAAATAATCACAATACAGTATCTAAAGTTTCTAAAGATCTAAGGAAATGTTCATCTCTGGAACACCACTGTATTAATTCATCTATTGTTATTACTCCATCCTTGTTCGTGTCAATCATCTGGAAAAGAAATTTTATCAATTAAAATAATAAAAATGCAGTACATATATATATATATATATATATATATATATATATATATATATATCTATTTTATAAAAGGTAAAAGAAAAAATAAATTAGACTTACTCACAATCAATTTAATTTAACTATCAGACGACCGGTTTCGCTTTCTACAATATGCAAAGCATCTTCAGGTCACGATACAAAGTTAAATCAATGCTGAAAATAATAAACCCATATTAGGGTGTTGTCTAATAAAGGTAAAACAAAGATAGGTGATATAAATTATATAAATTACAGTAATTATGCCAATATTACATGTCTGTGGTTTTTAAAAATGAATAAAATGTTTAAGCAGACAAGGTAAGACCCACAAATTGGTAAAATAGTCTATTAAACTGTAATGAATTAATAAATAAACAGGATTTTAAAATCCTCCCCCTTTTTAAATTTAATGTCTGTTTCGTCCCCCCGTTTTTTAAGTGTTTTCTGTGTGTTTTCTGTGTGTCTTAAAGTATCTCAATTTTAAATTTTAACTTTATAATTTGGACTTTACAACAATTTGCCACATATTGTAACATAACTTTATCAAAGTAATTTGATAATTACAAGCTGATATAATTGCACACCCACACAATTTGTACATTTATTCTTATTCATTGTCTCACAACTGTCACTTTCCAAAACAAAAATAAAAATCTCAATATATAACACACATTTCATAAATATATCTCCAGAATAAATATAAATAACTTTAAAGAACTTAATGGTATAGAACATTACTTTCATCAAACAAACAATTACATTTACCTATCTCTACTTCATTGGATAAAATCTGTCTCCTCAAGAACTTCCCCGTTTACTGTTAAACAATTACAACAGTTGACTTGAGTTCTCCAATCAACAATACAAGATAGTTTGAACCATGTTCTTTCAACCATCAATTAATAGAGTACCGGCATGTAAGTAATATTTTATTTATTCGTTTATTTATTAATTCATTACAGTTTAATAGACTATTTTACCAATTTGTGGGTCTTACCTTGTCTGCTTAAACATTTTATTCATTTTTAAAAACCACAGACATGTAATATTGGCATAATTACTGTAATTTATATAATTTATATCACCTATCTTTGTTTTATCTTTATTAGACAACACCCTAATATGGGTTTATTATTTTCAGTATTGATTTAACTTTGTATCGTGACCTGAAGATGCTTTGCATATTGTAGAAAGCGAAACCGGTCGTCTGATAGTTAAATTAAATTGATGGTGAGTAAGTCTAATTTATTTTTTCTTTTACCTTTTGAAATGGACTCACACAAGCAACACATTCATGATATCTATTTTATGTTTGAAATATTTTAACTTATCACACACGACCAATCGTTGAGGGATTTTTACATTTTTATCAATTTGTACTCAATACGGCACTGCTCAAACGTGAAAAACTCACCAAGTAATTACAGTCATTTCATTGCTAATTTTATATGATTTTTAGATAATTTTGATTTTAATGTTACTTACTGGACCCTTGAAAGGTTAATATATCTAAAAAGTTACGTTTTTAATGCGAAAATTATAATACTAAAAGAGGTAACAGTCTAAAAAGTTACCAAAGTAAGTAAACTGTGAGATTTGTCGGTTCAAATGCACAGCTAATTTTCAAGAGACTATTCGGTTTGAAATCGTCAAAGAATACTGGAATTTGGCTAACTATAATCAGCAGAAAGATTTCATTTTGCAGCGTGTCACTTGTAATTCGCCTAAAAAAACCAAGTTTAAAAAACCATGAAAAAAATTGGAAAGAAAAAGCAAACAGAAATTGAAATTAAGACAGTGGAACAAATTCACATCAAAGTGAAAAGTTAAGATGCGTTTCACTATTTTATTACCTAAATAACAATGGAATCAAACAAAGGGTATGTTAAAAAAACTCTGGGAGTTTTGAAAAAGGCCCAGAGCTTCTGAGAAAAAAATGTACCCGGGAATAAAACGCTCGAGAATGTCTTACTATTGGTAAAGCAACACATCGAAAGTTTCACGGTTGGTTACACATTCATGGAGTGTTACTCAATGCACTCTGCTGTAGAAACAGACAAAAAAGGACAGTAGCCGGTGCTGTAGACTAGAACTAATAATTGGATAATGCGCTTTTTTAGAATCTTTAGAATCTTTAGAAAAAAAGATCTTTCAGGTTGCATTGTGAAAAGTTTTATGGCTCCTTTGGAATCTAAAATCTACATTTACATAAGAATTTTATGTACCTTAAGTTACCTTAAGAATATATGTATTAAGTTTTATTTTCCAGGTAGTTCCCGAAAAAAATCTTGTACAGGTCATAAGAAAAGGTTTTGTATATTTATTTTGCCTAAGAAGGATTTATAGAAGGTATAATTAGTAACTATTAGTAAATCAATACAACTTACGTTAAATATTTTTTCTACGTGTTCCTTGGCAGAAGAATCTTCTACTGCTGGTTGTGTAGCTCTTCCAAGCATTTCATAAATACTAGTAACAACATCAACCATTTCGTTTTTGCTAATGAGGCCATCTCCGTTCAGGTCGTACAGATTAAAGACCCACTGGATTTTTTCGTTGATAGTACCTCTTGACACTTTCGACAAAATATTGAGAAAATCCTGCAAATATAATATCAAGTATAGATAGATAATAGATATATAAATGTTGTATGAACAAAATATAGTTATACTATTGCAGCAGACCACACAAATAATTTTTGATGGTAAATACTTTTATCATCAACCTAAGGGCCTGCGTCAATTACTGATAGATATTGCAGGAGTAAATATACAAACTATAAGCTACAGTTTAGTACACGGTGCAACTTATGAATCAAATTTTTTTAAATACATTTGCATTTTTTAGGAATTTTAACAGATTTAGTAAATTAGAAGTAATGGCAATTTTAATGTTATTTCTAATATCACAATTTGTTTTGACACAGGTCTTCCTGATGAGAGATAAAACCTCGAACTACGTCTAGAAGAATAGTAGAGCTCGAAAAGATATGCGATGGATTCGACCGCTACCTGATGGAAATTCATTTTATATAACAATATCATCTACTTTCATTTTAACGTATTTTTTCTAAGTAAAGGGTGCAAAAGATAATGTTTTTCAAGGGTGAACTGTAGATGTATTATTGGAATAAAAAATTATTCCTAACATCGTCAAATAGCTTCCAGCAAGCTTGGATTTACAGTTCACTTAATTCTCATCCAAGAGAAGTCTTTTGACATCTTGTTGCTTCATATAGAGGTCGCTACTTGCGTACTAAGGCATGTTATGTTACTGTAAGAGACATATAGATAAATTTCATTTTAAATCCTTAAGAGAACTCGAATTAGCAAGAGTTATCAGCGACACGAAGATCAGATTTAACAGGAAACGGAAGACAGGAATGGCCATCCTAGACATCGGGAAGGCACATGAAATGGTCTGGAAGAAAGCCCTATTCTACAAGATAGACAAAGCTAGATTACCTCATTACTTAGTTAACATATGTGACACATATCTAACTAGTAGAACTTTCCACGTTTCAGCCGACCGAAAGATGTCCAGAATTCAAGAAATCCAAAAAGGGGCACCTCAGGGCAGTATACTCTCGCCCATTTTATACAACATATTTGTTTCAGACTTACCAACAGATGCAAAAACAAATGCAGCACTATATGCAGACGACACGGTAATATATACAACAGGAAAAGATGACAGAAGAATAGTTCAAAACATAGACAATTACCTTGGAAGAATCACAGAATTCACGGAAAAATGAAAAATCAAGATCAACACCCAAAAGACGCAATTCATCATGTTTATACAGGAGAAAAATGCACCAGTAATAGAAATCACCATGGGAGGAAATAGGATCCAATCAGAAGATTTAGTCAAGTACCTAGGAGTCTATTCCGACAGATATTATTCATCATCATCAGTGGCGTTACAGCTCTTTATGAGCCAAAGCCTTCTTCAGAACAATCCTCCATTCGCCCCTGTCTCTGGCAACTCTTCTCCATGCTCTAATTCCGATAGACTTCAAATCATTTTCTAGGTTGTCTTGGTATTTAAGTCTCGGTCTTCCTCTTCTTCGTTATCCGATCGGCTCTCTTCGGTCAAAAACTTTTCTGACTATGGCATTTTCCTCTCGTCTGATTACATGACCTATCCATCTGAGCCGTGCTACCTTAATGAATTTTACAACGTCGACAGATATTATTATAATATTATATATAAAGAAACAAATACTTCCTAATATTCTTAGGTCCAGTCCACTAACAAAGGCCAAGAAGAACCAGTTATACCAATTTTTATACCAAAATTCTTGTTTATATGCAATATCAATTGGCTTAACAGAATAAATAATCAAAAGACAATGGTTTCCCTAACTAAAAGTATTGAGAACCACATTGATCACAAATCTTTAATGGAAAATTTCAAATCTACTTGTAGCTTTTCCTGACTATAATCAGCAACAGCTGTGATAAACCTAAGGTAACAAATTTACTCTCGGTCTGGCATTCAACTCCTATTTATTACTAAACTGTTTAGGTAATTATTCTTGGCTCTTATCAAATAATTATTATATAATAGGCACAGTCGTTAGTAGGCCAATCCAAGGGGTTGACTTTTACGGCAAGTCGTTTACGTTTATAAAATTAAATCTTTATCATAACACGTTGCTTCAAATTGGCACAGGGTGGCAAAAATTAGTTACTTACAAACTTAAAAAAGTTACTTACAAAATAATAAATGAAGAATAAACGTATTAAAAACATTAAATGATATTTCATATTGTTATACAACTACTTAGATAAACTATTTAAAACACCTTTAATGTTTTACAGTATTTTTAATTTGTTTTTCATTTGACGTTAAAAACCGTCAGAAATATAAAAGTACAAATCTTATCTATATTGTTTACGCTTTACAGAAGGTACGTTTACGTGAAAACTATTCAAGCAATTTATCATTTGCAACTTTTTTTGTTCTTCTTTCTTCTTCTTTTGGTGCCTATCCTCTGTGGATGTTGGCAATCACGTTGGTCCATACAACTGCTCTAAATAGATGTACAGTAGTCATTCCTGCCCACTGTCTGATGTTCTTCAAGCACGATGTCCTTCTGCGCCCTTGAGATCTTTTGCCTTCTATCTTGCCTTGTAAAATTAGTTAAATTAGTTGATACTTCTTATTGCGCATCACATACCCTAAGCATGCCATCTTTCTGATTTTCACGATACGCATAATTTCCAGATCTTTAATCATACGTTGGATCACAGTGTTGTTTGTAACATGATGGATATAGGAAATTCTGAGCATGCGGCGGTAGCACCACATTTCGAAGGCTTCTAATCGTTTGGATGTTGCCTCCGTCAAGGTCCAGGCTTCGACTCCATATAAAAGGGTAGAAAATACATAGCATCTCAAGACTCGTGTTCTTTTATCAATGTTCAGGTGCATATTACATAAAATCTTCCTGAGGCGGTTGAAGACAGCTCTCGCATTTTCTATACGACATCTTATTTCCTGTGACTGGTCCCATTCCTTATTTAGGCTGCATCCAAGGTATGTAATTTTGTCGATTATTTTCAAGGGTTCATTATTAGCTGTGAATTGGTGCTGTATTACGTCGTTTTTACTTACTACAAGAATTTTGGTCTTCTTACAGTTTAAGTTCATGCCGTATCTGTCACAGGCTTCCACTACACGGTCTATTAATGTTTGCAGATCCTCCGCATTATCAGCAATCAAAATCGTATCGTCCGCATATCTTAAATTGTTTATGATTTCACCATTGATTTTTATATTTTCTTCAACTTTTTTTACAAAATGCATTTAACCTAAAGTGATAGTATTGAAATATTAATAATGTAGTATTGATCAGATCGTAAACCTATTTCACAATCTACGGTAAGCGAAAATATAAAGAATTAGGCCATGTGAGAATGAAAATATTCGACATAGTTTTAGCGGCAGTAGAAAATCTACACTATACAGTGCGAGAATTATCTAGGAATTTTGGTGTTGGAAAGTCTTCAGTATCAAATGTTTTTAAAAAGGTAAAATACCATCCTTATAAAGTACGTATTATTCATGAATTGGCTGAAGACGACTTTGACCAAAGAACTGAATTTTGTGAGTACATGATGAACCAACCTAACAATTTCATTAATAACGGTTTATTTTCGGACAGGCAACGTATCATTTGAACGGTCACATTAACCGACAAAACACCCGTTATTGGTCTGATGAAAATCCACACTGGATGCAAGTGTCCCATAGGGAAAAACCTCAAAAAAAACGGGCTGGTATTGTGAAAAATACAATTATTGGTCCACATTTTTTTGATAAAAAATTTAACAGGAGCATTATATCTGGATTTCCTACATATATATTTAGGGATTCTACAGTATTCACTGCCTTCCCTCGCACAACCGTTTCCATCTCTCTCTGTTGTTCCATTCTCCATCGTTTAGTCCTCTCTTACTCATGGCGTCGTCTACTTCGTTCCTCCAGGATTTTCGGGGTCGTCCTCTTTTCCTCCTTCCTATGGGGCTCCATTCGGTTATTCTCTTTATCCATCTGCTGTCGCTAGCTCTTCTTACATGTCCATACCACTTTAGTCTTTTTTGTTCTATATATGTTAGTATGTCTGTTTCTATTGATGTTCTTTGCTTTATTTCGTCATTACTTCTCCTATCCATTCTTGTTACTCTGCAGCATCTTCGCAGGCATTCCATCTCTGTTGCTATTATCTTACTGCGATTTCCTACAAAATACATTAATTCCTGATCTGATCTAGCTTTTTCCTGATATTGAAATACCCACTAATTTAGACCGCAGAATCTGGTTTTAACAAGATGGTGCACCGCCACATTTCGCCGTAACTGTGACCGAATTTTTAAACAGAACTTTTCAACAACGGTGGATATAAAGAAGGGGACCAGTGGAATGGCTCCGTAGATCACCTGATTTGAACCCATTAGATTTCTTTTTATGGAGTTATTTAAAATCTATAGTCTACACAAACTGTACCAATTTCAAGCAACTTTTTATACATTTTTGGAATCAGCTCAGCAAAGGAAATAATATAAATTGGAAAAAAGGGGGTTACTTAAAAAAAAAGGTGATGACGTTATCATACGAACGTGGTTTACCCTGTATAGTAGATTATAGTTTGAAAAAGTAGTAAATTAAAATCAAAAATCGACTTGTTTCGAGAAATTCTAATAATTTTGTTTATTTAGCTAATAATGAATTTATGCGTTACTTTATGGAGGCACTATATATATATATATATATATATATATATATATATATATATATATATATATATATATTTCTGGATATAAAATTGGGCATCAAAGGTAAAACGCTTTAATCTGTGTGTCTGATACGACCGATGGTAATCTGGCCTAAAACCGCGACCCTTGTCGGATCCACAGGTGTAAAGTTAAACTCTGACATTATAATAGTTTGAAGCCCAACACGGTTTTGAGTTATCTGGAATAATTAATTAGAAGTTGTGTTATACACTGCCGTGGTATTAACCAAGCTGAGGGTAAGGGATCACTTTAAGCGGGGATCAATAAGATCCGTTTTAATTTTTTACCTATCCGGATTATACGGCGCAAAAAGGTCTCGGAAAAACTTTCTGGATTATATACAAGCTACACTATTAGGAGCAACGACGTTAATTATAAAAAAACTTAATTACTTAAAAAAGCGGAACTTTTTTACAAGCCGTCGGAGATATAGGAGGTAAAACCCCATTTAACAGAGAAAAAGATAAAGAATACAAATTTAAGGATTTAAAAAGAGTATTTGTAATTTATAAATATGCTATACAAACACACATACATACACACACACACACACATATATATATATATATATACATATATATATATATATATATATATATATATATATATATATATATATATATATATATGTATATATACAGTGTGACCAATTAATTTGGCACAGAAATTTAGTTTTTTTTATCAAAATGTGATTTACACAATCAAAAGCTTTGGAATAATCACAAAAACAGTGGCAGTATAAAGATTACTGTTTAGTTCTTGATAGACCTTATGTAGTACAGAATATATAGCACCGCTGGTACATTTATTAGATTAAAAGCCGAACTGACTTAGTGATAAAATGTTGTTTTCAACGAGAAAGGACATAAGTCGGGCTATTATAAGTCTCTTCAATAATCTTGGATAGTACCGGTAGTAAGGCAAAAGGTAATGAGGTGAGAAATCTGCGACAATATAATCAATTATGGTAGATGTTGTTTTATTTTCTATGTGTCATGCGTGAAAAAAGCTATTCGCAAGTATATGTACAGCCAAATAAAGAAATTTGTTGACGAGCCAATTTGGTCAGATTTGGGTATTGGTTGGGCTAATATACTTTTTGTAAAATTCACTCCATCTGTTTGGAAGGCAATTATGATATGACGGTTTTAGAAGAGAGTTGCTTTGTATTGAAATCAATTCTAACTGTAGGTTTAATTCGGCGCTTTCAATTTCAACACCAAACGGATTTTGGAAGACTTTCATGTTGGTTATTTGTAATTTAAAGTCTGTGAATATCTCATAAAACTCATTCCTTAATAGAAAATACAGTAAAGGCTTCCTACTGAGGTGCTCTGATGAGTCCTAAATAGAACAAAATACGTATAAGCGATTTGTAGAAGCACTATATGTGAAATCAAATCTTACATGTCTTTTCTATATCTTTATTCACTCGTGTTTTGAGTACTAGAAGCCAGTTCATCAAAGGTTCTTACTTAGATGAAACGATATGATGTGGAATCTAATTTTAGATTTCCCATGCCGATTTCTTTCATCGTCTGTTTGCTCTGTATATCGTAGAAAGTACAGATTTGAGTGAGACTGAATTTTTTTTCGAGCATGTAGTAGAAATCTCCGGATTTTTACTTTTTGCTTCATTCTTTAATCTTTGCAATAACGACGCGTACTTGGTCCAATGCCTCTTGA
Organism: Diabrotica undecimpunctata; assembly: GCF_040954645.1. NCBI lineage: Eukaryota > Metazoa > Arthropoda > Insecta > Coleoptera > Chrysomelidae > Diabrotica > Diabrotica undecimpunctata. The sequence continues at coordinate 53,754,415 of NC_092812.1, forward strand.
TTTTTGCAAGATAATGTATCCTAATAACCAACTGCTTTTGTTTCAACTGTTTCTCTAATAATATGACCTTCTTAGTAAAAGCTTGAACTTCATAAAGCTAGAATTATAGTTGATCTTTTTATGGTTCATATTTTGCTTGTCTTGACAGTGTTTCAAATATCGGGAGACTTTGCGATTAACTTTTTCAGCACAGCGTACCGTTTACGTCAAATTTTTTATCCCTAATCAGGCGCAAATTCGTGAAATATATCGTAATTTCTAATTTCGGGTTAAAATAAGATAAAAAAATATTTTCAAAAGGCTACGAAAATTACCATTCTGTCAAACTAGCACATCATTTATAGGAATTTTTCATGTTACAATATTTTTTGACAAGGGTATGGATACAGAATCTACCTGAAGCTTATGCTACAAAATTTATTATTCACCGCTGCTTACAAAGCCAAAGAAAACTCAAAAGTTTTTCAACTTCGCCGAGGTTGAAATGCTAATAGATATTTATTTCCATCTAAACATGTTCGAACAAAATTGGCGAAAAGGTAGGTTCTTGAATATAAAATTCCGTGCCAGTCGTCTTTTAAGCATAGCGATTGAATTGTTCAGCATAGCTTTAAACCAATCGACACACGGGCCCTTTTGAGCGATTTTAAAATTGAGCAGTATCTAACATGAAGAAATATTTTTAATTGGTAAATAATGCCGTTTTAAGTCTGCACGGATAAAAGTAAAGTTCAAGCATGCTTCAATACATTAGATTTAATGAATAGTATCGACGTTCCCTGTCATGATAGCCGATTTTGGACGACATTCGCGAAAATAGATATTTTAGCAAATTACGTAGACACGTTCACAATTTTTTTTAATTGTAGTATCGTTGTATAGAAACATTTTTACCAAAGTGTCGTAAGTGTTACAATTAAATGCACTTTTTGGCAAAATATGTTAAACATATCATCAAAAGTTCGCTGAGAATTTCACCATGCAAGAACCCAAGTGATTAGTGAGACTCATAAATTAATGAAGGCTTTATGGAAAGGAAAAAAATCCCGTAAGCGTGGACTAGGCTGTGATATGTTCTATTCGCAAACAGATAAGTAAAAATGCATCTCAAAATTATTGGTCAATAGCATTACTAAATGTGACGTACAAAATATTTGTCACATAGACCAAAGCTATTGGAAAAAATAGGTGAAAACTATAATTGGAGAATATCAATGTAGGTTCAGCCAGAGAAGCATGCCATAGCAGATTTTTATGCTTTCAAGAAATACATGCTGACAGTTACCGATATGGAAAACCGACGATGGTTCTATATGAATTGAAGAACCCTTAAAATATTTAGGAATAGATATAAAAAATTTTAGTATGCAAAAATTCCTCCAAAGTTAACTCCAATAGCATCTTTACTAGCCAAATCTTTACAAACAAATTTTCAGTTTTGTTCCACCAAGATCAGTTAAAATAATAGAAAAATTAATAGCTGATAATTAGTATTTTTTTGGTTAGAGCACAATGTTATTCTAGTCTCTTAACACGATTTCTGCCGAATCGTTCTGTAACTAGCAACCTCCTTCTAGCCCTTAATGAATGGACTTTATGTCTGGACCGATATGAGCCAATTGATATTATTTATATAGAATTTTCCCGTGCATTTGATAAGGTAGATGTCTATATAAAAATAATACTGAAGGGTACGTGGTGAGTTGCTATTGTGGTTAGAAAACTTTTCGATGGAAGTGGAAAATTACTGCCCTATGCCACATGCAGTAGCCAGTGGTGTCCCTCAGGGATCTATGTTAGGGCCTATTCTGTTTTTGCTGTACGTTTCTGATTTAACGTGTGGATGGTAGCCAAAGTCGGTTTAAGTGACCTTAACCAGCTATCAAAATGGAGCATGAAATGCTTACTTCTATGTAAGTTTTTTTTTATAAATTAATAGTTACCACAATTACTTTATTGTAAAGACAAAAGGTAAATTTATGTGTCATTAAAATTAGTAGATAATTTAAGGTCAAAAATTAAATCACTACCTTAAAGTTATTGGCCAATTAAAAAAAAAATGGAATATGGTGAGGTTCGATTCAAACTCACTTTGGCGGTTATACACGTTTTTCAACAAAATTTTTAAATAATCTTTTTTAAAAACGATCGAGTGAAAATCGAAAAATTTTTTAGTTAAAGACGTAATTTTCATTACAATTAATTGTGGATTAATATAATATCATATAGAATCATATATAATGAACAAAGACCACTTAACATAACCTACCTTTCACACTAAATTATAATTTTATTTGTGATTAACATTAAAAACCGAGATTTAGTGTTTTATATTTATTTTTTAAAAAAGGCCTTATATTACTGTGGATTTAGTTTGGCGTTAAAAATTTTTCCAGCCAATTTTCATCGGACGAGTACGAAATTTTATTCATGTCATTTCCGTTTCCCTTGAAAAATGATCACTGCATCTGCATGACCGTAAAAGTGAAGATTGCTCGGAAATAACTAAATATTGTGGAAGATTTTATTTGTACGTGATTTAAGCAATATGCAAGGTTGTAACAGTAAATATCCATGTACAAATAATATTTATTTTATAAATACATTAACACATTTAAACTCATGCGATTAATCTGTCTTAATATTTCAACCTTAATTATCTATTAATAAAAATACTTCCTTCTTTCTCATAAAGCAACTCACTGCTACAGGGAAGATTATAATATATTTATATCACCTGACTCTTTTTCATGCTATTAACTGCTTAAACAACCAAGATCTGAAAATAATTAGAAATCTTTACTGGAATCAGACAGCAAATCTCAGAGTTGAAGGTGAACACACTCCTCTTCTTAACATGCCATACACAAAGTGCGTAGGCGACTATCTCATTACTAGAATTCTGTTCTTGGCGGCGTGACACAGCTCGCCTGTATTGTGTATTCCTGTCCATTCTTTAATATTCCTTAACCAGGATAATTGTTTGCGGCCGGCTCCTCTCCTACCTTCGATCTTCCCTTGTAGGATTAACTGTGGTATTTCATATTTTGCTCCTCACAATATGTGCCCAAGGTAACTAATCTTGCGTTTTTTAATTAATTCAAAGAGTTCCCTTTCCACGCCGGCTCTCTTAAGGACGTCATCGTTTCGAACTCTATCCACCCAAGGTATGCGCAACATTCTTCTCAATGACCACATTTCAAATGCTTCAAGTTTGTTGATAAATGTTTTTTTCAAAGTCCGCGTTTCCATGCCATAAAGCAAGATTGACCATATGTAGCACTTGACCATTCTGTAGCGTATTTCGAAATTTAGGTTTTGATTACATAGGAGCGGTCTGAATTTCACAAAAGCTTGTCTTGCCATTTGTATTCGGGTTTTTATTTCTTGTTGTGGATCCGATTGGTCATTGATTGTAGTGCCAAGGTATTTAAAAGTTTTCACGCGTTTTATGCGATCGTCACCCAAGCATATTATCGGGTTTTCTGGAGGGTTTCTGCTAATGACCATATATTTCGTTTTCAAAATGTTGATTTTGAGGCCATATTTTTTACCTATGCTATTCACCCTATCAAGTAATAACTGCTGATCTTCCAAATTATCAGTTATAATCACTGTGTCGTCCGCATAGCGTAGGTTGCTAATTGGTATGCCGTTCACCTTAATGCCTAATTCCGTGTCTTCTAATGCTTCCGCAAATATATTTTCAACTTATAAATTAAAAAGCATCGGAGAGAGTATGCAGCCTTGGCGGACACCTTTCCGGATTTCAAATTCATCCGTATATTGGTCTTGATCAATCCTCACCTTTGCCATTTGGTTCCAGTATAGATTCTGAATAATTCTGATCTCCTTCTGGTCAATGTTGGCCCTATGTAGTAGTTCCATCATGATATCATGTTTAACATTGTCAAATGCCTTCTCGTAGTCGATGAAGGTGAGGTAGACATCTTTTCGTTGATCTAAATAGTTTTGTATTAAGGTGTTCAAACATAAAATTGCCTCTCTTGTTCCTAGTCCTCCCTTAAAACCGAATTGTGTTGACCCGCTAAGTTCTTCTAGTATCTTGTACATTCTTGAGTGTAATATCCTAAGGAAGAGTTTCAGCAAGTGACTCATTAAACTGATTAAGCGGTGTTCATTGCATTTTGTGGCATTAGCTGTTTTTGGGATCATCACAAAGGATGACTGCAGCCATTCTCGCGGAATGTAACCAGTATCATAAATTCTATTGAACAGCTTTACCAAGATTTCGATATTCTCCTCGTCTATTAGTTTTATTGCTTCTATATTAATTTCATCTGGACCTGTTGCTTTATGCATCTTTGTGGTTCTAACTGCATATTCTATATCACTTCGCATTATTGATGGCCCTGATAAGTTTTCGGAAGGAAGTTTGCGCGTTGGTTGTGTTGGTCTTACGTCATTAAAAAGTCTTTCTGCGTATTCTTTCCACGCCATTGCTATCTCCTCTTCTGACTCTATGTATTCGTTTCTGTCGTTGCGTATTCTTGTTCTGTGGTGGCTTTTGTGTATATTCGATATTTCTTTGATCTTCTTATGTAGTCCAAAACTATCTCCTTTTTCCTGCAATTGTTCTATTTCGTTGCACCTTTCCACCATCCAACGTTCTTTTGCTTTCTTAACCTTCTGGCGAATTTCTTTATGTATCTGTTTGTATTTGTCTTAATTACGTTGTTGTTTATGTTGTCTTCGCTTTTCCATTAGATCCATAATTTCGTCCGTCATCCATTCGTTACGCTTTCTCTTTCTGATCTGTGTTTTAACTTCCCTGTTTACTGCCAGAATCGTTCCTTTAATATCATTGACTATCTCTTCGATATCATCATTTTGTTCTATTATTCGCATTCTTTCATTAATTTGATTTGCATAACTCTTCTTAAGATTTTCGTCTCTCATTAGTTCTCTTGTATTTATAGGCGTGCTGGTGTTTGTATGTGTTCTTTTAATTTTTGCTAGTTTTAACCTCACATCTGCTATTAGCGGATTATGATCGGATGCAATGTGAAAAGAGATCAATCACAAAGATGTAAACACACTGACTATGGGAAAATCATGCGTGGAGTGAGGCAAGGCTGTATTTTGTCTCCTCTAATCTTCAATCTGTACTCTGAAAGAAATATTTATAGGAGCTTTGCATGAAACTGAAAAAGGTATTCTACTAAATGGTTACCGGCTAAACAACATCAGATATGCAGATGACACCATAGTATTTGCGGACAACTTAGAAGACCTACAAGTTTTTATGAACAAAATCACGTATTACAGTCAACAATATGGACTCAATATAAACGTTAAGAAGCTTATGATAATTAGCAAGAAAAGGATATCAGAAGGTCAACTTTACGTCAACCAATCCCCTGTAGAAAGAGTGACACACTACAACTACCTCGGCACCATAATAAATGAAGAATGGACCAACAACCAGGAGATTAGAGCACGCATCGGAAAAGCTAGATCCACCTTCAATCGGATGGGGGGCTTCTTCAAGAGTCACAACCTCTCTCTTGATATAAAAGTAAGAATGCTGCGATGCTACGTCTTCTCTGTCCTTTTTTATGGTGTTGAATCGTGGACCTTGAACGAAGATATGTGCACAAAACTGGAAGCATATGAGATGTGGCTATATTGGAGAATGCTTAAGATCCCGTGGACTGACCGAGTCACAAATAAGGAGGTCCTCAGAAGAATAAATAAGAACCGAGAGATACTGGCTACCATCAAATATGGAAAGTTACAATTCTTCGGACATATTATGCGAAATGAATCCAGATATGCTCTCCTTCAAGCCATCCTGCAAGGAAAACTATTTGGAAAACGAGGTCCAGGAAGAAGAACATCTTGTACATAATACAACAAAAAATTGTACATAATACAACAAACAAAAGCAACAGAAAATAGAACAACATGGCAGTGACACTGACTTATCATATTGTCGTAAAATTGAAATCATTGTATTTGCATTTTCCTTATACACAAAATGCAATTTTCATTTTACCACTATTAATTTTGTTCACAAACTTTCCTGATACTTCCCTGCATCGAATATAAAAAGTTGTACAGCGATTCATTTTGCTGCGGAAAATTGATAGGTTTAGTGGTTTTTAGTGCTTCGTTTCCTCGACTAACTAGTCATATTGCTACCAAAATGAATGCATCTGTTATTTAATTGGCTATCATTGGCTGTGAATTTATTACTAATTGTTGTGGCGGAGTATGGTTTTTACCAAAAATCGCAAACTGTTTTTTTACTGCTAAAGTTGAGGCTGTATTCTTAACTCGTTTCTGCAAACTTAGTATCTAAAATTATTTAGACGTTCTCCATTTATTAGTAATGAAATTGCTGTCTTTTGGGGCTTCTTTAAATATCTCTTCTAAGAAGATTATCTAGCAATGAAATCTCGAAACTCAAATGAAAGATCAAGTGAATAGAGCAAACAGAGCCGCAAGCTGCCTGAATGAAACAATATGGAGAAATAAAAATATTGGAAAAGAAATTTTCTTCTTCTTATGCCATCCCCATTAACGGAGGTTGGCGACCACATTTCTAAAAGTTTCTTTGTCTATTGCAACGTGGAATAATTCGTCTACAGTCATGTTTGTCCAGTCTCGAATATTTCGCAGCCATGACTTTCTCTTTCTACCTATTCCCTTTTTAAAATCGACTCTACCCTGCATGATGCCTTGCAGAAGACTATATTTATCATTCCTCAGTATGTGTCCAAGGTATGCAGTCTTGCGTACTTTTATTTTTTATTGTTCTCAACAATTTTTTGTCTCGACCCATCCTTCTCAGCACTTCCTCATTGGTGACCCTGGAAGTCCATGGAATTCCCAACATTCTCCAGTATATCCAAAGTTCAAAGGCTTCAAGCTTCTTAACTATTTGCGCTTTAGACGTCCATGTTTCTACACTGTACAATAGTTGGGACCAGACGTAGCATTCAACATACCTCAGTCTCAGCGCAGTATTCAGATTTTTGTCACCGAACAATTGCTTGAATTTTAAGAACGCTGCCATTGCAATTTCTATTAGTACCCTGATCCCTTGGTCTGGATCTAATTCTGTGTTGATGTAAGCTCCCAGATATTTATATGTTGTCACTCTCTCTATTTACTGTCCACCAAGCGTTAGGCGTTCATTATTTATTGGACTCCTTGATACTATCATAAATTTGTCTTATCTTTGTTGATGTCAAGTCCCATTTGAATGCATTCACTATTTATTGCATCTAGTAAAGTTTGTAGTTCTTCTTTACTCTCAGCCATAATTACCGTTTCATCTGCTTATCTCATGGTGTTTACGATTTCTCCACCAATTCCTATTCCCTCTTTTTTTTTCTCATAAGGCTTTTCTGGATGTTCAAGGATGTCAGAAACAGCATAGATGAAAACACTTAGAAAAATTTATGGTAAGACACTGTGACAGAGCTAGAAGTACAGATATATGACGTAGATGCACAGTGGAGAACATAAAAAACTGAGTAAGAAATAGAAAAGTAGAATGCAACGATCATATAAGCCAAATGACAACAAATAGAGTAGTAACGGCAAGAGACGGTTCCCCAGTAGGAAGACGATCAGTAGGAAGACCACGAAAACGATAGCACGACAACTTACTGGAGGCAAATTGAAAAACAGACAGAAGTCATGTCTACATAAAAAGAAGAAGAAGAGTAGATATTAAAAAGGAAGGGAGATAAAACGCACTCTTGTTCGATATCTCTGTTCATCACAACGTCTCAGCTCAGTTGGTTGCCCGTTCTAATTTTTGTTGTTTGGACATCATCCTTAAATCTTAATATTTTGGAGATTCCTTAGATTTATTGTTTTAGTTTTCACAACTATGTATAAACATGTCTATTATATTTAATATTGTTTAATTGAATGGCTTAATATTTGAGTCTGCTCCTGCCTATGTTATTGCCTGTAAACCGACAAAAAGATTCCAAGACAATAGGTATAAAACAAAGAACAATAAGCTTTTTATCCCTATGCGTGCCTAAAGTAACAAACTGTAAAACACGTCAATACGTTTATGGTAGCTCTAAAATTCGGTAATTTTATTTTCCGCCGAAAAATTTATAGATTTCATCCTTACCCACCCATGCTTCCATAAATATCTTTTGAATAGGTGCTTTACTCCTGAATGAAATCTGGAATGCGTTACGCGAAATATAAGTTACTTTCCCTTTAAAGGCCTTGATAGAGGTCGTGCGGTTTCATTATAAATATAACCTATAGTGAAATGTGCCATTTTTATCAGCGATACTGAAATCGAACCTCGCTTTACTCACTCACCGTTAGCCAATTGAACACGGAATATTGCTTCATTTGTATTGTTGCTCTTGTTAGGGATGTATGGATTGTGGAAGGTAACATGGTATGGAAGAGTAAAGAAAATTCATACAGGGTCTATAAAAAAGCTCTTCATTAACGAATTTTTTATTTAATTGTCTTTATTAAAAATATGGCACTTGAGAGATGTCCTACTCTCAGAAAGGGGGTTTTTGTATTCGCCAAATTGCAATAGATGTGACATGGTAACTTTCTAAATGACATTACATGGTAATTAACGAACCTGATTGTAAATACACGTTTGCAATTTACGGTTTAAGTGAAATTATCGCTAAATTAAAAGCTTTTAATAGTTGAGTCCGAGAACAACGTCCGAAAAACTGTAGCGATTATAGAATGATAAGCCTTATGAGCCACACTTTGAAAATATTTCTACGCATCATCCACAGTAGAATCAGAGATAAATGTGAAGAAGACCAGGATGAAACACAATTTGGCTTCAGAAATGGACTGGGAACTCGGGACGCCCTCTTTGCACTAAATGTATTACTGCAGAAATGTCGAGATCAAAGGAAAGACGTCTTTGCTGTATTTATTGACTATGAAAAGGCATTTGATCGAGTACAGCATCACAAATTAATTACAATATTAAAAGATAAAGGAGTTGATAGTCAAGACATACGATTCATAGAAAAGTTATACTGGCGTTATAACAGCGACAGCTCGCATAAACGGAAAATCAATAGAAATATGTAAAATACAAAGAGGTGTCAGACAGGGTTGTATACTATCCCCACTGTTATTTAATTTATATTCAGATAGAATATTTAAAGAAGCGGATGGCGAATATTTGGAATGGGGCGTGAAAGTTAATGGAATTCTGATAAATACAATCAGATATGCAGACGATACAGTTATTTTAAGTGATGACATGAATGGATTACAATGCCTTTTAAATGCCATTGATACAGTGGGAAGAGAGTTTGGCCTAAACATAAACTGTTCAAAAACAATACACATGGTGTTTAGCCGTTTAGCACATCAAGATGCACGATTATATGTTGATGGTCATATAATTCAAAGAGTGTCCAGTTTTAATTATCTTGGTTGCCATATTACTGAACAACTAGATCCAGATCAAGAGATTAAACGTATAATCGAGATAGCCCGCACGACATTTTTAAAAATGAAGTCATTCTTCTGTAATGATAACTTGCAACTTCAACTTCGAAAGCGCATGGTTAAATGCAACATTTGGTCAGTCCTCTTATACGGTGTCGAAGCATGGACATTAAAAATATCCACCATTAATCGTCTGGAGGCCTTTGAAATGTGGCTGCACAGACGTATACTAAAAATTCCATGGACGGCTATGCTGACAAATGTGGCAGTCCTTGAGAGAGCAAATGCTGCTCGCGAGCTGCTTGATAACATCAAATGTAGAAAGATGGCCTATTTTGGACACGTAGTAAGGGGAGACCAATATAATATTCTTCAACTTATTATGATGGGTAAAATCGAAGGACGCAGAGGAATTGGTAGAAAGCAGACCTCTTGGTTGAAGAATATCAGGGAGTGGACCGGAATGAGGAAAGCTGAGCAACTATTTAGAATAGCTCAAGACAGAGACAGTTTCGCCATGTTAATCGCCAACGTCAAGGGGACTTGATAGGGCACGTTAAGAAGAAGAATAGTTGAGTTTTATAAGTTCAGTCTTTAATAACATCGAGAAAACGACTGTGAGAAAACAATGGGTGTAAGTGAATTGAGGTGGTCAGGCTCAGGTATTTCTCACAAAGACAACTTTACAGTGTACCATTCCGGTAGCGACGCCACAGGTAAAACACCATGAGACTCGCCTGAAGAATGATCAAGGAAACTACGTTCATGCCCAGGAAGAACCAGCTAAAATCTGGGTAAACTATGCTTCGTGCCTCTTTGCGGATAATAGACCGAATTTTCCAACTACTAAACTACCCACGGAAAATTTATCCGGCCCTCCCATTATTCGCGCCGAGGTGGAGTACGCTATAAAAGTAGCAAAACTAGGCAAGGCCCCTGGACCGGTTGGAATTACTACGGAAGCCATAAAAATTTTGGAAGATGATAACATCGACATGCTGGTAAAAATTTTCAATGCCATATATAACACCGACCACATTCCAACGGATTGGCTTTATTCAACCTATATAATGATCCCTAAATCACAAAGAGCGACAAAATGCAACGACCACAGACTGATAAGTTTAATGAGCCATTTGCTTAAGCTGTTTCATAGCATCTTTCACACAAGAATGTTCAGAAAGTTGGAAGATCTAAGCGGTGAGACACAATTTGGTTTCAAGAGCGGACTGGTCGGCTCATGTTCACAACTTAAGAAAAAGCTATCAAGTTCATTATTTGTTATTCGCCAACCAGCAAGGGTTTTCAACTTTGAAACATTAAAAATGACATATTTGTCTTTATTCCACTATCACCTAAACTATGGTATAATCATATGGAGCAATTCAACAAATGCACTTCAAATTTTTAGAATGCACAAGAAAGCTATCAGAATTTTAGCAAGGTTAGTTATCTAGAATACTACCGACCTTTCTATATTAAATTTAAAATTATGTCGCTATCTACTCTGTTGATATTTCAAGTTCTAACTGAAATTCACAGAAAACGTGCCCATTTAATAAAGTAGTCCACGTTCACATTACACGAAACTGTCACTACCACGAACAAATCGCTGTAGATTAAGTCTTTCAGAAAAAATTGTCTTAATTATAACTATTACAATATTTTACCAAAAAGTATTAAACAACTAAGCTGTAATAGTTTCGATAAAGTTATAAAAAAATATCTTCTGAAATATTGTTTTTACTGCTCAGAAGAATATATGACTCATTGCAGAACATCCACTGAACTGCTTACCGTAACTTTGCCATAAATCTTTTTCTGTTTAATATTTGTTTTTATTTGTGTATATTTAAGGTACTGTTGTGAATTTATTAATTGTTAAGTCTTTAATTTATAATGTCTTGTTCTTATCTTAATTCATTAAAAAGCACAATGACTGATATTTATTTATTTTCACTAAACATACATAATTTATTAAAAAGCGAACGTAACATTTTATCGCGAGCGCGTCGTCCGAGTATTAACTGCCCTCCATATAAAAATGTTGTATTTATATACGAAATCCTGATATACTAGAACAGCATCGAAAGATCGAGAAGCTTGGCCGGCTCATTCACCATAATTTTGGTTCTAGACTTCCACCGAAATTTCTACAATAAAACAGAATAATTAGTCATAAAAGTTAGGCCAGTATATTTATCGTAACATTGCCCCCCTCTTAAAAGATGGTTCCTCCTGGAACCTTGTCGGGACTGGAACCGGAACTGTATGCTGGTATCGGCAACTGGACCCTCTTTTACAACTTCCAGTTGTATAAAAATGACAAGGGACGGTTTTCTCTCCGCACCAGTAACTATGCGGATTGCAACAGACTAACACCTGGACTTCGGTGTCTTTAAAGATCTCCTCCACCATATTTCGGATAACCCTCCAATCTAATTGGCGGCACTCCAACTTTGGCATGGCTAACTTTTGCACGTCGGACTCTAGTACGTGCCCTCTCAATTGAAGTAAGGCTTCCCATACATCTCGGTAGGTAGGTTGGTCACGGGCAGTGTCTTTTGTTACCAGGTAGAAAAGGTAACGTGATGCATCTTGGAGTTTCAAGGTTTTACCGGACGCTGGCACTTGGCATTGAAGTTCTGCAACTCGACCAAACTTCCTTCGAAAGACGGATGCCAACCCTGGTGCGTCTTTGATACTGGCCGGGATGGTAAGGGCCAGCGAGTAGTCATCGGGGAGCGCGAGTAGATCTTGCTTTTCTTCAGTGGTAACACCATGTCTCGCTTTACCGGTACCTCCATAGGCACCCATGAATTCCTCAAACGTGAGGTCAGACACATCTTGGACTTGGTTTACTTCCACTTCTTCATCTACGTCGTGGTCACCTTCGAAAGATGCCAACCGGTTATGGTGTACTATCATCGGCTTTCCCCTCGGAATCTTGCTTATTCGGTAGATGACATCGTTGATCTTCTCCATGATGAGGTATGGACCTTCCCAAAACTGCTGCAATTTGGGAGAACAACCTTTTCGCTTCTTGGGATTATACAGCCATACTTTGTCGTTCTTCTTAAAGCAACCCTTTTCGGCTTGTGTATCGTACCGTTTCTTCATTCGGTCGCTAGCGATCTGAAGGTGGGAACGGACCAACTCATGTACATCGTCCATTCTTCTTCGTAATTCGATCACATAATCTTCACCTGCTACATCTTCTCCAGGTCGACACCCAAACTCTAGATCACAAGGTAGTCGCATTTCGCGTCCGAATAGGACTTTCGCTGGTGTCTGGCCTGTTGATTCGTTAACAGCAGATCTGTAGGCCATTGTGAAGAACGGAAGGTATTGGTCCCAGTCTCGCTGATGATTGGACACCATCTTTGTCAAATATTTGCCAACTGTCCTATTCATCCGTTCTACCATACCATCAGATTGCGGATGATATGCTGTAGTTCTTGTTTTCTTCATGCCTAGTCTATCACATATTCCTTGGAATAGATCACTTTCGAAGTTCCTGCCTTGGTCACTATGGATCTCCAAAGGCACTCCAAATCGGCTGATATATTCTTGGATCAACTTATCTGCAACGGTGGCGGCCTTCTGGTCTGGAAGTGCGTAAATCTCGACCCACTTAGTGAAGTAATCCATTACTACCAACATGTACTTGCCCCCATTTTCACTTTCTGGAAATGGCCCTGCAATGTCCAAAGCTATTCTTTCAAACGGGCTTCCAACATTATATTGTCTCATAGGAGCTCTCCTTTTCCGGTGAGGCCCGTTACTCGTAGCACAAATAGTACATTTCTTACACCAGTCTTTTACGTCGTCGGAACTGTTCATCCAATAAAACCGTTCCCGAATTCGCTGAAGGGTTTTCCTTACACCAAAATGCCCTCCCGATGGACTGTCGTGTAACTGACGAAGTACTTCGGCTATTCTGCTCTTTGGAATCACCAACTGTCTTCTTTTCTCTGAACCGTCATCATTTTCCAGGACTCGTTTGAGCAAGCCATCTTCGATGATAAATGAGTCCCACTGGGCCCAATACGTCTTAACTACTGAGCATAGGGTTGATATTTCCTGCCAAGGTGGTCGACGGTTTTCCTCTTTCCATTTTCGGATTTTCTGTATAACTGGATCTTTCTCTTGTTCTTCCCTTATCTTAGTGGGCGTCCAGTCGTCGTTGACAATCGTCGTTCTTAGCACTGCTGCTTCCTTGGATTCCGTTTTGTTGCAGTGGGGACACTCTGCTGGGCATGGCCGTCTGGAAAGAGAATCAGCGTTTCTGTGGCTAACTCCGGCTCGGTGCTCAATCTTAAAATCGTATTCTTGGAGTCGTTCGATCCACCTGGCTATCTGACCCTCTGGATTCTTAAACTGCATCAACCACTTAAGGGCGGCATGGTCGGTTCGGATTAGAAACTTTCTGCCATAGAGGTATTGATAGAAGTGCTCTACTGATTTAACTACTGCTAGAAGTTCTCTCCTCGTGACGCAATAATTCCGCTCAGGTTTTGAAAGAACTTTACTAAAATATCCGAGGACTCGTTCCTGTCCTCCTTGAATCTGAGACAGCACTCCTCCAATTCCCACATTACTTGCATCTGTATCTAAGATGAACTCTCCTTCTGGCAGTGGATACCCTAAAATTGGTGCTGTTATTAAGTGCTTTTTCAACGTTTCAAAGGCATTTTGGCAGTCTATATCCCAGCGGTATTCTCTTGCTTCCTCTGTAAGTCGCGTTAATGGCTTAGCGATATCTGCAAACTTCTTAATAAACCTCCGGTAGTAAGTACATAGTCCAAGAAAACTTCTCACTTGATGTTTGTCAGTTGGTTTTGGCCATTCCTTAATGGAATCGATTTTTCCTTTATCCACGGCCACTCCTTCTTTACTGACTATATGACCCAGATAATTGACTTTACCTTGAAATAGCTGGCACTTCTTGGGGTTTAGCATCAATTGGGCAGCTTTAAGTCGATTAAAAACGTTTTCTAAATTCCTCAAATGATCTTCGAATGTCTCCCCCAAGACGATTATGTCATCTAAATAAACCAGGCATGTTTTCCAAGATAACCCTCTCAACACATTTTCCATAAGCCTCTCAAATGTCGCAGGAGCATTACAAAGTCCAAATGGCATAACGTTGAATTGCCACAATCCAGATCCTGTGGTGAAGGCTGTCTTTTCTTTATCGACTGGGTCCATTTCTACCTGCCAGTATCCAGACTTCAAATCTAAAGTAGAAAACAATTTACTTCCAGCCAATGTGTCATCGATCCGAGGCAGAGGATAACTATCTTTCTTGGTAACGTTGTTCAGCAAACGGTAATCCACACAGAACCTCGTCGTTCCGTCTTTCTTCTTAACCAGGACCACCGGAGAGACCCATGGACTCGTAGAAGGTTCTATCACCCCGTCTTTCTTCATTTCCTGAACAATCGTTTCAGCTTCCTCTCTCTTCGCCTGTGGTAATCGTCGAGCTGTTTGACGAATTGGCTTAGCATTACCAGTATTAATTTTATGCTTAACAACGGTAGTTCTTCCCGTCTTTCCTCCTTTCGGTACGAAAATATCACGATACTGCCACAGAAATTCCCTTAATTTCCTTTTCTCCATCTGATTTAGAGACTGTCCTGCGACTGCAACCATTTGGTCGAATTTGTCGTTGGAATTATCAGATGTTGTCGCCTGACGGATTATGGATGTCACAGGTACACAAGTTCCTACTTTTGTCTCTTTCTTTATGGTCACTGGGTAGTCGTTGACATTGATAAGTCTCACAGGAATTTCTTTAGCCGAAGTCACCAATTCCTTTCCAATTATGATTCCACGACCAACCTCATCGTCGTGGTTCCAAGGCTCCATCATAACAGGTCTCCCTTCGTCTACAATTCCCTGTAGTCGCGCTACTATGATCGTTTCGCTTCTCGCAGGCACGACTGTATCTTCTGTAATGGCTGCTTGCACAGTGTTGTCATTATGTGGATGGAGAAATACCTCCTCGTTGCCAACTTTGATTACCTTATTCTTAAAATCCAATTGGAATCCATGCATATTCATTACGTCCATTCCTAATATAACATCCTCTTCGATGTCAGCAACTATAACAGTATGGACAAACTTTTCTGCCCCAATTCCCAATTGTACCTGGATTTCTCCATGAATGTTGGCATTTTCACCTGTAGCGGTCCGAAGTCGTAACCTCGTTGGTAACAGTTTCTTTCGGCTGTTTATAACTGTCGGGCGTATAATGGTTCTGGTCGCTCCGGTATCCACCAACAACGTATGCTTTTTACCATTTATGTCTCCATCTACATATACACTATCTTCACGACATTTCAAAGAAGCTATTAGTATAAGAGGGTCTTTGGAAAAGTTTTGGGTCGAAGCTGCTCCCCTAAAGCCGACTCGTTCTGGTTTTCCTGATGGTGAGTTTCTTGATTTTATGGTCTTCGTTTTATTGCATGTAATACTTTTCATCATATTAATGAGCTGGTCAAGTTTATCTTCATCTCCTTCCTCTTTTACAGTCCTAACTTTACTGTACCCGCCAGAGGCCTGCGTAGCTGACTCATATTCGAGGGCGGCGGATAGGACATCAACCAGCGTCTTGTGACGAGCTAATCGCAGTGTTCTCTGCATTTCATGATCACGAAGACCATCAATAAACGTTTGAACGGCCAACTTTTCCATCATGTCTTCGGGAGCTGTTGGATAAGCATATCGTACTAATCTGGCAATATCTACCTCATATTCTTGAAGAGCCTCATCTTTCTTCTGTCTACGATTTTTAAGCTGCGACTGATATACATGCTCCAAATGTTCGTGGCCATATCGCATATTTAACCTCTTCTTCAGTTGTTC
Organism: Diabrotica undecimpunctata; assembly: GCF_040954645.1. Lineage (NCBI taxonomy): Eukaryota > Metazoa > Arthropoda > Insecta > Coleoptera > Chrysomelidae > Diabrotica > Diabrotica undecimpunctata. The sequence goes on from NC_092812.1 coordinate 53,770,726, forward strand.
GAAATCATCGGTCTCCTCTACGGCTATGGTCTGAAGCACATCTAAGGCATCTCCTCGAAGAGCGATAGTCAGGTTTACAGCCTTTTCTTTTTCAGACCATCCATTTGCTCTTGCGGCTGATTCGAACTGTTTCATGTAGTTGTTCCATGATGATTTTCCGTCGAAAGTTGGGACTTTAACATGAATAGAACCTCCACTTCCTTCAAATTTCGGCCGTGTCTCCAACTTAAATTTCGTCTCGTCTTCTTTTATCTCCACTGTAATCGGATTGTTACCTCTCTCTGCTGTCCCTGTTTCTTCCATCTTCCTTTCCATCTCTTTAATCTTTTCTTCGAAGGCCAACTTATCGGCAGCAACTTGGTTTTTTAGCGAAGACACTCTATCGTCAAGAGCAGATATTTCAGAAGTGACTTTAGAGATGTTAGCAGAAACTTTGCTTTCCAGAGAAGAAATCTCGTTAGAAACTTTGCTTTCTAAAGAAGCGATGTCGCCGGATACTTTGTTCTCCAATGATGCGATGTCGCCGGAAACTTTGGCTACATCAGAAGACACTTTCGAAATATCGTCGGAAACTTTGTTCTCTAATGATGCGATGTCGCCGGAAACTTTCGAAATCGACGAGAGGACAGCATCTTCAAATATATAAGTCTCTGGATCTAGTCCTTCTTCTAGCAAAGCGTTCTTTAGTCGTTGGACTAACTCAGCCTTTTTTCCGGTAGAAGCTAATTCTCTGTCTTCGAGATGTCTTCTTAAATTCGTCACTGTGAGCTCATAAATCGTAGCCATTTTCACAATTTATTTTACGTATTCACTTGTATTATTATTATAAGTCTAATTTATGTTCGATCTCACTCTGACACCATTTGTTGTGAATTTATTAATTGTTAAGTCTTTAATTTATAATGTCTTGTTCTTATCTTAATTCATTAAAAAGCACAATGACTGATATTTATTTATTTTCACTAAACATACATAATTTATTAAAAAGCGAACGTAACATTTTATCGCGAGCGCGTCGTCCGAGTATTAACTGCCCTCCATATAAAAATGTTGTATTTATATACGAAATCCTGATATACTAGAACAGCATCGAAAGATCGAGAAGCTTGGCCGGCTCATTCACCATAATTTTGGTTCTAGACTTCCACCGAAATTTCTACAATAAAACAGAATAATTAGTCATAAAAGTTAGGCCAGTATATTTATCGTAACAGTACGTTTTATATTCCTTTTTTATATACTATGTATTTTTTTGACTTGCTGCAAACAATACTTGTATCTGTTATGTAGTTAAGTAAACACTCTACTCTACTCTACTCTACTACAATCTTCCCAAAAAAGTCCATCGGAAAAACAAAAAACCCAAAACAAATACTTCATTATCTTTAAACAATCGGAATCCTGTCGATGTAGTCTACTTAGACTTCTCCAAAGCTTTTGACCGTGTTCCAAAACGTCGATTACTAGCTAAATTGGAGCACTATGGTATCCGCGGAAAGTTGAACATTTGGATTGAAGATTTTCTATCCGGTAGATACTTCAGGGTTCGTGTTGGGGAAGACCACTCACTAGATAAGCCAGTCAAGAGTGGAGTCCCACAAGGATCAGTACTTGGACCGCTACTATTTTGTGTCTACACTAGTGATCTTCCGCTCATCGTATCCAGTAAGGTTTCCATTTACGCTGATGACACGAAATTATATGTGAATCCAACTATTAACCAACATGTTCTTCAACAAGATCTTGACGCAATATTCAAATGGTCCTCAGAATGGATACTTCCGCTTAACATTGAAAAATGCGTTGTTTTACATATCGGCAAAAATAACCCATCACTACCGTACTTTATTAATGGACATCCCTTAAACTCGGTAACCTCCCACAATGATCTCGGAGTGATAATTAATAGTGACTTAAATTGGTCTGATCACATAGTGTCGGTGTGTAAACGTGCAAACTCGAAACTGTTTTTGATCCGTAAATGTTTTACACGTATATCTCTAACTTCTGTTAGTAAACTTTACTCAATATACGTTAGACCTATTCTTGAGTTTGCCGGACCAGTGTGGAATCCAGATCTCATTCGCGATAAGATCCTTATATGAAATGTTCAGCGTAAAGCTACAAGACTGGCATGCGGTCGTGTAAGACCTAACTATGAAGATAGATTATCCATGGCTCATCTTACGACATTCGAGCAGCGACGTCTTCGAGGTGATCTAATTATGTCCTTCCGTATTTTAAAACATAACTTTGGGAACCTAAGCACCATATTCACTTTGAATCAAGACGAAAGATTAAGAGGCCATCGATACAAATTGAAAAGGGAACAAACTACTGCAAGGTCTAGGGTGAACTTCTTACCAAATAGAATCTTTAATATCTGGAACAATTTGGATCAAGACACCATATCGGCAACTAGTGTTAACATCTGTAAAAATAAACTTGATAGTGGTTTATTTTATTTATAGGATTTTTTTTTCTTTGACAGCATTATTTATTTATTTATTTATTGTCTCACCATTCAACTTTTGTATGATATACTTAATTGTTTATGTTTACCTAACTTTATAATTGGTATTAGTTTTATAAGGATGTTTTTATTTTTGATTTTTGGGCATAATAGGAGCTCGCTCCTCTGCCCTTATTTGTCATATAATAATAATAATAATAATATCAAGAGATAGATCTCACATATTTTAGTTAATTTAGCTGTTGAGGTTCAGAACATTGCTAGTCTATACTTGATTTCTGAGAAACTATTCTCATTGTTGGTCATCAGACAGCCCAAGTATACAAATCTATCTACTAAAACTACAACTGACTGAAGTTGATGTTTCCGTCGAGGAGAATTTTTTTTGTTTTTTAAATTCATTATAATGAAATATAATGATAATTAAAATGAAGTAAAAACACAATTACAAGTTACAATGACATTTTTAACATAATTTTTTGGACAAAATTTTTAAAGAGAAAAAATTGGGATTTGTTAATTTTTAAAGTACTTATATTTGTTATTATAAAAATATTATCAATTCAGTAATAAGCAAGCATAAAATTTCTTTAACCCCCATATAGTAATAACGCGCTATAAGACGTATTCACTTCTGTCGGCACTGTGCAAGTGCCTTGCGCCGCTTTTTTTAACGATTTTTGACTTTTTACAACCATCAATAGCCAGATTTTGCAAAGAAAGTACTTTTTCACGCTTATTTACAATATGGTGTGTTCAATTTAAAGGATATATAGAGTATTTTTTTACAAAAATGACTACTTTTATTTATTTTTTATGGAATATCCTGTATATTTACGCTGAAAATAATGTTAAAATATTCTGGCCATAACTTTCTACAAAAAGTTTTTGTTGATCTCTTCTGTATCGTTTCTGTCTAACTGAGAATAATTTTTAACAATCAAACTAAGTTTTATTTGTCGGCTGGCAAGTTGTCTTTAATTTATGCGGCGTGGTCTAACAATTGATGGGTCGTTAGTGGTAAAAGTTAGAAGAGGGTGCCGCACCGTGCCATCGACATCGTATTCGGTGGCGGTATATTGATTCTTTCTATTAATAGCAAGGAACACGGCACATCTCATCATTTTGTGCTCGCTACTCAGCATCCTCCTGCCATCCTGCTACCATACAGCAGCAAGAGACGACTCCTCCACGACACTAGCCATTGCATTGGGTTTCTGACAATTATGCTATCCGCAGCGATTCCCAACCTGTTTCTGCGATCTCAGGAAAATAGAAAAATAATGCAATTTCCTAATAATTAAGATCTGTAAAAAATTATTATAAAACTTTGAAGTTCTTTGGGTATGAGAATTATTATCTGTATAGTTTTAAGGTTTTGATAAAAGTTCCATACCGTATAACATTATATATAAAAGAGTTTTGATGATACAGGGTGCTCCACAATTAGATATCTGTAGAAGTTAGTTGATTTAATAAATTTTATTTAAAATTTAGTAATTTTAGATAAAAAGCATGAAAAAATAAATATTAAATCTGTGCAATAACTTTTCTTAAAAAATACTAGACTCTAAGTTAGACCTAATATTAACAGCAAAGTTTAGGAGAAAATATATTTTCTACATACTTCTTCATTTTTAACTCACCTTTATCCACTACTAGACACAGGTTCCTATATCATCAGTCATACTTTCCGGGGCCTGCTTAGGCCTCTTAACGTTAACTCAGTTTCCACTCTGTTAGCCTACCATTTACAGACGATATTACTTGGCCTAACGTCATTTAATTATTGCCACTTCTTCTATTACGTCTGTAATTTCGGTTATACTTTTGATCTATTCCTTTTTGATTTTGTCTTGCAGTAAAATCACCAGAATTGATCACTCCATGACTCTCGGCGATGTTCTTAGTCTTCTTTAGTAAAATATTTAGTAAGCGGGGTGTTGTCCAACCCATATGAACAAACAGGTAAAATACATGTTTAGGACACTTTTCTTCAATCCCACACAACTTCTGTATTATTAACTTAAAGTATTGATTTTTCACTTATCACATCTTCATAGTAATATTAATTAAACAGAAAACAATGAGAACTGATTTTGTGATTTTGTCCCAAGGTACAATCAAGCCTTGTATTTTGGGACAGTGCACGGTCCGGTCTTTCAAATGTCTGCCTTATCAACTGTCGATGGTAGGTACTGTGCCTACCATGGTTGTAACGGGTAACAGGGAATCAGTGTTTGATTCCGGAGAGGAAGCCTGAGAAACGGCTACCACATCCAAGGAAGGCAGCAGGCGCGCAAATTACCCACTCCCGGCACGGGAAGGTAGTGATGAAAAATAACGATACAGGACTCATCTGAGGACCCGTAATCGGAATGAGTACACTCTAAACCCTCTAACGAGGATCAATTGGAGGGCAAATCTAGTGACAGCAGCCACGGTAATTCCTGCTCCAATAGCGTATATTAAAGTTGTCGCGGTTAGAAAGCTCGTAGTCGAATCTGTGTCCCACGCCGCCGGTTCATCGTACGCGGTGTCACCTGGCGTCTCGTGGGACGTCCTGCCGGTGAGCTTAGCTCACAAAGGCGGCCCAACTCAATCCCGCTGTGTGCGTGGAATAATGGAATAGGACCTCGGTTCTATTTTGTTGGTTTTTCGGAATCCCGAGGTAATGATTAATAGGAACGGATGGGGGCATTCGTATTGCGACGTTAAATGTGAAATTCTTGGATCGTCGCAAGACGGATTTTAGAAGCGAAAGCATTTGCCATAAACACTTTCATTGGTCAAGAACGAAAGTTAGAGGTTCGAATGTGTTCAGATACCGCCCTAGTTCTAACCATAAACGATACCAGCTAGCAATCCGCCGACGTTTCTCCGATCTTATAGCCTGCGTACGTCTTGTTCCCTCTAGGCCGTTCTACAAATGTGAACTTGACTATGCAGGACCTTTTTTGCAAAAGGATCGACATACCCCAAATTATAAAGCTATCAACTGTTTCATAGCTCTATTCATCTGTTCAGCAACTGAGGCCATACATTTAGAAGTCGTGAGCAGCTTGACTACGGAAAGTTTTCTAGCAACGCTAAAACGCTTAATTTCTTGACGAGGAAAATGTTCTTCTATGCTTTCGGACAATGGAAGTACCTTCGTTGTCGCAAAAATTAGCTTGCCAAATTTTCTGAAACTTCTAGTTCAACTATTAGGGACAATTGAACTACCGAAGGTAGAAATTGGCAGCTTATTCCGCCACAATCACCTCATTTTAAAGTAGTTTGGGAGGCGGGAGTAAAATTTGCCAAATTTCACCTAAAGCGAGTGATTGGCAATACAATTCTTTCATATGAAGAATTTTCCACTATTGTATGTAAAATTAAACTTCACGACCACTATCACTAATGTCTAACGACCTTTCCGACTCACTTACTACAGCACACTTTTTAATTGGATCCACATTGACCGCAACACCTGAACGGAATTTCTTATTCCGTTCCATTCCAAAGCGTTTAAAAAATGATCCAAGGTTATTGGACTAGGTGGTCCAAGGAATATATTTCATCCCCCCAGCAGCGAGTTAAGTGGAAAAAACATTCCAACAGTCTTCTCAAAATTGGAAGCTTAGTGACGGTGAAGGAAGATGGGACTAAACCCTTAAGATGGTGTCTGGGTCGAGTGACTCCATTACATGCGGGCAGTGATGGAATATTTGGTATAGTGATCATTAAAAATAACAGAGATTGTTTTAAACGATCAGTAACGAACGTGCGTCTTACCTACAGATCAGTGACTTAAACTTAGTTTTCGCCCCACGGGGGCTGAATTTACTCGGAAACAGGGAGAGGCCGACAGTGATCATTCTCATAACATCAACCATCAGACAAGGAGGCAATTTTTATATTAGTTAAGTGATTTTGTTTTGTGTTATTACACAACGTGAGTTTCTAATAATATTTAACTACAGCCCCTAAATGCCTATTCTTATTTGTTTGTTCATATCCCAGATATACGAGTAGTTAACTTTGTCGAAAACGAAAAGATCAGACTGCTCATCATAGCAACGAACAAACTCCAAATAACCAAATGCTGGAAGTATCAGTTGACTGCGAAAAAGAAGAACAAGCATAATAGCTTACATAGAGAAAGAAGAATAATAATTACATAAAGCCTCAAATCTGATTGTAATAGAAATTAAAATGCGAGATTCCCAAGCAATAATAGACACAGGAAGAGAAAAAACAGAAATACTTAATAAAAAAAAAACGAGTAAGACAAGGAGATTCGCTCTCACTACAATGGTACTATTTATTCTATCACTAGACAAGATAATAAAAAAACTGTCAAACGCAGGAACTATAAACAAGAATGCAGTACAAATAATGCATGGATATACGGACGACATAACCATAGTAGCAACAGAAAAAAAAAACATTAAAGCAGAAATATAGTGTTTTATAGAAATGAAAAAATGTTTAGAGATAAGAAGATAAGTACATTTGACATGGATTTGAATGAAACAATTTTAACAATCAAACAGCTTAATAATGAATAGTTTAATATTTCCTAAACCAATCTAAAACCCGGAGATAAATTTTTAACAATGGTTTTACTCACAAGCTCAGGAACTTGTTTTAAATTTCTATGAGTGCTTTGAGTATGAAAATAATTTATTACCTATGTCAACATTCTTGACATATTTTATGCGATATCAACCCATTAATAATTAACACTGGTGATGGTTTCGTTGGTAAATATATTATTTAAGCTTAAGTTTGTATATTATTTATTTCGTTAATTATGAGTCAATTTGAAACTATCGTATTCTACTTTCGCAATACGGAACTTTTGTGAACTAAATCGTCCAATACTATATTTAGTCGTGTTGTATTTATAGTTCTCGGTATATATTTTGAATTGAGATAAATATGCTATCGAACTTTCAATAAATACATTGTTTTACTATCTTACATTATTATAATTTGATTATATTGAAATGAAACATTACATTAGTTAGTCAGAACAGTACCCTCGGCGTTTTTAATTTCGACACAGCGATGTTGAAATCCGTTCGTTAATTCTTTGAACATGCATGACAATATTCATGCATTGTCATCCTGGTGCCTTTAGTGACGAACTAATACGCACCCTGATGCGCATCGCCCCGCCTTTTACACATTTCTTAATTTACCATTGGCCGAGAGATCCGAAAATGCCATATAAATATTAAAATACTTTTAAATATGCGCATTCTTCGGATCTTGGATGAGTCGATAGACCACGGCCTTACCTAGAGCACGTACGCTCTAGGAGGTCGCCGGTCGGGGCTCTGCTCCATTTTGCTACCGCAAACAATTAAGACTCTGTAGATAGTCTTTCTTCTGCTACAAAAACTTGTTTTATTTCCACCGATATCCTGATAGTATTCGTCATATAAGAAAATTCACACCAAGTCTTTATCAAGACTTGGTGTAACAACATACATCCAGAAGTTAATTGGATAAATGCTTAGGGGTATTTCATCCAATATACCTGAAGCCCCTAAGTAGAGCGTACAGCAGAGTGGATAATTTCATAGGTTCACTCATGCTGCGACGACATGGCGCCCAACTCGCTTTTCGACTACGCCCACCGATGAGAAGCCGTGGTACACACAAGCCTATGAATCCATGCTGGATCCAAGAGGACAGAGGGGAGAGTTACCGGATGTTAGGACGTCAAAATCCTAACATTCCGCCATCCAGGTCCTAGACACAGACCTGACGCCTTCTGTGTACCAGACGCCTGAAGCGAGCCAGTTTTCTTCGAAGCCTGAAGTCCTGGAAGCTATGGAAGTCCCGGAGTAGCTACAGTCACTGCCTGCCCTACCAGTATGTGGTCCGCGTCACCACGGAGGCCTCGGGCAAACTTGCCTACGAAACACCGTGGATAAGCAGAAGGGATCCGGAGAGCTGAGAAGAGGACGAACCCGCCGAGGGAGCCTGGTGCATCGAAGGAGGATGGAACCTGCCTAGGATGGAGATGCTGTCACCACCACCTTCCCTCAGAATCAAGGTAACAGTGTTGCTTTAATAGTGCTTGTGTTTGCGAACATTTATAATCTTAAAACTTTGATAACTTTAACTTTTTCATTTTTGCAGATTGTTATTGACTATTACTTTTCATATTTTCAAAGCGTTTATTAACTATAACCTTTTTTATTTGTAAACTGTTTATCAATTGTACTTTTATCTTGCAAATCGTTTACTAATTATTACTTTTCATTGTGTTTATTAATTATAACTTTCTATATTTGCAAACGGTTTATCAATTATACCTTTTACCTTTGCAAAATAGTCTATCAATTATTAATTTTCCATGTGTATAAGTTGTGACTTTTCATTTTTGCAATTTGTTATTAATTGTACCGTTTCATTTTGAAAATTGTTTATTGTGTTTTTATCTATGTAAACTTTTTCAATTTTTTTTAATAAAATTTACCTATCTACAGAGTCTCCAAAGGGAGGGGGATGTCATCCTGGTGCCTTTAGTGACGAACTAATACGCACCCTGATGCGCATCGCCCCGCCTTTTACACATTTCTTAATTTACCATTGGCCGAGAGATCCGAAAATGCCATATAAATATTAAAATACTTTTAAATATGCGCATTCTTCGGATCTTGGATGAGTCGATAGACCACGGCCTTACCTAGAGCACGTACGCTCTAGGAGGTCGCCGGTCGGGGCTCTGCTCCATTTTGCTACCGCAAACAATTAAGACTCTGTAGATAGTCTTTCTTCTGCTACAAAAACTTGTTTTATTTCCACCGATATCCTGATAGTATTCGTCATATAAGAAAATTCACACCAAGTCTTTATCAAGACTTGGTGTAACAACATACATCCAGAAGTTAATTGGATAAATGCTTAGGGGTATTTCATCCAATATACCTGAAACCCCTAAGTAGAGCGTACAGCAGAGTGGATAATTTCATAGGTTCACTCATGCTGCGACGACAGCATTACTTTTTATATACAGTGTGGCGCACCGAAAACGAAACAGAGGCATTTACTGGCAGATGATTCCTTTTTTGAAAAAACGCTCGGACCCGTCGATTTTGTTTTTGAGGGGGACACAAAATTGGCATAAAATCACTTTAACATTTGCAGCCCCTTAAGCGGGGGTGGCATGATCCCTAAAATCTTAAATGAAAAGGGGGGTCGAATGATCCATTATTTGAAAGGTCTTTCAACTCCCTTTATAATGATTTAAAATTCATGTATTCAATTCAGTAGTTTTGGAGATTTATCGATTTAAAGTTTAAAGTAGATTTTAATGGGTTCATCAAATAAGTTTGTACTTCTTTCAGAAGAAATTTGAGTAAAAGCATTTTCTTGATAAGTAAATGCTTTTATTTACTACGCCCATGGTTTATTAATAATAAAAATAGCAATTGAAGTGTCCTTTCTGACAAAAAAAGTTGTTTCTTAAAGAAAGATAAGTAGAGAATGCCACGTACTTATTTTAAATAGGAAATAGTACATTAGTTTGCGATTGATTTGACCAATCTTTGTTGTTAAAATATCATTTATTGCTTTATACTTAAATTAACCATGGTATATTCCACGGCAGAAAGGGTTGAAATTATTGAAATATTTTTCGGAAATAATCAGTGCGCTAATAGAACAGCACAAATTTTTAATGAGCGACATGAGAACAATAATGTGCACCGAAAATATGTCCTAGAACTTGTAGCTAAATTTCGGGAAACTTAATCAGTCGCCAATAAAAAACGTAATATTGAAAATCCTATAAGGAACGAAGCAACAGAAGTGGGGGTTTTAGGGCAAGTTATTGTAGATCCTACATTAAGTACCCGCAAATTGCAAACTTCGTGTGGTGTTAGTCGACGTACTATCCAACGGATTCTAAAGGCCCATAATTTTCATCCGTATAAAATGCACCTTGTACAAGAACTTAATGAAGACGATTTTGATAAGCGATTAGAAGTTTGTGAAGTTATGAGTGAACGAATTACAAACGATGAACAATTTTTATTTAACATTTGCTTTTCCGACGAATGTTCCTTTTTTTTTAAATGGCGAAGTAAATCGTCATAATTGTCGATATTGGTCGGACTCTAATCCCAGAATTTACCATGAGGTACACACACAGCAGCCACAAAAATTAAATGTTTGGGCTGGCATTTTTGGCGATCATTTGGTTAGTCCTTTTTTCTTACCTGGAAATTTGACTGGTGAAATGTATTTGGAATTACTGCAAAATGCCATAGATCCGGCGCTAATAGATATAATTGAAAATCAGAATGATGGTCGATACGTTGAGAATATGTTGATGTTCCAACAGGATGGTGCCCCACCACATTACGCATTAAGAGTTCGGCATTATTTAGATCAGACCTTTCCAGGTCAATGGATTGGTAGAAGAGGTGCCATTGAATGGCCCCCAAGATCGCTAGATTTATCACCTTTGGATTTCTTTTTGTGGGGTTACTTGAAAAGCAAAATCTATGCTACTCAGCCACCATCTTTAGAAGATTTACGACAAAGAATTGTGAATGAGTGCCATCAAATTACTCCTCAAATATTGCAAAATGTCCGGCAACGTTTTCAGCAAAATCTTTATTATTGCATGAAAAGTAATGGTGGTCATTTTCAACATTTACTCGGCTGACAGGTCAGTTCATTCTTTATTTTTTAACAACTTTGCTGCTATGTATTGATCTCCTCTTACAATGATGTATTTAAACTTTAAATCAATAAATCTCCAAAACTACTGAATTGAAGTACATGAATTTTACATCATTGTAAAGGGAGTTGAAAGACCTTTTAAATGATGGATCATTCGACCCCCCTTTCCATTTAAGATTTTAGAGATGGTGCCACCCCCGCTTAGGGGACTGCAAATGTTAATGTGATTTTATGCCAATTTTGTTTCCCCCTCGATAGCAAAATCGACGGGTCCAAGCGTTTTTTTTTAAAGGAATCATCTGCCAGTAAATGCATCTGTTTCGTTTTCGGTGCGCCACCCTGTATTAAACTTAAACAGTTTATGAAACAAATCATAAACTACAATAGAATATACCAAACAAAGACATTAATATGACCAAGGACAGGAAAATGTTTACTCGGACCAGCTTTTAAAAAGGCACTTGAGGGACAGCCATATGGAATCAAAATCAACAGGGAACTACTTAATGTAATTAGATAAGCGGGCGATACAGTAATTCTGTCAGAAAATATTGAATGTCACCAAATTTTGCTTGATCGAATTCACGAAGTAGAAGAGGAAATAAATTCAAACAAAAAGAAATTTTTAATCTTTAGTTGTAACCCACATCCAGATGCAGAGCTTCATATTGAGAATATGATTGAAAGTAAAGCAGGTTGGACTAGTGTACACAACTATATTTGTGCAGTGATCAAGAAAAAAAAAGAGGAAGAAAGACAGCCGGATCAACGGCAAAGGTAAGAGGGAAAGATGCTGGAAGTTGAAGGTAGAATAATGGGTCAGACTGAATGAGTTAGACTGTGTGAGTTAGTGGATGAATGAAGCTAGTACTTCGGAAGTGATTTCGTTATTCCAGCGGCCATTCCCCTTCCGGATCGCTGGATGACAGATGAGAGTCTGGTTTAGCAGGTAGGCGTTCTGATAACTCTGATATGGCAAGTGAAGAAGAAGATACCTGCTCGAAGAAAAAAATATTGGGGATAACAAGTTAAAATCAAGACCTTTTAGATGTTCTTCAATAAGAATATATGTGATTGTTGGACATATGTTTATTAGCACCAGTTTAGTAGCAGGTGTAATTAATTGACGTGCCGGAATAACATATCTGATACGAATCTCCCCTTAGTTTCTTAGAAAATTTTCCAAAATACTTTAGCTTTCCACTCTCGGCTTCGCTCTTCAGATGCGATACGAGGGCTGCCTTTTTAGTTTTGCATATAGCCATAAAGACAAAAAAATATATAGACATAAAGTACTGTATTGCTTTTCGGAATATATCCCACATTCAAGATGAATACACTTTTTCATACGTTCAAGCCAATTGGTAAAGCAGTTATTCCAGTCTTCAGTTGATACCTGCAAAATCGTTGTTTTAAAGGCATCGATGGTTTCTACTGTTGACTGGAATCGCTGCCCTCGCATTGAATTCTTGATCTTTGGGAACGTGAAGAAGTCATTGGAACTTAGATCGGGGCTATACAGTGGATGGTTTAATAATTCGATTTTTTGAAGTTCGAAAAACTCTCTTGCCTTTTGGGCAATGTGAGCACTTGCGTTGTCCTGATGTAGGATGATTCGCCGTTGTGTGTTGCTTTGTTGGAGTTTCGCTATAACTTCTGGTAAACAAACGGTTATATACCAATCAGAAGTAATCGTTCTTCGATCTTCTAAAGCAATTGTTGCCACATGACCATATTTTGACACAAAAGTTGCGACCAATTTCTTTGATACACTTCGAGAACGGATCACTTTTGTTGGTTTTTCCTTATCGTGAAACACCCACAAAGTGGATTAGCGTTTAGGATAGATAGATAGATATATTTAGAGAGGTGGCCTTTTGGCCTATTCCACTGCGACCTTTTCAGATCTATTGTGTTCCTTTAGTACTAGATAACATTCGGTAGCCTGACCCTTTTTTATAAAGCCTAATAGCTTCGAGACTGTACATTGTATGGGTACACCTGTATGTATTGTATGTATTGTATGGGTACACCTTTATTCATGTCTTCCCTGCCTGGTATCTTAATTGTGAACTTATTGTTAAAGCTGTATCTCGTAGCTGTTGCATCGATAGGTTGCCCCATCACAATATAGTCTTTTAGCTCCTCGATTAGCTTTCTGTCCTCAGCACCATGGGGTGATCACCACAGATTAATCTGTGCATCACTGATCTGGCTTCGCCCTGTATAAAGATATGAAGTGGTGGTAGATTCAGCAGACCTTCCAACGATGCAGTAGGAGTTGTTTTTATGGCCCCCGTAATACACAGGCACGCTATATAGTATTTGTGTATAGCGTTTGTGTATTACCTAGCAGCCTTATTGCTCCCACTTGCTGCGTCTTTGTCCACCACGTCACCGAGACATAGGTTATCATAGGTTTAATAACCCTTGTGTATAACAATAGAGTTATTTTGGGGTTAAGTCCCCAATTCTTACCGCATATTCTTCTACATCTACCCAGGGACATATTAGCTAGAATTGACACGAACCGCTTTTTGTTTTTTTTTGTGAGCAAATGAGGGATCCAACGGTAAACCAACGTAGTAACACCCAGTTTTTCATGTAGGATCTTTTGAATCGAGGTCTTTGAAATGTCCAAAGATGCCTCTATCTCCCGTTATGTTACACGGCGGTTATCCTTAATTAGCTGACGAACCGCATCAATGTTTTGCTGTGTGATTGTTGTTTTGGGGAACCTGGCCTGGATTCGTCGCTGAAACTGAAGCGACCACGTTGAAATTCGCAAATCCAGCGGGAAATAGTTGACTGGCGTGATGCTTTATTCCCAATCACAGAAACCTTTTCAGCGAGACATTGTTTTTGGGGTAATTCTCTCCGAAAATTATTACTCTAAAATGTTCACTGCTAAGATCCATTTTTCGACCGACTTGCTAATTTAAAAATATTCACTGTATCTACACGACTTGTTGTATCACAATGAAACTCTCTACTTATGTCAACAAAAGATTTAGACAAAGACTTTAAAAAGAGAAACCTGGTATAATTACCTACAGGAGAATCTTCTAAAAATATTTGAAAATACATGGAAGTAGAAATATGGCTCCAACAATACTTTTTGGGAACTGCTGACGTCGACGATTTGCTGCCGCTTTTTACTTTCTCGCATACATCAACGCCTAACAGGAACACACTGTCACCGAAATGCGTGTTCCCTTTGCAGCTCCAAAAATTCTATTTACTAAACACAAAGTTTCGTCCTTCTTTGCATATCCTTTATTATCTATTAATTTTTCAACTTTTTTAAACGACATACATTTATTTTGAGAATATAGATAGATTAGAATAGCTAATTTTAATCCCCAAATGTACTATTCTTCTTTAGAAATAGTATAATTCTATATGAGCATTAAAATATATTCAATTTAAACCAAGTATGTACTATTAAAAAGGCTAAACATTCAAAACACTGGTGCGAATTCGAAAGTTGAATGTTTTTTTTTTACCTCATCATCCCCTAGGGTTATTAGACGGGTGGTATATCTCTATTTTAGAAAAGTTTTTTACAAATAGTATAATAACACTTTTGAAAAAACAATCATTTTGTGAAATTTTACAGTTTGTTATAGAGTTTACAATTTTTGAAAAAGTTTATTGTATTACTGATGTCTTCTAGAGCTTCTTTCAGATTGTCTTGTAATTTCACTGTCAATCTTGCTTGTCGAGTATATTGGACAGCCTATCATTATATGTGGCACTGAAATTGGTATTTGGCAGGTGTGGCAAATCGGCTGAGGGTCCTTGGAGATGATGTATCTATGTGGAAATTTTGTATGACTTAGCCGCAGTCTATTAAAGACTACTTGGTCATGTCTTTGAGCTGGGAGCGGTAGTAAAGCAGAAGTAACATCTGGTTTAATAATTTTTAGTTTTACTTCTGTTTGGCTTCATTTTACTTGTCAGGTTTTGTTAATGTAGGTTTTTATTAACTTTTTTTTTGGTCTGAAAATGGTATGTTTTGCATTATAGAGATTGTCCTGTTATTGATAGTTTTTGTTGCTTCTTCATTACCCCTTATCCCAACATCGAATGGTACCCATAAAAATGTTATTTTTTGCCACGTGTTTGGGTATTGTATGGCACGTCTTTTATTGGTGCTAAATTGGCATGAGTAGGATACATCTGTTTGACACCATTTAAGGCACTCAGAAAATCTGATATAATAAGAAAATTTATATCATTGCTGGTACATTGCTTCAGTGCATTGGAGATTGCTTGCAGTTCTCCAGTAAATATTCGGCAGAGACCCTGCCTAGCTCCTTGGCTAGGCGGGTGATAGAGGTGCTGTCTTCGTAAAGCTGCAGCAACTACACCATTGCTGCTTTTGGAGGCATCAGTAAAAATTAGTTTGAAATCAGGATATCTGTAGATGGTAGACTTAAATTGTTTTATTTCAGAAGAATTGTGTGAATTTTTGGGATAGTTGAGTAAGGTAAAATCTATTTTCGGTATTTGAACTTTCCAGGTAGGAGACTGGCATCTGTTTGTAGAAGTAGCTCTCAATTGATGTATATCAGTTTATAGGGGAGTAATTTGAGTACAGATTTGGAGGATTTTTTCTTGTTAAGCATAGTATACAGGGGTTTTCATTTCATTTTTCATTTAAAGATATTTAGTAGTACAACACATTGAAAAATATTGTCTTCTGAGAATTAATGGCGATTCTCCTGCTGGGACTTATAGGATGCTAATTGGCGTGGTTCTGAAAGCTTCGAAAAATATGCGTGATTTTGTAGATTGTATGATTTCCAGTTTGTTCAATTGACTTTTAGGAGCAGTTTCATAGCATATACATTCGTAATCTAGTTTGCTTCTAATTAGAGCTTGATATAATCGTAGAAGAATAGTTGTCTAAATTTCGTTGATTGTTGTGAGAGTGTGTCCGTTTAGCTTAAATATCGGTTGAAAATCTCAAGTCTATATCTACTGACCACCCTTCTAATTTATTTAGTGTATTTTGTAAGTCAAATGTTTGTTTGCCTCAAACACTAAAAATATTTTAGAAATTATAAAAGTACTCTAGAAGGGAGGTTTAATATTAGAAGCGGGATGCTGGTAAAATAGGCACCATTGAACCAGCAGTAATATATAAAATTTATATTTAATCTAGAAACTATATTACAAAAACCTTATATGAAAAAATATTTCAAATTTATTAATTTGATAATACAAATTAAACCATTGTTTGAAAATGTTGATTAAATATTATAAATACTCTGCTAATGTATTTAGAATGTCCTAAAAGAGCAATAGTAACTGAAATGTCAGTGCATGGGTTTATATCTAAATATACAGAATGTCTGGGCAAAGCGCCAAATAGATTTTAATCGAGAATTCATAATAATGGATATATTATTCAGAATAACTTGATGTAAACTTAATCAAAAATATTGAGGGCAAGGGATTGTTCTAATGACCTATACCCAAGCTTATGAGTCTTAAGAGTATCAGCTAAAAAAAATATCTATGTAGAGACCAATGTCACAGCCAGATAGCTTCAAAAAAATGGTAAAAAGGATAGTAATTTTCTTTTTTTTAGTCTTGTATATTCGTTTAGTTTTGATGCTAGAAAAAAAAACAAAAATAAAGTTTTTTTAAACACTTTCAACAAATTTTGATGAGTTTTACCCGAAAAGTGCATAATTTTTTGGTTATTTCACATTGAAATATTCGATTTGGAATTTGACAAATAGGAACCAACTTTTTATGAGCTACAATTCTGCTTCTACTGGGCCTACAGACCTCATAAGTACACATTTTTTTGTTTATTCATAACCTACAATTTTGCTACAAATATTTTTTTGATAAATATTTACGTATTGAGTTATTTGTAAAAAAAAACTTTTTTTGCAATTTTCACTCGCAAATAACTCAAAAAGTATGGACTTTTTAAAAACTCTATGGAACAAAAGTTGCTTAGAATCAATCAGTTTATAAATTTCGGGCTTATTTTGAAGGTATGTTTTTTCATCCCCGAGAAGGGGTGGATTGTAAGAGGAACCTAAATCCAAATTTTCAAACAAATTCATCGTGACGAGAAAAATTACACCCCAAAAAGATAATTTAAAGGAGTATCTTGATTTCTCTATTTATCATTTCATTTCTATAGAATGATACCAATCTTCTTTTATAATTCTCCTCACACCACAAGAATTTAATACGATCAATTTTAGGATTTTCATTATTTTGTCTGGGTTGCTGTAATTAATTCTTCAAGGAAAAGTAGAAGAAAAGCAAGGACGAGGAAGGCGAAGAATTTCCTGGCTGAAAATTCTACGTACGTTGTTCAACACAACAACCACAAATCTTTTCAGAGCCGCAGTTTGCAAAATACAATATAATACAATACAATACAAGGGAGAGGCACTACAAGAAGAATTATTTTGTCTCGTTTCATAGTGTTCAAACTTTGTGATACTCAACGAGAGGTATGGTATTCTGTCGAAGTCTCTTTTTAGAATCGGGTTTTACTAATTCCGCTGCTCTGGTTTTGTGTGGTTTTTGTTTGGTCTACGTCATAGCACCTATTTTTGCCTCTTTCGTGATCTTCATCTTCTAAGCACCAGATAGGCGTTTTTTAGTAATTCATCCTGAGTTTGTTCCACTCAGCACACCATCTGGCTCTAGATTTTTGTTTCTGACACCAGAAGAATTACCCATTTCTGAGCCAGCTTCTGAGGCATGTCCTTTCTCTCTTAATGCTTGAATTCCTCAGAGTTCGCCAGCTCTCTGCGGTATAGCTGAAGGCAACACTTTTCCCCCCTATACCATACAGTTGTGGTGGAGGGGTCTCTTATTTGCCAACTGAGCAATATCTAAGTAAGAATTTATCCCCTTAATGTTCACCACCCTCAGATTGTTCAGTCCTAGTGCTTTTCCTTTCTTAGTTGATTGTATCGTGTTCTCATCCTAATTAATAGATAGTTGATTGGTTGATCAGATCCTTATCTAGTGAAGTTCCCAAAAGAACCGAGTTTTTAAGAAACTATAATAATTAAAAAAAATACGTTTCATTTGTTTATATAGACGAAACGTGGATTTTTTCTAAAGGTGGAATAAAACGGATTTGGCAGTATATATAAAGAGTGTATATTATAAACAGTTCAGTAAGGTAATATGTTTCCATTTTCTCATAATAAAAAATTTTAAGTGTTATTGTTATTATTTGATCAGTAAATATTTATCCCTACAACTTAGAAACAACAGAATTTGTAATGTTTTCTATTGTTGCTCTAATAATTGTATATTTCTCTAAATAAATGTAAAATACATTATCAGTTAAAACCGCATTTTTGCTTGTTCTAACAGTGTTTTAAATATTGGGAGAATTTGCTATCAACTTTCTCAGCACAGTGGATCGTTTAAGCAAAACTTTCATCCCTACTCCAAAAAAGTTGCAAATTCCTTAAATATACTATAAAAGCAATAGTAGAACGATCCGTATCAGCAACAAATAAGTGAAAATTTACAGATATGATCGCTTATATCCAAAGTGGCTGTAAAAAACAAAGAACGAATCCATATTATTCAATTCAAGAAAAATTTCCAAACCAAATGTTGAATTTTAAATTTTAATTTTCTTTGTCTTCAATTGTTTTCTAAACTGTTCAGGGTGTAAGATTTTTAGTTCTGATTTTTGCGTGGTTATATGGAAATATATGATTTGATTTGATAATCATTGTTATTAGAATCTGAAATGTATATTTGGATATACTATTTACAAAATTCATTATTCTCACTTTTATTTTATCATCAAAGTTCACATTCCCTGCATATACTCAACTATTGCAAAATTTCGTAAGGAATCTCTGATTGCATTACAGTCCAATTCCACATACGGGAGGAACATGAATATCTTCTTTGCTTTTAAATAACCAAATAAATAATGCATTCTGTGCATAAATGTGGAGTTAAATTTCTGCGGAGTGTTAAAGCTTGTATATTTCGTATATAAAGTCAAGGTTAACTGCACCCCATAGTTTAAAATCCTTTGTTCGTAAATCCGTACGTGTTAACTGAGAAAGCTGAGAAAATTAGATATGCAGCTTATACAACCGTCCTTATATATATATATATATATATATATATATATATATATATATATATATATATATATAGAAAAGAAATTTAATCTTTGCAGATAAGTTAAATAGTAAACTCTTAAATATTGGGGAAATCTGCAAGAAAGACTCTAATGAGTATCAATTGTTTCGCCGAACGTTTTCGCCAAAGAGAATTAATTTGGCTTCTTGAGGGCTGAAAGAGAATAAATTATAATTAGCTACCATAAATTATCTATTAAAACATTATTGGTCTTACCGTAACTTAGAATTGTAGAGTTAGAATATTAAAAAACTTTGCTAGTAACATAGTGGTGTTTTTTGTTACTATGTGCAAAAAAAGTTTTTTTAAGGTTTGAAATGTATGGTAGCTTTGAACTTAACTCGCAAAGGTTTACCCAAGGTTAATCGAAAAACCCAATGCAACTACATTTAAAAGGAGGTAATTCTTTGAATTGTCGGCAATAACTAAATTTTTGATTTTTAGAAAGTTGTTTTAGAGGTCCAAGGTGTAATCAATATTAACAGAACCAGCATAGACATCAGGTACGCTAATGATCAAGAGCTAAATAATCTTATTGGAAAACATAAAAGGGGAAAAAAATTAAAAGTGAGTTAGAGATGGCTACTGTTTTTCTTCAACTATTTTTAATATACACGTAGACAACATAACGCGGGAATGGAGAGCAATATATGACGAAAGAATTTATTTTATTATAAACCTATCTTAAAGTCACTCTTATAATATGCAGATGATCCGGTGTTAATTACCGAAGATTAACTAAAAAAAGGAATATATCAATTAAAAAGCGTTTATCACAAGTTAAATCACAAACAATTTCTTTTATTGGTATACCAACGGTGAGATAAAAATGAAATTTGTCATTATAATCATATAATAGCACAAATAGATGATTTAATTACTTAGGATGTAATCTGACGTATTAGTTAAGAAATATTCTCCAAAAAAAAAATAATATTCAACATATAAAAATGAACTATATTTTAAATTGTTTAATAACTTTAATTTGAAAAAAAAACTTATAATAACTGCCATAATATATTGTTTCTTAAGAATTAGTTCAAGTTCAAGCTGAAGTATGTCTCTAGCGTTTGGCAGAATGTCAAGTACAATGTAGCGTGTAAATATTCCTCAGAGGCAGTGAATAACAATGTCGAGTTTCAACACTCTCAAACAACGCTCGTGTTATTAAAAGCATAATCTATGTATATGATCTCTATTATGTAATTAGAGAGTGAAGTTGATAAGCCAATGTACGACTACCTGTAATGACTTATTTACTGTTATAATTGAAGGTGTAAAATCAACACCTTCTTGAATATACCAAGATATATATATATATATATATATATATATATATATATTATGGATGTTCTTAAAGAACATCCTAAAAAAAATTTTTTTTTTTCAGTTTCCAACGTGTCAACAAGAGTGGATTACAATGGCGAGAGATTTTCAACAATCGTGGAATTTTCCTAATTGTTGCGGGGCATTAGACGGAAAACATATAAAAATTGTTCCGCCACCTAGTTGCGGGAGTTATTTCTTTAATTATAAAGGATTTCACAGCATTGTCGTGTTAGCCATAGCTAATGCCAATTATGAATTTATTATAGTACACATAGGAACAAATGGAAGAGTATCTGATGGTGGTGTTATGGAAAACACTACATTTAACAGAAAATTACAATCAGATGAGCTCAATTTACCGACAGAACAACAGTTACTTGAATGTAGGGATAAAACTTCGGTTCCGTATGTCTTTGTGGCAGATGATGCGTTTCCGCTGTCGAAGAACTTAATGAAACAATTTTCTACAAGCAATTTGAGTAAAGAAGAACGTATATTTAATTATCGTCTGAGCCGTGCAAGAAGAATCATAGAAAATGCATTTGACATATTAGCTGCAAGGTTTCGAATATTTCATACACCAATAAAGACAAAACCTGCCATCATTGAAGATGTCGTTTTAGCAACTTCCGTTTTGCATAATTTTTTACGTAGAAATTCCAGACAATCGTACACTCCAGTTCAAAGTTTAGATATTGAAGATACTAAAAATGAAACTGTAACCCAAGGTGACTGGCGAAATTCTGACGGATCATTTGCACCATTGCAAATAAATCACAACAGACACTACAGAAGAGATGCTAAAGAGTTACGGAAATATTTCAAACGCTATTTTATTAACGAAGGAAAAGTATTATGGCAGGATAGAATTATATAAAGTAATACTTGTATCAACAAATAATTAAATTATTATTATCATTACCACAATACAATATTTTTTGTCTTAAACTGTGTCTGAAATTTGACCTTACCTGACTAATACTGTCCTCATCAAAATTTGAAGCTTCTGTTTGTTCCTCAAAAACCTCTATATTATCTGTGCCCTCTCTAACCATTTCTTGATCTTCTGTGAAGAGTAATAATTTGAAATACCACCAACGTGGATCGTAAACTTCGTCAGTTCCAGTACCAGACACTTTTGATTCTTTTACCTTTTTCAATTCTCGCCTGAACGCTGTTCGTAAAGAATTAATTTTTTTCACCACCATATCTTTGTCGGCGACTGGCTCTATTTCTTTTAATTTTTCAATCATCCTATCATAAGCACTATTTCTTAGATGTTTATTGCTGTACTCTTTACTTTTAATTTTCCTCTCTGTATAACTCAATGAATTCGGTTATAAATTGTTTAGAATAATTTCTTGTATCACTCATTTTGTTTGTTGCTCAATGAACCACCAAAAATAACAAATCGTAAATTTCGTCGTACCACTACATGCACGGACTTGTTTGTGCGATCTGTCGTTCCAACAAAAAATCAAAGCCTGCAGATTTAAGTTCTGGAGTTTGAACGTTTAGTATGCACAAACAAATTGTTGAGCTACACGGATATTTAGGTATGCGCATACCCGTTTGCATACCTAACATTTATCTTAGGTGACTTTAATGCTAAGTTAGGTAGAGGAAAAGTTTCTGGATTCATCAGAGACTTCGGACTTGGAGCAAGGAACGACAGGGGAGAGAGAATGACCGAATTCCGCCAACAACACAACATGGTAGCAACAAATACATGGTTTAAATTACACCCTCGCAGATTGTACACTTGGACTTCACCACAACACAATGAAAACAGAGTAATCCGTAACCAAATAGATTACATATTGGTCAACAAAAGATATCACAATGCAATCATCAGTGCAAAAACATACCCTGGAACTGACATCAATTCCGATCATAATCCTGTTGTTGCAAAAGTTCGCGCAAGATGGAAACTAATAAAGAAACAAAAACCTCAACACCAACTATTAGATATCCAATTAATGAAAAACGACACCATACATCAGACAGTAAATAAAGAATTAAACAAAAATTTAGGAAATATCGACCACAATAGAATTAGCGAGTACGATGACATAAACGTTCTGTGGAAAACTATTAAAAAACAAATGAACAATGTAACGGAAAAACATCTAAAAGTAACACCTAGAAATAACAAACAGGAATGGATGACAGAAGAGATTTTACAATTAATGAATAAACGAAGAGAATCTAAAGGAAAAAATGACAAGGACGGAGAATACAAAAGACTAAATAGAATAATTCGAAAAAAAATAACCGAAGCAAAAGAGAAATGGCTGGAAACAAAATGCGTGGAAATAGAAGAACTACAACAAGGCACGATTTTTTTAATTTACATAAAAAGGTAAAAGAGTTTACATCGACTACCAAGAGAACGACTTTTCACACCATGCTGAACACGGATGGCAAACTGCTAGAATCAACGGAAGATAAACTGAAAGAATGGGAAAACTACATTAAAATTCTTTTTCACGACATACGAGAAAAACCAAGATTGGAAAATAACAACGAAGTGCCAACAATTCTGAAATCTGAAATCATAAATGCAATTAATCATCTTAAAACAAATAAAAGCCCAGGTCCAGACGGAATATACCCAGAAACATTAAAATTAATCAGCGAAGAAAATATCGAAATATTTGTCCTGTTATTCAACCGCATTTATGATACAGGTAAAATACCCTAAGATTGGCTGGAGTCAATATTCATCCCACTACCAAAAAAGCCAAACCCACAACACTGCAATGAGTTCCGTCTGATAAGCCTTATGAGTCATGCAGTAAAAGTCCTACTAAAAATCGTACATAATCGTATCTATAGAAAGTGCGAAACAATAATCGGAGACGATCAGTTTGGATTCAGAGCCGGCATGGGAACGAGAGAAGCCCTGTTCAGTTTACTAGTTCTCGCCCAAAAATGCTACGACCAACAGAAAGATATATTTATATGCTTTATAGACTTCGAAAAACCATTTGATAGAGTAAGACACGACCTACTATTAGAACGTTTGCAAGAAGTCGGTTTAGATGGAAAAGACATCCAATTCTTAAAAAACTTGTACTGGAACCAAAACGCCAGAGTTAGGATCGAAGGTTCCACATCCGCAGAAGTAGAAATTAGGAGGGGAGTTAGACAAGGATGTGTTCTGTCGCCTCTGCTGTTTAATCTTTACTCCGAGTTTCTATTTAAAGAAGCATTGGAGGATTCCAAGGATGGAGTCAATGTGAATGGCGTAAATATCAACAGTATCAGATACGCCGATGATACAGTATTAATTACGGATTCCGACTTAGGTCTACAACGACTCATCGACAAGACCAACTCGACCTGTGAGCAATTTGGTATGAAAATAAACATTAAAAAAACCAAAGTGATGTCAATCCGAAAAAACCTAAATGTACCTCAACCTTGCACAATAAATGGGCACATTTTAGAACAGGTCAATAGATTTAAGTACCTGGGATGTTGGATCGATAGCAGCCTAAATCCTGATCTAGAAATAAGATCGAGAATAGAACAGGCCAGAAAATCTTTCGAAAAAATAAAAAAACTGCTTTGTGATTCTCGAATAAAACTCGAAATTCGACTACGTTTACCAAAATGCTACGTCTGGTCGACTCTTCTATATGCAGTTGAAACGTGGACCCTTAAAACATCAACCGTAAATAAATTGGAGACCTTTGAAATGTGGATCTACCGGAGAATACTCAAAATTTCATGGACATCGCATACCTCAAACGAAGAAGTGCTGCATAGAATAGGCAAGGAAAGAGAACTTTTTAACACAGTAAAAGTTAGAAAAACATCATACCTAGGCCACATACTGAGAAATAATAAGTACCAATATGCCCAACTTATAGTGAAAGGAAAAATCGAGGGAAAGAGAGGCCTAGGAAGGAAAAGACTATCGTGGCTCAGAAACATCCGACAATGGACAGGGCTAAATTTTGAACAGCTAATAAGAACAGCTGAAGATAGAGAAGAGTTTAAAATTGTAGTAGCCAACCTCCATTGAGGAGAGGGCACTTTAAGAAGAAGAAATTAAGTTTGTACCGATATGTTTGATTAAACATATTTTATCTGACTAGTATGAACGTGTAGTTTTAAAACTTGATGTAGTGTTATTTGTATGTACAAACTAGTTAAACAAATTTGTTGCTCCGTTTAGGGCTCGCTTTAGACCGTCCAAATGATCCGATTTTAATTCCATAAAGTACCTTAGACAGGTTAAGTCCGTTTTTATTGGCAAACTTCTATATCGTTTAGTTTTTGTGGTGCAAGCTTTTAAAAAAATTTAGAATGCAAAATTATTATGCGAAATTTGTAAAATCGATTTTAATAAAATTTGTAGGACTGATTAACTATGTTATAGAGATTTTCTAGACGAATTATGAGTGTCTAAGTGTAATCTAAGTGGTTGAAAAACATTGAATAATAAAAGGCTTGTTTACCCCTCTTTTTTGTATTTATTCGTTGTCTGGTTAAAACGTTTTCTCACATTCCGAAGCATTTGCGGTGTGATTCGTCTGCATTAGTTGACAATTCGTTGGCACAAATCTTCTAAAGATGAGTGTGGTGTTCTATAGATTTTACTTTTTAGGTGTCTTTATTAAAAAGAATCCAAGGGAGACAAATCTGGTGACTGAGGAGGTCATTGGATGCTGCTTTTTCTCCCAATCCAATGCCGTGGAAAATGTCGGTGTAAGTATTAATGAAGAAGTAAAACATAATGCATGGGAGCACTATCCTGTTGAAAAGTCAAATGATCTTCATCATACTGTTGACCATATAGTTTAATAATATCAGTTAAGGCAGGATAATTTGATTGACCATTCTTTTTTCCCTGTTGGTGATCGAACATCCTTTGTCTTTTTTGATACTATTAACATTAGAAAAAATAGGTTCAAATTGTTATTTTAAGAATTTATCGAGCTTTTTAATTTTTATATCTTCTTCTTCTTAACATGCCATACACCAAAGTGCGTAGGCGACTATCTCATTACTAGAATTCTGTTCTTGGCGGCGTGACACAGTTCGCCTGTATTGTGTATTCCTGTCCATTCTTTAATATTTCTTAACCAGGATAATTGTTTGCGGCCGGCTCCTTTCCTACCTTCGATCTTCCCTTGTAGGATTAACTGAGGTATTTCATATTTTGCTCCTCTCAATATGTGCCCAAGGTAACCAATCTTGCGTTTTTTAATTAATTTAAAGAGTTCTCTTTCCACGCCGGTTCTCTTAAGGACGTCATCGTTTCGAACTCTATCCACCCAAGGTATGCGCATCATTCTTCTTAATGACCACATTTCAAATGCTTCAAGTTTGTTGATAGATGTTTTTTTCAGAGTCCACGTTTCCATGCCATAAAGCAAGATGGACCATATGTAGCACTTGACCATTCTGTAGCGTATTTCGAAATGTAGGTTTTGATTACATAGAAGCGGTCTGAATTTCACAAAAGCTTGTCTTGCCATTTGTATTCGGGTTTTTATCTCTTGTTGTGGATCCGATTGGTCATTGATTGTGGTGCCAAGGTATTTAAAAGTTTTCACGCGTTTTATGCGATCGTCACCTATGCATATTATCGGGTTTTCTGGAGGGTTTCTGCTAATGACCATATATTTCGTTTTCAAAATGTTGATTTTGAGGCCATATTTTTTACCTATGCTATTCACCCTATCAAGTAATAACTGCTGATCATCCAATTTATCAGTTATAATCACTGTGTCGTCCGCATAGCGTAGGTTGCTAATTGGTATGCCGTTCACCTTAATGCCTAATTCCGTGTCTTCTAATGCTTCCGCAAATATATTTTCAACATATAAATTAAAAAGCATCGGAGAGAGTATGCAGCCTTGGCGGACACCTTTCCGGATTTCAAATTCATCCGTATATTGGTCTTGATCAATCCTCACCTTTGCCATTTGGTTCCAGTATAGATTCTGAATAATTCTGATCTCCTTCTGGTCAATGTTGGCCCTATGTAGTAGTTCCAACATGATATCATGTTTAACATTGTCAAATGCCTTCTCG
Organism: Diabrotica undecimpunctata; assembly: GCF_040954645.1. NCBI lineage: Eukaryota > Metazoa > Arthropoda > Insecta > Coleoptera > Chrysomelidae > Diabrotica > Diabrotica undecimpunctata. The sequence goes on from NC_092812.1 coordinate 53,797,433, forward strand.
TGGTCGATGAAGGTGAGGTAGACATCTTTTCGTTGATCTAAACAGTTTTGTATTAAAGTGTTCAAACATAAAATTGCCTCTCTTGTTCCTAGTCCTCCCTTAAAACCGAATTGTGTTGACCCGCTAAGTTCTTCTAGTATCTTATACATTCTTGAGTGTAATATCCTAAGGAAGAGTTTCAGCAAGTGACTCATTAAACTGATTAAGCGGTGTTCATTGCATTTTGTGGCATTAGCTGTTTTTGGGATTATCACAAAGGATGACTGCAGCCATTCTCGCGGAATGTAACCAGTATCATAAATTCTATTGAACAGCTTTACCAAGATTTCGATATTCTTTATTTTTATATATTGGTGTTTAAATTGTCTTCTTCTTCTTCTTCCTTCTTGTATGTAGGCTTTAAAGCCTGTTTCTTCTTCAATATTAGCCTCCTAAATTGTTTAAATTATCGCACCATCTTTTTCTTGGTCTGCCAATACTTCTTCGTCCATTTGGTGACTTATCTCGTGCTATTCGTACTATCTTATCCTCTGTCATTTTACCAATGTGTTCGTTCCACTCCTGTTTCCGTTTTGTCACCCATCCATTTATGTCTTAATGTCTTAATCCATTTATGTATTTAAATTGCTTTAAAATAAATATTTTTTGACTTAGTATATTGATTTTTTAAAATTCGCTTGAAATAATCTAAAATGTCAGATGATTCCATATAAGTTTGTTTGTGTGTACCTCTAACATATAAAACATAATACTCGCTAGTCCTTACAAGGAAATGCTTATTGACTGTATTAGTATTAGTAAAGAAGTCTTTTCAAAAAGTTAAAAATCAACACAAAAGAAAATAGAAAATGATTTTCACACATTAATAAGTAACTAATAAGTTTATTATTTTTAACTAAAGATCGATAAAGAAGTAAAATAAAAAAATAAATTTGCTTTAATGGCAAAAAATAGGCGAATCAAAGTTGCTACTAATCCTGATAGCGCGTCTTGGTTAAAATTTCCAGAAGTTAAAGTAGTTAGTGGAAAGTTAGTTAGATAAAAGCAATGTCTCCAGTTTCTCTGTAAATTAAGTAAACTTTCTATATGCTGTGCTTCTTAAAATTGTTCTTGAAAAATAACACTACTTCAACTATCAACTGTTTTATAGTTTAAACATACAAAATAACACCAGCATTTATAATTTGTTGAATATTCCATAAATTTCTATTAATTTATAATAAGATACGTGTGAAATCGATTCGGATAAACCTGTTACCCAAAGCGATTTGTTCCGGTAAACAAACATTTCGTATAAAAATATTTCATTTTATACTAAATCGATCACAACTGATATAGGACTGCATCATAATTCAACCGATGTTTGTTTAATAATAAATCGCTTCAGATTCACATTCACATAAAAAGTTAAACGTAGTTAAAACTGTTTTTTTATTAAAACGCAATTTTTAAAATCGATCTATTTCTTAGTTTGAAAATATTTTTATGTTTGAAAGTCATATTTTCACATACCTGCCATAAAACAAAAATTGTAAATTCTTATTAAGGCCCATTTATGATAAAACGGACCTATTTATAAGAGAGATTATTTTATTTATTTATAAGTTATACATTTCTAAAGAAATGGTAGCTGTTCTGACTGGTTTTTCCATTCGGTATATGTGCTTACAAAATGTTCCTCGCTGAAAAACTTTGGCAACAACGACCACCTCCACTGCATAAAAGGGTTATAGACAAATTCATCGAATACAACCGATCATTGGTCATTGCTTTCGTAGATTTTCGCAAAGCATTCGATACGAAAGAAATTAACAGCGTAATGAGAGCGTTGGAGGAAAGTCGCATAAATTATCGGTACTAACTGATCACGAATATATAAAATAATGCAACCATGACCGTAAGACTACAAAAAGATACTTCTTCTTCTTCTTTTTCCTCTTTATAAGCAATTCCGTGAAAATCCAAATGTCGACTTCAACAAAATGGGATTAGTTCATAAATATAAATACTTAGATCATAAAATCCAAATTTCTAGGGACAACCAAACTGCTGAACTGCAAAGAAGAATCACTTTAGCATGGGCTGCATAAGGAGCTCTATCAAACATCTTCAAGAGCAACATGCCAAATGATTTGAAAGAGATGTTCGACCAATGTGTGCTTCCAGTCATGACTTATGGCGTCAAAATACTTTCCTTAACCCAGGCTACAGTAACCAAACTCAGAGTAGCCCAAAGACGAATGAAACGTTCCTTACTTGAACTGACTCTCAGAGACAGAGTTAGTAACGAAGAAATAAGAAGAAGGACAGGCGTCAGAGATGCCATAGAGGGCATAGCATGGCTGAAGTGAACTGGACGGGCCATGTGGTCAGAATTAATGACGGGAGGTTGACCCAAAAATTACAGTGGGGAGACCACGAGCTGACAGAAGAAGCTGAGATAGACGATGGAAAAACGACGTCAAAAGAATCGCTTGGAAATTGGCTGCAGAAACCTCAAGACCTGGATGAAATTAGGGAAGACCTATGTTCAACTTTGGACACAAAAGGCTACATGATAAAGATGCGTCTTTTGTTTTTGTGAATACACGTCCATACCTTAGCTTCATTATAAAATTATAAAACACAATAAAATACCAGAAGAATGGAGAACGAGCGCACTAATTCTACTATTCAAAAAAGGAGATAAAAACAGTCAGAAAACTACAGAGGTATAAACTTGTTAAATACTACGCTAAAACTAAAAAAAAAATTACAAGTGCTAATAAATCAGAGGGTAAGTTTAACAGATAAACAACAGCGTTTTCGTACTGAAAGATCGTCTACAGATACAATATTCGTTATAACGCAAATTACTGAGAAATCACTAGAGTTTAATAGACCAGCATTTCTCTGTCTGATTGACCTGAAGAAACCGTTTGACAAAGTAAGACTCAAAGATGTAATCCATCTTCTGTATAATAGAGAAATTCCCCTAAATATTAAAAAAACTATCGAAAACATCTACTAAAACAACAAACTGGAATGCTCTTCAATTTGTTTATGGATGAAATCATCAAAAACGTTAACAAAGGAAGAGGATGCAGAATGGGAAACAAAGAAATAAAAATACTCTGTTACACAGACGACGCAATATTGATAGCCCTAAATGAAGATATTCTGCAAAGACTGGTCCACAGATTTAACATAAGAGCAAAATAATTTAATATGACAATATTATCTCCAGTCCAGAGTCTTAGAGATCATCTAAGACCAATAATGAAATGTGCCCCAGAAATAACACCCAAGACAGCCACAACGCAAAGGCTACTGGAAACGACAAAGATGAGAGTACTGAAAAGAATTACAGGAAATACGCTGAGAGATCGAAAGAGAAGTGAAGACATTAGAAGAAAATGTATCTTACAGTGTATAAATGAACGGACACAAAATAGAAAAAAAATGCAATAACCACATAAGCAGAATGGAGGTGGTCCGTGTCGTCAAAATAGCAAGAGATAAATCACCAATCGGCAAAAGAAGTAGGTATCGGACGACCGCGCAAAATATGGAGTGATAACCTTCAATAGAGATGTTAATCAGCCAAAGAACAATCAGAATTGATTGTAAAGAGAAAGAAGAAGAAGACCTTAGCTTCATAGCTGATAATCCATAGCTTACTGTGTATTTTAGCTAAACCATTCGGCTTTCTAGAAATGTGACGATGTGAGACATTCGGTCAAACATATAACACAAGACTGTCCACGTAGGGTCTACATCAGGGATCCTCACTAGGATTTCTTTGAGAGCCTAATAGTTAAAATAAAATTTTTCCTCAGGGCCGCAAGTACAAGTGGTGGTATGAAATCACTTTAAAACTATATGACTATAACGTAAGTCTATTACAAGTTGCGTAAAAACAATATAATTATAAATTGTATGGACTGTTCTGCATGTAAAAAGTAGGAAAATGTCTTTTACTTGACTCCAGGAATGGCAAGTCCCGAATTTGTTAATTCTTTGAAGTCGACGGGCGAAATCTTTCACAGCTCTATAGAATGGTATCTATGTTAGCAGGTTGGGAAGAAACTGAAATTCTCAAAATGTTTTCAACGTTCTCAATGTAGATTCACAGACATATGTTGATGCAAAAATACACAATTTCTGAGAACAGTAAATTAAGTTAGGAAATTTGTCATTTTCAACTGCTTTCCAAAACTTAGAGTAAGCTTTTTCCTTCTTTTTTTCTTCAAAAATACTTTTGAGCTCTGTATCATTCTGAAGATCAATTAACTCATTTTTCAAATCCCTAGCTTCGTATCCAAAAATAGAAAGATGAGCTACATTTGCTGTTGTTATTGACCATGGATTTTCCACCAAGCGAAATGGTTCTTGGAACTTCCTAAAGTCACTAAACCTCACAGACATTTCATCCTTTAGATCTGCTAACAGCTTCAGTAGGACAGAAATAAATCTCTTGAATTTCATCTGGATTTTCATCAAACAGTGCTTCAACGGAAGGAACGCTGGAAAAATCTTTATTTGACAATTCTTCAATATACATATTCGGCTTCTGCTCCAGTGAAAACACTCTCCACATTAACTACTTCATATTAAAAGGGTAAATGTTTTTAGGGTCCATTTATTTTTTCGGGCATGCGCATTTACGAGGTCCACAAGGTTTTAAAACATCTTTACTGGCCGGCCACTGCCACTGTGGTGGGGGTAAAGATAACTACTGCGAAATGAGGTACAATGCATGGCACCGCTCTACACTACTGTAATCTGATTAAATACATAAATAGAAACATAATTACATTATAACTCGCAAATTTTGTTTTACTGCCTAGCAGTCTGAGGGCCGCGAAAAATCGCTCCGAGGGCCGTGTGCGGCCCACGGGCCGCGTAGTGAGTATGGTTGGTCTAAATGGATCATCGTTAAATAAATAAATAAGTAATACTTTATATACATATAATTCTTTGGTAGGTAACTTTTGGGACTAACTTAACTTAACTCTATTTCATGTGGTGCCTGTTCAGAGGTGTATGTCGGTCAAACCAGCCAGAAACTCTCAAAAAGAATAGCTTTGCACAAGAGTGATGTTGTGAGGAAGTCTACTAGTACAGCTTTTAGCTAACATATTAAGAATACTGGACACATTGCTAACTATGAAAATGTGGAAGTACTAAAAAGAGTTGATAACCATTTTAAGAGAAATTTCATAGAAATGTGCTACATCCATAACTGCAGCTCTTCTATGAACTGTAAGAAAGATGTTGAAAACTTAAGTTGTATTTATTCTTTTTTGCTTCAGCAGGACTTGACAAGATGTAACAGGTTGAAAAATGAAGGTAACTTACCATAACATACACAGATGACCTGCCTGCACTTGAGAGCAGACTTCATTTCCCTGCTATTTTGGTTCTTTAAAAGATTATTTCCAAGTTCCATTTTATTGTACGAGGTGCAGATGTAAATATAACCTTGTTACATATGACATCTAGGTATTGACAGAAATCAGAAACATTGTCATCAAAAAAGAATAAAAATTCTTCTTTTCTACCTTAAACATGAAGATGCAGTTTTTGTTGGGTTTTAAATGTTTTTGTGTTATATTTGTAAAAATACCCTTTTGTGTTGTAATGTTTATATTGAAAATTTTAAATGTATTTTTTAACATTTTTAACATATTTATGACAGTGTTCTTCGCCACTAGGACCACTGAACATTTTCAATGTAGGTTTTTAAATGTTAACTTCCACCATTTGTACTAAATAAGTTTTCCATTTAGGTGCTGATGAAGGTGACAGCCTATCACCGAAAATTTCACATTTAGAATAAAGTTCTACACCAAACTGGCTTATACCATCTCTAGCCAATCCTTGACTTGACGCTTTCCCGAAAGTTACCTACCAAAGAATTGTATTCTTAGCGTCGTTATATACTCTATATTTATATATATATATATATATATATATATATATATATATATATATATATATATATATATATATATATATAGATGGATGCTCAGGCTAAAATAGGGTCAAAAAGGGGCAATTTCCTTAAGCGTAAAATGCTTCCAAGCCTTTTGAAAATATATCATTACCTCAGGTACCATTTGACAAGAATTTTGAAATATATACTAATACACTCGTAAAAAGAAGCGACTGAATATATGCAATATAAGAATACCTCTAAATGATAGTGTCTTCTAGAAATAATAATCCCTTTACTTTTAAAGACATTACCAACAAAGACGTTTTCTATTTTTAAATTCGTAAGATCAGGCCTGACTTGCCAACAAAATGTGTTTATCCAGAAACAATACCTATCAACTATACAAAGATCGCTGATATTAGAAAAGTATTATGCTACAAGCGAAACACGGATATAGTTTTATTATTATATCACTTTCTGGAAACAAAATAAAAGAGCAAGGTATTGGAGACTAAATTTGCGACATAACTAAATTTAAGTTTTGTATGCATTTAATAAATATTTCGGATAAATTCTGAAATACATCAATATGTAATTTATTATTTCTGTATATCTAAAATTTTCTCTGTTCAAAAATAGTATAGTAAGCTAACAGCATAATAATAGGACGGTCAATTAGTTTTGCGCTTCGATAAGATGAGGCGTTGCTACTAGTCTAGATTTTTTTTGTTATATTAGTTTACTCTTCAAATAAACGTATGTGAAGTTTTATTTCGATCTGTCAATTCATTCTTTGCTTACCAGCGATTTAGTATGGATGTGTCACAGTTTTTTTTACAATGGAAAAAATCAAGTATCTTGCAGTGATTAAATTTTTATGTTTCGAAGATTTAAAAGTAAATAAAATTAATGAACGAATGGTAAAAGTATATAAGGACTCTTTGCTTTCAAGTAGTACAGTGGGTTGCTGATTTTAAACCTGGTCATACAAGCCTTGAAGACCCTTCAAGTCAAGGAAGTGTAAAATCAGCAATAACACCAGAAATCGCCAAAAAAATACATGATATCGTATTGGAAAATCGTCGAGTGACTGAGGGAGATTTAGAAGCCTTATTCTTAACACATTTATCTAGTTGAATCTCCCGTCTGCAGGCAACAACTACAGAGGAAGAAAAGTTAAAGAACAATTTGTTGAAATTGGAGGTACATTATCTGAAAATGTAGATCAACCTGTTGCTTCTACTCCTAATAAAGTAGATATTAATTACTCAGATCCTTCAATATCTCCAGTTTAGACTGTTTCTTTTTATAAATGGAGTCTTAAAAAATTGTCTGGTAAAGAACCTCTAATCCCATTTCTAGAACAAATTGAAATTAAAGTTTCTTTTAGTATTCTTTAAGGTTAGACAAATACAAGAAGCATTATTTGATGATAATGCTGAAAAAAACTGAAGTCTGCTTTACAAAATTGAGAAGAGACACCTCAATCCTGAAGTACATATATTTCGTATAAATCGTTTTTAAACTAGCTACACCAATCTAAAAAACGGTTTTTTTTCTCAGAAATTTTTAGCGATAAAATTGTTTAGTTTTTCTTATTGAACACAAAAGAAGGGGTTTTATAAAAATCGCCTGTAATAAAAACAATAAATTGACTATTTACAGAGAGCTTACTAAGCCAATATAACAAGTTCCCACTTGTTGGCAAGCATTCAATCCTAGAGGTAAATAGATATTTCCCGACCGGCTTTCATTGAAGACTACGTTTTTATCTCTTTTTAAAATTTATTATACGAAGATTTCTAAGAATGAAAATATATAATGCTCCGAGTAGAATTCGCTATACGGAAACAATACTATTCAACGTAGTAAGAATTGTTTTGGCTCATACTACGATCCTTTGAAAAGTCTCAGATATACAGGATTGCCAGGAACTTTCTCTAAAAAATAAATAAATAAGTGGGACTTTTAGATACCTTTTTTATATTAGTCTAATGCACTGTTTCCCAAAGAAAACTTTCTTCGATCGGGTACCCCTTCTGCAGACGTCACGTTGTAATCTATCGTCCAGACGAGTGGATTGATATAATTAAAGTCTCCAAATGAAAAGACCCCAGGTTTGTGTTGACTCAAATGCAACATCAAGAGTTGCAGTGAGCACACCATATATAAAAAATATGATTACTAACCGGAAAGTAACTACTATTGGATACAACTTTAGCTGGCTTAAAATAGGATGGTTTCGATTTTAAAGCGATCAACCCCCTTTTTTTTAATGTTTATTTTCCAAAAAGAAAAATGTTGGTAAGCCAATTGCGGTTTGAACATAATACAAGAACCACTCTATCCAACAATAAGGACTGTTACAGCTGCAAAGAAGAACGACATGATGAACTTACTGTCATCATCATTTTTATAAAAAATTGCTCACTGCGTTAGCCACACGAGCATCTGGTCAACGAAACCTCGAAGATAGATCTTCTGAGGATAAACTGATATATGATTAGATGAATTAAAAACAAATCAAATGAAAAATAAATAAATCTTACTGATTTTAAAAACAAATCGTTTAGATTTATATTGGCAAATATATTGGATTTATTTACGCAAACTTTGGTATTATGTTTTTAATGTCCATAGCCTCGGCAATAATATATTGATGTTATACACATACACAGAGAGAGATTACAAACAAATATCTGGAACACCAATGGGTTCTCCCCTTTCCCCTGTCATTGCTGACATGTTCATGGAAGCCTTTGAGTCTTTAGCCCTAGAATCTTACCCCTTAAAACCAAAAGTCTGGTTCCGCTACGTTGATGATACATTTATCATCTGGCCCCATGGTCAACATACCCTTTCTCCCTTCCTAGATCATCTTAACTCACAACACCCGAGTATAAAATTCACAATGGAAGTAGAAAATAATCGGTCCCTTCCCTTTCTCGACGTGTTAGTCACCTCCAAGCCCAATGGCCGATTGGGTCACTCTGTTTATAGAAAAAAGACTCACACGAATCGTTACCTACATGCTTCATCACACCACCATCCTGCCCAAAAGAATTCTGTGATCAACTCTCTCATCCATCGGGCCATTTCGATTTCTGAACCTGACAACCTTAGAGAAGAACTTGGCCATCTGCAAAAAACCCTTGTCGCCAACGGTTACTCCAAGTCCACAATTCAAAATATTACACACCGACATCTACATCCCCCTTTACACCCTAGGACGACAAATTCAGAATCTTCGGGTAATACTCCTGTGGCTTTTCTTCCGTATATTCGAAGTGTCACTGATAGGATTGGCAAAATTCTTCGCAAAGAAGGTATCAGGACTACTTTTCGACCACCCAAGAAAATCTCACAATATCTACCCTCTCCTAAGGACCCATTACCGCCCCTATCTTCCTGTGGTGTCTATTCTATTCCTTGTTCCTGTGGACAAGTGTATATTGGCGAAACTGGTCGTTCCGTCAAAACTCGTATTCAAGAGCATCAAAGATGCATTCGATCAGGTCTTTTCTCCCATTCTGCAGTTGCAGAACACTGCCAAGAAACCGGTCATTCCATATTATTCGAAAAAACCCATATTATTTCTAAGAGCCCCTTCTTTTATTCCAGGAAAATCCGCGAATCTCTAGAGATCCGAAAAAATCCACATAATATCAATCGAGAGGAAGGATACTACTTGTCTCCCATCTGGAATCTCAGTCTAGAGCCGCCGTCCGGTCCCGCTACCACGATGCAGCCACATGATTGGCCAGCGTGCGCTTCTTGACGTTCGCGCCACGGAGTGTGCCGATACGTCCCGACACGACAGGTCACCGCGACTATAAATAGAGCGGTAGCGGAGTAATCGTCGGATTCACTCCCTGCCTCTCGACGCGTTAGTGTTCTGAGCTGTTGGACGTGAATCCCTGTCCTGGCATTTGGTTTTCACCTCTGGCTGCGTTGAGTAGTTGAGTTACTGTGACCAAATGCCCATCTTGGTAGTTAGTATTCGCCTCTGGTTGCGTTGAGTAACTGAGTTACCGTTGCTAACTACCCATCTTCCTGTCTCTTGTTTTTCTTTTTTGTTCTCCTGAAGAAGCTACATACAATTGTAGCGAAACGTCGAGATGAACCCACCTTTGGGTCACTCACAAATGACACGGTCCAAACCCGGAAGACGAATAAACTATAATTCTGACTCTGGCCGTGGAAGCCTACGATTTCATTCTCCTAACTTCTTCACTGACATTGTTATCTGCGGTAACTAGTGAACCTAGATATGTAAAATTTTCACGCTTTCAATGTTATAGTCTTCTATTGTCAGATTCTGTAGGTTTCTTTGGCCTGTCGATTTGCTGACCTTCATGTATTTGGTTTTTATTTCGTTATTGTTTAGGCCACTGTTTTGTGCCGCTCTTTCTATCGCATTAAATGCTTCTATCATCTCTCTTTCGCTTCTAGCTATGATATCAACATCATTTGCAAATGCCAATATTTGTACACTTTTTGTTATTATTGTTCCTTTGGTGTTGACTTTTGACTCTCTAATTATTTTCTCTAATGTGATGTTGAATAGAATACAGGATAGGGCATCTCCCTGTCGTAGGCCCGTTCTCACATTGATTCTAGCTGTTAGTGCGTTTTGAATTCGAATTTTCTTTGTCCTTTAAGTGTTTCTTTTACTATATCAATTAGTTGAGTTGGAATATTAAACTCTTTCAGTGCATGGATCAGAAATTCTCGATGTATGCTATCATAGGCACTCTCAAAATCAATGAAAAAATGATGTGTGTCTATATAAAATTCACAAGTCTTTTCCAAGATTTGCCTCAAGACAAAGATCTGATCTATTGTGGACTTCTGCCTGCAGAAACCACATTGATATCCCCCAACTATTTGTTCCGCATATGATCTCAATCGGCCATACACAATATTTGACAGTATTTTATATGCCACAGTTAGTAGCGTTATTGCTCGATAGTTTTTATTTTATGTAGTGGGATAATTACTCCGGTATTCCAGTCTTGTGGCAGTTGTTTATTATTCCATATGTTCATTATTAGTTCTTGTATGGCATTCAATAGGGAGTCTCCGCCTTCCTTTATTAGTTCCTTTCTTCCAAGTTTCGTCAATGATTATGCAATAAATCAAAAGTTTTTTGAATTACAACCAAAACCTTTCAAATTCTTATAAGATACTTTCAATCAGACACTATATTACAGTTTTTGACGTAGTAGTTGTCTAATACGAAAGCATAAACTTTTTCAATTACATCCTGGAAAACTGCTTAAAAATCCAATTTTTAAGCATTTAAAACCGAAGGTAGTTTTCAATAGTGCTGCATCTAGCCTTCCTTGATTTTGGAATATTTTTAAGTAAAAGTACTCTATCAATGCTCTCAAATTTTTCCAATATTTACAAAATCATACCAGACATTTATTTTGGTCTACTACCGGAAACAGATCACCCTGTACCATATTTAATCTAATAAATGCATTAGACTAAGTAAATATCCACCATCTCTTAAAACTACAATTAAAATATTCAGCCAAAAAAGTATACTTATAAAAAATGCTATGTACAAACTACACATGCAAATAAAAAATATCTTTCTCACCTCAAAACTTATTTTGCCAGTTTGCTTTTGTTTCATAGTATTAAACACATAATGAGCATAATTCGTAGCATCTGAAAAAGAAATCATTTTTAAAATTCGATTTTATCTGAAGTTAAAGGTAAAGTTTTTTTATATTTTAGTGAAGCATTGCAGGGATAATTTAGAAATCGAAATGGTGCATAGTATTGATAGGACAGTCGATAATCGGATTTAGAGATGACATATTTTGTCCCATGCAAATTGTAGCTACGGAAAACTAACAATGCGAAGGATTTCAACAAAATATGAAACGTTTATTGCAGATACTTGAATTATTATAGAGATGAATTTTGTTTTAAATTATTTTTTATCTACCTACTGATATATTTTGAAATTATTTAAGAGTTTATAATAAGTACGGCATTTGACTGTATAAAGAAAAGTTTTATTCATAAAATCCGACATAAGCAATAACCAAGTACAGTGAAGGACTAGTTAACGGCAACTCGTAAGCCAATAAATGGAAAGGTACTTAAACAAAAAATATTTTTTTATGATTTGTATACCAATTCCACATAATAGATAAATGTTGATGTGAAATGATTAAAAAGCAATCAATAAATAATAGACTTTTTTTTTTATTTAAACACAAAACCACATCAACCGCGCAGGGTTATTAGTGGATATAACAAATACATGAAATATTACATTAAATAAAATTGAATAACTTGATGTCTTTTAAATAGCTTAACACTGTCGAAATTTTTTGGTGAGAACTGTCTTGAGATCATCATCTGTGAATCCGTGGGATCTTTTTTTTCCTTGAATTGAGGACAATCAAGCAGGATGTGTTTCACAGTCAGTGGATTAGAGCAGCTGGAGCAGATAGGTAGTGGTTCTTTGGTTAATAGGTATTTGTATGTTAAGGCAGTATGGCCAATTCTTAAACGATTAATAATTACTTGGTTTCTTCTGTTTAAAGGAGTCTCCAGGACATTAGTTATTTTTGGGCAAATTACATTTAATTTAGTACCTAATTTTTCCCACTAATTTTGCCAAGTATTAATACAGTGATACATAAATTTTGCAGGATGTTTTGAGTTCATTCGAATTTTGTTAGCCAGCTGGTCTGCTTTTTCATTTCCGTAAATACCTGTATGTGAAGGTACCCAAATAAAAGCCGCTTCCTTTCCTAATGATCGAAATTTTTCTAGTTCGTTTTTTATACTCTGTATAATAGGGTTGTTGGTATATATTTGTTTCAGTTCCAGTAATGCATTTAATGAGTCTGTTACGATAATGCACTTCATAGTTCTACTCTTTTCGAAGAAAATTAGGGCTTCCAAAATAGCTCACCTGTTAATATACTGCAGTTGGTTGGTATCGATATGCTATAAGAATTTTCTTTACAGTGGTAAGCAGCAGCGTGATCATTGGGAGTTTTAGAGGCATCGGTAAAGATTTGCAAATAATTAGGATAGTGGTCTAGAATTTCCATGAATAGAGATTTAATTATTGTGGAATTTGTAGTTGATTTGGGATACTTGGTAAGTGTTACGTCAATAGTTAATGGGTGGCTTGTCCATGGGGGATAGTTTGCATTTATATGTAGTGATACATTGAGATGATTCCTATCGAAAGTTGTGAGCTTTATTCTTTCTATGAGGGGTGTAGAATAATAGACTTGAAAACAATAAATTCATCAAATTTTTGTAAATTTAAAAACAAAGAACTAATTTATTGGAGAAACGGGAAACCAACCCGGATTTAACTACTATATAGTTAGACAACAAATGCAAAATATGTATAAGCAGCCATCCAATGCCCATCCAATATTCATCAAACCAAACAAATTGTTACTCACAAATGCAGATTCCAAACAACACACAGGGTCAGCACAAATCAACAATATACAAGGTTATCTACAAATCTCCTCACAAACACTAGGTATGTGCAATATGCAAATTATTACTCGAAAGGGTTTTTCTTAAAACAAACAAAAAGTCTATAAAAGCGAAGAGGTAATATATAAACAAAAAATATAAAGCTATTCTAATTATAGATTAGACAACTCATTATCTTCTTCTTCACAATAAAAAGCTTAAGGTCCTTAATGTGCCAAGTTGCTGCAGAAGAACCAATCAAAGTCTTACATGTCCACAAACCTGCTGTTCGTGACATAAACGAAGATAGAAATGTAGAAATGATACTTTTAAAGTAAAATCTAATACAAATCAAAAGTAGACAACTCGTGATCTAAATCATCCTACAAATACAAATAATATATAAACGAAGAAAAAGGGTTTTAGATCTTTAATGTTTCGATATGAACAGTACAAGAACAAATGTGGTTTCTAACTCAATATACTCAACGTAATTTCGCAAACTCAAAAATATATTTTAAGACAGTTGAGCCAACATCTAATCTCAAAAAAAGTAATTACTATTTAAATGGGAATAAGTCACAATTAAAGGTTAAAGTACGTTTATTGACATTTCAATTTTCTGACAAAGAATTTTGTATAAGCAGCCATCCAATATCCATCAAACCAAACAAATTGTTGCCCACAAATTTTCGTCAGAAAATTGAAACGTCAATAAACGTACTTTAACCTTTAATTGTGGCTTATTCCCATTTAAATATTAATTACTCTAACATGCCACAATAAAATAGCTTCAGAACAATATCTCAAAAAAAACTACGCAATCTAACTGCAATCGGGTCTTTCACCGGTGACTAACGTATTATACAAACAACCGAATGCTCGAGGGTCTCCACCTGAGACTAATACCGTTTTGCATAAACAATCGAATGCTGCAGGATCTTTCACTTGCGTCAAAGAGAAATAAGGAGATACACCCTTTTCTACCAAAACTCCTGGAAAAAGAATTAGGTCAGATGCAAGCACCTCTGAGTACGCGCAGATGAAACATTTTCGAACCGAGAAGATTAATTAAAAAGCTGCTATCAGCAGAATCAAATTAGGAATAATCCACCCTGAGTACTCAGTACACCTAATAGATGATAATCAGTAGGATTTGCTTTAGGTAATATTTGTTGAGGACACAAGCTCCAAATGGGAAGGAGCTTACTGCGATCGAATAAACTCATCTGCTCAAAAACCCACATAATATGTATAGCATACATGCCGATATCTATGTTTGCTGAAAAAATCTGCAACAGACTGAAGAACCAGACTTCAACAGCTTTCTCTACTGCGAGAAACCTGGTCCAGGAACTAGATGACCTTTCTAAAAAGACGAGCCATCTATGAAGGCTTTGCAGAAATTAAACTTCAGACCCTTTTTCTGTTTTGGTCATATCACCATCAGACTAACGTTTGCAAAGAAACGGTGGAGGCATCTTCTTCCTCTGCACAATCAAGACCGAAGAAAACAAAAATAAGGAGAGAAACGTCAAACTCTTTGGAAAACTTAGCAGACCGGCCAAAGAGATAGGTGAATAATTGTCTTTCTCACAAGGCTAGTAACCTCGAAAGCGAAAGGGGAGGCGACTGGAAACCTGTCAGCAGGTTGTACATAATTATAGACCAATTGTTCGTAGCATGGAAGGACTATTACAAAGGGAACTTTTTATCGATGGATCAAAAGTTCAGAACTTAGTTTATATCGTCCTCAGTTTGTCCTATTTCTCACTTCTAGACACCAATCAACTGGCTTGGCGAAGAGAATGGCCGAACTGGGACTTTAAATGTAATACCATTGTCTTTCGTGATAAATTCAAATTCTAGTTGGTATGCATGTTGTCCATGTAACGGTGAGAAGGCGACGTGGTTAAAAAAATCATAATTGGTGTTCATCAAATGGATCCATTCAAGATGTGGTAGACTTACATGTTCTGCGTTATACACAGATGATTGACAGTCCATTTTTTTTTGAAGACAATCAAGTCAATTTGTTGCCTTTGCCACCTAGATCTTCCGATCTTTCACCCAGTGCACATGTTTTGGACATTATGTGAAGAAACTATTCCGTTTACCTCATCCTATACAAACTCTAGTGGCACTTCGGAACGAGTTACAAGTAATCTGGAATTAAATTAAATATCTTATTTGGAGTCTGCCCAAATGAATTTTTCATTGCAGAAATCATCATGGAGGTCAAACAAATTCTTAATTTTTACATTTTTTCCAACAGTTGGATTTTTCTGAAATTTTGGTCAATTACTTAACTAACGGTAAAATATATGTATACAAAAAATTTTTATAATATATATAATATATTGAAAGAAAAATATTAATTATGAATAAAATATGGAAACAGGTTTTAGGTCGAAATAGAGAGAAAAATTGCATTTGTTCACGAATAGCATCTGCTTTTTATCAATTTTAATTTTTTTTATATTAAAATACCTCAAAACAAACTGTGGGAAACCCTGCAAGCAACAAATATTATTTCCATAATAATTTCATTTATACAAACTTTATACAAAAGTAACACGTTGCTTGTAAAACAAGGAAACTCGATTTCCATTGAATTCACAAATAATAACTCGCTTTCTAGTGGATTCGTAATCAAGAAAGTTCTGAAACAAGCATGATGTCTATCTTGCACATTGTTCAAAAATTATTTGAAGCATGGAAACTTTAAAAACTGGCAAACAAAAATGCTCAAATTATATCCCCTTAAATGTTCCCATTTTTTAATCATTATTATTATATTGTCATTCATTGTATTAAAACCACTATGATGACTTGAAATATACGATGCATGAACTGGCTAAGGGTAAGTTCACACGGCATTGTACTGCACGCTTTTTTGCAGAATTCGTGTGTACAAAAAGATACTTAATAACGAGATCCTGACAATTCATTAAGATATATATGCTGCCAACAGTAACCGTTTTGGCTCCAGACGACCGCCAATAAAAACAGCACAGATTGCTGTGGAAAATGAGTTTAACTTAACGACCACTTAACGAACAACAAAATAGCAGCTTACCCTGCATCAGACAAAAACCACCAGGTTTTGACTTACCACGCAACACATGGACTATGCTGAACCGAATCAGAACCCAATACTGCACATGCGGTTACATGATGCACAAATGGGGTAAACGACCATCCCCACTTTGTAACTGCGGACAACCCCAAACCATCTGTCACATTACAGAACAGTGTCCCACAATATCCTATCAAGGCAGGTCAGAGGATTTCCTAATGGCGACTCCAGAGTCGATAGAATATATAAATAAGTTAGATGTTCGTTTGTAAACATAAATATAATGTTTTATACAAAATATATGTAAATTTAAATGTAAATTTGCCATACGATAAATAAATAAATAAATGTCCCATAAGAATTTGGAGATACTGATTGAGATATTGGTTTTTTTAATTGTTTGAGTAATAGTAATAGAATAAGGACTTTTGGTTATGAACATTCATTCTGTGCGATTGGTATTATTTGTAGTTCGTGAATTTGTGAGGTAAGAATATCAAAGTATTACTTAATTTTCTAAATTTAAATAAGTATTGAAATTTATTATAATCAGGTATATCTGTTTAAGTGGAATAGGAAGAGTCAATAGACACTGTACTATGCAAAGGAGAATGCATTGTCATCGTGATTCTTTTGCGAGAATTTATAGTAGTCGAATTATTGTTCAGTTCTTGAGTAAAATACCCTCCTTGACTATTTGATGCAGCGCTAGTGAAAGGCGACATTTGGTGACTTTCAATACCCAGACTACGTGATGGAGTGCTTGTGAAGGGTAACAATTAATGATTTTCACTACCAAATATAACAACTGTAGGACTCTTATTTAAAATTCGAGAACTTCATTGTCATCAAAAGTATTTAATGTTGGTACGTTACTGTTGGTTTGGGATCTGACATGGAATCCATTAATTTAAGCATTTTAGCATCTACTGGATTTGTATATTTCTTCCCAGGTCTCTTTGGTATAAGTTTTGGGGTCTAATTCATTGTCATGGTATTGCCAGAGTATAACGAATTTATTTCTGTTTGGGAATTATTCTCCTGATCTTCGGATTCCCCAACACTATTTTCTACGGTTAAATTAGTAACTGTCTCCTTATTTTGGATGACTTTCTGCAGAAAGGTTAATTGTTGGCTATATACATAGGGTTTCATGGTTTTCAAGCCACTTCCTGATCTCTTTTGTTCCTATATCTTTTAATAGAACGATTATAATTATCTCTTATATGAGTCCATTTTCCAATAATTAGTTTAGCTGTAAAAAAGTGAGTATTGCAGTTTAAATATTCATACAAAACTTATTTTATTTTGTTCTGTTAATTTATTTTATTCTTGTTTTAGGTATTTAGCATCAGGATGTTCCATAAAGTATTTATTTTATTTTCATAAAGTTGGAGTATCAACTAGAAGTAAAATCATCTAGAGTGTTTGCTGGATACTATGGAACGCTCTGCAAGAAAAATATATTCGAACGTTGTCTTCAGAAAAAGAATGGGTGAGAATAGTGGAAGGATTCGAAAAAAAGTGATTTTTCTCATTGTTTGGGCGACATTGACGGCAAACATATAAGGATTTACCGTCTGAGTAGAGCAAGAAGATACGTATAGTATGCATTTGGTATCTTAACATCAAAATGGAGAATATTAAGTAAGGCTATTGATGTCTCATCATGTCTACTACTACTACTAAGGATTTCCACAGTTTTCACTGTCTTCCTTCACTCAGCCGTTTTCTCCAATTTTCCCTGTCATTCCAGTCTCCATCTCGCAGGGTTCTTTTCTCTATAGCCTCGTCGATTTCATCTCTGAATGACCTTCGGGGTCTTCCTCTCTTTCTTCTTCCAATCGGGCTCCATTCTGTGATTTTGTTTATCCAGCGTCCTCTGTCCGCTCTTCTGACGTGGCCGTACCAGGATAGTCTCTTCTCCTTTATATAGTCGATTATGCCTGATTGCACTCCCATTCTCCGCTTAATCTCTGCGTTTTCAATTCTGTCTCTTTTTGTAAGTCTACAGCTTTTCCTCAGGAACTCCATTTCTACTGCTCTTATTCTACCTCTATTTCTCTTGTTTATTGTCCAGTTTTTGGACCCATATGTCAGGATACTTCTTGTCAGGGTATTATATATATTTTTTTTTGTCTTTATCGTAATGTTCTTATCCCACAACACTGAGTTTAGTTGTCTTATACAGTTTCTTGTTTGTCTCAGTCTGTTGTTTATATCTTCTTCTGTTTTTCCCTGGTTCGATATTATGGTTCCTAAATACTTAAATTTATCTGTTCCATTTATTTGTCTTCCCTCGTCTATCTCTAGGTTTCTCATATCCTTGTTTTCTGTTGTTAGGTATTCGGTTTTCTCTAAGTTTATTTCCATTCCGTTGTTTTTATATTCTTCTTCTAGTTTTCTGAGCATAAAGCTGAGATCTTCTTCATCTTGTGCGATGACTACTTGATCGTCGGCAAAACTTAAGGTGTACAGGTATTCGTCTCTTACCGGTATGCCCATTCTTTCGCACTTTCTCCTCCATGGTTTGAGTGTCTTTTCCAAGAATATTTTAAACAGAGTAGGGGACGTAGCACAGCCTTGTAGAAGTCCTTTTGTGGTCTTAAATGGATTGTAGGCTTTATTTCCACATTTAATAGCTACTTTGTTTTCTTTGTATAGTGCTTTAACTGCTTTTATTAGTGTTTGTCGGATTCCGAGATCATTCATTGCTTCCCATAATTTTACTCTAGGTATTGAGTCATATGCTTTCTTTAGATCAACAAAGGCCAGATGGACCAGTCTACCTTTTGCCATTTTCTTCTCTATCAGGTGTACGTATGATCTAGGCATGATTTTACTACTGTGAACCCTGCTTGGTCTTCTCCAATTTTTCCTGTTATTTCAGTTTCTAGTTTTTCCTTAATAATTTTCCCGTAAAGTCTACCTACCGACGATATTATACTAATTCCTCTATAGTTTTCACATTTTTTCCTGTTTCCTTTCTTATGTATGGATGTGATGTATGCTTGTGTCCATTCCGCAGGTATTTCTTCTCCATTTAGTCCTCTTTCGAACATTCTATGTAGCATGCGGAATAACTCTTCCGTTCCGTTTTTAATTAGTTCGTTTCTTATTCCTCCGGGTCCTTTGGCTTTTTTGTTCTTCAATATCTTGATTGCTCTCTCTGTCTCATCATGTCTACTTATAGAAATCTAAGGTATGCATTGTATTGTACACTTACGTTCGTGAACAAGATGGCCATAACTTTGACGAAGTACTATATTTGAAAACATTCAAACTATATCTGTATAAAACGTAGAAGCAAATACCGCGAGATCTATTTTTGCTGACTATTTTTTATCTAAAGAAGGGGCCATACAATGGCAAACTGAATATATTTCGCATAAAGAGAATTTTGTTTATTATAACTTGTTTGAAATTATTTGGTAACTTGTAAACAATTACTTAATAAAACTGAAATGTTCTGTTTGAAAACAATTACGGTCACGAATTCCGTGAACCGACCACAAGACAAATATTTCAATATTGAATGAGCTAAAAGTCAGTAAACGGCTATCCAGCAACGTTTATCTCCAACAATTAAAATACTTTGGACATATTATGAGAGCAGACCCAGAAAACATGGAAAGACTTATTATCCAAGGAAAGGTACAATGCCGAAGATCACGAGAAAGATCTCCAATAAGATGGATCGATCAAATTACAGCCATATGAAAAAGACCTATGCATGGGTTAAAAAAAATAACCAGAGACAGAGATCTTTGTAGACGGACCATACACGACATTATGATGACCACTACACTCCCTCCGGGAGGTCAGGATTAAAGAGAGAGAAGCAATGAGTAGGTTATGTTCAGGTTTCACATAGATGAGCTTTATACTTTAATATTTTTGAACATCTGATTGGTTTTTATGTAGTCTATTTGATTTTAAACTATCTTTTTTTGAGTATTCAGTCAAGAACACTTAATAAAATACAACTATTTTATTAGGGAACATTATCTTTTGTTGATCTCGGAGAGTATGATTGGCTGTTTATCTTGCATTCCGTCATTGTCTTTGGAAATTTACATTCTGCACGTAAACGTCGACTAGCAATAGATAAGATAAAGAATAACATTGATAAAAACAAATAAAATGTAGATAACTCTTTTGAATGACTGGCCTAAGCATTATTATTCCAATCATACCTGCTCATATATACATACATTTTTAAAAATATGTATATGCGAACATGCGATATATTGTAATATGCATGCTACGTAAATAAATGATGAGTATGCACAATGTTGACTAATTCAAAAAAAAATTTATGACCTCTGCGTTACACGAAAAGTTTTTGAGATTTTTTTACATTGTAATAGGTATTTACGTATGCGACAAAATGGAAATTTCATGGAGATCTGCAATAAAACAATGGTTATATTTAAACGCCAATTACGCAATTACCACACAATTTAAAGATGGGAATTATGAAAAGTTACGTATATTATTATTTTTTCTTACCTTTTTGATGTATATTTGTTAGTTTTTATTTTATTTTGACTATATTTTGTGGCCATGTTTTAAAATCTACAGACTACTACAACTAGGGCTGAGCCTAGATAGCGGTAACGCCAATTCGGAAGACCCTAATTTACATATTCATGCGCATCGAACATTTGTATAAGACGCTCCTTTAAAGTAAGTGATTGGCCTTGGTAACTGGATGTCAAGAAGCATCATCAGTTCATCTAAAAAGAACAATATGGAAAACCAAACATCCATGGAAAAGTTATTATAAGTGGGTTACCTTAAAAGGATATGTAGCAGTCAAAGATATAAAATGTGTAAAGAAGCTTATGATACTGGACATTAAATATTATGTTGTATAGACAATTAATTGAACTGAATACAGTTTACAAATTAGCTCAACTTAGTACAGCAAAAGACATGTGGTAATGGTATATGTATATAAAAAAATATGTGAAAAAACTTAAGTAAAAAACATTAATTTATAGAGAACCAAAAAGATCATAATATGATGCACTTCCAATAGTATATAATTATTTAAATTTGATCTTAACTTTAGGTAACATTATTAAAAATTGAATTATAGATATTTAAAAAAGTATATAATGAAGTTACCACTCTTAAGCTTCTCAGTCGCTGTCGGTGAAGTGCGACAGGAATCTAGGTACCACGCCGAACGAGAAAAGACAGTAACCTTGAGGTCAAAAAATTTGACAGAACAGCAAGGCATTTTTTAAAAAGTTAATGTTGTGGCAGAATAGCCAGCAACAGGCGAAGATTGATTCAACCTCCATCAGTCCAAGGTTCATACATTTGGAACCGAGAATAATATAGATTCTATGAATCTATTTTATTATAAAATTTTATTAAAATATTTGAGCAGAAACGATTATCGTTTCTGCTCATTGGCATACATTGGGTACAACATAACTACATTGGGTTTTTCGATTAACCTTAGAGATATAAAAACGCTATAAAGTCTCTGAGAACATATCCCGGAGCTGACATAAATTCAGACCATAATCCATTAGTAGGCGTAATGCAGATAAAATTGAAGAAGATCCAAAAACAAACAAATATACCACGGTTTGATGTCTCAAAGATAAAAGAAGAACCTATACGTCAGAGCTTAAAACAAGACATAAATGATAACTTAAAGAAAATCAAACAAGACGTGATAAAAACAACAGATGTTAATGACAAATGGAACATGGTACAGGAAACTTTAATAAAGGCAGGAGAAAAGCTACTGCAGACAAAAATAAGAAAAAAACAGAGATGGATGACTTCAGAAATCTTAGATCTAATGGAGGAAAGAAGGAAACATAAAGGCAGGAGTAAAGCAAAATACAAGGAACTGCAGAGATTGATAGGAAAGAAAATAAAAGAGGCCAAATCCACCTGGCTTTCTAATCAATGCAGTGAAATAGAGGCATATGCTAAACAGTATGATAGCTTTAACATGCATAAGAAAATAAAGGAAATGACAAATACACTGAGAAAAAAGAAAGATGCCCTTCTGAAAGACGCAAATGGAAAAATCATTATAGAAATTAAAGAGAAATTAAAAAAATGGAAGACATACATAACAGATCTGTTTGAGGATAATCGACAAGAACCGGAAGAAATCGACAGCGAAACGGGACCAGAGATCATAATAGAGGAAATTGAACAAGCAATACGAAACGCAAAAAACGGAAAAACTGTAGGTCCAGACGAAATACCTGTGGAACTACTGAAATCTCTAGACGATGAAACTTTACTTTTACTTCTGGACCTATTTAATGAAGTATATAAAACTGGAAAAATCCCACAGGAATGGTTGGTGTCCACCTTTGTAGCAATACCAAAAACAGTATATGCCAAAGATTGTTCAGACTATAGGACAATATTACTAATAAGCCATACCCTTAAAATATTTCTAAAGGTGATTCATGGAAGACTATATAGAAAACTAGAAGATGATATGGATGATACTCAGTTTGGGTTCCGCAAGGGACTGGGAACGAGAGAGGCATTGTTTGCTTTTAATGTCCTCTCTCAAAGATGCTTAGATATGAACCTAGATATTTATTCCTGTTTCATCGACTTCGAGAAGGCATTCGACAGGGTCCGACATGAAAAACTAATAGAAGTACTGAGAAACAAAGATATAGACAGACGAGACTTACGAATCATTATCAATCTGTATTGGAATCAAAAGGCCAATATAAAGATAGAAGAACAAAAGTCCGAAAATATAGATATAAAGAGAGGAGTAAGACAGGGCTGTGTTCTGTCACCATTACTGTTTAACGTGTACAGTGAAGCCATATTCCAGGAAGCGATAGCGGATCTGGGTGATGTAATCTCTGTAAACGGAAGAATAGTAAATAACATAAGATTCGCTGATGACACCATTATAATGGCAGATACCCTGGAATCGCTACAAGAATTGGTAAATAGAATTAACGATTATTGCATTAGATACGGACTAAAAATAAATAAGAGAAAAACTAAATTTATGATTGTCTCAAAAACGCAACATGGAAATGAAAGATTAATGATAGAGCAAACCCAAATAGAAAAAGTAGAGACATATAAATATCTGGGAACCTGGGTTGATGACAAAAATGACCAAAGTAAAGAAATCAAAGTCCGAATTGAAACTGCAAGGCAAGCATTTGTAAAAATGAAGACAAAGCTTACCAACAGAGACCTTCAGTTGCATCTCAGATTGAGGGCTCTAAGATGTTACATATTTTCTATCTTACTATACGGAATGGAAGCTTGGACATTGAATAAACAACACATAAGAAAAATAGAAGCGTTCGAAATGTGGTGTTACAGAAGAATATTAAAAATTCAGTGGGTTCAAAGGATTACCAATGCTGAGGTACTACGACGTCTAAATGAGGAGTTAGAAATTATGAACAGCATAAAAAGAAGAAAACTAGAATATTTGGGTCACATAACCAGAGGAGAAAAATATGAGCTGCTGAGAATTATTATGCAAGGAAGGATTCAAGGAAGAAGAAGCATAGGAAGAAGACGCCTCTCCTGGCTGAAGAACCTTAGAGAATGGTTTAACTGTAGTTCACTACAACTTTTCAGAGCAGCAGCCAACAAAGTAACCATAGCCGTTATGATATCCAACCTCCGATAGGAGATGGAACTTTAAGAAGAAGAAGATTAACCTTGGGTAAACTTTTGTGTTTTAAGTTCAAAGCTACCATACATTTCCAACGTTAAAAAAAGTAGCTAATTATAATTTATTCTCTTTCAGCCCTGAAGAAGCCAAATTAATTCTCTTTGGCGAAAACGTTCGGTGAAACAATTGATACTCATTAGAATCTTTCTTGCAGATTTCCCCAATATTTAAGAGTTTATTATTTAACTTATGTGCAAAGATTAAATTTCTTTTCTATATATATATATATATATATATATATATATATATATATATATATATATATATATATATATATAATATTAATGCAAATATAATTGTTTCGCAGATTACAACGTCTCGAAAAATAATCTCAAAGTCTACCATTCTAATAATGTAATTGATTTTAAAATGGTTGGCAAAAGTATAAGTAGCTTACCTAAACTTTTTTCTCTTATAACACTTATTAGGATACGCCATGTATTTGCCTCGTATTAAATTGAAGTGTATAAAATATTGTATATCAAAAAATTCCGCAAAAGAGACCTTCGTACCCTGAAAATAAATTACATTTGGCCATTTCGTAACCTATAAATTGAGCAATAAAAATAGTCCCATACTGGCTTGTACCAGAATCCAAACTCATAGATGATAAATTTTCAAATAACTATTACTCCGTCACATTGACGATAGAAAATAAAACAAGAAAATACAGCCACATTTTCCGAAACATGTTTTAACTGATTTTCTTCCAATAACTTTAAAAAACTAAAAAAACTTATGTTTTTATTGTACAAGTAATAACAAAAGTTTTAGTTATTTTAGTTCTCTGAAAATTGCATTATTGGAAATATATACAGAGTAGCCTAATTAAAATACTCCACTTTAAATCTTTGCCGCTTTTTCGGGAAACCACGACAGGTCTATTTTGCTTTCAAGGGGGACTTGTTTTTGATGTAAATTAATCGATGCAGAATCATCACCCTAAATCCACCACGCCGATAACACCTTCAAGAATCTTAAATGGAAAGGTGGGTCACGTGGCAACTACTCCTAGAAGTAAATTTTCTTTAAAAGCGTACTGAAATCTGATCTTTTAAAAATTTCTAAAAACAATCTGTTGGATATGTTGAAATAAATCAAACAAAGATAAATATAATAAAAATATGGAAATAAGAGAAAGAAAAAATAAAGAAAAAATTATAAACTAACTGCAAAATTCACCTACAACAATTTATGTTTAAAATCCACAAGCAAAAGGAAATTCCTGTAGTTGGTTTATACCATGAATCATAAAAAAACTTAAAAAAATCCTTTATAAAAGGTATATATATATATATATATATATATATATATATATATATATATATATATATATATATATATATATATATGAAAATTACTGAGTTCTCGGGAAGAACCGCGTTGAGAATTTAAAACTCGACGTTTCGGCACCCATTTTGGAGCCATTATCAAGAGTGATACGGTTCGGTTCGAGTTCGGGGTCTCAATCTGCCTACTCCCCTCACTCGAGACGTACCAGTATCGTGTTCTATATTGCAAGAGTTTTAAATTCTCAACGCGGTTCTTCCCGAGAACTCAGTAATTTTCATTTATCTGACCGCGGAAACTTATCCAAATATATATATATATATATATATATATATATATATATATATATATATATATATATATATATATATATATTCTAAAAATGCCCTTTCGGGTTACATTACGGAACGTTTTCAGACTAATAGGTCCATCATTAGCGCAGTTACTAGGTATACATGAATGAAACCCGTAAATATGTGGGTAGAAAAACTTTAAAAGATATAAACTTTGTCAATTAATACATATTTGTCGATAAATTTAAATAATAATGTTTTTTTGAAACACATTTACTTCATGGCAAAGCAAGACTCCCAGGGATTACTAACCCGAGCCAAGATGTCTCTATTTGTCCTCGATGTCAACTCAAATTCCTTTCGAAATTATGTTTGATTTCAAAAGGAATTGCCGTCCTATATTAGGGCTTCACCAAGAAAGATTGCTGTGAGGGCACCAAGGGAACAACAACACGCAACATAAAGGCGTATTATACAGTGCCCAAACCTACATGGCAATTGCATACAAACATTTGCCACAAACGAAAACGTACATACTTCTTTTCATACTATAGACCTCTTACTTACAGTAGGAGCTGTGTAGATACGACGCTAGTAGCGGAAATATGAAGAAATGGAAAGGAATAGGCAACAGTCAAATAGTCAAGCATTTTACAAATCAGTGTCAAACGAAAAGAAAGGCTTCAGACCTAGATGAGTGTCTGTACTCAGAAAAAATGATGAATTAATAATAAATGAAAAAGAACTGCTCCAAACATGGCTAGAATATTTCAAGACTTTACTAAACATACATCAAGGGGAAGAACATGGAGAAAATATATATCTTGGGGTGGACCTACCGGTAGAGGACCCCAAAATAGATGAAAAATTGCAAGCAATTAACAAATTGAAGAACGCGAAAGCTCCAGGCTTTGACAATATACTGGCTGAATTCCTTAAGTACGGAGGATAAACTCTACATAGACAAATACACAAACTAATAACACTTATATGGAATGAAGAGAAAATACCAACAAAATGGCACGAAAGTGTAATAATCCCCATCCATAAAAATGGATGGGGAACCATGAATCTTATCGAACATCCTATTAAGTAGGCTGATACCGTTTGTAGAAAACTTCATGTGGGAATACCAAGCCGGCTTTAGAAAACATAGATCGACCATAGATTAGATCTTTACTCTAAGACAGCTGCTTGAAAAAGTATGGGAATTCAATAGAACTATCCATAATCTCTTCATAGATTTCCGGCAAGCGTACGACAGCATTAAAAGGGATCAGTTGTGGAATGCAATGGCAGAACCTTCAGTTTCAAAAAAACTTATCCAGCTTGTTAAGTGATGTGTGAATAGCTGTAGATCCAGAGTACGGATAGGTAAAAAACTCTCAGAATCTTTCGAAATAAGCAGTGGCCTGAAATAAGGCGATGCGCCGTCACCTCTTCTCTTTAATATCATCCTGGAGAAAGTAGTAAGAGCACCACAACTTACAACAGAATTACTGACAGTAAATGGACCAAAATTACTACTAGCATACGCAGATGACATTGACATTGTGGGAAACACAGTCACCAATGTGAAGGAGACTTTTAATAAATTGGAGGTAGAGGCAAAAAAACTGGTTTAAGGGTAAACGAAGAGAAAACCAAATACATGTGCATCAACAGACAAAAGGGACGAGATAGAATAGGGCAAAATGTTACAATAGACCCATATAACTTTGAAAGAGTGGAGAGTTTTAAATATCTCGGAGCAACAATCACTGCATATAACGATATCGTACAGATATAGCAAACATATATATGTACGTACAGCCTCCATAATACTATTAAATCTAAAAGCCTACCACGAACATCAAAGATTAGAATATATAAAACGGTGATTAGACCGGTGATTATGTATGGCTGTGAGACGTGGACCCTGACCGAAGAAACTGAAAGAAAACTTAGATGTTTTGAGAGGAAAATCCTCAGAAGAATCTTTGGGCCTTATCACGACATTAATAGTAACCAATACCGAATGAGAACAAATGCTGAGGTCAAGCAGATGTATAGAGCGAGCGATATAGTCCCAGAGATTAAATCACAACGTCTAAGATGGGCTGGCCATGTCCATAGACTCCCTAATAACCGCCTTGCCAAGTTATTATGGAAGGAAGCCCCCACAGGAAGAAGGCCCTTAGGACAACCACGAATGCGATGGAGAGACAATATATGGTCAGATCTAGGAACATGGGGCTACCCACTGACCAAACTATTATGGACGACCATTCAAGATGGAAGCAAGTTGCGCAGTCAGCCAAAACCCACCCCGGGTTGTAGTGCTACGAGAAGAAGAAGAAGTTATTCCGTCATTCTGAGTTACTCACTGTTTTGCAGGAATAATCTTGTTTCTTTTTTAAACATACGGTTTTCCTGCATCTCTTAAGGCTTTTTGCTTCATACATTTCCACTCAGTAACATTTACTGTAGTTTTTCTCAATTATTAACCGTTTTTAGGACACTAGGAGGTAAAACCACGTGCGATTGGGATGCCATCGTTAATGAGATAGATTGTTTTTCCTTTTAATGACAATTGTATTGCCTTTTTACCAGTCACGCCAAAACTGCATAGACCATCGGATGTCCAACGGCACATATGTAGATTAAGGCAACATACTGTCAAAATGTAACATGAATCGTTGTTCCAGTGTACGCTTAAATTAGCGTATCAAAAGGAATATTTCTGTTCCATAGATAATTAATTAAAATTGTATACTCCTTTTCTTTTTGGCAATAAAAAAGAAGTTTGCAAAAATATCTAATTTGTACGTATTTTCTCGCTGCATTGTGTAGGTATACCACCTTTATCACGAAGGTAATTTTTATATAACAGCGTTGGGAAAATAACCGATTACAGTAATTCTAATATTGATCATAAAAAATGAAAAGTTTAATACTTCTGTTAAACCTTGTTTACTTTTGAACGCTCTTTATGAAATAAGCCATGAAAAGAAGGCGATAAAATGTTACGAGCTGAACAGCTGGGATGAATGTACTATAAATCATTTAAAGCCGTGTTAGCCTTCAACGTCCGCATAAATATCGTTTCCTTCCTACTGATTGCTATAGCATTTTTTTCTTCACACTTTGAGGGCGTTGTTCGTATTATATTTTTACGCATTGTAAAGTACACATTATATCTGCGATTCATACGCATAAATAGGCTGTTCAGGGTTGGAGTAAACTAAGTAAAAATAGTCGAAAACATTTCGTAACCTTAACATTAATTTACGCTTTCCATAAATTAAGGCCGTTGATTATAGTACAACAAGAAAATCAAAATGATATGAGTTCATAACATTTTAACAGCTCTACTTCCATTTTAGTAAGTAATATGCGGCCCTTTACAGAGAGAGCCAGCTGTAACGACTGAAGTATTCATGATGCGTTTTAGCAAATTAAAATTTGGTCAGAACAAATTATTCGAATCCTTAATTCTCTACTCTCTATCAGTGGCGTTTCATAAAGGCATATTACAAATATTGTCTACATCCAAACTTGAATTTGTTTGAAAAATTTATTTTAAAAATACCATTCCTTCATGATTTTCTACAACTTTCAATCGTTAGTCAAAGTAATTTCTTATTAGTTGTAAATCTCTTAATTTTACTTACAAAATTGCCTCATTAATTCGAGATCTTGGGCTGTTAGTATTTTATTCGTAAAAAATGCCACTTTATGTCCTTTTGCATAAATAACTATTTCCTATTTTATGCAAAGTAGGAAAGGATAATTTAAATATTTTCTGGAGCTTATTGGCAACAATAAGAATTCAAATTTCTTGCCAATTGCTTTGGCACAATGTTTAAATCTTTCGGGGTTGAACACAAGTCAAATTATATCGGATGTAATATATCAGATTTAACTTGAAAACGGCTTCCCATCTGGAAGTTGAAACGTCAAATAAATTATACTTATGTATTTTATAATTTTCGGTTTTTGATTTTGGAGATATTTTCTTATGAAAATTAATTTTTAATGGATATTGCATATAATGGATTGGTATTAATCATAAATCCAAAATTGGAAATATAGTTAAAATCCCGAAAAAAACCAACAAAGATTTTTCTTGCAACTATGAAAAACTAAAAATTAGGAATCAGAATTAAGAGTTAATTTTACTTTCAATGAAACGAAGATATTTAGTGATACATAGGGCAGTATAATACTTAAAAATTAATGAAAAAAAAATCACTGAAGTTGATTTTTTAAAGTTTAGTGCGCGTGTTGTCCGCTAGGTGTCCATAAATAAGGGGGCAACAAAATGTAAACAATATTTGAAATTTCACCTTGTTTCCCGTGATATTAACACGCAATTTTATGAGAATGGTTTTTAAAGTTTAAAGAAAGATAAAATCTTGGCCGAAATATAATAATTGTTTACTTATATTGTGTATTTTTAAATCATAATTAGATTAGACATAGTTTTTGTAATATATATATATATATATATATATATATATATATATATATATATATATATATATATATATTTTTAGTGGATTTTCTTGGGCTTAGGTTCATAAAAAAATTTGATTTGATACTAAGGCATTTTTATATATTTTTTCGACGTTTCGGCAGGAAATCCATGCCTTTTTCAAGAAGTAATATTGACTAAAAAACATTTTATGATAGACATAATACGATTTAAAAGTTAAACTTTTGACTTACCAAGCATGTAAAAATTTGTTACTAACAAGTAGAACGTCACAATTAAAATAATATTAAAAACATAGGACATACCCACTAAGTCACTACATGTAAAATATATTTTAGATCTAATGTGTTGTTTATTGAAGTTAGTTTATCGTTTAAACAACCAGTTATTTTAACATCATAGGCGTTCTGAGATTGTCTTTTTATGTATTTTTAAATTAAGTTAAAATATATTTTGTTCAAATTTTTAACATCTTTTTTATCATTTATTGCATTATTATTTTTTTTTATTTGTATAGACTCTAGAAGCTCTCTCTTTTTCCTGTTGGGTTCACTTTTTAGGATCTTGGTTTTCTCAAAATCAAATTTATGTTTTTTTTCGTTTTCATGTTTTGTGAGGGCGGTTGAGTTTTTTTTGTCATATTTGTGGGAACGTATTCTTGAGTTAAGTAGCTGACTGGTTTGTCCAATATAAACTCCATCACAATTCGAGCAGGGAATTTCATATACAACATGCGATCTTTTTAATAGAGGGGTTTTTGTTTTTAATCTTGTAAAATTCTTTTTCAAAAGATTGTGCCCTTTATGAGCAACCATAATATTATGTTTGGACAGAAGATTTGCAATTTGTTCTGATAATCCTTTTATATAGGGAAGAGACATATAGTTTTTCTTTACCGTGTTGGTTTCATTGTTATTATTGTTATTGTAAAATTTATGCAGTCGCGATTTGAAAGTGTTGTCGATAAGGTGGTGTGGGTATGAATTAAGTGTTAGTGCTGTTTTTGCTTTTTTAATGGCCTGAGGTCTATTAATAGGATCGGATAA
The DNA here is from genome assembly GCF_040954645.1 of Diabrotica undecimpunctata. Taxonomy (NCBI): domain Eukaryota; kingdom Metazoa; phylum Arthropoda; class Insecta; order Coleoptera; family Chrysomelidae; genus Diabrotica; species Diabrotica undecimpunctata. The sequence goes on from NC_092812.1 coordinate 53,828,716, forward strand.
TCTAATAGCTCTATCGGCGAGTCCGATAACTACTGATTTCTTTTGAGACAGGGGATGATGAGAGTTAAAATTCAGATATCTCGATGACCAGGTTTTTTTGGTGTACCATGAAGTAGTTATAGTGCTGTTTTCTCTATGTAAGGTCAGGTCCAGAAAATTAATTTGATGATTTTTTTCAATTTCTAATGTAAATTTTAGTTTTTGGTGAAAGTTATTGAATTGATTTAGTAAAATATCCATTTCCTGCCGAAACGTCGAAAAAATATATAAAAATGCCTTAGTATCAAATCAAATTTTTTTATGAACCTAAGCCCAAGAAAATCCACTAAAAAAATATATATTAAGGTTCAAGAACTAAACTCAAACTATATATATATATATATATATATATATATATATATATATATATATATATAAATATTGGTTAATCTTTGGGTTTGTGGTTTAGAATAATTGTATAAAAATAGTTCGATCATGCAGTGCATTGAGTAGTACTGCAAGAAACTCCAGAACAGAACATACAGGGTGTTTCGAAAAAAGGTAACCCCGTCTCTAGGGTAGGTAAAAAACTGAAAAATAATTGGGGTTTGCTCAGTAAAAAATTTATGTAACGCCATCCGTTTTCAAGATACAGGGCGTTGAAGAAAAAAAATTTTACGCATTTTTTATGATTTTGCCGAAATTACTGGCAACATTGTAATGAAATTTTATACGAATATGTTTTGGAAGCTGATACATCCCATGAATTTGTTTTTATATCTGATTCTCATAGAGGGCGCTAGTTACACGGATCGTACTAAGTATTAGTCAATATAACTTTTTTAAGAGTATAATTATTAATCAAAATTTCAAGTACACTTAAACATCATTCAATTTTACACCAAAAATGTACTCTTGGTAAAACTCGATACTGTGCACCGTTTTCGGAATATTTTGATTTGAAAATTATGAAGTAATAATTGATGCTGGTAGTAATGATAAAGTTCTAATAGGTATACCTCTATTTTCACCAAGTGTGCCATGAAAATCTGACATTTATTGATTGTTAGGACGATAAATCAACAATAATTAGAGTTTTTAAACCTTGTTATTTGTAAAATCAAATCAAAATGTACTCAAATGTTGAATACACTGACATGTTATTAACGTTAGGCGAATGTTTAAGATGTTCTAGTGCAGGTGTGATACGTTATGCAGAAAAGTTTCCTAGAAGAAACTTGCCAAGTAAAAAAACATTTAGAGCCGTTGAACTACGTTGTCGAGAAACTGGGAATGTGAGACCAAATAAAATAAATTCTGGTAGACCAAGAACAACAAGAACAATTAATAAAGAAAATAATATTTTAAATTTACTTGATCAAGATCCAACAGTTAGCGTAAGGAATATAGCAAAACAAACAAATACTTCTTCTTCAAGAACTTGGCGGATACTGAAAGAACAGCTATTACATCCTTATCATTACAGACAAGTCCAAGAGCTCTTGCCAGATGATCTACCGGTTAGGGTGGATTTTTGTGAAACATTGCAACAAAGGACAGCCCACAATCCAAATTTTTTAAAATGCATTCTTTTTACGGACGAGGCCACCTTTACGCGACAAGGTATGTTTAACTCCCATAATGCACACTACTGGTGTGATGAGAATCCACGAGTCAAAAGGGTATCACATTACCAACACTCATTTAAAGTTAATGTTTGGACAGCAACTTTAGGTAACAAATTAATAGGTTATCATATTCTACCTGGAAATTTAAATGGTGATATGTATCTTATTTTTTAAACAATTCCTTATTCGAGATATTAAAAGATTAAACGCTAAACGAGCGAAGATCTTTATTTTTTATGCACGATGGAGCTCCACCACACTTTGATAGAAGGTGTCGTAATTGGTTGAGTAATCATTTTCCGAATCGATGGATTGGTAGAGGTGCAGAAGCTCCGATTCATTGGCCTCCTCGGTCATGCGATTTTAACCCTTTGGACTACGCAGTTTGCACGTATATTAAGGAAAAAGTCTATGCTACAGAGGTAAATTCACGTCAAGAATTGGAAGAAAGAATTCAACGTCAATTTAATGACATCATAGCTGATTCCCTACCGTTTAGAAGGTTAATGGAATCTTTAGAAAAAAGAATAGACTTGTGTATTCGCGAAAACAGAGGGCATTTTGAACACTTGCTGTAATTGAATTTTATTTTATGTTCTTAGTCATTAATTTAATTGTCTTCTTGTGAGTTTTGTTTAATTACTAACTATTTTATACCAGCATTAATTATTACTTTATAATTTTTAAATCAAAATATTCCGAAAACGGTACACAGTATCGAGCTTTACTAAGAGTACCTTTTTCGTGTAAAATTGAATGATGTTTAAGTTTACTTGAAATTTTGATTAATAATTATACTATTAAAAAAGTTATATTGACTTATACTTAGTACAATCCGTGTAACTAGCGCCCTCTACGAGAATTAGATATAAAAACAAATTCATGGGATGTATCAGCTTCCAAAACATTCGTACAAAATGTTATTACAATGTTGCCAGTAGTTTCGGCAAAATCGTAAAAAATGCGTAAAATTTTTTTTCTTTAACGCCCTGTATCTTGAAAACGGATGGCGTTAAAAAAATTTTTTACTAAGGAAACCTCAATTATTTTTCAGTTTTTTACCTACCCTAGAGACGGGGTTACCTTTTTTTGAAACACCCTGTATATTTCGCTGAGTATCAAAGCCTATTAACTTACCATCGGCCTCTGCTCACCATCTGCAAAATTATTAACTAAAATGACATCCGAATTTCGCATGAAGCGAAACAATATTCACCGAGGAAAAATTCAATGTAGAATCACTGTGGAACGACTCTACAAGACAAATGTATCAAAGGAGGCTAGCACAGAAACTACAGCTGAAACAAATAGACGACATCGAAGATATAAACGCGAGCTGGGAGAAAATTGAAAACAACATTAAAGAAGCAGCAACAGAAGCTCTAGGAAAACGCAAAGTTATACTGAACAAAAGAAACAACAACAATACGTGTAAAGAGAAACAAGAGGCCTACACGAAGTACAAAACATCATATACTTCAGAATCCCGAGACACCTATAGAAAAATAAGAAATGAAACAAAGCAGTTGGTAAAAAGAACAAAAAATGAACACTGAGAACAGTTTACAAAAAGGATGGAAAGCGACTTCTACGGTACACAGAAACAAATATGGAAATTCATAAGAAACCAACGGAAAGAAATGGCAAAATTGAAGCAATACAATAACATACCAGCAAATGAATGGGAAAGATTCCTGACGAAACTGTTTAAAGAAAAGGAAAATAATAATTAACACCATAACGTACCTGAATTAAGATACTAAATAGAAATTAGTTTTCAGGAAGTAGAGATAGCCATAAATTCACTCAAAAATAGAAAGTCACCAGGACCAGACGGAATAACCAACGAGCTTCTAAAACACGAAGGAGAAAGTATAACCCTAGAGATGACAAAACTTATACAAAAACTAATATTATACTGCAAGATACCAGACGCATGGAGAAACAGCATAATTATACCAATGTTCAAGAAAGGAGATAAAGAAGACCCCAATAATTATAGAGGTATAAATCTACTGAACACCGCACTTAAGCTTACCGCAAAAGTCCTAACCAACAAAATCATTAAACTAACAACTTTATCAGATGAATAACAAGGATTTAGATCCGGAAGATCCTGCGTAGACGCCATATTTGTGCTAAGACAAATTACAGAAAAGGCCATCGAGTACAATTAACTAGCATATCTATGTTTTATAGACCTGACAAAGGCTTTCGATCGCATCCAAGTCGAAGACGTTTTACACCTACTGTATAAAAGAAATATACCAATCAATATTATACAAACCATTGAAAACATCTACTTCTATAATCGAATACAGGCAAAGATAAATGGAAAACTAACACAGTGTACACCATTACAAAGCGGAGTCAGACAGGGTGACTCGTTAAGCCCACTTCTCTTTAATATAATTTGGACGAAATAATACAAGCAGTACGTAAAGGTCATGGTTACAGAATGGAGAACAAAGAAATCCAAATATTATGTTATGCAGACGACGCCGCATTAATCGCCGAGACAGAAGAAGAGCTCCAAAGATTAACACACATCTTCAATACAACAGTCAAGAAATACACTATGATAATATCAGCAGAAAAAACCAAATGTATGACAACATCTAAATACTCACTACGATGTAAAATCGAAATTGATGGGAAAATAATAAAACAGGAAGCAAGGTTTAGATATCCGGGAACAGATATAACTAGTTACGGAGATGTTGAAGAAGAAGTACAACAACAAAGCTTAAAAGCAAGTAAAGCGGCGGGATCTCTTAATGACACAATCTGGAAGAACAAACACCTAAGACAAGACACAAAAACAAGAATCTATAAAGCAGCAATTAGACCTATATTAACATATACGGCGGAGACAAGACCTGACACATCTAAAACGAGACGATTACTAGAAACAACAGAGATGAAAATACTCCGACAAATATCAGGGAAAATCTGTTTAAAATTTAAACAATTTAGGAGGCTAATATTGAAGAAGAAATTTGCTTTAAAGCCTACATACAAGAAAGAAGAAGAAGAACTGAATTTAATAAAGTAAGTCCCAATCTTCATTATTCCATGATTAAAATCATAAATAAAACTCAAGATCAAGATCAAGCGTGATCTTTCAACATTTATTTTATATTCCGTCAAGTTTAATTTTCAAACTCGTACCCCCTTATTTTTTTTTCATCATAGAGTGTTCGACCTGTAAGTTATTTAATAGAACTTTGTAGCTATCACTTAATTAGTTACAGAAAGATTTCTTCTGCTTTTTTGCATCCAATAATTTGTAGAATAGGTTAAAACATTTGTTTCATTGGTGCTGCATCCAGAAGATCAGTTTCTTCTAATTCTAGACTTACAAAAAATATTCTCTGACCACACAGACTTCTTCTTAACCAATTAGTGTTTGTAAGATCATATTACAGATTTAATTTTATACTACAGCATTATTCGCCTGCTGCAGATTTGATGTTACATTGGACAGCAAGAAAATCGGTTTTATGACACTGCATGAGATTTATATCAAGTGGCGTTTTCAATCAAAAGCAAAGTTTTGTTAGACAAACTATTATTTTTATTACATCTTATACCTAAATAAACGAATAGTTAATTAAACCATTTATTGCAGAGATTCTTCTTCTTCTTGTGTTCTGCTCGATTATCGTGTGTTGGTTATCAAATAGGCTATACTAATTTTATTAGCGGCAGCTCGTAAAAAGGGATGCAGAGGATCTGTTAAACTCTCTCAGGTTTGTGCGCCATGTCATTCGTCTTCGATCTGGTCCATTTCTTTCATCTATCTTGCCTTTTATTATTAAATGAACTATACTATATCTCTCTGGGTGACGTGACTGTTTTGACCACTTCCGTAACTTTTCCCATCCGCTGCAAAACAACTTCGTTACGACCTGTAGATATTACTATTTGTCAATGCCTGAGTTTGATTCTTGTAGAAAACTGAACGAGAGTTCAAATTTCAAAGAACAAGGATTTTGAGATATTCCGATGATAATAAAGGAATATATGAATAGAAACAACATTGCTAAAAGCAAATGGTAAGACCTCTTTGTTTATTTTAAACCCAGGGCGGATGATTCTTCTTTGGAAGAGAAGCTTTTGCTTGGCAACTATTTAAGATTATGTCTTCACTCATTAGCGATATATACTTGCTCGTGCGAGATGTGTCTCGCCTTCCAAGAGGTTATGCATCCGTTTAAATAAAAATGTAAGATCAAGGATTTAAGATAGTCTTCAAGCTTTTTAACTATAATGTCTTTTCTGATTCAATAGGCCGCTGATAGGGCCGTCAAATTTGTTGTAAAATGATATCATTCTAATAGTGTTGTTCTTGTGTTTTTACTCCAGCGCTTTTTAACTGCTCAAAATTTTAGCACAATTTTTTCGTCACTATTTATGGCTTTATTAAACGCCTAGTGCAACTGCTAATTTACTTTTGTATAATTCTTTCTACATTTCGACATTTCTTTTAGTTTAACACAGAAATGTATATATTAAAAGAGTATTATGATTCAGCTTTCTAACAATACAAATTGCAGTTAAAAATAAGACAAACTAAAGTGTGCTTCTGCAAGAATCACTTCAATCAGACAGAGCACTAAATAGTCCCAATTCGAGAGGAAAACTAACGGACTTAAACAACCACCACCAACCACCCGACCGTTCGGTAACCGTTCGGCTACATATTTTAGTCCGTATTCCGTATTGTTACAGTGGAAGTGACTTACTCCACCACACCATTACCCTATTAAGCGTTGCCTGCAACTATACCTCTTCTCTGTTTCTCAATTCAACTGTATCGTAATTATTTATTACAAACCAACCGAAATCAAAACTATATTTACTTAGTATATATTAAAGTTACATTCGAAAATTTCTTAGTTGATTTTGGCGTATTTTAGTTGATTTCCCAGATATTCCGAATATTCGGTGATCCGAACAGAGGTCAATCCCAATTAGTTAAGACTTCCGGGGCTTATTTAAGGTTACGATTTCGAACTCGGAAATCGTTTTAAAAATTAAGTTTGTATATGTATACAGTGATGAGTGTCTTACCACCCGGCTTTTTAACGTAAGAGATAGAAAACACAGTTACCTTGTGAAATAAAAAGAGATGAAACTTGTAGAGGTGGGAAATAATCGGTAGAAACCTATAATTCACATTACCACTATCGATAGTCTCACACCTTTAGACGTTAGCTTCGAGCTAAATCACCTCGGTCATAATTATTATGTGTAACGTATGTGTGACGTATTTCCATTTTTTAATTTCGCATAAATTAAAAACTGATTGACCACAATAAAGCAAAAATGTGAATAAAATAATTTAATTAATAGTAATTATTTAATCTAAAGTTTGAAATTATTAACCAAGAATAATTTCTACTATGATTTGAGGAGTTTCATACACTCTTGTCACGGAATAATCACAATCCTTCGTGGATTAGTGGTAAGAATTCGACACAGACGTCGCCAGACGATTACAGTTCAAAACCCACATGTGGTTTTCTTTTTTTTTTTTTTAATAATTTGAAATTATGCAGAGATCGTTTTGCTTTGAATCGCTAAACATTTATGTCAGTCGTTACTAGTATTAGAAGTGTTTAAGGTTAAACATAAATATCTTATTGAAAAAAAAGTATCGTCGTACTTTCGAAAATAAAGTAAAAATTCTTCAAAATTAAAAGAACGTTTAAAGAATGTTTAAATAAGTAAAAATTCTACAAAAATAAAAAAAATATGTTCAAATAAGCCTTCATTAGCAGCAGAACAATAACCCAAACTGTCACTAAAGTAATATAAAAGTTTGATGGATCAGAGTTCAAGTCACGATGTTCTCATGCAGGCGCTCAGGGTTGAAATCCCACATAAAAGTTTTACTTTTTTAAAAATTTGAAATTATGCAGATATTATATCGTTTTGCTTTAAATCACTAAACATTTATTTCAGTCTTTATTAGAAGTGTTATAGTAAAACATGAAAATCTTATTGAAAAAACAATGTCGTACTTTCGAAAATAAAGTAAACATTCTTCAAACATAAAAGAACGTTCTAAATAAACGTACTTCCAAAAATATTTACGTTTTAGGGATATCGCTGTGCATTTGTCTGAGAGAAATAATCTGTACTTATCTGTCTATACTTTTTTAAGGAATATATTATAACCTTTCGAGACTGGCTGAATGACGAAAGTCAATGCCACAAAAAAAAAAAAAAAAAAAAAAAAAAAAAATATTTAAATAGGTAGAAATTCTATAAAGATAAAAAAAAAATTATTCTAATGAAATGTATTTACAATAAATGTTCGAATAAGCCTCCATTAGCAGCAGAACAATAACCCAATCTATTATAAAAGTTTCGTCTAACATTAGTTAATGTTTCTGGACTAATACCTCTCATTGAATCAGAGATCTTTTTCAGAGATCAGAAATATTACCTACTCTAAATCTTGAAATTCCATATTGTTCTCCGAGACGAGATGTTGATTGGGTAGGATTTTGCTCAATACTTGCACAAATCAAAGTGTCCCTTAGTTCCAAATCTGGATTTACCTCCCTTCGTCTACGAACTCCTCTTGGAGCGAATACGGATCCATAAGTAAAAAATTACGTATAATAGACTGAATTGTTGATCGTGCTGGAGCCGGCCTATTTGGAAACATATTTACAAATTGTTGTCTAATCATGTTGTCTGATAATCCATTCACATGCCAGACAACAATTTGCACTTTTTCCTCGACCGTTAAAACCATTTTTACGAATTGTTTTTTCAATAAAAAGTTTCTGTTTACCGTGCAAAAACACTTCTCGGTATGTTATTATTTGATGGCTTGATGATTTGGTTAGCTGTAAAGCAGGCAGCTGTTCGCGCGCATCCATTACAATGTTAATTAATGTTAATTGTTTTGAAGATCATTACCTGTACAGAGGAATTGATATTAACACTGAGAATTTAGTGATGGATTTGGCATTAAACAGTCTTAACCGGATTATTTTGCAATCACAACTGAAGACTGTAAAACTGAAATTGAATTTGAATTAATTTGTATTTCTATTTTTTAACATTGGAATAAGAATAAATTGTAAATAATGAGTTTTTCGAAAACTTTTTACCTAATATGTATCATATTTTCTATTACTTTTTGATTGAGTAAAACAAAAATTTTATCCTTGGTGTGAATTGAACCTCAATCTTCTTGTCACTAGACCACTTCTCTAACTATTACACCAATTCCACACACAATAATTGTTTTCGGATGGACATTCCTACCTTTAGTTTAATCAAATATTTCAGTTAAGTTATTTTTATTATTAAATAAACTTAAAGATTTATAATTTAAAATCGCTAATAATTAATGTTTTTTACTATAATATATCTTAATTTATTCAATCATTTATTCTAACATCAGAAATTATTAAAATAAAATATTTTCGAGGTCATCCGTATAATTATGACTGAAGTGAAATAGCCACGTCAAGAACTATCTTTACCTCATACTATCTCACAACTTAATCTGTCTTCTATCCTTTCCGCCATTTTGCCGGGTCGTAAGACACTCATCACTGTATATATATAATATATATATATATATATATATATATATATATATATATATATATATATATATATATATTATGAATCTCAAATTTTAAAGGAATTGGAATATGCAGGCATCTGTTTCTTTAGATTAAGAATATGTAATTAATGTAGGTAAAGTGCGTCATCAAACAATGAGAAGTTTAAAAGTGTATAAAAACTTGTGCAAACAAACAAGACAATGAAAGGTCGTTTGTGTTTCCCTAAAATTTGTTTACCAAGAACTATTTGTATATTTCGTTATTTAACTTAGATTTAGAAAGTAAGAATTTGTATAATATAAAAATGAACTTCGGTTTTTCCAGGTAATGTAAATTGTGTAAAAACGAAAGCTATCTATTCAATTAAAAAAAAAAACAATGAATGGTGTTAGGGTTGTTGACAAAGGAATTTGATAGTGGATTCTAATAAAAGACAGTATGGTGAGAAAAGTGTGACGAGAGAAAGAGAGGAGATGGTAAGATATTTTTATTTTGAGTTATTTGATTGGTTCGAAAGAGGAAAGGGAAGTTAGTTTGGTTTTTTTTGGGGCAAAGGAAAAACGAGGAGTCGAAGATGGAACTGCAAGAGAAAACGTTGTTTCCGGTGATAAGAAAAAAAGGTGTGGACGTTGCGAGATAAAGAAAGTTTGTGAAGTTGTTTGTGGCAGCAGAAAGCCGTGACAGAGTAAGAAAAAATCATCAAATCCACAATTTGTAAGTCTTTCTTTTAATATAAGAATTATTTGAGGCGAGGCCGCATATGTTTTGGTACGAGAGTAAACGAGATCAGGAGGTGTGGAGCAACGGCATAAGGAGAATCGACATAAAGTTTAGTTTGTTTTATTGAAAACAAAAGATAGGCCCAGATAATTGATACTGAGCCCCGGAAGTAAGTTCTGAGATAAACAAAGTTATGGGTGTTCATTTTTGATAGTTTTTTGCTTTAGCTTATGGTTTAAAGGCATAGAAATTAATGCGGCATTCCTGATGTCAATATAATCATAATAAAACAACATGCCTAATTTTACACGCAAGCAACTTATTGTGTCTATATTTATACCCCCTATTTCACTCACAATATGGTTAATCAGACTGTTGTAAAGTTAGGTATCTATTTATAGATTATTTTAGCATCTTAAATAATGGTGTAATACTAATACAATAATTATATATGCCTGGGGTTAGTTTGTGTAGTTTGCAAACTACCAATTACGATCCTACGCCTGGACAAAGGAGGAATATTGAGCCACAGGCTGACGATCTGTTCTCGTAAAAATATTTGTGTTTAATTTATGATTGTATTTTGTACTTATTGTTAATTGAGTTTGCCCGTAAATAATAAATAAATAAATAAATAATTTTCAACTTACCGCCTAAAGGAAAAAACTGGGAAAATATCTGCTTAAAGGATTCTTCATCAACCATTCCGGTAGGACATTCCTGCAACAAATATATATTTTTAAACCTGCGAAAAAACGTTAAAAATATTTTACATCAAATTAAACACAAAGCCTTTCAATGAGGTGTCACATGATGTATTTTCCCATTTAATAAAATCAAAGTTGTGTATACTATGATTATTTTTTCGCCTAAATGTCCATCAAATCAGTGTTCAATATTTTTATGTGTAATGGTTGTGTCTAAAGAATGTATTATTTTATTCTGGTCTAGTGCTGTTTTAATTGAGATATAATGATATTTTTTATGACGTTAAATGTAAACTTAAAAACCGTCGTAATGTTGTTTTAAACATAATTATACTAGGACAAAGCGCCATGTTTAAAAATTAATTAAAATTTCCTCATTAAATTACTCCTAGTCTCGACTAATTGCTTCTTTTAATTACAAAACTCTCACATCAATAATATATACAGCTTACGAGAATTATTTTTCACATTCTGCTCACATCAAGTTTTTCACCGTGTTCAAAGCCTCCGTGAGTAAAATCATCAAAAGAAATTCTATTTGTAAGAAGCATGAAGGATTTTTCGTGTTATGCTATCTCTTGTCTTTTTTAATCCTATTTTTAATTGATGGTTGGTTTGGAACAGCAATGAAAGAAAAGATTTTTAAACGTATAGTGTTTATGCGAAATAAAATTAATCGTATTGATCAATAGAAACAATAAATAAAAAACTATAAAAGAGTTGGTGATAATATGAAAGAGTTGGTGATAAAATAATACATCACGTAAATAGAAATATAAGGTATTGCTGTTCCACCTTGACGTAAGGATTGGACTTGAGTTTTTAAAACTAACTATCACAAATGATCTAATAGAGGCACCATCCCACACTTTCTGCCCTATTAACGTTTTACTTAAATTGGGAGCTCTTTAGGTACAGACTCTCAGTTTCCTTTAATCATAAGATCAGAGTAAACTATTTTAATAAAAATAAAAAATAATGGCCACTCTACTCTACAATATACTGTTCTCAGATGAGAGCAGAATAGCCTAACAGTTCCAGATGGATGCCAACGTGTCTATAGGCGTCAAAATGAAAGGTTTGCTGCATGCGCTATAACCGAAACAGTGGCTTACCGAGGACGGTCAATAATGATTTGATTGATGTGTTCGGTAGAGGCAGTGTGAATGCCCAAGTATACGTGCAAGAAGTTCTCCAAGACCATATCATGCCTTTTGCACCATTCATTGGTGATAATTTCAGACTAATGCATGGCAATGCACGTTGCTATACAGCAAGATCTACCCGTGAGTACCTTAATGAGGTCGGGATTCAAGTTCTACCATGGCCAAAATTGATAAAAAACATGTCTAGTTGTTAAACCACCTAACTTTTGTATTATTTAACAAAAGCGAATCAATCAAAAAACAAAACGTTGAGAAAACGTGAGGTTATAGTTACGATTTAATTTTAGTATTCTACAAATGCTAGAATATTCCACAGAGTGATGCAAACTTAAAAAAAACACAGTTTGATTCGTACACCTGGTACACAATGAAAATTTACCTGTTTAGCAACAATATTATTATAAAGATATTGTCAAGGAATAACGCTACAACATATTAAAAAAATCACTAAAATCGGATAACCGGGGCCGGTTAATTTTGGCTGAGACGAGAGATATATATATATATATATATATATATATATATAGATCTAGCGGTTAATGTGGGCTCCGTACTAAAACGGTGTTATACGAACTCTAGGAGAATATACACCGAGTATATTATTATCTAAGTAGCGCTTTATGTAAACTCCGACCAACACATAGGATCAAGTAGGCTCCGTAATACGTTAAAACATTTTTGGGATCCGTATACACCTTGTCTGGTACAAAACTAAGCTCCTGCAATGTTGCCAATAATTTTATTAGTCGTAGATTTTGAAATTTTACAGCAGGTATATTGTGGGACTTGAAATTTATATTAATATTCATCAATTGAGGCATCGAGGAATTTCATAGATACTTGGCTAACGTAGTTAAAATTTTTATAATATAAATTGTTAACCGACATATAAATTTATATTACTTTTATGTTTATTAGGCAAGGTAGTAATTTATATTACTTGCTTTAATTATTTTTAAACTTAAGTAAGCGTCTATTATAAACTTGGAAAGTTTCCATTTTTATGCATTAGTATTTTCTTTTAAATGAAACATTTATCATATAAATGTACGTATATCGAGTGGAGTTTTCGTGTAACAGTTTAAGAAAGTAGTAGTACTCTAATATTTGTTACCACATAAAATTATAGAAAACTCTGTACAGCAGGGAGATCTTAGTAACTTTCTGATTGCTACAGTTTATGACGTGCAATATTTGTTTCATAAATTAATAAAATTTAAATTACAATAATTTATAAATCACTTTTTAAATTGGTCACTTATGTTAATAGAGGTCATCGTGAGTGCAAAAAGTAACAACGAGTACGAAAGATATCAGGCATCAGGGGTGGTATTTGTAAATCTAAATACCGCTTACGACACCTTAAATTAAAGGGAATTTCTGTAAAAACTATATGACATCCCCTTAGATAATAAACTCACTCATTTTAATATATTAAAACTGCTGTATATAGAGATTCGCGGATAGCGGGTAGGAACTACTTTTTGGACAGTCCTATCAGGGAAAGTGAATCAATCCCTGCCTTCCGCAGATTCCAGGTGTTTCCTGGCCCGGGAAACTAGTACCTGTTAAGGGTCCCTTCTCCAGGGTTATGGATGAAGACCACAACGGCATCCAGGGCGGAGAAGAAGGTCTTTACAACGGTCTGGAGGGCGGAGGTGGCCGCGCAATGGTTTTAGGGTTTATATAAAATCAAACCTGGAAAGCGGTAGCTGGTCTTTCAGTATTTGTATTAAGCGGAAGTTATGTAGGCCAGAACGGTCAAAACATAACAGTACCCGGTGCGGTGGTAACCACTTAAACAGCATGTACACAGCGGTTTAGAAATCCAAGGAAATGACTACTACACTATTTTTCCCAGGTTTATCAATATAGCTGAGGAATTAAACGATGGCCCCGAGTACGGGCGCCTCTTAAATAAGGTAGGGGTGCGAATAATGGGTCCAGCTTGGCCAAATTTGATATCGAAAAAAGCTGTAGAATAGGCACATGGAATGTGCGGAGTTTATATGAACCCGGAAAAACACAGAATGCCATAAATGAGATAAGAAGACTGCAAATATCAATTCTGGGTATTAGTGAAATGTGATGGCCCCGATCTGGCCAATGCCATGTGGATGATCATGAAGTGTATTATGCAGGAGAAGACAGTAATTATCATCGTAATGGTGTAGGATTCATAGTCACAAAGGATGTTAGCAAATGTGACAGGGCGATATGCCAGGTATCTGAACGGGTCATAATGATTCAGTTGAACGCGAAACCCAGAAATATAAATTTAATACAAGTGTATGCACCGACAGCGGAAAGTGAACTGGAAGAACTTGAAAAGTTCTACACCGATGTAAAGACCGTCACTGACCAACTCAAGACTAGAGATCTTACTATTCTGATGGGTGACCTTAATGCTAAGATAGGAAAAGGCAGACAAAGTAACATTATTGGATGTTATGGACTGGGCGATAGAAATGAAAGAGGAGATTATTTCTCAGATTTTGCAAAGAACATCATCATCATCATCAATCAGCCCTGAGTTGTCCATTGTCCGATCTCATTTTTTGTCTTACTATCGGGGCTCTTCCAAGTCCATCTTCTATGGATTTCCTTATAGAAGAAGCTATTCATTAAATATAGATTGTTTTCTAATAGGAAATTTAAGAGTATTTTGCCCCTTTCGTTTCTATCTGATGTGCCAAAATTTCCGAGGGCATTTTCAGCTGGATCAGCGCTTATTCCTATTTTGGCATTAAAGTCGCCACATATTACCGTAAAATGTTCTTGGTTTTCTGAAACAGCTGTGTACAAGTCATCATAGAACTGTTCTATTTCTTCGTCAGCGTGACTCGATGTTGGTGCATAGACTTGAATGATCTTTATGGAGTAACGGGTGTTTAGTTGTAATTTTGCAAGTATAACTCTTGTGGAAACTGCTTTTACTAATATGATATTCTCAGCTAGTTTTTTATTAATAAAGAGCCCAATACCTCCATTCCCATCGTTTTCTCCGACATGATAGAAAATGTGACCGGATTTTAAAGTGGTTAGGCTTTCTCCTTTCCTTCTGACCTCAGCGACTCCAACAATGTCCCAATTGATTTTATTAAGTTCAGATTCCATTTCTATGAATTTTTCTTCTGATAGCAGGGTTCTTGCATTGAAAGTTGCAATTTTTAGAAATATATATCTGTTAGATGGTTTTCTAAAATATGTCAGAATTTTGTCCCCCCCAGAATCTGTGGGACTGACTGATAGTCTATCAGTGTGAGATTCTGAATTTTTCTTTCTACTCACCTGGGGTAAATCCGTTTTTGTATTTGTATCTGACATAACAAAGGGGTAATAGCAATTAAAACGTCACGCTTGCTTTGCGTGTTGACGAGTTTTTAGTTCAGCCGCCCATTATGGGTACAGACACTATTGACAACCGCCCAATATGGGTCGGACGGTATCGGTTTGATTTTATACCATCCCTAAAATCCAGGGATGCCACTTCCGCCATCCACGTCGCACCGAAGATCTTCTTCTCCGCCGTGCCTACCGTTGTGGTCCTCACCTGTATCCCTAGGTAGGGGTCAGTGTTATACCCCACAGAACTGGGTCCCGATCTGGACTTGGCCATGTATTCACTCCGGTCTACTGAAATGATAGATGCCAATCCCCGCGACATGGACGCGCCAGATTGGAGTTACCCACGTGAGCGACAGAGAAGGTGGCTCTGTGCTCCGCAAAGAACATAACCTATGTATAAAGAACACCTTTTTCAAACTACCTAAACGGAGATTATTTACATGGAAATCTCCAGCAAACACTCCCCGTAATATCGTCAGAAATCAAATTGACTACATAACTATCAGTGAGCGTTACAGAAATGCAGTAAAGTCTGTAAAAACTCTTCCTGGTGCTGATGTTCCATCTGATCACAATCTGTTGTTAGCAGAAATAAAATTAAAACTTAAACGGATAAAGCAACAACGATCCTATAACAAACTGTATATGGATTTTATTATAAACAATAGCCAGATGATTGCAAACAATTTAGAGAGCAATTTTGATAATTATGAACAACAAGAATCCATCGAGGATCATTGGAACCAAATCAAAACGATTATAAGCAACTCAACTCCAAACTTAAAAGAGAGCAGTCAAAAAAAGCAACGGTGGATGAACGATGAGATTTTGAATTTGATCGAAAAAAGACGCAATTTTAAGAACCAAAACGTAGAAATGTATAAAGTAATTAATAAAGAGATAAGGACTAAAATAAAATCTGCAAAACAAACATACTTCGAAAACAAATGTTCAGAAATTGAAGAATTACAGGGAAAACATGATTAATTTAATATGTATAAAAAAATAAAACAACTGACAGGTCAGAAAAAAAAAACAGGCAAATAACAACGTTGATAGAGACGGAAAACTGACTATCACTAATTCGCATAAAATAGACAGATGGAAAGAGTATATTAAGGAACTGTTTAGTGATGAAAGGCCCGAGCTTAAAATTAACGAAGTAGTTACAGGACCTGACATAACTATGGACGAAATTGAACAAGCAATACGATTAGCAAAGACCCGAAAAGCGACGGGACCAGATGAAATACCGAGTGAAATAATAAAGTGCTTCCAAAGTTCAGGTAAAATATCTCTCCTTCATCTGTTTAATAAAATTTATGAAACTGTCTATATACCAACGGATTGGCGGCTGTCGATTTTTGTGACGATACCTAAAAAAGCAAATGCAAAAAGATGTAGTGACTACCGAACCATCAGTTTGATGAGTCTCAAATCTCAAAAATCCCCCTTTTATACCAGTTAAAAGAACATAGTGGAGAATGACGGTACGCTGATCTATATCAGGTGTTGAATCAATAATTAGAGAGTAAAATTTCGCTTTCTGTAATTTGTTCACTCTTATGAGTTGCAGATATTTCAATACAATAGAAATAAATTCATCACATATTGTAGGGATAAATAATTTATTATACCAATCTTGCAGTTAGATTGAACTCAATAAATATTCCAAAGCACCTATTTAATCACCATTATTTTCACACAAAATCATTTTTACCACGAAACGTTAAAGTGTAAGAAATAAATTTGATTGTCGCTACCATAGGTAAAAGTACTTCCCTTCAATATATTTTTTTCAAATATTATTTTTAAACACGTGCATAGTAAATAGGAATGGGAACAATATATCCTCCATACATTAAATATATCAATATCGCTCAACAGCAGCACATTGGCACGTATGTAATATGATCCAGAATATATTACATACTAAAAAATACTATGTCTAAGTAGCCATTGTCAAGATCAATAGCGCCGATATAGGTAGTTAAAATTTTGAACACTTATTTTAACTGTTTATTATCCATATAAACGACTTGTGACTGAAATTACAAACTTATTTACTCTGCATAAAAAGACTCTTTAATACCTACAGTTATTAGTACACAAATCTGATTCGAAATATCGTCGAATAGTAATAGTCTGTATATAAAAATTAAATTTTTAATGAAAAGTAAATGATAAGCCATTACTTAAGGGGCCAAAAGCAGGAGGCTTCACGAAGATTAAAGTACTAATGAGACCATTGCAATAAGACGTACCCTGGGTAATGATTAACTAATTAATCGGCCAATTATTCAATCACCCGTTCAATATGATTTTGTCAACTCGAACGTTTTAGGACAACCTATTCTAATTATGTTTATAAAAATTGAGGGCATATCTAGAGATAAAGAAACTTTACTTCACTAAAACTCATAGGTAAGACATATGAAACTTTCTACCGTTTCAATATCGTTCTCTAATTCAACTGTGCGTCTGTTTCCCCTAGCTCTTGCCTGTGTTAACTTTTTTGTCTTTTGAATATTTATTTCTAGTCCGGTCTCTTTTGCCTTTGATTTTAATTGTGAATATATTTCTGCCGTCTAACACAAATGTGACGTATTTCTAGTGCAGATAAAACCATGTGATAAATAGAAAAGTCTTATCTTTGCCGGCAAAGAAGCAAAGAAAAACTCAAAGTGAGAGAGGAAAAAACCAGTCAGCTGAGAGAACTTTTCAACGATGTTGAGCTTGGATCCACCATCTACATCTCTCTCTCTCTCCAATAGCGCTACAGCCCAAATCGGGCCTTGGTCTCCTCCAAACTATGCCTCCAACCTTATCGGTCTCGCGCCGATCTTCTCCAGGTTCTCACGTCTAGCAAATTTTGCGCGTCCGCTGCCACTTCATCCTCCCATCTTCTCCGTGGCCTTCCTTTTGGTCTTGCGCCCTGCATTTTACTATCAAGGGCTCTTTTCGTCAATCTTTCTGTCTCCATTCTTACTACATGACCAGCCCAGGGAAGTCTCTGAAGTTTAACGAATTCTGAGATCGGTGTCTCTTTGAACAGTTGGTAGAGTTCATGGTTATACCTGGATCTTCATATTCCGTTTTCGTTAATAGGTCCAAATATCTTTCTTAGGACTTTTCTTTCGAAGACTTCCAGTTTTCTTTTTGTCTCTTCTGTCATCACCCATGTCTCGCATCCATAACATACTATTGGTCTGATAATAGTTTTGTAGACCCTGATTTTCGATCTCCAGTGTGTGTTGTTGGAGCGAAACACATGATCGAGTGAAAAATAAGCTTTGTTTCCCTTTACTATTTATCTTTGGATTTCTGGCTCTTCTGTTCCATCCGTGTTTAATGTAACTCCTAAATATATGAAACTTTCTACCGTTTCAATATCGTTCTCTAATTCAACTGTGCGTCTGTTTCCCCTAGCTCTTGCCTGTGTTAACTTTTTTGTCTTTTGAATATTTATTTCTAGTCCGGTCTCTTTTGCCTTTGATTTTAATTGTGAATATATTTCTGCCGCCTCTTCTGTTCTGCAAGACATGATGCTGATATCATCGGCATAGGGCAATCTGTATTATTAGGAGATTACCTCTTCCAATAATCAGCTGTCTTATCACATATTCCAAGGTCAGGTTGAATAGTGTTGGTACAAGCCCGTCTCCTTGCTTTAATCCTTGGGCTATCGTAAAATTTTCAGTGAGCTAATTTTTGACTCTGACAGTTGCTATTGGCGAATCCATTGTTGTTTTTACCAGTCGGATGTATTTTTGGGGGATATTAAAGCTCTGCAATATTTGATATAACTTGTTCCTATTAATTAAGTAGTAGGCTTGTTTGAAATCTATGAATATTTTGTGGACGTCAATGTCGTATTCCCACGATTTGTTTAAGATTTGTTTCACTGTGAATAGTTGGTCAGTTGTAGATCTTCCTTCTCAGAAACCGGTCGTTTGTTTAGTATGTAAGTAAAAATTTTGTACGCCGTGCACAAGAGGGTTATGCCGCGATAATTTTCGCATTTTAGTTTATCCCCTTTTTTATAAATTGGGCATATAATCCCAGTTTTCCAATCATTAGGGATCTTTTCATCATTCCAAATCTTGTTCATGAGCACATGCATTTGTCCTACTAGGTGATCGCCACCTAATTTATATAGCTCAGGTGGGACGTTGTCAATACCTGGAGCCTTATTGATCTTTCGTGCTCGTATTGCCTGTTTTACCTCTTTCATCGTTGGGGGTTCTATATTTTCGGTGTCTCGCTCATTGTGATGCATGTCAATATGATCTTCATTTTCTTGTGTCCCTAAAAGAGTTTGGAAATAGGTTTTCCAGACTGATTTTATTTCTTTTGGACCACTGGTTATTTGCCCTTCTTGATTTCTGCATAGATTTGTTCGGGGTTTATATCCTTCTCTTAAATTGCGTAGATATCTGTACGCCTGTCTTATATTGTTCCTCTGAACATTTTCTTCCATTTTTTGTATATTCCGTTTTCGTATTTTCTTTTCTTTGTTCGGCATATTTTATCTGCCCTCCGTCTTGAATCTTGGTAACTTGCCCTTCTTTCTCTGTTTCTTCTTTCCATATATGTCTTGTGTTCTTCATTTCTTTTCTGTATGGCCTTATTACACTAGTCATTGAACCATTCCTTTTTTTTATTTTTCTTATTCTTGCCTATGATTTTTCTTGCTGCGTCAATAACTTTTGTTTTGATTTCTTCCCAATGTTCTTCGGTACCTAGTGCTGTCAGTGTTTGTGTTATTTCTCTTTCATAGTTCTGTGTGACATCTTGTTGTTTAAATTTTTGTATATCTAGCTGTTCTGTTCTTTGTTCCTGTCTTTCTTTCCTGTTTCTCTGAATTCTGCATTTATATTTTATCTGTACTAGGAGATGGTCAGATCCGCAGCATGCTCCTCTTCGGCTTTTCACATCTTGTATGCTTGTTGCGGCCCGTTTGTCTATCAAGACATGATCAATTTGGTTAGCGGTTGTTCCTCCAGGCATAATCCATGTCGCTATGTGTAAATAGGTGACGATAAAAGAAAAGCTTTCTATGATCAGTTAGGTGGTAGACTTAGAAATATTCCAACTAAGAAATGACTCATAACAGAAGGTAACTTCAACGCTAATATAGGCTAATTAGACAAAGGAAATGAACATATAGATGGAGGATACGGCATTGGAACTAGAAATAACGCAGCAGATAATATACTGGAATTAGCAGTAGCACTAGGTATGGCCACTGTTAGTAAATGCTTTTAGAAGAGAGAAAGCCAACTTACCAACCAATAGAAATATTAAAAAATCAGTTTAAATTCACGCAAGACAAATCAACAACGGATGCAATTTTTATCATAAGGCAAGTAATGGAAAACTAATGTTAGAACAGGTGAGGGTAAGACTGATAAATTTCATTTAAGAATAGTATTGCATCAGGGGTCAGTGCTAATCCCTTATCTCTTCTAATTAGTGTTGGAAAAATTAACGAAAACATGTCAAGGAGATATTCTGTGGTGCCTGATGTATGCTAACGATGTGGTGTTAGTAAGAGATAAGGAGAGAGAATTCAATTAATGATTGAGACAATGAAAATGGGCGCTTGAGCAAAAAGGTACTAAGGAAGACAAAACCAGAGTATCTAAAGTGTGCATTTAAAAATTAACTTCAACTTCACTTTAAATCAGGTTGTAATATTGACTGGTGAAATTATTGAAAAAAAAAATCGTTTTAATTAGGAATCTAGATTTGATGTTACAAAGCAATGGGGAAATAGATGGAGATATAGTAGACTCAAATAAGGATGGATAAAATGGAAAGAAGCAAGTGATGTCTTGTGTGATAGAAAGGTTCTTACGAAACTGAAAGGTAAATTCCATAAAACGGATATAAAACCGTAATTGGACAGTTAAAAAAATAAGAACAATGAATGCATTTGAACGAAATGACAATGCTTAGATGGATAGGTGGCTTAAAAAGAAAATATTAAATTAAAAATTAAAATATTGGCAGAAGTCTAGGCGCAGCACCTCATCTATGCAAAAATGAAGAAGCATAGGTTACGATAATTAGGGCATGTTGATCGTCGACACGAGAGTCATGCGATACATAGGATTCTGGTTTTCCAGGTCCCAGAAAGTAGTAGGAGAGAAAGACCGAAAAAGAGATGACGGGAAACGAATAGGAGAAATATGTGTATGAAAGAAATTCATCTTGATATGGCGAAAGATAGAAAGATATCTCTGTATATAAGGATAAGGCGTAAAGGGATAAAGGCAAAGAGAATGATGATGAAGAATCAGTAAATATGGTGATACTTGCATTTACATAATTTTTCAAAATAAATGAATCGCTTATTTTTATTAATTATTCGCTACTCGATTTATTCAAAATCTTATATAACAAATTGTTCATATTTGTTAAATCAGTAATGTTAAAACTGTTTGAGAAACAGCTAGTTAAGAACCACCTTAAGTTAATGAAACTAATAATAAAAGAAAAGAGATTATATATTATGAATCCAAACCGATTATTTTTATTCAGAGATAAAAAATATCCTATGATTAATTGAATATACAGAATTATCGATATAGGTAACTAAGTGAGAAACTTGTTGAGAAACACGTTTTAGAAAAAAAAATTGTGCTAGTCTTTTTTGACATAGCTTAGGCCTTTGCTAAAGTATAGCATGGGAGTTTAACCTGCAAATAGTATACCTACATGGTCATAGTTGGAAATGACACTGTCATACTCACAGTATTTGACAACAGCAAAGTAGCAGCAAAAAAATTATAACAGTTATTAAATAAAATTCATATGTACTTAAAATTGGAAACCTAAACTAAATGAGTCCAAATTAATGAACGTCAAGTTTATACATCTGAAAATCTAAAACATTAATTTTACAAAAAACGATGTCTAAATACCTTATGCATCTTTCACAAAATACATGGGAACTGTACTTGAGACTTCTATAGTATATGTTAAAAAAAGGGAGGAACTCAGAAAAGTTATCAGAAAATGTATCCGCAACTCCTATAGACATTAACTTGGTACTGATATCTCTGCTCCCCGATTTTAGCAAGCAGTCACCAAACCATTAAAACTGCTACATTCATACTTCCTATTATCCAACGATTAGCCAGTCCAGGAATATATGCATTATTATGGTACTGATATTGCTGCTGCCCCTTATAAGTAAGTAGAATATGCAAGGAAGTTTTTGGCAATTTAATAGGGTTTTTGTGTGTTACAATATAATTTCTCCGAGAAAGTAAAGAATATCTATCCGCTATCCTGATTTATTCCATAGATTAAATATGAGAATACTATAGAATAATGCTATTACCAGCAAAAAAACGGTATAATAGTAACGAGAAAACCAAATAAATGTTCATTAACAGACAAAAGAGACGATGTAAAATAGGGCATATAACGTAACAATAGACCCTAATAATTTTAAAAAATTTGAGCGTTTTAGATATTGCAGAGAACGTTGTCACATAAGAGACAAAAGGGAAAATTCAGGTAGCAAACTGATATATGTATAACCTCATAACACTTTTAAATCCAGAAGTGTAATACATACTACTAAAATCAGGATATATACATATATAAGACAATGTAAGTAAAACTCAGGTATTAATTACATCAGGATTGCTAGAAAGATTGCCCTCAGTCAGAAGTGTTTTAAGACCGGGAACTAATGCTAAGGCCAAACAGGTATATAAAAATTGCACCGTCGTACAAGAAACTAAATCTCAACGATAAAGTTATTGTTTTGCACTTCGTATTGATTTGTGATCTGATTCATAATAGAATTATATATTTCTCTAAGAATTCTTCTTTCTGCGATGCTCAATCGGCTCTTATTTTATTTTTTCATTGTTCGTGTTTTACTTACATACGTAGAATATTATTTTTCTTACTGCGGGATGTATTTTTGGATTTAATTTTTTGCTTAAAACGTAGCAATTGCCAGCTTATATTCTGTCGTTATTCTCTTTTGTAGTGTTTTTGTTAAAAGTGCTCTTAAATCCCAAATATTTAGACCGATGAAA
Organism: Diabrotica undecimpunctata; assembly: GCF_040954645.1. NCBI lineage: Eukaryota > Metazoa > Arthropoda > Insecta > Coleoptera > Chrysomelidae > Diabrotica > Diabrotica undecimpunctata. Next base: position 53,851,925 of record NC_092812.1, read on the forward strand.
TATTTCAAAGTTATACTGGTCTATTGAAATATTATGTCCTATTCTGTTTCTTATGATAGTCTTCTTATGATAGCCATATATTTTTTTATTATCGTTGATTTGGAGGACCCTTTTTTGCGATTTTTTCTATTGAATGTATTAATGTTTTTTTCTCACTAATAATTATACTCACTACTATGTTAAACTCATCGTCAAAAGTCCCTATAATATGAGGACCTTAATTATTAAACTGTGAGATTTTCTGTATTTGCTTTCCGGGCAATGCTCTCAAGCATTGCAAACTAGCTTAATGTTTTTCTTATTCCCAATTTTCCATAGCGGGTGCTATGATTCCAATGGTGTAAAGTACAACCTACATATTTGTTGCCAAAATTACTTTGCTGCTGTCTCGAGTACCGTTTACTGGTATATGAATTTTGTTACGAATTTATGTTGTGTGCTGAACTCTATTAAATCTTTTACCGCGAATTGAAAAGCATGTTTTAACCTTTATTTGTAACATTTATCGTTATTTGTCTTATATGTATACAATCGTCCTAATATTTGCGTTATACATTGATATTTATGTGGCAATTAGCTGTAAAGTCATTAGTCTTTTCTGTCGTATCATATTTTCTTGATTTTATTTTTGTAGACAAGCGGTTTAGTTTGTGTAATATAATATCTTCAATTCGTTTCATAATATTTAGTTTTCAAAACAGCTGTTCGCTAATTCGTTCACCTTTTTTAAAGCACTTTGGGTTATGACTATTGGATTTTACTTTTTAAATAGAGTTTGGAATGGAATCTTCCTGTTTGAAATCAATGTACATTTGAAAATAAGTCAACAGTTTTCCTTGAAGTCTGACTTTACTTGTAGATTATTCCTTGTTAAATTAATTAGTTTATTAGGTAAGCCTAGTTCTTCCATGGTATTTCATAGTTTTATTCTTATGATTATCAGTGTTTGTTTAAAATTTATAAATAACTAGTTTAATGTTTTTTTTTTGTATTCCCAACATTTCTCATTAACTGCCTAATAGTGAATAATTGATCAACGATTTATTAAGTTTTTCTAATTCCACACTAATATCCACCTATTTTATAGTTCACCTATTTACTCAATCGTTCTAGGTGTATTAGAAAAAATACTGTATATCCTAATAATTAATAGATATATAGCTTATATCGCTATAGTTTATGCAGTACATTTTATTACATATTCCTTTTGTGTATGGGTATGCTTTTCAGCAAGTTGGTACTTGCTCTTACGTCTAAATTGACGGATCAGCCGTTTAACTGCCTGTACTGAACTTTCTTCTTCATTTTGCAAATATATATAAAAATTAATAAAAACCACTCTGACATACCGCTGATTGAAATGTTGGATACCCTGGCCTATACTATTAAATCAACGAAAATACTAAGATCACACGGGGAGAATATTATGGGTTATTTCTGGTTTCGTCATAATTTACACTGAAATTACTAACAAGAGAGTGCTCTCACTTCCATATGTTGAAATTGATATATAGTACCAACAGATGCTAGTCATATTATACCATCAGTACTAATAAAATAGAAACTATCAAATTAATGTCAATTTCATTTAATCGAACGTACTAACCTTAGACATGGTCATTTAAGGAAACACACCTCAAAAATGTTGACAATAAATTAAAAATATCTTTAGCGTTATAAAAGTACCAGAGCAGCAAAGCTCACAGCATGAGAATATTGCCTCGTACTTTTATATAGCAATTTGTTCTCACAATTTTATAGTTTTTCGAAAAATGAACTCCGATTCGAAGATTAAAACGTCAAACAAAATGTAAAAACCTATTCATATTTTGAGATATAAAATCTTCAATTTAGATATTGAACATTCTTAATAAATTAATGTATAATCTAATATTTAAGCCAGTTTAAGTTTTACAGACTTGGAAAACACTGAACAGACAAATATTTATTCTTTAATATACTGGGTTCCAAAAAAAGTGTACTCAAAACGAATAAACATTATCTACCAAGTGTTTTATTCCAGTTTCATATGAAAGCACCAGATATTAGATATTATAAATTTCATAGGTACAAATTTGAGATAAAAACCAAATGACCAAATGAGCATATAGTGAAATATAAATATCTTAGAATAGCTGTATCGAGCGAGGATAAGGTTATTGATGAGAAAAAAAAGACCTATCGCTAAGGAAGTGAGAAAGTAATTGGCAAACGCAAAGAGCACTTTAATTGTATTAAATGAAATATACATTACAATCTATTATGATACACATATATTCGTAACGCAGAAACAAGACAATAAACACGTTAAGAGAATCTTAATAATAACCAAAATTTAACTTTTAATACACAGAAGAAATAATGATATACAGAAGATATATAAATTAAAAAACTTTATCCACTTATTGTACGCAAGAGAGATACCTCTAGAAAAACTCAAAACGATCGAAAATATATACCAAAACAACACAATAAAAGTAAAAGTAGACGAAGAACTAACCGACCCTATTGAAACTGACAGTGGGATAAGGCAGGGATATTCCCTGAGTCCTTTATTGTTCAACCTGATTATGGATGAAATAATAAAAAAGTAAGAACTTAAAAAGGATACCAAATGGAAGAAAAACAAATTAAAATAATCTGCAACACTACTCTTTCAAAGTGAAGATGATTTACAACGTATCCTGCACCAATTTCATATAAAATTTAACATGTTAATTTCCCCAAAAGAGACAAAATGCATGGTTACAACAGCAAATTTACTAAGATGTTAATTGGAGCTGAATGGTCAGATAATAGAACAAGTGATGGAATTTAAATATCTAGGCATCACATTATCTAGCTACGGAAAGCTCGAAACTGAAGTGGAAGATCCAGTGAATAGAGCAAACAGAGCCCCAGGCTGCCTAAATGAAACAATACGAAGAAATAAAAATATCAGGAAAGAAACGAAAGGCAGAATTTACAAAACAGTCATCAGACCAATAATGACATACGCGGCAGAAACAAGACCTGACACAGAGAGGACAAAAAGGATGTTAGAAACAGCAGAGATGAAAACACTTAGAAAAATTGATGGTAAGACACTATGGGAGAGTGCTAGAGAGCTAGAAGTACAGATATACGACGTAGATGCAAGGTAAAGAACATCAAGAACTGGTTAAGAAATAGAAGAGTAGAATGGAATAATGACAACAAATAGAGTAGTAAAGACGGCAAGAGACGGTTAACCCATAGGAAAATGATCAGTAGGAAGACCACGAAAACGATGGAACGGCAACTTACTGGAGGCACATTGAAAAACAGACAAGAGTCATGTCTATATAAAAATAATCAATCATATTAATGTAGAATAGCAGAGGACAGAGTGTTTAGAGAAAATAATGAATCAGTCATATTAATATAGAATAGCAGAGGACAGAGGATTTGTCATAGCTTTGGACAAGTGCCCAATTGAAAAAATAACACAGGTCGTTAAAAAAAGACGGAACTCTAGAAAGAAAATAGAATAGATTTAAAAAAAAAATAAAAGCATAAACATGTCTTTTCCTACTTTTTTAATATTGAAAATACGTAAATAGAACATTGAATTAAAATGTTACCTTTGATATCTATGATAAACCTATGACCTAAACAGTGGCGCCGATGTATGTAGTTGAAATTGTTTACACTTATTTTAACAGTTTATTTTTTTATTATCTATAGATGAGTTGCGACCGATATCACAAACTTATTTATTTTCCACAAAGAGGCCCTTTAATACCTAAAATTATTACTATACAAATCTGATTCGAAATATCGTCAAAAAATAATACACGGCATGTAAAATTTAAATTTTTAATAAAAAGTAAAAGATTAGGCATTACTTCTGTGGTTCAAAGAACGAGCCTTTACGAAGATTGAAGTACTAATAAGGCCACCGCAATCGGGCATACCCCGGGTAATGATTAATTAATTAATCGGCTAATTCTTCAGTCACCTCTTTAATATGATTTAATCAAATTGGTCCTTTTTAGGACCAACTATTCTAATAACATATGTCTATAACTGTTAAGGGTATTTCTAAAGATCAAGAAACTTTACTTTACTTAAACTTATCAGACATATGAGCTAAACACGAATCTGACTTATTTCTAGTGCAGGAAACACATATAGGGCCTAACCTAGGGTATTTGGTATACAGCTGATCGTTAAAACCACATTATAGATATAGACATGCTATTTCTATCGAAAAAGAAGCAAAGAATAACTCTAAGAAGAGAGTTATTCTTATATTGTAGAGTAAGAAAGGACAAAACCAGTCAGCTGAGAGAACCTTTTAACAATGTTGAGATTGAATCCACCATCTACATATTTAATGAAAAATAAAACAACTACCGACATTGAGGATCTGAGCACAAAGCTTATTACGAAATCTGGACCAAAAACACTACAATGGCTGATCCGGATGATGAACAACTGTATTCAAATTATGGAGATACCCAAAGTCTAGAGACAAGCCAAAGTTGTTAACTTGCTTAAACCTGGCAAAAACTCCAACGACTATAAAAACTATCGGCCAATATCTTTATTTTGTCAGCTATTCAAAATACTTTTGCACAAGATCGTTAATATGATATCACCGATATTAGAAGAAAAACTTAAATTAAAATGCAAAAGTGGCTAAAGATAGGGAAGATTATGTACATCACAAATACTAAATCAAAGACCAGTACGAAAAATATCGGGTATCGGGGGTGGTATTATTCACTCTAAATGCCGCTTACGACACCTTAAATTACAGAATATTTCTCCAAAAACTATATGATATCCCCTTACATAACAAACTCACTTATATTGTCTCCGTATACCTACACAAGAGAAAAATTTTTGTATCACATAATGGTAAGAATAGCAGTTGAAGAACAGTCTCGCTTGGGGTAGCATAAAGGCACCTACACTGTATAACATATTTATTTTGAGATAACCTTCTATCGAGATATCATATTTAGTACACAAATAAGAGCAGAACTAAAATAATAAAAAAGCTTTATACAAGATATTGCAGAAGATAATAGATATTGGATAAAATAAAAGTAGTTTTTATTAATCGGATGCTTACATAAAACGTACAAAGACATACTCACGTAAACAAAATATATTACGAAATTTCTGTAATTAAAAAAAACATCGAGTTCAGCATTGAACTAATAAAATTATGTTAAATAAAAAAACAACATTATTTTTAAAAATGCAGAAAAAATAAAATTTTCTATGCAAGCGAACATTCCATTCAATAATAAGCCCAAATCCTTTTGTATCTACATACCTGTTTTTTAAAGAACCAGTTACATTTTAGTACTTAGTTATACCAGGTAATATGATATCCTCTGTTACACAGTGTAATGCGTATGACATTCCACTGTCTACAAACAGTAGATAAAAATAAGGAGCCCATATAAACCGTTCAGGGTATATGTTGAAAATATACGGTATAATCACACAGTTGCCAAACTCTCAGAGCTTACTTAAACCGATAAACGTATGGTTGAAATATACAATGAAGAAGATCTGAACGACCCCTATAATATATACACGTGAACTAAGCGATATACATTTATGATACAGGGGTATTTACGGGCTCCAAAAAATTTTTATAAATTATTAAACTCTACATGTTGATGAATCGATAGAACCAATATTATGGAATGGTCAAGTGAGCTCCGTATATCGGTATCCACTTGACCACGGAGCTCAATTGAACCTGCATTTTAACATGGGCGGAGTCCACTTTATGCCGTAGATATATATATATATATATATATATATATATATATATATATATATATATATATATATATATATATATATATGTATATATATATGTATATATATATAAATATATATATATATATATAAATATATATATATATATATATATATATATATATATATGTAACTTATTCAATATATTATAAAATGAATATAAAAGAGATTTCAAAATTTAAAATCACCTTAAGTACTCCTTCAAATTCAATAATATAGGCGGTACAACAAATGTGTTTATTTGATCCACCCACTGTACTGTGTTAATATTTTAATTAGTTACCTGCAAAGAAGGAGGTTTTCTTTTAAATACTAGCAGTCTATAAATTTTCGGATTGGTTACTGTTATCAGTACAGCCAAAAACTAGTTATTTAGCACCAATAATCGTGATATGAGTAATTTGTAGGCACGATACATTAAGCAGACAGTTTTTTTTATGACACCGATAAAACGAGAATGCTGAAAGCGTTTTTAAATGAATACATGGAATTTAGTAACAAAAAAATAAATATATACTTAGTTTCATTTAAAAATTACTTATTCGTTTTTAAATTAAAATTACATGCTTTTGTTTTTGGTTCCAGTCCAGAAATGGTTCTCAAAAATACTTAATCAAATATAAAAATTGGTATAACTCGTAATCTTCGTTTTTTGAAAAAGCAGATGAGTTTATAAAAGTGAAATTCCTGATATATTAGCAGAAACTGATGAAAGAGGTCACAGTGACACAGATAATAATTAATACCTACTAAATTTTATTTTTCTTTGTCGATATATATATATATATATATATATATATATATATATATATATATATATATATATATATATATATATATATATATATATATATATATATATATATATACAAGGATTTCCACAGTTTTCACTGTATTCCTTCACTCAACCGTTTTCTTCAATTTTTACTGTTTAGCCAGTCCCCTTCCTGTAGGTTTCTTCTACTCATTGCTTCGTCCACTTAATCTCTGAAAGATCTTCGGGGTCTGCCTCTCTTTCTTCTTCCTATCGGGCTCCACTCTGTTATTCTATTTATCCACCGATTTTGGTTTGCTCTTCTGATATGTCCGTACCAGGTTAACCTCTTCTGTTCGATGTAGTCTATTATGTCGGAGTTCATTCCCATTCTCCTCTTAATCTCCATGTTATTTATTCTATCTCTTCTTGTTACTCTGCAGCTTCTCCTTAGGAATTCCATCTCTGTTGCTCTTATTTTGTTTTTGGTTTTCTTATTTATTGTCCAATTTTCATACCCATAAGTGAGGATACTTCTTGTCATGGTATTATATATTTTTTTCTTTGTTTTCATGCTGATGTTCTTATCCCATAGTACCGGGTTCAATTTTCGTATGCAGTCTCTTGTTTGTCCTAGTCTATTTTTTATATCTTCCTCCGTTGTTCCTTTGTTTGATATTATGAAGCCTAAATACTTATACTTGTCTGTTCCTTTGATTTGTTTACCTTCGTCTATTTCCAGCTGTTTTATTTCTGTATTCTCCGTTGTTAGGTATTCAGTTTTCTTTAGGTTTATTTCCATCCCATTCTTTGTATATTCCTGCTCCAGTTTTCTCATCATAAAACTGAGGTCATTCTCGTCTTGTGCGATTACTATTTGGTCGTCGGCAAAACTTAGCGTATATAGATATTCGTTCCTTACTGGTATACCCATTCCTTCGCACTTTCTTTTCCATGGTTTCAGGGTTTTTTCCAGGAATATTTTGAACAGGATGTGGAGCAACCCTGTAGTAGTCCCTTTGTCGTCTTAAATGGACTGCATATTCTATTGCCCGTTTTGATAGCTACTTCGTTATTCTTGTAGAGTGCTTTTACCGCGTTTATTAATCTTCGTGGAACTTCGATGTCTTCCATTGCTTCCCATAGCTTGGTTCTAGGTATTGAGTCATGTGCCTTCTTAAGATCAACAGAAGCCAGATGGATGGATCTATTTTTGGCCATTCTTTTTTCTATTAGTTGTTCGACCGTGTAAATGTGATCTAAGCATGCTTTCCCCGCTGTGAAACCTGCCTAGTCTTCTCCGATTTTATCTTGTATATATATTTCTAATTTTTCCTTTATGGTCTTTCCATACAGTCTGCCTATAGACGATATAATGCTTAATTTATATTTAAATGGGAATATAATGCTGATTCCCCGATAGTTTTTGCAGTTTTTTCTATTTCCTTTCTTGTATATTGATGTCATATATGCTTGGGTCCATTCTGCCGGTAAGTCTTCTCCATTCAGTGCTCTCTCAAACATTTTATGTATCATACGGAATAACTTTTCCGATCCGTTTTTTATCAATTCATTTGGTATTCCGCCGGGACCTTCTGCTTTTTTGTTCTTTAGAGTTTTGATAGTTCTTTTTACCTCAGATTAATTCGATTTTGTCATGTGTGTAGATTTCTATTCCGTCTATTTCTGATTCTTTGAATTTGGGGCGGTCTTCGGTTAGCAATTTTTTATAGTATTCTTGCCATTCGTTTTCTTTGATTTGACCGATTTTAATTTTCTCTGTCTTATTTCTTTGGAGCGACTTATAGATGCGCCATGACTCTGAATTTCTCGTTCCTCCTATGTGCTGTTCTATCTCTTTTTCCCATATTTCATTTTTTTCATTTGCCACTTTTCTTTTCACTTCTTTATTTTTTTTCCTGTATGGTTCCAAGTCCTCATAGTTTTTTGTGTTCAGGTATTTTATATGGAGTTCTTTTTTCTCTTTTATGCATGTTAGTGTGTTTCGGTTAATTTTGTAGTTTGGTGGGTGTATTTTTGGTCCACTTTTTCAAGAGCTTCTAGGGCTGCTGTCTTCATGCAGGTTTTTATGTGTTCGTATGTTTGTTCTAATGATTCATACCAAAACTCTTCTAGCTTTTGGTCCAATCTTCGCTTATATAGGTCTTTTATTGAGTCTTCTTCTAACAAATTGATTTTGAATTTCTTTTCTTGTGTTGAGCACGTATTGACAGGTGTAGCCGGAGCCGTAACTTGGTCAGACTCTCCCTGGGTCGGTTTCTGTTGGGTCCATATGACAGGGAATTCCATCCAAGCGATTACTAGTTTGTGATCTGTGCCGCATTCTGCGCCTCGCTTTACTCTCACGTCTTTTATTTTTTATCGAGCTTTCTTGATTTACTATAACATAATCAATAATAGACCTCAATTTTCTTGTTTCTTGTGTCCAAGTGTATTTGTGTATATCTTTATGCTTGTAGAAGCCGTTTGTGATATTTAAGTGGTTTATTTCGCATAGCTCAATCAATCTCTCCCCGTTATCGTTCATTATATCTTCTCCAAATCTACCAACTGTTCTGTCGTTTTCTTTTCTTCCTGTTCTTCCATTTAGGTCACCGGCGATAATTATTTCTTGGTTCTTCTTTATCTTTTCGATTTTTTCTTGCAGTTGTTCTATGAATTGTTCTTTTTCTGCAATTGAGCTGTCTTCTATTGGACCGTATACTGCTAGTAAGATAATTTGTCTTCCGTATACTTTTAAGTTAAGCTTGGCAATTCTTTCGTTTATTGGTTCCCAATTTTCGATTGCGTGTTCCCATTTCTTTTTCAGTATAATTGCAATTCTTGCTTTTGCCCTTTCTTTCTTATCTATTCCGCTCCAACAGTGAATGACGTCTCCAATTTTTTCGGTACCGTTTCCTTTCTTTTTCGTCTCAGTCATTATCATTATATCTAGTTTCATTCTTTCGAATTCCGCTATTACCTCTTTGTCTTTTGTTCGCCATCCTTGTACGTTCCATGTGCCGAGTGCGAGTTTTCTCTGGCTTTTCTTTCTTGTTGTTGTTGTTTTTTTGTTGAGTTTTGAAGCTGGGCTTGTTTCACTTAAAGCAAAACTGCCCCCTCCCCGTGTCCGATGGGGCTCCCTCCTTCAGAGGTGTGGGTTACCACCCGGGGATTAATATTTGTTTTTTTCATTTTGCCCTTTGTTTTTCAGCTCTTGAGGTTTTTTCTATGTGCCAGGTTGCTAACGCCTGACTCCAGAACCCCCTTTTGGAGGACCTAGTATTCAGCCGCCCACTCTGGGTCAGACGCTGTTCGTAGCCGTCCACTCTGGATCAGCCGCTACTATTGATTTTATACAATCCCTAAAATCCAGGGATGCCACTTCCGCCATCCACGCCGTACCGACGATCTTCTTCTCCGCCGTACCTACCGTTGTGGTCTTCACCTGTATCCCTAGGCAGGGGTCCGTGTTATACCCCACAGAACTGGGTTTGTGTTAATATCCCTACGTAATTCATGACGATTCATTTATGGATCTGATATCTTAAAACTATGAAATAATTATCTTAAGTGACAAGCTGCAACTCAAATTTACACAACCAAAGTCTGACAAAATATCGTATGTTACATAATTTTATAAAAAAATCTTAAATTAATGTTTTTCGCTAAATTTAAAATGTGTTTGTATCAATGTATCAATGTAATATAGTTTAAAAAGTACCACTGTATTAGCTAAAAATTGGCATAAGAAAAACTCGTCTTCTGAAGAATATGCGCTGTGTCGCTTACGATGTTTTGCCAAAAACCCATCGATATACACTTTTCTATAATATCCTACGAGCCAAAACATCGTTCCTCACATTCGATACTAAAACGTTTTGCTCTTGGAATACAAATAAATTTCATAAAACTATAATGAATTATTAATGTAAACGTATTCTGCACGTATGACATTTTACCTTCTCATTAAAAATGTATCCCTATTCTCTACAGTTTTAAATGTACGAGTTTCAACTCTTCTCTCGTTACTGTTATAATAAATGTCACTGGTAGTAAATAAAAGATGCCATACGATAAAAGAACAATTGAAGTGTCTTGTTCCCGTAGATGCCTATTTATTCTCAAAAGCAAACATTTTCAAACAGAAAATTATAGGCAACGGGAAATATGTCACACAAATGCCGGATAAAACAAAATAATTCTTTTAGATCACTTTGTGTGTTCTAGAAAATATAAAAATTGTCTAGCGGCGATTTCATTTCCATAGAAATGGAATTTATTTTAGTTGTTTAGTAGTTTATGCCTAAATCACACATTTAAAAATATTTGCGTTTTCTTTTTTTCTAAGCATGGTTACTGAGGCACAAAATGACATTCTTAACCGTGTTCGTAATAGTAATTGTTTTTTTATTATTTGAGCAAAAAGTAGCATCCATCTAATGGTTATTAGCGACGGAACATTAGCGACATGTTACAATTTTGTGGTACAGTATTAAGTATAAGGTTACATATTATATTATCTACAAAAACATTAGATTTTATTTTATTTTTTTTATTTAATAAAACTCCAACAGGAATCTTATGATTATTTATGTCTGATCATTCACTATGATCAATAAGCAAGTTAGTTCTATATACAAAATATTACAAAAAAATATCTAAGGTTACATTCAGCAATATTCCCTAGGCTCTAATACTCAAACGGCTTCGTTCTCTTAAGTCTTCTTATCTGGTTGGCGTTGTCTAGGAGTTTGATGGCCTCGACATTCACGTGGTTGGAGAGCCTTTGCTCATGACTCTCGGCAAACTTACTTATTGTCTGGATAACATCTGGAGGTCTCGATGAAGATCACAGTTTCTTGAAGTACCATGGAGCGTTAACGATGTTCCTTAATAATTTATTCTGATATCGTTCTATAATTTGGATGTTACTTTCTTTTGTACAGCCCCATAGCTGTATCCCATATGTCCATATCGGTTGAAGGACTTGCTTATACAATAACAATTTGTTATAAGTAGACAGAGTGGATTTTTTCCCCATCATCCAGTACATCTTTTTGAACTTAATTTCTAATTCCTCCTTTTTTTTTTCTTAATATGTGCTTTCCAACGTAGCTTGGAATCTAATGTCATACCCAAATATTTTGCAGTATTTGCATAAGGTATTTGGTTTCTATTTATACTAACTGGAATATGTTGTTCTCTTTTGTTAGTAAAATTGTCATGAACAGATTTTGTTTCATTCAATTTGATACGCCATCGCCTGGTCCAGATGTTAATTTGTTCAACAGAGTTCTGTAGCATGGTTGCTGCATCCTCGTGGTTTTGTCCGACTGCTAGGATGCATGTGTCGTCTGCAAATGTCGTAATTGTGTTAGGTTCTAATGATGGAATATCGCTGGTATAGAGCAGGTATAGCACTGGCCCCAGGACACTTCCTTGTGGAACTCCAGCTTTAACTTCTCTTAATTCTGAATATGCTTCCTCATATTTAACTCGAAAGTATCTGTCGGATATATATGATTCTAGTAGTTCAGAATATTGTTTTGGTAAGTAGCATCTCATTTTATGATATAATCCGTCATGCCACACTTTGTCAAAAGCCTGCGCTACATCGTGGAAAATTGCGGAACAGACTTTTCTTTCTTCTAGAGCTTTTTCTACTATATCTGTTATTCTATGCACCTGATCTATCGTTGAGTGGCTTGCTCTAAACCCAAACTGATGATTAGGAATTACATTATTTTTCTCTATAATCGGTTTTAGTCTCTTTAAGAGTAATTTTTCGTATAATTTAGCCATGACAGGTAACAGTGAAATAGGCCTATATGAAGAAGCTTCTTGTGGAGGTTTTCCTGGTTTTAGTGTCATTATAATTTCTGCCACCTTCCATATCGTTGGTACGTACCTCAGTCTAAAGGAAGCGTTTATAAAATGTGTTAATTTTATTATAGCTTTCCTTGGAAGTTGCTTTAACACTTCCCCAGTAATTAGATCAAATCCAGGAGCTTTCTTTGGATTTATATTTTCTTTTATTTCCAAATATACTTCTTTTAAAGTTACAGGGCTAATCTCCATTTCATCTTGATCAGGGAGCTTCCAGTTAAGTATTTGTTGTTCTTAATTACGTTGAAAAGTATTTTCTAGGTGGTCAGCAAACCTGTTGGCCTTTTGTATATTGCTTCTTGCCCAGCTACCATTAGTATTTCTAATTGGTGGATTCTGTAAGATTGGCCTTTTTAATCGTTTGGTAGCCTTCCACAATGAGTAATCAGTAGCGCTATCATTTGATAGTTCACTTAGGTAGATGCTAACCGATTCGTTTTTAATTTTTTGAATTTCTCTTTTTAATTTTTGTGTGGCATTATTTAATTTCGTTTTATCAACTGGTGCTCTAGACTGATGCCACTTGCGTCTCAGCTTTCTTTTTTCGGTTATCATTTCTCTGATTTCTTTCGGGTAGTTATTTCCTTTTATTCTTTCGACACTGTTCGTGCTGTTGTTCCAAGCAGCTTGTTGTACATTTTTATTGAGTAATTCTACTTCTTCCTCTAGTTGATCAACAGTTCTTAATGGAACTGAGAGGTTAATCTTCTCTTCAAGGTCTATCTGGAAACTTTTTCAGTCAGTATTATTGTTAACAAGTCTAGGGGGACTTTCTTTTTTGATAACAGTGTCATTGAGTGTGAGAATAATTGGAGAATGGTCCGAGTTCATTTCCAATGCCTCTTCTATCTCTATGTGATTTGTTGAAATATTTGGGCCTGAAATTCTTTAGTTCTGCATCCCATTTCCTGATAGTGCATAATATTTTCTTTGATTATTACTGCACTACCTCCTTTGCTGCATTATCAAGGTGAGTAGTATGATAAGTTTTATAACTCCTAAATCTAATATATGACTCATTCGTAAAATGGGTTTCAGAAATGAGGCATATGTCTATTTTTTCTATATCTAGTATCGCTTGTAGTTCTTGCTGATGTTTCAAGATGCTATTTGCATTCCATTCTACTATTCGTAAACTACCCGCCATTACCAAGTCTTTTAGGTATAGCTCCTTTGGTGCTATATTCTATTCTGGTTATAAGCTCACCCAGGTTAGTTAATCTCTCTAATATTTTCTGTAGTGTTTTTTTTTTTTTTTTATTTATTTACGCTGCAACCACAAGGGTTATTAGCGACCTAAAAAATATAATACAGGTAAAGGTAGAAAAAATTACAATAATTGATACAGTTCTGAGTCTTTAAGATAACTTATTGTGTTTTTTAATATCCATGTTTTTTCCTAAGACTTGTGATGGAACAGACATGAAGTCAACAGTGATATTATTATCCTTTAGAGGAATTATTTACCGATGAGTCGGAATCTTCTTCCGATAATGAAGTTTTCACTGTAGAGAGTAAACCTATATGTTTGCCAAGTTTTCGTATTAATTTGGTGCTTATGGTTTTCATTCTTTTGTCGATGTAGTATGAATGTAATTCCATTAAAAACTTTATAAGTACATAAGAGTCTTCTGAGTACAATTTTGTTACGCTGATTATGTCTTTTGATCCTTGTATATTTTCGAATAGATCCACTACTTGATCGAAGCTTAACAATTGCTTTTCCCTTTCTACATATTCTCTAACTGGTTTCAATAATGTTTGGAGATTTGGTATATCATTTCTTAAGTTTTTGTCATCAGTTTTGGTTTTTTTCTTTAATTGAAGCTTAGGTTTTTCAAAGTTTTCTTCGGAGGGTGGCGTGATTGCATCTTCTAGGGTTCTTTTTCCGGTTGCTTTGTTTGAAGTTACTTTGGGTTCGTAAGAATTCAAATGTGTATTTTTATTTAGAGGTAAGTGTTGACTTGTTTCGGATAAGGTTGATTTATGTTTTTGGGTATTAGAGGATGACTCAGACGATGTAGGTGTTGCGATTGTAGTGTTAACTGAAGAAGTGGTCAAATGTATGGATGTATTTTGTAGTGAGCACTGTTGGGTTTGGTTTATTGATAAATTTGGGATTGCTACTCTTTGTAATGTGGTTTGAGAAGACGTAGTAAGTGTGGAGGGAGTGGTATTTGAGATTGCGGGAGTATTTTGTAGATTATCTTGTTGAGTATGATTTATTGATGAATTTTGTCTTATTTCTGTTTGCATTGCACTATCATTGTGAGGATGGTTAGGAGGTGAAATATTTGGACAATTAGCTGCCTGGTGTCCAGTTAATTTGCATTTGAAACAATTTTCGTTTTGGGCTATAAATATGCGGTATGATGTTTGTTCCAACTCGATAATAAAAGATTCAGGTAGTACAAAGTTGTCTGGAAAAGGTGAAACGAAAATTTGTCTTCGGAAGCTTAGAATATGACTAAAGGCAGGATTGGTTGCTCCTATCCGTAGATATGATATGTCTGAGAGAGGATTTAAACCTAGTTTTATTAATTCGTCCATTATTATGTTAGAAGGTATGCTTGGACATACATTGGACAGAATTAAGCGGACTGATGGAGTTATTAATCTTCTCGCTTCTAGTATATTTCCATTTACTATTATTTTTTTTGTTTCTGCTATGAATTTATCTACTAGGTTTTTGGATGATAGATATATGCATATTCTACCGTTTGATATACGGGATGCGAAAATTATATTTTTTGGTTCTATATGCTGACTCAATCCTTCAAGATAGTCATTAATTGTACAATTCTCTAGAGTGTTAAACAAAATAGCTTGATCTCTGTTTGGGATTAATATACTACGTGGTTGACTAACTGCTTTTGAGTATGATGCATTTTGTGGTAGCTGATTGGAAGAGGACATCTTTTAAATGGATTTTAAAATCCGACTAAAACCGATGCTGTTTTACAGCTTTCGTTGTGATACCAGTTCATGTAAATTGGATAATACTTATAACTGATTGCAGTTGTTTACTTAAATATATAAATCCAAATAGATGAAAAAAGTATATTTTATCTACTCACGATTCCAATATTCAGTATACAAATCACTTTCACTTTTATACTTAATTACTTTTCTTAAGTTATTAAACCACTAAAAAATTAACTTCTTTGCGAGCTATTTTAGATTAGACTCGAACATGATTTTGCAATAAGTTCTTGTTTTGTTTTCTTCTTGTTTTAGATTTTCTACAGGTTTTGGATGCATTCTTTGTGGTTGTCTGGGGGTCTGTTTCTTGTTATATTTATCTTTTATTTTTTGTATTTCCTTTGCCACGATACATCCTCTATAGTTAGCCAGATGCCCTTCTCCACAGTGGATACATTTAGGTTTTGCGTCCTTGGGTTTCTCACATTTGGTTGTTAGGTGTTTTCCTGTGCAGCGGAGACATCTTGGTTCTTTCGCACCTTGTGTGTGTCCATATGCCTGACATCTCTTACATTAAGGTACCAATTTTGATTTTCTTAGCGGAAGTATTTGTATTTTTACGCTCATGATATCTGAGATCTTATAGATTCTATTGATATTTTCGTCATATCTGAATACCAACCTAAACCTATTTAGTGGTTGCTTTGTTTTGTATTTTAATTTCGGTATGACATTTATTATCTTGAATCCTTAATTAGTTAAATCGTTCATGATCGAATCTTTACTGGATGAATGATGTAACTTATTAACCATAACTTTAATGGGTCAGTTTTGCTTATTTTCATACGTATGCCATGGATAATTTACTTCAGTCAACTTTTTCGTTAATTTTCTGAAGTCTTCTTTACTATCGACATTAATTTTAGCGCTCTTGTCTCCAAGTACTTTTATCTGGAATTTAGCAGTATGTAGTCTGACTAATTCAATAAATTGTCTAAATTTGGCAATACTCTCCACAATTATTGAAGGTGGGATTTGTGTTTTTCTAGGTTTTTCTTCTCTTTGTTGGACATATGACTCTGTTTGTGGTGGGGTCAATGATGTATCCATTTTACGTTTTTTGAAGTTTTTGACACGTATCCACTCTATCTCCTCAGCTAATTCCTCCTCGTCAGTATTCTTCTCTTAGGTTCTTTCTATTTTTTCACAGACAAGTTTTTCTCTAGATCTGCAAATTTTAATTGCAAGCTTTCATTTAATTTTTGTAAGTTATCTAGCTGGAGTTGGAGCTGATTTACCCTATCCGTAGCGTAAATCTTCTTCATTTCCGTCTGTTTCCATGCCGTGTACAGCATCTGTTCATTCTGGGATCTTGCATAATTTTTCTGAAAGAGGGTACTATTTTGTTGTATTAACAGTACCTCGTTAGGTGTTTGCGGACCCGCATTTTGTTGAATCATTTTAGCAAGAACCGACAATTATAGCAGTCACTAGGTGCCCTTCATTATTTCTAACCAAGCGCCCGGACTATAAACAATTTAAAAGTAATTTGGATTTATCTTACCAGTTTTTGTCACTTATCTATTTTCGACTTAATTATCAAATGCTAATTAGCAGACACGGAAACACCCAACCTTTATGATACGAGGTTTAATGAATACAATTATTAGATTTTATTGAATACACCAATTGTTTCAAAAAGTCAATTACAGGACTGATATATTTGACACGGTATTAAAATCAATACGTTCTCAAAAATGGGTTTAATAATAAACACCAATACAACGAAATACATGAAAATAGGTACGCAACCACAAATACTACGGCCACTTGTTATAGAAAACGACGCCATCGAAGCAGTTAACGAATTTGTATACGTTCGTCAATACTGAAAATGATACTACCGCAGAGATAAACCGCAGAATTTGCACGACTTATAGATGCTATTTTGGGCTTAATCTCCTTTTTAAATCTACAGTTATATCAAGAAATACAAAAGTAAAACTCTACAAAACAATAATACGCCCAGTCCTAACATATGGTGAAATATCATAAATGAAAAATGGTGTCTGGAGAAGACGATACAACTTCGAACTCTATAGAATATACCAGGAACCAGATATCGTAAAACACATTAAGATAGGACGTCTAAGGTGAGTAGGCCATGTAATGCGGATGGAGCAAACCGACCCAGCTAGAAAAACGCTCCTTGATAGACCTATTGGTCAAAGAAGAAGAGGAAGACCCAGAACAAGATTCATAGATAACATAGATCAAGATATGAGAAATATGGAAATACGTGCTTGGCGGAAGAAGGCGATGGAGAGGGACGACTGGCAAACAATTCTTGGGGAGGTTAGGACTCACACAGGGTTGTAAAGCCAAAATAATGACACTAAACACATTGCAATATTTATTAGTGAAGGTGTTACTTTATAAAAAATTATCCGGGTTACAGTAGACTGAGGATGAATGCGAAAGAGTTAGTTGCATTCGTCTGCGATAAAGAGATGGTGCGCCGAGTTCTGCGTAAATACTATCTGTAAGTCTGCTCCTAAATGCTCGCAATAGACCGTTCGTATGAATTACATCTCTAGTTTTTTTAAGAGTTTTTTTTCAGATGAATAAGCTTTGCAACCATAGTCCAGTTTAGATCGAATTAAAGATTTGTATACTAGTAACATAGTGTTTTGGTTGGAAGCCCATTTCTTATGTGTTTTTAAAAGATTCAGTCTTGAGTAGCAAGTTAAATTTAACTCTTTTATCAGCACTTTCCAACACAGTTTGTTGTTCAAATGCATTCCTAAGAATATTAAATGAGAACAGAAAGTTATTGATTTTCCATACAAGGTAATATTTGTATTTGTATTTGAGGAAAAAATGCCTTTGGTTTTGAAAGTAGAAAGTTCAAAGCCAGTGTTCAAAAACCAAGTATCTAATTTATTTCTGAGTGATGGATTTGTGAAAAGAAATTTGAAACTAAGTGGAAAGGACCTGTTACTTAAAAAAAAATTAAAAACCATAGAAAGTTTCCCAGTATGTTCCATTCGTATAATCTACGTAGTGTATTGTTTTTCCGTGCAGTATTAAAAACATTTTTTTATTAAAAAAAGGGCCATACATTTTCTGTTAGTTGCAAATGGTTCTAGTATATCGTTTTCTATTTCCAGAATGTTGTCACTATCTGAACGAATATGTCTAAATCTGTTTTCCTCACTAAGCAGCAAGTTATCCTTTTCTAATATCCACATCAATCTATAATTTATTATTTTCTCCATAAGTTAGCTCATAGAGCAGGTAATGGATATTGGTCTGTACGATTCCACTTCAGAGCGGGGTGTCTTCTGTTTTAGGAGAGAGAAAATATAGACTCTAGACCAGATTGAAGGAAAACACCGCTTTTCCCATACGAAGTTGAATATCTTTAGTAAGTGAATTTTCCCTGTCTCGAGAAGGTTTTTTAGAAATATAGGTAAGATATCGTCAGGTCCAAAACGAGTCGTTAAGACTGGAAAATGCCATATTTCAGGTGAGACGGGAAGGAAAGCAAGTAGGACACCAGAAAGTAAAGTGATGAAAGTTAAAGAATAAGGATATTCTGGATGAGTACTTTAAAAAGTTGCCAAATGATGGACACCAGAGGAGAGACAGAAGATCCTGGATCTCAAATGAGAATGTATTACTGGGGATAGCGAGAGGTGAGGTTATCGAGTCATTAAATAGGATGAAGAATGGTGAAGTAGTAGGACCTGATGGAACACCTGTGAAGGTTTGAAAGGCTTTAGGAGATGAAGAGACTGATATTTTGTGGCAAATCATGAGTAGGATATATGAGAAAGAAAGGATGCCTATTGCATGGGGAAAGAGTGTGATTGTATAAAGATAACGGGGACATTCACGACTGTAAGAACTACAGAGGGATGAAGTTAATGTCGCACACAATGAAAATTTGGGAGAGAACACTAAAGTGAAGGTTAAGGAGAAAGGCATGGATGGGAGAAGAACAGTTCGAGTTTAAGCCAGGGAGGAGGACAACGGATGCTTTGTTTACTTTAAGACAGTTGGTAGACAAATACAGCGAGGAAAAAAGCTATATTTGGTACAACACAGTCCCTAGACAAGAGATATTGAGAAATATCAGAGAGAAATGAGTTCTTGAGAAGTAAGTAAGGCTCGTGAAGGATATGTACGAGAAAGCGTACACCTTGCGTCGGATTGACGGAAAGTTTTCCAGTAACGGTTCGTTTGCATTAAGGCTATTTACTGAGTCCCTACCTATTTAATCTTGTTATATATGTACTGATAGAGAAACTCAGGAAAGAATACTTCTTGGTTAATGCTCTTTGCTGATGATATCGTCTTAGTAGAGGAGAGCAAAAATATGTTAGAGAAGTTGCAAGGTTGAAGAAGAGCTATTGAAAAGGGAGGACTTAAAATTATCAGGTTG
This sequence comes from Diabrotica undecimpunctata, assembly GCF_040954645.1. Taxonomy (NCBI): domain Eukaryota; kingdom Metazoa; phylum Arthropoda; class Insecta; order Coleoptera; family Chrysomelidae; genus Diabrotica; species Diabrotica undecimpunctata. The sequence goes on from NC_092812.1 coordinate 53,871,742, forward strand.
AAAACAAAGTATATGTGGTTAGAAGGTAGAGAAAAGGTTGGCGACATGGAATTGCTTGAAGAAAAACAAGAGATTAGGAAAATTTAAATACCTGGACTCCTACATTCCGGAAAATGGGACACTATGGGAAGAGCTGAAAGGAAAGATATACAAGAGTTTGGTAAGACCTGTGTTGGTGTACGGCTATAAAGAAGATTCAGGAAAAGAAGATGGAGGCAGCTGAAATGAAAAGTAAGACGAAGAGTAAGGAACACACACCTTTGAAAAGGGAGAAGCTGAAGAAGAAGAAGTTTCGCCACTTTTTTTATTCTCATTTTTAATTATCTGTCTTTATGTTTTTTTTGCAAATCTTCTACTGATCCATTTTTTCTTGGTGGATATGCTTATGAAGATGATTACCAAGCATCTTCTTACATTAGACAAATTGAAAGGCAAGGGAAAATATTATTATCATTATATTAATTTGTTTTCATCAAAAATATTTCAGGATACTTGGTAAACATCCTGTATAAAAAATTTAGGAATTAAATTTATGCCATTTGCAACGAGAACGGAAAAGACCTCTAACAACTCCGATTCATATTAGAAGTAATGGAAAATTTTCAAAGAGAGAAAAATAGAAATAGACAACTTTTCTAAATCCTAAAATGTATATCGTAGAGTCATCAAAGAAGGACTTAGTTCTCTTAAAGTTTATTCCATTTTTATTCTAAACTTACTTGTTTGAAACCTCTGTACATCAGCTGAATCTCTTTCCTAGTAAACTTTGTTTTGAGGGCCAATTTATGCAATTCCTCAGGTCGATAACGCGCTATGTGAAAACTAAACTCATCATTTTCATCGTCTGAAACAAAGATATATTCCATAAGAAAAAAGTCAATTGTATTAATAAAACTGTTTTTCATTTGTATATAAACAATGTGTATAATCATTTTTATATTAGCTCGAGGAAATAAGATTTCTCTCGGGACTGTGATAAATCCAGGTATCTACAATTTTTTAGTTATTATAGACCTATATAAAGAAAATCTATATGTTTTCTACAGAGATTTTGGCGTCTTCATTTAATTATTAACATTTTAGTGTAAAAAATTCACTTTATTTGCTTACCATTAAAATCTGCTTATTATTTGAGGTAAAATTACAAAACTTTATCTTTTAAAATATAAAAAAGCTTGAAAATGGCGATTGCTAAAACTTATTAGCAAGTAAAATTAATTTGTTGCTACGAAAGATGCAAAAAAGGCAAAATCGTTAATTATTTATAACCATTATAAAAATCAACCTTGATATTTTTTATTGTGTACAAAGTTGTAGTGTATTGTAGCCCTTAAGAAACCCTTAAAATTTCAGATCGATTCATCAATTAGTTCAAGTTATTTGTTTATCCCAGAGATTTTTTTTTGCAAAATAATGAAGATACGTAATTACAAGCATATCAAATAAAAGTTTAAAAGTTAAATTATCAATATGTACATTTGTACATATCAAAAATATAACGCAAAATCCATCTGCAAAATTACTTTTACTTTTGATTTATAAGCATTTAAATAACTTTTTAACTATTGCTCGTAGATAAAATCTTGTTTGGTAATATTTGAAAAGCTGATAATTTTTACCCAAAAGAAAGAAATAGAAAGTCCTACTGGGACGATTAGATAAAAAGTAGGAATTTTTTTTGACTAATGTTATTGCAAAAAAAGGTTTCTGGAAAAAACAAATAGACTAACTTTTAAACTAATTGATGATCGATCTGATGAATTTTTGAGGGTTTGTTAAGGACCACGGGCATTTATTATTTTGCTCCGGCGGTCAGATTTTAATACCCTACAGAAAAGGGTCAGAGGTAAATTCGCTCCCGCCATATATTACTTAGAAAAGATGATTTAAAAATACCTTTAGAGTTACACAATGGATGATAATGAATAGCCAGGATCAGCATAAATAGAGAATGTTGTCTTTATAGAGCAGGTACTTTGATACATTTTATTAGTAAAATTTTTAATAAATATTTCGCAGGTAACTTTGTAGTTACCTACATACAAAACTACTTACTTAAAATTCTGTAAGGATATTATCACTGAAGTATTATGATATAAGAGCTCGTATTACCTTATTCAATATTTGCACAGACAGTGATGAAGAAAGAGAAGAAGATGTAATTCGTCTCCTATATAATAGAGAAGTTCCCCTACCAAAACAACAAAAAGGAAATCAGAATAGATGGACAACTTAGAGAACCTATAGAAATAGGCAGCGGAATAAGACAAGGGGTCATTGAGCACCATGCTCTTCAATTTGATCATGGACGAAATCATCAAAAGCGTTAACAAAGCAAGATGATACAGAATAAGAAACCAAGAAATAAAAATACTTTGTTACGAAGACGACGCAATATTGATAGCCCAAGATGAAGATAGTCTGCAAAGACTGGTCCACAGATTTAACATAAGAGCAAAAGAATTTAATATGATAATCTCATCTCAAAAAACTAAAACAATAGTAGTCAGCAAAAAACCAACCAAATGTAAAATAGAAATTGATAGAATTAGTATTGAATAAGTAATGGAAATAAAATACCTGGTAATTACACTGTCTAGCTATGGCGACCTGGACAAAGAAGTGATCGATCAAGTACAAAAAGCAAATAGACTGGCAGAATGCCTTAATAATATTATATGGCGAAACAGACACATTAAAACTGAGATGAAGTCAAGAATTTATATAGCCAGTGTAAGACCAATAATGACATATGCCTCAAAAACAAGACCCGACACAGCCACAACGCAAAGGCTACTTGAAACGGCAGAGATGAGAGTACTGAGAAGAATTACAGGAAATACGTGAGATTGAAAGAGAAGTGAGGATACTAGAAGAAAAAGTAACGTACAAGGTATAAATGAATGGACACAAAATAAAAGAATGGAATAGCCTAATAAGCAGAATGGAGGAGACCTTTGTCGTCAAAATAGCAAGAGATAAATCACCAATCGGCAGAAGAAGTATTGGAAAACCGCGCAAAAGATGAAGTGACACTTTCCATAAAGGTATTAATCCGCCAATTAACAAGCAGAATTGCTTATAAAGATGAAGAATAAGAAGAAAGTGCAAGTGATATATTTCTTAGAAAAGATTGGTAATTGGTATTCTACCTGAAATTTTATAATAAAAAATTTTTAAGCGCAAAGGTCACTTTTATGCTAGTTATTGACACTTACAAGTATAAATTACAAGCATAACAAAATGCTTGTTAATAATATTAAACGTTGGTAGTGTTTAGAAAGAAGTTGCAAAGCATTTGTTAAAACTCTAAATATTTGTAATAGTGTAGTTGAATGTAGTGATAACCACACCCACGATAGTTTATCAAAAACATTGTTAAACCGTCCAAAATTAAGTAATGATGTTTAGCGAAAGGTAATGTACGATTTGTGTGAAAAACCATTTTTTTTTATTTACTTATGCTGTAACCACCAGGGTTATTAGCGACCTAAATATATAATACAGGTAAAGTTAGAAAAAATTACAATAATTGATACAGTCCTGAGTCTTTAAGATAACTTATTGTGTTTTTAATGTTCATGTTTTTTCCTAGGGCTTCCTTTATATTATTTGGTATAGTATGCTTCTTTCTTGCTGCTTCATATGTTTTGCACTGAGTTAGTATATGCTTCACGGAGAGTGTTACTTGACAATTTTCACACATTGGCGGCACAGTTCGCGTAAAGAGGTGTTTATGTGTAAAGTTACTGTGTCCTAGTCGCAAACGTGTTATTCTCACTTGGTCCTGTCTATTCGCTGTGGGTTGGAGCCATGGTTTCACTAATTGTTTGATTTCCTTGAGTTTATTTTGTGATGCACTCCACTTATTTTGCCACGCACTTAACACTTTATGTTTTATTTCTGACTTAAAGTCATCTGAAGAAACCTCATTAATAATGGAGTCCTGGCTGAAGGATGCTAAGCGTGCTAGTTCATCTGCTTCTTCATTTCCTTGTATACCTGAATGTGATGGAACAAACATGAAGTCAACAGTGATCTTATTATTATTTAGAATCTCTATTTCTGATTTGATATGTGAGGCAATTGGATTATTGGTATATAAACGTTTGATAGTGTGAAGTGAGCTTAGTGAATCGGTTATTATGAGAGACGGGGACTGTTTCGACTCTTTTATGTGGATAAGTGCTTGTAATATTGCAAACAACTCCGCAGTATATGACGAAGTAATGGGCTTGAATTTAAATTTTAAGGATGTATTGGGTGTAAGGATGGCTGCACCAACACCGTCTGAAGATTTGGATGCGTCAGTGTATATCTTATAGTGATTTTTATAAGTTTCCATTTCTGTTAAGAATGATTGTTTGATCAGGTCTGTTATAGTCTTACGTTTTTTATATATACTAAGGTTAGTATTAATCTTGGGAATTGCTATTAACCAAGGTGGAGAAGTTAGGAAATTTGTTGGGAGAATTTCAGGAAATTTAAGATGTAGGTCATGAAGGTTTCTTCTAACTCTTTCGTAAAATGGTGGATCTAGTCTTGTTGTAGAGAAAGTGTCTTGAAATCGATCTGTGAACGTATTGGTATAAGTAGGGTGTTCTTTATTACTAGCTATTTTAGAAGCATATGAGAGAGAAAGGTATTTGTATCGTAAACTTAGTGGTGGCTCTCCTGTTAAGCATTGTAAACTTTCAACTGGTGTCGTTCGAAACGCACCTGTAGCTATTCGTAGAGCTGTGTTTTGAACAGTTTCTAATGTTTTCAATACTGATGTTTTACTTGATGAATAAACTATCACACCATAGTCGAGTTTGGATCTAATTAAAGATTTATATACATGTAATAGTGTATTTTGAAAAAATATATAAAATATATATTTTAAATATATATATTTTATATATATATATATATATATATATATATATAAAAATATATAAAATATATAAAACCATTAAAGTTGATATACAGCGAAATTAACGAACTGGCACTGATTTTACTGTAGAAGATATACACTTAAATAGAAAACAATTTATAATATCAAAAAACAAGTTATTCCCAAAATTCCAAAGTGCTTGCAGGAAGTATATGACTCATTGAACACCGTGAAAGTGATAACGAATCAAAAAGAACAATTTTAAATAAAACATAATCCGGTACAAAAATTTGTTGCTTTTTCTTTACACTAAATTGTTAATAATTAAAAAAAGACGCTGAGGTCTCTGTAGAAAACGTTCAGGTTTTTTTATAGGCCTATAATAACTACAAAAAATTTTAATTACCCGAATTTGTAAGAATCCCAAATAGGGTTTTTTTGCTTATTTCCATGTAGTATATACTGATTATTCTGTGTATAAATATAATCTGTGCGTACTTGTAAGAGTATGCTGTAACTAGATTTATTTGGAAATTTACATGTTAGCAATTTCCATTTTAAATTACAGTTAAACCACATGCAGTTTCCTGAAAAGAAAGTATATGTATATCCTACCAAAGGATTCATTTGAAACATGTACTTTTTCTTTAACTTAGGAATATATACTCGTATGCTATGTAAAATAAATAGAAACAGCATGGGATGTAAAAGTTCAGCAAAAATTAAAGTCACTCACTAAAACATAAAAAGTAATGTACCCTTTTTGGGTTTAAATTTCATTTGTAATATAAATTCATATAAATATTGCAAAATGCCTAAATAGTTATGTAACTTTTATCTAACGGAACATAAATCCAATAAAAAAGATTAACCCAAAGTAATCGTCAATAATGTGAAAACTTTTATGTTATTGTTGAAGATATCGATTTGGCAAGTAAAAGAGCAGCGAAATTTAAATTCAGTATCCCAATTTTCAATTTTTTTATTACAGAAAAATATTCTTAAACAAAGTCTTCCCTCAAGGTATAGTCGCAACCGTATAATTTGTTGAGATGACTTTACTGTTTTGATAAAAAAATTTATAGCCCAAATAAGTCAATATGAAAAACAACTATATAATTTTCACAAAAATTCTTCATTCAACTGAATGTTTACATATATATATATATACACTCGCGATCATAAAATCCGGGTCATCTTGAAAATTTCAAGTTTTTTAAATATTTTTGCCTCTGGTGCAGTAATAACCTTTTTTTTGGCTAATGTATTTTTTTATTTGTCATCAATGTTTGTTTTGAAAGAAAAAAAAATGGTTTTTTATTGCTTTTATTGAAAAAAAAAACAGAAAACAAATCAAATTGTTGATAAAACAGACATACGAAAAAAAAATGGAAAATACAAAACGTGGTAAAAAATCAGTGAAATTTCAATGACCAATATCGTGTATTGCCTCCCCTTGTTCTAATAACCTCTTGCAGACGACGGGGTATACTCTCAATTTTTCTCCGGATTACATGTTGTGGTATGTTATTCCACTTTCTCACTAACAGATCCTTAAGCTCCTGTGCGTTGTTAGGATAAAGTGTATGGATTTGAATACGTTTTTTCAAATCGTCCTAGAGATGTTCGATGGGATTCAGGTCCGGGGACCCAGCTGGCCAGGGTACCCTCGTAATTCCAACTTCGTCCAAGTATTACATACTGATCCTGGCAACGTGCGGTCGCACATTGTCCTGCATAATAACGGCGTTTTCTCCAAGCCCTACCATTTTGAGCATAACATGTTCTTCCGGAATCTCCGTAATGTACCTTCGTGCAGTTAGGGACCCATTTTCGATGAAGGGTAATTCTGTGTGGAAGTCGGAAGATATACCTCCCCAAGCCATGACCGAGCCTCCACCAAATGGCATTCTTGGAGCAATGCAAGCTTGTGAAAATCGTTTACCGGTTCTCCTCCAAACTCTTACACGTCCATTGGATCCAGTTAGGCAGAAACGGGATTCATCTGAGAATAACACTTTGCTACAATCGTTAATTCCCCAATGCGCGTATTGTCGAGCAAAAGCTAGTCGTGCAACTCGAGGCACCCGGCGAAGTGGCGGTCCTCTAGCCATTACCCGAGAAGATAGTCAAGAAGAACGAAGTCTTCTTCTGACTGTTGCAACACTATAATTGCGATTTGGTACTTCCTCTAGACGATTTTGATGCATAACCGCAGTTGAGGTCCGGTTTCGTAAAGCCTGAAACACAAGGAAACGGTCATCTAGTGCCTTGGTCGTTCTTCTTCGTCCAGAGCCAGGTCGCCTGGTTAGCAAACTTGCCTCCTGAAAGCGTTGAAGCACTCGTTGAACCGTAGAAAGGCTTACGCCAACAGTTCTTGCGACTTGCCGTTGAGTGTGACCGTCTTCCTCAAGTGCAACAATTTGTACCGTTTTAAGAACAGTCAAAGGCATTTTTGTCAAAAAATAAACACTAATAATGGCACTAATAAACACTAATCGTGGCAATAATAAACGTTTGTCCGTAGCATTTGAACAGAAAGTCGAAGTACAAACGAGACATTTAAAACAAGCGGAGTTACAGGTAGCGTTCATTTTGGGAAGTGTGCACTTTACCGCGAAATCGGCACTATTGGAATTCTTTGTTACAAAGGAAACCGCAACAATTCTCAGAAACATGCATTAGTTTGTATTTGTGTTATTATTATTTACGATAAAGCACGTTAAAAATACAATATAGGTGATTTTCAAGGTGACCCGGATTTTATGATCGCGAGTGTATATATATATATATATATATATATATATATATATATATATATATATATATATATGTATATATATATATATGTATATATATATATATATATATATATATATATATATATATATATATATATATATATAGATATTAGGAAGCTTTCCAACAATAATATTAAACAACAGATGCAGGAGAATTTAAATACCGAAATATCAAAAATCCTTAAAAATAACAATGAACCGCTGGAAAAGTGGAGTGAAATTAAAGAAGAGATTAGGACTTCAAGCACTAAGTTTTTACTACCTGATAAGAGAAAAAAGAAAGACTGGATGACTGCAGAAATCCTTAACATGATGGAAGAGAGACGGATATATAAAACTAAAGATACTGCCAAATACCGTGAAACCTATAGACGAATAAGAGCTGAGATAAGAAAAACTAAAGAGAAATGGTTCTCGGAGAGATGCGAAGAAATCGAACAGTGCGAAAAGGTATACGACTATCACAATATGCATAAGAAGATAAAGGAACTCACAACAAAGAAAAGCTACAATATTTTATCGAAAGGGCTGTGCGATGATAATGGAAATCTACAACTAGACCCCGACAAAATAGTTAGAATCTGGGAAACTTATGTGGAACAACTGTTTAATGATGACCGTCCTAGTAGGTATACACTGAGCAATGATGATACTGGCCCGTCTATTCTAAAATCAGAAGTGGAGAATGCTATAAAGGGTCTTAAAAATAACAAAAGACCAGGCAACGATAACGTATACGGGGAAGTATTGAAAATGCTGTGCGAAACAAATAGTCAATTTCTAGACTCATTCGTCAGACTCTTTAACAATATTTATAACAGCGGGGAGTTTCCTGAAGACTGGCTAGAGTCAACTTTTGTTGCCATATCGAAAAAACTAAAAGCAAAGTCTTGTGATCAACATCGGATGATAAGTCTAATTAACCACATTTCGAAGGCATACACCAAGGTTATTTACAACAGAATAAGCAAAAAATGCGAGGATAACATTGGAGATTCGCAGTTTGGGTTTCGGAATTCTTTTGGGACAAGAGAAGCACTTTTTAGTCTACAGGTACTCATCCAGCGCTGCAGAGATATGAACAAAGACGTGTACATATGCTTTATAGACTACGCAAAAGCATTCGATAACGTAAAGCACGAAAAGATAATTGAAGTTCTCCATAAGATCGGAGTCGACTACAGAGACATTCGAACAATAGCGAGTCTCTATTGGGGTCAAACAGCTAAAGTGAAAGTAGGATCTACATTGACCAATAAAATTGAGATCAAGAAAGGGGTACGACAGGGCTGTATCTTGTCTCCTATTCTCTTTAATATATACTCAGAAAAAGTATTTAAGACAACGCTCGAGGAAAGCACAGAAGGCATAAAAATAAATGGAGAAATAATTAATAACATAAGGTATGCTGATGACACTGTGATTTTAGCAAGTAGCATGGAGGAACTGAGTTGCTTAATGAGTAAGATACAAACAACAAGTGCACAATACGGACTCAGACTAAATATCACAAAAACCAAATGGATGTTAGTAAGCAAAACCCAACAACCACCACAGCAACTGATATTAGACAATGAAAGAATTGAACACGTGGATTCGTACATCTACTTGGGAACAACAGTTAACTCAAATTGGGATCAAGCGAAGGAAATACGTATAAGAGTAGAAAAGGCAAGAGCATCGTTCACTAGCATGAAGCAAATTTTCACCTCTAAAAGCCTCACCCTACCTCTCAAAATTTGACTTCTGAAATGTTATGTATTCCCGGTTTTGTTATATGGAATGGAGGCGTGGACAATGACCGCAACATTGATGAAAAAAGTAGAGACCTTCGAAATGTGGGCTTACCGACGTATATTACGTATATCCTGGACTGAGCATGTGACCAACGAAGAGGTACTACGCCGGATAGGTAAAGAGAGAGAGGTAGGAATAAGTTTAAAGAAAAGAAAGTTGGAATACTTGGGTCACGTTATGAGACATAAAAAATATAGAGTACTACAGCTGATCGTTCAAGGGAAAATAGACAGCAGAAGGGGTCCAGGGAGGAGAAGACACTCGTGGCTCCAAAACTTGCGGCAATGGTTCGGATTGTCATCTGCTGAACTATTCAGATCTGCCGTAAACAAAGTCAGAATAGCCATGTTGATTGCCAACGTTCGGAACGGACAAGGCACATGAAGAAGAAGATACATATATATAATATATATATATATATATATATATATATATATATATATATATATATATATATATAACCTAACCTCCCTTACATATTTGTTTTTCGTTTCTACCCACGATCTCCTTGGTCTTGATCTTGGTCTCTTAATGCCTCTTGAATACTGAATTTTGCCTAGAACATAAATTTTGGCACCCCACAAAAGTTGAAAAAAAATCGAGCAATTTTACCTCCGGACTTTCCCGTAAAAACGCTCGATTTACCAAGAATCGTACGCCGCAGAAAAAAAATGTTTCAATTAAAAAATGTAGCTGAGATAATTTTGAACAAAAATGTTTATTAACATTTTTTGTGTAGAAATTAACCTTTCTCTGAGAAACAACGAGCGACAATTGAAGCGACCGGCGAGTTTGAATGTCAGTTGCACGCGCGAAATTAATGTTAAATCAAATTTAGATCAACTCGATTGTAAAAATTCGATATCTTCTGACCAAAGTGTCATAGCGACAAAAATCAAAAGGTGTTTTAAACGTGAAGAGTGCAGCTTTTGTATGCAATTTTTGTGTTTGCCACAGATGAAGTAAATTTCTATAAATCTGTTTAATAAATAAACGTTGCGCGATTTTTGCCATTTTTTACGATTCTCGTGAGATCAATAAAATTTATTCCTGTCAAAAATTTCCATTTTTAGATGCCACAAATATGAGGGATTTAAAATATGATTAAAAATCGCAGAATTGAAACATTTACATTGGAAACGATCGCATGTCACGGGAAATGCCTCCAAGAAGACGGCTTTGGGTGTAATTTGTATCAGAAGTTAGGTACTTTTAAAAAATGTACTAGGGTAATAAAAAAGAGCAGTTGTAAACGTTTTATATCGTTTGTAATGTGAAAGTTTAAAGTTAGCGTTTTTTAAGCATATTGTGAATACCTCACATTTCTTGCCTACGCTAAAAACTAAAATTTAATGGTATAGGTTTTGGAGATCATCATCATCATCATTGGTGCTACAGCCCTATAAAAGAGACTCGACCTTCCCAAGTCTATTACGCCAGTCAGTTCTATCCATTGCCAACTGTTGCCAGTTTGCTGCGCCTATTTATCTACCATCCTCATCTACACCATCCCTCCATCTGAGTTTTTGGCCTACCCCTACTTCTACTTCCCACAGGTTGCGACATAAGGATTTTTCTAGGAGGGTTGTTCTGCTGTGATCTTGCCAGATGCCCTGCCCATCTTAGTCTTCCTATTTTTATAAAGGATACTACGTCTTTACTACCAAATATATGTTTATATCTGTGATATATCTGATAGGTTTTGCAGATAAGGCTCTACTAATCAACACTTGAGATGCTATGTATTTTCTATACTTTTATATGAAGTCAAAGCCTGGACCTTGAAGGAGGCAACATCCAAACGATTAGAAGCCTTCGAAATGTGGTGCTACCGTCGCATGCTCAGAATTTTCTATATCTATCATGTTACAAACAACACCGTGATTCAACGTATGCATAAAGATCTGGAAATTATGCGTATCGTGAAAATCAGAAAGATGACATACTTAGGGCATGTGATGTGCAATGAGAAGTATCAACTAATTCAACCAATTTTACAAGGCAAGATATAAGACAAAAGATCTCAAGGGCGCAGAAGGACATCGTTGTTGAAGAGCATCAGACATTGGACAGGAATGACTACCATACATATATTTAGAGCAGCTGTCAACAAAGTTGTATAGACCAACGTGATTGCCAACATTCACAGAGGATAGGCACCAAAAGAAGAAGAATCAACACTCCATAGTAACTGGTCAATGAAAAGGATAAATTGTATTGATCTCATAAGAATCATAAAAAATGGCAAAAATCGCGCCACGTTTATTTATTTAACAGCTTTATAAAAACTAAGTTTATTTGCGGCAAAAAACAAAAATTGAATACGAAAGCTGCCCTCTTAACCTTAAAAACGCATCTTGATTTTTGTCAATAGGACACATTTTTGTCATAGGATCAAATAAAAAAAGGTATCGAATTTTTACCATCGAACTAATAAAAATTTTATTAAACATTGATTTCTTGTGCGTAACTGATATGCGTACACCTGATGCCATAGTTCTTGACACTATTCTACTTCCGGTTTTAGCGGAAATACCCTCAAGTAATTTAATTTAAATGGGAAACTCTCTATATTTTGCTGATTTTAAAAGAACTTGTTATTCCTAATTCATAAGTACCAAATTTTATAGAACAAGCTTGTTTCAAAACAAAACAACTGTGGCATACAATCAATTGTGGCATAATCCCATATAAAAATAATATTCAACATAGATATGCCACAAGAAAACAGTTTCAGAACCTTTTTAAGATAAAGGAAAGCCTGGATTATATAATCAACCTCAGTGCATTCTGGTATGCCAATAAACTAACGTTATTAAAAAGTGATTAACTCAACAACGCACTTATGTATTTTAGAGTTATAATTTCTATTAGAAAATCAAATTATGGTTTGACGTTATTTAAATTCATGAACAGCAGTTCAGGAACGCTTACACGTTCGATGCAACAAGTAAAATTCGCTAGGCGCCTAGCGGTAACTGAACCTTGAAATAACTCTGGATTTAATATGAATTAATTGCGAAATTTTTAAGTGGCGTTAACTGGCTTTTCCGGACCGCCACTTGATTATAAACTGATTAAAATTTATTATCATTTCAATGTCTTCTAGAGAGTGCCGAAAAATGACAAAAGCTAATAAAATAGTTTTTGTCAATTTATACAGGGTATTTTTAACCATGAAAATCGCCCTTTTTCATTTTGTTCCAGTTTTAAATTTTTTATACCTTGAAAACAATTGACATTGGAGAAAAATTTCTGTAGACTTTTTTAGTCAGAACACACTTGAGCTTTTATGTTTTTTAAATAAACTAGAGCAATAGTATCATACTATGGCTTTATTAGAAACTATATTCTTTTAATTTCAGAGTTATGATTAATTTTTTCTGTACAATGAAAGGCTTGGAAAACATTTGAAAAATATTTTATATTTGAGGTTATGCTACATGAAAACCGTTTTAAATGAATATCACTGAATTTAGTTCCGAGTTTCAGATAACCTAAATCATCTAATTTTTATGTTTTATCGTTTTGGATGTTAAAACATGAAAATCTGTTAATCACAACATAATATATACTTAATTGCTATTTAAATTTCAAGCATTTATTTGATCTCTAACTATAAAGGATACTTCAAAGTTTAAGATACTTTTATTACAGAGAAGCCAAACAAGCTTAATTTACTTACGTAAGTAATAAATCCTAATTTTTACCAAATCCTTCCTATTGTGTTTTTCATTGCCACAGGGACGAACACACGTAGAAGGTTTTGATTTGAGTCTCTTTTCCACTTGGGAATTTACTGCTGGTTATCAGCAGCGTACTGAATTTAATTTTTGTTCTTCTTGTGACAATCGCACATATTTTATTTTACAAAGTTTAAAATCAATAAAAATAAAATTACTTGATTATTCAACTCGATTTTAAAAGTATTATTTAAAATTAAAAATCAGTACGTAGCATCAACAGTACCGCTTACTGTAGCACTTTTTTTAAACAACCAGTGATATACTAAAATTTTAACTATAATTTTGTATAATATTCATAACTAATATTATGGTTTGAAGCATAACAGTGGTTTTATGTACTTTCGAATGTACAAAAATCGTTAAAATAAATAAATAAACTTTGTAAATCGATGATTGCAAAAAATTGATAAAATAAAAAAATTATAAATACATAATAAAATTGCTTTATTCAATTCAATTATAAATATTATTTAAAATTTAAAAAACATAAAAAACATAGTACGAAGCTTCGCGCTAGGCTACAGTAGCGCTTACTGCATTAATTTTTTTATAAATAAGTTTTTTAAGAACAGTTTGGCGAAATTTGTTAAAAGTTGAGCATTCGCCAAAATTTAGGCTGTCGAAAGCGCTCTCGCCAAAACTTTAACTGTCATTTGTGTGGATATTTGGGTGGAAATAGACTTCGTGGGGCTGATTCTACTACAAAAGCGCCCTGGTAAGGAGGCGTAAATAGTTGAAAGAGTCCATTGACGTGACGAGCAGAGTCCATTATAGGTACAACATGTAAACTTTTTAAATTTTATTAAAATCTATAACAAGGATCTTAACCAACGGCAGTAAAAATTATTGTTTTTTGGTTATTTGTTACACTTTAGTCTAAAGCTACTTTAAAAATTTATCTGACAATTTAGTTTTGATGTAAAGTCCGTATAGAAATAAAAGCGATTAAAGAAAATAGCGTAACCAAACAAATTTCTGCTTATAATGAGAGTCTGTGTCAATAGAGTTTTGAAAGTAAAAAGTAAAAAATCTTTTTATATTACACTTGTACGTTATTTCAACGGTCCAGTTGAAATATGTTTATAGTTGCCAATCTGTCGACGTCTAACCGCCAAAGTTTCAGAGCTGTACGGTATTGTTTACTTTCAATGGTTTTAACTACTCACTACTAACAAACTTTCTAGAGTATACTTTTGGGCATTGGGTGTAGTTAAGCATTCTTTGTAAATGGTATTTTGATATTTTGGTACGAATAACTGGATGCAATGAATTGAAAATGAACTTTTTAAAGTAGTTTGTTCTTAGAAGTTATTTAATCCTTCTTCAAAATACGTTCAAAATAATTTATTACATTCCTAATTTACATTTATTCAAATAAAATAGAAATGGAATTATTAAAACAGACACATAAATAGGAATACATATTTTTATAAAGCTAAAGGTGAGTAACACTTAATTGCATTTTATTTAATAACCATAGTATGATAGTTACTCAATTACTAGAGGTATCCAGACATCGCAGTCTTTGTTGAAACATCAATATACTTTGTTGCTATCAATATAATTTAGTTTCCTCCCGAAGTTAGTTAAAATTTCGCTTACAAAACAATCCACTATCGAACAATATAGACTTATTTTACACATACATTGTACATTGATTCATTCATTCATTCTCTGACCGCTATTCAGACAACAAACTTAAAATCACTTTTAAATACACTTTCGCATTTACATACAGGGTGAGTCATAACTATTGGGACATAGACTAAGGACAGGTTATTTGGACCAAAATATGGCTATTGGGCCAAATATGCCTTAATAAAATGTTGCTGAGAAAAAAGATACAGGGTGTTAAAGTTAATTTTTGTTTTTCGTTTTTTGCTAATAGTTTCCCTGTATATTTATAAATTGCTATCAAAATTGGTACAGAGGCATAATCTTAAACAAGAAATAGTATTTTATTTACAATTCCACTATCAAATACCAAACTAATAAACAAAGTTGCAACTAACGTAAGGTTTCCGTTTTGACGATAAATCAAAACTAAACACACTTTAACTTAAAAGAACTTACAAAAACTCAAACTAAATGTTCTACATGGTCTCCTCCGATTTCTATGCCTTTTCTAATTCTTTTTATAAAGGATTTTTGGACGTTAAAAAAATATTATTCTGTCCCCTTATAAGATTAGCTGCATTTTGAATGTATCTCCAAAGTTCGTCTCGTGTATTAATTTCATTGGTATGAACTAAGGACTTCATATGTCCCCAAAAATAAAAACCTAGCGGGTTGTACTGTAACGATGCTCTGATCGTTTAACAGTTCGAACCGTGGGAGTGTCAATATTTGCGCATCCACTTCTACAACGTGACGGCGAAGTGGGAATCAGAACGGCTATTTAAGGCGTGTGAATAGCGGAATTAGACAGTCTTGTAGCTAGCGCTCTAGGCTCCCTGACTCGCCGGTGTAGTGAACCTGCGAGCCATTCTGGACAGAGACAGTTCCGTATTGAGGATCATACTCTATCCTTAACCAAGCGGAACCCATCGGTACTGTGTATTGAACATTACCGTGGATCTGCACAGAGAGATTTCCGTATTGAGGATCGTACTCTGTCCTTAGCCAAGCGGAACCCATCGGTATTTGTGTATTGAACATTACCGTGGGTCTGCTATTTCATTTCTTCATTAGTAATAATTAGTTTCTTTTCTTTTATAGACGTTTGCCGGGGAATTCATTCATCGCGGGACCCAGACGGAAACGTAGAATTCATTTTATTTTTGTTTTATAAGTATACAACGTAGAATTCCTTTTTTTTAGTTTTTATTTATTGTATATATATACTTAATAGATTTATTTTTATTTCAAACCTGTGTTTTACTGAGTCTGTCGCTCCGAAAGAGCTACCCATCACAGTACTCAGGACTTCTTGGTGGCCATTGAAAATCACTGCCTCTGCCAATCCATCGTTGAGGAAATACGTCATTAAGATGATTTCTAACAGCTAATGAAAAATGAGGTGGCGCTCCATCCTGCATAAACCACATTTTTCTTCTTACATCCAGCGACAGATCATCTAAAATATCATTAAAAGTATTTTCCAAAAAGAATAAATAAGAATCTCCATTTAAATCCGGAGGAAGAACATAAGGCCCTAGTAGTTGGTCGCCTATAATGCCACACCAAATATTCAATTTAAACTCATGCTGAAAATGTCTAGCTTTAATAGCATGCGGGTTTTCTTCTTCCCAATAATGACTATTTCGCCAATTAAAAACCCCTCGTCTGGTAAAAGTTGCTTCGTCGGTGAACATAATATTCTTAATAAAGTGTCTGTCATTGCGATGTTTATTCAGAATACGTTGGCAAAACTGTAACCGTCGTGGGAGATCTGTTGGAAGTAAATTTTGAACAGGAGTGAAGTGATAAGGATGGAGGTTCTCTTTTTTTAGAATTCTAAAAATAGACGACTGACTTACTCCTGTTGCTGCTGATAGATGTGAACTTATTTTAGGATTTTCATCCACTCGAACCAAAAGTTCATCTTCTTGATTAGGTGTGATTTGTTTCGGTCGACCACCCCGATTTTTAGTGTGAAATGACCCAGTTTCACCTAAACTACGATACAATCTTGCAAAAGTTTTGTGATTTGGTTGCCTTCGGTTTGCGTATAACATTCCATACCTTCTGGCTGCCGAGCGACCGCAAAAATTTTCTTGTGCGTATACGCAAATCATATCTCGCATTTCTTCATTAGTAAAATGATTGTGACGAGGCATTTCAATCAAAAAAAGTAATGATTACTTTTAAAAAATGCAACATTACACTACACTGTCACATCAAAAATAATTTTCTCTGAACAAATGACATTTACCAACAACAATTATCTGTCAGTCCAAAGCATACTTTTCATAAATGAAATAATATATGAAATCCTTTTTTAAGACTCTCAGCAGTTCGACTGCGTTTTTATCGAAAACGGTTGAAATTATCATGTTTAAACAAGAGTACCAATTTTACGTAAAAATGATGTTTACGTCATATTTTCTAATAAAAATTACTAAAAAGTTTCATCAGAAAAAGTTTAGACTCAATTTGATCGTTAGGAATGATCCACGTGGCGCCCTCTATGACAAAACGTAAAATTGTAAATAAAATACTATTTCTTGTCTAAGATTATGCCTCTGTGCCAATTTTGATAGCAATTTATAAATATACAGGGAAACTATTAGCAAAAAACGAATAACAAAAATTAAGTTTAACACCCTGTATCTTTTTTCTCAGCAACATTTTATTAAGGCATATTTGGCCCAATAGCCATATTTTGGTCCAAATAACCTGTCCTTAGTCTATGTCCAAATAGTTATGACTCACCCTGTATACAGATAAATTGTCTCCATTTTCGTGCACTTTACTAATACAGGGTGTCCAGGAACTCTCCTGACAGACGGAAACCGAAGATTCCACAAATAATTTTAAGACGATTTAACCCAATTTACCTAGTCCAAAAATGCTTTCAAATCGATTTGAAAATTTTTCGTTTTTTCGCCAAAAAAGTTAAATTAATAGGTACCTTAACTAATTTTATAAATTACGCTTTGTTTTAATAAATTTAGCACAAAATTCGTAAAATAAGTTTGAGAAGCAAAGCAAAAAATCAATTTGAAACAAAATTTTATTTAAAGTTTTTCAAAAACAAAGTATTTATTACAATGGAAGGAAACTACAGGAACGAGTATCAGAGGTATATAGCAACAAAATATGCTCAATGTGATGAGCATTAATCTCTGCATAAATTTTCCATTTTGCTTAGAGAATGCCGAATTCTTGCAAAAAATCTTCTTCAAAAGTTATTTCAAATTCAAATTCTTTATTTTCTTTCTGACAAACATAGTTTGTATAGAATTAGTCACAAATATACATTGCTAAAAACTAAACACTAACCTAGACTAAACAAGACATGAAAGGAATTTAAAAGCTAAATGAAATACAGCTAATATCTAAGCTCTCAAAAATTCTTCGACTGTATAAAACATTTTATCACATAAAAATTGCCTAAGATTCCTCGTAAATACATTTATTGAACTGGTGGACTTTACAACTGTGGGCAAATGATTAAACACCTGTGGCACGTATACCCTGGGCGATATAAATTTAATGTTACCTTTTGAAAATGGTATATAAAGTTTATTACAATATCTAGTATTTAAATTATGCATATTACCACTCGTTTTAAACTGATGTAAGTTATTAAAAATAAAAACACATAATTCAAAAATGTATAGACACGTCAATGTTAAAATTTTATATTTTTTAAAATATTCTCTACAACTAGTTAGTTGGGAGACACCAGCGACACAAAGCAATATTTTTTTTTGTATGACGAAAGTACCATTTGCATAACCAGACATACCCCAAAAACATATCCCGTATCTTAACCTGGACTCCACGAGTGCATAATATATCATAATTAGCTGATTTTCCGTCAAAACGTATTTTAAATTCCAATTGGATAGTTAATTGAATTCAACTTCGAAACAACCGCTCCACAATGCAACTTCCAATCAAAACTTTCGTCAATCGTTATTCCCAAAAACTTGCCTGACGACACCGTAGCTATTTGCATGTTGGTAAAAATAAACTGAAGATTTTCCAGGTATTTTTGTTTATTGTGAAAATGTATAACTTGCGTTTTTTCTGCATTAAGATGCAACGAGTTATCGCAAAACCAAGAATATAAAGATGAAAGAAAATCATTACATTGATGTTGTAGGATTACGATGGATTTGTTAGATAGAATAATTGACGTATCATCCGCACATATAGTGAAATTTGCCGCTCTGTCCACTTGTACGATGTCGTTAATGTAGACTACAAAAAAAATTGGTCCTATTATAGATCCTTGGGGAACACCCATGTAGTAACAAGACTAGATCTACAACTGGTCACACAATTCTCGATTTTCATCTGAAGGCTCACATATTGTTGTCTATTGTTTAGAAATGACATAATCCACTGTAAAGAATTATTTCCTGTAATACCTATCTGTTTTAGTTTTTTAAATAATATTTCATGGTTGACAGAATCAAATGCCCTACTAAGATCACAAAATATTCCAATAGGATATTCGCCTGCATCAATCAAACTGGTTAAATGAGCATAAAATGCATGGACTGCCGTATTAGTAGATTTGTTTTCTTGAAATCCATGTTAATTTATAGTTATGATATTATTGTTTTTTTAGATAACCATTTAATCTCTTTAAATATCCATACTCAAATACCTTTGAAAATATACTGGGAATTGTTATAGGCCTATAATTGTTGACCAGTTTTGGATCTCCTTTTTTAAAAATGGGAACTACTTTGTCTGCCTTGATGTCCTAATTAGCAAAATTTCTATTGCAAAAAGACAAATTGGTGAGATAAGTTAAAGGATTGATTATAAAAGGTAAAACCTTTTTCACCAAAAATGCAGGTATCTCGTCAAAACGACTAAAGGATTTGTTTTTAAGTTTACTTTGCAGGAGTTCGATCAGTTCCTGCCCAGTAAATGGGTACAACTGAAAGAAATTTTCATGATCTGTAATAATTGACTGACTGTCTTTGTCTACTGTATTACATGGAATTTTCGACACGATATCAATGGGTGCATTTTTAAAAAATGTGTTAAAAGTGCATGCTACCTCTTGGAGATCTGTAATTATATTATTTTCATCATACATTAAACAAGTATTAGCATTGTTATTAGCACTATTTGAAAAATCATCGACAATTTTCCACGTAATTTTATTGGGATTCTTAATATTGTTCTGAAGCTATTTTCTTGTGGCATTTTAAATTAATTACTATTTAAATGGGAATAAGCCACAATTAAAGGTTAAAATACGTTTATTGACGTTTTAATTTCCACTTCGGAAATCGTTCTCACAATACAAACATTAAAGAACGATTTCCAAAGTGGAAATTGAAACGTCAATAAACGTATTTTAACCTTTAATTGTGGCTTATTCCCATTTAAATAGGAATTAATTTATTGGGATTATCAGATTTCTTGTTTTACTCAAGAGTTTTCTATGTTTTTTCCTTTGTTGTTGATAAAAATCTCTAAGAATTGGTACTGCCCTTGATAATACTTGTAAATTTCTTAATTCAAAACTCGACTTTCGCACTTCACCATTAATTCATTTATTTTTAGTTGTTTTGATTTTTTTCTTGTTGATGGAAAGCTATTATTAAAATGAAACACAAAAGATATTTATAAATTCTTGAAATGCTAGATTAGTGTCTAAGATTCCATAAACACTACTCCAGTTTTCGTTAATGAGATTATTCGTTATTTCTAAATTCGTTGTAAGCATCTTGTATCCTTAGCCGGAGTTATGCATGATTTTGCTCGAAACAGAATAAACAAATGCTTTTATATATCGCCAAATACAATAAACGCAAGAATTGAAATCCGGCGACCTTATTCCAATCCAGTGGTCCTCGTAGTTATTATCAAGAACTACTACTACTACTAAGGATTTCCACAGTTTTCACTGTCTTCCCTCACTCAACCGTTTTCTCCAATTTTCCCTGTCATTCCAGTCTCCATCTCGCAGGGTTCTTTTCTCCATAGCCTCGTCGATTTCATCTCTGAATGACCTTCGGGGTCTTCCTCTCTTTCTTCTTCCAATCGGGCTCCATTCTGTGATTTTGTTTATCCAGCGTCCTCTGTCCGCTCTTCTGACGTGGCCGTACCAGGATAGTCTCTTCTCCTCTATATAGTCGATTATGTCTGATTGCACTCCCATTCTCCGCTTAATCTCTGCATTTTCAATTCTGTCTCTTTTTGTAAGTTTACAGCTTCTCCTCAGGAACTCCATTTCTACTGCTCTTATTCTACCTATATTTCTCTTGTTTATTGTCCAGTTTTCGGACCCATATGTCAGGATACTTCTTGTCAGGGTGTTATATATTCTATCAAGAAAGTTTTATATATTCCTGCTAAAGTTGGCCGGACAACCGTCATGTCGAAACCAAGTTTTGGATATTCCAGCAGGCAATTCCACGGGTCCAAGTGCTAAACCTATGCTGATGCTTAAATTTTTGAACAACGGGGGATTTCTAACCAACGTACAAATAATAATGTGCATTATGTTCATTAAAAATTCCATTTTTGTGAATATAGCTTTGTCGCAAAACAAAATGTATTAGAAAAAATCTCCAGTTTAGGAAAGGAAAGGAAAGGATATTTCACCTGACACTAATAATTTGGCAAAAAGAAGAAATGCCGAAACAATGGAACACCGCTCTTATTTGTCCTATCTATAAAAAAGAACACAAAACGGAGTGTGAAAACTATAGAGGTATAGCACTATTACAAGTAGCCTATGAAATACTTGCAAAAATTATTAGAAAAAGATTAATACAATATGGTGAAATCGGGAAAAAAGAAGAGTACGTCCAAAGAAGAAATAATTAGAAGCTGTAATGCAAGACTTGTCAAAAATAGAAGTGAGAAATTGGAGAGAGAAAGCAAGGGACCGAAAAAAAATGGAGGAAAATAACCAAATTTTTAGAAGCCAGGGACCTACAAGGCCTTTAGCGCTTATATATATATATATATATATATATATATATATATATATATATATATATATATATATATATATATATATATATATATATATATATATATATATATATATATATATATATATATATATATATGTATATATATATGCGTAAAATTACCGTATCTTCATTAAACTGTTTAAATATCTTTTGTATATTATTGTTTGTACTTCTAATTGTGAATTTTAAATAAACCTGATCAGAACTATATTCATTACTTATAAAACTTTTACTTCAAAAAACACTCGCGTTTGGTACGATCTTTTTAACTTTATTGTTCAATATACTTTTAGGTTTTCATTGTCGAGAAGTATCCAAAGACCTTGAACACATCTTGATTAGAGCTATAAATTTTTTATAAACTTCCAAAGATTTCAAGCGAAACTTAAACAACTTAAAAGAAAAAATCTAATATTAATGGCGCATAATTCGTCTTCTGCAGTTGAAATGATTTATAAAAGAGAATTATAAGTTCTTTGAATATTCACAAAAAGGCATGAAAATTTCCAGATTCAATGGAATAAAAAGACGGCCTTTTGTATATAATACAATAAAATAATATTAAAAATGACAGATGGGTTTTGTATTTCTAAACGGAGTGGAAATAAAATATTTCTCTTTTTCCTCTACGATTGCCTTCTTTAATATGTTCTAATATGTCTGTAGTGTTACTATAAAAACGACATTACCGTTATCCTGTCAACTATGATAGGTTTGTTGGTTGTTTATCTTTATTTAGCTTTTTGGTTCATTAGCGTAATCTTAGAGATTCATAAAGATGTTTATCAGGAGTTCGAGTTTTAGAGTTGATCCGCTAGATCTTTGCACATTATCATCATTCGTATTATAGGAAATAAGCCAAAACATGTGAGCCAAACTTACGTCCGTTATAAAAATTATTAGAAAATGGCTAATATTACATACAATGGATATTTTATACTTTTTTTTATTTCATTTATTGCATTTCGAAAACTGGGTATAAATTAGAATCTTAAAATCTACCAGCTAGGTCGTAAAATATTTGAGTTTACCACTCACAATTAGTTGTGTCGTTAATTTTTTTATTTGGATGGCTCTCAAGTCCTTTTGTATAATTAACACCGAGAGTTTTAGTTTTTCCTTTAACCAATGGCACTTGTAAGCCATGCGAAATAATACCGTTTGCTACAGAGCATGGTTTACTTATACAGAATGTTATAATGGATAATGTCTTGAGCCTGAAGCCTGATCTGTGTGTTTTCTGTACCCCATTCCTCTCGTGAGCAGATATCCCCCTGGAAAAGAAATTTTAGGACTGTATCTGGGTGCCATATGAGCAAAAGTCATCATGTATAGGGCCTCCATAGCTGTTTTTGGTATGCCGCTCAGAGAGCAAATGATAGTTGCACTCACTGGACAATAATTACTTAGATGTTCACTGAAAAATGGACAAAGTTGAAAGATTTCCATAAAATGTAGAAAAAACAGTCAGATATATCGTCTACAATTGCAGAACATTTGTTCATTAATGCCATAACTACCTGTGTTGCAGTTTCGCAACTATATATAAATATTGTTAAAATATTAACAGACCTTTTGTTTATTTTGATTCTCCCCCTACAATTAGCTAAGATTCCGCTTACAAAAACACAGACACTATTAAACAATTAGAAAATTGTTAATACATTGTTGCAAACAAAAGTCAGTTCATTAACATTGTTGTTAACAAAGAAGCACAAAAAAATTAGTGGATTCTGTTAAAATTGCCGATTGCCTTGGTAATTATCGCCCACACGTAGTGTCAACTGGTAAAAAACATTTCTCGAACCAACCGCCGTTTTTGCAGTTAGTACAGTTGCAGTATGTCGGTTATACATCGTTTATACATCAATACATCGTTTTCAATAGCGGGTGGTGCTATCATCTCATTGGGGTAAACTACAGCCTACACAATTTCTTACCAAAACTATTTACTGCTATGTCGAGTAACGTTTACTGGTATATGCATTTTGTTGCTATTATATTTAAATACGTTTATTTGAATTCAATTAAATCTTGTGCCAATAATTGAGACATTTGAACTTTAATCAGAACATTTTACGTTTATTTAAATATGTATTAACGCTATTGTATGATCAATGTAGTTTTGTTTTACCATTTATAGTTTATAATATAATATTATTTGTCTTATATACAAAATTATCCTATTGCGTTACATATATATTTATGTGGCAATCAGCTGTGAATTGCGACTGGCATTTCCTGCTGTATCGTATTTTAGCATACTCCTGATTTCTTTTATAGACAAGTGGTTTAGTTTGTGTGATATAAATACCCAAAGTTCGTCTCATAATATTTAATTTTCAAAAACAGCTGTGTTTTAAGCTAATTCGTTCGCCTTTTGTAAATCAATCTGAGTTATGAATAACTACGGGTTTTTTATGTATTTTTAGCACGCATATTTTAATTTATAATCTTCTGTATGTATATATAAGTTGATTATTCATTTTACTTTTTAAATACAGGTTTTCTATGGTAATATACATATCCAATGCAAAAAGGAGAAAACCAGAGAGTGTTAGATTAAACATATATATTCGTTCTCCCTCTCTGATGGCTTTATATGTTGTTTAAATGTCATTTTATGTTCAGAAAGCAACAATCTGAAACAGGTCTTCTTCTTCTTCTACTTCTTGGAGATCTTTCGATCTGTTTAATTCTGAAGCTGCCTCTGGTTAATTTCCTGGGAGGTAGATTGCCAACTATCCCTCAATCTTTTAGGTGGTCTTCCGGGAGGTCTTGAACCAGGCGGATTGTTTTCTAGGGCAATTTTTGGGAGTCTATTCTCATCCATTCGTCTTACATGACTGTACAACATCTTTTTACGCTGCCTTCCCCATCTTACAATATCTTGAATTTTGCACTGCTCTCTAACGTTTGTATTTCTCACCCTGTCTCTTCTTGTTTTGCCCACTATTGTTCTTAGGGTTTTCATCTCGGCAACCCTTAGCATCTGTTTCGTTTTGTTGGTATCTTCGCGCACTTCTATGCCATATGTCATGATCGGTCGTACGCAAGTCTTGTAGATTCTAATTTTACTATATGTGCGCATATACGGATTTGACCAGACTATCTCTCGCAGGCATCCCGACAATACGGATGCTTTGTTGATCTGATTCCTTAGGTACTTTACTGGGTCGTGTCTGCTTGATATATCTATGCCCAGATATCTGAATTGCATCACCTGTTCTATGGGGTTGTTCTCAACCACTAACTTACATCTGAGCGGATCTTTTGCTATTGTCATACATTTAGTTTTATTGGTAGAAATGGTCATATTTAGTTGGCGGCTTATTTGAAAGAACTGAAAGAGCTGTCTCTGAAAATCATCTTCTGATTCGGCAATAATTGCTGCATCATCTGCGTAACACACCATACCAATTCTTTTGTTGCTCATTCTGTATCTGAGATTGAGAGATGTTACTTTGTTTATAATTTTGCCCATGAGTAGGATAAACCAGAAGGGGCTTAAACTGTCGCCTTGTCTAATTCCTCCCGGTGTTAGAATATTTGCAGTGAATTGGTCTCCTGCTCTAACTTTGGTTACATTGTTGTTGAAACAGGTCGATTTAGAATATACTTAAGTCAAAAACATACATATCTGACAGTTATATTGACTCATTGGTTTCAACTATTTCGAATTTATTTTTTAATAACTTAAATTTATCTTTGACCTACTTAATTTTGGTGGAAAGTCAGTGTCCAGAAAGTCGATCAACAAATGTCCTCTGTCATGGCGGAGACAAAAGCAGTCAATATTAAAAAACGAATTGTTATCCGTCAGTTGCAAATTTAAGGGTTTAGAATTTATAATCTCCAATTATAACCAAAGCACATTTTATCCGGTGACGGGTTTTTAAGGGTCGAAATTAAAAGGGAAATCTACGTGCACAAAATACTAAATGGTCGCATCTGCCAGTGACAACGTGCGATACTTTAAAGCACTTAAACTCATTTCGATACTATTTTTAAACTTAACTTGGATTATGTTAAGGTTAACTGTTTAGCAACATGTCGTTTAGAAATATTGTTTACAAAATTAGCTTTACAAAAGTGAATACTTTTACTAACTGAGTATAAAATTAGTTATAAACAAACATTAAAAATTAATAGTGCTATAAAATTAAAGTTTTTGTATTATAAGGACATAAGATAAACACAATTTTTCATTTAAAATGGGTCTTCACTTGAATATCGTAGACTAAGGACGTATTCCGACAAATGCGATTGCAAAAAGTAACCACCAATAAGAACAAATCAAAATCTAGTTATTAAAATTCTCGATATTAAACTAAACAGTAAAGTGACAGTGGCGTACCAAAATCTGTTTTCTACAATGAAAAATTTACACACACGAAACACAAACAAATATTTTTTTAATTGTATTATCAGCAGAAATTGCAAATAAGCAGCAGATCAACTATTAACAAACGTCCAGGAACATGTACCTAACTCCCCAACAATATTCGCCACTAGAATACACATCTGAACATGCACCAAACCATATATACAGGCAAACGACAAATACTCAGATATCAAACATTCCACAAAATCAATTCGCTCTTCCACCACAACTACAATAATTTCCACCACAACCCCAACCAATTTACTACAACTCAAGCAATGCATCTAGTGTATACCCACTCCATACCCACAACAGATATAACAAGTCACCAAATGAGCAACACATAGTAAACACACCCCGATGGTACAACTCATAGTGGCTCGGTGGTAATCATCCGCAGCTGCATATCACAACATGATTTGCCAAAATATGCAACAGAAAAAATATAAGCAGCAATCGTTTAAGTGAAGTGTAACGCCATAGCACTTTAACATATTTGCAATGTACAGCCCACCTCGTCATTCAATCTCCACATACGAATATAAAGCCTTTTTCCAATTACTTGGCAGTAAATTTGTAGTCTAAGGAGACTGAAATGCAAAACACACACAGTGGGGCTCAACAAAAAAAGTTCGTAATCTTCTAAAAGCAATGGCCGACATTAACTATGATTACGACACCAACGGAATCCCTACGTACTGACCGATTGACCCCAGAAAACTTACTTACTTACTACTACATAAGCAAATTAGTGTCCCTAAGAAACACAATTATAAACAACCCACTCCCTCCTCGACTCACGTCAAAAAACACCAACTGGACAGATTTTTAATCCTACTTAGAAGAAAACGCTAATCTTAATCTGCGAATCAAATCTACACATAACATAAACAACAGCTCAATACTTCACCACACTTGCGAAAAAAGCGGCATGGCAATCTACACCATGTACTGAACGCAAACCAACAAATACCACAAATGTTCTGCACATTCGCCAACTCATTGCTGAAAAATGTCGTGCGAGGAGAACCTGGCAAAGATCTAGAAACAACATAGATCTAAATATATTCAATAGACTACGTAGGCAACTTGGAGTAGCCATCAAAGCCGCAAACAACGAAATCTTCTAACATTACCAAACCTTACAGCAAATGACTAGACGTTATGGAAGGCGACTAAGACGCTTAAGAAACCATAAACTATTTCTCCCATCCATAAACCAAATGGTGAATGGACCTGTTCCAACAAGGAAAAGCGGACGTCTTTGCTGAACATCTTAGAAACGTATTTCAAATAGAGCCAGTAGACCATGATGAAGAAGTGGAAGAAATAATCTGCGCAGTATGTCAAATGTCCCCCCGATTGAAAGTTTTACTCCTATAGAAGTCAAAAAAAGCTAAACAAACTCAACTCACAAAAGACCGTAGGTAATGATTTAATACGGCACAAATACTCACAACAACTTCCTCGCAAGATCAATACTTTGCTAATAGCTATATTTAACCGCATTCTAAGCTTGTCATACTTTACAAAAATATGGAAATTTGCTGAAATCATTATGATCCTCAATCCAGGAAAAGTTTTTGAAAGATCGCTGCTATAAAGGATATACGCAGATTATGAATTCCCAACATTACTACCCACTTTATTGTAAATGGTTCTACCGTTGAAATAAATAAATAAATAAAACATTAGTTTGGTTTTCGGGAAAATCACTCCACTACCCAACAAGTCCATCGAATGATAAATGAAACATCGAGAAGTCTCGAAGAAAAGAAATACTGCAACGATATATTTCTAGACATCTCACAAGCGTTTGACAAATTCTGGCACAGAGGTCTGCTTTACAAAATGAAAATAGCACTCTCCAGTAACTATTTCCTCCTACTCAAATTATACATATCAAATAGATATTTCTCATTCAATGAGCAAGACCAATATCTTGTAGACGACAATTAGCACTATTATGCCTCTTTAATTTTCGCAGAGTCGTTTGTCTCCTCCCTTGTACATAGTTGATACAATTCCACCTTCCAATAATCTGGGATGACTTCTAGTGTCCATATGTGGCAGATTAGTTTATAGATACGCTTCCATAGCATATGTCCACCATTCTTTATCAGTTCTGCAATTATTCCATCTGTGCCAAGCGTTTTGTTATTGATCAGATATTTTATGACGTATATAGTTTCTATCAATGTTGATTCCTTAACTAATTGTTCTGCTGTGTGGTACATTATTTCTTCTTCTTGGTTTTTTTTTCTGATTTAACAGTTCTTAAAAATGCTTCTTCCACCATTAGTTCCTCTTTCTCGCTGATAATTGCCCCGCTTTTGTTCTTGCACACTGTTGTTCTTGTCATGTGTCCTTGAGTGTATCGCTTGGTTTCCTTGTAAAATTTCCTAGTGTCTCTTTTGTTATTGTAGTCTGTAATTTGTTGTACTTTTATATTTAACATTTCTCTCTTTTTCCTTCTACATATTCTCCTTAATTAAATCCCATCCTAGTTCTTTATATACTCTTCTATTCAATCAGGAATTCTTTTGTAAACATTCAAAACTAGTTTATTCAGTGTTTCAGCACTACCTAAGCCATTTAAGTGAAGCTAAAAAAAAAATATATGTGGAGAAGAAATATTACTGCACAGTCTGTAAGAAATACAATAAAGTAAGTATGAATTGTGCTCATAATTAAAAGCTCATAGAAAATTTCAGGCGATTGAAAGTTGTCGCTTTATAATGCTACGATAATAAATTTCTACACGAACAAAATTTTTGTTACATTTAACTCTAAAATTGATCTCCACATTTTTATTTCCTTATCCTTATCAATACCTGTTATCGATTTACAGCTCAAAAGAAAGTTAACCCCAGTTGTAGCGACTGTCGTTTAAGAAGTAAAATATTTTTATAGGAAGACACTTTGACATCAAAGAATATTTTATTTATTTACCGCACCAGAGGGACAGAAAGTATCTGAAAATCGAATTAGGCCTTGAAATAATTTATTCGAATAAGAAACGTCTGTTATAAGAAAAAGTAAAAGTTTACGACAGGACCAGAAGTAATGTTTGTGTGGCTAGTTGACCTCTTTGATATTTATACAATCAGATACAACGAGATGATCGCTTTCTCAGAAATCAATATACTCTAAGGCCGCTTTTGACCGGAACATTTATTCAAATGCAATAGCTCTAAATGGGATTACAATCTCTTGAGTGTTTGCAAATAGTACATCGTACTGTTAAAGAAAAACATAATCTTTTAATCAAATGTTTCAATCAAATAATTAGATTTAAATATTTTTTAAACGACAGTTTTTAGTAATTAAAATTTATATATAATATTGATGAATAAAACTTCAATTTACCTTTTTTTATGAGATTTATACTGTGTGAAGATTTAAGTTAATAATAATTTAAAAGAAACATTTACAAAGCTTTAAATTTTTTATATATCACGTTTTTGAAAAAAAAGCAACACCATAGGACAAATGAATCCTACTGTCCAACAACTCATTGGAGAAGCTGATTCATTAGTAAGAACTGATTTCAATATTTTTTTTATTGAATTATTTAATTGGAAATTAATTCCTTTGTCGTTTTGTAAATTTCGTAATTACCTAAGTCTTTCGTTTTTTTTTGGCCTTTGGGAGCTGTGCCCATTTAGCCAGCCACATTTCTTAAAATTAACGCCTAACTTAACCTACTCTACCACACACCAAGATTATTACGAACTTAATCGGACAATCAAGGATAGGAAAGGGAAAAAAAGACTAACCACAGACTAAGTGGACCACGGGAAAAGGGGTATTATTACCTATAAAAAACACAGAGATCACAAAGCTAGACCTAAGCTAAGGTAATAATTTACCACCGTTCCACTTCAATCTTCATCAGTCCCCATATGCTTTCATTGGGGCTAAGATCTGGAGATGCTGCTGGCCACGGAATTGTTGTCAAATCGTGTTATTGCATCCAAGCTTGAGTATAAGCAGAAGTATGGCATCTGGCATTATCTTGCTGAAAACGCCACCCCTCTGGATATAAAACATGAGCCGTTTCAAAAAGAAAACTATTTAGGATGTCACAATATTTCGCACTATCAACAGTACCATTACCTATACAGAGAAGTGTAGCACTACGCTGAGATATTGCTCTCCAAACCATTATTTTAGTGGGAAATTTGAAAAATTTAACGGTAACATTTTCTCTTGATAGGACTTTTAGATGATTTGCACGAAGCTGGAAACAACTTTCATCAGATATAAAGACATTATTAAAATTATCTTCTCTAAAACGTTGAGAACAATCTATTCTTGCTTTTGCATTGTTTGTTGCCATTTTGATAACAAAGGCATGTGTTACGAATATAGCAAAATAGCGACTCTTTTCTAGTTCGCAACCAAATCTCACACATTCGACTTAACATTCAGAGATAGATGACATGCAAACGATTTTCAGGGAATCCCCGAGCACTGAGGCTATCGACATTGTATTATGCCTCTCTCTCACGCCGTATAGACAGTTTTCGTAGAGTGATTTAAGGCGCAATGGACCGTGGAAGTGATGACGTAGATTTTATTGACATCTGTCAGTTTCACTTTCCAAACAAACTTTGTTTAGTGTGGATAATTTGTATTTTTCGTTATTTTTTAATTTTTTTTTACAGAATCTTTCCGCTTTTTGCAATATCTAAGTATTCTAATAGTTACCACAACAATTTTACAAGGTTGTGTAAATAATAAAGCATGTTGTTTTATAAAAATAGCAATAAAATGCATGTATCAATAAAGTAAGGTTATAATGTTTTTTATTTAAACTTTTAAACTATCTTTCATAGAAATAGAACACTGCATTATGATGGTATTATCGTAAAAAACACTATACTTAAAAAAACGGCAGAGGAAGCAAAATATTAACTTTATAGAAATTAAAAAGTCATGAGATTGGGCATTTCAACTTTTGTTTGGAAAGTAATTGACAGTTGTGACGTCACACTTCCACTGTCCATTCCATTGAGGCAACACGAGACATGTGACATTGTCGCATGTTACACACAGTCATTCCATTGAAGAATACGTGAAGAATTATTATAAACTAACGAAAACTCAAAAAAGGCTTCATTCAACAGACAGTCGAAAGTCATGTTTTGTTACCAGAGAGAAATCATTATTTGTAGAAAGAATTATTGTATTACCATAAGCTGAATTTGGATGATCTTACCTAGCAATTGTGGTTTATTTTTCTACAAAAAAAGGTCATTGACTTCAAGCCAGTGCTTTGTAACCGCAACTATCCTCAAGAAACAAAAATAATTCAAGCAGAAACATGCTAAAGTTGTCATCATTAAAATAATTTAATGTTTCTAGTCCCACAGAACACATCTCGTATTATTTAAAAATTTCGTTTTGCAGAGACAACGGAATAGTAATTTTGGTGACATTTCCCGCTGATTTTTGCATGTGAATAATTCTTTCCAAAGTAAAAAAGGGCCTAAAATCAGCAAGATCAGCTTCCATATCAGTTAAACTCATTCCATAGGCATCGTTAAATTCTAGGATTTTTCGTAGATCTTCAGTCTTAGTGGAAAATCCTTCGGAAGCCAAAAAGAGTTTAACGCTTGTATTTAACGCATTGTGATACACCGTCAAATTTGGAATAAAAAATCCTTTCATCTGACTTAACCTTCACCCCACTGATCCATTAAATTTTTTTCATTGTAATGACATCACAGCGCCCGTGATCACGTCACAAATCTCATGTATACATCAATCGATAGTCTTGTAGTTCCAATTGACATTTCCTAATTTTCAAATAAAAATATTTATTACTTCCTGAATTGAAGGCTGTTAAAAATATCATGGAACACCGTGTATATATTAAGAATCTGGTATAGATGTTGCAGTAAAAGAAACAAAATCATTTGTTGAATTACATTTAAACGATCCCACTATAAATATAATTTTTTTAAAAATTTTTTAATTTTATTTCTTAAACAGCTTGTAAAAATGAAACTGCTGTATCCAAGAATTTTCACCGACTTAAATAACAGTTTTATTAGAAAAATACCCATTTTCTCGTTATTTTAAAAACGTTGAGAGCGAATATCTTGCAAGTTAGTGTTCTAGAAACATAATTTCATGCCATAAATTGACTACAGGTATATCGTATCAGACAGTGGAGCAAATAAAAGAGCGATCAACATAAATCAAAACAACAAGAAAGAGGAAAACCTACGGATTATGTTACCATTAATTTTTTTCGTCGTGAACGTACAAAGATACGATGGTCGTGATGAGAAGCAGACGAAACCTATACTGAACATGATGGCTTTTTGTGAATGTATATACTGCAGAGAAAGGACAAGAATTAATTGGCAAAAACTTAAAATCCTGCGCAAACAAACGAATTTATTAAAATTTTTTGGTCTTCCCTGACGAAATCCGCAGGAAATCCATATTATACGAGTATTATGCAAATCTTTTAGAAAATGATAATGTCTTTGTTTTTTTGGGCTTCATAGTTTTGATAAATATTCTTTTAATCTATATATTTTAACAAAATAAACCATATTATGCACTACATATTTCGATGCATTCATACAAGTTTTATTTTTGATAAACACATTATGTAATGGTCAAGTTGAATTTCTTAAAAGGTATCTGTTTTTTTTTTTGTATTGTACAACCAAATCTAAAACACTTTAATTTAGCAAGATTTTAGAAGAATTCTCAAGGGACCATAACTAAGTTTGTTTCTTAAAGTAATTTTCAGGGTTCGTGTTTTCTCTCGCGCATATTTATAAACAATTCTTTCTTTTGCATATCGTCTTTTTTTCGAGACAATTGCTTTGCGTAAACTCTGGCTATTCACATAGACGACCTTTCATTTAAATCTTCCATGAACTTTAACTTTTTGGATACGTGATCATATTTTTCATTTTCCGGAGTTGAATAAAGATATTCAGAGGCAAACTCGATAAACTAAGTTACTTTACCATGTTTCATCTTCTTTATAGAGATCCACGGTTATTTTTTGAAACAGAAACATTTTTCATCCTAATTCGTTAAATCAGTAAAGCTCGTTACTTGGATAAAATTGGTTGGCACTGAATTTTTTATTTTCACTTCACGTGATGTTTTAGGATATTAAGAATTCCTTCGCCTTCTGTATTTCAGACATTACTAAATTAGGAGACCGTTAAAATTTGTTGCCACGTGTCTGCCAAGCCACTTATTAGATTCTCTGTGTTGTTGCTCTTTGAATTAAAGCTTCTGGTACATTATTCAAAAACCCTAACTTAAAGGAAATCTTATCCTTAGGACAATTATAGTTGAAACTAGTTCAAGACTAAAAAAATATTTCTCTATTTTCCCATATTCACCTCATATTTGCAATATGTTAAATGTTAACTTATAACGGAATAAAAATTTTTTATATAACTTATTGAAGCATTTGGAATGTATCGTATGAAACGTATTATTTCCAATTCGACTGAAAAAAATGTTTTATTTTTTGTTTAGGTAACCAATTGTCCAGCCATAATTATTAAGATTCAAATTAAGACATTCCAAGATTCTGATCTTCTCACCTGATGGTAAATACACGTTTGCAATTTACGGTCTATTTAATACTCTAGTCGTCAGAGACAAAAATGCAACTGAACCTCTAAAAATCATACGAACAAGCTGAATTTTGCCGAGAATATTCATTTTGGGACCCCAAAAAATATGCAAAAAAGTTTATCACTTTAACCCCCGGGCTTCCCCCTAAAACCGCCCTCGCAGGGGGGCAAAAACGCAAAAAAATCGATTTACACAGAATTTGTACACCTTAGAAAAAAATGTTTCAAATAAAAAATGTAGCTGAGATAATTTTAAAGAAAAATGTTTATAAGCATTTTTTGTGTAGAATGAACCGTTCTCTTAGAAACAACGCTTGAAGCGTCCGTCGATTTTGCGAGCGGAAAATCAATGTTGAATAAAATTTGTATCAGCTCGACGGTAAAAATTCGATTACTTTTGATTTAAGTGACCTATCGACAACAATCAAGATGCCTTTTGAAGGAAAAGAGTTTAGCTTTTGTATGCAGTTTTTGTATTTTGCCGCAAATAAACTCAAATTTTATAAAGGTGTTCGATAAACGTGGCGCGATTTTTACAACATTTGCGTTTTAACAACAAATGTGAGGCATTTGAAATATGCTTGAAAAATATTGGATTTAAACTTTCACACAACAAACGATCTAAACTATTTAAAACTTTTTTTTTAATTACACCAATACGGTTTTCAAAAGAATAAAACTACTGCAATAATCTGCACCCAAAATAGTCTTCTTAAATGCATTTTCCGTGACGTGTGATCGTTTGTAATGTAAAAGATTTTTTTTTTTTTTTTTATTTCGAAAAATATGTGTCTCGACAGCTAATGGTCATTGACATAGGTACAATTTACATTCATGTTTACATGGTTATTACTTTACATTGGGTACAAATTAGTTACAATACATTTTTTATAATACATTTTGTTTTATATTAAAGTGTATAACTTTGTGTTTTTTAAAAAGTTCAATACATTTTCATAGTTGCTGCTGTTTGAGATAAGTATGTCTTTTAGGTCGTTACCAAGATTGTATTTTCTTCTGGCCGCTAGGTAGTGTTGACACTCAAGAAGTACATGTGTTACGGAAGTCGTGCTGTTGCAGTACTGGCACAAAATCTGATTACTGGAATTCATTAGGTGTCCATGTGTAAGGCGTGTGTGCCCTATTCTCAATCTTCGAATGATAGATTTGTCCTTTCTTTTCATTGGTGGGAGCTGCTGGTAGAAAATGTTTGGTTGTAGAATGCTTAACTTGGTATTGCTTCTTTTCCAATGATCATTCCAAAGGTCCATTATTTTATGTTTAATTATTCTTTTTAAATCTGATGATGTTTGAATGTCTATTGTTACGTTAAGAGAACATGCTTGTTTTGCTGCTTGATCGGCTTTTTCGTTACCTGGAATACCAACGTGTGATGGAACCCACAATATTGTTACTGTAATTCCATTAGTTTGAAGGCGATTACATATATTCTGGATTTCTTGAACTATTGGGTGGATAGAATGTACGTTTCTTATGAACTGCATGGAGGACAGAGAGTCCGTACAGATTGCTACATTTTTATCATCGTTAAGTGGAGTTTTCACCGCTTGTAGTATTCCATATAGTTCAGCAGTATAAATACTGCAATTGCTGGAGAGTCGAAACAAGTTGACGGTGGTTGTAGTCGTTGTAACAGCACAGCCAACACCTTCTTCAGTCTTAGATGCATCTGAGTAAAGGATCTTATCGAAGTTGCAATGATGTAGTATTTCATAGAATCTTTGTTTGATAACGGAAGGTGATGTTTCATTCTTATTATATTTGGATAATTCGATATTGAAATTTGGAAGTTTACATATCCATGGAGGAGTTTGAGGGACCGTGAAAGGGCTGGTCGACAATAGATTGATATCTAAATAAGGAATTAACATCTGTATAGTGGACGGTACCGTTCTAGGATTATTAGTAACTGGTAATTGTCTATTACAAATGAGGTTTCTTGTGGGATTTGTGAGATTTGCTGAAACTCTAGCGAAATAGAGCAGTAGAAGTTGTTGTCGTCTTAGATGAAGCGAGGGTTCGAAACATTCTACATGAATGCTTTCCACCGGACTGGATTGGAATGCTCCTAAACAGAGTCGAAGGGATGTATTTTGGACTACATTTAGTGAACATAGTAGTGAGTTACTTGATGACATGTAGAGAACACTACCATAGTCAAGTTTGGAGCGAATAAGAGCTCGATATATTTTTAGTAGTGTTTCCTCATCGGCTCCCCAACTATAATGAGCTAGTGATTTAAGAAGATTCATTCTTTGAAGGCAGCTACCCTTAAGTTCTCGAATGTGTGGTCTCCAGGAAAGTTTTTTATCGAAAATAATGCCAAGAAGCTTTATTTGATCTACTACTTGGAGACAATTTCCATTCAGAGTAATGGTTGGAGATTGCGTGTTTTGTCTTCTGGTAAAATGAATAACTTTGGATTTGGATGGGAGTAGTTAAGGCCGGATTGACTGGCCCAGTTGTTTATTTTACTTAGAGTGTTTTGTAGTAAGGTATTTGTGCTGGATGTGACCTTTCCATAACAGAATAATATTATGTCGTCAGCATATATTCCGTATTGTACAGGGTCGTTTATGAATGAACTAATATCGTTAATACTAAGAAGAAATAGTGTGCTGCTTAGGACACACCCTTGTGGGACACCGTTTGTGGTTGTGTGCTGTGAGGAGGTTTTGCCATTAGTAATTACTTTAAAGGATCGCTCTGTAAGAAAATTTTTTATAAACGAATATATATTACCGGATAACTTGTTCTGGTTTAGTTTGTTTAGTATTACAGAAATCGGTATGGAGTCAAAACCACTTTCGATGTCAAGGGAGATTGCAATGACTTCATTTTTGTTAGATAGCGCAGTCGCAATTGTTGATTGAAGAAGTATAAGATTGTCCATGGTGCATCGATTTGGTCTGAAGCCTGATTGAAATTGGTCGAGGATTTTATTTTGTTCAAGGTACCAAAGTAATCTTTTATTAACCATTTTTTCTAGAAGTTTGCATAATGTACAGGTGAGAGAGATTGGCCTGTATGAGTTTAGCGTGTCTAGGGATTGATCGCCTTTTTTGATGGGAATCGTTATGGATTGTTTCCATAGTGATGGGAGTTTTTGGGAAGACCACATGTTGTTGAACAGTTGGAGTATTTTCTCGTATGTATTTTGGTGAAGGTTTTTTAAAAAGATAGAGGGAATATCGTCAGGGCCTGCAGCTCAGCTTTTTGTCGAAAGAATGGCATCATTTAGTTCTTGGAAACTGAAAGGTATATTAATGGGATGATTAGTATTGCAAGTTTTGTGAGTAGCATCAATTTCGTTATGTGGATTAGTAGGATTATTTGATTTATTGAGAAAGTGTTGGGAAAGCATATCACTGATTTGTTGGTCATCTGTAATTATTTTGTCTTGAATGGTGAGAGCTGGAATTTTGTATGATGTGTAATGTCCTTTCATTCTCTTTATTTTTGACCATACTTGAGTCGGAGGGGTATCTTTTGTAATAGAGCTGGTATTGTAAAAGATTAAATTCTGCGTTTTTTTATTCATATTTCAAATGCCTCATATTTGTTACCACAACTCAAAATTGAAATTTCATGTCATAGGTTTTAAAGACTGATCTCTAAAAATGAAAAGTTTACTACAACTGCTCAATGAAAGTGATCAATTTTATTGATCTCACAAGAATCGTAAAAAATTGCAAAAATCGCGCCACGGTAATATATTTAACACCTTAATAAAAACTGAGTTTATTCTCGCCAAAATACAAAAACTGCAAAAGCTGCACTCTTGCCTTTAAAACGCATCTCTATTTTTTTCGATAGGACGTTTGGATCAAACGATATCGAATTTTTACCGTCCAGCTGATACAAATTTTATTGAACATTGATTTCGCGCGCGTAACTGACATGCAAAATCGACAGTCGCTTAAATCGTTGTTTCTACGAGAACGGTTCATACTACACAAAAAATACTTATAAATAAACATTTTTGTTTAAAATTATATCAGCTAAGATATAATATATCAATATATCAATGAAACGGACATTTTACTGTATGGGCTTATATTTATCGCAGAGAGGTTTCAAATACTAAAATAAATTAGCAGTAATCTTGATATTACAGAACATGAAACTAATTAGTCAATAACTTACAGATAGTGTTTTGAAAAGTACAGCATTTTACTTAACCCAATTACTAAGGTAATATTCATGAACCTTATCAACAAATATGGAAAACATTATTGACAACTTGAAAGCATTAAATAAAATATAAAACATTAATTACAATTTTTATAAAATAAATGGCGAACTCCTTGTAGGCCACAAGATTCGTGACTCCACCTCTTGCACATATAACATTGCAACCAGTCTATCTTACGTTGAATGTAGTCTCCATTACACACTCTGCATGTCTCATCTTCTTTATTTTTTTCATTAGCGAATTTTGTCTTATTTTTATTTGTTTCCTTCTTTGTATTTTTTGCTTTCTCAAATTCATCAAGATGCAAGTCCTCTTCAACGTTTGTCGTTTGTTCTACGTTTTTTTCAAGAACTATTTTTAATTTTCTTTCTATGTTTCTATGTTCTATAAAATAAGTACAGCAGTTAGAATTAAAGAAGTTAACCAATATGGGAACCCTTAAGAAAAATAAACGGGAACTCCCTCCGGAATTCCAGCTACACTGATGCAGGGAAGTAAATTCGACTTACGGATTTACAAAAAGTTTAACCCTAATTTCCCATGTGCCAAAAAAATCGAAGGCTGTTTTACTTATTTCTTCGATGCACCATTCAATAAGCACGAATCAGATTACTGGAAAATCATTCTAATCTTACGAAAGGAGGTGTCGATACGTTAGGTGCCAAGTGTGCCAAATATTCTGTTAAATGTCGTTCTCGACGATGGCCACTTACTGTTTTTTACCGCATCATTGACATAGCTGCTGTTAATTCGCATGTTGACTACCAATCACTGCAAGAAAAAATACGGAGAGGTTAAACTACACAAAGGAGTTGGCGAAGCAATTAGCTTTACCACATATTCAGAGAAGTTTCGAAAATCCCAGAATCCCGAAAGAATTGATATGTTGTATTGAACGAATACTAGGACAAAAAACGCCAAAAAGAAGCAGATTTTAAAGAAAGGCTTGAGAAAAAGAACACGTGTTACCTATGTCCAAGTGCATTAAAGCAAAAAACCTTTTATGTGTGCTTTTCTTGTGGAAAACCAGTGTGCTTACAGTGTACAAAGAAAATGTGCGGACCTTGCGCTCAAAATGACTAGTTATTTTAATGTAATTTTTAGTTATTGTCAGTATTTTGTATTTTATTTTTTGTTTATTCATATTATTAGTCTGCGTCTTTCAAAATTCTTTTACCATTTTTTATTTACCAATACCTACTCAAATTTTTTTGTGATTCAATTTATAAAGGATTATGCATGCGTTAATAATTTTCTTGAAAAAATAAAGTATATTTTATTTGGAGCAGTATTTTATTTTACAGAAGTGTGAAGAATTATTTCGTAGTTGATTTACAAAAAAAAACCAGTTATATGAGAGAAATTCATATTGAAAACAAAGAAGCATAGGCATACCGCATGTCAGTGTCTTCGTCCTGAAAAACATCCACGTCAGTAGTTAAGGATTAAATTGAGAACTTTATGCCATACTAAAGTGGTAAAATACATTTCGAGAGCAAAAACCAAACACTCTGTAATAATATCTGACTCACTCAATTCAGTGAAACTCAAACAGCAAACCTTCACAAACAGCACTATTGCCATATTAATTAAAGAAATATTACACAGTTTTTGTCAAACAGAATAAAAAATAGTTTCCTGTGGGTTTCCTCTCACTCTAGAATCGAAGGAAATGAAAACGCTGATCTTTGCGCTTACACAGCTGCGCAATTACCTTCATTGGCAGAACAATCAATTCCAGCCTCAGATATAAATCGACTATTAAAATCGATGACCCTCAATTTATGGAAAGAAAAATAGAAGACATCTACAAGCAAACCAAGTAAGATAAAAGAAGAAACTGATCCATGGAACCGAATTCAATCAACAGATCTCACCAAGTTATTTTATCTCGTCTTCGGGTTGGACACTGCAAACTTACTCATGAACATCTGGTTACGCATACCCAAGCACCAAAAATATTCCAGTAAAAAAAGTAAAAAAAAAGTAAGAAAAAACAAAAATAAAAAAGAAAATTATAAAAAAAGGATATAAAAAAATATAATGATAATAAAAAAAATTTAACGTAGGTACATACTTATATGTAAGTCAATAGAAGATAAGATTTTATTGTTGTTACGGATTCTCTCTATAACAATTGTTTAAAAGGAAAATTTATTAATAATTCAAAACATAGGCTAATCGATTATGTCCTTAGTCATAAAATAAAACTACACACACACACAAGCACCAAAATGCATCAAGTGCAATACCAATAACAATTACACATGTGCTATCAGAGTGTAGTGAATTTGACAGTTAAAAATAATCGATTCCTGGATATCAAACAATATGAAAGACATTCTTGACCTTCAAACCGACTGTAAACCTCTTTTCAAATTCCTTAACAAATGTAACTTAGCAAGTAAGATATATTATACTTAAATTTATACTTTTTGTATTGTATTTTCTTTACCTCGCTAATGATCTGTGTGGTTAATGCGATTATTTTCCAAATATGTAAAATAAATGATTTATTTTAAATAACGTATTTATCAAAAACCCGATAGTTTACCCTAATAAACATACATAACGATTTATTGTTTTGACTAAATGGTTTCTAACCCTTTATATCATAAGAGGAATTCACAAAATCAACTCTAATTCAAAGGTGTTCACTATTCCCCTGCATTGCTACTACGATACCGAAGTTAATGATGTGTACTTAATTTTATCTTCGCGGTGTTTACTCCATACTCCTGTATTTCTCGAGGAAGTAGAGCCACACTTCTGTGATGAAACACTTGTATTTATATATTAAGGCTTTACTATTATTATTATTTC
This sequence comes from Diabrotica undecimpunctata, assembly GCF_040954645.1. Lineage (NCBI taxonomy): Eukaryota > Metazoa > Arthropoda > Insecta > Coleoptera > Chrysomelidae > Diabrotica > Diabrotica undecimpunctata. The sequence continues at coordinate 53,912,628 of NC_092812.1, forward strand.
ACATACCAGAAGTCAAAATTACCAGTAACCTAAAGTAATTTTATAGATTAATTTTTTTTTAATAATTATTATATTTCAACAATTTGTTCTTATCAGTTATGTCTTGAAAATTTTCTATTTTCTATATGAGGTTTTTGTTTATGCGTTTAATTGTTTTTTATATTTGTTGTATACCTGTTGGCATAATAAATATTCACGTAGGTAAAAGTGCAAATCGTATCTGCAGAAAAACGTTTCGTATTTATGATTTGCTTTTTTTAAGTAAATCACTTTTCTGTGTCGTCCCTGAAACACCCCAAGCGCGAATCAACAATCTATATCTTCTCGCTCTTTCTTCTTTAGGCCAGGTCTTTTACCACTCTGCTTAATTCGTTGTAAGTTGGTAATTTTATAAAATTTTGAGATATATTTGGTTTTAAATTAGATATACACTAACAATAACAGCGTCGATTTTTAATTTATTTTTGTAAACAACATGTCTGTTTATACGCCCGCAGAAAAGGTTCAAATAATAAAATGGTTTTGGGTGGTAATTCTGGACAACAGTGTGTAGATTTATTTTCTGTGTTTTTTGGGGGTAAACCAATTCCTTGCGTACAATCAATTCATAATATTGTTAAACATTTTGGGAGTTGTTTTGCCTTAAAAATTACAAAAAATGTCACGCTCAAGAAGTGTTACCAGAGAAAGTTGAGGAAAGAGTATACTGGGATACACAAATTTGTGCAACAATCGAGGTAGATTTAACACGTTCAATACGAGTTTCACGAGTTTAAATCTTCTGTTTCGTTAGTAGGGAGACACAATCCTTCCATTACGAGTTATTAGGTGCGGGAAAACGAGCACAGAAGTGTTGTTTACCGAACTTAACGTCCTCAAACAGTTAAAGTCTGGACTGGCATTTTAGGAGACCACATAATTGGTCCATTTTAATTGAGGGCAACTGATTAGTAGAGTATACCTCGATTTGTTACAGAATCATGTTCTTTCTTCCTGATATAAACCTGAAGACTGTTTGGTTCCATCAAGACGGCTGTTCAGTTCACAAAGCTCGAATAATTAGGGAGTACTTAAACAGTACCTTCTCGAATCGAGTTATAAGTGGAAGAGGCGATATTAAGTGGCCTGCGCAATCTCCAGACCTTGCACCCATGGACTTTTTTTTGGGATATTTAAATAGCATCATCTACGATCATTCTGAGGCTAGAGCACAAAATTAGGATGAATTAAAAAACCGAATAAGAGAAGGTTAAATATTTAAATCATTTCTGTAGGACATAAAGAATTATTTTTTATTTTATTAGGAATTATTTTTTATTTTTAATAAGAGTAGGGAGAGGAGGGTACAGTGGCCACCTTTCGAGTAAATTCAAGATAATTTGTATATAAATCATAATATATTAATGAGTATCAACTCAAACAACGTCAAAGCACTTGGTAAATTAAAAATGTACTCTGTAATCCCAAAAAAATACAGGTTATGCAGGTGTAACCAATTTTGTTTTTTCAAAAAATGTGGCCACTGTACCAAACTAGATGGTACAATGGCCACAAAGATAAGGTACAGTGGTCATTACTTGCAATTCTTATATTTTTATTTATAATATTCATAAAAAAAGGAAAATTATATCAATCTTTAACAAATATTATAAGATGATAAATCCGCTTCAAAAGTAAATAAATTTGCTGTTCGTTGTGTTGCTCCAGCACTTTTTGCTTGGGTTAAAATGAGTTCAACATCTTCTTTTGTAATCGTGGCAGAATCTGTAACTGTAGAAAATGAAGACTGTATTCCGTGACGTCTTAGAAAATTTACATTGTATTCTTGACCAGAAAAAAAACTTCTGTAACTTGTGCAACATAAAATTTTGAAGTTTTCTTTGTTTGAAACCTCACGAGAACAAATTAATTCACTTCCACCATTCGTGAGGATATGTCTTCGTCAGAAATTTCATATACTTCTGAAAATAGACTAACATCGTCGGAATCCACAACATCAGACAATTCAATATCACTGTTACTGTCATCACTAGGTATGCTTTTATTTTTCTTTGCATTACTTCTATTCGACTTGTTTGAACTATCAATGTTTCTTTTTACTATTGTCTTAGCTCTCTTCACTCTATTTTGCCTTGATACTCTTTCTACTGTTTCCGCTTCTAATCTTTTATAAAGTGGTGTATCAGTTAAAATTTCAGTAGTCTTCTTTTTCCTTTGTTTTTTTAATGACAATAAGGTAGCTTTAGGGTATGGTTGCAGTAATACAGGGGAAATAAATCGATTTTCGGGTGTGTCCTTGGAAGTTGCCATCGCTTCATAAGAGACAGTTTTCTTTTCAGGTGTTATTTCCTATGGATGTTTCTGATTTGTTTCTGGTATTTTATCTGGACAAGATGATGTTGAAGAGAACTGAACGTCCATTTGTGATATATCGCTAACATTTGAATTATTTGGTTGTTTTGGAAGCCATAAAATCATCGTCATTAAAAATGTTATCATTGACTTGAAATACCCCAGTAGCTTTAAAAGCTGATACCACATTTTTGGGATAGAAAGCAAGTGGATAAGCATCGCTCAAATCTCTGCTATGTCGTAAATTGTTATCCTCTTTCCAGGATTTTTCAATAACCAATTTTGACAACCATGTGAGTAATATTTCTTCAGAGGACAAAATACAGCTTTATCTAGTGGCTCAAGGCGATGACTAGTATGTGGCGGCAAAGTCAACAAGATTATATTATTTTCTTTTGCAAATTTAATAGATGCTAAAGAAACATGGCTCTCAAGGTTGTCCATGATTAGTAAAATGGGAGATTCCTTTGTAGAATTAGTATGTTTGACAAAATGTATCATCCACTGTTCAAATAATTCTGCTGTCATCCATCCAGATGCTGCAGCACACCTCTGGGAGCCTGGAGGTGCGTTTTTAACCATATAATCTTTAAAAATTTTCCTAGGGAAATTTTCCACTAAAAACGGCGGAATCGAAATACCTATAGCGTTTATTGCATTGCACATGGTTACCAAAGTGCCTTTTTTATTTAAAACTATATGGCCTACTTGTTTCTGTCTTTTTTTGGCTATTACTTTTCCTGCATCTTGCACAGTTGTTAGTGCTGTTTCGTCAACATTCTATACCTGACTAGGTGTTAATGCATATTTTTCATAAATCTTCTTAAGATTACTAAAAAAATTTGCAACAACTGGTCGATTAAACTCCATTGCTCTACTTAGTGAAGTTGCTTCTGCCGATCGTAATGATAATTCTGAATTTCGTTTCATAAAACTTGTAAACCAAAACTTGCCTGCCATCTTTTCTTCCCATGAAGTTGGTATTTTGTTCCTGTTAGTAATTGCCAAATCATAAGCTAGTTATCTGGCACCCTTCGGATTGAGACTATGATGAAGCTTGAATTCAAGGAGTTTTAAGAATACGCCTACATAGCCTATATAAATTCTAACTGCGATAAAGATTTCTTAAAGTACAGAACAAATAACAAAAGAAAGTACATATTCCTATTAATATAGTAAACAATATTGAACCTTTAAATGCACTTATAACAATCAGAGAAATAAGAGAGATGGTAGATTCTTTAAAGGACACATCCCCTGGCCTCGATAACATCCCTACTTCTTTTCTGAAACACCTACCTGACAAAGCTGTAGATATACTATTAAGAATATATAATCTTATATGGACTAAACATGAATTTCCCAAATTATGAAAGACAGCTATCATCATCATCAATCAGCCAATCGCGTCTACTGCTATATATAGGCCTCCCTCAGTTCTTACCAGTGTTCTCTACACTGGGCGGCTTGTAGCCAGTTTGGTGGTGGTGGCTGCTCTTACCTCTGACACAGTAATGGGTAAAAGTATTTCCGATCCCTGATTTATGAGAGTCTTTACTTGTGTCGGGAAATTGTCTTGTGGTCTTTAGCTGGTATAGAGGTCTTTATAAAACTCTACTGCTGTATATAGGCCTCCCTCAGTTCTTACCAGTATTCTCTACACTGGGCGGCTTGTAGCCAGTTTGGTGGTGGTGGATGCTCTTACTTCTGACACAGTAATGGGTAAAAGTATTTCCGATCCCTGATTTATGAGAGTCTTTACTCGTGTCGGGAAATTGTCTTGTGGTCTTTAGCTGGTATAGAGGTCTTTATAAAACTCTCTGGTTATTTTCAGAATGTTTTGTTTATGTGTTGTTGCCTTTCCGTCTTTATCTCTAGCTTGTATATTTCTTTTTTACTTTGTGTGAGTTTTCTTTTGATTATCTTTAAACCTTTGTTCTCTTCTACTGTTTGAGTAATTACATTAGTATTATATCTTCTTACATCTTTTCTAATTTCTAATTCTTTTATTTAGTTTTCTATATTCTTCTACAGCTATAACTATTCCCATTTTAAGAACTAATAAGTCACCAAACAAAACAGATTTTTATCGTCCTCTATCTCTAACTTATGTAATGTGTAAGCTTTTAGAAAAAATTATAAATAAACATTTATTGTGGTGTCTTAAAAAAATAACCAACTAATTAATTAACAGTCTGGATTCGCCCCTTAAAATCAACTACCGACAATTTAGTAAATATAACACATATAATAATAATGCCTTCTGCAACAACCAAAAATATAATTACATAAAAAGAATTTTCAAAGTAATAAAATAAAATTCTAAATTTGTTGTAAATCCGTATTTGATTTTTGTATTACCAAATATTATATATTAAAATTTCTGTCAATTTCTTTCAATATTTTCTATAAACGTTTTCATAAAAGTGCAATATGAAAACCGTTTATTCTGAATTTTTTAATGCCCGAAGCTTCAAAGATTATGGATATATTTGGACTGGCCTACTTTTTGTGTATTCAGCTTTGTGCGCCACAGTGAAAATGTTAACTTTTCACTTTTTTTGTTCGCTCCGCATCTGATTTCATTGCGATTATTTGCGAATAACTTTTTAAGCGCAAAGCTAGATTTGATATATTTTTCCTTTGACGTTACAAGTTATAATTTTCTTAAATTATCCATCTTCGATCATCGTACTTACTTGTTTGACTCATTCTATTCAATATTGTACGGTATTTCGTCAAAACAACTGTACAGTATGTAAAACTTATGTTTACTTCAATGTTTAGTCAATAATTGTTGGATATTTTATTGCAAATCCCCTAAAACATGCATAACACAGTATCATAGAAAAAATATATTTAAACAAATTTCTGTTGAGTTTTTATAATTCGCAAATAACAACTTTAACAAATTTAATGATACAATTTTCGATTGATTTCACTCTTATTTTTGGGAAAATAACTATATACGGAAGTAACTACGCCATCTAACGTTACGTCCGTATATAGTTATTTTGATAACTATTGTCTAGGTCGGGAAATATTTTTGTTTTGGTTCATAGTAGTAGCTATACCGCTCTGAGGAGACCTAAAGAGGTCGAAATACGTATAAGCGGCTGTCGCTGCCCTGTATCAAAACAAAAATCTAATACCGTCAATATGGTATATTTATTTATATGGTATATTTGCTGGTACTCCGTTTGGTGTACCAGAAACTTGGTACTCCGTTTGGAGTACCAGAAACTGAATTCACTACGAATTTTGACCATGATGAACGGCATGTGGAATGCAATTTTAGATTCCCTTGCCGAGTAATTTATCAAGCTGTTTGCTTTGCAAGTTTTATAAAACAGAGTGGGAAAAATTTTAATTCGGTTTCGCTAGGTAGAAATCGTTTGATTTCTCTTTTTGTTTTTAGATGGCGTAGTTACGTCCGTATATAGTTATTTTGATAACTATTGTCTAGGTCGGGAAAGATTTTTGTTTTGGTTCATAGTAGTAGCTATACCGCTCTGAGGAGACCTAAAGAGGTCGAAATACGTATAAGCGGCTGTCGCTGCCCTGTATCAAAACAAAAATCTAATACCGTCATTATGTAATATATTCAAGTTACGAATATTTTTTAAATAGCTGAAGTTTTTTGAGATAGCTCTAGCTACAAACTTATCTGTACAAAACTGTCTGAGTAGTGTAATGAGTATCATTAGTTTCGCATTTTCATGCCATATTGTGAGCGATGAAGGATACTCCAATGATGAATGGCGGAGGAATGTGTTGAAAAAAATGGATCCATTCTTCAACTGTTACTCTAATACATGGTTCTTTGTATACGATATTATATGGATAGGCTTGTTGATACAAGAAAGTTTAACAGCCATGCATGTGTAAGTAAAATTATAATTATCTAATAAATTTATTTCTTCTGTTATTATTTTATCTTTAATTAAAATTGCTGTACCTCCACACCCATCTGGGCGATCAGATCTAAAGCAATTATAGCCAGAGAAGTTATAAAATTTTCCTGGTTTAAACCATGTTTCTGATAACATGGCCACATACACATTTTTTGAATAAGTAAGGCTTCTAAATTTGGTTTATTAGAAACTGCTGAGCGGCAGTTCCATTGTAAAAAGATTATAGAGCTAGTTATATCTAAGATGATATTTGATCAAGTAAGTCTTCTTGTGAAATCGATGCCGTACTTAAGTATTTATTAATTTGTTGTATAATCTCTGTTTTTGATGTGTTTAAATTTTCAGTGAGTTTTAATGAACTACTTATATTAAAAACCAATTCTAAAACTACATTATTTAAATCTGATGATACTCCTTGTGTCTGCAAATTCGTTGTATTTTATTCTCCGTATATTTATAGGTATTATAAATACCTACCACCGTTTTGCCTAGGGATATTTATTGAGGAAATTATTTCTTTTCTAGCTGATTCCAAATGATCTGGAGAACTTGGACATTGTCGCTTTAAATTTGATTATTCTGAACTACTGCTGGTATAAAACATTTGTGAAGAGAACTTTTTTGCGAACGAACCAGTTTGATTTGGAGTTACTTGATAGGACTGATCATTTTTATTAGAGTTGGTTGGCAAGGAAGAACTATTATGTCTGGCTGCGATATTGGCATATGAGATTTTCGGTATTTGTTTATAGGCATCAAAGAAATTTAGATTTAATGATGACATAGTATTCTTGATTTGTTTTTGTCTAGAGAACTCAGGGCATGCACTTAGGTGTGTCGTCAAATGATTACCTTGACAGCTAAAACAGGTAGGTGTATATATATTTACTGTACAATCTTTTGTGTAATGAAAATATGACATTTATTGCACCTGGGACGTGCTTTGCATTGAGCTTCAATATCTCCAAAACGAAGGCAAGAAAAACATAATAAAACTTTTTGAACATAGGGTTCGACTTCTTTATTTACTTTAATAATTATGATATATTTTGGAAGAGTTTGTACTTCAAACTTATAGTGCATATTGTATTGTTTAATTTTATTTTTGATGTATTTCTCAGAAAATTCAGTATCTATGTCTCTAATTATACCCTGTCTATGGAGTATAAACTTCGGAACGTAAACATCAAAATTATTGTTTGTAAATAATGCAAATAATACAAATCTCTCGGTATCTAAGCTACTAAAAAGAGACATGAATAAATATGGCTTACTAATAAATAACACCCTGAATATCAGTTATAGTCGTACATCAATTACCAATAGTGCGGATGGAACTAAAGCCGTTATTGATCGAATTGCAGGTTAAAGAGAATAAACAACCTTTAATCTAACGAAGAACAAATCGAGTGTCTGATATGAATGATAAATATTTTACCGTATGCCAAAGTACGGCTCTGCTCTAAAATATACTCAAATTGATAACATAGCCCTTAATTTAGAAAATAAAGTAGGTTGTTTACATTTTTCAGAAAAAAAAAACAACAAATAAAGTCTCTGATATGACGGCTCCAATTGATTTTTTTGTTATTTTCGCAAAAAATATTTCGGTTCCTAATGACTTCTCTATTTTTTTCTTAACCACTATCAGAAGCTTTTAGTCATTTTAAGCTTGTTCGTAGCCTATTTCGATTTAACGATATGAAAAGTGATCCCATCTCTCGCTGTCATGTCAATTCAAGTGCGATTGGTTCGGCCAACAGCAAAAGTGCCTGGAGAGATTAATGACAAATAGACGGGTTCAAATTTCAAATTCGAAAGCTGTAATCATTCATTTTATTTGTTTATTACAATAGAGATTTTTAAAATGTCCGCAATATGTATTTCTACCTGCAATGTTAACGACAATGTAATAAATGGCAAAATCTCGTTTCAAAATATTAAAAGCGCTTATAGATACACATATATATTTACTGAAAGAAATACTTTACTTATAAAGCGACACTTGTTTGATTCATTATTAGAAGGAAATTAATAATTAAACTCCTGACAATAAATGGAACAAAATTACTATTCTGGGGGTTAAACTTAATGGAAACTTTCGCAGAAGCACTCCTTTGCAAAATCAAACAAATGTAATATATACTACTACTACTTGTCGGTTTATAACGTTCTCCGCCGTTTTCCGACTTTCAATCGCCACTTAGTCCGGTTGTTTCATAGGTCTTCTTCTATGGCCCTCTCTCTCGGTTCTTTATTTATTCCTTTCTCCAACTTTTTCTCGGTCTGCCTCGTTTTCTCTTTCCTTCTGGTTTGCATTTTAATATTTCTTTTGGTATTCGTTGTTCATCCATTCTTTGTATGTGTATGTTCAACCAGATAAGTTGTTTTGTTGTTAGGTCATCTGTGATTGTTCGTTTGATTCCCATTATTTCTCTAATGCATTCGTTGGTAATCCTTTCTCTTCTAGATCTTCCTGCAGCTCTTCTCCAAAAATCCATTTCCGTCGCTTTCAGCGTTGCCAGTGTTCTTTCTTTGGATGGATTTGGACATGGTTATAAACGTTTGTAGGGCGTATTGTAAATCTTTATACGCCGATATGCACCAGATGCCCACTGACAACCTATATGTACCTAAATGTCAGGTATCCACTTTCCACTCTCCTTCAACAGGGACACACCCCACTATCTTGGAATCTGAACCAGACATACTTTTTTCCGAACTGCTTCTAATTCTAATTGACGGCTCGGGGTACAAACATCTCAGTTCTAGATGAAATTAAATCCAATCAGCGTCTCTCTAGTACTGTTTACTCTAGAATTTTAAAGTTCTTTAGTCATATCCATCGAAGTGATCATATAATGGAGCGGTTGGTGGTCGAAGGAATGCCTTAGAGCCAACCCCAACGCGGCAGATCTCCACAGCGATGAGCAGACATCATGAAAAAGCTTTCCAACAAGCAGTATACTGAGGCAGTACATGTAACAGATGACTGCGACCAGTGAAGAAGTATCATTGATCAGACTATCCGATCTGCTGAAGCTCAATGATAAACTATAACACATATGTAAAGAGGTTAATGACTACGATGATGATTGCCATAACTGAAAATGAAAATGGACTTAAATTTGCAAACAATTTGTAATAAAAATCACAGTTATTATTATTACAGCAAAAGAAACCACAGATTTTAGGGGAGGTTCTGAAATTGAACCACAAAGACAATGCGGGAGCGAATATAGATATAGCCTCTGTTGCTCTAAACTAATTCGTAATAATTGGTTGACCGCAAAAATTAGGAATCGTGATATATTCAGTTTTTAGATATCTTGTAGGTTCCTTGTGAAACAAGCGTCGACCCACAACAAAGAAAACTACAATTGTTTATGCGCGAAGAACCTCAGTAAGGACGAAAAAAGGTCCAGCGATCGAACACTTACGGCTTAGCAAGGAAAGTATACGTTTTAGTAAGTCGTCGATCCAAAAGAAAGCTATTCGAAAGTTACGAATATTAATACAAGGTACATACAAGAGATCTTTTATGTAGCACTGTGGAAAGTTCAATAAGGTCAAGCGGCTTCTTTATCTAGATTCTACAATGTATCTTCCAATAGAAGTATTACAAAATATCTCCCTAAATTCTCTATATTTATAAAATAAATTGATTTTGCTAATAGTTATTTTATCTCATTTTATCACACTAATAAATTACACTAAAACTGAATTTATGTATAAATACCAATAAAAGATAGCGATATATTTGAAAGTAAAGAAACAGGAAAGCATATTTTCCAGCTTAACATTAATGTAGAGAAGCATATACCTGGTTTGGTTCGCCGCTACAGGCACAAGAACGTAATTAGACGGCGGTTGTGATAAATGGTCTACAAAACTACATAAAGCCTAAAACAGTTTATTAAATCGTTGAAATCCGCGATAAAAACAATCACACCCTGTTTTATGAGACTGAAATTAAATTTTTAAGTCCGCTCAGCCATTCGTGCCCTTTTTGTCGTCCGAAATTAACTTCAGCTTTTTGTTTCCATGTTAATTTTTTGAGTGTCGAGGGCTAGCGGTGTCATGCGGACTAATATTTTAATCTGCTCGTGTAAAAGGTGCATCACTACCAAATAAAATCAACTAGCAGTAATGTGATATATATATATATATATATATATATATATATATATATATATATATATATATATATATATATATGTGTGTGTAGATAGTGGATGGCATTAGAACACGTCTATTTGCCACAAAATACTTTTGTATTTTTTTATTATTAAGCAGAGGTTTGGATTCTAATTACACAATGTTTGTAAATACACATATTTAACCATATAATGAACTAAATACTTTTTGCTTCTAAAACAAACTTGATTAAAATGTTGTATATTTCTTTCTCTTGTTGTGCTAATAAAGTAGGGATGTTAGTTGGTAGACTTAAAAAATTGTGCAGATCTTCGTACAGCATATCTGTATGTGCAGTATATATTTGACACTCTAAGAAAATGTGATTTATATCGGCTAAAGGACATTTTTAAAGGATATTTTCTGGACAGTGACATACCAATCCAAAACAAATGTGCTGGAAAGCGACCATAATTAGGTTTTAAACGTGATATAATTGATGACTTATATCTATTATAATCCCACGAATTGATTTTAACATCTGCACCCCATTTATATTTGGAAACTACACGCAGAATGTTGAGCCTTTCTCACATTTTTGCTTTACGTGTTTTATGTGGCTGGTCCATAGGAGTTTATTATCAATATAAATGCCAAGATATTTATATTCTTTCACTATTAGTATAGTAAAACCGCCTATGGTATACAAATCAGGGGTTTTAGGTCTGTGCCTAGTAAGACACATAACCGTTGTCTTTTGCTGTGAAAAACTAAAACCCATAGTATGTAACCAATCACGCATGCATAAAAAAATATACTCTAAATCTGTAATACATTGTTCATATGAACTAGGGATAGTATAGAAACAAATATCATCCACGTACTGAATAACTTTTATAGTGTCATCCATCAAACTATGGAGTTCTGATGTGTATACATTAAATAAAAGTGGACTCAATATTGATCCCTGCGGCAAACCGTTATATACTGTTATTGGTCCGTGGAGTACATTTTTGTGATCACGAATATAAATTTCTCTGTTTAGAAACAAATTTATTAAGTTATTTGATACCCATTTGCTGATACCCATTCTACACAATTTTGTTTTTAAGATACTCAAATCAACCATATCATATGCATCTTTTATGCACCTCAAATTTGTAAGTAAAATCTTTGCTTATATATATTGTAACTCATCATAAACTCTTTTCAGCAATTACTGATGATGATATAAAGCATAATATATATATATATATATATATATATATATATATATATATATATATATATATATATATATATAGTCGAAAAACAGGGATACTTGGAATTCAAGTAAGTGATTGATGTTTCAATTTAGCAAAAGCTAAACCTCACGGTTTTGTTTTGACATTACATCCCCAATCGTTTATCTTTAAGCTATCAATTGCAGTTCAGTGGCATATATTCGACAAATATATCTACCATATACAGCAATTTGTTACATGTTTATGCAAGTATAGCTTTAGTCAATTTATAAGTTATTTAAAATTAATTTACTTTTTTTCTTGGTTGCTTATATAGTCTGTGACAAATTATTTGTAGCTAAAAATTTATAACAGCGTCTTTATCAAAATTAATAAGCTATAAAAATATAATTTATTTTATCGATTTAAAGAAAAAAGTATCGCATTATCAGGAAATTAAATTTTTTATTGGAATCTTGCCTTGAAATCTAAAAACGATTTCTCTCAAACAGATCAGAACAGCATTCATAAAACCATGCAAATAGTAGGAAGATGCGAAGCAGCGTCTTATCATGAAGGATAAATAGTTAAATAATAGCTAAAAGAAGCAATAAAATTATATCTAGATTATAAAATCAAATCTGTTGGTGTTTTAAAAAGAGAGTGGTAATAAAAAGGATTTGGAAATGTGAACATTTGGATTACATTTATTTTTTCAAAAATTTTACTGAGAAAAAACTGCAAATATAAAATAAATTTTGGTTTAACGGTTAACGACCAAATCTTAAAAAAATGACGAAACAACTGCATGATTTACAGAAAAATCAAGATACTGAACGTAAAATAAACGAACACTACTTCATACTAATGAGAGATTTTAATGCTAAATTTGGATAGATGACAACGCACAATATATCTGTAAACTTAGACTTTGGAAAGAGAGATCAAAGTCCGATCAAATTCAGCCAAGAAATCGACCTTGTTATCGCAAGTTCGTGGTTTCAACTTCCATAAAAACTTCTACACATGTGAAAATCGAACACTAAATCGATGGACACTAATGCAGAATCGAACGGAACCAGATGGACTACATTATGATAAACCAACATTTTCAAAACAATACTAAAAATGTACAAACTTTCAAAACAATACTAGAAGATGTATAAACTCAAACCATAATTGACTCTGCTTCATAATACATAATTACATCTATTATTTCGATTAGATAAATGCCCCTCCTCACAAAAACTAGAGTAGCCGTACGCCAATGATACTTCCTTCGGTGAAATTGTCTCAATTATCGAAAATACTTTTTCTTGCTGCAACAAGTAAAACTTGGAACAAAGATATAATCATTTTGTAACGAGGAGCTCAATGCTCTTTATCGTTAAGTGTTTACAGCTACACGTGCTATTTATTTTTATTTCTTTTGTTTTAGAGATTTAATTTTTACGATTTGCCAGTCTGCTAATAGCAGAATAAATATTGGATCTTTGCAATAAATATTAATATATTAAATCAACTTTAAAATAGGTTTAATTTGTATTTTGAGAATGATTTCCTAACGATTAATAGCTGGACTCACTATTCTCAGATTGTAAATGAAGTGAAGTGAAGAAGAACAAAAAATTCAGAGAATGAAGTTACCTGCACGTTCTCTTGATATGAATCCTATAGCGCATGTTTGGGATTCTTTGAAAAAATTAATTAGATAAGCAAAAGAAACATTAGATACATTAGATCTATTCACGAAAGCTTTACTAGAGGAATGGGTTGCAACGTGTCAGAATTTTGTGTAAAACTTGGGAGTGAACAGGCTTCGCACACGTTAAGTTTTAGATAAGGCTAGATGTGGCCCCACAAGCAGTTAACTCTTTCTTCCTCTATTTTTCTCTGTAGCTTCCCAACCCAACGTGGATCTTTGCTGCCTATACTATAAGAATATTACATCTTCTCTTCAATTTTGTATTCCTAGGGTATTTAAATATTTTTCCTTATCCTTTCCTTTGAGTCTGGGTCTGACTAAAGGTCTCTTGCTGATTGGGTTCCCCTCCCATATTCGTTTGATGAGCCTTTGGATTTGTTTGATGAGCGTTGGTTATACTGAAGTGGCCGTATATGGTTTCCAATCCTTCGTTTGTTCTAATTAGATATTGTCCAGTTGTCTTATAAACTACAGGGTGTTCCAAGATATTTTAAACAAGATACTTTATTCAGGAAGTAATGAAGATTTATATTTAAAAATTGGGAAATGTCAACTGGATCTAGAAAACTATCAATTAATGTACGAGTACATCAAAGTACATTTCGTAAGTCAAACGAAAGGCTTTTCATCCCAAATTCAACGATGTACCACAATGAGAGTACTAATGTTAATAAATAGGCTAAATTTTCGATTTAATAGCGCATTTTTATCTACAAATTAACCAGAAACGAGCATATTTTAATTGTTTTTACAAATTAACAAGAAAAGCATCCTTGAGATCTTGTTTAAATCGTTTTTTGACAACTACAAAATTATTAATGGCTAATGTCATTTTTTTGTGTTCACTCACTAATTAGTTCATGTTTTACAAGTTTTAAAACAGAATTTTCAAATGTCGAGAGTACATACAGTAGTAAAAATGCCTTTCCTATTCACACCCAATGAATACGTAGATATCTAGTTGATTTATGGTTAATGTAGGAAAAATATTCGAAATGCTCAAGCCTTATAAACGGAACGCTTTCCTGAAAGGAGAGACACCATTTTATGTAACTTTTGCTATAGTTGAGGAAAAGATACGGCAAGGTTCATTTCCGAACGGTAAACATAGAGATCACGTCAAAACAATACAGACCGATCAAAACTTGGTAAATGTTTTAGCATATGAAACGATTAATCAATAATGTGTCCATAAGGTCCATACAGAAACTGGATTGTCTTCAACTACAGTTCAAAGGATTCTAAAAATCCATTATTACCATTCATTTAAACTGTTTGGTTCATGAATTGCCACCTATCAATTTGGATCGAAGACTAACCTTCATCGTTAATTTTTTAACTAGATTTTGTAGAGTGATGAAACCCGTTTCCATAATTATGGGATTGTACATATAGAAAGATTACAGTTAACATCTCTGTGCCTCTGAAATAAAACCTGAGTGGTAAATAGGGCCTCTATTGTAGCCACAGCGTCATGCAATCCAAATTATTTGCGTGATACATGTTCATCACATTTTTTGTAGATTTTACTGTGAATTATTTTCAGAAAGGTATTTACTAGGTGGCTCACAAAACTTAGTTCTATAATCTTTTATATTTTACTACTTTATTTTCTGGGAATAAACCCAGATTATTTTATATTTAAAATAACATATTTTATTATGTTTCTACTAGTCCAGAAATCGTTCCAAAATGTCAATCCTTGAGAAATATTTCCGAACAGGAAGTCGAAACATTAATACAATGTGTAATTTTAATTACAATAATTATTGTGGTTTATTCACAGTCAAAAATATGTGTAGTTAAATGTTTATTAATGACCGAATCTGTATTAAAAGTAATTACAACACTAATTTTTGCAGTGTATGTGATAAACAAACAATAGTAATGAAATGTCAGGCTTGAATGGGCTGATATGTCATGGCACTCTATTGCCTCGTAAAAATCAATTGGATAAACCCCCAGTTGTGTTGTCAGACAACCATTTTACAATAGTAATATTAAATTAGGCATACAGTCGGTGTGCCAGATTCGTATCACTTGGGGAATTGAAAGAGGGAACGCTTAAATTTTAAGTGGAAATTGAATTGATTCACTGTTTCCCAGCACAGATAAATTTTAAAATCCCAAAAAGGTCTTCTAATATGCAAGAATATTATATATTATAATAATATTTATGGAAATTGCGGTTACTTGATGGAAATTAATGTTAAAAAATAATATAATACATCAAAAAATATTTTTTTATATTCCGCAAACTATATTTTCTTGACATGTTTTGCAGAAACATCAGCTTATTTAGAACAATGATAATTTTAAGCTTAACATTCTTTTATTTTAAATTAGGTCAGCATCATTAGCCTGTATGGCTATTAGCAAAAAAAGAAAAAATACATTAAATGATGGTAGTCCCGCAAGATTTAATTTATTGGCAGGAGAATCATCGGCTCTTAATCTCTCTTTATGTGATCCACATTTAGCTGTTAATCTAGGCTAGGAAGTTTTGTCATAGACATATGGAAGTAACCATATACAGAAAATACAGAAATTTACCCCAAAATGAAAAACTAGTAAGGCAGATTGGAATGCTTTCTCCCAATATATTGACAATAATATAGTTAGGTAATATTTACGTAACAAACGATATTCATGAAACCTTCAGGCTATTTAATAAATTAGTTTTAAAAAGGTCTGAACTATTTATCGGTAAAACAAAACAAGTAACCAAGAAGATACTATGTTGGTCTACAGAATTTGAAAAAGCTATATCAAATAGTAAATCTACCTTAAATATATATAAAAAACATAAAACCCTTCAAAATAAAATTACCTTTAAACGGTTAAAAGCACAGGCGCAACTCACTACCACTCAATCAAAAAGAAACTCATGGCAACAATTTGTTTCATCAATAAATAATAAAACAAGTTCCAAGGAAGTTTAGCAAACAAAAATTGTGGCACTACACAAAGAAATGCCATTAAATATCTAAAACATCAAGATCAAATAATATCAACTCTCTCTCGTGATCAAAATTACAACGTCTATTGCCTCAAGAGTTACATCTGGCATATCTTAATCTTAATGATGCTGCTCCCAACTTAACTGACCCTTTCAGAGTTAAATATGGCACTTTCGAGTCTTAAAGACTCAAGTTCTGGATCTGACGATACCTTACCTATAATTCTAAGAAACCTTCCTAAATATATTCAACTTCGTATGGGAAAAGCAGTGTTTTCTTTCAATTTGGTCTAAAGCCTATATTTTCCCTCTCATAAAAGGGAAGAAACCCCGCTCTGAAATGAAATCGTACAGACCAATATCCATTACCTACTCTATGAGCAAACTTATGGAGAAAAAAAATTAATTATAGATTAAATATAGAAACAGAAAACGGAGTACCTCAAGGATCTGTCATCAGTCCCAAACTTTTTCTAGTAGCAATCAACGATATTCTAAAAAACTTTGAAAAGCCGTTAAAGGCAAGACTATATGCGGATCACTTAATAATTTTTACAAAGGAAAATATATTAAAACTATAATGAGAAATTTACAATGCAAATTTACAATTTATGTAAAACGAAATCATGTATTCTTCTCTTAATCTAAATGAATATAATGTAGAGCTAAGTTCTGAGTTTTGTGCAATTTATGTATCTTCAATAAAAACCAATATTTTAACTGTATACAGATCGGGTAAGGGTGACTTTGGCTTGTTTTTGGTGAATTTTGAAAATGTCATAACATCGTTGCTTAGTAAAGCAGACAAACTTGTACTTGGTGATTTTAATATACATTTTAAAATTAAATCTGCCCCATGTTTTGATATTCAAAATCTATTAACATCTTTTGGTTTAAAAGTAACTATAAACGATTATACTAGAATCACATCCCAGTCTATTTATTGACTCTGAGCATAAAGTTGTTGACACTAATCAAACATTTCAACGGTTTATTACTTCTTCTGGTTTACAGAAGCTTAAACGTGCGCTAGCTAGTACAAATATGGACTTTTCTATGATATTGTTAATGATCCTAATTTTTTGACAGTGTTTTTTACCGAGACTTATAACAATTTAATATTGAAGCATTTTCCACTAAAAAAGTACGACAAACTGCTGAGAAAACACCCGTGCAATGGTTTAATAATGAATTAAGGTCTTACAGATCTAATCTTTCTCTTATTAAACACATTGCAGATGCCAATAAGGATCCCGATTTTTTCAAAGTATATTAACATTAAAAATTTGAATATAATCGGCAATTACAAATTGCTAAAAAGTCAGCTTACTGTAATTTTATTACTAATTCCAGTAATAAACAATCGAAAGAACCAACACAAGATCCAGTTCGGTACAACCTGATCTACCTCCAGACGAAATAAATCATTTTTTTACTACAATTTCATTGAATATAATTACATCTCTTCCTACTATTAATGCCGATGTCCTCTTCAATTATAGAAATTATCCTTCTCCGAACAAGTCCTTTTTTTTCGTCCCGTTGTGGAAGAAGAGGTCTCTCAAATAATAAAGTTTCTTAGTAATTCTAATTGTATGGATGTTCACGAAATTAATAGCAAAATTTTAAAAGAAACAGCTTTAACAGCTTTCACTCATCTTATTAATTTAATTTTATCAACTGGAGTATTTCCAGAAGTACTAAAAGTACTACCAATCTACAAAAAAGGTGATTCCACAAAAACTGGCAATTGCAGACCCATAAGCATTGTTTTTACTTTTGGGAAAGTTATTGAAAAAGTTATCAAACAACAATTTTATTCCTATTTTGAGTCAAATAATTACTTTAGCAACTCACAATATGGATTCAGAAGTGCTCGTTCTACTACGAACGCCGTATTTAATGTTGTGAGCGAGGTGATTGATGAGCTTAAATGCGGCAATCGCATAGAAATATCTCTTTATGACTTATTGAAAGCTTTTGATTATGTTTCACACGACATTTTGCTCCACAAATTAAATTACTATAGAATCAGAGGTATCCCTCTTAAGCTTATAACTTCTTATTTATATGGCAGACACCAGGCGGTAGTGTCTAAAGGTCATCTCCGATTTTCTATTCCTAAAACATGGAGTCCCGCAAGGTTCGGTCTTAGGACTTTTTCTGTTTATTATTTATGTCAACAATTTGCCTAAATTCATATCTCCGTACAAAACCATACAATTCGCAGATGATACGACATACGTTATATCAGGAAAAAATATTGATTTAAAAATATTTCATGAAGAAGTTTCTACTAAATCTATCTACAAGTAATTTACACAATGATCCAGATAACAGAGAGACTGTTAAACTATTGGGAATAACCATAGATAATCGACTCAACTGGTCGGCTCATATCTCTCAACTTAAGAAAAAGCTATCAAGTTCATTATTTATCATTGGCCAACTAGCAAGGGTTGTCAACTTTGAAACATTAAAAATGACATATTTTTTTTATTTTAATAAAGCCGTCTGATATCCATGTTCACAATACGGGAAACTGTCACTACCTACGAACAAATCGCTGTAGATTAAGTCCCCCTTGGCGGGACGAAAGTATAAAATCCATAAAACACACTGATACTGAGGTAAAGTACCAGTAAATACTTACCACTACAATTTAGAAACAATAGAATTTGTAATTTTCTGCTATTTTTGCGGTAATAATTGTATATTTTTCTAAAAGAATTTAAAATACATTCAGTTAATTTTGCTTGTCTTCGACAGTGCTTCAAATATTGGGAGAATTTTCTATTAACTTTCTCAGCACAGCGGACCGTTCAAGTGAAAGCTTTCATCCCTAATCCAAAATAATCGTAAATTCGTGAAATATACTTTATGTGAATGGTCAATACGACAATGTAAGCGATCGTAAGCCATGTGATAGTCAATGCCTTAAATATCTGTACATTTTTATTGCATATTCAATATACTTCTCAAAGATTAAAATGTCCAAAATGAGTAATGGCTTGAAAACGATTGAGATTCACAAACAGTTTAGTTCAAGATTAAGGGGCAATGTTAACTGAAGTTCAATTATTTGAGAAGCGTCATTCCTTTATAAATATTTACCCGAAAAGGTAAAGAATATTATCCCCAACCATTTGAATGTAAAAATAATCAACAACACTTTTATTTGATTTGATTTAATTTTAATTTAATATATTTTTTTTACGTTCTAAAACTTTATTGGTCATTAATCATTTTTCTAAAATTAAAATGGCTCAAATATAGTCTTATTAGGATTTTTGCCGGTTTTCTTACCGATTAAAGAAAAATTTACACACATATAGCCTAAAGTATAAAAGTTTCAAAATTATTTTTCTTATCGGGTATATCCATCTAGCTGGAGACAAACAAAAAGTTTGTTCTCGGACATAAATATAAAGAGCTCTAGAAAATATCACGGATGGCTAAATCCAAAAACTTAGGTCAAGGAATATGAGGCCCTAACTTTCGTTTCTAGATAACTCATAGAATATTCTTCAAGCACGTAAAAGATATACCTGGTTACTAAAAAATAATTGAACATTTGAAGGGCTCATTGTTATATAATGATAAGCCACAAAATGGTGATCGGGAGTAAATCAGTGTTAAAGTTTAAATAAAAATTATAAAATCAGAAACATATTTATTCTACATTTGACAGGTTTACTTGAAACAAGTATGTAATAATCTATAATACAAACTACAAAGAAACAAAAAATTTGCATTGGTATGCCCAAAAACAAATAATTAACATTTTTTGTGTGGCTTGTCATACTATGACAAAAAGAAAATACTTTTTGATATACATGAACCAACTAGAATTATGTTACTCCAGTAATTCTGCTTCACCATCTTCATTTTGGTCAGGCTTATAAGAATGTTTTTTTTTTCCAATTTTGACAGGCTCTTTGTATTTAAGTGTTAACGAATCGAGCGTTAGCAGTGCTTTTTTTTTAATAAATTAACTTCCTGGTATGCACCATTAACAGCGTACTTAACAAAACAAGCATTGGGAGTATTAATGTGGAACATAAATGAAAACAACCCTAAAAAATCAAATTTGTTACTGTCGTCAATTTTGGTCGCTCTTTTGCATTCTGTTGTAGTATACTGATGTGTTTAAAGTTATTTTGTTTCATGATTGTGACCTCGAAAGGATTTTTTTGGGATTCTGATGGGGAATATATTATTGGAGCATATTTCCGATGGTGTTTTTCTATGAGAGCAGAATCCTGATCTGATGGTAAGTGCGTGTGGCCGCTAACAAGGAAGTGGTGAGTAATTTTTTAAAATTTCCTTTCTTTAATCATTTGCAACCACAAGGCCATTAACGTTCAGTTTTTATTTTGTCCCGGACAGTTGTCAGTGAACAACACCAGTTCATCAATGCCTGACTTATTAGATAAAAACTTTAAACCAGCACTTCCAATTTCATCACTACCTCTTTTAGCTGTGTCTTCCGTCCATACAAACATGTGCCCCTTTCCCAAACCACATTCATGTATACCAACTTTATAAAGCCATACTTTTCTGTAGTAAAAAAGCTACTCCTCTAGTCAGTTTCGGTACTGGCAGGGCCTGTTGTAAATCAAATATTACAACTAATTTTTTATCATTGGTTTTTGAATCAGCAGCTTCCGTTTTTAGCAAGTCCTGCATAGCTTTTACCTGTGCTTGTAAACATTTAAATTTGTCGTCAAAGAAGCTGTTAATTCGTCATTACTCTCAACTTTTGCTGCTTCTATTTTAATCAGCGTTTCATCACATGTGTTGCATGTATCGGATTTTGGCAACTTAAAACCTATATTAAAATCGGTACAAAAGATTCTCCTATATGTCGATGCAGAAACAGATGGTATATCCTTACGTTCACACCATGGAACATAAAACTCTTCATATAGACGAGTTACTGACATATCACTATTTAAATAAGTCTTTCCTAGATCGACTAAGTGACTCTGATACTTAGAAATAAGGTTAATATGGCCTTTAACATACTGGATAGCTTCATCACCACCCCAAAACGAGGGTAATCGTGCCTTTTTTGGGAGATTTCAAAAATATGCGAAATAATAGTGATTTTGGAGTGTAAAAATGTCACGTCTTAAAATCACTGTAGCGCCTGTTCAAAAGCACCTACAAACCCTTTTTAAAAAACAAAAATGAAGGCCTCCTTTATACTTTTAAAATTTTGTTTTTCTTTTCATTTGCAATCTACAGGGTGAGTTTTAGGTATGGAACGCTTCAATTATCTCGGAAACGGCTTGAACAATTTTTATAGATTTTGGTGTGTAAGGGTCTTGTGATGCGGTCAATATTATGGTCATATTTACATTGTTGTCAGATCTTTCATCTTTTTGAAAATCTAATTAAGTCGCTTGTAGATGTGCAGATTAATACTCTAATAATTCTTCGTGATAAAGTATATTATTTTTAATCACGATTGCACTACCTCCTTTGGCTGCATTACCAGGGTGTATTATGCGGTAATCTTTGAATTGTATGTATAAATTGATTTGCAAAATATTTCTCAGATATGAGGCAGATGTCAACTTCCTCGATGTCAAGGATCGCCTATAACTCTTGCTGATGTTGTAGTTACCCATTGGCATTCCATTACACGATTCTGATTTCACTAGTCATTTGCGATTTTGGGAATTGAACCCTTAGTGCTATGTTCCAGAAGAGTAAATCTTTCATTAAATTTTTTAGTTCATCTAGTATGAGCTGTAGAGCCGAGTCTGATTCTTTCTCATTCTGATTTGTAATCATTCTGGTTTGTAATGAATCGCTATATTTCTTATTTACAGTATTTACAGTTTGTTTCCAATCAGCAGCATTTTCTATATTTTTATTTACTCTTCTTCGTGAAGGATTCGGTAGGTTGACCTTTATTGTATTTTTGTTGACAAAACAACAACAAATGACATAACAAAAATTTAACCCATTAATGCACAAAACTTTTTTTTACGTCGTTCAAAGCTTATATTCAGTAAAACAATACAAAACAACTATAAATAGAGTAATAATGTATCCTCTTGGTATTATGTTTTTTCTTTGTCGAATAGGACCGGGTTGATTTTTCAACCAAAGAACCATTGCGGTCCCAACGACTTTGAAATTTCACTGGTTGAAAAATCAACCGCTTGTTCAATTTTGAGGAAATTGTGTTACTAAATAAGAAAACCGCTTTAGACAACGTTTTATTCAAAAGATAATTATTGTAAGAGACAATTATTACAAATGGAAAGGTGTAAAATATTCCAAACAAGGGGCAATATCTCTTCTGCTTCTTCTCTGTGCTACAGAAAGCACATTTCCGAGAGGTACCTTTTACAGGTAAATGTTCACCAATAATTAAACTTCTAACCACAGGATTAGTAGACACCTTTCGTCCTTCAATCTTGTTTATTTTACGAAATGCTGTTGCTACAAGACCCCTTTCTACTTGAAAAATTATGTATGAACTCATTGGCAAAAAAGCTGCGGTATGCCAAATGTGACATAGGCTTGCGTGAATTTCTTTTCATTCTAAGATTATACACTATATAACTGTTTACTACTGTAGCATTTAGGAGTAGTGCAATAGTTTCATCTACCATTTTCTGGATTTCCAAGAGAGCGTAGCAAGAAAGCATCTGATCGAATCTCTCAACGTCCCCCATAAACCGATTACAATCACAAACTGCTTTTGGGCATTTAATTTACCACCATCTTCTGAGTCTATGGCTTGATCATCAGTTATGCCATCAATCCATCTGTAGATTTGCTTGAGATCTAGCTCTTGTAGCTTGTCAATTCTGAGTCTGGACATTCTGAAACAGAAACATCATTTACTATAACAACAAATTTAATGTTGCTGTTATTACCAATGCTTTATAATTATTATTTTGTTATAATAATTGCTATTATTATTATACAGACTAAATAAATAATTGCCAGTTTCAAATCAACTAACATGTTGGAAGTATGAACTGGATATAACATCTCAGCCGAAACTTTATATACTAATTTAGGATTTTATTTCATACATATAATGTTTAGTTAATGAAAATAAGTTTAAAGAATTTTGCTAACACTACTAATTGGAAAATTAAAACAGAAATAAAAGCACATAAAAGTAGCCTAAAAAATTTGCCGTCCAACAATATTTTATTGTGTTTATTACTAATAAGCTGCAATCCGTTTGCTTTACATAATTTGACAACGTTCTGTATAAACAAATGATATAAAATAATTAAAACTTACCTAAATAACGGTTTTTTCATAAAAATCGGGCAATTCAAACAACAAAACAGAACACATGTAAGCCAGTTAGTACACTAAAGGCTCAACGGTTGAATTATAAAGCACTTGTAACCGTAGTTCGCACGCGTTTGCATTTACCGATACTGACTCATTGAAAGATCGTTTCTTAGACCGAATCGTGATAACTTGCTTATTCACAAACCTGTGCGACATTAAGAAGTCAGTGATTCATAATCGGTTGATATATCGACTAGAAATCGTTAAAGGATACCCCAATGCTCTTTTAAATGTAGTGACATTGAATATGGTATAAATGTATTTTATTTTATGGGAGAATATTTCTGACAAAAATTTTGAGACACTAAAAATATCAAAACAACTTTTTTAAACTTCAAGTGTTATACCACCAAGGAGGGTTGTTTTTTTTAGAAAGATAGGTATTTTTCGAATATTTAGACATCTGTGTTCTTGTACTGATATCCTGCAAAGTTTCTTTAAATATGCCTGATGATAGAGGATATGTTCTAAACCCCGAAACCGATTTTTACTACCACTTTTTACTGCCAATAAAAATATATTTTTACATAAAAAATATATTTTTTACACTTACAAACACTTAAATTAATTAAAGACAAATGCCATTTTATTCAAGTGAGAGATAAAAATATCCGCTATTGGTAACTATTCAAACGCAGTTCCCCTTTCTGTTGCCTCTTTCTAAACGAAAATGAAAGTCTAAACGTGTCGTAGAGGAAGTTCAGTCACGCATACTGCCGTTAAAATATCCCTTTACGTTCACCAAGAGTTTCACGGAGGTCAAGGTAGCGACAGAAATTTTTCGGTTACTTTTTCAGTTTAGTTCAGAGTTCAGCCGCTCATTACTCACCGTTTCGGTCATCCCAGGTACCTAAAGTGTCAAAAGAATTGAGC
This sequence comes from Diabrotica undecimpunctata, assembly GCF_040954645.1. Taxonomy (NCBI): domain Eukaryota; kingdom Metazoa; phylum Arthropoda; class Insecta; order Coleoptera; family Chrysomelidae; genus Diabrotica; species Diabrotica undecimpunctata. The sequence goes on from NC_092812.1 coordinate 53,937,126, forward strand.
TCTGACGGCGCTCTCTCCAGCTTATCTATACCAGGAGACCTGAATATTTTATAATTTTCCAATAACTTCCTGATACATCCACCTATCGAGACTAATATCTTTTTTACACGGTCTTGTAGATATATCCACTAATACATACAGTTGGTACAGTATAAATCCCGATGCACGTCATTATCTATGTCAGAGATCTAAGTTGACATTGTTGCCAAATTACAAAAAAAATTCCTGAATTCATTTTAAATCGAATGTATATAGCCATCTCTTCCAATATTGTGTCGGTTATAATAGTTTTAGGCAATTCCTCAATTGATAATTTTCTCTGTAAAATAAATTTTGAATTAAATTTTAAGAAATACGAGCACTGGTTTCCATTACACTCTGTATACTAAAGTTTGAATGTGATGAGTTTGGTACGGTGGTACTTAGAAAAATATGGGCTTTTAATTTTTTTAGATAAAAATATGCCCTTTCTATTTAAAAAAAATATCGATGGCGTCACATCTGCTAAGATAGTGGGGATAAAAGTTTTTTTTCCAAAAAGCATAAAATAGTCATTATTTTCAAATTTAACTTTGACTCCTATGCCCTTATTAATAACCCTTAATTTCTAATTAATTAATTAATTATAATAATAAATTAATTCGCACCCACAAGGGTAACCCTCGGAATTTTATATATAAACTGATTTAAATTCAATTTATCTATTAAACGTTTATATATTAACGGAATTTCTGATCCCGTATCAATGAGTATCTGTACCTTTTTACCTTTAATAAATCCATCAACCAACACTAAATTCAATCTTTGATGTTCCACTTTATTTTCCGTTAATTTAATAAATTCGCGTGGATGATTAACAAATTCGAGTTTGCTGTGATTCTTATTTAGTGGACGCCTTCGTGAAAATACGAACCGTGAGATCTGTTGTCTGATGTTGTTTTATGATTTACGTCTCTTCTTTGCGGTCTATTGTTTCCAAAACCATTTCGGTCATCTCTGTTGTTATGGCATTGCCCGCTCCTATTATTGTTGTGATAATTTTCCGTGTTTCCTCCATTTGCTACTGGTCGGTTGTGATTGTACATATTATCATTTCTATTTTGTCTATGGTACTCATTATTATCCCTGAATCTATTCTGTCGAAAATTATTATTAAATTAACCTTGTGGTCTATTGACTTGATTGTTATTTTGGAATCTATTCGTATGTGGTGTTGTTCGATTTCGGTCGTGACTTCTCCGCTCTTTTCTACGTGCTTCCCGCACTTGTAAAAATTGGCATGTCCCCGCCAAATTTGATCTTAATGTCACTAGACATTTGTAGATAACTTCTCGATTTTCCCGAACAAAAGCTCTTTTTCCTAACCTAACCTAACGTTACCTTCTTGTAAATCTCTCTCCAGTTTCCATTCCACCTTCTCTATTCCCTCTTGTATTCCTTTGCGTGTTTTCTCTTCCACAGTTTCTATTTGTTCATGTAAAATTTCTATATCCTTCCTCTGACTCTCTAGTTTTATATCTGTTTCTTCCGCTATTCTATCGACTTCCTTTTGTATTTGTTGTAGATAACCTTTCACTTCGTATTCATATTTCTCTAATTTGTTTTCAATCTGACTTATCATTTATTTATTTTCTTCTCTAATTTTCTCTTGATGTGCTTTCATCATTGTTCTATTTTCTTTTTACTGTTTCATATTTCTTGTTTCTCCTCAACTACGGTATCATTTGGTTCATTATGAGACACATCTTCCAAAATTAGTTCTTCCTCTTTGTTATCCTCTTTTATTTCCTGCATTTTACTTTGTTGTCGTGTGACCGACATTTTTTTAACAAATTTCACCAGTATCCACAAAAATCCCAAAGTTTTCCCAAATTTTATCAAATATACTAAATCCCTTTAAATAAATATGTCCTTTAGAATGTTTGTAAATTCACAGGTAACAATTTTAAAATTTTAGAGAAAAAGAAGATATCCAATGATATAAGATATATGCTTCTATTCCTGTTCTATCTTACACTATTTACTAGGTATTTCTTCACAGCCCTCTACGTTGGGAGACAGTTAATATGATATTGTAATTTTGAAATATTATGATAAAACAATAATTAAATTAATTATGATCTAATTAGCTAATTAAAACAAAAAAAATGTTATTTAATGAATTTTATTACGAATATGTGAATAAATTTTATTAACGACGCCAATTCCATAATTCGTCTGTTTTCTTATCTCAGGGTTCCTATTTGAGTTAAAAAAAAAATACCTTTCTCTTCAATAGTGTTCAATAAGAAGGGGAGTAAAAGGAATAAATAAAAAAAAACTCAAATTTGTGCAATACAATTAAAATATAATAGTAAAATAAACCATTTAAAACTGTTTATACAACTAACGAAATCCCTTAGAAATAATTGTTTCCCAAATCATATAGCTTTCACATATTATAAAATTACAATAGGAAAATTAGTCCAATCTATTGTCTCGTCTCAATAATTTTTTCTCTGCACTTTATGAAAACGATTCACCTTAATTAACTCTCTATCGAAAAACTCCTTCCCTGGTTCTGCTTATAAAAACAGTCCTGGCGATCAAAAGAACATTTTGACATCAGTTTCTATCTCCTTTTGGGATTGCCCCTTTCTGCTTAACTACCAATCTCTCCGGGAATAATAATTTGTTTGTACTTACAAATTCTGCACCCTTTTCATCCGGCAAATCAGCTTTCAAAACTTACTGACACTACTATTTTCACAAAATCTATACTTTTCTTTCAACGTTTAAAAAAAATACACACACACTTGTCGATTTGATCTTTCCTCCCTTCTCGTCCACCAGCAGATGATCACTTTTTCTGCTTCAAAAATCATTCTCGTCTCTTAATCCCTTCCATAATTTTCTGTTGACCAATCAACATCCTCGACTCAATTCTCCAAACGCCAACGCTTTCCAATTACCATAATTGTGTACAAAAATATAGACATATAGACAAAGACTTTCTACTTTCTACTAATACTCTTAATGACTTGTTTCGTGGTTTAATCCTTGAAAAAATGCAAGTAGATTTGATATTTCAATATAACATTTTATTTACTTAAACTAATCTTAAATACCTATCCTAATTTGAAAAGTCCGAAATTTACCGTAAATCTAAAATTGAAAAAGTCTCTTTTCTTCACAAAACAACAATAAAATTAAACCGTATATCTAAATATGATATAACTATAACATGATTTTACAAATTTTTGTGTCTTCTTCTTTTTCTCTATTAATTTTTCTTTATATACATTTTCGGATCATATCAATATGTATAAATGCTTATTTTTATCAGGTAATGTTTTAATGCCGTACCCCTGTTTTTATACAGACTACCACAACCTTCTTCACACAATTTTATTTCTCTGCATCGTAGTTGCCTGAATTTCGCTAATCTCACTACTGTCAAGGGAATCTAAGTTTCGTCTTTCACATGTTTCTTTTACTACTCTGGTTACGATGTTGTCTTTTAAGTAGTCTTTTTTGACACACACAGCCACATATATGCCAGGTAAGGTATAAGTAATGGGACGAATTGTGAGTTTACGTTTAGAAGGCAGCAGTTATCATATTTTATTTAACAATAAGGGATCTAAGATCGCTTGTTTCTGAGGTACAGTATGGTACATTTGGAAAATTAAGGTTTTCGGTATATATATTTATATATATATATATATATATATATATATATATATATATATATATATATATATATATATATATATATATATTGTTATGATATGTAAAATCGAGAAAAATATTGGTTTGTTTAAAAATATTTCAAAATTCAATAACATTAAAATAATTCAGATAAGTAGGATAATATCCAACAAACATTTCGAAGAAGGAGAGTTATTAATTTCTTGAATTACCTGTACCAAACAAAAAGTAAGCTTTGCATAAATTATTTCTTTGTTATACTTGAGTGACCCGCATAATTTTAAGTGAAAACAAAAAGACAATTGAACGGGGTTTTCCAAAATACATTAATGCAGTGATTAGGGACAAATAGAAGAGATTTTAGATAGAGGTTTTTGTTAGTTTTTAAGAATTATAGAAAATATTATTTGTAAATAAGTTTTAGGAAATTTTATAATTATAGGTAAAAATTTGTTTGTTATCGAAATGAAAAAATGGGGGAATTGTGACGAGTTTTGATTGGCGGAGATTGAAAGGTATGTAGGAATGAAAGTGTAGCTAGATTTAGGAGAGAGAAAAGAGTTCAGTTGGTTTTCCAAATCTGTAAGAGGAACAGTGGTTGTTCTCTGGCGGGTTCCTGAAATGTAGCAAGCAGTAGTGTTGAATGTTAGTGAGTTTTTGTGGAGTTAGTGTATCTGACAGAAGCTGAAGCAGAAAAATATTGTAAGTCATATTTCTCTACTTATATTCCAAGAGTCACTGTTCAGGCCAACGAGAGATTCAGTTTATCGTAAAGAGAAGATATTCCAAGAGTCATTTTTCACTCGGGCCAACGAGAGATTCAGTTTATCGAGAGGAGAAAGGCTATCATAATTTGAATGATTTGTGCTTTTGAAGGAGATCATTAAGGACGATATACTTGCAACAATCTGTGTAAGATTGCTGATTACATAGGGAGCGGTTGAGAGGAGATAATATAGTCTACAAGGAACAAGGATTTGGACCACTCATCATCAGAGAGAGATATTTTGTTTTCTGCAGTTTTTTCTTTTATTGATAACACAATTTTTACACTTAATTTAGAAAGGATATAAATATTTTGATTAGGAGAGTTAGAATAGTTCGGAATTTTGAGATCCCAATTAATATTGTTTGTACCATAAATTTTGATTGTTCACGTACGGAGAACAAAATTTTGAGAATCCTTATATGAGATTTGTTTATTGAAAACTTTTGAGTGTGAATTATTTCATTATTTTATTTCAATATATAGTGTTAGATCATATGTGTTTTTTATTATTCCGGTATTCTCTGGACCTTACCTTTCACATGTAATAGCATAGATATTGAAGCACGAATTTAACCCTGAGATAAAAGAATTAAAAATTGTGATAGAGTCATAATCATATCATTTAAATAATTTTAATTAATCAAAAAATTTAATTAGCTAATTATTGCTTGGCGCACCAAGACTTTAAATATCACAATAATATATATATATATATATATATATATATATATATATATATATATATATATATATATATATATTATAATTCGTAGAAGAATATTTAAAATATGATCCATTAAAAATGGATACATTTGGAGTAGAAAGGTATTAAGCACTGAAAAAAAAACTGAAAAAAAGTCATAAGAATTTTGGTTTAATTGGATATTTTGATAATAATACCCCACATAAAGGTTCCAAAAAAATATTTATTCATGTAAGCGTCGAATTAAAAAATTTTAATTTTATTTTTTGATAACATTTTTTGAGTACACTTGTATATATACATAAATTAAGACATGTCGTGCTATTTTTATTCCTTTAAGTAGTGGTATCATTTATAACAAGTCTCTCTAGATATCCTCTGTATTAAAATATTTTATAAAAGTTAGATTGCCTATATTTTTCGGCAAAACCTTCTTGTAAAGAATACGTTTTATATAAAATATCTTGGAAATACAGCATTGCATGTCTCACACCAACGACCCTTCTGGAATATTCTAGTTCGTGAAACAAGAAAATTGCGGAAAATGTAGTTAGTTCTGGGCTGTAAAATAAAAGGGTTATTTTTATTTAAGCTATATTTCGAAGAAAATTTCAAATTTGATAGCCGCATTGAACAATTTCATAATAAATTAAAAGATGATGGATGAAGTAGTCAGTATAAAAATGAGAAATATCTCAATTTTCCCAAACTTACTACAGTTTTTTTGGATTAAAGCAGATATCATCAGGTAGAAAGACTTTCTTCGGGTAGAAAGACTTGTAATTCATCGAAAGATTCAACTAATGTCTCCAAAATACTTCTCACATTCAGTGGTTCGCGCACAGATGTACAACGCATTGGACGTTTTTGGGGTTTTCTTCACCAGAGCAGTAGCAAGCTTTTCCTCAAAGTTCCAATTCTTTGCAACACACATTATATATATATATATATATATATATATATATATATATATATATATATAGGGTAAAGGGAGGAGAGATGGACAAGTTTATCTTACTCTGTTGTATCGTTTAACCTTAGTTGCTTAAGGGGGGGATGACGGATGATCTAATCTAGATTAGATTATCCGTCATCCTCCCCCTTCCAGATTATGAAATTCTCATTTTTCTTTTCTACACAACTCCCTCAGGGTTTGGTTTTCGGTCCTCTGGGGACCTCAGTCTTCTGTAGTCTATCCGTTTATCACAACTTTCTCAAAAACACCTTAATTTTCATTCTCTTTACTCAAATTTAACAGAGCCACCTACAACAATTTTATTTTACTATTATTATAGTCAATATAGACCAACAGTTCATTTAACTTACCAACTTATAACTTAATCTTTTATTTTCCTATGTACCTAGTGTTGCTTTATAACAGATAGGGCCTTTTCTCAAGTTATAAGTTGAGTACATTACGATCAATATATTACAAAACCACTCCCAACCATCAATTTTTGTCCATTTCATATACTTGTCAACACACAAAATATAACTACATCACTCAGTCTGTTAACACCTAATCAGATATTTATATTCATGAACTTGTAACTCAAGAAGTTTCAAATTTACCAGGTACCAAATGTTGTTTTTTGACATACAGGGCCTAATATAATTGAGTTATAAGTCAATTTTTACATGAACTTTATATTACAATAGTTTTATTTCATTCATTGAATAACATTCTCACATAATAAATATATTAATTCCTATACTTTTCAAGAACCAAACTTTCCACCTGTGTCTAGTTTCCATTTTCCAGGTACCAAATGTTATTGAAACATAAAGGGCCTTATATTAGAATCTTTTTCATCACACCACTTGACACTGTATAGTTGGTTGCCTAACTATAATCACATAATTTTCTCATCACAATTTCATCTCACATACATAATTTAAAACAACAACATTGATGGTTGATACTGTTATAATTTTGACGTGACAACGTCTTAAATTAGGTTGTGGCTCGGAGTCATTCATGAAAAAGTGTAACGCCCGCTCACGTCTGTTACAGTGAGTCACCGAACGAGAGAGAGGCCCGCCGGACCGACGAATGCCTTGCGTCTCTCTCTCACTCAAACATGATTGGTCCGCTGCGCGCGCTGCACTAGAGAATTAGGCGCGTTGAATCGGTGCGTGCTTCCGTGCTTGTGTCTCTGTCTTTCTCGAGCGTTCTTGGCGTTCAAGACACATTACAGCAGAAACACTTCCTTTCATTTCATGTTTCTCCTATCATCGTCCTATCCTCAACAAAATCACTCAAATAGAAATTAGTTAAGTTTAAGTTTACATGTACAATGTTTTAGTAAACAAAATATATTGCTATAGTTAAAATTTGTGCAATTCTTATTTTCATTCAATTCCTTGTTCCTATTGTGCAATTTAATAATATTTATATCAATAAATATTCTACCGAGAAAAAGACGTTGTCACGTAAAATCTTCGCCCGTAAAACCGACTTTACAGGCAACCGATTTTTTAATTTTATTTCAACTTTCACAATTTTAAATATATTACTTCATATAATAACGGTGGCTTCTGTCTCAAATAGACACATACAGTTACACTGACTGCTCTGTCATGACTTTCGTCATAACCTGTTAAGATTGTCATTTCAATCAGTTGCTTTAATAAAGTCCTCGTAGACATACCGTCTCAGGACATATATTGTAAGTATTAACCACATTTCACATTAACCTTAGTCAAAATTTAAATCATTTCATGTTCTTTTTAATTAAGTGGTTAAATATTTTAGGACACTGATGATGGAAAACTTATTCCGAAAACGTTTTGTCTTTTTAACATAGCCCGACTGGGTTTTTTATATACCTTTTTATAAAGGATTTTATTGGAAAATTTTTTATTATATGGTATACAGCCAACTACAGGAACTTAGTTTCCTTGTGAATTTTATTTGAGTTTTTCAAATTTCATTTTTTGTAAAAACAGGTGGTTTTGACCGATTATTTGTTAGTTTAATATGGAACTATATTTAAAATGTGTATTATAGAGTAAGAACTACTGCTGCTTATTTTAAAGTCTGCTTATTTTAAACAATACGGCTGGTCCATCTGTCCTCTTATTTAAGGATAGATGGATCATTTGCGAGGAGGAGAGTTGGACCAGTACGTTTTGTTTTAGGATTATGCCCAATAAATATATTCGCAAACAAAATACACATAAGAAAGGTAACTGGACCTCTAGGGAGCTAAGTGATGCCGTAGATGCTGTAAAGAATGGTGATATGGGTATTAATGAAGCCGACAAAGCATTTGGAATACCCAGAACGACTTTTAAAAGTCGAATAAAAACAAACAATATGAATTAGATGAACCGATTGGGTCCAGATTGTTCTTTAGGAACTGCTGTTGTAGCTAAAATGGTTAGCCACATAAAAAAACTACAAAAAGCAGGCTTTGCACCAACCAGAACTGAAGTAAGAACCATGGCCTTTAATTTAGCTCAGCGATTAGGAATCCCAAATAAATTTAATGTAGAAGAAGGTAAATTTTTAAATTCATAAATCTGATACAAGAGTAACTTATTGTCTACTTTTAGGTAAAGCTGCTAAAAAATGGTTACAACTCTTTTTAAAAAGAAGACCTGAAATTTCAATTAGAAAAGCTGAGAACACCTCAATGGTACGAGCTTTAGGAATGTCCAAAGAAACAGTCGATAACTACTTTTCTGATCCCGAGAGAATTATAACCGAATATAATCTTTATGATGAACCCGGACACATATTTAATACTGTCGAAACAGGATTACAACTGAATACTAGAACCGGTCAAGTTCTAGCAGAAAAAGGTTTAAAATGTGTTCCTAGCGTAAGCCCTGGGAAAAAAGGTGAAACGATCAGTGTAATAGCTTGCTGTAGTGCAGAATATTAGGATGTCGGAAAAATCAGCATACGTTAACAGTGACATTTTCTTAGAATGGTTACAAACACACTTTTTGTCGAGAAAGCCTCCAGGTAAAACCTTATTAATATTAGATCGCCACACATCCCAAACGACCAATCTGGATCTACTAGAATTTGCAGACCAAAACGAAATAATTTTATTTTGCTTACCATCCCACACAACACATTAACTACAGCCTCTAGATCGTGCTATTCTTAAGTCACTTAAAAGCAACGTTTATGCTAAATACCATTTTATGGTACAGAATAACACAAACAGTGTTCTAAAACGCCTTCAGTTTGGTAAACTCTTAGGTCGAGCATGGGGAAACTCAGCAACTGTCCAAAATGCGGCTTCTGGATTTAAATCCACGGGAATTTATCCGTTCAATCCATTAATAATCCCAGAATATGCATTGTTGACACACACCCCATTAGAAACAGAAACAATGAATTTTCCAGTTAGATCAGAATCTCCTCAACCAGGTCCCTCTGGAATCAGTGGTAAAATATCCTTGCACGGTAGACCAAACAAGTCATCAATTACTAATGAAGATATAACTCCCGGAAAGGCTCTTGATGAGGTAACGCCCGTGCCTGTTTGGCCCTAGCCAAACATTCTCTAGAAAATAGCCATTCTTTTGATTTTGAAAATCTACAGATTTTGGAAAAAGAAAAACATTACAACAAAAGATGCATATTGGAGATGATTCACATAAAAAATGATCCAAATTCCATCAATAATAAGACTGACATCAAAGATCTTTCCAATATGTATCATAATTTAATAAATTGAGTTGTTTTTTTAAATGCACTATGGCAGATATTTGAGATACGACCCTGAACCATTCCTATTTTAAGATATCTGCCAGATGTCATCTGTCAATGTCAGATACCAATTTTTAATCCATGTTAAACTTTTTAAAAAAGTGTAAACATGAAATTCAATTGTAAAATGTAATGTTTAAAGTTTAATAAAGTGCCTATTGAAAATGGCAAATTTGCCTAAACGTTTAAGCAAAATTTAAATAGTTTTATTTACATCAGACCGACAAACCAATGAAATAAAGAAGTTTCTATTTAAATATTTACATATCGATTACCCTCTGGGAATCAAAAGCTGGTTGCTAAAGAGAAGTGGTCGTTTAAGAGAAAAAATTAAATCAACTGATCTCCATTTTATAAAAACTTTTCAATTTATTTAAAAAAATTCAGATTCACATTTTATTAAAAGCTTAGATCTATTTGTGAACATGTTAAAATTGATTTCATTAATAAAATAGGCTCTAAAAAAATCTCTGAGACTTACAAAGTATTCAGATAAGTTTGATATATTCGACACTGGAAAAACTTCAGCTGATTTGTATCCATTTTTTAAAATTTTTAAAGTAATAATATTTTAACTCTATCGAATGCTGTCTTGTTGTCGATGAATATTTTATAAAGTACTAAATTAATTAATTCACGGGTCGTCCTTCTCGTAAAAGCTAAAGCCACACCATATTCTCTAAGGGGTTAAATTTTAGTTTTTTAATTTTCTTATCTTGAATAATCCCTAGGATATGCTTTAATATTAATAAACTAATGAAGGCCACATAAAAAAAATTAGTTAGCTTGAGCCATGATAAAGATGCATTGTGTACCAATAACTGGTCTATTTAGGCTAATAAGTAAAATAAGGGATATTAATGAGCCAAATGTCTGTAGGTCACGTTTACGGATTATCCAGAATAGTTAAAATTTCTGTAACGGATTATTAGGGTTTATAGCTTTACCCAACAAAGCACATAAATTGTAACTTTGCAAATTAGCTACAAAATATTCAGAAACACATCTATTGAAATGGTATATCTGTACACACAATTTTCACTAAGGATGTTTAAAAGAATTATTTGAAGACAATTTAAGTATTTTATTAATAGATAAATTAGTACAAGCGTCACGTTCAGATGTTTATCATTTATAGCAAAATGACAAACCAGAGACTCCAAATTACCAGAAAGATAAGTAAATTTATGGTAATGAAAATTCAACTCGGTAGTGAGATAAATAGGTAAGTCATCTTCTTTTTGTCTTTCTGTGGCATTGTGTACCGGCTTGTTTTTTTATGTCATAGTCCCATCTTATAGTTTATTTTTATGAACGAGAGAGTAATTAGCATAATTTTAACTGGTAGCTCCGACCACTCCATGGGCGTGCTCAAGAATAATTGAAAAATTACTTTGAATAATTGTAAAAAATAAATGAATTATTTCAGTGTTATAAAGTGTTATGTGTATGTAAACAAAAGTGACCTCTTTTATCACACACTATATTAGAACTGACTGGCCTACATTAAAAAGGGTTTTAAAAAATTCACATTTTTTTTTAATTTTTAAAAATTACAAAAGAGAAAAAGAGTTTTTAAAACCGTCTAAGGTATGTTAAATAGATGAATAAAAATATTAATATAAAACTTACAGCTACTTGTTACAAATCCAAATCAGATTCAGAAGATGAACTTTCAGAACCAAGATTTATAATAACTGGCTCGATCATTTTATCAGTAATATTGTCCAGCTTCCACATTTTTTCCTCTTCTTTACTAGTGTGATTTACTGCCTTTTCCCAGTTTTCAGGTTTTACAGTATTTACGGCCTCCAAAAACAACTGTTTAACATCATGAATTTTAAAAGTGGTATTTTTTCTTGAAACTTCACTCTTTATCTGTGCCCATACCAGTTCAATCGGGTTTAATTCACAATGATATGGTGGGGATCTAAGTACTGTCATTCCACGATTTTTGGCAATTTCATCAATTTCGTATTTTTTAAATTTTTCTTTATGAAGGACACACAACGAATAAAGTTCCTTTCTTATAGATCCGGGATGGTACGTAATATTTTTTGAACTCAGCCAATTCTGCAAGTCTTTTTTTAACCACTTGGTTGTGGGCAGTCCTTCTATAAGTCTGGAGTGATAACTTGCATTATCCATTACTATTACACAGTTCTTAGGAAGAAGATCTATCATTTGTTCGAACCATTCTTGAAAGACATCAGCGTTCATGTCTTCATGGTAGTCACCGGTACGAGTTGATTCAAAAGTTAATAAACCACCTTCAACAAAACCGTCTGAACTGCCAATGTGTACTATTATCAGCCTGCGTCCCTTTCCTGATGGTGGGTTTAAACCAGTAGATAAGTTATTTACAAAAGCGTGCCTTTGACTTGTAACAGTTTCATCCTGCCAAAATTTATTTGGTGTATGACCCTCGTTGATCCATGTTTCATCAAGATAAAATATTTTTCTTTTTTGGTTTCTCATTTCCTTTATGGTTCTTAGATAATGTCTTCTCCATATGACAATATCGCTTCTTTCTAATAAAATAGACTTTCTGGGATTCTTTTTCCAGCGGAAGCCTATTTCTTTTAAAAGTTTCCATAACGTACTTCGACTCATTTCTGGGTAATCCTTATCATCTCGAACTGAGACAAGAACTTTATCCAATGTTGGAAATTCTTGTCTAAAGAAGAATTCATGCACTTTCCGTCGAAGTCCTTCTTTAAAATGATATTCTATTTGAAATTTTGGTTTCCCTGGAGCATTACGTGGCATTTGAAAACTACCACATTTCTCTTCTTTAATAACTCTGTAAATCGTAGATTTCCCAACACCAAGTGTACTGCTAACTAACTCAACGGTCTCATCAACACTTTCACATAAACGTTTGTCTGTAAATGATTTAAAACAATTAAATATTAATGTTTTTTCATTAACTGTTAGAGGACCAATTTTTCGGCGTTTACACGGCACTTCCAAATTTTCCATAACACTAGTATACACAATAAACTGCACCTTGCAACTGAAGTACCTACTTTTAGTGAACTGTTAAGAATTTTGAATACGCCACTTGGACCTTCCTATATACAAAATGGAAAAACCTACTATCACATTTTCTGTGGAATAAGTTTAGAAGGTAATTATCTAGTCAATTACTGTCGTAGATTCCTGGAATTAAAGAATTAAATGTTTGATTGTTGAAACCCTTACTTCGTGGAATGCACTCATTTCAGATAAAATAAAACGTTTTATTTTATCTAAAGAATTAAACTTTATTTTGCAAATAGGCAAAGAATTAAACTTTATTTTGCAAATAGATAAAATAAAACGTTTTATTTTATCTAAAGAATTAAACTTTATTTTGCAAATAGGTAGGTACTTATTAAACTTTTATTGGTTATATATAACCAATAAAATAAACATCTTACATTTCTTGCAAATTCATTAGTACCTGTTAACCTCCATCACTCCGACACTGGCAACCTTATTTAGGGATTAGTAACCCTCACAACTATTGTATTCTGTTCTGCTCCAACCTTTATACCTGCTGGTCATACTCAATTTAAAATTGTTTTCCTATATATTTCTGTAAACTTGTTGACAAATATCTGTTTTTCATTGAGTCACCCGTATCAACAGTTTAGGGATTTGCATACATAATTTATTGTTTTATTACTCTCTCATACATAAAAATACACTATAACCCATTAGCAACGAGAAAAGAAAATATTTTTTATATGCAATAATTTTATTTAAAACTACGCAAAAACAACTTATTTTTGTTAAATTTAAGCCGAAATAAAAAAATTCTTTTTTTTTTTGGAAAAAAAAGGTGGACCGATACGGGACCACTAGGCGTTTAGCAAGATAAAATATTGAAACAATTCATTAATTTGTCCCATTTGTATGAAATGGTTTAAAACATGAAATGCAAAGCCCAACGTTGCATTTTTCACACATTGTACGCCCTTTTGAACTGCACACTGGCATGGCGCACCGCTTTCTTTTGCCCTTAGGTACAGAGATAATCCAATGATCCTTGCAGTCAAACCTGACTCAGTCAGACACTCGAAAATCACTTCCTGCTGCTCTACCTATTTTTCCAGTTCTTTTAGCGGGGACTTTATATGTCGTTAAGTAGGTCTAACAATTGAATGAATCGTAAACATTTTCTGAGTTTTGTATAAAAATACTTTTACCTGACAAATACTTCTTCTAAACTCTAAGAGACTAATATTCTTCCCGGATTTCCTACATATGGTCCAAGCATTTTGAAGAGCTGCATTTTTTGGAATGTATGCCGGCTCGGTAACTAAAAAAAAATTACCCATATATTTTCATTTATATAAATATTGCTCTTTTCTTCTTACCAATATATATTACTGTCCATGAGATCAGTTCCTCCCATGCTGTTATTATACTGCGAAAGAAGATATGGCCTAGGTACTTGTATTGTCTTGCTATCCCTTTTGGAATATCTTTCTACATTTTTGACCGGCTGAACACCAAAACATATGCTTGCAGCTGTTACAACTTTGTTGTCCCTCCAGCGAACATATTGAATACCAGTCTCCTTATTCAACGTTGAACAATATTCCCCTCGTGCCCTCTTTTCCATCGTCTTTTTGGAAACAAGTGGACAATTTCTAGGAATTCTATTATCCCTCACAGTACCTGTAACCTCGTACCCATTAGCTTTTAGAGTACTTAACAGTTTGTACTGGTAAATAAATTATCAACGAAAAACTTGTATCTCAGAGATCCTTTGTCACCCAATTCTTCGATCATCTGTACCATGGGAGCTGCATCTTTTTCGAAATATTTTTGATATTCTTCATTAATCTAGGATTTTTTCCCTGATATACTTCAAAGTTTATCAAATATCCGCTAGGTGTATTCATACACCACACCTTATAGCCAAACCTTAGAGGCTTTCCTCTGATAAACTGTTTACATTCATGATGCCCAAAGTAGCGTATCATCAATTCATCATAAGCTGTATTTTCTTCTGGGACAAAATGCTCTATGAACGATTTTTTTAACATATTTGTAAGTGATCTTAGTTTGTACATTTTGTCATTTTTATCTATATTATTATTGTCTGCAAAATGAAGTAAACGAAAAATTTGTAAAAACCTGTCACGTCTCCTTGCATCAGACACCAGAATATTTTGCATGTCAGGGCTTCTCTCCCAGTAGCTTCTTTTAGATGATAGCTTATTATATCCGCTTACTAAGAGAATTGCCATAAATACTTTCAATTCAGGAAGTGTCACGTTAGGGTTCGGTTGATTTATCAGTAGAGCATATTTTGTTGTTTCAGACACTATCATTTCTAGCAACTCATCAGTAATAAATAATTCAAACAGTTGCACACAACTAATCTCTGAATATTTACTGTAATCCCCTTTTGGAAAGTTGCGCGGCATATAATGAAGGTCTCCGTCAATATAAGTTGTAGGTTCTGGCAGATTAATTACCATTCGGGGATTTGTATTAGTTTTTATTTCATAAGAACTATTTACGCTCTGCAAATCCTTATCATAGCTTGCTTCTAGGTCTGATTGTACACCTCCTAGACGTTCAGAGTCTGCAAATACAACTTCCACACCTGCACGAAGTTGACGAGGATTCAAGTTATCCAGGTCACCACCTTCGTCTTCGTCACCTGAATCCTCATCCCTAAGGAAATTTGATTCGGGCGGCTCAATAAAAATGTCTGTTACATCATCTTCTTCATATGCGATATCTAAAGCTTCCTGTAGTGTAATTCCACTGAAATTATAAAAAGATATGTTTTGACTACATAACCGCCTAGTGTTTCCATATGGGTACAGCAATATTTACATGAATTTTTAACTGCCCCTTGTAATTTTGATACAAAAATATGCACACTACGTTATATTTTAAGATCTTTTAAAATAAGTAAAATTGATTTGATCCTAGTATTCCCAAAAAAAGGTACTGAAAATTTACTTACATAAATCGGATGTCCATTATCAAACACTTTTTACTATAACACGATTTTCTAACTTCCTTAGCTTGTGAAATCTAATAAAACACTGATGAGTATTCATCAACGCAGGTTCAGACAAGTCTAAATAAAGTATACATGCGGTAAATGTAATGTTGGTTGCCTGTTTTATTATAATTTTATTGTGTTGAACAATACCTTTACAGCTGGATCCATATGGTGACTGTAGGTGCTAATGGGTTAAATTTGGACGTCTTCTTGGCCTCTTAGATAAACATACTCGTCTACTGTCTCAAGTGCAGTGTTATTTCTAATTACATCTTGGACACCCAATAACTCTTTGTACATGGTTTTTGATTTTGTCAAGTTCATTTTTAGACCAACTAAATTGCTAGCTAAAATTAGGTCTTAGGTGTATAAGTTCTTGTAGTTTTGTAAATCTTAGATGGCTGAGGTATATTACATCAATGGATAGGCCTTTGTTCTGTCCTTCATTTGGCTGATTTTTTTATTTATTTTCTAGAGTTACAGTAAAGAGCTTTGGTAATATCGCGTCTCCTTGTCGGACGCCTCTGGTAGTGGAAAATTCTGGAGTGTTTTTATAAATTTTTTACCTTAGCTTATGCTTGTCTGTATACATTTGCTAAAGTCTCTATGAACGATTTGCCAATGCCTTGCCAATCTATGAAGATTAAGGCTAGAGGTATTTTATGTTCTTTAGCTCTACTCATTAGTTCTCGAAGAGTATGGATATGATCCATGGTACTGAATTCACTTCTGAAGGCAGCTTGCTCTTTTGGCTGTGCAGCATCTAATGCATTTGTTAATCTGTTGTTAATAATCTTTGTGAATATCTTGCATACAATTGGTAGTAGACTTATAGGTCTGTAGTTTTTGATATCCTCTTATCTACTTTTCTCATGAATGAGAATTATGTTTGCTGTATTCCCGTGGTCTGGTATACATTTTGATCTTAGTCAGTTAGGGTTAGTAAGGGTTCGCTGGTGTGCTTCGATTATAAGGTGCAGAAACTTTTCACCCTCCTCCTTCTGCTATATAACGTACTCCCATAATACACCATATATTGCCCGGGTATTATGTGACATATGTCTTCGTGAACGTAGGAGGTAGGATTCGTCGGTAGAGCTGTTTGACTTTTTAGATGAGCTATGACCTATTCGTCATTAGGAATTGTTTAATCTTTACCAGAGAATTTGATCGTTTGCTCCAACCAGCAAAAGAACAACTTCTCTCTCTTTCTTCCGAACTAGAGTTCGGAATTTAAGAAATATAGTTATATTTATATTTGTCATTTGTTCAATGTTATTTCATCTTGTTTTCATTTTATTTTATATGCTATGTATAATGGTAATTAATAAATTTAATAAAATCAAGAATGCAACTAGAACAGGAGATGAAGCACACAAAAAAATGTTTACACGACGAACTAGAAAAAAAAAAAGCTAAAGTATTTTTCACGATTTGTAATTTTAGTAATGAAACAAAACCAATGGAAAAATTAGTAAGAAGTTGAATAGACAATTTTGGGGGAAGAATATATATAAATATACATAACCACAATAACAAAAACTATAATCCCTTACTTTATTTTCTACCTCACTGAATGCATTTATCTTTAAAATCCAGTAAAACTTTTACTCCCAATATGTGAAATTATAAATGCATTAGACTGTTAACATAACTGTTCAGAACCCATGAAATATGAGTTTTTTAGAAATATAGCGCTGTTAAAAAAACCATAAATCGTGTTAGAATAAAATATTTATCAACTCGTTCCTTGCATAATGCAAGATCAGAAATAAGACAATTTTGTATCTTTTTCGGTGATGTTTTTTATTTCGCGAAGTATTACAAGCTAAAACAGAATGAATGAGCGACTAATTTATATTATATACTTATATATATATATATATATATATATATATATATATATATATATATATAATAAGAAAATAAGATAAGATAATAATTGGAGACTTCAACATTAATTTCAAAAAAGCTTCTAATGAATTAAAAAAATTTTCGTGATCTTATTTCTACTTTGGTCTGAACCATAAATATTAATGAATTTACAAAAATCACAACTAGATTAGCAGCTTGTTTAGATAACAGCTTAATAAAAATAAGCAGTGAGATAGTTGGTTGTGGAATTGTGGACCATGTATTTCTGATAATCTTGCTCAATTACTCTACTTAAAAACAAGATCTAAAAAAAGTCGTAGTGCTAATACATACAGAAGACATATAACAAATAATGGCATCCCTATGTTAAAACAGTCGTTAAATAACGTTGACTGGGTTTCAGTTGTTTCTCTCAAAACAGCAACAGAATTAGCTCAATTTATTACCAACATGTGTGTAAAGTTGGTGGTTAAAGGCTGGTTATGGACCTCGGAGGTAATATGAGATGTCGACTCTTATATTGCAATAATATTCAGAAATGTACACCCGTTTCCCAACGAAAGGGTTGGGGGTTCTGGAAACAGAACTCGGCTCTGCCAGTAAATCCTACTCTCACGTCCTCGAAGACATATATGTCTCGTAGCCACCGGATATATGGCGTACAATGAATGTGCGTTATATAGCAGCGCACAGAGGGTGAAAGGCGAGTTTCTGGCGCCTTAAAACTGAAACATAATCGACTAAAGGAAAATTCTCCAACAGATAATCCTGGTCCTTCAAGCTTGGGGGTTGGAGGTATGGGTCAGTCCCTCATCACGCCGAGCCTCGGAATATAGATGAAAACTTACGACGACGACACCTGGCAAAGAAAAGGACTTTGAAAATTGGTACTTGGAACACTCAAGGCATGACTCACAAGACAATGGAAATTTTAACTGAAATGACGAAGCAAAAAATGGACATCACAGTGCTCTCTGAAACCAAAAAGAAAAGCCAAGGAAATGAACAGATTAAAGACTACATTCATATATGGTCAGGAGTAGAGAAACGCTTAAAAAAATACATAAAGACTATGTGTACATCTCTGAAAGAATTCTGACAATAACTGTCACATTGTACGGCATCGAAACAATAGTTGTTGAAGTCTATCCGCCAATAAACGATTCAAATCAACAAGTTAAAGATTTCTTTTATGAAGAGTTATCAAACATTTGTGACAAAATAAAAAGTCATCAAGAAATAATACTGTTAGGAGACCTAAATGCCAGGGTAGGTTCTCAAATAGAGGATGACGTAATGGGAAGGTACGGAGAAATAGTTAAAAATGGTTCAGGGGACAGCTTAATTGAGTTCTGTCAACTTTTTGGTTTAAAAATAATGAATACCCAATTCCAACATAAAGATATTCATAAATACACTTGGAAACGACTTTCACTCCAACAGAAGTCGATCATAGACTATATAATAAAGAGACATAAATCAAAATTTAAGTGCCAAGACTGCAGAGTAAAAAGAGGATCTAACTGTGGGACAGATCACTACTTTCTTTTAGCTAATCTTTTGTGCCCCTTCAAACAATACTACAAACAGAACACCGAAAGTGAGAGTAACAATACTACACAGTACAAAACGGAAAGATATAAATTGCACCTTTTATTCCAACCAAGTATTAAACATCTTTTTTAATCTAGATTAGAAAAAGAAGTAAATGCGATGGAAAGAAATGTGGATGTAGAACAAGAATATAACAACGTCAAAGCGGTAATAAAAAAATTGTTTATGGCATATGAAATATATAAGATATGGGTAACAAATAAAACATCTAGCAATAGAGTAACATATTAAAGGGAAAACGGAGAAGTACGCAACCAAATAAAAGAAGCAATAAACAATTTCTGGGAACAAAAATGTGTCCAAGTTGAAAATTTAATTGGTGATTCTCAGATTACGGAAACATGGAGAACTATCACTAATCTAAAGAAAAACACCCATAACTCCTTAAGAAACTTAATTCCTATAGAAAAGTGGGAAAATCACTACAAAAATTTACTCCAAGAATCCAGATTGGAATATATAGGAGAGGAATACAGTATGGAGAGACAAACAAATAGTAACATTGAAAAACGGGCGATCTCCAGGACCTGGCAATATTACTGTAGAGTTACTTAAAGCAGGAGGTCCACTCCAAATAGAACGAATAACTTTTCTAATGAATCAATGCTGTCAACAAATTAAAGTACCATCTGAATAGAAAACCGCTCATCAAGTGTCCATCTTTAAACAGGGTAATCGAAAAGATCCTAACTGCTGCAGAGGATTAAGTGTCCTACCTACTTTCGGGAGATTGTTTTTAAATAAAATAAAGGAAAAAATACAGGATGATGTAGGACATCTAATTATCGAAGACCAAAGTGGATTTACGCCTGGTAGATCTTGCACTCATAACTTGTTTAGACTCCAACAATTAATAGAAAAAAGAATAGCGGTTGGTAACGGAGTACATCTAGCTTTCATCGATCTAGAAAAGGCGTATAATACAGTTCCAAGACATAAATTGTGGCAAGCTTTACAACAACTCGGCATTAGTCCATACCTTTTAGGAATAATCACAGAAGTATACAGAGATAACACCACTTACATAAAAATCGGAAATAGTATACCAGAGCTAATAAAAGTAAATAAACGACTAAGACAAAGATGCAGTATGTCACCCTTACTGTTTAATTTATATATTGAGGCAGCCCTCCAAAATTGAAAAAACCACTGCCAGGGAAAGGGAATCCCCATAGGAAATGACGTACTGTTCTCCCTAAACTTTGCGGAGGACCAAGTTGTTCTAACTCAAGATTCTTATGATCTAGAATTTATGATAAAGCGTCTATACAGAGAATATGTAAAATGGGGGTTACAAGTCAGCATGAAAAAACAGAATATTTAATTATCAATTCAGATACAAGGTTTGAAGTGTTGATAGACGAGGATGTGGGAATCAAACAAGTAGAAAAATTTAAATATTTAGGTGGACTCATTGATAAGAAAGGCTTGGGAGAAACCGAAATTAAACACCGAATTAGTCAGGGAAGTAAAATTGTAGGATGTTTGAACTCCTTATGATGGGATCGCAACATTTCCAAAAGGAACAAAAAAGAATAGGGCAAACCATGGTTGAATCAGTTCTTTGTTATGGCTCTGAAGTATGGACAATTAATGTAGACCTGAAGAAAAGATTGTTGGCAGTTGAAATGGATTATTTGAGAAGTGCTAGAACATCAAGGCTGAAAAGAAAGATCAATGAATCTGAAACGTTAATTTTAGTTAACGAAGTGAACTGACATTAATTTTCCGATAAAAAAATTACGAACTTATAGTACAACTCCAATTTCTTGGTTTGATGATGAATTAAAAGTAATGCGAGAACATCTTTCGACAGTTAAGATAATTACTGATGTTACAAAAAATTATAGTGAGTATAAAACCAATAGGAAGCACTACAAATTAACAATATCAATAACAAAACTGAGTTATGAGCATTTCTTTTCCAATTCAGACAATATATCTCGTGACAGTTGGAAAAGTATAAATTATCACAGAAATTAATTTCAAAATAAAATAATCTGTCCAAGCGCGATTACATTAAACGATTTCAATAATTACTTTACTTAAGTAGCCATAAACTTTTTGAAAGATGTACACTCTCGTTGCCACTCTTTAGTTTTATTATCTGTTAGTGAAACTGAAATCAGAAATGTTTTGCATAGCTTGAAAAATTCTCACGGTACGGATTTTTATTTCTTAAACAAAAAAAAATTGTGGAAAAAATTATTGACAAATTAATTATACTTTACAATAATTGTACAGCTACTGCTACTATACCAACATACCGATATAATTATTGACAAATTAATTATACTTTATAATAATTGTACAGCTACTGCTACTATACCAACATTTTTCTTCTTCGTAATCTCTTGAATATCAAATCTAATACATTTCCATAGTTTTTTATGTAAATTTTTCTTTCATTTCTTCATTACCATTATAATTACTTCCTACTTTAACTAAATATTACCTCCTCTAGTCTTTTATGTCCTTCATTGATGATCTTCTTTTCTATTTCTATAACATTTTATCTTATATTTCCAATACAATTATTTTCACTTACTTATCATTAACGTTACCCTATTCACACACAATTAGTTATAATAATTACACTCAGGGTATTATAATCCCTTCTAGTGTTCTTTAAAATAAATTTTCTCTTTTTTCACATTTAGTTAATCAATCAATTAACTCATTCTTAATTTATTTAGGTCTCTAATCAACACATTTGAATTTCTGTGCTTTTTTAAAAAATCAGCTTCCACTTTCACTGATCAATTTAATTTTATAGTCAATTCATAAAATATAAACAGTAGGTTTAAACAACAATAAAAATACTAACTGCTATCTCAATAAACTAATTTATAATAATATATGGTACACAACCAACTCGTGGGGACTATCCCTTTTAATGTTATTAATAAAAATTAGTAATATTACATTGTTTACATCTATAAACTTTTTAAAAACGATTTACAGACTGTAAATTGAAATGACAGCTATGAAGTTTTAATAACAATAATTATGATTATTTCCCCAAAAATATATAGTATTCAAGGTAAAACATGTACGAAAAAACAATTACAGCATAGGTATTAGAATTAATTCAGAAAACTTAAACCTAAATTATTTAGTTGATATCATTTTTAATCATGATTTCTAAATTTTTGTTATATTCAAAAAATCTTACGTTAAGGTAATATTGCCGGTAAAAATATTTCTGGAAAGTATTTCATGGGAATGAAAATGCATCCGGACGCGGCAAAAATCTAGCTTGTTCCGCTTGACCGCAAAAAGCCATCAATCATTCGCATGTGTGTTGATGTAATACGTAATGGTGTGTTAACTTCTTGATGGTGTAATATCGGGCGAAAGTTATATCCCGATATGAAGCGCCATAAAGAAAGTATATTTGAAGGAATTATGACGAAGTATGTACTCAAACAGGAATTAGGGTAATTTACCGTGAGATCCAAATAATTTGTTCAAAGTTGCCGAATCCTGCTTCTTCTAATTTTCGCTTGCCCGGAGTGGAAACACTAAAAAAGGAATAGGTCTCTAAACATTCTAAAATTTATTTTCATACAAATATACATTCTGAGTAATTTTAAATACGCCGTACGGATCCTATGGGATATTACTCCCTTTTAAGACAAACGTTTCAGGTTTAAGTTCAAAATTTATTTTATACAAATTAATTTTTGGATAATGAGTATATACTCATACTAAATTAATGTAATAATATATTATTATATGATTATATTATTACATTAATAAAAGTATAACTATATTATTATATTCTTATATTTCCAGAGTTAGCCACACGGCTCACACTCTCTCTAAGGGGAAAATATCACTTATCTCAGATACCTACGGCATCAAAATGATAGAACTCTGGTGGAACTCCTTCCGTGTTATCGAGCCCTAGGTGGCCTGGTACGTCGGAATATCTCCCAAAAATTTTCTTACGCATCTAGTTGTTGAGAGCAGTTCTGCTTTTTGCATGGTCTTATAGAGATGTTCATTAAGAACCAGCTGTTTTATATTCTCTAAGAGACTCTTCGGAATAACTCCTGTAGTAGAGAGAATAATAAGTATCGTGTCAGTACTTTTCATTCTTCATTGTCTCCTTATTTGTATTTCCAGATCTCTGTACTTAACGATTTGACTAATCATATACATAAAATCATACTGAGAGCCTGGAATAAGGAACAAATCCCAGAAGAGTGGTGTATTGGGATCGTTTGCCCGCTACACAAATAGGGCGATGAATTAGAATGAAGAAAATATAGGGGAATAACCCTCCTTAATACAGCATACAAAATATTTTCGAGTATTTTATATGGTCGCCTGAGTGAATATTCAGAGGAGCTTCTTGGCAAATATCAAAGTGGTTTTAGGCCTGGTCGATCAACAACAGACCAGATCTTTGTGCTAAGGCAAATACTGGAAAAAACCAATGAATTAAATATCGACACATACCATCTTTTCGTAGATTTTAAATCGGCCTATGATAGTGTCCTAAGAAATAAATTGTATGAAGCCATGGATGAATTCCACATCCCCGATAAACTGATAAGATTGGTTAAGGCTACAATGCGTAAAGTTGTTTGCAAAGTCGAAATACAGGGCGAACAATCACAGGCATTTGAAACGCATGTTGGGCTGTGACAGGGAGGTGCGCTGGCGTATCTGCTTTTCAACATAGCTCTGGAAAAGTCAAAGATGCCCAAATAGACAACAGAGGAAACATTTTTAATAAATCATCCTAAATTTTGGCATATGCAGATGATGTTGATCTAATTGCCCGCACAACACGCAAACTAGAAGAAATGTATACCACCTTGTCAAACGCCTCAAAAAATATGGGCCTGCAAGTAAATGAAAATAAAACTAAGATAATGGCATCAACACCCAACAATAGAGCCAGAAACATCGGCCACCAATTCACTGTTGATAATTCTACCTTTGAAGTGGTGGACAAATTCACATACTTAGGCTCCCTGATTACCAAGGAGAACGTCATGACGAAAGAAATCAAGCGAAGAATAATCCTGGCAAACAAATGCTATTTTGGACTAAAAACAAAAATAAGCATAGACAAAACCCTTATACAACCAGTGTTGACATATGGGTCGGAGACATGGACCATTTCCAAGGCAGATGAAAATCTCCTGCTTATATTTGAATGAAGGATCCTGAGAAGAATATTTGGTGGCATCTGTGAAAATGGTGTTTGGAGAAGGAGGTACAACTACGAGATATATCACAGATATAAACATATATTTGGTGGTAAAGACGTAGTATCCTTTACAAAAATAGGAAGACTAAGATGGGCAGGACATCTGGCAAGATCACAGCAGAACAACCCTTCTAGAAGAATCCTTATGTCACAACCTGTGAGAAGTAGAAGTAGGGGTAGACCAAAACTCAGATGGAGGGATGGTGTAGATGAGGATGGTAGACAAATAGGCGCAGCAAACTGGCAACAGTTGGCAATGGATAGAACTGACTGGCGTAATAGACTTGGGAAGGTCGAGGCTCTTTTATAGGGCTGTAGCACCAATGATGATGATGATGTACTTCGTTTTTTGTTTTTTCGTTGTATTTAAGAAGCAGATTATTTTTGTTAGGTATCGCCACATCAATTGAAGCGTGCATTTCGATAACGTAGTAAGTGCCAAATTATAAATTTTTCAGGAGGAGTAAAAAACAGTTTTTTATCGAACATGTTTATTTCTTATAATGTAACATACTGAAAAAGGATTAGTTTAAAGGTATTATATAATACAAACACACCGCAAAGGAACAATAAACAAAGCTTACTTAAAAAAAAATTCAAAAATCTGTCTAAGGTCAAAACGTTGTAAGTGCCATCAGGTTTGCAAGTCAAAACGTTTTAAATGCCAGATTTTTAACCGTTGTTTCCTACAGTAGAAACTTGCCCTGGTTGACCTAATTTTTCTTTAAAATACTTCTTGGCATCATCGTGAAGATAAGGGAGCATTTTTTTAATATCTGTTCTGTTTTTCTCTGGGATACCAAAGTGAGTTCTAGTTTTTTGAAGGTCTATGATTTTAAAGTCTTCTAATGTAACTCCAGATTTGAGTACATTGGTCTCACTCCATCCAGCGAGCTCACTATGTCCTTTAGCCACCATCACCGTACCAAATTTCTCTCTTGTAAGACGAAGCTGCGTAGCTGTTGAAATTCCTAACTTCTTTGTGTTCAGTTTATCACAGGCAACGGTTTTGAAATCATAAAAGTCCTTAACCACCATGCACGAGAATGAATTTTTCTGGGCCGCACTAGTAATGATGTTAACAACATTCATCAATGTATAAGCCTTACACACTTTTTTACGTTTTTCTATGATTGCGAAATCTCTGCCGCAATTAAGGAAAGTGTGTCCTTTTACAGGAAATTTATGAATAATTTCCTCAAAAACGTTATTTGGTAGTATGGTCAAATACATGGCAATCATGAACTGATTTTTATTTTGACCCCCACAATTATCCGACCACAAAATAAGCTTTTTCTTTCCGTAATTGCCAATTTCCTTAGTAAGGTAAGTATATAAACAGGAGCTAATTTCCAAGGCACCCCTTTCTCCAAAGTCCTCAGTCCATAAACACATGAATCCCTTTCCTGTGATGGAATCGTGAATTCCTAAGTTACACACTGCAAGCTGTTGTGAATAGTACATTTCGGAGTGAGTTAATTGGGGAATGTACATTTGCTGCTGCATATCGAAGGAAAGAACATGGCAATTACTTGTACATGCATTTTTGGTCTCAGTTGACATTGCTTTTGTAGTCGCCTGTGCTGTCCGATGGTGAAGCTCCTGTTCTGTTACAGCAGCTTTATCTCCTGATTTTATTTGAACAGCCAAACTATCACATGTGGAGCATGTATCTACTTTAGGCCTTGCAAAAGATAAGGTAAATTTTGATATAAAAATTTCATTATACCATTGTCTAGTCACTGGTGGTTTGTTAGGCGGCTGATAATCCGCACAATATTTCTCTAAAAATGCACGGTACATTCTACTTACGTTTAAATCCGGTGACAAGAAGAGCTTATCCGGGGTTTTCGCCCTTGCGTAGTGGCTCTCAATTTTTGGAAAACTTTCGATATGCTCTATAATATTGTTAGTCCAGACAGTCTTGAAAATATTTTGTCGAGCTCCTCCTCGTTTTTCTGACATATCCATTTTACCATCAAGAATTTTTTCTCCCAAAAGTTGCACTCTTCTTGGAGTTACGGCAAACGTACTACAAAATGTTTTGAGGCAAACCCTTATTTTAGATCCTCCAGGCAAAAGTAAATGGTAGGTGAAAGAGTGCTTTCTCCTACTTTCACTGGGATGTTCGTACTGACCATGACGTCTCCTTTTGATTAATTGGGGATGAATAAACCTTTGTAGGTAACTTTGCTGCTTACTATAATCAACCATTTCATAGAAATGATTGTACAACTCAACAAGGTATTCCAGTCTTATGGATCTACATGCTAGTGGACACTTGCATTTTACCTAAAACAATTTTGGATTATTTAGATAGATTTAAACAAAAAAAAATTATTTATGTTTTAACGTCTATTTAGATAGGTATCTCTTTAAACCATACTTACATCAGCTGGTGACATTTTCTTTGTAACGGTCTTTTTATTGACTAGAGAAACATATTCTTCGCCAGAGTTTATCATTTTCTTGGTTTTATTTTTTTTCCAACTATCAACAACTCTTCTTTTCTTTTTGGACCGTTTTTCTGTAGTTTCATCCATATGCGTTCCAAATACTTATGTTTAAACCCAACCCAACACGTCCAAACAAAAATAATTTAGTAACTGATGCGCCACTCTACATTTAACAGAATTGCACTACGATACTTACAACGTTATGACTTGCACCGCTACTTTATCCCCACTTTTCACGCCGTCGCTAGCCATATCGACATGAAATAAATTTTAGGCGATGGAACATGGCACTTGCAACTCATTTAACTTAAAAAAACCAAATGAGGCATATTGGCACTTACAACGTTATGGAAATGCACGCTTCAATTATTGTTGTCTGTCTAGTAAGTTTATTAACTAGTTGAGATCCGGTCTATTATGTCCCACTGGTTGATCTGTGAGCATAATAAAGGTTATAGTTGTCGTTTTCAAGCAGTCTGTAAGAGACATATTGATAATAAGGGAGATTGCCGGTTTGGAGCAGTCTCAATTTTCGAACCAGTGCTTGGTGAAGAATCTTTTCCACTGAGTCATGCCGTTCTTTGTAATCAATTCCGACTAACACCTGGCAGCCCTCCGTAAGATGTTGGATGGTTTCTTGGGCTTGACATCCGTATCGGCATTTGTCGTTTTGGACCTGAGGATCTTTGACAATATATTTTAGGTAATTTTTAGTTGGAATAACCTGATCCTGAATGGCAAGTAGGAAACCCTTTGTCTCAGGAGACATATTTACTGAGGTCAACCAATAGTTTGACAAAGCTAAATGAAGAGAAAAATCAGAATTTGATTTTTAGTTCTGATTGGAAGTATATCTCAAGAAATAGTGTTAAACTATTAGGAATCTTTCTAGACGATAATTTGAATTGGAGTGCTCATATAGATTACTTAAGTTCTAGACTTGCTACAAGTATATTTTTAATACGCAACTTAGTTTATTTGATTCCTAAAAATACCCTTAGAATGTGCTACTTTGCAATAATTCATAGCCATTTACAGTACGGAATCACTGTTTGGAGTAATTTTTCTCACGCAGATCGCATTTTTAAACTACAAAAAAGAGTAGTGAGGATACCTACTTGCAAGAGAAGAGTATAGGGAACACTGTAAACCTTTATTTCTGGATTTAGGTATTACGCCACTACCTTCACTCTATATATATATATATATATATATATATATATATATATATATATATATAGCTAATATATATAGCTATATATATAGCACTCTATATATATAACTCAAGTTCAGGTACATTGAAACACATTTTAATAAATAATAAAAAAGTTATTAAAAATATTTAAAATCAGCGATTTTACTGTTCATTTTGTAATAACTTTTTTGTTTATTATCCGATTTAAATTTAGCTTACATTATAGTGTGTATCTTTTTTTTTTAAAGGTTGTCTGTTAATATCAAATCTCTAAATAGACAAGTTTTTAAGTTATGAGCAAAATAATGAGTTCGACGTTTTGATCGTTTATTTAAAAATAGTTTTACTAAAAAATTGATGAATCCCTAAATGAGAGTCTTTTTGTGATATCTAATACTACACATTTCAACTATCAAACCCGTCTATACAGTTGTGTCGAGTAAAAAAGTAACTTAATTGGATTATAGAGCTTTTTGCTAGAACTAGACAAACTTAATTTGATACAACACAATCTGAAACCTAAAAAATGCAATATTGTTTACTTTACCTTAATTTTGACAAATAATTGAATGATAATGATCAAATGATACTAGCTTTTTCATCCTAACAAAATACATAGCCCAACTATTCCACATAATAGATGAAATAGATCTTTGTCAACATCAAGTGTTTTTGTGTGTAAGTGACAAACAGGATCAAAACAGTATTAAAGTTGCCTTCTTTACAACGATATGTCTGGCATAAGCTTGACAAAAAACATCATATAGCACTATAACAAAAGCAGGGAGTAAAAAACAGGGGCGGTCCAAAGGAATATTGGATCCTTATTTTTGACAAATTTTTGGTGTGCCATTAGAAGATGGCATAAGTTTTCAGTGAATAAACCACATAGTCTGGGGTCACCAATAGGTCGATGAAACTTATTTTAGTTCAAATATGCATACAAAAAAGTTACTTTTGAAGTTACAATATGAAAATAGATTTTTCCAGTATCTTCTAAACTATTTTATATATTGTGTTATGTGACTTCCTTATGGTAAGAGGGTCTTTCAAATAAAAATTTACATAAGATGTGGAATCCATACAAAATTTATGAAAGTTGTGATTCCATAAAATTATTAAATCATTTAATGTCTTATTTAAATTTATTAAACAGAAGAAACCAAGTCAATATTAATCGTCTAAGAATTGGCCATACTGCCTTAACACACAAATACCTAATAACAAAAGAACCACTACCTATCTGCTCCAGCTGCTCTAACCCACTGCCTGTGAAACACATCCTGCTTGATTGTCCTCAATTCAAGAAAAAAAGAATATCCCACGGATTTACAGATGATAATATCAAGACAGTTCTCACCAAAAAATTTCGTCAGTGTTAAGCTATTTAAAAGACATCAAGTTATTCAATTTTATTTAATGTAATATTTCATGTATTTGTTATATCCACTAATAACCCTGCGCGGTTGATGTGGTTTTGTGTTTAAATAAAAAAAATGTCTTATTTTTAGTGTTTCGTCAATTGTTTTAGGTCTGCTGTTTGATTTTTATAGATCTACCAGGTCGTTGCAGAACTTCTTGGCTTAAGAACTAGGCAATGGAGTGGAATGGAATTCATACGGTAACATTTTTAGAAAAGATGATGGACAAAGCCAAAATAGCGCTAATTATTGCTAATAATAATAATAATAATAATAATAATATTATTATTCGGAGTTCGTACGAAGAGTAAGACAACTAAATCGGTCATATCTTAATAGTAAAAATTTGTTTAAGGCATTAAATACGTACGCCTGTTCCGCGCTGAGCTACTCATTTGGTATTATAAAGTGGTCAAAAACAGATATAGAGGGTCTTCAGCGGAAAGTAAGAACACTTCTCACAAAGGCGCAAAAACATCACCCACGCAGTGCAGTAGAGAGAACAACATTACCGCGGTATCAAGGGGGAAGAGGACTTATGGATATAGGTGAGCAATTGGATAAACAAATTGCTAATTTAAGAACTTATTTTCAGGTACAGGCTGAGACATCTACTTTACATCGAGCAATTTGCGCAGTAGATGATACGACGCCGCTTAAACTGAGGGAACAAGAAATGCGCATAAACCACCTGACTAAACAAGACAAAATGCGCACCTGGATGAGTAAACCTCTGCATGGGCGACATCTCAATGAGATCAGCCAAGAATATGTCGACAATACAGCGTCGAACTATTGGTTGACATCAGGAAAGATGTTTCCCGAGACTGAGGGTTTCCTACTTGCCATTCAGGATCAGGTTATTCCAACTAAAAATTACCTGAAATATATTGTTAAAGATCCTCAAGTCCAAAATGACAAATGCCGATATGGATGCCAAGCCCAAGAAACCATCCAACATCTTACCGGTGGCTGCCAGGCATTTGTCGGTACTGATTATAAAGAACGCCATGACTCAGTAGGAAAGATTATCCACCAAGAACTAGCTGACAAACTGGGACTTCTCCAAACCGACCATCTTCCTTATTATCAATACGTCCCTGATAGAATGCTTGAAAATGACAACTACAAGCTATACTGGGACCGCACTGTGCTTACAGACCAACCAGTGGCCCATAATAGACCCGATCTCATACTAGTTAATAAAATTACTAGGCAAACAACACTTATTGATGTGGCGATACCCAACACCAATAATTTACGTGTTAAATACAACGAAAAGATCGCCAAGTACAGAGATCTAGAAATACAAATCAGGAGACAATGGAGAATGGAAAGTACACAGACGATACCCATTATTCTTTCTACCACTGGAGTCATCCCGAAGAGCCTCCTAGAAAACATAAAAAAGCTGGGTCTAAACGAACATCTATATAAGATTATGCAGAAAGCTGTGTTACTTTCGACGTCCAGATGCGTACGAAAATTTTTGGGAGATACACCGGCATACCAAGTCACCTAGGACTCGATAACATGGAAAGAGTCCCACCAGAGCTCAATCCTTTTGATACCGTAGGTATCTGGGATGAGTGAATTTTCCCCTTAGAGGGAGTGTGAGCCGTATGGCTAAATCTGGATAATAATATATATATTAGGATTCTGAAAAAGTTATGGAACAAATAACCATCTAAGACATCAAAGCATAAAAACCCCAATAGAGAAAGTAGTGGAATACAATAAACCTCGAGTGCTAATATTTGTAGATTTTCACAAAACCTTTGACACTTTGATACTAATAGTAATCGGACAAAAATATAAGGAGAGGTTAGACAAGGAGACCCAATGTCACCTAAACTTTCTAACACTCTGCTGGAACATGCTTTTAAGAATTTGATTTGAAGTGATTGGCTCACAAATGGAATTAAAATAGGTGAAGAATATCTAAACAACTTACGTTTCGCCAATGACATAGTCATAATAGCTGATGATCTAGAAATGGTAAAAGAGATGATACAGAAATTCGTTGTTGCTACAGAAAATGTAAGTTTAAATATAAACATTTGAAAAACAAAAATAATAACAAATTTAGTACCCAACCAAAACATCAGTATTGGTGGGCAAAAATTAGAACTTCTTCTTCTTCTTCTTCTTTTTATACAGACATGACTCTGTCTGTTTTTCAATGTGCCTCCAGTAAGTTGTCGTTCCATCGTTTTCGTGGTCTCCCTATTGGGGAACCGTCTCTTGCCGTCTTTACTACTCTATTTGTTGTCATTCGGCTTATATGATCGTTCCATTCTACTCTTCTATTTCTTACCCAGTTCTTGATGTTCTTCACCTTGCATCTACGTGGTATATCTGTACTTCCAGCTCTGTCCTATGGTGTCTTACTATCAATTTTTCTAAGTATTTTCATCTCTGCTGTTTCTAACATCCTTTTTGTTCTCTCTGTCTCAGGTCTTGTTTCTGCCGCGTATGTCATTATTGGTCTGATGACTGTTTTGTAAATTCTACCTTTCGTTTCTTTCCCGATATTTTTATTTCACCATATTGTTTCATTTAGGCAGCCTGCGGCTCTGTTTGCTCTATTCACTTGATCTTCCACTTCGGTTTCGAGCCTTCTGTAGCTAGATAATGTGAAGCCTAGATATTTACACTCCATCACTTGTTCTATTACTTAACCTTCTAGCTCCAATTTACATCTTAGTAAATTTGCATGCATGTTGTAACCATGCATTTTTTCTTTTTTGGGGAAATTAACATGTTAAATTTTTCTGGCGGTTATATTAAATTGGTGCAGCATACGTTGTAAATCATCTTCACTTTAAGTATTGCGTCGTCTGCATAGCAGATTATTTTAAGTTGTTTTTCTCCCATTTGGTATCCTTTTTAGTTCTTACTTTTTTATTATTTCTTCCATAATCAGGTTGAACAATAGAGGACTCAGGGAATCTCCCTGTCTTATCTTGTTGTTATTGGTTTTGAAACATCTTTTGTGCTATAAATAAACTTTATTTACAAAAACACGTTTTTTGAGGAACCTGGCCTCCAAGGTCTTTAAGTCTGAAGTATTATGTCACATAACGATAACTACCATAACCAATTTTCTCCATTTTCACAAATTTATTGAAAACGTTTACTATTGATGGTTTTTAAACAAATAATAAACAACTACTCCCATCTCTAGGTCTGGACAGGTACTTCTGGGACCACTCCGATACATGGTTTGAGTATACTTTTAATTTATAGATTAAAAAATGGTTGGCATTTAATTTTATTTTGTATATATTACGATAATTACGTATAAATGATTTTACCAATAGCTTTTTTGTAATTCCCACGTTGAGTTGTTTCCCAAAAGTTATTACTTGAACTCCGGATATTCATTTAATAGTAGTTTCCAATAGGTAGTTACAAAACCCTTCATTCAGCACCCACGTTCATGATAATTTGCATGTTTATTGCTTTTCTCTATTTTCATTATATTGTTTACAATTTCAGATTTTTATCATATCAAATTTGTGGTTGCAATTTATTTTTCGTATTGCTACAGGACTTTTTTCATTATATAATATTATATATTGATATTACTTTTTCAAATCCTTGATTTTCCTTAATTATCAAACACCTACATTCATTCTTTGCTGCTATTTTACGTTTTACGTAATGCAACATTATTTTTAATTTAATTTTTAGCACTTTAACTTATTCCTGGATCTTCTCTGTATCGTGAACTTGTTTCAGAAAATGATCATTAAGACACAAGTTTACACTCTTCTTAAATAGTTGAGACATACGTATCATAATTACAACTATCCATGTAAGGAATACCGAAAAAGTTAGTTAAACTTATACAAATGACTTGTGTAGTAGTAAATGTTGTTGATAAGGTGATGCCTTATCAACAACACTTTTCAAGTGTTTTTAGAAAACTAGATATGAATAGCTCTATTAATACAAGGTTAACTCAAATATGCGCATATTTGCCTATGACATACCTCCAACAACGAAGAGCAGGCGTTTCGTTGTTGAAGATAACAATGAAAATTATTGTACTATATAGACTGTCCCTAGACTAATTCATTTGCATGTGACTAGACTCGAACCTGCCACTACACCAGACAAACTCAGAAATATTTTAGTCTCTAAATTCCCTGAAGTGGTCTGTGAATCTCATGAGTTAAAGTGGCCTGATCTCTACTGTTCTATGAAAGTTACACTAAACAGAGAAAATTTGAAACAAGCTTGGAAGCGTGAAGTGTGACCCTGAGGAGCTATTGTGTCGTTTTTTCAGAAAAAGAGTATGCTGTAGCAGACTTCCAAAGTAGTGGATCCAGGGTGAGACCGGTTGTTGCTATAGACACGTACAGTATAGAATTGAACTTTATTTTTATGCATTTGAATGTTCAGGGTGGCTTGGCTGGAAAATGTTTTGATTTGGATATGATATTACAACAAAAAAATGTAAGTATCTTTTATATCACAGAGCACTGGCTTGAATCCATTAACATTTGTATTTGTATTTCAATTCTAAATTTTGAACTAATTTCACATTTTTCTCGAACTAACAAAGAAAGACGCGGTGTTGCGTTATTCGTAAGAAAGGATGTTTTACAGAAATGTAAAATGTATGTGTATATAGGGTGTATTTGAAATCTATTGTGGAAGAATAAAAAACAAAAATGCAAAGGGATTTATATATTTTCTCTCGATTTACCGACCTCCTCAAAACCAGCAACTTTAAACAGTTCATTAAACAACTTGAGATTTGGATGTTCAATTTCTGTAAGAATGGTAATCAGTTTCTTATATGTGGAGATGTTAACGTGAACTTCCTAATTAAAAATAATCACAGAAATGATCTAATAAATTTATTAGCTGAATTTAACATTAAACAGTTATTAATGTTCCCACCAGGATAACAAACACATCTTCAACATGTATTGATAATTTTTTTAGTAGTTTGGACTTAGGCTTTCAGTGTCCCAATAATGCATAACTGTAATAATTCCTTTCAAACCCGTTATTTTATGGAATCTAATATGGATGTTTTCCGAAATGTATTATCTAGGGAAACCTGGCATGAAACTTATTCGGCTATCACTTTCAACGATAAAATATCAGCATTTTATAAAAGGTTTTTATATCATTATAACACAATTTTTCCTAAAATACAAAAACCAGCCAAATTGTATAGCAAAAATAAGTTTCCTAAGCACATCAAAGAAATGCATAATATGCTGTGCGAAATGAACGTATTATGCAAACGGTTAAATAGTCAATTTTTTACAGAACGAAATAATACTTTTAAAAGCAATATCAACAAATCAAACAATAAGATTGTAAATTAAAAAATAAAGGACGTATTGAAAATAGCAACAACATGATAAAAGAAAGTTGGAAAATCATCAATAATAACCAAAATAGAAATAAACCTACATTAGCAAATACAATTAAAATAAATGACAATGAAAATATAAAAACTAAAGATAAAGCCAACCTGATATATAACTATTTCTTTAATAAAAATAATAATTACTTAACTTCAAATTATCTCATGAAAATTGATCAATTTTCGAAGACTTTCTTTCTTTCGTCAACTACACCTGCAGAAGTACTGTCACATCTATACATATAGATTGCTTATGAGTAAGACCACATCTAAACATGCTGAAGGTTTAGATGAAATCAATGGTAAGGTTATAAGATATGTTGCCAGTCACATATGTGAACCCTTGTCACATTTAATCAACGAATCTTTTACGACAGGCCAATTACCCAATATAAAGGAATCCAAGGAATTTCCAATTTTTAAAAATAAAGATTCTGCAAGTAATATTGAGTAAATTATCGTCTGATTTGTACACCCAGTCAGATTGCAGTTGTTTGAACTGGCATTCTGTGAAAGACTAACAAGCTATCTAGAAGCATTTCATTTACTGTCAGATGTCCAAAATGGGTTTAGGAAAGGCAAATCTATTATAAGTGCTGTTGACGACTGTCTTAATGAAAAACAGAACACGTTGGGTCTTTTTTATGATCTCAGTTGTGCTTTTGACATGGTGGATCACAGGCTGCTTCTGATGAAGATGAAAGGCATGGGAGTTCGAAGTATACCACATGACTGAATAGGATTATATTTGTCAAATCGTTTGCAAACAATAATATTAGATGGTACACTATCAGACCCAATGAAGTCTTCTGTGTGAGTACCACAAGGTTCGGTTCTTGGTTCTTTCTTCTTTATTGTTTTTATCAACGATATCAACCAAGTTTGCACTACTCCTAATCAAATTATTGAATATGCAGATGATACAAGCTTCATTATATTACATCATCAGTTTGATTAGCTTGTTAGCAAAGGCAATACAGCATCTCAGGAATTTAGTAAGCATTGCAAAGACAACGGCCTTAAATTAAATATAACAAAAACCAGTTTCATGAGGTTTTACCAAAGAATGTAGCCCTTGACTATGATCCTTATCTACTATTGATCACAAGTCCATTAAAAATGCTGAAGTAATAAAATTTTTAGGACTGATGCTAGATCCAAAGCTAAGTTGGAAAGATCAGATAGATAAAGTAACCTCGACACTAAGTAATCGCTGTTATGTAATTAGAAATATAAGAAATACTCTATCCTTCCATATATTAAAACTAATGTACTATGGCTTGGCGCAGTCACTTCTTCCGTACTGCTTAATATTTTGGGGCTCATATCCATATATGAATAGAGATTTTATATCTCAAAAAAATACTAAGAACTATGGTTAAAGTATCACCAACTACATCATGTAAGCCACTATTTATAAAAGCTAACATCTTAACTCTTCCATACAAATTGTTATCTCTTTATTGTTACCATATTAATCCTCTTCCTTGTTACCATACAAATGACTTCGTAGGATTCAAAAGCCGTGGTCAGAATAGATGAAGATATGACAGAGGCATTTGATATTGAAAATGGAGTTCCTGAGAAGTACATAAGGCTCGTGAAGAATATGTATGAGGAAACGTACACCAAAGTAAGGGTTTGTGTCCAATTGACCGAAAGTTTTCCAGTGACGCTTGGTTTGCATCAAGGCTCTTTACTGAGCCTCCACCTGTTTAATCTTGTTATGGATGTACTGACAAAGAAAGTAAGGGAAGGGGCTTCTTGGTCAATGCTCTTTGGCGATGATATCGTGTTAGTAGAGGAGAGCAAAGATATGTTGGAGGATAAGTTGGAGGGTTGGAGAAGGGTTATTAAAGAGTGAAGACTTAAGATTAGCAGGTCGAAAATGGAGTGTATGTAGATATAAGGTAGAAGAATGGTTAGAAAAATTGAATTGCTTGGATAAAAACTAGAAAAGATAGGAGAATTTAAATACTTTTGCTTCTACATAACGAAAAATGGGACACTAGATCGACACAGGCTGGTTGGTTTAACTGGAAGCGAAAGACCGGGGTCCTTTGTGATCAAAAAATCGGGAAATGGCTGAAAGGAAAAAGGGTTTGGTAAGACCTGCGTTGGTATACAGCGGTAAAGTGTAGCCTGTAAAGAGGATTCAGGAAAAGGAGATGGAAATAGCTGCAATGAACCTGTTGCGGTGGATGTGGTAAGACTAGAAGGGACACGATAAGTAACAACTTTATTAAGGAAAGAACCTACAGTCTTAAAAAATATTCAAGAGAGCTGTTAGAAGTTGATGAAAGGAGAGGTAGAGAAAAACCGAAGAGAAGATGGATGGACTGTGTGGCAAAAGACTTAAGAGAGAAAGGTTTATGTGCAGAAAACCCGATGGACAGATTGGATGGAATGATTGAGGACAAATATTAAGGAACAGCGACCCCTGAAAAGGGAAAAAGCTGAAGAAGAACAAGAAGTTTTTATTAACTATAACATTTAATTGTAGCTTTTAAAGAAGGCTGTGATAAATTGAGTAAAAAATACAACAAAATAAATTGACGACAACTTTATTAAATTCAAACTTTCCTTGTATGTAACAGCACATACCGCAGTGTATAACTAAAGCCATTATTTGCATTCCGAAAATATTTGAACTTGGATTTTCAACACAGCACAAGGAAGAATTTTTGTTTGCGAGTTAGCGGTTAGATGTTAAGTTAGTATTAACCTGTTACCGCAGTTTATTTACTAACAACTTTATAAATATTTTACCAAGAGAAAGTTAATTATAAAACAAAGGTATAAAATTGATAAAAGTAAAATCAACATTTAACAGGAATTTGTTTATTTTATTTTAAATACGTATTTTGATCACTATATAATCTCTGAATGTGTTTCAGTCGCTTTTATATGTAATTAGCATTATAGATCCAGAAATCTTGCCATAAATATGATAAAACACATATACACACGCACATACACACGCACACACAAACACACACACACAGACACATAAAATTAAAAAAGCTATCTAATTGTGCATTGTCTATTTCTCATGAAATCGTAATAACATATGAATGTTTTCCTTTATTCTTTAACTTTTATGGCTTCGAATAATATTTCATCGAGTCCATTGTCTAGCTCTTAAGCCGACAGTTCCGTCACAATTGATAAAGAGACGTTTATTGTCCTGGACGCTGCCCGTTGCGATTTAGACAGAACCCGAAATGGCAACGAGGCTTGAGATAATAAACTAGAACTGAAATAAATTCTTTATTTCGACCATTCCACCCCCTGCTGACACAAATAATTTGACTTTTGAAGAGCCTCAGCGAAATTGACAATATCTACATCACTGAAATGGTCGAAATATTTATTTTAAAAAGAACCTTTTTATATAATTTAATAAAGACTATAAAGGAAATTTTCGATTTATTGTAGATATATTTTATAATATTGTATAAATATTTATTTATTTATTTACGGGATGTCCCCATTTTACAAAATTTAACAAAAATAAAATATGCTAACCATAATACAAGTACATACTAAAACTAAGTATTAAATAATGATTAAATAATTATTGTTAAACAAATGATTAAATTAAGTAAATTAAATTAATTTTCCTGAAGATCTTGATAAAATGAAATGATCTTAATAAAATAAAATGAAATGAATACTCCAAGTTAAATGTCACTCATCTTTGATTCCTAACATACTCAGCCAAACAGTGCTTAAATCTTACAGATTTTATATCCACCAGATCATGAGATTGGCTAAAGTCATTTCCCAGGATCTGAATCCTGTTAATAGGAGAGAATTTGCCATAGTTAGTGTGATAGTGTTTTATAGAAAACAAAGGCATGTCTCTAAGAATTCTAGTGTTACATCTAAAGTTGATAAGACTTAATAAATCAGAACAGTCAGTGGTATGGTCAAGTAGTTTATGGAGAAAAACTAGATCACATTTAGTTCTGTAGTCTTCTAAGGAACTGATATTTAGCCTTTACCTTAGTTCTACCGAAGACATGTTCCTTAAGTTTAATTTATAAGCACAAATCCGGAGAAACTTATTTTGAATTTTTTTAAGGGTGTGAATATGGTTAAAATGGTATGGTGACCATACTATAAAAGCATAAGACAGGATGCTACGGACGAAAGTAAGATATAAAATTCTATATGTGGGTACTGAAAGATCTCGAGAGTTTTTTGTGATAAAACCTAGATTTCGGTAAACTTTATTTGACAAATTGTTGATGTGGGGGATAAATGACAAGGAACTGTCAAATAACACTCCCAAACCTTTTATTTCAGTCACTTTTGATAGAATGCTTGTATTCATGTGATAGTCAAACACAACATTATTTTAGATTTGCTAAAGGATATAACAAAACACTTATCTTTATTTAACTGGAGACCATTGGAAAGAGACCATTTATACAGGGAAGTAAGGTCTTCCTGGATCCTTAGATAATGATATAGATTTGAAACTTTAAAATATAACTTAAGGTCATCAGCAAATAGCAAAAACTGACAAACCTTTATTACCTTAGAAATATCATTAATAAACAAATTAAAGAGAAGAGGACGCTTATGTAAACCTTGTGGGACCCCTGAACTGACAAAAATAGTAATTGAAAGTGAACCCTTTATAAAAACAAACTGAATTATTTCATCAAGATAACTACTTAAGCACGAAAGAAACCACTCAGGAAAGCCAATACATCTTAATTTAAAGATGAGTAAAGAATGGATTACTGTGTCAAAGGCCTTCGAGAAATCAGTATAGATGGAGTCCACTTGGTACCCATCCTCGAAAGCCCTGATAA
Source organism: Diabrotica undecimpunctata (assembly GCF_040954645.1). Lineage (NCBI taxonomy): Eukaryota > Metazoa > Arthropoda > Insecta > Coleoptera > Chrysomelidae > Diabrotica > Diabrotica undecimpunctata. Next base: position 53,977,039 of record NC_092812.1, read on the forward strand.
TGTAATCATGATACAAAACAAGATTTGTAGATGTAGATTTACCCTGCCTAAATCCATGTTGCTCATTAATCAAGAGATTCCTACAATACAATAGTTCAAAAGTTTAGGTACATAACAACAGGCCTATAATTTTTTATATTGTCTCTGTCACCGTTTGTAAATAAAGGAGTTATATAACTGTCACGCCACTTACTAGGGAAGGCATGTAGTCTCAAAGATAAATTAAATAATACATATAAAGGTTTGGATAGACTGTAGACACATCTTTTTAAGAAATATGTAGGAATATTATCAGGGCCATAACTCATTTATCCTTTAGACCATTTATAGACTTAAAGACTTCAGAAAGTGAAAATTAGATAAATGGAATGTCAACAGAATTTTTTACTTTAAAATTGAAGTTACCTATGCAGTGATTTATTCAAAAATTGACATTAATATCCATATTTAATAACATAGTTTCGTATAATTTGTATAATTTGTAATTTAATTACTAATAAATGATTGATGATTGATTACATCAATAAATCAGTTCGTATTATAGTCTGGCAAACAAAAAATGAAATCATCCAAAGGCACGCGTCTCAACTAATCAAAAGTTATTTATAAAATAAGTTTTCATTCACATTAATAATGTGTCAACTAAGCAAATGAGCGGAAGTTTTCAAAATAATTTTGAAGTTCTGTCCAATTTGCGCCATTTGTCCAAGTTCCATGTTAGTTGTTGGGAGGTAGTTGATTGTAGTTCATTGCTAATTATGATGGGTAGTGATCACTATCATATAGATCTGGTAACACCTTACACGTAAAAGTATGTGTAATTGATGGTTCGCAAATACATAGATCTATACTAGAGCCTTCACCTGTTCTTATGTCAAAGCGCGTATATTGTCCGTCGTTAAGGATATTTTACTTGACTTCTTCTATTATTTTTTCCATTTTTCGACCTAGAGATGTTAGTTTTGCTGAACCCCATAACGTATTATGTGCATTGAAATCTCCAATTATTATCCGTGGAGCAGGTAGTTGATTTAATCGGTTTAAAATTTCTTTTGAATGGAGTTCTTTATTGGGGGGAATGTAAATTATGCAAATTGTAAAAGAAATTGCGTCTGTGACTCTAATTCCAATTGCTTCGATAGTTGTTGTGAGTTTTATTGGTTTAGCGTCAAAGTTATCTTTTATGTAGATTGCTACTTCTCCACTAGCAATTTTCGCATTTTCTCGATTTCTAAAAAAATAATTGAAATTCTTTGTCATGAACTTTGTTGTTTTTGAAGTTGGTTTCTTGTAAACATATCAAACTAGGTTTATGTTTTTAACATTTCTAAATGGGTATAATACCCATTTCTGTTCCATTGAATTAGAGAGTTGAAAATGATATATTAATAAGTTTCTGTAGATGCGTCGCTTTCTAAGTCTGTTTGAAGGTCTGAGTTGATTTGCCTTAATATTTTATTTTTTATTTGAGTGCATTTGACTTTAATTTTTCGGACCTTCAGGTAAGGGTATGTATTAGTTAATAGATCTGTGACCTCTGCTGTTTCTTCTGTATACATTTTGACGATACTCAACGGGTCTGGTGAGTTCTCACAGTTTTCAAAAAAGTCTAATAACTGTTCGTAAGTTATAGGGTAGTTGGAGTTTGGGTTATGAAATAAAGTTTTACAGTATCTTAGCATTTCTTCTAATGTTTTTTGTGGTTTGACATTTTGATCTGATTTTACTTTCTTCTCTTTATTTTTTGGTGTAATAAAAGTAAGTTCCTCTGTAGATGTAGTAGCTGGTGGAGATTTGGGAGATTGTGCGTTTATTTTGTGCTTTGCCTGTGTTTATATGCGTTGCCTTATTTTCTAGATCTATTTTTGGGTCGTTTGCTGTTCGTGAATCTTCTTTGGTTGGTTGCATGTGTGGTTTTTGTTATTGGGTAGTTTGGGGTTGGGTTTCTTGTTGTGTGCTTTCTTCTTTTGATTGTTGTTGTTGAGTATTTGTCTGAGTTTTTTGAGTTAATAGATTAGTTGTATTCCTGTAAATCGTTTCCTCATGTGTGATAATACAAGAATTAGGTAGGGGCTGTTTATTTAGTTGAGATACCTATGTATGTTTGGCGTCTGAAACTCAAAATATGCTGGAATTGTGGTGTTGATGTGCCTATTCTTAGGAATGTTATAAGTGACAGAAGATTTAATCCATGTGATTTTAATGCAGATATTAGGACTGAGTGTGGGGTTGAGGGACAGACATTGGACAATACTAATCGCTGACTGGGGCTAATTAGCCTACGAGCTTGTAAGAGTTGTTGGTTTATTTGAATTTTTTCATTTTTGTTTATAAAATCCTCAGCTAGTTTTTCGTTTGCTAAATATATACATACTGTATTATTTGATAATTTTGAACAAAAGATGATGTGGGTTGGTTGTATCAGAAGACTCAGAGCGGACAAGTAATCATCTAGTTTGGTATTTTCAATTGAATCGAAAATAATTGCTTGTTTTCTTGATGGAAATATATTTGATTGTGGTGTTTGATTGGTTACGGAAGAATATGTAGGTGATCCATTAAATTGATTTAATGAGGAGCTGTTTGGTGTATTATTAGTTGTAGGAATTTCAGATTGAATAGAACTATCCATTTTCGTAATCATTTGTAATTGGAGTACGGTCCTGGCAAACAACCTTCGTAGTATGTAGTAGAACATGTTTGGTATACCTGTCCTAGCTTTTAAATGCTTATATTCCGAAAATAATACTCGATAATAGAAGAAACTGTTATGATTAAAGTAACTTACTGTCTCTGTTGTATTTATTTTTGTTATTACATTACTGGATCACTAATTAACGAAAAGATTTTTAGTATTTCACTAGTTTTGAAATTAATTTTCTAATGTTTAATTTGAAAAATTTAATTTAACAACTTTTATGAAAGTTTAATTCTGGAAACGCTTTATATACTTTGAGTAATTTTAATACGTTTGATGACGTCGGGTTAACTAACTTTTGTTTTTATTCCCAACAGGCAAAATTTTTCTTTTTGGAATTGCTCTTGGGAACAAGGAGGTGAACCGGAGTCTCCCGCTGGTCCAGTTCAGAGGCATATCCAAAAAACGTCCGAAAGGGATTATATACACAACAACTATAGAAATATTGCACATTGGTGCAAAAGAAATTAAAGTTTTCTTTATTTAACATATGTGACATGTAAAATGCCTACAAATTATGTTTAAATACTGTTAAAAAACTTACTACGAAGTAAAAAATTCTTGAGTAAAATGGTATAAAATTTATTAAAAATTTTAAAGCTGATCTAAAACGGAATTACAAATTTTCAGAACGTTTTCAATTCTATCGGAGAATCCTCAGTGAAAATCGTTTATATAGTACTTGTAACTAGCCACATAACGAGCTCAGATGACCCCCAAATTACATAATTAAAATAATATACTTTATAATTATTATGAAACTGGGTCGATGATAAAGGATTACATTTTTAAAGGAAAATACAAATTCCCAGCTCGAAACTGTCTGTTTCACAGAAACAGCTGTTTCGAAACAGCTGTAATTCTTCCCAGTACTCTTATCTCTGCCGTTTCCAGTAGCCTTTGTGTTGTAGCTGTATCAGGTCTTGTTTCTGAGGTATATGTCTTTATTGGCCTTACACTGTCTTTATAAATTCTTAACTCCATCGCAGTGTTAATGTGTCTGTTTCGCCATAATAGTGTTATTAATGCATCCTGCCAGTATATTTGACTTTTATACTTGATCTCTCACTTTTTTGTCCATGTCTCCATAGCTGGATAGTGTAATTTTATTTTCATTACTTGTTCAGCACTGAAGCCATCGATTTCTATTTTACAGCTGGTTGGTTCTTTGCTAATTACTATTGTTTTAGTTTTTCTAGAATGAGGTTATCATATTAAATTCTTTTGCCGTTATGTTAAATCTGTGGACCAGTCTTTGCAGATCTTTTTTGATCGTTTAAAAGAAAAATGGAGTCTCCATTGTTTCTCTTAGTTAGTCTGTTATATAATTACTCGTGTCATTTTCTGTACATTTTACAAGACAAAAATATTATGAATTATTGTGAGAAATACATTCTTTGAAATAAATGCATTTTTTTTCAAGCAGAAATTTTTACTAATAGACCCAAAATATGTAAAGTAATGGGTACCGCCTTAAGGTTCTCTTTTACTTTGTTCAAGAAAGCTATTAGTCTACAGGATAAGTTTTATAGATTTTGTTGTTCCTGTAGTTCCTCTATCTCCTCACATTTTTTTTTTCATCCTATACTCTCTTACCGCTTTTACCTATTTGCTAATCTTCTTATTGAGCCATACAGATTCCTGCTCTTCCTTGTTTTTAATTTGGTGTGTCTCTTCTAAAAAAAAACATGGTGTCAAGTGAGGAGTAGGTAGATTGAGACTTCGAGGCCGTTTGACGGTTCTGGTACTTCTAAAGAACACGATACTGGTACGTCTCGAGTGAGGGGAGTAGGCAAATTGAGACCCCAAGTCCGAACGAACCGTATCTCTCTTGATAATGGCTCCAAAATGGGTGCCAAAACCTCGAGTTTCAAATTCTCAACGCGGTCCTTCCCGAGAACTTGGTAATTTTCATTTACCTGACCGCGGAAATTTATCCGAATATTATATATATATGTATACATATATATATATATATATATATATATATATATATATATATATATATATATATTTAAGAGAAGGAAGAACACCTTCTGTAAGGAAATTGGTGCTCAAATAAGTTTGAAATTTAGAACCTTATGTAATTATGGGACGCCACTGTTTTAGCAGCTAAGACCGTAGTTAGCAGTATATATTTCTCGAAGAGGGAGAACTACGCTACTTTTACTGCATCACAAATCGTCAATATGTGCTCAAACCCTCAGCTATATTTTATTAACTTTCAGAAAACTAGCTCTGGGCCTAAGGTTTACCCTTTCAAATGGATACGGCACTTCACACAATTTGGAGGGAAGTAGTTGATTTAAGTTGCAAATGAAATCGTGATAAGACATTAACGATTCATAAAAAACTTAATATTATTTACTATCTTTGATGTGTTTATTTCAAAATACGTTTATATTATTGTTTCGATTTACACTTTGCAAACTGTTTTCAAAATTAAAATTAAACAAATTATTTTATTTTGATTAAAACGAAACGAAAGACTTTGGGAATCGAAATGTCAAAATAAATGTAAGCTCAATTGAAATTGTGATTAACTCAAATTAAAAATAGTCAAACTTAAAATGTGTCAAGAAAATAGTTTCATAGCAGTAAAGTAAAGAGCAGTACCTTCAAGAGACGGTAATAAATTTATAATTAATAATTAAAGAGTGGACATTAGAAAGGTCCAAAGTGTCCTAAGTTTTTGACGTCATTGAGTCATTGACGTAGAAACGTGAGTGACGTGAGTCATTGTGAGTGTATTAAATCAGAAGAAAAAATGAATCATAATGGAAAATTTGTCGGGAATTTTTTGTCATAATGTTTGTTGATTTTCGGGAAGAAAAAATTGCTGAAACGTGGTATACTGATAAAGGTATCAGACATGCTGCTCCAAATTTTTCTGAATCTGATCGTTTGTTGTTAAAAATCACATAAACATGATCCCGAAGGATGTTGATGATTATTGTTAAAGAGCTAACCCCGCAATGGAGTACCCTGGAGAAGTAGCCCTGATTTGAAAATTCACAAATTGTTTCAAGCCTTGTTGCAAATGCACCCAAATTCAACAGCCATCTATAAGTTTTATAGGCCTGTGTTCATTAAGGATTTCCCTAGCCTGTCTTTCCACTTCATTGTCGAATTAAAGCCAAGGATGGGTCTCATAGATCTGCCACAACTTAACTAGCGCTTTATTACGGTAAGACCGAGAGGGCTAGAGCGTTGGTAAAACAAGATACCATCAATTCTCAAGATCCCGTAGGCACAAAGTGTTGTTTATCTATGAATCTCCAGCAGGTCATGTTTGTTTTATCATTGACCCATAGCGATATATTTTATCTCTCACAGTTATCTTGCTATAACTTGGGTGTTCATGTTGGTGAAGCCTATAAGTGTATGTGGCATCAGGGAATAGCTTCTTGTAGATCCAACGAAATTGCCTCATGTCTTCTCTAGCTTGTTAATCTCGGTATAACTCTTAAAAAGCACTTACTAATATTGCGTTAGCAGAATAAAAATAGCATTTTATATTATAGTAGTCGGAGAGTCATAACATCACCAGACTACAAGGCTTCCCCAGTCGTAACTATGAGAAATTATTGTATTAAAAATGAGGAGAGAACAGCGAAAAAGCTTCTATTCCGCTGAAAAATTAGACAATGCCTTACAGCAAATAGACTTCAGATAGATATATTGGAAATTAGTAACATACAATGCCCAGTGTCTGGAAAATTGACATATTAAGAAATCTGAAGTAATTTACGCAGTTCAAATTTGATTTTGTTTTCCTACTCTTATCCAAAGACTTATCTAAATATATTTTTAGTGCGAAAAATTGTTTTTTATTTGTATTTTTGAAATTAGTTTTTTCTTTTTCTATTTTAATGACAGATTTTATTTTCAATGCCCTGAGTTTTATTTTTGTGGTGTAGCAGGAGCAAATCTAAAATTAAGACCCTCATTTAATTAAGATAAAATGTAAAAATACGCCAAAAAGGCATCTAATGTTTTGTATGTTGAAGCTAGTGTAAATGAAAATGTTTCGTACCCCTTGCCATTGGTAAACCTTGCACAAAATTTATTGTGTTCCAAAAAAGTATATCCACAATCGTCTTTATTGTAACCATAATGTTTTGTTTCGTTTGGCTTTTGATCGAATAGGTTGTATGAGTCTAAATTTATTTTATTTTATACATATTCAAGAATATATAAACCTATTGTGAAACATGTTTTAGCGCGAACGTTTGTTCATGCCTGAAAATATATGCGTTAACTGTATTAGGATTATATTCCTCAAAGTGGTATAAAAACTTAGTGATATTATGTAAGAAGACATCAGGGAGGATATCGAATGCTCGATGCAGTGAAATCGATGCGGATCAACTCAGAACCCTAGTGAGTTTGAATTAATTTTTATAATAATATTAATTTTAGATTTAGGTTTATACTATTAATGTTTTATATCGACATCAAATTTGTCTATTCTCTAACCAAATTTTATTTAATATTATATGAACTTATTTTTCTATTCCCATATATCATTATATATTCCCATACATATATCAATTTTAATACCCTTTATTGGGTTTTATTATAGATATTTTTATTAGAATAAATTGTTAAGCAATGTAAGCGAATCACGCTATTAATTAAATTAAACACAATTAATTTATTCAAAAGCATCAGTTATGGCAAGGATATAATTGAACAGGATATAATACACCGATAAATATACTTCTGTCAAAAGAATAAAAAAAAAAACGAAATTCTTATACGTAATTTATATCGACTAGCGAAGTACAAGTAAGGTTAGCGTCTTTTCCGAAAACATTTTAATTGTTTATTTTGATGAACTGGCCAAAAAGTTTTAATCTTCAACTTTATGGACCCATTATTTCGTCCTGAAATGTACGTGGTTTAAAGGTGAAGTGGGTATAATCAAGTATTTTAAATATGTTCTATTAACAAGAATATCTAGAAGAGATAAAACGAAAAAGTTACAGAATTTCGGCGATTAAAAACAAATTTATTGCAAAAATAGTATTTATTTTATTTTATTAACTTTATATATATAAAAGCAAGAGAGTAACGGGAAGATTGTGTCAATAATTTGCAGACACAAAATAAAAGATAATCAAATATACAATCCATTGCAAAATTTAATTTTAAATTTAAATAAAACCTTACGAATTAATAAGTTTAAGTTGCTGCATGTGATACCCAGATATATATAAAAATACTCGAGTTGCTTGTACATAAACATACTGTAATTTCTTAGTTATTCGTTAAGAAACTCTTCCATTTAATAATATTGTTACGATAAATATGAGTCATATTTAACCTGTAAACATTTTGTTATTCTCACTTTTGTTCTAGTATATTCTTCGACCCGCTAGAAACTGGTCTGGCGCTCCCTTTTATTCGAGAAGGGTCAACACAGGTCAACATCCGGCCGCTTCCAGAGATTCCAGGCTAACGGCTGTTTGATATATATAGAGAAATTTTAATTGTTGAAGTTGGTCCTAAAATATAATCGGGTCGAGTTTCAAATTGTAACGCAGAAATAAATATTGTAAATAAATAATATAAATTAAAGTAGTTGTGATAAGTGTAAGAATATTGTATATATAAATTAATAAAGACTTTAATAAACTAAGTGTTAGTATATTTTAAAGTTATTCAGACGATTCTGATTTTTTGACAGTACATTTTTTTAATATTGTTCGGAAGCTATTTTCTTGTGGCATTTTAAATTAATTACTATTTAAATGGGAATAAGCCACAATTAAAGGTTAAAATACGTTTATTGACGTTTCAATTTCCACTTTGGAAATCGTTCTCAAAATACAAACATTAGTAAATTAAACAAATTTTGTTTTTTGTTACTTAGTGAAAAATTCTGCTAATAATTTAATTTTATCTGACTCATCTATATTGACAATTCAGACATACATTATACATTTTAAAGTAGACGACTTTAAAATTATATTGCCAATATTGTTGAGTTGCGTTCCTGGGACGACTTTACTTATAAGATAGTTCATGCGATTAGATGAAATCAACTTTAACTTGAGAATATCCGTCAGAAAAGATCATAACATGTTATTCGTCTTTAAAAAGACAAATACATGCCATGATGACAGTAAAATTCTCCTGTTAGTGATTCCATAGTAAATTATGAGGGAAAACCCAGGAAAAAACCTCATAATACTATCCCGACATGGTAAGTATTTGATCGTGCATTTAGTTTACCTTCAATAAACACCAAATTCCGATTTTATATGTTTGTTATTTAAAAAACATAAATGATGTATTCTCTATATGTTACTGACTTACCAATACTGGTATTTTTTAATGGACTTTTAATAACTTCCTCTTTCAATATGGGTACCCAGATCCTACTACATTCTGCCGAGGAATTCGCGACACAATTGGTCTCATTTAGCATAATTAGAGCCGCTTCTTTGATTTTTCTCTTTTTACCATCCGTTTCTTTTAGGACTATATTTGAATCATTCCATTGAACCCTATGTTCATTATCCCATGCGTGTTTACATATTTGAGATCTATCAAATTCTCTATTTTTAATATAGGATTGATGTTCACTTATTCTAACTTTTAATGGTCTTGATGGTCTCATTCACAAGGTATTTTATAAATGCAATTCTTTGTCCCTTCTTGTTCATTGTTAGGTTTGGTTTTGGACAAAATAGATCTCAACGTGTTTGCTGTTTTGAATGTTGAAATGTTGAATTTATTTCCTATCCTTTTAAGCTTTTCCGATAATCCTTTTATGTATGGTATTGTTATTTTCCTCGTATTATTGCTTGCATATGCTGTAGGATCTCATTCTAAGTTGTTTTGTTCTATTCGATCGATTGTTGAAAATTCCTTATTTATAAACGATAAAGGATAATCATTTTTTAATAAAATAGATGTTAACAAATGTTTTTCCTCCAAGAACGAATTTTCGTTAGAACAAGTAATTTTGGTTCTATCGTATAAGGATTTAATAATTCCCTTTTTAATATTAATATTGTGATTTGATTTGAAATTTAAATATCTGTTGGTGTGTGTTGGTTTTCTATACACCTGAGTTTCGTATCCAGTATCGTTCTTAGAGATTAAAACATCCAGAAAAGATAATGTGTTCTTATATTCCTTTTCCATGGTAAATGTTATTGTCTCTTCTTTATCGTTTATATCATTTAGGAATGTGTCCAACAACTCTGATCCATGAGGCCATATTGAGAATACATCATCTACATATCTCCACCATACTGAGGGTTTTAAATTTTGTTTAGAAATAATATTTGTTTTAAAACCTTCCATAAATATATCGGTTAATAATGGAGATAAACTAGAGCCCATTGCTAGTCCAAAACTTTGTTTATAGAATTCATTATTTAGTGAAATTATCAGTATTATCATCATGTATTATCAGTACATAATGTTATTAACTCCATTATAGCTGATATATTTAGTCTTGTTCTAGTTGCCAATGTATTGTTGTCTAATGGCTAGTTTGTTCTTTTTAATAGTAAATTTTTATATTTAATACTCGAATATGTAGTCTATTTCTAATTGCCATTCTTCAATATTATGTTGGTTTTAAGTTTTATTTATACACTACATTGACGAAACAAGATAAAGAAAAATTAATCTTGTAAACAAAACTCTAATTAGAATAATAAATTTTTAAGTATGCTTTTGTAAATATTATGAATGGTAGCCTATAACGGCTCGTGCCGCAAACTATTAATTTCTATACATTTTGTTAAATGTTTTTAAGCTTCCACAACACATTGTAAACATTAAAACCAAAAATATTTAACACCATATAATCTGCAAAGTAATAAACCGATTAATTTTTTGTCCACCCAAATAAAAGCAGCATTATGACGCTGCCGATTGTGAATTCTGCGCTAGTGCCATGATAATACCCCTCTCATTTTATATTATCATGAATGTGGAAGAAACAGCCACCATTCAGCCACAATACGATATTATTCTCATATACAGCTGCACACGGATAAAATATGACCTTTCCAACACAGAGATTATGCTGCTTTCCGGTTGGAATATACCCTAATAATTGTTTGGGACACTGCTGTCCTGCAGGCCAAGTAAGTATATAGTCCGGGCGACAGAACATGGTACAGCAAGCAGGATTCAGCAAGATACATGTGGCAGGCAATTACTTCCAAATATTTGCTCGTGAAATATTTACTTTATGAGCGGATATAACAACAAAAATTTTGAACTAAACCGTTGAAATAATTGACTTAAAATTTAATTTATAATTGTTCAATTGCATCAATATTGTCAGGTTTAAATGAGTTTAAAACAAATTGTAGTAAGTAATATATTTCTAATTTTTTCACGTAAATCAAAAATATTCGTAACTTTATGTTAATGATTCGTAAATATTATACAAAGTGGGCCAAAAGTTTGGAAACGCCTATCTCTTAAATGGATAGTCCAAATTATACACAAACAGAATTACACCTATTTTTCAATATGAAGATTTAAAATGATGTTCGTAACGTTGCCAGATTTTCCATTTTTTTGATATCATTAGTCACTTTACCTTTTTAAATGCAACACCCTCAAATCTCACAAATCTCAACTTCAATGCCAGTTCAACCGTATACAATACTTTCGATTTTATGTAGTCAGGAATATCTTAAAAAGATAAAACAAAAGCCTAGAAACGTCAGATCGTCTGAATAAATTTTTTGATTCAAACTATGTACAATTTGAAAGTTTAGTACATTGCCAAACTAATGTCTACCTAATCAAGTATTTAAATTGTCCTCTGTTGTTATTATAACAGCATCCCTAACTATGGTAGAATGCGTCTATTACATTTCTCCATGTTTCTCTAAAAATCAATATGGATTCTTCGATAATTCTTTGCCTTAGCTCTGGAACACTAGCTGGTTTCGTTGTATAAATTCTACCATTTTTAAGTATCCCCAATAAAAATAATCTTTAGGATTCAAATCAGGTGAACGAGGAGGCCATTTAATACTACCTAATCTCCTGACCCATCGTCTGGACAATTTTTGATCTAAATAACGCCGAATATTTACACCAAAATAAAAAATGTTTTTTTCCTCGGATTTGGTAAAAATAAAACAAAAATAATTAAAAGAGAGAAAAATTTTCTCTAAAGAAAAAAGTTGAGAACGATTTCCAAAGTGGAAATTGAAACGTCAATAAACGTATTTTAACCTTTAATTGTGGCTTATTCCCATTTAAATAGTAATTAAGTCATAATTTATAAAATTAAATCAAATATTTTTTTAATTTTAGTTACCGGGAGTTAATTTCCTAAAAGTATAGTGGTTTTTACAGTATTTTTACAAAATCTATGGTAAAAATTCACGTCAAATCGACAAAAAATAACTTCTGTAACTCTACAAATTCTACATACAGAATTTGCATTTTTGTTTAACAACGTATAAAATTTTTTAGGTCCTTTTTATTACTCGGACTATTGTTGAACCTGACAGATCATTTCCCAAAGAATATGAATAAAGGGAGACTTTTGTGGCTGATCCGCTTTTTAAATATTCATATGACAAGGATTTCAGTTAATTGCCTCCCAAATGTTTATCCTTTTATAGAACTAAATTTATAATCAACAGTGACACTCGAAGTAGAGAGTGGCTGTTTCGAGAACATAGCCGTTATTTGATTAATCAGTTACTCTTCTTTAAAACAAGCAAAAATATATAAACCGAAAAACCCTGAATGAAAAAAATTTAAATTTATGTGATCCACCACTATAGTTTTCTTTCCAGTATTTTCTAATACTCAATATTGCTTACTAGAAAATCAGAAGAAAAAGATATTTTCAGAAGAAAGTTTCTACTTATTGTACGAAATAGCGTACCTCCGATTTAGCACGTGTCACAATTCTTCACAAGGCTGACTCCAGAGTATACGATTGAAGACGTTATCTATAGAGGTGCTGCACTAGAGAAGCTTCCGACGGCGAATAGAGATGGACTACTCCAGATAGTTCTAGAAGTAATGTATTCACTATATATATATATATATATATATATATATATATATATATATATATATATATATATATATATATATATATATGGGAAGGCTTTTATTAGGAGTTAGTTAATTATATCGTGTTAAGCTTAAAAATAAATAGATTTAAACACATTACAGTGGTGTCACGATGGGAGATAACTTATTAAATTAAAAATAAAATAAACAGTGACTTTTGTACTTTCGAAAAGTATTGTTTGTTGGGAAAGTTCGCGTAGTTCGGTAGTGATATTTGTAAGAAAGAACTTTTAAAAAGTTCGTATGCCTGACCAAAGATGCGACTTGCAACACTATCAATAAAACAGTTGCGTGAACAACTAGAAGAACGGGATAAAGACTGCAGCGGGTCCAAGAAGATCCATCAAGAACGACTGAGGGATTTTCTCAACAAGAATGGAGATACACCATATACATTTCGTTTTCAATCAGCAGATGAAGCAGTTTTTCTTCTTCTTTTTTGCCAACTCTCATTTCCCTCTAGTTCCTCTTGTTGGTGTGTATTTAACAGATCTTCGAAGTAATCATCTCTTTATTTTCTGTAGTTTCTCCCATAAGTAAACCTTCTTTGTTTCTGCAATACTTTGCATTATTCTTTTTAGTTTCTCTGAATTTCTTGACTTCTTAGTAGACATTTTTTACCTCTTTGCTTATTTAATTTATCAATTTTCCGTCGGGGGAGGTCCATGTTACCTAATGACGGTCTTTAGGATCATAATTTGTGCTAGCTATTTTTATTTTATTGTCTATAGCAAATTTGATTAACGTTTTCCCGTTATCAAATTTCGTCCCCTGTTGTTCTTCTATATATTTCGCAGTGCTGCAATTTAAGGAAAATTGATCGATAACTAAGAAGTGAAAGGTGTTTTAGAACTCGTTGGCCATGTTCATTCTTAATCTGCCATCACATTTTCCCTATTAGCTACAGATTTTTCACAAATCGCCATCTAACTTTTGTACGAAAAGACAGGTCTGCTATAGTGGCTATTGTGACTATATTTTAATTCCCTACCTACTTGACTTTCTTGAGTCTCTAGATGTAGATTTCTCTGGATTACAGTCTCTCTTTAGGTTCCAGAGGTAGTCATTATCGTAGTAGAATTTCACCTGCCTTGATAATGTTTGTCCATTAATTTAATATCTAGATGAAACCTCTGCCCCTGTTCTTGCTGTAATCTCCCAAATTATCAGGAAAATAGTCCAAATGTAAGTCAAGAAAATTAAGTTTTACACTCATAAGACAACCTTGGCTTTGGAAATTTCTTAGTCCATAAACTGCAATATTTAGATTATATCAACAACTATAAACTACTTGCGAAAGATATGTTAAAAACATAAAAGTAAATAAATCTGTTGAGAAAGTTAGGTGGTTGTGAAGAAAATGTTTCAGAGTTGAGAGAGAATATAGAGAAATTATTAAATATCGCAATGAGCACTACGGTCCCTACTTTGAACTAAGTATTTATGGACGAAGAAGACCTCCAACACAAGCTTCCCTATCACTTCAACAGGCTTACGTAGGTGTGCGTCCCATTTCGTTAGCAAAATTTAATGATTTACAGAAATTATGCACTAACGACGTTTTTCCTTCAGAATTCCATGCTTGGTATTCGTCTCTTCTACTTTAAGTGCCATCTCCGCGACGAAGGTTGGCAATCATCATGACTATTCTGACCTTCGAGGCAGCTGTTCTGAACAATTGCCTTGAGCTGCAACCAAACCACTCTTTCAGGTTCTTCAACCAGGGAACGCGTCTTCTTCCTACGCTTCTCCTACCCTCTACTTTTCCTTGAATTATGAGTCTCAAGACTGTTGTATCTTTCGCCTCTCATCACATGTCCAAGATATTGCAATTTCGTCTCTGCCAACCTTCAAATCAGTTATTGACCAAAATACTGAGCCAAGTATTTATAGCAATAGTGAATCAGAGGGAAGCGAAGACAAAGAGCAGGTCTAAACTCATCGAATTTTTGCTTTTATTTCTATAAATCTGTTTATTTTAGTGAGTTACTTTAATTTAGGTAATAAATAATGTTCACAATATCTTCTTCTTCTTCTTTTTATATAGACATGACTCTCTCTGGTTTTCAATGTGCCTCCGGTAAGTTGTCGTTGCATCGTTTTCGTGGTCTTCCTACTGATCGTCTTCCTATTGGGTAACTGTCTCTTGCCGTCTTTACTACTCTATTTGTTGTCATTCGGCTTATATGATCATTCCATTCTACTCTTCTATTTCTTACCCAGTTCTTGATGTTCTCCACCTGGCATCTAAGTCGTATATTTGTACTTCTAGCTCTGTCCCATAGTATCTTACCATCAATTTTTCTAAGTGTTTTCATCTCTTTTGTCCTCTCTGATAAGAGATGCCCAATACGTTTGTTATTTTTTGCACAGAAATAATTCATTTTTTTTTTCAGTTCATTTCCTTTATATTTTTTATTAATTCTTCTTCTTCTTATTTTGGCATCATAACCCTGGATGGGTCTTTGCCTGTCTGGCTATGTCCTTCCATTCAGATCTTTCTTGTGCCCTTTTTCTCCATTGTCTTATGTTCATTGTTTTCAGGTCGTCTTCCACGTCATCCAACCATCTCGTTCTGGGCCTTCCTTTTTTTCGCCTTTCTATGGGCTTCCATTGTAATATTTTCTTTGTTGTTTTTGCATCGTTTTGTCTCTGCACATGTCCCAGCCTTGACAGTCTTTGACTTTTCACAAATCTTACAATGTCATAACCTTCATTTAACTCATTAACCTCGTCGTTTCTCCTGATTCTCCATGTGCCATCTTCCTCTTGTACCAGGCCATATACTTTCCTCAATATTTTTCTCTCGAATGTCCTAAGTTGTGCTTCATCTTTTTTCGTCATTACCCAAGTTTCACATTCATAAGTTACTACGGGTCTAATCAGTGTTCTGTAGATAGTCATTTTGGTTCTTTTGTCTAATAATTTCGATGTCATCAATCTTTTATTAGCATAGTATGTACGATTCCCGCTGGAAATACGTGCATTAATTTCGCTACTTACGGAGTTCTTCTGATTGATTTCTGTGCCGAGATATGTAAAGGCATCCACTCGTTCGATAGTATAGTTGTCTATTGTGATATTATTTTCATTGTCAGTTATTCTTTTGACTGTCATATACTTCGTTTTTGCTTCGTTTATTTTGAGAACTCTTTTTCTTGCTTCAGGATCAATTTGTTTGAACACTTCCATTAGTCGTGGCTTATTCCTACTAATGATGGCTACATCGTCTGCATATGCAGTAATTTGTACTGATTTGGTGTTTATATGGCCGGTTATATTGGTTTTTCTGATGACTGCCTCAAGAACTAGGTTGAATAGCATGGTTGATAGGGCATCTCCCTGTCTTACTCCCATGTTGATGTTAAACAGGGGAGTCAGTTCTCCATCTACTCTTACTGCGGCTTTTGAACCCTGCAACATCATTTTTATGAGGCTGATGTATTTCTTAGGTATACCTAGATTACAAAGGTCTTCCAGCATTCTGTCTCTTTTCACACTAGCAAAAGCTTGTTTAAAGTCTATATACATATTATATAGGTCTATGTCGTATTCATAAGCTTTTTCTTGTATCGTTCTTAGTATGAATATGTTATCTGTAGTGGCTCTATTTGGTCTGAATCCATTTTGATAATCACCAATTATATTTTCGGAGTATTCTAATAATCTATTGTAGATTATACCAGAAAGAATTTTGTATATTTTTTATTAATTGGTTATTATAATTAATTACTAATTTGTAATAAGTTAAAAGTGTGAATAAACCCTAAAAGATTTATTCGAATGCAAGCAAGATACTTGTAATAAAATTATTAGATGCACAATTTATTCAATTTTAAAATCGTAAACATTTTTCACAAAACAAATTAGTTCTGAACAAACGTTTTTTTACAAACAAACCCTTTTACAGGAAGAAATTGATGAAAACAATAGCGGTCTTTTGGCACAAAAATAACTGGAAACTGGAAAGCATTTGCCGCCGGAGGATATTTCTGGTGGATGAACACTGCGCTCACAAAATTGTGACATTCACTCTCTTATTAATGATTCAAAGGGTGTTTTATACGAAAGAATGCTGCCAGAGTAAACTGCTTGAGGTGGCTCGCGGACACTACTTATTTACATATTTTCAAAGTGGAAAAATTACGAGTTATGCATTTGCTGTGTTCTTTGGTGATATAACTTTACGTGAAAATATTTAGCAATTTTGCTTTTATTTTATTACGGTTATTAAAATATTTGCTTTTAATGCTTTTAACTTTAATAAACAAATAGTAAATATTTAACTGAATTAAGAAAACTACCAATTTAATAGGATATTGTAAAATATTTATTATTGGGAATATTTCATTAACATTGGCTCAGCTCGGGCATATTTTGACAGATTCAAAGTTAGAAACCTACAACACAAAAATTCCTACCTCACACTCTCAACAGCTCAAATAAACTTACTATTGCAGATTTCTTTAATTGAAAAATGAAGAATTTTTTATAAATACTGGGAGTGTATACTAAACCTATAACATTTTTCGTATCTATTTACAAAATTGTTTGTTGTTTGCCCACGGTGTTTGTCCAAGCTAATATTCAAAAACCACTGAACCGATTGCAATAAAACTTGTGAAACTGTATTTTTCCGTTTAACTTAGGATATAGGATATCTCGATAAACGACCCCTATTTTTTATTATGAATTCAAAATGTTTTATATGACTTCACCTCTACACTTTTAGTTCAAATTAATCCATGTAGCTATAAAATATCATAAAATGACGTTTACCAAACGTCATTTTATGTATATACAGATCGAACCTTTAATAAAATTTCGTAACAAAGAGGCAAGTATTATCACTAAGATATAATAAACTTTGTCATCACAATAACATTGATTAATAAAAACCACGTCCCTATCGACGGTACAAATGAACCGTCCTTTGTTCCCAGTACCAGTAATGCATTAGTTAGTGATCAGTGTAGCAGTGTCTGGGGGCTCGGGAGACTGAGACCTCGGAGGTCCCGAAGAAGACATCAAAGAGGATGTTGAAAGCTCGGCACAATAATAATCGACGCGGTTCAATCCGAAAGTCTGACTGTTAAGTTTAATATTGATTCTTGTAATAGTAGTAATCTTAGCTCTAAGTTTAATTGTACTAAGCGCGGAAATCTTTCGGAACATATATTAATATAATCAAAAATTGTATATAGAGAAAAATGTATAGAGAAAAAGAAGAAGACAAACAATTTGTAAAATTATGTTATAGTTATATTCTAAATATACGGTTTTAATTTTGAAGTGTTGGTTAAGTGCTAAAACAGAGACTGTCAATTTTAGATTTATGTTTGAACTGGGACTTTCTAATTTATGGAAAGTTGAGTTTTAAGAATTAGGAGAGTTTTGGAATTTGGTTGAATGCAAAGAAAAAATGTTTTGATTGGTTACAAGACATTATGGAAGGGATAGACAGACGGGAATGAGATTGAAAAAGCAAGGAGGATCATCAGCTGTAGGACTTGAAGCGAGTGAAGACAAAATCGAAAGGAGTGTGCCGATAGTTTGTTTTTTTAAACCGCTAAAAGAAAAATTATTGTGGCGAAAAAGTAGTGCAAAGAAAGTGTTAAAAGCTGTAGTTGTAGTATTTGTAAGTAAAATAATTTACTATTCTTGGAACAAAGCATAGCTAAGGAGAATTTTGACCTTCCAATAGGAGAAATAAACATTGTTAGGAGTTTGTCGACAGTTTTGTTTTTATAAGCAGAACCCGGGAAGGAGTTTGTTGGATAGGGAACTTATTAAAGTAAATCCGATTAGGAAAATACAGAGGCAAATTGTGGAATTGTGTGATTGAACTAGATTAAATTTGAATTGTTTTGTGGTTAATTGTATATGCAACAGGGTAATTTAGGGAAACATTTATTTATAAGATATTTATTTAGTATATGAAAATCTACAAAGGTATTTGGTCATTATATTTTGAATCTATTGCACCAATTGATTTCTTTTATTTATTTCCTTCTACTCCTCTTTTTTCTCAAGCACTATTAAAAGAAAAGGTAATATCTTTGAACTCAATTAAGAACAGTGAGATGAGAAAAACATATATTTATTAATCTGGAGTCTACATTAAAATTCAATAAATAAATTTTTTTCTTTTAATTTGCTAATTAGATCACAATTCATTTGATTTTGAGTATGAAATTTCATAATATATATATATATATATATATATATATATATATATATATATATTCTATGTGTTTATATTTTACCTAAAAATTAGTTTAAAAGTACTATCAGTGTGGTTAAATATCACCACCTTAAATTATTTACTTAATTTAAAGGGTATTCGAAGATGAAAATTATTCAAAACGTCTAAATTTACCTGCAGAATAGACCCTGACTACTTCTGCCTACATATTCGGGATATAATTGAGTATTTGGGAAATGTCAAAGTTCGGCGTTCATTTAGATCTACTACATACACTAACATCGTTTGTACAGCTAAACCAAGATAGTTCGGTGAGTAAGGGTCCAATCGAAGAATCATTTATTATTAATTAGACGTGATTAAATTGTACAATACGGAGTGTTTGTAGAAGTCTAGTACATTTTGGAAAGCAAATTTAAATAGCCAAAGTGGTTTATTTCATCGGATTCACAAGACAAATTATTACCAATGATAAAAGCATATTAAAAACTACCTTTACATACAAAACAACTTATTTCGACTATACTAGTCCATGCTAACCGGCTTATTTCCAACCAACCAATAGAAGCTCTGCTGCTGCTACTGAGCTGACCCAGTGAGTCTTACAAATTTTAGGATATGCGAGGGTTTATTGTCAAAGTATGTAAAAAATAATATTAATTACTTTATTATTTAAAGGATAATGGATGGAACAGATGAAAGTGTAAGTGTTGATGAAGAAAAGAAAGGGACTAGAAAGAAATGAGTTCTTCTTCTTCTTCTTCTTCTCGTAGCACTACAAACCGGGGTGGGTTTTGGCTGACTGCACAACTTGCGTCCATCGTGAACGGTCGTCCATATTAGTTGGGTCAGTGGGTAGCCCCATTGTTCTTAGATCTGACCATATATTATCTTTCCATCGCATTCGTGGACGTCCTAAGGGCCTTCTTCCTGTGGGGGCTTCCTCCCATATTAACTTGGCAGAAAGAAAAGAGTTACAGGAGTAAAAAGAAAAAGTGAACAAATAACCAGGTATGTAGCTCCTAAAAGCTCGTTTTTGTACCGTTTAAGCACAATAATAAATCAACGCTTTCATAACGTTCCAGACACGAAAAGACAAGACAATATAATTGCCAGCCTGATTCATACAACACAAATCAAAAGATATAGGGCCTAGGTTTGCTGTTGAAGGAAAAAGAGGAGGTGACTCTACCAAAAATAAGAACTATCTGAAGAAGGAAAGTGTTGAGGGTACATAAGAAAGCTCAGAGGAACTGAATCACATTACAGAAGATAGAAGATACATTACAAAAGATTATATCTGAGTAGTGAGTTATCACTAAACTAAGTAATATATTAACGTAGGTTTTAAGCCAACTACCTCCGATACTTCAGTTGGTGCTACCTTCTCAAAGAACAAACTAAAAGTGCACCTGCACAGTCTGCTGAAAAGGCGCAGCTAATGGTTGAAAAGCAGATTCATTCAAGAAGAGCAAAAGCTTTTTTTAATACATGGAAATGGATTTCCATGAAGAATACTTCACAACAGAATTAGATGTAAATGCGAAGAAGATCTCGAAGATACCCAATTTGGTTTTAGAAATGCTATGGGAATCAGGGAGGCACTTTTTGCGCTTAACATCCTATTACAAAAATGCCGTGACCAAAGAAAAGATGTATTTGTATGTTTCGTGGACTTCGAAAAGGCATTCGATAAAGTACATCTTGTAAAATTAATGCAAATACTGAAAAATAACGGAAGAGATGACAAGGATATTCGTGTCATTAAAAATTTGTACTGGAATCAAACTGCTATCGTAAAAATTTGAGATAACTACACCGATGAAGTCTCAATACAACGAGCATGGAGCAAGTCAGACAAGGTTGTATTTTGTCGCCAATATTGTTCAATGTTTACTCGGACTAGTTATTTAAAAAGGCACTTGAGAGACAACCATATGGAATAAAAATCAACGGGGAACTACTTAATGTGATTAGATATGCAGACGATACACTAATTCTGTCAGATAATATTGAAGGTCTCCAAATTCTGCTTGATCTTATTCACGAGGTAGGAGAGGAAATGGGCATTAAAATAAACTCAAACAAAACCAAATTTTTGGTGTTTAGTCGTGACCCACATCCCGAGCAAAGCTTCAATTAAACGGAGTCCAAGTTGTGAAAGTTCACAAAATGACATATTTGGGAACTGTGATAACGGACCAACTAGATCCAGACATAGAAATAAAACGTAGCCTAGCAATGACTAAAACTACTTTTATGAAAATGAAGTCATTTCTTTGCAATAATCATCTCAGTTTAGAACTAAGACAAAGAATGGTTAAGTGCTATGTTTGGTCCGTACTTTTGTATAATGCAGAAGTGTGGACGCTAAAAGTATCGATCATAAACAAAATTGAAGCATTGGAAATGTGGGTTCATAGAAGAAATGCTAAAGATACCTTGGACAGCAAGAAAAACTAATGAAGAAGTACTAAGGAGCGTCAACAAGGATAGAGAACTGCTAAAGGCTGTTAAACATCGAAAAATGTCTTATCTGGGACATATAGTAAGGGAAAGTCGATATAAAATATTGCAACTGATCCTTAAAGGCAAAATAGAGGGCCGTAGAGGTGTAGGAAGAAAACAAGTTTCTTGTACTTGTTCTTTGCACGCTTATTTTACTGCTAAAAAGCGATTATAAACTGAGATTATACATAGTTTTGGACATAGAACATATTTGGGGAATATGCAAAACTTATTACAATAACTACATTGGAAGTAAGTGTTACAGTGACCCAGCAGTTTTGAAAATATGGCAAGAAGCATTGAATACTGCTACTTGCAGTTTGCAAGTATTTGCAATTTGTAAAAAAAGTGTGCGGATTTATATAAAGTTAATAGAAAAATGTTGGAGGTTTGAAAATCGAATCGAAACAATTAACCCAGTCATCATTTAAACTCCAAATGAAGATACCTAACGACAGTTATTATGAGTATGGATCTAATTCTTGATTACGCTGTAAGGTAATATGTTTTCCTTTTCTCGTTAAGAAAAATTTTGAGTGTTATTGTTTTTATTTTATCAGTAAATACTTACCACTACAATATCAAAACAATAAAATTTGTAATTTTCTTCTATTTTTGCACTAATTGAATATTTCTCTAAATGAATGTAAAATAGATTATCAGTTAAAACTGCATTTTTGCTTGTCTTCGACAGTACTTCAAATATAGAGAGAATTTGCTATTAACTTTCTCAGCACAGCCGACCGTTTAAGTCAAAATTTTCATCCCTTATCCAAAATAGACACAAATTCGTGAAATATACTGTACAGGTCTTTTGTCACACCACATTAAGCCTAAAAACTGTGATGTGCCATTTCTTATTGTAGAAGTAAAATTAAGTGAAGCTAATACGAAACTACGCGCTTATTTTCATTTCGATTTTATCTATTACATGTTGATATACTCTGCTCATTTCGATGTTTACGGTATATGGATTCCTGTGATTGACGTTTTAACAGATGAATTTCTATATTTACGGCTTTCCTAATGCAGGTGTGAACCTTACTGGCAGTAATAAATTTGACAAGGTGAAATCTGTATAGATATGCCTATTTAATGAATATTTATTGAACATCGATGTGTAATGAAAAATCGAAGCGACGTATTTAATCGGCCACTAAATGTATAGCTTTCATGCATATCAATTTATTTAAATTAAGATTTTGTGCTCGCTAAATTTTAGCTCGTTAAACATAAGCACACAAAAGCTTGGGAATTTTATAAGCGGCGTATTATATGCACATTTGTTTGTGGAAATAATCTACAAACTGATTCAGACACGTTCTCAATTTAAAACAGATTAAAAAACTTTTAAACGTGATTGGAGAATTACGTAAAGGAAACAACTATGATTGAATAAGGACTATTATCAGTAGAGAGAGAGTCTGGTGCTAAAACCATCATTATCATTAAAAGGCCCCTTTTAAACCGAAAACAAAAAACGCTTAGAAGGGTTACCTCTGGACAAACATTGTCACCTTGTCACTTGTCACATTGTCTAGAGATCAGACAAAATACTAAAATCACAAAATAAGCAAACAAATTATACAAACAGGAAACTTGCGGGTTACGTTTCAATAACAACGTGGTTTTGTAACGAAACACATATTGGAAGTGAACTGAATGTGGTATTATCTACTCTCTTTCAATCCAAGTTTCTCTTGCAACATTTTTAGAGCTTCCCACACGATTTTGATAGTACATTTTTTTTAGCTGATTTGATAAGTTTTAGATAGGTTCCTCTGTACTTGGAGATATATTCAGTGACAAAGACGTTGGTAGTAAATTTCTTGATATCCAGTAGTGAACGAATATTCTTGACTGATATGCGGATACCTTGCACCTGTGTAAGTGTTTGAGTGGTAAGTTTAGCTTACCAGTGTAGTCACCTGTAACGATAAAAATTGACGGCATAGTTTCTAAAGTTGTTAATACATATTGTAGTATTGATTTATATGTGATTCATGCTGAATTAAATGACTATTTAAAAATGTCTCATGGACTTGTAGTCTATAAGAAACATAGCAGATTGAACTTAAAAGACTGTGAAACGAATACATAAGAGCGCATATGGGATGCTAGATGTAATTGGATGGAGAAGAATTAAATGAATGGTTACTGGTATAAAGACGTATGTAAAAATGATAAACATGAAATTCAATTACCTAGGAGTAGAGATAACTAGTGACAGGGATATAAGAACAGAGACCACAAGGCAAGCATCAAAAGCGGCAAGAGTAAGTGGTTGCCTCCGAAAAACCATATAGAGAAACAAATATCTGATCACGGAAAGCAAAATAAAAGTATACAAGACAACAGTAAGATTAATCCTAACAATGCCGCGGAGACAAGGACCGATATAAGAAAGACTAAATAACAAATCAACAATATCGAAATAAAAGTATTAAGATCAATCGCGGGCATATCATTAAGACACAGACAAACCAACAGAAGTATACGCGAACAATTCAAAATTCAAAATATTAACAGGTGGATAAAAACAAGAAAAAAAACTGGAACGAACATGTAAACCGAATCTTAGCGGCTAGCCAAGAGTCTTCGTTAGCGAAGATCTGTAAAAACAACAAGCCGTATAGCAGAAGACCTGTTGGAAGGCCGCCAAAA
This sequence comes from Diabrotica undecimpunctata, assembly GCF_040954645.1. Lineage (NCBI taxonomy): Eukaryota > Metazoa > Arthropoda > Insecta > Coleoptera > Chrysomelidae > Diabrotica > Diabrotica undecimpunctata. Next base: position 54,001,197 of record NC_092812.1, read on the forward strand.
AGGTGGAAAGATAATGTACAGTCAACACCGACTGAAACAGAATAAGAGGCAGACAAACAGGAGTAATACTAGTCGTACGAAGAAGAAGAAGAGGTAAAAATGATGGAAAATTACACTACCGCGAATTGCGCTAGAGGAAGTCAGTTAGAAAGCGAATGCAAGAATAGAGATGAGAGATAGCTAGCAGTCCATGCTCCCAAGAGATAAACAGCGATAAATCGGATTAATGGATATAAAGATCTTAAAGAAGAAGAAGGGAAAAGCAAGATTAATGGTTAATAGTATGGATAAGTGTCGTTTGAATTCATGTATTTATACAATTATGGATTTCTATAAAGTAAAGATCTCCTCAGTCCTGTATTTAACATGAGTTTCTCTTTGATATTCTTTCGGAAATAAAAATCCTGAAAACTCAATCGTTATTCAAGAATTAATGAATATCCTTAGCACGGGCTTTTGTATTCAAGCAAGCATTATTGAAAGTGCGATAAACTTCGGCAAAAGAGAATAGGAAATGTAACAAATATTCTAATTCTGACAAAGGAAAAAGTTCTTGCACATAAATAACTGCATAATTTATCTTAAAGCCTGTTTCCCTGGGAGATTGATGAGGATCTGCACAACTTGACGAAACTGTAGCATTCAATCAAGTCTTTCAGTAAAACTTCGAAGTAACACGAACGAACGAACATTTAATTTTGAAAGCACACGGTCCTTTCTCCCCGTTAGCATTTAAAAATTAATAAACTCATGACGATAAACGTCTCTTTCGGGAAATTATTTATTCGCTGCTGTATCGAGTGAATACAAAAAAATACTTATTAAAACGACAACTTTTCTTACTGTAAAATATATTTATTTTTTACTTAATAAATCACTTTCTTATATGAATATTGTCTCATTTAAGTAATTTAAAAATAGCAGAATACGAAAAACAGATCATATTTTTCATAGTTTTAGCCTCGGATCTTGATATAGTCAATTAATCTCATACCGACGTGACTGCGACAACATAGAATATACCAAAATATACGTGAAAAGCATTGATGCATCTTTGAGTGCTGGAAGGTGTTCGAAAATTTTCTTAAGGGATCTAAAAGTCGTATTTATTCTTCCTTTGCGAAGGAATTTCATGTTAGCGAGAGTGAATATAAGACGGAAAGCGATTGATACGAGGTTTATTCGAAAATTACGTTACATTGAGTAGCATAGAGCCATTATGCCTTTTTGTGTACTAAAAATGTGATATGAGCTAATAAAAAAAGGAAATTTAGAGTTGAACCGAGGTGTTTTTCTGAAAATCTAATTTTCCCAATTTTTATTTTGACTACAATTGAAAATAAAGAATACATTAATCAAAGATACAGCAAGAAGACCGACTGAAAGAAGCTTTCCCTACGGCCCAGAAGTAACAGACAAAGAAGAAAATATGACTAAAGATAGGAAATCATTAAGATCTGATGAACTGCATGGTAAAATTAAAAAATTAAGGGCTTACCAAAGCACACTTCTTACGAAGCACAGTTCAACAACAGGTATGATCGTCCAAGTTCAGCTCATGGTGGCACTCTAATTCTTTCTACAAATAATGATTTATCTCCCATAACAAAATATGACTTTCTGTTGAATGAATCTTTTTTTGAGTTTTCATTGGTTTATAACAAGAGTCTTAATCTATACATGCTTTCCATTTATAGATCACCTGATTCTTCCACGGACCTATTTTTTCAGAACCTGTTAAATTTATTAGACGACCTGCCAAAAAAGTAGAAATATTCTATGCGGTGACTTGAATATTAATAACGCAGTTGCTTGTGCCACCCAATTATCCTTGGTCAATATATTCGAATGGTATGTCTTAGAATGCACGTTAATTCTCCTACAAGAATTACTAAAACAAAATCTACCATAATTGATTATATTGTCTCAGATTTCTCACCCCTTAGATTCGATTAGATTAGATTAAGAGAGGTGACCTTTCGGCTTATTCCACTGCTACCTTTTCAGATCTATTGTGGTCCTCTAGTCCTAGATAACATTCTCTAGCCTGACCCTTTTTATAAAGTCTAGTAGTTTCGAGACTGTACCTTCCATGTAGGTATTTGCCAGTGGATTTTCTTCTCCTAATGCAAAGAACCGCACATTTGCCAGACTGTTACACTGACATAAAATGTGCTCTGCTGTTTCTTCTTAGAGGTGACAGAATCTGCACAGGTCATCATCTGATAATCCTATCAGCTTTAAGTGCCTATTCAGCTTACAGTGTCCTGTTAGAAGACCTACTATGGCCTTGACTGTTTTCCTGTCTTTGCTTATTAGGTCTGCCGTAAATTTTGGCAAATGTTCTGTAATGAACTCTTTCGCCTGTCTTTGTCCTGGTGAATTCCTCCACCATTCCAGAAATTTGTGAGCTACCCACTTCCTTGTAGCCGTTCTTGTTACTGATTTTGCAACGCCGCAGAAGGGTTCCGGTCCAATGAATGGCATTGATGAGCCTTGTTTGGCCATTTTATCTGCTTTTTCATTGCTTTTATGAACCTAATGACCCGGTACCAGGCTACCGTAACCATGCTACGGTCTTCTAGTTTATTTAGGGCACACACGCAACCCCATACTAGCTTAGAATTGACCTCTACAGAATTGAGTACCTTAAGCGCTGCATGACTATCTGTGAAGATGGCAACTGAACAGAACGTTCTTTCCTGCCTCTCTATTTCTTCCACGCAGTGATGGATTGCAGTTATTTCCGCCTGGAAAACTGTCACATCCTTAGATAGACTTACCGGGAAATGTATCCCTTGATTTGTCCCTACTATGCCGGCTCCCACACCCTCCGATGTTTTTGAACCATCCGTGTACCACGGAGCAGCAGCTTGTATGGGTACACTTTTATTCCAGTCTTCCCTGCCTGGTATCTTAATTGTGAACTTATTGTTAAAGCTATATCTCGTAGCTGTTGTATCGATAGGTTTCCCCATCACAATATCGGCTTTTAGCTCCTCGATTAGCTTTCTGTTGTCAGTACCATGCATCTGGCTTAAATGGCGCTGGCTATGGATTAATCTGTGCATCACTGATCTGGCTTCATCCTGTATAAAGATATGAAGTAGTGGTAGATTCTCACCCCTTGCTGTATGCTCTACAATTATTATTGCGGGACTACCTGATCACGAAGCAGTACATACCAAGTTTAACACTCTTAACAAACAATCCTCGAAAACCCAACGTTTAGGTAGGTTTTTTTTTCACTCAGAACTTTCGTAAATTCCAAAATTTGAGCTTGACTTCTGTGTGGCACTTTCCCTTTGTGGACGTGGACTATAATTTCAGTGATTTTTTAGATAGGCTTGTCTGTATTTTTAATAAGGCATTTCCTTTAATTTAAATTAAGTCACAACACCACACATCCTGGACAACCAATGGTATCCGCATTTTAGCCAAGAATATGCGTTCACTACTGTACATCAAGTAATTTACTACCAACGTCTTTGTCACTAAATATATCTCCAAGTGCAGAAGAACCTATTTAAAACTTATCAAAACAGCTAAAAAAATGTACTATTAGAATCTTCCAGGAAGCTCTAAAAAATGTCGAAACAAAAAATTGGTCCATAATAAACGATCTTTGAAATAAAACTAACACAGCTCAAACATTTTCTCTTCCAAATCCTAAAAATCTAAATGAATACTTCGTTAATGTGAGTAAAAACATAACTATTTTGCCACAACAAGATGATATTTCCTGTCTTTCCAATTCAAAAAAGATTTCGAATTCATTCTTTATAACATCAGTTGATAAATCTGAACTGATCGAAACAATCTGTAGTAGCAAAAGCAAATCTTCCTGGAGTACTGATGGACTATCCATAAAAATTTTCTTAAATCTCCCAAAAAATGTGTTGGAAGTCCTAGTCTTACTAATTAACGGTTCCTTTGAAAAAGGTATATTTCCAGAGTGCCTAAAGACAGGCATTATTATTTCTCTTCATAAGGGTGGTGAAAAATCTAATGTCTGCAACTATATACCTATTGCCTTACTACCGAACCTATCCAAAATTATTGAAAGACTTATAAAAGCCCGACTTATGTCTTTCTCGTTGAAAACAACATTTTATCACAAAGGCTTTTTATCTAATAAATGTACCAGCGATGCTATGTTTCTACTACATGAGGTCTATTAAGCACTAAACAATAATCTTTAAACCGCCACTGTTTTTTCCTATAAAGGAATATATTTTTATCCTATGAAGGAGCTCTTCAACCCTTGCTTCTTAGTAACAGCCAGATCACTATCGTTGATTCTGTAAAATTTCTTGGTATTTTGGTCCCTTCATATCGATTTGTTAAATAAGAAACTAGCCTCAGCCTGCTATCCAATAAGATCTGTTTCGAAAAAAATTAATTTATCATCTTTCAAAATAACATATTTTTCTTTGTTCGAGTCTTATCTTCGATATGGCCTTCCTTTTTGGGATTCTAGTACAGCTGCTCAATCTGATGTTATTTTTAAATTACAAAAAAGAGCAATACGGTATCTTTTTGGCCTCAGTAGAATAACACATTGCCGAAGCTACTTTAAAAATCACGAGATTTTAACTCTTTCCTCTTTATATATTCTAGAAACTGTTTGCCTAATTCGTAAACACCTACATGTTTTTCCAGCATGACCTAACCATGACTACTCCACCAGAATTCAAGCTTTGATGTGTATTTACCGATCCCGTCCACTGAGTTAGTAAAGAAATCTATATTATATTCGGCAAAAAAATTATACAACCATCTCCCCTTGCAAATTAAATCTACAACTTCTTAAGTTCCGTAAATTGACAAAAGCCTATCTATGTATCTGAAAGACCATATTATTCAGTGGAAGAGTTTCTTAACGAATAACTAGGAAATTACAGTACGTTCAGGTACAAGCAACTTTGTACAATGGATTGTATATTTTATTATCTTTTATTTTGTGATATTGACGATTTATTTAATTTTGGTAAATTTTAATTATTATTATTATTTTTTGATTTTTTGTAAACTTTGTCCATAAAATTGTACAATTTTCAGTGACAAAGCATATTTCTAACATATATGAGACTGGTCACCTACCAAAAGACTGCCTGCTATCAATATTTATTCCACTTCCCAAAAAAGTCAACGCTAGGAAGTGTGAAGAATGTGTATGCATGTTTCATAGGCTTCGAGAAGGTATTTGACAAAGTTTTATCAGCATTATTTAACATGTACGTTGAAAACATCTTCAGAGAAGCCTTGGGTTAATCAGAAGATGGTATTGCAGTAAATTGCCAACTTTAATTAACAATTTTAGATATGCAGACGGCCTAAAACTATATTGTAAAAAACAAAATTAATGATCATTAATAAAAATACAAACATAAACGCCCAAATTACACGATACACCGTTAGGAAGAGTAGAGAAAATATGTTATCTCGGCTGCAATATTAAGGATAGCTTAGATCATAGTTACGAACTAAAAACTCATATTGAAAAAGACAGAAGCTCTTTTAACGGTCTTAGGAAGATTCTCTGCAACTTCAAGTATCAATATACGCATAAGAATTCTTAGATTATACGTCTTTAGTGTCCTCAATAATAAATGTCAAATAAACTTATTTTAAAGTAAAAAAATTCCAACAAAAATAGTAAATTGCATTAAGATGCCACAAGAAAATATCTTCAGAACAGTAAAATAGGTAGTTAAGACATTTTAACAAGGACAGAAATAAAACACTGTTAGTGTCATAAATTAAGTAAATTAATGAAAAAACAATATTGGAAAAAAGAGCCTGGAAGTAATAAATGTTCCTGGATAAAGTATGTAAGATATTGGATAATTGACGGATACATGTTAACTAGTAATATTTACACAGGGCACAGACCTATTTGCAATTGCAATAACGAAGGAACATCTAAAAAATAAGGTTGCTGTTTTATGATATTTAGGTCTTCTGCGACTATCTCGTTACAATTATTGATCCCAATGAAGTTTAGGTCCGATATCCAAAAAAGCGTTACTTTAATATTTAACATTAGAGCCTATAATAATGCATTTATTACATTAAACGAAATCCTCCAAGTTTGTTATTAATATTGTTATAAAATCGAGTTTGATCAGAAATTTAAGGAAACAGTATGAATACTCATGGATTTATTTCCATTTATTTTAATATGTGAAACTTTTACTGAAAACACATATTTAATTTTTAACGTTATTAAAATGTAGAAGGTTCTTTTCAATCTCAGTTTAAACCTTAATCTCTGCTAGCGGTTGGTAACTTTTACGTGTACTCTGTGTTACTTGATGCTTGTCAAATATGCACTTTAAAAATTGGAACAAGAAATAAACGTAAAGTGTGTAAAATGTTTTTACTTTCCATAGACAGACAAATAACAGCACGAAAGGTGTATTTAAAATATATATAATAACAAGCAGAAGGTGTAAATTATTTTGTTTGACCAATGGTCCTCCAAAAAACTTAAATTTGATATTTTTTTTCAGCTTACTTTTTGATGTTCAGCTTTTCTGCTTTATACAATCTAATACCTCTTCCATTCTAAGTTCACTGTGTATAGTCCTATTGATAATAGAGTACATCATACTGGTTATTTTAATATGGGTATACGTATACCGCCCAAATAGGCAAATAAAATTGCTTCAGAGAGGTTGCAGTGGAAAACTCAACACAAGAAAAAACAATGGAAAAAGACTAAGTAATTTGCCAGCGGCATTAAATATGGACATCAGTATCACGAGATATAAACACAAAGACATACACAAAATAAAATGGATGAAGCCAGGAAGTCCAGAAGAAAATCGAATGGACAAAATACTGATTAAAAAGACACACAAACAATCAATAAATGACATTGGATCTCACAAAGGGGCCAACATGATTACATATGTCAGTGATTACAAAATGTGAAATAAATACAACGAAGGTGAAAGACGAAAAGCACAGAGAAGATGGGAGGGACATGGATAAATTGGAAGAGAAAAAAGTAAAAAGAAGATTTGTAAAAGAACTAAATGCGGAGATGCAGTTCAAGAAACAACAAATGGAGGAACAATGGAAAATATCAAACAAAGAATAAACAAAACTGCAGAGAGAATGGTTGCCAAAATGCAAAATGAAAGAAGAAATAATTGTTTTTACAATGAGTGAAAACTAGCAGTGAAAGAAAAGAATAAAAAAAACGATTGAAATGGTTAAGCACAAGCAAAGAAGAGGAACAAAAAAATACAAAAATCAAAGAAAAAAGTAAAGAACTTGTTTAAATTGAAAAAAAAAAATTAAAAAAAAAGTAGAAGACATTATAAACGAGATTGAAACAGAAAATAAATGACATAATTTAAAACCATAGTACTAATACTTAAAACTAGGCAATCGAAAACGAACAACTAATGTAGTTATAGAAGCATACAAATGGCCGAGGTATTTCGAAGAAATACAAAGAAACGGATCGAGAAAAAGAAAGAGAAGCAATAATGAACAAGGAACAAGATAAAGAAGAGGAATTGACCTTTACAGAAAGATAAAATATGCACACTAAAAAATCACCAAAAAAATAATCAGAGACAGAACTAAACTGAGATGCAGAAAACAAGTGGAAGACTTAAGAAGTATGGAAATTAGAAATATGGGAATCACCTGGTCTCAATCTGTCTATTCCTCAGAGTCGAGTGACGACCGGTCTTACCCTGTGCTGCTGTTATACTATAAGTATGCACGGGAACGGCAAGCGCTGCCGTGGTCTGAGCTGACGTGGCCTAAGCGGTGTGGGTTGGGGCGGGGGGTTGCTGAAGCAGCGGTCACCATGCCGGCAGTCGTTTAGCGTCATCGCGTGTGTTTAAGCTGTTAGGCCATTTTCAGTTTCGATGGCTTCACGAATGATTTCCAATTTTAAGCAGCGGATGAGAGCGATGGTTTTTGCTTTTTCGAAATCTATTTTATGGCCTGTCTGAATATGATATTGGGCTAGGACTGAAGTAGTATCGGAATGTTTGACTTATAGAGAATGTTCGTAAATACGGTTATGGATTCATCGGTTTGTCTGTCCTATGTATGTACGTGAGCAATTGGAACAAGGTATTTCGTATCTCATAGTACCTAAATATGTATATATATATATATATATATATATATATATATATATATACATTATTCAGCACCTAGTGCAGCGTCGTCTGCATATCATATTATTTGAATCTCTCTGTTTCCAATTCTGTAACTATACCTTTGACATAATGCTTGTATTATTACGTCCAATATTTATTAAATAGCAGTGGGACTAACGAATTACCTTTCCGGACTCCGCTTTGTACTGGTATAGGCTGTGTTAGTTTTCCATTTATCTTAGCCTGCATTCGATTATGAGAGTAGATGCTTTTGATGGTTTGTTTAATATATTAATAATGAACATGAAAACAATATATGCTGGTTAATTACCCTCGTTTTCGATGGTGACACTATTTTTTCCTTTAGTTTTATTCACAAGACGTGAAGATAAAAATCGTGCAAGCCGTTTCCGAGATAATTGAGACGTTCCATGCTTAAAACCCAACCTATAGATTGCGAATGAAAAAAAAACAAAAGGATTATTTTAGAAGTATAAAACAGTCCTTTATTTTTGTTTTCTAAAAAGGTTTGTAGGTGCTTTTGAACAGATTCTCCAGTAATATTAAGTTGCGACATTTTTACACTCCAAAATCACTATTATTTCGCTCATTCAATTTTTCAAATCTCGCAAAAAGGCACAATTACCCTTATTCCGGGTGCGGCACTATTTTTTTCTTCAGTTTTTATGTCCTAAAGAATAAAAAAAAATGGTCCCAAGAGTCTGCTCTCAAATTTCAAAATGTTTTTGGGATCAAAAAAAAAGATATTTTTTTGCAGAATTTATTTACTTTATTTTTAATTTTATTTTTGTGATTTTTAAAAAATATGAAAAAATCACAAAAAACAGTTTTAAATCAATATTTTTTTCACCAAATATCAGTATAATACTGCAACGGCGTGAAGTATATCAAATATTTGTATTATATAAAATCAGTTTTCGTAAAATAATTTAAAAATAATAGATTAACTTACTTCAAATATTTCGGTATACACGAATAATTTTTTTGACGTTGGCAAAATCAAAATCCGTAAATAATAGGCGTGTGTTTACCAACCCTAAATAGTTATTACCTCGAGTCTAATCTCCAGGGATAAAGAATATACCCCAGGCACTACTTCTAAGAACGGTTTACCCAGAAGGGAGTGGATGCATTACTAACTGCATTATTTAAGAAGTTCAAATATGGCTTATAAATTGCTGGAGGTGTAATATAGCAAGCTCCACAAAAAAATAAAATTTAAGAATAATAATAGGTTGAAAAATATTACGATCTTTTCAACATTATTCAGTATGTAATATTGTGTTTTTATGGGATAAAGCCACAATTGAGTGTAATGATTTACATTTGTAAATAAAAAAATTTGAAGTTTTGATTTCCACTTCGGAAATCGTTCCCAAAATAGACTATTTAAGTATTTTGTTAAAAAGAGTTTACAACCACCAAGTTGTTGACGAGGTTAGGTTGTTTTACAAAATTAAAATGTTAAATAGGCCGCGGTCACAGAATAATAAACAATTGTTATTTATTCTGTGCTCTAGTGTTATGGCCAACAGCTGTGCTTTGACTGAAAAAATATGATGCTGGATTTTTGCCCCATGAAACTTTAAATTCTGATTATTCTACGTGTTCTGCATTATTAATATATACTATATGCGTTTGAGTGTGAGAAAGTGTTCGTGTATTGTGTATGTGTGTTGCATATGTATTGTATATGATTGAAGATGATCTCTTAATCCGCTGATCTCTTAATTGCAAAAGTTTCTTAATCTGCTATTAATGGTATATTCTTGTTGTTGACTTTTCTTTTAGTATTGGCAACCAAATTCTGCTACATTCTGCTGATGGGTTTGCATCTTTCTATTGTACTTTGTGTACATTGCCTCAGGCATGATTGCATATCTGTGATATGTCGAAGTCCTTCTTTTTGATGTATATGTTATGCTCGTTTATACTGACACTTAGTGGTCTTGCGATTTATTCCATATATAAATTGTTGCATTCACAGGGTATTTTATAGATGCAATTCTTTGATCTCTCTTTTGTGCTATTGGATTTGGCTTTGGACAGGCTAGATTTAAGTCCAGTGGTTGTTTTAAATTTTCTAATGGCGTACTAATTACCTATTCTTTTTCTGTTACATATAGAATTGTCATCATTGGATCCCTGCTGGTGAGTATTTTTGGGTTACTTGTGGTGTTTTATTGTTGTTTTCTTTCTTTCATATGGACTTCAATCCAGAAAAAAGTGTGTATTAAAAAGTTCTGTCAACGTTAACAAGCGTAGATGTTACATTTTTCAGAAGTGTCGCGGGGATTCCTTCTGGTAAATAGGATCTTTTATTTTGTATCATTTTTTTTAAGTTTGTCAGTTAGGTTGTCTCATGTTAGATGAAAGAAAAAAATGTTTTATCTGCTATAGGAGGAAAATACCAGGCTCGATTTAGAGGTGGTAAATCGAAAATTCATCAGATTGCAAACCTGAAACAAATTTTAGAAAAATACTGGATATATGGCATAGATACTCATCACATATGTATAGACTACAAAGCAGCCTACGAATCTGTGAATAAAAGAGAAATATTCAAAGCAATGAAAAAGCTAGGAATACCAAATCAGTTGGTAAATTTAACAAAACTAACTCTTGAAAAAGTTGAATGTAGAGTACGAATTCAGGGGGAACTGTCTGAACTTTTTAAAACAAATAACGAGCTGCGCCAGGGAGACTCTCTTTCTCCTGTATACTGTTCAATCTGGCTCTGGAAAAAGTACGGCGTATGAGACAAATCACAACCATTGGTTCAATATATAATAAATAAGTGCAAATCCTTGTCTATGCTGATGATATCAATGTTATTGGGAGAACGGAAAACGCTGTACGAGAGGCGTATGTAGCATTAAAAGAATCAGCTACAAAAATGGGTTTAATAATAAATACCAACAAAACAAAGTATGTGAAAATAAGTACGCAACCACAAATCCTACGACCATTTGTTATAGAAACGACGTTATCGAAGCAGTTAATGAATTTATATACCTGGAAGCGCTACTTAACACTGTAAATAATGCTACCGCAGAGATAAACCACAGAATTTGCATGGCCAACAGATGTTATTTTGGACTCAATCTCCTCCTTAAATCCACAAGTCTATCGAGAAATACAAAAATAAAACTATATAAAACAATAATACGCCCACTCCTAACATACGGTTCAGAGACCTGGACTCTAACAAAAAGTAATGAAAACATGTTAAGATGTTTCGAAAGCAAAGTACTAAGAAATCTATGGAGCAGTGAATAACAATGGAGTGTGGAGAAGACAATACAACTTCGAGTATACCAGGAACCAGATATCGTAAAATATATTAAGATAGGACGTCAGAGGTGGATAGGGCATGTAATGCGGATGGAATAAAATTACCCAGCTAGAAAAATGCTCTTTGATAGACCCATTGGTCGAAGAAGAAGAGAAAGACCCAGAACAAGGTTCATTGATAACATCGATGAAGACATGAGAAATATGGGAATTCGTGCTTGGCGGAGGAATGCAATGGATAGGGACCACTGGAAAGAAATTCCTGAGTAGACTAGGACATCAGTTGGATGGTAACCTTTGTCAATCGATTACAAGTTTTTACTGATAATGGTCTGATAGCATTAAAAAAGTTTTGAAAGTTGTAATCCGTTTGGATATATTAAGTATTTTGTTAATTCTACAAACATACCAATTACACTAGAAGTTATGTAATTGCAAAAGCTTTTTACAGAAAGAATCCTTCAAACAAAATTTAAACCAGCGAACTATAGATGATACTAATACACTAGTAATTAGACTACAACCAACGCTGGTTCAATATTTTACCAAGTGAGCTATCGAAAATTATGCATTATACAGTTTTTTTTGCTAATTGGAAATTTTTTTCTATGGAATCGATCACTTGAAAAACTGGCGGATGCGCCCAAAATGATCATATTTTTTTATTTGGCACATCTTGATTTTATACAGTTATAAGGCAAAAGAAAAAGAACGCAAATTAGTAAAGAGCATTAATGTAGAGCATCCTGTAGAACTGCTACTAACTGTATAGTAGTATATTTTACTCCATCATTCAATATTAATACAATATATATTCTAAAGAATATGTATTGTATTGATCGTTAAAATTTTCGTTTGGATAATTATTTTCTACGCCTATGAATAAACTAACGGTAAGTAGAGTTTCATCTCCGATGAAAATCTTCACCATGTTTGTATTTTCATTAAACTCAACGAGGACGTTAAATAATTTTAAAAGGGTTGACACATGCTTCCTCTCAGGATTGCGTTTTGATCTCTGGCATACATGCCAAGTTTATGCATAGAAAAATAGTTAATGAGCATTTAAGGGCACATTTAGAGAAAAAAGTATGAAATAAATTAATTTCCGAAATATTTGCGAATATTAATAATGCTAAAATGTATATACTTATGTACTTATGAAAAGTAAAGGAACATAAGAAGAAAGCATAGAAGCAATTTAACATAAAAAATTGTTTGTCTTAATTATTGTACTTGTTTTTTTTTGGAACAATAATTTTTATTGTTTAAGGTAAAATTTTGGATTGTGCTGGAATATTCACGTTTCTGTTTTTCAAATTTATTAATTGTTAGTAGTATATTGAAAAATCGCACTACGTTATCTTTCGAGCTTAAAACAAATACTTCAAAAGTACGGTAAGTGACTAGTAGTACCAAAAACATAACAAAGAATCTAACTGCGACAAGAATAAGATCATGTCTGCCTGCCAAATATCATTTAATTGCTAGAATCTATCGACTAGTACTGTTCATTTTTATTCGCTCACATCTAAAGTGGAATTGTACTAAAATATCCAGTTTTTTGTCATCGATTATGTTTAATAACTTACTTGGTGTTTTTTTGTGGATAAGATTTATTGGCTTGCATCAATATTATTGCTTAAATAACCTCTTATTTAGTAAAAGACTCAGTCGATTCATAACTTTGTCTCAAATTTACCTCCAGTACATATCGTTAATGAAGATACTGGCGCTGCAGTCATAACCCAAACATTGACAAATAAATAGAAACTCCCTTCAGAGTACTCCATTTACTCTGCTGAACTATACGCTTTATACCAGACCACCCCTGCTGTCAACGTATCCAATAATACCAATTATATTATACTCACAGACTCTCTACAAGTTCTGTATAATCAATCCAATATGTCTACCTAAATAATCGTTTGGTCATCAAGATAAAAAAAGATGTTCATACAGCTCAACTGAATAAAAAATATTATATTCTTGTGGATACCATCCCATATTGAAGTTCAAGGAAATGAAGAGAAAACTAGTGATAGTGAGGATTGTACTGAAACATTTACGAGTGCGGACGTGAAAGCTGCGGTCAAATGTAAAGTGCGATATATGTGGAAGGAAAAGTGGAAAGTGTCATGGGCCAAGCTACGCGATAGTAAAAAAACCGATAAAACCCTGGCCCACATTACCAAGAAGTCGGAGAGACCAGGTAATAATAACGCAACTCCATCTGGGTTATACCCGATTAAATAATAGCTATGTGTTTTCCAACAAACAAGAACCAAGATGTGACAAATGTGAAGAAAAGTTAACAATCAAACATATTTTAGAGAAATCTCCAGCATTAACGCCAAAGCGCATGTTGTAAAATATACCCAACAAACTAAGGATATTTTAGGTCTACAGTACAAAATGTCAAACCTGAAAAGTTTCCTAACTTCAATTAACATTCTAAAGTCTATCTAAATATATAAATGTAATCTTCTTCTTCATGTGCCTAGCTCGATTATCGAGCGTTGGCTATCAAATTGGCTATAGTAATTTTGTTGACGGCAGCTCGGAAAAGAGACGCAGAGGATCTGTTAAACCAATCTCTCAGGTTTCTAAGCCATGACGTTCTTCTTCGACCTGGTCCTCTTCTTCCGTCTACCTTGCTTTGTATTATTAAATGGAGTATATCATATCTCTCTGGGTAACTTTTCCCATCCGATGCAAAACAACTTCGTTACAAACTCTATCCACCCAACTTACTCGTAAGATTCTCTGTTACATCCAGATTTCAAAGGCTTCTTCCAGTTTCTTTGGAAGTGTATCCGTCAAAGTCCAACCTTTGACACTATACAAAAGAGTAGAGAACACATAATATCTCACTAATCTAATTTTCAGACTTAAAGTAGTATTGTTTCCACATAACAGTTTCTTCATCTTAAAGAATGCAGCTCTGGCCTTCTCTATCCGTATTCTAATTTCTTTGCTCATGTCCCAGTTCTCATTTAGATTATATCCAAGGTAAGTGATACTGTTAGTTCTCTCCAGTTGTTCACCATAAGCTGTTACCACTTCCGCTTGTATTGGCGTTTTACTGACGACCATCACCTTTGCCTTTGCGGTGTTTAATGTAATGTAATAAATCTAATACAAATTATTATTTGCTACTATTGTTTCGCTAATAGCTAATTTGGCGGATGCGATTTTGTTATAAAAAAGTACATATCGTTAATTTGTGTAAACCTAGAGATTCATTGATATAAATCCCATAATAAATTGCTAGATTGTTAAAAATGAGTTGGACTATTTAAGAAAAATCTTACCAATACTCACGACACAGAAAAGAATGGAAGACAGTCTTTCATTTTAGAAAAAAATGTGCAGCAACTTGAAAAAAATTTATGAGACCCTAAAGTGCCATATTGCAAAAAATACTATTATTATACGTTATTTGACTGGTGACAATATAAAAGAAAGTAAGGTTTCCATAATTTTCGAAAAAAAAACTTAGATGTGTAACAAAAAAAGTATATTTTCTAATAATTTGCACAATTTTATATCGCCAATAATGCTGTATAATAATTAGTTATAAATATTGGCAAAAAAAGCCTACAATTCCTATTATTGAATCGTACAAATACGTAAGGATACAACTTAGTAAGGACATTTCGACTTCAAGAGAATTACCATGTTTTAAAATAGAATTAGAACACTTGGACAGCATAAAAGTAGGATATCTTAGAGACTACTCAGAATTTCCACAATATATCCGGAATAGCATGTTCCAAGCTGACATAAAGTCTATGTTCCCTAATTATTCATATATTTTTCGGATGCATCTAAATCAGATTTAAAGGTTACATCTGCCTTTTACGATCCAGATCGAAAATTTAGTACAGTAGTAGATCTAAATATTAAAACCTCGATATATACCGCTGAATTAATAGCGATATTAGAAGCACTTAAATATATTAGTAATTTCTCAAGATCAAAATCTAATTACGGTATATTCTCTGATAGTAAAAGTTCAATACAAAAAATTGAAAATATTTTTAAATATAACAATATTGGATTTAATTATGTGTTATCTGAAATTATAAACCTGGTGGGTACAATAAAATTAAGAGGATCTAATGTAATGTTTTGTTGGATAAAAGCTCATTGTGGAATATCAAATAATGAAATAGTAGATAAAATTGCTAAATATAATGAACCATCTAAAGAATCAGAATATAAATGTGTAATTGAAGATCTAAATTCTCATCTAAGGAAAAAAATGATAAATTCATGGCAAACAATGTACAATTTATCCAACAAAGGATTATATTATAAAGATATAAAACCAAAAATACAGTCCTCAACGTGGTTCAAAAACTCAAATTTTAATAAAGATATGATTAGAATACTATGTAGAATAAGATTTAACCATGCTCTGTCTCCGTTACATAAATTTAGAATTAATTTAACCGAAACTCCATTTTGCGAATGTGGCGAAGAAGGCTCAATTGAGCATTTAGTTTTAAATTGCTCATTAAATATACGATGTATAAACCAATTTATAATAAAAATATACGAGTATATCAATAAGGAAAAAATTAGTATTAAAAGACCTTTTAATTTATCAGATTTAATAAAAACCAATAACTTGCATATATATGAAATAATTTTTCGCCACATACGTGAAATAAAATTGAATTTCTAAATGTATTATGGTAACAGTGTATATATTTCAAACATAAAAAGTTAGTTATATAAGTCCTTTGTTTTAACCCAGTTGTTAACCTTTTTATCCGTGGTCTAATTTTGTGTTGTGCAAATCGCCTTGATAGACCCCTAGGCGTATGTAATAAATCAGCAAAACCATATATTTTCCTTTTCCTTCCAGTAAAAAAAAATTAAGAAATAAAAATAATAATAAAAAAAAAATAAAAAAAAATAAAATAAAAAAAAAATAAAAAAAAAATAAAATAAATAAAAAAAAATATAATGATAATAAAAAAAAAATTTAACGTAGGTACGTACTTATATGTAAGTCAATAGAAGATAAGATTTTATTGTTGTTACGGGTTCTTTCTATGACAATTGTTAAAAAAAAATTAATTAATAACTCAAAACATAATAGGCTAATAGATTATGTCTCTAGTCATAAAATGAAACTACACACACATAGTTATAAAACACAGATTGTTTAGGAATGCTAGCTTTCAAAATGATAGTTAAAGAATAATGTATAATCTCAGTGATAAAAAAAATATCTACTATTATGCTGCAGCAAACCTTGTCCACTGCTTGTTAAAGAAAAAAGTTGCAGGTTCTAGGAACAGAACTCAACAAATCCAACTTTAACGTCCTCGAAGACAAATTGCCGCGTAACCGCTGGATACGTGGCGTAATTCAGCAGACTTAAGAGTGTGAAAGGCGAGTTTCGAGAGTCTAAAAACTGAAATAACTCGGTTAAGAAAAATATACTGATAAAATTCTCATCAACTAAGCATGGAGGTTGGATCGATTAGCTTCCAAATGACTTCGTCATTTGGAAAAAATCTATTTTTTTAAAATTTTCGAAAATCTGCCTAGAATGCTGATATACGACAAAACATGCAACGGAAATGGAAAGTGAACATCTTTAAAGACTACGGAACAAAGAATGAGATGTTATAAAAGATCAGAAAAGAATTGTGATTGTTTTTTTTTGTAGCGAAATAACTGGAAATTATTATTAAATGTCCAAAGATATAAAAGTGAAAAGTGGAGTTTCCGTAGTGGTTCATAAATATTTTAAAGGGTATTAAAAATTGACAAGAAACTAACAAACAAATTAAATTATTTAAATTCAATAAAAATGGTCTGATAAGTGTTCGTCAAAAGTTAATAATATTGCTAGTATTCCAGTAAAACGCTTCAAACTGCTTCTGAAATAAATGGAATATTGTACGAATTTTTAGCATATCTATGAAAGAAACTGTTCCATCAATATATTAGAAACCAAATTAAAGAGTAGAGACGCCTAAGGAAGATATGGCAAAATACAAGACAATACAATAGTACCACACAAAAACTCCTGCGTTGAAAAACTTTTGCGTTGAAAATTTTCTTCTAAGTTTAATGGCAAGAACAGATACCGATTATTCACTTTGGAAAGCCACCAGAAAATTAAAACAAGCCACTAAAAACATCCCATTATTAAAAAACCCGGCTCATATGGGCGAGAACAGATCAAGAAAAAGCAGAGACATTTGGAAAATATCTTGGAGAAGTTTTTTAACCTCTACCCTCTGTAAGTGCTGAAGAAGATAAAGATATTTACGAAAGTCTAGCAACAATTCAACAGCCAGATGAGCAAATTAAACCAGTATAAAAAATAGAAGTGAAGAGTGCTATTAAATATTGATTAAAAACCAAAAAAGCTTTAGGTTATGACCTTTTAACAGGAAGTATCTTAACAGATTACTAAAGGCGCGTTTTCACGGGTCGATCTAGGTTGAACGATTTGGATCGTTCGAGCATAATTCGATCTGTGTGGAAAGCAAAAAGGTTTACACGACAGGCGATGAATGTTAAATTAATTGTGGTACAAAATGGCGTCACGTGAAATTATTAATGTAGGTGTGCAATTAACTTGCTGTGCAATTTGGGAAGAAATTGCTAAATCAAACAAAAAGAACAAAAAACGAACGTGGTGGACTCGACCGTGGATTGTGAGACGAAATACCCATGGTGCATCACAAATCCTGCTCCAAGAAATAGTTGTGGAAGATCCAGAGGCTTATAGAAATCATCTAAGAATGTTTAATGCTCATTTTAGAGAACTTTAACAAAAAACTGCTGAGACAAGTCAAAAAAACGATACAAATATGCGTGAAGCATTACCAGCAGGGCTAAAATTGCAAATAGCTCTTCGATTTCTAGCCACTGGAGACAGCTATGTGTAAATGATTTATTAAGGACTTGTACAACAAAATGAATGTTTTTAAAAATAAAAAAAAGTATTATCTACCTACCATGTTTGATTGGCTTTTTCTGCCTCCCATCGTTACTGTTCCCAGAAAACTATCAGCATGTTTAAGCCAAATTAGTCCGGTACATATAAGTCGTCAGGTCCAGAGCCACCCTTTAGTGATTTTAATACTTTGCTCAATTCACGATTGTATGTTGTTCTAATATATTGGGTTTATTCATATGTTGTAGAATTGCTTGCAATGCCTCTCGCCTTGCTTGTAGATTGCGATAAAGCTCGGTTTGTGGATTCCATAATACATTATAGTTTTGATAAGCATCCAAAAATCTTGCCATGCCTGCATCTGACCATTTTTCAGTCATTTTTTCCAAAAATTACAGCTTGTAGTACTAAAAACAACAACTTTATACACGCTAGAAGTACTCTACTCGGCTTTCGGTACGTTGTGTTTCCGTTCGACCAGGTGTTTACACATTCGATTCCAGTCGTTCGACATCGATTCGGCGACAATCGCCCGTCAAAAGTAGACAGTCTTTCTACTTCCGTCGAATCGACTCACTCCGCCGAACGGCCAAGTCGATTTATGGTTTACATATTCAATTTGCTTTCGATTTCATAATCGACCTAAATCGTTCAATCCAGATCGACCCGTGAAAACGCGCCTTTATTCTCAACAGATTGTTGGATAGGTCAAAATTGACGAAATAAATCTAAAACGTTATATCACATAAAAACTTTTATCAATCATCAACTTTTGTTCGAGTTTGACTCAACATTTTGAGTTTTTTATCAAAGTTAATTAATTTTTTTCAGTTAAAAAAACGTTTCTTGGCTTCTTTCAGATGCTCCTGAAGATGCTATAGGAAGTGAAAGTACTTAGGCAAGATTTAATTAATAAACTGTGCTCGATATCTGCCTTTAGTTTGATCAAAGTATTTTAAAAGGGTTACCAGATAAAGGAATATATATAATAACTCAACTTTTCAATGCTAAGGCGACATACCTCTCATCGTCTTATTAGTCTCTTACCGGGAATTGTTAAGCTATTTGAGAAGCTAATTAGCGACAAGACTTATGAAGATAATACCTGATAATAATCTTTTCCCGGATCATCAGTTTGCTTCCAGAGAGAAACATTCAACAATAGAACAAGTACATAGAGTCATTGAAATAGCGAATAAAACTTTTGAGGAAAAAATAATGCACTGCACTATTTCTTGATGTCAGTCGAGTCTGGTTTCGGTCTTGGCTAAAGTTCGTGCTCAGCCGGTTATGCACATTTAACGCTTGCCGACAGTGACGTCAGAATGGACTTTGACCGTCTGTTTCAAGTGCCCATCCTCTGAATATTTATGATATTGTCCTTCTTCTACAGCAAAATTAAAGTGTTTTGTGCATTTATAAATTTTGTGCAATATAAATAAGTTTTACTCTAGACGCTGTATGGAATATCATCTTAAGAGTTTAATTTTATTAATTAAAGTTTTAAAAATTTGGATTCAAACGGTCAATTTTAATGTCAGTGTTAAAATGTAATTTTGAAACTGTTTCCCCGGCACTAAATGCCATTCTGCGAAACTGACTAAAGTTTCAAAGGAAAACATTGGATTTTCACTGTCTATTCTAATTAAAATTTTTCTCGATGGCTCTATATCATTTTAAGAAAACTCTGAAATACAATCTTTTCGAAATAAAAATCTTGTTACAACACGCTGGGCTATTGTATACAAAAAAATGTTCCAGAACATAACAAGACAGTTAACGACTTTTTGCGCACTATTTGCTACCCTCCGCTGGATTTAATGAAAATTCTGCTCCAAAGCTTAGTTCTAATAGAAGCAGCGTCCTAACGAGCTCCGATAAACTTTTGAAAACGATTATATTTGTGATTTATTACCACAGATTCAATAATTGTGTAGCAATCATATCAGTGGGTATATAAATCTTTATTTAGACCTCTAATAATTATTATATTGTAGAATATTATGTAAATATGTGTTTAAAAACCAATTTGAATTAAACAGGACTAATACTTAGTTATATTATTTAGATTTCCATCCCTAGTAGCTTTTAAACGCTTATATGAATGATTATTTTATTGCTTTTTTTGTCTAGTCCTCTATGGATCGACTTTCTAATTTGTAAATATCTTTTTATCGCGAATCAACAGGTCGCGATCAACTATTTTCTATCACGAATTACCCGTGTTTGATTATCCTCGTCTTTACATCAAAATTTTTACAGATATCTTAGAATATTACCTCTTAATTTGATGCTGAATCTTCTTGAACAAATATTTCGATGCAACGATAAACAGGATGACGAAGTAGACATGAACAGAAGCAATCCAAGAAAACTTGAAAATTAACCTGATCAAATACTGTAAAAACATCAAGAAAACGTAAACTCCCATAAAACTGCAATATACTGCCTCATAACTGAAGAGTGAACGCACAAAAAATTGCCATAATAATATTAACAAACATAAGAAATGGAGCTTTTAGTAGTAGTTTTTCCACGTACCTCTATCCAAAGTCTTAAAAGTTTTACTCCCTAGGGAGTAAAAGTAATGTAAAAAGTATAAAAAGAGTAAAAATAAAAATTTGATGACATGGTATGTCATATGAAATAACTTATTGACGCTCTATACTATATATGCCCAAACTCTCTAGTAATATCAAAACAAAAGTCATTGCAGCCTGGAGATTTTCCCTTTTTAGTTTTCATCTGACCTCTTTTATATGATTTTCTGAAACTTATCATTCTAATATGTATTTGTCTGCCTCTGTATTTACTAGAGGTTTTGATGGAGGTGGTATGTTACTTGCTAGAGATTTTCCTACATGTCCAAAGTATTGATTTGATTAATTAGATATGTCCTTAGCTCTATTGAATGAAGAATTATGACATTGTACGAAATATGTGCGTGCCTCTGATAATGTATTTGAGAAATATCTTTTTTGCTTTAGCCACTGCATCAATTAACTCTCTTTTGTGCAGATTTATAGGCATCTTGCAGGATCTTGTTATTTGAAAACTGATTATGCTTTCTCGAGTGGAAATCTCGTTTTAAAAAAAAGGTCACTATAATGTAATATTAATCCAAGATGCACTGTTTTGTCGAAAACGATTTTTGTACTAAGGCTTTTTAAGTAAATTCTGGTGATTTCGTCACACAATGAATTGGTTTTATTCCACATTGGATTTCCCAGAGTGTTTATTTGACTTATAAACTGCTCTCTGTTTATATTTGTTACTGTATAAAATTTCTCGGTAGAGTTACGTGATGAATTTTTCAATTTTAATAACTGGATTTGGTGATCACCTAAACTCTATCTACTACATAAAGCTTAACATTATAATGTAAAATGTTCGTCCCATCATTATCATTCTGGCTTAACAACCTTGCGTGGGTAATAGCATCCTCGAGAATTTTTCTCCAGTCATCCCTATCCATCTCCTTCCTCCGTCAAACACGTATTCCCATATTTCTCAGGTCTTCATCGATGTTGTCAAGAAACCTTGTTCTTGTTCTAGGTCTTTCTCTTCTTCTCTGAGCAATGGGTCTATCAAGGAGCATTTTCTAGCTGGGTCTATTTTTCCACCCGCATTCGATGCCCTATCTACCTTAGACGTATAGCCTATAAAGTTCGATGTTGTATCGTCTTCTCCACACTACTGTCATTCATTGCTCCATAGATTCGCCTTAGTACTTTTCGTTCGAAACATCCTAACATATTTTCATTACTTTTTGTTAGAGTCCAGGTCTCTGAACCATATGTTAGGACTGGGTGCACTATTGATTTGTAGGGTTTTATTTTTGTATTTCTCGATATAATTGTGGCCGTGCAAATTCTGTGGTTTATATAAAAAAAAATTTGTTAAAATCCTTTATAAAAGGTATATAAATAAAAAACCCAATCGGGCTATGTCATGAAGACAAAACGTTTTCAGAATCCATATTCCATCATCAGTGTCCTAAAAAGTAAGTATATAACCACTTTAATTAAAAAGAACGTGAAGTTTAAATTTTGACCAAGGTTAATACAAAATCTCTCAGTGGGAACAGATGAAATATGTGACCTAGTCTTGGAAGACGACAAAATCAAAGGCGTGCAATCCTGCAAATATTTGGGGGTCATTTTCAACAAGAAGGGAAATAGCGCAGATGAAATCAGGGAAAGAATAAACAAGGGCAGAGCAGCGACCCGTGCCTTAAACTCTCTTCTCTGGCAAAAAACAATTCGACGAGAAACCAAAAAACACATTTACGGTAGTATAGTCCAAAGTATTACACTTTACGGTTCGGAAGTATGGGACGTCACCAAAGCTAATAGAAATAAACTTTTGACGACAGAAATGGATTATCTGAGACGAAGCTGCGGTAGATCGAAACTGGAGAGAGTTAGAAACGAACAAATAAGAAACGAAATGAAAATGGAGAGAAATATCAATGATGACATAGAAAGAAAACAATTAATCTGGTTCGGACATGTTAAAAGAATGCCAGAGTACAGATGGCCTAGGAGAGTACTGGAATGGATCCCTCCTGAAAGAAGAAAGAGAGGACGACCACGGAGAAGTTGGCGCAACGATATTGATGAAGCAATGGCGGCAAGAGACTTGGAAGAGGCAACTGCATATGACAGAAAAAGATGGAAATTGGGGGCGGAGAAGCGGCGACAGCCGTAATAAATCCGTTATTATATATTATATATATATATATATATATAATACAAAATGTGGTTAATACTTACTAGGTGTACATGTTTTGAGCCACTAAATATCTGGGTAAAAACCCGTTAAAAGTATTCCAATATTCCAATCATTGGGGAGGGATTTCTGTGTCCACATTTCTTTTATAAGCTGCTGTAATGCCATTATGGTATCGTGGCCACCTTCTTTATATAGTTCAGTTGGGAATTATCTATTTTGTGCATTGTGTGTTTGTCGCTGCAATTCTAACACTATTCTCCGTAGATTGTTAGTTTGATGTTAAATGTAGACGTTAATTTATGGCTAGGAATTTTACAAATTAAACATTGTAAAATGTACTGTGATATCCAGTTATAGGAGAAATGTAATGGGATTGGCTTGAAAGATTTATAAAACATATTTGGACAAGGAGAAACATCCTGCATATTACAAACATGGTCGATGATTTCGCTATTTGCAAACACCTACAGGTGTGAACAGCTTTGTAGTCGAATAAAGCATACTAAATCTCGAATGATAACACGAATCACTGATGAGAATTTGGAAAACTGTTTGTCGGTAGCAACAACATTAATCGATATCAACATTGATGCACTAGTTCTGAGAAATAAAATTAGACGTTTTACTAAAAATTATTATATTTTGTCTATTTTTAATTCTCATTATTTTTTGTATGTAACTTTAATCTAATAAATATGTTTGATTCTCATTTTTGTTAAATCTTCGTCTAAAAACAGTTATTTCTTGTTTGCTTGTACTTTTGAATAATAAAAAAATTGTGCGACTCGCTAGCAAATCTCATCTCTAAAATTTGGTCCGTCTGCTGAAATTGTTAGCCACCCAACACTTAGACTGAAGATTATCGAGATCTTCTGCATAAATCGACAAAGACAGTCATACTCGAATACATATATAAGACAATCACTTTTTGATTGTTAAAGAATTTATCAGTCTGAAATAAATACAATTTTTGATCCAGTATTAAGTTGGGTTTTTGACTAAATAATTTTCATTTTTATAATCAGAAATTGTCTT
The DNA here is from genome assembly GCF_040954645.1 of Diabrotica undecimpunctata. Lineage (NCBI taxonomy): Eukaryota > Metazoa > Arthropoda > Insecta > Coleoptera > Chrysomelidae > Diabrotica > Diabrotica undecimpunctata. The sequence goes on from NC_092812.1 coordinate 54,025,344, forward strand.
TGTTTTTATATCATGGAAACATTTTTTTTATTAAAAAGAAACATTGCCACATCCACCAACAGGTTATTAGCGACGTTACTCAGTAAACAAAACTTTAAATCTGATACAAAATATTAATTGACCTTAGGTAATTTAATAAGATTTTTACGTGACAGTTTTCTCCTAATAAATCTGGTAGAGTATTTGGTATATTGTTTATTGAACGTTCTCTATGGTATTCTGGACACTCAATTAACAAATGGAAGAGGCGTAGCACATAGGTCGCACAGGGGGCGTTCACTGGCTGAAAGTATATGTCCTATACGTAGACGCGTTAGAACCGTTTGAATAAATTGTGTACTATAGTTTATTTTTATGAACGAGAGAGTAATTAGCATAATTTTAACTGGTAGCTCCGACCACTCCATGGGCGTGCTCAAGATTAATTGAAAAATTACTTTGAATAATTGTAAAAAATAAATGAATTATTTCAGTGTTATAAAGTGTTATGTGTATGTAAACAAAAGTGACCTCTTTTATCACACACTATATTAGAACTGACTGGCCTACATTAAAAAGGGTTTTAAAAAATTCACATTTTTTTTAATTTTTAAAAATTACAAAAGAGAAAAAGAGTTTTTAAAACCGTCTAAGGTATGTTAAATAGATGAATAAAAATATTAATATAAAACTTACAGCTACTTGTTACAAATCCAAATCAGATTCAGAAGATGAACTTTCAGAACCAAGATTTATAATAACTGGCTCGATCATTTTATCAGTAATATTGTCCAGCTTCCACATTTTTTCCTCTTCTTTAATAGTGTGATTTACTGCCTTTTCCCAGTTTTCAGGTTTTACATTATTTACGGCCTTCAAAAACAACTGTTTAACATCATGAATTTTAAAAGTGGTATTTTTTCTTGGAACTTCACTCTTTATCTGTGCCCATACCAGTTCAATCGGGTTTAATTCACAATGATATGGTGGGGATCTAAGTACTGTCATTCCACGATTTTTGGCAATTTCATCAATTTCGTATTTTTTAAATTTTTCTTTATGAAGGGCACACAACGAATAAAGTTCCTTTCTTATAGATCTGGGATGGTACGTAATATTTTTTAAACTCAGCCAATTCTGCAAGTCTTTTTTTAACCACTTGGTTGTGGGCAGTCCTTCTATAAGTCTGGAGTGATAACTTGCATTATCCATTACTATTACACAGTTCTTAGGAAGAAGATCTATCATTTGTTCGAACCATTCTTGAAAGACATCAGCGTTCATGTCTTCATGGTAGTCACCGGTACGAGTTGATTCAAAAGTTAATAAACCACCTTCAACAAAACCGTCTGAACTGCCAATGTGTACTATTATCAGCCTGCGTCCCTTTCCTGATGGTGGGTTTAAACCAGTAGATAAGTTATTTACAAAAGCGTGCCTTTGACTTGTAACAGTTTCATCCTGCCAAAATTTATTTGGTGTATGACCCACGTTGATCCATGTTTCATCAAGATAAAATATTTTTCTTTTTTGGTTTCTCATTTCCTTTATGGTTCTTAGAAAATGTCTTCTCCATATGACAATATCGCTTCTTTCTAATAAAATAGACTTTCTGGGATTCTTTTTCCAGTGGAAGCCTATTTCTTTTAAAAGTTTCCATAACGTACTTCGACTCATTTCTGAGTAATCCTTATCATCTCGAACTGAGACAAGAACTTTATCCAATGTTGGAAATTCTTGTCTAAAGAAGAATTCATGCACTTTCCGTCGAAGTCCTTCTTTAAAATGATATTCTATTTGAAATTTTGGTTTCCCTGGAGCATTACGTGGCATTTGAAAACTACCACATTTCTCTTCTTTAATAACTCTGTAAATCGTAGATTTCCCAACACCAAGTGTACTGCTAACTAACTCAACGGTCTCATCAACACTTTCACATAAACGTTTGTCTGTAAATGATTTAAAACAATTAAATATTAATGTTTTTTCATTAACTGTTAGAGGACCAATTTTTCGGCGTTTACACGGCACTTCCAAATTTTCCATAACACTAGTATACACAATAAACTGCACCTTGCAACTGAAGTACCTACTTTTAGTGAACTGTTAAGAATTTTGAATACGCCACTTGGACCTTCCTATATACAAAATGGAAAAACCCACTATCACATTTTCTGTGGAATAAGTTTAGAAGGTAATTAACTAGTCAATTACTGTCGTAGATTCCTGGAATTAAACAATTAAATGTTTGATTGTTGAAACCCTTACTTCGTGGAATGCACTTATTTCAGATAAAATAAAACGTTTTATTTTATCTAAAGAATTAAACTTTATTTTGCAAATAGGTAGGTACTTATTAAACTTTTATTGGTTATATATAACCAATAAAATAAACATCTTACATTTCTTGCAAATTCATTAGTACCTGTTAACCTCCATCACTCCGACACTGGCAACCTTATTTAGGGATTAGTAACCCTCATAACTATTGTATTCTATCCTGCTCCAACCTTTATACCTGGTGGTCATACTCAATTTAAAATTGTTTTCCTATATACTTCTGTAAACTTGTTGACAAATATCTGTTTTTCATTTAGTCACCCGTATCAACAGTTTAGGGATTTGCATACATAATTTATTGTTTTATTACTCTCTCCTACATAAAAATACACTATAGCACTAGTTTTCCACTGTCGTGTATCTGGTTTTAGCCATCTTAATTTAGATTGCGATAGAAACCATTCGCGCTGCCACTGACCAATCACTTTTTGTTTAAAAAACGTTTTGAGATCTTTACATAAACTCTCACGCACTAATTCTGCACTACTGTCTGCCTCTTCATTGCCGATAATTCCTATATACGATGGGATCCATATAAATTTAGGAGTTATGTGGTTCTCTTGGGCGATTTGTAGTTCAGTTTTTATTAGTTACTCCAATGGCTGTTTAGGATACAGATGCTGTATTGCAAGAAGAGAGCTGAGAGAGTCGGTGAGAAACAGAGGTTTTGAAATTCTTGAGAGGTTTGCATAGGAAACATTTTTTATTTTCCTAAAAACGCCTTTTTTGTGTGAGAACTGTGATTAAAAGTTAAAGCACAAATAAATATGTTTATCAAATTAAAATAATTCCATATTTTATGCTAGCAAACGTGACACGTTTTCTATTAGCAGTTAATTAAAACTAAACTTGACTTAATACGTTTATATTCTTAACATTTATAATAGCACACAAGTCCTGCCAAAAAAACAGGTGGAGAATTGCAAAGTACATCTCTTGTCTATCTTGATCTATTTCTTGTAGTTCCACCCCTGTATACGGAATATTAAAGCATACAAATTTATATAAATATTTATCTAATGTTTATCTAGCAAATTTGACACAAAAATTATTATTTAATGCTCGTTTTTAAATATCAAATTTTTTGGCTGCATACCCAACACAATGTTCTCTTTAAAAAATAATTATTTTGCTCTATTTGCTCTCCGTTATGATTAATTGATAGGGTAGTTTTATACAGAATAAATGTACTGCATTGTTAATGGGTTATGGTTTTGGCTGTATCGGCAAAATATACAACATGTATGCAACAATATTTAACAATATACAAATTAATAGTAAAAAAATATTCCCTTTTGTACCTCAGTTTAAATGTTTTACAAATAAATTTAACCGTTAACTGTCAACGGTACTTTAAAGAGCATACCCTAAAAAGCCAAACCCCTATTTTATTTTGAAAATATCAAAATAATTCATACAAATTAAATTCTATTATATTTGTTGCCGTAGAGTTGGGTGACTTGACTATAATTTTGACTTCAATTTTTAATTCAGTAATACCTGCCATACTGAATAATCTATCACAAAACAAAAAAGATGGTATTATGCCACTTTTGGCAAAGAATAGAACTTATATAAGATATTTTTGAAAAATTAAAAAAAAAAGTACAAAAAAAAAATAAAAACCGTGTTCCTTAAGTTATCCTGCCTGTTTGGTGACAGACAAAAATAAGCAAAAATCAGTGTAAACGACAAGTAAAACTGTTCTATAGGTGACTTGACATCAAATTTAACTTTTAAAAAAATCTGTAACTATTTGTACGGGGTCAAATAATTTTTGAGACCACTTACTCAAAACGTTTATTCTGACAAAATACAAAAACAACAAATTAAAATATTTTCAAACAGTTTACATTATATTAGACTTAAATCTTAGTTAACAATATACTTATTATTGTAGTTACCTAACCTATTTGTTTATAAAACATTATCAGTTTCAACCAAATCTGTCAAAAGTTTGAAACGTTCTCGGCGAAGAAGGTGTGGAGCTGGAAGACGAACGGCTTCATTTCTGTTCATCATCGATTCGTCTATTACGTCAGGATATGAAAAAAATGTTTCTTTGTTGCCCATATTTTTTCGTAAGAATTTGACTCGAATGTGCTCTTCATCTATGACTTGGCAGATTTCTCCAACGTATTTTACAAGCAGTTTTTCTGTATTAAAGTTCACGAGAATAAACTCTCCACATTGAAATGAATCTGATTTCACAGGTTCTTTATTTTGCTTGTCTTCTTTATTTTGCTCTTGATTTCGCATTTGTAAATTATTATCTTCGGGCTCAGTATCGCTGACCTCTTCTTTCTCGGTCTCGTCTTCCAGATCTATTTCACTTTCAGAATAAAGTTCGTATTTATTGGACTTTCGTGACTTGGATTATCTTTAACACTTCTCTTTTGATTAGGTAGTCTTACTTCCACCCTTGTGTCGTCTGGTTTTTGTGCTTCTAAATCTTCTACAGAGATGCTCTCCCCTGGAGCAACATTAAGCTTCTTCCGTCTATCGGATATAGTTGGCAATTTCCCCAACAGGCCCACCTTGAAAAGGGATTCGTTTTAAAACAGATTCTCGGTCGAAAACACCTAGTTCTACTAATGTTGCTTTCAGTAGACCTGGAAATCGATTTTTCCTTATAGGGCCAGGTTGTGTTTGCTTACATTTAGTCAAAACAGATCTCCATTTACCCTTCAGTGGTCTAAAATACCAAACATCCAGCGGTTGCGTTAGATGAGTGCTATTGGGCGGTAAAAGAACAAAGCTAATATTATTATTTTTTCACTCTTGTATGACAGTGATGGAAATATGGCTGGATTCTTCAAGTTTTTTTAAATAAGGGAGCATAATCAATTTAAATTAGTCTTCGAATAATTGTAGATCAAACCATCCCGATTTGCTCCGATTGTAACGAGAGTTTTCAGGACCATTTTCTGTCCATGTAGACCACAGCTGATCTGCCTTATATACAATATAAGGTGGCTACATAAATCCATAGCTCGTGATCCACTAACGGAAAACATCACACTCATCGAAGATTTGGTGTGGTCCACAATTTTTTCCGCATGTTGAGTTGCAGGTCGAACAACAACTTTGGTTCGTTCAGGATCATCGGTGAAACATGTTTCATCGTAATTACGATATTTTCATCAGGAATGTCTTTTAAAGTAACAGCCAACTTATCAAAATATTCTCTTAAAACGTCAATAGAAATCGCAGAACGACTTCGCTTTATATTTTCTGAGAGGCGAATGGATAAGTCACTATGACGAGTAATAAATGCGTATTACCAACTAATATCCGGTCTGTTGTCGGGGAAAGATCATAATCTTCGTCCTTGTCTGTTTATATAATTTCGAACGAGATCTTTAATATTGTCTTTATCTAAGGAAAATTCCCCCTCCGCAGCAAATAAAATAGAATCTTTTAAAACCACTTCCTCCTCCTTTGTCAATGAAGTCTGGCATCCATAAGGTTTAACTCCTCCCTTCTCTGTGATTTTGTGCTATTTGTTGACAATTTTGGTGATACGCCTGATGTTGTCAGCCCAACGTGCAGGTGGTCTTCCTCTACTACGTTTGTCTGCTCTTGGCCTCCAATGTGTAATTTTGCTCGTCTATCGTCCATTGGTCAAATACTTTTCATTTGAGGCTAATTGGTATGTTGGTCCTAAGTGTGTCTCGCAGTTTTCCAAAGGATGTCCACACTAAAGTAATTGGTCTTTGGATTTCGCATATCTGGTTATCCCTGCTGATTCTTATTTCACGACCCAAATACCTATATTTTTCTACCAGTTCTACCACTTTGTTTTGAATAGTTAAATGGTTATTACGAACCATATTTGTTATAAACTTAGTTTTGGTCAAGTTCATTCTGAGGCCCACTTTCGAACATGCAAAGTCCAATTCATTTAACATACTGTGGCGTCTCCTAAATTATCTGTGATAAGAATCATGTCATCTGCGAAACGGAGATGGTTAAGTTTTTCGCCGTCTATTATTACTCCTCCGTGGTCCAATTGACCATCTTACAGGCATACTCTAATACCGTTATGAATAATTTCATAGCTTAATTATATAGCATATCAAAAGTCATGACTTTTTTACCTTTTATTCAGTATTTTTAGGAGCCAAATAAAATAAATATGTACAACTTTTTACAAGTAAATATAATAGGTCATCATTAGACTTCGGCAAATATGCATATTGCATATTTTGCATATTGTGCATATTTTATGCAAATATTTCATATTTTGGCATATTTGTATAAAAGTTTGCATAAAGTGCATAAAAGTTCAGATTTTTATACTGTATTTGAAAATTTTTAAACATACCAATTTATTTCAATTCTTGTATAAAATTTTGTAGTCATTTTAATCAAGAAATGATCTAAGTACGTAATCTCTACAGGTACAAAACATTTACAATTTCAAAGAAGATCAATTTAAGTAGCCCTCAACATTCTTAGAAAGTCTCGGTCACTGAGGCATTCAGTTATTGGATAATCGCTAAGGGTTCGCTCATTTGCATTTTATGATCTAATCCCCAAATCTATCTACAATTTATTGTATCTTAACAGCAGGTAAACGGCTAATAGTTTTGTTCCTAATTTAGGGATTTTCCAAAATCTCCCAGTTTATTGAATTAGGTACCTAAACATTTCTAATTTAATGCTCAGATTTGTAAATCATTTTTGTTTTGATATTCAAAGCGTAAACACTCGTTGTGCGTAACAAAAAGGAAGATTGTGATTTTATAATGCCTAAAACAACCAGTGCTTCAACTTGGGTTAAACCTTATAAAGAGCTGTCTATGGATATGGGAAAAATCTACTGTTCAGTCTGTGGCAAAATTGTAAGTATCTAATAGTTTCTATTAAATATCTAATATTTCATACATACAGGATGTTTCCAAATGACACTTACAACGTTTGACTGTAGATACTTCTCGAAAAATTGAACAAAACGATATAGTTAATGAGGGGTCAAACTTATTTACTTTTCGAGATACAGGGTGTTAAAATTAAAAAAAATTAAATTCTTTTAGTTAATAACAACAATAACTTTAAAACCAATAAACGTATTTACTTGAAATTTAGTACTCGTAGGTTGTTTTTAAATGAAAAATAGCTTCCTTTAGTGAGAAAAAATTGTCCATGGTACAATACAATGGTGTGTATTTAGAAAAATTTTTCACCTTTACTTTTTTTTATGAAGTCAGCTATTCTAAAACACAATTATTTTTATTGTAATTGAATTAACAAAAACAAACTTTTGTTGAATTTTAAAATAAGTTATATGATGTACTAATGGTTAGTAACAAAAACTAATTTGTGGATTAATACTGCATTTAAAACACTTAGCGAGTGTTTTTTTTCCAAACCAGTTATTTGATTAACCAAAAACACCTTGTATATTTTTATATTTTAAAGGTTGGGTTAAAATAAAGGTTTTTATTTTTATTTATAGATAGCATGTGAGAAGAAATTTCAGATAGACCAACATGTGAGAACTGCTTCACACATTGCAAAAAAAGGAAAAATAGGAGGAAAACATCAAACTTCAATGGCTAAATGTTTCCAATCTACTTCAAAAAAATTAGATGAGCAAGAAACTTTTAATGAAGACTTGTGTCGCGCATTAGTGTCTGCAAACATACCGCTTTCAAAATTAGCAAATGTAAATTTTAGTTCGTTTCTAAAAAAATATTGCAAACTTAATGTTCCAAGTGATCGGTCTCTAAGAAGAAATAATGTGAACGGGCTATACTCGTCGGTGTTAATTAATATTAAGGAAGAAATTGCAGATAATTATTTTTACATATCTGTAGACGAAACCACTGATTCCTCAGGAAAGTATATTGCTCATTAATTGATTGGTGTTCTTAAAGAAGATACCTTACCAAAATCTCATCTTATTTCATGCCAGCAACTTGAGAAAACAAATGCTTTAACAATTTCGCGTTTTATACAAGAAACATTAGCAACTTTTTTTCTTCCGACAACTATTCCTTCTAATAAATTACTGCTTATTTTATCGGATGCTGCTCCTTATATGGTGAAAGCAGGACAAAATTTAAAAATATTTTTCCCAGATTTAATACATGTTACTTGTGTAGCGCATGGATTAAACAGAGTTGCAGAGGAAATACGAAAAAAGTTTCCTCTTGTAAATACCATGATATCACGTGTCAAAAAAGTATTTCTTAAATCTCCTATAAGAATTCAACTTTATAAAGAAATGCTACCTAACATTCCTCTTCCACCACAACCTATTTTAACGCGATGGGGAACATCCTTAGAAGCAGCTAATTTTTATGCAGATCATTTTGTTAAAATAAAGAACATAATTGATACGTTAACAGATGAAAGTTCCCAATCTCTTTTGGATTCTAAACAAACTTTTCAGAGTAACTTGCTTCAACAAGAACTTTCATTTATAAAATCAAATTTTAGTTTTGTTCAAAAAACAATTACTCAGTTAGAATCACCAAAACTGTCATTGTTCGAAAGTACAGCATTAATAAAAGAATTTGCGTCATGTTGTCGGAACGTTAGAGGTAATATTGGAAAAGATATTTTAAAAAAATTTGAAACTACTATGGAAAAAAATAAAGGTTACCATATTCTTTCTGAAGTAGTCAGTGTTCTAGCTGGAAATATTTCGGAAACAATTAATTTAGAACCAAATGTTTTGGTTAGTTTGAAAAATGCTCCCGTTACATCAGTTGATGTTGAACGAAGTTTTTCCATATATAAATATATGTACTCAGACAGAAGCCACAAGTTTTTGTTAGAAAATTTTGAACACCACTTGGTCATTTATTGTTACCATAATTCTAAATAAGTTTATTCATACTTAAAAATGATGTAGTTACTTAAAATAAATGTAAATCTTAATGAATAGTAGGAAATATTTAGTTATGTACACTTTTTTTTTTTTTAAATAAAATTGTTACTATTTTACGATTTTTTTATTTATTTTTATGCATATTTTGTAAAATATTTGCATATTTTCGGGTAAACACGTGCATATTTATGCGCATATTTTCTACATTTTTATTTGCATATTTGCCGAAGTCTAGTCATCATTGTAGAATACTTTAGAAATAATTTTAAAGTTTGAGCATTTACCTAATAGGTGGCAACAGCAGTTCCAAAAATAATTGCCTGCTCTGTCAAGTCACCTAACTTTACCGCACATAAAAACATCAATTTAATCAAATTACTATATTTTTATTCTTCGATTTCAGGGACGGTACTCCTAAGTACCTTTGAGAAAAAGTGCCATATTATGTCAAAAAATGGGAAAAGTTGACATATTGTATAACGGACTCTCGTCGTCCCGTAATGGACCCTTCCAACTATTTCGTGTCGCTAGTTTCATGACGACCGCCTCTGTATTTTGCAATAGAAATAAAGTAATACAACGTCACTATAAAAGCTTCCCTTCAATAGGAACATCTGTTATCTTTTTTCCACACGGAAATATAGTTAGATATAGTATTAAATTATTTCACATAGATTAATTATTAAATTTTAATGTTATAAAAAATAATCATTAATTTCAGGTGTGAAATGTCAAATAAGTCTACTTTTTAATTAACAAATATAGTTGTGCTGCATACATTATGAAATCAACAAACAAAACATCGTTTGTACATAAACAAATGGTGTATGAACATTCACCTAATACCAACAAACAGATATTAATATCTTACTATAAGGTATTTCACTATTAATAAAGCAATATATTCATAGAATGTCCGAGAATACTGTTTCCAGTCATTTTTAAAAAATAAACATGTGCTGAAATATAGCTCTCCAAAATACGTTATTTATGTACCGTTTTTATCCACACTTTTTTATTTTGTATTTTAAATTACAGTTTTTTCACAAACCTTCATAATATATCTGCAATCTGATGTTGTTTATAGGAGTCTTGTCTATATTAAAAATCACAATTTTGTACTACAAAATCGAAAGTTATAAGAGAGATATAGGAAGTCGATAGGGAATTTACCTGTATTAAAAGCCATATTTTTCATTAAAAATTCGAAAGTTAATTCTCATAAAGTTTCAATCTGAGCGCCTACTCCAAATATGATTTTCTCTGACAGCTCGTTATACACTATCTTAAAACGTATTTTTAAAGGGTATATGCTCTGAAAGTTATTAACACTTAATACAATATTTTAACAAATGAACTCAATTCCCATTTGTTTTGTATTAATTGGTGGCCAGGCCAAATTTTCGTTGACACACGCAATAAATTCATTATCCAATTCAAATCAAATTGGCAAGAATATTATTCTCGCCACAATGGGAAAAATGAAACCGGATTATATTCATTTCGTCCGTTTTGTTTCGGCATGTTATAGAATGATAGTGATTACGATTTAATTATTATATCAATATTTGATAGGCCCTCCGCACATGCACAAAGGTTTAAGGATTAACAAGTGCCTAGAATTGTGTTATACTTGTCTAAATTAGCAAATGTAGCTTGATAACGAAATAAAAAAGAGCTTGAGGGGCCATCGAACACTAGGCAGAAGCGAAGCTTCTACCGATTGGTATACAGGGTGTTCCATTATTAATTGTAAATATTTTAACTGTAGATTACTGGGCTCAAAATATTAGGATTTAACCCAAATATCTTAAATAAGATCTGGCTCCTTACTGAGTTACAGGGTAGAGTTTTATTTAAAAATTTAAAAACTATTTGTACCGTAGAACGGGGTGACTTTGTTATTTTCCGTATTTTCTAATGTAACTTTTGAATGAGTCATCCCAAAAATTTGGAAAAGTCGCCATTGGGATGCATTTTATGTTTATTTAATTTAAATTGATAGTATATATGTTTTTAAATTAAGGATTTTCTCAAAAAAAAAAATAAAAAAGTGTATATCAAAGTCACCCATTGATGTGGAGTCACTTTGATACCCCCTTTTGAAATAGCTTAGCCGATGCATAAAAGCTATAGTAATATCAATGTCAGCCCATTTTTTAATCGATCAAGCCAATTTTTAGATATTTCAATTTTAATTTGGGAGGTGACTTTAGAATTTTCTGATTCTAGAAGTAGCTAATACTTTATTGAGATAAAAAACATTTTAGCAAATTAGTAAAACAATATAAAATAGTAAAAAAAGTCAAAAGAATATATTATGAAAGGCAAACAAAATAAGTTATTTTTCTTTAACATCAACTCTGCCAGGAAATATGCATTTCGTTGCTGTTTCATGTTTTCAACCGATGGGGTCTTCAGAATTGCTAAGATATCAGCGAAAGGAGCATTCAAAACGTCGGTCTCCACAACTTTAAAATGTTTATGGTTTTATCCAGTGATTTAAGTCCAATGAATTCGTATTCGTCAAAAGGTAATTTCTCTTGTATCTTTCCGTCATATACGTAATTTATACATTTTCGTTTACCTACATAATTTTTACAAGTACATAAGTTCCAACATTCAATTCAGCAAGAGATGGTTTTGTATTCATCTCATCTTCATGTGATTGGTTCCCCACAGAATCTTCATTTTTAATTTCATTTTCACTTTCACTGGTATAGCTGTTTAATTCGCTATTGGAGGAGCTGTCATCCGCCGTTATATGTCGACTTTTACCGGGTTGGATATTAAGTTTTTTTTACTTCGACGTTTACTAACCTCTATTTTGAACTTCTTATTAATCAAATAGTCTGTGAGGCTGTCCTTAATCAGAGGTTCTACATAAACAACATCATGGTAGATTGGTGCAATTTTACTCAAGACTTTATTTGGATCGAAAGGAACCATGCCACAAGCCTAGAACCCATTCTTCAAAACTCTCTTAATTGCACTTTCTTCACAGTCTCCACGTTTGTGCTCAGTCTTTGCAATTGTCTGATCCATTAATTCCAACACTACTACAACAAGGAGAGTCCTGTGGACCCCCTAATGTCCATGCATCCCACATTATTAGTGATTTGCTCTGAATATTCGGTCCCTCTTCTATATAGCAATCTTCTTTTCCTGGATCATCACTAACGTTGGTTTCATCGTAATTGAAAACGTGCGATGGAGGGCAATTTGAGAGAGTTGTTCTTAAATTATTGAAATATGATTCTATCGTTTCTTTTGTGACACCTGCCCGAGCTCTAGTAATGTTAGACGCAAGTCGTTCAGAGATTTGCTGACTATGCCTCTCTAAAAAATGGGTTACCCAGTCGTTACCAGGACTTACACCGTTTTTAAATTTGGAAATAATTCTTCCAGTTCTTTCTAAATAAATCTTAGTGAAAAGTTGTACATCTAACGTCGATAATGGAAATATCCAATCGGCACATTTGACAATGCAGGACACGATTGATTTTTCCTTCAGCGCCGACAACGCAGTTTGGCCCCCTGGTTTCGTCCCATGCTTCCCTTTGTATTTATTATATAAAGTACCATACGAAATTTTGAATCTTTTTGAAGGGGCTTTAACAGAGAAGTTTTCGTTTACTATTTGAAGCAGAGCATGTTCAAGAGTTCATACCAAAATCTGGTATAGAGACTTTGAAGTGGCCATCAAAATCAGCTGATTTGTCACCTATCGAACATGGCGGGATATGGTAGGTCGAAACCTAAATCGATTGCCACGTCATCCAGCAAACTTAGATGACCTGTGGCATGACCTAAGAAAAATCTGGATAAGTATTCAGCAATATGATATAGACCACTTAATTCGATCAATACCCTATAGAGTAACCGAGTGTATAAAAAATCAAGAAGAAGCCAACTACTTATTAATTTTTTGAGGAAAATTACGTTCCAAATTTGTTTATAATATTATTAAATAATATATAAAGAATATCATAATATATACTTCCATAAATAAATAATTTAAAAAATAATTGTCCTTCTAGGACATTCATTTTTTTTGCCATCAATATACAACATTAAATGAGTATGGTGCATGATCAAAACTATTTTCAGAGATAATCTATTACAAAGAAGAAGAGGGATCAAATTAAGAGGAATATTTAAACAATGTAACTTTTCTAAAAAATGTGTTGTTTATAGAAGAATCCACTTTCACTACAAATAGAATCGCACTATTACAAAATTGAAGCTACTGCACAGCAGATAATCTCCGTTGGTAAACTGTAAAATTAAACTAATGAAAGCCAGTATTCTCAATGTCACAATCAATTTCTGGTGTGGTATATATACATACGAGCGAATTATTGGTTCTTCTCTGAGAAAAAGAAGAACTCAAAGAACTAGAATTTTTAAACACCGACTTGTGATGTGGACATGGAGAAACAGCAGTCAAAAAGTATGGAATGATGCTAAAGTAAAACAACAGCTAAAGTTTGGGCTAATTATGTAAAGCACAAAGAAAAATTGATACAAGCTGGTTGGACAAACCTGATCATATACGACGCAGTAAAAACACTAGTTATAAATCTAGCAGACAATACAGATGACAAGAAGTCCTCCAAAGTCCTTTGTTAATTATTGAGTTGTTAACAATAAAGGTTCTTAATTATAAATGCCTTTCCCAATTTTACATGTGTACGTAATTTGTTTTTTCTGTTGTTTTTTCACTTATTAATGTTATAACTAGTTCATAATCTCATTTTGATATTCTGATGAAATAAAGAAATTTTCCTAAAGTTTAGCAATCAAAAAATTTACTAAAAAGGCCCTTTACAAGAGCTACAAAAAATTCTCAGACCTAAAATATAATAGCATCTATTATCTTAATATAAATTAAATAGAAATTATCATATGAAAATAATAAACCGATGGAATTCGTGAGAAGTACAGAAGAAAACATTGTACCTCAAATACAATAGAAAAGTTTTATATTTAAATTGGAATATACAGACTGAAAAATAAAAAAAGGAGAATGAATTTTTTATAAAATAATAATTATTATCATAATCTTGATAGCTAGCTGAAATTGACAATAGACGAATTGATTAATTATGTTATTTGTTATAATACTAATATAATATAAAAATATTACAGTACCCATAAAATAAAATTTTTATTGGTTATTCCATTCCAGTTATTTGTTTTTAGGAAGATTTTACTTCTTAATATAAATATTTTATTATTTAAACACATGTCTTTTACTTTATAAAAATTGTTTTAAATAAAAATATATTTAAAAGTTTTAAATATATTTTTTCCCGCGTAAATTTAAATCAGTTAAATTATTTAACTTTCCTATTATCAATCAAATACCGATACAAATCAGCACAGCATATTGCAACAGTTTTAAAATTTAGTTTCAGTCAAAAATCATCAAAACTTACCCATTGCTCCATTGAACTCACGTCCTTCTCACAAAATTCGAACTCAGTAGCTGCACCACTCTCTATCTAACCAGAATATAAACGAAGACTGAAGTTATCCTGCTGTTTTCAGTGAACACTAACTTGGAAACGCGCGCAGCGGAGTTCGCATATATGGGGAACCTTTTGCGTTTTTCCAGACTAGGAAAATTATGTATTTAATAAGTTTTACGGGAAACCTGGAAAATTTGAAATAAATAAAATTAATGATATAGATTAAATTAAAAGAATCTGTAAAAATCAGATGATAGAGGTAATACACAAATACTGTAGGTACAGAATTATATCGAAAAAAAGATATACCAATGAAAGATATTAAAAGGTTACAAATAAACAAATAAGGTTATTGCTAACTAACGGCTGTAATACAAAACGCTGCTTAGGAATCTACTCCTATAAGTAAAAAGTGTAATTCTGAAGACAACAATGTGCCATTACATATTAAACAAATTCAAGCCGAAAAAAAAAGAAAGTGCGTGCGAAATGGCAATGTTCCCGAAATCCCTCAATAAGACACAGCTAAATAGACTAACACACGCACTAAAACAAGCTCGTAATGATACCTTCAAGTTTTATATTAACAATATCTCTCTAGATGACCACTCTATATGGATAGCAACTAAAAAATTCAAGAAACCGACACTACCAATTCCTCCAATAAGAAAACCTGATAAACGTTGGGAGCAGACTGACAATGAAAAAGCTAATGTATTTTAACAGTAAAACATGACAAATTAATGACTCTAATGCAAGAAATTGGAATTGACAACAAAGATCTTAGAATTATCAGAAACATTTACTACAATCAAACGGCCAAAATCAAAATAGAAGACCAGTTAACTGATAAAATTGCAATAGAACGTGGAGTACGACAGGGCTGTATTTTGTCTCCATTGTTGTTCAACATTTATTCTGAATGGGTATTTAAGGAAGCTTTAGACGGTTGTGCGAAAGGAATACTAATAAACGGTGAATGGTTGAATAACATTAGATATGCAGATGACACTATAGTTTTTGTCGATAATCTGAATGACTTACAGATATTAACAAATCGCATAACAGAAGTCAGCAACAGATACGGACTAGCTCTTAACATAAAGAAAACCAAATTTATGACAATTAGTAAAAAACCAATACTAAACGCTCAACTTACAATCAACCAACAGAATATCGAAAGAGTCGAGCAATATACATATCTAGGCACCAATTTAAATAGCCAATGGACCACTCAACAGAAATTAAACAGCGAATAATAAAAGCAAAAGCAGCATTCGTTAGAATGAGAACCATTTTCAACAGTCGAGACATATCATTAAAAACAAAATGCCGTCTATTGAACTGCTACATATTCACAGTTCTGCTCTACGGAATGGAAGCATGGACACTGACTGTTGCATCTATGAATCGGCTCGAAGCTTTCGAAATGTGGTGTTATAGGCGCATCTTACGTATATCCTGGGTTGACAGAGTTACTAATGTGGAGGTCCTGCATAGAATGGGGAAAGAATGTGAAATTCTCATGACCGTCAAAACTAAAAAGTTGGAATATCTAGGACACGTAATGAGAAATCAAGAACGTTACGGCCTTCTCCAGCTGATTCTCCAAGGGAAAGTAAATGGTAAGAGAGGACCGGGAAGAAGACGCATTTCCTGGCTTCAAAATTTACGAAAGTGGTATAACACGACTACCACTGAACTGTTCCGCGCTGCAATAAATAAAGTAAAGATAGCCGTGATGATCGCCAACATCCGGAACGGATAGGCACTTTAAGAAGAAGAATGTATTTTCAAAATATTTAGAACATACATTTACTCCAAATTTAGGTCAAAATATAAATTATGATGTAGTTAGCGAATATCTAGATGCACCCTGCCAACTATTACCACCATTAAAAGCATTCTCCCCATTCGAGGTTCGCAGAATAATAATGAGTTTCAACTCTCAGAAAATTCTAGGATACGGTTTAATCGATGGGAGAATCCTAAAACATCTGCCCAGGAAAGCAGTTCTTATGCTTACTATTATCTATAATAGAATGCGGCCTTTAAGCCATTTTCCAATCCAGTGGAAATATGCCCATATTATCATGATTGAAAAGAATAAGCGAAACTGTACCACTCGAGAACATAATACCCGAACATCAGTTTGGTTTCCGTCAAAAATATTCAACAATCCAACAGTGTCATAGAATAGTAAAGAAATCAAGACAAGTTTGGAAGAAAAGACTATGTGTGCCTCAGTATTTCCCGATATTCAGCAGGCTTTTGATAAAGTCTGGCACAACGGTTTGCAATATAAATTAAAATCTTTACTGCCTAGCGATATTTACCTTATCCTGAAATCCTATATTAACGAACGTTGGTTCCAAGTCTCAACCTATCACTCAATGCAATCCGGAGTTCCTCAGGGAAGTGTCCTCGATTCCTTCCTGTACCTAATCTTTACTGCTGACATACCTATTACAGATGACGTCACAGTGGCAACTTTTGTCAATGATACAGCCGTTTTAATTTCAAACAAAGACCTAGACATACCATTTGAAAAGCTGCAAAATTACTTGCATATATTAGAGAATTGGTTGATAAAATGGAAAATTAAAGTCAATAACGAAAAATCAGCCCAAATCACATTTACAACAAGAAGACGCACTTGTCCACAAGTTAGTCTAAACAATGCCCCCATCCCTGCTAGAGACGTTGTGAACTATCTTGGGTTGCTTTTGGACCGAAAGCTGACCTGAAAGCAATACATTAACGCCAAAAAAACTCAGCTCAATATAAAATTAAAACAAGTGAATTGGTTACTTGACAGAAAGTCACAACTCATTGGAGAACAAAATACTGCTTTACAAAGTCATACTAAAACCAATATGGACTTACGGCGTAGAACTCTGGGGCTGCAGCAAACCTTCAAACACAAATATTTTGCAGACCTCCTAATCAAAAAACTACGTATGATAGCTAACGCCCCTTGGTATATAAGGAATGCAACCATCCACAATAATCTAGGAGCACCAACCGTAAAAGATGTCATATCACTTCACGCCAACAAGGCCAAAATTCTTAATTCAACGCCCTTCGGCCAAATTATCAGTGAATTATATCAGCCACCAATGGAGGAACGAGGACTGAAGAGGACTTGGCCAGAAGACCTGGTTACATAGGTGAAAATGGAGAACTGTCGCTGGACGGTACCCAAATCAAGTCAATCTTGTCATCACATTTACTAATTACTCAATGTACTGCTTATGAGTAGATTGTAAATATGCATTTAAAAAAATAATAAAAACATAACAAAACAAAATTTGTTTATTTATTAATGTTTGTATTGGGCACAATACAGGATAACACCTTCCACCCTTTCCAGGATAGCAAAATCCTGGAAAGGGTAGAACACTTTAGATATCTGGGTAGCTGGATTGACTGCAGGGTTGAAAGTGACGGAGAAATTTCGACCAGAATAGAACTCGCACGGAAAAACTTTATTAACTGGCGTTCTGTATTATGCAGTAGAAGTCTGTCGTTGACCACACGTCTAAGAGTATTGAAGTGCTACGTCTGATCCACTTTGTTCTATGGATGTGAAACCTGGACAACAAAAATAAAAAATCTCAGCGTTTGAGTTATGGTGTTACCGTCGCATGCTCAGAATCCCGTGGACAGCACACATATCTAACGAACGCGTGCTAGAGACCGTGCACAAAGAGCGAGAATTGATCAACATCATCAAAATGAGAAAGGTCCAATACTTCGGTCATATAATGAGAGAACCTAAATATCGCTTACTCCGGTTAATCATTCAGGGCAAAATCGAAGGAAAACGTTGGGTCGGAAGAAAACAACTGTCCTGGCTACGTAACATCAGACAATGGACAGGTCGAACGGTCGAGGAACTGTTTCATCTAGCTGCCGACCGAGAATCATTTCATCAGCTTGTCAATATGACGATAGCCAACGCTTGAATACAAGCACGGCACACAAAGAAGAAGTATTGGGCACGACATTGGGGTACACCTGATTCAAGTTAGTACAACGCAGTGCATTCCTCTTGGTATTTAACTAGGAAGTAAAGATCTACGCTGTAGATGCTTTTTGAGTTTATAGAGTAGGCCAGTGTGCCAGACCTTATTAAAAGCCTGACTTATATCCAAAAACGCCGAGGAACAGTATCTATTTTCTAGATCGTTATCGATTTGCTTTACAATTGTATGAACCTGTTGGATAGTGCTATGTTTGCGATGGAAACTAAACTGGTATGAAATTTTTGTTTTCTAAGGTGGGTTGATATCTTTTTCAATCAATTTATTACTAACAGGGCTAAATTAATTTTATTCTTATCAATATCTTTTTTTACATTGTGCATCTCCAAGGACGCTCCTAATCAAAAAAATTTTGGCACGAGATACAGTCAGCGGCTTCATTGACAATGCTGTCTGAAAATTCTGTTGTAATAGAATCAAGTTGATTTAATTTATTGCTGAATTCAGATAGTTTAATATCAAAGTCTTCAATTTTCTTCTTAATGTCAGCTTTAAACTCTACTAGTAGACTCTTGATTTCAGTAATATTCCCAATGTTTGAACTACATCCATTTGCAAAGTATACCTACATATCCCACGTACTTTTTGCCTCGTATCAACTCGATCATCGACAGACAGGTACAAGCGATATGTATTGGTTTCTTACCATCATCACACTGGAGCTTTCTATCGGAGGTAGAATTTAGTTTTGAACAATTAGCGCAAAACGATGTATTAGGCATGATTGTTTTTGTATTAGTTTTAGATATGAATTATAATTATTGGATTGATAATAAACAGCAAATATATCGTTATTACTTACTTAAATAAGGAAAGAAATTATAACTTATGTGGAAAGAAATTATAGAAGTATCAATCCTTCAATGTATATGTATTTCAGTTTTTATTAAGTTAAGCAATGTTAGTTAAACAAGAATATTCGTAATAAAAAGCCCTAATATATTTTACATTTTACGTAAGAAATTAAAGCCTTTTACAAAAGTTTCTTTCTTATTTTTCAACTCCTAAATATCTATTCCATTATGTGTTTTATGACCTTCAATTCAGGACGATGAAGTATTCTGTACCCATGAAATTCTTAGGTTTCATCGGTCCCGGTGATCTAAACCATTTGAAAAAGAACAATTTTTTGTGCCATAAATGAGCAGCTAGCTTTTTGTCTGTAACAATATCTATGCTCGATAAAAAAAGGGTCCCAAATTCTTGAAATTATTCCAGAAATAAAAAAACGCGCGGCGTTGGGCGTCGTAGTGAAATGATGTGCTTATTCATATCAAAAACCATCGCGAAAAAAATCTAATTTACCTAAAACAAAGTTTACAGGGGTAGGCAATCGACTGAAAAAATTTATTGATTATATTTTCAATTAAGGCTGATAATAGTAGAATATACATTTTGCGGTTTTTGTTAGGGAAGCTAAAAAAGATACTTGTAGAAACAAAATAACTTATATATACATATATAATTATGGTTTACGATATTTCTACTACCGGAAGTTGAACTAATATGCGTCCCAAATATTATTTTACACCAAAAAGGTACTCTTGGTAAAACTCGATATTTTATACCGTTTTCGAAATATTTTGGTTTGAAAATCATGTAGTAATAACCGATACTGGTATAAAGTAGAAAAACATTTTCTCTAAGTTTGCTATGGGAAACTGACATTTATTGATTATTATAACGATAAATCAACAATAATTATATACCGACATGTAAATTAGGCAGCGGAATAAGATAAGGGGTTTCATTGAGACCCATGCTCTTCAATTTAATCATGGACGAAACCATCAAAAGCGTTAATCAAGGAAGAGGATACAGAATGGGAAACAAAGAAATAAAAATACTCTGTTACGCAGACGACGCAATATTGATAGCCCAAGATGAAGATAGTCTGCCAAGACTGGTCTACAGATTTAACATGAGAGCAAAAGAATTTAATATGACAATCACATCTCAGAAAACTAAAATAATAGTAGTCAGCAAAGAACCAACCAGATGTAAAATAGAAATTGATGGTATTAGTATTGAACAAGTAATGGAAATAAAATACCTGGGCATTACAGTGTCCAGCTATGGAGACCTGGACAAAGAAGTGAGAGATTAAGTACAAAAAGCAGATATACTGACAGGATGCCCTAATAACACTATATGACGAAGCAGACACATTAACATTGAGATAAAGTCAAGAATTTATAAACCCAGTGTAAGACCAATAATGACATATGCCTTAGAAACAAGACCCGACATAGTCACAACGCAAAGGCTACTGGAAACGAAGATGAGAGAACTGAGAAGAATTACAGGAAATACGCTGAGAGATCGAAAGAGAAGTGAGGACATTAGAAGAAAATGTAACGCTGAGTGGAATAATTACATAAGCAGAATGGAGGAGACCCGTGTCGTCAAAATTGCAAGAGATAAGTCACCAATCGGCAAAAGAAGTATCGGAAGTAAGTTTCCTATTAGGAGGAAGTTATTAAGTAAAAAAACATTTAAAGTCATTGAATGACATTGTCGATAAACTGTAAATGTACGACCAAATAAAATAAATTGTGTAAGACCAAGAACAAAAACAACAATTAATAAAGAAAATATTATTTTAAATTTACCTGATTAAGATCCAACAGTTAGCGTAAGGAATATGGCAAGACAAACAAATACGTCTTCTTCAAATACTGGCGGACACTTTAAAAGCAGCACCTACATCCTTTTCATTACAGACAAGTCCAAGAGCTCTGACCAGACGATGTACCGGATAGAGTGGGTTTGTGAAAGATTGCAAGAAAGAACAGCCCTCAATCAAAATTAGGGAAAAATATTATTAGAAAAATAACTCATATGTTTTTATTTGATTTTCACATTTTATTATACTACTGCTACTAATAAAAGATAAAAGTTGATAAGTTAGTATTAGAAACAAATAATGTATAGTATTATGTAAAATTATTAGCAAACGATATTTGTAAATTACATAAAATTGTACGTGAGGACTTGTTGAGAACTCCTGGTTTATTCCGTTTATTTTGAAAGATAGACAATAGAGAACGCCATCGCCAACTGACTACAAACTTCATTTTTAATATAATGTAACATTTACCTTCGTTTAATTAAAAAATAAATGTAAAAATCACTTATATAGACATATACTTTCAAGTAAATCCACATGCACCAAAATGTCAACTCGCTTTACACCTCATAATGTTTTCATTTCAATGAATTTTCCTCCCGTGGTAGGGTGTTTTGTAAACGATTTTCAGTTTTGGTTACATTCATGCAAACACTCTAACAATATGTTATTATAACTTCGGCGTTTATATCAGTAGGTATATATTAGAGACCGCAATTAAAATTAAAAATACCTTAAAATATTTTCTTTTTGGAAATGCTAGTAAATTTTCTGTAAACAGCTGTTTTCATTTCTGTAAACTGAAATTTAAATTGGTATTTTAGAAATAGGTACTGAAAATGTTTTCTTATGCCACGATTCTAAGGTAAATATTATGTTTATATGGGACAACGACAATTGATTGTAACGAAAATTACATTTTATAATTGCTAATTACATTTTATAATAAAAATGATCGTTTAACTAATGTTTGACGATTTGATTCCCCCCCACCCTCAAATCGTTTTTAAAAAAAAATTCTGCAAAATCTATATTAATCAAGTTGTAGTTAGTGAGGGTATGTTTTTCAAAATTAATGGTTGACCTAATTGGCCTCGATCTAAAATTTTTAAACATAATAATTTATTTCAATTCTTGTTTTAAATTTTGTAGTCATTTTAATCAACAAATGATATAAGTACGTAATCTCTACAGGTACAAAATATTTACAATTTCTAAAAAGGAGGGGTCAATCGGTCAATTTATAAGCCTCAACTTTCTTAAAAAGGATTTAAATTTCCAAGGGGCGGAACGTGTTTTGCAGATTGTAAATCATTTTAGTTAAGATTAACAGTTTGTGTTTGTAAAGCCCTGTGATTATAACACGCAGACTTGTTAGTTTTCTAATAAAAAGCGATATTAATAAGTGAACTTGTATAGTAAAAAGTCACAAACGTCTAATTTCACTTCTGTAAAATTAAAGTGTCATTTAACCGTGCCAGTGGTTAAGGTCACAAACTTTGTGGCCAGTGTTTAATGTACATGATGCTCCTTATACATGAACATTTTACAAGTAATGTTCGTAGTATACTTTGTAAGTATTCAGATATGACCGGAGTTGGAGAAGCAACTATTGATAGACTTTAAAGCAACAAAAGAGTGGAAGTATTACAGAAACACCTAAAACGTCAACAGGGAGAAAACCCATTGATATAGACGATACTGTGAAACAGTTGATTCAAAGAAAAGGTCATTCGTTTAATTTACAAAAGAAAATTCCACTTTGGATAAACCTTTAGTAGACATTAATGAACACGGATCTTTGCCAAACATTAAAATAGATAAATTGTGGAAAAGTTTACGTGAATTAGGTATCGTTTATGAGAATACCAATTGAAAATCTGCGGTCATAGAGAAAGAAGAAATTATTTGTTTTAGGAGGCAATATTTAAGGGAAAATCAAAAATTGAGGAAAGAAGAAGGGCATTGTGTAAAAAAAATTTTACAAAATAAACTGGTTACAAATGCTCGTCAGGCATTTATAGAAGGTTTGCCTACGGGCTTAAAATTTCCAAATGGTACAGGTCGCCGTTTAATTATCACTCATATTGGAGGAGATAAGGGATTTTTTGATGGAGGCTTGTTAGATTTTATTTCAACTTCTACGAACAACTACCATGGAGAAATGACTGCTGATGTTTTTGAGAAATATTTCAGTAAAATGATAGACTTATTACCAACCAATTCTGTAATAGTCATGGACAATGCCAGTTACTATTTAAGATTAATGGAACCGTTATCTAACACGGTTTCTCTTGTCACAGTCTTGCGGTTTCTCCCACGTAGAAATTGTTGCATTGAGAGGGTATTTTATAGATGCAGTTCTTTGAGCTTTCTTATGTGTTTTTACTTGGTTTGCTACAGGGTAGATAGATCTCAGTATGTTGATTGTTTTGAATGTTGTTGTAATGTACTTATTCCATATCCTCTTCAATTTTTCTGATAATTTCTTTACATAGGATATTGTTGTCATATTATTGTTGAATAGATTCAAAGATAACAATTGGGCTAGTACCATACCATTTTTATGCATATTTGATATACCGGAGCGAGAAAACATAAAACTAGTCAAATTATCTTATAGTACAGTAGTTTTAATACTAAGAGTTCCTATAGAAGAATCAACGAATGAATATTAACCAGTCTATATTAACTATACTAATCAGAAATTAAGTAGGTCCCAATTAATACAAAAATAGCATTGTTTCCAATAAGAAAACGGCAAAATACCTGAGTATAAATTTGGACATCAAACTCAAGAGGAAATTACCTTTAAATAAACAGCTAAATACAGTGTAAAAATATATACAATACGGAACTAAGAAGTGCAAGAGAATCCTTAAGAGAGACATTGATAGGAGGAGATAGCATAGACCGTAGACATAGGAAAACTCCATAAAGTTCTCTCTAATGATGCTCAGATACTTGTACGCTCACTTCAAAAGGTGTCAGGTGAATAAACTCAGAATGGTAAAAATGCTCTAAAAAGAATGTTCAAGGTTTAGTTTCCTGAGTCCGAAACTAAACTAATTCCAGTAGACACATGACAGCATACTAGAGTTGAGACCATAACTTATTATGATTCTAAAGAAAACGGGCGTGTGGCAAAAGATGTGATAAATCACCGGGACTTGACGGGATTTATCTAATACTTCTAGAGAAAGGAAATGACCTTCTGTACATAAAAATATGAACAGATTAGCTTAGCACTGGGGTTCATATCAAAAGCATAGAGACTCATATAGGTAGCTTTTATACCTAAACCTGGCAAAAATGTATAGTAAAAAATTAAGTCCTTGATGCTGATAAATCTGATTTTATTTGTATTTAAGACTCTAGATAAAGTGGTCGATATGCACATCAGGTATGGTGTACTTGTTGAAAGAGCGATACATCAGGAACAGTATACATATATATCAGGATTCTAAGGATACGGCACTACATCATCTTGTCCAGAGTTCGCGAAAGAGAGGAAGCATTTGTCCAGCAATTACAAGGGCGATTCGTCTGAAAGAAACAGACGAAACAAGCTCTAGGTGGATATATTGCATGCTTAAGAGCCAAGTACTAATATCTAACATTACTGGAGGATACACTGTCATTACAGGTAGCTAAAAGTGCCATCTTTAAATTAATCCAGATATGCAAAGGCTCTAAGGAGGCACAGCAGTGACCCTGCTTTTTATTAACTATTCACTTTCTTGTTGTGGCTGCAATACACACAATATTACACTAATTCATTATTTACTCAAATAGATTAGTTTTTTGAACCTCCGTATTTAGGGTTGGGTACCAAGAAGCTGCAGCAATTTAGGGTTGGGCCATTGGTGGAATTTCCTTCATTTCTTCTACAATATTCCTTAGTATACCAGGTATAACCCTGCACCATTGGTTGTCCGTTTTTGACTCATTACTCTCGTGGGTATATGTACACGTGGAATGGCCCTTTAGGTCTTTATCTGAATACCATATGGTAAACAGTCATCATCCATAGGGTATCTCTAATTTTATTTTTTATATTACTTTGTTCTGGTCTAAATCTACATTGTACAGGTTTCATTGCATTCTCGTCTCCCCCTTATCACGATGTACAAAGAAGGGATATATGTCGAGAAGAGCCTCCACATCTGCTGTTGGTGTTGCAGTGCAGCCACAACACAGAAGTGAGCAGTTTAGGTCAAAAAGACGAATCAATTACATTTAGATTACATTTTTTTTAATAATCCCAAGTTAAATTATTTTCTAATAAATTATTTGTTCTTAATAACCCTTATTCTCACCATCGAAGACGGGTTGGTATAAAAACCATTACCTTTTATTGATAGCGCATTAAACTCTACAAGCATAAGGCCATACGAAAATTCTTAGTAATAAGAAGTCGAGAAAATATCTGAGAAGCATTTTGAGACAATGAAGATCACGCATTGCCCAGTAGACAGTGCCCACTCTAATACTCAAAATCTGAGAAAGTTATTTAACTTTAATATGCTCATTTACATTTAAAGAACTCTCATATTTCTATATGATGCAGAAATACGGGCAGATCTACAGTCGGTCAAATCATTAGTGAATTCTCTTATTTGCCAAAATTTTTTGATACGGAGAATAACTCTAATTGCTATACACAACATTTAGTATCTTCTAAAATTGATCTATCTGCCAATAATTGATAAGAGCACGCGTAGTATTTTTGGACAGATTTTCAATCAGGGAAATTATTTTGTACCTCAAAAGCACTTCTTATAAAAGAAATGTATGCAAATAATATATTTGATATATGCGCTTCACTTGCACTTAAACAAACGAAAAATCCAAATAAACTCCGTTGCTATAGCGACGAACCACCGATGTCCTGATCAAACGGTTTCCATTTGAAAACACTAGCATATTCATGTTCGCAGTAAACTGAATGCTATTTTAAATACCTTTCAATGCTAATGAATTGTTAAATAAGTATTCACAATCTTTTAAATCGTTAATAATAAATTATATTTATGATATAAAACCTGTAATACGATTTGCTTTAAATGTCTTTGTGGTTGAAAAGCTACAACATATATTTTCACGAACTAAATATTATGATAAAATAAAAAAGGAAATTACGCTGCTAGCTGTCAGTTAATGTTTGGTTTTGATTAATGAACTTCGTTGAGGAGGAAAACGATCTGCTTCTCTTGTCCTCGCGTTATTTGTCTCATCCTCCGCCCTTAAGGATTTGTTTTGTTCCCATCTGTTTGCCATTTATTCATCCACCTATTCTGAGGGCTCTATAAAATCAATAAAAATACAAAACCACACAGGGCTTATCAATAATGACATATTAAGAAAAGTATCTGCTTAATGTGGTTTAAAAATAAATGACAATGATTTTATGCCCAAATATTTATTAAAGTTAAGATTAATTATTATTAAGAACAACTCTTTTAGAGTATCTTGTAACTCAAAAATGGGAACACGAGAAGTATATAGCATATTGAGTATGTACAAGTACTGCTGGGTTTGGTTCACATTTTTCTTCATTATCTCGTATACTCGTATCAGGTGTTCTTCATTTAGCAACTCTTTAAAGTACTCATACCATCTTTGCTTTATTTTAACATCGATTTTTAACACTCTTCAATCCGCATTCTTAGTCTGCCGCACGTGGGTCAAGCCCTGTGATGATTTGTCCTTACTGTATAACTTTTTCATCCCCTCGAGTGTTTTCAACTCTTCATACAGCTGTCAGACGATATTTTCTTAGCAGTAGCTACAGCGCGCACTGTTTTCATCTTTGCTACCTTTTATATATCCTTATCTTCTTCTCTTTTAGACCTGCTATACCTCTTTCTTCTTTCTAACCTTCTGTTGCACTTCATCGTTCCACCACCAAGTTTGTTTGTCGGTAGGAGGTCTTTACCAGATGTTTTTCCTAGCACTTCCTCTCGCACTCGCACCATAACTTTACCGTTGGGTTCTCACCAGTCATTTACCGTATATTTTCGTCCTGCTCCTCCACCACTCTACTCTTAAAGACTCTTACTAAATCCTTATCATTTGCCCTTATTATTTAACTTCCACCACTTTACTTTCTGGTCTCCTACTTGCTTTCCTTTCTGTGCCACCTTTATCTCCGTATCCACTATCACCGGTCGGTGTTGACTAGCTACACCCTCACTCTTTATCACTTTATAGTTGGTAACCTCTCAAAATCTATCTAACTTTCCCTTCCCATGCTACTTTAGGTAACATACGGGTTTTCAGACTTCATAAAGAACGTATTAATGACAGATCCAAATCCATTGCCACTGCAAAGTTAATAACACTATTTCCTTCATCATTTCTTATTCCCATCCCCAAACCTCCGTGAACTCTTTCTATTCCAGCACTTTCTCTACCAATATGTCCATTCAAATCACCTCCAATAACACACTTTTCATCTACAGGAATCTCAAGCATCTCGCAATCGAGGGCACTCCAAAATTCTTCCTTTTCCTTACGTCCTCTAATGGGTAGCCCTAACACACTTTTCGCAAAGGTCAGGTGAGGCTGCAACTGCACGTCGCTTACGGGGAACGCCCTAGCCTCTAAACATCTTTCTATATTCCTTCCTTCCATGATTTTAGTAAGGTTTGTACTGCCGGATGCTCTTCCTGACGCAAATTCTCCTCCTTTATGCAGGCTTGAGATAAGCACTGATAGTTACCGAGCTACTCAATTCACCGAGCAACCACCAGAGACGGAGTTGTTTTCTTGTGAAATTTCTTATTTATAAAAGACAACGGGTAGTACTTTTTTGTTAAAACCTTGGTTAGCAGGTTTTTTCTTCCTCAAATGCATTTTCATTGGAGCAAGTGTTTCAAGCTTTATCATAATGATTTAATAATTCCTTTTTTGATGTTTACGTTGTGATTTGAGTGGTAAACTTAATCTATGGTCAATCTTCGTACAAATATACAATTATACAAATAACAGGAGTATTGGTCTACAGACATAAAAATTCTATAGTTTGTATTATCATGACAAATTAACAAGGATTCAGGAAGTATTAGGTCCACTAAAGGTGAAATATACACCTGTCTACGGAAACTTAGTACATGTTGAAATTCGGGACGAGATATGCCAATTCTAAGGAATGATACGGGAGACATAAGTTTAAAACCTAGTTTCTGTAGTTCTGATTCTAGAATATTATGTGGAATTGATGGACATACATTGGATAATATTAGTCGTTCACTAGGAGTAATTAATCTTCTTCCTTGTATTATTTGATTATTTATTACGATTTTTCCTTTGTGAACATTGATAAATTTGTCAACTAATTCTTCCTTAGATAAATAAATACAAATCCTGTTGGTAGCTATAGGTGAAGAGAACAATATATCTTTTGAAGAAATAACTGATCATAGTGATACAAGGTACTCTTCTAATTTTACATTTTCTAATGAACTAAATACAATAGCTTCCTTTCTGGATGGAAAATTAAAAGTACTGGTTACTGATGAGTACGACTGTTTAAGTGTTGGTGGTGAAATACAGCTTATTTCCTGAGCTAATTCGGAATTATTATCATCCATTTAAATAAACTTCGAAACTAGTCATTAGATCTGAATGCGGTCCTGTATCAAAACTATAACTAGGCAATTAAGCCGTTGCAAAAACAAAAAAGAAAAAAAACAAGAAATTCTTGTTTGTATTTAAAATATTCGGTGGTTCTTCTTATGTTGTCAAATAGATATTTTTGTTTATTACTAATAATTGATGTAATATAAGCTGACTTACAGAGTCTCTGATGTTATTCCTACTAAGGAACTTCACCAACTCACTCTTGTAATTTTTCAACGGGTATATTTAACTTAACTTAAGAGCCGATATTTTCCTACTCTACTGGTTAACTTCCAGGTCAGGATTCCCTAGTCCTAGTTTTCTTTTACTTTATTTATTATTCTTCTATTTATTTCTAATCAGTTATATTATTTTTTCCCAGTTTTAATATAATTGGTATTTTTTTTTAAATTTAGTGAATGCAGATATACCTTTTTGATATGTTTCCCATTTTGACATTATCTTTAGGATTTATCTGACCAATCTAAAGATGAATTCTTACTTTTAGCGATGTTAAACTTATAATATTTACTTATTTGTAATAGACATTTTAGGTGACCCAGAAATTTTGTACATATATTAAAAATAAGGTACTTATCTACATATTTATCTTCAGTGTTTTAAGGAATTTATAGAGATAAAAAAATTTATTGGGATCATAAATGACGGGATAAATAAGTTTTAATAATAGAAAATGTATAAATTGTTTTTTTAGTTCTTTGATTTATCAACTGAAATAAGTAGAGTCACGTATTCTTTCAAAAATTCTTAAGTACTCTACCCATTTTAAAAAAATGCAAATATAGCTACTCACTAGCTGGACAACTTGTAGTACGCCAGACGCATTTTTGTGTTGCCGTACCACTAGTCGGTGATGGTAGAACCAATGACGTATAGTGAACGTCATTGGGCAGAACAATAGTGCAACGCGTTGCACGACCAACAGATGGCATTGCAACTAGTCATTTATTTTATTGCGTAAAAGAAGGTAATACACAAAAATAAAAAACATCATTATTTACGTTTGCATTTTGATAAAATATTTTTATGTATTTATTTTAATATATGATCTTACAATATATATCTATATATTTAATATAATACCTATACGAAAAGGGAAATACCTAAAAATTAAAACAAATTAAAGTAAAACAGTCTTCTAAATTAAAAAAACGATATATATAGTGCTGGATGCTTTATTTTTAAAGAATAATTTTATAAATATTTTTTATAAAATTTATAAAATATATGAAATACAAAGCATCTCAGAAATGCAAAAAACATAGGATGAACAGAACATTGTACCTATTCAAGAGTTAGAAAAATTATTAACAAAACATGATTAAAGGTGCAAGGAAAAAGAAGCATAACGTCGCAATATTTGAAAATGATGATAACAACTTACTTACTGAGTTAGAAGCCGCCTGAAGTTGGTTTTTGGAATAGATAAATTTTGGAAAGATCCGATACATGACAAATCTGGTACTAATCGAAAATCCAAAAGTCGACTACAACGAAATAGGATTAGTTCATAAATATAAATACTTAAGTAATGAAATCCAAATTGCTAGGGACAACCAAACTGCTGAACTGCAAAGAAAAATCACTTTAGCATAGGCCGCATATGGAGGTCTATCAGACATCTTCAAGAGCAACATGCAAGCTGTGAATTGTCTGCAGGAAGCTCAAAACCAACAGAACTGAAAGACATTAGGGGAGGCCTATGTCCAACTTTGGACGCAGCAGACTACGGATACTTAAGTATGGTGTTTGATTTCCGCTAAAAGTTTTCTTCTTTCCTTCGTTTTTAGCTTAGTTTCGTTGCTTGTTTTGTTTTCTTTAGGTCTTAGTTTCTTTGCCATCTGTCGTTCAGCTTCAAGAACGTTTTTCTTTATGTTTTTGTTGACTTCGTCAATTTGGTGTTGACATGTGAGGGATCTTATTCAAACTTAGTTGCTGTTCTTCATACCTTTCAACAGCATGTCCTTGTCTATTTTTTGGTTTATAAATGTTCCTGGTTCCTGTCTTCAACTTTCGTTTTAGAACTTCAAGGCTTTTATTTTGTTCTATGGTATAAGTTGTTATTTTAGTGTTAAAATCGCTTATGTCTTTCCTAACAGTTTTTGGAATGGTTTTATTTAAATTCCTTAGCTCTGCGATGTTCACTGTATGCTTATCTTTCATTTCCCTTCTTTTTTGCATTAGGTTCCTTGTGCCTTCTGTAAGTTTTTCATTTTTCCTTGTTTGCTTAACTTAAGAGTTCTTCTGTGCCTTCCTTAGAACGTCCACCAACCTGTCGTTAAGTTGTTCAATATCGGTTTTATCTTGTACGTCATTCTGAAGGTTTCTATCTATTTTTTCCTGGTACGGAATTCCATTCTTTCCATTCTTCCATTCTATGGTCACTTCCGGTTGAAAATTTATTTAATACAGTTACGTCTTGAACAGCGACATTTTTGTTAGTAAAGATAAAGTCAATTTCGTTCAAGCCATTTGGTGATTGCCAAGTCCACTTTCTCTGGGGGCTTTTATTAAAATGGGTGTTCATGACATATAGTCTGCGTTCCAGAAGAAATTATATAAGAGTTTGACCCCTTTCGTTTCTGTCGCCATATCCGTGAGGTCCAAGTACAAACTCCGAATCATCCTGCTTGTGGCCTAGTTTTGCGTTTAGGTCTCCCATCAGTATGGTATAGTTGGTGGTTACCTTTTCTAGCGCAATGTTAACGTCATCGTAGAACCATTCAACTTCTTCGTCTGTGTGGGCACTGGTAGGTGCGTATACCTGGATGATCTTTAATCGAATTTTTTCGTTTATTTTGTAAATAAGATAAATAACTCTATCACTTTAAAGAGAAGATTCGTTAAAATCAGTAAACAAGTTCAAATTTTATAAATAATTTATAATATATATATATATATATATATATATATATATATATATATATATATATATATATATATATATATATATATATAAATGTGCACTCGTAAGTGAATGGGATGTTTTCGGTCAATTTGGAGATAAAAAGACAAGAGTTGTGCTACTTTATCTATTTATTGAAGACGTTTCGCCTATTGTTCAATAAGCATCATCAGTTCATCTAAAAGAGTGTTATTAGCGATACATCTAATATGAAAAAACAATTAAGTAAATGATCTTACCTTTAAAAGATTGTTTACTTAATTGTTTTTTCATATTAGATGTATCGCTAATAACACTCTTTTAGATGAACTGATGATGCTTATTGAACAATAGGCGAAACGTCTTCAATAAATAGATAAAGTAGCACAACTCTTGTCTTTTTATCTCCAAATTGACCGAAAACATCCCATTCACTTACGAGTGCACATTTTTTATATTAAATTAAACGGTCATATACCTTAAAGAGATATATATATATATATATATATATATATATATATATATATATATATATATATATATATATATATATATATATATATATATATATCTAATAAATGTGTTTCTGATGCGATCGTTTATAGCGTTAAAAGTTTCTTCTAAATATTTAAGAGCCGCTAAAGGCGTAGTGGATCATCAATAAAAAATCGAGAGATATTTCCCAACACATTAATTATTTGTGCGCTTCAGTAGCCGCCACTATCGAACATGAAAAATTCGAGCTGATGGAGATTTGGAATACGATAAGTAACAAAGAATATTGCACTGTCTGATCTCGTTATATCATTGGGGATATACTTGCGGTCCAGTAACTAGACTAGGTTCATTTTCTCTGGCGTGACTCGTTGCACTATCTCGTATGTGAGCGCGTAAATACCCAGGAGGCCAATTAACCACCCAACACTATTGGTCATTAATTAACAAAACTATTTGGAATATATTATCCAGAAACGACGATTGCCTCTGTTTGATATACACTCACCAAACAAAACAAGCCACTGTAGAGAAGGGTGTTTAAAATGTGATACGATCGTTGTAGGCTTCATAGCTATTAGACCAATAGACCATTATAATTTGTTTTTAATCAAAGATTTGGATATTATAAATGAAACGTTACAGTGTTAACGTTGCTAGTATAACTCATGAATTATTTTGTGTAATATAAAATGGCCATAAAATAATTACGCAGACTAATCAGTAAATCATTAATTGAAAATAAAACTATGAAATAATCAAAACTTTAATTTTTTTTTTATTTCAACTTTAACGTGCTCGGCTACTATGGCCACTTACACAGGTACTATAACACGAATTTTCATTACACAACCATTAGGTGTTACATTAAGAATAAATAGGTATGTTACAATAATACGGAATGATAATAATATGTTATACAATGTCTAAATTAAAATCTAATTATATTTTTTGATATAAGTGTTCATCTCTAAGGAATTGTAGCATAGCTTTTATTTGGTCAGGGTTGTTTAGGATATCTCGTACTTCACTTTTGAGTTTGTATTGTAATCTTCTGGCCGAATGTTGATGGCATTCAGTGAGAATATGTTTGATTGTCAAATATGATTGGCAGATTTGATAGGAGGGACGGATGCTAGAGGACATTAGGCAGCCGTGTGTGAGTTTTGAATGTCCTATCCGAAGTCGTCTTATCACAATGAGATCTCGTCTTGAGAGGGCTGAATAGTCAAATGTAGGCTGACTGGTTATTGACGGTTGTATTTCGTGTAAGATCGAACGGTTAAAGTTCCAATGCTGCTGCCAAAGGAGTCTAGTTCTTCTTTCAGTATATGATTTTAGGTCCTTACAAATTTGAATTTTATCGGTGATTTCAGGTGATGCTGTAGCAAGTTTAGCATAGTGATCTGCAGTTTCATTGCCTTCTATACCAATATGAGATGGCAGCCAGATTATGGTAACTGTTATGTTTTGGGACAAGATAATTTGGTAAGAGTCTAGGATCTTTTGGACGATTGGATGATCAGTAAATATATTTTTGATAGAATGGATTGATGCTAAAGAGTGCATATGGCAACCTGCTTATTAGGTGGAGATATATGGTTAAAAGCTTGCAATATACTAAATAATTCGCCAGTATGAACGCTGCTGACGGTTGGTATAAGTGATGACTTAATAATTAGTGAATGAGAGGTTGTAACAGAGCAGTCTACTCCTGTGTCATTTTTTGAGGCATCCGTGTATAATATCAGGTCGTATTTATTCAAAGAGCTCTGAAGCCTGGAGAACTATAAAAACGATGAGAACAACGACAAAAAACCAAGTCATAATAAATAGAATACCAGAGAACACATGGGTAGAGCATTTTGAGAACTTATTAACAGAGAGAAGAGAAAGGTTTAAACAGACAAATGAACAAGTGGAAGTAGAAGGAAGAATCGAAATATCAATAGAACAAGTGAATGAAGCAGTTAAGGGAATGAAATTAAAAAAATCTCCAGGCCCAGGCGGAATACATCCAGAGTTGATTAGATATGGATCATCAAAACTGTTTGAGATGATCCGAAAATTATTCGAAAGATGCTTAAACGGAGAAGAAGTTCCAGAAGAATGGAGACAATCGTATATCTCTCCAATACACAAGAAAGGCACAAAGATGGATCCTAAAACTATAGAGGGATCGCAGTGATTGCTACTATAGGCCGACTATACTCAAAAGTACTACGAAACCTGATAGAAAATGATATCAAAGACAAACAACCCGAAGAACAAGCGGGATTTAGGGCCGGACGCTCCACTATGGATAATATCTTCACATTAAAAATTGCAATGGAAAAACGAGTGCAGAGAAATAGAGAAACTCATATAGCTTTAATAGATTTGGAAAAAGCATATGACAGTGTACCGATCTCCCAACTATGGATAGAAATGGGTAACTTGAAAATAAACCCAATTCTTATTAACGCCACTCAAAAATATTACGAACAAAACTTTGCGAGAATTAAAATGGGACAAGAAATCACCTCTCCTTTTCAAACAACAAAAGGACTACGACAAGGCTGCTGTCTGTCACCCACCTTATTTAAAATCTATTTGGACAGATCCTTAGTGAAATGGGTAAAAAAATGTAGAAACATGGGAATAACGGTGGAAGAAAACAAGCTATATACACTTTTCTTTGCGGATGACCAGGTAGTAATTGCCGAAGACAGCTACGATCTTAGCTATATGGTAAGAAAACTGCAAGAAGAATATGAGGTGGCAGGTCTAAACATGAATATGACAAAATGTGAATATCTCTCAGTGGGAACAGATGAAATATGTGACCTAGTCTTGGAAGACGACAAAATCAAAGGCGTGCAATCCTGCAAATATTTGGGGGTCATTTTCAACAAGAAGGGAAATAGCGCAGATGAAATCAGGGAAAGAATAAACAAGGGCAGAGCAGCGACCCGTGCCTTAAACTCTCTTCTCTGGCAAAAAACAATTCGACGAGAAACCAAAAAACACATTTACGGTAGTATAGTTGAAAGTATTACACTTTACGGTTCGGAAGTATGGGACGTCACCAAAGCTAATAGAAACAAACTTATGACGACAGAAATGGATTATCTGAGACGAAGCTGCGGTAGATCGAAACTGGAGAGAGTTAGAAATGAACAAATAAGAAACGAAATGAAAATGGAGAGAAATATCAATGATGACATAGAAAGAAAACAATTAATCTGGTTCGGACATGTTAAAAGAATGCCAGAGTACAGATGGCCTAGGAGAGTACTGGAATGGATCCCTCCTGAAAGAAGAAAGAGAGGACGACCACGGAGAAGTTGGCGCAACGATATTGATGAAGCAATGGCGGCAAGAGACTTAGAAGAGGCAACTGCATATGACAGAAAAAGATGGAAATTGGGGGCGGAGAAGCGGCGACAGCCGTAATAAATCCGTTATTATATTATATATATTTATTTGTATCTATAATGTCTTTAAATGAATTTATAATGAACTCTTTCAAATGTTTATTTTTATCGAATTTGGTGAGTAAGGTGTTAAATTTGGGCGTGGATATGATCCAAGGAGGAGATGGAGGGGGATAAAGAGGAAAGGTATGTGTAAGAGACATATCATTAAGTGTCTGTGCTAAAATTAGTGGAATAGGTTTTATTGGTGGTAAGGATTTTGTATTGTGTAAATTATACGTGGACATTACAAATAATGGATGCACTGGATTAGAGGGGTTAGCTGATACCGATGCTGCATAAGAGAGTAGCAGTTGTTTTCGTCTTATACAAAGAGGAGGTTCGTTAGCTTCGCAATAAAGATTATCTACAGGACTAGATCGAAAAGCGCCAATACAAAGACGAAGGACTGTGTTGTGAATTGAGTTTAGAAGGTTAATATATGTTTTGGAGGCGGATATATATATATACATATATATATATATATATACATATATATATATATATATACTATATATATATATATAGATATATATATATATATATGTGACAACCATAATCTAGCTTGGAGCGTATTAGTGATCTGTATATTTTAAGAAGTGAGTTTTCGTCAGATCCCCAATAATGATGTGATAGAGTTTTTATTATGTTTAGTCTTATGTACGTTTCTCCTTTTATTGCAGCAAATATATGTTGCTTCAAAGTTAGTCGTGAGTCAAACGTTAATCCGAGAATTTTGCATTGTTTAACAACAGGAAGAGGGACATTGTTGATCAAAATAAGTGGAGATGGAAAAGGGGGACGTCTACTAAAGTTTATAATTTTAGATTTTACATAGGATAAAGATAACCCCATGTCACTAGTTTTTTAAAAAAATGTGTGGTAGAAGAGTTTTGTCCATGACAGTAAATTACTAGATTTAATAGGGAAAATGAGGTGAGAGCATAAATCACTTTGCTAGATTAAAAAGTGTAGGACTTAGTACCGATTCCTGAGGTACGCCATCAGTTTGAGTATGAGTAGAAGATAAAATACCATTGACAGAGACTCTGAACGATCTAGAAGATAGAAAATTTCGTATGAAGTTAAATATATTACCATTAATATTAAGAAGGATAAGTTTGTTTAATGTACATTGCCTACTTATAGTGTAAAATAAAACTTTAATTGAAAATACATTAATTTTGGAAATATTCTAAAACTGTTTTCTGTTGGCTTGCCTAAATTAAATATTATGTATACAGGATTAAGCCACAATTGATTGTGATGAAAATTACATTTTTGAATAACGTTTGAAGTTTCGATTTCACTCCGGAAATTGCTTTCAAAAGTGACGGAAATAATTTTTAAAATTCTGCGAACATATATAACCAAGTTGTTAGTGGGTTATGTTTTTCAAAACTGACTGTTGACTTACTGGTTCTCTATCTTGCAGATAATAGCTTTCTTTTAGTTGACAAAAAACTTTGTTATTTGCACTAACAATACTTATTTTCAACTAGATGAAGATATCTATTTCAAAATTTCGGCTCATCCCTATCTCCATTATTAGCAGATATATTCCTGGACTTGGGGTAACAGAGTAATTGAAATCTTTTGCTAAAGCTTGAGTGGCAATGGTCTACGTCACATTCCAATAGACACAATCATCTGTAAAACTGAAGAAATTATCTTCAGTTTACCTTAGAAGATGCTGAAATAAGTAGACAAGACATCGCTAGAGTTCTTAGAAACTCAAAGCCTCCTACTTTGAATATTAGCCAATCCGATAAAAAAGTCCTGAAAGAATTCAGTCAAATCCAAATCTAGTCCCGCCGATAAAGGCAATGCCACTGTCATTCTAAGTACTTCTTCTTACGTTAATACACTCTCAAATCGCATTAATACTTTAGACTACAGATAAATTTCTAATAATCCAACAACCTATTTGGAGAAAACAACAAAAGCCATTATCAATAAAACCTTTATTCCTGTTGACATTAAACAATCTCTTATTCTTCGTGAAAAGTGTTTTAGAAAAAATAGGTAAAAAGAAATAAAATAAGACTTACTCACAATCAATTTTATAAACCGGTTTCGCTTTCTACACTTTGCAAAGCATCTTCAGGTCAAACGGAACAAAGTAAATTAAATGATGCCGGTACAAGAATTATTAGTTAATGATTCAGGAAACATAGTTCAAACTATCCTGTATTGCTGATGATGGGTGGTCTTGGGTTTTTAATTGTAACTGTTTGATAATTAGCGGGGAAGTTTCTTGAGGGGAGAGATATTAACAAATGAAATAGGAATAAGGTATTATGTGATTGTTTGTTAAATGAAAGTGATGTTTTATATTATTTAAATTATTAAAAGTTATTTATATTTATTCAAAAGATATATATTAGAAATGTGTGTTAATTTATTGAAATTATTTTAATAAAAGGATAGTTGTATGACAATGACTGAAATTAGATGTACAATTTTGTGGGTGTGCAATTTCTTTAACTTGTAATTACCAATTATTTTTTTTTTGCTGAAGTTAATTTGATTTCTGTTTTGGCAGAAAATTGTGATGTCAGATATGATAAAATTATTAAAACTAAAACAATTAAAGACACTTAGGGACAAACAGAACACAAGGATAAAACAGACATTAAATTTAAAAGGGGGCATTTATTGGCACTACATCACGTTGTAGGAGATGAACTGGTAAAAATTGAGTTTTTTTTTTGTTGTCTACTAGACTTTTTTTTACTAGACTCTCAGAATACCTTGAATATATGGCCTACACAAAATTTACAAACCCAATATTCCTCTACGTCTCATTGTCAGTGCATGCAACTACCCTACATAACCATTGGCTAAGTACTTGGACAAAACTCTACAACTTCTCGCCGGAAATACTTCATTCGTCAAAAATTCTTTTCATTTCATCGAACATTCTAGTAAGTTTCGATATTATTTCACTCTTTACAAACATTCTTACAGACGACACTAAAGATTCTGAAAACTAAATACAGTATCCATCAAGATCACTTATCTCTCATTAAACATTGTATGCCCAATACTTATTTCATCTTCCAAAATCAATTCTATAGACAAATAAATAGTGCCGCAATAGGCTTTCCGCTATCTCCAGTAATTGCCAATATCTTTATGGAATACTTCAAAACCCGAGCACTATCCACATCAATGCTCAAACCCATATGTCGGCTAGGATATGTGGATGATATATTCGTCATTTGGCCCCATGGCAGGGATGCTTTGGTGTCTTTTTAATTCATCTGAATGGTATACATCCTAATATCCAGTTCACGATGGAAGTGAAAACTGATTTATTACTACCGTTTCACGACGTTATCATAAAGAAAAACCAATCCCAAGGTTTGCATCACTCTGTTTATCGAAAACCCACCCATACCAATCGTTACTTATTTCTTAACTCTTATCATCTACCTTTACAATTTAATTCAGTCATTAATACCCTGACTTTCAAAGACAATATTCCAAACAAAGTTTATGAAATTCCTTGTGCAGACTATCCTATATAGGCCAAACAAATCGTAGAATCCAAAATAGAATTTATGAACATTCAATTTCTGTTAGCAATTCCGATTCAATTTCAGCTCTAGGTTTCATCACTAATCCGAAATAGTCGCAAATGCCTGAAATATACTCTACACCCCAAACAATAGGTACATTTTAACATTTCCAAGAGGAGCTGCTATTGTAGCCAATCTTGACATCTCTAAAAGTAATTTAAACTCTTAGTATGTAATTAGAACTTCTTCCTTGCACGTCCTGTGATAAAACGATGTCATGGCATAAAAATTACTATCATCAAGTTACTCTTTTATGACAATAGAATAGGTGTTTTTGTGGCATTGAACTCCGCTTATGTTTACCTGATTTTGTTTTACATTTCTGCGCCCAGTTACATATGAAGAGAATAATAGAAAATCAATTAATGCTGAAACTAAATAAATTGCCCACTTATGCGTAAGGTTGTCCGAATGAATCGATATTAATTTAACTATCCCGGAAAATCAATGTAATATTCCAAGTTGTGTTCACTTTTGGAGTATATTGACACCATACAGAGGTAAACAGGTGGCGATGGTGATATTAATAATTATCTGTTAAAATCAAAAATCAAGTTATCGATTAGTGAATTATTAGTGATTAATTTAAACCAGTTGCCGTTAGTAATCAATAACGTTTTAATCAGTACGTTTAAATTAAGGGCGATACAAATTTACTGGAAATTTATTGGAAAATATTATCATCATTATTGCAGCGAACATTTTTATTTTAATATCTTTAAATATTTGTTGTTAATTTTAAATCTAAGTATATATATATATATATATATATATATATATATATATATATATATATATATATATATATATGTATATATATATATATATCTATATTTAGTAGAATTTCTTGGGCTTAAGGTCATAAAAAAGGTTGTCTACGATACTATTTTGTTGTCTATTTTTTATTTACTTTTTTTCAACATTTCAGCAGGATATGATGCCTTTTTCAAGAAATATTATTGACTAAAAATCACTTTATCAAGCAACATAATAAAATTTAAAAACAAACTTTGACATACAGCTTGTGGATTTTCTAAACGGCTATGAGTTTCAAAATATCTGCGTTGGATCGTCCAAAATTATTAATATTTGTAGGTAATGTCAAAGCGTAAATTTTTACTTTGCGCATGCATGAGTCATGCGTCCAAAAGTTTGTCGCAAATTAAACGTCAAAATTAAAAAAGTTTTTGACGGTGATCATTTTAAATAAATATTTTAGTTTTGAACAGTTATTTTTCCGCAAATTTTCGATTCAATTTATTATGAATTGATTGACGCCAGATAAGAAAACATTAAAATGTTATCGTTTTACCAATTTATATTAAATAATCGTATTAATTAAACTTAAGTCGCATTTTTTTTTAAGTAAACATAACATAAAAACAAGGAATAGAACTCCAATGTGCAGAGGCATAGCTAACATCAAAGAAGTTCGTCAAATATCGCGAGTGACGCTACACCAGTATGGCGGATGGGGGTGCATACACGTGTATCAGCCCGGAAGGCAGCGAAGAGTGCGGCTGCGTTGGGCAGGGTGATGCCAAACATTGGGGAACCCAAACCAGAAAGGAGGAGGGCTCTACACGGTGTTGTGCAGTCAATCATCCTTTACGCGGCACCAGTCTGAAGTGGGTCGGTAGAGATACCGACCTACAAGTGACTCATGATACGAGTGGACCCAACGAGTCTGTTGAGAGTAGCATGCGCCTACAGGACTGTATCTGCGGCGGCCTTGTAGACTATCACAAGTTGCTTTTCTTTGCATCTGTAAGCTGTGAAAAGGAGATATCTCTATGAGAGAAGAGAGCATTTGACTTGAGCCATAAATAAAAAAAGGGAAAAATCAATGGAAATATGGCAAGATAAGTGGAACAATACGGAAGATGTTGCTCAGTGGACTAAGATACTGATCCCTAGCCTAAGGGATTGGGTGGATTGTGGTCACAGGCGACTCAATTACTTCCTGGTGCAAGTGCTCACAGGACATGGGTGTTTTAGTGCATATCTTCATAGGTTCAGAAAAATAGATAGAGATAAATGTCTAGACTGAGAATACTCCGTACTGTTACTCAAACAATGCTAGAGTGTATTCAATGGAAGGTGGAGAGAAACAGAATGTATAGAGAAACAGGTATGAACCCTGTGACCGTGAGAGTGATATGTCTGAAGATGACGGGAAGTAAGGAGGAATTGAATAGTGTACACAATTACATCCGAACAGAAAAAAGAAAGAAGAAGAAGAGAAACACCAGCCGGACCATCGACACAGATAAGATCTAGATTAGAGAAGGGAGTGCTCCGAACGTGTGGCCAGCCTTACAGCGGCCATCTCACTTTCGGAGTATGGTACGCGCGGCAGTTAACTGAAAACAAGTAGGAGAGGGTGGTTTTTAGTTGGTAGACAAAATAACAAATGCATCCGTTTGCAGGAGCTGTTTCTAGGGGGAAATTGGCTTAATATACTCCTCTATCCTGAATCCAATACACGCTAGCCATCCCTATGGTTGGGTTAACCTGGTACGGTTTTTAGAAAAAATTTTATCCTCAGAAAAAAAGTAATAAAACACCCAGTTGTTATTGATGAAGTAAAATCCATTATGTATTGGGTTTTTGAGATCGCCTTAAGTGTCCCCTTTTTTCAGTTAAAGTATGTTACATTCCCAAAGAAACATCCTGTATATATACACACACACATATGTATATATATATATATATATATATTTATTTGAACTAAGAAGGTACTTATCCGCTTGATGAAACCTCAAATTCTGTACCTGGTTACAATCATTTATTACCTGGAACAGTTAACAATAGTGGTCCAATATAGGTCAGTATTATTAAAATTTGAGAGTGAAACTGATATTTCATCTTCTTAAATAGGTAACAGAATGTTAACCTATTCATTGACAGCTAAACAGTGTTGGACTAAGGTTATATTTGAAATAATGCCATCCATTGGAATGTTGGCACCAAGAAGTCGAGAGTTAAATAGATTTCTTGGATAGACCTTCTTCCCATATCGTATTGATAAAGATGTTGGCTACATTTTATTTATTGCGAGTAAGTCTTATAAGCCATAACAACATTTGTTAACATTAAGTGATATGCTGTTGATTTCTGACCAAATTTGGAGTTATTGGGCATCATGCCTGTTTTATAGATTTTGAAAAAAAGTTGAGAGACACTGAGAGACATTCTTGAAAAAAAACATAGATAATAAAGATCTGCGAGTAATTCTGAATTTTTATTGAAATCAGAAGGTTAATATGAACATAGAAAACGAGATATCTCAAGAAATAGAAATAGAAATTGTTATCAACGGAGTGATTTTAAATAATATTTGATATACAGACGATATAGTCGTCATCGTACCACAGTCGAACAGGAAACGACTGCTTACAAGTATAAATATTGCTTGTAACAATTACGGTATATAAATCAATGTCCAGAAAACTAAATATATATGGTCTTCTGTACCACAACACTTATGTACCCGAACATGATGCAATCAATGCGAATTAGTATATAAATTGCACTCAATGTTTAAGAAAGTATCAAAGTACAAGTTCGATTGTTGATAGGATTTCTTTTTTTCCTATTTTCTTATCCTATCAAGAATCGAACAGACAAGGAAAGCATTCATGAGGATGAAAACATTTTTTACAAGATCAGACCTTAGTCTGCAGCTTAAAA
This sequence comes from Diabrotica undecimpunctata, assembly GCF_040954645.1. Classification (NCBI taxonomy): domain Eukaryota; kingdom Metazoa; phylum Arthropoda; class Insecta; order Coleoptera; family Chrysomelidae; genus Diabrotica; species Diabrotica undecimpunctata. Next base: position 54,068,408 of record NC_092812.1, read on the forward strand.
TCCGAATGATCAGATGTTACGTTTTTCTGTCTTACTGTATGGCTGTGAAAGTTGGACAATGGACTCTGAAATAGAAAAAAGAATAGATGCCTTTGAGATGTATATATACAGATGAATATTGAGAATTCCATGGGTACAAAGAGTTACTAATGTTGAGGTACTTCGTCGCATATGTAAACAAAAAGAATTACTAAGAATAATCAAAGAGAGGAAATTGCAATACTCGGGTCATGTATTGAGAGAGAGACGAAAGATACACATTACTTCAAGTTATACTGGAAGGAAAAGTACAGTTTCGCAGCAGTTTCCAAAACTACAATTGCCACTTGTATCATCAACCTTCGAAAGGAGACGGCGCCATGAGAAGAAGAAGAAAGTACAAGTAGTTCGGAACTTTAATAAATGAAACTAGAGACCAAAGCAGTGAAATAAAAGGACGAATCGAAATTGCTAGGGCCACTTTTAGTTAGCGACTCAACCATTTCCAATATCTAACAACTGCTTTGAAAACACAATTGCACTTTGATCTTGTTGCAAAAACACTCGCATGTTATTTGTCCATTGGAGCGTCATTACATGCACTACAAATTGGATGATGTTAGACATGCGTTAAGTTCGTCCGCCTTCCAATAAAGTTGCAGATATTCTAGACGAAGCCAACGCTATTGTTTTGAAGCTATTTTCTTGTGGCATTTTAAAGTAATTACTATTTAAATGGGAATAAGCCACAATTAAAGGTTAAAGTACGTTTATTGACGTTTGAAATTGAAACGTCAATAAACGTACTTTAACCTTTAATTTAGGCTTATTCCCATTTAAATAGTAATTAAGCCAACGCTAGGACTATTGCGATCTGATCTTTATAAATAACAGTAAAGAAAGTAATGTTTTTCTGTTCATTCCCAGCATCAAGGACGTAAATTCCACCAGATCCAATGATCACAGCTTCTATCAAAGTATCATACGCAATTATTTATTGTTGATTCAATTGTAGAAAATTTGTATGAACTATTTCGACAAATGCTTCAATGTTGAACTGTCGTTCTCTTTGTAACTGTTATTTTCTTTCATAAAGTCACAAAGGAAATAAATACCTTACATTTATTTACTGTCAAATATTCAAATATTTAATGTCAAATATCAATTTTTCTTTGAAAGATAGTTATATTAAGCTGCATAAACAACTATGTTTTGATAATAATATAAAATAAAAAAATTAAATAAAGCTGCTGATCAACCAAACAGGTTGATCAGCACCCTCAATAAATTTGTTTCTGAACTTAGAGATGGCTCTGCCGGGGCATGCTGCTATGGTAAAATTTTCAACTTAATTGTAGATTTCTACATGATGACTCTTTATTATAAATCCTAACATAAATTTTTTTCAAGTTTTCTATTAAAAAATCTTATTTTTTCATCTATATTATTATTTAATATTTCAGCCACCTAATGTTTGGCCACTAAGGAAAAAAATACGCATTACTTCAAAATATAATGGGTGGAAAAAATAAAACGAAAAGGAAATCCAGGTCATAGAGGAATGTCAAGGTTGCGAAATTTAAAAAAGTGGTTTGGTTGCATTACCAATGAGCTCTTTAGATCAGCTGTAAATAGGATCAAGATAGTCTTGATGATTTTCAATCTCCTATAGGAGTGGCGCAATGAGAAGAAGATACGTTTTTCTTTTTTGTTTTAATCCTGAGAGAAAGTTCTAAATTTATTCCCCTTTATAGGTATTTACTTGACAGAATTTACCTTTTTGTGATTCACTCCTTTTCTATCTAATTTTTTCCTCGTGAATTCTTATACATTAAATTTATATTATGTTCCAGTCATAGTATTTTTTATGTAAATATGTTAAAATAATTGTCAAATATTTTAAACCAAATTAAAAATTATTTTGTATTAGATAACATACCGGTCCGGTCCCTATAATACCTTTCCCTTTCATGAGTTTAAAGTTAATGGTATCTTTTACTTTCATTTCAACATTTTCAAAAAATTGAAAAATTAGTTTTTGGTTAAAAAGGAAATGTATCTACCTACCTGATAGTTTGACTAATGTTAAACAGCTGTTACTCTATTACCTGGGCTATTCGACGAATAAAATTGAATTGAAAATGGGAATAAAGAATACCCGAACGAGTTATTATTATTATTAGGACACATACAATACCTTATCTAATGCTAATAGTATTATACGATTTAGGATGACAGTAAGATATGTATATAAATTAGCAAAAAAGCGAATATATGAAGCAATGCGAGTGTATGGAGAGTCTATATAACATTTATCGGTTCCCGAGAAAAATGAAGTGAAAGACAGTCTAAAACTGTTTATGAGCTAAACAGTTAGCTCCCTTTCAAAAGGTTTTTTAAATAACAATTTTGATAACATGTTGAAACATAAAATATATCTTAAAACTGAAGCCCTATCGACTGCGATATGTCAAATACCTGTAGTCACTGTTAGGGCAAGTACAGTTGTTTAAATACTCGCTCTCCAGGATAAACAAATTACTGTAAAAATAACTGTTTTTTGCAATGATATCAGTTAATTGTTTATTTGATGTTATGGTTTAAATTTCTTAAAATCTAATAAAAAAAATTAATTCACCGACCGGTAAAGTTGTTTCACCTGATAAATAGGAATTGCAAAGATTGGTAGCAGTGGACAACGAAAGTGCATCCTGTAATAAACAAACAGGTGTATAGTATATTTGGTACTAGTCGATTAAGTGAAAATCCTTTCGACTAGAAAGAAATTCGGATGCTGTGAAATAGGAGTTTGTTCCAGTAGCTTTTGGAGAGACTGTTGCGGCGATAATGTGTGCGAGAGACGTTGAGAAGCAGAAGAGCAGAAGAGATAGAAGGCGTGTGTAGAGCAACTGAGGGTACGAGCAAAAGGTAAGCAGATCCAGTTGTAAGAAGAAAAGGAGCTAGTAGAGAATTCTTGGAAATAAAAGGTTACTTTGCCATATAATCAACAAAGACTTTCAACCACGATCATAAGTAGATCATAATTATTTTTGGTTGTTTTTTATTGGTTTTTTAATATTTTCTTCAGTGATTTTATTTCACAATAAATATAATCTTTTAATTCAGATAAAAAAAAATTAAAAAAGTAATATTTGTTGAAAGAAAATTCTTTGTCTTGATTTAATTTAGAAAAGAAAACATCAACAAGAGAAGAGATCTTTTATTTGAATACAACTCCAAACAATTGATAATTTGTATAGGAATTTTAATGAATTTGTAATTTTCAATTATACGGATTAGCGCATATGAATATATAATTTTGATTAATTGTAAAATTATCAGACTTTAATATTTCTTATTTGATTAGTTTTTAATAAATTATTTAATAGTTTAGTATTACAAGATTATTTGGTTTAATTTATTTTCTTATTGTCCATCCTTTCCTCAAAGGCAACTGCTTAAAGAATACTCTGAAACCACTTATTATAATTAACGATACAAGGAGCCCTGCGATGAAATTTTAATTAAAATTAATTTTGATACACGGCAGCGACAGCCGCTTATACGTATTTCGACCTCTTTAGGTCTCCTCAGAGCGGTATAGCCACTACTCTGCCCGAGTAGTGGCTATATCGCTCTGAGGAGACCTAAAGAGGTCGAAACACGTATAAGCGGCTGTCGCTGCCCTGTATCAAAACAAAAATCTAATACTGTCATTATGTTTTATTACTTTACTTCAGTTGGAGTACCAGAAACTGAATTCACTACGAATTTTGACCATCGTAAACGGCATGTGAAATGCAATTTTAGATTCCTTTGCTGAGTAATTCATCAAGCTGTTTGCTTCGCAAATTTTAGGGAGCGTAGTGGTAAAAATTTGAATTCGGTTTCGCCAGGTAGAAATCATTTGATTTCTCTTTTTGTTAAAATTAATTTATTTGTTTTTGCAAAATTAAGCCTAAAGCATATTGAATCATGACAAATAAAAGGTCATAAAACTCCTCCAAAAATACCAGCAATATCACTGAATGGAAAAGTTATAACAGATAACTAAACAATTGCTCAAATCATGGCTGAAAGTTTTGAATGGAAATTCAGGTCTGAATTTGAACAGATTGAGTCCAAATGACCAGAATATACAAATTCCTCTTGCTCCACAAATTAGTAGACACGACATTGACGCCATCAACCTTCCTTTTACACAAGAAGAATTAGCACTTGCACTATTCTCTTGTACGAACTCCGCCACTGGACCAGATAATATCCCAATTATATTCATCAAAAATGTATCTCATTCTAGCCTCTCAACACTGCTAAATCTTTATAAGAAGATATGTGCTATTACAAACACCAATAGCTTCCGCTATTTCAAATAAACAAGATCTGATCGCTACTGTCTTTGATATAGAAGGAGCTTTCGATACTATCTCGCGCCAAGCCATCCTTGAAAAGCTTCGTCAATACAAGATAACAGGAAATATTTCCTCCTTCATAAAACTTTTTACAACAAAGAACGTTCAAAGTGAAAACAAATGGGGAAATTTTGGCGACATTCGGGCAAAATAATGGAGTCCCACAAGGTTCAGTACTCAGTACAACACTGTTCATTCTTGCAATAAATGATATTTGTTCCAGTATTTGTCCACCATTCAAGCAGTTAATATACGCAGATGAACTTATTTTACATTGTCAGGGAAAAAGTACAATTGCCACATGCAACGTGCTCCAGACCGCTGTAAATCAACTTAGCGAATGATCCAAAAAAATCCGGATTAGCTCTTTCAACCACTAAGTCGAAATTAATACGTTTTAGCAGAAGACCCTGCAGCCAAAGTCCAATTATCATCCTTAATGGAACTCCATTACAACTAGTTACTCATTACAAAATACTTGGTTTAACGTTTGACAGTAGGCTAACTTGGAAACAGCATATTAGTGTAGTAAACGGTAATGCAATGAAGAGACTAAATATCATCAAGGCACTATCAAAGTACCCACGGGGTGCGGACGAAACCATCTTACTTAATATATATAGAGCTTTAATCCGCTCAAAACTGGACTACGGCAGCTTTATATACATGTCTGCATCAAAATCTGACTTGAAGCTACTGAACTCTGCGCATAACACTTCTATTCGTCTTTGCTTAGGCGCTTTCAAATCTAGTCCCATAGACAGCCTTTACTGCGAGGCTAATGAACCACCTCTCTGGATTCGACGAGAGTATCTTCTTCAACCTTACTTTGCCCCCGTATCCGCAAATCCATCAAATCCAGTCTACCATTTAATTAATTCAACATCGCCTGTGGAGACCCCGCAAAGGATCCAATCAATAATAGACATCCAGAAATTAACTCTAAGAAAAACCATCAACCTTACTAAAACACATTCCTTCCCAATCCAGGATACTCCGCCTTGGAATAGACTAATCCCACATTCAATCACTTATTTATTAGAATACAGTAAACATGAAACCTCAAACCTTCTTATAAGGCAAACCTTTGAAGAAATCATAAGCAAGAACCAATTCCAAAAAATTCTGTATACAGATGCCCCCAAAAGCGAAGCAGTTGTTGGATGTGCCGTTACCACATATGATGAAATAATAAAATCCTCTTTTTTATCGAATTTATGCAGCGTATATACTGGAGAAATTTATGCTATACTAGAAGATTTTAAAAAACTAATAACAGATGATAAAAATCAAGCAATATGCACAGACTCCCTGTCGTCACTACACTCTATAAAAAGTCTATACTCTCAGCATCCCTTAGTTCAAGAAATCCATACAGTGCACTCGCTTTTCAAGGTGTAAATGTCACGATCATCTGGCTACTATCCCATATCGGCATCCCCGGTAATGAAAAAGCAGACCAAGCAGCCAAGCAAGCTTCTTGTGTAAACAGTCAATCCTCAAAAGCCCAACATATTCAAATCCGTAATGACCTAAAGCAAATATTCAAGCAACAACAGTATCATACCTGGCAAACCCACTGGAACACAATCAAGAGTACATTACATGAAATCCGGCAGACTGTTGAAAAATTAGAACTTCCAACAATCTCTAGAAAAGAAAAAGCTGTCATCCGATGATAAAGAATAGGACATACCCGACTCACACATGAATACTTAATGAAGTCCGAGCCGAAGCCCAATTGCCAAATCTGCTCAAATGTATTAACTGTGAAACACATCCTGATCGAGTGTCCCCGGTACGCAAAACACAGAATGCAACATAAACTTAAGTCAAATATTAAAGACGCTCTAAACTCACCCGATCAAGTCTTTAACCTAATTGGTTTCTTGAAAGACATTCAGTAGTTCAACAAAATATGACCCCTTGTTTTCCATGTACTTTAACATTAACTTATAATTTAGTGACAAAATTGTTGTATTATTTAGTCATAGGTTATAAGCTTATAGATTAACTGTAGCAATTAGTAACATGCTTTTTGTAATTATTGTACACAATATTGTTTGTGTCAATGGTCTTTGCAGCCGAGACACATTAATTTAAATAAAAAAAATCAATTAAACATATAAAAGGTTGAAATTTGCAAATCATAATAGTATATATACACAATTCTTAACATAGACATGCCACAAGAAAACTAGTTTCAAAACCGTATTAATCTTGAATATTATAGACCATTTCTGGAGTTATATTACGAATTTCCAATTTAATTCTATTCTTTAAATCTCGTAAGGTTTGTAGTCGAACGATGTAAACTTTTAGTTTTAAGTAACCCCATAAGAAAAAATCAAGCGGTGTAATATCTGGAGATCTTGGAGACCACTCTATTGTTTCTCCACCAATCTATCTCATAGAAAAACAAATTTAAAATATCAAAAACAGGAAGTACAAAGTGCGGAGATGCACCGTCTAGCTGAAACCATATTTTTCACGTGGAAAATTACGAACAAAATAGGATCCTCGACACTCCTTGCCCATGCGTTTACTCTTTGAGGGTGCTGACTGTGTACCTCGGTAATCTAATGAGGATTCTCTGTACTCCAATATCTTCAGTATTGATGATTCACTGTTCCATGTAAACAACAAGTTTATTCGTCACAAAAAAGATTTGTCGTCACAAAAAAGTAAAGCATGAATTTTGATTATATCTTGAAGTCGCCTATTCTCAAAATATATGAATCTATAATTTTGCTCCTCACTGTATATGCTCACTTTATATTTATTTGTTTAAACTGTTTAGATCTTGAATGAAGACTAAGGTTTCTCAGGCGTGTTATGTAATTATTTTTAAAATGAGAATATATTAGAGAATACAACGCTAAGTTTTAATTAGAACTCGGCAATCGTGCTCATTATGGAATACAGATACCTACGAATAAATGGAAAGCGGAAGACGGAAATACGTAAATAAATATCGTTATATCAAATTTATAATCAGCTGTAATTAAAATCTTCTCTTAAATGCTTTTACCTCATTGGAAAATTACAAAAATGACATACCGAAAATTATTATACTCGATTATTTTTACAGGAAAGTTTAAGATGTGTAGAGGAAAATGTTCGTTAACTTTTTAAATAAACTTTTCATTAAAACTAAACTAGCACTTTGTCTTTTCTCATTTGACTTTAAAGATATTGCTACTTTTTCTTATAAAACAATTATATTTAGTTTTTCTTTTCAGAAAAACAATTTTGTTGGTTTAGTGACCTGCCCATGTTAATATATGTTTGGTAATGCGATATTTCAAACTTCTTACTATATTGGTTGGACGATCGGGTGGGTTACTTCCTCCTAGTTTTCGCAGCAATGACGAGGCCTATCTATTTGAGTTTTTCGTTCTTCTTAAACCATCGAGGAGTATAGTTTCTGCGGTACACTCTAAGAATTACTTTTGCTTTCACCTGTACGGAAATCACGGAAACCCTTAATGAAATAAAAAGGAAAGCCCCTGGCTTTGATAACCTTCATGCCAAGTTTCTAAAGCACGTTGGCAGATTTACTAGGCAATGGCTTGAAAAGTTCTTCTCAGGCACTCTTCAGACCAGAAATGTTCCCCACCAACTCAAAAGAGCAAAAATCGTAGCTATTTTAAAATCAGGGAAAGCTAATGATCTACCAAAAAAATACCAAGCACTTGCACTTCTAAATATGGTCTACAAACATTTTTAATGATTGCTACATAACATGATTAGCCAAGTAATACTCCAACATATAAAAGAACTATGAAATAAACAGCATTTCGACCAAACAGCAGCTGCACAGAATAAGGCCTAGCACTTACTAACTGAGCACATCAAAAATTTTCTAAGGAACACAAAAGTTTTTTCTCATATATATGTACTTCAATTTTGATTGGATTTTAATATTGTTAATATGCCTGATAAGTAAGCAATGAACTCATCTTAATTTCAGTACAATAAAATTTTTCTATGATGAAATAATCAAACAAAAGTTAAGAAGTGCGCTAATTTAATGGAAAGCTTTAACATAGTCAATATAAAATTTTAAAATCTAACAACAAATGTGTTTAATAATCTATATTTCCTCCAGTAGCGATAATTACAGCTTGACATTTCCTTGACATGCGCAAAATTAAATTATCAATTTCGCCTTAGGGAAATAGGATCAATTCCTATGTAAGAAGATCTTAAAAACCTTGTTTAGATGAATATTGTGCAGATAACCCTCTCTGAAGCATATCTAATATATGATCGATGGGATTAAGACATGGCGATTGTGCTGGTAACGCTAAAAGTGTAATACCCTCATTACGAAACCAATCTCTTACTGTTATTGCAGTATGTGGCCTTGCATTATCCTGCACTTAACACAAGTTAGAACCTGCTTAAGGCGGGCGATTCCGTGCAGAAAGATTACTGATATCATCAATGCTATGCTATGAAACAGATGTTTTCAAGTCATCCTGTGGGATAAGGCTAGTAACCAAATGCCAATCTACAAGGATCGGTGCCGTTCTCCTACTCTTTAATCTTTATATAGCAGATATGTAGACGACTGGGCGCTTGCTATGAGTCATAAAGAATTGGAGACTACTGTGCAAATTTTGACAAACGATCTGGTTACCCTCGGAAGATATTTTGCAGAGATTGCAGCCCAAATTGCGATTGTGATGCTACAAGAAAAACGGCTAGATATTTAGTGGGGGAACACCTGGTCAGATATTACAGTGGTAATCCGTTGAATTTCTTAGTTGCGACCAAAGAATTAAATAGAGTAAGAGTGAGATAACAAATGTCTGCAAAATCCAACATATTGTAGGATAGGAAAGACGAAAAGATGAATACAGAAGTATTACAAAAAAATGTAACAGAAAACAACGGCGTACACCATCTTACCTGGTACTAACTAAAAGAAGGGATTCAAATATATCAAGGGCTTATTAGAAAAATTTATAACAACATTCAAAATAAACAATACACAGATCTATCCTGTCCAAACCCAAACCCATAAACAGACAAGAAATATCAAAGAACTGTATCTATAAAATATCCTGTGAATGCAACAATTTCTATGTGGAAGATGCCGCAAGACCACTAAGTAACAGGATAAGTGAGCATGAAACATGCATTGCACAGTTATACAATGAGAAGTTGCATTAATAATCATGAAAGAAACAGAAATGAAAAAGAGATAAGGCAAAAAAGCAGCTCTCACCCTACTTAATGAAGAAAAATTTGTAGCAAACCCATCCACAAATTGTAGTAGGCTTTGGTTTCCAATACTAAAAGAAGAAGTTGGAGGCATATCATCTACGATTATACACAACACACATGCAACACACAATACACAAACATATAACTACATAAACACACATTACATAAACGCATAATACAAAAATAAATAATACCAAAAAAAACACACACAAAAGTCAGAATTTGATATCCAGAGGGTATAAACACCACCCTCAGATTTTTGAACTAAAAGCAGGCTGTTGCCTACAACTTCAAGGCCAAGTAGTTCAAACGTCAATTTTGAAACAACATAAAAACCTATTAACAACTTCGTTGGTTATACATTTTGGCAGAAATATTTTAAAATAATCTTTTTTGAAAACGATTTCCGGAGAGAACGTCGAAACGTCACACATTAGTTAAAAATGTAATTTCCATTGCAGTTAATTGTGTCTTAATCCACAAGAAAACAGTTTCAGTACCTTTAATAAATATAAATTTTTTCACAGTTATGTTGTTACTCTCAATTCATTTGACGGGTTCGTAAGAATGTTTGTTAAAAGAAAATAATTTCTAACAGTTAGGTAATAGTGCTTATATAAAACATGTCATTATGTCAAGTTCAAGCTTGGCAACCAGTTAAAGATCAGCTTAATCTACAGGATGATTAGTTGTTGGAAATACAAAATAATGTGTTAAGGAAACGTTTGTTAGAACTAGAAGTATATTAACAATATTAAAATGAATTAGATAGATAAAAAAATTAAAATAATAGGAGGTTTAAAAAATCGTATCAAACAGAAAGCAAAATGCAAAAATTATCAAATGTTATTTCTATGTAAATTTGGAAGTAATTTGCGAAGGAGATATAAAGACCTGTGTACCATGTAAGTACAGATACAAAAACAATTCATCAGAGATACGTGTTATCAACATTACTGGTTAATTTAATATAATAGCAGATTTTAGAAAAATTGCACTAACAAAAGCAGAAACATGACTAAAGACTTAATAGCGGATAGTCTAAAAGATTCAAAACATTATCACAGTTACACAAAGGACTGAACGGGACGAATATCCGTTGAATAAAAAAAGACTTATACGTTTGATTTTCCGAGTTTGAATTTGTATTAGCCCGAGTGTCTGATGAAGCGGGAATGCTGAAATGAGTCATAACACTCTATTGATACCGATTCGAGCTCGGGAAGTTTAACGAATTTGTTCTCCTAGGCCATATATTTGACCATTCAATTCAACAAAGCGATAGCAGCTTGTGCTTTGCCAGAGGACAGAAAACGATATTATTAAATCGTTTTGACATTCGTTTGACTTTCCGAGTTTGAATTTGTATCAGCTCAAGTGTCTGTAGATATACATCTATGATGACTAAAGACTTAATAGCGGATAGTCTAAAAGATTCAAAACATTATCACAGTTACACAAAGGACTGAACGGGACGAATATCCGTTGAATAAAAAAAGACTTATACGTTTGATTTTCCGAGTTTGAATTTGTATTAGCCCGAGTGTCTGATGAAGCGGGAATGCTGAAATGAGTCATAACACTCTATTGATACCGATTCGAGCTCGGGAAGTTTAACGAATTTGTTCTCCTAGGCCATATATTTGACCATTCAATTCAACAAAGCGATAGCAGCTTGTGCTTTGCCAGAGGACAGAAAACGATATTATTAAATCGTTTTGACATTCGTTTGACTTTCCGAGTTTGAATTTGTATCAGCTCAAGTGTCTGTAGATATACATATAAATAATATATATATATATATATATATATATATATATATATATATATATATATATATATATATATATATATATATATATATATATATATATATATATATATATATATATATATTGCAAAATAAAATATTCAGGATTCAAATTTTTAAGGTGTTTTGTGAATTGTGAGATTGTAGATCATTTTAGTTAAGATTAACAGGTTGTGTTTGTAAAGTCCTGTGATTATAATACGCAGAATTGTTAGTTCTATAAGAGATATTAATAAGTAAACTTGTGTAGTAAAAATGTCACAAACGTTTAATTTTACTCCTGTGAAATTAAAGTGTCATTTATCCGTGCCAATGTAAACTTTAGTGTTAAATGTACATGATGCTCTTGTACATAAACATTTTACAAATACTGTTCGGAGTTTTCAAGTGCTCAGATCTGACCGGAGTTGAAGAAGCAACTATTTATAGACTTTTAAAGCAACGAAGATTGTTAAGATTGTTAAAGATTGTTGAAGATTGTTAAGGATTCCATGGGTAGATAGAATCACGAATACAGAAGTGTTAAGGAGAATAGGCAGAGAGAGCGAAATGGAAAATACAATAGAAGAAAGGAAATTGCAATATCCCGGACATGTGATGAGAGGTGAAAGATGCAACATCTTGAGACTCATAATTCAAGGAAAAGTAGAGGGTAGAAGAAGCGTAGGAAGAAGACGCGTTTCCTGGTTGAAGAACCTGAGAAAGTAGTTTGGTTGCAGCTCAAGGCAATTGTTCAGAGCAGCTGCCTCGAAGGTCAGAATAGCCATTATGATTGCCAACCTTCGTCCCGGAGATGGCACTTGAAGAAGAAGAAAGCAACGAAAGAGTGGAAGTATTACAGAAGCACCTAAAACGTCAACAGGGAGAAAATATATTCATATGGACGATACTGTGAAACAATCGATTTGAAGAAAAGTTCACACATTTTATTTACAAAAAAAGATTCCTACTTCGAATAAACTTTTAGTAGACATTAATGAAGACGAATCTTTGCCAAACATTAAAAGAGATAAATTGTGGAAAACTTTTCGTTAGAGAAAGAAGAAATTATTTGTTGGAGAAGGCAATCTTTAAGGGAAATTCTGAAATTGAGGAGAGAACGCAAAAATATATTTTTTTTTAAATTAAACATAGATAAATGAAGCCCATTTTGTAAAAAAGACCGACCAATTGTGTAATAGTCATGGACAATGCCAGTTACCATTCAAGATTAAAAGAACCGTTACCTAACAGTAAATGGAGTAAGCAAGAACTTTTGGATTGGCTAATAACCAAAGAAATAGTAGTGCCAGCAGAAGGTTTCCTAAAAAAAAATTTATTGCAGCAATGCAAACAATATTTACCAAAGTTTTAGAAGTATAATGTAGATGAAATAGCATAAAAATATAAAGTTAAAATGTTGCGATTACCACCTTATCGCTGTGAACCTAACCCATAGAACTAATCTGGGCTCAAATGAAAAAATATATCGCGTGTAATAATACAACATTTAAATTTTAAGATGTTCGTCAACTATTATCTGACTCCATATAAAAAATTTTATCCGAAAATCGGCAAGTTATGTATTAAGGTATGTAATTATATATTTATACTACTAATTATAAGTTTATATGATGCTAGTAGCCGAAATATATTTATTATTAAATTGTAAGGAAATGTCCTAAACAAATATTTAGTATTTTTAGAAAAATTAATACGTACGTAATCATGCATAAATTAGTAACCGAAATCTGGCAACGGAAGGAAACGCCCGCGGACTGGAAATTAGGTGTAATGCACCCTCTCCACAAAAAGGGAGATATAATGGTGTGTGATAATTATAGAGGCATCACCCTACTTAACGTAGCATATAAAGTATTGTCCAACCTATTGTACAAAGATTGATCCCTGCTGCTGAACAAATAGTTGGGAACTACCAGTACGGATTCCGACCCAATAAATCAACAACGGATCAAATCTTTACAGTCAGGCAGATCCTTGAGAAAACTTCTACAGGCTATGGCGGAATTTCAAATGCCTCTTCATCTTGTTCAACTAACGTAACTTACACTCACAGGCGTAGAGAGTGTAGTCAGAATCCAAAAGGACTTTTCAAGACCCTTCCTATGTAAAAATGGACTGAGACAGGGCGATGGAATGTCGTGTCTCTTATTTAACCTTGCACTAGAAAAAGTAATTGAAGAGTGCCATATTAATACGAATGGCACCATCTTTAATAAATCTGTACAAGTGGTCGGATATGCAGATGACATAGACATTATCGCTAGGTCCACAGAATCTCTGATCGAAGCATTTCGATCACTAAGGGCGTCTGCACTGAGAATGGGATTAAAAATAAACGCACAGAAAACCAAGTATATGTATTGTACTAGATCAGGCAACCAGATACCTAGACTATTAGTTGATGATCTGGAACTGGAAGGTGTGGACACCTTCGTCTACCTGGGCTCGCTGCTGACCAAAGACAACAATGTCAGCGAAGAAATTAAAAGAAGAATAGTGTTTGCCAATAAGGCTTGAGGAAACAAAGGGCCCCAAAACTACCCAGAAAAATTAAAGTTACCATATATAAAACACTAATAAGGCCAGTGTTAACATACGGGTCAAAAACGTGGTCACTTACACAGAACGACCAAGAATTGCTTAAACGTTTTGAGCGAAAAATTCTAAGGAAAATATACGGAGGAGTCCAAGAACAGGGTTTGTGGCGTAGGCGCTTCAACTTTGAGTTATACAGAAGTTTTATGGGACCTGACGTTGTAAAATGTATTAAATTAGCACGCCTTCGATGGATAGGACATGTAATTAAGCAAGATGAAGATGCAACGATCAGAAAAATTTTCGACCGAAGAGGACCAGTGGGAAGACGAGCCAGAGGAAGACCAAAACTTAGGTATCAAGATAACATAGAGGATGATCTAAAATCCATCGGAGTTAAAGCATGAAGAAGAGTTGCCAGAGACAGGGCGAATGGAAGATTGTTCTGAAGAAGGCTTTGGCTCATAACGAGCTGTAATGCCACTGATGAATACGTACGTAATATTGACATTTTAGTTTTTTTTTATATATTAAAGTAATTTTATGTCCTTCGTCACTGAGGCGGTAAGTTATTGCTTAATCCCTTAGGGTTTGCTCATTTGCATTTTATGATGTAATGTATTTGAGGTTTGTCGGGATAGTCATATTAAAGTCGAGTGAAAATTCAGATAAGAAAGTAGCAATTATTACGTTTTTTCTGCATTGACCAACCCTGTATTTTGACCTATGCTATAAAATTTGTGCTATCAATCATTTTTAAATGTACTATAAGCATTTCCAGACTTTTGATTCACTCTGTATATATCTACCAATACATAAGTACGACTTCACATAGTTTTATATTATGAGCCTTTTATATCAAGAAAGTATATGGAAGGATTTAAAGAATAATTGTTATTATGGGAAGTTGGATTACAAGAATTTAAGTTGCACACATGGTATACGAAAATCAACAGCAACTCTCTCGAATATGAAATATATTTCTTCAGACCCGAATGCAAGTGTTCTAGTAATAGTGTTGTGGCCTTCACCACTTGCATAAAACCGTATCAGCTAGCCAGACTAATCATAACACTTCTCAAATTGTTACATAACACACCACAATGTAATATATATTATAAACTTGTGAGAATTAGAAAATGTTGAACTACCAAACATGGCTGGGACGATTTTCTCTATCTATTCAATGCTATTGATTACTCCATTGGGCCATGAACAAAATAGGACGAAGTGATGAAGGTTCCACTGCAATTACATACTACACACAAGTTGTTTAACACAATATTGCAATCTTGTTAGTGTAATTCTTAAGAATTTCCTTGTAGGTCACTAAAAAATTCATTTATAGAAAAACCTACTAGTTTAAATATTATCTAAACGTAATATTATTATTGCAAAGCTTTTACCAATAAAAAGTTATATATTAGGCTGAATATTTTAGTATTATAGTTTGACCTTTACATTTTTTAATGGCAATGGGCGTCAAATAAGATATCATTTCAAAGCCATTGCAATTTCATCTACAATTAAATGTTATCCCTTATTTACATCCCTTTAAATTTTTCGGTCCAATACTTTATTAGATTTATTTAAAAAAATACATTTTAAAAATTATTATTTTTAGTTGATTACTATTTCTTAGTTGAACAATTGATCGAAAGGTTCTATCACACATCTAATCTTCTAAAGACGTGGGTGGTGTTCTATAGATTTTACTTTTTAGGTGTCCTCACAAAAATAAATCCTAGGAAAACAAATCTGGTAGCCGAGGAGGTTATTCGAAGCTACCTCTTCTCCCAATCCAACACCGTGGATTTTTATATTGTAAGGATATGAACTACGAGCAGTTTAAACATTTGAAACAATTGAAAGATGCTAGGAAATTGGGACTGCAGTTAAAATACAATAGTTACCATGTTCACAGCAAAGAGAAATAGCTCAAAGAACTAAAGCTGAGACAGAAAGAAAATTCAACTGATTTTGACGGAAACATCATCTTGGACAAATACAGTAAAATAAGAACGTGGAACAAGTACTTAGAGAAACTGTTTGAAGACCAAAAAGATAACACCTTTGAGTTAGAAGAGGAGGTACATAATGAGCCAAGAATAGTGCAGCAGGAAGTTCATTCTGCAATAAAACAATTAAAGGATGGTGAAGCAGCAGCTCTGCTGCCACCTTCAACCGGATGAGGGCCTTCTTCAAAAGCTATAATTCTTCCTTGGTATAGCACTAAGAATGTAAATAAGATTGCCATGTTGATCCCAATCAGGGTGCTACAAGCCCAGTTTCAGTACAGTAGAACAGCTTTGGCAGAACTTACAGTGGCAACTGATTTAGCTTTTATACAAAAGACTTGGTTAAACAAAAGTTCTAGTGGGTATTGACGAAGAGCTTATATATAACAGATCTACTTGAATTCCGACAAGTGGTATAATAGTTAACGTGTAAGCCAATTGGCTAAAGTACAACAGTACTACACACTACTTCTAGAGAAGAAAAAAAATTTCTTTTTGTTCAAACTTTCTACTGTCATTTGAGAATTAAGCATGATAAACTGATAATATCAATCTATTTGGTACACAAGGAACCTAACTGGAAAAGTGTTTACGCTTTTACCGACTAATGTTACTTTTAGTTTTACACCAGACACATCGAGATATCAAAAATGTTGTCTGTTGGATGCTAAAAAAATCCGATAACAATTTAATTTATACAAGGTAATAAATTTCCAAAAACTACGAACTCTAGAAACCGCAGTTGACCTGTGAGTGATTCATGTTTTGTTGATCAACACCATCACTACATAATTAAAAAGTAAAAAAATAAAAGTAGTTTTAACCTTGGCCTCTGGAACTTAAAAAAATGATAGAAGAAATACATATTCGGGCCACAAGACACCGTTAGAATTTCAATGACCTTAACACAGGATCGGCACAAGATTCGCGAGAACGATTCAATTATTCGTCGACAAGCAAAACCATGTAAAATTAATTTAGAAATATAACAAGCACCTTCTCTAGCTGTAACCTATTTTAATAAAATATTTTATTAGGAATATTCCAATATTAATATTATAGGTCTTTATCTTTTTAATAAATTATTTGAAAACTTATAAATTTAAAAATTAACAACTAATATAAAACTTATGATCTGTTGAGTTGGGGTTAGGGTTTATTTTCAATATTTTAAACATGTTTTTAAGATTTTTTTTTGAAAAATTGTTTACCATAAATTTATTTATAACATTAGTACATTATAGTACAACATTTCAAGAGTATTATCTGAAATTTTGGTACAAAAATATTAAAAATTACGCAAATGGTGGCTAATTTTCCAAGATGAAAAAAAAAGTTACTTTGCGGTGTTCATCATAACTTATAACTGGATCATCAGTTGACAAAAAACCGAAAAGATTTCGTTAGTTTATGAATTTTCTTAGTTCACAACAAAATTTGGCTAATTTGAAGTTATAAAATTAATTGTAACAACGAAAGCTCAAATATATTATAAAAAAAAAACGACTAGATGAAAAACTCTTATGCAAAATTTTGATAGTGTAGAGGACCAATACAAGAATTTTTAAAGGGTGCAGGAGAAATGGTATCGGGAAGAGCTATGAAGGAGTAACAACTAGTGTTAGGACATGTGTGGAAGATACTGATAAATTTCATGTGAAAGTATGATTGCACCAACGCTCGGTGCTTAGTCCTTAGTTATTCTCATTAGTTCTGGATCAAATAACTGCGAAACTACAGGGTAATATTGCGTGGTGCTTAATATAATAATATGCTGATAATGTAGTGTTGGTAGGAAATAGTGATAGCGACTTAGAACAAAAACTGGAACAGTGGAGACAAGCTCTTGAGGAAAAAAGTTTAAAACTTAGTAGGACAAAAACAGAATATTTGGAATGTTCATTTAAAGATGGAGTTGGTACAAATAGAATGATATATTTGAATGGATGAAGTGAAAGGAAGCGATTGGTGTGTTGTGTGACAAAAAAATTCCAATGAAGCTCAAGACATGATTCTATAAAACAGCTATAAAACTAGGAATGAGTATATTAGGGAAGTGTAGGGATGGCACCAATTGTTGCTATTATAAGAGTGATTGTGATATATGCGACTTCGTTTAGTGTTAACGATAGGATCTTGTTTTACACTTAATTCCTTAACAACCGCGAGACTTTGCGTTATTTGCAACTTAATTAATGACTTTTGTTTCAATATTTTATTCCACCAAATCAGAGTAGATTACATTTTAAATTCGACAGTTTACTTCATTAACACGGTACTGCCCTATCAGATTACTGGAAAGGGATGCCCAAAATATTATATGACTATATTTTCGTCTACAAACTGGAATTTACCCAGACGTAAACAATTCTGTCTTTGGTTTTGATATTTATATCAAAATATTTTCATGGCCATCAGCATTGTAAAAATACCATTGATTGGATTTTATAAGTTGTAGTTTTTGGGATAATTAACTCATAATTAAATATAAGGTTGAATGCTCGAATAAATGAACTTTGATCAGATAAAAGGCATATATCGAATACAGTTTAATTTAATCTTGCCCAAGTACTTTCGATCCCTAGATCATCTTCAGGGGCATTTCGTCAATTGCGGCCTATCCGGCAAGAACAAAATGTCATAAACATATAAATGTACATCACACTACACTACAAAAGGACAAACAAACACTTTAAAATTATTTAAGAAAGGCTACATTACTTGCAGAAGCCGGAGACAGAATGGCTCCTGATCTAACGAAAATGTTGGGGTGACCCCAACTACCCCCACACTATATCAAAGTGCTATATGGTACACAAGAAAGCATCTCTTGACTTCGAAGTTTTTACTTATTTGGGAGGAGTATAGCCGGTGTCTAAGGCGTAACTTTTTCTTGATGTCTACGAGATTCATAAATAGCTTTTATTTGTGCTGATTCCAATTATTGCAGGCGTAACTAACCTCATGTTAATACCGAACTGAAGATGACTGTTATTAATTTTACACAGTTTAAAATAAATTCACGTATTTGCATTCTAGAATTAAAATAGTTTAGGATTAGAGTTAAAAAAGGCTAAATACCTTATACGATTTTATATAATAAGCAGCCTCTGATCTGTGTATACGTATCATTTACAATATTTGCAAGTGTGTAAAAATCGAAAAATCGTACAGTTCAAAAGTTTTTCGAGTCTATAAACTTTTTTTACAATTAAAATGACAGGTAATAAAATATATTCATTTGGAAGTAACTGTCAAAAACATTTAAATCTCGTGGCCAATTCTAATTAGGATTATCTTTGATGGCTCGGTATATTACTAACCATCATTCTTCAATTAGTTACTTAATTTATTACAAAATAATAAAACGGAAGCAGCTCCTAATTGAAGTCCCCGGGTCAGTTTGGTGTAACCGTTGCGGAAGCTCCACAGCCGCTATGTGATGTTCGATCCACGATAGGGGATATTTTAGGGTTGGGATATGGTTTTTTGGAATGGGATACTGTTTTTATTTTTCTTATAGTAAATTCCCATTATGATTTCCAGTTTCATTTGTGACCAAAACCGCATTTTGTACGGGTTTAAAAATTTTTTGGCAAATGAAATTATTGTTGAGTTAATATTGATAAATATGTCGAGTCGCTCATTTCGGGCTTATCTGAACAGTGCTCCAAAAATATTGCAGAACATTTTTTTAAGATCTATAGCTTTTTAGAGATAGATTTTTCTTGAGATCTAATAAATTTTAATAACAATCACGTCTCCAGTGATAAAACATCAAGTTGTCGTTAGTGACGCTTAATGAGTATCTACCTAAAGTGAATAATGCCACAAAAATAGTATTAACTATAATATAATATAATAATCAAGTATACAGTGGGCTTTCTAGATAGGTAGTTACTGCTTCACCACAAGCACCAATGGCATGAATGGAATTCTCGATTCTAAGGTAGATACTTTTCATTATATTGGAACATATACTCTACATGATGTATTTATTATATTAGTTATTTTTACTTTTAATAAAATGCTTTTGTTTTGTCACACCAAAAATATACGCAGATTTATTTTGATATTATAAATGCATATAAAAAATGCAAACTCCCTATAAAAGGCTCCGTGGCCAAACACAGGTTCAGGTAAATAAATCCCAACACATTGCAGGGATCGTCACCTGCTGCAGAAATAGAACTAGTTTTTGTGGATAGGTGGCCCTGAAATTTTTGTTACGGACAGATGGACAGACAGATTAAGCAAATTATATATTATATTTATTAGATTAGTTCTTTTTACTTTTGCATTTCTTGGAAGTTATTTCAATATTTATCCTGCCATAGTATCATAACCAGAGGTTTTTTTGGGATTCATAATTTTTTTCATTCAACGGCAAAAGACAAAGAAATGATTTAAATCGAAAAAAAAAACAAAAACTAAAAGAAATTATGAACGAAATAGAAACAGAAAATAAAAGACACAACTCAGAACCATTGTACCGAAAAAGACACAACTTAAAACTAGGTAACCGAAAACGGACAGCTAATATAACTATAGAAGCAGAAAAATGGCAGAAGTATTTCGAAGAAATATATCAAGAAACAGATAGAGAAGAAGAAAAAGAATTGACCTATAAAGAAGTACAAAGTACTAGTCAACAGGAGAAATGAAACTGTAGATATAAAAAGAAGAATTGAAGCGGAAAATACAGCGTTTTACAGAAATAAAAAAATGTTTAAAGATAAGAAGATAAGCCGAAATACAAAAATGAAAATCAACAAAACGACCATAAGACCAATAGTAGTATATACTGCAGAAACATTTACGTTAACAGCAAGAGAAGAAGAGCACTTGAAAGTTTTTGAAAGGAAGATTTATCAGAAAAATACTGGGACCAAAGAAGGAAAACCAAGAGAATACAAGACAATGCATGGGTCAAGAGAACATAGTTAGAACAATAAAAGCACAAAGAATTAGATGGTAAGGACGCATAATGAGAAGAGAGGTGGAGAGGAATGGATGCCACTAGGTAAAAGAACTAGGGGCAGACCTAAACTGAGATGGAGAAAACAAGTGGAAGAAGATTTAAGGAGTATGGAAATTAGAAATATAGAAAGGACAATCAAAGAGAGCGAAGAATGGAGAAAAGTAGTGGAAACAGTGAAGTCACACTAGAAACTGTAAAAATAAATCCAGAATAGAATGATCCCCCACACAAAAAGGATTTTCAAGTGAAAACAGCTTTAGCTTCTTCGGGAGCGTATGGATTGTATATATATATATATATATATATATATATATATATATATATATATATATATATATATATATTTCTTTAGGATTCAATTTATTGTTAATTCAATTTAAGCTCGTTAGGTTCTTGGATAAAGCGTATAGGTACCTACCTACTGGTCAGCTTAATATTTACAAGTGTACTGGGAATTCATTGCTTTGAGGGCCAAATATTATGCTGGGAACCTTTCTTTCAAATACTAGAAGCTTATTGATTTCCCGCTGGTTGAGAGTCCATGTTTCACTGCCATATGTAATAATAGGGCGAATAATCGACTTGTACAGTGTTAATTTAGATTTTCTTTTTGGCAGCTTCGATCTTAATCATGTTGAAAGGGAGTATAATGCTCTATTTCCCGCAGCTATCCTTGCTGAGACCTCTTTTTCTATGTGGTTGTCCGCTGTGATTATCACCCTCAGGTATTTAAACTCCTTTACTACTTCGAAGTTGTGATCATTAATACTGATGTTCTGCCTAACTCTTGGTCTTGGATTTTTGGTAACTACCATGTATTTCATCTTTTCTTCATTTATTCGGAGACCAAGACTACCTGTTTCCTCCTCGAGCTGTGAAAACACCTCTCTCACGTGTCTTGTAGAATGCGTGACTGCATTTATATCATCAGCAAAGGGCAGCAACAGTTTTGATCCTTGATCAGAAATCTTCCTGTCAGCTCAGACGATATTTTACTCATTGCATATTCTAAAGCAAAATTGAACAGCAACGGTGAAAAGGGGCCCCCTTGCCTAAGTCCTGAATTTATACCAAATGGCATCGATATTCTGCTTCCTATCTTCACTTGCGCATATGAGTCTGTCACGCACATTTGCGTTAATTCAACTAATTTTCTTGGTATTGTTCTGAAGCTATTTTCTTGTGGCATTTTAAAGTAATTACTATTTAAATGGGAATAAGCCACAATTAAAGGTTAAAGTACGTTTATTGACGTTTCAATTTCCACTTCGGAAATCGTTTTCAAAATACAAACATTAGTAAATTAAACAAATTTTGTTTTTTTGTTACTTAGTGAAAAATTCTTCTAATAATTTAATTTTATCTGACTCATCTATATTGACAATTCAGACATACATTTTAAAGTAGAGGACTTTAAAATAATATTGCCAATATTGTTGAGTTGCGTTCCTGGGACGACTTTACTTATAAGATAGTTCATTCGATTACATGAAATCAACTTTAACTTGAGAATATCCGTCAGAAAAGATCATAGCATGTAATTCGTCTTTAAAAAGACAAACACATGCCATGTTGACAGTAAAATTCTCCGGTTAGTGATTCCATAGTAAATTATGAGGGAAAAACCAGGAAAAAACCTCATAATACATAAAAACCTCATTGATATTCTCAAGTTAAAGTTGATTCCATGTAATCGAATGAACTATGTATCTTATAAGTAAAGTCGTCCCAGGAACGCAACTCAACAATATTGGCAATATTATTTTAAAGTCCTCTACTTTAAAATGTATAATGTATGCCTGAATTGTCAATATAGATGAGTCAGATAAAATTAAATTATTAGAAGAATTTTTCACTAAGTAACAAAAAAACAAAATTTGTTTAATTTACTAATGTTTGTATTTTAAGAACAATTTCCGAAGTGGAAATTGAAACGTCAATAAACGTACTTTAACCTTGAATTGTGGCTTATTCCCATTTAAATAGTAATTAATTTTCTTGGTATTCCCATTTCTATTGCTATCCATAATTTGCTTCTTTTTATGGAATCATATGCTTGCTGGAAATCTATGAAAATTTGATGCACATCGCGGTTGAATTCCCAGTTTTTCTCTAATATTTGTCGGATGGTAAACATCTGATATATAGTTGACCTTCCAGTACGAAAGCCGCATTGGTAGTTGCTTAGAATATGGGATGAGTCTCTTTAGGAAGATAATTGATAGCACTTTATATGATGTTCTAATAAGCGATATGCCTCTATAGTTTCGGAATTGTTTTTTGTGTTCTTTCTTATATATGGGAATTATAACGCTTCCATTCCATTCTTTAGGCATTTTCTGTTGTTGCCATACTCTCAGAATGATGTCATACAATTTTTGATGTAAAAGATTTCCTCCTTTTTTTAACAACTCTCCATTTATGCTATCATTTCCTGGTGCTTTATGGTCTTTTAGAGACACGATCGCATTCTTTACTTTCTCAAGTGTTGGTGCTGATATTTCAATATCTGCGGAATAAAACGTAATATCTGCTTCCTCTGTCTCACCTTCAATATTTAATAAATTCCGAAAGTATTCCTTCAATCGTTCGATGATTTCTGTTTCTATCATTATAATTTCACCTGCTTCATTTCTCATAGGTTGTGTTACTCCAACACTTGCACCTCTTCTGACTGACTTTACCTCACCAAAGAATTTCCTTATTTGATTCCTCTCGCTACTTCTGTCCATTTCCCGGATTTGCTGTTCTAGGTAGCTCCTCTTTTTAGTTCTGAATAGTCTCCTTGTTTGTGCTCTTGTTCTGTTAAAATCTGCTTTGTTCTCATCTGTGGGTCTTGTAGCATTTTCAATCTTTTTTTCATTTTTATTTCCAGAATTTCCCCAGATAAATATTCATATTCCAGTGACAACTTTATGTAGAATCCTTTGTGAGGTTAATTAGAGCTTTTAGTGTGGTTTGACTGATTGTTTCACGATGAATTTTAAGAGATGTTAATCAGATTCACAAAAAATACACTTAAAATCATGTGGGCCACAACATTTTTTATCTAAAACATCATCAGCATCACTTCTCTCAAGATTCTTATCACATTTTTGTTTTATCTTTTTGTTGATATTTTGGTTTTACCTTTGTAGCTTATGTCTCAAATTATACGCACACTTAATGTGCAAACTCTCAGAAATCTTTATGTAAAAGGTAAGGTAAAATGAAAACAATCTCTAACAATTTATATCCTTATCTGAAAATATTTTTCCTAATATTGGTTGACGATTATTTGCACCATTTATATTTAGTGTGTTGTTCATAATATGAACAGATTCGATTTTTCCCTATACAAAATGCCTCCGCCATTTCCTTGGCAAATTAATTTATGCAGTCTTTTCCGTAGCCTCGATAAAACGATAGCGATTCATCGTAAGAACATTTTACATAATAACTTGTATTAAAGGCTTTATGTTGCTAATATCTAATTACTCTACATTTTAATGGGCTGTTTTTAACTTTTTGCAACATTGATTCAAAATCGACATAGGAGACAAAAGTCTTGTTTGCTTATAAATATGATTTTAAAATACAACATGATGATATAATGAAAATAAACGTTACATTCATTAATTTACTCACAATATTTTTTGCTTTTTCTTCTTTTTCGGCTTTTTCCCATTATGAGTTTGCTGTTTTCGTCCTCCGCAGTCACCTTCTTTGAAGTCTCTATCTATCATAGTTCCAACTTATAGCTGGTTTTCCTCTCCGTCATCTAGCCGACGGGTCCCAGTCCAATATTTTTTCATCCACCTGTGATCTGGCATTCTTTGTACGTGCCGCTACCACCGCAAGGCTCTGTTTTCCAACATTTTTTAAATTAATCATTCTACTTTCATTCTGTTTCCTAATTCCGCTGTTGTTATTCTATCCTATCTGGTGATTTGTAGACATCTTCCCATAAAGTACAATTTAACTGTTTTTATTTTATTTTAAATCGTTTTTATTAATGGTTATACGTCCACTACATATGGGGTAATATTCAGCACTATGCAAAATATTTGTTAATTTTGACTTCTACAGTAACAATTTTTCTCAAAGCCTACCCCAATACATTTTTTTTCAAATTTCGATGATTTTCTCATTAACCTATGTATTAAATTTGTGTGTAATAACAAAACTCATAGACTACAAGCCTATGAGAGATATTTAAGAGGTCATTTGACCCAGTACAATACTACAATATGTAATAACAACTTTAGAAAATATGCCGTCCATTTCTTCCGGTAAAATTACCACTCAAGGGGGAGGCATTTTGGACAAACATATTTGTACGGCATTTATAACTTAGGTAGGGTAATACAAAAATAATTACCTGCGACCTAATGCCGTACAAAAATATTGGTACCAGTAGCAGGAACAATCTTTGATTTTCGGAAAATTTTGACCCCACTTTCGGCAATTTGATAGAGTGCAGCATTCATATAATATATAATAATAATAATAATTTATTCATCCTGGAAGATCATTTACATGATATAGGATAAGTCGAATAAAAAATATAAATACTTATAAAACATCACAATTTCAGAATTAAAAGATAAAAAGTACATAGGATTAATTATTTACATCACCCAGATATTCACTTCACTGTAGAAACAATTTTGCAATAGAAAAGATTTTAATTTACCTCGAAATTTATTTAAATTCGTTTCAGATTTAATACTTTTGGGAAGATGATTGAAAAGTCTTATACCCATATAATACTGGGATTTTTTAAATCGTGCTGTATTATGTTTTGGTACTCTGATGAAGTCATTTTGCCTAGTTGAGTACTGGTGATAATCAGAGTTTAAACGAAAAGTAGTTACATTAGCTTTTATATGTAGTATACATTTAAAAATATATATAGAAGGTACTGTTAAAATGTTGTATTTTTTAAAATATTGTCGACATGAATGCCTATATAATAAATTAAAAATTAACCGAATTATCCTTCTCTGAGAGACAAACACTCTTGCAGCATTCACAGCACTACCCCAAAGATTTATATTGAAGGCCAAGTGAGAATAAACAATTGCATAATAAACTAGTCTAGCATTATTCAAATCATGAATGTGTTGCTTGTGTGAGTCCATTTCAAAAGGTAAAAGAAATAATAAGTTAGACTTACTCACAATCAATTTAATTTAACTAATCGGACGACCGGTTTCGCTTTCTATAATATGCAAAGCATCCTCAGGTCACGATACAAAGTTAAAATGCTGAAAATAATAATCCCATATTAGGGTGTTGTCTAATAAAGATAAAAACAAAGATAAAAACATAGGTAGGTGATATAAATTATATAAATTACAGTAATTATGCCAATATTACATGTCTGTGGTTTTATAAATGAATAAAAAGTTTAAGCAGACAAGGTACGACCCACAAATTGGTAACATAGTCTATTAAACTGTAATGAATTAATAAATAAACCAATATTACTTACATGCCGGTACTCTATTAGGTGATGGTTGAAAGAACATGGTTCAAACTATCTTGGATTGTAGATTGGAGAGCTCAGGTCAACTATTGTAATTATTTAACCATAAACGGGGAAGTTCTTGAGGAGACAGATTGTATGATCTTGAATGGATGTACAGATTGTGTGGGTGTGCAATAGTATAATCTTGTAGTTATCAAAATTTCTTTGATAAAGTTGTTGCAATATCTGGCATATTATTGTAAAGTCAATTTTTTTTTTTTTTTTTTTTTTTTTTTTTAAATTTAAAAAAAAAAAAAAAAAAAAAAAATTTTGACTTTACAATAATATGCCAGATATTGCAACAACTTTATCAAAGAAATTTTGATAACTACAAGATTATACTATTGCACACCCACACAATCTGTACATCCATTCAAGATCATACAATCTGTCTCCTCAAGAACTTCCCCGTTTATGGTTAAATAATTACAATAGTTGACCTGAGCTCTCCAATCTACAATCCAAGATAGTTTGAACCATGTTCTTTCAACCATCACCTAATAGAGTACCGGCATGTAAGTAATATTGGTTTATTTATTAATTCATTACAGTTTAATAGACTATGTTACCAATTTGTGGGTCGTACCTTGTCTGCTTAAACTTTTTATTCATTTATAAAACCACAGACATGTAATATTGGCATAATTACTGTAATTTATATAATTTATATCACCTACCTATGTTTTTATCTTTGTTTTTATCTTTATTAGACAACACCCTAATATGGGATTATTATTTTCAGCATTTTAACTTTGTATCGTGACCTGAGGATGCTTTGCATATTATAGAAAGCGAAACCGGTCGTCCGATTAGTTAAATTAAATTGATTGTGAGTAAGTCTAACTTATTATTTCTTTTACCCTTTTGCATAATAAACATTCAATAACTGTTCCTTTTTAAGAAAACTTTTTAATTGCAATATTGCGTGATAACTACTATTTATCTTTTGCAAACTTGATTGATTTGAGATTCCCAGCTCATGTTACTATCAAGATACAAACCTAAAAGTTTGGTGAAAGTTGTAGAATGAACCAGGCTATCATTTATTTTATAGAAAACTGGTACCTTAAATTTGATCTATAGTAGAATTGCATGCTTGTGGTTTTTTTAGCATTAACAATCAAAGCATTTTTTTACACCACTCTGTAAAATCTTCAGATATAACATTTAGTTGAACAGTTAATTCCTCGGCACTTGAAGCAAATGTAGCAATAGTTGTGTCATCTGCATACATAAATATGTTATTTGAACTGACATATCTGGGCATATCATTAATATAGCATAGGAATATTAATGGCCCCAATATTGAACCCTGAGGAACCCCAATATCAATATCACCATAATCTGATCGTGAGTCATTAAATTTAACGAGGATCTTCCTAGAATGTAAATAAGATGACAGCCATAATGAGAACTGACCCCTAAAACCAAGATTTTTTAACTTCTCTATAGCAACACTTACATTAATGGTATCAAATGCTTTTGAGAGATCAAAGGAAAGTGCCCCCACAAAATCTCCCCGATCCAGTGCGATGTGAATGAAACTAAGCAAATCAGTGGTAGCACTATCTGTTGATCTTCCAGGTAGAAATCCGTGTTGGTTGGAACATAATATATTGTATTTACTAAGGAAACTATACATTCTTTTGTATACACATTTCTCATAAATTTTGCCCAAAATAGTAGGGACTGTAACTGGCCTGTAATTATCTAAAACTGAATTATCTCCACTCTTGAATATTAGAGTTACAACTCCTACCTTCAAGCTATGTGGAAAAACACCCTGTTCTACTGATAAATTTATTAAGTTTGCAAGGGGTTGCGCTATATATTCACTAATACACTTTATCATTTAGTTGATATGCAATCAATACCTACTGAGGTAACATTTTTCAAGGAGCCAATAACCTCTTTAACATCATACTCATCTACAGGAAAAAAATAAAAGGATTTATCTACATGTTGTGTGGTATAATGATCAAAATTGGTATTTTTAAAAATATTTATGATTTTATTTTTAGGACAAGTAGTAAAATGCTCTACAAAAGCGTTTGCCATCTCATATTTATTAGTAATAATTTTATCAGCAAGTTGGATTTCATCACAATGATTATGTTTTACCGTCTTACCTATTTTTTAATTAACCGTACGCCATATAAACTTTGCTTTGGCTGTATAGTATTCTTACATTCTAAACTATTTTGAAAGAAACTATTTTTTGTTAAGTCGATTAGTTTGACATATTGCTTCTTTTTTTCTTTATATTTTAAATGAATGTCTATATTTTTAAAATTATTTGATAGCCAAAAAAGACTTCTCAAATCATTTCCCTCGTGTATTATCATTTGTTACCCAACTATTTTTAGACTTATCGCAAATTCTTTTTGTAGTCATTGGACAAGATATGTCAATATGGTACGTAAGTACCTTCAAAAATGTTTCAAATGCCAAATTCGCATAATTGAGATATTCGTAAACCTGTTCAAAATTTTCAGTGAAAAATCTGTTTTGTAAATTTAATAAATTCGATTGAGCAAGATTTCTGAATGTTATGTTTTGACTTATTTTAAATTGTACTTTATTTGGTTTGTCATCTAATAACGAAAACTCCAAAACAAAATGATCTCCCAGAATAAAGTCTTTGGTAGTTTCTTCATATTGATGTGACCAGTTTGTAAGAAAATAATCTAATTAAGTTTTAGAAGTTTTTCCATTTTTGTCTGTAAATATTCGTGTAGGTTCTTTATTTTGACACTTTAAATTAAAACTTTGTATAAAATCAGTAAGTAAAAATTTTTCCTAGAGTCTTTAAGATAATCTATATATATATATATATATATATATATATATATATATATATATATATATATATATATATATATCGGCTTGTATAGGGGTGAGAAATCTAATGCGCAACCCTTGGTTTTAACCCCATCAACTTCAAATAATTAAATGATGTGTAAAAGAATTTTTGGCAACTATGCCGTCTAAAATTGTTTTCTGTATTTGGGAATAGAATATTATTTTTTCGGTAAGATAATTATTTCTTGTACGGCAGTCGCTGTTTTACAAAATATAACTTAAATCTCTTAAACTAATTTGTAACCTGTTATAATAAATGGTACAAATTAAAAACCTAAAAAGAAAACAAAAAACAAAAATTCGAAAATTAAACATGAAAAAAAAAACAATGCCATACATTTTTAACTCATGGATTTTCACAGCTGATATAGACTATCGAAAAATTACATTTTTTAGGGCCTAGCGTGCATATCTTATTGCATTTTTTTTCTGTAGTCACCTGTACCGATAAAAATTGACGGCATAGTTTCTAAAGTTGTTATTACATATTGCAGTATTGATAAAAACCCTAATGAAAACCGAAATTAAAACCCTAAGAACAATAGTGGGCAAAACAAGACAGGGTGAAAAAAACAAACGTCAGAGAGTATTGGAAAATTCAAGATATTGTAAGATGGGGAAGGCAGCGTAAGAGGATATGGTACAATCATGTAAGACGAATGGATGAGAATAGACTCCCAAAAATTGCCCTAGAAAACAACTCGCCCTGTTCAAGACCTCCCAGAAGACCTAAAAGATGGAGAGATAGTTGGCAATCTATCTCCCAGGAAATTAACCAGAGGCGGCTTCAGAATTAAACAGATCGAATGATCTCCAAGAAGTAGAAGAAGTATTGATTTATATGTGATTCATGTTGGGACAAATGAACTTTTAAAAATGTCCCATGGGCTTGTAGTCTATAAGTCATCTAAGTCACATTTTCTAATGAGTTTTCTACATCATATAGAAACTTCTCCAATCTTTGTGCCCTTTTTGTTTGTCATCTTTTTTTCTTTTTTTTTTAAGATGAGCAGATTTGTTTGCATTTTATTTAATGTTTTGGTTTGCTATACATGTAAGTCACTCTTTACCTTTCGTCATTATTTTACTTTCATCTAAACTAGTTTTAAATCGAATATTTGTTAATGTACTAGTCAAATGTTTAACATCTCATAACAAATCATATACTTTAAATAAATAATAGAAGAAGTTAATCATCCACTTGCCCACAGCTATTAGTCGGATTAATGGTATCTCTTCGATTCTAAAATCATGTCGTTGCATTAATGCTAGAAATATTTCGTAAAAACACAAACGAGACCTGGGAAAGTCTTCATTTTTAATCTTTGACCTTATTTTGAATGTTGTCCGCTAGCGTAACTTTCACTAGGTATTCATTGTATACTATAAATTTATGCCATTCTATTAGAATATTTCTACAGGGAAGAAATTTCTTATGCATATATATATATATATATATATATATATATATATATATATATATATATATATATATATATATATATATATATTATAATTATTAATGATAATATTAATTCAACAAAGCGATACCAACTTTTGCTAGAAGATTTAATCTTTTACACATTTCGCATAGCTCAGAGACCAGAACACGATATTATTATACCGTTTTCGTTCACGGCCGCCAAAGCAGGTGGCGCCTTTGTAAGCTAACTACTGTTGTAGTGAAGTTTTGGGAGACATTCGTTGGACTTTCCGAGTTTGAATTTGTATCAGCTCAAGTGTCTGATGAGGCTGGGATAGGCCAAAATGATTCATAACACTTTATTGATAACGATTCGAGCACTGACAGTTTAACGAATTTGTCCTCCTAGGCCATATATTTGGCCATTTAATTCAACAAAGCGATAGCAACTTTTGCTAGAAGATTTAATAATCGTTTCAAGAAAAGGAGCAACTTAACTTTGGAAATAATCTACAGGAGCGATGCGACAAATTGCGGCAGTACTGTCAGAAGTCGCTGCATTCCAGCCTGGTGACTGCAACACAGCCACGGAGGAAGCTACAGCTACCTGAGGAAAGGATTACTTAGGAGCAGTGTTACCAATTGTGCCAATAATGTCAGAAGAACCTATAGTTCTAGAGCTACAGCTAACACAAATGAGGATTGCGCTACCTGAGGAAAGGAAAGCCAAAACGTTTAAAAAAACAAAAAAGGATGGTAGTTAAAGCAATAAAATTAGATAAGGAAAAATCATTAGCAAAACTCGGAACTGAGTAGAAAAGAAAATATATGAAGGTGGAAGGCAACCGTAAATACGTATTTCTGACTAATTGGTCGTCATCAGTACGGTGCTGTTAAGTTAGAAAAGAAGCAAATAAACTTGGAAAATGAGTATCTGAAAGAATCTGTAGTAATCATATTTCTCTTTCTATTTTTGTAGAAATTTAAGAACAAGCGCTTTTAGTATTGAAAACAGTTTAGCATAGAACTATTTTTAACAAGTAAGTCTGTATACGGTAATAGAAAGGGTGATTTTGAAGTTTGGAAACAACTTCGCTGAACAACGCCGAATCGGTCAGCGAATACTTTGTATATAACTGGATTATCTTGATTAGATGATATTGCAACAGCATAAGAAAGACTTCTGAAGAAGATATATTGTCTTTTAAAAGTGAGAGGGATCTCTTTAGTCTCCCAGTATAGGGTTTATATTGGACTTGTGTGATGTGCTCCTAAGAAATTCGAAAACCTTTATTTTGAATCAGATCTATCGTTTTTAAGTAAGTTTTTTTTTGGAGTTGTAAACGATTGAGCCGTAGTTAAGTTTGGAACGTACTAGGGTCTTGTCGATATGTAGTAATGTAGAAAGACGTTGCTTCCAGATAGCACCTCTAGCCTCTCCTACCCAATTCCGGTCCTCATCTTCAGAAGTTTGATCATGGTCACAGGGGTGAACGCCAGTGTAACCAACCTCACTGAAATGTAGGGCCGGGTCTTCAAAGGAAGGAAGCTTACTTCAAGCTTCATCAGACAGATGAGCTCTTTTGATATGAGATTGACAAAGGGGCCTCCAAAGCAGATGAACCATGAATGAACAACGGCATAAGGATACAGAAGACAAGGAAAAACCAATGTAAAAAAGATCATCGAAATAGCTTAAAAAGGATTTATAAAATACTAGTCAATGTTTACAAATAGGTCCGTCGAATGTTATGGATGGTCGCAACTGCTATATGGGGTAGAAGCTTGGACTCTAAAAGCCCGATCCGTAAAAAAATTGGAGGCATTCGAAATGTGATAAGCGTAATGATAAGCGTAAAACGTCTTATCTTGGACACATACTTAGACACGACAGGTATAACTTCCTTCAGCTTATTATAGAACGAAAAATAGACAAAACAAAAAATAGACTGGCTGCGCAACATCAAAGATTGGACAGAATTAGACTTTCAAAGTTTAATAAGGAAAGCCTAAAATAGGGAAGACTTTGTAAAGGTCATCGCCAACCTTCGCTAAGAAAATGGCACCTAAAGAAGAAGAAGATTCAAAAAATCGGTATATAAGCGTATTCTTAAAATTTCTTGAACTGCAAAAGTCTTAAACGAAGAAGTGTTTAGACGAATTACACAGAAACTTTATGCACACAATTAAAATAAAAAACACATCGTAGCTTGGTCTCATACGTCCAACCAATAAATCTGCTACATGCCAGCATGCAATGAAGAGTAGATGGAAGATCGGGCTTGGGAAGAAAGAATAAATCTTGGCTGAGGAATATCAGAGATTGGACTATCCTGAGTGTTAAACAGATATTTCACGTTGCAAAAGATAGGCAAGTATTTAAAGAAGTAATTCGTTCGTTAGACAACAGCACAATAAGAAGAATATATTTGATACTTGTACCTATTATACTTCAGCAACTATGATTATGGCCAGGGCCGCCGCTACCATGTGTGCCAAGTGTGCATCGCACACGGGCGGCCAACATTAGGGGCGGCCAAAAGCAGGCCACTGATGATAATACTTTTTTAAAACGAAAATAAATTCAAATAATTAAATAGTAATGATTCAGATAATTCTGTGAACTCTAATATTCCAAACAATAATAATTATTCAGTACGTGATAATACTCAAATGCGTTTCATTTATCATGTATACTTCTTTTTTTTTTATCCTAATCAAAAAAAAATGTCAGAAAATATTATTTATTGTATGAAATGTTGCCCTTTTGCAGGTACAGTCATAAAGCAATTTCGGGAATACTTTTTAATTCAAAGCAGCTGGCGGCTTTCGGACTTCAGTTATTTGGGATTTCACACGTAGATATTTTACAAGAATTTAGGCAAGTGGTTGTAAAGTTTCTGTTATAATATTGTTTCTATGGTTATTTTTACAGATGGGTCATTATGTCTTATGTTCAGTCGTAGTTGAGAATTCGATGAATTTAGACACGCTTTTGATAAACGATTTTGTTTGTAAAATATAGTAGTGTACCCTTTTCTTTTGCACAGTAGGTACTGTATTTCGAAGTAACGTCGAGATCAGAGCAATTTTATTCGTATACGCGTTACGGCTACATATTCTTTGGCGAAACATTATTTGGACAACTTATTTGAAGTATTTGGGATTTATTTTGATAAATTCGCACGGCTTCGTTATTAAGTGATAATTTACCATAAATTTACCATGTTAATAAACCATAGAAAAAAGTACCAAACAATTGAATATTCCTGCGGATAGAGACGGAGGATTTGATGACAATAATAGCGATGGTGCGAGTGCTGATGCTGAAACGCCTGAACCTGAAGCCACCAAACAAGACAGAACAATTAATGTTCCAGTTAATCTGGATTGCAGTGTAGGAAGCTCCAGCATATACTTGGTTTCAGATGATCCCGGAAAATGGCCTGCAAATATGAATCCAAGTGAAGTTCAATTTGTTGTTGAAAATTTTCTTTGGCAAATTACAAAGATTAACTTCCCCAGAGGTACAAATAATAGGAAATTTTCAGAAACTTATTATTATCGCACATTACCTAATCAAGAGCAAATTCATCGCCCGTGGTTACTTTACTCATTATCACTAAATAGTGTTTTTTGTGCACCTTGTAAACTATTTTGTTGTGATAAAAGCAGCCGACAATTACTTAGTGGAATTAATGGGGTAAGTGACTGGCAACATTTAGCTATTATTTTAAAAAGACATGAATCCGGTGCAGCTCATATAAAATATTCTCAAAAACTGTTTGAACTATCTACAGCATTAAAAAAAGGATTAACAGTTGACTCTGCTCATCAAAAATTATATGAAATGGAGAAAAAAACATTGGGGCGCTGTTGTTGAAAGATTATTATCAATTGTAAAATTTTTATCTAAACAATGTTTAGCTTTTAGAGGATCATCCAATAAGTTATTTGAACCAAATAATGGAAATTATTTGCAGTTAGTTGAAATGATTTCTAAGTTTGACGCTGTATTATCAGAGCATCTCCGTCGTGTAGAATCCAAGAGTACAAATATACCACATTATTTAGGATGGCAACATCAGAATGAATTGATTGTTTTATTGGCAAACTCTGTTCAGGACGTTATCCTAAAACAAATTCGAGAATCTAAATATTTTTCTATCATATTAGATTGTACCCCAGATATAACGCACGTAGAACAAATAACAATTGTAGTAAGATGTGTTTTAACTTCAACACTAGTTCAGATATTTGAATACTTCTTGGGCTTATCTCCTGTAACTGACGTAACTGGACAAGGTCTGTTTGAATTTATAGAAAATAAACTGAATGAATTAAATATAAATATTAATAATTTGCGTGGACTGTTCTGCGCATAATTTAAATCTGATGGTGAATAATGCAGTAAAAATAAGTTTTGAGTCAGTGGAACTTTTTAATACTATACAGGAACTATATTTATTTTTTCTTCTTCCAATATTAGATGGACATTTTATTAAAGCACCTTCCAAAGTTGACATTAAAAGCATTGTCGGACAAGCGATGGGAGAGTCGGATCGATGCAATCGCGCCATTAAAAATCAAGATTATTAAAACTATTTGAGATCCTCAATGAAGCAAGATAGACTTTCTGCTTTAGCAATGTTATCTATAGAACATGAAGTGTGTGCGACATTAGACATTAAAGATATTGTCAAAAAGTTTTCCGAGACGAAAGCCCGAAAAGTGCGTTTTTAGTTTTTTTTATGTGTTTATGTTTCTATTTACGGTTTATTTCAATTAAATGGACGTTTAAATTAGGATATACATATTCTGGATCATGATTATTAAAAAAATTAGGATAAAGGACGTTTAAATTAGGATATTAGGGTAATATATGGACGTTGGATCATGGAGATTAGTCTAAAGGTTCAAGTAAGTATTTACCTATTTACAAATTATTATTGTTATATTATGCATCTTCTGCACATTTCTTTAAATAATAGTATGTATGTCTAAAGTGTTAGAAGGGGGGCCGCAAATAAGTTGCACACGGGCGGCCAATACCTTAGCGGCGGCCCTGATTATGGCTATTCCAATTTATTAAAAAAAATTAAAGTTTTACTACTTGTACACAAATACATAAAATTTACAAAGAATATGCCCTACAACATAATCAAGACTCGAAAATATACTTTGTATCGCATCTTATTGGGAATGTTTTAAGAAAAATTGAGCAATTACGTTTAAAAAATAAAAGGTATCAGTAGTATAGTGACAAATAAAGTAAACGAAGTAAGTGATCTTTCCAGTTTAGTAGAATTTACTTTCTTCCAAAAACTAAAAGTATTATCGCTGAAAGTAAAATGAGTTGATGTTTCCCACCCGGTAAGAAGCCGAAGAACCGTCATGTTAAGATTTTGTAACGGAATCGTCTGACGACTCAAGCAAAAACGAATCGTGTAAAATATAAAATATTAGATATAAGAAGCATGTTTTCAAAAGCAACTGTACTCTTGAGTTTAAAGCCGTAAATTGGTGTAAAAATCGTATAGTGGAAAATCGTTAATGAAATGCTTTCTCGGTTTGTTTTTCTGTATAAAATACATGGAAAAGTTTGCATTTTGACATGAATTTTAAACATATAAAATGAAACCTTTTATACATTAAATAAAATTTGATTTTTTGATACGATTACGATCAAGTTTAAATCCATTCTGTTCATAATTCATTAATAGATTACTTTTATAAACCACTTTTGCTTACTTTCCTGTCGGTTTATAATTTCTCTATTTCAAAATTACGCTGTTAGGATAAGTATTTATCTCTCAGACCGCTCTTACTCTGTGTCATTTTTCTGTGCAAATAATTGAAATGAAGACTTTTTCGCATTATTTTCTAAATAAATTCAAATACTCTACAATTTCAGATAAAGGATTCAGATATACATTACATAATAGACTAGGCGGAATCTGTAGAAATTCAGACCATAATGGACATTTTCCATAGGAAGCTATTTTTTTACCGAAATCCCTTCAGAATGTGCCCAATATCGATAATCACGATATGCGCCAGTCGCAAACCCTGTGCTAAATTTTTTATTTAACAAAATCTGAAAACAATTGAAAATTTCTCATTTTTTTGCTCTTATTTTCGTTTATAATTCGGAAAATATTGATCCTAGA
This sequence comes from Diabrotica undecimpunctata, assembly GCF_040954645.1. NCBI lineage: Eukaryota > Metazoa > Arthropoda > Insecta > Coleoptera > Chrysomelidae > Diabrotica > Diabrotica undecimpunctata. The sequence goes on from NC_092812.1 coordinate 54,105,348, forward strand.
GAAAAAATTATAAGAAGTTAAAAGTTTGGTTATTCAATTTTACACAATATTTCGTTAGCTAGAAATTGAAAATTTAATGTGTATTGTTGAAAAAATAGCAATAATTGGAAAAAAAAGTACAAAAAAATGAAGTTAATCCTTTAAATGTTTTTGACTTTCTAAAATTGACTTACAAGCTCCATATTACGCCTAGAAAAACTTTTTAATATGTTTAAAACGTGTGCTAAATTTTGTTAAGATCGGTCGGATAGGTTTTGCATAATAATTTTTGCAATCCAGCCTACTGGAAAAAATCGCAAATTTAAAAAAATTTATAGTAGGCCCTAAAAAAGGCACTCAGATAGTTGCAAATTGTTTTTTCATATAAAGGAAGGCTCAAACTTTCAAACGCTTTTTGTAAAATTCAAATCGGTTCACTAGGAGAGCCTAGAAATTTTTTTAAAGTTTTAAACATTTTTTAGACTTATAAACAAATTGAATAACTTTACGAACTTTAAACATATCCTTCCAAAAAAAGAACAAGACTTTAAAATAAATCATTGAAGATTGAGTCAAAATAAAGTTTAGTTATGAAAAAAAAAATTTTTTATTTTTTATTTTTTTTTTTTCGTTCGCCTTTGTTTTAACAATTTAAATTATTTATTAACAATTTGTAAATACATATTTGTTTACTAAAAGTAACAATTTACTTCAATGTATAAATTGCAAGCTCAAAAAAAATGCATGAAGAAAAAATGCAATTACTTGTTTAACATACAATTGTTTATTGCAAATTTCCCAATTTGCAATTAAAAATGTTATTTGAAAATATAATATTTGAAATCCTTGTCGTCCGAGACATCGATTAAAAAAAAAAGAGCAAAATTTGGGTAACAAGAAGCCAAGATAATGCAATTTTTAGCGCGCGCTATGGTTTTGAACTCGCCGATTCACATTTCGAGTGAATGTCCCCCACCACCACCTCTCATGCATTCCGAGCGACAGTTTACGCGAAAACGGTTTTTTATTTGTCTTTTTTATGGATGTTGGCATGAAGCGCATTACGTAAAACTTTTCATATAAAAAGTACTTGACAAGACGAGGGTACTTGTTTAAAAACGAGCCCTCTATTACTTATGGTTACACGGCAAATGTATGCCAACTTTGACCTTCAATATCTCGGCAACCAGTAAGCCGAATGTATCTTTTTTTTTAAAGAAGCGTTTTTCATGTTCTTTAAGTGTATAAATTTTGAAATTGATATGTTTAAAGCTCGTAAAGTTATTCAATTTGTTTATAAGCCTAATATATATAAAAAATGTTTAAAACTTAAAAAAAATTTTTAGGCTCTCCTAGTGAACCGATTTGAATTTTACAAAAAGCGTTTGAAAGTTTGAGCCTTCCTTTATGTGTAAAAAAATTTGCAACTATCTGAGGGCCTTATCTAGGGCCTACTATAAATTTGAAAATTTGCGATTTTTCCAGTAGGCTGGATTGCAAAATTATTATGCAAAAACCTATCCGACCGATCTTAACAAAATTTAGCACACGTTTTAGACATATTAAAAGGTTTTTCTAGGCGGAATATGGAGCTTGTAAGTCAAGTTTAGAAAGTCGAAAACATTTAAAGGATTAACTTCATTTTTTTGTACTTTTTTTCCAATTATTGCTATGTTTTCAATAATAAACATTAAATTTTCAATTTCTAGCTAACGAAATATTGTGTAAAATTGAATAACGAAACTTTTAACTTCTTATAATTTTTTCTCTAGGATCAATATTTTCCGAATTATAAACGAAAATAGGAGCAAAAAAATGAGAAATTTTTAATTGTTTTCAGATTTTGTTAAATAAAAAATTTAGCACAGGGTTTGCGACTGGCGCATATCGTGATTATCGATATTGGGCACATCCTGAAGGGATTACAGCAAAAAAATAGCTTCCTATGGAAAATGTCCAATCCAAAACAGATCCCGCCTAGACTATAAAGCATTCGATGAAGAGTTTTTCGCAATTTCAAGAAAATAATAAGTATTGAATTATCAATAGTCTTTAGATAAGTGTCGTATTTGGATTTGTGTGGACCCATCTATATATTTCATTACTTTCTTTTATTAATATTCTTATTAAAAAATGTCCAAAAAATAATATTACAATGCAAGATACCAGACGCATGGAGTAATAGCGATAATGATTACTACTTCTTCTTGAAGACCCCAACAACTATAGTAGTATAAATCTATTAAACAACGCAAATAAGCTTACTTCTATGTCTATGCTTGCAAGCCATAAAGAAGGCTAGTAAATACGTAGCACATCCTTAGGCGTAGTCCTAACCTTATATCCCGACAACAAAAACTTTTTAAGTTTAAAGGATGATGCACGTGCTATTTTAATAGGTGTTTTAATTTCTTTGGTTTGGTCTACATTATTTGATGTTATTCATTTTCTCAAGTATTTGTAGGTATCCACACTCTCAATTACAGTATCCTCAACAATCAATTGCATGTTTGCATCTTCTGATTTAGTCATGATCATGCATTTAATTTTTTTCAAATTCATCCTTGGTCCGTATTCATGACAGCATTCATTAAGTCGTTGCATTACGTTCTGTAAATCATTATTGTTATCCATCATTATCCGTCATTTTTCGACTGTCAATATTTTTGCTTTTTAATATTATCTACAAGATTTTTAAACAAAATACAATTAAAACCAGAAAATTGGAATATCTGGGACATATTACACGTGTAGAGAAATACACCTTGCTCCAACTGATTATGCAGGGAAAGATTCAAGGAAAGAGAAGCATAGGGAGGCGTAGAATGTCATGGCTACTCAACCTGAGAGAGAGGTACGCATGTACATCAAATGAACTTTTCAGAGCAGCCGTCTCAAAAGTCCGAATAGCTATGATGATTGCCGACCTCCTCCGCGGAGATGGCACTTGAAGAAGAAGAAGACAAGCTTTTTATGCTGAATCTTATCAAATGCCTTTGCAAATTCTACAAAACATAAGTACATGTCCTGATTCATGTCACTAAAAAAAATTGTGTGTCACTAATTTCATATTCAAGAGTTTTAAATATTCTGTTGTGTGTTATTTTCAAAAATGATTTAAGTGTGTGACTCATTATAGCTATTGTTCTGTGATCTGAGCAGGATATTGCACTTGACTTTTTGGGTATTGCCACAAAGATCGTTTGCAGTCATTGTCTGGGGATTGTGGTAGTCTGATATATTAGATTAAATAGTTCAACCATTACATCAATAACATCTTCATCAATGAGTTTATGGACACATTATCTGGTCCAGTAACTTTGCCCTCTTTTGTGTTTTTAATGGCATAGATGACTTTTAGTAATATTGGTGGTTCGGTATCCTCTGTGGTTTCTAATGACAGTTCTTCGCTTTCATCATTTATAGCTTTTGAATGTAATTGGTCCAGCGACAAAATTTTTCCTTCACATCAGTAATAATATCATTTTTAAGGATATTCTTGTGCTTTTTCTAGAACCTGTCATTTCTTCGATATTTTTGTGTAAATTCAAATTATCATACATTTTATCCAGATCTTCTATTTCCTTGCATCTGTAAGAAAACCACCTCTCTTTTGCCTCTCGAATTGTCTTTCTTAATTTTTTCTGAATTTCTTTGTAACTATTCAGGTCTTTTACCTTTTCTTCGTTCTTCCATAACTTTAAGAATGTTTACTGTCATCCAAGGTTTTATTTTTTTTTTCAAGTGGTTTGAGGGTTTTTTCTTCCAACTGGCACAAGGGCTCGGTGAGAGTGATCAATGAGCACTCTTGGCTCTATTTTCTTATTGGTCTTTTGGTTAGGAATCTTGTAAAAATATTACATATAAATATTAGTTAATTTCCAAACCAAAGGACAGTCTACCTCGGTCTCTCCTAGAGCTCTAAACTCTAGGGAGCCGACTAGCGGGGCTCTGCTCCACTTACCTTGGCTCTGAGGCTTTGTCTTCGCCTTCTACAAATTGGTTTTATAAATTCACGAAACATCCTAGAGCAGAGCATACGGTGGGAGACGGTTTTACCGTCCTGTTAACATAGCATAACTGGTACATTTATTAGATAAAAAGCCGAACTGACTTTGTGATAAAATGCTGTTCTCAACGAGAAATGACATAAATCGAACTTTTATAAGTCTTTCAATAATTTTGGATAGGACCGGAAGTAAGGCAATAGGTCTATAGTTTCGAGAAGGGAAGATGTGTGTTCCCCTTATGTTATATCAGATAACATCGACTTGTAATTTTACTATTATAATGACAGTGTCATTATAATAGTAAAATTATCCACGATTTTTATGTAATACAAAGGTTTTCACACTTAATTACATATATGTTTTCACACACAACTACTTTAAATGTAAGTATTTTCCACATATTTTGTAATTCAACGGTAAAAATTGTACCTTATGTTTTTGCCATTTTAAAGTGGAAAAATATACATTCAGGTTTTTCACTGATGATGATACGACTGGACCGAAAAGGTTTTGAAGATATGTAAATATTTTGGATAAGTTTTAAATAATTTTTATTAATAATACCATTATACAACAGAAGTCTGTAGTTCTATGTGAGTTTTTTTAAACTATGGTATATAGCCAATCACTGGGATTTTTTTTACTATGTTTTATTTTTGTTCTTTTTGTATCTCGGTAATCTATTATAACTTAAAAAATAAAGCTTTGTGTTTCAAATTTTATTTGCATTTTTATAAGCGTTTTACTTTTGATTCTTAGACGGGTAGATGAGTTTGTGTCATCGTTAAGTATTAATAAAAATATGAAATATTCTCTATAGGGTGGGAGGCACATTAGATATTTTCCTAATCCAACCAAGGACCAAGGATCGTCCTTGGTTCTCCCTTTTTATACAACGGTACACTATTCAAGCATTTCATTTTATTATTTGCTTTATGTTTGCTTGGAATTTCACTTATACTATATTTTCTTATTTTGGAAACTATATTTAATTTACTTAATTTTGTATTACTGAAAATACATACCAATGTACTTAATATATAATATATATATGTAATAGAAAAATATTAAAAATAGTAAACACTGTAATTGGTATAAATCTCCTACTCTACTGTCGTTCCCGGAACTAGATGAGTTCTTGAATGAATGCATGGTAGGAATCCATATAACATAAACAAATCTGATGCAAGTGTTACCTGACATGTTCAACATTATGAAATAAAGAAAGTGACATTTTATATTAAGAGCGTAAACTAGATTCAATGACTCACGAAATGTCTAAATGAAAGTTGATCCAAATTGTTCGATTCTAGGTAATAGGCCAGCCAAAATAAACTTGGACAATAACGGTTTTAGAACCGTACTAGGCACTCTTTTAAGATTTCGATACAGCCAATCAGTAACTAGAATATTATTTACTGCATTTATAAAATCAGAAGTAATAAAGCAGAACATGAAACGCAAAACTGTTTTTAATTTCCACAGAATATAATCAACTTGATATGTTTCGCTATATCATTAGCTCCCTCGGAATAATGTTAACTTCAAACTAACCCTTATTGTGTACTAAGCATCCGTGCCCCTATAAGATGGTTTTTATTATTTATTACCTAACTAAATGCTCTTTAAGGTGATCTTCCGATGTATAAAATTGCTGAAAAAACCAGCTGTTTGTTCAGTTATCCGCTTTTTTAAACTTCGTCCTGTCTGGCCTATGTATTCTTATGGGCATGTACCACATGTGATTTTATATACTCCTGATATTTGGCTTACATTATCCCTACTGTTACTTTTTTATGTATCTTTATACCCAAACAATTGTTAATTTTTACAGGTGTTAATCGTAACAAAATTGACTCGAAAAATAACACGTCTTTGGTTAATTTCACTGAAAAATATAATAAAGATAAAGATGACAGAAGCCATAGTCAGCAGTATAACGTTACTTTACGGTATATGTAGTCATATGATATACAAATAGTTTTAAATTATCATTCTTTTGGGGAAGCTGATGTTTCAGCGAAAGGACCATAAAGAAAAATCACATATTTCGAATGAAAAAGAAAATCTCAGTCTTGGTGTACAGGCATAAAGGACCAAGAACGTGGCTCAGAGAGAACTAGACGGATACGGCTAGAAGAGTGCCTTGCTTTATTATAAAGTTAACACCTCGGTTTGGTTTCATTTATCAGTTTTTAACCAAATTTCAATTTTATTTAGAACTGCTTGCAAATTTTCTAATGTAGAATTGAGGTGTAGCTTCAAGCCCTATTTCTGAATTGCTGCAACTTCTATGATGTTGAAAGATTAAAGATCAACAGTATAGATTGGGTAAAGGATACTTACGAGTACGCTTTCTTGTGGTACACGGCTTATTTAAGTTAAGTGTATTTTCTTTCCTGTTTTACCAAAAGTACCTTATAATTAAAGAGTGCATATTTCTCCTGTTGCATACAATTGCATATTTTGATATATAGAAATAGCAGGCTTTTAGTAACATCGATTAAAATTATATGTGCAAGTATGTATTCGGCAGTTAAGCTTCTTTGTTGTTGTACCATAAACATAATGGGCGGTATCATTACAGGTATCACCGTCCGGGTGTTTAAGATTAGAGACTTCCCAGAAAAGATTCCATTAGTAAATACCTATTGTATTTTGAATATTACAAATACTACCAATACTTTCTGCTTTTGAATTATTCTAGGAAGCACAAAAACAAAATTAAATTTTAAAGGTAGGGTAAGTATCTTAAATTATTATATTAATGAATAGTCTTAAATCAATCTCCGGTTGTTCAGCTTTTGTGATTGCAAATTGTTGTATTTGTGATAAAAAGTAAGTTCTCTATTTCAATAGATTTTTAAACTGATCAAACTCCTTTACACATCTACGTGTCTATCACCATTCACGGGTGAAAAACACTGATTGAGTCAAACAGAACATATCAACTTTATGAACAAAAGAAAGATATTCACAAAGATAAATACAAGATATTCACAAAGATCATCAACAACAGATTAACAAACGCATTAGATGCTGCACAGCCGTTTATCACAGATAAACAATATGAAATACCGCTAGCATTAACCTTAATAGATTTCGAGAAGGCTTTCTATTCTATATATCCCAAGGCAGTAATAGAAGCTTTGACCAACCAAGGTATTGACAAACCGTACATAGAAACTTTAGTAAATATATACAGACGAGCAAAAGCTGAGGTAAAAATTTATGAAAACACCCCAGAATTTCCTACTACCAGAGGCGTCCGACAAGGAGACGAAATATCACCAAAGCTCTTCACTGCAACTCTAAAAATATATTCAGCAAAATGAACTGGCAGAACAAAGGAATACTCATTGATGGAGAATACCTCAGCAATCTAAGATTTGCAGACGACATCGTTCTGATTGCTAATAATTCTGCAGTGCAAGAACTTACAAGCGACCTAAATACAGCTAGCAATGAAGTTGGCCTAAAAATGAACTTGACAAAAACAAAAACCATGTAAAACGAGCTAGTGGATGTCCAAGATGTAATAATAAACAACACTGCACTTCAGACAGTAGACGAGTATGTATACCTGGGACAATTAATACATAAATCTGGCTCCTTACTTCCAGAAATCAACAGAAGAATAAAACTAGCTTGGACATCTTTTGGTAGAAATGCAGTTATATTAAAATCGCAGATGCCAATCCACCTGAAGAAAAAAGCATTCGATCAGTGTACACTACCAATCATGACATACGGCTGCGAAACTTGGACACTAAAGAAAGAGATAATATCGAAACTCAAAGTCACTCAAAGGTCAATTGAGCGATGTATATTGGGTATAACAAAGAGAAATCGAAAAAGAATAGAATGAATGGATCAGACAGAAAACCAAGGTTATTGATGTAATCCATAGAATTAAATCATTAAGGCAGAGAGTGGGACATTTAGCGAGAAGAACTGACAATAGGTGGTCCACTAGAATTACACTGTGGTATCCAAGAGGCGCCAAGAGACCAAGAAGACGTCCAAATTTAAGGTGGGACTATGGCATAAGGAAACAAGCCGGTACAATAGCCGGGCAGATATGAAGAATGAATATGTAAGGGAGGCTACACCATAATCGGTAGAATATGTTGAGAATGATGATGATGAAGCAAAAATTAGGGTTTCACTTCATTGCGTTCAATAAATAATATAATCAATATTGGAAACAAGACTAAATATTTAAAAAACAAATTAACATGAAATACTTATAACATCCTTAATGACAAAACACATATTTTCCATAATAAAATGATCGACATTCAAATTTGACATAATATTAGGTAATCTAATTTGAAGTGCATCATTTTTTATTGCAGAATTTTTATGTCAAAAAAGCATTTCGACTGGCCTAGAACCTAACTGATCTCTGATCTCATTTCCCAATATTGTTGTTCTTGAGCTACGTGCATGAACTCACGCAGATATTTAGTTGAAAAATAAACACATTATTGCTTAATTCATGAAATACAGTTACAAAATGTGTTTTTGTTTAGGATATTCTATTAAGTATCACGGTAACCGGCGAACCCAGAAGTGACTCAGAAGTAGGTGAATACGTTCTCACAAATTTGGACATTTGTTCTTCAAGAGTTTAAACTCGGAATTGGTAATACGTATTATTTTTAAATATGTTTATATGGGGTTAAGCTACAATTGATTGTAATGAAAGATACATTTCTAAATATCGTTTGACGTTTCTATTTCCACTCCGGAAATCATTTTCAAAAAGAGATAATTATGTTTTTTAAAACTGATGGTTGACTTACTTGCTTCAATCTTATTGGCAATATTTTTGGTTAAAAAAAAATTGAGGGCGATGTTTTTATCCTCAGAATATCAAATTCTAACTGTTTTATGTATTTTATTCTTTTATTTGATAATGTAGATTACATGATTGTGTATTGTGTGTTGGATATGTATTTTGTAGAATTGTAGATGATGTCTGCGACTTCCTTTAATTTGCTATTGTTGGCATGTTCTTGTTGTTGATTCTTCTTTTAGGATTGGCAACCAAAGGCTGCTACACTCTGCTGATAGGTTTGCTACACATTTTTTTTCATTAAGTAGAATGATTATGACGCATCTTTCCATTGTAATCCGTGCTGGTTATCCCAGGCATGCTTGCATATCTGAGATTTGTCGAAGTCTTTGTTCTTGATGTATGTTTCATGTTCGTTTATCCTGACACTTAATGGTCTTGCGGTTTCTCCCACATATAAATTGTTGCATTCACATGGTACTGTATAGATGCATTTCTTTGAACTTTCTTGTGTGTTGTTTGGTTTGGTTTTCGACAGGATGGATCTCAGTGTGATGGTTTTTTTATGTTGTTGTGATGTTGTATTTATTTCGTTTTTTTTTTATTTTTTCGATAAGCCCTTTATATATGGTAATTTTATTATCTTTTAATCGTTTCTTGTGCAATTCTTAACGTTAAAAATTATTTAAAGATCATCTAACTATATAAAAAGCTAAAACACAATGTTTGTCCAGTAGAGTAACTACGCTATCTAGGAAAGAAATTTCCTTATCTAATTAATTTTGATATATATCAAGGAAATAACCCAAAATCCAGCGAAGTAGATGAAAAATTATATGGAAAAGCTACTGCTCCACTGCTAAGCATGTTGCGTGAATTACCCACCAATAAGGGGAACCTACCATATAAACTCTTTGTAGACAACTTGTTAACCAGTGTTAACCTACTGTCCAATATGCGAGAAAATGCTATTTGGTGAACTGGTACCATTCGTGAAAATCGTTTACCTAAGGGTATACCTCGTCCGTGTCTCATAGGAAAATATAACTTATCGATGGGAGGGACGCACTTGATGGATCAAAATATAGGAAGGATAAGATATTAGATCCAAAAAATGGTGGTGGCCATTATTTACATGGTTACTAGACGTATCATTGGAAAACGCTTGGCATATTTATAAAAAGACCGGCAATTCTATAAAACAAATCGATTTTCGCAGATATATAGCCACCTCATATCTTATGAAGTATGGTACAGAAGCTAAAGGTGCAGGTCAATCAAAACCCTCAATTTCAAGCAGTCTCGGTAGTCGAACCAGCGACACCGTCAGATTTGACAGACAAGATCACATCTTGATATATATTCCAAACAAGAAAAGACGACGGTGTGCATTTGAAAATTACACTTCTGTTGTTAGAAATGTGTAGAAAGTGTGATTTGGGGTTGTGCATTGATTGTAATGAGCAGTTTCACACAAGATAATTCTCTATACATATGTAAAACATATTTTTTGTTTAAATATAGAATTTAATGAAGCTTTCGCATTTTTTCTTATTTTGCTCCCTGTATGTCCTAGAGTGACATATATGTCACAGCTAATAACTTTTTTTTTAAATAAGCCAGAAACTCGACTAGAGGACTCATACGAACAATAAATTACCATAAAATATATCATTTTTCAAAAATATAATAATTCAGGATATTAAGGGTTAATAATACTAACAATATTAATTTTATATTGTACCATTGTATATGGTACCATTAGTTAAACACAATGTTATTAAAACTTTTTTGCCTCCTAGTACTTTTTCGATGTCAGTTTTTATAGAGATGAGGCTACTTTTTTATTATGTTTTAAAAATTCTCTAGTTGGCTGTATAATACTTGTATACACTTTACTATGTATTAAATAGGATTACTGGATAAAGATTATACCAATAGAATGGGGTTTCGCGATTGGTTTTTAACGAAAAACACACAAACTGTCAATTTTATTAATTTTATCCTGTTTTGTTTACCGACGAATCTAACTTTAACAGAAATGGCATTACGAAACATCGTAACATGCACATCTGGGCCGAAGAAAACCCTCACGCAAAGTCTCTCGTCACCAAAGAAATTTTAAAGTCAATGTTTGGGCAGAAATTGTGGATAATAACCTAATAGACCAGCTTTCTACAAAACGTGTTACCAGCGTACTTAGACGAGGTCAATCTCGCAGTCAGGAAACATATGTGGTTTTTACAGGATGGCGCTTCAGCGCATTACCGCAATCCTGAACGTTTGTTTGGAAGGGTATATTTCTTGGCCACCCAGAGGAGTAGATCTTAACCCAATGGACTTTTGCTTCTGGGGTTTTATGAAAGGGTACGTATATTCCGTACAAATTATGAACGAACAACAACGAAGAAATAGAAACATGAAAGCTGCAAATCGATTTCGTCAGAAGCCCTTGATTTTCCAAAATATTCGATTTTCCTATTTAAAATGGTGGCGAATGTATATTCAAGAAAATGGAGGTCATTTTGAACATTTGTAAAATCCACATATTTGTAAATGGTTAAGTAAGATTATAGATACTTGGTAATAATATGAAAATTTATTTCTATTTTACATTTTGCTAGGTATTCAGAAATTTTGAAACATTAAAAAAGAAAAAACTGGCTTATCGAAAAAGTACTAAGAGGCAACAAAGTTTTAAAAACAGCGTGTTTAACTAATGGTATCACAATAATAATTACTTAAAACATATACAAACATTTGGAGGGGTTTAAGGGAACAAAATCTCCATAAAATTTTTATGGGGTATACAAATTTCACTGTTATTTCTTTTTAAAGATATTTCTGCCATAAGAAAGCCACATATCCATTTGCAATATAAATCTCTAACAGTTTTTGATATATTGAAAAAATCTAGATTTTCATTTTCTAACTTCAAAGGGTTTTTTCCATGTGCACATTTGTGCTAAGGTAGGTTACCTACCTTTTTATTACACCCTGTATATTGATAAATTGACGCAAAGGCGCAAAGGAAGGCAAATGTTACAAATAAAATTTAAAGATTAAACGTTATAATGAAACCATAAAAAATACCTAATTTAAAGTTATAAAAGAAAAATCTTGATCAATATTTTTCTTTTAGCAAGGAATTTGTGGTCTGATGCTATAACAAAAGCGTTAATATTTTCTTCAAAGAAAGGTTTTTGTAGAGAAAGTGTTTTCTAGATCTAAAACCGTCATTTTTCGGAATACGCATAAGCTTGTATGATGTAAATTTAATAGCACTTTTAAACGTTGAATTATGGTCCTTAATGTTCAGGATTTATATTTTGTGCTGTGTGTATAGTGCTGTAAAATATGCTAACATCACAGATTCCAAATGCGATTTTATCTTTGTTTTCCGGTCTCCAATTTAAGAGAAACTCATATTTCGCTACATAAAATTTTCTTAATTTTCTGGCAATAAATTAAAAGACGCAATCTCAGCAGTTTCTTTAACTTCTTGTGGAAGTTTATAATCATTTTCATTTTCTGAATCCACTTTTTTGTTTTTACTTAAATATTTTATAAAATATATTCAAAACTTTACATTTCAATTTTAGTAATTATTTCGACTTTTAGACTTAGATAGAATTGATGGAAAACTGAAACAATCAGATGGAGAAAATATAATTTCATTCTATCACTTTTATAAGACAGCTTATAAATAATTAATATATTTTGTTATAAAAAGAATCTCAGTTCTGTAATGATTACTAATTTTGGCTTGGCTTTGGGGTCATCGATGTTTTAATCGGCAAAAGCAGAATTGCAAATGAAGATGACATAATAGTATGTGAACCATCATAATAGAATATCTCTCTACCAGATTGGCAACGAAGAACCGTTATTGTTAAAGTGTAGCCTTGAAACTTGAGGTCAATGTTTTGGGAATTGCGTCAAATTTGCGAATCACCTGAAATTTTGCTGTTATGGGTTCAAGTTGGCAATAAAACTTTTAACTGTAATACAACTTTCATTGCCAGGAAATGAAAATAAAAGCCGATTGAATATTTTTATCAATATGTATATGTAGCAAAATATTTACCAAGGTTACAATAATATAAAATATTTAAATTTATTAAATAATATAATTAACGTCATTTTTTCAAATATTAACTATTTTTGGGACACTTGGGCTAGTATTATATTTGCTTTAATTGAAGTAATAACTTAGTCCAATCAAATTAGTAAAAAATATTCCTTTTTTCGTGACAAATAAGTAGACGGGTTTTGACTCTTAAAATGTAGTATGAGATATTATAAAAAGACTCTCATCTAGGGACTCATGAATTTTTTAGTGGAAATCTTTTTAAATAAACCATCAAAACGTCACACTCATTATTTTGCTCATAACTTAAAAACTTGTCTATTTAGAGATTTGACGTCAACAAACAACTTTTTCAGAAAAAAAAAGATACATAAAATGAGATATGCTAAATTAAAGTCGGATAATATAAACAAAAAAGTTGAACAACAACAATGAACGAAAATTAACAACAAAATCACCGTTTGTTCATAACTTTTTTATTATTTATAAAAATTTGTTTAAGTGTACCTAAACTTGACGGTCTTCTCGTGTTGTGTACAAAATATAGGCCGGATCGGTTGGATAGTTTTTGCGAAATTTAATTTTTATGAAATAAGATTTTTAAAAAATGAACTAATTTCTAAGGTTGGTTCAGATAATTTAACTAAATGGATCTCAATAATCCGGGGCTTATTTTCTTTGTTAAGAATATAAACTAATAACCCCTAGAATTTTTTTTTAATTACATTTATGTACACAAAATGATTTAATAATAAATAAAACTTTTTAAGCATATAAACATTTACAATAACTTATAAACAATAATATTTAGTTCAAATTAAATGGCTAAAAAATATTTGCAAGGCTGGTTAAAAAACACAAGTTTTAAAACCAAAAAAACCTAAGGGGTCCTACAACCTTAGGAGCCCAGATAGCCCCTTTTTCTTAAATCATTTTTAAGTTAATTAACAACATTAAGGGCAGAAATTAACCAAACTTTCATAAGAAAAGTCGAAGTTTTTAACTCAATTTTTAGCAAACAAAATTATAAACAATACGAGTCTTGTAAACAAAATGTACTTTGCGTTCAGACTAAAGTAAGTAACCGATTAAAATGCCAGCCGCGCTCGTCAAAAAATCCAACACAATTTCAAAATAGAGCGCTCGAAAAAAACATATCTCGGGTCACACTGGACCGAATTTGCTATTTCTTAAAATATACTCATTTGATCCTACCAGGAATCATCAGAGCCACTGGTACAGAAGTTTCCATCAAAAAAAGCTCCTGGTAGGATGAAACACGTATAAGCGAATATATAGAGGCACTATATGTAAAATCAAATCTTAACTATCTTTTCTTTTAATAACTTTATTATTGAAGACGCTTTATTTGGAAGACGCATTATAAAAACAATATATGCAATACGAACAGAGCTCCCTAAATATTCATCATTGGAACCAACGCAAGAAAGACATTATGACCAGAGAAATCATCAATTACAAAATGAATTTCTTTATTTTTCAGTATTTGATATTACCACCCCTACTCCTAATTACACTTTAAAATCTATTTCGCATGTATCGGATAACTTTTCTAATAAATTCTTGAGGCATTGCTTCCCATTCATCATTAAGCTCAGCTCTTAATTCCATTATACTCCTTCGTGCATGATTTCTGTCCCGAACCCTTCGTTTTTCATTTGATTTATGTCCGGGCTCAACGCAGGCCAATTTATTGTAGGTATACCAAGATCAGTCAGATAGATATATTATAGTGCATTAAAATCAAGGCATCACCAATAAATCCCGCGTATAGAACCATATGTTCCTCCAAAATGTCTCTTATGTACGCGTGTCTCCATCAGGCACAAAAACCAACTTGGTTTTCCCATCCATGGGAATGCATGCCCAAAACATACAAGAACCGCCTCCATACGTCACAATTTCTCTTATAAAACATTGACCAAATCGCTCTCCCGGCCTATAGACCCGAAGCCTCTTGTCGTTGCCATGTAGGCAGATCCTACTTTCGTCGAAGAATACCTGACCTCGTACCTCTCTAAGCTCTTCTTTGAGATTAACACCTGTCAAATGTCGATTTCTCAGGGATTTCAATACAAGAGATCGATCATCTCTCTCCTTTGTTATCCGTTTACGGCCTCCTCCTGTCGGCGGACATAATCACCAGTATCTTAGCAAATTGGCTCAAATTTAGTCAACTGAACGTGTTAAGTCGGTGCTTGTCGATTTCAATGAATTAAATGTTCCACATTTTGCTCCTCTTCTGACTCGCATATCTTTGATCTTTATTGTGGTATCTTGTTTGATTATTATGTAGTCTATTATCGATTTCAGCTTTCGTGTTTCTTGTGTCCATGTATATTTATGAATATTTTTATGTCTGAAGAATCCGTTGGTAATTTTTAGGTTGTTTAGTTCGCATAATTCAATCAAACGTTTTCCGTTATCGTTAATCGCAGTGTGCAGATTAGCACATGGGACATCAAGCTAATGGTGTGGTAATCGCTGCATGCTTTTGCGTTTTTTTTTGGGGGGGAAACAAATAAAGATCGACGGTAACCAGTCGTTGGGTAATACGCCTGTACTATAAATTTGGTTCAACAGTATCATTAAAACATCAATGTACTCCTCAACTATAATTTTTAGTATTTCGATAAGAAGCATGTCAGGTCCAGGGCTTTTCCCACTCTTCATTGTTTTTAATGCGTGTAATTTCTTCTTTTGTAATATCTGGACCTATTTTTTCTGAAATAACTGATAGGAATGTCATAAAAAAGAAGAATATCGAAAACTATTGATTCGAAATCATATCAGGTTTTTGGACGAGGTTTAAATAAACCTCGGTTTTTTTACCGGTACGCCAATGAATGTATCAAGTAAAAAATCGTCATCTAGTTCAGTAGTATGTCGCTTTCTAATCTAAAATAAGTATTTCATTAACTTGTATAAATATATCTTTAAGTAAAAATAACGATCTTGTCTTATGTCTACGGTATAGATAAGTAGAGACTGAGAATTGGAACGCGACTGTAGGTGTAGGTTATATCATTATGTTTGATCCTAATACATAGAATAGCCATTAACACAAGCAAATGAATAGTTTTAAGGAATATATTCTAAGTGAGAGTGAAATAAACGTTACGCATACCACTGTTACTTTCATTAATTAAAACAAATAGAAAATGACACATGGTTTTATTGGAATTAATATTAGCGGAAGAAGACCAACCAGAACAAAATAAATAATCATTCTTATTTATCTTTACAATCACACTAGTCAACATATAAAATTTAACACTCAAATCGTTTTCGAAAATCCTTAAATAAAATTATAAATTATCTTAACCTATAAATATTTACAACGGATTATAAATATTTGCAGTTTAAGATCATTCATAATTTTATGTTGGAATTTTTGGAAACTATTTTCGGAATGGATATACGCTGCATCAATCAAAATTCAGTAGAATATAAGGAACTTAATAAGACAATAAGAAGAAGAATAAGACAATATATCAGGGACAACAATACCGAAAAAATAGAAAATGTTATAGAGAAAAAGAAGAGCATGAAAGTGTTAAAAACTCTAAATAGCAAAGTCCGACAACAAATACATCAGATAAAAGACAAAAATGGAATCCCTATAAATGAGAAAAATTAATTAACAAATATTGTTGAAGAATACTATACAGAATTATACTCGTTCAGAAGATCCAAGAATATTAAATAAAGGTTCTGAAATACTACCAGAACTTACTAAGGATGCAGTTAAAAATATGTTAAAACTGATAAAAAATTGAAGAGCTCCTTGAGACGATGAAACACAAAAGAGATGAGTACAGCTGGAGTTCAAAATACTTTGGAGGCCGTTAAAATACTAATAACAGGTGACTCTTTGCCGGTGTTATTCCCACCTTTTGGCAAAATGCGAAGGTACTTTTACTATATTTGTTTACAGACAAACATAAACTTAAAAGTTGCAGACCAATAAGCCTGTTACCACACCCGTACAAACTGCTTACCAAAATAATTATCAACAGACTATCAAGTTCGATAATTACGATTAAGCGGTATTTCGAAAAGTTTGTAGTACCATTGAAACCTACAGAATGTAGATTGTACACCCTATAATTCATAGAATGAATTACAGGGTGTACAACGATTGATTGAATGACAGGGTTGTTTTTAACACTTAGGTTTTTTAGCAAAAATTTTGTTGTGAGCCATTCTCTTCTGTATTTTAATGGTAATTCTTCAGACTCTAATAACAAGGCTTGGATTGTAGTTGACTTCATGCATCCTGTGATAATCCAGATCCTTTGGTAGTGCATCTGATCTAGTTTCTTCAATATATATTTAGGGCATGTAGATAGGAATTGACTCCCATAGTTCAAATGACTTAGGATAAGTGCTTCATGGATCAGTTTTAATATTTTTGGGTCATTGCCCCACCATGTTCCACACAAGGCACGCATTATATTCAGTGCTTTACCCATTTTGACTTCCAGCTGGTTAATGTGTGCCTTCCATTTAAGGTTCTTCTGTAAAACCATTCCTAGGTATTTAATTTTATCTACTCACTCTATATGTTGTCTCTTATAACTGATATTTCCGGGCATTATTTTTTTATTACCCTTTGTAAACAAGATAACTGTAGATTTGCCTACAGAGATGATCAAATTATGATAGTGCAGCCAGGCCTCTAGATCGTATATATATCATATATCATATTATCATATCATATTTTTAACGTTCACTCCCTTGACTAGAATTACAAAATCGTCTGCATACTGTATGACTTTAGCATTTTTGGGGAACAAATCGTGTAATGAGTAGGTATATATGTTGAATAGCATTGGACTTGATGGTGATCCTTGTGTGGGTCCAGTGCTAGTGGTCTTTGGACCATGTACTAACCCACAGTAATACTCTTTTTATGCGGATTATTTTTATGCTATTTGAAAGTTGTGCGGTTTATATTTCATCCAAAAATTTCTGTTATTAATTATTATAAATAAATATTAACTATTCACATCCAGATGTAAGGAAATGCCTTTGGAATTTGGGAGATTCCCTTGTTACATGATATCCCTATTAAATCATTGCGAGTTTCGCATTGAAAGGTATAACCAGCTATTGTTTTAAAATAATTTTTCCCTTAACTTAGTTCCGTTTTATCAGTTGTTTAAAATATTATTTTTTATTATATAGAAGAGGTTTTTGCCATCTCAATATCGTAAGTCTAATTTTTTTATTTCTTATTAAATAAACCCTTAATAGAGGACAAACATGGTATTATCATAAGTGATATCGACAGAGTGTTGGAAACATGGAAAAACTATTGTTCAGAGCTCTACAGGGAAGAACACGTAAATCTAGGCCACACTTCAGCCCTCGAAAACATCGCATACAACCCTGAACCTGAAATTCTGCTGTCCGAGATTGAAGAAGCTGTAACTCACCTCAAGAAGAATAAATCCCCTGGCTGCGATGATATCACGGGAGAGCTCCTTCAGAACATGGGAGACAAAGGATGTTACATAATGTGGAAACTTTGCAATAAAATTTGGAGATGCGGAAAGTGGCCCAGAGAATGGCGCACATCATTGTGCATACCAATCCATAAAAAAGGAACAACTACAAAGTGTAGTAATTATCGTACCATCTCACTGATTTCCCATCCAAGCAAAATATTAATAAGAATCATTAAACGCCGTTTGCAACAATACTTAGACAAACAAATTCCCCAAGAACAAGCAGGCTTTGTCAAAGGGAAGGGTACGAGAGAGCAAATCCTTAATATGCGGCAGCTCATAGAAAAGGCACGCGAATTTAAAATTCCAATAATAATCTGTTTTCTAGACTACCAAAAGGCATTTGATTGTGTGAAGTGGGAAGTTCTCTAGACAGTTCTTCATGAGATGGGAGTTCCAGATCATTTGGCAATATTAATTAAAAACTTATACGAAGATAACTCAGTTAAAATAAGAATTAAAAACCAGCAATCTGATACCTTCAAAACCAGCAGAGGTGTACGACAAGGGTGCATACTATCTCCAGACCTGTTCAATTTATATGGAGAATACATAATGAGGAACGCACTCGATGGATGGAGAGGCGGCATCTCCATTGCAGGAAAAAAGATCTCAAACTTAAGATTCGCAGACGATACAACACTGATAGCAACATCTGAAGAGGAGATGTCGAGACTGATAAAGAGAGTAGAAACCAAAAGCAACAAGTGTGGGCTCAAGATTAATAATCAGAAAACAAAAATCATGATTGTGGACCACGCGAATATCCTTCAAACAACAGGCGCCCTAAATCAATTCGAGAAAGTAGACGAGTTCACGTATCTAGGATCTTCCTTAAGAAATGCAGCCTCCTCCCATACGGAAATTCGCAGAAGAATAGGGATGGCCAAGAACGCGATGAGTCAACTGTCAAAAATATGGAAGGACCGCTCTTTATCCAAAAAACTCAAAATGAGACTGGTACGGACACTCATTTTTTCAATCTTCAGTTACGGTGCCGAAACATGGACAATAAAATCAGAGGATAGGAAAAGGATTGACGCATTCGAAATGTGGTGCTGGAGAAGAATGCTACGCGTCTCGTGGACGGAGCACAGATCCAATCAGTCGATTCTCGAAGAGCTAAACATTCAGACCAGACTCTCCTCTCAGTGTCTTGCAAATGTTTTAAAGTTTTTTGGCCACATTGCGAGAAGAGACAATGACAACTTAGAAAGACTAATTGTGTGCGGAAACGTAGAAGGACGTAGAGGCAGAGGACGCTCACCTATCCGATGGTCAGATCAAGTACAGAAAGCCACTGGAGAGACGTTTTCCGAATCCATGAGAGCAGCCCAAAATCGCAAGAGATGGAGAGAATTGACAGCCCGCATTGTAGGAAATCACGATCCTCAGCAATGAGGAAACGACAAGAGAGAGAGAGAAACCCCTTAATTATTTGGTCCAACGAAGAATCTGGTACAAAAATAAGCGCCAAATTTTCATCTTACTCAAGGGATGTATTGTAAGAAAGAACAGAAAGAGCCATCGCAATTTGGATGGAGGAACTAATTCAAAGAAGAATTCCTGTAAGTGGTTATTTAATCCAGGAAAAAGCTCTTCAGTTTTATGAGTTATTGAAACAGTCAGAGCCACCAACTTCCACTTCCCAAGCTGGTAAAAAATAGGATGGCTAATCGTGGTTATAAAAAAAATGCATTTCATGCATTTCATAATATAAAGATCACATGAGAGAGTGCTACAGCAGATAAAGCAGCAGCAAAAATATTTCCACAGGAGCTAGTGAAAATTATTGAAGATGGGGACTATTGTGCCGATCAAGTATTTAAAGCTGATGAAATGGGACTGTATTGGAAAAAAATGCCTAGCCGTACTTATATTGCAAAAGATAAAAAAACTGCAAGTGGACATAAAGCAACTATAGATCGAGTAACATTATTATATACTTTGTAGCAATACATCAGGAGATGGGATGTTGAAACCGCTTTTAATAAATAAGTCTCTTAGGCCACGTGTTTTAGAAGGCAAAGATTTACTTTAAGAAAAGAAAAACATGGTTTTTATGGAAAAATATGGTTATTAATAAAAACAGAAATAGATAAAAGTCAAAAAGAAATTCTAATACCAGCAAGATATAAAAAGGAGCAATGGACGACGGAAGAAATTTTAGATTTAATGAAAGAACGACGTCAATATAAAAACAAAGATAATCAGATGTACAAAAAAGTGGATAAACAAATATAATACAGAATTAAGAAAGCGAAAGAACAATGGTTAAAAGAACAATGCGCAGAAATAGAACAATACCAGAAAAGACATGATAGTTTTAACACACATAAAAAAAATTAAAGAATTAACTCACAACAATAAAACAAGAAAACCGGGAATACTGAAAGATGCAAATGGGAAACGAGTGTTGAATACTAACGACAAATTAAAGAGATGAACAGAATACATCAATAAACTGTTCAAAGACAATAGAACAGAACAGATGGAGATAGAAGTAGAAGTGGATACGGTTTTAAAGATATTAAAGAGGAAATTAAAATGGCATTAAAAAACAGCAAAAATGGTAAAGCAGTAGGTCCAGACCAAATCCCTATAGAAACCTTAAAATGCATAAATGATGAAACCTTAGACATTATAGTAGACTTATTTAACTCAGTATACAAAACAGGCAATTTTTTTATATGCGCTTTTCTGTGGAACGTATCCACCACATAAAATGAGACCTTACTGTAAGGCAAGACCTTACTGTATTAAATAAAAAATGAAAGTCTCACGGAGAGAACAAAAATAATAAAATGGAAGAAAATAACGCCGTGAGAATAGTCAGAGCTAAAGCACCATATGGAAAAACTCGACGAAGAAGCTGGTCATACAAATCATACAAAAAATGTAAAAAATTTTATTGTTAATATTTTTAAGAAACTTTTTAAAGACTTGGTTGCTACCATCAAATGATAACTTACAAGTTACCAAATAAAATTAGGTCAAATACTACAAAATCTTTAGGTAAAGCCAGGCTTTTTAATAAACAAGTCACAACAAAAACGATAAACCGCTTTTAGTTTGGTTTTATTTTTGAGGAATAAATATTAAACAAATTTGTTTAATAACGGTATTCTTTACCATTTCAGGTGGGTCCCAGACCCGATGAAAATATATTTAGGAGACGGAAATACTTATGATTCGGTAGAACAGTGACCTTAACTTGCCTAATCCATCTAGAAGTCTTTGACTCGAATGATTCGCTAAATTAAGTATGCGAATTCCAGCAGAGAGAAGTAGGGGTAACACGGACGATCCGTTTTCATGTGAAACGAATTTTTAATAAGCTATATAATTTTGATTAACAAAACGATGGTCTCTTAAGCCAATTGCATAACCATCAATTACCTATTTCTTTTACTTTTCATATTGCTGTGGTTTTTTAATTTTTCCCTTTCTTCTCCCTAGTCTCTCTCTCTCTTTTTTGTATTCGCATATGAAACATGAAACAAAATGTTATTTTTAGTTATAAACACATCAAAATAATCTGGGGGACACCTATATTAATAGCTTTAAATCAATGATAGCTGCAAATACAAAAACAAATTTATATTTATAATCTTTTTTGTTGTTTTGTCGATTATTATAACAACCTGGATGGTAATGCTGATAAGAATGGCTATAAAAAATTTAACAAACTTGGGGTGGCATCACTCTTGGTGGAAAACCAATCTCGTTTCTCTGGAACGGTTTCTAAATGAAACATACTACCGCGATATTATTCTTGAATCTACTTTTGTACCCCTTGCACAACAAGCTAGTTCCTAATTTCAATTAACGAGCTACAATGAGCATCTGCATACTGCCAGGGTCATGCCAAAATTCCTCGAAGATAATGAAATTAAGGTTTTACCATGGCCTGCACAATCGACAGATTTAAATCCAATTGAGCACGTATGGGACATATTGAACAAATGCATTTTACAACAAAATATTGCGTTCAATACAAGACAGTAACTGTTTGAGGGCCTTTCAATGGAGTGGAACAGAAAATCGCAGCAAGACATTGACTATCTGATCATGAGTTTGCCTTACATATGTAGTAACTCGCAATCGTGGAGGTCATATACTACACTAACTTATCCTTAACACTACTTTGTTGGAAGTTGTGGGGGCAACAAATTACTTTTTTATTTTTTTTTTGTTACCATTTTTGACTTACGGAGTTCTCTTTAAATTTTCTTAAGAGCTATTGTGATAATTCTAAGAAAAAATGTTTATTTTATATTCGAGACACTTGTTTATACCTTTTTATTAAAAATATTTGAAATACAATATTTGAAATCCTTCTCGAATTTTTTGTTTTTGTCCCCTAGATTATTTTGATGTGTATTTTCCAATCATTTTACCTTGTTTAAACTGTTGCTGTCACTATCATATCTTTTTTTTTTCTGTGTCGTCTATGAATGTAAAACAAAATTTTTACGTGGCGTCATTGGATATTACAGGTATCAACGTCAAAATTCATACTTTATTTATTTGTAGAAAATAGTTTATATTCGTATTTTTAATGAATATAGTTTGGTGATTTCTAGTGAATCTAGATAGTGAATCTAAAAACATGACTGAAGCTGGTTTTTTCAAAGCAAAATCGGATAATCCACCAAAAATAGATGTATTTATGCTGACAGCATATTTTGTATCAAATCTTGATTTTACGAGCGCAGATATCAAAGGAGTAAAAGTTGCAAGGTAATTATTATGTTATATTTTAGACCACAACATAGATTTATATACACAAATGCACAGATAAATGCAGTTTATAATATACCAAAACATAACCTATACATAACCATTTATTTAAAACCCCTATTTTACATTTATATCATAATAATTTATATTTAATATTATTAAAATTCACTCAAAGATTACACGTGTATATAATATACTAGTGGCCCAAATTCTGGAAACATTACAAAAATTTTAGTTTTGTAATCAGCATTTCTCTTTTTCACAAGACTTATGTTATTTAAAGTTTATATATAATTTTATTGAATCGTTTTATGCTTCTACTTAATATTTAACAATCATTGTAAGAGGAAAAACCCTCTAAAAATTTTAAAATAAATAAAACAACAGCCGTTAGCTATTAGTAGATATATTTTTAAAAAATGGTACAATGGTTATTAGCAAGAAAATTAGTAGGTATTTGGTGGAATTCTGCGAGGCATGGAGTTCACGAGGTGAGCCAAATCTTCTGGTGTAATAACTCTAAAGCCGTTTTGAATAATGGCTTCTATCAGGTCTCTATTGTTACTTGGGTTTCGGCGTGATACTATCACTTTTAGCTTTGACCATAAATTTTCTATTGGATTTAGATCGGGACTATTTCCAGGCCAAAGCAGATTTCTCAACCATTCCATGGAAGTCTTAGTCGTATGACAAGGCGCTCCATCCTGCTGGAAGATGCATTGTTGGGCATCCCCTTCAAACAAATATCTGACAGTCGGCAGCAGTTTGGCTTGCAGTATCTCTTCCTGATATTTTTTTGCATTAATATTGCCCTTTGTTACTGCTAAACGTCCAACTCCTTAGTAATCATACAAGTCCATACCATGACACTCACAGGATGCTTCATAGTGATCGTAGTACACTGGGGCAAAAGGTCTTCCCCGGTCGGCGGCGAACAAACTTCACTCCATCACTCCCAAAAATCGAGATTCTGGTTTTATCACTCAAAATTACCTTATTCCACTGTTCTTCTGTCTACCCTCTGTGTGCCAAAGCCCAATCAATGCGTTTTTGCCTCTGTTTTGTGTTCAGGAACGGCTTCTTTCTAGGACTTCGTGCTCGCAATCCATTTTTACACAACCTTCTTCTGATAGTGCGGTCCGATATTTGTAAGCCAGTTGATTTGACAATAGCATTAATTTCTTTTGTCCACGAGAAAGTCGGCATATTCTACGCTCATCGTATTGACTACCTTTTGGTTTTTTGTCTGTTCTTTTTGTTGATTTTGTCGTTTCAGTGTTATGATAACGTTTACAAACTTTCATTACATCTGATTTTGTGGCACCACCACCCAATTTGTTTGCTATTTCTTGATATGTGTAACCTTCTTCTCGAAGGATAATTGCTTTGGCTCTCTTTCCTGGTGACCAGTCAGCACGTTTTGGTTTCCATATTTTAATAAACAGTTATGTTTATATATATATATATATATATATATATATATATATATATATATAGAGAGAGAGAGAGAGAGAGCGAGAAATACATAAAATATTAAGCAGAAATACAAAACAATAAAATAAAAATGTAATTGCACTGATAAACTATATAAATCACGACCATGAGGCGAGTGTTGCTGGAAAAACGATAATTTTTCTAAAATTTCCAGAACTTTGGCCACTAGTGTACTTTGCAAATATTAGATAAATATGTTTGAATAGCTCAAATTTATTCAAAATTTTTAATTTCACTCTGAAAACTAGTGTTAATGTTTTTAAGTCTATTTATATTTTTTTTACTTTATAAAGATCTATATTATTAATATAAGATTAAAAAAAATCATGCATACTCCCTATTTTGTATTAATTTGAGCTAGTAATGAGATAGTTCAGATTGATAATGAGCGATAGATAATGAGTTCGTTCAAATTCAAGTTCTAAAATTCCAATTAAGAGAGAAAAATTTTAAACTTTTATATAATTATTTTTAAAATATTTAAAATAAATCGTGTTTATGAGCAAACATATGCAATATATGCAACTATATTTACTTTACATATATTCCGCTCTGTATAAATTAGACTAGGTTAAGTCAGTATGTAGAACTTGACGATAAATTTTTGTTCTCGCATGTCCCTTTTAAGAACTAAGTTGCATGTTTCAGTGCATGTTTACTTCTTTAGTTAAGTTGGAGTATTACTCCAACTTCCCCTATCGGTTTCGCTTCACTAACTGTAACTTAAAACATAGTTGTTTATAAATTTACTTTCTTGTGCGGAAGCTATCCTAGCTATTCGATTTATCTAACATTTTTATTCTCATTTCGTTGAACACGTAGAACGTGTACTTTGATTAAAACTAAATATATTGCATTTTTCAAACGATAAGAAACTATCAGGATGACACAGTGAAAGCAAATACTTGATCAAGGAATCAAAAAATTAGGAGTAAAATACCAGATTGTTTTTAAGGTTCTTGATAACTATTACAACGTATATTGTATTGTTTTAAGACAACTTATTCCACTTGAAAATTATGAAAACCATTATTATAATAACAATAGCCATAGCAATACAATTTATTAAAAAAGTTACACACTATAAAATGAACGTAGAGTATTTACATATCAACCTACTGTACACCGCTCGTGACATTCGCTCTGATGATACTATCGTCCTCTTCTACCCCAATCTGTAAAAAACTCATCGATTTTACGTAAAAATCTTATTCAGATTTTTAAAGGTTTTAAAAGGTGTATAAGGGATAGCTGAAGACAAATCCTTGAAGAAGTACAGCTGATTTTGCTTTGTCAATCATCATAAAAAGTGAAAAAATGGTTTTTTGGCTATAAAATGTTTCTTATACATTTTAGAGAAAAATAGTTCAAATAGAAGTTGTGGATCTTAAAAAGTTCTTTATTTTGCGAGTTTTTAAAGTAAAATGTATAAACATTTGACCGAGATAAGTGCGAAAAACTTAGTTTTGCAGTAATTTATATAATACCTTTGTTTTTTGAAAAATGACTACTTGAAATTATGGCAATTAACGAGTTATTGAAGTATGATAAATCTCAGCTAGATCAACCAAATAGTTTATAAGTTATTCAATTTGTTTATCCTGGAGAGTGATTATTTAAACAAATGTACTTGCCCAAACAGTGACTCTAGGAGTATTTAGGACATTGCAATTGATTCTTGGTGTGTTTAGTTTTAAGATATATATTAAAGAAATTATAGCACTCATTAATTAATAAATAATTTATTTTTATAAATAAACTAAGGAATAAATTATATTTTCCATAAAAAAATTAATGAATTTTATTATTATTTCGGAAAATTTTTTTAAATTTTAATAATATAAGACGACTTCGGATAGGACATTCAAAACTCACACACGGCTACCTAATGTCCTCTAGCATCCGTCCCTCCTGTCAAATCTGCCAATTTTATTTGACAATCAAACATATTCTCACTGAATGCCATCAACATTCGGCCAGAAGATTACAATACAAACTCAAAAGTGAAGTACGAGATATCCTAAACAACCCTGACCAAATAAAAGCTGTGCTACAATTCCTTAGAGATGAACACTTATCAAAAAATATAATTAGATTTTAATTTAGACATTGTATAACATATTATTATCATTCCATATTATTGTAACATATTCTTAATGTAACACTTAATGTTTGTGTAATGAAAATTCATGTTATAGTACCTGTGTAAGTGGCCATAGTAGCCGAGCCCGTTAAAGTTGAAATAAAAAAAAAATTAATAATGAATGTATATTTTTATATAAATATATAATTTTAAATTTAAACTAATACTCTAAATGTGTTTTAAATTAAAATATAAAACGACTTATTTTTTAAGTTAAGTTTTTATTACACTCTGAATAAATGATTTCAAAATAAATTTTGAAACAAATCTTTTTGTCTTTACAAGAAGAATTAATAATAATTACTATATATATATATATATATATATATATATATATATATATATATATATAAAGTAGTTAGGTATTATTGACTGACACGTTATGTAAAATAAAGTTTTATTTTGGGGTTGCAGTCATTAATAGGGCATGAAACTGAAACTCTTTGTTCTTTATCTAGCTTTCGCAAAATTTATTTGCTTCTTCAGGATATGCTAAAATATGGTATCAGTAAATACAATGGAATTAAAATTAAATAGAAGTGTATAAAACTAGTATAAAAACTTACAACATGAGGTTAATTGAAAATTTAATGGATTAAACAGTAATGGAAATGCAGTATTTCAGTTTTGCAGTATTTGTAAGTACAAATAATTTTCTTATTCGTCGGAAGAACCATCGACAAGGATATTTTGACAGCCAAAAGAGATAGCAAGGATTGATAGGAAGTTTGTGCTAAATTCCGTGTAAGCAAAACAAAGAAAGGAGGTTCAGCTAGAGAATTTTGAGGAAAGAACAGTTCTATATATAAATTTAAATTAAAAAAAAAACAGGTACATTTTAGAGCTAAAATAATTGAAATTTAATTGGTTTTTGAGAACAATATTGCAAAGTCATAAAGTCTTAAAACGAAACAATAGTTTTTTTTTAATTTTCTGTAAATTTAGTATCTGTGTTTAAAAAATAATTTAACTTGGGTTGCGCAGTGTAATTTGTCAGGATATGGAAACATTTATATGTAAAATTGATTTGTTTTTACGTGTAATAATCGTCCAAGGTATTTTATCATTATATTTAAATTTAATTGTACAAATTTGAGTTTTATTTATTTCCTTTTGCGCCTGTTGTTATTGAATACTAGACAAAAAGACGAAGGTATTGTTGAATAATTACTAATTTGGCGTATGCATTTAAAATTATCCAGATACCTGAAGTATAAAATTCAATAATTTTATGTTTGTTTTAATTCTATTAAAATTCATTAAAGTAAGAATTTTATTTAATTTTCAAATTTATTTCAAAATCATAATAACTGTTTTCGCCCAACGCGAAGGGCTGTGAAGAAACACCTAGTAAATAGTGTATAATAGAACAAAAGTAGAAGCACATAATTACGTTATACAAGTTTATATTCTTCTTTTTTCTCTAATTTTTGAAACAATTAAGGAGAATCAAGGCTTGTGTATAGCCTGAAGTGAGTCTGTGCTCCACTGGGATTGTGTAAGACTACCTACCCGCTACTCAACATTAAGAAAACCACATGCATGCTGTGCAAATGCAGATCTCGGGGCGCTGATGGCAGCGAACGAAGATGCACGTTTCTACAAGACCTTATATGAAAACCTAGAAAACCTGCGAAGATTATACTTTTTATTTTCTTTAATTTAGTCACCTAATAGTTTTTCTAAATTGATTTATCATTTATTTTACCAGTCTTTACTTATTAGATTTATTAAGGTATATTGGTAAAAGAGAAAATAGAGACCTCAATGCAGATTATTAAATAATTAACTAGAGAGAACATAGTTTTTTGAGATCTACTTTCTCTTCTTGCCCGGTAAACTAATTATTAATACTGATTATTTTAAATTGTGTTATTGTCAAATAGACCTCCTTTCGTTTGTCTGATATTTGGATTGCTAACGGTATAAATGTACAAATGTACATAAATATATATACGACTAGAAGCTGTAGAATAATTTTTTTAGTGAACTGTCAACAACAATGAATTTGCAATTCGTGACAAATTATGCAAATTGCCTAGAGAGTACGGGTGTTATCCTTGAAATTCCCTTTGAAAGAGAAGCATGTTTTTAACCAAAACAAATGCATAGGAAATTTAATTTAGCTATGTTTTGATTATCCACTTGTATTTTTTTAAAATAGTGAAACAAGCACAATTTCAGTACATTAAGCATGCTGGAGGTGTCAACAAAGTTATGTGGAATTATTTAATATCTAACGAAACAAGCACTAGAGAATTTATGTTAAGATTAACACACTAACCAACTGAAATAATTAATGAGTTTTAACTTAAACTTAAACTTCATAAACGAGTCTTGAATTTCAAGATAAAAACTGCAAAGTCTATATTGTTTACCAATAAAATATGAATCATTATACAGGGTGTTTCAAAAAGGTATGTCATAAATTAAATCACGCATTCCGGGGACAAAAATAAATTGATTAAATCCAACTTACCTTAGTATAAAAGTGTACACAAAAAAAGTTACAGCACTTTGAAGTTACAAAATAAAAATTGTTTTTTTTGGATTATCTCCTAAACTACTTGACATTTTATAATAAAAATGAATACGTTACTTTCTTGTTCTTAAAGCATTTTTCATAAAAAAGAAACAACAAAATCTTAGCGCACAGAAAAATTTTAAGGGGGTGTGCAGCCCTAAATCCCCCCAAACATTTGAGTACGTTCAAATTAACTGAATTTTGCGGCATCATTAGTTTAACACATTATTTTTAAAATTTTTTTGCCTCATCACTTTTTTCAAAAAACAGTTTTTATTGAGTTACGGCCCTTTTCATGAACCTTAACATAATTAACAAGTACAAAAAATTTCTATAACCTCTATAAATATGATATTACAATAAATGTTCAAAATAACCCCCATTTTCTTCAATACACATTCGGTATCGTTTTAATAAGGAAAACCGAATGCGCTGAATAATCATACTTTTCTGACGAAATTGATTTGCAGCTTCAATTATTCTAACCCTCAATTGTTGTTCGTCCTCTATTGTTACAGAATACACTTTCTCTTTCATAAACCTCCAAAAGCAAAAGTCCATGGGGTTAAGACCTGGACTTCTGGGTGGCCAAGAAATAGGTGCGTCACGACCCCTTCCAATCCCCGACCAGGATACTGCCTGCAAAGGTATTCCCGGACGCATCTAAACATTCCGTATATCTATTTGGCACCTAGGACTTTTCTATTGGTCCTTTGCGGCACGCGGTCATGTTTCAACCAATAGGGGCGAGGTGCCAAAAACGTATATGGAATGTTACTTTGGTACGAAATTCATATACCGAATGTCAAATATTCGTAGACCCAAAGAGACGACTTCTCTAGTCGTTCATTAAAATCAGAAAAGGAAAGTAATTTTAAAATATTTTTTAATTTACTATAAAAAAAAGTAAGTCACTGCAATTGGAAATAAAACAAAATACATTTAAATAAATAATAAAAAAAATTATTTTTAATTAATAATAATAAATAATTTTTAAAATATAGTATTTATATGAAATTCAATAAAGGATGTAGTTTTGGACTTTGTCAACATTCTACACATCTGGTGTTTTTTTAGGGCTATTGTAACGGGTAAGTTTCTGAAAAGTTTCGTAAGCTTATTAGTGATTTTTGGGAAGTACGGAAGAGAATCATATTTTGTAGATCGTTCTAAAGTGGACGGAGAATTAATAATCTTGATTATTATATAATATATTATTAATCAACTGTATGTTATTAGAAATGGACGCTAAATTTTCGCCATTGGGGGCTTCTGAAATCGAATGCCTGTAACTTTTAGAAAATAGATATTTATTAATGTTAGTGATGGGATAGGACTTATCAATGAGAACAGACTTAAGTAGATTTAGATACTCATCTTTCTATAGCGAATGTGTCAACGTATGTACTCTAAGACTAAGGGCTTGTACTAAGTTATGTTTATATCTAGTTGGGTGTATAAAGTGATAATTTAAGAAACGGTTGCTAGTCATTTCTTTTCTGTAACACGTGGTGCCAAGTGTGTTACCTTGTGTGCGAATGATTCGTATATCTGAAACAGGGATGCTATTCTCACTCTCCAATAATTCACATGTTACTTGGACGTGATTATCAAAGCTATTAAAAATTGACAAGGTGTTCAAAAGCTTATCAAGTGGTGTTGCTAGGATCAGGTCGTCGACATATCGCTTTACAAAGGGAACTCGAAAATCTAACTCTGATATTCCCATTGATAAGGTCGTTAAGTACAAAATTAACTAAAATGGAAGTGGTCCACGATCCCATGGTAGTTACAAAAATTTGACGATAAAATTTGTCATTGAATATTAATTAATTAGGGTCGAAAGTCAAAATTCCGAGAAAGTTTCCCATGATACTGGACTGTGAGGTTGAATTTTATTCCAATGGTCCCGGAGGGAGGTGACTACGCTGGAACACGGAAGATTTACAAACAAAGATACCACATCAAAGCTTACTAGGACATACTCACTTAGTAGATTAAACTGGGCTAGATTAGTGTTCGGAGCAATAGAATCTGGGAGCATTTCCATAGTGCTGATGGAGGGATTTTTCTGTATATATATATATATATATATATATATATATATATATATATATATATATATCTATTTTTATGACTCTAAAACAGATCGAAAATAAAATAAATTTTTATTTTAAAAATACCATGAGATGATAAATATTCAAAACCCTGTATAGGTTAAAAATTTATAAATATAATGTTTTATTTTTGTAATAAGTGTTTTCGTATAGAAAAACAATTCGGGATTATTTAGAAAGTAAGAAAGTATTGTTTTAAATTTTACAAATAATTGATTATACATGGTTTTGTAGCAGATAAGAATTCAAAAAGAATTTTAGATATAAAATGGGTTGTATATTAGTTTCTTGAAGGTAATGCTATGAATAGATGTTATCTTTTACAAAGAGACATTTGCATTTGTAGCAAAACAAAAGAAAGCTTAGTCGATATCATATCCTGTTAATTGAGGAAAAAACCAATTACAGTAAACACGCTGGGTTTTTGAAACTTAAAATTAGGAAAAATAAAAAGGACTAGGGGAGGAGAATAGGAAAGTCGACTTGAAAATTGAACCAGGAAATTTGAATCATTGTGTTTTTAAGATCGAGAACGAGAAGTCCACTTTAAGAACAGTGTGGGAAAAAGAATTATAAATTTTTGTGTGTGAGTTTAAGTTGGTGAGCAGAATAGTTGTAGACGAATCGAGACCCAAGTAGAGAATCTCAAACTCCTTGTGGCCGAAGAGACTCCTAAATCTGTAAGAAAAGGAAAAAAGTTATATAAAGTTTAGAGAGAGTTAGAGACGGAAGACGCAATTTGCGGAAAGAGTCCCATTATTATTATCGTGAAACGAGTAGGAGGTGTTTTTTTTAATTTGGAGAGAAACTGAACGAGTGCTGTTTTTTGTGTAATAGTTTTTGGAGGGAGGAAGCAGAGCCACACGTGTTTGGGACACATCGCAGAAAGAAGATAAAAAAGGTCAGTCAATTTGTTTGTGAAATAAGCGTTGTATGTACACCATATATTTTATTTAAACTCATATCATAAAGCAATTGATAAAAAATGAATTGAATTCATGTCAGAAAATTTGCATATATTAAAATTTGTTTGTTTTTAAGAAAGTTAATGAGAACAATTTTGCAGTAAATCAAACAAATTGGTTTAAAAAGGGAAATAACAGAATTAAGCTTTCTTTTGCTCTGAGGAATAGATAATTCAGTGTATACAATTTTTATGTTGATAGTTATATATGGTGTTGAAATAAATGGTAATTGTTTTTAAAAGGTTATAAATTGTGTTATAATATTTATTCTCTTAGTCTATCCTAAAGAAATCCAGCATCCAGGAAATATTAGAAGCCACGAATTGAAAGTAAAATAAATTTATTGTGTAGTAAAGAACCCTGAGAAATTAAATATTATTTGATCTAGTTTAATTCAATTAGAATTAACAACAATTAAAACAAAGCAGATCATAATAATATATATTAATATTTTACATTTATGTGATATATATATATATATATATATATATATATATATATATATATATATATATATATATATATATATATCGTTCATCGATCATAATTACGGAATATTCATTCTGTCTCTCGCTATAGCGAAACACAAAATAAATACCTCAAACTAACCTATTTAACAAGTGTTATTCAGTCGTCTTCAAACAGCTCTAATATAGTTAATAAGCATCTTCTAAATGATTTACATCAAAGGGACAGAGAGAGTGTTCTATAAATGCAGTTTCCTTTTGTGAAACACTTTTCTTTAGAAACCCTTCTGTAGAAACCCTGTATAGTTTACATTACTTAAGAGAATCTAAATATAGGATTTACTTACTTTGTGGTAAAAATGCAATTGATTAGTATAAAAAATTATGTGTGGTCTGAAATGGAAAAGTAGACGATTCCAAGAAGAATAAATTCGTTTATTAGGAATTTCCACAAAAAATTTTATTTCCAGATGGCTCGCATTTTTCTCTATTAAAGTTGGACAAAGACCCGAGCTTTAAGGGATAACTTTTGATATATGTGTGCTTTTTCACTAAAGCTCCATGATATTTGAAGTAAACCCTTTTTACTTGTCACTAACCTCATCAATTTATTGAGTTATTCCGGCAATAAATGTCGGAATATTAAGTGTTATCTATAGAAACATTTTTCACTGTCTAAATAATACCTTAAAGGAGTTTTACTCCTTAAACTTAAACGGTGAAAAGAATAGAAATTTGCAACATTTTGTTTAAAAAAAATCGTTCAACATTGTAATAGTACAGAAATTTTGTAGTATTCCCATCAAAATTGACAAAAATTGAAAACCTCGGAAAAACCCACTTAGAACCACGATCTATCTTTGTGGTTAAAAGAGCAATGGTAATGAATAAAAAATGAGAAGAGACGAAGATTTAAAAATACGCGAAAGAAATCTGAACGCCCAAACTTATTATTGAAAATAGTTTAAAAAAAATCGAACCCTATATGTGCACGATTCCTGAATATTTATCGACAGGTTTAAAGCCGCCATCAGGGAACGACCCCACATTATTAAAATACATATCGCACATTCAAAAGTTTTTATAAAAGGATACTTATTATTATTATTGTTCTGAAGCTATTTTCTTGTGGCATCTTAATGCAATTTACTATTTTTGTTGGGAATAAGTCACAATTTTACTTAAAGCACATTTGAAAATGACTGATAGCACAAATTTTATTGCACGTGAGATAAAACCCAATATAACATCGTAAAGCAGTGACGGAGATTTTCTATAATAAAAGATTCAGCGTTGTCTAAAAATGTTTGAGCTTTAGCTAAAGTTTTTAACAGATCAATTAATTTCAATTCTTGTCTTAAATTTTGTAGTCATTTTAGTCAACAAATGATATAAGTCCGTAATCTCTAAAGGTACAAAATATTTACAATTTTTAAAAAGTAGAGGGTCAATTTATAAGGCCCCAATTTTCTTAAAAAGGATTAAAATTTCCAAGCGACGAAACGTGTTTTGCAGATTGTGAGTCATTTTAGTTAAGATTAACAGGTTGTGTTTGTAAAGTTCTGTGATCATAACAAGCAGAATTGATAGTTCTATAATAAAAAGCGATATTAAGGAGTGAACTTGTGTAGTAAAAATGTCACAAACGTCTCATTTTACTCCTGTGAAATTAAAGTGTCATTTAACCGTGCCAATAAAAACTTTTGTGTTAAATGTACATGATGCTCTTGTACATGAGTTGGGGAAACAACGATTTATACACTTTTAAAGCAACGAAAGAGTGGAAGTATTGCAGAAGCACCTAAAACTTCAACAGGGAGAAAACCCATTCATGTAGACTATACTGTGAGACAATCAAATCGAAGAAAAGTTCATTTATTTTATTAAAAAAAAATTTTACTTTAGATACATTTTTTAATAGACATTAATGAAGACAAATCTTCGCCAAACATTAAAAGAGATCAATTGTGGAAATCTTTACATGAATTAGGATTCGTTTATGAGAATAACAATAGAAAATCTGTGCTCATAGAGAAAGAAGAATTTTTTTGTTGGAGGAAGCAATATTTACGGGAAATTTGAAAATTGAAGAGAGAAGGCGAAAATATTTTTTATTTAGATCAAACATGGAAAAATGAAGGGCATTTTGTAAAAAAAGATTGGCAAGATAAACTGGTTACAAATGCTCGTCAGGCATTTATAGAAGGTTTGTCTACGGGCTTAACATTTTTAAATGGTAAAGATCGCCGTTTAATTATAACTCATATCGGAATGTTCCCATGAATTGGAAAAATCCAATTTTGTTTATACAATTCATTATTTAGTTGAAAATATGTATTGTCAGTATATAATGTTAATAACTCCATTATAGCTGATATATTTAGTCTTGTTCTAGTTGCCAATGTATCATCATTCTCTAATTTTGTTTTGATTATTTTAAAGACGAATCACATGCTATGATTTTTCTGACGGGTATTCCCAAGTTAAACTTGATTTCATGTAATCGAATGAACTATCTTACAAAATAGTAGTTTTCTTGCTCTTCAAATAAAATGCTTTGTCTTGGTGGAGAGTAGATTGCCGCTACTGTTACTAACCGGTGGTTTACAGCAATACTTTGTATTTTATCTGAAGCATAAGGTTCAAGTGCAAAGTGTTTAATAGGTTCTTCTTCTCTTCTTCTTCAGCCTTCATTCATCCATTGTTGGACATAGGCCTCCTCCAATTGTTTCCACGCTTCCCTATCTTTTGCAATTCTCATCCATTGCTTTCCAGCTACAGCTGTTATATCGTCTATCCATTTCTTTTTGGGTCTTCCCACGCTTCTTTTTGTTTCTCGAGGTCTCCAGAATGTCACTTTATGAGACCATCTGTTGGTGTCTTGTCTTGCTACATGTGCTACCCATTGCCATCTCAATGTCGCTATTTTTTCCATGATGTCGGTTACTTTAGTTCTTCGACGTATTTCGGTGTTAGGAATTTTGTCTCTGAGGCTTATATTTAACATGGCCCTCTCCATGGCCCGTTGAGTTACTCTTAATTGTTCTGCCATTTTTCTTGTTATTGCCATAGTTTCCAATCCATAAGTTGCAACTGGTAGTATACAAGTGTCATAGGTTTTTCGTTTTAAGTGTATTGGGATTTTTCTGTCTTTTAAAATGAAGCTCAACTTCCCAAAAGCAGCCCATGATAATTGTGTCCTTCTTTTAATTTCTAGGGTTTGATTTTCCTTTTCGTTTTTAATTGCATGTCCTAGATATATATATTGTTCTACCTTTTCTACATTGATGTTATCTATCGTGATGTTTTCTAGGCTGTTGCTTAATATCTTTGTTTTGTCGAGATTCATTTTTAATCCTATTTGATTCGATTTGTGATTTAAATCTTGTAGCATTGATTTTAGTTCATGGATATCTGTGCTTATTAGTACTATGTCGTCTGCGAAACGCAAATGGTTAAGATATACTCCATCTATTTTTAATTCCTTTTCGACCCAATTTAGTTTTTTGAAGACATTTTCTAATGCCAAAGTTTAATAGGTTACCTGATGATAATTGCTGTTCCAGTGTAGATGTTTTTTAAATATGCTTATGTATAAAAATAAATGTAGACTGTTCTGACTTAATGTGGAAATACGTAGATCACGTCATAATGCGTGTGATATAAAATGCGTAGTTACATTTTGTGCTTACACTTAAATTATACCAGCTTGACGTGGGAACACGTGGAATGGCGCAGTTTAGGGGCCAATTAAAAGTTCTAGATTCTTCGTAAGTTAGTCCAAATATCTCTACGGAATAGTTTAAACAGTTCAAAAAGAAAGGGGGAAGACATATTTAAATTTGATTTATTCCAGATGATGATTGCATCAAACATTTCTCTGTATAAATTAATTACACTCATTGTAAGTTGTTTTTTGAAAAACATTTTAATAACTGCTTACCGAAGGAGAGTACACTAAGAAAACAAACTATTTAAAAATGCTATGTGGAGTGTATTTCAAAAATTAAGCGGGAGTTAGAGGGCAATTTCTTGTATGTTGTCGTGAATAAAACAATAGATGTATGCTTCAGGTATATAACTAATTTGATTATTGGAATTTTAAACGAAAACTTTGCGAAAAACAATAATTAATTGACGTTAAAAAATTGGAAAAAACAAATTAATTAACTATAAGTAGATTTATACAAGATAGTTTAACAAACCTAACAGTTTATCGTGCTAGTTAAATAGTAATTTGTAAAGTAAATTTAAAAGTAATTAAGTAAAAAACTAAGTGAAAGTGATTTGTATACTGAATATTGGAATCGTGAGTAGATAAAATATACTTTTTTCATCTATTTGGACTTAGATATTCAAGTAAATCACTGCAATCAGTTATAAGTATTATTTAATTTCTATGAACTGGTATCACAGCGAAAGCTGTAAAACAGCACTGGTTTAAGTCGGATTTTAAATCCATTTAAAAGATGGCATCTTCCAGTCAGCTACCACAAAATGCACCATACTCTAAAGCAGTTAGTCTACCACGTAGTATATTAATCCCAAACAGAGATCAAGCTATTCTATTTAACACTCTAGAGAATTGTACAATTAATGACTATCTTAAAGGATTGAGTCAGCATATAGAACCAAAAAATATAATTTTCGGATCCCGTATATCAAACGGTAGAATATGCATATATCTATCATCTAAAAACGTAGTAGATAAATTCATAGCAGAAACAAAGAAGATACTAGTAAATGGAAATATACTAGAAGCGAGAAGATTAACAACTCCATCAGTCCGCTTAATTCTGTCCAATGCATGTCCAAGCATACCTCCTAACTTAATAATGGACGAATTAATAAAACTAGTTTACTAGTTTAATTCCTCTCTCAGACATTTCATACCTACGGATAGGAGCAACCAATCATGCCTTCAGTCATATTCTAAGCTTCCGAAGACAAATTTTCGTTTCACCTTTTCCAGACAACTTTGTACTACCTGAATCTTTTATCATCGAATTGGAATAAACATCATACCGCATATTTATAGCCCAAAACGAAACATGTTTCAAATGCAAATTAACTGGACACCAGGCAGCTAATTGTCCAAATATTTCACCTTCTAACCATCCTCACAATGCTAGTGCAATGCAAACAGAAATGAGAAAAAATTCATCAATAAATCATACTCAACAAGATTATGTACAAAATACTCCCACAATATCAAATACCACCCCCTCCACACTTACTACGTCTTCTCAAACTACATTACAAACAGTAGCAATCCCAAATTTATCAATAAACCAAACCCAATAATGCTCACTACAAAATACATCTATACATTTGACCACTTCTTCAGTTAACACTAAGATCGCAACACCTACATCGTCTGAGTCATTCTCCAATACCCAAAAACATAAATCAACCTCACCCGAAACAAGTCAATACTTACTTCCAAATAAAAATACACATATGAATTCTTACGAACCCCATTTAACTTCGAACAAAGCAACCGGAAAAAGAACCCTAGAAGATGCAATCACGCCACTCGCCGAAGAAAACTTTGCAAAACCTAAGCTTCAATTAAAGAAAAAAACCAAAACTGATGACAAAAACTTAAGAGATGAGATACCAAATCTCCAAACATTACTAGAACCAGTCAGAGAATATGTAGAAAGGGAAAAGCAATTGTTAAGCTTTGATCAAGTAGTGGATCTATTTGAAAATATACAAGGATCAAAAGACATAATCAGCCTAACAAAATTGTACTCAGAAGACTCTCATGCACTTATAAAATTTCTAACGAAATTACATCCATACTACATCGACAAAAGAATGAAAACCAAAAGCACCAAATTAATACGAAAACTTGGCAAACACACAGGTTTACTCTCTGCAGTGAAAACTTCATTTTCGGAAGAAGATTCCGACTCATCGGTAAATAATTCCTCTAAAGAATAATAAGATCACTGTTGACTTCATGTTTGTTCCATCACATTCAGGTATACAAGGAAATGAAGAAGCAGATGAACTAGCCCGCTTAGCATGCTTTAGCCAGGGCTCCATTCTTATTAATGAGGTTTCTTCTGGTGACTTCAAGTCAAAATAAAATATACAGTGTTGAGTGCGTGGCAGAATAAGTGGAGTGCATCGCAAGGTAAACTCAAGGAAATCGAACAATTAGTGAAACCGTGGCTCCAACCCACAGCGAATAGACACGACCAAGTGAGAATAGCGCCTCTTTGCGCGGACTGTGCCGCCAATGTGTGAGAATTGTCAAGCAACACTCTCCGTGGAGCATATACTAATTCGGTGCAAAACATATGAAGCAACAAGAGGGAAGCACACTATCCCAAAAATAATATAAAGGAAGCCTTAGGAAAAAACATGAACATTAAAAAACACAATAAGTTATCAACTATTGTAATTTTTTCTAACTTTATCTGTATTATATTTTTTAGGTCGCTAATAACCCATGTGGTTGCAGCGTAAATAATTAAAAAAGACCTCTTTTTACCCAACTCTTTATCAGGTGATAAAATAGTTTTAATGCTTTCAGATGGTGCGACATATATGTTAAAGCCTGAACACAGAGTAAATAGAATTGTAGATAAAATACGAAATATGTTTCTGTATAGACAAAAAAATAATCTATATATTAAAAAAAATTAAAACTTTACTTAGGACTTACCAAAAAAAAAAGCGAAAAACTGCAAAAATCGCAAAATTTATAATTCACTTTACTTGAGCATGCATAATTTAATAGATTCACCAACTGCGAGTACAAGAGGGAAGGTACCGATAGTGACTGCTAGAATTGTCAAAAGTAGTAACTTTTTAAAAATCGATGAAGAATATAAATCATTTAATTTCAAGCGCACCTCACCTCGAAGAATTACTGAATGTAGAAACCAGGGCAAACCGACTCATTACTCATAACTTCACTTATTAATGTTTTACATGGAAAAGGTAATCATTTTTCAAGTTCAATTGAACACATATTGCATTCTTCATAAAAATAATTGAAATTGATAAACTCTTATTGGGTGTTCGTGTTTTTTTTTTGTGAAAGTCAATATAACATTTTATAAATCTCTTTGTTTAATAAAACCAGGAAGTTTAGCTAGTCGACCGTCATTAAAAACAAGTGGAAAGACACAAACAAAGAGGTATTTTAAAAAAGTTACGTTGTTTATTATATGAAGTATGAAATACAAGTTCTTAAACAAACAAACGGCAAGGTTTATGGCACTAAATTGACAGTAATAAAATATATAAGTTAATGATATGGAACTATGCAACAAAACAACGTTCAATAACATAATCAATACTATAATATGTAATAACAACTTGTAAAAACAAAAATATGTCCATATCTTTATTCGTTTTTGTAACTATTTATATTTATTCATATCTTGTAGATAAACAGGAAAACGGGGGAACCTGTTTATTTTACTAGTGTTGGTGTTAAAAGTAAACAAATTATTTATGAACTTCATCTGCAGGTGGATGATTTCCTAAGTTGTCTCGCTCTAAAACGGTTTAAAATTGCTTAATTCTTCAATACTCTTCCAGTTTAAATCATAATGTTTTTATATTAATTTTCTATCATCAACTGCTTTTTCTTGTTTTACTTTGTAAAGTATATTTTGGTATTATTTTATGACAAAACTGGTCCGTATTTCTATTCGTTTTTGTGACTATTTATATTTATTGATATCGTGTCGATAAACAGGAAAACAGGGAACCTGTTTATTTTACTAGTATTGTTGTTGAAAGTAAACTAATTAATGATTTAGGAACTTCGTCTGCAGGTGGATGTTTTTTTAAGCTGGTTCGTTCTAAAACATTTTTAAAATAACTTAATTCTTCAATCCCCTGCCAGTTTGAATCATAATGTTTTTCTATCAATTTTCTAACATTAAAGACTTGTTTACACGAGTAGAGTTGTGAGGAGAGTAGAGTCGACTCTACTCGCTACTCTACCAAAAATGGCTTGATACCGTTCACACGAGAAAAGTTACAAGTATAGTACTTATCCTAGTATACTGTGGAGTAGGTGTTTGTTTAGTACAAAATGAATTCAAGAAAAAGAAAATTGATTCAAAATTGTTTAGCTACTGTTGCAAATGCATTTGTAACTGAGGTCGCTTTTAAAGCGTTTTAAAGACCCGTTTACACGGGTAGAGTAATGATGCAAGTACTTGGTAGAGTAGAGTAACTCTACCCGTAAAAAAGCTCAGCGCAGTAGAGTAGCAAGTAGAGTGCATAGTACGTGGTAGAGTAGAGTGACTAGCAACATGTGGCAAAGTAACTCGCCTGCGCACTCTACCCATGGAACGCGGTCAATTCTGGTAGAGTAGAGTAGGTAGGAGAGTGCATAGGGACGCTGTCATTCCGTCTGGAGTTGTGTTTTGTGTAAATAGTGAAAATAAGGTTCACCGAAGATGAACTTCATTTCACTTTCACTTTAAAACTTGTAGAGATGTATGGCGAATACCAGTGTTTATGGAATTTAGGTAGTGTACACTACAGAAATAAAAGTATGAGGCAAGCTGCGGAGGATGAAATCGTCGAAAGAATGGCAAAAGGGGGCTTTGGAGTAAACGAGCTCAAGCAAAAAATTAAGAATATAAGGCGCACTTATAATCAAGAGTATTTAAACATACAAAAATCAAAAAAATGGGGTTCAGGTTCAGCCGATATATACGTTCCGAACGTGAAATGGTTCACTCCTATGGAAGCAATCATGAAAGGTGCAAAAAGAAACAAGAAAACTGAAGGCTCACGGGCAAGTTACAGGTTTTTATTACTTGTTAATAAAAAAGACAATAAGAAATAAAAAATGTATTCTTATCAAGATAAAAGAGCTGAGGCCCCGTGTGTATTTCTTCTTTTAAGCCACTCTCTCATTCACTCTTTTCTTTGTTACAAAGCGACCTCAGTTACAAATGCATTTGCAACAGTAGCTAAACAATTTTGAATCAATTTTCTTTTTCTTGAATTCATTTTGTACTAAACAAACACCTACTCCACAGTATACTAGCATAAGTACTATACTTGTAACTCTTCTCGTGTGAACGGTATCAAGCCATTTTTGGTAGAGTAGCGAGTAGAGTCGACTCTACTCGCTACTCTACTCTCCTGACAACTCTACTCTTGTAAACAAGTCTTAACTGCTTTTTCTTGTTTTAGTTGTAAAGTAAATCTTTGCCTTTTAAAGCACGTGGTCTAAGAGATTTATTTATTAAAAGCGGTTTCAACATTCTATCTCCTGATGTGTTGCTACAAAGTATGTAATGACGTTACTCGATCTTTACTTACTTTATGTCCACTTGCAGTTTTTTCATCCTTTGCGGTGTAAGTACGGTTAGGCATTTTTTTCCAATACAGTCCCGTTCCATCGGCGTTAAATACTTGATCGGCACAATAATTCCCCATCTGCAATAATTTTCACTAGCTCCTGTGGAAATATTTTTGCTGCTGCTTTATCTGTTGTAGCACTCTCTTCTGTGATCTTGATATTATAAAATGCATTTCTTTTTATAAACCCGAGTTAGTGGCTCTGACTGTTTCAATAACTCATAAAACTGAAGAGCTTTTTTCTGGATTAAATAACCACTTACAGGAATTCTTCTTTGAATTAGTTCTTCAATCCAAATTGCGATGGCTGTTTCTGTTCTTTCTAATAATACATCCCTTGAGTAAGATGAAAATTTGGCGCTTAATTTTGTACCAGAAATTATAGATTTTCTTATAGCAACTTCATTCTTCTTAATTGCTCTTACAGTTGATTCTCCTAAATTAAAATGTTTTCCAATTGCCGTAGGTCCTTCTCTTTTTCCTAAGCGATTTAAAATTGCAATTTTCGTTTTCAACGAAGTTTATTGTCTTTGATGTTTTTTTTCTGCGTTCGGCCAAACAAAATTTAAAAAAAAGAAATAAAAAAAATTAGACTTACGATATTGAGATGGCAAAAACCTCTTCTAATGAAAAATAACACTTTACGACACTCACTTAAAATCTTTCCATCCGAAAACCGTGCTGCTTATACTGCAACTTGGAATTAGCAAAATTTTAAACAACTTATTATAAAACGAAGCACCGCTAAGATAAAAATTATTTTAAAACAACAGGTTATTCCTTCCAATGAGAATCTCGCAAAGATATAATAGGGACATCATGTAACAAGGAAATCCCAGAATTGCAAAGGCTCAGTTTACTGACATCTGGATGTGAATAGTTAATAGTTAATATTAGAGTGATATACGAACGTATCTATAAAAAGCTAGATGATAGAATAGCTGAAAACCAATTGGGATTCAGGAAAGGCACCAGAGAAGCATGATTTACTGTACAAACCCTAATCGAACGATGTCGAGATGTTAATTTCGACGTATTCATATGTCTAGTCGACTTCGAAAAAGCTTTCGACAAAGTACAACACCGAAGAATGGCAAAAATACTGCAGAATACAGAATT
The DNA here is from genome assembly GCF_040954645.1 of Diabrotica undecimpunctata. NCBI lineage: Eukaryota > Metazoa > Arthropoda > Insecta > Coleoptera > Chrysomelidae > Diabrotica > Diabrotica undecimpunctata. The sequence continues at coordinate 54,148,685 of NC_092812.1, forward strand.
AGATGACGAACACGTGAGAATCATCGCCAATCTATACCGAAATCAGAAAGCCATAATACGAATAGACCAACAAAAATCGAAAGAAATACCTATAAATCGTGGAGTAAGACAAGGATGTGTGCTTTCCCCTTTACTTTTTAATATGTATTCAGAAGAATTGTTTAAAGAGGCATTAAAAGAGGTAAATGAAGGCATATTTATTAACGGAGCACTTCTAATTAATCTTAGATACGCAGATGACACAATACTCCTTGCGGACAGCAGAGAAGGGCTACAGATCTTGGTTGATCGCATTACCCAATACTGCGAAAGGTATGGAATGGCACTGAATACAAATCAAACAAAAATTATGGTGGTAAGCAAGAACAAGATTGAGGAAGACAGTGTTTATGCTAAAGGAAAACTTTTAGGCAGGATGCACAAATATCATTACTTAGGTTGCGAACTAAATGAAGAATGGGATAGAAGTACGGAAATAAAACGGCATATTGAGATAGCTAGAAGTAGAATAAGATAAAAGCAATATTATGCAATGGAAAACTCAACATTGAAATTAGAACTAGAGTATTGATATGCTACGTGTTCTCTGTCCTGTTGTATGGAGTTGAGGACTGGAAAATTACAAAGGCGACAGAGAAAAGACGCATTAACTTTGAAATGTGGTGTCGGACACAACACATAACAAATGCGGAAACGCTACGAAGAATGAAAAAAAATAAAGAAATACCCAACACTATAAAGAAAAGAAAAATGAGCTACTTTGGTCACGTACTAAGAAACGAGAAATACGAATTAATGCGGCTGGTCATACAAGGGAAGGTGGAAGGCAAAAGTGGACCGGGGAGAAGACGCACGTCCTGGTTGAAGAATCTGAGACAATGGAGTGGGAAAACGTCAATAGAACTTTTCAGAACGGCTGCAGATAGAGTCAAATAGGCCATGATGATCGCCGATGTCCTTAGGGATGGTGCACGTTAAGAAGAAAGAATAGTTAATAATAGAAATTGTTGGATGAAATACAAACCGCACAACTTTAAAATCGCATAAAAATAATCCGCATAAAGTTTATTATAAGTTTTGTTTAAAGCAGTGCTCCTTGTGCGAATTGTCCCAATTTTTTTTTCACCAGTCACCAACGGCTAAAAAGATTCCCAAATGAATCAATCTCATGAAATCAAACGAATTATTTTTATTGTTTTCCCATACTGGATTAAATTTTTATTGATCACTATTAAAAATAAAACGCAGGGTATTTACGGCAAAATGATAACATCTCACCAAAACTGTTAACAATACCGCTGACATATAACAATTATATTTAAGACAGTTGAGTAGGACAACATGGGAATCAACGAGAGCATAGACGAGCAAATGACAATGGACCGCCGGAGTGATGACGTAGATTTTATTGACATTTGTCAGTTTCACTTTCCAAACAAACCTTGTTTAGTGTGGATAATTTGTATTTTTCGTTATTTTTTTCATTTTTTACAGAATCTTTCCGCTTTTTGCAATATATAAGTATTCTAATAGTTACTACAACAATTTTACAAGGTTTAAAGCATGTTGTTTTATAAAAATAGCAATAAAATGCATGTATCAATAAAGTAAGGTTAGAATGTCTTTAATTTAAACTTTTAAACTATATTTCATAGAAATAGAACACTGAATTATGATGGTATTATCGTAAAAAACACTATACTTAAAAGAAAAAGCAGCAGAGGAAGCAAAATGTTAACTTTATAGAAATTAAAAAGTCTTGAGATTGAGCATTTCAACTTTTGTTTGAAAAGTAATAATAACAATCTGACAGCTGTGACGTCACACTCCGGCTGTCCATACCGAAGGCTCTACTAGGTATATAGGGCTAAAAAAAAGAAGAAAGAATAAAAATATCACATAACTAACGAGTGTAAAGGTATTATACCTACTTTTATGTATTAGCTGTAGAAATATACAGCTTACTAGTTTTTTGCATTAATATTTCGAAGTGCTGTAATTTTTTTAAAAAGGTTTAGTTAAATAAATTCTAAAAGACAGTAAACAAAAAGATGAGCTTCCCCGGTATGAAAAGATTCAACAAATTCGATAGCGCATCAACAGCGTGTATAAAGTGACCATGACCCCTTGCATTTGATTGTCCCGATGAAGAGTCGTACAAAACATAGGTATATCTAAATCCTAGTATGGGAATTGCACTTTTATATTTCAGTCAAGTCCAACCGTATATATTCCGTTAGCTAAACAAAGTCACGGTCTCTTAGAAACTACTTATAAAATGTGGCAGAAATTACAGGACGAGAACAACAACACATAACACTTCAGGAAGTTTACGATATATTTTTAATTTAAGTTAACTAAAACTTGTGTTATTTTATGATATATTTATTCGCAATTCTCATCGTTAAATGGACCTATCCTGTTTATTGCCTCCCGAATTACTCTACCTTAAGTGATGATTAGATGCATATATTCGTAACATTCTAGATATATATATATATATATATATATATATATATATATATATATATATATATATATATATATGATATATAATAATCATGATTACTGCACAAAGCTGATAAGCAACCAATAAAGGTACCGACAGGAAATAAAGGAAGTAATATTCAGCTGCTTAATAACCAAAAGTTCAGGAAAAAATAATACCACAGGTTGGAGAATGAAAATTTCACCTGTTCTTGAGCTCTCTTGCAAAAATCTAATTTTCGAAAATTTCGGCTTCTTCACGTATTCGTCTATCAATTACTCTTTCCCATATTTTAATGATGTGATTAAGTAATTTTATAACCCTTTAGGTTATATCTCTGTTTTTGAAAACAGGTAAGAATTTAATGCTACACCACTCGTCTGGTATTTAACTTTTGGTACATTTTCCATTTATCATAATTCATGTCTTGCAACTGATTTATTGTACATTTTCAATTTATTCAAGATACCCATTTCAGAACTCTGGACCAAGTACCCATATCTCAGACAACTAAAATATAAAATTTTTGTCCACACAGTTCTGCATTCTTTATTACTTTATTAATGTATATATCCAGGCAAAATCTGAGATTTAAATAACACTATACACGATTTCGTGGAAGAACGTACAGCTGATTTTGTTTTGTTTTTTTTAAATAATCATAAAAAGTGAAAAGTAAATTTTAGAGAGAAATATTTTATTTAATTTGCGAGTTTCTAAATTAAAATACATAACCAATTGACCAAAATAAGTGCAAAAACCCCTTAATAATTTTTGCAGTAATTTATAAATGTTAATTACTTTGTTTTTTGTATATTACAGACGACATCTAATACAACTACTTAAAATTATGGCAATTAATGGGTTATTGAGATGTGCTAAATCTCAGCTAGATCAACCAACTAATTTGTAATTGGATGGTCGTATAGTATTAGTAGAAGAATTACAAAGGTATAACCTTAAAATGATGTTACTCGTAAAATACCGACTGAATGAAACTCCAAATTGGAGAGCTGAAAAAATTGCCAGTTTCTATGGCGCGCAGAAGCTTGTTTTCTTTTTTAAATTACGGTATAAAATAATATGGACTGAGCTATTTTCACCTGACGGAAAGAGGAAAATTCTGGAAAAATCAATTAGTTAAATTGTTTCATAAAAAAATTGAATTTTCGTATTATTTCGTAAGAAATATTGAATGAATGTATATTATCAATATAACTATATAATAATTATTATTAATTTTTCTTATAAAGTAAAAAAAGAGTTGTTTCAAAATTTATTTCAAAACTTTTTCTTCAAATAGTCTAAAAACTTTTCATATTTTCATATAAATTTATAATTAATATTAGGGGAGAGTGTTGTACCTTTGGGCAAATTTCATGTCGTTTGGCTCAACATGTTTAAAAATTGCTTTATAGCGACCATTGAAACATACAGAAGTAGATACAACCTTTATCTATAAATGACAAAGTATAGGTCTATGGATTCGTTTCAGTTTCCTTTTAAAAAAATTTTTTTTGACAGGTCGTCCAAAGGTGCGACACTGTGTTTGTTGTACCTTTGTCCACAATATGTTGTAGCTGTGGTCAGAGAACAAATTACCTTCGGTTAAGAAGAAACAACACAAACGAACGGAATCTTATTTATTAAATGAATTATAAGATGACAAAGATGATTACTTTACATGGTATGTATCAAATTTAACATTAAAGGACATCATATTTTGTTGGCGTTGTGATGTTCCAACCAAATCTTGTGAAGGCAGTTTTTTTATTATGTCGCCTTCGGAGACACAAGAGACTTCCTCATCTGAATAGACAAATTTATTGTTTCCAATAACTGTTTTTAAATATTTGACCATGTATTCGTCATCTAAAACCTCAACTATCTTGGCAACATAGTGTGCAATATTCTTTTTACTGGCCAATTTTACGAGAACAAAATCACCCTCTTTTAACTTAGAAGAGCTCAGTATTTCTTCACTTTCCTGTTGCTCTAATCATCATCATTTTCATTTTCGTTTGCCAGAAAAGTTTCTAAATCCTCGTCACTTGAATCCTTTGTTATATTTTTCATCCCTTCATCAGATTAATCTGAACTATCGCAGAGAACCTTCCTTTTAACTGACTTTGGTTTTTTCACCTTACTTTGCAATAGTTCCTCTTTCACCGGGGTGTCTGTCAAAATTATTGTTTTACCACGCTTTCGTCCCGTTTGAGAAGTCTTTCGAGCTACGGCTTTGGAGAATGGGCGCACTACAAACGGGCTTTTGAAGTCAGCGATATTTGCCTTGTTGTCATTAGACTTTGATGTTGATGGATTTGCGGATAGTTGAAGGCTTGATGAGCAAGATGCCGTATTACGATTCTCTTCTGATTCTGGATTTGGGCGATCTGTTACATAGGACGACAGATATTCGTGGTCGCCAAATATATTTTTATTAACAAGCCATATCCCTGTTTTTTTAAATCCTTTGACAATGTTTGCAGGGGTAAATGATTTTGCAAATGCCTTGTCTACGAGTTTAGCTACGTCATACAAGCTTATAGGACGTCCAGGATGAGTCATCATCCACTCATTAGCTATGGCGTTGTGGTAGGTTTTTGTATGGTCCAAAAAAAGTCCTGTTAAGAGTTCTGTGTAAGGTGTGTGGCGGCAACGTTAATAGCACAATATTATTTTCCTTCGCCAAATCAATCACGGAAACTGCAATATGGGACTCGTGATTATCGAGTATTAGTAGCACTTTTTCTTGCTCTCTCGGCTTAACGTCGACTATAAAATGCTGCAAGTAGTGTAAAAAAAGCTTCTCGTTTGACCATCCTGATGGATTTGCGTCTTCAATTGAACTCGGTGGTGCACCATGTAACATGTGGTCCTTGAAAAACACGCGAGGGAATATCAACATGGGCGGCACATGGTTACCGATGGCATTAACCGCAGCAATCAAAGTTACATCGATACCTCTTTCTCCGGATGTCATACTACCCAGTACCTTTTAAGGCTATTATCTTAGGTGGGGCATAGACTAAAAAATTCCCGGTTTCATCTAAATTATAGATTTTGGCAGGGGAAAACTTATAGCGTGACATTACTGTTTTTAAGATTGTTGAAAAAAGCTTGGATATTTTCTTTGTTAAATCTGGTTGACCTTACCAGGCTTGTAGCCTCGGGTTTCCTTAACGACAATGATGGATGCTGATTCATGAAGTGTCTTAGCCATTCATTGCCTACAGTTGTATTTGAAGTCCAATTTTCTGGTGTTTTTATCTTGTTTTCACGTTTTCTCTGCTTGTTCATTGGCGGATTAATACTTCTATGAAAGATTGTCCAGGGGATTGATTTTCCAGGGAAAAGTAGACAGTAAGCGAGGGCCAGGCAGGAGAAGACACTCCTCCAAAATCTGCGGAAGTGGTTCGGGCTCATATCGGTCGAACTGTTCAGAAGCGCCCTAAACAACATCAGAATTGCCATGTTGATAGCCAACGTTCGCAACGGACAGGGCACTTGAAGAAAAAGATGAAAGGTTGTCACTCCATCTTTTGCGCGGTCGTCCGATACTTCTTTTGCCGATTGGTGACTTATCTCTTGCTATTTTGACGACACGGGTCTCCTCCATTCTGCTTATGTGGTTAGTCCATTTTTTTTTCTATTTCGTTTCCATTCATTTATACACTGTACGTTACTGTTGTGTCTTTTAATGTCTTCACTTCTCTTTCGATCCCTCAGAGTATTTCCTGTAATTCTTCACAGTACTCTAATCTCTGCCGTTTCCAGTAGCCTTTGCGTTGTGGCTGTGTCGGGTGTTGTTTCTGAGGCATATGTCATTATTGGTCTTATGCTGGCTTTATAAATTCTTGACTTCATCTCATCTCTTCATCTCAGTGTTAATGTGTATGTTTCTCCATCTAATGTTATGCCAGTCTATTTGCTTTTTGTACTTGATCTCTCATTTCTTTGTCCAGGTCTCCATAGCTGGAAAGTGTAATTTCCAGATATTTTATTTCCATTACTTGGTCAATACTGATGCCATCAATTTCTATTTTACACCTGGTTGGTTCTTTGCTGACTACCATTGTTTTAGTTTTCTGAGATGAGATTGTCATATTCATCTCTTTTGCTCTTATGTTAAATCTGTGGACCAATCTTTGCAGCATCGAGTTAGAATCTATGGAGAAGCTATGAGCATATTAACGTATGTACTAAAAACGGCGTAGGTAGGCGTGGCTAACTGTGATATCAATATGGCGGTGGGATCATGGCCGGACTCAATAATATTAAAACTACTATAAAAATATGACTAGTTATTCAGAAGATTTAATCATAATCTAAAAAAGTGCAATACATTTTTAATAAACTATGATTTATTTATCCCGCGGTAAACACTAAAAACACGATATATTATACATAAAGATAAATTAATACAGTCAAATACTATTAATTTATTCTCTGAAGTACGGGCCTTTACTTTGTTTACATATTTGTATACTAACCTGTAGGACGTTATTCCTGAAGATTTTTTATTAACATTGCTTCTGCCACTGCAACTACGTTGAGAACAAGAAATCATTATTATGCACTATCACAATATATTATTACAGTTTCTATAAAAGTATTATAAAAGTAAAAATATTCGAAAAACAACACACGTAAATAAACATATACGATCTGTCAAAAGTGGCAAAACAATATGGCCGAAGTGAGGTCGTTTTTAGTCACGTGATGCCCTCTCCATAGATTCTAACTCTATGCTTTGCAGACTATCTTCATCTTGGGATATCAATATTGCATCGTCTGTGTAACAGAGTATTGTCATTTCTTTGTTTCCCTTTTTGGTATCCTCTTTCTTTGTTAATGCTCTTGATAATTTTATCCATGATTAAATTGAAGAGCATGGGGCTGAATGAATCCCCTTGTATTATTCCGCTGCCATTTCTATAGGTTCTCTAAGTTGTCCATCTATTCTGACTTCCATTTTGTTGTTTTGGTAGATGTTTTCGCTAGTTTTTGTAATATTTAGGGAAACTTCTCTATTATACAGAAGATGGATTACAGCTTTAAGTCTTACTCTGTCAAACGCTTTCTTTGGGTCGATCAGACATAGAAATGCTGGTGCTGGTCTATTATATATATTCTCTGTATATGCCAACTATAAATTGGATCATGCAGCCTAGATCTTCACTTATAATCTGTTCAATTTTCAGCTTTAATGTTAATAAACAACGAAAATATTATTGTAAGAAAAAAATACTATCTTGGTTCCTATTGGTCAGCGAAGGTTCTTGTTTTAAAGATTTTATTTTTCACCATCTTTTCAGTGAGCCTACTTACAAGCGCGTGATATAACAAATATTAAAGTTATTATACATTTTTATAAGCTAGATAAATAGCCAGCCCTTTTTTAAAAGGTTTTTTCATTAACAATTTCGATTAAATGTTAAAAGTTTTAATATATCTCAAAATTGAAGCCTCCAAGAATCAATTGCTATCCACTAAATCCCTCTAGAGTCACTGTTTCGGCAAGTACAGTTGTTTAAACAATTACTCTCCGGGATAAATAAATCGGAACTATTCGGTCAATCTAGTTAAGATTTATCATACTGTATGGTACTCAGATAAAGGCCTAAAGTACCTTTTTAAGTGGACATCTGCCCACGAGAGGAATGGGAGGAAACACACAGCCCAGTCTGTAGGGATTATATCTGTTACAGAGAACGTTAAAAAACAGTAGAAGGATCTGGTGTAGAAATAATTAGTACCGGTGATATTCAGAAATAATTTAATATATGCACAGATATTCAGGCGGCTATGGAGGCTCTTAGAAGCTCTAAGATGGAGACTAGGCTAGTGTGGGAATGTCGAGAATAACTTGACAGCCTGGCGGAATATAACAGTGTGACAATGGTATGAGTTCCAGGTCATAGGATAGAATTTGCTTATAGCTTTTTGTAAATAGGAAAACTGGACTAAGGCAAATTGAACTCAGCTTAGAGAAACAGTCTCACCAGACCTCTCTCAAGTGGTTTTGCGAAAAAGACTAGAGACAGACAATAAGTGCAACTTTCCTATTGAAACATTGCGGACAGAATAAGCTATCGAAGAAGCTCGTGGCTTGGGTTTGTATAAGTTCCAACAATCGCGCTGACATAATTGTTGTAAATGGAGGTCCTACGATAGGAGCATGACCTATGATAACAATCATAGGTCATGCTCCTAACAAACAAGGTGTTACTTTGTACGAGATTAGTTAGCCTCATTTTTTTTTGGCTCACACCGGGGTAAAATCATTAAGTTTTCTGATAATCGTTTAATCGTTTGTTTATTAATTATTCTCTTAATTTTTTAACAATATATGAGTTTTTCTGGAATATCCAATTTTTTTTTTTCGCCAATATATATATATATATATATATATATATATATATATATATATATATATATATATATATATATATATAATAGATTTATCATGTATTATTATTGTTTTCATTAATGTGAATGTAACAAATATTAGAAAAGTACCGGCTCAAAAGTACCAGGTTAGAGATTTATTTAGTGTTGGCTGGTATTTCAAAACCATGAGTGATTTTTTAAAGGTGGTCGCCTTAATTTTGGGTGGCAATAAGAAAATGACATGGGCATGGTAATTTGTTAAGCGTCCCGGTCTTGTGGTAATAAAAATGCATACCAAAATCCATTATCTTTACTTATACACATATATTGGTATGCAAAATATCGACCAACAATTTTTATGCTAAAATAGATTACTTTTCTTTGCCGGCTGTTTTAATACCTTTTCTTTTTTGGAAGTACACGCAAGACTTGTTCAGTTTATGATACTGCAGATCTTAGAATATTAATAAGAATGTACCTGATAAAAAATCTTATTAAGAAGCACGAACCAGACTCAATTTACATTTTACTTTCGCCGTGGAATTCGTGAGTTTCAGGTGACAACATTTTAAGATGATAATCAAAAATATCTATTAAAAATGCCATAAAATAATGATATTCATAAATACAGGGTAGAAAACAGGTATAGATGTATGAAAAAAACTCTTATAAAAACTATTTATTAAAAAAGCTCCAAAATAAGGTCGTAATAAAAATAACTGGCATATAAAAAGTTTAGTAAATTATTTTCATTTTTAAAACTATCATATTTCTTAATGACTTTAAATCTTAAATTAATCCTTATATATTTATCTTTATTAATGAGATAGTACGGCCATAAATAATTAATACTTTCAAATAAAATCTAGAATACGCCATTAAAATAAAAAGTTATGTATATATATATATATATATATATATATATATATATATATATATATATAACTGTGAAAAATATGGACTAAAAATGAATATAAAACAATATGATAACAGCAAAGAAAACAGATATACAAACATATATATTTAGGAGATGTAACGATAGAAAGTATTGTAAATGTATTGTAATGTGGAAGTTGAAAAAAAATATTATTTTTATTCAGACATAGTGCTACGCCACACTTTCTTTGTTTCACAACCGAGATGCTTGCGCAGCGGCTCCTTTTTCTCTATGACTCTCTGACATCTTTTGGAGGAATGTACTAAGCAGATCCTTTTTTCTTTTAATTTTGTATCATTTTGTAATTTGCTTGTAAGGTCAAGCAAATGATAAAACAGACGAATCCTTCACTTCTACTCTTCAAGGATATTTTGTATCTTTCAATGTTTCAATGTTGCCATCCATCAGATCAACCCCACCTTTATAGCGGTTATACTCTTGTAGAACAAAGGGACATTCCACTTTGATATACTTTTTTTCTTTTCTATCAAAGCCTTTCACTAGACCCACAGGATTTTTGTCCAGGAAAGTAGAACGCATGGTGACGTACTTATTATCTTTCCATATCACTGACGATATACCCACATCATCTACCGTAGCCATATATTCAGCGCTTGTCAGCCACATATAGATGATACTGTGAAACAATCGATTCGAAGAAAAGTGTATTCATTTTATTTACAAAAAAAGATTCCTACTTTGGATAAACTTTTAGTACACATTATTGAAGACGAATCTTTGCCAAACATTAACAGACATAAATTGTGGAAAATTTTACGTGATATAGGATTTGTTTATGAAAGAAGATATTATTTGTTGGGAGGGGGTCAATATTTAAAGAAAATTCGAAAATTGAGGAGAGAAAGCAAAAATATTTTTTATTTAGATGAAACATGGATAAATGAAGGGCATTTAGTAATAAAAGTTTGGCAAGATAAACTGGCATTTAAAGAAAGGTTTGTCTACGAGCTTAAAATTTCAAAATGGTAAAGGTCGCCGTTTAATTATCGCTCGTAATGGAGGAGATAAAGGATTTCTTAATGGGGGCTTGCTAGATTTTATATTAAATTCTACTAACGAATACCATGAAAAATGACTGCTGATGTTTTTGAAGAATATTTCAGTCAAATGATAGATTTATTTCCGGCCAATTATGTAATAGTGATGGACAATGCCAGTTACCATTTATGATTAAAGAAACCGTTACCCATCACTAAATGGAGAAATCAAGAACTCTTGGATTGGCTAATAACTAAAGAAATAGTACTGCCAGCAGACAGTTAACTCAAAAAGAGTTATTGATATAATATACACTATTCATCAAAATATAAGAAGTATAGGGTAGATGAAATAGCAAAAGAAGTGGAGCTAAAGTGAACTGTGAAATGTACGTTCGTAATCATTTTCAAATGTACTTATAAATTATATATGCATATTGGCATATTATTTGTGCATATTCAGCCTGTTTTAAAATGTATATTTCATGCATATTTTAGACAATTTTGGGTGGACAATTTCCAGTCTCTAGTTTCAATAACCTTCAATCCTTAAGTTAGAGTCATGCAGCTCAGTCACAAGGTGATCGGTGACAATAGGCAACATCAGCACTTTTTATGCAGCCTCACTTACCGATCCATCTCCGGCATGACCTTTAAATAATGTTGATCCTCAAAGTTGTCTGAATCTAATTTATAGGTAAATACAATAGATTGATCGTGACAATGGTATCATATGACTAGTAATATCTTCACAACTTATCTGATTTATGCATTACTTCCTCAAAATTGACCAGTGTTGTCTGTACCATACCTCTGTTGCCTCTTTAAAACATAATTTACTTAAATTATGGTATAAATAAGTTTTATATAGACAAAAGTGTATTAGGTTTACTATTCTTCATTTCGTAGACGTAGCCCCCTGTATATGCTGCCAAAAGGCACGATTTAGCTAAGAGTAGTGACCTACATTGTCTTCAAACGGTTTTTATTGCCTTATTCTTACAACAATAGCGATGTAAAAGAAAGAGAAACTCAAAAATCACATTGCATAACAACAAACTGAAAAGAGAAAGGAAGATGTTTCTAATGCGGACTTCGTAACGGGTTAGTGGATTTTTATTTTTTGGGTCAACGCTTCAATCCGCATGGCCAGTGTATGATCAAAAGACCAATTTAATGAAATACTAATCAGTAATTGGGCTTTCTTTAACAGTGTGGCTTTGTATTGGTGTATCTAATATCTAAATCTTGCTAGAACTCTACTCAGTTGTAATGCATTACTATTATTTTACTGCTAAAAATGTTTATGGTTATACTTTTTGTTAAAATGTGTTACTTTAATTATTTTTATAATGCCACCTATCATTTATTTATCTCTGGGTGTATTATAGACTTATAAAAAAATATGCAGTATTAAACCTTAAGTAATCTATTGGTTCTAAATAACGATTGAAGGCCCTTATAAATACACATTTTTTTTTTTCATAAAAAAGTATTTCAAGTTTAATAGTTTAATAAAGGAAAACTATCGCAACCTATCAAATATGAAACTGGCATTAGACAAGGAGATTCGCTGAGCCCATTAATATTTAATCTGATAATGGATGAAATCATAAAGAAAGTTAAAAAAAGAAGAGGATATAGAATGGAAGAAAAGGAAATAAGGATAATATGCTACGCCGACGACGCCATAATAACAGCCGAAAATGAAGATGACCTACAAAGATTAATTAAAGAATTCGAAGATACGGCGCTCATATACAACATGGAGATCTCAACAGAGAAAACTACAGCGATAGTGATATCAGCTTAACCGAGACGATGTAAACTAGTCGTAAATAACAAAATAATAGAACAAGTGATGGAAACTGAATACTTGGGAATAAAACTGTCAAGCTACGGAAAAGTGGAAGAAGAAGAAGTACAAAAACAAGTGAACATGGCAAACAGAGCAGCAGGATGTCTCAACAACACAATCTGGAGAAACAAATACCTCACAACGGAAACGAAAACCACGATATATAAATCAACAATAAGACCGATAATGACAACAGAAATGAAAGTCTTACGAAAAATAACAAACCAAACTCTAAGAGACAGAGTAAGAAGTGAGGAAATACGAGCGAGATGTGGTATAGAGGAAATAAACGCGTGGACCAAAAGAAGAAAAGTGGAATGGAATCAACACATCGAAAGAATGACAGAAAATAGAATAGTACGAATAGCAAGAGACAAATCGCCAAATGGAAGAAGATAATTGGGACGACCGAGGAAAAGATGGTCAGACAACGTCAATTGAGGCTAAAAACCGAAGTAAAACAGGCATTTTGCCTATTTACAAAGTAGGAAGAAGCAGTTTAATAATCTCGATTACGAACAGTTTTTTTCAGCACGTCAGGTTTTCGGGAAAAGTTTGCTTGAATGCAGTGTAATCTACGTTAGTCAATCGTTGTTTTTTTTTTTTTTTTTAATAAAATCGTTCTCTTTTTCCGTGAAAACTGCGTTTTGCATTTTTCTTTTGTGGATTTTTGTGAAGGTGTGTGGTCAACCTGTTACAAGCAAGAAGGTTTAAAAGTGCTCTCTAGGAAAAACTGTGAATTTGGGTATGTACACTTTATATCTGTCAGACGCTTAAAGACGATCACTTTTTTTAAGATTTCTATTACATTCATTAATTTTCGAATCAAAACATTCTAAAATGAGAATTTTGGTTAAAATTTTATTCTTCAAAATGTGAGTCCACGTAGGAGTTTCGCGGCCACCATCAAGATTTTTACCACAAAATGCCTATGAGAGTCCAACGTAGCATCACGCCTTGACGTGTCTATTCCTGTTGATAAGGTGTCGGCAAATCTAAAGGCGCCATCGCCGTGGCGTGGGATTGATAACTACTACAGTTCTGTCACACTTGCACATGAACTTCTTCTTCTTCAAGTGCCATCTTCGTTCCGAAGGTTGGCGATCATCAGGGCTATACGTATTTTCGAAACTGCTGACCGAAACAATTCGTTGCTGCTACAGCTATACCATTCCCGTAGATTCTTTAGCCAGGAGTTTCGTCTTCTTCCTATGGACCTTTTTCCTGCTATTTTCCCTTGCATAATTATTCTAAGCAGTTCATATCTTTCGCCTCTTGTAATGTGTCCCAAGTATTGCAGTTTTCGTTTTTTGATCGTAAATATGACTTCCTTTTCTTTATTCATTCTTCTCAAGACCTCGACATTTGTGACATAAACTCCTACACCGAAAAACTTATATGATTGTTCCGTTACGTGCAAATCACAAATATAATTTCAAAAACGTCATTTCCAAAAAATTTAAAAGTCGGCTAATATGTAGCTGAACAAAGTAATTCGGGCATCGTTGTTCAGAAGTGGAGGGACAAGCGAGATGTGCTGATGATTGGATGATTGAATGCAGAAGGCACGCGGTGATGTTGTAAAGCCAAAGAATGTCATCGAATATAATAAATACAAAAGCTTCATTGATATATCAGATCAAATGAAAAGCTATAATTCGCTATTACGTAAAGGAATAAAATGGTACAGAAGATTATCGATAGAGTTCTTGACTGGCACCGCACTTATAAATGCCTATGTCGCGCATCAAAGCATTGCTCAATGAAAGCATGACGATTACCAAATTCAAGGAAGAGGTAATTCGGGGAATATTAGACGAGTTTATTGTCACAAACTCAGCGATGTTGGTCGTGAAGGCAGAAGACGATGTACAACGTGTTAGGCAAAAATGGTAGAAGAGAAAGAAAGGCAAGTAGCACAGAGGAAAGCAACCAACACCTCATTGACATGTGGTGGCTGTAAAAAATTATATTGCCTTGGCTGTTTTTTCGTCATACATTCCGTGACAAAAAATTACATTAGGTAGTACTTTAGATACAATTTTGATGTACTGTTACCACGTTTTGTTTTATGAAAATAAAAGCTTATTTTGACTAAAATGTGTTCTTACTATGAATATATAAAAAAATATATATACAATATATCTAGCAAATATTCTCTACGAAAGGCTGCAAGTTTACACAGTGGGCATAGTTGGTAAATATCAAGCTGGATTCACTCCAGAAAAATCAACAATTGACCAGATTCATTCAATAAGACAGATTTTCGAGAAAACATTAGAATTCAATATTGAAACCCATCACCTATTCGTCGACTTCAAGGCCGCATACGACAGTGTCAAGAGAACAGTGCTATATCAATCAATGCATGAGTTTGGTATATCAGAGAAACTTATCCGACTAACGAGAATGACAATGTCTAACGTAGAAGCCACTGTTAGAATACAGGGAGAGAATTCTAGATCCTTTGAGATAAAGGATGGACTCAGACAAGGGGATGCTCTGGCTTGCCTCCTATTTAATATTGCCTTAAAAAAGGCAGTCCGAGATACACGAATTAGGGATGGCGGTACTATTTACAATAGATCGATACAAGTCTTAGCATATGCTGATGACATTGACATAATAGCAAGCGAGATGTTGAGCAATATCTCCTAGAATTGGAAACAGCGGCGAAACAGGTCGGTCTAGTCATCAACGAAGACAAAACCAAGTACATGTTGGTTCCAAAGGATCCGATAGCAAATGAGGAACGAGAAACAGTCTTTTGAAGTCATACATTTGGACGTGTTGACAACTTCACATACCTTGGGTCGCTATTGACTGCCACCAATAAAACAAGCGAAGAAATCAAAAGACGAATAAATCTTACAAATAGGGCATACTATGGACTCCAAAAGCATTTCCACTCAAGAAACATTCAAAGAAGAACTAACATTATTATATACAAAACATTGCTGAGGCCGGTCCTCACATATGGAGCAGAAACATGGACTCTAACGCAGAAAGATGAAAGACTTTTGGGAATATTTGAGCGTAAAATACTCCGCAAAATATTTGGAGCTATAAACGACCAAGGGCAGTGGCGCAGAAGATATAATTTTGAATTGTATCAGCTCTTTGATGAGCCAGATGTCATAACGTTTATTAAAACACAGCGACTTAGATGGGCTGGACACATAATACGAATGCCAGAAAATACGATTGCTAAAAATCTAACCACAGGATCACCTGTAGGAAGAAGAAGCAAAGGCCGACCGCGAATTAGATGGTTAGATGGAGTTGAAACCGACTTACGGATATTAAAAATCAGAAGGTGGCCAGAAACCGAACAGAATGGCGACGAATCTTAGAGCAGGCCAAGATCCACAGAGGATTGTCGAGGCAAAGATGATGATATACAATATATATAAACAAAAAAGTATATAATTACGCAATTGTTACTTATAAATATCATAGGCCATGGCAGTCCTTGTTGATATCACATAAGTACAAGCCAAGTATGCTTACTAGACCATCTGGCCGGGCTCGAAATGTCCCCGTATATTTTAAATGAGTTCGAGAAGCCGCTGTTGAGCTACACAGCCTTTTCTCACGACCTAGCTCGTGAGTCCACGTCGGCATCATGGCCCGTATATAACTTTTATGTGTGAGTCCGTGTTGGCCTCTCATGGCACTTAACCTGTTAAAAATGGAAATAAATTTTCAAGAATATAAAAAAAACATTTAAGGGACAAAGAGAAAATAATCAACAGACAAAATCGACATTTAATTTAAAAGAGAGGGGTAGTTTGTAGGTTATGCATTACATTACTTATGTAATTGAGGACAGGCTAATAATTAAATGTTTTTTTTTTGTTGTCTAATAAATTTTGAGAGGTAGAAATGACATTGTCAACGTAGTTGGAGGTTAGAGTATGACAGTTCTTCTTCTTTTTATTAGTATTTTAAATATGATCATCAATATGGTGTGAAGTAAACAGAAATAAATTTGATATAGTGACTAAATATTTAAATAGACATACCCTTTTCAAAAAGGCTAGATTAATCTAATGGAATATTAATTAATTGTATCAGAAACTAAATAAATTAGATTTACAATTTCAAAGCTATTAACCAAAATTTGGTAATGAAATATTAAGTAATTTAAATATTGAATACAATAAGGGAAAAACACTTGTCAGTCTGTATAAACTATCTGTAATGGTTTATGTAAAATTTAATTAAAGTTTAATATCTCTTTACCTAATTTGAAATAGACTCACACAGGCATAATATTTGTAAATTTGGAGAAAAAAGTATGTGGCTAACACCAAAAATGATCTACTTCCAAAAAGGCTTAATTATAGTTATATTAGGTGATTCTGTAGAAAGTGAAAATAGAGAATGTATCACCTAGAAAATAGTTCAAATTAACCAACAAACTTACGACTGTAGGGAAGCATTTTAATCCTTTCACAAAAAATATTACAAAATTCGTTATTTTATAATAAAAATTACGAATTTATCTATAGATACATAAATTTGATCAGAAATGTACTTATTTATAGTGATATTTATATGATAAGTAATTAAATATAAAATGTATTAATTTGGGGGGTAAGCAGTAAAATAAAATATTTACCATGAAGTGAAAATTTAACCTAGTTCAACAATGTGGGAGTGATGGTTCTGACCGATTCTCACCCACCTCAGTTACTACTTCTATAAGATGGATACGTGTATGTAAGTGTGTGTATGTGTGTGTGAACTTGACCGCCAGCATTCCTCACTCTACTATGACAACTCTTTATGAAAAACAAACAACACTCTCCTCCTCGTCCAGCCATCGTTTAACTCACTCTCATTCACTCATTTCTTCGTTTCACTGTCTTGCCAAGGCAATTCAAAACGTGACACACGCTTCCCATGCATCCTGTACGTAACAAGAGCTCTGCTAGCACGCATATAAACAATTATGGTGAATATGTACTAAACCAACTAAAAACTTAATCATGTCAAATAAGTACATTTAACAATATTTATTAGAAGAAAAAAATCGATTTTAAGTTAGTCATATACACAAATTTGAAATTAAACGCTAACTTAACAAATACATATTTTCTTAATTTTCTGTAAAAGGACAACAATTTTTAGAATAATAATTTTGCCTTATGAATTATAGAGTGTGACTTAAAAATGCAAGTCCCAAACATCAAAATATTTTCATAATTTTAAAGGACTTTTTGGTACATAGCATTAACAACAATTTCCTTAATGGTTTCCTGGGCATTTTTAACATCACGCAGTGTTTGTACACAAATCCCTAAGGCTTGTACGAATCTTTATGTGCAAAATCGTTTTAGTAAATGATTTTGAGCCTATTATCCATTGGTGTCAATTATCCAATTCGTTCACATTCTAAATCCCAATATAATTGATATTTCAATTTAGTTTTGCAAATCATAGGTTCAAAATAACTAAAGGAAATATAGCTATCCACACAAATAAAAGTGTAACAGGAAACAGATTGTTCATGTAAACTTGGACTAATTATTTTAACCATTTCACAAACATCTCCGTATTCATCTTATCGTGATAATCAGCCGATTTTGATTTTGACGAAAACATAACATCCGCTTCATCAATAAAGCCATGCTTTTCATCCGCATGCAATATAATATGTGTTTTTCCCTCAGTATCGGTGTGTTTTATGGATTTACGTTTAATTTCACCTTTAGCAAAAATCCAGTTTTGGTCTAAATAAACAAATGAAGCGTGTTCTTTTTTAAAATTTTTCATTCAGGCTTCAGGCATTCACACGTTACAAAACAGTCATCAGACCAATAATGACATACGCAGCAGAAACACGACCTGACGCAGAGAGGACAAAAAGGATGTTAGAAACAGCAGAGATCAAAACACTTAGAAAAATTGATGGTAAGACACTATGGGACAGAGCTAGAAGTACAGGCATACAACGTAGATGCAAGGTGGAGAACATCAAGAACTGGGTAAGAAATAAAAGAGCAGAATGGAACGATCATATAAGCTGAATGATAACAAATAGAGTAATAAAGACGACAAGAGACGGTTTTCCAATAGGAATACGATCAGTAGGAAGACGAAAACGATGGAACAACTTACTGGAGGCACATTGAAAAACAGACAGACTCATGTATAAATAACAAGAAGAAGAAGAAGAAGATATTTCAGGCAAGCATAGGAATAGTTGAGAAAAGAGTAATATGTCACCAGTTAAAATAAAATTTATTGAAGAAAGTAACTAGGTAATATTTAATCCTAACAAACAAATACAAACATTTGAAAAATATGCCAAAAAGATTAAGTACCTAATTAGAATAAATTTTCATATTTACAAAAATCAACTGGAAAAAAAAGGATTCCATGTGTTCTAGCTGTTCCTGTGATACAGGAGGGGTTTGGTAACTTAACGAGTTCGTCCATAGGTACACAACATTCATCTGCAACATCGGGAAAAACAAATCTGTATCCTGGAGGCTTTATTCTCCTGCACAATACGTGGTAATCGTTGCCATTAATATTTATGACTTTAGCAACGTTATGTCGGAAAGTCTTTTTAGTAGAAAATCGTACAAGAACCTAGTCATTCTTAGAAACTTCTTAATCCATAAAACTTTCTTCAGCATTTTCTTGTTCAATATGTTCCTCGTTATCAGTTAACTCATCAGAACTTGAAAAATTGAAAGAATCGTTAGATTGTTCAGAGGATCTCAATTTCATTTTGTTTAACTGACACTTGTTTTTAATTTTCCAATGCCAAAATTTTTTTTAATCTTTCCACTCTTTCCTCCTTTTTTATTTTGATTTTCCTTTTGCTTAGCTCTTTCTTTAAATTATTTTTCTATTTGGTCTTTTTTAGGGGTGTCGTTACAATCCGTATTTTCCAACATTTCCTTCCAGCTTTCTTTTTACGTAGAAGAGCTTGCTTTCGGAAATGACCTTATAACTTCAGAGCTTACAAATGCATTTGGATTATTTTGGCAATTATGAGAATCAGCCAAAAGTAAATTTTCTGTAGCCTGTAAATCTTGAGATGGATCTGGCCGGTCTGTAATTTCCGCACTGCTAAAATCACTATCTGCAAATACAGCTGGATTGTATGGACAAATACCAGTATGTGAAAACTCACCTATGATATTGGCAGCATAAAAGCTCGAACGTAAGCACTTCCCACAAGTTCAGTTATTTCGTTTAAGGATATCAGCTGTACTGGATTGTTAACCATCCAGTTATCGGCTGCTTCATTATAAAATCTTTTAAAGGCCGAAAAAGGTTGGTATCCAAGTGCTGTAACTTATGGCTAGTATGTGGTAGAATGGTGAGTAGTATTACTCCATTGTTTTTACAGATGTTAAGCCCTTTTGGCGAAATGTGGCTATCATGGTTATCCAGTATCAGCAGACAGTTGTGATTCATATTGACTCGGGAAATTCTGGGGACTTTGAAATTCTGATGAGTCATTCAACCTGACGGGTTAACAGCAGCATCAGCACCAATTGGAAGCCCTCTCGTCATATAATCCTGGATCCTAGCCCTCGGATAAATTGAAAATGGGGAAATAGACTCACTTATAGTACATAAAACTGTTACCAGAGATTTCACACGATGTTGCCTTTGACACCTGCTTCTGCCCTTTCTCTGCAATTATTTTTTGCGGCTTGTGTGCTGTTATAACTCCCTTGTTATCTGCGTTGTATATGCAATCAGGTGTAATCGATTTCCTTTCCATTATGATCTTTAAATTGTCAAAAACTATCCGAACGGCATATTTACTAAATGCAGTGGCACGTCATACATTCGTGGGCAGTACAGTTGGCCTTCTTTAAACTCCATTTCCTTGTGGTATAGACAATGATAGAAGATACACCAATATTTAATTTAATAGAAATAATATAATGATCGGGTCCAAGAGTTCTATCCAATGTTTGCCAAGGAACTACTACAGTTAATCCAGGAGTTACTAAAGTTAAATCTATAGCTGATTTTGTGGCGTTTGGATGAGTAATTATGGTTGCTTTGGATTCCTGTCCATTGTCGAATATCAGCCATGACATTTTTTTACGTCCGAGACCTCTCCTACCCTCTATTTTCCCTTCGAGTATCAGTTGCTGAAAAGTGTATCGTTCTCCTCGTATAATGTGCCCCAAGTATGCAGTCTTCTTATTTTTTACATAATTAAAAAGTTCCCTATCCTGTAAGCCCGCTTTTCTGAGTTCTTCCTCATTTCTGACCCTGTCCGTCCATGATATTCTGAGCATTCGACGCAGGCACCACATTTCGAACACTTCAAGTTTGTTAATGGAACTGGCCTTTAACGTCCATGCTTCCATTCCGTACAGGAGAACAGGCCACACGTAACACTTAAGCATCTTGTATCGGAGGTTGAAGTCCAATTTGCGATCAGTCAGAAACTTACGAAGCCTCAAAAAAGCATTTCTGGCTTGTTCAACTCTGCTCTTTATTTCATTCTCGGGGTCCCAACCCTCATTCAGCAAACATCCCAAGTATTTGAATTGCCTGACTTGTTCGATTTCTTCTTCAGAGACATATATCTTTGCGTTGGGGTAATCATTTCTACTTATAATCATTGATTTTGTCTTCTTAATATTTATTTTCAAACCCCGAGCTTCACTTGCAAGAGTTAGATCATTCAAAAGGCATTGAAGATCTTCGATGTTATCTGCCACTATGGCTGTATCATCGGCATACCTGATGTTATTAATAAATATGCCGTTAACTTTAATACCCTTATTAGAGTCTTCCACTGCTTCTGCGAAGGCTTTTTCTGCGAAGGCTATGGTTGCTAAACCATCATTAAGAATTATTAAATTCATTTCAGCTAATGCCTCAATTATCCTATTGCCATCAGTATCATTCTTTAAAGAACCCCACACTGCATGATGGGCATTCTTCAAGAAACTAAATTAGATAACGACAAAACGATAATGTTTTAAGGCAATACCTGATTTACAGAAAACTTTTATAAAAGAATTCGATTTTGCAGATATACAATTAATTTTTCAATTTTTCCGGTTACTGTTATTCGTTCTCACGATACCGTTCTCTTTAGATAATGATACAAAAACAATTTGAGATTAACTGCATTAAAAAAAATCATTAACCGTTCTATTTTGATGTGTTCATTCTTTCAGTACAAAAGCCAGCTCACCTGCACTACTCCTAACGCCGTTATTAAAATTTTTTACTTTACGTTTAGAGATGATAGTCGGTCAGACACTATAATTTAGCAAAAAAGTTGAGATACGGTAGTTCAAGAAGATTAATCACTAGTATCTAAGGGGTGAGTGGGAAACTCAATCATGTCTTATTTCTAAACAATTCTCTTCAAGTCTTTATTTTTATTCATTCTTTCAAATATTATATATATATATATATATATATATATATATATATATATATATATATATCGATCTCCTCTTTCCTATATATAATATTTGAGAAAGAAAAGAGATTTGTTTGCTAGCATTGATATATCTTGCACCTAATTATATATCCCTTTTATAAGCGGTAAAAGTTAATAGATAATCAGAAAAGTATATTTTGTACAGTTAATATTTTTATCATACTGATTTCTATTTATTGACGCTACTCTCCCCTATAGAAGCAAATTGTCAAGACATTATTTTACTCCTAATGAAATTCATACGCTCTCTTGATCCAGTTTTTGAAAATTAACATGGTACAGAGGGCAGGTGGTCCCAGGCCCATCACAGCCCACGGTCAAACTGACTTGAAGACCTAATAAAGCCAACAAAACTCCCAAGGTCTAGCTAAATATGTCTGGCAGTATACCAGATGTTTGAATTCGACAGGCGTCTATCAAACCGAATGGCTTATATATATGTAGAAATGGATTCTATATATGAATTTTTGTTTGCATATAAAAATATTTAAGTAATTTAAAATAATTTGTACAGTTAAATTAGTTAATAAAACATAGTTGAACGTAATACATAATCCATTATTAATTTCAAGGTAATTAAAGAAAAATAATATTTTAGAATAAAAGATATATTTCACGAATTTTTACGATCCTGGAATTTTAAATAAAATACATAATATGGAGATCCAATGGTGCATTGAATAGTCACACAAGCTACACTAGGATCATACCTGGGAAGCTAATATTTTAGATAAATTAAGTTATGATGTTTAGGCTAGGAAATATTAAATAAAAGATAGAGGGTAGAAACGTAAAACAACTATGGAACTACTTCAAATAGATTATAATAAATACAGCGACAGAATTATGTGGAACAAGCAAGAAGAGCAATAAAAGAAAGCAAACTACATGGTGGAATGAAGAAATAAAACAATAAATTAAAAGAAAGAAAATTGCTTGGAAAATATACTTACAAAATAAAACACCAGAAAGCTATGAAAAATATAAAAATTACAGAAGATTAGTAGAAAAATTTGTTACAAAAGCAAAAAAGGACAAATGAAAGGAAACAAACAGTAAAGAGAATCAGAAACTGTTCTATGGAGTTTTATAAACAATGACAAAAGAAAAAATGCAAGACATAAAAAACATAAAGAATAAATCTGGCGAACTTCTCACAGACGAATATGAAGTAATGAACAGATGAAGGGAATATTTTCAAGAGATGCTACAAACACACTGCTATCAAGAAGAAAACAACCTGTTGGACCAAGGAATAGAAGATCCTATAATGTAGATCCAATAATCAAACAAAATGAAACAGAGTTATTACTATATATATTAAATGTGATATGGAGAAAAGAACAGATATAAATTGACTGGCAGAAGACTCAAATAGTACCGATTTATAAAAAGGGTGATAGAACGGGTTGCAACAACTACAGAGGAATAACACTCTTAAGTACTGCCATGAAAATATACGAAAACATATTGAATAACCGAAAATATTGACAGCACACTTAAGGAATCACAAAGCGGATTCAGAAAAAGCAGAAGCATCCATGATCATATATTTACCATCAAACAAATAATAGAAAAATATTAGCAACTGGAAAAAAGATGTATCTGGCGTATATAGACCTTGAAAAGTCTTTTGACACGGTATCAAGACAAAAATTATGAGAAATATGAGAAAAGAAAGATATTAGTAATAAATTGATAAGGGTAATTAAGAACATTTACAACAGCAATATCAACTATGTCATCAGTTAAAACAGAACATCAAAACCATTTACTACGAACGAGGATCTGAGACAAGGAGGAGTAATAAGTCTAACGCTATTTATAATATACGTGGATGAGATAATTAGGAAATGTAACATAAAAGTGAAAAAAATGCACGTGGATTACATAAATTTAAGAAGAATAGACATTTAAGAAGAAGCTTTTATCTTCTCTGAAAACATTAGTATAATCATATCATTTAGGGACCAAGTAAAATATAGGTCAAATATAATTCCATCCTCTGGCTCTATAGCAAAATTCGAGCCTTGACCTCTCTTTAGCGAACCTCTCCACGATCGACTGCCAAGTAAAGTTCTTACGTCCTCATCCACATCGTACTCCCATCGCTTTCTCTTCGTTCCAATAGGTCTCTTCCCATGCATTCTTGCATTCAACAGTTTTTTTTGGAAGCCTGTTTTCTTCAATCCTAAATTGAAGACGTTGTAGGTGTCCATACTGAGATAAAGGTGGTTTTTTTTATATATTGTATATTTCATAATTGTATTCGCTGCTTGTTGTTTTCATTTATAGTGCCTAGTATTCATCTCAGTACCTTTCTTTCAAAGATGTCCATGCGGTTAACTAACAAATCATCAATTTGGTTTCAGAAATCAACATTCCACTATAGATCAAGTTCACAGAATAACGAATATAATAGAAAAAACATTAGAAGAAAATAAAGTCTGCTCTACAATCTTCTTGGACGTAGCACAGGCGTTTGATAAAGTCTGGCATGACGGTTTAAACTATAAACTAAGAACGTTCATGCCTAAACAGTATTCAGAAATCTTGAAATCATACATTGCGAATAGATATTTCAGAGTAAAACAAGAAGAAGTTTACACCGACTTAAGGAAGATCAAAGCTGGCGTGCCACAAGGGAGTGTCTTAGGTCCGGTCCTGTACCTATTGTATACGTGTGACATTCCAGAGCTAGAACAAAATACTATTGCCACCTTCGCGCATGATACAGCCATACTGGCGATAGGAGACACTAGTGAAGAAGCGACTGATAAGCTGCAACTATCAGTAAATAAAATACATAACTGGACCAGAAAATGGCGAATAAAATTAAATGAGACTAAATCTGCACACGTTAACTTTACAAATAAAAAAATAGAAAATTTCCCAGTTAGAATAAATGATACCCAAATTCCTTATGCAACATCAGCAAAATACTTGGGCATCACCCTAGACGCGAAGTTGCGCTGGAAAGTTCATGTCAAAAAGAAAAGAGGGGAGCTTGATACTAGATATAAGAAATTGTATTGGCTGATTGAAAAAAATTCAAAATTATCAATTCATAATAAATTATCCATCTACAAGCAAGTACTGAGGCCAGTATGGGTATGTGGGTGCCAACTCAGGGGCTGTACCAAAGCTAGTAATCTACATATTATTCAGAGATTTCAAAACAGAAAACAAAGTACTGAGAAACATTGTTGATGCTCCTTGGTATATCCGTAACAGCAACCTCCAACAGGACCTGGCTGTGGAAACTGTGATCGAAATAATCAAGAGAACAGCAGCAAGTCACGAGCAGAAGCTGCATAGTCATGTGAATGTCGAGGCAATCCAGCTTCTTGATAACACTGAACTAAAGAGAAGACTCATAAGGACAAAACCAATTGAATTAGTGTAAATGTGTAACAGTTTAGTGTAAAAAGCAGAGTATAGTGCTGTGAAGTTATTGCATGTTAGTTGTAGTGTATTAGTTGATAGATAAAATAAGAGTAAGTCATAGGGTAAGCCCTTAGATTGAAATATTTGCTGTTTATTAAGTTTGGTCAGAAAATAACTGATAATTGGTCATTTGTGACCAGATAGCAATATACAAACACCGGAAAGGTGTTAAAAAAAGTGTTTTACAAGTTTCTGTGATATTTTACAAGTTTCTGTGAGTCAAGATCTCGAACGAGCTGGTTTCTGCTTGTTATGCTTGACTTAATCTAGGTAGATTATCATATTTTTCCCGAAAATTAAGGTCATAGGAGATGGAAGACTTGTTTGGTTTTTCCTCCTGTGTTATATCTTCTTTTGCAACATTATCTTAATTTTTAATTCCAACTCATAATTTTGGGGCGAAATAGGAACTAGTTGGCTATCTGTTAGATAAGTTAGATCTACGAGATGAGGCTGAAATTTGGGTATTTCTAATGTTAGTATTTCTGGTTATTTCTATATTTTTTGCTTTGTTGATTTGAAGATTTCGTTCTTTTATTTTGATATATCAGCAAAAGAAAAAACTTGTTTTGTCAACATAAGTGTTTAATTTAATCAGACCTCTCAAGTACTTCTTACTAAAAAGATTATCATTATCAAAGAGTGTAGGAGGTAGAAATTGGCGAATTTTGGCAAAACATGTAATCAAGTCCATCTTTAAACCAACGAAGATGATCCAAGCAAGTCTATGATTGGTCAAGGATCCAGAGGAACCGATGTCCACTCTAGGAATATGTATACCGCATTCTTTGTAATTTGTACATATAATACAAAATATAGTGTGGGTAGGCACATATATAGTTTGTTCGTTGTACCCATTGCTTGCGGCTATTTGCTTAATGATATTAAATTCATGTCGAGGTTATTTTTTGACAAGGGAATTTCTATTAATCCATGAAACATGCTATGGTAGGCAGCCCATTGATGTTGTATAGTATGGGATGATAAATTAAGTATAGTCTTGTCTGTATAAGTGAGTTTTTAAAATATGGAGAACAAATATTTGTTTTTAGCTCTGATAACTTTTAAATCTAGAAAATTTATGGATTGATTCTGTTCTGTTTCTATCATAAATTCAATATGACTATGGAGTAAATTATGGAGTAAATATATGGAAATGGAATCTAAATATCCAAATGTACCAATAAGTTATTATAATTTTTAATATGTCCAAATTAATAGCTTTGAACTCTTGATATGAGAACCAAAGTACTAATTGTTAAGTACTAAAATTTAATGATTGTCGGTATATTATTATAACCGTAAAAGGTTTATTTTTAACAAGTTATAATATACTTGTTCATCTTTTAAATTAATAGAACTTTCGTCCAATCTTTGGTACTTATTAATTGCACCTTTTGGATGGAATGAATTGTTACCAAAATCGTTATCTCTCAAATCGAATGAAAGTCTAATATTATCACTTTTTTTGAGATTATACAGACCAAATTGGTACCAGCGACCCTGTTTAAAGTACAGAATGCAAAAAATCTCAGGAAAACAATAAGTTCAGTCAATGCACGTCGTGTAAAACTGGTAACAATGATAATTCAACCAAAATAAAAAGATGTCTGGCCTCCTAAAATGGGAAGTAAATCGTCACAAAATGTATTCCCTTTAAGGCAATGTGCAGTGCATACGCCAGCTGAAAAGTGAAAATAGTAATTCAAATTATAAAGCAATTTATTTGTCACAGCAGTAGTTGGAGTCGAAATAACTGTTAATACTTCAAACTTATGCGACATTGATAATTATTTTAGAAATATGACGAAAATTCGTTTATGGCACACACAAGCGGTGGAAAACGGAATGTATTAGAAATTATTACAACCGATAAACCAGAAAAATGCATATTAAGCTTTAAAAAAATATATTTTTTAAACAAACAATAAAACAGCACAAATTATTGTTAAAGCAGTATACACAAAAATTCCAAAAAAAAATGAGAAAAAAGGAAAAAGAACAAAATAAAACTAAAGAACCAAGAAAAAATAGGTTGTTTGGTAGAAGATCCTTTGGTTTTAAGTAATTTTATTAGGAATAAACTTCCTAAATGTTTTATAGTACATTTGAAAATGATTGATAGCACAAATTTGTTAGATCATTTCGTTTTAGGTAATTTTATTAGAAATAAGCTTCCTTAAATGTCTTATAGTTCATTTGAAAATAATTGATAACACAAATTTTATTGCACGTGAGATAAACCCCAATTTAATATCATAAAACAATGACAGAGATTTTGCAAAATAAAATATTCAGCATTGTTCTGAAAATGTTTGAGTTTTATCTAAAAATTTTAAACAGAACAATTTATTTCAATTCTTGTCTTAAATTTTGTAGTCATTTTAATCAATAAGTACTAAAGTACGTAATCTCTACAGGTACAAAATATTTACAATTTCCAAAAAGGAGAGGGCCATTTTATAAGCCCGCAACTTTCTTAGAAAGGATTAAAATTTCCAAGCAGCAGAACGTGTTTGTAGATTGTGAATCATTTTAGTTAAGATTTACAGGTTGCGTTTGTAAAGTCCTGTGATTATAACAAGCAGACTTGTTAGTTTTGTAATAAAAAGCGATATTAATAAGTGAACTTGTGTAGTAAAATGTCACAAACGTCTAATTTTACTTCTGTGAAATTAAAGTGTCATTTAACCATGCAAATGAAAACTTTAGTGTTAAATGTACATGATGCTCTTGTATACATGAACATTTTACAAGTACTGTTCGGAGTATAGGCTATTTGCCTATACTCCGAACTTTTTATTTATCCGAAATTATTTATAGACTTACATAGCAACGAAAGAGTGGAAGTATTACAGAAGCACCTAAAATCTCAACATGGAGGAAACCCATTCATATAGAACGATACTGTGAAACTATCTACTACTACTACTACTTGTCGGTTTATAACGTTCTCCGCTGTTTTCCGACTTCCAATCGCCACTTAGACCGGTTGTTCCATAGATCTTCTTCTATGACCTTCTCTCTCAGTTCTTTATTTATTCCTTCGCTCCAACTTTTTCTCGGTCTACCTCGTTTTCTCTTTCCTTCTGGTTGCCACTTTAGTATTTCTTTTGGCATATGTTGTTCGTCCATTCTTTGTATGTGTTCGAACCAGATAAGTTGTTTTGTTGTTAGGTCATCTGTGATTGTTCGTTTGATTCCCATTATTTCTCTAATGCGTTCGTTGGTAATCCTTTCTCTTCTAGATCTTCCTGCGGCTCTTCTCCAAAAATCCATTTCCGTCGCTTTCAGCGTTGACAGTGTTCTTTCTTTCAGTGGCCATACCTCACAGCTGTATAAAGTGATACTTTTTACTATAGTCTCATATATCCTCTTTTTATTTTCTTTGCTGATGGATTGGTCCCATAAAATGGTGTTTAACATTGTGATGGCTTTTCTCCCTGACGTATTTCTCTCTCTTATGGCTTTGTCTAATGTTCCATCTTGTGAAATAGTGATACCTAGGTATTTGTAGTCACAGCAGTGCTTTATCGTAGTGTTATCGTCTAATATGAGATCTTTTTGTTCTGCTCCAATGCACAGGTATTCGGTTTTCTTTTTATTTACTTCTAGACCCCATATATCATACTCTTGAATTAATTTTCGTGCCATATAGTTTAAATCGTCATAATCTTGAGCCATTATTATTTGATCGTCTGCAAAGTTAAGCGTATATACCATAGTATTGGTGAGCGGTATCCCCATTGTCCTGCATTTTTGTTTCCATCTTTTTAAAGCACTTTCGAGGTATATTTTAAATAAAGTGGTAGACAAACAACATCCCTGCTTTAATCCTTTTGATGTTATAAATCCTGTTGTTATTTGTGTCCCTGCTTTTATCTTTGTTATTGGTTGGTTGTACAGCACTTTGACGGCTTTTATTAATTCTATATTAATATTCGTGCTTTCCATTAATTGCCACAACTTCTTCACTGGAACGCTGTCATAGGCTTTCCATAGGTCGACGAACAACATATGAATCTCTTGATTCCTTGCCATCTTTTTTTCTATTATCTGGGTTAAGGAGAAAATGTGGTCAGTAGTGGATCGACCCGTACGAATTCCTGCTTGTTCTTCTGCTTCATAATCTAAGTATTCTCTTTTGATTCGGTTCTTTAACACCTTTCCATATATTCGACTCATAGATCCGGTTACAGCTATTCCTCGGTAATTTTCACTATTATTTTTATCACCCTTTTTATGTATAGTGCTGAAGTATGATATCTTCCATTCCGTAGGGATTTCGCTTGTGTTTATGCATTCTTGAAAAAGTTGTCGAAGACATTCGTACAATTTGTTCGTTCCGTACTTAAACAATTCTTCGGGTATATCTCCTGGTCCGGGTGCTTTGTTCTTCTTCAGCTGTTTACATACATTTTTAATTTCCTCTGTTGTTAATCTTATTGGCGAGCCAACTATTGAAATTCTATCTTGGTTTTGATTTCTATGTTCCCGAAATTCGACTCTATTCTCTACCAAAAGTCCTTTGAAATACTCTTCCCAGTCTTCAGGTTTTATGCTCTGTATTACTTCTTTATTCTGTCAAACTATCTATTCGAAGAAAAGTTCGTTCATTTTATTTACAAAAAAAGATTTCTACTTTGGATAAACTTTTAGTAGACATTAATGAAGACGAATCTGTGCCAAACATTAAAAGAGATAAATTGTGAAAAACTACATGAATTAGGATTCGTTTATGGGAGAAACAACGGAAAATCTGCGCTCATAGAAAAAGAAGAAATTATTTGCTGGAGGAGGCAATATTTAAGGGAAATTCGAGGAAAAAATTTTGAAGATATAGGACGACAAACACTCTCCTCAAAGTCAACAGTACACAGTTTAAGAAAGGGCACTCTATTAAATACCAATATGAAACGTAAAATTAAAAAGGATTAAAAGAGAATGTATTCGATTGAGAGGTTAGAAGAAAGTAAATATAAAT
This sequence comes from Diabrotica undecimpunctata, assembly GCF_040954645.1. NCBI lineage: Eukaryota > Metazoa > Arthropoda > Insecta > Coleoptera > Chrysomelidae > Diabrotica > Diabrotica undecimpunctata. Next base: position 54,179,238 of record NC_092812.1, read on the forward strand.
ACAATAAAACATTATCATGTCATTATCAAAAAATTCAACATGTTTAAGCGATTAAACAGAAATATTGATTACCTAAACTTGACTATGGAATCTAAAAATATGACTTCATAATAATCTTTCGGTAAATTTTTCTGTAGGTTAGATTTAAATTTTACCTTGATATATTAAACAGAAACATTAAAATTAGGTGACATTTTCATTAACATATTTATTTTATATTATCAGCAGTCTACTTATATCTGTTGACCAATACAAATTTAGTATATTCAACAATTTTGCTAAGTTGGATTTTTATATAGAAATAAAAAGATAAGAACTATCATAATTCTTTTTCGTGTTTCGAAAGTTTCGACATTAAAAATAGCATGCTTTAAATCGTGTAATACTCAATATAGTAGAAGCAGTTAAGATTAAATCACGATATTGAATTAATGTTTATCTTGAAAGAAGTATGTATTTTGAAAATGGCTTATGGAGGTTAAAGTCAGTAATAGCAAGTATATAACTTTTATTCTCATACGTATCGCATCATTACCATTATCACTATGTTCTTTCTCCATTATTTCTATTTCTTTATTTGTTATTTTATCGTCAATACTAATAGTCTCCCTGCAATTCCCTCTGCCAGCAATTATCTCTCAGAAAACCAATGGGAACATCTTATGCTCGAGAGCAAGGATTCAATCGCCCATCAGTTAAGGAGTTTTTTGATCTGTTAGAGGTTGAATATGCAAGGAAAAATTATTCTCCCGAACGTGTCTATAACGTAGATGAAACTGGACTTCGTGCAATCAAAAGTACCGCAAGTAATAGGACGAAAAGGTAAAAGGCAAATAGGGATGTTAACTGCAGCAGAACGCGGGTCTTTAGTGACGTTGGTATGCGCAATGAGCGCAAGAGGAACTTTCATCGCACCAATGTTAATTTTTCCAAGAAAAAATTTTACAGATGTATTAATGAAATTAATGCCAGGAGCAATCGGAAAAGTACACCCTTCTGGTTGGATACAAACCAATTTATTTTCTGAATGATTCAATCATTTTGTATCAAAGACCAATCCAACAGAAGATTCTCCTGTCCTTCTTATACTCGATGGACATTACAGCCACACTCGTAATGTTGCTTGTGAAAAGCATGTCACCATTATCAGCTTGCCTCCTCATACTAGGCACAAGCTGCAACCGCTTGATAAAACATTTATGGGTGCACTTAAATCTCATTATAGTGAGGAAATAAGAAAATTTCTGTTACTTTCTGACAAAATGCTTAAGCCTCACGATATTGCTGAGTTATTGGATAAAGCTTACTTAAAATGTGCAACAGATGAGATCGCAGTAAATGGTTTTAGAGCGACAAATATATCCCTTCAATCCTCAAATGTTTTAGGATGCTGATTTTCTAGCAGAGTCACAATCGCTTCAAATAAAATAAAAACCTCAAATCGAGGAAGAAAATCAACAAAAGCCACTGTAATTACATCATCGTCTTATAAATTTGAATTAGAACAATCTCTTAAGAAAACCGAAGACCGTAAACAGAGTTGTGGACGTGGAAGGGGACGAGGACGAGGTCAAATTTGCAAAAACGCCCAAGAGAAAGTTCGGAAACGTATTACCGTCGAAGATTCTGACACCGAAGAAAGTGATCTTTCCAATATTGAAGAGGATACAGATTCCGAACTAAGTTCACAGGGTTCAATCCCTGATAACGACGACGCCGTGTGCATCTTTTGCGATAAGTCTTATTCAAGTAATAGCAGAGGGTAATCTTGGGTACAGTGTCATAGCTGTCTTTTGTGGGCACACAATGAATGTGCCGGTGTAGAAACTGAACATTATATCTCCGATTTCTGCCGATAGATTTTTGTATTCCTTTAATATGGCCCCTGTGGGCCATATTAGAGTGACGTTTTTGTTTTTCTCAGTATCCTAGATACTTTCCCTTTCTGAAGAACCCTTTCTGACAAATATTACCATCAGTAGAGTCACCTACCAGAAAGTTGGCTATGATACCGTGATATATAACTAACTACTCTAAGAACATAAAAGAGCTGCTGAATATATAGAAAAACTTAAACAAACCGTCGATGAACGCTATCCATCAAATCCAGAAAAAGTTTTCTGGGGGTGTGTCAAGTGATCCATCAGAAAACTAGCCTGCATCTAGTGAAGACGTATCTATTGGAAGACCTGGATAACTTTAAACTGTAAACGAACCAACGTAGGCCCGACAGTAAAGACGAATAAAATGAAGTAACGACCAATGGTGACATGTGTGCTACAAAATATGGAATATATTATACTTGTTTCATGTGTACTTGTCGACGATTTACGATTAAACAGTGTTGCTTTAGAGTAACAAAATTTTAGAGTAAACCGAGCTCAAACGTAAAGTACTCAAAGTAATTTGTCCCAAAGTAAATTTCTGTCTACTAATATTAACTTTACAGTATATTATCAATTAATTATTGTGAAAACTGGTCACGAGTACACTTAGCTTTTCATCAAACTACTGCTCACACAATTATACGTACTACAGTTTCATATGTAGTAGCTAACTGATCAACTGTGAAAAAAAAACCATATTTTAATTTATATTATATTATAAAAATGTATTTTGTTAAAGGAATTTAATTTGAAACGGTGTCATGGCGTTTCCGAGGCAATATTAAATTCATACATAGAGACTTCCCAGAACGGTATATCGGAGGTTTTAGTATTTCAGAAGGTAACCAACTGGGCCTATAAAAGTGTGCCCACATCCCTGCTATCGAATCCCCTATGGCAAATAAAACTACTTGTTTACTTGTAACGAAAATCCTTACAAAATGAAATGAAACGAAATGAAATGAAATGGCAATTTCTGATACAATCGTTGACAGTATAAACAGAGCTTTTTCTCTTCAACAATACAAAATTGGTAAATCTATTCAGCAATATTTGTTTTCTAATTTACGGCAGCAGGAAATGATTTGAAAATTAAAAACTTTTTCTGGAAAATTTTTTGTATAATAATCAGACTTTGAAATTTATTTGAATTATTGTTAGATACCTTCGAGAGCGAGAGACATAAATCTTCATTAAATATATCCTATTGATTTAATTATTTCGACGTCATTGCAAAAGCTTGTAGTAACGATTTTTGGACTTCTCCGCCTTGCAACTTGAATTTTTGCTTTTTTGTTTTGTGTGGCGCAGTTCTGACGTGTTGGTCTATTTGAAATTTTTTGTTGGAGGTGACCTATAGCCAAAATATAACTATAAATATTTAAGTTACTTTTACAGTGTATGCCAAGTATGTCAAAAAAACTTTGATCTGGTTACGATAAAAAAATATACACCAAATCATTTTAAAAAATACGTTTAAAAAATTCGATTCTACAGGCAGATAAAAACCTCATATATATATATATATATATATATATATATATATATATATATATATATATATATATATATATATATATATATATATATATATATATATATACTCTTCTTCTTCTTCGTTCTTACGAAACATCCCAGCATATTTTCATTACTTTTTGTTAGAGTCCAGGTCTCTGAACCATATGTTAGGACTGGGCGTATTATTGTTTTATAGAGTTTTATTTTTCTATTTCTGATATAATTGTGGATTTAACGAGGATATTGAGCCCAAAATAGCATAATGTTGGCCATGCAAATTCTGTGGTTTATCTCTGCGGTAGTATTTTTTTCAGTGTTACAAAGCGCTCCCAGATATACAAATTCATTCATTGCTTCGATGCCGTTTTCTATAACACCTGTTATCAATATCCCTAAACATAATCCGCCTTTCCGAAGCTCAATAATACTACTCCGTTCAAATTCAATTACCCTGTACACTATACTAACCAATATTTTTAAAGCTAAAAAGAAATAAAACAATCAGTAAATTTTGCAACATATGCTTTTAAATAGAAAAAAGATTTTACTGGAAGTTGCGTTTTCAATGTCTCACAGAGTATTTTATTGACTTCTCTAATAGTTTAACTATTTTTGTTTTGTGTGTTCATAGCTATAAATTTTGGTAAAGTGTCTTTGAAATTGATGGATTCGACCGTTACTTGATGGAAATTCATTTTATGTAACAATAAAACACTGAAAACTTTGTTTTCAAAACTTCCACAAAATTTATTTTAAATTCTTATCACTACAGCTGTTTCTGCTGATTGCCTTTCTCAAGTGCACTTGAGAAAGGCAATCAGCCGAAACAGCTGTAGTGGTAAGAATTTAAAATAAATTTTGTGGAAGTTTTGAAAACAAAGTTTTCAGTGTCTTTGAAATTATTTATCTAATTTTATACTTTGTTTATTTATTTAAATTTTTAATAAGGTAAGTGCGCCAAATATTGCCATGCTCCTAATATTGCCACTCTCCATAAATTTATTAATTTGTCCCTTGAATCACAGATGGTCATGTAAGCTCAAATATCGAATTAAAACAACCACTCTAAAAACGTTATAGGTGGAACCAGTTAGTATTGGTGTTCACGGCAAAGCAGCGTGTATTTCGTGCGATTTGTTTATAAAAACGTGGGAAAACTGTTATGATTGTTATAAGCTAGCTAATACCGACTATAGAACGGTAAGAACGGGTATCAGGTAGGTACATTCAAGTACTTTATTAATACATATTTTGTGTAATTAATATAAAAGAGAATAAAACATAAATCGCCATTTTTGTTCCGCAGTAGTAATGATCCTAATATTGCCACATGAGATAGTTCCTAATATTGCCATGGCAATATTTGGAATCTAACATGAAAATTTACTTTTTATTAATAAAAACTTTCTTTTCAACAGAATGCCGAATAGAAAAAGAGCCCTGTGGTCTAATGCGAATCTCTTTGTAGCGTAAGCGTGCGTTCATAACGAGGCGCTGACCCTCGCTCGGGCCATGGGATAGTATCATTTAATCGATTTTTGGTAAAATAAATGCATTACTTTAAATGCGAGCGTTCGCCATCAGTGCTAAGCTCTAGGCGAGGAGACGGTGCGATGGTCTCCGTTATGAACGCACCCTTAGAAGCAATAAGAGCTTAAAGCAGTATAAGCCAAGCTTCATTATGATATGAAATACATCGAATTTAACATCGGATACATTTAACATCGGACTACATTATCGCAGCCAAAATTCGGTTAAACGACTTGGAAGGAAAAGTGTTTTAAGTTTTGAACAAGAAAGAGACCTAGTTGAAGAATTCATAAACTAGCCGAGGTGGGCATGCCAATAACTAGTAAAATAGTAAGAAGTCTATTTTCGTATGCGATGATAATGAACATTCCTAATCCTTTTTCTGATACATCTTAATTGGCAGGAAGGAAATGGCTGAAATTATTCTTTGCAAGACATCCCGATGTGGCTAGAAGGATGGCTAAGCAAATGAATCCAGCAAGAGCACAGAAAAAGGATCCATTTATTGTAAAGGATTATTTTGAGAAATTGGATGAAGTATTCATTAAATTGGAATTCTGTAATAAACCAGGAAACGTGTACAATATGGACGAGAAAGGTTGCCGTCTAACGATCCATAAACAGCAAACCGTATTGGCCAAGAAAGGTGCTAAACGTATCCACTTGACAGCGCCTCAACACGGTGAAAATGTTAGTATTGTGGGTTGTGGAAATGCCCTGGGGTAAGCCATCCCACTGTTCATTATTTTCAAAGGGAAGAGATTGAAGTCTGAATGAAATGATCATCTATCACCAGGATCAACTGTAATGATGACACAGAAAGGGAGCATGACAAATGAGGCGTTTATTTCATGGCTAGGACATTTTGCAAAGTATAAGAATACAGGAACCACACTCCTGATATTCGATGATGCAAAATCGCATCTGGACATAAGTGTTGTTGAAGCTGCAGAAAATTATGGTGTTACTTTATTTTGTCTTCCAAGTAACACCACGCATGAACTGCAGCCTATGGATAAAGCAGTCTTCAAAAATTATGAATCTTTTTGGGATCAGGTGGTTTTAAATTTTTTGATAACTCAACCTGGGAAAAATTTAACCAAAATGCGATTTGGTGAAATATTTAGTAAAGTTTGGTTAAAAGCAATGACACCAGCTAACATCATCTTTGGGTTCAAAGCAACTGGAATATTTCCTTTTAACCCAGACATCATATCTGAATCAGCATTTGCACCCAGTCTTATAACGCATATTGAAGAAAATGTGTTAGAACCACTAGACGTCGACGATAACAACGTAAATAAGTCATCAACTACTACAGTTGCAGTTGATGAAAACGGTCCCGGCACAAGTGGAATAAGTAATAAAAAAAATCAACAAAACGTCTTCGTTTATATATTCATTCTGAATCAGATTTCAGTGTTCATGATAGTACATCTGATGGATATAAACAGCGAAGATGAAAATATAGTACCATTCACTCCCGAAAAAGTTCCAGAACCAGACACTTCTTTTAAAGGTATGGGCTTACTAATTTCGCCCCTAATCAAGATAACTGCTACAAAACGAAAACCAGCAATTAATAGCAAAGCTCAAGAAGTTACAAAGGATTTATTTTCCACAGCGATACAAAAACCACTCAAAGGGTAAAAGTAACAAAGTACCTTCCAAACAACAAGAAATAACAAAAGACAAAAACAAAGAACGGGAAGAAAAGAAAATAAACAAACATCAAAAAGAACAATACAAATTGAACAAAGAAAATAAAGAATAGAAAATAAATAAGAATTTAAAAAGTAGTGAATCATGTGGCCAATACGTATATGAAGAGTGTGTGGGTCTTACTAAACATGATAAGGATAAATTCATATGACCCAATTGTTCTCAAAAATAGTAAATGTCTCACATTAGTTTTTTAAATGTTAAGATTCAATATTATTACTGATTTTTATTAACAAAATACCTGTTCCTTTTATTGCCAGTACGGTGGCAATATTAAGAGTATAGGTGCCAAATATTGCCAGTTGGCAATTGTTTAAAAAAAAAGAAGAATATACATTTTTTTGATTGTTTTATTTTTATAATTGTTTAGAAATTAGACTATAAACATGTTTGCTACTTGTTTAATAAATTTACAGGTTATTTCAAATAAATTTGTATTTAATAAAAAATAATAAGTCTTAGCATGTCAATATTTAGCTCACTTACCTTATATATTTTTATAATATTCATTGCCAGTAGTGTCTTATGAATTTGCTATTATTTTAGAGTTTCAGGTGGGAGTTGACGTACTTCTACTAATCAGTTTAAAAAACATTGAATGACTTATTAAAGCATTCAGTAAGAACGCCACTGTTTAATTGAAAAGAGGTCACTGAAAAAAGGTTCATCCTGTATGTGTTTTATACATTTATACTTGGTATTACATCTTTCACAAGTTTCGAGGAAGTGATATGTATGCCAAATCGAATAATTTGTAGGCAGTGGGACCATTTAAAATTTCTCAATCCGTTTGTTTCCAAGAATATTTTGCCATATTTGGTTATTGACACTTCAGCTAACGGTTTGTCTTCCTACTTGTATAATTCGAGAATCTTCTAAACTTCTAGAATTGTTATATTTATCTAGATACGGAATAAAATCGTGAGTGCTTATTTTAAATTTTAATTTTTTTAGTTAAATGTCGGCTTTAATTCTAATCGTAGAATGAATGATATTGAATATTAATGAAGTTTCATTTTCATAGCGTGAACTTATAAGTTATTTGTAGGTTATCGGTGTTTGTTTTTTTTTTATTAATTTTATTAAATTTTCTGTTTCGTTTTTGGCTGTCCCTTATTTATGATAGATCAATATGGTGTCTAATGAGTATAACATCGTTCGGGTAGATTGGGAAAATGTTGATTAATTTGGATAAAATTAACGAGAAACCTGAAAGTTGCTTTAAATATTGTAATAAGTAATGTTCAGTGCATATGTGTATAATATTCTGAAGTTATTTTCTTGTGGCATTTTAAAGTCTATACTATTTAAATGGGAATAAGCCACAATTAAAGGTTAAAATAAGTTTATTTACGTTTCAAATTCCACTTCTCGGAAATCGTTGATTTTTTGTTTTTTGGGTATCTGCTACCACAATGGAATTGGCTCCATAATTTCAGGAGATTTCGGTACCAAGTTTAACTCTCATTGTTTGAATAAATGATCGATTGTTAGATTTAAATGAATAAATCACTGAATAAAATTATTAAAAATTAAGATAAGATTTATAAAAGCATTTATAGAGATTTTCAAAAGATCGCTGTAAACATTGTTTTCAAGAAACAATTTTTGAGTCAGTATGCATTTTTTTATATCAACGGGAAAGCCAACATGCTGGCCTACTGACACAAATAAAATCCCAGACCTTATCGACTTCTTTGTAGTCAGACATATTTCAACAAATTACATAGAGATAGAAGAGGCATTGTATATGAACTCGGATCATTCTCCAATTATTCTCACACTCGGTGAAAGTGTTATCCAAAAAAAAAACCCCTAGACTTGTTAACAAAAATACTGACTGGGACAAAAGTTTCCAGATAGACCTTGAAGAGAAGATTAACCTCTCAGTTCTATTAAGAACCGTTGATCAACTAGAGGCAGAAGTAGAATTACTCAACAAAAATGTACAACAAGCTGCTTGGAACAACAGCACGAACAGTGTCGAAAGAATAAAAGGAAATAACTACGTGAAAGAAATCAGAGAAATGATAACCAAAAAAAGAAAATTGAGACGCAAGTGGCATCAGTCTAGAGCACCAGTTGATAAAACTAGATTAAATAATGCCACACAAAAATTAAAAAGAGAAATTTAAAAAATTAAAAACGAATCGATTAGCATCTACCTAAGTGAACTATCAAATAGCGCTACTGATTACTCATTGTGGAAGGCTACCAAACCATTAAAAAGGCCAATCTTACAGAATCCACCAATTAGAAATACTAATGGTAGCTGGGCAAGAAGCAATATACAAAAGGCCAACAGGTTTGCTGACCACCTAGAAAATACTTTTCAACCTAATGAAGAACAAGAAATAATTAACTGGGAGCTCCCTAATCAAGATGAAACAGAGATTAGCCCTGTAACTCCAAAAGAAGTATATTTGGAAATAAAAGAAAATTTAAATCCAAAGAAAGCTCCTGGATTTGATATAATTACTGGGGAAGTGTTAAAGCAACTTCCAAGGAAAGCTATAATAAAATTAACACATCTTATTAACGCTTCCTTTAGGCTGAGGTACGTACCAAAGTTATGGAAGGTGGCAGAAATTATAATGACACTACAACTAGAAAAACCTCCACAAGAAGCTTCTTCATATAGGCCTATTTGACTGTTACCTGTCATGTCTAAATTGTACGAAAAATTACTCTTGAAGAGACTAAAACCGATTATAGAGGAAAAAAATCTAATTCCTAATCATCAGTTTGGATTTAGAGCAAGCCACTCAACGATAGATCAGGTGCATAGAATAACAGATATAGTAGAAAAAGCTCTAAAAGAAGGAAAAGTCTGTTCCGCAAATTTCCTCGATGTAGCTCAGGCTTTTGACAAAGTGTGGTATGATGAATTATATCATAAAATGAGATGCTACTTACCAAAACAATATTCTAAACTACTAGAATCATATATATCTGACAGATACTTTCGCGTTAAATATGAGGAAGCATACTCAGAATTAAGAGAAGTTAAAGCTGGAGTTCCACAAGGAAGTGTCCTGGGGCCAGTGCTATACCTGCTCTATACCAGCGATATTCCATCATTAGAACCTAACACAATTGCGACATTTGCAGACGACACATGCATTTTAGCAGTCGGACAAAACCACGAGGATGCAGCAACCATACTCTGTTGAACAAATTAACATCTGGACCAGGCGATGGCGTATCAAACTGAATGAAACAAAATCTGTTCATGTCAATTTTACTAACAAAAGAGAACAACATATCCCAGTTAGTATAAATAGAAACCAAATACCTTATGCAAATACTGCAAAATATTTGGGTATGAGATTCCAAGCTACGTTGGAAAGCACATATTAAGAAAAAGAAAGAGGAATTAGAAATTAAGTTCAGAAAGATGTACTGGTTGATGGGAAAAAAATCCACCCTGTCTACTTATAACAAATTGTTCTTGTATAAGCAAATCCTTAAACCGATATGGACATATGGGATACATCTATGAGGCTGTAGAAAAGAAAGTAACATCCAAATTATACAACGATATCAGAATAAATTATTAAGGAACGTCGTTAATGCTCCATGGTACTTCAGAAACTGTGATCTTCATCGAGACCTCCAGATGGATACGGTTATCCAGACAATAAAAGTAAGTTTGCCGAGAGTCATGAACAAAGGCTCTCCAACCACGTGAATGTCGAGGCCATCAAACTCCTAGACAACGCCAACCAGATAAGAAGACTGAAGAGAACGAAACCGTTTGTGAATGTAACCTTAGATAAATTTTTCGTAATATTTGTATATAGAACTAACTTGCTTATTGATCAGAGTGAATGATCAGATAGCAATAATCATAAGATTCCTGTTGGAGTTTTATTAAATAAAAAAAAAGTGTGCATTTTAATTTTACAAATTAAAATATAGTTTAGAGTTTTTTTAAAAAATAGTATAGAGTTTTTACCCTATTTATATTTCTATCTAAAACATTTTTTTTTTAATTCGAGCTTTGTCATGTAACTAGTTTTTTCTGCATTTTTTATAGCTTGTGTTTAAAAATACTGACCTTCATCCACTCTGTCCTACATTGAATCCGTCCGGCCTAAGTTCTTATATTATGTTCTAGTATGTAAATTAACCTATATTGAAGAAACTATCAGGATTAGAAATATTAACGCAAACTGGTTTTCTAGCATCTTATCTTGTTCAATTAAACCACTGAGATTAACATGCGATGCCATATCAATTTTTTTAGTACAGGGTGTTTCACTTGCTGGGCAAAACCCATATAAACGTGTTCCCAAACTGGATGAATCTTAGACGTATAAATAAATAACTATATTACTTTTGTCATTACTGACGTACATAGATATTACTTTTTACTACATAGAATTAAAAGAAGATCAAAATAAAAACATAAATAAAAAAATATGTAAAAATAAAGTTCAAAAATTATTAAAGCAGTGAAATGCTGCTATAGAAAGTTAAGTTAATGTCAGTTAGTGACAAATCCTTGAAGACGCACAGCTTGCTTTGTTTTTTTAAACAATCAAAAAAATAAAAAAATATTTTTTGTCTATAAAACATGTCTCATACATTTCAGAGAAAAATGGTTCAAATAAGAGTTGTAGATCTTAAAAAGTTCTTTAAATTGCAAGTTTCTAAATTAAAATACTTGACAGTAACAGTTGGCCGAGATAATTGCAAAAATCCTTATTTTTGCAGTTATTTATAAATGTTAATAGCTTTGTTTTTTGGATAATGACATGTAATATAACTACTTGAAATTACGGCAATTAAAGAGTTATTTAAGTGTATTAAATCTCAGCTAGAGATATTAAGCCGTTTCCATAATTCTCCTAGGGTATCAAGATAAATCGTTTTTTCCGATTTTGGAAAAATGTCTCAAATAAAAGTTACTAATTTTTGCATAAGAAATCGAAATTAAGAATTCAAAGTAAACCCCCGCTCCATCCCTAGGGGGTAGTTTGTGGAGATCGTCTTTGATGTCGCTCTTTAGATTTTTGAAAAATATCGAAAACGTGTCTAACAGTTTTTCGATCCAATGGAAGTTTCGCGAAATATTCGACCGTCCCGCGTCTTTTGGCACTCCCGGTATAAAGAAGCCCTTAGCAACAATCGGCTATATTGAAGCTCTATCATAAAATTGATGCACGTAGGTAATAACTTCCACATCGTCAATATTCAAAACCAATATTTGTCTTTAGTTCTTGGTAAAACAATAGAATTTAAAATTACCAACAACTAACGTCCCTCCTAAAATAGTACAGAGCAAGTACTGACTTTTTTAATATGCAGAGTGACATATGTCACTAAAAATATGTATATATAATTTTACTTTTCCTTTTCAATTTACACAGATGACTGTGCATATTTAACTCTGGGTAAAAACAAAAGTTATTTAATGGGTTGAAGTGGTACTGAACAAATATTTCTTTGATAGAGTTTTTTAATAATAAAAAATTAGTTTTAAAAGGTTGATTTACATAAAAAAAATTACAAAAAATCTCACCAGGTTGATCGTTTCATTGTACATAGTTACTTTTCTAGTTATATGACACCACAATAGTTTTGAGAACATTTTTTTAAAATGTGAATATTGATGTATAATAAAAATATAAAAATATCGTAGTTTTCTTCGTCTCTTACTAAATTTTAATTAAAAATTTTACCATTTTCATAGACCTTTACAAAGTGCCATTAGAGAATAAAAAAACAACACTGTCACTTTCAAAATATAGCCTGACAAAAATTTCCACTTGTAGTTAGCGCCTAGCGGTAAATTCATAAATAATAGAACTTTTTTCTAAGAACTGATTTGAGAAAATAAAACTTTGTTATCATCATCATCATCGTCATTAACATTTTGACAGTACGCGATATGTATTTCGAACAGAACCACAATTTTCAAAATAAATTTGTACAATTTGGAAGCTTTGTTCAGGCTTCAAGTCTATTCGTGCTGAAATGCCAAACCCAACTTAACATAAATCACTTGACAGCTCTCAAAATACCCAACAGTTAGAAAAGTGTGACCAACTTATATTCCTATATCTCTAAAAAAAAACACCCTTCATAAAACATTTTATTGCATAATACTTAGAACTTAGTAATCTGAGTTTTTTATAGAATTTTATATACTTAATAGCATACCATAATTCACAAATCAAATGTTTAATCATAATCCCTTAAACAAAAATACTACTTGTATCTCATCTCTATATTTTTGCAACAGAATTGACAGCATAGATTAAAGCCATTCCAGTCCTCAATTATGCACAATCGAACTGCAATTTCGAATATATTCCTGACTCAGTGAAGAGAATGGAAGCCAAAAAACTATATGTTCAACCCTAACAAGTGAGGGTATTGTTATATACTGTTACTGTTAACCTAATAATTATTTCAACGCATTTTCGAATATTACTTTCAATTCTTACTCCATTAAATTGATATATACTCCACTACACAAGTAAGAACATTCACCAGAATATTTTTCCAATTTGCATATAACAACAACCCTTTTTTCATGCTCCTCTGGTTATGAAAATCAATGGGAAAATAGTTGTAAATGGTTGGTGCTCTGGTTTTTAAGTATGGTCAGTACAATGTTGCTTCATGAATATATTTCGGAGGTATAGTCTGACACACCCTCTGTTTAACGTATTCATAGATAAGCAACTCAGGGAGGGACTGGTTCCACAAGCTACCAAGAACAACTACTCCATGGTCAAATTAATTTTTTTTTATTTAGATACGACTAAGTATATTTCTTTATACAATTACAGTTTTCTCTGTGAGTGGCAAAATAGAGAAAAAGTAAAATTTTTTTATAGAAATGAGTTTAAAAATCTGCAACCAAAATTAACAATAAATCATTTTGGTTGTAGATTTTTATTATATATTTTTCTCTTTCTCATCGGAAACATAGAGACTGACTATGATCAGAATGATTTTCAATAAAAAAAGCATAAACTGAAACAATTCCAGCGGAAAATGAGTCAGCACTCGAAATTTATATATTTTTTGTTAATATTTTGACTTAGACCACTCTGGTTTTCAATATGTTCAATATTTTGGAGTAAAGCAAAAAAAAATATAATTACAAACGATCGTGTATTTCTGTGTATGATATATAAAATTAAATTCTTATTCATAAAGAACGTCTAAAGTCCCATCCACCAAAATGTGTTCCAGTGTCTTCTGCTGTGTTGTATCCACATATGGATAAATTTTTAAAAAAGTCTTGATTAAAGGGCGGTATAAACGCCAAAAGATCTTCCATATCCTTCTTTTTCTTAGTAGTAACTGGTATTGGAGCTTCATACAGTTTTGAAAATTCAATATCTTGAAAATTGGCAATACATCCTTTTCGTACATGTTGCAAGTTTATGGCATCAAAAGGAAACTCCTCATTTAGTGTTTCTTTATAAAATATTTTATAGGTGTCACTTTTTCGAAATTGTAGCCATTGAATTTTCAGCCACGATACTGGCGCGTTATCTTCATTTTTCTTTCGTCTGGTAACAGCTGCTTCCAGGTTTTTTTCCAGATTTCTCAAACACTCTATACCAATCGTCAGGAACATACTTTACTCTATTCTTTGCGTATTGTTCGATTACGCCAAAACCGCGATTATTCGGGAGAAAGGAAAGTCCGGATACCATAAACTTATGGTCTACTATTTCTAAATTATCGGAACCTGCAATCAGTTTCAACAAAAAAAAAACACTGTTTGAAGTCCCTGTTCTGCCCCCCAGATGCATCACTAAATGCAATGATGTGTCTTGCGTCGTTTGCGTGTTCTAGAACATGCTTTCGAATACAAGATCCTATTTCTTGTGCTCCTCGAGAGGCTGTAGTATCAACCCAGGCATAGAGAAACACCTTGTCTTCGTCGCTAACTCGAAAATACCCAAATTGTACACATACATGTTTCTTTTATAGTAGGCTAGGGAGCAACTCAAAGTTGGAAACGGTAATGCTTTTTCCAAATCAAACGTGAATCCATAAACTCTCTCTTTCTCACGCATGCTTGTAATTTTATCTTCTTTCAAAGCCTCTCTTGCCTTTTTATTACGCCTTAAATGCAGTACGTGTTGTGATTGAAGCACTTTTTTTGTATTTTCGTCTTTTTCCTGGATCACCTAATTTTTGTATGTGTCACATTTCATCACACATATATCTCGTAATGATACGTGAAAGTGAAGATTAAAGTTTCAATGGAAAATTTGTCTGTATACACTTTTTGACACAGGAAGAGCGTTGTCTGTTACACATTTCTCTTTATACAAGTTATACATTGCACGTACATTGAGCTGTGGATCTAAAAGCTTCCTATTAGGATTATGAGCTCGTGTATAATGAGATTCATACGAGGGAAATCTGTTTATGTGATCGCGTACTGTATATTTCCTTTAGCAGTTTTATTGCTAGGTGTGTGTTTGCCTCGTAGATCTTCGCCAGGAAATGATATTTGTCCCCTTTTTAATGCACGCATTAACCAATCGTTACTTATTGTAAACGTTTGCAAAAAAATACCGTTACTGTTTTTTTCTGCTTTGTACCATTTCTTAGACGGTGAGTGGCTGGTTTAGACAATACCACACACAGTTTACAATATAACATAGAAAAGCATTTTGTGCTGAAAAATTAGCTATGTTCTAGAAATTTGTAAACATAGCTCTCCTTTCTTCCTGAGAAATTTTTTGACTGCATTTGCCCTGGCATGTACACTGTACACTCCCTGTTATGAAACTCGTTAGCCTTTATCAACTTTTTAGATGTAGCAACATATTGTTCTCCATAGTTTCTTTTTTGGTTTCGAACATTCTTGATGGGTTTACTTGGCTCTCTACTTCGCTTCCTGCCACATGCTTGGTAGTTGATCCCAATACCAACTGCAAACGTTTATCAGCTGAAACAAACGTGCAAATAAAATATTGCTATTCACGCATTTGAGGTTCTGACAGGGAAAAAAAAAATTTTGTGGCTTGCGCCTTTTGTTGGCGTTTTATTATTTTTTTTTTAGTGACCGAATAACCGGTTTTTTGTGTTTTTTGTAGATTTTTTTGAGGATTGTCTGAAACATGTAAAATCAACATCAATAAATAGACTGAGATGCCAAAGAAGAGAGCGTTGTCTTTTTTTTTTGATAGATGTCTTTTGACTTGCTCTGTTAACTGTTACCCCTTCTCTTTTTAAAGATAACTACTTGAGTCTTCTTTGGATTTACTGCTATTTTCCATTAGATACTCCATTCTTTTATTGCATTCAACTGTATATTTCTTACAGCTACATCCAGGTTCACATTTTTGACTCTCAGTATGCTTGTGTGATTTAAGCGATTTCGTTTTGTGTCCCCTGACTGATTGACTGTGATTTGTGAGAGTTTGAAATCTTATTTTACATCCAACATGGCAACTTCATTGATTGATACATTTTACAGGCAACTTCATTGATTCCGTTTTTGCAACCACTGAAATACTGTACTGATGTACTGATCTTTTGCTCACTGTCTTACGTAAATTAAAATCAGAGGTTTCTGTCGGAAGAGATGGGTGAACTTTGTGATTAACATCATGACTTAGTGTTCTTACAGTGTTTTAACAAATTATCAGTGGGTGTTTAATGACATGAGATGATTCCATATTCGATCAAAAAACTAGAAATGGGCGGTTGTCTAAACGTACAGCTCGAAATATTGAAGCAATAGGATCTATTTTACTGATGGCTCAATAAACTATATAAAACAATAGTCTTTACTGATGTTATCCTCCAAATTCCTGTTGATATTTAGTAACTTATCTTTTTGCTGATATTAAGGTATCAAAGACAGTATATTTATTATTTTTATTTAAATAAACTAATGAAATTTCTTATTACAAAAATTAATGAAAATACTGTTAATATATGTAAGAATCTTTCTTATATAAACGCGATACAATCAAGGCCTTCTCTGTATTGTAAACACTGACCACGCTCTATGATTTTTTAGTTCTGTAGGTCAGTTTTGTAAAGGGTTGATGACAACCCTAGATAGGCATTTAAAAAGGGAAAGTGAAGTAGCGCTTAATGATACCACTATAACCAGTTCTGCCTACATGAAATAAGTAGTTTAACTATGCTGCATCCGGAGATAAAGTCACAAATGTTGTACATAAATTAAAGAATTTTGTCTAGATTTTTATTTTTTCAAGAAGAAATATTTTTGCGTAGTTTATTGTTCATCAAACGCTTTAATAACACTCTTATTTATTGAAAATATTAAAGAAAAGTAAAATTAAACAAATACTTTAATAAAATTAATTATTGCATAATTTAGCTATGGAATAAGATTGCATTATATATATATATATATATATATATATATATATATATACATATATATATATATATATATATATATATATATATATATATATATACATATATATATATATATATATATATATATATATAATTTCACTAATTTTATTTTCCTGGATCCACCACTTTTCTATTAATTTTTCACATTTATTTGCAGTTTCAGTATCCACTGAATCCAACGTGATTATCATAATACATTTTACATATACCCCAGATGTGTTCGATGGGATTAAACTGGCAGTGATACCGCGGTAACCTTAGTACTTGATGTCCATAGCTTGATACAATTTGGTCAACTATATAAACTGTTGGTTTTTCATTACGTTTCGAAATTTCCAGTAACTCTGATTTGAAGGCGCATTGCGGAAAACTAATATTATTTTTACCTAACCAATTTTTTATGCTCGGTACGTTCCACGACTGTTTTGGTTGTTTCTCCAAAATCTAAGGTGTATTATCTAAAACTATAACTGATGGTTCACTCAGACTACGTAACAGTTTCTCCTCAAGCCATTTAACAAACATATCTGCATTCATGTTTTCATGGTAATCAGCAGATTTTGGTTTTGAAGAAAAAATCAAATCTGCGTTTTCTATAAAGCCTTCTTTCCCTCCTGCATAAAAACTGATGTGCCTTTTGCCTTCGCTATCTGTGATTTATTGATTTTATGCTGTCGGCTTGCCAAATTCTTTTAATTCCACCCTTTGCAAATATCCATGTCTCATCTAAGTATGCGAATGTTCCATTTTCAGACTTAAGTCTAGCATATTCTCTCAAAAATTTAATTCTTTTGTGAACCACACTACTCCTTTCACATAAAAGTAACCAATTTTATTTATTTAATTAATAAATAAATATTAATTTTATTTTTAGTACAAGTATTTTCGTTTGAAAGTAAAAAGTTAAATATACACTCCGCCAAAAAGTATCGCATCACCTATGAAACTGTAAATTTTGTATTAAAAATAATTTAAAACATGGATTTTTTACTGTTATTTTTTTTTGTTTTTTAAGTACGTAACAAGTATTAAACGAAAAATGCAGAATGTACGAACAACAAAGGTTTTATTTAATTTATTTCATAAATTAGAAGTAAGCGCACAAACAGCATTGAATAAAAAAAATCAAAATCAAAAGTAATGATAATTTAATAAGTCGTGTTGCCTCCTCTGGCTCTTTTAACATCTAGACAACGTTGTAGCATACATCCAATTAATCTTCTTAGATAATCTTGATCGATATTATCCCATTATACTGTTAACAACCGTTGCAGGTCCTGAAGATTAGCTGGCGTCACATTACCAGATCTCACCCTTCAGTAAAGATAGTCCCAAACATGTTCTATTGGATTTAAGTCCGGGCTGTGCGCTGGCCAATTCAAAACTTGTAAATTTACCTCTTAAAGGTACTCGGTTACGATTCTTGCGACGTGTGGGCGTGCATTGTCATGCATTCAAACAAAGTCATTACCGATAAATGGGGCGTAAGGAACAACATGCAGCTGCAAAATTTCTCTAATGTACCTATCAGCAGTTAAGGATCCTCCATCTAGCTGTACCAATTCGATTTGACCCCTAAGATATACCGCCCTAGAGCATAATAGATCCTCCTCCAAAGTTTGTCGCCGGTCTTAAGTTGCATTGAAAATAACGCTCGCTTTCTCGTCTATAAACTGGTATTCTTCGATCCGAAGTGTATAAACAAAATCTTGACTCATCCGTAAAGAGTATGTTACCCCAGTCGTCGATATTCCAGTTTACGTGCTCTCTTGCAAATGTTAGACGTGCTATACGGTGTTCCCTTGTAAGTCTGAGGGCAGTGGCAGCTACTCTGGCCCTAATTCCAGACTGTCTTAAGATGTGCCTAACAGTTTCTGAAGACGCACGTACATTTCGAGTCTCGGCTAAGTCATGTTGAAGTTGACTTGCAGTCACATGTCTTCGACGCAAAGCCTAATGGACTAAAAATCAATTGTCCACATGCGTAGTTGCTCTTGGCCGACCTGTTACAGCTCGTCTTTATAAAGACCAGTCTCTCGGTTATTTGAATGTACTGTAGCTCAAAAAAGATGGAAGAAAACGTTCAATTTTTATAAGAAGAAACAGAACTAAGTTAGTTTTTATGTAAAATATGCAAAGAAGTAAAGAAGTACTGGAGAGGGTAGGTAAAAAAACAGAACTAATCACCACTATACAAACCAGAAAACTGGAATACCTAGGCCACGTGATGAGGGACCAAAATATGAAATCTTGAGACTCATAATACAGGGAAAGATTCAAGGAAGAAGATCTGTTGGACGAAGGCAGAACTCGTGGTTGAAGAATCTACGTGATTGGTATCAATGCAGATCGATTGATTTGTTTAGAGCAGCAAGTTCAACAATAAAAATAGCCATTATGATTGCCAACCTCCGTAGGGAGACGGCACTCTAAGAAGAAGAAGATGCAAAGAACAGAAGTATAAAAAATGGAGTATACAAACATAAACTTTCTAACATGAACAGCAAACAGAATTCCTAAAAGCACTAATGCTGCTTATGAATTAAACATTAATCAGCTTTATAATCACCGCTATCATTAATATTGATCTCAACATTACATAAACGAGTAAGCACACAATTCATGCTACCATGAACCACCAATGATTCAAAAAAATAAACCATAACAATTAATCTGAGGTTCACTACACCAATCAAATAAAGGACTATGTATGTAAATTCAATTTTGAATTTACCGAATGGTGCCCAAACTAGTATGTCAATTTTCTTTTCCTATTTTAATTGTATGTCCTATATGTACATATTCTTCTACGTTCTCCAATTTTTTCCAATGTGTTCGTGGTCGCTACTCATCACTTTTGTCTTTGACATGTTCATTTTTAGGCCAACATTTTCGGAAGCAGCATTTGGTTATTTTCTTCTTCTTCTTCTTCTAGCCATTCACGTCCACATCTGAACATAAGCCTCTTCAAGTCTTCCTTTCCATTGTTTTTTATTGTACGCTACTTGTAGCCAATTTTTCCCGGCAGTCCTTTTCAGATCATCTGTCCATCTCATAGGAGGTCTGCCTCTGGGTCTTTTGTGTTGGTATGGTCTCCAGGTTAAAATTGATCTGTGCCATTTGTTTAGATCGCTCCTAGCTACATGTTCAGCGTATTCCCATTTCAACTTTAACGATTTTTGCACCACATCGGTGACTTTGGTTTTCTGTCTTATCCATGTGTTTGTTTTCTTGTCCTTAAGTGATATACCTAGCATTGCTCTTTCCATCGCGTGTTGAGTGACTCTAAGTATATTCATATTCTTTTTTGTGATTGTCCATGTTTGTGCCGCAAAAGTTAATATCGGAATAATGCATGCATCAAAAACTTTAGATCTAAGATGTAATTAAATTTGTTGATTTCTGAGTATATAGTTCAGTTTACCGAATGCTGCCCAAGCTAACTTTCTTCTTCTTTTTATTTGGTTATTTGGTTATTTTAATATGTCTCAATTTAAGCATACTGCAACTTAGTAAGTCACTTAGAGATGAATCAAATGGAAGCCGTCAATATTTTTGCCATGCCAAGACATTTTCTATCACCACTGTAAATAACTTTGGAGATATATGGTCTCCTTGACCTATTTATTTTAACTCTATCCATTTTCATATTCTCATTGGCTTTAAAATGGAATGCGGCTTTTCGTATATATTGTTTAATAAGTTTGTATATCTAGAATCCCTCCTAGCTTTGTTCACGGTTTGTATGAAGGCCCACGTTTCAACTGAATCGAACGCTTTGTGAAATTCAATTAATGCAAAGTAGAGGGGAACATTTTATTCGGTGGTCAATAGTAAAGATGTATCAACAATTCAATCAAAAAACTGTAGAGAATTAATAGTATCCAGAAACTTAAATGGAAGAAGTGTAAAACTTTTACTGTGAAAAGGAACACTTATAGTGTAAAAAAATATTTTAATGTAATTTAGTTACCAAAGCACGTGAGGACAGAAACAAAATTAAAGCCAAAAAGGCTTGTTTTATGCTGAATTGAGAGTCAATCGTAGATCCCACTCCACATACGGGAAACAAGGCAGACGACATGGCAAGGCTGTTAATTTAAATATTCATATTATTAATCGATTAAAGGTCAAACAATCGTGAATCCTAGGGGAGAACATATAATATTACTCATGTAAAATTAAGGAATGAATATTTGACCATCAAGACTATTAAATGTTAGAATAAGTGAACATTAATATTATATCAAAAATAGAGAATTTGATATATCTCAAATATGTAAACACGTATGAGAAAATAGAGTTCAGTGGAAAGATTTAAGTATATTCCTGAAAGAAACAGATAGTAAAAAGAGAAAAATTAAAGAAGCGGCTTTTATTACCCATATTAAAAGAGGAGATCAACAAAAATAAAATACCAATATTAGTAAACGCCAACCTATCCATTTAAGACATAATTAGACGTTTCCAGACTGTTGGTCCACTCTGTATATTATATCGTCCTTATAGATGACCACATTATAACAAGAACCAGGGCGAGAACTGCGAAAATCCTAACCGAGCTAGTAGCAGCAGCAGAACGAATGGGGTTACATAAATATCAAAATAAAACCAAATTCATGGCGACTAACACAAACACAGAGCTGGAAATGTTGACGCAGATTTAATGATCAATGACGAAAACTTCGAAGCACTCAAAGAGTTCATATATCTAGGGACATCGGTTAACCCCAACAATAACATCTGAGGAAATAAAAAGGCGAATAATAATTGCAAACAGGTGTTATCATGGTCTATCAAAGTACTTAGCTAACAAACATCTGTCTCAAAAAACTCGTATAAGGCTGTATAGAACACTGATAGTCCCCGTTCTCACGTATGGATCAGAGGCATGGACGCTAACTAAAACAGATGAAGCCGCTCTATCGATTTTTGAAAGAAAGGTGCTACGCAAGATATTCGGAGCGGTCTGTGAGAACGGAATATGGAGGCGTAGATATAACTTTGAACTGCAGAATATCTACAAGCAAACGTTTGGTGGTAAAGATATTACCACTATAATTAAAGGAAACCCCTGCAGTCGGCAGGACATGTAGCCCGGGCCCCTGAATCGAACATAATAAAAAAGATTCTAACCCGTGGGAATGAGAAGACGGGGTAGACCAAAGCTGAGGTTAATGGACGGGGTAACACAAGATGTCTAGAAGATTGGAGTCGTAAATTGGAAAATGCAAGCAAGGGACAGAACAGAATGGCGTAGAAAGCTTGAGAAGGTCGAGGCCCTCTAAGGGCTGTAGAACCAAGATGAAGATGAAGATGACCACCTCGCTATCCCGACTTAAAATCCCTCGAGCTCTTTAAATGTAGAGTTACAAAATAGTATACGCAATCTAGTGGGAGCTGCTTTCTAGTTCACAGACGCGAAGGATTTTGTGTAGGTGTTTCCAGCTCAGAAAATATCTGTGAAAATGCTTGGGTCTCTTGGACAAGACTTTTGTTGCTCTCGCGGTAAGTTAGTAATAAATAAAAATTCAACTCATTCGAATTATAATGAAGTCTCTAAAATTATTTATCTTGGAATAAACAAAGGCAGACTGGGTGGATTGAGTAGCTCAGAAGCCGCGTTCATACCCACAGACGGTCCCAAACCCAGATAAAAGAGGACGGTTGATGGGACAGGTTAACATCCTACCCATTGTAAAAGAAAACAAGGCTCAAAGAACTGATATAGAGCCTCATAACCAGACGGAACCTAAGATGACGAACCACGCAAAGAAAAGGAAAACAAGAAGGAAAAATAAGCACACAGATTAGCAACATGGAACATTACTTCTATCAACAACAAAGACCAAGGAATAATAGAAGAAATAATAAATAAGAACATAGACATTTGTGCAATCCAAGAAACCAAGAAGAAAGGTAAAGGCCAAAGAGACTATAACCAATATTTTCTAGTATACAGTGGAATAACTACCGTTATATCTCCAAAAGAATAATACATATGAACATCACAATGCACTACCAAAAACTAAATGTCATATATATCTATAGCCCCAAAGACTGCAAACCTAAGGAGGAACGAGAGGCATTCTACGAACAATTGCAAACCATCCTGGATGAAATACCTCATGAAGAACTCTTAACTGTTATAGGTGAATTTAATGCACGAATCGGAAATGAAATAGTTCCAGGAGTAAAACAAAGATTTAATCAAAACCATCTCAACGCAAATGGAGAACTCATGGCTAATCTCTGTGCTTGTAACGAACTGAGAATCAATAATACATTTTTCGATCATAAGCTCCAGTATTAGTATACATTGGAAAACTTAATTTTATAGTCACTAATAAAAAAATCATGTAAACTAGTCGTAAATAACAAAATAATAGAAAAAGTGATGGAAACTGAATACTTGGGAATAAAACTGTCAAGCTACAGAAAGTGGAAGAAGAAGTAAAAAAACAAGTGAACATGGCAAACAGAGATTTACGAAAAATAACAAACCAAACTCTAAGAGACAGAGTAGAAAGTGAGGAAATACGAGCGAGATGTGGTATCGAGGAAATAAACGCGTGGACCAAAAGAAGAAAAGTGGAATGGAATCAACACATCGAAAGAATGACAGAAAATAGAATAGTACGAACAGTAAGAGACAAATCGCCAAATGGAAGATCATTGGGACGACCGAGGAAAAGATGGTCAGACAACGTCAATTGAGGCTAAAAACCGAAGTAAAACAGGCATTTTGCCTATTTATAAAGTAGAAAGAAGAAGAAGTAATAGAAAAATCCATCCAAAGCAGATTCTAGATATCCGAACTTTAAACTCAGCAGACGCAGAGAGTGAACACAAACTAGTACTAGCAAAAATTAGAATGAAAATAACACCAAAACATTTTCTACAGGAAATCACCGAGAAAAATTCAATGTAGAATCACTATGCAACGACTCTACAAGAGAAATGTAACCAAAGGAGACTAGCACAGAAGATACAGCTGAAACAAATAGACGACATCGAAGATATAAACGCTAATATACAGGGTGAGTCATGAGGAACTTTACATACTTCTACCATATATAGAGTCCCTCCGGGAGCATATCATGTGGCCACTAAAAATGTCAACTCCTCTTCTTTATTAATTTACAGGGTGATTTGTGTAATTGACCATTTATTTCATTTTACTGTAGTGTTTATACGGCTCATTTGATTTTTTTAATTTTTGCATGATACAGTACACTACTATCAAGCATTCGACTGGTATTAGCTAAACTAAAAAATTCCAGGACTGGCTTTGGAAAAATTAATTTAGGGATTCGTATTAAATATTACACCCTGTATATATTTTTTTTAAAATGCAATAAGTGATTTTCAAACTACATAAATATCTAATGAAAACGACATATGCGACAATGTTGTCCACTTTTATTAAATTTTTAGTGAACAATCAAATCTTACCAAAAATAGAACAACCATAATGAAGTATCAAATTATAAGGTAATTAATTTAAACAAATGTTATAAATTTTAAACATTTTAATTGAAATGATAAACTGAGTCACTGCACAACAAAAAACAGTAACTACTAACAATAACGAAGAACAATTTAAAAAAAAAAAACTAAAAATATGTATATAGTTATGATAAACCCATAAATTAGAACTGGAAAAGATACAATAATGGTAACAAAATAAAAATAATTCAAAATAGATTTTCGAAATGGAACCCTGCAGCCTGTACACATTTTTGTTGCCGAATTGTTAATTGACGTATTGAATTACGGATACTCTGGGGATCGTTTCTAATAGTATTACAACAATGTATAATTCTATCAATTAATTGTTGTCGGATATTATTAATATCAGGGGATCTTGAAGGCCACGAAATAGGACCTGCACGTCCTATCCACCTGTTGCCATAAACATTATTGAGATGTTGTCTCACTGCCAGTAAAAAGTGTGGGGGTGCCCCATCATCCTGAAAATACATCCCTCGGATAGCAACGTTCGCGTTGGCAAGCAATTTCGGCAAAATATTTTGTAGAAAGTTCAAATAGACCTGCCCTGTTAAAGGACCATCAAAAAAGTAAGGACCTGCTAATTGGTTATTTATGACACCAATCCACACGTTAACCGAATACCTTAACTGAGAACGACGTTCTCGAATAGCATGGGGATTTTCTTCTGCCCACACATGTGAATTTCGTGAATTATTTATCCCGTCTCTGGTAAATTGGGCTTCATCTGTAAATAGTGTCCTGTATAATAGCGTTGGTCGATTATTGTTAATCCATCTACAAAATTCCAACCTATCGATCTCATCTCCAGCATGTAGTCGCTGAACCATTTGAATGTGATATGGGTATAGATTATTTTTTTTTAAGACACTACTTACTCTTGATTGAGTAACATTGAGTTCTCGACTTACTTGTCCAGTGCTTATTGTAGGGTTCATAGTAACGGCGTCCATAATGTCATCTTCCTGCGCTTCATCTACATGTCGCTCTGTTGTTCCACTAGGAAAAGTGCCATTTTCTCGCAAATAATTAAAAACTGACCCAAATGTTGGATGACTGGGAGTTCGACGACTAGGAAATCTCCTGCGATATTCTCTACTAGCAGCCCTACCATTCCCATTACAGAATCCATAAATAAATATTATGTCTGCATATTCTGTGGTCGAAAACTGATGTGGCATTTTGAACGAAAATAACAAAAGCTCTACCAAAACTAACACAATGTACTTAACGTAGATATGACAGAAGAAATATGTATTCTTGTACACATAAATAACAATTGATAATGACAATAATGACAATGGGTATAAAATATCAAGAAACGTCAAACGGTCAACGCCAACCTTCATTTTAAACTTTTTTAGATTTATTTTTATTTAGTACAGTTGATGCAATGTATTATTATTTGACATAAAATTTTAATCATTTACAATCAACAAAAACTAACACATACAAGAGGTTTGACTTTTTAATCAATTTAATTTATTATTTATCGAAAATAATGCCCCAATACGATCTATGAGTAAAAATTTAAAATTGAAAAACAATTGATTCTATCGTAGAGATAATACAAAGTGACAGTAAAGATGTTAATTTTCTACGTATTAGATTATGTTGTAGGAACTCATTTTAATTAAAATGTTTGAAATTTATAACATTTGTTTAAATTAATACCTTATAATTTGATACTTCATTATGGTTGTTCTATTTTTGGTAAGATTTGATCGTTCACTAAAAATCTAATAAAAGTGCGACAACATTGTCGCATATGTCGTTTTCATTGGCTATTTATGTAGTTTGAAAATCACTTATTGCATTTAAAAAAAAATTTATACAGATATTTAATACGAATCCCTAAATTAAGTTTTCCAAAGCCAGTCCTGGAATTTTTTAGTTTAGCTAATACCAGTCGAATGCTTGATAGTAGTGTACTGTATCATGCAAAAATTAAAAACATCAAATGAGCCGTATAAACACTACAGTAAAATGAAATAAATGGTCAATTACACAAATCACCCTGTTAATTAATAAAGAAGAGGAGTTGACATTTTTTAGTGGCCACATGATATGCTCCCTGAGGGACTCTACATATGGTAGAAGTATGTAAAGTTCCTCATGACTCACCCTGTATATATATAAATACTCCAGAATCCCGAGACACCTATAGAAGAATACGAAATTAAACAAAGCAGTTTGTCAGAAGAACAAACACTGGGAACAGTTTACAAAAAGGATGGAAAGCGACTTCTACGGTACACAAAAACAAATATGGAGATTCATAAGAAACCAACGGAAAGAAATGGCAGAATTGAAGGAATACAATAACATACCAGCAAACGAATGGGAAAGATACCTGACGGAACTGTTTAAAGTAAAGGAAAATAATAATCAACAAAATAACGTACCTGAATTAAGACACGAAATAGAAATCAGTTTTCAGGAAGAAGAGATAGACATAAATTCACTCAAAAATAGAAAGGCACCAAGACCAGACGGAATAACCAATGAGCTTCTAAAACACGAAGAAGAAAGTATAACCCCAGAGATGATAAAACTTATACAAAAGTATATTGCACTGCAAGATACCAGATGCATGTAGAAACAGCATACTGATACCAAGGTTCAAAAAAGGAGATAAAGAGAACCCCAACAATTATAGAGGCATACATCTACTGAACATCGCACTTAAGCTAACCAACAAAATCAATAAACTAACAACTTTATTAGATGCACAACAAGGATTCAGATCCGGAAAATCCTGCGTAGATGCCGTATTTGTACTAAAACAAATCACAGAAAAGGCCATCGAGTAGAATAAACCAGCATATCTAAGTTGTATAGACCTGACAAAGGCTTTTGATCGCATCCAAGTCGAAGACGTCTTACACCTACTGTATAAAAGAAACATACCAATAAATATTATACAAACCATCGAAAACATCTACTTCCATAATCGAATAAAGGCAAAGATAAATGGAAAACTAACACAGTGTATACCAGTAGAAAGCGGAGTCAGACAGGGTGACTCGTTAAGCCCACTTCTTTTTAATATAATAATGGACGAAATAATACAAGCAGTACGTAAAGGTCATGGTTACAGAATGGAGAACAAAGAAATCCAAATATTATGTTATGCAGACGACGCCGCATTAATCGCCGAAACAGAAGACGAGCTCCAAAGATTAACACCCATCTTCAATACAACAGCCACGAAATACAATATGATAATATCAGCAGAAAAAACCAAATGTATGACAACATCTAAATACCCACTACTATGTAAAATCGAAATTGATGTGAAAATAATAAAGCAGGAAGCAAATTTTAGACATCTGGGAATAAATATAACTAGTTACGGAGATGTTGAAGAAGTACAACAGATAAGTCACCAAATGGCCGAAGAAGTATTGGCAAACTATCAAAAAGATGGTGCGATAATTTAAACAATTTGCGATACCATTTGCGATTATCAAACAGTGCGATACAAGAAGGAAGAAGAAGAAGAAAGAATAAACAAACAAAGATTGCATTTAAAATTAAACGCATTAAAAGAAAGAAAATAATATTAAAATGCCATAAGAAAATAAATTCAGAACAATATTACTGATTGTGTTTACAAAATTTCGAGAACCTTTAAATAGATAAATAACTGAATAAAAATAAATATAAAAACTCAATGTTCATCAATGTTTTAAATATCTCAAAAAATAATAATTGTTCGTGTATATCGGCTGCTGCCGGTCGTGCAACGAATCGCTATCAACTGAAAGGCCTAATTTTGCTTTATAGCATATATTTCATGCCATGAAAACCGAGTAGGCCGTAAAGTGGGTACGGTGGGCCATCATTAAACACTCATTAAAAAAAAGTAAAACGAATCTTCGAAAAGGTATTTAAAAATATTGCTTGGCCCTTAAACTCTCTGAGAATAAGATCGAGTATGGCCAAAAAGAAAATATTAGCATATTCAGAGGAGTATGTGTTGCGTAACAATCTAATGATATGGGCATCTAGTTTATATGCAGGCTTCGTTTACTATACGCACTAACATCTTTAATATTCATAAAACATGTTGAGATAACAGAGTTTAATCAGAATTCAAAATGCAGAACTTTGTATCAAGCTTATTCTGAGATGCTTAGGTGGGTGTTTTATAGGTAACCACTTTAAATCCAACTTGAAAATTTTTTAAAAGATACCAAATTGATTTTGTTGCAATATATTAAACGAAATTAACCTATATATAGTTTTAACGACGACAAAAAGGTGAATACTAAAAGGTATTCATTATGTTATGTTTTGGAAAAAAGTAGTTGTTGCATTTTAAAATATTTAGTTTTACGTTTCGACTTTCAGCTTGAAAATCGTTTAAAAAAAAATTATTTTGTAAACACCAAACAAATAGGTCTGTCAATAAACAAAAAAAAGTCTAAAGTATTAGTATAAAGCCAATCGTAGAGCAACATGGTCCTACCTAACAGCTTAGAGAAAATACATAGCTTTATGTATGTAGGAGTCAACATCACAAACGACACCATTGACGATTCAGGGCTTAACAGAAGAATCATCCTAGCTAATACGGCGTACTCTGCTATAAACTAGATATTTAAATCACCACGAGACGTTCATCAAAGAATTAAGCTACGAAGCTACAAGACCATAATCCAACCGATATTGAGCTATGGATGGGAAACTTGAGTACTGACTCAAAAATCTGTAAACCGCATGGACATATTTAAAAGAAAGGTACTGAAATGAATCATCATCATAAGTGGCTCGACAATCTCTTGTAGATTTTGGCCTGCTCACAAAGAAGTCGCCACTCCTGTCGATTCCTGGCAACTTCCTTCCATCTTTTGACCCTTAGAATCTGTAGGTCTTATTCCACATCATCAATCCATCTCCTTCGTGGTCGTCCTCTACTTCTTGTGTCCTCTGGTTTTGGAAATGTTAACCTCTTCGTGTATTCGTGATCTGACATCCTAGCAATGTGTCCAGCCAATCTAAGTCTCGGCACTTTAACGAATTTCACAATATCTGGATCGGTGTATAACTGATATAATTCAAAGTTGTTCTAAAGAATCTTTCTAAGAATTTTTTTCTCAAAAATACCAAAAAGTCTTTCATAATTTTGAGATAAGGTCCACGTTTCAGCCGCATATATCAAAACCGATCTTATTAAGATCTTGTATATATTGAGCTTTACTGCACGTTTTATATTTTTATTTTTTTAATGTTTCTGAAGACCGTGAACAGTTTTGTTTGCTATTGCTATGCGTCTTTTTATTTCGTCGCTTGTCGTATTTGTTGCGTTTACTAGCGATCCAAGATATGTGAATTCTTTGACTTGCTCAAAGGTATGGTTGTTAATTTGAATTCTGTTGGATATTTCAGGGGTTTTTAGAAACCAACATGTATTTGGGTTCTTCCTCGTTTACCACAAGTCCTAAATCACTTGCCACGTGTCTGCAAGCCTTGTAGAATACTACACCATATCTCTCATACTTCTGCCCACTATAACTAAAGCGTCAGCGAATGCGAGAATTTGCGTCGATCTATTAAAAATAGTTCCATTTATTCTAATATTTAATTGTCCGATTGCCTTTTCCAAGGCAATATTAAAGAGGAGACATACCAGCGCGTCCCCTTGTCTGAGACCATTATTAATGTCAAAGAACGTAGAGTTTCCTCCTTCAATTCTAACGCATAAGCTTAGGTTACATTGTTAGTTGGGTCAACTTAACTAGCAGGTGGGATCCCAAAGTCTATCATTGCATTATATTATCTTTTTACACTGTCATAGGCTGCTTTGAAGTCGACGAAGAAATTGTGTGTATATTTGTGATATTCTAGTGACTTTTCTAAAATCTGACTATGTACTTGAATTTGATGTGTAGCTGACTTTCCAGCAGTAAATCCGTATTGATATTGACCAACAATATCCTTTGTAAAATGTTTTAGTCTTTCAAACAATACATTGCCAAAGATTTTATACGCAGATACTAACATAGTAATGCCTCTATAGCTCTTTCTCTCCAGTTGATCACCCTTTTTATGCAACGGACATATTATTCCCTTTAGCCGCTCTTCTGGTACCAATTCACTCTGCCATATAGGTAAGTACTATTAGTTTATAAATTTCTGCAAAAAATTGATCACCATCTTTTTTATACATTTCCGAACAGATTTCATCGATTTCTGTGGCTTTATTGTCTTTGAGTTTTAGGATGGCATTTGATAGTTCTTGTCTTGTTGGGTCTTCACTGTATAGTTGACGTTGTAGATGAATAGATGCCGTTGTAGAATAGTAGACTGAAATGAATACTAGGCCTATAAATGTGAGCAACAGGTAGCGAATCAGATACAATTAAAATATTAATATTTATAAAGAGAGATAGACGCCTTCAGCGTCTTCAATGAGCAGGCCATGTATTTAGGATGGAACGGCTAAATGCAAGAATACTGGGGAGGAGATCTGTTGGAAGACCGAAAAAGTAATAGAAGGATAATGTGGATGAGGACGCAAGAAAACTCCTTGACGATCGGTTGTAGAGGAGAGCAGATCGTAATGAATGAAGAGGTTTGTTGAAGGAGGCCAGCGTTCGAATTGGACTGTAAAGCCATAGGATGGATTTTGTAAACGATTTCCTAAAGCGAATCTTGTATTTTGAAAAGCGAATCCGTAATCATATTGAGAGATTTGAATGCACGACTAAGTACAGATAAGAACAAGGAAATAGGTTGTACAGCAAACCACGAGAAAATTAGTAGAACACAAATGGACAGAATATTTTGATAACAAGCTTTAAAAGAAAGATATACTTTTGAAATAGAGAAAAAAAAATTCTACAAGTATAATAGATATTATAGTATATAAACAGAAGATTCAGAATTTCCTAGGAATCAATAAAGCAGAATCCAATGCAGATAGAGGAACACAGCACGGGTCAGTTAGAAGCTTTTTATGTGCTTTAAGGGATGCCAAATCTAAAATATTAGCTAACCAAGGAAGGACCTGGAAAATCTCAGTAACTCCAGACCTATTTCCCTGTTGTCTCACTCTTTCAAACTATAGAAGAGACTTATCCTAGGCAGAATAGAAAAAAGTATTGACAAGCACCTCATTCCACAACAAGGAGGATCAGACTCAGCAAATCCTGCACTGGCCTGCTTAGTAAGACACAAGACATTGTTCAGCAAATTGTGCGATACTCTAATGACGTGGGGTCGAGCATTCTTTTTTGCAAAATAGATGTTGCTTCGTTACGCTGAAGGGCAAAGTAAGTAGGTCGAGGGTTCAAAATAAGGTCTTCTACAGAGAAGTGTTTTCCCATCAATCGATGCTTCCTTATTGGACCGATCGTCTGGCGAGGAATTGCGTAGCCCAAACCACTCAGATCCAACCCAAAGACACAATAACTGATTACGTACCAACAACTACATTTTATAGATCAATTTAACATGCTCCTGGCGCCTTTCCATGTCTCTAATATTAATAGCATGTTTCCAACTTACAATATTGATAATACTTTCTCTTGTTTATTTTTACTTATTAACTATTAATGGTTCAAAATCAGACCTTACTCTATAAAAATTTAATGTATTTCAGTTACCATAATTCGTAAATATGTCGAAATCAAAAAAATATTAAGTGTCATTTAGATATGTTGGCGAAATTTAAATTTCTTTTAGTTGTAAGTAATGAAATATTACATTGTCACAAAATCGTGACAAAATATTGAGACCTAAATAAAATATAATTTTATTTCCTACTGAGCCATTTGCTTATACTATAAACTACTATTTAATAGAGAACGGTCGAAAAATAATTTGACAAATATCATATGTATCATATATATATATATATATATATATATATATATATATATATATATATATATATATATAAATATATATTCCAGGAAGCATCATTAGTATTCTCACCACAGTTAATCTACACACCTGATATACCTGCTTTAATCATTGTAGGTCACACAAGAGCAAAGTTACGCACTAGAACAATATAAACAATGGGACATACAATTGTAATGCAGTAAAATTATTCCAAGAAATCTAAGTAATAATAATTGTTAGTAGTTAATATTTCCTCTAGTTCTTCTTTGCATGGTAACTTTTGACAGCGTAATAATTAATTCGAGATTAGTTAAATAACTTAAAATCTAAAAAGAAAACATGTTTAAATTTACAAAACACATTTATATGGTCATAAAACTTTCTTAAGAAATAAGTAATATGTTGATGGGTTTCCCTAAATTAGGTCAAGGGCAGCCACTACACTTTCTCTGGGAAATTTTCATTCTCTTCTGTTTGGTTCTTATGTAAATTTCTAGCGTAACAATAACATTAGAAATAAATATGGGAGCGGTTCGTCTTTTGCTGTGTTTCATCAAAACTTACGAATTTTAGTGGAATCCTCACTCTTTGCCTGATTTGCATAAATTCGATTGAGGGTTTATAAGTAGTCAATTTCCTTTGCCAAGAGATTACATCAGAGAATTGAGGGCTGGTGTTTTAATAACGTTTGATTCCGCGAACATTTACATTCTAATATTTACTAACTTTAAAATCACAAATTTCTAATACTATACTTAGAAGAAGGAAATTTAGAATAAACTTTAGATTCAATGAATATTTTTTTTGTGCAAAGTTATAGGTAAATAGATAATAATATTTTATCTGTAAATCATCATCATACTCTTTGCCTTTATCTTTATGCGGGGTCAGTTTTCCTACTTGCGTTCCTTCGTTTCTATTTTGGGTAATACCAATATCAATCGCCTTTACTGACATATCCTGCCTAGGCAGGACTGGCCTTCTAGGTCTTCTTTGGTAAAGGAAAGTTACCCTGTAGTTTCTTGAACTTCGTTTGACCACCACCAGGTCTCTTTATTTTTAAACTTTTTTCCTGATTTTTCCAAGTATTTTAATAGAAGTATCTCTAATGATACTGGTAGGAGTATATCTTCCTCCAAATTGTATTAGGACTTCCTTTCATTTTCTAACGCATTTATTCTACTATACTTGCCCCGAATAGATCTTTTTTATCACCTTTTTTTAAGTTTTTTTTGGTTTAGTTTCACTTTTTACTTCGATGTCCTTCGAAACCAGGTACATCACTCTACCCGGTATGTAAATCATCTACAGACAATTCCGTGTTCGAACATCGAAAAGATTATAATACCAATGTTCGTCCCTCTAAAGATCTGGTCTACTGGCAAGGATAGATCCCATCGTAGACCGATAATCTCAATTGCCTAGTAAATTCACATTGTTTTGAGCCTTTCGACTCTCGGAACTCCAAGAGATATCGTTGTCACCTGTGACTAGAAAGGATACGGTCTTAGACGCGTTCAGGCATAATCCCATGGATGGTAGCTTCGCATTATTACCCGCTCAAGTCAGCGCGTCAACCAAATGTCCGAACTTGCAGTTCCTCTTGTACTGAGCAGGATTACTATCGCAACGACGAGTCAGTAGAGAATCAGTAGAGTAAAACTAACCTGTCTTACGACGGTCTAAACACAGCTCACGTTCCCTGCCAATATCGTTTGCCCATATTTTTATTTTGAAAACGATTTCCGAAGTAGAAATTAAAGTCAAAATAAATGTATTTTTAATTGAAATGGTGGTTAATTTCCATTAAAATTATTAGATAACATAAAACTGTCACAAAAAAATATTTTCAGAACCATAATGCTTTTTAAAGACACTTATCAACAATAACACTATTCGTGTATAAAAAAGACTTATCAAAAGTTTAAAAAGTTTAACTTACAATCTCTCACAAATCCTAAGAACGAAATTAAACCATATTGCCAAATAAAACATTACAATTTGCTTGTTTATTAAAATTACCTCTCTATTAGTTGTCTACAAGAGCCCGCCCTTGCTTTGATTTAATGACAGTATTGGTTCATTGTTGGATAATATGTAAAATAGAACGGTTGTACTAAAAATAAATGCAAGTGCAAGATCAGTCGGACATTGAAATTTTGGAACTGGGTCATGATCGCATACATTAAAGGGATAAAAGCAAAACTATCGGCATAATTGCGTCTTTCGTACAGGGAGGGCTTTGTGCTTGTTCCGTTATTGTATTATTTAGGTACTTTATTATGTAAAAACAAAAATTTGCCTCTGTCACAATTAATGGTCAGATTAGTACTCAAATTAATATTCTATTAAATATAATATTAATATAACACTCAAAACAGAAAAATCACATCTATCGTAGATGTAAAAGAAACAAACTGACATGTTGGAACATGTTTCAAAATTTTTATAGGAAGACTGTTTAAAAATATTAAATATCTACACTTCCATAAAACAACGTTTAGCTCAGGGTCCCTGTGGGTAAACTGCGCTTGAGGATTATGGAGGGCCTGTGGCAGGGAGCCTACTTGTCTATAGTTGAGTCTAATGCAACAAACCTAAGTAGGTTCTCACCCACGTCCCCGAGAAAGAGACTCGTAACGGTAACTATCAGGACCCGCCTAAAGAAATACAATGAAGACCCTAACCCTTTCAGTCATGCTACAAGAAATAATACAAATAAAAATCTAGTGAGCCTTTTTCTAAGATTTTTATTTTTGTTTTTGATTTATTAAATGTCCTTCTATAAGGACAAAGTTAGTTTGGATTGTCACAATAAAACTAAAAAAAAAAAAGTTAACTGTTAAGTTAAGTTAAAACAGAAATATATTGAATTATCCCAAAAAAAAATCACAATTATATTATTTTTCATGATAAATATGAAAGCAGTTGTTTCGCAGAACCTATGATCTATATATACTAAGCAAAAA
Source organism: Diabrotica undecimpunctata (assembly GCF_040954645.1). Lineage (NCBI taxonomy): Eukaryota > Metazoa > Arthropoda > Insecta > Coleoptera > Chrysomelidae > Diabrotica > Diabrotica undecimpunctata. The sequence continues at coordinate 54,214,612 of NC_092812.1, forward strand.
TCAAGCTTATCAACTCCATTCATGTTTTGGTTATACAACCTAACAGCCTCACTGTGAAGTTTTTGGGGCCAACGTTCGTGAGGGGCATTCTCAATGGGTGTCCAAACCATTTTAAACCTCTTCTTTCTATTCTGTCAATGGCCGTTTCTGTAGCATTCATGTTATTTCTTATAGATTCGTTGGTCTACCTTTCCAGCCCTGGAAAGTTTTGCTTCATGGATGTTCAAGCACTTCAATCCACTTCACTCCACAAGTATGTGCATACTTGGATGTTCTAGCACTTCTTCTCAAATAATCCATTTCAACTGCCAATAATCTTCTCTTCAGGTCTGCATTAATTGTCCATACTTCAGAGCCATAACAAAGAACTGATTCAACCATGGTTTGCCCTATTCTTTTTTTGTTCCTTTTGAAAATGTTGTGATCCCACCATAAGGAGTTCAGAAATCCTACAATTTTACGTCCCTGATTAATTCGGTGTTTAATTTCGGTTTCTCCCAAGCCGTTCTTATCAATAAGTGCACCTAAATATTTAAATTTTTCCACTTGTTTGATTTCCACGTCCTCGTCTATCAACACTTCAAACCTTGCATCTGAATTGATAACTAAATATTCTGTTTTCTTCATGCTGACTTGTAACCACCATTTTACATATTCTCTGTATAGACGCTTTATCATAAATTCTAGATCATAAGAATCTTGAACTAGGACGACTTGGTCATCCGCAAAGTTCAGAGAGAAAGTACTTCATTTCCTATGGGAATTCCCATTCCCTGGCAGTGGTTTTTCAAATTTTGGAGGGCTGCCTCAATATATAAATTAAACAGTAAGGGTGACATACTTCATCCTTGTCTTAATCCTTTAATAGCCCACAATTTAAGTCTTGGAACCGTATCATACGCCTTTTCTAGGTCGATGAAGGCTAGATGTATTTCGGTACCAACCGCTATTCTTTTTTCTATTAATTGTTGGAGTATAAACAAGTTATCAGTGCAAGATCTACCACGCGTAAATCCACTTTGGTCTTCGCTAATTAGTAGGTTTAAGTAACTCTACAGCTATATTGCCAGGTCCTGGAGATCGCCCGTTCTTCATTTGAATTAACGCAGTACGGACCTCGTTGTTTATATATATTCCAATCTGGACTCTTGGAGTAAATTTTTATAGTGATTTTCCCACTTTTCTATAAAAATTAAGTTGCTTAAGGAGTTATGGGTGTTTTTCTTTAGATTAGTGATAGTTCTCCATGCTTCCGTAGTCTGAGGAACTTAATTAAATTTTCAACTTGGACACATTTTTGTTCCCAGAAATTGTTTTTTGCTTCTTTTATTTGATTGCGTACTTCTCCGTTTTTCCTTTGATATGTTACTCTATTGCTAGATGTTTTGTTTGTTAGGCATTTCTTATATATTTCGTTTTTTTCTTGTATCATTCCTTTTACGTTTTCTTGTCGTTCTCCTTGTGTTTTTTGTCGTTCTCTGTTCATAATACTTCATAAGCAATTTTTTTATTATTGGTTTGAGGTTGTTGTGTTCTTGTTCTACATCCATATTTCTTTCCATCTCATTTAGTTCCTTTTCTAATCTAGATTAAAAACGATATTTAATACTTGGTTGGAATAAAATGTGCAATTTTTATCTCTCCGCTTTGTACTGTTTAGTATTGTTTCTCTACAATCAATATATTATATATTATTACATTAATATATATTGTTTAGTATTTTTGTACCATCTTTGGTAATTACTCAATATCAGCTCCTTCAATTTTCAAAAATAGTCTAATGTGAAATATATCCAGATGCTAATAACAAAGTAAATTATAAATCAATCAAAACTAGAACGAACTAATATCGAAAATTTTTCACTCATAATTTGTTTCATGAGGTAAGTTTGTCCTTCGTGAAGGACGTCGATGTTTACAAAAATATGCAAAGTTTACAAGAACGCTAAATTTAGTTACCATCAAACCGATTGTATATATATATATATATATATATATATATATATATATATATATATATATATATATATATATATATATATATATATCTCAGTTTTTAATTCTACGTGTAAATCAATCAATCAATGACTTCATTCGCTCCTAGGGAGTACCGTCATTCATAAATGAGTAAATACACTGTTCTTCTACACGAAACATGTTATTTCGTAAGGTTAAATGCCACTATTCGGCAATATGATGCTTATTAAGTTTGTGTCCTCGTAAGAGGACGCTGTGATTGAAAGGGTTAAGACGAAAGACAGGGGAGGATGGACAAATCTTTGTCTTCTCAATCGACGAGGTTTGATACATAGAATGTATGGGTAAGGAGATTGTTCTCGGATTCCTGCAATCTCTGACCTAGCTAGTGAATATTGCAGAAAAAATATGGACTGCAAGTCATCGTCGGCTCTACCAATGCGTACCAACTTCACAACGAAAGAAGGCAATTAATATAACATTGGCCACGACTTAAGTAGCTAGAACTGCTAAAATACGGCATGTTGTAGATAAAGTATCTTGTTCAGACCATCGATACAATTGAATGAGCCCATCAAGCGGACTTAACGTAAAACAGACTGGCAAAAGAAAACAGGAAGAGGAATTGTTCAGATGAGATGGAATGACGAGATTAAGAGAAGTGGATCCTAATATGCATCCAACAATCCCTCCAATCTCACTAGCAATAAGTTGCCAATTGTAGTTTGTAGATGTCTTGATCTTCTTCTTGCACTTTTTATTAATCTATCTATTACCAATTTAAATAGTACTGTGTTCAAACTGTCCCCTTTTTTATGTCTCCCTTTTTGTTAAATATTGACGATTTCTTTCCATATATTTGTACTTGTCCAGTGACTTTGTTATATTTGCGTTTTACGACTTTTAATATCCTTTGAAGAATTTTTATTATTGCCCGTAATATTTTTCTATCTATGGAAAAAATGCAGCTTTAATACATATAAACGTGAAATAAACTTTCCGGTTTCATTAAAATAAGGTTTATGTCATAAAACAGAAAATAACTACACAAGAATTCCATAATACGGAATATGGAATTCCATCTAATACCAATTTATAACAAAAATTTTTAAAATAAAAACCTTCGTATGATTTGTTATCCATGATATGTAATGCTCGGAGATATAGGCAAACTGATTATTTTACCTATTCTATGTGTTTTTAGCACATTTTACTGCTCATTTAAATATTTTTTATCCTAACTTAATTCATTGCACTTTTGTAGCCACGTGTAAATAGAATTGCAGGAGAAATAAGAAACTTGTTTCCGTTGGTGAATGATTTTATAAATTTTATAAAAACCGTTTTCGTAAAGGCGCAGTTGAGGCTGCAAATATATAAAGAAAGACTTCCCGTTGTCCCTTTGCCGTCTAAAACAGTAATTACAAGGTGGGGAACATGGCTCGAAGCAGTTTTTTACTTTGAACACTGCAATGAAATAGATAATCTCAGAATTTGATGATGAAACTTCCGAGGAAAAAAAAATATTAAAACATCCTACATTGAAACAGCAATAACAATCATAAATAATTAATAGTTACCATAATTAGCTTATTATTAGACTTGGACAAATATGCAAAAAAAATAAAAAACATGAGCACAAATAGGCACTAATTTACACAAAAATTTGCATTAAATATGCATTTCTTTTAGGAAAGATGCATTAAATATGTATTTTTTTTAATATGCATACTGCCAATGGAAACATATATTTAATAATGGTATATTAATTAATGTTTATTTTAATAATTAGAAAATAATATAAATAAAGTAAAGACAAAGTAAAATACTATTCTTTAGAATTATGGAAACAATGAATGACCAAATGTTTTTCAAATGTTGCAATAAAAACTTATGGCCTATATGTGTACATATCAAGGTCCAAAATTCCATTCCATAAAACAAAGTCAAAAAAACATAGCACCTCGCCAACCTAACCCTTAGTTCCAATTTTAAATCCCTTGTACATAGCACTCTTCCCATTTTGTTGAAATTTGCTCAAGCCTTTTCTATTCTGATTTTGATCTCCTTAATGTAATCATTTGTGGAGTTAATCATTCTTCCCAGATATGCATATTTGTCCACTTGTTCGACGTTGGTTCCGTTTATTAGAAGATTCTCGTTATTTCTTTGAGTTTTCGATATTCTCATAAACTTCGTCTTCTTGACGTTCATTGTTAGACCTTTTCCATACTCCGCGTTTCTGGTCACCAGTCTCTGAAGATCTTCAGTATTTTCGGATAAGATCACAGTGCCGTCCGCATATCTAATGTTGTTAATGGGAACTCCATTTACCTTTATTCCAGCTGTTTCGCCCTCAAGAGCTTCTTTCAGGATCTCTTCGGAGTAGGCATTAAAAATAATTGGCGACAATACGCCAATTACGTTGTGAAAATATATTTGGTTTAAGATATTATTAAACTTTTGGCATTATAATTTAAATAAAATTTCTGGCATATGACCGTCATCGCTAGCTCTGATGTAGCCCAATCTGGAGGTCCAATTTTCGATCACTTTTTCCAATATTTGTTGCCGTATATCGGCAATACCGCGGCGAAAGTTGTCCTCCAAGTGGTCAATTGTTTCATGCTTGTCGGCGTAGACTAGCACCTTCACATATCTCCACATAAAATAGTCTAGCAGTGTGAAAAAGGCAGTAATCATGGCTCTATAGCGGTCACCATTATCTGTAACGTTCTCGTCAGGATCGTTTTTGAAGTAAGGTTCAATGATTCCACCAGACCATAAAGCACACCAAACAGTCAGTTTTTCTGGATGTAATGGTTTCTCAATACACATTTGAGGATTATCAACTCCAAATAGGGCAGTTTTGTTTGTTGACGTAGCCATTCAACCAAATGTCAGCTTCGTCGTTAAACAAACACACTCGCTTATGAAAATCGGAATCAACGACAATCTCATTTTGGATTCACTCACCGAATCTACGCCTTGCTAGGTGATGATGTACCTTCAATTCTTGCATGAGTTGGATTTTGTAAGCACACAAAGCAAGATTTTTACACAAAATTTTCCATAAGGTGGATGGACACGCTCTACAGCATCAACAACTTCTTGTGTACGCACTGTATGACGTGTCTGTGGATGCATTTTATCATTTAAAGTAAACGTGGCGCAAAAACGTTCCATGGATAATCGAATTACTTGCTCTGATTGACCATGTTGACCAGAACATGGACGTAGTCCGCGATACGTATTTCGAACAGAACCACAATTTTCAAAATAAATTTGTACAATTTGGAATCGTTGTTCAAGCGTCAAGTCTATTCATGCTGAAATAATAAATCTGTTGACAGCTGTCAAACTGGCCGACAGTTAAAACAGTGTTACCAACTTACATTTCTGTACCTCTAAAAAACACCCTTTATAATAAATAATAAGTTATTTGTCTATATTGCTGTATATGTTAAGATTTCTGCTTTTTTAATAACAATATTTGCCTATATAGGCGCTTTTTTCTTCAATTTCTGTTGCTTATAAATCCGAGCTCTTTTGATAACTATTTTAAAAATATAGTTTCCATTTATAGGGGACTTATTCAAAGATGGTGATCAGTATTCTTTAATGGGAACTGAAACATTTGACTGCTTTTTATGAAACTATTTTATGAAAACTTTTATGTAAGGAAATTAGAAATTAAAAATTAATGTAGCTCATATTCTGCTTTAAAATTTAGAGTCCGCCGTGTATAACGTGTATTTATAAACTACCAAACGGTAAGTACTGAAATTATCTGACCCTGAGTTGATGTATGTTTTAGTAATAATTTAACATTGACCATCACTTGATTCATGACCTCGGCTTTAAAGAATATGGATTCTTTTTGCAATTGGCAATAGCAATGACCATCAAATTGCGTACACCAAGTAGAACTCTACTGACTTTCTATCCAATAGAAAATAATCAGAATAAAATAAGACGAACAGTGGAAAAAATTATTTTCTCCAATATTAAAAACAGATCTGCTTAAAAAATACACTAAGTAAAATATGGTCAGGGAAAAATAAAATAGCAATATGTACTCATACTTCACGGATAGATCTTTATTCTTCTTGATTTAAACTTTACAAGGTTTCATATGCTATTGGTATATGAAATTGTTTTCAAGGTTTTGATATACTAAATACTAATAATACTAATACTTTAAGTATTGTGATCATGAAGAAGAATGACTTTTCAATTAATTAAAATAAAGTATTATAGTTACATAAAAACAGTGGATGATAGAAGAAATACTATTACAGATGGAAGAAAGAAGGAAATATAAAGGAAAAGATCTACAGAAGTATAAAGAAATACAACGAATAATTAAGGAAAAAATCAAAACAGCTAAGGAAATCTATTTGATGAAACAATGTAAAGAGATAGAAGAACTAGAAACAAAATATGATATGAGAAATATGCACAAAAAAATAAGAGAAGTGACTGGAATGGGTCGAAATAGACAGCAAGGACACATAAAAGACAAAAAAGGAGTACTACTAATAGATTTACCAGAGAAATTAAGACGATGGGAGGAGTACGTTAGAGAACTTTTCCAAGATGAAAGAGGTAAAATGCAGAAAATACAAGAATTAAATGCTTTAGAGAGACAGAAGATCACGATAGATGAAATCAAATATGCTATCAAAAACTCTAAAGACAATAAGGCAGCTGGATGAGATGAAATACCAGTAGAACTGTTAAAACTAGTGGAACAGGACAACTTGGAAGTATTGGCAGATTTATTCAACACGGTGTACGATACGGAAATAATACCACAAGAGTGGCTGAAGTCAGCATTTATAACCATCCCTAAAAAACAAGCAGCAAAAGAGTGCTCTGATTATCGAACGCTGAGCCTCATGAGTCATACTTTAAAAGTACTGCTGAAAGTGCATAGTACTGCATAAGAGACTATACGAAAGGCTAGAGGATGATATTAGCGAGACGCAGTTCGGGTTCCGAAATGGAATGGGTACTCGAGAAGGACTATTTGCCATCAACATATTGATTCAGCGATGTCGGGATGTAAACGTTGATCTACACTTGTGCTTTGTTGACTACGAAAAAGCTTTCGATAAAGTAAGACATGAAAAACTAATATCAATACAAGAGCATTGACAGCAAAATCATAAATATAGTGCAAACATTATATTGGAACCAAAGTGCCACAGTTCAAATTGAAGGGAAACACTCAGAAGAAATAAAGATCTGTAGAGGAGTTAGACAGGGATGTGTTTTTTCGCCATTTTTGTTTAACTTACATACTCCCACATCATGATATTTCCCTCACCAAATTTAACAAGGAAGATAACAGTGTTAGTACATTAAGAATTCTCTTTCTAGAACTTATAAACAAAAATAAATATAACATAGTTCTTTACACTGACGCGTCAAAGACTGAAAGTGGTGTTGGATATTCTGTAACCACTGTACAATAACCTATCGAACTCTCTAAAATTTCTCCTTGGTGTAGTATACACACTGGTGAACTACTAGCTATCTCACATGCTTTCAAATATGCCCAAAAATATTCAAATACACACATAGCAATATGCTCTGATTCACTTTCCCCTATACACTCCATTAATGCTATGTCCACAAACTATCCTATCGTCCAAGATATTCATGACACATATCAGCTTCTTATAAACCAAAATACAACTATCACTCTGATATGGGTACCATCCCATGTTGGTATTAGTGGTAACGAAAAAACTGATTTCCTTGCCAAAAAAGCCGCATCATCCACGGACACCATTATCAATTTACAAATTTGCAACGATCTCAAAGCTAGACTGAAGAAGCTTAATCTATCCACCTGGCAGATTCCCTGGAATAATGTTACTTGGAATACGGAGATTGCGTATAGGACATACCTGTCTAACTCATGGCATACCTTTTTATGCCAAAATACGCCAACAGCTCGATATCAATACTAACTTCAAAGAGGTCGTAAACAGCACAGACCAAATCAACAAGGTTATCAAATTCCTCGAGAAAAGTCAACTGCTCAACAAAATATAAATGTTATATTACAAGTTTTTATTATTTTCTCTTTAAGTTAAATGTTAACTAAAATATTGATTAAGATCATTTTCTAGTTGGCACAAGAATTAGGGCTAGAATCTCAAATGCGAAGAAGGAGAGAAGTACCAAAACAAGGCGCCTTAATATTGAACTCCTCAAAAACCCGCAAACGGTAGAAAGGTTTCAAAATTATATCGAAACTAAATACCTAACTAAAGAGAATCTAACAATTAGTGAACAATGGGAAATGTGTGAAAATTACATTAAAGACGCAGCAAATAACATTCTAGGGCCGCAAACACCACCACCACGCAATGAGCTGGTTCGATGCTGAGTGCGAGGACATTACAAGAAGAAAGAACAATGCATATAAACTGATGCAGCAAAGAAGAACCCGAGAAAAAGAACAAAAATATAAAGATCTCAGAAGAGAAGAGAAGTACATCCATCGGAGAAAAAAGCGAACTTATGAAAATAGAATATTGGAAGAACTTGAGACATTAAAAAAGGAAAATCAAACAAGAAAATTCTATAAAAATCTAAATAAAGCAAGAAAAGAATTTAAACCAAGGATCGGACTATGTAAGGATAAGGAGGGGCATATACTCAATACAAAAGAAGAAGTATTGAAAAGGTGGGTGGAACACTATAAAGAACTGCTTACTATCGAAGTAGAAGATCCAAATCAACCACCCCCAGGAGCAAAAAACAATACACCATTGGAGCCTCCATCAATTCAGGAAGTACGGGATGCAATAAAACAACTAAAAAATAATAAATCTCCAGAAAGTGATGGTATACCCGCGGAACTTATTAAATGTGGAGGTGCTACTCTGACTAATCATATATATAAAATCATACTGAGAGCCTGGAATGAGGAACAAATCCCAGAAGAGTGGTGTATTGGGATCGTTTGCCCGCTACACAAAAAGGGCGATGAAGTAAAATGTAGAAACTATAGGGGAATAACCCTCCTTAATACAGCATACAAAATATTTTCGAGTATTTTCCATGGTCGCCTGAGTGAATATTCAGAGGAGCTTCTTGGCGAATATCAAAGTGGTTTTAGGCCTTGTCGATCAACAACAGACCAGATCTTTGTGCTAAGGCAAATACTGGAAAAAACCAATGAATTCAATATCGACACATACCTTCTTTTCGTAGATTTTAAATCGGCCTATGATAGTGTCCTAAGAAATAAATTGTATGAAGCCATGGATGAATTCCACATCCCCGATAAACTGATAAGATTGGTTAAGGCTACAATGCGTAAAGTTGTTTGCAAAGTCGAAATACAGGGCGAACAATCACAGGCATTTGAAACGCATGTTGGGCTGCGACAGGGAGATGCGCTGGCGTGTCTCCTTTTCAACATAGCTTTGGAAAAGGCGGTCAGGGATGCCCAAATAGACAGCAGAGGAAACATTTTTAATAAATCATCCCAAATTTTGACATATGCAGATGATGTTGATCTAGTTGCCCGCACAACACGCAAGCTAGAAGAAATGTATACCACCTTGTCAAACGCCTCAAAAAATATGGGCCTGCAAGTAAATGAAAATAAAACTAAGATAATGGCATCAACACCCAACAATAGAGCCAGAAACATCGGCCACCAATTCACGGTTGATAATTCTACCTTTGAAGTGGTGGACAAATTCACATACTTAGGCTCCCTGATCACCAAGGAGAACGTCATGACGGAAGAAATCAAGCGAAGAATAATCCTAGCAAACAAATGCTATTTTGGACTGAGTAGACATATGAGAAGCAGAAACTTAAGCCAAAAAAACAAAAATAACCATATACAAAACCCTTATACAACCAGTGTTGACATATGGGTCGGAGACATGGACCATTTCCAAGGCAGATGAAAATCTCCTGCTTATATTTGAACGAAGGATCCTGAGAAGAAGATTTGGTGGCATCTGTGAAAATGGTGTTTGGAGAAGGAGGTACAACTACGAGATATATCACAGATATAAACATATATTTGGTGGTAAAGACGTAGTATCCTTTATAAAAATAGGAAGACTAAGATGGGCAGGACATCTGGCAAGATCACAGCAGAACAACCCTCCTAGAAGAATCCTTATGTCACAACCTGTGGGAAGTAGAAGTAGGGGTAGACCAAAACTCAGATGGAGGGATGATGTAGATGGGGATGGTAGACAAATAGGCGCAGCAAACTGGCAACAGTTGGCAATGGATAGAACTGACTGGCGTAATAGACTTGGGAAGGTCGAGGCTCTTTTATAGGGCTGTAGCACCAATGATGATGATTATATTACCATGTAAATCGTAACTCGTGCTAATGGCCATAGTTGTCACATGCACGTTAACTTAAATAAAAAAAAATAAATAATTACCAAGAAATTTTCGATTTTTGATTTGGTGTGTCGCTTGTCAATAATAATCGATTCGGATCGATTGGCGTTTCGATAATCATTTTTAATTTTGATCATTTCGGACATTGTACAGTTTGGGGGTGCAATACTAGAAGTGGACAATAATTTCCCTCCAAAGCGAGGATTGTCCAATTTCGGGCTTTGTTCGTAACAATATTACAAATAAGATGGTAAATTTAAAGTGTGACCTAAGACAAGGACTATATAGAAACATAATTGAGGAAACTTACTAGGTATGCACAGAAAAAAAAAAAAAAAAAAAAAAATATATATATATATATATATATATATATATATATATATATATATATATATATATATATATATATATATATATAACTTAATTTTTCAACTATTAAATTAACACCACCAGGTAATTTAATTGCGAAACCGGACAATTATCCATTATTTTTTTTGTCAATTGATTATTCAGACATGCTGAAATACAAACAAATATTATCGTTAAAAAAGTTTAAAGTAATTCGAGACTATTTATAATATTGATTGTGATAGTGATATTTATGCTGATTAAGTGGCGGCGATTTATGTAGAACATTTCGAACAGTGTGCACTAAAACGCATATTTACCTTGCTCTTTTTCATATTACACACAATGTCATGAAAAAGACTCGTGAAAAGTATACAGCATAACAGCATAGTCCGTATATTGAATTGAATAATTTACGTTTTAAAAATTAAAAAGCCGAACAGAACTGAATATCAAATAAATTAAGTTATAATAAATTTAATTAAATCATATAAAAAAAATTAAGAAGAAGAGGATTTTTTTATTTATGGAAAAACTTGAGTCATTTATTTAGTCGTATTGAGGTTTATCTATTTTTAAATCAAAATATATTACGTCCGTGAAATATCAACAAGAAAGCATTAGAAAAATTGTTTCTAATATATAATAAAAGTCAAAACTCTTATTTTTGATCTTATTAATGTGTTCAAAATGGATTAGCTCATACCAATACAATCCAACCACGTATAACTTAAGTACAATGATTAACAAATGGAATAGATCTGGGACACGAGCATAATCTGATGTAGGGGCTCATCTAGACATTTCATAATCAATAAACTACACAGGGACAGGGTAAGGAGGTCAAAACACGTATAGGGTAGAAAACAAAAGTAGCGATATTTTACTAATATTTTTCTTCTTCTTCTTCTTTTTATGTAGACATGACTCTGTCTGTTTTTCAATGTGCTTCCAGTAAGTTACCGTTCCATCGTTTTCGTGGTCTTCCTATTGGAGAACCGTTTCTTGCCGTCTTTACTACTCTATTCGTTGTCATTAGGCTTATATGATTGTTCCATTCTATTCTTCTATTTCTTACTCAGTCCTTGATGTTCTCGGCTTTGCATCTACTTTCGCATCTCTGTACTTCTAGCTCTGTCCCATATTGTTTTACCATTAATTTGTCTAAGTGTTTTCATCTCTGCTGTTTCTAACATCCTTTTGGTCCTCTCTGTGCCAGGTCGTGTTTCTGCCGCGTATGTCATTATTGGTCTGATGACTGTTTTGTAAATTCTGTCTTTCATTTCTTTTCCGATATTTTTATTTCTCCATATTGTTTTATTCAGGCAGCCTGCGGTTCTGGTTGCTCTATTCACTTGATCTTCCACTTCAGTTTCGAGCTTTCCGTAGCTAGATAATGTGATGCCTAGAAATCTCCATCACTTGTCACATTATCTGACCTTCCAGCTCCAATTTACATCTTAGTAAATTTGCTGTTACAACCATGCATTTTGTCTCTTTTTGGGCAATTAACATTTTAATTTTTCTGGCGGTTATATTAAGTTGGTGCAGCATACGTTGTAAATCATCTTCACTTTGAGTGAGTAGTATTGCGTCGTCTGCGTAGCAGATTATTTTAAATTGTTTTTCTACCATTTGGTGTCCTTTTTAGTTTAGTTCTATACCAACAGTGATTACGGATTGTAACTAGAAAACTCATTTCCCTAACATTCATGAATATATGCTCACAGCAGCAACCTTTTCACTATTTCCAAAATATATATTAGCCTGTTAGTTATAAGTAAAGTTTTATCATATTTTTAAAATTCATCGACTTTTAAATGGCCATTTCTGAAAATTGTCTTTTTTGACATATGGCGGTCATCTTCCAAGATAGCTTGTATATTCATCCACAGAAAAGGCTCAAGATGGAGATAAAGACATTTAAGAGCAATTGAACAATTTAACGGACGGATATTGAACGAAGTTATGCTATTGAAAAGCACGCGGTTTTACGAAGCACACAATTAAAAGAAAGCTTTATAAAGGTGCATAGATATCGCAGACAAAAAACATTAATCCAAATTAATCAAGTAGTTCATTTACCCAGAACAGCTAATGTACCAAATTTCAAGGCTATATGACTTCCCTTGAGTACTTTTTCTTTAAAAAGATAAATAGTATGGGAAGAAGAGGGTTTTCCTTACACCAAGAGGAATCCACGTATCAAGTTTCAAGACTAAAGGACTTTTCCTTCAAGATTTATGGAACAGATGGACCGACGGGTGGACAATGATGCAAATTCAATAAAAAACTGTGCTTATTGAAATAATAAAAAAGCTAACAAGAGAAAACCATGAAGATGATCGTTTTCTATCGACATTTCTTGTATTTAAAGTCGAAACGAACTCTAACAAAAACTTTATGATAAGAAATTGTTGACACTTAAATATTACACAGGTGGGTGCTGGCTTTAGTATGAAATATAAAGTGCATTCTTCAGCATTACGAAATAAATATTCTATTCCAAGTGAATACGTTTTCATTTATATTCTCGGGAGGGGGTACAATCCCCGAAAGTAACAAAAACATTCTTTTCGATTGTCTAGGTTAGTGTTTTATAGCATAATAATAAAGTTGTGTATTGATTACCTAATTTTGTTCGTGGGAATCTCTCGCTGATGCTTTGTATACCGTGTTTGAATGACTTGTCATAATGTGTACAACCACAAAGACGTTAAATTACTCCGCCTTGTTTACACAATTTATTACACTGTTTATTGTAGTTAATATTTCAGCTTTTATTATTGTTTATAATTTACTGCATTGTCTTCATAGATACTACCAAAATAGCGAACAATAATAAAATATATATTTTAAATAAAATAGAGTAAACTTGATATATCTCAGAGTACTTTGTGTATCTCCTATTGATGGGATATATGCAACCATCTGTATTTGCTAAATCGTGCTGGATATAATAGTGGATAGAAAAGACGTTCAGGCATCAAATGCCAGAAAATCTTTTTGGGTCATAATACTAAAAATATCTTCAATACCAACAAGGCTATCGTGAAATATTAAAACCTTACACATATTGTATGGGATAAGAAATTTACGAGAAGAAGAAATCGTTCACCACACTTACAAAATAAAGGAAGAACGTGCCTACAGACTGGTAATAAGACATATCCATCACTCTATACCCACAACAGATATAACAAAGGAACTATAAAAACCGGCTATAAAGTTCGCAATATTCAACATTCAACACAGACAAACAAAGGAACCCTTATCTTTATTTTTCATAGACCAGTAACAGCAAAAACATATTTAACCTAGAATTTTTATGTCACACCAAAATAGCAGTCGAGACACCAAATAAGAGAAACTCAATCATCCAATGCATGCTATGTCAAGCATATTGCCATAGTAAAACATATTGCACTAAACCGCACCACTGCGTCCAATACGAAAAACAACATGATACAAAAGATTGTAAAAAACCTAGTAACACTCCTGCTAAGTGCAAATAAGATCACCCTGCTAACTATAAGGGCTGTGTAGTCTACAGGGAATTAGTAAAAAACAGACATATGCCGAAAAGAGCAAACCCAGAGGCTCAACGAGCAACATTTAACAGCACACATGTATTTACTGATATAAATCAGCTAAACACCACTCTGCAAAACCATCAAATAACATATGCAAACCTGACAGCACATCAAACCAACCACAAATCAGAACCTAAAACTAATATAGAACAACAACTAATCATATAGCCCACCTCGTCATGGAATTTCCACAAATGAATACAAAGCCTTCTTCCAATTACTTCGCAGTAAATTCGTAGCCGGGGGAGACTATCCATAAAATTCTAATACATGGAGCGCAGGTGATCGAACAGGCAATTCTGACAATAGGGCAGATAATATCGAAAACTCAAAGAAATAACGAGAATCTTCTTATAAACGGAACCAATGTCGTACAAGTGGACAAATATGCATGGGAACAATGATTAACTCCACAAATGATTACATTGCATACATAAATTTCAACAAAATGAGAAGAGTGCTATGTACAAGGGATTTAAAATTGGAACTAAGAGTTAGGTTGGCGAGGTGCTATATTTTTTCTACTTTGTTTTATGGAATGGAATCTTGGACCTTGAATGCGACATCAATGAAAAAACTGGAATTATTCGAGCTGTGGGTGTATAGAAAAATTCTGAAAATATCGTGGACAGAACACGTCACAAACAAAGAGGTTCTGAGAAGGATGAATAAAGAAATAGAAATTTTAAATGCAATTAAAAAAAGAAAATTGGAATTTCTCGGACATATTACACGTGGAGAGAAATACACCTTGCTCCAACTGATTATGCAGGGAAAGATCCAAGGAAAGAGAAGCATACGGAGGCGAAGAATGTCATGGCTGCGCAACCTGAGAGAGTGGTAAGGATGTACATCAAATAATGAACTTTTTAGAGCAGCCGTCTCAAAAGTCCGAATAGCTATGATGATTGCCGACCTCCGCCGCGGAGATTGCACTTGAAGAAGAAGAAGAAGTTGAGGGTATTTCCGGTGAAATCGGAAGTAGAGTAGTAACAAAAAATATGCCATCAGATGCGTTATATGTCTTTGTATGTGCATGCCAAGTTTCACGAATAGGGTCTTTTTTGTTTCAAATATATTTAATTGCTTCCATACTTTGTCCCAACACTGTATATATACAATATCGATACTTATATATCAATTTAAAATAAAATATAATTATTTTAAGACTTTTATATCAATAAAATACTTCACGAGTGAAAATTGACAACTACTTCCTCGAAACATGTCTGTTACTAACTGCAAAACAAGTATTTTGTGTGCAAAACGTAATATGATATGCTTACACTATGTCTGTAATTCTTTTCTCGAAATCTTGGCTCGATTACTAGGAAATTTATTAGTTTTAATAGGAATGCGATAATTACTTTTTTACTATTTAGAAAGAAGATACATTTCTAATAAAAAAAATAGCAGTCTAAGTAGAAATATTACGCGGAAATAAAATATGTACAAAATAGTAGGTATTATACTTCTTAAACGAGATAATAAAAACAACACGTACATGTATTTTTATGAGAGTTTCTATTGTATTTCTCATATTTTTGTTACCAATATTTCCCGTTATAATCTGTATTACACATTACAAATTTTATTTTTCCTAAATAAAAGTACAAAAGTACCGCTAGCGATGATATTCCCGCAAAAATAATTAAGCTTAAGGACGCAGCATTACTAACATGGATAGTGGAAGCAGAGATGATTCAAACCACCAAATTTTTGTGTTGTAAATAATGCAAGATAGTAGTTATTTGAATAATGGTTAAATTAGAATCTTATTTTGATCGATTTCAATCATTTTTAAAGCTTGCTAATAAGATCTCGGCTCTATTAAGATTTAAGTATATTTGGATCATTTTTCCCAGATTAGTGAAATCAGAAAGATGAGCAATATAATAAAGGTACAAGAAAATCTGGCCAAAAAAGTTGAACTTTGAAAGGTTTTGCATTTTAAAGAAACAACCTTTTTCCTTCATTGTTGAGTTTAGTTCAAGACAAAATAGTTTGTTCTAGACAGTCAATGTATTGACTGTTTTGTCAAAATAGTCCAGTACAGTAACGAAATAAACAAGGAAAACTTTTTATGACGAATTGCAACAAGTAGTAGATTAAGTCAGAGGGAGGATGATAATATTGGGGATTTTAATGCTCGAATAGGCAATCAAGTAATATCCGGAATTAAGCAAAAACATAACGAGAATGTTAAAAACGAAAGTTGACAACTGATGATAAACTTCTGCACGAATAAGGAACTTAGAATAAACAACACATTTTTTGGCCACAAAGACCAACATAAGTGTACATTCAATAACACCCGTGGACAAAGATCTATGATAGATTATATTATAACTAACAATTTTTGTACAAGACAAAGTCATAGACAAAATTACGAATTCTATCATTGGCCATATACCTTGCAGATCTTTCTTACATGACCCTTTTTTCTATTTATCTTTCACATTTCAGCAAGAATCCTTTGCTCATCTGTTCTCTGGCTTCCTCGTTAGGTGACCCAGACGGCTTAATATTGTTGTTCTAGTGCTCTGATTAATTTCTGGTTTTATCTGGAGCTCTTAAATTTCTATCTCTTTCATCAGCATAGTCATTAACATATCAGCAGATGTGTTGTGGTTCATCATTAAGCTTTAGCAGCTTCTATCTCTTTAGCTTCCTGATATAAATCCCCCATTTATTTTAAACACTTCATTTCCTATTGTTCAACATATTTTTTCCTTATTTTAATAAGCCATATTTCGTTACTTCTTTTTCATCTTTTTATGTAGACATGACTCTGTATGTTTTTCAATGTGTCTCCAGTAAGTAGTCGTTCCATCGTTTTCGTGGTCTTCCTACTGATCGTCTTCCTATTGAAAAACCGTCTCTTGCCGTCTTTACTAGTATATTTGTTGTCATTCGGCTTATATGATCGTTCCATTCTACTCTTCTATTTCTTACCCATCTGTTCCCATATTGGCATGCCATCAATTTTTAGTGTTTTCATCTCTGCTGTTTCTAATTCTCATATTGTTTTATTCAGGCAGCCTGCGGCTCTGTTTGCTCTATTCACTTGATCTTCCACTTCAGTTTCGAGCTCTCCGTGGCTAGATAATGTGATACTTAGAAATCTCCATCACTTGTCACATTATCTGACCTTCCAGCTCCAATTTACATCTTAGTAAATTTGCTGTTGTAACCATGCATTTTGTCTTTTTTGGGGAAATTAACATGTTAAATTTTCTGGCGGCTATATTAAATTGGTGCAGCATACGTTGTAAATCGTCTTCACTTTGAAAGAGTAGTATTGCGTCGTCTGAATAGCAGATTTTAAGTTGTTTTTCTCCCATTCGGTAACCTTTTTTAGTTCTTTTTTTTTATTCTTTCATCCATAATCAGGTTGAACAATAGAGGACTCAGGGAATCTCCGTGTCTTATTCCATTGCCAGCTTCAATAGGGTCAGTTAGTTCTTCTTCTACTTTTACTTTTATTGTGTTGTTTTGGTAGATATTTTCAATATTTTTTGATTATTCCCAGAGGTATCTCTCTTGCGTACAATAAGTGTATAACATCCTTTAATTTGACCCGGTCAAATGCCTTCTTAAGGTCCACGAAAGATAGATATGCCGATTTGTTGTTTTATAACGATTTCTCTTGCACCTGCCTCATTATAAATATAGAGTCCGATTTGTCTCTCTTTTTGAAGAGAGGTATTAGGATGCTTGATCTCCATTGATATTATATTCTATTATTTTTTTAATTAGTTTTAATAGTTGGTCAGATCTGGTCCTCCGTACATTAGGAGTTCCTTCGGTATTCTATCCTCTCCTGGTGATTTTCAATTTTTTAATTTTCTCAATGCTTCTTTTACCTCTTCCTCCTCAATATTTATTTCTTTGTTTTTGTCACCTCTAGTGTTGGTGGTTTATTATTGTCACCTTTAGCAAATTGGGATTTGAAGTAGTCTACCCATGTTTCCTTCTGAATGGGTTTCGTTTTTATTAGTTCGTTCATCTCTTTTCTTTGTCCTCTGATCATTCTCCATATTTCTTTTTGTGTTCCGTAGAAGTCCTTGTATCTTATTGATTACTTTTATGGTAATGGTCAATGTTTCTGCTCCATACGTTAGAACTGGGAGTACACATTGATCAAAGACCTTCCACATGGTAATATCTGATCTAAAAAGTAAGCTGCCTGTCCTATTCTCATGTTTATTTCTGTCGTTTGATTGTCTCTACCTAATTTAATCTCGTGGCCCAGATACTTATATGTATACACTTGTTCAATTTGTGTTTCATTAGTTGAAATTTTT
Source organism: Diabrotica undecimpunctata (assembly GCF_040954645.1). Taxonomy (NCBI): domain Eukaryota; kingdom Metazoa; phylum Arthropoda; class Insecta; order Coleoptera; family Chrysomelidae; genus Diabrotica; species Diabrotica undecimpunctata. The sequence goes on from NC_092812.1 coordinate 54,233,234, forward strand.
TGGCCAGTACAAAGTTGGCCATTCACAAGAGCTCTGAAAGTCTTGAACAAGTTGGTAGACATCATTTACCCGATCTGCAATTAGGACTACGTCGTCTGCAAACCTCGAGTTGTTCAGAAACTCTCCAGTTATGTTGACTCCAGTATTCTGCCAATTATTGAGTCTCATAGCACTCTGCAATAAAGGGGTGAATATGTGGTTTGACTTTATGAGAAGATGTCTACAAATTACCAGAGAGAATATAACAAGAACAGAGGATCTATGGAACAGAATTTAAATTGAATGCTCAATTACAAAAAAGTTGAAAAATAGAGACCCAGAATTGGACGGACCCGCCGGAAAGACCCTAGATAACACTGGGTAGGAAATGTGCAGAATGAAGATTAACATACTGGGGCTTAGCAATATACAATGGCCAGAATCAGATAAACGTAACACCAGAAATGGAACAATATATTTATTCCGGTAACAACAACTCCAATCACAGGCAAGGAGTTGGCATTATAGTTGATTAGAATTCTGAAAAAGCTGTTTGTAACTTTGTTCCCTACTCTGATCGAGGATTGATGCTGTCTCTCAACTCTCCTTTAAAACGTCAAATAAATATAATCCAAGTATATGCACCCACTGCAGGGAAGGATAAAGGCACCATAGAGAACTTCTATGAACAAATTGGCAATCTCTTAAAGCTAACTAAAAGACATTATATAAATATTATATTGGGAGATTTAGAAGCTAAAGTGGGCCAAGGAGAAGTGGAGAATTGTGTGGGGCGATATGGACTCCGGGTAAGAAATGAACGTGGAGATCGGCTGGTTGATTTCTGTATAAATGAGGAACTCATAATTGCAAATACCTTGTTCAAACTTCTTAAAGGTAGATTATACGCATAGAGGTCACCAGCTGACAATAATAACAAAACAGTCAGAAATCAAATAGATTATATTATCGTCAACAGGAGATATAGAAATTCTATAATATCATCCAAAACTTATCCAGAATCGGACATATTCTCCGATCATGATCCAGTTGTTTTGTCGATAAGAGTGAAACTAAAAAATGTAAAGCACCCTAGCTCCAAGAAAATCATAGATACAAGGCGGCTAAAACATATGCGGAAACGAAATTTAAAATAAACGAAAACTTAAGGAAAGTCAGAGAAGATAATGCAGAAACTCTAACTATTGACCAAAAATGTGGAAAAATTCAACATGCTCTTGAGTCAGTTGGAAAAGAAACCCTCAAACCACATGGGGAAAAACAAAACTTTGGATGACAGTAGAAATTCTTGAACTTATGGAAGAACGAAGAAAACATAAAGCAAAAGACCTGAATAAATACAAAGAGATTCAGAAAAACAACAGAAAGAAAATTCGAGAGGCAAAAGAGAGGTGGCTCTATGACAGATGCAAGGAAATATAAGATCTGGATAAAAAGTATGAGCTTTAATTTACACAAAACAATCAAAGAAATGGCAGGTTCTAGAAAAGCACAAGAACGAATATCCTTATAAATGATAAAGAAGATATTATTACCGATATGAAGGAAAGATTGCGTCACTGGACCAATACATCCAAAAGCTATTTAATAATGAAAGAGAATAACTATCATTAGAAACCACAGTCGATACGGATCCATCAATATTACGGGAAGAAGTCATCTATGCCATCAAAAACACAAATAGGGCAAAGCTACCGGACCAGATGATGTGCCCATCGAATTATTAAAACTCATTGATGAAGATGTTATTGATGTAATGGTTGAACTCTTTAAACTAATATATCAGACTTCCACAATCCCCAGACAATCGCTGCAGTCGACCTTTGTGGCAATACCCAAAAAGTCAAGTGCATAATATCCTGCTCAGATCACAGAACAATAGCTTTAATGAGTCACACACTTAAAACATTTTTAAAAATAATACATAGCAGAATTGTTAAAACTCTTGAATATGAAATTAGTGACACACAATTTGGCTTTAGAAATGGTATGGAGAAGAGATGCTTTGTTCGGCTTGAATGTGCTGGCTCAGAAATGCATGGATATGAATCAGAACATGTACTTATGTTTTGTAGATTTTGAAAAGCCATTTGATAGGGTAAAACATAAAAACTTATAAAAATATTAAAAAGCAAAAATATTGACAGTCGTTATATGAAAATTATATCTAATCTTTATTGGAATCAAACTGCCAAGGTAAGAGTTGACAACCAGAACACCCGAGATACAAAATATAGAGAGGAGTGCGCCAGGGTTGCGTGCTGTCACCACTACTCTTTAATGTCTACAGTGAAGCGGTATTTAAAGAAGCACTCTCAGATTCAATAGAAGGTATATCTATAAATGGAAAAGTTTTGCATAACTTGCGTTTTGCAGACGATACAGTAATAATGACGGATAACAACAATGATTTACAGAACGTAATGCAATGACTTAATGAATGCTGTCATGAATACGGACTAAGGATGAATTTGAAAAAAAAACTAAATGCATGATCATGAATAAATCAGCAGATACAAATATCCAATTGATTATTGAGGATACATTGAGGAATTTTGGTGTTACAGAAGAATCCTACGAATATCATGGACTCAAAGAATGACAAACGCAGAAATTACTAGAAGAATAGGAAATAAAGCTGAAATAATATTGACTATCAAAAGGAGAAAACTTGAGTACTTAGGCCATGTTATGAGAAGGCAAAGATACTCATTATTGCAGCTTATTATGCAAGGCAAAATTCGAGAAAAGCGAAATATGTGAAGACCAAGAACATCGTGGCTTAAGAACTTGAGGGAATGGTTTGAATACTGTAAGTAGTGCAGAACTATTGAGAGCGGTAGTCAACAGGGTCTGCATAGCCATGATGATTTCCAACCTCCGATAGAAGATGGAACTTAAAGAAGAAGAACAAGCCGGAAAGAAGACGGAGAGGAAGATCGGCTATAAGATGGAAAAAAGTACATAAGAAATGCTATAATAGATAGAGACCTCAGAGAAGGTGACTGGGAGAATAGTGCTGTGGAAGACGAATATGGCGAACTCATAATAGAACCAAGCCGAAGAAGAGGAAGATTTTTCTATAATTTACTTCCCGTTTGTAAATCTTCCCGCGGGAAAAAATCCAGCTCTTCATCATGCTGTTGCTAACAGGTTTCAGGAGGTCTATCAAAAAAGAAATAGGGGTCCTGTACCTTTCTATGAACGAGCTAATAGATACTTATTAGATTTTAAAATTGAATTACCTCCCATTTATCATACCTGTGAAATAAATTTATGTTTTCCTTGGGTTGTTTCCTCTCCGCTTTGTAACCTTAAACTTACAGCATATAACAAAAATAACGTGATACCCAATTTTTTTAAAACTCACTTTCTCCATGTTCTCACACAGTACACAAATTACCATTTTATATACGCGGACGCATCTAAGACCATAAATGGAGTAGGAGCATGCTTCGTGATATCACATGAACATTCCATCTATAAATTGTTTCCTAAAACAAGTATTTTTACAGCAGAACTATTTGCCATCAATAAGGTACTAACCTTTATTCTAAAAAACAAACTTCCCAAATCTCTTATAATATCTGATTCACTTAGTTGTCTGACATCAATTTCTCAGATTTATCCCTCTTATCCAACATTACAGCAGATTAAGTTAATTTTATACCGTATATACCAAAACAATTTGACAGTAGAATTCCTCTGGGTACCGTCACACGTTGAAACAGATGGTAACGAAAAGGCAGATAGTCTAGCTGGATCCACAGTAATCAATACAGCTGTATCAGTGGAAAATCTAACGGTACATTTAGATTTAAAACCTTACTTAAAATAAAAATTGTACGATGTTTGGCAAAACCAATGGAATAGAAGCACCACTAAATTGATAGAAATAAAATCTTCCGTCCTTCCATGAAACTTCTAGCCTTCAAAGCGACAACATTAAGTCCTGATAACACGTCTCAGATTAGGACACACTTCTACAACACATGAATACTTGTTGAAGAGAGAAGAGGAATCAGTGTGTTTTGTTTGTGAATGTAAAGTGACAGTGAAGCACATTTTGATTGACTGTCCAATATACTCAGTTGAAAGACTATATCACCACATTCCAAAAACATTAAAAGACCTTCTAGGGAATCTAAATACGTAGCTGACTTGATAGAATTCTTGAAATCTATAAACTTTTTTAATAAAATTTAATACAATACATCAATAATTAAAATATATATTATATACATTATTATGTAATTGATATTTTGTATATGCCTATGTATGTCTTGATCACTTTTTGTATTTTTCTTTTTTCTATGCTAATAACCCTAAGTGGTTAAAGCAAAATAAATAAAAAAAATTTTAAAGAAATTTTATAGTTATAAAATTATAAGAATTTGTCTATTTTTTTTTTATAAAATGTACCTAAATAGATCCTAAAGATATATTGTAGAGATATATATTCCAGTAATATTATTATATATTTTTTAAATAAGATATTTTTTTGAACAAATTTTTATTTTAGCTGAAATATTTAACATTTTATTTTTAGAGCTACTTTGATATATTTTTCCATAGATTTTTATGAAGGGGACAAAATACTACAAAAAATATTCCATAAAAGTGTTAGAGAATAGTAGCGGTAGTGGTGGTACCTTAAAATAAAGGTAGCGGGGGCGTCATGAACCGCGCCAATGTGCAAATCAAAGTACCAGCAGGCACCCCCTGGTGGGGCGAGGGCATAGAGAGGGGATCAGCGATTGGTTACAGCGCACCAGGTCTATCAAGAGCTTAACTAGTGGCCGTCCGTCATAAAGAGGGTAGCGCTTCGTGAACTCACACACAGTGACCAGTTGTGCCTCACTCAACGGATATGATCGCGCTCGTTGTGCTGTGCCTTGTGCTTTTCGTGTGCTGGTTCAGCAGGAGGAACCGTAAAGTCATACCCAACTATCCTCCGGGACCCAAGCCATGGCCTATAATCGGCAGCTTACATCTATTAGGACAGCATCGGACTCCGTTTGAAGCGTTTACGGCACTTAGCAAAATCTATGGAGATATTTTCAGTATTCAATTAGGTGCTACCCCCTGTGTCGTCGTTAATAATTTCGAGCTCATTAAAGAAGTGTTGATTTCAAAAGGAGGAGATTTCGACGCCAGGCCAGACTTTATTAGATTCCACAGGCTCTTTGGTGGAGATAGAAATAACTGTAAGTACACTTTTTAAATTTTTTTCAGCAATTTATTATATATATATATATATATATATATACAAAATTTTTGTATATATTTACGTAAATAAAATAAATTATCAGATAATAAAATAAATAAAAATGTTCAATATATTAGGTATTAGGAATGACAGGAAAAATATTATTGTAGAAATTAAATTATATAAAATCTTTGTGGTGATGGTCTTAGATGATACCCGAAGCTCTTCAATTGTTTTATTAGAGCGGAGCATCGGAGATTGCTTTTCTCGCATCGTTTAAACTAAATTTTAAGATTAAATGAATCAATGGTTGTGAAAGAAGGCAATCCCGTTATTGTAACATTCCTAGCAAAAAGTCAAGTCAAAAAGAAAGAAGAAAGCATTATTCATTGCTTTCCGCAACGCAGTTATTTATATGTGCAATCCTTGTGCTTTTAAGAGGTCGAGTGCACCTGCTTCATTCATAAAATTGCTTTATTACATACTCGATTGCCGTGAACTTGAACTTGGGCTTCTAATGAAACTGAGTCTGTACAAGACAAACACCACATCACTTTAATTCCATCTAATTATCGGGTACAGTATATTTCCGTCGATGTTTACCATATTAGTAGTAGTATATTATTATCATTATCAATAATTTACAAATTATTATTATTATTAAAGCTGTATCTCGATGACAATAATATATTATTATATTTCTTTTATTTAATTTGTTAATATTATTAATTTATTATAAGTGCACACGGGATTTCTAGTAACATCAAATCAATTTGATTTGAACTTGAATGAATTAGGCCTAGCAGCGTTTCAGGAACGGTCCTGTGTTTGTAAAATAAGGCGCGTATTGTCTAAGGGACGGCCGTGCGTCTGTTGAATAAAAAGCAGCGAGAAGATTTAATAAGTGGTTGAAAAACGAGCTTGCTGATGCGGATGGCATGGTATGATAGTCTAGAGTGAATGTTAGTAGACTGCATGGTTTGGTTTGTTTGAAACAGGTGTATAGTGAGTAAGAAAGAGAGGAACATCTGAATGGGCTTGGGGCATCTCGTTCTTCTTCTCGCTCTTCGGTTCCAATTAGTCTAGCTAAGCGGGACTCGTGCCAAACATTGCGCCGGCCTTGACATTAAATTGTTGTATATAAAACCATTTTTAAAGAAAATTATATTTAAAGTTTATACAAAACCTTTAATTTAATAATTAAATTTATAATTTACACTAATTTATTGCTAGAGTGGAAACAAATTTTCTATTTTCAATATTTATTGCTATTGGCATTGTGTGTTTCAAATTTTATGTCATATTTTTTATTAGTTGTTAAAAAAAATTGTAACTTATGTTTTTTTGCAGCTTTGGCACTCTGCGATTGGTCAGATTTGCAGAAAACCCGCAGAAGCATCGCAAGGACGTACTGCTCTCCTAGATTCACATCATTGCAATATGATATGGTGGCAAATGTAGGAACAGATGAAATTTCCACATTCTTGTCGGAGGTCCAAAAATTGCCTATTAATACTCCTGTTGATATTAAACCTTTAGTACTGGCTGCTTGTGCCAATATGTTCACTCAATACATGTGTTCTACTAGTTTCGATTATAGTGATAAAAAGTTTCAAACTTTAGTTAGATATTTTGACGAAATTTTCTGGGAAATTAATCAAGGGTATGCCGTCGATTTTCTGCCATGGCTTCTTCCTTTCTACAAAAATCATATGAGGAAAATTTCTCACTGGTCCACGGAAATCCGCCAGTTTATTCTTAGTCGAATTATTGATAATCACAGAGAGTCATTAGATCACCACGCTCCTCCTAGAGATTTCACAGATGCGTTGCTCTTACATTTAGAAGAGGATCCAAATATGAGTTGGCAGCACATTATATTTGAACTGGAAGATTTCATTGGAGGACATTCCGCGATTGGCAATTTAGTAATGATGACCCTAGCAGCGTTGGTTCAATATCCTGAGGTAGCCAAAAAGGTTCAACAAGAAGTAGATGAAGTAACTGGTACAACGAGAGAGCCCAGTTTGTTAGATAAAACTTCTATGCCTTACACCGAAGCTGTTATTTGGGAAACTCTACGCAAAGCATCCTCTCCTATAGTACCACACGTCGCCAGCACCGACACTGATCTTTTTGGTTACAACGTTCCAAAAGGCACAATGATTTTCATTAATAACTACGAATTAAATGCCAGTGGTGACTATTGGCGAAATCCTGATGAGTTTCTCCCCGAACGGTTTTTGTCTTCCAAAGGACATGTTGTCAAACCAAATCATTTCATCCCATTTAGCACAGGCAAAAGAACATGTATCGGACAAAGACTAGTACAGTGCTATAGCTTCATCGTTCTAGCAACGCTTCTTCAGAAGTATGATATAAAAGCAGGAGGAGACATTAATCTAAAGCCTGGCTGCGTTGCCGTTCCCCCAGATTGCTTCAAATTGATTTTAACTCCAAGATCTTCAACTTCTGCCTTTAAATAAGCATCATTTCTATATTAATGGTAAGCATATTGTGTCTTTTCTATCATCGTTCACTGTTCCTCGCGAAGAGAAGTAGTGGCGAACAATACTGTACATACCTCCTTTGCCTGTCTTCCGAATGAAGAGAACTGGGTTCTCTGAACTTTCTTCATAGACTGAATACAAAGACGAGCAGAACTGGGACTCAAGTGATGCAAGAACTTGAGAAAAGCTTAACATTTTGTAAGTTGCAAATAAAAATCTTCGAAAGATTTAACTATTACAAACATGTTTAATACATTTTTTGTTTCATGTGGTTTTCTTTCTTTAATTTATGCAAAAATAGTAAACATATAATCGAAACTAGGAAATGGTTTATTTAATTTGGGTGTTTCTTTTATGTAGTATTATTAGCTTAAAAAATGCTTAGTTATATAAATGCTATTTTGTTAATATATGTAAATTTCTACATATGCTTATATACGTATTCCCTCCAATAATTATTTCTAAGAAATATATTTCAAGTATATTTTAAAAAACGCTAAAATTTTTCGTAATGATGGTATCTAATTTTATATTATTGAATCTATATCCATTATACATTTGGGTGTAAAAAGCGTAATAAGAAAACGTAAGAGAAATGAAATATTTTGAATTTGCTCATATTAAAGACTTTTTTGTTGTACCTGACTTTTCTTTATTTCAGTATTTTCAGTTCAAAATTTTTCATTTTGTATGTTCTGAACTTTATAGTATAAATGCTCGCTATTGCAAATGTTCTTAGATTTATTTTGTTATATTACAAATATATTAATATAGAACATTTTAAGAATTACGCACTTTTTAAATTTTAGGTTTTAAAACTTATTGTAATAGGTTAGAAAATACGATACACTTGTTTTGTGTTAGTTGGCTGTTTTGTAATGACAAATAATCTGATTATATAAATTGTATGCAAATTATTCGAGTGTGTAGTCACTCGGGTCCCATAATGACAGACGTGGCCAAAACGTTTAAAGCCAAAACATCACCCACCTAATAATTTCATATTTTCATTATTTTATCGCTCATTGTATATACATCATATAAATTTATTGTAAAAATATTTTTTTATTTATAGTATTCCAGTATTAGGTCTATAATATAATGAGACTGAATAAATTGTGTATTTTTATTAAGAAACGTGTTTTATTACCTTTTGCATGTCACAATGTTTCTTTTCAAAAGGAACTATTTGCTATCACAAGGTAAGGCCAAGAGCGAAACGAGGTTATGCTGTTAAATTAACGCTAAAATTGTAAATAAGTTTATTTTTCTACTTGCAAAACGTTTTTTCAACTCAAAGCATGTTTATAGTAGAAATTGTTGAATAATTTAAAATAATACTCAGTTCTCTTCTAAATTCTTATCAAATATCATTATAAAATCGAAGGTGTCATGATTTGTCTACAAATCTTCTTCTCTCTTGGCTCTACAAGAAGTGAGTCTTCTTCTAGTACCGGCTCCACTAATGAAGGTTTGCTATAACTAGACTTCGGCAAATATGCAAATAAAAATGTAGAAAATATGCGCATAAATATGCACGTGTTTACCCGAAAATATGCAAATATTTTACAAAATATGCATACAAATAAATAAAAAAATCGTAAAATAGTAACAATTTTATTTAAAAAAAAAGTGTACATAACTAAATATTTCCTACTATTCATTAAGATTTACATTTATTTTAAGTAACTACATCATTTTTAAGTATGAATAAACTTATTTAGAATTATGGTAACAATAAATGACCAAGTGGTGTTCAAAATTTTCTAACAAAAACTTGTGGCTTCTGTCTGAGTACATATATTTATATATGGAAAAACTTCGTTCAACATCAACTGATGTAACGGGAGCATTTTTCAAACTAACCAAAATATTTGGTTCTAAATTAATTGTTTCCGAAATATTTCCAGCTAGAACACTGACTACTTCAGAAAGAATATGGTAACCTTTATTTTTTTCCATAGTAGCTTCAAATTTTTTTAAAATATCTTTTCCAATATTACCTCTAACGTTCCGACAACATGACGCAAATTCTTTTATTAATGCTGTACTTTCGAACAATGACAGTTTTGGTGATTCTAACTGAGTAATTGTTTTTTGAACAAAACTAAAATTTGATTTTATAAATGAAAGTTCTTGTTGAAGCAAGTTACTCTGAAAAGTTTGTTTAGAATCCAAAAGAGATTGGGAACTTTCATCTGTTAACGTATCAATTATGTTCTTTATTTTAACAAAATGATCTGCATAAAAATTAGCTGCTTCTAACCATGTTCCCCATCGCGTTAAAATAGGTTGTGGTAGTAGAGGAATGTTAGGTAGTTGATTTCTTTATAAAGTTGAATTCTTATAGGAGATTTAAGAAATACTTTTTTGACACTGGATATCATGGTATTTACAAGAGGAAACTTTTTTCGTATTTCCTCTGTAACTCTGTTTAATCCATGCGCTACACAAGTAACATGTATTAAATCTGGGAAAAATATTTTTAAATTTTGTCCTGCTTTCACCATATAAGGAGCAGCATCCGATAAAATAAGCAGTAATTTATTAGAAGGAATAGTTGTCGGAAGAAAAAAAGTTGCTAATGTTTCTTGTATAAAACGCGAAATTGTTAAAGCATTTGTTTTCTCTAGTGTTGCCCAAAATCGGTCTTGATCTTGCAGTCTTGGTCTTGTTCTTGCGTTTTTGCAAGACCAAGACCAAGACCGCCTAATTTTAGCAAGACCAAGACCAAGACTGACCGTGCAAGATTTAAGCAAGAACAAGACTAAGCCTGCGAGACTCTTGCGTCTTGCAGTTAGGACTAAATGTGGTTTTAGCAAGTATAGTAGTTCGGATATAGGCTTAAAGACTCAATGAGACGCAAAAAAATGTAATAAAAATTTGAAAAACTGAACTAATGCGTATTACAAACAATACCATAAACATACATACCGAATCAAAATATTCATTAAAAAAACACATTTGACACGTGCTACGTGCTCAGAGGTCGAGATTACAAAATTAAATATTTTGTACATTCTTTTCCAGCACACGACTTCTTCGCTCTGAAATTAATTGTTCATATTTTGAGTATAGCCGCCCTCTAATCATAAAAATAATCTTCTTGCATTGCGACGCCGACAGTAATATCGTATTCCCATTATAATTTAGTCAGAAGGAATCTAAATAAACAAATCTTATCGGCCTAAGACTATAAATTGTTTCTGCTGAGTGTGCGATGAGAACAGTTGAAAGAGCGCGAAAGTAACGAGACAAATTAATAACATATAATGCCGCCTACCGTAACAAAATACCGAAGTATTTAGAATAACGAAGTAACGATATAATATAATTCTCGGTTTGTTATTAGATACTTAAGGTATTGGATAGTAACGAACATAAAGTAACTAGTAGTATCGTAGTTACTTTTTCGACATTACTTGACTTCATTCCCAATTGAGCTTTCCTTTAAGTTTAATGTAATAATTGTTTTTCATCTAATCCTTTTTGTTCCCGGAGTGACAAATTTACAATTTGACATGAGGGACAAAGATTCAAATAATTCTAGTCGGAATAGTGAGCGTTGGAGTTATAGATCTAAAAGTCCTAAAAGCAAATTTGATGAGTTTTTCGAAATAATTCATGTATCGCTAATTGGTTTGTGTAAATTGTGCCTACATAGAAAGGTTGAAATGAAAATGAACAACAGAAACACGTCAGGTTTAAGGAAGCATCTAATATCTTTTCACAAAAAGGAATTACAAATATTTCTTCCCGAAAAACCAAAATTCGGTAGAGATATCACAAGCATTTTAATAACCGCTGGTAAAAGTGGACATGTAAAAAAATATACTTATTACCTTATTACCAACTACATATATCATATACCTACTACTTTATTTTGGTAAATTAATGTATTTATTAAGTAGGTATCTCCTTAATTTAAAAGAACTTTTTTTAATTGTCATTGCTTTTTTACCAATTCTTTATTTTTTCAAGTTAGTTTTTTATATAAAAGTAGAGATAAGATTTCTAAAAACATTTATTTTGCTTTAATAAGTGGATTATAGTTTGTTATCTTATCACCTAAAAAATCTGTGCCCTTGATACATGTATGTGGATTATTTACCCATCATGTCCATCAATCTCTTTCTAGGCAGATAATGTTCTTTAAAATACAGGCATGCTTATGTCATTAATTTGTTTTTTTTGGTGTTTTAACCATGTTTTAGCACATTTAAGCTTAGTAAATGCAAACGTTTATTAAGAAACAGATTGACTTCTGTGGGGCATGGTAGATAGTTGAGTTAGTTAGAGCATAGGCAGGGTAAGCTTAGATCGTGGCTTCAAACCCCACCTGATGTCAGTTGTTTAGACATTTATTCATTTGGTTGGTCTTTATTATGGCTATGTTAATTCAAGCTTAAAATGTACTTACTCCGTTACGTTGTTCTAAGATCTAAAGTAACGTTTAATAAATAGCAATAGGCTAATGGGTAACTGCAAGACTTGCAAGACTCTTGCTGCAAGACCAAGACCAAGACCAAGACCAGGAGTGCAATACCAAGACCAAGACCAAGACCAGGTGTATTGGCGCAAGACCAAGACCAAGACTGCCTAAGTCTCGTCTTGTTCTTGCATTTGGGCAACACTAGTTTTCTCAAGTTGCTGGCATGAAATAAGATGAGATTTTGGTAAGGTATCTTCTTTAAGAACACCAATCAATAAATGAGCAATATACTTTCCTGAGGAATCAGTGGTTTCGTCTACAGATATGTAAAAATAATTATCTGCAATTTCTTCCTTAATATTAATTAACACCGACGAGTATAGCCCGTTCACATTATTTCTTCTTAGAGACCGATCACTTGGAACATTAAGTTTGCAATATTTTTTTAGAAACGAACTAAAATTTACATTTGCTAATTTTGAAAGCGGTATGTTTGCAGACACTAATGCGCGACACAAGTCTTCATTAAAAGTTTCTTGCTCATCTAATTTTTTTAAAGTAGATTGGAAACATTTAGCCATTGAAGTTTGATGTTTTCCTCCTATTTTTCCTTTTTTTGCAATGTGTGAAGCAGTTCTCACATGTTGGTCTATCTGAAATTTCTTCTCACATGCTATCTATAAATAAAAATAAAAACCTTTATTTTAACCCAACCTTTAAAATATAAAAATATACAAGGTGTTTTTGGTTAATCAAATAACTGGTTTGGAAAAAAAAACACTCGCTAAGTGTTTTAAATGCAGTATTAATCCACAAATTAGTTTTTGTTACTAACCATTAGTACATCATATAACTTATTTTAAAATTCAACAAAAGTTTTTTTTTTGTTAATTCAATTAGAATAGCTGACTTCATAAAAAAAAGTAAAGGTGAAAAATTTTTCTAAATACACACCATTGTATTGTACCATGGACAATTTTTTCTCACTAAAGGAAGCTATTTTTCATTTAAAAACAACCTACGAGTACTAAATTTCAAGTAAATACGTTTATTGGTTTTAAAGTTATTGTTGTTATTAACTAAAAGAATTTAATTTTTTTTAATTTTAACACCCTGTATCTCGAAAAGTAAATGAGTTTGACCCCTCATTAACTATATCGTTTTGTTCAATTTTTTGGAGAAGTATCTACAGTCAAACGTTGTAAGTGTCATTTGGAAACACCCTGTATGTATGAAATATTAGATATTTAATAGAAAATATTAGATACTTACAATTTTGCCACAGACTGAACAGTAGATTTTTCCCATATCCATAGACAGCTCTTTATAAGGTTTAATCCAAGTTGAAGCACTGGTTGTTTTAGGCATTATAAAATCACAATCTTCCTTTTTGTTACGCACAACGAGTGTTTACGCTTTGAATATCAAAACAAAAATGATTTACAAATCTGAGCATCAAATTAGAAATGTTTAGGTACCTAATTCAATAAACTGGGAGATTTTGGAAAATCCCTAAATTAGGAACAAAACTATTAGCCGTTTACCTGCTGTTAAGATACAATAAATTGTAGATAGATTTGGGGATTAGATCATAAAATGCAAATGAGCGAACCCTTAGCGATTATCCAATAACTGAATGCCTCAGTGACCGAGACTTTCTAAGAATGTTGAGGGCTACTTAAATTGATCTTCTTTGAAATTGTAAATGTTTTGTACCTGTAGAGATTACGTACTTAGATCATTTCTTGATTAAAATGACTACAAAATTTTATACAAGAATTGAAATAAATTGGTATGTTTAAAAATTTTCAAATACAGTATAAAAATCTGAACTTTTATGCACTTTATGCAAACTTTTATACAAATATGCCAAAATATGAAATATTTGCATAAAATATGCACAATATGCAAAATATGCAATATGCATATTTGCCGAAGTCTAGCTATAACCATTTCAAATTCGTCCCTATCTTCTGCTTTTCTTAAAAGCATATGTGTGTTCAACCCAGTCCAGTGGCGAATATTTTTCAGCCAGGATATTTGTCATCGACCAGAACCCCTTTTCCTTCGATTTTACTCTTCATAATCAGCTATAACAATTTGTACTTATTTCTAAGGATGTTCCTCAAATATGCTCTCCTTCTTCTTTTAATGGTGGTCAATAGTTTTCTGTCTTTTTCCATTCTGTGTAACACAACTTCGTTCGTAATATGATCAATCCATGGTATATTCAAAATTCTTTAAAAAAGCCACATCTCAAAAGATTCCAGCATTCTCATTAAGTCAACATTAACAGTCCAAACTTCGGCACTATAAAGAAGAATAGAGTGGCTACAACATGTTACCACCGGATTTGCAGATTGAGTCTTTCGTTACTTAGAAATTTCCTCATCTTCAAAAAGTTAGTTGGTCTATTCTTAATCGGATTTAGATCTTCAGTAATCCAGACTCTTCATTTTGTCCACTTGTTCATTTTTTATCTGGATCCTTGTTATGACTTTACTCCTCTTAATGATAACCATGGTTTTCTTTATGTTCATTGATAAACCAAACTATTCCCCAGTATCACAAATTGTGTTTAGTAATGACTGAAGGTAATATATCATTCTGATTTATCTGCAGTTGTTGGAGCATACACTTGCACTATTTGCATGTTCACTGGGTTTTTATGACCGTATTTTTCATGGTTATTGTTCTAGGAAAATCTGACGATCTTTAATGTAGTGATTTCCCGCTGCCTTCTACATCCTTATGCCGTTGACCAAATATAGGTTCATCCGCCTCTAGGGTTACCATATGTGAGTTTGTAGACACCACTTGTTTAGGTGCTTTTTCTTTTGATTCTTGTTGTTCTTAATATATTTGCTTAAGTCGTTGTTTGTTCTTTTCTTTTTTTGTGTTTGGTTATTTGTATTAATATGTTGCCTGTGTATGTAATCGAGCAGAAGAAGCTGTTGGAAAAGCCAAAAGAGATAGAAGTACGAAAGAAAGGAAAACATGTTCGGGATGTTGACTTAAATGCAAAAAAGGGACACGTATGTGTAAGGTGTCTTCATTGGTTAGGCTGAAGTGAGGAAAGGCAGCAGGTAGCGCCATATGTTGTCACATTCTTTATGATCAGAGAAAAGCGTATGATACATTAAATGAAAAGGAGAGGACGAGGGATATAACGGCGTAGAAGAAACAAAGATTGAACCATACCAAAAAAGCGTTAGAGAGGTTATTTGGTGTCGGTGATCAGAGATAATAAATTAGATAATGTAATTATTGAATTTTATAAACAAATTGTACGAAACATCTTCTGTCGGATTTTCTGCAATTGCTTCTCTCTTTTTTGGATTTATAAGTATATATCTCTAAATTAGAAAATTTTTGTATGCATATTCTATGTACTGAATTCTTTATTATCAAACCATTAGTTAAACAATTAATATGTTTTAATCTGATAATTTTAAAAACGTATATTTAATGACCATAATTGAAATTTCTAATTCTCTATTGCCCAAGTTTTAATATTACTTTTTGTTAATGAAATTATAATTCTAATTTTAATTAACTAATTAAGATAACATATTCCTAATTAACAATATAATACCTAATCAAATAACTTCTTAAGTATTTTTCTATAGAGACCTTCGCTGATATCAGTAACTGTCGGAAATTTTAAAGATGTAGTAGATTCAGTAATGGTCTTGTTTCAAATCTGTTTGCTAATATGCAGCATGTTTGATAACTACGGGGCCAATAAATAATTAAAACACAAAGTCCGACCAAAATCATTTAATTTTTTGATGCAGCCTCTTGCTCGTTTACTTAAATATAACGATATTTATATATTCTATATATATATTTCCTTTTTTTTATAAAAAATTTTTAATTTTTTTTAAATTATTTACTAAGCTCTAATTAAAGCAAGCTACTTTTTCTCCTGGCTTCATGTTTCAATATATTGTACATCAGCGATAGAATAGAAGTATTGTATTATATTATATTCATATATTGTTTTCCTGTAACATACTGTGACATTTTTGGCACTTTTTTAAGTTTGTATAAAATCTATAAAAAAAATTAATGTGTTTTTTACTGTAATTTTATTGTAGTTACTAAATGTATTTTTTAACATCTAAACCTATGCATTTGACATTGTTTGACATCTTTATATGACTTTACAATAATTAGAACTGAAGAAGTGCAGAAATTACTGCACGAAACGTTTTCTATTAAAAGATTGAAATAGTTTTTTCATAGTTTTTTTTCTCCTTGACCGATATCCTCATTTACAGTGAGATTTTAATCTCACTCACATTGTATATATATATATATATATATATATATATATATATATATATATATGAGCGAGGTTCCTACCGCCTCTGACGCTTCTCGCATTTCGACTGCCATCGTTTTCTGTCCATCCATTCGTCTTCTTTGATGGCTCTATCTCTCATTATGTGCCGTACATTTTCTTCCCAGGCAACTGAAGGCCTTCCGCTTCTTCTTTGTTGTGGTATGTAATTTAAAGCTTTCTTTGGCCATCTATCTTCATTCATTCGCTTCACGTGATCATATCACACTAGTTGTCTCCTTTCAATTCTGTCTACACTGGAATATACAGTATTGGTCTTCCTTCTAATCTTCATTCCTGATATGATCTTTTTTGGATACACCACACACTCTCCTTAGAAAATTCATTTCTACTACTTCTATTCTTTTTGAAAAAATATGATTATAATAAACAAATGTTATTTATAAGCATTATTAAATTATTATTCAAATTAGTTTTTTAGTATTAATAAATTATTTTTAGACCAAAAAATCGTGTATATTATAGATATTATAGTAAGAAAAATTAAAACTTATAAATGAATTATATCTTATATTTAAATTCATTACTCGAATTTGTCTCGCATATTATTATAGTCCGGGTAGTATAGGCGCTGTGGCTGGGAAAAATATTTTCATTTCACATTTTTGCACAATCTTACTTGAAATAGTCCTCTTATAACAAAAATGCATGTTGCCAAGAAAAAATCAGTCAAAAATGGTTTGAAAAATTTTTTTTAAATGAGTTGTAAAAATAAAATTGTTTGTCCGTAACAAGTTTTTTTAGGCTAATTGCCTGCTTCTGAGCAAAAAATGTTTGTGCTAACTGTGAAAAATTAATATTTTTATGTTTAGCGATCATCAAGTTACACGATAGGAAAGCATAGCCTACACAACATCAGTAGCGATAATGGCTTACGACTGATAAACTTAGCAGCAGTACTGAATATGACAGTCGCTAGCACCTATTTTGAACACAAGAACATACAAAAGGTAACCTGGACCTCTCCTGATGGAAGAACAACGAGTCACATCTTAATAGATTCAAGGCATGAAACAGACGTAATAAACTGCAGAAGTTATAGAGGAACAAACAGAGACTCAGATCATTGCCTAGTGATCTCAACATTGAGGGCTAGAATTTCAAACAGCAGTAAAGAAAATAAAGTGCAGAAGCAGCAGCGAAAGATGAAATAACAACAGAAAGCCTACAGAAAGATGAACGCGACGAACTAGAACAACTGTAGAGAATTACCAAACAAAGAGAAGAGAAGAAAAGAGGTTACACAAAAGAAAAAAACGAAACCACCTAAATACGGAACTTAAATATAGAGAAAACCTTAACAGAGAGAAAGAATTCAGAGCATTCTATAAGAAAGTTAACATCAACAGAAAATAATTCAAGGCAAGCACAAGATAATGCAGAAGTCAAAATGGTGATCTATTAACAACAACGAAAGATGTATTGAGTAGATGGGTGGAATACTTTACCCAGGCGCTTAACATGGAGGAAGAAGAAAAAAAACCTGGAAGACGAAAGAGATGAGGTAAGGGGAGCAGACGAGAGGGAAGAGGAACCATCAACGATTCTTGAAGTTAAAGATGCAGTTAAAAAACTAGCCAGGAACAAATCACCAGGAATAGATAATCTCCCAGCTGAACTATATAAAGAAGGTGGCCCTGATACAGAGGACCACAGAGGAATTACGCTTCTAAATGCAGCGTATAAAATATTTTCCACATACTATGTCACCGTATGGCACCATATGCAGAATGGATAGTAGGAAAATACCAGGCTGGTTTCAGAGGTGGTAAATCTGCAATTCATCAGATTGCAACCCTAAAACCAATTTGGGAAACAAACACTGGAATATGGAATTGATACTGATCAAATATGTATAGACAACAAAGCAGCCTACGACTCTGTGAATAGTAGAGAAATGTTCAAAGCAATGAAAGAGCTAGAAATACCAAATCAATTGGTAAATTTAACAAAACTAACTCTTGAAAAAGTTGAATGTAGAGTACGAATTCAGGAGGAACTGTCTGAACCTTTTAAAACAAATAATGGGCTGCACCAGGGAGACCCCTCTCCTGTATACTGTTCAATCTGGCTCTGGAAAAAGTAATAGGTATGTCACAAATCGCAACCTTCTTCTTCTTCATGTGCCTTGTCCGTTCCGAACGTTGGCAATCAACATGGCTATTCTGACTTTGTTTGCGGCAGATCTGAATAGTTCAGCAGATGACAATCCGAACCATTGCCGCAAGTTTTGGAGCCACGAGTGTCTTCTCCTCCCTGGACCCCTTCTGCTGTCTATTTTCCCTTGGACGATCAGTTGTAGTACTCTATATTTATTGTGTCTCATAACGTGACCCAAGTATTCCAACTTTCTTTTCTTTATACTTATTCCTACCTCTGGCCTACCTCCTAATCTGGCTCTGGAAAAAGTAATAGGTATGTCACAAATCGCAACCACTGCTTCAATATATAATAAATCAGTGCAAATTCTGGCCTATTCTGATAATATCACTATTGTTGGGAGATCGGAAAACGCTGTACGAGAGGGGTATGTAGCATTAAAAAAATCAAACACCAACAAAATGAGGTATATGAAAATAAGCACGCAACCACAAATCCTGCGACCACTAGTTATAGAAAACGACGTTATCGAAGCAGTGAACTAATTTGTATACCTGGGAGCGCTCCTTAACACTGAAAATAATACTACCGCAGAGATAACCGCAGAATTTGCACGGCCAACAGATGTTATTTTCGGCTCAATCTATTCCTTAAATCCACAATTATTAAAAAAAACTCTACAAAACACCTGGACTCTAACAAAAAATAATGAAAACATGTTAGGATGTTTCGAAAGAAAAGTACTAAGGCGAATCTATGGAGCAGAGCCGTTTTGATTTCGTATGGAGTTATTTCTGGCATTAACTTTGATCTCTGGTTTGTGATTTTGGACAGGGGCTGATCTTGCCTTTCGTCGGTGCTCTCATACATTTTGCGATAAAAGAATTCGACAACCTCTCAAGGATTTTGGTTCTATCAGTAGTAATGTTTCCATCTTTGTTTTTTATTTTGTACATATTTTCGTTGCCTATATTGTTCATATTTCACCTCAAAACTTTTAAGCATTTGTTTTCTTGAATTATTTTAGTTATTTCTCTTGTATTGTTTTCTCTTACGTCTTTTCAGATTTACCGGTGGATATTTTTATTTAATTTCTTTATTGATGTGTAGTTGGAGCCGTATTTTTCCGTTAGCTATCTTCTCTTACCTATTAAGTCTTTGGTATTTTGGTTTAGTTTTTCTTTATGGGTCATAACGGTTCGTTATGCCATTATTTGCTTGATCTACATCTTCTATTTCATCTTGCAAATCTTGTATATGTCTGGTTAGTGTATCTTCATACAGGTCGTTGTTTTCTGGGGGAATCCATTTCTTTTTTCTAGTTTTTAGGAACAGTATCTTAGCTCGGATTAATCTGTGGTTGTTTCCTATTAAAAATTTGTTGAGTACTTCGATGTCTTTGATTACTTCTTTTCTGTTTGTTATGATATAATCTATTTCATTCTTGACACTGCCATCTGGGCTGATCCATGTCCATTTATGCTGAGGCTTTTTATCGAAAAAAGTGTTCATCATGAATAAATTTTCCTGGTGTAAGAAGTTCAGCAATCTTTGCACTCGTACATTTCTTTCGCCATATCCATACTTATCCATTGCTACTTCTGCATCATGTTGTTTAAACTCCATTTTCGTAATAAAGTCGCATAAAAATTAGGAAGTAGGTACTTGATAAAAAAAAATATAGCAATATATAGCAGGCATTGACTATTGTGAATTACTCGCAGATTAAGTATACCTACTCATTTGCTCGAAAAGTAAAAGTCACTTATTTTGTATTTAGTGCTTTTGCTGAAAAATATAATCTAAAAATCTTTCAGTATTCACATTATACTTTGTTTCTTAGAAAGGCTGGCCATTCTTAACTTGCTCCAGTTTAATATGATATCTTCTCGGAAATGCGAATAAAACGTTTTACCATTAAATTCAATGTCAAAGCCAAGATATCTTTATTATATAACCCACATGGATGTAAAATATTATATAATATAAATAATTAAACGTGTCGATCTGGTGATACACTGACACGATTTTTTTACATAAGGATCAAACTTTTATGGTAGTATTCTGTACGTGAGCATATTTTGTAATGCACTTTGTACAACTGCATAATAAGCGTTATGCCTATATAGTACAGTTAACGTTGTCTTGTAAAAAATACTTCTTTAACTCACGTTTTCATGATTCTACTTTGTGTATGTTTTTTTTTTTTCTTCTTTCTATTCGCCATCAGAATATTAGCTGTATACTTTTATCCCAGCACTATATTTTTCATAAATCTCGTTCTGGTATCAGGACTATCAGGACTCTTTAAGATTTTTGTTGTTTTTTTTTTCTTTTTAATTGTTCCCGAATATAAAAAAAACTGAGTTCTACTATTTAAAGAGGTGCGTTTTTCTATTATATTCAAATATACAGTGTATAAAAGCCAAATGGAATAAATTCATTATTTAGGTTACTGTACATATTTATAAAAAATCCCCAAACACGTCAAATTTAAATTATAACTTGACCCCTACCCCTACCTTCAACCCACTTAGAATGACAGGTACAACCCCCAATTTTTAAAATAGGAAGTATAGGCCTGTGATATATCGTTTGAAAGGTCTTTTCATTCTCCATTCAAAAATGTTGTCGCTTTCAAGTTTATTAAGATTAATTAAGATAAAATAAATTAAAATCATGTGGTTACCGAAATTCGCTAAAATATACTCAAAACTTATTTCCCGTTTAGGTTTTGATAATGAGAAAGTGAACAAAAACCATAGCAATGTGGTTTTTAGATGGTAACCATTAAAAAACTTTAAAGAATTTCCGTGGCAACGTTAGTTTAACACGCATTAGTAAATTGTTTTATTTAAGTTGTCAGTATTTTAATTTAAGTAAAAAGTTCGTTCAATTCAATTCTGAAAAATGGTTAGATTAACGGAAATGCATAAAATAACAGTTTTACAAATGATTGGTTACGGAGATAACACCCGAACACAACAGGAAGTAATTCGCCTATTTCATGAGAAATTTCCTAATTTACCGCCTATGTCCCAAGGAACAATCCACAATACATAACAATATCCCAAAGTAAAATAGAGAAGCAGTTTCGCGAGTTTGGTCACGTAAAGCAGATAAAAAAAGCAGCTGCCAATACACTGAGTGATGAACTCAAATTAGATGTGTTGCTTGAGTTTCAGGAAAATCCACATACATCGAGTAGACAAGCATCCACTACATTCAATGCTATCCATACATCAATAGTAAACATATTAAAAGAAAATAAATTGCATCCCTATAAGATGATACCTACTCAGGAGCTCATGGAAGACGATTTTGATAGAAGAACTTTTTTTTGTGAGCAAATGATGGACATGTTGGATAACAATATTATTCAATTAGAAGACGTTATGTTTTCTGATAAGTGTACTTTTTCACTTAACGGTCATGCTAATCGGCAAAATTACCGCTACTGGGCCACGGAAAATCCTTACTGGATGAGAGAAGAACACAGTCAATACCCTCAAAAGGTTAATGTTTGGGCAGGGATTGTAGGAAACAATATCATTGGTCCCTTTTTCATTGGGGGCAACTTGAATGGCAACAATTATTTGGCACTACTTCAAAATGATGTCATTCCAACGTTGGCAAATTTATATCCTGATCCAGGAAACCCTCAAGTTCCAGCGAATACGATATGGTTTCAGCAGGATGGAGCACCACCACATTACCAACTTAATGTCCGGCAGTACCTCGATACAATATTTCCCAATCGGTGGATAGGGAGGCGAGGATCGATTGAATGGCCAGCGCGATCACCTGATCTTATATTATTATATTTCTTTTTATGGGGATATGTGAAGAGCCATGTGTATAAAACTAAACCTTCTGATTTAAATAACTTAAAAGAACGAATAACGCTTGCGATTAGGTCGATCACGCCTGTTATGTTAAATAATGTTAGAAGATAGTTTTATTTGAGATTATGATGTTGCCAAGACGTTCGCGGTGAACATTTTGAACATCTACTTCATTAACATTCATAGTTCTTTTTCGTGTTCTACATTTTATTACGTTTTGCATTACATTTTAGTTTTTGATTGTATTGTAGCGAATTTCGGTAACCACATGATTTTAATTTATTTTATCTTAATTAATCTTAATAAACTTGAAAGCGACAACATTTTTGAATGGAGAATGAAAAGACCTTTCAAACGATATATCACAAGCCTATACTTCCTATTTTAAAAATTGGGGGTTGTACCTGTCATTCTAAGTGGGTTGAAGGTAGGGGTTATGTACAGTAACCTAAATAATGAATTTATTCCATTTGGCTTTTACACACTGTATACTGAGAGTACTGTAGCCAAATTAGGCATTCATTCCTTTATTTCCAAAATTCAAGAAATTTTGTGTTTGTCGTACGTAAAAAATTATATCCTTGCCTGAAATATACACTAAAAAAAATATCCTAAAAAAGAAATAGCTAAGTATATAATATGCATAACAAATTCATTTTTAATTGTGAGAGATATAAAACTTGTTTGAAGTAAGTACCAAATACTTTTTATTTTGCAAAGTTCTTATCTTGTTTTTTTTTCCACAATTAGAAATCAATTTGCTAATGATTGGAAACGTATGCCTGAAAAATTCAAATCAATTTTTTTTCGATAAAATTGTGTTGTCAAATGCCAGATAATGTTGTCTGGCATTTTTATCATTATCATTTTCATCATTATTGTATAACCGGTATATGTGTTTTTTAAGCATCAGAGACGTCCCCTTAAACTTTGTCGGTACTAAAATTTGTGTTTTATTGCTTTTACCGTAACTTCTCTTTTTTTCTGTAATTATTTCGCCTCTATTATGCCTCTATAACTTACTGATTAGAAGTTAGCGTAGTTGTAGGTGGGATATTTGGTGAGTTTTGGAATATTCCTTTAGATTTCTGTGCTTACACATTTGACTAATCTTTGTACTAAATT
The DNA here is from genome assembly GCF_040954645.1 of Diabrotica undecimpunctata. NCBI lineage: Eukaryota > Metazoa > Arthropoda > Insecta > Coleoptera > Chrysomelidae > Diabrotica > Diabrotica undecimpunctata. The sequence goes on from NC_092812.1 coordinate 54,256,821, forward strand.
CGACGAAAAAAATTTCTACAAAAGTAAGAAAAAAGAAGTACTTGTTGACTCGTTTGAAAAAAATATAAAAATGTTTGGATGGGGAGTCAATAAAAAGGGGCTATTAGATAACTATTCTTTATATTCAAGCTTTCAATTGTGTTTACAATTCTTTTTAAAAGCTAAAACAATACCAAATATCTTATAAAGTGGAACTAATAATTGCAAAAAAGTAGTAACTCACCAAATAAAATTGGGTTAATTAATAAAATTTTGCTGCTACACATACTTAAAAAACATTATTGTAAAAAAATGCTTTGTCTAATAAATGTTTCTCTCTCTTTTTTGAAGTCTTTTAGAAATATAATCTTGAAAAATTTATTTAAACAAAAACAATTGAATTTTGATAAATTATAAATAAATTATAATAGCAACCAATAGAATCACAAATAACCCTCAATATCATGAATGATAACTTATTTTTTTTAGTTTGTATTTTAATTTTTCACAATTATATTCGCAAAATTAAAATTTTGTTAAATATTCTTTTTTATTTAAATTTAAAATGTGATATTTTATTGGTTTTATAAATGAATTATAGAATTATGAATATATCTTTTATGTAAATTATTATCACTCTTGCTAATACAAAAACCATTTCTAAAAAGGTCCTTTTGAATTTATGACCTTCATTACACAAAATTCTAATGTTATCAAAATCCATAATATGGCCTTTGTCGATTACATGCTCTGCCAAAGCACAAGATGGTTTTTTTATGCTACAATCACTCTTGTGGGAAATAATACTATTTGATAGATTTCTTCCGGTCTCAACAACATACACAGCTTCACACTAATTGATTAATATACAGGGTGTTCCATTTAAAATAAGCCTTCTATTACACTTTGAATAATCCAATAATGAAACTTCAAATTTTGAACACCCTGTAAATAAATGTTTAATAATTAATCATGAAATACATTCGACCAATATCCAGCTATTTAGATGTATGAGTAATTTTATTAGAATTGCTTAAATAAATTAAAAGTCCTTAAAGTTTTGCATTTTAAGAAAATTCGACATAACTCAGAACACTCTGTACATAGGTATAGGAAAGTCTTACGAAAAAAATTTTTTGCAGAAAATTAGAAAATCCAATAAAATACAGGGTGTTTCATAAGAAAAAATATAACTTTGAAACTCCGCGCTTTATTGTGACACCCTGTATATTTCAGAATAATTTTTAAATGTAGCCTTTATCAACCTACATACTATACATTTAAATTTCGCTGTAACCTTCCGTCTCGTTAGTGGTGACTCACCCTGTAAATATATATATATATATATATATATATATATATATATATATATATATATATATATATAACACACTCATTAGTATAATACTAAAAAATAATAATAATATAAAATTGATTGTGACCAAATTAAGGTCAGCTACATGTAAATAAAGCCACATAACATAATATCTCAATGTTCAAATATCTATCGTAGGTCATGTAATCAACCTTTCTTAAATCATAAATCGTTTGCCAAACCGTGACTGCCCACAACATTTGCCTAATAGATGAAAACATTAAAAACTTCAACGAAATTTTGTTTTTATTACTACATGTTCTAATGTCAACATCATTTGGTGTCTTGTTTAAATAAATAAAAATAAAATGAACCATTTAAATTATTTATTTTCATTAGAGACTATTTAAACACAATTTACCCCTTTTTCAAGAAATAAGTGACGGTTTTTACTGAATAGTACAAGTGAAGGTAATTTGTACTCATGTTCAAGCAAAGAAAAACATTTTAATTTAATTGGAATTTTAGTACAGCTTTGTGCAGTAAAAACTAGCTTTCGTAATGCTTTACTTTCCATAAAATATATATTTCAAAATATATGAAAACAACAAACATTCTTGCCTCAGTTTCATATTGAAAGATTACAATATTTTACTTTTTTTCTTTTATGCCCATTCCTCCATTTGCTGGGAAATTCCTTTTATGATCTGAACATTTTGGTACAAAAATATTCAGATTATGTACATTTTTTATATTCCCCCGTTCCCTTCAGTGTATTTTCTTGCAAATATTGTGTGTAACTGTCTACATTCACCTCTTAATGTAACTATTTAACTAATCGTTATCGGGTTTGAATACCGTCTTTTTTTTGGTAGATCCATGTATGAGTCCATCTTAACGTTTCGTTATCCCTCATCCTGACTACTGATACACGACAACAGGAGAGATATTCACACCATCAGCTTCTTCGGAACTTCATACATTTTCCTTAGTGCATCAAAGATAGATCTGGTCTGTCTTTATATTCTGCATTTCTCTCCCCTATTCTGTGTTTTTCTGAATATTTTTCTCAAAACCCCTAAGTTCTATTTCATAAAAATCTGCGAAGCAGTCGAAATCTTAAGGCATCCCGAAAGTATAAACAGAAAGAAAGGATTACCTATTGATGCGATGCGCCGTAACAAAAACTCTTACCATTCGAAGAAAAACTACAATTCTCCTAACCATTATCAAACAGTATAAGCCAGTGAACCTTTTCTTTAAAAAGAACTCAAAACAGATACCCGTCAAAATAAGGCAAAATTATTGAGTATGTGGTTAATCGGTTCCACCTGCGTCTGATGGAAGAGAGACCCCCTTTCAGCCAGAGAGCTTTTTCACAACTACCTTGGGAGTTCTATTCACTACACTAAAGGCATGAAACACCGTCAGTCTGCTTTATCCGTTGTCAGTCAGATTTGGAAGTACACACCCTAAACATCACAGTTACAATACTATAACCTTAACTCAACCCAGAAAACATAATTTTTCAGCCTCGACCATTGCACAATGCGTACAGTAAACCACATATGATATGAATTTTCCCCAGGTGAAATCCGGAAGTAATTATCAGGATAATGAACTCTCAGAACAAAATTTTTAAAGTCAATATAATCCAAGGTCAAAGCTTCATAGCTCCAAATCAGTTCAACTTTCTGCAACGTACAAGTTAATGAAACCAAGAAGAAACAACTTTACCTTCTATCCATTCTACTACAAAGTTGTAGCGAGGAAATTCCTGACGAGCACGTAAACTACCTTGGAGTTACCCCTCCGTGGTGCCATTCCTTCATATCCTTATATCCTATTTACATACCCAAGAAAGAAAGAACACCTTTTTAAAACCAACCGCTATCAGTACGACATTAATTTCTTCAACCGACGTTTCATTATAAATACCAGTGTGTCATCATCATCATTCTGACTTTACAACCATGTGTGGGTCTTAGCCTCCTCAAGAATTTCTCTCCAGTCGTCCCTATCCATCGCCTTCCTCTGCCAAGCACGTATTCCCATATTTCTGATGTCTTCATCGATGTTTTCAAGGAACCTTATTCTGGGTCTTCTTCTTTTTTGATCAATGTGTCTATTAAGGGGCGTTTTTCTAGCTGGGTCATTTTGTTCCATCTGCATTACATGCCCTATCCCCTTCAGATTTCCTATCTTAACATGTTTTACGATATCTGGCTCTTGGTATATATAAGTTCGAAGTTGTATCGTCTTCTCCACACTCCATTGTCATTCACTGCTTCATAGATTCGCCTTAGTACTTTTCTTTTGATTAATATATTTAGAATGTCTCCCAGGCGAACCCTGTCAAACGCCGTCAGATCAATGAAGCAAATATACGCTGGCATGTCGAACTCTATAGCTTTTTCTTTTATTTGTATTATTATGAATACTGCATCTGTTACAGACCGCCCTCTTGTAAAACCTTGTTGTTCTTCAGCATTAGTGATTTGCCTTTCCAATTTGTCGTTAAGAATACTCGTGAAAAGTTTCATCGTTGTATTTAAGAGAGTTATTCCTCTGTACTTTTTTTGTGAACAAGTTTTTTGTCCTTTTTTAAATATGGGGATTGTGATGCCCTTATGCCGTTCCGCTGGTGTTTCTGTGTCGTTTAAGATTTTGTTAAATAGTTGTGACAGTTTACTTGCAAGTTCAGGGCCTCCATTTTTTAAGAGTTTATTGGGTATACCATCTGTTCCAGGTAATTTTCTGTTTTTTAGCTTCTTGATCTTTGCTTCTACCTCTTCGTCATTGATTGTAGCACTTATATCTGCTTCGTATTCGTTTATATTCAGTGTTTCTTCAGCATCATATAGCTCCTTAAAATGCTGTTGCCATGTCTCTATAGTTACTCCCTTGGTCTGCACGAACTCGTTAACTGGTTTTTTCCTGTTCTGAAGCATTTTCCATACTTTCTTTTGGGCACCACGTAGGTCGTAGTCAATGTCGCTGGTGAATTTAGCCCAATGTTATCTTTTCATTGATTTTATTCTTGCGTTTACTTCGTTTCTTACTTGGACATATTCTGCGAGAGCTTCTTCCAATTTTGTGCTTTTATATCTCAGGTAGCATTTGCGTTTTAATTCAGAGAGTTCTTTTACCTCTTGACAAAACCACGGTTTGGTGTGGTTTATTGCCCTCGTGTTAATTTTCCGCTTTACAATTGCTTCTTCTGCTGCTTGGTTGATACATTTTCTGATTTTTTGCCAAGTATCCCCATTCTAGTTGTAACTCGATATCTTTTAGTTTGCTGATAATCCTGTTCTCATAAAGGAGTTTTGTACTCTCTGTTGCTAGCGACTCTATATTGTGTTTTTCGATTGTGTTTTTCGAGCATTGGGGGTTTTTTGTTTCGTTGCGGACGATCTAGTAGCATCTTGCATAAAACAAAGTTGTGATCGGTCCCCAGGTTAGCAGATGTTAAAGCTCTGACATCAAGTACTTGTGACGGTGTTATCACTCGATTTGTGATTATAAAAGCTATCATTGACAGCTGGCCTCGATTATATATACAGTTTTCATTAATTATTTCTTCGTTGTACTTTTGTTTTATACCTGGTATGACATCGTTTCAGATCCGTGCATTAAGATCCCCGAATACGATAATTTTGTGTTTAGCATTTATGTTATCTACGGTGTTTTGTAGTTGCTGACAAAAATTTTCAGTTTTTGCTGTGGGCTTAGATATGTCTGGGGCATATGTGCTTATCAGGTGTGTTGTGATGTTACGCATTTTTATAGAGATTCTTAATAACCTATCGTTGATGTATTCGATATCTTCGATATTTTGCGTGTATTTATCGTGCAGCAAAATTCCGACTCCTGAATGTTCTCTTTCTTGTTTAGCTTTTCCGCTGTATATGAATGTACACTCTCCGTATTTTGATATTCCTTGGCCTTTTTTCTTTGTTTCGGAGATTGCTCAGATGTCAGTATTGTGTTTCTTCATTTCTATTATGATCTCCTGGTCTCTTCCGTTCCACGACGTTATGTTCCAGCACGCAATTCTTGTGATGGGGTGTTTAGGTTTTTGTTTATCAATTCGTTTTTCCGTTGTCATAGAGCGTGTCGTCATCTGATAGTTCCGTCCGGTATCTGAGGCTATATCTTCAGTTCTGTGAGCCAGTATGGATTCTTTACCCCAGGTAGGTGGCTAACCTCACCTTAGGGACCCTCCTCCTTTATCCGGGCTTGGTATCGGCAGTGTCATCCGATAAGCTACTCAATCCAACTTTTAATTTCGTTAAGAGTAGCTTGCACGAGACTAGATATAGTCTAGTCATGCTTGCCCCTAATTATAACAACTAGGTCATCTGCGTAAGCTTGGGTTGTAAAACCAAATTCATGCAACTTAGTGAGGAGGTCCACGACCAGAGACCCACAGCAGGGGCGATAGTACTCCTCCTCGAAGGCATCCCTTTACTGCTTTCACAGTCACAGATTCTCCCCCAATACCAGAGTGATGATTCTGGTTTTTAGCATTGACTGAATCTATTGTATTAGTGAGGTTTCAACGCTGCTCTTTACTAGTGCTCTTTTTATGGATTTAAATGAGGTATTATCGAATGCTTCCTCTATGTCAATAGAAGCGAAACTATCCAAGTTTTTGGAATGTGACCAGCAGTTGGTGTAAGTATCCTGATACAGAAAATGCTGTCACTAAATACTAAAAAACTGGAACAAAATAAATGAAAGGCTAGTAAAAGCTAAGATGAAGTTAAAAGGACATTACTTAGTGGCAATGGGTGCACATACATCCTTTGAAGTTAAAACAACAAGATACAGGATAAATTTTACGACGAATTGACGAAATATTAAGTATTGGAACTAGAAAGGAAGTATCTCCATTAAATGACTTAAATGCTAGAAGTGAAAGGACAATAAATAGCAATGTAAAGCGTTAGTTAGCGTTAGCGTTAGTATACAGAAGGCTAAATTTAATTTCTCCGGAAATATAGGTTGAATATTACGGGAAAATGCTATAACAGAATGCTTATAACAGAAGATCAAGGAAAATTAAAAGATATTGCCTATGAAAAATATGATATTTTCTACCGAAAAGAAACTGAAATAACGAAAAGAATTTAAAAATAAAGAAAGTATTGTAGGTATAGTGATAAATTTTCAAGTATTTGATTTTATTATTACTTCTTAAGATTTTTGTCCAAGACAAATTTATATGCATAATTACATATTCAATGTATGGCCTTATCCATTGCGATTTGTGATATTAACTATGACAGTTATATTTGTGCTGATTAAGTGGCGCCAATTTATGTAGAACGATTATAAAAATCTGCATTAAATAGCATATTTTTAGTTGAAACAGAATATTATAGAAAATTTACATGAAATAAAATTCATGAATACATCGAAAGGTTGTGTTGCGAACAATAAATATTCCGGGACTAAAAACACTATTCCTGAATAAATGTGTCACAAAATAGTCGAAATGACTATATTAGTCAGAATTAACTACAAGTCTTTCGGGTTTGGATCTTGCCTCGTACTGACGACCCTTATATGGATTCATCTCAGCTTTTCCTATTGCTACCTGTATATAGCTCCCTATAAGACTATATTTCTTATAGATAGCTACTTCAGAAGCAAGGTAAAGGCTGTTAGTCACGGTAACTCAAATACTCCACATACCCAGAGATGAAAACCAATACCCGAAGAGGGAATTTAGGCACAGTAACCCAAATACCTAGAATATCTATAAGTAAAAATGAATCCAATGCAAACATGCCACTTAATATTCATTTTTGGAAAATGCAAACTTTATAATACACCTGTATTAAAGGTATGACCTTAAGTGATTGATTTGTGCTCGTTTATAATCTTGGGATTCCCCTCTGCCTTAGGTATTTTTGTAGTAGTATATTTATAGACTACAAAGCAGCTTACGACTCTGTCAATAGAAGGGAAATGTTCAAAGCAATGAAAGAGCTAGGAATACCAAATCAGTTGGTAAATTTAACAAAACTAACTCTTAAAAAAGTTGAATGTAGAGTACGAATTTAGGGGGAACTGTCTGAACCTTTTAAAACAAATAACGAGCTGCGTGTCGCCAAAGTGACCAATCATGACACAGATTGTTACTTTGGTCGGCCAATCACAAAGCTCGGTATTAACTGCTTTGTCACTGGCCTCCCGGCGGAAGATTGCTGCGAATTCGCAAACACAAACAGCATAACTAATAAACCAAGTATAAAACTTATACTCAGAATAAATCAGGTATATGCAAAATCACTAACAATAAACATGGAATAACTTAGATATAGGTTATACTTGATATAAGAATTTATTCCAAGATTATACCGACCCACACCCTTGTTTAAGTCTATTATAACCGTGGTATAACCTATTTTATGAATGTCAAAGTCATCAGTGACAAGAATATATTATTTTTTGTATTGTTTTGTGAGTAGCTATATAATAAAAAAATGTTTTTAAGAGGTGTTGTGGCTGTCGAGGAAGTTGATAATTTAATTAACATTATAGAAAATATACGAAAAAGAAAAACTTTCAAACACATTGAATTGACAGGAGTACATTGCTAATTATATACAGAACTATGATACGATCACAGCTAGACTACGCAGCTATAGCTTACGACTCAGCATCGAAATCAGTACTTAAAAAGCTCGATACTATTCATAACACAGCACTCAGAATATGCCTGGGAGCCTTTTGTACAACACCGATTGAAAGTTTACTTTGCGAAGCAAATGAATTGTCGTTAAATGATAGAAGAGCTTACCTTAGTCTAACATATGCAACAAAAATTAAAGATAATGCAAAAAATCCTGTCTATAGAAATACTTTTACTGATAATTACCCAAACCTTAATGCAAATCACCGTTCTAATAAACCTTTCTATAAAAGAATAAAATACCATTTGCATCTGTTTGATATTGTCATACCTGAATTTCTTCCATACACATATGATCATAATCCACCTTGGATTCAAAACATACCATCATATAACTTTGAACTTACGTCATTTGATAAAAACTCCACTAATCCTGATCTAATTATTTCCCATTTTAGAAAAATCATTAGTCGTTATAAAAATCATACCCAGATATACACTGATGGTTCAAAATCATCCGAAGGTGTGGGAGCGTCTGTAGTAACTCCAGAGAAGGTCCTTAAATTCAAACTATCTAATGTTAGTACTATCTATACAGCTGAACTGTATGCTCTCTATCGCGCCATAGAACTAATCAATCTGACAACAAACTCCAAATATATTATCTTAACAGACTCACTTAGTGCCATACAAAGCATCCGACAACTGTATCCAAAAAACCCGCTTTTAAAAAAAATTAAAACAGTCCTTCTTCAGGCTTATATCAATCATAATGAGATAAATTTCATCTGGATCCCATCCCATATAGGAATAAAAGGCAACGAAACTGCTGACCATAGTGCGAAAGACGCGATAGTGAGTGACGTTTCCGAGATCGTAAACACATCAGTATCAACGGATATAAAAGCTTATATAAAAAAATCAATCTTAAGTGCATGGAAAAATAAATGGAATGTGTCGAATTCAAAATTAAAACAAGTGAAACCCAGCATAGAGGCATGGAATGTGTTACCTAAGTCAAGAAGCCAAGAAATAATAGTAACGCGCCTCAGACTCGGACATACTAGGTTAACGCATGATTACTTAATTAAAAAGTGCGAACCGCCGCGATGTGAAACGTGTAATACGACACTAACAATAATGCACCTACTATGTGAATGTCCCCTCTACAATCAACAACGAAGCAATAACAAGATACCAGGAACACTTATAGAAGAACTAGGTGCAGACTGTAACTTTAACAATACTCTGAATTTCTTGAAAGACAATAATAAGTACCACAAGATTTAATAAACCAAATTGTATTGAAGTAATTGTACCTAATGTAATCCACTAATTTTTCGCTAAAAGAATAAATCCATTTTCAAAATACACTGGCAATTTTTTGCAACTTTTTTGCAATTGTAAGATACTTAAACTCAACATATAAGATAAGAAATAAATAAAAAGATATATTTGGTGTCAGTTGTCAGTTTCAAAGAAAAATCAAAATTGACATATTTCACTCAATATGTCGTTGTTCTATGTATTTGTGCAAAAGATTGCGACATTGCCAAACTATTATTTTGGAATAAAGTGGGAATACTTATAACTAACATATACCGAGTTTATTTGTAACAAATTATTTTAGTATTATATTTACCTTATACTTAGGATAACTATTCTAGATATAAATACGGAATAACCTTAGAATACGAGTGTTTTATTAGTAAGACAAAAAGTGTATAAAAGAGCAGCACATCTTCCGATCGGGATCTAGTCGTCTTACACTACTAGTCCCGCTAGACCTTGTTTGCTGGGTGCCACTACCACTACTACTGCGTTTTATTATTAATTGAGTAACGAATTTTCATCGAAGACGTCGAAACAAAAAGAAGACTTCATCAACTTTGAAGAATAAGAGGTGCAAGAACCGGCGTGTTGACTGAGAACGTTCCCTGTCAGATAGACATGACCATTGAAATAGGAAAAGACAGTGGTCTTTAAAACTATTTCTGATCGTGTCGGACTGACAAAGCGTTCCTTAGGGCCATTGAGCCCAAAGCGGACTTGGAATTGCTCTTCCACTTAGTGGCCGCGCTGCGATAACGCTTCGTCGCCAGAAACCTTACGTAAATAGTAACCGTCCTTACAGGATCGAAAATACTGTTTGTGAGAGGTAGTGACACGATGTGATAGCAGTAAAAGAGTCAACACTGTCGGCATTCTTGTGACTTTCGAGGAGTGTGAACGTGGCCACACAGCAAGGTGCGAAGTACCGGGATCTCTGTGGAATTCGAGGTATACACTGTGCCCAGAATACTAAACATATATTCAGATTCATGTAAGTAAAGTCGTTGTAAGAAATTCGAACTGTTCTTCTGGTTGCCGCTGTCCCCTTGTCGACCACAGAGGCCCGGCAAACTTCTCGCAACGCAGAAGCCCAATTCACATTAAACTCCACGAACACGAGGATCGAGTCGAAAAACTTACGATCGTCCTCCAGAGCGGCGGTCGTAGAGCGTCAGAAAACTCCAAACACCATGGAGGACGCTACGACCGTACGTCATGCGCCAGGAAGACCCTCTCTCCTCTATACTGTTTACTCTGGCTCTGGAAAAAGTAACGCGTATGTCACAAATCACAACCATTGGTTCAATATATAATAAATCAGTGCAAATCCTTACCTATGCTGATGATATCAATATTGTTGGGAGAACCTGGTTCAGAGACCTGGACTCTAACAAAAAAGTATTTTGTTTAATGGCGTGTACGTAGTATTTTGTTTTTTACTAATTTATTACAATTCAATAGATTTCTCTTACCAATTTGTGGGTTTTTACTTTTTCTGCTTAATCAATTTTATTCATATTAATAAACATAGATATGTAATATTGGCATAATTACTGTAATTTTTTATCTTTATCTGTATAAGACAGCACCCTAATATGGGCTTTTTATAATTTCAGCATTTAATTTACTTTGTACCGTTTGACCTGAAGATGCTTTGCAAAGTGTAGAAAGCGAAACCGGTCGTTTTGGTAGTAAAATTAAATTGATTGTGAGTAAGTCTTATTTTATTTCTTTTACCTATTATAATAATAATAATATCGTATAACATTTTTGCCGAGGTGATACTTTCGGACAGGTTCCGGCGCCAATTGCATATTTAAGCCTGTTTCAAGTAGCTAGTGTCTATGCACACTAGCCCAGGGGGGCCGACGACATATGAGTAAATTATTAGTATATTAAGTTGACAGAAAATATAATGTGTATAGGTTATTGATACTATTTATATATTTATATTATAAAATAGTTTAGAATTGGTTGTAAATCATATTTTTGGCAATACAAACATCATTAGTTTTATATCTACATAATTTGTTTACCTTTCTAAAAGAGTCAATTCAAATTAATTTAAAAGATAACCATAAAATGCCTTTTCCCATTTAATTTCGATTAAGGTGTTTAGGGATAATCTATTTATTACTTACTATGATGATTTTAATCTATAATTATGCTTTAAGTATGTGTCCAGCAAAAAATGTTTTTAAACTTGCATTTACAAAACAACCTATTTTTGCAAATTTTCTTAAATATTCTTTGGATAAATATATTTTCAATAGTAAATAATTCCAAAATAATTTTTAATAACAAAAAGTAAAAATTCTTACTATCGAAGTAGAATATTTATGTTAAGTTTTGCATGAATCTTTATTTAAGTGACATAAAGAATATTCTAAGTACACGAAATTAAATACAGAGGGATCCGCTGGATCTTTACATATTGTCATTATTCGTATTGGAAATAAACCAAAACATGTGAGCCAAACTTACGTCGCACGTGTCAGGAGAAGTCAATCTATAGTTTCGAATACTTTAAAAAGGTACCACGAGACAGGAAATTTTGTCCAAGATAACCCAAGGTGCACAACCGCAATTGATTGCCGTTTTTGGTTCTTAATTATCCACGAAATCGCTCATTGACATCAATTCCCCTCAGAAATGTGTAAATAAATGTTATTCAAGTTAATGTGTAGGTAATGTGTTTAAAGTTTAAAAACAGAAGAAAGCTTAGACGCACTGCCAAATTTCCACGTCTTTTCCGACATATTTAGTTGAATATCGATAACTGGAAACATGTTCTTTTCACGGATGAGGCCAGAGTCCTATTATGGAAGCCAGATGGTCGAAACCACGTCCAAAAAGGATTTAAAGAACGATTCGCCACCTGCAATCTCGCCCAGAGCGTTAGTTTCGGAGGTGGTGACATAATGCTTTGGGGAGGTATTAGTTGAAAGGGACGCTCTGCACTTGGGGAAGTGAGTGGACGGATGACTGGTGACTCTTGCGTTCAAAACATGCTGTAAGATCATATTTTGCCATATGTTGGTTATATTGGATATGACAGATTTATGTTAATGCGCGATAATGCTTCTTGACCACATGCCGCTGTTATAGTGAGTAATTATCTTGATGAGGTCCAAATTCGAAGATTGGATTGACCACCATTTAGCCAGGATTTAAATCCAATAAAGCACATGTGGGATCAGAGATCAGCAAAAATGCCGCATACGACAGAGAAATCCCGTTCCAAATACGATAGAGCCTGGTTTGGGCCGGTCTCTCTCCATAGCTTCATATTTTTGTTGTTCATAGTTTCTTTTCTTTGTGCGTATTATTTTTCTTGTTTCTTTTCGGCAGTCGTCATATTCCTTTTTACTTTGGTGTGTTTGCAGTTGTATCCAAGTCTTTCTGACTGTTTGTCTTTTTTTCCAGCTGTTTCCGACATTCCTCGTCATACCATGTTTTTGCCCTCTTCTGCCTACTCCTTCCAAAGATCTTGTCCGCTGTCTTGGTTATTATTTCGGCAGTCGTTTCCCATAGCTGTTCTATATCATTGTATTCTCTTTCAGAGTTCAAGATTTGTTCAAGTTGTTCTCTATAGTTTTGTTGTTTCTCTGTATTGTGCATTTCGTCCATGTTCCATTGTGGGTTTATTGTTGTTTTATTGTATTTGTGGCTAGATATTCTGGATTTGACTTTTGCTCTGACTAAGTAATGATCTGTGTCTCCGTCTATTCCCCTCAGGCTTCTTACATCTATAGTATTGCTCCCATGACGGGCATCCACAATGATGCGGTCAATTTGGTTGCGCGTAATATGGTCGTTTGAGACCCAGGTTTGCTTATGGATGTCTTTATGCGGAAACATGGTTGACTTTATTAGCATATTATTAGCTGCTGCAGTTTCTGTGAGTCTTAAGCCATTGTCGTTGGATATATTGTGGAGGCTGTGTTTACCTATTGTGGGGTATAGGCTAGGCTCTTTGCCTATTTTAGCATTAAAGTCCCCGCAGATTATGCGCATATCTTGTTTGGGCATAGTATCTATCTCTCTTTCCAGGGCATCGTAGGAGCCATCCTTGATATCTTTATCCTTCTCTTCCGGTGGTGCACGCGCTGAGATAATCGAAATGTTGTATCGTTCTCCCTTCATTCGTATGTAGCATATCCTTTCGTTTATAGGTTTGAAATTTAGTATATTCTGTACTAGGCTGTCTCTAATCACAAAGCCCGTTCCAAATTCATGTCTTCCGTTTTTGTTACCGCTGAAGAAGATGGTGGATTTACAAGCATAAAGTAACAAATGATAATGGCCAAAGACTAATCAGTTTTGCGACGGAAAAATATGGTGATAAGGAGCACCCGGTTAGAACGAAATGAAACACAAATGGTAACCTGTGTTGATAAATTAAGCTTTTTGTCAACAGATCAACTGGCATGTTAGCTGTGTCTAAATATTCCAGCTTTACCAAACATTTGTTTACAGCTTCTTTGACAAAATGATATCGGATATCAATGTGTTTCGTTCTTCTATTTAATACAGGATTTATTGCTAATTTCTGAGCTCCCATATTATCATTACATAGTATAACGATTGCATCAATACCCAACATCTCATGCAACAATTTTTTTTCAATAGCCTCTTTAGCAGCTTCCGATACTGCTATATATTCCGCTTCTATACTTAAAAAGAGACATACTATTCTGTTTTCTGCTTTCCCAGACAATAGGTCCACCACAAAACTAAAAATAGAAACCACTATAAGATTTTCTGTCATGAGAATTATTCTCCCAACTCGCATCTACATAGCCTTTTAAATAATTATCATTTTTTGAAAAACTTAATCCATACTCTATCCATGCTTCCAATGCGTTTCTGAATGATATTTATTAAATTGACTGACATTGTCTTCAGCGATACCATCTCCCACTGAATCTGATAATCTTAACAACTCTTCACCAACTGTGATTGAAACATCAACGGATTTTTCATTTATTTCAACATCCCTACTTATAACAATATCTTTTATTTCGGGATCATATAATCTGTAACCTTTAATTGTGTCACTATAACCAACAAGAGATGATATTAGGAAGATTGGAGGACACAACTGGAAGCAAGTGGCGCAAAATAGAAGACACTGGATTGATTTGGGGGAGGCCTATGTCCAAAGTTGGATTACTTAAGACTGAAGAAGAAGAGATAACCAACAAGGACAGTTTTCTTTGATTTTTGTCCCGTTTATACTTTTTTCTATAGGTATCAGCATCAATAGATCCAAAGATTCTTACTTCAGGTTTTTTGTGTTACCAGTTTACCAGTTACAATTGAACGGTTTCTTAAGTAGACAGGAGTGTTCACTTCTTCGGCCCAAAAAATCTTTATCATCAGATGTCACTGATGGAAGGACGGTTAACCAGATTGATCACGTATTAGTGGAAAGAAACCACAAGAAATTTAAAGAAAATATAATAAGTATGAGCTTTTACCAGAATACCAGAATTACAATTCATACATGAAAAAAGAAGATGGAACCCTCACGAGTGAAAAGAATCAGTGATGGGTATACAGGAGAGACATTTTAGTGAGCTACTGAATGGGCATGAGAATGAAAATTTCCTTATAGAGAATGATGGCATAATAATAAAATATGATCAATGGGCTCAAAAATAACAAAGAACTAGGAGAAAACGAAATGGCTGCAGAAAAGATGGGAAAGGAAAATGCTCAGAGCTATATACAGAGGTAAAAAACGGTGGATTGTTGGGTACTACGAACAAACAGGCAGCTAGAGGAACTGTATAACGAACAAAGCATAAGTCATTTGATAAAGGTACAGAGAGTGAGATGGATGGGGCGCGTGATGAGAATGGAAAGGAAGAGGATGCCAAAGATGATCCTAAAATGGAGCCCAATCACGGAAAGAAGAAAAAGACGACCCAGAAGATCTCAGAAAAGAAGAAATTAATGGTTGGGAAAAAAAGAGCAGCAAACATGAATGAATGGAAGAGACTAGTCAATTTAGTAGGCAAGGAGCATGATTGGACAAGAAACCATCCCACTTGGTACAAATTTTGTAATATATGGGTATTACGTTAATTGTATTTTAGCCCTAGGCCTTCAAGGCCTGCTGAGCCTTGTAAATAAAAAATAATATCTGGCGATTTTCACGTAAATTACAGTGTCTATGTTAAAACACACAGATGCCTATGAAAATAGCAGGAAGAAGAAGAAGAAAAAGAATTTTAATGGTATAGAAGTGCGCATTTTAACTAATAGATTGTGGATTTCAAAAGAGGTCGTTGTACCTCGTAGACTTGTCCATACATAACTTTTCTGATTCAGTGACTATATACAGCGTTAAGACCATTAACTCCTGTTGTGAAATGAAAACATTTCTTGTGATTTAAGCTATTTGGTTTTTGTTAACTCATGATCGCATTGTATCCGGGATTCCTATGCAAGCGAGTCTTTGCGTTTTTTCAAACTATAGTTAACTTTTGTTGCATTCGTTTATTCCATCGTACCCGTGAGGCATAATTAATTATGGGTGTGAAACTTAAGTTCAAACTCCATATTTTGCCAAAATAGAGATATTTTGAGATTATAAAAGTTTCCCATCAAAGACAACTTGAGAATGATAGTAATATTCCATTCATGGTCGAGCATTAAATTGTTAACATCTCCTTACCGAATGAATCAAGTGACGTTTTATTAGGATTAATGAAATTTTTCATGATGCGCTTTTCACGCACTTATTTTAATGCTATGGCGTATTCAAGGTCTTTCACGAGACAATGCAATGCATATATGGTGCATTTGGCCGATTCAGAAGCAAATTCACCTCTTATTTATCTGTCTATTATTCCTGCCATACTGTTTAAAAGAAAGGAGGTTAGGCTTACAGATCTATATGAATTTGGTTCCTCTGGACCACGTTTTTCACTAAAGTACATAACCTAACCTAACCTGTCTCCGTTATTTTGGAATATATCGTAGGAAGAAAATTTATTGTAGCAAATCTGGAAAGATACCATCATCTCCAGAAAATGTGTAGGGGACTTAATGCTATTGTTCTATTCTATATTTTATGAAAATTTTGTCTACTAGACTCATTAATATTCTTGGTGATCTGCATTTGGAATCGTCAGGCTAAGCCTTTGCTTCATCTTCACTAAATGTTGCACCAGGAAAGTGACCATTTAGCTATTTTAATAATTCTTTTATTCAGCAACTATCTTTTTAGCGATTTTCACGTTTATCATGATATCTGGGGTCAATTCCGAAATTAGTGTAATTAATCTCACTAAATAATGGATCAACTACATGAATCTGGGAAGTGGGAATATATAGCTACATAAGTTTTAACATATGGCTTAATACAGGAGCTGATACACAGGGAGGAAAAATGGGGGAATTTTCCCCTTCCCAACAAGGTCCAAAATTAAAGAAAACCTACCATTTATATATTTTATGCCGTTAGATTTACCTTTTTTATGCATGTGGAAGTTGCACCCTTCCAAGGCAAATGTCTAGGTCTGCCACTGGCCTCGATAAAGGTATAATACGATAATCATCACAGTATTTGGCATTTGGTTTCTTCGGAATTGTTATGAATGTGAAGTTGAGCCAGTCTTTTAAGATATATCTACATGCATTGCTCAGGGATCAGTTTTATTACTTCTATTGGAAGCTGGTCCAGGCGATTTTCCATTTTTCATTATTCAAAACATATTGAATAGTCTTTGAAATATTTAGACTTGATTTTTCATTTTGATTTCCGTTACTGTTTTCTTTTTGTTTCTTTAATACCACAATATGTTGTCCTCATCCAGTAAATACGAACTTTCTTTTTAGTCAATTTTAGAAAAGTCAATTTAAACAAAGGAACGTATTTTTTTTTTCATTTTTGTGATCGATCACGTAGTGAGTGAACGAATATGTGACGTAGCGCGCGATTTTTGGAATTGCTGAATTAGGATTACAGAAGAGATTAGAAGTAACTGATATTCTGTGATCAATGCAGATTACTAAAATACATAGTTGAAGATACCAGTTACCGTTCAAGGTCTTAGTTTTAACATTTACGCTTTTTAATACTAGATAGCACAGTGAATGATCAATAGAGCTTCAAGTTTTAAACGCTAGATAGAGCTTCTTATATTTTATCAAAAAATTATAAAATTATTAATTATCAGGTTAAAATTATTGAGTCAATTTATTACGAAAAAGAAGTATAATAGTAATAAAAAATATTAATAACAAAAAATATTTTTCTAAATAGTAAAAAAATTTGATAAAATTATATTATTTCTAAAATGATTCTGTTAAATAGGCAGCACAACAAACAAAACATTGTTAACATTACGTCAGAGATTCAAAACACAGCATAAAGGAGGTCGATATACATCGAATTTAGATTTAATAACTTCATGTGAAAATTCAAATAATAAAATGATAACTTTATAATTGCAATCAGGTCGGTAACGTGGACTAATCTTTAAAAACTAGAGTGAAGCAGATTGCATTTTATATTTTGTTGTAAGCCGGGTCTCTTTAAATATAATAACGTCCCAAAATAAAGTCCAGAAATAGGTAACACGGCCAAAAATTTTAAAAATTCCGATCAACGAATTTTTCAAGAGTTCTGAACAATTTTTGGTTTACAGGGTACGACAAAATTGTTAATAAACAAATTTTGAATACTAATAACTGAGTTTGAATGTATATACATATTCCGCCATTGAAGGATGTATGCTGTGAATAACCGCTAGATAGATTTATTGACTTTGAGCTTGAAATCCTTGCTGCATTGTCCATCCTTCCGAGTTGGCGTTCAAGGTCATTGTTGATGTGCATCACACTGACCTACATACATAGGCAGGGGCAGGGAGGAGCAAGACTATCAAATACAATAAACCATAACAATAAATTCGATCAAGAGTGCAGACACCGCATATCTATTCAATGTCAGTGCAAGGTGAGCCAGACTACAACACACACTTCTTGTCTATGTACACAATGCAATGTCATGCCATCATCGCAGTAGCGCACCGATCCACTGGGGCTCTATAAATTCTACATAATATCAGCTACTGCTTAATTTTATGTAAAGGATTTAGTTTCACTAAATAAAAAGTTTTGTATTCACAGGTATACAAAAAGATAATTACTTGCAATACTTCAATTAATTAATACAGACAAATCCGTCAATATCAATATATTCTATTAAAAATGATTTTTCAAAACACCACTTATATGATTAACTTTCCACACGGGCGATATATTTATTCATCATCTGGATACGTTATTATATTATACCATAGATACATGTGATTTAGATTACTAAGAAGTAAACTTACTTGATACACTATTGCCTTGAAGGCACCGTTGCTCAGTTCTGGTAGATTATGGGGATAATAGGTGTTAAGATTTATAAATGAAACGCACCAGTTGAGTATACAGTTTAGACTAAGTTTATTCTGTTCCAAAAGAGAATACCTACAATTGACAGTTTACATTGTACCAATCTGAACTTCCTGTAAATGACATATGGCGATAATATTTAAATTTTGTTTAGTTAATATCAATATTTTAACACCCCCACTTCATCAATCCATCCATCCATCAATAAAACAAAATTTATAGGTTACCTATACCTAACAGTTTCAATAATCTGTGCAGCTTTTCAGCAACTAGACCTTTAGTCACCATATCAGCTGGCATAACATCAGTAGACATATATTTTACATTAATGATTGTGTCCGATATTACGTGTCTCAAAAAATGATATTTTACATCAACATGCTTACTTCTTTTATGATAGACTATATTTGCTGATAAGTTTAATGTTCTTTGATTATCATTAAATAAAGTAATACACTCATATTTTTCAATTAAATCACTTAGCGAATCAAAAAGATACCGTTCTTTGTTTTGCACTTTGCCAAGATATTGCAGAGCCACAACGCTTAAATACATATCCAGTAAAGGATCTACGATCTAATTCAATAAACCTTGCAATTCTGAGTAAATCAGAGAATAATTAATAGTGTCTTTTAAAAACCTCAATACCCTTTTTGCACATTTCCAATGAGACTTTTACATATATTGTTAAATTGGCTCAAGAAACTGACTGTAAATGATATATATGGTCTGGTTAAAAAGATAAATACATCAAACTACCAATTAGCCTCTGATAAGGAAATTTATCTCTAATACAATTGTTACTATCATCAATTGTTAAAGATAACTTTGGTTTAATTTGAGTTTTATCTGCTTTGGCATCATCATCAATGGCGCTACAACTCTTCGTGAGTCTTTGCCGCGTTTACTATTGCCTTCCATGTTTGTCGGTCCTGTGCCAGCAATTCCCATTGTCGCACTCCCATTTTCTCTAGATCTTCTTTAACTGCATCTTTCCACCTTTTTCTAGGCCGCTCTACAGACCTTCTTCCCTCTGGCCTTTCCCAGAACACATTGTTTATAAGGCGATTGTCGTTACTGCATATCACATGCCCTGTCCATCTGAGTCTATTGGCCTTTATATATCTTACTAGATTTTCTTTTCCGAATAGAGACTCTAGCTCGTTATTGTATCTGCATCTCCATTCGTTTGTCACGCTGTCTCTGCAAGGACCATATATCATTCGAAAAATTTTACGTTCCCACACCAGCAATGTATTTATTTCTCTTTTTGTTAGCGTCCATGTTTCGCTTCCATACGCGACTGCTGGACCGCTTTGGCATCACTCATGTTAAATCTCTTTAACAACTGAATAATATAGTTTTTCTGATTCAAAGCAATATAACCTTCATTTGGATCAAACTCTATTTGCATACCCAAACATTTCTTATTTCTACACAAATCTTTAATAACAAATTTACTTTTCGGCTCATTTTTTAGTCTACTTGCTTCATTTTCATCATTTGAAAACACAAAAAAAATCATTTATATATACTGCTACAACCGTAATTTTATTATTCTCTCTTTTTATATACATAGATACAAGGTTCATGTTTTTGATTTCTTATAATTAATATTTTCCAAAACATTATTTACTCCATAATTCCAGGCCCTGGAAGACCGTTTAAGTCCATAAATAGCCTTATTTAGTTTTAAACATTTTTGTTACCTGCTAAATAAAACCCCTCTAGTGATTGCATGTATATTTTCTCTTTCAAATGACCATTTAGAAATGCTGTTTTAACATCTAAATGTCTTATTACTGGCGCAAAAGTTTCTGTATAGTCTATATTATATTCTCTTTAATTAAAACCCCAAGCCACTAGTCTTGCACGGTATGTAACTTTATTTTAACTATTACACTAACTTAAACACCCACTTATTATCAATTATACTACGATTTTCTGGCACATCTACCACATCCCATGCATTATTGTCAAGGAAAGTACATCAGGACGTTGTAATGCCTCCAAGACTGTTAATGGAACGTCATCTATGTCACTTACCTTTTTTCTTTTGGAACGTGTACCATCACATTGCTGCCAAATATTCGAAGGCCACTAACATCAGGTTTACTATCTGTCCACATTTCAAATAGTGTTTTGTTTAAACCAGAAGCTAAAGATCTATTTGTTAAGTAAACAGCTGTGTTTACAGCTTCAGCCCAAAAAATTCTCTTAAGATTGGCATCAAACAAAAGACACTTTGCTTTTTCTACAATTGTCCGATTCAAACGTTCGGATACTCCATTTTGTTTAGGAGTGTATGGATTGGTTTTTTGATGTATAATACCATTTACACTTAAATATTTTTCAAATTTTTTTGAACAAAATTCTCCACCATTTTCATTTCGCAGAGTTTTTATATGAACACCCTTCTGGATTTCAGCCATACTTTTAAAATTCTTGAAAACAATTAAAAACTTCACTTTTTTTTTAATAAAATAAATGAAGACCATTTTACTAAAATCTTTTTAAGTATATTCATAGACCAACTTTATCATTCCATTTACAAAACCTATTCAATGACGAAAAACGACGAAAGCGAAAACGATACAAAATAAGATATTTAGGTATTTTTGTGGTAATTGAGTTCTATTAATTAAAAAAAGTCAAATAATTCCAACATAGAAAGATAATAAGTCCTTTAACAATAATCATTTAATCAAAACATGATAATCTGCACTTTTTTTCAAATTTTTCTTTTATTTTCAAACTCTTGCTCCACTTTTTAGAGGCCCTAAATTAAATTATAACATATCACATCGACTAATAAATTTATATATTCTGAAAATTGCTAATTCATAGGTAAAACCTGAAACACAAACTCCCATAAACGGTTTTTACTACTTAAAAAAAAATTTAAGTAGTAACAATGTACACATCATCTGATCAAATGGTATAGATATGTATTAACGAATAATGTTTTATTAATAAATGTTTAAATAAACTTTCTAAACTTAAAAGTAACATCACACTAATTGTATTAAAATATAACAAGAATGTACTCACCATATTTCTCATAATCTGTTAATCAGATTAACTGGATGTTAAACTCGCCACCAGACGAATCTTGAATAACAGGAGGTTCCATTCGTAGATTCGGGGGAACTGGGATTCTTAATCAGGGCAAATTTGGATTCCCAACTGGTTGAATTTGGTTTTCCAACAGGACAACCTGGGATTCCGAACTAAAAAAAAAAGTATAAAAAAGATTTTACCCTTTGACAGGGGTCCCTACACACGTCGAACTTTCTTACATCTCGATACACAGCGAAAAATGGAATATAATTGAAAAGATATGCATTTTTTATAGAAGAATGTTTAAGTAGACAAAGGTACTGTTATTTCTTCTTCTTCTTAATCTCTAAGGTTTCTTTTTAACATCGCCTTGACGATGCCCTATATACATGCTGTTGCCGGTCTTTCTCGTTCCCATTTTCTGAAGAGGTCCAGTCTAATATTTTTTGCGGATTTCGCTTTCTCCCATTTTATTCCTTTATACTACCATTTATATCCTAATATCGTTATTTCTTCTATGCTCTAACCGAGATCTGATTGCGGTTCTCCTTTAACAGTCCATTTCAGTACTTGTAAAGTATTTGTATGCCTTGAAACTGTTAATTTTTTTTATCCAGGTCCAGCTTTTCCGTAGCTTCTTCCTTTCCTATACATAGGTACTGTGTTTTTTTATGTTGACTTCCAAACCCCACTTTCTATATTCTTCCACAAGTTTCCTTGACATATATTGTAAATCTTCCTTGTCCTGAGACAGTAGAATGATATCAAAATTTTTGATATCCGATGATATAAAAATTAAACGTGGGGTCCGACAGGGATATATACTATCACCCCTGCTGTTGAATATATGCAAAGAAAATCTTCCAAGAAGCAGTAGAGGATGTTGAAGCCGGAATTCGAATTAACTGAGAATGTATCAATAGCATCCGATACGCGGACGACAAGGTGGTATTCGCTGGCAGTCCAGGAGTTAACAGGATCACAGAAGTAAGTCAAAGATATGACTTTCAGTAAACGGTAACGAATAGAAAGAGTAAAGATACGTTCTTGGAACGAACGCCAATGAAAATGGGGACCATTCCTTAGAAATCAAATGTATGACAGAGAAAACAATGTATATATGTACTGAATAATACTGGAGATATACAGCATCCCTGTCTGAGTCATTTAATGGCAAGAAAGCCATCCGATATGTTATTTCCCAATTTAGTTTTGGAGGTAGAGTTCTTTACCAGTGGCGCACCTAGGGGGGGGGTTTGGGAGTTAAACCCCCCCAGGACCCTATTCCAACACTGTTACTCAAACCAGTTTAGTCTTTGTGACTTTACAAATCTAACAATATCTGCGCTCTGCATTAGTTCATCCAGCTCGTGGTTCATTTTAATTCTCCACGACCCATCGCTGCATTGGGTTGGTCTAAATATCTTCCTTAGTATTTTGCGCTCAAATATTCTCAGTTGATTTTCATCAGTCGTTGAGAGGGTCCACGTTTCACATCCATATGTGACCACTGGTCTAATTACTGTTTTGTAGATTCTAAACTTAGACTCCGATTCAGTAACTTACTTTTCATTAAGTCTTTGTATGCATAAAAGCACTTATTACCGCTAAGAATCCGTGCTTGTATTTCTTGACTGTTGTTGTTGTTATTTATTATTGAGCCTAGGTAGGGAAAAGTGGAGTCATATTTGTAGGTATGGTTGTCTACATTCAGATTCTCGTGTTGATTTGATTTTGTGCACTCCATATATTTTTTTTGCTTTTATTTATATATAGACCAAACGTAGCAGCTTCTCGTTTCAGTTCTATAACTTTTTCGCTTAATACCCTTTTGTTGCGGCTTATTATGGCAATATCATCCGCATATGCGCATATTTGCATTGATCTTGTATTAATACAGCCGTATATATCCAATTTTCTAACAACAGCTTCTAAAGTTAGATTAAAAAGTGTTGTTGATAAGGCATCACCTTGTCTAACTCCATTTTCAATATCAAGGGCCTGCGTTATATCTCCATCTATTCTCACCATAGCTTTGGAACCCTCCAGAGTCATTCGTATAAGTTTAACCAACTTATTGGGTATCCCTAACATAGATAGTGCTTTAACATCTTTTGTCGATCTACTCCATCAAACGCCTATTTGAAATCGATATACAAGTTGTAAATAGGTATGTTATGTTATATTCAACACATTTTTCATGTACACCTCTTAACATATGTATTTGGTCTATAGTTGAACCCTTTGGTCTGAAGCCACATTGGTATTCACCAATCATCTCCTCCAAAAACGATTCCAGAAGGCTGTATATAATTCCTGATAATATCCTGTAGACGACATTTAAAACTGATATGCCCCTATAATTTTTGCAGAGTCCTTTGTCTCCCCCTTTGTACATAGGAAGTATGATTCCTACTTTCCAATCTTCTGGGATGACTTCTAGTGTCCATATGCTGTCGATTAGTTTATGGATACGCTTCCACAGCGCATGTCCACCATTCTTTATCAGTTCTGCAGTTATTCCATCTGTGACAGGTACTTTGTTATTTTTTAGATGTTTTATGACGTTTATCGTTTCTTCCAATGTTGATTGCTCAACTAGTTGTTCTGCTGTGTGGTGAATTTTTTTTTCATCTTCGTTTTGTTTTTTTTCTGGGTTTAACAGCTCTTGAAAATGCTCCCTCCACCTTTTCATTATTTCCTCTTTCTCGCTGATAATTGCCCCATTTTTGTCCTTGCAAACTGTCGATCTTGTCATGTATCCTTGGGTGTATTGCTTAGTTTCCTTGTAAAATTTTCTAATCTCTCTTCTGTTATTATAATCTGTAATTTGTTGTATTTTTCTATTCAACATTTCTCTTTTTCCTTCTACGTATTTTCTTTTTATCTTTTCTGAGTTCTTCATATGCCCTTCTATTCAATCGGGAATCCCTTTGTAGACATTTCTGTCTAGCTATATTTTTGCTATTTATTACTTGTTGGCAATCTTGGTCAAACCATTCCTCGTTTCGTTTGCTTGAGGTTTCACCTAATGTTTCCATATTTGAAATTGTCGTTTGGATGACATTCCATTCTTCTTCAATGTTGTTTTGTTCTCCTCTTTCGTTTAATATTACTTTTATTTTCTGCTGGTACTCATTCTTCTTTTTAGGATTTTTAAACATATAGTCGCAGCCCATTATTTGTTTTAAAAGGTTCAGACAGTTCGCCCTGAATTCCTAGTCTACATTCAACTTTTTCAAGAGTTAGTTTTGTTAAATTTACCAACTGATTTGGTATTCCTAGCTCTTTCATTGCTTTGAACATTTCTATTCTATTCACAGAGTCGTAGGCTGCTTTGTAGTCTATAAATATGAGTTACTTTGAGAAAACTTTGAGTTATACAGAAGTTTTGGGGAACCTGACGTTGTAAAATGTATTATTAGTACGCCTTCGATGGATAGGACATGTAATTAGACGAGATGAAGATGCAACCATCAGAAAAATTTTCGACGGAAGAGGACCAGAAGGAAGACGAGCCAGAGAAAGACCAAAACTTAGGTATCAAGATAACATAGAGGATGATCTAAAATCTATCGGAGTTAAAGCATGGAGAAGAGTTGCCAGAGACAGGGGCGAATGGAAGATTGTTCTGAAGAAGGCTTTGGCTCATAACGAGCTGTAATGCCACTGATGATGAATAAATAAATATTATTTTTCTTAAATTTAATATAAATTGCTCTATAAACTTAATATCTTACACTGAATGTAGGCAACTAATAATACTCGAAAGTTATAAATGTTATCTAATCAGTATCATATAAATATTCCAAACTAGAATATTTATTTTATTTTGTTTTTTTTTTATAAAAAAACTACTAATAATTACTATATTCTCGAATATAGTTACCATACAAGAAAGATGAACAATTCTACGGAACAGTAAGTTTTTGTCTCCAAATTTGTATATAAATTTTAATGTATTTTATATTTCAGCCAAAGTGAGCTTTTTTATAATAATCAAAAGGAAGATTTACAAATTCAAAAGCTACAGAACAGTATTCGCCAGTATTTTGTGTTTTCAGATGATAAAATCAAGACATTTGAGGCATATGTAAACGAAATTGTGAAGAAAGCTAGGAATGGAATGTTAAAAATATCCACAGTCGATGTAACACCTTTAAGAAATAAGTGAGTTGAACATTGACAATCTACAGCTCGTATTTAAAATATTATGTTCATGTGTTTAAGGTATTTTTTTGGTGAAAGATACACCTATGGCTCCCAGAATTCACAAAGTGGCATAGGAAGAGAAAAATTGTTCCCAAAGAATTCCGTAGATCCTATACCAAGTTGGATTACAGTAAATATTATTAATCCCCTCATTGAAGCAAAAATTCTTCCAAAAAACTTCGTTAACAGTGTAGTTATCAACGACTACCGACCAGGTGGTTGCATAGTGTCTCATATTGATCCTCCTCATATTTTCGACAGACCAATAGTGTCACTGAGTCTTTTTAGTGATAGTTGCCTTTGCTTTGGATGTAAGTTTAAATACAAGCCTCTAAGATGCTCCACACCATTATTTGAATTAGCAATGCCCAGAGGAGTCATCACTTCTATCAGGTAATTATCGATCACAGAAAAATGTTGCATTTAAAACTTAATTGCATACTTAGTAATAAATTTGGCATTTTAATTAGTTTTACATTTCTTTTGAACTTACACTTCCAGTAGAAACAAAATTTTCCTTTGATCTATAATTTTGCTATTTTTTTATATTTTTATTCAATTTATTTTTATAGACTTGTGAAATGTTAATTCTAAACAGACTATGCCTATCCTCATATTGAAGATTAAATTTTCAAAATAAAATTAAAGGGTTTTGTAATAGTCTTGTAATATCTTACTATATATAGACAATAGAAATAAACTAACAAATATGAAATATGAATAAATTCAAAAGGTAATTCAGTTAATTTCGAATTTAGATCTCTACAAAATGACTGCTTATCTTACACTAATATTGAATGTCTGGTAATAACAGTTATCGTAAGTTTTCTAATAAATTATTTTTGGATTGGTTGTAGTGGGTTTGCAGCAGATGAAATAACTCACTGTATTAGACCAGAGGACACAATACAAAGAAGAGCTGTTATAATCCTCCGTAGAGTTCATAAATATGCCCCTAGATTACCTAAAGATGATCAAATGGACTGTTCAAGAAGAATATTCAACAATTGTGACTGTATTGAACTAAAAATGGAAGATTTCATGAAATTTTATCAGTATATAAGATGGCAATGTGATAATGGGCTGACTGGAAAAGTTACAAAGAGATATTTTAAAAAGAAAAATGGAAATCCACGTTACACAGCAAATTTATATAAGATGCTGTAATTATTGTTATTTATAATTTATATATACCTAGTACATTGAATTTAAAATTTGTATTGTTAATTACTGGAATGTGTTACTATATTAGCTTTACCTGTAAATGTTAATCAAGCTACATATATTATAAGACAAAATAAAGATACATATTCTATTGACTACAAATTTATTCTAACTATTCTTAAAATAGACCATTTGTTTGCTTTAATCGTTTCCAACTATTATTAGAAATAATGATAATTTCACTGTGCGGACACTTCAAAAGATGGGCTAAATTTTTTATTTAACAATTTGTTGAAAAAAAATTGGAAAAATTCAATTTTTTTTCTTTTTCTTTGCTATATCTCTGCAGCTATGCATTTTAGAAAAAATTTTTGAAGACAAAAAAGTTTCGCAATTAAATTTCCTATATGATAGAATTAATTGCAAATAAAGAAATATTTATTATTATTGCAAAATTAGCAAAACCATTAAAAAAGTGTCAAAAATTATTGTTTTTTCATTAATATTTTTCAGTTATTTAAAATCCACTAAGATTCCAAGTGTGTATTTGAACGAGGTAACATCCTATTTTGTATTAACAGTGTTTTGCTCCGAGTTTTAGTGCTTTTTGTGAAACCTAACAACTATTTGCTACTACTCAAAATTCAAATTTCAGGTTATATGTTTTGATTGGTCTCTAAAAATTTCACTACGACCAGTCAATTAAAGTGATAAATTGTATTATCTCACGAGAATTGTAAAAAATGGCAAAAATCGCGCAAGGTTTATTGATTGAGCAGATTTATAGAAACTGACTTCATTTGCGACAAAATACAACAATTGCACAAGAAAGCTGCACTCTTAAAACGCGTTTTGTTTTTAGTTGATAGGACACTCTGACCAAAAGATATCAAATTTTTACTGTCGACAGGGGTAAAAGTGGTAAACTTTTTCCACCTTTTTGAAGGTCCCAAAATTGATTATTCTCGACAAAATTCAGCTTGTTCATATGATATTTAGGGGTCAAATCTCTGACAACTGGACTGCTTTTGAAGTGTCCACGTCCGCATAGTGAAATTATCATTTTTAATAATATTTTGAAGTAATTAAAGCAAAAAAATAGGATCATATACAATTTACTCTATCCAAAACAAATACTGCTTGGTCTAAAAAGAAAACAACTGCATAAGAAAGATCTGTGTTAAAAAAGGGATCATAAGAATGGAAATATCCAAATCCCAAAAGAGGTGTATAAGGCAGGGATGTACTTTGTCTCAATTGGTATTACCAACTTAAAATTTCATAATAAATATTCTAAAATCAAAAGAATATTACAGATCTATGAACATTACTGAACAGTAATGATGTTGAAACCAATAAAATTACAACACATATCCAGTTATATAGAATACAGCCTTCATAAGAACATTGTTTACAGCAATAGAAATCTGTTCAACTACTATTTGGGATGCTAAAATCTTATGTATATTTAAATATTACCTGTGATATACAGTTAACAATACAAAACAGTTCTAACATTTAAACATATAGAAGTATTTGAGATGTGGTTACACTGTAGAATATTGAAGATTATACACATTACTACAACACATCGTCCTAGAGACAACACTGACAAAAATGATTATTCATTAATATTGATGTATAGATCATGTAAATATCTAAAATACAAAAACGTGTACCTGGTATGTTAAGTAAAAATTCAAGGACAACTTAGTGAAAAAAGGAAATCATTTTCATGTTAACTAATCTTTATAAGAATATAGCTCCATAAAGAAATGTTATTTAATAAATTTTAACAAGAATTCTTATGTCTAAAAATAAATTATAACCTAGGGTATAATGATTTTCAAAGTACAAATAGGCATTTCTTTTTATTAGAAAATTTCAGCCTGATATACAAATTGCATTTATATCACAACAGTGTTTACATAAATTAAACAAAATAATTAACAATTTGAACATTGCATCTTCAATTAGAAACTTTTGCCCTCGAAGCAAGTGCTACATAAGCAACAATCAATGATAAGAAAGTAGCAATAAATTCTGATTTTAACCATGGTCCATTATAAGCTCCTGAGTGGGTAACAACAACATCTGCAAAGGAAGGTACAGATGACACATCCTCATTGGCACGGCTAGCCTTCCTATAGGCAACGTAACCATCCTCATCATACAATTTGACTACGCGGTCACCAGATTTGGCACTTTTTATGTCTTCAGTCCAACTTACCTAATAAAAAACATTAACCATTAGGTATATTATTTGTTTTAATCAACATATAATGTCTATCTTAGATATCCAAACGAAAAAGTATTAGCTAGTGCATAAGTTACATTAACATATTGTTGACTACGTTAATTAGTCTAAAAAGCTCAATATTTATACAATGGACATTTTTCCAAGAGTCATAAATCTCAAAATTTGTAAAATCATTAAAACAGCACAAACAGTGTACATTATAGAAATCCGCTAGGAATATCTACAGTCAAAAAGTGACAAATAATTGTCGTGTCAAGCCATTCCAGTTAGTTGAAGACAAAAGGCTATCCAGAAATTAAATAGCACTCTCCCATTCTGGCACTAGTACAATTTAGGAAACTACAGCAGTGTAGTCAGCTATTTCTTGTAGTTAACCAGAGTTAACTATTCTACTATTTGAACTATGCATCCCAGAACTCATAAGATCCTAGCAAAATAAAAAAAAAACAAAGACGATAGAAGTGGACTATGCAAGAAGACCAAGTAAGCTTTTCTATACACAAAATACTAGAAATTGAATAAAAGTGGAAAAATAAATATGAAAGATTATAAAAAAGTATTACAAAACCATTTTGAACAAAAACAGCTTATAGTATTAGATAATGTATCAAAAAGTTTTTATAATCAGTCTAGAAAGTCATTCTACATGCAAAATATTTCAATTCATATGAATAAGGGGTTAGAATATTAATTTTGCCTTTAGAAAAAATATGACTTTAAGGCTTAAACAATGGGTTTAAGCAATAATAAACTGTAAACAATACAAAAACTAGTTATTAACAAAGACATTG
This sequence comes from Diabrotica undecimpunctata, assembly GCF_040954645.1. Classification (NCBI taxonomy): domain Eukaryota; kingdom Metazoa; phylum Arthropoda; class Insecta; order Coleoptera; family Chrysomelidae; genus Diabrotica; species Diabrotica undecimpunctata. The sequence continues at coordinate 54,286,997 of NC_092812.1, forward strand.
TCATTTTGACAGTGTCAAAACTGGAAACTCCAGTATTAATCACCATCCATCATATTGCTGTCTTTGTATAATCAATTTTATTATAAATAATTTATGAATAATGTTATATATGTATGTAGAAAAAGTAGAAACAGGAAAATTATCTAATGGGGCATTGTTTTTGGGGATTATAAACCACAGTCTAGAAAAGTAGATCCGATTGTTCCTGATGTTTCTTTATTCACAAATGTATATGAAAAATTCAGTGTAAACGGGATGTAACTACTAAACCTAATGATTCAATATTCCATATGTCTTCAAATTCTATCAAATAAAGAACCTACTTTAGGGATCAAAACTGGATTTGATTATTATACTAGACATGCTTATATGAATGACAAACATATCAACAATATGGTAAGTGAACAAATTTGAAACTGATCCAAATGAACCTTTAATATACAACCTACATATCCTAATTCTGTAGTTATCTTAATGTAGACTACTAATTTTCTTTAAATATTGAATTGAAAGTGAAACAGAACTTACCTGGAATTTATCGTTTCCAACTAGAGACACGGGGCTAATGTGACCGTTCAAGGCAGCATATAAGTTCCCAAGTTTTCCTGATCCACATTTAATTGAAAATTCAGAAATAAACGCGATATTTGTTACTATTGTGGCATCTAAAGTTGTAAATGATTTTGAATTAACTTCTGGATTTGAGCAGCCCAAGCATACGCTAGCTGAAATTACGGTGAAAAATGTAATTAAGGTAACTTTCGACATTGTGTCTTCCTCTTATGTCTTTTCTCTTTTAAGTTTAATTCAGACTAGTTAACTTTTAATGTAAAAAACTAGACAGGTTAAATAACACACGGCCACGTACATGTGAAATTTGTGAAAGTAGATGGACGAGTTGGTTATATTTATAAAACGTTTACAAAATATAAGTTAGTGTAAAAAAAGGATCGATGCACTCTAGAGTTACATATGTAAGACGAAGATAAATGCAAGTTTCATACAGTAAGTGACAGAATCTGAAATCGTGGCAGAAAATTCAAATTATTAGTTTATATTCTGTGGTCGTGGTTACAACTCATCAACTCACCACAGAAGGTATAATCTGTGCCATAACTTGGTAATTTGGGTTGCCTATGACTCAAGCAAATTACTGGTTGCTGAAAAAATCGAAAAAATTATTGCAACTAAAATTCTTTTTTGGGTAATATATTAGGCCTTTCGGAGCTAGGATTTTTACACGTTTTAGGGAGTTCATCAGAGTAATAGTTTTACAACGTCTAAATAAAGAAAGAGAGGTTCTGAACATTTTGCTCAGGTGATGAGAACTCCGAAATATAAACTACTATAAATATACATGTAATTAATATACATGCAATTATACATGTAATTAATCGAGGGGAAAATGGAAGGGAAACGTGCTCCTGGACGACAAAGAACATCTTGCCTCAAAAATCTCCGCCAATGGTACGGGCCACGGGCACCGAACAAAGTGGTTGTTCGGTGGTACGGGATCAGCATCAGGACACTATTGAGGTCTACAAGGCACTTAAATCTAAAGACGACGAAGTAACATGGGCATTATTAACAAAGGGAGGAAACACCTTTATCACTGTAACTAGGAAATATGTACTGTTGCTTTTAGTGAGCTAATACTTCTTTTATGGGACCAGAGCCATTCTCAGATTTACCAAATAGCTGCATAATGGAGTATATCCGAAAATAGGAAAAGAAACTTAGTGTAGCCTATCGGGAAACTATTTCAGGTCAAAGGCATGAAAAAAGGATATTTTAACCTTCTGTTCGTTATGCAAAATTACGCAGGTGTTTTCACTGACGAAATATTGTTGTTGATTCGACAAATATTTTAAAATTTTTGGAATTTGCAATTCCAAATATTTTTTAAGATTATCTAAGCCTTGAATGCATTCCGAGTTAAGTATATAATTTAGAATTTTGAAGCACTTAAACAAAAATTCTTGACGATAATAAATCTTGCCAAATTACCACTTACACAAAAATTTAAATGTTTCTAGACTTTTAATTATTCATTTAGCGCCAATTTTTGTTTTCCTGTCTCTGGTGGGATCTTTAATTAAGGCATTTAATACAGTAATAACGTTCTTTAGGTCTTGGTTTATATGTCTAATAGCATTGATACGATTTTCCCACTTTGTTTCACTTAATAGTTTTAAAACTAGACTTTTCACGTAAATCCCATTATTTTAGTAAATCCCATCGATATGAGGACCATATTAAGAAAACCAGAAATTTCACTACTAGACCTAAGACGACATTTAATATATGTGCCGCACACGTCACGGATAATGTCCTAAGATTGATATAAAGAATTTGTTTCTGAAGCCCTATATTTTTCTCTTTAATGTTCGATACATTGTCGTAGCCCTGACCTCAGATATCTTTAATTTCGAACTGCAGACTAGGTAATAGTTGCTCTAATAGAAAATTGCACAGGTCTTCTCCAGTGCCATTAGTTACTGAAAAAAGTCTTAAAAAAATTCTAAAATGTCTACCTTACTATCAGTTATGTTCACACACCAAATTACAGACGTTATTTGTTCTTTATGACTTTTTTGATAATGCTTGTTAGGCTATTACGAATAGATTCAGCTAAAATATTGATTATTTTGTGTTGAAAATGCTGCCCTGAGTAGTGTGGAATACGGGTTTTGTTTCTTATTTTACATTTACTGACATTATTAGTGTTCTGAAATAACTGGATCAATGATATCAACTATCTCTATGATACAACTTCCTATTTGTCTCTCTGAATGCCAAATTTTGACTTACTAAACATTATAGGTATTACAACAATCAGCCTTTCAATCATGGCGCGCCATCGCTTTTCTCTCGATTGTAAACATTTTGTTATTCCGTATCAATAGTATAATTTTTTTGCATCCTTATCTTAACTTGCACGACGATTCAATCGAATTTACGTGTTTTATAGTATTTTCGTGCGATTAAGTTTTATGAAATAGGAGAACTTATTCCAGCTAAATTTTTCGTTGAAATGTTAAACCTTTTGAATACCGTGATTTCCATTAAAATTTGATGATTGATTCTATTTTTTTCCAACGAAAACCTCAATTATGAATTTCTTTTCTTAACGTTTCAATACGTCTCGAATAATATTTTTCAGTAATCATGTGTTCACATTCATTTTTATGTAAGTGATCAACTGTTGGCTTATTTATATTTATTATTTGACAAATTATTTGCATAAACATTGCAGTAAAATATTTAGTATTTCACATTGTCAATAATCTTGCATTCTATGTAAATAATCCATTTCCAGTCATTAAGTGGGTTTGTTCGCTTAAATATAAATTTATCAGGCTTTCACATCTGGAATTAGCCTCTTTGTTAATTGTTTTTCTTCCTTTTGTTTCTCTCTTCTTTACTGAGAGATGTCAGTCAACAATTGATTAGCTGACGATTTTTAAGGTTGGCATTATTTGTGATGTTTCTCTTCTTTACTGAGAGATGTCAGTCAACAATTAATTAACTGACGATTTTTAGAGTTGGCATTATTTGTGCTTTAGACACTCTTAAATATATGTTTGTATTTGTCGATTTGCAGCAGATCAATTCATATATGTGCCCGGCTCAGCATCAGGGTGGAATGTACAATTCGTTTCCGATTTTCGGACTACATTTTCTTCTTCATCCATTAAGGATAATAATCTCTATCTTGGCCGACACCAGCTCGAAATCTTTCATATTCATACATTGTTTGACTTATCTGCATCATTTATTAAGTTTACATATGGTTCATGTTGCTTCCTATACTCCTGTTGTCTATAATTTCGTTGATGTGTGTGCAGTACTTCAAAAAATATACCATCTTTATAAATAGTTTATTGCCACCATAATTAGGCGATATATTCACAAGATATACTGCATAACTAATACAGAATATTTTTAATTATTTTCTAAAATACAAAATTACAATATTACAGACATTACAATACTAATCAAACTGTGACATCACAATTATCTAATTAAGTACACAGCTTTAAGAAAGAATGAGATAACAAAATGGGATTATGATAAAAATCTACTAATAAAATAAATGATTGACATTATAAGTCTACAGCTTAATTCAAAATAAATTTATCTGCAAAGCTTCTTCCAATAGTTCGAACATGAAAACCAATCTGAATTAATTCTTGATGATCAAGTATTTTCCTTCCATCGAAGACATATGCAGGCTTCATCATATCAGCGTATATTTTTTTGTAGTCTAAATCCTAAAACCAAAAATAATTTGTTTACACTCTACAAATCAAAAACATCAACAGAATAATATATTACTATCAGTGCCGGTCCCAAGCCCGGATATAGGAGGATTGTTTGCGTCGAGAAGGGCATCCGGCAGAAAAAACCTTGCTAAAACCATGGAAGGAAGGAATATCGAAAGCAGTTTAGAGGCTAGAGCGTTCATGCGCAAATACGGCCTCGCTTGACCTCTGCGAAAAGAGCTAATGCTGCCCCTTTAGGGCGGAAGGGGCTAAAGAAGTTAGCCTGAGAATTGCAACTCTCAACTTCGGAAGCATGACAGTAGTTAGTTAGTACAGTAGTTCGAACAGTCACGGCAGAAATGGAGTAGGTATTATTTTTAACAAAGAGTGGAAGGAACATCTTGTAAGGATAATGAATGTCTAACTGAATACAGGTCACACCAACGTGAATATCATATGTGCCTACACCCCACAGGTAGCGTGCGAGGAACAGGGAAAGGAAGAATTTTGGAGTGATCTTGATTGTGAGATACCCAAGATTCTTGCAAACGAAAAGTGACTTATTGGAAGCGATTTTAATGGACATATTGGTAGAGATAGGTAGGAATAGAAAGAGTTTACGGAGGTTTGGGGACGGGAATAAAAAATTATGAAGTAAATAGTATAAAATACGTTCTTTATTAAGACCGAAGACCAATATGTTACCTATAATAGCGGGGGAAGGGAAACTCAGATAGATTTTGTGCGGTGTAGAAGAAGTCAGCTAAAAAGCTTACCAACTGTAAACTGATAAAAGGTGAGTGTTTAGCTAGTCAACACTGACCGGTGATACTGGATACAGAAATAAAGGTGAGGCGGGAAAGAAAGCAAGTAGGACACCAGAAAGTAAAGTGGTGGAAGTTAAAAAGCTTGATGAAAAAGATACGGTAAATGACTGGTATGAAGCCAACAAGTAAAGTTGTGGTACGAGTGGAAGAAGAAGTACTAGGAAAAACGTCTGGTAAAGGGCCTCCTAGAGACAAAGAAACTTGGTGGTGGAATTATGAGGTGCAACAGAAGGTTAGAGGGAAGAAATAGGTATGACAGGTCTAAAAGAGAGGAAGATAAGGATACAAGGTAGCAAAGAGAGAAGCAACGGCTGTAGCTACTGCTAAGCCTCCCGAAGAGAAAGGACTTAAGATTAGCAGGTCGACAACGGAGTATATGTGGTTAGGAGGTAGAAGAATGGTTGGGGACTTAGAAATGCTTGAAGAAAACTAGGAAGAGTCGGAGAATTTAAATACTTTGGGTATATAAAACTATAATTCGCCCCATAATAACTTATGGAAGTGAGACGTGGACACTCAACCAGCCTGAAACAACAAAATTATTATTAGTCTTAGAACGGAAGATCCTCCGGATGATCTTTTGGCCTCGTAGAGAAGAGGAGAGTGGAGACGAAGACATAACCAAGACTCCAAGCACTCTATGAAGATGAAAACATAGTACGATACATCAAAGCAAATCCTACAAGATGGACAGGACATATACTGCTAATGAAATACTACTAAATACAACCTTCTAGGAAAGGTCTGATGGCAGAAGGTAAGTTGGTCGCCCAAGAAAAAGATGGAAAGATGCAGTAACGAGTAATCCACGTAAGATAGGAGTGCAACAATGGGAGATTGCTACACAAGACCGGCAAGAGTGGAGGAAAATGGTAAGCGCAGCCAAGACTCAGTTAAAGTTGTAGAGCTAAGAAAAAAAGAAAAGAGAATCAAACAAAAGTAAGAAATCTTACAATTTAAGGGATAAGATTTTCATGGAAATGTACATAAACTGAAATAAAATAATGATAAATGGCCGACAACGGTATAAAACAACAGCCGCCGCACGAGAGAATCGAGTTTTATCAAAAATCTGGGAACAACTCCATTTTTGGATCAGCCACTGCTTCCCACTCCTTGTCGGATCGAGTGTTTATATTTTCATACATAGGACGTTTCAGTTTGGTTCGGTGAAGATATAATCCCGCTTTTCTCGACAAAAATTATGTGCAATTGCTCTTCTACTTAACGATGAAGAAAGAAAAACTGTAGTAAAAAGAAGGTTTAAAGTACGTCCAATGCTAAGAGAAAGGAAAAAGGAAGGTGAATACTGGACTTTATACAAAGAATTAATTGATGACGATGAAAAATATTATGGACATTTTAGAATGAATAGGATTCAGTCTGAATATATTTTAAATTTAATTACACCTTTAGTTAAAAAACAAAATACTACATTTAACGAAGCCATACATATCAAACCAAAGAGTATTTAATAAAAAGAAGAGGTATTACTTCCGTGCAAAAGTCCTAATTGTTTATCACTTTCGTGATTAATTGTCAAAAAGCAATAAAAACACATGCATAAATGACAAAATAGCCTCGAAAATTATTTTTTCAAATACTCTGTATCAAAATCAAACAAATACCTAAATAAACAACGAGGGGAAAACGACGGACATCTAATTCACATTATTTGTACCAATCGCTTACGACTCGTTACGTAGCCGTCGGCATCAGTAAAATATTGTTTTCGAATATACTGAACGGAAACGTTAGGTGTCTGAAACGCTACGTTCCTTACAGTGTGCATTGTTCATATTTAAAACCATTTAAATTATATTTTTCGGAAACTAATATGCCACGACCTTTATCGATCAGTCCACCTTTAACCCATCATTCCTTCTCTTCAGCGTATGTAATAACACACCGTATTTTCGTTTAAATTTTTATGACATTTTATATTTTGTTTTTTGCAGGAATTAAACAGCTATCAGTATACAAGAGCTACCTGTCACAAATTGGTGCCCGATAAGAAGTAAAGCGTCATAAATTGGCGACAGAGCAAAAATAGCAATGCCGCTTCGGGATTCGTCCAGCAACTACAGACACAGACTCGGGTGCCACGAGAGATACGTCGTGGATATACCGCCTGTTCAAATCAAAGAGGAATTACAGCACGAGGCCGAATAGATCGGCTTAGATTCCAAAGTATAAGATAACTATTGAAAATTGCCAAAGTTTGGTGTTGCTTATTGTAATCCATGGAAAACTCGTTTATAATCCGATACATTTTCTTCTTTTTCTACTTATACATATACAACTGAATCAGGGCATGGTGGTTATACATGACTTATAAATTAATATATTAATAGATGGATATCTTTTAGATGTAAATTTAACCTCCTGACTAAAATAAATTACTTACGATAAATTCATCCCATTCCGTACAGACAATGATTGCGTGGCACTCTTTCGCAGCCTCATATGGATCATCAAACGCAGAAATATTTTTCTTATACAATTCAGGGTCGACACAAATCTCCGGTTTGCATAATTCTTTAAAAATTTGTTCCTTGGAGACCTGGAATATATTATAATTATTATAAAAATTTTTAAATTTTTACGGGGAATATTACCTTTGGGTCATAAATTCGTAGTGATGCTCCTTCGTCTAACAAAGTTTTGCCTACGTAAATGGCTGGGCTTTCTCTAGTATCAGCGGTATTTTTTTTAAAAGCAAAACCAAGCATACAGATTTTCTTTCCACTCAAGGTATTAAAATTAGATTGTATGATTTGCTTGGTAAATCGGTGCTTTTGATATTCGTTCATATCTATTACCTGTTGCCAATAAGCAGCAACTTCTGGTAGGTTAAAACATTCACAAATATATACTAAATTAAGGATATCTTTTTGAAAACAGCTTCCACCAAAACCTAAAAAAAATGATATTTGTTTTATTAGTCTAGTCTTCAGAGATTTTTCGAAAAAAATGTAAAAAAAGAGCGCGGCACTTGGGGAGCGCCGACAGAAGTGAATACTTCTTATAGCCTGTTATATATTCCTACTTCTTATAGCCTTCATATATTCGTACGTGGACTACCGTGTAAATGTGCAATATACCTTAATATAAGTTATGTTCTTTGGCCTTTATTAAATTATTTTTTATTGTTTTATTATTATTTACGATTAAAATAATACAAAAAGGTATAATTCTCTCACCAATTGAAGCCTGTAGGAATTTTGAACCAATCCTTGAATCTAACCCAACAGCTCTAGCAACTTCTGATACATCCGCTCCGGTTGGTTCACATATGGCAGATAAGGAATTTATACTCGATATTCTCTGTGCCAATAAAGCATTTGCAGCCTAATAAATATAATATACAAACTATAAGTACATATCATTCATTTTTTAAAATCTATGATAACTTACAAGTTTTGATAATTCAGATGACCAGGTATTCATAGTAACAATTTTTTCTTTTGGTATCCACGTTTTGTAAACCGAACATAATGCTTCTATTGCTTCCCTACCAGCTTCAGTATTTTCCCCACCAATCAAAACTCTATCAGGATTGAGCAGATCATTTATCGCAGTACCTAAGAGCAAATCGATCAAATTTAGTGATAATTATAGAGAGTGTATGTAGAGGCATATATTGCAAATTTCTGCATCGTTCAAACAACATTGCATATTTAAGGTACTATTACCGTTTAGAATGCTAAAAAATGTTACATTTTCAACAACTTTTTTTGTATCTTATCTATTATATATGACAATCAAACTTTTTTATATTAATATACAACTTTTGAAGATTATATTTTTTTTTCTTTTTTTTTCCCATTGTTCCTGTATTTTAAATATGGCGCCAAAAATTATTGCTCCATAGAGGACAGTTAATCTCTGGAACGGCAAATCTGCAATACAAATACGCGCCATTTTGTATTTTTTTTTAATTTTCAATTTTTTTTGTCAACTATCACGTAACTTCTTTTTTAAAACCCTTGTCGAATTTTATGTTTCAGATTTGCCATTCCAGAGATTAACTGTCCGCCATGGAGTAGTACTTTTTTGACGAATAATTTTTGGCCCCATCTTTGAAATACACGAACAATGGACAAAACCAAAAAATTTAAAAACTGCGACTCATAAGCTGAAGCTAAAGAATACTGCATAAAAACCCGTTCAGCAGTCGATTCATACATTTCTTCAAAATGTTCAACAAGGTCAAGATGAATAAAAATGAGTGTTTGTAGTTTTGTTAGCAACAAACTTTCCATTAAAAAATTGTAAAATACACATTTTAGGCAGTTTGTGCAAAAACATTGTAACTCCCATATTCCTAACGAGGCAACACTAAGAAAGGGCTATGTGAATATGAGGAAATTAAAGTTTCTTTAAGCGATGAAAAGTAATTTTTGATGAAAATACAGATTCATGTGATCCATATATGGTACATCTTTAATAATAATTGGCGCCTTAAAAGAGGATTAGCCAGGAAAACCTTATTTAAGAGCTGGAAAACAACTAGAGAAAACCAATAATATGATTTTATTAGAAAGAAAATTGACAATATTTTATCCCAACACGTCATTTATTTTTTAAATGGCATAACAGAGTAGAAGTTGTTAGAAGTGAATTTGATTTAGTCAATAAGTTAATTTCAAACTTTAAAAAAGTATTTTTTAAAGCGCCTTTATAAAAAAAATTATCAGATATAAGCCTACCTCCAGAGACCGTAATTACAAGATGAAAAACATGGATTAAAGCAGCAATTTTCTAAGCAAATCATTTTGATGATATACAAAACATTGTGTTAGATATTCAAAATGATTCACAGTGTGTAACTGAAAATCAATTTATAAAGTTATTCAAGAACTTATTAAAAGTTAATTTTAGTGTTTTCCTCAACCAGAAACAGAAACACGAGCTAGGATTGTGGTGACTTATTATTTTTGTCACGTAAACCGTACAGTTCGTAGTATCGTTCGTAACTATATTTTTATTACCAAATTTTACTACAGCTGTACAGAAGAGACACAACGATACAAAATAGGTGATTAAATCATGAGAACCAAGCCATCAGAAATTGGATTTATGTCCAATAAAATGTGATTCGTTAAAATATAAAAACTGTAAGAGAAAACAATATATATAACATACCTTCTGCTAGAAATTCTGGATTAGATAATATCTGATGTGTCACTTTTGGTTTTTTATTAGCTGTCAAGATATTTGAAATACTTTCAGCTGCTCGTACTGGAACAGTACTTTTTTCAACAACGATTTTGTTAGTTTGAGCAGTATCAGCTATGATTCTTGCTGCCCCCTCTATGTATTTTAGATCAGGTGCTCTTCCCTGAAAACAAGTGTTATAAGTACCTAATAGGATGCACTAAAAATATATTTTTAGAACTTTTCAATGTACCGTATGTTGATATATACTGTATTCATCAAAAGAAGCAGTACCATATATAAAAGTAATACCTATCTGACAGCTATCAGGTTGTTGATTTTGAATATTAGGCTTTAGCGGTAGAAATTCCACAGCGACCGGTCAAAGAAGTGATTTGAAAGGCATTTTGATTTTTCCCAATAGGACACTTTGATCAAATTAAACTTAAAAAATTATTTCGCGTACAGATTACTGGTAAATCGATATTTTCTGTCCCCCCCCCCTCCTTTCCAGTCCGACAAGGGAGTTTTAGGGGAAATTATTTATCAAGTAACAACAATTTTTACAAAGAAGTAAATAAAAAAATGACAAAAGCAACCATAATCAATGATTGCTTTAAACTATGGAGAACGAAATAACTAAATGACATATGACTGTCATAAAATAACAGAAATTACACCTGAAATTATCGCCACTAGAAGATACGTCATATTGGCTGGAGATCGGAAAGTGTACTTTATTGTAGGGGTACTGAAGAGGTTTAAAAATTATGGTACTGTTTATTTTGGCCCATACCGTATTTATTATATTCGAAATAGTAACAAATATGCTAAAGTTTTTAATAATATAAAATGAAATAGTTATTAAATGATTGTGGAGCATCACGAAGAAATGTAAATAATAAGCACTTGTGATATTAATTCCATTACCTTGCCATTTCCGTTTAGTTTTGTTGGTGTATTCACTGATATAAATATCAAGTCAGCATCTAATATTGCTTGAGTAATGTTAGTGGTGAAAAATAAATTCGTACCTCTGCATTGCTGTACTACTTTGTCTAATCCAGGCTACAAATTAACATATACATTATTAGTTTTTTAGATACATTTATATAAAAAATGGATAAACCTAAAATTCGTCCATTGTACATGAGATATGTTTAGAATATTCTGAGGAATCCAAAAATTGAATAATATACAGAGTGTTGTATTTGAAGTAAGAAAGTTGGTATTGGCCATTGTTACATGACATACTCTTTAAAAAAAGTTTTTATTGCAAAAATGCGCAACTCTAAATAATATTCAACGTGCCCCCCCCCCCCCCCCGTGTTTTGAACACGCCACCATTTATCTATTATCGAACTTATTCCATTTGGCTGTTACACTTTGTATATATATTAACACTGTATAAATATTAATACTATGTTAAACAAAAAAACAATAAAAAGAGGTATATTAAAATTAATACCATTTTCGAGCTAGCCTTGCGCATAAAGATTAAAGTTATGGTAGATCTTATATATTTATTTCCCTTTTTAACGAGTTAAGTCATACACACGGGTGATATAGTTTTATAAATTTTAAATATCAATTATATTTATTCATAGTTGTTATGATAAACACGCATTATTACTGATAGCATGCAAGGTGACTTAACCCTAGTAACTACCTAAAAATAAAAGACTTTCAGTAAATCCTAATAACAAACACGGCACTTTATTGTCACTGTCATTAATTAAGAGGAAATTTCTATTCGTCCTCTGACCATAAATGAAATCATTCTCGAAATTATCGTTGATACGAATCTGACGTGAAATACTCGCCTCGCAAATATAATCCTTAAAGCAAGGACTCTACAAATGTATCAAAATGATATATTGGTCATACTTAATGGTTGTGAGGAGCATAATTATTTATGTACGCTACAATGCGATATGAGAAGATTTAAAGGTAAGAAAACAAGAGAAACACTCGCACGGATTCTTTCAGATAATCTAAGTAACATGGAGCAAACAGACAAGGCAGAAAAATCACTCCAAAATATATGTGAAACCTTTAGCAAGATTAGAGACGAACATATAATAGAAAAGAAAGAGAAGAGGAAATATTGATGAATGGCGATATACTGCAACTCATAGAAGAAAGAAGAAAATCAAAGAACAGCAATAGAATGTACAGTAATATTCAGAGACAAATAAGAACCGAAATACGAAATGCCAAAGAAAATAGCTGCCAAAATAAGCTGCCAAAAGCAGCTGGTCTTCAGAAATCCAACACAACTAGCAAACTTCAAGATTAACAGGGAAACATAAAAATCAAGATATGGACCAAATACATACAAGAACTCTTTGATGATAATAGGTTCGAAGAACCTCCATCCTACACATGTAATGACCATTTACCAATTACGCCAGATTATTGGAAAAACAATATCACAACTAAAAGATAGCAAAGCTCCTGGACTTGACAATGCATATGCTGAACACTGAACACATAAAACTATTTAACACCGGCGGTACTCAGCGCTTAACAAAAATATCAAATGACATGTATTTAATACGTTAATCGTCCAAATAAAGCGAAAAATATCCCACCCCCAGGTCGAACTTAGTTTTTCTAGTGAATCACGGGACGGACTAAGACCTAGGCAACCTAGGCAAGTGCCTAGGACCCTTAATATTTGGGACCCGAAAATTAGGTTTTAAGTTTTTAATGTTTTTAATTAATTTTTGTTTTTATTTAACAGAAAAACGTAATACTCATAATTATTGCTGAAACGTGTCTAAATTATACCGAATCGTTGATTGATAAAGTCGACAAGGTTGGACAAACGTTCCCGTGCTTATCGAGATTGGAAAAATGTACATAAAAAATTGTCAGAGTATAAAAACTCCAGTGATCACATTAACTCCATCACTAACTATCGGAGACAGCGTTATGATAATGTGTTAAATATGTCAGGTAAATATACTCCAATCCAGAATAAAACATTATATTTTTCTGCCCATTTCATACCATGTGCCAATCATTCTTAAATTTAATTGGAAACGCTACTGCCAAGATTTTTCATAAGAAATAAATTCGGAAAAAAAAATAAAAGGCAAATATAACTTTATTTTGGAAGCAAGGAAATATGCCCATTTTTCTTTTTGTTAAACAATGTTGAAATGACTACGCTTACCCTAGGAATAAATCATCCTGATCTGCAGCCCTCTACTTCTAGAGAGCCAAAGGTCCCGATAATTCTAAAAGGATAACGTCAGTCCTCTGTTGATGAAGTCATCGATGAAGTTATAGCTCAGTTTTGTCTTATGGAGAATGAAAATGAAAGTGATGAAGAGCTTTTACAAGATGAACTACACTGGCTTCCTCCTAATGGTTCCCATTTAAAGCATTTCAATTTTGAGGCACCGTATTTTTTTTCTCAGATATATCTCAGTGATGAAATTTTGGATTTGATTGTAGTAGAGACCAATAGATACGCCGAAGAAACCAAAAACAAATCTATGGCAGTAAACTTGCAATTACACAGATGGAAAGATACTAATAGAGACGAAATTACCACATTCTATGAAAGTGTAATGTACACTTCTCAACAATTGAAGTAGATATTATGAAAATGTGTATTTTATTTTTTGTTCATAAGGTCAAATAGAAAAATGGAGTGATATAAATAAAGATTTATTTTTACTTCGTATCTTCATACAGATGAACCTAAAGAAAGATATTCTTTAAGAAAAAAAAAAATAGAAAATAAACAAAAATTGTAAAATTAACAACCTAAAATTTCGATTCCTGCTCAATTTCTAATATCCCGAAAAGAAAAATTTATAGTGTGTGGATCCACCTCTGTGTCGCCTTAGTGCTCTAACTCTATTTGGAAGACCTCTTATTAAATTATTGATGAATTGCTGCGGTATACGTTCCCACATCTCGCGAAAGGTATTGGCCAACTGATCTAAGGTTTGGGGCGGTTGAAGGAGCCTGTTTTGTTGCCTGGACATTTCGGCCCAAACATGTTCAATGCAATTCATATCAGGTGAACACGTTGGCCACTCCATTCTTGTAATGCCATGAGCTTCTATACTTCTGACATTAATCAGAACAAATTGTTCGCCTATTGCACCAAAAAATGGAACAACTATTGGTACTATGAATCTGTCTCGATATCGTGTAGCAGTCATTGTCTCATTAATTAAGACGACTAAGTCCGTGCTACCGTCAGAACATATGCCTCCCTACACGCAAACGGATCCACCTCCAAAAAGAGTGGTTGGGACTCTCAGATTTTCATTGTAACGCTGTCCTCTTTCCCTCCATACCAATATACGGCCATCATTCGTATACAAACGAAATCTGGACTCGTCAGTAAAGAGACAATTCCTCCAATTTTCGAAATTCCACTGATAGTGTTCCATCGCCCAGCGATATCTGCATGCACGCTGCTCCCTAGTTAGTCGTGGATGGGTAGCGCACGTCTAAGCCCTTAAATTGGATGCATGTAACCGTCTTCTGACAGTTTGACTGGAAATCGCTCGTCCAGTAGCATGCCTGAAGATACTGGTAATTCTGGAAGCCGTGAATGTTGGGTTTCTTCTTGTCGTCAGAACTACAAAACGGTCTTGCCGACGAGTTGTAGATCGTTCTCTTCCTCCTCCATGCCTGTATGTTGCAGATCCAGTTGCTACATACCGATTCCATGCACGACTTATCACACTTTGCGACACATTTAGCCTCATAGCAACCTCTTGTTGAGTTATGCCTTGTTGGATCCAACGAATTAACTGCTCGAGCTGCTCTAGTTCTAAACGTCTTTGCGGCATAATGTTTTTGTGATAAATAGATTTCTTGACTTATTGACAACTGGTAAAGCCAAAACAAGCACTTTTATACGAATGATATATTCACGTTTGGAACAACATGTCTCTCTTTGTACGAGATAAGGGCCGATAAGAATAGGGAGAAAAAAACCAGATGCAAAAAATATTGGCAATAAAGATAGCATATGGAGTATAGTACATTCAATTATTTTAAAAATAGTTTTATGTTAATTTTAGGAATTTTAAAATTATCCACTTCAATTGTTGAGTAGTGTATATGGGTCTAGCAAAGTTGCCAAAAATGACGAATTACTGGTCTAAGAATGCATTATATATGTAGCAATTAGGTATCGTGTAAAATATCAAGAAACCGATTCGAATGCTAGATTTCGACGATAACGAAACGGTTGATAAAAATTACCAGTTGAAAAAACTAAGCCCTCCATTAGAAAACTTGACCAATAAATTCAAAGAGGTCTACCTTTCGGAGAAACCTGTCTTCATAGACAAAACATTGGTACCCTTGAGTAGAGACTGCCATTCAGCCTATATATAAAAATAAGAGACTCAAATTTGAAATCAAACTGTATAAACTCTGTTGTAAGGATGACTATACATACGATGTCAAAGTATACTGTGGACAAGATCAAAATTCAGATAGGCCTGCTACATTCCGACTATTTTATTAGTTATTTCGCCATTTTTAGATCACGGATGTATTTTATATACAGAAACTACTACAATAATGTCGCATTGGCCCATGAACTACAAAAGCGTAAAATATATCTTGTCGGTACTTTAAGGAAAAGTAGAAAAAACAACCCAAAAGATGTAGAGGCCCAAAAATTAAATAAAGGAGAAATTTGCGCAAAGCAAAGTAATACAGGAGTGGCTGTTTTAAAATGGCAACAAACGTGATAGTCTTTGTCTAAGCACTATTCATACTGACGCAACCACTAAATATACACGAAGACGAACAGACATAGAAAAACCATCTCTTAATAAAGTTAGAATAGAAGAATAGAAGAATAAAGTTATATTCTTCCCCTTTACTTGGGGAAGATTGCGTCCTTGCGTTTATACCATTCGCTAAATAAGCTAACTTTATGTGTATATGTTGTCGTTCACTTACCTCATAAATTGGAAGTTTGTCGGAGTTCCACTGGGCAATTCGTTCCTCGCTAAGATCAGCAACAGTAACTTTAATATCTTTACATTTTAATGCTATCACACTGCAGGTTGGCCCTCCTACGTACCCAGCTCCAAGGCAACAAATATTCTTAATCGTCATGTTAATAACTGATTTAGATATTCTAAAAATATTTATAACATGCATACAACAAGAAAATGTAAGGCAATAAGTTATTTAAAATACAAACAATTCACTTTGTTTATCTACTTTTCATGTTCTTTAAATATTGTTGAATGTTTAGCACTCATTTTAGTTTGTGTCTTTTATAATAATATTTTCAAATTATTTATATATATTTAGTTTAGGGGAATTAAAATATTATTTACATAATAATAAATCGACCTTATTTAAATGTTTATTCTGCGTATTGATATTGATAATAATAGAATTACGCAAATATACAAATAACAAAGTGTAAAATAATTGCAAATGTACAAAAAATCTAAATATTTTTATAAAATATGCATAAAATAATAAAAAATGAATTTTTTTAGTAACAGCTATTTTATTTAATACACCATTAACAGATTTCCACATAATTGTAATGATTAACTAATTCAGTAAGTATAAATAACCATCTCATTAAATATTTAAATATGTAACTGTACTTTTGGTTGATACTGCGTGGATGGAGTATCGCAGTAATTGTAGATTTTGAGATTTAAAAGGGGTCGTTTGGCCTAGTAGAGTTATTATTACCTCAGTCTATCTGTGAAAGAATCATCGATTTCGCATAAAAATCAGGTTTTTTAAGGTTCTAAAAGGTATAACATACTGCCTCATGTGATGAGGGATAATTAATGAGAAATCCTTAAAGATGTACAACTGATTTTGCTTTGTTTGTTTTTAACAATCATAAAAAGTGAAAAAATTATTTTTTTACAAAACTGTTTAGTCAAAGTTTCTAAATTAAAATATATAAACAATTGACCGAGATAATTGCAAAAAAACCCTAATTTTTGCAGTAATTTATAGATGTTACTAACTTTGTGTTTGCGTAATGACATGTCATATACCTATTTGAAATTATGGTTATTAATGAGAACTGAAATGTTCTAAATATCATCTAGATCGACCAAATAGTTTGTAAGTTATTCATTTTGTTTATTCGGAGAACGATTATTTAAACAACTGTACTGGCCCAAACAGTGACTCTAAGGATATTTAGCAGGTCGTAATCGATTCTTTGAGGCTTCAATTTTAGGTTATATTAAAAAAAATCAACATTTTATCAAAATACTTCTTAAAAAAACCGTATGAAAAAGGGCTGAATGTTAGTTTATAAACATTTATAATAACTTTGATACTTTTTATGTTACGCGCTTGTGAGTAGGCTCACAAAAATTCCACTAAAAAGTCGCGAATTAATTTATTTATAAGAGATTTAAACAAAAGCTCGCAGCCAATACATACGTAAAATCCATGTAGATTTCAAGATCCATATTACTTTATCATTATAAATAAAAAAGTTATAGCAGTTTATAGTTAAAATATTTTAGTTAAAAAGTTGGGATTTAATTTGTTTATAAGTATTTTAAACATAATTGAGCCGTAACCATTGGCAGTTTGGTTAATGGAAGTTATAGAACAATTCAAAACAAACATTTTAAGGTTTGGTAAATGTTTCTAAGTTAATTTTTTGTCGAGATATTGAAAATTGATTAACGCGCTACAGATTATTGAAATCGATGACATCCCCCCTCCTGTGGAGACTCTGCGACTGGGAAAAAAATACATGAGAAAATACATGATAGAATAGATACATAAAAATGCATCAAAAGTTAAAAATAAAATAAAGAAATAAAAATGTTCAAATATGCCACAATACTACGCAATCACTTACAGCTTCCAGGAAGGTTGGTGGTCGTGACAGCCTCTCCTACGGCGGAGTTCGTCTTCTTCTTGGTCGTCCGGATCCCATTTGCTGTATCCAACGGGGTTTCGTAGGCCAAGTGTGCCTAAGCCTACGTGGTTTCGACCACTTCTCGGTAGGGGGACAGTGACTGGGCCTACTCCGGAACTTCCATTAGTATCTGGGGCTTCCAACTTCGAAGAATCCTGACTCGTCAAAGGTGTCTGTACACTGAAGGCATCAGGTCTGCAGAAGGTCTCGATGTCGGCATGTTAGAATGAGTGCTCTAACATCCGATGGTTCTCCCCGCTGTCTTTTTAAATCCAGCACACGGTGGATTCATCTGTGTGCCTTTGGTGCAAATGGGCGTGAGTTCGAAATTGCACTCGATGACAGTATGAAAGCTAAGTTATTCTTGGAAAAGCCCCATCAAATATCTATTGTGCAATTGTTTTTCACGAAACACCATTTTGTTCATTTTTTCAAAAGGAACAATTCTTATTTTGGTAAAATTAAATATCTCTAATAGTTTAGAAGATACAATCATTTAAACAATTGTTAATAACAAATTATTTGACGGATTTTCATCCTGGTACTCTCGAAAAATCGAATTTACGCACCAAAAAACAAAAAAAAAACGTCAAGACTCAAGGTACTGAGGGGACACATGGTGCATTTAAGGAATGAGTTAAGAAGTGATAAAGTGGGAGGACAATATTTACGTAGAGAATGTAGGGGAAGTGTTGGGAAGAGAAAAAATTTTGAGGAGAGAAAATTTGCTACGTTTAAATGTTTTATAGCCAAAAAATGATTGTTTATAAAACGAAGCAAAGCAGCTGTACGTAATCAGCAAAACCTTAAGAAGTATTAGATTTTTACGTGAACATTACCTGAAATCGATTAATTTTTCACAGATAAACTGGGGTACAAGTACGACAGAGTACTTTTTTCTACCGCCGTCCAGTCAGAAATAATGTTTCATCTACATAAATCTCCCGTTTTTCAAATGTGTGCAATTCCAATTTAATCAATGCTAATTGCGATATTTTTAATTGTACTATCAGTCAAATTTTTAGAGTAGTATTATAAATAACTCACAGTAGGTATGTATTGATTAGAAAAATATGTTACTATATTAATTAACTCATCGACATTTTTTAAATATTTTTATATTTTCTGCAGGTATTATATTTGTAAAATCGGTAAGATAGTTTCAAAACAAATTCAGATTTCTGCTTTAATCTGAACCTTCTAAAATTGCAAGGTATAACAGACGTTGATAAAGATGTTAATAGAGACATGGGGAATCTAAAATTTGCATTCCACGACATGTCTATCAACTAAGCAAAAATCCTTAACGAATTTGTTTCTTGTACTCATACAGAGTAGATCCGAATAAAATGAAAAAGACAATGATAACAACATATTAACATCTTTATCAACGTCTGTTATACCTTGCAATTTTAGAAGGTTCAGATTAAAGCAGAAATCTGAATTTGTTTCGAAACTATCTTACCGATTTTTCTATCAGATGTCGCTATTGCGTCCATAACGAAGCCATTTTATTGTTGCTTCTTAAAAGACAGAAAAGATTTATTTTTCACGTTGAGAACGCCTATGAATAACTCTTCTGATGAGACTTATTAAGTCGAAATACTTATCAACAGATACATAGACGCTTTGTACGTAAAATCAAATATTTGCTGTCTTTTTCATCATATTATATTTGTGTTTGTATATCATGTTTCCTGTTGGAAATAAATAGTTATATATCTATCTATCTATCTATCTACCTATCTATCTATATATTTATCTATCTATCTATGTATCTGTTATCTATAATAGAATGCCTACATTGCCTACAGCACCTTCTTACTATCGTCCGATAAGCTTATTACCCTTGATGTCCAAGATATTTAAAAGACTCCTGCTAAATAGAATAAGCGAAACTATACCACTCGAAAACATAATACCCGAACATCAGTTTGGTTTCCGTCAAAAATATTCAACAATCCAACAGTGTCATAGAATAGTAAATAAAATCAAGAAAAGGCTGGAAGAAAAGACTATGTGTGTCTCAGTATTTCTCGATATTCAGCGGGCTTTTAATAAAGTATGGCACAACGGTTAGCTGTATAAATTAAAATCTTTACTGCCTAGGGATATGAACCTTATCCTGAAGTACTATGTTAACGAACGTTCGTTCCAAGTAAAAATCAATAATGATTTCTCAACCTATCACTCAATCCAATCCGGAGTTCCTCAGGGAAGTGTCCTCGGTCTCTTCCTGTACCTAATCTTTACTGCTGACATACCTATTACAGATGACGTTACAGTGGCGGATTTTGCCGATGATACAGCCGTATTAGTTTCAATCTTGAGTTGCATTTGGACCGAAAGCTGACCTGGAAGCAACACATTAATGCCAAAAAAACTCAATACAAAATTAAAACAAATGAATTGGTTACCTGGCAGAAAGTCACAACTGTCATTGGAGAACAAAATACTGCTTTACAAAGTCATACTAAAACCAATATGAACTTACGGCGTAGAACTCTGGGGAGGTAGCAAGTCTTCAAACACAAAAATTTTGCAGACCTTCTAATTAAAAACACAAATTGGTATGTAAGCAATGTAACAGTCCACAATGAACTAGGCGCACCAACCGTAAAAGAAGTCATATCTTCTTCTTCGGGTTCCTTCTCCTATCGGAGGTTGGAAATCATCATCGCTTCACGCCAAGTCATATCACTTCACGCCAACAAGGCCAAAATTCTTAATTTAACGCACCACAGCCAAATTATCAGTGAATTATATCAGCCACCAATGGAGGAACGAAGATTGAAGAGGACTTGGCCAGAAGACCTGGTTACATAGGTTTCCATGAAAAGGGAAAATTATCGCTGGACGGTACCACAAGATCTACAAGATCTACAGACACTTTTAGATAATGTAGTAAATGCTAGTGAGGAAAGCGTACTAACGCTTAATGCTAATAAAACAAATTTTATGACAATTTCCAAAACACAACAACAAGACTTTTTAAACATAAGAGGGGTTTCAATAGAAAAAGTAAAAAAATACAGATATCTTGGTACAATTATTAATGAAAATAACGAGTATACAGAAGAAATAAAAATGAGAATTGGACAAGCTAGAGCAACATTTCATAAGATGAGAAAAGTATTATGCAGTAGAGACCTTAGTTTGCAACTCAAAATAAGAATATTACGTTCATATTTGTTTTCGGTGCTGCTGTATGGGGTCTGGACGTTAAAGAAAGAGGTGAGCGATCGACTGGAAGCATTCGAGATGTGGACCTACCGAAGCAAAATAAAAATAAGTTGGGTAGACCGAATAACAAATGTTGAAGTCCTCAGAAAGATGACAAAGGAAATGGAAATCATGAACACGATTAAGATAAGAAAGTTACAATATCTCGGCCACGCTATGAGAGGGGATAAATATGTGTTGCTACAAACCATCATGCAGGGAAAAATACAGGGAAAACGAAGTATTGGAAGAAGACGCATCTCCTGGCTCAACAATCTGAGAAAGTGGTATAATTGCAGTTCCGTCGACTTGTTCAGAACTGCAATCTCAAAAGTGAAAATAGCTGTGATGATTACCAACCTCCTTAGAGGAGACGGCACCTAAAGAAGAAGGTACCCAAATTAAGTCAATACTGTGATCACATTTACTAATTACTCAATGTACTGTTTATGAGTAACTTTGATTCTTATTCTAGTTATTTCTCATCAATGCTTTCATTGATATTATGAATAACAACTGTTTAAAAGTGTCTCTTTGTTTTAACCTCTTTCTCGATTAAATTTCAGGTTTTTTCCCCGTTATGAGAATAGTGGGAGGCAGCTGCCCTCCACAGAATTAGAAAATCCATAAATGTTTATTTAATGTTGTTACTGGAATTTATTAAATTCTTTAAATAACTTTTTTAATAATCAAAAAATATCTATTGAAAATTATTCAAATTAGGGTACCGGCCATTTATCTTTATTTTTTATCGAAATTGATCGTTATTTAAACAATTTTCATCTTAGATTTATTCATGATTAAAAAATAATCTGCGATTTTGAAACCCTGTGTCAACGTTCTACAAAGTAAAAATATGAATTTGATTTTACCCAACAAAAATAGTAAATTTTATATGTCACAATTGCCACAAGAAAATAGCTTTAGGGCAATATTAAGAATTTGATTATAGTGAGGAAACATATTCATCCTTAGGGTTGCACGCGGTAATGGATAGGATAGCTGTAAAATAGCTTAAATGTAACGTGCTCGTACAATGAATGAACGAAGAAGGAATACCATTAAAATGTTTGTCGAAAAAAAAATAACTAAAGGATTTATATTCCAAATTTTTTTACACTGAAAAACCAGAGAAAAAGCGTATCTTCGAGTAGCTTTGATCGCGAAGTTACTTACGACAAAAATTAAATACTAAATGATTTCACCTTTGAAGGAAACCACCTTGTTGAAAGGACAGATATATGTACTTACGTGCTAATAAAAAAGCTTCAATTTTATTGTTTCTTTAATGATCGTTTTACCAGTTAAAACTATGTGTACCCGTATATTTTAACACCCAAGGATTCATTTATTTATATGTGCTCATTTTGATCAAGTTCAACCATTCTAATGATTCGATGGGATTTCACTTAAGGTTGCTGAGATCATTCCATACTGTAGTTTCTTAAAATGATGATGCATCAACCTTGGGGCATCTAAACAATCGATACACGAAATTCGTGAATTTGGAATTTCTTCTGTATGATAAATTTCCAATATATATATATATATATATATATATATATATATATATATATATATATATATATATATATATATATATATATATATATAAGTTTAAATAATTTACTTTAACGTATGGTCCTGAAGTTTTGGGAAAAATTTCACCTGGTCTGATTGAGAAGCAAAATGCATTTAACAAAGAAGGCCATGGAATTGAAATGTTATCAGTTATTGACATTTAATAAACAAAGTAGAATATTTTGGTTTGTGCTCTGCAAAATGTCTTATAAAATTGATATTCGTCGAGGTGTTTATAATATGGTTGAGCGAATGTCGAAACGAGATATTGTTAATATTTATCGAGATCAAAACATAAGCAAATCGACAATTTATCGCACAATCAGAGAATGTGAAGAAGGGATATAATGTGTTAACTTGCGTAAAAGTGGCCGACCGCGGATTTTGAACCATATAAGAGAGGCAAGACTGATTGAAGCAGCTAAGAACATAATTGGGGTCTCACAGCGAAAACTGGCCAGAAGATTTCATGTTGGAAAGAGTACAGTATACAGGACCCTATCGAGTAACAATATTATCTACCGGAAAAGAAGGAAAGCTCCAAAATACACAGAGGATCAATTAGAGAGAATTCCGAGATGTTGCCGCGCGTTAAGGCGAGTGCATAATATCTTGCTTCATGTCATTACGCGAGGATCACAAGGGACTGGTACGAAACTAACAACATTACCTTTGTACCGAAAGCAGACAATCCCCCCAACCTACCTCAGGCTCGTCCAATTGAAGAGTTCTGGGCAATATTAAGTCGGAAAGTCTATAATAACGGATGGGAAGCACAAAATCGGGAACAGTTAAGACGCCGCATATATACAAAAATTAGAGAAATTGACGCAGAGGTCGTCCAAAGGATGATGTAACGTGCCAGGGGAATTATTAGACAAATCGAAAATAATGGTCCCTTGTCTGTCATTTGAATTTTGATTTTTAATAAGGATAGTTAAGTTAAATTGTTGAATAATTTAATAAAAATATAAGATTATTGTGGTCAGAGTTATATGCTTTTGAAATTTTTTCCAAAACTTTTGGACTATACGTTATATATTTTTAGTTAAATTGCTTTGTAGGTAGGTACTAATGCAAACTTGAATAAAATATTTTAAAATTGAAATTTTCATTTAAAATACTTGATTCCCTATAATATGAATGTTATAAGCATTAAATTTTAAGTTAGGTCCAAACCGAGGGTTCACTCTTTCAAACAGAATTTTTTTAGCATCAAAAACGGACATCTACCATCACATTTGGATCAAACATGGACATTTACCCATTTTTGTTCCAAAAGCGGACATCTGTATTTTCAAATAATAATTTTATAATAGTTTCATATATTTCTGATATCAGAATGTCCACAAGATAACTTTTGAAGCCTTCACTAAAATTATAGGAAGTGAGATTTTTATAAAAAGAATAATAGCAGCTGTGTATAAAAAAACCAATTTAGGTATTTTAATTTTTCTTGCATAACACATGTCCGTCTTTGATATGAAGCCATTCAATTGTATAATATGTCTCTAAATGAACACATTATCAGTTAAAACCGTATTTTTGCTCGTATTCGACAGTGCTTCAAATAATTGGAGAATTTGCTATTATCTTTCTCAACACAGCGGTCCGTTTAAGTCAAATATCCAAAATAGTTGCAAATTCGTGAAATGTACTATAACTATATACGATAATATTTGAATTAAAGGAGATAACTCTGCTACAGTTTTGTCTTATTAATGAAAAACCTTTAAAATACTCTTCGGATCATAATGTGATGTTTGTATCATTTTTAAAAAATGCATATTTATGTTGTACACACATGCGCTATAAAAATGTATTTTCTTAATAAAAGACCTTAATCGCCACTACTTTCACGTTTACAATTTTGGGCACCGTAGATAGTGAGCAAAGAGATATTTAAAAGTTCAGTAAAATTACTTTTATGTCTAGTAATACATTCATCAACAATTTGAAACAATACACCTCGTAAATTAATAATGCAAATTTATGTTCAGTAACTATTATATAGTTTTCAAGATATTAATCTGTGATTTTAATTTAACACTTACTTGTAATTAATTGTATTATTTTTAATAATTTTATTTATAATCAACATTTAAATATAACTATAAAAATTAATCATGTTTTAGAAAATGAAAAATAGAATTGGATTTTATGCTTCACCGTATTTTAATTAATCATTTTAGATTATAAGTTATCGATAAAATAGGACTTACCTGCTCTATATTATCACAGACTTTTTATAAATAAGTACACTTTCTTGATTAATATGACATCAGATTTATTGCCACGGTATCGCTAAACCATAATCTGAAATGAAGTAAAAAATTGAACTTCTAAATAAAGTTTTAGTCTCCTCCCCTCCAACATTAAACACAGAGATGAAAGCAAAAGATCATTCAAATCAAAACAACCAGTAACCAGTACCGAATTGAATTCTCTGAACTTGACAGTGTTCTATCCATCTGTTTTAAATTAACGAAACAATACTGGTCCTTATCTGCATCCGGTGTTTTTGGGAGAAACGCGGAGGTGTTAATAAAGAACCAGCACAAACTCAAATAACTTTTTAAAAAATATATCTACACTCATGAATAAAAAAATCATAAAGCAAATACAAACACATATTTTATAGCATAGTAAATTCTTTTCATTCATAAATTAGAAGCATAATCCTTTAAATACTCGCAATCCCAATTATTTTGCAAAAAGTATTCTTACGGGTAGAAAAATATAATATGATAACCAACTTTTAAGCTATCAAAAATATTTTGAAACACAAGAAAACCATTAATTTCTGTTAACTATAGTGTTAATCATTTTATAGTCTAAATACAAAGTATACTCACTTACGATTTCTGCCACATGGCTCGCTGATTTACTTACTATCCTACTACTATATAATTCCCGCCCATATTTATTGCGTGAGATTGGCACGACATCTGCAGCTATAAATTCAACTCTAGTCAACGTAAAATAATCACTAATTGTACGTCAACATATTAAGCATTTAGATTGTGATAGTGATGACATATTACTTTTATATTGGTATTTTTTGTATCGTATTAGATATTCCTGAATTGGGACCTTGTTTAATCTTTTACTCCTCATGTTATAAGAAGGTTCTGAAGCTGTTTAAATAAAAGTTCAATAAAAGCCACATTGATTGTACATTCTGTATTGAGAATTACATTTTACATGTGTTGTAAAAGTTTCTGAAATAAAACTTATGAATGATCTTAACCTATAACTATCAATGTTTATAAAATTAATGTTAGGTATAAGTGTTTTGTCTCATTCTTTTGGGTAATGTTGATTTTTTTTAGTTTTCATTATTTGCTTGCTACAGGATGTATTTATTTTACAGTGAGTGGGTAAGGAAATAGGATCTCGTTTTTCTTATGTGGTTTTTCCAACATTGTTGTTATTAGTCTTGAGTATTGATGCCTTCTAAATTATAGGTATAATTATACAATGTGTTTAGGAAACTTAATTAATTTCTACCTATTACTACCTACCTAATTAGTTTTAAGAGAATTGCTTTTAGCATGCCAGTAGATATCTTCGTCAGATATTTATTTTTTACCAGGAGCTAGTAACTTTGTTAGTTTCAGTCATACTTTTTTTTGGAAGCCTCATGAATAGGGGAAGGTGGTACATAGTGAGACAAAAAATGAGTTAATGGCGATATAAATGTTTTAATCATTGATAAGAACTGACAGCTTCAGACATAATGATTTTTGGTATTTTATGTAGGTATCATTTCCATAAATATAAAGGCCTGTTAAAAACAACCTTGCAAATGTCTCAGTGTGTACCACCCCTGGTACACATTGCTGTGGCGCACCCAGGGGGGTTTTGGGGGTTAAACTTCCCCCCAGGGCATATAAAGTAAAAAATATATAAAGAATAGTAAGAAAATGTAACTTGTCTTTCACACACAATACAAAAAATCCAAAGCGCTAATTGAATAATTAACTTACCAC
This sequence comes from Diabrotica undecimpunctata, assembly GCF_040954645.1. Classification (NCBI taxonomy): domain Eukaryota; kingdom Metazoa; phylum Arthropoda; class Insecta; order Coleoptera; family Chrysomelidae; genus Diabrotica; species Diabrotica undecimpunctata. Next base: position 54,313,959 of record NC_092812.1, read on the forward strand.
TTTAAATATGTAGAACACAATAAATATTGTATATATACACAATAATTAATAATATTTTTCATTACATTTAGATATAGATACCTAATATTAGGTTTATGACAAAAGTAGACAGTACGAGTCTGTTGCGAGTAGCATGCGCCTACAGGACTGTATCTGAGACGGTTTGTGGACTATCACGGGTTGTGTTCCTCTGCATGTGTTAGCAGTAGAAAAGAGACATCTCTATGACAGAAGAGAGCATTTGGCAACAGCCATAAAAAAAAAGAAGAAAGAGAAAGATCAATGGAAAAATGGCAAGAAGAGTAGAACAGCAAGGAAGATGTTGCCCAGTGGACCAAGATGCTGATCCCGAGCCTAAGGGACTGGGTAGATTGTCTGTTTTAGGGCGTATCTTCATAGGTTCAGAAAGACAGATACAGATAAATGCCTATACCTACTGCGAACATTCCGACATTGTTACTCACACAATGCTGGAGTGTAATAGATGTACAGTGGAGAGAAACAGAATGTATAAAGAAATAGGTATGAACCCTGTAACTGTAAGAGAGATGATCGTGAAGATGACGGGAAGTACGGAAGGATGAAATAGAGAAATACCAACCGGGCCAACGACAGAGATAAGATTTAATTACTATTTTAATGAGAATAAACCGCAATTGAAGGTTAAAATAAGTTTATTGACGTTTGAATCTTTGATCTTGCACTGATAACTTGTTTATACTCCAACAATTAATAGCGGTTGGTACCGAAGTACATCTAGCCTTCATCGACCTAGAAAAGGCGTATGATACAGTTTCAAGACTTAAATTGTGGCAATCTTTACAACAACTCGACATTAGTCCATACCTTTTAAGAATAATCACAGAAGTATACATGGATAATACTACTTACCTAAAAATCGGAAATAGACTATCAGAGCCAATAAAATTAACTAAAGGACTAAAACAAGGATGCAGTATGTCACCCTTACTGTTTAATTTTTTTATTGAGGGAACCCTCCAAAATTGGAGAAAACCACTGCCAGGGAATGGGAATCTCCATAGGAAATTACGTACTGTTCTTCCTGAACTTTACGGATAACCAAGTCGTCCTAGCTCAAGATTATTATCATCTAGAATTTATGATAAAGCGTCTATACAGAGAATATTTATGTAAAATGGGGGTTACAAGTCAGCATGAAGAAAACAGAATATTTAGTTATCAATTCAGATGTAAGGTTTGAAGTGTTGATAGAGGAGGACGCGGAAATCAAACAAGTGGAAAAATTTTAATGTTTAGGTGCACTCATTGCTAAGAACGGCTTGGGAGAAACCGAAATTAAACACCGACTTAATCAGGGACGTAAAATTGTAGGATGTCTGAACTCTTTATGGTGGGATCGCAACATTTCCAAAAGGAACAAAAAAAGAATAGAGCAAACCATGGTTGAATCAGTTCTTCGTTATGGCTCTGAAGTATGGACAATTATTGCAGACCTGAAGAGAAGATGTTGGCAGTTGAAATGGATTATTTGAGAAGTGCTAGAACATCAAGGCAGAAAAGGAAGACCAACGAAACGGTCATTGAAAGAATAGAAAGAACAGGTTCAAAATGGTTTGGACACCTTTTGAGAATGCCTGACGAACGTTGGCCCCAAAAACTTCACAAACGGAAGCCCCATGGAAGAAGAAAAAGAGGTAGACCTCGACGTTCATGGAATGAAGGAATTAGAAGAGCGATGGAATCGAGAGGTTTGGAGGAGAAGCATGCCTTGGACCGGGAGGATTGGCGGAGGAGAGCGGGAATACGGCGATAGCCGTCTCCAAAATGTATTGTATTTACAAGTTGGATTAATGTCGAACGTCAATAGACTTATTTTAACCTTCAATTGTGGCTTATTCCCATTAAAATAATAATTACTTTAAAATGCCACAAGAAAATAGCTTCAGAACGATAGATAAGATCTAGATAAGAAAAGGGAGTATTCCAAAAATGTCGTCATCCTTACAGCGGTCACCCCACTTTCGAAGTACGGTACGTGCGACAGTCAACTACGCACAAGTAAGAGAGGGTTGTTTTAGTTGGTAGGCAGGATAATAGATACTTGAATCTTTGGCACTGCTATCTTTAGTACTTTAAATTAAACTAAAACCCAAATTTTAGGGACTTAAAATGGAGGTAGCATAAAAAAATTTCAAAACCCCCCTCCTCAGACAAATTCTGGATGCGCCACTGACACATTGAGACATGTTACTAGTACACAGTGAGACACATGATATATTCCATAGTTCGATAATAAAAATAAAAAAAATAATCAATATAACTTCGTAAAATACTTATATATTTCCCAAGAAAACATAAGAGCTGATATCTGAAATGAAGACTAATTAACGAACGTCTAGATGACTAAAATTTATTTCAAATTTATTGTAAGATGCTGTCAGCCTCTTGTTATTGCGAAATTTGGATATTGCGTTGGATTTGAAAGAACAAATCTGACGTCTTCTTTCTCCATGAAAGCAATATCAGGAACAGTGGGAAATACGAAACACGAGGCACCTATTTTGTTGGTTTTGCGCATAAAATTGACCTCTACTTCTGAATTGTTGCACGATAAGTCCCACGTAAAAGATATTTTTGAACTTTTCTTTGAATCTCACTAAAACATAGTCACCCTCTACAAGGTCACGATTGCAGTCAAATCTTCATCATCCACTGGTCCTATCCAAGAATCATCGTTATCATCACTATCTTCTAAATTAAAAACTGGTTCACTTTCAACCGAAGAACTCTCAATATCCACAACACGTGTAACTGTCTGTTTCATTGTCGAAGAAACCAACTGGTTCAGTTTTGCTTCGAGCGCATCTTTCTCAGGCGTGCTTGTGAGGATCCTACTTTTCTTCTTCTCTCTCGGCTTCCTATTAACTTTTCTTGCCTTGGCCTTAGGATATCCTTGCAACATCTCTGGTGAAATAAAATTTTTATTTTCTTTGGTAGTTCTAGAGGGTGTTTCAGGACTTGGGTCTAGAGGAACTGAGTTTACAGCCGATTTTCCTGGAAAGACGTTATTGAAGGACTCCTCTTCTACAATTTCGATAGGACGATCTGTCACTGCGGATCCAAGAAAGTTGCTCTCTCTTAAGACATTTGGATTAAAGTGACATATCCCTGTTTTTTCAAAGCCTGACCGAATATTTTGAGGTACGAGAGCTTTATCGTGTGCTGTACCAACCAACTCAGCGATATTGTATATTGTGATGGACGCTCCTGGATGATTCAGTAGCAAAGCCTCACATGCAGCATTATAATATGCCTTGAAAGGCCCAAAAACAGCTGCATCTAAGTGGAGTTTGTTGCTACAATGTGGGGGCAACGTCAAAATATGGATACCTACTTCTCGAGCCTTCATGATTACATCCACTGTGACGTGGCTCTCGTGGTTCTCAAATATTAGCAGCGAAGCATTTTTTTGGAACTGCTGCTGTATTTGATGAAATGTTCTAATATTTGTAAAAAAACAGCATCACTGGTGGACAGTATGTTGTAAATAAGGCCTTGCCTCTCTGCAAAAAGAAATATTTGCAGCTTTTAACTAATATTAAAATGATGTCTCTTATGGCAGTAATAAAAATTAATAATGACAAGACTCATTGTCACTGTCAAAAGCTAAATAAGACACTTTAAGTATTTTGACAGTACGTAACAAACTATTATAAATTACATACATTAAAAAAAAGCAAGCAAAAAAGTGTTCTCTTTTTCTTTACATATCCCTCCCCCCTCTTAAAAAGAACAATATTATAAACGATATCTAGCCTAACCGTTTAGTGAATATTCTCTTTTAACACTGGAATAATCCTGTTAGTAAGACTCAAAGATGTAATCCATCTTTTGTATAATGGAGAAGTTCCCCTAAATATTACAAAAACTATCGAAGACATCTACCAAAACAACAAAATGGAAGTCAGAATAGATAAACAACTTACAGAACTTATAAAAATAGCCAGCAGAATAAGACAAAGGGGATTCACTGAGCCACATGCTCTTCAATTTGATCATGGATGAAATCATCAAAACCGTTAACAAATGAAGAGGATAGAGAATGGGAAACAAAGGAATAAAAATACTCTGTTACGCAGACGACGCAATACTGATAGTCCAAGATGAAGATAGTCTTCAAAGACTGGTCCACAGATTTAACATAAGAGCAACAGAATTTAATATGACAATCTCATCTCAGAAAACTAAAACAATAGTAGTCAGCAAAGAACCAACCAGATGTAAAATAGAAATTGATGGCATCAGTATTGAACAAGTAATGAAAAAAAATACCTGGGAATTACACTGTCTAGCTATGGAGACCTGGACAAAGAAGTGAGAGATCAAGTACAAAAAGTAAATAGACTGGCAGGATGCCTTAATAACACTATATGATGAAACAGACACCTTAACAATGAGATGAAATCAAGAATTTATAAAGCCAGTGTAAGATAAATAATGACGTATGCCTCAGAAACGAGAGCCGACACAGCCACAGCGCAAAAGGCTACTGGAAACGACAGAGATGAGAGTTAAGTACTGAGAAGAATTACAGGAAATACGCTGAGAGACCGAAAGAGAAGTGAAGACATTAGAAGAAAATGTAAATGAAATAAATATATCCTGATAGCCTTGGTTTATTTTATGAAATGGACTGAGGCTTATCCGATACCAAATCAAGAAGCTATTACCGTTGCAGAGGTACTTGTTAAATAATTCTTCAACCGATTTGGTGTTCTCTTGGTGATCCACTCCGACTAAGGGCGAAACTTTGAGTCAACCCTCTTCTAAAACGTTTATAAATTGATTGGTGTCAATAAGACCAGAACGACACCCCTGCATCCTCAATGAGATGGAATGGTCGAGAGGATGAATCGAACTATGGGTATAAACCTGCCCAAAGTTGTATCCGAACATCAAAGAGACTGGGGCCAGCACTTTTATTTATTCCTAATGGCCTACTGCTCGGCCGTGAATGAAACTACAGACCAGACTCCAACCTGCCTGAAGTTGGGTAGAGAAGTTCGTTTGCCCTGCGACCTAGAGTTTGGCTGCAGACCTTCCGAATAACATGTTGCAAGCGAAGAATATGCCGACCGCTTGAAGTTAATAATGAACAACATTCATGAACTTACCCCTCAACATATTCACTTAGCAGTGACAGAATGAAAGATCAATATGATTCTCGATGCTAGAATGAAAGCCTTAAAGTAGGTGATCTTATTTGTCTTTATAATCCATAACGTCGTCCAAGCTTTTTTCCTAAACTGCAAAGGCAATGGGAAGGGCCGTATGGAATTAAAAAGAGAATAAATGACGTAATATACCGAATTAAGAAGTTGCCAAAAGGTAAACCAAAAGTTGTTCATATAAATCATCTGGCACCTTATCGAACCCTTCAATATGAGATCAAAGATGACCGGGGACCAAGCTTTAAGGAATTCCAAGAAGGAGTTCCATCCACGCAATGCATTAGCTCTTAGTTCCAAAACAATTTATTTTAAAATTTGTAGAAATGCGATTTTTATTTGAAGAAAATGTCAAATTTCTTAAGAGGAAAGTCTAGGATATATCAATTGTTATGTTTTGATCAGATTTAAAGCAAATTGTCCACAATTTTTTTTGTAAATTATTTTTTAAAAAAATTTTAATTTGTTGCTATAATTGAACTAATTCCTTTTGAAATGTAAAAAATGTACTTACAATTTTCCCGCAAGCTGCGCAGTAAACTCTATCGTTGTTCAAATACAATTATTTGTAAGATTTATTCCAAATAGAAACCCTGTTCACTTTCGGCATGATAAAAATTTCAGTTAGGCACAAAATAATAAATTAAATTTTTCAATTTTAAGACGCCAATGAATTGATTAGTGGTGGCATAAGAGCTGTGTTTCTTCCAACGTCTTTCATCCAACTCCTAGACCAAGGCGTTATGTCAGACTCATCCAAGTTAGACGGTTCACTTTCTGTTTCGTTATCACTTGGTGGCTCTTCTTCACTGTCGCATCCAGTTTCATCAGGTTGCTGAGCTACAGCACTTTTTCCTGGCTCGACGTTTAGTTGGATTCGCTTAATATTTCGCCTGGATGGTGCAGCTAAATATCTATATATTGTATGTCTATATATACTCATAATGGCTTGCCTGAATTTGATTTCCACACCTTTCTTTTTTAAACATATGTCAATCACCTTCCTTGGAGTACTATCAAATGCCTTTTGTTCCATTTTAGAATCAACTTCTTGTAAAAGACGTTTTTCTAATATTCTCTCATATACTTTGGATGGGATTCTCAGTAGTGTTATTCCTCTGTAGTTGCTACATTCGCGTCTGTATCCTTTTTTGAAAATCTCTCACTCCATGCCCTATTAATAACTTTTGTTAGCAGTTTAATGCCCTTGTCGCCCATGTTTATAAGCATTTCTGCTGTGATTTTATCAAATCCAGCCGCCTTACCTTTCTTAAGCTTTTGTATGATTTCTTTTGTTTCTGCTATAGTTATTTCATCTTGAATTTGGTCTTCTTGCTCTACCTCTTCTGGTTCTTCTGTGATAATGTCTACACCGTTTTGGATATTCAGTAGATCCTCGAAATATTGCTTCTATCTATCTAGGATGTGGTCATTGTCATGCAGTAAGTGTCCTTCTTTGTCCCTTATTTGCTTTGGTGTTTGTGGAGCCTTTTCGGTTCTTAAATTCTTCAGGGTTTTAAATAATAACTTTTCGGCTGAGTGGTAGTCTTCTTCCATCTTGTTTCCGAATTCTTCCCAACTTTTCCGTTTCGCTGCTAGTACCATATCTTTGACTTTGATTCTTTGCAGTTCATATATTTGGTAGTTCTCTACAGTTCCGTTCCTTAAATAATTTTTCCAAGCTATCTTCTTGGACTTCACTTCTGCTTTTATTTCATTGTTCCCCCAGTTTGTACACTTTTTGCTTCTGTTATTTCTTGTTATTCCTCATGCTTGTTTACCACCGTTTAGGAGTCCTTCTTTCAGTATTTGCGTAGTATTCATGTATCATATCATTCATATATATGTTCAGTATTCATGTATATTTCAAAATTTGCCAATTTTGGTCTAAGTCACAGTCATGTTCAGCGTGCTCTGTTAGGTAGTTTTTAACGTAGTTTTCAAACTTGTTTGCTGTCTCCTTGTCCGCTAGCTTATGTGACCTGATTACTTCTATAGTGGGTGTATCATGAGCTTTACTTGTTTTCTTGGTCCCTTTCGTTATTGATTCTTGTCGCACTCCCAAGCTGGTCCTGGCTACAACTAGATAGTGGTCACTATATATTTCACCTCCTCGTTTTACTCTTACGCCTTTAATGCATTGCGTCGATGATCTATTTACTAACACATAGTATATGATGGATCTTTCGCCTCTACTTTTGACTTCTCACTATTAATATAATAACTAGTTAAAATACTATAATTAGTTAAACTCCCACATTTTTTTGTAGTTTTTCTCAGGCACCGAAAAGTTAGGAAGCTAAAGAAACTTATCAAAAATATAGCCATAATTAAAACAAGTTTTTTTCCATAAAAAAATATACTTACTTCAACTAAACAATCCCAGGTTGCACGTTAGTGTTTACTAACTAAAGCGACGTTGTCAACCGTTTGTTAAGCTTCTTAGATTTCAAGGAAAATAAAATATTCACATTCACAATTATCAATTTTGCCCCTTTGAATCAATTTCACTCCATTTTACAGTATATTTAAACAAATTTTCATAAATAATAAAAAAGTTACTAACAATAAGCAATCCAATCTGAGCGTTAAGTGATCCCTGCATAAGACACTTTTCAAATTAATGATCTGAAATCGGAGACATCCATCCGCCTGTGAATTCTTAAAAAGACACGTTTCAGGGTTTCGGCAAGCCGATCCCAAGTTTGACGATTTCCATGTAAAAATCAACGGAATATTAGTTGATGAGCAACTAAACATACATTTCTTTCCATATGAATATAATTACCAAGTACGGCAAATTTAAATTTTTCCAGTATATAGGCAGTGACTTTTGGACTCGCTTGATATTTCCGAACCCCTCCCAAAAAAAAACAAAGGCATGACACAGAAACAGATCTCGAAAAACGAGTATATTTTGAAATTTTGGATACTATTATTATGTAAATAGATACTCGTTTTTCGAATTTTTGACCTCTTTGACGATTCAAAATTTAAAAGTTACGCCAAAGAATTTCCAAGATATTTATTAGACAGGTTCATAAAAAATTATCCATCATTCTTTAATATAATAAAATTAGAAAATGAATTAAAAGTTTTATATGCTGATCCAAATATTTTCAGAAGGTGGGATAAGTTACAAGATATGTATAATTTTATATACTGCAATTCATTACAACAAACTGTTACCGAAATTAATAAATTATTGTCATTAATTCTCTCATTACCACCAACGTCTGCCTCAAATGAACGAGATTACTCTTGTCTCAAAAGAATCAAAACGTATTCTCGAAACACCATGAAACAAGAGAGAAAGTCAAGCTTGTCTCAAATGACAGAAAAAAAAAAAGTTTTAAATCCTCTCCAAAACTCTAATAAATTTTACGATGACGTTATAACCGATTTTGCTACTTCCTAACAACGTAGACTAGAGTAGAGTTAATTTATAAACATGTTTGGGTTCTATATTTATAAAAAAAAAAAAAAAAAAAAAAAAAAAAAAAAAAAAAAAAAAAAAAAAAAAAATCAATCACTCCTACGGTGATTGAAGTCTTTATTAGACGGTATATGTGACAAAAAATTGTGTCAAGTAAAAAAGGAACTTAATTGGCCGAAAAGCAAGAGATCTTTAACGCGATGGCAGACAAATGAAGACTCTGGTGGGAAGATCCATACAGGAATCCGTCTATATGGCACAGCATCGCAGCGAATGGGGACAGCAAGCTAACAATCTTTTTAGAGTGTCACCACGCATAATGTCAAGGGCTCAAGGAATGAGGAGGTCATCAGCATAATAAATATAAATAAAAGTAATATAAATTGCAATTAATCTCCTTTAATATATATTGGCAAAATATAACTTCTTACATGTTGAACATATAATAACATACTTAAAAGCATGCAGTGTTACTTTTATAAACGAATTAAATAAGTACAGAATTCAAAATAATACTTAAAAAAATAAAAATACTTTGGGTGTGCGTCTTTTATCTCAAATATTAGTAATTTTCAAAACTACGGCCCAAAGTTCGAACATGAAATCCAATTTGAATCAGTGCTTGATGATCAAGTATTTTCCTTCCATCAAATACGTACGCAGGCTTCATCATACTTGAGTAGATTCTTTTGTAATCTAGAGCCTGAAAAATATAGAAGTTAGTTTTGCAGTAAACTATTTAAACAGCTTATATCTATTTAGATTATATCATATTCTGGAAACTTCCGCAATAGCGACATCGGTAACAGTAAAATACAATAAGGGGCGACAATACTAACTTTTATAAAAATCTAATGGATCGAAATGGTAGTATTCTACGATCCAAGAGAGAAAGAACTACAGTTAGGAAGGGATGACAAAAAAATCTTCTACTGGACGGTAATATTTTTTTATCCGGGAACTATGATAATATTTTTAAAATATTAACACATTGGTTCCCATTTGTATCAATATAATAACCAGAAATATTTTCACCACAAACCACATCCGATACAGCATTCAAGTGGATATTATCTTGCATGAATACACTTGAAATGTATTTATATGGATGTCTGCATACCTCTGGGCTCTAGTAACTCACATTTTCGATAGTTCGAAAATACATTACTATACCGACGTAGCAACGTTGGAAAGAAAGCGTTTAGCGGTAAACACGTGTTCCGGCATCAGCCCTGTTCCATTGCATGCACTGTGGTGCATTGCTTTACGTTATAAATAATGTCTAATAGTTCCAGCGAAGCATCTCTCAATAAAACCTATATTTTCTGTAGTATTTGAGGTTTTTGAATAAAAATGACTGAAAAGGTATGTACATTAATTATAATATACACTGGCTACGATTTTTTTGCCATTCCAAGATGTTTATTTCTGACACATACGGGCTTCGATGAAGGGATCGTGTGTACCAGAAATACCAGTAGGTTGTGTTTTTTGTTTGAAAAAAGTGTATAACTTTTTTTTAGAGATGGCTGCAGGTCTATTTTTTTTAATTTTGTGTATTTTCTCAAAAATTAAATTTCTGATTTTTGCAGGTTTTTCCGTTAGGTGCGCTAACCTTAAAAACCAGAAAAACGGTTTTTTAGGTGTTTTTGGGAATTTTCCCCATGGTATACTTCAAAATAGATCATATAAAGGTTGTTTTTATAAATTATATATAATTTGAACTAACTGAGTCCTTTAGACAGAAACAAAAACAACATGGATGAACTATGTGACAACATTTGAAGACGATAGTAATGTCACCATCACACAAAATAAAAATAACGATTCCGGACCACCTATTCTCGAAGCGGAACTAGAAGCTGATATAAACAACATTAAGGAGGGAAAAGCCGCAGGACCAGACAAGTCCTACTCAGAATTTTTGAAAATTATGGATAAAGATGAAATAAAAAGACTTACCTTGATTTTCAACAATATACACCAAAGTGGAAAAATACCCCAACAGTGGCTAAGATCAACTTTTATAACAATCCCTAAAAAACCCAATGCCAAAAAAGGTGAAGATTATCGAATAATAAGCCTTATGAACCATCTCCTGAAAACTTTTTTAAAAATAATACACAAAAGAATATATAAAAAGTGTGAAGAACACATGACAAACACACAATTCGGCTTCAAGGATGCATTGGGTACTCGAGAGGCACTTTTTGCAATACAAGTTCTCTTTCAAAGATGTTGAAACGTGAATTGTGATATATATGTGTGTTTTGTTGATTACCAGAAAGCGTTCGATAGAATAAAACATGAAGAACTGATGAAAATATTAAATTCAATTGGTCTAAACAGCAGAGATCGCCGTATAATAAACAATATCTATTACGAAACAAACTGCAGCTGTCCCCATTATTGTTCAATACATATTCAGAGCACATTATGAACCTAGCGCTAACGAACATAGACGAGGGAATACTTATAAACGGAGAACGATTGAACAACATAAGATACGCTGATGATACTGATATTTTTGCAGACAGTCTTGAAGGTCTGCAGACACTTGTCTCTAGGGTGGCAGAAGTAAGTAGCAGGTTTGGGCTTGATTTTAACATCAAAAAAACCAAATACATGGTTATAAGCAAAAATAGGATACCACCTGGTCAATTACTAGTTAACCAACAACCTATAACACAAATCACCAACTTTTGTTATCTGGGTGCAAACTTAAATGAACAGTGGGACCAATCGACGGAAATTAAGATATAGAGAGTACTTAGTAACTCCAACTGAATTGTTTTTTAAATACCTACCTCTTAGATAAGATATTTATGTGACTTTCATCGATTACGAAAAGGCTTTCGATAAGGTGAACCTGGGACGTTTTTGAACATATTAAGAACCAAAGTCATTGAAGCTAAATATCTACGTTTCCATGAATGTTTCTAGGGCCAAATTTATGATTTCAGTCGCCAACTTCACAATACTTCCTTACAGATATATCAACAAAATATTTAGAGAGTTACTAACTTTAAATATTTGGGATGCTACATCGCAGACTAATTAAATCCAAGTAAAGAGATCAAGTGCAGAATTGAAGCAGCAACATTTTCGCGCGCGTAACTGACATTCAAAATCGTCGATTGCTTCAAGCGTTGTATCTGAGAGAACGGTTCATTCTACACAAAAAATGCTAATAAACATTTTTGTCCAAAATTATCTTAGCTACATTTTTTAAATGAAACATTTTTTTCTATGACGTACAGATTTTTGGTAAATCGATTTTTTCCGTTTTCTCCCCTCTAAAAGGGAGGTTTTAGGAGAAAGCTCGAAAGAAAAGTGGTAAACTCTTTTTCATCTTTTTTGGCGTCCTAAAATTGACATTCTTGGCAAAAATTCAGCTTGTTTTTGCAAATGTATGATATTTAGAGGTTCAGTGGCATTTTCGTCTCTGACGACTGGTATATTACGTCTTAAAAATGTCTTGGTTTATTAACTATTATCGCAAATACGATTAGAACAATAACAAAGTTATTTCACCGACTTTCCGGTAATTTTCGCAACATAACTGAACGCTTCCTAATACATTCTACTTACTATAAATTCGTCCCATTCTGTACAAACAACAATAGCGTGACATTCCTTCGCAGCTTCGTAAGGATCATCGTATGTCGCAAATTTCTCTTTATACAAACTGGGAATCGAACCATCGTCAGGTTTAGTAAGATCTTCATAAATTTGTTTTATACTAACCTAAAAATTATCATTAAAGTTTATTTAATAAATTATACATTTTTTCGTAAATATTACTTTTGGGTCATAAATTCGAAGAGATGCTCCCTCATCTAACAAAGTTTTCGCTACGTGTATAGCTGGGCTCTCTCTAGTATCGCCTGTATTTTTCTTGAAGGCAAAACCAAGCATGCAGATGTTCTTATCGCTCAAGGTATTAAAATTTGATTGTATAATTTGTTTCGTAAATCGGCTCTTCTGATATTCGTTCATATCTATTACCTGCTGCCAATAGGCAGCAACTTCTGGTAGGTTACAACATTCACAAATATATACTAAATTAAGAATATCTTTTTGAAAACAGCTTCCTCCAAATCCTAAAATTTAATTCATAATTGTATATATATTTTCAACAAGTTTCTTACTTCAACAATACTTAAGCTTGTACAATCAAAATACTGTATGTAAATGAACTTTGCACTCAATATTTAAACTACGAATATATGCTAATAACCTGGAATGAAGCGTGGAAATACTGATCCATAAAAAGCAAGAGGAGCTGATGACTGTAACGTAAAAAGTATGGATATATCGGATATGAATATAATGAGAGAGTTGTATGATAAAATTCTTTGAAACTATCAGATAGCTTTATAATAAACAAAAGCCTACATGGATGTTGCATATTTTCGGTCTAAAACAGAAAAATAAATGAAATAATAATGCTAGGATATGTACTCTACAAGCATACTATATATGTACATATATAACGATAAAAAATCTATAAAATTGTCTTACCAACTGAAGCCTGTAGAAATTTGGAGCCAATCCTTGAGTCTAAGCCCACAGCTCTAGCTACTTCCGATATATCTGCTCCTGTAGATTCACATACTGCTGACAAAGAGTTAATGCTAGATATCCTCTGAGCCAGCATAGCGTTAGCAGCCTAAAATATATAGATGTAGGCAGAGTACATTTCTCTAAATATCATAACAATTATTAACTGAAGAGGATATTGAAGATTCTTTCTATGACCCGCTCCAACGAGAATGCTATACAGAACCCGGACGTGACCTCATCATTTTACTCGAGAGATTTAAAAAAACTGGTAAATAAGAGGCAAAAACACCAAATGTATCAAGAGTTGTTAGTTGGAAAATCTACTAGATGTGGAAGGACGATGGCAATATATCAAGAACAGTACACTAAATGCGGCAGAGCAGGCAATAGGAGAACAAGAGAAGCATCTAAACGCTGAGTAGGTTTGACGCTGAAAGTATAGTTCATCCCAAACCCTTCTTTCAGTGCGTCACAGTTTATCGAATTCTCTCTAACGCATTAAGCTAGAAGTGACAGAAAAAAACGTGAGTCTGTGATTATTATACATAGAACTTAGAAAATTATATTTCGTTCACGGGTATTTGTATATTAAAGTGAATTCTACTTACGGATATATAATTGGTCGGAGTTTAGAATACGCTAAATAGATATCCAATCAATGATGCGCATAAATATAATTTGACGCAGATGGTCTCGATAGTGACAGTACTTTGACAATGTCAACTGATAAAATGATAATTGTCATTCCAGGTTAGTCGTTTCAGACGTTTTACAGTGAAAATTTAATTTTGTATTTATTGTCATAAAAATATTTTAAATATGCCGAGATATACCGAGAATGAACAAAGACTAATATTAAAATTATTAAATTATTTTCAATTAGAAAAAGAGGCTGGGACAACTTTATTACCAGTTTCTGCCGTTCGTGAAGTAAGTTTTAAATTATTCTAAAAAATATTCACATTAGTAGTTTAAATACTATACATTTTAGCCGTAGTGTTTGTAATAAATAATAATAAATACATAAATAAATCTTAGCTAATTAAGCACTTTCCTTGGAGTGTATAGAATAGGAATTATGACAAACTGCCGTTTCAATATAATGCACAATAAAAATTTTTATACAGGACGGGCCCTCTAATATGTAAATTAAAAAAAAATTGAATTTTAAAGTTTTTACTCCACATTTTCAAAAAATAACATTTTCACATTTAGCCGATTACGATCCTTCAACTGTCAGATTTAACTAAAATGCCATGCAATAATTCTCGACCTTCTTAAAATCCTATATGACGTCAAAATTAGTGACGCACTGAAAGAAGGGTTTGGGACAGACTGTAGATTGATTATAAGGCAAAAGGACGATGCGAGGACAAAATATTTACAACTAGGAACAAGAAGTAACAAGGAAGAGTACTGAACAGGCCAGAACCCACAGAAGGACACCTAAAGTTCTGTTTTGATAAATACTTTCACGTTTTTCATTCTTGTTTTTCGAATATGTTCTCATATTTCAATTTTTATTCAAGCCTAACCTTTCCACGTAGTTTTCGAATTTTGCAAGTATATGCTTTAGTAATTTATCATTTTCATTGTATATAAATGTTCTTGTCCTTACTCTCTCATTCTCATTTTCATAATTATAATTTTTTATACATTCTGCAATATATTGGCAAATATCTTTGTTCCAAAGATCAAATATTGCTTCAACTAATATTGGCTGCTTCTTTGTGTAGTACTTTCCTGGATTTTGTGGAAACTGAACATGTATACATGTTTTTAAATCATAGGCATCAAACAAGAAAACAGCGTTTGTTGCTACAAGGTCTACAGATTTCTCATAACGAAGGTTGTGACAAATATATTGTAAATGATGACTTTTATTGATGAAGGTTGTTTTTACTTAAATAGACAGATGAATAAAAATGGCTCTCAGTAGTGGCCAACAGTATTGCACAATTTTTTAAAAAGATATAAGCAAGATAGTGGTATAGTATCAGAAGCACTAAAAATTGGAGGGGATGTATTACTTGAAAAAATTAAACAACTTTTCAATATCTGCCTTCACAGCGCCAATATTCCAACAGACTGGAACAACGCTACTATGATTCTATTACACAAAGCAGGAGATAAAGCAAATTTAGAGAATTACAGACCGATTAGCCTCCTCAGCCATATATATAAGTTGTTTACGCGAATACTAGTTAAGAGAATGGAAAGAAAATTAGAGACTTATCAACCAAGGGAACAGGCAGGATTCCGAAAAAGTTACGGAACAAATGACCATCTACAAAGTATAAAAACCCTAATAGAGAAAGCAGTGGAATACAATAAACCTCTAGTTCTAATATTTATCGATTTTCACAAAGCCTTTGACACAGTTGAGCTCAGCAAAATATTACAGGCGCTTAAAGAATGCAGGCTAGATTATAGATATACTAAATTATTATACAAAATATACCTGCAGGCAACAACCACTGTCAGATTACATACTAACAGTAATCGCATAAAAATAGAACGGGGGGTTAGACAAGGAGACCCAATGTCACCTAAACTTTTTAATACGGTGCTAGAACATGCTTTTAAGAATTTGGATTGGATGACAAAGGGAATAAAAATAGATGGAGAATATCTAAACAACTTACGTTTCGCCGATGATATACTTATAATAGCTGAAGATCTAGGTATGGCAAGAGAGATGGTACAGGAACTCGTTGTGGCTACAGAAAGTGTAGGTTTAAATATAAATATCTCGAAAACAAAAATCATGACCAATTTGGTACCCAACCAGAACATCAGTATTGGTGGAAAAGAAATAGAACTCGTAGATAGATATAAATACCTGGGACATGAAATTATGATTGGCAGGGATAACCAGACTCATGAACTGAAGAGAAGAATCGGCCTTGGGTGGGCAGCATTTGGAAAACTGAGAGAAACTTTCAAAAGTGAGCTGCCCACATGCCTAAAGAGAAAGGTATTTGATCAGTGCGTCCTCCCAGTCTTGACGTACGGAGCAGAAACACTTACCTTAACAAAAGCAGCAGCTACCAAACTGAGAGTCACGCAGAGAAGAATGGAGCGGTCCATGTTAGGAATAACTCTGCGAGACAGAATAACCAACGAAGACATCAGGAGAAGAACCGGAGTGACTGACATCATCGAGAAGATAGCCAGACTAAAATGGAGATGGGCAGGACACATAGCCAGAATGACAGATGGGCGATGGACAAAGAGGTTATTGGAATGGAGGCCAAGGGAAGACAAGAGAAGCGTCGGTCGACCACCTACAAGATGGACTGACGATTTAAGAAGACCCAATAAAAACTGGATGAGAGCGGCGCAAGATAGAAGGGGTTGGAAACATGAGGAAGAGGCCTATGTTCAGCAGTGGACTCTTGAGGCTGGATGATGAGTGGTATATAACATCATTCTATTTCTAAAGTAAATCTGCGTTTATAGGCATATATTAAAGCATCAATATGTTTTGAATTTTTTATATAATATTTTGAAAAGACAAATTTACTCCGGATCGCTCTTTAGTAATGATGACGTGTTTTTATATTTTTCAAAAAAGTCAAAAAGTGTTAAAATTACGACTGAATACTTACAAGTTTTGATAACTCAGAAGACCATGTATTCATGGTAATAATCTTCCCCCTGGGTATCCAGTTTTCATAAACTGAGCATAACACCTCTATTGCTTCTCGTCCAGCTTGAGTATCTTCTCCTCCAATTAAAACTCTATCAGGATTGAGCAGATCATTGACTGCCGTGCCTAAAAACACATCAATTACATAATTTATACTTTATTAAAGATCAACCATATACCTTCGGCCAAGAATTCGGGATTTGATAATATTTGATGAGTGGTTCCCGGCTTCTGGTTAGCTCTTAAAATGTTTGCTATACTTTCAGCAGCCCTAACAGGGACAGTACTTTTCTCTACTACGATTTTATTAGTTACAGCTACATCTGCTATTAGTCTGGCTGCACCTTCGATGTATTTTAAATCAGGAGCTCTTCCCTAAAAACAGTAGATTTAATGTATACAACACCCCAAAATCTTCCTAAAAAAACTTCCGTCATTATTTTATAAAGAGCGGTGCATTATACATCCACAAGGTAGGAGCACGAGCTTTTAGGCAGATGCCTTCTACATGTGTAGTGCAATGCCCTCTATGGTCAAATTCACACTTAAGAGTTTAGTACAGTTCACCAAAAATAGCTGAAAGTCTAAAATTCTAACTGCCTGCGCGAACAATGAAGTGAGAACGCACTCGGAAGGAAAAAGATAGCCTGTACGCGCGGGTGAACTTTAAAATATAGGTACAATCGGAGATACAAATATAGAAATGTAAAGTTTGAATAGTTTCTAATGGGTCCTATACACAATTATCATTACTGTCATTACTTTTCTTCAGTATATTTCAGTATATTTGTGGTATTTGTTCCACAAAGTGAGATGTAAAAAAATAGATCCAACAAAAACCGCTTGTGTTGCTATAAATTATGGCATTATAAACCAAAAATTATATTTTTATATTGACCATTTCTACTTTATATTACCATTATATTGACCAAAAGGTTTCGGAGAAAAAGGGCGTAAGCAGTAGGGTAATAAAGTAGTAATAAAATCGTCTAATGCAATACTAATAGAAATTAGATGTTCGGTTCCTGTGAAGCATAAATATGGTGTCTTTGTACCAGTACCTTTTGTTAAAAGCGGCCTTTATCTTTGAATATTTACTCAAAGTATGAAAAAAGTGTAAACTCTGAGAACAGGTCAATTTACAGAAAACTGAGTACATATTTAAAAATATGAAAAAAGAATGGTAAAAAATGAGATATTTATAATATAACCTTTCTCGTATCCATATACGAGTATCCACAGTAATATACCACTATTCTAACTTGTACCACATATTTTCTCTAATATTTCCAGTAGTCTAGTAGTAGTAGATAGTATTGCAGAAAAAAGTAATTAAAAACCTATAAATAAAGTGAAGTTGATCAGCACAACTTACCTTGCCATTTCCATTCAATTTTGTGGGTGTGTTCACCGATATGAATATCAAGTCAGCATCTAATATTGCTTGTGTAATGTCAGTGGTAAAGAATAGATTCCTATTTCTGCACTGCCACACTATATTATTCAAACCAGGCTGAAAATACACATAATCTACTTAGTTTTATTTATTACATATATATATATATATATATAATATATATATATATATATATATATATATATATATATATATATATATATATATATATATATATATTATATATATATATATATATGCTTGTTGATACCCAGATAAAGGTACTCAACTGGTCTGGCAATCCGTCAGACTTGAATCCAATAGAAAATCTTGAAGCTAATGAAGAAAGAAATATCTAATGAAATTTTAACCACAAAGTGTCAGCTGATCAAGTGCTTGATAGAAGTATGGCACAGGAGTGAAACAATTCAACAAAACTGCCAGAAATGTATAGAAAGTATGTCAAGAAGGTGTCAGATAGTCATTGTTGCTGGTATTAGGTGTAAGGCATAATTTGAAGTGTTTTTATGTAATTATCAATTCTTTTTTAATGTGTGTAAACTTTGTAAGCTGCTAAATCACAGTAAAATAAAAATTAATACAAAAATATGTTTAATAGCTAAGTACATACAATTACATTTGATAATTTCTTCCACTGTCCAAATAATATCGTTAACATCAAAAAGGGTTTGCACTGACTTGTTATATATTGAGAATGTGGTTGTCATTTGTGACATGTATATTACTTTCTTAAGTGATATATTGAATAGCACACAGAAATGAGGATCTTGACTTTGTTTTGTTTTAAAAGGTTTAGACAATTCCCTTTAATCCACACTCATTTTTTTCAATGGTTAGTTTTGTTAAAATTACCAACTTATTTGGTTATATTGCTATTTCTTATAGAGTTGTAAGCTACCTTATGGTCTATAAATATATGGTGAGTATATATGCCAAACTCCAGTGTTTTTTCTAAATACAATTTTTGTCTGGGTTGAAATTTGATAAATGGTTGATTTACCACCTATAAAACTAGCCTGGTACATCCTGATTATCCTTTCTGCATATGTTACCATATGGTAGAGAATATTTTATACATTATATTTAGAAGCATAATTCCATTGCCATCAGAGTATATAAAGATATCTCCATTCTTTTGTATCATGCAGAGTATTCCAATATTTTTAGTTGCTTAGCATCATTATTATATCTTGGCAATGATCTCTACATACAGGTAGATTATCTATTTTGAATGATTTGTTTCTGGCCAGTTTTTTAACTGCATCTCTAACTTCAAGAATTGTTGGAGGTTCCTCTTGCCTCTCTTCTGTTAAGTTTATTTTGCTTGCCTTATTTCCCTTATCTTGACAGTTCCGTCCCCTATATTAAGTACCTGACTAAGTTGTTCCACTAATTGATATAATACATCTGTCCTTGCTGTTAAGAGCCATCCTTTTGGCTTCTGCAATGGTTTGGCATTGCATTGTATTCGTTTCTGTTGGTATTAACTTCCTTCTGAATTATTTTTGTATATTAAGATTTTCTATAATATATTTAATTTCCTTATTTAAGTCGTTTTGCTTCTTTTTGTGTGATGCATTTAATTTAAAAAAAATTATTAAAATAAAAAATGCAATCATGTTTAACTATAATATATAAAGGATTGTAATATATGCAGTGTGGCTAGGTGTAATAAAATAATAAAGGAAAACTATTAACAACAGAACTGAAATTTAGTAAGCCCTTACAAATACCATGGCATACTAGTGTAGCAAAAAGGATAAATAATAAGTTACTAGTAAGGGACAAAAGCACTTACCTCATAAATTGGAAGTTTTTCTGAGTTCCACTGGGCTATTCGTTTAGGGTTGAGGTCAGCTACAGTAACTTTAATATCTGCACATTTAAAAGCTATCACACTGCAGGTTGGCCCTCCTACATAACCAGCTCCAAGGCAGCAAATATTTTTTATTGCCATTTTAATAACTGATTTAGATATTCTGGAAATTGTATTTACAGATTTTACAATGATAAAAAACTAAAAGACATTTTAAAATATAAGTCGTAGACAATGTATTGTATTTAATAAATTTGATGTTCAAATCACTAATTAAATAAAATAGTTTTTATTCCAGTCAGTATTTTAAATTAAATATTTACAAGAAGCTTACCTGCTTTTACTATCACAGATTGTTTCTAGGTGTTTTTTTAAACCAAATGCATTGAGTGAAATATAACAAGAATTGACACTTATTGCCACTTGATTGTTAAAGCATAATCTGAAATTTAAAAAAATAGTCCCTTAAGGGGTATTCTGTCCTCAAATCTAAGAAACAGTGCTACAAATACATATATATTAAGAAAACAGTGATAAATGTATGTTTTCAAAATTAGATGTTAAAACTTGATAATGGTTTATCTCATTAAAATGAATGAAAGGATAGAATGCTTCTCATCTGTATTCTTTGCTTTTAGCAGAAAAGCAATGGCATTGTTAGGTACCTGACATAAAAAAGGATAAACAAATTAAAATTCTAAACAGGACTGAATTAAGATTAAAACTATGGGAAACAGACATTACCGTTTTTCGCAATCATGTAACAAATAGTATTTAATAAGTTGTCGCCAGAATTAATCTGAGGTGACTACTACAATCTTATAAAATAAATCCTTTAAACATATATATAATCCCTGTTTATTTCTTATGTTTTTCAAATATACTTACATAAAGAGATATGTTTTGCTAGACGGTTTACGTTTTGTTTATTTAATTTACTAATAATGACTTAAAAGTATTTTTAAAAACAATATTTAAGACAGTTTCCTTTAGCAATTTATATTTTTTTAAATAATTTACACTGTTAACTGTTGTATCTACTTGAACTTATACTTTTAGCCACGTGGGTCGCTGATTGAGCTTCTATTGGTTCTTCTTCTTTTCTTTATACTGACATTTCAGTCCGTCGGCCGTCAATGGCGTCGTTTGGTTGGACTCGATACTAACTGAGAGATGCGACTGATTTGCAATTTGCATATTGCGATTTTTTTTATTGCCATAAATACTGAAGGTGATATTTGTTTATTTAATTATTTTGAAACTGAATGAAAAGTGGCTTCCTGACTTCAGTCTACTTGGGATATGTTAGTAGGTTTACTTAACGTTTATTACTTATTACAATAATTGTACCAGAAAGTAGAAGACTTAATTATTCCCAGAGATAGAAATTTAAATGTTACTTTATAATAATTATGATGACTAGTCAGTAGCGCACCTAGAATTTGCCTCTGGGGGGGTTTTGGTTGGTCACCGAAATTTTTTTTATGATGTTACCTCCATTTTAAGTCCTTAAAATGTGTGAGTAATACTGTCGGAATAGGGTCCGGGGAGGGGTTTAACCCCCCAAACCCCCCCTGTGTGCGCCACTGTGACTAGTCAAGGAATAGGAATTAGTAAAACCATTTGATATCTGTAAATGTTTTCTCAATTTTTGATTACTATTATTGGTAAGATCTAAATATACTTTTTTTATTTACTAATTTTCTAATGTCAATGAAGATATTATGTATGTTGCAAGTTGCTCTACAGGATATGTTGTTCCATGGCTCAATATTCTTATACTAAGGATGAAGCCACTGGAGTTCCATAACAAAACTTTCTAAGTAATTTGGTTGTTACTGCATTAAGCTGTCAAATTTGTCACCACAGTATTTAATATCTGGATCCCAAACATATGTCTTAAGGGAACATTATTAGGTATTATTATCTTAATGTTTCTATTGCCAATCAAATTACATACCTTCATTTGTTCTTGTTTGTTATTTTCTTGTTTCAGATATCAGTTTCTTTCTATCAAGTCAGTTAGAAAACGTTCTGTGCACATTTTGATTGTTTGTTATATTTTATATAATTTAAATTTATATTATAAAAGGACTTAATTGTGCTTTTATCGACTTACATAGTCTGTCCACTGCTTCCAGAAGATATGCTTCTCCCTTTGTTTAGAGAAAACTTGTATTTTATCTTGTTCTTTAAGTGCTGTACCTGTTCCAAAGGTTGGGAATAATCAAAGCTGTGTACTACCTTACCTAGGAATGTTTTCTGCTGATTTTTCTCTGCATTATGAGATGAAACTGTTGATATTTGTCACCTCTCATAATGTGTCCAAGGTAATATAGTTTTTGCTTTTAACTAGTTATTACAAGTTCTTTTTCTTTTTTCATATGCCTCAACACCTTGGTATTGGTGATTCTCTATATAAATGAAATTCATAATATTGTAGATACAGCCAGAACTCAAAAGCTTCTGTTTTCTTAATGTTGTTCATCTTAAGTGTCCACGATTCCATATCGTAGTACAGCACTGATAGGCATAGCATTTCATAAGCTGTACCTTTAATTCTAGACTTAACACCACAATTACAGAATACAATTTTTAATCTTACTCTTACTCAAACTAGTATTTTAATATTTTCGTCTCAGGTACATCTTAATGCGATTAAAATCTTTTTCTATATTTGGCTATTTGATTTATCTTCGTTTCATCCTCTTCAATCAATCTTACCTCATATTAAAGAATAAATTTTCATTGTGTGATGGAACAACAACAGAGCACTCATTTTGGGTATAAATTTTAATGAAATCGAACCCCTACATTTTGCATCTAGTTATATAACAAATAGAGAAGATTCTGTGCTTCAACCAATACTTATTTCGAATTACAATAAGTAGGTACATAGGATCAGTCAATCACCACGATTTGCTGGTGGAAAAACATACCGTTGCGGTAAAAGGCAAAAAATGCTACTGGTGTCTATTTACAAAGGTTGTGGATATGGCCCTTGTAAATAGCCACATATTATAAAATAAGTCTTTTGAGCTTTCTCGCGTGATGTCAATCTAGTGGATGCAAAGAAAACTACGAACTTTTTGTAAAAAAATGTAATGTGGAATAGAATGTTTTATTAAATATAATAAATATTACAAAATTGAATTGTATTTTATTATATAACAAATAGAAAAATATACACTACAATATTTTTACACATATAAGCGTCTTTCCTAGGTTTTCCTTGGTCTTCCTTTCCTACTTCTTCCAGGAACTTGAAGTGGTCTCGACGTTGAACATGCCAAGACGAACCTATGATCTCTCATCTTAGCATTTATCGTTGCTCCACCCCTACACTACTATATATATATATATATATATATATATATATATATATATATATATATATATATATATATATATATATATATATATATATAGGATCACTCGAAGAGTGGCGGGTTTTTCGTTCAAAGATTGGAGAAAAAAGACAAAGAAGGTGGCTACTTCATCTATTTATTTGAAGACGCTTCGCTATCTAATCAGAAAGCATCATTTGTTCATCTAAAAAGAATAATATGAAAAACCAAACATCCATAGAGAGGTTAGTACAAAAATGTTACCTCAAAAAGACATGTAGGTAGCAATCAATGGTATAAAATGTAAAGAAGCTTAAGATATTAGACATTAAATAGTTACGTTGCACAAACAATCACATGAAACAAGTTCAGTTTGCAATTAAATACAAACGAACAGAAAAAGAACCATGTGGTTATTATACATGTAATTTAAAAAAAAAGTATGTAAAAAACTTATAAAATATAAGTACCTATTTGCCGAGAAACTAATAAGATCACCCTTCCAACAGAAAAATATTAATTTATTTAATTTTGACTTTAAGTAACATTATTAAAGTGGTTGCAAAAGTTTACTGTAGTAATCTTGTAAAAAATGGAATGACAGTTACCACAAAAAGCTTCTACACTATCTGGAGACCATAGAAAAACCGAACACACACTGTGTTCAGTTGTTCTCTGCTGGAGACACTCGGCAAATGGAAACCCATTGTAATTGTAAACCGACGAACTATCACCATCTATCACGTGAAGAAGCAGTGTCCTTGAAGTCAAACAAAAGTAAACAAACAAATGAGGTAGATCCTTCCATATCCATAATATAAGTGTCTAAGTTGTAACTGGTTAGCCAGCCACAGGTACAGATTCAATTCAACTTCCACAGTCAAAGATTCATAATACTTTAGAACTGACTAATTAATATGAATTATATATATATATATATATATATATATATATATATATATATATATATCAAATTAATTTAAATGTTATTAAACTATTTCATCAAACATTATTTTATATATTTTATAACATTAATAAATAAATCAATAAAATATTAGTTGAATAGCAATCATGCTTTAAGTAAAACAGAAAATTTTATTTGAATTTATTTAAAAGTAAAAATGTATACAAAAACACACCATGGGAGACAATTTTAAAGTAAAAAACAGGGATAAAGCCTAGTTCTGCAATATTAATGCATGATAAATTTGGCTCTAGTTACCAATGTTCGTGCGTTGCCAAGAATCTTAACTTCGTTAAAGTCCACTTTATGATTTGTGTTCATAGCATTCTTAGCAAGAGCACAAGTATGCTAGGATAGGTTAATATTACTGCGGTGTGTCGTAAGACGCCCCCTCAGTGATCTCCCTGTCTGAAAGATGTAACACGAGTCACTCTCAGCACAAGGTATGTGATAGATGACATTGACTTGCTCCAAAAGGGACAGGGGTGTAACTTGTGGTTAACATATTATCTTCCATTCTGATGACACGCATGTCTAAGAAGGGAATACTATTAGTGG
The DNA here is from genome assembly GCF_040954645.1 of Diabrotica undecimpunctata. Taxonomy (NCBI): domain Eukaryota; kingdom Metazoa; phylum Arthropoda; class Insecta; order Coleoptera; family Chrysomelidae; genus Diabrotica; species Diabrotica undecimpunctata. The sequence goes on from NC_092812.1 coordinate 54,338,925, forward strand.
TGGGGTCCTCAAGTTCAACAGTGAACTGTAAGTGAGGATCAAACTCATTGAACTGTTATGTAGTAATAACTGGTAATAATAAATGTAGATGGCTCAAATAAACATATATTTCAAAAGAACGTTTTACAAAACATGTGCCTTTTACAAACTCTCTAATTAATTACATTATAGAGGTTATGTCCTCAAATACATAGTAACTTGACAAATGACAGTACCTATTTTAAACTAAACACAGATATACAAAAATAACAAAACGCAATTCTTCTTATTCTTAAACATGAATATCTTACAAATACCTCCCTTTACAAATTCAATCGTTGTGGTGGTTTAATTTCCCTCTTAGGTCTACTACTAACTAACTTAAGATTATCTTTTGCACTAGATACAGTTTTTAACAAAATTCCATTTTCAACCTCTGAAGTATTTTTATCAAAATTTAAATCATTCGAACCTATTTCTGGAATCGCCTCTAGCTCTGTCTCAGGAGTTATCGGTAGTTCTTGCTCTGATTCATTTTGTATAATAACCGGATTTTGCACAACTACATCTAAAGGTTGAGACACATTCTCATTTGGCACAATTACATCTAAGGGATTAGATATATTCTTTAATATCTGGTTCAAATGTCTTTTCCAAACAATGTTTTGATCTATTAACTTACAAAAATAAATTCTATCACCTAAAATCTCATCAATCTCACATTCCACCCAACCTTTTTTATTTGGGTTCCTATAATCTCTACACCAGACTCTCTCCCCTACTTCAAAATGTACATCTCTTTTCCCTTTATAATTCTGTTCTTGCTTATTTGCTTTTTCATTAACTTGCACACCTTTTGGTGCTAATAAATCTAAACGTGTTCTTATCTTTGACTTAAAAATAACATTTGAGGGAGACAACCCTGTTGTAGCATGAACTGAATTTCTGTAAGAGAAAAGATATCGACACAATAATGTATTTAATGAAACATTTTTGTTTTTTTCATCTAAAAGTGCTTTCCTTAAACCAGATTTAACAGATTTTACCGCATTTTCCGCAAATCCATTTGATGCTGGGTGAAAAGGTGGTGAAGTTAAAAATTTTACACCATTATTAGTTAAAAAATTACAAAAATTTTCAGAAGTAAACTGACTTCCATTGTCCGTTTCAACAATTCGCGGCAAACCAAATCGGGAAAAACATTCTCTAAAACGATCTATAGTAGCTTCTGTATCAGTAGAACTCATTATGAAAGCTTCAGGCCACTTTGAAAAAGTATCAATAATTATGAGTATCATTTTCCCCTTAATAGGTCCCATAAAATCAGCATGAATTCTTTCATAAAAATAAGTCGATAATTGAGTTTTAATTAATTTAGCTTTGGTGGGCTCTGGTTTTAGATGTCCACAGACCTTACAACCATTTACTATTTGTTCTATATCAGAATCTAGATTAGGCCACCAAAAGTATGAACGTGCATTTGATTTCATTTTAATTATCCCTTCATGATTACTATGAAGTTCCTCAAGCAATTGTTGTCTGAGGCTAGTGGGAATGACTGCTCGATAACCCCACATAATAATACCCTTTTCTATTGAGAGTTCATTCTTTCTAACTAAGAAAGGCTTAAAAATTAAATTTTCAGTATGCTTAGGAAACCCATATCTAATTAAATTATACACATTACCTAAAACTACATCTTTTCGTGTTTCAGAACATACTAAATTTGAATCAACTGGTAGTAAGTTTTCCACCAAATTGATATATTCAAAATTTAAATCTGTTTCAATTTCATCTTCACCTACAGGTAAAGGTAATCTTGATAGAGCATCAGCTTTAGAGTTATCGACGCCTTTAATAAAGCGAAAAGTATAATTAAAACCAGCTAAAAACAATGACCAACGTTGAATACGCCCAGCAGCCATTTTTGGTAAGCTTTTATGCTCTCCAAAGATAGCTTGCAGAGGCTTATGGTCACTTGAAATTTCAAATTTCTGACCAGCTAAATATTGGTAGAGTTTAGAAACAGACCAATATACAGCTAATGCTTCTTTCATTATCATTGAGTAACCTTGCTCAGCCTTAGTCAACACACGAGAAATATAATAAATTGGCCTCTCTGAACCATCAGCCATTACATGCATTAGAACCGCTCCAATACCATAGTCACTAGCATCACAAGCTAAACGAATAGGTTTCTGTGGATCATAATGAACTAACAATTTGTCTGAAACTAATTCTTTTTTTGCCATTTCACATTCTTTTGTCCACTTAAATTCTGTACCTTTACTAATTAAATTGTATAGAGGCTTCAAAATTCCTTGCAAATTTTGAATAAAACGTGAATAATAGTTTATCATCCCAGCAAAAGCACGAATTTCTGTTAAATTCTTAGGTCGAGGTGCATTAATTATAGCACTTACTTTTCCTTTATCTTTTTCTAATCCTTGGCTTGTAATTTTATGACCCAAGTAAGAAATACTATCTTTAAAAAACTCACATTTTCCTGAATTTAACCTAAATCCAGCCTTGTCTAATCTACATAAGACTTCCTCCAGATTTTTTAAATGTTCATCAAAATTCTTACCTGTGACAACCACATCATCTAAAAAATTTACAGTACCTGCACAACCTTGTAAAACTTTTTCTACAATAGCTTGAAATATTGAACAAGCAGGTTTTGTACCATAAGGCAAACGATTTACCTTATAAATACCATATGGGGTACTCCACGATAACAAACGACTGGTATTATCATCTAAAACTAACTGGTTATAAGCATTTAAAAAATCCAATTTAGTAAATTTTTGACCACCCTGTAAAGCAACAAAGATATCATCTATTCTGGGTAAGGGATGATTAAAATCTTTCAAATACTTGTTCACTGTTATTTTATAATTGCCACAAATACGAATATTGCCATTTGCTTTCATAACAGGCACTAGTGGTGTTCCCCAATTCGAATTTAAAATTTTCTCTATAACCTTTTCAGCTTCTAATTTGTGAAGCTCATTTTTCACCTTCTCACGAAAAGCAAACGGAACTGGGTGAGGTTTGTGGAAAATGGGCTTAACCTTTTCATTCATTTCTAAACTGACTTTTTCATCTTTATAGGAACCCAACTCTTTTTTAAAAACATTTGAATATTTTGACAACAAATCAGATAACTTATCAGGGCAAATCGTTATATCATTTATAATAACTTCAGAATCTTTCAAAGACAAATTAAATTTATTAATGATATCCCGGCCTAATAAAATTTTTGTAGCTTTTTTAATTATAATCAATTCACACATTTTTGAACAATTGTTTATTGATACATTAACTGAAATCTTGCCTTCAGGTATAACTATTTCTCCTGAATAAGTTTTTAATCTAAGAGAAGTATTCTCCAATGGAACATGACCTAGTTTCTCTTTATAAAATGAATATGGCAAGCAAGAAACTCCTGCACCAGTGTCAAGTTCCATTTGAGTTGACACAGTCTCCAGTAAAGCAGGTACACATATTGGCCTTATAGAATTTATTTCTTCCAAATCTAAACTAAACAACTCTAAAGAGTCTTCCACATTCTCTAATAAATAATTTTTCTCCACTTTACCTTTGCAGGCTGCCATTATGTGACCTCTTTTACCACACTTTTTGCAAGTGAATTGTTTATATTTACACTTACTAAAGGTGTGATTTGTTTTATTACAGTAATTACACTTTACCTCTGCCTTCTCTTCTGATTCTCCACTATTTTCTTTCCTTTCCACTCTGGATTCCACTTTTTTTATTTGTTGAAATCTATTAACCTCCACTTTGTTACCTTGTTCCCTTAATGCTGCTTCCTTATTCAAAGCAATTTCCAAAAAATCTTGCAAACTTTTTGAAGGACTTTCTTCACAAAGTCTATCTAGTATTGGCCCTGGCCTCATGCCTACCACAAACTTATCTTGGACTCGGTATAACAATTTGTCACCAAAATCGCATTGTGCTGCCTGGTTTTTAATTTTCAGATACCAATCATTAACTGACTCTTGTCCTTGCCTTAACAGGTCAAAAATTATCCTCCTTCGATACACTGACAATCTAGGCTTAAAATGAGTACTTAAAAGTTTCATTAGAGTTTCAAAATCTTTTTCCTTGGGCTTCTCTGGATTGCATAGGTCTCTTAAAACTTTATAAACCTCCTCACTTAGTAATGTGATTAAAACAGCAACCCTTCTAGATTCCTCAATCAAATTCGCACCAAAATATTGTTCTAAACGTTCCTCAAAAACTTCAAAATCGTCACCCTGTTTATAAATGGCTAATGAAGATACACCGCCCGTATTTACTACGTTAATAATTGGTTGGTAACCCCTGGCACTATCTTCATTCCTAGACATTTTGAACTATTAAAAAATTAAAATGTTTTTTCTTCAAAATATCTGTACAATTATTTTCCTCGTCGCCAAATAATTGTTATGTAGTAATAACTGGTAATAATAAATGTAGATGGCTCAAATAAACATATATTTCAAAAGAACGTTTTACAAAACATGTGCCTTTTACAAACTCTCTAATTAATTACATTATAGAGGTTATGTCCTCAAATACATAGTAACTTGACAAATGACAGTACCTATTTTAAACTAAACACAGATATACAAAAATAACAAAACGCAATTCTTCTTATTCTTAAACATGAATATCTTACATGAACAAAGACAAGGTGGTCTGTCTAGAGGTAATGCTAGTAATAGGTCATCAACATACCGCTTACTTAGCGGTACTAGCATTACTAGCATTTCTTCTTCATCTTGTGTAGTTCTATATTTAGTCCACGTTTCCTAGCTTTCCTTCAAATATTTTCCTGAGGACTTTTCTTTCCCACACTTGTTCGGATTTATTAATCGTCGACGTTTCACTGGCATATAACGCTATAGGTATTATATATTCTTATATTAGCCCTTCTAGATTTGTTTTTACTTCTTAATAACTTGTTTAGAGCAAAGATACAACGATTGCCAGGCATAATTCTCGCTTGGATTTCTAGTTTCACATTTGGTCTTCTGGTGACTTTGTGGTGGTGTTTTTTTGGAATTTGGAATACGAAGATGTTTGTCAAATGGTTGAAAGAAAAACTGCTTCCAAGTTTACATGAACCATCTGTTATAATTTTGGATAATGCCGCATACTATTCGAAAATTTTAAATAAGCAACCAAAAATTTCCTGGATAGTACCTAAACAAAATAAAATAATGGTTAACGAATAAAAATTATTATTTCCTCAGGAATCTTTCAAGCCGGAATTACTACAGTTATATAATAAAATCTTTCAAATTAAACCTCATCAAAGTAATTATTCACTATTCTAGCGGCATAAGGACGTGCATTAGCAAGAATATGTCATATATAATGTGGCTGGCAAATGGCAAAACATAATCTATGTTTTCAATGTACATATCAGCTGTCATTCGCCCATCACCTCCACAAGTTCGGTATGTCCTTCTGAAGCAATAGTACTATGCCTCCACCACCAGAAATATGGCTCTGTAGTAGGTTATAAGTTTCATACCGTTCGCCAATACTTGTATAGACGATGTTTGATCCCTGTGGCTTTTATAACTTAATTGTCGATTGATCTGTGAACAAAACATTTTTCACAACAGTATTTCACTTCTAGATAGTCCAATTAACATGTCCTTTTAAAATAATCAATATTTTTGTCCATGAGTATACATTAAATATGTAGGCCATTACATACTTTAGATTTTACTTTATTAATAAACTATTAGTTAAACTGAATTAAATACAAAGTAAATAGCTACCTTTACAAAAGATCTGCACCGTCTTGACGATATTCTACTTGCAGCGATGAGCGATAGACCTGTGTGAAATTGACTACTGCCCGAAAGCCTACAAAAATCACGGCTTTCTGAGCAACAATCAAAACCAAAAAGGCCAGAGTATACCTACTAAACACCATTTGAAATTCCTGAAAAAAAAAAATGCGGTTTAAATATCGCTTTATATTTGTAAGAATTTAAAAATTATATTATATAAAAGATGTATTTCATATATAGACATATTTCGTGTATATATATACATATTATTTTCATAAAATTTCTAAAAATGGCCGTCATATAAAAATAATGTGCAACTTTCTACTGTAAAACTAAGTATAAAATAGTGTACGCATTAATGAACATACTTCAGAGTAGAGTTCGAAATTAAAAGAGGGGTACGACAGGGATGTGTATTGTCACCACTACTGTTCAACGCATTTTCTGAAGAAATTATGAAAAGAGCTCTCGAGGGAGAAACAGCTGGAATAAAGGTCAATTGAACACGAATTAACAACTTTAAGTGTGCAGACGATACTTTCGTAATGACGGTCAACTTCCATGATCTCTAGAGGCTAATGAACACGATATTTGAGAATGGAGAAAACTAAATTTATGAAGGTACCAAAAACCCAAAATAATGATAAAAGCCGAATAATTAACGGTAATACTTTGGAACAAATAGAAAACAACAACTATGTTGGCACAATAATTAATCACACAAACGATTACTCCAAAGAAATCAAAGTTCGAATAGTAAAAACACGAACAAACTTCAATAAAATGACGAAGGTACTTTGTACAAGAGCACTGGAATTAAACTTGAGAGTTACGCTAGCAAGGTGCTATTTTTCTCGACTCATGCTCATGCTCTACGGAATGGAAGCGTGGACCCTTAACGCCGCAACTAATAAGAAACTAGGAGCATTCGAACTGTGGATATATAGAAGAATCCTGAGGATATTATGGACCGAGCATGAAACAAATAACGAAGTCATCAGAAAAGTTTACAAAAGAATAGAAATAATAAAAACCATCAAAACACGAGAAGAATCTCATGGCTGCATAACTTGAGGGAATGGTACGGATGCATATAAATCTGAACTATTCAGAGCAGCATCATCTAAGATCAGAATAGGCATGATGATTAACAACGTCCGTCGTGGAGATGGTATGTAAAAAAGAAGCAGATAAAATAATGTACCAAGAAAATACGAGCAGGAGTATTAATATCTCGTCTACCTTCCACTGTATTATACTAACTCAGGCTTTGGACATCATCAGATACAGCTTGCCAGTTTGAAACAGACGAGAAACGTATATATTCGTATATCTGGTGGCAACTTTTCAGTCAGTGAGAGACTGTGAAAGTATACGCCCCAACGAAAAGCATTTAATTAACAATAAAAGTAACTTCAGGTATTCAATTGGTGACTTTAATTCCAAATTGGGAAATAGAAACGACAAAAACAAGTCATGAGAAAGTATGGAGTCGGTAAGAAAAATGAAAATAGAGAAAGACTGGTTCAGTTTGCACACTACCAAAACATGTTTGTTACAAATACATTCTCTAAGAACAAATCGAACAGAAAATGAACATGAGTATCACTAAATGGAACCACTAAAAACGAAATTAACTTCATTTTAGCCAATAAGATTGCTACAATAAAAGTAGTCAGTGCAATCTAAAACAGAAGAAAACTATAAGAAAGCAAGAAAAGTATTAGTCATCCGGAAGAAGCAAATTGTTGATCAAACACACGAAAACACTAGAATTACAGGCAGACCTATACAAAGCCCTGAAACACTTAAAGAAGCAATTAGGAACCAAGAAGACGTACCAGAAGTCCTTCTGGAAGAAGTAGAATCGACAATAACAAAAACGAAAAGCGGCAGTGAAGCTGGAGTACATGGCATAACAGTGGAACTGCTTAAATACGCTGGCAAAAAGCATAGAAATCTTACCAGGTATATTTACGAACTGCTGAAGATCAAGATACATACCAGAACACTGGAATACAACAAATATAATTCTCATTCATAAGAAAGGTAACAAAGAGGATATGAATAGCTGGAGACCTATAAGTCTACTACCAATCATATACAAGATATTCACAAAGATCATCAACAACATATTAACAAATGCATTAGATGCTGCACAGCCAAGAGAGCAAGCAGGTTTCAGAAGTGGATTCAGTACCCTGGATCATATCCATACGTTTCGAGAACTAATGAGTAGAGCTAAAGAGTATGAAATACTGCTAGTATTAACCTTTATAGATATAGAGAACGCTTTCAATTCTGTATATTCCAATGCAGTAATAGAAGCTTTGACAATAAGAACCAAGGCATTTACAAACCATACATAGAGACTTTAGCAAATATATACAGACAAGCAAAAGCTAAGGTAAATATTTATTAAAACACTCCAGAATTTCCCACTACCAGAGGCGTCCGACAAGGAGCCGCAATATCACCAGAGCTTTTCACTGCAACTCTAGAAAGTATATATTCAGCAACATGAACTGGCAGAACAAAGGCCTATCCATTGATGGAAATTACCTCAGTCTTTTAAGATTTGCAGACGACATCGTTCTGATTGCTAATAATTCTGAGAGAACTACAAGAACTTATAAGCATAGCCTACTAAATGCAGCTAGCAATGAAGTTGGACTAAAAAAAACTTGACAAAAACAAAAACCATGTACAACGAGCTAGTGGATGTCCAAGATGTAATAATAAACAACACTGTACTTGAGACAGTAGACGAGGACAATTAATACATAAATCTGGCTTCTTACTCCCAGAAATGAACAGAAGAAAAGAATGAAACTGGCTTGGGAATATTGTGGTAGAAATGCAGTTATATTTAAATCGAAAATGCCACTCCACCTGTAGAAAATAGCATTCCATCAGTGTATACTAGCAATCATGACATACAACTGCAAAAGGTGGACACTAAAGAAAGAGATAATATCAAAACTCAGTCACTCAAAGGTCAATGGAGCGATGCACGCTATGTATGACCATTGATTAAAAACTACTACACAAGTACTGTTTTTAATTTATGGTATAACAAAGAGAGATCGAAAAAGAATAGAATTGATCAGACAGAAAACCAAGGTCACTGATGTAATCCACAGAATTAAATCTTTAAAATGGTAGTGGGCCGGACATTTAGCGAGAAAAACTGACAATAGATGGTTCGCTAGAGTTACACTATGGAATCCAAGAGACATCAAGAGACCAAGAAGACGTCCAAATTTAAGATATCCAATTTTGAGATTTAGTTCCTACTTAGTACTGGTTCAGTTAATGTGTATCAAATAGGGAAAATGCTATATGGATTAGTTACAGAGAGAAAACAAATGAAAAAGGAAATGGAATGTTGTCTATCTTAGTTTACTACTGATTCTGAGAATACTAAATAGAAAGAAGTTTTTGCTTGAAAAGTTGTCATGGATTAATTTAAATAATGTATATCTACTTGTCTTTGAATTTATTTAAAATCCAATTCTCCTAATTAAATGTTAAATTATTGGGTGGTGTCTAAAATGTTTTCAAATACTATGAATTAGGTAGAATTCTGGCAATTTAGAAAACCATGTATGCAAAAAATTGAAATGGTATGAAGAAAAGTTATTCAAAGGACAGGAAGAAATATTTAATACAACTAATGGAAAAGTTAATAATTCAAAAATAAAAGTATCGACAAAAACAGACTTAAAGCATATAATACATAGCTACCCTACAAGGATATATGAAACAATATAAAATTTTCTTGTAAAATACCATCGAATCAACAAGAAAAATGCAGTCCGACCCTGTGTTACATAATATTCAGACTGATCTACTTTGTTTATTGTCTAGTTAAATTGCTCCTCTCGAGATATTAAGAGGTATATCTAGGTGGAAAGTTGATCCACAAATAAAAATAAAAATGAGCTTTTTATTAATGAGTATCAAATTATTATCATCTATTATATTTAAATTATTTGGAAAAGACATCACTGAAAAAAAGGTTGTTAAAAACACGAGTTGAATTTTATTTTTTGGGAATTAACCACATAAGATATTTTGTTTTTGACATTTTTGACTTATAGCTCGAAAATCGTTTTTTTAACAAGCATTTTAAAAACATTTTGCGAGCTTGAAGTCGAAACGTCAACTAAAATATTCCCTAATTGCATATGTGATTAATTCCCAAGAAACATTAAAATGGCTATAGTATTTTACAAGACTGATTTTACAAGACTGTTGGATTGCAAATCGTAGTATGTTTTGGGAAAACGGGGAAACGTGGAGTAAACTTTAAATCTGCTTTCGAGACAACAATTGCCAGTGTAGAGAATTTAAGTATGATATGATCAGCAGAGAAGACAAGTATAGAAGGAAAGAAAACTTCAGTACTACATAAAAAATAACTTTTTGTATCTATTGTGTAATGAGATTACTAAATATAAGGAATGAATATACTAGGCTGTTATTGCTAACGTTCATGTACAAGATACTGACAATGTTGTTTTAACTTATTACTTCAAAAAGAATACAAAAGATAATATGTTTAAAGAAGCTGGTGATGATGGTATGTAAGATGAAAAAAAATAGGTTTGTTCTTTAAAAATATTTTTAAACTATATTTATGATAATAATAAAACTATAAGAATAACTGAAAATTTGAAAAGTAAGTTTGAATTCCCGTGTATAAGTGACTGTGGGTATCGTTAACATGTGGTATGTGTTAGAGATATGAAAGGGTAGCACATATAATTTCATCTAAATATCACTGAGACTTACCGATCGTGTACTTCGGTCAGCAGGTGCACTGTACGATGTCTATTCAAACAATGACCAGATTATCTAATCCAGAGCCAGTTGTTCCACTGGACGCGGTCCAATATGGGTGGTCTGCACTCACTAAGGGCATTACTTGAATTGGATTCTGAGTGGTCGAATCCGTTATTTGTCTAGCTAAGCTCCACCCCGCACTGGCAGATCGAAAATGGAGGCCCAGAATATTTATTAATTATTAATTAGGATATCACACCCGTGTCAAAATATTTACCCTTTTTGGCGGCCCTACAATTTTTGTTTTTCCTGGTGTCAACTGTCTTCCTGCCTCTCGACGCTCACTTTGATTTGTTAAATTATTTATATCAGGGTTGAGATCTTCGCCCTTTCGGCATTTTAAAACAGGTTGTCTACCCCGAGATCAGAATTATCTAAATGATTTTGTGTTCTTAAAAACACGCACTTTTCTTTTAGATGTACAAAACCAAAAGCAATAATAAGCCTTTTTGCTTATTTAAGTTTTTAAGACAGTTTATTCAATTGCCCCTCAGTCTTGCTCCCTTTTTACGATCATAAAGTAATTGTAGATGTATTTGTTGTTATTCTTTATTAAGAATTTTTTGTGTGCGTCTTTATTTAATCCTCAGTGTCATGACCAATCCTGTTATGTTGGATTTATTTTTACTTTTTAATTATTCCTATCATTTTGTGTGTTTTCTTATTTTCCCCATATTCTAACGGTATTATTATTTCAGAATTAAGTCATATGACTCTCACTGCCTCTATGGAAAATATTTTCTTATATCAGATATATAGAATATCAAAAGGAATCAATTTGAGATAGTTATTTCCGCTTTATCGACCTCGAGGTAACTCGCTACATCGTGAACACCGCTTTCACTTGGGCTGATAAAGATGTTCTGTTTTGTTTTATGTTCTCTTAGACGCTCTTCCAAATAAGTCAATAGTTGACAAACTTAGATATCATCTCTCCATTGTCCCCTTATTTGTATTTCCAAGACCAAATATTTCATAAATCAGAAATACTTATTTACGATTGTCTTCGCCAATAAATATTTTTTTATCTATTTCTTTTACGAGGTCTGTCATTATGCTAACTATAAATTATAATATATATAATTATAGTTGTAAATACAAATTACCTATATATGTTAAATTGACATTCATACATTTAATACTAATCTAATATACAGTATAATAATCTTTATTTTACGTATATTTTTAATGTAATTAATTATCAGACAGGTATGTATAGCATGCATTTTTTAAAGCACAACCCAGAGTTATATTAATATACGCCTAGTGGCCAATCTATTAAATTAACAAAAAAAAATGGACAAAAACAGTTTAATAATATTAGAAATATATGAAGCATCTATTTATATAACTTTATCTGGGACAATATATCCATTCAATTAGGTATTACGTTCGACCAATAGGGTTTTTTCCCATATGCAGTTCCTGTCTATCCTTGAACTCCCTCACCGGCTCTCATTGGAGAGGGCTGGGCATATTTCGGGCCAATAGCGTAATTTTATTTATTATTAATAAAAATAAATTAACAACTAAATACATTTCCTATTGATACGGTCTAGAATAAGCAAATAGATAGAATATTAATCCATTATTGAAATATCCTATTGAGGAAGCATTGACGATTTTAACTCAGGTGAATTATGCAATACTAAGTGAGGAAACTGATATTATATCGATCATAATTTCGCCTAAAAAGAAAGCTCATTGTTGTCTCATTGTCTATCAAATAAACGAAATGTTAAATTTTATCTTACGCGAAAGACCTACTAGTCCGTTTAAAAAGTAAGTATACGGAATTTTTGGTTTTTGATATTTTTAATATATTTTTTTTATAACATGCTATGGCAAAGGATTAAGGATTTTCATTACAATTGATTGTAATGAAAATTACATTTTAAACTCTGGAAATCGTTTTCAAAAAAAGATTCTTTAAAAAAATTCTGACAAAATGTATAACCAACAAGTTGTTAGTAGGTTATGTTTTTAAAATTGATGGATTACTTGACTCGATCTTGTAGGCACAATAGCCTGCTTTTGGTTGAAAAACATTCTGAATGTGGTGTTTTTACCCTCGGAGTACCAAATTCTGACTGTTCTGCAAGGTAGGTGACCCAAATAAGGCCGTTAGTAAAGCCATGGACTTATTTGGGTCACCTACCAGCATTTATTTCTGGATTTTAAAACCGGATGGATTAGTGCAGCAACAGTCAAGGGGCTGTAGTTGAGGATAAAGTTGTAAGGAAAACCGGGGGAATGCCGACACCTTAAGACAATTTGAATTATCAGATTTATTCTATATTAGTTAGGTTTTTTATGAAAATATCCATAGTAAAATTGGAATTTTCCGCATCCATTGGATATGTAATATTGGTAAAATAATATCATTTACGTATTTAAAAACAGTATTTCCCTAACTTTAGCAAAGTGTCGGTATTTCCCCGATCACCGGGGTAGTTACGAGAGACGTTTTAGGTAACGCCGACAATAGGAATAATAAGAAAATAATGAGACAACTGATGGTATCGCTTTATACGAAAACATTAAATACTTGAACGAAAACAAGATAAGCAGATACATAAATAGATATATTAAAAATGAAAAGTTGTTCCTACAATAAAGAACTTGTTCATAGAACAAAAGTCACACTGATAGTTTTCAGGGCAATCATACCCACTGCACATCTGTACATCATTGTCCACAAAACACACATCTGTACCATAGTTCAGTTTTTACACCAAACTCACCAAAAACCAAACACATTTCAGTGTTTTCGGAAAATAATTCAAAACTGTCATAAAATTCGTTGTCATCACATATTTTTGATTCATCTGTGTCTTCTTCGGAAGACGATTCTTCAAACTTAATTTGTCTTCGACCCCTTATTCCTTTATTTGTAGCTTTTAAGGCGCCCAATTTTATTTAGGATTTATTTTCAACTTTTAATTGTTTACTTTTTTCACTCTTCAACATTTTTAACTTCAGATTCGGGTTGGCTTTTGGATCCTGTATTGTATAACTTTTTCTAGTCTACGCTTGGCTTTTAAGTCCCTAATTTTTTTTTTCTTCTTTGTGTCTTCCAAAACCGTTTTCATAGGGGTGTCAGTCATAATTACTGAGTGTTGTTTTCTGGAATTTTTGGATTTGGTTTAACACCGTTAAATGATTTTGGAAGAGGTGATACTGATTCCAAAATGTCTTTGAAATGAGACAGATTCTCAAAGGAATTTGGACAAGAATTTGGTACAACACCCGTTTTCGAACTACCAGGTAATGGATTGTGAATGTGAATTGTGAATGAATGTGTTTATGAAGAGTTGCACCAAGTGCTGGTTCATAAACATTTTCAGAGTCAACGATGACTGAAGTTTGAGCGTCTTGTTCAATGACAAAGTCTATATCAGTAAATTTTTCAGCGCTATACGGTAAGATCCCCGAAGCACTAAACCCTAAAATTCCTTTATCCATCCTTGCGACTTTCAAGTAAGCTTCATTCAATATAGATGCTATGTCATACATAGAAATCTTCTGAAATTGTTTTCCCTCAAGAACTTGTCACGCTGTATGTTGAATGCTTTCTTCAGGGGGCCATAAAACGACAAATTCAAAAGCTGTAGTTTGTATAACTATCAAGACAGATGTGACTAACGTGAATGTCCATGATCAATAAAATGCGATCTTCCTCTGTTGGTTTTATGTTGTCTTTGAAATGTGTGAGCCACTGTATGAAGAGGTCTTCATTTGACCAGCCATTATGGGAGCATTTGTAAATTCCTCCAGCTAGTCCACCTTTCTCTAACTGAGGTGACATTCTCTGCCTAGGATATATAAACATGGGCGGTATGTATGCACCTGAATCACTTAAAGTGCAGACAATCGTAACGTTTTTGTCTCTGTCTCAACTTGTGGTAGAGCCCATCTGATATTCTCTTAATTGACCTTTACATGTTGTGATTATGTAGAACTATCTCACTATTTATAAATAAAAGCTTATTACTATGTTGAATTGCACTGAACTAATGATTTTTATTCATATGTTTTAGACAAGATGGAGCCGAATGCAGTTAAGAAAAAGCGAGCTAAATGAACCGAACAGCAAATGGAGCAGGCCTTGAATGTTGTTGGAAACGGAATGTCTGTCAACCAGGCTCCAAAAGAATTCCGGATACCTAGGAGGACCTTAGGAAACCATTTGACGACAGGTATACCAACTAGAACATTAGGTAGAAATACGATTTATTCATCTGATCAAGAAACTGAACTTTGCTCAAAAATATTTCGTCTTGCTGACATTGGAATGCCTGATAGCAAGATAATTGGAAGAAGTGTATTTTCTTTCAGCGAGGAAAACAATATTCCACATACTTTTAACACAACGAAACAAAAAGCTGGACGTCAGTGGTGGAGTGAGTAGGCGTAAAACACAAAATTTGAATCCAGCAAGAGCAAGTTTAAAAGCAAAAACTTAACAAAGGGATTTTCACTGATTACGTTGACAAATTCAAGGTAGTCATGGAGGAAGTGGATGTTGTCGGAAAGCCTCAGAATATTTACAACATCGATGAAAAGGGCTGTCGTTTTACACTGCACCACCAACAGGAAAGTTTTGCCAAAAAAGAGACAAAGAGAGTGCACTTGAGCAAGCTGAAAACGTGATAATTGTGTCGTGTGCCAATACTAGTGGTCAGTACATACCACCAATGATATTATTTAAGGGTCAGAGGCTCAAACTAGAATGGGAAGAAAATCTTCCTCCTGGAACCAAGGTAGTTATGATACTCAAAAGAAGTATGACACACGATGTTTTTGTGAAGTAGATTATACATTTCAACAGTTTCGAGTTGGAGGTAAAAATACTTTGTTATTTTTTGATGGTGTTGTCTCATTTTGATGCACACATCGTTAAAGCTGCTGAAAAGTACGACATTACTCTGTTTTGTCTGCCAAGTAATACAATTCATGAGCTACAGCGTATGGATAAATCTGTTTTTAAATATTTCGAATTGTTTTGGAACGATGAGGTTCTTCGTTTTTGGATGAATTATCCTGAACTATCGATAAGACGCACAGTCTTTGGAGGAATATTTTCTGAAGTTTGTATGGCACTAGGCAATATTATCTCCGGCTTTAAAGCTACGGGGAATTTACCCATCAGTGATTTTAGAGAGCGTTTATGTGCCTTCATGCCTAAACGAGCTTGAAAACCCCAATGGTGAAAATGGAAGGGAGCAAGACTCAAACACTTCCACAAATCAGAAGAAAAGTGTAGAAAGTAAACGAAGTACTTCTGCAGAACCGATGAATCAATACTCAGCTAAAAGGATCAAAACTTTACTTCCTAAACGTTCTTCCAAATACTAAGATGTTAGCTCTGAAATTAATGATTCTACAATTACTCGATGACATATCAGACAATGAAGATATGGGACCTGTACCAACTATTACCTTTGTTAAACACGTCTTTCACAGAAATGTTGTCCACTCCCAATATTAAAACCTATATATAATACACCAAAAGCTAGTGGTTAACTTGTTTGACTCCTTGACTCCAAAAGTCCAAAGTGAAAATGAAAAAAGTAATCTTCAAGGAGTGAAATTGTCACTACTGTCTACAAGTGGTACAATTAAGAAGCTATCAACAAAGTCTTCAAAGCGAGGCCTGGTCCATAAGGAATCATGGTACTGCTTCGTTTGTGACGAGGACCAGATCAAAGATATGAGGATGTGCTAAGACATGTACACGAAGAATGAGTAGGACTTACACAATCCGACAAAGAGGCATTTATCTACCCAAAATGTAGTTTTTGAAAAATATTCGCTTTGTGAATAAGTAAAATTCAAAAAGGCCATGGGATTGGAAAGCTAAGTTTCCATCTGACGTGGCGTGGAAATTAGTTTAGCATATAAAATTCTTTGAAAGTCGTTTGTTGGGATCGACACAAACATCGGTACAAGAATTAGCTTTTCAGATGACCGAGGAAAATGGTTTCGCTCATAAATTTAACATCCAAAAGTAAAAAGCAAGACAAGACGGATTTGATGGATTTCTAAGACGTAATAAAGAATTATTCCATATTGCAGAAGATCGAGAAGCCTTCGCAATGGTGATCGCCATCGGATAATTCTGATATGGCAGGCGAAGAAGAAGAAGAGTAAAGATATATCTTTGTGCAAACCAGTCGCGCTCAAGCTTTTAATCGGCCGTAAGTCCCAAAGCGTACCGAAGCTTGCTACGTATGAGCCCTGTCGAGTCGGAACAACACAACCTTCACAACAAGCAGTTGATTCAGTTTCTGTGACAATTAAATCTCAGTTCGCTGTGTCTGTTGCGTTATTTCTCGTTCAGACATGGTCCCGTGATACGATATCTGAAGAAAATAATTCATCCACAAACAGAAAATTCATCTTAGGTTCCAACTACAAACTACGGTCTAGTTGTTTTAAGTGCTGCTGCTACCAATGAACGTTCATCGTTTTCTGCTCTTGCTGTTCCTATTGAGCTGCTTTCTCCAGTGTCCAAAGGATGTTTTATTAGTGGCCAAGGGATACGTAAACCAAAAATTCGACAGAGCCTATTGGTATTGATTTGTACTTCTAATATGTTGGAAATAAATCTAAAAATGAGCAAAAAAGCTCTCCCCACAAAGGAAGAACGCAAAGCCAGCCAAAAATTATTTGAAGAAAATGATGAGGAAGAAGATTTTTGTAATATTTCTTAAGACGGTGAACGACCTTTATCCAAGATCTAAACCAGGAGAAGCGTAATTGTGATGCTTACAATGTTCGCTTTGAGCTCATGTTTCTTGCGCTGATATTCCAAGAAGAACTAAGCGTTCTATATGCATATTATGCCAGTACTTTTGTAGCTATTATATATATATATATATATATATATATATATATATATATATATATATATGTCATTTTTTCCATTACTAATATGTCATTTAAACATTTTTGATTCTTCCTCTATAGGTTTTTTGCTAGAAACGTTTATAAGACTCGATAATTTAACGATAAAAGATGATTGACGTAAGTTATGGATGTGCTGTGAAAATAAATAGTTATGATACAAAAACGTCATTGTCATTTGTCAACATCTCATGTCATCTCATTTTGTACACATTTCCCCTACTCAAACGAGGATAATGAATAAAGGGACATTGGGTATATTAACTTTTATAACAGTTAACGATAAAAATCTAATAGTCAAGACAGTAAAAAAATCAAAAGGGAAAGAACAAAAATTTAGTAATAAAAAATATATAAATATCTCAAAATACTGTTACCAAAATGTGCTGAGTAATACAACTGCGTGCTCAGATGAATCAAAGCTAATACTGGGGAACATATGCAACTACGTTTTTTATTCTTATGTTACGCCAGTTCTTTAAAAGAACTAGATATTATGAATCCTAGACTGTGCGTTATCATCAAGTGATCATCTCTTTCGTTGGGTAATCGTAGTATAGAATATTTACAAAAATCGAAGAATCCCTGCCAATACTTTACTCATTCGTTTTTTTCCAGTATCATACCCTCAAGTGATGTTGGTGATCATTCTGGCCCAAATTATGTCTGTATACAGCGACTCTCAATAATAGTTCTGATAATGTTTACCTATGAAAATCTATAAGAATAATTTTAGCTGGTTTTAAAGGAGGTTTTCTTTTACTATTGCGATATAAGTAATTTGTATAATCAGCTTGGGGTTAGACGGCTTTAATTTTCTTTTGCACTCCGGAATAATGCCCGCTCATATTTGCTGAATCGTCATAACCCTGTCCGCGACACTTTTTAACTACTATATTCTTTTAAGAAAGATTAAGGTAAAATGAGAAATATCTTTTCCAGTTTGGCTATCTATATCACAGAAACTTAAGAATAATTCATTAATTTTTATATTACTAGGAACGTCAATACCTTATTGGATCTTTTTCAATAGAGTACAACCTAACTATGACTGATAATTGGTTTGTTTTAGAAATGTCCTGTGTTGTATCATATAATATAGAAAAAATAAACTTTTCTGAATATTACTTATAAGAGAATCTCTAATTGAATGTTCTAATAAAGTTAATAATTCATTTTGAACTTTTGGATTTTAATATCTTGTTTGATATCTCGGTTTTTGTATTAATTCGCCTAAGAAATTATCGTATTTAGCTAATAAATTAACCATTCCTAGAAAATTGCCACTATTTGCATCACTATTTCCCCACGTCATCTAAATGGTATATTCATAAGCGCTAAATTTAAAATTATATCTACTATCCTAATTAAACTGTTTCTCCAAAAAGATTTTTTTCTTCTAAATTCACTTTCCGTACAATACTTTAAAGATTTGTTATTTTTGTTCATGTCATAAGCAACCGAGCCAAGACCAACTGGGTCTATTGATGCTTCACCAGATTCACTAGGCTGCTGTTTAAATTCACCAGTTGCCACAAAAAATTAAGACATTTTTGGTAATTTTTGTTTTTATCGGATTTTGAGCACGTAGCTTTCGCTTTTCTATATTCATAGAACTCATTCCGTCTCCTGCAGATATATTACAGTGGGAGCGTTATTATAAGTGTAAGTGTTATAATTTCCTTATCTCACAGTTTATCTGTTGAGTGACTGTCCAATGATTCCCCAAGAAAAGTTGTCAATCTGTCAATAGTTGATATATAAATGCGTAACAAATTGATGCAACTATAACCGTAAAACAACACAAAATACAAACAACAAAACAATGTAAGGATATAAGAAACTACTGCCGAATATCGTAATGAAATACTAAATGTAAACAGAAAACGCATTTCTAGATCTAGACATATTGTTCTACAATTCGCAACATTGCAATTCTCAAAACCTTTCAATAGTCACGTACAAAGCATTACAGTTTTAGTTTATAGAAATTTGCATTCTTCAATTTAAACTTACAGGACAGGTATGTATTGTATTGTATGACGAAGACCTCCTAGGGTTACGAGAACGGGGCGCGTTTTTGATAATCGAAGGAAGTTTTTGAAGATTTCCAGGAACTGCTTAAAAAACGTTGAGTATGCATGAGTAAAATAATATAACCATAACACATTTTTACACATTTAGAAGAAAAGATGGGGTCCCCCGCAAGCTTCATGCTGAGGGTGAGGGCTTCAAACGCTTCTGAACAAGTCATTTCTAAATTGAATTAATTTTACGTGGAAATGTTTGTTTGGGTAGCAGTTTTACCTTTTTCGGTCAACATTAAAGATAGTTCCCTGTTAATTAACAAGGTTATGAAATGATTTATATTTTTGAAACATATTTTTATTTATATTTACCTACGAAATGTTAGAACCAGATTAGTTATTATTAGTTAGATTATACACAGTTTTAGACATAATGTGTAAAGGCGCCCTATTGCCATTGTGAATTCAATTCCATTGAAGATATTTGGAGAATATTCAAAACTTACTACGATAACAACTATATTGGACCTAACGGTTACAGTGATGCAGCAGTTTTGAAAACACGGCAAGAAGTATTCAACAGTGCTACTGCTGCAATTTCGAAAAAAAAAAAAAAATGTGCGGAAATATGAAAAGTTGAAAAGGAAAAATGAAAGAATGTCGATTACGTGAAAAGGCATCGAAGAAATTAACCGACGACAGTGATTTTGAGTATGGATTTAATTCTTGATTACGCTGTAAAGTAATATGTTTTCATTTTCTCGTTAAGAAAAATTTTGAGTGTTATTATTATTTTTTTATCAATAAATAATTATCACTATAATTTAGAAACAATAGAACTCTTGCTCTAATAATTATATATTTCTCTAAATAAATGTAAAATACATTATCAGTTAAAACCATATTTTTGCTTGTCTTTGACAGTGCTTCAAATATTGGAAGAATTTGTTACTAACTTTCTTAACACAGTGGACCGTTTAAGTCAAAGCTTTCATCCCTAATCCAAAACAGTCGCAAATTCATGAAATATTGGGATATTTGCTAATTATCATTGTTTTCGTTAACCAATATTAAGATTCATTCCGAAATTTCTGTCAGTAAGTTTTTTACGGTTAATTCAAAAGTTGTTGGAGGCTTTCTGTGCGATTCGTAACTAGAACAGTATCCTTAGAGTATCCGAATACTTAATACTTATACGCAAAATTACTGGATTTCAAGATGCTAAGAGTGTACTAGATGAAAATAATGCCAAAGTTTAGATGAATAGATCAAATATTGAAAAGATGTTGTAATCATAAAACTACAGAAATGACAGAAGAAAACAGAAAAATAAAACATTAAATTTTTGCAAATACCAAAGAATCTTTCCGAAGAGTTTTCGGAGAGAAAACAGAGAGAGAGTGAGAGAGTTTCGTTATGTAATAATCATGAAACTACAGAAATAATAGTGGAAAACAAAAATAATACAATAATAATAAAAACAAAGTTATCATCGTAAATATAAATAGGTATATATGTATAAAGAAGGTTGCAATTTGTCACAAGTCGAAGGAATCTAATATCAGATAAATAAATAGATATATTTAGTAAAAACAACTTCTGTCTTTAAGAGGATAATTATTATTTTATAAAGTCCTTTAAAAATAATAAAAACTAAATAGAAAAAACTGAAATGTATCCTTAAATAAAATGAATGAAAGGAATATAACTAAAATAAATAAACAGGGGACAATTTTGACGAAATAAATATAAACGAAAGAAAGAGATAAACTAACTCAAATATACAACGCGGGGAAAAGATCAATAAAAGAAGTAACTATTGGAAAAATAATAATCGTCAGAAAAGTTAATCCTCAACACGGTATGATCAGCATTAACCAAAACTTGACCTTTATTAACATTAGTAACATGGTTAAAATGAAATATAATTAATTGAGAGAAAATGCTTCAAATATATATAATTACAAGAAACGGGCGGGTAATGTAGGAAAAGAGTAACACAAGCCGAGTGTAAAAATAAATGTGTAGAAGTCAATGTTTGTAAAAACCAATGTAATTATAAATCTATGTAGGTAATAATGTATGTTAAATTAGTATATGTACTATGTATCCAGAAATGTAAAAAAAAATTGTAATACCGAGCTGCGCTAATAACCACATAGTTGATGCGCCTTAAATGTAAATAAAAAAAAAAAGAAACGAGCGGATGAAAAATTATAATCGTCAGAATTAATATTGAATTTACTAAATATATATATATATATATATATATATATATATATATATATATATATATATATATATATATATATATCTAGCTTCTTACCTGGCGTAGAAATAGAAAGTCCCAAATTAATTTACAGGATCAAAACTGTAAATGATGCACTGTTTCACAAAACACTTGCACTTGGAGAATATTGATGAATTATTGACTATTAGTTTAACATAGAGGATTTGATTTTCTAAAAGTGGGTTAATGGATTAGTGAGCATGTTCGTTTACTAACTCACGGCATACTGAAGGGTAGTAGTAGTGTCTGCTACTGACAGTGTGACAACCCATTTTTACCCATTGGTGTTTTTGATTGCAATCTTTGTTTGCAAGATTCGCCGTGTAGCGAATGTATGTACCAGCACCTGGTGAAATTCACCCCTCTCTTGCATCCGTTCTGTAAAAAATCCGACTTGAATAGGATATTTGGGGAGGCTTTTGTCAATGGGGTTACATAATGGAATCTGAGACGCGAACATCTACCCCTAAACTCACCCTTTTCATAAGCAATGATGCTGCAATCGCTCTTGCGGACAGGACCGAATCGCTTAATCCTTTTTTAACCACTTGTTTTGTCATACTGTATATCAAAATCATAAGTAAAATGAGCATATTTTGGATTTTTGTTTGGTTATTTTTAAAAATATTTGATTATTATGCGGATCATCATCGAAATAATATATAAAAGTGTTGAGCAAGAATATACGATGCTACTAATTATTACTAATGCTTAATTTTTGGCATTATTTCCTCCTATAATAATTTCATTATTTTTCCAATGTTTTCATGTAGTTCTTTTGATCGTTTCAATAATATATCAGTTTGTGTCAAATTATTCTATTTTTTATCGATGTGGTATCTTCTTCTTCTTAGGGTGCCTGAACGTTGGCGATCATTCTGGCTATGATGACTTTGTTGATTGCTATACAAAATAGCTGCATTGAGTTCTTTCTATACCATGCTCTCAGGTTAGCAAGCCAGGATATTCTTCTTCGTCCTGGGGCAATTTTTCCTTCAATTTTACCTTGCAAAATGCATTGAAGTAGCTCGTATCTGCCTTGATTTCTCATTATATGTCCCAAGTACTGCAGCTTACGTCTCTTCACGATGTTGACTAAATCCGCAGTTGTGTTCATCCTCCGCAGTACTTCTTCATTGGTAACTTTGTCTGTCCATGGTATCTTCAGTATCCTTCTGTATAACCATAGCCTGAAGTTTTGATAGAGTTTCCGCCTTCAATGTCCACGTTTCTACTCCTTACAGAAGCACTGAGTACACATAACATTTAAGGAGCGTTATGTTTGTTTCTAGGGTGAGGTCATGGCTCTTGAACACAGAACTCATAGTCAAGAATGGACTTTTTGCCTTTCCGATGCGACATTTAATCTCTTGGGTATTGGCCCACGACTCATTGAGTATAGTTCCCAAGTAGTTGTATTGTGAGACACGTTCAATGCTCATTTGGTTCACATACAGATTTGCTCCAGTTACGTTTTCCTTGCTGATGATCATTAGCTTGGTTTTGCTGGTGTTTATATCCAGTCCATATTTTCTACTTGTTTCCGTTATTTTGTATATTATGTTTTGCAGCCCTTCTATGGTATTGGAAAAAACTATTGTATCATCTGCATACCTCAGGTTATTGAGCTTGACTCTATTTATTGAGATGCCTTCATCAATATCTTTTAGAGCCTCTTCAAAGACGTGCTCCGAGTACAGATTGAATATCAGTGGTGAAATTATGCACCCCTGTCTCACTCCCCTTAAGATTTTGACCTGATCTGTATATTCTTCATCTATTCGGAGTAGCGCTGATTGATTACAATACAGGTTAGCTATTATTTTTAAGTCTTGTCTATCAATCTCTGTCCTCTTCAGCACTTCCATCATTTGTTTATGCCTGACTCTATCGAAAGCCTTCTTGTAGTCAATCAGGCATGCAAAAACATTACAGCTGACCTCTCTACATTTCTGAAACAATACCTGCAAGCTAAATAAAGCTTCCCTCGTACCAACGGCGTTCACAAATGCAAACTGATTGGGCGCAATTTGTTCCTCGCATTTCCGGTAAATTCTTTTGTGGATGACTTTTAAAAACAGCTTCAACAGATGGCTCATTACGCGTATGGTCCTATAATCTTCACAAACTTTTGCTCTTGGTTTTTTGGGCAATGGTACGAACTCCGATTTGAGCCACTCTACTGGTATTTTTCCTGCCTTGTATATTTCATTAAATATTTCGGTTATTATTTTTATTTGTTCTGCATCTAATAGCTTCAACAGTTCTGTAGGAATTTCATCAAGTCCCGGTACCTTTCCATCTTTAATTTGTCTGACGGCTGCCGTTATTTCTTCTGGTAGGATTTCGGAACCTGAATTTTCTTCAATGGTGGGTTCTTGTATTCTTCTAAGGTCATGGAAAAGCTTCTCCAAGTATTCTTCCCATACTTTCTTTTTATCTTCTTTGGTTATGGCAATATTGCCTTCATCATCTGTTATTTTTCCGCTGTTGCGTTTTAGGAACTTTCCAGCTATTTCCTTGACCTTTCGATGAACATTGAAGTTATCATATCGACTCTGATACTCCTCTATTTCTTGGCATTGTTCTGTTTTTTGTTTCTCTTTGGCTTCTCTTATTTTTCTTCTGACGATGGTATGTATTCTCTTATATTCTTGGAGACTTTCTTGGTTTTTTTCTCTGATCCATAAGTTCAAGTATTTCATCGGTCATCCACGATTTCCGTTTCTCTGTATCTTTCTTCAGGTGTTGTTCTTTTATCTCTCTTACTGTTTCTTGTATGATGGTCAGACTTTCCTCTATAGTTCCTGCATTTCTGGATTTTAGCACCTTTGTATTGAGGTTTTCACTTACCTTCAGTCGAAATTGGGATCTTTCAGTTTTCTAACATCATACTTTTTCATCGACTTACTTGTAACCTTCTTCATTCTGACTTTGAAATTACCTACAACTGGTACATGATCAGAATTTATGTCTGCCCCCGGGTATATTTTGACAGATGTACAGCTGTTCCTATACCTCTTATTTACTAGCATGTAATCAATCTGATTTCTTACAATCCTTCCCACAGAATACTGTGGAGATTTTCAGGTGTTTTCTAATTCCAATTGCTGTTAATTTTTTCGTCTTACTTCGCTGATTCCTATGACGTCTTATTTTATATTTTCAGTTTCTTTTTCCAGTTAGATACTGAAAAAGAGCTTTCTTCTTTCTTCCAGAAAGATACTGAACAATATTGATGACAGTTGGCCTTGGGAGTAACACTCCCTCACTGACTTCAAACTTATCAGTTTCTTTTCCATTTATTTTAACCCTATTCTCTGGTTTTGGGTGTCACTTTTATCATTCTTACTAATTTTTCATTAATTTCCATTTCACGTAGTGCCTTAAATATTTCTTTTCTTTTTTCTTTGTTAAAAGCTTGTTTAAAGTCGATGAATAGGGCCACTGTAGATTTCGTTTATTCGTAACTTTTTGATTGTACTTCACTCAGCAGGAAATGTGTGCTGAGTGAAAAAAAAGCCCCTTTTTATATATTTATAATAATATTTAAAGAAGGCACTACCAAAAGAGACATCGAAAACAGAACGCAGCAAGGAAAAAAAGCGGTAAACATTCTATGGTCTAAATATATTAGACAAGAAACGAAATTGACAATCTATCGAACCTTGGTAGAGCCTATTATGACTTATAGGGAAGAAGTTAAGCAGATCACGAAAAAAGATAGAAAAAGAATATAAGTAGTAGAAATGGATTTTCTAAAGAGAGCATGTGGTGTATCCAAAAAAGATCATATCAGGTATGACGATACTAGAAGGAGCACAAATACTGTATATTCCAGTGTAGACAGAATTGAAACGAGACAACTAGTGTGGTATGGTCACGTGAAGCGAATGAATGAAGATATATGGCCAAAGAAAGCTTTAAATTACATACCACAACAAAGAAAAAGAAGGGGAAGGCCTTTAGTTGTCTGGGAAGAAAATGTAAGGCACATAATGAGAGATATAGCCATCAAAGAAGACGAATGGATGGACAGAAAACGATGGCGGTCGAAATGCGAGAAGCTGCAGAGGCTGTAAGAACCTCGCTTGTATATATAAAATCGTTATTATGATTGTTCAGAGGATGCTTAATATTTTTTTCTATCAGTTGTCTCTCTAACAAGATTTAATCAATTTATAGTCTTCCAGTTAGTTCAAAGATTAAAAGTTAAGTTTTAATTTTTTTTTTTAGTTTAAAACTTGCCAGACCGAATCTGAACAGTTTATTAGACAGTTTTTTCTACAATATAGACTCAATGCAGATATGTGTTTTAATAAAAACTGGTTTTACTTGTATTACTGTTGTGGTCAATGGTCTCGTCGTCATTTACCCTCCTGCCACTTTTAAGGGTGGTCCCTTACTTATTCTCTTAATAAAAATGCATTTTAGTTAACTGTTTTTTTAACAAAGTTTAAGTTTTTAAAGAGTAATTTTTTTCCAAAGATATTTTTTCTTTCTTTCAGTAATAATACGAGTTTTATCAATAATTCGCTTTCACGAGTTTTTAAAACAAAATTATTTGCTTATAGTCTAGAGTTCATCAACCTAAAGAGTCAAATAAAAAGCTGTAATTTCGTGAACTGTAATGTGACGGACAAATTTTTTGTGATCGGGAAAACTCTAACTGGTGCATTTTCCTTTGGGAGGCTGTGAAAAGCGACAATTTGGCAATTATCATAAATATTATGAATAATATTTTTGCGTCTTGTTGGAAGATAATAAGTGGAAAATACGAGTAAAAATTTTGAAGGGCTAAAATGTTGGGACATTAATACTCCAGTCACTCGGGCTATTCACCTCCCAATTTTGTCGGACTGAAATGATTCTAAGGGCTAAACAAGTTGCAACCAAAGAAATAGTGTTTTATAAGCAAGGAATAAATTTTTATTGATTTGAATACGTAAGTTTTAGGGGTGAGTTTTAGGGTTTGAATAGTTTAAACTAAAAAAGTATCGTTTCATAAGCTAGGAATGAGTTTTTAATATCATCTAAATGGAAAATTAAAATATTTTAAACTATAAGTAGTCATTTTATGAATTTTTTGCATAAAGGCATGCTTTTTAGGGGTTAAAAAATTGAAACCATATCGTATAATGATGTTTTTAATATTTATGATCATTGTCAAATTGACACTTTTCCCATAGTCTCAACAGAAAATGTCCCAGTTTCAGATAAAAAAGTTGTCTGTCATGACATTATTAAGTTTTCGATGATGTTACAGCTTACTGTGTTGTCTTCAACTCTTTAGATTGATGTACTCTAGAGTATTATTTCAACACTAAAAATATAATTTTTTAGTGTTGAATTTTTTTAACATTGTATCGGACCTGAAATATGCCTCATCTATTCATAATTTCGTTACCGCTTTTGCTACCTGTAACGTTGATGACCAAAATATGGAAGGACTCTCAAATTTCACTAACTTTAAAAATGAGGTTGATCAACTGCATAATGTTCCCAATACTGACATACTGATGTGAATTTTTGATCCTACGATAGGCGGAAAGAAGAAAGATAAAAAAATTAATGGGAAAATTCCAATAGTTGGCTGTATACCATAGTTTAAAAACTTTTTCATCTAGTTCAGATCATCCTCAGTGCCTTCTTTTTGTACTTGAAGCTAACACTAAAATAGTAGCGATGACATAAATATAAAATATGGTGGTACATGTTAAAAAAAAATTTTCAGCTTTCCTTAACAAATTGATCAATATTTTAGCTAATACTCCAATACTTTTTCTTCTTCTTCTTCTTCTTCGTGCCACTGGGATTACTTCTGTTTGTCTGCCTCTTATTCTGTTTCAGTCGTTGTTGACTGTACATTATCTTTCCACCTTTTTGGCGGCCTTCCAACAGGTCTTCTGCTATACAGCTTGTTGTTTTTATAGATGTTCGCTAAGTTATCTGGTTCCATTCGGTTTACATGTTCGTTCCAGTTTTTTTCCTCGTTTTTATCCACATGTTAATATTTTGAATTTAACATTGTTCGCGTATACTTCTGTTGGTTTGTCTGTCTCTTAATGATATGCCCGCTATTGATCTTAATACTTTCATTTCGATATTGTTGATTTGTTGTTTCGACTTTCTTGTATCGGTCCTTGTCTCCGCTGCATATGTTAGGATTGGTCTTACTGTTGTCTTGTATACTTTCATTTTGCTTTCCGTGGTCAGATATTTGTTTCTCCATATGGTTTCTCGGAGGCAACCACTTAATCTTGCCGGTTTTGATGCTTGCCTCGTGTTCTCTGTTCTTATATCCCTGTCACTAGTGATCTCTACTCCTAGGTAATTGAATTTCATTACTTGTTCTACAATTTTGCCGTCTATTTCTAGTTTGCATCTACGCGGCTCTTTACTGATCACTGTACATTTAGTTTTTTCTACTGCTGTTCTCATATTAAGTTTGTTTGCTGTGATATTAAAGGTGTGGAGCTGCCTTTGTAGGTCATCTTCGTTATCAGCAATTAGTACTGCATCATCGGCATAGCATAGTATCGTGATTTTATGCGCTCCCATGTGGTATCGTGTCGTTTTCTTACTTCGTGAATTATTTGATTCATCACCATATTGAATAACAATGGGCTGAGCGAGTCTCCTTGGCGGATTCCTCCTTTTAGTTCTATGCATTCTGTTTCCCCTGTTGGTATTATAACTCTGGTCTTGTTGTTCTTGTTAATTTCATTAATTGTCCTTATTATCTGATGGTCTATTTGTTCAGCTTGTAATAAATTTAAGATGTCATTTCGCTTCACACTGTCAAAAGCACTTTTTAAAACTACAAAGCACATGTATGCTGGTTTTCCACATTCAATAGAGTTAGTTCTCTATTATTTGTGTGATAAAAAAAATTGCGTCTATTGTGCTGCGTTTCTTCCGGAAGCCTTGTTGTTCTTTACAATATGGATACTACTACAAATATGGATTTTCAATATACAGTGTGTGCGTAAAGTATGGAATAAATTGGATTTTCCTAAACTAAAAGCATTTTGAAAAAAATCTAAAACACGTCAATTTTTAATTTTAATGACGTTTGACAACCAAATTTAATTAAACACAGTGATACACATTAAGGTGATGACGCCATCGAATTTTTTGTAAATATAACACTCTTTATTCCAAAAAAGTATAATGAGGTAGATGATGTATTTGTAAACTCTTACTTGGCCAGTATGTTTTTGAATTTTTTCTTCAAAAGATCATTCATAATCAAACATAAAGTACACCGTAATATCTTATAACGTTGATGAAGGATAGACATTATGATAACTTGTAAACAACCACATCAAGAGTTGCGAAACCTAGTTATGATGTAAGGTTGCTAATTTAAGTTGATCACGATCTTGTAAAAGCTAACGACGAATCAACTCCGGGTGTCAGGCGATACTCAGGTTTCATTGGCCTTCATTGGTAACACAAATACAGATGTAGGGTCATAAAGTAACTTTCAGATTGTAGTGTGGAAATGCATACGAGCAGAAATGACGACTTTACCAACAATTAATAACCTACAAACAAGAATTCTCTTGTGATTATTGTTGACTTATATTTATAGTAAACACTTTATTTGATTGTGTAAGGTGTTCGGTATGTAAACGATACTGTGTTATTGGCAAAACAGTGGACTGTATGCATTAGCTAAATTGTTAGCTAATGTTACTCTTAGTTGACATTAATATGAAGGTGATATTAAGTTTAGAGACTCATTTAGGACAATATAAAATATAAGAAATATTCGAATAATACTTTTCATATTATACCTAACATTTTCCATATTTTGCAAAAATATTATTTTTTAAAACAAAAAATCTCGTGCTGGTTAAAAAAGTCGCATTAAAAACTGCATACAAAAGTACGACCCTGCTCTTCCTACCTCAACCGTTAACCATCAGAGAAAACGGAATGTACAATACGTCGCGCCGTCTGTCTTTTCTAAACATCCCCTGACCCCAATTTGATTGATATCGCCCTTGTCGTTCACGGTTTTTTAAACCAAAACGCCAAACGACCTTCAGGTATTTATTGTGCGTTATTGTTTTTTTTTACTTTGGGAATTTATTTTTTTCAGCTTTTCCGTATAGTTTAAAAACGTTAAAATCGTAGCATTGCGATTAGATAAAATACGATAAGAAACAGTTAAAATTCAGTCTTATTATTTTACATTGTCTTAATAGTTTAAGTTCACTTATTCTAGATATTTAACTATTATAAAAAAATTAAATAAAAGATGAAAACATATTAATCTTCTTCTAATTATTAGTGAAAACAGGGCTTTGGACAATGTGATCGTAACATAAGCATGGAAAGATGTATCGATCGAAGACCAAATACAAACTCTGCCATCAGGCCACAAGAAGACTCATTAAGACCAGGGATATCCTCGTCAGAATCAGAGTGCAGAGGATCCATCATGAAACCCATAAACTGCTTGATCATCTAATCGGGGTCTAGCCAGGAGATTGCCGAAATAGTTCCTACAGAAAAATACTTCCAAAAGCCTAGCGTCATCAGATAAATGCACAATTTCTAAGGAAAACCTTTAAAAAATTAATTGCTAACAACAGATTTGACTAAATTGTATACACAGATGCTTCTAAGAGCTGTTGGATGTGCTGTAACTTCAAACACAAATTTAATCCTCTCTTGTAATCTCCCGCTCTTCTGCTGCATACATACTGCTGAATTATTCTCTATTCTTCAAGCTACAAACTTACTATCTTCTTCTTCTTCAGATGCAAATCCACTAATGGATGTTTCTTCTCTTCTTAGAGTGCCATATCCCTACGGAACGTCAGCGACTACCATGCTTATAATATTTTTATACTGATCTCGGTCTTGCGCTACGTGTAGCAATTGGTCCGCTGTCAAACCTGTCCACTGCCGCAAATTCCTCAACCAAGAGAGTTTCTTCCGTCCTATCCATTTCTTTCCTTCAATTTTACCGTTGAGAATTAGCCGAAGGAACTCATATCTTGGT
Organism: Diabrotica undecimpunctata; assembly: GCF_040954645.1. Taxonomy (NCBI): domain Eukaryota; kingdom Metazoa; phylum Arthropoda; class Insecta; order Coleoptera; family Chrysomelidae; genus Diabrotica; species Diabrotica undecimpunctata. Next base: position 54,369,810 of record NC_092812.1, read on the forward strand.
CCTCTGATTATATGTCCAAGATATTCTAGTTTACGCCTCTTAATAATATTTAATAGAGTTCGTTGATGTCCCATTCTTCGAAGAACTTCTTCGTTTCTAGTTCTGCTAGTCCATGGAATTTTTAGTATCCTTCGATACAACCACATCTCAAAGTCCAAGTTTCACATCCATACAAAAGTACAGACCACACGTAACATCTTGTAAACTTTTCACGGATTTCCAAATTTAATGAGTTATTGGATAATAGAGGCTTGAATTTTTGAAATGAGTTTCTTGCCTGTTCAATTCTACATCGAATTTCGAAGGATGGATCTAGATTTTGGGTAATCCAACATCCAATGGATGTTAGCAATCACATTTTCCATTAATTCTCTATTTCTTGCTATATGTATCAGAGATTGTATGTCGTTAATCCCTGTCCATTGCCTTATGTTTCGGAGCCAGGACATTTTCTTGCGTCCCATTCCTCTCTTGCTTTCAATTTTACCCTCGATTATAAGTAGTGGAGGTAGTGGAGGTAGATAAGTGGAGGAACTGGTATTTTTCATTTCGCATGATGTGACCTAGATACGCCGTTTTCCTTTTCTTGATGGTTTCGAAAAGTTGGCGTTCTTGGTTTATTCTTTTAAGGACATCTATATTTGTGATTTTCGCTGTCCATGGTATTTTTAGGATACGGCGATAGAGCCACATTTCGAAAGCTTCTAATCTGTTTATATCCCTCGTTTTGAGTGTCCAGCCCTCTACGCCATATAGCAGCACTGACCACACGCAGCACTTAGTAAACCTTAGTCTCAGTTGAAGATCGAACTCTGAACAAGTTAGTACCTTCTTGAATTTTACGAAAGCTTGTCGAGCTTGCTCAATGCGACATTTTACTTCTCTGTCCGATGCCCAGTCTTCAAAAAGCCACGATCCCAGGTATTTAAATTTACTCACTCTTTCAATGGACTTGGTATTCAGTGTTATGGTGGAGTTTTCAAGTGCATCCAAGTTTCTGGAGATGATCATAAATTTGGTTTTTTTGGTATTAATCTCTAATCACATTCGCTTACTGTATTCTCCGATTATAGTGACAAGTTGTTGAAGATCGACTATGTTGTCACAAATTAAGACACCATTATCAGCATAACGTATATTGTTGATCAATACTCCATTCACTTTGATTCCCATCTTTGCATCCTCCAAAGACTCTTGAAATATGGCTTCCGAATAAATGTTAAATAAAAGAGGGGAAAGCACACATCCCTGTCGAACGCCCCTTCTTATATGTATGGGTTTGGATATAGAATTGTCTATTTTTAACTGTGCCGTTTGATGCCAGTACAAGTTTTCAATGCATTTTATGTCTTTTTGGTCTATATCAACTTTCTTGAGGATCTGCATTAACTTGTGGTGTTGGACACGATCAAACGCTTTTTGATAATCTAAAAAGCATAGGAACACATCCTTCTTCTGATCGTAACAATTTTGGACCAGCACCTGTGTTGCTACTATTGCTTCTCGTGTTCCTAAACCTTGCCTAAACCCGAACTGGGAGTCACTGATGTCCCATTCACATTTTTTGTATAATCTTTGATGTAGTATTTTTAAGAATATCTTTAAAGTGTGACTCATCAGGCTAATGAGTCTGTGATCCTCACATCTTTTTGCATTGACTTTCTTGGGCAGGGGAATAAAGGTAGAGCGTAACCACTGTTGAGGATAGCAGCCAGTTTCATAAATTAAGTTAAATATTTTGTGTAGTTCTGAAATTCCCCTTTCATCCAGTAATTAAACTTACTATCACCAGAATATAAAAAAGTAGCAATATGTACAGACTCTTTAGGGTCTATCTATTCTCTCAACAGTATGTACACGGTACATCCTTTGGTTCAAGCTATTCAAAACTCTTTCGATAGTTTAATCTCACTGGGAGTATCCATAATCATGATCTCAGTTCCGTCTCATGCAGGAATCCCTGGTAACGAACTAGCCGACCTCTTTGCAAAACAAGCTGCGTCTTCTAATATGGAGACTGAAAACATACAACTACATACAGATTTACAGTCGTATTTTAAAAATATCATCCAAATGTCTTGGCAAGATCACTGGAATAAAATCCCCTCAAAGCTTCGTGATATCCATTCTACCGTTAAAAATATTGAACTTTCTTCAATGGCACGAAAGAATGGGCCATGCAAGACTAACTCATAAACATTTAATGACTTCCCAAGATCCACCTACTGTACACACTGTAGTAATATTCTATCTGTTAAACATATTCTCGTAGACTGTCCCTATTTCATTAACAACAGAAAAAAGAATCTTTTGAGTCGAAACCTACAAAATATTCTCAGCTCGCCAGATCAATTCCAAAACCTTATTAATTTTCTCTATGAAACCAGGCTCTACCTGGAAATTTAGAAGAAGAAACGTAGTTTAGAATAATTAATAATTGTACCAATATTTAATGTATTTAAAGTATTTTTTTATCGATTGTAATGTTACTGTATATTTTTGTAATGTAATGTAATAAAATTTTACCTGTGTGAGTGACTTACGCTGCCGAGGTACGTAAAGCTAAATACAAAAAAAAATTTAAACGCAATATTACATTTTTAAAAATATTAAGTTTATTATTAACTTTGAAGTTGTCATACAGGCTATGATAAATCGTTACGATTTAACGGTACCGTTAACTGTACAGTTCTCTTCTTATCAATAATCAACAATTTTCATGTGTAATTTTCATTTAATTTTTATTGTTCGCGACGGCTTCGACTGACGACGACATATTAGCGGTCGTGGGATTAATATTAGCCTTGAAAACGATAAAACAGCGGAAACATCGTAGCATATGGTGTAAATACTGGCTGATGAAAGGAGAAGTTTATTCTCATGTGAATTTATTGAAGGAATTAAAAATGTTTCCAAAAGATTGGCATGCTTTTCCAAGAACGGATAATGATGCTTACTTACATCTGCTGTCTATGGTAGCGCCAATTATCGAAAAGGAAGATACTGTTATGAGAAATGGTAATATAGGAACATACACGTATCGATTAAACTGCAGTTCCTCCGATTCCGATAAATGTATTGAAATTTTTGTACTGTTCCGTGCGACGATACCGTTTGTAAAAATCGTAGAAAATTGTATAGTTTAGTGATGTAACGAATATTCGCATTGGCATTCGCGAATATTCGCATATTTTTGCATATTCGCATTCGCATTCGCGAAATTTGTGCGAATGTTTTGCGAATATAAATATGTATAAGAAAAAAATAATTTGAAGATTAGGTTAATAAAATAAAAATCCATTTAGTTCTCAGTTTTTTTGTTAAGAAAACTCACTTTATTTTACAAGCTTAGAAAACTATAAAATTAGAAACCAAAGAATAAATGATGCAGTGTAAACAAACAAAAACAAATTATTCTCTGAAACTTTTATTATCCAAAAGTTTTTAATTTTAGACAATCATCTTGAAAAATCTAAGAATTTTTAAACTACAAATTAAAAATAGTCTATGTGTTTTTATGTAAAGAGTTTAAACAAACAAACATAAACAGTTCGACTTCAGTTAGATAAGTTCAGATAAATTTATTAATTCAGCAATTTTCGGATCAAGATACATATTATAATGTACACTACACTGTAATGTAATATAGTACATGATTTGTATAATTGTAAATTTCTGAATTACTAAATTTATCTGAACTTATCTAACTACACACCTCATGCAAATGAGACTGCCGCCAGTGCCGGAGACAATTAAAATTGCCAAATTAAAAAAAAACTGAATATTCGCATTCGTATTCGCGAATGTCGGTGACATATATTCGCATTCGCGAACGTTCAAAAACTGACATTCGTTACATCACTAGTACAGTTTTACCCCATACACGTAGCAATTATCGGTATAATTTGAACGGTACAGAACACATTGGACGCCAGCCTCATTTACGCTTTTGTTACCAGATACAAGATGGGTACAAGTGTCGACAATATTTTTTCGGCCTATGTTCCATTTTTTTTTTTTTTATTAAAAATACCATCTACTTAAATTTGAATTGATGTACCGCCTGACTCTCATGGAGATCACAGATATTTTCAGCTGAAATGAGTATGTAGTGTCGCTTTTATTGTCATTCTGTTTCTTTTGTTTCAGGGAGTGATCACAAGAAACATTTCAATAATCTAAATAAAGCTATAGGCATTTAAAGTTATCTAGTATCTAAACAGAATTCCGTAAAGTCTAGAAAATATAACAGATCAAAACCGTTGACACAGGAGGAACTCGAGAAGTTAATTGAGGAAAGTGATGATAGTCTTGAACTTATAGACGATTCAGATGCAGATCCGGATTTTGACGTTCAACATGATAGTGATAGTAATGACTCTAGTGGAGGAGACACAAGTAACGATGAAGATACTGGTTCAAAATCAAAGTAAGAAACTTGAAGAGCTTGTGCAGGAACCAGGTCCTTCACGAGTGAACAGTTCGCACAGAAACCAGCTCGTTCCCGAGTTGAACAGCTCGCAGAGGAGCCAGAATTTGCACAAGATGAAGAACTAGCAGTAGAACCAGTTCTTCATGAAGAAGAAGCCTTGAGTTTCACCTGGGGGCCTGTTGAGAATGACCCACCACACTTTGAATTCACTCCTGGGGATTCAAAAATGATATCTTGTTGGAACTGCAAGCTCGGCACCCTTCTGCATACTTTCTAAACTTCATTTCCAACGTCGTTCTGGATATTATTGTAACAGAGACCAATAAATATGCTGAAAAAGTATTGGGAGCTAATCCAAATAGTACCTCTAGACTAAATGCTTGGAAAAACACAACTGTGTGAAATAAAAACACTACTTGGACTTCTGATATGGATGGGTTTTTGTAAGTACAGTAAAATCAATTGGTACTGGTCAATAAAACGACTTTTCCAGAATCAAGTTTGCAAGGTCACGTCTAGAAATAGATTCGAAATTTTGATGAGAATGCTACATTTCGCGGATGACAACGACCGGCAGCCCAATGATTGTTATATAAAATCTCTTGTATTCTCAGTATCATAAAACATTCCTTCCAAAACGCGTATGTTCCCGGGAAACATGTCTGTATTGATGAGAGTAATATACCGTAGAGGCCGACTTCATTTTCGCCAGTATATCCCAAATAAACGACATCGCTATGGGATCAAAGTGTTTAAACTTTGTGCGGCTGGTGGATACATATACGGTTATAAAGTCTACACTGGGAGAGATCTAGAAAGGACAGGAAACGTATCTGATAGTGTTGTTTTTGATTTGATGGCCCTTTTGCTTGATTCTGGAAGGTATTTGACAACTCGTCGGTCGAGTGTTATAATGTTGTATTAGCATATTTTACAGTTTGGCAGGAAAAACAATTTAAAAAAATGGTCACTGTATTTTTATTTTGAGACTCTTTGGTTATAGAAATTTTTAATTTTTATATGTATAATAAAGTAATAAAGAGTTATTTATAACATTTTATTTATTTATTTTTTATTTAACAAACAAAAAGTATTTTGAAGAAAATTATAAAATGTTGATAGAACATTATGATTTTATTGAAACATCAACTTTTACAAAAACGTAACCACATTGTTCTAACTAACAACATCGTGTCCTGTAATATTCTAATAAACTTATAAATTAAGGAAAACTTTTCAAGTAAACAAAAGAAACAAGTTGTTAAATAATTGTTTACAACAATTTGGCTAAATTTACTACTGCTTTGGATTATTGGAAGAATTTCATTTTGATGTTGAGGACATTTCATTGTCTAAATTGTCATTTTTAGTTAAACGACCTTTCTTTTATTTGGATAATTGCGCTGTATAAACTTTCGTATCATTATATTGTTTAAAAAAATGTTGATATGAACTGGGAGTCTACAGGCGGCAAAAACTGAAAAAGTTTTTTTAAATGCATTACTTTATCAAAAGGTAGTAAGCATTCCCTGGATTCATCACAAGATTTTATTAATGGTAAAGATATTGAAATGGGGGTTAGTCAAGATCCATTTGTTTTTCGTAGTGGAGGCTTGTATATAATTAAAACTTCAGTGAAGGGTCCATTAAACTCCATTATGCTGGTATTTCAGCTCAATATATTGTATTCTGGAAGAAGAGTATCTCAACTGCTTTACAGAAGCAAAAGGTAAATTTTTAAAATTAGGCATTTGAGCGGCTTTTTGAAAATTTTTAAAATTATCTGGTCTCATTAAAATACTTTAAAAGGGTTTTTCCTATTTACTGTAGGTAGCTATCTTAAAAGACCTAATGGGCTAAATATTTCCAACTTTCCAAACTGTCGCTCAATCTGGCTATGTATATTATCTATTTCCTGGATTGAACTATGTCCAGGTTCACAAAACTTTTGGGTTATAGTTTCAATATTTGGATGCTCTTCTAGGAATTTAAGCAAAGCCATCCTCATTACAGAATTTCATTTCTGTGGCACACATGAGTCAGACCATAAAATAAATCGTTTGATATTAGGAATATCTATTAGTACATTATCCAAAATACCAATAAGTGCGGAAGCAATATCAATACCTTTGCGACCGTGAGTAGTGTTACGATAAATTCTGAGCCAAAACCGTAAATATATTTATTACTAATATTCTCATTCATTCACGTATTTTCTAGGTAATGCCTACCTGACACACGATGGGTCCCCCTCCGTTATAAAAACAACAATCGAACTTTCTGGAGACCAGCCGATGTAAATATACCCGTTTTGAGACCAATTCGCCGCTCGGTCTAGTCCAGAAGGCCATCGACTTTTCTAGTCTAACGGTATTGGGTATATAAGCCATAGCAACTTCCTAAGATGAAACATGTTTATCAAAAGAGGATTTCTCATTCTCACTAAGACCTATTTTACTTTTTATTAGATACTCTTCATAATTGAAAATTTGTCGATAATGGTGAAGTTTTACAGGTTTTAGATTTCTTTCAGTACAAAATTCTTGATACAAATCATACAACTTTTGCACATTCAACGAAGTTTCAAAATATTCTTTATTCGAATCTCTCCGGCAATAATGAGAATCTATTTTTAAAATAGACCTGATATAATCTCTCACGGAATCTTTTTGTAACTCAGTTGTAACTTTTTTTGCATGTTTTCCCTGTCGTACTTCTAATGAAACCCCTGTTTGCTGCTCCCGTTTATTTTTATGAAACTATTCAATGCGTCTCTGGCTTATATCTAGTGTGGACAGAAAAAATGGCTTGCATACTCTAATTATGTTTTCTAATATGTGAAAAAAATAGGCAAAGAAAAGATTCGTCTCGATATATTTTTAGTTTGAGGTCGTCTCTTAGAATATCGTTCCGTATTATGATTATAAAAATGCAATTTTTCGTTATTTGATAAGCTCCAAAATGAATTATGAATTGCTTGGCGATAATTATTGATACAATATCTGATGTAGGTACCTACTGGCTACATGAAAATGTATTTTGAGGTTATATACATCAAAATTAAATATTTCATTGTTTAGGAACTATACAGTGTGTAAAAGCCAAATGGAATAAATTCATTATTTAGGTTACTGTACATATTTATAAAAAATCCCGAAACACGTCAAATTTAAATTATAACTTGACATTCTTTAACGTAAAAATGCAACCCCTACCTTCAACCCCCTTAGAATGACAGGTACAACCCCCAATTTTTAAAATAGGATGTATACGCTTGTGATATATATCGTTTGAAAGGTCTTTTCATTCTCCATTCAAAAATGTTGTCGCTTTCAAGTTTATTAAGATTAATTAAGATAAAATAAATTAAAATCATTGGTTACCGAAATTCGCTAAAATATACTCAAAACTTATTTCCCGTTTAGGTTTTGATAATGAGAAAGTGAACAAAAACCATAGCAATGTGGTTTTTAGATGGTAACCATTAAAAAACTTTAAAGAAGTTCCCTGGCAACGTTATTTTAACACGCATTAGTAAATTGTTTTATTTAAGTTGTCAGTATTTTAATTTAAGTAAAAAGTTCGTTCAATTCAATTCTGAAAAATGATTAGATTAACAGAAATGCGTAAAATAACAGTTTTACAAATGATTGGTTACGGAGATAACACCCGAACACAAAAGGAAGTAACTCGCCTATTTCATGAGAAATTTTCTAATTTACCGCCTATATCCCAAGGAACAATAAGTAAAATAGAGAAGCAGTTTCGCGAGTTTGGTCATGTAAGGCAGATAAAAAAGCAGCTGCCAATGCACTGAGTGATGAACTCAAATTAGATGTGTTGCTTGAGTTTCAGGAAAATCCACATACATCGAGTAGAGAGGCATCCACTACATTCAATGCTAGCCATACATCGATAGTAAACATATTAAAAGAAAATAAATTGCATTCCTATAAGATGATACCTACTCAGAAGCTCATGAAAGACGATTTTGATAGGAGAACTTTTTTTTGTGAGCAAATGATGGACATGTTGGATAACAATATTATCCAATTAGAAGACGTTATGTTGTACTTTTTTACTTAACGGTCATGCTAATCGGCAAAATTGCCGCGACTGGGCCACGGAAAATCCTCACTGGATGAGAGAAGAACACACTCAATACCCTCAAAAGGTTAATGTTTGGGCAGGGATTGTAGGAAACAATATCATTGGTCCCTTTTTCATTGAAAGCAACTTGAATGGCAACAATTATTGGGCACTACTTCAAAATGATGTCATTCCAAGGTTGGCAAATTTATATCCTGATCAAGGAAACCCTCAAGTTCCAGCGAATACGATATGGTTTTTAAGCAGGATGAAACACCACCACATTACCAACTTAATGTCCGGCAGTACCTCGATACAATATTTCCCAATCGGTGGATAGGGAGGCGAGGATCGATTGAATGGCCAGCGCGATCACCTGATCTTACATTATTAGATTTCTTTTTATGGGGATATGTGAAGAGCCATGTGTACCAAACTAAACCTTCTGATTTAACTGACTTAAAAGAACGAATAAAGCTTGCGATTAGGTCGATCACGCCTGTTATGTTAAATAATGTTAGAAGACAGTTTTATTTGAGATTAGGATGTTACCAAGCTGTTCGCGGTGAACATTTTGAACATCTACTTCATTAACATTCATAGTTCTTTTTCGTGTTCTACATTTTATTACGTTTTGCATTACATTTTAGTTTTTGATTGTATTGTAGCGAATTTCGGTAACCACATGATTTTAATTTATTTTATCTTAATTAATCTTAATAAACTTGAAAGCGACTACATTTTTGAATGGAGAATGAAAAGAACTTTCAAACGATATATCACAAGCCTGTACTTCCTAGTTTAAAAATTGGACGTTGTACCTGTCATTCTAAGGGGGTTGAAGGTAGGGGTTGCATTTTCACGTTAAAGAATGTCAAGTTATAATTTAAATTTGACGTCTTTCGGGATTTTTTATAAATATGTACAGTAACCTAAATATTGAATTTATTCCATTTGGCTTTTAAACACTGTATGTAGGAAAATTCTGAGTATGGCAGAAGAACAAGCGGCCAGTTTTATAAAGGAAATGTGTATTCGCTTGACTCTCGGACCAAAATTGACGCCAATATAGCCGGTTAACGAAATTTGATAAAAATCCAAGGGTAACCCCTTGGAAAAATTTTTCCAAATTTTCCAAAAAAAAAATTTTGTTTAATGTTTTGGTACATGCAATTGGTCCAGCTTATTCCAAACATGTGTTTTTTTCTGATCCCTTAACCCCAGATTGCCGGAAAAAAGGGAAAATCGAATTAAAAAATCTACAGTTTTTTCGATTTTCCGGCAAAACGGTGCATAATTTTTAGCCACATGCATGGATTTTTTTAATCAGCAAGTCACCCTTAATCGAAATAATTCAAATGTCAAACAAAATAAACACTTTAAATTTTTTCGAAATTTTCAGCGAATACATACATCCAAGTGGAAATTTTTCTCACGAACCGTTAGATGTAGGAAAATTCTGAGTATGGCAGAAGAACGAGCGGCCAATTTTATGTAGGAAATGTGTTTTCGCTTGACTCTCGGACCAAAATTGACGCCAATATAGCCGATTAACGAAATTTGATAAAAATCCAAGGGTACCCCCTTTGAAAATTTTTTCCCAATCTTCCAAAAAAAAAAAATTTGTTTAATGTTTTGGTACATGCACTTGGTCCAGCTTATTCCAAACATGTGTTTTTTTCTGATCCCTTACCCCCAGTTTGCAGGAAAAGAGGAAAAATCGGATTAAAAAATCTACAGTTTTTTCGATTTGCCGGCAAAACGGTGCATAATTTTTAGCCACATGTATGGATTTTTTTAATCAGCAAGTCACCCTTAATCAAAATAATTCAAATTTCAAACAAAATATACACTTTTAATTTTTTCGAAATTTTCAGCGAATACATACATCCAAGTGGAAATTTTTCTCACGAACCGTTAGATGTAGGAAAATTTTGAGTATGGCAGAAGAACGAGCGGCCAATTTTATGTAGGAAATGTGTTTTCGCTTTACTCTCGGACCAAAATTGACGCCAATATAGCCGATTAACTAAATTTGATAAAAATCCAAGGGTACCCCCTTGGAAAAATTTTTCCAAATTTTCCAAAAAAAAAATTTTGTTTAATTTTTTGGTACCTGCACTTGGTCCAGCTTATTCCAAACATGTGGTTTTTTTTGATCCCTTACCCCCAGTTTGCCGGAAAAGAGGAAAAATCGGATTAAAAAATCTACAGTTTTTTCGATTTTTCGGCAAAACGGTGCATAATTTTTAGCTACATGTATGGATTTCTTTAATCAGCAAGTCACCCTTAATCGAAATAATTCAAATTTCAAACAAAATATACACTTTTAATTTTTTCGAAATTTTCAGCGAATACATACATCCAAGTGGAAATTTTTCTCACGAACCGTTAGATGTAGGAAAATTCTGAGTATTGCAGAAGAACGAGCGGCCAATTTTATGTAGGAAATGTGTTTTTGCTTGACTCTCGGACCAAAATTGACGCCAATATAGCCGATTAACGAAATTTGATAAAAATCCAATGGTCTACAGTTTTTTCGATTTTCCGGCATAACGGTTCATAATTTCTAGCCACATGTTAATATATTTTTTAACAACAAGTCACCCTTAATCAAAATAATTCAAATTTCAAACAAAATATTCACTTTTAATTTTTACGAAATTTTCAGCAAATACAGACATCCAAGTGGACATTTTTCTCACGAACCGTTAGATGTAGGAAAATTCTGAGTATGGCAGAAGAACGAGCGGCCAATTTTATGTAGGAAATGTGTTTTCGCTTGACTCTCGGACCAAAATTGACGCCAATATAGCCGATTAACTAAATTTGATAAAATCCAAGGGTATCCCCTTGGAAAAATTTTTCACAATTTTCCAAAATTTTGTTTAATTTTTTGGTACATGCACTTGGTCCAGCTTATTCCAAACATGTGGTTTTTTTTGATCCCTTACCCCCAGTTTGCCGGAAAAGAGGAAAAATCGGATTAAAAAATCTACAGTTTTTTCGATTTTTCGGCAAAACGGTGCATAACTTTTAGCCACATGTATGGATTTTTTTAATCAGCAAGTCACCCTTAATCGAAATAATTCAAATTTCAAACAAAATATACACTTTTAATTTTTTCGAAATTTTCAGCGAATACATACATCCAAGTGGAAATTTTTCTCACGAACCGTTAGATGTAGGAAAATTTTGAGTATGGCAGAAGAACGAGCGGCCAATTTTATGTGGGAAATGTGTTTTCGCTTGACTCTCGGACCAAAATTGACGCCAATATAGCCGATTAACGAAATTTGATAAAAATCCAAGGGTACCCCCTTTGAAAATTTTTTCCCAATCTTCCAAAAAAAAAAAATTTGTTTAATGTTTTGCTACATGCACTTGGTCCAGCTTATTCCAAACATGTGTTTTTTTCTGATCCCTTACCCCCAGTTTGCAGGAAAAGAGGAAAAATCGGATTAAAAAATCTACAGTTTTTTCGATTTGCCGGCAAAACGGTGCATAATTTTTAGCCACATGTATGAATTTTTTTAATCAGCAAGTCACCCTTAATCAAAATAATTCAAATTTCAAACAAAATATACACTTTTAATTTTTTCGAAATTTTCAGCGAATACATACATCCAAGTGGAAATTTTTCTCACGAACCGTTAGATGTAGGAAAATCTTGAGTATGGCAGAAGAACGAGCGGCCAATTTTATGTAGGAAATGTGTTTTCGCTTTACTCTCGGACCAAAATTGACGCCAATATAGCCGATTAACTAAATTTGATAAAAATCCAAGGGTACCCCCTTGGAAAAATTTTTCCAAATTTTCCAAAAAAAAAATTTTGTTTAATTTTTTGGTACCTGCACTTGGTCCAGCTTATTCCAAACATGTGGTTTTTTTTGATCCCTTACCCCCAGTTTGCCGGAAAAGAGGAAAAATCGGATTAAAAAATCTACAGTTTTTTCGATTTTTCGGCAAAACGGTGCATAATTTTTAGCTACATGTATGGATTTCTTTAATCAGCAAGTCACCCTTAATCGAAATAATTCAAATTTCAAACAAAATATACACTTTTAATTTTTTCGAAATTTTCAGCGAATACATACATCCAAGTGGAAATTTTTCTCACGAACCGTTAGATGTAGGAAAATTCTGAGTATTGCAGAAGAACGAGCGGCCAATTTTATGTAGGAAATGTGTTTTTGCTTGACTCTCGGACCAAAATTGACGCCAATATAGCCGATTAACGAAATTTGATAAAAATCCAATGGTCTACAGTTTTTTCGATTTTCCGGCATAACGGTTCATAATTTCTAGCCACATGTTAATATATTTTTTAACAACAAGTCACCCTTAATCAAAATAATTCAAATTTCAAACAAAATATTCACTTTTAATTTTTACGAAATTTTCAGCAAATACAGACATCCAAGTGGACATTTTTCTCACGAACCGTTAGATGTAGGAAAATTCTGAGTATGGCAGAAGAACGAGCGGCCAATTTTATGTAGGAAATGTGTTTTCGCTTGACTCTCGGACCAAAATTGACGCCAATATAGCCGATTAACGAAATTTGATAAAATCCAAGGGTATCCCCTTGGAAAAATTTTTCACAATTTTCCAAAAAAAAAAATTTTGTTTAATTTTTTGGTACATGCACTTGGTCCAGCTTATTCCAAACATGTGGTTTTTTTTGATCCCTTACCCCCAGTTTGCCGGAAAAGAGGAAAAATCGGATTAAAAAATCTACAGTTTTTTCGATTTTTCGGCAAAACGGTGCATAACTTTTAGCCACATGTAAGGATTTTTTTAATCAGCAAGTCACCCTTAATCGAAATAATTCAAATTTCAAACAAAATATACACTTTTAATTTTTTCGAAATTTTCAGCGAATACATACATCCAAGTGGAAATTTTTCTCACGAACCGTTAGATGTAGGAAAATTTTGAGTATGGCAGAAGAACGAGCGGCCAATTTTATGTGGGAAATGTGTTTTCGCTTGACTCTCGGACCAAAATTGACGCCAATATAGCCGATTAACGAAATTTGATAAAAATCCAAGGGTACCCCCTTTGAAAATTTTTTCCCAATCTTCCAAAAAAAAAAAAAATTTGTTTAATGTTTTGCTACATGCACTTGGTCCAGCTTATTCCAAACATGTGTTTTTTTCTGATCCCTTACCCCCAGTTTGCAGGAAAAGAGGAAAAATCGGATTAAAAAATCTACAGTTTTTTCGATTTGCCGGCAAAACGGTGCATAATTTTTAGCCACATGTATGAATTTTTTTAATCAGCAAGTCACCCTTAATCAAAATAATTCAAATTTCAAACAAAATATACACTTTTAATTTTTTCGAAATTTTCAGCGAATACATACATCCAAGTGGAAATTTTTCTCACGAACCGTTAGATGTAGGAAAATTTTGAGTATGGCAGAAGAACGAGCGGCCAATTTTATGTAGGAAATGTGTTTTCGCTTTACTCTCGGACCAAAATTGACGCCAATATAGCCGATTAACTAAATTTGATAAAAATCCAAGGGTACCCCCTTGGAAAAATTTTTCCAAATTTTCCAAAAAAAAAATTTTGTTTAATTTTTTGGTACCTGCACTTGGTCCAGCTTATTCCAAACATGTGGTTTTTTTTGATCCCTTACCCCCAGTTTGCCGGAAAAGAGGAAAAATCGGATTAAAAAATCTACAGTTTTTTCGATTTTTCGGCAAAACGGTGCATAATTTTTAGCTACATGTATGGATTTCTTTAATCAGCAAGTCACCCTTAATCGAAATAATTCAAATTTCAAACAAAATATACACTTTTAATTTTTTCGAAATTTTCAGCGAATACATACATCCAAGTGGAAATTTTTCTCACGAACCGTTAGATGTAGGAAAATTCTGAGTATTGCAGAAGAACGAGCGGCCAATTTTATGTAGGAAATGTGTTTTTGCTTGACTCTCGGACCAAAATTGACGCCAATATAGCCGATTAACGAAATTTGATAAAAATCCAATGGTCTACAGTTTTTTCGATTTTCCGGCATAACGGTTCATAATTTCTAGCCACATGTTAATATATTTTTTAACAACAAGTCACCCTTAATCAAAATAATTCAAATTTCAAACAAAATATTCACTTTTAATTTTTACGAAATTTTCAGCAAATACAGACATCCAAGTGGACATTTTTCTCACGAACCGTTAGATGTAGGAAAATTCTGAGTATGGCAGAAGAACGAGCGGCCAATTTTATGTAGGAAATGTGTTTTCGCTTGACTCTCGGACCAAAATTGACGCCAATATAGCCGATTAACTAAATTTGATAAAATCCAAGGGTATCCCCTTGGAAAAATTTTTCACAATTTTCCAAAAAAAAAAATTTTGTTTAATTTTTTGGTACATGCACTTGGTCCAGCTTATTCCAAACATGTGGTTTTTTTTGATCCCTTACCCCCAGTTTGCCGGAAAAGAGGAAAAATCGGATTAAAAAATCTACAGTTTTTTCGATTTTTCGGCAAAACGGTGCATAACTTTTAGCCACATGTATGGATTTTTTTAATCAGCAAGTCACCCTTAATCGAAATAATTCAAATTTCAAACAAAATATACACTTTTAATTTTTTCGAAATTTTCAGCGAATACATACATCCAAGTGGAAATTTTTCTCACGAACCGTTAGATGTAGGAAAATTTTGAGTATGGCAGAAGAACGAGCGGCCAATTTTATGTGGGAAATGTGTTTTCGCTTGACTCTCGGACCAAAATTGACGCCAATATAGCCGATTAACGAAATTTGATAAAAATCCAAGGGTACCCCCTTTGAAAATTTTTTCCCAATCTTCCAAAAAAAAAAAAAATTTGTTTAATGTTTTGCTACATGCACTTGGTCCAGCTTATTCCAAACATGTGTTTTTTTCTGATCCCTTACCCCCAGTTTGCAGGAAAAGAGGAAAAATCGGATTAAAAAATCTACAGTTTTTTCGATTTGCCGGCAAAACGGTGCATAATTTTTAGCCACATGTATGAATTTTTTTAATCAGCAAGTCACCCTTAATCAAAATAATTCAAATTTCAAACAAAATATACACTTTTAATTTTTTCGAAATTTTCAGCGAATACATACATCCAAGTGGAAATTTTTCTCACGAACCGTTAGATGTAGGAAAATTTTGAGTATGGCAGAAGAACGAGCGGCCAATTTTATGTAGGAAATGTGTTTTCGCTTTACTCTCGGACCAAAATTGACGCCAATATAGCCGATTAACTAAATTTGATAAAAATCCAAGGGTACCCCCTTGGAAAAATTTTTCCAAATTTTCCAAAAAAAAAATTTTGTTTAATTTTTTGGTACCTGCACTTGGTCCAGCTTATTCCAAACATGTGGTTTTTTTTGATCCCTTACCCCCAGTTTGCCGGAAAAGAGGAAAAATCGGATTAAAAAATCTACAGTTTTTTCGATTTTTCGGCAAAACGGTGCATAATTTTTAGCTACATGTATGGATTTCTTTAATCAGCAAGTCACCCTTAATCGAAATAATTCAAATTTCAAACAAAATATACACTTTTAATTTTTTCGAAATTTTCAGCGAATACATACATCCAAGTGGAAATTTTTCTCACGAACCGTTAGATGTAGGAAAATTCTGAGTATTGCAGAAGAACGAGCGGCCAATTTTATGTAGGAAATGTGTTTTTGCTTGACTCTCGGACCAAAATTGACGCCAATATAGCCGATTAACGAAATTTGATAAAAATCCAATGGTCTACAGTTTTTTCGATTTTCCGGCATAACGGTTCATAATTTCTAGCCACATGTTAATATATTTTTTAACAACAAGTCACCCTTAATCAAAATAATTCAAATTTCAAACAAAATATTCACTTTTAATTTTTACGAAATTTTCAGCAAATACAGACATCCAAGTGGACATTTTTCTCACGAACCGTTAGATGTAGGAAAATTCTGAGTATGGCAGAAGAACGAGCGGCCAATTTTATGTAGGAAATGTGTTTTCGCTTGACTCTCGGACCAAAATTGACGCCAATATAGCCGATTAACGAAATTTGATAAAATCCAAGGGTATCCCCTTGGAAAAATTTTTCACAATTTTCCAAAAAAAAAAATTTTGTTTAATTTTTTGGTACATGCACTTGGTCCAGCTTATTCCAAACATGTGGTTTTTTTTGATCCCTTACCCCCAGTTTGCCGGAAAAGAGGAAAAATCGGATTAAAAAATCTACAGTTTTTTCGATTTTTCGGCAAAACGGTGCATAACTTTTAGCCACATGTAAGGATTTTTTTAATCAGCAAGTCACCCTTAATCGAAATAATTCAAATTTCAAACAAAATATACACTTTTAATTTTTTCGAAATTTTCAGCGAATACATACATCCAAGTGGAAATTTTTCTCACGAACCGTTAGATGTAGGAAAATTTTGAGTATGGCAGAAGAACGAGCGGCCAATTTTATGTGGGAAATGTGTTTTCGCTTGACTCTCGGACCAAAATTGACGCCAATATAGCCGATTAACGAAATTTGATAAAAATCCAAGGGTACCCCCTTTGAAAATTTTTTCCCAATCTTCCAAAAAAAAAAAAATTTGTTTAATGTTTTGCTACATGCACTTGGTCCAGCTTATTCCAAACATGTGTTTTTTTCTGATCCCTTACCCCCAGTTTGCAGGAAAAGAGGAAAAATCGGATTAAAAAATCTACAGTTTTTTCGATTTGCCGGCAAAACGGTGCATAATTTTTAGCCACATGTATGGATTTTTTTAATCAGCAAGTCACCCTTAATCAAAATAATTCAAATTTCAAACAAAATATACACTTTTAATTTTTTCGAAATTTTCAGCGAATACATACATCCAAGTGGAAATTTTTCTCACGAACCGTTAGATGTAGGAAAATTTTGAGTATGGCAGAAGAACGAGCGGCCAATTTTATGTAGGAAATGTGTTTTCGCTTGACTCTCGGACCAAAATTGACGCCAATATAGCCGATTAACGAAATTTGATAAAAATCCAATAGTCTACAGTTTTTTCGATTTTCCGGCAAAACGGTTTATAATTTCTAGCCACATGTTAATATATTTTTAAACAGCAATTCACCCTTAATCAAAATAATTCAAATTTCAAACAAAATATTCACTTTTAATTTTTACGAAATTTTCAGCAAATACAGACATCCAAGTGGACATTTTTCTCACGAACCGTGAGATGTAGGAAAATTCTGAGTATGGCAGAAGAACGAGCGGCCAATTTTATGTAGGAAATGTGTTTTCGCTTGACTCTCGGACCAAAATTGACGCCAATATAGCCGATTAACTAAATTTGATAAAATCCAAGGGTACCCCCTTGGAAAAATTTTTCACAATTTTCCAAAAAAAAATTTTGTTTAATTTTTTGGTACATGCACTTGGTCCAGCTTATTCCAAACATGTGGTTTTTTTTTATCCCTTACCCCCAGTTTGCCGGAAAAGAGGAAAAATCGGATTAAAAAATCTACAGTTTTTTCGGATTTGCCGGCAAAACGGTGCATAATTTTTAGCCACATGTATGGATTTTTTTAATCAGCAAGTCACCCTTAATCAAAATAATTCAAATTTCAAACAAAATATACACTTTTAATTTTTTCGAAATTTTCAGCGAATACATACATCCAAGTGGAAATTTTTCTCACGAACCGTTAGATGTAGGAAAATTTTGAGTATGGCAGAAGAACGAGCGGCCAATTTTATGTAGGAAATGTGTTTTCGCTTTACTCTCGGACCAAAATTGACGCCAATATAGCCGATTAACTAAATTTGATAAAAATCCAAGGGTACCCCCTTGGAAAAATTTTTCCAAATTTTCCAAAAAAAAAATTTTGTTTAATTTTTTGGTACCTGCACTTGGTCCAGCTTATTCCAAACATGTGGTTTTTTTTGATCCCTTACCCCCAGTTTGCCGGAAAAGAGGAAAAATCGGATTAAAAAATCTACAGTTTTTTCGATTTTTCGGCAAAACGGTGCATAATTTTTAGCTACATGTATGGATTTCTTTAATCAGCAAGTCACCCTTAATCGAAATAATTCAAATTTCAAACAAAATATACACTTTTAATTTTTTCGAAATTTTCAGCGAATACATACATCCAAGTGGAAATTTTTCTCACGAACCGTTAGATGTAGGAAAATTCTGAGTATTGCAGAAGAACGAGCGGCCAATTTTATGTAGGAAATGTGTTTTTGCTTGACTCTCGGACCAAAATTGACGCCAATATAGCCGATTAACGAAATTTGATAAAAATCCAATGGTCTACAGTTTTTTCGATTTTCCGGCATAACGGTTCATAATTTCTAGCCACATGTTAATATATTTTTTAACAACAAGTCACCCTTAATCAAAATAATTCAAATTTCAAACAAAATATTCACTTTTAATTTTTACGAAATTTTCAGCAAATACAGACATCCAAGTGGACATTTTTCTCACGAACCGTTAGATGTAGGAAAATTCTGAGTATGGCAGAAGAACGAGCGGCCAATTTTATGTAGGAAATGTGTTTTCGCTTGACTCTCGGACCAAAATTGACGCCAATATAGCCGATTAACTAAATTTGATAAAATCCAAGGGTATCCCCTTGGAAAAATTTTTCACAATTTTCCAAAAAAAAAAATTTTGTTTAATTTTTTGGTACATGCACTTGGTCCAGCTTATTCCAAACATGTGGTTTTTTTTGATCCCTTACCCCCAGTTTGCCGGAAAAGAGGAAAAATCGGATTAAAAAATCTACAGTTTTTTCGATTTTTCGGCAAAACGGTGCATAACTTTTAGCCACATGTATGGATTTTTTTAATCAGCAAGTCACCCTTAATCGAAATAATTCAAATTTCAAACAAAATATACACTTTTAATTTTTTCGAAATTTTCAGCGAATACATACATCCAAGTGGAAATTTTTCTCACGAACCGTTAGATGTAGGAAAATTTTGAGTATGGCAGAAGAACGAGCGGCCAATTTTATGTGGGAAATGTGTTTTCGCTTGACTCTCGGACCAAAATTGACGCCAATATAGCCGATTAACGAAATTTGATAAAAATCCAAGGGTACCCCCTTTGAAAATTTTTTCCCAATCTTCCAAAAAAAAAAAAATTTGTTTAATGTTTTGCTACATGCACTTGGTCCAGCTTATTCCAAACATGTGTTTTTTTCTGATCCCTTACCCCCAGTTTGCAGGAAAAGAGGAAAAATCGGATTAAAAAATCTACAGTTTTTTCGATTTGCCGGCAAAACGGTGCATAATTTTTAGCCACATGTATGAATTTTTTTAATCAGCAAGTCACCCTTAATCAAAATAATTCAAATTTCAAACAAAATATACACTTTTAATTTTTTCGAAATTTTCAGCGAATACATACATCCAAGTGGAAATTTTTCTCACGAACCGTTAGATGTAGGAAAATTTTGAGTATGGCAGAAGAACGAGCGGCCAATTTTATGTAGGAAATGTGTTTTCGCTTTACTCTCGGACCAAAATTGACGCCAATATAGCCGATTAACTAAATTTGATAAAAATCCAAGGGTACCCCCTTGGAAAAATTTTTCCAAATTTTCCAAAAAAAAAATTTTGTTTAATTTTTTGGTACCTGCACTTGGTCCAGCTTATTCCAAACATGTGGTTTTTTTTGATCCCTTACCCCCAGTTTGCCGGAAAAGAGGAAAAATCGGATTAAAAAATCTACAGTTTTTTCGATTTTTCGGCAAAACGGTGCATAATTTTTAGCTACATGTATGGATTTCTTTAATCAGCAAGTCACCCTTAATCGAAATAATTCAAATTTCAAACAAAATATACACTTTTAATTTTTTCGAAATTTTCAGCGAATACATACATCCAAGTGGAAATTTTTCTCACGAACCGTTAGATGTAGGAAAATTCTGAGTATTGCAGAAGAACGAGCGGCCAATTTTATGTAGGAAATGTGTTTTTGCTTGACTCTCGGACCAAAATTGACGCCAATATAGCCGATTAACGAAATTTGATAAAAATCCAATGGTCTACAGTTTTTTCGATTTTCCGGCATAACGGTTCATAATTTCTAGCCACATGTTAATATATTTTTTAACAACAAGTCACCCTTAATCAAAATAATTCAAATTTCAAACAAAATATTCACTTTTAATTTTTACGAAATTTTCAGCAAATACAGACATCCAAGTGGACATTTTTCTCACGAACCGTTAGATGTAGGAAAATTCTGAGTATGGCAGAAGAACGAGCGGCCAATTTTATGTAGGAAATGTGTTTTCGCTTGACTCTCGGACCAAAATTGACGCCAATATAGCCGATTAACGAAATTTGATAAAATCCAAGGGTATCCCCTTGGAAAAATTTTTCACAATTTTCCAAAAAAAAAAAAATTTGTTTAATTTTTTGGTACATGCACTTGGTCCAGCTTATTCCAAACATGTGGTTTTTTTTGATCCCTTACCCCCAGTTTGCCGGAAAAGAGGAAAAATCGGATTAAAAAATCTACAGTTTTTTCGATTTTTCGGCAAAACGGTGCATAACTTTTAGCCACATGTAAGGATTTTTTTAATCAGCAAGTCACCCTTAATCGAAATAATTCAAATTTCAAACAAAATATACACTTTAATTTTTTTCGAAATTTTCAGCGAATACATACATCCAAGTGGAAATTTTTCTCACGAACCGTTAGATGTAGGAAAATTTTGAGTATGGCAGAAGAACGAGCGGCCAATTTTATGTGGGAAATGTGTTTTCGCTTGACTCTCGGACCAAAATTGACGCCAATATAGCCGATTAACGAAATTTGATAAAAATCCAAGGGTACCCCCTTTGAAAATTTTTTCCCAATCTTCCAAAAAAAAAAAAATTTGTTTAATGTTTTGCTACATGCACTTGGTCCAGCTTATTCCAAACATGTGTTTTTTTCTGATCCCTTACCCCCAGTTTGCAGGAAAAGAGGAAAAATCGGATTAAAAAATCTACAGTTTTTTCGATTTGCCGGCACAAAACGGTGCATAATTTTTAGCCACATGTATGGATTTTTTTAATCAGCAAGTCACCCTTAATCAAAATAATTCAAATTTCAAACAAAATATACACTTTTAATTTTTTCGAAATTTCAGCGAATACATACATCCAAGTGGAAATTTTTCTCACGAACCGTTAGATGTAGGAAAATTTTGAGTATGGCAGAAGAACGAGCGGCCAATTTTATGTAGGAAATGTGTTTTCGCTTGACTCTCGGACCAAAATTGACGCCAATATAGCCGATTAACGAAATTTGATAAAAATCCAATAGTCTACAGTTTTTTCGATTTTCCGGCAAAACGGTTTATAATTTCTAGCCACATGTTTAATATATTTTTAAACAGCAATTCACCCTTAATCAAAATAATTCAAATTTCAAACAAAATATTCACTTTTATTTTTACGAAATTTTCAGCAAATACAGACATCCAAGTGGACATTTTTCTCACGAACCGTGAGATGTAGGAAAATTCTGAGTATGGCAGAAGAACGAGCGGCCAATTTTATGTAGGAAATGTGTTTTCGCTTGACTCTCGGACCAAAATTGACGCCAATATAGCCGATTAACTAAATTTGATAAAATCCAAGGGTACCCCCTTGGAAAAATTTTTCACAATTTTCCAAAAAAAAAATTTTGTTTAATTTTTTGGTACATGCACTTGGTCCAGCTTATTCCAAACATGTGGTTTTTTTTTATCCTTACCCCCAGTTTGCCGGAAAAGAGGAAAAATCGGATTAAAAAATCTACAGTTTTTTCGATTTTTCGGCAAAACGGTGCATAACTTTTAGCCACATGTATGGATTTTTTTAATCAGCAAGTCACCCTTAATCGAAATAATTCAAATTTCAAACAAAATATACACTTTTAATTTTTTCGAAATTTTCAGCGAATACATACATCCAAGTGGAAATTTTTCTCACGAACCGTTAGATGTAGGAAAATTTGAGTATGGCAGAAGAACGAGCGGCCAATTTTATGTAGGAAATGTGTTTTCGCTTTACTCTCGGACCAAAATTGACGCCAATATAGCCGATTAACTAAATTTGATAAAAATCCAAGGGTACCCCCTTGGAAAAATTTTTCCAAATTTCCAAAAAAAAAAAAATTTTGTTTAATTTTTTGGTACATGCACTTGGTCCAGCTTATTCCAAACATGTGGTTTTTTTTGATCCCTTACCCCCAGTTTGCCGGAAAAGAGGAAAAATCGGATTAAAAAATCTACAGTTTTTTCGATTTTTCGGCAAAACGGTGCATAATTTTTAGCTACATGTATGGATTTTTTAATCAGCAAGTCACCCTTAATCGAAATAATTCAAATTTCAAACAAAATATACACTTTTAATTTTTTCGAAATTTTCAGCGAATACATACATCCAAGTGGAAATTTTTCTCACGAACCGTTAGATGTAGGAAAATTTTGAGTATGGCAGAAGAACGAGCGGCCAATTTTATGTAGGAAATGTGTTTTCGCTTGACTCTCGGACCAAAATTGACGCCAATATAGCCGATTAACGAAATTTGATAAAATCCAATAGTCTAGAGTTTTTTTCGATTTTCCGGCAAAACGGTTCATAATTTCTAGCCACATGTTAATATATTTTTAAACAGCAATTCACCCTTAATTAAAATAATTCAAATTTCAAACAAAATATACACTTTTAATTTTTTCGAAATTTTCAGCGAATACATACATCCAAGTGGAAATTTTTCTCACGAACCGTTAGATGTAGGAAAATTCTGAGTATGGCAGAAGAACGAGCGGCCAATTTTATGTAGGAAATGTGTTTTCGCTTGACTCTCGGACCAAAATTGACGCCAATATAGCCGATTAACGAAATTTGATAAAAATCCAATGGTCTACAGTTTTTTCGATTTTCCGGCAAAACGGTTCATAATTTCTAGCCACATGTTAATATATTTTTTAACAACAAGTTACCCTTAATCAAAATAATTCAAATTTCAAACAAAATATTTACTTTTAATTTTCACGAAATTTTCAGCAAATACAGACATCCAAGTGGAAATTTTTCTCACGAACCGTTAGATGTAGGAATATTCTGAGTATGGCAGAAGAACGAGAGGCCAATTTTATGTAGGAAATGTGTTTTCGCTTGACTCTCGGACCAAAATTGACGCCAATATAGCCGATTAACTAAATTTGATAAAAATCCAAGGGTACCCCCTTGGAAAATTTTTTCCAAATTTTCCAAAAAAAAAAAATTTGTTTAATGTTTTGGTACATGCACTTGGTCCAGCTTATTCCAAACATGTGGTTTTTTCTGATTCCTTACCCCCAGTTTGCCGGAAAAGAGGAAAAATCGGATTAAAAAATCTACAGAGTTTTTTCGATTTTCCGGCAAAACGGTTCATAATTTCTAGCCACATGTTAATATATTTTTAAACAGCAATTCACCCTTAATCAAAATAATTCAAATTTCAAACAAAATATTCACTTTTAATTTTCACGAAATTTTCAGCAAATACAGACATCCAAGTGGAAATTTTTCTCACGAACCGTTAGATGTAGGAAAATTCGGAGTATGGCAGAAGAACGAGCGGCCAATTTTATGTAGGAAATGTGTTTTCGCTTGACTCTCGGACCAAAATCGACGCCAATATAGCCGATTAACTAAATTTGATAAAAATCCAAGGGTCTACAGTTTTTTCGATTTTCCGGCAAAACGGTTCATAATTTCTAGCCACATGTTAATATATTTTTAAACAGCAAGTCACCCTTAATCAAAATAATTGAAATTTCAAACAAAATATTCACTTTTAATTTTCACGAAATTTTCAGCAAATACAGACATCCAAGTGGAAATTTTTCTCACGAACCGTTAGATGTAGGAAAATTCTGAGTATGGCAAAAGAACGAGCGGCCAATTTTATGTAGGAAATGTGTTTTCTCTTGACTCTCGGACCAAAATTGACGCCAATATAGCCGATTAACGAAATTTGATAAAAATCCAAGGGTCTACAGTTTTTTCGATTTTACGGCAAAACGGTTTATAATTTCTAGCCACATGTTAATATATTTTTAAACAGCAAGTCACCCTTAATCAAAATAATTCAAATTTCAAACAAAATATTCACTTTTAATTTTCACGAAATTTTCAGCAAATACAGACATCCAAGTGGAAATTTTTCTCACGAACCGTTAGATGTAGGAAAATTCTGAGTATGGCAGAAGAACGAGCGGCCAATTTTATGTAGAAAATGTGTTTTTGCTTGACTCTCGGACCAAAATTGACGCCAATATAGCCGATTAACGAAATTTGATAAAAATCCAATGGTCTACAGTTTTTTCGATTTTCCGGCAAAACGGTTCATAATTTATAGCCACATGTTAATATATTTTTAAACAGCAAGTCACCCTTAATCAAAATAATTCAAATTTCAAACAAAATATTCACTTTTAATTTTCACGAAATTTTCAGCAAATACAGACATCCAAGTGGAAATTTTTCTTACGAACCGTTAGATGTAGGAAAATTCTGAGTATGGCAGAAGAACGAGCGGCCAATTTTATGTAGGAAATGTGTTTTCGCTTGACTCTCGGATCAAAATTGACGCCAATATAGCCGATTAACTAAATTTGATAAAAATCCAAGGGTACCCCCTTGGAAAAATTTTCCAAATTTTCAAAAAAAAAAATTTTGTTTAATGTTTTGGTACATGCACTTGGTCCAGCTTATTCCAAACATGTGGTTTTTCTGATCCCTTACCCCCAGTTTGCCGGAAAAGAGGAAAAATCGGATTAAAAATCTACAGTTTTTTCGATTTTTCGGCAAAACGGTGCATAATTTTTAGCCACATGTAAGGATTTTTTTAATCAGCAAGTCACCCTTAATCGAAATAATTCAAATTTCAAACAAAATATACACTTTTAATTTTTTCGAAATTTTCAGCGAATACATACATCCAAGTGGAAATTTTTCTCACGAACCGTTAGATGTAGAAAAATTTTGAGTATGGCAGAAGAACGAGCGGCCAATTTTATGTCGGAAATGTGTTTTCGCTTGACTCTCGGACCAAAATTGACGCCAATATAGCCGATTAACTAAATTTGATAAAAATCCAAGGGTACCCCCTTGGAAAAAATTTTCTCAAATTTTCCAAAAAAAAAAATTTTGTTTAATGTTTTGGTACATGCACTTGGTCCAGCTTATTCCAAACATGTGGTTTTTTCTGATCTCTTACCCCCAGTTTGCCGGAAAAGAGGAAAAATCGGATTAAAAAATCTACAGTTTTTTCGATTTTTCGGCAAAACGGTGCATAATTTTTAGCCACATGTATGGATTTTTTTAATCAGCAAGTCACCCTTAATCGAAATAATTCAAATTTTAAACAAAATATACACTTTTAATTTTTTCGAAATTTTCAGCGAATACATACATCCAAGTGGAAATTTTTCTCACGAACCGTTAGATGTAGGAAAATTTTGAGTATGGCAGAAGAACGAGCGGCCAATTTTATGTAGGAAATGTGTTTTCGCTTGACTCTCGGACCAAAATTGACGCCAATATAGCCGATTAACGAAATTTGATAAAAATCCAATGGTCTACAGTTTTTTCGATTTTCCGGCAAAACGGTTCATAATCTCTAGCCACATGTTAATATATTTTTAAACAGCAAGTCACACTTAATCAAAATAATTCAAATTTCAAACAAAATATTCACTTTTAATTTTCACGAAATTTTCAGCAAATACAGACATCCAAGTGGAAATTTTTCTCACGAACCGTTAGATGTAGGAAAATTCTGAGTATGGCAGAAGAACGAGCGGCCAATTTTATGTAGGAAATGTGTTTTCGCTTGACTCTCGGACCAAAATTGACGCCAATATAGCCGATTAACTAAATTTGATAAATATCCAAGGGTACCCCCTTGGAAAAATTTTTCCAAATTTTCCAAAAAAAAAAATTTTGTTTAATGTTTTGGTACATGCACTTGGTCCAGCTTATTCCAAACATGTGGTTTTTTCTGATCCCTTACCCCAAGTTTGCCGGAAAAGAGGAAAAATCGGATTAAAAAATCTACAGTTTTTTCGATTTTTCGGCAAAACGGTGCATAATTTTTAGCCACATGTATGGATTTTCTTAATCAGCAAGTCACCCTTAATCGAAATAATTCAAATTTCAAACAAAATATACACTTTTAATTTTTCGAAATTTTCAGCGAATACATACATCCAAGTGGAAATTTTTCTCACGAACCGTTAGATGTAGGAAAATTTTGAGTATGGCAAAAGAACGAGCGGCCAATTTTATGTAGGAAATGTGTTTTCGATTGACTCTCGGACCAAAATTGACGCCAATATAGCCGATTAACGAAATTTGATAAAAATCCAATGGTCTACAGTTTTTTCGATTTTCCGGCAAAACGGTTCATAATTTCTAGCCACATGTTAATATATTTTTAAACAGCAAGTCACCCTTAATCAAAATAATTCAAATTTCAAACAAAATATTCACTTTTAATTTTCACGAAATTTTCAGCAAATACAGACATCCAAGTGGAAATTTGTCTCACGAACCGTTAGATGTAGGAAAATTCTGAGTATGGCAGAAGAACGAGCGGCCAATTTTATGTAGGAAATGTGTTTTCGCTTGACTCTCGGACCAAAATTGACGCCAATATAGCCGATTAACTAAATTTGATAAAAATCCAAGGGTACCCCCTTGGAAAAATTTTTCCAAATTTTCCAAAAAAAAAAAAATTTTGTTTAATGTTTTGGTACATGCACTTGGTCCAGCTTATTCCAAACATGTGGTTTTTTCTGATCCCTTAGCCCAAGTTTGCCGGAAAAGAGGAAAAATCGGATTAAAAAATCTACAGTTTTTTCGATTTTTCGGCAAAACGGTGCATAATTTTTAGCCACATGTATGGATTTTTTAATCAGCAAGTCACCCTTAATCGAAATAATTCAAATTTTAAACAAAATATACACTTTTAATTTTTTCGAAATTTTCAGCGAATACATACATCCAAGTGGAAATTTTTCTCACGAACCGTTAGATGTAGGAAAATTTTGAGTATGGCAGAAGAACGAGCGGCCAATTTTATGTAGGAAATGTGTTTTCGCTTGACTCTCGGACCAAAATTGACGCCAATATAGCCGATTAACGAAATTTGATAAAAATCCAATGGTCTACAGTTTTTCGATTTTCCGGCAAAACGGTTCATAATCTCTAGCCACATGTTAATATATTTTTAAACAGCAAGTCACACTTAATCAAAATAATTCAAATTTCAAACAAAATATTCACTTTTAATTTTCACGAAATTTTCAGCAAATACAGACATCCAAGTGGAAATTTTTCTCACGAACCGTTAGATGTAGGAAAATTCTGAGTATGGCAGAAGAACGAGCGGCCAATTTTATGTAGGAAATGTGTTTTCGCTTGACTCTCGGACCAAAATTGACGCCAATATAGCCGATTAACTAAATTTGATAAATATCCAAGGGTACCCCCTTGGAAAAATTTTTCCAAATTTTCCAAAAAAAAAAATTTTGTTTAATGTTTTGGTACATGCACTTGGTCCAGCTTATTCCAAACATGTGGTTTTTTCTGATCCCTTACCCCAAGTTTGCCGGAAAAGAGGAAAAATCGGATTAAAAAATCTACAGTTTTTTCGATTTTTCGGCAAAACGGTGCATAATTTTTAGCCACATGTATGGATTTTCTTAATCAGCAAGTCACCCTTAATCGAAATAATTCAAATTTCAAACAAAATATACACTTTTAATTTTTCGAAATTTTCAGCGAATACATACATCCAAGTGGAAATTTTTCTCACGAACCGTTAGATGTAGGAAAATTTTGAGTATGGCAAAAGAACGAGCGGCCAATTTTATGTAGGAAATGTGTTTTCGATTGACTCTCGGACCAAAATTGACGCCAATATAGCCGATTAACGAAATTTGATAAAAATCCAATGGTCTACAGTTTTTTCGATTTTCGGCAAAACGGTTCATAATTTCTAGCCACATGTTAATATATTTTTAAACAGCAAGTCACCCTTAATCAAAATAATTCAAATTTCAAACAAAATATTCACTTTTAATTTTCACGAAATTTTCAGCAAATACAGACATCCAAGTGGAAATTTGTCTCACGAAGCGTTAGATGTAGGAAAATTCTGAGTATGGCAGAAGAACGAGCGGCCAATTTTATGTAGGAAATGTGTTTTCGCTTGACTCTCGGACCAAAATTGACGCCAATATAGCCGATTAACTAAATTTGATAAAAATCCAAGGGTACCCCCTTGGAAAAATTTTTCCAAATTTTCCAAAAAAAAAAATTTTGTTTAATGTTTTGGTACATGCACTTGGTCCAGCTTATTCCAAACATGTGGTTTTTTCTGATCCCTTAGCCCAAGTTTGCCGGAAAAGAGGAAAAATCGGATTAAAAAATCTACAGTTTTTTCGATTTTTCGGCAAAAACGGTGCATAATTTTTAGCCACATGTATGGATTTTTTTAATCAGCAAGTCACCCTTAATCGAAATAATTCAAATTTTAAACAAAATATACACTTTTAATTTTTTCGAAATTTTCAGCGAATACATACATCCAAGTGGAAATTTTTCTCACGAACCGTTAGATGTAGGAAAATTTTGAGTATGGCAGAAGAACGAGCTTCCAATTTTATGTAGGAAATGTGTTTTCGCTTGACTCTCGGACCAAAATTGACGCCAATATAGCTGATTAACGAAATTTGATAAAAATCCAATGGTCTACAGTTTTTTCGATTTTCCGGCAAAACGGTTCATAATCTCTAGCCACATGTTAATATATTTTTAAACAGCAAGTCACACTTAATCAAAATAATTCAAATTTCAAACAAAATATTCACTTTTAATTTTCACGAAATTTTCAGCAAATACAGACATCCAAGTGGAAATTTTTCTCACGAACCGTTAGATGTAGGAAAATTCTGAGTATGGCAGAAGAACGAGCGGCCAATTTTATGTAGGAAATGTGTTTTCGCTTGACTCTCGGACCAAATTGACGCCAATATAGCCGATTAACTAAATTTGATAAATATCCAAGGGTACCCCCTTGGAAAAATTTTTCCAAATTTTCCAAAAAAAAAAATTTTGTTTAATGTTTTGGTACATGCACTTGGTCCAGCTTATTCCAAACATGTGGTTTTTTCTGATCCCTTACCCCAAGTTTGCCGGAAAAGAGGAAAAATCGGATTAAAAAATCTACAGTTTTTTCGATTTTTCGGCAAAAACGGTGCATAATTTTTAGCCACATGTATGGATTTTTTTAATCAGCAAGTCACCCTTAATCGAAATAATTCAAATTTTAAACAAAATATACACTTTTAATTTTTTCGAAATTTTCAGCGAATACATACATCCAAGTGGAAATTTTTCTCACGAACTGTTAGATGTAGGAAAATTTTGAGTATGGCAGAAGAATGAGCGGCCAATTTTATGTAGGAAATGTGTTTTCGCTTGACTCTCGGACCAAAATTGACGCCAATATAGCCGATTAACGAAATTTGATAAAAATCCAATGGTCTACAGTTTTTTCGATTTTCCGGCATAACGGTTCATAATTTCTAGCCACATGTTAATATATTTTTTAACAACAAGTCACCCTTAATCAAAATAATTCAAATTTCAAACAAAATATTCACTTTTAATTTCACGAAATTTTCAGCAAATACAGACATCCAAGTGGAAATTTTTCTCACGAACCGTTAGATGTAGGAATATTCTGAGTATGGCAGAAGAACGAGCGGCCAATTTTATGTAGGAAATGTGTTTTCGCTTGACTCTCGGACCAAAATTGACGCCAATATAGCCGATTAAACAAATTTGATAAAAATCCAATGGTCTACAGTTTTTTCGATTTTCCGGCAAAACGGTTCATAATTTCTAGCCACATGTTAATATATTTTTAAACAGCATGTCACCCTTAATCAAAATAATTCAAATTTCAAACAAAATATTCACTTTTAATTGTCACGAAATTTTCAGCAAATACAGACATCCAAGTGGAAATTTTTCTCACGAACCGTTAGATGTAGGAAAATTCTGAGTATGGCAGAAGAACGAGCGGCCAATTTTATGTAGGAAATGTGTTTTCGCTTGACTCTCGGACCAAAATTGACGCCAATATAGCCGATTAACTAAATTTGATAAAAATCCAAGGGTACCCCCTTGGAAAATTTTTTCCAAATTTTCCAAAAAAAAAAATTTTGTTTAATGTTTTGGTACATGCACTTGGTCCAGCTTTTTCCAAACATGTGGTTTTTTCTGATCCCTTACCCCAAGTTTGCCGGAAAAGAGGAAAAATCGGATTAAAAAATCTACAGTTTTTTCGATTTTTCGGCAAAACGGTGCATAATTTTTAGCCACATGTATGGATTTTTTTAATCAGCAAGTCACCCTTAATCGAAATAATTCAAATTTCAAACAAAATATACACTTTTAATTTTTTCGAAATTTTCAGCGAATACATACATCCAAGTGGAAATTTTTCTCACGAACCGTTAGATGTAGGAAAATTCTGAGTATTGCAGAAGAACGAGCGGCCAATTTTATGTAGGAAATGTGTTTTTGCTTGACTCTCGGACCAAAATTGACGCCAATATAGCCGATTAACGAAATTTGATAAAAATCCAATGGTCTACAGTTTTTTCGATTTTCCGGCATAACGGTTCATAATTTCTAGCCACATGTTAATATATTTTTTAACAACAAGTCACCCTTAATCAAAATAATTCAAATTTCAAACAAAATATTCACTTTTAATTTTCACGAAATTTTCAGCAAATACAGACATCCAAGTGGAAATTTTTCTCACGAACCGTTAGATGTAGGAATATTCTGAGTATGGCAGAAGAACGAGCGGCCAATTTTATGTAGGAAATGTGTTTTCGCTTGACTCTCGGACCAAAATTGACGCCAATATAGCCGATTAACTAAATTTGATAAAAATCCAAGGGTACCCACTTGGAAAATTTTTTCCAAATTTTCCAAAAAAAAAAAAATTTGTTTAATGTTTTGGTACATGCACTTGGTCCAGCTTATTCCAAACATGTGGTTTTTTCTGATCCCTTACCCCCAGTTTGCCGGAAAAGAGGAAAAATCGGATTAAAAAATCTACAGTTTTTTCGATTTTTCGGCAAAACGGTGCATAATTTTTAGCCACATGTATGGATTTTTTTAATCAGCAAGTCACCCTTAATCGAAATAATTCAAATTTCAAACAAAATATACACTTTTAATTTTTTCGAAATTTTCAGCGAATACATACATCCAAGTGGAAATTTTTCTCACGAACCGTTAGATGTAGGAAAATTTTGAGTATGGCAGAAGAACGAGCGGCCAATTTTATGTAGGAAATGTGTTTTCGCTTGACTCTCGGACCAAAATTGACGCCAATATAGCCGATTAACGAAATTTGATAAAAATCCAATGGTCTACAGTTTTTTCGATTTTCCGGCATAACGGTTCATAATTTCTAGCCACATGTTAATATATTTTTAAACAGCATGTCACCCTTAATCAAAATAATTCAAATTTCAAACAAAATATTCACTTTTAATTTTCACGAAATTTTCAGCAAATACAGACATCCAAGTGGAAATTTTCTCACGAACCGTTAGATGTAGGAAAATTCTGAGTATGGCAGAAGAACGAGCGGCCAATTTTATGTAGGAAATGTGTTTTCGCTTGACTCTCGGACCAAAATTGACGCCAATATAGCCGATTAACTAAATTTGATAAAAATCCAAGGGTACCCCCTTGGAAAATTTTTTCCAAATTTTCCAAAAAAAAAATTTGTTTAATGTTTTGGTACATGCACTTGGTCCAGCTTATTCCAAACATGTGGTTTTTTCTGATCCCTTACCCCAAGTTTGCCGGAAAAGAGGAAAAATCGGATTAAAAAATCTACAGTTTTTTCGATTTTTCGGCAAAACGGTGCATAATTTTTAGCCACATGTATGGATTTTTTTAATCAGCAAGTCACCCTTAATCGAAATAATTCAAATTTCAAACAAAATATACACTTTTAATTTTTTCGAAATTTTCAGCGAATACATACATCCAAGTGGAAATTTTTCTCACGAACCGTTAGATGTAGGAAAATTCTGAGTATTGCAGAAGAACGAGCGGCCAATTTTATGTAGGAAATGTGTTTTTGCTTGACTCTCGGACCAAAATTGACGCCAATATAGCCGATTAACGAAATTTGATAAAAATCCAATGGTCTACAGTTTTTTCGATTTTCCGGCATAACGGTTCATAATTTCTAGCCACATGTTAATATATTTTTTAACAACAAGTCACCCTTAATCAAATAATTCAAATTTCAAACAAAATATTCACTTTTAATTTTCACGAAATTTTCAGCAAATACAGACATCCAAGTGGAAATTTTTCTCACGAACCGTTAGATGTAGGAATATTCTGAGTATGGCAGAAGAACGAGCGGCCAATTTTATGTAGGAAATGTGTTTTCGCTTGACTCTCGGACCAAAATTGACGCCAATATAGCCGATTAAACAAATTTGATAAAAATCCAATGGTCTACAGTTTTTTCGATTTTCCGGCAAAACGGTTCATAATTTCTAGCCACATGTTAATATATTTTTAAACAGCAAGTCACCCTTAATCAAAATAATTCAAATTTCAAACAAAATATTCACTTTTAATTTTCACGAAATTTTCAGCAAATACAGACATCCAAGTGGAAATTTTTCTCACGAACCGTTAGATGTAGGAAAAATTCTGAGTATGCAGAAGAACGAGCGGCCAATTTTATGTAGGAAATGTGTTTTCGCTTGACTCTCGGACCAAAATTGACGCCAATATAGCCGATTAAACAAATTTGATAAAAATCCAATGGTCTACAGTTTTTTCGATTTTCCGGCAAAACGGTTCATAATTTCTAGCCACATGTTAATATATTTTTAAACAGCATGTCACCCTTAATCAAAATAATTCAAATTTCAAACAAAATATTCACTTTTAATTGTCACGAAATTTTCAGCAAATACAGACATCCAAGTGGAAATTTTCTCACGAACCGTTAGATGTAGGAAAATTCTGAGTATGGCAGAAGAACGAGCGGCCAATTTTATGTAGGAAATGTGTTTTCGCTTGACTCTCGGACCAAAATTGACGCCAATATAGCCGATTAACTAAATTTGATAAAAATCCAAGGGTACCCCCTTGGAAAATTTTTTCAAATTTTCCAAAAAAAAAAATTTTGTTTAATGTTTTGGTACATGCACTTGGTCCAGCTTTTTCCAAACATGTGGTTTTTTCTGATCCCTTACCCCAAGTTTGCCGGAAAAGAGGAAAAATCGGATTAAAAAATCTACAGTTTTTTCGATTTTTCGGCAAAACGGTGCATAATTTTTAGCCACATGTATGGATTTTTTTAATCAGCAAGTCACCCTTAATCGAAATAATTCAAATTTCAAACAAAATATACACTTTTAATTTTTTCGAAATTTTCAGCGAATACATACATCCAAGTGGAAATTTTTCTCACGAACCGTTAGATGTAGGAAAATTCTGAGTATTGCAGAAGAACGAGCGGCCAATTTTATGTAGGAAATGTGTTTTTGCTTGACTCTCGGACCAAAATTGACGCCAATATAGCCGATTAACGAAATTTGATAAAAATCCAATGGTCTACAGTTTTTCGATTTTCCGGCATAACGGTTCATAATTTCTAGCCACATGTTAATATATTTTTTAACAACAAGTCACCCTTAATCAAAATAATTCAAATTTCAAACAAAATATTCACTTTTAATTTTCACGAAATTTTCAGCAAATACAGACATCCAAGTGGAAATTTTTCTCACGAACCGTTAGATGTAGGAATATTCTGAGTATGGCAGAAGAACGAGCGGCCAATTTTATGTAGGAAATGTGTTTTCGCTTGACTCTCGGACCAAAATTGACGCCAATATAGCCGATTAACTAAATTTGATAAAAATCCAAGGGTACCCACTTGGAAAATTTTTTCCAAATTTTCCAAAAAAAAAAAAATTTGTTTAATGTTTTGGTACATGCACTTGGTCCAGCTTATTCCAAACATGTGGTTTTTTCTGATCCCTTACCCCCAGTTTGCCGGAAAAGAGGAAAAATCGGATTAAAAAATCTACAGTTTTTTCGATTTTTCGGCAAAACGGTGCATAATTTTTAGCCACATGTATGGATTTTTTTAATCAGCAAGTCACCCTTAATCGAAATAATTCAAATTTCAAACAAAATATACACTTTTAATTTTTTCGAAATTTTCAGCGAATACATACATCCAAGTGGAAATTTTTCTCACGAACCGTTAGATGTAGGAAAATTTTGAGTATGGCAGAAGAACGAGCGGCCAATTTTATGTAGGAAATGTGTTTTCGCTTGACTCTCGGACCAAAATTGACGCCAATATAGCCGATTAACGAAATTTGATAAAAATCCAATGGTCTACAGTTTTTTCGATTTTCCGGCATAACGGTTCATAATTTCTAGCCACATGTTAATATATTTTTAAACAGCATGTCACCCTTAATCAAAATAATTCAAATTTCAAACAAAATATTCACTTTTAATTTTCACGAAATTTTCAGCAAATACAGACATCCAAGTGGAAATTTTTCTCACGAACCGTTAGATGTAGGAAAATTCTGAGTATGGCAGAAGAACGAGCGGCCAATTTTATGTAGGAAATGTGTTTTCGCTTGACTCTCGGACCAAAATTGACGCCATATAGCCGATTAACTAAATTTGATAAAAATCCAAGGGTACCCCCTTGGAAAATTTTTTCCAAATTTTCCAAAAAAAAAATTTGTTTAATGTTTTGGTACATGCACTTGGTCCAGCTTATTCCAAACATGTGGTTTTTTCTGATCCCTTACCCCAAGTTTGCCGGAAAAGAGGAAAAATCGGATTAAAAAATCTACAGTTTTTTCGATTTTTCGGCAAAACGGTGCATAATTTTTAGCCACATGTATGGATTTTTTTAATCAGCAAGTCACCCTTAATCGAAATAATTCAAATTTCAAACAAAATATACACTTTTAATTTTTTCGAAATTTTCAGCGAATACATACATCCAAGTGGAAATTTTTCTCACGAACCGTTAGATGTAGGAAAATTCTGAGTATTGCAGAAGAACGAGCGGCCAATTTTATGTAGGAAATGTGTTTTTGCTTGACTCTCGGACCAAAATTGACGCCAATATAGCCGATTAACGAAATTTGATAAAAATCCAATGGTCTACAGTTTTTTCGATTTTCCGGCATAACGGTTCATAATTTCTAGCCACATGTTAATATATTTTTTAACAACAAGTCACCCTTAATCAAAATAATTCAAATTTCAAACAAAATATTCACTTTTAATTTTCACGAAATTTTCAGCAAATACAGACATCCAAGTGGAAATTTTTCTCACGAACCGTTAGATGTAGGAATATTCTGAGTATGGCAGAAGAACGAGCGGCCAATTTTATGTAGGAAATGTGTTTTCGCTTGACTCTCGGACCAAAATTGACGCCAATATAGCCGATTAAACAAATTTGATAAAAATCCAATGGTCTACAGTTTTTTCGATTTTCCGGCAAAACGGTTCATAATTTCTAGCCACATGTTAATATATTTTTAAACAGCAAGTCACCCTTAATCAAAATAATTCAAATTTCAAACAAAATATTCACTTTTAATTTTCACGAAATTTTCAGCAAATACAGACATCCAAGTGGAAATTTTTCTCACGAACCGTTAGATGTAGGAAAATTCTGAGTATGGCAGAAGAACGAGCGGCCAATTTTATGTAGGAAATGTGTTTTCGCTTGACTCTCGGACCAAAATTGACGCCAATATAGCCGATTAACTAAATTTGATAAAAATCCAAGGGTACCCCCTTGGAAAATTTTTTCCAAATTTTCCAAAAAAAAAAATTTTTTTTAATGTTTTGGTACATGCACTTGGTCCAGCTTATTCCAAACATGTGGTTTTTTCTGATCCCTTACCCCAAGTTTGCCGGAAAAGAGGAAAAATCGGATTAAAAAATCTACAGTTTTTTCGATTTTTCGGCAAAACGGTGCATAATTTTTAGCCACATGTATGGATTTTTTTAATCAGCAAGTCACCCTTAATCGAAATAATTCAAATTTCAAACAAAATATACACTTTTAATTTTTTCGAAATTTTCAGCGAATACATACATCCAAGTGGAAATTTTTCTCACGAACGGCTATAATATGTATATTAAAACGCCTTATACCTTAAATCAACGCCTTCCATTTTTTACACAATTAACTTTACAAAAACAACTTAATCAGGCTAAGTTCGTTATCTTTGACACACAACACAACGTGGTTCTTAGACGAAATTATAATGTTCTAACAGCAGAAATACAGGATTGCTATTGGTCGCATCCGATAGAACATTATAATATTAAGCAATTTTTAAATTTGTCATTTAGAAGAATTTAATATTGACTATATCTAAAGATACGATCAAATATTTATGCCGGAGTCGATTTTAATAGAACAATATGCCATCCCTTAAGCAAATTCTGTACATATCTCGATTTTCACCAAAAGTGCTGATAGAACATTATAACACTCGACCGACGAACTGATAATTGGTATACCAGTGTCAATCTGGCAGCCAGACTGCTCATGAGAAATACTCATCTTACGGGAACATTGCGGTCTAACCGAAAGGCAATCCTGCTACAGTGGTGGATTCTAGACTAAATAAAGGCGTGGTCAAAGCTCAGCAGTCAAACCGTGGAGTAACCGTTTTTAAATGGAAGATAAGAGGGATGTGTTAGTGCTCAGCACACAGATTCAATGGTTGAAGTCACGCGACGACACGGAGCTGCAATCAGGAAACCCATGAAACCGGAAATCGTGGTAAGATACAATAAATCAAAGCGTTTATCGATCTCTCTGACCAGATGAATGCCTACTCTCCTTACTTAAGGAGAACTCTCAAATGGTACCGCCGTCTCATTCTGGATTGCATACTACGCACAACCATGGTAAATGCATTTGTTATGTACAATGCAAAGAATAATAAGCTTAGTGTGACAGACTTCAGGCATAAGGTTGCTGAAGAACTTCTCTATCCTACCGAAGAAGTCCCCCTGGCACCAGCCCCACCACCTGTCAGAGAACACGCATTGCAAGCTGTTGAGATAGTTTATTAGAAAGTAAAGAGGATTTGCACTGGTTGCTATGAACGTCTGAGGGTGCGTTCATAACGGAGACCATCGCACCGTCTCCTCGCCTAGAGCTTAGCACTGACGGCGAACGCTCGCATTTAAAGTAATGCATTTATTTTACCGAAAATCGATTAAATGATACTATCCCATGACCCGAGCGATGGTCGGCGCCTCGTTATGAACGCACGCTTAAGCGTGAACGAAATCATAAATATGCTGCAGCTCACACCAAAAAAGTCATCACCAAATGTTCATCTTGTGACAAATTCTTCTGCCTTTCTTGTTTCAATGAAAAACATCCTTAAATTAGGTCACATGCATAAGTTGCATGTGCTAAGACGTGTCTAGTTTTATTATAAGCATTGTATTGCTAGCTTTCTTAGTTCGATTTTCATAGTTTGTTTTTGTAAATTGTATGATTTTTTATTTTGTCCATAATAAAAAACAATTAACTTGATTATTGTATTATCTTGACTAAACTATTCATATTTTCCTTCCAAAATTCTGTAGAACATTGTATGCTTAATACACATGCTATCAAAAAACCAAGTAGACCAAACCACGGCAACATTTTCTTCAAAAAAAATACATTGAAACGTGATCCCAATAGGAGCCACACGTACAGAATTACAACAGTGTCGTATGGCCCCCATGGGGATCACATGTACCCAAGTTCAAATGGCAGTGTGATCCCCATAGGGGTCACATGCACCAGACTATAGGATACTATGATCCCCATAGGGGTCACGTGGCGTCCAATGTGTTAAATCGTAACGATTTATCGTAGCGTGTAAGGCGCCTTTTCAATTAGGAACAAGGTTTTGCAGTCAATATCCCAACCACACACAATTAGGAACAGAAAAGAATACTTAATTTAAAAAGTGTTTAAAATGAGCACTCCTTTATACAGGTTCTACATCGTTTCATACCGAATATTTTGATAAATCAAATGTCTCTGTCGAAATGCATTAGCAGCTTCTAAAATTCGGTTCCTTAATTCTGCACTAGTTATTTCGCCATTGGTGTTTCGGGCCTCCTACCTACCGACGTGCTGGTTATTGTTCAAATAAAAATGTCCTAAACTTGTCGTTATAATGGGGTGAAACACCATCCTGCAAAAACCCCATACTTTGTCTGGTCGCTAACCATACATCTTCCATATAGATAGAGACAGATCGTTTTGTAAAAATGATAAATAATTTTTTTCCGTTAAAATTATTGTGATCTCATATGTGGATTTACTAATCACTGTTTTTGACTCCTAACAATTTTACCCAGAGGGTATCTGAGTTTAGAATTTAGAGTGAGGTGAAAATCGATTTTGGGGGCATAGCCGTTCGTGGGAATTAAGTTTATCAATTAATTTTTATAATTTTATAATAGTAATACCTCATTCCTGCGCCCCTTCTAGATCGCGTGTGCACGCTAGCAGACGGTATCCATTACAAACACGCCTATGTAGACAAGACAAGAAGCTTTTCAAAGTTTACTACATATATGTATATAGAACGGTTTCAACGGACTGGACACGTAGATTACGATAAATCTGATCGAATAAAAACTATCGTAAATGAAGAAAATGAATTAAATGTAAACCTAGTGTCACTGAAAATCCGCATATTAGCACGGGGGAAATTGCAAATGCTTTTGAAATTAGTGGTCGGTATAGGAAAAATTTTAAAAATGAACAATATGCAAATGTGCATCCATATCATACACAATTGCATCTGGAGTTTAGTGAAGATGACTGTAATAAGCGAGTAGAATTTCGTCGGTGGACGCAGGACCAAATTCAGAATGATGCATATTTCTTCGAATACATTTTATTTGGAAATGAAGTTACTTTCCACAAGAATAGTACTGTAAACAGACATAAGTTCCACTATTACTTGACTTCTAATCCACACCACATTCTCACCAACAGTCAAACAAGATGTTCGTTGACGATTTGGGCTGGAATTCTTAGAAATGATGTCATCGGTCCTTAGTTTTTCGAGTATCATGTAAATGGAAAAGGGCATTATTGGAACCAGTACCGTTGAATATACGTCCACGACACTCGAAACTCGCACTAACTTTCGAGGGACGCAAAAATTCACTTCTAGAAACAACTTTTAGTAAACGAAATATTAAACTAAAAATTACAACTTTTTTAACAAAAAAGTTAAAAATTATAAATTATGTAGATACTAAGATAGGTAAATTAGGTAGATTCTTTAAATTATTTATTTTTAACACGTAATCAACACGCTCTGACAGGTTATTTTTTTTTTATATAAAAAATAATAACCATAAAAATTATTTTCTTATGTAAGGAGCAAAGGGAACTACATGGATAGACAAAATGTCTGTAATACACCTACCACTTGTTAAGGAACCTAATCGTAAATCAACAAGGTCCGTTCTCGCTGTAAGAGATATTCCTCCATCCACAAACCATTACAGATCCTCCATTGAACAAAGTAATAGGTTGCACTGTGCGTTGCATTCTCTTGGCCGTTGAATAACTCTCACAGGTCTATCTGAGGTTAACTACTTCTACGATGATTTACGTTTAAAGCTGGTGCTCTGACTAGTACCCTTATATGCAGATCTTGTTCAGTGAGACGCCTATGTGTAGTGTTTCTACTAATTTAAATATTATGAATATCTACCAAAACGTTCTCTTATAACACGAATTCTGATAAACTGATCTTAGCGTGATGTTATGAGTCTTCCTCTTCCTTGTCCACGCCGTCTCGTATGGTCATAAAGTAATAATTGCCTGAACACATTCATCTCAACTTAGATTTCTTGAAATACAGTCCATGTCAGTACGCAAAACAGCAAAACAATTTATTGAATTGTAAACAATATTGACAGTCTAAAACTGCTTTATGCTTTGAACGTAATTTTCTTTTTTGATAATAAAGATATCGATTGTTTTTTTTTTTCGAAAATGTTTGAAAAAAAATGAAGCTATCTTGAAATATTAAAAAGATGTAGCGTTTGCTTTTAATAAATTCCACAGAGTGTTGCAAAATAAGATGAAAAAACAACCTTATTTTTACACCACGTAAAAAATTTTCCCAGAAAAAATTAATACAGAAATTACTTAGAAATAGATCTATAATGCGAAAAAAAATCATCGAAATCCAATTAATGATTCAAAAGAAAAATAGCTTAAAAATTATGGTACAGTTGAGGTGGTGAGTTAATTTTGGAGAGTAGAAAATCACGAACAAAAAACATTAATATATTAATTAATTAAAAATATACCTACAATGTGAAATAAAATCATTGAAATCCAATTAAGGGTTCAGAAGAATTATAGTTCATATGGTAGTCAAAAGCATGGTCCATTTGAGGTGGTGCGTTAATTTTGGAGAGTAGTAAATTTATCTAATTTGTAAAATTCTTATTAGCATTTTCAAAAACCGTGTGCAGGGTAAAAAATTTTCTATGAATTCTTCTTAGGGTGCCTGTCCTTAGTTGGCGATAATTCTGGCTATGATGACTTTAATGGTTGCTATACGGAATAGCTGTGTTGAGGTCTTTCTATACAATGCTCTCAGGTTAGCAAGCCAGGATATTCTTCTTCGTCCTGGGTCCCTTTTTCCTTTAATTTTACCTTGCAACATGCATTGGAGTAGATCATATCTGCCTTGATTTCTCATTATAAGTCCCAAGTACTGTAGCTTACGACCCTCCACGATGTTGATCAAATTCGCGGTTGGTGACTTTGTCTATCCATGGTATCTTCAGGATCCTTCTGTATAACCATAGCTTAAAAGCCTGGAGTGTTGATAGAGTTTCCGCCTTCAATGACCACATTTCTACTCCGTAGAGAAGCACTGAGTACACATAACATTTAAGGAGCCTTATTTTTATTTCTACGGTGAAGTAATGGCTCTTGAACACAGAGTCCATAGTCAAGAATACACTTTTTGCCTTTCCGGTGCGACATTTAATCTCTTGGGTAGTGTCCCAAGACTCACTGATTATAGTTCCCAAGTAGTTGTACTGTGAGACACATTCTCATTTGGTTCACATACAAATTTGCTCCAGTTATGTTTTCTTTGCTGACGATCATTAGCTTGGTTTTGCTGGTGTTAATATCCAGTTCATATGTTCTACTTGTTTCCGTTATTTTGTTCATTAAGTTTTGCAGCCCTTCTATGGTATTGGAAAACACTATTGTATCATCT
This sequence comes from Diabrotica undecimpunctata, assembly GCF_040954645.1. Lineage (NCBI taxonomy): Eukaryota > Metazoa > Arthropoda > Insecta > Coleoptera > Chrysomelidae > Diabrotica > Diabrotica undecimpunctata. The sequence continues at coordinate 54,411,765 of NC_092812.1, forward strand.
ACATACCGCAGGTTATTGAACTTGACTCCATTTATTGGGATGTCTTTATCAATATCTTTTAGAGCCTCTTCAAAAATGTGCTCCGAGTACAGATTGAATATCAGTGGTAAAATTATGCACCCCTGTCTAACTCTCCTTAAGATTTTGACCTGATCTGGATATTCTATTCTCCATCTATTCGGAGCACCGCTTATTGATTCCAATACAGGTTAGCTATTATTTTTAGGCCTCTTCCGTCAATTTCTGTCCTCTTAAGCACTTCCATCATTTATTCATGCCTGACACTATCGAAAGCCTTCTTTTAGTTCAGGCATGTAAAAACATCACAGCTAACATCTCTGCATTTCTGAAACAATACCTGCGCGCTAAATAAAGCTTCCCTCATGGGTCATTAGGCTTATGGTCCTATAGCCTTCACAAACTTTTGCTCCTGGTTTTTTTCTTTTTCGGGCAATGGTACGAAATTCGATTTGAGCCACTGTGGCTTTTTCGAAACTTTCCAACTATTTCCTTCACCTTTCGATGGACATTGAAGTTATCATATCGACTCTGATACTCCTTTATTTCTTGACATTGTTCTGTTTTTTGTTTCTCTTTGACTTCTCTCATCTTTCTTCTGACGATGGTATGTATTCTCTTATATACTTGGAGATTTTCTTTGTTTTTTTTCTCGGATCCAAGTTCAAGTATTTCATCGGTCACGGTGCACGATTTCCGTTTTTCTGTATCTTTCTTCAGGTGTTGTTCTTTTATTTCTCTCACTGTTTCTTGTATGATGATCAGACTTTCCTCTATAGTTCCTGCATTTCTGCATTTTAGCACCTTTGTATTGAGGTTTTCTAACATCATATTTCTTCATCGACTTACTCGTAACATTCTTCATTCTTGTATGTTTTGACAGATGTACAGCTGTTTCTATACCTCTTATTTACTAGAATGTAATCAATCTGATTTCTTACAATCCTTCCCTTCCCACAGTATGCTGTGGAGATTTTCAGGTGTACAATTTCCTTTGGTGTAGCTTAAACCAGGTGTTCATTATTACTAATTGATTTGCTTCCGCAAAAATCTCCAATGTATCTCCCCGATCCTTCCAGTTTCCTGGTCCAAATGGTCCAACTGCAGATGATGTTTTGTTGGCCCCAACTTTAACGTTGAAAGCGTCTATGAATAAAACGAACTAATTTTTTAGAACCGGACATGATTTTTTTTAATTTGAATAAATCAGTTGAATAGATGGTAGCAGTATAAGGTTTGACCAAAACAAAAACACATGGAACTTTCGAAAGTTATGATGAATAGACATTTCAATCAAAATTCAAAACTCACCCTGTATATTATTAAGCATTGGGTGCAGACGCTCTAGATATAAACGGCTGTATTAATACAAGATCTATGCAAATATGCGCATATGCGGATGATGTTGCCATAATAAGCCGCAACAAAAGGGTATTAAGCAAAAAAGTTATAGAACTGAAACGAGAAGCTGCTACGTTTGGTCTATATATAAATGAAAGCAAAACAAAATATATGGAGTGCACAAAATCGAATGAACATAAGAATCTGAAGGTAGACAACCATACCTACAAATATGCCTCCACTTTTCCCTACCTAGGCTCAATAATAAATGACAACAACAACATCAGTCAAGAAATACAAGCACGGATTCTTAGCGGTAATAAGTTCTTTTATGAATCGTGAGTCTAAGCTGAGAATCTACAAAACAGTAATTAGACCAGTGGTCACATATGGATGTGAAACGTGGACCCTCTCAACCACGATGAAAATCAACTGAGAATATTTGAGCGCAAAATACTAAGGAAGATATTTGGACCAACCCAATGCAGCGATAGTTCGTGGAGAATTAAAATGAACCACGAGCTGGATGAACTAATGCAGAGCGCAGATATTGTCAGATTTGTAAAGTCACAAAGACTAAACTGGCTTGGTCGCCTAGAAAGAATGCCAGATAATCGAGCTGTAAAAGTAGTCCAGAGATGGAAGCCCCAAGGAAACAGAACAAGAGGAAGGCCCCGTAAAAGATGGATAGACGACGTAGAGAGGGATCTTAAAACCATGAACACCAGGCAGTGGCGAAGGAAAGTATCCGACAGGGCAGAATGGAAGAACATTGTTAAGCAGGCCAAGACTTACAAAGGGTTGTAGCGCCATTAGAAGAAGAAGAAGAAGAAGGGTGCAGACGCTTTTTAATGGTCATTTGTTATTTCCCATAGAGGCGTCTATACGAGGTATGTTTACATACATTTTGTCATGTATATATTTATATACAAATATAAATATATTATCTATATATATATATATATATATATATATATATATATATATATATATATATATATATATATATATATATTATATATTATATACCTATATATTTACAATATACATACATAATGCATGTATATATCGATTTTCCCAAACCAAACAGTTTTGATTGTTGAACACATTCAGTCAATTAGCCCTATATGCACATTCGCCGTTCTGCATAGTGCTTTCTATTAAACGACAACCCATGACAGCTTTAATTGCTCAATTCATGAATAATAAAACTGTTGAAAAGCTATATCGGGTTTGCTGTCACAGGTATATGCATTATATATCATCTTCCTCGATGGCGCTTCAACTTGACTTTTAAATTTTTTGTGGCTATGCTCTGGCGAATATTTTTGGCAGGTACATCAGTTCGATTTTAGAGAATATATACATAGCAAATCCCTAAAACCTACACTTTCCGGAAGTTTATATATTATGACAACCAAAGACGCTTTATCCGGATAAATGTTAAATTAAATAAAATACCTCAAAATAAAATGTTCACTCTAATTAATTAATAGAAATAAAGTTAATTAGAGAGAAATTAATAAAACTGGATTAAAAAATAGTAAAATAGATAATAAAATTAATAAAAATTCGTATTTTTATTCTTATGCATATCATCAAGACTTTTCATTCTGCTCGCTTCCTAGAGTTTTTCGTATCGTTTATTGGGTTGATATATTGCTTTGATTAAGAGTATCTACGAAACTAGTACAGCTTGTGTCCGACTTCATGAAGATTCCACAAAGTTCCGAATATAACGTGGAATTAGACAGGGTGATGCTATCTCCCCCAAAGTGTTTATAGCTGTACTCTAAAAAATATGTTCAAGCGAATGGAACGAGAGGAAAATATACGAATTAATATAAATGGAGAGGATCTGAACCACCTAAAATTTACTGGTGACATCGTTATAATACCTGATAGAGTTGATAAAACTACAAAAATGCTAGAAATGCTCGATAAAGCGTCAAAAACGATTGGTCTTAACATATCAAAGACAAAATTTATGACCAACCTTGTAGTCAGCGATATAATTCAGATTAAAAGCCATAGCATCGACCAAGTAATAATTTACAAATATCTAGTGCATGAGTTTCGCTTAGGTCGAGATAGTCAGACAACTAAACGAAGAAAGATGTGTGTCACATGGTAGATTGAACAACATTTTCCAGTTTAATATTCCAGCTTGTTTAAAAAAGAAACGATTTTAACCAATGTACAACTCTGACAAACGGAACAATAAATAAAATAAGAGTTACACAACACGCTATGGAAAGATCACAATATTAAGTATTACCATTAGAGTTATAGTACCAAACCAACAAATAAGAAGAAGAACAGGAGGCACAGATGCAGTTGAAGGAATAGACATGGCTAAATGGACTTGGGCCGGACATGTTGCCAGATTGACGAATGATATATGGACCAGAAAGATTCTGGAATTGCGACCAAGACAAGAGGAATATCGAAGCAGAGGACGACCACCGACTAGATGGACGTATGATATAAAGCACGTCACTACAAATCGGATGCAACAAGCTCAAGATAGAAATAGGTGGAAAATTTTACGGGAGGCCTACGTTCAGCAGTGGACAAAAAGAAGTTGAGAGGCCAAACGAGCTGGAAAACTAAGGAAGTTACCGTTATATATTATATCCTTGGTGGGAGTATATTTCAACGTAGTAACAAAACAAGATTTCTTTAAAACAATTTAATTTGAAAAAATTGTTTCTTGAAAACTTCTACGCATCTGGAAGTTGAATTGTTGTTTGATTCCCAATCATATATTTAATAAAATATATTTTTAGTGGTGTTCGCTTTTCATAACCAAATAAATATGTTTCTCTTCCTAAAATTTTTTAGTAGGTTGAGAAGAAAGACATAATATGAAACTCCATTTTATATTTCTTTTGTAAAATTTGAAGTTTTAGCACTTTTCCAAATTTTTCTAGTAGTACCTACTTAGATGTTAGAATTTCAATATTCTATAAACTAAAAATGCTCTAGTTAATTAGATTATTCGCATTTTACTTAAATTTACAAGATCGAAATCAGAAGTTCACAATATGATATAATTTGAAACTTCCCGATTTATCATAATTCCTATATCATCTTTGTCTCATCATCTATCTCAAATTGCTCTCAAAAAAATATAAAAAGGAAGCATAACTTTAAGTTACACATTTTTTGTTAATAACGTAAGTCACATTACTTATACTTAGGCATTGTAAAATTATTTTTAAGTTAATACTGGTTGCCTAAATTCTCAGATGTCATTAAAGTTTAACGTAATAATTGTTTATTGTTTTTTATTTATATCTTAATCGTTAATCTTTTGTAATATAATGAAAAACACAAACGGCTTAATTTTTAGTTTAGTATGAACTGATTTTTTGATTTTGAATAATCTCGTATTTCTTAAAATGAAATCTCAGTTAAATACTTTAATAATCCAGCATATAGGCAATCTGTTAATATTCATAATCTGTGCTAATCGGCTAATCCTTTCCTGCAAAGTGAATCAGTACAATCAACAAAGTAGAGGACAATATATACCTACACGTGCGTATGTTTATTTCTTATCCATGGTAATGTGATCTTTAAAAAATACTTAATTGAAAAATGTTTTAGTTTTCTTTAATATTTTGGTAAGTATGAATCCATTATACAATACTTTTCTATTTAAATTTATACACAAAAGTACCTACCTACTATTTAAAAATTTGTATGCTTCATTAGAACAAATTAAAAATAATTGCCTGTAATTTCAGTATTAGCTTGCTTCAGTATTGCTAGGCATATTTTAATTTATATTTATACTATATAATTCGAATTAGTGCATACAATATACTTTGTGCATTTGTGAAATGCAGATTTCAGTACAGATTTATTTCAATAAAAATAATTAAGTATATTCCTCTAAAACTAATTAAGTATACCTGAAATATTGTAAATCAAAACTATGGCATAAACAAGAAAAAAATGATTCTCTTATGACACCAAAATAGCACCAAAGGCAAAAGTATTTTTAGGATAATAATTGACAAATTTCTTGTACATGCCCTGCTATTGACTACAAATATTGTTTGTTGTTTCCCTACTTGACCTTAAAGTTGGTTTTGATATTTGATCCAAACTTGTACCTTGTCCCCACTCATGCTCTCAACAAAAATTTAAATATAAGTACATATGTACTACATATATGTTTTTCTTGTCGTGTTTATTACTAATATTTATACTGACCTAATGTTTCACCCTAAAAGGTCTAGTATAAGACTAAAAGGTTCAAAAATCATACCTAATGAGATTACTATTCTCCAATGTTTAATGTGTTTCTGTTTACGTTCATTGTATACTGTGCTGGAATAAAGTACAGCTTATCTTGTAATCTCTCTGGTAGAAATAACATGGATGAATGGTTAGAGACCTTATATAAAAGTCTGTAACTTATTTAGGCATCCTTTCTAACTTCTGCTTGGAGATTTGTAACTCGCACATCTCAACTTCTCGACCAGAACCTTCTTTTGGGAGCCTTCCAGAGATATATGAATGTCTGCTCTGGAAACAAGGATGTATTACATTTTGAAGAGCTGCTAATGGAGGAAATTTATGAAATCAATAATATATATAATGAAATAACTATAAGCACTTCAATACTTAAGGTGAAACAGCAGCCTAGTAAGAGTTAGGAGAAGCAGATCAGTAAAGTGTATATCCATGTTTTTTCTTAAAAACCTATACATTATGGTTCAGTAATATGAGAATCACTACTAATAAAAATATACTTCACCTATATAGGCAGTAAAGGAAAATTAAAGCTGAAAAAAATCTTGATTGACGATTCTATAAGGTGGGTAAAATATGAGGTTTCTAAAATATGAGGTATAGCTGATGACAAATATTTGAAGCTGATTTTGCTTATATATATATATATATATATATATATATATATATATATATATATATATATATATATATATATATATATATATTTAGGGATTCTACAGTATTCACTGCCTTCCCTCGCTCAACCGTTTCCATCTCTCTCTGTTGTTCCATTCTCCATCGTGGCGTCGTCTACTTCGTTCCTCCAGGATTTTCGGGGTCGTCCTCTTTTCCTCCTTCCTATGGGGCTCCATTCGGTTATTCTTTTTATCCATCTGCTGTCGCTAGCTCTTCTTACATGTCCATACCACTTTAGTCTTTTTTGTTCTATATATTTTTTTTTTAACAATCATAAAAAGTGACCAAAAAAATTTTTTGCCTATAAATAATTTCTTATACATATTAGAGAAAAATGTTTCAAATAAAAGTTGTAGATTTTAAAATGTTTTTAAAAACTGTGCTAGTTTCTAAATTAACATACTTAAAAAATTGTCTGAGATAATTGCAAAAAACCCTTAGTTTTTGACCAAATAGTTTATAAGTTATTTAATTGGTTTTTCCCAGAGAAAGATTATTTAAACAACTGTACTTGCCCAAATACTGACTCCAGAGGTATTTACAAGATCTCAATCGATTCGTCGAGGCTTCAATTGTAAGATATATTAAAAAATTTAACCATTTTATCCAAATTGTGAAAAAACACAATTTTAAAAATCTTCTATGACCAATAGGAACCAAGATGGAATTTTTTTTAAATCATATTTTCATTGTTTATTAATATTAAGAGCTGAAAATTGAACAGATTATAAACGAAGATCGAAATTTTATGATCCACTCTACAGATGGTTTATATCGAGATGGAGTAAAAAGGTATACCCTGTTAAAATGATGGTACTCGTAAAATACCGCTTGTCAAGCTCCTTTTTTTTAGAATGGAATTTAAAATTGGAGCGCTCTGAATAAATTTGCAATATCTAGGTTTCTATGGCACGCAGAAGCATGCTTTTTGTTCAATTGCGGTAGTTCTATAAAATAATAACTGTGCTGTCGGAAAAATCAATTAGTTAAATTTTTTCATAAAAAAGTGAAATTTGACTATTATTTCGTAAGAAATATTTAAATTTTAATATAAATATATACTAACAAGTATCTTGTAAAGTACAAAAAGATTCATTTAAAAATTTATTTTAAAACCATTTACTCAGAGATTGTAAAAACTTCTTAAAAAATAAAAAAAAATAAAATTCGTTTCATATTTTATTAAATAATCACATTTGGAGTATTAATTTATAATTAATATTATATATTTATATAAATAATATACATTAATTATTAAAATTTAAATATTTCTGTGAAAGATTAATTCAAATTTGCGAAAACCATCAGCTAAAAATAACAAACGGATTTTTTAAACACAATGAGATACACAAATATACATGGATCCAAGTAACCAGAAATTTAAAATCGATCATAGATTACGTGATTACAAAACAAAATACAACATTACACGTAATGGACACAAGAGTATATAGAGGAGTAACATATGATTCGGATCACTTTATGGTAAAGTCCGAAATAGTTTTTCCGTTTAGATCCAAGAAAACAAAAGAACCACCTGAAGACACAGAAATTGTTAACACAACAAATTACAACCTGAACAGCTTACAACATGAAAGTACGAAAACACTATATCAACGAAGACTAAATGAAAAATTAGTAGACATAATCGAAAATGTATCCGTGGAAGAAGTGTATAAAAATATAATAGTAGCGTGCAAACAGCCGCAAAAGAGGCGCTTGGTTTAAAATCCCAACGACACAGTAAAGAGCTATGGTGGACCGAAGACATACAAAACCTCATAACGGAGAAAAAGAAAGCGTACGCACGGTGGCTAAGTACTAAACATCAAGAAGACAAAGACAAATATCTGGATTTACGAAGAGCAACTAGAAGAGCAGTAATAGCACCAAAAAAAAAGAAATGTGGGATAGGAAATGCCAAGAGATCAACAATTACATAGGCGGAAGAAAGTGTTCAGACACATGGAAACTTTTAAACAAAATAAAGAACACAGAAAGAAATACTAGTTCTATTCAGTTAATACCAACAGAAAAATGGAAAGAACACTACGAGAATTTGCTAACAGAAAGTAGAGCAGAATATACCACACAATCACCAACGGGAGTATTCGTTGAAGGCGAAGTGATAGTAGTGGGAGTTGATATGGTGAAGAAAGCTGTAACTGAACTAAAAAATGGTAGAGCTCCTGGCTCAGAAAATATTCCAGCCGAATCAATAAGACACAGATACAGATAAACTCTTTCTAGCACTTACTTATTGTATGAACAAATATATAAACGGTGTCACGTCTATGGAAAGTTGCTTATATTTCTTCCATCCATAAAAAAGGAAATAAGTTGGACTGCTCAAATTACAGAGGAATATCGATAACTAGTACACGTAAGGCGGGTGTACGGACGCATTCTTAGAAATCTCATTGAGATAGAGTATAGGGAACAAGAAGAAGAACAGGCCGATTTCCGCGCCGGAAGGACTTGCACAGATAATGTGCAATGTATAATAATAATAACTAATGGAAAAAAAATTAGCAACCAATCAAGAGACCCATCTCATGTTTGTTGACCTCCGTATAGCATAAATTGTGGAAATCACTACAAGAAACTAACATTAGCTACACTCTAATCAAAGCTTTAAAAAATCTATATGAAAATTCTACATCACAAGTAAAAATTGGCAACAGACTATCTAAAAAATTCATCGGTAACAAGGGTCTGCGCCAAGGATGTTGTATTTCACCAACGTTGTTCAAGATATATGTTGCAAAAGCACTAAATCAGTGGAAACGTAAATGTCAGGGTATGAGTATAGACCTCGGAGAGGTTTGTGTATACACCTTACAATTTGCTGATGTCCAAGTCATCATAGCTAATGATAAAGACGATCTAGAGTATATGGCAAGGAAACTAAAGGAGGAGTATGAACAGTGGGCTTGGAAATTAATGTGGAAAAAACTAAATACCTATCCATAGGAGTTGAGTTATCCAATATCAAACTGGAGAATAATGAAGAAATTACATCCTGTAGTGAATACACGTATCTGGGAGTAATCTTCGATAGAACGGGAAAAGACGATGAGGAAATAAAGAAAAGGGTAACACAAGCTAGAAGAAGCTTGGAGCTCCGAAATAGGAATAAAGCGAAAATACAATATATATGAAACACTCATTAAAAGCAGCCTACTTTACGGAGCAGAAACTTGACGAATAACCGAGAACAACAGAAAAAATTAGAAGCTGTAGAAATGGATGTGTTTAGAAGATCGTTAGGTATATTCCGCAGGGAAAGAGTTCGAAATGAGGAAATAAGACGACGAATTGGAGTAGACGGCTACTTAACAACAGATATTGAGAGGAAACAGTTAATTTGGTATGGTCATGTTCAAAGAATGGAAGACTCAAAATTGCCCAAAAAGATTATGCAGTGGGTACCACCAAACCGTAAAAAACGAGGAAGACCCAAAAAGACATGGAAGGAAGGGGTAACCAAGGCAATGAGTACAAGGGATCTTAGAGATGGCCAATGAGACGATAGAAGGATAGATAGATAGATAGATCTTTATTTAAATAGTACATACAATATAAAGAAATATAAAGAAAGTACACTATAAATTTTTGATATATTGTTTAAGTATCATTTTGAAATTATTGAGACTAGTACATTTTTTTACAGATGTTGGTAACAGATTAAATTTAAGGAAGCTTTTAAAAAAGAGCGAATTCATCGTACTTTTATACATAGTTCTAGGTACATATATGTCATCTAAACCTCGGGTATTATAAGAATGAATACTTTTGTTGAAAGAAATGAATTCTTGAGAATATTCAGGTGATAAGCCATTTACTATTTTGAAGACCAAAATCATGGTGAAATAAAACAGTCTATTTTCTACAGAGAACCAATTTAGAGTATTTAACATCGTCCTAATTGGGGTGATAAGAAGGAAGTGAAAGTTAAGTATCGGACAACGTCGAAAAACGTTCTAAAACCGATGTATATATATATATATATATATATATATATATATATATATATATATATATATATATATATATATATATATCTGACCGTCGGAGCGAACCCATTATTTAAAATATTGTTACTTTAGTAATATTAAAAAATAATAATAAATTAACAATCAAACGCCTTATATTTCATTTATCTGTTATTGTCTATTGTAAACCATACTGGCACTATAGCAGCTTATAACAGAAATATAGATACAGAAATCCCTCCCCAGTGATTGGAATATTGGAATACTTTGCACCATACACGAAAAAGTAGGTATATTTTTATGCTCTAACCTTAGAGGAATTATGCTCCTAAATGCAGTGTATAATGGATCACTAATGTCACCATATGGAGAACGAATAATAGGAAAATACCGGGCGGGTAAATCGACAATTCATCAGATTGCAACACTGAGACAAATTTTAGAAAAAGCACTGTAATATAGCATATTTACTCATAAATAGAAGAGAAATGAAAGATCTAGGAGTACCAAATCAGTGAGAAAGTTTTACAAAACTAACCCTGGTTGAAAAAGTTGAATGTAGATTACGAATTCAGGGCGATCTGTCGGAATCTTAAAAAAAATAACGGGCTGTGCCAGGGAGGTCCTCTCTCCTGTATACTGTTGAATTTTGTTCTGGAAAAAGTAATACTTATGTCACAAATCACAACCATCGGCTCAATATATAACAAATCAGTTGAAATCCTTGCCTATGTTGATGTAGCACTAGAAGAAGCGGCTACAAAAATGGGCTTAATAATAAACACCAACAAAACGAAATACATAAAAATCATCACGCAAACACAAATTCTACAGCCCTTTAAGGGCATGCAATGTGGATTGAACAAACTGACCCAGATAGAAAAACGCTCCTTGATAGACCAAATTGGTCAGAGAAGAAAAGGAAGAGAGCCATGAAGAAGACGCCATGAGTAAGAGAGGCCTAAACGATGGAGAATGGAACAACAGAGAGAGATGGAAACGGTTGAGCGAGGGAAGGCAGTGAATACTGTAGAATCCCTAAATATATATATAGAAAAGGAAGACCTAGAACAAGATTCTTTGGTAACATCGATGAAGACATGTGAAATATGGAAATACGAGCTTAGCGGATAAAGGCGATAGATAGGGACGACTGGAGAGAAATTCTTTAGGATGCTATAACCCACGCAGAGTTGTAAATCCAGAATGATGATGAGGTTTATCTTTTTATGTGTTTAATTTTTGATACTTAGGAAGATTATCTAAAAATGCAGTATCTTACAGACAATTTGACATTTTCTTGTGATTGTACTGAGTATCTGTTTCTCTTTTCTCTGTTTTTTTATCTTTTTTATTCGGTCTCTTTTCGGAAAATTTATATACAGATATGTTGAAGTATGCTCTGTGATTAATTCAAGAAAAAAAAATCTGTATTACTGTTAAATTCATTTCAATGTAATAGTAAATTTGCATATCTATTAAACGACTTAGTTTTTCATTTTTGCGATAAGAGCAATTAACAGCTAAGCGATAAGGATATTGCCTAGATAAAAATATCGACAGCAAAAATATAAACAGAAAACAGGACCGATGCAAGAAATTTACCAGCTAGAAAGAATAGAACAGATTAAATAAAAATAATATTGTAGACCAGAGAAAGTAGCAGAAAAGCCTTTTTCGTGACACTCTTTGATACAGGTATCTAACAACTGCTTTTGATTAATTTGGTAATAACAATATATAATAAACAAAATATGCAAAAAATTAAACTTAACCTATTTTACCCAAAAGCATAGAAAATCCTTTAAAATAAACAAAAAAACTTTAAAAAAAATTTTATTTAAAAAATTCCTTTATAAAAGGTTTAATAATAAAAACCCTTTAAATGTAGTTTGATTAACTTTGAGTTACATCTTTGATAATTAAAAACTATGATGTTTAAGTTACAAAAGGAAATAATCACATGGCAACGTAAGTCTCCATTGGGGTGGCTATTTAGTCCTTAGACGAAGTGTCTGTGAGAACTTGTTGATAGCAACTCAGTTGCAAGATTTTCATGATGATTCTTATTTTACATAATATTAGATTATGGTCGCTACCTACATCTGCTGAGTTGAGGCATCTTACATCTACTATTTTTGATGGATGTATATCTCTGTTGGTTATAACGTAATCTATCAAAGATCTTTGTCCACGGGTGTCATTGAATGTATATTTGTGTTGGTCTTTGTGATCAAAATATGTGTTGCTTATTCTAAGTTCGTTACTCGTGCAAAAGTTTATCATCAGTTCTCCATTTTCGTTTTTAACATTCTTATTATGTTTTTGCTTAATTCCAAGTATTACTTGATTGCCGATTCGATCGTTAAAGTTTTCCTTGTTGTTTAAGGCTTGTTATTTTCTGGACCGGATACTCCGATGATGTTCCTTCTCCATTCTTATCTTTGCCGTTACAATCCTTTCTTATATGTATTGACACTATTTGATGTGATTTTGGTACCTTTGCTGTATTAGTAAGGGTACACCTTCTTTGGTCCTGTTTTCTTTTGGTACTCCACTGTAGATTAATATGTATTCACTTAATTTTGATTGTTATTTTCCTTTCTTTTTTGTTTCCTGTAGGGCGCAAATGTCTATTTGTTTCTCTTTTGGCACTTGGGTTATTTCTTGGTTCCTCATCTGGGTTTTGGATATTTTTCGCTCGTTCTTATTTCTTGCCGTAGTCGTCTTCATTGTATCAATTCGATTCCGAGGGTTTACATTGATTCTTTGAGCAGTATTCGGTTTTACCGATGCCAATCACCCTCCACATTTTATCCGGGCTTGGAACCAGCTGTGGTAACCGCAGAGCTACTGAATCCACCCCGTAATTACTCCAGACAGTGTTTTATTTAATACTATAAGAATACATAAATATTTAAATTATGTATGATGTCATAACTCATAACCTTTTCTACTGTTAATAGTAAGAGAAAAGTAAAATTTTGCAAAATTAACCCTACAATGCGCAGCGTTGCATATTTGCATCATCCTGGTTTTTCGCTTCCACGGTACCCTCTAATAAATTTTAAGCTTAGAAAACGACTTGATTCAATTATGTACTACTCGTCCATCTGGCAAACAGACCTAGAATATTGTGGGCTGCACAATAATCTTAGTTATTCAGTGTAAACGGATTCGCTCACGTGGTTGCACTATTTGTGCTTTTGTGGTGTTTTATTTTGCTAATAATTTGTTAATTATTACCAGGGTGAGTACAAAAAATTACTGAGCTATTTGTAACTTTAATAAAATAATGTTGGTTGATATAATAATTGAAGAATATATTTACTTATTTTGTAATTGGAAAAATAACAGTTGATTCATATTTGAATCACTGCGCTTTCGGATACATAATTCCGCCTAAAAATATAAGAGCTGTAACATTCTATAATACGTTCGCAAAAATGATAATTTCATTGCTATTATCATTTTTTGTTGCAGATGTCTCTTTTGTATAAACATTGACATAAAACAATTTGGTTGGATGAATTAGACAACGACGATTTACTTGATTTACTAGTAAACATACCCAGTGGCAGTGAAGATGAATAAGATGATTTTAGTGACGACGAAGATGAAACTGAACAATCTACAAATATGAGTGTATCTATTTCTGCGGATCTGTTGGATAAATATATAAATCAGCGAGGCACCAATGAAATGAAGATTATGGTATCTGATGTCGAACATAATCAATCAAACGGATACTGTAACGTGGATAACTCAGATGACAGTGGAGATGAAGTGGAAGAAGCTGCTATCAAATCCAACAAGACTTCTACTAATGGTTTTTCTATGACATAATGTTATTTTATCACCTCATTCACGTAACTGTAATAAATGCTTGGCTTCTTTATCGACGATGTAATGAAGGCAAACCAAACCTTTTAAAACTTGCTCAATTTAGAGTTTACTTAGCATGTACACTATCTACTATTGGCTTACAAAATTCGACGAAAAGAGGACGACCATTTGACTTGCAACAACAAATCGATTTTAAAAGAAAAAAAGCTAATGTTGCTCCCTTGCCACATCAGGATGTCAGATTGGACAACCAAAATCATCTTCCCATTTGGAACAATACACAGCTACGTTGTAAGAATCCTCTGTGTGAGAATCAAACTTTTGTAGTGTGTGAAAAGTGTAATGCAGCTTTGTGTTTACACAAAAAAACTGTTTTAAAACCTTTCATAAATCTTAGTTACTTTCACCTTACTATTTTATGCTGTGCTCCTTTGTGCGCAATGATATGCATCGCCAATAAAATATCAAATTATAAACAAAATTTTGATGGTTGATTTTTTTTACTATTTTTCCCTTACTTATAATCAGTTAATCTATACTCCTATATTTTTTTATTTGATAATAAAAAATTGCGCATTGTAGGGTTAATATTTAATTTAAATTGTTTAAACAAATTACTCGGTTAAAATAAACAATTCACAAATTAACTAACTGCATTTTTGTAATTTATGCAAAGAGGTCATCATCATCAACAGCTATTCCATCCATCGCTGGATGTAAGCCTCCCTTTGGGGGTCGGTTTTGATCTTGGTCTCTATTCAATAATTCGCTCCGTACAACGGTTGTCTCCCATTCTTCCTATGTGTCCTGCCCAGTTCCATTTTAACATGTCAATCTTGTGGATTACATCGGTAACTTTTATTCGTCTTCTTATTTCTTCATTGGACGTGCGATCGCTGAGCTTAATGTTGACCATTCTCTATGCAAACGAGAAGGTTAAAAAATCATGAATTTTCCTTTGTTAGAACCGGAGATATTGTGGCTTTTAAAAATTTGAAATTATTAATTCAGTTTTTGAAATAATAAAATCGAGAGGGTTCAAATCGATTCGCTTTTGAACACTTCATTTTTGGGGCATTAAGGACGGCTTATTTTTAAAGAAATCGTTTTGAATTTTGTCAAAACTTGAACTTTAATCTTTGGAATGGTGCCTTTTAATTTTCTTAATGTTTATAAACAGAGCTAACTCTAATTTTAACTGTCGTTGGACATTGTATTTTTTTAATTCGTGTAAAAATGCCTGGCTCGGGTTTTAAGGGTTGTAGGACATTGTATAAAAATGCCAAAATTTCGAATAAAAAAAATTAACTTCCTATATGTTGATCCTTCTAAGTTATTTCAAATGTTTATAAGCTTAAAATCACAGTACTTTTGTAAACCTATTTTACAATATTTAACATAAACTTTTTAATCGCTAAATGATATAATTTGATAATATAAGCCTTCCTCTTCAATTTAATGGTTTGAGAATTCATTTAGACCCAATAGTTTACGCATAATAACGTTGAAGATAAAAACTTTCTGGGATAAACAATTTTGCAATAACTGTTAGGTGAAACTTCTTGAAATTTTTGTAGCCGAATATATCGTGATATTGTTCCTATTTTCATGCAAAGTTAATGTTTTTTGTGCATTTTTAGAAAAGTTACTAATAATTTTCAAAAATTCGACGTTTGAAGCTATTTTTGTAATAATTAAGCAACAAATTAACATAAATAACTTTCCAAACTCCCATTTAAATCTTTTTTAGTATGCATTTAATCACTTTTCTGGGTATATAATTTACCGGTGTTCACCTTTGGTATTTAAAATCAAATATCGATCTTACATTGTTTATATTATTGTTGATAAGTAAAAAATGACATTTATTCTTTTGCATATTTTCTTTATTACGTATTGTTGTCACCGAATGTATTAAAAACACTTGTTAGTTACATGTATCAAAAAGGGAAAATCGTTTATTTTAAAATAAGGATTAATTTTGTTTAAAAACTTTGTAACAATATCCCTAAATTTAGACGAATAATTTATAGTAAAATGATCTAGAAATAATTCACAGCTACATAATAATTATTACTGAGAAATTTATCTAGAGAGATATGTAAGATGTATCATCGCAGGAGGATGTTATACCTACATTGCTGAGATGCTCAAAGCATTTTGTTTTTATAGCCTAGAATTATGTTGCTACGATTTGTTTCCAAGTTGTCAAATATATTTCTATTAACCTATAAGCACTTTTCATAATGCATGTAAAATATTTTGATATTTTTTATTTTAGGTGTTTTGTTTCTACGGATTCGTTGATTAACGAAAATGTCGTATAACTACGAAAGTTGTGCTGCTATCGTACCTCCCGAAACTGGCCAGGGGACGGCACCCACGTTTAATAAGAGTAGAAGGCTTAGAGCGTTAATCGCGTATTGGATTCTTGGGTTGTGCAACAATTATGGATATGTTGTCATGTTGACAGCAGCTAACGAAATAGTGAACAAGGAAACAGGTGGTGATACCACCTCTAAAGAGGTAGGATAGATAATATTTTAATATCTTCTACTGTTGAATATTTTTCTCACGGTAGTGAGAAATCTAAGGCGCCACCTTTTATTTTTAGGTAGTACAAATGAGGTCTTTTGAGCCAATATGAAACTCACTGATCTAAATTTAGTTGCATAAAATAATAACATTTTTGGATATGCCATACATTTTTCACGGTACAATTTCTGTACGGCATTGATGTATTTTGTTAATATTGACATTAATTATCAACAAAAACAAAATGCCGTAAAAAAATATGGTTGTAAATGGCTTTAAAAGTATTATAGTCCAGGTTGTGAGGCCCCTCCCGTAGGAAAAACGTTTCTGGTTCGGCATTAGGTCGCAAGTCATTATTTTTGTATTACCTACCTAAGTTATAAATTCCGTATAAAAATGTTTGACCAAATTACCTTCTCCCCTTGAGTGGTAAGTTTACCATACCTGTGTAACCAGCTGTACTGATAAAAATTGACGGCATAGTTCCCAAAGTTGTTATCACATATTGTAGTATTGTTTTATATGTGATTCATGTGTGAGTCAAATGACCCTTTAAAATGTCCCATGGGCTTGTAGGCTATAACCTCCTGCTCGTTTAATTCTTCCAACGATATCTTAAATTAGCAATGCTCTCATTGTAATTTAATTACTCCTATTACTCGAAATAGTTATTTATAACACCGATTAACTAGAGTAATTTTTTCTATTTTGTAGGTAAATAAAAATCTCTGAGAGCTAAATGTGGATAGTAGAATGAATGAGGAACCTATTCAAAACCAAATTCGAAATTTTCTACATTGAAATCGCAGAATTCTAACCAGGCAAGGGTAACATGACTCTTCCTTTACTAAATGAGGCTATTTCCTTTGTATCTTGTCACTAAGTTAATCTACGGATTAATTGTTTTCAAGTTCTATACCCATCCCTGTTCATTTCCTCCTCTAGGTGTAAAATGCTTCTTGAATTATTTTTTTATGTATATACAATTTTTCACAAAAAATTGTCTACGCGTTATCATTTTGAGATACCCACTCTGTGTGCTTCCTCACACATTTAGCAGTACACGCCCAGAGAAAACACCAGCGCAAGAACGACACGGCACTTTGTTAAGAAGTTCATACATCAATTCCTTCTCGAGAACATTCTGAAGTACTAAAAGAAGAAAATAATTCCAATAGCGTTGAACCCCGATTTGTTTTGATTTCAGTTGATGGCCTTTCAAATGAAACTACTTTATCAATGCTATTAACTCAGTTTTTTCTATCGTTTACAAAATCACCCGACATGTTTATTCTCTTAAAAGACTGTCTTAAAGAATGCAAAGAAAATTTCTCCGAATTCGCGCCATATTTGTGTTACGCCACGTAAACATAGAACAATTCTCATACCTATTTCAGTTCTGAGCTTCGTCCAAGTTTTACTAACCACTTTTTATAATATACAACAGCACTGCAGGCCTTATAGGTCTCTGGCTTCCAAAAACTTGGTTATTCCCCTGCATGTTTTCCGGTCCCTTTCATTTTCTCTCCAATCTCTCACGTCTATTTCTAATAAGTCTTGCTTTACTGCTTCTAACCATTTCTTCTTTTAGACGTCCTTTTCTTTTTTTCCCAATTTCTCCTTCAGTAGTTCCATTTTCAGTTCCATTCATGCTATAGGTTTTGAAGATTAGGCTCCAACAATGGATATTTCATTGTAACCCTCAATGAAAGTCATAACTTTGATTAATCTTAAGAAAATCATAAACAATGAAAAAATCGCGTAACACAGCTTTATAAAAACTGACATCATTTGCGGCAAAATACAAAAATTGCATACATATTCACCTTTAAACCGCATTTTGATTGTTGTCGATAGGACAATCTGATCAAAAAATATCGAATTTTTACTGTCATATTGATACAAATTTTATTTAAAATTGATTTCGCGTGCGTAACTGGCATTCAAAATCGCCGGTTGCTTCAAGGGTTGTTTCTGAGAGAACGGTTCATGCTACACAAACAGTGCTAATAAACGATCTCAGCTACATTTTTTTCCTAAGGTGTACAGATTCTTAGTAAATTGATTTTTTTCTACGGGGGCGTTTTAGGGAGAAATCGGGGGGTGGAAGTGGTAAACTTTTTGCATCTTTTTGGGGTAAAATCTTTGACGACTGTACTATATTGAAAATTCTTGTTTTAATTTTGCTATTAGTGTATGTTCACTGTTGGTATCTGCCCCTCTGTAACTCCTGCAATCGACTGTTGCCTTATCATGTTTGCTTTTTATCTATTTTTGTCTGTTTTCTTTCCTCTTTTTTGCTTTTTATCTATTTTTTAGTTATATTGTTCTGAAGCTATTTTCTTGTGGCATGTTAATGTTAATAATTGGCATTGAAGATAGTAAATCATATCTTCTCTGTCAGGTCTCAATAACAGCAAGCAATTTTTTAATAGCATAACGCGATTATGAATACCATTCTTATCCCGTCAATGCTCCACGAGTGGAGGACATTATTTAACACATCAGAATAATGTGTAAATTGAACAAGGTATTATTATCCAAGTTACTCAATAATATATTAATCAGAATCTACCTACCTATTCAAGGTGAAATTAGGGATCGTTGATTTTTTACTGCGTTTTATTTAATATTTATTTTGATTTTTTTTCCTTTTTAGACAAATAATTCTCGAGACTGCACATATTTATCAACAGGTGCCATATTATTGGCCGATATTTTGCCAGGTTTGATTATTAAAATAATTGCTCCTTTTTTGCCTTTCTTTGTACAGTAAGTATATTTTATTTAATAGATTTGCGTTATTTCAAGCATATTTAATTAGTTGATTATTTTTTAAGGGCATAGACGCAAAATGTCGTCTGTCAAAATGTTCAATGCGTTTTAAATGTATTTATTTTTTTCAAATCCTGAGAACACTAATAAGTATTTTTGAAAAATTTAAACGCAGAATGAAAGATTGCATTACTACCGAGGGCTGAAAGTCCCTTAGAATAACCAAAAAGTTTCTTTTGAATGAGATATTTGAAATTAAAAGTCACACTAAATTTTCTCTTTTCTTTTCACCCCTGTAACTCATTAAAATAAACATTATAGAAGTTTTCGGGGACTTTCGGCCCTCAGTAATAACGTAATCTTTTGACAACCGACATTTTTTAATGGTTTAATGAAAACGTATGTTATGCTAATTTTAAATATGTGTATAATTATATTCACATTTGTCTGTATCTGTGGGTGATCATAAAAGAAAAACCTTTGAGAAAGCTCAGTGTGGATTCGGACAAAGGAGAAATACATAAATATCTAATTTTTATAAGTGAGAATTCTATAAAAAAAAGTTGAGGAATGGATAAATGTATGAATAACATAACAAATGTCTTGAAACAAAAGTATTATACATTAAGTGTTTACATAACTCTCATATTATTCAACGTGTCACGTGACATATAAACGAAAACAAGTGAGACCACAGATGAAGTGGGTGCATTATCTAAAACACCACGCTGGTTCAAGGTGGATGCACATGGCTCGAGATAGAAAAAGATTAAGGAGCGAATTGGAAGCCTATGTCCAATATTGGATGTCTCTGTGCTAATAGATAGATATTGCGATATGTAGGATGATATCGATCTGGCATTCAATTCTAAAATAAAACTAGTAAAGTAAATGAAAAAAAAAAATGGAAATAACATTGATTTTAAAAAAGAAAATATAATGTAAGTAGACAGGTTCAGCTACCTACAATAATACATCAAAAAGAGAAAAGGAATTTAGATAAAAAAAATATTTGCAGGGATGGAACAAAATGGTAAAATGTTTAGTATGTACAGATCAATAGTCCTGGGCAAGAAAGAAACGCCAAAAAACACCAAAGTGAAAGTATTTAAATGAGTGTGAGTACAACAATCTATAATATAACATCATGGACATTAGCAGCTTCGCATAAATCATAATAATCCAATCAAAATAAATAATTATACAAACAAAAATTTAAGTTGTGCATATTTTTGTATATTTCTCACATTTCAATTATTTCCGACAAATCATTTTTCTCTTTTGGTCTAAATTCATTACTAGCCAGTTATTGTTAAACTCAATGAGCACGACAAATTTACTGATAAATTAGTCATAAATGGACTGTTCATTTCATACATTTCCATGATAAATTGGTTCATTTGCGAGCTTCTCACCAACATGTGAACAGTAAATCATTAATTTGAAATTGTATGATCTTCTTTTTTAACCCTTTCGACCCTGACAATTACGAAGCCTATAATTCGGCACAGATATCTGTGATATGACTTAGTTAATTTCAACATAATTCTAATAGAGGGCGACTTAAGTCCCTATATAAGATAATTTATATGTTATTGAGTAATTTGAAATGAAAACAGGTTTTGTTGGTCTACTTGAAGTAATGGCTGGTGAGCGATCCTTTTTCACTTGGTAAGTATTTGTTTTTTTGTTCTAATATTGCTATTTTGTTGAAAAAAACTTCATGTAGCTGTTGGTATTTACTAACTAACATTATGAAAAGTTCATTTAAGAATAAATTGTAATTGTTGCTGCATTTGCTAATATTTGGTATGGTCAAAAAGCGTATGCAAATGCCACCAGTAGGTGTTAACGGTTACAAAAGTGGAGTAAATAGATTAGAATTTGTGACAAGATTTTAACAATGAATTATTTTTTAGATGATGTTCCTACAATTATATTTTACGGGAAAGGGAAAACTGAAGTTGATGTGACCCTTGTCCAAGCAGAAGAAGCATTAGCTGCCCTTAATGATGACTGTTCTGATATAGAAGATGATGGAGAGCCAGATTATGAAAAGGCTGATATGTCAACATCAGATGAGGATGAAGTAGCATTAGAAAAAGAAGAAATTCCTCAAAAGACTAAAAAAGTGGAAAAACAAAAACCTATTTGGAAGACTGCAAAAGTTGTACCTCCAAATGGTATTTTCGATTGATCAAGTGAAAGTAATTTTAGTTATGATGAAAGTCACGCTATTTTCCACCCGAAATATTCAAGGAGTTATCTGAAAAAACAAACTCTTATTCAGTAGTGACGAAAATGAGATACGCCGCCTGGTTGCCTTGCACATTGTAACGGGAATTAATAATTTTCCGAGGCTAAGACTGTATTGGGCTCCTCGTACACAATTCCGTTTGATTAAAGATATCGCTGTATCCCGAAACCGATTTGAAAGTTTATGTAATCATTTACATATCTCAGATGTCAACACCGACAAGAATACCAATGATAAACTTTGGAAAGTGAGGAAAATAATTACCAGCTTTGAAAAACGTTGCGAAGAATGAATGCTTGAAGAAAATAACTGCATAAATAAGACAATTATCCCATTCAAGGGGCAATTTTCTCTAAAACAGTATATTAGAGGCACACCAAATCCTTGGGACAGAAAAGTCTTTAATTTTTGTGGTGAATCAGAAATAATATACCGATCGGTGGTTTATCAAGGTGTAACTACATTACCCATGTCTGTAGAAATGAACCACAATGCTACAACTTCACTTGTTCTGTATTTATCACAAAGATTGCCAGATAATTCAGGATATACGCTCTATTTTGATAATTATTTCAATTCAATGGAATTACTAAAATTACTTCACACGAGAGGAATATTTGCTGCTGGAACTATTAGACAAAATCGCATGGGAAACTGTACACTTCGTTCCGAAAAAGAACTGAAACTATCAGGAAGAGGAAGTTCAGACTCGAAAATTACTTCCGATCAAAATACTGTTGCAGTTAGATGGTTCGATAACAAGGTCGTAAATATGGCCTCAAATTTTATAGGCTCAGAGCCTACTGATACTGTCAAACGTTGGGATAAAAAAAAACAAAAACATATGTACAAGTCCAGCAGTAATTAAACTTTACAATCAAAGTATGGGCGGCGTGGATAAAAATGATTTCATTGTATCACTTTATAGAATGTTTATTAGAAGTAAAAAGTGACTCTACGGGTAATGTTTCACTATTTCAATGTGGCAGTGTGCAACTCTGTGTGCAAAGTTATCATACAAGACGTCAATAAAACATAATATATTTTTATGCATGCTTTTTCTGTAATAAAATATATATAATGTTATGTTTATTTATGCCTTAATAACCTCTTGGTGGCAGTTGCCACCAATTTGTAAAATGAAAAGTGGGGGGTCAAAAATTTTATAAAAAATATTTTCAGTATTATTTAGGTGTCCAATTAAAGAAAATATCAACAGAAAAATTCTACCTTTGAAAAAGCAAATTCAGAGCTGAAAGGGTTAAGCAGTTTGAAAATGCATAATTCGTAATACGAGTAGTATCTTCAAGAATTTTTGAAGTTTTTTGCTTGTTCTTAACTTTTATAAAAAATATTTTACACTATATTCAATTGATAATAACCAGCGATCGAAAAAACGTAATTAAAGCAGGCCTCCCTTCTTTCGAATGTTTAGTCACTACTACGTAAGGAATTCATAATACATCTAAATAAGTATTGCATAACCTAACTTGTATATAACTGATTATAAGATTTTTTAAAAAACACAATTTGAAAGAAAATACAATAGTTTTAAACCCTTTTGGTTACTTTTATAAGATCTATGGTAAGAGTTATTTGTCAATAATATAATAAAAGTCATTTAGAGTCAAATAAGATTTGTCTGAAGCACTATCTACGATAATAAATTTACTTATTAACTTAAGTTACTAAGTAACCTATTACTTAAGTTTTCACTTTTGAGAACAAAATGATTTGCAAAAAGACAATTCTATTCATACCCTAGGCAATAAACTTTGAAACACCCTTTTATTACGGGATTATAATCAGTTACCTGCTATAACAATACCAAGAATATTGGGTAGTATCTATAGGTACTATCGGTAATATTGAACAATGATTTTTTTATGATTGTTTAAAAAACAAAGCACAATCAGCTGTACGTCTTCAAGGACTTAAAATCAGCTATCTCTCATATACCTTTTAGAACCTTCAAAAACCTGTATAACATTTTTTCAGCTCTTTAGTTTCTTTACTGGACTATTGTATTTCTGACTGGGACACTATTTAGTTAAAAAGTAATTCACACTTTGCGACTAGCTGGTTACTTTTAGATCTATATGGAAGTAATATTGTTTAATAATTAGTACTTACTGTTAATATTTATTAAAATGTAACCTTACATTGACAAACCATAACCAGAACAGTGACTAGGCTACTACCGAGCCGCATATGTGTGATTTCGAGGCGTACCTCAATTACGATTATTTCGATGGCTTTATATAATACAAATGATCGCTTGTATATAATATTTTTTTCTTTTATAATATTTTTCTTTTTCAGCGTAAGAGTAGGACTATGCGTTGTCCTTGCCTCTGCAGGATTTTTGTGTGTTGCTTACAGCGAAACCTTAGTTATCGCATTATTAGGGGTAGTTATGACTTCGTTGGCATCGGGGTTGGGAGAAGTCACCTATATGCAGTATAGTAGTTTTTATGATAAGTAAGTTTGTTTTATAATAAGTTGCACCCCTACAAGAACACTATTACAACTTAAAAAACTGTTATTTCTAGTTTTACGTACATAGAGAACCTGCAAGGCCACATATCCACAAGTCCAAAACTTCTGATTAACTTGTAGTTAAAATTGCAATGGAATTTTACGAAATCTTCATCAATGAAGTATGCAAGGCTTCAATTTCACCTTGATTTGATTGGTGTAGTGTACCTCAGATTAATTACTATGGTTTATTTTCTTGAATGGTTTGAGTTTAATGTCAGCACAAACAGTGTCATCGTCTGGCATTGTTATGTTGATATCTACATTAATGATAGAGGTGTTTGAAGCCATGCATACTTATTGATAATGTCAACAACCAGCACTAGTAGTAGCACTCCGCTGTGTTAACTTTTTTGAAATTACCGCTGTTTGTTAGAGGCTAACTTAATGTCATTCTTGATTGGGTGCATTCGGGATTCAGTTGCTTCACATTTATAATTAACAACCTGAGACTTCCTTTTCTTCGGTAGACAAGTGTTAACTTGGTGATTTTGGTGGTAAAAACTCTCTTATACCTAATTTTGAATATATATATATATATATATATATATATATATATATATATATATATATATATATATATATATATATAATATATGTATGGTAAGCAAAAATAGGTTCAACCTAGTTCTAGGAATCAAATAAAAAAACTGTTTCTATTCACAAACTGATAACTTTTCAAAACACCTCTATCTCCCTATGACTGTGTTTTGAAAATTTTAAATCAAAATTTAATCTGCAAATTGACAGAGCTACCTCTTCTGAAAATCCTGCTTCTCATAGTTCAAGGTACTCTGCTCCTGGGTCGATCTTTGCCTAAAGAAATTATGTCTTATCGAAATAAAATATTGACAATCAAATGCTAAATCTGGTTGTCTCTTAAAAAAATCATCGATAGCCTCGCCTCAGATAATTTGTTGTATTTAAGAAAATTTTACACTTTGTTTGAAAATATCTGCTTAGCACTTCTTGGCTGCTATCACAGAATCTTAACGACTTTTTCCACTATTCACTTATATTATCGACATCTTTTTTATTTATTCTCTTCCCCACCTATGGTGTACCATTTTAAAATACCTTCCCATTCATGGTATTCGTACAGGTCTTGGATATTGAAGATTCCCGCCCTGACAATGGCAAGTGCGACCTTGCCGAAACGTCGTCAAAATAATGGTTGCCAAAATTAACGCGGGGTCAAACCCGGAAAACCACAGAAAGCATATATATATATATATATATATATATATATATATATATATATATATATATATATATATATATATATGTATGTATATATAGTAATTATTTGTGTTAAAATCCACAACCACATTGATGAGGATATTTTTTAGAAATGTAATATCGACATGGAGTTCTGGAACAGGTGGTGCAGGAGTAGTTGGAGCTGCTACGTATGCAATTCTTGCTCAAGTCAATTTAGAAATGAGGACAATTTTACAGATACTTCTAGTAGTTCCCATCGCCATGGGTTTGGCGTAAGTATAAAATAAAAAAGCACTTGAACACGTTTTTGTATTTAAAATCTAAAGAATCAACATTTTCAATAAATCCAAACTAGTTTGTTTTTTTAATTCTACTGTTAACACATAGTCAATAATAAAAAATGTATTATTTAAATAATATTACTAAAATACCTTATAATTACTTAGGTTTTGGTTTTTGCTTCCATCTCCATCCCAAGAGGATATTGCAAATGCATTAGAAATTCAGAATCTTGTCAACAGCGATGAGCTAAAGAACCCAAAACAAGCTTTTATAAAGAAACTGAAATTAATTCCTGGACTTCTGAAATATATTATACCGTTTTCATTAGTATACGTTTTTGAGTATTTTATTAATCAAGGAACTGTAAGTTTTTTGTTTCAAAATTATATAACAAGTTAAAATTTATTTTTATTTTAGTTTGAGTTAATCAGGATTAAAAATTCGAGCATATCAAATGACGCTCAATACAGATGGTTCCAAGTTACTTACCAAATTGGAGTGTTCTTTTCCAGATCTTCAGTTAACTTGTTCCATATTAAACAAACATGGTGGATGACACTGTTCCAGGTACATTAATTCATTCCTCTGAGAAATATATTTTATTTATGTCAGGCGTCTGTATTTGTTTGTTTTGTGGTTTTGTATATAAATATTATATTTAACATTAATCAATTTCAGGGCATTAACGTTGTGATATTTACCACAGAAGCAATATATTACTATATTCCTAACTTCTACATAGTTGTAGCTCTGGTTTTATGGGAAGGACTATTGGGAGGCTCTTCTTATGTTAACACCTTTTACAGAATTTCAACTGAAGTAAGTAAAACATTGCTCTTACTTAAACTTAAGATTTTAATCTTCTTAATGCACGTTCAAACGTTTTTTGACGACCGACTTAAAATTCTTATTGCTTTCAAGTAATAGTTCAAATAAATCTTTCACTTTTTTTGTGGTTTGTCTCCATTAGTAGACACTAATTTTGAAACCTACAAAAATTGCTCTTAAGCATTTTATTTTCCAGTTTTAAACTGTGTGGCTGTCACACCATCTAAGGGAAAAATTCACTCATCCCAGATACCTACGTATCAAAAGGATTGGGTTTTGGGGGAATCCTTCCGTATTATCGAGTATTAGATGACCTCATATATTGGAGTATATCCCACAAATTTTCTGACGTGTCTTGACTTCGCGAGACCTACCTCTTTTTGAATCATCTTATAAATATATTTACCAAAACCCAGCAATTTGATGTTCCCTAGGAGACTCTTGAATGACACCAGTAGTTAAGAGGATAATAGGTATCGTCTGGATACTTTTCATTATCTTCTTCTTCTTCCTCGGCTTTTCTCTTTTTCCTTTTCCTGTTCTTCACACCCTACCTGTGGGGCGAAGGTACTCATTATTCTATCAATTTTTCAGGTTAGCCTTACAAGATGTTCCTTCCACTTGTTGTTCAAAGTAATACTTCACATACTTATTCCATTTCTGCCGTGACTGTTCGAATTACTAAATATTAACCTGCATCCATCATCAAGATCTCTCAGCTTATTACGTTTCCAACGATTTTCCTGCACGCAAAATACACCAATCCTTCTCTGCATGAAATCAGCGAGCTCTCTTCCTTTACCTGTCAGGCTTCCTACGTTGAGAGTTTACGCAATTCTCAGGACTAGCTTCTTTAGCCCATTTCGTCATCTAAGGGGTAGCCCTAGCTCACTTTCCGCAGGTGTCCAGCGAAGCCGCAACTGCGCGTCGCTGACGGGGAACGCCTTAGCCTATAAACTGCTTTATATATTCCTTCCTTCCATGGAAGGAATTGCGTGCTAGGGTTCATGCACCAATATTCGCAGAAGTAATCATAAATATTTATGTTTTACAATAAAAATTATCTCAAATATTACAAAAAAAATGTCGAAATCCATAAACAAAAACCAGAGATACAGTTAACAGCTCCTTCCCCCTCCAGCTCTCCCGAGAATTTCAAAGCCGATCGAATTTGAGAATCACATTTTGAAGCTCTGTGGACGATTCCGTTGAAAGGCAATTTTTCCGAATTTGACACATTAAAACTTTATATGTTCGTTAAAATGACGCTAATTAGATCTCTTAATTGTTATAAGCAAAGCTACTCTGAACTAAAAAAAAAAAGAGACTAACTGTGTCCCAAATTCACAACTGTTTCGTGTTGGCAATGATTAAAAAGTTATTCTAACTGGTTATAAAAAAAATCGACATATTGGAAAATTATTTTGCAATATTTTAAATTATGTTTTTTCATTTTTTTTTTTTTTAATAATATAGATAGAATAAATCTTCTTCTTTTATAACCTACCTGTAGAATTACTGTAACTTCATTATTTTCTGACATATATTGTTGCAAAAAAATTTAATTTGAGATAAACAAATAAAATAACTTTTAATCATATTTTAAGCACCACAAGTCGCAATATTCCATGTAATATGAAGGTTCTAAGTTGATTTTTAAAAAAGTTATTAACGTTTATAAAAAATCGAAATTTCTGACTTATTTTGCAAATTTTTAAGCAATAAATAAGGATAGAAAGGTTTTTATATGAGTTATAAGCTTCTTAGTCTCAAATTTGTTTCAATGCTGATCTTGTAGACGAAAAAGAGCGAAAATTGACCATTTTTTAACCTTAATTTGTTAATAACTAAGTCCAGAAAATCGACTGCAGGGAACATATAGGTTCTTCTTATAGAGGTCCATACTACTCAATACAATTGTCGTTTGTCTGGCGGGGTCAGTGTTACTAGAAAAATCTTATTTCCCTGGACTAACTTTATAATATCTTACTTTTGTAGGTCCCTGAAGAAAACAAGCAGTTCTCCATGGCTATTACAACGTTTGGGGACAGTGTAGGAATTACGTTGGCTGGATTTTTGGCAATTTTCGCACATAACAAAATATGTTCACTGCCTCTTCCTAAATAAGAGTATTATTTTACACGTTTTTTCACGTGAAAGTTTTATAAATATACAAATTTTATAAATATATTTTGTTGATAATATTACGATTGTTATTTTACCTTTAAAATTTATATTTATCCCTATACAAGGTGATCAAAGATTGTTGCAAATATACAGGGTCTTCCAAAACACTGTACCTACTGCATCAAAGATAGAGTAAAGGGAGGAGAGATGGACCACCTTTTAGAAAACTGAAGCCTGTTTCTTTTTTAAATAAACATCAGAATAGAAAAAAATTTAATAACATAACTTAACATTGGTATTTGTTTTGGTATAAGAAAAAACTAGAAATTATAATTCTTAAACCTAAAAAAAAATATAATGCACTGGCACATCATCGGTCCATCTCAACTTAACAGTGGAGGTGAGATGGGCCACTAGGAGTAGGAGAGATGGACCAAGCTAAACTTTCCACTAGTGTCGTTTAGAGTAACATCTTCAGATAGTGACGATTCGCTTGGCTTTCTCTTACGTTTTTGTTTTTTTATAGGTTTTGAGCTTTTTTTAATCAAAGCATCCTTCTTATTTTTAAGGAGCAGTAATCTCTCCAGTTATTTTTTTACGAACTCTCTTTACTGCTGCTGTCAATACAGGCACGGGTGTTACCTCATCAAGTGACTTTCCGGATGTTATATCTTCATCAGTAATTGATGACTTGTTTGGGCTACCGTGCAAGGATATTTTACCACTGATTCCAGAGGGACCTGGTTGAGGAGATTCTGATCTAACTGGAAAATTCATTGTTTCTGTTTCTGATGGGGTGTGTGTCAAAAATGTATATTCTGGGATTATTAATGGATTCAACGGATAAATTCCCGTGGATTTAAATGCAGAAACCGCATTTTGGACAGTTGCTGAGTTTCCCCATGCTCTACCTAAGAGTTTACCAAACTGAAGGCGTTTTAGAACCCTGTTTGTGTTATTCTGTACCATAAAACGGCATTCAGCATAAAAGTTGCTTTTAAGTGACTTGAAAAAAGCACGATCCAGAGGCTGTAGGTAATTTGTTGTGTGGAATGGCAAACAAAATAAAATTATTTCGTTTTGGTCTGCAAATTCTAGTAGATCCAGGTTGGTCGTATGGGATGTGTCATCATCATCATCATTCAGTCTTCGCTTATCCACTGCTGGACATAGATCTCCCTCATAATTTTCCATCTATTTCGATCTTGTGCCTCTTGCATCCAATTCCTATGACAACGTTTTAGATCGTCAGTCCAACGTGTTGGTGGACGACCTCTGCTTCGGTAGGCATCATCTCTTGGTCTCCATTCCAGTATCCGTTTTGTCCATCTATTATCTGTCATTCGAGCCACGTGACCTGCCCAGTTCCATTTCAGTGTTGCTACTCTCTCTACTGCATCAGCCACTCCTGTTCTTTGTCGTAGCTGGCGATTTGGGATCTTGTCTCGTAGTGAAACGCCCAACATAGCACGCTCCATCGCTCTTTGACACACACGGATCTTTTGAACTGTTCTCCTTGTCATGGTCAACGTTTCCGCACCGTAAGTTAACACTGGCAAAACACACTGATTAAACGTTTTTCTTTTAAGGCATATTGGTATATCAGACGATTTGAAAATATGGTTCAGCTTGCCGAAGGCTGCCCAAGTCAGTCTTATACGACGGAGTAGCTCAACGGTTTGGTTATCTTTTCCTATGGGATGTGTGGCCATCTAATATTAATAAAGTTTTACCTGGAGGCTTTCTCAGCAAAAAGTGTGTTTGTAACCATTCTAAGAAAATGTCACTCATAACGTATGCTGATTTTTCCGACATCTTAATCTTGTAACCCGGTGGCATAAGATATTGCCACTCCTCTTTTTTATTTTTCCCCTTAAAAATGCAATATGGGGGCAAGAAAATCCCTTCTGCACTACAGCAAGCTATTACACTGATCGTTTCACCTTTTTCCCCAGGGCTTACGCTAGGAACACATTTTAAGCCTTTTTCTGCTAGAACTTGACCGGCTCTAGTATTCAGTTGTAATCCTGTTTCGTCAGTATTAAATATGTGTTCGGGTTTATCATAAAAATTATATTCGGTCATAATTCTATCGAGATCAGAAAAGTAGTTATCGACTGTTTCTCTGGACATTCCTAAAGCTCGTGCAATTGAGGTGTTCTCAGCTTTTCTAATTGAAATTTCAGTTCTTCGTTTTAAAAAGAGTTCTAGCCATTTTTTACCAGCTTTACCTAAAAGTAGACAATATGTAACTCTTGTATCAGATTTATGAATTTAAAAATTTACCTTCTACATTAAATTTATTTGGGATTCCTAATCGCTGAACTAAATTAAAGGCCATGATTCTTACTTCAGTTCTAGTTGGTGCAAAGCCTGCTTTTTGTAGTTTTTTTTTATATGGCTAACGATTGTAGCTTCAACAGCAGTTTCTAAAAAACAATCTGGACCCAATCGGTTCATCTTATCCATTATTCGACGTTTAAAAGTTGTTTTGGGTATTCCAAATGCTTTGGCGGCTTCATTGATACCCATATCACCATTCTTTACAGCATCTACGGCATCACTTAGCTCCCTAGAGGTCCAGTTACCTCTCTTAGGTGTATTTTGTTTGCGAATATATTTATTGGGCATAATCCTAAAACAATACCTACTGGTCCAACTCTTCTCCTCGTAAGTGGTCCATCTATCCTCAAATAGGAGGACAGATGGACCAGCCCGTATTGTTTAAAATAAGCAGACTACAGCATAAAGAAATACTAATAGATAACCTAAACATAGTATCCACAAGAGAGCCAACATATTGGCCGGCAAACTCTGCAAAAATTCCAGATGTTCTCGATTTTGCTGTAGTGAAAGGAATAAACGAAAAATACTTTTAACCATAGTCTTGTTTTGATTTATCCTCTGACCATTCACTGGTTATCATAACCCTAAGTAAAAATATATCAACAACAGAAAAGAGCTGCATAAGTATGGCCAAAAGCAGCATCCTAGTTAATGTCACGTCTGGATTCCGAGCTACTGGGATTTATCCTTTTGATCCAAAATCTATTCCTGGCTATATATTAGCTCCTTTCCATTCCCCACAGTGCCCTGATCCAGAAGAGGGCATGCCAACGGGTCCCGAACCTGCTGAAGTATCAGAAATTCCAACAGTGCAGAGGAGTTCCCGAAAAACGCCAATCCAGCAATTCTAGTTCTTCCGAAAGTGAGCCATTTTCTGTGTGTGATAGTTCACGTGACGTCAGTCTTAATGATGATAGCGACAACCCTGACGAACACGACTGTTTCTTCCAGCAAATTTTGAGAACTCAAAACCCCTAGACGCAAGACACTAAACTACAAGGCGCAAGTAGTTAGTAAGGAACTATTCGTTGAAAGACAAAAGCAACAGAATGCCAAAGTAAATAATTCCTCTAAGGAGGTTTCAGTTGGGAAAGGGAAAATAATTCCGGCGAAACAGAAACATCTGAAGAAATCTAGCAATGAAATGTCATGTCAAAATATACTGGCCTTATAAAATAACATACGAACTATACAGAACTATGGAGAAGATCAAAATAAGAAAAAATAACAGTCACAATTAAAAGATGGAAATGGATTGGACATACACTAAGGAAAGCCCAAAATAGTATAGCTAGGCATGCACTCGAATACCAACCAGATGGAAGAAGAAAAGGAGAAAGGCCGAATAATAGATGGAGAAGAACTGTAACAAGAGATAATGAAAGAATTGGCCTGAAATAGAGAGCGAGGAATGGAAAATACTTTAGAGGAAATTTCGAAAGAATAAAACACAAGAGGATGCGCTGACCCAGCCAATCAGCCATCTTTCACTTTTGGAAACGCAAGAAGGTCCAATACTTCATAAGAAGGAAAGGCAGTACAGAGGACGCGATTTGATACAAGAATACGCTCTCCTTGACTTAATGGCTGCCTATGAAAAGGCGAATTCAAGTGGCGGGGTATTGGCGATATAATTTTTGAAAATGTTATCCGGACACATAGTAAATTCGTTTTATCTATCGGCTTCTAGAATTCTAGATAATATGTATTTCATTCTTGTAATAAATGCATGTGTCTCTTTAAATGTTGTCTAATTCTATACTCATCATTGTCTTCTTTGATCTGAAACAACCTTTTTAGTTATATCAGCGAATATATCGGCTAAACACTATAATGGATTTTTAATAGTATCCCTGCATTTTTAACATGGGAATATTCCTTATTTAAGCGAACTCTCAATAACTTAAAGGATTATTAGATATATATGATAATCTAGGAAAAGTAAGTAGGCAAAGACAGTTTTCAAATATTTTGGCTCATTTTACAATATGATATCTACCGGGTCCACATTTGCATTCCAATGTATGTAATCATAGTATACAATCTTGTACTTATAACAAAGAGCTCCTGAACTGTAATATCAAAGAATATTAAGCGTCTATATCCTTTGGTAATATCAAAGAATATAGACGCTTCTATATGCTTTGGTAATATGTATCAATATCATTCACTGTTATTAATTTACTTGTAATTTAATGTGACCTTGAAGTTAAGAGTATTTAGAATCTAAATGAGAGCTCCTAAATAACGATGTATAATAAAATTTGTTGGATATCAAGTTAAAGCGACTATACACTATACTCTAATGATAACAAAAGTAAAACTTAACAATATAGACTATATTCTTTGGTAAAACCATCAAACAAACCTATGAAATACTTTTTTTTAAATAACTCATTTTATCTACCCTTCGTTTCCGTCATTGTCTGTAAACTTTTGTATTCAATGTAATCTTAAAATTAAATTGCATATTTCTCCTTTAGGAATTCTCTTGTTTTCTAAATATTTAGGTCATCTAATTTGAAAGTGTTATATATTTAGATTTCTTCAATTTAATTGCGTCCACCTCTAATGCTCATTTGACAAATGGCGCAAGTGAGAGCATGAGCGTGTTGTTTTGATAATAACTTTTGTTTTAAATTATCCACCTTTCAGCTCGGATAATACAGTAAAAAAATTTGTACATATACTTACTTGTACATATATAAATTTGTATATATATACATTTTTATATTTTAGCTTTTGATAAGTGAAGTTATGGATCGATAAGATCATGCTATGAATATAAACGCAGACGTCGAAAAAGTAATAAGTACATTATCTTCAAAGTTTCATAAGATATTTTGTGATAGAGATTTTGTTTGCTGTGTCTTGGAGGATTTTCAGGTAATCCTGAGGAACAGAAACCGATGTTGGTAAGTTTATTAACCCGTCACGTATTATTCAATCGATTATAACAAGCACACGGAAAAGGAATTCCTATTATGCTGTACAGTAAAAGAGAAAGTTAGTCTGTGACTTCACGTATTATGTAAAGCAAATCTTTTGGTTTTACTTTCATTGGCATTTACTTTTAGTGTTGTTGTGTTTCCTCTGTTGGGTCGGAATTATTTGAAAGCAGTTCAGTATCAAGCAGAACTTTTTGACCTTGTAGTGTTTACCTTGGGAAGTGGGAAAAATTGTTTTGTAGCAGTATGTGACACAAAATTTTTAATGTAAGTATTATATTTTTTGAGTTTACACTACACTTAAGTAAGTTAAACAAAACGTTTCTTGTAAAGTTTAATGTATGGACAAAATTAAAAGTTCTGACCACCTATCAAACATGTAAGTTTTTAGTTTACTATATTTTATGTCTATTGTTTATAGTAGAAATTAATACACGATTCAAATTACAAGTTTATCTTAAGAATATGTTAAAAAATTAAATTAACTGAAGTTACACAGCAAACAAAATCACTTACCTACTAAGACTTTTAGACTGAAATTGAAGACAATGTTGTTGTGCCCTCTCAGACTTGACATTGAGGTTTAAGTATCCAGTCTTCAGCGTGTGTATTTCTTTTTATAACATGCTTCTTTGAGTTGCCCTTTCTTCATAAGGAGTTTATGTGTTTTACTACATTTTCCAAATATCTGTCTTCCATTCTTTAATTACAGACCCTACATTCATTAGATTTGCTTTTATCTTTTGATTTTTATATTTTACAACCATAGAACAACATAATGCATGTATTGTGTTCCTACTAAGAGAGTTAGTCCTTTAAACTAGAATTTTTAAAATGTTTCTAAATGTCAAATGTTTCTTCTGTTCCATTCCTTCTTTCCATAATTTATTAAGTTTTTTTCACTTCCTATGGTTTTGTGTTATGCACTACATGGTCAGTTTAGGCAGTCTGCTTTCATCCATTCGTTTTATATGTCTGTACAATGTTTGCGGTTTGTTCTCTATACCTGTTGTTAATGAACTACATACTGCCATATGCTGTCTCAAATCATCATATCTGATTCTGCCCCTTCTAGATATTCTCAAAGATTGTTTAAACATATCCATATCCGTAGTCTCTAGCTTTTTGTGTTGTTTTTTGTGATACTCCATGTCTGTACATCACTGGTTAAATTATTTTTGACACATGTTTGAAGATTTATTTAAGGAAGATTTGAAGCGATACTGTTTATAGGTGTATAATATTAAGCTTTAAGAAGAACTCAAAAAACATAAAGAAAAAGGAAATAAGCTCATATGATTTAAAAATAATGCTGCAAATTGTAACAATCAATAAATAGCAACGAAAATTTATGAAAATTGTCACTGTTTTTGTACCACCTAAATATGCAGCCATAGGGTACATACTTTACAAATTAGTGTTTTTGTATTTTTTATCTTATAGTCATACCATATGTGAGTTTAACTTACTACTCACTGATTTTAAACCATCATCATCTTTGGCTCATATTGCATCTATCACGATATGATCTGTGGTTAACGGTTTTTTATAGTTGACTGGAAAAATTGCTCTTTGTCAATTTTTGCATTAAAATCTCCAGCAATTATTCACGTTATGACGTAGGCATTGATCATACTCTTTATCCAAGGTATTGTAGAATTATGACATCTTTTTCGTCGTCGTATTCAATTTGTTTATTCCGGAGAACCATTATTTAAACAAATGTACTGGCCAAAACAGTGACTACAGGTATTTAACATATTATAGTCGATTCTTTAGGGCTTCAGTTTTAAAATATATTAAAAAAATTTCAACATTTTATCAAAATTAAAAATATATATTCAGGTATTCTACAGTATTCACTACCTTCACTCGCTCAACCGTTTCCATCTCTCTCTGTTGTCCCATTCTCCATCGTTTAGGCCTCTCTTAATCATGTCGTCGTCTACTTCGCTCCTCCAGGATCTTCAGGGTCATCCTCTTTTTCTCCTCCCATGGGGCTCCATTCAGTTATTCTCTTTATCCATCTGCTGTCGCTAGTTCTTCTTACATGTCCATACCACTTTAGTTCATTTTTTGTTCTATATATGTTAGTATGTCTGTTTCTATTGATGTTCTGTGCTTTATTTCGCCATTCCTTCTCCTATCCATTCTTGTTACTCTGCAGCATCTTCGCAAGCATTTCATCTCTGTTGCTACTCTTTCTGCTGGTTTTCTTGTTTATAATCCAATTTTCAGCCCCATATGTCATAATACTTCGCACTAATGTTTTATAAATCTGTGTTTTTGTATTCATATTTAGGTGTCCATCCCACCATACTGAGTTAAGTTGTCCGATTGGTGTTCTTGTTTGTCCTAATCTTTCCTTAATTTCTCCCTCTGTTGTTGCCTTTTTCGTGATTATAAACCTTAAGTATTTTAATTTATCCTTTCCTTTGATTGTTACGTTGTCGTCAATCTGTAGATCTTCTGTGTCTTCTTCACTTGTAGATAGATACTCTGTTTTCGCAAGGTTAATATCTAGGCCAGCCTTGGTATATTCTTCTTGTAGTTTCTTCATCATGTAACTGAGGTCTTCTTGGTCTTGTGCAATCACTACTTGATCGTCTGCAAAGCTTAACATACACATTTATTCGTTTCGTACCGGTACTCCCATGCCTTCGCATTTTCTTTTGTGTTGTTCTATTTTTCTTTTATAACTGTGGAAAATATTTTTGCTATTGAAGGCACTACACTGATCCATCACTAGTTATTTGTTGACCTTCTGTTACCTTTTTTGAAATAAAATTTCCAATTAGTAGAATATATATCTTCTTTTTGCCCTATCTAATACATCTTTTAGTGTACTGAAGAAATCTTCCTTTTCCCTTATGGTCGCATTATAAACATTATCAACAATTATTTTTGGTTGTCTATTATGTTCATCCTAATTTACATTATTCAGTAGATTTCTCAACCTATGACACAATCCAATCCGGATTTCCTCAGGGAAGTGTCCTCAGTCCCTTTCTGTTCCTAATCTTTACTGCTGACATACCTATTACAGATGACGTCACAGTGGCGACTTTTGCCGATGATACAGCCGTTTTAGTTTCTAACAAAGACCCAAAAACATAGCATCTGAAAAGCTGCAAAATTACTTGCATACATTAGAGAATTGGTTGACAAAATGGAACATTAAAGTCAATAACAAAAAATCAGCCCAAATCACATTTACAACAAGAAGACGCACTGGTCCACAAGTTAGTCTAAACAATGCCTCCATTCCTGCTAGAGAAAGATTCCTGCTTGTGAAAAATCTTGGGTTGCATTTGGACCTAAAGCTAACTTAGAAGCAACACATTAACGCCAAAAAAGCTCAGCTTAATATAAAATTAAAACAAATGAATTGGTTACTTAGCAGAAAGTCACAACTGTCATTGAAGAACAAAATACTGCTTTACAAAGTCATACTAAAACCAATAAGGACTTACAGGGCTGTAGCAAGCATTCAAACATAAAAATTTTGCAGACCTTCCAATTAAAAAGACTACGTATGATAGCTAACGCCCCTTGGTATGTGAGCAGTGCAACCATCCACAATGACCTAGGAGCACCAACTGTAAAAGATGTCATATTACTTCACGCCAAAATTCTTAATTCAACGCACAACAGCCAAATTATCGGTGAATTATATCAGCCACCAATGGAGGAACGAAGACTGAAGAGGACTTGGCCGGAAGACCTGCTTATATAGGTGAAAATGTAGAACTGTCGCTGAACAGTACCCGAATCAAGTCAATATTGTCATCACATTTACTAATTGCTCAATGTATGAGTAGGTTGTAAATGTACATTTAAAAATAAAAAAAATATATCACATATCGAGTTTC
The DNA here is from genome assembly GCF_040954645.1 of Diabrotica undecimpunctata. Taxonomy (NCBI): domain Eukaryota; kingdom Metazoa; phylum Arthropoda; class Insecta; order Coleoptera; family Chrysomelidae; genus Diabrotica; species Diabrotica undecimpunctata. The sequence goes on from NC_092812.1 coordinate 54,449,638, forward strand.
CAAATATAAAAAATACAAGTTAAAATATTTCACAGCGTGGTAATAATTCTTGGTATGTAACTTCACTTCTTTTCATTTTTTTTATCAGTGTTTAAGTACAATACCATCAACATATTAAAAATGTTCTAAAAATAAGTGAATAAAATTTAAATATGTTTAATACTGTTGACCTCTTAATAATCGTTTTTAAAAATTAAATTTTATAATAAATTCTTTTTCGTAATTAATCAACAATCAATTATTTTCTTAATTTTTTTTTAAATATTAAATATTGCTCTATTTAAAACAAGATCGAGATACAACAAAGTGTTCTTTTTTTAGTCATTCTTTTCACCTTCATACATTTTTAGTTTTTTATTTTTTTATACCAACGAAATTCCCTGTTATCATTGTAGTTTTGATGGAGTTTTGCCAATTGTTTCAGACAACTGTTTTTCTTTGCTCGTTTACTACAATGATGATAACATTTTTCGGAGCTTTATCATATGGACGTAGTTATGCAAGAAGGACTCAACTCCAAAAAGTATGTTTTTCAGGAAAGACATTTTCGCAAAGCTATCTATTGTAAATTACAGGTACAATTTACAACCTAATTGAAAGTTGTACTGTGTTGAACACATACCGTGTTGGTAACAGCTTTGGTATTCCCAAAAAATGGTGATTGGTTCCTTATTGCGTATTATACATATTAATTAATTACATTTCACAATAGGGAAAACTAAGTAAAACATAAAGGCAAATCTAATATTTTATAGTTTAAAAATCACAAATAAACTGAACTAAAATATGTAATGAAAATATTTATTATGACAATACTAGTGCAATGACAAAATTAAGATGTTTTTGTTGTTCAATTTTAATATAATGGAATAGTATTTTAACCAATTTCAATTTGAAAGTCCAGCGTTCTGTTATACCCATCAATGTCATCTTCAATTTTTTCATTAGATGAAAAATTACGATAAAAGTTTTTAGAATCCTTAAGCTTTTTAGGCGATATTGGTTTTCGTTCTGGCCAGAGACTTTTCAACAAAGATGACATGGAAGGGGGCCTGCCAACTTCTGGTTTTTGCAGATTTATTTTAACAAATTCGTTGTTGTAATTGTTACTGACGTAAATACACATTGGTTTATTTTTAAGAGCGTAGGCGCAAAATTTCGAGCCAATGCTTTTTAAATGCATTCATTTTTTTCGAATCCTAAGAAAACTAGTAAGTATTTTTAAAAAATTTAAATGCAGAATGAAAGACCACATTATTACTAAGGGCCGAAAGTCTCTGAAGACTTCTATAATGTTTATTTTAATTAGTTACAGGTGTGAAAAAGGAGAGAAAATTTAGTGTGATTTTTAATTTTAAATATCTTTTTCAAAAAAACTTTTTGTTAATTCTAAGGGACTTTCGGCCCGCGGTAATAATATATTCTTTCATTCTGCGTTTAAATTTTTCAAAAATATTTATTAGTTTTCTCAGGATTCGAAAAAAATTAATGCATTTAAAAACATTGGCCCGAAATTTTACGTCTACGCTCTTAATAATACGGATTTATTTAAATTTCAACCAGTTTATCTTAATGTTTGTTGTGTTTTTTTTTCTGTTGACAATAGACTCGATATCATTGAATTCACTGTCGTTTGGCAGGAAACTGCGCCCAGAGACTAAAAACTTTATAGTCATATTTTGAAGGCTAGGGTGGACTTCCAACACACTTTCCAGCATAAGAACTGTCTTGATATTTCTATTCTGGCCACCACATGAATCGCTCCATAGTGTCAAATTGGTGACATGTCAACATTAGTCATAATATGTTTGTGCGTAAACAAAATGAAACTTTCTGACCCGACCACCTTGTCCCTCTAGCCAAACATAGCAAAAGCCGTTTCCACTCTTGCCACTGTGGATTCCGCAGTTGTATAACATCAGTTGTCTTTTGTGGAACATGATAATAGTTGAAATACGCGGCATAGGTAGAGTTTTCTCTAAGTCAAAAGTGAATGCTTCTGAGCTGTTGTTTTCTTTTGTAAACTTCAAATCATTTTTCATTAGAACTTAAGCTAAGTTTGCTAGTGCCACATGCTCCTCATGATTTTCCTGAAGTTTATGTTTTTCGGTACTTTTTCCTGCACCATTATTCTGTAGAATAAGTATGTCACATTGATTGCAAGTATCTTTTTTGAGTGGTTTACGTCGTAAATTAAAGTCCTGTAGAAAAATATGTTTATACTTACTGAAATACACTGGGTTGCTGTACTCATTTTTATATAAATCTTACATTTTCATTAGCGTAATGTCAGTTGAAATGTACAAAGAATCTGTATTGTTTCGTCGATAATAACAATGATAAATACAATATGGCTCCTTTGATTCATTTTAGTAAACACAAATGGAGTTGGTTCCCTCTTGCAAAACACATGACTGACTTTATGCGGTTGGATCCTGAATGCAAATCTCAAAACGACAGTTACTTAAATGGTAGTTGATTCAAACTGTTATAACACAAAATATTGATGCTGAAGCCTTTGGTTCTTTTTTGCTAAGCAAAGTTTGAACCTTCCTTATGCCATATAAGCAATAATATCAAATTTTGTATTTTGATATCTTTTTGGTTTGGTATATTTGGTATATTCTTGCATAACTACGTCCATATATTTCTTCTAATTGCTCATATAGGCCAGTCAAATAAAATTGTAATACATGTAAAAAGTAAAGTAATTCATTTCAGAACGAATCCTTGAAAAAAATTGAAGATTTGGCATGAAAATATGGATTTATGTCAAAAGTATCAGTTTAAAATAAAGGCGTCATTGTTTAAACTTGCTTTTATAGCAAAAATCACAATTTTTAATTTTTTTTTTCAAAACTTCTTTCCTAATTAGAAATTTTCACTTTTGTTTCCTTGAAAGTTTATGAAAAAACGATTCATTTGAAATCTTCTAAATTAAATTTGGTTGATAATTTATTTAAACAATTGCGAAAACTGCAAAAACTTGTAGGAGCAATAAACATAAAAAGGCATAAATAATAACAAAAGCTACATAAAAATATGTTACACAAATTTTTGTTAAAAAAAATTTATATATTTAAAAGTTATTAAAATTGTTTATTAGAAAGTTGTTTATTTGATAATAAAAAACGCGTTTGTTTCCGTCACCTAAGATCACTTTATAAAATCTCATTTTGTTCGTTTTTATCTATATTTTCAAGATATGTAAGTTGAAATACCATTTTCAAAATTATTACCTCCTTAAAATTGAAATAATAGCCTAGTTTGTTTATAAAGTTTTTCGTTAATAACTTTGCGAGAAATGAATATGAAATGATGCCATTTCGATATTCGTTTTGCTGGCAATTTTTCACAAATTAAAAAAAAATTTCTAGGACCATTTCTGACCGAGATAGCCATTTTTTTTTTCAGAAATTCACCTTTTGTTTATTTATTAATATTAAGAAATAAAACTGTGCGAATATGACATTCAATACTTATACTTATGACTATTATAAAAAGTGAAAATAGTGTATATTATTATTATAAATAACGATTTGAAAAGTGCAAATGATTAAAAATGAAAAGTGGTGGGGAGAATGCACTCATCGCTTTCAAAAGTGAAATCGGAACTTCAAATTGAATTCGTCTGAAAGTCTTACAATATCTCCGGAAGTACTGGGCCAATTTTATGTTTTTTTTTTAATCGGGATATCTCGGGAAAAGAATAATAAATGCAGGGTCAATTTTGTAGTAGTCACACTTGAGAAACAGTTGTAAATTAGACGTTAGAATATAAAGTGTGCACTATGCACGTGGCTAAAGTAGACGTTTTTTTTTTTGTATTCTGTATTATTTAATACACGCTAAATAATAAGTTTCTTTTTTATAATTATAATAATTAGTGTTGTGCATTAATCTGCGTATTACACAAAATAATTATTTTTCCTAAAGAGCTGTTATTTATATGTAAGTATTATTTTTAAATATTAGATTTATATGAACGCAGCCGTCAGCAGCGTTCATATTGGCGAATTATTTAGTATATTGCAAGCTTTTAACCATATATCTCCACCTAATAAGCAGGTTGCCATATGCACAGACTCTCTAGCATCAATCCATTCTATCAAAAATATATTTACCGATCATCCAATCGTCCAAAAGATCCTAGACTCTTACCAAATTATCTTGTCCGAAAACATAACAGTTACCATAATTTGGCTGCCATCCCATATTGGTATAGAAGGCAATGAAACTGCAGATCACTATTCACAGATAAAATTCAAATTTGTAAGGACCTAAAATCATATACTAAAAGAGGAACCAGACTCCTTTGGCAGCAACATTGGAACTCTAACCGTTCGATCTTACACGAACGCTACCTAATGTCCTCTAGCATCTGTCCCTCCTGTCAAAGCTGCCAATCATATTTGACAATCAAACATATTCTCACTGAATGCCATCAACATTCGGCCAGAACATTACAATACAAACTCAAAAGTGAAGTACGAGATATCCTAAACAACCATGACCAAATAAAAGCTGTGCTACAATTCCTTAGAGATGAACACATATCAAAAAATATAATTAAATTTTAATTTAGACATTGTAACATATTCTTAATGTAACACTTAATATTTGTGTAATGAAAATTCATGTTATAGTACCTGTGTAAGTGGCCATAGTAGCCGAGCACGTTAAAGTTGAAATAAAAAAAAAATATTAGAAATAAGAAAAATGGGTAAATTATGAAGAAAAAGAAGTTGTGCAGTGCTAATGCACTATAAGAATTTTTATAATCATTAAAATTCTCAATTAACTAAAACCACAATACTACGTGATTAAATTTATTGAAAATACTTTTTTTATATTTGTTTTTAAAAAAGTTTTTAAATACAAAAACAAAATTGTACTATTCTATTGATATGAACTGCATTCCTTAATTAACAATAATGTGGAAGTTCTTTTTATTTTATTTCTTTGTAAAAAAATTTAACCACTGTTTATACTTCAATAATTTTTCATTTAATTATTATAACAATTTTTAATTTTAAACGATATAAATCGATCTTATAAAGTTATTTTTTAAGCAGTTATTCACTATGAATTCTGCTGAATCTGAGAGCTATAGCCTCTAGCTCATCTGACGGAAGTAGAGAGGGAATCTGCCTGATTTGTGAGAAAGACTGCGAGTACTGCGACATCACGCATCGTTGGTGAAGCAGCAACTTCGTGATTTATTGCTTCTAGTAAACGAAGAAATGATTTTAAGCATACAATTGTGAATAAACTTTTAAAATTCATAATAGTTGTTATGCTAATTATAATAATGTACAACGGATTGAAAAAGCTCGTTATTTATCGAATGAAAATATAAGAACCGTACGAGATAGTTTAAAAAAGTTTTAAAATAACTTTTTTTTTAATTGCCATTTAAACGAATATCGAAATAGCATTATTTCATATTCATTCCTCGCAAAGTTATTAAAGAAAAACTTTATATAAGCAAAGTAGGTCATTATTTAAACCTAACTTTAGGGGATTATAATTTTAAAAATGGCATTTCAACTTACATATTATCTTGAAAAAATAGATAAAAACGAAAATGAGACTTTATAAGGTGTTCTAAGGTGACGGAAACAACCGATTTTTTCATTATCAAATAAACAACTTTCTAATAAACAATTGGAATAACTTTTAATTAAATAAATATTTTTCCACAAAATTTTATGTGTACCTTAAGGGTTTTAAAAGACATATTTTTATGTAACTTTTGCTATTATTTATGCCTTTTTTGCAGTTCTTCGCAATTGTTTCAATAAATTATCAACCAAATTTAATTTAGAAGGTTTCAGATGAATCGTTTTTTCATAACCTTTCGCAAAAACAAAAATGAAAACTTCTAATTAGGAAAGAAGTAGTGAAAAAAATTAAAAATAGTGTTTTTCGGTGATTTTTGCTATAAAATCAGCGTTTAAACAATGACGCCGTTATTTGAAACTGATTTTTTTGACATAAATCCATATTTTCATACCAAAACTTCAATTTTTTCATGGATTCGTTCTGAAACGAATTATTTTACATTTTATTTTTTGTTTATTGGACTAATAGAACTCAAGATTTATTTGTATAAATATACTATTCTTCTGTTGAGCTGTGTGGGCTATATCGTGTGCTAACATTGATGTTTGAGGTTAAAAATTTTTGTTTTTATTCTTAATTTCCAAGTTTTTCATTCACTGTTTTAAAATCTAAGATATTGTGCTTAATGCTATTCTTAACTAGAATGATTACTCCTAATTCTTTGTTTCCGTTATTTTTTTACTGCCTTCTATTGTGTAAGTTTGAATTTTTATACTACTATATAGGGTATTTAACGAGTTAGGACCATTTTATTTCTATTGATGCGGCTATGAAATAAACACCCTGTATATAAAGAAGGAATAAAGAACACAGGCCTGCAAAAAAAATGTTATTTCAAATTTGATGACTGACTTTTATGTACTTTTCACCGCTGATTTCAAACATGCAAATCATTTTTCCAACGTTATAAAATTTAGTTTGTTTATTAGTCATGTTCTTCTTCTTCTTCTTTTTGTATAGACATGACTGTCTGTTTTTCAATGTGCCTCCAGTAAGTTGTCGTTTCATCGTTTTCGTGGTCTTCCTACTGATCATCGCCCTGTTGGGGAACCGTCTCTTGCCGTCTTTACTACTCTAGTTGTTGTCATTCGGCTTATGCTATCGTTCCATTCTACTCTTCTATTTCTTACCCAGTTTTTGATGTTCTTCACCTTGCATCTACGTCATATATCTGTACTTCTAGCTCTGTGCCATAGTGTCTTACCATCAATTTTTCATCTCTGCTGTTTCTAACATCCTTTTTGTTCTCTCTGTGTCAGGTCTTGTTTCTGCCGCGTATGTCATTATTGGTCTGATGACTGTTTTGTAAATTCTGCCTTTCGTTTCTTTCCCGATATTTTTATTTCTTCATATTGTTTCATTCAAGCAGCCTGCGGCTCTGTTTGCTCTATTCGCTTCAGTTTCGAGCTTTCCGTAGCTAGATAATGTGATGCCTAGATATTTAAACTTCTTCACTTGTTCTATTATCTGACCTTCCCGCTCCAATTTACATCTTAGTAAATTTGCTGTTGTAACCATGCATTTGACTTTTTTGGGGAAATTAACATGATCAATTTTCTGGCGGTTCTCTTTAAGCTCATAAGTCCTTATAATAATGCTTTCTCTTTATGTCGAAGCTTCTTTTACTGCTTTTGCCGCTGTGGACTCGCTGAGGATCCTCTCTTTTCATCATCCAGCGTTAGTCTGCTTCATGCTCACGTTACTTCTTCCTTGGTATCTCCGTTCCCATTCTTTGATATCTTTTGCCTTCTTTTCACTGACATCACTAAGGTTTGCCGGGAAGTAGTTAAGATGTGAGTGGAGAAAGTGAAGATTAATGCTCGTTGCATTAATCTGCTGCCTGCTTGCCCGTGCTGCCTTTTCATTTGTTTCCATTTTGTCCACAAAGTTGTGATCTGTCATTAGTTTTCTAATGTCCGGTCCAACAAAAATTCCTTCCTTTAGCTTTGCCGTGGATTAACCAGAACACTGTCCACAAAGATATCTGAAACACTTTCCTTCTTCAGTCAATGCCTTGACAAATTGTTTCATCAATCCAACTTAATGTGAAGTGGTGAAAATAACACCTTTTTGGGATCTGCAAGGCTTTTCCTCTCAACGTTTTTAACCCCTACTTATAAAGTTTCTCTTAAGGGCAAAGCTTTTTTTATGTAGTGTTGCTTTCTGTCTCTACTGTCCCATTCACAGAGAAAGCAAGGGAACTTTGTATAGTCACTTTGTTCACCAAGCAGCATTGAAATCACTTTTAAATCACCACATAATATCCATTTGTGATCTGAATAGCAGAGTTTGCTTAAGACCAGTTTAAGGTTTTCGTAACATTCTTTTAAGTGAACCAAGTTGGACGAGTGTCCAACTGGTATAGAAGCATGCTTATTGCCATTGTGTAGAAGTACTACTTTAAAGCTTCTTTTTGAATAATCAATAAATAGTCTCCACTCATTAGGAACATATTCTAGTTTGAAAAGTCCAGGAACATCACTGTAAAATACCAGATAATCTTGGGAGAAGAAAGATGCAAATTCCTTTTCCCTACATCGATACCAAGAAAGGGATGTATCTGGAGACAACATATATGTTTATTTTTCAATCTAGATCCTAAAGACTTAGGTTTCTTACTAAATCGTTCAGTTCAAGTTGTGAAAATGGAATGGGATCGGTTGTGTCAGGATCGTAGCAATCACTATTTTCTTAACTATCACATTGCTGATCCAATGGCTCGTGATCATCATGTATATCATCCAAAGAATCTGGAGGGGAGTGTATTGGCACTTCAGTTCTATGAAGGAGAGGGTGAATGGCTGATTGAATGCTAGGGTAAGAAATATCCTTTTTGTTTTTCAAATTGAAACCTCGTACGTTGCAAAAACCAAAATAGCAATCATCACTGTGATTTTTGGGCTCCCTCCAAACCATTAGTATTCCTAAACGTAGAGACTGCTTTTGACATTGAAACCATTGCCTCAATTCTTCAACACACACTGAACAAACTTTGTGTGGGGCCCAAGGCTTATCTTGATCGCCTAACTTTATACCAAATTAAGCGAAATATACTTTTTCAACAAAATCGGAAACTTTTCTTTGTTGCTTTTTAACGGTATAGTTACCGCATGTAACAAATGTAACAGAAAATCTGCCGAGTTTATACATCCTCTGGTAGCCAGTTGATCAGTTACGAACTGATCAACTAAGAATACTCGTTCTTTAATAGTCACTGCATATAAAAGGATATTTTTGTCGAATAAATTAATGTAATAATAAAATTAATCGATCTATTCTACATTCCAGCAAAAAAGAAGAAATCGAGGAACAAATAATGCCAAATAATGAACAAGAAGGTGGAACTGGAAATAATTCGAAAAAAAAGAGACCAGAAAGACAGCTTTACATACCCCCAGCTCAAAGGAGGTTACCTATATCTGAGTTACCAAATGGTTCAAAAACGGACCACGGATCAAGTCCAAAAGCAAGGAAACAAGTTTCTACTATTAATAGAAAGAAAGAACTACCAGAGAAGGTAAAAGCTGTGACTGAAACCGAGAGACCAAACTACAACGAAGATATTAAGGATGCCATATTAAATCAATTTAATGAAATTAGTAATTTTTCATACATGTGGTGGAAGTATGAACTGTCTGACTCATCTGAAAATAATATAAAGAGTGTGTATTCTAAGTCATTTTTGAAAACAAGTCGATTGTGCAATTTTAGTGGTTCTAACGTTTACAAATTAAAAACTACGAAGTCCTTGTATATTTTAAGTAAAGATTATGTTCTTTGGCAACCGAAATTTGATGTGCTCATGAATAATAAGAAATCCAATTTGAAAGCCATTTCTCCTAGTAACCTTGATCAGTCAGATGTAAAGGTAAGTTTTATGCAAACTTTTAAATTAATTTCATTTCTTTTTGAAAGGGGGTTTGTAAATATGTATTTTTAATATATATGCATAACAATTTCTATCGTTTAATTAACATATTTTTAACACTTATACTTTTTTATTATACAAGGTGATTATAATTGAAATCAGTGAAGCAAGAAGGTGCTAATTAATTTTGTTCAACAGTTTTTTTATTATTTTGTTATCCAACGCTCATTTTATGTCAAGATATCATTTAATTGTGTATTATATGGTTATTGTTATATCATATAATTGTTAGAACTATAATTAACCTTATTTTATATCATTCTCATTCATACAACATTGAATCAAAAATAACCAATTTCTCTTCGGAAATCGTTCTCAAAATACAAATATTAATAAATTAAATAAATTTTGTTTTTTGTTACTTGGTGAAAAATTCTTCTAATCTAGTTTTATCTGAATAAAATGATATTGCCAATATTGCTGAGTTGCGTTCCTGGGACGACTTTATTGTAAGACAGTTCGTTCGATTACATGAAATCAACTTTAACTTGAGAATATCCTCAAAAAAAAAATCAAGATTTTTTCCAGTGATTTCCAAAGTTTTTGAAAAGCTGACACTAATATAAAAATATATAATGCCTATACTAAAAAACAAAAAACTAATACACAAGCATAATTGCTCTGAATGACTGTTAGTTGTTGAGGTAGTAGTTTATTTTGCATCAACAAGAGCTTGACAATTTTTATCAGTTAACTCAGTAAATAACTGTTTTAGATCAGTAAACTTCAGCCCACTTCCGTTCTTTTTTTTTTTTTTGTTGAAACTTGAATATTTTTGAAAGGGTCATATAAAAGTACATGGTACGTTACAATTCCATTACGTAATGTAGAACTGAAAAATAAGCAATTGTACAACGCTTCTAATACTTGTGGCGACCTTTAAAACACTGTGGATTTTCATACAAGCTTGAAAATAGTAGTAGAGTCCTTTGCAAAATACCAAATATTGGTTGTAAACGGGTACACTTTTTGAGGCAATATAGTCCAAGCCCACTTAGTTCGTTTTGTTTTTTGATGAAACTTGGCTATTGGAAACTTGGAAAGGGTTGTATAAGAGTACATGGCAAGATGAAAATATAAAGAGCATAAGAAAAGGCCACAAAAATACTAGTAAAAGCTTCGTTGTTTTGCATGCTGGAACTAGTAGTGGGTTTGTTGAAAATGCTAAATTGTTATTTTACACCAAATCGAAGAGTGCAGATCGTCATGGTTCAATGGTTAAGAGTTCTTTTAAAAAACGAGTGCGAAAAGCTCATACAAATGCTGGACCATTTATTATGGATAATGCCTCATGGTTTTCTGTATTGAATTTTTTATCTATTATTCAATACACTGTAAAACAACTAAATAATCTAATTTGCAATAGTTAAAAAAAACCAATATTGATTATACAAAATGTTTTTCGAATCATAATTTTTTCAATAGATTTATAAATTTAACGGATACTAAATTCAGAAATAGTGAGATACAACTTTTAGAGAAAGGATTTAAACACAACTTCTCTTCTTGATGTGCCTATCAGTTACGAATGGCAATCTTTACCTTATCTGCAGTAGCGCGGAAAAGTTGCACAGATGTATTGAACCAGATTCTGAGTTTCTTTAACCAAGATGTTCTTCTTCCTGGACCTCGTTTTCCAAATATTTTTCAGTATTAGGACTACCTCCATGTCACTGTCAGTACTCCAATTGAGTTGAACTGGGGAATTTGTAAATAATACTACGATTGATTAATTTTTATTTAGAAAATACATTTTTCATCGCCATTGGCAATTTGATATAGTTTCATGTTACTTTAGTGGTTTTTAATATCAAATCGGCCAAAAATGGTGAAACAGACTATAAATAAAAATTGTTGTAACATTCAAACTGTGCTATTATTCTCTAAAGCTATTTTCTTGTGGCATTTTAATTGTACAACTATATTGAAATTTATTTAACGATGTCCAACACGCAATATTTGATCTAAAAATAAAGATTTAATACGATATGAAATACAAACCATTGTTTTAAAGCTCATAAAACGTGAACACTGATTAAAATCGTTGGCCAAATTCTTTTAATCTGATTTATGGCACTGGGAAAATTCAAAATTCCAACTCATTGGGCTCAAATAACAAACATATATCACGCTGCTGCATTCGGAAAAGATGTTATACGAAAAATATTTTTGAAGAATATACAATTTAATGCTTTGTTGATCTGACTCCTTAGGTGTGATAGTATTAATACTTATAAATTAAATATTTGTTTAAACTAATATAATTGTTTCAAAGAAATTTTACATTTTTTTAAATGTATGGTTCAGTTTGCCAAAATTTTAATTAAAAATTAAGTAATCGTGTGGGGAAGAAATAAATATGCCATTTTAATTGCATATTTGTCTAATTTCTAAAATTCTTATTAGGATTTTCAAATACCGTATACAGTTCGTTTTGTACCGGGTGGTCCAATAAGCCGATTTCTCGGCTATATATCAGAAACTATTCATGTTATAACTTTAGGACAAAAAATTCCTTAGTAAAAGTGGCCAAGAGAAATTACTGGAAATAACTTTCAAGTTTCTGGGTTAACCGCTAAGGGGCGTAACCTGTGAAGAAAACTTTGAAAACCAGTTTTTTTTGGGAAATATGCCCAATTATACCAAGTGTTAAATAAGTAAACTAAAAAGTGGTCTAAATTCTGCACAAAGTTGTTGAAGTACTTTTTTTTTATTTTTTCAAATTAAGGGTGGGGGAGAGTGGGAAGTATTTGTGGATAAATACCTATAACTTTGGTTTGGATCAACCGATTTTAACGAAATTAGTGTCATTAGAAAGAGTGTGGATGAATTAATTTACATCTACTATAAAATAATTGCATTTAGTTTTAATTATATAGGGAGAGGGTACTTTCGAATACAAAAAATTAAAATTTGTTTTTCTTCAAAATGTTTAATGGTAACACCTATTTATTGTAAATTATAATGGAACTGGATTAAATTCGTAACAAAATGGCGTAAACCGCATGTTAATAGCTTTTGTCGAACTCGAGATATAAATAAAAACGCATAAACATAAGTAAGTATAGTATTGACTCACCCTGTATTATAAATTCAATTAAAAAATAAGTCAGTAGATACTTTCAAATTTTTTTATAGCAGAAGAATCATAATGTTGATACCTATTTTGACCATTGTTATTTCATATGATTAAAAATAGTTTTTTCGAAACTAAGTAGGCTACGACAATGAATTTGGCGAGGAGTTTATATAGTTTATTTATTGACAGCAGTCAAAACATTGTTAAGAAGTGTTATATTATAATTCGAATTGAAGATTGCACTTTTTTCAATGGATATTAATATTGGTAATATTAATAATTAATTCTCAGTACTAATAATTCGTGATGAGTATATCAAATGCAGAATTGTATGATATGATTGGAGTTTATTTCGAATGTACCAAAATGCCGCTATTGCCTCACGTATATATTCTGTAAGATATCCCGACAGGAGACATTATGGTAAAGAAGTATTTGAAAGAAAGGCAAGAAGATTAAGAGAAACTGATAGTTTTCATCGTCCTTATTTTAAACGACGTAGTAGAGGTATGACCGAAGATAATTCAATCAATGTTCTTGCTTTAATTCAACAGAATTCACATATAAGTAGTCGGCAAATCTCTATAGAATTAAACATACACAAAACTACTGTTCTAAGGATTTTAAAACATCACAGGTTGGTTTTTCATATTATAAAGTGAATGTTTAGGTCAGAAACTTGGAATTCCCTTTAAATTTAGATTCAACTGTTATTTTAATATTCCGATAAAAACGGCAACACGGCGCTTTTATCCGTTTCTTAAAAATACTTATGCCTGATTTATCTTGTGAAACAATTGCGGATTTTTCAAGATTTTTTGAATTTTAGTAAATATAGTGGTTTCTTTTTCACCAGTATTTGTTGTTCTGTTTTTTAGACTGCATCCTTATCATGTAGTTCTCCACCAAGCTTTACTTGAGGAGATTTTAATGCAAGGCTGGATTACTGCAATTGGATGTTAGGTCTGCTAGAAGAACAACCGCATATCATGTCAAAGATTTTGTGGACAGACGGGGCTACGTTTAATAGTGCGGGTGGTGTTAATCTACATAATATGCATTATTGGGCTGAAGAAAATCGGCACTGGATACATGAGGTTCAGGTTCAAGGTAGATGGAGTCTGAATGTTTGGTGTGGTATAGTTGATGGAAAGATCGTAGGTCCATATTTCTTTGATATAACTTTAAATGACGAAACATATTTGGATTTTCTGGAAAATCAGTTGCCTGTTTTATTGGAAGATATTTCCTTGTAAACAAGAAGAGATGTGATATTACAACATGACGGGTGTCATGCGCACTTTTCCAGACGAGATCGAGATTATTTGTATGCAAGTTATCCAAATGAATGGATTGGAAGGGAAAGTATATTTTCATGGCCAGCTAGATCTCCAGACTTAACATGTCTGGACTTTTATCTGTGGGGAAGATTGAAGGACTTAGTGTACCAAACTCGACCAACCACGCGAGACGACATGAAACAGTGCATTATAAACGCAATAAATAGTATATCAACAGCTGAGATTGAAGCAGCTGTTATGTCTACGCGCGAAAGATTACATCTTTGTGTGGACAACGATGGAAAAAAATTTGAACATTTAATTTGACATTAAGTTTTAATGATCGAGATATTAGTATGATCTTTCACATATTTAATTTTAAGTTATAATAAAGGGTGAGTTAATACTATACTTACTTATGTTTATGCGTTTTTATTCATATCTCGAGTTCGACCAAAGCTATCAACATGCGGTTTGCGCCATTTTGTTACGAATTTAATCCAGTTCCGTTATAATTTACAATAAATAGGTGTTTTCATTAAACATTTTAAAGAAAAACAAATTTTAATTTTTTCTATTCGAAAGTACCCTCTACCCATGACAATTAAAACTAAATGCAATTGTTTTATAGTAGATGTAAATTAAATTATCCACACTCTTTCTAATGACACTAATTTCGTTAAAATCGGTTGATCCAAACCAAAGTTATAGGTATTTATCCACAAATACTTTCCCATTTTCCCCCACCCTTTATTTGAAAAAAATAGTAATAGTAGTAGTTTATTGGAAAAAAAAGTACTTGAACAACTTTTTGCGGAATTTAGTCCTCTTTCTAGTTTACTTATTTAACACTTGGTATAATTGGGTATATTTCACAAAAAACTGGTTTTCAAATTTTTCTTTGCAGGTTACGCCCCCTAGCGGTTAACCCAGAAATTTGAAAGTTATTTCCAGCGATTTCTCTTGGCCACTTTTATTAAGAAATTTTTTTCTCCTAAAGGTATAACATGAATAGTTTCTGATATATAGCCGAGAGATCGGCTTATTGGACCATCCGGTACAAAACGAACTAATTTGTTAAAACCGGACCTGATTAAATGTCAATCAAAATTCACAACTAGCCCTGTATATTCACCATAGGGGTAGGATTATGTATAGTTCCTCATGACTCATCATGCATATCTCCATATTTAAGTACTCCATGTGCAACAGTTTGATGATTTTATTTTGAATGAAGTATAGTACGTTTCTTTTTAATAAAATACATGTTTTTTTTTAGGACAGTGATACAAATTACAGAGCATCAATCATGACTAATTTTTGTATAGACAAAACCTATATACAGGTGTTAGAAAAGTTCAATGTTTACTGTGATGTTGATGTATTGATAATCAGAAATAATTGGGAGCCGAATAGATCATGGAGTGCGTGCTATGGTGATTTTTTTTATATTAACGATAACAATTGTGATGCAATTAGTACTATAGAAGATATGATAAGCGATTTTGTAAGTATCTTTTTGCCTTTATTCTGGCGATCACGGACTGGAACCGCCGCGCCGTTTAAAGTGATATGTATTATTTTGAAGATCAGCTCACTTTATCATAGATTCAGTATTTACTCCGTTATTTATTCGTTTTTCTTTTCACTGGCAACAAATATATTGAGTTGATAATGGTATGGTAAAACATTTTTTAATATAAATAAAGAAAAAAGATGAAACATGTTTACTGCGGAAAACTAACCCAGAAATATTTACATTAACTTTCATTTCTGCTATTTTACTTACTTAGTCGATATAATATAAGAAACTACATTTTCAGACATAAATAAACTTTTTACGTGGTTCTGATTCCACTCTTTCTGCTTTGCTGCGCTCAAGATTCGCCTATATGACTCTGATTTGAGTCATTAAAACCTATATGTGGAAGAGATTAAATGGCCTCTGTGCTCGTTCTCTTTCTTCTTGTTGTTTTGTCTCCGTGTCAATTTTGTTCCTTCGAGTTGAAATAAAATGCTATCAAGTACAGCCTATGGTCCAAGGATTTAATCTCCCAGAGTTCATCGTTTCTCTGGAGCATCGCTTAGACAATACTTTTCCACCTGTGCCATGCATCCTCTGAGCACGATACATACACACTCAGTAGTATAACCCAGTTTTGGAGTCATCACATGGGCTATTTATTTTCCATCGTTCTGGGAATGACATGTATCTTAATATGGTATTGATTATGAGTGTTAAGTATACTACTGCTTTTATTTTGATATGTTTCAGGGATCTGTTTATTGGACCTGGTGTTGGTCCCTTACTTGTTAAGTCTTACTTATTAGTCAGTTCTCAAATTTCTTCCACTTCATCTCTGAAGTCTTTGTCCTCGAATTGGCTGTAATTTAATTTAAATTCTTCATGGCTTCTGCTTTTTATTCAGTCGAATAACCTATATCTTGATCTCTATGTAAGGGAGGTATTGGTTTTTTATTGTTTCACAGAATTGTTTGCACCATCTAAAGTTCTGATTTATTTCGGTTTAGTTGTTGGATATTATCTTCCTATGTCTGGTTTGGGTGTTCTAGTAGCTTTTGTTTAACTTAGCATTTTAGCTAATTTGTCCTGTGTTACCGCTGGTTCTGTTAGCTCTTAATCTCGCTATGTTTTTTCTTTTATGCGAGCTTTTAGTTCTTCATTAATGTCTTTAAATCATCCTCTGGTAGTTGGTGTCTCTTCAGTTGTAGTACTACTTTGTAGTGCATTAACCATTACATGCTCAAACTTCTGAACTTTTTGGTGAAATTCGTTTTCGTTGTGTATTTCTGTAACATCTTCCATGTTTTCGCTTACTATTTTTCTAAAAATGCTCTATTTGCCCTTTTTGTAGTATTCATGTGGGTTTTCTATTTTCAAGTCTCCCACCGCTAGTACTTTTGGATTTCCATTTGGAGTTCCAGGTTTTTTACGATAGTTATGTTTAGTTGTGTGGGAAGTCTTTCTCCTCCACACAACCTACCACTATGAGAATTGTATCTGATCTATTCTCAAGATAGGTATTGAGCAGCCTTCCATTTCGGCTGGTTGCCTTATTATTCCAGTTTAAGGATCTTGCATTTAGGTCTTCTATGATTATTGATGGCACGTCTGTATTTAAGATGGCATCTAGGTCCTTTTCAAGAAACGGGTCCTGTGATGATACTGTGATCATGATTGTGTGTTGTCTCATTTGGACCATCGCTGTAGCAGAGTTAAGGGTGCCCAGCCGTCCTGGAGTAAGCATTAGTTGCTGTTTACTATCAATTTTGATTAATATTGCTCTGTCGCCTTGGTTTGCTCTGTGGTCTCTATAAACCTCCTAGCTTGCAATTTTGAAGTTTACGTTATTGGTGGGCATTGTCTCTTGCAGCGCTACGACATCTATGTTTAGTCTGACTACAATTTATTTAAGAACCCTGTCATTTTTTCTTATGTCTTCTGAATTCGAAGAGCCTATTTTCAAGTACTTCTTATGTTGTTTGACAAAATCAGTTATTGGTAAAAGTAGCTAAAATTTGTTGTAGTGCTAACAAAAGGCCATTTAGCTTTTTTACCGCGTATATTAAAAATGTTTGAAAGAATTGTCAAAAACATATTGGAATGGTGGTTCAATAACACCAAAACTTTTCCTCAAAGTCAGTACGTTTTTAAAATAAAATATTGAACTAATAATGCTGTTGGTCAACTGGTTACAGATACACAGCTGTGTCTTTTTCAAAGTGACTACCAAACTTCATTATTTCTTGATATAAAAGGAGCTTATGATATTGTAGGCTGGTCTACACCAGAAAATAAAATGATCAACTTACAAGTTCCAGAGGAAGTAGCAGACACCGTACTCAAACTCTACATAAATAGATCAGAAAAGATAACGGCATCATATCTGAATATCGTTTGGTAACAAAGGATTTATTACAAGGATCGGTTTTATCGCCATTACCTTTTTAATATATGTACTTACGATTTACACGATATTTCACCTAATGTAAAAGTTATTCAGTACGCTCATGATTTCGTCTTTTACACACATTCAAGAAGTTAGGATAAAAGTTTTTAAAAGTTTGTGACAGCAGTTTCACCTTTCATCCAGAGCAGAAGTAATCTAGGTTTTGTGACATCAGTTTCATCTGACACAATATTCCAAATTGTACCACTATAAAACTGAATGGCATTAATTTTTCTTTAATCAACTAAATAAAATATCTCAGAATCTTCTAGACAAAAAATTAACCATTCAGCATACATCGAAGACATTTTACAAAAACTTAGTAGGGGATCAAACTTCTTGAAATGTGTTATGAGGACATGATGGGGAGCGGAGCCCAAAAAAAGCCTTGACTTTTTATAGATCATAAATAAGATCCATTATACATTATGGTAGCTTCCTGTATCGCCGTGCAAATATAAATTACTCAAAAAATTAGATATTTTACAAAACAAAACTTTGCGACTCTACATTGGTGCAATGAAAAATCCACTATAATTGAACCATAAGGGTGCATACTGTGGAACCTCCATTAGAGCTGACCAGACAATTATTAGCAGAAAAAATGATTATTAAGAGTGAAGTCAAAAATTCACCACTTAAAAATCTCCACTATCTCCACTCAAGTATATTAGAAGTTCCATAACAACCATATCCCAGATGAAGGTTGCTATCTATATATATTTTTTAATTGTAGCAAGTATACACATCAGTCAGATATCCTTAGAAAAAATCTAAGAAATTTAAGCGTTTACGGTTCGTAAACTTGCTTTCGATTTTATTTTATTTTTCTTATTTCAGTCTAAAATTAAGTTTTACAATAACTAAATCAGGCTTGTAACCTTAAATGTCTTTCCTTTTGTTTATATACCTGTTTACCGTGATCTACCCAGTATTTGTTTTAAAAAATGCTCAGAACGAACCCTGGGCGAGAAAAGAGTAACCCTTGTCTTAATCCCAAAATAATTATTATGATTAATCTTCCCAAAAAAAATTACTATGAAAAAACTTGGTTGGTCAGTCTGAGATAACCTTACACTATAAATTAAAAACAAAAAAGCTAGACTTAATACTTACTTCAGTTCTGGCTGCATGGACTAATCCTAAAGTCAAAACAAAAACAAAAAAAAAAAGATTTCGACAGCTTCTACGACTCTTTTATTTTAAATGACAAATTTACAATTTCAAAAATATTGTGTTTCTTACTTTTATTTCAGCTCACAATTTCCGAAGAAAATGAGAAAGAATTAATTGGTACAAAAACCGAAAAAGTAGAAGTCGAAAATGTTATTTCTTATGTACCCGAAAACGAAAAAACTAATACTAATGAACAAGTATTTAAAACAAACCCAGAAATACCCCATCAGAACGTCTCCCCTCCACAAAAAAATAATTTAAAGAATGTTATACCCAACAGTAATCTGAATTATTTTAAAAATAGTATAAATTTAACTGAGAATATTAAAATGAAAAATGATTTGGAAGAAGAGAAGGAAATTATGAGGAAAGCCAAAGAGAATATAAATAGGAAAACCCGTCCAATTATAAAATATGTTGACGAAGCAAATGACACTCTTAAAATTGAAAAAAACGATGTAAACAACTGGGAAGATCTATTTGATGACGAAGGACAAATACAGGAAGACTTATTAAAGGAGGTAAGGTTTTACTTCTTTGATAAAATATATTATTTATTCTTCCATCTGAGAATTTAGTTCATTTTTGAGTTCAGGGTCATATTTTTTTTATTTTTTTGCCTCAATATATTTTGATTATACTGATTTATTTTTTGCATACTGTTAAATTCAAATATGTCAGCTGGTTCTATACTCCTTCAGGTATTATACATACCTTGTCAATTTATTAAAATTCTTCGTAGAAAAAAGTTTTAAGTAAATTTTGAGTGCCTTGCAAAATAAGTCAACTATCCCTGGGTGCTGGTTTAGTTAACTAACGGTCTGGGGTTATTTGTCTCCAATAGTTTCTTAGTGAGGGTAATAATAGTGACAATCCAAAAACAAATGCAGATTCAATTTTTTACGTCTATATTGACCATTGCCATTAAGAAAATTTAAAACGAAACTCACAAATCATCATCTGTTTCACAATTGATGCATTGAAAAAGTGATACTACTTTTGTTCGTGCATTTTATGTGAGCCCATCTGCTGCAATGGGTGTATTGTACCCAGTCATCACCTCTCGTGCTGTTTAGATAGAGTTCTTCACATACTAAACACTCAGTTTCACCCTCAGATTCCTAGGATGTAGGATCATGATGAGCTGCAAACGTAGATGGAATTGGGGAAAAAAATGTCGACCGTTTCTAATTTTCTTGTTCTTGAAGACTTTCTTTTGGTTACATCTTTTTCTTTTATATGGACCTTTCTCTTCTTTCGCGTTCTCTTTTTCTTCTGTGAGAGCATCTTTTATCGGAGTATCGGATAAAAATAGCAATTTGTCTCTTCTTCCGTAACTTTCTCGAATTTTGTTGAAGACCTGCGTTTGGAGCAGGAGCATGATCTATTCGTATCTACGTGATATGACCCGTATGATAGACATACATTATAAGGATCGAATCGTTTTGTAATGCCCCTTTGTCTTGCAGGTTCTATTTTTGTCGATGCGAATGTGTTTGCAGACAAATTGTCGTTGATATCTGGGAAATGTTCAAGAATTTTCGGTGAATCCTCCATGAAAATGGGTTGCTCCTTGTTTTCGGTAGCGTTTCCTTCCTCATATGGTGGTGTAGGCCTGTCTGTCACATATAATAGCAAGAAGTCACTCTCTATGAAGATACCCTCATTCAGAAGACATATCCCTGTTTCACTAGGCCCAGCCATTATATTGTTTGGCTAGAGGTAGACTCAATTTTACAATGCCAGCAACATCATATATGGAAAATGTTTTACCTGGATTGTTCACCATCCAGTTTCCATAGTTGAATTGCAGTATTTGGGACCGTAAACACTCCTATCTAGAGGTTGCAATTTATGCGAGCAGTGCGGAGAGAAAGAAAACTATTACTCCGTTTTCCTTGCAAATATCTCGATAGAAAGGTGGCATTCATGATTGTCGAGCAAAAGTATAGGGCGCTCCTTAGAACATCTTGTGTGAAACTCAAAATGCTTGACAAATTTCACAAAATGTTGTTTTTTTCATCCATACTAATGGATTTGCATCTAGGATGAAAATCCTATCCGAGATGTGGATCTCTAATAAAATGGTCCCTGTAGTTTACCCTCGGAAAAATGAAGAACGAAGGAACAGTGTTACCACTTGCTTAAACTGCAACAGTGAGGGATACAAGGGTTCCTCTTTCTGCGGACGTGCGTTTGCCTATTTGCTTGAAGCCACGTCGCGCCACTATTCTATCCGGCTTCTGAACAGTTGTGATACCCGTCCCGTGAATGTTCAAAATATCAGATGCTTGCAAATTCAGGCGGTTATATACCGTTTTCAGATTATTAAAAAACATGTCTATATTTGATTTGTTAAATTGTACTGACATACTGGAAAGCGAATTTTCTGAGCTCCTTGGGAGTTGATCCGTAATAATATACGAAGCTTCTTTCAAGTAATTAGCTAGAAGTGTCTCTTGTTCCCCAGAAAAAATATTTCGCAAATTGAAATAACCTACACCTTGTAGCTTTACATGCCCACCATCTGATCTGGCTTTAACTGCATACCGCTGAAGTGGTTTTTGTGGTATTGAGAAGTCTTTTGCGACACTATTAACACTTGTGTTTAAAACTGTTGAAATTGCTCGTTGACTGATATCGTGTGCTGTCTGGTCCCTTTTCCTCTTATAGGTTCTCATAGTTCTGCTGTAACAATAATAGAGGCGATTAAGGATTCAGATACATTTACATTTCAAGAAACATATGCAATATAACAGTTGCTAATAGTTTCCAAATGCCTCGATATCAGTATCAAATCATTAATCAATTGTAAAATGAACTTAGTTCACAAATTCTGAAATTTGAGTACATGATGGGGTTTGTCGACTAAGTCAACAGACCCGTTAGATATGACCCTTATGATAGACATGCATTAACGTAGATATGAATAGATCACGTCAAATCATAGCCAATGAGCTTTTAGCATGCGTCTAGGTGTAATTCCATTCAGGCGACTTCAGTTTAGTGTGCCATATCTTTGCAAGCAGTCGCGGCAGCAGCACATTTAGTAATTGCTGTGAATGGTAAAAAGAAACAAAGGAAACCACGGCGGTGGAAAATTGACCTATATGTTAGTAGTCAAGAGACTCCTAATTATAGAATAATTTCGGAAAGCGGAAACTTGACCCCAAATTCTGAAGATTCACAAAATGTTCACATCACAAAAAATGAAGATTCACACAATTTTAGCCCAAAATATGGAAACATAACCTCAACAGTCTATAAACCGTCAAAAATCGTTTTTTAAATTTAAAAAACGGTTTTTGGAATTTTTAGGTTTTGTGACAATATATTATGTGCTAAAATTTGGTGAATCTTCATGTTTTGTGATGCCAAAGAATACCCCAAAATTTGGGGTCAAGTTTCCCCTGGGGCAATTTTAACATTCTTAACCGGCTATTCTCTTTATCAACAGTAGTTATTGGTTAGATACATGCATCAAAGAGTGTCACGAAAAAGGCTTGTTTTGCTATTTTCTCTGGTTTAACAAGAAAAAAAGAGAAAAGTACATGTCATAGCTATCCAGTATAATTAATATAGATGCCGGTTAATATTTTAATGTGTGAAGTGTAGTTTGTATGTAGATGAGTAAATTAATGTTTGAATCGGTTCCAGAAATAGAAGTGTCTCGATATTTTAGAACCTTAATAGCAGTGCATTTGTCCTAATAATGGTCTGATTATGTGCAATGAACTGTTTATAAAAGTCGTTTACTTGTAAACTTTATGCTGGAGTATTGGGGGTTAAAAAATACTAGTTGTTAAGGAGGTATTTCCATAATTTAATTATTTTCACCTTTTATATTCAAAAATATCGAGTTCATAATACTGGAATAATTTTAGATTGTACATAAAGTAGGAAAAAATGTAACTATTGTCAAAGCTAAGGAAGATTACTCGGACTATTTTACGAAACATGTGAAGATTGAAGAGTTGGAACATATGGTGGAGTTATATGATTTTCCAGCTTCCTTGGAAACACACGATTTGATCCATGCCTTTAATGAAATTAAGAGTGATGCCATGTATATTAAGTGGGTGGATGATACGCATGCTATACTAGTTCTCGGGTCTTCAACTCAAGGTATGTATTTTAATATATGGTTGGTTTTCTTTTTCTAAAATTAATACAACTTGATATCGAAGTCTATATCGAGATTTTAGCAAAAGTTTTATTTTTAGCTCAAAGAGCTATAAATGTACAGAATCCTTTGATAAAAGTTCGACCAATGATGGCAGCCAGCAAATCAACACTTTCAATAGCTTACCAAAACGATTTGAAGCCTGCCATGAAACGACCAGCTACAAATCTACAAACCGCTAGGAGACTGATTACAACTCATTTAGGAACCAAGAGTGGAATTAACAGTGAAATAAGTGCCAAAGAAAGGAATGATCTGAAAGCTGCTAGAGGTGATTAATTATTTAAAGTATTTTTTATTCCCTGTACATTTATTTTTAGTTTATTGTAGTGTTTCTGAAAAACAATTCGATCCCTTAAGGCTGCTGCTCGATAAAATTGAACACAACTTCAAGCGAATTCTCTAAATTTTTAAAATCTTTTTCCTACTAATACTGCGCTCGTCTCGAATCCCTTGCAGTCAATTGTAGCAATTGGTATTTATGTACATATACAAAATGTATTAAACACTGTAGTTCTCTCATTTTTATTGTCAGTGCTACCCCTTTTTGTTTACTCATCCTTTCGAGTACATTCTGGCTAAACCTAGCGGAATTATGGAAAAGCTGTCAAGGATCTATATGGCAAATGAAGTCTTAACTGATACAAAAGAAAATTAAAGCAAGAGGTCTCTCATTGCTCAGCCGCTGAAACTATTAAAAACAATAAGTCAGATATATCTGTATATTTAGTTGGCGACTACAATTTACCACTGTATTCTTTGGTTTACTCAATTAATGAGGACTTGCTCGTTGACTCTCCATAAAGCTACCCAGCAAAGCTACTATGCGAATGCTTTTCTTATTTAAACCTGAAGCAATCAAATAACATTCCAAATCAAGATTATTTTTGGATCTCATTTTCCACAGTATTGAAGATTATCACAAACTATCAGTTTACGAAGCATTTGACAATTTGCTTCCCAATAACTTTCATCATGTGGCAATTACTTGTGATCTTAGTTGTAATGGTAATGTTTAGATTACATTAGGTACTACATATTTTGACAATCGTTGTTGCTTTCTGCACCTACTAGGGTGTAGTACTAGAATTCTTAGAGACATACCTTTGTTTTCTATAAAACACTATCACACAAACTATTGCAAATTCTCTCCTATTAACAGAATTCAGACACTGTGAAATGGCTTCAATTAATCTTCTGGTAGTTAAAAATAATTTTGTAAGATTGAATCACTCTTTTGACTGAGTATGTTATGGATCGAAGATGATGACCTTTAACTTAGAGTATTTATTTCATTTTAATACGATTTTCAGAAAAAATTAATTTAATTTATTTTAATTTAATCATTTAACATTATTTAAAGTATTTTTGTTATAGTTAGGATATTCTATTTTTGTTAAATTTTTGTAAAAATGGAGACCTCTCGTGTATAAAATAAAAAAAAATTATACAGCGTGGATAAAACGATACTCTTTGGATCAATTCTTAAGTCCAGGCCACGATCTCATGCAAGCCAGATGAGTTATCCAGATTGAAGCTCTTAATCCCTCCAAAAGGAAAATTCACCAGATATATACGGTATGAAAAGTATTAAACTCAGAGGGATACCAGTAGTAGAGAGAATTATAGGTATTGTCATCATCTATTTCCGTCTTGGGTGGGTCCTATCCTCCTCAAGAAGTTCTCTCCACTCGTCTATTCAATACATCTTTCTTTGTTGTTAATAAGTCGCCATTCTGACTTATGTATTGTCTTGTGGTTGCCTTGAATTATTTTCTGGTGATGTTAACTTTCTTATAGAATGCTCTGAATTCTTTCTCTCTGTTAAGGCTTTCTCTATATTTAAGTTCCGTATTTAGGTGGTTTCGTTTTTTTCTTTTGTGTATCCTCTTTTCTTCTCTTCTCTTTGTCTGGTAATTCTCTACAGTTGTTCTAGTTCATCGGGTAAGCATCTTTCTGTAGTCTTAATTTGTTTCTTTTGTTGCATTCTTGCATTCATCGTCAAACCAATGATTTTTACGGGCACAAATTTCTTTTCCTATTTCATCTTTCGCTGCTGCTTCATTTACATTTTGATTCCTTTTAGCCTGTTGGTGATGTTTTCCGAGTACCATTCTGCAATTTTCTCATCTTTCAGCTTTCGGACATTCCATTTGTTTGTATCCATTTTATTTTCTTTACTGGTGTTTGAGATTCTAGCCCTTATAGGTATTGTCTGGATACTTATATTTCAAGAATTCTATACTTGACATTTTTCTCGTTGAATTTAACCCCTAAGTGGGTGTAGTGTTCCTAAATCTTGTTTGAAGAGTAGAATTATAAAAATATCCTGCTGATAATAGCACATATGTTACTAAGGAATATCTTTCTCTTGTTGTTTTTATCTAAATTCGTTCATTTTTTTTACAGAAATGAAGAGGCTAGTCAAGAAAAATGAGCAGGATGCATGGGACGGTAATCTTCGATCGTCTATGAATTGAAACAGTACCTTCTTTTGTTAAAATTGTGCCTTCACTCTTAATCGTTAGTAATTATGTTAAAATAGTCAGTTGTATTGCATATATTGCATTTTAAAATATATATTTATTTTGTACCATGTATCTCTTGTCTTAAATAAAATAGTATTTTTATCGAATTATAGGGTTATTTGTATCATTGTACTGATTTTCAAAGCTAGGTGTGCATATTTAATATTAGTACAAACTACCACCACAAGTTTTAAAACTAAAAGTTGTGTTATATAGACGTACCGAGTCACATACGACACTACTTTATTATCAACTATCTAGCCACTAGAACTGGGTGTACTACACGATCACCTCGATATACAAACCGCCAAATATAGATTTTAAGAGCGAAAAGGCCAACAAATTTACAAAGACAAACAAAAAAGACAGACAAAATTTAATTTTATTATCGGAGATTTTAATACTCACAGCACTCTGAAAGGCTGCTACTCCTTTAATCTCCTTTAATAGTAGATGTCACAGAGGGTACAACCCTGATCTTTTTTTCGTCAACCAACAAATAACAAATCAGTGCTCAAAAGACGTGGGACGAGAACACGATTGAGGTCGGTCAATAACTAATGAATTCAATATCAACCGCCAGTAAGAGCCAGCCAGCTGTAAAACATGAAGATATCTGAGAGGTTTAAACTGTTATCTTACATACGCTTAAGCCGATAATCAAATAGCTAGCTAGCTCCTATAAAACGACCGACCTGAACAAAAAACTTTGTTCAACATATATATATATACATATATATTCATATATATATAACAACATATATTCAACATGTATATATATATATATATATATATATATATATATATATATATATATATACTCTTAGTTTGTAAGTGTTTTTTATTAAAAAGCTAATACATAACCACTGGAAGGGTCAGTAAATATACAATTATTCAACGAATGAGTTACAATATTTAGGTTTTAAAATATGACAGTCTGTAATTATATAACAGATTTGAATAATTTTTCTTCTACTGGTTATGTGGTAAGTTGCGTTTTTTATATTACCTGTTTGAAATAAAAATTAAAAAATATATATTTTTATATTTACCTGTTGTTTTTATTTATTACATTATTTTATTATATCGTCGTTCACCTCCTATCTCAAAATTAGTGTATTTTGGGAAATCACTTAAAACATTAACATTAAATTAAATTAACATAAAACATTAATCCCATAGTAGAAAATACAACTTAAAAGTTGTTTTTTTTTCTGAAATATTGGTAGTTTCACGAATTGATTTATGACTATGATTAAATTAAAAAAAAATCGAAAAAAACCTGAGATACGAGGTTTTGAAATTTAAATAGTATTTCAGTATTAAATTTCAGGACTAATGAGGTTTTGGAAGCCACAAAAAACAATACGACAGAAGAAAAATATAGTATTTATTCTTAAAACTTAAAAAAGAAACAAAATAAAATAAACAAGTATTTTCCATAGTTTGAAGACAAAAAAAATTAGTGCTTCAACAAGTATTAAAAATTATGATAGTCTGAGTGAATAACGGTTTTGAGAGACTGCAGATGACTAAATTTGTCTTCTATAATGGGCAAATTATACATTTTATTTGCGAACTGGTAAAAACTGCTATTCCTCGTCAAAGTTTAGTTTAAATTGGACAGACAAATCTTTAGAATACGCTTTAGAGCCCTCAGGTTATTCACGCATGAACTTCTCACTTTTTTTCCTTGACTAATGGATGAATAATACTTAATTTCGGAATATTTTTTTCTTTCTTTCAATGGTGGAGTGTGCACACTATTGCACTCCATTTGCGGGTGACCCTTAACTAAATAATCTTATATAATTACCGTAGCATTTTCGATGCAGAAATACTGAAGTGCATTAGCCAATGTCACGTTGAGATTTTTTACGCAGAACATCCATCGCTATAAAAAATTTTGGTTTGTCCTTTTCTTGGGTACTCTTCATTTAAAAAATCAATTATACAAGATGTAAAGGAGTTGGTATCCATTTTGGTCTCTCCCTCATGCCATACATAAAACACTACCTTATCATTTGTTAAATTATAGATGGTGAAGTTATGGCACGCTAGTTTCTGTATAAAGTATACTATGCTTGGTGGGGCAAGTTGGACCGCTTGTACATCCACCGTAAATACGCACACTTTTTCTTCCAACGCATCTTCTTTATCTTCCATTTTTTCCTTTCTAGCGCTTTTTTGGCTAATGTGTGATTCATAATCTTCTTGCTCTACATTGCCAGGTTTATGCGAAAAACAAATTACAGTGGTCCTTTCTTGGATGATAAACATCAATGTTTGTGTTTTTTATTTCCTTTAAGAAAACATCATCCGACAGCATCTTTCTCCTTCGTTTTTGCTCTATATTCTTTACCGCGTATTCTTAAACATATTTGTTCATTTCTTTCCCAAGTAGAAGAATCTGCATTGCCTTTTTTGCAACGCATTTTCTTCTAGAGCCTTTACTTTAGGGGTCACTTGAAATTTTTTGTCTTTGCATTGCCTTTTGTGCAAAGCATTTTCTTCTCGAATAGCCTTTACTTTAGAGGTCACTTGAAATTTTTTGCGTCTGGTGACATTGACAGCTTCATATTCAGAATCCGACGGAGTATTTGGATGATAACTAGGTTAGACGTGTATAAGAAAATGTTAAAGGCATTGACAGAATGCCGAATAGACCATCGCTACACTAACATAATCAAATAGATCTACCAAAATGCTACAGCTAGCGTAAGACTTTCTGAACAAGAAACAAATAAATTCTGTATACAACGAGAAGTACGGCAAGGAGACACTGTCTCTCCAAAGCTGTTCACGACACTTTTGAAACGTATTTGTAAGAACGCACATCTGAGCGAGCATGCCATTAACATAAATCGAGAGAAGCTCATTCATTTGAGATTTGCAGATGACATCGTCCTTATAGCCGATCGTATGGATTGACCTATCGTTTTTACCTTGTTTAAGCTTTTCGCCGATAATCTGAATGACTTACAGATATTAACAAATCGCATAACAGAAGTCAGCAACAGATACGGACTAGCTCTTAACATAAAGAAAACCAAATTTATGACAATTAGTAAAAAACTAATACTAAACGCTCAACTTACAATCAACCAACAGAATATCGAAAGAGTCGAGCAATATACATATCTAGGCACCAATTTAAATAGCCAATGGGACCACTCAACAGAAATTAAACAGCGAATAATAAAAGCAAAAGCAGCATTCGTTAGAATGAGAACCATTTTCAACAGTCGAGACATATCATTAAAAACAAAATGCCGTCTATTGAACTGCTACATATTCACAGTTCTGCTCTACGGAATGGAAGCATGGACACTGACTGTTGCATCTATGAATCGGCTCGAAGCTTTCGAAATGTGGTGTTATAGGCGCATCTTACGTATATCCTGGGTTGACAGAGTTACTAATGTGGAGGTCCTGCGTAGAATGGGGAAAGAATGTGAAATTCTCATGACCGTCAAAACTAAAAAGTTGGAATATCTAGGACATGTAATGAGAAATCCAGAACGTTACGGCCTTCTCCAGCTGATTCTCCAAGGGAAAGTAAATGGTAAGAGAGGACCGGGAAGAAGACGCATTTCCTGGCTTCAAAATTTACGAAAGTGGTATAACACGACTACCACTGAACTGTTCCGCGCTGCAATAAATAAAGTAAAGATAGCCGTGATGATCGCCAACATCCGGAACGGATAGGCAATTTAAGAAGAAGAAGCTTTTCGCTTCTTCAAGGATGGGAATTTATGATTTGGTGCAGTTTGCATATTTGATTCAGTTGACTAAGACCGGGTGCCGCCGCTGTAGGCAGGAGTGTCAGAAGAACTATAACTTCTATGTCAGAAGAACTTTATGGAGCCGTGTGGACCAATCCAGCTACTAAGTACAAGTTCCTTTCAGATTGTTGGCCATTGTTTGTTTGTTTTAAAAACGCGTGGAGGATAGCTGTGGCTGTGTCCTCACTTAGGATCAGGTATCGTTGTGCAATGAGGTTGGGAAACCACAGAAACCAATTTCCCCCTGTCCTTGTGATATTTAATTCGACTCTTAAGGAGTGTGTGTGGTGCTCACTGTATACTGTTTAATGTTGTGTTTAGGTGTTAATGATTGTATTATATTGTCTGTGTGTCGTGGATTCTATATGTTTATGAAAGTTGGATTTTTATATGTTTATGATTCTATATGTTTGTAAGTGTGAGCGTAGGTGTGTGTGTGTGTGGGATTTATGTGTGTATTCGGTGTGCATGAGAGTGTATGTAGTGTTGTGTGTTTATGTGAGGAGCTGGGTGAAGGTTTGGTTTATATGGTTATTAAAGCAGGAGGTGGTTATGAAGTGTATTAAGGATTTCATATCGGAGGAAAGGTCGTATGAAGGGATTTGTTTCGATGTGTATACTGGTTAGGTTTGATTATAGTTATTGGGATGTGTTGCGGTGTGGACATCTTGGTGAGAAGGCGGGATGAGGACCGTTGCAGTTCAGGCAATTGGGATCAGAGGGACACGCAGAAGACCTGTGCTCTAGTCCACAGAATGGACAAATATGTGATTTCGCTGTTGAAATGTCCGCTTTTGCAATATTTCGATCGAATCTGGACGGAGTTGCTAGATCTTGGGACCTCGCAATTTAGCCGTTCTCTCTCGATCTTAATACCGCTCGAAAGTGCTTCTGCGAATTTGGGTTCAGAGTTCGTAAAAACTCTGATATAGAGGTAGGTTGATTTATGGAACGGGATATTATACGAACTACTTTTGTATACGGAAATTTGATTTCGGATAAGATATCAATATTTTTAAGGGATAGATAAGGCAAAGAAAAGATGTATTTGCATGTTTCGTGGACTTCGAAAAGGCATTCGATAAAGTACAGCATGTAAAATTAATGCAAATACTGAAAAATATCGGAATAGATGACAAGGATATTCGTGTCATTAAACATTTGTACTGGAATCAAACTGCTATCGTAAAAATTGGAAATTCATAACTACACCGATGAAATCACCATACAACGAGGAGTCAGACAAGTGTGCATTTTGTCGCCAACATTGTTCAATGTTTTTTCGGACCAGTTATTTAAAAAGGCACTTGAGAGACAACCATATGGAATAAAAATCAACGGGGAACCACTTAATGTGATTAGATATGCAGACGATACAGTAATTCTGTCAGATAATATTGAAGGTCTCCAAATTCTGATTGATCGTATTCACGAGGTAGGAGAGGAAATGGGCATTAAAATAAACTCAAAAAAAATTTTTAGTTTTTAGTCGTGATCCACATCCCGATGCAAAGCTTCAATGAAACGGATTCCAAGTTGAGAAAGTTCACAAAATATTTGGGAACTATGATAACGGACCAACTAGATCCAGACATAGAAATAAAAAGTAGAATAGCAATGACTAAAACTACTTTTATGAAAATGAAGTCATTTCTTTGCAATATTCATCTCAGTTTAGAACTAAGACAAAGAATGGTTAAGTGCTATGTTTGGTCCGTACTTTTGTATAGTGCAGAAGTGTGGACGCTAAAAGTA
The DNA here is from genome assembly GCF_040954645.1 of Diabrotica undecimpunctata. Taxonomy (NCBI): domain Eukaryota; kingdom Metazoa; phylum Arthropoda; class Insecta; order Coleoptera; family Chrysomelidae; genus Diabrotica; species Diabrotica undecimpunctata. Next base: position 54,480,948 of record NC_092812.1, read on the forward strand.
TCGATCATGAACACAATTGAAGCATTGGAAATGTGGGTTCATAGACGAATGCTAAAGATACCTTGGACAGCAAGGTAAACTAATGAAGAAGTACTAAGGAGCGTCAACAAAGATAGAGAACTGCTAAAGACTGTTAAACATCGAAAAATGTCTTATCTGGGACATATAGTAAGGGGAAGTCGATATAAAATATTACAACTGATCCTTAAAGGTAAAAAGAGGGCCGTAGAGGTGTAGGAAGAAAACAAGTTTTTTGGTTAAAAAACATTCGTGAATGGACACAGATATCAAATGCAGGACAATTATTCCACATTGCAGAAGATCGAGAAGCCTTCGCAATAGTGATCGCCAACGTCGGATAATTCTGATATGGCACGCCAAGGAGAAGATAAACAATTAAAAATTGAAAAGTCCACCATTTTGTTTTTTTTTTTTGGTAAAAATGTGTTATTGTTGCACCGACCATAGCCAATTCGATACAGAATATGAAACCATCTTGTTTGTTGCTTTCGAATGATTCGTTTCCAAGAAATGGTGACACCCACCAACAAATTGGACGAGTTTCTTCTTCTTCATGTACCATGTCCTTTCAGAACGTTGGTTACCATCATAGCTATCTTAATTTTATTAACTGCTACCCTAAATAGCATGCTTGTATCACCATACCAATCTCACAAGTTCTTCAACCATGAGGTTCTTCTTCGTCCTGGACTGCGTTTGCCTGGACGAGCTTGGGCAGCTATTTCCAGACTCGCCATTTTGAATAAAAGAAAAAACATTTTTTTCAAGTAGTTTAATATGTGTAGGTACTTAAGTTTAATTTTCAAATACCTTTTGTGCTATAAATAAAATTTATTTAAAGAAAACACGGTTTTTGGAGGAACCTGGCCTTAACTTTCATTCTTGTTGAGATGCTTGTAGAAGTAAAATATTTTTTTACTGAATACCTACTTAAAATAAGTAAAAAGAAGAGAAACGTACATTTAGAACTTTTATTCTTCTACTTACACTATACAATGTACAAAACCTATAATGTTCATAAAAAATATTAGCCTAGATTAATGTAATTGATCTTAGAATTTTGATACATTTACTACCAAATGATAAAAGTACGGATACTACCTACTCATACATAACTGAAATCATAACAAACTATAAATCACATACGCTCCTTAAGTAATACCAAATCTGACTACTAGATAAGCTATCATATAAAAATTAGCCCGATAAACATTGTTCACTTCATTTACATAAAATAAATACAACGTTCGTGTCAACTTTTACATATGTCGATCATTTCCAGCATGTCGGTTGAACGCATCAGAACCATAGGTTTATTCGCAAAACCATCTCGGTATAGTGATTGGACTAGGCATACTCTTAGCCAGTGAAAAGTTTGCCACGTCTACAGTAAACTTATATAATACAAAGCTGTTCCAGCCCCGTTAAATAGTCTGGTTATCGAACAAACTTTAGGTACATTATCAATGTATGTAAATGAATTAAACCATGTTTTAACACTTTTTAAAACCTGTTAAAATTAAGAAAGCGGAGCCGCGAAACTCTTTTAAATTACATGTTATCAATATTCATCAGGCCAAATAATAACAATAATAAGCTATTTTCCAACACCAGTCAGACAAAATTTAGTTATTTCACTTCTATCCTAAGTAATATGTACATTAAAATGTTAAGACAAGGCATATTCATCACCTGATCATATAAAAAATATATATCGGATTATTTTTTTTAAAGTGGATTACAATTTTATTTCTTATTACAAAACCATAAAAGTTAAATATTTCCACAATTATTTAAAGTAAATTCTATAGTTAGTTGTACACTAAACATTAATTATATTGCTGATAAACTTAGTTTAGCGAAAGAAATAGAATAGCATCCAGATCGTATCAAAAAATGTTGAGCCTGAAGATCAAACTAATAATTTATCTGGTATAAGTCTTCTTCGTGTGCTCTCCCACTTTATTTTTAAAGCTTATTTTTACGGCAATTAGTGGCCCACAAGTAGTAAGTTTATTACACCAGATAACTGGAAAATAGAAATAATGACACCTACATTATTATTAAAAAAAAGAGCGGTAAAGAAAAACTACAGAGCAATACCAACTTATAATAAACCACAAACTGAATGATAAAATGGGGTAAATAATAAATACTGTCAAATAGAGATACCGGTCGGGTAACTATGTATACCTGAAATCTAGAGAATATAATAAGTATCTTCTCGTATGCTTTATTGGCCTTTGAAGGTGACTAAGCAACACTATAATTAATTACAAAATAATGGCATAAACCAGTGTGTCTCAGTGTCACTTTTCTGCTCTGGTGCTAAAACACTATATACGAAAAAATGGGGAAAATAAACTTTTTTAAAAAACAAATCTGAAACTTGGAAAACCTATAAGTATCAGATGTAAACATAGAAATCATCAAAGGAAGAAACAGATACTGTTCAAGGCGAAAAGTTATTCACAAAATTTAACTGATCGGAATCACATTCTGTCAATAATGAAAGAAACGACGAAGTTAAGATAATTATTGAAAAGAAAAATATTGTAATACAATATAGACCAGGGAATTAACAGTTTTCCCATGAGCCTCGTTGAGACAGGTATCTAAGAACCGCTTTTGATAAATTTGATGATAACAATCTGTAATAAACAAAATATTCAAAAAAAAAACCTTAGAAGAAAAATATTTATAAATATTTAAAATAAATCAGATGCATCAACATGTATGAACTTAATTTTTTTTTATTCGAATCGAAATGTTGGCATATTTACAGTAATTAAAAAAAAACAATGTCCTAGGACCCCTAAAACCAGTTTTAGCTCTTTTTTTTTTCAAAAATTCACAGGGGCTTTGTTTATAAACAATAAGCAATTTAAAAGAACCATTTAAAAGATTACAACCTCAAGTTTGGAGAAAAAAAAATTAAAAACGATTGTTAAAAATGAGCCATTCATGATGCATGCGCCAAAGATAAAGAGTTTTAAAGCGAAGAGATTTAACTGAATTCAGCAGCGAAAAGAGCTCAACTGTCCAAAGAGGAAGAAGAACGGTTAAGAAAAATCGAGAAAGAGTTGGCGGATCCCACCAAAGCCCCTGAAAGTGCCGAACATTTCGATAGGTTGTTCTTTGCCAGTCCAAATTCATCCAAACTATGGGTGCAGCATATGTCTTTCCACGTCGCTGCTACAGAATTTGAGAACGCAAGAGCAGTTGCAAAGCAAGCCATAGAAAATATTAACTATACTTATGTTGATGAACGTTTTAACATGTGGATAACTTTACTGAACTTTGAAAACACGTACAGAACTAACGTTTAGAGAAGTAGAGAACTTCAAATTGTTTAAATAAATCACTCGGTTAAATAAACAATTCACAAATTAACAAAATGTATTTTTATGATCAATGCCTCGAGGTACCCCAAATTAGAAAAAAAAAAACATTAATTTTCGTTGATTAGAACCGGAGATATTGCTACTTTTATAAATTTGAAACTATGAATTCAGTTTGAAATAGTAAAATCGAGAAATAAAAAAGGACTAACTCGGGTTCTAAGAGTCTTAGGACATTGTATTTTTTTTAATTCGTGTAAAAATGCCAAAATTTCGAATAAAAAAATTAACTTCCTTTATATTAATGCGTCTAGTTATTTTAAAAGATTATAAGCCTATCTCTCTCTCTCCAATTTGGTGCATACTGTTGTAGATAAAAGCTTTCTGGGATAAACAATTTCAATTTTGCAATAACTGTTACAAACTCTCATTTTAAACGATTTCCTAAGCTTTTTCAGTTAAATTGCGTCACTTTTCCATATAATTTACCAGTCTTCACCTTTAGTACCTAAAATCAAATAGTGATCTTACATTTTTATAAGTAAAAATGACGTTTTATCTTTTACATCTTTTGTTTATTACATGTTGTTATTACCAAATGTATCAAAAGCAGTTGTTAGATATCTGTACCAAAGTGTGTCACGAAAAATGCTTTTTATTTGCTAATTTCTCTGGTCCAATACTATTGGGAAGATTCAAAAGTCATAACGGTGATGATGAAGTTATAGACGATTCACAGGTGCAAGAAAAATGAATTAAATATATTTTTCCCAAAATTGGGGTAAAACACTAACCTGTTAATTTCTTTTTATATATGGGAATAATTTATAAAGTTCCTACACATGTAAAATTACATAATTTCAAAAGTCTCTATGATTTAGCCATATTTTATTGTGTTTATAACTTTTTATATTTACGAATGACATAATTTTAAAAATGTTATTATTAAGTAATGTTAAACATTAGACAAAATCTATTGTATTCTATTCTTAAGGGGTACTTTTTAATTACATAATTTAATTGCTTTTACGTTTAAAGCAGTAATAATAGCCCTGAATGGGCAGAACCAATCAGAAAAAAACTGAATACTAAGTTATAAACTTTATCACATGTGCCAACGAATAATATGACTAATTCTTCATAACTTGTATACATGACAGAAGATAACTCGTAAGGACGATACAGGTATCAAGTATGAAGAGAAAGAATGGAAGTTAAAGATATATGAAAAGTGGAAAGCTAAAACAATAATAATTTCAATAATCTTACTAAATAGTAAGAACAATGTATGTTGCAAATAATGTTTCTGAAAGTGTAAGCGACAAGCAATATTTTTTCTCAGTTTTTTTTTTATGTTAATGGTACATATTATTGAATAATCAACATATTTTGCAATATTAATTGATACATCATGTGTTGCTTGACAAAAAATAACTAGAATAAATATTGCAGGTTGGTTAAACACTTTTGTACTGTTCAGATCGCAGGAATGTTTAATTTTTTGGAATTACAAAGAAAAATTTCGAAACTTTACTATTGTTGAAGTGTCCTGTAACATAAAAATAAAAATAAAATAAAAACAAAAACAACCCTGTTAACAATTAGTAAATAAAATTTTGAGCAAGTGTTTTATGGTTTCTTGCGATTTTGGAGAGGATCCTTTGAGTCGGAATTCGAAACCGTGGAATTCGATCTTGGAACCAAGATGATAGATCCATCGGCGGATGTTTGTAGGCTAAATTGGTAGGGGGAATATTGATTGCCCTCAGAATCGCGCAAATTCTAAAAAAGAAAAGAAAATGTTAGCTGATACAAATTACATTGATTAACAATAAAAATAACTATTACAAATTATATAAGGAATTTTGCTTATTTAAAAGATTTCTACTTTCAATTCAACTGCAGGGATTGTCCTAAAAAAAGTTCAAGTTCTCAAATTTATTCCCAAGCAAATCGTCAATATTAAATTGCAAAAAGTTTATGACAGTTTTTACTTGTAAAATAGGAAAACGAAGTAAATTTTTCGAAAACTTCTACATATTTTGAAACCTGAATATTTATTTCTCTATACCGGGTGTGCCAAAAGAAGCAAGACGAAATTTATATCGGATCGAAAAACATAAAAAAAGTGTTCAAATTTTTCAAAAATCGATCTAATGACACCAAACACGATCCCCAGCCTAACTCCCTGTGTGTGGGGAAGGGGCAATTTTAAAATCTTAAATAGAAACCCCATTTTTTATTGCACACTTGGATTACTAATGAACAAATAAGTAACTGTTATTCGAAACATTTTTGTAAAGTTGTTGATAGATAATATACACTTCTACATGAAAAAACAAGAAACACGGCATTATTATTTTTCAAAACTCTGTCGAATGACTTCCATCACGACCCTCCACCTCTACACTCCGGGTGGAGCGGAGGCAACTTTGAAATCTTAAATGGAACATCCGATTTTTATTAAAGATTCGGGTTCTACATGAAAAAGTAAATAGGTTTTGATAAAAAAAAAATTCGACACATGGCGCTGTTATCGCAAAAAAAAACAAATACAGAGTTATCAAATACAAATATTTCCAGGGTTATGATGCCAAAAGAAGAAGAATGAAATGATCGAATGGTAAGAAAAACTGGAAAGATGAATTGAGAACCCTAGAAGTAAAGGGGTATAAGTGACATTTTTGTATATATTGAGAAAACTAAATCACTGAACTGGAAAAAGAGATCTAAGCGATAAGTCTAACATGTGCTGCTTTCTAACGGCAAGTTACTTAGCCTCCAAGCCATCTATGAGTAGGGCTTGAAAGAGAAGAGATACAAGTGTACTTGTACCCTTGTTCCACTGTGTCAGACTGTTAGTTCAGTTTGTTATCATTTTAGATGGGTAGTGTTATGGCTCCTAAGTAATACTTTAATGTTAACTGCTGCGTTTTACTTTATTATAAACTTCAATGTTTTTAAAAAGAGTTCGTTTTGTTTCTTTGCGGAATACGGAGCCAATAATAGAGAATTTACCTGCTAATGCGTTTTCACCACCAAAGCAGACTGACAAGAAAAGGATTAGGGGGCCAGGTAAGTGGAAAAAACCAGGGCTAAAATAGAAATTCAGGTGATGCTTACATGGGCAAAAACACAATACTCATGAAGCTAAAAATTTACGAGAACTTGAATCATTATTGATAGAATGAATAAATATACCAATATTATCTCACAAGAACAAAGACTTTAAATTTTCAAATAGTATTCAGCATTGGGCACTGAAATCTCCAAACAGCTTTTCTAAATCGATCGATATAGACTGAGCCTATAAAAAGAAAAAAACTAAATGCAGTTAGCAACAAAGAAGTGTCATGTGTTTATAATCTGGATATTTTTAAAGTATGTAAACAGTTTATAATAAAAACTCTTGATGTCTCCAACAAACGTTTACAAAATGTAGTTGAAAGCAAACAAATTCTCATCAGGCGTGTCATGAATAGATAAAAGAGGAAAGATTTATATTTTTACATTTTTTAACTTTATGTTACATTTTTTAGAAGTAAAAGGGAACAAGTGCTACTTAGCAACATAAAATAGCTGCAAAATGAGTAAAGACAATAGAATTATGATTTTTTGTTACCAATAATAATAATAATGGCTACAGTTACTAAACCGGAGAAGAAAAACTAGCATTAAAAAAATCATGGCAATTACAGTGAAGGCTCAACTTTGAACGGCATTTACTCAAAATTTACTTTTTGTCACTTATAACCCTTTACTCTAGGGTCATCAATTTATATTTCTGCAACAAATATAAAAAAAAATTATATTACTATCTATTACCTGGAAAACATGTCTGTATAGTTGTTGATATTTGTCTCTGTAGCGTTTGCATTCAGTACTGGTATACTCGTGTTCTGCAATGAGTCGCATCTTTCTGTCCTTCATTTCTTTCACTTCGTCCGCTAAACTCAAGATTTGGTCGAGCTTTCTCTTTCTGCAATTCTGGGCAGCCACCTTATTCTTTCCTCTTCGCCTTATATCCCTGATCAGACTTAACTGAGCTTCACTGAGATCGTATTTAGACAAGCGCTCATTAAATTCGTCCATTGGTAGGTTAATGATATCGTCAACAGAAATGGGTACGTTCAACGCCCTGGCACGTTTTTCGTCTCTTGTTAAATACTCATCTTCTGATTTACGCTATTAACATAAAATATGTATGTTACCAAAAAGTATAATGATTTAGCTTTAGATTTATCTTACGTGTTTGGATTTATCTCTTAGGACTGGTCTCTGCATGGCACCAGCGCTTTCAGCCGGTAAATGGTAAGTGTGATTATGTTGTATGTGATTTACATGATTTCTTGCTAGATGACTTTGAAGACCGAATTCCATCGAGCACGAATACTTCATTTCCGGTAATTTCGGTCCAACCGCACCTTCAGACTGATTGGCAATGTTGTATGTAGTAGAAGGTTCTTGGTATTCATATTTCAAAGGTGTTACAGGTGGTTGTGATGAATTGGATGAGCTATGATCTTGAAAATACCGCTTTCCGTACATCTGATGTTTCTTTTGGGCCACTGGTGGGACTCTCGTATTGTCGGAAGCACCCAAGCCATTGTTCAACTGTCTGCTGGTGTAGCTATAGTCGTATGGGCGGACTTTGCTAGAAATTTAAATACAGATCTTTAAGTTTAATAAATAAAAAACAGTTGTTGAAATTAATAACATTAAAAATAATAAGAAATAAGATCAATAATACGTGTCTTGTTTGAACAAGAAGTATGTGAGTACATCTCGACGTTTCGTTAAAATTATGCATAACTTCTTTAAGAGAAAGATTATTGCTCTTTACCCCAGTCAATCAGCGAAAATATCATCGATTTAACGTAAAGTCATGAGCAGCGTATTTTATTAAAAAAAAAAAATGAACGAAATATAGTATTAAGTTATGACTTCGTGATCCGTTTCCTCCCGTTAAGTTTTTGATCTTTTTATGTAGAGTAAAAGTGTCATGCTTCTGTTCTAGGGATTCTATTTCTATGCATTGATCTTGTAGCCATGATTCTTTTGCTTCTTTAATCTGTTTCTTAATGATTTTGTTTATTTCTTTGTACCTTTCCTCATTCTTATTTCTGTGTTTTCTTCGTTCTTCCATTAGCTCTAATATTTCTTGTCTCATCCATGGTTGTTTCTTTATATTGTTTTCTGGTTTAAGTTTATTATCTACCACTGAATTACAGATATTTTTTATTTTATTCCACATATCATCCACACTTATGTTTTCTTGATTAATATCTGAGATTACCATGTTGTTTATTTTGTTGTTGACTTCCTCTCTTGTGGTTTTATCTTTCAACTTCTGGATATCCGGACGTTTTTGTGCTTTTCTTTTATAGACTTTTTTCATGCGGAGTTTGAAACGTCCTAGTAAAAGATTATGGTCTGATGGAACATCTACTCCCGGATATGTTTTTGCGGATTTTACGGAATTATGAAATCGTTTGTTATGATGATGTAGTCAATCTGGTTTCTAATCATTTTTTTTTTTTGGACAGTCAGTTGGAGATTTCCAGGTGTAGAGTCTTCGAGGTGGTAATTGGAAAAAGGTGTTCATTATTGCACGATCCGTTTCCTGGCAGAACTGAACAAGGCGGTCTCCTCTATCATTTCGCATTCCTAGTCCACAGTGTCCCACAGTATTGCCAACACCTCCTTTGCCTACTTTGGCGTTGAAATCTCCTAGCAGGATATTCACTTCTTGTTTTTTGGTATGTTTTAGGGATTCTTTCAATTGTTCATACAATATTTCTATTTTCTGCTCTGAGCTTTCCGAAGTTGGAGCATATGCTTGAATAATGTTCACGTTAACTGGTTTAGCAGTAATTTTGAGTACTGCAACTCTATCTGATATTCCTATAAAACTAAGTACACATTTGTTAACTTCTTTATTTACTATTATAGCCACTCCGTTTTTGTTTCTTGTTGTAGTATCTCCACAATAGTATATTGTGTGGTTTTCTATTTGAATTGTAGGTTTAAATAACATTCCTGCTAAATAACTATAAACTATTACAAAAATATAAAATGAAGATATACAAAAGGCTAATTATGTTGGGAGAGAGGTAGAAATTATATCAAGAATGCGCGAAAGATGGATCATAATCAGTCCAGACAATTTATGAATTTCTATTAGGAAAAAGGTTTCTCTTCTAGAAAAGGCAAAGTACTTAGACTAATAATATATATATATATATATATATATATATATATATATATATATATATATATATAATTTATAACAGTAAAACTCACGATGCATAATCGGTGACATAGGGTTCAGTAGACGTGTGGCCAGAATCAGATCCCGCGTCTCCCCATTCCCCATCAGAAATGGAGGGGACTCGTTCCGAACCCATCGAACTAAGAGCACTATCACTCGATGTATCCATCCGTTCCATATCGTTACGAGACATTGAAATAGTGGTGTTATTTGTAGCAACGTTGTTCAATGTGCTGTTACCGTCCAGCATACGCATGGTGTACATGCCTAAAACAGAAAAAGTTAAAGATAATACAAAACAATAACAAACATTTAATATTAGTGGTATGTTGTTGTATATATTTGATATTACGAAGAGGCCATTAACATTGAAATAATTGAAATGAACTGTTTCATCAATTTATTAGTTTATTAATACACAAAATATTCGAGTCAGTATGGTCTGCTTTGTAGATGACGCGATAATTATAACAGAAACCGAGGACGATCTACAGAGACAATTTCGTCAAATAAGTAGCTTAAGATATATCTAAAATGCGACACCAATGTAAGCACGAAACAATTTTGCTTTATAGCCAGTTTTGAGAACAGAGACGCATTGTTCAGCCTATTCAGCGTTGTTCTTTTACAAAAATGCAGAGATCAAGTATAAATTTGCATCATAGATTACATAAAAGCTTTGGATTATGTCAAAGATTTATTGGAGATTTTAGATACAAAAGGACTAGACAACGAGATACACTGCTTTACCTATAAATGCACTAAGAGAAGTCAGTTAGAATGGAAAGCGGCCTAACAACGAAAATACCTATTAATCATGGAGTAAGACAAGGATGTGTCCTATCGCCCACTAAGTTCAACGACTACTCAAAATGCATCTCTCAACGAGCACCAGAACACGCAAACACGAGTCTGAACTTGAAGATAATTACATAATACTTTCATGGAAAATTGATTATGGACTCACTCCACAAAACATTAAAATAGTAGCTTATGAACTTGCTCTAGCTAATGAGAATGTCATTTTGTACCTGATACATGGGTTAACCATAAAATGGCTACAAAGGACTGGTTCACAGTATTTACGAAAAGACACGAACGACTATCAATCAGAGGGCCTGGATCTATGAGCCTTAGCCGTGCAACCAGCTTAAATAAAACCAATGTTCCCCAATTTTTTGATAATTTGTAAACAAGGATATATGGAATGTCGATGAAACCGGTGTGTAAACAGTACAGAGGCTAAATAAAATTGTAGCAGAAAAAGGGGTACGCCAAGTAGTGAAAGCTATGTCAACGGAGAGAGAGCAAACGGTTATGCGCCATAGGAAATTGGTTCTTCCGATGTTCGTGTTTCCACGAGTGTTTTTCAAAGACCATTTTATCAACAGTCTTCTTGGTTTAGAAGAGTTCGTTGGAAGACACAAATACTCAATAGGGGCAAATTGATAAAAGGGGCCGGGACACATTGATACGGTCTAACCGGGGCACATTGATACGGTCTAATATGTTGTTATTTTCATAAAGAAATATGGTGGGGACCTATACTAGGAAGACGGATCGAGGAATAAGCACAATTAAGAACTTCGAAAAAGCCTGTGAAGCCTTCAAAAGCCAAAAGATGTCTCTGCGGGAATTTCTCAGACCAACTAGAGTCTGAACTTGAAGAGTAATTACATAATACTTTCATGGAAAATTAATTATGGACTCACTCCACAAAATATTAAAATATTAGCTTATGAACTTGCTCTAGCTAATGAGAATGTCATTTTGTACCTGATACATGGGTTAACCATAAAATGGCTACAAAGGACTGGTTCACATTATTTACTAAAATAAACGAACGACTATCAATCAGGGAGCCTGAATCTATGAGCCTTAGCCATGCAACTAGCTTAAATAAAACCAATGTTCCCCAATTTTTTGATAATTTGAAAAAAATAATATATGGAATGTCGATGAAACCGGTGTGCAAACAGTACAGAGGCTAAATAAAATTGTAGCAGAAAAAAGGGGTACGCCAAGTAGTGGAAGCTACGTCAACGGAGAGAGAGCAAAAGGTTAAGCGCCATAGGAAATTAGGTTCTTCCGATGTTCGTTTTTCCACGAGCGTTTTTCAAAGACTATTTTATCAACAACGGATCACTAGGCTGCATCGGAACTTCCTACCCATCAGGATGGATTACATCCGAATCATTTTAGAAGTTTATTAAACATTTTCAAGACCGTGTGAGATCTACAAAAGACCATCCTTGTTTGTTAGTTTTGGACAACCATGAATCACATCTTTCTATTGAAGCGCTTAATTTTTGTAAAGAAAATGGTATTATCATAGTGTCCTTCTCCCCTCACACTTCTCATCACCAGCAATCTCTTGACAAATCAGTCTACGGGCCGTTTAAAAAAAAATTATTTTGCTTTAGTTGATGATTGGATGACGAACAATCCAGGTAAAACAGTGACAATTTACGATATTCCTGGCATCGTGAAATTAACACTGCCCAAAGCAATAAATCCTACGAATATTATATATTTCTGGATTTCAAGCCACAGGAATCACGCCTTACAACAAAGACGTGTTTACTGATGATGACTTCTTGTCAAGCTCAGTTACAGATAGAGAGATGACTTTTCAAAACAGCGCTGTTAAAACTACCCAGGCTGGGACTAGCAACGTTGAGTATATACATTCACAGGAGCACCAATATACGTCTACTACGAGTAAGAATGTTTCTATACACCTGTCCACGGTGAGTCCTCAACAAATTCGTTCCTATCCAAAAGATGGAAAGAGGAAAAATAACAAAAAGGGGAAGAAACCCTTGAAATATGTGGTTCTTACAAGCACTCCAGTAAAGAAAGGAAAGAAGCTGAAGAAAAAGAAGCCAAAAAAAATACTGCAATTGAAAAAAAAGTAAAAAAAAGGTTAAATAAAATAATTAAGCCTGGCACAAAAGAGAAAATGAAAAAGGAAGGAAGATATATCTTGCGTCTCATATGTTTGGTTCCTTACTCGAAATCCAAACCTGCTCAAGACTGGATACAGTGTATGTCATGTAAGAAATGGGCCCACATTGAATGTGGCAAAGACAGTAAAATGTACACTTATATTCATTATAATAAATTACTTAAATATTCTATTGAGTGGTTATTTGTACCATAACATTTTCTTACAATTTTCTTAACATTTATATACTTGTCTCAACCTGCCCGCAGCTAATATCAACTTGCCCCCAAGTGGGGAACATTGATACACTTTGTACCATTATACAAACATGTCAATTTTGGGAAAAGTATCAATTCAATCAAAAGTTAATATTTTAGAAAAATTTGAATGTAAAGTTTTTAATAGAAAAAAAAAACTAAAATTGTAAAAATTAAAATACGAAATTTGTCTCAACTTGCCCCGCTCTCCTTATGTCATTTCTATTTTATATGCGGTTTATTAAGTTTTCAAATAGAAATATACTATATAAGAGTTCTGTCAATGTTATCTCATATTCCTTATCATGATCTACATGAAAAATATATTAGCTGATGGATATGGCATTAGGATGTCAAAAAGAAAATTTAACTACGTCAGTAGCTGATGAGTTATAAATAAAAGAACTTTTCTAAAGCAAAATTATTATGCAGGCAATGAAAGTTAAATATAAGTATGAATTAAAATTGCATACCATCAAGGTATCGTGTCAATAAGTTTGTACAAGGTATTTTAATAAAGTTATTTCGCTCATAGCTATTACAGTTCGTAGTTTCGTAAAAATAACCAGGTGATGTTATGTGTAAGTTTCCATATAGCCTAAGTACAGTAATTGATGCGCATCCCCATGATTTCCTTTCTTAATTTTAGGTTAAAGGTGATTTACCTCTGGTTCTTCTCATCGGCTTCTTATTCTTCGAATCCCGACCGACCTTTACAAAATGTCACTTCCATTTATCTCTAATTTTTGGTTTAATCATAGTTGCACGTGTATAAACACAACCAATTTAAATTAAGCGAATAATTTCTTTATCTCATTATCACTATAACGTATTTGTGAACCCCATCGGCTCAGTCTATCACATCAATAATAGAGAAGGCACTTACGTAACATATAGTACAAACAAACCATATTATTTTCACATTCACTACATTTTGCCGGAAAATGCATTCCCAAAAAATTGCACCACACATGGCTTACACCAAATTTGCTACTAATTTCTCAAATCATCTGCTTATCTCTTATCAACAATGTTTTTTTAAAGCAAATTTGTAATTAGGAATTTGCAGGGCCGGATCTCGCGAATCTTTTTGTCAATAATCCTGATACAATTTTTTAAAGCTAAACCGTAGTTACGCTAAACCCACAAAAATATAAAAAAATTAATTTTTTGTATGAAAATTACCTTTTTAGATAACGTTTGAAGTTTCGGTTTCCACTCCGGAAATCGTTTTCAAAAAGATAAGGTGGAGTGGGATAACTTCGGACCGGTTTTTGTTTGACTTTAATCATTTTTTATTTCCAAATCCACAAGAAAAATGAAATTCTTTTAGTTGGCTGTATACCTTTAATCACAAAAGTTTATTTAAAATCCTTTATAAAAGGTATATAATTTAAAATCCCTTTCGGGTTACATCACAGAACGTTTTCGGACTAAAAAGACCATCATCAGTGTTTTGTTACTCGGTGCACATGACTTAAGCCACTAAATAGCTGGGTAAAACCCTTTAGATGGTACAACATTTAATATGTACTACTACTACTAAGGATTTCCACAGTTTTCACTGTCTTCCTTCACTCAACCGTTTTCTCCAATTTTCCCTGTCATTCCAGTCTCCATCTCGCAGGGTTCTTTTCTCCATAGCCTCGTCGATTTCATCTCTGAATGACCTTCGGGGTCTTCCTCTCTTTCTTCTTCCAATCGGGCTTCATTCTGTGATTTTGTTTATCCAGCGTCCTCTGTCCGCTCTTCTGACGTGGCCGTACCAGGATAGTCTCTTCTCCTCTATATAGTCGATTATGTCTGATTGCACTCCCATTCTCCGCTTAATCTCTGCGTTTTCAATTCTGTCTCTTTTTGTAAGTCTACAGCTTCTCCTCAGGAACTCCATTTCTACTGCTCTTATTCTACCTCTATTTCTCTTGTTTATTGTCCAGTTTTCGGACCCATATGTCAGGATACTTCTTGTCAGGGTATTATATATTCTCTTTTTTGTCTTTATCGTAATGTTCTTATCCCACAACACTGAGTTTAGTTGTCTTATACAGTTTCTTGTTTGTCTCAGTCTGTTGTTTATATCTTCTTCTGTTGTTCCCTGGTTCGATATTATGGTTCCTAAATACTTGAATTTATCTGTTCCATTTACTTGTCTTCCCTCGTCTATCTCTAGGTTTCTCATATCCTTGTTTTCTGTTGTTAGGTATTCGGTTTTCTCTAAGTTTATTTCCATTCCGTTGTTTTTATATTCTTCTTCTGGTTTTCTGAGCATAAAGCTGAGATCTTCTTCATCTTGTGCGATGACTACTTGATCGTCGGCAAAACTTAAGGTGTATAGGTATTCGTCTCTTACTAGTATGCCCATTCCTTCGCACTTTCTCCTCCATGGTTTGAGTGTCTTTTCCAAGAATATTTTAAACAGAGTAGGGGACGTAGCACAGCCTTGTAGAAGTCCTTTTGTCGTCTTAAATAGATTGTAGGCTTTATTTCCACATTTAATAGCTACTTTGTTTTCTTTGTATAGTGCTTTAACTGCTTTTATTAGTGTTTGTCGGATTCCGAGATCATTCATTGCTTCCCATAATTTGACTCTAGGTATTGAGTCATATGCTTTCTTTAGATCAACAAAGGCCAGATGGACCGGTCTACCTTTTGCCATTTTCTTCTCTATCAGTTGTTCTAATGTGTACGTATGATCTAGGCATGATTTTCCTACTGTGAACCCTTCTTGGTCTTCTCCAATTTTTCCTATTATTTCAGTTTCTAGTTTTTCCTTAATAATTTTCCCGTAAAGTCTACCTACCGACGATATTATACTAATTCCTCTATAGTTTTCACATTTTTTCCTGTTTCCTTTCTTATGTATGGATGTGATGTATGCTTGTGTCCATTCCGCAGGTATTTCTTCTCCATTTAGTCCTCTTTCGAACATTCTATGTAGCATGCGGAATAACTTTTCCGTTCCGTTTTTAATTAGTTCGTTTGGTATTCCTCCGGGTCCTTTGGCTTTTTTGTTCTTCAATGTCTTGATTGCTCTCTTAACTTCTGCCAGGCTTATTTCTATCTGGTCGTATGCCCCATTTCCTGCATGTTCTATATTCTCTTCCTGAAATTGGGGACGGTTTTCTGTAAGTAGTTCTACGTAGTATTCTTGCCACTCGTTTTCACTAATTTTGCCGATCTGGGTTTTCTCTGTCTTATTTCGTTGAAGTGCTTTTAATATTCGCCATGATTCTGAATTTCTCATTATTCATTTAATATGTCTTTCATTTTATTTAAAATTATGTTGTGATCTTTTCGAGTATTTCTCAGATAACCTACATGGCAACGTAAGACTCCCACTAGGGGTTGCTGCTGACCCTCAGACGATGTCTGAGGACATATATGTCTATGTCCTTAATTAACTCACATGCACAAGCAGCATGTGTTTGAAAAATCAATTTCATTTTTTGAGTGACAGATTTTATAATTCCTCCTCTGCAAGCCCTGAGTCGATTTCGTTAGGACTTGAGTTGCTTAATTGTTATAAACAAAGTAGCTGTGAATTAAATAAAAAAAAGTGGCTAACTTTAACCCTAATTGACCTAGGCCAAATTTTTTTTGAAAATTCGTGTAAAAATACCAGCTTTTCAAATATCAAAGTGGATTTTAAATAAAAAATTTATACTAATTGACGAATCGTCTTGAAATTTTTGGTGAATTATAAGGACTACTTGACTCAACTTTTCATGAAATATCAAAGTCCTGAGTTCCTTTTTGCAAAAGTAATAGCAGATTTTTGATTTTCGAAATTTTAACCTTATTTTGCAATTTCCGGAGCAACAAATGATCGGACCAAAACTCAAAAACTGCCATTTTAAACTTTTGCCGATCAACTAAAAGATGAATACTCTAAATAATATATTTAATTACCCTATTTTTACATGTAGCAATTTAAACGAAAAAACTGTTGTATGTCATAAATTAAATCACGCATTCCGGGGACCAAAATAAATTGATTGAATCCAACTTACCTTAGTACAAAAGTGTACACAAAAAAGTTACAGCCCGTTGAAGTTACAAAATAAAAATTGTTTTTTTTACATTATCTCCTAAACTACTTGACATTTTGTAATAAAAATGGACACGTTACTTTCTTGTTCTGAAAGCATTTTTCATACAAAAGAAACAACAAAATCTAAGCGCACAGAAAAATTTTAAGGCGGGTATGCAGCCCTAAATCCCCCCAAACTTTTGAGTATGTTCAAATCAAATGAATTTTGTGGCATCATTAGTTTAACACATTATTTTTAAAATTTTTTTGCCTCATCCCTTTTTCCAAAAAACAGTTTTTATTGAGTTACGGCCCTTTTCATTAATCTTTAAAAAATTACGTGCAACTAAATAAATAAATGAATTAACAAGTACAAAAAATGTCTATAACCTCTATAAATATGATATTACAATAAATGTTCCAAATGACCCCCATTTTCTTCAATACACATTCGGTATCGTTTTAATAACGAAAACCGAATGCGCTGAAAAATCATATTTTTCTGACGAAATTGATTTGCAGCTTCAATTATTCTAACCCTCAATTGTTGTTTGTCCTCTATTGTTACAGAATACACTTTCTCTTTTATAAATCACCAAAAGCAAAAGTCCATAGGGTTAAGACCTGGACTTCTGGGTGGCCAAGAAATAGGTGCGTCACGACCCCTTTCAATACACCGACCAGAATACTGCCTGCAAAGGTATTCCCGGACTTCATTACTGTAATGCGGTGGAGCGCCATCTTGTATAAACCACATATTTTGCCTTATTGTAATATTCACTTCTTCCAAATACTCTTGTAAATCGTTTGCCAAGAACTGCAAATAATTATCACCATTTAAATTGTTGGGAACAAATACTGGGCCTATTAGATTGTTATACTCAATTCCTGCCCAAACATTAACTTTGAAAGTCCTTTGGTGATGAGTCGTTTTTTTGGCGTGAGGATTTTCGTCGGCCCAAATGTGCTCGTTATGATGATTTGTTATTCCATTTCTACTGAAGGTAGCCTCGTCGGTAACCAAAATATTTCTAATAAAATTAAAAAATTTTCCATTAACAACCAATCGCAAAATCCAATCCTTTTAGGATAATCTTCAACCAATAACTCTTAAACCGTTGTTAAGTGATAGGGTTTAAGCAGCTGATCCTTCAAACGCCTCCAAACCCTTACGTGAGGAACATTTAGTTGAGCAGCTATTACCCTTGTACTTGCTCCAGGGACTTCTTCAATGATTTCTAAAATGTCTTCATCAGTTGCATCCATTATTGGACGACCACTATTGCCAGCCACTTGCGGTTGAAATGTACCCGTTTCCCCCGTAAACGACGATCAATGGTCAGAAATAATCGTATATCGGGTGTATTTCGATTGGGGTATTTTACTGCATAACGTCTTGCGGCTGCTGCACTATTTCCTTGACATTCACCTACGATATTCCCGATAGTTTATTGAAATCATAACTTAATCTGATCCAACTTACCCAAAGTTAAATGCATATCTGCAATTTCCTGAAATGTGTAGGCCATTATAATATCAAAATTTTTAATATTATTCTCATTCACATAATAAATAATAGCTTCAAATTATTGACTATTATTGATGGAACTGTTTGTAATTATTGTATCCGTAGAAACTAATTGTAATTTTATGGCCAACTAGGAAAAAACTAGTTTTTCGAAAAAGTGATAAGAGGCAAAAAAGTTTTAAAAATAATGTGTTAAACTAATGATGCCATAAAATTCATTTGATTTGAACGTACTCAAAAGTTTGGGGGGATTTAGGGCTGCACACCTCCCTTAAAATTTTTCTGTGTGCTTAGATTTTGTTGTTTCTTTTGTATGAAAAATGCTTTCAGAATAAGAAAGTAACATGTCCATTTTTATTACAAAATGTCAAGTAGTTTAGGAGATAATGTAAAAAAACAATTTTTATTTTGTAACTTCAAAAGGCTGTAACTTTTTTGTGTACACTTTTGTACTAAGGTAAATTGGATTCAATCAATTTATTTTTGTCCCCTGAATGCGTGATTTAATTTATGACATACCTTTTTGAAACACCCTGTATATATATACAAGCTGTACGCTCAGGAAGAAGCTGAAGTTGTTTTCACTTAAAGATCCTTTTTGTGGGGGATCATCCCATTCTGGGTTTGGTTTTACAGTTTCTGGTGTGACACTTCGCTGTTTCCATTACTTTTCTCCATTCTTCTCTCCTTGATTATGCTTTCTATATTTTTAATTTCCATAGTCCTTAAGTCTTCTTCCACTTGTTGTCTCCATCTCAGTGTAGGTCTGCCTCTGGGCCTTTTACCTGGTGGTATTCATTCCACTCTGCTGGGATTGCTCTTCTCTCTTCTCAGTATGTGTCCATACCATCTAATTCTTTGTGCTTTTATTACTCTAACTATATGTTCTCTTAACCCATCCATTCTTGTATTTCGTGGTTCAATTCAACTTTCAATTGCTCTTATTCTCTTGCTGTTAATGTAAATGTTTCTGCAGCATATACTACTATTGGTCTTATGGTCGTTTTGTAGATTTTCATTTTTGTGTTTCGGCTTATCTTCTTATCTTTAAACATTTTTGTATTTCTATAAAACGCTGTATTTCCCGCTTGAATTCTTCTTTTTATGTCTACACTTTCCTTTCTTCTGTTGACTAGTACTCCCAAATATTTGAATGTTTCAACCTCTTCGAAACTGTCAAAGTAGTCATCGTACTATGTCAAAAATTAAGAAAAAATGTGTAAAATATTTAACTAATATCCAAAGAAATTTATAATATATGCTTACGAAAAACATTGTAACATATGATCTCTTTATCAATAGTCGAGTACTTTGTTTTTTAGAGAGATATGTGATAAAATTTTAGCACTGGAATCTAATTAGTTTAGAATTAAGATTTCCTGGTTATCATTTGACGTACAAATTATTTTAAAATAAAAGATAAGAATACGTAGCAGAATTATCAATCGAAAATATGCAAATAATACCGAAAGCGCTGAGTATACAGGGTGTGCCAAAAGAAGCGGGACAGTCGAATATTTCGCGAAATTTACATTGGATGGAAAAACCGAAAAACACGTTTTCAATATTTTCAAAAATCTATCGAATAACATCAAACCTGACACCTCAGCCACACCCCTTGTGGGTGGGACAGGAAAGCAACTTTAAAATATTAAATGGGAACCTCCATTTTTTTATTGCAGATTTGGATTCCTCGTGAAAAAATAAGTAACTTTTATTCGAAACATTTTTTGAGAATTTGAGGCTGGAGATAAACGTGATGAAACCAAACACAGATACAAGAGATACCGCAGATCTCATTTTCATTCGGCATACATTTTATAAATAACCAGCGTGTCCAAACTTAAATCGTACCATTTTTATTTATGAGTTGTTTACCTCGATGAACGGCTGCAAACAAAGTCTGACCCGGATGAACGCTGAATCCAAACTCATCAATATAATGTTTTTACTGCTAATAAAACCCTTATGATCATTTTAAAAAATACAGCTATGTATCCCAGATGGGTGGATCATTAAATGGCAAATCCGATACGTCCAAGCAGATCAGCCCAAAGGATTCAGGTTGACACAAAAATTCGTTAAACGGAAATCGAAATAACATCATACCCCAGTCTATCTGTGAAAAAATCATCGATTTTACGTCAATTTCACTCGATGAAAATGGCAATCAAGCAAGTATTGGACTATTAGACAAGCTTATTTTCATTTTTCTGTCCCAAAAAGCACGCTGACAGACAGAGTCAAACAGCTAAGAGGAGGTGGCGATATCGATATGAAGCCACTTAAGGATCATTTCAAGAAGACATTATCTGAAGAGCTACAAACCAAATTATGATACCTATGAACAAAAAAGAGTTTTTAAGATTTAAAAGCACTTCAAACTTCTGCACCAATTTAATAAAGACAAAAAGATTGCAAGAAACAAGTTTTATTATGAATTTTTGAGCCGCCATCCCCAACTTTCGTTGTCGAAACCACAGTCAACAAGTATTCAAAGAATTGTCGTTTTCAACAAACCACAATTGGACCGCTTCTTCAACAAATATGAAGCACGGCTATCAAAATTTAACTTTACCCTCTCAAAGGTGTTTAACTGCGATGAGACGGGAGTTTCTGTGGTCCATGATAATGCCTCAATGGTTGTGTCACAGAAAGGAAAGAAAATCACGTCGGGAGAAAGAGGCAGAAATGTAACTGTGCTACTATCTATGAACGCGACAGGTGATGTATTGTTACCTCCATTATTTGTATTTGGTAACGTAAAAATGACAGAAGAGTTGAAGAAGGATGCTCCGTAGGGGAATATTTTTGCTTGTGAACAAAGTGGGTAGATCAGTGCCAATTCATTTTTGCTTTGGCTAAAGATATTAGTTGCTCGAGTGAATCCCACTAAGGAAAGTCCGGCTCTTTTGATACTTGATGGCCACAGTTCTCACAAGGAACTACAAGTAATTGTATATGCGAGAGACCACAAGGTTCACATGATAAGTCTACTCCCTCACACCGCCCACAAAGTACAGCCTCTTTACCGAGAAATAATGAGACCCTTCAAGGCTACGTACAATGAGGCTTGTGCAAAGTGGATGAACCAATATCGCACGCTTAAAATAACCCAAAGAGACATTGCTGAATTGGTTAAAATAGCTTTCCGAGCTATTTGTAGGATGGAACTTGCAAAATATGGGTTTGCCTGTACTGACTTGTACCCATTGCAGAAGACCATTTTTACTAGACTATTTTGCTGCAGCACACTTTTCTGAAGACAATGAAGCCCATAGTTATACAGTCCCCTGCACAACAACGCCTTCATCTGGATCATCATTGGCTGTAACAGACAGGTTTGATAGACCTTTATCTACCTCTTCTGAAAAACCACTAAAATCGTGTTCCACAGTTGCAGTTTCTCCTCCCTGCATATCTTCGGCATCAAGTAGCTCTACTGTGACAGCTCTATCTTTATCTATCCATCTGCGATGGACTTCAGAGCCACAAACCTTCCTTATTTCAAATTCTGACGGACAAAGTTTCACCTGTAACAAACGAGGCTAGGAAGAAAATTATTCAAAGAAAGAAATGAAGTGAAAAGAGTGAAATTTTGACCGGATCTCGTTATAAAACTATGTTGGAGAAACGGTTTGAGGAATCAGAAGAGAAAAAGGCAACGAGCCAGAAAAAACCAAACCAAACAGCTTGAACATAGAAAAAAACAAAAGAAGAGTCTTCATGTGAATAGACAACTTTTCGCGTCAACGATACTAAGTAGTGGAAGTTTAGAAATGAACACTAAAGAACAAGAAACTATCGAGTGTCTCATCTGCGGAGAAACTACAAATGAAGATTGGGTACAGTCCATTACATGCAAGGGGTCCACGGATCAAGAAAATCTATTTTTTTACCACTACTACTATCGGTTTACAGCGTTCTCCGACGTCTTCCGACTCCTAACCGCCATTCTTCTCTATTTGACCATAGACCTGGAGGGATTTCTCTTTCCTCTAGTTCTTTTTCAATTCCCTCTCTCCAGCTTCTTCTCGGCCTTCCTCTTTTTCTTCTTCCTTGTGGTGTCCATGTCAAAATCTGTTTCGGAATCCTGTCATCTGGCATTCTCTGTACATGGCCGTACCATATTAACTGTTTTGTTTTTATGAGATCAACTATTGTATGCTTGACTCCCATCATTTCTCGTATTCTCTCATTTGGTATCCGATCTCTTCTTGATTTGCCTGCTGCTCTTCTCCAGAAGTCTATTTTTTTTTCCATTTTTTTTATAAGTGTGAAAATTGCGCAACATGAACATTTGTAAGCAAATAAGATTCAAAAATATTTACATAACTCACAAAATATTAAAAAAAAGGTATTTCATTATGCTACCAATGATATTAACGTGTTTTTAATGTGTACAGTACTGGACAAGTGTTTCTGTAGCACAACAAAAAATAATTTTTTTTTATTTTAATTTGATATGTTTAACCACGGAATTTTGCAAATATTAATTTTTGTGTGAACAATAAACATATTTACTTTTAAAATATTGCATTTTTATATGTGTTTTCAAAAAAAAAAATATTTTCAAAAAGCCTTAGGTGTCCGGTACTGGGCAAGTCTCCCCTAATAAGTATTAAATCTGACGTGCGAGACTGAAATTTATCAAATTTGAAAGACAATGGGATTCAAAAGTGGCTAAGGGCACAAATGAATATATTTGGAGATTGCCACAAATATAGGAAGGTAGACATACACAGAAGAGTTCATTAATTAGCTAACATGGTATAATTATGTACAGATAACGAGGTATAGTTGTAAAAGTAAACAATTTGTTTTACTGGGCATTAACTGAAAGAATAAAACTTAACTTGGAGAAAAAGACATGGACAGAGAAAACGGAAAATTGAAAATAATTTCTGGTGATTTGATAATAGATTTTGTCCAATGGCATACATTTTTCCCGTATACACATAATAAAATAAAATGGATGACTTACAAAACAATAAACATCCAAAAAATCTCCATTTTGGGTAAGAGCACAACTGTTATGTCAAGAAACATTTCACTGTCAACTTTTTACACACCATTTTCAAAATATTCACCGCTAGTTGTTACACAAAAAATATCAAAATACTTTAAACTCCACATAATAAGTATTTTAATTAGAAGAGTAAGTCACAGAATATTTTAATATCATTTGTAATTTGAAATTAATTGTAATTTCAAATTAGAACTAGTTAAACGGCACACAGCCTTCCCAATATCGGCATTTTGTCCTGTCCGAGGTTTTTGTTTCTAATTTTAGGTTGACATGATGACAAAATTCAGAGACCTTGATCTATTCTTAATAGTCTTTATGCATTTGAGTTTTCCGCTACCATAAAACAGTTTTCATTTTTGAATCTATGCAAAACGATAAATTACAAAAGGTGTACAGGATGTCGCAAAATAATGGATGTTAATATTAAAATTATTATTATTATTATGCTGGCATTTGTAGATTTAATAGAATAGGGAAAGATGATATAATAGAACAATTGTCAAGTCATATAAAGTGATTGATTAATAAGATAGGAGGTAAGCAAACTTATTTAATTGATTGAAATGTTCGTTTCGAAGACCATATGCTTCGTATGGATATGAATGAAATGATAACGAAACTTTAAAAACAATGAAGGAATCACTAGACCAAATTCTCGATTCAACTTTGATGAAAGTCAGTTTTGAGATACACCCAAAACGACATTCTAAATAAGTCTAACTTTTTTTACTATAAAGTTAAGTTCCAAAAACTAATGGGACAATACCACTATTTGTAAGCTAAAGAAGAATACCAGAAAGTGTACAAAGACGGCCACAATAGCAGAAGGAACTGGCATACGAGCCTAGAAATAAATACTCAGCAAGCCTGAGTAAAATACCAAGCATCTTTTGCCGTGAAAATATCACGGACAAGACATTGTCATAATGTCCGTTAATCAAGCAGCCATCAAAGCACTGAAATCACATGTGATCAGGTCTAAAGTAGGAATGCATATGCACATGCAATGAAATATTGAAGGCAAATTTCAGTTAATGATTAAAAGCATGTCCTATTTGTTATTAATATTAGAGCCCAGCTATTTAAAGAGGGAAATTTTATTTATCTTATTGAACAGATATTACAAATCTTATACAAAGTGTTTTTCAACATATATGTTTTTATAGTATCGCTTACAAGATACAACTCTGACAAACTCCTTTGTCATAATATATCTGAACACTCGATTAATAAGGGTGTGCTTTTAGAACGAGTTGATTACACTAAAAATACAAATTTTACACTGTCTATTTACTTAAAAGAAGATAAAGGATTTAAGAGTACTTCAAAAGATATACAAACTGAGCTCTTAAGATTGTATGCTTCAGATATGCAGGGAGCAAATTTTAAGTCAGATAATTTTTTGCACTAATGGCTGACGATACAACAGATAGTTTGTTACAAACTCAAACGGTATTAGTCCTTCGATCTTTTGGCGGAAAAAGACATGAGCGATTTAGAGGTTTTTAAAATCCGCAGTTAAGATTCATATTTTAAAAGATTCGCCCGAGAAATTAATCGCAAAGACTTACGACACTGATGTTGTAATGCGTGGGATAGTTGAGGGGGGTTATGTTAAAATATGAGAAATTTGCTATAAACTATATACATCAATGAAAGAGAAAAGACTAAGGAAGTAGGCACTTCAGTTTGCACACTACCAAAACATGCCTATTGCAAATACACTCTTTAACAAAAAATCGAACAGAAAATGGACTCGGGTAGCACTAAGAACTAAACTGACTTCATTCTAACCAACAAGATTGCCACAATAAAAGATGTCAGTGTAATAAATAAATTTCAAACAGGCAGCGAGCATAAACTAATCAGGGCAAAAATTGTTCTAAATCTGAAAGTAGAACAAATAAAATTAATCACAAAACCAACAGTAACCGGTATAAATACTAACAATTTAATTCATTATCAAAGAACAATTGAACCTGAACACCTGAAGAAAAAAGTATTCGATCATGACCTACGGCTGCGAAACTTGGACAAGAAAGAAAGAGATAATAGCGAAACTCACAAGTCACTCAAAGGGCAACGGAGCGATGCAGGCTAGGTAAAACAAAGAGATATCGAACAATATATATACTATATAGGAATATACTCCAATAATCCAAGAATTAGCGGAAGTTTTACCTTGGGGAGGACTGCACTGTTTTTCAAGCGGAGATTTACGCGATACTGCAATGTGCAAAAGGAAATAATGAGAGAGCTCTCGAAAAAGAGCAGATCCATATATTGTCTGACAGACAAGTGGCATTGAATGTACTGGCGTGTCAGGGAGTGACGTCTGGGCTGGTGTGGGACTGCATCAAAGAACTGAATGAATTGGGAGACCCGAACAAGGTTGAGCTTGTCTGGGTACCAGAGCATCAGGGTATCAAAGAAGCAGATCAACTTCCACAAAGAGGATCGAACGAATCAAACGAACCGGCTATAACTCTGGGATTACCAAAGGCTGCAGTTCATAGGGCTGAAGAGGATTGGATCAGAGAGAGTCATGAGCGATATTGGAAGAGAATCCCAAAACAAACACATGGAAAAATCTTCATTGCTGTACCATGTAAAAAAATAACAGAGGGACTGATTTATATGGGACAGGAACAAACTGAGAATAGTAACAGGAATGTTGACCGGGCATGCACCAGTAAGAGAATTCCCGAATAAAATAGGCATTTACTTGGATCAGACGGGCCCAGGAAAAAAAACATAGAAGACAGTCAGAAAAAAAAGTAGAAGGAGGTCAAAGATCCAATGAATTCAAAATAAACAAAGAAATAAAACAGGGAGATGGTTTAAACCAATTGTTGTTCGTCACAATAACGGACAGAATTATAAAAAACCTCAAAGCTAAAGAAGAAAACTTAAATACAATAATTGGATACAGGAACTCACAACCAGTAAAATTACACAGATGATATTGTACTGGTAGCGAACAAAAAAAATGAAGTATTTTAAGATGTAGGCTCCTTTGGTGAGCACCTATTTATATTTTTATTCTCGAATAAGCGACCCTCTGAATGAAATTATCACCACCCGCCACTGTCTAGTATAGATTTAAGATCATTTCTGTGTCCTTTCGGTCTACAATGATCTCTTGCAGTCTTTGTACCAGCAAGTTATGATTGACATTATCAAAGACAGTTAAAAATGAAACAGATAAAAATATCCTGTCGCGCGCTGATTGTAACACTTTTGGAACAAGAAAACCGAATTGTATGTTAGCACTCCATTTTTTACACCTACATAGTTATTCTGGCGTAAATTATGCAGACAAAAAATGTCCTTAGAACTTGGTTCATTGAAGTAATATGTCGTTTGAAATATTCGCGCAGTTTAGGATTTAATGTCTTGGGAATTGTGACAAATCTGAATTTTAATCAGTCGTATGGTATTTGACCTGTGTCATATAATTTAAAACACATTTACAGTGCGTCTTTTTTTTTTCGAGATATGTTATTGCAACTAAAAGTATTTAGTTGATGTGATTATGATAAGTATTATTATTCGATGACGAACAAGCTACGCCAGCACGTGATTGGTTTTTTATTAATATCTAATCCATGATAACCTACGAAAACATTCATAAATAATCATAAATCATACAAATTTAATATCAATTTGCACCATTTATATATGATCTGGCATACCAAAGAAAATTATTTCATCTTTATCAAATTTGCCATGACTTTTTCTAAGATTAAAAAATAAGATCGATATATATATATATATATATATATATATATATATATATATATATATATATATATATATATACAAAAAATTGACATAAACGATACCCTTGTCCCTCAACTTTCCAAAAGTACTTTATCTTTGATTTCGCCCTTCCTATTTATCTTATGCATTTTTTCAGAGTATAATGGCGTCTAGATATCTTTCCCCCACTGTTTCCCCCCTTTCTTTCACAAACCCACCCTCCGATTCCCGGTGGTAGCGTCAGGCTCAACGAAAAAGGCAAATCGAACACAAAGCCGATTAGGGCTCTCCCTTTATGTCTTAAAATGAGAAATGAGAGCGATCGAGCATTAGTCAGGACCGAACTAGTAGTGTTAAGGGTAGAGAATAGTAATATTTTCAGGAATTGGGTTTTTTTTAATTGAAGCACGTATATAATATAACGCGTCACCACATGTATCAAAATAAATAATATACAGGAGTGGGCATAAGTCAGTTGACCAATTCGCATAACAAACAAAAAGAAAAAAACTATACAGAAAACTAGTTTATTGTTATATTATTTATATACAAAAGTAATTATGATTTTAAAGTTACTGTTTGTGTTCAAACTGCAGACCACCTTCCTTAATACAGCTACTACAGCGCTTATTTACGCTTTTACAGATTCTTGTTTTCAAATGTTCAATATCACGTAATTAGGTGGCAAACACTTTGTTTTTGAGTGCTCCCCAGGGAGCAAAATTGCATGGCGTTAGGTCGGGTGATCGTGCTGACCACTCAATCCTTCCTCTTTTTCCTATCTACATGACAAACTGGGCATTCAGGTATTCGCGAATTTCAAGTCCAAAGTGCGTCGGAGCGCTGTCTTGTTAAAAATAGCGAATAGCTACAAACTCTGGGTTATTTTAGTACCCTTAAATCAATATGCAGTTCAAGATAATTTTCTGCATTTACGCTGCTTTAAAAAAAAATACGGACTAACTAGACCACCGGTGTGAATCCCACACTGTTACTGCAGGAAGATTTAACTCATGAGCAATGGTTTCTTGAAAGTTTACATCTGCCCAGTAAACACAATTTTGTCACTTAATCTGTCAGCGTAGTTTGAGCTGCGCCTCATCACACTAAAGAATTTGCTTTGCAAAATTCCATTCTATGGTCAGGGTTGTCTTCCGGTACCGCATGTATCAGACGTGGACGATAACAGTGATAATTAATTTCTTTAAAATGCGACTAAAATTGAAGCGATGCAGATTCCTTGGGCGTCTCAACAAATGTTTGAGCAACGTCATATTGTCTGGTAATCTGCAAGAAAACGCAGGTACGAAGTCAACAAACAGATTCGTTCTTCTGTAGTGTACTTTACACGGGCGTGGGATGCCATGGCGACGTGAACACGGTGACCGACAATCGTAAACCAACATGTGCCACACTGCCCATCTCTCATCGCACAAATTCGGTAAGGCAAGCAGCGATGCCGCGTCCCCACTATTTTTGAACCGCGTCAAACAGCATTAACTGACTTATGCCCACCCCTGTATATCCAGAACCAAAAATAGATACCATTTCCAGAGAAATTTACAGTTTAGATATATTCACATACTCTATTATTGTGCTTTGATTTCACTTGACCTCAATCAATTTGCCTAAAAGACTAAACGATATAATTATACGTTTCTGTCAAAATGTATGTAGAAATTGAACCAGCTTCTTTTCAGATCACTAAGAGAGCCCCAAGGAGAAAAGGTGCAAGTGCCGCGGGTGATTTTAAACTAAAACCAAACTATCTGAATATATCTGAGTACCTTCCGAAAAATACAAGAGCTCTGATCAAACCAATGGATCAGAGTGCAATAGCCATGTTTAAAGCATATTACCTACGCTGAACTTTCCGACAACTTATAAGGGAAACTGATAGTAAATCTTCAATTAAAACATTTTGGAAAAACTAAACATCTAGGATGCTATTGACAGTCAGTGAATCAAGCAATTAAATAAAATTAACAACAATGAAACATGTTTGGAAAAAGTATGGCCAGAATGTGTAAAACGTACTGATGCAGAAGTTAATATCTTTCCTGAAATTAGGCAAAACATTTTGGATTTAGCACATAATCTCGGTTTTCAATTTTTGAATGAACGTGATGTGCTTGATCTGCTTGAAGCTGATAGGGAACCCCTTTCATATGAGGAACTCATTTAGTTGCAAGCAGAATCGGCATTTGATGAAGAGACAGCCTGTTGCATCCAAACAGCTAACATCAATGATCCTTGAAAATGATAGTGACGTCGAACGAAGCGCTAAAGTTTCTTGACGAATTAACTCAACCATTAGTTGTTATAAATCACTGAAGAGCGAAGGCAAGTCAAACAACATTGGACAATTTTTTAAGCCAGGCCCATCCTTGAGGGCGAAGAATGATGACGAGAGTGATTTGCAGGTTACCATTTCTTCATTTCCTTCAGATTAAAGCCATTAAAAAAAATTATGTATGTATACCTGCACATATTTTATGTAATATAAAGTTGTTGCATTTTTGTTTAAATAAATGCAGTGATTGAATTTTTTTTAAGGTTTAGAAGCAAAGGAAATTTATGAACGAATGTTGAAAGTGTATAAGGACTCTTGTCGTACGTGGTCGTACAAGCCTTGTAGACGATTCACGTCAAGGACGTCCAAAAACAACAATAACACTAGAAATCGTAGAAAAAATACAGGATATCGTAAAGGAAAATCGTCTAGTGACTGCAAGAGATTTAGTAGAAGCACTAGACATCCCATTGGGCAGTGTAAGCAATAGTTTGACTGAGAATTAGGTTTCAGAAAGCTGTGTTCACAATGGGTACCACATTCTCTAACAATTGAACAAAAATACATTCGAATTCGACTTTCTCGGCAACATTTAGAGCATTTTCGTTTAATTTTATTTTGTATTCGTCTAGTATAATACCAGACTAATCTATATTCAGTGCTCTCCTCGTAACTAAATTTCCAACTATTTTCTTGGTGGAGCAGATCAAAAATGGCGTCTGAAAATTGCCGATTCAGTTATCCATCATGTTCTGTGGCAATGCAATCAGGAGCTAGGAGGGGTGTCACCTACAAATGAAAAATGATTTGATTCCCGCTGCTGTACCGCCACTCACACCCCTCGGACCAAACCGCATGCATCCATGTCGATCCTACCACTTAAAATCCACCCTCGAATCCGTCGATTGCTCTCATTTCTCATTTTCAAATGGAAAGGGAGAAACCACAGGGGTGGAATCAGAACGTTTAGATTCCGAATTCACTATACTATAACAGTTATTTGATTATTTTTTAATCTTCTAGTTATTTACAATGTTCTCAAAACTGTCAATACGAAAAGTGACAATCTGGATTAAACAAATTAGTCCAAGTAGTATGGGCGGATTGACTAGGAAAAATATTCTCATTTCATATTTTTGAACAATCTTACTTGAAATAGTCCCCTTATAACAAAAGTGCACGTTGCCAAGAGAAAATGATGGTCAAAAATGTTTTTTAGATTAATTCGCTCATTCTGAGCAAAAATGTTCTGAGTAACCTTTCTCTTAAATTCATCGCTTTCGAGTTATCAACAATTTAAGATCTGAAAAGAGCGAAAATGGCCGAAAATTGTCTTACAAAACGTTTAACAAAATACGCGACAAAGATTTGCAAAATACCTATTTGGGAGGGTTGATTCAAACTACTACTATTCAACGAACGAAAAAAGGGCAATGAAAGGCAAGACCGCACTTGTTCCCACAAATACTTTATAAAGCTGGGTAAGCTATCCAAACGAGTTTGTAGACATGCTTTTGGTTCAATCCACGGCATATCAAGGAGACCTGTAGATCTCATTGCTCAATATTTTCGTGACAGAGTTATTGCAGCGCCACCTAGTAACCAAGGAAAGCATACAAACAGACTCAACCGAAAATCTAACGGAATACTCAAAAATGTGAACATGCACATCCAGAGCTTTCCAAGGCGTGAATTGCATTATAGTAGAAATAAATTCCGTCGATTCTCTTTATCTCCAGATCTAAATGTAAAGAAGATGCATCAACTCTATTTGGAACTTTACGAACCAGAAAGTGTTAGCAATACTAAATATAAACCCAAAGTTCCCTATGACTTCTACTATCGATACTTCAAAAAAAAATTCAACTACACGTTTGGCTCACCTCGATCAGATACGTGCAAAAAATGTGATGTCTTAGATAACAAACTCAAAGATGTGACCCTCGACGAAAATGAACGAAAAGTTTTAGCAGCGGAAAAGAAGTTGCATGAAATTAAGGCCGATTTGTTTTTCAAGGAGGTGGAGGAGAAAACCACATTGTGCAAGCATAGCGACGAAGTGGAGGTTCTGACTTCTAACAAAACCTTCCACTTCCAAAAATTCCTGCTGGGGAAGCTTTTTACAAACGCCAGTTGTAGACATACAACTTCTGCGTCCATTCTGGTAAGACAAATCAAGCACAATTTTATATGTATGATGAAACTACGGTTCGAAAGTCACCAACCGAGGTAGTGTCATTTTTGTACCACTATATAAAAAATATACTCCCTAAAAATGTTAAAGTTTTATACCTTTTCTCCGATAACGCTGCTGCGCAAAACAAAAGCTCAGTAATGATTCAGTTTCTGTATTTGCTGCTGAGAACTAGGTCTATTGACAAGATAGAGCACCGCTTTCCTGAGCCAGGACATAGCTTTCTTCCCTGTGATCGCTGCTTTGGAGTTATTGAGAAGTTTTTAAGGAAGAAAGACTACGTTTTTAACCACCAACAATATGCTGATTTTGTTAAACAATCATCCAAACAGTTTATTTCCATTCTGGTAAAACAAAATATGATCCTGAACTTTAGTGGTCACTATGAAGGACATTTTAAAAAAGTTATCTCAGATGCAGGAAAGCAAAGATTTCAGATTTCCAAATGCCGAATTTTCTAGTACAGCAATGAACATTTAGATGGTATTCAAGTCAGTATATCTACTGGCCTTCCGAGTCTTCACTTATTCCAAATCTTGAGAAACATTGACAGCGATCTCTCAGTTTCTTCTGATATTCCTCTCTATTGCAATCCTATGCCTGTCAAAAAAGACAAATATACAGATAAAATGCAGTTGGCAACACCATTCGTTCCTAAGGACCAAATAGCTTTTTACACCCGTCTCACCCATGTGATGCAGCCATGGCAGAGAAAACCAAATCATCTGGAATGGATGATGACGACCAGGTAGATGAATGCATGATGTGTTTGCCCGTGTGTTTAATGTTTTATTTTTTTTAATGCTATTTTTTCGACTCCAACCTGTTACTTTTTACAGATTTTTTCGTATTTGTGTAGTAGGCAAACCATAGTCGTTTGATTGTTGTAACCGAATAAAAGAGTTTTTGTTGGGAATTTGTTTTTTTTTTTCAAAAATGATGGTAAAGAAGCTTATTTCACGGTGCAAGAAAGATGCAGGTCCAACTTTTTTTAAATTTTTTTTCTTATTTTTTCAAAAATTATCTACTTGAAAATAGTCTCAAGTATTGACTAAATCTGTTTGTCATCGATTGATATAAAAATTAAAATAAAAACTTTTATTAAAAAACAGTTTTTTTCAATTTGTCAACAATTACCAAATATGGAGCATCTTTCTTACAGCAAACTCCTCAATTATGAAATGCTAGTTAGAAATGAAATTGTACCTGCTCTGAAAAACAAGCTTGAAGACAATTTTAATGAAATATGGTTTCAGCAAGACGGAGCTCAAGCTAATTTGGTATAAATGTTCGGCGTTTTGTAGATCAGACATTTCTCGGACGATGAATTGCTAAATTAGTAATTAAAATGAGCGGTTAATTGACTCCACTTCTAGTTTTATAAACTGAGTTAACAACAAAATAAATTATCAAATTTCTATAACCATTTGAAATACCCACGTTAGTTAAGTCAATCTTTCAAAAAACGATGCAATCTTTATAAATACGAACGTGATTGAGCCCTTCATTGTATAATGACAAAAATACAATGGATATCAGTCGAATATAAGGTTAACTCAACTTCGTATTTGCCATATGTCGTCGGAAAAAACCGCAGGTACCTCAATAACATCTTTTTTGGTTTTTAAAAAAACAACACTGACAAGATTTAGAGTTTGTAAAGACATGTCAAAGTTGACTGTGAAATCAGGCATAAGGGATGGAGAGATTACACATGATATAAAATGTTTTATTATAATGATTGTATTAGGTTTTTATAGACATAAAAGGGTCTATAAAATATTTTTATATTAATTATATATTAATTTCATCATATTTTTCTGGTTTTCGAACTTATCTACATTGTTTTCTTATTATTATTTAGATCGAATATTTTTTCTTTGGATATTGGGATACAGTAAAATAGAAATATGAGAACTGACAAAGACAGTCAGTTCAACAATGAAATTCGCGATATGATTTTTGGTTTTGCTTAATCAAATTACAGTGGAACCGCTGCAGCTCGAATATATTCACAATTATACTCAAATCGAAGGCAACCCAACTACTGTTTCGAAATAGTTACAACCATCTAGGTGAGACGAGGTCTCTACATCTTAGATGTCAATACGAAGGTACAAAAACTATTACTGTCGATGAAGAAGATGAAATTTGAATTCTTGTTGCAGATAATCCAGATATCAGTACTCGCTGATTAAGTATGGCAACAGGGATAAGGCTATCGTCTGTTTTTAGAGTATTGAAGAGGGAACACCTGCATTCATATCATTACAGTCCTGTTCAGAATTTATCTGCGCTTCTACAATTTGTTTTTTACACGATGGGGCACCACCACATTATTCTTTAGACGTTTGTCAATAGTTAAATCAACAGTTTTTGGATCGATGGATTGGTCGTGGAAGTGAGTTTGCTTAGCAACCAAAAAGTCCAGATTTCAATCCTCTGGATTTTTCAATTTGGTCGCAAATTGAAGAATTTCGACAGAAAATAGAAGGGATCCTGCCTAGTGCACGGGCTTCGGTAAACCGTCTGGGTTTGAGTGGCTGCGGCAGCCTTACTGCCTAGTGCGCGAATGCCCTAAGGGGTTTTTGAACATTTAATTTAAAGTTTTTTGTTTTTTACTTTATTTACTTTAATTTGTTATTGTTACATATTTAGAGAATAAAATTTTTATTGTAAATTTAAAATACATTGGAGTTTTTAAAAGCAAATAACTCGATAAGTGATCGAATTACATGTATCAAACAATAGAAATTTTTTTTGTAGAATTTAACTCTTCTTCATATTTTTCTATTATTTTACCCATAGTTCACCCGAAAAAAGAAGTTAAATGAGAATTTAAATTAGCAATCTTCAGCCCAAAAAACGTAAAATTGTAAATTTTTAAATAAAAATTGTGAAAACATACAAAATTATTACGTAAATTAAAATCCATATTTAAATAATATATGTATAAAAGGTTTGTATAAGGCATGTTGGACACAATCATCATATTTTGAGGTCTAGAATCTACAAGTCAGAGAATCGTTATTAATGAATCACCCTGTAAACTCGTATTATAAATAACTTTTACAAGATACACATTTTAATCCGTTTATATAAAAAATGTGTAACTAAATTAAATAGTCATACACTATTTTGTTTCTCGCTTCACATGCAATCTGCGACGTATTATAAAATAACAATTGATATCCAACAAATAATATTAAAATACAAATAAAATAAAAAGTAATCTTACCTTCATTCATAGCCATGTCCATTAGCTGTAGATCCTCGTCGTTAAGAATCGAAGAAAGGAAACCATCAGTTTGATTAATCTCAGAGGAACCATTCTGTGAGTAAAAAAAGATTAATTGTTTTTCGAATGACAGAACCGGGCGGCGACATCAAAAAATTTGAGGTGGCGTACATGAAAAATGTTCGAAGTGCGTATACTCCAGCGGGTTTCTATATCCCCTGGAGATAAGCAGAATGGACAAAGAAAACATGCATGAAGGAATATAATTAATTTTCAGTTTCAGTCCAAAAAGTGAGCTATTGAAATACACTCATCGACAAAAAAATGATTTACTATTTCTCTTAGAGGCCGATTTCTTTTTTATCGTGTTACAATCTATTTATATCCTCAAATATTTTTATAAATCAACCTTATTATTTAATTCTTCACCTTTTTGCGTGAACTGCAGCGTTTCCTGCATCTTGTATCATATTATTTTTGAGCCAACAGTTTTTATGTTACTTTTGTTTATTATTACGGGACCAAGAGATCGCATCTCTCAAGTATAGTCTATTTGTTTGTAACTGACAGCTCATTATAAATGCAAATCTTCAGATAGAGGTTAAGGTTTACCGTCAAGGCCATTAACCATTGCCGTACGAATGTAGTTAAAACCAATAGGGTTTTTTTTTTTCAAAAATTACGAGTTATGCATTAAATTGTTAAGAAATTAAAAAAAAAACAGTAATAATAATAAGAAAACAGAAATTTGTGAAGAAAATTTGTATCTTAGGCAGATAATTACTTGTATTTTCTTTCTGGTCTTTAATTTTCCTACGAAGCAACTTCTCTCTTTTAATATTAGCAGGTTAAGGGCCACCATATTGAAAGAAAACGATTCCTGGGTGGGACGAATGGGATTATGCCATTTTCCATATTTTCATTCGTACTGGTTAAAGAATGATCTTTATGTGAATAATATCAAAAAAGTAATGTCAACGAATCGCTTCCAGTTATTGTGGAAAACGCTGCATTTTAACGAAAATTCAGTAACAACAGATGGCCGTTTGCAGAAGATCGGTCCCGTAGTTAGCAGACTGAAGGATAAATTCAAGGCTGCCATCGTTCCAAAGGAAAACCTGTGCATTGACGAAACTTTAGTGTCTTTTTAAGAGCGACTAAAATTCAAGCAGTATTACGTTTTGTTTTATGAATAAAAAATATTTCATCAGGCAATTGTTACTTATAAATATTATGGGCCATGTGAGTTCCCGTCGACATCTCAGAAGCACAGGCCAAGTATGCTTTCTAGACCATCTGGCCGGGATCGAAATGTCCCCGTGTATTTCAAACGAGGTCGAGAAGCCGATATTGAGCTATAATACACAGCATTTTATGACGACGCAGAGCGTGAGTCCACGTCGGAATCACACGGCCCGTCTTCTTCTTTAGGTACCGTCTCCTCTAAGGAGGTTGGTAATCATCACAGCTATATTCACTTTTGAGATTGCAGCTCTGAACAAGTCGACGGAACTGCAATTATACCACTTTCTCAGATTGTTGAGCCAGGAGATGCGTCTTCTTCCAATACTTCGTTTTCCCTGTATTTTTCCCGGCATTATGGTTTGTAGCAACACATATTTATCCCCTCTCATAACGTGGCCGAGATATTGTAACTTTGTTATCTTAATCGTATTCATGATTTCCATTTCCTTTGTCATCTTTCTGAGGACCTCAACATTTGTTATTCGGTCTACCCAACTTATTTTTAATATTCTTCGGTAGGTCCACATCTCGAATGCTTCAAGTCGATCGCTCACCTCTTTCTTTAAGGTCCAGGCCTCCACCCCATACAGCAGCACCGAAAACACATATGAACGTAATATTCTTATTTTGAGTTGCAAACTAAGGTCTCTAGCTTGTCCAATTCTCATTTTTATTTCTTCTGTATACTCGTTATTTTCATTAATACGGCCCGTATATAACTTTTATGTGCGAGTCCGTGTTGGCCTCTCATGGCACTTAACCTGTTAGTACTATTTTTGGATTTATAAGGCATATCAATACTATTACATTCATAGAATAATTTGTCTCATTCGGGGATAATCCTAGAATGAATTTGACGAAGTTGTCAAATCATCTTTGGGATACCTGCCGGCTGAGTACGGGAAAGTTGTGATGAATTTGATACCGTCCGTGTTATCAGTTAGCAGCTCAGTCCATACGTAAAAATTTGTTACTATTAAACTTAAAAAAACAGCACGTATTCTCTGAGAGAAAAAACTATTGTGTTAAATGTTCAGGACTCCCTCGTTCATCAAGGGAGTCGGTTACAACGGTTAATAATGTAGTGACTATGTACTCCAGTATGACAGCTATTAGCGAAAGAGCGATTTAAAGATTTTTAAGTGAAAGAAAACAGTGAAACATTACTGAGCCAAAAAAACATGAAAGAAAAGAGCCAAGTATAACCAGACTATGCTTAAAACGGAATTATTACGAATTGCAAGGCAATATAAATTGTCTTAAAAAAATACGTCATTGACGAAATGAAAAAAACAAAACGAATAACGGTATTACGTTTGCCACCTTATCATTCTAAACTAAAACCAATAGAGTTAATAAGGGCCCAAGTAAAAGTTGAAGTGGCCAGAAAAAATACAACTTTTAAATTAAAGAATGTCAAACAACTTTTATTAAATTCCATAAAAAACTTAACGAAAGATAACTGAACCAATGCCGTAAACCACGTAAAAAAAAAGAGGAAGAAAAATTGTGAACTTCTGATAATAATATTAAAGAACTTTGTCAATATATAATCATTCCAATCGAGCTAAACAACGAATCTTACTCAGTAGAAGAGGAAGAGATGGAAATTCATCTCTTCCTCTTCAGTGATTCCAGTTTAACCACTGTACCTTGCAGATTAGTAAAGATTTGCATTTGTAATGCTTTGTAGCTGCCAGTTGATCGACAGAAGATAGACTTTAATTTATCGACACCATCTATTTTGTTATATGTATTGTCGTCTTTCTACAGTTGGCCATTTTATTTTGTATTGCTGCATAAGCAGTACTGCTTCAGCTATCTCTATGAATTTCTTATTATTTCCTTTTCTTAATTTCTTCTGTCAGTTGACGAATATTATTGTACACATTTTGTTTCTTGTACTAAGGGCCTTATTTACGATTTAATGTTTATATTTTGTTTCAATTGATCATGAAAATTAATTTGACCTGTTAACCTATGTTGATTACATTTGTATTATTCCATTATTCATAAAAGTAGCGCAAGTACATCCAAAAAGAAACATTTGTAACATGTCTGGTAATAAAGTATATTCGTATTTGTATAACTGTTTTATGTGAACTGAAATTGAAAACACAAGATATTTTCAAATACGCCGAATAGAGAAACAGCTTTAGAACGGTTGTGTAAATGTTAATAATTTTAACTAGTTTAAGAAGTACCTATTTTTATTCGTAATTTTTTAAACAATTTCATTTCTCACATATAATGCATGTTGAAGAAATTCAGTAAGATGCATTTGAATGCAACTTCTTCAGAAAAAAAAAGACACACAAAATGAGATATGCTAAATTAAAATCGGTTAATAAAAAAAAAGTTATTGCAAAATTAATAACAAAATCGCTGTTTTTGTATATTGTTAATAACATTTTTATTATTTATTAAAATTTGTTTAAATGTAACTGTACTTAGGGGTCTTATTGTGTTTAAATTGTTTGCAAAAGATGGGCCAGATCGGTTGAATTGGCATCGAATTACTATAAAACAACGACAGTTTATCAAGCGAACAGATACTCCTTTGCCCAAAGCAAAAAAATCAAAGTAACACAAGCACATCTTATTCGGATGGATCAAAATGTTGCCTATTACAGAACAAATATGAGATTCAAGAAATGGTATTGGCCTTTATTAATCTGTGGTCTTGATGTCTCCACACAAAATGCTTGGTTAATGTACCGTAGAATGAGACACATTATCCCTGAAAAACCCGAAATGGATTTGCTGCAGTTTCGTCGAAATATAGCCAAAGCCTTGTTGGCGATGTTCGGAACTCCTCCAAGAAGACCTGGTCCATCTCAATTTTCCATAAACAACATTACACAATATGTTCGATTTGACAACATCGGCTATCTTATTTCTACCCAAGAAAAACGAACCCGATGCGTCCTTTGTCGCTCAACAACCAATAAAAAATGTATTAAATGTAAGGTTACCTTACATGAAAAATGTTTTAAAAAATTTCATAGTAATACGCAACATGTTTTTTATATTATTTTAATGTCAGTTTATTTAAAACTCTTTTATATGATTTAATAAAACATTCCAAACAACGTATTTTTAATTTTCTAAAGTAAAATTTTCTTCTGTAAAAAAAATTGAAGTTTTTCATTTCTTAAACATATATTTTCGTTAATTTTGTAAAAAAAATAAGCATAAATAGTTCTGGGCATGAATGGGTTAACGAATTATAGCCCCTTAGAAACATTTTTTGATGATTGAATGATTTATGGTACTTTGCGTAAGTTTGTGAAAATGGTTTTAGAATCCTCTGTATAATTATATACCTGTAAAATTTGTCTCTCTAAAATCTCCATAAATAACAAAGGGCAAAATATACAGTAAACCTCACAAAGTAGTGACCTGACACAATTTATTTGACGACAAAGAAAAAAAAATTTTAATCGATTTAGTAAGTACAAGAATTCTCAGAATTCGCTCTATCTCGAGATATTTGATTATTTTAAATATTGATTTGTAATTTAATAGACACAATAACATGGTGACGTAATAAGTTGAAAAAGTGATACGAAAAGACAACATCGGTATTTTATCTGCTGTTTTAATAATTTGGTATCTAATAATTGGTTTATAATATTTTCAGAGTAATTTCTATAGCTATTAGGAATTGTAGTTACTGCAGTTGATAATAGTTATTATAATTTATTTTTCAATTGCACAATAAATTTGTTTATTCGACTAGACACAAAAACCTTGATAACATTTACACAAATCGTTATAGATGTACCAATGGGCCTTAATTATAATCATACCTGATAATAAACCATGTCGTGCGAAGGTTCCAGTTTGTAATGGGGTGTGTTTGAAGACTCTCCCATTGGTTCGCTGCTATTCGTAAGGTTCATAGAACTTGCTACGGCGCTCCCAAAGTTTGTACCACCTATGGAGTTAGTAATTATGATTCAAAAAAAAAAAATTAAAACGAAACTAGGGCGGTCTCTTTTATACAGGAGAATGAAAACCGCCATGTCTAATGATATTTTGTATAAAAAATATATTACTAGTTTTTGTAACTTCAATTTTTGGAGGAAACATAATATACTATCACGATTTAAGAGTCTTCAGATTGTGATCAATACTATGTACAGAAAAGACTTCTGTCATCTTTCTTAATTTTAAATATTATAACTTAATGAAATTGTTAGATTTTTAATTCTATTTGTAGACCATACATACTATGACTTTTTGAGAAACAGATTATACAATTTATCACATATCATCCATCAGATAAATGTTACAAAAAACGACGGAGTACCTACTACATACTGTTGACAGACTCCAATTTTTTATATTTTCGGCTATGCTCGAATTTGGAATACCAAAAGGATTGGTAGAATTAATTAAAATCACAATGAAAAAAGTTGAATGTAAAGTGCGAGTACAAGGGGATCTTTCAGAACCATTTACAATCAACAGAGGACTGCGATATCATGAAAGCTGCTCAACCTAGCGTTAGAAAAAAAAACAGAGAGATTCGGGAATAAACTTAAACATATGCTGATGATATCGTGATCATTGGAATAACACGAAATGAAGCTTTCATCGTATCGTGAAAACCATCAAAATAAACCGATGAAGATGGGTGGACCACGTTATCCTTATTCTTCTTCTTCTTTTTATATAGTCATGACTGTCTGTTTTTCAATGTGCCTTCAGTAAGTTGTCGTTCCATCGTTTTCGTGGTCTTCCTACTGATCGTGTTCCTATTGGGGAACCGTCTCTTGACGTATTTACTAGACTATTTGTTGTCATTCGGCTTATATGATCATTCCATTCTACTCTTCTATTTCTTACTGTTCTTGGATGTTTTCTACCTTGCATCTACGTCGTATATCTGTACTTCTACCTCTGTCCCATAGTGTCTTGCCATCAATTACTCTAAGTGTTTTCATCTCTGCTGTTTCTAACATCCTTTTTGTCCTCTCTGTGTCAGGTCGTGTTTCTGCCGCGTATGTCATTATTGGTCTGATGGCAGTTTTGTAAATTCTGCCTTTCATTTCTTTCCCGACATTTTTATTTCTCCATATTGTCTCATACAGGCAGTCTGCGACTCTGTTTGCTCTATTCACTTGATCTTCCACTTCAGTTTCGAGCTTTCCGTAGCTAGATAATGTGATGCCTAGATATTTAAACTCCATCACTTGTTCTATTATCTGACCTTCCAGCTCCAATTTACATCTTGGTAAATTTGCTGTTGTAACCATGCATTTTGTCTTTTTTGGGGAAATTAACATGTTAAATTTTCTGGCGGATATATTAAATTGGTGCAGCATACGTTGTAAATCATCTTCACTTTGAGAGAATAGTATCACGTCGTCTGCATAGCAGATTATTTTAAGTTGTTTTTCTCCCATTTGGTATCCTTTAGTTCTTACTTTTTTTTATTATTTCATCCATAATCAGTTTCAACAATCGAGGACTCAGGGAATCTTCCTGTATTATCCCATTGCCAGCTTCAATAGGGTCGGTTAGTTCTTCTTCTACTTTTACTACGTTATCCGGATGGATGAAAGTGATCGTTCTAAAATAACAATGCTGCATAGGCCGGACGGAAGAAGAAGAAGGGGGCGACCTAAACTCATGTATCTGTACGACTTAAGGGAGATTGGAGTAAGGGGATGGAGAAGACAGACACTCGACAGGGAAGGAAGGAAGAATATTTTGAAGCAGGGCAGGGCTCACGAAGGGCTGTAGCGCCAACTGATGATGACATACTATGACAAATTTTAATATAACATAAAAACAAATATATCAGAATCATATTTATATGTATAAACGTAAACAGTACTTGCCAAATTGTTTTGTACAACCTCCTTAGCGTAGTTGTAAATAATACCTGACCTAATTCTGACAAAATTTTTGAAAGTAAGGAAAGCTATCGCTGAACATCTAACGATTTGGTCCACATTTATTAGGTCTCTTCGTTGAGCCAAAAGAAACCTATGTAAGAAGTTTCAAGACTTGGACCGACCGATAATGATAGTATCGAGAAAGATCTGTATAGGCAGGAACGTAATAAATATATATCATCATTCTTTTTGCCTTTTTTTCTAAGCGAGGTCGGCTTCCCTGATTACATTTCTCCATAAGTTTCTACCTAGGGTCATAACAATTACAATCCCCTTTACTGACATGTTCTACCTAAGCGTCTTCTCCCTAGATCTCCCTTGGTCTTCCTCTCCTGTTCCTTCCAGGAACCCGCAGATCAGTAGTCCTTCCTATTGGGTGATTAACATCCCGACGTTGAACATGAGCAAACCATCTTAACCTATGCTCTCTCATTTTGGTATCAATTGGTGCCCCTAGAGCTCTCTTAATATAATTATTTTTAATATTCCTTTTTCATCACCCCACTCATCCATACAAGTATTCTCGTTTGCGATACATGGATTCATTGTTCCTCTTTCCTTTTAACCGTCCAACATTCAGTTCCGTAAATCATATGGTAGTTTTATAGAATTGTCCTTTAATTTTTTTTTCAAATACCAGGCAACTACAGTGAGGACGGCGTCAAAAGGCTTCCTTCGGAAGGAACCGCCGAACCAAGAAAACAACGCCGATAGCTTTTGAAAATCTAGGCGTAGTTCAATTTTAGTAGGCCGCGTAGTAAAAGTGCGAGTGAAGGAAGCGCGAATAAGGAGCTTTTATTTACTGTGCAATAAAAATAGAATGCTTAAGTAATTTGGCAGGTACTGTAATGCATAAATGAATGGAATTAAACTGTGCGATATTTCACACCCTGTTTAAACAACAGAGAAAAACATCGTACGTTTTAGTTTTTAACGTAGTGTAAAAACTTACCTAAATTACTATATGGCACAGACGAATTTAAGTCACCAATGGGTGTGGGTAACGTGGCGTTGTGGAGCAGCACACCTCGGGCGGCCTCGGGGCTGTAACTCATGCTATGGGGATGAGGATGGTGAGTGTAGTTGTGCAAGGGATGGTGGTGGTGACTGAAATGGTGATGAATACCGCCTCCATCCGAACTCGGAAGACTTAGCAAATTTGTTAGATCCTGCCATCGTTGTTCCATGCTCACTGCTCTCACGAAAGGCATGCGGCTCTGTAAGAAGACAAAAACTGTTGTAGGTAAAACAATTATTTCGACATCTAAAATTACAGAAAGATGTTATTGCCATAACCATTTTATATCGGAGTACAGTTAGACGTAATAATACTTAGATTTAACAATACTATTCTGAAAGTGTTTTCTGAAAGTTATAATAAATCAAAAATTAGAAAATACACAAAATACAAAACGTAATAATTTCGTAGTGGAAAACTTCGCCTTATATCTAAACCTATCTAAAATTAAACTAATCTTTTCAAAGAGGCCATACATCTACAAGTCAAATGAGAAAAAAATAGAACAAATATCTTCCATAAAACATCTAGGAGCTAATATCAA
The DNA here is from genome assembly GCF_040954645.1 of Diabrotica undecimpunctata. Taxonomy (NCBI): domain Eukaryota; kingdom Metazoa; phylum Arthropoda; class Insecta; order Coleoptera; family Chrysomelidae; genus Diabrotica; species Diabrotica undecimpunctata. Next base: position 54,524,575 of record NC_092812.1, read on the forward strand.
CAGTGAGTGTAACCCCCAAAAAAAATACCAAGAATTGAATAAACGAGGAAATCATTCATGAGCATGAAGACATTTTTTACAAGATCAAACCTTAGTCTAAAGCTCAGAACTCAGATCAGATGCTTCTTATTCCCGTGCCATATCCTCATTGGACGTTGGCGATCATTTTGGCTCATAGGGTAGTTTACATTAAGGTTTCAATTGGGTTATCCCGGAGAGCGAGTATTTAAACAACTATACTTGACCAAACAGTGACTCTGGAGGCATTTAGCTGATTGCAATTGCCTTTGAGGCGTTAAAGATATATTAAAAATTTTTTATTATTTTATCAAAATTGTTATTAAAAAAACTGTTTGAAAAAACATTTTTTATAATAACTGATATTTCTTATGACACGCGTTTGCAAGTAGGCTCACTGAAAAGATGGTGAAAAAACATAATCTTAAAAAAAGGGCCAATATGAGCCAACATGGCTATTTTTTTACTTAAACTCACATTTTCTTCCATTGTTTATTAAGATTAAGAGCTGAAAGTTGAACATATTATAAGCCAAGATCTATCTTTTATGATCCATTTTATAGATAGCATCTATAAAATGTCTCCGCTTTTTTTAAATGGAACTTCAAATTGGAACGCGCTAAAAAAAATTGCAATATTTCGGATTAGACGACACGCAGAAGCTTGATTTTTTTTTAAATTGCGGTAGTTCGATAAAATAATAAGAATTGCTATTTTCACCTCCCGAAAAAATCGGAAAATCCCAGAAAAATCAATTGGTTGAAGTTTTCCATAAAAAAGTTTGAATTATTCCGTAAGAAATATTTAAATTTTATTGATTAACGTATATTATTTCTATAAATATATAACAGTTATTATTAAATCTCCAAGAAACCTAAAAAATGTTTCTCGGATCAAAAACCGGTGATTTTTGGAATCTGCTTTTCTGCCACGACACCCTTCTCATTTGTTTAAAGGGGATATTTTTGAACACGAATCCGCAAAGAAACCGAATTAGAAACATTTTTCCTACGGAAGCGACCTTACGACCTGGACTATAATACTTTTAAAGCCATTTAGAATTATTTTTTTGTACGGCATTCTGTTTTTTTTTTTTTTGATAATTAATATCAATATTAACAAAATATATCAATGCCGTACAGAAATGTTTGATCTTAATATCATACTTATCAGAGACAAGCATATGTACCGTGAAAAATATACGGCATGTCAAAAAATGTTATTATTTTATGCAACTAAATTTAAATCAGTGAGTTTCATTACCACCAAGACGTTTGTATACTTGTCTCTCCGCAAGATCAACCAGGAAACATAATAAGGAACCAAATTGATTACATGATGGTGAACAAGAGATTCCGTAATGGATGCCTATCAGTTAAAAGTTACCCCGGTGCTGACGTATCGTCAGATCATATTCCTGTATTCGCACGGATTCTTTCAGAAAAACTAAATAACGTGGAGCAAACATACGATCCAGAAGAATCACTCCAGAATATGTGAAACCTTTTACAAGATCAGAGAAGAACATCTAATAGGAAATAAAGAGAAGAGGAAAAGTTGGATGATTGACCATATACTGCAACTCATGGAAGAAAGAAGAAAATCAAAGAATAACAAAAGAATGAACAAAAATATTCAGACACAAATAAGTCTGAAATACGAAATGCCAGGAATATCATAACTAAAAGATGGCAAAGCTCCTGGACCTGACAATGCATATGCTGAACTAAAAAATAAATCGTAACAACGGAGAGGGTATCAATAACATCAGGAACGCGGATGACACAGTGGTATTTGCTGACAATTATGAAGCCCTCCAAGAGTTAATGAATATAATCACAGAAGTGAGTAAGAGATATGGACTTTCTCTCTAAACATTAAGAAAAAAAAATGTATGATGATCTCTAAGAAGGATCAGCAAATTGAAAGAATCAGTGTGAATGGTCAACCAATAGAAAGAGTAAAATCATACACCTACCTTGGTACGAACGTAAATGAAAATTGGGACCATTCTGTAGAAATAAGATCTAGGAGAGAGAAAGCAAGATCTGAAGAAAGCATTTAAGATAATTGATATAAACAAATACTTGCTTAGGCAAGTTTATTTGCTACAGCTAAAAACATAAAAGGTGTAATGGCTGCAAAAATAGATAGAATAGTAATAGGTGTAAACACATATTTTTTTAATCGTCAAGCTCCGACGGGAAATGAAATCACAAAAAACAAGGAAGAGTTCTATGAGTTTTACATTTTCCAAACTATTAACTGAATTAATAAACAAAATTGTTGCAATTTATTAACATTGGTAGTTGATTATCTAATGATAATCAGTGTCCTTATTTCAATTAATTTTTTTTATCTACTTTACACGCATCAGAAATAAATTATCTCGATAGAGAGTTAATTATTTTATTAGTTCCCATTTTAGAAAACCTTGCTCTCTGATCTACATTTCAGTAATGATATATTATCGAAATATATATCGATAAAAGGTAATTGACTACGTTCTTAAGAAATTTTACTTTATTATCTGAGATCAAATTGGTTTTGCAATTAATCATTGGAGTTTAATTAGTCTTGTCTATGAGTTGCAACAACTTTTTTTAAATCTCTTTTTATATAATGTAATTGAAAACTTTACGTGGTCAAGCTACAGCTAGTAGCAAAATGATTCATCTGGATTAAATTGAAACTGTAAATTTCTATTTCAAGAAGTTATTGACAGGAGTGATGGTTGGTTAAGATTTGAGCGCAAATATTTATCATTAAAAGGAAGTTCTATTGTTTCTGAAATTACTTCCATGGAAATCAATACACTTTTATATTTAAACCCATTTTTGAAGCATTTTTTCACTTAGAACTTTAACGAAAACATGTTAAACCACAAGCTTGACTAATACAAACTACCAATCGAATCTAGTAAAATTTCCAACTTATATTTTTTGACTTCTGAATGTTGGTAACTCCTGGATTAATTGCAGTAAGTCAATGGCAAACATTGGATAGAACTCTTGGATCTGATCATTATATTATTTCCATTAAATTAAATATTGATGTACCTTCTATTGTATATCCAACGAGGAAATGGAGATAAGAGAAGGCCAACTGGGAATTATTTCAGAGCACTCATAAGGAATGTGGTATGCTCCGATAACTGTCACGAAATGACATTTACTCTGAATAGAGCAATCAATACAAGCGCCGATACCTCTACGTACCCTTCATTCCTAAACATAGACAAAAATCGATTTGGTGAGATGATGAATGTGCCACATAGTTACAGCTTAAGAAGAATGAAATACAGCTTAAGTTATACAAAACCTCAGCCATTTTGAATAACTTTTTTGAAATTACAAGTAAAAAATGTTAAAACAGAAAGACAGAAGCACATGGAATCAAGTTTGTTCCAGTCTTAACTCTAGCTGCCCATCAACTAAGATATGGAATACAGCGAACAATTGAACAACAAAAACACAAACATTAAACATGCTTTCTCTTCAGTTTCAGAAGATATTCTACAGAGGCTATGTTCCCCTTATGTTGACAAACATACCTCATCCAGGTACATCTTCAGAAGAACATTATTTACTAGAAGAAATAACATTGTCTGAACTGGAATACGCCATTAAGATTAACCAAAAACACAGCCCCAGGACCAGATCAAATTTTGTATACCGTTACAAAAAATGGATGTGCTGGCCAAAAGATTACTGCTGCATATTTATAACTGTATCTTGCAAACTGGAGTACTTCTTTACAAATTTAATGATTGCTTTCTTATATTCATTCTAAAATCGGAAAAAATAAAGATAATTCGGTTTCATATCGACCAATGACATTGTTGTTACGCATTTTTAAAACATTCGCAAGAGAGAGTGGAAACTTGGATAAGGCAGCATAGTATACTACCAGCAACACAATTTCAGCAACAGTATTTCGTCTGACTGTAGATGTTCAAATTGTTTTTTACAATTCTATGACAACAGGTGCATTGTTTATCGACATAAAAAGTGCTTAGGACAATAGTGATTTGAATATACTCTGTAATAAAATTGTGTTTCTTAGAGTTCCAAAATCCACGGTAAATTTTAGGTTTCAAGTTCACTTCTTTTTAATCTGTACACATACGATTTGCAAAATTTATGGCCTCCCAATATTACAGCTATTATTGGCTTACAATATGCTGATGCTATTATCATCTATTCACAGACGAAAACATACATCGAATATACTACTGAATTCAAACATATGATGTATAAATTTTGATAGCTGGACTTGGTTAAACAGCTTCACTATTTCGTACCGTATTTCGTATTAATTTATTTAAAATGCTTTGCAAGAGATCGTGCAGATCAAAATATTGCATTGAATGTTTATAGAACCTATATAAGATTTAGTATAGATGATTTCTGTTTGGTATATGGGTCAGAATACAATTTAAGGTTTGAAAATAGTGTTAGGCTTGATGAAAAACAGTCCAAATGAAGCCACACTGGTGGTGAAGCCACACTCTAGCTAGAAAGGGTAGACGTCTTATTACAACAATAATTAAACATAAGACACTGAAATAAGACACTGAAAAAAGCTCCAGATGTAGGAGAAATATACCCAGAGCTGATTAAGTAGGGATCTCCGAAGCTACTTGAAATGCTATGAAGATTATTTGAAATGAGTTGAATTTAAAAGTGATTCTAGAACAATGGGGACATGGGGACTAAGTTAGAATATATTCCATATATCCAGAGTGACATAAATATGGCAACACCCTAATTTTGCAAATGTGGAAAGAAATGAAAAATTTAAGAATTAATTCAGTAATCATTAAGGAAATAAATCCAGTATATTCAGTACTAATTAGTACTTCCATTATTATGTACCGCTACAGTCAAAACATAATTGTTTGAGAAAATGTAGAAACAATAGAAGGAGAAGATCCTTACTCTTTACAATGTTCTTCGCGGATGTCCAAATAATGATTGCAGGGGATGAAGAATATCTTAGCATGTACATATAATATGAAAGTTACAAAAGCAATATGGTGAAGCAGTTCTAACAATGAAGATGGCAAAATGTCAATATCTAATAGTGCACAAATATGAAGTGCGTGCACAGACATGCGAAGATTAGATTGTCACATAAAAATTCGAATATACCCCAGAAACAACCTGAAAAGACAGGTACAAAGTTTGTCACACAAATTTAAAAAAAAATTCTCATCTTAATTAAAACGATATACTATTAAAGTGAAGTTTTAAGTAAAGTAAAAAAATATACAGGCAGTATGGGACACTTCTTCCATAAAACTCTTGTTTGTTTTGCATTTGCAGAAAATAAATCAAATTTATTATCTTAACTTAAGTACTCAATAAATTGAGTATTAAACAACGTATTAGGAACATATTAAGGTCGTATACAGGAGTTCAACTATATTTAAATTTAAAAAACTTAAATGCTACATCCTTCTTCATTTTTACATCCGTATGTTGCGACAGACGGTTTTTTTATATATAAAATCCTGTAAACAAAATAAGGAAATGAAAAGAAATTGTATATTTTTAATAACTGGCCATCCAGTCATTGCGGTGGAATGTTTTTAGATTTGTGGCACATTCAAGTGGAATAACTTGGGGATGGGTGCACAGAACTCTGAAAAGCACTTGAAAGCGACAGGTAAGGTCCGGCAGGTTGAGTGACTTTTGTCACAGTAGGGACACCCCCTTAACAATAAAATGCCTTCCCACGGAAATATGTAGCACAAATAAATGTTGTATAAACAAATAGATGTTTTTACACAAGTCCCTTCTTATTATTCGAGCTACCATACCCATTGAGTCTTGACACATTTTAATATTCATTTGATTTTGGGCTTGTTTGAAGATCGGCTTAAGACATTTTGGGATGTTTAGAAAAGTTTATGATTCTTATTTTACTTTCATTCAGAATCCAAGGACTTGATATAAGTTTTAAGTATTACCACACAAAAACATTCCTAAGATAAGAATCAGAGAAATTACTAACTGTTCTGCAACCTTTTAATATAGTTAATTCAGTCAAAAAATACTTGAAATTTTATTATTTTTAATGTTTCAATGCAAGCATTAAAATTTACTCTTATAAATTTTAACGAAGTTCATTCTTTTATTTTATGTACTGTCCAGGAATTTGCTGGTTGCTTATTTAAAATTTCCGAATGGTATGGGGCATATGAAGCAGTTTTTGACGAAAACACAAGATTCGGTCCATCAATAAAAACATGTTTTACACAATAAAATATGTCTCTTTTATTGCTTTAAACAATTAAAGCTAGAGCTAAGATTAATACTAGTACAAGAATATTAAACTCAACAATCTTCCTGGTTGAACCGCGTCGATTATCATTGCGCCGAGCTTTCGACATCCTCTTTGATGTCTTGTTCAGGGCTTTCGAGTCTCAGTCTCCCGCGCCCCCAGACATTACTTCACTGATCACTAACCAATGCATTACGTCATGTAATATGAAATTGTAGACTTAATCAATTGTAGAGAGCTGATTTCGGAATCCGAATTAGTAATTGGGGATAAGTCGTCTTTCTTCGATAATAGGTTTCAGCCTCTTGAGTAAGAGCTTTTCGAACAGTTTAGACATAATTGGTAGCAATGATGTTGGCCAATACGAAGTCATTTCATGTGGAGGTTTGCTTGGTTTTGGGATGATGATGATCTCAGCTACCTTCCATAGTTGTGGAACGTAATTTAAACAAAACGATACGATGATTAGGTTGGTAAGTTTAACCAGACCCTTTCTAGGTAGCTCCTTAAGGGACCTACCCAGTTATCAGATCGTAGCCGGGGGCTGGATTAACGTTCATGTCGATATCATTTTTAATCTCTTTTGGTTGGGTTAAAGGAATAACCACAACATCTTGTCGAACAACTTCTGGGAGAGAAAATCATCTATGTCTACATTTCTATACAAACACCAAAAATACTGTTTTCTAGATATTTGATATCCGACTAATCTGTTGTTTTAGATAATTTCCCTTGTGTCTCTATATAGCTAGCATCCGTTAATTTAATTTTGTTAGTCTTGTTGATTATGGTTTTGGACAATGGAATAATTACGTCAATTCAAGTGGAAGATCTATTTCGAGCGGCTCCTGATAGAGAACGGTTCAATAATATTGTTTACAAGATGGTGATCAACATCTGATAATATGCACAAGAAGATGCTTTTGACCATTCTGCTGGTATCTGTTCCATTTTGCGAATAAATCCAAATAATTGAGTCAACTGAGTTTTCAGAATTTCGTTCATTCATTCAGCAACTCTCCTAACATTGTTTCCACTTGGATATTACATGTTTTGACTTACTTATTAAAATCCTTCTTTTGATATCATGTATATACTGTAGAATCCTTTAAATGTGGCAACGTTTGATCCTGTTTTTTTTTATAATCGACCGGATTCCTGTGCAAAGCGTTTTGGTTGGGAAGCAGTTCGTTAGTAGAGTCTAGAGTGTTGTTTGCTTTAATTTAATTATTTGGAGTGGTGATTTGGCATCCGTGGAACAATGTAGTTGACAATGTTTCGTACGATAACAACACTAATTTTGTAGAAAATACCAGTGTCAGTGCCGGTCTGAACGTAGTTTCTAAAAAAAGTACCCGTGAAGAAGATTCAAATGTATTAAAAGTTCCATATCTTGGTCAAAAATTAACATAGAAATGCAAAACACAACCGTCTTCGTATAACATAGAAACATTTACCAAATTTTAAACTATTTGTTTCGAGTTTTTATATAACTTCCACCAAGTTTATAGCTTAATTTTGTTTAAATCTCTTATAAACAAATTAATTTGCAAGTTTTTAATGAAATTTTTAATGTTTAATTATTTTATTAATAAAGATAAATTAATTTGCAAAGTTTTTAATCGTACGTATAAAAGCTGAGGTATTCTTGGAAAAACCTCATCGAATACGTATTTTGCGATTATTTTTCACGAAATTTGTTATAACTCCGGCTATAACAATCGGATCTAAGGTTTACAAACACCATTTTGTTCATTTTTTTAAAAGGAACAATTTTCATTTTGGTAAAATAAAAAATCTCTAATAGTTTAGGAGATATGTACAATCATTTAAACAATTAAATTGTTACTAACAAATTCTCTGACGGGTGCTCTGCTTGGTATCATCTACAAAACGATTTTATGCACCAAAAAAACATAAAAAACGTCTAGGTACTTATGGAAGTTATTCTTTTATTTTATTTTTGTTATAATTTGCTATAAAATCGGCAAAATGTACGAAAGAACGTTTTTTTATGAATATCTCTAAAAGCTTTTAACTTTTCACAAAAATAGGTACTGTATAATCCTTTCTAATATTCACTCATTATTTGAAGGTCGAAATTTGGGAAATTTCACAGACAGGTATAAAGGCATTTTTACAAAAGATTAATGTTTCCGATGATGGCATCTTAAATCTTACATGATGATAATTTGACAAGAGGAACCCACAAGATACAAAAGAGCGACTACCTAAGCCACCGCAACTCATTTGTCATAATAAAACTTTTACTTTAAATTTCAATGGGCCTAGTTTAAGACCTAATCCCATTAGAGCCTTTTGCCTTTACTCTTTATATTCACTGACTCAAAAGTTTGAATGTACAATTTGAAATAAATGAAAAACTTAATATTATTTTTAATAATTATATTTAAAAAAAAAACGAGTCGACTGCTCCGGCCGACTCGAAACTGAAATCACGCAATTGAAATATTAAAAATTTATAATATTTTTTGAATAATAATAACGGAAAAATATACATATACAATGGGTCGTCATAGGAATCAGCGAAGTAAGACGGAAAAGTGAAGAGCTGTTCGAATTAGAGTTGAAAACACATTCAACTACCGAGGAACATCTACGGGCAAAACAGGTGGTATTGGACTCCTAATCAACAAGAAATGGAAACAAAGAGTAGTAGAAAAAACTAGAATCTCTGATATAGTAGCTAGCTTAATCTTACAAGCTTACAACTATCAAAGTGATACAATACAAAAATTATATAAATATACGCTCCAACGATTACTTACACTGACGAAGAAATAGAGGAACACTACAGTAACATAACTGAAACATTAAATAATAATATAAGTACTTAAAGTATTTAATTGTTGACTTTAATGCCAAAGTGGGAAAGAGAAACAGCAAGGAACAAGTCATGTGAAAGTATCTTCTTCTTCTTTGAGTACCGTGCCCAAGTTTTATCGTTCTCGATCTTGCGAGGCATGTAATCATTCATCTGCTGATAAGCCAGTCCATTGACGAAGGTTTCGGAGTCATGAGTACTTCTTCCTACCAATTCCTCTTTTTCCGTCGATCTTTCCGTTGAGTATCAACTGCATTATCCTGTACCTGCTTCCTCTCATTATATGCCCTGGATATTCGAGTTTTCTCTTTTTTATCATCGTTATTAAGTCGTCTTCACCTTGACCTACTCTGTTCAAGACTTCTCTATTTGAAATGTGTTGGACCCATGATATTCTGAGCATTCTATGATATAACCAAATCTCGAAGGCTTCTATTTGTTCATCATGTTAATCTTCATAATCCAGGTTTCACATCCATACAGTAATACAGGATACACATGACATTTTAGGAACTTAATTCTCAGCTGTAAGTTCAGCTGAGAATTGTTCAGAATAGATCTAAGTTTCATAAATGCTCCTCTTGCAATTTCTATACGAGTTTTAATGTCTTCATCCGGATTTAATGTCTCGTTTATCCAACATCCTAGGTATTTAAAATGGTTAACTTTTGTTATCGGTTCATTATTGACAATTAGTTGTATAGCGCCGAGGTCTTGTTTACTAATCACAAGTAACTTTGTCTTTGTTGTATTTATGCTTAGTCCGTTATTAGAGCATTCTCTAGTGACTCGATCTCTAAGGAATTGAAGATCTTCGATACTTTCAGCCATGATCGCGGTGTCATCTGCATATTTGATCTTGTTAATAGTTTGTCCCCCGATTCGAACTCCACATTGCCTTTCCAAGGCTTCGTTAAAAATTATTTCTGAGTAAACGTTAATTCCAATCATTTCTAGATATTCGAACAGCCTACCATGTTGAACCCTATCAAACGCCTTCTCAAAATCTATAAAACAGACGTAAATTGGTTTCTGTACTTCCCATGATCGTTGAAGTAGTGTTAGCATTGAGAACAAAGCTTCCCTTGTTCCCAATCCTTCTCTGAAACCGAATTGTTTATTTCCCATTGTGTCTTCACATTTTTGCTTGATTCTATTAAGAATTATCCTAAGAAGTAGCTTGAGAGAGTGACTCATGAGATGAATTAGCCTAAAGTCTTTACATGATGATGTATTAGGTTTTTTTGGAAGTGGGATAAATGTAGACTCCAACCGTATTCGTGGCAGTGTTCCAGTTTCGTATATGTGGTTATAAATGTTTATTAGTTCTGAGACATTGTCGTCGTCTAGAAGTTTGAGCCAGTCTGATGGTATTTGGTCAGGGCCTGGAGATTTCCCATTTTTGCTTTGTTTGAGGGCTTTCCCTACTTTGCTTTTAAAATACTAGGACCAGTATTCGTATACTTTGTGGGAAAGTATGGGAAAATATGGAGTCGGTGCTACAATAAACTGTGAAATACGTATAAGCGGATACACTGACGCATCATACGTGAAATCAAATCTTAACTGTCTTTTTCCTTTTATTCCGATATACTCTGTACGAGTACTAGAAACCAATTCGCTAAGGATTTTTGCTTAGTTGAGGAGATATGTTGTGGAATGCAATTTTTAGATTCCCCATGTCTCTAATAACATCTTTATCAACGCCTGTTTTGCCTTGCAATTCTTAGAAGGCACAGATTAAAGCAAAAATCTGAATTTGGTTTCGAAAATTAGTTTACGGATTTTATGACAATAATGTTTAATAATAAAAGTAATGATATAAGAAAAATTTATATTTAAAAGAAAATTTCAAATTTAAAAGAAAAAATAGTCTTACAACAGGGTAGAATGCGTAAGAAAGTAAAAGATAAGTAGAGAATCATAGACCCCACTTTTATTTGTTACTTCAAAAATTCAATAATTATTAACGAATGTCTCTAGGTTCTCCTAATTAACGAATTTTGATTTTTCAAAATGGATTTTAGTTCAAAAAGTTTGAATGCCCTTCTATATGTCATGATTGTGCAAAACTAATTCATGAATTTTATTGAAATTTTGTGTGATGATTGAACATATTAAAAAGATTTGTTTCGCGAAGTCTGAAGGCTCTACGTATAATATAATTGTGATAAATATTATCACAAAAAAAGCTTTTTTAACTATTTTTTTGTTATTTTTAGTATTTTTTCATTAGTAATAATAATTTTTAAGATTTACAATCATATTTATTTTATATTTGATTAATTGCCAAACTTTTATTCTGTTTGAAAATTGTTCTAATACTAATAGTTGCTGAGATATATGAGAAAAAAACTAGAAAAAATTTGGAATTTATTGAATTTTTTTAATATACTTAACGCTTTATACACAGTTAAGCCCACTCTTGAGAACTCACGCTTTACGCGTAGTAAAATTATGATTTCTAGTGATAGTTGGAAGCGATTTATGCAAAAAGCTTTAATATTTTTATTATTATATATTATAAGAGAAATTTTTGGTCCTTAATATCTAAAATTGGTTTGTAGCACTTTTGCAGTATATTGAACCAAATCCACTACGTAAAGATCGAAGTCTACCCATAATTAAATATCGATAGAATGCAAATACCTAACATGTGTTTTAATCTTTTACAATAAACTCGTTATCTGTCAGCAAAATAAGTTACAAACTGCTGATAATACAATTATGCACGTAATCAGTGCGATAGACAGGCTAAAAGATCATTATATGACTATAGATAGTGGAAGATTTTTTTTAAATAGTTTGTGAATATTTTAATAGATATTCGATAGTGCAAACTTTGTTCACCAAACTTAAATATGACGTTCCTTGATTTTAAGCAGGTGTAGATCAAGAATTTGTAGTACATATAAAAAAATTACGCACATAATTAAAAAATATATGTACAATGGTTTGATAAGATACTTAAAAATTTCGAGAAAGATCGCGAATGATAAAAAACGAATAAGGTAAACATGGCGGGATACACAAAATTCACAAAAGTTCGAACGAGCTGTAAATAAAGCACTATAAAATACAGAGACAATAGACAATAAAAAATTAAACCAAACGATAACAGAAACACTAATAAAGGAAACAAAGAACACTGTCAAAAGTAGAAGAAAGGATATAAAATCCACTCAAACATCAAAGCATAAATGGAACAACGAATGGAACGAAGATTGTGTAAAATATGTACAACGGTTCCACGAGATACTTAAAAATTTCGAGAACGATCGCGAATGATAAAAAACCAATAACGAAAGCATGGCGATATACAGAAAATTTATAAAAGTTCGAAAAAGCTGTAAATAAAGCACTAGAAAATTCAGAGACAACAGACAGTAACAAATTAAACGAGAAAATAACAGAAACACTAATAAAGGAAACAAAGAACACTGTCCAAAGTAGAACAAAGGATATAAATTCCACTCCCACACCAAAGCATTAATGGAACAACGAATGGAACGAAGATTGTGCAAAATATGTACAACGATTCTACGAGATACTTAAAAATTTCGAGAACGATCGCGAATGATAAAAAACCAACAACGAAAGCATGGCGATATCCAGAAAACTTATGAAAGTTCGAAAAAGCTGTAAATAAAGCACTAGAAAATACAGAGACAACAGACAGTAACAAATTAAACGAGAAAATAACAGAAACACTAATAAAGGAAACAAAGAACACTGTCCAAAGTAGAACAAAGGAAATAAATTCAACTCTCACACCAAAGCATTAATGGAACAACGAATCTAACACCTAAAGAAATTGGTTCTATAAACAAAGAGATCTCCAGAAGTATCCTGAATGACATTATACACTACAATAAAGAGCACATTCAACAAATAATCGAGCACAAAATGAAAACATGAATTTTGTCTATAATTTATTGTTAGAAGATATTATTTATAACTATAATACATACATATTTAAGTTACCTATCATTTCATAGGCTTCTCTACTAATAATAATAAGAGAAAAGTACAATTTTGCAAAATAATTATTTATTTTAAGTATCGAATTGTAATAAAAGTACTTGATTAATAAAAAATAAAAGTAACTAATTTATTTATTGTTGCCTTCGAAAATAGACCCTCACCAAGTGTTACAACAGTTAAAAATACCATTAAACATTTTCAAACTTCGGGATGTGTAAACAGTTGTAAAAGTGTCATGAAGGTAATGAACCACGTGTTAGACCTGTCGATGAGGAGCGTCAAAATAGGGATATTGATATTTGTGCTTTTGTGGAAGCTAGTGAACCCTGCAATAGTGTACAAATTGCTAGGGAAGTTAACGTGAATGCTCGAACTGTCCAGCGAGTTCTAAAAAGAAATGGGTATTACTGTTTTAAGATACAACCAACACAAGAACTGTTTCCGGAAGATAACTTTAGGCGGATGGAGTTTTGGAGTTTTGTGAATTTATGTTAGATAAACAGAATGAAAATGTACACATTTTAAAAAATATTTTATTTTCTGACGAATCTTCATTTTCATTACATAAAAAACACAATCCATCCGTTGCAAGGTATTATTCTCGGAAAAATAAGCACTTCAGTGTTGCAGTGCGAACGCAGCATCCGCAAAAGTTAAATGTTTGGATTGGGATGTTAGGCGACCATATTGTCGGTCCATTTTTTATCGATGGAAACCTAAACGGGCCCCAATTTTACAACTTTTACAGACTGAGATGATTCCGGCAGTTCGACGCCTTCCCGTTAATTTTCAGGAGGTTTATTTCCAACAGGATGGGTGTTCGGCTCACAACTCTAGAGCAACTATTGACTTCCTCAATCAAACGTTTTCTGATCGACTGAGATCAGGATCGACTAGATCCTGTGACTTAACGCCTAACGATTTCTTTTTTTGGGGTTTTCTCAAAGAAAACATTTATCGAATTAAGGGCAAAAATACTTCATTTTTCTGCAACCATTATACCAGCCCTACTCCAAGATATGAGGAGAAATCTGTATGACAGATATGGTTACTGTTTAGCACTTCGAACTTCGAGATAAACGACATTTTTACACTCCAAAGTCGCTATTATTTCGCTCATTTAATTTTTGAAATCTCGCCAAAAAGGCACGATTATCCTCGTTCAAGGTGGCAGCACTATTTTTTTCTTCGGTTTTGAGTACAAAAAAATAAAAAAAAAATGACCCCAAGAGTGTGCTCTCAAATTTTAAAATTAATGGATATTAGTGGATATTTTTTGTGGAATTCGTCATATCTGAAAATATTGTTTAGTCTGGTTGATGCATCAAAAGTTTTTTGTCAATACAATTTACGTACCTCTTTATTGTGCCCAAGAGAATGTATAAGAAAGTAATACAAAACAAATATGTAAATAAACAATATTGGAAACATTATCTTTTATGATTTTTTATATTTGTTTTTCTTTTATTCTTATAAACTGTATGTTAATCTGTAATCGACAGCAGTAAACAATACCATTAACAGGTATCACGGAAATTAAATTCAATGCCTAAGTGCTATGACACCGTAAAAGATAAAAAGATTAAGTCATAGAATAGGAGGATTATTATTTAAGACCCTTATTCGAATCTTTGTGACTCTAATTTCTAAAACTTGATTTGTCATTGATTAGTATTCAAGCGGACAAGTGAATAAGAATGACAACATCTATGAGACAGGTTAATGTTACTCATACAAATACAAACACAAATCTTTTGAAGGCGTACAAAAGAAACTAATATGGTTAAGAGTCATTCATCTCTTTATAAATTCTTATTTTCTGTCGACAACCTTCGGCAAAAATTGGGCAAAACTAAATATATAGATTTTTTTTTGATTATTTTTTGATGATCATTTTAACCTTTGAATTCTGTAAAATTATAATGGAGAAATTCCTAGGAAACATAATCCATCCGTTGTACGTTATTGGTTTCAGGAAAATAAGCATTTGAGTGGTTCTGTGCGTATACAGTATCCATAAAAGTCGAATGTTTGGATTGGAATTCTGGGGGATCACATTATCGGTTCTTTTTTTCATCGAAGTAGTAAAATATCTTCAATTACTACGAAATCAAATTATTCCTACACTTCAATATCTTTAAATCAACTTCAGATCAATCAAATTAGTAAAAAATAAAACTTTTTTCGTCACTATTGTATAGACGGGTTTGACAGTTGACATGTGTAATCTAGGATTCATCAATTTTTTAGTGGAATTATTTTTAAATAAACAATCAAAACGTCAAACTCATTATTTTGCTTATAACTTAAAAACTTGTCTATTTAGAGATTTGATATCGACAGATAATTTTTTCAGAAAAAAAATATAAACAAAATGAGATGCTAAATTAAAATAAAGAAAAAAGTTATTGCAAAATCAACAACAAAATCGCTGTTTTTGCATATTGTTAATAACTTATTTATTATTTATTAAAATTTCTTTAAATGTACCTGAACTTAAGAGTCTTACTGTGTTTGAATTATGCGTAAATGATGGGTCTAATTGGTTAAATAGTTTTTGCGTAATTTAATTTATTTATAAGATACTATAGTGTATTTTTATGTATGAGAGAGTAATAAAACAATAAATTATGTATGCAAATCCCTAAACTGTTGATACGGGTGACTCAATGAAAAACAGATATTTGTCAACAAGTTTACAGAAGTATATAGGAAAACAATTTTAAATTGAATATGACCACCAGGTATAAAGGTTGGAGCAGAATAGAATACAATAGTTGTGAGGGTTACTAATCCCTAAATAAGGTTGCCAGTGTCGGAGTGATGGAGGTTAACAGGTACTAATGAATTTGCAAGAAATGTAAGATGTTTATTTTATTGGTTATATATATATCCAATAAAAGTTTAATAAGTACGTACCTATTTGCAAAATAAAGTTTAATTCTTTAGATAAAATAAAACGTTTTATTTTATCTATTTGCAAAATAAAGTTTAATTCTTTGCCTATTTGCAAAATAAAGTTTAATTCTTTAGATAAAATAAAACGTTTTATTTTATCTGAAATGAGTGCATTCCACGAAGTATGGGTTTCAACAATCAAACATTTAATTCTTTAATTCCAGGAATCTACGACAGTAATTGACTAGATAATTACCTTCTAAACTTATTCCACAGAAAATGTGATAGTGGGTTTTTCCATTTTGTATATAGGAAGGTCCAAGTGGCGTATTCAAAATTCTTAACAGTTCACTAAAAGTAGGTACTTCAGTTGCAAGGTGCAGTTTATTGTGTATACTAGTGTTATGGAAAATTTGGAAGTGCCGTGTAAACGCCGAAAAATTGGTCCTCTTAACAGTTAATGAAAAAACATTAATATTTAATTGTTATAAATCATTTACAGACAAACGTTTATGTGAAAGTGTTGATGAGACCGTTGAGTTAGTTAGCAGTACACTTGGTGTTGGGAAATCTACGATTTACAGAGTTATTAAAGAAGAGAAATGTGGTAGTTTTCAAATGCCACGTAATGCTCCAGGGAAACCAAAATTTCAAATAGAATATCATTTTAAAGAAGGACTTCGACGGAAAGTGCATGAATTCTTCTTTAGACAAGAATTTCCAACATTGGATAAAGTTCTTGTCTCAGTTCGAGATGATAAGGATTACCCAGAAATGAGTCGAAGTACGTTATGGAAACTTTTAAAAGAAATAGGCTTCCGCTGGAAAAAGAATCCCAGAAAGTCTATTTTATTAGAAAGAAGCGATATTGTCATATGGAGAAGACATTTTCTAAGAACCATAAAGGAAATGAGAAACCAAAAAAGAAAAATATTTTATCTTGATGAAACATGGATCAACGAGGGTCATACACCAAATAAATTTTGGCAGGATGAAACTGTTACAAGTCAAAGGCACGCTTTTGAAATAACTTATCTACTGGTTTAAATCCACCATCAGGAAAGGGACGCAGGCTGATAATAGTACACATTGGCAGTTCAGACGGTTTTGTTGAAGGTGGTTTATTAACTTTTGAATCAACTCGTACCGGTGACTACCATGAAGACATGAACGTTGATGTCTTTCAAGAATGGTTCGAACAAATGATAGATCTTCTTCCTAAGAACTGTGTAATAGTAATGGATAATGCAAGTTATCACTCCAGACTTATAGAAGGACTGCCCACAACCAAGTGGTTAAAAAAAGACTTGCAGAATTGGCTGAGTTCAAAAAATATTACGTACCATCCCGGATCTATAAGAAAGGAACTTTATTCGTTGTGTGCCCTTCATAAAGAAAAATTTAAAAAATACGAAATTGATGAAATTGCCAAAAATCGTGGAATGACAGTACTTAGATCCCCACCATATCATTGTGAATTAAACCCGATTGAACTGGTATGGGCACAGATAAAGAGTGAAGTTTCAAGAAAAAATACCACTTTTAAAATTCATGATGTTAAACAGTTGTTTTTGGAGGCCGTAAATTATGTAAAACCTGAAAACTGGGAAAAGGCAGTAAATCACACTATTAAAGAAGAAGAAAAAATGTGGAAGCTGGACAATATTACTGATAAAATGATCGAGCCAGTTATTATAAATCTTGGTTCTGAAAGTTCATCTTCTGAATCTGATTTGGATTTGTAACAAGTAGCTGTAAGTTTTATATTAGTATTTTTATGCATCTATTTAACATACCTTAGACGGTTTTAAAAACTCTTTTTCTCTTTTGTAATTTTTAAAAATTAAAAAAAAATGTGAATTTTTTAAAACCCTTTTTAATGTAGGCCAGTCAGTTATAATATAGTGTGTGATAAAAGAGGTCACTTTTGTTTACATACACATAACACTTTATAACACTGAAATAATTCATTTATTTTTTACAATTATTCAAAGTAATTTTTCAATTAATCTTGAGCACGCCCATGGAGTGGTCTGAGCTACCAGTTAAAATTATGCTAATTACTCTCTCGTTCATAAAAATAAGCTATAATAGTGATTTTGCCCGTCGCATGTAATATGTTTTTTGTAATATCTAATACTACATATTTCAACTGTCAAGCCCGTTTATCTTTATATAGCTGTGTCGGGTAAAAATCTAACTTGAATTGGCCTACGATTTTTTTTTCATAGAAGGAAATCTAAACGCAGTAAAATATCTTGAATTACTAAGAAATCAAATTATTCTTGCACTTCAACATCAAATCAACTCAAACGAAGTTTGATTTCAATAAGACTGCTGTTCTTCACATAATGCACAGGGCGTCAGAGACTATTTAGATTTATTTTTTTCTGAACGCCCGATTAGTACATAAGGTACAATAAAAAGGTTTCCTCGGTCACCGGACTTAAGTCACCTAGATTTTTATTTTTGGGGATGCTAATATTAATTTGAACAGACATGAATTCGAGAGAGCCACCAACTTGGAGCAACTAATACAAAAGGTAATCGAATTTAGCCAAAACATATCAGCAAATGAACTCAACACCATGAAAAAGGCGCTGTATAATAGATTTGGTTTTTCTTTGTCACAAGACACAAAGAATTTTATTCGGTTAAAGTTATTAGCTAAACAACAATATGGTTTCAAAGATATTATTTGGAAAATACCAAATAATGTATTTTTAATTAAAAGACCTAATTTTTCACGCATTTTAATCTTAACTGAGTATATTCTCCTGTAAATGATACTAATATTAAAATTAATTTCGCTCTTACAAAAACCTACGAAACAAAATTCGTTTGGTGGTCCCACCTAATAAACGAATGTAATTCGTCGCTGCCATTTAAATCAATTCGCCCAAATTTGATTGTCTTAGCACTTCTTAAAATTTGTTTAAAGTTTGTTAACAATGTTAGCCTCTCCTCTTTGATTCCTCCCACTAATAAAATCTTTTATTAAATGTTTTTCTCACTTCCTACCGTTGTAAGTGCACACCGATCTTAATTTTTTTCCTATATAGTAAGTGATTAACTTTTAGACGGAAAACCAATAAACTAACACTCACCTGGAATGGAGCCCTGTGGTGGGGATGGTGAAATTGTGGTGTTTGGATCATGTCTGACAGGAAACCGAACTCGTCTTCAGGGTCTTTAGGAAGGGCTTCCTCTGGGGAAGATGCGAGCTCATCAGAGTTAGCTGCAACTGCCGACGTTGCAACCGGCACAGATTTATTACTGGTCTCGGTGGGGAGACTTTCCAGCTCCTTGAGGCTTACTCTATTTTCCTGAAATAAATATATAACCATAAGTTACAATTTCAAAAAATATATCCTAACATATTTATTTTACTACAGAGATATACAGTTTCTTCTTTTCAATACCCTAATTTAGTTATTCGTTCTTTGGTATCTTTCCTTTTTCCTACTTTTGTTTTCTTCACCAATACGACTTCCTTCACTTGGTTGTGCAATTTTGTTCAGATATACTATTTTTTTAGTACTATTATGCTGATTAAATATTCATATCTTCTATCGCATAAATATAATCAAACTTTTTGCTTTTTATCTCTTACACTGTCTCTATAGAAACCATAACACATAACCACATCAACAACAGTAATAATAACTGACTAAACGTACCTGTGACGTTTCATCTTCCAAGTCGATCAGACGCAAAGCTTCGTCAAGAAAGAATTCCGGCAATGGGAGAGTAAGATCATCAAGGTTAAGATTGACTGGCTCTGAAGACTCTGGTTGAAGCGGACTGGTTTCTTCTTTTATCACATACTCTCCTACAAAAAGCAAAAGAATCAGTTAGTGGGCTTTGTAAGATAAGATCATTAAGAAAAGAAATAAACAATTTATTTTAAAATATATAACTTCCAATATTTGAATCACCCAGATATTTGTTAATAACGTATGTCGTCAAAAGTTTTGGCACAAAATTAATCGGCTTTAATATTAACAAAAACAAAATAATATCAAGTTGCCTTTGGAAACAAAAGTTTGTTTACTTTGTTTACTGTCAGTTGAGATTTATTTATTTTGAAGTCGTCGCTTTAAGATGTATAAATTAGAGATAAAAAAAAATATCTACGAATTGGTTGGGCGGGTACCGAAAACTGAAATCTTTCACAGAGAACCATTTATAGAACAATAGCGGAGTGCGAGCAGAGAATACCATGCTTGAATCTCCCAAAAGTGGAAGACCACGTGCATTTATTGCATATATGTCAAAGAGATTGGTGAGAAGAGCAAAAAACAGGTTGGAATGCCAACAAGGACACTGGCTCGTCAATAGAGATCTTCTAAGAGTATGATATCGTTGGAATTGAGGAGGAATGGTTTTAAATATCGAAAACAATGTAAGTGATACAAATAATCTCAAGCGCAACTCCTTCGTATACCAAGATGCTGTCGTCAACTGAGGTAGGTACACTTTGTCAATGAAAAAAATATTATTTTTAGATGACGAAAAGTATTTCACTTTGAGCAATTTTGAAATGAAGGGAAACGATGGATTTTATACGGACAACATAGAAAAATGCCTTAGATCAAACATAAAGCCAAATAATGTTTATACTACAGCCATTTGTGGGAAGAGTGAGGGTAACGTTTTGAATAGTCATAGCTATATTGATATCTGTCTTTCCAAATTGCTTCAGTTTGTCCACGAACATTATGCTAATGACTATATCATCTTTTAGCCGGACCAAGCATCATGCCATTATTCAAGAGATACCCAAAACTGGCTTCGACAACAACACCTTATACCTTTTGTTCCCAAAAACGACAATCCTCCAAACTTGCCGCAGGCTTGTCCAATAGAGGATTTTTGTCCTTTAGTCTCGAGGAACGTTTATCATGGAGGCTGGGAAACCCAAGATGAAGAACAATTAGGACGGCGAATTTATACAAAACTGAGAAAAATTTATCTGAATTCCGCCCGGGACCTCATGAGAGACATTCGAAGAAATCTGCGTCTGGTATAGCAAAATGGGCAAATCCACATAATTCGGTAGCATAGTTTAGTTAAGTATTGGGTTATTATTTTATGATAACTAGTTCGAGCTTAAATAAATTTCTTGATTAAAAAAATCCGATAAATATTTTGCGGAAAACTTACGTTATAATGTCGGACTTTGACTATTATTTTTTGGTAGTTCTGATTTATGTGCATTCAAGTTCAAGTCAATAAAAAGACAAATAATTCATAAACCATTGAAAGAATGATAAACAAAAACAAACGTTCATCACCAACTTAAAGGTCATCAAAATCGGAGAAATTTCACACCAAGTGGTACAACTTAAAGCAGACAATGCCATTCTACAACATTATCAGATATGGAATGAGCAGATAATATCCTGACGACGATGAGAATACAAGAGAGGGAGCGGAAAACATTGCATGAGATTGAGCGCTGATCATAAGAAGACAGAACAGATCAAAAATAAAAATAAATCTTAATTTATGTTACGTTATAGATATTCCATCTTGGACAAACAGAGTAAAATAAGAACGTGGAAAGAATATTTAGAAAAACTATTTGAAGACCAAAGAGATAACACCTTTGAGCTAGAAGAAGAGGTAAATGATGGACCAAGAATATTGCAACAGAAAGTTTATTCCGCAATAACACCGTTAAAGGATGGAAAAGCGGCAGACCCTGATAATATAGAAGCAGAACTACTCAAACTAATGGACAACGAATCAATAGCAATAATCGCAAAGATATTCAACGACATATACAACTCTGGAGAAATACCAACAGAATGGCTGAAATCTGAATTTATTGCACTTCAAAAAAAACAGGAGCCAAAAAATGCGAAGATTGCCGTACTATAAGCCTCATGAGTCATCTCCTAAAATTGTTAGAAATCTTTACTGGAATCAGACAGCAAATCTCAGAGTTGAAGGTAAACACACTGACTATGTAAAAATCATGCGTGGAGTGAGGCAAGGCTATATTTTGTCTCCTCTAATCTTCAATCTGTACTCTCAAAGAATATTTATCCAAGCTTTGCACGAAACTGAAAAAGGTATTCTACTAAATGGTTACCGGCTAAACAACATCAGATATGCAGATGACACCATAGTATTTGCGGACAACTTAGAAGACCTACAAGTTCTTATGAACAAAATCACGTATTACAGTCAACAATATGGACTCAATATAAACGTTAAAAAGACAAAGCTTATGATAATTAGCAAGAAAAGGATATCAGAAGGTCAACTTTACGTCAACCAATCCCCTGTAGAAAGAGTGACGCACTACAACTACCTCGGCACCATAATAAATGAAGAATGGACCAACAACCAGGAGATTAGAACACGCATCGGAAAAGCTAGATCCATCTTCAATCGGATGGGGGCCTTCTTCAAGAGTCACAACCTCTCTCTTGATACAAAAGTAAGAATGCTGCGATGCTACGTCTCTGTCCTTTTTTATGGTGTTGAATCATGGACCTTGAACGAAGATATGTGCAGAAAACTGGAAGCATTGGGGATGTGGCTATATCAGAGAATGCTTAAGATCCTGTGGACTGACCGAGTCACAAATGAGGAGGTTCTCAGAAGAATGAATAAGAACCGAGAGGTACTGACCACCATCAAATCTCGAAAGTTACAGTTCTTCGGACATATTATGCGAAATTAATCCAGATATGCTCTCCTTCAAACCATCCTGCAAAGAAAAATATTTGGAAAACGAGGTCCAGGAAGAAGAAGAACATAAGTTTTTACTGGAAAATTTTGAAAAACATTTAGTTATTTATTGTTTCTACTAAAGATCTTCTTGAGGGATGTAAGATTGAAATTCGAGACATATATATCTCAGACATATGTTCTCCTTGTAAAGAAATGCATCCGAAATTTCCAACATACTTAAGTTTCTGGAGAGTTTTCAAACAGATTCTGGACTCTGGAGGGTTCCAAAGCTATGGTGAGAATAGATGGAGATATGACGCAGGCCTTTGATATTGAAAATGGAGTTAGACAAGGTGATGCCTTATCAACAACACTTTTTAATCTAACGGATGATCATATGCGGATGATGTTGCCATAATAAGCCGCAACAAAAGGGTATTAAGCGAAAAAGTTATAGAACTGAAACAAGAAGCTGCTACATTTGGTCTATATATAAATGAAAGCAAAACAAAATATATGGAGTGCACAAAATCGAATCAACATGAGAATCTAAAGGTAGACAACCATACCTACAAATTTGCCTCCACTTTTCCCTACCTAGGCTCAATAATAAATGACAACAACATCAGTCAAGAAATACAAGCACGTATTCTTAGCGGTAATAAGTGCTTTTATGCATACAAAGACTTAATGAAAAGTAAGTTACTGAATCGTGAGTCTAGGCTTAGAATCTACAAAACAGCAATACACCAGTGGTCACATATGGATGTGAAACGTGACCCTCTCAACCACTGATGAAAATCAACTGAGAATATTTGAGCGCAAAATACTAAGGAAGATATTTGGACCAACCCAATGTAGCGATGGTTCGTGGAGAATTAAAATGAACCACGAGCTGGATGAACTAATGAAGAGCGCAGATATTGTTAGATTTATAAAGTCACAAAGACTAAACTGGCTTGGTCACCTAGAAAGAATGCCAGATAATCGAGCTGTAAAAGTAGTCCAGAGATGCAAGCCCCAAGGAAACAGAACAAGAGGAAGGCCCCGTAAAAGATGGATAGACGACGTAGAGAGGGATCTTAAAACCATGAACATCAGGCAGTGGCGAAGGAAAGTATCCGACAGGGCAGAATGGAAGAACATTGTTAAGCAGATCAAGACTCACAAAGGGTTGTAGCGCCATTAGAAGAAGAAGAAGAAGTTACAGTGACGCAGAAGTTTTGGAAACATGTCAAGAAGCACTAAATAGTGCTACACCTGTAATTTGGGAAAAAAAGTGAGCGGAAAAGTTAATAGACGAATGATGGATCTAATCCAAAATAGTCGGAAATTCGCGAAATGTACTATATACAGACAGAGGATACGACTTTAAGAAGAATCTATCGAGACCTTAATGCATAGCGGTATCATCTAGAAGACAAACAAAAAATAAAAAAAAAATAAATAAAACGAAAAAGACACTAAATAGTGAATTAAATACTAAATAATATACGCGATATATGTAATTAATCATTAACATAACAACGCGTAAATGACAATGCAAGAGAAAGCGCATTAGTTCAAGCAAATAAAATAGAAAAGAAGGAATGGATCGAAGCTGGAAAAGAAACATAACGTTATGCATTGACCAAGTCAAAGCCTATTAAAAAAAAAGAAGACTCAGATGGACGATATTAAATAGAAATCTAGCATTTATCAATGTTTATTTTTGTTTATGTTTGAGTTTTTCTTATTTACTCTTTAGATTTTGTTTCATCCATCCATTCTTCACCAGAAAATAATGTTTTCATTTCAAAGGCATTTATTGTAAAAGGAAAAACGTTCCTGACGTTTTTATAGACATATATTCCATTTTCAATAGGGGACAAACTGTATAAATACTAATGAAATAACTTCAAATCGACAGTAAAAATGCTGTCGATCTTCACACGAAGGCAAATATTTATTTAACAATGATGTTGGACACTTATTGAGTGATCTGTGTTCAAATGCTAATTTGTTTTTAAGACATCCATCCGAATGTAAATGTACCAGTATTTCTTTTTTTTAAGATTTTTGACGGATATAATATTTAAAATACTTTCCCTTTCAGTTAATTCTTTATTAAACTACGGACTTATATTGGCAAAAGAGTTTTTAAAAATGAATTACTTGCTGGGATAGCTTACAAATGAGCAGAATTCATCCAAGATATAAATACTAATAAATCTGACTCATTGATATTGACAATTCAGAAATACATACATTTGAGTTGCGTTCCTGTGACGACTTTATTGGAAGATAGTTCATTCGATTACATGAAATCAACTTTAACTTGAATATCCGTCAGAAAAATCAAAGCGTGTAATTTGTCTTTAAAAAGACAACCAGATGCAATGGTGACAGTAAAATTCTCCTGTTAGTGATCCCAAAGTATGTCATGAGGGAAAAAACCAGGAAAAAACCTTACCTACACAACAGGCATCTCACTTTAAAAGAATCAGAAATGAAACAAATACTTTAGTTACACAAATAAAAAGGGACCACTGGCAGAGTTTCTCAAAACAGATGGAACACGACTGCTACAGAACACAGAAAGAAATATGGAGGATATTATATGGAGGATAATATATCAGAGGACAAAAAAAAGGAAGAAAAATCGGACCCCGAAAATTACAGAGGAATTAATCTATTAAACACAACACTACAATTAACAACCAAACTGATAACAAATAAACTAAATGAAATTATAACACTAGCAGAAGAACAACAACGTTTTAGGTCGGGAAGATCATGCACCGACGCTATTATGTACAATGAGGCAAGTGCAAGAGAAATCATTAGAATACAACAAACAGGCATATCTATATTTCGTGGACCTTAAAAAGGCATTTGACAGGGTCAAATCAAAGGACGTTATGCACTTATTTAGGAATAATCAAAACGATCGAAAGTATCTACTAAAAGAACACAATAAAATAAAATTAAAAGTAGAAGAAGAACTAACTGAACCTATTGAAGCTGGCAATGTGATAAGACAGGGAGATTCCCTGAGTGAACCTGATTATGAATAAAATAATAAAGAAAGTAGGAACTAAAAAAGGATACCAATTGGGAGAAAAACAAGTTAAAATAATCTGCTATGCAGACGACAAATACTACTCTCTCAAAGTGAAGATGATTTACAACGTATGCTGCACAAATTTAATATAATCACCCGAAAATTTAACATGTTAATTTTCCCAAAAAATACAAAATGTATGGTTGTAACAGCAAATTTACTAAGATGTACATTGGAGCTGGAAGGTCAGATAATCGAACAAGTGATGGAGTTAAATATCTAGGCATCACATTATCTAGCTACGGAAAGCTTGAAACAGAAGTGGAAGATCAAGTGAATAGAGTAAACAGAGCCGCAAATTGCTTGACAAAAAGTTGTTGCCGCGGCAGAAACACGACCTGACACAGAGAGGACAAAAAGGATGTTAGAAACAGCAGAGAAAATGATGGTAAAAGACTATGGGACAGAGCTAGAAGTACAGATATACGAAGTAGATGCAAGGTGGAGAACATCAAGGACTGGGTGAGAAATAGAAGAGTAAAATGGAACGATCATATAAGATTTTATACGGGAACAGGGTAATGTTGTATCAGTGTTAGACAAAGTCGAACAAAGACAACCTGCGTAGTTCGGTCATATGATCCGTATTGGTGATAATAGAAAATTGAAGCAAGTGTGGCAAGTAGTACTGGACAAAATATAACCAGCAACGACGTGGAACAGCTAGATTGGAAAGGCGTTGAAGAGGCGAGGAAACAGTTCGAGAAAAGCGGAGTTGATGGCCAAGATCCGCGACATTTGGAGAAACTTCTACTCCAAAACCTCGAATGTCGTACACCCGTAATGATAAGGTTTGAGAATTAAGTAAGTATATATATAATACGTCAATATTGTCATTATCGGTGATCAAATCATATTAAACTAATAGAAGAATTTTATTTCCAAATAACAAAAGACCTTTTGTTTAAAGTGTTGTTGGTAGATATAATAAAAAACCAATAATAACCCTTGAATAGATTTCTTTTTAATTGAGCACCACAATGTAGAAAAGTATTGACATTACGTTCATTATGTTAAACAAAATACACCTTTTATTGTTGTGTGCTCATATATACAGGTATGTTATTTTACCAGTCATCCTTCTTATACTAGTCATGTTGCTCTTGCAATTTCATATGGTATCATTATAACATCAATGTTATTGTAAATTTTCCTTAAAAGAAGAAAAACTATGAAAAATAACAAATGGATACATTTTAAAAGTTACATGACCGCTATTGTATGGTTGAACGTTGAAAAACGCAATGGTTTACAGTTCTTTGGTTCAATTGAAATAACGCTTGCCTAGCATGACTTGGTAAAAAAGCTATATTTGTAAAAAAAGTTTGTCTTGGAGTTACTGGCATTTTTTTTGTATCGTTGAAGGTCGGAAAGAATCCTATGGTTTGTACGATATCAGCTGTTTTCACCAGCACTCAAACAAAAATCGATATAAATCGATACGAAATCTAATTTAGTTTGAAACAAATTTTGACTGTGTAGATATTAGATTTTATATTGTTACTGGCGAATTCGTATTTGCAAAAGCCCTATCCACTATTTCTGAAGGTATGATTATTATCAGAAATATAATTAACTTCTGATATTGTTGTAAATACAAGAAAGTACTACGATTGCTACAACAAATACACGATTCATGGCAAAACTTATTGGGTAGAAGTGTTTTAAAAGAACTAAGGAATGAGAATTTTAATCTATCCATGTGAATTCGTAAAAGTAACTATAAAATTTAGAATAATGTTTACCATCTAGTATGGTATGTTTTGGTCTTTTCATTACA
Organism: Diabrotica undecimpunctata; assembly: GCF_040954645.1. Classification (NCBI taxonomy): domain Eukaryota; kingdom Metazoa; phylum Arthropoda; class Insecta; order Coleoptera; family Chrysomelidae; genus Diabrotica; species Diabrotica undecimpunctata. Next base: position 54,552,178 of record NC_092812.1, read on the forward strand.
ACTGTATATACTAAAAATCTTAATGATGTATCACTATGGGGAATGCCGTGGATAAAATAGATTAACTAAGGAAAGTTTAGATACAGAACACACCAAAAAAAAACATAATGATAAAATATCCTTGAAAGAATTTAGGAAAAGTAGTATATAAGAGGCTTAGGTGGTGTTTTTTGTTTTTGTTCATTTAAAAACAACACGTTTTTTTTTAAATACCATTAAAATGCAATATGGATGCACAATCAGACGTAGAGTGCACGTGTAAGAGAGAAAAATTTAACATAACGGTGTACAGAATGCTTTTACAGATATATAATACATTAATAGTAATATGTAATCTACCTCCAACTATTCCTTTGGATTATTCTTAAGTTGTTCTCATTCCACAAGTACCTACACTGGAAACCACAAATACCTCACTTCACTCACAAAAAAACCACTAAACTAATTAAACACAAACACAACAATAGTAATTACACAAAAAGTACTAACAAAAATGCAGTCCGGTCCATCGATAATAACAGTGTGCCCGCTGAGATCATAAATTCAAGAAATATTTTCTACCTGGGGCCTCTTGCTCAAAGCTCAGAGGCCAATCCCCACGCCTCGTTACCTCTCTGGTTATTAACTTCCATCCTATTGGCCTGAATTAAATGTTAGAATTTGTGCGGCAATTCATATCCATTACGGTTTCGATAAAAAATGGCCGCCAGTTAATAATATAGGGTGAACCATTTTGTTCATTTCAGACGGAATTATGGCAGCGGTATGTTTTAATTTACAGATGCGGGCTCGATACATTCGGACAGATATCCAATATACACATCAGCCAATTAATCAATGTTAAACACTTATTAAATATGATTGTAACAATTTAAAAACACCCAAAAAAGGCATAAAATTAGATATGATACAATATACAAGAGGAGAACCAAATATAACAATTTATGATCTTCCATATCGTTCTTATTATTTACATCTATTCATATATAAAATAGTGATGATATCTGCGTCCACTCAAGTGCATTCATCCATTCCATTTGAGTTCTTCCTTGTTCTATTTTGTACTTTTATGTTTAGTAATATATTATTGATTTATTTTATTTCTCATTACTTTGTCAAATGGCATCACGTGTAAATTTTCATTTGTTTTACGACGTGCTCTTTAAATATTATATGCACAATTTGCCTTTCTATTCCGTTCCATTCCAGTTTATCTTCACTCTTCTTTTAATATTTATAATAGTAAGTGTCCAAAATTATGAACCATAAGTGGAAACAGGAAATCTACAGTGGTTCAATATTTTGATGGTCTATAGTCTTTGCTATTTAATTCATAAAGCATCAGTAATAGATATATTTTTGTATCAGCAATCACAGTTATATCGTCTGCATATCACACATAAGTTAGGTATTGCATATCTACTTTAATATCTCGTTTACTTTGTTAAGTCTAGTTTCTTGAAGACATTTTCCAAAAGACTGATTTGAAGGGAATTCAAAGATTTCAGTTTTGTAGGTCTAGAAAAAGAAATGACCCACATGATATAGTAAATCATACCTATCAAAAATTCTCGTCCAGCCTAAATTACAGTAATGAGTTCCTAATCCACAAATAACAGGAGGAGGTAGTACCTATTACAATTTAAGACGATTCAACCCTATCAATACACCTCTCAATTATGAGGAGTTTCAAGAAACACTTAATAGCATAAAAGACATTCTCCAGGTCCAGACGACATACCAATACAATTTATTAAAAAACTTCCAATAGAAGCAAAAGAGTTTCTACAGCCAAATTCTTTATTAACCCAAATAAAGATAAATTACAACCAGACATCTTCCTTGAAACTTGTGGAAAAAATAGTCAACAAAAGAATAATGTGGAACCTAGAACACAATATTGTTCTAAAGCTATATTTAGGTAAACAAGCTGGGTTTAAACCAGACAAATCTAAAAAAGACAATATTATTTATCTGGGAAACGCTATTCACGAAGCTTTTAAAAATAATCAATAATATAATGACAATGTACTTTGACATAACTAAAGCATTTGATGCAGTATGGAAACACCGTATATTGAATATTCTAAAAAAAATGGGATACCAAGGAAATATTTTGGCCTACATAAACAATTTTTTAACTTAAAGAGCATTTTAAGTCCGAGCCAATGGTGCTATATCCTATCTTAGAGAACAACAAAACGGAATCCCACAAAGATCGATAATCAGTCCTACCCTTTTTTAATACCAATAAACGATATAATAAAAATCATTGCGAAACCTATTCAGGCAAGAATATATGTTGATGACCTAATTCTTAACATCAAAAGCAAGAACGTTAATCGTATGTCGAGTCAATATTACAAAAAGACTTAAATAAACTAGTAAATTGGTCTCGAAGTAAAGGTTTTAGTTTTTGTTCTAATAAAAAAAATGTATAATATTTTCAAAATCGAGGATAAACCCAACTTTTGACAACAGTTAAATTTGAAAAGTCATGTCAAGCAGTTAATTTTTTCATGTCGAAATGGCCTTAACTTAATAAAGTACTTAGCTCATAAAACAGGGTGCCGATGGTAAAACACTGCTCATGTTATATACATTCTGAATTCGTTCCTAAATCGTGTCGCATATGCATCTGCTAGCATAAACAACGTTAAAACCTTTGGATACATTACATAACACCTGCCTAAGGATTATGCTTGGAGCGTACAGAACTCCGATAAGTAGAATACAAGCTGAAATAGGTGAAACCACGGTTAAGATTCGTAGGCAGCTATTAACCTTTAATTACACTTGTAACATAACTGTAAATAACAGAATTCCAATAAATAACATTTTAAAAGTTCAATATCCCATATTTCCGCAGAATCCATCATGCAATGGACTTAACTGGAAACAATTTCCACCCTTATTTCAATACAAAAATATACCTACATCAACACTTTGGACTTTAAAAATTCCAACAGTCAATTGCAGTCTATTACAATTCCAAAAAATAGCACCAACCCTCATATAGACGCGTCTAAAACTGAAAACGGAGTGGCAATAATTAATAAGACAGAGATTCTTAAACATAGAATTCCAGATAGTGCAACTCTATGCAAATTACCAAGCGATACTGCACGTAAATGCAAATAAGATGAACAAAATATTAATCGTGACAGATTCTGTCATCATGACACATGAATCGCTAACTACAGAAAGGCATCTTGTCCAATATGTACGAATTATGTGTATTTTATTAAAATTGTTTCCAGTAGCAAAACGCAACGTTTACTACAAAAAGGAAACACGTCCGCATATTAGTATTGGCATGGCAACGCTTTCAATATTCTATTTACTGCAGAAAGGAAACTAGTCCAGGACAAGTTCTCTTTCTGCGGTAAACAGTTGCGGCGCTAGAACTGCGTGGCAAATATTCGAACTATCCTCACAGCTGAGTTTAGTCAGACAAAGACACAGTCTTTACTGTGGTTAATAATTAGATTAGAATGAGTGGTTCAGATGAGGAATGGCGTGTAAACAAGAAAAGAAAAAGTTTTACGAATGATGACAAATATAAAAGAAACATAATAAAGAAGTCTAAAGTGGCTGGACAAGAACACGTAAACTGGGTTGGCAAAACTGTACCAGCTAAAAAACCCGGCTCAAATTTTTGCAGGTAAATATTGTTTTATTCATTGTTGTTAATTTGTACATTTTGGTTTAAATACCATTTTACTGATAATTTAATCTTGTATGTATTTCGAAGTAATATTAGGCTACTAAAACCTAACCTCAAAGTCATTTACTTATCTCCACTATCTTTTTCACTGAATTACTGTTACAATAAAGTCTTTTGTTGTTTCAGTTGCAAATCCAATTGCCTTGGAGTTTTCACTGAAAAAGATATGATTGAAATATCCGCCAAACTACATAACATGACAACCAAAACGGAACAGGACATTTACATCCAATCTGTTATGGAAATTAGTCAGATTGCAAGGGAAAGACCCAGGTCTAGTTCGTCAACCGCGAAACCCAAGGCTTTCTGTGTGATTTATTATGTAGTACCTACATAATGGAAAACGTACAAAAGTATGTAAAAATGGATTTATGAAAACCTATGGATACACTGCAAAAGCAGTGTTACCGTTTGTCCCATCTATTGCAACTAAATGAAACACCAACTGACAACAGAGGAAAAAACGTTTCAGGAAATGCAATACCTGGGTCCGTACTGTCTAAATTAAGGGTTCATGTAGAATCATTCCCCACCAAAGTACATCACTATACAGGAAAAGAAAAAAAGTATTTTTCAGCTAATATGAATTTCAAAATCATGTACGACATGTTCATTAAAAAAGAACATAGTTTCCTTATTTCAACATTAGGAACTGAGAAAAGGCTCTCCTACAAGTTTTTTTGGACATATTTCAAGGAAAACTACCCTTCTATTGGCTTTGCCCAACCAGTTAAAGATGCATGTGTTACATGTGAGGAAATAAATTTAAAAATAAAAAGTCCTGTTTTGAATGAGAATGCAAATCGAACAGCTGTCGCTGAGCCAACAGTACACAAGCGTAAATCTAAAAAGTTCTATGCATCACTGAAAGAAGTGACCACGCAGTGTGTCAGTAAGCCTGAAGAAAATGTTGGCATCTGCATAGATTTTATGGCCAACATATCTCTACCTTGTATTCCTGTTCAAGATCCCTCTTACCTTAGACAGCTCACTGTAAACGTCTTTGGTGTGCATAATCTCGCGACACGGGAATGTACAATTTTTATCTATCATGAAGGTGAAGGGAGTAAAGGCTCAAACGAAGTTTGTACTATGTTAGATTGGTACATAAAAAACAAAATTGACAGTAGTGTAAAAAACCTTTATCTGTTTGGGAACAACTGCGCAGGGCAAAATAAAAATAATACTGTGATCAGCATGATGATGTACTTGTGTGAGATAAAAAAGTTTAATGAAGTCAAACTAACCTTTCCTGTTAGGGGCCACTCTTTTATGCCAAATGAGAGAGATTTTGGCATCATCAGAAGAAAATTAAAGCAAGAAGAACGATATTACACTATTAATGAGGTTGAAAAGCTTATAATGAAATCATCAAAAATTGACGGCAAATTTTCTGTTATTAAAATGACTGCTGATGATTTTATTGACTTCAGTTCATGGTGGCCCCAGTTTTATAAAAAAAACCTGCCTAAGTGATGATTCGTATGACAAAAATGTCCCAACAAACCAAAAAAGGGCTTTTGCCATATCACAATACAGAAAAATGACTTTTTCATCAAAGAATCCTAACACGGTTCAATGTAAGATGAACATCGGCGGCTTCATAATGGATGAAATCAAACTACGGAATGCAGTACAGCCAATTCAGGCTCCTACTAGAAGAGCATATTCAACTGCACTTCCAATTAACAACAAGAAAATGGAAGACATGAAGAAAACATTGGTATACATCCCGGAAGAAAAAATGAACCTTAGAACTTCTTAAAGTTTCTTGTTTACGGCAGAAAGGGAACATGTCCTTAACACAAAAAAATTCTCTACCCTCTCCTCTTAAAATATTTAAATATTTTATAAGTATGTAGTAGTCCAGAATGCCCAATCACATAAACCTTAAATGCAAAAAAATTAATACCAGTAGTGTGTTTGAGTTTACCAAGTTTTTTGTCTCTCCTGAAAAATTGGCAAAACTGGACTTGTTGCCTTTCTGCAGTTAGCGATTTACATATTCAGGAAAATATACTTGCATCATCCATTAGCTTTACTAAAAAAAAAGAACAAAATAAATTGAATAACTACTGAATATACAAGCATTACGTTTCTCTAGGTCCAATCACATGTTGGAATAGAAGGTAATGAAGCAGCAGACAGAAATGCTGAAGAAACTATAAATGATAACAGTATCCCCATGTCACCCAGTCTATAAGTATGGATCAAAAAGCTACTTCACAAAGTACCTGTTCAAGAACTGGAACAATAAATGAAAATCCACACCATCAAAGATTCAGGAGATAAAAAATAAGATTGTATTACGGAAACCACCCGAGGTATCTAGACGAAAGCAAATAATTATTTCCAGTTTACGACTTGGACATGCACAGTTTTCCCATGAACATGTTTCTTAAAAAAAAGAACGCCTAACTTGTGATGATTGCGGTTCACCCCTTACAGTTAGTGGACAAGTGCGAAAAGTTCAATCGTTACAGAATTAAATACCATTTACCAAAAAATCTTAAAGACATTTTAAATTCAGAAAACAACCTACTTTTGTTTTTAACGACTTTAATTTACTAAGCCAAGTGTTATTAACTGTTACAGTTCTGGTAAAAAATATTTTAGCTAATGGTTGTAAATTACTTGATCCCTGTTACCTACTGTGCTATCACTGTTATCACGATATTAAGAGAGAAATAATTTATGGGGCACTACATGTGCATTGCAATGAAGAACCAAATCCGATGTGTCCACTTGGGGATCTTTTTAATAGTTATAGACAAATTTTAAAGTGTTACAAGTATATTACGATTATTAGAAAGTAGCCAAAGGTATTTAAACATACATTTCTTGATTTTTTACCATCAGGTTTACTGCCAATGCTTAAAACATTTATGAAATTTTCCTCTTTACTCTATAAAGAAGAAATACCACTTCAGTTATAAAAATAATTATTAGAGTGCATTAGGAATTGCAGCCGCCATTTCCAACGGTAACCAGCCATGAAGAAATAATCTGATTTTTTAATTATACTTATTAAATGTAATTAAGTGCCAATTTGGATTGATATACAGGGTCGTATCAATGATATTAAAATTCACTTATGGATTCGTTAAATGAAGTTTTTTATACTTAAAAAGGGATAACTCTCGGGAGTTGGCTATATACCATATAGACCAAAAACGTGAACATCGAAGTAAAACGCTTCTGTTGTAATTGGTATATTTAATTAAAATTAAATTAAAAAAGTCCTAAATTAAAATAACCACAAAACGAAACAGTGGTTGGATTTAAGTGGATTAAACCGTACTTAAAAATATTAAATTATATAGCAATATGCCGATGAAATTAGATTGACAGAATTAGATTGAAATTAGATTGTAGAATTATATCAGAAGTGTTTTTCTTCGATTTTCGAGTTTTTTGAAGTAAGGATATACCTAAAAGAGAAGAATACAAAAAACTACAGAAAAATTATCTAGATTTAAAAAAAAATAAGAAAGAAAAGAACATCGTTCCCAGATTTCATTAAATCTACTTGCTATTTTATTATAAAGAGTATACCAAACATTTAAAATTTAAGTCAATGCAATCTACTAAAATCTGGATATAAATTGTAATTCCCTTTAAATTTATTAAATTCTGAGAGCAACGATTAATGTGAAACATGATATCTATTACAATATGATTGGAACTTACAGGGGTAAATCAATTAATAATGTGTTGATGCACCTCCTGGGGTATCTCGTTTCCATTATGTCCCCGACGTATTCAATTCGGGATAAATCTGGGGATATCGGGGGTCAGGATAAAAGATTGACTCCAACCTGTTCAAATAAGTCTATGGTGTCCCTCAATGTTATCATAACATATCTCAATGTTCTCATAACACTCCTAAAAAATTTGATGTTGAAGCGTTTTGGGTGAGACGGTACCCGATATTATTTTTAACTGCGTGGAATGGCATAGACCTGACAAATACTCTACACATAAGGTATCTTTCCCTATCGATAAAATTGACTAAGTCTAAAGACCTAAAATTTAGCCCAAAGAAGATGCAGTTAGAAGATTTAACTTCAAAAGAAATTTTCAGCACATAAAGAAGATGGAAGAAGAAACCTAGAAACTTCTACAAATTCTTATCAAAATAAACTCATTCGACAAGGCACGGTAGGCATATTTGATGTAAATTTGCAGTGTATTTCAAATAAAGTCGATATGATCAATGCTTTTCTTGCGGACCAAAATTTCTATGACGTCATATGTTTTTCGGAGCACTGGCAAACTAAAGAAGATCTAAAATTAATTAGCATCTCCGATTTTGCATTAACTAATTTTTTTTGTAGGGTAAAAAAGAAAAAAAGATGGACAATTTATGTAAAAGAAAATCTAATCTATTCTTACCTTCAATAAAAACCAATATTTTAACTGTATACAGATCAGGTAAGGGTGACTTTGATCTGTTTTTGGTAAATTTTGAGAATGTTATAGCGTCCTTGTTTAGTGAAGCAGACAAACTGATCATACTTGGTGATTTTAATTTAAATTTTAAAATTGAATTTGACAATTCTTTTGATATTCAAAATCTATTAATACCTTTTGGTCTAAAAGTTACTATAAACGATTATAATAGAACAAATCTTAGTCCAGTAGTTGCATCGACAACATTCTGACAAATTTTTATTACTTCTTCTGGCTTAATAATTCACTGTGATTTTATTACTAATTCCAATAATAAACCTAGAGACTGCTGGAAAATAGTAAATTTCGAAAGAAACAATACAAGATCGAGTTCGGTACAACCTAATCTAACCCCAGACGAAATAAATCAATTTTTTATTACAATTGCAGTGAATATAAATACATCCCTACCCACTTATATGTCCCCTTCAGTTACAGAAATTATCCTTCTCCGAGCAAGTCCTCCTTTCACTCATCTTATTAATTTAATTCTATCAACCGGAGTATTTCCGGAAGTACTAAAATACTCAAAAGTACTACCTAGCTATAAAAAAGGTAACTACTAAAAAACTGACAATTACAGACTCATAAGCATTGTTTCTACTTTTGGGAAAGTGATTGAGAATTGAAACAACAATTAGATTCTAATAATTATTTTAGTAACTCACAATATGGATTCAGAAGTGCTCGTTCTACTACGAACAAGGTATACAATGTTGTGGATACCTCGTTCTACTACGAACAAGGTATACAATGTTGTGGGCGAGGTGATTGAGGGGCTTGAACGCGGGAATCGCATAGCAATTTCTTCGACTACCACTTGTCCAAGGGGTTTTACGCACTTTGCTCCACAAATTAAATTACTATGGAATCAGAGGTGTCCCTATTAAGCTTATAACTTCTTACCTATGTGGCAGATATCAGGCGGTAGTGTCTAAAAGTCATCTTTCCGATTTTCTATCCGTAAAACATTGAGTCCCACAAGGTTGGGTCTTAGGACCTCTTTTGTTTATTATTTATGTCAACGATTTGTCTAAATTCATATCTCCGTACAAATCCGTATAATCCGCAAATGATACGACATACGTTATATCAGGAAAAAATAATGATGGTTTAAAAATGTCTTACGGGGAAGTTTCTACTAGATGTAGCACAAAACGCAAAACTTGGTTATATCTGCAAGTAGGTACTTTACATAATGATCCAGATAACAAAGAGACTGTTAAACTATTGGCAATGATTAAAAACTACTATACATATGCTATGTGCAGTTTTTAATCAATGCTATTCAATAATCATAGATAATCGACTGAACTTGTTGGCTGATATCTCACAACTAAAGAAAAAGCTCATTATTTGTTATTCGCCAACTAGCAAGGGTTGTCAACTTTGAAACATTAAAGATGGCATATTTTTCTTTATTTCACTCACACCTAAGCTATGGATTAATCATATGGGGCAATTAAACGGATGCTCTTCAAATTTTCCGAATGCATAATAAAGATGTCAGCAGAGATATAAAAGTTGACGGGCTCAGCATTTTTTTATAATTTTTTTAAATAAGGACAAACAATTTTATTTCAGAAGTGGTTTCCACACTGTATATTTTCAGAAAACCTTGTACGTGTGTTACTTTCAAGAGAAAATAGTATGTACAATGAAATAACTCGTAAAAAATCCCTACAGCTTTTTTTAGTTAAAATTAAATATATTGGATACACTATTAAATAGTGAAAGACTGCTATCAAAAAAAAAACCGTCACTTTCCAAATGTAGACACGACTTTTACTATACAAAAGCTATTCAAAGCTGGTCAAGATAAAAAAGTACATGTTGGTTAATTTTTTGACAGATACAAGAAGCATAAATAGTTTTACCAGTATAATTAAAGTGAAATTTTATTGCCACAGTTAATTTAAAGAGGTATCAAGAGAGGTAAGTTTATAAACGCAAGCTTAGAGAATTAAGTCAAGAAACGTATTAAAAAAACGATTATTTGGCCAACCTGTCTTAGATAAGAGTACATTTTCTTTCATATATATATATATATATATATATATATATATATATATATATATATATATACATATATATTGATAAACTAATATGTGGAAGTTCCCTTTGGATTTTTTGCAGAATCGCAATTGTGAGACGCTTTAGACTAAGGATCAAGATGTGGCCCACCAAAAGTGGACAGTTGAAAAATCCACTGTTTCGGCACGGACACTTGTTTACGTTTCTGAACAAAAAGGTATTTTTCGTTAAAGTTGTGTCTGTGGTCTGATTGGTCATTTAAATTCGTAACCAAGTAACAGTTGGTCTGTATTAACGGCTTTAGTAGTTTTCCGAGTATTATCTTCTTTTTGTTATAACTATATATATTTTTTTTATGTTAAAATCGAGGCATTATTTTTTTCTGTCATTCTCTAGATAAGAGCCTGCAGACTTTCCATCGTACTCCTCTTTCTACTTTTTATCTTCTGGCAGTTGATCTAATAATATTTTTGAAACGAAACACAAACATGGGGAAAGGAACAAAAAATGGTTTCCGATTGTAAATAATTTAAGTTTGTTAATAATAAAATCAACGTCAAAAAATGCGTAGCAAAAGAAACAAACTAAAAGCCTTAACTCCAAATTCTCTCTACTTAGGAAGTTAAACCTTTTAACCTTGGATTTTGTTTCAGACAGACTAATTTGGTAATTTAAGCAACCAATAGCAGCTTTCGGCTTTGTAACTTATTAATTTACTTAATTGCCAGTTAGGACCACATGCGTGATGTATTAAATAATTTGGAGCTTGCTTCTTTTCTCACGGTTTCATTTCAACCATATTAATATATTTTAGTAAATAGTAATTGATGTAATTCTGAGGTATTTTAGTGAATTTTGAATATACAGATTTTCTTATGTGTTATTAATTATTGCACATATCGATATACTCTACCTAATATTGATATAATGATTTCGTTAGTGTTCTCGAATCATCTCTCAATAATTATGAAAAGTCATATTGAAGTAATACAATTATACATTAAAGCCACAAGTTGAATAAGGTATCAAAAAATATAACAGTTTATTTGGACTGGATAAGTAAACCAAAAATTACCTGAAATATATCGTTAAAGACCCTTATGCTGATATGGATGTCAAGCTCAAGAAACCATCCAACATCTTATCGAGGCCTGCGAGTCATTTGCTGCAACTGAATATAAAGAACGGCCTGACTCAGTAGGAAAGATTCTTCATTAAGAGATATCTCTCAAACTGGGACTTCTCCAAATAAACCATCCCCCATATTATCAATAAATTCCTGAGATCATACTTGGTAATAACAACTGCAAGGTATACAGAGACCTTATTGTGCTCATGGACCAAACATAATATGTCACATAATGGACCAGATCTCATACTAGTTAATAAATAAAGAGACAAATAACATTAATTATTGATGTGGCAAAATTCAAAAACGAAGACAATGGAGAGTGAGAAGTACCCAGACAATACCTATTATTCTCTTTACTACTGGAGTCATTCCAAAGAACCTACTACAAAACATAAAAAAGCTGGGTGTGAATAAACATCTCTAAGACTATAGTTTTATAGAGCATATTACTCTCAACGTACAGATGTGTAAGAAAAGTTTTGGGAGATACTCCAGCATACCAAGTCACCAGGGCTCACTCCTTTTGATACCATAGGTATCTGGGATGAATGAATCTTCCCGTTAGAGGGAGTGAGTATGCTTAAATTTGTAGGCAACTATTAATTTTGTTACCACTGCGTTTTAACTTATACTGGGAATAACATTAGTGGAGCACTGGTTAGTCTCTCCCTAAGAATCAAAGTATATAAAGTGTACATTAATAACATAAAATATGTTGACGACACAAATAATAACATCGAAGAACTATAACAAGCACTAAATTTTGTCCGTAAGGTATATGACCTAACATACATTTAACAACACATTTTTTATGGCTACTCGAATAAGCAGAATGAATATTCAGTATGATAACGAAGATTTTGGCTCAACAATTTCAGAAAATAGTTCAACCGCTCATCAATAGGAACCGACCAATAGGAATCAAGATGAATAGTTTCTTAATTAACAAATCGATATGAAGGGACCATGTCTATAAAAATATCAAGAAATTTTCTAGGATCACCGATAGTGATCTGAACAGGTGATCAAATTTCCTTATTAAATAATAAGTCAACGGAGGTTTTAGATTTTCTACATATTTTGAATCAAGCGCATGACATAAAACATATCAAAGTTATTATAGATGTTTATAAGCTAAAAAGTCAGCCCTTTTTCACACGGTTTTTATAATATTAATTTTAATAAAACGTTGACTTTTGTTTAATATATCTCAAAATTGAAGCCTTAATGAATAAATACCTCTAGAACCACTGTTTGGGCAAGTACAATTGAATAACTTACAAACATTTATAAACACTGCAAAATTAATGGTTTTGCAATTATCTTGGTCAATTATTGATGTATTTTAATTTAGAAACTAGCAAATTAAAGAACTTTTTAAGATCTTCAGCTTTTATTTGAACCATTTTTCTTATAATTTTCAATTTTGAAAAGTATTCAAATTTAGAACAATAATTATTGTATGCACTGGATCCTTTTACACTTTTGCAACTATTTTCTTGTCTTGTGGTTTATTCCAAGAAATATAAAACATCACTTTATTCTGCTGTCTTTTCGGTTTATTCTTTTTTCGCAATATTTAGAGTTTTCAAAATATTTTTAAAAGTATTTTGAGAGGAAATTGAAACGTCAATAAACGTACTTTAACCTTTAATTGTGGCTTATTCCCATTTAAATAGTAATTAATTTAGAGTTTGTTCGGTACATTTAAAACAAAATCTTCGATAAAAATTTCACAAGACCCTGTATTGATAATTAAATTCTAACTATAAAAGCTCTAATCACAAAGAAAATATCTCCAAGACAGATAATGGACTATTCGGAGAAACTATTAGGGTGAAGTAAATTTGAAAAAGCAACAAAAGTGGCAGTTCTTGAGACTCAATTATAGATTGATATCTTAAACGGCCTTAAAGGCAATTTCATATGTCAAGAAGGTGCCTTTGTAGGTCTGTGGCCAAGATGATTCTTGATTTTTAAACAATTAAAGTCGGTTTCCTATATATATATATATATATATATATATATATATATATATATATATATATATATATATATATATATATATATATATATATATATATATATATATATATATATGTATATATTTCACTTATATATATATATATTGATACGATTACGGTTTATAGAAAATAATTTATAAGTTATATACTACATATTTGGTTGTTTTAAATAAGTTATATACTAGAGAATTTAATAAAAATATATTTATGTGAGGGTATTTTTAATAAATTAGCATATAATTAAGTGTAAAAAGTTGTATTTTAGTAATTATAATGTGGTAGATAGATTTAAGTGAGCCATGTGCCTAGGCAACCAGAAATACTCTCGAAATTTGACAGATATTTATACTCTGAAGTGACGTTTAAGAATATTTACGAATATAAGTGGGTTATAATAATATATTGTTTGAAATGTGTATTTTATTAAATTAGAATGTTAAGTTACTAATTTAATTATATATTCTGATCTGAAAAGCCTAAATGTAAACAAAATTATTAATAGAAAAGAATGGAATTCTCTGGATCTCCGGAGATGGCCATGTTTGCGAAATGGTTTGTTCCAGAAAATTCAGACATGTATTAAATAGAACTAAATTGGAACATGATCTATTACGAGATGGTTCTGGAATATCCGAAAGATATAAATACCCGTGATTTGGATTCAAGATGGCAGTTTTTATTCAGAAGAGGCAGTTATGGCAGTTTTTAGAAGTTTTTAGTTAGAAGTCAAGCAGTTTATTATGAAAGTTAGTAGAGTGAAGTAAATTGTTCAGAATTTTCAAGACAGTCAGTGAATCAGTTACAAATAGTCAAATAGTTTAATATAGTGAGTTAAATGAAGATTAAAAATTATGCATATAATTTAATGCACATTTATAATTATACACAAATAATTATTGAAGATAAAAAAAGGTATATTGGAAGAAATTAAATTATATTATGGTTGGAGATTAGTATAAATCAACTTATAATAATTGGATATTGGTATATTGAAAAGAAGAATAAATATAAATGCTGTTTGCTGGTTTGGTTGGTGGTGTATAGATGCTGGTGAAGAAAAATATATCTTAAATTGGTAGAAGCTGATAATTGAAAAAAGTAATTTCACAAAAAACAAGGATAACTGAAGTACGAAGACATTCAGTGGTGATTAGAATCTATATACTTAGTGGAAAATAGTTCATTTAGGCATTCAGTGAAAGAAAGGTACAAAATTTTGTTAATATAATTTAGTTAGTGTCATAACAATTTCAATTTTGAAGATAGTTTGTTTAAATTTTAGATTGTCTATAGAATTTAATTAGTTTTATAAGAATATCAGTTTAAAGATAGTTTATTTTAAATTTACATTGACTAGGTTAGATATATATGTGTGTTTCATAATAGTTATAATAAAGATAATTTAAAAAAGTACTTACAAGCTAATTCTTTGAGAACCGCGATAAAAACCCTATATAATATATTATTAAAAATACTCATTGCTCATCATTCAAACAAAAAACACATCATAACAATTTGGCACCCAACGCGGTGGCTCTCTATTTAAAAGAATTAGTTTGGGAAGATAAGTGCTCTCATATAATTAAATTAATTATCAGTAGAAAGAAAAAATTATAGATTTTATTTTTAATTATATTTGAACAAGTAAAGTCTCAAAATGTCTCAAGGAAAGAAAGGTACAAGAAGCAAAAAGAATGAAGAAGATGTGGAAGTAGAAACACAACCTATACAAGAGGAGAGTTTAGTTCAAGTTCCACAAGATACTGCAGAAATGAATCCAGAAAGAGAGGAAAATGTCAATATGGCAGCTTTGATGTCATTAATGATGCAGATGAACAAGACAATGGAAGAGAATACGAAAAAAATGGAAGAGAATTCAAAAGAAATCAAAGAAGACATAAAAAAATTGGAAGAGAATTCAAAAGAAGTCAAAGAAGACATGAAAAAAATGGAACAGAAATTGGAAGAGAATTATAGAAAATTAGAAAAGAAAATAGAAGATAATAATAATAAAATTGTAAAACAAATGGAAAAACAAATGGATAAAAAACTTGAAGCTGCAGAAAAAAAAGTTGCAAATGAAATAAAAAGTATACGGAATGACTACAAGAAAAGGATAGACAATGAGAGGACAGAAGTAAAGAGGATTATTCAAGATAATAAAATAGATATAGAACAGAAAATAGAGTTACAGAAATGTAACTTAGAAGTAAAAATTAACGAAGACAGGAGAAACACAGAAGAAAAATTAGACGATATACAACAAAATATCCAAATAAATAGTAATCAAATAAGAAATGTGGAACAGAGAATAGATGATATTTCACAAATGAGAGACATAGGGAGACCTTACTTAAATTTAACAAATGAGACTGGGATTAAATTCTCTGGTAATATAAAAAATTTGCATCCTAGAGTATACATAAATAGTTTAAAACATAAATTAAGATTTGTGAATAATATTAATGATATTAAAGATTATATTAGAATGACATTAAATGACAATGCAGCAACTTGGTTTGCTAGTATTGAAAATGATTTAGATAACTTTCAAACATTTGAAAATAAATTTTTAAATTATTATTGGGGTGAATTAGAGCAAGCAAAGTTTAGAGAAATTCTATATTTTGGAAAGTATAATCACAATTTAAAATCAAATATGGTAGATTATGCATTGAAATTGATAACAGTTGCAAAATATTTAGAACCACCACTTAGAGAGGATGAAACAGTCTTAAATGTATCTAGACATTTTGATGCTGATGTTGTGCAAACCGTAACTGTACAAAATATTCAAACAATAGATAGTTTTATTAATTTTATTCAAAGAATACAAAGAGGCAATATGACAAGTAATAATAACAACAGAAAAAACAACAATACTTTTCAATATAATAAAAATGATAATCAACAATATAGACAATCATATAACAATAATACTAGGTATGGTGATAATTTACAAAATTTTAATAATACTAACACTAATCCAAATAGACAGAACTTTAATAATAATACTAATTATAATAGACAAAATTTTAATAATAATACTAATTATAATAGACAACAGTTTAATAACAGTACTAATAATAATAGACAAGATTTTAACAATAGAAGAAATACAGAGCGACCTAACTATAACAGACAGGTAAATTGTGTTCGAAGGAATAGGAGCTGCGAAGACAGGGAACGAAATAATACAAGGCAAGAAAATGTGAGTAGAAGTCATAGTAGGGAAAGACATAGGACATCAGATCCAAGTGGTCAGATACAATCTGACAATTCTAAAAATCAAAATTTTGTGCAGTAAACTTTCTGAATTACAAGTTAGGCCATTGCTATTATGAAAAACCTTGTGAATTTATTTCTTTAGATGAAGAGAAAATTATTGAATCTATTAATTTAATTTATATAAATGCTTTGGCCAAAAATAAAATGATTAAAATTATGATAGATACTGGTTTAGAAAGTACTTTAGTCTCGGAGAATTTTATTTTTAATACATTAAAACTATCAGATATAATAAAGATTCCAAAAATTAAAATTATTGGTGCAAATAATAAGAAGTTGGGTGAAATTGATAAACTAGCCAATTTTAAATTTAATATTCTTAATAAAGAAATTAATATGCAAGGATTTATTGTCAAGGATTTATGTGTTGATATATTAATGGGAAATGATGAATTGGAAAAGAAGAAAGTAAAGATAGATTTTGAAGAAAAAATGGTAACTTTGGAAGGGCAAATAATTAAATTTATGCAGAAAGATGAGGTAGAAGAAGGAATAAGAGTTGATAGGATATTATTAAAAGAAAATAATGATGTGTATGAAGAAGAAATGTATTTTGATGATAGGGAAATGTCCCAAAAGAATGTAAAGAATAATTATTGTAGTGAATATTTAAGGAATGGAAATTTTAAGCAGATGGATGCCTACGAGGCGGAGTGCGTAAAATTGGAAGCAAGGAATAATGAGTACATATTGAAGAATAATGTGATTTGTAAAGAAGAAGATATGATGAAAGTTTTAAATTGCCCTGAAGAATATAAATCAATAGTCATTTCCATATTGCAGCAACACAAGGGACTTGTCAATAAAGAAAATAGAATTGCACAAAATTATATCCATAATATAAAAGTTAAAGAAGAAAAAGATTTTAAAACAAAATCATACCCAATACCATATAAATACAGAGAAGAAGTAAACAAAACAATTAATAATATGTTAGAAGATGGGATCATTGAGAAGGCAGACACACGTTTTATTAACCCCATAGTAGTAGTACGAAAAAGATCAGGTGAAATCAGGTTATGTTTGGATGCAAGGAATATTAACAAGATTACGGAAAAGCAATTTGAAGCACCAATGAGTATAGATGGAATATTAGGAAGAATTACAGGAATGTCATTTTTCACTAAAATCGATTTACAGCATAGTTTCTGGTTAATACCTCTAGAAAGAAAAAGTAGACAGTATACAGGATTTCAGATAGATGGAGTAGTATATCAATTCAAAGTAGTACCATTTGGACTTCAATCATCTTGCAGTGCTCTATGTAGATGTCTTCATGATATTTTGGATCAATATGAACATTTTGTAATTCACTACATTGATGATATATTAATTTTTTCTAAAACGGCTGAAGATCATGAGAAACACCTAAAAATTATAATAAATAGATTAGACAAAGTTGGACTAAAAATAAATCAAGAAAAATGTACATTTTTTCAAAAAGAAGTCATATATCTAGGTTATAAACTTAACACTAAGGGAATCGAAATGGATCCAGAACGGACACAAGTCATTCAGGAATATAAAACACCACACAATTTAAGAACTTTAAGAGGATTTATTGGAATAATTAATTATTATAAAAGGATGATACCAGATCTAAGTATAAAAGAACTTCCATTACTTGAACTACTGAGAAAAGGTGTAAAATGGAGATGGGATCAGAGAAGAGAACTAGCATTCCAAGAAATTAAAAACATTTTTCTGTCAAATTTGAAAATATACTATCCTGACTATACACAGCCATTCATACTAAGAACAGATGCATCAATAGAGAGATTATCAGGGGTATTATTACAAATACATGATGGGGTCGAATACCCAATACAATTCATTTCAAGAATTACAAAGCCACATGAAAAGGGTTACTCAGTTTCAGAATTAGAACTAGCAAGTATAATACACTGTGTCACAAAATTAAGATTTTATTTGTTGGGTAATGAATTTACAATAGAAACAGATCACCAAGCTTTAACGTCTATATTAAATAACAAATATGGAAACAGTAGAATACATCGGTGGAGTCTAATACTTAGTGAATACTGCTTTGAAATCAAATACATTTCTGGAAAATCCAATATAGTGGCAGATGCTTTATCAAGGTTAGAAAATACACCACAAAAAGGGCAGCGAACAATAAAAATTGGATTAAATCAATTAGTAGAAAGTACAGGATTATATTCTAAAGAAGAAATTATAAGAGATCAGATCAATTTGAGTGAAAAACAAAAAGTCCTTAGGAAAGATGGGGTATATTATAAAATAATAAATGGCATAGAAGTATATGTAATAACTAGAACTTTAGCAAAGAAAATATTGAAAAATTTACATAACAATTATATGCATATTGGTTCAAGAAAGCTATGGATGCTATTTAGGGACAATTATTTTGCAAAGAATGACATAAGTATAGCAAAGGAAATTACTACCCAATGCCCAATATGTCAACTAAACAAAGAAAAGAATTTCAAAAACCAGAACACATATAAATCTAATGTTGTATATGAAAAACTAAATACAGTTTCCATGGATTTTATTTCAAATTTAGTTCTCAGTCCAACAGGAAAAAAGCATATACTAGTGATAGTTGATTTATATACAAAATTTATTAAACTATATCCCTGCTCCAGAACAAATGTTAAAACATTAAAATTATATATTAATCAATTTTTCGAAGAAATAGGACCATTTAGAAATTGCATAATAGATAATGCTACATATTTTAACAACCAAAAATTTCGGACATTTTGTGAGAAAAAGGGAATCAACATTCATTTTACAAGTATCAGACATCCTCAGGCAAATCCTGCAGAAAGATATATTAAAGAAGTTATAAAATATTTAAGGATACTGTGCCAAAATCAACACGAAACTTGGCAGCAACATATACCACAAGTAGAATATTTTTTAAATAATACACATAATTTGAATACAGAGGAAGTACCAGAATATTTAATGTTTGGCCATATAGGAAACAGAAAGTGGATTAGTGAATATAATCAGGATATGTTAGAACAAGTAATGCAGAAAGTGAATAACCGAATTAGGAGGAAAGCTGAAAAATATATCAGAAGACAAAATCGAAATATAAAAAAACCAATCACATTTCAAAAAGGAGACCTAGTGTTAATTCGTTCACTTAGAAAAAGTAATGTTAAAGAAAACCGTTGTAAGAAATTACAACCAATGTTTGAAGGTCCATATACAATTGAAAATCAGAATGGACTAAATAGTTATGTGTTAATAGATGCAGAGAACAGACTAAGAGGCATATTTCATATCAACGACATTTTTCAATATCATGAAGAGATTGAATAATGATTTCTATACCTTTAACACAAATATAATAACACTAATAACTTACTGATAGATCCATTTCATAGATAGATGGTAGATTTCTTTGTTGTGAATAAATTTGACATCATACTTGTTGAATTTTGTACATATGGAAATTGTTTGGTACCCTAAAAATCATAATTTGGGGTTAGATACTAAAATTGCTATAAAAATGTCTTTCTAATATAATAAAGTGGAAAAACTTACCAATTTATATTGATGAAGTTATTTTGAATGGAAATAATTCCTAGATTTTGTCTATAAATAAACAGAACACAATATCCATTATATTTTTAATTAAGGTTATATTTTATTCTCTGATATCGCATCCATTGCTCCATTTGACATGACAGTTTGACCATAGAATAGCCGAACTGTGCTCCGTTGTTCTCTGTTTTGACATAGACAGCGAACAGGGATGTATTTAACACATTTTAAATAAAAAAAAAAAAAATTGATTTATTAAATTTAATAAGGTATGAGAAAATTAATATTTAAAAAAATAATAAGTAAATTATTTATTTTAAATATTATTTTGGGGTATTGATACGATTACGGTTTATAGAAAATAATTTATAAGTTATATACTACATATTTGGTTGTTTTAAATAAGTTATATACTAGAGAATTTAATAAAAATATATTTATGTGAGGGTATTTTTAATAAATTAGCATATAATTAAGTGTAAAAAGTTGTATTTTAGTAATTATAATGTGGTAGATAGATTTAAGTGAGCCATGTGCCTAGGCAACCAGAAATACTCTCGAAATTTGACAGATATTTATACTCTGAAGTGACGTTTAAGAATATTTACGAATATAAGTGGGTTATAATAATATATTGTTTGAAATGTGTATTTTATTAAATTAGAATGTTAAGTTACTAATTTAATTATATATTCTGATCTGAAAAGCCTAAATGTAAACAAAATTATTAATAGAAAAGAATGGAATTCTCTGGATCTCCGGAGATGGCCATGTTTGCGAAATGGTTTGTTCCAGAAAATTCAGACATGTATTAAATAGAACTAAATTGGAACATGATCTATTACGAGATGGTTCTGGAATATCCGAAAGATATAAATACCCGTGATTTGGATTCAAGATGGCAGTTTTTATTCAGAAGAGGCAGTTATGGCAGTTTTTAGAAGTTTTTAGTTAGAAGTCAAGCAGTTTATTATGAAAGTTAGTAGAGTGAAGTAAATTGTTCAGAATTTTCAAGACAGTCAGTGAATCAGTTACAAATAGTCAAATAGTTTAATATAGTGAGTTAAATGAAGATTAAAAATTATGCATATAATTTAATGCACATTTATAATTATACACAAATAATTATTGAAGATAAAAAAAGGTATATTGGAAGAAATTAAATTATATTATGGTTGGAGATTAGTATAAATCAACTTATAATAATTGGATATTGGTATATTGAAAAGAAGAATAAATATAAATGCTGTTTGCTGGTTTGGTTGGTGGTGTATAGATGCTGGTGAAGAAAAATATATCTTAAATTGGTAGAAGCTGATAATTGAAAAAAGTAATTTCACAAAAAACAAGGATAACTGAAGTACGAAGACATTCAGTGGTGATTAGAATCTATATACTTAGTGGAAAATAGTTCATTTAGGCATTCAGTGAAAGAAAGGTACAAAATTTTGTTAATATAATTTAGTTAGTGTCATAACAATTTCAATTTTGAAGATAGTTTGTTTAAATTTTAGATTGTCTATAGAATTTAATTAGTTTTATAAGAATATCAGTTTAAAGATAGTTTATTTTAAATTTACATTGACTAGGTTAGATATATATGTGTGTTTCATAATAGTTATAATAAAGATAATTTAAAAAAGTACTTACAAGCTAATTCTTTGAGAACCGCGATAAAAACCCTATATAATATATTATTAAAAATACTCATTGCTCATCATTCAAACAAAAAACACATCATAACAATATATATATATATAAGTGAAAATACATATTACTTGAATCTCTTATTAAAAGTAATTTACTCTATGAAGTTGAACATTGACATGAGTTGACGATTGTTGGGTTACAGACATAAAACGACACATTTAATATGGTATGTTCATGTACTGACTATAAACGAAACAAGGCTATCAAAAAAAATCAGATAACACATACTACCGAATTTAAAGGATTTCAGGTAATCCCGAACAGAGAGAATATTATAAATTATGAGTAGAAATTATGAACACGAATCTTGGAGGCCAATAAAATATTTGTATGGTGCGGAAAATCTATATAACACCAGTAAAGTAAATAAAATGGATACAAAAAAATGGAATGTACAAAAGTTGAAAGATGCGATAATTGCAGAACGGTACTCTGAAAACATCAACAGGCTAAGGAATCAAAATGTAAATGAAGAAGGCCAGACAGATATAGACTCCTACTGGACCAGAATAAAGGAAGACATTGAAGCAGCAGCGAAAGACGAAATGGGAACAGAAATGTATGCCCGTAAAAATCATCGGTTTGACGATGAATACAACAAAAGAAAAAAATGAAGCCTACAGAAAGATGCTTACCCGACGAACTAGAACAGCTGTAGAGAATTACCAGACAAAGAGAAGAGAAGAAAAGAGGATACACAAAAGAAAAAAACGAAACCACCTAAATATATAGAAAGCCTCAACAGAGAGAAAGAATTCAAAGCATTCTTTAAGAAAGTTAATACCATCAGAAAATAATTCAAGGCAACCACAAGACAATGCATAAGTCAGAATAGCGACTTATTAACAACAAGGAAAGATGTATTGAATAGATGGGTGGAATACTTTAACCAGGCACTTAATATGGAGGAAGAAGAAGAAAACCTGGAAGACGAAAGAGATGAGGTAAGGGGAGCAGACGAAAGGGAAGAGGAACCACCAACGATTCTTGAAGTTAAAGATGCAGTTAAAAAACTAGCCAGAAACAAATCGCTCGGAATAGATATAATAGATATAATATCCCAGCTAAACTATATAAAGAAGGTGGCCATGATACTATAGTGGCATTACAGCAGCTTATAAAAGAAATATGGACATAGAAATCCCTCCCCAAGAATTGGAATATTGGAATACTTCGCACCATACACAAAAAAGGAGATATCTTTGAATGCTCTAACCACAGAGGAATTACGCTTCTAAATGCAGCGTTTCCACAGTACTATGTCAGCGTATGGCACCTTATGTAGAACGGATAGTAGGGAAATACCAGGCTGGTTTCAGAGGTGGTAAATCGACAATTCATAAGATTGCAACCCTGAAACAAATTTTGGAAAAAAACACAGGAATATGGCATTGATACTCATCACATATTTATATACTACAAAGCAGCCTACGACTCTGTGAATAGAAAGCAACGAAAGAGCTAGGAATACCAAATCAGTTGGTAAATTTAACAAAACTAACTCTTGAAAAAGTTGAATGTAGAGTACAAATTCAGGGGGAACTGTCTGAACCTTTTAAAACAAATAACGGGCTGCGCCAGGGAGACACTTTCTCCTGTATACTATTTAATCTGGATCTGGAAAAAGAATACGTATGCCACAAATCACAACCACTGGTTCAATATATAATAAATCAGTGCAAATTCTGGCCTATGCTGATGATATCAGTATCATTGGAAGAACGGAAATCGCTGTAGGAGAGGCGTATGTAGCATTAAAAGAATCAGCTACAATAATGGGTTTAATAATAAACACCAACAAAACGAAGTATATGAAAATAAGCATGCAACCACAAATCTTACGACCACTTGTTATAGAAAACGACGTCATAGAAGCAGTGAACGAATTTGTATACCTGGGGGTGCTCCTTAGGAAAGGAAGAAAGTTATCTGTGTAAATCAAAAACACAAAACGACAACTTGAAATTTTGTCCATGTAGAAACGAGGAAATGTGAGAATTTTCGCAAAAGAACTTCGATCCCAAGAAAGAATTATTATCTCACTTTTTTCTTCTCGATACATAAACTAATTGCAGTGTTCATGCAGCGTCGTGCTACACAGCGACTCAGCCCAGATGAGCTGAGATGAGCATTGAGAGTCGCTGTGTAGCACTATCGCTAAAAGGCTAACCACATGAACACTGTAGGAATTAGGTGACCGACTTTGTTGTATTAAAAATCAGAAGATGGCAACACGTCGCCAGAAACCGCACCACAAAGGATTGTCGAGCCAAAGATGATGATGATAATTTCTTATAGTCCTTTCAAAGTATTTTTTACGAGGATAATTCGGCACTATATAAGGTATTAATATTATAAGTGAGCGATATGTTGCTCAAAAGTATTAAATATCCAATAGTACTGTGCACCGTATTTTTACAAGTTTCTTGTCAACCGGAGCTTACACTAGACGACCTGGAACCGGTCCCCAACGAAGAACTAGTGCCCGTGATTATCGCTTCATCCTCTTACAAAGTCTACGAGATCGTCGTGTCACGGCTGTACAAATCCGAAATTAACTTCAGTACGTCTGGAATACTACCGTAAGTGAACGAACAATTAGACGAAGACCTGCAACAGGCCTACAACTTCTCAGGGGTCATCGAGGTGTGCGGCTTCAATTTGCCAGAAACCAAGCTTATTTTACTGTTAAAGGCACGTTTTATTTACCGATGAGTCCAGATTTACCTTGCGGTCTCCAGATGGCCGTGAGAGAGTATGGCGAAGATGACATGAGCGTTTTGCAGAATGTACCTTCAGTCCTAGGGTAGGCTCAATTATGGTGTGGTGTGGAATTTCTGTAGAGGCCCGTACAGAATTGTACATCGTTCCAAGAGGCTCCATAACAGCTGCTAGGTACATTAATGAAATTCTTCAAGATTTTGTTGTGCCTTATGCCGGTTTTGTTGGAAATAACTTTGTTCTGATGCATGATAATGCAAAGCCTCACAGCGCGGGAATCACTCAACAGTTTGTTAAATGAAGTAAATATTCCTTCCGTAACAGAAGTAATGGATTGGCCAGCATTGAGTCCAGACGCAAACCCAATCGAACATGTTTGGGACATGTTTGGGCAAAGGATACGAAGTCATGCTCCTGCCCTTTTAACCTTAAATTATTTACAAAAAGCCCTTATAGAGAAATGGGAACTTATTTCTCAATAGGACATTTCTCATTTGATTTTAGGCATGCCAAGGAGAATTCATGCAATAATTCGAGAACGTGGAGGAAACATTCATTATTAAAATCAGTTCGTCCGGACACATGATTTAAATTTTCATTAATTGAGCTTGTTTGTTACAACATTTACTTACGTTTTTTTCCTTAATTTTTAAATTGTTATCTACTGAATCAGTTCTCTGTTTAAAAGTTAATTTTTTATTAGAAATTACTTAAAACAGTTTGTTTCGTTTGTGTTTACGTTATTATAATAATAAAAGTTTAAAGAGAATTAAAATTTTATGTTTTTATTTTAAAAATACAGTGAGCTGTACTTCTCACCTTTTTCTAAGTATATATACGCAATAATGATTATTTAAGTTATTTCTTAAAAGATATATTGTCTAAATATACAGTAAATATTATCTGCAACAAACAAAACAACATATTTTACAATAATTTTCAATTTTTTCCATGTTAATTGGTGATGAATAGGTAAAACTTTTTTAAAAGGGCCATATAAAAACACGATATATAGTCCAGTCGAGTTAGACGAAAACAGGCCCAACTTTGCATGGTGAGAAGGTCCAAATTTTATAAACCTTTAGGGGGAGGTGGGTCAACAGTAGTGTGAATTTAAAAGTGACTGAATCCAACAGTTTAGATAGCAGCTTTTTGCTCAATATTCCGTCATTTTCATCTTTTCGACAACAAAGTAACTAAGTAAGTGTACTATAACGAAAGCACAGGTTGAGTTGTTTGGAGTAATTGTAACGCCGAAATGGCAATCATACAATACAAAGAATCCTAAGTGGGATTACCTGAAACGACTAACAGATAAAAACCAATAGATGATGGCTAGAGGGGACATACCTGTGAAAGAGTTTAATATTGGTATGATTCATTATAAAGACATATGAGGAAATATAATCAGATAAAGGATTCTGTATAGGACTTTAAATAAATTATATCCTCAATTTTGCACATATAAATTTCCTTGAATGTTATCTTCTGTGTAAAATCAGGTAATCCTTATCGTAAATTCTGATCATGTACCAATGTTATTGGAGGTAACAAAAGTGTTAAACAAATGTTATTTTTGGGATATTTTTAAGTTTAAGCCATTCAAATTTACAATATTTCTTCTATGTACTTAATTTTTATATTTTAGATAACAAATAATCCACGCTGTTAACAGTGATAGGATCATTTTTATCTATTGTACGTAGCGATTATTTCGTTACTCGATAAATTGTATCTTTAATAATTTTTTAAATATACTTTACAGATTTTCATTTCAGTACAGTTGAGGAAAGTTAAATATGGTTGCCAAAATTTAATGACAATTCTTAAAAATTAGTCAAAATAATTTTTAAAAATAATAGCACTATAGCAAAACTGAAAGAATATTAATTACTATATTAATGGGAATAAGCCACAATTGAAGGTTAAAATAAGTTTATTGACGTTTCAATCTCCACTTCGGAAATCGATCTCAAAATACAAACATTAGTAAATTAAACAAATTTTGTTTTTTTGTTACTTGATGATATTGAAGTGTTGACTGTTGACTTTGTTGAAATATTAAATTCATATCCTATCTTTTTAAGTTTTTCTGATAATCCTTGTATGTATGGCATTGTAAGTTTCCTCGTATTATTCCTTGTGTATGCTGTAGAATCTCTTTCTAAGTTGTTCTATTCTATTCGGTCGATTGTTGAAAATTCCCTATTTATAAACGATAAGGGATAATCATTTTTTTAATGAAACATATGTTAACAAATGTTTTTCCTCTAAAATAAATTTTCGTTAAAACAAGCAATTTTGACTCTATCGTATAAGGATTTAATGATTCCCCTTTTTATATTGATATTGTGATTTGATTTGTAATTTAAATATCTGTTGGTGTGTGTTGGTTTCCTATACACCTTAGTCTCATATCCAGTATCGTTCTTAGAGATTAAAACATCCAGGAAAGGTAGTGTGTTATTATATTCCTTTTCCATGGTAAATGTTATTGTCCCTTATTTATCGTTTATATCATTCAGGAATGTGTCCAACAACTCTGATCCATGAAGCCATCTTGAGAATACATCATCTACATATCTCCACCATACTGTGGGTTTTAAATTTGGTTAAGAAATAATATTTGTTTCGAAATCTTCCATAAATATATCGGCTAATAATGGAGATAAAATAGAGCCCATTACTAGGCCAAAATTGTGTTTATAGCATTCATTATTTAGTTGAATATATGTATTATCAGTACACAATTTTTCACCAAGTAACAAAAAACAAAATTTGTTTAATTTGTATTTTTAGAACGACTTCCGAAGTGGAGATTGGAACGTCAATAAACTTATTTTAACCTTCAATTGTGGCTTATTCCCATTAAAATAATAATTTACTTTAAAATGCCATAAGAAAATAGCTTCAGAACAATATGGAAGAATATTATTCTTTAAATGAAGTAGATGGTGAATTAAATTATTGTAAATAATATTTCACGTTAAGAAACCTTGGTAAGAACAAGTATCGTGAAAAATTTTCAGATAAGATGTAGAAAAGGAAGGTCTCTAATAAAAATGAAGACAATGCTCTCGTACAATACATCCTTCAAAATCCTTTCGAAACCCATGTGAAAGTACAAAAAGCAACATTATTCACAGATTCTCTAAAAACAGCACAAAGGGTTTAAAAAAAGCTGGCTTGAAAAAATGGCGACACTAATCGAAAATTTTTATAACCACAGAGAATAATCGCAGAAGAATCGAGTTTGAAAATGAATTCAGAGGGAGAAATTGTGACACAATGTTGGACTTTATTCTGTTCTTCAATTTGTAAATGAAAAGACGCTCCCATCTTCTAATATCAGAATGCTACGAGGTTTTCTTCCCAGAAACTGGGATTTGAAGAGATACGTTGGGTACTACTAATATTGGGAGCATTTCCGTCAATGTTTTGGCTGGAGAAGTATTAACAGTCCTTTAGTTAGTCCAACGGTTGGTCCTTTTTAAATATACCCAAAAAATTTGGTTAAGCATTATATGACGAGAGATATATAAAATACAAGATTCACACTGAGAAAGAGGTATTTGGTCTTTTATCAGATTTTCCAATAGATACTTAATAGCAGCATTATTATATATGCACCCGAACATCCAATGATTGATATCGTCAGTGTTACCATTACAATCGCAAAGTTCTGTTTCACTTAAATTAAATCTATGATAGGCTTTCACAGTAATGATTAACAAGGCATCTAACAAACATTGAATATACTCTTCTATTGGGATGAATTCTTGCAGCAAAAGGCGCAGTAGGTAAAACAGGGTGAGTTTTTGTATAAAGTTTGTTACTTCTGTTACAGAAAGCATTCCATTCAATTTCCCAGTTTTCTTTTAATTATTGTTTACGCAGCGAGATTAAATCACTTCTATTGAGCCAACTAATTTCTAATCCTTTTGAAACCGCTTCTTTAGCAAAATAATCTGCTTTGGTGTTACCCGAGATACCAGCATGTCCAATTACCCAAATGAAAGAGATTGAATTATTTCTTTTAAGTAGCTTTAATTGATTTTCTAAAATTTTGACGATAATAGTGCTTTTTTATATATGCTTATGCGAATTATCTAAAGCAGACAACGCAGATTTTGAATCCGACAGGATTACTATTTGTTCATCAGACATTTTTTTCTCAACAGTCCATTCTAGAGCTTGATATATTGCAAAAAGTTCTGCGGAATAAATGGAACATTGTTGGTTTAATTTAAACATAATTATAAACTTGATTATTTTGGATATATACCGCACAACCAACTCCCAAAATGGATTTTGACCCATCTGTGAAAATCCATATGGTTTATCAAATTTGGCAAGTTATTTCTGAAGTTGAATGGCGTTGTTATCATCAAAAGTAGGGAAATAAACTTTGGTGTGGGATTGAGAGGCTTAATTATTAACTTTCTCAGCACAGCGGACCGTTTAAGTCAAAGTTTTCATCCCTAATCCAAAATAATCGCAGTTTCGTGAAACGTACTATACAGTATAGCAGGAAATGTCTATGATTTCCACGGTAACTAAAAACTAAACAAAATCGAGATAAAAAACTCAAGGTAAATCCATCTGCAAGTAAAATTTCCTCAAAACTACGAAGCTCATTCAAACGAATCTAAATATCGTTGTCTGATAAGAAAAAATCACCGTTTGATTTAGCTGACCACAAAATTCGCGTAGAAAAATGGTTCATTTTTGTGGTAAGTTCAATTAAATTTGTTACTATTGCGTAAGATTTTTTTAAGGTTGGCTTTGAAAGTTTCGCTCTGTTTGTCATCAAAACAATGCTCATACATACACTGTTCCATTAATTCCCAGTCAATAAGAAAAATTATATTAATATTTTGACAAATTACAGAATTGTGTGGGTTACAAATTCGAATAAAACTAAAAATAGATTCTATAAGACCATGTAAGATCAGATGTGATTTGTGGACTTGAATATTGGGCATCTAAAAAGAAAGAAGAACTAAGAATGCATAGAATGATAATGCGAAAAAATGTAAGTTATATGATAAGCATCCAACAAGAAAAATCTCCGGAAAAGTTCCTGGAAGGAGTACGAGAGGGAGACCAAAGAATATATTTTCTGGTAGGTAGCCTATGCTTCAATCTATTTTTTCAGGGTCGAAATAACAAAATTATAATGATGACCACAGACATTAGGTCTCTAAGACCAGATTTCCAACTCTTACTAAATATCAATACGTGCGAGTTGCAGGGGCGAATACACGGGTGGTGAAAATAGGGAAATCCTCCTCCCCACAAGAAGGTCCAAAATTAAAGAAAACCTATTATTTATGTCTCTTGTATATTTTGGGTTTATCGTTTTTGTCTTTTGGTTGGTGTTTCATTGAAAGTTCCCGCCCAAGTTGGAAGTTCCAAGAGGTGCTCTCACTTATTATATCGATGGGTCAAAAACATTTGAAACAGAAGTTCCTGAAAAAACGCAACTCTTAAGCTTAAAGTAACTTTGTTGTTTGTTTCAGGGCATAAAAAAATTACTGTTATCGAAATTGCCGATAATTTTGCTAAAGAAACTCTTTTATCGGATCGGAACCATTCTGCGGTATACCAAAAGCATTATAGTGGAAGTACAGCCTAATAGGAAAATATTCCAGGTCAAAGAAATACTAAAACCTTGCTGATTGCCACAAAAAAATATTCTTAGAGCTTAAAAAAATTTGAATTCAGCATAATCACAAGTGTTTTCACTGGACACTGCTCGCTCAGATTTTATATTTGTAAAATAGGCAAAGCGAACGCAAATGGGCACGCCATAAACCGCTTTAACAGGCCTTTTTAGAACCTTAGTAGGTAACAAACGTATCTCTGAAAGGATACAAGCTGTCTTAGAGGCTTAGATCTTTTGGACTAAAACCTAGATGTAGTGTGTGTATGAAAGATCTTTCAGGTTGTAGTCGGGAAAGGTCCACGAAGCATTTGATATCTACAGTTTACAATCCTCCACATTTTATTCCTCACCTAATAGCTCAGTGATCTTCTTCTACTTTAGGTGCATATTCAGACGTTGGTCGTCATTATGTTTACAATTACTTAAACCTTTCTCTATTGGCTGTTGCGCAAAATAATTTTTCTACTGTGAAACCACACCATCTCTTTCTCTCCACTTTTCCTTGTATTTTAAAGCGAAGTAGATGGTATTTAGGTCCTCTAGTAACCTGTTTTTCTCCTCTTCATGATGTTTATAATCAGACGTTCTGAATTCATCATTCAAAGGACATCTTCATTGAAAGTGGAAACCCACGATTTTTTTGGATCCGTCGATAACACCACAATTCGAATGCTAATTTGTTTAGCATTGTGGTTTTTAATGACCACGTCTCACAAGCATATAATAGGATAGACCACACATAACATTTCAGGACCTTTTTGCGAATATACATCGATAGGTTTCTGATACATAAAACTGTTTGCCAGGTCATAAAAGCCTTACGTGATATTTCGATCCTGGTTATTATCTCTTCATCAGAGTCACAATTTAAATTTCGCCAGCTGCCAAGGTATTTCAAATGGTTTACTGCCATCCACTTTGTCTTTGAAACGTTAATTTTAAAGCCTCTAAGGCAACTTGCTTCACTGACTAGAGTTACTAATGTCTGTCTGGAGATCTTGTAAATTTTCTGCAAGAACGGCTGTATCGCCAGCATATCTGATATTGTTGATTACTTCTTCGCCCAGTCTGAGTCCCTCTTGTCTGCCATCCAAAGCCTCCCTAAAGATTTCTTCAGAGTATACATTAAAAGGACGGGTGACAAAACACAACGCTATCGTACTCCACGTTTGATGGGTAGTTTTTTCATCTCCAATTTGGATAGAGGCTACTTGATTGTAATAGTAACCCAGTGATCACTGCTTTGTATTTTTGATCTTGCAGTGCTAAGTTCTTGATCGTTCTTAGCGTTTTCATTTCAGCTCGATTGGCTGGTTTTCAATACGTATATATCGAAAACATTTGTGGTTTAATTTTGTTTATTTGAATTTAATTAGTTTATCTATTACCTTGTTGACAACCAAATAACTTTGGACAGACTACCTTAGTAAACAAACAGATTATGTTTCTCTATAATCACGTCGTATCTAAAAGTAAACAATCATCGCTCTATCGGAAACATGTGTAGCAAAATATCTCCAAGTAACTGCATGTTGTTGGAGTAACCTTTGTCTTATGTAACTTCTTCGATTTTTTTTTTCATTATTACATTGACAAGAGTGTATTTTAAAATATTCTGATGTAGTATATTTCTGAACTTATTTTGTTTGGTAGTTTCCTGCCGATTTTAGCTTTTTACTCTGTTTTTGTACATATTTTTGTACAAAGGATACTCAGTAATGTTATTTCCCTATAATTTTGTGCTTATAGATTAAATATTTTTCGAAATTGGGTTAGTTTTCCAGTTCTTCGTTTCTTTTTAGCGTTTCTATTTTCTGTCCTTTATGTTTTCGATTGGTTTCGACAGTTTATAACAGAATTTTAAAGATCCATAGGGGGTTCAACTACGTTAAGATAAAGATGTCGTGTTTTGATTATTGGTACTAGACACATACTGGACAGTAGAAAAACAAGAAACTATGAAAGTGGATTGTGGATATTACTTAATTATGGAGGGCAACAAAAATTGCAAGCAGTGGATAAAATAATGAAGAACACAGCAGCTAGTCACTAGCAAATACTTCAAAGTCATGTTGATGCAATCCAGCTCTTTTACACCACTGGACGACAAAGACTCAAAAGGACAATACTCTTCGAGTTGGTTTAAATGTTTAATATGAATTCAAAGGATACTGAGGTGTCAAAGCTGTCTTTAAGCAATATTTATTTCAGATTTTGGTGCCAAGGTAAAGTCTTTTAATATTTATTGCAATTCCACAATTTTTTCGACGTGGTCTTTGTTAGCACGTGGATGTGACCACCAATCTTCCTTTGCTAAAGTTCAACAAAAGTTTTGTCGATGTAGCTCAGCAATACTCTGGATCATTTGATGTATATTATCTTCAATGTGTTTTTTATTGAGTGTTTCATTAATAACAGTTTCAACTGATATTATCATTTGTGTTTTAACTAAGATTTCATAAAAATGAACTCTGTGTCTGAGATAATATAAGGAATTCTGAGGAATAATCAATGTTTTGTTTACATTATTGATCATACTACATATTAAAATTATTCTAGATGTGTGCAAATATGCAAAATTGTTATCATTTGATTAATTATTTTGTTCGAGTAAATAAATTTCTTTCTTTATTAATAAAAAATCTACAGATCAGTTATAGATGATTTTTTGGTCCATATTTTAATATTTCCACCGATAAGTTGATTTTTTAAACGATGTAAAAAAGTTTGGTAAACTTTGGTAATATTGGCTAAACAATTCGTTCCATATAATCCATATTTAGTATTTATGATGTAGTATGTTTATGGTATACTATAATGAATAGCATGCATGAAATGCAAGTATAATTCGGAAATAAAAAAGATAAATCAGTACCTTAAAAAAATATCGGATACTGACTATAAAAAGACTACACAAATCAAGCGATTTATCAATATTGTAGCAATTTTTAATTTATTTATATGAAATAAAACGTATCTATCAATTTTAAAATAATTTTAACGTTTGAATGAATGAATAAAAATTGTTCCAAGCGTTTTGTCAAATATGATCCCCTTAATCCAAAACAGAGGGCAGAATTATAATTTAAAGAATCTATCTGCCTTAAAATTGTATAGTAGATTCCAACTTAATCCCAAGGGACTGAAAAATCCCATCTGATCAACCCTAGAATGCAGAATTACTACTATTCAAATAAAACTTATTTTTACCAAGTCACGGTGCATTCCCTAGAGTATACCTGGTAATCATTAATCAAAAATATATAAAAATGAAATTTTTGACATTTAAATTGTGCACCAAACTATGATTAATATTTCAAAGAAGCTATTGTTATCCCTAATGATCCACTAGGTAGAAAAAAATATGTAACTATAAATCTCTACGCCGTACGGAAAAACATACCTCAAAATGAGATGTTACAATATGTATCCAAGCTAAACACTCCAAAAAAAAAGAACTAAATCCTTCTGAAAACACAAAAACGAGCCACAAAAGTCACAAATTTCATGCACAAGGTATATATTATCACGGAGCACATTGGACACACAGGTATCTAGATTCAACTGAAGTCTCTCTCTCCGTCTACAATATCTGAAAAGCAGCAAAGCCAATCAGAATAAAGGCAACAGAGCAGTCCAAGCTAATATGGCTGCCACTCAGACAATAGGGGGCCAGAGAAGGGAACTAGTTCACAGACTGGGGGCTGCTGCCATGTTTTGAGGGGACTATATTATACTTGGTGCTCATGAAAACCCTGACTAATATTAAAGAACATTAACTTAAATCTTTCAGTGATAGGCTCAATTAACATTTTGTTGAATTCTTCAAATAATTTGGTGAAAGCAAATTTTTAAAACAAATATCATCGTATCATTCTAGGTTTTACAAGTCATCGGAGACTATTGTACTGTAAGTGTGGATGTTAAATACCGCGTAAAGGAAAAAGATTATTTTCTAGAAAACAATAATGACTTTTAGGATGCTTACCAGCATTTACAGAGCGTTTTTATAAACAGTAGCAACATTTTCATAAAATAAACACTTTTTGAATTAGAACAGGATAATTTTAAGGTAGATTTTAAGGGAATACTTTAAAAAATTTTAAATTTCATTCTGTCTGTTCTTTAGGTTGTCATATTTAACAAAACGACACGATGTATTCATATCCTTTCAATAAAAGGTTAAAATTAATTAAAATGGAAAGACACGTTTTATTTTATGTATAGGTATTAAAAATTGTTACGTTAATAACAATCGTCTTGAATTGTATAGTTTTTGATTTTTTGAGATCTACTAGATCTAGATCTTTTACAAACAAGATTTTGTATTAGCCATGGATTTTTTCCATTATTAGCAAATATTTTCATGGAGGAATTCAAACAAAACATTGTTCATAAACATGACCAAAAACCCAAAGTATGGTGGAAATATTTAGATGATTTAAAGGTAGATATGTAGAGAATTTTACTGTCATCACAGCACGGGGTTATCTTTTTAAAGACAATTCGCAAACTGATTTTTCTGATGCGTATTTTTAAGTTATAAGTTGCTTTCATCTAATCGAATGATCTGTCTTCCAATAAAGTCATCCCAGGGATGCAACTCAAAAATATTGGCAATATAATTTTAAAGTAATCTAATTCAAGATGTATAATATACGTCTGAATTGTCAATATGAATAAGCCAGATAAAATTAGAAGAATTTTTTATTATGTACCAAGTACAAGAAACAAAATTCGTTTATTTAGATTCGGAGAAGAATTAAAGAGGACCAGAAACATATTATAATACCAGCCATATGAGTCAAGGAGTTAGTGAGACCATACACCAATAACATACGTTGCTAGTTCTGGAGATCGAAGTAAAAAAAAAGAAAAACTAAATTAAAATATCGGAGAGGACCACAAAAAATCAAGTGGTGGATGTTAAAAGAGCTTCTGGCTTTTTCAATACGAGTTTTTATTTCGTAGCTGTGATTCCAAGTATCCTTAATATTGCAGATCAAATAGCATATTTCTTCCACTATTTCTTAAATAACAAATCAACCCAAATAAAGCACCAGGTTATGACCTCAATACCGGAAGACTGCTCAAAAATCTACCAAGAAAAGCTATCGTAAAATTAACAAATTTAATAAATGCTGCCTTTAGACTACAATATGTTCCAGATTTATGGAAGATAGCTGACGAGATCATGATACCAAAGCCTGGGAAACCCCCCAATGAGGTGACATTATATAGACCAATATCACTCCTACCTGTGATGTCCAAGGTGTTTGAAAAACTCCTCCTGCGAAGAATCCTACCAATAATTGAAGAAAAGAAAATAATTCCAGATCATCAATTTGGATTTAGAAATAAGCATTCGACAATTGACCAGGTGCATAGAATAACTGCTATAATTGAAAGATCATTAGAGAAAAGAAAAGTCTGTTCTGCAACCTTCCTAGATGTGGCACAGGCGTTTGATAAAGTCTGGCATAAGGGTTTGATACATAAACTTAAATCATTCATGCCTAAACAATATTCAAATATATTACAATCATATCTAGCGAACAGACATTTTAGAGTTAAACAAGAAGATGCATACACTGATCTCAAGGATATTGAAGCAGGTGTTCCACAAGGGAGTGTATTGGGTCCAGTCCTATATCTAATATATACGTGTGATATACCTGAACTAGAAGACGACACCATAGCTACCTTCACAGATGACACTGCTGTCTTAGCGGTAAGTGACACCGTCGAAGAAGCTACAGAAAAACTACAAAATTCAATAAATAAAATCCATGAATGGACCAAAAAATGGAAAATTAAACTGAATGAGAATAAATCAGTCCATATAAATTTTACCAATAAGAGAATTAATAATATTCCTATTAGAATAAATGATGTCCAAGTGCCTATTGCAACATCAGCAAAGTACTTGGGGATCACTCTTGATGCGAAACTTCGCTGGAAAGCTCACGTGAAGAAGAAAAGAGAAGAACTAGGCATCCGCTACAAGAAAATGTATTGGTTAATGGGAAGCCATTCCTCTCTATCCATAAATAATAAACTCCTAATCTATAAACAAATACTGAGACCAGTATGGACCTATGGCTGCCAACTCTGGGGCTGTGCCAAGCCTAGTAACATCAAAGTAATCCAGATATTCCAGAATAAAGTACCGAGGAACATCGTAGATGCGCCTTGGTACGTTAGGAACAACGACCTTCACCGGGACCTCAAGATGGAAGACGTCAATCAGATAATCAAGAAATTTGCAGGGAGCCATGAACAACGACTCCATCATCATGTAAACGACGAGGCTATCCAGCTCCTCGACAATACGAACCTAGAAAGAAGGCTCAAAAGAACAAAGCCTTTTGAACTGGTATAATGAGTGAGTGAAAAGCAGAGTAAAGTGTTGTGCGAGTATGCATGCTAAATTTAATGCTAGTTATTAGAAATAATAGGAAAGATACTAGTGAGTAGACACCTAATTTTAAGATTTCATTAGTAATTTAAGTTAGAAACAAATTGATAATTGGTCTTACTGACCAGATTTTAATGTACTGACCATTTTAAAAAAGTAGATACACTTCTGTGTCTTTAGTAAAAAAAAAAAAATTTCTAACGGTGTATCGCCTATTATAATTTGGGAGTTTATGTTGGTTTTCTTGCTAATGATCATTGTTTTTGTCTTCTTGCAATTAAGTTTTAGGCCGTATTTGTTACATGCTTTTACAACATTATCCATCATCCTTTGGAGCCCCTGTGCAGTATTTGCCAGCAACACTGTATCGTCTGCATATCTAATATTGTTTATATTATAAGTTGGCCATTTACAGCAATCCCATCTTCTGATTCGTCCAAGGCTTCTCTAAAGATGTTTTCAGAGTATATGTTAAATAATGCCGGTGACAATATGCAACCCTGTCTAACTCCTTTTTCGACTGTGAAGATCTCGGACAGTTCATTTTCTAATCGCACTGTTGCTTTGTTTTGGAGATATAAGTTTGAGATCATTCTTATATCCTTACCATCGAGTCCTGATGTTTTTAGGATATCGATTAGTTTTCCATGTGGGACTTTATCAAATGCCTTCTCGAAATTAATGAAACATGCATAAACATCGCAGTTGACATCCCTGGCTCTCTGTATTAGAACTTGCAAACTAAAAAGTGCTTCCCTCGTTCCGAGTCCTGCTCTGAATCCAAATTGAATTCTAATTTGTTCTTCTAATTTGGTGTTTATGCGCGAGTGAATGATAGTAAGGAGTACTTTAAGTACATAGCTCATCAAACTAATTAATCTATGTTCTTCACATTTTCTAGCGTTGGCTTTTTTAGGAAGTGGAATGAAGATTGATAGTAGCCAGTCTTTTGGTAAATAACCAGTCTCGTAGATGTTGTTGAGGAGCTTCGTAAGAGCTGTGATTTGGTGTGCCTCTAATAGCTTTAAAATTTCACCATGCACCTCATCACCACCTGGCGATTTCTCATCTTTAATCCGCTTAATGAGCATAGTTATTTCTTCGTTTGTTATTTCTAGGCTGTAGGGATTGTTTATTTCAATCGGACTTCGTGCTGCATCTTCGAATAATTCTTGCATATATTCTTTCCATCTTTGTAATTTATCTTCAGTGGTAGTCAAAATCTGGCGTTCAATGTCTACAACTATGCCTGTATTGCGTTGTTTTCTGGTGTTCTGTACCTCTTTAATTATTTTGTGCATATGGAAATTGTCATGTTTGCGTTGTAGTATTTCAATTTCCGTACATTTCTCCGTCAGCCATGCTTCTTTTGCTCCTTTTATCTCATTTAGTATAGTCTTACGCAATTTTTTGTATTCATTGTCATTTCTACCTTATAATTTTCTTCGCTCTTCCATCATCTGCAATATTTTATTTATCATCCATTCTTGCTTCTTTTCTCTTTTTGATTTTAGATATTCATGCGAAATTGTGGTAATAGTGGTCTTCATTAATTTCGTTCCACTATTCTTCTATGTCACTAGTAGTGACTACAACTATTTTCGCAAAATTCTTATTAATATCTGTTTTTACTTTTTTCTGGATGTGATTTTCTTTTAGTAGTCTTATATCTATCTTGGGCCTCATTTTCTTATGAATTATTTTGAGTCGTATGTTGATATGTGCAAAGAATATTAGAAAAAATTTATTGGAACATGAAGGGAAGTCTTAATACAATTAATGACAGATATAAAGAGATGTATATACCCCCAAATTGAAAACTGAAGTTTCTTAATAAATGCCATGCTTAAAAAACCTGAAAATATAGATTTGAACAAACCTTACAACTATTTTATAATTTTATAGCCATTGCGAATTAAAGAGTACGAAGACAGAAACGTGCGAAGACAGAAATAAAACCTCTAAACTAAGTAAAAGTAAGACCTATTTAATGATATTTTTATGTAAATTAATGAATTTAACGTTTAAAATAAACAGTTTAAAAAGTAAATTCAAATAATAATCGATTTACACTATCCATCACCCAAATAGCTTGAAGAACTGAAACGTGTGTTATCATAAGCTTGCTTTATTCAAAAAGATCCCCAACAATAAAAATTTATCTGCCTCTGACCTGTCTTGAGTGCCTAACAATAACACCTTTCGTCTTTCAAGAGGTGAGTTAATCCAGTGAAGAGCGGCTGATGCAGAACAAAAGTATTCTCAGTTATGCACTTGATGTCTTTAAATTTTGAAGATCGACCAACTTTTTTAAACAAATAATTAGTTGAATATTCAATACGAGTTTTGAATTTGTAATGAAAGGACGACTTGGAGTGGTTGATGTTCGTGACAACTTTATTAAGGGTTCTTCCTTGGCCGATTGAAGTTGATGTCTCGAGCCTTTATGTGTACCATTTTTAGGATTATTTGATTTTTATAAGAGTACCGGATGTCCCACAGATAATATATATTTTTATTATTTAATTAAACTATCACATAAAAAAATAAATTCCGCAAATTATATAATAAAGATTAAATATTAAAAACAATCATAATTTAAAAAGTAAAAAGTAGTAGTAGTAAAAACTTCTTTTTGTACAATGGTATAAAATTTTATTAATAAATTTTTTTAAAAATTATCCAAAATGGATTTATAAATTTTCAGAATGAATTCGATCCTATCAGATCATCAATTTTTAACATATTGTTTATTGGTGATATGTTTCTATAGTAATTTGTAAAGAATAGATCTAGGTTAGTTATCCTTAACTTACTCTGGGGTACTCTAAAGTAAATAAACTCAATTAAACCACAGTTTGTGTACTTAATATTGTTAACAATCAAGTATATGAACATGGCCTGACTGTGGCAGGTGACTGCAACTGAAATGAGTCTAACATTACCCTGTATGAGACCACATATGGACATTTCTTATTTTTCCTTACGTATAGAAATCTTAAAAATCGTTTTTGCACTTTTTCAATCATTTCTGAGTTTGAAAATGCAGTAGGAGACCAGACGATTGAAGCATATTCCATATGTGATCTCACCAGGGCATTATAGTGTTTTATAATTGTGCTGATTCTGAAATTTTTGCTATTTCTACTGATAAAACCCAAAACACGATAAGCTCTGTAAGTTATTTCATAAAAGTGTATATTGAACTTCTTGTTGATTTGGAATTTAACTCCAAGATCCTTCATAACACTCACTCTCTCAACTCGAGCATCATTAATATAATAATCTTCAATAACACTATTGAGTTTTCGCGTATATGAAACTACTGCACACTTTTTAACATTAAGAGTCATTTTTGAATCGTTAAACCATTGAATAACTGATCTTAGATCATCTTGCAATTTGACTGCATCTTTCTTATTAGAGATCGTTTTAAAATTTTTAAAATCATCGGCATACATTAAGCTATTACAAGATTTAATATAGTCTGGCCAGTCGTTAATAAATAAAATAAAGAGCAATGGTCCTAGTTTGCTCCCCTGTGGGACTCCCGAGGATGACACATATTGGTGAGAAAAGCAATTACCTACTTTTACTGTATTCTTTCTATCTGACAAATAAGATTTTAATAAATTAAAAGCTTTTCTTGAGAAACCAAACTGTACAAGTTTATTTAAAAGAATACAGTGATTTACCTTATCAAATGCTTTTTCGCAATCAGTATACAGAACGTCCAACTGTTCCCCTGCCTCAATAGCCTTAGCAATATGTACAGAGAGAACACAGAGACTAGTTACTGTTGATTTGTCTCTTACAAAACCATGCTGGAATTTGCTGATTTCACTCTTAACATGCTCATATATATCATCATAAAGAATACTTTCAAAAATCTTAGCAATACTATTTAACAGGTTGATAGGCCTGTAGTTTTGAATGTCATTATTTTTATCTTTTTTATGTATTGGAGAAATTGTTGCCACTTTTAAAATATCTGCAAAATATTCCTGTTCAATCGACATATTAAACAAACACGCCAGAGGTTTAGCTAGGGATTCATTCCCTTATAGATATAGGGTGGTATTTCATCAGGGCCTGTAGATTTTTTGGGTTTAAGTTTTTTAATACTATTTACAACATCTAATTCTATGATATATTTAAAGGTAAAAGAACCCCACTCAGTACTTTGAGAATGGCAATATGTACAGTCAGATGTATCCTACACTGATGCAAAATATTTAGCAAAGGCACTCGCAATATCAAAAGGTGTATTAAACTTGGAGGTGTTCTCTTTCTTATATTCTTATATTTTGACTTAAAGAATGTCCAGAATTTGTTTGGGTCAGCAAGTAGATGGTTTTCAAGTGAACGTGTGTACAAGTTATGTTCATATTTGGTTTGGTTTTTAATATCAGTTCTTAAAAGCTGAAATTCAACACTCTTTGGGCTCCCTGAGGCTTTATTTAAACACAAACGATGCAGACTATTTTTCTTTTTAATTTTATGGATCAAATCTTGAGAGAACCAGTTTGGAAACTAGAGTTGCTGGCCCTTTTTTGGCTTTAGGAATAGAACAATTTAAAAAGGTGTACATTTGACTATAAAAAACATTAAAAGCATTTTTAATATCCTTATATAAGAATAATGAGGACCAGCATAGGTATAAAGGCAATATTCATAAGGTTTAAATACTTATTCACATATCTATAAAGGTAAAATTTGTATCGCAGATTAACAAATGCTAAAAAGGCATTTGGCAAGGTATAAATAATATTCTTTATAAATATTCTTTAGCTGTTAACTCTTTAGATGTTTTTTATAAATGCGTATTACTAAAATTGTGGCATAAATCGACGATATTTTGTTTCCCCTCAAAAATACGAAATAACCATTTGAAGGGAATATAGACATAAAAGGAATCAACATTTCTAGATTATTAAAGTCATTTTTCTTTCAATTGCTTATGGATGTTTTTCTTCAGAACCATTCTGTTGTCAGCTTATAGAGTGATATCCGTTACTCTTCACAAGAGCTTATATTTCTTTATTTGGCCGTTTCCATAAGAATAGCGGTAATTATTCTATTCCATACAGAATTTTGAATGCGATTACATTTCGCTGACGTCATGCAATACCATTAGTCACAAATTCGAAGCAGTGGTGAAATATTCGTAGACTGAGGGATGGTTCAGTGGTGGAGATCAAGAAAGAAACTTGATTCTTTTATGATGGGTTTTAAAAAAGTTTTGCCGCCGTCTTAAACTGCTTCTATAAAACTAATGTGTGTCACGTGCTGTAGTAGCAAAATGGATTAACGTTTCTTTTTATTATAAAAGGAATCAATTTTAGTGCTCTGAAGAGTTCACCGTTCGTTCTGGTGTTCATAGAATATTTATGTGGGTATACAATTTTGATATGATATTAGAAGTTGTTTAACTTTCTAAAAAGTCTCTTCAACGTGCTCTCTTACTCCTATATTACGATCAGAATGAGTTTTTACCCAAAAACTAAAGTATTGGATTTTTTTTTCAAGTTTGGAAACCACTGATAATTTCCGGAGCCAAATATTACACGTATGGCCTGAAAATATTTCCGGACATTTCATACAGGAATTCCTTTTCTATCAGGATTATATTTTATTAATGCAACCAAACGGCCGTACTGCCCCACACTAATTTTTTCTGTACAGACCAGAATCCCTACTGTAAGAATTGCCCTGTAAGCCAATGTATTATTACCCGTATCCCGCCACTAGAAATCATGTAATGTATATGGAATACTAACCCAATAAACAATTATTGTACCGACTCGTAAAGAAGGTTTTTCCGAATTAGTACCATTCTTTATGTTAGGCGGACATGTAAGATACACATTACTTCATTTTTTTGTTTTTAATCCATAAACTTTGTCCACTTTGATTATTCCATTTAATATTGTTGGTTTTGACACTTTTTTATGTGTATTGTATTTTCAAGTTTCTCTTACAAAAATACCAATTTTATGCGGTACTCAAATCGTTTTTCAATGTAAGTTTTTAAGTTTTGGTTAACATTTATTTTCTTTGCAAGATATATATATATTAAGATACCTATATAAAAAAATTATTTTTTGATAATAATCTAGAATAAAAAAAATATAATAAAAGACAGACCAAATGAGAGCCCAAACAATTGAATTAGTTTACTGCCGATCTGTTAATATTCATCAAATGTTATTATATTTTATTGTATTCTATTCTTTATTCTTTTATTTTAATTTTCTATTTCTATTTTCACCCCCCCCCCCCCCCCGGAAATCGCGGATAATCAACATAATTATAATTAATATAAGGAATATAATTGAATATATACCTGAAATTTAATTTATAAAATAGTATTATTACATCATTGATATAAAATGGAAAAAAAATATATGTTGATTTTCCTGGATTTTCCGAGATTTTTGGGAGGGGGGAAGGGGGCTGAAAAAATTATGTCATCATTATTAATTTATTAATAACAAATGAACATGAACATGAAAAATTTACGGTGAACTTTCACATGGACTCAATTTTTCCGAGCTTTCCCATATTTACCGGCAAGTGAAAACTATGTAGTTATTCATATTTCGACGAGCTACCCCAGATTAAAATAAAAAAGAGGATTCTAGCTGCAATGGAAGCAGAGATAATGTAAATTTTTCCTACGTGTTTCAATTTGAAGTTCCGATCTCGAAAAAAAAACGGAGCTGAAACAGTTATCCCCTCCACTTTCCTATGTCGATCTTTCGAAAGTACCTTCGTTTCGAAGGACTGTAAGTTTCGAAAAATTGGATGAATTTTATCTATAAGTTTCAATATAAAGTTTAGATTCTCATTCAAAATTTGTGCAAATTTTACTTCTTATTTTATAAACAATGGAGATATGATTTTTTTAAAAATAGTCCCTAACTTCTTTCCTACTGGTAGGTTTTTTTTAATGTGAGTTTTTTTACCAGCTATCCAATGGTTGTACGTACAAATCTGTAGCTTGGAAAATATAGAAGTTATTACAATTGTTTATAAGTAAAAAACATACCCCTTTGTCAATCGTTTATTTTGTAAATAATTTCGATGAAAACGCAATATGCATTTAACTTCTGAGATAGTTTAAGTCTTAAAGAATCCTATGAAATTTGCTAAATATGTCTAGCATCATTAATAGCGTAAGTTCAGTAGTTTAAATATTTAGCCTCAGGGATAAATAAATTGAATAACTTTTAAACTATTTAACCGATCGGGGGAACTTTCGCACAAATTTAAAAGACGGTAATTCCTCGATGTTCAAATGTATTAATAACATTTTATTTTGTTAATAAAAAAATTAATAAAATTTATAAATTAGT
Organism: Diabrotica undecimpunctata; assembly: GCF_040954645.1. Taxonomy (NCBI): domain Eukaryota; kingdom Metazoa; phylum Arthropoda; class Insecta; order Coleoptera; family Chrysomelidae; genus Diabrotica; species Diabrotica undecimpunctata. Next base: position 54,596,253 of record NC_092812.1, read on the forward strand.
GCAAAAAAACTGCTTTTTTGCAAATATCTTCGTAAATTATTTATCAATTTTAATTTAAAAAACGGGAAAATAAAGATATTCTTGATATAAAAAAATGATATAAATATTGTTTATGTAAAATATAAGGGAAACAACTTATAGACAAAAAATCAAATTCTGACCATAAATTATTGTTTAAAAAAAAACGCAAGATAAAAATACTTTTTCATCTATTCGTCATCTAGTAACTCCCACCTATGACTTAAAAGCTTCAGATATCTGCCGTGAAAAAATTTGCCGTGAAATCCATGATTTTTGCATAACCAGATTGGGCTATTTGGTTTAGTCGTTCTAAAATGATGCTAGTACAAACATTTCGGCGATTAATTTTTATTAAAATAGAAATATATATTTAATATCGTATGTCTACCAAGTAAATGTTCCTCAGTTTTAAAGTTTAGTTAGAAAATTCATATTGCATTTAATCCTTCCCATTTATCTACATCACATCCCGTTCATGCCTCGATGTATAGAGTTCAACTTAATTGTTTTAAGGGATACTATTAATTCCTTCCTTAAAAGGACGAGCGATGCACTTCCCCTAACCATTTCCAGACATTCAAAATGGCATCTTGGAACGTCTAATTCTAATATAGATTATTAATAAACGTGAAATTAATCTCTCGGGTTACAGTGGACCAAATTTGCTGTTTCTTGTTTTAAACTGGGATACAACGTTAAGATAATTTCACATTATCACAACATTTCGTAATATAATATTATATATACCATTTTTTGTGCTAAAAGTAATTTTTTTAATACTAAAAACTGATTTGTTAAAATTTAATAAGAGTATATGGAAAAATTGTTTATAAATAACATTTATTTAATATAAATATATTTTAAAGAAATAAATTAAAAATAACAATAAAAAGGAGACTTATATTAGCTGCTTTGAGATATCATCGACTGATGAGATATACTGATAAAGCTTGAACAAGGAAAATCAAACAGCGAATGAGATTGGCTTGAGCAGGATACGAAAATTAATCTACTATTGAAAAATTAAAGATACTCAGAACATATGAAAACTATTATAGGATATTTATTCAGTGTATAGTTCCTTCAATTCTAATGAAATACAAATGATACGCTAACTGCAGAAAGGCAACAAGTCCAGTTTTGCCAATTTTTCAGTAGAGACAAAAAACTTGGTAAACTCAAACACACTACTGGTATTAATTTTTTTGCATTTAAGGTTTATGTGATTGGGCATTCTGGACTACTACATACTTATTTTTTTTTGGGGTAAAGACATGTTCCCTTTCAGCCGTAAACAAGAAACTTTAAGAAGTTCTAAGGAGAACAATCAATATACTAACAGAATATTTTATGAGAATTAATTTTAATGAAATAAAACAATGTCCTATACATGAAATAAAGCCATTAAATCGTAAATTAAAACTTTGAAGTAAATTTCAGTTCAAGTTTTTAGTTTTCTTCTGTAAATGCCGGTGTAATTGACCATGACAAAATCGGATTCCAAAAATTCATCTTTTCTTCCGGGATGTATACCAATGTTTCCTTCATGTCTTCCATTTTCTTGTTGTTAATTAGAAGTACAGTTGAATATGCTCTTCTAGTAGGAGCTTGAATTGGCTGTACTGCATTCCGTAGTTTGAATTCATCCATTATGAAGCCGCTGATGTTCATCTTACATTGAACCGTGTTAGGATTCTTTGATGAAAAAGTCATTTCTCTGTATTGTGATATGGCAAAAGCCCTTTTTTGGTTTCTTGGGACATTTTTGCCATACGAATCATCACTTAGGCAGGTTTTTTTATAAAACTGGAGCCACCATGAACTGAAGTCAATGAAATCATCAGCAGTCATTTTAATAACAGAAAATTTTCCGTCAATTTTTGATGATTTCATTATAAGCTCTTCAACCTCATTATTAGTATAATATCGTTCTTCTTGCTTTAATTTTCTTCTGATGATGCCAAAATCTCTGTCATTTGGCATAAAAGAGTGGCCCCCAACAGGAAAGGTTAGTTTGACTTCATTAAACCTTTTTATCTCACACAAGTACACCATCATGCGAATCACAGTATTATTCTTATTTTGCCCTGCGCAGTTGTCCCCAAACAGATAAAGGTTTTTTACACCACTGCCAATTTTGTTTTTTATGTACCAATCTAACATAGTACAAACTTCGTTTGAGCCTTTACTCCCTTCACCTCCAGGATAGATAAAAATTGTATATTCCCGTGTCGCGATATTATGCACACCAAAGACGTTTACAGTGAGCTGTCTAAGGTAATAGGTATCTTGGACAGGAATACAAGGTAGAGATATGTTAGCCAACATTTTCTTCAGGTGTACTGACACACTGCGTGGTCACTTCTTTCAGTGATGCATAGAACTTTTTAGATTTACGCTTGTGTACTGTTAGCTCAGCGACAGCTGTTCGCTTTGTATTCTCATTCAAAACAGGACTTTTTGTTTTTAAATTTAGTTCCTCACATGTAACACATGCATCTTTAACTGATTGGGCAAAGCCAATAGAAGGGTAGTTTTCCTTGAAATATGTCCAAAAAAACTTGTAGGAGAGCATTTTCTCAGTTCCTAATGTTGAAATAAGGAAACTATGTTCTTTTTTAATGAACATGTACATGATTTTGAAATTCATATTAGCTGAAAAATACTTTTTTTCTTTTTCTGTATAGTGATGTACTTTGGTGGAAACATATTCTACATGGACCCTTAATTTAGAGAGTAAGGACCCAGGTATTGCATTTCCTGAAACGTTTTTTCCTCTGTTGTCAGTTGGTATTTCATTTAGTTGGAATAGATGGAACAAACGGTAACACTGCTTTGTGTGTATCCATGGTTTTCATAAATCCATTTTACATACTTTTGTACGTTTTCCATTGTGTACTACATAATAAAACACACTGAAAGCCTTGGGTTTCGCGGTTGACGAACTAGACCTGGGTCTTTCCCTTGCAATCTGACTAATTTCCATAACAGATTGGATGTAAATGTCCTGTTCCGTTTTGGTTGTCATGTTATGTAGTTTGGCGGATATTTCAATCATATCTTTTTCAGTGAAAACTCCAAGGCAATTGGATTTGCAACTGAAACAACAAAAGACTTTATTGTAACAGTAACTCAGTGAAAAAGATATTGGAGATAAGTAAATGACTTTGAGGTTAGGTTTTAGTAACCTAATATTAATTCGAAATCCATACAAGATTAAATTATCAGTAAAATGGTATTTAAACCAAAATGTACAAATTAACAACAATGAATAAAACAATATTTACCTGCAAAAATTTGAGCCTGGTTTTTTAGCTGGTACAGTTTTGCCAACCCAGTTTACGTGTTCTTGTCCAGCTACTTTAGACTTTTTATTATGTTCCTTTTATATTTGTCATCATTCGTAAAACCTTTGGTTTTCTTGTCACAATATTGTCTGACTAAACTCAGCTGTGAGGATAGTTCGAATATTTGCCACGCAGTTCTAGCGCCACAACTGTTTACCGCAGAAAGAGAACTTGTCCTGGACTAGTTTCCTTTCTGCAGTAAATAGAATATTGAAAGCATTGCCATGCCAATACTAATATGCGGACGTGTTTCCTTTTTGTAGTAAACGTTGCGTTTTGCTACTGGAAACAATTTTAATAAAATACACAAAATTCGTACAAATTGGACATGATGCCTTACTGCAGTTAGCGATTCAAATATGTTACATGCAATACTTAAAGGTTGAAAAAGAGCTTTATATGTTAAAAATTGTCAAAAGTGTGGAATGTTACAGATCAAGTGGTAAAACAAGGAAAATTGTAGGTCATACAAGATGGAATAAGCAAATACACTATTGGTGACTATAGGATAATCAGAGAGGAAGTGGTAGATCGCAGTTGAGATCCAAAGAAAGGTTGTGAAACAAAATATATGATAAGAACACGATAGATTTATCCTGCAGAAAATTTAATTACAGTATTAATAATAATATTCAACTGTAAATAGAGTAAATCATAAATAGAGTAAATTTGTCAATGCCTTTTCAATAATAATTTTATTTTCTGGTTTCAAAGAAGCTATATCAGACAATGAAAATATAAAAAGTTCTGTTTAACTTTAATAATACAAGTTCTCGGTCTACCAATTTACGGGCCAGTCATTACCTAAAAAATGCCGAAAAATAATGGCTGAAAAAATTTCGTCTGCATCGGACAAGGAGGGAAACATCCAGCAAAGTTGCAGAGTCATCGGTCGGGTAGAAAACAACTGCAAGCATCAAGAAACAGCTGCCATGGAATTACTTAATTTCAAATTGCTCTTTTATCGTTTTAGACTAAACTATATTCGTTTCAAACTATCTCAGAAGAATGGTTAATTACAAAATAAACAAAAATAATTTAAATATTCGAGCAATTATTGGGATTTGGTTAATTTTATAACAGGATGAAACAACAAGGTACCGCACTACGTCATTTGATCAGGCGGTACTAGTATGGTAAAAGTTTTTCTCCAACACCAAATTGTTCTATATGGTCCATATATTCTTCAGTAAAAAGTTACACAATTTAGAGCGTCGGGTTTGGGGGGAGGGGGGAGATCAGTCAGTAAATTAGTAGTTGTTTTTTTACGTTTTTCGTCAATATTGCTAAAACTATGCGGTTTAGCGTGAACAATGTTCTATACAAAAATATTCTACATTAAATAAACAAAAAAGGTCCGCTGCATAATCCTTCTAAAACGAACGGTTCCACAGTTACGGAGGGTGTACATGTAGACCATGCTACATAAGAGTACGGGAAATTAATAAGCAAATTTGATTTGAAAATTGTTAAAGTAAACCATTAAAACACCTGAACTCTCTTCCTAATCAACAGGAGTTATAGGAGATGAAAACGTGAACTGTGATAAAACGTTTGAAGTCAGAACTCTGGCTTTGAAAGACATTGAAAACAAAGCATTCAATGAAATACACTTCAAAACAAAGTTAGCTGTTAGATCCCTATTCTCTATAACCAGGTCGATGGCAAATCCAAACAGTTTCTTACATCGGATGGTGTGTACTGTTAGGAGTGATGAAAGACTTCAATAGAAGAAATATTTCAATATGAACCATGTGCGTATCCTCCATCTTTTTTCGACGAACCTGGCTTAATGAGAAAAGGAAGCAAATCTTCAATGGTTACTGTTTTGGTTCCAGACACAAAAGAATCATCATGTACTCTAGATTCAGTTGATGGAGGTCACTTCCTTCATTGTGTTGTCTGGGACGCCCGCTAACTTCAAAGACATTTGCGAGTAATATAGGAACTACGTATTTACTCAATACGAAACAGCGACTGTTGTATTTGATGGAAATACAAAAGATAAAGAACGCCTACGCACAGCACGTTCTAGCATTAAAGTAAAAGTTGAAGACTCAATCCATGTAAATATAAACCAAAGTGAATTTGTAGCTACCGCTAACAACATAATGAGCCTTATTTCATTTCTTACAACACACTTGATAAGATGTGGTTAAACAGTTCATCAAGCATCGGATGACGCTAATTCACAAATGGCCAACTGAGTAGATAGATCGCATCGGTGCATTTTGACGGCTGCGAACAAACGCCGTACGGGTTTTATGTTGATTAAAATATCTAAATATATCATTCAATCATCACATAAAATTTCAATACAGTCGATTAAATAGTTTTTGCACAATAAATTTGCAATCTAACTTGAAAAAAGTTATTAATTTTCAAAATTATGAGTTCAAAACTGATGTCTCTAGATATATAAATTTTATGATATATAGAAGAGCATTCAAACTTTCAAATTCAGTTTGAAAAATTAAAGTTCGTTAATTAGGAGAGTCTAGGGACGTTTGTTAATAATCATGACATTAAGCAGAGTTATAATCGATAGGCAGCAAGTATGCTTTATATGGGTTCCATCACACATCGGACTTCAAGGCAAGCAGATTTTTATGCCAAGGAAGCAATACACAGTGCCTCTTCAGTGTTAGTGAACTTAGAGTCTGTTTCAGACTACAAATCGTTCCTCAAAGAAAAAGTGGCAAATGAATGGAATCTTTCACAATCAACTCTACACATCGTAAAGCCCTCAACCGAATCTTGGTGCGAGATAAATTTTAATCGCCAGCTGTTTGTTAACCTAACCCGTTTAAGTATAGATCATAGCAGACTAACTTACAGCTACCTAATTACCAAATCAAATCGCAGTATTTGTGACTTATGTAATATAAGTACAGCTATAGTACATGTAATAACCCAAAGTGGTTGATGCTGTTATCAATAAAACAAAAACAAAAAGATTTATGGTAGTAAAAATTGGTAGCAACGTTGGCAAAAACATTTTGTATACAAATGTTCATATTATCTCCTGTTGTGGGTTTGTCCTTTATATACAATACTCTTGATGTACCCCAAAAAATAGTCCAGTGGAGTTAGTCCTGGATATCTTGGGGGCCATTCCATAGTACCACCGTATCCGATCCAACTGTCACTGTAGTTATTATTTAGCACACGCACATTTATTATACGATGCGGTCGTGCTCCGTCATGTTGGAACTAAATGTTTCGTATAATTCCCAACGGAACTTCTTCTAAAAAGCCAGGTAACTCGACCTACGACGTCGAAGTCGAAATTGAGTATTGGAAGAGAACAACAGAACTTAATATAAGAAAGAGATTAATAAATAAAATTCTGTAAAACGTATAAATATTTGAAAGTAAAGATTACAAATGATGAACACTAGATAACGGAATTAAAGAAAGTAACATAATGGGATGGAAAGGCATATCCTTCTTGAAGAGTATATTGTGGGATATACATTTAGTTCCAAAGGGAATAATGTACGATACCATAATAAAAAGTATCACCATGAATGGAATGGTATAAAGTAGAATGAAATAGCAAGTAATTAAGATATTTCGTAAGACCTTGAACACGAAATGTATGACGTATGAGTAAGAATGATGCGTACTTAATGAACAACTTGTCTCACTCTAGAGGGTGTATTTTTTGTTTTCAAATATTTCATAGTAATACATATGAGCTACTCCGATACTGAATGTCGTCTGCGCGAAGTCTAGCAAGTGTCCTTCTAAACTATCTAAACTGACCATTGAATGATTTGTGTTTGTATTGTTGACTGTGCCTTATCATCACAGTCCACATAAAGTCTGAAAAGTCATTTCCAACTTGCAAAAAGCTGCGTAACGAAGTTCCGTTTTGTTTATACAAGGATCATGTAAAATATCATTCCAATAAAAAATAATTCGGTAATGCAGGAAATAATATAGGAAATTTAAAGTACAGCTAATAAAAACGGTCCATTTTAACAGACAATATTGTATCGTGTAGTACTCTATTTGAAATAGTTTTATGAGATTTGTGGTTTAAATCTCAATATTTGCTCAAAACTAAACTGATCTGCGATTGAAAAAATAACTTAAGACTGTAATATAGATACATTTGGTATTTTAAACAAAAAAAGAATCAACCCCTAGAGTTTGTCAACGTAGTGTCCGTGGTTGCAACTAATTAGAGAGAAATATAATAAAAAACTAGAAGGGAAGACGATAATCAAAGAACTGTAAGTAACCGAAATAGAAATGAAGAGACAAAGAGACCTTCTCTTCTAGGAGCTCTTTGGAAGAGCTCCTAGAAGAGAATAAAGGGCCCAAAGTTGTCGGTAAAGAACTAAGTCCGGACTAAAAGAAATAATCAAAATTATGGGCGAGGACAGAGTTATTAGGCAAGGCAAAAGAAATATCGGGAAGAGTAGGACGTTTCTACAAGAATCTGTATTCTTCAATAGAATTCGTAACTCCAAATTGCTTGAATTTACAATTGTGATTTTTTTCTAATAGGGGTCGTTTTCACCGCTAAAAATATAAAGCAACCAACGACACAAGTTCAATATTGAAGTGGAGTGTCAGTATAACCTAAATCCAAAGTTCCATGCAAATTCGTGGAGACAAGTTATTCAATGACATTGTTTTAATTACGTACAACTATTCTAGAGGGTGAGATTTAGGGGTTAAACTGTGATAAAGTCTATATTATATTTTTTAAATCAATTACCGCTTTAATTTACAATTATACGATTTTTTTCTAATACGGGTAGTTTTTATCCCTAAAAAGTTCATTTACTGGCCTATTATAAATGGGTGTACCGCTCTTTGTGATATTATTAATAAAATCAAGAAGTATTTATTATGTAACTCTTGTAACTTATTGGAATATATAAAAAATATATTATGTACAAAATATAACTTACCGGTTTCTGTATCAATGGTGTAGTCAAATCCGGACCAAGGATCGTCTTCTTTTTCTTGCTGAAAATAAATTTCAATATTAATTCATTAGTCATTAACGAATTTACTATAGATGCATCAAATTTATTTAATTATTAATGCCATACCAGTTTTTGTGTAACGATTGAGCAGATTTATATAATTTGACATGGCTCTTATTACAGAACCACTTCGCAGGATCAACAATTATTGATCAGCAGACTCAGGCTGGAAATCTAGCAAGACCTAAACGTCCTAGAAACGAAGACTGGAGAATTATCTGTAAAAAACACCAAACCGGAGAATTTAGAGTCCGTCATAAACAACTTTGCTCCAGTTAAATCTTCAGGGGAGGATAAAATATTTGCTGCCCTAAGAGATCGTAAGAGCTAGAATAGCACTAGGTTATATACTTGGAAAACTGTAAGGATAAATAGGATAAAACAACACCCTAACTAAATCCTACCGACCGATCAATTCTGTTGAAGACAATAGAAAAATTCTTGATACACATATTACGGAGGATCCATTGATGGATCATTCTCTCAATGGCAACCAGTATGCATATCAAAAAGGAAAATCAACACCAAAGCACAGGACGAGGTAGTTCAGAAAATCAGTCGTTGCATTAATGATGGAGAGATTGTGTTAACAGCCTTTCTAGATATAAAATGCGCATTTAATAACGCACTACTAAATTCTCTTTATGATTCAGCTGCATTAAAACTGATATACACCAACGTATGCAACTGCATTAAAGCAATGCTGGAAAATGGATTTATTCTAATAGACCTGCAAGGAGAGAAGGTTGTGGCCAAAACAGCTAATGAGTGCTTTCTACCCTCCTGTAATATACCAATTTAAGACGCTAGATAAGAGAACATTTAACTGAAGTTATTGTGACATAGCAGAATACAGAGCATACTATTCAGGATCAGAAAATGGTAAATATGAAAATGGAGTCGGAATTCATTCAAACATGTCAACAACTTCATACCAGTGAACGATAGAATCCTCTTGTTACAAATAAATACGTCACCGATGAACACGAACATTATACAAGTCTATGCACCCACAGCAGACCACAGTGATGAGGAAATATCAGAATTTTACAAACAGATAAACAACCTTATAAGAGATATACCAAAACAGGAACTCCTTATAGTCATGGGAAATTTCAATGCTAAAATAGGCAACGGAAAAGAAGGGCAACATATTGATCCTTAGGAATTTCTTAAGATTCTTGATGATGAATCTTTAAGAATACTATGTAAATTCTTTAATAAAATCTATGACATTGGCAATATTCCAAAATAATGGCTAGTTTCAGAATTTATTACGTCACCAAAGAAACAGGGAGCGAAAAAGTGAGGAGAATATAGGCTAATAAGTCTAATGAGCCATACACTAAAACTTTTTGTTAAAATGATATATCGCAGAATATACAAGTTATGCGAAGAGAGAATACAAGACACAGTTTGGATTCATTAAAGGCGTAGGTACGAGAAATGCACTGTTTAGTCTACAGGTATTATTCCAAAGATGTAGAGATATGACTTGCGATATCTACACCTGCTTTGTGGACTACCAAACAGCATGTGACACAGTTCAACACCGAAAAATGATGGATGTTCTGACAAAAGCCCAAATAGTTTAATACATACATACAGTTTAATATGTTTAATACAAAATTTATACTGGAACCAATCAGCCACAAGAAGAACAAATCTTGGAGATGAACCGACGGAAGCGATCCAGATTCTGCAGGGCGTTAGACAAGGATGTAAACTTTCACCTATATTCAGAGGAAATATTTAGTGAAGCCTCGGAAAATTGCGAACATGGAATCCTTTTAAATGTAGAACGCCTAAACAACATCCGCTATGCAGATGACACCGTTATTTTTGCAGACAGTTTAAACAGTTTACAGCAACTAATAAACAAAGTTAATGAAGTAAGTGAAAGATTTGAACTACAAGTAAACATATCAAAAACTAAATTTATGGTCATCAGCAAAAATAATATTAGAGACGTCCAACTGCTTATCAAGAAGACACCAGTGGACCGAGTAAAACAGTTTACCTATCTTGGAACAATAGTAAACGAACAATGGGATCACTCACAAGAAGTATTATACGGAGTTGAATCCTGGACACTCACTGAAGCGATGGAGAAAAAACTTCAAGCCTTCGAGATGTGGCTATACAGAAGAATCCTAAGGATATCATGGACGGACAAGATAACGAACTACTACGAAGAATGGGCAAATAAAGAGAAGTGATTTATACTACTAAAAGGAGAAAGTTAGAATATCTCGGGCACATAATGAGAAACGGCACTAAATACAGATTACTGAAAATAATCCTTCAAGGCAAAGTATTAGGAAAGCGAGGAATTCGGAGAAGAAGAATATCATAGTTCAAAAACCTGAGGAAACGGTTCTTCACAATCACAACAACTAATCTATTTAAAGCATCAGCTAATAAAATAATTATAGCCAGAATGATCGCCAATATTCGAAACGAATAGAGACCAAAAGAAGAAGAAGCTTGGTCTTCATGCAGGTACGTAGCATTTCAAATTTTGCAATGCATGTTAATATTCCTCTTTCTAGCAAGTTTCTCTGTCTTTGTACTACTACTGTTACTAGAGAAAATCATCACTTTAATATTGTTTCTTTCATTTATTATCCAGCTTGATATACCGTATGTCATATCAAAGTGCAGACACAACTTTGTCTAGACGGTCCCAAGCCCGGGAAAAGACGAGAGATAGAGTAGGTCCGGCTGACAGCATAGAAAGGGCCAACTGGATAAAACAAGTCAACGGTCTTAAGAGCAGAAGATGACTTGAACTTTATTATGTAAAGTCACAATGGCCCAGAGGACGAAAGAATCACTAATAGGTCCTCCAAGAAAGAGTTTTGAAAACACTTTAGAGGCAACGAAGAATGACTGTAATAAAAAACATACACCAAAACGTATCCCCGGGGGGAAATCCACATCTCAGATAAAGGAAGTCCCATCGGATAACGATCGGAAGACTATCAAAGATAAATTATTTCTGTACAAAACAATTTTTATATTGTATTATATACAATAAAATGGATAAAATATAAATAACATCTTACCTTGATGGAATCTTCATTAACGGACTGTAGAGTTTTAATTTTGTCTAAATCTTCGTCTTTCGATATAGATGTAGTGGCGTCATCTGGCTCGAGCTTAATGTCTTCTTTTTCCTGTTTCGGTACCACATTGTCAACGGTGAAACCAAGATCTACGTCTTGCTTCCACAATACTTCGATCAAATCCATATCCTGCAATCACAAAAAGAGAAATATATTAGTAAAATGATAAATAAGAACAAATATAATGCAACAGAAAAAGACAATAAGATAAAAATACAAAAATACCTTTTTCTATAGACATAATCTCTTCAAAATTTGTACAGAGAATAATCAAAGAAATCAATTGTCTTTCAAATAGCATAAAAAATAGGGTTTAATTTGCTTAAAGTTAATATTTTTGGAGTTAACTATATTGCAATGCTGACAGTTAATATCATTTATTGTCAAAGTCAACAAATGTTCCCGTGAAAAAACTTGTATTTGTATACAAGCCCTTCACGCACCATTTACTATATGGTTTCTAAGAAAACAGTCATGCTTTGAAGCCAGACTTTTGCGAACTATTTCTTTGGGCGAACTACCATGCCAAAAAACGTAAAATTGTGTATTTTTAAATAGAAATTATGAAAAAATACAAAATTAATGCGAAAATTAAAATCCATATTTAAACTTAAAACACCCGGTATCTCGTAAACTACCAATATTTGTATAAAGCATGTTATCTAGAATCTACAACTCAGAGATTAGACACTCATAATGAATCACCCTGTAGATACAAATTGGTTGAAATGTCTACATATATATGATCAGTTTGTTTGACATCTAAATTTGAGAGATAATTAAGTCTGTTGAATAAGACAAAGTGTAGCTGTTATACTTTAAATCCTATATATTTCATCTGTCTATTTTGAGTTTCGTATTTAATTAATTCTGCAAGTATTTCGCCTGGGCCTACGAATTTTCTATTTTTTGATGACTTGCACATATCTTTCACTTCTTTAATAGTTATTCTAATACATGATGCTACTATACATATTCTGTTGTGACTTGTGAGATTGTTATTCAGGAACTTTATCTTATTCTCAGAGAGTAAATCTTTAATACACTATTCCCATTCATCTACGGTAATCAGTAAGAGAATGACTTTTTCTCTCTTGATGTATGTATGATTTTAATCAGTCTCCAACTTTAAATGCCTTTTCTCTCTCATAAATTTACGCATGTTTCATTTTTCATATTAGTTTGGGGATGAATAATTAAAGAAAATCGAAACACATATGATTATTCCTATGAAAAATATGAATTCCTGCTATTTATTCTTGTAGCATCATTTTTGATGGTCCTTCGAACCGGAATTATTTGAATATTTAAATAAATTACTGGTACCTAATAACCAGCATCTCAAAGTGTAAGAGTAGTACATCTCAAGCGCTAATCGAAGAATTTCATATCAAAAGTTCAAAGCTCGGCAATAGACGAACCGACACACTCGTATATTAAATCTACCAGATTGGGAGGAGCGTCAAAGACAATGGATGTAGAAAGAGACCGAGTAAGGGGGAGCGGATGAAGAGGTGGAGGCAAAGTGTAGAACGTGAAACGCCGCTATATATCCAAGGACCACTCCTCGACTCCCGCTAAGCGTAATGTGCTTCGCCATCTTGTCGATCAGCGGGCTAGTCGTGTATACGCGACTTTGGGTCTCGTCGTTTTTTTAATATAAAGTCAGGTTGTAATAATTAGATCCAGTGGCATTCATTAGATAATTTAACTTTCAATTTAACTAATATTTATTTCTTATTAGATAGTTTATTGAGAAAAAAGCTACTAAAATTCAGAAATACGTTGTAAATTTTGAGTTCGAGCTAGTTTTTTATTTAAAACTGGACAAAAAAATGATTCTTTAGTGTGGAATTTATCGGATGTATAGATTTACTTTTTATAAATATTATATTTTCTTTTCATCGAGAATTCTTCCACGAAAAAAGAGAATTTATCAACACCTACATAGATATTTTTAATATTACATTAAAAAGCATGTTTCCAGATGTGTATATATCTATATACTAGATACTTGATATTATATTCTACATCGCTATCTACGATATCTAAATAGACTTTTTAAATTGTAATCATACTTAGGTATATTTATCTTTATGATATAGGAGTTAAGATTACATTTTGCTTATCTGTTTCGGTATTTTTTATTTTAGTAGGTATTACTTTGCATATCAGAATGTTAAAAAAACAATCATTTTCAATAGATCGAACTGAAGTTAGAATAGGGAAATAAATTCAGAGTGTGTTTTGAGACTAAAAATAGTTTATCACAGGCTTAATCAAAGAAGAACAGCACTTTTGTGGCATTTTCTTTACTTACTTTTTTATAAATTAATATATCAAAATCATTTACATATAAATCAATTTAAAAAAAAAAAATTGTCTACGGTAAAAATTCGATATCTTTTGATCAGATTGTCCTATGGACAAAATACAAAATGCGTTTGAAAGTCGAAGAATGCAGCTTTCGTATGGCATTTATAAATTTGGCCACAAATGAAGTCAGTTTTTATAAATCTGTTAAAAACACAAACGTTGGGCGATTTTGGCCATTTTTTATGATTCTCTTGAGATCAATAAAATTTATCACTTCCATTGACCGGTCGCTGTGGAATTTCTATTGTTAGAGCCTAATCTTTAAAACCTACACCATGAAATTTCGATTTTGAGTTTTGGCAACAAATATGAGGCATTTAAAATATGCTTTAAAAAACGCAAAATTTAAACTTTCACATTACAAACGATCTAAAACGTTTAAAACTCACAACTTCAGGTTCAAATTCCCTTGCTGTTTTCGTAGAAGTATTTCCCGTGACGTGTCTTTTCTGCTCATTTGGGGCATGGTGATGGGGGTAACAGTTGTTTAAGTTGTGCTGTTCTTGATACTAGCCTTTAGATCTTGGTGAAGTTGTATGTTTTCCAGATTTTCTAAGGAACAGGCCTATTTTGCTGCTTGATCAGAATTCTCAGTTCCATTGATACCAACATGGAATGGTAGCCAGATGGTGGTTACTAAAACACCATTTTTTGATAGCTGTTGGCAGATACTGTGGATGCACTATACAATGGGATGTACGGATAACAACTGAAAAATATCATACAACATTGTCCTAGAAATGACGTAAAGGTCTTAATAGGAGATTTTAATGCAAAGATAGGTAAGGAGAGGGAATACATGCCAACCATTGGAATTCACAGTTATGAAGAGTTAAACAACAACGGAACTCGACTAATACACTTAGCCTCCCCAATGAACATGGTGATTGCCAGCACATGCTTCAGGCACAAAGATATACATAAGGGAACATGGAGAAGTCCAGATGGAAATACAGTAAACCAAATCGACCAAGACGCGGGGCGAACACAGACACGGACCATTACCTACTAGAAGATAAACTAAGAGCTAGAATCTCCAATGCAAAGAAAGAAAAAGGAGTTAAAGAGGAAAGGTTTAAAGTAGAAGCGTTGAAGAACCCTGAGATAGCTAAGAGATTCGAGGAAAGTCTCGAAAGCAAGCTGGAAGGCTGCACGGATATTATAGTTAAAGATATTAACAACTATTGGAAGAAGTGGCAACTGAAGTTATCGGAAAGCAAAAACGTAAAAAATTAAGGTCAGACTGGTACGTAGACAATGTCAGACAACGCAAATAAAAAATCAGGCATATAGAAGACTCCAAGAGCGAAGAACGAGACAAACAGAGGAATTGTATAGGCAGCTGAGACGAGAAGAAAAACGAATACTTAAAAAAAAAAAGAAGAAAGAGCATATAGAGAGCCAACTAAAAGAACTAGAGAACTATAAGGCACAAGCAGAAACGCGAAAGTTCTACAAGAGGATTAACCAGAACAGGAAAGAATTCAAACCTAGATTATCAATCGTTAGAAATAGAACAGGAGAGATCATTGGTGATCAGGACCAGATACTAGAAAGCTGGGCAGAAAACTTCGAGGAAAGGCTAAATATAAGAGGTGAGACAGGGCTCCACGAATCAGAAATCCAAGTCGAGGACATTGACGACGAAAGAGATAAAGATAACATCCCAACAGAGGTAGAAGTCATCCAAGCTATACAAAAATTAAAAGAAAACAAAGCTCCTGGGGCAGATGGCATTCCTTCAGAACTTTTAAAGCATGGCAAAGCATGACATACTGTATATGTAGACTGGTAGAACTGATCTGGAAGAAAATAAAGTTGCCAGAAGACTGGAATGTAGGTATAATTGTACCTATCCACAAGAAAGGAGATCAAACAATATGTGACAACTACAGAGGAATAACCCTCCTAAACGTAACATACTATATATTGGCATATATTCTTTACGACCGACTATCGGGATATTGTGAAGACATAATAGGTAAATATCAGTGTGGGTTTCGTAAAGAAAGATCAACGAACCATCAAATATTCCATTTAAGGCAAGCTCTGGAAAAAACATATGAGTATGGCATTGATACTCATCACCTGTTTGTTGATTTTAGATGTGCCTATGATAGTGTTGAAAGAAACGCACTGTAAAAGGCCATGATACAATTCAGCATACCAGTACACTTAGTAAAATTGGTGAAAGCGACCCTCTCAAGAGTCGAGTGTAAAGTTAGAGTGCAGAACGGAGTTTCCAGAACGTTCCAGTCTCAGATAGGACTTAGACAAGGAGACAGACTATCATGCCTTCTATTCAATATTGCACTAGAGAAAGCGATAAGAGAATCTGGAATAATAACCAAAGAAACTATTATTAATCGCAGCGTACAATTACTAGCGTACGCTATATGAAAGTATCAAATTATATACAAGCAGCACAACCCGAAGATCTAACGATCGGAACATATACTTTCGAAGGAGTAAGAGAGTTTATATACCTAGGCTCATAAATTAATCAGAATAATGCAGTAAGTGCAGAAATTAACAGACGGATATATCTGGCAAATAGAGCCTATTATGGATTAAAATTTTTTTTAACAATAAGCCTAGTTACAAAAAGAACGAAACTAGCGATATACAGAACTCTTATCAAGCCCATCCTCACCTACGCGTCGGAAACATGGACGATGACAAAGAGCGATGAAGAACGTTTAAGAAGCTTTGAACGTAAAATCCTCCGGCATATCTATGGAGGAGTACAGGCTGGCGGATTATGGTGTAGACGCTATAATTTCGAACTGTATGACAAACCTGATATTATTAGGTCCATCAAATATATATTTATAACCAAAGAATAGATGGAGTGAGAAGGAGAGGCAGATCCAGAGCACGATTTAAGGATCAGGTGGAGGAAGACTTGAGAATGCTGGGAGTACGAAACTGGAAAGCCAAGACGAAGAATAGGAGAGAATGGAGACTTATCCTTGAGCTGGACCAAGACCCACCATGGGTTGTGGAGCCAATGATGATGATGACGTAATATTGACATTTTAGTTTTTTTACATTAAAGTAATTTTAAGTTCTCCGTCACTGAGGCGTACAGTTATTGCTTAAGCCCTTAGGGTTTGCTCATTTGCATTTTAGGATGTACTGTATTTAAGGTTTTTCGGGATTGTCATGTTAAAGTCGAGTGAAAATTCAGACAAGAAGGTATCAATTATTACGTTTTTTCTGCATTGACCAACCCTGTATTTAGACCTTTGCTATACAACTTGTGCCATCAATCATTTTCAAATGTACTATAGAGCGAATCAAGGTTCTGTAGATTCTTAAAAGGAGTTATAAACTCTCAATAAGTATCTTGAGTATTTTTTTATTATTATTGTTATTATTTTATCAGTAAATACTTACCACTATAATTTAGAAACAATAGAATTTGTAATGTTCTTCTATTATTGCTCTGAAATTGTATATTTCTCTAAATGAATGTAAAATACATTATCAGTTAAAATCGTATTTTTGCTCGTCTTCGACAGTGCTTCAAATATTGTGAGACTGCTATTAACTTTCTCGGCACAGCAGACCGTTTAAGTTAAAGCTTTCATCCCTAACCCAAAATAGCCGCAAATTCGTGAAATATACTGTACATGAAAATTATGGATATTAAATTATTATTATGTTATGTTTTATCACACTCCTGCATTCATTACAAAAAATATCCAAATGCTCGCTAAGCGAGGTCTGTTATCAGAAGTATTTTTAATAAATATAAAAAAATAAAAACGCTATTTATAACACAGATCCTATTATACTGATAAACGTATCATATCAATGTACTCTTTCTGTTTTGTAACTTGGAAATAAATAATAAATTACGCCACTGCTATAATTTCCATCGTGTTAATTAGCATACAAAAGTAGGTGGTGTTTTGTTCTTGCCTTATCTCGTTGCACTAGGCCGCTATTAGCTACACGTATCGAAAAAAACTCATTAATCAAAAAGCATGCGTGTACAGGTACAGCAGTTTAATTACCAAACTCACTATAATATTTTTCTTAATCAGCTAGCACCTTACCTGTACGGCTAGTCTATAATATATTTTGTTCATGACAGTTTTCAAATTAACCAATTTTTTTAAAGGTTTCTCCCTTAAAATGTTATATATTATGCACTATTAACGTCGTGACAGTAATAGAAAGAGAACCAGAGAGGAAGAGGAAGGATCGTTCGGAAAGAGTAAGAAAACGACTGGATCAAAAACAAAACAAATATTAATGATAATGAGCTCGACCAAACCATCAAAACAATGTAGGATTTAACCAAAGAAACAAAACAACAAGTGAAAAAGATAAATAAGGAACACTAGAAATGTAACATTTCTACAAATAATCACAATATTAACGTGAATAATTTCGGTACGATTAAAGTTACAAATTGTTCAAATATTAACATAGATAATTTATATTGAATTTTAATCAGTTTTATTATATCAGGAGGAATTGGGGACCTTGAATTGGGACATAATGGGATTGTCAGAAGTTAAAAGAAGAGGTGAAGGATATGTGGACTTACATTCAGGCAACAGACTCTATTATAAAGGCAGGGAAGACTACATACATATACGGTGGAGTAGGTTTCTTAATCAACAAGAAGAGAAAATCTCAAATTTAAATAATTCACAGCATATCAGACAGGGTTACAACAACTAAGTCCAAAAACTAAAATAAAGATCGTGCAAGTTTATGCTCCGACTAAAAAAGCAACCAATGAGGAAATAAATTCTTTTTACGAAGACCTTAAAAAAGCTATAGACAACAACAAAGAATCCAAAATAATAATAATGGGAGACTTTAACGCCAAAATTGGAAGTAAGATTGAAGACTCTGAAAGCAAGATTGGAAATTTTGGATTCGGCACAAGAAACACAAGAGTAGAAAAACTCATGGAATTCCTGGAACAAGAAAACATGTATGTTATGAATACCTTATACAAAAGAAACCTGACAGAAAGTGGACATGGGTCGCACCTAACGGAACTACCAAAAATGAAATAGACTATTTTCTCTCAAACAACAAAGGAATATTTGAAGACGTCACAACAATAAACAACGTAACAGCAGGTAGTGACCATCGTATAGTTACAGCAAAAATAAATATTAACATGAAAGAAGAGAGAAAAAGAATTTTTAAAAAAACAACGAGGATAGATGCCTTTAAACTAAGAACAAATGAAGAGCAATTCCGAGAGGTCTTTGCGGATAAGTTCGAATCTGATCCTTCACATAATCAAGATCAAATTGACGAGATTAATAAAAACATAAATAAAAACCTTCTCGCAGCAGGACTACAGGTCGCAAAGAAAACAAGGACTAAAGAAGACAAAATAAGCAATGAAACTAAACAGCTAATGACGGAAAGAAGACAACTACTAGAGCAAAATAAACGCTATACTCAAGAATACAGAGAACTTAATAAAACAATTAGAAAAGAACTAAAACGCGACATACAAAAATGGAACGAGAACTTAATAGAGCGAATCATTGAAAACAACAGAGGCTTAAAATGTTTAAGATCCGCATTGGGAGTTAAAAAAATCATCAAAATTAAAGACGCCACCAATAAGGAAGAGAAGGACAAATATAAAATAACAAATATTGTCGAAGACCTCTACATATCCTTGTACAGCTCGCAAGGCCAGCCTAATGAAACAACAAATGAGAACGTCAAAAGAAAAATAAAAAACGTGGGATCAGAAGTACTACCAAATATAAAGGGATTCGAAATAGAAAGAGCTTTAAAAGAGCTAAAAAATAATAAAGCTCCAGGACACGATGGTATAATTGCCGAGCTCTTGAAAACAAGCAAGATATTAACAATCCCTGTACTAACAGAGCTATTTAATAGATGTCTCCATAATAGCAAGATCTCTAAAGACTGGAACGAGAGTCTAGTAATACTCTTACACAAAAAAGGGGACAAATGTGATCTACAGAATTATAGACCTATATCGTTGCTCGGTCAAGTATACAAACTATTTAGAGAATTATTAACAACCGGCTAACCTACAAAATGGACAATTACCAACCGGTTGAACAGGTTGGCTTCCTGTTCAATAGACGAAAATACAAATCCCATCCCTATTAAGAGAGGAGTGAGACAAGGAGACGTAATATCGCCAAAGCTTTTCAACCTAGCCCTAGAAGACGTCTTCAAAACTACAAATTGGTTAACCTATGGCATTAAAGTTAATGGCAACAAGTTAAACCACCTCAGATCGCTGACGACATAGTGATTATAGCGAGCACATTCGAGGAACTGCAAATTATGATGGGGGAACTAGCAGCCAGCTCCCAATATGTCGGCCTAAAAATGAATATGAAAAAAACAAAAATAATGACAAACACAGATGACCCCAGACGTATAACTATAAATGGCAGTGAGATAGAACAAATCCAGGAATATATCTACCTAGGCCAAAACCGGAGACTTGACAAAGAGAACCAAAGTGCGGAAATTACTAGAAGAGCAAGACTAGCATGGACAGGATTTGGAAAACTTAGTTGGATACTTAAGAACCGCAAAATACCCCAATACTTGAGGAGCAAAGTGTTCAACCAATGCATCCTTCCTATCATGACATATGGATGTCAAATCTGGACCCTAACCAAGGCAAACATGAATAAACTAGCCACAACAGAAAGAACAATGGAAAGAGCAATGTTAGGTATACGACTGTCAGATAAAAAGAGGAACGACTGGGTAAGATCCAAAACAAAAGTCGAGGACATAGCAACAAAAATTGCCAAACTTAAATGGAGCTTCGCGGCCACACTAGACAAAAAGACCAACGTTGGAATACTACAATACAACATTGGAGACCTTACGAAAGTAAACGACCAAGAGGAAGACCACAGATGAGATGGGTTGATGACAAAAGAACAGCCGGAACAAATTGGAAATATGTTGCTCAGGATATAGACCGATGGAAGGAGTTGGGAGAGGCCTATGTCCAAACATGGACGACAGAAGACTAAGAAGAAGAAGAAGAAGATTATATCAGGAAAAAACTGGTCCATATTTCATTTCTTTTATGTGACTATTTATATTTTTATTCATATCGTGTCGATAAACAGGAATACAGGGGAACCTGTTTATTTTACTAGTAATGTTGTTGCAAGTAAACTAAATTTATTAGACCCAGGATTTTTTATAATACTGTTTAGTACATTTAGCAGCAAATTTTGTTAACAAACCTAATTTTATTTGGTGAGTTACTACTTTTTTACAATTATTCGTTTTACTTTATCAGATATTTTGTATTTTTATTTTAGCCCTTGAAAATAATTATAAACACAACAACTGAAAGCTCGAGTAGTAAAGAATAGTTATCTAATAGCCCCTTTTTATTGACTCCAACCCATCCAATATATATATATATATATATATATATATATATATATATATATATATATATATATATATATATATATATATAGTTATTATCTTAGGTTTCTTAAATTTCGATTAAACTTCTATGAATTTGTATTAATAAAGTATTAAAATGTGTTTTAAAAACTATTAAAAATTTACGTATCGGAATTTGTAAAATATACACTGGGTTGCCCTACAGTTAGAAAACGGAAAACTAATGTGTTAACAATTATTTAGTATTTTCCAAATGATTATTGATTCAATAACTTTATTATTAAAAGTTAATAATATCTTTATTAATTTTAATTCTTAAAAATTTCAATATAATTTCAAAATTGGCGTAATTAAATTATTTGCGCAAAAAATTGAAATAATCTGTTGTGCTCTTTCCAAAATGTGCAAACGGATTTTTTGAGAATTTCAATATACAGAGTGTTGTTTCAAGGTCACAAGTACTTTATATTTTTTTTTTTTGTTAATCCGGACCTGGATTTTTCTTGTAATTAGTAAGTGAGTCGTTTGGGATCTCAATGAGACCAAAGAAATGAGCAAAATCGATAAAATACCTTGTAACTGTAAATGTGGTATATCCAAAATCTCCTCGGTGACCTTTATTCACCATTTAAGTATTTCACACATTTTATATTCCCAATGAAACACCCTGTATATAAAAGAGATAAAAAAAACTAATTGGCATCCAATATATTTGGTTTACAGTGGACGAAACGACGAATACTTGTGAATTATCGGAGCTCTTGATGAAGAAATGCCAACAGAATATTAAATATGCTCCAAGGAGCTGGACAGCACAAAGTAAAATAGTATCCAGATTTGTAAATAAAGCAATAACAAGCTTTTACTTGACAGAACCTAAAGTATTAATCATGCTTTCTGACGCAGCAGCGTATATGGTGAAAACAGCTTCAAACTTAAAGTGTTTTACCCAAATTTAATCCATTGCACTTGCTCGGGTTACTGTAACTATAAAGCAACAATTTCGTATTCTTAATAAACTTATTAAAAATGGAAAAAAAGTTTTTGTTAAGCGCCTTTAGGGGTACAAATCTTCAATGTACCAGTACCTAACACCCTATCACCACTTGAACCTGTTTTGGCAAGGTGGGGCCCTTAGTTGAATGCTGCAATATACTATGCAGAAAAGTTTAAAAACGTGATCTACCCGAATCATCCAACAAGGCAAAAGATTGTCAAATGGTCTTAAATCAAGAGGACAAAAAAAAATTTAGCTTATTTAAAGAGTAATGTTACTTTTGTGAGTGACACAATAGTCTCTCGGGAAACAAGTTATGGCATTATATGACTACATTAAATTAGTTAACAATTTTGAAGAGGCCATTGATAGTATTTCCGATAGTATGACCGATTGAGACCATATGCGGAACAAATAGTTGGGGGATATCAATGTGGTTTCCGCAGGCAGAAGTCCACAATAGATCAGATCTTCGTCTTGAGGCAAATCTTGGAAAAGACTAGTGAATTTAATATAGACACACATCATCTTTTCATTGACTTTGAGAGTGCCTATGATAGCATCCATCGAGAATTTCTGATTCATGCACTGAAAGACTTTAATATTCCAACTCAACTCATTGATATCATAAAAGAAACACTTAAAGTACAAAGCAAAATTCGAATTCAAAACGAACTAACAGATACAATTCATGTGAGAACGGGCCTACGACAGGGAGATGCCCTATCCTGTATTCTATTCAACATCACATTAGAGAAAATAATTAAGGAGTCAAAAGTCAACACCAGAGGAACAATAATAACAAAAAGTGTACAAATATTGGCATTTGCAGATGATGTTGATATCATAGCCAGAAGCGAAAGAGAGATGATAGAAGCATTTACTGCGATAGAAAGAGCGGCACAAAACAGTGGCCTAAACATTAATGAAATAAAAACCAAATACATGAAGGTCAGTAAATCGACAGGCCAAAGAAACCTACAGAATCTGACAATAGGAGACTATAACATCGAAAGCGTGAAAAATTTTACATACCTAGGTTCACTAATTACCGCAGATAACAATGTCAGTGAAGAAGTTAAGAGAAGAATACATATCGCTAATAAAACATATAATGGACTAATTAAACATCGAAGATCTAACAACATCACAAGAAGCACCAAATGCAAAATATACAAGACCCTGATAAAACCGGTCCTTGTATATGGATCAGAGACATGGACACTATCGAAAAGCGATGAAAACCTATTAGGCACATTTGAACGAAAAATCCTTAAACACATATATAAGGGGGTAAAGGAAAATGACATATGGCGCAGAAGATATAACTTTGAACTGTACACAGCATACAACGAACCCGAGATCATAACATCCATAAAGATCGGACGTCTGCGCTGGATGGGCCATGTTGAACGAATGTTGGAGACTGAAACACCAAAACATATTATGAGACAAACACCAGTAGGAAGAAGGTCAAAGGGAAGACCCAAACTTAGATACATGGAACAAGTGGAGCAAGATCTGAAAACACTCAAGATTACCAACTGGAAAAACAAAGCAAGGAACAGAACAGAATGGCGGAAAATCCTAGAACAAGCCAGGACCCAGAAAGGGTTGTCGAGCTACTGATGATGATGATTGATAGTATTTCTGGAATAACTGGTGAAATTGCAAGAAAAGACTTAAAGAGGTAATGTTTATGAATGAAGGTTGTCAAAAATAAAAAAAATGGGTTTGGTATTGGCAGGAAATTCTGATACGGACTTAGAAATAACCCCGGACATGATTCAAATATGCGCCCATAACCAAATCATCTCATTTCCAGAAAAACTCCTTTCCACATCTTGATAAAGAAAGGATTTTTCACCATATATGTTAAATAATAGAAGAGAAAATTTTACAATCGAACATTTAAAACAATATTTGGTTATTGCTTGTTTTTACAAAAGTTAAATTTGTTATTTGTATAACTTTAAAGAAAAAAGGGAAAAGTAAATAGGTCAGCAAACTGCTCGTAGGTATAAAAGGAAATACAGTGTAACGATAACAACTTATTGCATTGTAAATAAAACAAAGAAATTTATTCGATAATTCTAACAGCCCTTTCCAATAAAGTCAAGAACATTAATATATAATCTACACTTTAATAAGATTTTATAATGAATTTGGTCGGACGAGTAACATTCAGGCGTGTCTACAATCTGCTTATTCTGACAGAGTCTGGACCGCTTTCGGTTTTGCTTGATTAAAGCTAGAAGAGTAAGGCGGCAAAAGCTTTTACCCAATCCCAGTCGAATATAGCGATCGTCGATCTAACAACATAGAAAAACGAGACCACTATTAAGAACTATCATTTATCATATGTCACCGCTTATACCTGTATTGCCAGAGGCGGAAGACCGAAAAATGTACATTGCTTCCAAGGCATAGGCGCGACAGTTTTTTAAAAAATATGTAAATGTCAAAATAAATAATTTATGGAGCAATTACAGACGGTGAAATATGGAAAAGATTAGGGAAAAACCAGGAACTACAGCTGTTGTTTGGAAAATAATACTAAATACCTTACTATATAAAAATAAATACTACTAAATACCACACGGATATAAAGCGGATTGGTGACGTACAGAGAGTGGGAGAGGAAAGAACCATAAAGTAGAGCGCTTAACAACAGGGAACAATGGAGAGATGTCATTAAGCAGGCTGACACCATTCAAGGGCTGTACCGCCACGGGGTCTTCTTCTTGTAGTGCCTATCCGTTTCCTATCCTTAGTATTTTGCAAACTGCTGGTGTGAAAAGATTTGTGGTTGTTGTGTTGAACCACGTATGTAGATTATTCAACCAGGAAATCCTTCGCCTTTCTGGTCCTCGTTTTTCTTCTACTTTTCCACAGCCACGGGGAAAGGTAAGGTATTTATGGCTCCAAAATAAACTGTACACGATTTTTAAACTAAAACTTTAATATTAACTTATGTTAAAGGTAGAGAACAGAGAAACGTCTACCTTTTAAATATATGGTCAAAATTATACCAAAACAGGGGCTACACCTATTTTGCAATATGAAAATTTGAAATTTTGTGTGTGGAGCGTTGCCAGATTTACCATTTTTCTGATATCATTAGGCACTTTGGTTTTTTAAATACAACACCATGGATATTGTACCTTTATTGAAATATTCAGTTCAATATCAGTTTCAATTTTAATATTTAATATCTGATCTTTTGTTGATACAATTATCACTCTCTGTTATGAAAGCCATTTCTAGAAAAATTCTCTTACTAGAGTTACTTTCAGCGCCTGAGATTTTAAAGGAACTATAATCCATAGCGTGATTATTATCATATACATGAGTGGCAAGAGTGCATCTTTCTGGGTGCAATCGACAGTCACTTTTGTGAGAGGTAATCCGATCTTGAACTTTGTCCCAATTCTTTATTACAATCTGTACAAGGGATACTGTATATTATATTTGTTGTTGATTCTTTAAGATGTCCATCCTTCAATTTTGAGAATATTTATGGTTAGAACTGTTTTATTTGAAATCTTTACATCTCTATCTTGAAACATTCTGGTTAAAGCTGGAATGATTTCTTTAATATACGGCACTGGCGCAAATTTTTGCTGTCCTTGGGATGTAGTGTGTTGGTTTATGTTATTGTCTGTTTTTTACACTTTAATTTAGATTATAGACTCAAATATGTGTAATTTTTGTACCTTACTTTTAGTTTCCATTTATTATTGTTATGTATAACTGTTTCAATTTCAACATTCATTTTAATCAACAAATGATGTAAGTACGTAATCTCTACAGGTACAAAATATTTACAATTTCCGAAAAAGAGGGGATCAATTTATAAGCCTCAACTTTCTTAAAAAGGATTAAAATTTCCAAGGGTTAAGATTAACAGGTTGTGTTTCTAAAGTCCTGTGATTATAACATGCAGAATTGTTAGTTCTATAATAAAAAGCGATATTAATAATTGAACTTCTGATTTTACTCCTGTGAAATTAAAGTGTCATTTAACCGTGCCAATAAAAACTTAAGTGTTAAATGTACATGATGTTCTCTTACATGAACATTTTACAAATACTGTTCGAAGTACTGTACGCTTTGCGTTCAGATATGACCGGACTTGAAAGAAACAACTATTTATAGACTTTTAAAGCAACGAAAGATCCTACTTTGGATAAACTTTTGGTAGACATTAATGAAGACGAATCTTTGCCAATCATTAAAAGAGATAAATTGTGGAAAACTTGTGAAATACGTGAATTAGTATTCGTTTATGAGAATAACAATAGAAGATCTGCGCTCATAGAGAAAAAAGAAATTATTTGTTCGAGGAGGCAGTATTTAAGAGGAGAGAAGGTAAAACTATTTTTTATTTAGATGAAACATGGATAAATGAGTGCATTTTGTAAAAAAAGTTTGCAAGATAAATGCTCGTCAGGCATTTATAGGTCAAGGTTTGTCTACGGGCTAAAATTTCCAAATGGGTAAGGTCGCCATTTAATTATCATTCATATTGGAGGAGATAAAGGACTTGTTGATGGAGGCTTGCTAGATTTTATTTCAAATTCTACAAACGACAACCATGAGGAAATGGCTGCTGATGTTTTTGAGGAATATTTCAGTCGATTTATTACAGACCAATTCTGTAATAGTCATGAACAATACCAGTTACCATTCAAAATTAAAGGAACCGTTACCTAGCACTAAATGGAGAAAGCAAGAACTCTTTGAATGGCTAATAACCAAAGAAATAGTAGTGCCAGCAGAAAGTTTATTCAAAAAAGAGTTATTGCAGCTATGCAAACAATATTCACCAAAATTTAAGCAGTGTAGTGTAGAGGAAACAGCAAAAGAACATGGAGTCAAAGTGTTGCGATTACCACCTTATCACTGTGAACTTAACCTCATAGATAGATAGATGGTTTATTGGTAATAATTGAATACAAAAGTATTTTTTACAAGTCAAAGAAAAAAAATATATGTCAATATAGTTAATATACACATATGTAAATATAAATATAAAACATAAAAGAGATACAGTGTTTTAACTTATACTGTTGACAATTACAACAAATTAAAATCTCGGAAGTAAAATATTCATCATATGTAAAAAAGGCATTCACTATAAGGTAACTCTTAATTTTTGCCTTAAACTGATGAAAATTAAGAGCTTTTATTCTGGCTGGCACTAAGTTGTAGAATTTTATGGCTAAATACCTTGAACCATTTCTGGATCTCTCAAGTTGGTCAAATTCTGGTATAAGATTATTGTTAAATCTGGTGGGATAATTATTAAAATCTACATGCGCATTGTATTGGCTAAGATTTTGTTTAATGTGCAACAGACACTGCATAATGTATACACAAGGTAAAGTTAAAATTTTTAA
Organism: Diabrotica undecimpunctata; assembly: GCF_040954645.1. Lineage (NCBI taxonomy): Eukaryota > Metazoa > Arthropoda > Insecta > Coleoptera > Chrysomelidae > Diabrotica > Diabrotica undecimpunctata. The sequence goes on from NC_092812.1 coordinate 54,623,943, forward strand.
AGCTCTAAAGGAGTTTCTACAGTCTGCTCTCTAACAGAGCCCAGAAATAATACGAACACACTTTCTTTGTTGTGCAAACACTTTATCAATATGACAAGAGTGACCCCAGGAGAGAATAGCATATGTCAGATGAGAATGAAAATTACTATGATAAGCTGTTAAAATAGTTTTCCTGGAAGCCACTTTTATAAGGTTCCTGAAGAGGAAAAGTTGTCGGGAAAGCTTTTTCGATAGATTTACTATATGTTGTTCCCAGGTTAATCCTGCATCCAAATATATCCCCAGAAACTTCGCTTTCAACAGAAGTGTTATTTCTTAAAGTAAAATTAACACTTTGTGATTTAGAGTAGTTCAAAGAGAGACGGTTAGTTAAAAACCAATTGAATAAGTTTTTCTCAGACGTTTGGTAATCAAGGGTGTCGAATTCAGAAGGGTGATAGCTTGCATAGAAAGTAGTGTCATCAGCAACTAAAACAGTGTTAACTGTTTCATTTTGTGAGTACACTAGATCATTAATATAGATAAGAAATAATACTGGACCCAAAACCGAGCCTTGAGGGACACCAAACAACAGAGATTGTTTTTGAAATCACACTGGTTGAAGTGAACATATTGTTCCCAATTTGATAGATATGAATCAATTAGTTGAATAGCATCACTATGAAAATTATAATAAGGAAGTTTTCTAAGCAGAATACTATGTGTGATACAATCGAAAGCCTTAGTAAGATCTAAAAACGATTCAAGAGTATCAAGATATTTTTCAAACCCTTCCAAAATATTGCTAGTGAAATGATCAATAGCTAAAGTTGTAGTTTTATTTTTTCGGAATCCGTACTGGTTTATGGCAAACAGTTTATTAGATTCAAAATGTAGATTAATTTGATTTTTTAATATTTATTTTAATATTTTTTTCAATCTGGGCTCAAATGAAGGGAGGTGTCGCGAGAAATAATACAACATTTAAACTTCGTCAAGATATTCGTCAACTATTATCTGACTCCATATCAAAAATTTGATCTGACAATTAACAAAAAGCTATAAGACGTGTCATTGCAAAGGAAGAAACATTCTGGAAACTCGATATGTTAATAGAGGAACAATAGAACCAAATATTATTTCTGTGGTAAATGTAGAAACTGATGATGATGATGATCGGAAGAAGACAACTTTTGTATTTAGGTATGTAATTATATATTTATATTACTATATAAGGCTAGTACCCGAAATATATTTATTATTAAATTGTAAGGAAATGTCCTAAACCAATATTTAGTATTTTTATAAAAATTAATGTGGGTACGTAATATTGACATTTTAATTTTTTTTATTTTAAAGTAATTTTATGCTCTCCGTCACTGAGGCATCCAGTTATTGCTTAATCCCTTAGGGTTTGCTCATTTACATTTTATGATGTATTCTATTTGAGGTTTGTCGGGGTGGTCATATTAAAGTCGAGTGAAAATTCAGATAACGTATCAATTATTACGTTTTTCCTGCATTGACCTTTGCTGTAAAATTTGTTCTATCAATAATTTTCAAATGTATTATAAACATAGGTTGCACATCTCCGTCTTTTTCGGTAGTATTTTTTTTTGTTTGGTCATAGAAATTATCACGAACGCCTCTGGATCTAAATGACGTATACATAGACGCTCATTATACACAAATATAATAAGAGGGAAACTTTGAAAAGAATATTGTGTTTGTGTAGGATGGAGTGAGAAATCTATTTTATTTCTAATACCCAGCAAATTTGCGGATTTTACGCTTACGAAGCCCGAAATGATAACTCTTTTCAACTTTTACAATTTCAGAACAAATAGTTCCAGAGATTTTGTTAATAACACTGATGCACATTTATCTATAAAAAAATGAAAGTTTGCATATTTTCTTCACATTATCCACGTGACACGTGATTCGTGACCAGGTCCAGGATATTTCAAAATCATGACCGAAACTGCCTTAGCGGCATACTTAGCGTAAAAGGTCTCAAAATGATTTTTGACATCAAGTTTTGATTATAATATCAGAAACAACTAAAATAGTATACAAAACTCTTCTTTTTTCTGTACCCTGCTAGATTATCAAGCAATGGCTATATTTATTTTGTTGATGGCAGCTCAGAAAAGGGATGCAAACTATCTGTTAAACCAGTCCCTCAGGTTTCTAAGATAATATGTTCTTCGATCTGGCTCTCTTCTTCCGTCAAAAACTCGTCTGATTTCTCAAAGTCAAAAAACCCCATATAAACTGGATGGTAGACATCTCTGCATCTCTGTACCACAACCTGAATACTAAATAGTGCTTTTCTTGTTCCTACGTTATGGCGGAACCCTAACTGTGTAACATTAAGTTGTTCTTCTTTTTTTTGGTACATCCTTGAGTGGAAAATTTGAAGAAATAGTTTTAAAATATGGCTCATCAAGCTGATGGTTCGGTAATCACTACTCTTTTCGCATTTGCCTTTTTGAAGTATAGTCATAAAAGTCGTGAACAGCCAATCCGTTGGTATATAGCCAGTTTCATAAAGTTTATTAAAAATATGCAGGATAGAGCTTTTATCAAAATTTTGGAGATTTAACGTTGAGATGTAACGGTGAATTCTAATATAAAAAGGTGGTGGGGAGGTGCTATTTTGAAAAGTTGATTTAAAACGATTGCAAAAAGTGTTTTTGTGAGCAGGAATTGATGGAAGCGATGCTACTCTTAAGGTGTATGATAAACTGAGAATTTGTCGTTTGTAAGATAGTGATGGTTCGCCCAGTTAGCAGTATAGGCTTTCTACAGGCGTTGTTCTGTAAGCACCTAGAATTATTCTTAATGCGGTGTTGTGTATGGTATCTAGGCATTTTAATATTGAAGGGCGAGCAGATGTATATGCAACACATCCGTAATCAATTTTCGAACGAATAAGACTTGTGTATATTTTTAGTAGCATCAGATCATCAGATCTGTTTTTTCTTTCTTGTTTCTTTTTGAGAATAATATGCAGTTTGGAATTGGGATTTGGCTTTGGCACCAGAAAAGCATTATTTACTGTACAAACACTAATCGAACGATGTCGAGATGTCGACAAAGTACAACACCGAAGAATGGCAAAAATACTGCAGAACACAGAATTAGATGACGAAGACGTGAGAATCATTGCCAATCTATACCGATATCAGAAAGCCATAATACGAATAGACCAACTATACGAATACGAACATATACGAATAGAGGCATTAGAAGACGTAAATAAAGGCATATTTATTAACGGAGCACTTCTGAATAATCTTAGATACGCAGATGACACAATACTCCTTGCGAACAGCAGAGAAGGACTAGAGATCTTGGTTGATCGCATTACCCAATACTGCGAAAGGTATGGAATGGCACTGAATACAAATAAAACAAGAAATCATGGTGGTAAGCAAGAACAAGATTGAGGAAGACAGTGTTTATGCTAAAGGAAAACTTTTAGGCACGGTGCACAGATATCAGTACTCGGGTTGCGAACTAAATGAAGAATGGGATAGAAGTACGGAAATAAAACGGCGTATTGAGATAGCTAGAAGTGCTTTTAATAAGATGAAAGCAATATTATGCAATGGAAAACTCAACATCGAAATTATTAGAGTATTGAGATGCTACGTGTTCTTTGTCCTGTTGTATGGAGTTGAGGCCTGGACAATTACAGATGCGACAGAGAAAAAATTCATTAACTTTGAAATGTGGTGTTATCGAAGAATGTGAAAAAGAAAAATGAGCTACTTTGGTCGCATACTAAGAAACGAGAAATCCAACTTAATGCGGCTGGTCATACAAGGGAAGGTGGAAGGCAAAAGAGGACCTGGCTGAAAAATCTGAGACAATGGAGTGGGAAAACGTTAATAGAACTTTTCAGAACGGCTTCAGATAGAGTCAAATGGTCCATGATGATCGCCAATGTCATTAGGGATGGAGCACGTTAAGAAGAAGATGAAGTTTGTTTTTGAGTCTTTGCAGACTATGCAGAGTTTGAGTCATAGTGCTAAGATATTTTCCTTTGATAAACACGATCATGTCATCTGTGTAAAGTACATATATCTACAACTGGTTTCTTTAAGTTTTTTAAGACGTCGTTCATAGCAATTAAAATTGGGCTCAGATGGACCATTGTGGGGTGCCATTTAATCGTTTCTTGGTTGAAGATATTGTACCGGAAATGCAAACCTGGAATGCTCTTCGAGATATAAAATTTCGTATTAAATTTATTATATTGCCTTTCAATCCCCATTGCTGTAGTATATTTAGGATGATTATATGGCATGTAGAATCAAATGCTTTATTAATGTCAAAATAAATTACTAGACAATATTTAGTAGTAAATGATTCGTGAATTTGACTTTCTAGGTCAATAATGTTATCAAGTGTGCTTCTGGATGAGCGAAATCCGGATTGTTCGGGAAAAGTGATCTTGGCAGCTAATGGATATTTTGAGAAGCAAGACATTTTATTAAAAAAAAGAGTATCGAACTTATTAAACATCACTGGGAAAAGTGAATAGCTGTCTTGTTGGGTCGGGTACTTCTGGGACCACCCACGTACATAATAAATATTTCTTTAGTTTACTATACTGGATCTAATTTTTAGTCTCCCATTTAAATATATAAAATGTTACAAATTCAATTATTAAATTAAGCTTAATATTATTTTAACAGATAACTGATAATGGGACATATGTTTAAGTGTACACATTTTTGCGTAGATCCAAACTATTAGTCATCAGCATAAATATTATTTTAGGATCTTCCCATGTATTAATCAGTTCTTGAAAATGACTAAACACATTTATAATATGATTAAGAGAAATCGGTTTATAACGTACAAATTATTTGTTGTAAATTATATTATTGGATTGAATTGCATGTTTATTTATTAATTTAACTTATTTTAAAATACAAGGTTGTACGTTGTTGCCAGTTTCATTAACCTCTATTAATTCTACGCCAGTAAATGACCGTTTTAGTGTGTAATTTTCCTCCTCACGACGGATTTGCTTGAAAATTTGAATTTAGATTCCTCTTACCCTCTATTTCACATTTGGATGTGAGCCTAGGTTTGCCTTTAGTTGGGGGGTGAAAGCCACCCCTTCTCGGGGGTGAAAAAATATGCGTTCAACATAAATCCGGAAATGGATAAATTGACTAATTCTAAGCAACTTTTGTTTTATAGAGTTTTTTCATTAAGTCAATACTTTTGAGTTATTTGCGACTGAAAAGGTTAATTTTCAAAAAAAAAACACCACGTTTTCAGACAATTTTTTACAAATAACTCAAAAAGTAAGTATTTTATCGAAAAAAATATTCATAACAAAAATATAGCCTAAAAATGCAAAAAAAATGATCTTATGAAGTATATAGACCCAGCAGAAGTAGAGCTGTAGCTCATGAAAAATAAGAACGTCAACGTGAAATAACCACGTTCACATTTTTTTTTAGTTTCCAGCATCAAAACCAAGCAAGTTAAGCTCAAAATAAAGTTGATCCCTTTTTTGGTAAAAACATTGGGGGTGAAAATCACCCCCTAATTAGCACCTCGAATGAAATTAATCATTACCACTTTACAATTACTTTATTTATGTATTGTTTGCCTATTTTTGTATATAAATTGCTTATTTTTGAAAAAATTTGGTTTTCAAGTAATTTTTTTTTTAATTTTGAACAAAATGCCTTTTTTTAAAATAACTTTAAAAGTATTAGTGATACCAAAAATCTTGAAGAGTGAAAAAATATAGGTTTTGTTTGTCTGGACATTTTAGTTTTTCTGTAAGATAACCTCCCTCACCCCTGATTTAGATATAACTTAAAATATCTAGTTTAATTTGTATATATATTCAGGGATTATACAGTATTCACTGCCTTCCCTCGCTCAACCGTTACCATCTCTCTCTGTTGTCCCATTCTCCATCGTTTAGGCCTCTCTTTCTCATGGCGTCGTGTACTTCGGTCCTCCAGGATTTTCGGGGTCGTCCTCTTTTCCTCCGTCCTATGGGGCTCCATTCGGTTATTCTCTTTATCCATCTGCTGCCGCTAATTCTTCTTACATGACCATTCCACTTTAGTCTTTTTTGTTCTATATATTGTTAGTATGTCTGTTTCTATTGATGTTCTTTGCTTTATTTCGTCATTACTTCTCCTATCCATTCTTGTTACTCTGCAGCATCTTCGCAGGCATTCCATCTCTGTTGCTACTATCTTACTGCTGTTTTTCTTGTTTATGATCCAATTTTCAGCCCCATATGTCATAATACTTCGCACTAATGTTTTATAAATCTGTGTTTTTGTCTTTATATTTAGGTGTCTATCGCACCATACTGAGTTAAGTTGTCGGATTGCTGATCTTGTTTGTCATAATCTTTGTGTAATTTCTTCCTCTGTTGGTGCCTTTTTCGTAATTATAAACCCCAAGTATAGGTAAACTTGTGTACTGCATCGGCATGACTCATAGCTCTTGTCAAAATCCATTACCTCTATTTGAATTTATCCTTTCCTTTGATTGTTACGTTGTGATCAATTTGTAGATCTTCTGTCTTTTTCACTTGTAGATAGGTACTCTGTTTTCTCGAGGTTAATATCTAGGCCAGTCTTGGTATATTTTTCTTATAGTTTCTTCATCATGTAGCTGAGGTTTAATTTGTATTTGTTTTTAATCTCCAATATGTTTTTTTGCTTCGATAGTTTACCTCGTTTTTATACTCAGATAAACATGTCAGATGTTTTGATATCATTTGAAAATTTCTGTAGCCACTTGTATTATTTCAACTATTTTAACAGTTTAGTGTCTAATTTAACTATTGTTATTAAGTACTTTTAATCGTGAGGGCCCCAGCTATGTCAAACGATTTTCCTCACGCACTTAATCGTAAGATAAAAGACCAAACGTTTTTTGAGTCGCATCTGCAGCGTAAATGTAAAATATCATTAATTTCTTGTCAGTAGGTGTATACGCGCTTAATAATCAAAGAATTTCATGAAAATGAGCGGGTCTCGGGGCTGTGGCTTGTAAAACATCGATATATTATCTCTGTCAGAGCTTGGAAGCCTGTTGTGATCGGCTCGTTGAAAAGTTCTCCGTGATTGGTCAGAGTTGATTATGTCGACGGGTTAGTTTTTTTATATTTTTAAGTCATGCTTGATATCTCGGACAGTTAATGTGGTCCGTGTGTGCCTGCTCTTTTTCAACGTGACCTCCAAGGACCCCCGCTAGAACAAGACCGGACCATTCTCATCGCCAGAATCGAACTAGACCACACAAAAATCTTCAACATTAAAAAAATACAGAAAAAATATCACCAGTCACTTAAAAATTTCCAAAATCATATAATTCAAGAAAAAATTAGAGTACAGGGTGCCGCAGAAAAACGGCCAATTAGAAATATCTCGAGAACTACAGGTAACTGGATCATAAAAATTGGAATGAAGGGGTTTTGAAGAGTGACCTATTTAATGAAAATATTTTTATCTATTTGCTACTTCCGGTTATACCGGAAGTTGCTTATATCTTTTTTTTTAATGGGCAGACTGTATATTTTTTAATTTTATTCTCATCATTTTATGTTAATACTTCCCTATACCTATTGTGAACCGTTTTTGAATTACAATGATTTTTATATAAAAATTACACTTTTATACCATGTATATAAAGTTCAATATCCTCAATGTAATTTGAATAAAAATTTAAATTTCTTATAAACTTATTAACCAGATACAGCCTTATCGACTACAGTGTAAAGTTGCTTTTTCATTATACAGGGTGCTGTCAAAATTGGCATAAAACCGACATCCCAAATTTTCGCCCAATTCCTTTTTTTTCAAATGGGATTCATTATTTTAGAAAAATATGTTTTTCACTATTGATCTGTATTAGTATTCCCTATACCTATCTCTTGCAGTTTTCAAATAAATTAACTTTACACATTTTTGTCATAAAAAAAATTTTGTTTCGTAGACTATGTTTTGACAACTTTCATATTGTAAGTTAAACATTGAACAATTTAAAATATGCTATCAAAGAAAATTAAAAAGCTTATTAATGTAATAAATGCTCAAAATGTTACCCATCAACATCAAATCATTTATGAACTCTTTTAATCAGATTGTCATTAGTAACTCGTGATATTGATTCTTTATCTATTCGTCATGAACTTGAAGGGCTTTCTTTATTATAGCTTCCTCAGTAGTGACAGAAGAACATCTTATTTTTAACATACCTCCAAATATAGTAATCTAACGGTGACAATGGGATTTTGGCTGAAGCAAAGTCCGCATTTCGTCCCTAAAAAACCATAAAGCCCCAGGCCCAGACGGCATACAGGCGGAACTACTAAAAAAAGGGGGAGAAAAGCTCTACCTTGAGATATATCATCTTATAAGAGAAGTCTGGGAAAAAGAAGAAATACCGAAACACTGGTATGAAAGCCATATAGTACCTATCCACAAGAAGGGAGACAAACAAATATGTCGGAACTATAGAGGAATACAACGTACAAAATTATATCCATAATACTGTCTAGAAGGCTAACTCCATACGAAGAGGAAATAATAGGCGACTACCAAAGCGGATTCAGACCGGGAAGGTCGACCATAGACTAGATATTCGTCCTACGCCAGGTGTTGGAAAAAAACTGGGAATTCAACCGCGATGTACACCAAATCTTCGTGGACTTTAAACAAGCTTACGATTCTGTTAACCGAGAAGCATTGTGGGAGACCATTGTAGAAATGGGAGTACCTGGAAAGTTGGTACGATTAGCACAAGTGAGCACAGAGAACTCTTCTGCACGGATCAGAATTGGCAGCACCACGTCGGAAGAATTCCTCATTGACACCGGGCTTAGACAAGGAGATCCTCTCGCCCCCCTGCTATTTAATTTTGCACTGGAACATGCGGTAAGGAAAGCTCAACCACAACTGACAAACGGATTTGCCGCCCAAGGATCAAAAATACTACTGGCGTTTGCGGATGACGTGGACACAATTGCACAATCCACCAGAGATGCAAAAGAAGTTTTCACCCTATTCGAAAACGGAGCCAAGGAAGTTGGTCTGAACGTCAACGAGGACAAGACCAAGTACATGGTGGTTACGAAGAATCCAAGACCAAGGGTTAGATAAAACGTAACAATCAATGAATACAACTTTGAAGTCGTCAAAGAATTCAAGTACTTGGGAGCGATCATAACATCTGAAAATAAATATGAAAAGGACGTGGCAGCCAGGATCATTGCAGGAAACAGGGCATGTTACTTATTAATGACCATACTTAAATCAAAAATACTCTCAATACCAGCAAAAATAAGTGTGTACAAGTAAATAATTCGTCCCACAATAACGTATGGAAGCGAGACATGGACTCAGAACCAGCGGGAAACGACAAAATTACTGGTACTGGAAAGAAAGATACTGCGGACTATCTATGGGCCTTGCAGAGAAGAGACAACAGGAGAATGGAGAATGAGACACAATGATGAACTCCAGACAGTATATAGAGATGAAAACATAGTACGCTACATTAAAGCAAACCGAATAAGATGGACGGGCCACGTACTAAGATCGAGTGACGAAAGACTCCTGAATGTCACATTCTGGGAGGCCCGATGGCAGAAGGTCAGTTGGTCACCCAAGAAAGAGATGGAAGGACGCAGTAGCCAGTGATCTACGCAAAATGGGAATACAGCAATGGGCAATAGTTGCTCAAGACCGACAACAATGGAAAAATATAGTAAACGCGGCCAAGACTCACATAGAGTTGTAGAGCCAAATGATGATGATGCAAGTGCTGGTGCAATTACTTGCCCTGCAATGTTGCAGTAACGCTCTCCGTTTAAATTTTCGTCATAAATCGTGCGAACGACTATGTTACTATTTTTCACAGCACAAAAAACGTTGAACGAAAAGAATGCTTGAAATTTACTATCCCACGTGAGTTGAAGATTTTCGTCACTCCAGAAGTGAATGTTATGGTGGTTAAACATACTATTTTTTGTAAACTTCGATTCATCACACCAAATAACTTTTTTTGTAAAATCTTGATCTTGGCATTTCTTAAAGCCCATTCACAAAATTCTACACGCCTTACATAATCTCCAGGATGTAATTGTTGAGCTAATGTATACGAATAAAGGGTCCAATGATGCTTTTTAAAATTCTGTGAATTGTTAGAGTCGATACCTGTAACAATTGCTCACATAACCGTAAGGATGAATTTGGATTAGCTGCAAAATATCCCAGGATATCTATTTGTAAGTCTTTATTATGGAGGTGGGTCCTTTTACTTATAAACTGAACAAACTGAAAACAGTTGTTCAACAAACGTTTTACAGTTTTATAATTTGGTCGAGGCTTCTCAGGATATCTCTAGGCAACAACACGGTCCTGGATACTATTCTGTTACACTCACCGTAAATTATAATTAAATTTAAAAAATCAGCATTTGTATTAAAGGAGCCATTATTATTTTAAAACAGTGTACAAATTATTATTATAACTGTCACCCAATGGCATACAACAAGAGTACTGATAACTGATATTTCTGTCAAAATATTCCATAGGCTAAGTACTTGATAACTAAATTTTTTGTGACAAAAATGTATAAAGTTAATTTATTTGAAAACTGTAGGAGATAGGTATAGGGAATACTAATACAGTTAGATAGTGAAAAACATATTTTTTTAAAATAATGAATCACATACAGGGTGTCCCATTTGAGAAAAAGGAATTAGGCGAAAATTTAGGATGCCGTTTGTATGCCAATTTTGACAGCGCTCTCTATAATGAAAAAGGCAACTTTACACTGTAAACGATAATGCTGTGTCTGAATAATAAGTGCATAAGGAATTTTAAATTTTATTCAAATTACATTAGCGGATAATGAACTTTATATACATGGTAGAAAAGTGTAATTTTCATACAAAAACCATTACTCAAAAACGGTTCACAATATTGGTTATTTTTTATACCAGAATTTAGTGACTAATTCCAATTTGTGGCCGCTAATTATAATAATTATCTTTATATGTAACTATGAGTAAACTTCAGATAAACCGATAAGGATAACCCCATACTTGAAGAATATAAAATTATCGCAAAATCCATTAAATTAAAGTAGTGTTTTATTAAACTCAATTCAAGTAGAACTTTTAATAAATCTATTAATAACTAAAATAGCTAATACACTCAATTTTGAGTGGATAATTTTATTCTTATCATTTTTTTTTCAATTTTCACTCACATATCTTTAGGAACATTGCTGTACATAAAGACCGCACATTAAACCCCTAATAATAAACGAAAATAAAGTGTTCATCGAAAGTATCTTATGAAAATTAATAACGAAAATGAAAAGGTTTTAGCAAATCTAAAATTCAAGCTTCAAGCTTCTGTTAGACAAGTACGCAGATACTGTAACATATGTCACGACTTTGTTTTAAAGGAATCACGAATGGCTACAACCACCCCTAAATATGGTACAGCTACTTACTCAAGATCCCAACTTGATAATGTTAAAGTCATATGTATGTCGGAAGATAATACCATAAATACTACTACTATTGAAACTACTGGTGTAACAGTGATTAATGTAATCAATTCATAATATAATCCATTTTAATGCAGCCTTCCATCCCAAAATATTTAATACCAATGGTTCAAATCTATTAATATTGCCAGACACACAAAACATACGTTTAATATAAAGTGCTAAAGATATAGGCACCTTCAAATCAGACAGACGGAGCTCTGAAACTCTGGAACCTCTGTTTTATCTCTTCAAATAATTAGGGTAATAGTTTACCGTATGTCGCTACATTATTAAATTTTTTCCCTACAGCCAACATCACCCCGTAATGTGGGGACCAGGATTGCAAATTTTATTAATCCATATTTCACCTTTTCCCAGATAAAACTTTTAAAAAGCATATTGGACAAAATTCTCAGCAGACCTAAACAATGGTATTATATTCATTCATCCCCTGCCCAATAACTACAGTACATTCACCTGACTAGTCGAGCATATTGTTAAAAACACTACAAGATGAGTAAGACTGAAGTATACCCCAGGATGGAGTGAATCCATGAGCAATTGTATAAAGACTGCATGAAGAACTGACGCAGCCTACAACTTACTCCAAAACTTGAATGATGACAGATGAGCTAAGTGGGCAACTACAACCAAAAATGTATATTGTAAGTAATCCACTAGGAAAGCCTGGAGCATGCGTAAACTAAACCGTTCACTCCATAATCCAAGACAGCTCTCACTTCTGATGAAATAGTCAACCGAATATACTAGAGCACAACAGAATAAGACGCTTTCATCACAAGTAAAGAAAGAACTGAAGGCTCTCAAGCGCCTCTATACAGGACTACAGCTATTATCCGGTGCTTTCGCTATCGAGAAATTCAAAGAAGCGCTTCCAAAAGTAACAAAAAGGAACAATCTTCTAGTTTAATAACATACTAGTAGATACTATTTCCAAGTACCAAAAAAACTTAACCATGTTGATAGGTGGGCACAAAAAAAAAAGTAAAGTTCGTCTAACCTTTTGGCTAAGGTCTAGTGTTAGGGTTGTCAGGTCGCGCAAGCGCCCCTAACATGACTTAACGACTACTTTCGTAGCCGGGACCGACGGCTTTACGTCGTGCCCTCCGAAGCACGGTGGCAGCTCAGTTAAATTATAAATTGAAAATTTTGTCGGTGCCGGGATTCGAACCCGGGCCCTCCAGCTTGTTAAGCCAGTAACATAGCCACTGAGCTACGGCTGCCACAGTGGGCACAAAGCCTGTATAAGTTACTTGTAAGAACGTCGTTCTTCTATTTAATCGCACCCCAAAATATTACCTTGAATGAATAACCTAGAATACCCCCACAGGGGTATAGGTGTCCTACATGTGGATACTAAAAATGTGTGATCTGATATTTGTCAGATATTGTACTTCGTCCTTCCTAATTTTGGACAAATTGCCTGTTTTTTCTTCATACGCGCTTAGGTCCACGTCCACCTCTTTCAGGGACGTTCCACGCTTCGGTGTCCTACTGGAGACATATCTTGACCAATTCTAACCACTCTCCACTCTTTCACTTTTCTCCTTATTAGGTCCCAGGCACATATGTATAGATATAAATATTGCCTGCAACAATTATGGCATAAGTATCAATATAAAAAAATTCAGTAAGAACATGACACAACCAGCACATATTAGTATAAACGATATTCAAATTGAAAAAGTATCAAGTTACAAATATTTGGGCACTTCAATAAACGAAACTGGAGACCAAAACAATGAAATAAAAAGACGTATCGAAATTGCCAGGGCCACGCTATTATACGGTGTAGAGGCCTGGACTCTCAAACAGAACAACATAAACAATATTGAAAGTTTCGAGATGTGGTGCTACCTTCGAATGCTGAAGATAAGTTGGGTTGAAAGAGTTACAAACTTTGAAGTAATGCGAAGGATAGAAAAAGACCCAGAAATTTTGTCAACGATCATACGAAGAAAACTCGAATATTTGGGTCACCTGATGAGAGAACATAAATACGCATTACTTCAAAATATAATGCAAGGAAAAATAAAAGGAAAACGGAATCCAGGCCGTAGAAGAATGTCATGGTTGCGTAATTTGAGAGAGTGGTTTGGCTGTACCACTGATGAACTCTTTAGGTCAGCTGTAAACAAGGTCAGGATAGCTTTGATGATTTCCAATCTCCGATAGGAGTGGCACAAAAAGACGAAAAACATATGTATATATGTAATACCGTTAAAGGTTTGGAAATGGACACCAGCACAAAGGAACAAACGGGGAAAGCCGCGGAAAAAATGGAATGCAAACATCTGCGCCGAAATGGAAAGTAGAGGTCTCCACGAAGGAGACTGGATGTCGATGTCGTCTGAGGTGCGAGAAGCAACTTTAAGTTACAACAATCAAGTGGTGATTCTTGAGAATGCAGTCTATTTGGCCCAAAAGACAAAGAAAATTCTTTGACTTACTGTCAAGCTTTCGAATTTATTTTCAATTCTTTTTCAAGACATTAATAGTGAGATTACAAATAAGTATGACTTTACAAAACGCACAATCACACACATATTAAATTTTTTTAAAATTTGTTCCTTAAAATTATATTATTATCAGGTTTTGGTTTATTATCATGTTAATCAGTCTGGTCTAGTCTCTAGTTTCGAATTCAGTTCTGTTCGAGACTTTTTCCAGTCTTTAACTTGTGTAGACCTTGCTTTAAATCGGACATTTGAATTTCGAAATTTTATTATCTTTAATGAACCAAGATAATTGCAAAAAATCCTTATTTTTGCAGTAATTTATAAATGTTAATAACTTTGTTTTTGCATAATGACATGTAATATAAACAGTGACTCTTGGGGTATTTAGCAGATGGCAATCGATTATCACCTCTCTTGTTTAATAACTACAGCGAACAAATATGCCAAGAAGCTCTCTCACATTCAAACGAAGGGATAATAGTCAATGGAGAAGTTATCAATAACATTCGATATGCTGACGATACTGTGATAATGGCAAGAACAGCAGAAGATCTACAACATCTAGTTGAAAGTATGAATGAGATATGTAATAACTACGGCATAAGGATGAACGTCAAAAAAATCAAATATATGACCTTCAGTAAGAATCCAATACATGACACTAGTACCGCAATAAACGGTACCCAACTCGAAAAAGTAAGCGAATACAAATTTTTGGGAATCCTCATCAATGAAACAGGTGACCAAAATCACGAGATAAAAAGACGTATTGAAATTGCCAGGTCTACCTGTATAAAAATGAAAAAATTATTTTCTAATCGTGATATTAGTATTCAGCTACGAACTAGAATGTTAAAATTCTATGTATTTAGTACTTTGTTTTACGGTGTTGAGGCATGGACTCTTAAAGAGAGTAATGTTAAAAATCTTGAAAGCTTTGAGATGTGGTGCTACCGCCGTATACTAAAAATAAGTTGGGTGGATAAAATTACAAATAAAGAGGTAATACGCAGAATAAATAACGATCCATAAGTTATACTGAATATAAAAAAGAGAAAACTTGAATACTTAGGCCACCTGGTGAGAGGACAAAAGTACACATTCCTACAAAATATAATGCAAGGAAAAATCCAAGGACGCAGAAATCCAGGCCGTAGAAGAATATCCTGGATGAGAAATTTAAGAGAGTGGTTTGGCTGTACCACTAACGAATTATCCAAAACAGCAGTAAATAAAATTAGAATCGCCCTAATGATATCCAATCTTCGATAGGAGAGGCACTCAAAGAAGAAAAAGAATCGATTATCTGAGGCTTCAAGCAATTGTAACATCAAAGATGAATTTATACTTTGACTTTGCCCATATAATAATGTAATATAAATGTCTTTCTATTATATTGTATATATATAGTTTAATTTGTCATAAATTATATCACTACAGCGGAGTGTTGAATCGATAAATATGCTTTTTGGTGGTAGTAACACAAGGATCAGAATTGGGCCTAAACCGGACCAGGCCCCATCCACTCACCTGTCTATTCCGCTTCCATTGTTCTGCCTCGCCTTTACTTTTAATTAATTATTTGTTAAAAAACGTGTTATTCTACCGAAGTCTATACCTATAATATGCTGGTGAACCGATTAATTTTACCCGTACAGAAATGTTGCGTAAGAGGAAATTTGAAAAAAAATGGCAAAATCCACTCAAAACGGAGTGTATTAACTATTTTAGTTATTTATAGATATTAAAGCTCTACTTGAATTAAGTATAATAAAACAATAGGTTAATTTAATGGATTTTCTAATAGTTTCATCTTTTTTACGATATTAAGTAGACGTTATCGGTTTATCTAAAGTTTACTTACAATTATAGACACCTGTAAAGATAATTCGCGGCGAAAATTAGAATCAGTACTAAATTTTGGTACCAGAAGTAATAAATAAGTTTTTGTTATTTTCTGAAAAAACTTGGATCAGATGAACAAGCCCGTTACACGGCAAAAGAATAACAGACAACGGAAAGAGATGAAGTGTTATAATGAAGACGAAAATGGTCCATTTAAGAAAAGTAGTAGAGTGATAAGAAGCCTTATTAGGAATTCTAGTAGGGTTTTTCATATTCTATCTTTTCTTGACAAACAGTAAGAGAATGAATAAACGGATAGAATGGTGGAAATACTTTATTGCAATAACTACCCTCAGAAAAAAATCAAAAAGTAGACAAGAGAGTAATAGTTGATAGTATTTCGAGAAATATATATAGAAAACACAATAAAAACGACAACGAAAAGGTTTAAAAATTAACACACACGATGCAGAGTGGGGCAAATATACAAGATATTGTGTTACAGAAATCCGTTGAAACATTGGGCAAAGCCAAGTCAGAAAAAAGAAATAATTGGTTTGATCATGAGTGCGAAATGGTCACAAATAAAAAGAACGCAGCACATCAAAAAATCATCGACGCAGGTTGTACACGGAGAAAAAAACAAGAATATAGACGTCTTAGAAGAAGAAGAGAACATTCTCAATGAGATACAAAGTTAATTCGATAAAAATGAAAAGAGGAAATACTACAAATCCTTAAATAATAGCCGTCGAGAATTTAAACCACGATTAAAAATTTGTAAAGCCACTAACGGTGAAATTCTACATGATAAAAACTCAGTTCTTAACAGATGGGCACGACATTTAAGCGAATATCTAAATATAAACGATATTGAGTGATGTTACAACATATACAATCAACAAAATCTACGTCAACTACACAGTGAAGACCCAACAAGAAAAGAAGTGTCAAACGCCATTCTAAAACTGAAAGATAATAAAGCCCCAGGAATCGATGAAATCTGTTCGGAAATGTATAAAAAAGGTGGTGATCAACTTTTTGCAGCAATCCATAAAATAATAGTACTTATAAGGCAGAATGAATTGGTACCAGAAGAGTGTATGTCAGTTGCATAAAAAGGGTAATCAACTGGAGTGTAAGAACTATAGAGGCATTACTCTGTTAGCATCTTAGCGTATAAAATATTCGGCAATGCATTGTTTGAAAGACTTAAACATTTTACAAAGGATATTGTTGGTCAATATCAATGCGGATTTACTGCTGGAAAGTCAACTACAAATAAAATTCAAGCACATAGGCAGATTCTAGAAAAGTCATAGAATATAATATAGATACACACCATCTCTTCGTCGACTTCAAAGCAGCCTATGACAGTGTGAAAAGAACTGCATTATATAACGCAATGGTATTTCTTTGAATTGGTTCTAATATTATTTGAGGAATAGGAAACAACTAGTTAGAGCAAATGGTACTGACTTTAGTCACAAAAGCATTGTATGTAGAGTATCACAAAGTTCAGTACTGGGTTTTCTACTTTTCCTTATCTTTATAAATGACATCACTAACTTAAAAATTGATGGAAAAATTTTTCTTTTTGCTGATGATACCAGTATTACCTGGAGGAACTCTAATATTGCAACTCTTCATGCAATTATAACTTCTGATCTACTTAAAATAAAAACCTGGTCCGACTCTAATTTACTCTCTTTTAACGTGGATAAGATAATAGCATTATCCTATAAAGGAGCTCTTCAACCCTTGGTTCTTAATAAGAGCCACATCAGTATCGTTGATTCTGTAAAATTTCTTGGTATTTTTATAGACAGCAACCTTAAATGGTCCATTCATATCGATTTGTTAAGTAAGAAACTAGCCTCAGCCTGCTCTGAAATAAGAAATGTTTCGAAGGAAATCAATTTAGCATCTTCCAAAATAACATATTTTTCTTTGTTCGAGTCTCATCTTCTATTTGGCCTTCCTTTTTGAAGTTCTAGTACAGCTGCCCAAACTGATGTTATTTTTAAATTACAAAAAAGAGCAATACGGTATCTTTTTGGCCTCAGTAGAATAACACATTGCAGAAGCTACTTAAAAAATCACGGGATTTTAACTCTTCCCTCTTTATATATTCTAGAAACTGTTTGCTTAATTCGTAAACACCTACATGTTTTTCCAGCAAGACCTAATCATGACTACTCCACCAGAAATTCAAGCTTTGATGTGTATTTACCGATCCCGTCCACTGAGTTAGTAAAGAAATCTATATTATATTCGGCAAAAAAATTATACAACCATCTCCCTTTGCAACTTAAATCTACAACTTCTTTCCTTAAGTTCCGTAAACTGACAAAAGAATATCTCTCTGAAAGACCATATTATTCAGTGGAAGAGTTTCTTAACGAATAACTAAGAAATTACAGTAGGTTTGGGTACAAGCAACTAAAGTATTTTTATATATTGGTTATCACATGCAGCAACTTAAACATATTCGTAAACTAGTTCGTAAGGTTGTATTATGCAATTTGCAGTTTAGTTAAATTTTGCAATGTATTGTTTATTTTATTATCTTTTATTTTGTGATACTGACGATATAAGCAATTTTAGTAAATTTTAATTGTTATTGTTACTTTTTTTGACTTTTTGTAAGCTTTGTCCATAAAATTGTACAATTTTCAGTGACAATAAAGCATGTTTCTATTCTATTCTATTCCATGTGGCGGAAACGAGAAAGTTTAGATGGATGTCTGGAGTGACAAATGATTAAATTTAGAAGGGATATATTAGGGGGACGTCTAGGAGTAGCACCAATTGATGCGACGATGGGAGAGCATAGGTTAAGATGTTTAGGGCATGTTCAACGTCGAGGAATGGGTAGGAGAGGAAGACCAAAGATGACCTGGTCGGTAAGGACGGTTAATACTGCTAAGATATAAATTTATCAAGAAATGTAATTAGAGAAGTCGATCTCGCATAGAAATATAAGCAAAGAGAATGATGATAGGCCAATAAAAAAGCAATTAAAGAAGCAGATCAGGCATAGCAATAAAAGCAAAATAAATGATAATGATAAAATTGTACAAATGAACATGACAGCATGAAATGCAGTGAAGAATGAACGTGTACAGGTTCTAGGTAGTTTATATATACGTTGTACACGATAATATGTGGAATAATCATTAAATATTTTATATTTTTGGAATTAAATTTACAGTTAATACGATTTTGTAGTTAAAATTACATGTTTTTTACTTTTCGACTTCCAGTCCTGAAAAGTCTTCAAAAAACCTAGTAAATATAAAAAATGATATAAAATGTAAAATAATGGACGCTCCCCCGACCATTGCATCAGTTGCGGCAGTTTATGTAACGAGACTACTCTCAGTAATCGAGCATATTAGAGGTTGCCCTCACCTTCGACGAGTTGCATGCCGTGCTTTATTGTCGCGTTGTCAGAATGAAATTGAAAGAAAAAGGAGATTAAAAAATCTTTTTATATGCTGAAATTCAGTGAAAATTGAAGTGTTCAGATTTACATCCCTCCTTTCTGATACTATTTATGAGAAAAAGCATTGCCAAGCGAAAGCTTAAGATTCAGATTTGGTTAAAGAATTAAAAATACAAACAAAAAATGCATTGAAAAAGCGACTTTAACCCCATATTACTCTTGGATCCAAATTTTAAGACAATGACATTTCTCAGAAAGTATGACAGGTGCACGTTAAGGAATCAATAAATGCTATGCTAGAAACTATTTTCCGTTATTAGAACAGACAGAATGACAAATGAGGTGTAGAATGAGAGATTATAAACCAAAGAGGTACTATTAAGGGTGAGAAATTTGACTTCGAATTTCCGGTTCCAGAGTTGTAACCAGAAGTACTGTTTTAATGTCGCAGAAATAGTACATGTGATATATAAATCGACGCCTACTGAAAAGTCTAATTCGAATATTAGTTCCGGTTTTGAAGTCATTGCCAGTTAAAAAGTTCTGACGGAAAGTTTGACAAAAATGACTAAAAATTAGTGAAATCGTATATCATTCGTCGCAAAGTTCAAATATTCTGATCGACCGGTATATAGTTCGAACTTCCGGTCACGTTAGGTTAAATCCTAGGACTTACTACGTCCAATTTCTTGTAAAAAATTGCAGTCAATTTGGATTAAACTTAATATGCGTTTTATATGACGTGGGTCGTGGCTCACGCGTGAATCACGTGTTCGCGAGCGGGACTCAATTTAGTTCAAACGCGTGAACAGCTCCTAATAAAATTAAGTAACCATGACCTGACGGGAATAGAAAACCACTCACACGCCCATTCCTAGTTTTTGTCAAAAACATGTAATTTTAATTATAATCATTGGAGCTTATTCCCACAAATATAAAATATTCAGTGTGAAACATGCCACAAGAAAATAGTTTCAGATCCACATTTAAGATAATGAATATTTATATGAAAATAATGTATTTACTTAGTTTGTTAATTGATTAGAGTCGGTATTATCAAAATGTGTTAAATTTTTATTAAAAGTGCACAATAAATCTCGTAGGTCTAGGGCAAAAAGTTCCATTTGTATCACTAAAGTATTTTTTCACTGAAGTTTTTGACAATGCTTCTCCAACTTCTTTCGTCTTCTGCTTTTATTCTCCAATCTAAAACACCTACCTGACTAGGTCACTCTCAACCTTTTCTAGCCATCTTGTCCTCGGTCTTCATCTCCTGCTTCCTATGGACCTCCTACATAAGATCTCATAATTCTCATGTCTATAAAGTTAGCATATCCTTTTTATAAGACCAACACTATAATACATTACTAATTTATTACGGAAAGAAAAAATTTCTGCTAGATCTAGTAGTTTTGTTTTACTAGAAAAAAACTTGTAACTTAATGGACTTCTCAGGCTTCCATATTTCCTGTTCTATTGCCACTTTTACGCTCATCTAGTTTTTCTTACGTATTTCTCTTATAAACTGACTCCCTAGTAAGTAATCCCTTGACCTTCTAAAATTCACAAACTTTATCACCTTCTGTTTTTAATTCTGTTCACATTTTCTTCTCCTTCATCTTCGCTCCTTCCTATAATGATTTATTTTAACATTAACTTCAAACCCATACTTTCTTGCTTCTCTTTCCAGTTTTTTACATACCCTCATTAATTATGTCTTTTGTCTTATTAACCAGTAGCGTTAAATCCTTGACAAAAACTAGGCATGGATGCTGCTTGCTTGAAAATTTATAAATCACTGTTTCTTATGATCGTTTCCAGCAGTAAATCAAACAAACTTGTTAATACTGGACCTTCTTGTCTTAGACCTTGTTTAAACTGAAAAAGTCTCTGATTTTAACCGCATAACTTCGTTTATCGTTTGGTTTAAGGTCATCTTTGTTAGCCTTACCAATTTACTTGGAATATCCAGCTGGAGGTACGCGTAAACTCATCACCAATTAGCATAAATGCGCTCATAGATAGTACAAACTCATCATCGCAATAAAACCAGGATTTTAAAATAGACCCGGAGAGATTTGCAAACTAATCACTGGCCTACTTGCACCCCGTGGCAGGTAAAGACCTAAAACTGCTACGGTTTAATAATTTAAAAGAATAATTCAACTCCGGATGTAGTCAATGCAAATGCAATGGATTGGTTGGTATTTGGAAACTCCACTAAATTCTATTGATAGCTACCTACAGCTATGCGAAAGAAAATTTTTTTTTTCCATTTGCCCTTGTTTCTTCAACATGAAAATTGAACTGCTCATTGATTACGTTCTGAGCCAAGAAATGATGGTTAAATAATAATTTAAAATTTCAATTGCGAAAGATTCTAAAATCGAATTGTGTTTTGTGGATGTGTGCGACGAAAGAGCGTCCGGATAAGTATCATACAACTGGTGAGTAGTTTTTTTAGTTCGCACTGGTTTGGCATAAACAGAAAAAAATCAGCTTAAATTCTTTAAATCAACTGTACAAGATGTTTCATGTAGCAAGGCAAAAATATCGAAAACCTATAGAGCTGAATTTTCAGATCTCAAATTCGTTTAGATTGGCAGACAAATAGGCAGTTCAGATATCAGTCAAATATGAATATTCATTCTGCATTCTGCATAAAATAATTTCTGAATTTAATAGATTACCACGTAAACAAGAAGTGTAACAGGTAACAGGCAATCGTCCGCATTAGAAACCAGCGCCTTGAGGCAAAAATGCCGGTGATGAGTTTACCGAACTACGGTGATGAGTCTACGAGTCTCCAAAAGATGTCGGTGATCAATTTGCTATATCTCGAAGGGTCTAATAATTTTATATAGGGTTTCCTGGATCATTGCAATTTTTTCGTATTAATTATATCGTAAAAAAAATATCCATTTAATTGATTTGATTTTGCAAAGAACGTGTAAACATTTGAAAAATTTTGACAAAATTTCTGACAAAATTTGTGAAAACGTAATTTACAATGAATCTTGAGTTTTAACGTGCAAGAATTCGAGTCAGGTTAATGTTTTACAGAGTGATCCTTCACGGATATGGAATAGGTTTCTGGAGACAAATTCGATAAAGAATAGAGCTCGCTCTGGTAGACATCGAGTTACCAATGAGCAACAGAATAGATATATCAGAATTTCCATTCGGAGAAATTCTTCTACGTGAAACTACAAGAAGAATATACCAAGGCTGGCCTAGATATTAACCTCGCAAAAACAGAGTACCTATCTACAAGTGAAGAAGACATAGAAGATCTACAGATTGATGACAACGTAACAATCAAAGGAAAGGATAAATTCAAATACTTGGGGTTAATAACAACGAAAAAGGCAACAACAGAGGAAGAAATTAAGCAAAGATTAGGATAAAGAAGAATAGCAATCCGACAACTTAACTCAGTATGGTGGGATAGACACCTAAATATGAAGACAAAAACACAGATTTATAAAAAAATAATGCGAATTAATATGACATATAGGGCTGAAAATTGGATTATAAACAAGAAAAACAGCAGTAAGATAGTAGCAACAGAGATGGAATGCCTGCGAAGATGCAGAGTAACAAGAATGGATAGGAGAAGTAATGACGAAATAAAGCAAAGAACATCAATAGAAACAGACATACTAACATATATAGAACAAAAAAGACTAAAGTGCTATGGACATCTAAGAAGAACTAGCGACAGCAGATGGATAAAGAGAATAATCGAATGGAGCTCCATAGGAAGGAGGAAAAGAGGACGACCCCGAAGATCCTGGAGGAACGAAGTAGACGACGCCATGAATAAGAGAGGCCTAAACGATGGAGAATGAGATAACAGAGAGAGATGAAAACGGTTGAGCGAGGGATACCAGTGAATACTGTAGAATCCCGAATATATATATATATATATATATATATATATATATATATATATATAAGAAAAAAGAAGTACTTGTGACTCGTTTGGAACATATATAATATATATATATATATATATATATATATATATATATATATATATATATATATATATATATATATAGAAATTCTTCTACGTCTGTACCAGTCTTTTTGATTATCTTGATTATGTTGATCTCAATTTTAGAGTCAGGTTTAGAGTCGTCGACCAATAAGAGTTCTTCAGCTACAACTTGGTGGGCTCAAGAACATATACAGATTTCTCAACAGTTTTGGAATTTTGTGCATTTTTCACAAGAGACCAGAATCTGTTTAAAAAGTGATAGCCGGTGAATTCTTGTTTTGTGAGAACCAACAAGAGCTACACAAACAAGAGTGGTAGTGTTATGTTTTGGTGGCAATTGGTGGATATTTTGTATTTATGGATGATAAGGCCCGCCCACATATGACTCAAGCGGTTAATGACTATCTTAAGCCAGAAGGTCTTCGCTTTTGGAGTGGCCTGCGATGTCTCAAGACATAAAAAACCCCATTGAACATGACCCCATTGAACATGCATGGGGATGTGCTCTACAGAGCTGTTCATGCCCGAAGGAATACTCCTAGAACTTATCATGAACTTACAATTGCCTGTAGAGAAGAATGGGAAAATCTGCCACAGATGATTGACCGACTTGTTAGCAGTATTAGAGCTGGAATCCAGGCTTGCGATATTAAAATTGTCAAATACATTTTGATTAGAAATATTTTTTTTTGTTTTGAATTTTTTATTTATTAAAAAAACAGCGTCTCGTTTAAAACAAAAAATATCGGTCAATATTATATTTTTTTTAATAAATAATATATAACATTAGTTTCTAAAAATAGTTAATAATAGCGAATATTTTGGGTGATGCATAACTTTTGAAACTGTGTAGTTTCACAACCACATATTTAGAATTGTATAAATTTAGAATTTATAAATATGAAACTAATGTATTAATTTAAAAATATATCTTTCCTTTATCCTTGTATAATTAAAAAATAAAATAATGAGTAGGTGTCTTAATTGATTATGTGTCGGCATTTCCAAAATCTGTTGAAATTCCCTTTTAAATATATCCTTTACTACAAATACGCATTTACAGATATTCAGGTAAATCTCAAAAAGGGGTTAAAAGCACCCGGCTTGACCACCATTCAGTGATTATCCTACATGAAAACAATTGAAATTTGAAAAATGACTTTTTCGAATTGTCGGGTGGTCACACTGTGGTGAATGACAAATGATGTAAGGTCTTTTTTACGAGGACCACCTATTCGATACAAGATAGACTGTGTTCGAAACTATTAATATTATTGTCCTGTCATGTCGATTCCCATTCGATAACTTTGCATTGGTATATCACTGATACCGTTTGTTGTTTTTTGTCCCCGGTATCTTTGGATCTTGCCATATCTGAGGCGCAAAGAAGTGTGCGCCCCTATAAAAAAATCCCTATCTGATAAAACATGCGGGATTTTATCGTGTTGTCAGATGTCAGATGTATACTCCTTTAAACTAAAAACAATGACATAGTCACTTCCCCAAATAAAAAATAATATGTAAAATAGTAAATTAATGCATTTTAATCGTTTACAACTTTTTGTTAACAATCAACAACATGTCATCACCATTTTAAGTCTAATAATCAACACAGTCCTTATTTAATTGCTAATCCATATACCAGTATGAGTTGTTATTTAAATTTAATGGAATTAAATATATCATACCTCATTAATAGAGAGTTTACGGCAGTAGAATTAAGTATACTGGCAATATCAGAGACCAAGAAAAAAGGAATAGTAAAAATAGAAAATACCGATACCTTTATATACAGTGGAGTTCACATGTTTACATACTT
Organism: Diabrotica undecimpunctata; assembly: GCF_040954645.1. Classification (NCBI taxonomy): domain Eukaryota; kingdom Metazoa; phylum Arthropoda; class Insecta; order Coleoptera; family Chrysomelidae; genus Diabrotica; species Diabrotica undecimpunctata. The sequence goes on from NC_092812.1 coordinate 54,649,082, forward strand.
AGGAGTACTAATAGAAGAAAAAGGATCTCTAGAAAGAGAAATCACTAGCAGAGTAGAGAAACCAACTGTATCATACAATGAAATCCACATTGGAGTTTATAGAACAGAGACAGCTGAGTTGGTGGAGCATTTACACCGAATGAAAGATACCATACCAGTGAGAAGAGTGTGGGAAGTAAAAATATTGAAAAACAAATAATAGGAAGGCCAAGAGAAACATGGGATGAAGTAAACGGAAAGATATTGGAGAGAAGAGGAGTGACATGGACAGACGTAAGGATGTTGACACGAAACTGCAAATGAAAGAAAGAAGTAAATTAAACATTACACCATTATAGGGTAGAAAGGTTTTTGATTCTTCTTCTTCTTCCTCTTTACAATCAATTCTGCTTGTTCATTGGCGGACTAATACCTCTATGAAAGGTTGTCACTCCATCTTTTGCGCGGTCGTCTATTATACTCTAGTGATTTCTCAGTAATTTGCTTTATAACGAATATTGCATCTGTAGACGATCTTCCACTACGAAAACCTTGTTGTTTATCTGCTAAATTATCCTCCGATTTATTAGCACTTGTAAAATTGTAGTTGTAAGTTTTAGCGTAGTATTTAACAAGTTTATACCTCTGTAGTTTTCTGGCTGTTTTTATCTCCTTATTTGAATATTAGAATTAGTTCGCTCGTTCTCCATTCTTCCGGTATTTTATTGTGTTTTATAATTTTATTTATTAATGGTGTAAATTGTTCCGTCATTGCTGCTCCACAATATTTCAGTAATTCGTTTGGTATCCCGTCTTTACCTGCTGCTTTTCTGTTCTCCAGGTTTTCAAGTTGTGGTAATTTCTGGTGTTTCCGGTTCTAGCGTCGTTTGTTCTTCCTCTGCACAGAGCTTTTTTAGGTAGTCAATCCACGTATCCTTTTCTATGTGTTTTGGTTCTAATATTTCCTTTACCTCCATTCTTTGACCTCTTATATGACTAACTTGGCTGCACCGTACTGATGACGACCAAATAGCCAGAAATTCTTATTTACCGTTGCTTTCCACCTTTATCTATTTTCATTTGTATTTGAGTTGCGAGTTTTGTCAGTGGTTTTTCCTTGGTTCTAATATTTCCTTTACCTCTATTCTTTGACCTTTTATTAATTTATTTTCGAAAAGGACTTTTGGCTCTGCTATAGTGACTGGAAACGGTAACAAGTGAATCAATCTGATCTCTGGCCAACTGCTTTCTACATCCAACCATTTTATTTCCTGGACTTAGCTTCCCTCTGTTATCACCCAGCACAGTTCCTGTGGTGGTCTGCTTGTCTAAAACAACGCGAGCTCTTTTTTCGCTTATGTCATGAATGCTAATAAAAGCCTGAGGACAAACACATTTTCTTTCTACATTTATTGAAACACTATATTATATGGTCCGAAACTTCCTACTAGCCCTGTCAGTAAATAAAGACTTTTTACAATCATTCCAACTTACCACTTTTGAAAGGTTTTGATTATCGTAGTTGCCGATTTAAAAAAGATATTGAAAATCATATTGATATTGTTCATGCCCAACTTTTCAAAACACATTTTACGACACTTACGTGGCAGTCTGATTGTGCGCGCAGATACAGTTTTCTTTGTATTTCTTAAAACGTACGCTTCACCACAGTTTCGTTTGATTTTACACACGTTAACAAGCCATTGTTCCGTTTTCTTTTGCTGCCGCCTTGTCGTTTTCTCGGCGTTCATTTTGAAAATAAATCAGAAAAAAACAAAACAACTTTAAGGCTAATGTAACGTCGGTTTTTTCTTGAAATGCGAGTAATTAAAACTACAATAAGCACACTATCATCATCTTTGGCTCTACAACCCTGTGTGGGTCTTGGCCTGTTCAAGAATTAGTCTCCATTCCATCGTGCCTATTGTTTAACATCGCGCTAGAAAGAGCCATAGAGGAATTGGGCACAACAACCAGAGGTACAATCATCAATAGAATTGTACAGATATTGGTCTACGCAGATGACATTGACATAGTAACACGGACAAAAAGAGACCTGATACAGGTTTTTGAAACATTAGAAAAAGCCGCGAAGACAATGGGACTGCAGGTCAACGTAGCCAAAACAAAATACATTAAGGTCACGAACAGCACACAAATAGCGGCACCACAAGATCTGGTGCAGATCAGAAGTACACACATTCGAAGGGGTCTCCGAGTTTATATATCTTGGAACATAACTAAATAACAGCAACCTAGTAAGCGTAGAAATTAAGAGAAGAATATACCTGGCGAACAGAGTTTACTTTGGACTAAAGCAGCTCTTAACATCACACATAATTAGCAGAAAAACCAAGATACTAGTATATGAAATTCGTATTAAACCTGTCCTGACATAAGCGTCAGAGACATGGACTATGGTAAAAAGCGACGAAGAACTGTTAGGCCGCTTTGAAAGAAGAATACTTAGGCACATATACGGAAGAGTACAAGAAAGCGGGATATGGCGCAGGCGCTACAATTTTGAGTTGTATCAATGCTATGAAAAATGCAACATCGTCCGGTCTATTAAAATTAATAGACTAAAGTGGCTAGGACACCTTGAAAGAATGGACACTGGAGACCCCTAAAGACAGATATTACATCAAGAGCCAGTAGGAACCAGGAAGAGAGGCAGGCCAAGATCTAAATTTAAAACTCAAGTCGAAGATGACTTGAGGAATCTAGGGGTCAGAAATTGGAAAGCCAGGGCGAAAGATAGGGGGGAATGGAGACAATAAGCACACTATGGTACCCAAACCTCAAAAAACATCGCAAATTTCTGAAACTATCTCTCACCAACTACAGAAACACCGGCGTGTTGATACGGTTACAGAGGGGAAGGGGCGAACCTTGAACGAAAACGCAACGAAAGCCTGTGGGTTCACCCTTGCTCTTTTAGACGATTATGTAGTTCAGTTTCTGACTTAAATGGATTGGTATATTATTTCTTACAGAATTTTAGGAATATGAAGGGCGAAACATGCTTTTATAAACACAAGCAAAGGTTTGTGAGAAAGATGAGACTGTTTTTGAAACGTCCACTTTGCGAGTTCGCCCTTACTCTTCCAAGCTCCTGATATACAAGCAACATTTAAAAGACTCAAATCAGCTTATGGAAAAATCCAGAAAGTACTGAATACTAGGTATGCCTATATAATCCATATGTAGGTTATGTTACCGAAGACACATTTGTCTTCAAACAAAAAAAAATAAGCACTTAATATTGGGTAAACATTAATTAATAATCAATAGGTCACAAGGAAAAAATGTAAAGAGTGAAAGCAACATATAAACAGAATTGCAGTAAAATCTAATATGAGAATCGTAGATAAGATCGGATAAGGCATTCAAATAAAAATGCACAACATAATTAGGTAGGCATATAAAAGAAAATGTTTTTCCGATAACCATTACGATCCCTTCTCTACTATTTTAGAAATATGGAAGATGTTAAAAAACGAAGAAGAATGAATTATTGTACCACGGCACGAAAACTAATAAATTTTGTGAACACGTACAAAATATTAACTTATATTTATATAATGATAGATCATATACGACTTTTTGCTATTTCAATCAAATTATTGAAACAATTATACAAATTATTTTAAGAAGTGAATTTTCTTCAAAATTTGAAGTAAACTTCTGATAAACATTGACATTTGTAAACACCTGGCAACGCAGATAGGGAAATAATCAATCAAGGTTTCAGATAAAACATCGACTAATGTTACAAGCAGTGCGCTCTGTTGATGACCTTCCGAAACAACAAACGTACTATTGAGATAGGAGTCTGTATTTTAAAAAACAAAGGCACTATTTTGGAAATATTGGGCTCCAAAAACGTAAAAAAATTGGATTTACCACTTAATGTTAATTAGTATAATATATTACAGGTTATTTTTGGTTTCTGTATTACCTATGATGACGTAATTTAAAATAACCTAAACAATATCTACTATTATACGCCAATTACGTTATTTTAATTTTTTTGAAAATATTTGTAAATTTAGACATTTAAAGGAGCATAAATACCTATGTGTTTAAGATAAGTTGGGTTTGACATTTAAGACGGTAGAGTTATATACAGAGTCTATGCTTTTTGAGCATAATACTGACATTTGAATATTTGATTTGAATATTACTTACCATATTTTACAATTGTTTTTCCAATTCATAACCTGTTTAAAAGTCACTAACGCACCAAGGCCCCTGTCACCGCCTACAAACACGTTAACACACTCACAATTTTGTAGAATCTATAAATCTGGTACGTCTATTTACATAGAATAGATATAGGTAGCCCCAGTAATGGATACGTGTATTTCTCTAAAACTAAAAATCCTTGACTTTAGTTTGTAATTATTACGGAAAGCACGTGGTACGGTGTGTATAGCTCGACAGAACTTATGATATTGCCTGCGGTGTATTGTAAATAAAATGTATATTTATTCGCGGTAGTCGTGTTGTGATGAATGGTACTGTACGACGACTGTCAATTACGACACGATATACCCCACTTGTTTGGTTTTACTTATCTGACAATAATTTGTTTCGTATCATTTTTTTTAGCGGTGATATCTTCTTATTAGTTGCTTAATATCACAACGGATAAGGACCTTGTGTAACTGCGCTACATTATACAGGACGGAAATTCCAAAAATTATAATTTATATATACAGATGATCAGATAAACAGTTTAAAATTATTTGTTTTATTTTAAATTTTTCCGCAAGCATAAAATATAATCCAGGGCAGAAGTGCCTTCATACTGCCCAGTTAGTTTATTGCCTACTAAATATTTTTACGGCTTTATCTGAGAAGACAAGCGACAATTTTATCTGGAATAATATTTCGCCAGATAAGTTTGGTTTTAGGGAACAACAAGAGACCATGGAACAAATTCATATAGTCCAGTCGTCAGAGACAAAAATTCCAGTGCACCTCTAAAAACATACGAACAAGCTTAATTTGACTGAGAATGTTAATTTTGGGAAAAGATGCAAAAAAGTTTGCCACTCCTACCCCCAGGCTTCCCCTAAAATCCTCCTTGCAGGGGGAAAACGGAAAACAGCGTTTAGAAAAAAATGTTTCAAAAAAGAAATGTAGCTGGACTAATTTTGAACAAAAATGTTTATTAGCATTTTTTCTGTAGAATGCACCGTTCTCTCAGAAATATTGCTTAAAGCGACCGGTGCATTCAAATGTCAGTTACGCGCGCCAAATCAGTTTTTTAAATAAAATTCGTATTCACTCGACGGTAAACATTCTATATCTTTTGATCAGAGTGTCCTATCGACAAAAGTAAAAATGCTTTTTAAAGTGCAATTTTTGCATTTGCAAAATCAATCAAGATCCAATCTCTGACGACTCGACTAATAGGGTGGTCACCGCTATTACAGTCGCTTAAAAACGAGAGTTACTGTACAGCTGAATTTTTAGACATCTCGGCAGTCGATAAGGTATGGCAAAAACCGCTTAGAGTACCTCGAACTTTGTATATATCGAGAATGGCATTGATTAGGAGAAAATAACTAACCTTACATTGAGTGGACTGCTGCAATTGATACTGTTAATCACCAAAAATCCCACCAAGAAAAGCCGCTAGATAACTCAGAAAAATATACTACCTCAAGGACTGAGCTTGCAGCTCTTCTATTTAATCATTACACCAATTAAAGAATAAAGTTGAACATTACATGGTGAGCAGAAATCTTAGAGACAAGAATAAAATCAAATACTTTGGTCCAAAATTGAACCCCACTCACATTTAAAAGCCACTGCAAAGACAAAAAAGCCAAAATTTCCTTAAGACATAACAGAATTCGTGACCTAACTTAAATACCTTGGGCAGCTCAAACAAGTGTGCTTAGGATCTCGACACTGGATTTGTGTATCTCTACAACAGAGTATTCAGTTCCGGTTTGGACCCGCTCTGTTGACACTTAACAATGTGAGAATCAGACCAATATACCGAGGTAAACAGCTGATGGAATAAAAGACAACACAAATACGAAGAAACCGGAAGGATATGATTTAATCACTGGAGAATTACTAAAAAACCTTCCTCCTGAAGCAATAGTAAAATTGACCAAAATATTGCTGCATTTATTTTACCAGTGATGTCGAAGATATCTGAGAAACTCCTGCTAAAAAGAATGAAACCAATAATAGAAGAGAAAAAAGTGATTCCAAACCACCAATTTCGCTTCAGAAATACATTCAGAAAAACATTGATCAGGTACACAAAATTACCAACATTATTGAAACATCATTAGAAGAAAAGAAAATCTGTTCTACGATCTTTTTAGTCGTAGCTAAGGCTTTCGACAAAGTATGGCATGAAAGTTTAATCTACAAACTCAAAATTCCTATGAATAAACAATATTCAGACATTTTGTAGTCCTACATATTTGACAGATATTTCAAAATTAAGCAAGACCATGTGTACCAGGAGTCCTTCAAGGAAGTGTATTAGGTCCATTCCTCTACCTGTTATACACATACGACATATCTGAACTAGAAAGTGATACTAGAGCCACCTTTGCAGATGATACTGCTATCCTGCATTCCTTGCCGGTTACACTAGTGCTCAGCCCCATCCTGTTAGGTAATCGCTGGTTGGCGGGCATCAATACTTAAGACTGCATTTCCCAAAACACTACTTGATCTTCAGGTCTAGGCGCTGATCCGCCGCACGCATCCCGCGTTACCAGGACATATCTGCGCAGCGGGCTGGATTAGAAGTCCCGGGAACGCAATAAAACCTGGACCTCTTACCCATCAAAGAATCCTTGTCAACACAAATGGATAACGAAGATTCTCTTCCCGGATGGTGAAGGGAACCCAAGGACGCTGACGACCGAGTATGCAACCGTTTGGGTATAATAGATGCATAAAAGGTACCGCTAACTTCCGAGGGGAAGTCTATCCTATTCTGGCAGAACCAATTGCCATATTGTGGGGCTTCACCCACCCCGCAGTACCTGTGTTGCCATACGTGTCGCTGCCCGTGATCTCTAAAAGAGCGAACAGTTTCACGCTGGTGGGATAACGGACCACCAAGCGCGTTTGACAGGTTGCCACCGAGGAAACTACTCCTCTATCACTTATCTCCAACTACAGGCACGTCTCGTAGGTGCACGTTCAGATTGGGACTGATCTTATATGGCCAGCAAAACCTCACGCAGAAGGTTATGTGGAATGAAAGCAGAGTGGTTCCACATGAGCTCGTTTCCGATACTAGGAACGCAACCTATTGATTATTGCGACTTATGGACTCGTTTAGCTTCTAGTAGCTCCCATGCCGACTATCGACACCTCAAACGACTGCCACGTTACTGTTTCTACGTACGGGACGTAAGAACTAGATCGCTCCCTGTGCTAGTTGCTGCGATCCCGACACCTCAAGCGACGGCTCACCATCTCTCACTCCATCCCATCGATCGACTCTTACGATCGGTAGCGGCTAACCACCTAACAGTATTCAGTTCGTCCTTTCGCTCCGATAAGCTACTTGGACACGGCCGCTGCTAGATACCCGGACATCTAATTGGTCACATCTTACGACTGGTAGAGACCAGCACCCTAGCGATATTCTTTTCATCCGTTCGCTCGTAGGAAGCTACTAGGATTAGGCCGCACGCTAGACAGCTACCTTAGGGTGCGTTCATTACGGAGACCATCGCTTCGTATCCTCTCCTAGAGCATAGCACTGACAGTGAACGCTGGAATTTAAAATAAAATGCATTTATTTTACCTGGCATCGATACGATGGCCGCAGCGAGGCTCGGTGGTCGGCACCTCGTAGTGTCGATCATAGAGTACTAGGGACGAGAATCGAAAAAATACTAAGCTGGAATACTATGGTCCAAGTCCATGGTCCGATACCTGTCTCGAGGCTGGGCGCTGCGCTTTGACGGTGAAATGAAAATAATGCATTTATTTTACGTGGCGATGATACTATGATAACATCCTATGGTCCGACCAAGGGTCGGCGCCTCGTTATGAACGCACACGAGTGAGTGTAAATGTTAACTAGTGTAAAGGCAGAGTATAGTGCATACATAGTTGTTAGATAAAATAAGAGGGCACTATAGGGTTAACCTCTTAGAATTTAGTATCATTTAGTAATTTCAGTCAAAGAAGAATTGATAATTGGTCAAATGTGGTTAGATTTCAGTGGTATAAACACAGATAACGTGTTTAAAAAATAAAAAAAAAATATTCTACAAACTTTTAACAAGTATACAATTATATGGATAAAAATACCACGAAATTTTCTATTATGGGCACAACTCCTATTTGAAGCGGATATTAATATCTCGATTTGTTGTTTCTAATAAGATAAATCAGAGATAAACTGAAAATAGTCGGAATTTTTGATGTTTATACAATTAGTTATAAGATTAGTATAACTTCATCATTGCGTCACGAACATCTGTTTAACAATTTTATTACTACTTTACAGAATGTCCTCGAAAATATAAAAAAAAGGTAATAAATACTTAAGCAGGTTCAGAAATACAGAAGAACGTGTAATGAGTACAGAAACAAAAAATACCAGAAAAACTACAACAAACTAACTGAAAAGAATAAATCACACTGGGTATAGAAAGAAGAATAGGAACATTTGAGAAAGAATAGTATGCGAAGAGATAGTAAACGTATTAATACCAAAAGACTCGAATAATTGTTTAAAAACAAGGTAAAATTTCTTTGAGCATCCAGTCATTCTATATTCCCAATAAGTAATGAAGGGCCTCTTTTCCATTATCCTGTTATCTTAAAACGATTTACCTCACAACAGATGCCAGCAACTATGTTATTGGAGTAGTACTCTTCCAATGACCAAACACTCCTTTTATCGAACCAAAACCATTCTACGATATTCCAAAAATTCGCATCGTGCAAGATGTACGAAAATGGCAAACTGAACTTAGTGTAGCTCAACGTCCTGTAGCATCAACGAAGAACAACACTTCCCTCATTGGTAGTAGAAGAATCAAAGAATGAGGTCAGAAGATCGTTTAGATCGACACCCAGAAGCCCATCACATTGTCCTACTAGAAATACTAGTAGATATAATCCTCTATCGATCTCCCACAAATGACCACAGATATCCAAACAATAACAGGGAAACGATCAAAAGTCGACACTAAGGGGCGGGCGTCGGCTGTATCTAATAAAAGCTCCCAAATTTGCACTTATACTTTAAATAAAAATGAACAGAATTTATTGCTTAAGGGGTATGTTGACAATCAAAAATGTACCTTTAATATTGATACCGGTGCAACCAGACCCTTTATTTGAACCAAATTTCTGAATGAAAAATTACAGACAACCAAAACAAACTTAGTTCTTGAAACAGCTTCAGCTCGGACTATTCCAATTCATGGAGAGACAACGGCAACCATACAGATTGCTAACACCTTGATAAAACACCTATTTCTTGTAGCCGATATTAAAGATGAATGCGTTCTAGGAACGGATATTATGAAGAACAAATTTATCATAAATCTTCAAAATAAAATTTTGTTTATTGAAAATAAAGAAGTTGTCATAAATTCGGAAGAATCGATACCTCAAGAAAGAGTTATAGTGAATGAGGATACAGAAATTCCTCAAAATTTTGAAAGTATCAGAGTTAGAAACCTGAAGGTCTACATTTCGGCTTTGTGGAAAGCGAGGAACTCGTTAATGACGGAATTTTGATAGCCAGATGCCTCGTTAATATAAATGAAATGATTCCAGTAAGGGTTACTAATTTGTCTCAAACACCTTTAAAGTTGAAGAAAGAACAACAAATAGAAACCGTACGCTAATAGAAAAAATAATAAAGTGGGAAAAATATCTAAAAAAAAAAATGATATCGTTGAACAACTGAAGAATTAAAACAAATGAATGAATTTCTATTTCAACATATAATTTATACTGGAGATGCAAGACCAATTCATTAAGCCCCACGGAGATTACCATTTGCTAGACAAAAAGAAGTTGAAAAAATAATAAAAACATGATAAATGCCGATATCATTGAAGAAACTTCAGGCCCTTGGTGTTCACCAGCAGTCTTCGTAACTAATAAAGACGGATCTACTCGTTTTTGTGTAGACTACAGAAGATTTAACCAGGTTACACAAAAAGACAGTTATCCATTGTCACGAATCAGTGTCATTGTCCAACACTTTATCAGGTACTAAATGGTTTTCGACACTAGATTTAAAAAGCGGCTACTGGCAAGTAGAAGTACATCCTGATGATCGAGACAAAATAACATTTTGAACTGGCCGTGGTCTCTACAGGTTTCAGGTTCTACCATTTGGTCTTTGTAATGCTCCAGCTCCGTTTGAACGTCTGATGGAGATGTTTTTAAGAGGACTTAGCTGGAAAATTTGTCTAGTGTATCTTGATATATTGATTATGACCAAAAGGTTTGATGAGCATCTGAAAAACTTAAGCGAGGTATTTGACAGATTGAAAAATGCCAATTTAAAGCTAAATTATAAGAAATGTTCGCTATTTCAAAGATATGCGTACTATCTAGGATATATCGTTTCAGCAGAAGAAATTAAAACTGATCCAGAGAAGATTTCAGTTATTAAAGATTGGCCTAAACCAGGAAATAAAAAGAAATTAGAAGTTTTCTTGGACTCTGTTCATATTACCGAAAACTTATTAAACATTGTGGCCACGTCGCTAATCCCCTTTATCGACTAACCGAAAACAACATTGAATTTAACTGGACATCGGATTGTCAAATTGTCAACATGTCTTCATAGATTAAAAAAAAACGACTTAAAACAATATCCTAGCTCATCCACAAGAAGATGGCAAATTTCATTGGCACATTGGCGCCTTATTATCACAAGAACACAGAAGGCAAAGAAAAAGTAATTGCATATTTTAGTAAAACAATAGGAAAGGCTGAAACTAATTATTGCGTTACCAGAAAAGATCTCTTAGCTATTATAAAAGCCTTGAACATTTTCATACGTTTCATCATAACAGAAATTTTATAATTCGAACTGACCATAGCACTTTGCAGCGGCTAATGAATTTTAAAATCCAGAAGAGCAAGTTGTTCGGTGAATAGAGAGACTCCAACAGAATAACTTCGATGTAGTACATCGAAAAGGCGTCTCCATTACAATGCCGATATTCTTTCTTGGAACAATAATGCCAGTACTGTAAAAGATTTGAAGATAAAGAGAACATAACTAAAGAAGTAAGTCTACAGGTAATCACAGTAATACAGGAAGAAGATAACGATCTGACTTTTCTGGAAAACCTTAAAAAGAGTCAAAAGAAAGATAATGACTTAAAAGTCATACGAGAATGGCTTAAAAATTGGGTAAGACCTATTTGGTAGAAAATAACGAAGTACAGTGGAACTGTAAAGGTATACTGGGCTTAATGGGAATATCTGCATCTTTCCAATGGTCTATTATATCGGAAGTGGGAAAGTCCTGATGGAGTACGTATCGTTCAACAAGTGGTACTGCCAAAATTACATTAGGAGTATGTTGCAATGCTGCAAGAACTTCATAGCAGCCTATCTGAAGGACATTTTGGAGTCAAATCAACACTAGCTAGAGTTCGAGACAGATATTACTGTATCAATTGTCGCCGAGCTGTAGAAGATTGGTGCAAGTCATGCGATTTATGTAATGGTAAAAGAGGCCCTAGAACAAGAAGTCGTGATCAAATGTCACAATATATTCCCAGAGAAGTTTTGAACGACTTGCAGTGGATATTCTCGGTCAACTTCCAATGACAGAGAGAGGAAACAAGTACTTAATAGTTGCAATGGATTATTTTTCAAAATCGCCTGAAATTGCACCCCTCCCAAATCAAGAAGCGACTACAGCAACAGAAGCATTCACAACACACGTCATGGAGTTCCTTTAGAGTTACATGCTGATCAAGGAAGAAATTTTGAATTAGAATTATGGGCAGAATTAATGACAATCTTGGGTATTAAGAAAACTCCCGCTATGCCTCTCCATCCACAATCACACAGAATGGTCGAAAACATAATACAAACTTTGTTTAATAGCGGCAGTATTTTGAAGTTTATAGTGGTCATTGAGTTATTGTGTTAAAGGATTGTAAACAAGTTGATGTTGAATAAAATTGATTTCAAACAAGTGTAATATTAATAGACGAAAATGACGTATATTGGCAGTACACCACAGACATTTACCACACATTATGATTCAGTGTACACTGGAACAACAAAAAAGAGTATAAAACCCATTTGACAGAACAGAAAAGTAAAATATTCCAAAAAGCTGACCTTAATGTCCGGTTCAGATTATTCCAGTAGCATTTCAATCCAGCATTACAGTCGAGTAGTGAAATGTTACTGGCATAATGCTAACCTGCACTGGAATGTACCATTCCAGTAATCAATCCAGTCTAGTTGACTGGAATGACGGTCCAGTTTGCCCATTCCAGCGCAACTGGAATGGAGTTAACGGCCATTCCAGTGCTTGATTACAAGTTGGACCGGTCATGAAAGCATTGTCACTATAGTGTTACCGATCTTACAGCTTTTAAATGACTGGAATAATGTGAACGATATGAATCAGTCAAGCACTGGACTGGATTAACTCGCAGCTAACCAGAAGCCCTTATTCTACAAACGCAGCCAATTTTTCATCAATACATTTCAGTCCAGTCAGCGACGAGTTGTCCATCACTCTAACCACTCCAACAATGTCTGCCATTTAAATTAGTATACCTATCACAAAAGAAGTAATGTGTTCAATTTAAAAAATATTTTTAATTTACACTGTTATTTCTGAAACATATAATAAGAAATATTGTCATATTGTGCAGAGAATTCTGCAGAATTTGGGATAAATCTAACAACCATAACTTTTATCATATTCACGCAGCTTCCACCAAGTGTATTTTCATCATTTGAAAAATAAATAGAACCACTAATGTCTATAAACAATGATTTTCGGATTTTAAAAAAATTTGGCTTGTTTTAATACCTGTTATTATATAACCATTAAGTATATTTATGTAATAACAATAATTCGTATCTGCTAAACAGAGAAAAAAAGCAATTATTAGTTTCTAGATTTTATTGCGTCATCGTTTAATATATATTTGTATCCCGGTATCGTTATTGCACAACATTACATTATCTACTTTGTTTAAAACCGGTAGGCCAGATTTCCTCGAATTATATTTTGGCTCTGAATAAATGATTCACAAGTTTTAATACAACCGATGTTTATTTATAAATTAAATGCTCTGTAAATGCCACCTACGACGTTCGCAACTTTACATGAGTAGCTGTTAAACTGGTTGCCGACATTCAGGGACGAGAAATTCAGAAATAAATACTTTACTTGTGGGGGAAAGTGACGAAAAAATTAAAGTTATAATAATTATGTACATATATTCAAGGTCAATTGATACAAAGCAAACTCCGTAGGTTCTGGAGATATAATATTTTCATTTATTTTTCGATCTTCAAGTTTTATATCCAACATTTGCCTTTCCAATGATCTTATTGATCAATATTAACCTTTGTAAGTTTTAATCTTGCGAACCATACGTAGAAACGAGGAAAATGGTGAAATATTCTCTTTTTTTTTTAAGGTATTGTGGATATCTTCTGCTTCTTTATTATTATTAATTATTATTATTATTTATTAATTATTATTATTATTAAAAAAATATTAGACATTGCCTGTAAAAACCAAAACAATACCAAAACAAAGAAGAAAAATGAAAGTAAGCAGCAACATATAGAGAATACAATACACAGAACTTTGTAAGGCAATAAGGAAAAGTATTAAGGTAGAGATAAAAAAATACAATGAAAGACTGGACGAAAACAGAAAAAACTATAAGAAAACAAGAAAAGCACTAATCATTGGGAAAAAGCAAATCTTTGCTCTAAAAAAAACACACGAATTACAGACAGAAATGAAATAATACAACTCGTGGCTATTTTCAACAGCGAACTATACAAAGCTCTTGAAACACTTGAAGCAATCAGTAACCAAGGAGATGTACTAGAAGTCCTTCCGGAAGAAGTAGAATCTACAATTACAAAAATTAAAGCGGTAAAGCAGCTGAAATAGACGGTATAACAGTGGAACTGCTTAAATAGGCTGGCAAAAAACCTGGAAATCTTAGCAGGCATATTTACGAACTGCCTAAGATCAAAACGTCTACAAGACCACTGAAATACAGCAAACATAATTCTCATTCATAAGAAAGGTAGTAAAGAGGATATCAAAAACTACAGACCGATAATTCTACTACCAATCATATACAAGATATTCACAAAGATCATCAACAACAAATTAACAAATGCGTTAGATGCTGCACAGCTAAGATAGCAAGCCGGCTTCAGGAGTGGATTCAGTACTGGATCATATCCATACGTTTCGAGAACTAATACCGCTAGCATTAACCTTCATAGATTTCGAAAAGGCTTTCGATTCTATATATCCCAAAGCAGTAATAGAAGCTTTGACCAACCAAGGTATTGGTAAACCGGACATAGAGACTTTAGCAAATATATATACAGACAAGCAAAAGCCAAAAAAAGACAAAAGGCAAGACAAAAAAAAGGTATAAATTTATGAAAACATTCCAGAATTTCCCACTACCAGAGGCTTCCGACAAGAAGATCCAATATCACCAAAGCTCTTAAATGCAAAATGAACTGGCAGAGAACCTAGGACTATCCATTGATGGAGAATACCTAAGCAATCTAAGATTTGCAGACGACAATTCTGATTGCTAATAATACTGCAGAACTACAAGAACCTATAAACGTCCTAAATGCAGCTAGTAATGAAGTTGGCCTAAAAATGAACTTGACAAAAACAAAAACCGTGTTTAACGAGCTAGTGGATGTCCAAGATGTAATAGTAAACAATACTGCACTTGAGACAGTAGACGAGTATGTATACCTTGGACAATTAATACATAAATCTGGCTCGTTACTCCCAGAAATCAACAGAAGAATGAAACTAGCTTGGGCATCTTTTGCTACCATGTACAAATGCAGTTACCATGTACAAATGCAGTTACCATGTGCAAATTCTTGCTTTATGTTTTATGAGAAACTCCAAGGTAAAATTATTCTCGACTTAAACGAAAAAAAGGAAGAATGGACCAACTACATAAAAGAGCTCTTCCTGGATACGAGGCCACCACTTAACACCACAAAGTATACGAATACTGGTCCTAGTATTTTAAAAGCAGAAGTAGAGAAAGCCATCAAACAAAGCAAAAATGAGAAATCTCCAGGCCCTGACCAAATACCATCAGACTGGCTCAAACTTCTAGACGACGACAATGTCTCAGAACTAACAAACATTTATAACCACATATACGAAACTGGAACAATGCCACGAATATGGTTGGAGTCTACATTTATCCCACTTCCAAAAAAACCTAATACATGATCATGTAAAGACTTTAGACTAATTAGTCTCATGAGTCACTCTTTCAAGCTACTTAGGATAATTCTTAATAGAATCAAGCAGAAATGCGAAGACACAATGGGAAATAAACAATTCGGTTTCAGAGAAGGATTGGGAACAAGGGAAGCTTTGTTCTCAATGCTAACACTACTTCAACGATCATGGGAAGTACAGAAACCAATTTACGTCTGTTTTATAAATTTTGAGAAAGCGTTTGATAGGCTTCAACATGGAAGGCTGTTTGAATATCTAGAAATGATTTGAATAGATGATAAAGATCTGAGACTTTTACATCTATATTGACATCAAGAAGCTTCTATTCTGGTAGACGGCAAAGAAACAGACAAAATTTGTATTTAAATAGGTGTTAGACAGGGTTGTGTGTTGTCCCCAACTTTGTGTAACGTTTACTCAGAAATAATTTTTAACGAAGCCTTGGAAGGGCAATGTGGAGTTCGAATCGGGGGAGAAACTATTAACAACATCAGATATGCAGATGGCACCGCGATTATGGCTGAAAGTATCGAAGATCTTCAATTCCTTATAGATCGAGTCACTAGAGAATGCTCTAATAACGGACTAAGCATAAATACAACAAGGACAAAATTACTTGTGGTTAGTAAACAAGACCTCGGCGATATACAACTAATTGTCAATAATGAACCGATAACAAAAGTTAACCATTTTAAATACCTAGGATATTGGATAAACGAGACACTAAGTCCGGATGAAGAAATTAAAACTCGTATAGAAATTGCAAGAGGAGCATTTATGAAACTTAGATCTATTCTGAACAATTCTCAGCTGAACTTACAGCTGAGAATTAAGTTCCTAAAATGTTATGTGTATCCTATATTACTGTATGGATGCGAAACCTGGATTATGAAGGTTAACATGATGAACAAATTAGAAGCCTTCGAGATGTGGTTATATCGTAGAATGCTCAGAATATCATAGGTTCAACACATTTCAAACAGAGAAGTCTTGAACAGAGTAGGTCAAGGTGAAGGCGACTTAATAAAGATGATAAAAAAGAGAAAACTCGAACATCTGGGGCATATAATGAGAGAAAGCAGATACAGAATAATGCAGTTGATACTCAACGGAAAGATCGACGGAAAAAGAGGAATTGGTAGGAAGAAATACTCATGGCTCCGAAACCTTCGTCAATGGACTGGCTTATTAGCAGATGAATTATTACATGCCGCGCAAGATCGAGAACGATATCGGCAAATCGTCATGGAAGCTGGCCACGCCTAAAACTTGGGCATGGTACTCAAAGAAGAAGAAGATGTGCAAATAACGCAGCAATGCAGTTTTGTTAATGGTGGAGATACGTGGACGATATCTTGGTATGCTTTACAGGAACTAACATATAACTTGACCAATTCTTATCTTATATTAATTCACTCCATAGTCATATTGAATTTACAATAGAAACAGAACAGAATCAATCCATAAATTTTCTAGATTTAAACATTACTAGACTTGAAAACAAACATGAGTTTTCCGTATTCCATAAACTTACCCATACTGACACGACTATACACAATTCATCATCCCACTCACCCTTGGAAGTGTTGAAAACAAAAGTGTTTAGTGTTTTATTGTTTGATAAAATGAACTTCCATCAAGTAACGGTCGAATCCCTCCCAAGCAAAAAGGCTCATAAAAGTTTCGCCTACTGCAACAAAACCGCCTTCTCGAAACGACTAAAAAAGATATCACTGGCCTTCATACTGGTCACTGCCCTCTGAGATATCATCTAAAAAAATGGGCAAATCAGATAGGAGTGGTCAGTCTAGCGTCCTCTGACATAGGAAACAAGTCACCTAGGAAGCTAATCAATTTCATCAGAAGTATTAGCATCCTAGAGTTCAACTTCTTCAGCCTTAAGTAATCCAACTTTGGACATAGGCCTCCCGCAAATCAATCCAGTGTTTTCTATTTTGCGCCATTTGCTTCCAGTTGTGTCCTCCGATCTTCTTAATATCATCAGCCCATCTCATTTGTGGTCTTCCTCTGCTTCTCTTTCCTAACCATGGTCTCCATTGTTGTATTTCGTGGTTCCATCTTTTATCCTTTAGTCGGGTATTGTGTCCTGTGAAGCTCCATTCTAATTTGGCAGCATGTTCTCCTGCG
Source organism: Diabrotica undecimpunctata (assembly GCF_040954645.1). NCBI lineage: Eukaryota > Metazoa > Arthropoda > Insecta > Coleoptera > Chrysomelidae > Diabrotica > Diabrotica undecimpunctata. The sequence goes on from NC_092812.1 coordinate 54,666,708, forward strand.
TCTTTTACTTTGGTTTTGCTTCTAATCCATTTGTTTGTTTTTTTGTCTGTAAGTCTCACCCCGAGCATTGATCTTTCCATCGCTCTTTGTGCTCTTAGAGTTCAACTAGATAAAGGTATTCACAAAAGATCTCTATAGGTCGAAGTGCGATGGGGCTGCATGTCCTCAACGACATCACATAATATAATCTAATTAAGAATGTCAAATATTATTTTTTAAAGTTTTCAATTACGCTTATTTTTGGTAAGCATAGTACTTGTGTCCATTTAAAAAAAAACAAGTGCAATACTTTCATTAACCTTTCCGCCCACCGGTTTATTTTCTGAATGCCCGAGTATTTGATTCTAGTCAGCTGTCATGGGGAATCCAGACATTTGTTTTTTGTTTCGCTTTATGTGAACTTTTTATTTTTATCTTGGAAAACGTGATTGAATTATTTTCCAACTGTTTTAGTTACAGTCTGGTTGTTCCAAATAATGAGGATTCCACGACCTACAGGTAAATTTTTGTGACGTCCGTAGAAGTTTTCAAAATAAACAATTTTACTTGATAATTCAAAATACAGATATTGTTTGATGTATAAATATGTTGAAAATAGACTGAGACGCAAAATAAATCATTTCGAGATTATCGGAAAAAAATAACCTAAAAGATAGACAAAAAAAAATTATGCGATAAAATTTCATATCTAGTCAATCAGGTCGTTACATAAATGTTACTAAGATGTATATAATTGCCCCACTAAACAATAACCTAGTGATTTAATGCATCTTTAGATTTAATCGTGTTGCTGATTATAACTACCTGTATTCATACTGAGTATATAAGCCTCTCCCATTTGTCTCATCGTGTGTTCCATTTGCCTTTTCCAGCTTGGGCTAACAGTTTGCTTAATATTAGTCATGTGCAGTGGAATTCTTGATCTTTTTAAAGTATTTTTTGTTCCATTTTCCAACAAATCTCCATTTTAGTTTTAGGACATGTTCAACGAAGTCTGCTGTTTCGATTCTCTTATCCATTATTTTCCATTCATTTTTCTATTGAAATGTTGTAGCACTATTCCTGAGGGCGGTTGATACTCTAGTGTTAGGACCTTTATCCATATTCCTGCTCCTTTAACTCATCAGTATAAGTAAGAGCACCTCTTATGATTTGATCGTTTTTTTTTAATCATAACTCACACTTAGTTACCTCTTTTACTGTAGATGTAGATTATTTTCCATGTTTTTCTATTTTTGTGTTTTCTATTGCTTGGGACCAGCTCAGTCTTATTTTATTTATTGCGCTGGCTATTTCCTGGTTCGACTTCCTCCTGGGTCCATCTCTTCTTCTTTTGACTCCAGCTTAGGTTTCCCAGGTCACTTTTACCGTTTTTCATTGTCCATATGTACTAGGTGCCCCAACCACTTAATTATTGTGTTTCTATTTCTCTAAAACACTTTTGAATTTCAGGTTTTATCTATGACTTCGTTTCTGATTATAACCCATAATTCGCTTCCATATATTAATATTGGTAGCAGGACAGACTTGTATACTCTTATTTTTGTTTTCTTTGAAATTTCTCTTTTAGTAAAGAACGTGTTATGTGGTGTTTGGTTTCGACTTGCAGTGTTACTACTAGATTTCAGTTATCTTTTGCAGTTGGGGTTATACCAGGTACTATAAGGTAAAAAATATAGATTTTAAACATAAGACCCAAAAGCCTCTTCTAAACCTTAAAATACGTGAAATGGAGAATGAAATAAAGTAAAGAAAGTGGTGTTGAATCGGCCACACACTTCACTCTTGTATTGAAAATGCTGCCTAGAGTGAAATCCTCTGAAGAAAAAGAAAAGACAAGAAAATTCTATAAAAATCTAAATAAAGCAAGAAAGGAATTTAAACCAAGGATAAAGAGAGGCATATACTCAATACAAAAGAAGTATTGAAAAGGTGGGTGGAGCACTCTATTAAGAACTACTTACTATCGAAGTAAAAGAACCAAATCAACCACCCCCAGGAGCAAGCAACAATACACCATTGGAGCCTCCATCAATTCAAGAAGTACCGGGTGCAATAAAACACCTAAAAAATAATAAATCTCCAGAAAGTGATGGTATACCCCGGAACCTATTAAATGTGGAGGTGCTACTCTGACTAATCATATATATAAAATCATACTGAGAGCCTGGAATGATGAATAAATCCCGGAAGGGTGGTGTATTGAGATCGATTGCCCGCTACACAAAAAGGGTGGTCAATTGGAATGTAGAAACTATAGGGGAATAACCCTCCTTAATACAGCATACAAAATATTTTCGAGTATTTTATATGGTCGCCTGAGTGCATATTCAGAGAAACTTCTTGGCGAATATCAAAGTGGTTTTAGGCCTGGTCGATCAACAACAGACCAGATCTTTGTGCTAAGGCAAATACTGGAAAAAACCAATCGACACATACCATCTTTTCGTAGATTTTAAATCGGCCTATGATAGTGTCCTAAGAAATAAATTGGATGAAGCCATGGATGAATTCCACATCCCCGATAAACTGATAAAATTGGTTAAGGCTACAATGCGTAAAGTTGTTTGCAAAGTCGAAATACAGGGCGAACAATCACAGGCATTTGAAACGCATGTTGGGCTGCGACAGGGAGATGCGCTGGCGTGTCTCCTTTTCAACATAACTCTGGAAAAGGTGGTCAAGGATGCCCAAATAGACAACAGACGAAATATTTTTAATAAATCATCCCAAATTTTGGCATATGCAGATGATGTTGACCTAGTTGCCCGCACAACACGCAAGCTAGAAGAAATGTATAAAACCTTGTCAAACGCCTCAAAAAATATGGGCTGCAAGTAAATGAGGAGAAAACTAAGATAATGGCATCAACACCCAACAATAGAACCAGAAACATCGGCCACTAATTCACGGTTGATAACTCTTAGGTTTCCTGATCACCAAGGAGAACGTCATGACGGAAGAAATCAAGCGAAGAATAATCCTAGCAAACAAATGCTATTTTGGACTGAGTAGACATATGAGAAGCAGAAACTTAAGTCAAAAAACAAAAATAACCATATACAAAACCCTTATACCACCAGTGTTGACATATGGGTCGGAGACATGGACCATTTCCAAAGCAGATGAAAACCTCCTGCTTATATTTGAACGAAGGATCCTGAGAAGAGTATTCAGTGGCATCTGTGAAAATGGTGTTTGGAGGAGGAGGTACAACTACGAGATATATCACAGATATAAACATTTATTTGGTGGTAAAGACGTAGTATTCCTTATAAAAATAGGAAGACTAAGATGGGCAGGACATCTGGCAAGATCACAGCAGAACAACCCTCCTAGAAGAATCCTTATGTCACAACCTGTGGGAAGTAGAAGTAGGGGTAGGCCAAAACTCAGATGGAGAGATGTTGTACATGAGGATGGTAGAAAAATAGGCGCAGCAAACTGGCAACAGTTGGCAATGGATAGAACTGACTGGCGTAATAGACTTGGGAAGGTCGAGGCTCTTTTATAGGGCTGTAGCACTAATGATGATGATGATGATACCAATTTCTTTAGAACATAAAACATTTGACCAATGTGTGTTGCCTGTGATGACCTATGGTGCCGAAACTTTGACATTGACAGCTACAACTTCTAAAACGCTGCAAATAGCTCAGAGGAGAATGGAAAGGTCAATATCGCTTCGTGGCCGAGTTAGAAATGAAGACTTACGACGACAGGAGTTACCGATGAAATTTCCCGAATTGCCAAACTAAAATAGAACTGGACCGGACACGTCGCCCGAATCAGTGATGAAAGGTGGACGAAGAGACTGCTTGAGTGGAGGCCGAGGTTAGACAAAAGAAGTAGAGGAAGACTCGTTGGACTGACGATCTCAAAAAAATGTCAAGAAATTGGATGAAAAGTGCTCAAGATAGAACACAATGGACAAAAATGGGGGAGGCCTATGTCCAGCAGTGGACGCAAAGGGTTGGATGATGATGACTCACAAGCGCGTGGACATAAAAAATATCAAAGTTATTATAAATGTTCATAAGCTACAAAATGAGTCCTTTTTCAAACGGTGTTTTTAATAACAATTTTGATAAAATGTTGAAATTGTTTTATATACCTTAAATTTGAGGCCTCCAACAATCGATGGCAATTTAGAAAATACCTCTAGAGGCACTGTTTCGGCAAGTTCAGTTGTTTAAACAATGGCTCACCGAAATAAACAAATTGAATAACTTACAAACTATTTTGGTCGATCTAGCTGAGATTTAGCACTATTTCAATAACTCATTAATTGCCATAATTTCGAGTAACTATATTACATGTCATTATTCAAAATTTAAAAAAAATAAGGGTTTGTTGCAATTATCTCAGTCATTTGTTTATGTATTTTAATTTAGAAACTCGCAAATGAAAGAATTTTCTCAGCTCTACAACTTTTATTTGAAAGATTTTTGTCTAAAATGTATTTTATAGATAAAAACTTTTTATGATTGTCTAATAAACCAAAATTAGCTGTAAGTCTTCAAGGATTTATCATCAACTATCCCTCATATACTTTTTAGAACTTGTACGTGAAATCGATGGTTTTTTCATAGATAGACTGGGGTATAAATCCCCATCGCATTTTAAACGTGACAAGCAGTACTAAAATTAAAAAATATAGAAATGATAAATTTTATAAATGCTATAGGTATGTTCAAATATTTGTTGTATACACGGTCTAAGGCGTCAATAAATAGTTTGTAAAAGTTCTACTTTTGATATGCATGGTAAGTTAAAATAAAAACCTTTAGCTGAGATAGGTCATTTATGTGTGGGAACGTCCTTCAGGATAAAAACATGTATACCAGGTCGTTCGCCCTACCATTTTTGGCACATTCGATGTCGGTGTTGTTCAAAGATTTTGAAATATGTTTTCCATTTTTTAATGTGAAAACTCGTAAACAAGAAAATAAAAGTCTATAATAAGAAGAACTTTGAAAATCTAGGTTAAGAATAACAAGGTGGTAGCTTGTTTTCATTATAAATAAGTTTCTGAATCATTAAGTACATGGTTTGAAATTTATTGTACTTTACAACTGAGTTATGTATCACACGTATGTATTAAACAGATGGAAATTTAAAAAATGTTCAATGGCGACACAATAATTTCATAAAATTAAAAATGCTTTAACTGTTTTTGCATTATTGGTTGATGAATTGGAATATTTCATGATGAAACCAGAATTTATTGTTCATTTTTGGCGAACACCAAGGTTAACACGTTTGAAAGTGACAAATGGGACCAATATAGATCATTTAAAACGTGCAAATATTTGGAATAGATACATAAACATATTTCGTAGCAAAGCACGACTTATTCACCCACTAAAAATAAAGTTTATTTTGAATAAAGGCAAAAAATTAATCGCAGAAATGGATCAAAAAGCTTTCTTTTATGGCTCAGCCACACTCTTTTTCGCTGAATCTCACCTCGCCGCAACAAGTATCTCAAGATTCTTTGACACTACATCACAAAAATCAATATAGGGAAGTTTATTTCTGAAAGGTTACTAAGATTAGATTACGATACCTAAACAAACGAGAAGAAAACTATTATTGTAGGCTATGGACCATCCGATAACGAAGCTAAGGAAAAGATAGATACCTTTTGGGACAGTTTGCAGGATGAGATGGACATTCTAGACAACAAAGTCATAGTAACCAGATATTTTAATAAAAGGGTAGGAATGAAATTATATCCTATACCCATTCTACCATCTAATTACTACGTTTCCCTTCTCATATCCTACTCTGATGTCGGGCAGCGGCATCACCAGTACCAACATAGAGCGTAAAGGAAATGATCCTGGATCGGTCTATTATTGGATACTACAAGTTTTAAATTATCCGAACGATTACTGGTATAATGAACACCCACTTGTTGATCAACAGCTAGGGGTGGAAGAACCGACACGTGGTAGGGCACTTCATTGCCCTGGAGCTGAGAAATTAACTCCAAAGGCGAAAGGATGACTACCACATTAAAGATCCGCATGGATATCCTTAGTAAAAATCATCATGGATCCCCACTAGTCGATAATTTAGTTAATGATTGTGGAGCAGAAGGCTCCTCTGTGAGATCTAACGTCATTTATCGATTGTTTGCGTGTCTTTTTAATCAGTACATGGTCTATTTGATTTCCCTCCAGACTTCCTGGTCTCATCCATGTAATTTTATGTATGTCTTTGTGTTTATATTTCCAGTTACTTATGTCCATGTTTAATGCCGCTGCTACATTACATAGTCTTTCTCTATTATTGTTTGTTGTGTCATGTTTCATTTAACTGCTGTTTTGTCAAGTCATCACTGTTTTCTGTGGGTGCATAGATATTTATTATGGCGTATTACTTTATCATTATAAATAAAAAAAAGTATGGCAGTTTATAGTTAAAATTTTCGTTAAAAAGTGGTGAATTCATTTGTTATAAGAGTTTTAAACAAAACTGAACCGTAAACGTTGGCAGTTTGGTTAATGGAATTTGTAGAACAATTCAAAACGAGCATTTGAAGCGGTGGTAAATGTTTTTATGTTAATTTTCGCAGAGATATTCGCTCTCATCATCATCATTGGTGCTACAGCCCTATAAAAGAGCCTCGACCTTCCCAAGTCTATTACGCCAGTCAGTTCTATCCATTGCCAACTGTTGCCAGTTTGCTATGCCTATTTGTCTACCATCCTCATCTACACCATCCCTCCATCTGAGTTTTGGTCTACCCCTATTTCTACTTCCCACAGGTTGTGACATAAGGATTCTTCTAGGAGGGTTGTTCTGCTGCGATCTTGCCAGATGTCCTACCCATCTTAATCTTCCCATTTTTATAAAGGATACTACGTCTTTACCACCAAATATTCTTCTCAGGATCCTTCGTTCAAATATAAGCAGGAGATTTTCATCTGCCTTGGAAATGGTCCATGTCTCCGACCCATATGTCAACACTGGTTGTATAAGGGTTTTGTATATGGTTATTTTGGTTTTTTGGCTTAAGTTTCTGCTTCTCATATGTCTACTCAGTCCAAAATAGCATTTGTTTGCTAGGATTATTCTTTGCTTGATTTCTTCCGTCATGACGTTCTCCTTGGTGATCAAGGAGCCTAAGTATGTGAATTTGTCCACCACTTCAAAGGTAGAATTATCAACCGTGAATTGGTGGCCGATGTTTCTGGCTCTATTGTTGGGTGTTGATGCCATTATCTTAGCTCTCAGAGTGCGTTATTAAAACTTCCATAGCTTGGTCAAAAATTAACATAGAAACATTTATCAAAGCTTAAAATGTTCGTTTTAAGTTGTTCTGTAACTTCCATTAGCCAGATTTTCAAAGTTTATAGCTTAGTTTTGTTTAAATCTAATAAACAAATTAATTCGCAACTTTTTAGTGAAATTTTAGTTGTTATAACTTTTTTATTAATAAAGAAAGTAATTTTGCAAAGTTTTTTTTAAAGCTAAAACAATTATAAAGTTTAACAAACGCCATTTTGTTCATTTTTCAGAAGGAACAATTTCCATTTTGGTAAAATTAAATATCTCTAGAGATACAATCATTTAAACAATTAATAAATTGATAATAACACATTATCTGAGGGGTTTTCAGCCTAGTATCCTCGAAAAATCGAATCTACGCACCAAAAATATAAAAAAACCTCAAGGTACCAAGGGGGCATAAAAGTGCATATTCAACCCCCTTGACTCCTAGACTATTTTGGGTTTTAGTGAAAACTTAAACATACAGTATAAAAGAAATCCCTATTATGATATAAAACAGTCGAATAAATCACGGTAGAAGTTTACCGTAAAAATGTTAATTTTAAATCTACCATACATACTCATTTACAAGTTAATGACAATTGAAACTACTACCCAAAACAAAAACGTATCACTATTCTATAGGAAAGCAAAGAATTTTAAGTAATTATTCACCGCGCTGGAATTGTTTATTATGTACGTCACTGACTTTCTAATTTACTTAAATTTAGAAATAATTTTTTAAATGTTTAAATTTTTAAATCGGATCTAATTTTCTTTATTTCTATTGTGGTATTCATCTATCTACATGCGTGGTCCGACATTTTTTGCTGTAACCCGCTCAGGTAGGGATCAATGGAATGAGTAACACCGAGACGAGAGGTCCCATCTTTTGCTGTATTGCTCATCCATACGTCGATCCGATACACCAGCGTATTCTAATTTCGGTCACCAATTTATTTGGATTTTATACTTCTACGTTGAACTTTTTGTTTTCTGGCCAAGGTTTGAATCATCAAACCATTCATAGTGAAGTGAGCGCGCTTCGACTTGCTTGGTAAAAAATGCCTGGTATTCATAATTGAATATGTTCGTACTAGTGGTTACGTTTCATCTGTTTCACCAAGTCCGATCTCATTCTTTTGGCTGTATTTCTTGATATACCAACGAAAGGTTCTGGGCCTATTAATGGTTTTTTGCCCCTCTCCTGGCAAGTAGTTCTGCTTTTTCGTTATCTTCAATTCCAGTATTTCCAGGCATCGAGAGCAAACCTACTTTGTTACTTTTTCCGATCCGAATCAGATTCTGAAGACATTTCCAAACTACCTTGGAGTCAATTCGATTCGATTCCAGTGCCTTTAATACAGCCTCTATCCGATAAAATGTTTATAGATATATCCCTGCAGTTTCTCTTTATTAGTTAGTGCGGGCACATCTCTGTGGCATAAATTTCTGCTTGTAAGATTACTAGAGAGATTACCTAGGCATAGGTAATCTTCACTAAGGCATAGTCTTGGTTTCCCTCCGTACACTCCAGCTGCAACTCCTTTATCGGTTTTAGAGCCGTTTGGGGACGAAGAAAGGATGTCCTTTTCTCTGAAGGAGATGAGTATGATCCACCAAATAAAAGATAATAAAGCAGCTGGCCTGAACGAAATACGAACAGAAAAAATCAAGAACTTTGGACCAATAATCGTAGAGTGGCTTGTACAAATGATGAATTGCTGCATCCGTACATTAAAAATCCCCAAAATCTGGAGGAAAGCCAGAATGATGGTCCTCTTAAAACCAGAGAAGGAACCGGCGGATACAAAGAGATTGAGACCTGTCTCTCTTTTGTATCACCTTGTAAAGGTCGCTTAATTTGTCAAGACTAAAATTATTCAAGAACAAGTAGAGCTCTGACCCGGAAAGTCCTGTTGCAGCTAAACTCTTAACCTCGCCCAAAATATTGAAGATGGTTTGGAACAACCGATAGCATAACTAGTTATCCCTCTGGAGAGCCACTAAGAAATTAAAACGACCGATCTTGCAAAAATCCTTCATTAAGAAATACAGATGGAAGCTGGGCAATATCTCGAGGAAACATGCCAAATAAAAGTGATAACACGTTTGAGTTGGAAAACGTTACAGAGAAAGAAGGTGAAATTAAACTAGTCACTCCAAAAGAAGTGTCCCACGAAATTAAAGCAAACACCAATCCTAAGAAAGCACCTGAATTTGATTTAATTACTGGGGAAATCTTAAAACAACTTCCTAGAAAAGCCATAGTTAAGCTAAAATATTTTATAAATGCCTCGTTCAGATTAAGATATATTCGCAAGAAATGGAAAGTAGCAGAGGTCATAATGATCCCTAAAACTGGAAAGCAACCAAATAGAGTATCATCGTACCGGCCGATTTCCTTACTACCTGTAATTTCGAAGCTATTGCTGAGAAGGCTGAAACCTCTCATAGACGCTAAGGCTCTAATTTCATCACACCAATTTGGGTTTCGAGAAAGTCATTCAACTATCGACCAAGTCCATAGAATGAAGGTTATAATGGAGAGGTCACTAGAAGAAAAGAAAGTTTGCTACGCTGTCTTCCTCGACGTGGCGCAAGCTTTTGATAAAGTATGACACGAAGGAAAAAAATACTAGATTAAGAAGGATTTTGTAAGATTGCAAACTGGTCGGGATACTAGTGGTTTTGCCCTCAAGTTTTTAGTAATAATTTAGGCTAGGCTAAGCACCTTATTGATGTTTATTAAATAAAAAAACAAGGTTAGTGAAAAGCCTCCTCTAGAACAGACACCTCTACGTTACACTCCAGGCCAGGAACAATAGTGAAGGGACCTCAAAAATAGTCTTCCTTAGGAAAATGTCCTCGCACTATACTATGATAAAAACCATCTGAAACCCAATCCCACAAAAGCACAGGTCTGTGCTTTCCACATTACTAACAAGCATGCTCTAATAACGCTGAAGGTTGAATAGCATCGCCAGATGCTGGAACACAACGAGACGTCATAAAACCGAATAAACCGAATAAATGTGGCAAGCGTCAGCTACAACACATTTTGCGCCTTCTGAGGAAATGGCTGCTGGACATAAATTGCCTTATTCGATATGGAGAAGTACTGGCGTCTCATGTTGTGCTAGTAAACTGAGAAGATAGGCATACCAGGAGGGCAATAGAGGCACAAACATTAGAGATACCTGCACATATAAAGACCTAATCCTGCGTGTTGTGTTATATACATAAACCAATATGGTGTGTGTCAGACTGTCTGTTAAAATTATTTACAAACTTGTGTAGATTATTTAAATATAATACCCTGTGTAAATACAGATATTACTAGTTTGTATGTATTTAATTTTAATATTAAAAGTTAAGTTGTTGTATCTTTGTCTAATTGTAGATAAAAGATATCACTTTTTATGTAAAATGTATTGTTTTTTTCATACATAAAATGCGTAAGTTGCATTTAAAATTATTCACAAACAAGGTTGTCATATCCTTGACATGTGTTTTAATACACTCCACTACATTTTCTACTCCAAACGCGACAGTTTTTCTATTTATACTTCAATTATTAGAATTTTAAATTGGTCAAAAAGTATGATCTCTTCCAGGAAAAATCTATCTGAAATTCAATGAAAATATATTTATTAAAATTGATTAACAAATTTTATAGTTTTGGCAAATACATCTACATTAAGTAAGGATGATGTGTTTCGAATCTATTAAATGAAACTAGTGACTTTCCACTAATTAATTTCTCAGACTGTAAATACATATTATGTATTTCTGTATTAATTTATTTGTCTTGATTAGTACGCTGCAGCCAAATAAGATTAGAGAAAATAACTTGGGAAAGAGTCACTAAGTATTTACGGTAGCCTACCATATTTTTATACATTGTATATCCTTTTATTTTAGTTGATAGTATTTACTCACGTTATCCTCTTCTGTTGTATCCAGCCTGGATAGACCTCACAGCGGCCTATGATACGATAAACAACAGAACCTTGCTAACTAAGATCTATAACACTGTGCTTGACTATGACCTGGTAAATATCATTAGATCACTGTTGTGTAATAGACGTTTCTACGTTGTGCTAAATGGAAAGAAGAGCAGATGGAGAACCCAAAAAAATGGCCTATCTCAAGGAAGCGTTCTGGCGACGTCCTTATTTAACATCTACACCAACGACCAACCAATGCACCCTCAGACTGAGAGTTTTGTCTATGCTGACCACCTTGATATAGCCGTAAAGGGGAAAACACACACAAGTAGTAGAAAATGGAAGAGGCTTTAAACATGATGTCAACTTACTACAAACAAAACTCATTAAAGCCAAACCCTACTAAAACCCAAGTATGTGCATTCCATCTCAACAACCAACTGGCGCATGTAAAACTGAATGTTTCTTGGAAGGGACAACGCTTGAAACATACTGATAGGCCCAAATATCTTGGAGTAATACTAGACCGGTCACTAACGTATGAATTCCACTGTCAGAGCACAAGACAAGGTTTCTACGAGAAACAACCTTCTTCGGAAACTTGTAGGGAGCAAGTGGGGTGCAAACCCCCAGGTCTTGAAGACAACAGCTGAGGCCTTATGTTTCTCAACAGGGGAATATGCTTGTCGGCGTTAAATGAAACATGTAGAATAATTACCGGTTGTATGAAGCCTACCCCTCTACCCCTACTGTACCGGGTAGCTGGATTCGCATCACCAGACGACCGCAGATGCGCCTCACAATATGTAGAGAAGTTCAGGCAAACTTTCGATGAAAAGCACCAATTATACGGGTCTGACGAACCGCCAGGAATCAGCCGACTTAAATCAAGGAAAAGGTTTATGAGAAATGTCAGCGTCGAACCACCCGAACTGTTCCCCCTACATCCAGAACGACCTAATGGAATGAACCTGGACTGGAGAACCTGGCGGACACTCAATCGCATATGCACAGGTGTTGCCCCTGTAAAACAGAACCTCATTAAATGGGACATCAAGACAGACAGCGACGCACTTTGTGAATGTGGGGAAATACAGAACGTGGAGCACCTGAGAGTATGCAGATTTTGCCCATCACAGTGCATCCTCGATGATTTATGACTCGCAAATACAAAGGGTGTAGACGTAGCCCGATATTGGGCAGAAAAACTGTAGTCGGATCCAGACACGAAAAAGTAAGTTTGTATACAGCATTGGCAAAACTTTTAAGGTGTAAACTACATAGTGATTGTGGGTACCTACGTTGATAGTGTTATGAATTATCCTCTGTTTTTACATATTTGCGTTTATGCCAGTATTTGTTGTTTGGGACGTTTGTGCTTCCATCGATGGAACGCATCATACCTCATTATTTCTCGCAATCGGACTTGGATGGTTTTCCAGTTCTGCGACTTTTATCCTGGCTTTTTCCACCCTCATGTCGATCACTCTGCCTTGTTAGAGTTCTCTAAACAGAAAACGTTCAGCGAAGTATCTGGGTACGTTGACTGCTTCTCCTAGGCTGCTGTTGTGGGCCGCTTGTATTCTCTTTTTATTTGTTTTGCAGACGTATGTTAATATAGGCAGTATAATGCTATTTATCAGTCTTATTGTAGTTTTTATTCTTAATTTGCTTTTTCTATCCGCGAGTCCTCGTATTGACGCTTTTACTATATTTGCTTTTTATAGTGTAGCGTCTACATGTGTTTTTTGAAAGTAAGTCCATGATCTATTATGACTCCCAGGTATTTAGCATCACGTTTCCATTCGATGATATTATTTTGCACCGTCAGTAGTTTCTCTGGCCTCATATTCCCACTGGGACATTATCATCATCATTCTGGTTTTACAACCCTGTGTGGGTCCTAGCCTCCTCAAGAATTTCTCTCCAGTCGTCCCTATCCATTCGCCTTTCTCCGCCAAGCACGTATTCCCATATTGCTCATGTCTTCATCGATGTTATCCAGGAACCTTGTTCTGGTTTTTCGTCTTCTTCTCTGACCAATGGGTCTATCAAGGAGTGTTTTTCCAGCTGGGTCATTTTGTTCCATCCACTTTACATGCCCTATCCACCTCAGACGCCCTATCTTAATATGTACTACGATATCAGGTTCCTGGTATATTCTATAAAGTTCGAAGTTGTATCGTCTTTTCCACACTCCACTGTCATTCACTGCTCCATAGATTCGCTTTAGTGCTTTTCTTTCGAAACATCCTAACATGTTTTTATTACTTTTTGTTAGAGTCCAGGTGTCTGAACCATATGTTAGGACTAGGCGTACTATTGTTTTGTAGAGTTTTATTTTCATTAAAAGTTGTCCCAATGGGACAACCTGAGATAAACTTGGAATACACGTGGATTACCAACTTGAGACTACTTTAAGATTTCCTGAAGCAGGGCGAGCCTTGAGACTACCTTGACAATAACTTTGGAAGTAACTGGGACTATGCTTGGATTTAACTTTGGACTAACGTTGGACTACTTTGACAGGGGTCTCGAAAATTAAAATGGTGTACAGGGTGATTTTATAAAATTTAATGAAATAACGAAAATTGAAGAAAATATCATAACCGTCATTTTAACACGTTGCAAAATGGTGGGAGGGTGTAGATTGATGTCGGAAAGATAGACGTTGCTAATTGGCTAAGTTGAATGGAATATCACTGAATCGAGGAATAAGATTACGAAGGATACATGCAACCATGACAAAGAGATCTACTTCGAGCAAGGTATTGCCAAAACTAATTTTAAATTATTTCAAACAGATTTATTCATAGAAAAACTAGCTAGATAACTAGATTCATTATTTAGAGGCCATTATTTTTTGTAATGTAAATGTTACTAAAGTGATAAAATTATAATATAAGCTTTATTAATTGATAATGGATTCTATAGATTAGATCGTAATAAAGATAAAATAAAGGAGAATATTTACCATATTTTAAATTATCACAAAAAATCAACAAAATTATATTAGAAACACTACATCCTAAAAAACTGTTAAAAATAATTTTAACACCAGATTTATGAGTCCAATTGCTTAATATCCTTGAACTTTACTTATAACTATATTGAAATAAATATTAGCAGTCATTTAGATCCAAAAAGAATGTGAAAAAAATGTAGACCTTAGTAGAAACATTTTTTTCAGACAGCTATGTTATGAAGCTTAAGAGAATCATTACCATTAATTAAAATCTCCGTAAATTAAAAAAAACTGATGGTGACGAATGGGTCACAGCTGATCTAAAAAGGCTGCCAGCTCTGCCAAGGAATCCTACCTCCTACGTCCATGAAGACATAAGTCGCGTAATCTCCCGCAATCTATGGCGTATTATGGGAGCACGTTATTTGTGAAAGGCGGGTTTCAGCGCCTTATAATCGAACCATACACCAGCGAACCTTTACCAAAACGCACTGAGGCAGCGTGATGAGGTACGCCTCACAACCCCTATGAACGACACATTCAAATCATCGCCCTTATTATCCGTAGGTCCAAATGGCCCTGAACTGGGTAACTTTCAGGATCAAGCCAGGAGGGCAGAGGGTGCTAAGAACTTGCTGAGTCTAAAACGCTACCCAAATAAAATAACGCTTTATCTAGTAACATATAACTGCCGCTCGCCATCAAATCAATCCAGACTAGTAGATCTGAAAAAAAAAACGGAAAATAAAAAATGGGACATCTTAGGAATCAGTGAAGTAAGACGGAAAGATGAAGAGCTATTGGAATTAGAGTCAGGAAACACATTCTACTACCGAGGAACATCAGCGGGCAAAACAGGCGGTATTGGATTCCTAATCAACAAGAAATGGAAACGAACGGTAGTAGAAATAACTAGTATATTGGATAGAGTTGCTAGCTTAACCTCACAACGATCAAAGAGATACAATATACAAATTATACTAGTATACGCTCCAACGATTACTCACACTGATGAAGAAATACAGGAACTCTGCATTAACATAACTAAAGCATGAAATAACAATAAAATTAATTTCAAGTATTTAATTGGTGACTTTAATACCAAAGTGGGAAAGAGAAACAGCAAGGAACAAGTCATGGGAATGTATGGAGTCGGTGAAAGAAATGAAAAAGGAGAAAGACTGGTTCAGTTTGGACACTACCAAAACATGCCTATTGCAAATACATTCTTTAAGAAAAAATCGAACAGAAAATGGACTTGTGTAGCACCAAATAGAATCACTAAGAACGAAATTGACTTCATTCTAACCAACAAGATTGCTACAATAAAAGATGTCGGTGTAACAAATAAATTTCAAACAGTCAGCGACCATCGACTAATCAGAGCAAAAATTGTTCTGCAAAATTGAGCAAAAAAATTTGGAGCTAGAAAGAATAAAATTAATCAATTAATGGAAATTATCCTTGATAGTGCCAAAGAAACCATTAGTGCCAAGAACAAAATGAACATAGTAGACTGTCTGATAAAACCAAAATAATTATAAAACAAAGAAGGGAAATGACATTAAGTAGCAGCATATGAACATATAGAAAATACAATACACAGAACTTTGTAAGACAATAAGGAAAAGTATTAAGGAAGACATAAAAAAATACAATAAAAGACTGTTAGAAAATGCAATCTAAAATAGAAAAAACTATAAGAAAACAAGAAAAGCATTAATTATTGGGAAGAAGCAAATCGTTGCTCTAACAAACAAAAACACCAGAATTACAGACAAAAATGAAATAAAAGAATAAATGAAATTCTACAGCGAATTATATAAAACTCCTGAAACACTTGAAGAAGCATTCTGTAACCAAGAAGATGTATCAGAAGTCCTTCCGGAAGAAGTAGAATCGACAATTACAAAAATGTAAATAGGTAAAGCAGCTGGAATAGACGGCATAACAGTGGAACTGCTTAAATACGCTGGCAAAAACACCTGGCAAATCTTAGCAGGCATATTTACGAACTGCCTCAGATCAAGATGCATATTGCTTGTCAAATTTAACATGATACTTGGCGGATTTAAAATTAGGCTCCACCCACGATGCGCATTCGACCACAACACAATTCGTCCTTATTATTTCTTTGCTCTTCGAAGTGCAAGATACTTGTATAGTCTGCGACAAAGTACCAGAGTACTAGATTACAGCAAACATGATTCTCATGCATAAGAAAGGTAGCAAAAATATCGAAAACTACAGACCTATAAGACTACTACCAATCATATACAAGATATTTACAAAGATCATCTTCTTCTTCTTCTTAAAGTGCCCTCTCCTCAATGGAGGTTGGCTACTACAATTTTAAAATCTTCTCTATCTTCAGCTGTTCTTATTAGCTGTTCAAAATTTAGCCCTGTCCATTGTCGGATGTTTCTGAGCCACGATAGTCTTTTCCTTCCTAGGCCTCTCTTTCCCTCGATTTTTCCTTTCACTATAAGTTGGGCATATTGGTACTTATTATTTCTCAGTATGTGGCCTAGGTATGATGTTTTTCTAACTTTTACTGTGTTAAAAAGTTCTCTGATCAAAGATCATCAACAACAGATAAACAAATGCCTTAGATGCTGCACAGCCAAGAGAGCAAGCTGGCTTCAGAAGTGGATTCAGTACCCTGGATCATATCCATACGCTTCGAGAACTAATGAGTAGAGCTAAAGAATTTAAAATACGGTTAGCATTAATCTTCATAGATTTCGAGAAGGCTTTCGATTCTATATACCCCAAGGCAGTAATAGAAGCTTTGACCAACACATACATAGAGACTTTAGCAAGTATATACAGACAAGCAAAAGCTAAGGTAAAAATTTATGAAAACATCCCCGAATTTCCCACTACCAAAGACGTCCGACAAGGAGACGCAATATCACCAAAGCTCTTTACTTAGCGATAAGATCTGACAATAGATGGTCCACTATAATTTCACTGTGGTATCCAAAAGGCGTTAAAACACCAAGAAGACGTCCAAGTTTATGATGCGATTATGACATGAGGAAACAAGCCATTACAACATGGCACAGAAAAGCGAATATTAGACAATCGTGGGCAGAAATGAAGAACGACTATGTAAGGGAGGCTGCACCATAATCAGTAGAATACGCTGAGAATGATGATGGTAATGATACGATGGCGCTTTAAGTAAGCTTACTGGAAGCTACAGGACCATGTTAGAAATACCTCTATTCCGATAAATCAGCAGTTTACCCATGCAAAACACCACACTTTGCTTTTTTGACATACACTAGAGACCTTAAAATAAATATTATATAGACGGTGACATTTCTTTCCAATTCGAGTATCACCATTCCCCTATACGTATTTCGAGGCAGATTGTATTGTAGATATTTATAGTTTTTCCTAGACTGTTAAACTTGTGCCACCATATATTATTTGATCTGTTTAGAGTTCTTCCTTGGGTTAGGCCAAGATAGATGGCCAAAGGAAGCTTTAAATTACATACCACAACAAAGAAGAAGAAGGGGAAGGCCTTCAGTTGCCTGGGAGGAATTTTTATTTTGATTGTTCTATTCTTATATATTTCCTCGATATCTTTAATTTGTCGACTTAGTTTGGTTATCGGTACATTATCAATGGCTTTCATTAAATCTAAGAAAATTAAATGGAGGCCTCCCGTATTTACTGTCTTGTCAATGCAAACAAATGACTCACATATTGTTCTTCTGCTTCTCTATACCTATATTCATCTCCAATTAATTATTTGACTACTTTTTCATACAGCCTGCTGAACGTTGGTATTACTGTAATGCTTCTATAGTTATCGCACATGGTTTTATTTCCTTTTGTTTGACGTATTAGTGTTTAAATATCATGTTTTCCATTCGTCGTACGTTGTTAGTATTTTAACCCTGTTAATAAACTTGTTTAAATATTTTTAAGTAAATACAGAAGCAAAATAAGTCACCACAATATTCACAAGAAGTCAGACAATAGTCTGGACAAACAATTGTTTAAATTGTTAATTGGTATTTCTACTATTTTGTTAGCACACAGTTTATTTCACTATTATTACACAATATTACACTATTCAAGTATTATTGATTAGCAAAACAAATTATATTGTTGCCACATTTCGCTTTTAATAACATTAGTAAAATTTTCAAGAATATAAAATGTACGAGAATTTGTTTACCTTAAAACTAAATATATTTCGGTCTAATATACAGAAAACATAAAATTATATAACTTTTATAATTATAAATGACATATTATTTCTTGACCATGGAAGCGGACGTAGAACTTTTATATATTTTGTTATAATTAGTGTGTGGGTCAGTACGGAGTTCAAGGTAATACATTCAAAGAGCTCCTTTACAAGAGACTAGTTATTAGGCAAAAGTATAACTCTGTTATTTCATGTTCCACTTGAGATTTAGCAATTTTTTTTATTATTATATTTTCTTATTATGCTATCAAAACTACATAGAACCAAAACAGAAATTGGATGTTAAATTCCCAATTTTTTAACTTTTTTTTCTATAAGTTTTTAGACGTTGGATTCAGGTGCTGTCCCTCCATTACCCACTTCTTTCATATTTTCTGTTAGGCTATTGATTATGTTAAAAAAATAGGATTAAAATGAACAACAACGTTAAAGGAGTTTTGTTGTTTCATATGGTCAGTGGACTCCCAAATATAAAAAACCGCGTTTTAAGTGCTACCATTTAAAGGGGTGCGTTTTTGAAAAAGGGATGAATAGGGTACTTTTGGGTGAATTATATGCTATTTTCGTACATAAAGATCTAGAGAAAAGTTGTTCAAAATTAAATTTCCTATCGAAATGTTAGTATGTATGGTTTTAAAGTCAAAAATAATTTTTTTTAAATATTTTCAAAAAACGGTCGCCAAGTGCTCGGTCAGAGTGACCAATGAGCACTCTTGGCACGAATCGCCCTGCCTTCCTTCCTTTTCTCATTTTTTTCATTGGTCTTTTAGTTTGGAATCTTGTAAAATATTATGTATAAATATTAGTTGATTTCCAAACCAAAGGATCAAAGGACAGTCTACCTCGGTCTCTCCTAGAGCCCTAAACTCTAGGGAGCCGACTAGCGGGGCTCTGCTCCACCTACCTTAGACTCTGAGGCTTTGTCTCTTACGATTGAGTTTTATTTTATCCTTCAAAAAGAAACAATTCAACGTCCCAACTAGAATAAGGGATAAGTGCCTAGGGTGTTTCGCACATCGAATTCACGAAATCCCTAAGCAGAGTGGATAATTTCATAGGTCCACTCTTGCTACGACGACATGGCGCCCATCAAATGGATTAAAATCCGAACCTGCGACCCAGTTCCTGATCCACAGAAGGCAACACTCCATTGACTTCAACATGGGTTGAAGACAAGTGAACAGTGGGGAGAGCCACGGAGTGTTAGAAAGCTATACTCTAACACTCCGCGATCGAGCTTTGCAGCAGTCCTGATGCCTTCAGTGTGCCAGGTGTCTCAGCGAGCCAGCCTTCTTCGACGTTTGAAGCCCCGGAAGCTACGAAAATCCTGGAGTAGCCACAGTCCCTGCCTGCCCTCCAGATATGTGGTCCGCGTCACCACGGAGCCCCGGGCAAACTCGCCTACGAGACCCCAGGATAAGCGGATGGAATCCTGATAGCAGAGAAGAAGACGAACCTGCTGGGAGGAATGGTACACCGACCGTGGATGGAGCATGCCGCAGAGGGAGATGCAGTAACATCCGGCCCCCAGGTTCAAGATAAGTGTTGTATGTGAGTTACGAACTTTTTGAATTTATTTTGGACACTTTTAAATTACTGTATTCATTATTCTATATATTTTTTCGCATTTCTTAAACTTGTAATATTTTAATTTTTTCAATAAAATTTTTCACAGCCTCAGAATCTCAAAAGGAGGGAATCTCAGATGTCGTAAAGTGCTCGGTCAGAGTGACCAATGAGCACTCTTGGCACTCATCGCCCCGCCTTCCTTCCTTTTCCCATTTTTTTCATTGGTCTTTTGGTTTGGAATCTTGTAAAATATTATGTATAAATATTAGTTAATTTCCAAACCAAAGGACAGTCAACCTCGGTCTCTCCTAGAGACCTAAACTCTAGGAAGCCGACTAGCGGGGCTCTGCTCCACCTACCTCAGACTCTGAGGCTTTGTCTTCGTCTCTTACCATTGAGTTTTATTTTATCCTTCAAAAAGAAACAATTCAACGTCCCAACTAGAATAAGGGATAAGTGCCTAGGGTGTTTCGCACATCGAATTCACGAAATCCCTAAGCAGAGTGGATAATTTCATAGGTCCACTCTTGCTACGACGACAAAACTAAGCAAGAAAATAGGAACACACGCGATTTTTCTTTTTGTCCCATAACTTTTTTCTACGGGGGTGTAGGTATAGGCACTGCTTCACAGCAAAAAACTTGTATCCTTCACTTTTCAAAATGACGTTTGGTAAAAGTATTTAGGATTTACAGTATCCCAGATACCAGTTTTAAAAGTTCGCCCCTCACACCATGTTTTGGCTTTTTTTTATCAAAAGCAGTTGTTAGGTGCCTGTATCAACGAATGTCACGGGAAAATCCTTAGTTCTCTGGTCTATCTATAAGGCCGGCTCCACACATGGGATCCAACGTTGGCGCCAACGCTGGAGTCAACGTTGGGTCAACTGTGTTCCCACGTTGAGGCATCCACACATTGGGTTGAGTATTGGGCTGATATCAGTCTGTTCCCTCTAGAGCCAACCTCAACATGTCCGACATGGAAATTGCAGCGGCTGCGACTGTCGTGATAATGAGTGCATATGATTATATTTTGCTACAAAAAAGGCGAATTTTATGTCATTTTGTCTACAGCTTTACTTAAAGCTACTAGATCTTTAGAGATGCCGTATTTGGCAACTGCAGACTGAATATATGAGTGTAAACCTGACGTCGAGGCTCTGAATCCCATTTATTCTTTTATTAACTCAATTCCCAAATTTCTTAGCCTTCTATTTTGGCTATATTCTCAAACGTGACTTTAATCCACAGCCAATATATGGAAGTACATGTTTTAAAAGTTACATGACCATATGACGGTGGTCTATTAGGACAAAATGATCTATATTTCAAAATTAAAAGCATATATTTTTGTAAAATATTTAGATAAGGACATTCTTTTTGGTGCCTGAAAGGTACTGAAAAAACCAGATTTGTATATTATTTGTTTATGTAAGAAATAGCCTTTTGAGCATAAACTCAGTTCTGATAGACCACCAACATGTATCGGAGTGTTAATTCTAAACAACTCAACGGAGGTGACTCAGGTGGCCAAAGATCGATTTTTACTTGTTGTAAATTTGTTTATTAATGCCGTCATGGAATGGAAATTTTCTTCGATAAAGTAATTTTTATTTTCTAAAAAGAATGCTGTGTAAAATAGCAGCACAAGTGTTTTAAAAGAAAAAAAAAGACGAGGACTCTTTTTATAAACTGTGGCTTGTCATTGGTTTATTTTCTTTTGCTTTGCTAGATTGTGCAAAATTAGGTAGCTAATTTTATGCAGGATGCGAATATTACGAGCCAACAATTAAATTATGCGCAAATAGTATAATTATACGCCGATTGGTAATGGAGGCCATACACGTTAGGGTTTGCATGATGGTTTTGCCATTAACTCTTCTGTTAAGCTATGTGACGGTGTGTGCAGGACGCCCACGGAACTTTGTGCGGTACATACCTACCAAACTACAATGGACGACAACGATGTGATAGCTGTACTTGGCTTAACACATATTCTTCAGAAAAGAAAAAAAAGAGAGATCGCCCTGAATGGTCTAAACGCTGGTTAGGTTAGAAATCATTTCTCCCACGTAAATTTGATAAATGAATTGAGATTTAAACCTACAGATTACAAAAATTATTTACGAATGGATAAAAAACTTTCTTTGAAACTATTATCATTGATTACTACGTTAATACAAAGACAAGATACTGTTATGAGGAAAGCAATATCAGCACATGAGAGACTAGCAGTAACATTAAGATTTCTTGCAACAGGAAGAACATACGAGTGTCTCAAATATTCTGCTATTATATCGCCTCAGGCTTTGGGCCGAATAATACCTGAAACATGTGATGTTATGAGAACTATGGACGCCACACACGCTAGGTTATGCTCGCAGGCAAGCAAAACCGAGCGGCATAAAATATGAATTTTCATATTTGCTCGGTTGCATGTACCTGCACCGATAACTGTACAGTTTTATCACATACACGCTAGGGCTTGCCTGTCGGTTATGCATGCAAGGTTAAAACCATCATTCAAACCCTAACGTGTATGGCCTCCATACGGCAATGTGTGGTCGGCATCAACGGCACCACCAATATTGGCGCCAATCCCTTTGATGTGTACGCAAAAACCGACAGTCCACGGAAAACTCCCAACGTTGGAGCAAGTCATAAAAACGTTGACTCCAACACAGTTTTGTCGGTAAACACATTGGACGAACGCTGTTAGGGAAAACGTTGGCCCCCATGTGTGGAGCCGGCGTAATACTTCAGTCTCCACATGTTCCATTGATACTATGATAAGACAAAGATAAGATCAGCATAATATACTTAACAATAAGAATGTTTTTCGGAATAATGATTCTGGAATTGATTATTTTTTAGCTACATGGTGTTTAGGTTTGAAGAATAAAATAAACTGAATACAGTCCCTCTGGCGCACCCACGGGGGGGGGGGGGGTTTTGGCGGTTAAACCCCCCCTCCCCCCAGGGCATATAAAGTAAACAATATATAAAGAATAGTAGGAAAATGTAACTTGTCTTTCACGCATAATACAAAAAATCCAAAACGCTGATTGAATAATTAAATTACCACTTTAAATATGTAGAACACAATAATTATTGTATTATTGTATAAATACACAATAATTAATAATATTTTTCCTTATATTTAGATATGGATACCTAATATTAGGCTTATGAAAAAGTAGACAGAACGAGTCGGTTGCGAGTAGCATGCGCCTACAGGAATGTATCTTGGGTATCAGGGCGGCCTTGTGGACTATCACGGGTTGTGTTCCTCTGCATGTGTTAGCAGTAGAAAAGAGACATCTCTATGGGAGAAGGAAGCATTTGACAACAGCTATAAAAATAAGAAGAAAGGGAAAGATCAATGGAAAGATGGCAAGAAGAGTGGAACAACAAGGAAGATGTTGCTCAGTGGACAAAGATGCTCATCTCGAGCTTAAGGGACTGGGTAGATTGTCTGTTTTAGGGCGTATCTTCATAGGTTCAAAAAGACAGACACAGATAAATGCCTATACTGCAAATATTCCGACATTGTTACTCACAAAATGCTGGAGTGTAATAGATGTACAGTGGAGAGAAGCATAAGTATAAAGAAATAGGTATGAACCCTGTGACTGTAAGAGAGATGATCGTGAAGATGACGGGAAATACGGAGGGATGGAATAGTGTTCACAATTACATCCGAGCAGTCATTAAAAAGAAAGAAGAAGAAGAGAAACACCAACTGAGCTAACGACAGAGATAAGATCTAATAACTATTTTAATGGGAATAAGTCGCAATTGAAGGTTAAAATAAGTTTATTGACGTTTTAATTTTTGATCTTTGATCTTGCACTGATAATCTGTTTATACTCCAACAATTAATAGAAAAAAGAATAGCGATTGGTACCGAAGTACATCTAGCCTTTATCGACCTAGAAAAGGCGTATGATACAGTTCCAAGACTTAAATTGTGGCAAGCTTAACAACAACTCGACATTAGTCCATACCTTTTAGGAATAATCACAGAAGTATACAAGGATAACACTACTTACCTAAAAATCGGATATAGACTATCATAGCCAATAAAAGTAACTAAAGGACTAAAATAAGGATACAGTATGTCACCCTTACTGTTTAATTTATATATTGAGGCAGCCCTCCAAAATTGGAAAAACCCCTGCCAGGGAATGGGAATCCCCATAGAAAATGACGTACTGTTCTCCCTAAAGTTTGCGTATGACCAAGTCATCCTAGCTCAAGATTCTTATGATCTAGAATTTATGATAAAGCGTCTATAGAGATAATATTTAAAATGGGGGTTACAAGTCAGCATGAAGAAAACAGAATATTTACTTAGTTATCAATTCAGATGCAAGGTTTGAAGCGTTGATAGACGAGGACGTAGAAATCAAACAAGTGGAAAATTTTAAATATTTAGGTCCACTCCTTATGGTGGGATCACAACATTTCCAAAAGGAACAAAAAAAGAATAGGATAAACCATGGTTGAATCAGTTCTTTGTTATGGTTCTGAAGTATGGACAATTAACGCAGACCTGAAGAGAAGATTGTTGGCAGTTGAAATGGATTATTTGAGAAGAAGTGCTAGAACATCAAGGCAGGAAAGGAAGATCAACGAATCTATAAGAAATAACATGAATGCTACAGAAACGGTCATTGACAGAATAGAAAGACGAGGTTCAAAATGGTTTGGACATCTATTGAGAATGCCCGACGAACGTTGGCCCCAAAAACTTCACAAATGGAAACCCCCTGGAAGAAGAAAAAGAGGTAGACCTCGACGCTCATGGAATGAAAGAATTAGAAGAGCGATGGAACCGAGAGGTTTGGAGGAGAAGCATGCCTTGGACCGGGAAGATTGGCGAAGGAGAACGGGAATATAGCGATAGCCGTCTCAAGTTAGATTACAAGATCAAACGTCAATAACCTTATTTTAACCTTCAATTGTGGCTTATTCCCATTAAAATAGTGATTACTTTAAAATGCCACAAGAAAATAGCTTCAGAACAATAGATGAGATCTAGATACGAGAAGGGAGTGTTCTAAAAATATCGTCAACCTTACAGTGGCCACCCCACTTTCGGAGTACGGTACGGTACGTGCGACAGTCAACTGCGCACAAGTAAGAGAGGGTGGTCAAAATAGAGGTAGCAAAAAAAATTTCAAACCCCCCCCTAAGACAAATTCTGGGTGCGCCACTGTACAGTCCTGCAAGTTGGGATAGGACCATTTTTTTATAATAATAAACAAGAACATGTTATTATATTTGATTTCACTTGCAGATGTCATTCACTAATTTACAACTTCGATGTTTAATATAGAAACCCTTATCATTTTAGTTTAAAAAAGTTTACACTCCGTTGACCTTCCAAATATTAACTGTTTTCTGTAGTCATAAGTTTATTTTTCTCCTAATTAAAACAAATTCATAAAAAATGTATAGATATCTTACAGCTTGTTATCATACGTAATATCATTTATTTGAAGTAAATATTAAAATTAAATGATATAAAAATTACTTTTATTACTTTCAAAACTATAATAAAATCTTTGTTTACTATGAAATAAGTGTATGTTGCTTAGAATACCATTCAGGTAACAACAATTTATTATCGCAGTATTTTAATTAGTGACGCAGCTATCGAAAGCTAATGCTAAGTAGACTAAAGTGAATTCTGCGTACCAAAAAATATGTTAAAATTCATACGAATGATCATCGTCTGAATTTCACCGTACAGTGAGTTTTTTCAAGCGTTTAAAGATAAATTAAAATATTCATAAGATCCGCAGCGATTATTAGGTTGTTAACATAGCTTGTGGAATAAATAAATACGAATAAAAATGAAAATTAGGTAGAATTGTTAAAATAATTTATAAACGATATGAACATTAATGATATAGTAAAGTAGTATGTCTTTCACTTTGAAAGATTCACAGGAACACTATTTCATGCTTAGCTATTTTTAAAAATAAAATCAATACTTCTCTATTGATTTGTAAAAATGCATAAGGAACAAAATTATTTTACAAAAGATTTTATTTACAAAAGAAAATTCAATTTTCACGCAAATTTACCCAGGAAAATCCCGTGAGATTTTTTCCTTAC
Organism: Diabrotica undecimpunctata; assembly: GCF_040954645.1. Classification (NCBI taxonomy): domain Eukaryota; kingdom Metazoa; phylum Arthropoda; class Insecta; order Coleoptera; family Chrysomelidae; genus Diabrotica; species Diabrotica undecimpunctata. The sequence goes on from NC_092812.1 coordinate 54,692,829, forward strand.
CATTGCTACATTCAGCTAACTCATTTTAATGTTATTACTGGTTATGCCCAATTTTTTGCTTATAAAAACGTAAGAAAAATACCATATGTTAAGCATGCCTATTTTAAACGATATTTTGGCACAAATATATAGAAATTTCGTACTTTTAAAAATAAATTCTAACGAATTGAACGACGAAATTCCATGACTCAATTAATCTCATTATTCTCTAAAAGCATGAAATGTACATTGGTCCTTTTTATTTTATTGTCCACAATATGTGGCCCACAAACATATTGTGGACAGCTATTTTTAATCTCGACTTGGTTTAGAATGGAAACGTCTGTCCTATGAGCTCTCCAATTGAATCAATGCATGGGGATCTATTTCTCTTTAGCGATTTAATTGCATCTTTGACTCCAGCGAATAAGACAATAGGTTGTCTAGAGTAGTCAGAGGGCCACTGATTTTCTGCTCGTACTTCGTTATTTTTATATAGCTTACCACAGTAGTTTCGCCATGTTTCCAATATTTCGTCAGTATCGGTCCTTAGATTACCTTCCTTATCTATTACAGACCATGTTTGAGATTTAAATTCTCTGGTAAGGAGTTTGATCTTCTCAAATAAATCCCTCGGTTTATTTCGACAGCCATGTTCCTCTATCTCTCTGCAAATTTGAGAGATGTAATCAATTTTGTCTTTGTAGCACTGTTTTCTGATTTCTTTCGATAACGCTCTGTATTCATCGTTTGTTTCGTATCTAGTTTTATGTTCTTTTCTTCGTTGAATCACAGTCCACGTATTATCGGATATCCACGGCTTACGATCCGTGGGAACCGCTGGCTCACAGTTTTTTGCAGCCTCGATTACCTTATCTTTGAGATAGATCCAAATGCTCTCAGGGTCACTATCTACATGGTCTAAAGAAACAGTTTCTACTAGGTTTTGTTGGAAGTGATGGATTTAGGGACATGACTTTTCTTAGGGGTCTTCTTTTGGGGACTTTAAAACGAAGTTGAACATTCAATACCAGGAATTGATGATCGCCTCCACAGTCTACGCCAGGATACGCTTTACAGTTCCGAGGATCCAATCTTCGTGGATGATGTTGATAGAACAACCTCAATTGAAAGATGTTGTTCCTCACAGAACTCCACTAGACGGTCGCCATTCTCATTTCTCTGCCCCAGTCCATTTTTGCCCAGCACTCCTTCAATATTTTCATTAGATGACCCTACTTTGGCGTTACAATCTCCTAAAATTATGATTAGTTCACGATTCGGAATAGCGTTAACAGTTTCTTCTAGATGACCATAGAACCTGTTGATGTCTTCTTCTTGTGCAGCTGTTGTAGGAGCGTATATCTGGACAAGGTGTAGGGTATTGGTGGATATTCTCAATTTAATGGATATTATCCTGCCATCAACAGTATTATATCCAATTACGCAGTCGTTCAGTTTAGAGGGTATAATTATTGCGACTCCATTTGTACTTGTGTTATCTGGGCCTGAAAAATAGACGACGTTGCCAGTAGTTGTTTTCTCTGATTAATAGTCTCGGGGTCACGGGGCGCTTCGTAGCCTATTGAGATCCATGAGATTTTACAACTAATTTTTCTGAATACGAATTTTCAATATAATCCAAATTTTTGGGCAGGAATTTGTTATTAACAATTTATTGTTTAAATGCTTATAACTAATTTTGTATTGTATTTTATGTTTTGGGCAGTAATTTGTTATTAATAATTTAATTGTTTAAATAATAAAAATATACCCTTTTCCAAATCACGTTTTGTTATAAGCAAAAATGTCTGATATAGTCGATAGTTTGTTATTTTTTTAATAATAAATTTGCAATATCTCTGCTTCTAATGGACGATTTTATTTTTTCAAAGTTCGTTTGGTTTGATTTCTTTTTAAGAATCAAAACATGATTTGAAAAACGGGTATATCTTTATAAGTTATACACAATTACTGCCCAACAATTCGCATTATCATGTTGAAGACTCAGAGTCGACGGGTCAAAATACATAAATTAGTTGTAAAATCGTATGGACCTCAAACCACCAAGAAACACCCCTTTGCCCTTAGACTGTAAAGATTTTTTAGAATATTTTCAACATTTAACCAGGGTCATTATTGTTATTCGTATATAATTCACTGTTTTGATTTAAATAGTTTTTATAATCACATCAATGAAAAAATAACTAGGCTACAATCCAAATCCTCGATTAATGTTAGATTTCGCCTTGTGAGTTACTCTTTATGGTCAAGTAAAAGTGAATCATCGCGAGATACTTGTAGAAAGTATCGCTACCTTAATAGTATCCGTTCGGCCACATGTGGTGTCCTCAATTTTTCTACCAAGTATTATCAAATAGGATTACGGTTTTTGCTATTTTCCGTTTATATAGTTTTTTTAAGAAACATTGGTTATTGAATAGGTATTAACTGTGAATAGTTATGGGAAGCGTAGCTGGCGGAAAGAAAATTAGCGCTTGAGGTCAAGTTTGGATTTAAGACTACAATGTTGTCACATCTAATAACATGCTTTATAAAGTAGCACATTCGAAAAAATTAAGAGTTGTCACTAAGTTATGAGATAAGGACGTTCAAAAAAGAGATATGTTGAGACTTTTTCCTACCAATACCAATATTTCAGACAACAAACTATATGAGAATAGCATTACTGAATACCATTTATGGACTTTTATGTATGGTTTATTATTACCGAGGACAACATATAAGATCCTAACTTCCCTTATAGGACAACTCACCCTTTACATAAAGAAGGAAATTGGAGATTATCAACAAGGATTATGAAAAGGAAGATGAACAACAGATGCAATAGATATATTTACAAAAACGGTCGGGAAATGCCATAAGCATAATATAGAACTAAACATCCCCTTCATACATTTCAAACAAGGCTTTGAATGAATCGAGAGAAATAAATTAATAGAGTCCAATTGAAGAAGACTCTTTGTCAACCGCTCTCTTCAACATAGCGGTAGGAAAAACAATCAACGCGTGTAGTATCTTAGAGACTATACTTATATACACGAATACTATCATATCAAGATAAGATGGTACTAATTGGAGAAAAAAGAAACCTGGAAAAATTTTTATTTGAACTCGCAACCGAATCAAGAAAAAAGGCTAGAAAGTAATCAAAGAAAAAATTTTCCAGAAAAGAGTACTGCCCAATAAAGGGAATTAAAATAGAAAATTATACATTTCAAAAAGTCCAGCATACCAAATTCCTAAGAGCCTTAGTACGTGAAAGAAATGAGAGAAACGCAGAAATAACAGTACGTATAACAGCAGCCAATCAAAGCCTTTGCAAATAACACATACTAAAAGACAGAAACCTGAATAGTAAGAAAAACAAAAAATATTTAACGTGACAGTTAGACCGGTGACATATGCAGACAACACAATTTGCCTCACAAGTAGAGATGTGAGAAGTAAACTTCAAGCACCAGCAAGACGCGTTACTATGTGACTTGACAATAGCAAGTGCGACGTTGCCGAAACGTCGTCAAAATAATGGTTTCTCTTCTTCTTTTTATGTAGACAGGACTCTTATGATGTAGCTACATGTCTTTTTGAGGTAACACATTTATATTGACTTTTCTATGGACGTTGGTTTTTCATATTGATCTTTTTAGATGAACTGATGATGCTTTCTGATTAGAGAGCGAAACGTCTTCAAATAAATAGATGAAGTAGCCAACTTCTTTGTCTTTTTTCTCCACCTGTTGACCGAAAAACCCACCACTCTTCGAATGATCCTTAATTTATATATATATCACTTATGAAGATCAAATCTGATTCTTAGAATAGATAAAAATTATAAAATGCAATTACGGCTTGCAGTTACAAATAAAAAAAAATAGAAACGAAAGGTTAAGATTTAAAAGATCTTATCATTCTTATCTTCCTAACTAAAATTTTAACAAGGACGGAGTTATCTATTTCGAAATATGTTTTTAAAGTGAATACAATACAAAAGTTTTATACAATTGAAGATATTTAGTCACAAGGCTTAACGTATTGTTTATTTTATAGAAATAATGAACGAACGGAAGTTATTGTGGAAAATAAAAGTATCTACAACAAAAATTAATTAAAAAAAGCACTATAATTTTAAAATCTTTGTCCAGAAAAAAGTATACTTTTATAAGTCTAATAGACTTAAAATTATATCATTAAACTAATCATCGTTAACTATGTAAAACCTTTAAAACGTAATTTATTCGTAATATTTATTTTGTTTGACCACTATGTAGTCGCTTTCAATATACCGGGTGTGTTAAAAGAAGCGGGACGGCCGAATATTTCGCGAAATTTACATCGGATCGAAAAACTGAAAAAAAGTTTTCAATATTTTTCAAAAATTTATCAAACGACACCAAACACGGAGGACTAGGTGTGGGGGACAATTTTAAAAACTTAAATTGACATAATTAATCCCATTTTTATTGCATATTTGAATTTATTATGCAAAAATAAGTAACTTTTATTCGGGACATTTTTTCGAATTTTTTATAGATGGCGCTATGATAGGAAAAATACGATTTATCCTGATACCTTGGGAAAATTATGGAAACGGTCTAATATCTCGAGAAATACACATTTAAATAAAAAACTAGGAAAGGGTTTTTACAATTGAGAAAGCATTAGAAGTTGCCATCGGCATGGAGAGATCAACCAAAGATGCAGCTCAGTTATAGAAATCAAATACTACTGTTAATATCAATAGAGTTTATATCAATGTCCAAATTATCTCTTGATATTACGTTTGAATTCGATTACGACGTGGGAGATCAGTTTGAAATCAGTCAAATAGAAACTTTACCTGTTACTTTAAAAGAATTAAGTTTTAAAACTACAATAGACCACTCACTACAAAATCCGTACAATGCTCTAAGAAGTGGAAAACTGATAGATGCTAAGAATCTTCCACAGGTAGAATTTTCTTTACAAAAAATTGTATTTTCCCTCAACAAATGGCAGTAATTCCAACTAACCTACGTAAAGAATTATTAAATGAATAACATACTACTCATTTTGGCATAGTCAAGATGCTTGCAAGAGGATATTGATGGTGGCCAGGAATTTTTAAAGACAGAAGATACATAAAAATTTGTACAGACTGCAGCAAAATCACGAATAATCCAGAAAAAACTTTAGTACACCCGTGGAAGACACCTAGAACCCCTTTTGAGAGAGTTCATGTAGATTTTGAAGGACCTTTTATGAATTCGTACTATTTTATTTTAGTTGATGCCTATACTAGGTGGCCAGAAATACACATTGTTAAAGATTTAATAAGTAAAACTACCATAAACTTAGTAGGAAAATTGTTTGTACATTTGGAATTCTAAATTGTTTAGTTTGTTATATTGTTTGTTTGTATTGTTTGTTATAGTTGTTATATATTGTACATATTTCTAAGGTATAACACTTTGACTTTGACGCATTTCAATATGGCATTACATACACAACACACGTATGTACTATTTTTCAAAAATCTATCGAATGACACCAGACAAGACTCCCGACTACCACCCCCTGCGGGTGGGGCGGGTGCAACTTTGAAATCTTAAATATAAAGCCCCTTGTTTGATTAACCCCAGATTCAGATTCTACATAAAAAGCTGCATTCGGTACCATAGAAATTACTTTGCAGACTCCTGATCTGTATTTGTTTTTCTGTAATTACAGCGCCATCTATTGGGATAGAAAAAAATTTAGATAAAACTTGTTTACTTTTCACGTAGAATCCGAATCTACAATAAAAAAATGGGGTTTTCTATTTAGGATTTCAAAGTTGCCCCCGCCTCACCTTCACGGTGGTTAATTCCAAATAAAATAGTAAATAATAGATATAGCAGTTCAAGAGACATAGCAAATAGGATTAGGAATAATTCAAATACTGAGAGGAAAAGCATTTATATCATAAAATTTAGCAATAACTAAAAAAAGAAGTAATTTGCATCGAACGAGAGTGTCTATTTTTGTAGTGTTAATATTTCATTAAGAGAGGTAAAAACAAGGACGGTCTTAAAATGTGTTTGCAAATCGTGACCCAAATTTCCATTTAAGTCGGCGCAATTTGGTAAAAATGAGCCAGAACCAAAAGTGTACCATGCATAAACTCACTCAAAATGGGGACAAGAAAACAAAAATTTGAGGACGGTTAAATCTATTATTGGGAACGACCTCGACAAAAACCAACAACAAAATAAAAGTGGTTAGATATATCGCCCTTTCATTGCGATAAGAAATTATTTACTAACCAAACAAGATTTTATGAAAAACAATGAAAAACGAAACAAACACATTATTTATTTATTTTATCTATTATAATCCATATATATATATATATATATATATATATATATATATATATATATATATATATATATATATATATTTATATGGAATATGGAGATTAAACGTTGGTATAAATATCGGAGGGGTTGCCATTTTGCTGGTAAGAGCAAACCATTAAAATCTCCAGTAAATGTACCTAACTGATAGTGACCAATGGGCCACAGCTGATCTAAAAAGTCAGCCAGCTTTGCCAACGAATCCTATCTCTTACGACCACGAAGACATACGTCAGGTAATTCCCGGCAATATATGACCCAAATGGCCCTGAACTGGGTAGCTTTCGGGATCAAACCAGGAGGGCAGAGAGAGCTAAGAATCTTCGGAGTCTCAACCGCTACGCAAATAAAAGAACAACGCTTTATACAGAGACATATATCTGCAAATCAGTCCAGACTAGTAGACATGGAAAAAGAAACTGAAAATATAAAATGGGACGTCATAGGAATCGGCGAAGTAAGACGAAAAGATGAAGAGCTATTGGAATTAGCGTCAGGAAACACATTCTTCTACCGAGGAACATCAACAGGCAGAACAGGCGGTATTGGATTCCTAATCAACAAGAAATAGAAGAGTAGACTGGTAGAAAATGCAATCAAAAACAGAAAAAACTATAAGAAAACAAGAAAACCATTAATCATTGGGAAGAAGCAAACCGATGCTCTTACAAAGGAAACCACCAGAATTACAGACAGAAATGAAATAATACAACTCGTGACTAAATTCTACAGCGAACTATATAAAGCTCCTGAAACACTTGAAGAAGCAATCAGTAACCAAGAAGATGTACCAGAAGACCTTTCGGAAGAAGAAGAATGGACAATTAAAAAAAGGAAAGCGGTAAAGCAGCTGGAATAGATGGCAAACAGTAGAACTGCTAAAACACGCTGGCAAAAACACCTAGAAAATCTTAGCAGGCATGTTTATGAACTAAGATCAAGATGTATACCAGACCACTGGAATACAGCAAACATAATTCTCATTCATAAGAGTGGTAGCAAAGAGGATCTCAAAAACTACAAACCTTTAAGTCTACTACCCACCATATACAAGATATTCACAAAGATCATCAACATCAGATTAACAAATATATTAGATGCAGCACAGACAAGGGAGCAAGCTGGCTTCAGAAGTGAATTCAGTACCCTGGATCATATCCACACTCTTCGAGAACTAATGACTAGAGCTATAGAATATGAAATACCACTAGGAACCTTCATAGATTTCGAGAAGGATTCTATATATCCCAAGGCAGTAATAGAAGCTTTGACCAACGAAGGCATTGACAAACCGTACATAGAGACTTTAGCACATATATACACACAAGCAAAAGCTAAGGTAAAAATTTATGAAAACACTCCAGAATTTCCCACTACCAAAAACGTCCGACAAGAAGACGCAATATCACCAAAGATCTTCACTTCAACTCTAGAAAACATATTCAGCAAAATGACCGACAGAACAAAGGCCTATCCATTAATCGAGAATACCTCAGCCATCTAAGATTTGCAAACGACATCGTTCTGATTGCTAATAATCCTGCAGAACTACAAGAACTTTTAACTGGCGCAAATGCAGATAGCAATGAAGTTGGCCTAAAAATGAAATTGACAAAAGCAAAAACCATGTATAAGGAGCTAGTGCATGTCCAAAATGTGATAATAAAAAACACTGCACTTGAGACAATAGACGAGTATATATACCTGGGACAATTAATACATAAATTTGGCTTACTCCCAGAAATCAACAGAAGAATGAAACTGGCTTGGGCAGCTTTTAGTAAAAATGCAGTTATATTCAAATCCAGGATGTTACTCCACCTGAAGAAAAAAGCGTTTTATCAGTGTATACTACCAATCATGGCATACGACTGCGAAACTTGCATACTAAAGATAATAGCGAGACTCAAGTCACTCAAGAGTCAATGGAGCGATGCATGCTAAGTAGAACAAAGAGAGATCGAAAAAGAATAGAATGGATCAGACAGAACATCAAGGTCCCTGATCCACAGAATTAAATCTTTAAAATGGCAGTGCACTGGACATTTAGCGAGAAGAACAGACAATAGATGGTCCACTAGAATTACACTGTGATATCCAAGAGACGTCAAGAGACCAAGAAGAAGTCCAAATTTAAAATGGGACTATGACCTAAGGAAACGAGCCGGTAAAACATGGTATAAGAAAGCGAATATTAGATAATCATGGTCAGAAATGAAGAACGATTATGTAAGGGAGGCTACACCATAATCGGTAGAATACGCTGACAATGATGACGATGATTATAATCTGTGCTGCTCTATGAATAAAAAGGTTCGAATGTGAGGCCAGCAACTTGTCCCGTAAAAAAGACACGCTCATAGAATAATCACAAAGCCTCGAATATAGGATAACCATTTCAAAACGAACTTAGCAAGGAAAAAACTACAAAAAAGAATACCGAATTACGATCAGCATGTTGGAATATTAAATCGTGGAGAAAAAGAGATCACGAGATATTGATAGAAATGACCAGCCAAAAATCGATATAAACATCTCGGAAACTAGAAAAAGAGGAAAAGGAACATTCAAATACCAATATTTGCTACTTATTTACAGCTGAAAGGACAAAGGAGATTATGCAACATCAGGAGTGGGCGTTTTACTGCACCAAAAATCTGAAGACAACGGCAACAAGTGAATCCGATCTTTAGATCTTTAAAACATAAAATATAAATGGAAAATAATTTTTCTTTAGGAAACATGGCCGTCCGATGATCTAGCTAGGGCTATAAATCTCGTTTGGATGGACGAAGTTCAAACCCCGATTGAACCCCTTTTTAATTATATATTTAAAATATCAAAACAATTAATTTATTCTTCTTCTTTCCTATATGCAGATAACTGTCTGCCAATGTTCCTCTATGGGCATTCCATTCCACTTTTTTTTTTTATCCATTTACTGATATTTTCTAGTGGCTTAGGTAGCACAGATATGAATGTTTTCATCTTGATATATGCAGAGAAGCTGTCTACCCTCAAAATTAGGTATAACACATTAATAAGAAGAAGGTTTTGTATTTCACATCTACGTTTTACGTCTAAGCTTCTGGCAGGACCTCTACGTGTTTTTTTTTATCAACTTTCATTTCTACGCTTTTTCCAGCATTTTTTTGTTATTATTATGTCGAGTCGGATTTTCGGCAGCATAAGTCATTTTGTCCTAACAACTGTTTTGTAAATTCTTCTTTTAACTACTTTGATTACGTCTTTGTTTCTCCATATTGTATAGTTCAGATATCCCGTGGCTCTGTTTACTCTATTCGCTTGTTCCTCTACTTCTATCTCAAGCTTACCGGTGCGTAATAGTGCGATAACCATCACCTGTTCTATCAGTTGTCTCTCTGCCTCCAATTTGCACCTCTGCAGGTAGTTTGACATGACCATGCACTTTGTTTTTTCTGGTGAAATTATTATATTAAATTTTCGAGCACGTATGTTAATTTCGTAAAGCATTCTTTGTAATTTGTCTTCGCTTTGGGCCCCTAATACCGCATCATCGCGTTGCATATTATTTAATTTGTTTTTTTTATTTGACATCTTTCTTTGTTTTTATCGTTTTGATAATTTTATCCATAATCAGGTTAACATTAGTGGACTCAAAAATTCTCCCTGTCTTATACCAAACCCAACTTGGATCGGATCCGTTAATTCTTCCTCCATTTTTGCTTTTATTGTGTTGTTAAATCAATTAAATAAAGAATATTAAATTGTATTCCGAATTAATAGCCAGTAATATTACACCAGTTTGGAACTACTTTAATTTGCTAGCGATTTAGGATGAAATTTGTACATTGGCCTTCCCTTGTTTCTTACACTGGTGGTCTACACAACGCTTTTGTCATCCATTTTGTTCCAGTATATTTTTTAAACAATTTTTATCTTATTTCATCGAACCTTATCTCAAATTTTGATAAGATTAATAGCGTTTTGATTTGTTATGATTTCTAAATAGCAATATTTTGTTACAGAAAAATAAAAACTATTGCTTGATAATTAAGATATTCTGTGAGTTAATTACAATTTTTAAATATTTTTTTTGAACTGTGAGTCGAACCGCGACATAAAATATTTTTTATCTTACAGTTTCTGTTACCACATTTTCAGATTGGATCGTAACTTAAGAACTAGTATTAACCAGCGTGGAAAAAGAGTTTTAATTTTGTTACGAAATCATTTTAAAGCAAAACAAATCAAATCTGATATTAATAATGTTGAGCATTTCTTTGTTCAAGTAGATTATGAACTTGCATCATTTATCTTGGTTGGAGTATACATTCCTCCGAACTCTTCTTCTTCTTCTTCTTCAGTGCCTTATCCGGTCCGGATGTTGGCGATCATCAAGGATATCATGGTTTTGTTGACTGCTCTGCGAAACAGCTCCGCGGAGATCATCCCAAACCATTGTCGGAGGTTTTTCAACCACAAATACTTTACCCTGCATAACGAGTTGAAGAATTCGATATTTTTCTTCGTTCGTTGTGTCATGATCCGCATACGATATTTTTAGTATCCTCCTGTAGATCCACATGTCGAAGGCTTCAATCAGCTTTTCAGTGGCTTGCGTCAGTGTCCAGACTCATCAGAAGATATTTACCTTAGTCATTGCTCGGCTGTTGAAACTATTAAAAACAATAGGCCAGCTGTACCTGTACATTTTATTGGCGACTACAATTTACCACTGGCTTCTTGGGCTTACTCAAATGAAGAGGGCTTCTCTTTCCTAACTCTGACTCAATCAAATAACATACCAAATCAACATGGAGTATTTTGGATCTCATTTTCCACAGTATTGAAGACTATCAGAAAATTTCTCAATAACTTTCATCATGTGGCAATTACTTATGATTGTCATGATAATGTTAAACAATTAGATTACATATTTTGACTATCATAATGCAAATTTTATAGGTCTAAACAATTCTTTTTCTTCAGTTGTCTGGAATACCACTTTGACTCAATATGACTCAAATATTAATATGTCAGTTAATAATTTCTGTAAAGTAGTCCACATCCACGTTCGTTGTATTTTTTATAAAAGAAACTGTTATAATAATTGGTAATAGGTATCGGAAAGTTTACGCAAAACTTGAATTGAAGCTATTTGCGTAGTAAAGTGTTATAAAAATAAGAATGGCAGCCTTTATGGATATTAAAACTGATGTGCTGCACAAAATAACAACTCGTTTTTATTGTTGAGCAATATTATAAAAATAATAACGATTTGACAATTTGTTTTTCAATTTTCATCAAAAAAATATGGTCGTATATGTGATATTCTGAGCACGTGTATCATTAAAAGTCAAATTTTACGATGCTAATATCATATTTGTCATTTCTACACCTGTGAACTGTATCTCGAAAGTAATCGGGTCCATTTAGAGGATTTTTGGGGTTCAAAGATGATCAGTAGAGATATATCTATCTAACAATATACTGACAGCAGTTAAAAATAAACCAAATGCGTTTTTAAATGAATGTTTATGAATGATTTTTTTTAATCATCGAGTAGACTCATTTTAGAAGCAGTATATTTTAAGCAAATAATTGCAAAGATTATAAAACTTATTATCTCATATAAAGAAAATATTCAATAAAATTTTATTTCAACTACTTAATAATATCTAGTCTATGTATTTTACCACAACTAAATTTTACAATATTATCTAAAATCCGCACACGAAAATATTTTTCTTTATTATAAAAATAAACAAAAAGATAAAACATTGTCTATAATTACTTCAGATAAGAAGGTAATTAAAATCACTTTCAATTTTAATTTAATATTTACGAAAATATCAACTCAAGTTATAGACCAGAAAAATTAGTAAAAAACAGTCACTCTTTGATACAGGTATCTAACAGATGCTTTTGATAACTTTGGTAATAACAATATGTAATAAACAAAATATGCAAAAGATTAAATGTTATTTTTTACTTATAAACAATAGGTATATACACAACGTAAGATCGCTATTTGATTTTAAATACTAAAGATGAAGACCGACAAATTATATGGAAAAATGAGGGTTTTTGTTAAGTTAATTTTGTTATTTTGTTGTTTAATTATTGTAAAAATAGCTTTAAAAGTCGATTTTTTGAAAATTATTAATAACTTTTTTAAAAATGCACAAAAACTTCGCGTGAGAATGGGGACAATATCACAAATATTCAGCTGTAAAAATTTCAAAAAGTTTCACTCGATAGTTATTGCAAAATTGAAATTGTTTATCCCACAAAGCTTTTAGTCTACGAGCCAAGGGTGGGTTGAGTATGCACTTTTATCTTCCCTTTGTTCCTTGCCGTTTTTTTCGAGGGTACCAGACTGAAAACCCGTCAGATCATTTATTATTAACAATTTTATTGTTTAAATGATTGCATCTCTTAAACTATTAGATACATTTAATTTTACCAAAATGAAAATTGTTCCTTTTGAAAAAATGAACAATATGGCATTTGGTAAATTTTGATCTGATTGTTAGAAGCAGAATTATAACAAATTTCGTAAAAAACAATTGCAAAATAGGCATTCTGGGGCTTTTCCAAGTATAACTCAGCTTTCATACGTGCGATTAACTTTCAAAACGCCCTCACCTTAAAGGTGCCTAATTGTTTCTTGCAGCTTTAAAAAATACTTACTTTAAAAAAATTAAGCCCTAAACTTTGAAAATCTGGCTAGTGGAAGTTATAGAACCACTCAAAACGAACATTTTAATCTTTGGTAAATGTTCCTATGTTAATTTTTTGCAGAGACATTGAAAATTGATTTGCGCGCGCAGTTTATGATCGCCCTCATCCACTGGGAGCTAACCGTGCGCGAATCTGAACTGTGTTTACCTTGTTTAGGCGGTATCCCTCTTCAAGAAGAGGTTTCCCTTTTTTTTTAGCGGGAGTTTTGGATAGCAGTAAACGTCAGCGGAAATGGGGAGGGTGGCAGTACGCTGCTAGCGGAGCGGGGAGGCAGAAGGTGGTTGGGATTTTTTTTAAAGAAGGAGAGACAAAGCCAATCATGTTTTGTTGAGGAAATACCCTGTCTGTCACCAAGTATACAAAAGGAACGGCTGTTGGATTCGCGTTTTTGGCTTGCAGCTTATTTTATCTGCGACATTTAAGGGGAGTTGTTTCAAGGACGTCGTAATACTCATCAGGACGTTCGTTACCAGTCCAGTGTAGAAGTTTGGCTGGTAGGAAAGGAACTTTTTTAGTGGGATTCCTGGTGAGTATGAGCCCTCTCTTCTGAGGGTCAGCTTAGCTCTGTAGTTCAGGCTACTTATAGTTCTTAATAAATATCTTGCTGAGAGAATGGATTCTATTTTCTATTGTACGCAGATTTGCAAGTGGGTGGATTAATCTAGAGGAATAGTATGCATTTCCGCAGTATTTTCCTCTATCTCCGCAGTATTTCCGCTGTATCTTCATAGAAACATGCCTTGTAGTCGATAATGGGTCTTATAAATGTTTTGTAAGTATGAATTAATATTTTGGAACTGGTGCCTGCTCTGTTACTAGATAAAGCACCCAGGAGATTAGCTCTCTTCCTAACTCTATTTTGTACCAATTGAGAGTCTTGCTGAATTGGACTTCCAAGTAGAACACAGAAGGAATATAATCTAACCTTTCCCTTAGGAGAGTTATCCGATTCCGTTCCTCTACTACAGAGTAGGGGCACCTGAATAGGATGACTTGAGTTTTGGATGGTTTAAGGTAACCCTCCATCTATTGCACCATTTAACTATTTTGTTCAGTTGTAATTGCGCCCTATCGAATACAGACTAGTTTCCCCTACGTCCCTCTAAGAGTACCTGCGGGAAGTAATGCCGTGTCATCGGCATACAGCAAGATGGTTTCTGACCTGTTCAGGAGATGCGGAATGTCACTATTATAGATTGTGTATAAAATTGGAGCTAAGATTGAGCCTTGTCGTACTTTTGCTAGTGGAGTAAAAGGGTTTAAAAGTTTGTTGGCTATCTTTACTCGGATTGTCCAATTAGAGAGATAGGAATGGATGGTCTTGATGAATGGTGATCAGTCCGGTATGCCAGAACCGTGCGCATCAGAGCGCCTTATTAAAAGTTCCATATCTTGGTCAAAAATTAACATAGAAACATTTACCAAAGCTTAAAAGTTTACAGCTTAATTTTGTTTATATCTCTATAATTAATTTGCAACCTTTTTGTGAAATTTTTAATGTTGAATTGTTATAACTTTTTTATTATTAAAAATAAAGTAATTCTGCAAAGTTATTTTTAAAACTGAAACAATTACCTTTAAAATGTCTTATCGAAGTTAATCGCAGGTATTGAAGCTGAATTATACTTGTAAAAGCCCTATCGAATGTCTATTTTGCCATTGTTTTTCACGAAATTTGTTATAACTCCGGTTCTAACGATCGGATCAAAGTTTAAAACGCCATTTTGTTCATACGCACTAAAAAAACATAAAAAACTTGGGACATAAAAGAAATGCATACTTCCCTTTTTTAAATGTTTATAAGTTTAAAATCACAGTAATTTTGCAAACCTATCTTGCTATATTTAAGTAACATACACTTTTTAATTATAAAATGATTTAATTTGATAATATGACCTTTTCTCTTCAATTTGGAACTTTCAGAATTCATGTAGACCAAAAAGTTTACGCATAATAGCGATGCAGATAAAAGCTTTCTGGGATAAACAATTTTAATTTTGCAATAACTATTAAGTGAAACTACTTCTTGAAATATTTGTAATATTGTCCCCACTCTCACGTGAAATTAGTTTTTTGTGCATATTCAGAAAAAGTGTCGATAATTTTCAAAAAATCGACTTTTAAAGCTATCTTTGCAAGAATTAAGCAACAAATTAACAAAAGTAACTTTACAAGCTCTCATTATAAAGGATTTTCTATGCTTTTTTAGTAAAATTGTGTCCTTTTTCAATATAATTTACCTGTCTTTTAAGAGTTTAAGCTTTTGCATATTTTGTTCATTACATATCGTTATCACCCAATTTATCAAAAGCAGTTGTTGAATACCAGTATCAATGAATTTTATGAAAAAGGTTTTTTTGCCAATTTCACTGGTCTACATATTAACAGAGATGTTACCATCGCTTACCTTATTTTGACTGCCGTAGAAAGCAAGCGTTATTTTTAAACATTAAAATACCAAAAGAATGTGGTGTGCAAAACTCGCGAGTGTACCAGAGACCACTAGTAAAAATTTCCAGAATAATCCTCATATGACAATAAGAAAATGTGTGCGAACATGTTTTAATGTAATGATAACTAATAGATGGCTGCAATATAATGCAGATGAAGGAATATTGAGAGTTCCCATAAATTATCAGTAAACTCTTGACCTAATTCATTTTAAATTCACCTTATCAAACTTAATATTTCCCTTTTTTTAGTAGTGCGTATTGAACTGTTCATAAGGTCATCTGACAATTAACAATGTAAATAAATGATTGTTTCTTTATCCTTACAACAAACTAATTCACCAGACAAATAGTAAATTCTGATTATATACAAAATTTTATAGGTATTTTCTCCAATGACTGTCAACCTTCAGAAAATTAGTGGTATTTTAAACATTGCTATTCTTAAATAAGTATTAGTGGCATTGATCATTCCCGCACTTTTTAAACCAAGACTCAGTTTTATTACCTATTCATTTATTTCTAGTTTTACTAACTTTAAAATATAAAAATTAAGTATTAAATATATAAACATTAACATTATATGTTGTGGTAATTGCTATTTTTTACCATCCAAAATGTAAATTTTCATTTAGATCAAAGTAAAACAGGTTTATTATTCAACAGTCATTTTCTCCATTCTTCTCAAAACTTCGGCAATCATGTTTCTTGTGTCCATGGAAATCCTTTTTATCTTACAAGTTATTCATGATTCACAGTCTTTTTTAATCTCTTACTTTTTGGTGCAAGGCTATATATACTTTTTGTATTCATAAGCTATGATCTAATATTTAATTTGATCTCAATGTTGATATCAAACTCTAATAACTAACTTACATGAATAAATTATTTTAAATTATACATGATGTATTGTCGATGTTTGATTTTTGTTCAATTACAACAACTTCTTCTTTTAAAAGCAATCACCAAGTATTACTAAATTCTACAGAGGTGATTTCTACTAAATGTTCCTCATTTGCTACAATGCCTGCAAAAACATCTAGGTTTTTTAAATATTTCTAAAGGCCCACTGTCAACCCAGCCTGAATAATTTTGTTGGTATATATATATATATATATATATATATATATATATATATATATATATATATATATATATATATATATATATATATATATATATATATATATATATATATATATATATATATATATATATTATATCAGATGTTTTTTAGGAATATTGCACTAGAAAACTTTAATGTGTAATAATATACTTTTATATTTACTGTATTAGATTCCTTTGTTGAGACAAACTTAGAACTGTGCTGCAATTAATATACTATTTGCTTTGTTGTTATGTGTTTTATACAACTAGATCACTTGTTTATATTGACCAATTGTAAGCAATCAATGCATGACATATTATAATATGAGAAGAATGGATTAGCATATCCCTATTTTTGCCCCTTTACTAATAACACTGTAGCAATGAGTATATTTAAATATGACGGAACAAAATAAAAGATATTTAGATCACAACAATATTTCATTTAAAGGGGAAGACTAACAAAAGTTGGATTTTATAATGTATATAAAGACATGCCTCCATTAAGATCTACAACTAGAACCAAAAACACAAAATAAGTGAAAACACAGAATATAACTAAAAAGGATATAGAAAACATATATTTTATTTATAATACTATACTGTAACAAAATTTAATTAACCCAAAGTACACTCATTTATTATAAATACAAGTTAACATATTTTGCAATAGTATAATATCAACATATCCTCAATTTGTATACTATGCAAATGCTCTATTTACAAAAAAGTTTCCAGCCCTCACTGATGTTATATGAATGTGGACTATGAAGTTATACTGATAATAAACATTTTTTAGAATATGAAAGAATTATTATTGTTTGGAGAGGTTTACTATGAAAAAATAGTATGAATTAGTGTTATCATAATTTCCATAAAAAGAATAAAATTAATAAGAATTAGAATAAGATAAGTGAAAATACAAAATGTGATATATAAATTTGTTAAACAAATATTCATTTTGGGAGTAATAACAATAGATATATTATGTACTCACCTCCTGTGTAAGATTGATGCCCATGTCCAAAGAATCTGTAGGTTCTTCAGTGACAATATTATCTGACTGATTCTGTGGCACAACAGGAATAGCTAATGTGTCATTGCTAGCTCCAGAAGCAGTCCTTTCGATGTTAAGCAAATATGTAGTAACATCTGGATGTCTGAAGCCACCACTGTTAAATCTCCCTAAGGAGTTTAGATCAGCAAATAAATCTCTTTGGTAGTTTAATAGAACAGAGTCTAGACTTTTTGGATTTACATAGTGTGATCGTAACACTGCTGGATTGATACTTCTCCAGCTTGTACCATTATCAAAATCCAAATTATCATAGATATTGTCATAGATGGAATCATGGTTAACTCTTAAAATGCTTAACAGGAGGGCAAGTTGTAGGAGCTCATCCCTGTACATCTTTTTGAGACACAACATCTTAACAGTTTTTATTTTCACTGGTAAAAAATCAACATAACCTTAAAATGATTGAGAGACCAATACAGTTTTTGACTATTGGCACACTGACATCGTTTATAAAAAAATAAGAAAATCCGAATTTCTAAGGATTGTATAAAGTCCAAATCCACATATTCCGTTGTAAACAAAACTACCAGCTGATCTAACACAGAAATGACAGTTTAAACCGGCACTACTGTTTTGGGGTTAGAAAAAGCAGTTATCCACATTATTTTGAAACACTTCGCATTAGTTTTGTCACTTATATTAATCAATACAGTTTCCTATTTTTAAAATCACCTCACTTTTAAACAAAGAGTACACTACGAACTATTATTAACCACGTACTTCTAGAGATTCTACAAGTCATCAAAAATCAAAACTCACTGTTAGCAGCTTACAAACGAAATGCGCGCACTTAAGAAAATTATCAGAAAGTGGGGAAATCTAGGTGTTTTTGTTTTTGAGGTGTCTCCGTGGTTTTGTTTTTGTTTGAATGTCATAAATTGATGTTATTATGATTAGGCAGTGGCCTTGTTTAATAATATTTTACTTTCGTTAGAACCTTAACGCACTATATACTTATTTCAATTTGTGTCATAAGCTACATAGTAATATAATAGTAATTACAATATTAGTAAATATACAAATTTGATTTCCCTTATATAAAACGCCTGTAAAAAGTGTTAAGGGGTGATCCATAGGGTGGAATTGATTAAATACGCAAAATGAGAAAAATAATATTTAATTATAAACAAACCCAAAAATTCGCATTTTTAATCTTGCAATTCAACGTAAAAAAGAGATAAAAGTTTTAAAAAAATGGAACATCTATATTTACCATTGTCGGCATAGTCCATAGATAATACATATATGACTGTTCTATTTACTATGTAATATATACTTTAAAAAACATTTTAATATAAATATTAAGATCATTTATGAAATGTATCATTAATATGCCTTATAAAAATAATTGCAGGTGCATAAAGTTTAGAGCATTCAATCTTATAAAATTAAAATTATTGCCAATTATTAATTTAGTATTAAAAGTGTACAATAAAAATGCATTACATTATATTCAATTCGATTACAGAGTACAGAGTATATTCTTCTGAGTAACATTTCCAGTACAGTGCATCTTAGTAGTTGATACATTAAGCGTTATATGTGTTGCCTATTGTTCGAATTATTTAATACTGAAAAATATGAAAGCAAATAGAGAATACTTGAGGATAGGCTCCTGGAACCCAGGAGGCATTAAGGACCAACCAGAATATACTGGACGAACTGTCCAATAGACATGAAATGGATGTCGTGGCAATACAGGAAACAAAGCTCACGAACAACATCAATATCAAGTTTCCGGGCTACGACATATACAGGAACGACAACACAGCAAAATCAGGTGGCACAGCAATACTAGTGAAAAAAGGCATAGGTCACATCAGAATTGTAACACCACAACTGAATACTATGCAAGCAACAATAGTAAGAATACAAATGAGGCAAAGATAAGTCAGAATTACCTCCGCCTACGTAGGACAAGATCTACTGATCGAAGACGATTTAAATATCGTCGTTCGACGTTCCTAAACGACGAACCCTCAATTATAATAGGAGACCTAAATGCAAGATCCCCAAACTGGAACGACAGAGCCACGAACAGCAATGGAAGACTACTAAACACATACTTAGAAAACAATGACGAGGTTATGGCAACGGGCCCTACAGACCCTACACACATAGACATTGTAGTAGCAAGAAACCTAGGACTACAAACAGAATTACAAACATTAAACGAAGGCACAACGGACCACAACCCCATCCTATTAGAACTAGGAACGTGAGAAGAGGAAAGTACAATCAAAAGAGTTAAAAGAAAACAAAATGGACGAACTTCAAAAGACTCGTGAGCACTGGAATAAACATAGTTCCAGAGATAGACAACCCACGAGAAATAGAAGACAGACTCCTAGAGTTGGAAAACATCATCCAACAAGCACACAGTAACAGCACTACAGAAGAGCAAGTAGAAATGCATACGGGAAGATTTAAGGATATACCGCAAGAAATAAAAGATTTGATTAGGAAAAAGAACAGAGCAAAGCAGACAGCAAGAAGGACAAGGAACCAGGCGGACAAAAATAGAGCAAATAGGTTAAACAGAGAGGTCAAAACAGCACTACAAGAACACCGTAGTGAAAGCTGGGAAAACCACATAAGAGATATGGAGGAACAAGGACCAAATATGCAAAATATTTGGAGGCTTCAGAGAATACTGAGAAATGACAGAAAGCCAATCCCTCCATTACATGGAGAAAACGGAATAGTCTACACTACTGTGGAAAAAGCAGAGGTAATGAGGAGTACTCTCGAGAGAGAGTGTACATTAAATTACCACCCAGACGAGGACATCGACTTCATAGAAGAAGTCGAAAGACAAAGAGAAAGACCCGAAAATCCAAACGAAATCATCCCTAAAGCTAAACGAGCTAATTAAAAACAGCTCGCCGAAAAAGGCACCTGGTCCAGATTAAATAACGAACAGGGCTCTAAAATACTTACCAACGAGAGCCATAGTATATTTAACAAATATAATCAATGCGATGCTAAAATTCAAGAAATTCCCAAACAGATGGAAAGAGGCCCATGTCATAATGTTACCAAAGCCCGGAAAAGACAGCACATTCCCGCAAAACTACAGGCCAATAAGCTTGCTACCTGCAATCAGCAAGATTGTCAGACTCCAAGCTGAAACAGACAGACTAGATATAATACCCGAAGCCCAATTCGGTTTCAGATCAGAACACTCCAGTGAGCTACAAGTACTCAGATTAACAGAATACACAGCAGCTGGATTTAATGATAAACAATACACAGGACTCGGGAACCCGGAGGCTGGAGTGCCACAGGTAGCGGTACTGTCACCTCTACTGTAGACGATATATACAGAAGACATACCTAGAACTAGAAAATCGCTATTAACTCCGAAAAGAAACAGGCTGTACTTCTCAAAAAGAGGCACCAACAACCAGAAGAACAGGTGACTGCAAGACAATCCCATCGAGTGGAAAAGCGAAGCAAAATACCTCGGAGTAATCATGGACAAAGGCTTAACATTCAGTAAACACGCAAACACTACAATACAAAAAGCCAACATGACAAGAGCATCAATAAGAGGCCTAGCAGGAAGAAAAAGCAAACTTAGGATGAAAACTAAAATAAGAAACAACAACACATATGTAACACAACAAAAAAGAAAATACAAGCGGCACATAACAGCAGCCTAAGAGAAGCAGTCAACCTACCGAGATACGTTGCAGAAAGATTCTTCTTAAGAGAATTGCAAAAAATTAGAGTGACTGATGTAATGAAGGAAAAAGCAAGGACAAAGTTCGCGGATATAGAGAACCATCCTAGTCACATATTGCGAGAGGTCATGAGGTACGACGCTTTCCATAGATGGAAGCACAAAAGACCCAAACAACAAATTAAATACTAGAGAGAAAATCAAAAAACACACCAGAGAGAAAACAAAACACCAGAGAGAAAACACTACAAAAAACAACAATAACGCACAAAGAAGATAGTTCGTAGCTCAAAACACTCGTGGACAAACGCAAAATACAACGTGGGCCCAGTTGCCTTAAGTGGACAAACTCTATATTGTCATATTGTCACATATTTGCAAATATTTTTCAATGTTGTAATATAGATATTGTACTAATTATGACTTTTTGTTTCAGGTTACCTACAAAAAAAAAATAAAAAAACACAAAAAACAGCCTCGGCCACCAAAAAAATTAAAAAACACTAACAAAAACCGGCGCAAGCCAACAAAAAAAAACTAACAAAAACCCCAAAAACCCGGGCACGTAGGGCTCAACCCCTTAAGCACCAAGTCGCCGAACTGAGCCTAGCTCAGAGCGGAGACTTGAGGCCCAAGTAAGCAATTTTAGTTCGCGGATAAGCCACAGTAAGATAACAGGATTATAGCGACAATGCGCTGTCCTGAGTTTTGAATTCGGTTAGGAAACCATGTTGGAGTTCTATTATCCAGGACTCCCACATGAAGATCATTTGGCTGATAGTTGTGCCCCTATCGCGCATCAGAGTGCTATAGGGGGGAAAGGGATGGTCTGGAGCATTGGAGCGCGGTGGAATGACTCCTGTTTTTACTCGAGTTAATACACCTCGCTCCAATGAATGTTACACCCAAACGTAATTCATAGGGGTAAACATGTCTCACAGGCTGGGTTTAATTAAAGTGCTTGCTTGTTTGATGACCCTCAATTTATAGAAAGAAAAATGGAAGACATCTACAAGCAAACTAAGAGAGATAAAAGACGAAAATGGTCCATGGAACCCACATTCAACAAACATATCTCACAGTCGGTTAGGACACTGCAAACTTACTCATGAACATCTCATTACGCATACCCAAGCATCAAAATGCAGCAAGTGTAATACATACCAATAACGATAAAACGTGCTAACAGAATGTAGTGAATTTGACGCTTATAAACAATAGATACCTGGATATTCAAACAATATTTAAGACATTCTTAATCTTCAAACCGACTGTAAACCTCTTTTCCAATACCTTAACAAATGTTACTTAGCAAATAAGATATTATGTACTTAAATTTATACTGTTTACACCTATTGTATTGTATTTTCTTTACCCCGCAAATGACCTTTGTGGTTAATGCGGTTATTTTCTAAATAAAAAAAGGATTAAGAATAATCTGGTCAAGAGCTTATTTCTTGCTGTTCTGACAAAATATATTTGTCGACAATACAAGCAGTATTTTCCTACTAGTTTGTATTTAGTGGAAAGTGGAATGGCGTAGCCACTTCGAAAAACTGGTGTATTCATACTTCTTTTCTCTATCATCTCAGTAACTATTTCAGCAGGTAAATTATCTAACCATTCATACTTCTTCATTATTCCTTTAAACAATATCATTTCGTTTGACATTTTTACGAGTAGGTACATACATGTTGTGGTTGATAAAGGATTAGTCAGCAACCTTTATTATCTAGGTATCTATTAAAAATGCATTGATGGATTTGCATGGTAGGTATCAAGTTTCAACATAATCTCTCGTAGCTTTTCAAAATATTCATTTTCTATGAGTTTGTGTAACTGGCAGCTACAGCTGGATTCTGGATTCGTCCATCCTATCTGAAAAAATTGGTAGGCAAAGGCAAATGGTTGAGTGAAGTATATGTACTAACAATATTTGTCAGTTGCTACAGCTGGTACAATGTGTCATATTAAACATATTCGTATTCATTTGAATTCGAAAATGAGAACCGTAAACGGTAGTAAAATAACGAGTGTAAAGATTCAGACAACCCCACTCTTCTTATCCTTCACAAATTTACCGGTAACTCATATCCGAGATCACTCCGCTGGTACATTTATATGTGGTTTATATAAAATCGAATTGTTTTCTAATGTTGGTACATAGGACAGAAATCATAGGAATGACAAGATGATACACAATAATTGTAAACAACATTATGAAGTTAGGTGCATTTTATGACATTAGCAGACCCATTTTGTTTGAGTTTTGAGTGTATTAATGTTTTGTATTAATAATGCAAACTAAATATGTATTAAAAAGCACAATTAAAGTTCATATAATTTTGTTCAGATCATAACAATTACAGATGTTTAAAAGTGTGTTAATGTTTTCTGGTTTCTCATAGAATGGACAAAAATTTGAATTGTTTGTAGTTGACTTTCAGAAGTCGGCTAAAATGATATATCTCTACAAAATCGCCTGAAGAACGTATGTTTTAAAGAACAGTTAAAAATGAATTCCAAGAAGATAAAAGATATGCTAGGCAACATTGGATCTATGGAATACTCTCCTAATGTTCCAATAAAAAAATCTAGAAAGAAAAATGCTGATGTACTAAATCAGAATGCTGATTCAGGGAAGAAATCCAAAAAACGTAAGTTAGGTACTGAACAAATCCATTCAGTACCCATTAAAAAGCAAAAGCATCAAATTAGCAATAATGAACTATACAATCCCAAAGACAGTGAAAAATCAGTGATTCATGAGAATATTGAAAACAATGTGCCATCAACCAAAACTTCCAAACGCAAAAGTCTCATTCTTTCTGATGAAACCCAAACAGATGGGAGGTATATTGAAACTGATTTATCAACTAATTCTGTGCAGCCTACCAAAGTAGGCAAAAAGAAGAAAAAGGAAAATATAAAATCTCAAACTGATACAGGTAAGTGTGTCCCATTTGGTTAACCAATGTCACATTTGCACACAATGTTACTATTTTACTATATCGAAAAAAGGAGTATGAGCCTTAATTCAAATAGAATATTTGGGAACTGTTGTGACCAATAACTCTCCCACAAATATCCTTGTGAACCAAACATTATATATTATATATTAAGTATTCTTGATGTCCATCTTTTTGTACTGTGGTTTTAGTATTCAACAATCAAATACAAAAAAGTGATTCAAGCTTATACGTAAATCAGTCAGAAAATTGTTTAGACCCATGTGCAGCAGATTGGTGCAAAGAATGTTTTTACTATGGACTGTTCATACCAATTTAGCCCATGTGTTTAAATGTGATCACAGGACGTTTGGTCTGAGAAGAAAGGTGCACTTCAATGCTTTGGGGCTAATGTTAATGATTTATTAGAATGAAAGTTCAGACTGTCAACATATTTTGTGTTAAAAAAATAGAAATTGATTACAAATAACATACATATTTTTTCTAATATTTTAAATATATCTCTTATTATTATTTAAATAGGTAAACCTGATATACAATAGTACTTAAAATTACTTTTTAACATAACAATATAAATAAAATTCACCCATCCTAGATACCTACTGGTTTTTCTTTTAAAACTGTAGTATAAACAACTTCTAAGAGGAGAAATATTATCAGTTAGCATATATTTGATCATACATGCTATCACCATCAATAGAATCTAATTTTTTTACAAATGAAGATGTAATATATTTGAAATTATTTTAAAAGAGGATAGAGAATGATCGATTATTTTTGGTGTAAAATGAATGTGTGCAAGTGCATTAAGAAAATTTTGATTGAGTACATAGTCAATTAATGTTGCATTAACATTTGTGATTATTGTAGGCACATTAATTGCTTGATTAAGTCCATATTGAACAAATTTAGTTTTTGTAGAATAAAAGGTATTATTTAAAAAAAAAACAAATTTAAATCACAGATTAACATATAATTTTGTTTTCACTGAAAAATAAATAAAGTCTTGAAGTAAATAGGGTAAAAGGCCAGTAACAAGAAATGGAATCTAAATGAGAGAAGTTATTTACAACAGTCGCTAACAGAATGCGCTAGGTGCATATGTCAGGAAGGCTAAAATAAAATGGGGTCTAACTCCAACTGTGCTCTAAAACAAAGGAAGCATAGTTTTAAATTATTCAGTTGAAAATGTTTCTTTTTAATTAATACTGAATAAACTAAATTTTTCAGAGACCAACAAGATAGCCCAAGAAGGTGCTTCTAGTATAAAAAATAATAAAAGTTCAAAAAAATCAAATCCATCAAGTAATGCAGGAGGTCTTGAAGAAGTTCATAACAGCTCAAAAAGAGTTGAAGTAGATATTGTAGATATAGAAGGTAAGAAAGTTGACAGTGAAAAAAATGAAAATGTGGTTACTATATCTATTAAGGATGTTGATGGTATGGATTCAGATTGGGATGAAAATGACTTGCTTAAACAACTGGAGAGACGTGTAGAAAAAAAAGAGATTCCAAAAGGTGTGTGTTTTTCTTTCTGTGTATAAAATTGATAAAATGAAAACCTTTTAAGAGAAATCTTACATTTTAGAAAAAAGTGTGAACCCTCTTTGGCCCGATGTTGATTTGGCAGAATTAGTGGAAAGGATGGAAGCTGCTGTGCCAGAGAATGATATGAAACCGTTTTTGAGAAGGACAGAAGAACTTGAGTGGGATAAAGTAAGTAATTTATTTTAATTTCCCTTTTTAGCTTTCTTATGCCAGTTCAATTTCAAGTCTAGAGCAATGTTGAATATGAAATTAGTGACACAATTTGGGTTTAGAGATGGTATGGCCACAAGTAATTCTTTGTTAGGTTTGAATGTGCTTGCCCAGAGATACATGGACATGAATTAGAATTTTAATTCATTGTATGTATTCCAGATTGCTTTTAAGAATTACTCCATTGAGGATTGTAAAAAGACATGGTGTTTGGTTTTGAAAAAGATTAGAAAATACAGAATTTTGAAGGAAGTACTTAATGATGCTAAAGTGTGGATACAGACTCCAAAAGCAAAGAAAAAGTCAAAAAAAGCCACAAGGCATCCTGATATGCCAAGAAGACCACTTTCTGCATACTTCATTTATTATTTAAAGAAAAAAGATGCTGTGCAAGCTCAGAATCCCGGTTTGGATGCAGTAAGTATTTTTTGTATTATGATGTATTTGTATGATTTTGTATATTTTATATTATGTAACAATGATTACTTTTATATTGACATTATTAACTTTATAGACTGAATTGGCTAAAATGTGCAGTCAGCAGTTTAAGCTATTGCCCTCTGAAAAGATGGTAAAATATGAAAACATTGCAAAGAAAAATAAGGAAGAATATGATCAAAAAATGAAAGAATTTTAGTAAGTATATCTTTGTTTTAATAAAATGATATTAAAATGAAATGAAAAAAGATGATTGAAAATTGAATGCCCCCCCTTGCATCCGCCTCTGGGAATTCTTCTGACATAGTAGTGTACATTTAAAAGTAGAAGTATTTCACATGCTTTATAAATTTTAGTGAAAGATATCCTGAACTAGTGACAGATACAAAAACCAGAAAGTCTTCTAAAACCAAACCTCCAAAACCCCCAAAACCAGTAAAAGAAAAGCCTCCTCCGAAACCACCTAAAGTTGCTAAAGAAAAAGCACCAAAACGAACACTGTCTGCTTTTCAGTATTACCAAAATAATGAAATGGCGAAAAATGAAATAGAAGATAAAATTGCTTATAAAGATATTGTTAGGGAAAGATGGAAGGAAATGCCAGATGACAGAAAAATGGAATGGATTACATATGCCGAAGCAGAAACAGCAAAATATGAAGTAAGAGGGGTTATTATTAATTTAACTGATCCTAATAATATTGTATTTTTGTAGGAAGAACTGCGACAGTATGTCAAGAATCATCCTGAATATGTGAATAACGCACCAAAATCCCAACTGACAAAAGAGGAACTTCTAGTAAAAGAACGAATGTCAGGAAAACCTGCAAAGCCACCCGTTTCAGCGTACAACTTTTTTGCAAGAATGATGCTTCATTCTGACGACATCAAAGACGTCCCAGTAAAGGATAGGTTGATTTTTGTCTCTAATCAATGGAAAGAGTGCACAGACGAAGAAAAGAAACACTATAAAGATCTTTTCAATAAAGTAAGATGTTTTATTTTAGCAAAAATGTTTCTTAATATTTGTTTTTTAGACCATTGAAAAATATAATAAAGACTTTGCTGCTTATTTGGAGACTCTTTCCGAAGAAGAACGAAATCTAGAATTGTTAAAAACGCAACCCAAGCGACGGAAATCTGAAGATGAAAAAGTGAAAAAAGAAACTAAAAAGAAGCCAACAAAGAAGGCTGAACATAAACCAGCTAAAAGAAAAACTGTTAATAATAGGTCAGCAGAAAAAAAAGCTGAGAAAAAAACACCAGCTAAGCTAGTGGAGCCTGAACAACCGCCCATGTAAGTTACAAAAATATGTTTTTAATAATGTATTTATATTTGTACCAAACTTACTAGACAAATTAAAATATTTTATCAAAATTATCAATATGATAACTCTTTAGGCTTTAAAATGTTTCTTTTTCAAAATATGTTCCATTGAATCTGTTATAAGTATATGTAACTATTCTTGATCCCGTAAGTTTTTATTTTTATATATATATATAATGTTATCACTGACGAATACAAACTGACTCATTTCACCGCTCTGAAGAAAAAGCGAGTTAAAGCATACAAAAATAGATATCGTAACAGTACCCGCCTTTTCATTCTGATCACAGTCAGTGTTCCATGTACCATGTTCAACAACATTCATCATTCTTCTATGACCTTATCGGTAGATCATTTATCCTTTTTTACATAGCCGTATGAACCTTGCGAAAGTGATTCACTGTATGGTCAACTAATGCATTGTTACTTTATTAACTAGTCTATACCAGGGGTCACCAATTATATTCCCTGAGGGTCCGTTTCAAAAACCTACTATACTTCCGCGGCCCGGACACTTAGAACTAAACCAGGCAGTGGTGAAACTGGGGAGGGGGTATACCCAGAAACCCTCTAGTAGTTGTAAACCCCCCTCAGGAGATCATTCTGGTTAGGTAGTTGAAACCAGGCAACTAGGTCACCTCGTTTAGGGAGGGGTATGAAATAAACTCAAGGAAAAAGATGATTATAAAGCTATTATATTGTTTTTTTCCCGTCTTTGTTTAATAAATATTTGGGGTGTAATATAAAATATTTGTATCGTAGAACTTAATTTAATCATTTAATGCTACTGTTTCTGTTTTTTTTTTTTTTTTGTTTCTGCAACTATACTGTTTAACAATTTTATGGAACATAGTTTAGATTTCGAATATTTTTATATAGTATTAGTACTCTGCATTTTAAAAATGTAAAGATATTTGTATATTTAGATTTGATTATAATTTTATTACTATATTTTGAATTTATCGGCGGTCCGCAAAAAACAAGCTCACGGTCCGGATACGGACCGCGGTCCGCCATTTGGTGACCCCTGGTCTATACCATCACTTAAACCTGCTGTTCATTAGTATCCTTTGACACCCTATGTTTATGTGTGAAGCTATGGAGAGAAGTGTATATATGTTTATTTTATAAGTGCTTTCTTGTTCTAGTTCTGCCTACAAGTATTTCGTCAAGTCATATAAAGGACAAGAACCGTCCAAAGCGTGGAAGTCGTTGAGTTCGGAAGAAAAGAAAAAATACGAAGATGAGTTAGTCCAGGAGAAAAAAAAATATATCTTGGATTTTGAAAAATTTTTAAAAAGCATGACCAAAGAGGAATTAGAGCACTTTTCTAACACCAGACAAAAAAATAGGAAGGTTGAAGAGGAAGACGACGATGAGGAAGAAGATGATGACGACGACGAGGGAGATGATGATGAAGAAGGAAATGGAGTAAGTTGATTGAAAACCCATATAATTAGATAAAAGATTTAAAACCAGTTATTTAACTATAGTTTATATGTAATTTATACAGAGTTGGAACTCCAAGGCATAAATATACAACAGATACATCTTATAAAGCCGCACAGTTTAGTACTCCTATTTATAAATTTGGTAAGACCACTAGATGCTGTTTAGTAAGTTTAGTGTTGTTTGCGCTAGTAACATTACATGAGCATTAAAACAAGTAACAAAATATTAACAGCACTAACTTTTAATCACTGTTCTGACTAAAACCAGGCATTAAAAAAGTTAATATAATTCTGTTAAAATATGAACAAAATTTCTGACTTCAAACTGAACTTGTTTAAAAAATATATTTGATTAGGTAGTTTCTCCAACTACATAAGTTAATATTGGTTTTAAATTAAATATATTTGATTAAAATTGTTTGTGTCCTTGTTTTAGAAAATTGTGAAGAGACACATCAATTTTTAAATTCAAATATGAGCTTTTTAACTATACATTTAAATGTACAAGGTGATTCACACGAGTCTAGCATAGTCTATCATCTTTATTTTTAATGGAACACCTGTGCCTTTTATGTTTTTAAAATCTCCTTAACGAGGAGTAATACAAGGTGAAATTTTGAAACTATGTATAATTTTCTTTAAGAAATTAAATACAAAACCCAATATATTGTTACTTAGTTTAGAAAATTGATGCCTTTATTTAGTTAATTTTAAAAAATACCATTCAAAATTTTATGGATTTATTATCATGAGGAAAATTTACATAATTTTAAAATTACACCATGTATTATTCATAATAGAACCTACATAATATACTTTTTAATATGAGGTTGTTAAGTAGCTTCTAAAAACATAAAAATATACAGGGTGTTTCATTAAAAATAAAGATGATGGACTATGCTAGATTGCGCGAATCACCCTGTACATTTAAATTTATCTTTAAAAAGCGCTCATTTATGTATAAGTTAACTGACTTTCAAAAATCGCCGGTCGCTTCAATCGTTGTTTCTGAAAAAGAACGATTCATTTTACACAAAAAGTGTTACTAAACATTTCTGTTCAAAATTATCTCAGCTACATTTTGTATTTGACACATTTTTTTCTACGACGTAAAGAATCTTGGTAGATCGATTTTATCCGCCTTTTCTCCCCTGCGAGGGGTGTTTTAGGGTGAAGACGGGGGTAGGAGTGATAAACTTTTTTGCGGTCCCAAAATTGATATTCTCAGCAAAATACAGCTTTATCATATGGTTTTTAGAGATTCAGTGGCATTTTCGTTTACAACTGGAGTAATTAGCGAGTTTTTTCGATTTGTTTTGACTCAGGATCCAAAGTTCGCAGGTTTACGCAGCTAATTCTTCATTCAGACTCTTGAGGAGGACTAATTAATATTGATTTCAAAGAGTACATAAGAGGTCATTTTTTTGTAGGGTCTTGGAAAAAACTCTTTGAATTCTCTAGGTTTTCTGAGCTGATCAAAACCGATTTTCGGTTTGAATATTAAATTATTCATTTTTTTTCCTCCTACAACTATCGTTGGACACGAGAGAAATTAATGTACCCGCTTTTAATAATAAAAACGAGGAATGATAATCATGTATCGTTTGTTTTAGGCTGCCAGTACTCATTCGGATTCGGAAGATAATTCAGGTGACGATGGAAGTCACGATGACCAAGACCAACTTGCTAACTAGCAGGAACTGACTGAGCTCTGCTGCCAAATTACTTCGATTGTTTGGCATCCTTTTTGATGTCTTAGCCGCAATAAAAGTCGGCGACAGATGTTTTGAATCGATCAAGACGATTATATTTAGTTTTTTATTTTTACATATAGCGTTCAGTAGTTTTTTTGACATTGATTTTGGTTATGTATATATGGCTTCGATATATTTGTAATATTTCGGTTGTAATTGATTTTGTAATATTATAGTTATATACATATATTGAATTTAATTAAATGTTTTAATTTAAAATATTTTCAATATTGTTAACCCATTAATGGCTGAAAGTTTTGAACGCAAAATCTTTCTTTGCCTGCTTTTATTTTTAACAGATGTCCATAGATATAAAACAAATCAATTATTTTTTACTGTTGCCATTCACTACTGATTTTTCTCGTGTAAATTACTAAAAAAGTTATTATTTTTTTAACTACTTAGTCTTGTTTAACCAAAGTATCTACACTACATCTAAGCCCTTAATATTCTGAATTAAAATCATACAATCGTTGAAACACTGGGCGTTACCATACTCTTCTGGTGATTATTTTCCACGTCAACTAACTACTTAGGTTTTGTCTACCTCGTAGACCCTTTTCTCGTGCGTTTATACTCTTTTGTTCATCTGCCTTCAGGCAACATCCTAATCATATCGCTTTTCGCCTCTACCACAAGACTTGGTTCTCCATGAAGCTCTTGATGCTTTTCTATTTTTGCAAATGAATGAAATAAACAGTCTTGTGTATGACAAGACAGCTTTTTTTAATGTTTGGCCATTGATGGGTTGAAAATAAAGTTGTAAAGATTTATTCTTCATGTCACGTAGAGTAAGGGCTGGACCTAAATCAATTAAAATTATCTATTAATATTTCAATTTATATTTTCAATTGAACAGGTGAACTAACTCTTAATAATAATAATACCTTCTGTTTTATTTATTTGGTGAAAATAAATAAAATAGCTCTAAAACTCAATTGTCGTTTGATCATTTTGTTGGTGTTTATTATATATTCATTAAGAAAGAGAAAAGCTATTTATGCATAAATAAGAAGGTCGAGAAGTACACCTTTAAACTACTTGGTAAAAGCAGAAGATATACTAACGATTATGTTCGTCGAATTAACCTTCCAGGGGTCGCGGCCTTTGTACCAACAAGAATGGTCGCGCGTATTTCCTAGATACGCTAAATGCTAATTAGTTATTTTAAGATGTAGGTAATGAAATATTGTAATATTAATACAAAATATATTCGGTGGAAGATTGATACACTGTATTTCTTAAAATTTTTTATTGAATTTCATTAAAAACAACAACGGTGTAATAAATTCCAGATGTCTCCTAGATATTACACATTACACATGTAATGAATGTTCCATACAGATGAATTTCTGACAAATTTCACAGCTGAATCGCGTGATCCTTGAACGTTTATCATTTTGACAAGGCTTATATCTTCTTTTACTTGCTGTGGCCTCCTCTACTGTCTCGATACCTAATTCTGCTTTTCTTTTTGAAATTTTTTCTTTGAGCTCATTTTGAAGGGAGTATTGTGTTCTTCGTTCGACGTTTCCTTTCACAAGAGCATTTTAAAGTAGTCGAAGGTATTTTCTTTTAAGTATTTTTTCGTTATTATTGGTGGAATAGATTATATAACTATTGATCGCGGTTACATTTAACATGGAAAAAAATACTACCATCGGCCATCTTCTGGTGTTCCTGGCAACATTGTAAGAAGCACAAAGTTTGTCTACTGCATCTACACCTCCCTTTGCCGTGTTATAGAATGTTATAATCTCGGGTTTCTTTTGGTCACCTGTTTCTGCGTCGATTGCTGTGTGATCATGTAGGCTTAAAACTAATATTACGTTTTTATAGCGCTTAGGCACGTAGGAAACAAGAGTCATGTCCTTCCGAAACCCAAAAATACTGGTATTGGGCTCACACTTTTTTGTAACTTTAAATTCATTGGGAATTTGGGCCTTATTTTTTTTTCATCGTTCCTACAAAGGCAATTTTTTTCTTATCAAGATCTTTTATCAAATCAAAATCAGAAAACCAGTTGTCAGTGGTCAGTGTTCTTCCCGTATTAAATATAGGTGTTGCCAACCTTTTTACCACATCTCGTGGTTTGTTACTTATGGAGAATGGGCCATCTGTTGAGTCCCCCATAAATTTTGATCCCATATGTATTGGGTTTTTTGGGGATGTATTGAATAAAGGAGCATTTTCCACGAAATGCCTCTAGTTTCTCGTCAATTGTAACATGTTTCCCAAGCGAGTAGCATTTTTGGCAATTAGACACAAACTCCTCGAAAATATTCCTTATTGGGGCCAAGCGATCCATTCTTTTACGTTCTACTCTCGTAGCTATGTCATCAAAACGTAATGCTCTCATTAAAAATAGAAATCTTATATAACTCATCACTGTTTTGAAATCATCCATTCTTCATAGTTCTTCAAGGTTAACTCGATTATCATGGTAAGTGCCCGCCAAATATAGCAAGCCGAAAAGGGCTGTTATTTCTAGTTTGTCTGTATCCCTGGCATCTCTTGTACGACAATAATTAGATCTTACTGAACTTATGTACTTATTTGTGAAGTTCACGATGCTCTCAATCATAGGATCAGTTATGAGGCACTTCCAAATATCAACGATGTTTGAGATTCTTATTGCGAGGTGGTCGCTTACTGTTTTTGTTTGGATTTTTTTGCCAAATCCATGAGTCGAAAACTTTTCCATTTTACTTTAGATGAGCTATATAAGCTTCGTTAGAACTGTCAGCTTCGTCTTCGGCATTACTTCCATCACTCAATTCGGACTCAGAATCGTCATCAGCAAACATAAAATTTGTAACAGCTTCTATATCAGTGGGATCATTGAGGTTAAAAATCTTCTTCTTATCCGCCATTTCTAAAATAAAATAAACAAAATGGAACTAATTGCCACAAGTGGTCGCTTGTATATGAGAGATACAGACCTCTTATATCAACGTAGAAAGTTTTCAACACAAAAAATGCATGAAATAGTAATATGTTATCAATATTACAATAAGAATAATGTAACTATAACAAAAAAAAAACAGATGTTATAAAAACTTACCTAAAAAGTCGCGCGTATATCTGAAATACAAATGCAAAATTCTCAGCAACGTACTATCCCTTGACAGGTTATTTGTGCACTGGAAGGTTGCTTTAGTAATGGAGTAGGAATAGCGAAAAGCCCCGGTCGCAACGCAGCGTAGGCAATAGATATTATACTAAATCTATTACCCGTGTATCTACCACATACGCGCGACCGCTGGAAGGTTAATAAGTAATGTCGAAGATACCATGAGAAGAAGGTGCATTACAGTAGGAAATAAAATTTTGTTACAAGAAGCCAAATTCACACGTATGTGTTGCAACAAGCATGAAAGAAAGAAAAACAAATCTGTTACAACAGTTATTCAGAGCTAATTCTATTATTGTAGCTGCCATGAGTATGTAAAAATTATATTGTTCATTAATTATGTATATATATGTTATAGAAAATACTTTAAAATTATGTATTTCGTGTATAAAAAGTAATATTGTTTGTAGTGTAATTGCTAAAACAATGAGAAAAGTGATAAAGTGGTTTAGCTTTGTATTTTAAGTAGTGTAGAATGTGAAGGTGTTAACCAAAAATACTTTTTAATTGGTAAACAGTGTCGAGAAAGCGTTAATCATAATTTAAAGAACATGTAAAATGCTGAAATTTTAACAGACCTTGAAAATATATTGTTCGAAAATAGAGATCAAGAACGTACTGTGATACTTTGTGTTGATGAAACTATAGAATAAATTGTTTTGAAACGATTATAAAAACAAAAGCTAGTCGAAGAAGTCATATTGTAGATGGAGAGATGTTTTGAGAGGATATTGTATTTGTTTCAAATAGCACACATTCTCTGCTCATTCTGTGCAGAACTTTCATGTAGGCAGTATTCGCAACATATGCTACAATTCGATTCGTACAATATAACTGTAGTAAAGTTTCAATATTATAGGCACTAAATCTAACTAACTGAGAAATGGTAATTAAGTTTTAACGACAACATTGTTGCCAGGTTGCGATTATAGATAATTTATCAACTTCTGTATTAATAATTCGCATACAGCCAAATAGTCATAGAATAACGGACTTGTTAAAGTATCTAATAAAACATGACACCGCTGATCAGTAGAAAAGAACAGTAGATTATCGAAGCCGCAAGTTAGAGAGAGATATATATCACTCAGTCTGGCCGTTCACTGCACACACAGTAGCGTAAGTAAGCAAGCAATTTAATTGAACCCAGCCTATGAGAAATGTTCACCCAGGTAGTACGATCGGGTGTAACAATTCATTGGAGCAAGGTGTGTTAACTCGAGTAAAAACAGGAGTCACCCCACCGTGCTCCAATGCTCTAGACCATCCCTTTCCCCCCTATAGCACTCTGATGCGCTATAGAGGCACAACAATCAGCCAAATGCTCTTCATGTGGAGGTAACGGGTAATAGAACCCCAACATGGTTTCCTAACCGAATGCAAAAACTCAGGACAGCGCATCTCCGCTATATTCCTGTTATCTTACTGTGGCTTATCCGCGAACTAAAATTGCTTACTTGGGCCTCAAGTCTCCGCTCTGAGTCCCGGCTCAATTCGGCGACTTGGTGCTTAAGGGGTTGGGCCCTACGTGCCCGGGTTTTGGGGTTTTGTTAATTTTTTTTTTTGGTGGCCGAAGCCGGTTTTTGTTAGTATTTTTTTGGTGGCCGAGGCCGGTTTTTGTGTTTTTTGTGGTTTTTTTTGTAGGTGACCTGTGGACAAAAAATCATAATTAGTATATAGTCTACATCATAATAAAGAAAATATATAAAATATTATACGATACCACAATATAGACTGTATCCTTGTGTGAGCAGCTGGGCTCACTGTGTACGAGGCGATATGCGATATTCTGGGTGATTTGAGCTACGAACTATCTTCCTTGTGTGAGTGTTTATGATTTTGGAGTTTCTTTTCACTCTGGGGTTTTGTATGGTTACGTTTCCCTCTGGGGGGGTTTTTTATTTCTCTCTCTGGTTTTCTTTTAGTCGACTATCTGTTGTTTAGGTCTTTTGTGCTTCCATCTGTGGAAAGCGTCATACCTCATTATCTCTCGTAGAATGTGACTGGGGTGGTTCTCTAATTCTGCGAACTTTATCCTGGCCTTTTCTTTCATTGTGTCAGTCACTCTGATTTGCTGTAATTCTCTGAAAAGGAATCTTTCAGCTACGTATCTTGGTACGTTTACCGCTTCTCTTAGGCTTTTGTTGTGTTGTGCCTGTATTTTCTTTTTGGTCGTGTTGCATATATGTCCCCATGCAAGTGACGCGTAGGTCAGTATAGGAAGGACTATACTGTTTATTAATCTTATTTTGGTTTTGATGCGAAGTTTGCTTTTCCTTCCTGCTAGCCCTCTTATTGCGGCTCTTGCCATATTTGCTTTTTGTATTGTGGCTTCTACATGTTTGTTAAAAGTTAATCCTTTATCCATTATTACACCGAGGTATTTTGCTTCGCTTTTCCACTCGATGGGATTGTCTTGCACAGTTACCTGTTCTTCCGGTTGTTCTCGCCTCTTTTTAAAAAGTACGGCTTGCGTCTTGTCTGAGTTTATTGCAATTTTCCACTTTAGACTCCATTCTTCTATGTCGTCTAATGCTGTCTGTAGATTGGTGACTGCTATGTCTACATTTCTGTGTTTGGCCGCTATCGCTGTGTCGTCGGCATAGAGACTTAATAGTGTACCTGGTGTTCTAGGTATGTCTGCTGTGTATATCGTGTACAGCAAAGGTGACAGTACCGCTCCCTGTGGCACTTCGGGTTCCCGAGTTCGGACAGGACTTGTCCTATCCGAACTCTGAAACTACGGTTGCCCAAGTACGAAGAGATTAGTCTTGTCATTGCTCCGCTGTACTCGTATCCTCTCATTTTGTATAATAGTCCCTTATGCCAGACTCTGTCAAATGCTTTGCTTACATCCAGGAATGCAGCTCCTGTGTATTGTGCACAGTAGCGTATCGTTTACGTTGTTAGTAAATTTTAAAAATTGATATGTACTAAAAAATTTTTTTTACCAAATTTATGATTTTGTGTATGTGGGTTTGTGGTTTTAATGTTTTTGAAATATAATTACGTGAAGCTTATTTAGCTTTTAAAAATTAGTAACGGGTTTGGGAGAAAACGGGTTTAGTGTAAACGAAAATAACTTATTGCTTGAGGCAATATTGACAAAAGATCAAAATATTAACTATCGTCTGAAGAAAACTTGTCGGATGATCAAGAACTATTGCAATTACTATTAGTCACATTGATAATTAAAGGTTCAATGGAAACATCCACTCGAGTGTCTAGATCCCACATTCTGCTTTCTTCTTTTCTGTTACGTGTAAAGCAATTTTGACATGACTATGGTGTTATCTATATTAGTAGCTATCACATCATCCAATTTAAAAGTTTTAAGTTTTCCTTCGCTACTTAATTTTTTATTTGAGCCTATATAAGTTCGATAGGGTTCAGCTCACAATGATAAGGAGGGACTCGCAGAACAATTTTATGTTCTTTTCACGAGAAAAGACGAAAAAATATTTTTTATATTCGGGTATATGTCTCCTTACAAGATTTAATAATTCTACTTTCAACACATTGCCATCAAATGATATATTTCTTTGAGAGAGCCAGTTCATGAGGCCAGCTTTCCGCCAGGCAGTTATTGGAGATGGCCCCAATTGTCGACCATGATAAAATGCATTATCCATAAAGAAGATAGAATTTGGTACAAGGTTTAATAAAATCTTTGAAAAACAACCTTCAAATTTTTG
This sequence comes from Diabrotica undecimpunctata, assembly GCF_040954645.1. Classification (NCBI taxonomy): domain Eukaryota; kingdom Metazoa; phylum Arthropoda; class Insecta; order Coleoptera; family Chrysomelidae; genus Diabrotica; species Diabrotica undecimpunctata. Next base: position 54,730,779 of record NC_092812.1, read on the forward strand.
GGCTTCCATTTCTTCATGATAGTCATTGTTTTCATGTGTTAGAATAAGTCTCGGTCCTTTGTGCGCTGATATGGCTCATCAACGGTTATAACTTCAAAATCTTGCCTTACCTTTGAGACTGTATAGCCTTGATTTAACCAAGTTTCGTCTAAATGGTAGATTTTTCTTCCTTCAATAATTTCACCTCTTCACATAAATTTGATGTTGATAAATTTACTTTAAACTGTATGGATATTTTGCCTTTTTGTTAGTCCCTATAATCCGATGTCTAAATTATTCAGTTGCATTATGACAGATCTCTCATATTTGTTTAGAAGTTTCTTAGCGTTGTGGAGATAATAGTAGTTATATAATTTGTCATAATTCTTCAATACAAGTAGAAATGTTTGTACGCCACTGGAAGACCAAGAATGGTCATTACCATTTCTTGGAATTTATTGTCTACAATTTTGAAACTAAACTATACTTTTTTAATTTAAGTACATTTCCATTAACAGTATTAATCACACAGAGAAGTAAAAATATGAATCAGCCCCAGCAGAGGTAAAACATTTCCATTGTCGCTCTTTCTGCAATAATTTTAGAAACATTTGATTCTGTAGTTTTGGTGGTTCATATTTTTAGTCTAACTTCTTGATCTGTATTTGAAATCAACAGATGGGATTTAAACTGTTATTTAGAAAGAAAAATCCAAAAGATAGGTGTAAAATTTGTCTGTGCACAATTACTGAAATAAAGTTCTAAAAGAACGGTTTATCAAGTACTCGTTACACACCGTTATTGTTAGTATGTTCACAATATAGTTTAATCTTGCTTTGTTAAATTACATAAGAACGGCAGTTATGTAACGCGCTTTAGAGGTATATAGTCTACAGTCCCTCAACCTAAGGAGTCGAAGAAAAAACAGCAAGCTGCAACTTTTTATACTTACATACTTACTTACTCCGTGGCGTTACAACCCTTGGTGGGTTTTAGCCGACTCGACAACATGCCTCCACTGTTTTCTGTCTTGAGCAACCTCTATCCAATTCTCCACGCGCATAGTGCTTAGGTCTCCTTCTATATTATCTCGCCACCGGAGACGAGGGCTTCCGCGTGGTCTCCTTCCAGTTGGGACTTCCTCCCACACCAGTCTTACTGTTCGTTCGTCAGAATGTCTTCTGAGGTGTCCTGCCCATTGGAGTCTTCTGGACTTTATTTCTTTTATGATGTTGGCGTCTGGGTAAAGTTCTTCGAGCTCTTTGTTAGTTCTTATCCTATATTGTCCTGATGCTTCATCCAGCACAGGGCCAAAGATCTTCCTTAGGATTTTTCTTTCCCAAACACATAGTCTCTCTTCGTTTGCCTTTGTTATCGTCCACGTTTCGCTTTCATACATCACAGCGGGTCGTATGATTGTTTTATAGACCTGTATTTTCGTACGACTTGTTAGTTTCGATTTTATAAGGTTTTGGAGGGCAAAAAGACATCTGTTGCCGGTCTGGATCGTGTTGTTTATTTCTTGTGATCCGTTATTGTCTTCAGTTTCTCTAACGCGCTCAAAGTTAAAGTCATCGATGGTGATGTTCTGACCGATTCTGTCTTTGCTTTGGTTATTGCGGCCCATATACATATATTTCGTCTTGTTTTCGTTGATTTGGAGCCCCATCTTCTCTGCTTCCTTCTCGAACGTCACGAAAGTCTAATTCATCCATAATCGTGTGTTTCCTATTAGATCGATATCGTCGATATGCCAGTAGTAAGTTTGGTCCTTCTCGATGAAATATTGTATTCGGTTTTTCGATTCTTACACTTCTGATTATGTGTTCCAGAGCTAAGTTGAAGAGTTTTGGTGAAAGTGCATCTCCCTGTGCAACTTTTTAAACTCGATATTTATTAAGTGGAAAATATGGAAGCACAAAAATGTTAGGAATTAAATGAGTAATAAATTATTAACAGCAATCTAATTTTCTCAGAAATATTCATAAAAAGCATTAAAACGTGATATGCTTGGCGGAACAATACAAAAAGCGTTTTGCAACCATAAAATTTTCAGACCATAAAAAATGTGTTCAGCAATTCAGAAGTTACCTTTGTGTTTTTTGTTCGACTCCTTTTTAGAGGGACTTACTGAAAAGGTCTTTAATGACTTAGTTTTCTGATGCCTGTAAACAATATGACTTAGATGAAATATAAAGTATAGAGATTAGCAACTGTAACGTTCCTCATAATTATTGTTTGTGTATTAATAAGGAATGTGGCAAAATAGCCACGGCATGTACCTTTTTCTTCAACAACAAATGGCTATATAAAAGAAGTCTTAAAATATCTCGTAATGAGGAACTTTGGAGAAGAATGCTTAAAACATATTTACAGCGGTTCCATATAAGAGCTGTAACCACCGAAGAAAGAAAACATCAACACTACAGGTCACTTTCTAGCGTTGTCGGCCAAAAAAGTGCGAAAGCCAGGATAATCAGCAGCATAACCTTTTATTGAAATTTTTTAATACTTTATTTTTCATTTTTGTGCTAATGTGTTATTCTTAAAATCAATAATTACACTTTAATGCATACACTTCAAACAATGCCTTTTGTCTGTAATGTATAATATCATAATCATTTACATTTGAATCTAAAATACAGTGTGTAATTTAGAGTTTAAAAATTGTACAATATTTTATATAATTAATATATCTCATCATTTGAAGGGTACACGCTGCAGTTATTGAAACGTAAAACGATAAGAATAAAACATTTCCCCTTTTATACTGATAACTTTTTTAGGTTTATTCATCGAATTCTAAGAACACTTTTGTTAACTAATTGAAAATTCTATAAGAACTAATGTGTTAGGGAAGGACTAATACGGCAATTTGTCGTGAACCGAAGAAAATTAGTATAATATAAAATAATATTAAGCAAAGTAAATACAGTTTTGAAAGGAGAATCATATTGTGTATTTAAGAAAATATATATTATTTTGATCATTTATTGTGGATTTATTTTATCAATATTTGTCGTCTAAAATGAAATTATCGCGGCATAACCCTCTTGTGCATAGCATACAAAGTTTTTGCTTACATCCTGAAAAAACGACTCCAACAATTAACTGAAAATATGTGACCTATTGAGATCCATGACAATTGTCCCAGAAATGACATTAAAATAGTAATCGGTGATCTGAACGCAAAAATCGGAAGAGAAGAAATATATCTACCGCACATTGGTAAATATAGTCTCCATAATAATACTAATTCGAATGGACACCGAGCAGTCACCTTCGCAGCCTCAAAGAACATGATCGTAGGAAGCACATGTTTTTAACACAAAAAAATACATATGGGGACTTGGACCTCGCCTGATGGATTAACGAACAACCAAATTGATCATGTGATCATATATGCTAGACACTTCTCCAACCTTATGGATGTCCGCACCTATCGAGGCGCCAATATTGATTCAGATCATTTTCTAGTTGGCACAAGAATTCGGGCTAGAATCTCAAATGCGAAGAAGGAGAGAAGTACCAAAACAAGGCGCCTTAATATTGAACTCCTCAAAAACCCGCAAACGGTAGAAAGGTTTCAAAACTATATCGAAACTAAATACATAACTAAAGAAAATCTAACAGTTAGTGAACAATGGGAAGTGTGTAAAAATTATATTAAAGACGCAGCAAATAACATTCTAGGGCCGCAAAGACCACCACCACGCAATGAGTGGTTCGATGCTGAGTGCGAGGACATTACAAGAAGAAAGAACAATGCATATAAACTGATGCATCAAAGAAGAAACCGAGAAAAAGCAAAAATATAAAGATCTCAGAAGAGAAGAGAAGTACATCCATCGAAAAAAAAAGCGAACTTATGAAAATAGAATATTGGAAGAACTTGAGGCATTAAAAAAGGAAAATCAAACAAGAAAATTTTATAAAAATCTAAATAATGCAAGAAAAGAATTTAAACCAAGGATCGGACTATGTAAGGATAAGGAGGGGCATGTACTCAATACAAAAGAAGTATTGAAAAGGTGGGTGGAACACTATAAAGAACTACTTACTATCGAAGTAGAAGATCCAAATCAACCACCCCCAGGAGCAAGCAACAATACACCATTGGAGCCTCCATCAATTTAAGAAGTACGGGATGCAATAAAACACCTACAAAATAATAAATCTCCAGGAAGTGATGGTGGATGGTGGGTGAAATGTGGAGGTGCTACTCAGACTAATATGTATAAAATCATACTGAGAGCCTGGAATAAGGAACAAATCCCGGAAGAGTGGTGTATTAAAATCGTTTGCCCGCTACACAAAAAGGGTGATCAATTGGAATGTAGAAACTATGGGGGAATAACCCTTCTTAATACAGCATACAAAATATTTTCGAGTATTTTATATGGTCTCCTGAGTGCATATTCAGAGGAGCTTCTTGGCGAATATCAAAGTGGTTTTAGGCCTGGTCGATCAACAACAGACCAAATCTTTGTGCTAAGGCAAATACTGGAAAAAACCAATGAATTCAATATCGACACATACCATCTTTTCGTAGATTTTAAATCGGCCTATGATAGTGTCCTAAGAAATAAATTGTATGAACCCATGGATGAATTCCACATCCCCGATAACTTGATAAGATTGGTTAAGGCTACAATGCGTAAAGTTGTTTGCAAAGTCGAAATACAGGGCGAACAATCACAGGCATTTGAAACCCATGTTGTTCTGCGACAGGGAGGTGCGTTGGCGTGTCTGCTTTTCAACATAGCTCTGGAAAAGGCGGTCAGGGGTGCCCAAATAGACAACAGAGGAAACATTTTTAATAAATCATCCCAAATTTTGGCATATGCAAATGATGTTGACCTAGTTGCCCGCACAACACGCAAGCTAGAAGAAATGTATACCACCTTGTCAAATGCCTCAAAAAATATAGGCCTGCCAGTAAAGGAGGAGAAAACTAAGATAATGGCATCAACACCCAACAATAGAGCCAGAAACATCGGCCACCAATTCACGGTTGATAACTCTACCTTTGAAGTGGTGGACAAATTTACATACGTAGGCCCCCTGATCACCAATCAAGCGAAGAATAATCCTAGCAAACAAATGCTATTTTGGACTGAGTAGATATATGAGAAGCAGAAACTTAAGCCAAAAAACAAAAATAACCATATACAAAACTCTTATACAACCAGTAACTAACCAAGGTACCTTCAAGTATCGCTATTCACCAAAGCATCTGAAACTCATAATCTATTGTCAAAATTTTTGGATCTTTAAAAAGTGAATCAAATGTTTCCCCGTTCCCCTCAAGATCAATTAACAGAATTTATTTTAGGTGGTATATATCCCTGAAAAGTGCTTAAAATTAGATGAATCCTTCACTAAAGCACAAACTCCTTTTCTTTCTCTTTAAAAACTCTCTTTGCTATGTAAAATCAATATAACTCTCTGTTAAAAATGATAAAGGCCAAAATAAATATTTTATTCGTTGTTACTATGTGTTGTTCGTGATTCAAGTATCATTGCAAAACTTATGTGTACAACGACATCAGTGCCTCTAACCCATTATCCAAAACAATCGCAAGGCAGCTATTCTAATACAGTAAGAAATGGTACCGAACAACAACCAAATATTAATGACATAATGAACAAATTATTAAAGGAATTCAGAAATATTTTCCAACAAAACACCATTGTCCTAAATTTGCTGACAACGCCTATATCAAAAATTCAATAGCTTCATTAAAATAGCAGAGTGGAATGCCAATGGACTTCTACAGCATCAAAATGAGGTCGAGTTATTTCTACAACACAACGAAATTGACATTCTATTAATTAGTGAAAGCCATTTCACAAGTCAAACTTACTTCAAGATACCTCACTACACAAGCTATTCCTCAATCCACCCAGACAATACAGCCCACGCTGGATCGGCTATTCTGATAAAAAAATACTATTAAATATGCAGAACTACCAAAGTATGCTCAAAATTGCTTGCAAGCTACAGTTATCAAAGGCAACTTGAGGTCTTACGAACTAACAGACGCAGCAGTCTACTGTCCACCCCGATACAACTTAAAGAAACAATATTTCAAAAACTTTTTTGAAACTCTAGGACCTAAATTGATTGCAGGGGGAGACTTCAACAGCAAACATGTATTATTTGGATCTCATCTCAACAACTAAAGACAGAGAACTAGAAAGCTTGATACATAAAAACAACTACCACCCTACATGCTTACATGAAAGTCATGCCGAGCTATGACCTTTCATTCTACCACTCCCTAATTATAGCAACCATTAGCAGCTTCATAGTCTTCAAAGCTAGGACCAAATGGCACCGAACCCATGCCCCAGCAGATAAGACTACATTAAATAGGCTAAGCAATCAACTAAAATCCAAACTCAAAGAGGCACAAGAACTGTCATTTACAAACTACATAACAAATCTTAACCGGCACGACAACTCAATATGGAAACCGATCTAAAATTCCTGTACCTCCAATTAGAAACCAACACTACAGTGAGCCAGAAGTGATAAGGAAAAAACAATGCTATTTGCCAAACAACTAGCTCAAGTATTTACTCCCAACAACGAAGCTCCAGACATTGAAATTGAAAGAGACATAAATAACATCCAAGCGAACATACCAGTAATCAGACCACTAACCAAAAACGAAGTTCAACAAGAAATTCAATATAATAGAAAATCTCCTGGGCTGGACAAATTAACACCCAAGATGATAAAGGAACTACCAGATGAAGGAATCATACTGTTTACTCTCATCTTCAATGCCATTGTAGGGTGAAATTACTAGCCAAATGAGGTTTCATTGTCTACTACCAATCGCATCCAAAATACTTGAAAGGTTACTGTTACAAAAAATTAGACCCAATACGGAGGTAACACTAAACGAAACAGCAAGTTCACAGAATGATAAACTCCATAAATTCTGCAATGGAAAGCAAACAATACTGCACAGCTCCCTTTCTAGACGTTAGTCAAGCCTTTGGCAAGGTTTGGCACACAGTCTTGATTTTCAAAATCAAGAAATATCTTCCCATCACCTACCTGAAACTCTTAAAATCCTATCTAAGTGAGAGAGAATTCCGAACAATAGTGAATGAAAGAAATTCCAATAATTTTCCTATAAAATCTGGTGTTCCACAGGGCAGCGTTCTTGGACCAATATTATATGTGCTATACACAGCAGATCTACCAGTGCAGGATGAACCGCCTGAGTATTTTCCTCTTCCCCAGGTTCAATGGACCGGCCAGTCCCTAGACTTTAAAACGTGGAAAACTATGAATCGGATAAGAACGGGGGTCGCTCCAGTAAAATCAAACATGGCAAAATGGGGAAAAATCGACCAAGATGATGTGAACTGTGACTGTGGAGAAACACAGAATATGGAACATCTTCTTACATGCAGAAACTGTCCTCATCGATGTACCCTCGAAGATTTGTGGCTCGCCAACAAAGATGGAACCGACGTAGCCCGAAACTGGGCCGAAATTTTATGAATGACATGTCCGGACACGATAAAGTAAGTAGATCTACCCTCCAATAATGAGACCACTGGTACGTTTGCAGATGATGCTGCCATCCTTGCAGTCGACGAAAATCAAACTATAGCATCTAACATTCTACAGGTACAACTGAATTAAATCGAGATGTGGTCAAACAAGTGGAGAATTAAAATGAATGAAACAAAATCAGTCAAAGTGACTTATACCTTGAGAAGAGACCAGTGTCCCCTAGTTTCACTTCAAAATATCAAACTTTCTCAATCCTCTAGCATCAAATACCTAGGAATACATCTTGACTCAAAACTCAATTGGAAAGAACATATTCTTAAGAAGCGGAAACAAATTGACCTAAGAATGAAAGATCTAAACTGGCTAGTCGGTAGGAAATCGAAACTGACCCTAGAAAATAAAAGCTTTGTCTATAAAGCTATCATAAAACCTATCTGGACGTATAGAATCCAACTCTGGGGATGTGCGAGCAAGTCAAATACAACCATAATTTAAACAAGCCAATCGAAAATACTGCGAACGATAACTGATGCACCCTGGTATGTGTCAAATCTAACGATTCATAAAGGCCTAAGAATCCCGTTCATACAGGATGTGATCATTAAATATAGCACGAAGCACCATGAAGGACTGGAATCACACAGTAACCCCTTACTTTAACCTTTAATAGAACATAATCACAAACTAACCAACTCACCTCAGCTTATAAAATACGGATCAAAAAAATTATGCCGGATGATACAATGGATATTTCAGAAAGCCATAAATGGAGAACAGCTCCCAAAGGAATGGACAGAGGCATATATGCCATCTATATTTAAGAAAGGACATAGAAAACGATGCTAAAACTAAAGAGGAATAACCGTAATATCATCAATAGGAAGATTATATGGGAAGATACTGCGAGAAAAGATAGAGCAAGCGATAAAAGGCAAAATCGGGGAGGATCAGGCAGGCTTCACGGTAGGAAGATCATGCGTAGACCACATATACATACTGGAACAACTGTTGGAAAAGAAAAAAGCAAACAAATAGAGATATACATTTGGCAGCATTTGTGGACTTGAGAAAGGCGTATGACTCTGTACCAAGGTCAGAACTATGGGAGGCAATGTACAAATTAGAAATACAGATGGAACTCATAGAAGCTACAAAAGCTCTGTATAAAGAAAATAAAGTGTCCATTAAAACGGGAACAAGAATCATAGGAGACTTCACCACAACAAAAGGGTTCCTACAGGGTTGTTCCACATCTCCAACTGTATTCAAAATATACTTAGAGAAAGCCTTGACTACATGCAAAAGAAAATGCGAAGGCATGGGAGTACCGGTGCGGAACGAATACCTATATACGTTAAGCTTTGCAGACGATCAAGTAGTGATTGTACAAGACCAAGACGACCTCAGCTACATGAAAAAGAAACTACAAGAAGAATATACCAAGGCTGGCCTAGATATTAACCTCGCGAAAACAGAGTACCTATCTACAAGTGAAGAAGACATAGAAGATCTACAGTTTGATGACAACGTAACAATCAAAGGAAAGGATAAATTCAAATACTTGGGATTTATAATCACGAAAAAGGCAACAACAGAGGAAGAAATTACAAAAAGATTAGGACAAACAAGAACAGCAATCCGATAACTTAACTCAGTATGGTGGGATAGACACCTAAATATGAAGACAAAACACAGATTTATAAAATATTAGTGCGAAGTATTATGACATATGGGGCTGAAAATTGGATCATAAACAAGAAAAACAGCAGTAAGATAGTAGCAACAGAGATGGAATGCTTGCGAAGATGCTGCAGAGTAACAAGAATGGATAGGAGAAGTAATGACGAAATAAAGCAAAGAACATCAATAGAATCATACTAACATACATAGAACAAAAAAGACTTAAGTGGTATGGACATGTAAGAAGAACTAGTGACAACAGATGGATAAAAAGAATAACCGAATGGAGCCCCACAGGAAGGAGGAAAAGAGGACGACCCGAAAATCCTGGAGGAACGAAGTAGACGACACCATGAGTAAGAGAGGTCTAAACGATGGAGAATGGGACAACAGATAGAGATGGAAACGGTTGAGCGAGGGAAGGCAGTGAATACTGTAGAATCCCTAAATATATATAGAACATAATGCCAATAGAAGACTCAAAAGGAACTGGCAAGCTGACCTGAGAAACGATTAAAGTGGTCTTGTCACAGCAAATTAGTTTATAGAACATTATTTGACTTTTGTTTGCTAAAGAGTGTAACTAAATGAAAAAAAGATCCAATTAATCAACGATGCTGCTCAATGTCAAAGTGTTCCTATTACTGTCTCCATAATGATTATCTGAAAGGTATCAGAAACACAATACATTGCCGTTTTCCCAAAGCTAAATATGGTTTTCTCAAGTTACGAAAAAAGAAAAAGGAAAGACATGAACAAAATCCCACAAAAACAAAACTTTCTCAGGGGATTGAGAAATTACCTTACAATAACTCCGTACTTTAGCAGTAGTGAAGACGGATGATCAGCAGTTTCAATATAAATGACAGACAGGTCATCATCGATTAATTTCATATAAATATTGTAAATTTCTGTTTAAGAGTAAGTTATAATTAAGTTAATAATAAAGTGTTAGTTGCTTCTTTAAAAGGACCTTGGAGAGTTTGGAGCCGAAGTGGCTTCTTCTGGGACACATGAATGCCCTGCATTGACTATTTTATATTGGGTACAAAGTATTCCAATCGCTGGGAAGGAATTTCTGTATCCATATTTCTTTTATGGCCACCGTGGCCACCTTTTTTATGGCGTGTGATTTGTTTCTGACTAATTTTTTAACTGTGTGTTTAAGTTTAAGAATAGTTAATTATTCCCTCTCGTCTGTGCCGCTTACCTCATCTCTTTCGTCTTCCTCCAGAAAGGAAAGGAAAAGAAATATAACTTGAACCATACCATTTCTGGATCTCATAAGGCGAGCAAATTCTGAAACAAGGTTACTGTTTTTTCTGGTGGGATAATTTCTTCAGTCTTCATAAAGAACGTATTAATGACAGCCAAATGCCACAGCAAAGTCAATCATACTATTTCCTTCATCATTTCTTTTTCTCATCCCGAAACCTCCATGAACTCTTTATATTTCCGCTCTTTTTCTACCATTTCTCTGTCCATTCAAATCACCTTCAATAAAACACTTTTCGTCTAAACCGAGGGCCCTCCAAAATTTTTCTCTGTATTATGTAGTGTACAGTATGCTTAATTTAAAGTTATTAAAACGTTTTGCTGAAGAAATTGCCTTTTGGTAATGAATGTTGGTGAGTGAGTAACAGTTGCTGCACCATGTATTATGTTAAATTCAAGCAGCAGGTGAATCCAATATCGACGCATTTTTCTCTTTTATTTTCTTAGTTTTCTGACGTCTTCTTAGAAATTGCCAAGCTAAAATTACATCTTCTTCACTAGAAGACATTTCAAATTCTGAAGTTGCAGAATGGGTACGCTCATGTGATCTATTTATAAAATATGCGACATCTCATGTTCCGTTTTATACAGATGTACACTATTATGAAATGCATAACATTTATCGTATGTTGGATGTTGTATGTGTCATGTTGGATATTGCTTGATGCCTTATACCCATTTTAACTTTGTTCGCAATTATTTTCCGAAAATAACGTTACGTCAACTATCCGCCCCTATCAAGCTCGATCTGTTGATAGAATTTGCGCATTTTCGGACTCTAGGCATTGTAAGAATATGCTTACTAGGCATACTAATAGGCTTATTGATTTAAAAAGCTTTGAAGAGGGGGGTCTTACTTCTTCCGTTTAATGTTAAGATTGGCTCCTTTTTTAGCCAGTCCGGCCCTGGTGCGTTTTATAAAAGTAGAAAAATAAGTAATGTTGAAGATAGTGATATGAATGTAGACTAGGCTCCAGAAATAAAAATAATAATATACACAGCACTAAAAAATATACTCAATTTATCGAAACAAAATTTAGAACTAATTGAAGAGGTCTAAGGTTGGTTAAAATAAAGTTCAAAGGGAAAAGAGATTCATGTTAAAAGTGGTAAATATATAATAATAATTACTAATAAAATATCATTTAGTAATATTAAATAAGGTAGAATGATATAGATATTTTTAGACAACTAGTTAGTTTTATTATTTTTTATTTACAGCTGAAATACGTTTCACTTTAGTAAACAAATTTTTATATTATTTTTCATTTTAATAAAATGATTTGCTGTGTTATTTTTCATTTTATCAAAATTCAACTATCATTTTCACATAACAATTATAATAAGTTTTAGTGAAAACACGGCTTAGCTGTAGTACATCCGATTTCTATCGAATTTTGACAATGTACTATATACTCTGGTTATCTATGGAAAACAAAATTTTGGTAGCGGCAACACTGAACATTCTGACTTTCTGCGAGAATCTCGGAAATCACGATTATCAGAATTTATTAAAAATGCTCTCTATAATAAATGATTTTTATTGTGCATATTATAAAGGCATAAGTACTTATGATTATAATAATAATAAAAAATTTCGAAAATGTTTATGATCCACAAGCGTCATTCGTCTTCTATTTTCATGGCTTGCATTGTCAACATATTTGACAGTAGTACAGCTTCCTTTCTTCACTGCAATTCTCAACTTTCTTTTACAGATAATATAATTACTATAAATTCCAACATTAAAGCAATTGATTTTTACTAACTATTAATAAAAAAATATTTTTCCTTAAGAATGGTCTATATAGATAGATAACTTAAAATAAACAACATTCTTCATAAAACCATGTTCATCCGCCATTGCGCTCCAAGTTTCATTCGACTTTTTTTCTAGTGACGTTCATTTCGCGCTCTAAATACTTTCTCTTATGTCCGATAGATGACACAATCAGTTTTAATTTTAAATATAACTTATTTTTTACTCCGCGCAGAATTATTAACTTATTAACATATAACACGATAAGCAGATTTTTAAATTTATTTTCGTGTACAGAATATAAACATATTTGAGAAAAACCCATTTTCCTTAAAATTTTTGAATTTTATTTTTCACAAGTGCGCATGCTTAGATAACATGGCTGCAATGTAAAATAACGTCTGTATTACAAATGGTGACAGCTTTGATCAATATCAGCTGCCATGACGTAAAATTGTCTGTCACTCTCTTTGAGTACACCAAATATTTACCAATGTGAATATAGTTTATTAGGTGTTTTAAAACGAAAATAATCTTTCAAAAACGTGAAATTAAAGAAAGTGTACTAACAGACATGTTTTTGTGTTAAAAGTGAAAGACTCACGCAGGTGCGTACGCAGACGTACTAATAATTTTAACTGAGCCTGCTCCATTTCTGATTAACGCGCGTTTCAGTAATTTAGAAACTGTAGCAGGTTCTCTTAAACATTTAAACACTAAAATTTATAAATAAACCATGTTGATTCAGATAATAGGTTAATGCTTATTGCACTTACAGTAGGAAGCCATATTTCTCATTGATTCTTTTATACATATAGGTACCATGATGTATCCCGCCAAACCACCTTACCGTTTGCGCAAACCCTGAATATGTTCATGTGCATAAGTTTAAAAATTTTATGTGTCCAAATACAAAAAAGAAAATTCGTCACCCCTTTTTAATTTTCATAATTTCAAATATGTTAATCATTCAATGGAAAACTTCTGTCATAATATCTTTACGGAAGGGGGAAGGGGATAGGTACATCAATTATTGATTTTGTACATAGCATTTATACATTCCAATATCTTCATGATCCTGTCGGTACAAAATACACGCAGTAAATATATAAACAAATCAATCTTATGTTATTTGCGTCTTCTTTGAACATAGTGTATGTAATCACCATAAATAGTTGTGTTATCTGTTTGTAAAAGCACTTTACCTAACCTCAACCATTAAAAATTAGTACCATTTAACCCAGAGCCAAAAAATTTAAGCGCAGATATGTATGTAACATCAACTATTTCCTAGCACCGAATTATTTTCTGAATTTGTTTTAGCATGTTTGGACTCATTTCCTAATTCTATATTTTTTAGTTAACTATGCTAGCTTTTTCTATAATTAAACATTGTAGAATTAAACATAAACTCATTGTGGTTGTTGTGTTTCATTTTAAAATACTTAAGTTATTTTATATTAATTGTAATATTTTTCTTTGTTGTATTTATTGCTCCTTTATTTGCTTTTTTAAAACCAAAAAATCTTTGTTTTATTATGCTAGTCCTTCAGTTGAAATTGCATGTCAATTTAAAATACAAAAAATGTTTATGTTTAGTTTCATAATAATAAAAAGGAACATTTATTATCTATTCTCCATGCAGTAATTGTTAATAGAGTGGTATTCAAGTTGATTCAAGGATGATTCAAATTTTCTAATATGATTGAATCACATTTTACATTACTGAATTATAAGTCATAAAACTTTGTGTTTGTTATTAAAGCATTTTCATTTCTACAACATACATTTGTTGTTTTATCTTTTCTAGATTTATTTATAATAAACATTACTCAAGAATAATAATCTATTCAAAGATTAAAAAGTGCAGATATGAAACTTCTATTATTAAATGTGCAAATCTAAACAATGTCACCAAATTTGTCCAATGTTTATAATTTTTTGAATGGTCATTGCTAATATAATCAAACAAAAATTATAATTCAGTTTACTACAGCATAAAATATAAGCAGTCAATTTTTCTTTAAATGTAAACAAATGTTAATGATTAAAAAAAAATAACATTTTCAGTGAGCTATATTTACAACTCTGGCTTATAATGCCTTACTTGGGGAGATTGATTGACTTTCCACATTTTCTTTTTTCAATCAGGTTGTATAGTGTTAACTGAATTGGAATATGGATAGACACAAAACTGTACACGCATGGTGTTTGATTATTTATCAATTGTGACAATTCTTGTTTAGAAAAGATGCTCCATTGTCTATTTTTTTTTAAATAGTCCAGCTATCATTTCTTCATGATAGTCAGCTGAGTGCAGTTTTATGTTTTTGGCCTATAATAAGGCATTAGGTGCAAGCATGTTCTTAGTTCCAGCATGTAGAATTTTAATTCTTTTGTTTCCTGGAAAAAGAATACTTAAGGGGGTAGGGTATTTTTTGCGTTTTTTTAATATTTGTATTTGATAGTATAACTCTTCAAGAGTATCCAGTTAAAATTTTAGAGAGATCGGAGCAAAATTAAGAGAGTTATAGACATTTAGGAGTGAGTGAGTGAGCTGAATGAGTTAAGTGAGTGATTGAGGTGAGAGAGGGAGTGAGGGAAGTGAGCACTCACATAGAAATTGGAATAAGTATAGTGTCAAGTTTTCATAATTATGCACACTTCCTAATTATCTCAAAAACTACTTGATCGATCCTTCTCAAATTTTGTACACTTCTTTTATAGATAAATTACTAGGTCACATTGTTATAATTAATTTTATAACATCAAATTAGTCAAATTTTAACAAAAATTTTTCGAAAATTAAAAACATTGGTCTTTTTTATTTCTAAAATTTGAAAAAACAATAAAATGAACAATGTGTCAACGTTGCGACCTTGCAAAACTCATAAACTAACGAAAACTTTTTGCTTTTTTATCAACAGATGATTCAGTTATATAGGTTACAATGAACACTGCAAAGTAACTTTTTTTTCATCTTGGAAAATTAGCTGCAATTTTCTTAATTTTTAATATTTTTGTACCAAAATTTCAGATAATACTCTTGAAATGTTGTACTATAATTAACTAACGTTATAAATAAATCTATATTAAACAATTTTCAAAAAAAATCTTTAAAATATGTTTAAAATATTGAAAATAAATCCCACCCCTCCCCCTCCCCCTTAAGCAGCATTTTCACTTTCATTCATCTAACCATCAACAGTAGCCATTCTATTCGTGCTTGTTCTATATTTACTTCTACTATTTTTATATCTATCTTTTCTTCTTCTTCATTTTCTCCTATCACTATAGCTTTTGTTTTATTTTTATTAATTGTCATTTCATATTTTTTAGTACTTCATTCCATGATGTATTATAGCACACATGCATTTTTTTCACTTTTATGTTACATTCCTTAATTATGTGATCCATGAATATTATAAATAGCGTTGTACCTAACCTTCTCCTTGTCTCAGGCCCTCGTTTGTAGTAAATGGTTTTGAAGTTCTATTTTTACTGATGGCATAGTTGATATTGCTGTTGTAAAAGTTATTAGTTACCCTTATCATTTTGTTACTAGTACATCTTTTTTTAATATTCCCCATAATTTTTGACTTGGTACCATGTTAAAAGCCTTTTCAAGGTCTATATGCGCAAGATACATCTTTTTTCCTGTTGATGATATTTTTCTATTATTTGTTTGATTGTAAATATAGGCAATCAGTTTTTGGTATGTCTAGATAACATGTGTAACTTAATTCCAATGACCTAACGTATATACTATTTAACCTAAGGTTCTTCTCTTTTCAATCCTAACCCCCCGGAGGGAGTGTAATGGTTATCATGATGTCATGTATTGCCCTATTATCCAAAGATCTCTGTCTCTAGTCATTTCTTTTAACGCATGAATAGGTCTTTTACATATTTCTGTAATTTGATTGATCCATCTTGTTGGGGAACATCTTCGTGATCATAGGCCTTCTACCTTTCCTTGGATAACAAAACTTTTCATGTATCTGTCTCTGTTCTCATAACATGTCCAAAGTATTTTAATTGTTGGAGATGGACTTGGCTGGATAACCGTTGGATGACTTTTAGCTCATTTAAAATTTAAATATTTGCCCTCTGCTTGGCCCAGGGAATTCGTAACATTCTTCTCCAACAGAACATTTCAGTGGCATCTATCCTTCTTCTTTCCGCTTGTCATAGGGTTTAAGTTATGTCAGTATTGAGAATATTAATCTATCTCATTTTTAGAGTTTGTGAAATTTGAGAGTCCTTCCATATAATACAAGACCCCACTGCAGGAATACTATGTTTGTAACGTAGTTCATCAAACTTACATTCTTACATACATTTAAAATTAGGAGAACATTCATGTTTTTTATATCAAATTCAAGCTAATTTTTTTCTTAATATGATGATATAATTTTGCCTCATAATATGCTCCCCATATTTATTATGTAATTGGAGACAGTATACATCCTCGTCTGATACCTTGTTCTGGATGGAATTCGTTTGAGAGTGTGTCAAGCACTTTAGCTGTTCCAGTAGTGTGTTTGTATAGTTCAGTTATAAGTGAAATTAAGTACTGTGGTACGCCTACTTCTTTTAGTATCTCTATCTATAAGTGTTGCCTTTTGACCCTGACGAACGCTTTGTGATAATCTATAAAAGGATATATAGTGGGATATTGAATTCCCTAGAGATTTTTCTATTATTTGTCTTACGTTCAGAAGATGTTCTAGAGTACCTCTACCTTTGGTAAATCCAGTTTGCTCTTGGGGTATTTCTCTTTGTAGGAAAGTTTTGTGAAAGGGAGATGGTTCTATAGTTGTCGCATTTATGTAAGCTGCCTTTTTTATGTATTGTGGTTATTGTAGATTATGTCCAGTCGTCAGGCCATTGCTTGGACTGCCATATTTTGTTACAGAGCAACTGAAGCAATTTTATTCTGGTTTCTTCTGTAGCTTTGAGCATTTCTGCTGTTATCAATCTGGACCTGGTGCTTTGTTATACTTGAGGTTACTGATCGCCAGTCTTACTTCATTCTCGAGTATGTTAGGTTCTTCTTTGATTTTTTCAATAGTTTAGTGAATAAGTTCTGGCGTTGATCATCTTTATATAGATCCCGGCAATATAATCTCAATGTTTCTGTTATATCTTCTCTGTTGGTTCTCAGGGTCCCTGTGTGATCTTCAATGGCCCAAGTTCTGGCTTTAAAGTCTCTTGTTATGTATCGTGTTTTTCTAAATAAATCTCTTAGCTGATTGCTTTGATCGTGGCTCTCAATTTCTTTGCATATATTGTGAAAGTATTTTTGTTTATCAGCCTTGCATCTTTGTTTTATTAGTCTCCCACATTTCTTGTGATATATCCTTACTTTGCACTTCTTGGAGAAGATCATCCTTCTTTCTTAGTTCTATCCTCGTTGTCTCTCTCCGTTTGTTGGGCGCTTTAAGTTTGAGCTTTGATCCACATATCGCCCCTGGGTGTGATCTGACTGTTTGGATTGATGATCTCCAGTGAATATTATTGGGAATGTAGTCAATTTGATTTCTAGTCCAAGGACTTTTCCAAGTATAAAGTCGGCGTACATGGTATTTAAATCGAGTATTCATAATAGAATAGTTAAACGCCATTTTTTTAGTCTAGAGAGATGGAAGAAACAGGAAAAATAACAGAATAGTTATTTGTGATAGCAAACTCGATTAAGTAGTCTCCTCTTTCATTTCTCTGACCTATGCCAAACTTTCCTAGTACATTCTTTAGGTCGTCGTTCTGTGTAGTGTTGACTACTTTTGCCTTAAAATCACCGCATATTAAGGTTAACTTTTTATTTGAAATGTTGGTAATTGTTGTTTCCAATTTTTCGTAGAATTCCTCAACTGTTATGTCATCTGATGTACTGGTTGACGCATAAACTTGTACAATATTGAGTTTATGTGGTGTACCTTCCAATTTAAGGAGAACTATCCTATTGCTCACAGCTTTAAATTCAACGATAGACTTTTGTAACCTCGGTGAGACCAGAATGCCAACAGCTGTATAGTTCTGGGTTTCACTGCCAGATAAGTAAAAATAATTGCCAATATGTGTTCTAAAATGACCCTCTCCTACCCAATGCGTTTCGAGATTTCAATGTTATACGGTGGCAGCTCTCTTACAATAAACAGTGACAGCTTACCTGTGATTGTCTTTAGCCCTTGTACGTTCCATGTACTGACATTAATTAATTTTCTTTGTTTTAATTTCTGTGGACTAGTAGCCGAATTTCCACACGATGCCTGATCACGAACATTCCCAATTTGGTGGCCAATTTCTCACTCCTTGATCTTGACCTTGACTCAAGGTAGCGTGAAAGTATCTCCGAGAATGGCTCGGAAAACATCCAAGGCATTCTCTTAGACATCACGCATAAATTTCTTGGGAATGATAATGCAATGGATTTCCCTGCCCTATTGCATTATAGTATCACAACCATTCTGCTGATACAGCTCTGCTTGTGAAAATCCAATGATAAGCCGTACCCAGAATCATTTTCTAAGGTTCTTGTAACATAACAAATTGTGGTTACATTAGGCAACATTATTTTCATTTGATTTCTTATGTAAACTTCGTCCCCCTGTTATTCTTCTATATATTTCCTCTTTTCCGACCTTCGCATTTATGTCACCAATGATTATCTTTATATCTTATTTTTGTATATTCCCTATTAGGTTGCTTAGCTTTTCGTAGAACTCTGTTTTGATTTCTAAATCTTTATCTTCAGTAGGCGCATGTACATTAATGATACTTATCTTCCTATACTTTCCTCTTATTCTCAAGTAACATATTCTGTCTGATATTGGTTGAAAATCTGCAACTTCTTTGTTTACTTTCTCCTGACACCATCAATCCCACTTCAAAATATCTCTTGCCCCCCCCCCCCTCTTGAACAGTATGCTCTTTTCCTATTTTTATTATTTCATTTCCCAGTTCACCTATATTTATTATCAGACCATTTTATTTTTGTGTTTTTCTTATACTTTCTAAGCTATTTGATTAAAAAGAATAGCAGTATTTTAAATTTTCGGTATGTCATAAAATCGACAATTTTCGGGAAAATTAAAAAAGTCGCTGACGGGAATCGTGTGAGACTCGATTTAATAAAGCGATAAACAAAGTTTGGTGAGAGTATCTATCATAAACTTTTTTACCGACTATTTTTTAATCTAACTATTATTGACGATTTTATAGATTGCTTTTCAGCAGGCACATCGATCTAGGGTTCTTGGTGATAGTGTACACTTGTACTAATCATTTTTGGTGATTTATATGGTCACGCCAATATAAATCACGGCAGTGATTTTCGTATTCAACTATTCAGTTATTAGTTTCATTTAGTAAATGATTAGCTGTTCTGGTATTTGTTACTCACCAATAATTACCTCACCAAGTATTCCAAGGGCAGTTCACTTTGCTTTGATATTTATGTTTTTTTCCTGAATTGTATTGCTGTTTTTTATAAAAAAAAAAAATATAAAAAAAGGTTTTTAATTTCCCGAGATTTCTTTAATGTGCTTTCATATTGGCTGTATATTTATGATAGTTTTATTTCAGGGGGCGTGTGTTCCATGGTACAGGTGAATGGTGTTGATAATGAATAATTCAAACGGAAATCAAAATACAGAACAAATTGCAATGGTCGTAGGTTCACCCGGTGGGATGTCGGTTGCTTCTGATGATGACGACAACTGTCCGTCATCACCAGGGTCGGCTTATGACGAAGGATCCGATCTTATGGCTGCCGCCATGGGAGATGAAGTTACCGCACAACTTGCTGCTGCAGGTAAGAGATTCAACATTTACTCTATATCGACTTTTACATGTAATCTAAATACCTACTCTGGTTTAAATTAAGATTATTATAGGTAAAATATTTATGTTAAAAAACATTTTATCACTCATGTTCTGTAAATACTTATTGTTTTATCTTCTGGAAAGTCGATTTATGGTATATAACAATATTGTGACCCTTAAAAACTACCCCCTACAATGAAATAAATAAATAAGGTATTTATAGTGACATAAGTATTAACACACTAAATATGGCAGGAGACACACACACACAGACACACACACACACACACATACATACACATATTCACAGGGTGAGTTCTTAGTGCGACATCGTTCGATAATTCCATTGTGGTACAAAATATCCAAAAAACTTATTTAGAAAAAATGTAGGCAATGCTATTCTCCATACTTGGAAAATATGTGGAATTCTACAGGTTGATTAATAACTACGTAGTATAGCAAACATACAATTTTTTAAGTGGGACACCCTATATATTTTTTCATATTTATATTCTTCTCGTAGCACTACAACCCGGGGTGGGTTTTGGCTGACTGCACAACTTGCTTCCATCTTAAACGATCGTCCATAGTAGTTGGGTCAGTGAGCAGCCCCATCTTCTTAGATCTGACCATATATTGTCTCTCCATCGCATTCGTGTACGTCCTAAGGGCCTTCTTCCTGTGGGGGCTTCCTCCCATATTAACTTGGCAAGGCAATTTATTAAAAGTCTCCTTCACATTGGTTACTGTGTTTCCCACAATGTCAATGTCATCTGCGTATGCTAGTAGTAATTTTGATCCATTTACTGTCAGTAATTCTGTTTTAAGTTGTGCTGCTCTTACTACTTTCTCCAGGATGATATTAAAGAGGAGAGGTTTCGAAAGATTCTGAGAGTTTGTTACCTATCCGTATTCTGGATCTACAGCTGTTCACACATAACTTAACAAGCTGGATAAGTTTTTTTGGAACTGAAAGTTCTGCCATTGCATTCCACATCCGATCCCTTTTAATGCTGTCGTACGCTTGTCGGGAATCTATGAAGAGATTATGGATAGTTCTATTGAATTCCCATCCTTTTCCAAGCAGCTGTCTTAGAGTAAAGATCTGATCTATGGTCGATCTAAGTTTTCCGAAGCCGGCTTGGTATTCCCCCATGAAATTTTCTACAAACGGTGCCAGCCTACTTAATAGGATGTTCAATAAGATTTTATATGCCGTATTAAGTAGGGAGATGCCTCTATAATTAGAGCACTTGGTTTTGTCTCCCTTTTTATGGATGGGGAATATTACACTTTCGTGCCATTTTGTTGGTATTTTCTCTTAGTTCCATATAAGTATTATTAGTTTGTGTATTTGTCTATGTAGAATTTCTCGTCCCTACTTAAGGAATTCAGCCAGTATATTGTCAGAGCCTGGAGCTTTTCCGTTCTTCAATTTGTTAATTGCTTGCAATGTTTCATCTATTTTGGGATAGTCTACCGGTAGGTCCACTCCAAAATATATATTTTCTCCATGTTCTTCCTCTTGAAGTATGTTTAGTAAAGTCTTGAAATATTCTTGCCATGTTTGGAGCAATTCTTTTTCATTTATTATTAATTCATAATTTTTTCTAAGTACAGACACGCATCTAGGTCTAAAGCCTTTCTTTTCGTTTGACACTGATTTGTAAAATGCTCGACTATTTGACTGTTGCCTATTCCTTTCCATTTCGTCATATTTCTGTTGTTCGTACTTTCTTTTTTTCTCTCTAATTAATTTTCCTGTTTCTCGGCGTGAAGTTGCATAGTTTTCTTTACTTTCTGCTGTTCCTTGTTGAAGCATAATGTTTCGCTTTATCTGTCTGTCGTGTAGTTTTTCTTGACATTCTGTATCAAAACATTTTCTTGTTCTCTTCCTGCTTTCTCCTATTATTAGTTCTGCTGACTCCGTAATTGATTTTTCCATTTCTTGCCACAGCCTTTCGACATCATTGCTCTGGTCTACTGTATTTAGATGCTGTTTAATTTCTTGTTTGTAATTTTCTTGGATTTCCTCATTTTGCATTTTCTCGATGTTTCACTTTCCCAATGCTTCGTTGGCCTTAGGTTTCTCTGAAGATATTCTCAACCTGATTTTGCTCTTACTAGGTGATGGGCTGTATCTCCATCTACTCCCCTGAGGCTTCTTATATCGAGCACATTATATTTATATTCCTCTCATAATAATTATATAATAATAATAAAAAAGAATTATTCTTGTTCTTATAGTATTGGACTTTGTATTAGTATACAGAGTATTTAACAAGTTATGACCATTTTTATTTCGAAATCCCTATGAAATCAACGCCATGTATATAAAGAAGTAATGCATAAACAATTATTTATTTTATATAATAAAGTAAACAATATATTGTAGTTTTTAAATTAAGTTTAATTGAAATCATTGACTAAAATTTGTATACAGGGTGAACTACAAAACGAAATTACGATTTTCTCAATTTTTTTAAATGGATCACCCTCTATTTGATTTTTTAGAAATATTGTATTTATGATATTCTTTCATTTTTATATAGCATTTCCTATACCTAAACTCATTATTTTCCGAGATATTTTTAGTTTTCTTCAAATTTCGGGAATACATTCAATTTTTGTAAGTAGAAATAATTATTTAGATATTCCGATTCCGATATTCAGATGACCGAGCCACATTTCTTAACATTTTCAAGTCACTTTTATTTAAAAGCTTTTCTTATTCTATTTTTCATATCATCTGGCGTTGTTGGAGGCCTCTGGTGTACAAAGTACGAAAAAAAAATCGGTCTCTTTGCATTTGCTGCTGAGACCATTGACAAAAAGCTAATCTGCGTTGATAATCACTTGATATAACTGTATGCGGTAAGGATGCAGTTTATGTTTACGAAGGATTTTTACCGCCGAAGTTTGACTAACGTAAAGGCGGGTACACATATGCGAGCAGAACTGTTCGCGAACCGTTTGTGAACGCTATATTCGTTAATTTGTACGACGGGACGAACCGCTAGCGAGCTGTTCGTTCGTTGCTCGTCAGGAACCACAGCATGTCGGTTTTTGGGACGAACACAAAGAATGTTCGCAGAACTATAAATTGTGTCTATAAATTGTTTCTGCCAAGTGTGCGATGATATCATTCTGTTAAGGCGGGTACACATTTGCGAGCAGAACTGTTCGCGAACCGTTTGTGAACGCTATATTCGTTAATGTGTACGGCAGAAAAAACCGCTTGCGTACTGTTTCATCGTGACTCGTCGCGAACCAAATTGTTGCGGTTTATTTCACGACTTCAAAGGAAGCTCGGCTTTCAGTTTGGACGGCGCTTACTAGACGCAGCGAACATTTTTATTGTGTCATCAAATCGACATGGTGTGAATGACGTGTTCCTTCCTAGAGAGACGTGAGAAAACAGTAAACTGATTATTGTCATGGACGTATAAATAAAGATAAAATCTTTATTTATACGTCGATGATTACTGTACATAATTTTATTTTTGTTAAACAAGCAAAAACAGGAACATAAATCAGTACCCAAATTATAAATAAAATGAATCATTTCGCACATGTTTGTTCGTTGTTGGTTTGTCGCTTTCCATGGATCGAGATAAGTATGCGATTAGTACGATGTAGAATATTTTTCAAGGATCTGTACGCGTACTGTACGTATACCGTTCGGCTCGCATATGTGTACCCACCTTAATGTTGACGTGAAATTTCACGAGTACTGATGTGGAGATCTTCAGTAATAAAGATATTTCAAAACCTCGTGTACCCTACAAACATTTATTATACCATTTTAATTTTATAGGAAATTAGGCGACAGGGTAGGAATTTGCACGTGCTAATGATGTCCAGTATTTCCAATAAACATGATTTATTATTATTATGTTTCTCTAATCTTAAACCTTCCACTTAGTCATCACATTTTTATTTTATCTCACATTGAAAGATGTAATAAAAATTTACGACTTCCCGTCTTCACTGCCGATAAGAATTGCTGTGTAAAAATGTGAAATATTTACATTGCCAATTTGACATAAATAAAAATAAACCTTTTAAGAACTGAAGAAAATCTAGAGGACAAATAAATAAATAACAAATCAATGTATGATAGAAAAATAATAGGATTTTGGTTTTACTTTACTTTACTTAATCAGTAGACCCATTTGTACTTTTCGGTGTTGGCTCGTTTATAATACAATTCATTAAATTACAATATTTTACAATCTTCTGAGGTGTCCTGGCTCTTAACGAACTTTCTCCATTCCTTCATATCGAATGCCATCTGTGTTGCTTCCTGCCAAGTCTTACCCTTAGTCTGCAGTATCTGTGAGATGTCACTGTTCCATTCTTTAATGGGTTTTCCTCTTCTGTTCTTTCCTATTGGTTTGGCGTCCCACAGTCTTTTTACTTGTCTATTATTGTCCATCCGGGTTAGATGTCCGAACCATGCCAATTTTTTCTCCTTGATTGAGTCGAGTATCGGTTTGATTTTGAGTCTTTCTCTTATTTCTTCATTTCTGATTCCATCAGTTCTTTTTACACCGATCGTTCTTCTGAGGTATTTCATCTCTGCTGCCTGAATTCTGCTCTGATGTCTTTTATTTAATATCCAATTTTCTGCTCCATATGTCACTGTAGGTCTATATATTGTTTTATATATTGCCATCTTGGTCTTTGTTGATATTTCTGTTATTAAGGAATCCTCTATTTAGTGCTTGGAATAGTTTTCCTGTTTTTTTTTTCATTCTGTTGTTAAGATCGTCCTCGATGTCTCCTTTGTTGTTGATTACTGTTCCTAAGTATTTGTATGAATTTGTCTGTATTATTTTTTGTTGGTCTATCATTACTTCTATTTGATCTTCCGTCCCTTGGTTCCTTGATATTTTCATTATCTGAGTCTTCTCTTTGTTTACTTTTAAGCTGTATTTGCTTGCTTCTAGATTCCATTTCTCTAAGTTGTATTTCAGTTTTTCTGCTGTTTCTGCAATTAATACTATGTCGTCTGCAAATATACACATATCAGCGTTTATCATTTGCATTATGTTCCAACCGATGCAGTATTTCTTGAATGTTTTCTTACATTCTTTCACTCTCTCTTCTATTACATTTATGAATAGCACTGGGCTGAGACTTCCCCCTTCTCTAACTCCCTGAGGTGTTTCAAATGGTTCTGACTGTATATTTAACATTCTTACTGTATTTGTTGTTTTCATGTATATACTCTTTGTTGCTTCTATCAGTTCTTCACTTACTTGTTTCTTCTTTAGGCTTTCCCATATATCTTTTCTTTTGACTGAGTCGAATGCTTTTTCCATGTCTATAAAGCTCAGATATATTTCTCTATTTTTCTTGGCTTTTTCTATTACTTGTTGCATGGTGAATATATGGTATTGTGTGTTGTGTCCTTTCCTGAATCCACTTTGTACGTCCTCTAATTTATGTTCTATTTCTTTGCTTATTTTCCTTTCTATTATGGTTTCGTATACTTTTGCTGCTACCTCTATAGTTCTTACAGTCTTGTGTTTCCTTTCTTGTATATACATAGGTATAATTACTGCATTTGTCCATTCTCTGGGTATCACTTTTCTCTTATTATGTATACAATTTTTCTTTTGCTTTTACTCCTATATATTTCATCATTTCTGGTGCTACTTCATCGCTTCCTGGTGCTTTTCCGATCTCTATTTTTCTTATTGCTTCTTCCAGTTCTTCTTTTTCTAGGATGTTGCTTTTAAATTCAGCAAAATATGTTTATACGAGATGAAAACCTCGAATTCCTTGGGAAAAATATTCCCATGATATTTTTTGCATAATCACTTTCATAAAATACCGCAGAATAATGTTCAAAAGGTCGCTTATACAAAAAGTAGTCCTAATTTATTAAACTGTTTTGTATAAGTCCATTTTTAGGTTGTGATAAGGGCCTCAAACAACTAAAAACAATGTTTTTAAATTAAATAAGCCCAAACTAAAGTATCAGAAACTGATAGAACAAGGTTTGATGAATTCAAAAATAATTGTGTGTTTTTGTGCCTTCAATCATCATTTTTCGTTTTTTTTTTCAGTTTTAAATTGTTTATGAGTTTAAACGATCAACTTTAGAGAAAAATTACAACTAACCTTTTTTATTCAGAATGATCCAAAAAATGATAGACTATTAAAAACGGTTCACAAAAAAAAATAAAAATATTAAAGCTATTTCACTAACGTAAAAACTAGTTCGTCTCTATCTCGATACGATAATGCACTGAAGAGAACTGCATGTTTTTAGCAATGCCTGATATTATTGTTTCGTTCGTAGATCGACGTCACTAAATGATTACGTCAGGTCCACGACATTATGAATTATCCCTAGCTATCAGTACATAATATTCCTTTTCTTCAGTTAACAGTTTTGGTTCTCTCATTTTTTTCATATACAACTGACCCAGTGTGTGCAAACAAAACGATCCATTAATTTTTCAAAAGCTTTGGCTTCCTCCGTTCAGGATATCTCTCGTGATATATTTTGGATTTATATTTACATCGATATAATGTTTCAGTAGAGCAGTAAATTGTAGTTGAAATCAGTAGATCTACTGAAAAATCAGTAGACCTGACAACCCTGCGAGAGGTAGTAATGAGCCACGTACATGCACTAAAATCTGGCGGTCACATGTCACATTCAAACTGGACTCACTTTACGAGGGTTTATTAAATGAGCGTTACAACTTATTTCAAATCAAGTGGCGAGCCCTTCCACGAAATAGTTAATCGCGCAGACAATAGAATATCTATGATCAGACCCATGCAGTGGCGTTGCAATATTAAACAAATTAAATTATTTGAAATCGCACCAATTACAAAATTATTACTCACTTAAATGGAGTTTCATTATACACAGAGTGTTTTATAGATACCAAACGTTTTGTTTGTTGTAATACCATCTTTAATAATTAATACTCTATAAAGTTTGGTAAAAGTTAATTTATAATTTAGTATCAGTAACCTTAAAACCGTAATTATAAAGTTATTATTAATGACTCTTTAACGACTCGTTAAGGACATACAAAGAAATGATAAGAATTATTTCCGAGAATTTCTAGTCATTGGATTTCAAGCGAGTTCGTAATTTAGTTTCATTATGTTGTCGAATCTCAACAAGAAAGGTGTTACCACGCGTATTAGAACTATTTTGTAGAATGGAGATGGTTAAGTGTAGTACGAGTAAACAGATCAGATTGACATCAGAATCCAAAGGAATAGTTTACAATATATTTAAATATATACAAATACTATTTCCTAAAGATAATCGAACCAGTATTAAACAAAGTGACACATTAAACAAGGAAAGAGAGACTCTTTCCTTGTTTAAGAAATCAAATTTAGTTGGGTTATGTTATTGTTTGTCCCAACTGTCACACGAAAGATTATTTGTATTTGTATTAAAGTTTTTTAACATTTGTTTCACATTTTAGACTATTATTGTTATTATTTAATTAAAATTTTATTGTGTTCTAGTGTTAAAAAAAGTATTTTAAGTGTATTATGTATTAATATTATGTAATATTAATATTATGTAATATAACAAATAAATAGATAAATTAGAACCCCTACACCACTGTATGATTATTGTGAAGTGTCATGAAATTTAAATTTGGCGCATTCGCATTTCCGGATATGTCCGCTATCAGAGGCCATTTTTTTGGTCTCCTTTTAATAACGATTAGATTCCCTCTTTTGTCTTTTTGCTCGATGATGCCAAGCGTCGCAAGCGACAATATTTATATCACAACGTTACATCACTGTACAAAAGTAACCGCCCACTTCCCCACTTTTTCGAATCTTGCGAGTGCGCAGCTTGTCTATTTTAAGTTAAACGTGCGCTACCAGCTCTCACTTCTCTTCACTCTAGAGCGCGTGCGTTACTAGTGCTAAGCTTGCTGAAAAACCGGTATTTGTTTGTTGAGCACCGGTGTGCTCTAACGTAGTGTTAATCCAGGTGATTAATCCAGGGAAATAAGCAACATTTTCCGTGACCAGGACTTTGCAATAGCCAGGTATTTGACAAGTTTTTCCATTTATATAATATACAGTTATAGTAAGAAAACATACCTTTTCTGCAAAAATTTCGGCGTTCTTGCGTTGTTAAGATAGAAAACCTTCAAAATAATGTAAAATGTGTATAATGTATTGTAAAATGTTTTAAATTAATTTGTTGCTCGTTAAACAGCAAAATAAGACAAAATCGTTTATTTTTTATAACCGTTGTAACATATAAGTAGATCCTATAGGCATGTTTCTGCTGTTAACTATAGATAAATTTTTGAGTTTACATTTTCATTTTGATGAATAAATCATAAAGCTAAAATATCGCGATCAAGTGCTTCGTAAAATGGAATAATACAGTTCTTTAGTTCATTGTTCGGTTCAAAACCTTATATTTCTCTTGGAAATGTGGGGTCACACCAAGCTATGTGGGGTCACACCAAGTACAAATATGACAAATTCGAACGAAGCATTTCAAATCTTTGATTAAAACTATCCGAATCAAATATTTCTGTTTTGTTTCATCCTGATACATGAACCGGTTCTTGATTAACGATAAGTTTACCTATGTTAGAGTTCGGTTTATATTTTTCATATAAATTGAATATAAATATAATAAACTGATTTGATCACCTACTACCTTTTAAGTAATCGTTCTAGAATAACTAAAAGCGAAGCTTTTAGAGAAATTCCACGGTAGTTTTTTCACTGGAGTTTGTCTCATTTTTTTATAGGTCGGGCATACTATACTTTTCTTCCAGTCGTCAGGTATTTTCTCTTCTTGCCATATGTCTTTAATGATCGCGTGGATGTGACTTGATAAGTGGTCGCCACCTACCTTATATAGTTCTGCTGGTATTTCTTCAACTCCCGGGGATTTATTGTTTTTCTGGGCCTTAATAGCTTCCTAGAACCTCCTCTATGGTTGGAGCTTCTACTCCATTCTCTTCTACGTAGTTTGTACCCATTTCATCTTCCATGTCTACTTGTGTACTAAGTAGGGTCTGAAAAGAAAATAATGCTTCCAGGTTTCTGTGACTTTTTGTTGGTCACTGATTATTTGCCCACCTTCATCTTGACATGTACTTGTTTGAGGTTTTCATAGGCTCTTTTTTTATTTCTACATATCTTGTCTGCTTTCCATCTTGCGACTTCAAATGATGTTCATCTTTCCCGTGTTCTTGTTATATACATTTTGTGTTCTTCATTTCTTTCCTCTATTGCTTGTCTGCACTCGTCATCGAACCATGCTCCTCTTCTCGTCTTTTTCTTGTTTAAGTTTGGTTTGGAGTAAAAGATGGTCTGATCCACAGCATGTTCCTCGACATGTTCTCACATCTGAGATACTACTGGCTGCCCTTTTGTCTATCGGCACAGGGTCGGTTTGATTGGTTGTGGTTCCATCTGGTGACATCCATGTCATTTTGTGTATGTCCTTATGTGGGAAGCATGTGGAACTTATCAAAAACACCCCATTCTCTCTTGTTTCATTGTGCAGTGGGTGTTTTCCTATTGTGCCATAGAACTGCGGCTCCTTGCCTATTTTAGCATTCATATCACCCATTACAATCTTCATGTTATTTTTGGGCGCATTGTCATATACTATCTCCAGCTGTTGGTAGAAGCTTTCCTTAGTATGTTGTTCTTGTTCTCCTGTTGAATGTTTATCATTGTTAGGTGAAAGACATATTTATATAGGCATATTAATTCATTAATTATTATTTTATTTCATTAATTTTGAAAATGTCGAATGAACAATATTTATCACCTGTGAAAAATAAATACAGTAGTGATAGTAGTGCTGAAAAAACAACTTTGTGAATCTATGGATGATTCAATTAAACAGGAGTCTAAAATATAAGCATATTTAAATATTTTCAGTAATTTTAATGAAAAATTATCATTTGTTAGTTTGAGTTATACTTTCTGTATTGAATCTTAAAAAAAACAATTATTGGTTAACTTTAATGAATGTACAAGCTGAATATAGCTGCAAATGTGAATCATGGCAAAATATTTCGGTATGGTAATGTTGGCATATTTTTATAATGTATATTATCATTGTTTAAATAGGACTAGTTAGACAATTCTTATGGAACAAACGTTTGAATTTTACTCTGCCGTCATGTGGCGGCCTCTAGTCATAAATTTAAAAAACTATTAACAGAAACTTAATTCTCGGCAGGATTCTATTCGAGTATATTTTTACCTGTCTCATGACTAAGGCAAACCTGTACACGGATGCCAGATTGTGAAGAAAATATAAGACTAATAAAATGCTTATTGTTATTATCGTTGTATGCGTCTAGTGAAAGATAACTTGACTATTTCGAGCGAATATTTCAAAATGTTTTTATACTTTGAGACTTGCTAAATCTAAATCGGTTAGTAATCTATTTAAATAAAGTAGGTAAATGCTGACTTTTTTTAATTTTTATTAGTTTATCAGATATTTATTTTGGTTATATGATTTGCTAGAAAAGGATTAAATATTTAATTGAAATACACTCGATTGCTATCGTCTTAGAACACTCA
Source organism: Diabrotica undecimpunctata (assembly GCF_040954645.1). Lineage (NCBI taxonomy): Eukaryota > Metazoa > Arthropoda > Insecta > Coleoptera > Chrysomelidae > Diabrotica > Diabrotica undecimpunctata. The sequence goes on from NC_092812.1 coordinate 54,761,414, forward strand.
TGCGGAGGTTTATTTTTTAGTCAAGACTTAAGTTTTATCATTGTTTAAAAAAGAAAATCTTTTTAAACAATGGTTTTATGTATGTTTTGAGAAAATTAAATTTTCAATCTTTTAATCTTTAAAATGACGTTTGAAAATATAGTAAATTTATGGGTATGGTTTTTTGATAATGGTTTTGAAACAAATAAACACATCGATATGCCACAACAAGAGGCAACACATATTTAGGGACAAATTAATCTATGTGTTGGGATAAAAGGAATAATAATTAACAACACTTTAATAAATAGTATCCTTTATTTTATTTATTTATGTATTTTATAATATAAACACCAGTTTTGTATTTCTGTTTACATAAATGAGAAGTTTAAATGAATGAGCTGTTCATTAATGAAATAATTTTAAATTACAAAGTGATAAAGATACAATTAGTGATAAAAATTGATTGTAACATTGTTTTCATGAACTAAAATAAGCAATGTATGTAGTGCGAAACACTATTGGCACCGTGGATGGTTGTTTTGCTATCGAATACGTATGAAAAACGCGTGGTGTCGTTAACAAACCTTCCTCTTCTACCTCACTATATTTTTTTGGTTTGCATTTAGATAGTTTTGGTCAAAATGCTTACTGCATAGAAATTTTTTTTTTAAATCGGGTAGCTCCAGACTTTTCAATGCAGCATTACCTACAACAATATTATTATTAACACAACTGAAAAAAAAGCAATTTTCTGCACAATAAAGTAAAAAAACAATTTAAGTTCTGTATTCAAAATATAAATAACTTGGCAGTTATGCCAACATATTTTTATATATATATATATATATATATATATATATATATATATATATATATATATATATATATGTATATATATATATATAAGAATATATATATATATATATATATATATATATATATATATATATATATAAGAGTAAGAAAAAAGAAATTTTTTAGATAGGAAAAAAAAGATTCCATAGACTACCAAAAACAAATTTTTTTTGGTAGTATGGGTATGGGATCTAGTCTTTCACCCATTCTAAGTAGCTATATCAAGGATGATGTTATCAGTGATTGTATCAACAATTGTACTTTTTTCATTCCTTTTTTTAAAGATATGTAGATGATTTAGTTTTGGCACTTCCTAAACACAAAATTATTGAAATAGTCAACATTTTTAAGTATCATAATCAACATATACAATTTACAGTTGAGGAAGAGGTAGACAATTCTCTAGTTCCTTAGAGTAGGTTTCAAATCCAGTGCTTTATACAGGTTGGTGAATTGTTTGCAGTTGGTAAGTTTGGTATGGTTGATTCATAGTTGTAATAGTCGATGCTTCTCTTCTAGTTATGAAGTCTAGGGAGAGATGACCAATAAAAGATTATGAAAATAAGTTTATGAAAAGTTGTTTTGCTCTTTTGCTCTAAGTTTTGTCAAGTATCCTCTACCGACTTTTTGAAAACGAATTTCGAGATTCGTTAGCTAGTTGAATTGGACCGACTTCAGTCACCCCATGGTTGGTAGCTTCTTTGGCAAAATGATCTGCTGTTTTATTACCAGTAATTCCGGTGTGAGAAGGCAGCCATATGAGAGAGACTGTTACATCGTAAGCAGAGAGATTTTGGTATATGTCATGAATGTTTTGAACTAATAGGTGCTCAGTGAAAATTGTATTGACTAAATGGATATATGAAAGAAAATCTGAACAAATGGCAATATGTCTGTTTTGATGTGAGATACATTTAAAAGCCAACACAATACTATATAGTTCACCTGTGCCAACGTTGCATATTAAGGGTAACCGAGATGATCTTACAAGTTCATGTTTAGTGGTTACTGCACAACCAATACCAGTGGTAGTTTTAAAAGCATCTGTATAGAGAATTAAATTCTAAAAATGCTTTCTTTATAAGAAGGTTAGAAAATTCAAGTTTGTTAAAAATAGTGAGTGAGGTATATATTGAAGGGATATCTTTAGCCCAGAGGGGAAGTAAAGGTAGAGGAAATAAACTAGTCAGAAAAAGGTCAATATTTTTAAGTAGTGGACAAATTAATTGAGGTATAGGTTTTATGATAAGGTGTTGGTTATTGTTAGTGGAAGAAGACGGCATTGTGGCAATTAGGGAATGAAAAAGATTAAATGGATTTGCAGATGTTGATGCAGCATACGAAAGTAGAAGTGATTATCGTCTTAGGGTAGGAGAAAGTTCATTAGACTAAGCGAAAAGCGCTCAGACCTAGAAGTAGTTTTATTGGCAACCCATTGAAGATGACTGAGGGTTTTAAAAATGTTCAACCTTTTAAAACAATTGATTTTAAGTTCAGAGATTTGATTTTTTCAATTTAATCTGGAGTCAAACATAAAACCGAGAATTTTACAATAATTAACACCAGAAAGTAGAGAATTGTTAAATAAAATTTGGGGTAAGGGAGTGGAAATCCCTATGGAAAATTTTATTAATTTGGTTTTGCTCTCAGAGAGTAATAATCCTAGTTCGTTAAATCTATCTTGAAGTAGATTTACTACACTTTGTATAAGTTTATGTGAGGATGGGACAGATTTAAGATGGCAGTAAATGATTAGGTCATCAGCGTATTGAACATATTTGATGGGAGGCAAATTTCGTTGATGGCAAGAATGAATAAAGTTAAACTTAATGCAGATTCTAAAGGGACACCTTAATTTTGAGGAAGAGATCGAAAAAGTTTACCCTTGGCAAGGACTTTAAAGATTCTTTCAATTAGATATTTTTTTACAAATGAGAAAATATTACCATTTAAATTATAGTGGGAGCTTTTGTCAATGATTGCTTTTCTGGAGATTGAATAAAATGCCCCTTCAACGTTAAATATAGTTGCTACGACATCTTGTTGATTATAGATTGCTTAAGAAATGTGTGTTTGAAAAATAAAAAAGTTATCAATAGTAGACCGATTACGTCGGAAGCCGGATTGAGCGTCGGGAATAATATTATACTGTTTAACGAACCACGTGAGTATTTCATTGATCATTGTTTCAAGAAGTTTGCAGGTAATACAAGTAAGAGAAATCAGACGAAAGATATTGGAGTTATAGAGGGCTGGTCAGGTTTTTTAATTGGAATGATTATAGAATTGCGCGAAACATCTGGGAATTTTTGTGTGTTCTAGATAAGGTTATAAATTTCGAGAAGTTTGGAGAGAGATGTATTAGAGAGATTTTTTAAAAATATATAAGGGATATCATCGGGATCATCAGCAGATTTTGTACATGAAAACAAGGTAAATTTTAGTTTATTTAGGGCAAACAAGCCGTTCATAAACTTGGCATCGTGTGGAGTTGACGAGATGGTGGAGAAAGATTGAGCGCGTAAAGAACTGGGAGTAAAAGCCATATTACTTTTATTGAATCTGTCTTCAACCCCATTAGCGAGTGTGTCAGAAATGAATTGACTGTCAGAGATAACTGTGTTGTTGAAGAAGATGATAGGAGAAATAGTTAGGATATAGGAATGAAGGATGACTAAATTCATAGGATGAAGGTTAGTTTTATTGCCTTGGATTTGTGAAACAGTTTTTTTTATAAATGAGAGTGGAGTTATCATATCCACTGGTAACTTTAACATCCTAATATATAAGACTAAATAATGTAAACTAAATTGTAACATATAACTTTTATCGGGTTTTTACCCAGATATTTAGTGGCTCAAAAAATGTACACCTAGACACTGATGATGGAATATGGATTCCGAAAACAATTTGTCTTCATGACATAGCCCGTTTGGGTTTTTTAATTTATGTACCTTTTAAAAAGAATTTTAACAAATTTTTTTTTTGTAATGATCTTTCTTTTATCTTAGTATAGATTAGGGCAAGATCTTTCATTAACGATTGTCAGCGGTATGTCAGTGGTAAATTTACTGGCTTCATTTAGAGGTTCGTTGGTGCCTAAGGAATTTTCGAGAAATTTTTCAAGATAATTCTAGAAAACCCTAATTTTTGTGTTTTTATAGGATTTGAGTGCAGCTTTTAGTTCGAAATAGTTTATAAGAGAGTTCGGATGATTGGTATCTTGTTGTGAAACTGAGGATGAATAATGAAAGGGCGAAGGAAGAAAAGAGTATATATGGTTAGGTCCAGATTTGTTGCAAAACTTTTATTTTAAATTTTCTGCCAGAATCTTGGCTGTCTCTTAATTGTCAAGGATAACCTTTCGATTAAAAAAGAGATTGGATATTTTAAGGTTATTTTTTGTTAACATTTTTTTTTCCAAACTGGACTTGGACTAGTATTTGATGTACATAAAGTTTTCTTACTTAATTAAATATCGTGTCTAAATTTGGCAAAAGATGAAGTAAAAATATACAGAGAGCAGAAAAAATGAATAAATGCGAGAGAAAGAGAGAAATTCTATTCATCATGTATGCTGTGATTAGATTTGACATCAGAAGATTTATCAGAGGATGCACTTATATATACTCTTGTAAGTCGGAGATAGGCTGTTCTTTTAACTTTTTTAAGATTCTAGTGATACGGTTTTTTAGTGATCTTTTCCTTGTACCTATGTAGAGCTGCAATAAGTCCTTTTGAATACCATCTATGTTGGAGGATTTTTAAGCTTCTTGTAGTGGGGTGATACATACAAAAGAGTTCTCAAGAAATGTAATAAGTTGCGTGGAATTGAGTGTAAAATTAGTCGGATTATCTTTGTAAATCATTTCTATAGCGGAAATATAATAAGGTTTCATCGAGTAATCCAATCAAAGATTAGATTTGGACATTTTTTGGCTGGTTTCGGTGGCATTGAAAATGTCGAAGGAGGAAAAGAACTTAATAGCGCAAGAATACCGGATGAAGATAGATGGTAGGAGTATCATGAGGACTGTCATTGAAGTGTCCCCTTTTTTGTCCTACTGCCAACATGGGCTTTGAATTAGTACGACGAGAGATGGATAAATCCATAATGGCAGCCAGGATGGATATGCAGTTAACAGAGATGGACTCAATTTCCGAAGATAGAAATTCTTTTGATGAAGTTAAGGATTCAGGATTAAGGACTCCTTAGAGTCAGCTGAAAATGAAGAAGAGGGAGGAGCATTAGCTGCAATGAGTGTGTGATCTGGTCAACTGGAGACTTTGCAATCAGACTCCACGGTACGACCCGTAAGCTTACAAAGAAAACACTATAGTCTGTCAGAGAATAAAAATATTTTAAAGGATGTATTTTCATGGTTAATTAACAGAGAAGATTGCACTTCGAAGTTCACCTTGTCAGCTATTTCAAATGTTACCCTAGGAAAACTCATGATATATGCCTATTGATCATCTGATGTTCCGTATTTTTTAGGGACTGCTCGATTAGGAATGCGGGATGGAAGGAGATACATTTGAAATAAGGATTCTTTTGGTCGCAGAAAGAAGCCTGCAGATAAAGATGACGGTGGAATTAATTATGACGTTCGGTGTATTAGTTGATCAACGATGTCGGTAGAAGTGAGGAAAATGCAGATTCGATTATTCGAAATGCGAGATGTAAAAGTAATATTTTTTGGATAAACTATTTCACCAATTTCTTTAATATATTTAAATAAAACAGTATTCAAAATGGAGTGCATGACAATAACTTGTTCCCTTTTAGAAAACGAACGGGAAGGAGGTCTAGAGACTGCGTCAACGACATATGATTTTGGGTTGGAATTGAAGTTGTTTTGTGTAAATGTAAATATTAAATTGCTGTTCATGATGTGTAGTCCTGGTTACCCAGACCGTAACACAATACCTAAATGTGAGTACCTAATGGATCCTCTTCCAAACTGGAAAGAAAGAAAAAAAGGATCTCACCTATTTCTTGGGATTTTCACTGGTTTTCTTTAATTACACCAATATAGCCGCAATTAAATTCGACTATTGAAATATAAAACCAAATTTGATACTCGTTTTCTTATCATATTGCAATTAAACAACTTCGCTTCGTATTGTTAACTCGTCGATGAATTACTTTATCTGTTTAACACTGTTTAAATCTTTTTTAAATCCGTGAGGAACTTTAAAAAGGGTGTTTAACCTTTGACAGTTATTTGACGTTTTTTGAATCGATTATTTGAAGCTTTATTTATAAACTTCAACATTTTATTAAAAAAACAGTTTGAAAAAGTACTTTTTAGCTTCTAAACATTTATACTACTTTTGATATTTTTCATGTCATACGGCTGTACGTAGGCTCAATGAAAAGCTGGTGTAAAAGCACAATTAAAAAAAAGCAGAAATTTCCATAACCAATAACAAGAAACAAGCTGAGAAATTGCAGCGGACAGATCTCCCTTGCATTTTTCTGTGGCGATATTTTACGAGTACCATTATTTTAATGTTTCAAAACTAATTTACTTCTTCACTGTGTATACCATATATAAATCGAATTATAAAATTTAGATATTCTTTTACAATGTGTTCAATTTTCAGCTCTTAATGTTAATAAACAATGAAAATATTGGCAATTTCTTAAATAAGAAAAAAATGCTATTTGATTTCCTCTGGGCCATAGAAGGTTTTGGTTTTTTTTTAAATGTCTTTTTTTATTAGCTTTATATTGAGCCTACATACAAGTGTATGACATAAAAAAGTCAAAGTTATTAGAAATTTTTATATGCTAAAAATTTGTTATTCTTCAAACTGATTTTTAAAAACAAATTTAATATAATCTTGATGTTTTTTTTTAATAATTTAAAACGAAGCCATAAAAATCGATATCAATTTACAAAATAACCCTAGAGTGACTGTTTGGACAAGTACAGTTGTTTAAATAATCGGTCTCCTGGATAAACAAATTGAATAACTCATAAACTGTATGGTCGTTCTGCATGATATTTAGCACACTTTAAAAACTCATTAACTGCCATAATTTTAAATAGTTATTACATATCGTTATGCAGAAAAGAAAGTTATTTATATTTATATTATTTATATTTATATTAACATTTATAAATTTTACGTTAAAAATAAGGGTTTTTAAATTATCTCGGTCAATTCTTTATGTATTTTAATTATAAAAATATCAATATTAGAGAACATTTTATGATCTATAACTTTTATTTTAACCATATATCTCTAACATGAATAAGAAACGTTTTATGCTCATAAACTTTTTTCACTTTTTACGATTGTTTAATAAAAAAGCAAAGCAAAATTAGCTGAAGTCTTCACATAATTGTCATCAGCTACCCCTCATATACCTTTTAGAGACTTTAAATACCTGTTTAAGATTTTTTCAGCTTTTTTAGAGTTTTAGATCATAAAAAGTTATGTAATTTTCGAGAGTATCCAAATTAAAATACATGAAACTATTAACCGCAATAGTTGCAAAAAAAACCTTATTTTTGCAGTTGTTTATAAATTATAATAACTCTGTTTTGGGCAAGGACATGTAACATAGCTCCTTGAAATTATGGAAATTAATAAGTTATTAAAGTGAGCTAAATATCAATCAGAGCAAATAGTTTATAGGTTATTTAATCTGTTTATAAACATTTATAATAACGTTGATATCGTTTATGCCACAAACTTATTTAGAGGCTTATGAAAAACTGGTGAAAAACACACTTTCTAAAAAAAACAGAATCTTTTATGACCATTACTAGGCAAGAGAGCATTTTATATTTAAAACCAAAGCATTTTATTATTAAAATCATACTTCCATTGTCTATTAACAGTAAGAGCTGAAAATTGAAGGGACCCTAAATGAAGATCTGAATTGTGCGTTCCAACTTACATATGGCATATGCGGTAAAGAAGTAAAAATTTATAACCCGTTAAAATGATGGTATTCGTAAAATACCGCTTCGGAAAAGTAGAATGGAGAACCATTTGAGCTCGGTTTTTTTTTTAGATTTGAACTTTTTCAAAATGAAGCGCGATTGCAAAATTTGCAATATCTTGGCTTCTGTGGCACGTAAAACATATTTTTTTTTTAAACTGGGATAGGTCAACAAAAAGTTGTTTACATAATCGCTTTCTACGATAAACAAATCCTCACTATTTTTATTAGTTACATTACATACCATTATGCAAAAACAAAGTTATTAAAATTTATAAATTTCTGCAAAATCAAGGGTTTCTTGCAACTATTTTGATGAATTCTTTATATATTTTAATTTAGAAACTCACAAATGGAAGAACTTTTTGAATCTACAATTTTTATTTTAACTATTTTTCTCTAACTGGATAAAAAACATTTATAGCCAAAATCACCTGTATGTCTTCACAGATTTATTATTAACTAACCCTCATATATCTTTTAGAACCTTCAAATATCTGTATAAAATTTTTACGTGAAACCAATAATTTTTTCCCAGATGGACCTTTGTATAAATTAGTTCTCCGATAAAGATGAACTTATTTCTACTTTTCAATACAATAACTAAAAATAGCTAAACAAATACATATTACAATATCTAATACTTTGTTTATGTTTATTAACTTGTTTATTCACTAATTTGTTTTTCCGAAGTTTATTATATCATAATTATAATACCAACGAAAACGTAAAATTCAAATTAATGCATCTCGAATATGACGCGTGCACCCTGGCGATAATAAAAAATGATGAATGAAAAAAAAAATTAAACATTTTTTCAAGTTAATTACGTAACGGAAACGGTGAAAAATAAAAGAATATAAAAAAAGTTTCTATTTACTTACCAGAGTGTAATATCCATCTTTGACAAGCCGAAGGATTTTTGTCGGAAATCTGAACATTCTTAATCCATGAATATTGTATGGTGATAAACCACATTTGTAATAACAACAAATATTTCCGGCCATCTGTAAAAAACCATTTATTTATTATGGAAGTAACATTATTTTAATTTAAAATCACTTTTTTCAAATATTATCGAATGTATGTAGTATCCGGTAAAATTTATTTCTAAATACCTAATTTGTTTTCTCATACAATGTTTTTTTATGTTTTAAACACATATAATTAAAATGTTTTACTTACCTCGGACCAAATTTTTGTAATACACTTCCAAATAAAATAAAATATTTAAATTCTTTAAACTTATTTAGATATAGGAAGACTTAGAAACCACAGTACGTTTATGTACAAATTTAGTTGACACGATATTTACTAGTTGATAGTAATAACTCTATTTTAAATGAATATCTTAAGTGATTCAAGGTCTGTTTTTTGTAACATTTTTAGTTTAACAAGTAAACCTGTTGCTACTATGTCAGTGAAATATTGCAACGCTGGTGAATTTAATTCAGTGGATCAAAAATGGACGTTTAGTTTAGTCCTTAACTTTTTCACATAGCACCATCTAGTATAATGTATATCAAACAAACAATGGTATATTAAAATCTATTGAGACAGAAAGAGTGGTGACATCTAGTGACTGTCTCAATTAGAATCAAACAAATTTATACATTGCGTTGGCTAACTAGTCCTATTTAAACAATGATATTATGTTGTATGCTTCAAATATAAAGAGAGAAAGCTTTTTTATTTTGTTATGAATTCTGCAATTTTTAATTTATATAAAACAAGAACGAGTAAATATTTGTTTCTTTTTTTTAATTTTTTTTAAAGGTTTTCTATCCTTTAATAAATAAAATGTTTATCATGTTTATATATACCTTTTTAATTGTAAGCGAAAATTTGAAAAAATCGCATTTTTCGCACTATGTTAATAATTAAAGACAACGCCGATATTTCTTCAGAATACGTATACGTTTTCTTACTATACGTATATATTAACGGAAAATCTCGTCAAAACACCTGGTTATTGCGATTCCCTTCTGAAATAATGTTTATTTGCAGTTTCAAAGTTAGAATAGTTGTATTATACAGTCCTACTTTAATTTCCTTATTGGACATGAAAATAGGTTAGTATAAATTTAATTTTATTGCGGCTTTTATTTCTAAGATTCGTTCTGCTAAATTTCGTTTCAGCCGAAAATGACATCTGATATTATGCTGAGATATTTATGCCTTAATTTATTTTTTTAATTAATTCTGCTATCAACAGCACATACCATATCAATGGAAATACCAGAGCTGCTGATAGTAGTGCTTCATTTATCTGAGATTTTATTGTTTCAAACGTTGCAGATTTTGTGCTTATAAGCAATTCAAAGGCTTTCGATAAGTTTTTAAATAATCATTTTTAATTTCATTCCTCTTACGTCTCTTAAGTTAGTCACCAATTTTATTTTATACCCACATCCTTCTCCTGTCTATCCGCTAAAGCCGTTTTTCAAGCGAGGTACCCGGAAGGAGTTGTTTGGGTGCATCGCAGAAAAATTATTCTTATTCTTGCTACTTCTTTACAACTTGTAGAGTTTCTGATACATTTTCGCTTCTCTTAAAAGTCATTCCATTGTTTCATATTCAGACCCAGTTTTTTTTCATGTCCTTATTACCAGTACCTGTAGATCTGTTTCCACATCGCCCAGGAAGTGTTTTTTGGTATTTCGCGTTTTCTTTGTCCCACAGGTTTTTCAAACATGGATTTTCAGAACTGACCCTCATCCTTCATCCTTGAGGCATGCCCCACCCATCCCAATATGTTGATTTTATGATATTTGGTTGTCTGTATAGTTCGTATAGTTGATATGGTTAATACATGGTATATTAAATATTGGTTTACTAGAATTGTTTACGATTAGTTACGTTTAATTTGAATGTGCTAATCATTCGCCTTATTTACACCTTAGTTTCATTTTTAAAAATGGTTTTCCATGTTTGTTCAAAAAGAGCTTATTAATTTTTTGTAATACACGTTTGAAATAATTAAATCAAAAACCTTATAGAGATAGTTTGGACCATTTTTTCATTATCTCATTTCTTAATTATGTATTGTTTATTGTTTTATTACTACAATTGCAGAAATGCAGGGTGCAAATAAATAGGTACCTTGCCTTACAAAGAGACATTTTTATCAAGCAATAGATAAAGAAAAGTTGTGACAAATTTAGCGAAATAAAAACAGTAGGTACTCAATGTATACAAAGAAATAAACAAAGCGACTATTGTCTATTCATACAGTGATACGGTCGTCGGCTCTTCTTTTAAATGTAACACCCTGTATTTTAGGACATTTTTAGATCGATAAAAATGACTGATTCCAAAAAGTGTAATACTGGGGGTCTAACGGATATAATTTGAAAGATATGCGCTTTGAAAATTTAATTGCTTAATTTTTATTGATTTATAATATTAATAAATTATAAATAAATTATAATAAATAACTTGAAAGTAATGTTTGAGAAATATTGTTTATTTCTTTACGAATTCTTGTTTTTAAGTCTCCAATATTTGCTTGATGAATTAATTCATTTTCTCTAGTGTGGGTCCAATCTCTGATGTTTCGTAGCCAAGATTTTTTCTTTCGTCCTATGCTCCTTTTACCTTCAATCTTGCCTTCTAATATTACCTGGAGCTGCTCAAATTTCCTATGGCGCATTATGTGTCCTAGATATGTCTTTTTAATTGTGTCTTTCTGATTTTGATAGTATTGACCAGATGAGGGCGTGTGTTCATTGCTCTCAGTACTTCTTCATTCGTAGTTCTGCTGGTCCAGCTTATTGACCACCCTTGACGCACTCCTCGTTCTATGTTGATGTACTTGGTGTTTCCGTTCTCTGTTCGAACGCATCCTGTGTGGTTCCAGTATGTATTACTTATGATAGCTATGTCGTGTCCGTCCAACCCTACTTCTTTTAGCACCTCAATCAATTTTCCGTGTTTGATGCGGTCGAAGGCCTTTCTATAATCGACAAAGCACACATACAGCCCTTTTTGAACCTCAAGATACCTTTCTGCTATCGGTGTCAATCCCATAATTGCTTCTCTACTGCCTGTACCCTTTCTAAAACCATATTGAGAACGACTCAGGTATTCTTCACTTATTGTGAATTCGGTTATAAATTATTCGCATAAAAATCTTAGGGGCATGACTCATTAGGGATACAGTTCGATGGTCTTCACATTTCCTTGCTTTTTGTTTTTTAGTTAGAGCTATATATGTGGATGTCAACCAGTCATGCGGTATTATGTATCTATTTGTGGGGGCTCTTCTGTTCTCTGATCACCAAACAAATCTTTAAGATATTGCTCCTATATTTCTTTCTGTTTTTCAGGATTTAATTCCATTTGGTTTTTCTTGTTTGTTACAATCGATAAGTGTTGAGCTTTCCATATTCAAGCTACTTCTTTAACCTTTCTGTGTAGTTCTCTATCTTTTTGCTTCATTTGCAAATCTTCTACCACTTTACATTTTTCTTTCATCCACTCTTCCTTAGCTACATTTATTTTTTTCTCAATTTCCCTGTTGAGTTCTTTGTATCTTGTTAGGTTTTGTTTTTTTACCATCCGTCTCCTCTCCATAATTTGTAATATTTCGTTTGTCATCCATGGTTTTCTATGTTTACGGTTTTCTTTCTGTATACTTTGGTCTGCTGCCTCCAAGACACTATTTTTAATTTTCCCCCACATGTCTTCAATGTTTTCTTTTATTGTCTTCTCCATAGTGGGAGCTATTGTCTTCGAATCTAACTGCGTGTCTACCATGTCTTCATACTTCTGTTGCCGTCCTCGGTCAGCACTACTCCATGCTATTCTCTGACTGGGTTTAGCCTTGTCTACATTTAAGTTTTAATCGGATAGTTGCGACTACAGAATTGTGGTCTGAATTTATGTCACAGCTTGGTTACGTGTTTACATTTTTAGAATACCATTACGGAACCTTTTGTTAATTGTAATGTAGTCGATTTGGTTCCTCACAATATTTCCTTCGCAATCTTGAGGAGACCTCCACGTATATAGACGTCTTTTAGGTAATTTAAACCATGTGTTAAGAACCACCAGGTTGTTCTCTTGGCAAAATTCAACAAAGCGTGTGCCTCGTTCGTTCCCGGTTCCTAAACCATATGGGCCGATGATCGATTCGAGTTTTTCTGTTCCTACTTTGGCATTCCAATCTCCCATAAATATGTTGATGTCGTCTGATTTTATGTGTTTTTGATCTTTTCAATATCGGAATAGAAAATCTCAAGATCTTCGTCTGGGCTGTCTGCTGTCGGTGCGTATATTTGTATTATATTGATGTCGAATGGTTGTCCATTTAATTTGATAATCATTATTCTGTCGCTGATTGGTAGGAAACTTTTCGTATGTTGTTTCATGGATGCCGTTACCAACACTCCTACACCTGACTGGGCATCATCATCTTTGCCTGCATAATAGAAACGGTTGCCATTTACTGTATCTACATATCCTTCTCCTTTCCATCTCACCTCGCACATACCAAGTATGTCCCACTTCTTTCGTCTCATCTCGTTTTCAGCATTTGCTAGTTTGCCTGCTCTATCTAATGTTTTAATTGTGTAATGTTTAATTTTCTTGTGTTTTCTGATCTAATTTCTGAGTTTTTCCAGATTGAGAATTGGTGTTGAATAAATTACACTTTTTACAGAGGGCCGTACAAAAATATGGCTTATCTTTAAATGCAGTTAGACGTGATCTCTATGGTATTCTCAGCTATACACTTAGATCACTGTCTTAACTCTGTAAAAGAGTACGCAATTCTGTATTTACCAGTATTTAAGAAAACTTGTACTTAATTTGCTAGTACTGTCACTGGTTATTTACTTTTACGCGAACGGTCGAATGTAAATGGTATAATTTCGAAAATCCAGAACGTACTGTTATTTATACCTTGTACTTTCTTCATTTGTTTATTTATTTTTCATTTCAAACATTTTCCAGGGCCAGTAGGGGTAGCAGCAGCAGCTGCCATTGTTTCATCGAAAAAAAGAAAGAGGCCACATTCTTTCGAGACCAATCCATCGATCCGAAAGCGGCAACAAAATAGACTGCTAAGGAAATTACGAGTAAGTTTTTAATATGTAGATGTATATAGGTATACTGAGAATTGACTACAATTTTAGTTTAAAATAAATTTATTTTGACTTTTTGATTTTCACTTCGGAAATCTTTCTCAAAACACAAATTAAACAGATTTGGGTCGTGGGGTCTGTTCCTCCACGCATTTAAAAAAGACCTACTGCAAAAAATTCTAAAATCCAGCATCGGAAAACGAAGATGACGTAGCTAACGAATAAGGACTTCGAATATAAACATTAGGCCAGTAAATGAACGTGGAATACGGCGATACCCTGTAATTTTCCATGTCACCACCGAATTGCGCGAAAATTTGGATTTAGGTTCTACTTACCCTCTACTTCACTTTTGGACTTGTGCCGTTGGTTGCTTTTTATTTTTTAGGGATGAAAATGACCCCTACTAGAAAAAAATCATATAATTGTAAATTCAAACAATTTGCAAATTTTAATTATACAGTGACAATAAATTTAGATTTCTTTACTATTTTAATTTTTGTATCACATAATCTACCCTTATAAAAACCACCCCTTGCGACGAAATTCGAATAGTTGTAGTATTTTGTTTCATTGAAACTGTGAATACAATATTTTTTTAATTAAAATGTTGTGAATTTCAACTTAAAAAACAACCCTTTTTAGTTTGTAAGGATGGGTGAAAGTATATATGTGCCTTAATAGCACGCATTATGTGTATCTATCTTACAATGCTCCAGTATATGCGTTGTACCAATTTCTACGCTACGGTAACCTATTGTATTGAAATTAATTAGAACATTCACCAGTGAAGTACCATTAATTATCTCAAATGCCACTTTTCTGTACCATTTGACAGACTTTCGTAAACAGTTTGAGTAAACTGTCTTTTGATCTGGCATGTCCACAAATGCTTTTGAGACAATGGCTGCAGGTTTTCTTTTAGGAACTTCCCTATGCGTTACCTCTATCATACCGTCTCTATATTTTGTAGACAGAAAAAGTACGTCTCTCTTGTCATGCCACTTCATAACTACAATATTATTTCTGTTTTGTTTGGCAATGATCTCACCTTTCTTGAGTTTGGCTTCTACAACATCATTGGGAAGATTTTTTCGGTTTTTTTCTCAATGTTCTTATGATGTATAACTGATGTATACTAGTTGTCCGTAACAACAGTCCTATCCTGACCCAATAAGGGTTCGATCGTTTCAATAACTACCCTTTCAGCAACCGGTAATAAAGTTTTTCTTTACCGCAATACGAATCGATTTCTGAGCATGTATTTAGCAATATCACTTTTATATAATGAAATTTTGCGCCAGTAATCAACTAATGATGGCAACAGTATCTGCCAAAAAATCATCATCTTGAGTTAAAGAACTGTCTGATTCTTCCCCCATTGGTGTAATGCTTACTCTATCTACAATCGCGATCATAAAATCCGGGTCACCTTGAAAATCTCAAGTTTCTTGAATATTTTTGCCTCTGGTGCAATAAAAACGTTTTTCTAGGCTAATGTATTTTTTATTTGTCATCAATTTTTGTTTTGAAAGAAAAAAAAAACGGTTTTTTATTGTTTTTATTGAAAAAGCAGAAAACAAACCAAATTGTTGATAAAACAGACATACTAAAAAAAATGGAAAATACAGAAAGGGGTAAAACATATACGCTCAATTTTTCTCCGGATTACATGGTGTGGTATGTTATTCCACTCTCTCACTAACAGATCCTTTAGCTCCTGTGCGTTGTTAGGAGGAGGTGTATGGGTTTGAATACGTTTTTTCAAATCGTTCCAGAGATGTTCGATGGGATTCAGGTCCGGAGATCTAGTATCTCGTCCAAGTATTGCATACTGATCCTGGCAACCTGCGGTCGCGCGTTGTCCTGCATAAAAACGGCGTCTTCTCCAAGTTCTGCCATGGTGGGCATAACATGTTCTTCCAGAATCTCCGTAATGTACCTTCGTGCAGTTAAGGAGCCATTTTCGATGAAGGGTAATTCTGTGCGGAAGTCGGAAGATACACCTCCCCAAGCCATGACCGAGTCTCCACCAAATGGCATTCTTAGAGCAAAATCGTTTACCGGTTCTCCTCCAAACTCTTACACGTCCATCGGATCCAGTACGGCAGAAACAGGATTCATCTGAGAATAACACTTTGCTCGAATCGCGTATTGTCGAGCAAAAGCTATTCGTGCAACTCGATGTACCCGGCGAAGTGGCGGTCCTGTGGCCATTACCCGAAAAGATAGTCCAGAAGAACGAAGTCATCTCGTGCCGTGGTCGTTCTTCTTCGTCCAGAGCCAGGTCGTCTGGTTAGCAAATCCGTCTCCTGAAGGCGTTGAAGCACTCGTTGAATCTTAGAACGGCTTAAGCCCTTAAGGCGCAGCAATTAAAAAAAAATAACCAAAAACAAATTGATTTTATGAGTTTTACTAAAAACAAACACAAATAGAGTAATTAAGAAGACCCGGTACAAAATTTACTCTGAATTTACCTGGCAGTTAAAGTGTTAATCTCTTAGTCTATCTATCGCATCTTATTCTATTAATTTTTGGGCAGACCTCTCCTTGTCTCCTCTGCTTTATCCAGTTTCCATATCATCCATCCTGTTCCAGCATGTATCTTCAATTCTAACAGTCAAATCGTTGCTTAGTTACTAATAATTTTTACATTAAACTTTCTGAATATTATATATAGTTAGAGAATATAACGAATTCATAACAATTATATTATATATGATTCGAATGATTATTTGCAGCAAACAATTGACGAATTTGCAACTAGAGTAGGTCAACAAGCCGTAGTACTAGTCGCTACACCTGGAAAACCAAATACTAGTTATAAGGTCTTCGGGGCCAAACCTCTAGAAGACGTAATTAAGAACCTTAGGGGTATGATAATGGACGAACTGGACACTGCTCTTGCAACTCAAGCGCCGCCACCGATTCAAGAAGATCCTACACTTTTCGAACTACCTCCACTCATAATTGATGGAATTCCAACACCAGTGGAAAAAATGACCCAAGCACAGTTGCGAGCATTTATTCCTTTAATGCTTAAATACTCAACGGGAAGGGGAAAACCCGGTTGGGGCAGAGAATCGACGAGACCACCGTGGTGGCCGAAAGAGTTACCTTGGGCAAATGTCAGAATGGACGCTAGAAGCGAGGATGAAAAACAAAAGGTAATGTATATTTTGTTAATATTTGAGGATATTAGGGTCTATTTTTCAGGTCTTTTTCACACAAACGTCACAAACAAAAATACATTTTACTGTCAAAGACGGTACTATTACATCTACCATCGCATTTAATCCTCTTGTAGGCGTGTTCACTAGTTTCTGCTATTTGTTCTTTGCGTCCATTCGTGACCAGTAATTCGATCGATGTCATCGAGCTATGTGGTTTGAGGTCTGTATCTGATTCTCTGGTGTGGTTTTGGTCGTCATTCAATATTGTCTTTCTATATACCCGGTCAGTTTCATTTTAACTTAACAATTTTTTAAAATACATACCAAATTCAAAGATTTTTCCTGAGCTCAATTTTGATCCAAAAAATCTGAAAAAAACTAGTGTTTTTGGCATGAAAATATATAAATGATAGTCACTACTTAAATAAAAGTGCTTCAAACATGGAAAAAATATCAAAAAAAGAGAGTTTTTGTCGCATTTTTAGCATGTTCTGGTCTGAAAATGGCAAACCGGATCGCGCTATTAAAAATAAAAAAAGATATGATATAAAATCGGCATTTATTGACATACAGTTGAGTTTAGGTGCGAAAACCATGGGAAAAACACCAAAAAATGGGTTTTTTTTTTTCAAATTATGACGATTTTCCTTGCAAAAATAAAAGAACTAACCCTTCCATTCAAAAGAACGCAACAAAATACATAAAAAATAATGATTTAGAAGTTTGCTAAAAATTACCAACATAACCTACATTTTTTTGTCAAAAATTCAAATATTTTTCCTGAGCTCAATTTTGATCCAACAAATCTTCACATTTAATTACATATAAATCAAAATAAAACCAAATTCATGGCGACTAACACAAACACAAGAGCTGGAAATGTTGACGCAGATTTAATCATCAATGACCAAAACTTCGAAGCAGTCAAATAGTTCATATATCTAGGGACATCAGTTAATCCCAAAAATAACACATCTGAGGAAATAAAAGGGAGAATAATAATTGCAAACAGGTGTTATCATGGTGTATCAAAGTACTTGGCTAACAAACGTCTGTCTCAGAAAACTCGTATAAGGCTGTATAGAACACTGATAGTCCCCGTTCTCACATATGGATCAGAGGTATGGACGCTAACTGAAACAGATGAATCCGCTCTATCGATTTTTGAAAGAAAGGTGCTACGCAAGATATTCGGAGCGGTCTGTGAGAACGGAATAGGGAGGCGTAGATATAACTTTGAACTGATGAATATCTACAAGCATACGTTTGGTGGTAAAGATATTACTACTATAATTAAGCGAAACCGCCTGCAGTGGGCAGGACATGTAGCCCGAGCCTCCGAATCGAACATAATAAAAAAGATTCTAACAGCGCAACCCGTGGGAATGAGAAGACGGGGTAGACCAAAACTGAGGTGGATGGACGGGGTAACACAAGATGCCGAGAAGATCGGAGTCGGCAACTAGAAAATGCAAGCAAGGGACAGAACAGAATGGCGTAGGAAGCTTGAGAAGGTTGAGGCCCTCCAAGGGCTGTAGCACCAAGATGATGATGAAATCTGAATTTTTTTTTTTTTTTTTTTTTTTTTTTTTTTTTTTTTTTTTTTTTTTTTTTTTTTTTTTTTTTTTTTTTTTGAAAAAAGCACATTTTTGCCTCGGCGCCACCTACTGAGCTGAAAATTTGGCAAAAGGGGTTTCTAAATATGTACTTTCAAGTGCTCACCCCCAAATAAAAATCAGAGCGAGTGCAGATTTTACAATCTTATCCCACTATAGCATTTATGCCAACACGTTGACGCAAAAGACAATCAACAACTTTTTGTATTCAGTAAGGAATTATATTCTTAAACTATATTTTAAATAATAATATGTACTTAATCAAAAATTGTTTGCACAAAGGACCTAATTTAGATTTTGTTTATATCTGGTAGGATCTGTATGTATGTATATATCTATAGCAAATATAAATATATTCTGATATTTGCTAAAAATTAATTTTATTTTAGATATCTTGGACACACGCTCTCCGGCAGATTGTTATAAACTGTTACAAGTTCCATGGTAGAGAAGACCTCCTTCCTGCCTTCACAGAAGAAGATGAAAAAGCCAACCAGGCGGCAACCGCCAATGCAAATGTCAGTACATCGGTGGGCGTATTAAAAATGCATTCATCGGGCATGGTACCCACCCATAAGATACAGATCCAAGCTAACGGGTCGCCCCAAATAATAGCAGCCTCACCCGATGGCCTTTCAGGCTCATCGACGCAGGTTTGCCTAGATCCAAGCGGATATAGTTCCGACGTCGATGTGTGTAGATATTTTGAAATTACTGAATGTCCTATTTTCCTTGTTGTTGTTTAAACTTTGGTTCAATTTGGTTCGTTTTGTCTTTCTTTTTTAGTTCGATATGTCTTTTTTTTTTAGTTCGATATTTAAAGGTGTCTACCAATTTACATAAAGTACTTTCTTAGATATGAAATAGAATACATTTTAAAGTTTAACCTATAAATAAACATTTTGCAGAACTTATTGAACTGTTTCTATAATCTCGATGGTATGAATTCTTTGCTAATCAAGATGATTTGTGGTCTCTTCTACAATTACGTTTTTTCGTTCAACTCAATTAGCCATTAATCTGCTTGATAATTATATGTACTTATAAAAATTATATAGTCCGCAAAGCTCATATAAATCGTTTGTATCTCATTCATCGTTAACTCATTTTATTCCAGTAATAGTTTGAATAAATTTAGTACCATAGTTAAGTATTTGGTCTCTAACCTATGTATTCTATTTGTCCTTATTCATATATTGAGCAACAATTCATTTTATTTTAATTTCATATTTCTTGCAAAAAAATTTAAATTATTTTGAATATTTTCTAGAGATTATTGGTATAATAATTTTAGGATACCAAGTATTTTATTTTTCTTTATACACTACCATATATATTAGTGTCAATCTTTATTGATGTACATTTTCTCAGTTGTTTCTTTCGCATTTCTCAAATTATTTATATAGTGATCTTCCTCTCACGGGTTTCTTATTACATGGTATCCAGTAAAGGCTTACTTTATATAGTTTAAAATTATCATACTTTAACCTTTTTTCCTGAAATAAAATTTCAGACAAAAATTGTTAGACACCTATTGTAGTTTTTTTTTGTAGAAATTGGAGCAACTGATTATTATTTTTGAAAATCTATATTTCAATATTCTGACGGTGTCTTGTACAGTTTGTTTTCAGCAAACATTTCTTCGCAGGTTGGGTAAAGTATATATAACATATTCAGGCGATGTGCAATCTCATGTTATTTTAGTATTTTATTTTTTCCGCAAAATTTATTTTAGTTTTAATGTAAATTTCCACAAAAACAAAACTCTAGCGAAAGTAGACAGGTAGACACTTCAGAACACTTCAATTTTTGATGGAGGCGACGCTGGCGTCACTAGCCTCTCCCCTAAAATGATAGGCAGCCTGTGACAGGTACACACATAGTCCTAAAGATAGCGTGCCGCAGCTACAGACAGGGTCATGTCAGTTGTGACATGTTGTCTGCAGCTGTGGTCCGCTGTCTTTAGCACTCTGTGTGTACCTTTGGCACGCTGTCTGTCGTTTTGGGGGAGAGGCTGGTGACGTCAGCTGCGTCTCCACCAAAAATTAATTGAAGTGGGTGAAAGTGTTCAGAATACCTTTCTACTAGCGAGAGAAATCAGAATTATTCATCAGAGAAGTCTGACATTCTGTCATATCTATAAATTTCTGAAATTTGTTTTATACAGCTATTACGTATCAAAAAGCTTAAGTGTGCCTGTCTTTTTGCTCTGTCTGTCTTCGTTCACACTACGACGTGACATGTTTCGTCTATCAGGTAGTGCCACAATCGCAGTATGTATATAATATACTATACTGTTCGAATTAGGACAAATAAAAAAATAGTTTTTTCTAAAAAACTATGTATATTAGTACGAAATATGTTCTCCTCCATTAGTTTACATGTTTTTGACTTTATCATCGTGGTCCCATACTTTTATAGCACATGTTATCACTTTTTCTTTTGTAGTGCAATTTTTATCTTAGCTAAACTTTTCTTGAGAATATGCCATAAGTTCTCGATTGGATTTAAATCCGGTGAATTACCAGGCCAATTAAGCACTCTTACTTTATTTTCCCGTATAAAAGAGGCCAAGTCATGTTTAAATGTTTCCATAAATGGAACAATCCTTTTGCGTAATATTTGGCAGAATGCATAACTAAGCTTTAGAGTGCCATTTGTTGTGAAAAGCCCCCAAAACATCTGTTTGGAAGAGTATTTTACAATCTGTTATCGGAATCTTAAAATTCTTGCAACACTTGATTGTTCCACACCAACTGTAGCTATATCTCTCAACAGTCATAGACGTATGTTCATTAAGAGCGGTTACTTTAGTATGCGTCGCAGGAATAATATCCATGTTTTGAACAAGCAAAAGTAACACGTATTATAACCAACGGCTGCCTCGCAGAAAGGCTACTGATACTCTAAAACCAGTTAATCGAGTAAATTATAGTCAATGTCGATCCTTCACACTGCCTCTAGGCAGATGTTCGCGATTCGGGACATCACGGGTAATCACATAATAACTCACATGTTTATCCCAATTAATTCGAACAGTATAGTATTTGAAAAAAATAATGACCAAATATATTCATTTCTCTGTAAAAAAAGTTACTTGAACTTTTACATATTCATTCATACTTTTACATAATATTCTTAAACCATTATAATAAATAAACCATTTTCATGAACACAGCACTTTATTTTACACCATCGCTTATTTGCTGACATTTATTTTATTACTTCCTTTACAGGCAAGTGTTTTACCCCTGTAAGCACAGCTTAAACCGACTATTTTTTTTCTACCGCACCAAACTTTTTTATTTGATTTTATATATTTTTTAAAGTTTAAACTTTTTTTAAAATTTTTCCAAGTGGCCGAAAATTTTTATACAAATAACTTTCAACAAAAAAACAACTTTCCAAATCGCTTAGAGTAAAATTTTTTTAGGCGTATCTCATCGAAATAAATACTTTTTCTATCTTGGTAATTTTTCGAAAATGCTTCCTTTTCGAGTTATTTGCAATTTTTTGCTGAAAAATGCTTTAATTAGTGATTTTTGAATTAGAAATTTGTTTAAATTTAAAACTATGTTTTTAGCATGATAGAAACCACTTATTCTTACTTATACGTGAAGGTTTAAAGATTATTATAGCTTTTTATAGAATTGTAATTCATTCAATAGTTTTGTAGAAAAAATCCCAAAAATTACTAATTAAATAAAGCATTTTTTAAACAAAAAATTGCAAATTACTCAAAAAGGAAGAATTTGCTAAAAATTTCCAAAATAAAAAAAGTATTTACTTTGATGAGATACTTCTAAAACATTTTTCTCGAAGCGATTCGGGAAATTGTTTTCTAATTAAAAGTTATTTGTTAAAAAAAATTTCCGGCCCCCTTGGAAAAATAAAAAAAAAATAATATGAACCTGAAAAAATATATAGAATCGAATAAAAAAGGTGAAATTCATTATATATTCCGTTTCTAAGCGTATTTTTAGGGGTAAACCTCTGGCTATTATGCCAAACAATTTTTTTATCTTGTTTCTTTCATCTTGCACTTTCTGATCTAATTCATTTTGTTTTATTTTTTCCTTTTTCCTTGCATTCCCTTATTCCTCGAATTATAATCAATTACTTTTTTCAATTTCTTCCATCATATGTTTTAATTTCCTTGCCTTGAACAGTTATCACATTCTTTTGTTTATAATTATCAATTTTCGTTTCCTACATGCTATAACCAGTTTAAGGGTCGAATTCACATCGGCATCTTAGCATTTATTTCTTTCTTGAGACGATCTCATCATTACTGTGCTCATTTGTGTGCTTATCTAGATTTATTTATATCCAAATTTAATGCAGGTGCCAATTTAGTTAACAAATTTCCTACTTCTTTTCTAGTGAGCATTAAAATTTACTAATATGATCATACATTTGTTTTAGTGTTTTCTCAACATTTTCCTTCAGTGTTCGTAAACTCAGCCCTCTGTTAGGGCTTTAGCCCCTTCAATATTATACACTTGATTCTACTGAATCTTAATTAAAATTCTTCCTGTTTTTTCTGTTTATACACTTTCCAACGAAGTCTCACATCAAGATGCATAACCAAGTACATTGCAGTATCTTCAATAGTGATCTATCATTTGTTCAATCACATTTTTATCCTCCACTGTCAGCCAGAAGTATAACTAAAAGAAAAAAATTATTAGCTGTAAAACAACCAAATTTTAAAATTAATATAAATGACAGCAAGTTCATACTTGACAGCAATGACCAGAAGATATCAGAAGCATGAATAAAAGCGTCACAAAAGTATATAGTTTAGCTAACGGATTTCTTCAAAGATGTTTTAAATACTTAATAATTAGTTCGAGTAGTACGGGCGTACTAGCCAGGAAAAATATTCTTATTCCATATTTTTGCACAAACTTACTGGAAATAGTCTCCTTGTAAAAAAAGTGCCTTATTTAAACAATTTTTTTAAACAAATTGTAAAATTTAATTTTTTTGTCCGGTTTTCTTAGGATAATTGGCTCATTCTGAGAAAAAAGGTAGCTTTTCTCTAAAATGCATTGAGTTATAAACAAATTAAGATCCGAAAAAGCGCAAAAATTACCTTTTAAAAGCTTGAAAAGTGTTGGAAAAGTTAATATTTTTAAGTTTTCCAATTGTAACATTAAACCTAAATCGCAATTTTACAAAATCCTAAAGAGTTTTTATTGATAACTTTATTGTAACCCATTGTTTTTAATTGTTAATTTCGCGCCTCGCCGAATTCTGCAACAGCTATATATATACAAGCTGAAAATTATTTTTAATCGATAGATGATGATGCCAATATGCTTTATATAAAGGGTTGCCGAAAGTTTTCCACAGGAACCTATTTATTTATAACTGTTTTTAAACATACAAAAAAATTGCTTTTTTCGATAATCTTGTACAAGCTTGTACAAAAATACGGAATGAGAATATTTTTCCTAGCCAGTTTGCCCATACTACCTGGAATAAATATCCTAGATGATGTTTTCCAAGTCTGACAATGATAAAGACAATAGTTCTTAGACTCGTTCAGTGTATTCGACCTAATGTATCTATTATTCAAGCAACTGATTCGATTACAATTTATACAATAACTACCATTGAAAAACTTAATTGGAAACTAACATGAATGCATTGTTAATAAAAAAAAAATATTTTTATAAGAAATATACCTTTTATAAAGGATTTTTTAATAAAAATTGTGGAGATATATGGTATACAACGCTCAGAGAATGAAGGCTGCCTCTAGTAAGTGTATATGTTCGGAAACAATTACTGATTAGAAGATAAAAAACAGTCTGACTGGCTTTTTTGTTTCAAGTTCTTGTTTTTTATGTGCTTTCCAACGAAGTCTCACATCAAGATGCAGTACCCGCAATAGTTATCTGTCATTTATTGAAGTAAATACTGATTTGTCATTTATTGAAGTAAATACTTCTTATCACTCGATATGATATTTTTGGACGGGCCCGAATTCATGTTTAGCGTGACTCGAAAAATCGAGACGAAAGTACTAAGCTTGCGGTATAAAATTGTATAAAATTAAAAAAATATAAAACCCATTCCAATCGAATGACTAGAATCAAATGACTCGTCGGTAACTCCCAGAGTACTACATTATGTTTTTTTAATCCATTATAAGGAAATACCGTGATAATCAAATTGAAAATGATTAATAAATTCTATATTATATTTAAAAAAATTTAAAGTTACTAAAATCATTAAACAAAATAATTAAGAATGTGTCAATTTTAAAGAACTTAAATGTGTGGTGTTATAAAAAAATATTAACAATTCAGTAATACGCAGACATAAAATTTCATTAAGCCATATATAGTTGTAACGCTCTTTAAGAAGTTTCACTTTTATCGGCATTCCCCAAGTGAGACGCATCGTTTTTTAGTTCAATTAATTTTATCCGTTATCAGCCATAATACAACTAAAGAAAAGTGCTATTATTAGCTGTTGATAATATATCTGCTGGTAGGCCTATGAGGTTCTAGAGCTAAAGTACCACAAGGGGCGTATTAGGTTCAGTCCTGTACTCACTATATGTATATGGCATTCCTTCTTCTTCTAATGGCGCTACAACCCTTGGTGAGTCTTGGCCTACTTAACAATGTTCTTCCATTCTGCCCTGTCGGATACTTTCCTTCGCCACTGCCTGATGTTCATGGTTTTAAGATCCCTCTCTACGTCGTCTATCCATCTTTTACGGGGCCTTCCTCTTGTTCTGTTTCCTTGGGGCTTCCATCTCTGGACTACTCTTACAGCTCGATTATCTGGCATTCTTTCTAGGTGACCAAGCCAGTTTAGTCTTTGTGACTTTACAAATCTAACAATATCTGCGCTCTGCATTAGTTCATCCAGCTCGTGGTTCATTTTAATTCTCCACGAACCATCGCTGCATTGGGTTGGTCCAAATATCTTCCTTAGTATTTTGTGCTCAAATATTCTCAGTTGATTTTCATCAATGGATGAGAGGGTCCACGTTTCACATCCATATGTGACCACTGGTCTAATTACTGTTTTGTAGATTCTAAGCTTAGACTCACGATTCAGTAACTTACTTTTCATTAAGTCTTTGTATGCATAAAAACGCTTATTACCGCTAAGAATCCGTGCTTGTATTTCTTGACTGATATTGTTATTGTCATTTATTATTGAGCCTAGATAGGGAAAAGTGGAGGCATATTTGTAGGTATGGTTGTCTACCTTCAGATTCTCATGTTGATTCGATTTTGTGCACTCCATATATTTTGTTTTGCTTTCATTTATATATAGACCTTGTAATAATACAGCCGTTTATATCCAGTTTTCTAACAGCTTCTAAAGTTAGATTAAAAAGTGTTGTTGATAAGGCATCACCTTGTCTAACTCCATTTTCAATATCGAAAGGCCTGCGTCATATCTCCATCTATTTTCACCATAGCTTTGGAACCCTCCAGAGTCATTCGTATAGGTTTAACCAACTTATTGGGTATCCCTACCATAGATAGTTGCTTTAACATATTTTGTCGATCTACTCCATCAAACGCCTGTTTGAAATCGATATACAAGTTGTAAATAGGTATGTTATATTCAACACATTTTTCATGTATACCTCTTAACATATGTATTTGGTCTATAGTTGACCTCTTTGGTCTGAAGCCACATTGGTATTCACCAATCATCTCCTCCGAAAACGATTCCAGGCAGCCATATAATTCCTGATATCTTGTAGACGACATTTAAAACTGTTAGGTATGCCCTATAATTTTTGCAGAGTCGTTTGTGTTCCCCTTTGTACATAGGTAGTATGATTCCTACTTTCCAATCTTCTGGGATGGCTTCTAGTGTCCATATGCGGTCGATTAGTTTATGGATACGCCTCCATAGCGCATGTCCACCATTCTTTATCAGTTCTGCAGTTATTTCATCTGTGCCAGCTGCTTTGTTATTTTTTAGATGTTTTATGACGTTTATCATTTCTTCCAATGTTGGTTGCTCAACTAGTTGTTCTGCTGTGTGGTGAATTATTTCTTCATCTTCGTTTTGTTCTTTTTCTGGGTTTAACAGCTCTTGAAACTGCTCCTTCCACCTTTTCATTATTTCCTCTTTCTCGCTGATAATTGCCCCATTTTTGTCCTTGCAAACTGTTGATCTTGTCATGTATCCTTGGGTGTATTGCTTGATTTCCTTGTAAAATTTTCTAGTCTCTCGTTGGCATTACTTGTTGACAATCTTGGTCAAAACATTCCTCGTTTGTTTTGCTTGAGGTTGCACCTAATGTTTCCTTTGCCATATTTGTAATTGTCGTTTGGATGACATTCCATTCTTCTTCAATGTGCGCTCTATAAGTTCTAACATCCGTTACGGAGGTTGCCCACCTCTTAGATATTAATATGTGGTCAATTTGATTAAATTTATTAGTACCAGGTATCATCCAGGTTCCTTTATGAATATTTTTATGAGGGAAACACGTACTAACAACTCTTAGTTTGTTTGCCATTGCCAACTGTGCCACTTTTATACCGTTGTTGCTGGTAATATCATGTACACTATGCTTACCACAGGATTTTGCATATATCGGCTCTTTTCCCAGCTTCGCGTTCATATCACCCAGGACTATAACTGCACCTCTCTTCTGTGCATTTTCACATTCTACTTGTTGTTGGTCATAGAATTGATCGGTTACTAGTTCATCTGCTGCTTCTGTTGGGGCAAGGATATTAATAATTGTAATATTATGAAATTTTCCCCTTAGACGTATTTTGCATATTCTTTCATTAACTGGGGAGTGAAACCCAATACTGACCTGGGGCATTTATGATTTGCCATAAAACCCACTCCAAAGTCTCCTTGTCTTTCTGCTCCACAATAGTACATACTGTATTCTTTTTATTTATGCAACCATGCCCTTTAAATCTGATTTTTTGGAGGGCTGCTATGTCTACTTCGTACTTCAATAGTTCCTGTGCAATACTTTGCATTTTGCCTGCCTGCAGCATGGTTTGGACATTCCAGGTTCCCAGTCGCAAATCCATCATTAAGTCCTTATTCCGTAGCTTTGGTCGTTGTCCGTTTTTCCGTCCGGTTAGTTCATTGTTCGTAGCATTCGTGATAGCTGAGTTTAAGGTGAACAGGTTATCGGCCTATTGCACCCTAGTTCAGTACCAGGGCTGCTGGCTATATATGGCATTCTATATTTAGAAAAAAACTACTAATACCTTCGTAGATCACAAAGTACTCTAGTGGTAAGAGCCAATAGTGAAGAGCGACTAAAAAGTTGCAGGCGTCCCTAAATAAAATCAATTCTTGGACCTGAAAATGGCGAATCAAATTAAATGAAACTAAAACCACTCTTTCGTTTTATTAATTTCACAAATAAAACAATTAAAATATACCAATGAGAATAAATAATATTCAACATTAGCAAAATGTTTGGACATTAGTCTAGTAGCAAGACCGCGCTGGATTGTACGAGTTCAAGAGGAAAAGGTATTCGATACAAAAGATGTATTGGATGATTGGGAGGAATTCTAAATGGTATGTTAATAATCTGTCATCAAATTTTAAGACCAATATGGCTATTTGGTTAACTGTGGGTTTACGTCAAAGCTAGTAAAATAAGCTACCTAAGTGATGTTTATAGGTTTTGTCTGTTGTGGAACACTAGATGTGTTAGAACAGATGTGAGGTTTATCTAATCACTGGAAACACTCGTAAAATTGAAATTAAATAAATAAATAACTAATAATTACTTTCCGATACAAGGATTATTATTTAATGTTTGAGAAAACATAGTTAAAGCTGTTATGGTAAACTGGTGACGGGTGATCATCGGTTTTATTGTAACTATTTAACAAATAAATAGAAAGTTCTTGAGGGGAAAGATATTAACAGCTAAACTAGGAAAATAAGAATTGTGTAGATTGATGTTCCTAGTTTAGTTGTTAATATCCTTCTGTTATTAAACTGTCTATTTTATTCTGTATAAAAATACATAAAGCTGTTAATAGCTTTATGTATTTTTTAATTCCCAGACCTACTGAATACACATATAAAATTTCATAAAAATCGGTCCAGCCGTTTCGGAGACTAATACGAGAATATATAATATGTGTGTGTGTGTGTGTGTGTGTGTGTGTGTGTGTGTGTGTGTGTGTGTGTGTGTGTGTGTGTGTGTGTGTGTGTGTGTGTGTGTGTGTGTGTGTGTGTACATATAGGACTGGAAACCAAGAGAGAACAGGAGATTCGCGTGCAGAGCGCAGAAGAGGTGAACGGTTGATATCAAAGATACCGTGGGCAAGTTATGAATGAGAATAAGAGTAGACGTCAATGGAAACAAATAAAAGAAGAAGATATATATAGAATAAAGTTTAAAATAGGTTTCGTAAACTGGTAACAGGTTAGTAGAGATATATATGAAATGTACGCAGTTATAAATAATATTACAAAGTCGTATTTTTGTGAATATAGACAAATATGAACAATATCGTTATAAAAAATAATTCGTTTATTGTATTGATTACGTGATTTTCAGGGTGCATATTTTAAAGTGAACATCTTTGTTGGGTCACAACAGATCTAGAAGTTCAGTTTTTTAAGCTCCAACGAGTATTTTTGCGCAGCAAGCAGAAGGTTACAGTAGAATCGGACCAAAGAAAAACTTTGTCTACTAGTCGGGTCAATATGGTCATGTTACGCAACTTTCTGCCAACTCCCAGTTCCTCAAGGGTCTCTTTTAATTCCTTCCTCTTTATTCTATCGTATGCTTGCTGGAAGTCGATGAATAGCGCTATCGTTGGTAAGTTGTGTTCATAGCTTTCTGCTTGTAATTCTCTTATTACAAATATTTGGTTCGTTGTGGTTCTCCCTCGTCTCAATCCGTACTGATATTCGCCTATTATATTTTCAACTTCTTTTTCTAGTTTATTTTTTATGGATTTCGATAGAATTTTATATACGGTATTTAGTAACGCCACTCCTCTGTAATTACTCATTCTGTTTTGTCTCCTTTTTTGTGTAATGGGCAAATAATTGCTTCCTTCCAATCTTCTGGTATTCGTTCTTTTATCCATATATCCTTTATGATCTTGTATATCCAATCATTTAGCAGTTTTCCACCATATTTCATCATCTCTGCTGTTATGTTATCGCTTCCAGGGCATTTATTGTTTTTCAAATTTTTTATGATTTCATCGATTTGTTCTTTGCTGGGTGAATTCTCTCTGTCTTCTAAGTGTTCGATTCTTGCTTCTGCTTCCATACATTCTCTTTGGTTTGACTTATTATTGCCATTTAGTAATTCATCAAAATACTCTTTCCATCTTTCGACTATTTCTGCTTCACCGCTTATATTATTTCCTGCTTTGTTTTTAACGAATATGGGTTTTTGTTGGAAACCTCTTTTTTTCATTTCTAGCACCTTGATATAGGTTTTTTATTTATTTATTTCTGTAATTCTCTTCTATTTCTTTTAGCTTATTTTCTATGTGTTTTCTCTTTTCTCTCAGCATCCTCTTTACTTTTTGTCTTTGCTCCATATATCTATTCTTTGTCTCTGTTGTTTCTTTCGTGATAATTTCCATCCTTAATGATTTTCTTAGTTCTATTTCTTTTTGGCACTCTATGTCGAAAGGCGCGAAAATATACACAGATATTCTTTTTCTTCTGAAGGCGCGTGAATATTTATGAGGGTGATTTTTTGGTATCTTACCTTGAACCTGATACTAAATATGCGGCCTGATACTGGTTTAAACTCTATTTTCTTCTTTTAGCTCTTTTCTTATCATAAAACCTGTGCCTAACGTTCTATTCTTTCCGCCGCTGTTAAAAACACTATCTTCTATTTCTAATATATCATTTCCCAGCAGTTTCGTCTCCTGCAAAGCTACTATGTCAAAATGGAACTTTTCGATTTCTCTCGCTAAATGTTTAAGTTTGCATTCTCCATATATGCCTCTTAAATTCCATGTTCCTAAAAGTAAGTGTATGTTCTTTATTAATAGTTTTATATTTAAAACTATAATGTTTCTGCTATGAAACATATAGTGTCTGTAATAGACGTTGTGCAATTGGTCTATATAAACCCAAACGTTTCCTTTTTTCTGACTATTTCTTACATCTTTAAATTGTGTTTATTGGTACCTGTGAAACTTGTGTCAATGTCAATGTGAAACAAAAGTTTCAGACTTGTGTCTCAAAAGTGGTAATAGCCGATGCTAACCGGAGTTTTTAATACGTGTTCAATTTTTTGAATATTTCGACCTCTCGAACGAAAACTAACATTAATATTGAGGAATTGAACTGTTTTGGACAAGTTTAAAATTGAACAATGTTTAGAATTTTGGGTAAGTAAAACAAGATTCAGTATATTCGGACGTATTATACTTATATTTTGGGCAAAATTTTTGAATATTGTGAATAAATTATTATTAATTCATGAATTTACTTAACGGTTAAATATGTATAAGAAAGATTATTATATCTGAATTAACTTTTTCAAAACTAGGACGATGTTTGTATGATTTATCTCTAAATAGTGTATCCGGGCACAATGCTGAATTTTCGCAAATTTTAGTCACAATTGACTATTTTTTACGTGTTTATTATTGAAATGTTTCGATAAATTTTTTTTTAAAGAAAAAGAAACATTGCAAACTTTACAACAATTCACTTCTTTAAATAAAATTAAATTGTGAAAAAATATAAATACAACCTAATATTATATAATATATTACATTATATAAAAAAAATAATATAATTAATAACAAATTAGTTATCTAAAATCGCAGATAAACGTCGCCGTTTTAAAGCAAGTTGAAACATTTTGCATTGGTATCGGCTATAAACGGTTGTAGTCGTGGCTCCGCATTGGCTGTCCCGAGACACAAGTAAGCTTCAGAATATCCAGCTTGCATAGTCATTACGCATTGAAACATCACTCTACGATAATTAAACGTAAAACAAAGTTATTAAAATTACAATTAGGTCCTAAAACTTTTAATATATTATCAGGTATTGAGTGTTTGCACTACATAAATACCCATACCCTCGCATAAAGGACGATTTTATTTAGAGATGAGGTAACCATGTGTTATTTTGCTGTGCCCTATACGGAAACGAGCGATCTAATAACTGACAGTCAATGCTCGTTTTTACACTAGTAATTCCATTTACTTGGTGTTTTGTTCTGAGGGTTTACTCGGATTTTAATCTCGTTTGCTTAGAAAGTTTTGACATCCCGGTGACTTAATGTTTATAATACCTCCAAGCCATATCGAACGCTTTTGTTATGTCAAAATTTGACATTTCTGTCATACTTAATTTTGTATCTTTCATTATTTCTCATCTATCATGTCCTATTGTGTGACATCTGTCACGCCATGTGACATATTTCATGTATTTTTGAAAGAAAACCCTCAACAGAATTAAGTCTCCTGCCGTTGCCCTCAATGTGGTGTCGAAACAATTCTTAAACTGTTTGTCATTTGTCTAGTGTTAGTTTTTGGGTAAATGTATTTAATGTGTATAACATTCATTGACAAGTTGGATAGCTAACATTTTTGATGAAATGCCCCTGAAGATGTCTGAGAGCGAAAGTATTTGGGCAAGATTTAATAAGAAACTGCTCGATATCTGCCGTTTATTTGTAAAGTTCATACATTCGAGCACTCTACCATATATTTAATTCGATGTCTGGAGTAATTAAAAAAATCGTTGTCTTGCAATTTTTACAATTGTAATTTATTAGTTGTAAATTATTACACGTGTAAAATAATACAAAATAAATTACTAAAACTCTATATTTATTTAATCTTTTGTCTGAAATTTAAATTTACCCGCAATAATTATGTGTATAAATTCTAAAAAAGTTATTAATATTTATCTTAATACAGGGTGAGTCATGAGGAGCTGTACATACTCTACCTCTTATGGAGGCCCGTATGGGGAATATCAAATGACCAATAAAAAATGTTTAATAATATACAGAGTGAGTTGTGAATTTTCTATTCGTCATAACTTTTGAGCGGTAAGTTCGATGTCTCTCATATTTTGGTCAAACTTTACACTATTGATTTATTCAAACTATACCAAATTCCAGTTCATACCAAAAAAGGTACCCAGTATACGGTTTTTGAAAACATTTTTTAAATCTTTGGTTCGCTTTGCCAAACTTTTAATTCACAGTCAAATTAGTTTTTTTTTTAATTAAAAATTAAGTAATCTAGAGGGGAAAAATTAATATGTCGTTGTATTTGCCTATAAGAGTTTTCAAGAACCGTATACAGGGTGAAATTTTTTCCGTGAACAAAACGAACTAATTTTTTAAAACCGGACCTGATTTTTTCCAGTTTGAATCAGGTCCGGTTTGTTTGTTAAATGTTATTAGTTATTTGTTATGCTATGTTATTAGATATTTCTTAAAAAAAAATTAATTTTTGCAAGAAAAGTTACATTTTTTATATCGATAGTTCACTTTGTAAAACTTTTAATTCAGTCAAATTTGATTTTTTAATTAAAAATTAAGTAATCGTGTTGGGAAAAAATACATATGCCATTTTAATTGTCTTATTTTTATTTTGTATGTTTAACAAAACCAGATTATTTCCAGTTTGAATAAATCAGTTGACTAGGTGGTAGTAATGTAACGTTTGACCAAAATATGAGACATCGCACTTACTGTTCAAAAGTTATGACGAATAGATATTGCAGTCAAAATTTACAACTCACCCAGAATATTAATAAACAATGGGAGCAGACACTTTTAATAGTCATTTGTTATTCCTCATAGGGGCCTTCATACGAGGTAGGTGTATGTAGGTACAGTTCCTCGTGACTCACCCTGTATAAAGGACCATTCACAATTTTCTAAATTTCAATTTATTATTTTCAGAAATTGCTAAATAATATGAGTGACTCATAAATACTTTTTATTCTTGCATGAATAATAATTAATGACAAAAATTATTTGCGAGTAGGAAAATTTGCTCAGTTGCTCACTGTTCCACTGCGCATAGCTTATTCGGCCATTTAGAAATAGTCGCTTCGCTTAGTCCCCTTAACTTGGATTGAATTGGTCAAGATTTTTGTATTGTTGATTCGGTGCTGCAATTTTCATCTTTTTGTCCTGTGGGTTATATTTAGAGCAATAAACCGATGGTTCTGTAAGGAGAATTTCGTCAGATATTAAAATTGAATTTGGGATAGGAATAATTAATTTTTGGGGCAACAAATACTTGACGCCTTAATATTGAGTTGAGAATATTTTTGAAAGGTATGATTTCCATTTACGAGATGTTTTCTGTAAAGTTGTAATTATACTTACGTTTTTTGATGAAATAGAAACATACTATAAGATTCTTAAAAATAATTATTTAAAACTTTTTTAGTTGTGTGCTCCTATTAGCTTGGTTTTGTTTCTTTTTAAATCTTAGTTAGTTATTTAAATTACTTTAATTTTTTTTTCGTATAATTTGCTGAAGTTGAAATTTTTGTAATATTTAATATCAAATAAGGGATCTGAACCACATTACAGATTACTACGCAGTATACACCAGCAGTACTTCATACTATTACCAACCCAGATGGCACAGTCAGTATCGTACAAGTTGATCCCAATAACCCCATCATCACGTTACCAGACGGTACTACTGCCCATGTCCAGGGAATGGCAACGGTAAGTTAATTATTTATGCAGAATGATTAGTTTTTACTCACTAATTTTTATAGTGTACTTTCCCTTAAAAAATATGCTGAGAAATAAAAGAACTTTCTACTTTTGCACTTAAGACTTAACGTAGTCCTATAAGAAGCATAAAAACATACGTATTAATATCTTGTATTCGTAAAAGCGCATAGGTACCTGTCAGGTAGTGTATAAAACGTGTATTGTGGACTTCGTGAAAGGAATAAAAATATGTTGGTAAATGACGTTGTAAATATATAAGTCTAGAACGTTTTGAATAAAATGTCTACGAGAAGAGTTCAATCAAGGAGATGGATAGACTATTAGTAGACATCATGGGAATAAGCGAAATGAGATTGACGAACTCTGGGCAATGTGAAATTAACAATCATCACATATATTATTCAGGTAACCCCAACGGAAAATGGAGTAGGTATAATCTTAAATCAAGAAACTGCCAGACATCTTAAAAACTTTGTATCCATATCGGAAAGAATGCTCCTCCTTCAACTTGATATCTACCCCATAACAACTAACATTATGAAGGTATATGCCCCTACAGCTGGCAAACCAGACGATATCAGTGAAGCATTCTATAATGATTTATCCAACACCTTGAAACGCCTTCCCAAAAAGGATCTAACCTTGATTATGGGTGATTAAATGCCAATATTGGTAGGAGACAATGGGGAGAATTCATAGGACAGTTTGGGCTTGGAGAAAGAAATGAGCGGGGAGACCGATTGGGTGAATTTGTATCAGAAGAAGAGTTTATAATTACTAAAACTTCAAACTCCTATACAGAAGATTATACACGTGGAAATCACCTCAAGATACTTCAGGCCACATAGTCAGAAATCAAATAGATTACATTATGATTAATAACAGTATTACATCAGTCAAGACATACCCAGGAGCCGATACCAAGTCAGACCATAACCCACTGATTTGCAAAATGAGGGTCAGGCTAAAGAAGATTCGACGTAGTATCAACCCAAAATACGACATCAGGCTAATCAAAGACCAACACACAGAATAGAGTGTAAAACAGTACATACATAGCAATTTGAATACCGTTATTCATTAATAGACCAGGAGCTTGAAAAATTGCATAGAATTTCACAAGACATACAAAGAAAAATTCCTCAAACCACCAAAAATTAAGAAAAAATCGTGGATGACAAATGAGGTTCTAGATATGATGGAAGAGAGGCGAAAGGTCAAAGATCAGAACAAGGCATTATACAAAAAAATAGACAAAGAGATCAAAAAAGCAATCAGAATGGCTAAGGACACACAGATCCCCGTTCAGTGCATTTAATATGCATAAAAATAGTTAAAGAAGCTGCAGGCTTATACAATTCTAGAAGAGTTGGATGTTTGGCAGACAACCGGTAATCTACTGCTAAGTGTGGAAGAGAGACTGGACACTTGGAAGAAATATGTGGAAGTAACATTTGCAGATGAAAGGCAGATTGCCATTGAAGACATAGAATGCCTAACAGGACCCCCGATTACCATTTAAGAAGTCACGGCAGTTATTAGAAAAACTAAAGATGGTAAAGCTGTAGGGCCTGACAAATTTTATACAGAATTCCTGAAACTTATGGACGAACAAGGAATACAATGGATAACGACTATGTTTAACAAAATATATTTAACTAGAATATTCCCCAAAGCTGGTTAAAATCGACTTTCGTAGATATACCAAAAAAATTAAATGCAAAAACATACGAAGACTACAGAAAAATTAGTCTAATGAACCACATACTTAAAACGTTTTTAAAAGTGATACATAACAGAATATATAAAACATGTGAAGAACGAGTGTTATGGACACAATTTGGATTCCGCGATACCTTAGGCACCCTAGAAGCTCTATTCGCTATACACTTATCCAGAGGTGCAGGAATGTCAACTGTGATGTATATAATTGTTTTATCGACTACAAAAAGGCATTTGATAGAGTAAAACATGACAAGCTCATATCTACCTTGAAAGAATCGCGCTTGGATGATAGAGACATATAATTTATATTACAACCAAACTGCCAACATTAGTATCTCCAGTGCTATTTAACATGTACTCGGAGCGTATCTTCGAACAAGCACTGGGACAACTCTAGGAAGGCGTCTTAGTTAACGGAGTTGTGGTATTATCCCTAAAATATTATAATTCATATAAAGAATAAGTTAAAAGAAACGTGTAACACATTTCGCATTTGTTTATATAAAATATGTTAAATAAATCAAATCGAGGACATACACAAGAAACAGCCTCGGTTGGAATGTACGAGTCAGCAGAATCGTGGATTGCGACCTTATTGTTGTCGACCCACTTATGAACGACTGCTGATATAGCAAGGACTGTTATAAAAGGGACAACAATTATTATCTCGGGATCAGAACTAAATTAACGTCAAGATGGCAAGTCGATATACCACGTATTGGCGCAACGTCAACTAAGTACTAATTACATTTAGGATAAGTAATATTGTAAGAGTGTACAGTAGTGTTTTAAATAAATGTACCATACGATACCATAAGCGAAGCTTTATTTATTACAAAGTGCGTCTAAACAAATTTAGACAAACGACGCAGTAGTTTTTGCAGATAGCCTAGATGGTTTACAAGCAATAATGTCTCGCATATCAGATATAATTCGAGAATATGGGCTGGATCTCAATACGAACGAAACAAAGTGCACGATATTAAATACACATCTTTTACACATCAACATCCAATTGACAGGGTAAATAGCTACACATATTTTGGTACTAACATAAACAGTCAATGGGACCACTCTACTGAAATAAAACATATAAACATAAATAAAATAATAAAACAGGGAAAGCAAGATCAGCGTTCGTAAAGATGAAGTCTCTTTTCAGAAGTCACGATTTACCACTTAGTACCAAAATCTCTATCATCAGATGCTATGTATTTTCTACATTAGATTATACGGAGTAGAGGCATGGACGCTCTCTGAAGCTTCTTTAGAAAAGCTCGAGACCTTCGAGATGTGGTGTTACAGTCACTAACACAATTAAAGAGCGCAAATTAGAATATCTTGGCCATGTTATGAGAAATGAACACAGATATGGCTTATTGCAACTCGTTCTTCATGGCAAGGTATTTGGAAAGAGAGGACCTGGTAGAAGAAGAATATCACGGCTTCAAAACCTAAGGAAGTGGTTAAATACGTCTACAACCCAAATATACCGATTAGCTGCAAGTAAAGTTAGGATAGCTATGCTGATCGCTAATATCCGGAACGGATAGACACCGTAAGAAAAATATAGTTCACAGAATTCTAAAAAAATTCAAATGACGTGAAGGTAAGTCAGATACGTCTGTTGAAAAAATTGAAACCAAAGGAAGAAAACGTATGTAGCTTGAAGAGGATATTAAGTTGGAGTTGGAAAATTATTTCGTTAAAAAAGAACGATTCCTAAAGTGTTCTGCACCTTATAAGGACACTAGAAATGAACAAAGAGTATAACGCATCGAAAATTTCGAGTTGGAAACATATTTCGTTAAAAACAATAACTTGGTAACCATATCTTACACATTCTCTTCTATACTGTTCACTCTACTATAACTGTTTAATCTCAAACAGCGGATTTAATAGTATGAAGACTGATCGATCAAAACATATCATTCAAAACATAAAATAGTAAGAAAATGTCTTTACACTGCTTAAAATGATCAAGAATTCCGAAAAAGTAATGGAGCGACTCTAAATTGACGTGCACGTAAATTGTTGATTTGCTAATGTAGAACATCTTATTTTTCAAAGTGTATTATGTATATAATTTTTGTTTTCATGTTGCTTGCTTTGCTTTATGTGTAAAATAAATTAACGCTGCTGATTTCTATAACCGTATTGTTAAATAGCATGCCAAACAAATTTTAGTATATTTTGTAAACATTTTTAATTATTTGATGATCCATGTATTTGTTTCCCATGGTAAAATTATACTTTATATCTCGAAACATCTTCGTTTTCAGGTGTCATATTGAAGTTCGGTATCCCAAATTATTTCCTTTCTTTTTACTTGGTCTAATTATTTATTTATAATCAATTACATTCTTACACTCCACTAGTAAATTATGTTAATTATCAATTGTTGGTTAACGGTTTCCAAATTTCTTCATTTGTTATTGCCTTCTATCTTGTTTTGCCTGTTTTATAAGACCTTTGTGCATTGCATTTATTTTAGTTTATTGTTGTGCACAAAAATAATATATTTTTGTTTTCCACTACGTGCTAATTGTGCATCAGTCTTTCTGTCGTTTACCATTATGGTGCCTAAGTCATCTATTTTTTTTATATTATTTTTATTTTTTTTTTGTTTGTTCTTCAATTAATACCTTGACTTTGTTTTTCTAGATTTTCTCTGGTCTGGGATTAGCCTTGGCGGGACTAATGTGAGATTCATAAAGATGTCAAATCGAAGTTGTCTTTGACGAGAAGAAGAAGTCCATAATTGTCTTCGTTTAAAATCCTATATGAATTGAATAGCAGCGTAAAATTCTTCTCTTTTTTAGAATTAATGCTATTATTTAGTGTCTATCTAGGTTTTTTTGTTTCGGGAGAAACGGTTGTCTATTATCTCCAATGTTCTTTTTATTACATCAGTATCTATGTCTTAATCTCTTGGTCTAGAGATGATTATTGTTAAATAATCTAAGTTGATAATAAAAGGTGATGCTGGGGACCAAATTTTTACTAACAAGGTGGGAAGCTTTCTGTTCTCATTCTTGATTTTATTTTCTAAGTGATAATTCCTCTTACAGTTCCACTAAAATAAATTCCTGTCCAATTTTCCATCCTTTAATGTGTTTGTTTTTTTTTAAGTTTTGCTTTCAGTGTGTTTTGGTTTGGTTTAACGTAAAGGGGAACGGTAAATATTTAACTTTTCCACTTCTAATAGTTACAGTCTGCACAGGGTGATGGAAACCAGGTTCACGCCATTCAAACAATTACAGAAGGTGGTGCCGCGGGTGAAGTAGTTGACCTTAATTCTGTAACGGAAGCCACCTTAAATTCCGAAGGGCAGATTATTTTGACAGCAGAAGATGGACATGGTACGTATGCGGAAACCATTTATTGGATATTGTATATTTATAGTTATGTAAAACTCATGATAGTTCTATTTTTTATTTCAAGGTAAGTTTTTAAACTTTTGGTCAAGAGACATACTAAAAGTAAACAATTCTACAGTTAGCGGCGTCATCACCGTACCTGTTACAGCGTACCACTCGATGGTGGCCAATATCCAGGCTCTTCACGCAAGTAGTGATGGTACTGTTTGTGTTGCTCCTGTTGTTCAAGTACCAAAAGTAAGTACTATTTGATAGTAGTTTTATTTGTATTTCTTTGTTCAAACAAAAAGAATTTATTTAAGAGAATGAACATTCAAATTATTAATTATAAGTAACTTGTTAATTGGACCTGACCATTGTAGAGGTCAACGTGAAGAAAAAATGATAAATAAAAAAGAGAAATTGGAGTACCCCTGAAAATATAAACAAGTTTCATCGGTACATTATCGATACTCTACATAAAGGACACTTGGAATATAATATATGTATATGAATATATATGTATAATATGTAAAAATTGTTTAAACCTATAAATGAAACGAACCAGTTGAGTATACAGTTAAGATTAACTTAATTTTGTTCCAAAAGCGAATACAATTGACAGTTTACATTGTACCAATCTTAACTTCCTGTAAATGACATATGGCGCTAATATTTAAATTTTGTTTAGTTGATTTCAATATGTTAACACTCCCACTTACCAAACAAAATTAATAGGTTACCTAACCTAACAGTTTCAATAATCTGTGCAGCTTTTCAGAAACTAGACCTTTAGTCAACTCATCAGCTTGCATAACATCAGTAGGCATATATTTTACATTAATGATTGAGTCAGATATTCTTCTTCTTCTTCCTTTGTCCTATCCGTTTCGGACGTTGGAAAATTAACAAGGCTATTTTGACTTTGTTTACGGCACCTCTGAACAGTTCGGTCGATGTTAGTCCGAACCATTGTCGCAGGTTATGCATCCATGAGTGTCGTCTTCTTCCCGGTCCCCTCCTACTGTCGATTCTTCCTTGGACTATTAACTGTAGCAGCCGGTACTTAGTATGTCTCATGACATGTCCGAAGTACTCAAGCTTCCGTTTCTTTACGGTGAAGATTATTTCTTTGCTTTTGCTTATTCTCTGCATTACTTCCACGTTAGTGATGTGGTCTGTCCAGGATATCCGAAGAATACGGCGATATATCCACAGCTCAAAGGATTCTAGTTTCTTCATTGTGGCTTCCGTCGTGGTCCATGCCTCTGCTCCATAGAACAAGACCGGGAAGTCATAACACTTGACCAGTCTTAATTTTAGTTCCATTGAGATTTTGCTTGTGAACCACTTTTTCATATTGTTGAACGCGTTTCGCGCTTTTTCAATTCGTGATCTTATTTCTGTTGACTGGTCCCATTTTGTATTGACTGTGGTTCCAAGGTATGTGTATGTCTCCACTTGTTCTATTTTTCGGTTGTTTAATGTCAATTGCATCGGAGGTTGTTGTGTTCTGCTGATGAGCATGAATTTAGTTTTGGTTGTATTGAGTTCTAAACCATATTCTTGACTTGCTGTGTGTATGCTTTGCATGAGTTTTTGAAGCTCGTTGCAGTCATTTGCGATAATAACTGTGTCGTCAGCATATCTAATATTATTGATTACCTCTCCGTTTACGTTGATACCCTCCGAAACTTCTCCCAGTGCTTCTCTGAAGACTTGTTCAGAGTATATATTGAACAGGAGCGGCGAGAGGACGCATCCCTGTCGTACACCCTTTTTAATATCTATCTTCCCACTGTGTAAGTTGCCCATCTTTATCTCAGCACTTTGGTTCCAATAGAGACTGGTTATTATGCGCAGATCCTTGCCATCAATATGCATCTTCCTGAGCATTTCCATGAGTTTATCATGTTTGACATTGTCAAACGCCTTGCAGAAGTCGATGAAGCACAAGTGGACGTCCTTGTGCATATCTCTGCATCTTTGAATTAAAACTTGCAGACTGAAGATCGCCTCTCTTGTGCCCAATGCGCTTCGGAATCCGAACTGTGACTCCGATATATTTGCTTCGCATTTGTTATATATATATATATATATATATATATATATATATATATATATATATATATATATTCTATTGTGTACGATTTTGGTGAAAACTTTGGTAATGTGATTTATCAAGCTTATTAAGCGGTGTTGATCACAGTGTTAGAGTCAGATATTAGGTCTCTCAAAAAATGATATCTTACATCAATTTGCTTACTTCTTTTATGATAAATTAGATTTGCTGATAAGTTTAATGCACTTATATATTATTTATTATTAAATATTTATCATTAAATAAGTAATACATTAAGTTTTTTCAGTGAAATCCCAATAGCAAATCTCTAAGAAAAACATCCTTTTTAACACCCTCTGACTAGGCCATATATTCTGCCTCATAGCTAGATAAAGATACCGTTTTTTGTTTTGCACTTTGCCTAGATATTGCAGAGCCACAAAGCTTAAATAAATATCCAGTAAAGGATCTACGAACTAAATTGGCTCAAGAAACTGACTGTAAATGATATATCTGGTCTGGTTAAAACAGATAAATACATCAAACTACCATTAGCCTCTGATAAGAAAATTTATCTCTAATACAATTGTTACTATCATCAATTGTTAAAGATAACTTTGGTTCAATTTTAGTTTTAACTCCTTTGACATCACTCATGTTAAATCTCTTTAACAACTGAATAATATAGTTTTTCTGATTCAAGGCAATATAACCTTTATTTGGATCAAAGTCTATTTGCATACCTAAACATTGCCTAATTCTACCCAAATCCCAAATCTTTAATAACAAAATTTATACTTTACAGCTCATTTTTTATTCTACTTGTTTCACTTTCATCATTTGAAAATACAAAATAATCATCTACATACAGGGTGAGTCATAACTATTGAGACATAGACTAGGGACAGGTTATTTAGACCAAAATATGGCTATTGGGCCAAATATGCCTTAATAAAATGTTGCTGAGAAAAAAGATACAGGGTGTTAAAGTTAATTTTTGTTTTTCGTTTTTTGCTAAAAGTTTCCCTGTCTATTTATACATTGCTATCAAAATTGGCACAGGGGCATATTCTTAGACAAGAAATAGTATTTTATTTACAATTTTACGTTTTGTCATAGAGGGCGCCACGTGGATCATTCCTAATGATCAAATTGAGTCTAAACTTTTTCTGATGAAACTTTTTAGTAATTTTTATTAGAAAATATGACGTAAACATCATTTTTACGTAAAATTGTTACTCTTTTTTAAACATGATAATTTCAACCGTTTTCGATAAAAACGCAGTCGAACTGCTTAGAGTCTTAAAAAAGGATTTCAAATATTATTTCATTTATGAAAAGTATGCTTTGGACTGTCAGATAATTGTTGTTGGTAAATGTCATTTGTTCAGAGTAAATTATTTTTGATGTGACAGTGTAGTGTAATGTTGCATTTTTTAAAAGTAATCATTACTTTTTTTGATTGAAATGCCTCGCCACAATGCAGCCAGAAGGTATGGAATGCTATACGCAAACAGAAGGCAACTAAATCACAAAACTTTTGCAAGATTATATCGTAGTTTAGGTGAAACTGGGTCATTTCACACTAAAAATCGGGGTGCTCGATCGAAACAAATCACACCTAATCAAGAAGATGAACTTTTGGTTCGAGTAGATGAAAATCGTGAAATAAGCTCACGACATCTATCAGCAGCAACAGGAATAAGTCAGTCGTCTATTGTTAGAATTCTAAAAAAAGAGAACCTCCATCCTTATCACTTCACTCCTGTTCAAAATTTACTTCCAACAGTTCTTCCACGACGGTTACAGTTTTGCCAACGTATTCTGAATAAACATCGCAATGACAGACACTTTATTAAGAATATTATGTTCACCGACGAAGCAACTTTTACCAGACGAGGGGTTTTTAATTGGCGAAATAGTCATTATTGGGAAGAAGAAAACCCGCATGCTATTAAAGCTAGACATTTTCAGCATGAGTTTAAATTGAATATTTGGTGTGGCATTATAGGCGACCAACTACTAGGGCCTTATGTTCTTCCTCCGAATTTAAATGGAGATTCTTATTTATTCTTTTTGGGAAATACTCTTAGTGATATTTTAGATGATCTGTCACTGGATGTAAGAAGAAAAATGTGGTTTATGGAGGATGGAGCGCCACCTCATTTTTCATTAGCTGTTAGAAATCATCGTAATGACGTATTTCCTCAACGATGGATTGGCAGAGGCAGTGATTTTCAATGGCCACCAAGAAGTCCTGAGTACAACCCGCTATATTTATATTTTTGGGGACATATGAAGTCCTTAGTGTATGCCAATGAAATTAATACACGAGACGAACTTTGGAGATACATTCAAAATGCAGCTAATCTTATAAGGGGACAGAATAATATTTTTTTTAACGTCCGAAAATCCTTTATAAAAAGAATTAGAAAAGGCATAGAAATCGGAGGAGACCATGTAGAACATTTAGTTTGAGTTTTTGTGAGTTCTTTTAAGTTAAAGTGTGTTTAGTTTTGATTTATCGTCAAAACGGAAACCTTACGTTAGTTGCAACTTTGTTTATTAGTTTGGTATTTGATAGTGGAATTGTAAATAAAATACTATTTCTTGTCTAAGATTATGCCTCTGTGCCAATTTTGATAGCAATATATAAATATACAGGGAAACTATTAGCAAAAAACAAAAAACAAAAATTAACTTTAACACCCTGTATCTTTTTTCTCAGCAACATTTTATTAAGGCATATTTGGCCCAATAGCCATATTTTGGTCCAAATAACCTGCCCTTAGTCTATGTCCCAATAGTTATGACTCACCCTGTATACTGCTACGACCGTATTTTGTTATTTTTCCATTTTATATAGATACAAGGTTCATGTTTTGATTTCTTATAATTAATATTTTCGAAAACATTATTTAGTTCATAATTACACGCCCTAGAAGACTGTTTAAGCCCGTAAATAGCCGTATTTAATTTTAAACATTTGTTACCTGCTAAATCAAAACCCTCTAATGATTGCATGTATATGTTCTCTTTCAAATGACCATTTAGAAATGGTGTTTTAACATCTAAGTGAGTAATATCCAAACCTAATTTTATAGAAAGTGAAAAAAGCAACCTTAAAGAAGAATATCTTATTACTGGCGCAAAAGTTTCT
The DNA here is from genome assembly GCF_040954645.1 of Diabrotica undecimpunctata. Taxonomy (NCBI): domain Eukaryota; kingdom Metazoa; phylum Arthropoda; class Insecta; order Coleoptera; family Chrysomelidae; genus Diabrotica; species Diabrotica undecimpunctata. The sequence continues at coordinate 54,806,090 of NC_092812.1, forward strand.
GTATAGTCTATATAAAATATTCTCTTTGATTAAAACTCCTAGCTACTAGTCTTGCACTATATGTAATTTAATTTTCTTTATTACACTTTAAATTAAACACTCACTTATTATCAATTACACTACCATTTTCTGGCACATCTACCACATCCCATGCATTTTTGTCACGGAAAGATTGGATTTCATCCATCATGGCTTCTCTCCACTTTACTCCATCAGGCCGTTGTAATGCCTCCGAGACTGTGAACGGAACATCATCTATGTCACTTATCTCCGCACACATATATGTTACATATTCACCAAAGTCTTTTCCTTTTCTTAATCGTTCTGACTTTATATGCATATCTTCTAATGTTTTAAGTAAACTGGGCACTTCAAAGTCTTTATCACTTAAGTTAACTTCCTCATAGTAGCTAGATTCTTTGTCACTAAAAATATTACCATTATCTTTAGTCTCAGTTTTAATATTATATTTGTTTTGTTCCCCCACTGAATCAAGAGTTTCTTTTGCCTCATGTTCATCTTTTAAATCAAAATGAATCACTTCAAACTTTTTTGTGTCTTCCATAATTTGTAAATCTCTGCTTACTATTTAGTGGTTAAATTATACACCCTGTATCCTTTTGTATTTTCAGCATATCCTACTAAAATGTGCAAAATAGCCTTTTTCTCTCACTTTGACCTTTTTTCTTTTGGAACGTGTACCATCACATTGCTGCCAAATATTCGAAGGGCACTAATATCAGGTTTACTATCTGTCCACATTTCAAACGGTGTTTTGTTTGAACCGGAAGCCAAAGATCAATTTGTTAAGTAAACAGCTGTGTTTACAGCTTCAGCCCAAAACATTTTCTTATGATTGGCATCAAACAATAGACACTTTGCCTTTTCTACAATTGTCCGATTCAAACGTTCGGATACTCCATTTTATTTAGCAGTGCAGGGAGTGGTTTTTTTATGTATAATACCATTTACACTTACTTTAAAATTCTTTTGAACAATTCTTTACCATTTTTACTTTGCAGAGTTTTTATATGAACACATACTTCACATATAAACAATGTTAGGGTCACTCACGAAAGTATATGGTGTAAGTGTCTTAAAGAAAAATAAAGGACAAGTACAGAAGAAATGAGTTTCATAATAGAGATTAGAGATGCTGGTACTGTTAAAATGAAAGAATCGTTTAACGTATATTTGTGAAAATGAAAAATAACGCAAAAAGGAAATGCATTTCTAAATAACAACCATAATTACACCTTTTAATATAGAAACAATTGCGAGGATCTTCACAACTGTTTATTACATAGATATGGTAGAGAAATATAGATACTTCCGACATGAGATTAAAATGATTAGTGATAGTCTTAATGTTGCTTACCACTATTTGTATTTTCTTACAAAAAAAAATACAAAAAAATTTTTTCGTATGAATCAAGTTGTCTCATATAAATCAATGAGAAATATATTGGACGCACCATTACTATAGTGCAACGTCTAGGGACGCGTGGTGAGAAAGATACTTTAACAAATATAAACGTTTTTATTATAACAATAATGACTGGTTACAATACGATCTTCTTGTTGACTTGTTGACACACTTGCCATGCGCAGGTAGTACCAACCCTTAACACTAAAATGATCCAATATAGAATTGTAACACCTACACTCTTCTACAATTACATATATATTAGCTTAACTACAAAACTGTTACAACTCAGCAACATTCAAAGTTTCCTAAAACAGGTGAATTTAGCTTTTGACAATGACTTTTCACCATACTAAATTTCAGTGGGTGTTTTGTTCTCAGATAAAGTTCGAGTTACAGTTCTATTAATTATGTTGCTACGCTAAAAGCCTCATTTCGCATGCTTTTATCTAAATTTGAATAAAAAACTAAACATCTTTCCTTTTCCATTATGGTTCTGATAAAACGTTCAGGAACACCATTTTGTTCTAGATTCCTATGTACTATGTACTGAATTTTGATTCCAGTATTTGAACATAATCTTTTAAAAGCTTTTAAGAAATATTCACTTCCATTATCACACCTTATTCATGCAATTTTTGCATTAAATTGACCATATCAATATATTCTTTAAATTTATCTATTTAGATTTCTTCTCAATCAAATAACATATACAAAAATGTGAATAATGGACTGTAAACTTTACAAAATACTTGTTATTGAGTCATGAGTTACTGGATATATAAATGACTACATACGTCTGTTGACACAACTTCTAAAATTCTTTTTGTTTTTCTTTCATTGTCATTACTGATTGTTTTCCTTTTAAACAGATTTCACATATGCATTGGCACACTACGGTCAACAGCTCTGATTTGTGCTTCTGGTAGATGTTTACATTTAGCTATTTCTTAATTCACCTGATATCTCAACATGATTTCATTATTTTGACCTATTTCTCTTTGAATACAATTTGAAGACATGTTTCTTTCATTTTCTTTACAGAAATTGAATTATATGAGAATTGATTACATTCCCATATATTTTTCATCTCAATTTGTTTATCGATTGCTGCTTGTACGATTCAAATCACCTTGTTTTGTTGCCACCAATGATTGATCCTCCTTTTCCATATTTATGTTCTACATTACTTCCTGGATATTATCTAAAAACCTTTCAACATCTTTCGTAACTAAGTGATTCGTAGCACCACTGTCAATGATGAAATTTATTTCACGAGATTCTTTGGTAACTAAAATAGTTTTCTCTGCAGTCCAGAATCTTACTTTTTCGGGTTGACAGGGGGAGAATAAGACTTTCAATTCTCACAATATAAGCTGCCGGTCTATTTAAGTCTGTAGGTGTTTTTATTTCTTCGTTTAACAATCGCAAGTTTATTTTTGTTGTCGTTTTTCTCTTTGATTTTTCCCATCCTTTAATTTTTATAGTTGGAACTCTTATTAGCTATAATTAATTACGTTAATTGAAATTTTTGTACAGAAACACACACTTTTAAAGAACTTTTACACAATTAACACTTGTCAGGACAGCTATCCAAATATGGACGTCAGGTGACGTCATCACCATTTTATTTTACGTTTATTGTATATTGTTTTTGTTTGAACACTTCGTATTATGTATTTTGTTTTTGATTTGTATAGTGTTTATTTTTTAGAATAGATATTATCGTCAAAGAAAATAGCGAGCAAAATGTTTTACAAATGAAACTCATAGGATGCCAAAATTCACTCAACAAGCGCAACATCCTTTTTGGTTTCTGTTGTCCTAGTAACGGCAAGAATAATTTTAATTTTATTGTATTTAAAGGTGGAACCCAATTCAAGTGACAATATGGACACTTTAACAGTTACCCCCAATGGTATTACAACCCATTCCATGATGATTCAGGGATCGGCAGGCGAGGCTCCACAGGTACTTCAGGTTTTATCTCTTAAGGATGCAACAGTGTTGACGAAGGCAATGCAAGGCTTGGCCGATGTTAAAACCGAAGAAACTATTATAACGGACCAATAGGTTTAAATTTTATAAATAATTGTGTATATGTTTAGTATCGCTTTTTGTTAAAGTTTTAACTGAATGGGGTAAAGCGTTTGGTTGCATATAATGAGAGTCTCGTTGCTTTTTATTGAGTTACAAAAGACTCCTGTTTTTTCGTTTTAGAATATAGTTTTTGTAGACACTTTATTTAACTCAATAAATAGCATATAGTTAACTCAGATAAAGAATCATGGAATGGCATTTTACACCAGTTTCGAGAGTGTTTAACGATTTTTTTACAATTGTACAAATTACGAATTCACCTAGTATTTTACACAAATTCTAGAATGTTGATTTCATTTTTTCTTACTTATAAAACACGGAAGCTTATTGGCGTTTCTGTTTTTAGAATGTTTTATTTACTTTTTTTATTTCTTTTTAAATTTGACATTAAGGTTTGAATTGTCAAAATGTTTACTAGCAATGCTTTTTAATTTTGGGGGATATTGAATGTGTATCTTTGACGATGAACTTATACAGTCATAACTTCTAGGTTAGTATCTGCTGAATATTTGTTTGAGGCTAGAATTTTTTAATAGGGTGGCTGCACGTCAAGAATAATTTGTCAGTTTATCATTAATCAAAATATAGATGCGGTAAAAGTTCCAATGAACTTACAGTAAGCAAGGAAATTACGCATAGATAGAGTGTACATTTCAGTAAAAACAAAAGTACAGGAAAATTATTAATAGAATTATGGAGAAAATCATTCGTGGAGATTCACGAAATCATTTAAATAAAAAAATATATGAAATCCTTAACCAAACTCTAAGAAAGTTGAAATAAATGAAACCTGACGTTCAACCGGTGAGTAATAACTCAGAAATAAACAAAATGTTAAAACAAATAAACAACTAAAGCTTCTGCACAAAACTGCATACTGCAAAAACGCTAAAATGAAGAACATTAATACCCTTGTAATGAATGGGGGAAGAGAAAATTCACAATAACTGGAATGAATCTATTTATCTAGACAAAAAGGATACAATAATATAGTTTATATTTTATTTGTGATAAACATAAGCTATATTAATTTAGATATCGCTATTAGAAAATAAAGAATAATTTTATATGAAATAAATTTATTTGATTAGAAGATCTCTTAAATCTCACAAAGGACTTCTGTAACACGTCAGTTACATAAAGTCAGTATGGTCATCAGATGGTAGAATTATCTCCAAACACCGAACACATTTTTTTTTAAAGAACGTCACAACTCAAAAATTTATGGCCTAAAATAGAATTAAAGAGGTATAGGATTGAGTATAGCTTTTTCGAGGCTAGTACACATGAAAACCAAAATATTAGTCAGTTCGCAATTATGTATTAAGTTTTATGATATTTTTAAAATTCGTCGATTTTTAAAATGTTCATTTCTGAAAATTTTCAGATATTGACATATGACTGTCTTCTTTTTAAGGTGCGGTATATATATAGTAGAGAAATTAATACTAAACTTTCTTAGATTCCGGGTTGCACGGCGTCTAATTTAGCTACGTCAAGCTCTCGACTCCCCTCTAGACCCTTCATCAGGACTCCTGAGCCTTAGTCTTTTGAGTCCCCAGATGACTTCATTATTCAGTGTACTACTGCTGTGATTATACAAAGCTGCTACTTTCGTGCTACCGTTGGTGACTTTACTCGCTGACGTGATATTTAGAAGGGGGTGGTTCGAATATTATTGGCTGTAAGGTGGAAAGAGGTCTCCATATGTGCTTGGATTTGTGAACTCAGGAGACTGTGGTCTCGGAACCCTGATAAAGACTCAAGAGGCTCTTTAATTATTTTTAAAGTTTTACTTTTTTTGCTTCTAGTACTTAGTCTGACTCTTCTTTCGTCTATCCTGTTAACTTCTATAATTTTCCAAACCATTTAAGTTGTTTTATTTTTATTTTGGTTGTTATACTTTCTTGTTCCGTTATTCTTCTAATATCTTCATTTTTCTGCCTGTCCGCATTGTTTTTCCTATATTTTTTTAAATCTGTATTGCTACTTACTTGCTTTCACTTTTTTTGTATCATCCATTCATTACTAGGCAATCGCGGCGAATTGCCTAGTGAAGTTAAATTATTTTGAGCCTGTCAAAACTGCAAGGGATATCGTTGCCACCTTTTACTAGCAAGCATAAGGCCTTAGAGACATTCAGGCATAATTCCACCATTGTTCCATAAAGGTCCTTCGCACTATTACCTGCAGTTTCCCCTTAGTGGGCAGTAACACTACCGTCTGTCTCACGATGGTCTAAAATCTTTGAAATCTATAATACAAAATCCAATTACAAAATACAATTTTCTCAAATTTACTATAATTTTACGATCTTGACACAATAATCCCACTCTCCAGGGTTGCTAACACTGATATCGACTAACGTGAGGAATCATTGGCTACCTCATTCTGCCGACTTTGTTTCGAATTAGTTTTTCTTGGGGAATGTCTACAACAAATCTTATGGTCAATAGCTGAAAATTTAGAATAACTCTAAAACATGATAAGATCGTTTAGGAATTGGTGAAGCTGAAACACATTTTTTAAGGACGATTAAACTTAATACAGAAATAAATATTTGGTAAATTAAAGTGATATAATTCAATTGTGAGATGATGATTTTTTTGTTGAACATAAAAAGTAATTTATGTACGCCTGGTAGTCGTTACAAAAGTTGTAAAATGAATCTTTCCCATATAAAATTATTCATAAAGAATGGATATTGTTACTTGCATATTTTCTGATAGGCGATTAATTTTTTAACAATTTATTTTTTCTTGTATTTATACTATAATTAGAACCACTTTAGTCACACTTTCTTGGATTTATGAATTAAATTCATAAATATGTTAAAATTTGAACATACTGAATTAATTAGTGTCCGTTAGTATTTTTTTTTTGCTTGGACCGTTTGTTACATTTGTTCAAAATTTGATTATCTGAAAGCGTGACATTGAGGTCCTTAAAATTACACAGCAAACTCTTGTGTAATTCTCTATTTCTATCGGTACTAACTGTCCAAGTAGCTCACCGTATCTGCAAAGAATAAGTGGAAGAATCATACAAAAGAACAGCTAACACTGAGAGTTAAAAAATAGTTTTGATATGAATATAAATGGAAATTTTTAATTCATCGGTGCTTGCTTAGTAGAAATCCATATTTAGCAAGGCATTTCATATATCTCCTAATAATTATATTTTATCATTTGTATTTCCTTGCCATTAAAAAGCTTAATATTTGAGGAAAAATTACACAACTTTATCTTTTAAAATAATAAACAAGCTTATTGTTAAATGGTGTCAAATTTATTTGTGACTTCGAAAACTGCAAAATAAGGCAAAATGTTGATGTACATAGAAGATAAAATAGGCAAAATGTGCATTTTTAATAGTGATATTTTTATTAAAATTATTTGACTTACAAACTGTCATATATCACACTAACTTGACAGTGACATTCGAATAATACAAATACAATGTGAAAACCTCTATTAATACTAAATTTCAACACTTTCCCTTATTAAAAGGTTTTTCGCATCTAAATCAGTCCCATCTTTGAAAGAAGAATCTAGAAATTTATTTTCGTTAGAGGTTAGGTCATCAAATCTGCAACTTGTTCTTCAGTGAAAATTTGTTGTAAGTTTAACTTGCATTTTGCAACTTTTTCTCTTATGAAAAAATGTTTAATTTCAATGTGTTCGTTGTAAGTATGTAATAATATTTAATCTCTCAGTTATTAAACAAAAATTAATATTTCGCTCTAGAGAATATGCATGTAAAACCCATTCATTATAAATCACTGTGTATATGTTTGATGTTTTGGTGTAATCGTGATTAAAAATAATTATCTTTTATTGGTTATTTCTGCGGACATGGAGTAAAAGAACTCTTGTTAAGTAACTAATTACCCTAAGACATAGTAGAATAATTCTTGTCGAGAACCTCATTACCCTAAGTTTTTTCGATTAGTGTGCAATATGATAAGTTTTAATTATTTTTCCGAAACTTGTTTCCTTGAGGCATCTCAGTTTCTATCAAATGACGTGTTGGGCATAAAACACATTTATAAAATATTTATTTATTTGACCTTTCCGTTCTAAATTAGGATTCATTTTCAAAATACAATTTTTTTTTGCAAGTATATATTTATTATATTTTAATTTATTTTTTAAATTAAAAGAGTGTATTTTGAAAACGGTTTCCGAATTAGAAACGGAAATGGTTATTAGTGTATTGTATAATTGTGGTTTCAAATATTTTTACCATAAGTTAACGCTCAACACTAACCTTAATGCGATTTATTATTCAGTAAGGTCCGATTATTGTGTCATCTTTGATTTTTATCAATAATGTAATTGAGAATAACCCACAATTATAAAACACAATTTTTAATTGACTTTTCAGTCTCTAGATTGAAGTTAATTTTCAAAATACAATTCTTTAATTGTATTTTGAACGTGTATATTTAATTAGGTTTTAGTTTATTTGTTAAATTAAAGAGTGTATTTTGAAAAAGTTTACTATCTGGAAGAAGAAACGTCAAATAATGTATTATATATTATAAAATATAATAATATATTGTAGAATTGTGTTTTAAATTATTTTTTACCAAAATTTACTAAAATTGTAAAAATTTCCTGCATAACATATATGTAAAATGTGAAACAAACAAACTAAGTTATCCCTTGTTGCACAAGGAGCAAAATTGTAAACTTTAGTCTATTATGTTGAAGACTAACAATAAGATGTCTCTATGTTTACTCGTTTACAAGAAAAGTATCTACTGATTATAAATGATGCTTAGCGATGAGCCTTCTCATTAATTTGCTCAAGGCTTTATGCTCACTTAGTACAAATTGAAAGTTTTTTTTTTAACACGTTCGCTGCCAGACATATGTTTTAATAATTCTGTTTTTTTTTTTCAATACATATTACTTAGTTACAAAGAACACATGTTTTTATTGACCAACCCACTTGAGTGACTGCTAGGTACTAGATCGTACACGGCAAATACTTTTTGGAAACTACAAAGATTCCAAAAACACATAATACCCATTCACTAAACCTGTACAAGCTGACTGCAGTATGATCGATAACACAGGGCTTTCAGAAAAAGAACATGACTTCTTGGTTATGTAGATGAAATATCTTCACCATATTATCAATATTATTATCCAGATTTAGCCATACGGCTTACACTCCCTTTAAGGAGAAAATTCACTCATCTCAATTATCTAAGATATCAAAAGGATTGAGCTCTGGAGGACTCTTTCCGTGTTATCGAGCCATAGGTGACTTGATACGTCGGAGTATCTCCCAAAAAATTTCATACGCATCTGGATGTCGAGAGTAGCACAGCCTTCTGTAAAATGTTATAGAGATGTTCATGTAGACCCAGCTTTATTATATTTTCTAGGAGGTTCTTCGGAATGACTATTATTATGATATTCATATCATACAATTTAATTTAAATCAAAAGTTATATTTTAAAATAATTTAAATTGGTAAAGCTTTTTTATCAAAAATATTCTTCATAAACGTAATTTACCAGGTGATGTGGATGTAACAATGTGAATTTTTAACTTTGTGACAAAATTTAAGTGTTTTTCTAATATTTTAATATTATTTTAAAGGTGGTTTCCTTGGCGTTTTACTTTTGTAGTTAATATATATTGAGATAAATTGGAAATTTGCCAAAGGGCTTCTCAGAAAAAGTTACATGGATAAGCGATAAGAACAATATAAAATTCCAATATCTGTAAGCAACACAACACATTAGGCGAATAAAACCATAGGTTTCGCAGTCAATATCCCAACCACACATAACATAACACATTGGGGCTATGATGTATCATTTATCTAAAAAATTACATATAGGTGTAAAATTCAGAAAACGTACATCAGATTACAGTTTTTAAAACATAATGTGTAAAATGTCCTGCGTTGCTTTGTGTAAAATGACCAAGCCACAGCAGAAAATTACATAAAATGATATTTACTGTTCTGCCATATGCGGAAGATCTGTCAGTTAATTCAAATTAACCTAACTTTTGGCATTGTGTTTGAAAACATGGATTTTGTAGATCTGTTATTACTTTTATGATATATGGTAGACAGAATGGTGTAATTAGGGCTATTGATTGCACACATATTGCAATTGTAGCACCTTATGCTGATGATCCGATCAAACCTGGCCTGACACTTCAACAGAAATTTAAAGTATAAATGTCCAAGCAAATTGTGATGCCAATTCTATATTTTTTAAATTGTAATGCTTGCTTCCACACATGATTCATGGATTTGGGAGTTAAGTGTAGTGAATTGATTTTTGAGAAGACAATTTACTTACAACCATGGCTATTGACTTCTGTTTCATTTCAAATGCTGGAGAAAGTACCCCAGGAGGAAGATTCAACCATGCTTGTATTGCAACCAGGAATGCGTTCTTTGCTCAAGCACACAGTCTTACATTACAGCCCCATTAAAGCTGGAAACTATATATTCTTGTGTTGCATTGCACAACATGGTTATGAAAGAACAGCTTCCTTCTTTAGATAATGAAGAACTTCCTGAAGTTCCAATGGAAATGATTCCAAATGAGGTAAATCAAAACAATAGTTGGATGGTAGAAGTGCAGAGAATACTAAGAAATGTTATTGCTACAAACTTTGTGTTAAAAATTGTTAAATTATATTCAGTCTATTTCATAATTGAGATATAATTTTATGAATAATATATTTATAGAATGTATAGAATAAAAATATTGCCTTTTGATTTTCCCAGGTTGATTTTCTTTTCCACCTGAAAAATATAATAAATTAAAAATTAAAAAAACATAATACATCAATCATTAATAAAATTGACATCTTTAAAATCAAATGTATCTATAATCTCTGGCTCCACAGGATGAATCTTTGAAATGAGTTGCAAAATCTTCCACTCATAAAACACCTAAAAATTAAGCATTAAATTTGAAAGTAACAGAAATTACAGTTTTCTTACATATCTCCATTGTTCCCCTGTTTTGTGAGTTCCATGATCTACTGTATTTACCATGACAGCCAATTCCTGCCACAACTGGGCTACTTTCCAGTAAACACTATTTATTTTTATGAATTCAAACATTACCTCAAATTGTTTCCAGGTTGTTTTCGTTTTAATTGAAGCCTTTATTTTATTGTAATTATAAATAAAAAATGTTTTCACAAATAAGATAATCTAATTAGGAGCGAAAACAGCATGTAATTTTAGACAGGTTAAAAATTACAGTTACATAAGGTAAATTCATCATATCAAGGTAGGCAACCCGTTATACGTAGATCCTACGTCATTCCGATTTGAAAATTTTTACATATATATGTTAAAATTGGAGTTTACACCATGTAATTATTTCACATAAACGATACATCATAGCCCCCAATAATATCTATTGTGTGTAAAACTAAACCAAACAGGGAACAATAGAAAACAGGATTGTGCTATTATAAAAACCTTCTGAATGCGAAAACTTTTATTTTGGTAAAATACTGGCCATCGTATTCTATAGATATTTGTATGACAGGTTGATAAGTTGATTGAAATGAACTATATACTCCAATAAAGATGTTCTAGGACTGCATCTCAATAATACTGATAATTAAAATCACAATAAAGACAATTTTTAATTCTTTAAAATGAATATAAAATGTCTTAATGGTCATCATTAGTATTAGTTGTGAAAGTTAATATTGTAGTTAATGTTTTGTTAAATTTTATGGATCGAAAGAAATAGGTTACCCCCTACTTAATAAGGATACTTAGTAATTTTACTTAAATAAATGATGAATATATAAATACAGTATCGGAAATAATTTAAGGTGAGTATGCACTTTGAACGGTAAGCCAATTCGTTTCTGTAACGCAGCGTTGCCAGGTCATCGAAGTCAGAAAATCGTATGCCGTTGTTCAAATTATCGTATTTATAGTACGGATTATCGTAATTAGTTATTTTCTATTGAGCAAGAAATTAACAAAGTAGAAAAAATAATATTTAATTTTTTGTAAATGAAACTAAGACAAATATAATAAACAAATTATTTAATAGGAAAAAACTTAAAAGAAATAAAAAATATTACTATTCATTTAATGTGAACTCAACTTCTTGGAGTTCATCATCAGCTTATTGCGTAAATTGGTTGCATTCATAGTTTTATCCATTATTAAAAGAAAAAAATCACTACTCATTTAATGTGAACTCTACCTCTTGCAGTTCATCATCAGCTTATTCTATAAATTGGTTGTATTCGTAGTTTTAACCATTATTTCTGATAGTCTAATATTGACAATATACCCTTTTGAATATAAGCTGTTACCAAGTGGTTTCTGCACGTCGTCTGTATTAAATTTACTTTTGAAAATTGTCTTTCACAACTTGTATTTGAATGAGGTAAGGTTAACACAGGCAATGCAAAGTCACTCAAATTAGGATTACGTTCAAGATGTTTTATTTGACCCACTTTAAAATAGAATTCTATTGATTGTTGAAGTTTTCTCTATTCGTCGTCGATCTTTTTTTATTGTTTGTAGGTCTTTATGATTACAAATTCGTGTTAATTTTGACATTCGTGGTAAAAGACCTTGGCAACTTTTAAAGCTACTTTTATTTAGAAGGTATATCTTTCCCATGACTGGATCTACAAAGTCATTTTTTTTACTTCCATACAAGCTGTTTTCTTTCGTACAAATTCTGTTTCAATTCATCGTCTAAATTATTAATATGTTGCGTCACGCCAATTCCTAGATAAATGTTAATGCTGACAAAATTTAACGATAAAATAAATATCGTACAAAACGATACAGTATTAAATTCGACAGATTCGCATTTCAATCGAGAGAGGAGGAAATATAATTTTGATCTCTCTCTATTAAGTTGCAATATAATGTTATTAGAGAGTTATTGAAACCATAAGATGACAGCCGCCTTTATTACAGGATCCTTTAATAAAGTACAAAATACTTCATGCCTAAATGAGAGTTATTGCTATCATGTTAAAGAAATCTTTTATTTTGACAAATGACATTAAATATTTTTGTATAATGTAAATAAATGTGTATAAGATCCTTTGTGTTACTTGTAAGAAAACACATTACTGAAACCAGCTCAAGAAAGTTTGATACAACATAGTTCAGAGGCTAAAAAACAGGGGTTGACAGAAGAAATACTATTACAGATGGAAGAAAGAATGAAATATAAAGGAAAAAATCTACAGAAGTATAAAGAAATACAACGAATAATTAAGGAAAAAATCAAAACAGCTAAAGAAATCTATTTGATGAAACAATGTAAAGAGATAGAAGAACTAGAAACAAAATATGATATGAGAAATATGCACAAAAAAATAAGAGTGACTGGAATAGGTCGAAATAGACAGCAAGGACACATAAAAGACAAAAAAGGAGTACTACTAACTGATTTACCAGAGAAATTAAGACGATGGGAGGAGTACGTTAGAGAACTTTTCCAAGATAAAAGAGGTGAAATGCAGAAAAGACAAGAATTAAATCCTTTATAGAGACAGAAGATCACGATAAATGAAATCAAATGTGCTATCTAAAGACAATAACGCAGCTGGATTAGATGAAATACCAGTAGAACTGTTAAAACTAGTGGAAGAGGATAACTTAAAAGTATTGGCAGATTTATTCAACACAGTGTACGATACCGGAATAATACCACAATAGTGGCTGAAGTCAGCATTTATAACCACTCCTAAAAAACAAGCAGCAAAATAGTGCTGTGATTATCGAACACTGAGCCTCATGAGTCATACTTTAAAAGTACTGCTGAAAGTAATACATAAAATATTATACGAAAGGATAGAGGAGGATATTAGCGAGACGCAGTTCGGGTTCCGAAATGGAATTTGTACTCGATAAGGACTATTTGCCATCAACATATTGATTCAGCGATGTTGGGATGTAAACGTTGATCTACACTTGTGCTTTGTTGACTACGAAAAAGCTTTCGATAAAGTAAGGTATGAAAAACTAATATCAGTACTTATGAACAAGAGCATTGACAGTAAAATCATAAATATACTGCAAACATTATATTGGAACCAAAGTGTTGTAGTTCAAATTGATGGGCAACACTCAGAAGAAATGAAGATCTGTAGAGGAGTTAGACAGGGATGTGTTTTATCGCCACTTTTGTTTAACTTATATTACTGAAGAAATTTTCCAAAACACGCTCAATAATATCAAAGCGGGAGTTACCGTTAACGAAAAATTAATTAACAACTTACGATATGCAGACGACACTGTGATCATAGTAACGAGTATAGAAGATCTACATCTTATCGAAAGCTTAAGTACGAATAGTGCTGAGATGGGAATTACTATAAACACTAAAAAACGAAGTACATGCTAATTACAAAAAGACCACAAAATATACATCACCTATTGACAATTAATGGTAAAGTAATAGAACAAGTAAAAAAATATCAGTACTTGGGAACTTTGATCAATAAAACCAATGATCATATTGCAGAAATAAACAGGCGAATAGAGATTGCCAGATCAGCATTTATACGAATGAAGCCACTCCTAACGTGCAAAATTCTAAAATTGGAGATCAGACTACGTACCATTCGCTGTTATATATTTTCAATATTATTATATGAAGCTGAGACTTGGACATTAAAAAAATGCAATTTAAAAAGAATCGAGGCTTTCGAACTCTGGTTATACCGCACAGTATTAAAATATCATGGACTGATGGAATTACAAATAAAGAAGTACTAGGGAGCGTTGGTAAAGAAGCAGAACTAATCACCACTATACAAACCAGAAAACTGGAATACCTAGGCCAGGTGATGAGGGGACCAAAATATGAAATTTTGAGACTCATAATACAGGGAAAGATTCAAGGAAGCAGGTCTGTTGGCCGAAGACAGAACTCATGGTTGAAGAATCTACGTGATTGGTATCAAAGCAGATCGATTGATTCGTTTAGAGCAGAAAGTTCAAAAATAAAAATAGCCATTATGATTGCCAACCTCCGTAGGGAGACGGCACTCTAAGAAGAAGTGTTACTTATATACCTAATCCTATATAAAAATTAAAATAAAATCATTGAAAAGAGTAAAACGTTGAATTTAATTAAATTGTTATTTAAAGAATACTATAATCCATAATACTCGTCTTACAATATGGAAGAACTATTAGATTTAGCTAGTTTAGCTGGCGCAAATGATTAAGAAATAGAGTTGTTACTTATGAATATTATCGGTATACAATAAAACAATAATCATGCAGATTGATTAATTGACAATATTAATAATACCAAAAACAATGTTCATTAAATAAAACAGAAAATACAACGAATTTGATCAAATATTTATATAATAAACAAATATAAAGTGAAGTTTGAGTTAGACCTAGACATCTTTCTACACGTAATTTGGGTTGCCTGTATTTTAATAAAGGACGCAAGACTGCGCATGTGTGTATGTCAAAATAAAGGTGCTTTTATTAAAGGACGACATAAAACACTTCTTCAATAAAACTCTAGTGTCTCCTCGCTAATTTTTTAATACTAACGATAAACTTTTTCCGATATGAAAACAGAAAGATACACTCTGGATAGAATTTGAACCTGTGCGAATAAAGCCCAAATTATTTTAAGTCTTCTTAACCACTGGAACACTGCTGCTTGGTGGTTGTGAAGATTTTTTTCTCATCTCTGGAAGCTGTCTGTTCTGTACTGATTCTGTTGCAAGTCACTTGACTTTTTCCGTACATCTTCCATTATTTATTATAAAAGTTCTGGCGACTTCGGTAGATTTATTATATACAAGCCCTCCTTTTATTTGGGCCCTTGTGTACCCAAGGTTCTTGTATCAAGATGACATTAAATTGTCTTATAGCAACAGTAAGTTCTGTTCTGATTGGGATCGTTAACAACTATTTGGGACAAAGAGTCCGCGGCCAGGGTAGTGTCTTGGCTTGTTCTCCTTATGTTTTTATTTTTAGATTCAGAGAGAAGTCATTTATTTTTCGAGTACACTTCTGGGCCATTTTTTTCTCCGTGTCCATTGAATTTCCACGAGTTAGGACGAAATGTGTCACTGCAGTGTGCCTATATCATGTGCCCATAATCCTCAAGAGTTCGCTAGCTCTCTAGAGCATCGCTTAGGCATTGGGACACGTCGTATTTGGGATAAGAACTTCCCCACCTAGCTTGTCTTGCGCAAAGTACTGGAGAGCTCCGACTAGCACAGAATGGTGAAGATGATTATAATAGAAAACCTATAGTTTGCAAATAAATGTCTTTTTTTTTTTAATTTGCTCGCGATCAGAAGAAGACTTACGGTTTTCCAAAAATCATATTTCAAACTGATCTTGTTTATCAAGCATATAATTGCTACTTTAGTAAATTATTGTATAGTACATATATAAAAGACACTTGATCATTCTAGGAACAGTTGTAAATATTACTATAAAATGGAGATATGAATATTATCTTTGATTAAATGCGTTTTGTTTTAACCAAATCTCCAAATTGCCTGCATTTATTTTATCGTTATATTTTGGTCAATTCGATTGATTTTGCGTTTTTCTTATCTGTTTTATAATTCCTAAAAAATTAAATTGTCTTGCATCATTCTTTGGTAACGTTGAAGCTTTCTCATCCGGTGTAGATACTACTGTAACATAACGTTATTGAAAACATTGTTTTGGCAGTATTTTGAATATATATTAAGGACCCCTTTGTATATTTCAAAGAGATCCTTTAGTCACGCAAACTATTGCGACATGGAAGATCTTTTGTACATACCGTAAATTCTCGATCTGGTCTTCTGAAGAAGTGTCAGAAGAGCCATTTATGGTGTTGGCCACAGACTATCGGCAATTTCATTAGCGACATTTCTTTGATGCTGTGGCACGCATTAAAAAGTTGCTTTGTTGGGTTTCGTCAGCCATTTAAGGGACTGTTTGCAGTTTTCAGCTGTTAAGGATTCATAGCCTTAATGCTGTGGCACGCATTTTGCTTTGTTGGGTTTCGCCAGCCACTTAAGGGACTGTTTGCAGTTGTCAGCTGTTAAGGATTCATAGTTACAGAGTTCAAAGTATTCAGTGCAGTTTGGTTGTCTCGAGGCAAACAATATTTTGGCTAAATTGAGGTTTTTTCAGGAGCACAAAAATCTATTGTAAGTAACAAAACAAAAGTGACCGATGTATTAACGCAGATAGCAAAACTAAAGTGGAAGTTCGCTGGACTTACCATAAGACAGAAAGACGACAGATGGAATAAAATGATTATAGACTGGAGGCCATATAGTTACAAACGAAAAAGAGGAAGGCAACAAATGAGATAGTCAGATGACTTGAAGAAACACGCAGGCCCAAAGTGGATACAAAATGCCTACAATACAGAGACGTGGAAGAAGGAAAAGGAGGCGTATGTCCAAAATTGGACAGCAAGGGCTGTATAGATAGAGATAGATTGTTTTGACAACGTTTCGGCAAGGTCTCACTTGCCATTCTCAAGTCATATTAGTTTTGCCTTTGTTATGTTCGAGGAGAACTAAGTAATATGTATATTATGTGGATATTGCTGTTCACTGTACTACTGCTTCTGTTCGAAGACAGTACATTTATGTCGTCGATCATGACGGTTTTTTCGTGTGAAGATTTTTGACGGCAGGAGCTAGATTAATGGACGAAGTAGACGGTGTTTTATTGTGATTGAGGAGAGGTATCCCTGTTGATGTAACAGGGTGCCGTCATCTCTTTTATTGAGGCAATTAGGGTGCGTTTCAATATCAATGGTTTCTCGAACAATTCTTGGTTTGTAGAAGCGGTTGGAGATCCAATCTCTGACATTTTCAAAATCATACATGTTTCAAAAGACCAATAAGTTAACTTTTTGATAGTGCTGTATATGTCTTTTTATAATAGATCATTTTGATGAAAGAAAAGTGTGTCATTCTTACTAATATAAATGTATTTAGTAGTACGTGGTTAGTCAACGTGCATAATAAAACAATAAATGTTCTAGATGTTATATTTGTGGTGATGTCAATCATATTAATTTTTGCTATAGGCTGTCAATATGTTGTTGAAGGGGTTTTTGCACATGTGCAGGAAATTTACAGTTCACTTGAAATCATTACATTCTTTTGATTTTTTTTGTATTACTTTATAGAATTATTTTTAAATTGACTTGTTCAATATAATGTATGTATTTGTAGTGTATATGCCAGTAATCTAATTTATATTGTAATTTTCATTGTATATGTCGATATTAGTGAATTGTAAAATGCCAAATTATTTATTTATCAAAGCACAAAATAATAAAGTTACTTTAGTTCTGTTCTTTTGTTTGTTTTTTTTTTTGTTTTGTTGTTTCAGTTATTTTCTAAAATAATTTATTATTTATTCTGCAATTTTTTATGTATATTTCATCATTAGTTAAATAATAAATACTGAAATTGATTTATCATACCTCTTGTAATATAATGGTATTCACTATATTCCCTTGTTTTCTTTGGTTTATCTTGGTTTAGTTTTGCTTTTTTTATGACGTAATTTATAATTTATCTTCATATTACCAAGCGCTAATAGAGGTTTGAACAAAATTGTATTTTGCTCTTTTATTTTTTACTATTTACATATTTGGTGACGTAAATTACAAATTATAACAGTAATGAAATGAATAGTGATGAATTATATTTCATTAGCTTAATTTCAACTAATATGATAAGTCAATTGAGTTGCAATACTTCATGCCATGAGAAACAAGGACGTTTGAAAGTACCTAGATGATATTAATAATCAAACTTCTCATATATCTAAGCATTTTCATTTCTGCAACATGCAATCTTGTTGTTATTTCTTATTAACTGAAGTATTTAATAAAATAGGAACAAGAAAGGCAAGAACTTCAGTACAACAAAAGGCTCTCTTGCGGAGATGCTCCACATCTCCAGTATTATTAAAAATATACTTGGAAAAAACGAGAACGTAATGGTAAACAGATGGAATGTATTCGAAGATGCTGTTGAGTTACAAGAATAGACAGAATAAGAAATGAACACTGCTAGAAAAATGAATATTAACTTACATAGGCAAGAAGACAAACTATTGAAGTGGTATCGGCATGTAAGAGAAGCCAGCGACAGCAGATTGAAAAATGAAAATAACAGAATGTTACCACAGGTATAAGAATGACAGGTCGAGGTAGAAGATCTGGAGAAATAAAGTAGACGAAGCCATGTTAAAATGAGGTATAAGAGACGAGAAATGGAGAAGGTTTTAGATATTCTCTTTTTGTGCAACTAGGATCTAGAGTTTTTAAACTTAGCCACTGTTGCAGCCTTTGTTTAAGTTCTCTTTCAGCATTTCATACAGAAAGGAAGAACCACACATTTAGCATTAACCAACAAGGATTGTCACCACCAATACTAGTGACAATAAATAAAACTAAGCATGGAGCCCGAATGAAATCCCATTTTCACATGGAATAAACAGAAGAACTGCTACAACTATCCAGTAATACAGAAATTGTTGTTAAAAGCATTATCTTGTATTATTGTTAAAATATTAAAGTTTAAAACACTATACATCAAATGTTCAATGTGACCTCTGTTTACTTTACTAACTTTATCTATTCTTTTGTTAAACTATTTTATAATTTATAGTTTTAATATGATTTATACTAGTATCAGTTAATAAGCAACCAAAACAATAAGCATCTGTCTAGAATCTTGTTTGGCTGAATTCGCAACCATTTCTGTAATATCCTATTGGACATCATCATTCCCAGCGTTGTTTATGGTGCAGCCTCCCTTACATAGTCGTTCTTCATTTCTGTTCACTATTGTCTAATATTTGATGTTGTGTACCATGTTGTAATGGCTTGTTTCCTTATGTCATACTCCCATCTTAAATTTGGACGTCTTCTTGGTCTCTTCACACCTCTTGGATACCACAGTCTAATTCTAGTGGACCATCTATTGTCAGGTCTTGTCGCTAAATGTCCCACCCACTGCTAAGATTTAATTCCGTGGATTACATCAGTAACATTGGTTTTCTGTATGATCCATACTATTATTTCTCGATTTCTCTTTGTTATACCTAACATACATCGCTCCATTGACCTTTGAGTGACTTTGAGTTTCGCTATTGTATCTTTCTTTAGTGTCCAAGTTTCGTAGCCGTACGTCATGATTGGTAATATACACTGATCGAATGCTTTTTTCTTCAGGTGGAGTTGGCACCTTCGATTTAAATCTGTATTTCTACCAAAAGAGTCCCAAGGCAGTTTTATTCTTCTGTTGATTTCTGGGAGTAAGGATACAATTGCATTGAAAACAGTTTCTAAGATTTGTTTGCACGGAGATGCTTAGAGGGCACAAAAAAGTTATTCATTGCATACCACAATGTAAAAGGATATAGAGGCTCAGAAGGCCTGAAGAGGTGCAGATAAAAACTATAAGAGAAAACAAACTCTTAGTGAAAAGGGGCTTAAATTGCCATGTCTAGACTGGCAAATCAATGATAACTGAAAAGCGGATCATGACCAACGTTTTAACCCGAAATAGTAGTAGGTAATGTAGGATTAGTGGTAGTAGTTGTTTTGCGTTCATCACCAAAATCATAATGTATTATCTATGTTAGATTTACAGTCCAACTGAAAATTTATACAAAATTTAAATAATAATGAATTTCTCTCCTTGCGTGTTATCCTTAATTGAATAAGTTGTATAGAAAATTATAAGGCACATGATTAAATAAAAGATGACGAGAATATTATAAATCAAGTGAAGGTAGTAATTCCTGAATTTTAAATACTAAGTCTTTAATACATTTGCGATGGAAAATATCGAATATTCCAAAAAGTCATAAAATGAGTGAAGAAAGGATTTTTAAATTTAGAAATGTTAAAATTTACTCTTTATCTAGCAATCTATAATGTCGGACCATTGTAAGTTAAACATCTTTAACAAAAGAGGAACTTCTAGAAAAAAATCCTATTTTTGACGTTTTTTTCTGCACTGTATGTATGTGTACACATTAAGTGATAAAATTGTAGTCAATGTTGTGCTGCCTGTAAATAGAATTTATTAGTTGTTAACTGATTGTACATCGGATCTACTAGAATCAGCTACTGAAAATAATTGTACAATCACTTCTAATGGCTGTATAAGTAGCCAATTCTAGCAATATTTGAAGTCAAATTTGGTTTATTTTATTTAAATGTTTTTACCACAAAACATCAAGAGACCTTAGAACAAGATCTTTTAGATATATATCAAGGGACTTTACTGTTATCTCTTTAATTAAACTTTGTTTCTTTTAAGATTCATCAGTATTTGTTGCAAAAAATTTTTAACAATGTAAAACTCTATTTTACATTAGCATTTTTTGTATGTAATATGCTGTGCCAGAATTAATATTTTTACAAAATTCATTCATGAATTAGATTTTCTACGTTGCTTTTGTAATTTAAAGATATCCTTTGAAGAAAATTTTTTATTTCAAAATATGTGTCATTGACATAGTTATAATTTACATTTATATTACTACTTTTACATTGGGTACAATATTACTTACCATACACTTTGTGGAATACATTTTTGTAGATGCTGTTGTTTGAGATAAGTATGTCTTTTAGGTTGTTACCAAGATTGTATTTTCTTTTGGACGTTAGGTAGTGTTGACAATCAAGAATTACATGTTTTACGGAAGTCATGATGTTGCAGAACTGGCACAAAATCTAGTTACTGGAATATATTAGGTCTCCGTGTGTAACGCGTGTGTATCCTATTCTCAATCTCCGAATAATATATTTGTCTTTTCTTTTCATTGATGGAAGCTGGTGGTTGCAAAACGGTTAACTTGGTATTGCTTCTGTTCCAGTGGTCATTCCAAAGACCCATTATTTTTTGTTTGAGTATTCTTTTTAGATATGATGACATTTGAATCTTTGCTGTTGAGGTTAGAGAACAGGCTTGCTTTGCTGCTAGACCGGCTTTTTCATTACCTGGAATACCAACGTTTGATGAGATCCACAATATTGTTACTGTAATTCCATTAATTTGAACACGATTGCATACACTCTGGATTTCTTGATTTATTGGGTGGGTAAAATGTATGTCTATATCTATACTGACTCTCTGTCTCTGTATATATTGTTATAATTTTGTTATTGTTGAGTGGATTGACAGTAGTTGTAGTAGTTGTAACAGCACAGCCAACATCTTATTCACTCTTAGATGCATCTGAGTAAAGGATCTTATCGAAGTTGCATTGATGTAATGTTTAATAGAATCTTTGTTTGATAATGGAAGGTGATATTTCATTCTTATTATATTTGGATGATTCGATATTGAGATTTGGAAGTTTGCATGTTTATGGACGAGTTTGGAGAAACCTGAAAAGAGTGGTGGACAACAGGTTAATATTAATTAGATGAGGAATTAACATCTATATAGTGGGCGGTACAATTCTAGAATTATTGTGTAAAAGAGTTGCCTAGAGGTGGTGTTTGTGGGATTTACTCAAGCTCTAGCGAAGATATTGTTTTGCTCAAGGTACCAAAGCAATTTTTTATTAACCATTTTTTCTAGAAGTTTACTTAATGTGCAGGTGAGAGAGATTGGCCTATATGAGTTTAAAGTGTTTAGGGATTGATCGTCTTTTTTTATAGGAATTGATAGGGATTGTCTTCATAGTGATGGGAATTGTTGGAACGACCAAATGTTGTTGAATAGTTAGAGTATTTTCTCGAATGTGCTTTGGTGAAGGTTTTTTTTAAAAGATAGAGGGAATATCGTCTGGACCTGCAGCTGATCTTTTTGTTGAAAAAATTAGGTTGATTATTATTATTGCAAGTGTTTTGAGTATCACCGATTTCGTTTTGAGGATTGGTAGGATTATTTTATTGACTGAGAAAGTGTTGGGAAAACATATTGATTTGTTGGTCATCTGTAATGACGTTGTCCTGACTGATGAGAGCTGGAATTTTGTATGATGTGTAAACACATTTTTAATAAAGAAGCTTTTGTGGTTAAAGTATTGTTTTAAGACAGTACAGGAGTATACAGAAATAATGTACTTTTAAAATATGAAGGATTGTATAGTTTTCAAAGTGTAGATGTGGTCGACGCAACATCGTCCAATTCGAAATCTTGCTTGCTGTTCCAGCTCAGGTGGTCCATATTTTTTTTCGACTAGGATTTTCAGAACTTTTCCGTATAACCTACTGAGAGTATTGGTAACTGAGATGCAGTGGTATATTTCCTCTTTCTAGCTTTCAGGTATATTATTTCCATTTCTATAAGTATCTATTAAGTAGTATAGTTATAAGTATTTATTAAAAAGTTCTGTGAATGTGTCAAAAAGTGTTGGTGTTGCATTTTCACAAGTTAGGCAAGGATTTCTTCTGGTCCATAGGCTCTTTTGTTTTTCATGGTTTTTATAAGTTTGGCAGATATTTAGACTTTGATGTTAATTTCTTGTCTAAGGATTTAATATCTTCTGAGTGTTTGCTGAAGATATTCAGCTCTAAACTCTTGTTCTTTTGTGTAGTAACTTTTTAAATACATTGATGATGATAGTTTGTAGGTTTGGTAACTATTTTTTCATATTTGTGTGTTTTACCAATTGTTTTACCTGTATAGTACTGATACAAGGCTTTTACTATTATTACAACTTCATTTCGGATAGTGTTGGCAATAGTCACTTATTATAGATTTGGTATTTATATATTTGGCGTTAAACAGAGCTCACTCGCTAGTAGCTAATGCGTTGGTGTTTAGTCTTCGTATTTCTGTGATCGTATTTGAGTTGTCCTGGTTTCCTTGCACATAAAAATAAATAATTACTTTTGCAAAGAATGTTAACATTATGTAGCTTAGAAAATTTAATTGCAGAACATCTGATCGAAAAATAGTATTAAATTATAAATAAATTGAAAGATTTAAACTGTGTGAAAAGGAAAACGACTTACAAGATGAATTTTAATTTCCTTATTTTTCAAATATTTATAGTCGACCAATATGTAGTGTTGAAAGGATTATTTTAAAAGAAGTAGTAGTCTAGACATGGATGATTTTTAATAAATTATTATTATGTTGGTTAACAACAGATAATATTTTGCTTCACTGCGAAATTAATTAATTTGTACTAAAGTAGTCTTAATTCTCAGAAACTTACGTATTAGAAAATAAATGTAAAATATTAATTTGGAGGCTGATCATATCAAAACTAGTGTTGGGTTGCTAAATGTATTTTTTTGCAAGTGCAAAATATAAATATACACGTATATTTCCAGCTGAAAAAAATATTTTTGAAATAATTGGCCTCTTAAAATCTACTTTTATTATTTGTGCATAAAAAAACATCAATAATTTTATACTTAATGTACCTACCTAATATATAATATATTATATTCTGAGGATTGCTAGTATTCCTCTTTACCAGGCGGTAACATAGATATATTACCGCCTGGTCTAACAATAGACCAGGCGATATTGACTTTAAAATAACCACATTTGGGTGTAAAGAATATAATCGTAGTTTTTTAAATTCACATGAGATTCTCTACGAGTGAGTTCTCAAGAGTGGGCTTAGCGTTTTATTAAACGTGATATTAAAAAAATTCAAGAAATTGAGTATTTTTCGTAGTTTTTTATCATATATCTCAACAACTATTAGTATTAAAATAGTTTGCAACAGGAATAAAAGTTTGGCAATTAAATTTTACATAAGATAAATGTGATTTCAAATCTTAAAAATTATTATTACTAATAAAAAATACTAAAAATCACAAAAAAAAAATAGTTAAAAAAAGCTTTTTTTTAACTAATGTTGTCAATCATTACACAAAATTTCAATAAAATCGATCAAATAGTTTTGCACAATAATTTTGCAATCGAACTTTCTTTAGAAAACTTAATAATTTTCAAAATTATGCAAGTTCAAAACTGAAATCTTCATATAGTTTAAAATTTTATGACATATATAAGAGGATTTGAACTTTTAAATCCATTTTGAAGAATTAAAATTTGTTAATTAGGCGAGCCTAGCGACATTCGTTGATAATTATTGAATTTTTGAGTTACTAAACACTTTAAATTGTTGACCAGTTTTTTTCACGGTACATATTGAAAATGCTTTAAAGACGTTTCTTTCTTTTTTTAATGTGAGTGGTTTGTTAGTTTCGGAGTTATGATCGATGACAGAATTACGATAATAAGAGGTGAAAAACCGTAATAAATTTATTTATTAGGACATTATTATTAGTGTTCCTAGGAATTAGTATTAGGTGGTAGTAAACACCTACTTCAAGGCTTTCATTCTTGCACCGAGAATCATATTGATCTTTCATTCTGTCAATGCCTAACTGGATGTGTTGTTGGGTAAGTTCATGAATATTGTTCATTCTTAACTTCAGGCAGTCGACGTCTTCTTCGCTTGCAACATATTCTTTTCTGAAGGTCTGCAGCCATACTCTAGGTCGCAGGACAAACGAACTTCACGACCTAACATCAGGCAGGTTGGAGTCTGGCCTGTAGTTTTCCCATAGCCAAGTGTTTATCCATCGTACGATTCATACTCTCGACCATTCCATCTGATTAAGGATGCAGGGTTGTCGTTCTAGTCTTATTAACACCAATCAATTTGCAAATGTTTCGGAAGAGGGTTGACACGAAGTTTCGCCCTTGGTCGGAGTGGATCTCCAAGGGACCACCAAATCGGCTGAAGAATTCTATAAAAAGTACTTCTGCAACGCTAGCAACTTCTTGATTTGGTATCGCATAGGCCTCAGTCCATTTCGTAAAATAATCCATGACTACCAGGATATATTTGTTTTCGTCATCCGTTTCTGGAAATGGTCCTGCAATTTCGATTACTACTCTTTTCATAGGACTACCAACATTGTACTGTTTCATGGGTGCCTTCTTTTTACCAACTGGACCATTACTGGTTGCGCAAAGTTCACATTTCCGGCACCATATTCTTACAGCATCTTTACAGGTCACACAATAGAACCGTTCTTGAACCTTTTGCAGAGTCTTCGTAATACCAAAGTGTCCATCTGATGCACCGTCATGCAACTGACGCAATACTTCTGACACTTTACTTTTAGGTACAATCAACTGAAGCTTAGATTCTGTACTATCATCATTCTCAAGGGTTCTATACAGAAGATCATCTTTTAGTACTAGACAATTACATTAGCTCCAGTAGGACTTGACTTCTGGACTACATGCACTAATGTTTTGCCAAGAAGGTCTCTCACTTCGATGCATCCAATCCAATACTCTTTTTATACGTGGATTATCTGCTTGGGCGTCTTGTAGCTGTTGAGGCTGCCATTGATTATTAATGACGGTGGTTCGTTTCACGGGTCAAAGTTGTTCCTTTAATTTTTCAGACAGTGATTACACTTGGCATTACATGGCCGTGTTGACAGAGCATCAGCATTTGAATGAACTTTTCCAGCCTAGTGTTCGATCTGTTCTAGCTTTCTGACAGTTATATTATTTTCTTGCAATTTACCGCGAATGTAGCCTACGTGGCCACCATTCCAACATCTGGGCTCGCGTCTCTTCGGCATCGTGTTACGAACTTGTTTCGTGGAAAATAATTTTGATCTTCACGGTACATTTGAGAACTGATTCTAAAACATTACTTCCATGTATCGGTAAATTTTCTTTTCAGTT
This sequence comes from Diabrotica undecimpunctata, assembly GCF_040954645.1. Lineage (NCBI taxonomy): Eukaryota > Metazoa > Arthropoda > Insecta > Coleoptera > Chrysomelidae > Diabrotica > Diabrotica undecimpunctata. The sequence goes on from NC_092812.1 coordinate 54,832,313, forward strand.
TGGACACTAAATAATCGCTAATTATTCGTCTGGAACTACAACTATTCTATATAACAACAAAACACTGAAAACTTCTTTTTCAAAACTTGCACAAAATTTATTATGATATCTTTTCACCATAGCTGTTTCGGCAGAGTGCCTTTCTCAAGTGCAAGGCAGCCGAAACAGCTGTAGTTTTATATTCATAACATAATTTACTTATGGCTTCGAATTCTTCTTCGTTGCAATGATTAAGTCTAAGATTCTTGATATTTTTTTGTAAATAATCCATTTTTCTTCGTCTATGTCCATCTCCTCAATATATGACTGAATATTATTTAAGTTTTCGTCTAGAATATATTCTACATTAAAAAGTTGTGTAAACTTTTTCCAAAAAAGGTAGATTGTAAAATTATTGTGCAAAAAAACTACTTCACCGATTTTACTGAAATTTTGTGTGATGATCAGAAGTATCAGAAATAAAATCACAAAAACAAGCTATTTTAACTATTTTTTGTGATATTTAGTATTTTTTTATTAATAACAATTTTTAACATTTTCAACCACATTTATCTTATGCAAAATTTAATTACAAAACTTTTATTCCTCTTGAATTGTTCTAAAATTAATAGTTGCTGAGATATATAAGAAAAAATTACTGAAACCAGGAATTTTTTTTTAATATGTATAACGTTTAATAAAAACGCTTTTTGATAACTCACGCGTACTTAAATATGATTTCTAGTTAGAAGCGATTTGTGCAAAAAAACTACGTTTATATACTGCCAACTCAACAAACATATACCACGTGATCTACCAGACTTGTTAATTTCAGGTAAACTATAAGAAATTAAAAAAATTGATTTCGTATACCAGCTCTAATGATATTTTATTTGGTTTCTAAATCAATTATTCTGCAAAATGATTGGATTTGATCTAATGTTTACATACAGCGTGTACAATTTTATTTGAAATTTATAAATTCCATAAAATCACAAATTGAATTTTAACTTCCTGTACAAAATAAAAAAAATCCATTTTAGTAGTAGTATTAGGAAACAACTAGTAATTTTCAGAAATCATCCGTTAATGTTAACACTAGATGGTTTCATGTGGTGTGACAACTTTGATGTTATTTTGGATGGTATGCATGATTTCTAGTAATATTTACGAAGTATATGGCCAATTGTAAATGTAGCACAGTTTGTAAATTATTACAGTTTGTTACATTAAATATATTTATTCATAGTACATTGAATAGTTTTAATTTTCACTTTTCTATACTTTTGCACAACACAATGGAAGCTGGTGCAAATAATCCTAATCCCAAAACCTGGTAAACCTCAACACGAGACAACTTCTTACCGACCAATAAGTCTACTGCCTGTTATGTCGAAAATTATGGAAAAATTACTAGCTAAGAGACTAATAAAAATTATTGCAGAAAACAACTTCTACCGACACACCAATTTGGATTTAGAGCCACACATTCAACAATTGAACAGATTAATCAACTTAATAGATTTAATCCAAAACTCTTTTGAAAATAAGCAATATTGCTCAACTGCATTCATCGATGTGAGTTAAGCTTTTGACAAGGTGTAGCACTGGAAACTACTATATAAACTAAAAAAGGACCTACACTAGAACATGTATGACATACTATACTTGTACCTAAAAGAAAGATATTTCTAGGTAAAATATGAAGACGAAATAACTGGTCTACATCTCATAAAGGCAGGCGTTCCTCAAGGTAGCATTCTTGAGACGATCCTTTACCTACTATTTACCACCTATTTGCCTACTGACAACTGACAACAAAGCACATACAGCTACATTTGCGGACGATACCGCAATAATGGCGGTACATTCAGATCTCGTTGTTGCAGCAAAACAACCCCAAGAAAACTTAAATAAAGTCCAGAAATGGACCAAGAAGTGGAAGATAAAACTTAATGAGTCTAAATCAAGCCATATAGTGTTCACTAAATGCCATAGAGATTCACCTCAAATATTACTTAACAATGCTACTCTCCAACGGTAGATACTGTAAAGTACTTAGGCTTACATTTGCATATTTATTTAAATTAATACCCTCATTTTGGTACACCGTTGAATTTGGATAAAAAGCCCTTTCATATGACATAACCTTCACCCCTAATCCATTTAACGTTTTCCATTGTACTGACGTCACAGCGACTGACATAATTTCATTTTTCTATAAAAGAAAAATGAAATTATGAATTATTCAGGATGAAAAATCGAAGCCTCAATATAAGAAACTCCTGGAGAAACTAAAACCACAATTTATAGGAAAAGAAAGTGCACAAAGACAAAGAAGTAATCCCCAAAATGCACATCTGCAGAAAATTTTAACAAATAAAGTAAATTTTAGTAAAATTTAAATATTGCCCAGTAACCAGAGTGGGTAGAAAAATAAATGAGGAAATAAGCCTGAAAAGATCACTAAAAAAAGACATGTTAATATCTAGCAATATAGAAAATAAAACATTAATCTTCTTAAATGTCCGTATTGTACAGACATTTAAGGATAGCTAGTAGAACAGAGGTGAACCTAGAAGACCCTGGAGGAATGAAGTAGACGAAACCCAGATAAAAGTGGTATGGGAGACAGAGAAGGTAGTGAGAACTGTTTAATTTAATCACTAAAGAAATTAATTAATATTGACATCCTAGAATTTTAATAATGAATGTATTATTTTACTGACTGACTTCCAACTCTTCTGGTCAGCGTGAGAAGATTATAACTTTTTTTGTACTTTTTTAATTGTTTACAACGAAATAAATATGTCCGAAAATGAATAGAATAAGATACAATAGGTAGTGATAGGATCGTCCTGGCTTTGCAAGCTTTAAAACATGTCTAACTGTTTTACTCCCACCGAAACTGTTTTAAATAAATTTCCCATATATTTCCACTAATATTCAAAACAAGAAAAACAGTCTTTCCATTGTGACATGCATATGCAATTGGTCAGTCCTAACCATAACCTTGAAATTCTTCTTCTCTTCTTCCTTTATTGGGTAATATCCCAGGGGAAACCTTGAAATTATTCTCGGCAATATTGAAAGATAAATTAAAAGAAGTAATAGAAATCAAGGAAGAGTAACTGGCATTCAGAAAAGTTATGACAAACACATGCATAATACTTTGTCTTTGTAACTTTTTTTTTTATTTTAGGAATAAAACCCCCTGATCTTAGGGGTGACTATTATAGAAGAGCTTTTCTTCCTATGAATGATTGAAGTTAATTTTTCCATGACTTTGGACTTGTGTACCAAAATGTGTTTAGGACAGCGATTTACCGACCTAAGTCGGTGACTCCCCGTACGTATTGTGTGTGCTCTTCGGTCAATCAGCCGCCGAATTGGCAAAATAAATTTTGTTCTCCTCGTCGGCTGAGCGTCCGAAGGGTCTGGCCATCGAGCCCACGTTTGTTGGTACGTGACCTCGATTCTCAAGTTCCGCTAGCTTGCTCCTTTTGATCTACCTAAAGGGTATTATCCACAGTTCAGGGGCTGTGGGCCGAGAGATGCTCTCCTTTTCTAAGCAGCGTAAAGCCGAATGGGGAAGGAATAGATCCTAGGGGACGGGTTTTGCATGGAGGGTGATTGAGGTGTGTAATTGTTGATTGCACTCTTCTCGAAGTGGTCCCATTTTATGTCCATCGGAAATTAAATACAGAAATCCTAGAGATACCATCTAAAAAAGACAAAGAAGAATACGAGTAGTAATACAGTCTGGTGGAACAACGGCTTAAACAAACTAAGGGCAGAAGTCCGAAGCTTATTTAACAAAGCCAAAAATAACCAAGACTGAGATGCCTACAGGTATAAGCTAACGCTGTACAATAAAAAAATTCTCAAAGCCAAAAGAAATTCGTGGAGAGAGTTTTGCGAGGAGATTACAGATATCCCGGCCTGCTCTCGAATTCATAAAGTCCTGGCAAACAATGGTTCTACCATGAAAGAAGGAGGTTTCCTAAAGAAATCTAATGGCAAATTTACGGAGACCAAAGAGGAGAGAACTCATGAACACGCACTTTCCAGCCTCAATAATTCTGAATATTGCAGATGGGCGAACCAACATAGACCAAATGCCGACTAGACCAAGTTCCTAGTCCATTGACTCCAGGGACAAATGGCATATATCCAATACTTTTGCATATGGGATTAGAGGTATTGATACCACACATTTTGATCTTTAATATCAGTTGAGCATGGGAGGTCATACCGGAAATATGGCAAAAGGTTAAAGTCGTATACTTGCCCAAGGTAGAAAACATTTCAGACCTAACACCAAAGTCATATAGACCAATAAGCCTATCGTCTTTTCTATTAAAACGCTGGAAAGACTTCTGGATAGGCACACTAGGTGCTAAAAGATGATCCTTTAAGCAATCGTCAATATGCATACCAACCTTGTAAATCTACAGACCCAGCGTTGGAGGGGTGTAATTTAATTTAAATTACATGTACAAAAACCACATGGTCTTTTGCTGTGCTATGTTTAAATCAAATTGTAAACTGTATCTAGTTTCAATTTATTGTTTATACAACTAATTATTGATGTCCATTATCTTAAGCTTCTTTACATTTTATACCATTGACTGCTACATTTCTTTTTGAGGTAACACATTTATATTGACTTGTCTATGGATGTTTGGTTTTTCATATTGTGCTTTTTAGATGAACTGATGATGCTTTCTGATTAGAGAGCGAAACGTCTTCAATAAATAGATGAAGTAGCCAACTTCTTTGTATATAGTAATAACGTAAATAAATTTTTTTTTTCTCATTTCGCAGTCAACGGGAAGACAGTATTTTGACTAAAGCTAAGATTAGTTTCGATATCAATGGAAAAACCACTACCCGCCTGTCACTGACTGATACAACGCTAAAATGATATAAATCAAGTACAACTTTTATGTTGGTATGTACAAATGTTTAGGCAAATACCTACAAATCTCCAAATCAAATATTTTTGTTATACATTTTGTGGAGAAACAATGTTAATGAACAATTGTCGTGTATAGAGATGTAAAGATTAATATTCGGCACGAATCAAAATCAAGAGAATTATCGTTTAATTTAGCTCATGTTAACAGAGGAAACTTATATGGATGGCATCATTGCAAGGTGCGATTAACGAACGTCTAACAAAATTAGGAATTAGAGAACATAGATCTACCAAAAGAACATTCCAATACGGTGCTTGGTTTAAGGTGGAATCCAATTAGTTATTCCTTAAGCTTTGTCGTATCGCCATTGCGGGAAGTAAGCCAACTCTTCAGTATTAATTACGTCTAAATCACGAGTGACACCTTCTTCAAAAACAATGATTCCCAGGTTAGAATTGTGTGCAATAAGTTTAGGCATACTCCTTCTTCTTCTTCTTCTTCTTCTTCTTCTTCTTCCTTCTTGTATGTAGGCTTTAAAGCCTGTTTCTTCTTCAATATTAGCTTCCTAAATTGTTTAAATTGTCGCACCATCTTTTTCTTGGTCTGCCAATACTTCTTCGTCCATTTGGTGAATTATCTCGTGCTATTCGTACTATCCTATCCTCTGCCATTCTACTAATGTGTTCGTTCCACTCCTGTTTCCGTTTTTTCACCCATCCATTTATGTCTTCTAAATTGCATGCTCTTCTTATGTTTTCACTTCTCTCCCTATCCAACAGACTTTTCCCTGATATTCGTCGGAGTATTTTTATCTCTGTTGTTTCTAGTAGTCGTCTCGTTTTAGATGTGTCAGGTCTTGTCTCCGCAGTGTATGTTAATATAGGTCTAATTGCTGCTTTATAGATTCTTGTTTTTGTATCTTGTCTGAGGTGTTTGTTCTTCCAGATTGTGTCATTAAGAGATCCCGCCGCTTTACTTGCTTTTAAGCTTTGTTGTCGTACTTCTTCTTCAACATCTCCGTAACTAGTTATATCTATTTCCAGATATCTAGACCTTGCCTCCAGCTTTATTATCTTCCCATTAATTTCGATTTTACAACGTAGTGGGTATTTAGATGTTGCCATACATTTGGTTTTTTCTGCTGATATTATCATATTGTATTTCTTGGCTGTTGTATTGAAGATGTGGGTTTTTGGAGTTCGTCTTCTGTCTCGGCGATTAATGCGGCGTCGTCTGCATAACATAATGTTTGGATTTCTTTGTTCCCCATTTTGTAGCCATGACCTTTACGTACTGCTTGTATTATTTCGTCCATTATTATATTAAAGAGAAGTGGGCTTAACGAGTCACCCTGCCTGACTCCGCTTTGTACTGGTATACACTGTATTAGTTTTCCATTTACCTTTGCCTGTATTCGATTATGGAAGTAGTTGTTTTCGATAATTTGTATAATGTTGATTGGTATGTTTCTTTTAGTCGGCCAGATAGCCAAGCGGGCTAGGCGGCCGATTCTCATTCGTTTCACTGTCGAATGGTTCAGTGGATGTAGGTTCGAGCCCCAGCTCGGTGTACAGAAAAATAAAAAAGGCTAATGCAGCAGTTTAAAATTCTAGATGAATCTGCGGCTTAGACTAGAATATACTGGTGTCTGATCGGCCTATGGTGGAGCAGTACGGCAAGAGATAAGGGCTTGCGGCTTGGTGATACTCCTCCATAGATCCGTACCGGAAGGGCGTGGCGCCTAAATACCGTTGTATATATATATATATATATATATATATATATATATATATATATATACAATATGTATATATGTTTCTTTTATACAGTAGGTGTAAGACGTCTTCGACTTGGATGCCTTTGTCAGGTCTATAAAACATAGATATGCTGGTTTATTGTACTCGATGGCCTTTTCTGTGATTTGTCTTAGCACAAATACGGCGTCTACGCAGGATCTTCCAAATCTGAATCCTTGTTGTTCATCTGATAAAGTTGTTAGTTTATTGATTTTGTTGGTTAGGACTTTTGTGATGAGCTTAAGTGCGGTGTTCAGTAGATTTATACCGCTATTATTGTTGGGGTCTTGTTTATCTCCTTTGTTGAACATTAGTATCATTAATCTGTTTCTCCATGCGTCTGGTATCTTGCAGTGCAATATTAGTTTTTGTAAAAGTTTTGACATTTCTAGGGTTATACTTTCTCTTCCGTGTTTCAGAAGGTCGTTAGTTATTCCGTCTGGTCCTGGTGACTTTCCTTTAAACAGTTCCGTCAGGTATCGTTCCCATTCGTTTGCTGGTATGTTATTGTATTCTTTCAATTCTGCCATTTCTTTCCGTTGGTTTCTTATGAATCTCCATATTTGTTTTTGTGTACCGTAGAAGTCGCTTTCCATCCTTTTTGTAAACTGTTCCCAGTGTTCAGTTTTTTTTCTTCTTGTAGGTATACAATTATTAGTTAGTTCACTTTAGATATTTTTAAGATCGAGTTTAATTGATGTCTGCTGTATCTGGTCGAATTCAGAGATAGCTTTATTTTTTATTTTTACTTTCTAGTTTATTAATTTCACAATATAAAGGTGTAATTCAAATACGCATTACTCACATAAACATACACATTACGTCACTCGACACTGAGGAGTTGGCAGATTAAGACCTCAGTGCCGTTTGACGGTTCTTGTATTTATATAGAACACGATACTGGTACGTCACGAATGAGGGGAGTAGGCAGATTGAGACCCCGAACTTGAACGGAACCGTATCTCTTTTGATAATGACTCTAAAATGGGTGCCAAAACGTCGAGTATTAATATGTCAACGCGATTCTTCTCGAAAACTTGGTAATTTTCATATATGCATGAATTCGTAGATTAGGTAGTATTGAATGGTCTCCTCGTTTACCCGATTTGTATCCTAAAGATTATTTTTATTGGGAATACTTGAAACTATTATAAAACTAAAGTAGCAAGTGTTGCAGAGCTAAGGCAAATAATTATCTTTGAATCCATATCAATATCTAGAGAAACATGGAGAAATCTAATAGACGCATTCTACAATCGTTTAGGATACTGTCAAAACAACAGATGACTTTTTAGGTAGATATTAATTTATCAATGTTAGACTTTTAATTATTATCTTCATATTTAGTTGTACATAGTTTGAATAAAAAAATTTATTGAGACGTTCCTGACTACAAAAATCTAAATATTGTATACAGTTGAACTGATATTGAAGTGAAGATTTTAATAAAGGAACAATTATATATTTTTTAAAAAACCAAAGTGACTATTAATATCAGAAAAATGGTAAATCTGGCAACGTTACGTACATCAAATTTCAAATCTTCATATTGCAAAATTGGTGTATCCTTATTTTTGAATACTGTAGACCATCCATTTAAGAGATTAGGTATTTCCATCCATTTCCAAACTTTTGGTCCACCCTGTATATATATATATATATATATATATATATATATATATATATATATATATATATATATATATATAAACGTAGGATAGTGTGTGTTATGTCATTTTTCGAAGATATGCAATCCATTCGTCTACGTTGCAGATGTCTTTTAAATATATTGACAAAAAATGAGAAGAAATCATGACACCACCTGAGCAATTAAGTATCGAAAAACAGTTGATGGTTTACGTGTAACAAAATGCAGCAACTACACTCCCTTGTTTGAGAAGAACATTTAATTCAGTATTATTGCAGTGATGTTTCACAATATACAATTGTGGAATTAAATACGTTATAGCACTCTTCACCATTCTTGATATTTTTCTAATATATTCCATCCAACTGCAAATCTGTATCATCCAACTTTGTACATATTTTTAATTATATTTTAGGAATTTTTTGTTTTTCGCATAAATAGTTTTCAGGCTTTATTCGTAAGTGTATCTTTAAACGTAATATATTAGAAATAAAAGTTTTAAAAATCAAGCTCTATCAAGCTTTTGATAGAGTATAAGGACCTCATTTACAAACTAAAAAGAGTACTTCCAAAAAATACTCTCAGTTATTGGAATCTTTCATTTTAAAGAGATTCTTCAGAATCAAGCAGGAGAAGGCCTATTCTAGACTGAAATAAATCAAAGCGGGGGTACTGCAAGGTATTGTACTGGAACCGGTGCTCTACTGTATAATAGATACACTAATCATATTCCAGACCTTAAAGAAGATATGCTAGGCATTTTCCTGAAGCTCAAGCTATCCTACCAGTTGAAGGCAATGAAGAAGCTGCAATAAAACTGCAGATCTCAGTGAATAAAACACAGATATAAAAAGAAAAATACAAAAATAATGAATGTAAAAAAAATTATGCAATGTCTTATGCCAAGGTTGCTAAATTCATGAGAGGACGTTCAGCATGTCCAAGGAGCCGAGATCGAAAGACTATATTATACTCCTGTTCAAGCTGTAAACTATCAACCTGTACCTGGACCATGCTATAATGAGTTGCCAAAATTGCACGAATTCAGAGAGTGACTAATTTTTTTTCTTCCGATATACAACCTTTAAAGTTTTATTATTATTAGATTTTCATTTACTGCTGTACTTTTTATGATACAATATTTGAGACCTCTTAAAAAGACGCATCCAGCTATGCATAAATTTTAATAACATAATTACCAAACTCCCATTGAAATTAAATGGAGAAAATTGGTTGTTTCAAAACGACCATTCTCCAAGGTCGTGTAGGTTTCAAAACAACCAATATCCCCCTGCACCAACCAGAGCGCTAGATTGTATCACGTGGTCGGTGATTTTTAAGATGGCGGTCATACTAGTGTCAAAGCTGAAAAAAGTAACATTATTCTCTAAAGTTTTTGCAATTTAGTAATAAATGGAGACAACACCAGTATTAAAGCCTACAAAGTGTAGAAAAAGAGTCGCACAGCTAGAGAAATCGGCGAGAAATGTGAGAAAACGGCTGAGGTTAGTATATTTTTAGATCTATATAGAAAAAAAAACGTCATCTGTCGTGAGTGCTACATGCTTGGTAGTTTTATTAAAATGCAGGGAACATGTATAATTTTCATTGTTTTTTATATTCAAAAATGATTTACATATAATTACTAGGTATCTAAAATAGAATGTGAATTTAATTTATTTGTAGGTATGGCGAAACGAAGGTGACTAAAATGCCAACATGCAAGCACGAGGGAGAGCCTACCAGTGCAGAAAACTCAATATTGTGGAAGTGATGGCATTTTATAAAGCTTTTCATAAAAATGAAGAGAAAGTTAAACAAGACACCTTTATACTACAATTCCTAGAGTTAAATCCTGTTCGCAGACGTCGCCCAAAAACTCGAGTCAATCGTAATAAGACGACTACATACAAGTGTTTCATAAAAGGTCCACATGGCAAGTTACCCATTTGCCAAAAGACTTTCACTAATGCCTTGAGGATCACAAGGGGCCGAATCCGAACTATAATGAACAATTTTAGAGGGGAAAGAAACTGAGGTAGGGGCTGAAGTGAGCGCAAGTATGCATCAGGTGATCTGAGTATTAATAAACTTTGGAAAATTTACAATACTCAAGCAAAACCAGAGACACAGGTAAAAAAAGGATATTTTTTTACCGAAAGGTGTTCGACATGTCTTTCACTCACTGAAAAAATCTCAAAGTAAACGATACCATCGGTGAAGCAATCCCTCATGACCGCTTAAAGAATTCACACGCTTAGATCGAAAGCCTTTTTTGCAATATTGAAGAAATCTAAGCCTGAATTATTGACTTTATCCTTCGACTTGCAAAAAACCTTCCGCTGCCTAAAGTCCCGGATCAAGCAGCGTACTACAGCAGACAGCTGTATGTACATAACTTGACAATCGCAGCGGAACATTCGAAAGACCCATTAACGAAGGAAAATTGTTTTAGCTATGTATGGTCAGAGGATGAGTATGCCAAGGGCTCTAATCAAGTGTGACGGATGTGGAGGCCAGAATAAGGACCAAATAATTGTATACATGGCAAGTTGCTGGCTGATACAAGCTCCAAAAAACATAAAATATATTGAAATAATGTATCTCGTTCGAGGGCATTCATTCTTGCCGTCGGAAAGGGTGTTTGGGACGATCAAGAAAAAACTTAACATCAATCCAAATGAAATAGGAGTCGGGAACTTTTCCAACATTAGTAAAGAGAAATTGAAGGACGTAAGAAAGCTACTGAAAAGTCACTACGGCGAAGAATGGCAAAATAATCCGAAACTGGCTTATTTCAAAAACTTCCCACAATACGAAAATGTTCCAAGCGTCCCTAAAGAAGACGACCTTTATTGCAAACCACTCGATGATGAGAACGACGAAGAAGTCTTAAGAGTATATAATTTTGGTATTAATATAATTATTTTAATGTATTAAGTACTGTTATTAAACATTTGTGTTTTTACTACAAAATAACCAATCTCCTGGTCTGTTCATTTCAAAATAGCCAATATAAACTTGTTAGTTGCAAAGTAGCCAATCTCCAAATATTTTTCTTTAATTATAACAGTATTTAAATAACAACCAAGAAACTAGCAACGAAAAACGAATTTTGAGCGATCAAAGTTTATGGATAAAGAATTTTGTGGCTCCAGGTTTTACAAATATATTCACGGTAAAAAACTACGATTTACGGCAAATTTGCCAGAGTGGAGATTGGTTGATTTGCAAATAGAGGTCTTATTTGCTTTTTTTGGAAGAACTTTTCAGTTTTTTTTATGGAGCGTTACCGATCTTTCTTTTGAATAAAGGTATTATCATTATTTCTTATTTTAAATGGTTATAAGATGAAAAAAAAATGTAAGAAAACATTCTGATTTTCTTAAAAATTAGGCCCCACATAAATACTGATGAAGATTATTTCATCGTATATGACGCAGGGTTCATGATACAAAGGAATATGATTTTCCGCAGAATTTGCCCAACCCTGTATATATCAATATGTAAGGTGCTGATGAGAACTATATAAAATTTCCCCGAGTTTGAGTTGTGTATTTGCAAGAGATTCGTTAACCGTTCCGTCCATCGGTCTATCTCTACCTGCTTTTGCTTAGTCCACTCCGCGTGTAGCTGTGATTTGGATCGACATAGAACAGATGAAAAGTTTCTCCAGCCGTGGCGTGTCAGTTTGTTTCGTTTCATTCGTCTCGTAAGTAGGAATTGTACACTGTTGGCAACACGGCATAGAATTCGTTTCGTAGGTACGTTCACCTTTTAGAAAATAGGTATTAAACTAGAATTACCTAAATAATTAAATGTGGAAATAATTGACATCATCCTAAGTGCTAAACAGTGCTAAAGGGATTACCTAACCTCGGTTTAAATGACAGAAAGGTATGTACATTTTATTTTCATTTAATACTTTACTAAATAAAACAGACTGGTACCTTCTTCAGACAGTACACCTTTGTTTATTTTACAATTCTTCACTGTTGACAATTATAATTTTAAATAACCCATAACAGATCTTAAATTGGAAGAGCCTGTATTTATTTTTATGTGCATTGCCTAGGTAAATATGTGGTATGTGGTGTGCAAGATATCAAGGTCATATAACATTTTGTTCAAGAATGTCAAATACCTAGGTAAAAACTACAGGAAATTGTATATAGCTAGTCTTACTTTTTTGCAAGAGAGAGAATTACGTAAATGGTAAAATTGTAATTAAAGATAGGTGTGTTCAAGTCCTTTGCTAAATCACACAGATCACTAAATACTATTTTAATTATAGATAATGTATGTACTAGCTCAATGGTATTGGAAGCATAACAGTTTTTTTATTTATATAAAGGCAGTACTCCTACAGTTTGTTGTTAATTACCAAGTTGTTTGTAAATCACTAAGTGAGGTCTGGGTATCTATTTTTGGAGGTGTATGTATACTTACATACTTGCCATAAATGCAGTGAGCTTTCTATTTACAGGAATTTTATTTGATACTGTGCAGTTACAATTCGACTCATCCAGCGAAGACTGTACTAACTCATTTTTTGAAGTTTTCGAATAAAGCAAGATAAAGTCTTGATTAGCACAAAAAATCAGGGGTTCTTATTTATTAAATTCTTTTTATATTTATCCATTGTGTTTACCGTATTGTTCCATTTGTGCTTTTAAACATGTCAATTTTGTTTCTTTATCTGGATTTTGAATGAGTTAGTACAGTATTCGCTGGAAAAAAATCGGGAATATAAATAATACATACCATCGTTTTGTGAAATTGTATTGATATATTGTATATATGAAGTTAAATTACAAAATATTATAAACAAACGTTATTGCAGTTCTTCGTAGTCACTGCTAGCAGTGATTTCATATTTTTCTGATGTATCAGAATGTAGACTTCTATAGAAGCCATGATACATAGTAGGAATTTTTCCAGTATGACAAAGCCATAATAAGCCAGTTAACTTCTTATCTATTGGCAAAAGATTTGTGTATACTTTAGATGGAAATTGATCAATACGAGATGGATGTACTCTTTTAGCTTTTGTTAGATCACACCTGATAGAGTAGGAACTTAAATCATACTTAAAACAAATAACATTTGGTATGTTATACGAAGTACTGATTTCCTTTATTTGACTGATTTTGATCATTCCTTTTTCATTGTTAGTTTTCCAATTTTTGTTGCCAACAAGGTTTTTGAAATCTAGGAAGTCTTCTTGTGACATTTCTGTTACATTTTATACTTTTCCGACAGTTTTGGCTATTCTTATCAAAGTAATCCATTGTTCAGGAACATACAAGACCGACTGACGTTTTTTCGCGTTTTCAATTACAGCATCCATGCTGTCTCCCTCATTTTGGGCGTGACCCTTTTCTAAAAATTAAATATGAATAATACTAACTTGGAAATAGACAGCTGCATAAGAGAACATTGAAAATATGGTGTGGTTTCTATTTTGCCCACCACAGTTATCCGAATAGAAGATCGGTGATTTAATTTCCCTCTTTTTTTGGGTCTCTATAAACTTCCACAAACAACTAGCAACTTCGTTTGAACCTCGTTTAGCAATTTGTTCATACCTTACATAACAGATACCATCATTGTTGCCTATATCAAATATGGTGAAGTTGTATGTAGCATACTTACTTTTATAATAAAAATCGCTTTCATTCGATTGGGGAGTCGCTAAAAGTTTTTGGAGATCGAAACATGAAACGCAGATGGTCTTATCTATTAAGGCGAGTTCTTTGTCACTGTTTTTTATATTTCTAGCCACTATTTTATTGGCTAAGTGACGTTCATAGTTCTCCCGTAAGTCGACCTTACCAGTTTCATCAGCTGGGTTAAAGACTGAACAGAAATCGCACTGATCTTTCTTTGGTCTAAAGAAACATATTAAATTCAGTGTTAAAGATGTCTTTATACTGGCGATGCGTAGCAAGTTGTCCAATAATGTTTTCATCGCCATAAAGTTCCGTATATAGTTTATACATTTTTTGAATGCTTAAACCCTCCTCCAGATACATCCTCTTAGAATCCTTTCGAATATAATGTGAGGGTACAAACGGAAATAATTTTATGTGCTTTCTCACACTTTCTGCAATATCTGGAGTAAGTCTATGTGGTCCAACTTTATGTTTTCCACGTTGATCTGATTGTAAAACTCTAGTTTCCTTTCTTTTATTCAATGCTGTATTTACCCATGTTTGTGAAACCAAGAGTTTTTAAAAACATATTTGGTTTTGTTCACCGCCGAGCTGAAAATGATATTGCCCAGAAAAATTCCTACGAGAGTGCACACCAGCAGAAATAGTACTTTGTTTTTTCTCTATCTGTGTCACATGCTGTACAATAAAGTCCCATTGCCTTGTATGATCTTGCAAGTTCCAAAAGTCTTTAAAAATCTTCTGTCTCATTTCTTGATTCATTTTTGTGTTACACTTAAGTCTGCATGTTTGTTGGCAAGGTTCGCCTATTTTTCTTGCCTTAATCAGTTTTCCCTGTCGATTTGTATGTTCCATCCCAACTTAATCTTAAAATGCGAAAACTGTATTAACTCACGAGATAACGGCGCTTCCGTTCGGAATGCCGAGGAAGACTATACTAACTTAAGATAGGATAGTTTTCGTTGGAAAATGTATAGATATACAAGTTAGTACAATATTGAAGTGCACAATTGGTTGCCTAAACATGGTCAAATTAACTTAGAACTTTATTCGTTGAAAGATATGACGGTAATCTACTTATTCGGGGGTGTAACTCAAAAACGCCAAAAATTGAGTTAGTACAGTCTTCGTTGGACGAGTCGAATTATTGCAGAATATACAGTGTAAATTCCAAATAGTTTACAGTTATTTTTATACTGTCATAGGTAATTAGGGTAAAATATTTCTAGATCAGTTATAAATAATCCACAGATCATCATTGTTTTGATTTTAAGTGCAGTATCACTACAAGACTTTTATTTGTGTCATTCAGTGACAAAGAAAATATTTAATCTAATTAACATTTATGACTGCTATAAAATATAATATTATAACAATTTTGCTAATGTTTCAAAGACAAGTAAACACAATGTGATATTATTATTAATACAGTTTTACAAAGACTGATTATATTTAAAACTTTTTACCAAGTTTTTATTTACCTGGTTAACAAGAAATATTAAAATAGTTAAAATTCTGGCATAAACAGGAAAAGCTTTTTGTTAACCTGTTTGTTTTAACATAATGCTTTAGTTATAATTATTTAAAGGCCAAGGTAAGGCTAAAACAAAAGCATACCAAATAAAAAAAGTAAAATTAATATGAAGAACTGTTGAATTAGTTGATGTGGAAGTTACATTTCTTATTTACATATGGAACTAAATAAGATAAGTGAATCAACAGAGGCATTTTAAGAACAATGAATGAAACTAATCAGAATATAGTATAATAGAAATAAAAATATAGACTTCAAAATAAAATTTAGTGATCTAATTAATTATTATGCAAAATGAACCAGTGCATTTGAAATGTAAATTTATATAGAAAAATCTCAAGGGTGTCTAGAGTGTACAAAGTTCATTATGTAGAAAATCTTGCACAAGTGACACCGGGTCAGAATCACCAAACTTTTTTGCTGAAAACCCTGATCACATTCTGGAGCATTTTTATTGAAGTATCTTGATCTAATTTATATGCATAACTTCTATCAAGAGATCCATATCTCTAATAATTTTAAGTTGAGTGTAGTAGAGTGTTGAACATAGCCTAGTGTTTCAGTTGAGCATAGTCGAGTGTTTCAGTTGAGCATAGTCGAGTGTTTCAGTTGAGCATAGCCGAGTGTTTCAGTTGAGCATAGCCTAGTGTTTCAG
The DNA here is from genome assembly GCF_040954645.1 of Diabrotica undecimpunctata. Classification (NCBI taxonomy): domain Eukaryota; kingdom Metazoa; phylum Arthropoda; class Insecta; order Coleoptera; family Chrysomelidae; genus Diabrotica; species Diabrotica undecimpunctata. The sequence continues at coordinate 54,848,522 of NC_092812.1, forward strand.
TTGAGCATATAGGCTATTGCGCATGTTCACAAAAATAGGGCTAAAAGGAACTACAATGTTAAATTGGTTTTATTTTAAATTGGTTAAATTTAATTTTGAACAACTTTTCTGTAGATGTATATGTAAGAAAATTGCATAAAATTCACCAAAATGCCCCCTAGTGCACAGTGACAAATTGATCCCTTTTTTAAAAACGCACCCCTTTAAATGATAGTACTCCATGGTTTTTTCCTATTTGGGAGTCCATTGACCATATGAAATAATAAAACCCCCTTAACATTGTAGTTCCTTTCTAAAGTTCATAATCAGTAGCCTAATATCTTAGCCTTGAATACAGCAGAAAAAATTGAAACATTTAATAAATAGTAGTTTTTTTACATTGGAAAATGTTTACTTTAACATTTATGTCAGAATTTTTATCCAACATATTGATATACATACTTTCATTATACAAAGCCACATCCATGAACATATTCTATGCGGAAATAATAAAATTTAAAATAATCCTCTCCATCTCCTTACTCCAATCTCTCTTAAATCATCCTGCACATCATGCAGATACCTGAGTTTAGTTCACCCCCTTCTTTTACCGACCAGCATATTTAGCATGGTTGTTTTAGAAGGATTACTTTCATCCATCTGCAAATAAGTGGCCCATCCCTCTTAGGCGGTTTATTTTGATGGTTTTCACCATATCTGCATCACCAAAAAGTCTATAGAGCTCGAAATTATATCGCCTTCTCTACACATCGTGTTCGTTACCGCCGCCATACATGGTTCTCAATACTTTTCTTTCAAAGATTCGTAGTAACTCTTCATCTCGAATCGCCATTGCCCATGTTTTCGATCCGTAAGTGAGCACTGGGCGTATTATTGTTTTATAAAGTTTACACTTTGTTGTTCTTGACATATGTCTTGCTCTTAGTTGATGGCCTAGGCTAAAATAACAGCGGTTAACCACGCATATTCTTTTTCTTGTTTCATTGGATGTGTTGTTTTTGCAATCTACGGTCGATCGCCCATGACGCAACTGTTTTAAAATAACGGTTGAAAACTAGTTAAAAACCAGTTTTTAGGCGGATCACCTCGTGGGTGAATCCCCGTGCATTTACACTGCCAACGCTAACAAAATTGTGAGTGCAATCGGTTTCGGACCGTAGTTTTAAAGTAGTTGCACCGTGGGCGCTCGACCTACCAGTGACTTAAGTAGTTGAACTCTTCCACCGTTTCTATAGTTTCGTGTTGTACCTTTATTACCAAGAATCTTTACGCAACAATGTTTATTAGTACTGTACTCTATGTAGATACTGCAGTTTTATTAATTACAATGATAACATCAGTTGTTCTGTTTGTGGTATCTACTCGCATTATTCCATTATATATTGTGATATCCTATTATCAGATTACTGTGTACATTTAGCTGGTTGTTCTTTGCATCTAATAAATGTGTTTTTAGGCGGTATGGCAGACAGTTTATAAGCCTGGGTTTGTAGTTAATTTTTGTTGAGTGTTTTAACTGCAACTAATCGCAGACCAAAACACGAAATTCATGATCATGTATTTAGCTTCCATCCTGAAATTGCTCATTATCGTAGGGAACATGCTCCTGATCGATTATACCTACCGAGCGACATTAACATCACTTCCATATATCAAAATTTCATAGAAAAGTATCCTCACATTCCAGTATCGTACAATTGTGAAGTAAAGCTAAAAAACTTTTCATTTGCTAAGCTTGAAAATGAAAAATGCGTAACGTGTAAGGGTTTCAAAACTTTCAGAAAGATTGCGAAAACTGTTTGTGCATGGAAAAAAATATATAAATGCTGCAGATGAGTCTAGACAACAAAAAGATAATAGTTTTGAAACTTTTAAAAAGGACTTGTTTACGCAGAGGTTTACAACATACTACGAAAGTTTGGTTCCATTAGGAAGTGCGTCAAAACCGTTTGCCATTGTATGGCATGAGGCAATCAGTGGTCGAAAAAGAAGGATCTTGTGACTACTTTTCATGTTTTTTTAAAATTTCATAGAGGTGCTAAGAAAATATTTATCTGGCTTAAAAATTGTTTTCTGTGCAAACTCCAGTTTTCCTGTAACGATTGTAAATTTTCCTGAAATTAATGCTGAGACCATCACCGCCAACTACTTTGGAGCTGGCCGTACATTATGTCATCAGATAGCTTCCATCATAATGTGGAACAATCTCTAAAGAAACAAGGTAAAACTTATGACTTCCAAGACTTTTGTAATGCAGTCCAGCCTTCAAGAAAATCTGTAGAAGTGAAACAAATGAATAGTTCAGATTTTTAGCAGTGGATTGATTATACTTCCCAAATAATATTGAAAAGATATCCAAATCGTACATACTTGGTTAACATGGTTCAAGTATACTTCCATAGAGAAAAAATGTGTTTGTATTACAAGATATCTCATTCCAGCTCACAAATGACGGAACTTGATTTCTTAAAAAACAAAAAGATTAAAAGTATTTTGAAACGTAAAAACGTGGAAATACCTTCATCACTATTTAAACCAATGGGATTTCAAAAAAGAAACGTGACAACTATTGAAACAACTTAATGCAGCTATTCCAGAAAACAGAAAAATCTTCTGGATTAATTTGCCTGTGCGTGATGAGGAGGAAACTAAGATAAAAAATATATTACAAAAACAACTTATTTGAAACGTATGTTTGTTAAAACTACATATTTTTCCGTTTAAAAAAATAGTTAATTTCTGTCTGTGTAAGTTTACTCTTCAAAACTGACTTCAATATTATAAATGTTTGTTCAAACCGTCATTATTATTCTTCTTCTTCATGTGCCATCTCCTCTAAGAAGCTTGGCAACCATCATGTCAATTCGCACTTTCGATACCGCTGCTCTAAAGAGGTCAGCAGAGAAGTGCAGTTAAACCAAGCTCTCAAATTGTTTAACCAGGAGATTCGTCTTCTTCCGCGACTCCTTCTACCCTGTATTCTTCCTTGTATTATTAATTGCAGCAAGTTATAACGCTCGCCCCACATGACATGGCCCAGATATTGCAGTTTTCTGACTTTAATTGTATTTAAAACCTCTTTATCTTTTCCCATTATTCTCAACACCTCGACATTCGTGACTCTATCCACCCAACTTATTCTTAATATCCTTCTGTAGGCCCATAACTCGAAGGCTTCTAATCTGTCCGAAACATCTTTCTTTAATGTCCAAGCCTCCAAGTCTTACCTTTAAAGAAATTGAAATGTCCCTGCTGCAGAGTACTTTTTTCAGTTTGTTGAAAGCTATTTCTTGCCTGTCCTATTCTTGCCTTAATCTATTCTGTGTACTCATTATTTTCGTTAATTATTGTACCCAGATATTTATATTTTTCAACTTTTTTAATTTGTTCTCCATGTATTGTTATGTTTTCTTGGCGCTGTTGGGCTTTTGTAATTACTATAAATTGTGTCTTTTTTGTGTTTAGGGACAGTCCGTTTTCTTCACTGACTTCTACCACTCTGTCTGTTGTAAATCCTCAAGACATTCCGCTAATAAAATAGTGTCGTCGGCAAACCGTATATTATTAATAAGGACTTTAACTAATTAACAAAGTAGGAGACAGGACACAGCCCTGCTTGACGCCCCTCTCAATATGTATTTCATTTGAAAAGACGTTGTTCTTTTTTACCACAGCGATCTGATTATAATAGATAGCGCTAATGATCCTGATGTCTCTCATATCAAAGTTTTTCTTTTCAAGTAATTCGATAAGACGGTTATGTCTGACCTTATCGAAGGCTTTGTTGTAATCCAAGAAACACATATATACTGGCTGATTAACATCCACGCACTTTTGCACTTATGTTAACCTTTTCATTATTATTAGTTCTTCTCAACTCCTACTACATTGTTCCTAAAAAACTTATCAAGTTATATTTTTTATATAACTTGCCACAGTTTTTCTAAGCAAACCATACAAGGGGAAACCTCAAATTGTTAGCACTAACGTAGTAACTGCTTTTTTATTGATAAATTGTATATCTAGCAAAAAACTAAGTTTTCCATAAATTCAAACTTACTAAAAAGAAAAAAACCTTCACAGATGGGTAATTTTTAAAATCAGGACAGCTTTGTAAAGTTAAACTAATTTTTCTATGTTTCATATCTTGTGTAGATACTGCGTTTTTGATTGCGAGGGCAGTATTGTTAGTTTTATGAATTAATGTCAAAATCACAGCATTACTTAACATTTCAGTAGACGCAGTTTAATTTTGTGTATCAATAGTCGCACACGGTCTACTACACCGGTCATAAAAATAGTCCTCTGGATGCATTTTGTTTAAATTTCCATATCAGTCTTCAAGAACTATCTTAAACAAAAATAAAACATTATTTCATTATATTATATTATGGGAAGAAGGGAAAGGATGTAAACTTGCCAGGGTAACACTAAGTAACCTTGAAGAGTCAACATCTAAGAAGTACTTGGGAATGACCAGGAAAAACCTACGTTTGGCAGTTGGTTTTTTAACTGGTCATTGTCAACTAAGCAAACACCTCCATACACTGGGGCTAGCAGACACACCTCTATGTAGGAAGTGTGAACGAGAAGACGAAACTGTAGAGCATGTCCTATGTGAATGCCCAGAGTTATCGTTAATACGAGAGTACGCGTTCGGCGAGTCCTGGCCAACACCTGCCCACATAAGAGAGATGTCTCCTGGTGACTTGTCCACCTTCCTAGAATTGGCAGGATGGACAATGAGCTAAGGGTGACAGCTCCCTGGGAGGATGCACAATGGGTCAATTGTGGCCTAAGTGCTGTGAAACTTAACTCGCCCTCCCTACTCTACAGATACAGATACAGAAAACATTATTTCACTAAGACTTATCATAAAAAAATATAAGAGATGGCAAAAAACATAATAAAATTAAGCCGGAATATTGTTACAGTCATTGCAAATTGGATTTACATGTTCCAAACAAAGATACTTTTTAGAAATCGAACAAAAATATTTCTTCCAATAAAATCCTTTATAAAAAGGTATATAAAAAACCCCGTCGGGCTATGTTAAAAAGACAAAACGTTTTCGGAATAAGTATTCCATCATCAGTGTTAATATATTACATGAATGTAGCCACTAAATATGAGGGTAAAAACCCTTTAAAAATTAATATGTGAAGTTTAGTTTACATTATGTCGTGTTTACAAATAGGATGGTAAAGTTACCGTTGGATTGGTAACATGGCGACATATGACTCTACATTAAGTTGCAAGTCCTGAGACGGTATGTCTACGAGGACTTTATTAAAGCAACTTGTTTTCCACAAGTCTGTTGTATTTAGTTGACTTGCCTTTCTTACACCTGCAAGATATAAGAGACCTAAAAGGGCACGAATTTCATCAATGTTTGTTGGGTATATATCTCGATCGCGACTGAACTTCTGCTTTTCTGCCGCTATTTTTGTATTGGTCCCATCAACAGATATTTGCAACATATCAGTATCAAATATATTGTTCCAGATATCTAAAATATCGGTTTTCTATCTGATACATTGTTCTGAACCCGGAAGCTGCAGAACAATATTTTCACTTCGATTTCTCACGTTCTTAGGGGAAATATGCTTAGCCCATTTTGTTTAATTATCTTTGCCAAAAAATATGGACCAATGGCAAAATCTGTCACATTCATGTCTTCATGATATCAGAAAAATCTGACAACAATTGCAAGCATCAAATTTTAAATATCCATATTGCAGAATAGGCGTATCCCGGTTTTTGTACAATTCAGACCATCGGACCATCCATTTAATAGATAATTAGGCGTTTCGAGAGTCCAGTCTGTATAGCTATAGACGTTATATTCATTACTAGGGAATAAGAAACAAATGTGATAGTTTGAAAAGTTGAAGCAAAAAAAGGACGAGGAAATTTATTACAGGTTATTGTGTTAATGGCCTAAACCTTCATTAAACTTGTGAGGATTAAAATCCAAGAACATTTTCAAAGTTTTTTGTAATTTTTACTTTTTCCCATACAATTGGTCCATTCGTATTTTTATTTTTTACTCATATTTTTTATATTTCTTTTATTGTTGACCTGTATATTGTGTAATACATCCCATGTGTTTTTATGACTACAGTAGCGAGGTAAACGGTAGTGGCGCCAGAACAAGACGTTTTCTTTAAGAGGTTCTAAACCGATCATAAATTGTTTTATACCGTGAGCATAATTAAAGAATCTAGGCTTGTTAATTCGGCTTGTACAACTATTTTAATGGGAGACCGTAACAGTTAATCTACGTAAAAGTTTATTTTATTACTAACAAATATTAAGTTCTGGGTATTTGATAAATTAATAGATTTCACGTAGATAATTCAAACAACATGATCTCAACTGGAACTCTAATCTGTGTTTGTTTTGTGTCACTTTTCTTCTAGTGAACAGATATTTTAAACGATACTTTATACAGAGTATAAAAAATTAGGCCGTTAAACCTATCAAATTCTAAACTTTAACCTTATGAAATCATTTTGTTCATTTAATTTTCAAGGAATGACGAAAAAATCAGTTTTAGCCAGATATATGTAGAGACAACACTGAATGATGTAACATATTTGATAAAATATACAAAATATTTTCATAAACATGCTTTTACCCAAAATTTGCTAAATTTACCGAATAACACAAATACCAAAAGGAGGAAAGTAATAAAGACCAACCAAAAACAAAACAGATAAAGCTACAGATCCTGATAAAATATATGGAGAAATCCTTAAATTATTATAAAAAAAACTAACAATATCTACAAAACCTGTTTAAACAAAACACAACTTACCAGACAGGGGAGTTTCCCGACGATTGACCTTTTCATTACGCAAAAACCTTCTAAAAATTCGATAACCAGTGACGAGATCTACAGGGACGTGTTTTGTTTAACAATCATAAAAGGTGAAAAATGGTTTAAATTTCCATTTTAGAGAAAAATGGTTGAAATAAAAGTTGATATTAAAACGTTCTTTAATTTGCTAGTTTTTAAACTAAAATACTGAGATAATTCCAAAAAACCCTTATTTTTGTAGTAATTTATAAATGTTGATAACTTTGTTTTTTGCATAATGACGTAATATATCATTTTGGCTTTACAACCCTGTTGAGAGTCCTAGTAAAATGAACTCCCAAGTAGGAAACCGAGTTTTTGAGAATAAGGTCCTCTCCTCGCTGCAATTTGAAGCTTTGAAAAGAATTAATTGGGTTTTGGAGGGATTTATGCTCACTCTCCATTTATTGCACCACCTAATGACTCTGTCCAAGAAATTTTGGGCCCTTTCGAATACGGACAATTGTCCACGCTCTCTATGTGGTCCTGATATGAGGAGAGCGGTGTCATCAGCGTACAGGAGCAGGGATTCCGATCTATGCTGTGGGCGGGGGATGTCACTGTTGTAGACTGTGTATAATATTAGTGCAAGTATTGAGCCCTGGGGTACTCCAGCTTGTGGAGTAAAAGGGGTGGATAGGTGGTCAGCTACTTTGATCCTTATCGTCCGATTAGAGAGATAGGAATTAATTAGTTTAACGAAAGGAGTGGGCAGTCCAGCAAGGTGGAGTTTTTCGATCAGGCCTGTGGGCCAGACCTGATCGAATGCCTTCTGGACGTCTCGTAATATGCCTATGACGTGGTTCCTTTCGTTAAGAGATTGTGAAATGAAGGTTGCTTCAACCAATGCATTTTGTGTGGAGTGTTCAGCCCTGAATCCGAATTGGTAATCTGGAATGGCTAGGTGAGCGTCTAGGAATTCTACGAGTCTTTCCTTAAGGATTCTCTCGTAGACTTTACTTAGGGTGCTTAGATACTTTACTTAGGTAGGGTCGGTACGGTTTTTCCCTTGTTTGGGAATCATGACTGTGCTGGCAACTTTCCTCGGAATTGGAAAGTAGCTCAGCGTTAGAGATGCATTGATTATATTGGTGAGCAACGGGATAATACTCTCTGGAAGATTTTTGAGGCATCTTCTGTGGATGCCATCAGGGCCAGGAGATGTTTTTTTCCAGTATTACACATCTGCCTGACGGATTTTACGAGTACCATCACTTTAACGGGTTATAACTTTTTACACATTCTCTATATATGCTATCTATAAATTTTATCTCATAATCTAAATCTTCACTCATAATCTGTTTAATTTTCAGCTGTTAATCTTAATAAACAATGGAAATATGATTTTAAGAAAAAAAAAATTCTATCTTGTGTAGTATTGGTTATAGATTTTTTTTAAAGATTATGTTTTTTCACCATCTTTTGAGTGTCTACTTACAAGCGCGATACATAAAAAATATCAAAGGTGTTCTAAATGTTTATAAGCTAAAAAGTCAGCCCATTTGTTTAGATAATCGCTCTCCAGGATAAACAAATTGCAAACTTACTTACAAACTTACAAAGTTTACAAACTTACAAACTTACAAACTTACAAACTTACAAAAACTTACAAACTAATTGATCGATCTAGCTAAGATTTTAGTACACGTCAATAACTTGCCATAATTTCAAGTAGTTGTATTACATGGGTTTTTGTAATTATCTCGGTCAATTGTTTATGTGTTTTAATTTAGACACATACAAAATTAAAGAACTTTTATTGGAATAATTTTTCTCTAAATTGTATAAGAAACGTTTTATAGGCCAAAATGATTTTTTCACTTTTTATGATTGTTTAAAAAAAACAAAGCAAAATCAGGTATACGTCTTCAAGGATTTGTCATTAGCTATCCCTCGTATACATTTTAAAACCTTCAAAAACCTGTAAGCTGTTTTTTTCTTTACTGTAGTCTATGTACAGTTCTTAATCGGGTACTATTTCGTTCATACTAGGTCATTTAATCCTATTTTTGTAAGAAGCGTTAGTCAGCACTTGCTATACTTGTTTACAAATATTGGTATATCATTATTTAATGAACAATCACTAATTGTTTAATCACAAATACTTTTCAAGGCGCACGATTAGACCTTGATGTGGACACTTTGTTTTAAAATGGTTCGATAATAAACATTTATTTGGCATATCTAATATTGATTAATTTAAATTAAACCTGGAGGTTATCAGAAATAACACGAAAGTAAACAAAGTTTGTGGATTTTAAAAGTATAATATGGAAGTCTAAATCTTTTTTGTTCTTGCTATCTCATTTTTTTCCAGATCAATTCGTTATTTCGTAAAACTCAAAATTTATGATTTTATCAACTATCGACAATTTTTATTTCAAATATATTTTGACCAAGTGATAGATAAAGAGACTTTAGGGTGGGTAACATTATTATTATTCGACTTACGTTTGCCACACTATTATCAGTGGTGTGTAGACCAGATCTTTTACTTTTTTATATTATATCGAGTCATCTTTACGGAAGCATACCACATCCTGTTTGAGCAACCCTTGCATGTCATCCAAGTATATACAACTCCCTTATTTCCTGTTTATCCCATCAACTTGTTTTTTAGCGGACAAAAAAGATAAAATCTACACTACCGCACTCACATTGTCGTAGAACATTGAATTTTGTTTTAAAATTCGTGCAAAAATGGCGACATTTCAAATAAAACAAACTTCCTTATGTTGTTGCGTCTGAGATATTTTAAATGTTTATACGCTTAAAATCACAGTAGTTTTGTAAACCTATTTTACAATATATAACATACATTTTTTAATCATTTAATACAAAATTAATTTGACAAAATAAGCCTTTCTCTTCAATTTGGTGCTTTCAGAATTTATGTAGACCTAATAGTTTACTCATAATAGTGGATAAAAGCTTTCTGGAATAAACAATTTTAATTTTGTAATAACTGTTAAGTGAAACTTGTTGAAATTTTAATAACAGAATACAGTAAGGTCTCGTTTCATGCGGTGGATAACGTTCCACAGAAAAGCGCATATAAAAAATTGAATAAAAAAGACATTACTTGAATTGAAAAGTAGGGATAGGTCCTGTAGCCTTCTAAAATTACATAAAGCCAAGAGAAAAACAAAAAAGTTTCCAGAAATTAAAAGAAATAGGCTGCATGATAAATTACTTCGAATATCTGAAAGAAATTCATACAAAACCTTAAACAAAACTATTCTTCGTTCACAAATTGTTGAGAGCACGAAATATGCCTCAAACTCATAAAACGGTCGTAAATCATAGGCGTTCCTAAGGTGTTTATTCATTAAATAATAATATAATGTTTTAATACTGTTATATATAATATTGATAATATTTTAATACTAATATATTTAGCAAAAAAACATTTAAAACTTTCACGACTAATGTTGGTTATTATATTATATTAATAAAAATAAGAATTTAACCATTAACAATTTTGTAAATAAGAATACCTTATCTCTTTGGATATTTCAATACTAATCTTCGCTTTTAATCACTTTACTGGAATTCATATCCGAAGGTACTATTCGTTGCAAGATAATTAAGATGGAATTCCCCAGATTTTTAATAATATAATTATATTCGAAACTTAACTTGAAAGGGTGAAGTTATTACGAACGAAAACAATTTTTTTGTTTAGTACGTTTTTGATCGCATGTAATTTACGGCTCGTCGGTGTTTCCGCGTCTACGGCAGTAATTAGCGTCTCGAATATTTCTTTTGCGAATTATATGCAGTGCGTGAGTGATTTTTTATTCCATGTACCTACGAACATATACGTACTTTTCGCTCGTGCTCGTTTTGTTGGATTGTTTGTGATGGCTTCATCATCAAGTTTTACACCGGTACTGTTGCGTACAGTCAGTAAATCTGTCTATTCACCAAGAGAGAAGACTATTGTCCTGAATTTTCACGATGCTCTGTTTTCTCAGAATCCCACAAACACTGTTCGCAACATAGCCGAAAGTTGTGCCAACATGACTGGCGTAGGAGAGTCAACTTTATATAGGTTCCTATCAGAAAGAAAAAAACACGGTATAGCTAACCTAAACACAAACGAACACTTAAAGAGAGGGAAAAAGCCTATTGAAATTGATGAATTTGCCAAAAATGGTATTCGAAGGAAAATTCATGGATTTTTTTTCAAAAAAGAAATACCAAACCTAAACAAAATTTTACAAGAAGTTAGAGACGACCCGGATTTGCCTCATATCGGACGAACTAAATTGTGGCAAGTTTTAAAAGAATTAAATTTCCGGTGGGAGAAATCAGACCGAAAATCACTTTTGATTGACCGGGAGGAGAAGATGATGTTGGAGAAGAAATTATCGACGAAAATTCCGGGCTGAAGAAAGGCCCATCTTCTACCAGGATGAAACGTGGGTAAACTCAGGTCATACTCTAAAAAAAATTTGGTCAGATAAAAATATATTAAGCTCCAGGCAAGCCTTTATGGAAGGTTGGTCTACTGGTATCTCCCCACCTTCTGGTAAAGGCAGTAGATTAATAATTTCTCACATTGGCAGTGAAAAAAGATTTGTTAAGCATGGTTTGTTGGAATTTCATTCCAAAAGCACAAAAGACTATCACGAGGAGATGACAGCTGATGTTTTCGAAGAGTATTTTAAGCAAATGATTGAACACATACCACCAAATTCAATTATAGTATTAGATAATGCACCTTATCATTCACGACTAGTAGAAAGACTTCTAACGAATGCGTGGAAGAAACAGGATATTCTTGACTGGCTGCGGAATAAGTATCTGCCTTACGAAGATGGAATGGTAAAAGCAGAACTTTTAAAAATTGCCCGGCAACACAAATCTAAGTTCAAGAAATACGTAGTTGACAAAATGGCGGAAAGGCGAAACACCACAGTCTTTAGACTTCCACTGTACCACTGCGAAATAAATCCAATTAAACTCATTTGAGCACAAATGAAAAGTTATGTGGCTAGAAAAAATACGTCATATAAAATACAAGTTGCACGTGAATTGTTATACGAGTCTTTATAACATATTACAAAACAAAACTGGAAAGATGCAGTAAGACATGTAATAGAAGAAGAACAAAAAATGTGGGATCTTGATAACATAATTGATGTGACCGTAGAGATTATTAACCTAATTATTAACCCTCAAGACGACTCGGATTCCGAAGTTGATCCTATTTATTTTGAATTTGAATAGTTTTTTAATCGTAGTTATATAAGGTAAGTAATAGTAGTTGTAATCGTAAGGTATTAAAGGGGAGAGGCGCAAAATGTCGCCTGTCAAAATGTTCAATGTGTTTTAAATGTATCCATTTTTTTTTCAAATCCTGAGAAAACTAAAAAGCATTTTTGAAAAATTTAAAAGCAGAATGAAATATTTTTTAGAATAAATAAAAAGTTTCTTTTGCATGCAATATTTTCAATTAAAAATTATACTATATTTTCTCTTTTATTTTCACCCCTGTTACATAACATATTAAAATAAACACTGTAGAAGTTTTCAGGGACTTTCTGCCCTGAGTAATAATGTAATCTTTCATTCTGCGTTTAAATTTTTCAAAAATATTTATTAGTTTTCTCCAGATTCGAAAATAATGGATACATTTAAAACACATTGGAAATTTTGCCAGGCGACATTTGGCGCCTTTTTCCTTAATTAAATAAATGTATCTTTTACAAATGGCAAGAAACTTTTTATTTTTGAATAAAATAAATAAGTTTTATTAAAAAATACAATTTACATAAGCACAATTTAAAAAATATATTTATTTTCAAAACTTAATTAATTTTATTTTATGGGAAAGTAATAGGTGTATATAGTTTTACGTTAACATTTTTAATCATTATCGCTATCTGATAATGATTTACATCGTTTGCGAAGTAGCTCAAAATCCTCTTCATCGTCAGAAGAAACTGTCTCTGCAATACACACAACCAAACTTATATGGAATCACCCAGTATTTCTTACTAATAATAAGAAATGTATGACAACTTTTTTTGCAGATAAGAGATAAAGGTTTTTGTTGGAAATACGATTCATAATTGATAAAATTTGATCAAGTACACATTGAAAAATTTTATTATTTGTGTTAAGTTGTAAAAACGAGACGTCAGAGTAAAGTTAAATTTGGGTTCAAAAAAGGTAATATGCCCTACGTAGGTTTGTCAGATGTTCAGAGGGGAAGATTTGTTGCTCTTGTTGAGCAGGGAATATCACAAAGGCAAATTTCAGCTACGCTACACTTCTCGCAGGGCGTTGTTTCAAAAACATTATGCAAGATTTTTAGAATTGTGTACACTCAAGAACAGGCATAGAGAAAGTCGTCGTAGAGTAACTAGTGATCGACAAGACCGGTTTTTAGGTCAAATAGCTAGAAGAAATCCAACCCCTTCTCATCTGGAGCTCCAAAGGCAACTTTTCCAGACTACAGGTATTGACATTTCAGTTGAAACAGTACGAAAGAGACTTCGTTCCCAAAATTTATTTAGCAGGAGGCAGTTGAGGGTTCCCGAGTTATCCAGGCAGAACAAAATTGATCGGCTGAATTGGTGTCTGGAACACCAAAACTGGACAAATGAAGATTGGCAAAATGTCCTTTTTTCAGATGAAACTAGAATTGGCCTGAGATCAGATGACCGTCGAATTCGGGTTTTAAGAGGTCGAGGCAGACAAGCTAGACTACAAACTGCCAGATCCGTTCCAAAATATAAAGGAGGAACTGTAATGTTTTGATGGGAGAAAAAACACCTTTGCGTCCCTTACGGCAAAGTTTAACGGGCCGCCGGTATGTCGATTTGGTACTAGAACCCATAGTTAGGCTGTGGCGAGGTGCAGTGGGAAATATTTTCATTTTCATGCACGATAATGCCCCTCCACATACCAGCAGAGTTGCCACAGACTTTCTGGAAACTGAAGATGTCACTGTTCTGAGCTGGCCTGCCTGCTCACCTGATATTAATCCCATTGAGCATGTGTGGAACCTCACTAAAAGAAGGATTAGAGCTCGAAGGGATAATCCAGGTAATGCGGATCAGCTCATTCAAGCCTTTCTAGAAGAATGGGCAAACTTACCTCAAGAAAAAGTTGACGATTTGATTAGAAGCATTCCCCGTCGGATTGAAGCTTGTATTAGAGCTAGAGGTGGCAACACTGACTATTAAAATGAACAACAAGACTGTATATTTCTTTAGTCAACCATTGCAATGTTTTCATTTGTTCGCGTTTTTTTGCCTTTTTGTTAATTTCAAGCATTTGTAAAATTTTTTGATAGTTTTTTTTTGATGGTAATTAAACTGGTATAGTATAAAATGTAGTTCATTTTCCATTAAAAAAAAATTAGTAATACTTTACAAAATCGGAAATACCGGGTGAGTCCATATAAGTTTGGTTGTGTGTAGATATTTGCGATAAAGGCGATGTATTTTCACAAACTTTATTCTCGTTCTGTGTAGCTCTTCCTTTTCTGACAATGTAATCAGTAATTAAACTTTGCGATGATGATGCTAGTAATTTTTTATGTAGCTTACGATATCCTGATGCAGTTCTGCAGCTCACGTTGTAATTTAAAGGCTGGTTCAGAATTGAGGTCATTTACTGCAAAGTTGAAGACCTTGAATTAATTTGGCAGTGAGGGGGTTGGTTTTTCTTCCTCATCATTATCATCCTCTAGACTCACGACGCCATCTAAAATTGGATCTAAGTTTGATCAATTATATCATGGTCACTTAATGCATCTTCCACAAGCAGTTCATCTATATCATCGTGGCTGAAGGTATTAAAACCATTTCCGCCAATTTCATGTTCAATATTAATTATTGGATTGCTTTAACAGGGTTTCGGATACTGTTCTCGATATCGATGTTGCAACTGAAAAGAGTGTTGCGCTTAGTGTAGATCCTTGGGGTATGCCATTTTCTTGTGTATAGTAACTTGAAAATTCCTGATTTGATTTAACTTGGAAATTTCTGTCATCTAGAAAATTTTTGACGACTGCTAGAAAATTTCCACCTATGCCCAATGCTGTAATTTAACAATAACGTCATATTTCCATATAGTATCTAAGCTTTAATTATATCAAAGAAGACAGCTATAACTTGTCGATTAGTTGCAAGTGCCTCATTAACTGCCGATTCTAGCGACACTAACTTGTCAGTTGTGCTTCTATTTTTTCTAAAGCCACTTTGTTGATTAACTATTAGATTTTTTGATTCTAAAAAGAATTATAATCGTCTATTTAAAAAATTTTCTAGTAATTTACATAAGGAAGATGTTAAGGATATTGGTCTATAAGATTCCGGGTTTGACTTGTTTTTGTTAGGTTTCAAAAAAGGAATTATTGTAGCGGTACTCCAGGATTTAGGAAATTGTTTAGTCGAAAATAAAAAATTTAATATATCTAAGAGTAGATGCTTAGCAGTTAAAGGAAGATTAATTAAAAAACAATTTGGAATCATTATCTCTCCTGATGCCAACCATAATGTAGCTGCCTATTTTAAAAAATTTTAAACTGTTGGTCCTTGTGTAGTGTGTTGTAATGTACAATTTTATGTTTATGACATTCTATGATTGTTGG
This sequence comes from Diabrotica undecimpunctata, assembly GCF_040954645.1. Classification (NCBI taxonomy): domain Eukaryota; kingdom Metazoa; phylum Arthropoda; class Insecta; order Coleoptera; family Chrysomelidae; genus Diabrotica; species Diabrotica undecimpunctata. The sequence continues at coordinate 54,863,995 of NC_092812.1, forward strand.
ATAGGCCAAAATGCTCCTGAAGATGCTCTAGGAAGCGAAAGTACTTGGGCAAGATTTAATTAATATACTGTGCTCGATATCTGCCTTTCATTTTATCATTCATTTATTCGAGCATTCAACCTTATATCCATTAAAAATTTGTTTGTTATTACTTTTTAATTTAGAAGTACTGCATTTTGCTTTTTCTGTATTTTTCTTGATTGACTTCATTTTTTTCCACATTTGAGTGTAATTCTAAATGTAATTCAAGTTTTAAGTTTTAACAGTGTCCCAAAGAAAATGTTAAGCGTTACCTTACAGGCAAAACATTACAAATAAAGATATACGAAACAATCCAGTAATATCTGGTGCTTTTAATCTCACAGCTAGACTAAATATCATGAGATTGACACGCAGACGAATTGAATAACGACTTTAGATGAGCTATTAAGCACAGGAAATACGATATAACAAGAACAAAAAGATATGAGGTATGTTTATCGCCAAGAAAGTGTTGTCCAAGGACATTATATAATAGTTTATTGGTGATACACGAATATATCTATGGTTTGATAAGTAGAACACAATGTGTAGACACATAGAGGTAGTCCTATGCCCCATAATGAATTGCACAGTATTAGTGATGATTTTTTCAATATCTGTATTGAAATCAATATCAATATTGCATTATAATTACCCAGTACAGCACAGCAATAATTAGGTAAGTAAAGAGCAAAAATACAGCTGAAAAAATCTTATACAGGTTTTTGATATGACAGATAGCTAATGAGAAAAATCCTTCAAGACGTACAGCTGATTTTGCTTTTGTTTTTTTGATCTTTAAATAATCATAAAAACTGAAAAATTTATTTTCGTCTATAAAATGTTTCTTATACTATACATTTTAGAGAAAAATGAGTCAAATAATAGTTGTAGATCTTAAAAAGTTCTTTAATTTGCGAGTTTCTTAATTAAAAATACATAAACAGTTGACCGAGGTAACTGAAAAAAACCCTTATTTTTTCAGTAATTTTTAAATGTTAATAACTTTGTTTTTTGTATAATGTTACATACATTTTAGAGAAAAATGAGTCAAATAATAGTTGTAGATCGTAAAAAGTTCTTTAATTTGCGAGAATCTTAATTAAAAATACATAAACAGTTGACCGAGATAACTGAAAAAAACCCTTATTTTTTCAGTAATTGTTAAATGTTAATAACTTTGTTTTTTACATAATGTTATGTAATATAACTACTTGAAATTATGGCATTTAATGAGATATTGAAGTGCTAAATATCAGCTAGATCGACCAAATAGTTATTTAATTTGTTTATCCCGGAGAGCGATTATTTAAACAACGGTACTTGCTCAAACATTAACATATTATGTCCACAACTATGTATACTCTTATCTACTATAAATAATTTTGGATTTCCATTCTTTTTAACCAACTGTAGTAATTCCGGCTTGAAAGAATGAAATATTTTCATTCGTGAACCATTCTGTCCAGGAATTTGTTGGTTGATTTCCGAATTTAAAATTTCCGAATGGCATGGGCGTTATCCAAAACTTTAACACATGGTTCATGCAAACTTGGAAGCAGTTTTTCTTTGAACCATGTTGAAAACACAACAACTTCCATCAATACAACCATGTTTTCCACCCGTATTCAATATAATATGTCCTTAAATCCGTTTTATTCCACCTTTAGTAAAAATACACGTTTCGTCTAAATAAACAAATGAAGCGTGTTCTTTTTTAAAATTATTATAGTCTCTTAAAAAGTATATTTACACTTCTTCTGTTTTTAACAACTGATTTGAGTTTTGTCTCACTAATACACAAAGTGACGGTAGCCATTCCTTTTACTCTTGATTATCTTGTTTGCAACACTCCTGTTTAAACAATTTTCAATAACTTGAACTTTTTTTTTTATAAAATATTGGTTAATTTCAACCCTTTAATGTCACATTGCGTGCGCATGTCCTGAGACTTATATCTGAACTGAAACTTATTTATTAATAAAACTCATATAAGATAATAATTAAATGTTTATTAGTAATTATTAATCATAATTATAGTGAAACAACGAAAACTTTTTGCATGGCTCACATGTATGCCACCAGGTATAAGATAAAGATAGGTACTTGCAACAGGAACGGATGACGTACATGTATGTCGCAGGGAGAAGATTTAAAATATGTTGTTTCGTATACAAACAAAAAAAATCTAATATAATATAATTAAAATATTTTTAGGTCTTATCACAATTTGCAAAACAAAACATGTTCCAACACACAAGCCTGGTTATTTCTGACACATAAGGCAAAGACAGAACTCTTTTTTTATTTTATTTTTTTATTTCGGGAGCAGTATCTACTAGGTTTGTAAGAAACATCGCTCAGGTCAACTCATCTATCTCACTATCACTTTCGAGCAAGATGTGTAATAGTTCTTCTTCACTAAAATTTTTCGATTTTTTGGAAGATATTTTAGATGATTTAGTAATTTTAGGCCGCGACGGACCTGCTTCCAAATTTTCACTTATTTTTTTTATAATATATTCGAATTATTGTAAATTTACAACGAACTGCGTGTCTTTCAACGTTTTTAATGACGATTTTAAAAATATTTACTCCACCCTTGTTGACTCGAAGATCATAAGAGGTTTCAACCTTTTCTAATCATAAGTGGACTGTCGTCTGGCATATATTATTTAATGTTTATATTTTTGTAAGATAATAATTATATACAAAATCTTATATACTACGTTCTACGGTGTTCTGTGATGACACGGAAACATTATGGAATATATAAATTGTATTAATATTTAGTATAATGATAATGTGATTTTGAAAATATATTCACAAATTATTATAACACAACCGGTTGGCAGATATTACATTTGCCTTAATAATGCGTTAAGTTGATAAGATCTTGATGAAGAAAAGTATTTTTAGTTTTACAATCATTAAACAAAATAGCAGTAATAAGTTAAGTTGGTTGCCTCACCGCGTTAAAAAATAATAGTCATTTTAAGAACAAATAACAGTTGTTTTAAGGCTAATCCTAATGTTTATATTTTGATAATTATAATTTAAATTTTTTTGCTTCTTGCACATTTCGACACTCTTTGGCTATAATTAATATGATACACTACGTAAAAGATATATGTACGATTTCTAAAAATTAACAAGCCTGTTATAATTATGCTGAATTTAAGGAGAAATTATATGATACAAATTAAAAACAGTTTAGTAAAAACTCATTGATATAAAGAATGTAGGAAATAGCTACTCATTAAAAGTTGCAAGCGCAATTGAAATTTCTAAATATTTGTTGTTTCAAATCGTCAAAATCCAAGTCAACTGTTAACTAATTCCACAATTCCAGCGGCGCCGTAATTTTATTACTTTTTTTAGCATTGAATTCTTTTCTTAGAAATTAATTCATGCATCCTGCTGTTATCTTGTACTCGACTTTCTAAGATTAATGCTTTTCCTTGAATTAATGTTTCCACACATATCCTTAAAAAAATTTTTATCTAAATTTTTATCTAAAAACAGTTAACTACTGCACACCAAAAACGCTGATCAAGAGCCGTTCCATTGTATGGCTGGTAACCCCTGAAAGTACCCCAAAGTTCACCCAAATTCCTCTTGTGCCGTTCAGAAACATCGCCCACACAAACACGCCACCTTCTGACCCCCAGCTTCTTAGTAGTCCACTACTTCTCCACAAACGTCATTCATCACGTTTTGTCTCACCACCATTACTCCTAGAAAAAAAATCGGTTGCCTGTAAGGTTTTACGGGCGAAGATTTTACGTGACAACGTCTTTTTCTCGGTAGAATATTTATTGATATGAATATTATTAAATTGCACAATAGGAACAAGGAATTGAATGTGAACGTGTGAACTTGTATTATGACGCTTTCTCGGTTTTCCAACGCCAAGAACGCTCGAGAAAGACAGAGACACAAGCACGCACCGATTCAACGCGCCTAATTCTCTAGTGCTGCGCGCGCAGCGGACCGATCATGTTTGAGTGGGAGAGAGACGCAAGGCATTCGCCGGTCCGGCGGGCCTCTCTCTCGTTCGGTGACTCATCGTAACAGACGTGAGCGGGCGTTACACTTTTTCATGAGTGACTCCGAGCCACAACCTAATTTAAGACGTTGTCACGTCAAAAAAGAGGAGTACCCCTTCCTTGAAGAAGCATGTAGCTTAAACAAGGTTAAAACTCTGGATCTGGAAAATGGTGAAAACATGAGAAGTCGTATAAAAGAAATATTGGACATTCCGGAGGTATCTACGCAACATAGCCAGTATAAAATTCCAGGCAGATGTCATTTTTGCTCGTCGAAAAGGAACAGAAAAACGAAGACCCTATGCGTACATTGTCAAAAGTATATATGCCGAGAACATAGTTCCAACCTTTGTACTGAATGCTATAAAAGCCAACAATAAATGAAAAATTGTAACGTAAGTTTAAAATAAAAGATTTTTGGTTTATATTTAAGTCCTACTTGTTTTTTTATTAATTAAAACCAAAACTATGTATACATTCGATTTAACCGTGGGAGTGTTACAGTTTAAGTTTTTTGGCGCGTGTAATCCCGGATTAAACATTTTCTTTTTTCTCTAAGACAAAAATTGGTTAAGATATTGCTGTTCAAAATTTGCATAAATTCATGACTAGTGACTTACAATAGTTTTCAACTATAACCCTTTTAAAAATAAGGGTTTAAAAAAATTAAAACACTCAAAATCAAAATCGCCGGTCCCTTTAACACGTTCAGCCCCGGCTGGCATCAATATGATGCCTCACTAAATAGTACTCTTGGGACAGTGAGGCATCACTCTAATGCCACACTACAGTTTTGTATTCGGGACACCGTGGCATCAACTGTGCCCCTACAGCTATATAAATTACATTGTAAGTTGGACAGGGTGGTCCAAGGAGCAAAATAATATTTCCTGATCGGATGTGAGACGGTTTTTACGAAAGATATGGAAATTATAAAACTTTATGAAAAAAATAAAATATTTTATTCGAGTGTGCAAAAATAATTATAATAATATAACACCTTATTGAGAAAAAACAAGAGATACAATAATGTTTTTGACATTGGTTGCACAAAAGTTTAGAACGAGAACACTTGTTTTGAGCTTCCTTCCGCCCCAATTTATTCTTCATTCTGACGTAGCAAACCACACATCTGTTTTTCTTCCTTCTACAAGCTCATGACTGACATCGGTGTTATCGTTGATATTAGTTTCAATAGCGGACATTTCACCCAGTAGTTCTATAGCGACTTCTGTTTTGAACTCTGTTATAGTCAATTTAGTTTGTGTAACCTGTGTATATACAATATGAGCATTCACCAAGGCACTACCAAACAATAATTCTGTGGCTAATTTCCTGTAACATTTATTCCCTCGTCTCAAGCAATTGAATACACCAATTTAAACTTTACAACTCCGGAATTATTTTGTAGGGCAATTTTTTTTTTAATTTTTTTCTTGACAACCTCGGGAAAATTCATTTTTCTGTTTGACTGAACAGTGCCTACAAGGTGAGTTGTACGGCTGAGCAGTGTATGAGCAAGGGTGACGCTCGTATAATAATTATCTGAGAAGAGAGTACGACCACTATCTAACAACCCTTCCATAAGTGATAGAACAACAGATAAATAGGCATTTTGACCACCTTGACTATCTTTTCCACAGTAAATTTTGAGGTCATAAGTGTAGCCGTTTTCTAAGCAAAGCTTATATAATTTGATACAAGTATGTGTTTTTTATTTTTGATATATTGCTTGAATATCAAGCGACCACGATAAGGTACCATCGCCTCGTCAATACAGACATTTTCTCCTGGAGTAACAATTTGCTGAAATCTAGAAATACGTTTTTGAACCAACGGAGATATTTTGTGAAGCCGATCAAAATCCGGTGAGTTTGGTTGTGGCGCTGTTTCATTATTGTTGAAGTGAATATTTGAAAGTAATTGCTCAAAATGATTTCTAGACATTTTGTGTCTTATATTGGTAACAAATAAGTAATTTCTGCTCCAATAGTCGCGTAATCGTGGTGCTTTTAGCAATCCCATCCATATAGTTACCCCAAAGAATATTTCCATTTCTTTTCTTGTAGTTGGTATCCAACGTTTACATTTATATTTGGCTACAACAGGTCGGCCATTTATCTGTTGATCTGCGTATAAATTCGTTTGATCAACTATATAATCGATCAAGTCATCAGTCACAAATAGTTTGTAAAAGAAATAAGGAATTTCTGTAAAATTGTTGTAATATTCCAGTCTTACCCCAGCATTCTGAATAGTCTGCGGAAAATTTTTCAACTTGGAAGTGTCAACTTCGCTCCATAATAAATCTAAATTCTCCCCTTCATCTTCTTCTCCGACAACAGCAAATGCAGAAATTACAGTTTCTATTGTCTGTTGTATCAGGTCATCCTAAACAGAAATTAGGTATGACTTTCCAGAATGAACATAAAAGTTTAGTAAAACTTACCTGATTTTCAACGGCCCGTAACGCTATTTTTGGTATACCGCTAGGCCCTGGCACTGCAAAATTGCGTCCGTCCGGTACTTCACTGATGCCATGTAATTTTCTCAGTTTTCTAGGACTTTCTTCGGAAGAATCCGAGGCTTCTGTGTCACCGGGTATATAATCATCTGATGATCCAGAATTTGCATAAGGGTCGTCCACTCCTACGTCTTCATCTGACATAAGCTCTTCGTATAAACTTTCAAGTCTTTTCTGTTCTTTTTTGTAGGAATCCATCGAAAAAATTCGTGTAATCTAATATTTTATAGTACACTCATACAATAACCGTACGCAAAGGGCACCGAACAAAGAATGACTCAGAATATAACGTCAAATACTTCCGTCGCTTTATACAAGAATGTACAAGTTTGTGGTATCACGTAAATGCCACGTTGTCCAGACAAACAAATTTATAGTTGTCGGACAGCGAGGCATCAATGTGATGCCTCAAAAATGTTGTGCAATAACTCGATTGCCAAATATTTTTTTTGAAAATGAATCAGAAATGCGGAAAGGCATCCACGACTCCCGTCTTATTTACAAAAAATAAAATGCTGACCAATGGACAAGAAAAAAAAAATATAGCCCCGGGGCTGAACGTGTTAAGTGTTGTTTCTGAGAAAACGGTTCATTTTACACAAAAAGTGCTAATAATCATTTTTGTTTAAAATTATTGCAGCTACAGTTTTTATTTGAAACATTTTTTTCTACGCCGTACAAACTCTTGGTAAATCGACCTACGATGGGGCGTTTTAAGGGGAAACCGGAAGATAAACGTGTTAAACTTTTTTGCATCTTTTTTTGGGCGGCAAAATTAATATTCCCAACAAAATTTAGCTTGTTCGTATGATTTTTAGAGGTCAAATTTCTAACGACTGGACTATAGTAGGCTAAATCGATAATTTTCCTAAAATGAACTGTGAATTATTACAAAAAAATGTTCTTTACTAACTTTTGATATATAAAATGTTGCCATTTTAATAGAAGAAAATACATAAAGACGGGGTCACTCGCTTCTCGTCTAGGGCATCAAGAAGATATTTTTAGCAGATAAACAATACTCGACTACGAATAAGGTATTACTTATATTTATGATAAATAAAGGAAGCAAATCTGTACCCATTTATCACTAAATATAATTTTTTTAAACACTTTCTAATATCACAAAATGTTTATTTGTTATCTTTACATATTTATGTTTATCATTTAATAAAGAACTTGACATTGATTGTCATTAAAATACTCTAGTTGACACGTTTGAGAAAGTTGATAATACACAGGTATCTTCCGTGTTAATAGTTGTTTTGCATGTTAATAGCCTTTATTAACCTCAGCGAACACTTCTAAAATAATATCTATTATTCCTTATTGTCATTATTTTAATTCTAAATGTTATACAAATACAAATTTATAAACAGAATTTTTTTTGAGAATCAGTTCCACTCCGAAACGCTTAAAACGTCGTATTTAAATAGATTAAAAAGTATTTGTGTATTTCCTTTTTTTTGTAAAATTCTGTAATCCTAATAAGATTAGTATATACTGATAACCGTAGCCTATATCGACTCCCCTTAATGCCTCTTATATATTTAAAGAAATTTTTCTATTGTCAAAGAGCAAGAACCAATCCATCCAACCAAGACCAATCAAGTTATAAGAATGTTTTCGTCATAAATGTATAGACGGGTTTGACAGTTGAAATGAACAACAAAATTGCTGTTTTTGAACATTGTTAATAAACTTTTTAATATTTAACAAAAAGAGAAATCAAACGATTTCTACCTAGCGAAACCGAATTCAAATCTTAACCACTGTGTTTCCTAAAATTTGCGAAACAAACAGCTGGATAAATTACTCGGCAAGGGAATCTAAAATTGCATTCCACATGCCGTTCATCCTGGTCAAAATTCGTAGTGAATTCAGTTTCTGGTACTTCAAACGAAGTAAATAATAAAACAGAATGACGGTATTTCGACCTAAGGAGGTCGAAATACGTATCAGCGGTTGTCGCTGCACTGTATCGAAACAAAAATCTAATACCGTCATTCTGTTTTTAATATTTATTAAAATGTACCTGAACTTCAGGCTCTTATCTTGTTTAAATAGTGTGCAAAATATGGACCAGATTGGTTGAATACTTTTACGAAATTTAATTTGTAAGATTTTTTGAAAAATGAGCTAATTTTTAAGGCCGGTCCAGATAATTTGACTCAATACAAAAATTTAATTGTACAGTATGTTTAAAAGACTTGCTTAAACTATTTTTGACCATCATTTTCTCTCGGCAACATCCACTTTTGTTCTAAGAGGACTATTTCAAGTAAGATTATGAATTCAAACTTTTGGGAACATTTTTTTCAGTATACTTTTTATCATGGGAAATTTTTTTTGCATTATGCTATAAAGCAGCGTTTCCCAAACTTATTTTTCTGCGGCCCGGTTATTTTTGTGCTTATTCTTCGTGACCCACTAATTTTTTTGCATACCCTGGTGTGTGTGGAGAAAGGAATTAGAAACTTTATCGCTTTTTCTGCTAAAACTGAGTACTCCTGGCGGCAAGACAGCCAAAAATCTATTTTGGGTTTGTTTCTATTTTTCTATCTATTTTTCTGTCTTTGCACGATACTTGATTTTTTCCATAGTAAAAAAATAGACTAGTATCAACGCCCTCTCTTATCGAATGTTAGAACTTCTTAGTCTTAAACTTCAACAGTCTTAAACACATCTTTGTGTATTTTCTAGTGCGGTATAGATCTTAAATCCGATAAAATTCTTGAAGGTACTTAAGATAGTTATATCTGGTTTTATAACATACAAGTTCTCAATATTATAATTTATTGTCCAATTATACAACCATATTAGAACATTTCTATTTTAAATTAAATAAAAGTGTTGTAGTTACATAACTATGTTCTTGCAATCGCAGTGAAGGCGTTTGGCAATTATACGTATTAACTCAAATTTGCCACTTTTATTTAGTTCAATTAGATTAAGTTTTGCCAATTATGTAGTCCATTACATCAATTTAAAAACATCTTTAATGTATATCTAATCTACCTATAATACCTCTGATACTTGGGAATATTTTCCATTTATATTAAGAAGAATTATTTTGCTCATAACTTACATTACATTAACATAAATTCAAATTTAATGATAAACAAACAAGTTATTGCAAAATGAACAACAAAATCGCTATTTTTGAATATTGTTAATAACTTTTTTATTATTTATGAAAATTTCTTTAAATCTTCCTGAACTTAAGGGTCTTATCGTGTTTGAATTGTGTGCAATTTGACTGAATATTTCTCAATAATCCGGGGTTTATTTTCTTTGCTACAGAAGCTTAAACGTGCGCTAGCTAGTACAAAGATGAACTTTTTCTTTGACATTAATAATGATCCTGATTTTTTGACAATCTTTCTTACCGAAACTTATAACAAACATTAAAGCATTTTCCACAAAAAAAAGTACGACAAACTGCTGATAAAACACCCGTGCAATGTTTTAATAATGAATTAAGGTCTTACAGACCTAATCTTTCTCTTATTAAATACATTGCAGATGCCACTAAGGATCCCGATTTGTTCAAAGTATATAAACAACAAAAATTTGAATATAATCGGCAATTACAAATTGCTAAAAGTCAGCTTGCTGTAATTTTATTACTAATTCGAATAATAAACCCAGAGAATGCAGGAAAATAGTAAATTTCGAAAGAAACAATACAAGATCCAGTTCGGTACATAATTAAATCTCTCCCCACTATTAATGTCGATGTCCTCTTCATTTATAGAAAATATCCTTCTCCGAGCAAGTACTTTTTTTTTCGCCCTTTTTTGGAAGAAATACTAAAGTCTAATTTATAAAAAAAATAAATAAAATTTTAAAAGAAAGTTACCAAATAGTTTTAACACCTTTCACTCATCTTATTAATTTAATTCTATCAACTGGAGTATTTCCAGAAGTACTAAAATACTCAAAAGTACTACCTATCTACAAAAAAGGTGATTCCTCAAAATCTGACAATTACAGACCCGTAAGCATTGTTTCTACTTTTGGGAAAGTAAATGAAAAGGTTATCAAACAAAAATTTTAGCAACTCACAATATGGATTTAGAAGTGCCCGTTCTACTACGAACGCGCTATTTAATGTTGTGAGCGAGGTGATTGAGGGGCTTGAACGCGACAATCGCATAGCAATTTCTCTTTGCGACTTGTCGAAGGCTTTTGACTGCGTTTCACACAACATTTTGCTACACAAATTAAATTACTATGGAATTGGTATCCCTCTTAAGCTTAAACTTCTTATCTATGTGGCAGACACCAGACCGCAGAGTCTAAAGGTCATCTCTCCGATTTTCTATCCCTAAAACATGGAGTCCCACAAGGTTCGGTCTTAGGACCTCTTTTGTTTATTATTTATGTCAACGATTTGCCTACATTCATATCTCCGTACAAATCCATACAATTCGCAGTACGACATATGTCATATCAGGAAAAAAATAATGATTTAAAAATGTCTTATGAGGAAGTTTCTACTAAATCTAGCACATGGTTTGCTGCAAACAAAGTAAAACTTAACTCTGATAAAACGCAAAATTTGGTTATATCTACAAGTAATTTACACAATGATCCAGATAACAAAGAGACTGTCAAACTATTGGGAATAACCATAGATAATCGGCTGAACTGGTTGGCTCATATCTCACAACTAAAGAAAAAGCTATCAAGTTTATTATTTGTCATACGCCAACTAGCAAGGGTTGCCAACTTTGAAACATTAAAAATTACATATTTTTCTTTATTCCACTCTCACCTAAACTATGCATTAATCATATGGGGCAATTCAACAAATGCACTTCAAATTTTTAGATTGCAAAAGAAAGGTATCAGGATTTTAGCAGGGGTTAGTTATCTAGAACACTGCCGATCTTTCTTTATCAAATTCAAAAATTATGCCGCTACCTACTCTGTTCAAATTTCAAGTTCTAAAACTGAAATTCACAGAAAACTTGCCCATTTAATTAAACAGTCTGATGTACCGTCCACAATACGCGTAACTGTCACTATTAGCTACGAATAAATCGCTGTGGATTAAATCTCTCAGATAAAAATTGCCTTAATTATAACTATTACAATATTTTACCAAAAAGTATTAAACAGCTAAGCTGTAATAGTTTCGATAAAGTTATGAAAAAATATCTTCTGAAACATTGTTTTTACTGCTCAGAAGAATATATGACTCATTGCAGAACATCCACTGAACTGCTCACCGCAACTTTGCCATAAATCTTTTTCTGTTTAATATATGTTCTTATTTGTATAAAGTTACGTTTTATATTCCTTTTTTATATACTGTATTTTTTTGACTTGCTGCAAACAATATTTGTATTTGTTATTTGGTTAAATAAATAAACTCTACAGTAGAAAAAGGGGTTGCTGAATTTAAACGTGGTCGTATACGCCATGAAGACGATCCTTTTCAAGGACGTCCAAAAACAGCATAACGAATCACATTTTGTATAAGAAATTCAAATTTACAATAAAAAATGGGGGTTCTCATTTAAAAATTCAAAGTTTTCCCACTCTCAAGAGCTGCGTGTGGGGATCGTGTTTGATGTTCTTGAATAGATTTTTGAAAAATATTGAAAACCTGTTTTTCAATCCAATGTAAATTTCGTGAAATATTCGACAGCCTCGCTTCTTTTGGCACACCCGGTATAATTGTTTACACAAAACAACATGAAGAATATCGAAAACAAAACGAATTGGTATTTTCGTACTTATGAAAATAAACGAAAATCCAAATGGTTTATTCAGTCTAGAAATATTTGAATTATTTTTAGTTTGTTTTTTATGCATTTCGAGGCACTTCCTACGCAAAACTCTGGTTTTGATGTTACCAGAATTTCATGCTCTAATAATTTCTACCTGTATTGCTTATTGTTACTCAAACTTGTGTTACTGGTACGTTAATACATTTTAATTTAACTTTTTTCTTCTTCCTGCTTTTGAGCCGTATTTCTTCGAACTTTTAATTAAAAATGTTTCTATTTTTTTATGTACATACCTCAATTTATAATATAGTATACAAGATAATGACAACCTCTTTGAAAAAAAAACTGTAATTTTTTAGAGAAAGTTACGGTCGTCGTTGAAATGCTTTCTCATTTAGTCTACCCGTTTCCCTATTGCTTGTCTGCTAATTTCAATAATCTTTCTAATGTATTTACTTTTATTTTCTATATACGCTTTATTACTATTTATTTCCAATATTCAGTATCTACATCTTTTTCAGTGTGACATTTTGTTTGATATTATTCTTGAGACATATCAGTTTAAGTTTTCTGTTATCTATTCTGTAAATGTGCTCAAATCAATTAAAATGTTTATTGAAAATACACGTCTTTTCCAAACACAAATTTCTGTAATTATTAATTTCTAGTGTGGACATGCTACATAGCTCCTTGTACGTCGACTGTGTAATTATCTCCAAGTTTTTCTTCAATTTGGCACTCCCTGATGAGGCCCATATACATATATGCCGAAACATTTAATGTGAAAGAAGTACAGTAGTAAAAATGCTGAGAAGTATTGAAGTAAAGACGATCTACACAAAAATGTACTAATGAATTGCTTCCCAACTAAAACGCTTCTGGTGTGCTTCTCTGTACCTGTAAATCTCGCAGTGATACGCGAGACTCGCATGCCACAGTAGTCCTAATACGTGGCAAAAGCCAATCTAAATACGACCGTTGGCAAATAGAAAAACGAAAATTTGTTTAACTGCAGGGCGGTCGTATACGACCTCTGTGGCAGTCAACGTGTTAATAGTAATGTTGTTGTTTGTTTTGTAATTTAACTATCTGTTGGTGTGTGTTTACTACTTTGAGACTAAAGAGATCAGGAAGTCTTATGATTTATTATATTCGTTTTTCGTGGTAAATTTGATCGATTCTTCCTTATCGTTAATCTCCTTCAAGAATAGGTCGAATAACTCTAGTCCTTGAGGCCATTTATAACTGCAATGCACTTTTAATGCTTAATTTATATAAACATATTGTAACGTCTTTAACAATAAAACAAGCGAAGTTTACGGTACGATATTCTCTTATCAACTAACTAAAACTATATTATAATCTGAGCGTTCGTGCCTTGCTTAAGCTTACGCTTCTTCTGGGGAGGACTGCTTCCTTTTTTTTGCGTATGATGGGAATTTTGGGCTTTTGATGGTGGTGATGTAGAAAAGGAGCGCTATGAGGGAGAATATAGACTAGCCAACCAAGCCATGAGCAGAAGGTACCTCCGGTGTTACTTCAATGATGTCGTAATACTCATCAGGAAGTTGTCGTAATACTACAACAAAGTGTAGAAGCTTTAGTCGAGGAATGGAACTTTTGTTTGGGGGGGGGGCTTGTGCTTGTGGAGTGACTAATAACAGCGCTTCTTATATACGGGAATACTAATACTAGAATCCACCTCTATTCTTCACCACGTGTATTCGTTAGAACACCCGTTTCGCCTTTCGCCATACCTCGCTCGGTTCTCGAACACGCGTCATCGATCGGAGAGATGCAACCGTTATATGGGGTACGTCGAAATTAGCTTTTTCGTTACAATATATAAAGTAAAATTATTGTTTACGTCCTGATACTTGACATCTTTTCTCTGCTACTATTTTTCCTATTGCGGAAGAAATTTTATTGGCCGAGACGACTTTCAAATTGACCCAAGGTGAACGTTATTAATATAGTTTCGGATAGGAGATTTATTTCCATTCATAACAGAAAATAACTGCCCGCACTGATAAGTACTTCCAAACATGGAAATAATTGCATATGCGAATTTTTGAGTATTTTCAAATCTTGAAAATAAATATTTGCAAAATTTAGGCACTGAATCTCAATCACTTCCATTTACATATCACTGAGTACTGAGTCTATATTTATTGAGAAAATCGATGAAAACAAACATTTGTCTTCCAAAGAACTAAAATATTTAAACCTTGTTTCAAATTCTGTTCTAAGATTGAACTTTTTTCTCCGTATTTTTGATATGATGCAGTATCATCTAAACTAGATTGGTCCTTTTGCACGTTGGAAACAGTAGCGCACCTAGAATTTTCCTGTGGGGGGTTTTGATTGGGCACCGAAATTGTTTTTATGCTAACTCCATTTTGTGACCTTAAAATTTGGTAGTAACAGTGTCGGAGTAGTGCCCTGGATGGGGAGTGTTTAACCCCCAAAACCCCCTGGGTGCGCCACTGGTTGGAAAGTGCGTTAAATCTTCATTTTTTACGGAATATGTGCAGAACTTATAAAATACGGCGGGGAGGCAAGATTTATGAACTAATACAGAATATATGGAGTAAGGAAATAATGATCGAAGAATAGAAGAGGGGAATTATAGTGACAATCCTAAAACAAGAAGACCATAGAATATACAGAAACTACCGAGCAATTAATTTACTGAACGTAACATATAAAGTAATGACTCGTATACTTAGAGACAGACTAAGATTATTCTCAGAATAAAGCATATGAGATTACCAGTACGACTTCAGAAAAGGAGGATCAACGATAGACGCGTTATATATATACGCTAAAACAAGTGATAGAGAAAACATACCAAGTACGTCGGAGAAGCACATATATTTTCTTAGACTTTAAACAGGAGAGACAGGAGAAATATTATGAGAAAAATACTGCGACCAAAGAGGGAAAACGAAGAGGATGCAAGAGAATGGATGAATCACGAATTACAAGAATGCAAGGGACAAGAGAACTAGTAAGAGCAATAAAAGCACAGAGAATTAGATGGTATGAACACATAATGAGAAGAGAGAAGATCAATCCGTTAAGAGTTATAACGGAATGGATACCACCAGGTAAAAGAACTAGTGGCAGACCTAAACTGAGATAGAGGCAACAAGTGGAAGAAAACTTGAGTATGGAAATTATAAATATAGGAAGTACAATCAAAGAGAGAGAAAAGAATAAAGAAAAGTAGTGGAAACAGCAAAGTCACACCAGAAACTGTAAAACCAAACCCAGAATGGGATGATCTCCCAAACAAAAAGGATCTTTAAGTAGAAACAGTTTCAGTTTCTTTGGGAGCGTATAACTTGAATATTAACTTACCAAGCAGAGAATAACTGCTCAAATCAATGAGTGTAAAATAAATTAAGCAATAATCATAACCACCTGTATTAAGATCACGCATGTATAACTAAGTCTTATTAGGTTAAGTGCGTAAGCTTGATGCATATCAGTTTGTCGTTGATAGCTTAGTGTGAAACGGGCTTCATTTTAGCCAATTAGAATTTTACATTTTCGCATTTTTACATCCGTATAATTTATAAATAAAGCATATTACAATTGTATAATATGCTGGTTTCGTTTCTAATTCACGTTGTGTTTTATTTTAACTTTGCGTCGGACAAAAATTTCATCTCAAGGCCGCATGCGGCCCGCGGGCCGCCATTTTGACACCCCTGACACGGATAACCATAACTGTTCATCATCTGTGCCCCTGGGTTTAGACTGTAGCAACTTCAGAAATTTTCATAAATTCGTAATTAAGAAAATTTGAATGAATAAGATAATATGCATCGAATTTATATAAAATTACGTACCTGAAATTTTTGAAATATAAAAGGTTTTTGTGAACGCACTTTATACTATAATTTACTCAACAATTGTTACATTATAAACTTGTATTGGCCATGACGTTATGTTTTGTTATCTGCCGTGTATAAAATTTACCGCAGTATTGTTTGGTTAATTACAAAAGTGGCGTCTTACAAATACCGAAATGTGTGAGAAAATCTAAATGCAAATGAATATTTCATTAAAAAGAAATTACGACATTAGTGTATGAAACTTTCGTTTTTAGATAATAAAGGTAATGGCAATGGATGTGTTTCTTTAAACTTTGTTTCTGTCTACTTGCAATTTAACTATACGTAAAACTCTGGAAGAACTGATATCGCTGTAGACACAAATCATATTTTTTTTATTTAATATCAGTCGCATAAACTTCTAATGTTACATCAAGATATAATTACTTAATTAATTTACAATAGATAAAAAAAGGTGAGTTGCTTAAAGGAAATTTACAATATTGTTTGTTTTCGTCTAATAATTTTTCTTGCATACATTTTGAAACAGTTTAAAAGTGTTTAACATTTAGAGTTACTTACATCTATCACATACCGATTGATTCTTTCCGTCAAATAAACGTAATCGGTCAATTCTAACCTGGTTGGCCCTACTTGCGTTTTGCTTTCTCCACGTTGCTATAGATGGTTTAATTTCTTTTACTTTCGATTGGGAGTTATCCTATTCACTGCGCCACTTACACTGGATTTTGGATTTAATTACTGTTTTAATGTCACTAGCAACCACTTCACTCACTATTTTTGACTTTTCGTTGTTTGCTACATTTTTATATAATATTTATAGCACAGGAACCTGCTTCTTCGTTTCCTTGAGTACCTACATGCGATGGGACCCAAAGTATTACGATGTGTGAGTTTGTTTGCTGTAAAATATCTAATTCAGTTTTCACACGGGAACCAATTGGATGTTTTGGATACTGCTGCTGTATTTTATGAATGGAGCTTAAAGAGTCAGTGATAACTATTGCCCTACTATAGTTGGTCTTCTTTATCATTATTAATGCTTGTAGGATGGCATAAATCTCGGTATTCATCATCTAGCCTCAAGAGTCCACTGCTGAACATAGGCCTCTTCCTCATGTTTCCAACCCCGTCTATCTTGCGCCGCTCTTATCCAGTTTTTATTGAGTCTTCTTAAATCGTCAGTCCATCTTGTAGGTGGTCGACCGACGCTTCTCTTGTCTTCCCTTGGCCTCCATTCCAATAACCTCTTTGTCCATCGCCCATCTGTCATTCTGGCTATGTGTCCTGCACATCTCCATTTTAGTCTGGCTATCTTCTCGATGATGTCAGTCACTCCGGTTCTTCTCCTGATGTCTTCGTTGGTTATTCTGTCTCGCAGAGTTATTCCTAACATGGACCGCTCCATTCTTCTCTGCGTGACTCTCAGTTTGGTAGCTGCTGCTTTTGTTAAGGTAAGTGTTTCTGCTCCGTACGTCAAGACTGGGAGGACGCACTGATCAAATACCTTTCTCTTTAGGTAGGCATGTGGGCAGCTCACTTTTAAAAGTTTCTCTCAGTTTTCCAAATGCTGCCCACCCAAGGCCGATTCTTCTCTTCAGTTCATGAGTCTGGTTATCCCTGCCAATCATAATTTCATGTCCCAGGTATTTATATCTATCTACGAGTTCTATTTCTTTCCCACCAATACTGATGTTCTGGTTGGGTACCAAATTGGTCATGATTTTTGTTTTCGAGATATTTATATTTAAACCTACATTTTCTGTAGCCACAACGAGTTCCTGTACCATCTCTCTTGCCATACCTAGATCTTCAGCTATTATAAGTATATCATCGGCGAAACGTAAGTTGTTTAGATATTCTCCATCTATTTTTATTCCCTTTGTCATCCAATCCAAATTCTTAAAAGCATGTTCTATTCATTTCGTTTAGCTCATTCATTTTGTTTAGCTCAACTGTGTCAAAGGCTTTGTGAAAATCGATAAATATTAGAACTAGAGGTTTATTGTATTCCACTGCTTTCTCTTTTAGGGTTTTTATACTTTGTAGATGGTCATTTGTTCCGTAACTTTTTCGGAATACTGCCTGTTCCCTTGGTTGATAAGTCTTTTTCCATTCTCTTAACTAGTATTCGCGTAAACAACTTATATATATATATATATATATATATATATATATATATATATATATATATATATATATATATGGCTGAGGAGGCTAATTCTCCTGTAATTCTATAAATTTGCTTTGTCTCCTGCTTTGTGTAATAGAATCATAGTAGCGTTGTTCCAGTCTGTTGGAATATTGGCGCTGTGAAGGCAGATATTGAAAAGTTGTTTAATTTTTTCAAGTAATACATCCCCTCCAATTTTTAGTGCTTCTGATACTATTCCATCTTCACCCGGGGTTCGATTATTTTTCATTTTCTTCAGGGCTTCTTTGATTTCTGATTTTGTTATATCGGGCATTAAATCTGATCCTTGGTTTAATACCCCAGTTTTTAGTGTAATTGGAGGTTCCGTGTTGTTATCTTTTTTTCTTGATCTATATAACTCTGTGTAGAACTCTTCGACTATTCTTAATATTTCATCTCTGCTCGTTGTTTCTTCTCCAGTTCTGTTTCTCAGTTTGTTAATTTCTATTTTCCCCTTTTGTACGCTCCTCTTCAAAACTTTCATGTTCTTATTTTGCTCTATTGCCTGTTTTGTTTTTTCTACATTGTAGTTTCTTATGATTGTAGTTTCTTATGAAATCTCGGTATTGAATGGTGATAATTTGAATTTGTGGTGTTGATTAAAATCTATAACGGCCGCTCCTAAGCTGTCTGAAGTTTTGGATGCGTCGGTATATAAGAAGGAATAATCTTTATAATTTGATATTATTGAGAGAAAGTACTGAAGTATATTGGTGTGGTTTGTTTCATCTTTATTGAAAACAGATAGACTGATATTAATGTATGGAAGATGTATTGGCCAGAGTGGAGGTGTTTTAATATTAACTGAGAATAAGATTGATGGTAGTTCAATTGATAACGTATTTAGGTACTGTCGAATCCTTTCATAAAAGAGAATATTTTTACGTTTATCTACAAGGATTTCGGTGAAACGATTAGTTTCAGTGTTATGTATGACAGGATTATTTGAATTTGAGACTATTGTAGCATAATATAGACTAAGATACATTCTTCTTAAATGGTAGCTATCCTCTTAGACATTGGAGAGTTTCTACAGGCGATGTTCGAAAAGCTCCTGTGACTATTCTCAATGCGGTCTAACCATAATCGATTTTTGTTCTGATTAGGATTTGTATATGTTTAATAATGATGTAGAATCTGCTCTTCAATTGTAGCTGTCTATTGTTCTTAATAAATTCAAACCAGTTTGACGATTTCTTTTTACATATTGGACAAAATCATTCCTAAGAACTTTATATCGTATACGCAGTCTAAGGAATTTCCATTAAGATATAGTTTCGGTGTCGGTAGAAAAACAACACGCTCTTCATTTTAGACTCAGAAAACTTTAATCCGTTTGACTCGGACCAGTTCTAAATTATTTAAGCTATGTTGTATATGTTTCTGAACTGAAAGGATATTTTTTCTCTTTGTAGTACCAAGTCGTCGGCGTATAATCTCCCTTTAACAATTTAGGAATTGTTTTTTAGTATGTCGTTAATAGCGATTAAAAATAAAGTTGCACTTATCGTTGAACCATGGAGTTCCATTCTTTTGCAACCTTTTAGATGATATATCGTTATCTAGATCAGGGGTCACCAAATATTCCCTGAGGATCCGCGTTTCGAAAACCTACTACACTTCCGCGGCCCTGACACTCTAAACACACTCTAGACACACTAAACCAGGCAGTGGCGTAACCGGGGGTTGCTAAGTATAAAAATAAAGGTAAAACTCCTTACAAAATTAACTATTAGTGAGAAAAATGACACTTTTTATTTTGTACAATCTGTCTGAAATTTGGAGTGAGGTTAGTGCAACTGATTCTCATTAGGGAGCCGAGATGTTGTACCGATACATCTGTCAACCGAGATCTGTACCGATTTTTAATAAAGTTCATTTTTGAAAAAGCGGCTTCGCACACATAAGTTGAGCCAAACATAGTACACAGTTTCATTGCCAAAGATTTTAGTTCTGGATATTTTTTGTCACACACATTTAATCGACAATTTGTCCCAGGTAAGTGTTTCTGGAACTTGAGTATAAACCTCCTTTAAAACGGAATCTTCCTGAAACTCGATCATTTCCATTTGAAGGGCAGCTGTGTTAATCTTAAAAAACGTCTGCTGCTTCGCTGGTCCATACAGCATACACCATTAGACTTGAGTGAAAAAATGTTGCTTAACAGTTGCACATTTTCAATTTTGTGGAAATCAGCAAATCGTTTTTTAAATTCCAAATCAAGTTCACTAATAAAACGTGAAAACTAGGTAACATCCATATCTTTATTACTGTCACAAACGGATTTAAGGAGAGGAAAATGCAAAAGTTCTGCCTTAATATCCTCCTTTTTGATTTTCTTTCCATCTTCCAGAGTTTAGTCTGGCGCCTCAGTCTTTTTTGAGTTTTCAGTTCTCTACCACGGATATTTTGCTAAAATTTACAACACCCCTATTAAAACAAAAGGAGCTTTCTCATTAACAATCTTACCAATAATCGTAAAATATCAATAACATACATAACACTATATCAAATAGTAATAACCATAGTCTCACCAATACACACACAAGAACTGTATCTCATTGTAGTAATACATTAATAGTTTTTATATAAACATAAATTTATCCAATAAATACTTTTCAAAATTCGAACCTATTTATTATCTATAAAGACAGGCAATCAGCTCTAGTTTAAAAATTGTAAAGGCTGTACTTCAACATATATTGGACATATGCGCCAATATTTACATAGCCGATTTATTGTACACAAAAAAGCGATGTAATATTTTACGTTACTTGTTTAAATACACGTATTTTACCTGCAATTAACACTCAACTCGCTAAACAGCGAGCGGTGACCTTCTCAAAGCAATGTATCTGTTATATATTCATGTCTTGGAGTTCCAACTCTATCAACATCAATAAACTGCTGGAAACACTGTCTAGTAGACGTACGTTTTCTTACAAAAAACTATTACCTGTATAGTTACCTGTAATTTTCAAAAGCACATTGCCCCAGTTCTTATAATTCTTAGTAACAAAGAACATTGTTTTTTACTACTGGTTATAAATGCTTAGTTCTCTTTATAATTTCAATTCCAATTCAGAATGTTTATAACTTGTTCTGTTTTATTTGCAATAAATGGTTGCCTAAAGAGTTATTATTAAATGCTTCAGATCGGTAATATTTGTAATATATATTTATGCAGAATGTGTTACGAATATTTTTTCTTTTATTTGGCTAAATAGCTTTTCAATTGCTAAGATTATGACTTTGGTATACAGCTTGATTTATTTAAGATAACTGAACATTTGGTTTAGAGATTGAGTATTTGGGATTTCGTATAATTCTTAAGTTTTTGTCGTCTATTCCTATTTGTTCAAAAATTCCCATTAATTTTTCGTTTCTAACTTTGTCGAATACTTTCTTAAACTCTATAAAGCACATTTAGAAAGGATTATTGACATCTCTAAACCTCTGAACCATTACTTGTACGCTGAATAGTGCCTCTCGTGTTCCAAGATTATTACGGAAACCAAATTGCGTATCACTTATTGCTCCTTCTATGTATCACCTCTATCATACGGACTAGGCCCATAGTCTTCGGCGTTTCTGCGTTCTGAGTTTCGAGCATCTAATCCTTTAGTCACCTTGTGGCCGCACAGAAAGCCATAAGTCTCTTTAAGGGTAACTCATTTGGCTCGGTTCATAAAGGCCACAGCCAGGAGTCCTGGAACATACGCAGAAGCCGCTCTTTGAGACTACCCCGACCAGGACTGAAGGGCATTCAATCACAGACAAAGTAGATGAGCTCTGTTAGTCAGGGCGTCAGTCCGTTAGTTCCTTTCCACGCCTGTGTGTCCCGGTACTCATACTAAGTTGACCCTATGGTCAGCGCAACATCAGCAAGTGCTGTCTTGCACTAAAAAACCAGTTTAGAACTGACTTTGGGCCCTTCCAAAGCCCTTAGCGCAGCTTGACTGTCAGAGCAGATAGAGATGGTCCTGCCTGAGCAAGCCGTATCTATTATTTCCTGAGCTCGTACCAGGATCGCAAAGATCTCGGCCTGAAAGACTGATGCGTGGGAACCGAGAGTCTGGCCATTGCTCCTTCAATTCTAGCATAAATTCTGAAGTGAATTATCCTAAGAAAGATTTTTAAAACATGTCTCATCAGACTGTCTTATAGTCGGAGCACTTTTTAGCATTTACTTTTTTTGGAAGCATCACAAATAGAGTTAAGCCAGTCTGTTGGTATTTCCCCTGTTTCGTATATTATATTTAAAAGGCTAAGAAGTGATATTTTCCCTTCATTCCCAAGTATTTTAAGTATTTCTGTTGGTAATTCATCTTGTCCTGTAGCTTTTCTATTTTTGGCTATTTTTATTGCGTTTTCTAATTCTTCCATTGTTATTGTGGACCTGTAGTACAATTTTGTATTTCTTTTGCTTTGCGTTTATCGATAAATAGTTCTTTAATGTACTCTTCCCATCTTTCTAGCTTATCGACATCGCAGAAAGACGTATGAGATTTAATTTCAATGCAGGGCACCTGCCATCCGCTGATACGTATTTCGAACTTATTAGGTCTCCTCAAAGCTACTTATGCAGAAGCTGTGGATTGAAAATAAATCTCAAACTTGGGCTTGAAGCTTTGAATTATTGTTTCTTTTTGAGATTTATGTAATTTTTTTTGGAAGAACTTCCGCACTGGAAATGGATATGGTTTAGTCCCAACAAAATATCAAATATTCAATTAAATAGATGAATTCTTTAAGCAGAGACCAAAATATTCTTGAAAAAACTTTTAATTTTTAAAAATTTATGTCAATCATTAATGTTGAAAGTAGCCATTTTAATTCTTTTGTCATTTGTATTTTACTGTGACTAATTTATTTATTTGTTTTTTCTAGCTGCAGTGACTGTTTCGGTCACCTACAAAAGAGGGTAAATATTTCTATAGTTATTAAGGGTTTCCCAAAACTCATAATGTTTTATGTTTTACTGTAAACAGGTTTATATTCTATTGTTAAAGTTTATTGAACATTGTATTCAACACTAAATTTTAAACTTCCGGTGTATTTGCGTTTTTTTATTAACAGTAGACCTGGTTACATAATTCTTCTTTATATATTTTTATTTGTATAGTGTACACATTGGAAAGCACTTATATATTTATGTAAACACATCCGCCTATAAGATATAAGACTTATAAGAAAAAATATCGTGGTATACCCTTGGATATTTGAATAAAAATTTTAAATTATCCCCCCAGTTTTCAGCAAACAGCCATAAGGTGTTAAATTTTTATTGTTTGTACGAAATAGATAGTGGTGTTTGCTAATTTACATTGCAACGTATTACAACGAAAATAATACGATAATTTTTGTTTTTTCTGGTTTATCTACGTAGGAAATTGTTGTAAGTACATGCACGTCGTTAAATATGTTTAACAATTTAAAGTGTTATAAAAATTCCGTTCCTCGTGATTAATCCCTTTCTTTGCCTAAAATATGTTTGTTTTTATGGTGCACTTTCCACCGTTGAATGTTTACTCCAATTATAGCTGATTCGAATCCGTTTTTACATTTTTTGTAAAATATTATAGTTATTCGTGTTTATATGTATCATAGTTCTTTCACTTCAGTATCTATGCATTTTCTGTCTTCAGACCTAAAACTACTGTCTTAAAAACGTAAAATTGTAAGATGTTTAAGTCTACTTGGAATTTTGATTAATAATTTTACCCTTAAAAAAGGTATGTTGAATAATACTTGGTACGAATCTTATAACTAGCGCCCTCTATGAGAGTCAAATATAAAAACAAATTCATGGGATGCATCAGCTTCCAAAACATATTCGTATAAAATTTCCTTACAATGTTGCCAGTAGTTTCGCCAAAGTCGTAAAAAATGTATAAATATTTTTTCTTCAACGCCGTTTATCTTGAAAACAGATGGCGTTATAAAAAATTTTTACTAAGCAAACCTCAATTATTTTTTAGTTTTTTACCTTTCCTAGAGACGGTGTTACTTTTTTTTGAAACACCCGTATAACTACAAAGAGTCAGTTCATTTAATATCAAAATTATAATCAAAACACTTTTTTGTGAAAAACTGATGCTTAGTTTTTGTTCAGCACGTTAGGTTTTCAGGGAAAGAGTGAAACTTTTTTAGTTTATAAAAGTTTATAGAGTTTATAAAAAAAAATGCAGTATAATCTACGTTAGACCATCGTTGGTTTTTTTTAATTAAATCGTTCTCTTTTTCCGTAAAAACTGCGTTTTTGAATTTTTTTTTGTGTGAAGTTTAACGCTCATATTGCATCCCAGTTTTTTATAATTTTTGACCATGTTGGCTACAATTTCTTTGTAGTTTGGAGAGTTGTAGTTTCCAAGCAAACCGTCTATGACTTCTACGAAAGAACTCCATGCTTCAGATTCATCCTGGGTCATTGTATTCTGGAACAATCTGTCTTGTTTTTCAGGTTGAATTTTGAGGTCTTACAAAAATTATTCCTTCTTTAAGTTTAGCTTCAGAAAGTGAAGGCCTTTAAAGCAGTTACTTTGGTTATTTAAAGCATTGGCAAACTGCTTCATTAATCCTAAGTTTATGTGAAGGGGAGGCAAAAGAACTAATTTTGGGTCAAGTAATGCATCACACTGCACATTTTTTTCCCGGTACAAGTCTTTTCTGAGTGGCCATTTTTTCTTAACGTAATGTAAATTTTGTGCTCGACTGTTCGACTCGCATAAAAAAATGGATACTTTGTGAATCCAGACTGATCACTCAAAAGCATGGATATTATTTAGAGGTCTCCGAAATTATCAACAATATTCGCTATACTTTATTTTATTTAGCAACAGCTCAAGATTCGCATACGTTTCTTTGATATGCACGGACTAAGCAAAAGGCATCGAAACATAAGTGTTACAATTCTGCAACAAGACACCCTTTAGACTTCAGTTAATAAATAACCAGCATGATGTGGAATCGTAATTGCCAGCTCCCAGTTTCATGACTTCTTTAGGAATATTATACATCAGTGAACCCTCTTGAGAGAAATATTCCGCGAACTCTTTTTCACGATGCCTATACCACTAAAATAAGGTTCCTGGAGCCAAAAAATTTTTATCTTTCAGTCGCAATCTCTAAGATTTGTGCAGCATCCTTCGATAGACCCAAGTCTCTCACTAAGTCCTTTAGTTCAGCTTGGATAAACTGTTGAGGTTGGTCTATATCAGGATTGAATTCGTCTTCATCGGTTTTCTTAGTTGAACTTTCATCTGAGATTGCTATTGGATGGAATGAAGAAAAGGTGGAGGAATTTCGATTTCTGATCCTCGCGGTAAAGGTCGGTTAGTAGATGGTAAATCAGGTATGTTTATTTTTCGAATTGAAACCCTTGACATCGCAGGAGCAAAGGTAACAGCCGTCTCCTTCGTTTTTTTGGTTCCCTTCATACCGTAGGAATGCCGAAAAGTAAAGAGCTACATATACCTTTTGTCCATTTCCTCAGTAGATTTTTATCTTTCAGTCGCAATCTCTAAGATTTGTGCAGCATCCTTCGATAGACCCAAGTCTCTCACTAAGTCCTTTAGTTCAGCTTGGATAAACTGTTGAGGTTGGTCTATATCAGGATTGAATTCGTCTTCATCGGTTTTCTTAGTTGAACTTTCATCTGAGATTGCTATTGGATGGAATGAAGAAAAGGTGGAGGAATTTCGATTTCTGATCCTCGCGGTAAAGGTCGGTTAGTAGATGGTAAATCAGGTATGTTTATTTTTCGAATTGAAACCCTTGACATCGCAGGAGCAAAGGTAACAGCCGTCTCCTTCGTTTTTTTGGTTCCCTTCATACCGTAGGAATGCCGAAAAGTAAAGAGCTACATATACCTTTTGTCCATTTCCTCAGTAGGTCGACACACTGAAAGCACACTTTGTGTGGATCCTAAGGTTTGCCTTGATCACCTGGCTTTACACTGAAGTAAGCGTAATAAGCTTTCTTGATAAATTCTGTTATGTTTCGTTATTCTTTAACCTTCTTCTTCTTCTTCTTCAAGTGCCCTCTCCGCTACGGAGTTTGGCAATCATCATTGCTATTCGTATCTTTGAAACTGTTGCTCTAAATAATTGGTTAGATGTGCACTGGAACCAGTCTCTTAAATTGCGCAGCCAAGATATACGTCGTCTCCCTACGCTTCGTTTGCCCTGAATCTTTCCTTGGATAATTAGCCATATTCTATATTCTTCAAGCACAAACCTTAAAAAGCTAAGTATATAGGTCTGTTTTTACACTTTCGTAATGACATTACGACGCACTTAACACTCAGAAAACAAAACACAAATCGATGCCACAAACAACTGACACTAACTATTTCGTAAAATACTGAAGATGCATCAATTGACAGTGTTAAAACAAATACTGTATTCGTGGATAGCGTCAATAAGCAGATCGCTTATCCATTACCAGGTCTATTACAAATCAATGGTTTTCAGAATATGGAAGACCAATTGTGATGCGAATAATTTGTCGTAGAATTGGCAGTTTTGGCCTTTTTTCATTTCGGTCACAATGGGTGCTACCTCTTGGCAACACGATTGTCTTGGGACCAGTAATGGAATGGGGTTTTCTTTAGTGATAAATCTCGATTGTGTTTGGGGACGACGTGGTGAAAGCCGAATCCAGCAGTTTTTTTGTCTAGAAACACATGCAACGCTGTTGCGTTTATGGTGTGGGGTGGCATCGCTTATGGTTCAAGGTTACCTCTAATCTTGCACAGTGCAATATATACATAAGCTGACTTGTCAACTAGCGTCATTTAAATGTAAAGCCCACAATTTACTTCAATTACGATTGTTTTGATATGGCTCGATAGAAATTTATTTAGTTTTCCTCACTTCCCTCACCGACTACCGTAATAAGATCAAAGTAGTATATTTAAATTAAAAAATTATTACTCGTATATGCGATTTACAGTTTTAAAGGTTAAATAATCGACTAATAATAATAAATTTTTCTGCACAAAGAACATTTTGCTTGAACGCTAAGTGGTATGTCGTTTGCTATTGTTTACTGTTTAAATCTGCTAAGCCATTGGAAAGTGTAGGTGTAGATTATAAATATATAAAAATCAAGATTTTGAATGACTGAATAGTTGGGTGGGTCTAGTAACTCCATAGAATACACATTCGCTAGACCTTGGCGTTCCTAACATTGAACTTGATTATATTATATCTATAATTACATATTATATATTTATTTTAGCTTTGTTCTATTTGAGTTAAATATTATGTATGCATCGCTTGTTTATGAAAAGCATGTTTAAGATAAGATTGTGTCTAGAAAAAGACGGCACGGAAAATAAAAAAAAGTTTTTGGTAAACAAACATGATTCCTTTCTATTTGAATTTGTACAGTTATTTTTGGAGATTTGCAAATACAGGTTCCAATATTTATTTAAAATACAACCATAGAATACTTCAAATTTTGAATTTTCCTTGTATTTCTGCTATTGTACATTAGTTAAAAATAGTTTTAAAAAACAAAAGATACTCACATAATACCCAAATTAGGTAAATGACAAAAGTGAGAGATGTTAGAGGTCAACTTAAATAAAACTTTAAAGGCAATACAGTGAGTCAGTCAGTAACAATTTTAATAGAATCTTTATTTCAGTTTTATTACAATATTTTAATAATTGTAAACTAAAAATACCATTCTATCACTATAAAATTTTGCAGTCGATGAAATAAGACTAGGCCACATGTAGGTGCAGTATCAATACATTAAATTAAACATGGTACAAAAATTTTAATTAAAAATAACTCGAATAAAATAGAATTTTTATTTCAGTTTTATTACAATATTCTAATAATTGGAAAATAAAAATACTATTCTATAATTTAAAAATTTTTCAATCGATGAAATAAGACTAGGTCACATGGAGGTACAGTATCAATATATGAAATTAAACATGGTACAAAAATTGTAATTAAAAATAACTCTATTAAAAAATTTGCGTTTTGAGAGAAAACTTTATAATCCAATTAAGTTAGTTTTTTTTTTCGACGCAACTGTATAGATGGGTTCGACAGTTGAAATGTGTAGTATGAGATATTACAAAATGTCTCTCATCTAGAGATTCATCAATTTTTTAGTGGAAATAATTTTAAATAAACAATCAAAATGAGCAATGATGATACTGGCCCTTCTATTCTAAAATCAGAAGTGGAGAATGCTATAAAGGGTCTTAAAAATAACAAAAGACCAGGCAACGATAACGTATACGGGGAAGTATTGAAAATGCTGTGCGAAACAAACAGTCAATTTCTAGACTCACTCGTCAGACTCTTTAACAATATTTATAACAGCGGGGAGTTTCCTGAAGACTGGCTAGTCAACTTTTGTTGCCATACCGAAAAAACCAAAAGCAAAGTCTTGTGATCAACATCGGATGATAAGTCTAATTAACCACATTTCGAAGGCATACACCAAGGTTAACAACAGAATAAGCAAAAAATGCGAGGATAACATTGGAGATTCGCAGTTTGGGTTTCGGAATTCTCTTGGGACAAGAGAAGCACTTTTTAGTCTACAGGTACTCATCCAGCGCTGCAGAGATATGAACAAAGACGTGTACATATGCTTTATAGACTACGCAAAAGCATTCGATAACGTAAAGCACGAAAAGAAGTTCTCCATAAGATCGGAGTCGACTACAGAGACATTCGAACAATAGCGAGTCTCTATTGGGGTCAAACAGCTAAAGTGAAAGTAGGATCTACATTGACCAATAAAATTGAGATCAAGAAAGGGGTACGACAGGGCTGTATCTTGTCTCCTATTCTCTTTAATATATACTCAGAAGAAGTATTTAAGACAGCGCTGGAGGAAAGCACAGAAGGCATAAAGATAAATGGAGAAATAATTAATAACATAAGGTATGCTGATGACACTGTGATTCTAGCAAGTAGCATGGAGGAACTGAGTTGTCTAATGAGTAAGATACAAAAAACAAGTGCACAATACGGACTCAGACTAAATATCACAAAAACCAAATGGATGTTAGTAAGCAAAACCCAACAACCACCACAGCAACTGATATTAGACAATGAAAGAATTGAACACGTGGATTCGTACATCTACTTAGGAACAACAGTTAACTCAAATTGGGATCAAGCGAAGGAAATACGTATAAGAGTAGAAAAGGCAAGAGCATCGTTCACTAGCATGAAGCAAATTTTAACCTCTAAAAGCCTCACCCTACCTCTCAAAATTCGACTTCTGAAATGTTATGTATTCCCGGTTTTGTTATATGGAATGGAGGCGTGGACAATGACCGCAACATTGATGAAAAAAGTAGAGGCCTTCGAAATGTGGGCTTACCGACGTATATTACGTATATCCTGGACTGAGCACGTGACCAACGAAGAGGTACTACGCCGGATAGGTAAAGAGAGAGAGGTAGGAATAAGTATAAAGAAAAGAAAGTTGGAATACTTGGGTCACGTTATGAGACATAATAAATATAGAGTACTACAACTGATCGTTCAAGGGAAAATAGACAGCAGAAGGGGTCCAGGGAGGAGAAGACATTCGTGGCTCCAAAACTTTCGGCAATGGTTCGGATTGTCATCTGCTGAACTATTCAGATCTGCCGTAAACAAAGTCAGAATAGCCATGTTGATTGCCAACGTTCGGAACGGACAAGGCACATGAAGAAGAAGAAGAATCAAAATGACAAACTCATTATTTTGTTCATAACTTAAAAACTTGTCTATTTAGAGACTTGATGTCCACAGACAACTTTTTCAAATAAAAAAATACACAAAATGAGATAGGCTAAATTAAAATCAGATAATAAACAAAAAATTTATTGCAAAATAAACAACAAAATTGCTGTTTTTGAATATTGTGAATAACTTTTTTATTGTTTATTAAAATTTGTTTAAATGTACCTGAGCTTGAGGATTTTATCGTGTTTGAATTGTGTGCAAAAGATAGGCTAGATCGGTCGAATAGTTTTTACGAAATTTAATTTGTATATAAGATTTTTTGAAAAAAAGGCCAATTTCTAAGCTAAAAGCTCTAAAAAATGTTCTAGGACTCCCAGGAGCCCAGATTACAGATAGCCCCCTTTTTTTAATCACTGTTCAAACACAAATCACAAAATTACATCTATATATTATACAAAATGATTTAATAATAAATAGCACTTTTTAAGCTTATAACCATTTACAGTAGCCAAGATAGCCTCTTTTTTAAATCACTGTGGTTAATTAACGATATTAGGGGCTGAAATTAACCAATCTTTTATAAGAAAAGTCAAAGTTTTTAAACAAAACTTGTAGCAGTCAAAATTGAGTAAAAGGAGAGAGTGTGTAGCCGCGTGAAGTGTCAGAAAAAAATCCAACACAGTTTCAAAATAGAGCGCTTTAACGTTAAAATAATAACATTTATCGTATTTTCGTTGGAAAATTATTCAAAACAAAGCAGATAATAACTACGAGATGTACAAATCTTAATTCACCATTTTCTTTTATTTATTTATTTATTCGGTAATTACACGGATTAGTCTGAATTTTGAACAGTGGATTGTGGTTCACTTTTTATTCACTTTACAATCTACATTTGTTCCCGCAGAGCTATAGTTTTTCCGTATTTCTAATTCAAAAAACTGATATTTTGACATAAATTTCAAACTGCATCCTCCATTACGTCTGCTGTCAATGATGTGCGTATGCGTAGGGTATACTTTTTGAACCAATGTTGCCACAATTTTCAGATATATTGGTAATAGCGAAAATACTAATTCTCGAGTAACTTCATAAAGGAATAAATAATGAGTATCATTATTCTCATGAATTCAATTGAATTGAATTAAAAACCATCGTTTCGTGCGTAGACGATAAAAAAGCTATGCTTTCCTTCCTAAGTCAATCCCGGAGTGCCACATCTCGTTTTTTAATTAAAATTTTTAGATGCGATTGCATTAGGTTAGGTTAGGTTTTATTTTGTTATCAAAAAATTTAAATTCAATATATTTACATCCCAAAAAAAATTGTAACTCATATACTATAAATATATTCGATATTTCCTAAATGAAAAGCCTTTTAAAAAAAAATCTAGAACTCGTTGATTTTTAAATTTAATGTTCTACATTTTACAATAAAATTTCATTATACAAGGTGATACACATTACAGTGATGACGTCATCGGCTCTTTTTTTAAATGTAACACCCTGTATTTTAGGACATTTTTAGATCGATAAAAATGAGCTGATTCCAAAAAAGTATAATACTGGGGGTGTAACGGATATAATTTGAAAGATATGCGCTTAGAAAATTAATTCTTCGCGAATTTTAAGCGAAAAACAAGAATTCTTTACGAATTTTTTAATTTTGTTTTAAGTCTCCAATATTTGCAGGTTTCGTTTTATAAACAACATTCTTTAAATGACCCCACATAAAATAATCCAAAGAATTGAGGTCTGGCGACCTCGCTGGCCATTCAATATGTCCACGTCTTCCAATCCACCTGAAAAATTTCTTTTAGGTACCTTCGAACATCTAAAGCATAATGCGGAGGTGCACCAATCCTGTTGAAACCATAAACTTTTATCAAAACCTCCAAGATTAATTGTACTGGGGAATAAATTAACTAAAGTAGGTACGAGATATCCACTTAAAAACTGAAGGTATGCTGGCCCGTTTAAATTACCTTCGAAGTAGGGTCCAATGATTTTATTTCTTACAATGCCAGCCCATACGTTTATCTTTTGCGGGTATTGTGTATGCTGTTCCCGCATCCAGTTGGAGTTTTCTTTTGCCCAGTATCTACAATTCTGACGGTTGACCGCGCCATTTAATTTGAATGTAGCCTTATCATAAAAAATAATATTTTGAACCAAGAGAGGGTTTCGGTGGCTGTTACCCATCATTATTTCGCAAAATTGTATTCTTTTATCTGGATCATCCTCGTTTAATTCCTGTACAACTGTACATTTTACTTACTTTACTTACTTTTACGTACTTTGTGTACCCTTGTATTGCAGACATCGAGATCGCTACTAACCTTACGAACAGAAGTGCATCTTCTTCAAAAGCAAGTAGAACATCTAATGTTGTAACATAATTTACAGAGGGACGACCTGATTTGCGTGCATTTTCAACCGTACCAGTTTCTCGAAATTTCTTTTCAATCTTAGTTACTGTTGACTGCGTGATGGGTATTTCTGGGTATTTATCATTAAATAAATTACACACTTTCATCTGAGTTCGCGATTTGTCTCCATACCCAATCATCATAAGTATTTCAATTCTTTGCTTTACACTCAAATTCATTTCTACTTAAAATTAATTCTAAGCAATAATACAGAACATTCACGAATTAATACAATTATTGCACTACTTAATTGTTATTGAACGTTACTAAAAATAATTATAGTTTACCAAAAACTAGAAGTAGGCTACTTTTTTGCAATTGATAATAAATAATTTATTTTCTAATCGCATATCTTTCAAATTATATCCATTAAACCCGAGTATTATACTTTTTTGAAATCAGCCCATTTTTATCGATCTAAAAATGTCCTAAAATACAGGGTGTTACATTTAAAAAAAGAGACGATGACGTCATCACTGTAATGTGTATCACCTTGTATAATGAAATTTAAAAATCGACGTGTTTTAGATTTTTTTAAAAAGGCTTTTCATTTAGGAAATATCTAATATATTCCATACTTTACGAACACACTGTATAGTATATAAAATTTGGTTAATTTAATTTAAAATAACATTGGTTATTAACTTCAATATTGCCCCAATATTGATAGTCAACAAAACAATGTCGTCCACATTATATTATTTATCGTTTGTTACTATGTATGTTTTAGTAATTTCTTGAATGTAAATTCATAGAATTTTCATAAATATGTACACTTATAAATTAATTGTTCTGTAGTTATATAACAAGCCTCGGCGTAAGTGTTGCCCTTTAATTTCTATTTTGGAATTTTGGATACCCAAGAAAGGCGTTAAGAAGTAGGCATATTCAATCTGACCCCAATCAACAAATCTTTCGTAAGAATTTTTTCATCAGCAATACTGATTGTATAAGCAAGTTTATATATATTTTAGTGGGTTTTAGAACAATGGGATAGGTTGTAGCATTTTTTATTTTTATTGTTAATTATTTTTAATGGTCTAAAATTGGGCGTTGAAAAGTAAATAAATAAAAAACAATAAAATTGTTTATAATAAAAATTCTTCTGAATATTACGTTCTAGGTAATATATATTTAAAAGTTAGTCGTACATTAAAATGAAAAAATGTGAATGAACAAAAAGGATAATTGACACTTAGACAATACACTGTTTTTTGGTATTTTGTCACAGTCTATGAATTACAACTCAAACATTTTAAACCACTAGGTCTGCACATTTATACTGGGATATTTTTAGACAGAGAAGGCTTCAATTTCATTTCGGAAAGCTTAAAATATTGTTTATATTCAAATATACTTCAGGTTGCAAAAATCCACTTTTATTTCGTATCTTGCTATGTCTTAGCATAAGCGCTTAGGGCATAGGCGCAAAATGGTCAATGCGTTTTAAATGTATTAATTTTTTTCGAATCCTGAGAAAACTAATAAATATTTTTGAAAAATTTAAACGCAAAATGAAAGATTGCATTATTACCTAGGGCCGAAAGTCCCTTAGAATAACCAAAAAGTTTCTTTTGAATGAGATAATTGAAATTAAAAGTCACACTAAATTTTCTCTTTTCTTTTCACCCCTATAATTTATTAAAATAAACATATAAGTTTACAGGGACTTTTTGCCCTCGGTAATAACGTAATCTTTCATTCTGCGTTAATTTTTTTTAAATATACTTATTGAACACACTGAACATTTTGACAAGTGACATTTTGCGCTTATGCCCTTAAGGCACACTAGCACACACAAGAGATAGGCCAGTAAAGAAAAAAAAAGTTTAAAAAATCTTATTCAGGTTTTTAAAGGTTGTAAAAGGTATATGAGGGATAGCTGATGACAAATTCTTAAAGACGTACAGCTGATTTTGCTTTGTTTTTTTTTAACAGTCATAAAAAGTAAAAAACCAAATTTTTGAAAACCAGAAAAAATTTGAAAACCAGAATTTACGATCAGTGTATCCTCCCTATACTCACGTATGGTTCACAGATGTGGACACTCGCCAAGTCCAATATGGATAAAATAGTAAAAGCACAAAGAGCGATGGAAAGATCAATGCTCGGGGTGACACTTATAGACAAAAAAACAAACAAATGGACTAGAAGCAAAAAGAAAGTAAAAGACCACAAATGAGATGGGCTGATGATATTAAGAAGATCGGAGGACACAACTGGAAGCAAGTGGCGCAAAATAGAAGACATAGGGGGAGGCCTATGTTCAAAGTTGGATTACTTAAGGCTGAAGAAGATGAAGAAAAAAAGTAAAAAAATTAATTGTTTGCCTAAAAACGCTTCTTATACATTTTAGGGAAAAATGAGTCAAATAATAGTTGTAGATCATAACGAGTTCTTTAATTTTCGAGTTTCTAAATTAAAATACATAAACAATTGACCGAGATAACTATTAAAATCCCTTATTTTTGCAGTAATTTATAAATGTTAATAAATATGTTTTTGTATAATGACATTTAAGATAACTACTTGAAATTATGGCAATTAATGAGTTATTAAAGTGTGTTTGACATTTTCTCTCTGTTTCTATTTTTAAAATTTCGGTAGACAGCTGATTTTGTGTTATCTTGTTGTGGTCTTGTTTTTGTTCACAAAAGGAATTCCCATCGTTTTTGCTAGTACTAGGTGTTACATTGGTTAATGTAATTTTTGTAGAAATTTTATCGTTCTGGTTTGGTTTCGGTCGGGTCGGTTTTATATTAGACATCTTATCTGTATTTGAATTAATATGGTTAACTGTATTTAATTTATTTAATAATTCTATTTGACAATTTAAAATTTTTATATTATCTTTTAAGTTCATTAATTCAATTAATTATCTTTTTATTTAAAGATATGGATATAACCCTCACATCAACAATTTGTCAAATAAAGCATAATCTAAATGAATACAATGTAGATGTTCAAGTTCAGAGTTTTGTGCAGT
This sequence comes from Diabrotica undecimpunctata, assembly GCF_040954645.1. NCBI lineage: Eukaryota > Metazoa > Arthropoda > Insecta > Coleoptera > Chrysomelidae > Diabrotica > Diabrotica undecimpunctata. Next base: position 54,899,515 of record NC_092812.1, read on the forward strand.
TTTTGTACCTTCAATAAAAACCAATATTTTAACTGTGTACAGATCGGGTAAGGGCGACTTTGACTTGTTTTTGGTGAATTTTGAGAATGTCATAACGTCCTTGCTTAGCAAAGCAGACAAACTGATCATACTTGGTGATTTTAATATAAATTTTGAAATTGAACCTGACCCTTATTTTGATATTCAAAATCCATTAACATCTTTTATTCTAAAAGTAACTAGAATCACACCCCAGTTCAGTAGTTGCATCGCAAACATTATGACACCACATTTTTCTGAAAATATTTACAGATTGGGCGTATTTGAACCTTGTTTTTCTGACCATTGATCTCAATTTTTATTTATTGACTCTGAGCATAAAGTTGTTGACACTAATCAAAGATTTCAACGGTTTATAACTTCTTCTGGTTTACAGAATATTAAACGTGCGCTAGCTAGTACAAAGATGGACGTTTTCTATGATATTAATAATGATCCTGATTTTTTGACAGTCTTTCTTACCGAAACTTATGACAACTTAATATCAAAGCATTTTCCATTAAAAAAAGTACGACAAACTGCTGAAAAAACACCCGTGCAATGGTTTAATAATGAATTAGGGTCTTAAAGACCTAATCTTTCTCTTATTAAACACATTGCAGATGCCACTAAGGATCCCGATTTGTTCTAAGTATATAAACAACAAAAATTTGAATATAATTGTCAATTACAAAATGCTAAAAAGTCAGCTTACTGTGATTTTATTAATAATTTCTGCAACATCATTCATTTAGATGAGTCACTTTTTTGTTTATGCTTTCACTAATTGTTTTGTTGACACCTTATTATAAAATCGTTTATAATTATTCTTTCAGTTAAAACATTTCAGTTATTTTACATTTTTTTGTCATTTTCTAGTCTGGCCAATAAAAAAATTAATCAATAAAAGATATCACTCTGAAGTCGCGCCACATAACTACTGAACGGTCCTCGTACGCACTGAACACGTGATGTATGATGAAGTAACCTTAAAACGGTGATTTCTTAATATTTTTGAATCAATGCCTTCATAATTACAGGATATCTTATTTTGAAATGATTTTTCTCCACTGATATAAAAAATAATGTAATGTTACTATTACCAAGTTAGATTCTGATGTTATGATACGGTATTTATTTATACTGTATCCTTAACGATCTAGTCATTATGATGAGTCAGATAAGTTTTCTGTATAAGATTGAAAAAACTTCGTAATCGTTGGTCAGTGTTTTTAGGTAATATCGGTGGAGGTGTAAATTTATAACACTTCAAATATTTTTACAAAGTTCTAATTTTAACTATGACTAGCGAAATATATTGTTTTCTGAACACTTATCGAAGTTAGTAAATATATTTCAAGTAGTTTATTTTGGTCTTGCGGTTTTTGAATATATTTCTACCGTTTTCTGGCCAGAGGAAACCGCGCGTCGCGGTTATACCTATGACTGTTTTTGAGTGAGGTGTATTGAAAGAAATGTTCTAATGTATAAATAATTGTGAAAACCTATTGTATCTGTCAAATCGATGATTAGTGTTTTGTGTATTTGTGAAATGTTTTGTAACTTTTGAGAAGAGTTCCTGATATTGTAGGAAGCAGATCACTGGAACTTTTGCTGTAAGTATAGATTCTGTATTTTTTGCTGTAATTTGTCGGAATATTAATTGTACAGTACAGGAGTATTAATTGTAGTAACATAACACAACAATTAATAAGGTATCACTTAAAATACTTCTACACTTAATTCCTTTTCTCCTTCTTCCGTATTATCTGCGTCACTATCATCATTCATTTCAATAATGAATTTATTTCGACCATTAATATGGAAGTGCCCAATCTTTTTATAGTATTTTTACTACAGAGAAATAAGCAAAAAAGAGACCCTGTTGGGGACCGTGACTAATCCACATACCTATATGTTTTTCGCATAAATTTCGGCGTCTTTTTTTAACTATTAACAATTTAGTGTAAAAATGCAATTTTTCGATTTTTTGCTTACCAGTAAAAAGCTTTAACATTTAAGGTAAAATTACAAAACTTCATCTTTTAAATCATAAAAAAGCTGTAAAATGGCGATTTCTAAAATTTGTAAGATTAATTTGTTGCTTCAAAAACTGCAAAATAATGCAAAAACGTTATTTTTTTATAACTATTGTCAAAAATCAACCTAGGCATTTGTTATTCTGCCCAAACTTAGGTAATGTGGTCCTCAACAAACCCTCAAAATTTCAGATCGATCCATTAATTAGTTTAAAAGTTTTTTTTTCTTGGCAATCGGGCTAAGTGCCCATCCAGCCAGCAGCAAATGTGTAATAACGTTCACTTAAATTAACCTATTCTAACTAAACTAAATACACTACAATTCTGGAAATTAAAAAAAGAAATACGATGGGAGAGGAACTAGGATTACTTTTCGCACCTAGGGGTCATTTAAAGTAACTCACAGACAGACAGAAAATGTAGACCACGGAAAGTATAGGTAAAAAGGTAAAATATTTGGCGATTCAATAGAGGTAACGAGCTTAAACACCTACACTAAAGTTTTAAGTTACACATTTTAATAAAGAATAAAAATAAAGAATAATTTTATATACCTTGTACATATTTAATGATATCAAATAAAGTAGATTGAAAGGGGGTATAATTTTTGCAATAATAAACTATTAATAAGTTCCTGTCTTTGTATTTCAAATTTACTACAAGCAGAAAAATTGTAATCTAAGTCGCAAACCATATTGCAAGTTTCATAAAGTTCGGTGTTGACTACACCGATTTTATATAAGTGTTGAGGGAAGCTTGCATGTACGAATTTCAGCCTACAAATGGTCACAATATCATTTCTTGTAAAATCATAATCTTGGTGCCACAAATCTGTCGGAATACTTGGATGTAATAGTGTGTATCGTGTGAGGTTATTAGAACAATAGTTTTTCCGATGCAATTCCTATTTTGCCTTAAAATTACTCTTAGATATCATTAAATATTCTAGAGCACCAAAATTGTTGTTGATATGGTCTACAGTTGTTGTAACGCTTTCTTTGGCTAGGGAGTCTGCAACTTCATTGCCAGGAAGTCCTATATGAGCTTTTACCCAAGTGAATTTTAATTCGTATTGACTTTTTTTTAATTTATGAATTCTTACTTTTAATTCTCTAATAAAAGGATTTGTATCAGTAGCCATCGCATTAATTGGGTTAGCGATGCATTTAAGAACAGATAAGGAGTCACTCAAAAAATGTATTTTTTTTAACTTGTTTTTTTCGACATAATCGCAGGCTTTAATAATACCAATCGCTTCTGCAGAAAAAATGGAAGTATTATTATTCAGTTTGAATTTTTCTTGAACGTTTGTTGATGGTATATAGAATGGACATCCCGTACCATTATTTTGTTTTGATGCATCGGTATATATTTCCAGAAAATCTGACAGATTTGATATGCAGGCGCTTAATATATTTTTACTTATCAACATACAACTTATGGGAAGATACTGCGAGAAAAGATAGAGCAAGCGATAAAATGCAAAATCGGGGAGGATCAGGCAGGCTTCACGGCAGGAAGATCATGCATAGACCACATATACACACTGGAACAACTGTTGGAAAAGAAAAAAGCAAAAAATAGAGATATACACTTGGCATTTGTGGACTTGAGAAAGGCGTATGACTCTGTACCAAGTTCAGAACTATGGGAGGCAATGTACAAATTAGAAATACAGACGGAGCTCATAGAAGCTACAAAAGCTCTGTATAAAGAAAATAAAGTGTCCATTAAAATGGGAACAAGAATCATAGGAGACTTCACCACAACAAAAGGGCTCCTGCAGGGTTGTTCCACATCTCCAACCCTATTCAAAATATACTTAGAAAAAGCCTTGACTACATGGAAAAGAAAATGCGAAGGCATGGGAGTACCGGTACGGAACGAATACCTATATACGTTAAGCTTTGCAGACGATCAAGTAGTGATTGCACAAGACTAAGACGACCTCAACTACATGATGAAGAAACTACAAGAAGAATATACCAAGGCTGGCCTAGATATTAACCTCGCGAAAACAGAGTACCTATCTACAAGTGAAGAAGACATAGAAGATCTACAGATTGATGACAACGTAACAATCAAAGGAAAGGATAAATTCAAATACCTGGGGTTTATAATCACGAAAAAGGCAACAACAGAGGAAGAAATTACACAAAGATTAGGACAAACAAGAACAGCAATCCGACAACTTAACTCAGTATGGTGGGATAGACACCTAAATATGAAGACAAAAACGCAGATTTATAAAACATTAGTGCGAAGTAAGTGTAATACAACTGTAAGTGACATATGGGGCTGAAAATTGGATCATAAACAAGAAAAACAGCAGTAAGATAGTAGCAACAGAGATGGAATGCCTGCGAAGATGCTGCAGAGTAACAAGAATGGATAGGAGAAGTAATGACGAAATAAAGCAAAGAACATCAATAGAAACAGACATACTAACATATATAGAACAAAAAAGATTAAAGTGGTATGGACATGTAAGAAGAACTAGCGACAGCAGATGGATAAAGAGAATAACCGAATGGAGCCCCATAGGAAGGAGGAAAAGAGGACGACCCCGAAAATCCTGGAGGAACGAAGTAGACGACGCCATGAGTAAGAGAGGCCTAAACGATGGAGAATGGAACAACAGAGAGAGATGGAAACGGTTGAGCGAGGGAAGGCAGTGAATACTGTAGAATCCCTAAATATATATATATATATATATATATATATATATATATATATATATATATACTTATCAACAAATTTTCATTGTATACAGGAATATTAATTTCTAGTGGTTCCAACATGTCAAACAATTCAGATTTTTCGACTGAAATAGTTATTTTTAAATCACTATTATAACTACTTGCATTTCTAAAAGCCATACATAATGGAGGAGAAGGTTTTTTTGACCAGTACGTGTTAGTTAAATCGTGGTTATTTAATAAGGCTATTTTATCTAACAGAGTACGGCTTTTAAGAAAAGTCTTAACCTTAGAGTAGGGAATTCTAGTAGGAGTCGCGGCGGTTGGGCCTGGGAAAATTTTGTATCTCACTAGCATTGTAAGCTCCTCCCACACTGACGTCACAAGATGGCGGCTGACAGCTGTCAATTGTCATGTCATCCCGCAAACGTGAACATTGCGTCAATTCTTCTTCTGTTCGTTTGTCATCCCTCAAACGTGAATAAGGCGTCAATTCTTCTTCTTTTCGTCTGTCATCCCTCAACGTGAAGATGGCGTCAATTCTTCTTCTTTTCGTCTATCATCCCTTAAATGTGAACATGGCGTCAATTCTTCTTCTTTTCGTCTGTCATCTCTCAAACGTGAAGATGCGTCAATTCTTGACGAGTAGAATTCCCTACTCTAAGGACTTAACAATAAATTTTTCTGCTAATCATTCCCTCCGTAAAAATAATGGTGGTTCTAGTGCTTCAATCCGAAGTGGTTCCACAGGCGTTGAACACATTTCACCCAAACGGAGTCTTACGGAAATATTTTGAATTATTTCCAGTCGTTTTAGAATGTAAGGACTGTCTGATCCATATAACGTACATCCGTAATCCAAGATGGACCTAATAAAGGCTTTGTAAAATGTGAAACACGATTGTGAATCTGCTCCCCACCAGGTTCTCCTTATGAATTTTAAAAAATTTATGCCCTTTTAATATTTTGATTCTATACTTTGTATAAATGGGTAGATTATGTCTTGTAAAGATGGTAACACTAGATTTGTATAATCTAATCTATGCAATAAGGTACCCGAAATTAAAAAAAAAACGTTAATTTTTGTTGTTTACATCGCGATTTTTTAAATTTGAAGAAATGAATTCAGTTTTTGAAATAGTGTGAATTTTTGAAGAAAAAAAGACTAAGTAACTCGGTTTTAAGGTTCGTAGGACATTGTATTTTTTTAAACTAATGTAAAAATGCCAACATTTCGAATAAAAAAAATGAATTTACTACTTGTTAATGTGTCTAAATTATTTTAAATGTTTATAAGCTCAAAATCACAGTAATTTTGTAAACTTGTTTAACAATATTTAACATAAACTTTTCAATCGTTAAATAATTTAATTTGGTGCTTCTAGAATTCATGTAGACCTGTATCAAAGAGTATCTTGGAAAAATCGTTATTTCCCTGGTCTATTATTACAGTAATTGTAAACTTACTAGCATGTTTAGGTATAGGAGATATAGATATGTATGTATAGCATTCTTCTCTGGCATTAAATAAATCATCAGAAGAGGCTAGGGAAATTACTACTGCGTCTGTAGTCTCTTCTATGAGTTTATCCCAAACCGAAATTTCCTCTTCTTTACTAACATGATTCACCACATTTCCCCAATTTTCTGCAGTTATCATTGTCAATGAGTGCTTCATAAGGTCACGAACATTTCTCATATTAACTGTTTTTGTTTGTCTAGCTACATAGCACGTTGTATCCATATCAACTCGATGCCATCTACGTCACCGTTGTTTGGTGGCAAACGAGTCATTTTTATCCTGCGACCTTTAGCTATTTCATCGGTGATATTTTTTTTTTAATTAAAACTTGTCATCTGAAGCCTTTGGAAAGGAAACATATACGATTTCAATGATATGCTGAAAATGGTTTTAAAAGTTCCATGTGATCTTCAACTGATTACAGATTTTTCTGTAATTAACTTAAACATTTGTATATTATTCAAAGATATCTGTAGTAATTTCTTCATTTCTCCTTCTTCAATGTTCTTCTTAGTCCTTCAAAGAACCCATTATCGTATTCAATATGGCATATCAAAGTTCAGTAGTTATGTCTTCCGTGGATGGTTAACGTCTGGTTTCAATATTATTGACTTTTTATGAGGAAATAAATTTTCATTTTTCCTGTACCTAAGAAACCTGTAAATATTACATGCACTAACTCATCATGCACATAGCATCATGCACATTTAGCACAACAGTTTTCACTTGTATATTAAACACGCCCTTACACTTAGCTAGGGTAAAGGTGGCGGCATTTTTCACAGCACAATTATGACATTTTGACGGCCCAAAGGAAACTACAATAACTAAATTTATATTTAGGTAGATTTTAACATGTTGTCGGAGTTATGGAAAAAGGGCGAATTCACAAAATCTTAATTTTTCACGAGAGCACTTTCTAAGGTTTAGACCCTCAGGAAAATTATTGAATATTATTCAAATAAGCTGTAATTTTTTATTTCAATAGTGTAAACATGTCATTTTTGTATTCTCTAAGTTTCAAGATTTCTAGTAAAGCCGTTAAGTGATAATAACTATTTGTATTGCTAAATGTAACCTATTCGCCGTTTTTAGATACCTCAAAACTATTCATGATGGCTTTTTGGCCCCTTAGCACGTTATTTGTACAATCTAAAAACAGTATATTTAGAAAGGAATCAAAGAAAACTAGCTTAATACTCATTTTTTATTATAATTTTGAGTTTTTTACACATAAATTGAATAAGCAAAAGCATTGGTGAGAAAATATAAAAAAATCATGTACAGATTGTTCATTTTTCACTTTTTCTTTTGACACGATGATTTGATTTTCTTCTGAGACGATGATTCTTCTTTCTGATCAGCTGAAGATTTTCTTGTTGTGTTTACATTCCTTCTCTTACCACATCGAGTGTCACCTTTTGGTATATTCTCAAAGTATTTGTGATGGTACACGGGGATAACTCTGGCCTTACACAGATCCATGAGATCTTTGTGTTTAGTGACTGTTATGGGCAACCGACTGCTGTACGCCTTAGGGAGTAAGTCAATTGTAGAGGGCCTTCCCACATTTTTCAGGATTTTGATTTCTTGAAAACTTTTGTCATTGTATTCGTACTTGAAAAAAATAGAATCAGGTTTATCTTTCAAGAACCTGAACCATTTGATTTTTTTCCAGCCTACTAAGTCCCCAGTTACAGTTTTATACCTTTTTTTTTGTTGGTTTGGGCCAATTCCTTCCAATCTATGAAAGATGTGTGATCCAAATAAACAATGTTGTAAGGCTTTGGTGTTTTTCTTGCAGTCTGGCAAACAACATGCCATTCTGAAGGTACATTAATTTGTACATTCTTTGCTGCCCTTTCAATTGTTGAATACATCGAATAACCTTCTTGCTGAAAGTGCCCTGGTTCATAAAAGACGTGATCGATTACTTTGCAATTCGTACATCTGACAGCAAGTAACAATGCAGTTGCAAAATATTGATTTAAATTCTGCCCACAACTATGGCTCATTAGTAAGAATTCTTCAGTTTGTGGATGGTTTGCTATGTAATTAAATACACAGGTTCTATTTCATTAGCACCTCTATTCCCTTTGGTCTCGTCCCATAGGTTGCAAGTTCCTTCTTTAGTTACCAGATCGAATATTGTGAGGTCAAATACAGCAAGTTTTCGTTTGTAAAATATCGAGGATACCTCGCCCTTAGGACATTCTTTCACTTTTTGTGTTTTAAGTTTACTGGGCTGTCTCTTTGTTCTGCAAATGTCTTTCATATACATCTTTCATTGATTCCTTTTCATCTAGGGTCAGTGATTTGTAATGATTACACGTACTGCATTGATCCTTCTTAGGCTTATGCAAGCGCAGGTTTCCATAGGAGTAGAAATAGGCTTTGTACATGGATTTGGAAACAGGTTTTAACAATGCTTTTTTATTTTTTGAATTTAGTTTTTCATTTTCTATAGTGGTTTTTGAGTTATCTTTCCTACATTGTTCAAGATATAAAGTATACAACTTTTCAAGATTGAGTTGTGAAGAAAGGTAGAGTTTAGTGCTGGACTTTCTGCAGTAGTGGGATTCTACTTTTGGTATGGATTGAATATGCTGACGGGCGTGTTCTTCAATACAGGCTGGTATTTTGTTCACAATCGAGGCATTCTCTCTTTGGTCAGTCCTTTTTTCCAGACAGGCCCGAACAAGTTTTTCTGTTACGAACAAAACTGACAGGAAAAATAAACGACAAACACGAACGTGCTCTGAGTGTTTCTCCAGATGGTAGTGAAGACTGCGTTTTTTTCTGGATGCAGGATTACCTCGTCGTCTACTAGGTTCACTTTCAACTACATGATTAGCAACAAACTGTCGTTGTCCCACAGTACCAAATGCCCGAACTGCAACGGTCCCCTTCTCACCAAGATGTCCACACCGCAACACACATCCCAATAATTATAATCAAACCCAACCAGTATACACATCGAAACAAATCCCTTCTACGACCTTTCCTCCGATATGAAATTCTTAATACACTTCATATCCATGACCTTATTTAACGTCTTCCCTGAAAAGAGAAGCGCAACCATCCGATACCTTAACCAAATATCCAATTCACTATACGGATATGCCATAACCACCTCCTGCTTTAATAACCATATAAACCAAACCTTTACCCAACTCCTTACATAAATACACAACACTACACTCTCATGCACACCGAATACACACATAAAACCCACACACACACACATTATCATTAATACACACATTAATACCACTATCATTAATACACATTACATTAGAAAGCAGATATCATTTCTTCCTTTGAAAGTAATGATAAAAGAGGAACGGCTTCAGAAATGGTTTGCGGTTCTTATCTTTCGTATAGTACTTGCAGTTCTGTTTTTACCAGATGTCCTGTAAAATGGAATCACAACCTACCAATGCTTCTATTTTTTTATTCATTGAAACAGATATATCGGAATGAGGATAACTTCTCCTTCTCTGAGGAATAGGTTCATTGGTTTTTACTAGCTCAATCTAGTTGGTCAAGTGTCTTCGAATGTTTGCAGATATTGTTTAGCATTAATGGGGTCAGTATGAATCATCCGCAGTTGCTTAAAAATTATTTCTACAGGTGGCATGATTTTATGAAAAACTGTTAACCAAAATATGAAATTTTTATTCTATAATCTAAGTTTATATGCACCGGCTTGCTCAATCGTGGAATTTTATTTAATACTTTTGTCATTCTCTAAAATATCTATGACTGGTGTAAGCTTATTTCGGTATTCATAAACTGTACTGACTCCACGTGATTAAAAATTCCATGTAGTTTGTGATGATCGTGGTAATCGTTTATGAACTTTCTCATCCAATACCTTTGTTCTTTGAGGTGATGTAGTAAAAAAAGAACAAATCCCTGTTAAATTGGCGAAAAAAATCCTTACAGATGCATTAATTGAAGCCGCACTGCTCATTATAAAATTCATCTGATCTGCATGGCAATGTACATAGTTTTCAAATGGATATTTATCTTTAATTATTTTTTGTACCCCGTTTATACTTCCGCTCATTACTGACGCTCCGTCATAACTTTGCGCTATTAACTATTTGGCCCTTCTTCTTCTTCTTATGGTGGCTATCCGTTACGGATGTTGGACACTAACATGGCTATTCTGACTTTGTTGACTGCTGCCCTGAAAAGTCCGGTAGTAGTTAAGCTAAACCATTTTCGCAGGTTATGCAGCCAGGATATTCTTCTTCGTCCTGGTCCTCTTTTCCCATGCACTTTACCTTGAAGTATGGTCCGAAGTAGGCTGTATCGTTGTTCATTACGCATTATATGGCCCAGGTATTCTAGTTTGCGACGTTTTATGGTTATGACTAGTTCGCGCTCTTTATCCATTCTATGTAGTACTTCTTCGTTGGTAACTGTCTATCCAGGAAATCCTCAACATGCGTCTATAGCACCACATCTCAAATACTTCGAGTCCATTTAAGTTTGCACCCAGATAACAAAAGTTGGTGATTTGTGTTATAGGTTGTTGGTTAACTAGTAATTGACCAGGTGGTATCCTGTTTTTGCTTATAACCATGTAACTGGAGACAAGTGTCTGCAGACCTTTAAGACTGTCTGCAAAAATGACAGTATCATCAGCGTATCTTATGTTGTTCAATTGTTCTCCGTTTATAAGTATTCCCTCGTCTATGTCCGTTAGCGCTAGGTTCATAATGTGCTCTGAATATGTATTGAACAATAATGGGGACAATATACATCCCTGTCGCACACCTCTTTTTACCTTTATGTCGTCTGTTAACTGATCCCCAACTCTGACAGCTGCAGTTTGTTCGTAGTAGATATTGTTTATTATACGATGATCTCTGCTGTCTAGACCAATTGAATTTAATATTTTCATCAGTTCTTCATGTTTTATTCTATCGAACGCTTTCTGGTAATCAACAAAGCACACATATATATCACAATTCACGTCTCTACATCTTTGAAAGAGAACTTGTATTGCGAAAAGTGCCTCTCGAGTAGCCAATGCATCCCTGAAGCCGAATTGTGTGTTTGTCATGTGTATTTGGCCCGTCACTGATAAAATGATTAATTTCGTTTAAAATACAATTTGCTATTGGAATGGCATTCTGTCCGGGAGGATTTACAAATTTCCAAAATCTTTCTTTTACATAATTTGATTTGTTAATTTCTTTAGTCACCTCATCATGGTAAAAGCCAAGCATACAATCTAATAGTTCATTTTGTATATTTTTAGAGGTCCCTTTAGATATTGTTGCTTTATTAAAATGATCTAAATCTGTATCTAATTGAGAACTAAAATCTTTTAATTCCCGAAAAACTCCTTTATTTGTTGATTCTTCTGTTTCATCATGACCTCATAATGCTAATTCTAATGCACCATAGAATCTTATATAGTTTAGAGTAATGTTTAAAATATACCTGTTTTTATCAACTAGTTTGTTCTGCATAATAACGTTTTGTCTATAAGCCGAACTTACTGAGTCATTATATTTGATTTTCCGAGCACAGAGAAACTAAAAATAATATTTATATGTTCATTTCTATTTTCATATGAGTTTTTATTTTCTTATAAATATTCACAAATTCAACGAAACCATGTCTTACCCACAAGAATCGCCCCCAAACAAAACACACACGAAACAGAAAAATGCATTTTGTTGTGAGTTGAGCTCAAATTTGAAGAGCTAGAAGTTGAAGCTTTCAGCATAATTGTTATATTTAAATCTGGAAGTGGTCTACCAAGTTCCTTGATTTACAATATCTTCAAGATCTTTTATTCGTTTTGTCGTTATTTTGATCGAACATTTTTATTGAATTGTAACATTTCATTTTTTGTTGTTCAAAAGAGATTGGTTTGCTAATTTTCTTTTTCTAGAATTACAAACGAGTCATAAACGGCTAATTTGCTGTTAAGCATTTATAACACGTTAGCTATCAACTGAAAGTTGATTCTAGTAATGCGTGGGACCTGTTGTAATCGTTTTTTGTGTGGTCCGAGTTATTACATTTCAACAGAAATGAGTGTACACACGATACTAAACTTTATTGTTTTCAAACTGAAACTCGGCGATTCAAGGAATAATAATAATTAACGACAATGGAGAATGGAAGTCTTTCTTTAGCGTGAGTGGCTTGCGTAACGTTATCCCTGGCACGAAGAAACAATCTCGAACAGTCATAAAATCGACTACCTCTGTATGAGCATATTTTAATTAACCGCGAATATATTTTTTCCTTGAAATTTCCTACCGCTTAATCATTGACAAGACTATGGCATCATAGAAGTAACAACTAAGCTAATAACCAGACATCTGCGCCAATAAAGACCAATTTATAGGCACAGAATACATATAGGCCAATAAAGGAAAAGAAGCTGAAAAAATCTAGAGGTTTTGAAGATTCTAAAAGGTATATGAGGGATCGCTGATCACAAATCCTTGAAGACGTACACCTGATTTTGCTTTGTTTTTTTAACAATCATTAAAAGTGAACAAATTCATTGTTTGCCTATAAAACGTTTATTATACATTTTAGAGAAAATGGTTTAAATAAAAGTTGTAGATCTTAAAAAGTTCTTCAATTTACAAGTTTCTAAATTAAAATACATAGAAAATTCACCGAGATAGTTACAAAAAACCCTTATTTTTCCAGTAACTTATAAATGTTATAACTTTGTTTTTTGCATAATGGCATGTAATATTAAAGTGTGCTAAATCTCAGCTAGATCGATGAAATAGTTAAGTTATTCAATTTGTTTATCTCAGAAAGCGATTATTTAAACAACTGTACTTGCCCAAACAGTCACTCTAGAGCAGAGATTCCCAAACTTTTTTCTCTGGTAGACCTCTTTTCATATTTTTTTAAATTTAAATAAAAATATAATAGTAACTTTTCATGAAAAAAAAAACTAAGCAAAAAATAAATCCATTTATTTGGGACGAACTTGATGCTTTCATAATAAATTATTAACATTTGGCATTAATTTACAATAGTTAGGTTTAATCTTAAATCTCCTCGGTTAATTATGTCCAGTTTGTTACTTTTTTTGTTATGGGATCTATAACTGCGCTAAAACTCCTTTCTAGTAGGTATGAGGATGAAAAAGCAATTAAAACTTTCTTGCTTCTTCTTCCTATGCCGTTCCCATTAACGGAGGTTGGCACCCACATTTCTAAAAGTTTCTCTGTCTTTTGCAACGAGGAATAATTCGTCTACAGTAATTTTTGTCCAGTCTTCAATATTTCGCAGCCATGACTTCCTCTTTCTACCTATTCCCTTTTTACCGTCGACTCTACCCTGCATGATGACCTGCAGAAGACTATATTTATCATTCCTCAGTATGTGTCCAAGGTATGCAGTCTTGCGTACTTTTATTGTTCTCAACAATTTTTTGTCTCGACCCATCCTTCTCAGCACTTCCTCATTGGTAACTCTGGCAGTCCATGGAATTCTCAACATTCTCCGGTATATCCAAAGTTCAAAGGCTTCAAGCTTCTTAACTATTTGCGCTTTTAACGTCCATGTTTCTACCTCGTACAATAGTTGGGACCAGACGTAACATTCGACAAACCTCAGTCTCAGCGCAGTGTTCAGATTTTTGTCACAGAACAATTGCTTGAATTTTAAGAACGCTGCCCTTGCCATTTCTATTCGTACCCTGATCTCTTGGTCTGGATCTAATTCTGTGTTAATGTAAGTTCCCAGATATTTATATTTTGTCACTCTCTCTATTTGATGTCCACCAAGGGTTAGTTGTTCATTATTTATTGGACTCCTTGATACTATCATAAATTTGGTCTTATCTGTGTTGATGTCAAGTCCCATTTGAATGCATTCACTATTTATTGCATCTAGTAAAGTTTGTAGTTCTTCTATACTCTCAGCCATAATTACCGTGTGATCTGCAAATCTCATGGTGTTTACGATTTTTCCACCAATTCTTATTCCCTCTTTTCTTTCCCATAAGGCTTTTCTGAATATGACCTGTGAGTATCTTGCCTGACCCCTCTCGCAATCGGTATATTATTTGTTCTATATCGTTCACCTTTACTACTGCTTTCTGGTTCCAGTATAAAGCCTTAATAAACTCAATGTCTTTTTTGTCTAAATTGATGTTTTTTAATTTATCTATTAACTTCATATGCTGCACTCGGTCAAAGGCCTTCCTAAAGTCTATGAAGCATACATATGCACTCTTGTTATATTCCCGACATTTCTGCAAGAGTACTATCAACGCAACTAATGCCTCTCTTGTACCCATGCCTCCTCTGAAGCCAAACTGCGTTTGATCTATCTGCTCCTCACATTTCTTATAAATTCGGTTTTGAACAATTTTCAAGAGAATCTTTAAAGGGTGGCACATTAGGCTTATCAATATATAGTCATTACATGATTTGGGATTGTTGTTTTTTGGTAGAGGTAAAAATATCCATTCAAGCCATTCCTCCGGGATGTTGCCCTCTACATATATGTGGTTGAGAATTCGGGTGAGTCTCTTTATATTACCGTCATCTAAGGCCTTTAACAGTTCAACTGGAATTTGATCAGGACCCGGTGCTTTTCCTTGTTTTGCATTCTGTAGGGCATTCTTTACTTCTGAGGGTAAAATTTGTAGGTATTGTTCTTCTTCGCCTATATCTTGTTCATTTTCCCTCTCGTCATGGAACAGATGGATTATATTATATTGTTCCCATACTTCCTTTATTTTGCTCTCTTCAGTAAGTATTCCTCCATTATTATCTCTTGTTATGAGTGTTCTTCTTTGTCTGATGTTGCCTGTAAGTTCTTTCATTTTTTTATGTAAGTTTGAGGTGTCATGTTTGTTGATGAGTTCTTCCAGTTCCTGGCATTCCTTGTTCATCCATTCCTCCTTAGCCTTTCTGATTTCATATTTGATTTTATTTTTGATGGTTTTATATTTATTTTTGTATTTTCTTTTTTCAGTTATTAGCTCAACTGTTTCCGGTGTCATCCAGTCTTTTTTAGTGGTTTTCTGTTCTTCGCCTAGGACCTCTTCCCGCGTTTAGTATGGCTTTTTTCATATCTGCCCATTCCACGCTTCCTTCAGTTAATTTGTTTATCTTTGCGTTTAGTTGCTGTTGGCAGTTGTCGTATTTTTAGGTTTTTGATGTTTATTTTGGTGGTTTTAACTTTTTTCTCCGGTTTTCTGAGTTTAATGTTGACGTTTGCTAGTAATAGATTATGGTCCGTATCTGCATCTACGCTTGGATAGGTTTTTGCACCTTGTACTCCATTACGAAACCTTTTGTTAATCGTTATAAAATCTATTTGGTTTCTGATTATATTGTTAGTGTTATCTTTTGGAGAAGTCCACGTGTATAATCTTCGTGAGGGTAGGTCGTAGTATGTATTTGTTATGACTAATTCTTTCTCCTGGCAGTACTGAACTAGTCTATCACCTCTTTCGTTTCTTTTACCTACTATATTTTCAGTTTTTCCTCGACCGACTTTAGCATTAAAGTCGCCCATAATTATTTTTAGCTCATGCTTCTTTATGTTTTTTGTTAACAGTTTTATTTCTTTTTATTCATAAAAATAAATAATTAAATTAAATTTATAAGTTGTTTCTAGTTTATTACCAAATGAAACGAAGCCGAAAAATCACTTAAAAAATTGAAAACTTTACTGCGTCATAACATTTAAGAAAAAAAAAACGACTTAATTTCATTAATTTAAATATTGTGGAAAAACTACGCATTCTAGATAAAAACATTCAACAGGCGACTTTCTTCAAAATACTTGCTCTTTAAAATGAGATTTTCTAAATTGAAAAATGTTTATAAACAAAAAAATTATTGCAAATTAAACCCAAAAGCAAGCATGTTTTTCAATTGTTTATAATTATTAAAATACACAGTAAAAACATTTAAAACACATTTTATAACGTTAGTTTTTATGTAGTGCGAAAGATGGTCACAATCGGTGAAGTAGTCTGTAAACAGTTATATTTGTTTATCCCATTTGAGAGAACAAAGGTTATTTTCAAATGGCTGTACAAGTGCTTTGTCTATACCTAGAATGTTTTTTGTCTAATTCTCTTTATAAGGTCTCAAATTTTCATGTTTTTTAAAAAGTATAATAATTTCTAATTGTTTACTTATAAATAATTGACACACAATGAAGTACCATTACGATTATATTGGTAATATCACTAAATAATGCTGCGCAACATATATCATGATATGATTCACAAATATGCACAAAGTTTAAATGACTGAGAGAAGAAAGAAAGACAAAAATTGCCAAACATATCTACTCATTTTAACAAAATATTAGATGATATAAACAAAATAATCACAAAATTTCTAAAACACATCTGTTTATTCAGCCGTCCAATCTCTGTAAATTATGGCATGGTATAAAAAAATATGGTAACACCCAAAAACACGACAAATATGTTAATCTATTTCTGAAAATATGCAAAATTGATGTAATGATATGGTGCAACAACTTTCCCCAAAATTTCTAATGTTTTTATTACGAACGCAGCATACGTTCGTAGAATCTCTAGTTCAATTCAAAGAAACATGGCATCCAAATATACAGCAAGACTATGTACCCTAAATCGTCCATAGATATTTTTTACCTATCATTTTAATCACAAGCGTTGGACTACACAACTTTAAATCAAGTAATGCTGTAACTAAATTTGAAAAAGATAAGATATGTGTGTAACATGTACAGAATCTTATTTTCGCTTACACCACTTATAATTGGTACTGCATAATGGTTTCCTTTCAATAGCAACGGGGAAAGAAACTGCGACATTCTTCGGAAGTCATAAAAATATTTAGTTTTACTTGCTACAGACTAATGTATGCATCCAAACCATTAGTGAGATTGGATGCTTATTTTACCAATTATTAATTGACCATCTTTCCTAACTAACTGACCAATCTCCTTATTTGTGGTGTATAATTGGAATTCATATTTTAACAGTAAAATAGAGACTAGTACGTAATTGTCAAAAAAAATTAAAATACATGTAATCGTCCATTTTGCGTGATGAAATAATGGTAAATTTTAAACACCTTATGTATATTACGCCTAATTTAATTTCGCAACAATTTACCGAAGAATTCCATGTGAATCACAACCTTACTTAAAATGCAAAGCATACTATGCCATGAAAGTAAAACACTACATAACTACATACTGATTCTTGACTTTTACAGTTATATTTTATTTATTTACATACACAGTTTTTTCAAGTTTAAGGTGGAGACTTATCTTGGCAAATATTTTTATTTGGATGATGTCAAGGTAATTTGTTTATATGAATAGTAAGGTTAATGTCAATGTCAAACTGCACTCTTTATAGAAAAGTTCTGCCTCTTTGTAGTTATCAGTTTTTGTAATGTTGGTTTATATTTAATGTTCGTAAGCCATGATATCTCAGATCTACCCAATTCACATTTGCCTGTATTTCAAGTTTCCTTTTATAATTAAGTGGGGGTTCATGGCGTCGTATTTTAAAACTCTATCGTAGGCTTTATTCATTTTATATAACTGATACAATTTTATTATTCTGAAGCTATTTTCTTGTGGCATTTCAATATCATTGACTATCTAATAATTCCATCAGATATTTATTCACAATTTCAGTTTAAAATGCGTCGTTTCAGTTTATTTGACGATTCGATTTCCATTTCGGACATCGTTCTCAAAATAAAAAATTATGTTGTTTTGTTACTTGGTAATACAAAAAATTCTTCTAATTTAATTTTATCTGTCTCCTTCATATTGCCAATTCAGACATATAACATACATATTACATGTAACTACTTGTCCAAACTACTCTAGAGGTATTTAGCAGATCGCAATCGATTCTTTGAGGCTTCAATTTTAAAATATATTAAAAAAATTTCAACACTTTATTAAAATTGTTATTAGAAAAACTATTGTTTGGAAAAAGGACTGAGCTTAGCTTATAAACATTTATAATAACTTTGATATTTTTTATGTCACGTGCTTTTATGTAAGTAGGCTCACTGAGAAGATGGTAAAAAGACACAGTCTTAAAACAAAGAGAACCTTCTATGACCAATAGGAACCAAGATGGCATTTTTTTCTTAAAATCATATTTCCATTGTTTATTAACATTCAGAGTTGAAAATTGAAGAGATTATAAGTGACGATATAGATTTTATGATCCAACTTATTATGTGATATACAGAGAAGGTGTAAAAAGTTATAACGTGTTAAAGCGATCGTACTCGTAAAATACCGCCACTTTAAGTGGAGCTCCGTCTTTTTAGAATGGAATTTAAAATCGAAGCGCGCTAGGAAAATTAATTTGCAATATATCATCTTCTATGGCACACAGAACATTATTTTTTTTGAAACAGGATTAACTCTAGAAAATAATAAGAACTGATCTACTTTCATCTCCTCGAAAAATAAATATGTTATAAACAGATAACTACTTCAAATCGATGACATTGGCCAAGGCATTGCAAAAGAAATCAACAAGTCTTATGGGTATTTTGAATCGCAACAGAAAGGAAGATCCTCTTAGCGTAAAGCGTGAAAATAGAGAATTGTATGTTACACAATTAACAGTGGTGTTAAAAAGTCCTGCATCACGTTACCCTAACACATTTATTCGCTCTTTGATTTTTCATAAAAAGGTCATCCCGGACCAAACAAACTAAATTATCGGACGAAAAGCGTTTTGAAATTATTTTTCATCCGCAGTAAACTGTAATCAATCTACAGTAATTAGAGTCATTAAGAAGTATGCTGAACAAGGAAAAATCGACGACAGACCGCGTAGTGGCCGACCAAAGAAAACTTCTGTTCGGGATGACGCTGCGTTAAGAAGAAAAAGTCTGGCAGACCGAAGCCTTAATTCCACCCAATTGACGAAGCTGTGGTCTGAATCTACAGGTGTAAGAGTGTGCACTTCCACTGTGAGAAAAAGTCTGCTTAGTTTTGGACTTAGAGGATGTAAGGCACGGAAGAAACCACTGCTTTCAGAAAAGCAAATTGCACCGTTTGAAATGGGCCAAGGAACATCGAATCTGGGCAGCAGAGCAGTGGCAGAGTGTACTGTTTAGTGATGGATCCACTTTCAATATTAATAATCATGCTGGAAATGCGAACTATGGGGTTGCATGTCGGCTCGATGAGTTGGTCGCCTACACGTTGTCTCTGGGATGATGAATGCTACCAAATACATTGATGTACTACAGAATAAGATGCTGCGTAGTGGAAAAGACCTGTTTGGCGAAGAAAATTTATTTTTTAGGATGATAATGCTCCTTGCCATAGAGCAAAATTGGTTAAAGCTTGGATGGAGAGTAATGAAATTGATAGGATGGACTGGCCAGCGCAATCCCCGGACGACCTCAATCCCATCGAGAATTTGTTACAAAGGATATCAAACATCATTTTCAAAAGCAAACCCACAAATAAAACGAAATTAATCGGATCTCTAATCCACGCTTGGCATCACTGTATTTTCATGGAGGAACTATAATTCCATTATAGTATAGAATATCCAAAAAACTTATTTGTATTCTTCTCATAATTCTTGTTTTTATAGTATTGGGTTTTGCATTACTGTACAGAGATTTTAACAAGTTATGACCATTTTTATTTCGAAATCCCTATGAAATCAACACCATGTATATAAAGAAGTAATGCATAAACAATTATTTATTTTATATAGTAAAATTAACACTATATTGTAGTTTTTAAATTAAGTTTAATTGAAATCATTGACAAAAATTTGTATACAGAGTGAACTACAAAACAAAATTATGATTTTCTCAATTTTTTTAAATGGATCACCCTGTATTTTATTTTTTAGAAATATTGTATTAGTAACTAACAAAAAAATAAGTAACTAACAAAATATATAAACCATAATAATATGTAATGCAATATTTCGTTATATACATGGTGTTGATTTCATAGGAATTCCGAAATAAAAATGGTCATACATTGTTAAATACGCTGTATAATAATGCAAAGCCCAATATTATAAAAACAAGAATTATGAGTGGAATATGAAAAATTATACAGGAAATTGTGTGTTTGCTATACCACGTACTTAGTTATTAATCATCCTGTAGAATTCCACGTATTTTCCAAATATGGATAATATAATTGCCTACATTTTTTCTAAATGAGTTTTTTGGATATCTTGTACCACAATGGAATTATGGACCAATGTCGCACTAAAAACTCACCCTGTAAAAAAAACTCACCCTGTAAATTCCAGAGCGCCGAAAAAATAGGTCTCTAAAGTTAGCATATCCATTTTATAAGGCCGAATTCAGACCAACACTATAATTTATTGCTAATTTTTGACGGAAAGAAAAAAATTAATGGTGTAGCCGTTTCCGAGAAACAGTGGATATGCTAACTTTACGGTAAAGCTAGCATAGCCATGGCTATATCTCGGCAAGGAAAAGAAGTACAGGGCCCATCTTGAGGGCATATATTATTCCTAATTAATTGCTGTTGATTGGTATATTAACCAATTTTCAAAAGCTACCCCGTCATGCAGCTCAAAACACACCGGAAAACTGAGATATCGGCCAAAAAGCGAACCGCAAGGATTTGATTGCTAATTTATTACCGTAGTTTTACGCCAAGAAATAATTTATTCCCACAACCGTTCAGGAGAAACAATGATTATGCTAACTTTACGGTAAAGTTATCATAGCTATAGCTATATCTCGGCAATCAATAAGGCGACAGAGACCATCTTAGCGGCATATTTTATTGCTAATTAATTGCTATTGATTGGTACATTGACCAATCCCCAAAAGCTACCCCGACAGCTAAATCCAGAATTGGGAGGTAAGGTAAATATTTTCCGCCCGAGTTACTGGACTATTGGCTGTGTGTTTACGTTAAGGTTTTCATTAGAGGAAATATATTTAATTTTATATGTTATTTAAATTGTCTAAAACTCCATAGTATTGCATCTATCTTGTTAAAAAAATCAGATTTAAAAATGTTTATATAATTTGTTGACAGTGACTTTGAATATTATGTATTAGTTGTTGCTTGATTTTTAAATCGTTGTGATAAGTTTCTTAATTTTGAGGCCATATTTTTATAAATGTACAAAAAATGGTTAATATTCATGTAATTATAATTAAAAATAAGTATTACATTGTTTATTGGAGTGTAGTAGACGTCTCTCGGTATTTTACCATTTCACTGAATTTTGTAAGGATGTGATAAACATATTTAATATTTCAAACAAGTCCATTTTCACTTTCTAATTCAACTATTTTTAGTGAAACTCAGATCGATGTGATCTGCTTGTATATATAGTAATTTAAATTAAAGAAACCGTCTATATATATGCGTGTCGCAGAGTATCAAAATAAATAATTTATACGTAAGCCTTGGTGTTCATTAGATTGTCATTTTTTATGATTAAACATTTGGAGGTAGATGATTTGCATTCCTTACCCCAGGAAACGAAGCCCAAAAAATTACTGGAAGCTATTTTTCAACTGGAATATCTGGGGGAATTCAATAAAAAAGTCTAAAAATAGAAACTCTGTTTTATCAAGTCATCACTGTTTTCTGTAGGTGCATAGACATTTATTTTGGACAACTTGTTAGGGTTGCTGTTTACTCTTATGTATGATATTCTTTCACTTATCCACGAGAAAGCCGTTTCTCCATATCCCTGTTTTTCACACCTTTCATACTTTACTTAAATCGCTGTGCCTACCACTAAATATCTCTTATGTAATTTTCTTGAAGGGATTTCAGTATCTTCTATTACTTCCTAGCAATTTCAAGTTTATCGATTTTTTACTAATCTTGATAGATGATAGATAGTGTCTATTTTTACTGATAAGGACTGTGATTCTATAATTATTGTTTATCAATATCAAAACTATTTTTTATCGAGTTATAGACTTGCTATACGATAATATACGAGAACTGTGCACTATGCAGATTATTTCCCTCCTGATTAGCAATTTTTGACCCCTTAGCGAGTTGTAGAACATTAATTATATCAAATTTATACTATAAACAGCGAGCGTGCGTACACGTACAAAAAATACGTGTTAACGATCAGCTCTCAGAAGAAATTGAAATTAGACGTGGAGTGAGACAGGGATGCGTATTGTCTCCAATTCTTTTTAATGCCTACTCCGAAGAGATGCTGAAAAAAGCTCTTGAGGGTGAAACAGCTGGAATAAAGGTAAATAGAGTTCCCATTAACAACATTAGATATGCGGACGACACTGTGATCTTAGCCGAAAATATTGAAGATCTTCAGAGACTGGTGACCAGAATAGCGGAGTATGGGAAAGAGTATGGTTCTAACAATGAACGTCAAGAAGACGAAATTTATGAGAATATCGAAAACTCAAAGAAATAACGAGAATCTTCTAATAAACGGAACCAACGTCGAACAAGTGGACAAATATGCACATCTGGGAACAATGATTAACTCCACAATTGATGACATTCAGGAGATCAAAATCAGAATAGAAAAGGCTACAGCAAATATCAACAAAATGAGGAGAGTGCTATGTACAAGGGATTTAAAATTGGAACTAAGAGTTAGGTTGACGAGGTGCTATGATTTTTCGACTTTGTTTTATGGAATGGAATCTTGGACCTTGAATGCGACATCAATGAAAAAACTGGAATCATTCGAGCTGTGGGTGTATAGAAGAATTCTGAAAATATCGTGGACAGAACACGTCACAAACCAAGAGGTTCCGAGAAAAATGAATAAATAGAAATTTTAAATACAATTCATCATCAGTGGCATTACAGCTCGTTATGAGCCAAAGCCTTCTTCAGAACAATCTTCCATTCGCCCCTGTCTCTGGCAACTATTCTCCAGGCTTTAGCTCCGATGGATTTTAGATCATCCTCTGTTATTTTGATTCTATATAACTCAAAGCAAAGCAAAGCAATTCTTGGTCGTTCTGTGTAAGTGACCACATTTCTGACCCGTACGTTAACACTGGCCTTATTAGTGTTTTATATATGGTAACTTTAATTTTTCTGGGTAGTTTTGGGGCCATCTGTTTCCTCAAGCCGTAATAGCACTTATTGACAAGCCCTATTCTTCTTTTAATTTCTTCGCTGACATTGTTGTCTTTGGTCAGCAGCGAGCCCAGGTAGACGAAGGTGTCCACACCTTCCAGTTCCAGATTATCAATTAATAGACTAGGTATCTGGTTGCTTGATCTAGTACAATACATATACTTGGTTTTCTGTGCGTTTATTTTTAATCCCATTCTCAGTGCAGACGCCCTGAGTGATCGAAATGCTTCGTTCAGAGATTCTGTTTACCTAGCAATAATATCTATTTTAAATACAATTAAAACAAGAAAATAGGAATATCTCGGACATATTACACGTGGAGAGAAATACACCTTGCTCCAACTGATTATATAAGGAAAGATCCAAGGAAAGAGAAGCATAGGGAGGCGTAGAATGTTATGGCTGCGCAACCTGAGAAGGATTCACATCAAATGAACTTTTCAGAGCAGCTGTCTCAAAAGTCCGAATAGCTATGATGATTGCCGACCTCCGACGCGGAGATGACACTTGAAGAAGAAGAACATTAAGAAATACATTATAATTATTTTAATTTTAATATAAAATATTTTACCTATTTACTCAGACGCCTTAGTACACTGATGCTTTAATTTAGTGACCTTCACTGGCAATAGATAGTACGGTAGAATATTTGGAAAATGTTTTTCCTTTTCTACTCTCTTTTAATAAACATCTGTATAAAATAACTCTAAAAGATAGCATTTTTCGAAAAATTACCAAGAGAGAAAAAGTATTTACTTCGCTGAAATACGTCTAAGAAAAAATTTTAATCTAAGCGATTCGACCAATTGTTTTTTTGCTAAGAAAAATTTCCGTCCTACTTGCAAAATTAAAAAAAATACATATAAACTTTACAAAATACATAGAATCGAATAAAAAAGTTTAGTTGCGGTAGAAATGCAAAAAAAATTAGTCGTTTATATTTCGTTTCTAAGCGTCTTTTTAGGGGTAAACCGCTCACATATATTAGGAGAATTTGCTATTAGTCTAGGCGGGATCTGTTTTGGATTGGACATTTTTCATAGGAAGCTATTTTTTTGCTGGAATCCCTTCAGGATGTGCCCAATATTGATAATCACGATATGCGCCAGTCGAAAACCCTGTGCTAAATTTTTTATTTAACAAAATCTGAAAACAATTGAAAATTTCTCATTTTTTTGCTCCTATTTTTGTTTATAATTCGGAAAATATTAATCCTAGAGAAAAAATTATACGAAGTTAAAAGTTTCGTTATTCAATTTTACACAATATTTCGTTAGCTAGAAATTGAAAATTTAATGTTTATTGTTGAAAAAATAGCAATAATTGGAAAAAAGTACAAAAAAATGAAGTTAATCCTCTAAATGTTTTCGACTTTCTAAACTTGACTTACAAGCTCCATATTCCGCCTAGAAAAACCTTTTAATATGTTTAAAACGTGTGCTAAATTTTATTAAGATCGGTCAAATAGGTTTTGCATAATAATTTTGCAACCCAGTCTACTGGAAAAAAATCGCAAATTTTCAAATTTATAGTAGGCCCTAAATAAGGCTCTCAGATAGTTGCATATTTTTTACATATAAAGGAAGGCTCAAACTTTCAAACGCTTTTTGTAAAATTCAAATCGATTCACTAGGAGAGCCTAGAGAATTTTTTAAAGTTTTAAACATTTTTTATATATATTAGGCTTATAAACAAATTGAATAACTTTACAAGCTTTAAACATATCAATTTCAAAATTTATACACTTAAAGAACATTAAAAGACGCTTCTTAAAAAAAAAAAGATACATTCGGCTTACTAGTTGCCGAGATATTGAAAGTCAAAGTTGGCATACATTTGCCGTGTAACCATAACTGATAGAGGGCTCGTTTTTAAACAAATACCCTTGTCTTGTCAAGTACTTTTTATATGAAAAGTTTTACGTAATGCGCTTCATGGCAACATCCATAAAAAAGACAAATAAAAAACCGTTTTCGCGTAAAATGTCGTTCAGAATGCATGAGAGGTGGTGGTGGGGGACCAGGTGGTGGAATATCTCGGCAATCAGTAAGCCGAATGTATCTTTTTTTTTTAAAGAAGCGTCTTTTAATGTTCTTTAAGTGTAAAAATTTTGAAATTGATATGTTTAAAGCTCGTAAAGTTATTCAATTTGTTTATAAGCCTAAAAAATGTTTAAAACTTTAAAAAATTTTCTAGGCTCCCCTAGTGAACCGATTTGAATTTTACAAAAAGCGTTTGAAAGTTTGAGCCTTCCTTTATATGTAAAAAAATATGCAATTATCTGAGAGCCTTATTTAGGGCCTACTATAAATTTGAAAATTTGCGATTTTTTTCCAGTAGGCTGGATTGCAAAATTATTATGCAAAATCTATCCGACCGATTTTAACAAAATTTAGCACACGTTTTAAACATATTAAAAAGTTTTTCTAGGCGGAATATGGAGCTTGTAAGTCAAGCTTAGAAAGTCGAAAACATTTAAAGGATTAACTTCATTTTTTTGTACTTTTTTTCCAATTATTGCTATTTTTTCAACAATAAACATTAAATTTTCAATTTCTAGCTAACGAAATATTGTGTAAAATTGAATAACGAAACTTTTAACTTCTTATACTAACAGATTTTGTTAAATAAAAAATTAAGCACAGGGTTTGCGACTGGCGCATATCGTGATTATCGATATGGGGCACATCCTGAAGGGATTCCAGCAAAAAAATAGCTTCCTATGGAAAATGTCCATTAGGGTCCGAATTTCTACAGATCCCGCCTAGTCTATACATATTAACTTTCTCGGCAGAGCACAAACTAGTCGCAAATTCGTGAAATATACTGAATGTTGTTTATTAATTTTGTATGTGCTTGGTTTTATGTTAATTTTATAAAAAATATTTAATATCAAAATTACTATCACTTGCTTAACTAAAGGATGAAAGTTTGGTATTCATAGTTTGTATTCTCCATATAAATTACCAAGATATTTTCTAGTAAGTAATAACAAATACTTACCAATTATGTATTTTACAGAAAAGCTTTGACCTATGATACGCAACATTGCCGCATTGGATTTCACTTTTTACAGATGAATCCCGTATTTTTTATTACAAAAAACAAATTTAATAATCATAAACCTAATCAAAGGTTAATAACATCAAAACAACAGAAGCCGAGAATCTTCCAACATCTTGGGTCAAAGGTGCCGGTGAAATCAGATTTTTACAACCAACTTTGCATAAAATATATAAAATTATATTTCTATAGCGTACGCGTTGATTACAGTATTAGTTGTAATATTTATTACTTGTCTAAATTTTACATAAAATATAAAAGAAAACAGTTTACAGTATGTTTCAGTAATAAAGAATATACATACAAAGGAAAAATGTTTGCTTTAATCGTTTTAAATCATTATAGCTGGACATTTGTAGGTCTTATATTATTAAATCGTATTACTTTATATATTTTTTATTGAAGCGAAGCATCTGTACTGGCATTGTATTACTTTTTTCTCTGACGAAGAACTTAATATAAATGTACAGGAAGTTCGGAAAATACTTGAAAACCTGAAGAACAGAAAAACAGCAGGTAAAGAAGGGATAACAAACGAATTACTGAAATATTGTGGAGCACCAATGACAGAACAATTAACAATATTAATTAATAAAATTATAAAACACAATAAAATACCGGAAGAATGGAGAACAAGTAAACTAATTCTACTATTCAATAAAGGAGATAAAAAACAGCCCGAAAACTACAGAGGTATAAACTTACAACTAAAATTTTACAGCAGAATTTTTTAGCAGATGAGCAACAGATTTTTCGTACTGGAAGATATATCGTGTACAGAAGCAAATTACTGAGAAATCACTAGAGTATAATAGACCAGCATTTCTGTGTCTGATTGACTTAAAGAAAGCGTTTGACAGAGTAAGACTCAAAGATGTAATCCATCTTCTGTATAATAGAGAAGTTCCCTTACATATTATAAAACTATCGAAAACATCTACCAAAACAACAAAATGGAAGTCAAAATAGATGGACATAGGCTCCATACAAATTAAAAGAGTATGGAGCCCCATACTCTTTATTTTGATCATGAATCGATCGATCATCTATTTTGATCAAAAGCGTTAACAAAGGAAGAGGATACAGAATGGGAAACAAAGAAATAAAAATACTCTGTTACGCACACGGCGCAATATTGATAGCTCAACATGAATATAGTCTGCAAAGACTGGTCCACAGATTTAACATAAGAGCAAAAGAATTTAATATGACAATCTCATCTCAGAAAACTAAAAAAAAAATGGTAGTCAGTAAAGAACCAACCAGATGTAAAATAGAAATTGATGGCATTAGTATTGAACAAGTAATAGAAATAAAATACCTGGGAATTACACTGTCTAGCTATGGAGACCTGGACAAAGAAGTGAGAGATCAAGTACAAAAAGCAAATAGACTGGCAAAATGCCTTAATAATGGCGAATAGATATATGGCGAAACAGACAAATTAACACTGAGATGAAGTAAAGAGTTTATAAAGCCAGTGTAAGACCAATAATGACATATGCCTCAAAAACAAGACCCGACACAGCAACAACGCCAAGACTACTGGAAACGGCAGAGATGAGAGTACTGGAAACCACATAAGCAGAATGGAGGAGACCCGTGTCGTCAAAATAGCAACAGATAAGTCACCAATCGGCAGAAGTTATCCTCTACCTTCCATAGAGGCATTAATCGGCCAATGAACAAGCAAAATTGCTTATAAGAAGGAGGAAGAAGAAGGTCGTAATTAAAAACGGCATGAAACATAACTAACAAAATACAGTCATTCAATGAGAAGTAAAAAATTAAAAGAATATCAATGAGGTTTTTACTTCTTCAGAGCAAAGTAGTATCGATCTTGCAGATTCTGTTTTTGTTGATGCGACTGTGTTTGCAGACAAATTGTCGTTGACATTTGGGAAATGTTGTATGGGAATTTCCGGCGGATTTCTGTTGTTTTCGGTAGCGTTTCCTTCTTCACTTGCCTGTCTAGTCTGTCACATATGATGACAAGAAGTCACTCTATGTGAAGGTACACTCGTTCAAATGACAATCATATCAGAAATATAAATAAAAGAGTGAGAAGGGGATATGTGGCATTTAGAAGACCTTCTTACACATTTAAAACCAAAAGATAATTTTGAAATTTAAGAAATAAGTTATTCAATTGATGTGCCGTATTTGTTGTAACATACGGGGACACGACATGAATATATAATAACAACTTAGATAGAGCTAACAAAATAAAGAGCAAAACTAAAATGGAGTTGAGCTGGATATAACGAAAGATATGAAGATGGAAAAAAGTGATTGAAAGTGCAACCGCAGGTTAGATGGCAAATTCAAACGGAACATAGGGAAAATAAGACAATGGAGACGAATTGGAAAGGCATATATTTATAATCCTATAATGTGTATTTTAATTTATTTCCAGTCTTTAACACTAACACTAAAAACACAATTAATTTGTAACATTTATTTATTTAACCGTACAAATTTATATTTTCGGCCGACTTCTACAATTTAATTTCTACAGTTTCTCGGCGGCATTAGGTCTCGCTTCAAACTTCAAAATGTTCGAAACGATTCTAGAATCATCGTAGATCTTTATCGAACGCTGGCTGGTAAAGTTTGATCAGTTGCGTAGCAACGGCTGGCCCAACAATATGAATAAATAGTGCCTATAGATAGATAAATCGTGTCTTTATTCGATACACAGAGCATCATTGAATTCAATAAAGTATCATTGGAACCAATTTGTATTTCCCCCAAAAATGAAACAAGATATGAATTATAAAAATACCGATTCGTATTACTTGTATTCAATTATTACCCGAGATATACTAATCTTCTAATCAAGGAGCCATGTAGATTTTTATCTATGTATTGTAGAGGTTTACTTGGTTGTTGTAGATAAGTAAAATACCATGTTTATATGAGATTCCAACTAAAAATTTCTGTATATTTTGGATTTTTTATTGTATATGAAATTGCATAAATACTTGTTTTGTTATAATACCGTGTATTGTTTAATTCGAAATTTACATATTGTGTCAACTGTGCCAATATTGATAATGTAAGTATTAATAAGTTTATTATGCAATTGTATATATGCTCTATCCATTATTTTTTATTTTTTAACACAGTTGCTTCTACGTAGTTGTCTTTTTGGTAGTCTCACTTGATTTTTCACTATTAACACATTATATGAACAGTGTTTAGCAGTATTAAATATTCTTGCAGTAAGTAAAACAAATATCATGGCATATTTTCGTTGTCGCTATATTTCGAATCCGGTTGCACAAGGATATATTAATTAGGTTTTACGAGGTGGACCATTACAATGTATTGGATCACGGTAGTGATGACGTCAATGTTTCAGTTAGATATCTGTCTATAGGCTTTTAAATTCATATGAATTTGTTTGAAGTTTTAATATGCTGTGGCAGGAATTAACCTAGAAGCTATCATCAAAGTATCTGCGTAAGAAGAACTTATGTTGGTTACTTTTGTGGGAATAATATGATCCAGACCCAGACTATCGAATAGGAAATCAGTTTGATGTAGCTTCATCTATCTGATTTGGAAGTACGAATTGATGAGATGCGATCTCAGGAATCTATACAGAGAAAGATTGAAAAAGAGTTTTAATTTTAGATAGTAGACCATCATGGACGATCTTCTCAAACACTTTTGACACAATACACTTTTTTCTGATACATATCTTGCTGCTTTGACAACCCTATATACCTGCTCGATTAGTCCTTGCTTTTGCGTAAAGCCAAACTGGTAATCAGATATCATCTCTTGTTTGTCATTTAAAAAATTCATTATGTTAATGACATTCAGTGTGAATGATATCAAACAACACCCCATAGAGGGGGGAGCAGTAGAACTTTGGAATTTTAAATAGAAAACCCCATTTTTCATTTTTTTTTTATTTAGAAATTACAGCCGCATCCACCATAATGGTTATTAGCGGCGGCTACAGAATTACAAAATTAGAGTTTATAAAATATTCCTATAGATTTTAAGAAATTTACAATATTACTAACTGAAAAATTAGTGCCTAATAAATTACTTAACCTGTTAGGTATGTTAAATGTAAGACGAAAATTGGCAAATCTATGGCATTCAATTAATAAATGGTTAACGGTTACTTGTACATTACATGTTTCACAAATAGGTGGATCACTTTTGGACAGTAAATATGAGTGATTAAGTCTCGTGTGTCCAATTCGTAATCTCGTTATCACCAATTGTTCTCTTCTGTTCCTGGTTGAAGGTTCCCAAGCTGTAACGTCATTTTTAATTTGCTTCAGTGATGTTTGAGAAGATTGCCATTCGTTTTTCCACTCCCATTTTTCATTGCAGTTGTGGATTCCTTATGCAAAATCAAGCAATTTTTATTAGAGACATTTATCCTTATTAACCTAGGAAAATTATATTTAAAGGATAAATTAAACGGTCTAATATCTCGAGAAATACTCTTCTAAATGAAAAACTGTAAAATACGTGTTCAATATTTTTTTACAATCTATCGAATGTTACCAAACATTGGTACCATCAACACTTATTGGAGGGGAGGGTTCAACTTTGAAATCTGTGATAGGAACCCCCATCTGCAGATTCTGGTTCTACAAAATATTTTTAAAAAACTGTATTCAGTATCATAAAATTAGTTTGCTGACTTTTGATCTGTAGTTTTTCTGTGATTTCAGCGCCATCTATCGCGAATCGACAAACAATTCAGATTAAACTTGTTTACTTTTTCACGTAGAATCCTAATATGCAATAAAAATTGTGATTTAGTTTTTCATTTGGAAGTGTATCTCTCGAAAGATCAGACCGTTTCTATAATTTTCCTAGGATATCACGACAAATCGTTTTTTCCAATTAGAACGCCATCTATCAACAATTCAAAAAAACTTTTCACACACCCTGTATATGTGATATAAAGTTTTTTCCTTGCTATATTTTCTTTAACTTTAGTTTTTTCTTTTTTTTTCGCAAAAACAAAAAAGATAAAGTTTATTTGTAATTTTTAGTCATTTTGGATTGTTTTTGGAGGGTCTGGAGGTCCTAGAATATTGTAAGGCCGTAATTTGCGCCATCTTAGACTTCTTGTTCTCAGAAATAGACGGGCCAGTGAACATCAAATAAGAGATGATTTAGTTGCAGCTACAGGTAGGGTAGTCTCAAGAAGAACAGTTAATCAAATATTACTTTAAATGGTACTGATAGCTTGCTGTTAGCTTTTGGTGTTAACTTTGACACCACTGCTTAAGGCTCGACGCTTAGAATGGTGCAGAGATCGGCAAAAGTGGAATGGCCAATTGAATTTTCTCTGCTTCAGTGATGAATCTAGGTTTTGCTTGGGTGCCTCTCATAAGGGTAAGGACGTTTTCGTGGTGGTATGGGATGCTATATGTTTGGGAAGCAGATCATCTCTAGTTCTTATTAACGGCACACTGACAGCTTGACGATATATTGTTGAAGTGCTGCAACCGGTTTTACATCTCTACCTACAAACCATTCCAAATGCGATCTTTCAACAGGATAAAGCAAGACCTCATATTGGCTATGAAACCATGGAGTTCATATAAAAATCTGGTATAGCGACTTTGAAGTGGCCATCAAGGTCAGCTGATCTGCCATCGAACATGTGTGAGGTATGATAGGTCATAATTAGGATCTTAATGAGTATTCCGCAATATGATATTTACCACTTAATTCGATAATTGCCCCATAGAGTAACTGAGCGTATAAAAATTAAGGAGTCACTCATTAATTTGTTGACGAAAATGACGTTGCAAATTAAGAAAATTATAATGTATATTACTATTAAAAAATATTTGTCTTTCTACGTGTTGCATTTTTTTGGCCATCAATATAGTAACTGTCCAACATCTAGGTATAGTAATTAGAGGTAAGCTTTACAGTATTATTACTGATCGCATACAAGATCCCTTAAACCTAGTAACTGCCGGGTGTTCAAAAGAAGCAGTTTCAGTAAATTCTAATAAAACGACTCTTGTTTGATCCACTAACAAGTCAACCCCCCAACTATAAATTAAACATCTATACCAGAAGAAGTTATGTAGTTCGAATTTATCTTAATAGAAAACGTGGAATGTGCACTACACCAATTTCACCTCTACAACAACAAACCATTCTGTGGTATTCCAATAAAAAAGATATTCGAAAATAGGAAGAGGTATTTAGTGCGGCATACTGAGAAAATATTCCCGGTAAAGGTCAAAAGATTAAGATGGCCAGGACCTTTGGACCAGGACCAGATGGGAGGATATCTGTAGGACGGCCTACAAACAAGATAAATTTACAGGGTACCTGGAGAAAGTGGGAGTGAGTCAATAGGAAATAATAATACAGGACTGACAAACATTGAAGGTAATAGTAAATACGGCAAAGACTCACAAAGAGTTGTAACGCCATTGATAATAATGATGAAAGGCAAGCAAAAAGGTTATGACAACTTTTAGCTTTACTGTATTTTTCTACGAGTCTCCTTTTTATGTGGACCATTCTAGATCGTCGTGGTTCTGTCCTATTTGGTTACTTTAATGTTTTCTAAGAGTTTATTCCCTCGTTTTACTCGAGCGTGTGAGTTAAAATAGAGTTATTTAATTGCTTTTATAATGAATATTGCTAAATTATATCTGGTTTCCCAGAGATTTTCTAAAAATTAAATAATTCTTGAAATATCTTTATACTTATCTAACAAAAATAACTCACCGATCTTAATTTTTCTACCTTTAAATTTCTTTTGAATTGCGAATGTGATTCTCGTGTCCCGTTGTGTATTGTTTAGATTATCTAAATCACGTCATTTTATCTATGGTCCAGTTGTTTCTTACACATTGAGAACCATGATCCATTATTATTCGTTGTTTGCGTACGTATTAGAAAAATACCTGCGGAAGCTTTGGTTAATTTTTTTATTTCAAGAGTTGTTTATTCAAAGACCTGATTTTTTTGTGAAATCAATGCACAACACACAACAAATCAAAATAATATAACGCTACAATTCTTATGAAAAAATTGAATAAAACCATTTTCTCAGGTAAACGGTACAAGTATGGTAAGCAATTTAGTAGTTGTTCACATCATTACTATTGTTGCTTTAGATTTTGAGAAAATGAAAGTTGTGAGGAAAGTAGACCAATTGTTTTATTAGTTTCTACGATGATGATGATGAATATAATAGTGATGTAGTAAAACTGTTAAATTAAAAAAACTATAAATTATGTTATTTTACTTTACGTCATCTTTGTGGCGATCTCCATTTTCTTCTCTTCTATACTGATTTTTTGTTGATATTCTCTTCTGTGCTAGTTTTTATTGGTAACTAACTTTAGTATTATTTTATTTCCAATTTTTTCTGTATTATTAGTGGCTTAGGAAGATTCAGTTAAGGGTCCGAAATATGGACAATGAAATAGGCCGATATAAAAAGAATTGACGCGTTCGAGACGTGGTGCTGGAGGAGAATATTTCGGATCTCATGAACAGAGCACAGAATAAATCACTCAATTCTCCGCAAGCAAGCAAGCAATTTAATTAAACTCAGCCTGTGAGACTTTTTCACCCCTTGGAATTACGGTCGGGTATAAAAATTCATTGGAGCGAGGTGTATTAATTCGTGTTTAAACATGAATCACTCCACCGCGTTCCAATGCTCCAGACTACCCCGTTCCCACCTATAGCATTCTGATGCACTATAGGGGCACAACTCTCAGCCAAATGCTCTTCATGTGGGAGTCCTGGGTGATAGAACTCAAAAGTGGTACCCTAACCGATTCAAATTCAGGCTAGTGTTAAGCGCTTTAGTCCTATTATACTCTTGTAATTAAAATTGCTTATTTTTTGTATTCCAATAATTCTAATCATTAGGGAGGGATTTCTGTGTCCCTTCTTTGAGGGACACAGAAAAAAGGAGATATCTTTGAATGCTCTAACTACAGAGAAATTACTAGGAAGAGCTAAGAATACCAAATCAGTTTGTAAATTTAACAAAACTAACTGTTAAAAAAGTTGAATGTAGAGTAGTAGTTCAGGGGGAACTGTCTGAATCTTTTAAAACAAGTAACGGGCTGCGCCAGGGAGACCCCTCTCTCCTGTATTCTGTTCAATCTGGCTCTGGAAAAAGTATTACTTATGTCACAAATCACAACCACTGGTTCAACATATAATCTTCTTCTTCTTAGCCTTCTCTCGTCCATGTTTGGACATAGGTCTCTCCCAACTCCTTCCATCGGTCTCTATCCTGAGCAACATATTTCCAATTTGTTCCGGCTATTCTTTTAATGTCATCAACCCATCTCATCTGTGGTCTTCCTCTTGGTCGTTTACTTTCGTAAGGTCTCCAATGTTGTATTGTAGTATTCCAACGTTGGTCTTTTTGTCTAGCAGTGTGGCCCGCGAAGCTCCATTTAAGTTTGGCAATTTTTGTTGCTATGTCCTCGACTTTTGTTTTGGATCTTACCCAATCGTTCCTCTTTTTATCTGACAGTCGTATACCTAACATTGCTCTTTCCATTGTTCTTTCTGTTGTGGTTAGTTTATTCATGTTTGCCTTGGTTAGGGTCCAGGTTTGACATCCATATGTCATGATAGGAAGGATGCATTGGTTGAACACTTTGCTCCTCAAGTATTGGGGTATTTTGCGGTTCTTAAGTATCCAACTAAGTTTTCCAAATCGTGCCCATGCTAGTCTTGCTCTTCTAGTAATTTCCGCACTTTAGTTCTCTTTTTCAAGTCTCAGGATTTGGCCTAGGTAGATATATTCCTGGATTTGTTCTATCTCACTGCCATTTATAGTTATACGTCTGGGGTCATCTGTGTTTGTCATTATTTTTGTTTTTTTCATATTCATTTGTAGGCCGACGTATTGTGAGCTGGCTGCTAGTTCCCCCATCATAATTTGCAGTTCCTCGAATGTGCTCGCTATAATCACTATGTCGTCAGCGAATCTGAGGTGGTTTAACTTGTTACCATTAACGTTAATGCCAAAGGTTGACCAATTTGTAGTTTTGAAGCCGTCTTCTAGGGCTAAGTTGAAAAGCTTTGGCGATATTACGTCTCCTTGTCTCACTCCTCTCTTAATGGGGATGGGATTTGTATATCAACATATAATAAATCGGTGCAAATCCTAACCCATGCTGATGATATCAATATTGTTGGGAGAACGGTAAACGCTGTACGAGAGGCGTATGTAGCATTAAAAGAATCAGCTACAAAACTAAGTATATGAAAATAAGCACGCAGTCACAAATCCTACAACCACTTGTTATAGAAAACGATCTCATCGAAGCAGTGAACGAATTTGTATAACTGGGAGCGCTCCTTAATACTGAAAATAATACTACCGCAGAGATAAACCGCAGAATTTATAAAAAATAATGAAAACATTTTAGGATGTTTCGAACGAAAAGTACTAAGGCGAATCTATGGAGCAGTGAATGACAATGGAGTGTGGAGAAGACGAATTATTATGTTCAAATTTAGTTGTAGAGTAAGTGGTCTGAATATGGGCCCTGTACATAATGTGGGCCGCCAGTAATTCTCTGATACCAGTGGTGCTATCCAGTATCGGGACTCGTAACTGTCGTCTATCTTAGTCGTAAACCATTTTCCATTGCGTGGTTAGTTCTCAGGTAAAAGTAGTTTAAAATTTTTTGTATAAATATTGCTATTATGTTTTGTTGAAAGGATAGTAGAATTTTGATACCAAAGGGTTATGTATACATCGTTTCTAGGCAAATCTCTTAGAATTGTAAGGTTAGAAAAAATTTTGCGGTAAAACCTTCAAGCATGTCTGACGTATATATGGACCGTTTTACTGTTGGCAATATGGCCCGTGCTCATATTATGATCATTTGATAATAGCGTATTTTCTTGCAGATACACTATGGAGAATAACAGACAATCTCCTAAAAATCGAATTAGGAAGGTATGGAAAGAAAGCGACATGGTGTTGGCGAAACGGGACTAAAAATAATTTAATGTTACTGAAACAACTCTACAGAGATTTGTGCATCAATGTCAAGAATTAAACGCTAAACCCTACGAAGAAGTTTAGTCAAAATTGGGAAGAAAAACAGTATTGGGAAAGGACTAGAGTTAGTACAGTATTTCTTAGCAATGGAGGCAATCTTTTATGGTTCGGCCAAAAAGGACATAATGTACTTTGGTATACTTATTAGCTGTGAGGAATGGAATAAGACATCCTTTTAAAAACAAAACGGCAGGACGCAGTTGGATAGACTAGTTTTTGATGAGGCATAAAACAGTTTTGTCATTACGTAGGCCAACTGGAACTTCGTTTGCTAGAGCTCTCGAATTTAACAAGGAAAACGTTAACGAATTTTTCGACTTATTGGAGCTTCAATATTTAAATCACCATTTTGAACCGCATAGAAATTTAACGTAGACAAGACTGGTCTATCAGTGGTGCAAAGTAAAATTCCGAGATTCGTGGGGCGCAAAGGCAAAAGGTAGATCGCTGCATAAGCATCGGCAGAGCGTGGGTCACTGGTAACACTAATTGTTTCTATGAGTACTGGAGTCAGAATTGGCATTATCAATGAAAACTTTATTATTTATAACTTATATAGAGGTTACATCTAAAAGGATTTTTAATGACAAGGTTCTTTTTCCAAGATGATTGTAAAATTGTAAAATTCCGGTGGGTAATTATTTTGTTCTAAAATTTTTTTGACTTTTTTTAGATTTTCTGTAACATATTATGGGCTGAATAATTTAATTGCTGTGTTTAGTCTAACGGACAGGGCAATTGAATTATCCAGTCCACAATATCATTCCAAAGATCTGAGAGAAGTCAAAAATATTTTAGAAAAACAATGTTACCCAGCGGAATTTTACAATCATGATAAAAGACCATTATTAACAGACAAAAAAAATATAGAAGAATACTGTGATGTACTAGCTACTCAGAATATGACGGAATGAAGACAAAAGAGGATACTAATAAGACCAACGTAATGTTAATAGTTTTTGAGATAAATACTAATAACGATAATATGCCAAAGACGAAAATAAAAAAGTAAACGCTGAACCCTCTAAAAATATTTTTCCACTTTCACCACATTTTTTTATTATGCATATATTACGCGCAGTGTAGCACATAGTTGTAGGAATATTTCATCGATTTTTGTAAGCTCATACCTAATACAAAACTATACATTGAAAAATACTAAATGGTAGAATTTCTAGTCGCTAGTCCAGTCCTGTCGCCTGTATTGTAAAAATGATATAACAGTTCTTTTTGCTTGCTGTTTATGATTTAACAGTATTAAATCATCGAGTCTATTAGGATAGAATGTTCGGATCTTTAATTTCTTATGTTGTACTCGAAACGGTAGTTGCTGAAAGAATTCGACAGAAATTATTACGACCATGACCTGTCGAACAGCATTTTTAAAGAAGAATGAATGGATAGCCTTAAATTTTGTTGTTGTTAATTTATGTGGGACATGTCCGACCAATTTGTTACAGTTTTTTTGATTTATAACAAACACTTCATTATTCTTGCATTTACAATCTTGTAATAAATGACCAATAAGCAATTTTAATATAACCCAAATTACTAATGTTTCGCAAAAATAGGAGTTCACCCAGCGGCGTCTCTTATCTAATCTAACATAATATTCTACTATTCTAAAATTCGTACACACCCAACAGTATGCTACGCTTTTACTAAGAACTAATTAATTCAAACGGTATCGTCATCAACCATAAATATAACTAAAGTTAGTATATCTGTAGAATCTTTGTTATTGAAAATGGTTGCGAAAATCGAAAAATCACAGATGTTACTTTCATAGACCTTATTACTGCCTACGATACACTCAACCTAAGGCTTCTATTACAAAAGGTGTACTTTATCACCAAAAACTACATTTATACTACTCCAGTCCAATCATCGATTTCACGTAAAAATCTTGTATAGGTTTTTGAAGGTTCTAAAAGGTATATGAGGGATAGCTAAGGACAAATCGTTAAAGAGGTACAGCTGATTTTGCTTTGTTTTTTTAACAATCATAAAAAGTGAAAAATCATAAAAAGTGAAAAAAAAATCATATTTTGTCTATAAAACGTTTATACATTTTAAAAAATGACAAATCTCAGCTAGATAGACCAAATAGTTTGTAATTGTTCAATTTATTTATCCTCGAGAGTAGTTATTTAAATAACTTTACTTACCCAAACAGTGACAGTAGAGCAGGGGTTCTCAGACTGGGGGGCGTGAGGACATGTCAGGGGTGGCGCGAGACAAGTTGAACATTAAATTAAATTTAGGTAGTCTTTTTAAAATTCTAAATTAACCATGATGTTTAGGCCTCCAGTTCTATAATGCACTGTTGGCAGGTGCTGTATGCTTAGATTTCTTACAAAATATGAGGAATCTATTAGCCAATGTAGCCGCCTAATGCCTTATGCTCGATGGGGCATCATCACACTTCTCAGTTGCTGTTCGTCAACATCTTCAAGCATCTTAACCCTCCGGTCGACTATTTTATATGGGGTAGATTGAAAGAAATGGTTTATCGAGAAAATATAAATACACGACAAGAACTACAAGAATTGACAACATTATTGATTTTTGTAGGTCAATTAGACATTGATGGTCTGAAAAATACGTTGTATAGAAACAGGTGGATTTCATTTCGAAAATTGGTGATAAATCTCAACAATTTTACCTTTAGTTTTCGTTACGTGTTCATGTACGTAATGTTCGTTTTATTTGTTCCTACGTTCTTTATGTAATTGTATATAATTCATGTCTATTCTTGAATTTTCTTAAACCTCTGAATAAATTCGTTTATTTTTAATGTTCTATGTAGTTTCTTTTCGTTAATTTACAAAAAGATTAAACTGTATTTTTTCTTTTAATATATAATAATATATAATTTTAATAGAATGTATACCCTGTATAAGTAAAATTTCATGTACTTTTTACATAGTCACATATTTTTTCACATTGAAAGAAAATCTATTAAAATATTTCATATTTCAATATTTTTTAGATCTACAAAGAACTCATTGTGGCATTTAACGCCGAAATATAGTTGAAATGGATCATTTCAGATAACGATAAAAATGTATATCATTTTCCATTTTAAACTCTTTGTTTGTATTAATTGTTAATAGTAAAAACTAAAACAATAATCCAACTGTACAGTTAAATTTACTTTTTCCTGAGAATCTTTCAATAAATTATAGTTTTATTCTATAATAATACTAATCTAGTTGAATCGGCCTTGGCTATTCGTTTCACAGTACCACAACAAATGGGCAGGTACTTGTAATGAATTAATCGTTCTTCCAAATAGGTCATGGGCATAAAGACGCAAGTATGCTGGTAATTCTGCTTTTTTGTTTATATTCAGTTCACATACATTTTTTTCTAGTTTTATAGTAATTGTATTAAATTGTAAAAACTACTATAGTATCTGCCAGATTACTTGCTTTAATATGTATTATTACTTGCTGTATTTAAAATAAGTTGTAAATAATTGAGTATGGAATATCATTATTAAAGCTTATATCTTGAAGCTTCCAAATTTAATTTTCAGAACAAGCCTTTGAGATTACATTAAGCAAATTCACAATTTTATTTTCTTCGGGCTCAACTAAAATTATCTCCTAATACCCCAGTCAATGAAGAAAAAAAGCAGAAAAAGCTTATACAGAAATTAAGGTTCTAAAAGGTATATGAGGGGTAGCTGATGAAAATTCCGTGAAGACGTACAGTTGGTTTTGTTTTTTTTTTAATCTTAAAAAGTGAGAAACATAGTTTATTGCCTATTATTTATTATATATTCTAGAAAAAATGTTTCAAATAAACATTGTAGATCATAAAAAGTTCTTGATTTTAAGAGTTTCCGTAATAAAATACGCAAACAATTAACCGAGATAGTTATAAAAAACACTTCTTTTGTAGTAATTTATATATGTCAATAGCTTTGTTTTCGCATAAACACACATGTAATACTACTTTTTAAAATTATGGCAGTTAATAAATGATTAAAGTTTACCAAACTTCAAACAGATCGACGAAATATGCGATTCAATTTGTTTCTCCCTGAATGCGATTATTTAAATAACTGTGCTTGCCCAAAAGTCACTCTAGAGGTATTTTATAAATGGCAATCGATTCTTTAAGGCTTTATTTATAAGGTTTATTAAAAAAACTTTTAACATTTTATTACATTTGTTATTAAAAAACAGTTTAAAAAGGGCTGACTTATTAGCTTCTAAACATTTATAATAGCTTGTTATTTTTTATTTCAGACGGTTATAAGCAGGCTTAATGTTAATAAACAATGGAAATATGGTTTTTAGAAAAAAAAATCCGTCTGGTTTCCTATTTGTCATAGAAGGTTCTGGTTTTTTTGAGAAGTGTGTTTTTTGACCAGCTTTTCATTGGGCCTATATACGAGTGTGTGACAAAAAAGTCAAAGTTATTATAAATGTTTATAAACTAAAAGGTCATCCCTTTTTCAAACTGTTTTTTTAATAACAAATTTTAATATACCCTAAAAACGAAGGCTCAAAGAATCGATTGCGATTTTTCATAAGCTATTTGGTCGATCCGTTTGAAATTTAGCACATTTTTTTCACCAAAATTTTCAGTAGATATATTACATGTCATTATGCAAAAAAAAACAAAGTTTATTTCACAAACATTATTAAACACAATTAAAATTTATAAATTACAGCAAAAATAAGGGTTTTTTGAAAGGTCAATTCTTTATGTATTTTTATTTTGAACCTCTCAATATTAAAGAAGTTTTTATGATCTATAACTTTTATTTGTACTACTTTTCCACGTAATTGTCATCAGCTATCCCTCATATAACTTTTAGATTCCTTAAATA
This sequence comes from Diabrotica undecimpunctata, assembly GCF_040954645.1. Classification (NCBI taxonomy): domain Eukaryota; kingdom Metazoa; phylum Arthropoda; class Insecta; order Coleoptera; family Chrysomelidae; genus Diabrotica; species Diabrotica undecimpunctata. The sequence goes on from NC_092812.1 coordinate 54,940,868, forward strand.
CCTGTATAAGATTTTTTCAGAAATATGTGTAGACGTACAGCTGATTTTGCTTTTTTTCTTAAATATTTTTTGCCTATAAAACGTTTCTTATATATTTTAAAGTAAAATGGTTCAAATAAAAGTTATAGTAAAAAGTTATAACCCGTTTTTTTTTAGAGTGGAACTTCAAATTGAAGCGCGTTGGCAAAATGTGTGATATCTTGGCTTCTATCGCATGTAGAACCTTCATTTTTTTAAAACTGGGGTCGCTAAACAAAATAATAAGAATTGTGCTATTTTCACCTGGGAAAATCCCGGAAAAATAAATAATTAATTAAAATTTTTCATAAAAATGTTATTGAATTTTACCATTATTTCGTAAGGAATATTTAAATTTTATTGATAAGTGTATATTATTTATATAAATACATAGTAATAATTATAAATTATTAAAATACGTTTATTTTTTTAATAATACACCACGCCAGAGGATCGTATTTACCAATATAATTTTCTTTTGTTATAGATATCCGTATCTTCCAACAGCATGACATTTTAAATGGACAGTAATGGAGAATAACGAATACCCAACGGACCAAAATAAAGAGAGACGAGTAAGTATAATTTTCTTGTTATGGTCATCCATCTTCTATAATTATGGCAGGCTGGAAGCAATCTTAATTATAAATCATGTGATTCATATTTTCTCTTTCTCGTTACATCCATCAAATACGTTGTGTTCATATTGTAATCATTCGTATAGTCTTTTTCATGATTTGCTATTTGTCGCATGGATTGATAACAGTATTAGCAAAAAACTGGAATGATAGGAGTGTCTTTAAGGCTGTTTTATCGGTGCACCAAAACCTAGGGACAGTGTTTTCTCTGTTATTTACCGACAAAATGTCTCGAAATTTGGACACGTTATTTGAAATTATGTTGCCTTTAAACTGATGGTTTTACTTTTTTTATTTTTTTGAAACTTCTGTTGAAAAATTGGAATATACTGTTTAACGTTCTATTATAACCAAACTTTTTACGCCCATCACTCGAAAGAGTTTTTTTTTCTGTAATCGTTGATTTTTGTTTCACCTTTCTGTGTCCAGTAATAATCGAGAAAAGCGTGTTCAAACTTTAAAGAAAATTGCTAAAAAATACTGAAATCTAATAGTGAAACGTGTTACTCATCATTGGCGCTTAGTTTCATCGTTATCGCCTTCGTGACGTCAAATCTCATGAACGTACGGTCAGTTAGTTCGTGTTAAAAATAATTTGAATGGAGAATAATGTATTTGTTTTTATTAAACTACCCGTCGGCCGGCGGCACTGAGTAAAGCTGGTCTCGCGTAAGCAGTGTAGAAAAGTAAGTGATACGCCCATTTCAAATCGCAGTGTGCTTGGACTGCTAAAACAGCCTTAAAATGATTTTTGACATAATTATTAAAAGAAGAACATTTGTAGACGTACTGAGGGAATTCGGTATACCGATATGAATGAAACAAGTAAAATTACTTATTAAAAAAATTGTGTATTACCAAGAAATAAAAACAAAATTTATTTAATTTGTATTTTAAGAACTATTTCCGAACGGGAAATCCAAACGTCAAGTAAACATATTTTCAACAGAAATTGCTTGCGCTAAATACGATTCACTTTGTGTGGTTGTTTGGAACAGCATATATCCATTTTTGTAAATAAATAAAATAAATAACGTACTCGGTAATTATTTATCAGATATGTGTAATTTCAACTGTCAATCTTCTATTCGGAATTTTGTCTTACCAGCTTGATATTAAGGTAGAGGCACCAGTACCTGACGCTCTAAGGCCAGAAAGATACATTTTCTGATATTAAAACGTTAATTTTACTCAGATTTTTTTGGTCTCTTAAGCAAAATGTATGATTAAGTTTATTACTAATTGTACATGTGAAAGGAAATTTGATTTAAATAAAACTTGCCAAAAAAAACTTATTTTTAAATACATGTTTTGTCTCCAATACCTGGCATTGCAAATTTTGCAGAATCCAAAAAAATACCCAATACCTGACATATCAAAAAAGGTATTTAAATAAAAAAAATTAACTTATTTATTCAAATTCTTTATTTGGCCATTTCCACGAATTAAAGTTGCTGTTTACCATAACACTAACAAACGCCTTATTTTCTTCTACTTCTTTTATTTTTCCCGGGTAGTGTTGATCTTCATAAATAACAATAACATGGTCACCTTCTTTTAAATGAGATTTGTTGAATGTTGGAACAATAGCTAGAATATCATCAACACTATCAGATTCCAAATTTAATTGCTCATCCGATGGAGATGTTTCAGAATCTTCTTTTTATAAGAATCTGAATTTTCCTTGTATATCCGCTTGTTTTTTTTTCTTTCAGAATCTTCTTTTCTTTGAATTCTTTTTCTATTTTTTTCTTTAAATGGTATTGTTTCCACTGAGTGGAAGTTTCAACAGAAGGTAACTTTTCACCGACTCTTTTTCGTTTCTTTATAACATGGTTTGTCTGGCCAAAACAATGCCTTCTTAAATGGAGTAGGAATTTGTCCATCAATTGGTATTTTTTTTTCAGGTGATTTTTCAAGGAGACTGTTGTAAGTTTTCTAAAGTAATTGTATCGTTAACATTAAAATCGAGTTCAACAACTGCAACATCGCCACCTGGTGGATTATTATCCGTATCAAAATGTGGTTGTGGATCTTTATCTGTATTGCATTTATCCATGCTGTTCTCCTTGTTATCTGAACGGTCTTCTCTGTTGTTGAGATTTCAGGGTCACTTAATTTGGAAACGATAAATGTGTTAAGTTGTTTTTCATTTTTGATCTTCAGCCAAACTTGAAAAAGACTTTAATGTTGTATATTCCCGTTCCACGTATCCGAGTCTGCTGCATTAAATTCTTCTAACAAGCTAGGGACAATGTAGGTCTCTGTTGAAATGTTTTTTCTTGTGGATTTTCTTCTACGGGGAATGGATTATTGTGAATTTCTGTATTATTTGACTTAAAATATTTTTGGTAGTTGATTGCATCGGCGTTGAATGGGCACAAACCGGCAGCACGAAAACCATTCAATATAATTTTCGGAGTAATGGAATTCTCTATGGCTTTTGCTAGAAATGGTCCAAAATTCTCCTTCTTCATTTTTGAACCATTGTTTTGTATTCTCCAATTGTTTACTTCATTTCTCCAGCAATTATGCAATGCAATAAGAATAATTTTTCTTTCAGTACAGAAATCACTAAGAGGCAAAGTCAACTGACTAGAATGTCCATCAACGAAAAATATACTTGGAAACTCAATTTCATTTTCCGCAGCCCAAGGATAAAAAACGTTTGTTATATACTCATAGAAAGTTTCCGCGGTCATACATTCACTTTCACTTTTACGAATTGCAAAACATTTAGGCATAGAAGCAGATATACCCGGTAGAATCCTTTCATAAGCAAACATCACCATGCGTGGGTCAATGTTTCCTGCTGCGTTTGCTATCATAAGAACAGTAAGGCACTCTTTCCCGTCATTTGGTAGATGGCTGTAGACAGTGGAGTCTCCCTTGCGTGTAAGAACTCTGCTTCCTTTAGGATTCATATAAAAAGCTGACTCCTTAGCACTGAATGCTCATTTAGGATCATTAAAAATGTCGTAATAATTATTCTTCTCAAGGTACGATTTAATATCGCTAAACCAGCGGCGTAAATTTTCTTCATTGACAGATGACCTCCCGGTGGTTAGGTTTTGCGCGACTCTATGTGTCAACTTTGGATGTCTTTGTAGAAAACAAGAATACCACTTTTTGCCAGATCTTCCATTTTTGAAATTATTTTCAAGTTTGTTAAGTTTAAAAATTAATTCTACAGAATCAATGATCTGAAGCTTTGTTGCTGGAAAACCACGATCAGAAATATAAAATAACCATTTGACCAACAGATTTTCTTCATCAGGGGTTAAATTTGTAGCAGGTCCCTTTCTGTATTCTCTAGCGTATTTACCACTTTTTTATATATTAATGTAGTTCTTGGGATCCCATATTTTTTGCCCATTGGAAGTATTCCGTTGTTAATATCTGCCAGGGCTTGACGTAATGTCTCATTAGAATATTTTTTCGGCATTGTCAACTGAAATACAAAGAAAATCTAAATTAAAATCCGTAAACTAATTTTCGAGGCCAAATTCAGATTTTTGGTTTAATCTGTGCCTTCTAAGAATTGCAAGGCAAAACAGACGTTGATAGAGATGTTATTAGAGACATGGGGAATCTAAAAATTGCATTCCACAACATATCTCCTCAACTAAGCAAAAATCCTTAACGAATTGGTTTCTTGTACTCGTACAGAGTATACCTATCGGAATAAAAAGTTTCCTTTTATCTCTCTGTCTTTCTCCATCAAATCTTAACTGTCTTTTTCCTTAAAATCTAAATTATTAAACAAATATTATTTGGACCCAGTAGCTGTTTCCTACTTAAATATTCATTCAAAGTATAAAAACATCGGAAACTCGATAGCTGACACTAGTGTCACTTACTGGATACTCGCTCGGATCTTGTACCAGTAACTGACACCCCCTATCTAACCTTACTTTATTAACATAAGGTAATTTTAACAACAAACACGTACATTTATATTACTGTTAAATGGATCTACACTAAAAGACCTTTAAATACACATTAACGTCACACACCCAAGTTATATAAACTATTTTCTTAGTGTTTTTGCTTAGTAATTTCGGCAAAACGTGCAATTTTACGTAACTTATAAAACTAGTCAAAGTAGTCAATGTTACCAACCTTAAAATTTATTTTATCGACGCCTTGATGCCAACATATTCAAACTGTTACCCAAGGAAGCAAAGACCGCCAATACTACAGACTGTACTGTTTCAAATAGTCTTAAGGCCGATTCACATTATAGCTCAGGTCACGCTCCGCTCACGCTCAGCTCAAGTTCGGTCAAGTATTTTTACACGCATCTTAAATGGTGCTATTCACAGTAAACACAACGCTCACGTTCCGTCCCGCTCTTTTGACCGCGGCGATTCTCCAGGAGAATAGTTTGATCGTGACTTGATCTGAGTGGAGTGGAGCGGCAGGGTAGTGTGAATTAGTAACAGTCAGGTGAAGGTACGATTTTCGCAGCTCGATGGATGACGAACAGTTGATTGAATTGGTGCGCTGCTGTAAGGAATTGTACAACCAGGGAGATAGACTGTATTTTGATACGGTACAATAAAATTTATGTTTTGTCATTCGAAAGTACTGAAAAAATTTAGTTTCATCGTCATAGAGACCTTTATACAGAGTAAAAAACTCCCCTTCTGTTTTCCTTGTTTTTAAAATATTGTGCACCCATATTCTTGGCTGTTTATTGGTTGACTGAAGCTCTTCTTCATCCAAACATAAAGCAATGACAGCCAAATCACTGTTAGAAAAATCTTTAAACATGTTAAACAAATTTATATATGCAAAGAACTGTGCCTATTCTCTGAGTCCCGCCAAATTGAATAGTATACCGAAATTCTTGATCGTGAGCGGAGCGTCACCTGAGCACCTACTGTGAATAGTGTACACAATTCTTGATCGTGAGCGGAACTTGAGCGGAGCGTGACCTGAACGTCTAATGTGAATCGGCCTTTAGGGTACATAAATAATAAATTCTGGTATCGGTACTGTCAGCAATGGGAGCCACTACCTTACATGGTATGGAGCCTTGTTACAATCAAGTATTTATCAAAGTAATCTAAAATGTTCTCACTTATAATTATGTCGGTTGTAAATTTGTCATACTGCTATCAAACAATGTATCATCGAATTGGAATCCATCTTTTATTCTTATACAATTATGTAGGAGGTAACAGGCTTTAATTAGCAATAATGTACGATCGGGTTGAGGATTAATATCCTATTTAAAATTCTCCACTTATCGAGAAGTCTACCAAACCGTACGTTATCGTTCTTCATGGTCGTATTAGTCGATAATTCTAAATACGTTGTTACTTAATTCGGATACTCTCTAAGAACTTGCCCAGATAAGGCAAAGACTTCATCATCAATTAATATGAACGGTAATAGTTGTACGTATGAATCATTTCCATGTAGAATCATGGCCATTTTTTCACCTTCTTGCAATGCATTTCGTTATTGCTAGTAATTCAGCGGATTTGTGGTGTTATTTTACATCTCCAAACTTACATAGCAGTTCAGGTAACAGCTAATTTTAATTGATGTATTTTATGAAAGCTTTACATAATTGAATATATTTTGGTTGATACTGTATAATATTATATCTGCATGTATTAAAAAACGTTACCATAATATGGAGAACCCAGCTTATCAAGTACCTCGTATACATCATTAAGTACGCGTATTTATGACAAAATATATACTGGTTGCGAATGCCATATGTAAAATGTAAACAGAAGTTCTTTAAACAGATGTGACACTGAAACAAGTCCATGGATTCCAGCCAATGTACCGTCTTTCAGCCGATATAAAAGGTAGACAAAACGAAAGAGCATATTTTGAGTTAAATTTGTAGAAAACCTTCAACTTCTAGTCGGTCATTTAAGGTATAATAACAAAATAATGAGAATGTGTTTATGTAAATTCGAATATATCATTTTATAATTGTTTAATTTAAATTCCACCAATAGTTAAAAATGTATGTTTTTTCTTTACATTAAATTTTTCTCTCTTCATTTTAATCTCTTCATATTTCTATTTCCTCATCAAATAAAAAATTAATCTACATTTGAAATCTAATAAACTATTTGTCATAAACCAGTATGAATTTCGGAAAAATAAAACAACAACTTTAGCTATTGAATATTTTAGAAGGATTTGAGCAATATCTTAAAACTCTTGAATCCTTTGTCGATCTCACTAAAGCTTTTTATTGTTTGTCACAAAGTATTCTGCTCAGAAAACTTCCTTATTATAATTTTCATACTGATGCTATTCAGCTAATTGATTCGTATCTGTCAAATCGTAATCAGTATGTTCACTTCAACCAGTGTGATTCTCAAAAACAATTTCCGATGTATGGTATCCCTCAGGGCTCAAGTTTTGGGTCCAATATTATCAGGATTTTAGCAGGGATTAGTTACCTAGAACACTGCCGACCTTTCTTTATCAAATTCAAAAATTATGCTGCTACCTACTCTGTTCATATTTCAAGTTCTAACTGAAATTCACAGAAAATGTGTCCATCCGTAACTTTGCCATAATTATTTTTCTGTTTAATATGTGTTCTTGTTTGTATATATTTAAGTTACGTTTTATATTCTTTTTTTATATGCTCTGTATTTTTTTAACTTGTTACAAACAATATTTGTATTTATTTTGTAGTTAAATAAATTACTCTAACTCTACTACACATAAGCGATGTACTCGATGTCGTAGGGAAATAGCTGTAAGGCGAGGTTGCCGCCCCCTCCCGTCTTTCTGAGAATTAAATAAACAGTTAGATTGGGGTCAAAATTGACCCCGCCATACCAATTAAGGGTTAAATCGTTTTTTATCTGTGACGAGTTTATATGCCTGATCAGGCCTCTTCACTAGACATTTATACCATAAATATTTTTCAACTTTAATTGTCTATATGTACTTTGTTTAATTTGTATCATTTTAATTGGTTTTTCTTGATTTTTAGAATTCAAATACGGAGTATATGTCTACAAAATGCCGAATAACGAAGCCAGAACCACCAAAACCTGCCACGAATCCATTGCAATTTATAAAAGTAGCGCCTTGTCCTCTTTTCCAAAAAGCCCACGAACAAATAAAAAAAGTAGAGGAAATAAAAAGAGAAGAAAAAGAAATGAGAACAGAAATTGAAGATTGGCAAACGGTAACATGATGTTAAATATTTAAAAATGTTAGATTCACTAGAAATAATACTTTCTGGTTAAACTAAGCATTAGGGCAATAACTCAAACTTATTAACAACTAACAAATTTATTTTTATTGTTTTCTTTCCAGAATCTTGACAACTGGAAGAGTAGCAGAAGAAAAAGGCAAGAACACATCATAGAACGGGTAGTAGAAGTAAAAAAACTGACAGAACAAGAAGAAAATGAGAAAAGCAGAAGAAAAAGTAAAACTTTTAACGAAATGATGGAAGAAAGGTAAGTGTCTATGGTTCTATGAATAAATTGAAGGGTACAGGGAAAAATAATTATATATCATTTCTTTTCACAACTGAGTAAATTGAATTTTAATGTTCAAAACCAATTATTTTTATTTCAAAAAGGGATTATAAACAGTAGTTTATATAAGACAGAAGTTAACATTATTATAAAGTATTTATAACTATATTTTTTTTGGTTTACAAAAACTGAAGTCGGCTTTATTGCAAAAAAATCTGCATCACACAGTTTTGCAGGAACAAAAGTAGCAATGTCACCTAAAACAGACAAAAACCAGCCGTTTTTATTTTTGAACTAAAAAAGAAAATTAATGTAGGATATAGAGCAGGAAAGAACAAACGGAAATACGAAAAGTTTTTACAAAAAGATTAAAGAACAAAACAAAAAATACAAAGGCAAAACAAACGGAATAAAAAATAGAGAGGGAACAGTGATAATAGAGGATCAAGAATACAAGCAAGTATGGAGGGATTACTACAGAGAGCTCTTGACGGAGGAAACAACAGAACAAGAAATGCATAACGAGGAGGAAACGGTGCATGAATAAGAAGCAGACGAAGTAGATGAAGTAATACAAAGAAGCAAAAATGGAAAAGCCCCTGGTAAAGATGGAATTAATATGGAACTAATAAAATACGGAGGAAGGGAACTAAGAGGAAAAATACTGGCACTATTGAAAAATATATGGAAAGAAGAGAAAATGCCAGGGGACTGGTGGCAATGTTCGGAATTAATTTTTTTTTTGAAAAATCAATGCAGATGACTTTCTTTCTGTTGCCTTTTTGTAGATTTTTTGGCTTGCCTTTTCCTTGAATAGAACGCTTCAGCCTTTCTTTTATGCAAATCGTTCATAGTTAATTCTCTAAGTTCATCACACGTTGCGCATGTGTCACTTCTGGGGTATCGAAAAGCAATATTAAATTCCTTATTAAAAATTGTTCTGTACATTTCATATGAGACTTTAGCATTTAAATGCTTTTCCTTAAAGAGGTTAAACATTTTTTTGATCAGCTCTTCTGGTAAATAAGTCTCTTTTGTATTTTTCATACTATAGTGACTCTGACGACCCTTAAAACTTTTGATGTGGTCACATAACCTTTTGTTAAGTCGTCCAGCTTCCTATGTGTTGCACTATGCTTTCCACGTCTATCCTGAGGAGCTGCACCATTTCGTTTGAGGCTTTCCTTTATATAATTTATTTTATTTTTTGTAATCCCATGAATGGAACAAAAAAAAAGTTCGTGTAACCTTCTGGCTAAGGTCTAGTGTTAGGGTTTTCAGTTCACGCAAGCGCCCCTAACATGACTTAACGACTACTTTCGTAGCCGGGACCGACGGCTTTACGTGCCCTCCGAAGCACGGTGGCAGCTTAGTTAAATTGGACAAAAAGCTTTGGCTATCATATATCACAATCGCGAACTCGGAACTCGATACGCATAACTTTCATCATGAAAAGTGGCAGAATTCTCGTTTCGACGAGGCCTTCTATGCTGGACAGGTAAGACCGTAATTAAACCAGCCAAATAATAATTTTGCCCATCGTGAGAGCATTAAAATTTCTCAATATCTCTTTTCTTTGCGCATCATTAATTACCTCAAAGTACTTCAACTTTAAGAAGTTACAAGGCTGTCCAACTTCAACATTTTAGAGACCTCTGACATCCAGCCGGTTGTGTTCCTTTTTTTTTTTTTTTTTTTTTTTTTTTGAAGGCATAATTTTGTTTTCAACGAACCTCTCCGAATCACTATTAGCTATAGTCGTTTATTAATAATCACACTAACAAACAAGAACTTACACTTTTGCGGTTACAATAATACTGGCATGTTTCTTAAAAATGAATATTGCGTCAGCCGGTTTGTTTATATGATATCGCTGTTTTTTTCCGCTGGACGTTTGGACTAAGCTGGGTTCTTATTCGGTACGCTATATTTTAGACATTGTTTTACGCCATACTACGGTAGTTTTTTCCCAGTTTTAGTACTCTAAATTATAGGTTGTCATTCGAAGAATTTAATGGCGTCTCTACCAAGATTTTTAATAAAAAGTGACGTATCTGATTTTTCCCTGTACCCTTCGATTATGACTCTCAACTTGTGTGATAGATTTAATTTTTGCTATTCGTGTATTTTATCAATTTAAACGTAAAATTTATATATTTAAATTTCATCTTATAATTTATACTGTATTCCCTGTTCCAGATTTCCATCCAGTATAATTTTTGTATCATTGTATTTTTCACTATACTTTAAAACTATAACGAAGGTGAATTCTTATGCATTTTATTTATCTCTGAGGTTGAAAATGTGCAATGTAATGCGAGATGTAAAATGACCTACAGAAAATTAATAGTGTTACTATAGTTTCTGGTTTCAAAGGAGAAGATATTCCTATTTGAAAGGCAATACTCGCGTATTGGATATTTTTAAGCTTACACATATATTTTCCGTATATTTTATAACATCGATGTAGTTCTCTTATTTGGTTATTTTAAAAAATATACTAATATTTTTTAAAAATCTGGTAGACAATTTTAGGTGTTTAATAAATGTTGACTCATATCTTAGCTCTCATTGTACATATTTATCTACTTTTAAAAAGTTCTTTTTAACAAAAAATAACGTTCAAATGGTGTCATCGAGATAACTAGGCTCCTGATCTTTGCCGAATCTGTTTATATGATCTATAAAACTCGCACCAAGACTCGTAATATACAAAATCTGTGTAAATATTTGGTATCTTTACAGTCATTACTGTTATTTTTACATAAACTGTTGCAAGCATGCATTAAATTAGGCCAGTGAAGAAAAAAATCAGCTGAAAAAATCTTATACAGGTTTTTGAAGGATCTAAAAGGTATATGAGCGAAGACAGCCCGTCGCCAGGCTCGCCTCTGCTCGTTCCCTTTATATTTTTATGTGTAGACTTGAAAGATACTCATTTCTGAGCCATCTTTTTAGAAATCTTTTTGTCTCCGTGTCCATATCGAATATAAACCGTATTTCTTTCGTTGTAGGAGTAGGGGCAGACATAAATTTAATATTCCTTTATACGAGGACGATTCAAATGATTTAAGCGATTATGGAATTGGGAGCAGCAGCTCGAAAACGAATAGCATTAAAGATGTTGATACAGACGATAGTAGCAGTATACTGGTAAGTTATTTTAAAATAATTGTTGTGTATGATCCGCAGACTTAGGCAAATATGCATATTCAAATGTAAAGTAAGGGATAGTACTGTACGTTGGGACACTTTTCTAAATAAAGCGCATGTTAATATTTCTTTTCAATAACTCAAATATATATTGACGCATACCTGTTTCCTATAAGCATCTAGTACATGTCCAGTATTATTTAAGTTTCTATTTTTATTATGAATACATGAAATTTTTTTTTATCTTAGTTTTTGTCCCAAGGTACTATACCATCCCTTACCTTGGGACACATAGGCATGTACTATAAGACGAAAGGGTAAAAACACAATAAATCAATTCAAGTAGAAACAAGTGATCTCTATTATGAAATTTGTGATTACAAGCTTAAAGCTAACCTTAACTAACCTATTACATAGTTTGTAAAGGCTACCGTAAAAACCATAAAGTTTGTTTGTCTAGAAGTAGACCCAACAGGGACTGGCACGGGTAATATTTTAATTATATCATTCATGGAAAGTTCATATGTTTGTTCAATTATAAACAAATTTATTTTCTGAATAACTGGTTCCCTTCTTAAGATAGCGTACCTCTAACATAGCACCATATAATTTTAGAATTTCCACAACATAAAAATGTTCTCTCTTTTTACCGACAACGCGAACTAATGCAAATCCGCCTTCCCGTTTTCTATTTCAATGTCCTTTTCTTCTTCTATGTTGATTGACCCTGTGGCTCCAAACCCTGCTTAACGTGTTATTTTTTTTTGCTTTTGATTTTTATCTTCTTGGCTGCTTCGTTTTCTATTTATTTTTTCTCTGGAGTGTCAGTCAACACCGGTCAGGTTTAGATCTGCCACACCTTACCTGTCTTACTCCAGCTTTAAGAAATGGCCATATCTGCTCTGGACTGACAAAATTTGTCACAGCAGCAGATTCAGCAGTTGATGAACTAGAAATGCATCTACTGTAATATGACTTTTATAGTTATCAAGTATTAACAATACTTTTTATTCCAATGTACGTCTGGTATGGTTAATGAAATGCTTGAGGAATTCTAAAAAAAATTCTGAGTTGGACTATCCAGAAGGGTGAGCAAAACCCATGCTTCTTGGAGGTGCTCTGTTTAGAATGTGTTCTTTAAAAAACACTCTTGGGAACACAAGAGCGGGAGGAATAGAATTACCTATTTCGTTTACGCCTGCCATCATTGTTACGTTGATGGCTCGTTACCCTCACGTCGTGTGTCCTACTTGTTTCATTCCTTTTATGGATATGACATTGTTTGGATTATGGACAGTTGACGTCTATGTTTTACACCCTCTCTGGAGTAAAATGTTCTCTTTCCATCAAACCTTTGAGTTTGCCAAAAATAGTGGAAATATTGTACCTATTGAAACTGGTAGAACGGGATAAAATTGTTTTCTGTGGTTTGCGCAGAGAAATAGCATCCTTATGATGATTCATCAATTCATAATACCAATTTTTTCCTGCCAACCATTTTCAATCCAGGATTCAAGAACTTTCTTTTTGTCTACCTGAGCAAAATCACTTGCTAAAATAAGAAGTTGTTTTCTTGTAAGCCTATAGTGTATTTGTGAAGCTTGTTTAAGATCTTTTTTCAGTGTATCTTCTTCTTCAGGAGTAAATACACAATTGATATCGCAATTGGTTTTATATTGGAAAACGTTATTGCGTGCCTTGTGTATTTTCAGATGCCTTGATAATGTGGATTTCGAAACTTTACATTCCACAGCAGCCTGTCGGATATACCAGTTTTTTCCAAAACCAAAACTGCTGCCCTTTCAATATCAGTACCCTGGACTTGATAACTCGCTTCACTCCTTCTTTACATCTAGACATCTAAAAATAAAAATAAAACTTTAGTACCGTACCTCGGGACAGTCCCAAGGCAAGGTCCATAACACAAAGGTACAGGAAATGACACATTTCCAAAACAATTCTATTTATAATTTAGAGGTTAAGTTTTTATCAATTTTTATTTTATACAGTCATACTTCACATATATAGGTATAGCATATACAGCCAAATAAAACTCAATCCTACTTACTTTATTTTTCTGATAGCTTACAATTCTTTAAACTATTTTACTTTTGCACCAGTAAAACAAAACTTTATTAATAATAAATAAAAATGAGAGGTATAAGTTTAATATTATCACCAATAGGTGGCAGCTTATGTGTGTCCCAAAGTACATGCCGTCCCAACGTATAGTACTCTTCCCTATATGCGCATATATAAAAACAACTATTTTTCGTAATTCAAGAGATTCAAGATTTTTTATGTTTACTATTTTCTGAAAAGCATTCGAAATAAACCCTAATCTTTTCAGGACGAAAAAGACAATCACACATTCGATTTATCTAGTACTAAAGAAAATTCCAGTACCTCAAACCAAAGTCAAAGTGAAGATGAAACCAACACCACCAAAAATGAACCCATATCTGTAAATAAAAACAATACGTTTACAAAAACATACACGAGTACCTTGTCTACTAGCCTAAGTTCCAATAAAAGTAAACCTGTTCCCTTAAGTAAGCCTTCCATATTTGAAACTAATTCATATCAAGAACCTAAAGAAAAGCAATATACCTACGAAGGAGCTATTCAAGATTACCGGTCGAGAATCCAAACGATAAATTCAGAAGATTCTAGCAGATATAAGCCTAAAGAGCAAACTGATGTATTTCTTCCTAAAGGAGAAATATTTAAGAGAAAGGGATTGTTTGAGAGCAATATAGAAATTAGTCAATTAGAGACTCCTTCTTCTAGAAGGTTATCAGAAGACTTCGTTAATACTAGAAGCATTAAAGACAGACTGAAGAGCTTTGAACAAATAAACGATCAATATCCAAAAACTGTAGATAAAAGTGAAATACAAGTCTCCGTGAGACAAAGGCTTCAATCATTGAACAAATCCAATGAGACTGACTCTACAAACAACAACCTCACCCGAACAAATATCAATAAAATATATTTATTGAATAAATCAAATAGCTCTAATTCTTTCGAATCCAAGAAATCTTGGAACAGTGACGACAGATGCTTCAGCCCTGAAACCGAACTTTATGTTAACAAACTGAATATGTTCAACAGGGATTTAGATAATCTTATGATTAACAAATCTCTAGACGAAAGTTATGCGCCCTCTATATCTTCTACCGAGTTAACTTGCATTTCTTCTGACAGGGAAGACAGTGGTATTCACACAGGTGATGTATCCTGCTCTGTCAGTCAAGCGGATGAATCGGTAGATGTAGAAATAGCTTCCAACATAAATGAAAGACTGAACGAAGATACTCAATTTGAGAAGGATCTCGCTCAATTTCAAGCTGATATGGAAAAACTTAAACCTGTAGATAAAAATGAAAATTGTTTTAATCAAAACAAGGAAATTACACAAGATAGTGATATAATTCTTATCCCTATTACTAAAGAAATTATTGATACTACAATCGAATTTCTAGAAACGTGTAGACAAGATTCCTCAGAGAATTTAACACCGCAAGAACCAATTAACAAAAATAATGTAATACCCTTACCAGTAAACAAACCAAAGCCTGTAATATACGAAAACGTCGATGTTAAAAATTTAAGTCCTGCATTGGATTTCATTACGAGTGATTTCGTTTTGGATGCTTCCTTCTCCGATTTCAACCCTCCTCATATAGAACCTCCCAAAGTCAAACCTCCTCCTCCTCCACCACTAGAGAAACCTGTACATGATTCAGTAAAACGCGCAAATTCAACAAAAAGAATAAAGAAAGAACTTGATATTAAAAGATCAAGTTTTCTTGGACTAGATGAACCCAATAACGATGAGGATATCTCTTTGGAGAAACCACCAGACTTGAGCAAGTATTTTCCAAATATGCAGAAGCTTGACACAAGTATTGGGAAAAAATTTCCAGAGGGGGTACTAAGTAAAGTCGAAAGTCAGGATTCTGGTTTGGATTTGGATAAGGGAAGATTATCTAGTGATACGTGGTGTAGCAGTGTTGGTGATTCTGGTACACCTAGTCACGAAAGGCAAGCTAGTGAGGTGAGTCAAAATGTATATTGTCTATTTATTAACAATAAGTTTAAGTAAAGAGGTATATTGAACAAGCTTGTATCTTGCAAATTTCTTAACATATTCTCATAATAACTTTTTTTAACTTCCCATTTATTAACAATCTGTAATAAAATTACAATAAGTAAATTGTTTATTTATTTTACAAGTAACATGCAAGAAGTTGTCCCATGTCAATTTCCTGTTTACATTTTTATTTTTTTTTTATTATTGACATCACAATTTATTACAATCTGCATTTTTTACAAAGTAAGCATTAGGTAATATTTATGTCGGTTAAACTATTTTAATGCGACGAACATATCCATTAATATGCCGCTCTTAATGTTAGTCCAGGGATTCCCAAACTTACTCGTACTGTGGCGTCCTTGGGACTTTGCTATTTTTTTGCGATGCCTCCTCAACACAACCCACAATAATACTTATCAATTTTAGTACTACCCTAGTAAGATGTTATAGTTATAACAAAAACACTATTTGAACATTTATATTTTTTACTTTACCGAACCAAAGAACAAAAAATGAGATTGATTTCATAATATCAAATCGGAAAGATATTGTTCAGGATGTAACAGTATTGAATAAATTTTCAACAGAGAGCGAACATAGACTAATTAGAGCAAAAACCACTTTTAACACTGAAGTTGAAAGAACAAAAATGATCCTCAAAAAGAAAAGTGGAAGGTGTATGTTCCCAGAAGATATAACACTTTACGAAGAAAATATTAAGACTAGTTTGGATACACACGACTTAGAGAATATCAGCATCAATGAAATGAACAATAATATTACTCAAATATTGAAAGAAGCTGAAAAGAAATACTGTCCTCGTCCTGAAATAACAAAAAATTAAGCCACAACACAAAACATCTTCTAAAGGAAAGAAGAAAACTTAGGGAAAATCAGGATCATAACCAAAATGAACTAAGAATTTTGAATAAGAAAATTAAAAAGGAAGTTAGAAAAGATCTGAGACGATACAATACGATGGAAATAACTAGAGTAATAGAAGAAAACAAAAGCTTGAAAGTACTCAGACAGAGCATGTCCATTGGAAGAAAAAACGTCCACAAATTGAGAAATGAACAGGGGCAAATCATTGAGGATAGAATTCAAATTATGAATACGATAGAGAGTTTTTATAGACAACTATACAAAGAACAGCAATGTAACCGGAGTGGATCATTACCAAAGATAATCAATCAGGGATCTGAAATTTTACCGGACGTAACACCCAATGAAGTTCGAAGGTCAGTGCAAGAAATGAAAAACAATAAGTCCCCCGGAGGCGATGAAATAGTGGCAGATGCCTTAAAAGTGGCTGGAAAAAGATTATGGCAGGTCCTTGCCAAACTATTCACTAGATGTTTGCAGGAAGCAATAACACCAACCCAGTGGTATAACGCAGAAATTATCATACTTCATAAAAAAGGGGATGCTACCGACCTCAGGAATTACAGGCCCATAAGTCTACTTTCACATATTTATAAACTATTTACAAAAATAATTACGAAACGACTAGAAAATAAATTGGAATTTTATCAGCCCATAGAACAGGCGGGTTTTAGAAAAGGCTATGGAACAAACGATCACCTACTGGTAATAAAAAATCTTATAGAAAAATGCACTGAATATAATAAACCACTAGCTTTAATATTTGTCGACTATGAAAAGGCATTCGACACCGTAAATCAACAAAAAATGTTGGAAGCCTTGACAGAATGCCGAATTGACTATCGGTATATAAATATAATTAAACACATATACCAAAACGCAACAGCCAGTGTTAGAGTGGGTGATCGTCAAACCCAGAAATTCCCGATACAACGTGAAGTACGCCAGGGGGACACCATATAGCCGAAACTGTTCACTACGCTTTTGGAATATATTTGTAAAAGGACAAAACTGACCGACAAGGGTATAAACATAAACGGAGAAAAGCTTAGCCATCTAAGGTTTGCAGATATATTGTACTAATAGCTGATAGGATAGATGAGGCCAAAGAACTTTTAAATCAGCTCTACCTTTCCTCGCTAGAAGGGGGATTGAATATAAATATTTCTAAAACCCAGATGATGACAAATCTTGTAGTCAGCGAAGATATATGCGTAGGAACAAGATCCATAGACCAGGTAATGGCCTATAAATACCTAGGTCATGAGATTCGCATAGGAAAAGATAATCAAACCGTTGAGCTTCTCCGTCGTATAAGACTGACTTGGGCAGCCTTCGGCAAGCTGAACCATATTTTCAAATCGTCTGATATACCAATATGCCTTAAAAGAAAAACGTTTAATCAGTGTGTTTTGCCAGTGTTAACTTACGGTACGGAAACGTTGAGCATGACAAGGAGAACAGTTCAAAAGATCCGTGTGTGTCAAAGGGCGATGGAGCGTGCTATGTTGGGCGTTTCACTACGAGACAAGATCCCAAATCGCCAGCTACGACAAAGAACAGGAGTGGCTGATGCAGTAGAGAGAGTAGCAACACTAAAATGGAACTGGGCAGGTCACGTGGCTCGAATGACATATAATAGATGGACAAAGCGGATACTGGAATGGAGACCAAGAGATGATGCCTACCGAAGCAGAGGTCCTCCACCAACACGTTGGACTGACGATCTAAAACGTTGTCATAGGAATTGGATGCAAGAGGCACAAGATCGAAATAGATGGAAAATTATGAGGGAGATCTATGTCCAGCAGTGGATAAGTGAAGATTGAATGATGATGATGATGATTTTTTCTGTCTCGGGCACCATCCGTACACACGCCTACACAGTTATCCCAGTTAATATTATTTTCAGTCATATATGAGTCTAAAATCTCGAATAAATCAGTAGCTTTACAACTTTCACATATTTTTCTGCAAAATAACAAATCCTCACATATATTTGTTTCTTGTATGTACCGTACATAACATATCAATTGAGCATCATCATTACTATCAATCGCCTCGTCCAGTTGAATGGCAAATAAACCTAAAAGTTTTCCCACAATTTGCTCATTAATATCTTCTGCCATGTCGTGAATACGGCGACTAACCATATTGTTTGAAAGAGGTACATTTTTTATTTCTTTAGCTGCGGAGGTGTTAGTCTTTAGCTTTAGCGGAGGTGTTAGTCTTGTTAGTAAAAGTTTTTCGGAGAGCACTTATAGTAGGCTGATGTGCCGGTATGATTCCACCCTTTCAGGTAGTTTAATGGGTGTTATTTCAGCTAGTTTACATTGTGGGGGGAAATAGCTGATGTTCATGATTGAATTGAATAATTGTATTTAGTATCCAGTTCCAGTATTTTTTCTTAAAATATTTTGTGGTAATTTTCTATTAATAATTTTTTTTATAGCAAACAAACAGTATTACCTCAGAAGAAGACGAAATAACCAAAAAGGAAAGGGAAATAATAGAGCTGGTAGAAAAAGAAGAACAATATCGAGATATCGTAGATTACTTAAATAAAGAACCTGTAAATAAAGGCCTTAATTCAGAAAAAGATTCTGCTTATGAACCATCCCTTGGCAGTGAACAGTTTGATAGTCCTTGTTTTAATACAGTAAGTGAAACTTATTTTTCCTAATTTTTTTACTAATCTTGAATTTTGCAGCAACACTCAGATTTCTTAGACCAAGACTCAGAAGTACTGAAAGTTGAACAAGAACTTCGCCAGCTGGAACTGGAAGAACTGGAAAGACAACGCGAAAACATGTTATTTCGAGAGAGCAGAGCAAAAGCACATCTTCACAACAGACACTCTTTAGAAAATCTAGCGGACAAAATGTATCCATGTTACTTATACGAGAACCATATGGACTGTCGAAAATCGATGCCTGAATTAGCTATTCAAAACGCTTCTCTCGATTATGGACGTGCCCCACCGACAAACCATAGCTCTGCATACGAAAATATTAGAGATTTGGAAATGAGAGGATATGTCCAACCTGGACCGCTCGTTGATGGTGAGTAGAGAGCATCAGAGTTGCTTACAATCTCGTACTAGTAAATAAAATTGTAGTTTTAAATATCTAATTAAAAATTTTTTATAATTCTCGATGTTCCTTAGACTTCCTAAAGAAACAGTGTTTTTCTACAGGTAACCTAGGTATACCAGTCGACAGCAGGAAATCAATGCCAGACCTTCAGCAAGTCTATAAGAAATCCAGTCCAGAGCACCAGCGTCCCCTAGTCAAGCAAAGCACACGAATTCCTCTAGAACATAGAAAATCTATGCCTGAATTACAGTTAGATATGAATGCTTTGACTTTTAAAACTCCAAAACACTCAGCAATTCCTCCCAAGCCTTTGAGAGCTAAAGATTGGGCTATATATGACCAACAAAGTTCTCAACCAGTTTCCAAACAATTAGGTGTTTTGCACAGACGTGATAAGTGGCACCATTCGAAATCAAATAGTGAGGGTAGAAATTACAACCAACATTGGCTTATTCAGGTAAAAATACAAGTGCTTTTGTACTATTTTAACAGTATAGTTCAAATAAAGTTTCCATATTTAACCCCAATCGAATCAGTAACATATCTTGAATTTATGTATTGCAAATATTTGTCCTCGAGTGTTGTAATTACACAGGTGGACAAAATTTGACCAGTATTCGGTCCCAGAGATCAGAATATAGTTTTCAGAAGGTTTTTTGTGCGCCGAGTCCGAATCTAATCTCTAAATTGCCAACTAGGCCCTGGCTTCGTAAGATATCCTAAACTAAAAGTGCAAAAATAGCGGTTTTTTGCAGTTTCTAAGGTTATGTAGCAACATAATATAATTTTTTTCTCAGAAACTGTTATAACCATCTTAAAATAGACGGAATATACTTTTCAGAAGTTTTTTTGTGTGCTGAGTCCGAATCTGAGCTCCAAATTGCCAAATTGGCTATATTTTCTGAGATATCCTAAACTAAAGTGAAAAAATATCGTTTTTTGGCAGTTTTTGAGGTTATGTAGCATCGTAATAGTTTTTTCCCATAAACTGTTATGACCATCTTAAAGTAGATCAGAATAAACTTTTCAGAAGGTTTTTCCATTTTCAGTTATTGTTTGTTCTTCAGTTCCCACTATGTTAGGTATAGGTATATTTCCTGCACGGGTATTTAGATCTCCCGCTAATATTATGAAGTTGAATTAAAATAGTGATTTATTCATATTAGAGCAACTGCCCGTGAACCCCAGATCTTCGTTATTTTAGTTGAAAATTTGTCAGCGCATGCTTCCAACAGAGGTACGAAAGATGGTACCATTCTTAAGTTTCGGTTATCATGGCCTTGGCGGATAGACACACTGAGAAATTTTAAATGGGAACCTCAGTTTTTATTGCAGATCTGGATTCCTCATAAAAAAATAATTAAGTACCTTTCATAGGAACATTTTTTGAATTGTTGATAGATGGCGTTAAAATCGGAAAAAACGATTTATCCTGATATCCTAGGAAAATTATGGATACGGTTTATTATCTCGAGAAATATACCGCGCAAAACCACTCTCTGGGGGTGGGGTGGGGCAACTTTGAAATCTTACATAGAAAATCACATTTTTATGGCAGATTAGGATTCTAGGTAAAAGAATAAACAAGTTTTATCTGATTTTTTTTTCGATTCTTGATGACGGCGCTGTAATCACAGAAAAAACATGTACAGATTAGAAGGCTGCAAACTAATTTTCATGGTACTGAATACAGCTTTTTAAGAATGTTTTGTAGAATTAGAAACTGCAATAAAAAATGGGGGTTCCTGTTTAAGATATCAAAGTTGCAACAGTTCAGGATGTGGGTGTTTGGTGCCATTCGATAGATTTTTGATTAATATTAAATACGTGTTTTTTGATTTTTCATTCCGAAGTATATTTCTCGAGATATTAAGCCGTTTTTATAATTTTCCTAGTTTATCACGATACATCGTTTTTTTTTTTTTCGATTGTAATGCCATCTACCAACAATTCGAAAAAAATTCGAGTCCAAATCTGCAATCAAAATAGGAGTTCCCATTTGAGATTTTAAAGTTGTCCCCTCTCTGTCCTAGGGGATGTCTCGGGTTAACTGCCTCTTAGACTATATAGTAGATAATGGCATGAAGTTTTCCAGAAAATCTTAAATCGCAACAAAAGCAATTTGTGAAAACATGAATTATTTCAATTATATTTATATTCTATTATATTTCTAGGAAGCTGAACTGAGAAGGATATCTGATCAACAGAAAAATTTAGTAACTGCTAGACATCCAACAAGACAACGTAACCCAACTAGAATAACTAACGAAATGACACAGCCGTCCGTACAAAGGTAGGGTGACTAACTTGACAACAGCATCTTTAAAAACAATTTTTGGCTTGTAGGTCTGAACCAATTTACAAGGACGATTACATACAGAACACGTTCAGAAACCATCCACAATCAGTAAATCACGCACTACCAACCGTGGCCTACTCACCACCAGCTATGCCTAAGGAGTCCCAGGATCGAATTCTGAGTGTTAGTGGAAAAAAGAAATGTTCATATTGTGGAAATGAACTAGGTTTGTCATTTTATAATTTTGATTAAAGTTCGGTGTAACACTTTTAAAAATTTGATACTTTTCACAAGACCGGAGCTATTATGAAAAGAGAAATCATGGATGTCTGAATTCTGCAGCTAAATACCTGTCTAATGATGTACCACACATGGCATATTACCTATTTAAAATTAACTGTTTGTAGTACTGGAAGGGAGGGGTTTGGCACAGATGTCTATATTGTTAAAAGATGACCCCTTTGGAATAAGAGTAGACCTTTTTTAGCATTTTACCACAAATGGTAAATTTTTTTCTGTCAACCAAGATATCAGATCCATTTTTTTAGAATTACTGGTGGGTGCTTTATTAATTTGTACATTATGATATGACGCATTATCAGTAACAAGAACAGATCCAACAGGCAAACTGGGGATCAACTGTTCTTTCATCCATTTTTCATAATTTTCTGAATTCATACCATCATGATAATGTCCTGTCTTAGCTCCCGACTTAAAAATCAAAAGGGTATGAAACCCATCTCCCCACAGTGTGTCCTGCATGTACATAGGTTTCATCAACATATACGACTGACTTACCTTCGCTTTTTTGTCCAAATATTTAATGCGTAGAGCACGAATATCATTCCGTTCAATTAATAAACGTCGATTATCTTTCGTTTTCTTCCATTTAAATCCCAAATCTTTCACAATTCTGTAGAGAGAACTCACACTTCCAGTCCACTCGTACACCTCTTCAAGCCTTTTCTGCAACAGCTTCAGTGATACACGACAACGTTCAGTCTCATGAAAACGACGAATGGTATTTCTAATGAACTTTTTGTCATACTCCCTCAAGTCTGTCACGGTTGCTTTCCTTTTAGCAAGTGTTGTAGCTGTACGTAAAGATACTCCAGTAGCTTCACTCACACGTTGTTTAATACTGGTTCGATTATCTTCAGGAAATAGTATTTGCATATATTTAAATACATTGTAAACTATTCCTTTGGATTCTGGTGTCAATCTGATCTGTTTACTCGTGCTAATATTGCAACGCCACTGCATGGGTCTGATCATAGATATTCTATTGTCTGCGCGATTAACTATTTCGTGGAAGGGCTCGCTACTCGATTTGAAATAAGCTGTAGCACGCTAATTTATGCGTATGCATTTCGCTTTATAATTGAAGGGGTGAGTGGATGAAGGGAGTAAGTAACAAAAATGAGTTTTTGAGAAATTTAACTTCAAAGTTTTATCGCTGGAACTTTTTTATTAATCGATTTTTTAAACCGATTTTTTTTTATTCTCACAGGTAGGATATGTATAAATTTTATTGTAAAAACAAAAATCTCCCCGATTTTTAAAAACTTATTTGAAAAATATATATTTGTACTTACCTCTTTTATCCAAAAACTTTTTTGTGTTAGAAATTATGTCTATGCCAAAATAAAGGGGGTATGTGGACTTACCTCCTTTATCTAGGATAAATATTTGCATTTTCTTTTGAATAAGCGCTATAATCAGGAAAAAAATAACATGGATGTCAAATAAACACTTATATTTTTGGTTTTACAAAGGAATCACAAACACTGAATTTCTAAGCAGCTTTTTAATCAGTCTAAGGATATTGTACCACCTTCTTAAAATGTTTGTTGCTCTATGATGACTTCATAATACCACTTATCCCTTTCTGGAATGAAGCAAAGCTGTTCTTTTAGGTTGTCTACCTTTTCTTTGCTTAAGGATCCAGTATTTTGGATATGTCTTGGAATGTTGAATTGTTCAGGTAGAAGGGATGGGAAATTTCCTGCATGAGGATACAAACCATTTTGAAAGGTGTGTAGTAATCGTAAGACTCCTTGAAAAGGTATGATCCAAAGACATCTACGCGAATCCACTTGATTCCAGTTTTGAAATTAACATTTTCATTAAGATCTTTTTTTCTATTCATTAGTTTCATGGTTTTCATAATATTTTCCGTGTCTCTAAAGTGATGTTGCATGTCTATCACCATATTTTTCTTATTTGAAGAAACAATCGCATCACGATATTCATCAGAGATGTAAATGTTTTGATGTTTCTTTAGTCGTTTCTCAATATGTCCAAATGCTCTATCCGAGTCTAAGTACGAGTGTCCTACCTCTGGAAACTTGTGCTCAATCGTTTTAAAGATGCTTTTGCCCACAAGATACTGAAACAGATATACGATCAAAAAATTTTTATTTTGCCCGGCACACGAGTCCGTTCACAAAATTAGATGATCTTTTCCTTTGAAGGCTGGATGCACTTCGATTGTTCGTAGAAAACAACTAAAAATTTCCGAGCTACCTCTGGAAGCTTGATTTTCCGTCCATGTGCAGAAAACAGTTTTTTCCACATTTTTGGTTATTATGTGGATTCCTAAGTTGTAAAACCACATTTGTCTAAGATAAAAGGCTTTCGAGGTACTAAGCCTAGGTAGGGGCATAGTTTGCTGTAGATCCAATGTTACATACACAGTGTTCTCTGATTTGCTAGCAAATTCTCGATCTGCTTTTTGAGATTCAAACGCTGATTTGTAATTTTCAGCGTGCTCTTCATTACTTTTGCCAGAATCGCATGTGCTACATGTATCGCTTTTGGGATAACCAAAAGACAGATTAAATTCATCATTAAAAATGAATCGGTATGTAGCCTCTTTTATTTGAAATTTTTCATTTCTTCTTTAAAGTTTATGCATTCTAGGGATCGAAAGTTGCGGTGAAAGACATTTTTTGTGAATATTACAATGCCTGGAGTAGTGCGACTCTTCTGCTGGGAAACTGGAAATATGCTCAATGACGTAAGCAGCAACTTCAGCAGGGGTCTTGTTAGGTCTGACTGCGTGTTTTCCCCTTCTGTCCGGTTCAGGGGCATTTTTCCCTGATTTTATTGAAGTTTGAATCAGGTCAACCTTTTTCAAGCTGATTGCAAACAAGGAAATGAAAGCCCGTTTGCATACGGTAGTTTGCCTGCCACTACAAGTTACATTGTATTGGTAGGTGGCAGTTTTATGCTTTAAGGCTCCAGTTTTCTTTGTCATTGGTTCCCTTTTTTTAATGCCTTAAAAAGAAGGCAGTTTTTTGCATTTACATCTAGTTTGTAGTAGGAAGAGAATATTGATTCCCTTTCTTCTACAGTTATTGACTGTAGCTATACACAAAACACTTGTAGCGGCAATTTTCATTGCACAAAATCCCAGAGTTAACGGTTTTAGCGGATTTTACTTGGCCTATTTTAGAAATGTAGGTCATCCCTTAGGTCCTCCCGTAGGTTTTTATGTTCTTTGGCTATATTTGAATCAGAAAAAATGATATCACTAATGTTGCCGTTTTATTATGGCAGCTGACGAATACATGAAGGAGGTATGTCACAATTTTTATTCTCTTTGGTATGGATGAAGGAAGTAAGTACTTTATCTTGTTACTTACCTCCTTCATTCACTAGATATTTAAAGTAGTATGGTCAATTACCTCCTTCATACGCTGGCTATCTCAGTTATTTTAAATCATAAAAGGCTGGGGATAAGCGGAAAATTTAATTTAGCACTTACCACCTTCATACATGCGGATAACTCATTTTCTTAAAAAATGTCACTTACTCCCTTCATCCACTCACCCCTTCAATTAATTTAACGTAGTTTTCTTTTTAAGTTTCTTTTTTGTTGTTTTAGGAAGAGGCGCTGCCATGATAGTCGAGAGCCTGGGTCTTTTCTATCACATGGACTGCTTTAAGTGTTGTGTGTGCCACGTTAAATTAGGCGACGGCATGATGGGAACTGACGTAAAAGTTCGCAATCAAAAGTTACACTGCCACAACTGTTACTCCAGCGATGATGGTGTCAAATTCAGTTGTGTTTAATGTATATAATTAAAGATTTTTGTTATATGTATAATTTATATACGGTAATTTGTTTTGTATATTAGTCATATCGGTTGAAATGTAATTAAAATTTATATAGTTAAATCACTTAATGTTGAAAAGACTTTGATAGTATTATGGTCATTTGCAGACATGGAGGTCTTATAAAAATTATTTATAAATATATTGTTAATATTATATATTAATGTGTAAATACCTGGAGCGTACATTTGAAAATTTGTCATTTTGATGACCAGCAGTGCCAAAACAATTTTGTCTTCATAAATTTGATTGTTGACTGTATTTTATTATAACGTTTCGAGAGATAAAATACTTTTTAAGCAAAATGACCTTAAAACTGTCATCCATTGAAACTTGCACAGGTGCCAAATAAAAAAAAACGCACGCCGCCTTATGGAAATGCATCATTTATTTTTATTTCTTCACTCAAATAAAGTTACTTATTGTATTTAGAACCATGTTTTTAAGGATGGGTATATTTTTTATTTTATTATTAATCTGGCTACAAAATTTGAAAAAGTCATTCATTTTTGACGGTTGAATCGCAATTTGAGTGGATAAAATATATCATTCCTGTTTGTTAATTTAACTTAATATATATTAGTAAACTTCCGCTAAACCGACACGCTTGATAATCCGGTTTGTAAAGGCCTAATAGATAGACGAGGTTGGAAACACGAGGAAGAGGCCTATGTTCAGAAGTGGACTTTTGAGGTTGGATGATGATGAAAGGCCTAATATGAAAAGTGAGCTGCGAACTAAAATCGTGACAATGCCACATTGCACGAGTTGAATGTAGCACTTTTATTTATCGTTCTGCAAAATATAAAACTAACCAATTAAGTAGACATATTTCAAATCCTCAAGAACCTTGGAAATACGCATGCTCCAAAAAAATTGAATCTTAAAATCATTACCTATTTTCCTAATGCAAAAACTAGTTCGACTAGCTCCGTCTTGCTTTGAGAACGCATTGAAGAGAACTAAGTTTTCAGCAATGTCTGATTTTATTTGTAGATTGACGTTAAGAAATGAGTGCTTTAGATAAACTAGATTTTGAACTCAGTCTACAAGAGAGCGTAAGTCACTAATCTCCAATAATTTTCGTTTTTTTTTTAATTTATAGTGACAGAGGGAACTAGGCCAAATGAAAATCATCTAATATATAGATAATAGCCTCGTCAATCTATAAACTTAATATGTACTATTTAATTTATGGATTTCTTACGGTATGAAACAGTGCTTTTACTATATAACGTGGAAGTACTTGATAATTCGGCGAGCTTCTATGCCCGAACGTGTCACATTAAACGAAGTTTACTATGTATAATGCAAAATCCACTATTTTCCACTTTTCTATTTCTTTTTCTTTTTATAACATCTTAACCACTATTTACGCACCAAAAACATTTTTTAAAACTCTTGACTTATTGCATTTTCATTGTGTTCATTACATAATTCTCGTAATATGTCTGTCCTTATTGCTACTAAATTATGAAATAATATCAGTGTTGTGGAATAATAGTGTAATTGTTTTGCAAAATTTGTAACATTGCGTTTTTGGACTATGTTTAGATGTATTTTATTCGATTTTTGTGTTGACACTGATTAGTCGAATTTTTATGCAATTACAAAATCTTCACAAGCAGCACTTAATTAAACAAATCATGGTTAATCACGATTATACAAGGATCTATAGAAGTCCTTTCCCACCGCTTATTTTACATATTTTCATTAGTTGAACATGGTTAGTTTGCAGTTAATTTTGACCTAATGAATTTTATTTATGGGTTAACTGCTGAATGGTATATTCTCAAGAAAAAAGTCACCATGGTGGGATTTTATATTTGTAAAAGCATTAAAATTGTTAATCAGTAAGTGAAAAGAAATTGACAATAATTTTTGATTTTGTTACTTAAAATCCGTAAGGTGATAATTTCGGACACTTGAGAATTTGTTTGGTGAATATATTTAATAGTTTCATTATCGTTGATTTATATAGCTCTAAGAACATACCAAATTATTACAATATAAGAAGTCTTACTGACATACTTTTTACATATATTATATAAATCTATGTATAAAATATTAACTTCAATAAAGGAATTTCTTATTAACCAGGTTTAGGCTCTATGTTCATTATTAAATCACTCTCCTGTTTTTTTTATTTATTTTAATAAATTAAGTGAAGTTTAGAAGCAAAAAAGAAGCAAAAGCTATCAAAGTATCTTTGAAATGAATTAACTTATAATTATGAAATTGTGGAATACCAAATGATCAGAAGTACCAGAGCGCAACACCCACCAGCGCGTTCCGTCATCGAACAATACCGTAGCATTCCAACATCAGACATAGTAGTTCAGACAGAACTGGCTTCATAGCCACAAAAGAGATAACCCAAAAAGGTATAGCTGGGAAAACTATAATAATCTGCACAGATAGCAGACAAGCGCTGGTAACATTGAATAGACCACATGTCACATCAGGGTTAGTAATGCAGTGTCACGAGTCACTAACTCAAGCTTCGGATTGTAATAATATCATCCTGAGGTGGGTTAAAGGACACAGTAGGAATAAAGGCAACCGCATTGCTGACCAATTAGCTAGGAAGACAGCAGGCCTAAGACTCTTAGGACCTAAAGATCTTTTTGGTTGGCCAACTACAACAATCGCGGAAATTGTCAAATGTCACTCCCACGCGCAAACCGTAAAAAGATGAGAAGAAGGACAAGGATGTAGATTTGCCAAGGTAAGACTAAGTAACCTTGAAACGTCAGCATCAAAGAAGTACTTTTAAATGACCAGGAAAACCCTACAATTGACAGTTGGTTTTTTAACTGGTCATTGTCAACTACTGGGGCTAGTAGACACCTCTATACAGGAAGCGTGAACGAGAAGACGAAACTGTATATCCTATGTGAATGCCCGGAGTTATCGTTAATATGAGAGTACGCGTTCGGCGAGACCTGGCCCACGCCTGCCCACATAAGGGAATTGGCCACGGGTGAATTGTCCACCTTTCTAGAAATGGCAGGATGGACAATGAACTAATGACGATAACTCCCTGGGAGGATCCTTCTCTTTAAGTGCAGTATCGCAAACACGTAGCATCTCAGTGCTCTTACTCTCAGTTATAATCTAAGGTCTTTGTTGCAGAGAATTGTTTTCATTTTTACAAACGCATTTCTTGCTATTTCTATCCTGGCTCTTATTTCGGTTGTTTGATCATTATTGTCTGAAATCCAGATTCCTAGGTATTTGTATTTATCAACCGTTTCTATCGGTACATTTCCCAAATGTATGTTTGTTGGTTTATTCCACGTTGCAAAAGACAGAGAAACTTTTAGTAATGTGGTCGCCAACCTCTGTTAATGGGGACGGCGTAGGAAGAAGAAGAATGTTTGTTGGTATATTTGTTCTCTTTGTTATTATCTTGTTATTGTCTGTTTTATATTCATTTTTAGTTCATATTTTTCACAGAAACTCTGTTTTGTTTAGCAGTAATTGAAGTTGTTCAGCAGAGCTTGCCATAATCACGGTGTCTTCTGCATATCTTATGTTGTTAATAGACACAGATACAGAAACTTCGAGCTGCAGACTAGGTAATAGCTTCTTTAATAAAAAATTGTACAGGCCTTCTCCAACGGTGTTAGTCATTGGAAAATATTCTAGACAAAATTCTAAAATATCTATCGCACCATCAGATATTGACAATGCGTGTTTTGACAATCTCATTACTCTTAAATTGGGTTAAAATATTGGTTACCTATCTCATTTTGACATACTTCCCCAAGTAGTGTGGAATATAGGATGTTTTAACTTTATATTTACTGACATTATTAAGGTGTTCTGAATAAGCTGACACCAGTATCGCTGATAAGCAAAAAATCCTTTAACTACTTATTGCTGGCTCTGCTACGAATTTTGCGAATCAAATGAGTAATTTGTAAATGTGTGAGAAGAGACAACAGTGGACCGAGACAGTTTGCACTACACTCTTAATTCTTTGAACTATTCCATTGCAAAAATAGAATTGGATATTTTAAAATTGAGCATTAGACAGTTTTTTATTTTGAGAAATGCTTGATTGATAAAATTAGAAGCGGCATACAACGTTTGTTCTTCGAATAAAAAAACGCGAGGAGATCCGTTGATAATTTGGTTGAAAGATGAATTAACCTGCACCTTACAGTTTCTTTTTTTTGGTTCCGCTCATCTATTATTTATCGAATAGATGACGCAAGCGTCCAAACTTTCATAATAAATTATAATTTATTATAAGGTGATTAAACAAAATTGGGAATTTTAGACAGATAGTGGTCAAGAGATCAACATTGCCTTAAAATAAATAACACCAAAACAAAGATAATGGTTATCGATTAGGTAGTAAGAGAAATAATCCATCACCAGACATGAGAATGTGAGAGCAATACATAGAAACTCTTAACAAGCTTAGATACCTGGGTTCTTGACTAACTTCGGACTTTGATGCTGATTTAGAAGTTAAATTTCGAATAGAAAAGTTAAAAAGACTGAAAATATATTCCTAAGACTTAAAGGTACATCTTTGCGCAAACCAGAAGCCACCTCAGCAGTTCACGCTCAAGCTTTTAATCGGCCACAAGTCCCAAAGTTTTATCAATTATACGGACGCTTGCTAGAATGTGTTGGCTATATCTCCCTCTTTATCTAGACGGCCTTCTATTTTGCCTTTAAACAGTTGTATTCTATATCGATTTTCCCTCACTATATGTTCCAGATAAGACTTTTCCACTAACAGTCTTTAGCATTCTCTATCTTTGTTAACCCTCCTTAGAACTTCCTCATTAGATTTTCTTGCTGTCAACACTTCTTGCTGTTGTTTGTTGTGTTAATGCTGTTGGAACTTTCGTCCCGCCCATGATGATATTCCCTAGAAAAAAATATAAAAAACTAACCTATATACTCCTAATGGCATTTTAGGTGTAGCTCAACAATCAAGCTGGATAACCACTGCAATATTTATGAAATGGATAAAGCATTTCGAAAGTTTTATCAGGCACATCCTGGACGTGTTGTTAGGCATCTTCAAATCGCCGGCTTGTTCAACGAAGCAGATAGCAACGCAGCTACGGTACAAAATGCATGTCACGTATTTAAAAGCACTGGTATCTGGTCGCTTAACCCAAATATATTTCAGGATTATATGTACGAGCCCGCTGAATCCACAAACATACCGCTGGAAGACAACTTCAATGAACAGCCTCCTCAGTTTGCAACAGTAATGAGCTCTGTCGAGTCTGAACAGGTTTTGAAACAACCTTCACAACAAGCGGACGATTTAGTTCTTTTGTGAAAAAGATCCTTTTTAGAAGATTTTCTTTTGGGATGTTTCTTAAAACGGCAAAAATTGTCAATGGTACCCGATCAAATTTTATTTTATAGCTATGCAAAAATTTGTTTCCAAATCAATAAAAACCTGTCTATCGTTCCTCTTACATAAATAAAAAAAAACAACTTTTGAAATTATTCTAGTACCAAAATAAATTCCATATCCCGAAAATATGGATCAGCAACGACAAGCACAACTTGAATCTACAAAATCTAGTGTCAGGATAACAGAAACACGTGAAGATAGTCCAACTCTGTGTCCGTTACAACCAATTCAGCAATTTTCATTTCTATCTTCAAAATATAGCAACAGGATAACAGAAACGCGCAAAGGTCGTCCGATTCTCACGTCAGTCTCTCGTCACTTTACTTTGTACACGTCCACATAATGGCGTCTTGACAAAATTCTAAATATGTATTAACATTTTCAAGAATATTTAAAACTGAAAGTATTTTATGTAAAAGTATTGGTTTTTTATAGTAACTATAATATAATTTTAACGTTAGAAATATATTTTTTACAGTTTATTTGTATTTTATTTAAATATTAAATTAATTTTTGTACTAACTA
This sequence comes from Diabrotica undecimpunctata, assembly GCF_040954645.1. Taxonomy (NCBI): domain Eukaryota; kingdom Metazoa; phylum Arthropoda; class Insecta; order Coleoptera; family Chrysomelidae; genus Diabrotica; species Diabrotica undecimpunctata. Next base: position 54,972,572 of record NC_092812.1, read on the forward strand.
CTATCGCCACCTTTCATCAAAGGTTCGAAGTTTTGCTAGAACTGTCTCATAACGTTCTGTAATATGCTGAAGAAACAAACTGCAAAAAAAGAAAACTGCAATGGGCCGGTAAAGCGGCGTAGACTGACATTTCTCGTCGCAGTGTTGCCGATCTTACAAAATATTTGTAGTTTGTAGACAACTGTGTATTATAAATTTTATTAGAATCAAAAATGATAAAAGTCCAGTATAATAAATACTATTGATGGATTTTGTCTATTTATATAATAACTACTGGCTAAAATCGATTTGTTAGCGAAGTTTAATGCGCACCGGTCTGTCAGAACTAAACAACGTAGTATACTTGTCAACAATGCAAAAGGAATATATAACGACACTTTGTTAATATGTTAGAAGGTGGCGTTCGTAGCAAACATAACAATTTATTGAATTATTCTTTCATCAAAAGATTTGATAATTTAATTATATAATCAACTAGCATCTTTCCTGTTCTTCAGAAGTATCTGATTTTCTTACTAAAGCAATTTTTTTTGCCGGAAACCGATTTCTCAGACGATCTTGCAGGGTACCATATGGAATCGAGTAGAGACTAGCTGTTTTTCTAATTGAACTGGATTTTTGCTTAACCGCATTTAATGCTTGGTTCATCCCCTCCTCGTAGCTGTAGCGCCATTGGATGGATGGATTCATCCCCTCCTCTCTCCAGGAAGAACTGGCTGTGTTTCTTAGGGTAGACTGGGTACGGTTGTAACAATGGTTCACAGCACAGCTATTACAGCTGTAAGCAATGATCAAAACCTTTGATGTGAAGGAATGTTCATTTGTCTATAAATTAATGTCAAAACCAATAGCTTAAGTAAATCAGTTTTTGGACGGTATATGTCATTTAATTAAGTGTGTGCGATTGTTACAACCGACCCCGTACCGGGGGTGATTGTAACATGAATAGGGAACATTTGTAACATTACAAAATAATACATATAAAATTCGTTTTATTATTTTTAATCAGATTTATTAATCAAAAATACCAAACAAAATCGGAGTTTAAACAAATTATATATTTAATCAGACTCGTCGCAGTTTTGGCATATAATATCTACTGCCATCAGTACAGGCTACGTGAGACCATTGTTTGCAGCTATCTTGGCACTGAATCCCACTGTCTCCAGACTGACAAGCAAATAAGACAATAACATTCTTCTTCTGATGATGATTCTCCCGTTGTCTTTGATTATCTTTCCAGTAGATGATTCGAGTACTTTTTTTCTGTTTGTCTATTTTTCTAGCGTTTCTGTCGCTCTTCATACTCGTTTCTAGCAGCTTCCTTTTCAGGAGTATCTGTGTAGATAGCAGAGTTTTTGGTTTTCGACCTCTGTTTCCTAGGTGGAGCTTTAGGGCAAGGCCGTAAAGTCTGAGGTGAGAACACAGACTGCTTGCTGGTAGACGTTTCTGATTGCTGACGCAAAACAGCATCACGAGGAGAGATGTCTAATTCCAGATTCATTGTATCAGCTTGCAATTCTTGGCTAGGTTCTAGAGGTGTTTGTCTAGGCGGTGTTTTTGTTGCTTGGAGCTCGGCGATTTCAAGTGGTGTAAGCATTTGATGGTCAATGAATGTTTTGTTTTTAAGATTAGCTATGGCTGGACCACAAGTGGTCCTCTTCTTCAACAAATATGAAGCACTGATATCAAAATTTAACTTTACTCCCTCATCATCATGTAACCTCTTCTGTCCACTGCTGGACATAGGTCTCTCCCATTTTTCGCCACTCTTCACGGTTCTGTGCTTCTTGTTGCCATTTTTTGGATATTCGTCCAATGTCGTCCATCCAGCGTGTTGGTGGTCGTCCTCTGCTGCGTTTGTCTTCTCTTGGGCGCCAGTCAATTAGTTTTCTGGTCCATCTTGTGTCTGTTTACTCCCTCAAAGGTGTTTAACTACGATGAGATGGGAGTTTCTGTGGTCCATGATAATGCCTCAATGGTTCTGTCACAGAAGGGAAAAAAGTAGACTCAGTAAAATCACGTCGGGAGAGAGGGTCAGAAATGTAACTGTACTACTATCTATCAACGCAACAGGTGATGAATTTTTACCTCCATTATTTGTATTTGGTAGGGTTAAACTGGCAGAAGAGTTGAAGAAGGATGCTTCGAAGGGTACTATTTTTGCTTTGGCTAAAAATGTTTGTTCTAGAGTGAATTCCACTAAGGAAAGTCTGGCTCTTTTGATACTTAATGGCCACAGTTCTCACAAGTAATTATATATGCGAGAGACTACAATGTTCACATGAAAAGTTTAGTCCCTCACACCACTCACAAACTCCAGCCTCTTGACCGAGAAATAATGAGACCCTTCAAGACTGCGTACAATGAGGCTTGTGCAAGTGGATGAACCAATATCGTCCGACCCAAAGGGACATTGGTGGATTGGTTAAAACAGCTTCCAAGCAATTTGTAAGATGGAATTTGCAAAGTCTGGGTTTGCCTGTACCGATTTGTACACATTGCACAAGACGATTTTTACAGATCTAGACTATTTTGCTCCAGCTCACTTTTCTGAAGACAATAAAGCCCATAGTGACACAGTCCCCTGCACAACAACGCCTCCATCTGGACCACCATTGGCTGTAACAGACAGGTTTGATGGAGCTTTATCTACCTCTCCTGAAAAACCACTAAAATCGTGTTCCACAGTTGCAGTTTTTCCGGCCTGCAAATCTTCGACATCAAATAGCTCTACTGTGACAGCTCTACCTTTAGCTACTGCCAGCATTTCTAAATCCTGCGATGGAATTCACAGCCCCCTTATTTCAAATTGTGACGGACAAAGTTTCACCTGTAACAAACGAGGCTAGGAAGAAAATTATTCAAAGAAAGAGATGAAGTGAAAAAAATGAGATTTTGACTGGATCTCCTTATTAAACAATGTTGGAGAATATTTTTAAGGTAGCACAAGAGAAGATCAAAAAGGCAGCAGAGGAAAAAGAAAAGAAAATGCAACCAGCCAGAAAAAAATAAACCAAACAGCTTGAACAAAGGAAAAAACAAACAAAAGAAGAGTCTTGATGTAAATAGACAACTTTTCACGTCAACGATACCAAGCAGTAGAAGCTTAGAAATCAACATTAAAGAAGAAAAACCTACCGAGTGTCTCATCTGCGGATAAACTACAAATGAAGATTGGGTACAGTCCACTACATGCACGGCTCAAGAAAATCTACTTTTTTATAAGTGTGAAAATTGCGCAACATGAACATTTGTAAATAATTCAAAAATATTTACATAACTCATAAGATATTAAAAAAACGTATTTCATTATGCTACTCTCTCTAAGTCTCCCCTATTATATTGAACTTCCTTCTTAATTTTGTGTTTTCAATCCTATATAGTTAATTTGTGGATAATTAAATTTTGATTTGAGTATAAGGCGTGTAAATCAATTTCCTAAATTTGATAATAAGGTAAATTGAGGTAATTAAAAAGAAGTATCTAATATTACCAAAGAAGACTGACAGAAAAGAATCGCCAAAGTGGTCACAGTTAAAGAATACTATAAAAAGATTGGGCGCTTCCATATTAACAGGTTGGCTGCCGCGTGTACCGCCAGCTGTCATTTGAAACATTAGTATTAGACAATACTACATCAGAAATTTTTAAAAAAGTCAATGATTTAAATATTATTGGAGTACCGAACCATTTTAACTTAAAATTCTTCGCACACCACAGAATATATACATTTATAAGCATTTAGATGAATGAGTGTATCACGGTCTGGCACTCAAGGATTTCAGTAATCATTGTCAGTGACCGCCGGCGGATCACGCGGCAAAAAATTGGTCTAAATACTTCGTTAATTTTAGATTTAAGTCTGTTTTTATAAACTTCTTTTAATATCGATAATTCTAGCAATAACAAGAGTTATTAATTACAAATGCTATTCTACATCAGTTATCAATGCAAGCATGCGGTAAGAGGGAGGGTCCCTGTAAGGTGAAATGTAAATAAACTAACTAAAATTTAACGGTGTATATCTAAGTAAAAAATAAATATTTTTAATTACATGTTTAATTGCCAGAACAATTAGCTGCCGCACCACATCCAAAAATAGAACTATCAAAATCTACAAATCAGTGATCTACTATATTTCTTACCGAAACGATACCAACTTGATATCCACCATCCATAGAGGATAGACATTACAAGAAGAAGTGAAACAGTTACAGAAAACTTTTAAAGATGCATAAAAATCATGACAAGAATGCGTCAGTAATACATACAAAAAGTTAACCTGTAACCTTGCGGTTACAGGTAACCTAAAGATAAAGGTGTAACCTAAACTGTGACAGGATAATTAATTATAAACATATACTTTATATATATTTTGCAGCTAGTCATAAATTATTTTAAAAAATAAAGGTAACAGATAGTTTACTTGATCATGCATTGTATCCCACCATTAACCGAACGTACTAATTAACTATATTCTTCCTATTTTCAACATATTTCGTAGTCAAAAAGATTTTCTCATGCATTCTCAGGTTAAAACTAAAAATGTGAAAATAATTTGATATAGAAAAACACTGTATCTCCTAAAACGAAGAGATGTTTTTTAAGTTTATTTCAATACAAATCATTAAATAACATAATTTATACCAACGCCCCCGTTTGAAACAGGTAGGTATTTTAGTGTCTACTATAAACAAGCAGAAAGGTCACAAGTTTGTACAATTTACGAGAAAACATTATTTTAATAAAGAATATACTACAAATGTATATGTTTTTTAATAATTCACTAAAACATACAGATATGACAATATTGTTATAGATGACAAAGGTTTTTTGAATTTTGAAATGGAGAAGTATCGTTGTAGTGATTAATTCTTAGCATTATTATTGTAAAATTATTTAACAATAATTAATGTGTAGCTTGGAAAGAGGAACTGTCAATTAAGGAGATCTTAATCCATTATAGGCCAGCGTCCTATTTATAGATCACCGAAAATTTAATTTTTTTTTCAACCTTTAAAATTTGTTTATTATTGGAATTATATTTCCAATATCATTTCAATAAAAAAAATTTATAAACATAGGACAAATTTTCTGACTTCGATTAGATTATACACATTTATTAATAAAAGTTTCATATCAGCCGTGTTTTATCGTTTACTGAGGGGATTCTTTATAACTTTGACTTTTATACTGGCAAAACTATCACAAAAATGATCGCGAATATTTAACCTTAAGATCAAGAATATTACATGATATTCTAGATTGTATTTCTGAACCTGTAGGTCACTGGTTATTTTTTAATAATTTATTTTCCATTAGAGATTTATTATTTTGTTTACACAAAATGTAAATACTGAACAACAGGAACCTTGCGGGAAAATATATTAGCGAAGTGTCCTAAACAAGTTATAAAACACCCAGTGATTTATTTATAGGACTGGTCAAAATTCAAAAATGCAAATTTATAAAACAATTTTATGGATTTTCCCATATTACGAACAATATTACTGATAATTATCTATTAGTATTAAAATAAATTTGGGCGTTAAAATGATATTTTAATAATATTCTTTCCATTTTAAATTATAGAGACTAGCATGGATTAGTTCTTCTTTTTTTCGGATATTGGCGACCATCATGATAATTTCTACTTTATTCATAGCTGCTCTGAACAAGTACATATGCTCTTCAGATATTCTATTTTTGACGTGTTTATCAATCGTAGTAATCGTTGTTATCAATTCTATTTGTTCATTTTTGTAAACACCTCTTGATTAGTAATATTTATGGGTCGACAGCTAAACTCTTTCTTCTTTTTATATAGACATGCCTCTGTCTGTTTTTCAATGTGTCTCCAGTAAGTCGTCGTTCCATCGTTTTTGTAGTCTTTCTATTGGAGAACCGTTTCTCGATATCTTTACTTTATTTGTTGTCATTCATCATCATCAGTGGCGGTCTTCCTCTTCTTCGTTGTCCGATCGGCCCTCTTCGGTCAAAAACTTTTCTGACTATGGCATCTTCCTCTCGTCTGATTACATGACCTATCCATCTGAGGCGTGCTACCTTAATGAATTTTACAATGTCAGGTTCTCCAAATCTTCTATACAACTCAAAATTGTAACACCTGCGCCACAAACCTTGTTCTTTTATGCCTCCATATATTCGTCTTAGTATTTTTCGCCAAAACGTTTGAGCAATTCTTGGTCATTCATTATTTGTTGTCATTCGGCTTATATCATCGTTCCATTCTACTGGTCTATTCTTTACCCAGTCCTTAATCTACATCATATATCTGTATTTACAGCTCTGTCCCATAGCCTCTTACCATCAATTTTTCTAAGAGTTTTCATCTCTGCTGTTTCTAACATCCTTTTTGTCCTCTCTGTATCAGGTCGTGTTTCTGCCGCGTATGTCGTTATTGGTCTGATGACTGTTTTGTAAATTCTGCCTTTCATTTCTTTCCCGATATTTTTATTTCTTCATATTGTTTCATTCAAGCAACCTGCGGCTCTGTTTGCTCTATTCACTAGATCTTCCACTTCTTTTTCGAGCTTTCCGTAATGTGATGCCTAGATATACTCTATCACTTGTTCTATTACCTGACCTTCCAGCTCCAATTTACATCTTAGTAAATTTGCTGTTATAACCCTGAATTTTGTCTTTTTTGGGGAAATTAACATGTTTAATTTTCTGGCGGTTATATTAAATTAGTGCAGCATACGTTGTAAATCATGTTCACTTTGAGAGAGTAGTACTACGCTGTCTGCACAGCAGACTATTTTAAGTTGTTTTTCTCCCATTTGGTATCCTTTTTTATTATTTCATCGATGATCAGGTCGAACATTATATCACAACTTTGTTAACATTAATGTTGAACATTATCACATCGTTGAATATCTTATATCATTGAAAGTTTTAATTAGGTCAGTTAGTTCTTCTATTTTAACTTTTATTGTGTTGTTTTGGTGGAACATGTTAGTGTCCGTTACTCTATATAACAGTACTTATTAATTGATAGTTTATTAAAACAACATTTATAATGGCTAAGTCACACTGCTGCAAAAAAGAAAACAAATGCATAAATGGCGAAATGTTTAATATAGAAATCATAAAACTCATAAAGCTTCTTGAAATATTGCTCATTGTAGTCTATATTCCAATATCTAAATTTTAGGGTTTAGAGACTCAATGCTGCTTAAGTTTTGCCGGTTATTCTTAATATCTCCGCATCTCTGATATTTCCATTCTTCATTTTGATCTATTTGAGTGGGCCTTAATTCTGCAGTGTACGTCAGAATGGGACGTATTGTTATCTTGTACACTTTAGTTTTCATGTTTACTTTACTACCTTTTGTATCTTGGCGTCTTGCTTCTGCTGGAGTCTGATCAAAATTATTAGAGCCACCTAGTAAAATTTATTTTTTTTACAAAAAGGGTATATAATTGAGTTGTATAATATTAATGCGTTTGTTTCCATTTGATTATCTTGTAACACTTTATAAAAGTACATAAATGACTGGCAACAGTGGCAACACAACGGGCGTGACAATACGTGACTCAGATGCCATTGTTTGTCATTGCTGTTCAGTCTAGCTTGCAACTCATGTGCATATTATTTTGTATTCTTGGTGTTTAGAGTTATAATAATAAATAGTTTCCATTGCCCTCTAGTCATATTCTGACAGTCGTATACTACTTTTTGTGAATCTAGCAAACATTGCATATTCGTTACACCAGTGGTACCAGAACATCATGGAAAAAGCTAAAGACATCTCACTAAGGAAAATAGGGGAAATAAATACTTATTATTGAACACTAATCACTCCCACAGAAAAATATCATCAATTTTTATGTTTCAAGGTTAACTGTGGACCGTATAAAAAAAACTTACAAAAATTTGGATTTGACACGACGGCGCAAACAAAAATGTGGTCGAAAAAAAAAAATACCACCACGAGATAAAAGAAAAATTCGAGAAATTGTCTTGGCAAACAGAAAATAACCTAGAAGGATTTAACGAAAATAATGCAAGAGTATGGCATCAGTATTTCACCAATGACAGCTCGTCGGCGAATAAAGGATCTGGGGTCAGTTGATCAACTTGTCCACGATTCTAAAATAATAATATTCCAGGTTTGTTTTTCGGACGAATCTACCGTGTAGATCCTCATGGATAGAGCTAAATTTGTGATAAGACCTGGGGAAAAATACAGAGCGGATTGTATTATAAAGACATGAAAACACCCCCTGAGCATCATGAGCAAAAGTTGACTCAAGTAGTCCTTATACCGGACAAAAAATTTTAAGACGATTCGTCAATTAGTTTGAATTTTATTCAATTTGTTTATCCCACAGAGCTTCTTTTTTAAATATTAATGCTCAGAAAATAATAATGACACGGCGATTCCGCTGGTACCACATGAAAGAAGAAGACTTATATTTTCAATATATTTAAAAAAAATCAATAAAAGTCATTTTTACTATTGCAAAAATATTTTACTAGTAGTCATTTCTGGCTTATAAATAATTTGAATAACTTTGATAATATTTACACGAATTTTCAAAAAAAAAAAAAATTCGTCTAGATCAATTAGGGTCAAAGTTAGCCACTTTTTTTATTTTATTCACAGCTACTTGGTTTATAACAATTTAGCAACCTAACTAGCGCCATTTTGAAGTTCAAAGTTTATGTGTAAAAGTTTGAGTAAACTTTGAACTTCAACAGAGCGGTCAGTATAGCTTTAAAAATGAAGTTCTATCGAAATCGGCTCGGGACCGGTGCAGGAAAATTATAAAATCCGTGCACTTAAAAAATGTAATTGATTCTTCAAACACATGCTGCTTTTAATATCTGCGGAATTTGTTGATGGATTTTGATCATTCTTTTTTTAATATGTATATACTAGTAGAGTACATTATAAATACGCAATTTTTTTTACCAAATTACTAATGTTTTTGAATAGTCTCTTTGAAATCAAAAGTCATAAAACGTTTATCTGATCTGTAGGAATCTTTTATTGGAACTAAACACTTTTTAACAATTTATCACCAGTATCATGGAGAGAATAAATCGCTGTTTCTATCAAGTCCAAGTAGATAATTCCCACGACAAAAAAAGTTATTTTGAACAGATTTGAAACAAATTAAGATACATAAAACTACGTCTAGCTTTGAAAATTGGTGAAATAAGTTGTATATTTCGTATAATATTTTGAAATTGTAAAAATAAAAACTGATGTCTTTTCACGAATGTCAAGATACTTCTCCATAAAGTGCTTAATTCAACAGTTATTTATTATGGAAAACATTTCAAATTTTCACATCGTTCCAGAATGGAATTGTTTCTTTATCAATAAATTAAAGTTCTTGATAAAAAATTAGAATTATTTTTTAGTCTAGTATTTCCAGTGTTCAAATTCTTTGGGCTCGTTCAAAAGAGTCGTTCAAAAAATTATTAAATAATTTAAAATTTTACTTAAAATTAAAACTAAACCAGTCAGTGTTTCTACTCTACAGCATCTGAACGCTAGAGATAGAAACTGTCAAAACTATAAAGTAATTAAAATCATAAGCTCCAACCCCAAAACACAATAACATGCAAGTTACAAGAATATTTATTAAGAAAATATACAAAATAGAACTCTCTTAAAGCACTAAATAAATATGTAACAAACCTTTCATTCAGCAGTTTAATGTTCAAAATTTTTATCAATTCCAATAATAGTTCTTTCATTTGAGCAATCGATTCGCGTTATATTTTCTTATATTAAATCAAGTGACGTTCTTTGCTGCTTAATATATGCTGATGATGTGAGTAAAAAATACTGGAGGGTAATTAGAACAAAGTCTGAAAAAAGGAATTCCTCATCTAAAGCAACTTCAGAAGAAGGAAGCAAATTTACTGCATTCTCTTATAGTTTGCTGATCTGTAGAGAAGCGTGTTGTAAAAACAAAATTAGCTTTAACGCCTTTGTGAAACCATCCATCAAGCCAGACGAAAATTGAATCAAACAAGCAAGAAAGTTATTAACATTGCACTCTTTACACCTGAGATTATTACGACAGTTCCGTGAGACTTGGTCCATATCATCGAGCAAAAAGACAGAAGAGTGAATGTAAAAGTAGTGGGGACAAAAATATTGTTAGACGGGAAGTGCTATTTTGAGAGGCCACAATAAACAAGGAAAGAGAGTCACTTTCCTTGTTTAAGAAATCAAATTTAGTTGGGTTGTTATTGTTTGTCCCAACTGCTACATGAAAGCTTATTTATATTGAAGCTTTTTAACAATTGAGACTATTATCGTTATTATTTAATTAAAACTTTCTCGTCTAAGACACATCCTGAAAAATATTTTATAGCTACTTTAAATTTGGCGCCTTTGCATTCCCGGATGTCCTCCATATTAAGAGGCCACTTTTATGAATTTTGGTCTCCTTTTCATAACGATTAGATTCCCTCTTTTGTCTTTTTGCTCGATGGTCCATATAGAAAGTGTCCCTTGATGAAAAAGAAGAAGTATTAAAGAAATCTAGTTTGTGTTTGAATAAGTTATTTTAAAAACGTGTAACATTGGTGACATCGGTGCACCGCAATCTTGGTTCTTCGCCGTCTAAAGGCTACCGTTAGCTTTATAGTGAACAAAGAGCTCTAAATTCCAGTTCTGATTGTCTAAAGGGTAGGTCTATGCAAATTTACTAATTCAATTAATTGGATGTAGGAAAAAAACATTTTTAAGCGCTTTTTGGCAGTTTCGACTCACTGTTCGTCGTCTTGATCACTTCCAAAAATCACCAATTGCAAAACATACCATCACACAAGACAAACACAAAATCACATTACTATCCACGCATGTTCAGACTCATCAGATGTTCGAATATACTAACCGATTCTCTGTTAAGATAATGAAGTTTTACTTAGTAACAGGCAATTACTCAACACAGATAACATACACAATGTATTATAAGCCAATTGGCCATAGGACGTTAAAATTAAAATTGGCTAACCCCCACCGATATTCAGAGAGGCTATTGAAATTAAAAAACCTAATAAATTTAATCATCCACAAGAGCGTCGGAATTTATCAAGATGTAGCTTTCAACACTACGGTATTTAAAAACCCTTTCCAAACGCATGGAAGAAATCGGGACCAACCGCGGAAGTTGAATCATCAGTGATCAATTGGAGATAGTTCCAGTCCATCAGGACCAAATATATTTGTAAGTTTCGACATATTTTCATTATTTACTATGTAAATTTCCCTAAAAAAATTGTCTAAATTCATAAAAACGTTAAGACCATTACAATAAATTATAATAGATAATAAAACAATAGCAATAATTTATAGAACATAAAGTATTGAGCTTTGTTGTATAAAACGGTAATGATTTCCTAGTAATACATGTTATACATAATAATATATATTATAATAATAATGCTGCTAACTTCAAACTGCTCACTATAGAGATTTATTAAATATTTATTAACAATTGATTTGAAAAGGTTTAACTAAAACTTTGTAGAAATGATCAATAAACCACAGATAAACCATGATGTCCATTGGAGTGGCAAAAATTTAAATTAGCCGCTTTTGATTTAATTTCATCTCTTAAGGATTTTACTCTCGTAAGGTTTGTTTGATAAAAGTGTAAGCCATGCATTTTGCTATTTTAACACTCTAACACTCAAGAAGTTCCAGAATTATTAATTTATTAGGGCTATTAGTTTAATGAACGAATGACTTTCCTAGAAAACAAAATTATCGACTTATTAAATTTAGTCAAGATACCAGTTTAGAGCATAAATTTAAGAATTTCAATCTTTTAAAAAATAGGACGCTGTAAAATAAACAGTTTATTAAAGGAAGTTTCAAACTGTTCATTAATTTGAAATAACCACTATTCAAATATTTATTTTATAAAAAGACCTGCACAGACAGAAAATGTAAAAGAATCTGTTAAAAAAATACAAGACCTTAAATTTTTTAGTAATATATTATAAAAATTAATAAATACAAAATTAATTTAACACATTCACTGCCAAACAACGCATCTCGCGCGGTTACTCTCGTCAGGTGCCTCCACTGCGCTAGGTGCGTTTCATTGTCGTTTGAATTTAACGTTGTATTGAAAGGAGGAACATCGCTTGATTTGAACGAACAATCGGTTGGCCATCCAGTAGTGATTTAGTAATCGTACAGAGTGGTTGGTCCGAAGTTCTCCTCGTGAAGTTACACAAATATTTTTGTTGCGACATTTTACATGCCGACAAATATGTTTACAAACGTAACTATTATATTTAGTGATTCGGTTTATATTTGCATATGTCTAGAATTAACACCAATATAGAAGTATGCTTGCTCTTTCAACTATAAATGCAGAATGTATCACTTAGCGTTGACTGCACCAGTCGCAGTGCCGGACACGTGGTGCGCACATATTCAAACAATATTATATCTTTTTGTTCTGTTACAGATTGCCATGGATCAAAGACCTGGGCCTTCAAAGGAAAGTGAACCCCTGAAGAAAAGATGTAAATATAATAAAAGAAAGTTGACACATGATAAACTTCTTGCATTGCTTGAAGATTCAGATGAAGATCCGTATGTAAATTATAGTGACGACGATCCCGAATTTAATCCTAACAGTGCCAGCGATTTGGATGAGGAGATTGAACCAGATTTACCGCTAACTACATCTGTGACTACAACTTCTTCGCTAGTTAACCCAGTTGTTACAAATTCTGCTTCAACTACACCAGTTGCTACAACTGCACAATAGTCGTACCGTGAGGTACAAAAGCCAGCTATTTCATTTACAGGTGTTGCAGGTATTCTTGTCAACATAGGAGGGACAGAGCAATAGATTATTTCAACTTATTGGTAACGAAAGAACTGTGTGATATTCTCTGTGCTAAAGCTAAAGCACATAAGGTGGAATTACTTTCGAGAAGCGGTATTTAGTCAAAAATTCATTCGAAGGACATTACTAGAAGTGAAATAAAAAGTTTTTTAGGCTATTATTTCACATGGACACAATTCGTTTTGTAGCATTTGCATTTTCCTTGATATATATTTTGAAATCCCCTCGTGAAATCCCTTCATATATGTATTAAAATAACGAAGAATGTTTTCCATGTTTCTCTGTTCCTATCGTACGAGTTAAAACCCAAATAGTATTTCGTTCTTTTTACGTCGCCGAAATTAATGTAAACCATTTTAAAGTTTGTTTATATCACGGACGCAAATTCCTTGGTATTTTCTTTGATCGAAACCGCTTTTAGGATATTCTGCGTTTCAAATAAATATTCCAGTTGATATGTTTTATGCGTTAAGCGAATGAATTTAATAGATTATTAGATCACTCTCGCTGAGGCGTGGTCAAGAGCGGTGTGCTTCAGCGTTATGTCCGAATTCTACGTCGAATTTGAAAGTTTTATGTTTTGTTCCTTTTCATGGAAAATGAGTAGCAGTTTAATCAGTTTAATGGTTCAGTTGCAATTTAAGTGAGGTTCCAGAAGGTGAAGATCGAGAATCGTTGTTTCCATCCTAGTTTTGTTTCTCCCTGGTTGTCATCCCAGGCTTTTTGGCAGTTTAATAGATCCGGTTTCCGACCCCAGACATTATGTAGAGTGAAATCTATTTCACCAAGTCACAAATATTAAATATTCCCCAATTTTGTTTACATTGTGAGGTAAAAGAAGAAAAATTCCTAAATATGGTTTTATTGATTTGTACGTGTTATTTCTACAATTTGAAAAGTATTTTGATTCAAGGTTGTTTTGTGATATGTTTAACGAGAATTTTGGGTTATTCCAGTTGCGAGAACAGGTTAGATTTGAAAAAGGAGGCTCAAAACTGGCCCCGGCCGATATCGAGGGTCGAGTGAATTCAAGACAGGTTGAAAGATTTGGTCAAAGGGAACGGTTCTTATGTAGTTTTGCGAAAAACCGGCAAATTTGTCAAATAATAAGTGATGTACACCCAAAGTAATGTGTCAACTCTGATACGGGTAATCATTGTTTTGTTTGTTTGTAAGCCGTCTCTCATATGAGATATTTGTAATACGGCGAGTACAACAAATTTTAAGGATGACAACATGTTTCATTGTTGAGTTCTGGTCGTTATTCCAGACCATAGAAGCAGTCCTTTTGTTCGTGTGGTAGAGAGTTTAACCCCAATTCTACCACAGAAATTTTAGTAGGTCCAGTTTCCTACCCCAGAAATCATCTAAAGAACTTTAGTGCAATCCAGGTAACTTTTTTGTTTGAACTCTTGAAGTAAAAATAAACAGTTTAAAATAATAATTGCTTTCATAACAATTTAAATTTTGATAATTAATATTGTAAATCTTATGACAGCTAGTTTTATAATTTTTGACATTGGTTTGTTGTTTTTTAAAAAAGGATAACCTCTTTATGAATATGCAGTTTCATTTTAAAGATATTTCTTTATTTGTAATAAATTATTTCTGCCACATGTTTATAGTCCAGTAACTTCTATATATCTATCTATACAGCCCTTTCTGTCCAATTTTGGACATAGACCTCCTCTTCCTTCTTCCACGTCTCTCTATTGTAGGCAGTTTGTATCCACTTCGGGCCTGCGTGTTTCTTCAAGTCATCTGACCATCTCATTGGTGGCCTTCCTCTTTTTCGTTTGTAACTATATGGTCTCCAGTGTATAATCATTCCATCTGTCGTCTTTCTGTTTTATGGTATGTCCAGCGAACTTCCACTTAAGTTTTGCTATCTGCGTTAGTCCAGTAACTATTTTTGTATCAACTCCCACTTGTAAAACAAAGTTTGTAAACGGATGACGTTTTCTTTGTTATTTTTGGTATACATTTTTGTAACTATTAATATAGTATTTTTGTGCCATCTATATTTTGGTAACTGTTTGTAGAGAGACAACAATAAATGTTTAATTTATTTCTCTAACCAATTTGATTATTATTTATTTTAGAAAAGCCTCCTAACCTCTTTTTGTGTTTCTTATTTTAGGAAGGAAGAGCCTTTTTTTACTTTATCCAGCAAGACTAGGATCCCTCGAAGCGGCGTCCATTTTAAATTGCTAGAGATCTTTCTTGTTGTTTTGTAACCCCTTTGTCTAGGAGATTCATGTAAGTATCCATTTGTTTTATGTTGTAGTTGTCCCAATCCGACCCCTTGCCATTCACATATCCACGACCCAGCTCTCCAAATAAGCCCTGAGTGCCGTTCGCACAGTTTCGTTTATTTTTTTCCACCCCAGTAACTTCTGTCCAAATTTTCAAACCCCTATAATTATACTCTATGAGGTAGGCAAAATAATTTAGTTAAAAAGGGACCTTATGCAAAATATTCCTGGTAAAAAGGCGAATAACAATGATATAGCAGAATGAGAGCGAGCTGATGATAATGGCCACGAGATATATGATAATCAGCAAATCATTGAAATGTTTACTGAAGATCCTTCAAAACCCTTTGATGAAAGTGATGGGGAAGAATATGTCAACAGCGAACATCGGGTAACCCACACTGAGGCTGCGACTGCGGTTGATCTAGCGCTACGCTAGATATTTAATTCTTCATTAAAGCAAAGAAATTTAACTGATTCTTTAAAAATAAATAAAATTTGAAAGGTTTATTACAATTGAGTACTTGAAATATTTTATTGTTATTTTTAGATATATAACGTAGTGGTTCTTAGGGCAACTGCTGTTAGAGGAACTGCATTTATTTCCCCCGAATCTATTGCCAAATTATGTTTCGGATTAAGCGGATTACCGAAGTTCGGATTAGCAGGACTCTACTGTATAAGAAAAAGTCACGTGGCACCTAGTGTAACATATTTTTCGCGCGGGTAGTGAATGTGTTAACTGAAATCGACTAAAGATATAAATATTGAGTAGACATCGAATATAGTAAGACTATCTACTATACAATCTACGAGAAATAAATACGAGAGTTTGGTTTTAAAGTATATTAGTCACAGATCGTTAGAAAAGTGAAAAAAATTATCTAGGTAAATCAATTGAGATTGGCAAAATATATAGTATACGATGAAGAATCATAAGAATAGTCAGTAAGGCAGTAAATCAAGTGTAAATGAAAAAACAACAAAGAAAAAACAACTAAAATAGAGAATTACGTACAAACCAAAACGAGAAGATTGCGTCATTATGTGAATTACTCCAAAGTCTTTCATGGCAACTGTGCAAAGTATTATCAAGTTTCAAAAATAATAAATATATGTCCCATAATAGTATTGATTCATGAATCATTCACTTTATTTTGTCTTTTGAGCTCTTTCCGCTAAATTCTACATGACAGCTTATTATACAGTTCTCAGTACCAACACGATAATTAAAAGAAATCCCAAATTATTACTATAAATTAATCTAAAAACTCTAAAATTCGTATTGTACAATTAGTGAATAAAATAACAGATAAGACAAAAGTTGGATAAACACAGCCTAAATAATAAAATTATTATGTATACCAATTATATCTATAAAATACTGAATGGAATAAAACTAAAGATTTGTTAATTGTTCAAGTCTTTAGAATAAATTAATTTAACATGATTTCTTTAAAAGATTGCCTAGCTGGAACCTTTTCCTGCCTATTTTATTGAAATGCTGGCTTTCTTCTTTAAAACATCCAGGTACCGGCGATGGGGATACATTTTATGGTACAAAGCACCTCTCTTGAGAGCTGATAGACTTTCAAGCAAAAAAGTTCGAAGCAAAAGTATAAAGCCAAGAAAATTAATATAAATATGTATGCTGATACTTGTGAATCTGTATAAACAACTATATGTACTTTATTTTAGAATAAACCATAGAACCCTAATGTCACCGCAGCCTCCAGTTCGATTTATTAATTAATATCATTTATAAAATTTTGCTATTTTTAATATTTTATATTTCCTTTCTGCTGTTTTAGTAAGGTGAAAATTAAGAGTACCATTTAATGTTTTCAAGAATTGATATCATGCGCATATATCCCCTGATTTTATTCTAAAAAAAATATTTTGAAATCTATACAAAAAGATCACAGAGATCCTCGCATACAATATAGTTCTCTATCATATTTATAATAAAAAGATGCGAGAATCTTTGCAAAAGCGAACTGAAAACGAAAAGTTTAAACAAATCACCTTTTTATCGAATGTTTACAGTTCATTTACATTTACATGTGCTTCATACTACATCATACAAAAATTTTCTCCCACGTCATTTTTGAGTTTATAAAATCAATCTTTAATTATCTGACAAACGTTAATATACCAATCGGCCACATTTAGACTACGGAAAAATACTCCTAACGATTTTTCTATTTGCTTACTTTTATTACAGGAATGTAAATTATCGATTTTTCCAATAATAATAGAAAAACTACCAAAAAACGGTACAAGTACTTTTTTAGTTTGCGGTTTGCATTTCGTTTGCCAATTAGTATATTAAAAGTTCATCGAAAACGATCAACTATTAGTCACTATACAGTCTGAGCAGTGCAACCTGCTCATTTGGGCGCATAGCTAGGCCATAAAGTCTGGATCACTATAGTCGTTTTCACTCTCGTCTCCCGATGAACTCGCGAACTTTCTTCGCTTCTTTTTATGTCTGTGTTTTTTCACTTTTTCCGCTTTTGGAGTCCGCGGAGTGCGTTTCGTATCACTATCGAACCGTCGGTTAGATATCACCAATTTGGGCACTTTTGGCGGGTCCTGCAACAAAAACTTCTTTTAGTAAATTAGGCAAGTAAAAAAAAAGGTGAAAAAATCTTAACAGGTTTTGATGGTTCTAAAAGGTATATATATATAAGGAATAACTTTACTGTCACGAATCGTAAGAAGAGCTCTGTCCGCGGTGCGTTGCCGTCTATGCTCATCAGCTGTGCGCGATGATCTGTAGAATTGTAGATCTTCAAAAGTTGTTTAATTGGCGAGTTTCTAAATTAAAATACATAAACCGACATTGACCGAGATAATTGCAAAAAACCCTTATTTTTGCAGTAATTCATATTAATAACGTGGATGTTGCATAATTATATGTAATATTACTACCTGACATTACGACAACTAATGAGTTATTGAAGAGTGCCATCTCAGCTATATGAACAAAATAGATTGTAAGTTATTCAGTTTGTTTATCCCGGAGAGCAATTATTTAAACAACTGTACTTGTCCAAACCGTGACTCTAGAGGTATTTAGCAGATCGCAATCGATTCTTTAACGCTTTAATTTTTATCACCATCATCATTCTGGCCTCCTAAAGAATTTCTCTCCAGTCGTCCCTACCCATCGCCTTTCTCCGCCAAGCACATATTCCCATATTTCTCATGTCCTCATCGATGTTATCAAGGAACCTTGTTCTGGGTCTTCCTGTTCTTCTCTGACCAATGGATCTATCAAGAAGCGTTTTTCTAGCCGGGTCATTTTGTTCCATCCGCATTACAGGTCCTATCCACCTCAGACGTCATATCTTAATATGTTTTACGATATCTGGTTCCTGGTATATTCTACAAAGTTCGAAGTTGTATCGTCTTTTCCACACTCCATTGTCATCCATCCATAGATTTAGAGCATTCAAAGATATCTCCTTTTTTGTGTATGGTGCAAAGTATTCCAATATTCCAATCATTGGGGTGGGATTTCTGCGTCCATATTTCTTTTATAAACTGCTGTAATGCCATTCTGGTATCATGGTCACCTTCTTTATATAATTCAGCTGAGAAATCACATGGGCATATGGGTTTTGCGACCCCTGCTCAAATTGATTGTAAAATAAATAAAATTATCTATTCCGGGTGATTTGTTTCTAGCTCGCTTTTTAACTGCATCGTTCAGTTTTAAGATGTATTAATAATAATAATAATACCTTTTACAGCCTTTATTGAGTACAAGAAGGCATTTGATTCAGTGCGCATGAATGGTCGTTGATAATTTCGTGACCTTTTTGAAGCATATAATGGCAGAGTGGAAGACTAAAATTCACCTTCAAATACCTGGTGAAACCAATATCGAAACTGAAGATATCGCTATTAACCGGGGTCCATTTCCAGGGGGACTCGTTGAGTCCACTTTGGTTCTGCCTAGCGATGAACCCACTATCTCAGCTGCAGAACTCCACAAGTGCTGTATACTAAATATAGTCAGAGGAAAGGTTCAGCCTGGAGGTTTCGATATTCAAGATGATCAAAACATCGAGGCAATGGGCGAAAATGATATGTACAAATATCTCGGAGTACAGCAAGCGCGAAAAATTGACCATAAACTAATGAAAACCGAACTAACTTCCGAGTTCGTACGAAGAGTAAGACAACTAAATCGGTCATATCTTAATAGTACAGCGTCTGTTCCGCGCTGAGCTACTCATTTGGTACTATAAAGTGGTCAAAAACGGATATAGAGAGTCTTCAGCGGAAAGTAAGAACACTTCTCATAAAGGCGCAAAAACACGCAGTGCAGTAGAGAGAACAACATTACCGCGATATTAAGGACTTATGGACATAGGTGAGCAATTGGATAAACAGGTTGCTAATTTAAGAACTTATTTTCAGGTGTAGGCTGAGACATCTACCTTACATCGAGCAATGTGCGCAGTAGATGATACAACGCCGCTTAAACTGAGGGAACAAGAAATGCCGGAGAGCCGTATGGCTAAATCTGGATAATACGTCTTCAATTTTAAGATGTATTAAAAAAAGCAACTTTATCAAAATTGTTATTAAAAAGAACTGTTTGAAGTGTGTTTTTTTTAAATGAAACTTCAAATTGAGGCGTGCTGAAAAAATTTGCAATATCTCGCCTTCTTTGGCACGCAGAATAATTTTTTTTCTTAAATTGGAAATTTATTTTCACCTCCCAGAAATTCCGGAAAAATAAATAATTAATTTTTGTCATAAAAAAGTTATTGAATTTTTTCATCACACTGACAGCCCTTTGCGTCCACTGCTGGACATAGGCCTCCCTTATTTTTGTCCATTGTGCACTATCTTGAGCACTTTTGATCCAATTTCTTGACATTTTCTTGAGATCGTCAGTCCAACGAGTAGGGGATCTTCCTCTACATCTTTTGTCTGACATCGGCCTCCACTCAAGCAATCTTTTCGTCCACCTTTCATCACTGATTCGAGCGACGTGTCCGGCTCAGTTCCATTTCATTGTAGCAATTCGGGAAATTACATCGTTAACTCCTGTTCTTCGTCTGAAGTCTTCCTTTCTAACTCGGTCACGAAGCGATATACTCAGCATTGAACTTTTCATTTTCCTCTGCGGTCTTGTATGTGTTGTAAATTAACCTTGTATATCGGTAGTCAATGCGGCATGCTTGTATTGCTTCCAGGATTTTGTCAAATTCTACCCTGTCAAAGGCACTATGGAAACAAAAAGAGAAATCAAACGATATCTACCTAGCGAAACCGAATTCAAAGCAGTGGCTATACCGTTCTGAGGAGACCTAAAGAGGTCGAAATACGTATAAGCGGCTGTCGCTGCCCTGTATCGAAACAAAAATCTAACACCGTCATTATGCTTTATGGAAATTTACAAAAGCCAGAACGAGTGGTCGATTGTATTCGATAGTCTTTTCTATTACCGTTCTATTAATTCTACTATCTACTAATAGATATTTTTTACATAAATATATAATATTACTTATAAATTGGATACTCCAAATGTGTTTATTTAAATTAAAATACGAAACGACTTCAAGTTTTTTGAATGTGACCTAACACAATGCTTGCTATGAAAAGTTGCTGTAGTTGCGGCTGTATTTGCACGAAGCCCTTTTGGAGTAGGAAAAATTCCGTCAGGTTCCGTCAGTAAAAGCAGGAATTATTCCGACCTTAATCGGGGATTTAAAAGGTTTTAAGCTTTTAACGATCCATTCGATTTTGTTTTTTGTAAATATTTTTCCGCTAATTGCCTGCTGGATCTGTTGGAGCCTCTGCCAGCTGGATACTTTGCGGTTCATCTTCTAGTATTTGTCGAGTCCGTAAAATGAGTCTTTAAAATGTCTAATAGTTTCCGTTAGCCTCTCAGTGTAGTCACCATTCGGCTTTTTGCCGAATTTTTCCACCTTTTATGATCCAATGTAGACTGGATATGGAGACGCGGTTCAGCTCCGAATAAATTAATAATATAGTATAAATGAATGATTATTACATTATAATGGGAATTTTAAAATACCTTATAATTATCGAGTACTACTTGGTCTGCCTCCGTCAATATTGATGATGGCGCCCCTGAATTGGCTTGAGGAGTTGCTTGTGCATTAGCTAGTGCAGTAAGTAATTTTGGAGCGTTCTCTTCATCATCGGGATCGTCAGGATCTAGTTGTAGCATCAACTGTTTGAACTGAAACAATATACAAAGCTTTTATATTTTCTAATCGCTGAGTACCGAACAAAAAAACTTACGTCTATGTACTGTCGTATGAGATCTCTTCTGCCATCCACATCCAAATACTCCGAAGGTTTGCCCTGTTTCAGTTTATGTACTGTCGCTTTTGGATTGAAGAGTGCATTCGACCTACGCTGAATAGCTTTTTCATAAACCTTCGCAGCTTCTGATGGAGAATACTGTTGAATTTTCCTAAAAACGTTGCCGGTCGTCAAGAAAATGATTCATATCGTTTAAATATTTTAAATTCTTAATCAGCTTACCATAATGAAAAATTGAAATTAACAGCTGCAAAACAACTCAAAGTTTTGCATCAATACCAAGACTTACCCATCACTAAGTCCATATATATCTTTAATATGTTGTTTTAACATAAGAAGAAGTAAGCATCCTTGAGCGGCTGTAATACATGCCTGCAGTTGGCTTGTATCTTCAGGTACACGACTTAACAGACTCTCTTCATCATCATCATCCTCGTCAAGAGCAGACACCATATTAACTGGCTCGCCATTTTCAGTATCAATAATTTTACTTTGACCCTCAACAGCAATCAAATCCTAAAATATTGTGGTAAAAATTATTATTATTTACATCACGTGTCAGGTAAATGATACTTACATCTCTGAAATTCTGCAACAAATTTGTTCCAGAGACTGAGATCATAATATCAATATGATGCACGATAAACAAGGGCTCATCCTGAACTTGATACGGGAAATACGCCATATTATCGGCCAGGTACAACATGTAGGATAATGTGGTGCGCTGGAAATACCACATAAGTCATTTAGCAAGTAAAAACACTGTATATAAGAAGGGGAATATGCAGCAAATACAAAATAATACTTTTTACAGATCTTACAATTTATATAATTCACACAATCAACTGTTGACAGTAATCTTAGCGTTGACATTGTTAAGAAAAGAGGCCAGGGTAAATGAAAGTGGTTATATAAAAATATTGCTTAAGTTTGTAATAGTCAGTACTATTTCTTTCATCAAATTAGGCTCAAGAATATTCCTCATCCGATTTTCTCAACGTTTAAATCATACCTCTTTGGGTTACCAGGATACTTTTTCCTTCATTTTACCTCCAACGTAGGCTAGTACTATCACTAGCTAGTTGTACATACAAAGCCAACATTACTAGCTCCATTTAGGTCGCTTATAAATTCTTGTAGTTCTACAGGATTATTAGGAATCAGAACGATGTCGTCTGCAAATCTTGGCTGAGGTATTCTCTATGAATCGATAGGCTTCTTTTCTGCCAGTTCATTTTGCTGAATATATTTTCTAGAGTTGCAGTGAAGTGCTTCGGTGATATTGCGTCTCCTTGTCGGACGCCTCTGGTAGTGGATAGCCACAAAAAGGAAGAAACTACCAGTTTACGCGTCAGAAACCTGAATGATAATAAAAAGCAAGGAAGAAAGTAAAAAAAAATATAAATAAAGGGTTTATAAATTAAGATGAAGATGAATATGCTCATTTATATATAAATGAGCATTGATTTCCATCTAATCACTTTATAGTTTTAGGACAATAAAAATACTTACAGCTTGTTCATCGAACTGTTTTAAAATATTAAGTATTAAGGCACGTCTTTGTTGTCTTGAACTACGCAGTATTGAGTACAGATAGCCATTTAATGCTGATGGATACTCCCCTTGTTCTTTCACGCCCGAACCTCGAACAATGCTATCACTTTGCAAGATCTTCTGTAGTTGGTAAGACAATCGTATACCCAATGATGACTTGGTGTGTATAAAACCTGGATATTTCTTCTCAATTTCCAGTAACTGTTTATCTGCACTATGCGACACAACCTTTTCACAATCTGTACTCATACATATTAAATAGGGCACTATTTGCACAGGGTGAACTAAACCCTGCTGTAAAACTAATTGTATCACTCTAAGGGCTGGCTGTCGGACTTGCACGCTGTGATGTAAATACGATTGCATAATTTCTTTGAGGTAGAGCTGAATCACTGTACTAGCCATTCCGGAAGACACATCGCCCATCTCTTTCAAATTCTCTTCCTTAGACCTCTTATTCCCTAAAAATTAAAAACAGTTATCAATAAAAGATGGACCGTTGCTTAGGAGGAACCAAAGTGACACAAGCTTGGAAATTCATAAAAAGTATTAGAAAAGAAAGAAAAGATGAGGGAAATATAAACCTGATTCAAAATAAAAAGTGGGAAAAATATTACGAAACGCTATTAACAGAAAGTAGGCACGAATTTATGGAAAGACCTGACTATATCTCAATGACAGAAAACTCAGAGGTGCATAAGATAAACAAAGAAGAACTGAAAAAAGAATTGAAACAAATGAAAAATGGAAAAGCACCCGGGCCTGGAGACATTCCCATCGAGTTAGTGAAACATGGACCGGATGCTCTTTTGGAAAGCATAGTGAATATTTTTAATAAATGCTTAATTGAAGGCCAAACGATTCCAGACGATTGGAATTTGGCCCACATTAGCCCCATTTATAAAAAGGGAGACAGAAAAGAATGCGGAAATTATAGAGGCATTAGCGTAACTAGCTCGCTGGGAAGGTTATATGGTCGTATATTGAAAAGAAGAATAGAAGAGGAGTATAAAGAAATTGAAGAACAAAGCGGCTTCAGAGCAGGAAGATCGTGCGTGGACAACACATTTACCCTTCAACAAGTAATTGAAAAACGAACAGCTCGAAACCTCCCTACGCATCTGGTATTTATAGATCTGGAGAAGGCTTATGATACAGTTCCTTTAAAACTCTTATTTAGTGTCTTGACGAAAACGGACCTAGTAAAACATATCTAAAAGCAATACTGAACATCTATAAATGTCCTCAAAGCACTGTAAAAACAGGAAATACTTTCTCAAGGGTATTTACAGTAACGAAAGGCTTGAGACAAGGATGTTGTCTTTCCCCCACCCTATTCAAAATATATATCCAAGAAGCACTGCACCAGTGGAGACAAAAATGTGCGGGAATGGGGTTGAAGCTTAACAACCATTATCTGACAACGCTGTTCTTTGCAGATGATCAAGTACTAATTGCAAGCTGTGAAGAAGATGCAGATTATATGCTTAGAAAGCTCAAAGATGAATACGAAAAATGGGGGATGAGTATGAATATGTCTAAAACAGAATATATGCGAATAGGCAATGAAGACGAAGACCCGGATTTGGAAATTAGACAAATGAAAAGGTGCTACGAATACAAATATTTGGGAAGTATTATCTGCAGTAAAGGAACAACGGAACGAGATATAGACTATAGAGTGCAACAAGGCAGGAAGAGTGTTCAAATTCTGAATTCGATACTTTGGTCCAACAAAGCTACTATGAGAACTAAAATGACTATCTACAAAGTAATTGTAGAGCCCATTCTTACATATGGAGCAGAATGTTGGCAAATGACAGTAAAAGGAAAGAAAAAAGTTGACACGGTTGAAATGGACTACCTAAGAAGAGCTTGCCGTATATCAAGAGTAGAACGTATACCTAATTCTGAAATTAGAAGAAAAACAGATAGAGTACATACAACTTCTGAAAGAATAGAAACTAGACAGTTAATATGGTATGGACACGTACAGAGGATGGACGACAACAGATGGCCAAAAAGAGCTATGGAATACAATCCAAGTAATAGAAGGAAACGAGGAAGACCAGCCAAGTCTTGGATACAAGGTGTTATGGAAACCATGAAAGATAGAGCCATTGATGAAGACACCTGGAGAGATAGAAAAAGATGGCGATCGAAATGCGGGAAGCGGCAGAAGCTGTAGGATCCCCGCTTATATATATATATATATATATATATCAATAAAATATTTACTGAAAATTTAGTTAAGCCCTAAGAAAATATACAATATATTATCTTGGGAGCATAATACTGTAACAAAAAATAACTTTACTGACATAGACATATCATGAACATTCTTCACAATTTACCTTTTACACAACTCTTTGGGTTAAAAAACTAAATTTCGAGTATAAGGATCCCATGAGTGTAAAGTTTGTTTATTGTTTGTGTTTATTTGAATCACCTATAGATTCACCACCACGTGTTTTTCCAGCACTATCATCACTACTGCATTTATATTTCACATGTGATAAATATTGTTCATTCGACATTTTCAAAATCACAAGGAATTATTGACGATAGCATTGACGATACATCAGTCATTTGGTCCCAAGGTAGGGATGCTTTGGTGTGTGTTTTTGGACATGAAAATATTCAAATAATAATCACCACTCTAATAAAGGGGGAGGAAACAAAAATCGTTATTTGTCACATTTAAATGAGAATATGTGTTTAAAACATGGGATAAAATATTAAAAAACGTGTTTTTTCAAATTTTGAGGATTTTCTCGATCGAAAATGAAAAATCTAACTCATCCATTCAAAAGACCGAAAAAAAATATATGAAAAACAATGATTTAGAAGTTTGCTGAAAATTACCTACATAACCTATTTTTTTTAAATACACATTTTTGCTATAGGGGACCCAGGGGCCACCTAGGTAACTAAAAATTTTGCTAAAAGGGTTTCTAAATATATACTTTTAAGTGCCCAACGCCAAATAAAAAAAATCCAACCGAGTGCAGTTTGTTTCAAATGTTTAACTTGCTTTAGACGAAAAAAAGCAAAAAATTTAACGTTTTTTGAGCTTAATTTGTTAATAACTAATTAAGTCCAAAAAATTGACTGCCGCCAACATATACGTTCTTGTTATAGGGGTCCATACTACTCAAAAAAATGTCATTTGTATGGAGGGGTCAGTGTTACGAGAAAAATCTTTTTCCCTGGACTTTGACAAACTGCTTTAGATATTTTATTAGGTTAAATTGATCAATCATCAATATTAGGAGTGAAAAAGTAATACTTACATTCCAAATCCTGTTGTATCATTCTATTTTCTTCTTCAACTAGATAGTTTTCAATGTTAATCAAAACTTCAACTTTCATTCTCAATGGAGCATCCTCTGATGTAAGCTGTTTATGATAAAATACCTTGAGTTCATTTTCCAACATAAATTCGTAATGCCTAATGCAGACACTTCCAATTGCTTTCAAGGTATTCACCTGTATATCTATATCATCTCTTTGGAGAAAAAATGTCATGGTTTGATACACTACATCCTTAATGTCGGACTGCAATTAAAAATATAATCATGCATTGCGATAAAGTCGTTAATGAAAAAAGTAACAGAATTAATTTAAATGGATCATATAAACAATACTTTAAAAAAGCAACAACTTACCGACAAATCCCCTAACACCTCAGGATCCTTGAAATCAAAGTGTCTCAACAAGAGTCCCACAATAAACAAGGATCTCCTAAAAACAGCTTTATATTTTACCTCTTGGTGAGTACTATAATCCATATCTACCCAATTTTTATATCTGATTAAATACTCATAAAACTTGTTAAAACAGTCTCTAATCAGCTTATAATTATGGGTAACTTTGTTGATAATAGAACCCAAACAAGACAAGCAACTGCTCACTATAGGTCTATCATGTTGTAGCACCAGCTTCATAGCATCTTCTTCCAGCTGGGCTAAAAATGAGTCACTAGGATGCTCCATAAGAGGAACTACTAATTCAAGCATTCTGGCGACACTGCTTATTATTTGAATATCACCAGCTGATTGACATTTTAAACCTAGATAGGGCTGAAGTGTACTAGCATGTTTGACTAGTAATTGAGGCCTAATTTTAGCAAAAAGATGTAGAGTTGTTAAGCAGGCTACAAGCCTTTGTGATGAACCACTGTTATCTGTATTTTCTTCTAGACTAAGTACATTTTCTATTAAACAATCGACAATTTGCCTACAAGCTAACAAAAGAGCTTTAGGAGGCTCTGTCATTACTTTTGTTGAATCATCTTTATCTTCCTTTGGTTTAAATAACTGAAAGGTAAAGTCAATTAGAATAACAATATTAGTTTTGATTACAAAAACTACTTACACTAACTAAAAGTTGCTCAAACCACTCTAAACCAATTTCTTTTGATGAAGCAACAACATCAGTAATGTTCATGACCTTTCTTAATAATGAGGAATCTTTGGTCGGAGTAAACCACATGTTCTGAAACACTTCCATAACCAATTTCTTAATACCTTCTTCATCATTTACCCTCCGAATCATTTTTACACAAATTTCTGGAATTTTCGGAAATTCAGGGCACTCTATGCATATGTCTTTTAATATTTTGATTACACGCTTTCTTACGCTAACACCTGTATCTAATATTCGAGCTGATAGCATTTCATAATAAGTGCTTATTAATTCTGGACGACTAAGCACGAATTTACCTACTAAATCTACAGCTGCCTCCCTTACGGACGTAGAGTGATCAAGAAATGAATGGTTTACACCCATTTGCATGTCATGTCTTCCCAGAACCGATGGATCTGCCTCAACTATCATGGTAAGACATTTCATTGCCTTTGTTCTAATGGCAATCGAAGTTTCTTTCAACACTATCAAAATCTGCATAAAAAAGTCGTATTTAGTATAAAAAAAATCAAATTCAGTTTTAACAAATAAAAATCCAATACTGAACAAAAACATTAATATCTTAGATAAAAGGTATACATGCATGTAAAGACACCGACATTCTTACAATGCTATGCTAGAATATACAGAAAGTTGGAACAGGATGTCAGCGGAACTCAATTTGTCTTTCGAAATGATCTAAGGTACTCGACAAGCCTTATTTGCACTTAATGTTATGTTTCAGATATACCTGGACATAAATAAGCATATTTATTTATGCTTTATTGACTATAATGAAGTCCTCGATAATAATCTTTTCTATGACAATCTGATAAAACTATTACAGGAAAAAAAAGAGCTCGACCCAAAAGAAATTAAACTTACTTCAAATCTCTACTAGTGATTTACAGACAGAAAAAATACAACATAAGATCGAGATATTATGAATAAAGCATTGGCTGATCAGAAATATTGCATTAAAATTAACGGTCTAGTTAACAATCAATAAATAGAACAGATATATGAGCAAGATTATCAGTGAATGATAGGCAGTTACCTTATTTATCCTTTATTTTTAGACCCGTTTGGTATATTAATGCATGCTTTTTATTTGTTGAAATATGTAATGGATATGTATAAGTATGTAATTTAATTTTTGTGTTATACTTACAGCTTTCAGATATTGGTCGAAGCTCTGAGAGAAATATCTCTTGGAAGCAAGAAATTGTGCAATCAGTTCTGCACTGCTATAGTCAATGTAGGTTTGGAAAACTTGGACTCGGTTCCCTGACGATATTGTCTCTTGGAACGGCTTTATTTTACTTAACAGGAATTTCTTCTTCTCATCTATTTGTGCAAATCTTTCTGTATTTTCCTGCTCCGAACTTTTCTTGTCCTTTTCCGTTTCTTCTTCGGACTCGTTCTCTTCATCTCTGTACCTCTTCGACCGGTGGTTATGTTCTCTAGAACTGTTGTTTTTCTTGTCGCCCATAGCCAACTGAGTCTTCTCAGAGACTGCCTCCTTGTACCACTGGGCTATATAAAAGTGTCTTGCATATTTGTAAGCTTCGTCATTTTGAGCATTTACGGCGAGAAAGTCCAGTAAAACCCGCTGGAGGAATTGCGCACGCTCGTGATCGTTGGTGACGACATTATTCTTTTTCTAAAACAGAAAGATGTTTGTTTTATTTGTATACGAAGCAGAATAGAGAAGTAAAAAGGTTTACAGAATAGCTAATGAAATCAAACAACAATGACTGAGGTAAAATATAGGATACTGCATATATAATATGTAATATTCAACTATATATAGTTGAATATCAAAAATGTAGACACTAAATTTTCGGAAATGGTGATAAGTTGTTATTGGTCTTGAGTGGCACAATTTTTTTTTTGTAAAGAGAGAAAGAGCTACTTGTACTGAAGAATTTTTACAAATTAATATGTAGTACTATTCTCTCCCTAGCGCTAAGAAATTTCTAAGCAAATATGTGGGATCGGCCACAATGCAACTGAATTAGTTAGACACCGGATAATATGGACCAACAAAAAGGCAAAATATCTACACAGTATGCTCAAATTAAATTTATCAAAATGTCAGGTTTGACTATCTTCCCCAAACCGCATCTAAGGATTTAAAGAAACTATTAACATTACCAGAAAAAGATCTATAGCAGTTTAACAATACATAGTGACTTTTTATTTAAATATGCTTTAGCAGAAATACCATTTATTTCAAAATGCTTATCAATAAAATATTTGTCAAGGCTGATTGTATTACAAGGCAAAGTGTTTTTTACCCAGATTGCAGTATCACCTCAATTATTTGCCGCTAGATAAAAATCAGGTATACCGTAATGAATGACAGATGTTGAAGGGTTCCATATTTCAAACAAAAAAGAAAATTTATAGAATTGCAAACTTCAATGTCATTTAATAAATCATTGATTTTATTAACACTCAATCTTTATATTTGAACATAAAACAATAGATGCTTTGACCCACCAATGTTGGTTGGTTATATAGTGCATAAAGGAATTGTTGGTAATAGGATTGCTGATAGTCTTGATAAACGAGGTAACTTTTATTAGACTCAGGCCATTGTGCGGTATCAAAAACCCATATAATGGAGGATGTCCAAAAATGGGGAAATGGAAAGTTAATATAGCCTACTAGGAAAACACCCCAGGCCAAAGTTAAGCAAAAAGATTACTTCAACCTCCTGCTTGCTACGCAAAAACACTCTTGGAGCTCCAAAAGACTGAACTCTAATAACAGGTGTTCTCACTGGCCCTGCTCACTCAGATATCTCTATAAAATAGGACAAAGTGACTCAAGTGATACAAGTTGACTCACGCATCGGGGTTTGGATTACTTCCTGATGCAGATGCTCACAAGACATGGTTGCTTCAGGGCATACCTTTACAGATTTGGAAAGGCAGAAAATGACAAATGCCTGTATTGTGAAATATCGGACACTGTCTCACACACTCTATTGGTATGCGATAGATGGATAGGTGAGAGGAGCCTGCTTGAGGGAGAGCTAGGAAGTAGGGTTTAGTCACGGAACTGGTGGAGAAGATGTTTAGGTCGTCAGATCGGTGGAGAGCAGATATGTGAGGAGAACATTACAGAGAAAGAAACAAGAAGAAAGGCAACCCAAAGGGAAGCAGGGTGCCCAGGAGCAAGCGAGAAGATAGGGCAGAATGAGAAGGGGTGAGATTGAACATGAACAGGGAGGAACAGAGGGAGAGAAAAATTCAGTCGTAGTGAGAAAAAGAAAAAAAAAATGTTGACTCACGCTACGTTGCCAAGTATATTGTTATGTCAACCCGCTCGTTCGAATAGCTCATTCTGAACGCTCGAAGAAGCTACCTGTCTAGTCTACATGATTCCACACTTTTACAATCATGCTAGGCGAACTATAAAGCAGGTATTCGAGATTACCAAGTAACGCGCTCTGACGTCACGAGGGCGCCTAGAAACTTGTCAACGGAAGGGACTTTAAAATATTATAAATTAATTGTGTTTTTAGTGTTAGTGTTAAAACACCGTAAATAAAAATTAAAATAAACATCAAAATATCTTTACAAAAGGAAAACAAGACAACTTTAAGAAAACCCTTAAATTTAAATTTATATATTTTGAGAATACCAAATTATTCAATAAATTCATAAATTCTTACCTTATTCTTAGAAGCTTTCTCGTCACTGTCTTTTTGTTCCTCTTGCTTAATATCTTTGATCATCTGATCAATTGTGTTGAGTTTACATCTGGACAAAACACTATCTTTCCTCAGCTTCGCTGCAACAACCCCTAAATAATCTAAACTAGCCACCCTGAGAGACATATCCGTTCCTTTATTTGAGAAATTTTTGACCAGCATCTTTCCCAATAGACAAAGTAAAAGTTCAGTAGCTGGCCATTCAGGTTTATTCACAGTTGACAGCAAATCTTGTACGAAATTCTCAAAGAGAGGTCGGTAGTCGATATCTTCTTGTTTATTTCCGCATTTGTTAAGAAAAACTGTAAGGAATGTTCCTGCAGTCGATGTTGCTTTTTCATATTTATTGCAAATAAGGATGTCTGTATCGACCTACAAAAAAGAAGGTTAAATGATATCATAAAAGAGAAATATTGTAATGTCCTTACTTTGGATGGTACTTTGTCATTGCTTTTATCTCTACCTTCCTTTTGTAGGAAGTTATCTGGTAATGCGACTACGCATTGTATAAGTTGTAGAACTAGAGCAGTTAACATCTGTATGTGCTCTTCACTATTTAACCTATATGTTCTTAAACTACGTTTTGTACTAGGAAGACGGGCAATAGAAGCTAATATGTCATCTAATAACAGCCTTCGATGTGTTTCATATTTTGTGAAGATCTGAAAAAAGGAATAGATTATACTGTATACATAAGAAACATTTTCCAATTGTAAGCAAGAACAATATTTTTTTTACTGAGAGATAGATCATTTGTACTTCTTACCGTTGTGACAAGTTTCAGACAAGCTAATTGAAGTTCACTAACATTTTCAGCAAAAAATGGTGAAACACCCATGGAGGAAGCATGAAGCACAGAAGTATCGGTCAAAATTTGTATATTTAATAGTTCTGCTAATAAATTTACCAGTTCTGAAATCTTTGTATACAAAACTAGGATGCCTTTTTCCGAAACTTGGGTGTTTTTCTTTCGGCGACCATCTTTCTTTTTGTTGTCTAATCTATATGTTGAATCAAACGAAGGAAAAATCGTATTATGAAGTTGGTATTTGATGTAAAGCACTACCCTGTCTATAACTTCTTCGAGGTAAACACGTTTTGACATATTTCGGGATGTCATTATATACATACAAACCAAACAGGCATCTGCTGCACCCATTACCCTTTCCATTGCTGTCTCAAGCCATAACTGCCGAATACTTTCATTGTCTTCCTAAAATTACAAAACGAAAATTAGTTTATCATATAAATTAGTATACTATAATCTAAATATATATTTCAATTGTATTTAACAACACAGACAACAACAGATATATTATGAACTTACATCAGATATTGGTGATACCCTGTCTCCTCCCCTAATATTTAATTCCAATATATTTAGCAGTCTAGTCAGCTTTTCCGTTGGTATCATTTCCATTGCACCAAGTATTTTTAATTTAGCTGCTTCCGTACACAACTCTTGCATTACATTTCTACCTAGAAGATATTCCTCCTGGATCATACCATCCTCACCTAAAACAAATCGCATATAAAACCGATAAAATAAGATAAATTTTAAAAATATTCCTGAGCAACTGTATTTTGACAACTCCAACTATAAAGCGCACACAATTTCGACAATATAAACTATGAGGATATTGATTCTGTTTTAGTTAGTAATTGTAAATTTTCTTGAGTTTAGGACATCCTCGTTTGATACCGTTGAAGGACCAATAATTTTAGATATCTGAAAAAGATACTAACACTACGTTTTTACTTAATAGACAAAGATGACAATCATATAGTCACCCCATAGTCTTCCCTCCACATTGTGCATGAACCCGATTGTTTCGATCCAATTACACTCTTCAAAGTGTCTATTATTTCAGAAATAATAAAAAGTGTGGCAATAAAATTCAAGATGTGGACTGTTTACAAAACTGCAGAAAGAGTAAAAATAATAAAATGTCGCACAGATTGACGGATCGTTACGTATGAGATCTCATTGGAAAGGGGAGAGGGTAACTAGAACAATGACGGAAAAAAACAAACATAGCGGCATTGCTTAAAGGGCATTACATCATATCTCTGTTGTTATTGGACCGATTGGAGCGTATGATGCGTTAAATAAAAGGAGAGGGGATATAACGAATATCCTCACGTTTTCTATCAGAATAAGAAAATAAGTGAGACCAATAGTAAGTATTTCATTATTCCATGAGAAAAATTTAAAAGGTTGATAGAAAGTTGTAAGAAGATTTCAATTACCTATATCAGCAACATCAATATCTTCCCCTGATCGCAGAACATGTTCTATTGATTTATTAAATTTATGGTAAGTGTTGGTTTCCATCAACTCTTCCTGAGATAACTTTTCTAAAACTGGAACGAATTTCTTCTCAACTCTTCGAAGTTTGGGTTTAACAAGAACAGGTTCTGGTACTTCTTCTTTGACTACTTTTCGTCGTTTTCCTACTAAAGCAGTAAACGTATCTGGTTGATAATCATCATCACTGAGATTCCCTGATGCTGGACGTTTTCTATTATGTCGTTTTCGCCTAAAATTAAAAAGAATATATACACGCACAACTCTAACTATCTAATTATTACTTACCTACTATCCAGATCCTCATCAGATTCTGAATGTTCTTTGATGTCACTGAGTTCAATACCCAGATCTTTGGCTAATTTGGGTTTAACTTCCATAAATTCCCTAAGACTTTTCTGTAAAAGCATTTGATCTTCTTCGGATAACCTATTCAATTTTATAACTGGTTGTTTAATCGTTATAGCACTGGATGAGATTTTTGGTGTTTCTTCTACTTCAACTTTAGTTTCAATTTTGGGTTTCTTTTCCTCTTTTATTACTGTATCATCAGTTAATTCTTGAGGTACGTCTTTTAGACTGTCTATTGGATCTGATTGCACTTTTATTTCAGTAGCCATAGTGGAATTTTGCTTAAGCAGCGTTACTGGAATTTTTTGAGGTATATCAGTCTTTGTTGAAATTTTTGCGTCTGTTTGTTGGCCTACAATTTAAAGACAAAACTGCCTTCACTGATAGTCTAACAATATATTGTTAAAATTGATGATACTCAAATACAAAATATATATACAAATACCCAAAAAGAAGCACAATATGCAAAAAATATGTTTATAAAATTTTTATTATTGTAAAGTTATATCTTTTGAAATGAAAGATGATTTATTTGTTGTAAACACAGACAGTGAGTCATACGTAACTCGGGATTATATAGGTTTTATAGGGTACAAAGGAATCATTCCAGAGTTTGGCTGATGTCAACATTCATAACATTACCAAAAAAACCAAATGCAAAAGAATGCCAAGACCACCGGATAATAAGTTTAATGAGTCATATGCTCAAAATATTTTTAAAAATTTATATACCGGAGAATATACAACAAACTTGAGCAGGACATAAGTCACACAATTTGGATTAGAAATGCACTGGGAACGAGGGAAGCCCTGTTCGCTGTGAATGTACTTGTGCAAAGGTGCATGGATGTTAATCAGCCAGTATATATGTGTTTCTTGGATTACAACAAACCCTTCGATAAGATCAGACATAACCATCTTATCGAATTACTTGAAAAGAAAAACTTAGATATGAGAGACATCAGGATCATTAGCGCTATCTATTATAATCAGATCGCTGTGGTAAAAGAGAACAACGTCTTTTCAAATGAAATACAGATTGAGAGGGGCGTCAGGCAGGGCTGTGTCCTGTCTCCTACTTTGTTCAATTTGTATTCAGAGGAAATAATCCAGGAACACTAGAAGAACTAACTATGGGAATAAAAGTAAATGGCCGACCAATCAATAATATACGGTTTGCCGACGACACTATTTTATTAGTGGAATGTCTTGAGGATTTACAACAAATGGTTGACAGAGTGGTAGAAGTCAGTGAAGAAAACGGCGAGCATTATAACTTGTTGCAATTAATAATACAAGGAAGAATACAATGTAGAAGGAGTCGCGAAAGAAGACGCATCTCCTGGTTAAACAATTTGAGAGCTTGGTTTACCTGCACTTCTGCTAACAGCGGTATCGAAAGTGCGAATTGCCATGATGACCCAGACCATATTTTCTTACTATATTTAGAAACCTGCCAGTTCCTAATTTAGCATTGAAGTCGTCTAATATGACGTTATCTTCTTTCTGTGTTAATTTCATGAATTCTTGGAGATACGAGCAGACTAGGTGATATAGTAATATCACAAAAGTATTCAAGATGGTGGTAGTACACAGACACCATCCATCCTGATACTCAAGTATATAAGGCTCAAATTAGAAGTCAGAATTAACTTTTGTTATTCTATAAAACATCTCTAAGCACAGGGACCTTGTGGGTAATCTGTGCTAAAGAGTATACAAAAAAATTGAGTATTAATATGGTGAGTGATGCAAAGAGCCAAATTAGAGAATTACCAAACAAAGGGAAGAGAAGAAAAGAGGATACACAAAAGAAAAAAACGAAACGTAAGCTGTTCAATGTGGCTCTGGAAAAAGTAATAAGTATGTCACAAATCACAACCATTGGTTCAACATATAATAAATCAGTGCAAATGCTTGCATATGCTGATGATATCAATATTGTTGGTGGAACGGAAAACGCTGTACGAGAGGCATATGTAGCATTAAAAAAATCAGCTACATAAATGGGTTTAATAATAAACACCAACAAAACGAAGTATATGAAAATAACCACGCAACCACAAATCCTACGATCACCTGTTATAGGAAACAACCTCATCGAAGCAGTGAACGAATGTGTATACGAACACAAAATCATGCTTATTACAGACTTGGAAAGCTATCCTTCATAACTTATATATAGCCGATCTGCCAAAGTCCCGAGATATAATAATCAAACGACATAATGTAGTCAGCGGACAGAAGCAAGCAAATAAATTTTTGAGAAAAAATTTTTATTTATTAAACACACCTAAAAAAATTATCTACCGCTGAAATAAAACAGAGAAGTCAACTATTATACGTGTGGATCTACATCAAACAGTAATCTTTTTCATACTCACAATTTTATTCAGTTTAGAGATGAACTCAACCAATAAAGTCCTTTTATCTAGTTTAGTTTAGATCGGCCTGTACCTAACCACACTTTTGTTTTTAACTCAACTGATTCGGCGCCTTTGTCCAGTTATCAGTGAAATGCTCACTACCGAAAAGGACTGACTGTGTCATGAGAGAGGGGTATTATTTTAATGATAGCTTCATTTAAATTTGTAGTGTCAGTACTGATTAAATGTTTTTCAGGTTTCTTATCTCTTTTTAATGTTTCCGCCAATGATCATGTTACATATTGTGTAGAATGGCACATTCCATCAAAATCTACATTCAAAGCTAAATAAATACATAAAATTATCTATTCTGAATTTAAAAGAACCCGACTTAAAAAATGAAACCAGGCAAGAGATAAACAATTTAGAGAAAGGTGAGTAATATTTTTTATTTTAATGCATTTAGATATGCTTTTGCTATCGGAAAGACAACCAGAATATATCCGCAAATGTCAACCATGGAACAAAATATTTCGGTTTGGCAGTGTTGACATGTTAAACATTATAAAATGTATGTGTTACATGCTTTAAATATAATGAGAGAAAGCTTTTAAAACATACATTTTGATTATATTATTTTATGAATTTTGCAATTTTTAATTTATATAAAACAAGACCGCAGTTAATTAATTGCAGTTAATTCTTAGAACTTTTTCCAAATATTTCCTTAACCCGACAGTTTAAATAATCATCAACCATATCAATTACGAAAATAATTGTTTTCTCATTGAGATACTAATAGCTGCTTATGATAAAAAAGATACAAATATAAAATTTTCCAGAAATTTTGTAAGCGACACAATATTTCCTTCAAACCTATATGTGGTGAAGCAGTTGCTGTAGATTTATTAGTGATTTCTGACTGGAAGGAAAAACTGCTCACTTTAATAAAAGGATACTCTCTGAGAGACATTTTTAATGCAGATGAGACGGGATTATTTTTTAGAGCACGAGCATTTAAATCAACACGTCTTCCTGTGTGTTATCATGCACAAAAAAATGCTTGAATTACGAAATAGGAAACGGAATTTGTTCCCGCGGTCATTGTTAGATAACTGTCCTGGACATCCATCAGCAGATGAACTTATCTCTGAAGACGGCAACATTTTTGCAATGTTCCTGCCAGCTAACACCACGGCCTGTATACAACCAATGGATCAGAACGTTATACAAAATGTGGTTAAATTACCGCAAATCACTTTTGGTTAACTGTCTTGCATTACGTTCTGACAACCTCATCGACACATTCAAATCGATATTTTTAAAGAACACTGTTTTTCTTTTGGCTAATTGCTGGGTCGATGTTAAGGCATCTGTAATTAACAAATCATGATGGGGAGATTGTGCGAGCGGCTACGTGTGAGGACGATGAGGACAATAGCGTTGAAGTTCTCGCCTCCGAAAAAGTTGGTAGTTCAGAGGCAGCAGGAGCTTTCAACACAGCTTTTCATTGGGCATCGGGCTTTTAAAATAAATTGCGCAAATTATAAACAGAAGAGCATTACAGGCTTTTTCAAGAAAAATTAACCAATGTTCTATTTTAACTCACTGTTTTTCTTACATGGTTGTAATTTTGAATATTTGCATTGTTTTTCTTTTACTATACCTAATAATTTAAAAATCGATTAAAGAAACTCAGTTTAAACATATGTATTATTACCATTAAATATGGCATACTATAATCTGGATACCTCGATAATCCGCAAAGGGTCTTGTTTATTTGGAACGGTTACTGTCCGTTCAAGAGAGACTTTACTGTATACATATTAATTAGAGTTTTCAAAAATAGTATTTTAGTAAAACATTCTAGTTTTCCTATTGCTATTACGGGAATGTATTTATGAGTAAAATTTACAAACTCACCCCTTGCAGGATTTCTCCGTAATTGTCTAAGCTCACTAGTTGATGTTTGGGTTGAAGGTTTGCTTTCTGCCAATCGACTGTTATTACAATTGTTAACAGAGGGTGTAGTTTGGAGTGATACAGAATCTGAAGTTTGTTCTGGAAGGGACGGGATACTAACATCGTTTTGGTCTGACGCGGGTTGAGTTTTCACAGTAACTGTACCTGTGTTCGTGTCACTTGGCGCTGCAGACGCGAGCGTTTGAACATTAGGTACACCTGCAAAGAGTAGCATTAAATCATATATAAAACATTAGATATTATGGGGAAACAATTTATTAAAACACTCTGTAGACAAAGCTTCGCTAACAATCAATTTTCAAAGGACCAATAATGAAAATATAATAAGGAAAAAATATGTACTTCTTAAAAAAAAGGAAAGAAAAATCATTTATTTAAATATTGCTATGCAGTATTAGTATTAAATAATTAAAAATTCGCCAGAGTTTACAGAAATTATATTTTTGGTCCTTTATTCGCATAAGATAATTGAGACACTGAAAAAACATGTCAAAATGTTATAAAAATGACAGCACTTTTGGTCCTAGTCAATCTAAAATAAATATTTTTTAATCCAACATCATTGATAGTAAAAATGTTTATCTAAATTCTTATTACACATTTTAGTGTGGATACGGAAGTCTTTTTCGTAAGATTTATTTCCCTTTTTATAGATATAGGAAAATTCGTGTGTAGTAGATAGATTTGCAAATCTTAATTTAAAGGCATAGCACACAATTAACTTTTATAATGAAATAAGTAGGTCATCTAATATAGAGCAACCACAAACATAATTTCTGAAGAAGCATCACAACTGATACCTGAGTCACCAGACTTCTCAAACCAGTGAAATTATTAGAAGCTCAGCATTCAATCAGTAGCATATTCGTGAAATGATAGATATTGTTAATTGTTTGTTAGTGTTTTTATTATCAGACAGCTTCCTTGTTACCATTTACTTAATTAATGGCACTGAAAATGTGTCCTTTTAAAACCCACACAATGAAATTTTACCATAATTAATGTTTGCTATACTTAATATGTATTCTTATAACTAACTTTCATCACTAGATACCAGATACAAATACAGAATTTGTTTCAGAATAATAAAATTTAGCCAAGCCTCTTATTAGCTCAGAGAATAAGGAATGTGAAAAGAGAATGTCTTTTGAGAAAGAGAATTTGGAGGACAGGAATAGCATTATTTTGCAGTAAATTTTCACAGAAAATCTTTCTGTGCAATCGATTGTCATTCAATAAAAAATGAACTATGACTCTTATGGATCTCTTGACCACAAACTTCACATTTAGAGAGAAAAATATACTTTATTGATACTATGTACCAAAAGGCCATGGACAGAAGTCTTTCAACCAATTTACAGAATTAGTATAAATTTAATTATTTTTTGTGTTAATATGTAGGGGATTTCCTCAATCTGGATATCTACAGTGAGTGTTGTCAAGTATCTTCATAATGTGAGGCTCAATTAGTAGCATAACGGGTTGAAAATTGTTGAATATTGCAATAAATAAATACTAATATTCAGTAATTTGATCATGTATGGATTTACAAACATATTAGAAGCCTGTTTTACGTGAGCTGGCTTATCTATCGAAAATTATTGAACTTTATTGTTTACTGCAACAATAAACTTGGAAATAGTGGTTGTAAACAAATTCTAGGAAAAGTAGTATACCTAAAAATTATCATGAATAGTGATTCTACATCTACGCGCGTCATTAAAAAGAGGCCACCTAGAATTTTATAAGAATTTTTCAATAATTTTAAGTTTATGCAATTTATTCTATTGTAAATAAACTCCCAAAATGCAGAAATACTTTTAGGCACTGCCACTAGGTGCCGACAGATCAGTTAAGGGTAATAAGTTCGCAAAATTGATATCAGTTTTACGACTTTGGAGAAGGAACCTGTTGTTTTTTTGGAATATGATTATTCTGATTTTCAAAAATCTTTCATTAATGTACAGTTAATCAAAGAATGAACTTTTTACCAATTTTTAAATTTAAAACTATGTCTGAGAGATTTGCTAAAACTGTTCAAATTGTTACTTTGATTGATAATGGAATGAGTCAAAGAGAAGTGGCCAGACAGTTTGGAGTTCGTCGTTGTATGGTCCAAAAAACATACCAACGATTCGTAGAGACTGGGTCTTAGGAACGACGACCAGGATCAGGCGCGAGAAGAATTACGACGACCGTTCTTGATAACGCACTTCTTTACAAAATCGGTTCTTTACGGCTAGGGCCATCCAAAACCGTTTTTAAAATGCTCACAGCTGGACATTAAAAACTTCTACAGTGAGAAGAAGGTTGAAGAAATTTGGTCTAAGGGCGCGCTGCCCAGCAACGGGACCTTTGTTAACAGCAGCAAATCGACAACGCCGACTTGAGTTTGCTAGAGACCCCGAATATTGGACGATAGAAGATTGGAAAAATGTTTTGTTTACTGATGAGTCAAGGATAGTTTTTTATGGCTCAGACGGTCGCATCAAAACGTACAGAAGGCGTGGGGAATGATATGCAGCTTGTGCTCGACGAGCACGTGTTGCTTTTAGAGGAGGCTCTGTAATGTTTTGGCAGGCATTTCATTCAAAGGCTGTACTGATCTTGTGTTTATTAATAGAGGAGCATTGATTGCTCACCGATATATTACCGAAATTCTAGACCAGCATGAAATGCCCTTTGCTGGGTTTGTGGGAGAAAACTTTATTTTCACGCAAGACAATGCGCTGCCACACATAGCCAGGATAGTAATGCAATACCTGGAAACCGACGAAAATGCTAAACGCATTTTTGCCACTGATAATGCCACTTAAAAACTGATAAGGCTGCACCCATACGAGATATCTGGACAATGCTCAATGAAAATTTGCTACAAGGCTACAAACTATCGAAATGTATAACCATTGACAAACAATTGTTTCCGTTTAGAGGCCATACAAATTTTACACAATATATACCTTCCAAACCCGCTAAATATGGGATCAAGGTATTTGGGCTTGTGATGCATCAAATGCTTATTCCGTACAAGGTCACCTTTACATTGGAAAAACAGCGGATGGTTCCAGACAAGTTAACATTGGTAAATGAACAATTTTGATATCTGGTAACATCTTATAAAGATTCTGGGCAGAATGTTACCACAGATAACTTTTTTATCATTTTTGAACTCGCTAAAGTCTAGAAGTCATGGCACATGAAGCTGGTGGGCATAGTTAGAAAAATAAGAGATTTCTACCCAGCAATATGCAAGCAAACAAAGAAAGAGCTATTTTTTTCACGAATTTTGCATACAATCATGATACTACTGTATGCTCCTATGTGCCAAAGAAAATCAAAGTGGTAGTGTTACTCTCGTCCTTGCATATAATAGGACAAGTAGAAGATAGTAAACTAGCAAAGCCATAAATACTTAAGTATTAAAATAAAACCAAAGATGAGTTGATACCATGGATAAAATGCTGGGTGATTATACAGTCAAAAGTGGAACATTCTGTTGAACCTTGGCCTTTTTTATAATATTCTTGATGTCACTACCTTAGCATGCTGTATAATATATCGAGAGCATAATCCATAACAATAAACAAAGGACCAGCGCAGGAAATGTTTGAAGAATCTCTAAAGATCTTTGTTTGTCTTCAGTTCATTCTCGAAGTAAAAGCCAGATGATAATAATGAGTCTTTTTGTTTGTAGTGTTGTAGAAATGGTCATTGGTTGAAACCTAGTATTTATAATTTGTCGAAGGCTGGCTGTTTCACCCAATTTTACATTATTTTTAGGCCGATCTTTACAATTATAGAAAATTGAAGCATATTCCACCATGGGTCTGTAAAATAATTTTGTAAATATTGACCACAGTTTCAATCATGATTTCCTTATTCTTATATGTTAAGCTTCTAAAGTGTTTTGCTCTAGTTATAACTTTTCTTTTTATGCATGATGTGTGGTAGATGAACTTTAATTTGTTGTCTATTTGAAATCCCAAATACTTGACATATTGGGAGGGTTTAATAATATTGTTACATATGTTTATAGTCCAAGAGTGATCTTGGATTCTATGGTTAAATATTATTAGTTGTGTTTTAGAGGGATTTTTTATTAATCTCCATTGATTGGCCCAAGATATTGTGTCATCCACCTGCCTTTATAATAATTTAATTGTACCTACTAAATTTTTACCAAAAGATATCGATGCAGCAAATTGTAACAAATTACTATTTGTTAAGCTGTTTGTTCGGGCTGTTAGGCCATTGTCTTCTTTCGCCAACACTTGGTTGGCATCTTTTGGAGATGTTACTGCTTCGCTTGTAAGCTGAAACTGACAGTTGGCGAAACATTGAGAACTAGTTTCAGAAGACAATGGCCTAACAGCCCAAACAAATAGCTTAACAAGTTAGATGATGGCTGTGAAAGCCTAATGCATTAAATTACTATTTGTTAGTTCATTTTCATTTATGTCACTGCAGTAGAGGTTACACAATAGAGGAGACAGTGGTGAACTTCTTGTTGTTTATTAGTATATTTTTGTGAGTTTTAGGAAGTTATAATGATATATTGTGTTGTTGAAAAAATTGTTTACTAATTGCTACTGGTAAGGACAAATATGATATTAGTAATCAGTAAGTCAATGTAATCAAGTTTCAACATAATCTAAGGGTAGTATTTGAAGTATGGCGAAGATAGAAAGTAGTTTATTTGCAATCTGCAGGCTAAATAAATAAAGAGAATTCCATTCAGAAGGAATAGGTTTGAGATGGGCAGTGTAAAGAATATGGTTACATGGGGCCACTGATACAAGAAATAGAACACATTATAACAAAGTCAATGACCAGGGATATCTGTTGTCCCTATCCGTTATAAAGATGTAAAATAACTCTATATTGTATTGTATTGTATTGCTGATTTAACAAGCATTCTATCTCATATGAAAATATAGCATTCAATAAAATGTTAAATCTGTTCACTTCTTCAACATCAGACATTGTATATATACACTTTTTCTTCTTTTTGTGTTAACTTATTATGGTTATCATCACTTCAGGAGTTGATGCATCCTATTTTCCTCCACTTTTCTCTACCCTTGTATCATTTTTGCACATTTTTACAGTAGAGCATCTAGGGTTGTGACAATGTGATGTCAAATAGGACAAATCTGCTTCTACCTTTCCATATATAGTAAGCTTCTCAAAATCATGCTTTTGAAAAACATTGACTCATTTGTTCTTCAGGTCACCCATGGGATTCAAGCCTTCATCTCAAACAGAACATTTTGAATCCATCTATGAGCCTTTCATAGTTCTCCTTGAGTGTCTAGCATTCAACAGCATAAATAGGGAAAATTAGATTCTAACTAGTCTGATTTTGGTGTTAATGGCTACTTCACTTCACTTCACTCCAGATTTTTATTAATTTATATAGATTTTTGCTATTGCTGAATTGGCAATGGTGATATTGTTTATTCCTGATAAAAAAAAACTTAATTGTTGTTAGGCCTGTCTCTTAACACGATCCTTGTTTTTCTCTATTTATTTTAAGACCTACAGTTGTACTGATTCTTTCAATCTTTTCTAATAGTTCATTCATTTCAATAGTTATATAATATGCATATCTATATTCCCTGATATCTAATCACCATAAATCATAAAAAAAAAATAGAACTCAGTACACAGCCTTGTCTCACACCATTAGTGACCCTGAAACTGTGGGTTAGTTCTCTCTCTAATGCTGGCATAGCTATTGTGTAGATTTTGCACTATGAATTACATGGTAGTACATAAACAAGGTATATCAAAATAAACGATTTTAGTTTTATCAAATCAAAAGTTAATAAATATTAATAATACTTATAAACTTTGCTTACTTTGTTGAGATGTACTTGATGATGATAATGCAGTCCAACTAG
Organism: Diabrotica undecimpunctata; assembly: GCF_040954645.1. Lineage (NCBI taxonomy): Eukaryota > Metazoa > Arthropoda > Insecta > Coleoptera > Chrysomelidae > Diabrotica > Diabrotica undecimpunctata. The sequence goes on from NC_092812.1 coordinate 55,016,602, forward strand.
AACTATTACTAGAATCTGAACTGCCCAAAGAAGTTGTACTTTGATTAGAACTTTGTGAATTTGAGCTCAATAAAGTTGGTAATGTATTATTTGAGTTCACCACATTTGTAGAATTTGATGAGTTCGTAGAATTTAATACATTTGTAGTTTGTGGATTAATGCCCTGAGTAGTTATTGCTGAATTTATTACAGGATGTTCTTGGTCTAACAACTTAGTCGTCTGAGATGCACTATTTTTGTCAGGCTCTTTTTCTCTGACCTAAAAGAAAATTAGAAAACAAGGTCAGGTATTGTGATGACTCACAATAATACACAACTGTAGTAATACTAACCTGGATAGTAGGTTGACCTGTATGGTTCCATTGTGGTTGTACTTGGGTTTGGTTTATTGTTTGTTCTACTTTTTGTTGTTGTTGAGTTTGATTTTGAGGCTGAACCTGTTGTTGATGATGTTGCGGTTGTTGTAAATGATGCTGATTCTGAATCATCGTCAGTTGCATTTGATGCAGCACTTGGGAGGGTTGTGCTAAAAGTTAATAGGTTTAGATGACATTTTAAACTTAATACACATAATACTCACATTTTCCACTGAAAATGTTGGGATTTGCATCTAGAAGTGCTCTTAGCAACTCTGGCATTGATTTTTGTTGTTCTAGTCTAGAATCAGCTCCAGCATACATGTCTTTTACTTCACTATAAAATAAATTATAAAATCAACAATAGTAACACTAGTAATTAACAATACACTTACATATGCTCAGCTGAAGTCTTTTCTAGAGACTGAACCAATTGGGGTACCAATACTTCATCTCGGACACCAAGTAAATTCTGAGCTTCCTCTGCAACTCGAGGATGAAACAGTAATGACTTATTACTTAGTGTCTGTGGTGATGGTGTTGGCAGGGGCATTTCGGGAAGCACTACAATAAAATTGTGTGGTTACTTTTATATTACTATACATATTATAAAAAATTCTAATCAGAATCATATAACATAGATTATATTAAGATTTAGTATAGAAACTCATGTCTACAGATGCATAATTTATATACAAAATCTTAAAATGTTGACAAAATTCAAGAGTATTTAATTTTTAACTTTATTTAAAAAATGAGCATTGTTAGAAAAGTTTTATAGTGATTTAAATGAACTACTTTATTTTTAGTATTGTACATTTATTATTATAAGTTGAACTATCAGGTGGTGTTTGTTAAATATATCCAATAAGAGGAAGCAAGTATGTTTTTGTATAAGTAGCTACTAATGTTTCTTCCAGCAAACACAATGGTGTTGTTTAAATTATGTTTACTGTTATCAGCTGTTAACGGACTGAAAAGGTGATTCCATTGGCTTTAATAATCTGATATTCAAAAATTGTGATCACTGATCATGGACTGATTTAAGAATTCACAAATATACACTCATTTCTTTGTTTGCTACTATAAAGATTTTAATAATTTTTAATTTAAATATCTTTTAACTTGTATCCCTTGTTTGGTTATTTAGTTTTTTGTCAATTTTATCTAGAGTATGTATAACCTAACTTGGTTTTGTTTCCTCTTTCTTTTATATGCCCTATTTGCTTACATTAATCTACTTTCAAATTACACTGATACCTAAGAATACAACAAGAATATGAGTAATGACTTACAGTCTGTGAGACTTGCTACACCGGCCAATGTGGTGATGGGTACACTTGGGACTCCTGGATCCATCTCCACAATTTATTGACTTTACCCAAAAACCATATTTAAGTATTAATATTAGTCATATTAAATAGGAATTGATGTCACTCAAGTAAAGCTAAATTTGTTTCTTGTAGAGTTCATAATATCTGAAACGTAATGGTCTTGGGCTACCTAAAACACAACTCTTACACCATAAATGAATGAACACCAATATACTATATGTTTAAGCTTTTAAACTGAAGAAATAAACAAAATAAACCTTCTTTTCTGTAGGAAAACAATTGTAAGTGACATAACTGTCAACAACATTGTAGCTGACAATTGACAATAAAGAACTTAAAAAACAAATAAATTGCACTTTTTCTGCATTTTAAGTGTATTTGGCAGCTAATTCCATATATAAATAATCAACTCTTCTTGTAAATATTTCCTAAACTTGGTTGCATTATTAAAGTGGCCGAGTTTGTTTTGGAAGCGTTTGCTAGGATTATATCTATCTCTTGAGGTTTGTGTTGCACTTCATATAAGAAATTAATATATTAGTTAACTCTTTAGTGATTAACCCATTTTATCTGTTTCACATATTTATAACAATCATTTTATTCTTCTAATTAATGCAAACGAATGGCGACTTTCTTTCTAAACAGACAGTTGATTGGGGAGGCAAACGACAAACTCAAGATATTTCATTCACTACATAATCGGTAATATAGAGTTACTCATTACCGACTCAATTGACAATTGAGTAGTGCAGAAAATTTTAAAATGAAAATTCTACATACTCTGTAACATAAAATAAAAACATTCTGAGATTTATATTTAGAAACCAGCATATAGTTTTTAAAATATAAATAGATTAAAAACTATAAATTTACATCTCTAGAAAAGGATAACTTCAATAGTCATGTATCATAAAATTTTATATTTATAGTAACGCATTTTGATAATAGATGGTAATGCCCTTGAAGTGAAAGTTTAATAAAGATGGCATTTAAGAAAGCTCGTATTCACTTTAATGTGCTAGTTAAATTCCATAACATTCTTATTTTTATAGGTATATGAAATAAAATGATTCGAAATTATTGAGAGAAAGAAATTAAAATTTTTGCTCATAATTCACTTCGTTTTATACAGTTAATTAAATCGTACAATCAATGACAATAATTTAAATTACTTCCATTTATGTACAATTTTATAAAAGTGAAAAATTAATTAATGCTTTAAGAATACGTTTAGACTTTCACGAATAGATACGTTACACCGACACGTTGATTATAATTTCTTTTAAAATAAATCAAGTTTTGAGCACAGAACATAGTAAAAAGCTTTGTGTAATAACAAAGTAGTTCACATATAGATCGAATCTTCCAACTCTATTAAATAGCCCTGTATAAGAACCATGTTTGTTTCTTCTTTTAGGTAACAGAGGGAGCTAGGATTAGTTATGTTTATATTTTTAAATACAAATACTTTATGATATAGATATAGACGTGAATTATTGTTAAAACACCTTTTAAATGGATTAGATAATTATTAATGCCGACAGATTTAGTAATTAGTAATATTTTGGTGTCTGAATCACAGAACACCAAAAATTGACCAACCTTTTAAGGAAATTTACATTTTCTTTAGATTCAAAATAGAAAAAATTTCATATTAAATATTGTTTCTTTTATTTATGTTATTTAGTTATATGATGATATTATATCGAAAGTAAGAATATACACCTATGTTTTTAGCTTGCTTGCTCTAAGGAAGTTAGAACTGCTAAGCACTATAGACAGGCACCTTTAAGTGCCTGTTATGAAGATGGGTTCCTGTCAAAATGTAAACGTCAAAGTCAGGCTATGAGTTATGTGATATTTGGTGATATGAAAGTAAAAATAGGAAAATAAATATGGATGATAAAAATACAATTTCTAAAGATCAGAAAGATTATGAAGATTTAATGCAAAAACAAAAAAAAGAAAGAGAAGAGTACATTGAGAAACTTAGGAAATGGCTAGATGAAGCAAGAGTATGGCATTACAATGTATGTGCAGGATTTTCCTACAATCTTAACAATGTTAGAGAAAATTCTTTTCAACAGTTTGTAAATCCTTTTGGTAATCTTCAACCTCAGAATCAGACAAATGTTTTAAGGCAAAGAGTTGGTTTTATACCAAATGGGAATTACCAACAACCATTGTTTCAAGCAGGTAAATAATGGCGATTGTTTATGTATTAATGTAACTATTCTCATCACATCTTGTGGGTATCTATAATACATAATTATTTTTCAGTTACCAGGTAAATGTTGTCAAACTTTGCAATGTGAGAAATGTGAAAGACAAATCTCGTTTTTATTTACTTTGAAAACATTTTTTCTCATTTTATTTTGGCTTCTTTGTTAGTTCTTTACGAAACCAAATGATTATCTTTATTGCCATGAAGTTTGAAATTAAGTCATTCTTTCACAAGTATCACCTGATTATTAAATTATGGCTTTTTGTTGGCATTGGTCACAAAAATGAATTATATAAATGAATAGTAGTATTTGTCTTATTTTTGATTAATGATATATTTTAAAAACAACATAATTAATGTTATATACACTTTAAGTAAAATAAAAAAAACAGAAATTCTATTATTTACTTGACATTTGTCTCTGAATTTGGTAAAACAGTGCATTGATTACTCTACGAATATGATATAAATCTGTAGATGTCAGGCAGACATGTAAATGCTTTCAGAGAAACAGCCAGCTGAATGATTTGCTGTGAATCTCATAACATAGAACACTGACATGTCATAATTTCACTGGAATTATCTAGAACCCCTTCTGTGGCATTCTAAACCAGATTCTTTAAGTATTATAGTATCGTAAATATCTTGGAGTGACCTTAGATATAACCTTATATTTCAAACAACAACACAGATAATACTACCCCAAAAGTAGGGAAGTACATCATCCATAAACATTGGCTGTAAATGAAATACCCCCACTATTTCATGTCATACTCCTACTTGTCTATATTGACTTGTGAGATCCACTTGGATCCTCTGTGATTCCCATATAATATAAAATGTGATGACAACAAAATCTACATGTCTAAATTGCAGAGTATTGATGGACATGTATAAAAATATAAAAAAAGTTAGGGTCACAATATGCAAAGAATTGGATAAAGTAAAGTAACTATGGTTTATTCAGGCAAGAGGCCAGGGAATCCCACTTTTATTAACTTGAGAAAAAGTCATTAACTTGATGGTATTCAAGAAAAAACTCAATGTGAACAGCTAAGTTATCTGTAAGTTCAGGGAACTGTTAAAAGAAGCTGTCACTTCACAGTTTTCCTAAATGTTTTGTTGCTGTCATTAACATTTGCCTATTTTAAAATTTTTCATTGTGCAAATTAAATAGGATGTTTATTTTAAAAAGTGTTAAAAAAACATTTTAAAGAAACTATTGTTGATTTGGACCATGTTACTGAGCAACTGTATAATTATGATTAAACCGAACTCAACTGGAAGACTTTACCATAAAAGATATTAGCAGAACTATTTGTAAAAACTGCCCCAGGTTTCAAAGTTAGATTGGATCATGGTAATGATTTGCACAAATTCTACTGTGCAAAAAACCTCGCAAGTGTTTGCAACTCCAAACTGTTATAATTTTTTTCTGGTCTTTTAAGGGCAAAAACAGTGTTTTTGATTATTTTTATTGTATAAAATCAATATCTTAAAATGAGCACAATATTGAATAAAAGTACATAAAAAGTTTATGCAAAATTAACCATTGAATGTCAAAAAATTTTTTTGTCATTTTTAATTTTTGAACTATTGTGTACTGTGCTTCCGCACAAAAGTAACAGATGTGCGCTAATATTTCTGAAATGTTTGCGCACAATTTGTTATTGTTTGCGTGAGTGGGTCTACAAGAATAAACATTTGTGCCGTACGCTGTGCATACAGTGCCGCACAGTTCAGCACACTGGTGGAATCGTACCTTAAATAGCAGCCAAAAAAATCGCCAATGTTCACAAAATTTTCTGCTGCCGCAAATAAAAAAATGCGAAATTGGTCCATATTTAACGAAGATGTGATAAATTGTTCCGACCGCCGCGGATTTAAAAGCGCCGACCGACAGGAGAACCAGTCAAAACTGCGCCAGTTCGACTAAAACAGTCAACTTTACTCATGTTTTGTACTATACATAGCAGTTTCTTTAAATAAAAATTATATCTTCATAAAATATAAGCCTTTAACTATTGAATGGCACCAATTTTAATTCTTAATTGTTATAAACACAGCAGCTGTGATGTTTTAAACAAATTAAGCTCTATATTTTTCAGAAAAAAATGTCTGGTTCTTTAAAATTTACAAATATTTAGTTTGTTTTTATAAACAATTAAACTTATCTCTAAAGAGAATTGACCATCGGATCCAATTTTTACAAAAATTATTTCAAAAATTAAAAACAGCGAAAATTTCACATTTTAGGGCTTTCAATCGTTAATTTTATGTAAACTGTTGGGTCTAATTTAATGTAGCAGAAGTCCAATTAAAGCTTTTTTTGTGTACTTTCATTCAATATTGTGCTCATTTTAACAATATATTGATTTGATACAATAAAAATAATCAAAAAACATAAAAGTGCCATAAAAAAATTTACAGTTTGGAGTTGCAAACACTTGGAGGTTACTCCAGGCATTGCCCTTTATAACGTTGTGCTGGTTTCAAATATTCACTAATTAGTGCTCAAAATCATTAGGCTTGGACTAATCATTTTTCTTTTAGTATTAAACCACACTGTACTATATTCTTTTTTTATTTATATCTACTAATATTTGCTCAATAACGTTTTAACTTTAAGTTCAATAATAATAAGATTTTTTAAATTCCAGCTCAACAACCTGCACAAAATAATCAAACCCCACCGATCTATGAATTCATTATACCACCCCTTTGGAAGAGAGCAGCAGCAGAGTTGATGGATTTCTTGCTTCTTTTGTTACTGAAAGTAGCACTGACATTCCTCCTATTGGAAAGTTTTGACATTATGTAAGAATAAATTATATGTTCAAGGTGGGATCAATGTAAGGGATATATATATACATATAGAGTGCGGCAGCAGATAAACAAAGAATCATGAAAATTGAATAGAAGGGGTTTTGAAGAGTGAACTGTTTAATGAAAATATTGTCATCTATTTGTTACTTCCGGTTATACCGAAAGTTGCTTATAACTTTTGTTTGTTTTAATGGGACACCCTGTATATTTTTGAATTTTAGAAATTTTTACGTTATTCCGAACATTTTCGTTAGTACTTTCCTATACCTATTGTGAACCGCTTTCGAGTTATAATGGTTTTATTATAAAAATTACACTTTTCCACCATGTATATAAAGTTCAATATCCTCTAATGTAATTTGAATAAAAGTATAATTTCCTTAGGAACTTATTAAACACATACAGCTTTATCGTTTATAGTGTAAAGTTGCCTTTTTCATTGTACATGGTGCTAAACTAAAAGCCATGTATGAAGACCGCTAACTAATTAGTCAGTGGGCCTCAAACAGTGGCTTTAAAATTTAATTTCAATCACTTGAAAAGTAAACGATTTAATTTTCTATATTTTACGTTCAGTTCAATGTTGGATTTTGTTCTATTAAATGCAAATTAACTGAATATAATATTTATATATTATTTATTACACACAAAACTTATTTTATTAATGACATTTTAAATATAGTAATCATTCTGTGTACTATACTATACTATGCTAATAGTCCATTGAAAAGTTACATTTTTGAGGACGCAATTTTATTTTTTTATGTGTGGGGGTGGTTAGTATATACCCTTGACCCCTCCACCATCTTGAAAAAAAGGGGCAAAGGGTTTTCGCGCTGTATCTCGTAAATTAGCAACCCTACATACAATTTTATACAACATAATTTGTAGTAAATTAAATATTCTACAACTTTATTTGTATTAATTTATTCGTAAAATTGAAAATAAAAATTTTATAAACAAAAATAACTAAAACTTGTTGAACAAATTTTATCTCTGTCCATTTTTCTTGCTAATAATAACATAAAGAGATGAAGATATTCCAAGATGGCGAGTTTCAAGCGGCCAAGTTTGGAGTGCTGTGAAATCTAAAGAAATTAATGAAATTAAACAAATTTGTAGTGATTCAATATCTAATATGTTCTATGAAAAAGCCTGTATGATATAGCTCTGATGTCATTTTATTGTAAAATTACAAGAAAAAAAGTTTCCAAAAAGAAAATTTGTTCCAAAATTTTTAGTTATTTTTGTTTATAACTTTTTTATTTTCCATTTTACGGTTAAAAGTAATAAAAATAAAGTTGAAGAAAATTTAATTTGCTACAAATAATGTCTGATTTATTGTAGGGATGCTAGTTTACGAGAAACAGCGCGAAAACCCTTTCCCCTTATTTTTCCAAGATGGCGGCCGGGGGACCAGAATGGCGACCCCACAAACTTGAACTGAAGTTTATACTTACCCTCCCGCTAAGCATAAAAGTGTGACATTTCAATGGACTATAAATATTAATTACTAGTTAAGATTACTAAAAAAACTAAAACTTAAATACTAATAAACTTAATGTAATCAGTTTTATTTATTAATATTTCAGGTGATGTTTGCATTTAAATAACATTTTCCATAAGATACCGATTAACTATATTTACCTACCATGTAATTCCTACTAAGATATTAAATACCAGATCATTTAATTTTGAACCATCAACATAAATGTAATATAATATGATGACAAACTAATAATTTGATGGTAATACAATCTGCACAGATATCGCTAATGAAGTACATATTTCTTTGTCGATAACAGTTTTTAGATAACATGAATCATTTTTCAATGATATTTATGTGGATGGAACCTTATTTTTTTAATAGTAATATGTTTTTGTAATGGCATTACTTGGATTATTTGGTAAGCCTACATTACACATCACAAGAAATTTCAACCTAATTTTCATGATTCAGTTACCTATATTGGTCGTTTATCTGCCGCTGTATTATGGACTTTATATGTCCATAATACATAAGTCAGAGATATTTAGAGTTAAAGTTAACAAGCTCTCCACTATTACATAATACACCAACGAACCGAATCTATGTGAAAACCTCGTATGTAATATGTAGTTTAAATAATTAAACTATGTGCAATATTGAATAAATAACCTTTTTGGAAATAATTGGAGATTCTTGAAACAAATTGGAGTTGATCCATTATTACTCTGAAATATTTGGTGGAAAAAAATGGATTAAAAAGCAAGTATGAAAAAACTGGAATTTTAATTAATATTTAAATGGGAATAAGCCACAATTAAAGGTTAAAATACATTTATTGACGTTTCAATTTCCACTTCGGAAATCGTTCTCAAAATACAAACATTAGTAAATTAAACAAATTTTGTTTTTGTTACTTAGTGAAAAATTCTTCTAATAATTTAATTTTATCTGACTCATCTATATTGACAATTCAGACATACATTATACATTTTAAAGTAGACGACTTTAAAATGATATTGCCAATATTGTTGAGTTGCGTTCCTGGGACGACTTTACTTATAAGATAGTTCATTCGATTACATGAAATCAACTTTAACGTGAGAATATCCGTCAGAAAAAATCATAACATGTAATTCGTCTTTAAAAAGACAAATACATGCCATGATGACAGTAAAATTCTCCCGTTAGTGATTCCATAGTAAATTATGAGGGAAAAACCAGGAAAAAACCTCATAATACTATCCCGACATGGTAAGTATTTGATCTTGCATTTAGTTTACCTTCAATAAATACCAAATTCCGATTTTATATGTTTGTTATTTAAAAAATATAAATGATGTATTCTCTATATGTTACTGACTTACCAATACTGGTATTTTCCTTTTAATAACTTCCTCTTTCAATATGGGTAACCAGATCCTACTACATTCTGCCGAGGAATTCGCGACGCAATTGGTCTCATTTAGCATAATTAGAGCCGCTTCTTTGATTTTTCTCTTTTTACCATCAGTCTCTTTTAGGACTATATTTGAATCATTCCATTGAACCCTATGTTCATTATCCCATGCATGTTTACATATTTGAGATCTATCAAATTCTCTATTTTTAATATAGGATTGATGTTCACTTATTCTAACATTTAATGGCCTTGATGTTTCACCTAAATAAAACTGATCGCATTCACAAGGTATTTTATAAATGCAATTCTTTGTCCTTTCTTGTTCATTGTTAGGTTTGGTTTTGGACAAAATAGATCTCAACGTGTTTGTTGTTTTGAATGTTGTTGAAATGTTGAATTTATTTCCTATCCTTTTAAGCTTTTCCGATAATCCTTTTATGTATGGTATTGTTATTTTCCTCGTATTATTCCTTGTATATGCTGTAGGATCTCGTTTTAAGTTGTTTTGTTCTATTCGATCGATTGTTGAAAATTCCTTATTTATAAACGATAAAGGATAATCATTTTTTAATAAAACAGTTGTTAACAAATGTTTCTCCTCCAAGAACGAATTTTCGTTAGAACAAGTAATTTTGGCTCTATCGTATAAGGATTTAATGATTCCCTTTTTAATATTAATATTGTGATTTGATTTGAAATTTAAATATCTGTTGGTGTGTGTTGGTTTTCTATACACCTGAGTTTCGTATCCAGTATCGTTCTTAGAGATTAAAACATCCAGAAAAGGTAATGTGTTATTATATTCCTTTTCCATGGTAAATGTTATTGTCTCTTCTTTATCGTTTATATCATTTAGGAATGTGTCCAACAACTCTGATCCATGAGGCCATATTGAGAATACATCATCTACATATCTCCACCATACTGAGGGTTTTAAATTTTGTTTAGAAATAATATTTGTTTCAAAATCTTCCATAAATATATCGGCTAATAATGGAGATAAACTAGAGCCCATTGCTAGTCCAAAACTTTGTTTATAGAATTCATTATTTAGTTGAAAATATGTATTATCAGTACATACTGTTATTAACTCCATTATAGCTGATATATTTAGTCCTGTTCTAGTTGCCAATGTATCATCACTCTCTAATTTTGTCTTGACTATATTTAAAGTCTTATCTAATGGCACATTCGTAAATAAACTATTTATGTCAAAACTTACTATTTTATTTAGAATTTTACTGTCATCATGGCATGTATTTGTCTTTTTAAAGACGAATTACATGTTATGATTTTTTCTGACGGACATTCTCACGTTAAAGTTGATTTCATGTAATCGAATGAACTATCTTATAAGTAAAGTCGTCCCAGGAACGCAACTCAACAATATTGGCAATATCATTTTAAAGTCGTCTACTTTAAAATGTATAATGTATGTCTGAATTGTCAATATAGATGAGTCAGATAAAATTAAATTATTAGAAGAATTTTTCACTAAGTAACAAAAACAAAATTTGTTTAATTTACTAATATTTGTATTTTGAGAACGATTTCCGAAGTGGAAATTGAAACGTCAATAAATGTATTTTAACCTTTAATTGTGGCTTATTCCCATTTAAATATTAATTAATTTAAAATGCCACAAGAAAATAGCTTCAGAACAATACTGGAATTTTAGTTACAAAAAATAATAACAAATAAAAAACGTATTACAACAATGCTCAATAATACTCTCACAGCTTAAGTGGCATTAGTTTTAATCATCATAGACCAGTTTATGATCGTCTGTGTCGTCTTCTTCGCCCTGTTGCTGGATTCGTGAACGGGTTGATGAATAGATTTTTAAAATGATAGTGTGTGACTGGTGGCAGATATGGGAGGAGAGACAGCATGTCCTTTTTCTTTGCTTCTGTCCAGAGTCTAGGTATGGAGTACAGATGACTTTGATTACCAATGAATTTTGAGACAATTTTTTTTGCCATCGAGACAGTAAAAAAGGGAAAATCTTCATTCAGCGTAGGTTTGTACTTCAAAACCAACTCTTTCGTACCTCATCCATCTCATTTCTAACCACTTCACAGGTGCTCCATCACTATCTTTTTTTCTATTTACATCTTCTATGTTCTTTGTCGACACAATGCCGCTCCTTTTTATGTTAGTTACTTCAAAAGGCACTGTCAATTTTGAAGTTTTCTATTGCCAGTTGTCTGGCCCAAAGATGGGAGAAGATTTTCTGGCAGCCTTTTGAATAACCCCAGAATATCTTTTGGCAAAAAGAAGTGGCCAGATACAAGAAACTTGTGATCTATCGTTTTATGTTTATGTAAGCATCTTGAACAAGATTTAGTAACGTGGCAGCCACTTTAAAATTTATGTTTTGTCCTGTACATGAATCTGAATAGAGAGTTATGTGGTTATGATTTTTGGTATGTTTTCTCAGATGCATGGTCAATATTGAAGATATTTTCTGAGATCCTCTACCACCATCTGTTTCATCCCACACATACATAAAGCCGTTGTTTTTGTCGAAGGAATGAATTCCTAGGTTATAGACATACATATTTCTTTTGTAATCTGCAATGGATGTAGACAATTTCGGGTATGGCAGTGCTTTTTGGAGGTCAAAAGTAGCAACATAGTGTTCATGGGTCACCACTGTACGATTTTAGTACATCTCGAGCTAGTTTTGCTTTTGCTAGGTGAACATTTTGCTCAACAATAAGTGAATTAGATGTCTCAGGTTCAGTTGCTAATGGCACCGAAAAGATTTCTATTTGTAGAACATAGATACACCGCTAACTTAATTTTCGTAAAAAGTGGACTTAATCCACTATGGTTCTGAACGCCTCATATATATATATATATATATATATATATATATATATATATATATATATATATATATATATATATATATATATACAAGTTTTCCTTGATGAGTGGAAAACCACGGAATACATATAGAAGAATGGTGAGACTCTAATTGAAAAGATTAAAACGAAATGTCACCATCATCATATGAATTAAATACTTGTAAATGCAAAGAAGTTTAAAATTTGGGTATTGTAGGACCAATCAACACACTTGTAGCTTAGTAATATTGCTGATATAAAAATATGTTCTACATCATTATTTTTTATTAATTCTTGTTACTTTTTTCAGTGACACTGGCTATTATGGTCTTGAACTGTTCCACAAAAATTTGGAAAATTCGGATGGTACCGTACCAATGGCATTAGAACTGCTTACATTAGAACTTCTGCATCGCTTAATAGTATGTGTATACGAGGTTAGTTGTTATTTTAAAATAATCAGTAAATTCTAAATTCCCCAAAATTATATTAAATCGTATGACCATAGACGGAGATATAAATTGCAGAATCATACGCAAAACAACAGAGTTTATATAGTCAGGTGACCACAAATCATGGTATATAAAGATGAAGTCAAATTACTGAAAGTACAGAGAAGTGTATTTGTTTATTTTACCTATTGCTTGATGGTATCTGTATTACTACCAAAGAGTCCAAACATTATTAACTGTTCAAATACATTTTCCTGTATTTCAAATTTCCACCTTACTAAAACAGTGGAGAAAGGCAAATACAATGCCAAAAAGACGTAAAAAGAAGAGATATCGAGGAAGGTGATCGAATAATTTTAACAGATAAAAATAATTTGAAAATAGAGGAAAGTAAACAATTGGTTTCAAAATCTATAATTTTTTTTATTATGTATTCATGTTACTTTAATTTGTTGTAGGCTTATTTTATGCAGGGAAAATTTCTGGCAACTCCAGGGAAGCGCTATATGGGACTTATGGTGATATCAGTGCAAACTATAACACCAGTACCAAACAGACCAACCGAAACAGTGACAGTAGCAACAGCAGCGCCTTTAAGCTGGCAAAAGTCTCTGACACGATCGACTTTAAAAAACTTACTTGTAGGTCTTTTCTTGCCAATATGCATATTCTATATTTTCCCACAAAACCGAACCTGCTACGATATGATGTCGAAGAGCCTTGTTGTGGAGTACCATGCGGATTTTATAAGTTATCATTCCAATCTATAAATGTTATTATAAATATGTCGGCCAAATTATATATGTGATATTGTTAGTATGGTTTAATTTTAATTTTATATTCCTTTAAAGAAAGTCTATAAATCTTTTACGAAAAGTAGATTGCAAGTCCTGTTTTTTTTCCTCGGGTCCTTGGTAAAGGATCTTGAAGACAGTATGGGTGCCTAAAACTGGAACCGATTTAAGGCCAGTGACATTACATTTGTAAAAATCTGAAAGTGCTGAAACACCAAGTGAGCCTCGGATATTGAACAGAACTTAGAGTAGACAGAAATCATACAAAAACTCAGAAATCGGAATTTAGACGTAGCTATCCTGTCAAAGACTACAAAAAACGAAATTGAAGCTAAAAAGTGAACAACTATACACATTTTTTGTCAGGAGTAAGCGGGCAAGAGCAGTAATTACGATAGTTATGCATCAAAATACGAGTAAAAGATGGATAGACGACGTAGAGAGGAATCTTAAAACCATGAACATCAGGCAGTGGCGAAGGAAAGTATCCGACAGGGCAGAATGGAAGAACATTGTTAAGCAGGCCAAGACTCACAAAGGGTTGTAGCGCCATTAGAAGAAGAAGAAGATACATTATGCTTTTACCATCAATTTAGCATCGTCTTGCAAAGTAGCATCTGTATATCGACGCTACTTTACAAGACCTTAATAACTTTTTTCCTGTACTTGTTACAAGAATTTTAACCATCTCATTGATTAGAGTTTTGATACCGTGTTGGTATTTTAAAATATCCGCTTTCTCTTTTTATCCCTTACTGAGTTATATAAGTTTATTCCAGAAAATGTTTGAGTCTAAAATGATGGTACAGTGAAAATATTATATATATTTAGTTCAGCGTTTTACCGTTTACTCGCTGCCATTATATACATGAAAATGTATATCCCACTTTCATTATCAATCATTTTAGCATCAGAAATTTGGCATCGTTGTTGAATATAATATTACCCACAACAAAATAGTAAATTTAAGAATATATATATATTTTTTTCATCCACAAATCATTCTGGCATCATGTTTGTTTAAAAGTAACGGGTTATGATATATTGCAACTACCTATTGTATCTTCGCACCAATTGATCCAGTCGCGACCTACAGCCCCTCAAATGATAGGATTTATCTAATAAAATACAATAAGACATAAAAATCAAATATAGCAGCATGTCAAAAAGGCCTTAATTATATATCTTCTTTTCTATAAGTCCAATCGTAACGTACAGTATCTCAAATGACAGGATTTAACCAATTGAAAACAATGAAATAAAAAAATTAAATACATCAACATGTCAAAAGGGCCGTATTCACGTATCTTCGGTCCTATTAGTCCAATCGTGACGTATAGTACCTCTAATGATAGGATTTAACATAAAGAATACAATGGGATAGAAAAATCAAATACAGAGCAATGTCAAAAGGGCCTTAGTTGTATATCTTTAGTTCCATTAGTCCAATCATGACGTGCAGTACCTCAAATGAAAGGATTTAACAAATAAAATACAATGAGGTATAAAAATTAAATAAAGTAGCATGTCAAAATGGCCTTAGTTATATATCTTCGGTCCTATTAGTCCAATCGTGACGTACGATACCTCAAATGATAGCACTTAACCAATAGAATACAATCACATATAAATCAAATACAGCATCACGTCAAAAGGGCCTTAGTTACGTATCTTCGTTTTTAGTGGCCCAATCGTGACGTACAGTACCTCAAATGATAGGATTTAACCAATCGAATACAATAAGATAGAAAAATAAAATACATCAGCTTGTCAAAAGGGCCTTAGTTATGTATCTGCGGTCCTATTAGTCCAATCGTGACGTTTCGTACCTCAATTGATAGAATATAACTAATAAAATATAACGAGATATAAAAATTAAATAGAGTAGTCTGGCAAAAGGGCCTTAGTTATGTATCTTCGATCCTATTAGTCCAATCGTGACGTACAGTACCTCAAATGGTACCATTTAACCAATAGAATACTACGACGTAGAAATCATACATCAACACGTCAAAAGGACCTTAGGTATATATCTTTGCTCCTATATATGTTATGTCAAAAGAGCCTTAGTTGCGTATCTCCGGTCCTATAGGTCTAATCATGACATATGGAGCCTAAAATGATAGGATTTAACGGAGATAATATGATAGTGGAGAGAAATTAAACATGGCGGCATCTAATAATACCTTAAACTGACAGCAATAAAACAAATTAACGCACAGAGGTGTGTGGCATATTACGTGACAGGATTTAGCGAATACCATACGATTACGTCGTACATCTTTTTGCATACGTCCACTTTTAGTTAACTACTTAGTATGTATTCAGTACTTTGCTTTATGGTGTTGAGGCATGGACTTTTAAACAGAAGAATGTTAAAAATGTTGAAAGCTTTGAGATGTGGTGCTACCGCCGTATACTAAAAATAAGTTGGGTGGATAAAATTACAAATGAAGAGGTAATACGCAGAATAAATAACGATCCAGAAGTTATACTGAATATAAAAAAGAGAAAACTTGAATACTTTTGCCACCTGATGAGAGGACAAAAGTACACATTCCTACAAAATATAATGCAACGAAAAATCCAAGGACTTATGGTTTGGCTGTACCACTAACGAATTATTCAGCAGTAAATAAAATTATAATCGCCCTAATGATATCCAATCTCCGATGGGAGAGGCACTCACAGAAGAAGATATGATAAACTCGAAAAATTTCCAACGTTCACCGTTAGACATATGCCTCCCGTTTACTGCACACATTTACTGCTCCTTGACGCTGTGACGAGAATGAGATAGGATTTAAACTGAATATAAAAAAGAGAAAACTTGAATACTTTGGCCACCTGATGAGAGGACAAAAGTACACATTCCTACAAAATATAATGCAAGGAAAAATCCAAGGACGCAGAAATCCAGGCCATAGAAGAATGTCCTGGATGAGAAATTTAAGAGAGTGGTTTGGCTGTACCACTAACGAATTATTCAAAACAGCAGTAAATAAAATTAGAATCGCCCTAATGATATCCAATCTCCGATAGGAGAGGCACTCAAAGAAGACGATATGATAAACTCGAAAAATTTCCAACGTTCACTGTTAGACATATGCCTTCCGTTCACTGCACACATTTACTGCTCCTTGACGCTGTGACGAGAATTAGATAGGATTTAACAAATAGAATGAAACTAGAAAACTAAACAAGACAGTGTGTTAAACGTGGAATGCGTCGTAGAACGTGAAATATTAGCGTAAAATTATGTGATGGCCATAGACTGTTCTTTAATACCCAGCAAACGACTCGCTTTGTAAAGTTACATAGGCGGGATCTGTGCGAGAAAAAGTCGATCATTCGTTTTATAACCCAAAGGGGACCATAAAATATTCAACGTTAAAATGTGACATAATGTAACGGTATGACAAATCTTTTTTCTACCGCATGGGTGCATGCCTGTGTACCTATACAAGGGGAGCCGTGCATAACCTTTAAGTTGATCGTAATACATAACTGCAACAACAAGTATGTTGACGACTTGGGTTAGTATATACAGTGCATTCCGTACGTTTTTTAAACATGATTAGGATATTGTTGACTGGAGGTTATTAAAGAAGTTCTTAAAATTTTTGCGGGTCACCTTCTTTTCTGTAAATGGAGTGAATATTGTTATTCATTTAATTTTTTTCCTCAGTTGAATAATTCCTGCTGGTATTTGGTCTAAGCTTACTTCTTTTCCCCATTTAAGCTGTTTCATTTCCTCTTTATAGTGCCCTGTTTACTTGTTTTGGTAATTTCGGACTATTTCATCTCTTATAACATAAAATAGTTGTTTCAGATATCTTTATCGCGTTTCCTTTTTTTATGGAATAATATGCTGCCGTTTTCATCTTCTACTGTTTTATATGGAGCTACACGATTAACAATTCCAAATAAAGAAAACACAAATAACAGTCCGAATTATATTATACAATTAATAGTCGAAAAATGAAGAGCAAGAGGTAGATGACCAAGAAGCCGAAATCTTAATGACGAACATAAATATAATCGACTAATCAGACAATTAAGATCAGCGGTACATGATGCACGCAATGCCACATTTGAACACTACATTAGTACATTGTCTACAGAAGATCATTCAGTATGGATAGCAACAAAAACACTTAAAGAGACCTGAACAACACAACCCACCAATTAAGAAAGATGACGTTAGTTGAGGAAGATCAGACCAGGAAAAATGTCAACATTTTCAGAATACCAGATAATAATATTCAAGCAATAGAACACTGAAAACTTTTGTTTTTAACTGTACGCCCGTGAATATAGATTAATTTGTTTTGTGTATTAATTTAGTTTAGTTTGAACAAGACTTGCAGTAAAAGATTTTTCTAAATATAGAATGTAAACCATATATCCAATGCTTTGTGAAAGAGAACCAGTTTATAATATACCGGACGACGTAATAACACCTTATTTTAGAATATTGGTCGATGAATTGAAATCATTGTTCAAGAAACGAATTATTCATGTGCAGATGTTTTACTATAAAAACATGTAAAATCAAAATCTAGATTAAAAAAGTTGCAACCAGTTACTCACGATGAAACTTAACCCCATTATTGATTTTACAAGTGATACAATGGGTCGACAAAAAACCAGTTTTATACCTTACATCATTTAAACATAATAATTGTACTTTGGTTTAATCACATGAAAAGAAAAATTATACACAAGTACTAAAACCACAAACTATTCTCGATTATAACTTGGTGAAAAAGAGTTGACAACCTATCCTTGAGTTCAGACTGGAGTTCGCGAAGGCATTTGCAAATAAAAAAATGTTGTAACCTTCACGACAAATTAGACCCAAAAATATCATCTTAGGCAAAGCGATGTAGATAATACAAAGAGAAGAAAGTGTACAAGATGTTACAAAATTTTAAGAAGAAGCATGACTAGAAGAAAGGCCGATAGAAAAGTTAAAAAAGTTAAAACATACTCTAAAGAATGTGATGGCAAAACTGCAATATGTCTAGTGTGCTTCAATGAATCACATTAAAAAACAATTTTACTTATACAAGAACTATTATTGAGTAAAAACGTATTGTGCGTCAAGTGGCCTTATAGTATTGGATAAGTTGATAGTTTCTAGTAGAACGTTTTTATTGTTAATTACCCCCGTAAAAGTGAGTTATAGTATATATAAAAAAATGGATGTAAATAATAGGTATGCATTCAACATCTAAAAAAGCTTGATGTGAACATAAACGTAGATTAACCATTGCTAAATTGCAATCATTGTTAGAAGCATCCGGCGAGGACGATGTAGATTAAATGAATGGTGGAAGTGACTCTGACTGACTCTGATGAAATATTTGCACAAAGTCGTTCAGAAAAATCGAGGATTGCGTTTTGGAAAGAGACAACACAAACAGAATTTAAGACTTTCCTCGGGCTTATGTTCCATATGGGGACAATTAAGATGAACCGTCTGAATGACTACTGGAAAAGTATGGGTAACTATATATAATATAATAACAGTGTTGACTTGACTAGACAGTTGCTCATAGCCCATATTAAGAAATAACCGAATAGTCAATCCTCACTTGTCAAAGAAACTAAAAAAACGTGAAGTGGTCTAAAAACTAAAAAGTCCCCTGTTTAAACTGGTTTTTAATAAAAAATTTAATAATATGTTAAAGTTTTTTTAATATACCCTAAAACTGAAAGCCCAAAGAATCGATTGCAAGTTACAAAATACTTGTAGAGTCATACTGTTTGGACAAGTACAGTTGTTTAAATAATCGCTTTCTGTGATAAACAAATTGAATAAATTGTAAAATATTTTTTGATCTGCTTGATATTTAGCACACGTTAATAACTCATCAATTGTCATAATTGCAAGTAGCTATATTACCTGTCGTTAGGCAAAAAACAAAGCTATTAACATATATAAATCACTACAAACATAATATCTTACAGTTTACGGTTTTTTGGAATTATCTCGATTATTTATGTATTTAAATTTCTCTACATAAAAAACTTTTTATGGTCTACAAATTTTATTTCAATTATTTTTCTTTCGAATGTATACAAAACGTTTTATAAGCAAAAAATTATTTTTTTTTGCCTTTTAAGATTGTTTAAAAAAACAAAGCAAAATTAACTATACGTCTTTACGAATTTTTCGTCGGCTACCCCTCATACTATTTAGAATTTAAATTTCTGTATAAGATTTTTTTAAACTATTTAGCGAGGTTCCGTGAACTACTTTCTTATGGCATGGTCAAAGTCAAATATTATTTTTTTATGTGATTAAGCCACAATTATTGGTCGATATTGAGATGAAAATTACATATTTAATTAACTAATATTTAACGATACGATTTCCAATATTTAACCTTGTTTATTGTACAAATTATGTAAAAATGTGTATACACATTTTGTACAAAAAACGTTTTTTGAGAACGATTTCCTGAATGGAAATCAAAATGTCAAACATTAAATAATTAAAAATGTAATTCTCATCACAATTGCAACACATATTTTTGACTTAATCCCATAAAAACCTAATATTTATCTTAAACTATTCACTGATAGCTTCGATTAAACAGCTTGGAAATATGTAAAATATTCCCCTACACAACTCTCTGGGAAAAATATCTAAATTAAATAGATATAACAACTAAACGTTGATATAAAAAAACCTGTTAGGTGACCCCAGTCGGCTGAAATCAGCCGGCCAGCAGGTAGATTCAATGTCTTTATTATTTGAACTTGAACCAAACCGATCGATATTTTTATGTTTTCAAATATAATTTTAAGTATTAACACTGGCAACATCTATTGGCTTTAAAATGATACCAAATACAGTAATTTTACCACCCGAGGTTACAATGATGGTTTGATGTAAAAAATTTAATATATGAAAAACCGACAACGGTGCCAAGCCTACAAAGGTGCACTAAACAAACATACACGACTTATAAATAGAAAATTATAGCATTTCTTGGTGATGCTAAATTACTGCAACGTGAAAAGAGCTCTAAATGATAGCGGGATGTATATATATATATATATATATATATATATATATATATATATATATATATATATATATATATATATATATATATATATATATATATATATAAATAAACGATTCTGGGTGTATACTCTATCTGATATCTATCCTGTATATAAAAAAGAAGCTTTTGAGACCAACGAAAAGTTTTAAATGAAATCCCGAATACTCACGAATTAATATATGGAACAGATTTTAAAGCTAGAGTAGGTAGCTCCAGTAGTATAACTTAAAGATTTTAAATGGTGTTTTTGAATATAAAGACTTACACCAATTCACCTGGTATCAACACACGAGGGGTCTAAAATTGATAATAGATTACATAATAATAACACATTAAATTCAAGATTGCAAGATGTAAAGGTAAACAGAGTGTGGTTCGGATCACCACTTAGTAATAGGGAAGATGTACATACCTTTTGTGGAAAGACAACATAGAAACATAAAATGGAGAAAAAAAAACATTGTTCATCTCGATAGTTTAGACAACGAAATCACACGTCTACTCTATTCCTGGAGACTAACACAAAAATTGAACGAAACCCAGAAATCTACGACGATTGAATATGGGCATAGAGACAACAAAAGAAACTTAGGAAAACAAGGTCCAAAAACAAAAAGATCTTATTGGTGGGACCAGGAAATCGAAGAGAAGTTCAAGGAAAAGGATAAACTGCATGAAAATCTAAGCGGTGAGACACAATTTGGTTTCAAGAGCGGACTGGGTACACGTGAAGCAGCTTTCTGCTTGAATACACTTGCACAAAACTGCATGGATCAACGAAAGGATATAGTCATAACATTCCTCGATTATGAAAAAGCGTTTGACACCGTAAAACATGACGCAATGATAAAAATGCTACACAATGCTAACATTGACGAGAAAGATATAAGAGTTATCCAGAATCTCTATTGGAATCAAAAAGCACGAGTGAGACTGAACAAATCAACCAACACAGAAGAATTTGAAATTTTAAGAGGGGTGAGAGTCGATCGGATAGCCAAGCGGGCTGGGCGGCTGGCTTCTCCTTCGCTTCACTGCGAGAGATGTCAGTTCGATCCCCAGCTCGGTGACAGAAAACAAAAAGGCTAACGCAGCAGTTTAAAATTCTAAAATGAATCTGCGGCTTAGTCTAGAATATGCTGGTATCTGATCGGCCTATGGTGGAGCAGTACGGCAAGAGATAAGGGCTTGCGGCTCGGTGATACTCCTCCATAGATCCCTACTGGAAGGGCGTGTGTCGCCTAAATACCGGGTATATATATATATATATATAAGAGGGGTGAGACAGATGTGTATTTTGTCTCCTATGCTCTTCAATCTCTATGTGGAGAACAATTTTGCAGAGGCACTGGAAGGCTCTGAGTATGGAATAAAGGTAAACGGGTTCCTGATAAATAACATTCGTTACGCCGACGACACCGCGATAATAACAGACAACGAACATGATATGCAGTTGATGTTAAATAAAATAAACACCGTAGGAAAAATATATGGCTTGAAGATAAATGCTGAAAAAACTAAATGCATGGCAATAAGAAAAAACGCACTTTTAAGAATACAACTGCAAGTAGATAATGCTCCAATCGATCAAGTGAAAACATTTAAATACTTGGGAATAATGATGAATGACCAATGGTATCCTCAACAAGAAATAAAATGCTGTACCGAACAAGCAAGACAAGCTTTTATCAAATTTAAACCGCTACTATGTAACCGCAATTTTTCCTTCAATCTCCGCTGCATAATGGTTAAATGCTATGTATGGTCCATATTGTTATACGGCATGGAAACATGGACGTTAAGAGTACCTTCCATTAATACTTAAGTTAGAGGCCTTCGAAATGTGGACGTTGCGAAGAATGTTCCTCATACCATGGACAGATAGGGTGAGAAACAAAGAAATCTTAAGAAAGGCAAATACTGAGAGAGAACTACTCAATTCGATCAATGTACGAAAAATTGGATACTTACCTCTGCTATATTCTGAGAGGAAAAAAATACGCAATCCCTCAACTAATCATCCAGGGAAATATTGAAGGCAAGAGAGGAGTAGGTCGCAAACAAATGTCGTGGCTACGGAACATAAAGAAGCATGAAAAAGCATTGCAAAATGGAGACGGAAAAACAAAAATACAATATAAAGAGTTGAGTAAAGAGGTAAAACGAAAAGGAATCATAAAAAATAAGACCTGGGAAAAAAGAGCGAATACATAGACAACCATCTAGGAGGCACAAAGAGTTCAGTATCAAGGAGAGCCATACAAACTGTTAGAACAACTAATAAAAACAACGTTAGATGTGGTTAGATTAAGTATGGAATCCTACCATCGAGCAATATTTGCTAAACATAGCAAATAGATAACATAGATAAAGCACATCGAGGATCTGCTGACGAAAAAAAAAGAGAAAAGTTCTTACAAACAAATGAATAAATAGAAGCTGAAGGAAGAATTAAACTAAAAATATAACAGGAGGGAGATACAGTTAAGGGGATGAAATTAAGATTAACTTGCTCAATTAAGGAACAATAAAAATCTATCTACTGAAAACCAAAAGGCAATCAGTAACTAAGAATAAAAACGAAGAAGAAATAGGTTATGTGTTGTATTTATGAGTTGTTGACTTGATGACAATGGCACAAATATTCTAATTTGAAATTTAAATATGACATAATACATTTATTTTTTATTAACCAATAATAAGTTTTGTATGGTGTATAGTTAAATATTTTATCAAGAAAACAGCTGTAGAACGATAATTAGGTTAATATCGTATATTTATAGTGAAAATGGAATCCCATAACTTTCCACCTCTAAAGAATGACCGTATTCTTAAAGCTGCAAAAGGTGAAAAACCTGACAAGATTCCTATATGGATTATGCGACAAGCTGGAAGATATTTACCAGGTAATATTCTAAGCTATAAGTCAGTATAAGTTTTGCAGATCAATGTGTATTTGACATTGTTTTTAATGTTCTAAAAGGACTGTTCTCAAGATTATAAATAAAAAGCTGAATATGTGGCAATAAAGGGACAAAATAATCTAAAGAGTCTTCTTGTTCTTATCGTGGATCATTAAATGTAAAGTGCTACTGAACCTTCGATACAAGTAGAAGTGAAGAGAGGGCAATATTCCAACTTAAAAAGAGCAAACATCCAGACTCCTTAGTGTAATAAAGCTCAATTTCATGCCGACTCTTGTTTAGGTAACGCCAATAGCTCACACCTATGAACGAATGTACTCTTTATTGTGGCTTCATAAATGTATAGCACAGTTTTAACTGATTCTTTACTATAGAATAGAGTTCACTGACTATATTGTGCCTGCTACCGTTATAACAATCAGTTTTTACATTTTTTTATTCTTTTATTAGTAATCTACATTTCAAAGTACATACATTATAATGAAAATAATACATTGTTGATTATAGAACTCATTGAGCTTAGGAAAATATTCTCCGATTTTTTTAGTTGATGGAAACTAAATAAAAACCTCCATTTTCTACTATTTGACTATGTTAATTATAACAATTTTACTTTTACATTTTAGAATTCATGGCATTTCGTAAAGAACATACCTTTTTTGAAATTTGTCAGACTCCCGAACTTGCCTGTGAAGTTACTTTAATGCCAATAAACCGGTTTAATTTGGATGCTGCTATTATTTTCAGTGATATTCTGGTTATACCCCAAGCACTAGGCATGACTGTAGAAATGCATCCAGGAAAAGTAAGTAAACATATTTCATTACTGTGAATTAGGAATATAAATCTTCTGGCA
Organism: Diabrotica undecimpunctata; assembly: GCF_040954645.1. Classification (NCBI taxonomy): domain Eukaryota; kingdom Metazoa; phylum Arthropoda; class Insecta; order Coleoptera; family Chrysomelidae; genus Diabrotica; species Diabrotica undecimpunctata. The sequence goes on from NC_092812.1 coordinate 55,041,190, forward strand.
GGTAAGTTTACATTTATAGTAAACATTTTTAAAGAAGATGTAAGAACAAATGCTTTGGTCGAGGGTCAGGGCCAGTTGAGATGTGGCTCTGTCAGGAAATTGACAAACAATTTAGGAATACTTAGACTGAAATATTAGTTAGTATTCAGTAATTGTTTTGTATATAGTGTTGAGGTTGCAGAAGATGTTCTGGTCACTTGTGATCATCCTGTACTTATTATTAGTGTATCTTTGGAGGCTCCTAATTACATGTCTAGGATTGAGGAAAATATGATTTTCTACATGAAGGTTATGAAAGGTTATACAAAGGGATTGTGATGAGTTTTCTAGGTTGTGGTCTTTATATAAGCAAAAAAGCAGTGACTGTTACATGTTGTTTATAGAAAATACTGAGGAATCACTGAATTACAATATAAAATCTTTTTGGAATTTGGTTAATTTTAAGAGAAATAATTTTGATACTCCAAGTTGGACTTTTTGCACATAATCTGCAAAATCAGCTACATACTGTTCAGTATGGTTTCCTGCCTGGTAGTTCAACATCTAACCTACTAGTTTATACTGATTACATAAATGGTGTTATTGGTTGAAAAGTTATTTTGTGTGTCAAACTGAAGGGCTTTACTTTAACTGAATACCTTCCTAGCTCTGGAGTGTCCTAACGTTTCCATTTAGGACCTTTACTCTTTTCAGTTTTTGCTGCAGATCTTTGACTGACTGTGAAGTCTTAGCATAGAATTGGACATCTTTGCAAACCGGTGTAGTTTTATTGATCCCTTGAGCCTTTTTTTTATTCTTGACATTTTTAATTACAATTTAGAGAATGTTTTGATTGAGAGGGTCAAGACAATAATGTCACATATTTATGTGTGGTTTTTCAGAGAAATTTGTCCTTTTCAGAGATTTTCATAGGATTACATCTGTAAAAGCTCTTTACTTTTCTCTTGTCTGCTCCCAACTTGTAAATACAATTGTGATCTGGTTTCCCTTTACTTAAGTATGTATAGAAAAGTTATAGTGAGTTCAAAGAAGAAAAAATCATACAGTTTCAAACTACAGGGTTACGCAATTGAACTGTTACCAACTTCACATCGATATATCTGGCAAATCGATAATGACAACTACGTCAAAGTTGGCCTGATAACACTTCAGTATGTTTATAAGCCGCCAAAAGCATTTGCATTTAAGTTTTATATGTACAACAAAAGTTATTCGCAATGGAATTTAAACGTAATAGTGTGATTGCGTTATATTTAGCTGAAAAATCACAACCAGCTATTGTTTGTCAGCTGAAACACCTCAAAGTGAATAAAATGTTTGTGTATCGCACCATAACTCGTTATAATGATACTGGTAGCATTGCCAAACGCTATGGTGGTGGACGAAAAAAAACAGCAACATCGCCTGAAATGGTTCGGAAAGTGAAGGCTTGACTTGAGCGAAATCCACGTCATAGTGGTATCAAATGGCCAAAGAACTAAAAATATCCCAGCGAAGCATGCAACTAATATTGAAAAAGGAGCTCAAGGTCAAGCCTTACAAGTTCCAAAAAGCACACAATCTTACACCAAAGCAAAAAAAAGTTCGGCTTGAAAGAGCGAAGGAGTTGTAACGCCTGCGCGAACGTGACGAATTTCCGAACATAGTGTTCTCTGATGAGAAAAATTTCCCTATTGAGCAGTTCATAAACTCTCAAAATGATCGAGTTTACTTGACCGAACGCACCTACGAAAGTTTGAACTTACGAATGGCCACCCGAAGTTATTTCCCATCAAGTAATGGTGTGGGCAGCTGTAACCGCCGATGGACGCTCTCCAATCGTTTTTATTGAATCTGGTGTCAAAGTCAATGCAACTTATTATCAGGAAAATGTTTTAGAAGCTGCTTTAGAGCCGTGGGCACGCAAACATTTCGGTTGTAGACCATGGACGTTCCAACAAGACTCCGTTTCAAAAAGCTAGTGTGAACCAAGAATGGTTAAAAAACCATGTTCCACACTTCATTTCATCCACACAATGGCTTTCGAATTCGCCAGACGCAAATCCGATGGACTATTCCATCTGGTCCATTTTGGAGAGCAAGGTGAGGACTAAAAAATATGCCAGTATGGATGCGCTGAAGAAAGCAATTATATGTGAATGGGCCAAAATACCGGAAGATCACATTCGTGCAGTATGCAACTCGTTTTTTGATCGTTTGAAGGCCATAGTCAAGGTAAAAGGTGGCCACATCGAGCTAAAGTGAGATAAAAAGTGAGAAAAAGAGTGAGAAAAAATAATTTCACACAAAAATTCAGTTCAATTGCGCAACCCTGTAGTCACTCTATATGTTCTTTTCTTTAATGTTCTAGCTTTTAGATATACAGCTTTTTTGATATGACAATTTTTACTGCTAGTTCAAATCTACTTGTATAAAACAAAAATTTATTATGTTAACATGTTTTAGGGACCTGTGCTGCCACAACCATTAACCATACAAAATATAAAAGATTTAGAGGTAGAAGGTGCAGTTGGAAGATTAGAGTATGTAGGTAAAGCCATAACTCTTACTAGACACAAGCTGGAAGGAAAAGTTCCCTTATTTGGATTCTCAGGTGCTCCTGTAAGTTTTAAGTTTTGTAAGAATTGATAGGACTGTATACTAATGCATTTCTTTGTAGTGGACCCTTATGGGTTATATGATAGAAGGTGGTGGTTCCAAGACACTAAGCAATGCCAAAAAGTGGCTATACAGCCATCCAGAGACTGCTCATGAACTATTAGACTTGTTGACAAATATTATTATAGATTATTTAGTAATGCAAATAAAAGCTGGAGCTCAGATCGTCCAGGTTTTTGATAGCAGTGCAGAATATTTGAATAAAACTTTGTATGCTCAATTTTGTCTGCCTTATCTACACAGAATTTCATCTGGAATTAAACAAAAATTAAAAGATTCTAATTTGGAACAAGTACCTTTGGTGAGTAATGGTTAAAATCATGTAATTGTAAATACTAGTTTTGTTTTTTGAAATAATACAACAATTTATTTGGTTCACCAAATAACCAAAATGATTGTAATTAGTAGTGCCACAGAAAAATTTTCTGTAGAAGTAAAAACAAAAGATGTAATTAATTTTAAACAGTGGTGACCAGTGTTTTACAAGAAAGACTGTATATCAGAAGAAACTCCTCAAATACACTTCAATATTAGTAAATTTTCATAATTTGTTTATGATACTGAAAAAAGGGGATTGCTACAGCTTGGATCTTTTTAGATGACGCTCTGAAAGATATATTTAAGCTGTGCCATCCAGGAAATTAAAACTGCAATGTTACATTCAGAACCTGCCAATCCATTAGGAAAAGTTCTCATACAATTAAAAAAAAATAGACATAAAAAAATGTTCTGTATTTGTAGAACAATATTAAGAATTTGACAATTTAAATCTTCTTTGGCTCACCACTATTAACCCTGCAGTTATGATGTGAAAAAAGTTACACCAGTCGTGAGTACTGTCTCTCAAACCATGTTTATGTTGTAGCCTTACGTAAAGTAAAGCATACGACAGCGTTCCTGTGACTAAATTGTGGAAATCACTACAAGAAACTAACATTAGCTACACTCTAATCAAAGCTTTAAAAAGATTATATGAAAATTCTACATCACAAGTAAAAATTGGCAACAGACTATCTAAAAAGTTCATCGTTAACAAGGGTCTGCGCCAAGGATGTTGTATTTCACCAACTTTGTTCAAGATATATGTTGCAAAAGCACTAAATCAGTGGAAATGTAAATGTCATAGTATGAGCTTATCACTTTCAATTAATAAATCAATTGAGTTGAGTTCAGTTTACAGTAGAATGTTTTTTGTGTCTCCTCAAAAGGTTGCAAATAAACTGATTTTAGAATAAAATGTGATCTAAATAATAAATAATGCATATGTTTGGATAGATTTCAAGTACAAATGTTTAAAAAATATTTCTAAAAAAAGATACAATAAAGAATATTTTGTGTTAATTAGAAAAATAATACATTAATTGTTAAAATACAATCACCAATCATTCTTATCTTATTTTAGGTATTGTTTGCAAAAGGAGCCCATTTTAATCTGGAAGACCAAGCTGAATTGGGTTATGACGTTCTGGGCATAGACTGGACTGTTGATCCAAGTACTGTAAGATCCAGACTGAAAAATAAAAATATTACAGTACAAGGAAATCTTGATCCTTGTGCCTTGTATGCTCCTAAAGAAGAATTGGAGAAAATGGTATCTGATATGATAAAATCTTTTGGAACTGATAGATATATTGTTAATTTGGGCCATGGCATTTATCCAGATGCACCAGTTGAAAGTGTTCAAACTTTTGTTGAAGCAGTTCATTCCATTAATATTTAGTTTATGTTTATTAAATTTTTCGAGACATTCTACATATTAACTGACATTTCATGTATTTTCTTTTTAATTGAGGAGCAATTTCAAAATGTAAATAACATATTCTATGGGTTAATACAGCTATCTGTTAAGTCACTGTTGTTTAATTTGACAATCGGTACTTTCAATTTTATTTAAATATGACATAATTTTTTGTTTCTAGTCTTTAAGAATTGAAAAGAAGTAAAGACGTAAAGAAGTGTAGCTTCTTATTGCAAATATGTCAGTATTTATAGACATCCAAATTCATCAGTATTGATCCGTATACAAAAAGAGAAAAACCAGTGACACTTCTACAGGGATTTCTCATCCTGGCCACCAGTAGCGGCTAGTCCTAAAGGACCACAGGCACTGGCTCTGAAAAATATATTGATCACCAAAAATATTGTTTTGACTTGTTTTAATATCAATGCATTATACGTACATTATTTATCATTACGTAATTTAATCTCCATGAAAAAACAAATAATTTAAGTGAGTTGACTACCTGAGCCCATTTCAGTATGGCTCGAGATTTGATTTCAAATGCTTACGGACGGTGTATCAATACGAAAAATTTGGAGGCAGAAAACTTCGGCCCGAGTGTGTTTTAGAATGTGACTTTGATAGTGTATTAGAATGGTTTGCGCTTATTTATATCGTTTTGGTTACGTTTGAAGTATTCGATTACGAAATCGAAGTGTTTGCGCTGTTTAAATTTTACTGTTTAGTGTAGAGGAAAAATGAACAAAATTAGCTGTTTGTTAGTGAAGACACAGAATAATAAACAATCAGAATGCCCACTCTGCTTAAAAAAATAAGTACGCGCATCTCGTTCGCGCAGACGGAATCAGCCATTTTTAGTCGGAACCAGTGCTGTTCAGTGACATTTTATCTGGTGTGCATAGACAAAACAGGTACATTTTAAACATTATTATAATAATAATAATATTCTGTGGTGTTTTCTTCTTCTTTCACAGCTTCAGAACTTTACAAAACCTTTATAAAGATTATTACAAACAGATTATTAAATTTGACGGATATCAACCAGTAGAACAAGCCGGATTTAGAAAAGGGTACAGCACCTGTGACCATCTATATACTTTGAAAATCCTGGTAGAAAAGACTAACGAATACAAACTCCCATTATGTCTGGCTTTTATAGATTGGGCAATAGAAGAAGCATTAGTCAACAACCGGATCGACTCCAGGTATAGAATATTAATACATAATATTTACGAACAAGCTGAAATGATAGTGACGCGTAATGGAATCGAAACAAGACCAGTAAAAATCAACCGAGGCGTAAGACAAGGAGACACAATATCTCCAAAATTATATACAGCTGCCCTAGAAGATATCTTTAAGTCAATAGACTGGGAAAATAAGGGAATCCCTATTAACGGAAGACACTTGAACCATCTTAGATACACAGATGATGTAGTACTAGCCGACACGTGGAATACAATGATTGAGGAGCTACACACAGAATCCCTAAAAAAAAAGACTGAAAATGAATTTCAGCAAAATTAAACTAATGTCAAACAAAGATGACAAACCTATGATAAACATCCAAGGGACACAGATAGAACATGTAGATGAATACAGATACATATCTAGGTCAAAATGTCAAGGTAAGCAAAGAAAATGAGACTACCGAAATAAACAGACGTAAAAATGGGATGGGCAGCATTCGGAAGACCCTCATACGTACTTAAAAATATAAATATACCTCAAAGACTGTGAATCAAAGTGTTTAATTCCTGTATCCTACCTGTACTTCCATATGGAGCTCAAACCTGGACAGTCACTAAAATAAACATAGAGAAGATCAGAAAAACTCAATGGAACTACAGATGCTGGGTATCTCACTCAACCATAAAACCAATGAAGACATTCGTAATAGAACAAAAGTAAAAGATGCTGTCGAACAGGCAACTAAACGGAAATGGACTGGACATAACGAACGTCTTAAGGATGGCCGATGGAATAAAGAAATCAGGAATTGGCGGCCATATGAAGTCAAAAGACCACGAGGAAGACCGCAAATGCGCTGGAGCGACGATATTAAAAGAACTGCAGGACCAATGTGGAAACGTCGTACAAACAACTGAGATGAATGGCGAGAATTAGGAGAGGCCTATATTCGGCAATCCGAATAGAGAGAAGGGCTTAAAAAATTCTGTGGTGCAGTAGAATTAGCATTGCGAGGTTACGATGAAACGGAAGAATCAACAAATAAAGGAGTTTTTCGGGAATTAATAGATTTTAGTTCTCAATTAGATACAGATTTAAAGGATCAGTTTAATAAAGCAACGGCATTCAAAGGAACTTCTAAAAGTGTACAAAATGAACTATTGGACTGTATGATTGGCGATTGCCATGATGAGGTGATTAAAGAAATTAAAAAATCAAATTATATAGCTGTAATTGCCAATGAAACTACAGATGTCGCTACCGAATTTCAGTTATAGTCGGTTCGCTATATTTACGCGGGTTTCGGATTAACAAAATTATGCTAATGACTCATTGATAACCAGTTGCAGTAAACGACTTCCCAGAAAATTAGGTAAAAACTACATTAATGGTCATATTTTAAAATACATTAAAATAACATTAGGGTAGGTATAAATTTGTTACAATATTGCAGTTGAATTGATTCTTTGCCAGTGTTGACATTGTACGTTTGGTGGAAATATTTAAAAATGCCTAGACGTGTGTTAGATGTAGATAGTCTAATTTGTAGTGTACATAAATATTTTACGGATGAAAAAGAAAATGGCGGTCCTTTAAAATCAGTAATGTCTGTTCAACAACGCGTATGTGATGCTCTAGGAATTAGTGAAACCAAACTAAGAGGAGTATTACAAAATCGCAATAATGAACGGCCGAAAGAAGATCACCGAAAAACTCGCCTATCATTGAAAACGAAAGATATTCCAGATGGAGAAAAATTTGAAATTCGTGATACCATTTATCGAATGCGAGCCAACAAGGAACATGTGACCTTAAATACAATTCTCTCGGAATTAAAAGATAGAAAATGTGACGAAATTGGCAGAACAAGTTTATGGCAAGTGATACATAATTTGGGTTTCAAATTTCAAAAGGAGGATAACAGAAAGGCCCTTTGTGAAAGAAGTTCTGTTGTGCATAAAAGAATTAACTTTCTAAGAAAATATTCTAAATTAAAAGAAGAAAGGGCAAATTTTATATATTTAGACGAAACATGGATATTTTCTAGGGGTGCAACCAAGAGAATATGGCAAGATGATAACGTAAAGTCTATCAAACATACTGATGGAGAAGGGAAGCGACACATAATTTTACATGCAGGAGGGAAATCGGGTTTTATAGAAGGTGCTGATTTAATATTTTCATCTAAATCAAAATCAAGTGACTATCACGATAATATGAACATAGAAATGTTTGTAAAATGGTTACATGAAAACCTTCTCCCAGTTTTAAGTGAGCCGAGCGTAATTATTTTAGACAATGCACCTTACCATTCTGAAGTATTAAACAAAAGTCCAACGAATTCTTGGACTGTTAATAAAATTAAAGAATGGTTGACAAAGGAACATATACCATTTACACAACATATTTTAAAATTAGAATTATTACGCTTGGCAAATATCCACGCAAAACCAAAAACCTTTGTTGTGGATCAGATTATTGAAAGTTACGGTGATCAAGTTTTACGTCTGCCACCGTATCATTGCCAGTTTAATCCCATCGAATATATATGGGGAATAGCAAAACAATATTATGACAACCATATTGGGCCTAACGGTTATAGCGACGACGCAGTTCGGGAAACTTGGCGAAAAGCACTTTCAATTGTAACTCCAGAAGTGTGGTGCAACTGTATATTCAAGTGAGAGAAACTAATAGAAGATTGGTGGACTCGTGAAAATAAAATAAACGAAATAAGTCCAATCATAATAACAATTAATGGTGATGACAGTGATGATGATGACGATTATGATATTTTTGATGATAATGACTGATTTTCATTTTTGTTGGCAAGTTAAATTTTTTTATTTTTCATTAGAAATTCTCTCCATGGAACAAATATACATAGACCATATTTTCTGTGTGAAGTGTAATATAAAATTATTATTAATTTTATATTAGCCACATTAGACTCCATTAATGAAGTAATTCTCCTTATTATACTGTCAATTATATAAAAGATTTTCCATTATTATTTAATTAAAAAAAGTTATGGATTATTTTTCATTTCATTTGACCAGTTGATATTTCCCCAAAGAGCAGGTAATTAAAACTGGGTACTTACAATAAAATTTTTAATCCGAAACCCGCGTAAATATAGCGAACCGACTTTAGTCACTATATTATGATATATTGCCTTCAATAAGCCAGTAGAAAAATTTTGGAAATTCGTAAAACCTCCCGGACACAATGTCATTCCAACAGCAAATTGTATTTTATGAAATTAATCCTTTAATCAGGGGCGCGCCAAATAAGTTAATAGCGCAAAGTTATGGCGGAGCGTCAGTAATAAGCAGAGGTGTAAATGGGGTACAAAAATAATTTAAGATAAATATCCATTTGCAAACTATGTACATTGCTATGAATGCACATCAGATGAATCATTTAACTGGGATTTGGTTTTTTTTTTCTATATCACCTCAGAGAACAAAGGTATTGGATGAGATAGCTCATAAACGATTACCACGATGATCACAAGCTAGATGTAATTTTCAATCACGTGGAGTCAATACAGTTTATGAATACCGAAATGAGCTGATATAAGTGATGAATATTTTAGAGAATGACAAAAGTATTAAATTGAATTCAACGATTGAGCAAGCCGGTGCATATAAACTTAGATTATAGAATAAAGATTTCATATTTTGGTTAACACTTTTTCATAACATCATGTCACATATAGAAATAATTTTTAAGCAACCATTTGAAAAGACAACGCAAAAAATTCTTGATGAAATGGATACAGTTATTAACTAACTAGATTCGGAGCTAGTAATCTAGGTATACCTAAGAAATACATCAGCCTCATAAAAATGACGTTGCAGGGTTCAAAAGCCGCAGTCAGAGTAGATGGAGAACTGACTCCCCTATTTAACATCAACATGGGAGTAAGACAGGGAGATGCCCTATCAACCATGCTATTCAACCTAGTTCTTGAGGCAGTCATCAGAAAAACCAATATAACCGGCCATATCAACACCAAATCAGTACAAATTACTGCATAGGCAGACGATGTAGCCATCATTAGTAGGAATAAGCCACGACTAATGGAAGTGTTCAAACAAATTGATCCTGAAGCAAGAAAAAGAGGTCTTAAAATAAACGAAGCAAAAACGAAGTATATGACAGTCAAAAGAATAACTGACAATGAAAATAATATCACAATAGACAACTATACTATCGAACGAGTGGATGCCTTTACATATCTCGGCACAGAAATCAATCAGAAGAACTCCGTAAGTAGCGAAATTAATGCACGTATTTCCAGCGGGAATCGTACATACTATGCTAATAAAAGATTGATGACATCGAAATTATTAGACAAAAGAACCAAAATGACTATCTACAGAACACTGATTAGACCCGTAGTAACCTATGAATGTGAAACTTGGGTAATGACGAAAAAAGATGAAGCCCAACTCAGGACATTCGAGAGAAAAATACTGAGGAAAGTATATGGCCCGGTACAAGAGGAAGATGGCACATGGAGAATCAGGAGAAACGACGAGGTTAATGAGTTAAATGAAGGTTATGACATTGTAAGATTTGTGAAAAGTCAAAGACTGTCATGGCTGGGACATGTGCAGAGACAAAGCGATGTAAAAACAACTAAGAAAATGTTACAATGGAAGCCCATAGGAAGGCGAAAAAAAGGAAGGCCCAGAACGAGATGGTTGGATGACGTGGAAGACGACCTGAAAACAATGAACATAAGACAATGGAGAAGAAGGACACAAGAGAGATCTGAATGGAAGGACATAGCCAGACAGGCAAAGACCCATCCAGGGTTATGATGCCAAAAGAAGAAGAAGAAGATTCGGAGCTAGTAGAAACCGACGAACTTATTCCTCAGAAAACCTCCTCATTGTGATGGGTGCAGTGCACTGAGTGTCGTCATTGGTCCCATGAAGAATGTACTCGCCAAGAAGAACTATACGTATGCCACAATTGATTTTCAGAATAAAAAATATTTTATATTGTATGTTTTTCACTAGAATAAACACTATTTTTCTATGTCTTAGTGCTGTTTCAATTGTCCCAGGTATCTGTTTCATTCGTCCCTGCCACGGGGACAATTGAAACAACTTGACAAGTTCAAGTTTTTATTTAATATCTTATTAATGACATTATATAGACAAAATATAATGATATATATGGAAACACAATAGGATACGCTTTTTACAACTAATTTCGTAATTTAGAAATTTGCGATAGATGCCGAGAAAAAAAATCAAAATGCAGAAATGTTTCAATTGTCCCCGGTCTACCCTACTTATGTAGTTTTAATAAATTATTCAAAAACTTATTTTGTTGTTTAATTATATTTTCTTTAACATTATGCTAAGAAAAAACACCGCAAAAACATAACATCCGTAGATGCTGTATTTTACTTAGCAATTCCTGATATTACTTACGATTTTTTCCCAGTATCTGCCATAGTAAGCATAACATTAGGATTAATTACTGCTCCATTTTTTTAAACATATTTTATTTACAGATTTATTGATATAAAGTAAAATCGTTTCTAGCCGCATTGTAGTAACAATTTTCGCCCTGTTGAAAAGTTGCAGATTCTTTGAAGTCCATTTACTCATTATTATCAGTACTGCAGATGCTGTGGTTTTTCTTAGGAGGGCAGTACCTGGCTCCGCAATTGTGGTTTTGCTTGGGCCGTCGTTCAGGCCAATTACGCCAGACGTAATTGGCTGAAGTGTTAGCAGCCATAGTTATCCAAACCTCTCGAAAGCGACCTTCAGTTATATTTGCGTTTGGTGAACGTCATGTTTCATCCTTACTATATAAAACCATCCTAGTACAAACCTACTCGTTGGTAGAGCTGGGAATCCATATTCGTTGGATCAGAAATACGGGCACTTTTTAGAGCACGTACTCTGATTGGGCGAATAGTGATTGTTGATTGTATAGGGTGTATCCGATTGGTAGTGTGCGTCATATTCGAGCTTTGGTAGGTTCCTTTGGGATCCTTGAGTCCGCGTACCTGTGTAGTTACTAACCAGTCGGATTTTTTGAACTCCCTTAAGGCTACACACCCTTCCAGTTTCCTGGAAGCCTTAGTTTTTAGAGTAACGTAGGTCCCAAATATCTAAGTGGTAGGTTTTTATTTCCTACTCATCCAGTTACTCTACAAACCATCGTGCGTGATGGTCATTTGCAAGGATAATTAATGTTCGTTGGAGTATACTGGACAGAACATTACCGTATTTTCTTCTTAACATAATTACTAGATCATCCGCATAGCCCTGTATTTCTAAATAATGTATAAGTACGTCAAACTGCATGTGACAAACCTCTGACTTAAAGATATACTAGGTAGACAGAGTTAGAAATGAAGAGGTCCCTAAACGGATGAATTAAACAACACAACTGATCCATAAAATAAAAAAAATATGACCTGATCATCTAATCATACAGGAAAATATCCAGGGTAAACTTGGTCCTGATAAAAGAAGAACATTATGGCTAAAAAACTTATTCAAATGCTACGGAAAATCGACGACATCCTTATTCAGAGCTGCTATGAATAAAATAATGATAGCGAATATCGTAGCCAGAATTATATTCAACTTTCTGTGATGGTCATGAAACTAGAAGAAGAAAAGGATATTTGTCGTTATATGTTATAGCCAAAATGGACAGTGTTTTCAAATTAAATATGTAATTATTTCTCATATATATCAATTTAAAGTTAATTGACTCCCTTTTAAATTTCGTTGACCTGTAAGAGGTCAACACAGACACCTTTGGGAACCCCTGGTGCAATGCATTTCCTTTTTTACGTTAAGATTAAACTTATTTTGACGCAATATCCAATGTTTTTTCTAATAAATTTAATAAATTTTAAATTGAATAATTAATTATACAGTTGCCGAATATGGAATATCTAAAGTAAAAGTACGTCGGTGTCAATGACTAAAAAATCATATTTATTTAGTGGCAAAAATCATCTCCTAGTTTAGAAACAATCCGGATGTCAATTTATCAGTCCACCAACGCTGTAAGAGGAAGTTAACCATTGGTCGGAAAGACACTCATGAGATATATTCTATATTTGATAAATAAAAAACTAATTTTAGTTCCATTTCAGTTCAGAATAAATTTATAATAACAATTCATGTGATAACGAGTGTCGAAGATCAATTGTAAACGTGTCAGTGTCCTCAAATCTAGTCGGCGGCTTTTGGTTCCTAACGAATTTCTTCATTTTTAATTTCTTCATAGATAACATTTTTAGAAACGCGGGGTTTCTCTCTTAATTACTCTAACAACGGAGTGAATAAACTAAGAGACGATTCTCAAGTGTTTAACAGATGTTTTTGGAGTTTTAGTGCCTCATGAAAGGAATATTTGTACATAGTGAACACATTGCAGTATCTCAACCGTTGTAACGGGAGTCTTTCAAAAACCCATCCTAAAATCGGATAATAAGGTTAGTTTTTCATAATGTCTTTGATTGATCCAAATTAATTACATATATGTAACAGAATTTGATATCAATGAGTGACTGAGTCTTGTCAGATTTAGCCAGGTTTTAATTTAGTAAATAAAACTTCACGATTTCCAGGTAGAAAATAACATTTATATTATAATATAAATAAAGTAGTTTCAAACTGACATTAACAGAATAATATTAGGACCTGACGAAACTCATAATTCCTCTAAGAATTTTATTATGTCTTTAATATCAAAAAGCATATTAGGATCGATGAATCTTAGTCAGAATTATCTGTTTTAAACCTGGAGAACACTCAGAAGTACACGATTATTCAGTTGCATCTTTACATTTTTTCAAATTTGCCCAAAACCGTTCTTTGCGTTGCAAAAACAAGTTTGATTACATACAGGGTAATGTATAATTCTTTTTAAGGTATTTGATAAGATGGATCGTGAAATTTTGTAAGAAACATTGTATTATTGTTTATAATATCTAGACATGCGGGTTGTCTTCTATAAACGCCATATAGGCTAGAAAGTATATTTTAATGTTAGCAATTTCAATTATTCACCCATTCACAAGGTTCAAACTTTGAATCACTACTGTCCTTGGTATTTTTTAAACAAATGTTTTATATTTCATTTCTGAACACAATCCTACCAGCACTGAAAGTTAATGTTCGTGAGGATATTCAGCACAATTTAATAATACTATTATATAGTTATATTATCAACAGTCTTGATATCATAATAATTTACTTCTTTACGTGCCTAATTGTAGATTTGATATTTAAATTTGAAAAAATCCTCTAACGTTATAAAGATTTGGATTTTTTTGAACAGTTTGAGTGACGTCCTCTTCTTTTTTTTTCCCATTTCTCCCCATTCGTATAATGTGAGCAAGCCATCTAGCTCTTTGGACTCGTATTTTTGCCGTAATTGCTGGTTTTCCATACATCCTTATTATTTCTTTATTCGTTCGTCTTCTCCAAATATTCTCTGTCGTCTTTATTCCTCCGAAGATTTTTCTGAGCACCTTCCTTTCCCAGATCTCTACTTTCTTTTCTTCCTGCTGGTTCATAATCCACGTTTCACTGGCATACATCACTGTGGGTCTGATTACTGTCTCGAAGACTCGTAATTCAGCTGTTATTGACACATTTTTTGCTTTCAGTAATGAATTTAGTGACCCCATCGCTCTGCTTTCCTTCATTAATCTTTTGTCTATCTCTTTTTCTTCTTTTCCCGCGTTCGTTATGGTTACTCCTAAGTATTTAAATTCTGACACTTTTTCGAAACTATAGACAGTCTCTGCTCCTTTCATTTTGATATATTTGTTATTATTTGTTGTCTCCTCTCATTTCCATATATTGCGTTTTTGTTTGGTTTATTATTAATCCGTATCTTTTCGCTTCTTCTTAAAATTTCTGGAAAACTTTTTCTAAATGTTTTTTTGTTCTCGCTACTATCACCACATCATCCACGTACGCTATGCACTGTTCCCTGTTATTGAATAGTCCTGTTTGTGATTATATTTGATCTTCTTACGATTTGTTCTAATACTAGGTTGAATAAATTCGTAGATAGCGGATCATCATCATCATCATCATTGGTTTTTACAACTCTTCGTGAATTTTTGCCGCGTTTACTATTGCCTTCCATTGATTCCGATCCTGTGCTATTATTTCCCATGGCCTTACTTCCATCTTCTCCAGGTCTTTCCTGACTGCGTCTTTCCACCTTTTTCTAGGCCTTCCTGTCGATCTTCTACCATCTGGTCTTTCCCAAAACACATTGCTAATCAGTCTGTCGTCATCACTCCGTACCACGTGGCCTGCCCATCTTAATCTATTGGCTTTTATGTATCTTACGATGTTTCCTTTCCCGAAGAGAGTCTCTATTTCATTGTAGATAGCGGATCGCCTTGTTTTAAACCTCTATTGACTGAACTGTCTTGAACAGCTTCCTTCAATTGTTACCCTATTCATCGTGTTCCTAAGCGTCATTCCCACTAGCCTTATAAGCTTTTCTGGTATTTCTAATGTTCTCATGGCCTGATATAGCATCGTTCGATTTAGGGAGTCATATGCTTGTTTAAAATCGGTAAATAGCATATGTAATCCTAAGTTTTGTTCGTAGCTATTATTTTGTATTAATTTTAACATACTTATGTGATCAGTAGTTGTTCTTCCTGATCTAAAACCTCCCTCGTATTCTCCAATCACTTTGTTATGATATTTTATTAATCTGTTCCTAATAATTTTTGCAAGTATTTTATAGACTACTTTTAATAGTGCTATACCTCTATAGTTTTGGCACTCCGTTTTGTCTCCTTTTTTATAGATAGGACAAATAAGAGCACTATTCCATTTTTTCGGCATTTCTTCCTTTTTCCAAATTATTAGTGTCAAGTGAAATATCCTTTCCTACAATATTTCGCCAACTTCCTTAAAAATCTCAGCTGGGAGACCCCTTTCTCCTGCACTTTTGTTATTTTTTAGGTCTCTTATTATTTCGTTAACTTCATTCAGAGTTGCAAATTCTCATTTCCCTCGAGTTCCTCTTGTTGGCCTGTATTTAATAGATCTTCGAAATATTCTGCCCATCTGTTTAATTTTTCTGTTGTTTACCTATAAGTAAGCCTTCTTTGTTTCTGCAATACTGTGGATTATTCTTTGTAGTTTCTCTGGATTTCTTAACTTCTTGGTAGAAATTCTTTATCTCTTTGTTTATGTAGGCTTCTTCTATGTTTTTCAATTGCTTTCTTAGCTGTTCTCTTTTCTTTTTTCTGCAAATTCTTTTCACTTCCCTTCTTCTTACCACATAGTTTTCTATTTTCTTTATTTCTTTGTAGTTTTGCCCTGTTTCTTCTTGCCAATTATAATTTTATAAGGTTTTCTTCTTATATATTTACTAATCTCTACCTTTGTAAATTTTTATGTTGCCTTTTTTGAATGAAAATTGTTTCTAATTATAATTTCTTCTATTATTTTACTAATGTCTGTATGATCTGGACCACTATTTGTCTTTGATTGGCAGAGGAGTACAACAACAATATCGATATAACTTAGGTCGTTATTTTTACAGTACCAAGGAGATATTCATAATATTAGTCCTTCCAGGATAGCAGTCATTTGCTTAACAAAGTTGTGCCTTTCCTTATATTCAATTTAACTAAGTGCCGCGACTACCCTAGTAAAAATTTGAATTCTTCTTCTTTGTACTGTGAATCGTTATGATACGTTTTATATAGAATTTCAAGAAACTTAATTTTTGATGCCTTCCAGTGCGTTGCTACATTTTCCATATAATTCTCGGGGGCTTCATTGGAAAATTACACTTACGCAGGGGTTTCTTACATAGGTGGTATGTGCGTATTTCTTGTTCCTGCTTTACTATTCTTATAGATAGGTATGGTATACTACTTACTACAGAGTGTATATCAATTTCGAAAGTATTCTAAAATATGATCCAAAAATAATCTATATGTATTTGGATCCCAAAAGTTCATCCTTACTTATTACGTAGACATTTTTAATAAGTATAAAATGACGGCAGTAACAGGCGCCGACACATTATGAACTACAAAATAAGAAATTTTCCTATTGAAATTTTTTCCGGATTTTTTTCATAACCCCCTAGATGCCCAAATCCGAATTTGCTGAATTAACATATATAACAGCACTGCAGACCCTAGAGACCCTTGGCTTGGATAGTCTTGACTAGTTTCTTTCACCTTTTCCGATTCTTCACTTGTTCTCTCCAGTCCTTTGTCCTTATTTCTTCTATGCCAGTCCGGACGGCATCAAACCACTTCCTTCCAAACCAGTTCTATCACCTTTCTAGTGAACTGGGCAGATGAGTGCTGTGTTCCATTGCTTTGTCATTTTTTTGTTTATTTGCTGAATTAAGCTTATTTGGCTAAATTTTATTGCAGCCATTATATTTCATAAGAAAGGCAGAACAACTAGCCCTGTAAGTTTAATATAAACCTAATTTATTAGAAATGGAAAAATATCAAGAAGAAACGAAGAACAAAAATAATGGTGCAGGTAATCAAATAATAATGAAAGTGCCGAAAAATAAAAATAACAATGTACAAAAACTATTTTGAAGGAAAGCAGAGATCTTTAAGACCAAACGACTAAAATATATTACAAAATAGGGCGGCTCTTGGCATGATACACCGCGACCTTTTACAAATCTATTGTGCTTCCCTTTGTACTTAAAGCTCCCCATCCAGCCCTATCCTCTTAATGGGGTTCTATGGCCTTGAGAGGGATTTTGTCATATACACTAATGCTTCTTGTTTTTCGTCTCCGAGTTCTAGATACCTCAGCCTTGCTGACACAAGACGTGCAGAGTGGTTTCCTCTTCTTCTAGACAGAACCGACAAATATCATCTCCGTTAATCCCATACGACTCAAATGTTTACTGAGTCTATAATGTCCAGTCAACAGCCCCACTATCATCCTGACAATCCTTCATTTTTGGATTACTAAGTTGACTGTATTATTCTGTGAATTCTTTAGTCTATCTTTGCCCTGATGCATTTCTTTATCATTCTAAAGACTTATCGTGCACCCTTTTATCAATGAAGGTTATTTTGTATGTATTCCTCTTCTAAAGCGCCTGTTCGGGCCAATTTATCAGCATTCTAATTACCCTGGTAGCTTTTATACTCTGGAACCCACGCTAGTGTTCAATCTATTCCGACTTCCAATCTGAGAGAGGGAATCCGAACTGTCCCACACAAGCCTTGAATTAACCTGCATAGAACTGAGGACCTTTAGAGATGCTTGACTATTGCAGTAGATCACGATTAATTAATTCTGCACTTGGCGTTCGATTATTTCCATAGCACTTCTATAAATTGCTTTGTATAGATGCAACTTCACCTTAATCAGTTTTGGAGCCTCCTGTATATCAACTTATGTTTGGCATTATTGACGGACAGGACCCTTACGTATAACGAAAGGTTCGTTTTTCAACTTAGTCCCCATTTCTTTCCACTCACTTGTATACAAACGACTAGCACACACACAGAAATGCACAAACTGTAAGATGTAAAATGAAATACGATCAAAAAGTTTTATTAAAAAGAAACAATGGCTGTTCCACCTCTCTGTCCAGAAAGAAAGTACATAGATATACATGTATAGTTCTATATTTTATATCGGTTAATAGTGTGTGTAGATGCAAATGCACCCTCCCGAAAATATTTCTGAAGGTACAGTAAAAATGCGGAAGAACCAGAAAACTTTGCAGGACAACTCTAAAACAAAATATAAAGGAGAAAAATGTTGCATGTTGAGAAAAGCAAAATTAAAGTGCGAGAGAGAAAAGTTTGTGAATCTATGTAAATACATATGTATATATTGAATGATATTACAATATGCGTACTTTCTTTGATACTTTTAAAGTAGCATAGAAGATTTCTTAAGATAGAATCAAAATGAGAAAGAACCTAAAACACTTTCAAAGACAACTCTATTACAGATGTAAGAAAGAAAAATGTTGAACAATGGGAAAAAAAGAGAACTGGAATAGAAAAACAAAATCTGTACATATATCTGAGTACATTGAACTCTATAACGCAATATGCGTACTCTCGTCGATCATTTTAGGTATATAGGTTTTGTATATTGAACAAAATCAGTTACCATTTAATAAAAATATTTTCTTTGGGTGGCAACTCTCTATCTCAATGTATCCATCCGGTTTTATTATAGGGTAAAAATTTGTTATCTAATTTCTGGTGAAGTATTATCATTTGTTATCACTGACAACCCACGTAGGTGGAATAATGACAAGAATTCTCGTGGGACACAAAAGAATTTAAATAAAAAATACTTTCGCAATAAATTTTGATTCCGCAAGGAGAGGGAAAAGGATTTATTTGGTCACTGGTTTTAGTTGAACGAATTCGAAAGAACGATCAAAGTTTTTATCATTTTAAACTTTTTTATCACAATTTTAACTTTAAAAAACTGTCTGTTCATTTTGTTGGTGACGTACGGGACAAATTACCCAATTTCAAAAACTCCACCCACCTTCAACCCACTAAATTCTAATTTGAACTGAAATCTGTCCTTGGATAAGAGATATTGGAGTAATTTTTGAACACATTTGCTATATAAATAAAAAAATATCAAAAAAATGAAACATTGAAAGGAGTCTTTATAGTCTTTGGATATCCTAAATAGCGTCCTAAACTGATACCACAGATTTACTTTATGCGCTGAAACTACAAAATCAAAGAAATTTAATTCCTGGTAAGCCAAGTCTAAATCAATTTTCTTGGTATAGATTTTTTTTGAACACATTTTTTAATACTTTAAGAATTTTGGTTACTAAAATCCCCAGACGTTTTCGGCTTTGGAACCGTTGATTACTTGAGTTACCATAACCAACAGACTACATTTGAATCCTTAGACTGTTGGTTTTCGCAATTAAATGCTTTGTACCTTGAGTTACCGTAATCAACAGCGACTTTTATCAATTATAAGTATTTGTTTTAGAACATTATTGTTTCATTTACACCTATTTTCGTTACAGAAGCCAAAACGTTACACATGGGATCTGTTTGCGCCAAAACAAAGTACACTGAAAACTGAAGCATTATGAAACATGAACAATTTCATAATAGGAATTGAAACAATGTGAATTTAGTGTTGAAGTTTTTTGGCGATAAAAATTGTGTCCAATGTGCTTCGCCATTGCGGTCCGGGCAATACTTAATACTAATGGCAATTTTGAGTTTGTCGACAGCCGGTCGAAGCTACTTCAATTGATTATTGAAGGAAAAGTGTTTGGGCGGCCCAGGGTTATTTCCTGGCTCCGTAACCTAAGAACGTGATTCAATTCGACATATTGAAGTAAGTTTTAGGTTATGAAGCCAGGAAATACGTCGTCTTCCAGGGGCTCTCTTACCAAACACTTTTCCTTCAATAACCAATTGAAGTAAACCATACATATCATTATTTTTCATAATATGATCAAAGTACTTCAATTTCCGTTTTTTTATTAGGATGAGCACTTCACATTCTTACCCATTCTGCGGAGAACTTCATAATTCATCACTATGCGTCGACGCAGTACCCGTCAGTAACGACACATTTTGAAAGCATCCAGCATCTATATAGATGCTTCCAACAGAGTCCATGCTTCCACTCTGTAAAGCAAAACTCTCGACTTTTAAAAATCGAATTCATTTTAATAAATTCGGAATTGGCCTTTGCTATGCGTTACTTTATTTCTACAGTTTACCAATAGCTGAGTGTTTAATATTGGGGTTTTACTAATAATCATGTATTTTTTATATGCAAGTCCAGACCGTATAGTTGGCTCACTTTTATTATAGTTGAGACTTTCTCCATTCACTAGAATACCTTCGTTCGCGGCTTCTACAGCATTTTTGAAAATTTGTTCTGAGTATATATGAAAAAAAAAAGTGGGATTAATATACATCCCTGTCGAATAATAAATCCTATGGTCTTCAATTGTGCACTCACCCGAATCTATCCAACGCATTTCGTTTATTCCCACGATATCTATAGAGAGCCTTTTCATTTCTTTAATAGCGTTGAGAATTTTGCTAGCTTCGTATATTGTTTTTACGTTCCAGGTACACATTTTGGTACTCTTAATGAGTCCTTATCAGTCATAGTTAATAAACTAGATCCGTTCCCGTATGCGTGAATAATATTCAACAATTAAGATTTTTTCTTGCGTTCTAAGCACCAGTTTAAAAATTTTGACACTATTCGAACAAACAATGTGTAGAGATAACATGAAAACTGTTGTCACTTAAGTCACTTGATGTGATTATATTTCACAAGCTTCCTGATTTTAGTGTTATTTGTTTTAGCGCAGACCGTATGTATACCACAAATTTATATTGTTATTGAACCACTTAACTGGACTATTCTTTGGTTTCTTCAGTAAGTCAATGACTGTTTATCTGTTTAAAATAAAATTGTTAGTTATTCATTTAGTATAATATTTTCTGATAAAAGATATATTGCGTGATAATATTTTGTTAATGTAAATTACAAATTAGATTTGGAACAAATGTTATATAGAAGTTAAGTAAACGATAATTTACATTATCTGAGAAAATATTTGTATCTTGAACTCTTCAATTAAGTTCAAAGTATATACGATTTTTACTACTGTGTTTTGTCTATGAGTGCATACTAATAGAGATCTATGTAGGTAGTACTTAATATATTGCCCAACCATTGAAAAGTAGGGTAATTTTTAATGACATCAAAATTATATATATATATATATATATATATATATATATATATATATATATATATATATATATATATATATATATATATATATATAAACTAAGGTACACTCGAAGAGTGGTGGGTTTATCGGTCAAAGTGGAGAAATAAAAGACAAAGACGATGGCTACTTCATCTATTTATTGAAGACGTTTCGCTTTCTGCTCAGAAAGCATCATCAGTTCATCTAAAAAGAACAATATGAAACCAAACCAAACATCCATAGAGAAGTTATAACCAAAGTGTGTTACCTTACAAAGACATGTAGCAGTCAGTGATGTAAAAAATATGAAAAAGCTTACAAAGCTGGACATTCAGAGTTAACGTTGTATATAACAATTAATTGAAACTAGGTAAAGTTTGCAATTTGACAAAATTAGCACAGCAAAAGAACATCTGATAAAAATACATGTATATATAAAAAAAAATTTTATAAAAACTTAGTAAAAAACATTAAGGTTTATTTTAAAGTGTAAAGAACTAGAAAGATCATTAGATTGCACTTCCAACAAATTTATTTAAAAATTATATTTTAATTTTAACTTTAGGTAACATTATAAGTTATTAAAGATTAATAGTAATAAAGAAAAAAATGAAGTTACCAGTCTTTAGCTTACTGAGGCTCGTTGGTAAATGAATTTAAAAGTTTTGACACTTTGACACCCACGCACAACAACGTGAGTAGAAGTGGCCTTGAAGTCACAATGACATAAACAGCAAGGCAAGCTACCAACCTCTATGTATAAGGCGGTATATTCAAAGAGTGTGATAAATTTGGTTGACAACTTGTCGTTAAAAAACCAAGCAGTGAAAGGAAAATATATATATATATATATATATATATATATATATATATATATATATATATATATATGTATTAAACCTAAAGCTAAAATTAATACTATTACAAGAATTAATATTAAACTCAACAGCCTTTCGGTTTGAACCGCGTCGAGCTTTCGACATCCTCTTTGATGTCTTCTTCAGGGCTTCCGAGGTCTCAGTCTCCCGAGCCCAGTGGCGGCGCAAGATCATAATTTTATGAGGGCAAGATAAATTTTGCGAGGCCCTCCGCTCGCACATAAAGAACGATTTTTTAAAATAATAAACATGTGTCATTTAATATTTGTTTGTGTGGAATATTTTTAATTGGTAATAATTGAATCAAGCATAGTGTTGAAAAAAATTGGCTTCATACCGGCTTTTGGCTTTTGGGACACTGTATAGGTTGATCCTCGCATTCATAATCAAAGACATTTTTCTTTTTTGCTACTCTTTTGTTTTTAAATTTGTTCGGCTTCTGTCAATAAATTGTTGAGATCAGAAAAGCATTTTTTAAATCCAGTTTGGCGATATTCTTTGATCCAGTCACAAAATGTGTGCAAATATTTAAGGGCAATGCTCAGATGGACTTGTATCACAATCACTGAGAGTGTCTGATTGATCCGTTTGATTTTTCAAACTTTCTATACATTCTACAACATCATCAGATTGAAATAGTATGGACTATGGACTTAACTGCCTCGATTCTGCTTTCCCATCTCGTGTCCGATAAAGGATTCATGGTAAGCTTTAATTTATCTTTTTAAACATTTAAAAAATGTTTTTGCTCTCATCGAAGAATTAGCGGCGTCTACAAACAGCAGATTCCAGCTGTGACAACCGCAAGGCAAATGCCCTAAGATTTATATTTAATCTTCGAGTTTTGTCTCCACTATTTATGCCTACCGTATTTGCGCCATTGTCGTATCCTTGGCCATGGCAGTTTTGAATATCTAAGCCATTCTTTTCTAGTTTGCCTAGTAAGACATTACGTAAATACTCTCCTGTTGACTCAGTTACATCAATAAAACCAATAAAGTGTTCTTCTATTGTGTCCGTTTGTATTACAAAACCTTAAGACTAAAGACATTTGCTCTAATTTACTATAGTCTCTAGTGCAGTGAAGCAAAAAACAAATAATATTTTGCCTATTTTAATTTGCGAATCAGTTCACCAGTTACCGTTTTTGACATCAGTGTGATCAATTAATTTTATCTATTGTGACTTAAATAGTGATGCCTAAGTTGTTTGTCAGTAATGCATCTCGTATGTTCTCATAAAGTAAGATCAAATTTTGATACCAATTTAAATAAATCAATGAAGTTCCCACTATCCCTAAAGTCACCGTCTGTCTTTGTAGCTTCTCTGTGACGTTAAGAGAGGCTAAGAAGTTAATAATATCGATTAATCTGTTATTAATTGGTAATTGTACCAACGTTTTTGAGATTCGCTAATTAGCCTTTCGTTTTCTTTGCCAAAGTCAAAGTTTGAATTGCCAAAAAGTCTGTATGGAAAACAGAATACTTTATTTTTATAATTAGAATAAACTAACCAGCGACGATGTTGAATTTTATCATTATTCAGTTTTCTAGAGAAATAAAAATTTGAAACGTGCCTACGGCCGTCGTCTTTGGGATAATCTTCATAACCAATATTTAATTGTTGTGAGGAGTCGTTCTGAACTATATCATGACGCTGAACATCTGATATGGGCATCGACCACATACCTGGATCAAAATGATCAAATAATGTTTAATTGCGTCACTCGCATCGCTGCTGGTTGGTGGATTACAAACTTTCATTTCGTTTTTGTGATCTAGAATATTGCTCTCGGGAAACACAGGAATTTCATCATCGGAATCTGATTCCTTAGATATTGATTTTAGTATTTATCACCATCATTCCTATCCATCGCTCTAATTCAATTTGGGCTGAGACGTGCTACGGAAATTTTCACTAGCGATAGGAACGCAATTTCAGGGAAATAGCCTTTAGTCGGCAGAAACGACCCCATTTACAGCTACTGTTGGAAAAAAGTTGTTGGTGAGAATGGTGAGCACAAAAATGCTCTTCCACATATCTCACGTATTGTGTCAAACTGTTGACCAACGAGGTTATTGATATATTGACATCTCAGACTCCAATTCAATTGAATATACATAGGATACACAATGCATGTCGCTTCCCAGAGCTTTCCGTGAACCCATGAACGTGAAAATCCATTCTTTGTATTAAAGTGAATTTTTTTTCAATGTCGAAAGTTATTAAAAATCACAATTTGTTAATTTTTTTTAACTTATAGTTACTTAAGTATTTTAAAAAAAAAATATTGAAAATTGTCTAAATTAGCTCGAGTAAAAAATAAATCCATATAGTAGCGATATTCAGCTAGCGATTGTAGAATTGCGATATTCATTAAATTTAATATTCAGCATAAATATTTAGCACGGCGCCTCTGGATTCTCTTAAGACCCTTGGCAGCAACAGTAAAGCCATTTTATTTAATCTGCCTTTGCTGGTGTCTCGAAAACTTGCGACGAGATATTCGTCGGCCAATCGTGACGAAATACACGGGAATAGCGACTGAGCCCAATATGTGCTTCTCTTCTTTCCTTTCCTTCTCCTTCCTCAGTCTTATGCGGCGAGTGCACTGAGATTGTGAGTTTGTGTAACTTGGGCCGTCGCCCTCTGACAGAATCGGGACATTTTGACTTAATCAACCAATATTTTCTACAGTATGTTAGAAAATCGTGTATTAATATCCCATGCGGTGTGTTTTTCCACGATATGATATGGAAACAGTGAAGTGCGAATGGTCGCGACTATTTGTGTGCATATAGCACGTGTGCAGTGCAAGTAAACATATAGAAAGGTAAACAACCTCACTAAGGTGCAGTTTAATCAAAAACTGTAGACAAAAGAAGGTTTTAAATCATTTCTAATAATTTCTTAAACTTCCAGTACCCTTGCAATTTTAACATGGTTTTAAAATTTAACCAAAATATACGTTTAAAAAATATTTATCTTGACTTCAATAATCTTTGTGAGTTAATAATTATATTAAATGTCAACAAAGTGAAATTTGGCGCGAAATCTTTCTGTTTCAAATCTGCAGTTCCCGGACCCTAAACGAAGCGTGAATTAAAAAAAAACAGTTTTAAATTTATGTAATTTTTAAGGAAGAAAATTTGTCATCAAGTTTAGCTGAGAAGAAATGTTTCTTAGAGAATTTCAAAAGTTACCTATTCTCCATCCATTGAATGTAAATTGAGTCCAAGAATTCCTTTTGCTATTAGTTGAAACCACCTCAATATAATTTATCCTTTTTATTGCACTTTGACTCTTTTTCCACATATCTGCGGCCGCAGATACCTCGTGGTCATTTTATTTGTAGACTTTGGAAGCAGGATCTAGTATTAATGTCACAAAATCAGATTAATATGATAGTACATACAAATTGGGAATAGTATTTCAACGTTGAAAATATTAAAATATAAATTTATCTTGATTGATTATTGTTAAACCCAAGTTCTTCTAAATTCTCGACCTTTGTTTTTTTGTTGATAAGGTTCATATGTTCAAATTTTTATAAATCTTCCTGGGGCTGTTGTTTTTTGCAATCAATTTAATATCAAGCTTATTCCTCATTTTCCTTGTAGATTGCATCAATAAAAAAATGCCATAACAAAGTCGTAGTAGTAGAGTCGAGTTCCTTAGTACACTCAAATCAATAACATCGTTTTTTTTTAGAAAACTGATAGGATAATTGAGTAGTAGCATTAAGGTTATAGTCTAAATCATAATTTAGTGCGAAAATTTTGTTTCACGATGATGTAAAATCACTTTTAGACTCTGTTTTGTTTGCATTGCTGGCAGTAGAACCCGGTCAGCAATGGTGTAGTGTAAGCACAGTATATTGCTTATAAAGTATAAGCAATATACTGTGGTGTAAGTAAGGGATGAAATAAAATTCGGAATGAAATAATATCCCTATGGGAGGTTAAGATAATATTAAGTATAACATGGTTGACCGTACAAAAAAAAATAAAAACAAAAGAGTACCTACCATAAATTTATATTTCGGCGAAAATTATAATCTTTTTAATTCAATTATAATAATTTTATTTTTAATTCAAATAATACATTCTGATGCAAAAAAACGCCACGAAGAAAATTTTGGTCAAATTCAAAGTATTCCAATTTTTTTATTTTTAGCCCTATTTTGATATTTTTTTTAGCACACTATGTATAAATTTATAAATTTTAATTTAGTATAGTCAGTTTTTTGATAAACTTTTATATTTGATTTATTGTACGGGGTTAAATAAAACGTGGTTTTATTATCCTAACTTGTGGAATTATTTTGTTTACGAATATTCGTAAAACCTTATTTCTCGGTTGCAATCATGTCTCCTAAGCATTTTGTTTTTTTGTTTCATGTCAAAATATGCCTTGGTTCATTTTTTAGAGCCAAATGAATTTGCCACCCACAATTTAAGACTTTTTTAATTATTATGATTATTTTGGAGTTATTTTGTAATACGACGAGGTGGCTTTGGTGACTTATTATTATGTCATATTGACACTTACATTTTGTTTACCTATGATTGATCATGGTTCTTAGTGTCGAAGATTGTGCGAAAGCTGTTGCTCTGGTTGAAGATGGGCGAAATTATGAATATGTGGCTAGAGTGCTAGAGTATTACACACTCATCGCTCTACCATCCAAAGGGTAGTTGAACGTTTTATACGAACTGGAATAAACAAGCGGGAAGTGGCAGGAAGCGCAAAACTACTGCTTTAGATGATCGATTTATACTAGTCAACGCTTTCCGGGATCGTCATTTAACAGCGGTGCAAACAAAAAATCAGCTTCAAGAGGTTCGAGGCAATAATGTACGTGTATTTACAGTTCGTCGAAGATTACATGAATTTGGTTTGCAAAGTTGCAGACCAGTAACTGGGCTCAAATTACTTCCACAGCACACAGTGGCTAGACTACAATTTCCAGGGAACATTTACATTGTAATTTAGGAAAATGGAGTAATGTTCTTTTTACGGATGAGTCGAGATACTGTCTTCACTCATCAGATGGGAGAGAATGAGTATGGCGTCGAACTGGACTGGAGAGAGATTTGCGGAGTGCGCTTTCAGTCCCCGCGTTAGCCATGGAGGGGGTTCGGTGATGGTATGGGCAGGAATATCCCGAGAGGTGCACACTGAATTGGTATTTATTGAGGGTTCGTTGACTGCACACCGGTATATTGAGGAAATTTTAGCGAATCACGTAGTACACTTTTCTCAATATATCGGCGATGATTTTCTATTAATGCAAGATAATGTGTGACCCCACTCTGCAATGTGTGTCACGCAATATTTAGAGGAAGTTGGTATTAATTAAAATGAACTGGCCAGCGTGTTCGCCAGATCTGAACCCAATAGAGCACGTTTGGGACATACTTGGTAGAAATATTAAAGGTCGCGAAGTCGCACCAGCCTCAATTAACGAACTTCGCTTGGATCTAGAAGAGTAATGGCAAAACTTCCAGCAAGATGATATTCGCAACCTCATAGACAGCATGAGCCGACGTGTACAGGCAGTTATAGAGGCTAGGGGAGGCAATACAAAGTATTAAGTTATTTTTTAGTACTTTTTCTTTGTTATTTGCGTACTTAGGTTAAGTTACATTTAAGTTGTTTTTTTATGTTTTTTTATTGTTATCATCGTTCATTAAAACCAAGATCATGTCGTTGCTTTTAATCAATATTTAAATACAGTGCTTCTGTGATGTCGATATGACATTCCTTCGATATCAATCACCAAAGCCCCCATCGCCGTATTACAAATGAATACAAAACATAATGGTAATAATAGGAAAAATCGTAAATTGTGGGTGGCAAAGTCATTTCGCTCCTAAAAATGAACCAATCCATATTTTCACATGAAACAAAAAATATAATACTTAGAAGACATGGTTGCAACCGAAAAACAAGGTTTTACGAAAATCCGCTAACGGAATTATTCCACAGGATGTTTCAAAGTCAAAAAAACACCTTTCGATTAACCCACTAATACTAATACTTAAAAAACTCACTATACACTCACTAATTTATAAATTATTTCACAGTTTGCTAAAAAAATCATCAAAATAGGGCTAAAAATAAAAAAACTGAAATACTTTGAATTTGACCAAAATTTTCTTCGTTGCGTTTTTTTGCATCTGAGTGTATTAACGTCTTTTAGCAATTGTTCTGAAGCTATTTTCTTGTGGCATCTTAATGCGATTACAATTTAAGTTTACAAAATAAGTTTTTTTTGACGTTTCAATTTCCACTTCGGAAATAGTTCTCATTTGAATTCATTAATGTTTTGTATTTTGAGAACGATTTCCGAAGTAGAAATTGGAACGTCAAAATTAAACTTATTTTAAACCTAAATTGTGACTTATTCCCATTAAAAATAGTAATTGTCTTTTAGCAAGAAATATTCGCTGAATTATTGTGTCGCTTTTGTGATCTTTATTATGTTGTTGAAATTATTATAGCCACCTGTGATCCACACATTTTGTTCTGTGGAAAATCACAAACAAGACCAGCAGAAGAGTTCACGACAGCCATAAAGGATGTTCACTGTTATACACTGTTGTATTAAATTTTGTCTTATGCTTTTGTCTGTTGACTCTGGGAAGAGTATAGTGATGTGTTGTGTTGACCATTAGTTGAATTATAATTGAAATGTACGATATTCGCAGTATGGTGGCCGTCTTGAATTATTCGGAATTTGTGAATACAATAGTTAATTAAAATATGAACTTTTTTCAATATGTCTAGCACACAATCACATTTAGTCGTTGTAGAAGCCTTGTTAAAATTATACATACTCAAATTAGAGAATTTAGAAATCGCAAACAGTGATTACTATGCTAAAAATCAAAACCTATGTAGAATGTAGAACTTACAGAAAAAAATGATCAGAATGTAGTTAGTCAAAAATTAATCATATTAATAAAATGAATCAATAATTTATCTCAACGATAAACTCGAAAGTGAATGCGTACGCTTTCAAGAAGTTACATTAAAGCCATACAATTTACGCGGATTTGGCATTAACCAATATATGAGTTCAATGAACTTCGACGATGAAAATAATGCTTTATATGCTTATTTACTGTGTGGGCAATGTTTGTGTTTGAATACAATACAAAAGGCCTGCATTTGATACCTGGTGCATGGGAAAACATAGATATTTTAAAAACTATGTAAGCCATTAGGCCAAATCAGTCTCAATAAAATGAGTACCTTAGATAAAACCCAGTATAATAAATAATAGGCGGTTGAAACGAATACTGTCCCTGTTACCTTCATTGTATACCGTAGGCTCAAGAAGTAGGTGACTATTCTGACTATTCGATTTTTTAACATCAATTTGGTGTATACCGAACAGTTTTATATTTTGGTAATTAAGAAACATGTATGTTACTATCGATCCTTTAAGAAGAGTCCACAGAATTTTACATACTAACTATTTATAACCTTGAAAAGCAAGCAAGCAAAAGAAGTAAACCCAGCCTGTAGACATTCGGGCATACAATTCATTGGGATGAGGTGGATTGGTCCGTGTAAAACAGGGACCACTTCTCCGAGCCCCAATGTTCCCCAGGCCATCCTCCATCCCCCATAGCACGCTGATGCGCTATGCAGGTGCAGGCTACTTTTATCAAAATGCTTGCCTGATGAGGGTCCTGGGTACAGGGCTTCCCATATGAAATCTTTACCGAAAACACGTAAGCACGTACGTTCATATATTTTTTTGCCGGGATAGTCGAGTAATAAATTTGTACATGAGCACACAGGGCAGCGTGATTTGCATTTCCCCTCCTAGTAAATCTGTAACCTATTTGCATTTTTTTAAGAAACCTATTGGTTGGTTGTAGTAAATCCCCTTCTTGTATTCTGAATGGTAGTAATTTTGAAATACTGACACAAGTCTAGAGTCACAAGAAAAAAAAAAGGGCTAAAAAGTGCGAAGAATATCGAACAATCAGCCTAATGAGCCACATGTTGAAACTGTTTCTTAGAGTCATCCATGGAAGAATTTATAAGAAGTGCGAGGAACAAATATCAGACAGACAGTTCGGCTTCATTAACGCAGTAGGTACCAGAGAGGCACTTTTCGGAGTACAGGTACTGATTCAAAGATGCAGGGACGTTAACTGCGACGTATACGCGTGCTTGATCGACTATGAAAAGGCATTTGACAGAGTTCAACATCAAAAGATGATAAACATTTTAAAAGAAGCAGACCTGGATGACAAAGACCTCAGAATAATTTCAGAACTATACTGGAATCAGACCGCATACATGAAAATTAACGGAGAAGAAACAGATCACATAAAAATACTACGCGGAGTTAGACAGGGATTTATTCTATCGCCGTTGATATTTAATATGTACTCAGAAAAAATTTTTAACGAGGCTCTTTACGGAATAGACGAAGGCATCCTTCTAAATGGTGAAAGAGTAAACAATGTTAGATATGCCGACGACACCATGGTGATAGCAGATAGTTTAGAGGGACTTCAGAGGCTAATGGACAGAATAAACGAGTACAGTCAACAGTACGGACTAAACATTAATACCCACAAAACCAAACAAATGATTGTCAGCAAGGAGAATATAAATGGGGCTCATCTATACATTAATGGGACGCAGATAGAGCGAGTAAAACAGTATTGCTACCTGGGAACTATTATAAACAAACAGTGGAGCAATGTACAGGAAATAAAGTGCCGCATAGGAAAGGCAAGAACGGTCTTTAACAAAATGAGCGCCATCTTCAAAAGTCACAAAATATCCCTGGATACAAAAATGAGACATTTGAGATGCTATGTTTTCTCTGTGTTGTTGTATGGGGCGGAGGCATGGACGCTTACAGACACCACTATTAAAAAATTTGAAGCATTTGAGATGTGGCTTTATAGAAGAATGCTGAGAATATCATGGACAGCAAGGATCACGAACAACGAAGTTCTAGAAAAAATGAAGAAGGAACCAGAGATTGTGTTTACGATCAAACGCATAAAATTGCAATATCTGGGACACGTTATGAGAAATCAGCACCGTTACTCCCTGCTGCAGTCTATATTGCAAGGTAAAGTCAAAGGTAAGCGAGGACCCGGTAGAAGGAGAATATCATGGCTGCGGAATTTAAGAACATGGTTTAAGAAAACCTCAACGGAGCTGTTTCGAGCCGCAGCGAGCAAGGTCATGATTGCCAATATGATTTCCAACATCTGAAACGGATAGGAACCAGAAGAAGAGAAGAAGACACAAGTAAGGGAAAGAAAGTTCTTTATATTTATCATGTTCACGGTTAGATTCAAACGGTGGTGTCGCCGTAATGTGGGGTGACGGTTTAGATCCTTATTGGTTTAGAATCCTTTAGACGGTTTAGACAGAATTTTTAAATTTTCTGTTATTATAAATGTATTAATAATTATGTTTCATCAATATTGAATTAAATATTAAATCAGAAAACCTTTTAATTTATATAAATATTTTTATGTTGCAAACATAATGCAGATACTTCTATAACTTTAATTACCAAATCATTCCGATAATAAAAGTGCAGGTTTTGCGGAACATGCGGGACGTCCTGTGGGATAAAACGCCAGTCCCGCCCCGCAGTAAAAATCGCTGTACCTTCCCGTCCCGCAGGACAGGACGTCTCGAGTCTCGAGTGCATCCCGAGACGTATGTGCTTCCAATTTTCATTTCATTACATGGTCTAAAAAATATCGAGTTTGCTTCATTCATGCGTTATTTTTTTTTCTATCAATTTTTCCAGATTATCTACATCAAAATTATATTTTAAAAATCTTTATAACCTCTGAAGGAGTGAAATCCTTTAATGCAGTTTGCTTTCATATAATTTATAATTAAAATATAATACAAATTGAGTAATTTATAACAGTTTCTTAGTTCACTGTTCACTGGTTTTCTGACCGAGTTTGGTATCTTGAATGAAGTCTATATTTGGAAGATTTCGATTAATAATAAATCTTAGACAAATTTATGTAAGAAGATTCTCTTAAGATATACGGAACTTAAAAACTTTTATTTTTTAACAACTGCGATGTCATGATATTTATACTATAGTATATTTGAAAATGATTGATAGCACAAATTTTATAGTAAGGTTCGTCCATTCAGAAAAAACGTAATAATTGATGCTTTCTTATCTGAATTTTCACTCGACTCTAATATTGACAAAACCTCAAATAAAATACATCATAAAATGCAAATTAGCAAACTCTAAGGGATTAAGCAATAACTGAACGCCTCAGTGACGGAGAACATAAATTTCTTTATGTAAAAAAACTAAAATGTCAATATTACGTAAGTACCCACATTAATTTTTATAAAAAATACTAACTATTGGTTTAGTTTAATTACATACCTAAATACATAAGTTATCTTCTTCCAATAAGGAGGCATCATCATCATCACCAGTGTCTTCATTTCCCACAGGAATAATAATTGGTTCTATTGTTTCCTCTATTAACATATCAAGTTTCCAGAATTTTTCTTCCTCTGCTATGTCACATCTTATAACTATTTGCCAATTGTCAGATGAAATTTTTGATATGGAGTCAGATAACAGTTGACGAACATCTTGAAGCTTAAATGTTGTATTAATTCTTGCGATATATCCCTTCATTTGAGTCCAGATGAGGTTCACTATGGGGTGAGGTTCACAGTTATAAGGAGGAAATCACAACACTTGAACTGCATGTTCTTTTGCTATTTCATCTACACTATACTTCTTAAATGTTGGTAAATATTGTTTGCATAGCTGCAATAACTTTTTTTTTTTGGTAAACCTTCTGCTGGCAATACTATTTCTTTGGTTATTAGCCAATCTAAGAGTTCTTGCTTTCTCCATTTAGTGTTAGGTGGCGGTTTCTTTAATCTTGAATGGTACCTGGCATTGTCTATGATTATTACAGAATTGGTCTGAAATGATAAAGCAAAACCTAGGATATATGGTTTCCTAGAGAGTTTGCGCAGGTTAGCAAAGTTTTCATTAATAAAACTGACAGAGCTACCAGTATCTATAAGGGCATCAGCACGAAGGCCTTTTATAGATGGCACTAAAGCTTTTTTCAATGAAGCAGGAGTAGCAGAAATAATGCAGGCTGTGCAGTTATCATAGCCTTCAAATACGTTGGCAGATGCACTAGTGCTCTTGGATCGGCAAACCTTTGCAAAGTGTCCCTTTTTATTACAGGATTTGCAGATGGATTCCCGAGCAGGACAGTTCTTCCTTGAATGTATTGGCCCACCATAGAAAAACATCTGTGTCCTGACCTAGAAGAGTTAGTAGAGTTGGTAGCAGCTGTCACAGTGACACATTCACAATTTGTTCGTGACTCAAATTGATAATTACCAGGTAGCGCACTAAGTGTTGAATGTTGATTTGAATAAACCTGAGAGTTGAGTTCTGCCATTTACATTGAAATAGCTGTATTGTAAGTTTCTTCTAAAGTTAGTGTTAAACTCTCCAACGATCTTGATCGTATCTTTGTGGATGTCATTCCAGCGATAAAAGCTCCACGGATTGTATCATTTTTATTAGTATCAGCACCTACAGCAGTAAAATTGCAGTCTTTTGCTAACTGTTTTAAAGAATGCATGTAAGAATCGATAGACTCATCTGTCTGTTGTCGTCTACTGGTTAGTATGTGACGAGCATGAATAGTATTGTTTGGTTTGATGTATATTTTGTCAATAGTTTGAATGGATTCGTTGTAAGTGTTACAATCGCTTATATATGTATATACTCTTGGCGAAATATGATTTATTAACAGTTGTAGCTTAGTATCATTAATATCTAGGGGTGGTACAGCAGCAACATCAGCAGAAACACCGGGAGTGACAATATGGGCAGCTAAAAAGTTCATAAAAGTTCTTTTCCAATGGTCCCATTCCTTTGCTGTTGATTTCAAAGATGGATCCTTGTCGAACCTCTCGGGCCTTAGATAGTTCTCCATTTATGTTGATTACATTGAAATGATAAAGCAAAACCTAGGATATAAGGTTTCCTAGGGAGTTTGCACAGATTAGCAAAGTCTTCATTAATAAAACTGACAGAACTACCAGTATCTATAAGAGCATCAGCACCAAGGCCTTTTATAGATGCAGGGGAGCCAAATGACGATTAGACACTGTGATCTCCCGTCCGTCTTTAAGTTTAACAAAAGAGTATTCAGGATTTGCCTCTATTACCTCCACTTCCTCTACGATAGGCTGGTACTTGTATACTGGATAGGCTCAGAGAAAGTATTGTTATACTTTTAAAGAACTTTAGTTGCCATTTAAATTTGTATGTGCTTAAGCAACGGTCACTATAACCAGTAGCTTTGTAGCCCACCATTAAATAGAATTGCTGTAGGAAATTATTCGAGTATGCTTCTCATTCTCTATATTTAATGCCATTTGGGATTTAATAATAACAGAAATAAAACATATACATACATAAATACGTATAAAATATTAAAAAGAAAGGACAAAATACAAAAGTATTGATGTGTTAACTCAATTTACTTAGTTCTGCTACACTTTTTAAGCAATAATTAAGCCGAGTCGTTTTCCAATCAGAAAAGAAAAAATAGAATTTATCAGCATATCGTGACTCATCGATTTCTTAACATTTATTTATACTGATAGGATCACCAGTGCAGTAGTTAAAAAATATGAGTTTAAATTTATTTGAGGTATTTGTTTTGGTATTTTTGTTTCTTTTTCCTTTTTCTGTCTCCTCATTCGTGTCTGAGCAGTTGACCTGTAAAAACTTCCTATATTGAACTACTTTAATGCGAGTAATAATTTCTACAGTTCGTCAAAGTTAGCTCTGTCTTTCAGTTTAAACTCTAGCGATGCGAAAAATAAACAGAGAACGCATTCGGAGTAAAGAAGATAGCAAATGCGTTTGGATTTTAACATTATTTTATTATGGAACTACGACTGGGGGAGGGTCAATTGAACTCAATAGGTATTGAAATTTAAATAATTAGGAGTAATTATTCCACGTAATATTATGTGATGAAAATTATCGATTTTTATTGTTTTTAAAGGTGCAATATATTATAAAAAATTGATATTTAGATATCAAATTATTAATAAAATCATTTCAACATAATTTAACATGTTTGAAAACTAAAAGCAATAAAAAAGTTCACATACAGATATTGTACAAAATTGCAAAGAAATACATAGCTAAGTAATTCTAGGTATGTCCTTAACAAAACAAGAGAAAGTAAACTCCCCTGCATGAACTATTATTAACCTCTGTCTCTTAGACCATCGTGAGAATCATCATTCCAACTTTTATTGAATGTGTGATAAGAGTGGATGTATGTTTCGTCCATGTATACTATAGGATGATTTTCGTTTCTGTAACTCTTAATACTTCGCAAAAAAGCTATCCTTTTTTTATTGGATGTCAGGTTTTTCCATAAGCAATTTTTTCTTTGTCTGAGTTTTTCGCCAACAGAAACCAATTTTATGTAATACTTTTCCATACGATCCTGTGTAATTAATTTTATTGACAAATTTCCTGTGTATGCCTCTCAACGTAGGAACTTTTTTTTCGTGGACGTGAAAATTTATTACAAATCTCCGAAGAATTTCCTTACCTATATTATTCAACTTAGTTTAGGTCGCACTTTTTTGTCTTTTAATATTAGGTGTATGGAACGAATCACTTTCACCATCTTCAACTGATCTCATTTCATTTGAAATTTGCTTTACAGAACCAACACTAACACCAGTTGCGCGCGAAACACGTTCTTGAATTTTCGTTAGTTCTATTATCGGATGTTTAGCCTCCGCTTCTCGTCTCATAAAATGTATCACATTTGCTATAATTTCACGAAATTGACCACTCAAAACTTTACGATGGACTTTTGATTTAAATTCCATTGTAACGGAACCGGATTAATAAGTCCTACACCAGTGTAATTGATATGCGTCTGATCTGTTTGCTTTTGCTAACAAAATTGAACTGAGTATATTCGGGCTACTGACGGATCCTCCCCTCCAAATTTATATTCTTATCAAAACTCAGAGACATTGCAATTCTTGACGAGCTGTACTTATATTCAAGTATTCCAACCGATGTACTTGTCTATATGCGCCGCTCTCATCCGGCGCATGAGAGCGGCGCAAGATAGACGGGGTTGGAAACATGAGGAAGAGGCCTATGTTCAGCAGTGGACTCTTGAGGCTGGATGATGATGACTTGTCTATATAGTTAGTCGTAAAATACGTAAAGCTGCTGATCTGGTGGGTAAACCTAATTCGAGGACGGTTAATTTTTTAGTGCTTACGATTTTGAAAGTTAGCTCACGTTTTTGAGTAATTTCAATTCAAAATTTTCAGGCTCATAGAATCTTCTGACAAATTCCAGAATGCAAAATATCTCAAAAGATCTGCCATGAATTGGCTATATCTATAATTATTAGTATCTATATGTTCTTTATTATAAGATGGATAACCTTTATCTATATATTAGGATGTTGTTTTATACATCCTCTATTAAATTATTACACCCTTGTAACATGTCATAATTAGGAAATGAAAACTAACACCAACACTGTGTTGTGGGGTTGAGTAGTCTAATTCATGTCCCGATCACGCAGTTAAGGTTTTTGTTAGCTTCTTTGTTATTTAACTATAAAGCACATATCTGCGTTTTGACGGATTCGCATCCAGGTGGTTTCCTTTATAGTAGAGTTTCAGTTTTTCTAGTGATCTTGAAAGTTAGCCCTTCACCTCCGCGAAATATCTTCTTGTGTAGCGATGGATGTGTCATCTGCGTATATGAATTGCTTTGTGTCATGATGTATTGGCTGGTCGTTTGTGTAGATGTTAAATAGCATGAGAGTCAGCATACTACCTCGGGCCAATTGTTCCGGGTTCTCCAGCGGCTGTTTTGATTTTGGAGTGGTACATAAAACTGACCGTTCTGCAGTATGCATTGTATAAAGTTGGTTAATTTTATGTATTTTGACACTTTGGACACCAGTCTTTTATGGTTTACGGTGTCGTACCCTGCGGAAAGGTCCACGCACGCTTCGCCCGTTATCTGCTTTCTTTCGAAGCCATCTTCAATATGGTCAGATTGATAATCTGGCCACAGCAGGATCGGCATGTGCTGAAAACTGCTTGTTCCCAGATCAGAATTTCTTCTATGGTTACTTGTATGCGATTTAGGACATCAGCAATCAAAGTAAGCGGAACAGTTCAAAGCCTAATTAGTGCATTTTGCCATCGTTTTTGGTTTTTGGTGAAACAATAATTTTTTCTTCAACAAATGAGTCGTTTTTTTTGGGATTTTGGACTTCAAATGCTCCAATAACCAATGTAGTAGTCACTGTTGATTGTTTCTCCACGTTTCAAATAGCCCAAATTACAAAGGCCATGACCTTTTTGGTCGCTTTGGACGACTTTCTCCGGGCGTTGCCACTCTGAAGACTGCCGATTTGCTTCCGGAGTGAAGTGATGTATCCACGGTTCATCCATTGCAACATACGGACGCAAAAACTTCGACTTATTCCGATTAAACATGTAAAAACAGCACCGAGACTCATCAATTCGTTGTTGCTTGTGTTCTAGTGTGAGAAAACGCGATATCCATTTGAAAAACGTGAAAAAAAAGGATGACTTGAACCCATTGTCTAAACTGAACAAATTTTATGCTAACGAAGACAACATGAAAAATTTTATACATTTTTAATGGGTAAATTAAAGAAAAACATTCTTATTCTAGTCAAGACGTGAATCTACTTGTTTTTATTATTTTTGTTATCAACTGAAAATCAAAATATTTTTTGTAAAAACTAAAAATAGGTAAGACAGAAAAATAACTTTACGGCTCCAATAGCTTTCAGTAGCTGAAATATGAACAGTTTCTTGGCCTCATCCATGCTTTTAGTGGTTCTAATACCACATACTTCTTCTTCTTCTTATGCCGTCCCCATTAACGGAGGTTGGCGACCACATTTTTAAAAGCTTCTGTCTTTTGCAACGTGGAATTATTCGTCTACAGTCATGTTTGTCCAGTCTCGAATAATTCGCAGCCATGACTTCCTCTTTCTACCTATTCCCTTTTTGCCGTCGACTCTACCCTGCATGATGACCTGCAGAAGACTATATTTATCATTTCTCAGTATGTGTCCAAGGTATGCAGTCTTGCGTACTTTTATTGTAATAATTAATTTATTGTTATACTAATTATTTATTATAATAACACATACCCATTTTTTAATTTGGGAAAAAAGGGCATGGAATGCTTCCTAACAGACTTCGTTCATACAGACGCGATAAAGTTGCGGCAGATTTTTTTCACAAAATGAAAAGCAGAATCGATTGTGGTATTATTATATTGTTCAGAACCCAATAACAATTGTCTGGTGACAAAAATATTTACATCTCATCAACCTGCACCTCACATATCACCAAAATTATTTCATTATATCTTATTACATTTTTAGGGATTTTTTTCTGGTTTACTTATGTGATAGTACTATATTTTTAAAAATAACATACAGTAACTTATCAGAAAAGAAACTAATTTAGTATGCAAATTTTAGTACCTGTGCTTGCGCTACAATGGCAATATTGCACCTTTATCTCCTATTTTGTCATCTATTTAGATAAAAAATTGTGCACACCACCAATATATGAAAAATAGGTCATATATGTACATCACGTAATTACATTAATTTGTTGGGGTTCGTTTAAGTTTTGTCCAGTAAATTGCTAATAAAGAGCTTTGACATTATTATAGTGTGATTTTTGTGATATTTATTAACAGTGGACGATTTTATTGAATATGGAATCAGCTTGTGATTCAAAGGCAAAAAATTAAAGATATACCATTTATGTATCATACTATTTTCTCTATAATTATTTTCGGCAACAGAATCTTTCTAATACCGTTGACAGTATAGGTGAAATGTCGCTTACAGCAACTATATATTAGAAGTAAAGGGGTGTAAGTGACATCTTTGTAAATATTGAGGAAATTGCGTGGCTGAACTGGAAATCTTTCATTTTATTTGGAGGTAAAGAGATCTAAGCGATAAGTCTAACAGGTGCTGCTTTCTAGCGGCAAGTTACTTAGCCTCCAAGCCATCTGTGAGTAAGACTTGGGAGATAAGAGATACAAGTGCACCTGTAGCCCTGTTCCACTGTGTCAGACTGTTAGTTGAGTTTGTTATCATTTGGGATGGGTAGTGGTATAGCTCCTAAGTAATACTTTAATGTAAACTGCTGCGTTTTACGTTATTATAAACTACAGTGTTTTTACGAAGAGTTCGTTTTGTTTCTTTGCGGAATACGGAGCCAGTGATAGAGGATTTACCTGCTAATGCGTTTCCACCACCAAAGCAGACTTGCAAAAAATTATGATTCTTTGTTACCAATAATAATAATAATAATGCCTACAGTTACTAAACCGGATAAGAAAAAATGGCATTAAAAAATCATTGGAATTACAGTGAAGGCTCAACTTTGAACGGCATTTACTCAAAATTTACTTCTTGTCACTTATATCCCTTTACTTCTAGGGTCCTTATATAAAGTGTTAAAAGAAGAAAGATCGGCTGGTATAACTTCACCCAAACCGAGACCAGGTAGACCAAAATTATTAAAAGTTGAGCTGGATGATTGTATTAAAAATTCTATTTGTAGGATAGTCCATTCATTTTTTTTTTTAACAAGCAAATACCAACCTTGGATAAAGTTGTACAAGCTATTACAGATGATCCTAATTTGCCCACGATAAGTAGAATCAAACTTTGGAAAGTTTTACATGAATTAAACTTGAAATACGAAAATTTGGTAGACAGTCAATGCTTAACGAATCAGAAGAAATTGAATTTTCGAGACGAAAGAGTACCTACGAAAAATAAAAAAAAAAAAAAACAGGACAGAAAACAAGAATATTTATTGTTTAGATGAAACTTAGATTAATAAACGACATTCTGTAGGAAGAGTTTGGAAAGATAAAAACATATAAACAACTTGAGAAGCATTTCTATAAGGACATTCAACTGGTCTAAAGCAACTATCCAATATGGGTCGTCGTTCGAACAAATGATTGCATTCATACCTAAACATTCAGTTATTGTGATGGACAATGCAAGTTACCACTCCAGATTAGTTGATTGTTTACCAACAAATGGAAGAAAAATGAAATTGCAACGTGTTTCATATCTTGTTGGTTCAAAGTCCATATTATTGTACCTACCTACCACTCAATAAAACTTATTATCTCTCTCCGAGTCATCGCTGTCCCTTTTTTATGAATTTTGAGACATTTGTTGATCCTAAAGCAGACTATTTTCGTATAAGTGGCCTTTGTTTTGATGTGGATGCTTAATATAGATCGTCTTCAAATTAGTTCCGTTCTAGTACTACTCCGCTAACACAGTTCTGGGTCATTAGTGTGATTACCAGTTGCTTAAAATCATAAATTCATGTCAGTTCTATGTTTCTAACTTGGTAGTAATATTAAAGGCGGTACTAATATTATCATCCCACCAGGAGTGCTGTACTATTTTTTAATTCGTTAGTGTTAAGACGGTGGAACTGGTTCGTTACTAATTGACTTTTAAGTACTTCCTTTTTATTTTTAGATTTGATTTGACACACTTTATAAAAAAGGTACAACCTTATTATTCACCAAGAATTTATTGGACGTTAGCATTTTGAAGGTTTGGCTTGTACATTTTTTATTATTTTGTAATAGTTGAATTGATAAAGTAATAAATTCTTACATAGGAGTAATGCATTATTTTTAATTTTTACTATTCCTTTTTCCTTTATAATTTGTGAAGTATAGATAAGAATAACAAAAGAATAAGAGATAATAAAATACACAATCTATTGAAAAATTTAAATAAATTTTGCAAACAAATTGCATAATAAAACCTTACGAACTAATCAGTTTAAGTTGCTGGATGTGATACCCAAATATATACAGTATGATGCAAATGTATGGAATAAATTCATTATTTCAAAAACAGACGACTTTTAAAAAAAATCTTAAAACATGTCAATTTTAATTTTTGAATGGCCATCAACTACTATATATGTGTTGGACATTACGTCATCAGTACGGCGTAATGACGTAAACGACGATTTTTTTAAATACAAACCGAGGTCATGCGACAGCTCATTTGAAAGATCCCCTTATCGCCTTTGCAACGATATAATCATTTGAATATTTATTTCTACAGGGTTAACCAAAACTATTGGTTTATTAATACAATTAACGTAGGGGAGAGTGTTGTACCTTGGGTCAATTTTTAGTTTTTATTTTTTTCTAAATCCTAAAATTATATATTTGCAAAGTTTATCCAATGTATTAGTTACTTTGTCTATTTGGCTACATGCTTTCTTTTTATTGACACATTTTAAGCTTAGTAGTTAGTTAAAAAATATATTTTAGCACGCCCTTGCATGTTGACCCAAGGTACAAACTGGTAATGTACCTTGGACCAGCATATATTGTACCTTGGACCAGCATTATATT
Source organism: Diabrotica undecimpunctata (assembly GCF_040954645.1). Lineage (NCBI taxonomy): Eukaryota > Metazoa > Arthropoda > Insecta > Coleoptera > Chrysomelidae > Diabrotica > Diabrotica undecimpunctata. The sequence continues at coordinate 55,082,996 of NC_092812.1, forward strand.
GTACCTTGGGTCAGTTATAAAAAAAAATAGAACAAATCTTGAAATGTTTTATGAATATCTCAAAATAATCAGAACATTATGATTAACTAATGATTAATTTAGTAAATAAAAACTTATTTGACATTATATCCGCTAAATTTATAAATACAATATAATTGCGTAAAAAATCATAAGTCTCGGTTGAGTCGTTTATAAACTTATTGGAATCTAGAATTCTACGTAAATATCTAAGTTCATTATTAATTCCACTGTTCAGTATATCGGCAACATAATAAACAAAAGATTTCTTCCCTGCCACTTTCACTAAAACAAAGTCTCCTTTTTTAATCTCGTTATTTTCAGATAAGTCATATATTTTTTGGTCATTTAATAATTCTTCTTCTCTAGTTACCAAGTCCTCAAATGTACCTCCATCACTTGAACTTGATTCACTATCATACTTAGCAGCTCTCTTTGGCACATTTTGTATATCTTCTGTGGCTATTTGCTTTGTAACTGCCTGCACTTTCTCAAATGATACCGTCTTTCCCTTTTTAAGCGTAGCTATTTCATCTTTCTCTGGAGTATCGGTAAGTATTCGTGACTTTCCTCTTGCTCTTCCTAACTTCTTTTTGCGAACAGGTGCCTTTGGATAGGGTCGCAACATTTCAGGTGTAATAGAACTTCCTGAAGTTCCTGCTTGACGAATATTTGAGGTAGAAGGAGTAGAGACTTACATTTCATTAACTGTAGTTTTAGTTTTTTCCCCGTCCTGTTCAACATTGACTTGCTCGCGACTGTCAGTAAGCTGGTTTAAAGGACGATCAGTTACATACGAAGACAGAAACTCATTATCTTCAAAAATGTTTTCATTGACGGGATAGAGACCGCTCACCTCAAATCCCTTCTGGATATTAGATGTAGTAAATGCTTTTGGAAATGTCTTACCTGCAAGTTCGGCTATATCGTAAATCGTAATAGGTTGTCCAGGGTGCATAATCATCCACTCACTACAGGCGGTATTATAGTAAGTTTTCATCGGTCCAAAATCTGTTCGATCGAGCGGTTGCATTTTGTGGCTGGTGTGGGGATGAAACGTTATCGGTAGAATTCCATTCTTCTTACAGAAATTAATGACACTTACATTCACGTGGCTATCGTGATTATCCAAAAGTAATATAACTGGATTTTCAACTGTTGGTTTCACATGATTTTTAAAGTGTTGTAGGTATTCCAAAAACAATATTTCGTTTGACCAGCCGGACGAATTTGCACCTCCTATAGTTCCAACTGGACAACCTTTTAGCATGTGAGGCTTAAAATTAACCCTCGGAAATATCATCATTGGCGGAATATGATTTCCGATTGCATTTATTGAGGCTATCAAGGTTACATTTTGACCTCGCTCTCCACTTGTCATTTGACCTAATTGTTTTATTCCCTTAGGTCCTACAATTTTTGGTGGTACATGGACAGTCGTTAACCCTGTCTCGTCACAATTCCAAATTTTTTCTGGGGAAAAATCTCCACGAGACAAAGCTTCTTTGTAGTTCTTAAAAAAGGAAGATATATTTGTTTTATTGAAGGATGTTGATCTGGCCAAACTTGTAGGTTCTGGTTTACGAAGTGATAAATCTTCATGTCTTCTAAGAAACTGCCTCAGCCATTCCTTGTCAGCTATCTTTTTTTGGTCCCAAGAAGGCGGATAAGACTTGTTATTTGCAGTTGCATACTGGTATGCTAAAGTACGAACTTCCATTTTCGTCAAACCATAGTGGAGGCGTGCAGCAGTGAGAAGATATATTTTTAACTCAGCTTCCTCTTCTTTATTAAAAACTTGTTTTACATTATTGGCAGCAACATAAGAAAATTCTGAAGCCCCCGACTGCCTGAAGGATTTTACGTGCCTGATCAGCGTGGTTTTTGATATGTTATAGCACTTTGCTGCTTCCCTAATTGATAATTCACCACTTATGCATTTATTTGCGGCTGCAGTTAAATCCTGGGCATTTAAATGTGGTCTTTTGATACCCACTTTACTTCTCGGCATTTTAAAATGACTATCTGAAACAATAATAAAAGGTTTTTTTGGTAACAGACACACCAATTAATTTAAATAAAAGTCAAAATAATGTTAATTCGCAATAAGATTGTACCTTGGTCCGGTCCAAGGTACACGACCTACCGGTGACCCAAAGTACACAACGTAACAATTTCAGCTGTTTTTTGTTTTCTAATATTAGGTTATGCGTTTAGACAAAAAATACATTCATGATTATCAAGCGTAAATATATATTGTCCATTACAGTTACAGATAATAATAAAATATATATATTTACATTTGAAGCGGATTTTAACAGATAACAAATAGGTAAATAATTTACTTACGATCAAACAAAACACAAAACGCTCTGCAAGTCACCACGCTGCAATTTTTTGATAAGTGTATTTAGATGCCATCTACCGCTGATATTATTAAACCACTAATTCAACCAAATCGAAGAGAAATCTGCAGTGGGTAAGAAAGAAAGTCAACTGACCCGAGGTACAACCCGGTCCGAGGTACAACACTCTCCCCTACAATAAATGTTTACTTAAATACAATTAAATTACAACAAATGTTTAAATTGACGACCTTCAGCAATAATACAATGTGAAAGATGGGCAATAAATTTTTTTTATGGGTTTTTAATGGGTTTTTATTTTAAGTAGATCAGAAGTTATAGTTGCATGAAGAGTTGCAATATTAGAGTTCCTCCAGGTGATACTGGTATCATCAGCAAAAAGGAAAATTTTTGTTTTGTTTTTGTATTTTGAAAAATATTGTTTTCAATGAGAAAAAACAGGTCGGGCTTTTATAAGTCTCTCAATAATTTTGGATTGGACCGGTAGTAAAGCAATAGGTCTATAGTTGCAGTTATTCGATTTTTCACCACCCTTATGAAGAGGAGTAATAATGGCTGTCTTTAGGCACTCTGGAAATATTCCTTTTTCAAAGGAATCATTAATTAGTGAAACCAGGACATCTAACACATTTTTTGGATGATTTAAGAAAATTTCTATGGATAGTCCATTAGAAGGTACTACAGGAAGATTTGCTTTTGATACTACTGATTGTTTGGATCAGTTCAGATATATCAACTGGTCTTATAAAGAATGAATTCGAGACCCTTCTTGAATTGGGGACATAGGAAATAGGATCTTGTTGTGGCAAAATAGTTGATGTTATATTTTTACTCACATTAACGAAGTATTTCATTTAGATTATCAGGGTTTGGAAGAGAAAATGTTTGAGCTGTGTTAGAACTGTTTTGATAAGTTTTAGATAGGTTCCTCTGTACTTGGAGATATATTCAGTCACAACAACGTTGGTAGTAAATTTATTGATGTATAGTAGTGAACGCATATTCTTAGCTAATATGCGGATAGCTTTGGTAATCCAGGGTTTGTGATGTTTTGACTTAATTCGGTACCTCGGAGGCAAAGGACACTATGTCCATTTTCTTACTTTTTCAGGAGAGCAGTTTTAAAATTTTTTAAATTTGTAATCAGTAAATACTCCAAAGTTTCTTATATTTAACCAAAATTAATATATTATTATTGTGGTGTGTATAATCGTTTTTCATTCCATGAAGTGTTGTATACCTGAGGTTTACCGTTCATTATTTAAAATTTTTTTAAAAATGTGTAGTTGGACATAGTGTTGTTTACCTCTAACAACTTTTTTTAAATAATGTGGCATTGCATGTTAAGGTCCTTACGAAATAAACAATACAAACACATTAAACAGCCTATACTATTATTTTATTAGAGGTAAATATTATAATGTTATAATAATTAAGTAAAATTATAGACGACAAGTTTTAAAAGTGTTAAAGATGCTCCATATCATCTTCATCTTCTTGTGGGTAATCGTTTGTGGCTACATCGCTATGTGTTAAATTTTGATAAAACGCATGACAAATTGACGGAACAAAAGGCAGTAATGCAATTAAGTCATTTTACTTTTGTTCTGTGATTAGTAATGGGATTACTGAGACTTAATTTAATTGGGCTGGAAACGTTACTTGCTGTCTTCGATACCTCATGAAGTCCACTTCATACATATTTTGATTATTGAAATCGGTCTTATAAAAGAACTTTCCAATGTGTTCTTGTTGGACTTGTAGGAAAATACATGTTGACAGTAGAACAAGGTCTTTATTAACATTTTTTTTTCTACGTACAAAAGGAGGATTAGATGACAATTTCTTATCGAACAGCGTTTTGAAGTTTTTGAAATCTGCAAGTTCCATATTGTGCACTGTGTATTTACCTAATGTTTGCCTAACTAATTGTTGCCAGTCCCATGGTGTTAAAATGGCCAAATTGGAGAGTTTCTTTCTTTTTATTTCGATTAAAGCATTAACAGTGTCTACTTCCATATGTGTGTGCCCTTTCAGTAAAAACTTTTGAGTGATCGTCTTTATTTGCAGTATCCAAAAATAGCACATTATAATACTTATATTTTTATTTTGTCCATAGCAGTTATTGGTCCAAAGAGTGATGTCCTCTACTTGACTACCTAGAATTGTATTGTCAGCCCATTTCAAAATTGACGAGGCAATTTCATTTGCACCTCGGGCCCCTTTCGATTCGTCCCACATTATACAGAAGAATCACTGGCATTATGTAATGTAAAATTTAATATCCAAAGCTTCCTTTTGTAGAAACTAATTCAATTGTTTTTTAGTGGTGAAGGCAAACATTTTTGCAAATCACCAGATAGTACTTTGTATTTTGGTGACTCTTTAGCTATTATAAAGTCCAATTGTTTTAAGTTATACCGAGTTTTAGATTCAATTAGGTGAGCATCATGATTAGCCTGTTCACTGGTTAGTTCATCTGCAGTAAGATTATTTTTTAATTGAGCGGTGAATGTACTGCATGTATCGCAAATGTCTCTTTCGGGCGGTTTAAACGACAACTTGAAGTCTTTATTAAAAATATCTGCGTACAACCACTTTTTTGCTCTGAGCTTTGGATCTACATGTCTTTCATTGCATTCATCAATGTACAGTTGATACATCTTTTCTATTGTAAGTTCTGTGCCCAGATAATCTCTCTTACTCCTTTCTCTGGAATAAATACTCTCGTATTTTGGGAATGATTTAATATGTTGATGTATACTATTTATGGTTTCGGTAGGAGTTTTATTGGTTGGCGTGTGTCTACCTCTTTGATCAGCTTTTATTAAACCTCCTGGCTCAATTTTTTTCAACATATTTACTACTACTAAATTAGATATACAAAGTGTGTTTACAAACATAACCTTGCACACCTTCAATAGCTGATTGTTCACTGTAAAATGGTAGTGTAGTGTATTATTTTTAGATTTGGTAGAATTTAGATCTTTTTTTCTTGATCGAAGAGTAGGTTGGATGTCGAAGAGTGTTAAACGTGGTATATACTGCTTCATGATCAGATAGTCCTACATTAATAATTGTAGAGCGTACATGAAGATGTGAGAAATCTGAGACAATATAATCAATTATGGTAGATGTTGTTTTCTTGTAGGATATTTAACCTGCATTGTTAAACCATACGATTCAATATATTGACCAAGGATAATTGGGTAGCAGAAGCAACAGCGTAATTAATATTCAAGTCACCGCATAGAATTTTTCTGCTTTTATTGGGCAGGTCGTCTAACACATTTAACAGCTTCTGCAAAAATAGTTCCGTGGAAGAATCAGGTGATCTGTAAATGCAAAGAATGTATAGATTAAGATTTTTGTTATAAATCAATGAAAACTCAAACAAGGCTTCGTTGGTTTGATTTTCACCATTTCCATAAGGAGAACCATTCTCGTGTAAACTAATTTGTATTTTCTAGCCCTCTCGATAGTGGCATAAATTGAATCTGCTTCTAAATACGAGTGGCGAATTTCCATGAATTTTAAATCGTTCATATCTAGATGTTGTAGTGTATTTATCGCATACAACATGGCTGCTGCCATGTTTTTGCTGCTATTCTGTTATAAGTTATGTTTGACAGTACTAAGAAGTTTTGAAATATACTTCAAGATGCAATTTCAGACGATCCTTTTTCTCCATTTGTTTCGTCCCAGACGTAACAATGTCCGTCACTATTACAATAATCAAATATTGTAATGTTGTAGACAGAAGGTTTGCGTCTGTAGTAGATTTGAGCATCACCGGCACAGGGCACAGATAAAACTGCCTGAAAGTCAAATGAAACAGATCGAAATGTTACACCTTTGTCATCTATCTCTTCATCTTAAGAGTTAGTTTCTCTCTTTTTATGAGCTTGATAGTCATTTTCGAAGGCGGACTTATCTGAAGTTTTTTTATAAATATTGCAGAGAGAACACGGATCTTTTTTTGGTTTATAAAAACTTAATGGAGGTTTGTAGCTATTGAAAAGAGATCTATATACAATAGTACACGTGGGTATATTATTCTCCTGGCAAAATTGTCCATGTAATCTGTACAAAATAGAGACATTTAAATCGCACGGTAAGTAAAGCTTCTTTGAGTCTTTTCTGCAATAGTGACTTTACATACGAGGAAATGAATCGATGTGTTCCTTAGCTTTAGCAATTATATTTGCATCTGTAGTATTAGGAGCCGTTAGTATTAGGAGGTTGCAAGAGAAACTTGGTCCATAATAAACGATCTTCGAAATAAAACTAACACAGCTCAAACATTTTCTGTTCCAAACCCTGAAAATCTAAATGAATATTTCGTTAATGTGAATAAAAATATATCAAAAGAAAGGTACCCAATTCAAGAAAGGTCTCGAATTCATTCTTTATAAGACCAGTTGATAAATCTGAACTGATCCAAACAATCAGTAGTATCAAAAGCAAATCTTTCTGTAGTACTGATGGACTATCCATAAAAATTTTTTTAAATCTCCCAAAAAATGTGTTGGAAGTCCTGGTTTCACTAATTAACGATTCCTTTGAAAAAGGTATATTTCCAGAGTGCCTAAAGACAGCCATTATTATTCCTCTTCATAAAGGTGGTTAAAAATCGAATGTCTGCAACTATAGACCTATTGCCTTACTACCGGTCCTATCCAAAATTATTGAGAGACTTATAAAAGCCCAACTTCTGTCCTTTCTCGTTGAAAACAACATTTTATCACAAAGTCAGTTCGGCTTTTGATCTAATAAATGTACCAGTGATGCTATGTTTTCTGTACTACATGAGGTCTATAAAGCACTAAACAATAATTTTTACACTGACACTGTTTTTGTGACTATGCCAAATAACTAAATTGTTATTTTTTAAACTTTTTGCAAGCTTCGTTCATAAAATTGTACAATTTTCAGTGACAATAAAGCATATTTCTATTCTATTCTAAATTAAAAAAGTAGCGTTTGTAGATTATGCACCCTTATATATTTTGGCTCTCGGAGATTAGTGAAAGTGACTAATTATATTGGTGTAGTAATTCGAAGGACGCCAGTCAAATTCCCTAAAATTTTGTTTTTTTCAAAAAAATGATTGCTTGTCCTCATAATTTTTTCACATCTTCGTAATAAATCTTTATCACACTCATTTTGTAACATTATACTATTAATCTAAGCAAAATAAACATAAAACATGTGTAATAGTATATCAGTATCCTTTTTATTTCATAGACAGATTTCTTAGAAGTTACAGAGTCTCTTCTTTCTGCAAACGCCATCTAAGCTTACAGAAAGAGCCATGCTAAAATGTCGTGTTAGATTTTTTTCACCTTGCACACAAAGTTTGTCAATGTCTGAGCGAAATCTCATTTGCTTTTCTCGATATTGTGAGTTTTGACCTTTTTTAACTTTTATATTTGATTAATAAGTGTTGATTTGTTTCCTAAGATCAAAAATATTCCAATGCTGCACAATAGTATACCATTATCCTTTTTATTTCATATACACATTTCCTTTACAGAGCTCTTTCTACAAACCCCATTTAAGCTTACAGAAAGAGTCATACCAAAATTTCATTTTACAAATATTTGTATCTTTCTTCCGAATTTTCTCTGAAACGATTGCTTGAAATGTTCTTTTACTACATTGGTATGTCTGAGAGTTTCGTTTCGCCAGTTACAGAAAAAATGTTGAAAAATTATTGGTTTGTTAAAAAATATGTATTTTCAAAGTACGAAAAAGGATTGAATATTTAAATGACACGAAAATAATTTATAAACACACTACAAACGCTGTGAATTGTGAGCACAAACGTACAAAATTGCTAGAAGGTGAATCAATTACAGACCATCTTCCTATGGCCGACTGTATCTATATTATATATATATATATATATATATATATATATATATATATATATATATATATATATATATATATATATATAATAAAAACTTTTTTTATTCCCTGGATTTGTCGGTCTGTTGTAAATAAAAATACTTAACTATTGCTTAAACGTTTCGGCAATTAGCCATTTTCAATAAGCACTTTATTTTATAAAACATTACATTATATACAAATATATTTCATGTTTACACTTCTTAAAAGTTTAACATGGATTAAAAAATTGGTATCTGACATTGACAGATGACATCTGGCAAGTATCTTAAAACAGGAGTGGTTCAAGCTCAGGGTCGTATCTTAAATATCTGCCATGGTGCATTTAAAAACATCTCAATCAAAATTTATTAAATTATGATACACATTGGAAAGAGCTGATGTTTTACAGTGTTATTTATGGACAAGCTATAATTTAAAATATCCAAACTCAGGGAAGGAATATATTATATATATATATATATATATATATATATATATATATATATATATATATATATATATATATATAAGAAAAAGTAGTCCAAAGTTTTTTGACTAGTTTGGAAAAAATATATGTAAATACTTTTTTCTTTTTGGGTGTGGTAGTCAATAAAAAATAGAGCTTTGCTAAGGCGTACTATTTATTCTGAATCCAAGCTTTCGGTGGTTTTTTGCCACCTTTATCAAGGTCTACAAAGAAAATTACTATGTTGTAACAAACTGAATGGTGCCAAAAAGGCTGTAAAAAAACTATAAAAAACTTACCCGAATGTAAGATTCGTGGCATAAACAACAACGTTAAATAACATGATAAAACTGAGGTTGCAACTAAACTTAAAAATGTTACTGTTAAAAAACACTTTAAAAATTACTAAAAACGTTAAAAGTTATAACTTTTAACGTTTTTAGTAATTTTTAAAGTGTTTTTTAACAGTAACATTTTTAAGTTTAGTTGCAACCTCAGTTTTATCATGTTATTTAACGTTGTTGTTTATGCCACGAATCTTACATTCGGGTAAGTTTTTTATAGTTTTTTTACAGCCTTTTTGGCACCATTCAGTTTGTTACAACATAGTAATTTTCTTTGTAGACCTTGATAAAGGTGGCAAAAAACCACCGAAAGCTTGGATTCAGAATAAATAGTACGCCTTAGCAAAGCTCTATTTTTTATTGACTACCACACCCAAAAAGAAAAAAGTATTTACATATATATATATATATATATATATATATATATATATATATATATATATATATATATATATATATATATATATATATATATATATTAGGACAGTCAATTTTAATACAATATGTAGTTTACAGGGGAACTTGTGGGAGGGTTATCGGTCAAAATGAATCTAGAATAGAAATCATATAATTTACGCTTCCTGCTGGATTCTTAGCAAAGCTTTTAGTCAGGTATTATAATTATAATGCACAGCCTAAACCAATTAAACTTGTTCATGACACATTGTTTTCCGGGTCTATAGGCAATGGTGTGGAATTATTTCTTTTTGGCGTTTCGACTTCAACTGCTTCAGGCTTTATTAACTTTCTCCCGCTAATTGAGGGTGCTTCTCGTCTTCTCAAAATTAATTTTGAGAAATCCGTTTCGGATTTTGGGATTCTCTTCAGGGTTCGGTATTCTTATAGTCTGGTGTTTACTGCTCTGTCAGACCGTCGGTCGAAGAAGTGGCGCACTGATAGTTTTTGGTTTCAAAACGGTGCTTTTGAGTTGTTCTGGTTGAAATTTATAAGAGGCACTGCGAGGGATAGTTGCGGCTACCATCTCAGAGAAGAACAGGTATCAGTAGATATTTGAGTGTTAGTCTTTAAGTGTCAGTTTTCGTATAGAGTTTGTACATATGTGTCAAGAGGCTAATGGATCTATAATTTTATAATTTAGTAATGTCACCTATGAAAAAGGTATATTTTCAGAATACCTACAGATAGCCATTATTATTCCTCTTCATAAAGGTGGTGAAAAATCGAATGTCTGCAACTACAGACCTATTGCCTTACTACCGGTCCTATCCAAAATTATTGAGAGACTTATAAAAGCACGACTTATGTTCTTTCCCGTTGAAAACAATATTTAATCACCAAGTCAGTTCGGCTTTTTATCTAACAAATGTACCAGTGATCCTATGTTTTCTGTACTACATGAGGTCTATCAAGCACTAAACTGTATTTTCTGGGCTATTTACCTAAAAATAAAGAAAGGTAGTTTAGTTAATCCAAATTTACTTTACAACACAATTTAAATTATTTACCACATAAATTATTGCATAATATGTTAATGCTGACGACGATGATAAAAAGCGTTGAAAATACTCATATTCGCAGCTTGCACAGCGTTTTTATGGCATGGAATGTAACATTCTAGCATGTCAAGTCTTTCCTTACTTAAAATTTGCATTATAACTGATAAGTTGCAATTAATTACATGCTACACGTGAAACGATAATAATTCCCTCTGTCTTTCAACCAACTCTAATCATTATATTTAAAAATTCTGTAGAAAATATTGTAAATTTTGTTTTTTTTAACACTATAACAATGATTAATCACTGGAAAGATCTTAAATTCTTAATCACACAGATTCAAATTTTCTTTTATATTATTGTAGGGTTTTATATTATAATCGGGTATATAGTTTATAACTGTTGGTTAGATAATTTTTTCTTTCTTCCCATAAAAGCAACTTCTTTCTTATTAAGTTTGAATAGCTGCTGAAGTTATTTTGTGATTAACATGTAATATGTGTTGTTCTATATACTATCCAAGGTACCTACTTGCTAATGTCCTTTTTATTAAATTTGAATTTTTCAAAGTGCAACCGTATCTCCCTATGTGTATGTTTTCCACTTATTAATATTAAGAGAGAGTTTGTGATACTTAAGCCACACATTTATTTCAATCAAGTCATTTTCTAAATCAGTTAATAATTTTCTGAGATTCTTATTGGTATACACTACAGTGTAATCAGCATAAAGATGCAACATGAATAATTATAGTGGTAAATTGGATAATGAATTCATATAAATGAGAAAAAGTGTTGGTCTCAATATATATCCCTAAGGAACTTCATACGCCATATCTCCTGTCACACTTAATACATTGTTACATAACAATTTTTGTATTATGCCATTCAAGTAGCCCCTGTTCAACATTTATTTTAATTTTGTAATGGCAATACTGGACTTAAAATTAAAATTATGTATTTTAATGTATTCTGACAACGCCGCGTCAGTTCAGATGTACGCAAACGACTCAACTCCAGTCGTCCACAAGTATTGTACCAAACAAGTAATATACTATTATCAATCCATATATTGACCATCGATTTTTGCTGATATTTTGTGCCTCTGATAGTTTATTTGAAGAATGAGCTTTTTTTGCTTTAGCCTCTACATCAATGAACCAATTTTTATACAGGTTTATAGGTATTCTGCAGGAATTTGCTATTTGCTAACTTTTTATGCCTTCTATAATGGAAATCTCGTTTTAAAACAAGGTTGTGTAATGTAAACCAAAGTGCACTATTCTGTCGAAAACGATTTTTTATTGTTTTTCTACTGTTATTTAAGTAAAGTCTTAGGATTTCGTCGGACAAGGAATTGGGTTCATTTCAGATTTGATTTTGCAGAGTGGCTTATTAGTTATGGTTCATATCAAAATATATCTGTTTGCAACTGGCAGCTCAAACAATCAAGCAATTTAATTAAACCCAGCCTGTGAGACATGTTCACCCCTAAGAATTACGTTCGGGTGTAATAATTCATTGGAGCGAGGTATATTGACTCGAGTTAAAAACAGGAGTCACTCCACCGCGCTCCAATGCTCTACACTATCCCTTTCCCTCCTATAGCACTCTGATGCACGATAGGGTCACAACTATCAGCCAAATACTCTTCATGTGGGAGTCCTGGGTAATAGAACTCCAACATGGTACCCTATTCGCTTAAAATTCAGGCTAGCGTTAGTCTCCGCTCTGGGCTAGGTCCATTTCGGGGATTTGGTGCTCAAAGGGTTGGGTCCTACTTGCCCGGGTTTTTATGGTTTTTGTTAATATTTTTTGTGGCTTTCGCCTGTTTTTGTTAGTAATTTTGTAATTTTTTTTTGGTGCCCGAAGCCATTTTTTGTGTTTTTTGTAATTTTTTTTGTAGGATGTCCTTGATAAAATAGGATAAAATCATAATTAGTGTATGCATATAAATGTAATCAAATTACCTAGGCCTCCACTGTACTTGCGCTTGTCCACGATTTTATAGAGCTACTAACTATCCGCTTTTGTGTGTTTTTTGTTTTATTTTTTCTCCGGTGATTTTTGCTTTCTCTCCGGTTTTATTTTATTTTTATTCCACTATTTGTTGTTTGGGTAACTGGCAGCTCATTACAAATGCAAATCTTTAAATAGAGGTTAACTGTCAAGGCCATAAACCATTGCCGTAGGGATGCAGTTAAAACCAATAAGTTTTTTTTTGAGTTATGCATTAATTTGTTGGGTAGACTATGCTTAAAACGGAATTATTACGAATTGCAAGGCAACATAAATCGTACTATAAAAAATATGCCATTGACAAAATGGCAAAAACAAATGGAATAACGGTGTTACGTTTGCCAACTTATTGTCAACTAAATCCAATATAGTTAATATGGACTCAAGTAAAAGCTGAAATGGACAGACAAAATACAACTTGGAAATTAAAGGATATCAAACAACTTTTATGAAATTCCATAAAAATCGTAACGAAAGATAGCTGGACTAATGCAGTAAATCATGCAAAAAAAGAGGAAGAAAGATTGTGGACTGTTGATAATTTTGTATGCAACTCCTGGTACGTGCTATGATCCGAAAAAAAGATGTATTTATTTGTTTTATCGACTACTAAAAGGCTTTCGATAAAGTACACCGTAGTCTTCTATTGCCCATTCTTCATGGTACAGGTGATTATTCACGGAACATGTACAAATACTGAAAGGTGTTAGACAGGGCTGTATATTGTAACCAATGCTTTTGAAATCATACAGGAAAGGAACACAGCTTGAAGATTAACATCCAAAAGGCATGCAGCAATACGAGCAAGCACACAAGCAATTTAAGTATCTTGGATTCACTCTATGCAGCAAGTGTGATGGTGATGAGGAAATCAAAATTAGAATAGGTATGGCTAAGGCAGCTTTTGGTAAATCAAGAAATACCTCATTAGATTAGTGGTGCCTTTAAAACTTAGACTACGTGTGTTTAAGTGTTATGTGTGGCCAATATTACTATATGGTGCAGACATGGTCAATAAAAGTAAAATCAGTAAATAAAATTGAAGCCTGCGAAATGTGGATTTTGAGAAGAGTACCTAAAATATCGTAGATGGACCGAGTTTCCAATGAGGAGGAGTTGGGACGGGCTGATGTAGGCCGAGAACTGTTGAGTGTGGTCAAACAGCGCAAGGTTTCTTTCTTATTAACAAGTTTTTTGGACTAACGAGCTCACTTTGTGCAAACGGTCACCTTCTGGACAACTGCCATTATCGGAAAAGTGCCACATTTTTAGAAGCAATTGAAACCTATTCCGTTGCATAATTTTGGGAATAATATAATTTTTTTATAGATCGTCATTACTTCAATACTTCTCTAAGGAAGGCATTTTTACTAAACCATGTATGCAAGTATACCAATTAAGTTGATGATTTATTTTTTATCCGTCAGAACTCATCGGTGCAATCTTGAGTCCTGCTTGATATAATTACAAAGTAGCATAAAGGTTGGTTTGATATACATTGCTCTATAATTTCATTATCTAAGAAATTCCGGAAACAGTTATAGGGCGATAAATCGTTTATGAGGGTCTCAGCATAATTTTCATGTAAACCTGTGTATGCAGAATCAAATTCTAAATGATTTCTCGCTGGTCATATTCAGGTATAATATAAAACATTTTGGTTGATAATTTCCAACTCATTTTCAGGTACTTGATCATCGTCAGCTATGGTATTACGTGTTTTCTTTAGGTTTTCAACTTCAAAGAAATCGTCAAATTGTTCTAAAGAAACTTCTTTATTGGATTCCTGTTCGGATGATAAAATGATCTCGTTAGGTTCTAGAAAACCAAGTGTGACACTGGCTATATCGTCAACAGCTACCATTTCTTCTTGTCATGCATCGTCTGGCAAAAGTCATTTGGAACAGCATGGTTGGTCCCAAACATTATTTTTTCCAGTTTTTACATTTTTCCATAGGTTTCCCTTTTACTTTATTTCGTTTTTATTTACGTTTACTTTTTGTATTTTTTTAGAATAATTTACCTTTTTTTCTGGCAAAAACACAACAAACTATGGTAGATAAAAAAATATTTAAAGGATTAGAAGAAAAAGAAAAAAGCCTAGTAGAAATATTGGAGCCTCAATCTACTACAAATGTAACAGTAAAACCAGATACAGCATTTAATTGTTTCAATAGCTGCACACAGGGCCGTCCCTAAGATATCGGTTTCCGGATGCGAGAGTTCAAACTCAACCTTCCCAAAAAGTTTATAAGCAATAAACATTCGTAAATCAAAAAGCTAAAATAATTTTACGTTAAAAAAAAACAAAATTGTAAGAAGCATACAGAGTTTGTTTCATATAATATGCTTTTACAACTTATTTGTAATGTTCTGTATTAAAGGAATTTATCTGTTTAATTATTTAAAGATACCGTTTCATTTTAGTTTTATTTTTGTGACACTCTATCTAAGCTATAACAATGTTACATCTGGTCCACATCCATAACATATTGAGACATCTTGCATTATGCAAGTGAACTATAAGTAGAATATAAGACACTGACGATTTTTATTTTGTTTTAGGGATCGACATAACGTCTATGAAGATGTATCAGTTTTCATTCGCATTTTGGCTGTTGCTAATACAAATATCAAGTCGAAGTAAGATTTTATAAAAATAATATTGTATTTGGCATTCAAACATTTTGTTTTAGTTAGAGAGTTTAATGGTGAATATATTGGAGCAAGACAGCGAATATTCCATCCTAGTAGAGGTGAGTGACATGCTATATACATTTTTGACAGTTATAAGTTGAGGACAGGTAGTAAATATCGCAGGGGTCGTTAGTTTAACAAATACCACTGAAATTTTAATAATATATATCTGTTTATTGTAATTGGTCTATTTCTTTATTAGTAGGTATATAAAGATTAGAATCTAAATGAACCCCGAAATGATGACAGTAATTTCTCAGAAAATTCTACCTGTATAATCTTGTACCTATTTAATAAAATACTATTTTTGTGTAAACTATAGGATACTATTTATAAACGGTTTACATTGTTTTAATTTGTTCTTAAATTGTTATATGTAAATTGTTTTAAAAATGTTGTGTCAAAGTACTTAGTGATCAATGGTAAAAGTTGGTTTGGAATTAATTTTCTCTATTTTCTCATTTGTATGTAAAGAGTATAGTTGCGGTATAAGAAATATAGTAGATCGTTCAGATTTGTAGGTTTTGATAGTTCTGCTTTACCATATAGTGCAGGAGCTGGTTGTTCTAGTAATTCAATATGTAATTAAAAATAATTATTTTTTACTTGGTATCAGTGGCGCACCCAGAATTTGTCTTAGGGGGGGGTTTTAAAATTTTTTTATGCTACCTCCATGTTGAGTCCCTACAATTTGGGTTTTAGTTTAATTTAAAGTACTAAAGATAGCAGTTCCAAAGATTCAGGTATCTATTATCCTACCTACCAACTAAAACCACCCTCTCTTACTTATGCGCAGTTGACTGTCGCACGTACCGTACTCCGAAAGTGGGATGGCCACTGTAAGGTTGACGACATTTTTGGAACACTCCCTTCTCTTATCTAGATCTTATCTATTGTTCTGAAGCTATTTTCTTGTGGCATTTTAAAGTAATTACTATTTTAATGGGAATAAGCCAAAATTGAAGGTTAAAATAAGGTTATTGACGTTTGACATTAATCGAACTTGTAAATACAATACATTTTGAAGACGGCTATCGCCGTATTCCCGTTCTCCGGGAATCCTCCCGGTGCAAGGCATGCTCCTCCTCCAAACCTGTCGATTCCATCGCTCTTCTAATTCCTTCATTTCAAGAGCGTCGAGGTCTACCTCTTTTTTTTCTTCCAGGGGGCTTCGATTTGTGAAGTTTTTGGGGCCAACGTTTGTCAGACATTCTCAATTGATGTCCAAACCATTTTGAACCTCTTCTTTCTATTCTGTCAATGACCGTTTCTGTAGCATTCATGTTATTTCTTATAGATTCGTTAGTCTTCCTTTCCTGCCTTGATATTCTAGCACTTCTTCTCAAATAATCCATTTCAACTGTCAACAATCTTCTCTTCAGGTCTGCATTAATTGTCCGTACTTTAGAGCCATAGAACAAAGAACTGATTCAACCATGGTTTGCCCTATTCTTTTTTTGTTCCTTTTGGAAATGTGGTGATCCCACCATAAGGAGTTCAGACATCCTACAATTTTACGTCCCTGATTACTTCGTGTTTAATTTCGGTTTCTCCCAAGCCGTTCTTAGCAATGAGTGGATCTAAATATTTAAATTTTTTCACTTGTTTGATTTCCACGTCCTCGTCTATCAACACTTCAAACCTTGCATCTGAACTGATAATTAAGTAAATATTCTGTTTTCTTCATGCTGACTTGTAACCCCCATTTTAAATATTCTCTCTATAGACACTTTATCATAAATTCTAGATCATAAGAATCTTGAACTAGGATGACTTGGTCATCCGCAAAGTTTAGGGAGAACAGTACGTCATTTCCTATGGGGATTCCCATTCCCTGGCAGTGGTTTTTCCAATTTTGGAGGGCTGCCTCAATATATAAATTAAACAGTAAGGGTGACATACTGCATCCTTGTTTTAGTCCTTTAGTTTCTTTTATTGGCTCTGATAGTCTATATCCAATTTTTAGGTAAGTAGTGTTCCCTGTATACTTCTGTGATTATTCCTAAAAGGTATGGACTAATGTCGAGTTGTTGTTAAGCTTGCCACAATTTAAATCTTGGAACTGTATTATACGCCTTTTCTAGGTCGATGAAGGCTAGATGTACGTCTGTACCAACCGCTATTCTTTTTTATATTAATTGTTGGAGTATAAACAAGTTATCAGTGCAAGATCAAAGATCAAAAATTCAAACGTCAATAAACTTATTTTAACCTTCAATTGCGACTTATTCCCATTAAAATAGTAATTAGATCTTATCTCTGTCATTAGCCCGGTTGGTATTTCTCTTCTTCTTCTTTCTTTTTAATGACTGCTTGGATGTAATTGTGAACACTATTCCATCCCTCCGTATTTCCCGTCATCTTTACGATCATCTCTTACAGTCACAGGGTTCATACCTATTTCTTTATACATTCTGTTTCTCTCCACTGTACATCTATTACACTCCAGCATTGTGTGAGTAACAGTGTCGGAATATTCGCAGTATAGGCATTTATCTGCATCTGTCTTTCTGAACCTATGAAGATACGCCCTAAAACAGACAATCTACCCAGTCCCTTAGGCTCGGGATCAGCATCTTTGTCCACTGAGCAACACCTTCATTGTTGTTCCACTCTTCTTGCCATTTTTCCATTGATCTTTCCCTTTCTTTTTTTTTATAGCTGTTGTCAAATGCTTTATTTTCCCATAGAGATGTCTCTTTTCTTTTCTACTGCTCTAACACATGCAGAGGAACACAACCCGTGATAGTCCACAAGGCCGCCGCAGATACAGTCCTGTAGGCGCATGCTACTCGCAACAGACTCGTTCTGTCTAATTTTTTATATGTCTAATATTAGGTATCTATATCTAAATATAATGAAAAATATTATTAATTATTGCGTATTTATACAATAATTATTGTGTTCTACATATTTAAAGTGGTAATTTAATTATTCAATCAGCGTTTTGGATTTTTTGTATTGTGTGTGAAAGACAAGTTACATTTTTCTACTATTCTTTATATATTGTTTACTTTATATGCCCTTTTAAGGGGGCTTTAACCCCCAAAACCCCCCCCCTGGGTGCGCCACAGCTTGGTATATACTGTTAAAACAGGACATATCGTATGTAAAATAAAATTTGACCATTTTTGATTTACAATTCACCATACAGAGACCCTCCCTCTTACCTCATGCTCGCGTACCTAGTTATCTAAAATTAACGTAAGTAAACAGTTAAAAATTTTTAAAATTCAGCAATAATTGCAAGCATGTCCTCACTCTTTTTTTATTTATTTCAAAAATACAAAACCTAAAAATATAACAACTTTTTTAAGACGATAGTCTTTTCATTATTACACTTGTAATTTACAAGGAATCAATTAAAACACTTATAAACTTAATTAATTTTCTTCTTCTTCTGTATTTTCTGTGTCCCTATCATCATCCAATAGCTGTATGCGTGTTTTATGCCGCGTATGTCATTATTGGTGATGACTGTATTGTGAATTCTGCCTTTCATTTCTTTCCCGATATTTTTATTTCTCATATTGTTTTATTTGGACAACCTTAGACTCTGTTTGCTCTACTCACTTGATCTTCCACTTCTGTTTCGAGCGTTCTGTATGATGCCTAGATATTTAAACTCTATCACTTGTTCTATTCTCTGATCTTCCAGTTCCAGTTTACATCTTAGTAAATTTGCTGTTGTATCCAACCATTTTGTCTTTTTTGGGAACATTAACATGTTAAATTTTCTGGCGGTTATATTAAATTGGTACAGCATACGTTGTAAATCATCTTCACTTTGAGAGAGTAGTATTGCGTCGTCTGCATATCATCATTCAATTCAAAATAAATTTATTTCCACCATTAATATGGAAGTGCACAATCTTTGGCGAATCTTTTCTACCACTCTTCTTTTATAATATAAGATAATTCTTTTTTAATTATCTCAATTGCCTTGTAAAATATTCGCAATATTTTCAACCACATTGTTCCAATTAACTGCTTCCCAACTAAAACGCTTCTGGTGTGCTTCGGCACAGGCATCCAGTCGGTTGTAAAAAAGAAGAGATCAAACATCACAGCATTTAAAGCGTTCTACAATATATATTACCGCAACGATACTCCTTATATTCACGTGTAATTTCTCTTGCCATAATAGTACCTGAATTTTGCACTTTAGAAGATTGTGGTAATACTATACCGGTTGTTTCAAAACAAGGTAACTAGGATAGATAAAAAACTGAAAAGTAATTGGGGTTTGCTTAATAAAAAATTTTTGTAACGATATTACAAAAACGATATTATTCGTCCCCTGAATTTCTTTTTATATCTGAATTTCATAGAGGGCGCTAGTTACAAGGTTCGTATCAAGTATTATTAAAAATAACTTTTTTAAGGGTAGAATTATTAACCTTTATCCGGGCAAGGTGGACCAATTCTTTTATCATAAATTAATAAAAATTTTTTTTTTTTGAATTTGATGCATCACTGAATTTGTTTAAAAATATGTTTCCTTCAACGTAGTCATGAGCTATTCAAAATATTCATTATCATTTTTAAAATTATTGCGTAGAAAGAATTTTGTCACGTAAAGAGGCAGATTTCAGAGTGTGTAATTTTTGAAACTAAGGATGGAATTAACTGGAGGAGTTAATCACAACCGACAGGACTTATGCGATCCTGCGACATAATAAAAAGCAAAGTGCACAAAGTAATGTTAGCTTCTGGTCAAAGTGTAGATGATCCTGTTGATTCCTTTTGTTTGTTTGTGGACGAAAAAATTGTGAACGAAATAGTGAAGTGTACAAATAAAGAAGCCGAGAAAGTCCTGGGGATATAGAACTGGAAATATTGCGACTCTACAGAGCTATGTGCCTTTATTGGACTACTACTAACTGCAGGGCATCTGAGTGCCAAAATCCATAATGTAGATATACTTTGGAGTAAGTTTTATGGACCTACTATATTTAAAGCTACCATGGGGTTAGAACGATTCAAAAATTTGCTAAGATTTGTTCGATTTG
Source organism: Diabrotica undecimpunctata (assembly GCF_040954645.1). NCBI lineage: Eukaryota > Metazoa > Arthropoda > Insecta > Coleoptera > Chrysomelidae > Diabrotica > Diabrotica undecimpunctata. The sequence goes on from NC_092812.1 coordinate 55,103,269, forward strand.
ACGATAAGGACACGAGGGGCGATAAGGTTCGAGGTCTGAACGAAGAAGGAACGACAAATTAGCATCAATACGCGATGTGTGGAATCAAGTCAAACAAAACTTTCAGAAACACTATTTACCAGGAAAAAACATAACGGTAGATGAGCAACTTGTTTCGTATCTAGGTAGGTGTCCTTTCAAGCAATATATGCCTTCAAAGCCAGATAAGTATGGCATGAAAATAAGGTGGACCTGTGACTCGCAAATATATTACCCTTTAGGTGGAATAGCATATACAGGAAAAAACGGAAATACAGTAGCCAAAGGTCTTGCATCTCAAGTTGTAAAGCAACTCGTTGAGCCTTATTATAATTCCAAGAGGAATGTGACTTGTGATAACTATTTCACTGATCTTGCTCTTGCACATTAATTACTGACAAATTCACTAACTCTTGTGGACACAGTGAAAAAAATAAGAGATTTGTTCCTCGGGAATTTTCACCAAATAAGAACCATTTAGAGAAATCTTCAATTTTCGGATTCACTCCAAAAGCATCTCTTGTTTCTTACGTTCCGAAAAAACAAAGAAATGTCCTAGTCCTGTCTACCATGCATCACAATGCTTACTGTTCAGATGATGTTGACAAAAAACCAGATATGATACTCTATTATAATAGTACAAAATGTGGTGTCAATACGCTAGACCAAATGGTTCATAAATATATGTACAAAAGACGAACTAACCGTTGGCCTTTAGCATTTTTTATGAATATTTTAGACGTGGCTGGGGTAGCCTCATTTATTACTCGGACAAATTTACATCCAAAATGGGACAAAAACAAAAATGAAAAGCGCAGAGTGTTTCTTATAACGACAGCAGACCAACTAGTGTTGCCTCAAATTTTGAGAAGAAAATCAAGGGGACTACAATGGCAAACAAAACAGTGTATTGAAAAATGTTTACAGGAAGTTAACCACACAATAAAAAGCAAAAACTAGAAAAACCTCCAGTTTTAACAAGGAAAAGGTATCACATGTGCCCAACAAAAAAGAACAGGAAATAAAAACAAATTTGTGAAATATGCAGTAGGAATGTGCGTCACGATCACTGTATAATTAAAAAAGTTTGTAACTATTGCAATAAAGAAAAATAAATGGCTGTTTTTTTATTTTTTTTTAACCTAATACTTAATAATAATATAATTTGTCATATCAATTTGCCATTCTAGTTGGGAATAAGCTAATCTTGTGGCTAAAATAGTAAATTGATATGACAAAGTATTAATTTGTAAAAGTAAAATAATAATATTAAAATAAAAACTAATACGAATAGGGAATGAGAAGGCATATGACACAGTCCCGCTAAATAAACTATGGGAAGTCCTGGGCACATCAAACATACATCAAACATTGGTTAGTGCTCTCAAAGATCTATATTATGGTTCAAACTCCCAAATGAAATTCGGAAACCTCTTAGCTGAAAAATTTGCAGTTACTAAGGGTCTCAGACAAGGATGTTGTATCTCTCCGACTCTATTTAAGATTTATATCTCTGCAGCTCTGAAACAATGGAAAAGGAAATTCAAAGGAATGGGTATACAATTGAACGATCAGGATTACATATATACTTTACAGTTTGCAGATGATCAGGTGGTGATCACAAATGACAAAGATGACATGGAATACATGCTTAGAAAACTAATTGAAGAATACCAGAAATGGGGATTAAATATCAATTTAGAAAAGACAAAATACCTCTCAATTGGAGCTGAAGCAGAACAACTCGATATCGATGACAATCAAAAAATAAATCCATGCAACGAATATAAATACCTGGGTGTCATCTTCGACCGTAGTGGAAAAGACGAACGAGAAATAGAACATCGAATTGTACAAGCACGAAGAGCTATAGCATGTTTGAACGGAGTTCTATGGAGTAAAGAAATATCAAAGAAAAGAAAATGGAACATCTATGAGACAATGGTTAAAACTAGCCTACTTTATGGAGCTGAGACATGGAGAATAACCGAAAAATATAAGAAAAAGGTCGAAGCCACGGAAATGGATGCCATCAGAAGATCGATGAGAATATCAAGAGCCGACAGAATACGGAATGAAGTGATAAAACAACAAATGGGTATAGAGGGCACTATAGTTGAGGATATTGAGAGAAAACAGCTCATATGGTATGGGCATGTGAGCCGAATGGGGGACGAAAGATTGCCTAAAAAAACGATGATGTGGCAACCCCCAGAGAAGAGGAAACGAGGAAGACCACCACAGAGCTGGAACCTGGGAGTTAGGAAAGCGATTAGCACTCGAAATCTGGACGAAGACCTAACTCAAGACAGAATACAGTGGCGTTTGGGAGTCGGACAACGTCGTAAGACGTTATAAAAAAACCGAATATATATTATATATATATAAAAATTAATAACATCAAATAAAATTTAATTAGAGTAAGTGTTCAAAATGTCTTCGGTTTTTACGAATACACAAGTCTACTCTTTTTCTAAAGAATCCATTAATCTTCTAAACGGTTGGGGATCAGCTATAATGTCCTTAAAGTGACGTTGTACCTCTGTAGCATAAACTTTTTCCTTAACATACGATCAAACTGCGTAGTCCGAGTTAATAAAATTATTAAAATCGCATGACTGAGGAGGCCAATGAATAGAGCTTCTATACCTCTACCAATCCATCGATTCGAAAAATGTTATTCAACCAATTACGACACCTTCTATCAAAGTGCGGTGGAGCTCCATGTCAGTTTTCCACAGGGCCGCCCAGAGCCAGGCGGGCCCCGGGGATGAGACCCGGCCGGGCCCCAAACCCAGTTGAACGAAAATTCCCAAAAATCTGATAACTCATAAACTGGGATATGTAATAGTGAACACTCATACTATTGACACAGGAAGGAAGAAAATTAAAACAGTTTTAACAATTAAACTTTGTTTTTAATTATTTACAATAGAACTGTTAGTTACAACATAACTTTTCTTGCTTTCATATCCGCGAAGTTTTGGATCACATGGTCGAAATCAAGAGTTTTTGCAAGTTTCGACTCTATGCTTAACAGTCCCAAATCAGATAATCGTTGTTGACCCATAGTAGATCTTAAACAATTCTTAATTCGGCTCAAAACACTAAATCTCTCGGCCTGAGCAACGGATACTGGTAGGCAACAGAATATGCGAAGAGCAATGCACACATTGGGGAAAAGATTTGTCACATTAAGGGACACGAGCTTGTTCAAAAGTTTTGCTGGTTTCAGCGACGTATCTGAGATGTTTGATTTACTAACAGTTTTCAGATAAATCATTTCATCAACTAGATCCCTACTTACATCTGAATTGTACTCTTCGGCGAATCTTACACAACTTTCTGAAATCGTATTCTCGTCCATTTCGTTATACTTCCATAAAAATGAAAATTTCATTTCGATTTCTCTCAGTGCTGTGAACCTCGTTTTCAGGTTGGCCACCAAAACATCAATTATTGTGTAAAAAACTTCTGTTTTGAAGCGTTCTTCCGGGATAAATTGAACATTACATCTTCTGTAGCTGTTTCATCGTGAAAAGTCTTCCTCTTTCTCGCACGGGAAGTGGAGAGTTCCGGTTCGATACCATAAGCATTTGCAACATTGCATTCAGACAATATCTTGTCCCAGTTATTTCTTAAGGCACTTAAATCATCAATTAGGCTCTCTATATTACTACTCTCAACATCCAAAGTAGCGTCCATAGTTTGAAGTAGTTGACTTCTGTAGTTGATGGGTACCAACACTTTCACCCAAATTGACGCCATGAGGATGCACTTGAAGGTGTTAAGATATTCTAAAACCCCATTGATTGTGGCTCTCGTTTCAACAGTTACGTTAAGATTCAACAATGATGAAACTGCCTCAATGATTTTGCCTATGTGTGCCGCTATTGGTTTCACACATTCTACTCTAGCACTCCACCTCGTATCAGACAATGAGTGCAGCGAAGATCCTACTATCTCTTTCAGAAGCTCCCATCTTTTCGGGCTGCAACTGAATAAATTGTACAGATTCTGAACAACACCAAAGAAAGTATGTGCTTCAGTACAACTCTCAGCAGCGCATACTCCACATAAGTTCAAACTGTGGCATCCACATGGTGAGTACACAGCCAGAGGGTTTGATTTTAAAATATGAGCCTGAACACCCTTATACTTGCCACTCATATTACTGCCGTTTTCGAATCCCTGTCCTCTACAGTCATCTAACGGCCGGGCCTGGGCCCCCTCGTGCTCCGGACCCCGACGATTTTGCCCCCCCCTGCCCCCCTCTGGTCGGGCCTGGTTTTCCATGGCAAACTTAAAAAAAATCGAAGACCGGTTATTACTTCATAATTTTCAAATCAAAATATCCCTAAAACGGTAACAGTATTGAGTTTTACCAAGAGTACCTTTTTGGTGTAAAATTGTATGATGTTTAAGTTCACTTGGAATTTTGATTAATAATTCTACCCTTAAAAAAGTTATTTTGAATAATACTTGGTACGAACCTTGTAACTAGCGCCCTCAGATATAAAAACAAATTCATAGGATGTATCAGCTTTAAAATCACATTCGTATAAAATTTCATTACAATGTTGCCAGCAGTTTAGGCAAAATCGTAAAAAATGTGTAACATTTTTTTGTTCAATGCCCTTCATTTTGAAAACGGATGGCGTTACAAAAAATTTTTACTAAGCAAACCCCTATTTTTCGTTTTATACCTATCCTAGAGACGGTTGCCTTTTTTTGAAACACCTCAGTACTAATCTCAATTCAGTTCATCACAATTGGTCATAAATAAGATATATTCAGCACATCTCTATAGTCTTGTATTTAAATTGCAGTATTAATATGCGTATAAATGAGGCATTTATCCTTTTATATTCGCAAAACGTGTGGAATTGAATAAAACTTTATTTATTGGACCTGAAGCTCAAGTACTATGCTATACTAATAGGCGAGCGGTTTACCCCTATAAGCAGAGCATCAACCGACTAAAATTCTTTTTGCATTTCTAATGCACCAAACCTTTTTTATTCGATTCTATATATTTTTCCAAATTGAAATGTATTTTTTTCTAATTTTTACAAGTGGGCCGGCAATTGTTATTAACAAATAACTTATACAAAAAAGCAATTTCACCGAATTGTTTCAGAATTAATTTTTTTAGGTGTATCTCATCAAAATAAACACTTTTTCTTTCTTGATAATTTTTCGAAAAATGCTTCCTTTTCGAGTTATTTGCATTTTTTTGTTGAAAAAATGCCGTAATTAGTGATTTTTGGGATTTTTTTTCTAAAAAACTACTAAATGAATTGCAATTTTACAAATAGCTTTATAATCTTTAAACCGTCGAGTACAAGTTAGAATATTTTGACAAGGATAAATGGTTTCTATCTCGCTAAAAACGTGGACCCAAATATTTCGAATATGCCTAAAAAAATTACATTATTATAGCATTATAAAAAATTAATTTTAATTGTTTTAATTATAATATGTCTATATAAAAATAATTAGAAATATCTTTTTTTTTTAATAAATTGTACGTAATATTTGTATTGAATTAATTTTTTAAATTTAACCAAATATTTCTACGCGCCGCACGCCTGTATCGCCGCAACCGCTGTACACACTTAGCGGTAGACTCAACTGCTCGAAAGGCATATTCGAAATATTTGGGTCCACGTTTTTAGCAAGATAGAAAAAAATTATCCTTGTCAAAATATTCTAACTTGTACTCGACGGTTTAAAGATTATAAAGCTATTTGTAGAATTGCAATTCATTTAGTAGTTTTTTAGAAAAAAAATCCCAAAAATCACTAATTAAGGCATTTTTTCAACAAAAAAATGCAAATAACTCAAAAAGGAAGCATTTTTTGAAAAATTATTAACAGAGAAAAAGTGTTTATTTTGATGAGATACACCTAAAAAAATTGATTCCGAAGCAATTCGCTGAAATTGCTTTTTTGTATAAGTTATTTGTTAATAACAATTGCCGGCCCACTTGTAAAAGTTAAAAAAAAATACATTTCATCTTGGAAAAATATATAGAATCGAATAAAAAAGGTTTGGTGCATTAGAAATGCAAAAAGAATTTTAGTCGGTATATTCTGTTTCTAAGCGTCTTTTGAGGGGTAAACCGCTCGCCTATAAAGAGAAACACAAAGATTAATTTGTAAATCATTGTGAGTAGTATTCAATCCAACTAGTTAATTAATGTTGTATTGTTTTTTATTGTCCTTTTGGCAGATTATTTTAATATTTTTTATATTCAACGGAATATTTGATTTTTATTTGTTAGAATCTCATATACAAAGAGGAGACCAATCTCCTCCACCTGACTTGGATTACGGCGACGGCAGACATTTTCAAGACATATATCAATCTCCTGATCTATACAGAAACCGGCGACCTGGACACAGCCATATTAAGGGTGTGTTTTTTATTGGACTGAGGTGAAGGTGTTGAAAAATAACTCATCAAATAATTCTCATGATATTGTCAACTGAAATCAAAACAACTTCTTTTGCGTTTTAATCAAATTAATTAAACATTTAATGTTTAATTTTTAAAAAATTAAAGCAGACTTGAGAAAGGCACTCTGCCGAAACAGCTGTACTGATAAGATTTTATAATAAATTTTTTGGAAGTTTTGGAAACAAAATTTTTCAGTGTTTTATTATTATATGCTCTGAATATGATTGAGGTTAGTTAGTCAGTCTTTCACAAGCTGATTATACACGTCATTTTGACATGTCTCGGAATCGATCGAGATCGATATGTGGTAAGATTAGCTAATTGAAATGTGCTTATGGCACATGAACTCTGTGGGGCCTTATAAAATATCCACAACATCACTGTACGTGACCAAACTTTGAAGAATAGATTACATGAAGTTGGCCTGCACGCTAGACATCTGTTGAAGGTTTCCATGTTACGTCATGAAAATTGTAGACTTAGACTAAGTTGGGCGCAACAACATATGTACTGGGGTTTACAAGAATGGAGTTCTGTGTTACTCACAGAGTGAGAGTTTGAAGAGGACCCGGTCGACAAGAGAGACTCAGGCATGTACAGGGTGTTTGTTCATATAGTGGTCTACAAGATGTCGACTGGAATAAAATTTTTCATCATCAAACTGTTCCCGTTTTTGTGGAATGCATTTTAAATCAATATCAATAGATTGATAGTATCTTAGAACCTGTTGTCTTTGCATTTGTCAATGTTGAAAGTCCTGATTTGTGTTACATGCAAGATAATGCAAGGCAACATACTGCAGCAACAGTAAGAGACTTAATTCATAATGAGGATATTACGCTTTAACCGTGGGCAGCACAATCGCTTGATCTTAATACCATCGAGCATGTATGGGATATGCTTCAGAAATGGATTACTTCTTATCTGCACAATGTTCATAATAGACAATGTCTTTAAGATCTTCTTCACAAGAAGTGATCTGCCTCAAAACGAAATTGATAATTTAATTTAAGCACAAAAAGGCGGTGTCAAGTTGTGATTAATGCTGCTGGGTGAAAAACAGATTACTAAACACATTTGTTGTTAAATATTTTAAATTGACTTTTTTATGTTAAAAATTTCCATTAAATTAATACACTTCTTAACTTTTGTTTGGTTATTTCATCACAGAGAAATCATATTGCTCTGAAATTAAGATAAACTCATTGCTGACTACTCAGGGTTTATAATGGCATGTCACTTTGTAAAATCCATTCAAAATTGATGTATATATTAGAAAAAAACTTGCTGTTCCTTAGACATTTTTTATGTGTTTATTTTGCCCCTTATCCGCTTAGTTTTTTCATAACTAATCTCCAGATTTAGGTTTTAAGATAATAACATTCTTGTTCATGTGTTCTCAAGTATTAGAAAATGGAATATTACAATTGTGGCAACTTAAAAATTAGTAAAATAAAATAATACAAATACGATATTGTTTTGATTTCGGCTGATCTGTGGTTTTGTTTTGTTGACTTTCCTGGTTATTGGTCTTTTGCAGAATATAACTCACTAACATTTGCTTTGTAGATGAAAGCCGTACTTCATATTTTACAAGTGAATATTTATTTTTAGGATATGAACCAAAAAAATTACATCCATGTGAACAAAGTTCTTGTTACCCAGCTACTGGCAATTTGTTGATTGGCAGGGAAAGCCAGTTATACGCTTCATCAACGTGTGGAGTACATGGCCAACAGAGATATTGTATTGTGTCTCATTTGGATGCTGAAAGAAAAAAGTGCTTTTGGTGTGACTCCAGGCCATCTCCAAAACCCAACCCATTGCTAAATCATAATATTAGCAATATTGTTTATAGACTCTTTCCGGGGTAAGTTCATCGCGGATACGTTGAGAGGCTATTCATTTGCGACAACTTTGTTGTTTAATCTTTTGTAAATAAAGCACTTATTGAAAAAAACCTTTTCTATTTGCGTTTATTGTCAAAATACAGAAACAATAAACAAATAAAAATATACATTTATATTTTATGTACTTTATTTTGATAGTTTACTGGAACTGACGCACATTTGATTGATCCATTGATATGGATAACTTTTATAAAGATGACACAAGTTTCCATGGGACGTGTAACAGCGTACGATTTCTTTATTACATCCAATCCCCAATAATGTTATTTAGTCCAATAAACCAAAAATCTAAAATGTAAAGTAATTCGTTTCAGAATGAATGCTTGAAAAAGTTAAAGTTTTGGTATGAAAATAAGGATTTATGTCAAAAGTATCAGTTTAAAATGCAGCATCATTGTTTGAACATTAATTTTATAACAAAAGTCACCCAAAATCACTATTTTTAATTTTTTTTTCAGTACTTCTTTCCTAATTAGAAGTTTTTATGTTTGTTTTTTTTTTCGAAAGGCTTTAAGTTAAGTTATTCAAATTGTTTATTAGAAAGTTGTTTATTTCATAATGAAAAATGCATAACCTTTCAAGAAAAAAAAATGAAAATTTCTAACTAGGAAAGAAGTAGTGAAAAAAATTAAAAATAGTAGTTTTCGGTGATTTTTACTTTAAAATAAATGTTTAAACAATGACGCCGGGTTGAGTTTACCGAAAGTACAAGCTGAATATAGCCGCAAATGTCAACCATGAAATAGAATACTTCGGTTTGGCAGTGTTGGCATGTTTTTATAATGCATATATGTTGTATGCTTCAAATATAAAGAGTACATTTTGCTTTAACAAAAAGCTTTAAAAAAGTACATTTTGATTATACTATTTTATGAATTCTACAATTTTTAATTTATGTGAAACAATAACAGGTAAATATTTGTCTTTTTCGAGATTAATTGCAAACATCTGTTGCAATCTGGCACCTGCTGATTTGATGATTGCCAAATCTATCCCCTAATCTATCAAAGGGTAATTGCCAAAAAAATGTTCTAATAATCAACTGCAATTAATCTCTAAAGAAACAAATATTTACTCGTTCTTGTTTTATATAAATCAAAAATTGCAGAATTCATAACATAATGTAAACAAAATGTACTTTTCTAAAACTATCTTTTTATATTTGAATTTGAACTCTGCTAAACCGAAATTTTTTGTTCCATGTTTGACATTTGCGGCTATAATCAGCTTGTACTTTCGGTAAACTCAACCTGACGCCGTTATTTTAAACTGATACTTTTGACATAAATCCATATTTTCATGCCAAAACTTCAATTTTTTCAAGGATTCGTTCAGAAACGAATTATTTTACTTTTTACATGTATTAAAATTTTATTTGACTGGCCTAATTATAGTTCAGCTCGTGTGGTAGTAATATCGTATTGTTATTAGAATATATTTTTTTCATTTCTCCTTCTTCTTAAGTGCCGTCTCCCGATCGGAGGTTGGATATTATCATCACTATCTTTACTCTATCTACTGCTGCTCTGAAGAGTTCTATAGAACTGCATTTAAACTAGTCGCTATTATTTCGCATTCTTTGCCCGTTTCTCGCAATACTTCCTTGTTAGTTTTCTTCTGTGTCCATACTATTCTAAGCATCCTCCTGTAACACCACATTTCAAAGGACTGTAATTTATGTTTTCTTGCTTTAATGTCCAGCTTTCAAGTCCATATTGCAGTATCGAAAACACGTAGCATCTTAGTGCTCTTACTCCCAGTTCTAATCTAAGGTCTTTGTTGCAGAGAATTGTTTTTATTTTTACAAACGCATTTCTTGCTATTTCTATCCTGGCTCTTATTTCGGTTGTTTGATCATTATTGTCTGAAATCCATGTTCCTAGGTATTTGTATTTATCAACCTTTTCTATCGGTACATTTCCCAAATGTATGTTTGTTGGTATATTTGTTTTCTTTGTTATTATCATGTATTTGGTCCTTTTTATATTCACTTTTAGTCCATATTTTTCACAGAAACTGTTTGTTTTGTTTAGCAGTAATTGGAGTTGTTCAGCAGAGCCTGCCATAATCACGGTGTCATCTGCATATCTTATGTTGTTAATAGATCTTCTGTTAATTATTATTCCTTCTCTTTGAGATAGTAATGCTTCTTCAAAAATGGCTTCACGATTATACATTAAATAGTAATGGGCACATAATATATCCCTGCCTAACTCCTCTCCTGATTTCAATTTCTGGACTGGGTTCGTTATCTATTACGATTTGTGCTCTTTGATTCCAGTAGAGGTTTGTTATTATTCGTAAGTCTCTATGGTCTATGTTTTTTACCTTTAGAATTTGGACTAATTTTTCATGCCTTACTTTGTTAAATGCTTTTTTAAAATCAACGTAACAAACATGCACATCGACATTCATATCCATGCATTTTTGAGCTAACCCATTAAAAGCAAATAACGCTTCTCTGGTTCCTATTCCGTTTCTGAACCCAAACTGACTATCATCTATTCCTTCTTCCAGTTTTTTATTTATACGACCATGTATTATTTTCAGGAATAATTTGAGAATGTGACTTATTAGTGATATTGTTCTGTATTCACTGCAATATTTAGCGTTTGTATTTTTAGGGATAGCACAAAAGGTGGAGAGTAACCATTGTTTCGGTATGTGTCCTGTTTTGTATACTGAGTTAAATAAGTCTACTATAATGTCTAAGGTTTCATCATTTATGTATTTTAAGGTTTCTATAGGGATTTGGTCTGGACCTATTGCTTTACCATTTTTGGTTTTTTAATGCCATTTTAATTTTAATATCTTAAAAAACATATCCTCTTCTACTTCTATCTCGATCTGTTCTGTTCTATTGTCTTTGAACAGTTCATTGATGTATTCTGCCCATCTCTTTAGTTTGTCGTTAGTATTCAACACAAGTTTCCCATTTGCATCTTTCAGTATTCCCGGTTTTCTTGTTCTATTGTTGTGAGTTAATTCTTTAATTTTTTTATGTGTGTTAAAACTATCATGTCTTTTATGGTATTCTCCTATTTCTGCGCATTGTTCTTTTAACCATTGTTCTTTCGCTTTCTTAATTCTGTATTTTATTTGTTTATCCACTTTTTTGTACATCTGATTATCTTTGTTTTTATATTGACGTTTTTCTTCCGTTAAATCTAAAATTTCTTCCGTCATCCATTGCTTCTTTTTATATCTGGTTGGTATTAGAATTTCTTTTTGACTTGTATCTATTTCTGTGTTTATTAATAACCATTTTTTATCCGTCTCAGTATTTTGTAGAATTTGTTCTTTAACATTCATTAATCCTTTGTTGATTTCATCTGCCTTATGTGTGGGTTTCTTAATTTACTTGTATCGAGTTTTGCATATGTTGTTCTTCGTTTTATTATTTTCATTTTGAGCCTAATTTTGGTCACTACTGGGTTGTGATCTGATCCTATGTCGGCACTTGGATAGTAATTTATCAATATTCATTTATAGTATTATTATTCCCAAAATATGCAAAATCAAGGATACAGTAACTATTTAAATATGATTTGTAATTATTTTTGTTATTTCTTTTAAGGACACGTCAGAAGTCGTGGTGGCAATCTGAAAATGGCAAAGAAAAAGTATACATTCAATTGGATTTAGAGGCCGAGTTCCATTTTACACATTTAATTATAACGTTTAAGACCTTTAGGCCAGCTGCCATGTTAATAGAAAGGTCTTTCGATCACAAGAAAACTTGGCAGGTAAACAATACACTTATATAAGTAGTCAAATCATTCTGTTTTTAACGCCTCTAAAGTTTTTAGTAGGGGAGGAGGCGGCACTTTTGAACGTTTTTTCTTTTTAAGTGTATTATGACTTATTTTGCCTAAAATTATTTATTTTAGGTATCGTAAACAACATTAGCACATCTAATAATGTAATATTAGCTATCAAACTTACCAAGAAATTATCTGAACATACAAAAAAATTAACTTTACATATCACAAGAAAAATGTTCAAAAGTGCCCCTAAGATGGGTAGCTTTGAATTAAGAAGGGCGCATTTGAATGAGCTAAAAATACTTTGAAATCAAACCAAAAAATACAGTTTATTTATTGACGGAACAATTTCAATTTCATGTGCTACTGTGGTTGATGTAGATGGAACAACTTCAATTTCATGTGCTACTGGGGTTGATGTAGATAGAACAGCTTCTGTTGAGTTGTTTACATTATTTCCTGGTGGTAGTCGGTCAGTAACAAAAGCACAGTCAAAATCGTCATCCGAAAATACAAGACGGTTTAGGGGCCAAGTGCCCGTTTTTCTAAAACCTTCAACTATATTCTTCATGATAAATGAAGTGTATGCAGTGTTTGTAACAGCTACTAAGTTATGTATGGTAATTGCTCGAGCAGGATGCATTATCATCCATTCGTTCATAGCAACGGTAAATTTTGATTTAAACAACGAATAAACCGCTACATCTATCGGCTGAAGGCGATCTGAGGTGTGGGGTGGAAAAGTAACTAAAAAAGTCAATTTCGTGTAACCTTCTGGCTAAAGAATAAAGAAAGAAATTATAACTTTCATCTCTTAATCCGTTTTAATTTTCCATACAATATTCCTAAAAAATAAAGCCAACAAAATCTTTAAAAGCCAACCTTCAAATTTTTTGGGCAGCCATTTCTTCATAAGTTATTGGTTTTCATGGATTCAAAGTATCCAGAAAACCAGAATCACCGCCTATATGTGTTAAAATGAATATTCGTCCTTTATTCGTTGGTGTTTTCAGATCCGATGATAACTCTTCAATAAAAACTTGTCAACGGTTTCTTACTTCAACATCTTGCCATACCTTTGAGACAGCATGGCCTTGATTTAGCCAAATTTCGTCCAAATAGAAGATTTTTCTTCCTTCAAGACGATAGTCTTGAATTTTTTTCAGGTTATGTCTCCGCCGCAAAATAATATCTCCTATTTCTATTAGAATAGTGTTACTACTTCTTTTCATATATCTAATGTCCATTTTCCTTAATGTTCGCAATAATATACGTCGTGATATTTTGGGTATCAAATCGGTAGAATCAATTTCGGCTGCGACTTTCTTTAAGATTGGAATTTCATTTCTGAAAAAGAAACCATGGAATTTTCTCCGAATATCATCTTCAAGCTAAATACGTTCTCTTCCTTTGGTTTCAATAAGGTCCTACATGTCTACTTGATAATTAACGATAACTCAACAAAAATGGTTTTATATCGCGTTTACCCAGGAAGAATTATATGAATTGCTAATTAAAACACTGAAGAATACTTGATCTTGTGGATCTGGTATATCGACATTCCAGGTTTATCACAAAATTGGTAATTGATGCAACAATTTCACCTCTTACACATGTTCACGTAAATTTGATTTTGATAGTACATATAATTTGTAAACATTCTTCAATACTAGTAGCGCTACCTCTCACTCTTACAAAAAAAATTTTGCACGCCACTGAAAGACCAAAAATAACTCATCAGAATGGTCATTACCATTTCCTAGAATTTAGTGTCTACAACTTCGAAACTATACTATGGCAACATAAAACTAACAGATGAATGCCGTGCAATGAAAGGTAGCAAAGATTAAATTTTTATTTGTTCCAGGTATATAGATATTTTGCTGCGAATTGTACAGAAAGTTTTCCTGGTGTCAAAGAAGGTACAGCTCAAGAGATTACGGACGTAGTATGCGAATCGAGATATTCCGGCGTAGCTCCATCTACTGACGGAGAGATTATTTACAGAGTGCTTCCTCCAAACTTGCCCATAGACAATCCTTATTCAGAGCAAGTACAAGGACTATTAAAAATTACAAATTTAAGAATCAATTTTACTAAATTACATACACTTGGAGATGATCTTCTGGATCGAAGAGAAGAAATACAAGTAAGTATCTAATACATCGGAAAAGTATAGAGATATTTTTATAACAATAAAATTAATAAAAATAAATTCATGTGATCAGTTGCTGATCCTGTATATTTTTATGAGTAAAACTAAACGGCAAAAGTGATAACGAATATTTGAGAAAGTTTTTAACAGGAGAGGAAAATACTATCTTTTTATAATGCAGTAAATATTCTGATAGTTTCGATTTTGTTCGTGCTTTAAGTTCTTGTTTAGTTAGTGCATCGAAAATATGGTTTTTTTATCATGGAACGACGTCATTTAACTTTGGATGAGATTAATTGATCTTCTACAAGGTGGCATGTGGCAAACTACTGTAGCTGCGTGAATGGTAGTCTTCCAAAGGTATTAATGTGTTGCCTTGGCCAGCACAACTCCCCGACCTGAAACCCATTGAGCATAAATGGGACATGCTTTAACGAAGAATTACTCCACATATGGGTATCACATAGACGTCGTTTCGTTTCCGAGAGTATCTGATTGAAGAATGGGTAAACATAGCTCAACAGGATATCGACAATCTCATTTTGTCTATGAACGACCTATGTAGAGTCGTAATAAACCGGGGTGGACGCCATACTTTGGATTAATTTTGTTTTTTTTTATTTAATAATTTGTGATGACCTAATTTTTTAATTGTACTTAAAGTCATTTTTGTTATTTTTGACATTTCAATAAATTTTGTGGTATGTTAAATATTATTAATCACTAAAAATCGATTAATATTTATCCAAAACAATTAAAGAAGAAATTACGTCCCTTTCTAAAAATATCCCTAGACTTTTCCGATAAACCTCTGGGGAAATTTTTTCCGTGTAGGAAATTTAAATACTTAATCCTCCCTATACCAATAAACTATCCTATTTTCTATTTTACTCAGCATTAAGGAAAAAATATTTTTCCTTTGTAAATAAAACTTATGGATCCTGTAAAGTCCTGTAAATCCTGTAAAGTGATCAAATATCTTCCTCATTTTTTCTAAAAATACTAGTTCTTGGTGTATAGAAAGATTATGCTGAGTACGTTGGACGTGCCTAGGTCTGTATTTTTGTTTTTACCACGTTTCGACTTACTATTGAAATATTTGAAATATTTCCTACTTTTTTTAATATTTTACTACTGAAATAGGGTTCATTCATTTCCTTCTTCTTCTTAAAGTTCCATCTCCTATCGGAGGTTGGATATCATAACGGCTATGGTCACTTTGTTGGCTGCTGCTCTGAAAAGTTGTAGTGAACTACAGTTAAACCATTCTCTATTCTCAGCAGCTCACTTCAGCTTCATTTCCACTGAGGCATAAATTGCATTATCCTATTATTATAACTCAATAGATAATACTACTTCTACTCGAGAATGTTTAACTGCATGGCAAAACATGGAGGAATTGATAAGAATCTTCGTATTGTATCTGATTTCCTTGACGTCCTAATGTCTATGTCCTAGACTTACCAGAGCACAAACTATGTTACCACTCTCTAAAATCTTAAAATTTTGACTTTGTAGTCGCTAGAACGCGTGAACAGCAAAACAAAATCCATGTGATTCTGCTCTGTGATTATTACGACGATTAATTTTATATGTTTTTGTGATTTCAGGAGAAATACTATTATGCTATAACTGACTGGGTAGTTCGTGGATCGTGTTCATGTTATGGTCATGCAAACCGTTGCCTTCCTCTTCCTGGTATAGATCCAAAACCTGATATGGTACACGGAAGATGTGAATGTACTCACAACACCAAAGGTCGAAACTGTGAAAAATGCGAAGATTTTTTCAATGATCTTCCGTGGAGACCTGCTATTGGAAAACAAACTAACGCTTGTAAAAGTAAGCTTTTTGTTTTATTTTTAAATGTTTTTGTTATAAACCAGAGATTGTATTTTTTAGGATGCAACTGTAATAACCATGCAACTAGTTGTCATTTTGACTCAGCTCTATATGAGTCAACGGGACATGTTAGTGGAGGTGTTTGTGATGGCTGTCAGCACAATACTATGGGACCAAATTGTGAATTGTGTAAACCGTTTTATTACAGAGATCCGCAGAGGGATATACAAGATCCAGAAGTGTGTCGACGTAAGTATTTTTTGATACCGATAATATCAGTTACGTTTAATTAAATTATAATTTCAGCCTGTGATTGTGATCCTCGAGGAGCATTGGATGGTGGAATCTGCGATTCTGTCACTGACCCAGTGAATAATTTAATAGCTGGATTTTGTCATTGTAAAGAAAATGTTGAGGGACGTCGTTGTGATGTTTGTAAAAACGGTTTCTGGAATTTCACGGAGGAAAATCCTTTAGGTTGTCAAAATTGTACTTGTGATACTTTTGGTACGATTGGTAATCAAGGTTGCAATGTAGACACAGGAGAATGTACTTGCAAACGGTACGTAACTGGGCGAAATTGTAATCAATGTCTTCTTCAATATTGGGGATTATCTGATAAGCCTGATGGTTGTCAACAATGTGACTGTGACCCTGGTGGTTCACACGACAATTTTTGTGATGTAATAAGTGGACAGTGCAAATGTAGAGATCATATGACAGGTAGAACGTGCGATACTCCAAAACAACAATACTTCACGGCTAGTCTTGATTTCTTATTATATGAAGCGGAAGCTGCCAAATCTAATGGGCAAGTTGTTATAAGAGAACCATATAGAGACGGAAGAAAAAACACCTGGACTGGTACTGGTTTTGGTAAAACTTTCCAAGGCGGGTTTTTAGAGTTTGTAATTGACGACATTAAAACCTCTATGAATTATGATATTGTTGTCAGATATGAACCTACTAGTTCAGAGAGCTGGGAAGAAGTTGTCGTGAAAATTGAAAGACCAGACAGAGTTTCAGAAGGCCCCTGTCAAAATATAAATCCTAGAGACGACATGAAACTGGTTCATCTACCAGCAACATCAAAAAGTGTTATTGTGTATCCACCAGCTTGCCTGGAAGCTGGAAAAATATACAAAATAATACTTGAATTTAGAAGATCCAATGTTCAAAAAGAAATTCCAACAGCTTCTGTGTTAATCGATTCCATAGTTCTTGTTCCTCGAATTGATGACATACCATTTTTCCAAGGCTCGGCAGCTGCAGATTTTAGGAGACAGGAATACGAAAGGTATCACTGCAACGATCCCTCATATTTTGGAAAAGAAGCAGATATTCCAGAAATTTGTCAAAAATATCGTGCTAGTATTGGAGCATATGTATTTAATGGAGCATTTTGTAAGTAATAACATTATTAAACAGTTTTATATTCACTAATAATTAATATTTGTAGCCTGCCAATGTGATCCCCATGGATCTGTCAGCAAGCTTTGCGATCGTAATGGTGGTTTTTGTACCTGTAGACCGAATGTAGTGGGAAGGCGATGCGATCGTTGTGCTCCTGGAACTTTTGGTTTTAGTCCTGAAGGATGTAAATCTTGTGATTGTAATAGTATTGGTGCACTTGACAACTTTTGCAATGTCACTACTGGCCAATGTAAATGTAGAGCTAACAATTACGGTAGAGAATGTGATCAATGTAGAATTGGATCTTGGAACTTTCCCAATTGTGAAAGATGTGACTGTAACGGCCATGCAGACATTTGTGAATCAAAAACAGGCATTTGTGTTAATTGCAGAGATAATACTCAGGGAGAACACTGTGAATATTGTATTGATGGGTTTTATGGTGATCCTAGAATTGATGTCGATATTGCATGTAGACCATGTCCGTGTCCAGGACATTTAGGATCGAACCATTCTTTCGCAGATAGATGTATGTTGGATGTTATCTCCAAAGATGTTATATGTGAGTGCCAAGAAGGTTATTCTGGAGCTAGATGCGATGTTTGTTCAGATAATTATTATGGAAATCCCGAAGTGCCCGGAGGAAAATGCCAGCCTTGTGAATGTAGCGACAAAATTGACCTCTTAGCTCCAGGAAATTGTGATCCTCATACAGGAAAATGCCTGAGGTGCTTGCACGATACTACAGGTGATCACTGTGAAATGTGTAGACCTGGTTTCTTTCGATACTCAGATGACCGCATTTGTGAAGAATGTGTATGCCACATTTTGGGAACAAATAGCTCGGCAGGCCATTGTGATCCTACGAACGGACAATGCCATTGTTTACCCAACGTTTCTGGTTTAAGATGTGATGCTTGCATTCCTAATCACTGGAAGATTGCTAGCGGTGAAGGGTGTGAAGCTTGTGCATGCGACCCTCTAGGTTCCCTTAGTCCTCAGTGTAATGAGGTATGTTATTACTTTTTTACAATTCTGCTGTATTTAATTTAATTTGATTTTAGTTTGATGGACAATGTCATTGTAGACCAGAATTTGGAGGAAGGCAATGTAACGAGTGTACGCCTCGATCTTATGGAGATCCAAAAGTCCAGTGTTTCAGTAAGATATGAACAAATTAAAAATAATAATTATGCTAAATTAAATCCTTTTTTAGAATGTGATTGCAATTTAAGGGGTTCAAAAACGGAACAATGTAATATGCAAACAGGAACGTGCGTGTGTTTACCTGGAGTGGGAGGTTATAAGTGTGATACATGTGCTAGAGGTTATATAGGAGGCGTTCCAGATTGTATAGCTTGTGGAGAATGTTTCGACAATTGGGATAGAATCCTTATGGAAGCTAAAAGTAAACATCCATTTTATATGTTATACATTTTTTAATATACTTTATTTTAGATCAAACTTTGGAAATTATTGAAAGAGCAGGAGATATAAAAAAAATTGGAGCCACTGGAGCCTACACCAAAGAATTCGATGAAATGCAAAATCAACTAGACGAAATTGAACAACTTCTGAATAATACAGATGAAGTAGATGTAGATGAAATAGAAAATGAGCTTCAAATGTTACGGAATAGAATAAATATAACAGAAAATGATAAATTAAACAAATTAGATGACCAACTCGATGACAACAAGCAGTTAGTACTTTTGAAAGAAGTAACATTAAACGATTTGAACAATTCACTAAACGCCCTCAAACAAAAAATTAAAGATCTTGAAAATAATGGTACGAAACTGCAAGAAGCAAATGTACAGGGAGCTCTGTCGCTAATTGGACAAGCAAAAGAGAAAGCTGATAAGGCGCTACAAAAGGCTGAGATTTCACAGGTAAGTGTATTATTTAACAATTAAAAATTAGATCAGACAATTTATCAGACAGTAATACAATATTAGTAGTAGCAGCGGTGAAATTAAAAAAAAATTACATAACTCACTTAAATCACAATAAATAAAGTATCCCCATATGTTTTTTTATTAAATAATTTTACAAGAACGATTGTTTTTACTATTAAGATTAAACTGAAGAATAATATTTAATACTCGTGGTCTTATATTTTAGGAAGATGTCAAATATGCCGAAACCCAGTGCACAGCTACAGCTAACTTCATAAACAATACAGAAAAATTGTACAAAAAACAATCTGAAGACAATGAAAATGAGATCAACAATATTTCAAACAAATTAGATCAACTCAATAGCCAAATTCCAGAGTTAAACAATTTAGTTTGCGATGGACGTGGGGACCCTTGCGACGCAATTTGTGGAGGTGCTGATTGTGATAACGGTTGCGGCAACTCAATTACTTGTGCGAATGGTGCTAAACAACAAGCTGCTACAGCTATTAGGAATGCTAATGATACGGAAATCGCTCTCAGAAATAAAGAAACAGCTGCTAATGATTTCATTAGAAATGTAAGTAACTATTAAAAAGGTTCTGAAAATGTTTTTTTTTTTTGGCAAAAGTTAAATATTATGTTTGTATGGGATTAAGCCACAATATATTGTAATGAAAATTACATTTTTGACTAATATTTGACGTTGCTATTTTCACTCCGGAAATGGTTTTCAAAAAAAGATTGTTTCAAAAATGTTGCGGAAATGTATATCCAACAAGATATGATTAAGTTATATTTTTCAAAACTGATTGACTTACTTGGCCTCGATTTTGTAGGCAATAGATTGGTTGAAAAAATCTGAGGGTGGTCCCCTTACCCTATAACGTCTTAATCTTATTAAGACCAGGGCGTTAAGCAACACCACACTGCTGGAAGAAACGAGGGGAGAAATTCTTCGAATATCCCTAAGGATATTCAAGAGAAAAACGCCCACCGTTCCATCCATCAGAATGGTGCTCTGTCCGACTGCCCAGCCTTGGGTTCGTTCCCTGTTCATTCTCTCCCCACACCATTCCCAGAAAGGTACAGGAAATAAAAAAAAACTTACGAAGTCATAGTAAAGGTATATAATATATTAAATAAAAATAAACAGAATTCAAATTATGAATGAGAAACAAAAATAAATTTTTAAACTGAGACTCAAACATTCTACCGATTGCCGGTATAAAATAATTAAAGTATAAAAAAGTACTCAGCTTTAGTTCGTTCTGAAGAAGTCGTTCAGTTCCCCAGGAAGGGTCCGATCTTTGTGGAAGTTAGCCACTGTCGGTGGTTGTTGGTTGGGTTAAGGGGGGTTGTTGGTCTAGATTATAGCAATCATTTTTGTCCCCAGATTGGTAAATGGGTTTCAAATTATATTCTGATGCATCAGTGGATTTAAGGTACTATGGTTGGTTGCTAATTGTTTCCCCAAGGTAGCGTGGTTGGCTGTTATTTGCTTCCCAAGGTAGTGTGATTGGCTATTGCTTGCTCCACACGGTAGTGTGGTTGGCTATTTCTTGCTCCCCACGGTAGTGGCCGTGTATACGGCTAAGACACTAACCAGTTTGTGTGACTTAAGTATCATTGAAGTCGCTTTGGAATAATATAGTACGGGGGACAAGTACCAAGCGGAACTTGGTGTCACTTTCAATTGGTTGAAACGTTACAACCCTCGGAATACCCAATTCGGGCTGTTTTTGTGTTTTTT
Source organism: Diabrotica undecimpunctata (assembly GCF_040954645.1). NCBI lineage: Eukaryota > Metazoa > Arthropoda > Insecta > Coleoptera > Chrysomelidae > Diabrotica > Diabrotica undecimpunctata. Next base: position 55,124,484 of record NC_092812.1, read on the forward strand.
TATATTATTTATTTGTGTAATGTGTGTTTACGTAGATTAAAAGTTTGTGTACTGTGTGTTGCATATGCATTGTTTATAAATTGCAGATGATAAGCCTGCGTCTTCCTTTAATCCGCTCTTGTTACTATGTTCTTGTTGACTTCTTCTTTTAGTATTGGCAACCAAAACCTGCTGCATTCTGCTGATGGGTTTGCTATACATTTGTCTTCATTGAGTAGGATGAGAGCTGCTTCTTTGACTGTTGAACGATATATGATCATGATTTTGTGACATCACTACATATTTGTACTTATTTTCACAATTTTTGACTAATTTCGTAAATCTACCTAAAAAAATAGTACTTTCCGAGCTATTTATACATTTCGTGGAGTATTCAGTTACAACTTTTACAATGCTTTTTTATTCTAATCTATCATTATCATCATCATCAACCTGTATGCTTTCACTGCTGGACATAGGACTCCCTCAGCTCTTTCCATCTATCTCTGTCTTGTGCGGCTTGCATTATTGCTACACTCTTCAGGTCGTCAGTCCAACACGCTAATTATTTTAGATATTTCTCTTGTATTGTATTCTCTTATGTCTTTTCGGATTGTCCGGTGGATGTCTTTATTTAATTTCTTGATTGTAGTGTAGTTGGGGCCGTATTTTTCCGTCAGCTGTCTTCTAATGTATACATAATATAAAATATTACACTCATATATATTATATATTATTATACTGTATACATAATATAAAATATTATACTCGTACTGCCGGGAGGTGCATTTATCCAAGCCGATCCTGTGCGACGCTCTTCAGTAAGCAATCAATAGCTGGCGAAGGCCGACAACCCTGTGCGTTTATTCTCCATAAGAAAAGAGCCGTACTTAGCCGAACCTTATCTTAGCCGTACTGCACTTTCAGTGTGAATTTCACTATTATAAGATTTATAGGAGAGCATATTCAATTAAAGTTATCTGTTATAGGTTTCTCAAATCAATACTAACGACACCAGAAATTTGGCCAAGGATACTTTGGATAAAATTTTCCTCGAACTTACAAATGCCAATAAATCCTTGAAAGAAATGAGTGACATGAGAAATGAAATGATGGACTTTATGAATCAAAATAAGTCTAAACCTGCAGATATTAAAAAATTGGCAGAAGAGGTAAGTAAGCTTTCTTTTTATTTTATGTTGATATAAAATTGATTAACCATAAATTTAACATTTTCCGTTTCCGATAGATATTAAAGAAAAATGTCGAAAAAACGCCGGAAGAAGTTAGAGAACTGGCTGAGAATATTAAGAATGCTATAGATCGTTTAACAAATACTGATTATATTATTGAAGACACTAAAGGGGATTTAGCTAAAGTTAATGAGTTAAAGGAGCATGCCAAATATGCAAAGTAAGTTTCATACATAATAAATATTAATTAGGTAAAACTTTTTTTTATTATAAGTAATAAATTAGTTAATAAACAAAGAAGAAGAATGTTACTGGACTGTTGGTGAATGTCGTTTTAGTCTTCTGATAATTTGATGTTGAATAATTACGGAAATTAATGGATTGGAGTGAGTGTTCACGTTTTGAATGTATTGTGATTTCTTTTCCTGGATTACTTTTTTTACTGTTAAGATCCTCATAGATTCTTTGGTCTTTGATCTTTCCCTTATAGCAACTTACTACTAAAGCCTCACATCTCTATACCAATGTCCATATTGATTTGTGAAATGTTTTATAAATTAAAATTTTATTATTTATTGACAGCAGAGTTTTTTTCAATTAACCAATTGATTTCTTTTTGTCTTAGTTGTATTTGTTTTCTTTTTTTGCTGGTCTGTTCTTTCCACAGACTTTGTCTAAATAAACAAACGACTCCAACAACTAACTGAAAATATTGTCGGGGAATATCAAACCGGTTTCCGACAAGGAAGATCTACAACTGACCAACTATTCACAGTGAAACAAATCTTAAACAAATCGTGGGAATACGACATTGACGTCCACAACATATTCATAGATTTCAAACGAGACTACGACTCAATTAATAGGAACAAGTTATATCAAATATTGCAGAGCTTTAATATCCCCCAAAAATACATCCGACTGGTAAAAACAATGGATTCGTCAATAGCAACTGTCAGAGTCCAAAATGAGCTTAATGAAAACTTTACGATAGCCCAAGGATTAAAGCAAGGAGACGGGCTGGCACCGACACTATTCAACCTGACTTTGGAATATGTGATAAGACAGCTGAATATAGGAAGAGGTAATCTCCTAACAAATAAATCAATACAGATTGCCGCCTATGCCGATGCTATCAGCATCATGTCTCGCAGAACAGAAGAGGCGGCAGAAATATATTTACAATTAAAATCAAAGGCAAAAGAGACCGGACTAGAAATAAATATTCAAAAGACAAAAAAGTTAACACAGGCAAGAGCTAGGGGAAACAGACGCACCGTTGAATTAGAGGACGTTATTGAAACGGTAGAAAATTTCACATATTTAGGAGGAGGCCAAGGCCCGATTTGGGCTGTAGCGCCATTGGAGAGAGAGAGAGAGAGTGTTCTTTCCAACACATGGTTTGGTCCAGGTGTAGCCCAAGGTATTTGGTTGGTTTAGTCCTGGGTATTTCCTCATTGTTAATATATATGGGTGGTGCTGTTTTTCGTCGTAAATTGAAAGTAATTGGGTTGACTTGCTTTCATTTATTTTTATTTTCCATTGTTACAGTCAGTTTTCAAGCTCATACAAGTACTCTTGGATTTGTTGTTTAGCTATGTTGATGTGTTTATGACTTGTGAGTGCTACTGTGTCATCTGCAAATGTGCCAATTGTTACGTTATATAAAGTTGGTTGATCACATGTATATAATAAATATAATATAGGTCCCAGGACGCTGCCTTGCGGAATTCCTGCCTTAATGGGATGCATTTTGGATATTTCTCCATTTACATACTTTTTTTATGAACTGTCGGTTTTTCAAATATGATGGAAGTATTTGAAGGAACGGTGGTAGCATTTGTTTAATTTTATAAAGAAGTCCTTTGTGCCAAACCTTATCATACAACCTCTATATTATAAATTTGTGGTTGACCCTGTGTGTTGTTTGGAGTTTGCATTAGTGGGTAACAATTAATTTGGTTTGATGAATACTGGATTGGCATTGGCTGGCTGTTTAACTATATAGTTATTAAATTATGGTCTGTTCACTGGTGAATTGTTTTTAAATTTACAAAAAATTTATGAGTTTATTGTTTTCAAGTTTATTATTTATTGTGTATAACTTAAAATACTCTTTTAGGACCAATGCTACGAAATTACTCAAAGAAGCAGAAGATGTTAATGATGTATTAAATAAAACGCAGGATGCACAAAAGGAGGCTGAAAGTGCCATTGATAAAGCTTGGAACGACTACAGGGTAGTTGAAAATATATTATACATGGTAAATATTTATTATTGAAATTATTTATTTAATGCATGTACATATTGAATTATTTGTTTTTTTTTTCAAATTCGCGATTACTTCATTTGTATTTCTCCAATTCCTAATGTAATTTCAAAAATTGGATTGCACTTCGATTTCCTTTACTTTTAGTTTTTATTTTTATCTGTTCTTAGCCAGTCGTTTAATTTTATCTATGATTTCCTTCTATAATAATCATCATTCTCTTTGCCTTTATCCCTATGCGGGGTCATCATCATCATCATTTTGGCTCTACAACCCTGTGTGGGTCCTAGCCTCCCCAAGAATTTTTTTCCAGTCGTCCCTATCCATCGCCTTCCTCCGCCAAGCACGTATTTCCATATTTCTCATATCTTGATCTATGTTATCTAGGAATCTTGTTCTGGGTCTTCCTCTTCTTCTTTGACCAATAGGTCTAGCAAGGAGCGTTTTTCTAGCTGGGTCGGTTTGCTCCATCCGCATTACATGGCCTACCCACCTCAGACGTCCTATCTTAATGTGTTTTACGATATCTGGTTCCTGGTATATTCTATAGAGTTCGAAGTTGTATCGTCTTCTCCAGACACCATTTTCATTTACCGCTCTATAGATTCGCCTTAGTATTTTTCCTATGCGGGGTCGGTTTCTCTAATTACCCCTAGACTTCCCCTAATATACTCATTTTTAATTTTATTTTGTCACTCCACTCACCCATCTAAGCATTCTCATTTCCGCCACATGCACTCGTTGCTCCTATTTCTTTTTAACTGCTCAACATTTAGTTCCGTACATCATAGCTGGTCTAATTGGCGTTTTATAGAATTTTCCCGTCAGCTTCATTGTAATTGTCACTTGTCAATTGTCAATTGTAATTATTCCCATTACCTACTAATGTAATATCGATCCTAGATACCTAAAACTATTACTTTTCACAATCATTTCACCATCATCATTTTATTTGTAACTCCATCTATAAATGAACATTCCAAATGCTCTGTTTTTGTCCTACTTAGTTTTATACCTTTTTAACCTAATGTTATTTTTCTCTACATACCACAATTTGTATCCTGCATCTAGTTCTTTCGTCCTTTGTCCTTTCTACCTAGTCTCTTGAATGCAAGCAGTTTGTGTTATCCTTCTTTTAAGCGCATCTACTAACTCCACACTCTTACCTGTACAACATCCAAGATTTCAAGCCCCTTTCCTAATTTTTATAGCCTGTAATGATCTCCGTAAAAAAGTTCTCACCTAGAAATCTGAACGGAGGCTCATTTTACTTCCGGAATATTTTACCTCGTTAGATGCTATCATTTCAATATAATTTTTATTATATTGCACGCCTTTTCATTTTTATGGCCTGAAAAGATTTTTTTAATAGGAAATATTAGGAAATAATATGGAATAAGGAAATAATAGGAAATATTTATATTATACCTCTATTTTGGTATAAAGTTTTACACACATAGCATGATTTGTGGAGATTAAAAAAAACTCTAGCTTTTAGTGCATGGTGATTAATTGAAAAATAATGAAACACATTCTTTATCGCAGTTTTTTTATTGCTCTCTAAAAGTTTGATTCATTTATAATAGTCTTATATTTTATGTTTTAGATCGGTAATAAAACTGAATCAGCACAGGATCTGACAACTCACATAGATACGGATATTCGTGGACTTAAGAATAAATTGACAGACTTACAAAGAAATATTACCGATAATGGAATATTCGCAAATAGAGTTATAGAGGAATCTATAAATATTAAGCAAAATGCGCAAAAAACTAGGGAAGAATCTGCCGTCTTGCAAGAAAAATACAATAAGGCTACAAACGAATTAGATCAAAAGTTAAATAACGTAAAAGCGACCAAAGAGCGAGCTAGTGATTTATTCAAAAAGTCTATTAATTTGGTCGCCAAAGTTACTAAAACACAAGAAGACATACAAAAATTAGAAGACAGCGGACAATTGCTGGAATTAAAAACGTTAGAAGACACGTTGCAAGGTTTAATTAAGAAAATGAACGATTATACTTCAAGACTAGAAGGAAAAATGCAGTACTATAAAAACTGCAACTAAACTTAAATATCATTTATATAAATTTAATGTTATTTAAAAGCAAACGGGAAATATTTTGTTGACCAGAAAATAACAGTTTGTAAATATATTTGTAAGGATATATGGTCTGAATGGCATCATACATATGTATCTCGAATCATTTTATTAACGCTAGATTAATTACTACTTTTCAACTTGTCTTGGTGTATTTTTATTAAAATTTCAGTTTATGTGTTTAGTGTGGAAACATTAACGTAATTTATGGTTGCCATTTATTTTTAGTACATTTTATGGTACATTTATTCACTTAATATTTAACATCTTAAATAGGTTTTGCATATTGCAAATTAATTCTATGGTCCATGCTAACATTTATATCTCTGTAAATAATAAATAATTTATTTTTAGTTTGTTTTCCCTTTTATATACTACGAGCACTTGTAAATTGATTTTTTAATAAATTGATTAAAAGTTTTAGTATTGGAGTATGTATGTGTATTTAATTCCATAAGTATATCACATATTACTGACTTATGATAGTAATAATAATAATTTATGTTTATATATATACAGTACAAAATTAACTTAATCACGAAAATTGTATCACTGGTAACATGAGCATAAATAGCATTAATAAAACCGTCAAGTATTTCTACTTTCTTGTATTTTCTTCAATCCAATCCAAGTATTCTGTTACCCTCGTGTAGACTCCTGGATAACCTGGCTCTCCACATTTATTACCGAATGAGACCACTCCTACTTGAATCCATCTGGCATCCCAAGAAGTCATCAATGGGCCTCCAGAATCACCCTACAAAAATATTAAATGAGCATATACATACATTTAAAAATTTCAACCTATTTGTAACCCTCCACGGGGTGAGACTGGGTTTGCAATATACAGTGTCCTATTTGGGAGTTCAATTAAATAAAACTCTGAACTGGGACACATACAGTTGCGTTTTCAGCGTTCGCGGTGTTAAAAATCCGGGACTTTCACAGAATGTTTGATGTTCACGGAGGTTTTCTAACTGGTTTATGATCAATCAGGAACCGGTCTTTTAGGTTCGTGGATTAGAGTGCGGATTTTTAGTCAGCGCAAGTGCTATGCTTACAGACACTGTAATTTGTCAAGTTTTTTGTTTGTTTTTGGTTAATCCTAACCAACTGGATAATTTTAGAAATCACTAACCTACTTAATTTTATTTTTAACCTATTCATTTTGTCTAAAAAATAAAACTTAACGTAAAATTGATGAAAATATAAACTTTTTATTGTATATATAATAGAAAACCATAAGATGTTTATTAAGGTTAGAAATGTTTGTGTATTTTGAGGTTAGAAACAATAAGAAATGTCCGAGAATCGTTCAAGCAAAATTGAAACGTGTAAACTAACCGCGCCAGCGCACGATATTAATCCCTAATTGGTCCGAAACTAGTCAGGGGCTATCTCAGAGAACAAAGCTATTAAAACTACCCTTAATAAAATTCGCAGACGAGTCACCCTCCTGGGAGCTATTAATGGGAAATTTGGTGCCACTAATAATAGACTGTACAATAAGTTTTATTATTCAGTATAGTTTCTCTGAACATCAATACCAACGAGATTCAGTTTATAAATTCAATCCTTAAAGTAAAAATCTGGAAGGGCTACAAAATACGCTTCCACAGCTGTTGTAACCTCATTATTTGATGAAAAACGCTTTCCACGCATACATTTTTGTAGGTATTGAAACATGAAAGTCGTTAGTGGCCAAATCTGGTAAATAAGATGAAATTTAACCTGTCATTGTCCTAATGAAAAAGTATTTTTTTTCTGCAAACCGGGCCTTTTTTCACTTTTGTTTTCATTCAGTTGGCCTAAAAGGTTACAATAATATTCCAAATTTATTGTTTTTCCAGTTTGCAAGTAATCCACAAACAAAATTCCTTATGCATTCCAAAAAACGGATGCTAACATTTTCTTGGCTGGTTTCTATTTTTATTCAGGATCATGGTGATAGACCCAAGTCTCATCCATAGTATGAATAGGTATATCCATAGTATGAATGGGTGTTCATACGTTCATATGAAGAGTGTACTACCATAATAAAAAAATTAGGCTAGTAGCAACGCCCCCTCTTATCGAACCGCAAAACTGATTGAACAGTCGATGCAGACCTTCCAAACAAATACTTTGATGCCCTCGAAAATACTTCTTATGAGTACAGTATAATTAAGAATAATTAAAAGGACAGGACGAGATTGGTTTTATGTGGATTTCAATCTTATTGTACAGTACAATAACACCTGTCCTACAGTAAAGTACAACAATTGTAGCGAATGATTCATGTTTTAATGGTTTTTTTATGGCCAGTAAAATTTGACGTTTACCCTTTGGAGAAACATATTTTTGTTATTGGAATACCTACAAAAGGAGAAAATTTAATTATTTAATATTATTTAATAAACAAATGGGGATTATTGCAGAATCTGTTTAATCTCTTAAAAATTGACAAAATTCTTCCTTCTGACTGTTCAAGAATAGACATTCAGATAAAAGAGATCTCATTTTATATGAAAAACATTTCAATAATTTGACTGGTCTATTTTTAAACTGCTCAAATGTTTTGGAAAAGATTTGGGCATGTGGGTTCTAGGGAAAATGTGACGTTGTCAGCGTGCTTGATTCATCTTGATCTGCAATGATGTAGTTTATATCTTTCTCTAACGGTAGATAATGTCTGAGATTAACAATGTCGTCACAAATTAAGGCGTTGTAACTGGCAACAATTGCCAGTTGTTGTCCATTGTTCGGGTAGCTATTTTATTGTCTGTTATATGTCAGTCAAGGTTTCATAAGCGTACTGACAGAGGTTTCATAAAGCAGAGAACAGGATTGTTTGAAGTATTATAAGTGGAAGGGCTTTTAGGTTAACTTTTTGTGAATTGTGAGTAATTTAGTTTAATTCAATTTGGTGACAAATAATAAATATGATTGATAGTAGTAATAGTGAAGAGTGAAGTAGTAATAGTATATCATAAAGAAACGTCACAATTTAACACCCGAAAAAAAAATTGGGATCAGAAATGTGTTTTAAGTACTCAGAACCAGAGAACAAAATATGAATATAAGCGATGTAGTTACATTATGCAGTATTTTGACAAAAGGTTCCGAAGCTAGTGTACAGAGTAATTAAAACAGACGAACAAACGATAATAATACTTTAAAGGTTGAGACAAAAGAAAAGAAACAAATAAAATTGGATGATACAACCACAGAATACTAATCAGTTGTGATTAGTATTCTGTGATACAACTAAACAGGTCATTTGTTGTGCAGTATATGAATTTGTTAAAAATCGGACCAGGATCTGTTATTGTTATTGATAACGCCTGTTATTGATAAAGAGTTTTTCCCAAAAAATATATTTAATAAGGGTTAGTTTTCTGCATCTAAGGCATCTATAAAATAAGATAATAATTTTTATGACAATCAATTTGTTCGAAAATCCTGATTATTTTTTTAATAATAACCGCGCGCCTATGACTTGTCGATTTCCTTTCCCTCAAACCCGCAAAGGTGTACATTGAAGATATGAGTCACTTGCTACAATTGTGATACTGTGGTGTAGGCGAGGGCAATATAAAAAAGGCTATAACATAGTTTTATATAATGATATTCATTCAATATCGCATGTAATTATATAATCCAACTAATATGTAAAAATATGATATTTACCTGACACGCATCAGTGCCCCCTTGAGAGCACAAATAAAATTTGAAGTAATAGGTTGAAAATAGGCATCGTTGCAGTCTTCGTTTCTCCAGACAGGCAAAAGAGCCTGCCTTTGGACAGTACTTTCCTTGCCTCCATAGTATCTAGTACCCCAACCTACTACAGTAGTTTTTTGACCAGCAAATTTTTCATTTTTTAATTGCGGAGGAGGCAGGCAAATTGGTATTACATATTTGGATTTTCTAGCTGGCTTATCTAATTTTAATATGGCAATGTCGTTGTAAAATCCTATCCTAGAGAATTGCTTATGAGCTCTGATTTCCGCAACCTTAAACGTAGCGGGTGCTGATGGTTCATCTTCTCTTTTCAAATCTATATCTCCCAATCTAACAGTAAACTGACGAGCAGCAAATCTGAAAAATATTTTTGCAAGCAGTACAGCTTATTCTTTTAATCTAATATTTACTAAAATAATATAAAATTCAAAAACACTTTTCTACTAAAATAACGTAAAAACGCTTCTACTGAAAAACTAAATGAGCTTGCTTGCAGTAATATAAGTTGGTGTTATATACCTCACAAAAAAGTATCACATCGCCCATAAAATACTTACAATCATTACGATATGGACATTGACCAACTAAGCTCAGCTCAACAAACCAAGTCTATGAAAATTACAGAAAAATTTAAGAGGAATTGGATACGATATAGTCTCTACTTTCGTAGATAAAACAAAAATAATTAAACTATGCTTAAAAATATTGTAGAGTAAACTACCATGCAGATGAAAACATAAACTTTATCGAAGAAGTAGAAGGAAATCCGTAGGATATCGAAATCCGAGATACATATCCACGGGGAGTCAAAGAATTTATGCGAAACAATTCTGCAAAGAAAGGCATCAGGGCCGGAAAAAATAACAGAGCCCTGATGCACCTACCAAGGAATGTAATAACATACCTCTCAGTAATTTAAACCACTACACTAAGATTCAGACACTTTTCATCCCGATTGAAAGAAGCCCATATGATTATTATACTCAAACCTGGACAAAACGGGATATTTCCGCAATATTATCGATTCATAAAGTTGACTGACAGTTATAATTATAATTACAAAAAGAATCTTAAACCAAAGACTAAAAGAGGAGAATCAAACCAACCAGGAGTCATACCAGAGACGCAGTTTGGCTTCAGACATATGAAGGAGGATGATATGAAGGGTCCATTTACACAATTTTGGGTTCAGTAAGGCAACCATATGCCTCATCGTAGAAAAACAGGGACAAACAGAAAAAGGATGCAGGCAGTACAAAACAAAAATACTTTTCTGGTAGGGATTAATGGAATGAGGAACACCAAGCCACAAGTCCCCATCTCTTAACATACTCCTTATCCATAGGTCAATCCGAAGCATCGAGTATTCTAATTTAAGTGTTTGATCCATTTTGGATTTTATACAACTGTGGAAAGTACTTTTATACTAAATGAAAGTGAAGCTATATAGTTTACTCAACGATTTTTACTTTCATATTCTAAAATTGTTATATACGAGAAATATTGGACATTAAATCATATTTTTTTACAAAAGACATTAATCCAGAAGTCTCTGGTACCGCTATGAATACGGAATAGCTGGAAGTGATACACCAAAATAAATTATACCTACATTATGGATCATATAAATCAAAAAAATATAAAACACCAAGAGAAGGCTGGAGATAAGTGGACATACTAGATACATTTAGACAAGGATAGTCGACGAAGCTGCAGTCGAAAATTTTAATCCGCTTTGGTAGTCCAGTATTAGTACCTCTATAGTATTTGTTCAAATACTTACGGCCTCTGTCTGGAATCTCTAGTGCAATGGGCAGCAGTCAATACATGAGTCGCTGTAATCAGAGAGCCCCCACACCAAAATTCGCTTCTTTGAGATCCGTGAAGAAAAATGGCTGCCATCCATGGCCATCTACCAGGTAGAGCTTCTTCTCCCCCTACTACTCGAAATTTTGCAGATTCTGGCTGACCACAATCTGGAATATACAATTATAGACAAAATACAATTTGTTAATAAATACAATCTTACCTTCTGGATCTACAAAATTATTTATTACCGGCGGTAAACGACTAGGAATAGTCAAAAGACTGTTATTTTCACTGAGCGGCTTTGTAGTTACCACTGAAATGACATCTGTCGGTTTTTCCGTATTATAATAAATTGCTGCAAAAGTAACAGGTTGTGATGTGGTGGGCGTCCTAAAGGTAGTGGTTGTAGGCGATTGAGTAACAGGTGACAATACAGTCGTTTTTGGGCAACACACTCCCGGCTCAAAAAGACTTTTGAAACAAAGTGATTGCCTCAAGTTTCCAAGATTAAGTAGGAGTTGTGGACAATTACTAAGATCGTCACAATAGCTAAAAAATCAGAAAAGGAATTAAATTATGGTCAAATGCAAAAGAACTGAAATCTAATCCGAAAAACGGACAACAATCTACAGGGAGTCATACAAATATACTAAATACCTGTTGATAAACCTTTTTTGGCTCTGTGAAACCGAATCCTTAACAGCAGTATCTACCTCTGCCTTCCAATTAAATCAGATACAGTTTAGTGATAATAATGGATCAAACACAGGGTACTCACATGGTGATAAATCTCTACTGTAAGGTGGATGTTATTCTGTTAAATTGGATCTATTTAATAATATACTTATTATCTAAATAGATTAGCAAATACATAATAATATGTACATCTTCATACATTTTGTGTATAAACAATAATCTACTTCTGATCTTTTGTAACAATTTTAAGTAAATATCCATTTACTTAAATAGATTTAGCTACCTTACGCGTTATTCGGTTTGCAGTTTACTCTTTCCCTGGTGAATAAATATTCACATTTTTTTCATTCAAGAAGGCTTCTTTACATCTCATTGCCTGAAATAATATTTATATTCATTTCAAAACTGTCAAAAATGACCTAATTCTTGGTACTGGTGAATATATGTCTTCGTAATTAATATTATCCTTTTGCGCAATACCTCTGACAACTATGCGTGTCTTATACCTCTCTTCTTCCTTTTCTGCTAATGGTTTACTTTCAAATAACCAAATTTTGATCAAAATCTTCACCTTTTTAAGTCTTTTCTTCACTTTTGTCCAGGTTTCAATTAATTAATAGATAAATGATTAATTAATTATTAATTTACTTTAATTACTGTTAATTGACAGTTAAATATCAGTTAATTAATAGATAATTAACAATTAATTAATAGTTTATTAATAGTTAAAACAGTTAACTGTGGATACTTAATATTAATCAATAGTTAGTTAAAAGTTAATTAACAAGTTAATTAATAGTTCATTAATAGTTAATTAATAGTTAATAAATAGTCAATCAATAGTTAATTAATAGTTAATTAGTAGTTAATTAATGGTTAATAAATAGTTAAACAATAAATAATAGTAATAATTAATTAGAATATCTGGGCCATATTATGAGAAATGGGCAGATATATGTCTTACAACCCATTCTTTACACGGCATGCGACAGAAATCGAGATTAAACGATTATTTATGAAGAGAAAGGATGGCTAAGATGGCTAATTTGGCATGAAAAACAGTTAACACAGGACCCTAATATAAACTCTTTCAGAAATAAGATAGATTTCCGTACGCCTTAAGAAATAAGATTTCAGTTTGATCCAGAACCTGTCAAGTAGCTCCTTCGTCAATGGAATATAACTTTATTTTTTGATAAGAGCCAAATATGCGTATATAGCAATGGGAGAAGACGCCACATTTACAGGAGGCCTGAAGACGATTTGCCAATGATGCAATGCTGAAATATTGATGTGGTGCTGTAAAACAGAGCTTGTGTTTATCTTCGGTGATAGACGTGGAGGGGGTTTTAGAACGGACCTTGACATTAAAGATATTCTTAAAGACAGCACTGTTTCTTACACCTAATCACACAGCGCAAATCAGCAAAGGCTATCCAGCTGGCAACAATATAACTATTGAATGGCCTGTATTGCATCTGGACATGAATCCCATCAAAAACCTATCTAACTGAAATTTACGTTAAATGAAGACTTCCAGACTTCTTAGAGCGACTTCTCTGAAATCATTTCCCAGTCTTCTAAGTGAGAAACTTACAAGACCCTTAAGAAATCATATGGAAAGTGGCATATTATACAACATACAGGTGGAAACAGTATTAATTTGGTGGAAGCGATTCACTTTTTATCTTTAATATACTGATAACTTGTTAGGGTTGAGGGTACCCTTGGGTATAGTCGACACGTAATTTCGTGAGAAAATTTATAGGAACCAGAGGAGTAAAATACTACTAAAATGGCAACACTGTTAGAGTTACCACTACTTTATTGAACAGTAGCGTAGATATCTAATTTTTAATTAAATAAAAGTTTTTATTTTTATTTAAGAAAAAGTTTCATTTTCTATAAAGTTTAAATAAAAAATATTGGTGTTGTTAACTTCTGTGATATATCTAGGAAGTGATAACACTAATCGACTCGGCTAAATAAAACTTATTGTAAAATAACAATACCTATAAAAAATTGTTCATAAAAGTAATTATCACATACAATTAAATAAATTTTTTATGTACAAGTATTTTAGTATACAAACGTTTTAATAACACAACTGCTCATAAGTTTTAAAACTTATGATCACATTTTATCCCTGATAACTTAGTTATTGTAATAAAAAAAATAAAGAATTAATTTTTTAAATTATATACAACGTATTCTATTAACAACTTTGGTTTGACACCGTGTGAGAGAAGACTTAGTATCTCAATAATTTAAAAATGGGTAATAGGTCTAAAACTTTTATGAACATCTTTTTTATATATCTAGCAGGTATTTTATAATAACCTAACCTGTACTTTGATTATTTTAAATTAAATTATGTTGTATGTTTTTGTTCTATCATGAAGTGTATTTGTACTCTATTTTCAAAGATATATAAGCAAAACGAGAATTTGTACAATTACAATAAAAATAAAGGTTTCAACTAACACCTAGTTGGAAATAAGAACTTAATAATCTACTCATAATCACTGTTATCACTAGTATCAGTTGTATCTTCTATATTTATAGTTCATTTGGTTAATGCTGGTAAATATTTAACATAGTCATTTTTCACTGCGATTACATGTTTGATTACACTTTTCCAGTTGGTTGCTGTGATCTTTGTGACTTCTCTTCTAATTAACTGGAGAGCAGTAGACAAAAATTTAGGAGCCACGTTTCTTCTTCTTCTATTACCTTTAAGTTGTGTCCATATTAACTCTATTGGGTTCAATTTACAATAGTAAGGAGGAAGTAATTGTAATACTGGGCATACCAAGCACGGTATGCCCATTACTGCGAGTACAGTTATCAACAACATATTCCTTATGGTACTGTCTACTGTCAACAACCTCCAACAATTCCTTTTTACTATATGATGCCTCAAAGTACAAATCTTTCTCAAATTCTTGAATTTGTAATTTGTTTCAAGTAATATTTGGAATTTTCTCATTAATCTTGAATAATATGATACGTTGTCCATGATAATCACACTATATTTAGGTAATCTCGGAAGAAAAGGTTCCTTTAATATTTTTGTGTAAGTATTAATAATACATCATCGATCCATCTATTTTCTCCACCGCAGTGTAAAATTATAATTCTCTGTCCTGTCATGTAGGTAAGATGTTTCTCCTATAGTCTTGTAGCAGATTGCTTTGGACAATCTGATAAACATGTTTCTACAATTGCTTCTGATTTAGACCATTTAGAACACAATTCTTCATAAACATGTTTCAGCATATGTTTGGATGGTATCATCAGAGAGGTATTGAAAATGTCGCTTACATTTTACTACACGGCTTTGTAAAGATATTCCAATTGATTAGAGGGTTCCGCTGGCTCTTCAGCTGCAGAAGTTAGTTTTATAAAAACTAACTTCTGTTTTTTCTTCAAAAAAAAAACATTAAACGTTTACATCTATGGTTCCTGAGTTGAACTTTTTTTATACTTCATTTCCATCATATTGATAGCTGAAAGCATTATAATTGACGCTCGAACTTCTTGTGCGATATATATGTATATATATATATACATATATATACATATATATATATATATATATATATATATATATATACATATATATATATATATATATATATATATATATATATATACATATATATATATTATATATATATATATATATATATATATATATATATATATATATATATATATAGATTTTTCAAACCATGATTCACAAATTGAACCCTCCATATCCTCATGATAATCTAGATTCACGTCTTTATTTTTTTTACAGATATTAATAATAAATCGTCGATGCATCCATTTTCTACACCGCACTGTAAAATTATAATTCTGTCCTTTATTGGGCGGTAATGAATTAGAACACTTTTTGTTATTATTCGTCCAACTTTTTTCACGGTGTCATGAATACCATACCAGGTTTCATCCAAATAAACAATATTTCGTTTAAAAATAAAGTTTAAAATAATATAAAATATTATACCTGCCTACCCAATTGTAAACCACTGGACGGTCGAAACGAAATTTATTGGGATAAACTACTTTATGGTTTCGGTTGCTCAGGCAAAAATTGTTATCTTACGCAAAGAATGCATCGATGATAACTTTATCTGAGCGACTGTACATATTTTACCAGGCTCATCTAAATGTAAATATCGATGAGAATATTAAAACTTTGTATTATTATACATCTCAGTCATTGATAATTTTGCAGTTAATAACTACTCCTGGTAGAGTACTTTTATTTTATTTTTTATTGTCTGCTTTTATTACAGATAAATATATTTTTACACAGTCTCACCGAAATACGAGGCGACTATACCTTCGGTCACAAAACTTTGAATTAAAAATAATTGTATGCCTAAATTTATAAAGTTTGTTTAAATAATGTGTTTTTTGACACTGTACTTATATACTTAATAAAAGAAATTGCTTACCCATCGGTTCCTTCGGGAGTTGTACAACTTCTTGGATCGTCGTTGTCATCTTTTTTGTCGTCGATTTTGCTGTTTTGATTGATGACGTCTTTTTTGTACTTTTTATTTTTATTAGAGTTTTTATCGTTGTTACTTTCTTCACCGTCATTGTCAACAATCACAGGTAACGCTTCTCTGACAAAAGGAGCAATAGTATCAGTAACATTCCTACCCAACACATTTTTACTTAAAGTATAGAGAGCGCTTGGTACATCCGATGAAATGGTGTTACTGTTTTCTCCGCCTCTTGTCATGTTGACCAAATACCTACCTACAGTGTTAAGAGCTCCTAAAGTTTCTGTTATCTTATATATAGTTTCGGGTTTAAAATGTCTACCAGCTGCAGTATCGCCGTTTTCTAGGCCTTGGTACTGTCTGTCGATATTTCTGTATTGATACGGTTGATAATTTCTTTCGACATTTCTTTGTTGATGAGGTTGATATGGATAATAGTGCGGAGATATTGATCTGGACGGAAATGGTCCTGGATAAATAAAAGGCGATCGATCAAATGTTGATCCTCGTATCCATCTCTGATTACTTTGAGGAGTCAGTCGCACATCATAAAATTCTTTATTTGAATATTCTGACGTTAAAGGAAACAGAAAACAGAGTATAGAAAGTCTTCCTGAAAACAATATTTTTATGTTTAAAAATTTATCTAAATCACTTAAATTAGAAAAAAAAATTAACTATATTTCCATTTATAAAATAGAATAGAGATATGCTTTATTGTCACTGAAAAATGTACAGTTTTATGGACAAAGCTTCCAAAAAATATAAGATAATTAAATAAACAATCCATTACAAAATTTAAATAAATTGCAAATTGGATAAGATACCCAAATATAGATAAAAAACTTTGGTTACTTGTACATGAAGGTACCGTAATTTCTTAGTAATTCATTAAGAAACTCTTCTACTGAATAATATGGTCTTTCAGATAGATAGGCTTTTGTCATTTTACGGAAATTGGGGAAGGATGTTGCAGATTTAAGTTGTAAAGGGAAAAGGTTGTATAGTTTTTTGCCGAATTTAATATAGATTTCTGTACTAACTCAGTGGACGGGAGCAGTAAATAAACATCGAAGTTGAATTTTTGGTGGAGTAGTCATGATTAGGTCTTGCTGGAAGAATATGGAGGTGTTTCCGAATTAAGCAAACACTTTCTAAAATACATAAAGAGGAAAGCGTTAAAATCCCGTGATTTTTTAAGTAGCTTCTGCAATGTGTTGTTCTTCTGAGGCTAAACATATACCGTATTGCTCTTTGTTGTAATTTAAAAATAACATCAGATTGGGCAGCTGTACTAGAACCCTAAAATGGAAGACCATATCGAAGAGATACTCGCACAAAGAAAAATATGTTATTTTGGAATATGCTAAATTAATTTCCTTCGAAACAAATCTTATTGCATAGTAGGCTGAGGCTAGTTTCTTACTTACCAAATCGATATAAAGGGACCATTTAAGGTTGCTGTCTATAAAAATACTAAGAAATTTTACAGAATCAACGATACTGATCTGGTTGTTATTAAGAAGCAAGCGTTGAAGAGTTCCTTTATAGGATAACGCTACTGTTTTATCTACGTTAAAAGAGAGTAAATTAGAGTCGGATCAGGTGTCTATTTTAAATTATTGATGACATTTATAAAGATAAGGAAAATTAGAGGACCCTAAACTGAACCTCCACATGAATATATCCACATCTCTACTGTAAGGAATAGACGTGTGTAAATTCTGCTCCATAATAATGTCAATTTTTGGTTATTGTGAGTCGATAATTTTGCTGATTTTGCGTGCAGTGTGTAATAGAAGAATAAACGTGTTAATGGTAATTATAGCAAAGACTTTGAAAGAGAGGTAAGTGCATAACCTCTATAAATTTAGGAAGCCGAAGGAAATTTTATTTACTATTAACACAAAAAATTAAAAACAAAAGCGGCCCAGGTAATTAACGCTAATATACAATATAATATATTAGCACAGTATAAATAACAACTTAAAAGCTAGAGGTGGGCGTTGCTACATCAAACCGTTCCAAAGTAACTGACAATTATTTTAATTGAAAATTAATTTATCCAGGAAGAAAACGTGAAAATAAATTACTACAAGCTACTGCTTGAGAGAACCATCTTCCTTTGACGCGTTGAGTGGGCGCGCAAACCATTTAATATATCAGTCTTGAATTTATACGCCCCTACAGAAACAAGCAATGCAGACGAAAAAGAAATCTTTTATGATAGGGTCGAAGAGGAGATAGAAAAAATACCCAAAGAAAATGTCATATTTGTACTAGGAGACCTCAATCCACAGATTGGAAAAGAGGACTTTTTACAACAAATTGCAGGAAAGCATACAATACACGAAAACACGAATGACAATGGGCAAAGACTATGTAACCTAGCAACAAGAACAAATTTGTTAATAAGCTCAACAAAATTTGAACACCCTAAAATACATAAGGTAACATGGAGGTCACCAGATCAGAAAACATATAGTCAAATTGATTACATACCTAATGACTAATAAACGAACACAATCGTCAATAAAAGATGTAGAACGTTCAGAGGTACGTGTGCAGATTCAGATCACTACATGACACCACTATAAGACAAAAAGTTAAAATTGAAACAAAACAGAAAAACCAACATAAAAAGTGGAATGTCAATAAAATGAGTAATGAAGAAGCAAGAAAAAATATGAAGTATAACCAAGAATGTAGAGAAATAACAGAAAAAAGTGCAAGCCAGAAATAAATGGCTAGGAACAGATAAAGAGGAAGACAGAGAAGAATATGAAAAATTAATAAGGCAAAATAAAAGAAGATGGGTAGACAAAAAAATGCAGAAATAGAGCAGGAAAGAACAAACAGAAATACGAAAAGTTTTACAAAAATATTAAAGAACAAAACAAAAAATACAAAGGCAAAACAAACGGAATAAAAAATAGAGAGGGAACAGTGATAATAGAGGATCAAGAATACAAGCAAGTATGGAAGGATTACTACAGAGACCTCTTGACGGAGGAAACGACAGAAGAAGAAATGCATAACGAGGAGGAAACGGTGCACGAAGAAGAAGCAGATGAAGTAGATGAAGTAGACATCGAAATTTCAAAAGAATCAACATTAGAGGAATTGGATGAAGTAATACAGAGAAGCAAAAATGGAAAAGCCCCTGGTAAAGATGGAAGCATACAATGCTTTTGTGAATAGAGTCAGTATCATTTGCTCTAACTAGTTGTTTCTTATTCTCCAAGTAAGATTGGAACCCATTCCAAGAGATACCTCGAATTCCGTGGAAATTTAACTTGTTTTATCAAAATGTCGTGATTTACACAATCAAAAGCTTTGGCATAGTAAAAAAAAACAGTGACAGTGTAAAGATTATTGTTTAGTGCTTGGTAAACCTGATGCAGTACAGAAAACATAGCATCATTGGTACATTTATTAGATAAAAAGCGGAACTAATTATGTGATAAAATGTTCTTTTCAACGAGAAAGGACATAAGTCGGGGTTTTATAAGTCTCTCAATCATTTTAGATAGTACCGGTAGTAAGGTAAGTAAATCAATAGGTCTATAGTTACAGACATTCGATTTTTCACCACTCTTATGAAGGGGAATAATAATGGCTATCTTTAGGCACTCTGGAAATATATCTACCTTTTTCAAAGGAATCATTAATTAGTTAGACCAGGACTTCCAACATATTCTTTAGGAAATTTGAGAACATTTTTATAGTCTATTAGTACTACATGAAGATTTGCTTTTGATACTATTGATTGTTTGGATCAGTTCAGATTTATCAACTGGTCGTATAAAGAATGAATTCGAGACCTTTTTTGAATTGGGGAGATAGGAAATGGGATTGTTGTGACAAAATAGTTGATATTATATTTTTACTTACATTAACGAAGTATTCATTTAGATTTTCAGGGTTTCGAAGGGAAAATATTTGAGTTGCGTTAGTTTTATTTCAAAGATCGTTTATTATGAACCTAGTTTCTTTTGCAACACTTATAGAGCTTCCCAGACGATTTTGATAGTAAGGTTGTTTTAGCTGTTTTGATAAGTTTCAGATAGGTTTTTCTGTACTTGGTGATATACAGAAGTCAAGCAAAAATTTTGGAATTTACGAAAGTTCTGAGCAGAAAAATCTTACCTAAACGTCGGGTTTTCAAGGAGGATGTTAAGCTTGGTATATACTCCTTCATAATCAGACAGTCCAGCATTAATAATGTAGAGCGTACATCAAGGGGTGAGAAATCTGAGTTTACAGAGTTGCAGGATCTAGGTTAGATCATATTAAATGTACTCTAAGTAGATATAATACTAGACATGTGCAACATGACGTGGATCACAGGTGAATGGCCTGATCAGTGTTAAGAATTGTGACTACCATTTCCGAATGTTCATTTATATTATGTATTAATATCCTATATCTAGAATCTATTCTGCTGTTAATCACTGCTTAAAATGGCCTTAAATTAACCGATGCCCCAACCGCAACATCTAAATTAATTAAAATATGAAAAGACCGAATAAAAACAAGAAATACTAAGCGCAGGTTAGTTAATGCTCTTATTTTTCCCACTGCTAGATACGCCGTTGAAACATGGACTCTCAAAAAAATCAATAGAAGTAAGATCGAAGCTTTTGAAATGTGTCAATTGTGAAAGAGATTCATATACAATACAGGCTTTTAAAATAAGTAAACCGAGCATTAATTACTTCGGCCACATAACCAGAAAAACGGGGACTATTGAACTATCGGAACTGCAGATGGTCGTTCATGGAAGAACATTTTAAAAAATTGAACTTATGAAAAAAGCAATACTTAACACCAAACAACATAGAAATAAACAAATAAATTTCATAATGTGTGTTTTATTTTGTTCTTTTCAGAGCTTTGGTATTTTAATGTAATAGAAAATCGATATAATCATAAAATAATAAATAAAAACTTATCCTGTACCATAAAATATACTATCTCTAACCTTAAAATGTGATACACATTTAATATATAAAAATTCATATATAAATATATACCATATTTGCAGACAGGTATAGTTTATTTTTTGGCATAGAATAAGGTTTTATTTATTTTATGGCTATATTGATTTTCCATTTCATTTAAATATGTCCATAATATTATACATTATATACATTATTCAGAACATACATATTGAATTTGTTGCCATATATTTGAAGCTTTGTGCGTTTGTTGCTTCTTTGCATAATACATAATGTATTATGCGTTATACACCATTAAGTTAAACACGGATTTGCAGTTTAACGCCGATTTCGAACAACTTCCGGGCGTAAAGAAGACGTACAGCCAAATAGCCCAGTCTGGTTATGCAAAAATCATCGATTTCACGGCGAAATTTTTCGCAGATATGTGAAACTTTTAAGACATAGGTGAGGGTTACTAGATGACGAATAGATGAAAAGGTACTCGTATTTTTACCTTGCGTTTTTTTTAACAATAATTTATGGCCACAATTTGATTTTTGTCTATAAGTTTTTTCCCTTATATTTTAAATAAACAATATTTGTATCATTTTTTTTATATCAAGAATATCTTTATTTTCCCGTTTTTTTCAATTAAAATTGATAAATAATTTACGGGGATATTTGTAAAAAGCAGTTTTTTTTGCACTAATTTATAAATTTTATTATTTTTTTTATTAACAAAATAAAATGTTATTAATACATTTGAACATCGAGGAATTACCGTCTTTTAGGAACGAAGTTAGCGACTATTTTTAAAAAAATCGTATCTCTATTGTTTATAAACATTAAGAAGTAAAATTTGCACAAATTTTAAATGAAAATCTAAACTTTATATTGAAACTTATAGCTACAAAATTCATCCAATTTTTCGAAACTTACAACCCTTCGAAACGAAGGTACTTTCGAAAGATCGACATAGGAAAGTGGAGGGGAAACTGTTTTAGCTCCACGCTCCGAAATTTCGTCAATCTCAGTGTAATGGCTTTAGAAAGCAATATACTTATACTCCTTTGAGTAAAATATTTTGTGTATTTTGAACAAAACAGTTTTAACTAAACGTATTTAATTACTTTTTGATTGAAAATTGTAAGTAATATTTAAAACTATTGAGTGAATAATTAATTATAATAAATAATTATAAAAAAACACAACTATACACTTTCTTTAAATGATTTAAGATACTTACAATTCAGCAGAAATATCGGTAAATATCTTTTAAACTAGAAACTCTGCCACCAACTGAAGATGCAGCCACAGCATGTTCTTCGGGTTTACTATCAATTACAAATGTGGTTAGGTAATAAGTTAGATGCTTGTGCCTATGGTTGGAGATAAAGTGTCACTGGTTTTGAACCAATTTATACTCTAGATAATTTAATTCCCGAAGAGACATTAAAGCACATTACATGCAAATGCACCACATGTTGCAAAACTACTAGATGTGGGTGCAGAAAACGTGGTTTGACTTGTACCCAGGACAATTGCATAATTTGTACTGAGGAAGAAGTAGAGGAGAAAATATGCTGCAACCTCAGTGCAGTTACATTTGACGACGACAGTAATTCTGAAAATGTATATTTAGAGACTGATTTAACAAGTGAAGACAAACAACCTGCAACAAAAAGGTTCAGAGCTGACAGTGAAGTCGAATTAATTAACCAAATTTTAACCTTTACACCAATGTATGTAAAGAAAATAAAAAAAGTAAAGTTCAATAAACATTGCAAAATTTAATAAGACAGGTGATGAAAAAATCGACTTATTTTATCAAAGCAGTAACGCAGATTAGATTAATATAGTATATCATAATTGTACGATAAATAGAATAAAAATCAATATTGTTAATTATAAAAATACAAACAATTATAATTAATATAAGGAATATAATAATATAATGTGTAAAAAATTACCTGAAATTTAATTTATAAAATATATAAGTATTGTTACATCATTGATATCAAATGAACAAAAATATATGTTGATTTTCCGGGATTTCCGGGGGGTGGGGTGAAAATTATGTCATCATTATTAATACTGCGACAGACTATTCCAGCCAAATTAAAAAAAATAAGTTTTTACTATGTAGTTACACTCCAATGGGTACACTCCAATGAAAACTATATAGTTATTCATATTTCGACGAACTACCCCAGAATAAAAAAAGAGGCTTCCAGCTGCAGTGGAAGCCGAGATAATGTAAATTTTTCCTACGTGTTTCAATTTGAAGTTCCGATGTCGAAAAAAAAAAACGGAGCTAAAACAGTTATCCTCTCCACTTTCCTCTGTCGATCTTTCGAAAGTACCTTCGTTTCGAAGGGCTGTAAGTTTCGAAAAATTGGATGAATTTTATAGCTATAAGTTTCAATATAAAGTTTAGATTCTCATTTAAAATTTGTGCAAATTTTACTTCTTAATGTTTATAAACAATGGAGATACGATTTAAAAAAAAATAGTCGCTCGTTCTTCGTTCCTATTGGTCATAGAAGGTTTTTTTACCAGCTATTCAATGGTTGTACTTACAAGTCTGTAGCTTGAAAAATATAAAAGTTATTACAATTGTTTATAAGTAAAAGCATACCCCTTTTTCAAACGTTTATTTTATAAATATTTTTCGATGAAAACGCAATATGCATTTAACTTCTGAGATAGTTTAAGTCTTAAAGAATGGTATGAAATTTGCTAAATGTGTCGTCAATAAAATATTGTTTATTTTAAATATAAGGGAAAAAACTTATAGACAAAAAATCAAATTGTGATTATAAATTATTGTTAAAAAAAAACGCAAGGTAAAACTACGAGTACCTTTTCATATATTCGTCATCTAGTAACCCCCACCTATGTCTGAAAAGATTCAGATATCTGCGAAACATTTTTCGACCTTTTTTTAACTAGACTGGGTAAAACTAGTGTCGGCCTTTGGATACTATTTCTGGCTTTCTATTTGCGAATATATTATAAAAGTATAGATTGGCGTAGAAGTAGAATCGACAGAGCACAACCTAATTCTGAATAAAAGTGCTAACAATATAATGATAAATTAGTTAATGTTATTTGCCGATTGTCATACTCTCTGACCCGGAATTCGTAGTTGTATCTTTCACCTAATTAACAATAACTTTCTTGTGTCAACAATAAACTTATGAAAAAACCCATGACTCATAATTACACGAAATTACTAACTTACGGCAATATCAAAATAAGAGGACAATTCTATTGCAACCTCTCAGTGACGTGTGCATTTTTTAGATATTATATAATATATATATATATATATATATATATATATATATATATATATATATATATATATATATATATATAAATATGTAGGAAATATCAGGTATGTCAGGTATATGGTATATCAGGTTCTATAATAAAAATCTTTGTTTTTTCTAAAAACTCAATATTTTGCTATTTATTTAATGGCTACTTTAGGAGTACACTGTAAAAAACAATTTTAACATTAAAAACAACTGACGTACAAATATATTTAAAAACACTTAAAGAAATTAAAAGATTTCACAAATAAAAACTGACATTAAAATATTGCATGTTAAGATTTACGGAAGGTCTTAAGCACGTTCCTTACAGTAATAGGATAAAACAAGTAAAAATTACTCCAAATGCAAAAAACAATAATAAAAGAAACATAAAAGGGGCCTACCTACGCACGTCTCGACAAGAGTACTCAACTGGCATGTCCGATAATGTTGGGCCCGACGGTTGGTGTGTGTAGGCTTGTTGGCTGACAAAAATAGTTATCATGTCCCGACTCGACAGGTTGAGTATGGCGAAGTCGGCTGTCGGTTGTACAACCAAATCGGTCGGTCCGACTGTCGGGTACTACTATTTTGTTGGTTAACAAGCCTAAACCTAAGAACCAAAATGACTATCTACAGTTTCTACAGAACACTGATTAGACCCGTAGTAACCTATGGATGTGAAACTTGGGTAATGACGAAAAAAGATGAAGC
Source organism: Diabrotica undecimpunctata (assembly GCF_040954645.1). Classification (NCBI taxonomy): domain Eukaryota; kingdom Metazoa; phylum Arthropoda; class Insecta; order Coleoptera; family Chrysomelidae; genus Diabrotica; species Diabrotica undecimpunctata. Next base: position 55,149,755 of record NC_092812.1, read on the forward strand.
CCAACTCAGGACATTCGAGAGAAAAATACTGAGGAAAGTATATGGCCCGGTACAAGAGGAAGATGGCACATGGAGAATCAGGAGAAACGACGAGGTTAATGAGTTAAATGAAGGTTATGACATTGTAAGATTTGTGAAAAGTCAAAGACTGTCATGGCTGGGACATATGAAGAAGAGGACAAGGGCATATGAAGAACTCAGAAAAGATGCAAAGAAAATATGTAGAACGAAAAAGAGAGAAATATTGAATAGAACAATACAACAAATTACAGATTATAATAACAGAAGAGACCTTACGAAAGTAAACCTAACCAAGAGGAAAACCACAGATGAGATGTGTTGATGACATTAAAAGAATAGCTGGAACAAATTGGAAGTATGTTCATCAGCGAGAAAGAGGAAATAATGAAAAGGTGGAAGGAGCATTTTCAAGAGCTGTTAAACCCAGAAAAAGAACATAACGAAGATAAAGAAATAATTCACCACACAGCAGAACAACTAGTTGAGCAACCAACATTGGAAGAAACGATAAACGTCATAAAACATCTAAAAAATAACAAAGCACCTGGCACAGATGGAATAACTGCAGAACTGATAAAGAATGGTGGACATGCGCTATGGAGGCGTATCCATAAACTAATCGACCGCATATGGACACTAGAAGTCATTCCAGAAGATTGGAATGTAGGAATCATACTTCCTATGTACAAGGGGGGAGACAAACGACTCTGTAAAAATTATAGGGGCATAACAGTTTTAAATGTCTACAAGATATCATCAGGAATTATATAAAGCCGCCTGGAATCGTTTTCGGAGGAGATGATTGGTGAATACCAATGTGGCTTCAGACGAAAGAGGTCAACTATAGACCACATACATTATGTTAAGAGGTATACATGAAAAATGTGTTGAATATAACATATCTATTTACAACTTGTATATAGATTTCAAACAGGCGTTTGATGGAGTAGATCGACAAAAGATGTTAAAGCAACTATCTATGTTAGGGTAATGACTCTGGAGGGTTCCAAAGCTATGGTGAGAATAGATGGAGATATGACGCAGGCCTTTGATATTGAAAATGGAGTTAGATAAGGTGATGCCTTATCAACAACACTTTTTAATCTAACTTTAGAAGCTGTTGTTAGAAAACTGGATATAAACGGCTGTATTAATACAAGATCAATGCAAATATGCGCGTATGCGGATGATGTTGCCATAATAAGCAGCAACAAAAGGGTATTAAGCGAAAAAGTTATAGAACTGAAACGAGAAGCTGCTACGTTTGGTCTATAGCAAAATGAAAGCAAAACAAAATATATGGAGTGCACAAAATCGAATCAACATGAGAATCTAAAGGTAGAAAACCATACCTACAAATATGCCTCCACTTTTCCCTACCTAGGCTTAATAATAAATGACAACACAACATCAGTCAAGAAATACAAGCACGGATTCTTAGCGGTAATAAGTGCTTTTATGCATACAAAGACTTAATGAAAAGTAAGTTACTAAATCGTGAGTCTAAGCTTAGAATCTACAAAACTGTAATTAGACCAGTGGTCACCTATGGATGTGAAACGTGGACCCTCTCAACCACTGATGAAAATCATTTGAGAATATTTGAGCGCAAAATACTAAGGAAGATATTTGGACCAACCCAATGCAGCGATGGTTCGTGGAGAATTAAAATGAACCACGAGCTGGATGAACTAATGAAGAGCGCAGATATTGTTAGATTTGTAAAGTCACAAAGACTAAACTGGCTTGGTCATCTAGAAATAATGCCAGATAATCGAGCTGTAAAAGTAGTCCAGAGATGGAAGACCCAAGGAAACAGAACAAGAGGAAGGCCCCGTAAAAGATGGATAGACGACGTAGAGAGGGATCTTAAAACCATGAACATCAGGCAGTGGCGAAGGAAAGTATCCGACAGGGCAGAATGAAAGAACATTGTTAAGCAGGCCAAGACTCACAAAGGGTTGTAGCGCCATTAGAAGAAGAAGAAGAAATAATAAGCTAATAATGCAAATAAGCCAATAAATAAATGCAAATTTGAATAAAACCAGAATCTAAAGTGAAAAAGAAAAAAACAGTAGAAATAAAAAAAAAATTCTGAAACAAGACATTTATTACAAATTATCTATTTTTATATTGACAATAATATTAGAGAAATACTATGTATTAAACAACTGAGGTTGAATGTACTATTATGAAGAGCTATCAGACGTTGTTTATTTATACGCTTAGAATGATTACATATAATAATAAACTTGAAATCATTGTTATCGTATCCCTGAGCTAGTCTTCGAGTGACGTTACTGAAAGTAAGCGGATGTTGTTATTCTTCGCGTTATGTGAAAGTGAAACCATTTCATGGTTTTAAGCTACCTTGACACTGTAACACCAGCAACAGTGCCTCTAGTTATGTATGACAGAAAAGTTCGATTATGCAACCAAATGGTCGTCTTGAATATTATTTCTTCATCGAAATTGTGTAAAGGTTTTTGATACTTAACGGTAAAATTAAATTAAGTAAAAAGCCAATGGACTCATTTCATTGGATTTACTTCGTTTAGTTCATTTAATATAAGCGATATATTGTTATCGTTTATCTTCTTTAATAAAATGGATCGAAAAATTTAGTAATTTTATGAATTAAATTAAAGAATGACTTTATATTTATATTCTTTAAAAATCGGTGTTGAAATAAAACACAGGTGTGACATTTGTTGATACAGGTATCTCACAACTGCTTTTGATAAATTTGGTGATGGCAATATGTAATAAACAAAACACGCAAATGATTAAACGTCATTTTTTACTTATAAACATTATATAAACAATGTAAGATCGCTATATAACTTTAACTACTAAAGGTGAAGACCAGCAAATGATATGGAAAAGTGACACAATTTTAGTGAAAAGGCATAAAAATCCTTTAAAATGAGAGTTTGTAAAGTTATTTTGTTAATTTTTCGTAAAATAACTTTTCTTGGTTTAATAGAAAAGAAAAGTTATTTTACGAAAAATTAACAAAAATAACTTTACAAACTCTCATTTTAAAGGATTTTTATGCCTTTTCACTAAAATTGTGTCACTTTTCCATATCATTTGCAGCAGCATGGTAGCAGCAGCTACCAAACTGAGAGTCACGCAGAGAAGAATGGAGCGGTCCATGTTAGGAATAACTCTGCGAGACAGAATAACCAACGAAGACATCAGGAGAAGAACCGGAGTGACTGACATCATCGAGAAGATAGCCAGACTAAAATGGAGATGGGCAGGACACATAGCCAGAATGACAGATGGGCGATGGACAAAGAGGTTATTGGAATGGAGGCCAAGGGAAGACAGGAGAAGCGTCGGTCGACCACCTACAAGATGGACTGACGATATAAGAAGACTCAATAAAAACTGGATGAGAGCGGCGCAAGAGAGACGGGGTTGGAAACATGAGGAAGAGGCCTATGTTCAGCAGTGGACTCTTGAGGCTGGATGATGAAAATAACTTTTCTAAAAATGCACAAAAAATTTAATTTTGCGTGATAATAGGGACAATATTACATGTATTCAGTTATTAAAATTTCAAGTAGTTTCACTTATTAAGTTATTGCAAAAGTTATTGCAAAATTGAAATTGTTTATCCCAGAAAGCTTTTATCTACAACGTTATTATGCGTAAACTATTGGGTTTACATAAATTCTGAAAGCACCATATTAAAGAAAAACGCTTATTTCATAAAATTAAATTATTTAATGAATAAAAAATTATGTTAGATATTGTTAAATAGGTTTACCGTGTGTTTATGTACTGTGATGTTAAGCGTTTAATCATTTAAAATAACTCAGACGCATCAATATATTAGAAGTTAATTTTTTTATTTGAAATGTCGGCATTCTTACACGAATTTTGGAACAAAATTCTGCATCAAAGAATGTCACGGGAAAATCCTTAGTTCTCTGGTCTAACATGTGATTTTATAAACATAGTTAATCATTACAAAAATGGGAGACGCGAAAGGAGCCTCCACGAAGACTGCTTTTAGTTTTTTCCGTTTTTTTACACTTGAAGCAATCGGGCGTCCCCCATAAACGACTAAATCGCATAATTCTTTTACCACCGGATCACCAGAAATGATTAACAAACGGTTTTTTTTAAAACCAACTCTATTGGCGACTTCAATCAAGATTGAACGGACATCCATATACAAAGAAGACCTATTATTCGAAATGTAATCAGATTAAAAGACACCGGCACTGTTCTTATGTAAAAGTGGTTTCAGTTAAACCTGCGGTGGTAGCGCCGGGTCTGTGAAACCCGAACCTACCTTTAACTGCAAAGAACTCCGTTGGCAACAGAGCTGTGAACAAAACCATCCAGCCATGTTTCTATTTTCTCCGGCAGTACAACTCAAGCATTTGAACAGGATATGGCACAAAATAATTGACGTGCTTGAAAACTGCTATCATGTCTCTTGAAAATAGTTATTTTGCGTGTTTTTTTTCAACTTTAAATTGTTTATCACTCGAAAACAATCAAGTTTACAGAAAAACTACTAGACACATATTTTGTTCAGAATGGTCCAAAAAATAAAAAAAAATTGTCTTGGTCGAAAAAATCATTGTTACAATTTGTTTAAAAAAACTGTTTAAAAAAATTTGAACAACTTTTTGCCTGGGCGACCTCTTGAATCTTATTTTGGGGTGTCTCATGAAAGTGATTATACAAAAAAAATCTCATGAGAATATTTTTCCGAACGAACCCTAGATTTTTGCCTTGTCTATTGTTGGTATTTTAATAATCGCATTACTGATACTGATTGTAAATTAGTCATGTTAGATTTTAAAGTAAACACTTACATATTAGTACAGTTAAAATTATTAGACGATAAATGTTAAGCAAGAGAAATTAATTTTTTTTAGTTCATTAGTGGAACCGAATTCAAAATTATTCTGCACATTATATTTGAAGCATTATTTGATTAAAACATCTTATTTTTGGTGGTAAAAAATATCCTAATTTGTCTGGACTAAGAATTTGCCGACTGAAGATAGATAGATGGAAGCAACTTTAGTGTAGAATATATAAATAGATAACTCTTCTCATACGCCTCTGACGATCCAATAATAGAAGACAACTTGAATTTGTTGAAGGAGCAATGGATCACAACCCCATACTACTGGAACTAGAAACATGGGAGGAAGAAAGTACCAACAAGAGAATAAAAAAGAAAACAAAATGGACAAACTTTAAAAGACTTGTAAGCACTACAATAACCAATGTTCCAGTGATAAACAACCCCCAAGAAATAGAGGATAGAGTCCTAAAGTTTAAAAACATCATTCAACAATCACTAAGGAACAGCACTACAGAAGAAGAGGTAGAAATACACAAGGGAAGATTTAGAGACATCTCTCAGGAATTAAAAATATTTGATAAGGGAGAAAAACAGAGCAAAACAGCTCGTTAGGAGGACAAGAAACCAAATAGATAAAAATAGGCCAAATAGACTAAATCGAGAGGTCAAAACAGCCCTACAACAACACCGTAGTCAGAACTGGGAAAATCATGTCCAAGAAATGGAGGAACAAGAACCAAACATGCAGAACATCTGGAAATTACAACGGTTATTAAGAACTGACAGAAAACAACTTCCACCACTACATGGGGAAAACGGAATAGTCTACTCCACAGACGTAAAAGCAAAAGTTATGAGGAATATTCTCGAGAGAGAGTGCACACTATACCTATACGAAGACGACGACTTCACCGAAGAAATTGAGGAATAGAAAGAAAGGCCTAAAGACTCAAACGACATCATCCTTCCATCACCGGAGGAGATAAATGAACTAATCAAGAATAGTTCACCAAAGAAAGCCCTACGCCTGGATCAAATAACAAACAGAGCCCTAAAATGCCTACCGGCGAGAGCAATAATATCCTTAACTAACATAGTTAATGCAATGCTAAGTTACAGGAAATTCTCAAATAGATGGAAAGAGGCCCACGTCATCATGATTCCAAAACTAGGCAAAGACAGTAAGTTCCCGCAAAACTACAGGCCAATAAGCTTACTTTTAGCAATTAGCAAAATTGTGGAAAGAATCATCCTAAGCAGACTCCAAGCCGAAACGGACATGCTTAAAATAATGTATGTACTCAGATTAACAGAGTACATAGCAGCTGGATTTAATGACAAGCAGTACACAGAAGCAGCTTTTCTGAATGTAAGCAAAGCCTTCGACAGAGTCTGGCATAAAGTGCTGAATACAAAATGAAAGGATGTGGCTACAGCGGAGCAATGACGTGACTAATCTTTTCCTACTTGAGCAACCGGAGCTTCAGTTGTCTTGTCCGAACTCGGAATCCCGAAGGGTGGAGTGCCACAGGGGGCAGTCCTGTCACCTCTGCTGTACTCAATATTTACCGCAGACGTTACCAGAACACCAGGAACACTATTAAGCCTTTATGCCGACGACACTGCAATAGCGGCCAAGCACCGAAATGTAGACATAGCAGTTAAAAACCTGAAAACAGCGTTGGACAAAATCGAGGAATGTAGTATCAGATGGAAAATCGACATAAACTCCGACGAAATGCAAGCGCTGCTATTCAAAAAGAGATTTCAGCAACCAGAGGGATAACTTACTGTACAAAACAAGCCCATCGAGTGCAAAAGCGAGGCAAAATACCAAGGAGTCATCATGGATAAAGGACTTACATTTAAAAAGCACGTAGACGCCACAGTGCAAAAAGCCAAAATGGCAAAAGCATCCATTAGAGGACTCACAGGTAGAAAAAGCATACTAAAAACAAAAACCAAAATGAGATTAATAAACAGTATCATTCTATTGATACATATGCAGAAAGAAAACAAAAACCCCAGAAAGAAAAATACATAAACCAACAGAGGAGAATTCGTAGCTCTAATTATTCGACAAACACTGCAAATTGCCGCACTGTGTGAGCCCCAAGGGGGTAAGGACCAAAGGAACAACAGGACCTTTCATATAGACATCCTACAAAAAAAAAATTAACAAAAAACAAAAAACCCTACGTAGGGCCCAAACACTTGAGCACCAAGTCTCCGAACCGGACATAGTCCGGAGCTCAGACTTGAGGCCCAAGCAAGCAATTTTAGATTCGCGGACAAGTTACTAGAGGATTATAGGAACAAAATGCGTCACGCTGTCCTGAATTTGAATCGGTTAGGAGGGTTAGAAAGGGATATTCTGGACATACGACTTAATACACCTCGCTCCAATAAATTGTTACACCCGAACGTAATTCCTAGGAGTGAACATGTCCCACAGACTGGGTTTAATTAAATTGCTTGCCTGGTTGCTACGCCTCTAAGTCGTTTTTATTATAATTCCATGGGTCAATATTATAAAGAAATGTCAGGCGGTATAAAAATAGTAATTAGAATTCATTTTTGAATATTTAAAGAAAAGGCCATGCATCCCATAGACCATAAAGGAGTAATATTTTAGTAAAAGTGATTTATACTATAATTCATTGTTATATTTTAATATTAAAATTGTGAATTAAAAATATTCACACATTGATGAAATATCTTCTATATAAGTTGAGTTTCTTATCTGAAATTAAAACGATTATTATAATTTCTTATGGAGTTCTATTACATAACGAGATTTTTATTCATTTTTATTTCCTATATAACCTATCTTCTTCTATTTCTTATATACAAAGTGCAAATTAATGCCTCTGTCTATTTTAAAATAACTGTATATACCTAACAATAAATTTGTACGTTTATAAATAATAAATATGATATAAAGTATTATAGTCAGACAGAAAGTGCACGCTATTATAATACAGTAAAGCGTGTGTTACATATAAGAAAGAAAGCGAAAATGTGTGGGTTTTATATCAAATCTTAAGAAGTGAAAATGCATGTTTTTCTCTGCAACCTTCTTAACCAAATTAATGAAATCTGAAAATGTTCATTGTTTTCTTGTTAATACATAAGACTTGATAAATAGAAAGGAATAATTTACATTTAAATTAACTTTCGTTAAAGCTACTGGATTTTACTTATTTAAATTTATAGATAACAGCTGATGAAAACAAATTTCTTCCTGTACAACACGATGATATGATCGTTAATTTTAAATTAGATATTGTTTATCCTAAGACCAAAACATAAAGAATATATTATGTTATAATAAAGAGTTCAATTAGTATATATCCTAATCTGTTGTTTACCGCGAATAGCCGCCTGAACTAAATACCAAAAGCATGGGCGTCAGTTTTGACACATTCTATATATTTACATATAGGAAAACCTCAACAAGTGCTATACAAGTGATAGCAGGAGCTATTTCAATCCAGTTAATGGTAAAGGAGAAGGTGACTATGTACAATAAAAAAAGGGGGGATATGAAGAAGACCACGGAAGAAAGCAAAAAAATAGTGTGGGACAGTGAAAAAGAAAGTGGTCCGAAGAAAGAACTAAAGCTAGTTGGACCAGGATGCTCATCCCCAACATAGAGCCCTGAAAAAACTTCAAATATAGAAATACCAACTTTATTTTACACTTTATTTTTGAACTTTAGGACCTTTACTTATAAAATTAAAAAGACAAAAATGACAATCGATGCGTATAGGGGGGTTGAGGATGACCCAGAACATTGCGTTTTGCATGCCGTCAATTCAGCCAGGAAAGGAATAGCTGGTAAAAAAAATAGGAAGCATCACACCAGAAAGCATAATAAAGTAATAGTTAGCAAAGAATACTTTAATATAACGGTAAGCGATCACAGAGCTTATAAAAAAGAAAGTAGAATATGAGAGGAGGTTACAAAATAACCAAAACTAAAACAACAAAAGGAACTTAACAAATACGGCAGAGCAAAAACAAAATATTCGAAGTTATGTAGGAGATCGAAGTGTTTAGTGAGTAAGGTTAGATCTGCACACTTCGCGTGAAGTACCTGAAGTCCCACACTACCCTTATAGAGCGAAAGTACAGGCAATAGAATGAGCATAAGAGTCACCTCTTAAAAAGATCTTAAACAATCGAAGTTTGTAGGGGAGGTCATATTATTTTTATAAATTCTTGTACAAAACTGAGACAGCTATCGGTATTTATAATCTATCTGCTTTGGACAGTCCTCTTTTGGAGGCCAAAATAGAACGCCGAGAGAAAGACGACGTGAGAGAGAAGGCGGCCTCACTCAAAAAAGCAGGGAGTTGAAAGTGTCATGGTTGTTCATACGGGTGTGATTTTCCCGATGAATGTGTGATAGGAATAATAGGGCTCGGGTGATAGTAGGCTATCAGGAGATATGTTATGCCTTAACTAGCAGTTCCGTCCTGCTTTTTGGAGTAACAGAAGCAAGATTTTTAGTTGAACTGCCATGTAACTGTTTTTTCTGCAATAAAAACTGAATCCTGTATAGAATAATAGTGCTATTTTAATCCCATTGTAAATGATAAGGAAAAATCGGGAAAAAAACTCATGAAACTATCCCGCCATGTAAACAACTAGTCTTACGTTTAGTTTACTCTCAATATTTATAAAAAATTCTGATTTTATACGACTTTAAAATGTAAATTATACGTCCTCGAATCCTCGTCTGAATGGTAATTATAAATGACGGATAAATTTAAATGATTATAAGATTTTTTTTCGTATAACCAAGTTACAAAACAATATGATTTGTTTAAAATGTATTTTGAGAACGATTTCCGAAGTGGAAATCGAAACATCGAAACAAACATTTAAAATGGTGTTGATTTCCCATTAAAAACAGTAGATATAACATAAAAATGCCACAAGAAAATAATTTCAGAAGAACATATAGGTTGAGTTAAAAGGAATGACACTAAAGTTGTGGTGATTAACAAAAATAATACGCAATAAAACGATCTATAAATGAATAATGAATGAATCATAGAAAACCTACATTCAGTAATCTTAGATTATGTAAGATCATAAAGGTTCATTAACGTCTCTGCATAACACAACTCTAGAGTTTGGCAAATATTAAATGAAACTATGAATCACAAATCACGCGTCGTAAGTGGACAAAAGTAGCCGAAATCACGTGCTCTTCATGAATTCTAGGAATTTTGGAATTCGATCATTGGCAGTGCGTGAGAAATACCACTTTAGTCTTTTCTGTTCTATATATGTTAGTATGTCTGTTTCTATTGATGTTCTTTGCTTTATTTTGTCATTACTTCTCCTATCCATTCTTGTTACTCTGCAGCATCTTCGTAGGCATTCCATCTCTGTTGCTACTATCTTACTGCTGTTTTTCTTGTTTATGATCCAATTTTCAGTCCCATATGTCATAATACTTCGCACTAATGTTTTATAAATCAGTGTTTTTGTCTTCATATTTAGGTGTCTATGCTGTCTTTATGTCTTTATTGCTGTTCTTGTTTGTCTTCATCTTTGTGTAATTTCTTCCTCTGTTGTTGCCTTTTTCGTGATTATAAACCCCAAGTATTTGAATTTATCCTTTCCTTTGATTGTTACGTTGTCATCAATCTGTAGATCTTCTATGTTTTCTTCACTTGTAGATAGGTACTCTGTTTTCGCGAGGTTAATATCTAGGCCAGCCTTGGTATATTCTTCTTGTAGTTTCTTTATCATGTAGCTGAGGTCGTCTTGGTCTTGTGCAATCACTACTTGATCGTCTACAAAGCTTAACGTATATAGGTATTCGTTCCGTACCGGTACTCCCATGCCTTCGCATTTTCTTTTCCATGTAGTCAAGGCTTTCTCTAAGTATATTTTGAATAGGGTTGGAGATGGTGGAACAACCCTGCAGGATCCCTTCTGTTGTGGTGAAGTCTCCTATGATTCTTGTTCCCATTTTAATGGACACTTTATTTTCTTTATACAGAGCTTTTATTGCTTCTATGAGTTCCGTCTGTATTTCTAATTTGTACATTGCCTTCCATAGTTCTGATCTTGGTACAGAGTCATACGCCTTTCTCAGGTCTACCAATGCCAAATGTATATCTCTATTTTTTGCTTTTTTCTTTTCCAACAGTTGTTCCAGTGTGTATATGTGGTTTATGCATGATCTTCCTGCCGTGAAGCCTGCCTGATCCTCCCCGATTTTGCCTTTTATCGCTTTCTCTATCTTTTCTCGCAGTATCTTCCCATATAATCCTCCTATTGATGATATTACGCTTATTCCTCTGTAGTTTTCGCATCGTTTTCTATCTGCTTTCGTAAATATAGATGTCATATATGCCTCCGTCCATTTCTTTCGGAGCTGTTCTCCATTTATGGCTTTCTGAAATATCCATTGTATCATCCGGTGTAATTTTTTTGATTCGTATTTTATAAGCTCATGTGAGATGCCTCCAGATCCCGGTGCTTTCTTATTTTTGATTGCTTTTATGGCCGTTCTCATTTCCCTATCTGTTATTTCTATTTCTTGTTGTCGGGATCTGCTTCGTCTTCGCCTGTTTTCTTTTCCAATGAATTGTGGTCTTTGTTCTCTTAACAGTTCCTTGTAATAGTTCTTCCATTTTGTATCCTGTATATTTCCCAATTTAATTTTTTCTTTTGAGTTTTGTTTCAATCCTCTCAGTACTTTCCATGACTCCGAAGTTCTTGTACCTCCTATGTATGTTTCAAAATTTAAGCAGGTTCTTTCCCATTCTTCATTCTTTTGTCGTGTTATTTGTTTTTTCACTTCTCTATCTTTTTCTCTGTATTCTTTATAAACTTCATCGTTGTTTGTATTCAGCCATTTTCTGTATGGTTGCTTTTTTTCTTCAATTGTTCTTTTTCATAATAGAGCTGTTTATTTGTTATATGTTCTTTTTCTCCAAGGGTTTCGAATGCTGCTTGTTTTATACTCGCCTTTATATGCTCGTATATTTCTTCGATGTTGCCGTGTCTAAATTCTATTATTTTTTGGTCTAGACGTTGTTGGTATAGTTCTCTTATTGGTTGTTCTCGGAGTAGTTCTATAATGTATTGTTTTTCTGTTATAGTATTCAACGGTTTTTCTGTAGAGCGGGTCTTGTTATGTTTCCAACTAATGCCCATTTTTTCTGTCAGTAGTTTATGGTCCGTTCCACATTCTGCTCCTCTTCTGACTCGCACATCTTTGATCTTTATTGTGGTGTCTTGTTTGATTATTATGTAGTTTATTATCGATTTTAGCTTTCGTGTTTCTTGCGTCCATGTATATTTGTGAATATTTTTATGTCTGAAGAGTCCGTTGGTGATTTGTAGATTGTTTAGTTCACATAATTCAATCAGACGTTCTTCGTTATCGTTTTGTTAAAAGATGTTCTATTTGTTTATTGCATAGACCTTTTTTTGCAGTCGCATTAGTCAGAAAATAATGAAGATACAATAATTCTCCGCATACTAAATGAAAGTTTAAGATTTAAACTATGAATATACACAAAAAAAGTGAAAAAAGAATAATTTTTTACAACGCAAAACCCTTTTGTAAAATGACGGTTATTTTTTATTTATAAACATTAATAATAACTTTTAAACTATTGCTCGAAGATAAGATCTTTTTTTATATTCGAGAAGCTGACATTTTTATACGAGTTTAAAAAAAAGTTGTTCTACGATAATTTGGGGCAAAGTTAGTTTTTTTTTAATTCACAGCTAATTGGTTTATAACAATTAAGGAACGCATTTTCGGCAGTTGAGAGTTCAACAGTATGGTTCAAATTAAAACTAATAGTGGCGAGTGGAGGGCAACCCACAAATCTACGCGTTCAAAAAATGAAAACGCATCTTCAAACTACTACAATTTTTTATGTCTCCGGATCTACTCAACGGATTTTAATCTTTCTTTTTTTAATTTGTGTGTACTATTTTCGTACATTACAAATATGTAATTTGTTTATAAATTCATTAACTAATAAACAGTGTAATTTGATCAAATAATTTATGAAAAAAAATTCCCCCAAAAATCGATATTGTTTGTAATACCAAAGAATATAGACGCTTAAGCTAAGCGTCTATATTCTTTGGTAATACTATCATTGTTATCTACAGGTAAAGTTAAAATACTTTCATTTGCAGTCAGTTGTATTTATTTTTAACCTAAATGAACACAAAATGGTTTATTTTTTATTTGCCTTAGTTGGAACACCCTCCTTAATAAGCCCAATTTGCAAAAAAAGTAAAATTAAAAACAATTAATAGGTATTTATTACAATATATCAATAAAAAGGAAAGTAGTGTAGGTTATTGGTAAGTTAAGTGACATTAAAAAAAAATTATTTTAAAATTCCTTTATAAAAGGTATATATTAAAACACCCTATCGGGCTACATCACAGAAAGTTTTCGGAATTACGAATTACGTTGGGAGTCTTACGTTGCTATGTTATCTATTCCTGTTGTAACTTAAACATCTTAGTATATAAAATCAAATAATGAAATAATGTAACTCAAATTTAATTTAATAATATTTAAAGGGTTTTTACCCATGTATTTAGTGGCTCGAAACATGTGCATCCATATAGCACTGATGATGGAATATTCATTCCGAAAATGTTCTGTGATGTAGCCCGATGGGGTGATTCAATATATACCTTCTATGTATAAAGGAATTTTTAAATAAATTTTGTGTGATACATGGTATACAGCCAGCTACAGGAATTTAGTTTCCTTGTGGAAGCTATTTAAAGCTATTTTGTTATTTTCTAATTAAAATGCTTTCTTTAAAAAAAATTAACCGTTAACGTGGCCTTATTTGGGTCACCTACCTTATTTTTTAAGTTAATAAAATACTATATGTTTTAAACACCAAAAGAAAACTATAAACCCCAGTGACGAAACGTGGACTCATCGATAAAAAGGATTAAGTATTTGAAATGGACTTAGAGCATATTCGTAAAACTTTATATTACTAACAATAATGATTAAAAAATAAAAGAAAGTTGTATAATACTCTCTAAAATAAACTTGCGTCAAAAACATTAGACATTGCAATTGATCGCCCAAGGGGAGGTTTTAGGAAGAAGGGATTTCGACGAGAAGAATGTTTTGACAGCGAAATTTGCAAACCTAATTTACCATCTATACCACTGGTCACTAAAGTATTTCTAGCTAATAAAGTGTAAATTATCGTAAATAATATTGCCGACGTTCACTAAAATATAAGTAGTAAAAAAATAAATTTAAAAATACATTATTATATAGTTTGCACCAAAAACAGATATTTTTACAAATAAAAAAATAATGAAATTATGTAAATAATTACAAAACTTAGACTCATGCGTTTCGAGATATATTTATCCTGTGTACACTTTATAAAAAAAATGCGCACCTACCCATAAAAGTTATCCAATAGCGCATCCTGAAGTGCATCCTTAAGTAAATCCTACCAACAAAGAATTCGCACCGCATGAATTCACATACAACACACTAACTGAAAGTTATCGTTTGACCCAAATTTGTTCAGTAAAGACAAGACAAGCCAAAGCCAAAGAAAGTACCTCCCTTCTTTCTTAATTTCTCCCACTACGACAACATCACCTTTTACTTTCGTTCACATTAAACAATTTCACCTATTCTGTTTATTAATTTATCTAAGGCGCCTAAAACCAGACTCGATGTTGTAATTAAAATGTTAAGACCATGTAATTGCATTATTAGTCACCTTTTGATTTTCTTTGCGGCGCGGCGATTTATTTTATTGATCTGGCAATCATAAAATGTTATTTTGATTTAATTTTACAATAGGGTATAAAACGAAAGGCCCATTTGTAAGCTATTTCGTTTATTTTTATTATCTACAAGTTATAAATTAAACTAAGAAATTATAAACTTTTTCAAAATGATCCCAATTTAAATTTGTTTTCTCACTCGGAAATATAATATGCGCTGTTAAGAGCGTAGGCGCAAAATTTCGGACCAATGCTTTTTAAATGCATTCATTTTTTTCGAATCCTGAGAAAACTAATAAATATTTTTCAAAAATTCTTACGCAGAATGAAAGATTGCATTATTACCGAGGGCCGAAAGTCCCTTAGAATAAACAAAAAGTTTTTTTAATGAGATATTTGAAATTAAAAATCACACTAAATTTTCTCTTCTTTTTCACCCCTGTAACTTATTAAAATAAACATTATAGAAGTTTTCAGGGACTTTTGGCCCTCAGTAATAATGTAATTTTCATTCTGCCTTTAAATTTTTCAAAAATACTTATTAGTTTTCTCAGGATTCGAAAAAATCAATGCATTTAAAAAGCATTGGCCCGAAATTTTGCGCCTACGCTCTAAGGAATATGCATTATTCACGAAAAGAAGAGGGAGAAGAAGGAGAAATAAGATTTCTCTCGGGACTGTGACAAATCCAGGTATCTGAAATTTTTTTTAGTTATTATACTGCCCAACTAAGCAAAAGTGCCGTAAGTCCAAAAATATTGAATATTGAGTTATATATGGTTTCCTATATTTCCAACCATGCAGAATTCAATGGGCTACTCAGAATTGCCGTATCTCCAACAGTGATCGAGATATAAAATAATTTTTTGCAATACCTAAGTGTATCAAAAGTTTTAAAATAATAAGCAAGACCTAAATACAATAGACTAACCAAGAATGCAGTAACTCCTTTGTACATACTGCATTTATGCTTAGTACACTGTACTTACTGCAGTCTTGCTTAGTGGTTATTTAATTAAACAGCTGATGTACTTACTGCATTGTATTTATGTTGATCATAAATTATGAGGTTATGTTTGTAACACATGAATTTGCTAAAAATTTGCTGTGTTCAGTTTAGGTTATAATAAGCCAATATTTGTGTTGTTGAAGTGGTTCAGAAAGTACCTATATAAATTATATTTAGTTAATTGATGTTTTGGAACATGAGTGCTTTAAAGTTTAATACAGTCTCAACTCGTTCTGAACTTATTGTAAACTTAGCTCTAAAAAGCACCAAGACTGACACAACAGTTGTACAAGATGAGAAATCAGAGCTAATTTTACCTACAAAATGTCCTTCCAGTGATTTATTAGAATCTAATGAAGAACCTCAACCATCTAGCTACACCATAACGTTGTTAGATGATGTTGGAGATGTGAGATTACCTGACAATATAACTCAACAGGTAACAGACAACCATAATATATTAGTTTATGAAATTAGTGAAAATACACTGATATCACGTCCACTGGAAGAATTTGATGTTGATAAATCTGTTTATTTAGAATCACATACTAACCTACAAGTTATAGATGTACCTGAAGTACTATTTGAAAATCTATTTACAAATGTGGCCCAACCAAACAATGATCATATAAACTTGGAAGAAGATTTAGGTGTTCCAGCTGTTAGTGTTGATTTTCTGATAACTGCAAATGAAAATAGTAAACAAACGAATGTATATTGTAATGACAATGCAGACCAACATATTGACAATATCGTCGTAGAAAATCAATTAACCCCTGTCACAAATAAAAGAAAAAGGTTTGAAACCAGTCTGGAAGAAAGAAAAAAACTTAAAGTTTAGAAATACTGTTCTTCAGTAGCGCACCTACAATATGCCTCTGGTGGGGGTTTTGGTTAGTCACCGAAATTTTTTTTATGATGTTACCATTGCTACCTCCATTTTGAGTCCTTAAAATGTGTACCTAACAGTGTCGGAATAGGGCCCGGGGGGGGGGGGGTTAACCCTCAAAACCCCCCTCTGCTTTTTACCTGCTTTTCAAACAATTACAAATTTCTTTATCAGTTTGGGCAGATTAAGAATTCAAAATTGTCGTAAATATTTCCAAATGAATGAACGTTTTGTGTATTTGTAGTATAATAAAAAATTTCAAGTAATTAATATGTTTACTTAAAAAAATTGCTAATCAGCACATCCGGCTAAGTGCTGGTGTAAAATAATCAAATTTTACGACTTTTTCGTCTGAGAATGTATTGAGTATCATGTATCATATTAATAATATGTATTAGAATTGCATATGCTATGCATACATATAGTTATATATAGTCGAATTTTTACCGTCAGAGCAAGCTGTATTAAAATATTTGTACTTAAAATTTAATTTTGTTTTATTTTGAACCCCGCATCTTTCGCGAAAAATAACTGCGGGACGTGACAGGACTTACAGGAAGTTAGTTATTTGCGCTTATTTTAGTGCAAACTTATTTCCGGCAAATCATTTTGTTTTTGCCGTGAGGGTCGGCCAAAGTTAACCTCGGAAAATGAAATCAGATAGAAAACGCAGAGCGGTACTTCGTATATATAGTGCATTTACGAAAATTGCTAATGTTTTGAACAGTTTGTTAGCTTTACTTGTAAGTCTTACAAGTAAAGTACAATGAGCTTTGTGAAGTGGAAAGTGCGGTACTTAAAAGTATATTTGAAGAAGCTTCCGAAGAAGAGTTAATCAGTGAGATGGATGCAACGGATAAATACAGTGTAAGGTACTTTGAGTCATCAAGTGTAAAAGGTAAGCGCAAATTTAAATTTCCTCCAATCGAGGGCGTTCGGAATGTTTATTTTTGATTGAGTCGATGGAAGATATCGAATCTGTATATATTCCAGTGTTCTTGGCTTTGGTTTGGTTACATAAGCATTTTAATGCTTGAAGAATGGCGTACAGCTCTCCTGTATGGATAGAGGTGGGTGGTGGAACGCAGAACTTTTGAATAGTACTATTTGCAGTTGTTACAGAATATCCGACACCTGTCTCAGTTGTAGATAATCTCGTCATATGAGTTTTTGTTGACCAGCTCTAGGAAACATTGCCTGAGAATTTGGCTGTTGGTTTCATTTTTGTGATAATTATTAAGCGAAACGTTAATTTTTGGTATGTTATTAATCCAAAGAGGAGTTGATGACAGTATATGAGTATCTGTTATTGAAACATCAACAGGTCGTGAAAGGGGAAGTAAAATTTGAGTTAATGTCTGGTATTTATTGTTAGGCTGACAATTATAGCGTTTGTAAATTAGCTTATATGGTTGTTTTCATTCGAAGACAACCTAGCAAAGTATGTCAGAAGAAGTTGTTGCCTGCGAAGCGAAAGGGGAAGTTCACCTATTTCACAGCGAAGGCTTTCGGCGGGACTGGATGTGAAAGCTCCGAGACATATTCGTAATGCAGTATTACGAAATAAGTCTTTGATGCTAACATGTATGCAAAGAATCAATTCAACTGCAATATTGTAACAAATTTATACCTACCCTAATGTTATTTTAATGTATTTTAAAATATGACCAATAATGCAGTTTTTACCTAATTTTCTGGGAAGTCGTTTACTGCAACTGGTTATCAATGAGTCATTAGCATAATTTTGTTAATCCGAAACCCGCGTAAATATAGCGAACCGACAATAGTTCATTTACTTCTTTTTGGAGTTTGTAGTTGTGAACGTATCTTTACCGCGGCAATATAAAATCAGGTCGTCAGCATATAAGTTCTACTTCACTGGGTTGTAAATATTCTTGCAAATATCATTTATAGTTATTATAAACAAAGTGAAACTTAGAACTGATCATTGGGGTACCCCGTTGTCCTGAACGTATATTGAGGAAGATTAGAGAGTAACTGTTGGATAAAAGATAATGTATTTCCCGTAATATAGTTTTCTTTTAATTTGGTCAATACAGTAGAACGTACTAGCATGTAATAGTGTCGAAGACCAGAGGACCAGTTGCGTTTTTTGGACACTCCTCAACGTACGTAGCTCTCTGTTGCTACGTAGTTCTGTGTTGTTCATTGTGATTTTGTGTACTCCACCTAACAAACCCTTGTGGATTAACAAACGTCATCGAATAAATGTCGTGTAGTGTGCGTGTAAAGCATCATCGATAAAAGTTCGATCGAACTTTTATCGGCCGTCCAAATTCGATGTGTGTGCGCCTAGCCTAAGATCAATATTATGATTTTGTTTGAAATTGGTTTCTTGTAGGCATATTATATTTCAATTGGTGATAAGTTATTGGATTCTTTCTAAGCAACAAAAGAATCCGTCACAATTCCATTGAATAAGTGTGAAAGTTGTTAGTGATTGGATTTTTCAGAATGTTGTGAATTTTCGGTTGGGTTATCATCGTCAGAAGTATCAAGAGATGCTTGTAATACTAGGCTATCTGCGTCGACTAATTCTGAAGGTAATTAGTGTTTGAGCTTCTACGCAGTAACGTAAGATGTTGTGTTAAAGATTCGATGTTACTGGATTGCATTGCTGTGGTATTGACTGTGAATTTATTATTCATAATTTTATTGCTTTTGTATTCAAAAGCAACGGAGTGATCAAGATTAATGTTTGTATTTCTCCTGGAAGGTCCGCAAATAATAAACTCATATTCTAAAATGTATTGTCTATATTGGTTTGCCACGAGCCTAGAGCTCTTGGCAGAATGAATTGCTTTCTTATCAGTAGGTTGATGATTATCAATGTAGGGCATAGACATTGACGTCCTGGAAACTATAGAATGCAAAAGGCTGAAATGGTATGGCCATGTAGAAAGGATGAATGATCAACGATGGCCAAAGAGAATGTTACAGTGGATCCCCACCAACCGCAGGAAAAAGGGAAGACCAAGAAGATCGTGGAGACAAGAAGTAAGAGACGCAATGGAAGATAGGGGTCTACAAGTAGATGACTGGAACGATCGCAAGCGTTGGAAGCTAGGTTGCGAGAAACGGCGGCAGCTGTAATAAACTCGTTATATATATATATATATATATATATATATATATATATATATATATATATATATATATATATATATATATCAGTAGGTTGATAACAAAAAACTAGACAATTGTTAATAAATATTGCAACTTGCTAGTTGCCTGGAACACGCTTCTTGCAGCAATGAAGAAAATATCACCAATCTGTACACAAATGCTTTGGTTTCACCAACTGTAGAACAAGTACTAAATAATATCTTTGAGTAAGTTAAGAGAATAAGTTAATAAACATTCGAGTATTAACAGTGGTTTTACCAACTGCAGAACAAGTACGAAATACTATCTTTGAGTAAATTACAGTCCGTTCACAAATTGTTGAGAGCACGAAATGTGCCTCAAAGTCATAAAACGGTCGTAAAATTTGTATCATCATAGACGTTCCTGAGGTGTTTATTCATTAAAATTAATTATATTAATAAAAATAAGAATTTAACCATTAACAATTTTGTAAATAAGAATACATTACCTCTTTGGATATTTTAATACTAATCTTCGCGTTTAATCACTTTACTAGAAAACCTGGAATTCATATCCGAAGGTACTATTCGTTGCAAGATAATTAGGATGGAATTCCCCAGATTTTTAATAACATAATGGGTATAAAGATGCCGGCTTTGGCCACGTACCTCGTCTGTTCAGTTTATATTCGAAACTTAACTTGAAAGGGTGAAGTTATTACGAACGAAAACAATTTTTTTGTTTAGTGCGTTTTTGATCGCATGTAATTTACGGCTAGTCGGTGTTTCCGCGTCTACGGCAGTAATTAGCGTCTCGAATATTTCTTTTGCAAATTATATGCAGTGCGTAAGTGATTTTTTATTCTATATACCTACGAACATATACATACCTTTCGCTCGTGCTCGTTTTGTTGGATTGTTTGTGGTGGCTTCATCATCAACATCATCAAGTTTTACACCGGTACTGTTGCGTACAGTCAGTAAGTCTGTCTATTCACCAAGAGAGAAGACTATTGTCCTGAATGTTCACGATGCTCTGGTTTCTCAGAATCCCACAAACACTATTCGCAACATAGTCGAAGGTTGTGCCAACATGACTGGCGTAGGGGAGTCAACTATATATAGGTTCCTACCAGAAAGAAAAAAACACGGTATAGCTAACCCAAACACAAACGAACACTTAAAGAGAGGGAAAAAGCCTTTTGAAATTGATGAATTTGCCAAAAATGGTATTCGAAGGAAAATTCTTGGATTTTTTTCAAAAAAGAAATACCAACCTTAAACAAAATTTTAGAAGAAGTTTGAGACGGCCCGGATTTGCCTCATATCGGACGAACTAAATTGTGGCAAGTTTTAAAAGAATTAAAGTTCCGGTGGGAGAAATCAGACCGAAAATCACTTTTGATTGACCGGGAGGAGATAATATGTTGGAGAAGAAATTATCTAAGATCCATACGAAAATTCAGGACTGAAGGAAGGCCAATCTTCTACCAGGATGAAACGTGGGTAAACTCAAGTCATACTCTAAAAAACATTTGGTCAGATAAAAATATATTAAGCTCCAGGCAAGCCTTTATGGAAGGTTGGTCTACTGGTATCTCCCCATCTTCTGGTAAAGGCAGTAGATTAATAATTTCTCACATTGGCAGAGAAAAAGGATTTGTTAAGCATGGTTTGTTGGAATTTCAGTCCAAAAGCATAAAAGACTATCACGAGGAGATGACAGCTGATGTTTTCGAAGAGTATTTTGAGCAGATGATTGAACACATACCACCAAATTCAATTATAGTATTAGATAATGCACCTTATCATTCACGACTAGTAGAAAGACTTCCAACGACTGCGTGGAAGAAACAGGATATTCTTGACTGGCTGCGGAATAATGAATAAGTATCTGCCTTACGAAGATGAAATGGTAAAAGCAGAACTTTTAAAAATTGCCCGGCAACACAAATCTAAGTTCAAGAAATACGTAGTTGACAAAATGGCGGAAAGGCGAAACATCACAATCCTTAGACTTCCACCCTACCACTGCGAAATAAATCCAATTGAACTCATTTGGGCACAAATGAAAAGTTATGTGGCTAGAAAAAATACGTCATATAAAATACAAGCTGTACGTGAATTGTTATACGAGTCTTTACAACATATTACAGAACAAAACTGGAAAGATGTAGTAAGACATGTAATAGAAGAAGAACAAAAAATGTGGGATCTTGATAACATAATTGATGCGACCGTAGAGACACAACCGCTAATTATTAACCCTCAAGACGACTCGGATTCCGAAGTTGATCCTATTTATTTTGAATTTGAATAGTTTTCTAATCGTATATTTTATAAGGTTGTAATAATAGTAGTTGTAATCGTAAGATATTAAAGGGGAAAGGCGCAAAATGTCGCCTGTCAAAATGTTCAATGTGTTTTAAATGTATCCATTTTTTTTTAAATCCTGAGAAAACTAAAAAGCATTTTTGAAAAATTTATCTGAACATGAATCACTATTTTTTTATCTGAAATAATGGGTACGGGATTTAGTAAAATTAAAACTATATTTAAACTTTTATTTGTGAACAATACAAAAATAAATATCTGACTTTTATTTATAGAACAATACAAAAATAAATATCTATTACAACATATTAACTAGAATTTTAACACAACCATCGTTTTAATAACTAAGGTAACTTTTCACTCAGCACCAAATCAGTACAAAGTTGAACTTTGCTCCTCATTTTTTAAACTTAAGGTTTAACTACCAAATCTAAAATTCATATTTAAACAAACAAAATGAGGAATATATAGATAAAACTACACACAACGCCAAAAGACGGATAGTAAATGGGAAATGAACGTGGTAAATAATCAAGTTGCTCTATGTCATTTTGATTGTTATTACAAAAACTTTTAAATATTTGTCGAGTAAATAGGACAATAAATATGGACAGGAAAATTTTTGTCGATTTATTGCCTCGACATCGTACTGCTCGTTACCAATGGCTTTTAGGTCAATGAAGATTGGGGCTTTTTCTGATGAAACAAGATTTGGACTGGTTGATGATGACAATCATCAAAGGGTATAGAGAGAGCCGGGCGTCAACAGCGACTTATCTTTCTCTGTTAAGTCGTTCACTGTCAAGGGAAAAACAATACAAATTTACAATCGCTCAATCCCATTAATTCGGAGAGCGAAATTTACTTTTTAAAGAATCGTGGTTATTAAATATATCAACGACAGAGACCAGAAAATAGAAAAAAAAAGAAACACTATTAATATAGATACCGTAGAGTTTTAAGACAGTGTAGCATTAACGGTTCCTTCTCCTCAGTCCTAATCCCTTTTGGGATGTGGTGACACCATTAAGCCTTTACAGTTTTTTCACGATTTCTCTCCATCCTTCTCTGTCCTGGGCTAGTTGTTTGGCTTCATGTAACCCTTGGTTAATCAGTATTTTTGTTTAATCTACCCAACGGCTTGGAGATCTTCCCCTAGGTCTCTTTCCTTCAACTCTACTCTCGACTATCAGTTTTTCCATAGTACCTGTTCTTCTAGCAATGTGTCCAAAATACTGCAAATATCTCTGTTGTATTTGTTTGAGCAATCTCTCCTTTACTTTAAGTTGTTCTAATATCGATACGTTAGTGCGATGATCAATCCAGGATATTCTCAACATGCGGCGGTATACCCACATTTCAAAAGCGTCCAGTTTATTTTTATCCGCTTTCTTTAAGGTCCACGTTTCGGATGCATATGTCGCTATGGGAAAAATAAGCGCCCTTACCAGCCTTAGTTTTGTGTGTATTGTTATGCTAGAATTTTTCCAAATTGCTACCAGTTTCATCATAGCTGTTCTAGCAATAGTCAACCTTCTACGTATCTCTCTGTCACATCCTCCTGTCGTTTGTTATTAGGGACCCCAGGTATATGAAACTATTTACTACTTCAAAGCCCCCAATTTCTTTAATGTGTTGAAGATTATTCCAAGCTCTGACTACTATCATGATCTTTGTCTTACTCCTATTTAGCTGTAGTCCATATGTTTTGCTTTTTTCCTCCAGACGTCTCATTATGTCTTCCATTTCTTCTTGATTTGCCGCGATTATTAAAGTGTCATCTGCATATCTCAAGTTATTGATTTTTTGACCTCCTACTGATATTCCGCCCTTCCATCCGTCTAGTACCTTTCACATAATGTGTTCGCTGTAGATATTAAACAGAGTTGGCGAGATTATGCATCCCTGCGTGACACCTGCCTCTGTTCTGTGTTGTTTATTTTTACTGTGCACTTATTATTTTCATAAAGACTTCTGATTAGTTGAATTAAGTGGTGGGGTGTTCCCATTTCCGCTTTGACTTTATCGAAGGCCTTTGTGTAATCCACAAAGCACATAAGCATAGGAGTATTGAATTTACGAGTTTTGTCGATTAGCTGTCTGACATTAAGGATGTCTTGTGCCTTTTCCTGGGACAAATCTCGCTTGTTCTTCTGATATCTGAGGCAATAGAAAAGCTTTTAGTCTTTCATGTATTACATGAAGTAGAACCTTGCTTGCATGCGATATTAGGGTTACCGTTCTGTAGTTGCTGTAATCTAGCGGAGTTCCTTTTTTGAATATAGGGATGAAAGTGAATGTTGTCCAGTCATTGGGCCACTCTCCGGTTTCCCAAATCTTTTTGCAGATCATATGCATAACATTTACTCCGACATCTCCAGTCTCTTTTAAAACTTCTGCGGTTATCTAGTCTGCGCTAGTTGATTTTTGATTGCCTTTTCTACTTCTGACTTTAGAATGTTTGGTTCTCTCTCTGCAGTGAACTCATCGTGATTTGCATTCTGGGGATCAACTGCATATAGACTTTGACAATATTTTCTCCATACCTCCGCAATCCCTTTCTCGTCCTTTATAAAATATTGGTTTTGATCCATTATTGTTTGTGTGATTGATTTAAATTCCCTGGATAGATATCGGACTTTGTTATATAGCTCATGAGATTCATACCGGTTTGCATGTCTCTCTAGTTCTTCGCATTCTCATTTATATGTTTATTTTTATCATCCCTACTTGCTCTTTTAATTTCTCTATTTAACCTTGCTAATTTGTTTTTGTTGCTGTCGTTTTGATATATGAGAGATTTGATTCTCCTTCGCTCTTCGAGAAGTTGCAGCGTTCTGTCTGTCATCCAGTGATTTCTTAGCATTTCAGCATTAACAGTTAGAAGGACACAAATATAGAGAGCAGATAGAAATTGCAAAGGATCAGAATTAACAAGAAGGTAACAAATATAATTGAGGGAATCTGATGATGATCATGGGTGACTTCTAGAATCGGATACTCGACAGCAGCAGGAGTAAAACAGAGGTTAAACAGAAGTATAAAAAATGCATACTGCATACTCGGTAAACTCTATTTGTAGTCTATAACTGCGGTCAGTAAAATGTAACGCACATGTGAAAAATCTAAGGAATAAACAGGTGGATCAATCAAAAAAAAGACTGCAAAGAACCAACACATAAATATAATTACACAATAGATTAGTAAAAATATCGAGATACGAATCATCAACAAAACGATGGTCAATTTTTGAAACCCAGGAATAACATGAATGCGACGTTTTTTGAAGTCGTGTGTATTACTAGACTGCCCAAAACTGTTATTTTAATAACTTAGGCAATATCTTTCCACATATTACCAAATCGAACAAAGTCCAACTGATATTATAAATTATACATTTAACTACTACAACTAAAATTCAAATTTAAACGAACATTAACATTTTCAACGATAATTAAACAAGTTTATCAAAAATAATTTAAGTATAAAACGAATTCCATGAGAAATTTTTTTTTATTTCAAATCCTTTATAAAAGGTATATAATAAAATACCCAAACGGGCTATATCACAACTATATTACAGAACGTTTTCGGAATGTAAATTCCATCATCAGTGTAACGAAGAATACATGCTATGAGCCACTAAAGTATATGGGTGAAAACCCGTTAAATGATATTAATTTATAGATATGTTACATTATATATTATTGCAAATTAGGATGTTCAAGTTACCGTTGGAATTGGTAACATGGCAACGTATGGCTCTACATAGGTTACATGGTCCTGAGACAAAGTGTCTTCGAGGACCTGTTGATAACAACTCACAACTAACAATATGCTAATATATATACTAATATGCCTCCACTTTTCCCTACCTAGCCTCAATAATAAATGACAACAACAACATCAGTCAAGAAATACAAGCACGAATTCTTAGCGGTAATAAGTGCTTTTATGCATACAAAGACTTAATGAAAAGTAAGTTACTGAATCGTGAGTCTAAGCTTAGAATCTACAAAACAGTAATTAGACCAGTGGTCACATAATGATGTGAAACGTGGACCCTCTCATCCATTGATGAAAATCAACTGAGAATATTTGAGCGCAAAATACTAAGGAAGCTATTTGGACCAACCCAATGCAGCGATGGTTCGTGGAGAATTAAACTGAACCACGAGCTGGATGAACTAATGCAGAACGCAGATATTGTTAGATTTGTAAAGTCACAAAGACTAAACTGGCTTGGTCACCTAGAAAAAATGCCAGATAATCGAGCTGTAAAAGTAGTCCAGAGATGGAAGCCCCAAGGAAACAGAACAAGAGGAAGGCCCCGTAAAAGATGGATAGATGACGTAGAGAGGGATCTTAAAACCATGAACATCCGACAGGGCAGAATGGAAGAACATTGTTAAGCAGGCCAAGACTCACAAAGGGTTGTAGCGCCATTAGAAGAAGAAGAAGATATCGGCCTTCGACGGTAATCCAAAAATATTATATTATACTAATACGTATGTTGATAGACCTTGATACGACGATGAGAGTCCAAGCCACGTTAAACGAGCACGTGACTGCAATTAGAGACGAATCGAACGAAGAACAAACGATCAAACATATTACAGAAATAGTGCAAAATGTAAAGGATAAACACTTAAAGACAGATAGATTAATGAAGAAAAAATCATGGATGACAGATGAGATCCTGAATGTAGAATGTAGAATGTAGAAAATGGGGCGGCCAATAGAGCCTGATACACTGCGACCTTTGCAGATCTATTGTGTTTCCCCCTTATTTTAAAGCACTTCATCTAGCTTGGTCCTCTTAATGAGACTCAACAGCCTTGATAGTGGCCTTTTCATGTAGCCTGGTGCTTCCGGTTTTTCCTCTCCGAGTTCTAGAAACCGCATTCGTGCGAGACCTTCGCAATGGCACAAAACGTGTAGAGCGGTTTCCTCTTCTTCCAGACAGAAACGACAGGTGTCCTCTTCTGTCAGGCCTATGAGACTCAAGTGTCTATTGAGTCTACAGTGCCCAGTGAGCAGACCCACTATCATTCTGACAGTCCTGCGTCTGTGCGAAAGTAAGTCTGCTGTAAATTTAGCCGAATGTCCTTTGATGAACTGTTTGGCCTGCCTCTGTCCTGGTGAGTTGTTCCACCACTCAAGAGACTTCTGTTGCACCCATTTGTGTATGGCTGCCCTTTTTATCGTATTTGCGATTCCAAAGAAGGGTTCCGGACCAACCAGTGGCGTAGATGCGCCTTCTCGGGCCAATTCATCGGCCTTCTCGTTGCCACGATGACCCTTATGTCCCGGCACCCAGGCAAGTGTCAACCTGTTTCGACTTCCCACCTGAGAGAGGACATCCAAACAGTTCCATACCAGCCATGAATCGACCTGTACCGAACTGAGAGCCTTTAGAGCCGCTTGACTATCCGAATAGATAACGATGGAGTCGTTATCTACATTTCGGCCGATTAGTTCCATAGCGCACCTGTGTATAGCAGCTAATTCGGCTTGAAATACGGTCGCGTATGTTCCTAGACATACCCGGATTTCCGTCCTTGAAACCCAGAAAATTAAAGCAATGTTTGTAAAATGTGGCATTTAAGCAGTTAGTAACTGAACCTACTAGAATTACGAATGTTACTGAAACTTTAATTGATTATGTTCTTGTTAATAATAACTTGGTTAGTTGTTTTTTTTTTCATTCAACTCAAAAGTTGAGTGATCACTGAATAATATCGGTCACTTTTAGTAATAGTTTTCAAAATTTTAATGTCTCTAATACTATCTTTAAATAAATTAATAACATGAACAATGTTGATTAAACTATTAAATATATTTGAAACTCACTCAAAAATAAGGTTATAAAATTTCAAATTTTATAATCTTTTTAGTGTTCGCCTTATAAACAAGACATAAATAAGATCGTCTAAATTTGAATCACTATTTTTTATCTGAAATAATGGGTACGGCGTTTAGTAAAATTAAAACTATATTTACAGAACTTTTTTTATAGAACAATACAAAAATAAATATCTATTACAACATATTACAACCCATTAATAGCCAAAGTATCAAAAACGAAACATTTCTTTAATTTTTTTTTCTACGATTTTCATATGATAAATATTATAGTTTATGTATCGATCTTTTATATAAATAGTTTATTAACGTGTTTGTTATATTAATGGTCCATATTATGTTTTGTATAATTTTTGAAATACAGTAGACTCCCTCTATAACGAGAACTGAAATGACAGACTAATTACCTCGTTATAAGCGGATCTCGTTATATCCAACAACAATAATACTGTGCATACATATGAATATGTAGTTTTCTAAAACATTAACTTTCTATAGTGAAGCCATTCGGAGCAATATAAGATGCTAATAAATATTGTTTGAATGGCGTTCTTAAAACAAAGTTGTATACTTTTATCGTCAATGAAATGCATTAAAACAAAAAAGAGTTGTTTACTTTTACTGTCAATGATATACGTTAAAACAAAAAATCTGTATTCTGTAAATATATATAAAGCGTATTAAGTTATTTTGTCATTTTTGACTGGTTTAAATTGTCCAGTATTCTATCTATCATATTTTCTAAAGATGTGAAACAGTTTTATGCTTCTTTATTTGCGTTTTGTCCTTGGAGTTTCTGACAACCTTTAAAACACGTGTGAATGGTCAACCCAATACAATGACACTTGTGAATCATAAATTTTACATTTCCGACTAAGAATCATAAATTGTAAAAAGTTTATTGCGGGCGGCCCGCAGTTGAAAAGGGTATCTATTTATAGCTACGACCGGTCCAAAACGTAAAAAACACGTTTTTCAATCTTATTTTTTCTCGTTATAAGCAAATTTACCTCGCTATAAAGGGTTATAGTTCAATAGAAATTTCACGGGACATCTAATGTACCTCGTTATAAGCGAAACCTCGTAATAAGCGTGTTCGTTATAAAGGGAGTATACTGTAATAATCAAAACACTCTAAATTTACTAGTATCTGTCGGTGTCGTTTGAGCTCTCATAATAAATCACAAGATATTTAAAATTAGACCAAACCAGAATTCCTTGTTCAGTTAGAGATTGTAGAATAATATTATCCAAACATAATTTGAAAGATGACTACTCATAAAATTTTATAACGCCTTAGAGATAATGTTTCGTTTATGAAAATTTGGCGCGATCCGTGACTTTATTATCAATATTGGATCGTATACCAATAATACAAAATTTTTCAGTCTTAACTATTATTTCCCACTGTGTAGTGGTTTCTTTGGTATAATAATAGTGAGTCTTTTTGAAGTATTTTTACCGTGAATCAAGATGTCCAGAGAGTATGTAAAATTTGTTATTAGTGTTTTGTAAATCCCATATACATATTCCACATAAATATTATTACCAGATAATATTCCATATACATATTATCAGATATGTACGATAATACATTTACATATACGTATTCTGAAACGATCTACTATTTTTAGATTGTCCGAATATGAAATGAAGAGACCTCTTTCAGTGAAAGAACTACAAGCTATACTGGAGGATGATTCTGATTTAGAAGAAGCGGATGAGATAGATGCAGTTTATATACCTCCTTTAGTTGATGTGTTAACAGATGAAGAGGATGTGGATGATAATCTTCTTATAGAGGAAGGAGCTTTGACTGATATCGCTGGTACATTCGAGATCCACACAAGGTCTCGAGATGAGGCTAAGACGCCCACAGAATTCATATTGGAACCATCTAAAAGTAGGGTTGAAAGTAAAGAAAAGTAAGTTCCCAACGAAAACGCAAACCAACGCAGTATACACCTGACTGATCTAAATCGTCAGAAAACTATTCCTCTTCTCCAAAAGAAAATGAATTTAATAAAAAGGAAGAAATGAAGCTGAGACTTGCTGGGAAAACACCCTTTGAAATATTCTCTTTATTTTTTGACGATATTGTATTCCAGAAGATACTTGAATTCAGCCTGACGTATGCTCGGTACAACAACAGACATGATTTCAAACTCTCTCCAGCTCAACTGCAGAAGTTTTTTGGTATTTTAATCCTTACCGGTTATCATACACTTCCGGCGTGTGATATGTATTGGTCAAAAGACCCAGATAAAGGCGTGGAGCTCGGGGGAAAGTGCATAAAAAGAAATCTTCATGTTTCCGATAATAACTTAAGACAAAATGATAAATTTGCCAAAATACGTCCATAATTTTTGCTGATGAACGAACGATATTTGCAGTTTGGACTATTTGCTCATAATATGTCTATAGATGAACAAATGGTTCCTTGTTTCGGCCGACTTTCTGCAAAAATGTTTATGAAGGGTAAACCAGTGCACTTTGGCTTCAAGGTCTGGTGCTTGTGTAGCTCAGAGCGCAAATTCAGAAAGGCAGAAATCTAAATACACATTAGGGACGCAAGTAGTTTTGGATCTGCTACGTGTAATGCAAAACCGTTCAGAACATAGAGTTTTCTTCGACAACTTCTTTTAGAGTTATGCACTACTCCACATTCTAGGTGAAAGAAGAATTTTCTTTACTAGCACCTTGAGAGAGAATAGGTTACCAGGATGTCCTCTACTGCTTGGAAAGAAGAACGGTGTAAATTTGATCATGCTTTCGACAAAAAGGCAGAAGTATCAGTTCATCCAATGTCAATGGAACGGTTCATCCAATTGTTACAGTTAAAAGATATAATCGGAAGATACGAAAGGAAGATTCAATACCTCAGCCCAATATGATTAACGATTATAACCGACATGAGGTGTTGATCTCCTAGATAATTCGGTATCAAATTACAGTATCTGAGTAAGAAATAAAAAGTGGTGGTGGCCCTTGTTTATGAACCTTGTGGATTCCACAGTTATAAATTCATGGAGAATTTAATCTCCTCCTCTTTTAAACTTAACGTTTAAATACTATATCTAAAATTCATATTAAAACAAAACAAAATGAGGAATACATAGATTAAGCTAAACACAACTTCAAAAGACTTGGATGGTATATGGGAAATGAACATCGTAAATAATCAAGTTGCTCTATGTCATTTCCTCTCCTACCTCGTGAATACTATCAAGCAGAATTTGGAGACCTTCAATATTATCTGAAAGAATTACTGTATCGTCTGCATATCTAATCACATTAAGTAGTTCCCCGTTGATTTTTATTCTATATGGTTGTCTCTCAAGTGCCTTTTTAAATAACTGGTCCGAGTAAACATTGAACAGTGTTGGCAACAAAATGCAACCTTGTCTGACTGCTCGTTGTATGGAGATTTCATTGGTGTAGTTATCTCCAATTTTTACGATAGCAGTTTGATTCCAGTACAAATTTTTAATGACACGAATATCCTTGTCATCTATTCCGATATTCTTCAGTATTTGCATTAATTTTACATGTTGTACTTTATCGAATGCCTTTTTGAGGTACACGAAACATGCCAGGATAGATTAGTAAAAATATCGAGATATAGTTCGTCCCAAACCCTTCTTTCAGTGCGTCATAGTTAATCGAATTCTCTCTAACACATTAAGCTAGAAGTAACAGAAAAAAACGTGAGTCTGTGATTATTATACATAGAACTTAGAAAAGTATTTATCGTAAAGCTAATTCTACTTACGGATGTATAATTGGTTGGAGTTTAGAATACGCTAAATAGATATCCAATCCATGATGCGCATAAATATAATTTGACGCAGATTGTCTCGATCGTGACAGTACTTTCACAATGTCAACTGATAAAATGATAATTGTCATTCCAGGTTAGTATTATCAGACATTTTACAGTGAAAATTTAATTTTGTATTTATTGTCATAAAAATATTTTAAATATGCCGAGATATATCGAGAAAGAACAAAGACTAACATTAAAACTATTAAATTATTTTCAATTAGAAAAAGAAAAATTACGATCCTGCAACTGTCAAATTTAACTAAAATGTCATGCAATAATTCTCGACATTATTGTCATTATTAGTCAATCCTATATGACGTCAAAATTAGTGACACACTGAAAGAAGGGTTTGGGACAGACTGTAAGAATCATCAAGAAAACGATGGTCAATTTTTGAAATTAAGGAATAACCTGAATGCGAATACAATATCTTTTCACATATTACCAAATCGAACAAAATCCAACTGATATTATAAATTATACATTTAACTACTACAACTAAAATTCAAATTTAAACGAACATTAACATTTTCAACGATAATTGAGGACCCTAGAAGTAAAGGGGTATAAGTGATAAAAAGTAAATTTTGAGTAAACGCCGTTCAAAGTTGAGCCTTCACTGTAATTGCCATGATTATTTAATGCTAGTTTTTCTTGTCCGGTTTAGTAACTGTAGGCATTATTATTACACTTCTCAACAATTGAAGTGGATATTATGAAAATGTGTATTTTATTTTTTGTTCATAAGGTCAAATAGAAAAATGGAGTAATATAAATAAAGATTTATTTTCACTTCGTATTTTCATTCAGATGAACCGAAAGAAAGAAATTCTTTAAGAAAAAAAAATAGAAAGTAAACAAAAATTGTAAAATTAACAACCTAAAACTTCTATTCCTGCTCAATTTCTAATATCCCGAAAAGAAAAATTAAAAGTATGTGTCGCCTTAGTGCTCTAACTGTATTTGGAAGACCTCTTATTAAATTATTGATGAACTGCTGCGGTATACGTTCCCAAATCGCGCGTAATGTATTGGCCAACTAATTTAAGGTTGGGGCGGTTGAAGGAGCCTGTTTTGTTGCCTAGACATTTCGGCCCAAACATGTTCAATGCAATTCATATCAGGTGAACACGGTGGCCACTCCATTCTTGTAATGCCATGAGCTTCTATACACTCGTTGACAATTCTCGTACGGTGAGGGCGAGCATTATCATCAATCAGAACAAATTCTTCGCCTATTGCACCAAAAAATGGAACAACTATTGGTACTATGACTCTGTCTCGATATCGTGTAGCAAAACAAATTAATATTGCTTTAGAGGAGCTATAATATTGCTACCCATCCAAAATGATAACAAACTCAACTAACAGACTGACACAGTGGAACAGGGGTACAAGTGCACTTGTACCTCTTCTCTTCCAAGCCCTACTCGTAGTTGGCAAAAATTTACTTCTAGGGTCCTCAATTAAACTAAGTTTATCAAAAATAATTTAAGTATTAACCCTTTCATTACTGATTTCATTTTAGCGAAATAAAACAGTTTAAAATGACTTTAATGATATTCGTTGACACCTGGAGACCTAACAAAGCGATTGAATTTTTTTTTACATTGTTGCGTGTCCTTGTATCCTTAGAAAGGACATGGGACATATATGTCCCATTAGTGTTGAATGGTGGGATGAATAAATCCCATCAGTAAAGAAACAAACTTATATTCAAAATGAAAAAAAGGTACATTACACAAAAAACATTACTTCTTATGAATGATGTGGTAAAAAACAATTTTTGCATAGAGGCACATTGCACCCTATACAAATAGTCGTAGTTCGAGTTTCTGATTTATTTTTTGAACATCTAAAGCACCGTCTCCTAGTAGGTATTTGTTGTGGCAAATGATCTCCAACATTGATCATATGTTTCTGTCGTTTAGATATTCTTCCAGAATTTTTACTTTCCAACATCAATTTTTAGTTCCAATTTTTAGGTTATACACGTGATATGTAGGTTGCATACTACTAGCTAATAAGTAAGAAATGTCTAAAAATACGGATGCGTTCAAATAACATGGGCTTTGGAGACGAACAGATGCCAGTAGATTTTTTGAAATCCGCTGGGACATATATGTCCCCACAGTAATGAAAGGGTTAAACGAATTCCATAAGAAAAAAAATTATATTTTATTTATCATGTTAGTCATACTTTCGGGAATTTCAAATACCGTCTGTACCGCCTCAAATATTGTCAGCCAGTAATCGGTGGCCTTGATTTGGCGTACCAATCTTACCAGATGTGGATTTTTTTCTGAAAAATACAACATTAATAAATTATAAATAATATTAGTGTATTTATTAAGATTATTATTTTTTAATCTTAAGCAAAAGGAATATATCCTGCAAATAACACTTGCGTTAGTTGCAGTACATGCTTTTAAGGTGTAGTGATTCTGATAATTTGAAAATGATTTAAAGCACAAATTTTATTGCACGTGATATAAACCCCAATGTAACATTATAAAACAGTGACGGAGATTTTCTAAAATAAATTATTCAGCATTGTTCTGAAAATGTTTAGGTTTTAACTAGAATGTTTAAACATGCCAATTTATTTCAATTCTTGTCTTAAACTTTGTAGGCATTTTAATCAACATTATATGCATATGATAATATACGTACGTAATCTCTATAGGTTCAAAATATTTATAATTTTCAAAAAGGAGAAGGTCTATTTAGAAGCCCTTAACTTTCTTAAAAACGATTAAAATTTTCCAGCGGCAGAACGTGATTTGCAGATTGTGGATAATTTTATTAGTTAATATTAACAGGTTGTGTTTGTAATGTCCTGTGATTATAACACACAGAATTGTTAGTTCTATAATAAATAGTGATATTATTAGGTGAACTTGTGTAGTAAAAATGTCACAAACGTCTAAGTTTACTCCTGTGAAATTAAAGTCTCATTTAACCGTGCCAATGAAAAACTTTACTGTTAAATGTACATGATGCTCTTGTACATGAACATTTTATACGTACTGTTCGAAGTATAGTTTCTAAGTGTTCGGATATGACTGGAGTTGGAGAAGTAACTATTTATAGACTTTTAAAGCAACGAAAGAGTTAAAGTATTACAGAAGCACCTAAAACGTCAACAAAAAAAAAAACCCACTCATATAGACGATGCTGTGAAACAATCGATTCGAAGAAAATTTCAATAATTTTATTTACAAAAAAAGATTCCTGCTTTGGATAAACTTTTAGTAGACATTAATGAAGACGAATCTTTGCCAAACATTAAAAGAGATAAATTGTGAAAAACTTTACGTGAATTAGGATTCGATTTTAAGGATAACAATAGAAAAGCTGCGCTTATAGAGAAAGACGAAATTATTTGTTGGAGGAGGCAATATTTAAGGGAAATTTTAAAATTGAGGAGAGAAGGCAAAAATATTTTTTATTTAGATGAAACATGAATAAATGAAATAAATTTCATAAAAAGAGTTTGGCAAGATAAACTGGTTACAAATGCTCGTCAGGCATTTATAGGAGTTTTGTCTACGGGCTTAAAATTTCCAAATGGTAAAGGTCGTTTAATGTTTAATTATCACTCATACTGGAGGAGATAAAGGATTTGTTGATGGAGGCTTACTAGATTTTATTTTATTATTAGATTAGATTAGATTAGATTTTATTACCAATTCTGCAATAGTCATGGGCAATGCCAGTTAGCATTCAAGATTAAGTTACCTAACACTAAATGGATAACACTTAACAAGGTGGACGAAGGAGCTTATTCCCGATCTGAGACCGTGGTGGGAATGTAAGTTCAGGAAACTAGACTACTTCCTGACGCAGTTTCTGGCCGGACATGGTAGTTTTGGCACCTCCACAAATAGAATAGGCAAATCTGCCTCGGCAGACTGTACTGTTTGTGTGGCACCGGACGCTCCCGCCCAAATTTTTAACTGACAGAGATGGGCAAATGAGATGGGGGATTTCGAGAGGCGAATGGGTTTCGGGCTGGATTAAAGAAACATTGTAAACATAATGTTGAGAGGAGAGAAAGAATGGAGAGAAGTACACTGTCTGATTTCTGGGGTGATGAAAAAAAAAGGAGCAGGAGGACAGAGGAGGAAATTGAACCAGGGATCTGAAATTTATAGTTAATATTATTTATTAGCAAGAACTCTCGGATTGGCTAATAACCAAAGAAATAGTAGTGCCAGCAGAAGGTTTACTCAAAAACGAGTTACTGCAGCTATGCAAACAATATTCACCAAAATTAAAGAAGTACAATATAGATGAAATCGTAAAATAACATGGAATTCAAGTGGCAAAAAGCTATAAGCAGTGTCACAGCAAAGGAAGAAACATTCTGAAAACTCGATATGTTAATAGAGGACACGATAGAACCGATTATTTCTGTAGGAAATGAAGAAACTGATGATGACAGACAAGAAGACAACTTATGTATTTATTTATGTAATTATATCTTTATATTACTAATTATAAGTTTATATGACGCTAGTACCCAAAATATATTATTATTAAATTGTAAGGAAATGTCCTAAACCAATATTTAGTATTTTTTATAAAAATTAATGCGGTTATGTAATATAGACGATTTAATTTTTTTATATTAAAGTAATTTTATGTTCTCCGTCACTGAGGCGTTCAGTTATTGCTTAATCCTTTAAGGTGTGCTTATTTGCATTTTATGATGTATTATATTTGAGGTTGGTCGAGGTGATCATATTAAAGTAGAGTGAAAATTTAGATAAGGAATCAATTACTACGTTTTTTCTGCATTGGCCAACCCTGTATTCACATCTTTGCTATAAAATTTTTGCTATCAATCATTTTCAAATGCACTATAGGCGAGGCAATGATGCAAATACCAAATTTTTGCAGTAGGATGGATCACAATGGAACTTTCTGCATTCGATTCGTATGAGTGTCAGGAAATTTTGTGAACAAAAAGGATGTGGAAATGAAAATTGTATTGTTGAACAAGGAAAATGCATTTTCCAAAGCGCATTTCGAAGTGATGAAACTGATAAATTTTTAAATAAATATGAAATAATTGACGGAAAGTAGTTAATATTATTACTTAAGAGTTTTTGGGGTCACTGAACATGAACAACATGACGGCGATGTTCGCAGAGGCACCTGAACCTCGTCTCCTGGACTTTTTTTGGAAATTTGATACAAAATCAGTGCAAACTCGTTACTCGTGGGGTTTTGGGGTCGCTGAATACTAATATCATGCCGGCGATGGTGTGCGAAGCACCTTATGCTCAAGACAGGAATGGTTTTTTGGAGTTTGTGAACTGACACACAATTTCGGTGAATAGTGAAATAAACTGGGAAAGTTTTGGGAAAAATCTGAAAGCAGATATGAATAAGTCAACAATAGAATACCGGGTTTGGATTTCGTAAGGTATTAATACTTTGAATCAAAAAGGCTTGTTTATTTGCAGTTTGTGGAATTGGGAATTTTCATCACAGAACTTAAATAAAATCATTTAAATTTATAAATAGATGATTGCTCAATGAAACTGGAGAGAATCTGAGAACAGAAAGGGAAATAGCTGAAAAAATTGGAGAATGCGTCTTGTCAAGTTTCAATTTGAACTCTTTTTATTAGAGGCGTACAATACGTGGGGCGCCAAGATGTTATGGATTTTAAGTACAAAAACAATCAATTTAGTCTAATGCTTGTATTAACGTTATTCTGGCCAAATATACCAGCCATAACCTTATTGCAAATTAAATTCTCAGAGTTATTTGTGCGTCTAGTCAAACACGAGTTTCCAAATATTTCCAAAAATTTTAAATAACTAAATTAGGAACACAAATATATTCATCTATTAAACTAATAATAAGCAAAACCATACATATAACAATAACAATTGATTCTACAGGGTGTTTCAAAAAAAGGTAACCCCGTCTCTAGGGTAGGTAAAAAACTGAAAAATAATTGGGGTTTGTTTAGTAAAAAATTTTTGTAACGTCATCCGTTTTCAAGATACAGGGCTTTGAAGAAAAAAAAATTTACGCATTTTTTACGATTTTGCCGAAACTACTGGCAACATTGTAATGAAATTTTATACGAATATGTTTTAGAAGCAGATACATCCCATGAATTTATTTTTATATCTGATTCTCATAGAGGGCGCTAGTTACACTTATCGTACTAAGTATTAGTCAATATAACTTTTTTAAGAGTATAATTATTAATCAAAATTTCAAGTAAACTTAAACATCATTCAATTTTACACGAAAAAGGTACTCCTGGTAAAACTCGATACTGTGTACCGTTTTCGGAATATTTTGATTTGAAAATTATGAAGTAATAATTGATGCTGGTATAAAATAGTTAGTAATTAAACAAAACTCTTAAGAAGAAAATTAAATTAATGACTAAGAACATAAAATAAAATTCAATTACAGTAAGTGTTCAAAATGCCCTCCATTTTCGCGAATACATAAGTCTATTCTTTTTTCTAAAGATTCCATTAACCTTCTAAACGGTAGGGGATCAGCTATGATATCATTAAATTGACGTTGAATTCTTTCTTCCAATTCTTGGCGTGAATTTACCTCTGTAGCATAGACTTTTTACTTAATATACGACCAAACTGCGTAGTCCAAAGGGTTAAAATCGCATGACCGAGGAGGCCAATGAATCGGAGCTTCTGCACCTCTACCAATCCATCGATTCGGAAAATGATTACTCAACCAAATACGACACCTTCTATCAAAGTGTGGTGGAGCTCCATCGTGCATAAAAAATAAAGATCTTCGCTCATTTAGCGATAAATCTTCTAATATCTCGAATAAGGAATTGTTTAAAAATCAAGATACATATCACCATTTAAATTTCCAGGTAGAATATGATAACCTATTAATTTGTTACCTAAAGTTGCTGCCCAAACATTAACTTTAAATGAGTGTTGGTAATGTGATACCCTTTTGACTCGTGGATTCTCATCACACCAGTAGTGTGCATTATGGGAGTTAAACATACCTTGTCGCGTAAAGGTGGCCTCGTCCGTAAAAAGAATGCATTTTAAAAAATTTGAATTGTGGGCTGTCCTTTGTTGCAATGTTTCACAAAAATCCACTCTAACCGGTAGATCATCTGCCAAGAGCTCTTGGACTTGTCTGTAATGATAAGGATGCAATTGCTGTTCTTTCAGTATCCGCCAAGTACTTGAAGAAGAAGTATTTGTTTGTCTTGCTATATTCCTTACGCTAACTGTTGGATCTTGATCAAGTAAATTTAAAATATTATTTTCTTTATTAATTGTTCTTGCTGTTCTTGGTCTACCAGAATTTATTTTATTTGGTCTCAATTCCCAGTTTCTCGACAACGTCGTTCAACGGCTCTAAATGTTTTTTTACTTGGTAATTTTCTTCTAGGAAACTTTTCTGCATAACGTGTCACAGCTGCACTAGAACATCCTAAACATTCGCCTAAGGTTAATAACATGTCAGTGTATTCAACATTTGAGTACATTTTGATTTGATTTTACAAATAACAAGGTTTAAAAACTCTAATTATTGTTGATTTATCGTCATAACAATCAATAAATGTCAGATTTCCATGGCACACTTGGAGAAAATAGAGGTATACCTATTAGAACTTTATCATTACTACCAGCATCAATTATTACTTCATAATTTTCAAATCAAAATATTCCGAAAACGGTACACAATATCGAGTTTTACCAAGAGTACCTTTTTCGTGTAAAATTGAATGAATTTTAAGTTTACTTGAAATTTTGATTAATAATTATACTCTTAAAAAAGTTATATTGACTAATACTTAGTACGATCCGTGTAACTAGCGCTCTCTATGAGAATCAGATATAAAAACAAATTCATAGGATGTATCAGCTTCCAAAACATATTC
Organism: Diabrotica undecimpunctata; assembly: GCF_040954645.1. Lineage (NCBI taxonomy): Eukaryota > Metazoa > Arthropoda > Insecta > Coleoptera > Chrysomelidae > Diabrotica > Diabrotica undecimpunctata. Next base: position 55,189,335 of record NC_092812.1, read on the forward strand.
GTATAAAATTTCATTACAATGTTGCCAGTAGTTCCGGCAAAATCGTAAAAAATGCGTAAAATTTTTGTTTCTTCAACGCCCTGTTTCTTGAAAACGGATGGCGTTACAAAAATTTTTTAATAAGCAAACCCAAATTATTTTTCAGTTTTTTACCTACCCTAGAGACGGGGTTACTTTTTTTTAAACACCCTGTATAGAAACGGAATTAATATGAATACATTTAATACGAGAAAGATTCCAAATTGTTGAACGTCACTAATAAAAACATTTCTTGTCAATTGTGTCTGTATGAATTTAATGATAAGGGCCTAATGAATTTCGCACGTATAAAATTTCCATTTATTATAATTAACACAAAACAAATTAAAAGAAAGAGAAGTTATCTACTTACCTGCGTTTGGCATGTTGAGTAGAGATATTATAACTCGCAAAGCAAATGTTTTTATCTCGGTTATTTGTTCCTGGTCTTCATTAGGTGCGCCAATTGGTAATTCCAACGAAAATATCTTATTCAGTGGCTCAATAAATAGGTCCGTGGCTAAAACAAATTAATATTTTTAGTTAACAAGTATTAAATTAGCCACTGCCTACACACAGAAAAGTTGCTCAAAGTTCTTCTCAGAGCATTCTTTCAGTGTGTCACAGTTATTAAATTTCTTTCTAAAGCATTAAGTTGGATGTGACAGAAAAAGCGGTAGTTCCCTGATTAAACTAGGTTTGATTCGTTGATATTTAAAATGCTCGCTGTCTATAGCCAATCAATTACGAACATTTGACGTAAAGCTTCATCCATGTTGGCCATCCTTTCGAAGTTGTTAAAGAGTGAAGCTCAAATCAGTATTAGACAGTATTTCACAGCGCTGTGCATTATTTTGTGTTTTGGATCATTTATCTTTTCTTTAAAATATTTTAAAACTGTTAAGATATAAGGAAAAGGAACAAGTAGTGATACTCATATTACTTAACTACCTATTTTCAATTAGAAAAGGAAGCTGGACAAACTTTATTACCAATTTCTGCTGTTTTTTGAAGTAAGTTTAAAATTAAGCTGAAAATAAAATTGTTTTACCAACAGTTTATTTCAGCGTGTTGGTGTGACGTTAGGAATTTCTTTGCCAACTCTAAGACGATTGGTAAACGAAGGTATCCAAAAAGATTCTGATTATTCCATCACAATGAGCGAATCAGTAGCCACTAGTTTTGAAGCCAAATTGATAATAAATAAATACGAAAATGCCATCAGGACTCATGTATAGAGAATGTTTAGTAAAGGTAAAAGCACTATAACTGGTTAGTTTAAATATTTCAGCATATTTCTGATAGAAAGGCAGGACTAACTAACTTTCCAGAGACATTTCTTTTAAAAAATCGTTACTGACAACTAGTTGTTACATATTATATAAAATATATAGAAGTGAAAAATGGTTATAAAAAGAATTCCAGAATTGTATTGTGAGAATTGGTTGGCCTTCTTGAACGTATAGTTTATCATTTGTTATATTATATAATATATCATATTATATTAATGTAAATAAACAAAAAATAACACCAATACACTGAAGGAAAAATAGCCGAAAATAAATTACTTACTTTGAGACACTAATCTTGGACACACCAGTGTTAGTTTCTCGATTAAATTAAATGTAAAGATTTTAACATCACGTTGGTCGCCTAGTCCACGAATAATATGCTTCATAAAGTCAAAAAGATCTAGCTTGTTGGATAAACAGTCTAGCACCGTGTAGAGGCATTCGTAGGCTGCTTTTCTCGTGTCCAAACCGTTATCAAATATTAGTCTGAGTGATCCCTGTTCTATTATCGTAATCAAATCATCCTGAAAAATTAAACTGCTAAATTATTAAGTCATTATTAAAGGTTACTAGGTTGTATGTTTCAAAAACTCTTCATCATGTCTAAAAATCTGATTTAAACTATATTCTTTGACGTGAATTGGAGAGTGAAAATATGTAAATTGTATTAATTATAATATAACATGAGAAACATTGCAAGAAACACCAAATGTTGAGGTTCTGTCAGGTGCGCGAAATAACGTACAGTTACCCGACACTTTGAAAAATCTTACTGTAAACGTACCTGTACCACCGTTTCTTTATAAATGTCAGGTAAAATTGAGTCTAGCAAATGTGTCACAAGCACTGGTTTGTTATAGACAGCGCTATTAAAGGTTACTATTGCTGCTCGTCTTACTCGCACATCCGAGTCCCTTAAAGCAACCAAAAAGTCTTCAATCCATTCTCTCAATAATGGATCAATTGTTGAAGGCTAAAAATAAAAGTCAAATTTAGTTAATCTTTATGATCAATATGATTATTCGGTAGATAGGTTGTGATATCTTGTTGTTTTCCTTCTAAATTAATGGCATCTAATAGCTACAAACAAAGGACTATACCTAAATATTAATAGAGAAAAGTGATTCGATCGAATACAGAACTGGTGATGCAAGATGAAGATATTACCAGATGCAAAAAGACACGAAGAATAACCCAAATGTTAAAAATGCTATAAGATGTATATGAAAGGTATTAAAAGAGAGCAATACAGATAGGGAAATAAAATCACACCGTTAAGAAAAGAGATTATTGAATTCTTGATTGATACTTACATAAAAAAATTATAAAGCTAACAGAGGTTAATGAAAAGGCAATACAAGCAATACAGCTGTTTACATTTTAATGAATATGAGGGCAATGAAGATTTATGCAAACGTACTTCCCCTCAAAAGCCGAATCTAGTTGGCCTGGTTATGCTCCACCCTGGTAAACAAAATTCAGTGTATCCAAAAGTTTACCGTTAGTGATGACTCCAAAATTCTCCACAAGTACATGTGAAATAAACTCAAGCATTCAAACTAAAGAAATGTCTAAACATTTTGTAAACAAACAAGTAATTTAAAAGGGAAATTCTCAGTGTTGGCTGTATATCATTGTTTAAAAATACTTACAATGAAGTAAGAACTTTTTGTAAAATAGTATAAAATTGTATGATTAAATTTTTTAAAAATGATCCAAAATGGATTTATAAATATTCAGATTCAGTTTTCCATCCTATCAGATCATCCTCAGTGAAAAAATTCTATATAGTATTTGGAACTAGCCACATGATGAGAAAGTAAAAATTGTTTTGAAATGACCAGACCTTCAAGACAAGTGGTAGGTAGTTTTTTAAAAAATCATCAAATAGTATATACCCAATAAGGGTGTTATTTAGAATTAAAGTTATATTATTTTTTCAAATGATATATAATAAAAATTATTTTTATTTGTTGTGGAAGAAAAAAGAATAATTGCATTATTAAAAATTAAATAGTTGGATAAATATTTGCTTTTAAGTGATGACGTCATTAAACAAACTGAATTATTAAAAAGAGGATTTTATAAAAAAAAATCAATAATGATAGGTTGAATTTGGAGACTATACTGTTGATAATATGAAAGTTTTGTAGACATGACCTAAAAACTGGAGATTCTGATTGAATTCAAAGAGTGTTGATGGTTGCCTATGTGTGAGAATCTGTAAAAATGAAATTCATGGAAAACCTGTAGAGTTTTTTAAAAAGAAAAATGATATAAATATTGTCAACTTATAATTATTTAAATAAGTGTGTTGTAATCACAAAAGGATGTAATATATGACAAAAAAGGGGGAGAAACATATGCAATAGTACGAAGAAGGTTGGTTGAAAATACTCTAGGCAATTTGGATTAAAATTATGTTCGATTATGTCTTCTCCCACTGGATACACTGTGTGTACGAACATGTGAGTTAGTGGTCTATAGAAAAATATTTAATAAAATTTCAGCATACATTGAAGTATTATTTAAAAAGAAAAAATAATTTAATTTTAGATTTTATGGATTAGAGATTGCTCAACTTATATATAAAATGGAAGTAAACAACTATTATTTGTGTTATGAAACATATGTTTTAAGATATGTAAAATAAATAAGCTGACGATAAAATTGAAGAGTTGTAAATATACGAGTGAAGCATCAAAATGTGAATATTTGGGTGGTTATATCTATAGGGCATAAATTTATGATAAAGAAACCTGAAATGCTGATGGGAGATGCTTTGAGAGCTATCAAACAGTTAGAGGACGAGATAATTAAATGGAAATTTTTTTAAAAATGTGTGGAATGATTATTGATTGAAGTTAGAGGGGGCGAAAATGGGTATGTGAAGATTAGATGTTGTCACAGTAAGGAAAAAATTAATATGATTTCAATAGGAGGGGGCGTAGAAGGTTGCGCTAAATTGAAAACATTAAAAATGGTAGGAAACCTCAGATAGACTTAGAAAGACTAGTAGGATGAATGTTTGTAATAAATGATAGCATAGTGATGAGGAAACCATGTAGTAAATACCATGTTTATACATAAAATACATGTAGTAAAAAACTCACCTGGTCTGAAATAGTTAAATGAAAAGCAGCCATCGCTGTAAATCTAATTATCGGTGATGGGGAGTCAAGTAGTAATTTCAACTTTGGCAGACAGTTTGTAGGGTCTATTAACGTTAATTTACTCAGACCTTCTGTCACTGAATCCCTTATTCCATCTTCATCGCTTCCAGAGTGTTTAATCAATTCTTCCCAAACTAAAGAGACGTATGGAAGAAATTGCTGCGAGCGATCGATGCTTTGACCAAAATAGGTCATCACCTAATAAGAGAGAACAAAATCTATTTACAACAAATGTTTAGACGGTTCTGAAACTATTTTACACTTATAATAACAACTATTTACCACTTATTATAATAAAAATTATTAACCACTTATTACTGATTTCTTTAAACGATTTCCGGACTGGAAAGTCGATACAACAAACATATGTCAAACCAATATTAAGTATCACCTTTGTAATACATACAGTGGTAAAGATCAATTAATATTTTCTCTTATTTCACAGCACGCAGAGAAACTACGCTAAGGAACTAATCGGTTGTTTAGTTATTACTATGTAGACTTCTCTCACCATGCGAGACTCCCAGGAGTAACAATTCATTCTCTAGCTTCTCTTGAGTGAACAATAAAACAAAACCAAATAAACCAAACGGATAAGGGAAAGGAATAGCGTAGCCTCAATCATAAAAACCAGGAATCTATAGAGCCAGAGACAAGAAATACTGAAAAGCAGTTCGTTTAATCACAAAAACACTAAGAAGCTCAATATGGACGAAAGAGGTCAAGTGGACAACGAGGAAATGGTTTTAAGTAAGTGATGGGAAAAGGCATCGACCAAAATAAGGCTCGAGATAGTTGATCCTAAAGTGTGTTTCGAAGTCACAAAACCAGGCGGAATCAACGGCGAAAAAATTATCCTACGGACAAACGGTAAAAGATAGAAGGAAAAGAACACTGCCACGTTTGTGTACGTGTGTGTCAGGTTCACTCAACAAATCTACAGTTGATGACAGAACTGCACCCCTGTAGTATGTTCTCAGTTGATTTCTGGATGTTTATTCGTTTATACCTTTGTAGAGTCTGCTAATGTACATACAGAGAACAATATAGTATATAATGAAGAGGATGAGAAAGTTGTCAGTTGGGAAAGAAAGTCAGAATATTTAAAGAGGGTATAAAAATGTGTATAGTACAAGACAAACAGAACAAGCACATAATAAGCACTCGATAATAACCAAAGAACCCCTGACCATCACATCGACAGCCAAAAGCGCATTATCACTCGATATTTACAGACCTGGTAGGCTCATTTGAAATGGATGACAATGGAAATTAAGAAAATACATAGAAGGATCCGTAACAGAAAACAAAGAAGCCGAAACAGTAGCCAAATCATTATTAAAAAATTTCATTTTAAAATATGGAGTACCCAGAAAAATAGTAAAAAAGCAAGGCACAAATTGCTGCAAATAGAGCATCTGAACTTCACAGCGTATAACCACGAGACCATTCGAGCTTTAAAAAACAGTCATAAGCATTTAAATGCCGCCAACAAAATTAGTATAGCTAATTTAGCAGCTAACGCACGATAATCGAACAGGAAGCAGAAAGAAGAAGAAATTCAAATACGTATCTTAGGGTTCAACTGTCAAAATCCCACAGGTTAGTGTACTTATGTACAACATTACTGTTTTTCATACATTTCGGTACACTTAGCAATATGTTACCACTACACAACGTTGACGATTATCCTTTGGAACTAAAATACAGACTACAGGTAACTACTAAAGAAGTCAGAGAAACGTTGACACGATCAAAACACATTAGAAAGAAAACATATGTCAAAACAGGCACAATAACATGTAAACCAGGAGACAAGGTATTGATAAAGAACGAGTCGACTTCACAACTAAATACCTAATATTATTATAAATAAAAATGATAATACATAGTCATTCATAAGAATAATGTTTATATAATACTGATTGAACACAAAAAGAGATAATGATAAAACTTAAATTACATAAAAAAATTTGATTGAGTAAAGAAAGTGAAAAGAACACTATTATTTACTACTAAGAATTAACATTAGGGATTCAACATTTGCAATTTTTTTCTGCCAAACGAATTTTTTTATGTAAATATTAGGTAAACATAATGTAGGGATAAACAAGGTAATGTTAATGTTAAGGTAAAAATGAGGAGAAGAGAAATGAAAGGAAACGATCACTTACGATTCCTTTCATTTTGGTTTGGCTAGGAGATGTAAAATAAGGAAACAAAATCTTAATAAATTCAAAGCAAATTGTTTTACATGCGCTCGAACTGAAATTAGATCAATGTCAAACCGCATATTTAAAAACGAAGAATGCAAATCAAAGCGTCCATATTTCAATTTTCAGAACGTTGAAGTTTGTAATAAAGTAGAAAAGTACCATGTCTTTCTTTGGGAGGGAAATGTCGTTTTACTATCTACTTGGGTTAGTGTAGTGAAAGAAATATTGTAATATCCGGTAATTAAAATATGTCAAATAACCAATAGAAAGAAAATTTAAAAAATACTCACGAAAATACTTATCGAGATTTACAGTGATCCATGGTTGGTTGGTACCTGAGTCCCTTACATTATATTTACTAAGATTGCAATAAATAAAAACAAATAAGCTAAGTAGAAGTATAAAGTGAAATGTGTATTATTTTACCTTGTTTAAAGAAATCAAAAGCCAGAGCTGTATTGCTGATGGTGTCTGACTTTGTTGTACTATGAATGGTAAACAATCTGACAAGTTCCCAATACATATACCTGCAACAGCCCAACTGGCAGCTACTTTCACCTCCTCCGATGCATGGGAAAATAAAATAAATATATCTTCAAATCTGGGAACCAACGATGAACTGCTGAAACAGAAATCAATCTCCACTATGGTTGTTTGCACATCACATTGAACCAAATTACTCTATCTACTGCCGCTCTGAATAAACCGGCTGCCGTAATTTCCGTTCATGTTCATATGTTCTTCTGCGCCCGGATGAACTTCAATTTTCTATTTTCTCCTGCAGAATAAGCTGCAGCAGGTGATACTTCCATTTTCTACGTTTGATAGTTAAAGAGGTATTCTAGTTCTCCACCAACGAATTATAAGATGGTTTCATTATATATATGATGTATCTAATAAAACCATCAGGATTCTTATTCGGGTAAGAATATTGACGGAGAGATTACAAATTGTAATCTCTCCCTCAATATCCATGCCTCTTGATTTTTCGATCTCTGTTTCATTTTCTTTGACTTGAGTTCTTTGAGTTTGCTATGCTTGACTCTATCGAAGGCTTTATGAGAATCGATAAAGCACGCGTGTATTAACGTCATGCACTCGATAAATAAGGACTTGTATGGAGAATAGGGCCTTTCGGGTGCCCAGACTCCTTTTAAAGCCTAATTGTGTATCTCTTATGTTTTCATCTAGGTTTTTGTATACTCATGTTTGCATAATGCTAAGGAAAGCTTTCAGAGCGTGGCTCATTAGACAGATTATTCTATGATTGGAGCATTTATTTGCGTTGGACCTTCATTCATTGGAATTCAATCGTTGGAAGTAATTCATTCAGTGTAAGAACTTATAATGAAGTAAACAACTTCTAATATACATGTATAATGGTATATATTTATTATAAAATTTAAAATTATCCAAAAGGATTAAAAAGTTCAAAACGTTTTCCAAGCAACCAAAATTGGCTGGTATCTACCGTAGGACACTAAACTCCTCGTTTCAAGTAGGGTTTGGTATGCTCTCTTAAAGTGAAGTCTTCTAACGTCGACCTCATGTCACATCATTTTTAAAAATTTCAATATGTCTAAGGGTTATAGACCTTACTAAAGTTTATTCATTTAGCAAATTCCCATCTGTAAACATGAGCACGTGTTGATATTCGTCCTCTCATTCGTCAAGAGGCTATTAAATATAATTTATTGCCTTAAGCCAGACGGATTCTCATGTTACAGATCCAAACTTGCGTGTCTGTTTAAATTCAAAATGTAGCGTGTTGCTTTTTTATTCAAAATGTTTACTTTGTTATGTCTCTCAGTTAATGAATATTTTATTTTGGCACATTTTCCTTCAATGGAACATTAAATTTTGCTCACAGTGATTAAATTTCAAGAAATTCTTACACTAATAGTTTCAAAAGTAAATATTTTTAAAAATCATATAATATACCTCAGTACTACCCTGTTTGGCTTTCACGTACGTTTGTTGACGGATGGGAATATGTAAAACGAATGTAGTTTATGTGGCTAGTTTTGACTACTATTAAAATGTTTTCACTGATTACGGTCTAGTAAGACCGAAAACGTTTTGAAGTGTTTTATCCTTTTGTACAATTTTAAATTTTGTAATAAACATATATACATTAGAAGTTGTTTACTTCATTGTTAGTATTTCAATTACTTTTATAAATAAAAATATAACACTAACAAATAAATTTATGTCGGGATTGAAAAAGAACTGACTGACACAATGCTTGTTAGCAAAAGATAAGGACAGGAATATACCATATCATGTACCCTGTTGTCATGTCGTGTACCATGACTATTGGATCTTTAAAAAGAAGAATATATATTAACTTTTAAAACGTGAGTGATTTCACCTACCTGGATTCGCTAGTAATGTCCAATAAACAGTAATGAAGGAGTTAAGAGAAGAATACTTACAATTTACTATTTTTACTGGGACTAAGCCAAAATTTTACTTTAAAATAAGTTTGTTTTGGCGTTTTGATTTCCCCTCTGAGAATCGTTCTCAAAATACAAAACAATATTAAATTAAACAAATTTTGTTTTTTACTTGGTAAAAAAGAATTCTTCTAGTAATTTAATTTTGTCTGACTCATTCATATTGACAATTCAATTATATTAACATTTTAAAGTAGATGACTTTAAAATGATATTGTCAATATTTTTGAGTTGCGTTCCTGAGACGAGTTTATTGGACCACGCTTTTGATTACATGAAATCAATAACTTTAGAATACCCGTCAGAAAAATCACAGGATGTGATTTGTCTTTAAAACGACAACCACATGTAATGATGTCAGTAAAATTTTTCTGTACGTGATCCCGTATCTTTAATAAAATTAAATTATTAGAAGAATTTTTTATTGCCAAATAGTAAACAAAATTTGTTTATTTCTATTTTGAGAACGATTTTAAAAGTGGAAATCGAATCGTCAAAATAAACTTATTTTAAAGTACTACATAGATTTGTTAAGGACAACCGGAAAAATAAAAAGTTGGAATGAAGGAATATATTAAAGCAGGTTAAGTATCATAAAAGTTAGGTTAGGTAAGTCAATGATAAAATACGGAATAAGGAAAGATATTAATGTCGGATAAATGAAATGGCGGGAATGGAATGCAAATACATAAGTATGTGAGCAGCTTTTGATTTAGGATGGAATATGGAAAATATGGAATTTATAGCGAAGTAGAGAAGGATAATGAAAGAACAAATTGGATCATAAATTCAATAAAACATTTAAATAAATAATACAATTAAAAATACTTATTATATTATTGATATACTTACAGTCTGCCGACTTCTCCTACACACAATAACAGAAATACTTTTTGAAACACCATTGGCGCACTATGAATTTCACTGATAAATGGTGAAATTAATGGTATTGGTAATGGTAATGGTGACTGTGATACAGCAGTAACCAACATGACGGCCATACACTTGGCGAGTGAATGGAATGGCTGCTCGTAAACAAAGCGATCTGAGTTTGTTGCGATAGTGGTTACTAGTACCGAAAGTTGGTTTGACAAAGTTGTATAAGAAACGTCTGGAAAATTGCATAAAATCAATGCCTTAAAGAACTCCAATATGTAATGTAAGACCGTATCTGAAACAAAATGTTTATTGATAATACTTTGTATATTGATAATACTTTTAAAGACTGAGTTAGATGTGTTTTCTTTCTCAAAATATATATTTGGACCACAGTATTGAATTCAAACATCCTATATAGATCAGGGAATTAACGATTTTCCAATGACACTCGTTGACACAGGTATTTAACAACTGCTTTTGATACATTTGACGATAACAATATGTAATAAACAAAATATGCAAACGATTAAACGTCACTGTTTACTTATAAAAAATATAAATTATTAACAGTTACAGATAACGACATTGTTTTGTTGACCATAGGAATTAAGATTTGTTGCAATCCTATATCTAGAGTGTATTAACTAATAATTAACTTTACATTAACAAAACAAATATTATTTTTATAAGAAAAAAACCAACTACAAAAATTATTCTAAATAATTAAAGGTGCTAAATCTGGTGATCTAGGGGGCCATTTTATTGTTCCTCGTTTATAAATTAATCGTCCAGGGAATGTTTGTTCCAAATAATTTGTAACTTCGATTTGATTGTGTGCTGGGTAACCATCCTGTTGAAACCAGACATCGTCTAAGTTGACCGAAAGGTTTTGAACTGATGGAATAATCTAATTGCGCAATAAATCTAGATACTTACGTCCATTCCGATTTCCCGTAATAAAAAATGGGCCAATTATATTATCGTTATAAAGTCCAGTCCACACAAGGAATTTCTTTGGGTATTGTGTTTTCACAGCAATACTCAAAAGTTGGAGTGCTTAAAAAATGGAGGAAAAGCGTCGTACAGTTCTTATACAAGCTAATTAAAGACATTTGGCGAGAAGAAACAATGCCAGATGAGTGGAAAGAAGGGGTTATTGTACCAATACATAAAAAAGGAAACAAAAAGCAATGTACTAACTACCGGGGAATAACACTCCTAAACACCACCTACAAAATCCTTGCAAACATCCTGCTAGAAAGAACCAAAACATACACAGAAGGAATCATTGGAGATTATCAATGCGAATTTAGACCGGGCGCTCTACCATTGACCAGATATTCACAATAAAACAGATAATGGAAAAATGCTGATCGTGAGCTTCATCAGATGTTCATAGATTTTAAACAAGCATTTGATAGAGTTTTCAGGGCCAGACTGTGGACAGAGATGTCCACGAAGGAGACCTAAGCACTATGGGCGTGGAGAATTGGATGGAGGTTGCTCAAGACAGAAAACAGTGGAGGCATGTTGTCGAGTCGGCTAAAACCCACGAAGGGTTGTAATGCCACGGGGTAAGTAAGTAAGTAAGTACTCAAAAGTTTATTTTCCCTAGACAATAGCGGAAGACAGATGGATTATGGCGTTTATGTATTGTGAAGATTCATCGGAAAACAAAACATTTTTTAAAACGGTTCTCATTCGATTTCTCCATCACAGTTTCACAAAATTCCATACGTTTAGAATGATCGTCGGAAAAAAGTTCTTGGGTGTTTTGCACTTTATAGCAATTGTCTCCGTTTCGTTTAAAAATATTCCTTACAGTTCTCTCCTATAGGTCAACTTCGTCTGCAATTTGTCTACTCGAACAAGACGTTTCTTCAGCAGTTAAACAGACTTGAATTTTGCGAACTTCGCGTTCAACAGAGATTTGTTTCCATCGTGGTTAATCCGTTGGACAACATTTCATACAGGTATTTATGCAACCGAAATTTTAGAAGTTTTTAATAATTCATCGAACTTTTTCTCTGTCGGAATTGGGTGATTTTCAAAAAGAGCAATAAATAAAACTATTATTTCTACGATTAATTAATTCTTCTCGAAAATATACGCTTGGTATGTTAGTTATTTGTTTTCAACCTTTTACCACCACAGCCAAAAATCAAATAGGTAAACCATAGACCTGCTGTACAGATAAATACCGCCTACTATTTTGAGGAGATATCATGCACTCGTAGAGGGGAATACCGTTTTACTATCTGTCTGTCTAATGAAGTGCGTTATTGATTTAGCTCACGCTGTTGTCACATATCAATTACTCAATTCAGTGTTCCTTTTTAAGTATGACACATAACAGTTACATGATTACTTCATGAAAGTTTTGTTGGGGCAATATTAGTTTTCATTCTAAAATAAACTGTAGTGGATTATTTTACACAGATGTATCCGACTAGTATTTTAGAAGGAACCATGTAACAGATATTTTGCAACACTATTTTAAAGGTTGACTCTCTACTCCCAACATACGTGGATTGTATCTCACTCGTATTCAAGCAATTAAGTGTTATCTTTGTTCCACATACTGAATAACGTATACGGTAGTTGCAAAATGGCTATATCGGTAGGTTGTATCTCTTTATATGCTATTTCTGTACACACTATGTAACATATTTTTTTTTTGTTTGGCATAGGGTAGCTTCTTTCCATTGCTTGGGTATTTGTTCTTTGATCCACACTCTCAGTGTTATCTCAATCATTTCCTCTTGCAGCCTTTTGGCACCAGGTGTTTTATAGTTTTGCAAGTTTTTTATTAGTTACAATTTCTTCTGTTCCTTGTTTGTGCTTCTTCATTATCGTTTTGGTCTACTGCCACTTAATTTGTTAACGAAAAGTTTAATGTATAATATGATAAAACCCCCACCTTTACTTACGACAAAAATAAAAATGATTATAATAAGTTGGAAATGAACTAAACTTACCTTGCAAACATGGCGATATCAATACTGATAGAACTTGTGGCATAAGAGTATCTAGGTTGATAAGTAAAACTTGAGGATAATGCTCAGCACAAGCTTTTAAAATGATGAATGCCCATTGAGGAATCTCAATACTACAGTTATCCAGCAATTGTGGTATTTCTACTATAATCTGTTGTAACAAATCTTCTTGTAATGCAAACAATATACGGTAATTGTTAATTAAAGAATTTATTAACTGAAGCGTGTTCAATACTAAAACTGTATTTGATTTCCTTAAAAATGATCCTAAGATCAGCATTACATCTGGTAATATCGGCAATTCGATATCTAAAAATTGAGTAACGGTAAATAAACTTGACAACTTTTATTACATAAAGAAATAGTAGTAATAGTAGTTTTAGTATGATAATCATGCAGTTAGATTATGTAGTTTATAGTAAAAAAAAAATAAGGGAACTCAAACAAAAACCACAAATACAATAAATATATCGAAGGATTCTAGCTGTACAATAACCATGACAACTTTGTAAACTATGTCTTCTCCAAACCAACCATCTCCCATATTATCAATACGTTCCAGAGAGTATGCTTGAGAATGACAACTACAAGCTATATTGGGACCGCATTGTGCTCACAGACCACTCAGTGGCACTTAATAGACCAGATCTCATACTGTAGTGGAAACGACATTCAAATGGCAGTGTACGGATATAGGATAACAGCGTTGCCAATTCTACTGTCATTGTAAATTCTGCTACTTTTGTTTAATAAGCAGTGCCAAACTCAGGGTAGGACACCATATCTATTGGGTTGAATTCACAGCGATCAGGCTGAAGTCTTAAGATGAAGACATCTACGCGGTATTGTTCGTCACTGTGATTCCTGTATTTTTCAAAAATACAATCAATTTTGTAATTGTCATAAATATTTTAAAATGCATGATCAGTTTCCAGAAGTTCTTTTTTTAAATAATCTTCAAAATAAATACCCTTTTCATAAAGCCGCCCATGACGTTTCATTCAATATTGTTTGGGAACATTTAGTTTCCTAGCATGATTAGATGCATTGTCCATTACAATCCCATCCTTTTTATTTTTTGGGATATTCGGTATTAGCATGTCTTTAAACCATTTCTCAAGTAGATCTCCGTCCATCTTTGGACACGGTAATCTTTGTTTTTAAACATGTGGTAAGCCCATTTACGAAAGCCTACCGTCTGTTTTTTATTGTTGTATCTTGCATTACTTGTCCATTGGTAGTTTCAGTGGGTAGACCCACCATTCGTCCATATAAATGATATTGGCTCCGTGATTCCTCGGTTTCTCTATTTACCTGAGAAAGTGGAGCCTCGAAGCAGCTATCTCTTGTGTTTCTATTAACATTGAATTTCTACCCTGTTGCCATATATAAAACCCATGTCGTGCAATAGTCTTTTAATGTACTCTTAGAAAAATTCGGAAGATGCTTCCTTTCTTTAATTTTTCTAGAACTACGTCAAGGGTTGAAGGAATATTGTCCATAAAAAATCCGTCCACTACTTGTCTTATTATAGAGCGAGTTACTTCATCATATTTATTCTCAGGACTATTTGAATAACCGGTTCTTTTTTCCTTATGGAAGTTACGAGTGGCCAATTTTTATTTTTATCTCTATATCGAAATATCGTTGGTTTGGAGACTCCAGTCATAGCACTAACTTCCCACAATATTGTTGATACACTTTAACCATTGTTATTGTTTGACAAATAGTTAAAAACCTTTAACGTTTTATGAATGAACATTTTATCTACCTAAATTTATAATTGCACACATTAAAAAAAATTTTAAATTTATAATTATATTTCCTTAATTTTACATTATTTTCTAATGTCTGTAATTGTAAACCGAAAATATTTTTAAAATACCAACAGAAAAATCATATAATTAAAAAAAATTTCATAAAAGTGCCAATTTATATTCACGCACATTTTCCAAATAATAATTTTTTTATAGGAGCCGGCCCATAACGTACGATTAAAAACTTTGACAACATTATAGTTATTTCTGACATATAGAAAGCATAGGCCTCTGTAAAGCTGTCACCTGAATGTCAATTTCACTATATTTAATACATTAACTAGACAAGCAACACTAATTGATACCTAACGATAATTAGGCGACACCTAACAACAATAATATGTGTGTTAAATACAATGAAAATATCGCCAAGTACAGAGATTCCGAAATATAAATAAGAAGGCAGTGAAGAATGGAAAAAAACCCAGACAGTAACTATTATTCTCTCTGCTACCGGAGCTATCCAAGCAGACCAATGTTGCAAAAACAAAAAAAGGCTGTGGATGGAAACGTTATTAAAAGACCTAGAAGATAACAGTAAAGACAGCGCTAAATCACTTGGATACCTAAAAGCTCAACAAGGAAAATCATCTCCATATTATTTTCCATATACTTACAAAACGGTATACAAAAAATCTTGTTAGGTTGTAATGCAGTAGGACTCTACAATAAAATCAGAATTATAAATAAAACGTCTAATCCAATCCACTTCTACACAAACTCCGGAGATCACTCCTGTTATGTTGGGTGCATTTCTCCATATAGAGGGAGCTGAGGGCTTTACACAAGCCATCAGAAGTTCAAATTCATAAAATTTACCAGGAATTTATAGTAACATCATAAATGAAATTAGGTATACTGAATGAATGATAATTTCTGACCAAATAGCACCCAAATATAGGGCCAAAATTGAAATTCCTTTATAAATGAACATTTGGTCACGAGAAAAATGAGACAGAAGAAACATTAGACTCAAACTACAGGGTTATACAAAAATTGATTAAAAAAATACTTACTTATTGGTCCCGAAGCTATTTGTGTTAGAGCTTGGATGGTTACTAGCGCAGTGACATCATTTTTAAGCCTAGCTAGAAATATAGGTAAACAACCCGGTAGCTCAGCTACCAGGTAATCACCTAAGCTGGAAATAATTTCTCCCATTGTTGATATCGCACTCTCTTTAATATCTTGATCGATACGTACAGACATGAAACGATCAAACGTGCAGGCATAAACATCTTTTACCAATGGCGTAAAATTGAGACCATAATCATGATAAATAGGTCGTATCACCTTAACTAATTGCTTCAATATCCTTAAAGCTTCCGCTGCAACTTTATAAAATTTATGCTTAACGGCACTTAAAATTTCGGGCATCAAAATGTCAACAAATGGATAAAAATATTGAGCATCATAAATATCCAGTAAAAAATAGATAAACGATAATGCTTTAGTCTTCAAGGATCTATCAGCATTAGTTTCGGTAATACAGTTCGTGATGCATCCTATTATGGTCTCAAGATGTTTACTTACTACTCCAGGAAAAGTTTTACACAATTCCTGAAGTAAATCTACGCAACTCTCTTTTACTTTGATATTTGTTGTATACAATTCATCCTGTACACCGGTAATTAGAATTTCTATTTGGTCTTGGTTAGGTACGATAGAAAACGCGTATCGATTATCCCTTGTCATAGCAGATTTAATTTTTTCAAGAATAACCATGTGGGCATGAAAAATGTCCCCATGAACGTACTGATTTCGTTCTATAAAAAAAAATATAATTAAAAAAAAATGTGACACTGTGTTATTACTATATATAAGTTAATGAAATTTTATGTCTGCTTATTACTAGACTTAGGCAAATATGCAAATTGCATATTTTGCATATAATGCATAAAAAATGCAAAAATGTCCAATTTTGCATATTTTTATAAAAGTGAGCATAAAGTGCATATAATTTGAAAATTTGGTGTTAACTATATATTTTTATATTCAAACTTACAGATAGCATGAAAATGCAAATATTTAATTTTGTTTTATAATCACTTGGTATTCAAATTCTTGATATAGTAACTAATAAAAGACAGCGGCTTATAGTTTTGTCACGTTTTGTCCTGGAATTAAGGGTTTGTGTTTGCCAGTTTATGTCTCTAGGTAAAAATTTTTATTTTGACGGTCAGTTTCACTTGGTTTCACTTTTGTTGTAAAATTGGAGGCGTAAACAATGTGTATTTTTAATTGTGAATAATTATTGAGCTTTGAAAATGCCGAAAATAAGCAATGTTTCAACTTGGATAAAACCTTACAAAGAGCTATCTATGGATATGGATAAAGTTTATTGCTCATGTTGTGGCAAAACTGTAAGTACATACGTATTATTTTTTATTTTATTTTAAAAATTTACACGGTGGTACAAACAAAGATTTTAAAATTGGAGATTATGTTTAAGAAAAGTAACAACGCTAGTTCGCAATAAATCGATGTATTTTTTCTTTTTTCAAGCATTTTTTAAACTCCTTGCGATAAAAAATAGGATACCTATTTAAAATTCAAATCATTCAATAGTCTACTGAAAGGTCGTTAACATCTTAACAACTAAAACTAACTCATAACATCGTTACATATATATACCAAAAGTATTATTCTAGAATAATCCAAAGTAGTCCCACCTCTAATTCGCCTACGTGACCGGTTGTTCTCTCTCGCACTCGATACATCGCGAAAGTTCTCGAAGCGTTTTCGAGATGCAACCGTTACATGGGCCATGCCGAAAGCATGTTCGTAACAATATATATTGGACTTAATTAGGTGCTTTTAATTTATGCTCACAGTATTTTTTCTTTAAATGTAAACAGAAAAGACCAAGAGCCTCTTGTAAATATTTGGGGGTTCTTCTTTCTTGTACATACATTTCTTGACATTTTCCAGATAACTACACCGATTTTTATTTGATTTCATTTAAATATTTTAATTGTTATGCAAAAACGGTTCATTTTTAGTTTATTTCTACAATCTTAGATTTTAAAAATGGGTACAACTATAGAATATTTATATTCTTTTTTAGATTTTATCTGAAAAAATTTCAAATACATCAGCATGTCAGAACCGCGAAACATTTAACTAAAAAAGTAAAAACCACATCCGGTGAAAAATATCAACCTTCAGTGTCCAAGTGCTTTCAGTCAAGTTCCAAAAAACAAACCAAACAAGAAATTTTTAACAAAGACTTGTGTCGTGTATTAGTATCTTCTAATATACCGCTTTCAAAATTATCTAATGAAAACTTTAGTTCTTTTTTAAAAAATTATTGCAAACAAAACATTCCCAGTGAACGAACTCTAAAGAGAAATAATGTCAAGTTGTTACACTCCTCAGTTATCCACAACATAAAAGCCGAAATAGGTAATAATTACTTTTACATATGTGTGGACGAGACCACTGACTCGTCAGGAAGATACATTGTGCACTTTTTGATTAGTGTACTTAGCGATGAAACCTTTCCAAAATCGTATTTAATTTCCTGTAAGCAAGTGGAAAAAACCAACGCTTTAACAATATCACGGCTTCTACAAGAAGCATTAGCAAACTTTTTTCTTCCTGCTGCTGTGCCTAATGATAAATTATTCCTTATTTTATCTGATGCCGCACCATATGTGGTGAAAGCAGGACAAAATTTAAAAATATTTTATCCAAACTTAATACATGTCACTTGTTTAGCGCATGGAATAAACAGAGTTGCGGAGGAAGTAAGAAAATAATTTCCACTAGTTAACAGTTTAATTATTTACAGAAAATTATTAAATGCAAGAATGCAGGGAAAAAGACCTGTTGGAAGACCTAAAAAGAGATGGGAAGATGAAGTCGATGAGGATGCCAGGAACTGCCTGGGAACGCGTTCATGGAAAAGAACAGCGGTAAATAGAGATGGTTGGAGAAGCCTGTTGAAGGAGGCCAAGGCCCGATTTGGGCTGTAGCGCCATTGGATGGAGGGATGGAACAGTTTAATAGCGAGCGTCAAAAAGGTGTTCCTGAAATCACCTGTAAGAATACAATGTTACAGAGATATGCTTCCTGCTGTTCCACTGCCACCGCAACCCATTTTAACACGTTGGGGAATATGGTTGGAAGCAAGCTAATTTCTATGCTGATCATTTTGTTGATTAAAAAAAAATAATTAACCATTTTACGGATGATAGTTGCCAATCTTTATTGGAAGCTAAGCAAGCCTTTCAAAATAACATCCTCTAACAGCAACTGTCATTCATAAAATCAAATTATAGTTTTGTCCAGAAAACTATAACTCAATTAGAATCCTCAAAATTATCATTGTTAGAGAGTAGTTTTAATAAAAGAATTTGAGTCTTTGTGTCAAAACGTTAAAGGTACTATAGGAAAGGAAATTTTTCAAAAATTTAAAGTAACCATGGAAAAACATAGTGGTTACCAGGTTCTTTCTGAAGTAGTTCAAGTACTAGCTGGGACATTTTCCGAACCACTTAATTTAGAACCATCTATTAGAGTAAATTTGAAAAATGCCCCAGTTACATCAGTTGATGTCGAAAGAAGTTTTTCTATTTACAAATATATGTATTCAGACAGAAGCTATAAGTTTTTATTAGAAAATTTTGAACATCATTAATAATCTATTGTTATTATACCACAATTCAAAATAATATTTATATGTTAAAATAATTGTATATGTTATGTATTTATAATATTTAAGTATTTTGTAAATAAAAAAATATTGTAAATATTTTTTATTACATGCATATTTTCTAGATAAATATGCATATTTTGCATAAAACACTGCATATTTTTGCATAAAATACTGCATATTTATGCGCATATTTCATACTTTTTTATTTGCATATTTGCCTAAGTCTACTTATTACTGATTTGTCAATATTTTTATAACAACACTACACTTAAGTTCTTTAATATTAAAAAATGTAAATTATATTTTTTAATTAATAAATGAATTTTATCTACTATTACTTAATTTTATTTATTTTTACTTAATTTTGCTTAATTTTACTGCACGCGTCTGGATTTTTTGTCATTAGCCCAGTCTGGTTAAAAAAATAGGTGGAAAAATGTTTCGCAGATATCTGAAGCTTTTAAGACATAGGTGGGGGATACTAGATGAAGAATAGATGAAAAGATACTCCTAGTTTTACCTTGCGTTTTTTTTAAGCAATAATTTATGGTCACAATTTGATTTTTTGTCTATAAATATTTTCCCTTATATTTTAAATAAGCAATATTTATGTCATTTTTATATGTCAAGAATATCTTTATTTTCCCGTTTTTTTTTAATTAAAATTGATAAATAATTTACAGAGATATTTGCAAAAAAGCAGTTTTTTTGCACTAATTTATAAATTTTATTAATTTTTTTATTAACAAAATAAAATGGTATTAATACATTTAAACATCAAGGAATTACCATCTTTTAGATTTGTGCGAAATTTCCCCTCGATCAGTCAAAGTTATTTAATTTGTTTATCCCTGAGGCTAATTATTTAAACTATTGAGCTTGCCCTATGCATGATGCTAGACACATTCAGCAAATTTCATAGGATTCTTTAAGACTTAGACTATCTCAGAAGTTAAATGCATATTGAGTTTTCATCGAAATTATTTACAAAATAAACGTTTGAAAAAGGGGTATGTTTTTTACTTATAAACAATTGTAATAACTTCTATATTTTTCAAGCTACAGACTTGTACGTACAACCATTGGATAGTTTGTAAAAAAGCTCACATTAAAAAATAAAAAAACCTTCTATGACCAATAGGAACGAAATTAGTGACTATTTTTAAAAAAATCATATCTCCATTGTTTATTAACATTAAGAAGTAAAATTTGCACAAATTTTGAATGAAAATCTAAACTTTATATTGAAACTTATAGCTATAAAATTTATCTAATTTTTCGAAACGACGGTACTTTCGAAAGATCGACATAGGAAAGTGGAGAGGATATCTGTTTCAGCTCCGTTTTTTTTTCGGCATCGGAACTTCAAATTGCAACACGTAGGAAAAATTTACATTATCTCGGCTTCCTTTGCAGCTGTAAGCCTCTTTTTTTTATTCTGGGGTAGCTCGTCGAAATATGAATAACTACATAGTTTTCACTGGCCGGAAAATATGGGAAAACTCGGAAAAATTGAGTCCATTTGAAATTCACCCTAAATACTTACTTTTTTTTAATTTGCTCGAATAGTCTGTCGCAGTATTAATAATGATGACATAATTTTCACCCCCCATAAATCTCGGAAAATCCCGGAAAATCAACATATGTTTTTTCATTTTATATCAATGATTTAATAATACTTATATATTTTATAAATTAAATTTCAGGTAATTTTTTAAACATTATATTATTTTTATAATTAACAATATTGATTTTGTTGAGACTTGATGGAACAAAGAAGAAAGATGAAGAATTACCCGGACAAATACAAAGAAATAAATAAACACATAAAAAAGAGAATAAAAGAAGCCAAAGAGGAGTGGATTAAAGAACAATGTGAAGAAATGGAAACCTATGAGAGAAAGTACGATGCCTTCAATATGCACAAAAAAGTAAAAGAGATAACAGGAAGCATAAAGAAATGCCAAATAGGTAAACTTAAAGACAAAGATGGAAATCTTATTGTAGATCTAGAGAATAAAATAAAAAGATGTGACAGAATACCTGAATAAATTATTTGAAGACGATAGAAATAACTTAACTCAGATAATCAATGCAACTGGGCCAGACATATTGAAAGAAGAAGTAAATACGCAATAAGAAACGCTAAAAATGGAAAAGCAAATGGACCTGATGAAATTCCTACAGAACTGTTAAAGCTTTTGAATGATAAATCCGTAACCATAATATTAAATTTTGCAGCCGTAACCATATTAAATTTTGCAGCGAGGAGCTAAGACAGTTTCCTCTCCACTTTCCTATGTCGATCTTTCGAAAGTAACTTCGTTTCGAAAGGTTTTAAATTTCGAAAAATTGGATGAATTTTATAGCTATAAAATTCAATACAAAGTTTAGATTTTCATTCAAAATTTGTGCAAATTTTACTTCTTAATGTTTATAAACAGTGGAGATATAATTAACAAAAAAATTGTCGCTAACTTCGTTCCTATTGTTCATAGAAGGTTTATTTTTTTGTTAAATGTGAGTTTTTTTACCAGCTATCTAATCGTTGTACGTACAAGTCTGTAGCTTGAAAAATATAGAAGTTATTACAATTGTTTATAAGTAAAAAACATACCCCTTTTTCAAATGTTTATTTTGTAAATAATTTCGATGAAAACTCAATATTCATTTAACTTCTGAGATAGTATAAGTCTTAAAGAATCCTATGAAAACTTTTAAACTATGACCGATCGGGGGGAAATTTCGCAAAAATTTAAAGGACGGTAATTCCTCAATGTTGAAATGTATTAATAACATTTTATTTTGTTAATAAAAAAATTAATTAAATTTATAAATTAGTGAAAAAAAACTGCTTTTTTGCAAATATCTCCGTAAATTATTTATCAATTTTAATTGAAAAAACGGGAAAATAAAGATATTCTTGATATAAAAAAATGGTATAAATATTGTTTATTTAAATTATAAGGGAAAAAACTTATAGATAAAAAATCAAATTCTGACCATACATTATTGTTTAAAAAAACGGAAGGTAAAAATAGGAGTATCTTTTTATCTATTCGCCATCTAGTAACCCCCACCTATGTCTTAAAAGCTTCAGATATCTGCGAAACATTTTGCCGTGAAATCGATGATTTTTGTATAACCAGACTGGGCTACATGCTAAATAGGATTCGGGCCCGTGAAAAACATCATACCGAGCGATAAGAAGTATTAACTTCAAAATATAATTCAATAATTAAATAAACATTACGAGATTGTTTCTTTTACATCAGATATTAGGTTAGAACTATAAAACGTGTTACACCACCGTATTTTATTATACTCCACGCAGCAGTGAGACATTGACGTTGGTGAAGAGGCTAAAGTCTCGTCTTGGTCGTAGTTGTAAGGCAAACACGATAAATAAGAAGATAAATAATACGAAGCAACGGCTATACACGGCATTCACATATTATTATTATTTTGGTTCTAAAAATGGCATACCGATTACACTGTCACTCTGTGAAAGAGACTTCAAAATCAATCGATTCCTTTGAAATCTACAACCTACCCCATTGTATTTACCTTTAAATCCCTCAATTAAAGCAGGTGATAAAACTTCATATAATTCCTGTAGATGGTCGTCATGGCATGTTAAAATAATCGCTACTAAACATTTTACAGCTGATCTTCGAACTTTCCAGCTTATGTGATTGTCACTTTGAATATCATATTCATCATATTTGGCACCATATTTCATGTATTTCAAGCAAAGCTCTCTTATCTATAACATATTTTTAAATTAAAAGTTAAATATTACAAAGTATATTTGGTAATGGTCACTACTGGATTATGTGAACATGATAAAACATCTTTCAACAATAAGATATGTCATTTGTACATGCATTTTCCAGTACCACAAACCTTTAATTTTAAACAGGGAATAGACCACATCATTGTGAATATTGAGAATAATAATAACATTGAGAATACACATTTTCGGTAATACAGCTTAATTATTTTAAGGCTTTTACTTTCTAAATTTTCAAAAAATCGATTTTTTTACATTTTTACATAAAAATGTTGTACTATTCTAAAATTTTATTAAAAACTTCAGATAAACGGCCAATTAGAAATATCTCGAAAAGGTAACTGAATCATGAAAATTTGAATGAAGGGGTTTTGAAGAGTGAACTGTTTAATGCTAATGAGTGAAATGCTGTAATCTATTTGCTACTTACCGGTTGTTGCTTATAACTGCGTTTTTTTTAATGGAACACCATGTATATTTTTTAATTTTTGAAATATTCACGTTATTCTGAACATTTTTGTTAATCCTTCGCTATACCTATTGTGAACGGTTTTTGAGTTATAATGGTTTTTGTATGAAAATACACTTTTCTACCATGTACATAAAGTTCAATATCCTCTAATATAATTTGAACAAAAGTTTAAATTCCTTAGAAACTTATTAACCATAAACAGCTTTATCATTTACAGTATAAAGTTGCCTTTTTCATTATACAGGGTGCTGTAAAAATTGACATAAAACCGGCATCCTTCGATGCATCCAATCCACTACACTTTTTATACATGGATCATCTGCTTGGGCGTCTTGTAGCTGTTGAGGCTGTCATAATGAACTATTCCAGCCCTGTGTTCGCGTCTCTTCGGCATACTTTCCGTATTATTTTCTCTAGATGTTCAACGTTTTGTTCATCTTATTCTTCAGAGGTTCATACTCGATAGCTCCGTGAAGCGTGACTAGCTCTTTCGCAATGAAGATCGCTTCATCTAAAACTTTCGGTCTTACTAGTCGTAAAGCTTTCTGTAGTTCCTGTCTCTCAACCCATTGACGAAGATATATCTACAGCAATTTCTTCTAATATATTATCTGGTGTCTCCCCAGATAAGCCAACCGCGCTATACAAGCAACATCTGCTTCAAATTCTTGCAAATTCTCACTAGCTCATTGAATTCTCATCTCACTTTTATAGTCGAATGAACAAGGATTGGGTAACATTTTTCTTGAACTTTAGGAATCGATCTTTGGATATCCGCAGCATCACCTCGTAAAGTAGCAGTTAAGAAAACAGCCTTTTTAAGGTATATGGACCAAGAAGAGTTTCCATCAAATGGTGGCAATTTGAATCTCATATGATATCATTTCGTCTCTCAGTGATTCTTTTTTTACTACAGGATCTAAAACTACGGCATTTTCGTATTGGTTATCATGCTCTCGAATTGTTTGATCTTCTCTTTTACATCGCATACATTTTTTTGTATGCGTATCTTATCGAATGTTCTAGAAACTTCTTCAAATTTTCCATTTTTCTGTCTACATACTTCTTTAATTATTTGAGAAGTCTCGTCGAATCCTTTAGAAACGTTTTCGAATTTATCATTATTACTTCTGAAAGTTTCTTCAATTTTTGTTAAACTTGCTTCTTCTGCTGACTGAAAATGGAATGTCTCTGGGTCATCTCCATTCTTGTTAAGAACATTCTTCAGTCGTTCTTGGAGGATCTTCTTGAACCCGCTGCAGTCTTCATTCCGTTCTTCTAGTTGTTCACGTAACTGTTTTACTGATAGTTCTACGAACCACATATTTGGTCAGGCACACACGTACTTTCCAAATGATCTTTCTTACAAAAATCACTACCGAACAACGCGGATGATCCCCCGACGAATTGAATATAAAAAAAAAACTATTATAAATATAATAGTTTTCTTATATTAAAAAATTGCCTTTTTTTCAATTTAGAAAGTAAAAATCCCTTAAGGTTATTCTTGGTAATAGTAATTAATGTAACTACTTACCGAGAAAATCTGTGAGTAAATCGCTCTGGGACATTTTGTTATGAAAGTCTCACAAGTTTCTAAACATAATTGTTGGATACGATAATCACGAACACCATCCAGGTAATTTAATATTAATGGGACAAATGTTTCAAGGTGGTCCTCAAATCTATGTTCATGTTCATTGCTATAAGGCAAAGTTTTGTTATAAATACAGGGTGCAGCATTATTTCGATGAAGTCCAATTACTCATTTGTCGTAGGAGAAAAGAAAAAAGCTGATTGAGGTAAAACTTGCAGCATAGATAGGAACATATTGACAGGGTGGAATAAAATTCATCTTTTTTTTTAATGGAACACCTTGTATATTTATACATTTTTGGACTCTTCTTGATGTTCTCTTTTTTGCAATTTAAGTTTTGAAATGTTATAAGAGGTAGTTTAAAAGATAATTACGATTTTTTTTATTAATTATTTCGTAGCAACATTAACACTGTTGAATTGTAGAGACTTGACGTACCTAAAATACCTAAGTAGTTAAGATTGTTGGTGTGCAAAATATTAATAATAACACATATTATTCTACCTAGCTGGCTATGACTTTGACACTAAACTCAATTTACAGTTTGACATTAAACTATATTTTTAAGTTCCTGTTGCTTTGTTACTATAACTATACTTTGTCTCAAAGTGACTAGTCTGTACAGAGTAAGATATGCAATGCTAACCTTATGGGAATTTCACCAAGACGTTGCCAGTTTTATGCAGTGAACGATGGCGTTCTCTATTGTCTATCTTTCAAAATAAACGAAATAAACCAGGAGTTCTCAACAAGTCCTCACGTATAATTTTATGTAATTTACAAATATCATTTGCTAATAATTTTACATAATACTATACATTATTTGTTTCTAATAGAAACTTATCAACTTTTATCTTTTATTAGTAGCAGTAGTATAATAAAATGTGGATTAAATAAACATTTGTTTCAAAGTTTAAAAATAATTCCGGTAATTTCTACTAACTGCCAAATTTAAAATGTTATTTATGTCCCTGCGGTGCTAATTACTGCCATAATGAGTAAGGGATTTGTAATTTTGGTTGATATCAACTGCAAATATTTTCTTCTAAGTTATTCAGTAATTAAGAAGCAATAAGTAATTCTTGTACAGAATACGTTTAAAAGCTTGATACATCCAGAGCCTTAATTAGTCTTTATTTGTTCTTCGGAGCGCGTAAAAATATTCGAGTTACAATTATTTGTACCATCTTGGATGTACTGTTACTGTTTTGTTATTGTTATTATTTGTTGGTGGCTGTTGTTGTGATTTGCTGTTGGCAATTATTGTTATTTTCTGTTGTTGGCTATTTTGTGAGGCGCAAAATGGAGGAAATTGTTCAATGGAAACGTGGAAAAGCTCTGAAACTTTCAGAGAAGCAGATACTAATGAATATTATTAATTATCATCTTAATCAGGATAACAACGATTCTGTATCAAGTGTGATTAGGAAAGTGTCAGAAATGAGTGGTGTTTGCGAAAAGACTCTGTTTCGCATACGACAGGAATACTCATCACCTGCTGGATTACAATCTGCAAAGAGCAGGACCAAGAAGCGAAAGGTTGGTAATTCTGATGACAACATGTACGACGAACGTGTCAGGGGCCAAATTCGTAGAATAGTTCATCAATTTTTTTGTGACAACATACCACCAACAATAAACACCATATTAGCTGTTGTAAATGTCGAAGAAACTTTGCCCAACTTTTCACGAACCACACTTCATCGCTTGCTGAGTGATATGGATTTTGTGTTTATAAAACGTGGCAGAAATTCAATTTTGATTTAGAAATCAGAAATCATATCGTGGCGTCATCGTTATTTATTATTTAGAAGAATATTTATTGATATGAATATTATTAAATTGCACAATAGGAACAAGGAATTGAATGAAAATAAGAATTGCACAAATTTTAACTATAGAAATATATTTTGTTTACTAAAACATTGTACATGTAAACTTAAACTTAACTAATTTCTATTTGAGTGATTTTGTTGAGGATAGGACGATGATAGGAGAAATATGAAATGAAAGAAAGTGTTTCTGCTGTAATGTGTCTTGAACGCCAAGAACGCTCGAGAAAGACAGAGACACAAGCACGGAAGCACGCACCGATTCAACGCGCCTAATTCTCTAGTGCTGCGCGCGCAGCGGACCGATCATGGTTTGAGTGGGAGAGAGACGCAAGGCATTCGCCGGTCCGGCGGGCCTCTCTCTCGTTCGGTGACTCACTGTAACAGACGTGAGCGGGCGTTACACTTTTTCATGAATGACTCCGAGCCACAACCTAATTTAAGACGTTGTCACGTCAAAACGAAAACATCAAGAAGGGCCCAAAAATGTAAAAATATATAGGGTGTTTCATTAAAAAAAAAGATAACTTTGTTCCACTCTGTCAATATGGACGGACTTGTATGTATGAAAGTACTTTAAAAATAATTCTCTTACGATCGCATTATTTGAAAAATTCTTATGTGAATCTCGTTAAGATGGCTAAAATTGATCAAAGTTACTTACCACACAGCAATAGTGCACTCGATATAAGTTAGAACGTAAGCACCACTTTCCTCAGAGCACAATTTTTGATGTAAGAAGCGAAGAAGTTCATTATACAAAAAAGTATTGCAGTTGAGTACAAATTTGCTGCAAGCCTTAATAGTGCGTGTCCTAACACTTTCGTTTGGAGAGGGGAGCTGAGCAATTAGTATTTCTAAAACTACGTCATGGAAACGTTCCAAAACTGTGCTAAACCGTGTTAATAAATCTATTAAAATATCTAATGCTTCCATTTGAAACGATACATCTTGATTCTGTAATATATTTGTTAATATTAAATTCTAATAATAAAGTATTGTGCGAATTAATGTAAACAAACATAATTAATTTGTAAATATGATTTATTTAGGCCAAAGGTAAATTTAGGTACACTTACATAAGATTTTTTCATTAATAAGTATTTAATATGTCCCCCTTTTACTTTGATGACTTTCTGGAGTCTTCTAGGTATGGAATCCACAAGTTTTTTGCAATTGTTTGTGATTGCTTCATCTCTAAACCACACCTTAATCTCTGTTTCCACCATTTTTGTTTTTGCCGTACAGTCAAATTTTTGCAGTTTAGCCTTACATATTCCCCACAAATTTTCAATAGGATTAAGGTCAGGTGAATTCCCAGGTCAATCAAGAAGGGTAATATTATTATCCTTGAAGTATTCTTCGATATCATAATCTTCGATACATGACACGGAGCTGAATCTTGTTGAAAAATTGCAGTTCCTTCGGCCTGTACTTTGTCAAGCTCTATAGCTAAGCGTTGCCCTAGCATGGCTTTGTACTTTTTACTGTTCATCATACCTTTAATAGGAATAACAGTGCTAGTTCCTGAGTATGAAAAACAGCCCTAGAACATTTTTTTGGTGGGATGTTTAACTGTTTGGTTAATATAGCTAGCTGAAAGTGACTCATTGGCTGCCTTTCGTACGAATTTTGAACGCTGGCCCTGCACTAGGAAGTGGGTCTCATCAGAAAATAACACTTTTCTCCTATCTTCCGCACTCCAATGAGCGTATTTTTTTGCCAAATTTAGTCTGTTTTTTTCATCATAGGCGCTGTCAGAAGTTGTTTCTTCTGCGGTCTCACGGCTCTTCTCCCTTCTTCGAAGAGATGTCTGCGTACCGTTGAGTCGTGAATTTTTATTCCAGCCTTTTCTAAATCTTGCTGGAGGTCATAGCTTGTTTTTCTGGGATGAAGTTTTGCTATCGCGCAAAAGAAAGGCTTCATCTCGAGGAGTAGTCTTCCGTTTTCTTCCGCATTTTCTTTTCCGCTGCACTTCAACTGACCTTGTTTCCTTTTTTTGTTTAATTATTTTGTTTACTGCTCCCAAACTTACACAACACTCCTTAGCAACGTCCCTCTGAGTCATTGGTGTATGCTCACCAAGTGTTATGATCCTTTCTCTTTTCCTAGGAGTGATATCCATATTAAAAAGTTAAACCTGATTGCACAGTTAAATCAATGAAAATAACCCCAACTTGCAGATAACCTGAGATACAACAATATATAATACTGATAAAAAATCCAAAGCACATGTTTTGAACAATATACTAATAAGGTTTTGAGGTTATGTTGTTTTTTTGACAAAACAGTTGACAGAATAGGCATAGCAGGTGTGCCAACTTATGAAAACTGAATTTCGATCTCTGTTCACATTAATTCGCACAATACTGTAAGTCTTTTAAAAGGAAAATTAATGCGTAATAATATGGGTAATATATATGCGTATATATACATACCTAGTACAAGTAGTAAAGAGGAATGGGGGGAAATATCAAAGACATGTATGAGAATGATGTGTTCAGTGATGAACAATATAAACGGGTTACACAGTAAAAAAATAACTTGTATTTACCTAATAATATTTTCTTTAAAGTCCAGTTTTTAGCCTAACGTTTTTGTTACATCTTTATGAATATTTTTGTCCTTTGTCCTTTTCTAATTTGTGTATTCTTCAATTTAAATTGCATATCTGTTTTCTTATTTTATCTTACCTAATACATATTCTGAAGTTTTTTCTTTTCAGATCCTTTACTCTTTTGTAATATACTAAGTGACATAGAAAACTCAACACCCATTATACTTAAATTATTATATTTTGGAAATATTTGTATAGCCCTTTTTTTAATTTCTTTTTTTTTTAAGTTAATTAACAACCTTAAGGCTAACATTAACCAATCTTTTATAAGAAAAGTCCAAAGTTTTTAACAAAACTTTTAGCAAAAAAAAAATGATTGAAAATTGTTTAAACATGGGTGTTGTAAACACAGAGTACTTTGCCTGCTCCAGCCTGCTCAAAGAAGTCCACGGTGACTCTCGCAATGTGTGACCTTCCCTTATCCTGCTGAAAAATGTATGACCGTAAATACTTTAGATATTGACGTTCTCCATCTTCCTACTGTACTTGTACTAAAATTCAAGTTTTGGGTAGGGAACGACTACAGGTTGACGAAAGCCTAATAAATCGACTAAATATTTAACATATCGACTCTTTTAGAGAAGCCATGAATTTACTAATGCCTTATTGATCCCATGAATGTATTATATAGTTGTAATTAAGAAATAAACGTTTTCCTTTGAGATTCTGATTTCATCTACTAGCTTGTGCGAGAGGTTGCATATTACCAAAATTAAATGCTATAGTAACACACTTATTATCCTTCCATTCTACAAAAAGTATTTTTCCATTTTCATCAAATCTAAAATCATGTGATCCACTTGCTTCTTTATCAAATGTTTTTAGTCTTGTATACAAAGATAGATTGATATTAAACTAGCCTTTAATAGATGGCGCTACTTGATACCGAATTGGTTTCGGTGTTAACATAAGCTGAATTTGTTCGTGGTCGTACGAAATGATCAACAAAGTCCATGACATGATTAGGCAGATCGTCGAATTAAGCTCCGCGAGTTAATAGAGGTCCTAAACATTTCCTACGAACGCGTACACAACATCATTCACCATCATTTGGACATGAAAAAGCTATCCGCGCGATGGGTGCCGCGTTTGCTGACAATCGATCAAATGGCAAAATGTGTGGCCACTTCGGAGACGTTTTGGCGATGATACGGCGCGATCCGAAGGATTTTTTTCGCCGATTTATCAACGTTGATGAAACCTGGGTGCATTATTACACACCGGAATCCAAAGAACAGTCGAAACAGGGGCGCAAACGGGGCGAAGGGCCGCCGAAGAAGGCAAAGAGTGCACATTCGGCCGGTAAAGTGATGGCGACTGTTTTCTGGGATGCGAAGAGAATCATCCACATCGATTACTTGGAAAAAGGAAAAACAATCAATGGTGAGTACTACGCAGCATTATTGGATCAATTCGATGCCGAATTACGTCGAAAACTCCCCGGTCTGGAACGCAAAAAAGTGACTTTCGCCAAGACAATGCACCGCCATCGACATGGCAAAATTACACGAATTGGGCTATGAATTGGTTGAACACCCACCGTATTCCCCAGATCTTGCCGCCAGCGATGTTTTCCTGTTTCCAAACCTAAAATAATGGCTCGGAGGATGCCGTTACGCCGTTTCGCGACAAATGATGAGGTCGTCGCTGAAACTTCGGCCTATTTTGAAGAGCTCGAGCAAAAGTAGGTACTATTCGGATGGGATAAAAAAATTGGAACATCGTCTTACTAAGTGTATCGAGCTAAAAGGGGACTATGTTGAGAAATAAATCGATTTAATTCCAAAAAACTTGTTTTTTCTATCAGAGGCTAGTTTTATATCAATCCACCCTAGTACGATCTATTTTTCCGCAAGGTTCCTGTTGCTCGGTATTCGGTAAACATCCCAACATTTGTAGCTGAATCGAATAAGCTTTCAACATATAAATTGCTTCAATGACTTATGTCCATATTATTTCACAATCATTTCATTTACTTCAGATTTAGCCACACGGCTCACACTCCCTCTAAGGCGAAAATTCACTGATCCCAGATACCTACGGTATCAAAAGGATTGAGCTCTGATGGGGCCCTTTCCGTGTTATCGAGCCCTAGGTGACTTGGTACGTTGGAGTGTCTCCCAAAAATTTTCGTACGCATCTGGACGTTGAGACTAGCACAGCTTTTTGCATGGTGTTATACAAGTGCTCCTTAGACCCAGCTGTTTTATGTTTTCTAGAAGGTTTTTCGAAATAACACCAGTAGTAGATAGAATAATAGGTACTGTCTGGGTACTTTCCATTCTCCATTGTCTCCTTATTTGTATTTCTACATCTCTATATTTGGCGATATTTTCGTTTTATTTAACCCGCAGATTATTGTTGTTAGGTATCGCGACATCTATTAGTATTGTTTGAATAGTAAGCTTATTAAATAGTATGAGATCCGGTCTATTATGTGCCACTGATTGGTCTGTGAGCTCAGTGCGATCCCAGTATAGCTTGTAGTTGTCGTTGTCAAGCATTATGTCACTGATGTACTGATAATAAGGGAGATGGTCGGTTTGAAGATGTCCCAGTTTATAGCTAGTTCTTGGTAAATAATATTTTCTACTGAGTCGTGGCGTTCTTTACAAACAATACCGACAAAAGCCTGGCAGTCCCCGGTAAGATGTTGGATGGTTTCTTGGGCTTGACATCCATATCAGCATTTGTCGTTTTGAACTTGAGGGTCTTTGACAATATATTTCAGATAACTTTCAGTTGGAATAACCTGATCTCATTTACTTTATTTTTATATTTATTATCCAAAATAATATTCGTTAGAATATTAGGTACTGCGGAATAATTTCTCATTGGAGTGACTATTGAAATACTGCACATTATAATATTTCTATGTACCAGAATCATATTTATAGATCAGTAAAATAAAACATGATGACGATTCAACAATTTATATTTCCGAGATTTATTCATGAATTTAGTTCGTATTAAACATTAATCAACAAGAATCATCCAGTAAAGGATAAAAAAGGGACGATATGAAACTTTTATTATTAAATGTGGAAATCTAAACGAATTCAGTAAATTTGTGCGATGTTTATAATTCAGTTTATTACAGTCTAAAATATCTACCGAGAATGTTTCTTTACTTAAACAAATTTTAAGGGTATAAAAAAATTAAATTTTCAGTGATCTATAAATAGGACGCTGGCCTATACAGGTTAATATGAAAATTAAGTTAATAACAAATTAACTGAATTTCCAAAAAGATAAAATGTGAACATTAATTACATATTAATAAATATTAATTACATATTAACAATATAAAAATTTATTATTTAAATAATAAATTCGTATAATTTAATAAATAACATTCAAATTAGTAATTTAAATAATAATTTATTATATTGTATTAGGTATTATTTAAATTAGTAATTTTACCTAATCACTGGCATCACCAAATATGCTATCACACACAAACGTCTAGCGGTCTAAGACAAAATTAAATTAAACATCCCTGTTAAATAAAAACAAAAACAAACATAAAATTAATTCACATCAATCACTTACCTCATCTTTTGGTTTACGGTTTATTTTAACAGGTATAGGTTTATCACGGTATATAAGCGTCACTGAAAGTATACATATACATTTATTATTATACATTTTTATTTACAAGTTTATTTTTACAATTTTATTAGACAACTGAAGACATATTGAATGCAAAAAGCTCGGGTTCATTCGGAAAAATACCCGCATGAGATTTTTTTGCATAATCACTTTCATGAGATACCCCAAAAGATGGTTCAAGAGGTCGCCCAGGCCATAAATTGTTCAAATTTTTTTAAACAAATTGTAACAATCAATTTTTTCGGTCCGTAATTATTTTTTTTTGAATCTTTTGAATAATCTTGAACAAAATAAGTCTCATGTAGTTTGTCTGTAAACTTGATCGTTTTCGAGTTATAAATAATTTAAAACTGAACATAAACACAAGTAAAAAAGATTATTTTTGAATTCACCGAGGAACTAAACTTAAGTTCAAACCTTCTTCTACCATTTCCCGATAAGTATTTTGGGCCTCTTTTATTTTAAAATATTGTTTTTTAATCATTAATGAAGCGCTTATGACAGGACGTTCGCTCGGGCTGCGATGTTTATAAAGAAAGAAACAAGATCTAGGGCACACATTTTCCTGGTTTAAATTCTCATTGTACAAATGAGCATCCTCACTGTCATACGCTCTTCATGATCAATTAAAAAACAACGGTTTAATAGTTATTTATGCATCAAGGGTGTTATAGATGATGTCCGGAGAGCAACATAATCCAACCAGAGGGCTTCTGGCCCGAGAGATCGATGTCGCTCGGTGAAGGTAATCATCCAGTAACACCAGTGGTACATACAGAATATGTAGATTTTACCACTGGTGCTTCCCGATGATTACGCTTAATATCCATTCCTCGGGCCAGAAGCCCTCTGGCTGGATTATGTTGCTCTCCGGGTGTAATCATCTTATTAACCCTATTGGTGCATAAATATAATAAACAATGAGAATTTAATCCAGCAAAAATCTGTGCCCTATATTTTGTATCTCTTTCTGATACACGCCGCAGCCCGAGCACATGTTCTGCCATAACCGCTTCATTAACGATTAAAAAACAATGTTTTAAAATGAAAGAGGTCCAAAATACTTATCGGGAAATGATAGAACAAGGATTTGAAATTAAATTTAGTTCCCCGATGAATTAAAAAATAATTTTTTTTACTTGTGTTTATGAGCCTTGAAAATCGTAATTTTGAGTTTTTCTCAGTTTTAAATTATTTATAACTTGAAAGCGATCAAGTTTGCTACACTACTACAAGAGACTTATTTTGTTGAAAATTATCCAAAAAATTCAAAAGAAATTTGCCCGGACTGAAAAAATTGATTGTTACAATCTGTAAAAAAAATGTTCAAAAAAAATTTAACAACTTTACGCCTGGGCGACCTCTTGAACCTTATTTTGCGGTATCTCATGAAAGTGATTATCCAAAAAAATCTCATGGGAATATTTTTGAGAACGATCCCGCGCTTTTCGCGTTGTCTAATAGTGAAATTGTAAAACTGTTAGTAAAAAAATCTAAACTGGATAAAAGAATTCTGAAAAACAAAATAATAAAATTACTTAAAACTTTGATTCTGAAGCAAACAACTAGTTTTTGTTACTTTCCAACCAAAACAGCAATTAATGAAAAAAATTGGATAATATGAATCTATTGATATCTATAAAAGAATGTTTCATGTGTGAAAAATTGGCCTAAACAGATATTATCTTCCAGAAACAATAATTAGGAGTACAAAAATTTATAGAAAGGGAAAACTATATACAAAAGGCTTGACAAAGAGCCCAAAACAAATAGGACAAGCAGTACATGCAACTAGGCAAAGTACATTTGGAAGGGCTAGTATGGGTCTGCTATGCTTTATGAAGATGAATATTCTTCTAAAGCTATTTTATTGTGGAATCTTCTACAATTTACCAGTTTTATTGGGAATAAGCCACGATTTTACTTTACAATAAATTTGTTTCAATTTCCACTTCGAAATCGTTCTCAAAATACAAAACATTAAATTAAACAAATTTTGTTTTGGTTACTTGGTAAAAAAATTCTAATAATTTAATTTTATCCGACTCATTCATATTGACAATTCAGACATCTATTATACATTTTAAAGTAGATAACTTTAAAATAATATTCTCAATATTTTTGAGTTGCGTTCCTGGGACGAGTTTATCGGGAGATAGTTCATTCGATTACAAGAAATCAATTTTAACTGGAGAATACCCGTCAAAAAATCATAGCATGTGATTTGTCTTGAAAAGGACAATGCAATGATGAAGTTAAACTTCTCCTGTTAGTGACCTCATAAGAAATCACCAGGGAAAAACCTCAAGATACTATCCCGACAGGTAAATATTTGGTGTTACATTTAGTTCACTCTGAATATTAAGACCAAACTTTGATTTTATATCAAAGAAGCGACTCTAAATATGTCAGATAAAACCAATTGCGTTGCAAATTCCTCGGTAGAATACAGTTAAACGTGGAAATCCATAAAAAGAAAATACCATAAGTCAATAACAGATCTAGACCAGAGAAATTAGCAAATAAAAAGTATTTTTCTTGACACTCTTTGATACAGGTATCTAACAACTGCTTTTGATAAATTTGGTAATAAGAATATGTAATAAACAAAATATGCAAAAGATTAAACGTCATGTTTTGCTTATAAACAATATATAAAAAAATGTAAGATCGCTATTTGATTTTAAATACGTACTAAAGGTAAAGACCAGTAAATTATATGGAAAAGTGATACAATTTTACTGAAAGAGCAAAGAAAATCCTTTAAAATGAGACTTTATGTTATTTTTGTTAATTTGTTGCTTAATTATTGCAAAAATAGTTTCAAAAGTTGATTTTTTGAAAATTATTAATGGATTTTCAAATGCACAAAACAACTTTAAATTTTGCGTGATAATTGACAATATCCCATGTATTCAGCAGTACAAATTTTAAGAAGTTTCACTTAACAGTTATAGCAATATTGAAATTGTTTAACCAATAAAACTTTTATCAATAAATCTAATAACATTGGTAAAGGCAACTCTTTCGAAAGTTGAGTGCAAAGTCAAGGTACAAAACAGAGTGTCAAGGTCTTTTCAAACACATACTGGATTACCAGTGTGCCAGTCTATCGTGCCTATTGTTTAACATCACGCCTGAAAGAGCCATAGAGAAATCGGGCATAACAACCAGAGGTACGATCATCAGTAGAAGTGTACAGATATTGGCCTACGCCCCCGTGTGACGGCGGGCCGCTCAAGTAGAATACCTTCACGGCTTCTCCTGCTTGTCGTAAAAGGCGACTAAATGGAGCAGCTGTCCGCTGTCCACCCCTACCCATCATACACGTCCTGATACCCAAACCTATACCCGAGGAGAAAACCTCCATTAATACAAAAACCAGTGGAAAAAACCACTGAGAACAAATGGATATGCATAGAACAGGCGGCTATGCATCATTCTAATATATCGCCACTCTAACCTCAAGGTGTAATACCATCGTGCCGAAGGGGTGCATGGCCCAAGCGGAAAAGTGGGTCTCAAGCGATGCCCTAAGGAGAAGGCGAAAGCCGTGGCGGAGTATGGACGCACTGCCTCGCTGGACCGAAGAATCGACCCAACTCGTGGGAAGAAAAATGGAAAAATATTTAATAAAAAAGAAGGTAAGCATAGGGGTAGGAGAGTCTATGGAGGATATAGGCGAAGAGAGGCTGGTGACATTAGCGGACGAGTAAGAAAAGGATAGTCGGGGGGAGAAAAATGTTGAGCCAAAGGAGAAGAGCGAAGGGGAAAACGAGGACATAGGTAAAACAGTGGAGAAGAATGGCAGTGAAAACGAAACGGGGGATAGTAATGACAAGAGTGAATGGACGACCAACACTAACAGAAAAAAGAAAAGGAAATCGCATGGAGAGAAAGACATAGGAGCTGGTGGAAATAAGAATGAAACTAAGATCAATTTAAAAAGAAGTGAAACAGAGAAAGGAATGTCAAAAATGAAGGGATGCATCGACGAGTTAGTGAACCTAACAAAGGCAGTGGCAAATACAAAAAACGAGATCAAACAGGAAGCCGCAAAGGTACGGAAGATTTGGTGCAAAATGGAAAGAAACATTAGAGTTTGTATAGTGCTACAGAGGATATTAAAAAAAGGGAAGGTATAAGAAGATGCGTAACAACAATAGGGACGCCAACAAAAATAACTGTAGCAACAACTACGAGGTGCGTAGGGACACAGGTAGAAGTAAATTGGGAAGAGGACCCAGAATTAAAAAGAAAAAGGATTGAGGAACTATATAAGAAAATGGATACGGCAGAAAGCACCGAGGAAATAAGTGAAGTACTAGATCAAGAATGGCCAGAGGAGGTTTATGATAAAGTAACCATCTGTGAAAAAGGAATTTTGGAGGCAGCGGACGATGTGGCAATCTTGGTAACAGAGGATCCTGCTGACGCAAGAGTGAAGGGGGATTTTAGTGCAAGGTACCCAGACCTCCCCGGATTATACGTGGAAGAAGATGAAAATGGAGGAATCTATGTCTCAAATAACATGTACAGTGGAGGAAAATGGGAGAGAGAAGACATCAAAAAAATTTGTCCACAAGCTGAAACAAAGGAGAGGAGAAGAACCAATGGCTGTTAAATTCTTAGCAGCAGCCAGGAAACGATTCGACCGTATGGAAAGAATGGATAGAGAAAAGATCGGCACCAGCAGCACTAGGAGTGGAAAAATCAAGAAAAGTGCTAGAGTGGACAGCAAGAGGAAAGAAGGTAACGGCAACGATATATGGCAAAACGTTTAAGGAAAGGCAAATAGTAGCCACAGAAAAGAAAGGGATGGTAATTATCACAAAACCGAAGGACAAGTCCTATGCTGAACTTGTAAAAGTGTTAAGGGAAGAGCTAGGAAAAAGAGAGGAAAAAAGAGAGTCGTCATAAAAAAGGTTAGACAAACCAAACAAGAAGGTGTGGTCCTGGAATTAGATGGAGGCAAGAAAATGGCGGAATAAGTCAGGAAGAATTTAGTAGCATCAATACAAGGATGCGCAATAAAAGTAGTGGCAAAAGGTGGAAGAATAAAGAAGGGTTTAATGCTGGCGGACATAGATGGCCTAACCACAGAAAAAGACATCGTCGAATCGGTGGAGAAATTTGCTGGTAGGGAGAAAGCATGTGAAGTAGTTGGAAAAATAAAGACAAACAGGGGAGAAAGTAGAATTTGTTATGTGGAGGTGGATCAGGACATAGCCAGAAGACTTTTAGTGGCAGAAAGAATAAAGATCGGGATGGCACACGTTACGGTAAAGGAGATGGTGAAGGTGACACGATGCTATAGATGCCAAACATATGGCCACATAGCAAGAGACTGTGAGGGTGAAGCAAAAGGGGGTGCTGGAAGTGTGGGATGGAGGACAATCCCAGTGTCAAAGTAACACTGTAAAGTGCTTTAATTGTGACGAGGAAGGTCATATTATGTACGTCCACTTGGTGTCCCAAATTCAGGGGAAGTATCAGAAGAGCAAGAGGTGAAGGTGGAAGAAGGGTAGGAGGTTACTGACTGAGCGACAAAATGGGGAATAAGCGTGAAAGAGAGCGTGTGTTAAGAGTGCTGCAAACAAATGTTGGGACGGCTAGGCTAGCTCACGAACTCGCTGTGGTCTCCGCAATCGAAAAAGTAATTGACATCCTGATAGCGGCGGAGCCAAACCCCACGTTAGTTAGTAGGGAATGGTTCGTGGGCGTAGTAGGAGTGCGGATACTTAATAGAAAACTGAGAGTGTATGGTATTGATACGCATGAGGGATTTGTGACGATACGTGTGGAGAGAGTAAATGTGGTATGCTGCTACATTTCACCGAATTGTACAGTGGAGAATTATGAAAGTAGACTGGATGAGATTATGAATGAGGTAAGATTATTGGGAAGAGAGTGTGTAGCGCTAGAGGACTTCAACGCCAAAGCGGCGGAGTGGGGTTCTCCCAGAACGGACGCTCGCGGACAAATGCTTATGGAATGGACAGGAACTCTGTGACTTAATTGTCTTAAATAATGGTCGGGAACCAACGTTCGTGAGGGTAAATTCGCATTCATATATCGATGTCACCTGTGCCACATAGAATGCGGCGAGAAAAATTCGAGACTGGGCCGTGCTGCCGGATGACACTGCTACAGAACACCGCTACATTGGCTTTTCGATCGTCGAAGTAGGGACTACCAACGTGGAGTCATCAGCGAACCAAACAGGAAGCAGAGGTGGAGATAGAACGGTCTGGCTAGCGTTTGATGAGTATTCTAGATGGTTGATAGAGGGGAGAAGATGCCAACCGCCATCGGCAGAAGGACTTGAATCAATATTAAGAGAGACTATGAGAAATTCCATAAACACGGTAGATGAAAAAGAAAAATGCCTTATTGGTGGTGTGAAAAGATCGCCAATAAGAGTGAGGAATGCATTGCCATCAGAAGACAGGCTACGAGGGCAAGAGGTAGAGGAGAAGTAACCGAGGCTAGCAGAATGGATATGGTATACAATGCGCGAAAGAAGGAACTGAACAGGATGATCCGAGCCGAAAAGAAGAGGCACTGGAGAGAACTTTATGACAAGTTGGATGAGGACGTTTGGGGTCAGGGGTACAAAAACGCAATGAACCAGTTCAAGCTGTACCCTCTGTATGAGATGCCACTGGACAGGAAGCTTGAGGTTACCCGGCCATTGGAATGGAGTGCAGTGGGACGTCGAAGCTGAGCGAGCTGTACCTTTTACCGTAGACGAACCCAACGAAGCGTTGAGTGCTCTAAACACACGAAAGGCCCCGGGACTCGATGGAATACCACCAGAAGCGGTGAAACGCATTGGCAGTATGGAGCTGACGTGGCTTTTGGACCACTTGAATGTACTGCTTGAAACTCAGCTATTTCCGGCAACTTGGAAGATCTCGATGCTCGTGCTACTCCCAAAGGCGGAAGACAAGTATCGACCTGTTTGCCTTCTGTCGTGCATAGGTAAATTATACGAGAGGCTCCTAAGAGGGCGAATAGATACAGTGATTGAAGAGTCAGGCGGGCTGTGACCCAGGCAGTACGGTTTCAGAAAGAACAGGAGCACGGTGGATGCGCTGATGGAAGTCTTCCGGGAGTTACGCGGGGTGGGGGTTAACAAGAGGCGTGCAATCCTACTGTTTTTTGACGTCCGGAATGCGTTCAACACATTAAAATGGAAAGAGGTAATGAATGCTCTACGAGAGAGAAGGTGTCCGAGGTACTGATGAATTTGGTCTCCGACTATTTGTCAGAGAGGAAAATTGTGGTATAAAAAGGAGTAGTGGTTGACGTGACAGCTGGAGTGCCGCAGGGGTCGGTCCTAGGACCCACACTGTGGAACTTGGCATATGACGGGGTTGTGATCCAACAATACGGAGAGGGTGTAACCCCTTTCGCATTTGCGGACGACCTCGCTATGCTGGTAGTGGCGCGGGGCAGGAAGGACCTTATCTTTGGCGCACAGCGTACATGCAACCAAGTCGAGGAATAGACGAAAATGCATGAGCTAGAACTGGCTGCAGGTAAGACTGAGGCTATAATTTTTAAGGGACCAAGGAAAAGGGACGGGATAACTTTTGAATGTGCAGGAAAGACAGTGGTTCCAGAGAAGTGCGTGAGGTATTTAGGGGTGACTCTGAGTCAAAACGGAAAGTGGGGGGAGCACGTAAAAGCGCTGACTCAAAGAGCTGCGGTGAGATCCGCCACATTGGGAGGGTTCATGTCCAACATCGGAGGGCCCAAAACTGAGAGGAGGAGAGCCCTTCATTCTGTTGTGCAATCGATCGTACTCTACGCTGCGGCTGTCTGGAGTTCTGCAGTTTTAACAAAGGCGTACAGAAAGCAGCTAACCCGAGCAGAAAGGAAGAGTCTATTGAGGGTGGCGTGTGCATACAGAACAGTATCTGCCGAGGCGTTAGGAGTTATCACCGGGTGTATTCGGATGCACATGGTAGTGAAGG
The DNA here is from genome assembly GCF_040954645.1 of Diabrotica undecimpunctata. Lineage (NCBI taxonomy): Eukaryota > Metazoa > Arthropoda > Insecta > Coleoptera > Chrysomelidae > Diabrotica > Diabrotica undecimpunctata. The sequence continues at coordinate 55,230,747 of NC_092812.1, forward strand.
AAAGAGGAAAAATATACGAGAGAAGAAATGAAGACATAGCAACAGAACGTTTAAAAAAAGAAGAAAGGGAAAGGTCCATATTGGTGTGGCAAGAGGAATGGAATGAGATGGGAAGGGTGGCGCAGTGGACGAAGTCGTTGATTCCTAATCTGAGAAGATGGATGGATTGCGGACACCGGCGTTTGGATTATTTCCTGACTGCATAACCGAGGCTGGAAGGCGGTTCTGCTCACCTTCTAGGACCGAGGTATGTTTCGAACATTTGGACCACCCCCCTCATAAAAGAAAAAAATATATTGGCCTATGCAGATGACATTCGCATAGTAACACGGATAAAAAGAGACCTGATACAGGCTTTTGGAACATTAGAAAAAGCGGCGAAGGCAATGGGCTGTAGGTCTCGGAGTACAACCTTGGAACACAACAGCAACCTAATAAGCGTAGAAATTAAGAGAAGAATATACCTGGCGAACAGAGCTTACTTTGGACTAAAGCAGCTCTTAACATCACACATAATTAGCAGAAAAACCAAGATACTAATATATGAAACTCTTATTAAACCTGTCCTGACATACGCGTCAGAGACATGGACTATGGTAAAAAGCGACGAAGAACTGTTAGGCCGCTTTAAAAGAAGAATACTTAGGCACATATACGGAGGAGTAAAATAAAGCACAGGCGCTACAATTTTGAGTTGTATTAATGCTATGAAAAATGCAACATCGTCCAGTCTATTAAAATTAATAGACTAAAGTGGCTAGGACACCTTGAAAGAATGGGCACTGGAGATCTCCAAAGACAGATATTATATCAAGAGCCAGGCCAAGATCTTGATTTAAAACTCAAGTCGAAGATGACTTGAGGAATCTAGGGGTCAGAAATTGGAAAGCCATGGCGAAAGATAGTGGGGGATGGAGACTAATTCTTAAACAGGCCAAGACCCACACAGGGTTGTAGAGCCAAAGATGATGATGCAAACAATACTACGACCCTTGGAACCCAAGTTAGCCATTTTCTTATCAAAGAAAATTTATGTTTTTTCTTAATTTGGGTACCTAATTTCATAGATTATAAAAATTCAATTAGTTAATTTATGGATTGTTTATTTAACCGAGTAATGTAATTTCTTTTAAAATACATATTTATTTTACAAAATTTTACTTTCCTCTTTTTAACACATATTATTTTTTTTAGTAGAAAACGTTATGAAATGATAGGTAACTTAAATATTTATGTATTATAGTGTAACGTTATAAACGTCACATCTCTATTAATTTATATTTTAATAATTATTTCATTTTAATTTCTTTATTAATTTCTTTATCTTCAGTTTAATTTTTACTATTTTTTTATTTATAAAAATAGTTGGCGCCCCCTGTTTTTCTCTTCTTCCTCTGTCTTTATTTTTTTTCTCTCTTTCTGTCCCATAGAATAAATATTCGCCCTCTCACTTTTGTTCGGCAGACTATTCTGTTCCGTGTTGACTGACAAGCTAGTTTCATGATATCTATATCAACATCCTATGACATCTGTGCTAACTTCATTCAGTCTCCCACTTTCTGTCAAAACAACTTTTCTGTAGTGGGATTATTTTTTGCCTCTTTTTGAAATTTATAAAAGAAGGCAAAAATTATTATAAGACTCATTTGTATAGTCTACAAATTCTCTTGGGTTTACTAGACAGTTTATTTTTATTGGACATATCAAAAGTTTACTGGACAGTTTATTTTTATTGGACATATCAAAACCGTATTGGTTTATTGGACATATCAAAACCTTACTGGACATATCGAAATTTTATTGGTCTTATTGGCATATTTGGACATACAGCCACGTGTGACTGCAGCTCTCCAGAAGCCACAACTTCTAATTGGAGGATCCAACAGCTAGAGCACACAAGCCGCCCATCGAAGCAATAAGTAACACTTATAACTGTTAAGCTTGTACAGCAAGGATCTTTCGTTTTTCCTCTACTGTATTTGGGACAGAGATATTCCTAATAAGAATTTCATATGATAATTCATCTGTCTTTAAATGTTTAGGTAGCATCTTGAAGAAATAATTTTAAAAAAACTAAAAAAGTAATTAAAATACACTATCCACAAAAACTGGTTAAGTTAAAAAAAAACAAACACAAATGCTATTTTGCAAAGGAAGTTGTTGTACTTCCGAAGAAGAATTTCTGAAGACAGAATTCTTCAACAATGTATATCTGAATATATCAGATGCATTGCCCCTTTGTTATTATTATTTTTGTTATTGTGGGCCTGAACTTTGATGCAGATGTACATTCGTACCACTGGATCTTCCTTAAATGGTGGGTTGTCTCCAGGGTATGGCGTCGGGGGGTTCATGGCACATAGGGCTGTCGTCTCCGAGGAGCGCTGTCGTGGTTTAACCGTGGGCTATGGGCTACTGCGTTCATACCAACATGGTTTCAATTGATCCTTTGGTAGGGTCCATGTACAGTACCAAAGTCTACAGATACCCGATTATTTTAAATTAACATTCTTTATTCATTTTTAGTCTGATGAATACTACAATTCATTGGGTAATATGCATTTATATTCCCCTGAGCATCCCCCTCAAAAACTGTATATTATAATTATTAAATTTTTATTATAAACTTTATGCTACACCATCTTACGGCTTACTTTATAACAGTACCTATTTAATTTCATTTTAATGAATACTGAAATTCATTGAGTAATTTTTTTTCATTTTTCCAGAGATAATCTCTGTAGTAATTTATTAATATTAGATTAATAATTTTAGTGTGATGAATACTACAATTCATTGGGTAATTTTTTTTTATTTTCCCCAGATTAACATCTGAAAATTATTTTGTTATTTTTTTTAAATATAGCAAATTTGAGTTATACTTTAAATTTTTTATGAATAGTAATGTATACTTAATTACTTATATTCATTAATTTAATTATTTTGTTATAATATTTTAAATAACATATAACAAATTTTAGTTTGACGGATACTACAATTCGTTGGGAAGTATTAGGTAAAACATTGTGTTCTTGTTTTCTTTGAGAAAAATTTCTCAGTTGTGTTCGAAATTTTTCTGATGGGTGGTAGGAGTGTGTAACGTTATAAACGTCACATCTCTATTAATTTATATTTTAATAATTATTTCATTTTAATTTCTTTAATTTATTAATTTCTTTATCTTCAGTTTAATTTTTACTATTTTTTTATTTATAAAAATAGTTGGCGCCCCCTGTTTTTCTCTTCTTCCTCTGTCTTTATTTTTTTTTCTCTCTTTCTGTCCCATAGAATAAATATTCGCCCTCACTTTTGTTTGGCAGACTATTCTGTTCCGTGTTGACTGACAAGCTAGTTTCATGATATCTATATCAACATCCTATGACATCTGTGCTAACTTCATTCAGTCTCCCACTTTCTGTCAAAAGAACTTTTCTGTAGTGGGATTATTTTTTGCCTCTTTGAAATTTATAAAAGAAGGCAAAAATTATTATAAGACTCATTTGTATAGTCTACAAATTCTCTTGGGTTTACTGGACAGTTTATTTTTATTGGACATATCAAAACTTTACTGGACAGTTTATTTTTATTGGACATATCAAAACCGTATTGGTTTATTGGACATATCGAAATTTTATTGGTCTTATTGGCATATTTGGACATACAGCCACGTGTGACTGCAGCTCTCCAGAAGCCACAACTTCTAATTGGAGGATCCAACAGCTAGAGCACACAAGCCGCCCATCGAAGCAATAAGTAACACTTATAACTGTTAAGCTTTGGCAGGGTTAATTATTGTTTTTTTTATTGATTTAAATAAATATGATTGGTTAAAATTTGTCTTATTTGCTATCAACTGAGAACTCAGGTTCAATCCCTAGTTTAAGACAAGACGAACTCACCCTTGAGATACTGAGCTAGGCAAGGTATAGACGATAAGCTCCCATGGTTGATTGAGGTATTATTTTTACAATAGTATTTCAATTCTCTTTGGTAGTCTTATCGTTACAATAGTTATACATAATATCGTTTAACAAAAAAATTTGCAAAATAATTTTTTATTTGAAAATCAATCGTTTTTTTAACTGTGCTTATTATTTTTATAATTACTTTAATAATTCAAGAAAAAATAACATGTATAAATTTGATTTTTAAACAAAAAATTAATTTTTTGTAAAATTTTTTTTAAAATAATTGTTAAGACATTATTTATAACTAGAATACATACATATTCAAGTTACCCATCATTGCATAACCTTTTCTAATAAGAGAAAAATAAAATTCTGCAAAATAAATATTTATTTCAAACTGTGTAAAGAAATTATTCGATTAAATCAACAATTCACAAATTAACTAAATGCATTTTTATGATCTATGCCGCGAGGTATCCCAAATTTAAAAAAAATACATCAAATTTTCATTGATTAGAAACGGAAATATTGCGACTTTTATAAATTTGGATTTATGAATTCAGTTTTTGAAATGGTAAACTCGCTTCGCAGAGCATTCGTTGAAATTAGAAATCACCGCATATGTATGCGTGCTCAACGCACTCCATTATTCGTGGAAAAATGTCTGAGGAGCTGCTTATGGTTAGTGCCGCGTTTGTGGTTATTAGTTTATTAAAAAAGAAAAAACAAAGAAAAAATAGGAGATGGTGGACGACGCATTTATTTATAAGAAGAGCCCTACAAATGAAGTCCGATTTACTAGTAGATTTGGCGTTAGAACCTAATACTGGACAATTTCAAAATTTTACACGTATGTCAGTACAAGACTTTGAACGCCTTTTAAATGATATAGGCCCCCTAATAAAGAAAAACGACACAGTCTTAAGAAAAGCCATACCTGTTAAGGAACGTTTACTGATCACATTAAGATTTCTGACCACAGGGGATTCTTACACAAGTCTCCAGTATCTTTTCAAAGTTTCCAAACAATCTATTTCACAAATAGTACCCGAAGTATGTTTAGCCCTAATTGAAAACTTGCGGGAGTGCGTAAAGGTAAAGTATTGAGACGACACCAAATATTTATTTTTATTAAATAGTAAGTTACAAACTTAAATGCTAATTACATAATAATATCTAATAACACATAATAATATGTACATATAAATGAAAACTGGAAAAACTTATTGAGAAGTATTTGTTGGCTATTCTAGTGTATAGCTTATAGGCTTAAAAGTAGCAAACAAGTTCTGTGCAGTTGGTGTATTGTATCCAGATGTATCCATATTATTTGAAGGTTGACTATTCTCAGTTGCTGATGCATTTGTTAGAGGGTCGGAATAAAAGGTATACTGACTTATGGAAGGGTTGGGAAGAGAAAGATTAACTAGGCTATGTTGCTGAAAAGAGCTTTCAGAAGACGGCCCGTCATAGTTTCCTAGATCTGCTTCGAAAAGTATATTGTTGATAGCATGTTCAACCATTATTTCTGCTCTTCTAGAATAGGTTCTTAATTTTGACGCGATGTGTTGCCCATAGATGTCAAACGGATCTTCCGCTTTCTCTCGTCTAGAACTGCGGGCTTGTGCCTCCTTCATAATTTTATAAGCTTCTGCTACTTTGGGATCTTCGTTTACCTTACGTTTTTTTGGAAAACTCTAAGGCTTTTTTGCTATTGGACTTGAAGTTTTTCTATGCACAGGTTTTTCTGCATCATTACCATTTGGTGGGCCACTGTCTGTTCAGCAATCAGGTCATTGGGTTGTGTCACATTATTATCGGACTTAGTCACATTTTCTTCTTCGATTAAAGACTCATTTAGGTCAGTAACTTCTCCATAGTCCTACAAAGAATAACAGAGTTTAGTATGCATATGTGTGGTAGATAATTTTTTAGAGTTTTTTTAGATTAATAGAAAATATAGTTTTTTAAATACGTAGTACTTCTATAGTCTGGCAAACATTTCTATGCCTCATAAAAGAATGCAGGTATCCTAAGGTTACTACATATAACAATGTATTTTTATTATTGTTCGTTAATTAACCATAACAATGGTTATGGTTAATTAACGAACATTGGGACAATAACAAACATTAAATTAAATATCGGGACAACCTGTATTGCTTTTGGTACCCACATTAAAATTTTAAATCTCCCTGTTGATAATATTTAAAATATTAAAAACACTGATTTTTTAGATTCCCACTACACCACAAGAGTGGAAGACAATATCAAATCTATTTGAAGATATTTGGAATTTTCCACATTGCGTTGGTTCAATGGATGGGAAGCATATTATAATACAAAATCCCATTAAAACGGGGAGTGAATACTACAATTATAAATCTTTTTTTAGTATTTTTCTTTTGGCATTCGTTGACGCAGATTATTCATTTTTATTTGTTGACGTTGAGGATCTCAAGGAAGAATCTCAGACGGTGGAGTATTTGGAAGTACGAAATTGTATGATCTTATTGAGAAAGGAAAATTAAACCTTCCTGAAAACGATGCACTTCCCGGTAGAGATCGACCTGTACCTTATATAATTGTAGCCGATGAAGCCTTTGCGCTTACTGAAAATATAATGAAGCCATATTCAGGACAGCACCGTCAAGGATCACCTGAGAGGATTTTTAACTATCGCCTCAGTAGGGCCCGTAGAATAGTTGAAAATGTGTTTGTTTTTCACATTTTAAGGAAGCCAATTTTACTAGAACCAGAAAAAGTAAAAATTATTGTAATGACTATAGCGTATCTTCACAATTTTCTAAGGAATTCTCCCTTTTCTAGAAATATATATACACCTCCTGGAACTTTTGATAATGGCACACATAAAAACATACCAGGGGAATTGAGAACTGCTCAAGACAATGCCAATAGTTTGTTGCCTATTCAAAATATTCCACGTAGATCTTCCGAAAACGCAAAAATGAATTTACGGAATATTTCATAAAAAATGGACATGTACCTTGGCAAGATTCCGTGTGGATGTTGTCTGTCGCCCATCGGACTCGTCCCCAGGTGGTGGATAGGGGAACGCCCTAACCAGTCCTAGGACTGGCGGGTAGGTGGGAAATAAAATACCACCCGTGAACCAAAACAGACTGGCATGACAACCCAACAGAGTCCCTGGCCCTCCAGGTTGGGGGTTAGGCTAGAGGCTAACAACCTCTTCCTGTAAAAATCATATGTTACGGAACCTCAAGGACTATTAGCCGGACGGAACTTACGACGACGACACTGCAAACGAAAAATGGAATTAAGATTAGGAACATGGAACACCCGAACCCTGTACCGAGCTGGAGCACTCGCATCTCTACTAGACATAGTGAACATGTACAGAGTAGATGTTTTGGCACTGCAGGAAATGCGATGGACGGGAACAGGCATTCTTGATAAGAGAACCCACTCCATATATTACAGCTGCAATGAAAACCAACACATAGATGGAGTGGGATTTATAGTAAACCAAAGAACAAAAGGCCTAGTTATTGATTTTAAAGCCTACAGTCAAAGAATGTGCTATTTACGCTTAAAAGGTAAATTCTTTAATTACAGCTTAATTAATGCACATGCCCCGACCGACGACAAACTAGAAGACATTAAAGAACAGTTTTTCGAAGACCTAGAACAAGCCTACAGAAGATGCCCCAAAAATGACATTAAAATAGTGCTAGGTGACATGAATGCAAGAATAGGACGAGAGCATGTTTTTATGCCGACTATAGGAAGGCATAGCCTACACAACATCAGTAGCGATAATGGATTACGACTGATAAACTTAGCAGCAGCACTGAACATGACCGTCGCTAGCACCTATTTTGAACACAAGAATATACACAAGGTAACCTGGACCTCCCCTGATTTAAGAACAACTAGTCAGATTGATCACATCTTAATAGATTCAAGACACGGAACGGACATAATAAACTGCAGAAGTTATAGAGGCGCAAACATAGACTCAGACCATTGTTTAGTGATCTCAACACTAAGGGCTAGAATTTCAAACTCCAACAAAGAAAAAGAAATAAATAGAAAGAAATGGAATGTACAGAAGCTGAGAGATGCAACTGTTGCAAAACAGTACTGGGAAAATGTTACCAATAGGTTAAGGAATCAAAGTCTAGGCGAAGAAGACCAGAGAGATATAGACTCATTCTGGAACAGGATAAGGGAAGATATTGAGTCAGCAGCACAAGATGAAATAGGAACAGAAACTTGAACCCGAAAAAATCACTGGTTTGACGATGAATGCAAAGACGCAACACAGAAAAAAAATGAAGCCTATGCAAAAATGCTTACCCGCCGAACTAGAACAAGTATAGAGAATTACCAGACAAAGAGAAGAGAAGAAAAGAAAATACACAGAATGAAGAAACGAAACCACTTAAAAAAGGAACTTCAATATATAGAAGACCTCAACAGAGAGAAAGAATTCAGAACATTCTATAAGAAAGTTAACATCAACAGAAAAGAATTTAAGGCAAACACAAATCAATGTAGAAGTTTAAATGGCGATCTCTTAACAACAAGAACAGACGTACTAAACCGATGGACGGAATATTTTAACCAGATACTTAATATAGAGGAAGAAGAAAACCCGGAAGACGAAAGCTGCGAGGTAAGCGGAGCAGACGAGAGGGAGGAGGATCCACCAACGATCCTGGAAGTTAAAGACGCTGTAAACAAACTAGCCAGAAACAAATCACCCGGAATAGATAATCTCCCAGCGGAATTATATAAAGAAGGTGGCCACGATATCATAATAGCCCTACAGCAGCTTATAAAAGAAATATGGATACAGAAGTCCCTTCCCAATGATTGGAATATTGGAATACTTTGCACCATACACAAAAAGGGTGATATCTTTGAATGCTCTAACTATCGAGGAATTACGCTCCTAAATGCAGCGTATAAAATATTCTCCAATATACTATGCCATCGTATGGCACCATATGCAGAGCGAATAATAGGACAATACCAGGCTGGTTTCAGAGGTGGTAAATCAACAATTCATCAGATTTCAACCCTAAGACAAATTCTAGAGAAAACACTGGAATACGGTGTAGACACGCACCACATATTTATAGACTACAAGGCAGCCTACGACTCTGTAAATAGAAGAGAATTGTTTAGAGCAATGATAGACCTAGGAGTACCAAATCAGTTGGTAAATTTAACCAAACTAACCCTTGAAAAAGTTGAATGCAAAGTACGAATCCAGGGGGAACTCTCTGAACCTTTTAAAACAAATAACGGGCTACGTCAGGGAGACCCACTCTCCTGTATACTATTCAATCTAGCTCTGGAAAAAGTAATACGTACGTCACAAATCACAACTACCGGTTCAATATATAACAAATCTGTGCAAATCTTGGCATATGCTGATGATATCAATATTGTTGGGAGAACGGAAAACGCAGCACGAGAGGCGTACGTAGCATTAAAGGAAGCGGCTACAAAAATGGGTTTAATAATAAACACCAACAAAACAAAATACATGAAAATAGGTACGCAACCACAAACACTACGGCCACTTTTTATAGAAAATGACGTCATCGAAGCAGTTAACGAATTTGTATACCTGGGAACGCTCGTCAATACTGAAAATGACACTACCGCAGAGATAAACCGCAGAATTTGCACGGCTAATAGATGCTATTTTGGGCTTAATCTCCTTTTTAAATCTAGTTATATCAAGAAATACAAAAGTAAAACTCTACAAAACAATAATACGCCCAGTCCTAACATATGGTTCAGAAACCTGGACTTTAACAAAAAGCAATGAAAACATGTTAGGATGTTTCGAAAGAAAAATACTAAGGCGCATCTATGGAGCGGTAAATGAAAATGGTGTCTGGAGAAGACGATATAACTTCGAACTCTATAGGATATACCAGGAACCAGATATCGTAAAACACATAAAGATAGGACGTCTGAGGTGGGTAGGCCATGTAATGCGGATGGAGCAAACCGACCCAGCTAGAAAAACGCTCCTTGATAGACCTATTGGTCAAAGAAGAAGAGGAAGACCCAGAACAAGATTCCTAGATAACATAGACCAAGATATGAGAAATATGGAAATACGAGCTTGGCGGAGGAAGGCGATGGATAGGGACGATTGGAGAAAAATTCTTGGGGAGGCTAGGACCCACACAGGGTTGTAAAGCCAAAATGATGATGATGATGATGACCTTGGCAAGATAATTATGACTAATTTAAAAAATGTGTATCATGTATAAATACCTACCATTTCTCGAGTTTCTGTATCTAGGGTGCAATTTGGTTGGTCTTTGTCAAGCAGAAATTTCATCCGTTCAAAAACAAACCATCTGGAAACAAAAATTTCAGTTGTACCTAAAATACATAAATAAACCCATTATTACATATAAGCTTAAGTAGACTTTTATTTTTATAACTTTTTAAGCTATATTTTTTACCTATCCTAAGGTTACCTATCATAAGTTTACCTTTACCTAAGTTTAAAATTATGCATATTTGTTTAAAAATTATCTAATATAGGAATAAAACCTAAAAGTTCAGTCGTCGTTGTTAATTTACTTAAAGAAAGAACTTTAAAGAAATCTTAAAACAAAAACACAAAAGTAATTTACCATTTTTATTTTTTGATGTATGGTGTACAGGATGTCCCAATTTGTGGGTTACTAAACTTTTATGCACAAAATTCATTAGTGTACTTGAAAAAAGGTCATTTTGACGGAGGTATTATGAGCCAAACTAGATGTTTTTTAAATGGAACACTCTGTATTTTTTTGTCCCAAGAAATTGGTTCTTTTATTACCGCTTTAATGATGTACCACATTTGTATATTTATACACTAATTTTTATTTTCAACCGGCATCTCAAAAGCCTTGGTAGCCCATTTTTGTTTGCAGCATTAAAAGTTTGACGAAAAAGTAGCACAGGTCGTTAAAACCGCAATGCTTTATCTTCCATAACAACCGAAATAACCTATAAAAGTGTCCGAATTGGGACACCCTGTACTTACTGTAAAAACACAATACCTTTTCCTGTACCCACGGACTTTTTGCATTTGCACATTTGAGGCCCAAGTAAGCTGCTCATTTTCTTCTTCACAACTGCTGAATCTATATCAAGATTTCTTGAAATCGACTTTCTTTTTTTGTTTTTGAATAATAAAACTTATTTTTTGGATCCCATAATATAGGGTTTTCTTCATACAAATCTATTAAATGCAAACATTCTTCATTTGACCACTCCATTTTACACATAAATGAATAAAACTCAATAAATCCGAACTTGTCTTGCAAATGCAACAAATCCCCACGCCATCCGTCTAGATAGTGGCTTCCCACGATCGGCGATTCTACAGATCATCGCAGACAGCCGATCAGCACGGACGGCAACGCACCGCAGACAGAGCTCTTCCTACGGTCCGTGACAGTAGTGTTTGATTTAACGTTATTTCAAAATGCCAAGTGAAAGAGAACGTATCGTTGCTGCAGCTGCGGCTTTGGTATTAATTAGTAATTACCATATTATGCGATCTAGTAACAGGAAAAAGAAACCACGCCACTGGAGGATATCAGAATACAACAAAAGTCGTTTAAAGTAAGTGTATCTATAATTTTATTTTCTGCTTTGACACCCCTAAGTAGCAGTGGTATCACGGGAGAAAATTAATAAATGAACATGCTGTGACGTCGGTGGGATAATGCATGTTAATAACTTTGTTTTCAGGTATAACGGAACTGATATGCTCCTTGATTTCCAAAAAGAGCCAGACAACACATTCTTTAATTTTTGTAGGATGACTCCAAGTATTTTCGAATACCTTCTGAATAAAATTGGCCCAGTTATATCAAGGAATGATACCAACATGCGAAAATCTGTTCCTGTTCAAGAACGGTTTGCAATTGCACTTAGATTTTTGGCTACACAAGCTTGAGTTATCTTTTTAAAGTCTCCATACAAACAATTTCAAGATGTGTCGATGACGTTTGTGAAGCGTTGATGGTAGAATTGAAGGAAGAAATAAAAGTAAGTAATGTGAGAATCAATTATTTATTAGAAAGTATTTTTTTAATATAGGTACCACTGGTAGCAAAGATCTAATCAAAAATTACATTTTCGAAATATTGTTTCATCTGGTTAATATTGTTATTTGGAGTGTTTATGTTGTGGAAGCGGTTGAGAGCTGGATTATTGAGGGTTATCTGGGGATGGTTGTGAGTATGATGATTGAAAGTTACCTGGGAATGGCACTGAGACTTATACTGTGAGAATTACTGTGGGTTGGATGATTGAGGGATGGGGATGGTTGTGAGTATGATGATTGGGAGTAACCTGGAGATGGCACTGAGACTTGATATTATGGGGATTGCTGTGGGTTGGATGATTGTGGGGTTCGATTAGTTATTAATATTTTCATGTCCGATTTGAGTCATGACTAGAGGACTGGATTATATGCAAAATTTACAATAATAATTTACAAAAAAAAAAACAATAAAAATATGTAAATGTATTTTACCTATTGTATATTTTACCGTTTTATTTGTGAAGTTTAGAAAATATAACAATCAATAATAACACAGTTTGTTTTAAATTCTAACCACACTGTATTTAACCTATACTTTAAATTTTTTATTAAAATAAGTACATATACCTTTTTCTGAAGTAAAAATGCATTTTCGCATACTATTTGTGCATAGACAGCTTGTTTTAAGATGCAAGTTGCAAGCATATTTTAGACATTTTGTAGTGCATATTTTCAGTCTTTAGTAATGAAAAATAAGAAAAAGATTGATATTAGTAGTTACACATAGGTATAAAGTTTAATTACAATAAATATTTACTTACCTCAGAACTCTTCCTTTGTTTTTGGTTTATAGACATCATCCAAAAAATTTGCTATTATATCATAAAAAGGCCACTCAGGCTTGTAAACATCATCAGCCCCACTACCAGTTCACATCCATTCTCTAACTTTTGTTTTTTGCCTTCTGTATGTCGACATTAAATTATCTCTCTTCTTTTTTAATTCTTTAATCGAAATAGTACTATTGTTCAATTGATTTTTTATTCGGTTCCATGCATCGTATGCATCGTTTCGGTTCTTATGCTCTGGCGCCGTGGAATTCCATAAACTTGGTTAATTTTGATACAAATTTAAAAAATCAAAAATAACTTCGTTTGTCCATTCCATTTTTTAACAAAAAACTGCAAAACAACTTTGACAACACTACAAACAACTACTCGTGACAACGAATGAAAAACTTCTGACTTGCACTTGTCGTTTGTTAAAACACAGACGCGCTCGGATCTCGTCGCACGAGCATGTACCGCACCTTTGATGTTACCGACTCTAGATGGATAGGACGCACCAGCACGGACGTGCCTGTGCTACCACGGACGAGACCATTGCATGTGGTTGTCTTTTTAACGACAAATCACATGCTATGATTTTTCTTAAGTTAAAGTTATAATCGAATGAACTATCTTCCAATAAAGTCATCCCAGAAATGCAACTCAAACATATTGACAACTGACAATTATCATTCTAAAGTCATCTACTTTAAAATTTATAATTTAATATAAAATTTATAATATATGTCCGAATTGTCAATATGAATGAGCCAGATAAAATTAAAGTGTTAGATGAAATTTTTACCAAGTAACACAAACAAAATTTGTTTAATTTATGAATGTTTTGTATTTTGAGAATGAGTTCCGAAGTAGACATAGAAACATCAAAATAAACTTATTTTAATACACTTCGTGGCTTATTCCCAATAAAAATGGTAAATTGTATAGAGCTGAAGTTTGAACCTAAGTATATTAAGTTAGAGGGACAGGTAATAATTAGACTGAGCATGACAACTTTAATCTCGATATAGTATCTGTATATCTAAGGCCAGAGGGCAAGTGGGAAATGTATGAATACAGGAATAGTCTTGATATATGTGTAAAAGGAGGAGAGTACTTTGGTGAATTGGAACTTTTTCAAAGGACAAATGCTCATGGAAGGAGGATTATAGGATTTTGTGAGGAAAATGATCTAGCAGTCTTGAATGGTAAAAAATGGTGTAAATTATGAATGAGAGTCTTGACCTAACAGTAAGGTTAAAGTGGTGTAATGTATAATGATAGACCTGATGGGGCTGATGATAGGAAAATGTGTACTTTTTGTAGTGGGAGGAGTTTATGGAGCAATTTTCGGTTTTACAGGAATTGAGGTGGTTCAGGAAAGAAAGATAGGAAAGGTAAGATTAGAATAAGATTAGAACTCATGAGGGTTTAGATTGGAAGGAACTAGTTGGATATGCATAGGATGCATGGAAATTTAGACATAATCTTATGATTTAATTTATCTATTAGCCTCATTACATGCTAATGTATACTTACATGTTAATATGATTAATAATTATTGATTGTTATATGAACAGCTTTTCATCAATCCATTATTGTTTAATCTAAATATGGATGTTAATTGATTTCAATGTACAATTAAAAATTATAATTAGTAGTTGTTTTTTCATACATTTTAATTTTATATTTGTCACTTACAAACCAAAAAAACATTTACGCATTAACCGTTAAAACCTATTGGTCGAACGTGGGAATAGTGTGTGACGATATTTAATTATATTTAAGTAAGTGTGTATTAATCTACAAACATTGTATAATATGTATATTACATGTATTTTTTTTATATCTATACGAACAAATAAAACAAATCACTCTATTGCAAATATTCTTCTTTTTTAAAATTTGATTATTATTAATTAGTCAGATTGAAAAATGTATGCACAATCATATGATCTTAAATAATAATATTATTACATGTTGCCTTAACAAGTTCTGGTGTTTAAACTGAAGTAATCTGTTTATTATTTGTTCATACTATCTGTGTATCTATAGAGTAGGGAAGGCGAGTTAAGTCCCACAGCACTTAGGCCACAATTGACCCATTGTGCATCCTTCCAGCGAACTCTCTTTCTTAGCTCATTGTCCAACTGCCATTTCTAGGAAGGTGGACAAGTCACCAAGGGACATTTCCGTTATAGGCTATTGATTATGTACTTTAGAAAGGAACTGCAACGTTAAAGGAAAGGAACTGCAACTTTTTTTGAATACATTTTTGTCAAAAAAAAATTATGTTCTGACTTTAAAAAGTGACACTTCAATAATAAAATTTAATTTTGAACAACTTTTCTGAAGATGTATATGCACGAAAACTGCATAGAATTCACACAAAGGCACTCTAGTGCATAGGGACAAATTCACCCCTTTCTCAAAAACGTACCCATTTGGGAGTCCATTGACCACATGAAAAAATAAAACTCTTTTAACGTTGTAGTTCCTTTTAGACCTATTTTTTGAGCATAATAAATAGCCTATTATGTGAGCAGGTGTGGGCTGGGGCTCGCCAAACGCGTACTCTCGTATTAACGATAACTCCGGGCATTCATATAGGATATACTCGATAGTTTCGTCTTCTCGTTCGCACTTCCTGCATAAAGGTGTCTACTAGCCCCAGTGAATGTTGTACTACCGCGATTGTTGTAGTTGAACAACCAAAAAGATCCCCAGGTCCTAAGAGTCTTAGGTCTGCCGCCTTCTTATCTTTACTTCTATTGTGTCCTTAAACCCACCTCAGGGTGATGTTATTACCATCCGAAGCTTAAGTTAGTGACTCGTGCCAATCCATTACTAACCCTGATGTGACACGTGGTCTATTCAATGTTAGTAGTGCTTGTCTGCTATCTGTGCAGTTTATTAGTTTTCCCGGCTATACCATTTTGGGTTATCTCTTTTGCGGCAATAGAGATACCAGCCAGTTCTATCTGAACTACGCTGGCATTTTTGCCCATACCCCACTTTAGTCTTAGGTTCAGTGATTTGGAGTATATCCCGCATCCTGAGCCTTCTTCCATTATGGAGCAATCAGTGTATATGCAAGAACCAGAACTTCATCGCTTATGTGCCTCTCGCATAGCCCTTCTATCGTTTTCAAGAGAAACGATGTCAGGCTAATTGGTGGCAAAGCCTTTGGTAGGGTATAATCGATGCTACATGGTTTTGGTATGAAGACCACACGTACCTCTCTCCACTTCCTAGGAATATGCCGCAGAAGGATATCCAGACCCACCGTAGTAGAGTTGAATATATTCCGTCGGGCCCCAGTGTCTTGAAAGGGGTAGCACAATAGGGCCCATCTTACCTTTTCTTCATTAATCACTGTTCTGGCGAAATGCCAGTCGTTCAGTGAGGGTATGATTGTTTCTTCCGCCCAGTTTGGTGCCGTTGAGGCGCTAGAACCGAGGAAGTGTGTTTTCATCAGGATCTAAAGGTTGGAAGTTTTGGTTCCATATTCCTTCGTTAATATGCAGATGTGGGTTCTTTGAGAGCGCTGGAAGCCTGCGGAAAATTCACAGTAGGTTCCCCAAGCAGCTGTCTTTGTCTAAAGCGTCTGAAGAATCCCAATCCTCTGAGTTTGATGTGTTTTGCACTATTAAAAGCTGTTCTTGCTGTCTTCCTGAGGTGTTCCATTTCTGTGATCCGCCAAGAGTTGGTTTTGCAACTTTGCTAAAATTGGGTTTCTCGGAAATTTTGTAAAATAAAAATGAATAATTTCAAACCAAATTGATTTGAAAAGTATTGATTTAGTAAAAAAATCTAAACTGAGTTTAGAAAACTTACTACCTAAAAATCTAAAATTTTTAACAAAATAATAAAATTACTATGAGGCTGAAGCATGTAACTATTTGTTTATTAAAATTTTGATAAAATATCTACCTATATATATGTGTGTTGTGTGTATACCTATGTAATATAATGTTAAGGTTATAAGGTTAAAAATCGGCCTTAGATACTATCTTCCAGAAAAACTAGAAACATTTATAAAAAGGTAAGACTATGAACAAGAACAAGAGTCAGGAAACAATTAACGAGATCAGTGAAGTTGGAGCAAATATTATTAGTGATTGGTTGAGATATTAAAAAAAATTATTGAGAAAAAAAAAATATTTTTCATTTACTTTTTCTATATATAAATATTATTGTACTTACATTATAAACCGCAGTATCTAACACATCAGAGATTATTTCGCAAATATGTTCGGGGAGACTAAATGCTTGAGGAAGCTCAGAAAATATCAATTTGAGAGTATGGATCGAAATGTCCCTTAGCCGACGAAAATTGCTAATTACATTTGTCGATAAAATAGTTAATACGGATTCTACTTCTCTTGGTGGGAATTTTTTGACAAAAGCAGCCAAACTAAAACAAAAAATTTTTAATACTCCTCTTGTTTTGTCTAAGTGTTTTTATTTTTAGTGCAAGGCAAACAAATATTTTGTATAAATACAAAAAAAAAATTTCTTGCTCAGTACCATATGATAAAATGTCTCATTGTACCAGAAAGTAGCACACTAATCTAAGAAATATGGATAACAGGGAAAGTAATGTCCTCTACACCTTAGTCTAGCGGTTTCCAACATTTTTCTTTGTACAAACCCCTTTTAAAAATTGGAATATATCACCGAACCACCTGAGCAGTCGTTAGTGAGAGTAAATCAAACAGTACTATTTGGCCACAGTTCAAATGTGGCAGGTGTGTTACACAATCCGAATGGTATCACTTTGAACTGGTAGAGCCCATTTCCAGCAGAAAATGATGTCTTCTCTTACTAATATCTGCTTTTTAAATCCACAGTGAAAACCATTCCGATCCAGTCAAGGCACTAAGCGTGTCGTCAATACAGGGCAGCAGGTAGCTGTCTTTCATAGTGAAGCTATTCAATCTTCTGTAGTCTACACAATTTGTGTGACCATGATCTATTCGCTGTTAGAAGGGATCTTTGTGTCTTCTGCTACTAACATCTTTTGCCCATTTTGCTGATTTCTAAAGGCGGATAGTAGAATTTCTTCATTACCAAGGACTAAGGTCCTGTTTCCGACATCTACAATAAATCCATGTTCGACATGATGTTGACGCGCAGGATGAAATCGAACCCAGTTCGATTGCCTCTTTTTCTTCCTGACAACATCTCTCCTCAGCTTTCTTTTATTCCAGACGACGTTGTTCCATTGAAGCAATCATATCTCGAACTTCCTCCATCTTGGTCTCACCTTTTGTTTTGACCATAATAATCCATGACAATAAGTTCTTTTACTTGATCCCACTTTTTCTGACACCAATTGGTACATTCTTCTGTTGGTTCAGGGGTTAAGTGAAGTACACATAGATTAAGTAACTTTATGTAACTACTAAATAACAAATATCCCATTAATAATTCTAAATACACACTAATTACTATAGCCTCCAACCATATGGGTATCGCTTACAAAAACACTTGTCTAGTTACAATAACTCAGGCAAGTTGTTTGGATGAGGTAGCCAAACTTAAATTCATCTTCTCAATGTGTCCCATAGATGTTCAATTGAATTGAGGTCTTGGCTGAATTCATATGGATAATCCAGACATCTTCTAAGTATTCATTGACAATTCTAAAACTCCATGCTCATCTAAAATGGTTGTTATATATCTTGCTTCTGTCATGATACCTCTATCCACAAGAAATAAGTCAGTACAACCATTGGAATGTATACCAGCCCAAACCATAACTGTTTCTACCCGATAGGTTACTCAGTTCACAATATTGCATTAGGTAAATCGTTCTCCCTGTCTTCTCCAGATTTTTTCGTGACAGACTGGTGACCTCAAGCAAAAGCTGGACTCATCAGAGAACAAAACATTACTCCAATATGCGTAATTTTATTTTCATGTTCCCTTGCAATAGTAAGTTGAGCCCTGCAGTGTTCCACAGATAGCTATGGGCATAAGGCTGATCTTCTAGATATTAAATCGATTCATGAAGTCCTATATCCAGATCCTGACCTTCGAGTGTACTTAGTTGATTTAAATGAACCCCTGATTGGCTCTTTGCCATTTGTACAACAACTTAAACCTAGCACCTGGGTAGCATAATATTGGTTATGACCATCTTGCACAGCCACAGCTCTTGCAGCATATGCGGGTGTTAATTCCATTTTCATACAATTAAAAATTCTGAACTCAAAATGTTTTAATACCAAATTGGTCTGGTTGTAAATCAGTATGATAACAAATTAATTTCTTGCCACTTATCAAACTTGAATTTTTAACAAAAACATAAATTCTTATTGTTTATAAAACATTCCATAAAAAAATGTAGAAATAATGTATACAGATTATTAACTGTACTTATAATATGAGGGTCCCTCTAAATTTATATATGCAATATAACAAGTCATAAGTTTTAAAACCCAATGGAATATAATTATTTCGTGAAATATTATATAAATATAAAAATTATACAAATATAAAAATTCGTGATCTGGGAATTAATTTAGACTCTAAACTTTTATTTGAATCGCATTATCGCATTATATGTCAATAATGTTGTTGTTGTTTATGTTCTTGTGTATGGTCTCCATCTTATAATATATACATATCAAAAATTGACATAGTTCAACACAAGTTCTTGAAATATGTAGCATATGAACAGGGTATACCTTTTGAATTAAATCAAGTAAATTATGATCAAATTGAAACCCAACTTGGTATTCTCTCATTGTACAACAGACAATTAATTAAAGAAGCAAAGATGCTTTATGGCATAATTAATTCTACAGTCTTGTGTCCTCAGCTACTGGAGCAGGTTGGTCTGCATGTACCTCTACGTAGAACATGATTAAACCAAACTTTATGTTCTTCTTCACAGAAACCAACTATGCGTATTATAATTTTTTATCTCGAGCACTAAGATGGGCAAATATTCACCCAGATCTAGATTTTTCTTGCACCTAAGCGCCAAATTCATTTCTGGTGTCAGGCATGTGTGTTTATTTGAGTGGCTGTGGAATAGGTAATCATCATTTAGATGTGTAAAACTAAATTATGTGATTAAGTTTGTGATATTTATACTTATATTTTTTTGTTTTATTGTATACATTGTTAATCTTATTGGGCAGCAGCCCATTAAAAATAAATAAATCAAACTAGCGATAAATGGGAAATATGTCATGGATTTAATTTTTTGCACATATTGTATATATTTATTTAAAACCTGTAACTTTAGTTTTAAGTAAATAAGTACCAGTTTGATGATTTTATAAAACTATGTTTTTCTAAAATAACATAACTAACTTACCATTTCACTGCTTCATTTTTTATTTGAATTTTTTGATCTTCAAGTAATGCAAGCACTCTATATATAACTTGAATCTGATATTCATCATCAAATATTAACAGACCTTTGGCAACACCTTCAGAAAGATTTTGGACTGCTGACATCCTTACATCAGAGTCTTCAGATGACAACTGCAAAGTTAAAATTAAAACAAATATAATAAATGCAAACATGTTCTGGATAACTTTTTAAAGTTATAAGCCCAAATTCTCTACCTTTGAACGCCTCAAATTGGCATTCACTGATTCTACCATACAACACTTGTTCTATCAAATTTGAAAAAAAAAGTTGTTTAAAAAATACATATACATTCTAATGTACTGGAAAATAGCATATTTATTGAAAACAATTTCAAAAAATCATTTAGAAGTCGTCTGAAGGATAATGATACGAGGCGTCTATGAAGTTAAAAATAAATCTACTGCATAGTTCATTAGGTAGTCTGGATATAATTGATACTGGGAATATAAATGCCAAAACTTACTTTGTTACAATTGTTTAAGGCATAAATGAAAGTAAAATCATTAATATACTTATTAATAATAATAATAATAATCTTTATTAATAGCACATGGCTAGAAAAATATACATATAAATACATCAATTTATACCCTTAAAATTAAATCACAATGCTTTGCTTAACATATATCTTACATAAATTTTTAAATTGAGCTAAGTTTCCAGAAGCCTTAATGTTTTCCGGTAATTCATTGTATTGCTTTAATCCCCTATAAAAAAGATTGTTCTGACCAAAATTAGTGTTGATCCTATTCAGATAAAAGTTATTTCTAGAACGTGTGTTGTGTTCATGTACATCTCGAACAAAGGTACAATTATTACACAAATGCACAGGTATCAGACCATTTAACATTTTATAAACAAAAATCATACTATTACATACAATTGTCTGTCTTACACTTAAAACATTTGCCATTGTTAGCATGTCAGTTCTACTAGTGTATACACTACATCCTAATATTATCCTTAAGGCTTTATTTTGTTTTTTCTGCAGTACATTCATTTGAGAAGCATTCATTAAAAACAGCAATGTAGAGCAAAAATAGAGATGGGGAGCAATAATCGATTTATATATGGTCAACCTAGACCAGCAACTTAAATTTTTTGACATTCTTCCCAATGCATAGATTTTTTTTGCTATTTTGTTTGTAACAAACTTAAAATGTTCAACAAAACTTAAATTTTCATCTATAATACATCCCAAATACTTATACTGAACCACTCTCTCCAAAGCAATATTATTAATTTTTACATCTTTTATTATGTTATTTAATTTAAAAATTTTATTCTTTATAAGCATCATTTTTGTTTTATTTACATTAAGACTTAAGGAATTATTATCGAGCCATTTTAATATATTACATATCTCTTCATTTATTATATCGATTATTTCATCTACCTTATCCCCTATTGCATATATCACAGTATCATCGGCAAACAACTGTACCTTACACTTTTTAACAACATCAACAATATCATTTATATACAGTATGAAAAGAGTAGGACCTAACACAGTTCCCTGTGGCACACCATACAGAGATGTCTGAGCCGATGAAATGGCACCATATTTTGTCACTTGTGTTCTATCAGTCAAATATTCTTGAAACCACTTTATAATTTTTTCACCAAAGCCATACTTTTCCATCTTTCTCAATAGCAGTTGTCTGTTTATGGTTTCAAATGCACGTTTAAAGTCTAAGAAAACCACACCAATCATTTTCCCGCACTCCAGCGCACCCTTCCAGTCAAACAAAACCGTCTGCATTGCACTCTCACAGGAATTTCCTCTCCTAAACCCTGCTTGGAATTTAGTTAACACATTATTGCTTTCCAAGTACTCCACTATTTGATCATTTACACATAATTCCAGCAGTTTTTCGTATGGTGGTACCATATTTATGGGTCGAAATTCCTCACACTTAACAGTTCCATGAACCTTCTCAATTGGTACAACCAGACTTCTCTTCCATTTACTTGGGAATACGCCACTTTCTAGACTACCATTTATAATATGCAAAATTTTGTCGCCTATTACTTCAAAGGAACTCTTTAAAATTTGAACTGTAATACCATCAACATTACTTTCTTTGTTTTTCATTTCTTTCATTTGTTTTTTTAAATCTTTCATTTCTAACATTTTGAATTTTTCCATTTTGCAGTCGACATTTATTGAACTACAAATTTCTTGGTGGGTTTTGTTTGAAATAATGCTATCTGCTATGTTTTTTACACTGTCTAGAAAAAATATATTAAATCTTTCACTTATCTCTTTACCAGTAACCCCCCACCATCAAATATTATTTCACTTTTAGCTTCATGGTTTTTTTTGCCGTTTACAAGTTCCTTTAATGTTTTCCACATTCTTTTTGGGTCGTTCTTACAATCATCTATTTTTTCCTGATAATAATTTTGTTTGGTAATTCTGATTAATGCTACGACTCTATTTCTTTGTTGTTTGAAATCATCCCAGTCAGTATCAGTTTTAGTAAATATAGCCTTTTTGTAATATTGATCTCTTTTTTTAATTTCATCGCAATGTCTTCATTCCACCATAATTTATTTCCCCAAACATCCTTCATATTAATAGACTTTTCTGGAGCAAACTGATCGAGTGCAGACAATACATTAGTTATTAGAATATCAGCATTGTTACTTACATCTATAGAGGAACTTGACGGCCACTGCATATCCATAAGTTTCATTTGAAATCTTGTCACATCCATTATATTGTACTTTCTATAGGTTTTTGTAAGTGTCGTCTCATTGTTTCTACCCAGATCAGCTACAATTATCGAGTGATCTGTAATCTTTGGAGTTGGGAGCACCTTGCAACTAATGTCTTTTTGATTTGTAAGTACTAGGTCAATCCTAGTAGATGTCGATTTTGTAATCCTTGTGTATTCGTTTATTAGCTGATAGGTACCATTTTTAATAATAATATTATTTAATTTCATAGAGTAAAAGTTTATACTTGCCAAATCTATATTAAAGTCTCCCAATATCACAAAGATAGCATCAATCTCAATGATATCTAAAAACACATCCAACTCCTCCAAAAATTCCGCATGACTTGCACTAGGTGAATGGTATAGACAATAGATGTAATATTTCTGGTTTTCTATATTTATTTGTATTCCTGTTAACCATATATTCTTGTTTTTTTCTTCTTTAATAATTTCTTTATAACGATACCTTTTTTGTATATAAATTGATGTTTTTTTTTTATTTATTTATTTATTTATTAACGGGATACCACCCAATTCAATATATACATAAAGTATTACAAGTATTATCTAGTGATACAATAATTACAAAGATATAGCAAATATGTATGAAAAGAATTGGCAATGCAGCCATATAGAAAAAAAAAACAAATATTAAAACTATATAAAGCACATAGCAAATACAAATCACATAAAATTACAAAATTTTTTTTAAACACATTCTACAGACATTTTCCGAAGCGCACAGCAACAAATCAAAGTCTATTCTGTTCCATTCATCTATTCTGTTCTATTCAATGTTCCTCCTGTATGTCTACTTGAAGAAAAACCAACAACTGAGTTGTAGCCATCAATATCTATTTCATTTGATGCAAAATCTGAGGTAACATGGGTCTCCGATAAACACATAATAATTGGCTTTTTCTGACTTGCAATCCATGATAACTGTGTTTTATGTGTGCTAAATCCTTGAATGTTTAGGTACAGAATGGTTGGACTTGATTGCTATATTTTACAATTACCATGTGATAATTCAGGATACCTTATTTTTTCTTGTAATCGCTCTACTACTTTCTTATAGGCTTCACAATTCCTATCATATGCTTTATGTTTCAAATCAATATTGGAAATTTTTAAAACTTCTTCTGCATATTTGCAGTTTACACAACAAACTATACGTGATTTACAGTCTTTTACGTGATGCTCACCAGCGCATTGCTGACAAGTGGGCGTCTCTTTTTTGCACTCTTTTGCAAAGTGACCAAACCTCCAACAATTGTAACACTGTTTAACATTTACACTTTCTCTAAAAAAATAGCTCTTCCAACCAATATGCAACTTTTCATTTTTATTAATGCGTTCGTAGGTATGCACATCCATCTGGAATATAATATTTACCATTCCTTTTCTGTTTTTCATAGTATGGATTACCTTTAGTTCTCTTACACTTGGTTCTGTTGTTATACCATTTTGTACTACAATTTTTTCAATTAGAAGATCTTCATCTTCTATATCCTTTTTATCTAAGTTAAACACTATTATTCTGGGATTCATCTTTTCAGGTACTTTTACATCATAGGACTGGCCCAATGACATTTTTATATTATTACAGACATCCTGTACATTTTCTTTTCCATTACCCGTACATCTTATAGCAACTCCTCCATCTCTAATGTACTTAACTTCTGAAACACCAACTCCCAAGTTGCATGGGTTGATTTTATCTTCAATATTCTTTCTGGTTATTTCACTTGTTTGATTTGAGTCGTTTGGTTTTACTATGATGACTTTTTCTTTTTGTTTTTTCACTGCTTTGCTGTAACTAAGATCGTTATTTGATTTCCACCTTTGGTCACACTGCTCTTTAGTACTACTTTCATTTTTTAAGACTTCATTTTCTTGTTTCAGTAAGTCTATGATTGTGTCCTTGTCTTCTAATGATGCCTCCTTAGTTTTTAATAACTGTTGATAAAGTTTTATGGATTCTCCATTCTGACATTTGAGACAGTAGAATTTCATGACACGGCTTGATAGTTGTAAGACTTTCACTTCAGATGCTGTTAATTCGCCACATTCTTTACAAATTGCATCATTACACCCATCACAGTCAAAAACATCTTTGTTTTTAACTTTAATTTGCTTACACACATTACATTTCATGTTTGAGGTTAGGTTCGGTAAAAATCAAAAAAATTTCGAAAATATTCCCGAAATATTCACAAATCCACAAAGCTAAATGTATATTTAAACGACTTGAATACTTTAATTTTAAAAATATCATCAAATCTTAACGATGATCGTGGATTTATTTTCACACTCCAGTGTCTCACTGTGACAATGTCAATATTCTATTATATTAGTGCATAATGAAAATGTTTCTCTAATCATTATACACATTCTTTGTTATTTTACAGTTTAATGTTTTAAGGGATTAACTAATGTATCACAATACACCTCATAACATCGAAAATTATTTGATGAAACACTACTGTTTTGTCAATTTGAAAAACAAAAGTTTTAAAAATATCTTACCCTTTCCAGATAATCAAAAACCGATAATTCCTCCATATTTAGATAAAAAATTCTATTCAATTGTGAACTGTGAAATAAAATAACACCACCTGATAGCTAGAATCTAGAATTTTCTCGCGCCGGTTGAAGTATTTTAGTACGTTGTAGAAACTGTCAAATTTAAAAATGGCGCATGCGTCTTTTTCTTCTTTTTGTTATTATAGCTCCTACGCCAGGGTGGACAGCCAACTCGAGGCTACTTGTGTTAAATTTTATTATAAATAAAAATCCATTAATACAAGATACTATGATAGTTAAACACCACAGTACATAACAAAAGAGCAATGTAATATATGGTAAGCATAAACACAACAAAAAGTATTGAGCATTATCAATTATAATAAATTTATCAATTGAAAGAATTTTATTAACAGGCTGATTGATTCTTCAGTAAGTTTATTTAAAATGGAATATAAAGTAATTGATGGATAATGATTCAAGAAATGAAAACTATGGGTGAGTGGGAGGAAGGATAAAGCTGTTATGAGCCGATGGAGACAGGTAGAGTGTAGAGGAGAGGAATATCAAGGAGAAGATGGAAGGACTGTGTGGCAAACGACTTAGAGAGAAATGTTTAGATAAGGAAGACAGGACAGACAGAAATGAGTGGTGAAGGAGAGTAAAGACTAGTCACACCTGAAAGGAGAAAAGCTCAGGAAGAAGGTGAATAATGATTCTTATAAATGAATTTTGTGTATAAGTGACTCCTATTATTATATGAAAAGTTTTGAAACCATAGGTTATTGGGAAAATAGTTTGTACTATTTAATATTGATATGATTTTTTACTAATTAAAGTTTTGCAAATGTAATTTGTATTTAATTTTATTTTTAATTATGGGTAACACATATTGTGAATCTAATTTCATATTCAAAAGAACATTAAGATTTCTCCCTATTTTATCAGTGTATCAGCTTATAGGTTGCACAGTATTTCAGAATGACCCAGTATCCATGAGATATACTTATATGTTAAACCTGTTTCTATTTACTGATGAAATAATAATAAGGAATTTATGAAAATCAAACTTTCCTGGCTGAAATGAAAGCATTAAAAAATGAAAATATGCAGCTAAAATCCAAAGTCAAAATACTCCAAGAAAAGGTAAATGATTTAGAGTGTGACAGAATCTCATGCAATATTGATTTTTTTGGTACACAACTAAACGAAGAGGTTAGTGCTTATTCTGTAGTTTTGGAGATTGCAAACGATCCGCTACAGTGTAATATTCAAGTAACAGACATTAAATAAATGTACAAGGAAGAACACAAAAAGAGGCCCTGTCATAGAAATAAAAAACAAAATAATGAAATGTCAACAAGGGAGGAAGTTAGAATCAGATATGCTCAGCTGTAACAAAAACAATAAAACAAAAACCCAAGTATATGTCAATGAGTCTTTTACACAAGATGGCAGAAATTTGTTTACTGGCATACAAAACTAAAAAACAAAAAGGTTATAAATATCTATGGGTTAGAAATGGAAAAATCTATTTGAGAAAATATATGAATATTTGAGGAAACAATAGTTGGATTAGAATAAAATATGAAACAAAATAGCTATAAATCAGAATATTCAAGCTTGTTTATTTGATAGTTTAGAAGAGTTTTATAACACAGTAGGACTAAGTGCTAAGCTTAAAATCCTGTATAAGAATAGCTGCTCAATGAGACAATGGAGTCATGGTTATATCTGGAAGAAGAAAAGTTCTTTAACATCATTGGTTATCAGTCATTTTAAGTATATAGAAAAGTGAGGTGGTGGTATTGGTATTTTAGTAAAAGATCTCTACATAGTTAGTGAAATTACTTGATATCATGATATATGTTCAATGTTATTTCTTTATATTGAAAAAGTCAATATAATTGTTGGTCCAATATATAGACCATGGGCTTTTAGCTTATATGAATTTTATTCTATTCTAGAAGGCAAACTTGACATGTTGAATTAGCTGAACAAGAAATGTTGGATTATAGGTGATATTAATATGGACTATCTATCAAGTACCAAACCAAAAAATGGCGAAGTGCTTCTAAATGTTAACACTTTTTTCTCTTTATAGACTATACATTCACTAATACTAAATCAAATCATGAACTGGCAGTCGTAGAAGTATACATCAGTGATCACTGAATTCAAATCTTGTGAGTCAAACACAGTCCAATCAATCTGAACACTATTGTATGTTTAATAGGCTAAATAAAGACTTCTTCTAGTAGCGCTACAACCGTTTGTGAGTCTTGGCCTGCTTAACAATGTTCTTCCATTCTGCCCTGTCAGATACTCTCCTCTCTATGTCATCTATCTATCTTTTACGGGGTCTTCCTCTTGTTCTGTTTTCTTGGGGCTTCAATCTCTGGACTACTTTTACAGCTCGATTATCTGACATTTTTTCTAGGTGACCAAGCCAGTTTAGTATTTGTGACTTTACAAATCTAACAATATCTGAGCTCTGCATTAGTTCATCCAGCTCGTGGTTCATTTTAATTCTCCACGAACCATTGCTGCATTGGGTTGGTCCAAATATCTTCCTTAGTATTTTGAGCTCAAATATTCTCAGGTGATTTTCATTAGTGGTTGAAATAGTATACATTCTAATGGAAAATAGCATATTTATTGAAAACAATTTCAAAAAATCATTTAGAAGTCGTCTGAAGGATAATGATTCGAGGCGTCTATGAAGTTAAAAATAAATCTACTGCATAGTTCATTAGGTAGTCTGGATGAAAGTTTGTAATTGATACTGGGAATATAAATGCCAAAACTTACTTTGTTACAATTTTTTAAGGCATAAATGAAAGTAAAATCATTAATATACTATCAGTGCATAATGAAAATGTTTCTCTAATCATTATACACATTCTTTGTTATTTTACAGTTTAATGTTTTAAGGGATTAACTAATGTATCACAATACACCTCATAACATCGAAAATTATTTGATGAAACACTACTGTTTTGTCAATTTGAAAAACAAAAGTTTTAAAAATATCTTACCCTTTCCAGATAATCAAAAACCGATAATTCCTCCATATTTAGATAAAAAATTCTATTCAATTGTGAACTGTGAAATAAAATAACATCACCTGATACCTAGAATCTAGAATTTTCTTTCGCGCCGGTTGAAGTATTTTAGTACGTTGTAGAAACTGTCAAATTTAAAAATGGCGCATGCGTCTTTTTCTTCTTTTTGTTATTATAGCTCCTACGCCAGGGTGGACAGCCAGCTCGAGGCTACTTGTGTTAAATTTTATTATAAATAAAAATCCATTAATACAAGATACTATGATAGTTAAACACCACAGTACATAACAAAAGAGCAATTTAATATATGGTAAGCATAAACACAACAAAAAGTATTGAGCATTATCAATTATAATAAATTTATCAATTGAAAGAAATTTTATTAACAGGCTGACTGATTCTTCAGTAAGTTTATTTAAAATGGAATATAAAGTAATTGATGGATAATGATTCAAGAAATGAAAACTATGAGTGAGTGGGAGGAAGGATAAAGCTGTTATGAGCCGATGGAGACAGGTAGAGTGTAGAGGAGAGGAATATCAAGGAGAAGATGGAAGGACTGTGTGGCAAACGACTTAGAGAGAAATGTTTAGATAAGGAAGACAGGACGGACAGAAATGAGTGGTGAAGGAGAGTAAAGACTAGTCACACCTGAAAGGAGAAAAGCTCAGGAAGAAGGTGAATAATGATTCTTATAAATGAATTTTGTGTATAAGTGACTTGTATTATTATATGAAAAGTTTTGAAACCATAGGTTATTGGGAAAATATTTTGTACTATTTAATATTGATATGATTTTTTACTAATTAAAGTTTTGCAAATGTAATTTGTATTTAATTTTATTTTTAATTATGGGTAACAGATATTGTGAATCTAATTTCATATTCAAAAGAACATTAAGATTTCTCCCTATTTTATCAGTGTATCAGCTTATAGGTTGCACAGTACCTATTTCAGAATGACCCAGTATCCATGAGATATACTTATATGTCAAACCCGTTTCTATTTACTGATGAAATAATAATAAGGAATTTATGAAAATCAAACTTTCCTGGCTGAAATGAAAGCATTAAAAAATGAAAATATGCAGCCAAAATCCAAAGTCAAAATACTCGAAGAAAAGATAAATGATTTAGAGTGTGACACAATCTCATGCAATATTGAATTTTTGGGTACATAACTAAACGAAGAAGTTAGTGTTTTTTTCTGTAGTTTTGGAGATTGCTAACGATCTGCTACAGCGTAATATTCAAGTAACAGACATTAAAGAATTTACGAGGAAGAACACAAAAAGAGGCCCTGTCATAGAAATAAAAAACAAAATAATGAAATGTCAACAAGGGAAGAAGTTAGAATCAGATATATGCTCAGCTGTAACAAAAGCAAAAACCCAAGTATATGTCAATGAGTCTTTTACACAAGATGGCAGAAATGGTAAACTGGCATACAAAAGTAAAAAACAAAAAGGTTATAAATATTTATGGGTTAGAAATGGGAAAATCTAGGAATAATATGTGAGGAAACAATAGTTGGATTAGAATAAAATATGAAACAAAATAGCTATAAATCAGAATATTCAAGCTTGTTTACTTGATAGTTTAGAAGAGTTTTATAACACAGTAGGACTAAGTGCTAAGCTTAAAATCCTGTCCTGTATAAGAATAGCCGCTCAATGAGACAATGGAGTCATGGTTATATCTGGAAGAAGAAAAGTTCTTTAACGTCATTGGTTATCAGTCATTTTAAGTAATTAGAAAAGTGAGGTGGTGGTGTTAGTGTTTTAGCAAAAGATCTCTTACATAGTTAGTGAAATTACTTGATATGATGATATATGTTCAATGTTATTTCTTTATATTGAAAAAGTCAATATAACTGTTGGTCCAATATAGAGACCATGGGCTTTTAGCTTATATGAATTTTATTCTATTATAGAAGGCAAACTTGACATGTTGAATTAGCTGAACAAGAAATGTTGGATTATACGATTATAGGTGATATTAATATGGACTATCTATCAAGTACCAAACCAAAAAATGGCGAAGTGCTTCTAAATGTTAACACTTTTTTCTCTTTATAGACTATACATTCACTAATACTAAATCAAAACATGAACTGGCAGTCGTAGAAGCATACATCAGTGATCACTGAATTCAAATCTTGTGAGTCAAACACAGTCCAATCAATCTGAACACTATTGTATGTTTAATAGGCTAAATAAAGACTTCTTCTAGTGGCGCTACAACCCTTTGTGAGTCTTGGCCTGCTTAACAATGTTCTTCCATTCTGCCCTGTCAGATACTCTCCTCTCTATGTCGTCTATCCATCTTTTACGGGGTCTTCCTCTTGTTCTGTTTCCTTGGGGCTTCAATCTCTGGACTACTTTTACAGCTCGATTATCTGACATTCTTCTAGGTGACCAAGCCAGTTTAGTATTTGTGACTTTACAAATCTAACAATATCTGAGCTCTGCATTAGTTCATCCAGCTCGTGGTTCATTTTAATTCTCCACGAACCATCGCTGCATTGGGTTGGTCCAAATATCTTCCTTAGTATTTTGCGCTCAAATATTCTCAGTTGATTTTCATTAGTGGTTGAGAGGGTCCACGTTTCACATCCATATCTGACCACTGGTCTAATTACTGTTTTGTAGCTAAATACAGACAATACCTTCAATTAATGGACAAAATCTGGGACGACCCCAACATTTTATGTGATGAAATAATTAGAACCTTCCAAAGAAACCTTGTACAAGTTAAACTAAAAAATCGTTTTTGAAAAAAAGTGCTCCCTATATTAATGTTGCCATACTAAAATTAGTACAAGAAAGAAACTATCACTATAAACATTCTGTAAAAGATGTACCCCAATAGTAACTATTTACTTCCACTTTATAAAGCATCCCACGCAACACTCACAGAAAACATTGAACCGAGAAAAAGAGAATTTTATCTAATGGAGATAACAACAGCTGAAAATGATCCAAAAAAAACTTGGAGTATACTAAAGACCATAATACATAATAAGAAGCTAACAAAAAAAAACCAACAACTATATCCAAACTTATAACAGACAATTTAGTTATTGATGATCCTAGCCTCATCTCTAACAAGCTCAATAACTACTTTGTTACAGTTGGTTCAAAGCTTGCTCAGGCCATTCATATGTTCCACCAGGACCACCATTAATACACAACATTTTTTCTTGGAGCTTCACAACAATGGAGGAAATTGAAGATATGATAAATAAATTGAAGGGTAAAACTCCATGTGGACTAGACAAGTTATCAGTTGATACTATTAAAGAGTTGTGCCCTAAAAATGGCAAATATAAAGGCCAATATGGATTTAGACATGGTAGCAATACAACAACAGCAGATCTTATAACAAATATTATTGATAAAGGCCAATCTTGTATATTTGTATCGCTTGACTTGAAGAAAGCCTTTGATATAGTTGATCACATGCTGTTATTATCTGTATTGGCAACTTTAGGCACAAAAGGCATAGTGTTGAAGTGGTTTAATGATTACCTATCAGGAAGAACACAACCTATCTTTTTAACAGGGTGAATAGTCAATTGTCCAATATTGAGTGTGGAGTTCCTCAATGGTTGATACTTGGTCCAATGCTGTTCCTTATTTATGCTAATTCAATTTCAACTTTGCCATTAAGAGGTACACTACCAATGTATGCCGATGATACCTGCATTGTATACTTTAGCAAAAACCTAAATGAGGCAAAAAATGTTGAATTTGACTTACAGATGGCGAAGGGATGGTAAGATCATTATAAACTTACCCTTAATGCAGAAAAATCAAGTTATATGGTAATAACAAGGAGAGAAGAGTAGCGACAATTTACAAACTTTACAAAAAGTTATATGTATTAAATATTTGGGACTGTCCATTAACCATTAGTGATGGGTGAAATGACTCATTTGAATGTTTCGCATTTACTTTAACTCACTGTGATGTTTCAAAACATTGAAACAATTGACACATTTTACCATATACTGTAACTTCATATGTTTCATATCATAAAAATTCATTGTCAGTCCCTATGCAAAGATACAATATTTCCTGCAGATTCATTTTCTATAAGGCATGTGACAGCAATGTTATTGTTAAAGTATTGTTATGAGGATTGTTGAACCATTAGGGATTTGAGCTTGCTAAGCACAAATTTATTGTTTTAGGTATAAGTTAGATATGTTTAGTGTGGTTTTATTTAATTAGGTTTTTTTCCTTGGTAGTATAAATTTTCATTACCACTTTTAAATGAATACTTATCATTATCAGATATGACATGTACTATCTCGATATTTCGAGACAGTAAACATTTAATGTATCGAAACATTGAAACAGTTCTGTGACTCAATTCATTGCTTTGAAACATCAACTCAGTAGCCAACAACACTATTGACCATAGACTTACTTGGGAGTATCACATACAACATTTATGCAAAAAAATCTCACCTGCAATAGGGGTTCTTGAAAGAGCAGCTCTCATGCTCTCTGTGTGCTTCAAAATACAGCTATAAAAATCTTTACACTACCAAGACTCTTCCCAACAAAAGAACTATATCTACCCAATAAGATTATGGACATTCAATATATATATATATATATATATATATATATATATATATATATATATATATATATCAAGTATGTATGTTCCTACACTAGTGTCAAATGGAGAAAGTTCACTCTAATATGGAAACAACTCCTCCTCATTAAGTTCACAACTATAACGTAAGAAATAGATTCCACCTTAGAGCTACAGCAATGAACACAACTGCAGGACAACGAAGCATTGTGGTAGAAGGAATAAAGTACTACAACCTTACCCCTGACCTAGTGAAGGCAATGAACATCAATGCATACAGGGTGGAGTGAAGTAATGAACAAAAGGAAATATTCTATTTTGAAAATTACATTACATTAGTGTTTGTATTATATATATTTTTTTTCTAATTTGTCCCACATAGCCTTCCCACAGGGTCAGTAATTGTATATTTAGCATTTTTTATAAGTGACATTATTTTGTACCAAAGAATATAGAGGCATATGCAAATAAAATAAGATTTTTTGTTTTAAGGCAGCAATAATCTTGAAGTAGAAAAATGCTGTTATTAATAATTTTAGAAATTGCACTAATTGATACTGGGAATATAAATGCCAAAACCTACTTTGTATAAACGAAAGTAAAGTCATTAATATATTGCCCTATTTTTCAGTACATAATAAAATCTACCTCATAACATGGAAAATTATTTGATACAACACTACTGTTTTATCAAATTTGAAAAAAAAAAGTTGTTTTAAAAACATCTTACCCTTGCCAGATACTCAAAAAGTGAGTATTGTATTTCAGCCATATTTAGATCTATATCACAAAATTATATTTTTTAATATTATAGTTAAATCTAGATCTAGAAGCTAGAAGTCTATATTCTTTGCTAGAACCAGTAAAACTTTATTTCGTTCGTCGTTCCTTGCACTTGCAGTTCGTTGTAGTAACTGTCAAATGTCAAATTTAAAAATTGATGTGCTTTTTTTTCTTAGTTTTGTTTTTATAGTTGCGACGCCTGTCGGCCTGTCCATGGATTAGGGGAGATTAGGGGAGGGGGCTGTCCACGCCAGCTCAATTTCGTGGTAGCCAGGAAGAAGTCTTGTTTTAAACCAAATCGAAGCTACTTACTTGTCAAATAATTTTATAAAAATCCATTAATACAAGGTCATGTTATTTTAGTAAACTCCACAGGGAGGTAAGAAACCACTTGAGGGAGCGCTTTGTGGTATATACTCTGGCGCTAAGCTAAGCGCTAACTAAGTTTATTGAGCATCTGTATTAGCAAATTTGCAAATTTTATAAATAAAGGGTCTATAGGGTGATGGGGGTCAACTGGACACAGGGGGTGTCTGAGCCATACCTTTTTCATTCTTCTTTGTTTTTTAATTGGTTTAAGAGATTTTTTTACCTAATATTACAAAGGAGAGACTAGTTTTATTAATTTATGATGGTCATGTGTCCACAGATTTGATAAAGTTAGCAAAAAAAATGAAATGACTATTATGAAGTTACCTCCACACACGACACATTTATTACAACCATGAGATGTGTCAGTCTTTAGAGCTCTGAAAAATAGTTGGGACAAGGCACTCAGTAAGTGGCTGAGGGAAAATCCTCTCTAAAAAATTCCTAAAGAAATATTTGTACAAGTGATAACCAAGCTAGCACATGAAATACCTAGTATTAATATTATTAACGGATTTAAAGCCACAGGAATTTATGATTTCGATAAACAAGGTCCTAACAGATATGCAATTCCTACATCAATATTCAAAAAAGATGATTTGCTTAGGTATAAAAATAATCTTCCCAATCCCACGACAGTAAATTTGGAAGCCACTGCTTCTTTGAATGTCCAACACCCAGTAACTATTCCTTCCTCATCCACAGTACAATTAAAAGACAGTAGGCCTACATCTTCAGCAGCACTACAACCAGATGCTGGTTACATTTACAACAGGTAAATCTTCGGGCTTTAAATTGGCCACCACATAGTCCAGATCTTAACCCGATCGAACATTTGTGGGACATAATTAGCAGAAGACTACGACAGCGTTTGCCACCTTCTAGAACCATAATAAAAGTTAGAAGCAGTAGCTTTCGAGATTTGGAATGTTATTGATCAAAACCAAATAGCAAACCTCAGTTCGAGGATGCCTCGTCGATGTGAAGCCGTATTAGAAGTAAAGGCGGAAACAAGTACTACTGGCACGTATTGCATTAATTTATTTTTGTTACTTTAATAATGTTCTTCTTCTTCTTTTTAAATAGAGATGACTGTCTGTTTTCAATGTGCCTCCAGTAAGTGGTCGTTTAATCGTTTTCTTGGCCTTTCTACTGATCGTCTTCCTGTTGGGAAATCGTATCTTATCGTCTTTACGTATTTTGAATGTATTTTCATCTGTTGTTTCTAAAATTCTTTTTGTCCTCTCTGTATAAGATTGTGTTAACGAGTCAAGTACTCTTAGGGCATGGTATAGACGCCTTCTTAACAGGAATATTTGATCTATGGTAGATCTGCCCTTTGTGAATCCTCCCTGTTATTCACCAACCTGTTCGTTTAAGTACAGTCTACTTCTTATGACTCTGGCAAGTACGTTATATGTTACATCCAGAAGAGTGATACTCTTGTAGTTTTCGCACATTGCTTTATATCTCTTCTTATGAATGGGACTTACTATTCCCTCTCTCCATACTTCTGGCATTTCCTCTTGTCCCAGATTTTTGTCAGCAGGCTATATATCCGCGTTTTAAGTGCTTCTCCCTATGCTTGATTAGTTCTGCAGGAACACCATTGCTGCCTGCACTTTTATTGTTTTTATGCTACATATGTTTTATACCATTTCTTCCACGGTAGGAGTCTCCATTGTTTCCGCCGTGTCATTGACTTCCCCTACCATTTCCACTTGCTCCTCATCATTTCCATCCGGTTCTTTATCAAGCAGCTCTCTGAAATGCTCTTGCCATCTATCTAGCTTCCTCCTGTTATATAACTGCTTATCTCCTATTAGATGCCCTTCTTTACTCTGGTAGCAATTCTGTTTTCTTGTGCCTTGGTCACTGCTACTTTTCGCCTTCTCGTAGAAGTTTCTTACATTTTTATTAATGTAATGTTCTTCAATCTCTTGAAGCTTTTTATCCATATGCTGCCTTTTCTTCCTCCTACACACTTTTTTCTTTTGTCTTCCCTCTGCTTCATATTCATTTCTATTTTCGTAAATTGGTTTGTTCACATATTTTAGTCTTGCTTAGTTTCGTTTGTTAAGGCTTTTCTTACAGTCGGCAACAAACCATTCTTTATTTCTATCTTTCTTTACTTGATCCAACCAGTTTTGAGCTGCTTCCTTCATGGCTTCTTTTATTATTCCCCACTCCATTTCGATGTCACCTTGATTTTCGCTTTGAAGCAGTTTGTATCTGTAAGGTTTCCTCTATCATTTTTCCCATAGCTGGATTTAGCACGTCTGGCTCATTACCGACTATATCCAAACCTGTTACGATCATGTTATCCTTTTTCTTTTCTTTCTCTAGGTATGTACTAGATCTGACACTTAATTCTCGAACTTCCTTCTTTGTCTGTTCACTTTCCTTTTTAATAGCTTCATTTTCTTTCTTCAGCTTCTGATTTTGTGCTCTTAATTCTTTTAACACTTCTGCACAAACTCTTTGCTCTCTTTTAATATCCTTCTCTTCTTCTTTTGGGTTCGTCTTTCAAGAAGTTCTTTACCAATAAGGAAAAAAAAATCGTAATATATATTCATAGGAAAAGTGAGAGGAATGGGACGAAGTAAGGTTATATTATCTTCAGATGATATAACCTTTTTGGAAACGTTTATTTCTTTATCGAAATATAAAACTTTATCCATTGCAGCTTCAAATCCGGCAGTTGTTGTTTCAAACGATAAAATTGACATTACAAGCTCTGCAGTTGGTAATTCAATCCCAATTTCCGAAGTCAGCACTTCAGAACAGAAAGGATGCGTTAAAAGGAATGAAATATCATCACAGCTGAACCATACTTGTGTAATTCCATATGCTATAAGTATTTCCACCAAGTACCTCAGGCACCCCCTTTGACAAGGAGTTCAAGACCTTCGTAAGGATCAACTGTTCACCTCTACACCAATTTTTCTTTTGATAAACGAAAAACAAAAAAGTCAACTTCACAAGCAGCTGTAAGCCGAAAGGTGTTTAAAAAAGAAAAGAAAGAAAATAAGAGATTTATTGATGCTCTGATGATGATGAAGACGACGCTGTGTTTATATTTTGCTCGGAACTATTTTAGCACATCGCAGGTGAAGGAGATTTGGATTAACTACACTTTATGAAATAAATAATGCCATTTATTGTGTGCGGGTGCAACTGGAAAGCAAAAATTGTATATTTGCAATTTTTGTAAATTAGAAATTTTTTATTACTTTTTCTGTACAAAAAACTGTAGGGGTCATTTTACCCTAACCATGATGTTAACCTTTAAACACTAGAGCTTTTCAAAATTAATGTTATTCTTCTAACTGCATACTTAAATATATTTTTTTCACAGGAATATGTTCTGCTATACCTCTCTTATTGTTTGATTAAATTGTAGTTAATTATTTCTTTTTTGTTATTTTTAGCTTAAAAAAATGTTACAGGGACCATTTTGCCCCACTCTCTCCTATTTACAAATTCTACTAAAAAAGATATATTCCTGTTTATTCAAATACTAATTTATAAAAAAAATGTATTGTTTATAGTACATGATACTCTGACTCTGACTACTGCATTTGTCATTGCCATTCGCTTGCTCTATTAGCGCGTTTTATGTATCCCAAAAATTGTCATAAATAATCAAAACAGGAACATAATTAGAAATCTGGAGAATTGCTTTCAAAATCTGACAAATTTTAAAAACGTCTTGTAGCGAAATAAAATTTATGGAGCTGGCAACGCGGAGGTACCCACTCCCACTCGTTTTTGGGGTGGTGTGATGATGTCAGTTGGCAACTGAATTCTAAGTAAAACATAACCTCACCCAATATTACAGATCTGAAATATTTATTTATATTTATATATTATTGATTAAACTTATTACATTGTAAGAAGAAAAGCTGTTTTTACAAAACATAAGTTAAACCATTAGAAAATATAAAAATGACAAGCCCATATAAACAAGGTTAGAATGACTAATCTTAGCTTCAAATTATAGCATTTCACATAAGACTGATTAGTGGTATTGAAGATGTTTAAGTTCTTATTAACGATTTATATGGCAAATTTTGTATTTTCTTTCGAAAATACATTTCTTGGTTGCTATAATGACATTTCGCCCGGAAAGAGGATTTCTATTGAACAGAATAGAGCAAAGCCAGAGTGTATTAAAGATTGTTTTTCAAAATATTATAGGTGAGTAGTAACTTTTTATTGGCTAATGGATTTAGTGTCTGCAGTCATATAAACCCAAACAAACAACAAACTTTTTGAAGTCAAGTCAAATATAGAAATTAATTTTAGGTACTCTTTTATTTACAATGAAGGAACTTGTCTATGTGGGAATTATTTAGGAGAACAAGTTTCTAATGAAACTTGCAGTGAATGCCAGTCTTGTGATTTTAAAGTGAATTTAACAGATACTTATTTTACAGGAAATTTAGGTAATAATTCTTTAAATATTTTTATTAGTAATGATTCAACTGGACTATAATATAATGCTCCTAAAAAATTTTTAGTGCCTGGTCCTCCAAGAAACTTTAAGGTAACAAACATTACAGAAAACCATATAAGAATAACATGGCAAGAACCCGAGTCATATGTAGAAATTACTAAATATAAAATTATGACCATTGTGATACATACTTACTCCAGTTATTATGCCCCTCATAGTCCAGAATGGTTTTACTCAAATGATACATTTCAAACAGCCATGTATACATTATTACCTGCTACAAAGTATAATGTAACATTGTCCACTGTTTCACCAGATGGGGATGGAGCTCTAGTTTTTAGAGTCATTGAAACAAAACTAGATAGTAAGTTGTATGATTACAAAGTGTAATTTTATTATACAGTGCAGATACTTCATATCGTCATTGAGAGCATAAAAACTTAAGATATACTCTAGCAAATAATAAAGTATTTTAATAATACATTAAAAAGATTACATTTTGGATTAATAACAAAAATAATGAATACATTTTGATTCTGATTTAGGAATTAGTAGGTTTTCCTTAAGAAAACTATAAGATATTACAGAGTTAGCAGAATATCATTTAAATCATTCTAAATGAAGTAATTAGTCTTGTATTATGTTCATTATATTTATTTTTTAAATATTTTGAAGATTATACAATAATAAGAAGCTTTTAAATAATAGTAATCAATGTAAATACAATAAAGTTGTATAGAAAAATAGGGTGTCTGATACTGGTTTCATATGTATTTTTCCTTACTTTATTTGACCACCTCTAGGTAGTATTACTCTCAAACGTGTTTTCATGTAGTTTTTCCAAGTATTTTAACTGCAGTCTCATTAATAATATTTGCCATATTTCTCCAAAGACACCAGAACTGCCTTTCCGTATTCTGTTTAATTACCTCTTCAGTTTGTTTTTTAGTAGTTAATTAAATATTTTATTTTTGTAACAATTAAAAAGTCATTTGATCATGTAGTTTGTTCATGATTGATAATCCTCATTCTTTAGAAAATAAATCTTTCTTTGTGATATCCTTTTAGGCTATTTTTTTATTTGTTTCTTAGGAAGAAACAATCTTATGATATTCTTTCATATGTGTATACATTTTTGCAACATAAAAGACTTATAATCTTGGATATAGATCCATTAGCAGATTAGCAGTATGCTTAATTTAAGCTGATTTAAGTTTAATGTTTAAAATGTGAATTACTTGAATATAAAATAATTACTAATAAATGTCAATACCATATGCTA
Source organism: Diabrotica undecimpunctata (assembly GCF_040954645.1). Classification (NCBI taxonomy): domain Eukaryota; kingdom Metazoa; phylum Arthropoda; class Insecta; order Coleoptera; family Chrysomelidae; genus Diabrotica; species Diabrotica undecimpunctata. Next base: position 55,270,748 of record NC_092812.1, read on the forward strand.
TTATTTCAGTGAGTTTATGTAAGTTTGTAATAAACAGTAGATAATTATGTTTTACCACCTTCACCTCAGGCCTCATGTTTCATCCTCATTCTGGAGAATAGTACTTTTTGATGTTATTATTGTAAATTATTCTAGAACCAGATAGTATACCTACGAAGCCAAAAATAGTAGAAAATCGTGGACATCAACTTGATGTCAAACTTCTACCAACACCAAATAATAATGGTCCAGTAACAGCTTATAGAATTATAGTTATCAATGAAGATGCCAATCAAGATTTTGATGATACTATTCTTAGTTCATATCATGATGCCAACAGAAATGGATTATCCTACTACATAGCTGCCGAACTAAATCCAAAGGTATGACAATTATTTGATTTTTGATATTTTGAAAAACTATTGTATGGTATTAATGACTGAAAATAATTTTTTGTAGGACATTAATAATATATTCACTGTTGGTGATGGCCGAACATATGGAAAATATTACAATGCTCCTCTCGATACTAATATCAACTATAACTTAATATTAGCTTTAGTGAGCAGTTTAAATGGGGTGGAAAAGGTAGTTTATAGCAATGGAGTAGGAACTGGTAATGGAGTATCAATTTTGAATGTTTCTGATGATCAAATCGGAGGGGATTCCCCAGCTGTTATCATTGGATTATCTGTTGCTATTGGTTTATTGACCTTTATGTTAATAGCTGGTATAATTGGATTCATTATTTTAAAAAGTAGAGTTGTTAATAGAAGACACAGGCTCTCTGATAATCAAGAATTAACTCTCCAAGGGCCCATGATTGAAGTTGTAAGTATTTTTAAGTCCTTACTTTAATGTATGAAATTGTAGATTAGATTGTATTATAAAATTTAGGCTCCTGAGTAAGTCATAGCTGCTTTGACTTCAAAATTCCTTTTTATCTGCCCTTGCACATAATTCTCTTAATACAATTTGTAATCTCAAACTTTATATTTTTTAAACACCATAAACACCAGTTTGCTTTTGTGATAAATGTTTCTATTAGAGATTAGAATTGTATTTTCCTGGAATGCAAAATTAAACAAAGATATATAGACCAATTATATTACAGTCTACAACAAGAACAATGTTTTCCAATTAATATAGAGTATTTACTAAGTTTTTATGATATGAGAGTAATTCAATTAATTATTGACCATTTGAAAGAAATAAATATGCTGTTGCCATGCAACAGTGATAGATATAAAAAAAATCAAAATATCATGTGGGAATGCCGAGAATCTTTGGTTTGCAATGTAAGGCTATATATGAGTTCTTGCAGGCCTTGGGTTTAGGGACGATTGCAGATTGGCCTATGGGACTCTGGAAATTCTTACTGTGCCCTCCTTGTCTATGAGGACCTTATGTTTGTTAAGAGGAACGGGGCCCTCTGGGACCCACGAAGAGGTGCCCGCAGACCCGGCATAACACTAGACACAGGTGTGATCTTGTTCTAGCCTACTGCAGGCTAAAGAGGTGTCAAACTGGATCAGGGTATTGGTTGATTAAATTTTATAATAAATTGCCTGAGAACTTAAAAGATCTCCCCACAACTTAATTTAAAAGTAAAATTAAGGAAATTTTAATAAAACATACAGTGTGGCGCACCGAAAACGAAACAGAGGCATTTACTGGCAGATGATTCCTTTTTTGAAAAAACGCTCGGACCCGTCGATTTTGTTTTCGAGGGGGACACAAAATTGGCATAAAATCACTTTAACATTTGCAGCCCCTCAAGCGGTGGTAGCATCATCCCTAACATCTTAAATGAAAAGGGGGGTCGAATGATCCATTATTTGAAAGGTCTTTCAACTCCCTTTATAATGATGTAAAATTCATGTCTTCAATTCAGTAGTTTTGGAGATTTATTGATTTAAAGTTTAAAGTAGACTTTAATAGGTACATCAAATTAGTTTGTACTTCTTTCAGAAGAAATTTGAGTAAATGCATTTTCTTGATAAGTAAATGCTTTTATTTACTACGCCCATGGTTTATTAATAATAAAAATAGCAATTGAAGTGTCCTTTGTGGCGGAAAAAGTTGTTTCTTGAAGAAAGATAAGTAGAGAATGCCACATACTTATTTTAAATAGGAAATCGTACATTAGTTTGCGATTAATTTGACCAATCTTTGTTGTTAAAATATCATTTATTGCTTTATACATAAATTAACCATGGTATATTCCACGGCAGAAAGTGTTGAAATTATTGAAATATTTTTCGGAAATAATCAGTGCGCTAATAGAACAGCACAAATTTTTAATGAGTGACATGAGAACAATAATGTACACCGAAAATATGTTCTAGAACTTGTAGCTAAATTTCGGGAAACTGGATCAGTCGCCAATAAAAAACGTAATATTGAAAATCCTATAAGGAACGAAGCAACAGAAGTGGGGGTTTTAGGGCAAGTTATTGTAGATCCTACATTAAGTACCCGCAAATTGCAAACTTCGTGTGGTGTTAGTCGACGTACTATCCAACGGATTCTAAAGGCCCATAATTTTCATCCGTATAAAATTCACCTTGTACAAGAACTTAATGAAGACGATTTTGATAAGCGATTATTTTGTGAAGTTATGAGTGAACGAATTACAAACGATGAACAATTTTTATTTAACATTTGCTTTTCCGACGAATGTTCCTTTTTTTTTAAATGGCGAAGTAAATCGTCATAATTGTCGATATTGGTCGGACTCTAATCCCAGAATTTACCATGAGGTACACACACAGCAGCCACAAAAATTAAATGTTTGGGCTTTCATTTTTGGCGATCATTTGGTTGGTCCTTTTTTCTTACCTGGAAATTTGACTGGTGAAATGTATTTGGAATTACTGCAAAATGCCATAGATCCTGCGCTAACAGATATAATTGAAAATCAGAATGATGGTCGATACGTAGAGAATATGTTGATGTTCCAACAGGATGGTGCCCCACCACATTACGCATTAAGAGTTCGGCATTATTTAGATCAGACCTTTCCAGGTCAATGGATTGGTAGAAGAGGTGCCGTTGAATGGCCCCCAAGATCGCCAGATTTATCACCTTTGGATTTCTTTTTGTGGGGTTACTTAAAAAGCAAAATCTATGCTACTCAGCCAACATCCTTAGAAGATTTACGACAAAGAATTGTGAATGAGTGCCATCAAATTACTCCTCAAATATTGCAAAATGTCCGGCAACGTTTTCAGCAAAATCTTTATTATTGCATGGAAAGTAATGGTGGTCATTTTCAACATTTACTCGGCTGACAGGTCAGTTCATTCTTTATTTTTTAACAACTTTGCTGCTATGTATTGATCTCCTCTTACGATGATGTATTGTGATTTTATGCCAATTTTGTTTCCCCCTCGATAACAAAATCGACGGGTCCAAGCGTTTTTTTTTTAAAGGAATCGTCTGCCAGTAAATGCACCTGTTTCGTTTTCGGTGCGCCACCCTGTATATTTTATAGTAGTGAGAAATATCTGAAATTTCAATTTTAAACTATTTTAACTCAAACTGATATGAGTTTTGTTTATAGAACTATTAATCTGCTTTTATTTTGACCCGTAGGCTACTGGCAAAATTACATCAATAAATGAAATTTTATTTGAATAAATAATAAATAAATATATAATAAATTTAAACCAGAATATAAGAAATATTCAAAATACCTTTATGGTTTGGTTTTTTGTAAAATTTTTTATGTAATGTACAACTTGGCATATTTTTAAGGAAAACAATGGATATATTGATGAAGAGGAAGTCGTGCCGGTTAACCATTACAGAAACTTAAAGCAGAAAGTTCGAACAATTCCTTCCAGTCAGCTCAATGTAGAACCTACGAATTTACTTGGTGTCGGCAGATATGGAAGAGTTAATAGTGCAATATTACAAGAAAATGATAATGTCATATCAACTGCAGCATATACAATTCAAGATAAAAAAATGTCTCAAGAAACTAGAAAGATAATGCTTCACGACCTTGATGTACTTATAAAAGTTGGAAGACACGACAATGTCATATGTCTTATTGGAATGTGTGAAACATCGCAAGTGATTTATGTTGTTTTGGAACATGCCTCCTTGAATCTCAAAGATTTTTTACTCGCCAATAGAGATTCCCTTCCGGGAAGATTCAGTACAATGACAGAATCTCAAGCTTTGGATATTGCAGTACAAATAGCGAAGGGAATGGCTCATCTAGATTCCTGTAAGGTAAGTTAGTTATATTAGACACAATACTGATTTAATGTACAAACCTCTTATCTATTTGTAATACAATGTTTTATTTAATTATATTAATATATCTAGTATATTATTTATTGATTTAGATAATTCACAAACAACTCTGTGCTCGCAGTGTAATTATATCTCATGGAGGAGTTGTTAAAGTCACCAGCTATGGTATAGCTCAATATTTTAGCCACAACAAAATTCCTGATTATACTAGATGGACAGATGTTGAAGTATTTAAAAATCATCCGCATAATAGAAAAAGTGATGTTTGGTCGTATGCATGCTTATTATGGGAGATATGTGCGTTAGGTAAGTAAATTTATTTTCTATTTCCGGCACTGATATATCCAACAGCTTTTGCATCTTTTCTATGGATTTAATATCAGATCATACTGGCCTAATCGAGCTAGAACGTGTATGTTCGAATCGGACCACCTCTTCAATATTTTGTTGTCTAAATAGCGAAATAGTTGATATTAATTGATAAGAATCACAGTGGAGTAAAGTTATTGTGTTTTGCATCTGCCAATAATATTTCGGTGAGTAAAATTTAATTTTACTTGCATTTACTAGTCTAAAAACATTCCCAACACTTCATTTAGTAAACGACTCTTTGCTCCTCTTATCTACGAGGACTACTTTTGACTACGAGGGCACCTCAAATAATAATATGAGTTCACTGATTGAAAATAATCCTGCAACGTCAAACATGTCACAGCAATCTACTTCAACAAACATCTCACAGCCTTCCATTTCTTACACAGCAGCAGTTAAAACAGCGCCGAAATGCTCCTTCCCAAAGAAGGAGCAAGCCATAGTGATCCATTCAAAAGAAGACTTAAAGTTATATGACTATGTTAAATCCATAGGAGATATCGGACCAAGGAATATATGCTTCGCCTCAAGGATCTCAAACAGCAGAATATGTATTTATTTAACCAAAACAGATCTAGTTGAGCAGCTCATTTCCACAAATCCTACCATTACCATCGGAAACCATATTCTTTCAGTCAGAAGATTAATCACACCAGTAAAACGACTGATCATGTCTAATATATGTCCTTCAATACCCAATAAAATAATATAGGCCTCCCTGAAAAACATAGGACTTCAGCTAACTCCAATATCATTCCTACGAGCTGATCCCAGGAGATGAACACAACCATATCTTGTCCTTCCGCAGGCAGGTATATTTTGTGCCACAAAAAGCAAACTGTGTTGTAAAAAGTATAACTCATTACTGTTTAAATAATGCCCTAATCTTAAATGGATCAAAGACCAATATGGTAACCTTTTCACCTTCTACTATGCAGATGAGTCCATTAGTAAAACTTGACAATCAGTCAGTGGTAAATAGCCACTCTACTAAGTTGTTAGATGTTTACCTGGATTCTAATTTGTCTTGGAGCTCTCACGTTGATTATGTAGTGGGAAAATTGTCTGTGCACTGTTATGTTCTCTGGCAACTTAGAAATTTTGTCTCCCTTAAAAATCTTGGATTCCTGTAGACCAGTTTTTAAACAATTAAATATTTTAACTATAATTTCGCTGTATATTTTCAGTTGTGTTGTTTATGTAAAGTCACATAGATGCAATTTTATTTGCAGAAATGATGTTTCCTTAATGAGTTGCTACAATTTTCGTTACAGAAATAATTTGGTGACCCCTGTTCGTCACTTGACCGTTGTGGGCAAGGGTGCTTACCCAACATGCGTTCGTTTGTATAATAAATTACCTAATTATGTTAAAGAGTCAAATATTTATGTATTTAAGAGAACAGTTAAGGACTTACTTCTGGTACACACTTTCTATTCGTTAGAGGAATACTTGCAGGCATCTTTTTAACAATTTGTATGTTTTTGTGTATAATTTATATGTTTTTATGTTAACTGTTTTTATGTACTTATAGTTTTTACTGATCATATATTGTATTTGACGCATTTCAATACTTGTAAAAGTCAGATGAAATAAAGATTATTGATTGATTGAGAATATATGTATATATTTAATTAATTAGTACTTACAACATAATTTTAACACATTATGTCTTTAGGTGGTACTCCATATGGTTTCGTTGCCAACAACAATGAAATTCCTGATAAGATAGTGAAAGGACTAAGACTTCCCCAGCTTCAATATATTAATGATGAGATGTACCAAATAATGTTGGATTGTTGGCAGCTGGACTTTACTGAAAGACCTTCTTTTGTTGAGCTAGGTGAATCTTTAGAGAGCTTGAAGAAAAACGATTTGATTCCATATATTACGTTTAGTACATTCCCTAATTTTCAGTACGAGCAGTTTTATCCTGATATGGAACTTGCTGTAAGACCAGTATTTTAATTAGTATCGTACGCAGATTGTTCCACATATTAGCTGTTTAAACGTACTGACTCTCTATTTTCTATTTCTTTTTAATTTGTGGAACACTCTGTACTATTTGTAGAGTAAAAATTATACGTATCAATAATTATATTTTTACATATATTTATGACATGACAGAACGGTTTCATTTATCAGGAGTTGATAATTGAAATAACCTTTTTTAAGTTTTGTATTACATATTTTATTTGTATATGCCACATTTTATCCATTTTTCAATTAGGATTTTATCATAATGGTTTTAATATGTTGTTTTCCTACAAAATCAGTTGTTTGCCATCTATTAGTTGTTCTGTATTGTCGGAATACTAGATAATGATTGAAAAGTATGTATTACAAAGTAATGCATTTTAATAACAAAGTTAATGCCATATATGACAGTTGACATTAAGGTATATCACGTTTAAGATGTGGCTGTTATTATTGTTTGTGTCTAATTCTATATTAAATAAAGGGAGGCACTTTTTAGTACCTTTTTGACGAATGTTAGATATGTTCAGGACCTCGAGTCCTAGTTCTTCTAGTGTTTTTTTTTTATATCCTCCGGTTTTAATTTTTTACATGGGGTAATATATCTTAATATATGGATGCTCATGTAGTTATCGGAGTGTTAGGCAAATTCTAAGGAGCCGACTGTGATTTGATGATATAGAAATCTTGTGATGACTTGCAACGGTTTTTGTAGGAAAAATATTACTTTTCATTACTCAGTTCCCATATTATTGTATTAATTGCGTATTTTATAAAACCAATGTTGCGTTTGCAATTACAAAAATTGCAATTTTTTGTAAGTAAAGTATAACTGTAGAATGGAATCAGTGAACAAATTTTTTCCGTGAGCCATTCTTGTACCTTATAATGTTAATATTTCGAATATATACGAATATTTCGAATGTAATGATCTGACAATACCGAATTAAGGATATTGTATCGCAGTTTCCTAATCTTTCCCAATAATGTGCTATCCTATTCTTTGTCCAAGTTGAAGAGAAATACTTATTAACATCTCCAAAAATCACTGCTTTTCATTATGCGTTGCTAGAGTCAAGGAGGACCCACTGTCCATAGGTGGATGAACCATCTGAGTTGAAATATAAATTATAAGATTAATAAGAAGGTGCCCAACAAATTGGAGACCTTTACAATACCTTAGTTGTAACTTTTTTTATTTAAATGCACATTTAGAATTAATTAAAGCAATTAAAGATAATTTAACCCTCCTTTTTTATACTCTACAAATAATTATGAAGATGAAATCTGTATACATATATTTCATCTCCATAACAATTATTTTCGAAAATAAAACCAAAATTTTATTTGTAAATATTTTTTCGTGGATTTATTAAAAATCTGAACTGATTATTGTACAAAATTTTAATTTAAAGTCAACAGAGTTTATTCCAGTGACCTATTATAGTCATTTTTATGACCTAATAGAGATTTTGACCATTCTGGAAGTACTAAAAACAGGATTTTTTCTTTCTTAATTTGTATTATCATTCTTATCTATTGCACAAAGTAGTTCCTTTTGTATTAGTAGTTTCATTGAAGTAAAAATGACTCATGACTGTGGTATATACAGTACGCAAGTCTTTCAGCTGGACGTAGGTAATATACATTGAGGTAAATGTAGCAACTGCGCTTTCTCAAGCGCACTGCTATCGTCAAGGCTGCAGACGTTTTAACTTTTAGTATCAAATAAGACTATTGGGTGTGCTTCGAGGGAGTTAATTCTGCTACGTAAATCTACGTAAATAATTTAAACTTATTGCAATGTAGTTAAAAATCTTTGAACAATTTTATTGTAGGCGATGCCCACCGAAAAACGAAAAAGAATTATCCGATTATTTCAATGCAGTTAAAAACCTTTGAACAATTTTATTCTAGGCGATGCCCACCGAAAAACGAAAAAAAAGTAGTTAAACAAAAATAATTAATTCATTAAAAAAAATTGAAAAACAAACAATACAATCTACTGTACAAAATATTAAGTAAACTAAATAAAAGGTTCAAATATACCATCTGCTTGCAAGACAATAACCTAGTCTATTATAAAATGCTTGGCTTACGTTTGCAAGTTGTTGTAGCGTATTCATAGCACATGCATTTCTTATTTTTTTTTTCTAAATACAAAACTATATTGTGTGCCCTCTCGATGACATCGATGGTGGATTTAATAAAAAGAAATCCATGGGAGCCAAATCGGGAGATCTAGCAGGCCATTTAACTTGTTTTCTTCCGCTTAGAATGCGATCCTGAAAAATTGTGTTTAAATAATTTCTCAAAATACACGCATTATGAACGAAACTGCCATGCTGTTGATATCAGACATCTTCTAAACGTACGTCTGGGATATTCTGAGTAGCTGGAATAATGTTATCTTGTAAACGAGCAATATATTTAGCCGAATTCAGAACTCCCTCGATGAAAAACGGACCAATTACGTGGTCACCTAAAATGCTGGTCCACAAATTAAGTTCTTGAGGGCTTTGGGTCCGATGTACAATATTTCGATGTAAATTTTCCTGAGACCAATACCGCGTTCTGGAAGGATTGTGGATGATCTCGTACTGAAAATGACGATTCATCGATTCATGACGTGAACAGGATATTTTTTATAAAATTATCATTTTCGTGAGATGCATTTATTGCAGCTTCACAAAATTCCATTCTACGAAATTGATTTCCGGGAAATAACTCCTGAGTTTTCGAATATTTGAAACTCTAAGCCATATTTGTCTAAAACTTTATTAACTGTGGTATGCGAGACCTCCAACTTCCCGGCGACACTTCTAGTGGTTTTGGAGTTATCCACCTCAATGGTAACACAAATACTTCCATTTCTCTCATAAAAGTGAATAGTGAATAGTCAATAAAAATTAAGGACGCGGAACCTTTGCACACCGAAATTCCGTATAATCCAAAGTTTTATGCAAACAACAAAGAAATAAACACCATGAAAACTCCAACAGTAAAAATAGCAACAATTAGAATAGCTTATCGCCTTTGATAATGTTAAGCACGAGAAACTATTGGAAATCTTGCAAAAACTAAACTTTGATTATCAAGGTGTTCAAATAATATCAAGATGGAGTCAAATGGCAGGAATAAAACTCGAAGGCTTCCTGTCAGAGGAAATAAATATTCAGAAGGGTGTACGACAGGGATGTATTCTCTCGCCAATGCTATTCAATTTATACTCAGAATATATTTTCTGTGAAGCATTGGAAGACGATTCAGCTGGAATAGCGATAAATGGAGTTCTTGTCAACAATATCCGATATGCTGACGACATGGCTAGAATAGCCAACAATTTGGTAGACCTCCAGAGATCCTTATCTATGGTTAATATGACACATGGTTTACATATCAACATAAAAAAAACCAAAATGATGGTTATCTCAAAAAAGTTAACAATAATTAGTCTCTAATCGACAGGTGTGTGAGTTAGTTTCTCGGTACAAATATCTTGGAGCTGTTGTCAACGAGCAAAACCAACATTCTGAAGAAATTCGTTCACAGCACCATCTATCTTGTGTTATGTTTTTCATTTGAAATGTGGGTCTACAGACGAAATCTCAGAGAGTCCTAGGTGGAAACAATCACAAATCGGTCAGTGCTAGAAATACTTAATATTGAACCTGCAATTGTATTTACTATAAAGAAGAGAAAACGAGTTCCTTGGTCACGTCTCTGGAGGCACAAGATATGAATTCCTTCAGTTTATAATGCAAGGAAAAATAGGTGGACGAAGAAGCGTGGGGCGTAGAGGAACTTCTTGGCTGCATAAACTTATTGAATGGTCGAATTATTCCGCGCAGCAGTTTCAAAAGTGCAAATAGCCATGTTGATCAGCAACCTCCTTGATAAGAAGCTTATCGCTTAAGTGCGTTGAGGGTCTTAACAACACTTCGTGGAGTCTAGGAAAACATTATTATATTATTACTTAGCTCAATTATAGTATTTTGTTGCTGACTAAGAGCTTTCAATTTTCGTTCAAAGAAATCCAACGACTTGTGGGCTACTTTTTGATGCTTTGTTGTGAGATGCCGCATAAGCCTTGACGGTTTTATACTTTCACGTGATAAATCATCGCTCTAAATTACACATTGAGGTTTATTATTTATGACTGAACCCGTATTTCAAATAACTCATCGTAATGTCTTTTTTTCGGGTTTGATTCACCACCACCGCTATTGACACTCATACCAGATGTTGAAGGCTGCAATCTTTTAAGACATTGATCCGTTTTACAACAATGCGGTGTGGCAACGTAGCCGATGCAGTTTGGCTCGCGTAAATAACAGATAAATGTACCAAAATAGGAAAAAATCATTATCTAACGTATTTAGTCTTTGAATTAAATTTTTTCTATGGGCTTTCTTACACAAGGGTGTCGCCAGAATATTTCAACTTGTCAATGGGTCTCGAAATCAAATAATATTTAGAATATTAAGATAATAAAGTAAATTGAGAAGATAATACAATGTAATAAAGAAAAAAATTAATCTAGAAGCTTTGGGATCCTTATTGATATTGTGCTATGATTGTTTTGGCGCAAACTCAAGTCTGTCACCACAGAACAATCACGATATTATTTTACCTAGGACTTTAAACGGAATTTTACCAAATAGGTTTTTTTATAAATATTTTTGTATGTAACTTACGGTAAAAAGTAATTATCTATCTTATAAACTTAGTCTATATTAGCAATTTTAGCTTATATTGATCTGTCCATATTTTATTGCGATAAAAGTATTTTTGTATTTAAACTTTGGTTGTGATTTTTCTTTTCTGATTTCTAGCAGCCATTCAGGTTCATGTACTTTATATTATACCTCAATTAGCTTATATTTTAGTTGCGTTCATTTAATTTTAATATAAATCGTACACCTGTATAAAGTGTAAAACAAATGTAAAGTCGCTCAAATGACAAAGTTACCGTATACATTCCAGAATAAAACGCATTTTAATTGTTACAGCTTGTTTATTATGTATTTCAGGTATATCTTTACTTTATTTGTGTACTGTATTATGTTATTGTAATATATAAAAAGTTATTAAATTAAATAACCGATATTTTAATTTTGAAATATACCAAATATACTTCCCATTCCCTATACCTATTAATGGCGATGTTAGATAGGGATAAAGCACTTATTGCTTATAAGATCACTAAAAACATAAATCAATGGAATGACTGTAAAGTATTACGTAATTTAGTAACAACCATGACTGAGAGAGAAAAATCATATTTTAAATGCTCAATCTTCTAAAGATATGTGAAATAAGTTAAAATTTTTGGTAAATAATTGCAAAACCAAAAATAACATCGAAATAAAAACCGTGGGGAACGCAAATGAGATAAATAAACACTTTATTGAAGTCATACCAAACAGGAAAGCAGACATCAATACACAAATATTCTATGAAAATATCTAAGTATTCCCTCAGTTCTTTTCGTACCTTTAAACCAGTATCTGGAATTAATATTTTACATATTATTAATAATATAAAAAGTAAAAAGATTAAGGAAGTTACAAATATGAAGAAAAAATTCACTACAACAACTCTAGTAGATGATAACCAAATAGTATCTAGCCCAGAGGATGTAGGAAATATATGGGAAAAATACATCGTTTGATGACGAGAGAACAAAACCACAAATTAATATAGTACAAGATACAAAACTTGATATATTAACATCGGATGTGACAAAAACAATCAATATGGCAAAGCCACGAAAGGCCTCAGGTCCAGATGAGATATATGTATAGATGATAAAACTTATCAATGAAGAAAATCTTCAGTCCTTAACGCTACTATTTAACAAAATATATACCACTGGAATCTTCCCAGAAGACTGACATATCGACATTTATACCTATACCCAAGAAAAATAAAGCAAATAGATGCTCACAGTTCAGATTAATTAGCCTGATGAGCCATTTTCTGACAATTTGACTCAAAATTGTACATCAACGTATATACAGAGAATGCGAAAGAAATCTGAGCGACAATCGTTTTGGAGGCATTATTTGGCCTCCAGATATTACTACAAAAATGTCGAGATCAACGAAAAGACGTGTTTGTCTGTTTTATCGACTAAGAAAAAGCGTTTGATCGAGTAAATAATATCAAGAAAAATTTGGAAGAAAGGACAATGTGCACGTCAGTATTTCTCGATATTCAGCAGGCTTTTGATAAAGTCTGGCACAATGGTTTGCTATATAAATAAAAATCTTTACTGCCTAGCAATATGTACCTTATTATGAAGTTCTATATTAACGAACGTTCGTTCTAAGTAAAAATCAATAATGATTTCTCAACCTATCACTCAATCCAATCCGTAGTTCCTCAGGGAAGTGTCCTCGGTCCCTTCTTACTGCTGACATACCTATTACAGATGACGTCACAGTGGCGACTTTTGCCGATGATACAGCCGTTTAAGTTTCAAACAAAGACCTAGACATAGGATCTGAAAAGATGCAAAATTACTTGCATACATTAGAGAATTGGTTAACTAAATCAAAAATTAAAGTCAACAACGAAAAATCATATTGACAAGAAGACGCAACTCTCTACAAGTTGGTCTAAACAACGCCCCTATTGCTGCTAGAGCTAGAGATGTAGTGAAATATCTTGGGTTGCATTTGGACCGAAAGCTCACCTAGAAACAACACATTAACGCCAAAAAACTTACCTAGGAGTACCAACCGTAAAATATGTCATATCACTCCATGCCAACAAGATCAAAATTCGTAATTCCACGCACCACAGCCAAATTGATTGACACGTGATTTCACCAAAAAAAAAGCACTAAAGTTTTTGAGTGTTGAAACTGGATTGGAAATCTCTGAACAGGAACAATTTCATCTCCAAACTGCCAAAAAGACTGGGATGACAACCAGGGAGGAACAAAACGACGATGGGAACAATGATTCTTGTTCCTCACCTTCTGGATTCCTCACCGTATTGCAGCCCCTGATAGTTTTAGATTTTAGATAGAGATTTAAGAGTTTACTATATATATATATATATATATATATATATATATATATATATATATATATATATATATATATATATATATATATATATATATATATATATATATATATATATATATATATATATATAGTAAACTCTTAAATATTGGGGAAATCTGCAAGAAAGACTCTAATGTGTATCAATTGTTTCGCCGAACGCTTGCGTTCTGGCTAAAACAGAACCTCACTTTTAACTATCTAAAAATCAAAAATTTAGTTATTGCCGACAATTCAAAGAATTACCTCCTTTTAAATGTAGTTACATTGGGTTTTTAGATTAACCTTGGGTAAGCCTTTACGTGTCAAGTACAAAGCTACCATACATTTCAAACCTTAAAAAAAACTTTTTTTGCACATAGTAACAAAAAACACCACTATGTTACTAGCAAAGTTTTTTAATATTCTAACTCTACAATTCTAAGTTACGGTAAGATCAATAATGTTTTAATAGATAATATATGGTAGCTAATTATAATTTATTCTCTTTCAGCCCTGAAGAAGCCAAATTAATTCTCTTTGGCGAAAACGTTCGGCGAAACAATTGATACACATTAGAGTCTTTCTTGCAGATTTCCACAATATTTAAGAGTTTACTATTTAACTAATCTGCAAAGATTAAATTTCTTTTCTATATATATAGATATATATATATATATATATATATATATATATATATATATATATATATATATATGTATATATATATATATATATATATATATACATCTAGCGGTTAATGTAAGCTCCGTTCTAAAACGGTATTATACTAACTCCAGGCGAATATACACCGTGTATATTATTATCTGGGTAGCGCTTTATGTGGACTCCGACCAACACGTCGGATTAAGTGGACTCCGTAATAGGTTAAAACACTTTTGGGATCCGTGTACATTTCTTTGCGTACACAACTAAACTCCTCCGATGTTGCCAATAATTTGATTAGTCGTAGATTTTTAAATTTTACAGCAGGTACGTTTTGGATCTTCAAATTTATTTAAATATCAATTAATTTAGTCATCGAGAAATTTCACAAATACGTACTTGGTTATTGTAGTTAAATATTTTATGGTGGTAATTTATATTACTTGCTTTAATTATAGATAAACTTAAATTAGTGTCTATTATAAACTTTGAAAAGGCAAGGGTCCATTTTTATGTACTAGTATGTTTTTTAATGCATTGGCACTGAAACATTTATTATATTATAAATGTACGTTCCGATGTTTCGATTGCTACAGTTTATGACGAATAAAATATTTGTTTTATGAAGTAGTAAAATTTGAATTATAACAATTTATAAATCATTCTTAAAATTCCAATTTTTTACTGTCTAATTTCAGTATTTCGATTTTTAAATGTAGGGAATTCAATATCCTATATACTATATTTTAGATACACATAAACACATAGATACACTTATGGCAGATACTAAAAGAAGAAATATTTCGGTACCTTAGTGTAACTTGATTCTCGGCAACATATCTATTACAATTACATATAATATGTTCGGTCTTATTGTTTTAAATGCTTTGTGATTGTTCAAGCTATCATTATTTCAACTTTAAATAATTGTGTTTTTGTATCTTTCACTGTCAGGCATATCAAAATTTAATATTTAATTTAGAAGTAAATGTATATATAATATTCTTTTTTTTGTCATTTGGTTTAAATATAGATCACTTATATTCTTCTTGCTTATTTATTTTTATTCGTAATACTTATTAACGTACTTAAAAACGTACCCGTTTTTGCAAAAAGCAACAACGGATACAAAAGATATCGGGTATCAGGGGTGGTATTTGTCAATCTAAATGCCACTTACGACATATTAAATTAGAGGACATTTCTCCAAAACTGTATGACATCGCCTTAGATAAAAACATCACGTGTTTTATCCGCGTATATCTACAGAACAGAAAATTTTTCGTATCATTCAATGGTAAGATGAAGAACGCAGATGAATGGTCTCGCTTGGGGTAGCGTAATGGCACCTACATTGTATTACATTTACACAAATGATTAACCGATACCAGTAGATACTAGGACTTTCATGTAGACGATACATTGCACAACCAAAACTTTTGTTGCTGAAGTGAAAAAAAATCTAAATGATGCCTTAAATATAATAAAAATAAACTACGAATTAATTTTAAGCCAAACCCCGAAAAATCTTAGGAGCGCTCCTTTAATTTGTCTAAGACAGGCGCTTTCACAAAACTGAATATCTAATCTAATATAAATCTAATATAATCTATAATCAAATAAAAATACCTTTTTTTTTAAACGCATCTACCACGCAGAGGCATTAGCGTATTTAGATTAATGTTACACTTGATACAAATAGTGTATATATATTAGTTTACAATTAATAATAATAATATGTATGTGTATTACAATGTATGTTTTAAATCTTATGAAGAAGTTGACAGTCTTTAAGATAAGAAATTATTCTTTGGGTATCTGTATTTTCTTCTAGGGCAGTTGGGTATGCTATATTTGAGTCGTTCACTGTTATATTTAGGACACTGTATTAAAAAATGTTTTACCGTTGGAACATGGTTGCACACTTCACAAACTTGTTTATTTTTGCGCTGTAGTAAATAGCCATGAGTAAGTCGTGTCTGGCCGATACGGAGACGGGTGTCATCAGGTGCCACCAATCACGCACCTCGATGTGCATCGCCCTTCCTTCTGGAACTTATAATTAAATTTAATTGGTTGAGAAATG
This sequence comes from Diabrotica undecimpunctata, assembly GCF_040954645.1. Lineage (NCBI taxonomy): Eukaryota > Metazoa > Arthropoda > Insecta > Coleoptera > Chrysomelidae > Diabrotica > Diabrotica undecimpunctata. The sequence continues at coordinate 55,287,149 of NC_092812.1, forward strand.
AAAAAGTTTCATATAAAAGTTAATTTATCTTTAAATATGGGACATTTTCGGATCTCAAGTCAGTATGGTTTTACCCGTCTAGGGTAGCTCCCTAGAGCACTTTGCTCGAAGGGCTCTGCGAATTTTCTAAGACTCTGAAGCTGAGTTTTTTTCTTCTTAGAAAACCTGTGTTTTATTTCTACAAAAGTAAATAAACCATAAAGGCATTGTCTTTTTCAAGACAATGCCACAATAAGGGCGTACCGGCTAACTACGCAATATTGCAACATATTGCGCAATAGTTTGAGACATTAATAAACATGGAAACTTGCACCAAGTTGCTATCGACTTTTCATACGTTTATTAATTACACCGGAGACGACACGGGTAAGCATCACATGCTCTCTTCTGTCTTTTACTTTTGGTTTCCAAAGATATGGATGTTTGTTAACTTCGTATAGCCTTAATGGAGTGTTGTTCCAAGTTTGTTGCCATTTTTGAATTATTTTTTGTTTTAAGTATGGTTTTAAATCGTTTTGTACCATTATGTTACTTTTCTTCGGACATCAGGTTAGTTGGTGCGTTTTTAGCTAGTTTATCTACAACTTCGTTACCTTCAATTCTGACATGAAAAGGCACCCATAAAAAATGAACTTGGATGTTCTTATTTGAAATGTTTTTAAGTTCTTTTTTAATAAGAAGTAGAAGGGGGTTGTCTTTTTAGAATTGCGAATAATTCAGACGAAAAGATGGTTGTAATTAACGACAATTTGAAACTAACTGAGATAGGTTTGTTAGACTGATGTCGATAGCCGGAATAGATATTGTCCGTGGCGCAGGGTTGCGGATTGAGGAGGTATCATAAGTTTTTGGAAATTGAAAATTTAATTTGGATAAGTATGAGCGTATACGAAAGTAAAAAGGATGATCAATTTGATGTGTTTGAAAATTTATTTGTAAATCGATCAGCAAAAACGTTATGCAGAACTGGATTATTTCGGTTTCATGACACCATTGCTGCATATGTTAGGCTTATCGGAAAATATGAATTTTACTACAACGAAATATAAACAATTTATGAAAATTTGATGATTTGAAGGAAAAAAATCGGTTGCCTGTAAAGTCGGTTTTACGGGCGAAGATTTTACGTGACAACGTCTTTTTCTCGGTAGAATATTTATTGATATGAATATTATTAAATTGCACAATAGGAACAAGGAATTGAATGAAAATAAGAATTGCACAAATTTTAACTATAGAAATATATTTTGTTAAATATATAATATATAATATATAATAATAATTTACTTAACACTATCAACATTTGTCAATAGTATGACATAACCTATAAACTCAGTTTCTCAACTTTTGTGTCAATCTAACAATTAATCAATCAATCATAGTTTACGATAATGAAATATTAGTGTACAATTATTTACCTTAATAATGTGGAAATAATGTCGAATTAATTTGAAAAATTATAATACCAACATAAAAACAAAAATAAAAGAGGCTCTTTGAGAAAGAAAAATAGACACACTTTATTAAAAGAGGTAAAAGTAAAATGCTAAGAAAAAAAATGCTTATATAAAATGAAGACCTAAAAGTCCGCCGGAGGGTTTGAAACAGATGTGAAAGAGGGCAAAAACCAAATCAAAGAATTGATTGAGATTAAGTACATCCCTAGAGAAGAATGAAAAACATATCTCAGATAAATAAACGGAACAACAGAAACTGAGTATACACTTGTAACTCCAGAAATATCATTAAATTAATTAACGCAAATCGTACGAACTGAAATACAAGAATTCATCACACAGTTAAAAAATAGAACCCCCACGAAAAAAATACAGTAGAGTATAACTACTTTTGTACTCTAGCATTATGGTAAGAAGTTAAAAATATAAATACCTACATAATTATATTACCGAAAAGTTAATAAAAACTTCTGTTCGTTAGCGGCAAGAGAAAGCGTATATCAGAATGTATTATGAAAAATTTTGTTAATAATACAGTATGCAATATAATATAATGACAAGAATACTTTTATATCTTTCCTTATGGCATATTTTTAAAACAAAGCTTCTATACTGGCATTGTATTACTTTTTCTCTCTACAGTAAAATGCTGAGGTGAGCGTCACGGAACTAGCGCCACAAGATGGCGTCGTGAAGGGTAGCTTCATAGAATAGCGGCTCTTGGCATCGATTCACTACTCTTGATCAATTCGTTTTTAGTCATCATATATTTACTCTAAAAATAACTAACAAAATATAGACATTAAATGAGAAGTAAAAATTAAAAGAATAATATGTCACTAAAAGACTTGATTTGTAACGATTATCAAAATTTAATAAAAGTCATAAATGCCATCCGGTTAATAACAACATTAAATCGTCTGTCAATAAAAAATGTGAAGAACAATGGGACAACACATAGTTTGGATTTAGAGGTGGATTGGGAACAAAAGAGGAATTGTGCGCAATGGTGGTACTATTACAAACATGAAGAGATTATAATGAAAGCGTATTCTTATCTAATATAGATTTTCAAAAGTATTTGACACAGTTCAACCTGGTAAGCCCATACATGCATTAAAACACATAAACCTAGATACCAAGATATTAATTTAATAAAAAATCTACTAAAATCAAACAGCGGTCATGCGGGTGAAGATGAGACAAATCAAGCAGAAATTCAAAAAGGAGTCAGCCAGAGATGTTTGTTGTGATGTGAAATGTCACCACAATTATTTAATGTGTACTCCCAACTACTATTTTAGGAGACACTATAGGAAAGAAGTAAGGAATGGAGTGAGCATCATTAATAACAAAAAATTTGCATACTAAACCCCAATTATGACAGAAAATATAGATGATTTACAAATTCTTATATAAATCATTAACAGATAAAGCAAAAAGATAGGACTAAACTAAACAGATAAAAGTCAATGTTTACAAATAAGAAATTGAGTATGGTTATTAGATTGAGATCGTCGAATGTTATGTATGGTTGCAACTGCTCTATGGGGTAGAAGCTTGGACCCTGAAAGCCAAATCTGTAAACAAATTAAAGGCATTCGAAATCTGGCTATATAGGCGTATTCTTAAAATTCCTTGGACTGTAAAAGTCTCAAACGAATTGACTATCTGGACATCGTATCTGGGCTACATAGTTCCAAACGATAAATACTCTCTTCTACGCGTCATCATGCAAGGAAGAGTAGAGGGAAGAAAAGTCTTGGGAAGAAAGACAAAATCTTTAAATCTCAAAAAGAATATCTAAAGTCAAATTTAACACGATTTCAAGCCTTGTAGTGAAATTTTGTTTCTTATTAGAATACCGGATCCTGGAAAATTTTAAATACATTAAATTAAATCTCTCGTAAATTATAAAGCCTATTCTTAGATTAAAATAACAGACTTCTTAGTATTATGATATGTAGTATTGTGATAATGTATAGGTGTCAGTATTCTTTTAAAAGAGATTTATAGATTGGTATATAAATTTCACGGTCATGTTTCATACGGTTTTATCTTTCATACAAACATTAAAAACCTTAAAAAGTTTCATTTTACATACAATTAGCACGTTGGCTCTGAAAATGACCTATAAATATGCATTGTTAAAAATCGTATAGATTTATCAATTTAAAATGTTCTTTGTCGTCTTGATTATTTATCTCAATTCGTTCCTAATTAAGCACATGTTGTCCACAAGGTACCTCTCTCATTTTTTAATTACTACTTTTTTTTACCTTTTTGCCATAGTTTTCCTCATTTTCTTTATTCATATCGATTTCACTCATAACGAATATTGGGTAGTTTATTGTTTCATGAAACTTTCTCCTTATATGTCCGTATCATACAAGTTGTCTAGTTATTATAGCGTATATAATGTCGTATGTTAATTCCATTTTATTTAACAACAAAATACTAAAAACTTTGTTTTCAAAACTTTCACCAAATTAATTGTATCTTATCACTACAGCTGTTTCGGCAGAGTGCCTTTCTCAAGTCTCAAGTTTCTCGAATCCATCAATCATCTATTGTATTTCTTATCAAGATTTTGAAGCAGCTGTACTCCATTAGTCCATTTTTGTTGCTTTTTGTCACTGTTTCTTTTTTTTCTTTATTGTCATCATTACGTAGCGCTACAACACTGAGTGGGTCTTCGCTAACTACAACTTTTTTCCAAGTTGATCGATTTTCCACGAATCTTCAATGAAATGTTAATTTTCTAAGATATGATTGGATGTTTTCTCTCCATTGTATACTGAGACACCCAAGTGGCATTCTTCTGTGCTAAGTTTCTTCCATACCAGTTTTACAAGTTTGACATCTTGGCGTCTATGCATGTGTCCGATCTACCTTAAGCGATTTATTTTCCTGAACAATATCGTTATAAGAGCTTTCTTTATTCAGTATATGTTCTTATTCTATACGGATTTGTAGTGATATAATAATGAGGTTAAAAATTTTTAGAAGAATTATGCTCTGTATTTCTTTAGTGACATTATTATTAACCGTGATTATTGATCTAAGATATTTAAAGTATTCCATACTTTCGAAACTGAAGTTGTTGACTTTATTATTTTATCTAGATGTATTGAATTGCTCTCTTCTTTTGATTCGCTTGTATTTGGTTTTCATTTTGTTGATTTTAAGTAAAACATTTTTCGTACTTTCTTCACTTTGTTAATGTCGTTTGCGGACGGGAGAGAGTTTCTTATGAAATCAATATCATTAGCATATGCTAGGAGTGCTTTGTACCTTGGTCCATTAATGGATTGCATCTTAAATATGCGTTATTTCTATTTTAGTAAGCTGTTCATAAATTTTTTGAATATTTAAATCGAGAATCTTTATTTATTCGACTGTTTTATAACACAGTTTCTTGGAACCTATTTAATCTCTGTTTTTTTGGTTCGGTTATCATTATTACAAAGATTTTTCGGGATATCGACATAGGGAACTCGATGGTATGTCCTTAACGTTTCCATAACCAACGTTCGAATATTTGTCTTACTGTAAAGTCATGACGATTTTACTAGGAAATATAGTGCTATTTAATAATATTAAAGTTCAAGCAACAATTCCTATATGCCTTAACTTGGTACTGATATCTCTGCTCCCCGATTCCAGGTAGCAGTCAAGAAAACATTAAAACTGCTACACTCATGTTTCCTATTATCCAACGATTAGCCAGTCCAGGACTATACGCCTTATTATAGTACTGATATTGCTTCTGCCCCTCATAAGTGAATCCCCCTCATCCATTGTATTTCTTATACTTTCATTTCAATCCCTTCCAATCAAGATTTTGAAGCAGCTTTGCTCCATTAGTCCATCTTTGTTGCTTTTTGTCACTGTTTCTCCTTTCTCTTTATCATCATCGTTACGTAGCGCTATAACATTGGGTGAGTCTTCGCTAACTTTTCTCCAAGTTGGTCGATTTTCCACGAATCTGTAATCAAACGAAATGTTAATTTTTTGAGATATGATTGGAAGTTTTCTCTCCATTGCATACTGAGACGCCCAAGTGGCATTCTTCTGTGCTAACTTCCTTCCATACCAGTTTTACAAGTTTGACATCTTGACGTCTATGCATGTGTCCGATCTACCTTAAGCGATTTATTTTCCTGAACAATATCGGTATAAGAGCTTTCTTTATTCAGTATATGTTCTTATTCTATACGGATTGGTAAGCGATATGATAATGAGGTTAAAACATTTTTTTTATTATTTTTCTTTCATATATTCGTAGTTCTTTCCTATTTTGTCCATGATTCGCATCCATGTATTAACTTATATACATGTATTATACTTCTATACGCACGGTCGGCGTTGGAAATTTGCACGGGAGTGAATCTGTGAAACCATTACATATGTAAGATAATGAGTAAGAGAGAGACATAAGATATATTTTCTCTCTCTTCCTACCTCGGGAATAAAAATGTTCCTTTTGTATATATATTTAATATTATAAATATATTATATTATATTATATAATGTTATATACTTATATAATATAATATATATTAATATTATTATTTATGTGATATGTTTTGTATTATTTATTAAATGTTCATAATTATTTTAGGCTTTTGCATTTCAAAATAATCACTGTATGACAGACAACTGTCAATTTTGAAATCCGTTAGTATCATGTCTAATTGGCAAATCTTTTACGTGTTTGGTTCATACGCTGGTGTACGTGAGTTCGAATCCCAATATGAATTTCTTTTTTTATTTTTGAAATATTTAAAAACCTCACGTTAATGTTATTAAATACATGTAATATACGCAAAAATGCTAAATTTTAAAATTAAATGAAAATTTACAACATAATCCGAGTTGTTGGTTTTTTATTTTTATCTTCGTAAAGTAAGTTATGTATATTGGCAGTTTTAAATACTTATGAATATTGCATTTTAATTTGTATTATATTATTATATTGAATAATGTTGCAGTGTATTGTATTGTAATTTTTATATTAATAACAAAATAAACAATGCATTTTACTGCAGAGTATGCGTAAAAAAATTTTTTTGCATTCAACTCCTTTTATACATATATGAAAATAAAAATATATATTTTCATTAAAATATTGATACAATCCTTCATTTACTATACTCCTATTACAGGTCAAATGTTTATATACAGCAAACGATGCACCATATACCTATATACCTAATTATTTTTCTCTTTCTGCTCTCTCTTACCTATAGCATTAAATATGTAATTATTGTGCAGATTGACTCCCATATAAATTTGTAACGGCGAACGCGTGTATAGAAGTATAACTTCTACCGGCAGTCCCACTGGACTGCCACACCCGTTTTTTTTATTAACCACGATTATTTATCTAAGATATTTAAAGTGTTCTATATTTTCAAAATTGTAGTTATTAACTTTAATATTTTATCGAGATTTATTGAATTGGTCTCTTTTGTTGATTCGCTTGTATTTGGTTTTCATTTCGTTGATTTTAAGTGAAACATTTTTCGTGCTGTCTTCACTTTATTGAAGTTTTTGGACGGGAGAGTTTCTTATTAGAGTTATGAGATATATATCATTAGCATATGCTAGGAGTGCTTTGTCCCTTGGGCCGTTAATGGAGTACTTCTTAAATAGGCGTTATTTCTATTTTAGTAAGCTGTTCATTAATTTTTTGACTATTTGAATTGAGAATCTGTATTTTATTCGACTGTTTTATAACACAGAGTTTCTTGGAGCATATTTTCATCTTTGGTTTCCCGTATCATTATTACAGGGATTTTGCTGGATATCGACATAGTGAACCCGGTGGTATGTACATGATGTTTTCATAACCAACGTTCAAAAATTTTTCTTACTGTAAATTCATTATTATTTTACTAGGGAATATATTGTTGTTCAATAATAATAAAGTTCAGGCAATAATTCCTATATTCTCGGTATATAACTCGGTAATGATAATTCTGCTCCCCGATACTAGGTAGCAGTCCCGAAAACATTAAAACTGCTACACTCATGCTTCTCATTATCCAACAATTAGCCAGTCCAGAACTATACGCATTATTATGGTACTGATATTGCTGCTGCTCCTCATAAGTGAATAGAATATGCAAGGAAGGTTTTGACAATTTAATAGGATTTTGTATGTAGAATATCTGAGAAAGTAAAGAATATCTATTTGCTATCCGGATTTAATCTATAAATTAAATAATAAAATGCTATAAAATAATGCTAGTAGCAGCAAAAAAAGCGGTCTAATAGTCACTAATGAGAAAATCAAATAAATGTTCTTTAACATACAAAAGAGAGGATCTAGATTAGGGCATAACGGAACAATAAAGCCATATAATTTTGAAAGATTGCAGCGTCTTAGATATCGTAGGTAACGTTGTTACATAAGAAATAAAAGGAAATATTCAGGTAGCTAACTGATGTATATGTATATATAACCCTCTTTTAAATCCAGAAGTCTAATTCGAATCCATAAAATTAGGGTATATAAAATAGTGAGCAAACCAGTGCTAATACGTGGAGACGTGACGAGAACGTATTAATTAGACCAGGATTGCTAGAAAAGCCATCAGAGGTATTTTCCGACTTACAGAGGTCCGAGTACTAACCAATACCGAACAGAACTAATTCCAAGATCAAACACATATATAAAGATAGCAACGTCGTACAATAAACTAAATCTCAATGCTAAAGTTGCGCTGGCTTTATCCAAAGACTATAATAACTGCATTTCCAAGTTAAATTGGGAGGATGCCCTAAGAGAAAAAATGTCCTTAGGACTTCCACAAATGAAGGAGGAGGTAACATATGGTCAGATTTAGGAATAATGAGACTATCTACCGACCCATCATATTTATCAACACCTGCTATCCTACCTACAATCAATACTTATCTGTTGTGGACTATCAAATCAATTACATATAATCAAACGAACTAGGCTTTAAAAAATTATCCTAGAAAAGGCACTTCAGAAATATTAACATAAATTTTAAAAACGCCATTTACGTGGCTGTATTTTCAAAAAGGCAATAGAATCTTGTTGCGTTCTGACTATACGATGACGATGATCTTTATATAGAAAATATAGAAAATAAAAGCAAGAGAACTATAATTATGAAACGGCAAGATTACGAAATGAAAAGATTATATAAATCCCTTATATTTACACAGACTGGTTTACAAAAGGTAACCGAATGAGCATAAAAACACAGCTGTTTTAAAAACTTAATATTATTAGACGAATTTAGGATCAATTTCACTCAAAATATGATATGCTAAAATATGATATGACAGAAAAAAAGGCAATGACTTTTACAGCTGATTGCCACATAAATATCAATGTAAATATGATAATTGAAATATGAAACCCAAATATGATGATTTTGCCACAGCATATGAATATTGTCTCGTACTCTTATATAGCAATTTGTTGTCACATTTTAACCTGTTTATTTCCTTATTATCCATATATGAGTTGTAAACCGATATTACAAGCTCATTTACTTTTCACAAAGAGACTATATAAGTACAGTTATTACTAAACAAATCTGACTCGAAATATCGTCTATAAGTAACGGTATGCAAAATTTAAATTTTTATGGAGTTCAAAGTAAAAGCCTTCACGAAATTTGAAGTTACAATAAGACCACCGCAATCGAGCGTACTCTTACTCTGGATAATGAATAATTATTTAATCGGTTAATTCTTCAATCACCCGTTCAATATGATGTTTGTCAAATCGGTCCTTTTTAGGACCAACTATTCTACTTATGTCTATAAATAGTAAGGACATATCTACAGATACACACACTCTACTTTACTTAAGCTTATCAGACATATACGCTTAACACAAATGTGACGTATTTCTACTGCAGGAAGCAAATAGAGGGCCAAACCTAGGGTATTTGGTATTAAGCTAATCGCTGAAAATAACGAAATAAACATAATAAATGCCGGCAAAGAAGCAAAGAAAAACTTAAAATAAGAGAGGACAAAACCAGTCAGCTGAGGAAACCTTTCAACGATGTTGAGTTTGGATCCACTATCCACGTATATTATGAACAATATTACGGCTCCTGACTGAGGATCTAAACACAAAACTAATTATAAAATTTGGACAAAAAAATACAACAGTGGCTAATATCCAAAGTCTGTAGACAAGCAAAGTAAAGACAAAGTTGTTGCCTTGCTTAAACCTGACAAAAACCCCAACGACCACAAAAGCTATCGGCCAATATATCTATTTATTTTTTCAGCTATACACAATACTTCTGCATATGATCCTTAATATAAACCGATAATAGAAGGAAAACTTAAATTTAAAGATAAAAGTGGCTATATATGACAGGGTAGATCATGTTCGTCACACATACTAAATCTTGCCCAACACAACGAAGACGGATATAAAAAATATCAGACATGAGGAGTGGTATTTGTCAATCTAAATTCTGCTTACGACACCTTAAATTAAATGACATTTCTCCAAAATCTATGTGATATCCCCTTAGGTAATAGAACAACAGAAGATTTTCCGTATCACTCAATGGTAAGAAAAGATGAAGATTGAGAACGTAGAAGAACGGTCTCCTTTGGGGTACCGTAATGGCACCTACACTGTATAACATTTACATAACCCTCCAGTAAATACTAGGACTTTTATTATGTAGACGATACATCTATTGTTGCAGAACCACAAACTTTTGTTGCTGAAGTGGAGAAAAATCTAAATCATATCTTAAACACAATAAAAATAGATTATAAATTAATTTTAAGCCAAACCCTGGAAAAAGTCAGGTGTGCTCCTTCAATGTCCCTAACAGAGACGCTTTCACAAATTTGAACATATACCTGAACCAATAGTGTCATGAAATCATTAAACACACTTTGTAATTTACAGAACTTTGTTTAAAACTAAATGGCAAACTAGAACCAGAAAAATAGTATTCTCCGCGAACTTGTCAGCTAAAAACGGGAAGCACATCCTTTCACTCTTAAAACGTAGACGCTTAAACTCTATGCTTCTGCTGCCAAATATACCTAGCTTGTATGGGTGACATCAATACATACTTGACACGTAGATTTAGCTATAAATTAGTCAGCCAAATTAAGCGGATATTAAGACTCTCATCCATACATAAGCTCTACAATATCGTAGTTATCAATCCACCTAATATCCGAAGATAAATAGCTAGAGAACAAAAGAAACAAAGTCTAGATTCGTAACATTCACTCCACGAATAACAACCCATTTTATGACTAGAATCGAGGAAAAACTGGCTAGATCAACACATCTGCAAGATATACAAAAAAAAAAAATAAGCTGCTTCTCGCCATCTGAACCCTCAAAAGGAACTTCCTTATGGTAGTTATCTTCCTTAAATCTGCCAGGAAGACTCTTGCCTGCAAACAGCGGTTAACCTGTGTGAATCTGGGGTGATAAAAGATTCATTACACTTTCTTCGTTGACTTTGCCATTCAAATCGCTCTTTTCTGAAGGGACAAGCTTTATTTATTTGAACTCAACATGTAAAGTACAGTCAGTAAGCTATTACTTATAAAGATCATTGCAAATTTAACACTAGCTTCACTTATATTGACTACATATTACCCCTAAATAGGAGATAAAACATTCAGAAGTATGTAATATGGGTGAAGTGGTATAATTCTTGTTAGATAAATTAAGCATTCTTCCCTTTTTTGTGCACTACTATCCATTTTTACACAAAAATATCTATTTAAGCAAATAAATATTTATTTTGAGATAACCTTCTATCCAGAATTATATGTAGTACACAGATAAAACCAGAAATAAAATAATAAAAATCTGTATACAAGATATCATAAAACATTGGATGAAATAAAAAAAGTTCTTACTTATCGAATTCTTAAATAAAACGTATGAAGACATACTCACGTTAACAAAATACATTAGGAAATTTCCGCATATGAAAAAAATCCAATTTGGTAACGAAATCCTTTTGTATCTATAAAGCTATTTTTAGAAAAGCACGTACCTACCAAAAACAGGTAGTTAATAGTATACATATCTGTTACACACTGTAATGCGTATGAACGATAACAAAAATAAGGAGTCCATATCAACCGTTCAGACTATACGCGAGAAGTATACAGCTTAATGGCAGAGTTGCCAAACTATCAGAGCTTACTTAAACCGATATACCTATGGTTCCAATATACAGTGAAAAAGATCTGAACGACCCCTATAAGATATACACGTGAACTATGCAATATACATTCATGATACAGGGGTACTTAAGGGCTCCACAAAATTTTTAAAAATTATGAAACTATACATGTTGACGAATCGACAGAGCCAATATTATGGAATGGTCAAGTGAGCTCCGTATATCGGTGTCCAGTTGACCACGGAGCTCACTTGAACCTGAATTTTAACATGGGCGGAGTCCACTTTATGCCGTAGATATATATATATATATATATATATATATATATATATATATATATATATGATTTTTATAGGAAAAAAACAAACTTTCATTATATTACTTTTTATTAAAAATAAGTATATAAATAAATTTAAATCACAATAGGATCAACATCACTAACGAAACATACTCTTGTACAAAAGGCAAGAGTAAAAGTATCTACATGACACTTCTGAAGTAATTTTTTTATCTTTATTTTCTCCTTAACCTAATTCATTAAATATTTTTAAATTTGGTACGCTTCGATTTTCGATTTAGTTCCATATATATATATATATATATATATATATATATATATATATATATATATATATATATACAGTTTTAAGTATGGAACGCCTTAATTATCTCGGCTTGCTCAATTTTTATAGATTTTGTATGTGATACGACCGATATTATATGGTGGTATTTACATTACCGTCAGATCTTCCATATTTCTGGAAATCTAATGAACTTTCTTATTTCAAATGGAATACCCTGTATATTTTGTGCCTTTTTTAAGATTTGCTTTCAGTTGTCGCAGTTTTTCTGCTCCCTGATTTGAAGAAATCTTTTACTGAACGAGTTTTGTTAAACTTTTTACTAATTTATTGACAGTGGATCTTGTTATGGGATTACAACAATACTAATTTATTTTATTGACAAGTCAAAGTTGTTATTGAAACAGCCATATCCATCTACTTAAATGTATTATTTTAACTTCGACGAAGATAATGTTAATGTAGCAATAACTTTGGAAATTATGGTATTTAAGTATAGGAAACATTACATGAAAAACAATCAGAATTTCGTAAGGACTTCAAAAGGCAAATAATATACATGATGTTCTATTTGAAATAAGAAAGTTCATTGGATTTCCAGAAAAATGGAAGTTTTGACAACAATGTAAATACCACCATAATATCGGCCTCATCGTAGGATCCTTACACGCCAAAATATATAAAAATCTTGCAAGTCGTTTCCGAGATAATCGAGGCGTTCCATACATAAAACTCACTCTATATGTAGGTATATACAAATATGAAACTTAGTAGAATTAAAACTAATATCTTTTAATCATTATGTTCGTTGTGATGTTTAAAAAAAGTTTTCTTCAGCACAAGAAGAAAGAACGACTGATAGTCCGTTTGGCAAGACCACATATTTTAGATTTTAGATATCACTTCTGTGTCGGGAGAATTTTTAAATAGTATATAATCATAGTATTTTCTAAATTTCCTAATTTCCTAATTAATAAAAACAATTATTTAATATAAATAATACTAAATATAAATATTTGGTATATACTGTCATCGAAGAAGAAGAGGTCGATTTTGTTTTTTCCCTGGGTATATCAGGAATGTCATTTGATTCTGAAAAAGAAAACACACAATTATTAAATTATTCACAAAGGCTAGCGAAAAATAGTTAGTTGCTTAAACTACTACTACAGGTTACTGAACTACAGGTTCATGAATTTGCGACAGCATAAACAGTACTAAAGTAAATTATCCGAAAGGGAAATATGAAACCAATAATTTCTAAATTGAATTAAAAAAAACTTTTTATAATCTTTGTTTACAGTATTAATAAGAAGGTTTTTACATTTATTTTATATAATTCATGTGCACTGCACATTTTACTTTTATTGAGACAATTTGGCCTTTTTTGAGCCAAAATTTGAACATTGTAAATCCGTTAGATTTTGGTGTATAGAACGCAAAGAAAAAGCGTGTCTACAAGTATCCCATAAACACTCCCAACTAACTTTGGAAATAAATTAATTCTGCAGCAGTTTCTTCTGAACCACTGATGCTATTTAATATGAGACGATCTTTTATGGAACGTATTGATAAATGCATTAAAAATGGTGGACATAACGAACACTTACTTTGACAACATTTAATTGTTATTAAATGTTGTCAAAGTTATTGTTATTAAATGTTGAATAATTTAATGTTATTCAGTTTAACTATTTCTTAATTTGGTTTATAAAAAAACTGTATTTTATTTTTACTTTAATTTAATATGAAACGTAAATTGTTTGATGTCAAATTCTATATTACAAATACAATTGTCAAATACATTTTGACGTATGTATTTACTGAAGTACCTATGTAATAAAATATTAGCTTATTATACTACTTTTCTTTAATAGATCTGAAACTATTAACTCTAGTTAAAGGTATTTCATACCAAAATTCAGAAGTATTGATGTTTTTGTTTATTTTTTCTTCGTTGTCTGGAGTAATTGTGTTACTTTACTTTACTTTATCGTGGCCGGACATGTCATTTATAAAATTTCGGCCCAGTATCGGGCTATGTCGGTTCCATCTTTGTTGGCGAGCCACAAATCTTCGAAGGTACGTCGATGAGGACAGTTTCTGCATGTAAGAAGATGTTCCATATTCTGTGTTTCTTCAAAGTCACAGTTCACATCATCTTGGTCTATTTTTTCCCATTTTGCTATGTTTGATTTTATTGGAGCGACCCCCGTTATTATCCTATACATAGTTTTCCACGGTTTAAAGTCTAGGGACTGGCCGGTCCATTGAACCTGTGGAAGAGGAAAATACTCAGGCGGTTCATCCTACACTGTTCCAAGGAAACTTTTCCTGGATTTTAGTCGCTTTCGTGGTGGTCAAGCTTTGTATAGGGCATGCCACTCGTCCGCGATCTGTTTAATTTTCTTTATGTGCTCTGCCACGCCTCTGCGTGTTGAGGGTTCTGGAAAACCCGCTGCTTTATATAGATTTGAGAGTGGCGTTGGTTTCATGCACCCCGTTCCTATCCTGCATGTCTCATTTAGCGCAGTATCAACTTGTTTGGTGTGGGCATATCTGCCCCAAACGGGGCACTCATATTAAGCGACTGCTAAACACAGAGCCTGTGCCGTTGTTCTTAAAAGGACGTGCATCCCATTTACTTCCCGTTAGCTTTCTGAGTATGCTGTTCCTAGTTGTTACTTTCCCTCTCATTTGTAGGGAATGTTGTCGGTAGGTGAGGGACCGGTCCAGAGTTACTACAAGATATATAGGTTGGTTTGTGTGTTCTAATGTATTACCATTCCACGCAATTTGGAGTTTTCGCTTGGCTTCCTTTGCGCGAAGGCGGAAATCGCAGACTTGGGTTTTAGAGGGATTGGGTCCCAGGAAATTCTGCAGGTAGTAGGCTGTCATTGTTTTTAAGACAGTTTCGAGTTGAGCAAATATTGTAAGATCGTCAGCATAGAGGAAGTGCTTGGTTTCGGTCGGCGTAGGTTGGTCGTTTGTATATATATTGAAGAACACTTCCCTGTGGGGGGCCGTTTTTTTGAACTCTCCACCTACTTACTTTACCCTCCAGCACAACGAAAAAGCGTCTGCTTTGCAGTAAGGAATATACGACCTTACCCAGATGGTGGTCATTGAGAGTATAATTTGCGGAGCAATGTTTTGTACCTTACTGTATCATAGGCTGCTGGCAAATCTACGAAAGCACCCCCTGTTATAAGTTTTTTTTCAAAACCTTCTTCAATGTGTTCTGTTAGTGCGAGGACTTGACCGGTGCAAGATTTGCCGGGCCTGAATCCTCCTTGTTGTGGGATGAGGTGCTTGTCGACATTTTTTTCTATTCGAGTATGAGTCTCTCGTATAGTTTGAAAAGTGACACAACAGCGAAATAGGTCTGTAGCTACTGGGATTTTCTGGGTCCTTTCCTGGTTTTAACAAAGCTATTACTTTAGATTTCCTCCATGATTTTAGAATTTCGCAGGCTTTGCAGCACGTGTTCTAAAGTCGCAACATCCAGTTTTTGCTCCTTGGCCTATATCATCCACACCTGCAGCTTTCCCGTTTTTAACCTGTTTGTACCGTCGTGGAGTTCTTTTAGTGTAAAAAGAGTTCCTAGGTGGTTTGTCTCCGAATCCAATCTTCTTCTAGTGTTTGGGTCCTTATATCGGTTCGTAGTTCTTCCATTCATAAGGAGTTGAGCAGGGACTTGGTTTGCTGTAACCTTGCAAGGTAGTTTATGTTCTTTTGGACCAGCGCTAAGTTTTTTTACAAGGTTCCATGCTATTTTGCTACTATGTGTCATGTCCATTTTTTCCAGGGTCTCAATCCACTTTTCCTGTCTGGCTTGACTTAGCTGTTGGAGTAGTACTGCTCCACAGTCAACCGTTTCTGTGCTAAAAGGGTCAGTGGAATAGAGGGTTTCGTATGTTCTCATTAGTTCTTTGGACTCGCTGGACATCCTGGGAACATATTGTTGTCTACATCCTCTGGAGATAGCTTTTCTAAAGTTTATTCGTTTACCAAATTCCCATCAGTAAACATGAGCACGTGTTGATATTCGCCGTCTGATTCGTCAAAAGCCTATTAAATTGAATTTATTACCTTAAGCGAGACAGATTCTCATGTTACAAATCCCAACTTGCGAGCATTTTAAATTCAAATTGTATCGTGTTGATTTTTAAGTTAATATATTGTGTTATATTTATGTTATAGTTATTGTTAAGTTATTTACTGGTCGTGTTATTTTTTAGAGTTTAGTTAAATTGTGATATAATGATTAAATTTCAAGAAATTCTTACACTAACAGTTTCAAACGTAAATATTTTTAAAAATCATATAATACATAGGTCGTACATCAGTACGACCCTGTTTGGCTTACACGTGGTTGTATTGACGATTGGGAATTTGTAGAATGAATAGGGTTTAGACACATTTTTGAGTACCTCTACAAATTTTTCGTAGTTCTCTACTTTTGGTTCAAGACGTAGCAGCTCAGAATCTAGCATGTCTGCATACTTTTGCCAGTTTGGCTTTTTGAAGTTAAATCTCCTTCTGAATGGAATAGCTTGTGGTCTGATAATTGTGTTAAATTAGCGTTATGCAGTTGATTTGTAAAATGCGATTATCTCAAAAACTGTTGAGTAGTTGTTAACAAGTATGTCTTTTTTTGTTGAAATAATGTATGTTTAATATTTTTTGACACAAATAGCGCCTACTTAAAGAACAAAAAAGTTAAGCGCAAATTTATGCCACATATGTGGCAGATGTGGCGCCCCCTATCAGCTACATTAAAGTATGTATCAAATTATAATTTCTCTTACTCAAAAGCCCCCAGTTATAAAATTTTATATATAAACTCCCAAAAACATAAAAATTATAAAGAAAAATAAAATTTTAAATTTCAACTTTAACACCCTGTATCTCACTTAATATCAACATTTTATTAAAGCAAGTTTCCTTTAACAGTAATATTTTAAAGTGTAGAATTTACTGTTTCTTTTTTTACAATTACTAAAGGACCGCCCCGTATATTTGTATATACACACACGTTAATATCATGTGCTATCGGCTAATTCCCGGTTTGAAAGCGTATTTTTTTGGAAGTTGGAGAATTTATGATCAAAGTGGCATTTATGTCAAAGAAACAGATTTTCTTCGTCAATTTGTTTCTTTTAAAAATATATAATAGGCTGTACGTTTTGAATTCTGATTGTATACAGTTACATTAATTGTGAGAACTGTGACGTTACTAAGATATTAGAAAAATATATTGAAGCTAATGCTGACGAAGAAATAGACGTTGACATTGAAAATTGTTTAAACCATCATAAGTTTATAAAATCAGCATAACAAATACGACGTTTTCTATGACTAATTGATTCTCATTTCCCGATTCTCCGCAAGTTTCTTTGTTTTGCGTAATTTGAAATAATACAGGTAAAAAAATGTCAAAGAATCACTGAATTCCACTAAACAGATATGTATGGTGTACCATTTTAAAGCACATAAAATAAGCTTTCTTTTTTATTTAGCAATGTATTATACTTCAATGTACAAGGCCCGAATTTAAAACGAGAAATTTCAAAAATGCCCGTAAAAGTCAGCAAATATCATCAGATGTAGAATACTTTAAAGAACCATATCTTGCTTAATTAATACTAGAATCTTCTACTATAGTCCATTTTAAAGGTAATTGATTTTTCTTTCTATTAAATGTCCACAAAGAATGTGAACATTATGTGGAGCAAAATCAAAGATTATATTATTAAGATACAGAACGAAACTTTACAAAAGAAAAAAGAAAGCCGAAAACCTTCGATGACTCAAAAAATACTGAAAATCATGGAACAAAGAAGAAAATATAGGCACAAAAACCCAGATAAATACAGAGAAAAACATAAATTAATAAGGAACAAAATAAGTGGGGCTAAGGAAAAGTTGATGATAGAAACATACATTGAACTGGAGGAATTACAGAAATAAATGATCATTATAATTTACATAAAAAAGTGAATTATCTGGAAAATCCCGAACAAACACACCTAACCGATTAATTGACAAAATCAATAAACCTATTAATGTAATTACTATTTAAATGGGAATAAGCCACAATTAAAGGTTAAAGTACGTTTGTTTCAATTTCCACTTCGAAAATCGTTCTCAAAATACAAACATTAGTGGTATTATTATATTGAATAAATTAAGAAACCTATTAATAACCCAATTGAAATAAGACAAGTATGGACCAAATATATTAAAGATCTTTTCATGGATTCAAGAAGGAACCAACACAAATTGGTAGCGAGGAAGCTCCAACAATATTAAAATCATCATTATCATCATTCTGGCTTACATTTTTGCGTGGGTCCTAACCTCCCCGAGAATTTCTCTCCAGTCTTCCCTATCCATTGCCTTTCTCCGCCAAGTACGTATTCCCATATTGCTCATGTCTTCGTCGATGTTATCAAGGAACCTTGTTCTGGGTCTTCCTCTTCTTCTCTGACCAATGGGTCTATCAAGGAGATTAAATGTACGATTGCATATACTTAAAACTTCGTAGAAAAAAGTTATAGTACAATGTTTGTAAAAAAATAGGGAAAATGTTCCAAAAATGGTGTGGGTGGCGAACTTTAGGGAGACCTACAGACTTCTACCGAATGTCATTTTGAAGAGAAAGAATAAAAGTTTTTTATCTATTTTTGTACCCCCATGAAAAACAGTTATGGGACAAAAAAATCAGGTTTTTGTGTTTTTTTGCTCCGTTTTTGAATACAATTTTGCCAAAAAAATTATTTTTTACTTTAAAATGTGATATTTCGATATGACATTTAATTTTAAACAACTTTTCTGTCGATGTATATGTACGAAAAGTGCATAGAATTCAAGTTGAAAATAAAAATACTGTAAAATGGACTATTCACCCTTTTCCCAAAAATGCACCTCTTTAAATGGTAGCACTCAGCGGTGTTTTCAATATTTGGGGGTCCATTGACACTATCAAACAATGAAACCCTTTTAACGTTGTAGTTCCTTTTAACTGATTTTGTATATACAATAGCCTATAAATTGAATTGCACATTATGTACCTATAGGTTTTACTATTATTGTTCAACTTTTAAAAGGTGTTCAGATTTATTGATAGTTGATACATTATAATTTAATTTATAATTTAAAAATGAAGCACTATACTTTTAGAGGTTAAAATATTACAAAATTTCATAATCTACATCTACATCTACATACTCCGTATTTAAAACAAACTCTCCTCTGTTTGGGTTTGCAGTACCTGCCAGACGATATTCAATTCCTCGGAGTGTTGAACTTTTTTATTTTTAAATCTTATAGAATGTAGGTTGTACCTTCTACTATTACATTAAATGCACCCAGCGGCATATCGAAAAGTATTTTTCAAGGGATGAGTTCTTTTCTCTCAAGTAGTAAACATATTTCTTTATATGTCATTCTATAATATTTAAGATTAAGTATGAATAATCTCTATCGCATTGTGATAATAATGTACAAAATTAACTTGAAACCAGTTACCAAATGACTCATTTTTTTTCTGCAATATAACGCAATATTACAAACAAGTTAGTAGACGGAAACGCTCGCATAGATAGTCAGGTATTTCATTATACAAGATATTATAAATAAAAAATCATCAATGTAAGGGACATATATATATATATATATATATAATATATTGTAAAGACTACGACCGTTAATTTATATTTCAAAGGTATTCAATTATTATAGTGAATTCAGAGGTTTAATCGGGCATTCAGGTTGGCAAATAAAAAAAAAGGAAGTCGACTACTTCATTAGTTTAATAATTGAAGACGTTTCGCCTTATATTTCTAGGGCTTCATCAGTTCTCTAAAATAACAATAGATGAAAACGAGTTTATAAAATCTACAGGTGTTAATAGTTTATAACTCAATATGTAGTATATTTTAAATATTTAATATTTATTAACAATATTTAAAACTAACTTAACACAACAAAAAAAAAAAGAAAAAAAAAAAAAACAAAAAACACACAAACTCTGCAGATAATACTGTTTATAATCGAAGAAGAAGATTTAGATATTAAAACGATTTGTTGTAATCTATTCAAACTACCGTTTTTTCGTGACCATCAAACGAAAATATGGCTTTAACTGTACAGTACTACTCAAGAGATGGAGCAAACTTAACCAAAAGCTGGCTTAAGCAAAAAAGACCTTCCTGATACAATGCAGAAAGAGATACCCAAGGTTCTTAAATGATCGCACATTATTGAACTTCCACATTTCCTCGGTACATTCCGATATAGCATTCATTCATCGACAAATGTCAAACATTTTTTTTTAATGGCATAGGCAAGTGCCATACAGCCAGTCACAACATGAAAATTTTCTACCCAGAAAGAATAAAAAGATAATATAAATTTCAAACTTAAGTAAATTTTAAGCATTAAAATTATTATTAAGGATAGGATAGAGATAAAATATGGACACTCGTTTCTCGTCTAGGGACCCATCAAGACATTGCTTTTAAGACAAACTAAATGGAGTAAAACAGAGGTTAGGAAATGTCAAACATATTCATCCAACTTGAACCTCTTCTACCTTCCAACATTTTGGATCAATATGAAACTTCTCTTCTCAAAAAATATACCTTCTTTCTAAACAATTCTTTATCTCACCTTCAAACAAAATTAAACAATCTAGGTTCCACTCCTTTCAGTTGTCTACCATTTCACGATAAATGGATTAAAAATCTCACAAACATCCAAATTCCTAAAAATGTCTTGAAACTTCTATCTCTCGGACCTAAGTTCGGATTACAACCCTCGCTTAACGATTATTCCGTATGTAATTTCGTAGCTGACATAGAAAATATACTTTCATATTTGGAAGCCAATGAACTTCTCGAATTAAGATCATCTGCTAATAATATTCTCACCAACTATTCACATAAACCTCCCTATGCCAGTTCAGATATTGATGATGTCTATAAGCAAACGTCCACATTCCTCAAAGAACACCCTGACCTGATGGTATTAACCAGTGACAAAGTCAATGCCACAGTACTATTGATGAGAGAGCAATACTTAAACCTGAGCCAACAACTTTTAGATGATAGTAAATATTATCAGCCACTTCTCCGCAAGCCCACCTCAACTTATATAAATAAAATAAATAAATTTTGTCTAACCCATTCTATTCTTTTTTGATCTCTCTTTGTTATACCTAGCATGAATCGCTCCATTGACCTTTGAGCGACTTTGAGTTTCGCTATTATATCCATCTTTAGTGTAGAAAATTCCACGGCCTTTAAGTGGAGTGGCATCCGAGATTTGAATATAACTGCATTTTTACCAAAAGCCAGTTTCCAAAGCCAGTTTTATTCTTCTGTTGATTTCTGGGAGTAAGGAACCAGATTTATGTATTCATTGTCCTAGGTATACATACTCGTCTACTGTCTCAACTGTAGTTTTGTATATTATTACATCTTGAACATCCATTAGCTCGTTGAACTAATGGCTCTTACACATCGCCGTTTTTCGTCGAATCAGGAGTTCTCCAGGGAGAAGTATCAAGTTCTCTTTTATTCTCTATGTTTCTGTCTGACATAGAGTATTCTTCTTCTTCAAGTGCCATCTCCGCGGCGGAGGTCGGCAATCATCATAGCTATTCGAACTTTTGAGACGGCTGCTCTGATAGAGTATTACTTCAAAGAAAAAGGCTGCCGCGGCATCCCTATAGATGGAAATACTGAACTATTAATGTTGTTGTATGCAGATGACATTGTTATCCTCGCAGACTCGGAAACAGAGATTAGAAATAAACTTAATATTTTGCATGGTTATGCAAAATATAATTATTATAACGTTATAATAACTTAAGTAAACTAGAAGTAAATACACAGAAAACTAAAATAATGCGTTTTCCAAACAGGGACTAGTTAAACTTTTCAATAGCATTTATACATCAGGAAAGATACCACAAGAATGGCTTTTATCCACCTTTGTTACTATACCAAAAAAGATAAATGCCAAACAATGCAGTGATTACCGTACAATCAGTCTGATGAGCCATGTACTGAAAATATTTCTGAAAATTATACACTCTAGAGTACACAGAAAACTGGAAATGGACATCAATAATACCCAGTTTGGATTCCGAAATGGACTTGGAACAAGAGAGGCGTTGTTTGCACTGAACGTTATGTCTCAAAGATGTCTTGACATAAATCAAGATGTATTCATGTGTTTCATAGATTACAACAAGGCCTTTGATAAAGTGCGGCATGATCACCTAATCAGACTCCTGACAGAAAAGAATTTAGATAAACGAGACATCCGACTAATAGCAAATATGTACTACAATCAGAAAGCAGTAGTGAGAGTAGAGAATAATACCACTGAAGAAATTGAAATAAAGCGAGGTGTGAGACAAGGGTGTATACTGTCACCAACCCTGTTTAATCTCTATTCCGAAGACGTAATGAATAGAACACTCTCTGAGCAATCCGTAGGTATTAAAATAAATGGTGTTAGATTAAACAATCTGAGATTTGCCGACGACACCGTTCTGATCGCAGAAACACTTGAAGAGCTACAGACATTGGTGAATAAGATAGCAGACTGCAGCGAAGAATATAGACTATCTTTGAACATAAAGAAAACTAAATTTATGGTAATATCAAAATCAACACAAAATGTCCAAAATTTATATTTACACAATGAAATTATCCATCGAGTTAGCAAATACAAATATTTAGGCACTTTTATAAATGAAGACAACGATAGCTCAGCAGAAATCAAAATAAGAATAGAAAAAGCCAGATCCATATTCACTAAAATGAAGAGAGTGTTCTGCGGAAGAGATTTGAGCCTTGAAATGAAACTTCGCCTGATGAGATGTTACGTACTTTCTGTGCTGTTCTACGGAATGGAGTCATGGACGTTGAAAAAGATTGATACCAAAAAATTAGAGGCATTTGAACTGTGGATGTATCGCAGAATCCTGAGAATATCATGGACCGAGAGAGTCACAAATGTCGAGGTCTTGAGAAGAATGAATAAAGAAAAGGAAGTCATACTTACGATCAAAAACTGCAATAAAAGCAAAAACTGCAAAAACGAAAACTGCAATACTTGGGACACATTACAAGAGGCGAAAGATATGAACTGCTTCGAATAATTATGCAAGGGAAAATAGCAGGAAAAAGGTCCATAGGAAGAAGACGAAACTCCTGGCTAAAGAATCTACGGGAATGGTATAGCTGTAGCAGCAACGAATTGTTTCGGTCAGCAGTTTCGAAAATACGTATAGCCCTGATGATCGCCAACCTTCGGAACGAAGATGGCACTTGAAGAAGAAGAAGAAACAGGGACACAAGTATGTGGGTTCAGAATCTTTATATAAAAATCATACAATCGATGTCACTAATAAATTCACCTATCTTGGTATTGTTTTTACCTCGTCTAGTCTATTTCGAGAAATGGCAGTCTCAATAACGTCAAAAGCAAAACTTGCCATCGCTTCTGCCTTACTAGTCTCTCAGAAAAATATAATTGGACTCTACAAATTAAAAACTTATTTATCTTAATCAATGCTGAAGAAATATGGGATACACTAAGCTATTCTTCTCTAAATAAAACAAAAGAGTCATTCCTAGTAGAAATAAAACAAAAATTTTACGAACTCAATTGCACTTTAATGCAAAGATCCTTTTTTTATACTTTTAAAATAACTATTTACTATTTTTTTGACAGGTCTTGTATATTCCGGGTACTGAATGTCATTATCCTTTTCCTTTTCTATTTTCGTTGCGGTTTTTAACATTTTATTTCGATAAAATCTAACTGAAATCATCACAATAACAAAATTTCGACATCATTTTTAGCAGTTGAATTCTCCAGTAAAACTTATACAGTGAAATTTATTTTTTTATATATTTATTTCTCGGAAAAATATGTTCTTTTGAATATATTTTAAGTGGAATGTTTTAATTGGGCCACCCTGTAAATGAGTCTGCGAGCTTGTATCTGTGTGTATAGTTACATTTTACGAAAACAGTGTCCGTAATTTTTAATCAATAATATTTAAATTCCACATACTTTCTGTACGTCGAAAATGTTTCTATTTTTGTCTGCTTTTTATAATATTTTTAGGTACGCATCTGAGACAAAGAAATTTGTCGCATTTCTGAACACACCTTTGCTCCACCTACCTAAATATACCATTAAATGTGATATGTTTATAGATGGTCGTTTATCTTCTGCATCTTCAAAAGCGGCATATACCTTCAGTTGGTAAGGAGGAGGGGAAGGATTTCTTCTCGCTAGGTGGCCAAGCAAAGTTAAATCTAGATATCCTAGAGATTATTCTGATCGTAGAAAATGTTTTTGAATTAAAAAGAATTGTATTTAAGCCTAAACAATTTTTTTTTGTCAACCTTGGCAGAAATCTTAAAAACAAAAATCAGAGATTTTCTAGATTATTTTAGTAAAACATGAGTAAATATTTAATTGATTTTAATTATATTGGAGTAACATGTGACAGACAAATTGAGATTGTAACATTTCCATTGTTTATTAACATTAAGAATTGAAAATTGATTATAAATGAAGATCTAGATTTTAGGGTCCAATTTACAGATGGCATATACAGGGAAGGTGTAAAAAGTTGTATCCCGTTAACGTGATCGTATTCGCAAAATACCGTTACCTTAAAGTGGAGGGGAGAACTTTCCGAACATTTTTTTAGAATGGAACAAATTGAAGCGCACTGAAAAAATTTGCATTACTTCGGCTTCTATGGCACACAGAACATTCATTTTTTTTTAACTGGGATAGCTCAAGGAAATAATAAGAACTGGGCTACGTTTACCTCCCGGAAAAATCGGAAAATCCCGAAAAAGTAAATTTGCTAATTAATTTTTTCCATAAAAAAGTTATTTTTTACTAATTTAAGAGGTTGACTATTATTTCGTAAGAAATAATTAAATTTTAATAATTAATGAATATATTTTATATAAATATATAATATTAATTATTAATTAATACTACAAATATGTTTATTTAGTAAATCTTTTTATACTTTACAAAAAGAATTAATAATAAGTAATTATTATACACTTATAGAAATAATATACATTAATCAATACAATTTAAATATTTTTTACGAAATAATAGTAAAATTCAACTTTTTTATGCAAAAATTGAACTAATTGATTTTCCCGGATTTTCAAATTTTTCTAGGAGGTGATTATTTAATCGAGCTGCAAATTTTTTTCAGCGTGTTCCAATTTGAAATTACATTCTAAAAAAAAACGTAGCTAAGGCAGGCGGTATTTTACGAGTACCATCACTTTAAAGGGGTTATACTACACCATTGTACTCCTTCTCACTATTTCAATTTTTTTATTTTTAGCCCTATTTTGATGATATTTTTAACACACTGTGTATAAATTTATAAATTTTAATTTGGTATAGTCAATTTTTTAATAAAATTTTATATTTGACTTATTGTACGGGGTTAATTAAAACGTTTTTTTATTATTCTAACTTTGAAACATTCTGTGGAATAATTTCGTTTACGAATTTTCGTAAAACCTTATTTTTCGGTTTGAACTATGTCTCCTAAGTATTGTGTTTTTTGTTTCATGTCAAAATATGCCTTGGTTAATTTTGACGTGACAACGTCTTAAATTAGGTTGTGGCTCGGAGTCATTTAAGAAAAAGTGTAACGCCCGCTCACGTCTGTTACAGTGAGTCGCCGAACGAGAGAGAGGCCCGCCGGACCGGCGAATGCCTTGCGTCTCTCTCCCACTCAAACATGATCGGTCCGCTGCGCGCGGCACTAGAGAATTAGGCGCGTTGAATCGCTAAAGTTGAAAATCGTTGAAAGTATCGTCAGCTGTGTCTTTAGTGAAAATGTGGAGTGCTTAGATTCGTCATTTACAACAACTACAACAATAAAGGTAAATAATTGTACACTAATATTTCATTATCGTAAACTATGATTGATTGATTAATTGTTAGATTGACACAAAAGTTGAAAAACTGAGTTTATAGGTTATGTCATACTATTGACAAATGTTGATAGTGTTAAGTAAATTATTAGTTTAAATCACTCTGCAATCAATCGTAATTCAGTCGATTGAGAAGAAACAGCGCGTATTGCTAGTCAAACATTTAAAATAACAAATTATAACTTCTAACCTGTCAAAACAGGGCGACCAAACAAACGAACTAAACCGACCAATCACCACGCGCGGAGTTAGAATTTAACTGTGTTTAGCAAGAATTTCAAATTTCAATTTTAGTAAATGTTTTAATTTTCAACTTTACCATTTACATTTACAAATTTTAATTAATTTCAAATTTATTTAGCAAAAATTTGAACCTTCGATCTGAATAAGTGTTTTGATTTTCAAATTGATTCTTTAAAATTAAAAATATTAAAATATATATAATCAGAAGTGAACGTCACATAACATTCTTCTTCTTCAAGTGCCGTCTCCATCAATGGAGGTTAGCGGTTATGGTGGCAAACGTTTGTCTATCTTCAGCTGTTCTTAAGAGTTCCTCAAATCCAAGTCCACATAACATTATCTGTACTTATTATTATTTAATATGTAGGCAAATACATGTGACCATACTTGGTAGACACAATTGGAAATAGTAATTTTTTATAACTGAAAAAAATAAATATATAAAATACTGGTAGCAAACAATAACTTCAATGATCGATATCTCCGCAACTAATTGATATATCGAAAAAATTTTCAAATAAATTTTGTAGAAAATAATAAGATCAATAATATAATATAAAATAAATAATATATAAAAATATAATATATTAAATATAAATAATATATAAAATAATAATATAATAATATATAATATATAAAATAATATATAAAAAAGACGTTGTCACGTAAAATCTTCGCCCGTAAAATCGACTTTACAGGCAACCGATTTTTTTAGAACCAAATGAATTTGCCACCCACAATTTAGGACTTTTTTTAAATATGATTATTTTGGAGTTATTTTATATTACGAGTATTTGGTAAACGAGGTTGCTTTGGTGAATGTTATTATTATGTCATATTGACACTTATATTTTGTTTACCTATTATTGATCATGGTTCTTAGTGTCGAAGATTGTGCGAAACCCGTTGATCTGATTGAAGATGGGCGAAATTATGAATATGTGGCTAGAGTACTACACACTCATCGCTCTACCATCCAAAGGGTAGTTGAACGTTTTCTACGAACTGGAACGAACAAGCGTAAAGCGGGAAGTGGCAGGCAGCGCAAAACTACCGCTTGAGATGATCATTTTATACGAGTCAACGCTTTGCGGGATAGTGAATAATGTATTTACAGTTCGTCGAAGATTACATGAATTTAGTTTGCAAAATTGCAGACCAGCAACTGGGCCCAAATTACTTCCACAGCACAGAGTGGCTAGACTACAATTTTCTCATCATCAGTTGGCGCTACCGCCCTTCGTGAGCCTTGGCCTGCTTCAAAACATTCTTCCATCCTTCTCTATCGAGTGTCTGTCTTGTCCAGCCCCTCACTCCAATCTCCCTCAGATCTTCCTGTACATCGTCCAGATATCTGAGTTTAGGTCGCCCCCTTCTTCTTCTTCCGACCGGCCTGTTTAGCATATTTATTTTAGTGGGATCACTCTCATCCATCCGCATAACGTGGCCCACCCACCTTAGGTGGTTTATTTTGATGGTCTTCACAATATCTGCATCACCAAAAAGTCTATAGAGTTCAAAGTTACAATTTTCTAGGGAATACAATTTACATTAGAATTTAGGACAATGGAGTAAAGTTCTTTTTATAGATAAGACGAGACTATAGTTACTGTCTTCACTCATCAGATGGGAGAGAACGAGTATGGCGTCGAACTGGAGAGAGATTTGCGGAGTGCGCTTTCAGTCCCCGCGTTAGCCATGGACGGAGTTCGGTGATGGTATGGGCAGGAATATCCCGAGAGGCGCACACTGAATTGATATTTATTGAGGGTTCGTTGACTGCGAGTAAATTTTAGCGAATCACGTAGTACCCTTTTCTCAATATATCGGCGATGATTTTCTATTAGTGCAAGATAATGCGCGACCCCACTCTGCAATGCGTGTCACGTAATATTTAGAGGAAGTTGGTATTAATAAAATCAACTGGCCAGCGTGTTCGCCAGATCTGAACCCAATAAAGCACGTTTGGGACATACTTGGTAGAAATATTAGAGGTCGCGAAGTCGCACCAGCCTCAATTAACGAACTTCGCTTGGATCTAGAAGAGTAATGGCAAAACATCCAGCAAGATGATATTCGCAACCTCATAGACAGCATGAGCCGACGTGTACAGGCAGTTATAGAGGCTAGAGGAGGCAATACAAAGTATTAAGTTATTTTTTAGTACTTTTTCTTTGTTATTTGCGTACTTAGGTTAAGTTACATTTAAGTTGTTTTTTTTTATATTTTGTTATTTTTATCATCGTTCATTAAAACCAAGATCATGTCGCTGCTTTTCATCAATATTTAAATAAAGTGCTTCTGTATCTTAATACAAAAGATAATGGTAATAATAGGGAAAGTCGTAAATTGTGGGTGGCAAAGTCATTTCGCTAGTAAAAATGAACCAATCCATATTTTTACATGAAACAAAAAACATATTACTAGTTCTTTTTTTACAGATTGTGTTTTTTCACCATCTTTACAGTGATCCTACTTACAAGCGCTAACATAAAAGATATCAAAGTTATTATAAATGTTTACAAGCTAAAAAGTCAGCTCTTTTTCAAACAATTTTTTTATAGTAATTTTGATAAAATGTTGAATTTTTTTAATATATCTTAAAAATGAAGCATCAAAGAACCGATTGCGATCTGCTAATACTTCTAGTCACTGTTTGGGCAAGTACAGTTATTTAAATAATCGGTCTCCGGGATAAACAAATCGAATAACTTACAAACTTTTTGGTTGATCTATCTCAATTTCAAGTAGTTTGGGGGCCACCATATAAGAAAATAAGAATGTGAGGGCCGCATCATATGCGACTTGGTAAATGCTTTATAATGAATAAAACCATTCCTAAATTTGGTGAGAAGTTTGTGGATGCTGATTTTCACCAACAAGAGTATCAATATTAATTTCAATATTTGTTGTTGACAAACGAAGCAACTGAGATAGTGATTTATCAGAGAGCGAACGTCTGTATTTGGATTTTATAAATTTTATGTTTGAAAAGCTGCTTTCACAGAGGTACGTGCTTTTAAACATGAAACCCATTCTAAGACCAAAGTTTCTTAAATTGAAATAACGATCCGCCGGTAGTAATTTGAAAAAGTCCAATCCTCTTTCAGATCTTCCCTGGTAAAAAGGATCTGACTGCAAATCACACACTTCCAGTTGAAAATCAGGTCTTACATTTTCAACACAGTTATTAACATTTATAACCTACTGCAAAACTAGGGGTTTTTTCATTAATCGCTGCCAATTGTTTATGTATTTTAATGTAGAAACTCGGAAAATTAAAGAACTTTTTAAGATCTATAACTTTCTTTAAATTATTTTTCTCTAAGATGTATAGAAACGTTTTTTACACAAAAAATGATTTTTTCACTTTTCCCAAGCCATCTTTTCACACACACACACACACACACACACACACACACACACACATAGCATCAAGTAGCCGAGAGTATTAAAATTGTTATTTGACCTTCTAATTTACCAAAAATCTTCTGGCGACAGAATAAATAGTAGCTCTAGAAAAAAAAAGCTAAAACTTTCATCTTATTTTTTTACACTCCATATTAACGCATTTGAACGTGAGTACGCTGGTGGAAACATAAAAAATGGAAGAACTAGGGACACAGTTAAAACAATACAAGATAGATTTTGCAGGAATTCAGGAAACCAGATGGGGGAGACCTGAAAAAATCGAAAAACAAAAATTATACACAAAGTTATGGAATTTAAACCCAGAAGTGAAACAATATCACACATAAGAGTAAACAGTAAACCGAAAAAGTTGTTCATAATAAATGTCTATGCACCCAAAAGACGTTAGATCTCACAGAGGGGCCAACATCGATTCGGACCAAAACTACCCTTCTATTGGCTTTGCCCAACCAGTTAAATATGCATGTGTTACATGTGAGGAACTAAATTTAAAAATAAGTCCTGTTTTGAATAAGAATGCAAAGCGAACAGCTTTCGCTGATCTACACAAGCGTAAATCTAAAAAGTTCTATGCATCACTGAAAGAAGTAACCACGCAGTGTGTCAGTAAGCCTGAAGAAAATGTTGGCATCTGCATAGATTTTATGGCCAACATATCTCTACCTTGTATTCCTGTCCAAGATACCTATTACCTTAGACAGCTCACTGTAAACGTCTTTGGTGTGCATAATCTCGCGACACGGGAATGTACAATTTTTATCTATCATGAAGGTGAAGGGAGTAAAGGCTCAAACGAAGTTTGTACTATGTTAGATTGGTACATAAAAAACAAAATTAGCAGTGGTGTAGAAAACCTTTATCTGTTTGGGAACAACTGCGCAGGGAAAAATAAAAATAATACTGTGATACGCATGATGATGTACTTGTGTGAGATAAAAAAGTTTAATGAAGTCAAACTAACCTTTCCTGTTAGGGGCCACTGCTTTATGCCAAATGACAGAGATTTTTGCATCATCAAAGAAAATTAAAGCAAGAAGAACGATATTATATGTACTATTAATGAGGTTGAAGAGCTTATAATGAAATCATCAAAAATTGACGGCAAATTTTCTGTTATTAAAATGAATGCTGGTGATTTCATTGACTTCAGTTCATGGTGGCCCCAGTTTTATAAAAAAACCTGCCTAAGTGATGATTCGTATGGCAAAAATGTCCCAAGAAACCAAAAAAGGGCTTTTGCCATATCATAATACAGAGAAATGACTTTTCAGAGATGAACATCGGCGGCTTCATAATGGATGAATTGAAACTACTAAATGCAGTACAGCCAATTCAGGCTCCTACTAGAAGATCATATTCAACTGTACTTCCAATTAACAACAAGAAAATGGAAGACATGAAGAAAACATTGGTATACATCCCGGAAGAAAAAATGAATTTTTGGAATCCGATTTTGTCATGGCCAATTATACCGGCATTTACAGAACAAAACTAAAAACTTGAACTGAAATTTACTTCAAAGTTTTAATTTATGATTTAATTGCTTTATTTCATGTATAGGAGATATAGAACATATTGATGGCAAGGATCTGCGCATAATAACCAGTCTCTATTGGAACCAAAGTGCTGAGATAAAGATGGGCAACTTACACAGTGGGAAGATAGATATTAAAAAGGGTGTACGACAGGGATGCGTCCTCTCGCCGCTCCTGTTCAATATATACTGTGAACAAATCTTCAGAGAAGCACTGGGAGAAGTTTCGGAGGGTATCAAAGTAAACGGAGAGGTAATCAATAATATTAGATATGCTGACGACACAGTTATTATCGCAAATGACTGCAACGAGCTTCAAAGACTCATGCAAAGCATACGCACAGCAAGTCAAGAATATGGTTTAGAACTCAATACAACCAAAACTAAATGCATGCTCATCAGCAGAACACAACAACCTCCGATGCAATTGACGTTAAACAACCGAAAAATAGAACAAGTGGAGACATACACATACCTTGGAACCACAGTCAACACAAAATGGGACCAGTCAACAGAAATAAGATCACGAATTGAAAAAGCGCGAAACGCGTTCAACAATATGAAAAAGTGGTTCACAAGCAAAATCTCAATGGAACTAAAATTAAGACTGGTCAAGTGTTATGTCTTCCCGGTCTTGTTCTATGGAGCAGAGGCATGGACCACAACGGAAGCCACCCTGAAGAAACTAGAATCCTTTGAGCTGTGGATATATCGCCGTATTCTTCGGATATCCTGGACAGACCACATCACTAACGTGGAAGTAATGCAGAGAATAGGCAAAAGCAAAGAAATAATTTTCACCGTAAAGAAACGGAAGCTTGAGTACTTCGGACATGTCATGAGTCATACTAAGTACCGGCTGCTACAGTTAATAGTCCAAGGAAGAATCGACAGTAGGAGGGGACCGGGAAGAAGACGACACTCATGGATGCATAACCTGCGACAATGGTTCGGACTAACATCGGCCGAACTGTTCAGAGGTGCCGTAAACAAAGTCAAAATAGCCTTGTTAATAGCCAACGTCCGAAACGGATAGGGCAAAGGAAAAAGAAGAAGAAGAATAGGACATTGTTTTATTTCATTAAAATTAATTCTCATAAAATATTCTGTTTGTATATTGATTGTTTTCCTTAGATCTTCTTAAAGTTTCTTGTTTACGGTAGAAAGCGAACATGTCCTTAACACAAAAAAATTCTCTATTCTCTCCTCTTAAAATATTTAAATATTTTATAAGTATGTAGTAGTCCAGAATGCCTAATCACATAAACCTTAAATGCAAAAAAATTAGTACCAGTAGTGTGTTTGAGTTTACCAAGTTTTTTGTCTCTCCTGAAAAATTGGAAAAACTGGACTTATTGCCTTTCTGCAGTTAGCGATTCACATATACTTTTCCTAGACTTGTAAACAGGCGTTTGACAAACTAAACAAAAAAAAATGATCCAAGACTTACAAGAGAGTAATATAATAAATAAAATTATAAGAATGATAGAAATGACAATGCAAGATCCCCAAGCAATTATAGACACGGAAGAGAAAGAACAGAAATAATAAAAATAAAAAATGGAGCAAGACAAGGAGATGCACTCTCAACGGTACTATTATTATACGATAATTATTTTACTGTTTAGTAAGTTAT
The DNA here is from genome assembly GCF_040954645.1 of Diabrotica undecimpunctata. Classification (NCBI taxonomy): domain Eukaryota; kingdom Metazoa; phylum Arthropoda; class Insecta; order Coleoptera; family Chrysomelidae; genus Diabrotica; species Diabrotica undecimpunctata. Next base: position 55,320,225 of record NC_092812.1, read on the forward strand.
CTGTAAGCTGAAAAAATGTTAGACCTAATAATAAAAACACATTTTAAATGTCATATATACAGATACCACGCAGATATAAGTAAAAAGAATATAAATAAATTTGATTTTTGTAGTTACCATGTGATAAATTTAAAAGGTACTCACCGATATCAGACATAAGGGTTGTACTTTTGGAGACGTAACTAGTTGTACGTCTAGTAGGTGATCTAGTCGTTGTTCTTTGAATGTGTTTAGGAGTAGTATCTGAAACAATGATGTAGTTAAAACTAAACCCATAAACTTAATTACCCATATTCTTACTTCTTTCTATACAAGAGTACAAAGGTTGTTTCTTCAAAAGTTTCATTCCATATCTTAACGGATCGACATTCCTTTGGCAGTGCTCACCAGCCTCTTTAATATAAATTTCACTTTCCGTGATAATCGATCCTACAAAACATTCATAGGTACCAGCAGCTACATCTTTCCTTTCGGTGTAGGTGTATAATAGATGCCTTTCTCTCCAATGACCCAAACATTGATACTCCCTTTCTTCATAAATTTCTTCAGTTTCACAATGAGACACCTGATAGTACATAAGTTCGGGAGCTCTGCAATCTGACCAGAGCTTAGTACATAAGTCTGTGGCATCTGGAATCCTTCCTGTATATTCCCCAGTGATGGGACACATTCCAGTTGATAGACCAGGAGGTATTTCCAATCCTTGAAAATGTTTATAATAAGTAAAAATATATAGACTTACCTAGAGTTGTAATTAAAAAAATGGTATTTATTATTTTTTAATATGAGATAAGAAATACAACTTTGTAGACATCTTAAACTGGGTTTGATAAATTATAAAGTCTTTAAATCAAAAATAGTAAGGAAAAAAATATTTTACTTACGTCCTTGGGTTATCCAAGCATCAGATTTAAAGTTTTCATCGGCACATAAAGCATAAACATCATCGTTGTTATTACTCGCATTCGTACCAAGTTGAAACTCTAATATATTTTTTCCTCTATTTGCTATCCTCAGACAATTATAAGATTCTTCTTCACTATAATTATAACATTTTAAAGTTACTTGTGCAAATTTACATTTTTTAATACTTACCACTGAGTTCTACTGAAGATAATATACTTGTCGCTATCCTCTAATACACCTGCACACTTGATAGTGTGAGTTTTAAAGGAATTATGGTCTTTGTACAATATGGTGTCTGATCTAATTTTTAGGTGTTCCCAGTCACCATACATCCATTGAGGAAAGCTACACATTTCAAAAGATACTTCAGCTGGCCAAGGTCTCTCAACTCTTGGTACCAATGAGAATGTTTCGAAACCACTAGTGGCATTGTAAAGATCAGTTGTGCAAGTTGAATCTCTACTCAACGCCATCTGTATTTTATTAGTTTTTGGATCTTGTCGATAAACCTATAATTAAAATAATTGTTTTAATATTATTCTGAAGCTTTTTTTCTTGTGGTATTTTAATATTATCTACTATCTTTAATGGCAATTTCTTAATTTAGAGCATCCAACTCAAACTTTGGGAGCAGTTAATTTGGGCACGGAACGAGAACCTCAGGAGGATACTAACCACCTAATCAAAAGCGAGCCCAGGCGCATTCAAGTGTGTGTTGCCCACCGAGATGCATCAAAATTAATAATTGATTTACCCTGTATACAGTATTTCGTGAATTTGCGACTGTTTTGGATTATTGCTAGACACTCGACAGCCAATGGTCCAGTCTACTTTACAGCATAAGAAGAGCGAAAGTAAATTGATCTAGTAACGAAAACATGAAACAAACAATCTCTAAATTTAATTTAAAAAAATCCTTTAATAATCAGTTTTTAAAGTATTAATAAGAAGTTATTTACAGTAAATCTTTTTGATATAATTCATGTGCACTGCACATTTTAAGCGGAAATGTTTGTTTGCCTAGCAATTTTACCTTTTTTGCTCAACATTAGGGTAAACTGCAAATACCGGTCAGTGGGTAATGGCGGTTATCCCGATTTTTTATTCAATCTGGCAACCTCCTATAACTGTCAATGTGTCGCTACACTACTCTGTATTCAGATTGCCGACGAGCGTTGAGTTCGCGCATACCATTGTCATAGAAATATTATTAACCCGTTTTCAGTGTTTTCGATCTTATTTTTATGGTGAGTAATATAAGGTCTTAATTCATTTTTATTCACTTGTAGATCCTAAAATTGGTTACAATTGATTATAATGATGTTAGCTGCCTATTCCTTTTTTAAAGATCAATAATTGAATACATGTTTACGAGTAAATAATTCTAAGAAAAAAATGCAGCTGTAAACAAAGTCAGGAGAGCCTTGATGATTTCCAATCTCCGATAGGAGTGGCGAAAGAAGAAGAAGAAGATGAAGATTTAGGAAGTGATCATAAAAGACTGCTATTTTATACAGAAGTACGACGGCTCTCAAAAGAAAACATGTTGGCAAGATTATTTGACCTTTGAAATGAAGTAATCACCTTCTTGGAACATCAAAAGCAAAATGAACTAAGCGTGGTCTTCAAAAAACATTGTACCCAAGTAATATTGACTTATTTATCAGACATCTTTGATTCGTTGAACAGCCTTAACCTAAAACTACAAGATGGAGACTCAAATATAGTTATTCATCGTGGTGCGATCAAGATGTATATTGATAAATTACAATGGAGGCGAAAAATATCAGTAATCCTCTACAATTATTCAAATTTTCCTAAAGTAAAGTCATTCTCTCAGAACAATCACGCGTCAAGGACATTTATGAAGGATCAAGTTTGAAAATCCAAATATCAAACCATTTCAGTAATCCTCTACAATTATTCAAATTTTCCTAAAGTAAAGTCATTCTCTCAGAACAATCACGCGTCAAGGACATTTATGAAGGATCAAGTTTGAAAATCCAAATATCAAACCATTTGGAGAGCATAATTGAAGAGTTCCTGAAATACTTCCCAAACACTTGTGACTGACCCATTCCATGTCAACATATACTCCCTGTCTGAATCACTTCAAGAAGATGCTTTGCAAATAAAACATGATTCCTCTGCCAAATACAACTTTGATATAATGGACAAACCTTCATTTTGGTTAGAGAGAGAAAGAGAGAGAGAGAGAGAGAGAGAGAGAGAGAGAGAGAGAGAGAGAGAGTTTGAGAACCCCTGGTTTAAGTCAAAGCTTTCATCCCTAATCCAAAATAGTCGCAAATTCGTGAAATAAACTTTAAGTTGTTTCAATCATATTGAAATTTTGATCGTTTATTTACTACCTTGTATTTTCAAAAAACCCTGAAAAATATTTTCAAAATATAATAATTTATAATTGATGTTTTGACCTCTATGCCATTTAGTATAATTTGTTTCATTTGAATTTGGAGAATGATTCCCGCAGTGGAAGTCAAAACGTCAAAATAAACAAATTCTTAACTGAAATTATGGTTAACTCGTATTAAAGATAGCAAATAATTATTATTTTATTGTTTTGACAACTTACTGCACATCTATATTTGGGTCTAAGATTGGACATATATCTACTATCAGTAAAAATTACAAAAGTTTCATCGTCTATTCCTTTCCAGTGTCCGAGGCATTCAAATTTCATGTCTAAAATCCGCCAATATTAATATCAGAAAAAACATGCAATAATAATCTTTTTGCTTACCATAACCTTTGAATGTACAATTTCTTAGCATAAAATTTAAAGTAGACCCTGATGGACATGAATTGAGTATAGAATCATAACCTCTACATTCATTAGCCCGCTTTTGGGCAGTGCCCTTGTAGTTTACTATGTAATTTCCATCTATAGGACAATATTGTCTTTCTGTTGCTAATCCAAAATTATCTTTAATTTCTGTAAAAGAAACAATATTTATATTATTCTTTGACATAAGAGTAATATAAAGGGTATTTTTATTAGAGGTATGTAAATGTAAGTTGGTAATACTGTTTTAACTGTCGGCTGTTGATTCCGATTTTCATAAGCGAATTTTGTTTAGTGATGAAGCTCACTTTTGGTTGAATGGCTACGTCAATAAACAAAACTGCCCTATTTGGAGTCAAGATAATCCTCAAATGTATATTGAGAAACCATTACATCCAGAAAACTAACAGTTTTTTGTGCTTTATGGTCAGATGAAATCATTGGACCGTACTTTTTCAAAAACGATGCTAGCCAGAACGTTACAGTCAATGGTGCCGATATAGAACCATAATTACTGTCTTTTTCATTCCCCAATTGAATAACCCTGATGTACAGGAGATGTCGTTTTAATAAGACATGTCACACAGCTCGTTCCAATTGATTTATTGAAGGAAACGTTTGGTAACCGCATAGTTTCACGTTTTGGACCGTGAATTGGCCTCCAAGATGGTGGGATTTAACACTGTTAGACTATTTTATGTGGAAATATGTGAAGGTGCTAGTCTACGCCGATAAGCATTGGAGGACAACATTCGTCGCGTCATTGCCAATATACGGCAACAAATACTGGAAATAGTGATCGAAAATTGGACCTCTAGATTAGACTACGTCAGAGGCAGCCATGACATTCATATACCAGAAATCATATTTATTCCATTTGTTTTATTCCATTTCAAAGTTTTATACCTCTAAAAAAACACCCTTTAGTTGCGGCAAGAAATATAGTAGAATGTTCAGATTTGTAGGTTTTGATAGTTCTGTTTTAAGATCTAGTGCAGCGGCTGGTTGTTCTGGTAATTAAATATGCAATTACAAATATTTATCTGTTACTTAAGTGTATAGCCGTTAAAGAAGGACATATTGTATGAGCTAAAATTAATTTTGACCATTCTTTATTTACATTTCACCTTGCTGTGTTTCAGCATTTAAATGCATTCGAATCTTCTTTACGGGTACTTTTTTTCAGGAATTAACTTCACACCGGCACTGGCCATGATACTTTCTACAAAATCAGTGCTGTTATATATGCCATATTTTCAACCACATTGTCCTACGGATATCACATTCAAAATAATTAAATTTCAGCAAACAACACTCTACTCTCTACTAACTAACTGCTGTGCAACTAAAACGCTTTGCAAAGACAAAAATATAAAAAAGATGGGTTTAACTGTCCCGCATTTAAAGCGTTCTAAAATATATGTTACCGCGACTATAAACATGAAATTCGGTTATTAAAGAACAAACAAAAACACTTATTATTTTAAACTTGATAAACTACTTAGCAGGTTAAAGTCTAGAGAACGTTCCGATGAAGTTAGCTACAAATGAAGGAAATTTTGTATTTGGCAGTGTTGCCATGTCCTTATAATAAATCGCGAAATTGCAGGTGATATGATATTAATTTATTTAATTAAAATGGAAAACAAAATGGTAAAATAACGAGAAAAATAATATATAAATCACTATAAATACTAAAATTAGAAAGTGAATAATAAGTTAAATTCTGCTGTAATGATTTTAATATATAATTTTAGTTTGTTATTATCTTGCAATCTGGTAACTAGAGTTTTGAAGGTTTTGAAACTATCCCCAAATTTATCCGCTAATCTACCAGAGGGCAATTACAATTTTTTTTTCTAACAAATAACTGCAACTAATATCAAAAGAAACAAATATTCACTCATTCGTGTTTTATATAAATTAAAAAATACCAGATTCCATAAAATAATATATTAAAAATGTATTGTTTCAAAGCCTATTATTTGAGGCATAAAACATATACATAATAAGGATATGGCAATACCGCAAACAAAAATTTGTGTTTTACTGAAGTTTCTTTGTAGCTAACTTCATCGCAACGTTCTTTAGACTTTAACCACTTAGTATTTTGTGGCGCACCTGAACTGGAGTTTCTGAGTCATGTTGAGCGTAAAACGTGGAATAAAAAACGAATTTTTCGAGAATTAATCAATTTCAGAGCAGAATAGAAGCTGTCCCAATTTTTAAGGGCTTACCACGTTGTAAATTTATCAGGAGCAAATGACTAATGAAATTAGCAGGACACTAAATAGCGGATGATGCATCCAATTAGTTGCCAGTGGCGATTGTTTGCAAATCATCTTATAGTGAATGTGAGATTAGTGGAAGCAATTTGGAAATTACAAGTAACAAAATTATTTTCTTGTTGATGATTCAGAAAAATATGGCTTCATTAAATTTTTGCCAATATTATTTCACGTGTAAATTCAATTTTCTTTTTACTATTCCCTATCTTATTGCCAGAATTATAAAATACAAATATTTTTAATTACCTAACGCGTAATGTGGAAAAAATAAAGAGCACTTACTGAAGAGCAATATTTCTGCGGCTTCTCGTGTTACTACAGTATCTTCTGAAGGACAGTTTTCTTCTGCAGCTTTTTCATTTGTAAAGCATTTTGATATTGTTTCTTCTGTAGCAACGAAGATTTGCAAAACATTTGCAGATCTTAGTTTCAAGAGCAAACATCTTACACATAGTGTTTCACTGTAGCTAAAAATATCAATATTCATAGACTAATAAAAAAGTCGACTTAAATACAGATTGCCTTATTGTTAGGGCTTTTCCTAAAACTTTTTCATAAATAAAGTGAAGGGAGCTGATTCCACCTTTCATATACAAATTAAAAAAAAAAAAAAAATAGCAAAACATCTGCAAGAACCTTCGTGGTCAGTCTTCTATATTACGCTCATTCCCAAGATAAGCTAGAGGTCCATTGATCGTTGGGTCTATCGTATTATCGCAGCTTGCCATTGGTTAAGCATGTTTGACGATTATGAAAAAAGTTTTAAGAAAATTCCTCACTCTCTATCTACTAAATTTTATGTGATCGAAAAATGCATTTGAACAAAAGGGATAAATTATATACCTGATGTGTATATATATATATATATATATATATATATATATATATATATATATATATATATATATATATATATATATATATTTGAGCCCCTTCCCATATCTGTTGGCCCACCTACGGAATTTGCAGTTCAAGTCGATTACCATAAACAAATTATACATTAAAAACTCTTATGGTTTTTTATTTATTTTCAACAATAAAAAAAAATCAGTAAACCCTGGCTATGCATTCACTTATGTCAACATACGTTGATTTTCTCACAATTACGTTAAATCCAGAGGTAGCTATGGAAAAATGACATCAAAACAATAATATTGTCAGTTAATGTCAAATGTATTTTGTAGAATTGTAAAGCTTTTTGCCGTTTGTGGATTGTACAATGGGTCGAGGTAAAGTTATCGATGAGAAAATTTGTTCAATCATTATTAGATTTTTTAATTCTGGAAAATCCAATTCGGAAATCGCGAATATGTTGCAATTGTCACGCTATAGTGTAAGAAATATAGTCAGAAGATACAAAACTACAGGTGCGGTCGTCACAAAACCTAGAAATGTACGAAAAAGTAAAATAACCGAAGTAGATCGAAGGGCATTAAGACGCATTATAGTGAAAAATCAGCGAGCAAATTATAAGGAGCTAAGCGTTTTATGGAGTAACGTTATTGGAAGACATGTTTCTTGATCAATATGTCACCGAGAGGCCCACAAATTAGGATTTGGTACTTACAAAGTAAGTTTTATAGTTGAAAAAATTAGTACGAATTGTTTTTAATAAATTTCATTTTATTTTAGGCTAAGGAAAAGCCACTTTTAACATTACAACAAAAGAAAAATAGACAAAGATGATCAAAAGAGCATAAAAACTGGACTCAGTCATTCACAGGAAAAATGAAACTTTCCATCCCGACTGTCTGAAGAGAAAAGTCAAATTTCCTGCATCTGTCATGATCTGGGACAGCATGTCGTCTAAAGGTGTGGAAAAGTTACATTTTATGGATGGGATTGTTAACACAGACAAATATTTGACTATTTTAGAAGAATCTCTTTTACCGATTATACAACACCGTTTAACATCAGCGGAAGATTTTGTCTTCCAACAGGACGGCGCAGGTTGTCATACGATAAAAAAGAATTTAAAATGGATTGAAGACCATGGCATACCACTTCTGGAATGAGTTTCTAACAGTCCCGACTCATGACACTGTGGCGCGAAATGAAAAAACCTTTGAGAAAACATCCTGCCAGGTCTGTAAACAATTTGAAGGAAAAATTACAAGAAGTATGGGATTCGTTTACATTAGAATTTTGTCACAACTTGGTAAAAACTGCCTCGAAGAATTGTGGATGTCAATAAAAATATAGGGAATGTAACTCGATGGTAAAATTTCACATTTTTTTTGTTAACATTACATATTCTATGCGTTTTTTACACTTATTATTATTCTGTTTAATCAATAGTTTTCATTACGTTATAAAATATTTTCTCCTCCTCCTCCTAAGTGCCTTCACTGTTGAGGTTGAACGATCAATATGGCAAATGTCTCTCTATTCTGGGCTTGATGAATTAATTCATTTCCTTTGGTGTGGGTCCAATCTCTGATGTTTCGTATAATATTTCAATTATAGAAAATATTTTCTATAATCAGGAAATTCAAAATAAAATTTTTCTTCGATGCAATAAAACTTCTAAAATTTATAAATTTATGCCGCTCTTTTATTTTTGTTCTTTAAAACTTAATTTTCTTATCAATCTAACGTTGGCCAAACTGATATGGGAAGGGGCTCATATATATATATATATATATATATATATATATACAGGGTGAGTCATGAGGAACTTTACATACTTCTACCATATGTAGAGTCCCCCAGGGAGCATATCATGTGGCCACTAAAAAATGTCAACTCCTCTTCTTTATTAATTAACAGGGTGATTTGTGTAATTGACCATTTATTTCATTTTACTGTAGTGTTTATACGGCTCATTTGATTTTTTTAATTTTTGCATGATACAGTACACTACTATCAAGCATTCGACTGGTATTAGCTAAACTAAAAAATTCCAGGACTGGCTTTGGAAAAATTAATTTAGGGATTCGTATTAAATATTACACACTGTATAAATTTTTTTTAAAATGCAATAAGTGATTTTCAAGCTACATAAATAGCCAATGAAAACGACATATGCGACAATGTTGTCGCACTTTTCTTAAATTTTTAGTGAACGATCAAATCTTACCAAAAATAGAACAACCATAATGAAGTATCAAATTATAAGGTATTAATTTAAACAAATGTTATAAATTTCAAACATTTTAATTAAAATAGGTTCCTACAACATAATCTAATACGTAGAAAATTAACATCTTTACTGTCACTTTGTATTATCTCTACGATAGAATCAATTGTTTTTCAATTTTAAATTTTTACTCATAGATCGTATTGGGGCATTATTTTTGATAAATAATAAATTAATTTGATTAAAAAGTCAAACCTCTTGTATGTGTTAGTTTTTGTTGATTGTAAATGATTAAAATTTTATGTCAAATAATAATACATTGCATCAACTGTACTAAATAAAAATAAATCTAAAAAAGTTTAAAATGAAGGTTGGCGTTGACCGTTTGACGTTTCTTGATATTTTATACCCATTGTCATTATTGTCATTATCAATTGTTATTTATGTGTACAAGAATACATATTTCTTCTGTCATATCTACTTTAAGTACATTGTGTTGGTTTTGGTAGAGCTTTTGTTACTTTCGTTCAAAATGCCACATCAGTTTTCGACCACAGAATATGCAGACATAATATTTGTTTATGGATTCTGTAATGGGAATGGTAGGGCTGCTAGTAAAGAATATCGCAGGAGATTTCCTAATCGTCGAACTCCCAGTCATCCAACAATTGGGTCAGTTTTTAATTATTTGCGAGAAAATGGCACTTTTCCTATTGGAACAACAGAGCGACATGTAGATGAAGCGCAGGAAGATGACATTATAGACGCCGTTACTATGAACCCTACAATAAGCACTAGACAAGTAAGTCGAGAACTCAATGTTACTCAATCAAAAGTAAGTAGAGTCTTACAAAAAAATAATCTATACCCATATCACATTCAAATGGTTCAGCGACTACATGCTGGAGATGAGATCGATAGGTTGGAATTTTGTAGATGGATTAACAATAATCGACCAACGCTATACAGGACACTATTTACAGATGAAGCCCAATTTACCAGAGACGGGATAAATAATTCACGAAATTCACATGTGTGGGCAGAAGAAAATCCCCATGCTATTCGAGAACGTCGTTCTCAGTTAAGGTTTTCGGTTAACGTGTGGATTGGTGTCATAAATATCCAATTAGTAGGTCCTCACTTTTTTGATGGTCCTTTAACAGGGCAGGTCTATTTGAACTTTCTACAAAATATTTTGCCGAATTTGCTTGCCAACGCGAACGTTGCTATCCGAGGGATGTATTTTCAGCATGATGGGGCACCCCCACACTTTTTACTGGCAGTGAGACAACATCTCAATAATGTTTATGGCAACAGGTGGATAGGACGTGCAGGTCCTATTTCGTGGCCTTCAAGATCCCTTGATTTCAATCCCGTTGATTACCATATTTGGGGACGATTGAAGCAACTAGTTTACGCAGTGAATATTAATAACCGACAACAATTAATTGATAGAATTATACATTGTTGTAATACTATTAGAAACGATCCCCAGAGTATCCGTAATTCAATACGTCAATTAACAATTCGGCAACAAAAATGTGTACAGGCTGCAGGGTTCCATTTCGAAAATCTATTTTGAATTATTTTTATTTTGTTACCATTATTGTATCTTTTCCAGTTCTAATTTATGGGTTTATCATAACTATGTACATATTTTTAGTTTTTTTTTTAAATTGTTCTTCGTTATTGTTAGTAGTTACTGTTTTTTGTTGTGCAGTGACTCAGTTTATCATTTCAATTAAAATGTTTGAAATTTATAACATTTGTTTAAATTAATACCTTATAATTTGATACTTCATTATGGTTGTTCTATTTTTGGTAAGATTTGATCGTTCACTAAAAATTTAAGAAAAGTGCGACAACATTGTCGCATATGTCGTTTTCATTGGCTATTTATGTAGTTTGAAAATCACTTATTGCATTTAAAAAAAAAATTATACAAGGTGTAATATTTAATACGAATCCCTAAATTAATTTTTCCAAAGCCAGTCCTGGAATTTTTTAGTTTAGCTAATACCAGTCGAATGCTTGATAGTAGTGTACTGTATCATGCAAAAATTAAAAAAATCAAATGGGCCGTATAAACACTGCAGTAAAATGAAATAAATGGTCAATTACACAAATCACCCTGTTAATTAATAAAGAAGAGGAGTTGACATTTTTTAGTGGCCACATGATATGCTCCCTGAGGGACTCTACATATGATAGAAGTATGTAAAGTTCCTCATGACTCACCCTGTATATAAACATATACGAAACTCCTGTATATGGATTAAGTTTGGAAAACCTATTAAGTACGGTATTTTTGCAATCCTTCCTGCGGTTAAGTATGTTCATGAAACACCATGTAAAATATAACACAATATAATAATTAATACTACAAAATATTGAAATCAATGTACAAAAACTTTCATTTCTGCGGTTATTGACCAACTTATTTTTTAAACTAGGACATATTCTGATTTTAATAAGTCCGCATAAAAAATAATATTAAAATTTACCCCTAGAATGTTCATACATTAATTGACCTCCTGCTAATATTGTGTTTTTATCAAACTACTAGATAATACGTACTTGAACATCAGTATGAAATTGTTTCCGATCCTGCGGTGACAATTTCCCCAAATTGGTATTGAATTTTCAGTGATATTGAGAGGACTGTATTGTATTCCCGTTCCCATCATAAGGTTCTGTGGTGATGGGGGGCTTTGCATTATAAATTCCCCTTGAAATTCTTGTGGAAAGTAACATGATGCTTCCGTGCTCTGTGGGTCTAAAACAAATAACAATTGTGGTTAGTAATGATAATCTAGTGTTCTTAAAAACCGCATTTTATAATACAATTTGTATTGAATAGTTGATGAAGCTAGCCGATCTTTGATATAAATCCGTTTTATGAATAAAGTAATCAAAACTAACGGTAGCCAAATTTTCATTGAATTTATGTAGCTGTACTTTTATGATATTGTTGAAGTAACAAAATAGAAAGCATATCTTTTATTACATTTATTTTTATTGTTGGAAATGCCTTGTTTTCTACACCTGTGTATTAAAAATTGTCTGCTTTTTATTTTATTAATTTTGTAATTTACTATTTTTATTTGGAATAGGCCACAATTTTACTTTAAAATAAGTTTATTTTCACGTATTTTGAGAATGATTTCCGAAGTGAAAATCATATAAATAGAAACTTATCTTAAAGTAAAATTACACACACAGGTCACTAATATACCAAATACTCTTCAAAGAAAGCTGAACTGGAAAGCTTTTAAATGGAAAATTATTTGTATTTTGCAAACATGTTTAGAATATATCAGCGATATTTTATTCAACAAGATTGTAGAGCCAATCAATAAATATCTTCCTTGATGAGTACCAAACACAGAATATTCATAGAGTGGAAGATTTCCCCCATAATATTCTGACACATAAGCCTTCCAAGGGATCTAAGTTATGGGTACCAGGACATAAAGGAGTTGGCAACGAGATTGTTGATATATAGTTTTGATAAAGAAGGAGCTACTTGTTTTATCAAATCAGAACCATTCTACAGTATGTCTTGAAGCCACATCATAGGGATACCGTAAATTTGGAAAGAAATAAGAAAAGAAAGATAAAAAATTATTACAATCCACCAGCTTTCAGAATAAACAACAACTTAGGCAAATATATTAAGAACAAAAAGAGCCAAAAGAAGAAGCACTTTTACTGTGGTGTATACAATCATAAATGTGGCGACTGCCTAAACACTTACATCGGTCAAACTGGTAGAACCTTTAACAAACGGATAGCAGAGCACAAAAGGGCTTTCAATAATAGAAAAACAGATTCTACATACCCACTTCACCTTCTAATCATTCTTTAAATGACCAATTTCAAATTCTTCACCTTCAAAATAAAGGCCTTAAGCTATCTTTATTATCTATAGAAATTAACAAATTAAAAAATAAAGACATAATTCTGAATAACCAATTTAAGACAAACAGTTCTCCCCTCCTCAACTTATTCAGTTAACGAATATAATTGTGATAATAAATTGTAATAAATTTTGTGGAAGTTTTGAAAACAAAAGTTTTCAAGTTTTATGTCAATATCTGATGATATAATCATCTAGCCAGTTATTCTAGCACCTAGCTAGATGATTTAATAAAAAATACATACAGTGCCAAAGTTCAAATAAACGAAAAACCTAAATAATTTAAATGTATAATTATTTTTTGTTTTTTTAATATAATTATGCTTAATCATTTTGAATAGAGGACGGAAGGCATTAAATAATTCTCTAAAGTAGGCATTAACATACATTTGTAACGATAATTAATAGAATTTCCGTCTATGACAATTTCATCAACTGTTTTTATTAATTCATATTATAATATTAATTATTTAGATTTTATACACACGCAGGTGAATTAAATTTTAATACGACGTGAACTAATACTAAAAAAATTAATTCGAAATCTCAGTGAGACAATAATATAATATATATATATATATATATATATATATATATATATATATATATATATATATATATATATATATATATATATAAATTAAGGATCACTCGAAGAGTGGTGACGTTTCGCTCTCTAATCAGAAAGCATCATCAGTTCATCTAAAAAGAACAATATGAAAAACCAAACATCCATAGAAAAGTCAATATAAATGTGTTACCTCAAAAAGACATGTAGCAGTCAATGGTATAATAATGTAAAGAAGCTTAAGATATTAGACACTAAATAGTTAGGTTGTATAAACAATTAATTGAAACTAATTCTAACTTCACTATTATTTGACACAGCACTAATATGAATGTGAATAGATAAGGAGTTAACAATTAAATCTCTTACATGCAGTATATCACTAGTTTTTGTTGAGTCCACTACCCTATATAATTCACTTTCCAAAATTATTTTTATGATTATTTCTATATAGGTAAAAACCCTAAATATTTACGAAGATTTATTTATCAAAGCACTTGAAACCCTTGTAAAATGAACCACTTAAGAATATAATAATACTCCTACTGTATATATTATCCTATCAGTAACCACAATTATTGTTATAGGCACGTGCCTAAATCACCTTATGATAATTTAACAACACCACTTCCGTTTATTTTCGTTTAAACGTCAATAATGCTGATTGTAGATATATTTTGTGCTAAGCAGGTACATTTTACCCCAAGGAAGTTCTTTCCGGAAGCTAGGGATTTAAACGTACAGGTGTATCTGCTTGTTCTACAATATATTTGTTTTAGAGATACGGAATTTTCGCCAATAAAAAACATGAATTTCGCATTTACTTTTTTTATAGTTACAAAATTTCGCATTTATTTCGCATTTACTTTTAACTAAGAGTAAAACAACAAAAAACATTAATTAAAAGCTAACATCGTTGTAATTTCAACATTCGACTCTTTAAGAGCTGTTCTTCGATCTGTCACGTGCAAGTGGGGCGATTTCTTGCCCCACATGCAGTGCTGTTACCTGTTTTTACAGTAATCACTTAATTTTTAGAAATCATAAACAGATTTAGGGTTGTTATTTTTTTAAGAGTACAAAAAACAATGTGCTAAGAGGACAACCTCGTAAGTACACTAAAGATAACAATATTAACAGAAATAGGCAAGCTGGGACGAAAATTCGGCCCTCTAGTAATAGGAAGGTTAATAATGCTATTTATAATTCCTTCATACACCCGTCCTAATTTTTATCTTAACACACATAAAACAATGGTTAAAACCGCATCAGGTGGATTTGAGTGCAGGACTACACAAACTTGGCAAGTTGTCAAAGTAGGGAGCTATTGCATAGCTTTTTAAAATAAAATTAATAAAGCAATTTTCAGCTAAATATCGAAGTAACCTGTAATGCTGAAACCGAATAAAATTAAATTCCGTAGCACCATCAATTGGAAAGTAAATTGGGACCGAAGACCGAAACTAAAACCACAACTAATGGAATCTCTGCTTAGTTCTCATGGTTGTTTTTAACCGAAACATCATTACGCGACTTCAAAGTGTTGCATTTTTTATCATACTTTTTATATTTAATGGATTTTGACCTTGATTGGATGGTTTAGTCTGTTATTTTTATTTTTGTAATACCCCTAAAAAGGCTAGTTATAATAATTGACGTGAATTCAAGCAGTTTCTGATCTTACAACCACTGTAATTACTTTATTTTATCTTTCAAATGGTGATTTAACTGAAAGAAAGGAAAATTATATACTTAGACCAGAACTGTTTTATCTTTTTATTTGTCCGATTATGAAGTCCATATACAGTATTATTAATGTATAAGTACTATATATATAAGTACTATATTTCGTCTTTGATATTATAATATCTACATATTCTCAATATTATGTCATCATCATCATTTGGCTCTACAACTCTATCTGAGTCTTGGCCGCGTTTACTATTTACCTCCATTGTTGTCGGTCCTGAGCAGCTATTTCCCATTGCTGTATTCTCATTTTGCGTAGATCACTGGCTACTGCGTGTACTCAATATTATGTACGTGGATAATATTATTATTTCAAACAATTCCTTTTTTAACTTTGAAAATATTTAGTTTCATTGGATATATAAAACACAGGCCTACTTAACGATATGACTTGTCCATCTTCCTAGAACTGACAGGATGACCAATGAGCTAAGAACGACAGCTTCCTTGGAGGATGCACAATGGGTCATTTGTGACCTAAGTGCTGTGAGACTTAAGTCGCACTTCCTACTCTGCAGATACAGAAGACAGCTATAAACTGATTTACGAATTTTGATGGATATTGTGTATCATTATATCAACTATATAAAAAAAAACAGTGGAGGGAAAGTGTCATATCAGTAGGTTATGATTACGGTCACGGGGCTCTAGGCACAATTGATAGAGAGTCGTTGTCAGTTGTCACTACTTGCCAGATCATTGTTAGAACATGGGAATTTTGATATTGTTGATTCTTGCAGACGTATTGAACACAACGCGGAATGTATTGAACACAATGAAATATTATTACTGAAAGAGATGAATTAGATGAAGAAGAGGTTATCAAAAAGTTACTGCTGAGTGGATTCCGTGACTGTTTTTTGACAAAATTCTAATTTGCTTTCGGCCTTACATAATTTTATGTACTATACTTACGTTTAATATATAATTTAGAATAAAGCATGTTCCTAAAATATGAAAAGTGATAGAAGTTATAATGTGTGCAAAACCAAGAGAGTAAACAACTGATTTCAATTTATAAACCTCTTTAGCTATTGCCTGTACTTTCAAAACTGTATGAAAATATCCTGGTAAAACGACTAAAAACCCAACATCAAAGAAAAGAGAACAATCTCGCAACAGGAGTTTGACTTCAAAGAGATTCAGTCAACGATCAACTAGGGAGATATTGTTTTAGCAATATTATTGAAAAGGCGCTAGAAGAAAAATGGTTTGCTCAGCCATCTTTTTGGATGTGGCGCAGTCTTCAATAAGGTAACGCATAAAGGTATTATCTATAAATTAAATAAAGCACTATCAAGACAATTAAATATTTATAACAGCTGTTAAAACAGCGAGAAAAATCACAAAGAATCTGCAAGAGAATTATAATATTCAGTGAGAATTATAATATAAGCGGATAAGAAAAAAAATGAAGGATAAAACGTAATATTCAGTAATAGGAGAAAACAACCTTCGCAATTGAAATAAATTTTACCCAGATCTTCATAGCGGATACTGCAAGGTACCTGAGTGTGCATTTTGGTGCGTTACTTTATTGAAGAATCGATGTAGAAAAAAAAGAGCACATTTTGAACTAAGACCCAAAAAAATTAACTGGATGTTTGGAAGTAATTTAAAGCTCTCCACAGATATCCAACTCTTGATATAAAAACAAAGAGTCAGACCAGTATGGTTATTGAAAACGCAGCTCTGGAGATATGTAAAATTCAGGAAATGAAAGAAAATAACACAGAAGAAGTCGTTTTTAAAGAAGGATCTGATAATGAAGAAAATAGTACCGTAGTGGAGGAGAAACACAAAACGGCATGTTAGAAAAATTAATAATGATGAAAACAGCAAGAAGATAATAAAACAATGATGAAAGCACATCAAAAGCAAATTTTTAAAATACTATTGGGAAAAAACAAAACAGATGGAAATTAACCAGGAGCTGCAAAATGGAAAATATCATTATTCAACAATACATTTAGAATTTAATTATGAACCAGAACAATTGTAGAATTAATAGCAAACCACAAGAAGATCACGTGACGCTATATACACATGTAACTATAATGATATAGACAGCCTATGCCAATTTCTAAAAGGGCAGAAAGCATGTAGAAAATAAAGAAAGTAGAGGAGAAGTCACGACATGACAATATATACCATAATAACAACCAATTCAATAGACCATACAGACAATTTAATTCAATCAAAAAGTTAACGACAGGCATACCTATAGGAAGAAAAAGCAGAGGTCGACTGCGAATTAGGTGGTTAAATGGAGTTGAGACCGACTTAGGGATACTAGAGATCAGAAGATGGCAACACGTCGCCAGAAACCCAACAGAATGGCGACGAATCTTAGAGTAGGTCAGGACCCACAGAGGATTGTCGAGCCAAAGATGATGATGATGATGAATAGATTTAGTCCAAATTGACATGCAGAAAATTTAAGAAACAATTATCAGGCAAATAATAGGAATTAAGAGAGTTAAACCATACAACAACATAATGCATTGAAGAAAAGGGCAGAAATAATTTACCAGGAGACAACAGAGTCCAAGGGTCGTCTTTTCACGAAGATTTCACGTCTATTAAATAAAAATCACAGCAACCTTGGAATTTTTTTGTCATCCACGGTAAAAATGTGCCTCACTAATACGGGATCAGAAATTTGGTAAATAAATAAACGTTTAATGAGGGAATTAAATTTAAATAAGTTTATATATAAAAATATATAAAATTACTAGGGTATCCTTTGTGGGCACTAATAATTGGATGATAAAAAAAGGCCAACATAAATTTTGCTGAAAAATATGTTAAAATTGACAGGCATTGGAAACATTTGAATAAAATAAAATAGAAGAAATGGAGAAAAATAAACGGAAACACAGACAAAGAAAAAGAATTTCATTTAAATTTGAAATAAGCATATTAGTCTAGGCGGGATCTGTTTTGGATTGGACATTTTCCATAGGAAGCTATTTTTTTGCTGGAATCCCTTCAGGATGTACCCAATATCGATAATCACGATATGTGCCAGTCGAAAACCCTGTGCTAAATTTTTTATTTAACAAAATCTGAAAACAATTGAAAATTTCTCATTTTTTTGCTCCTATTTTCGTTTATAATTCGAAAAAAATTGATCCTAGAGAAAAATTATAAGAAGTTAAAAGTTTCGTTATTTAATTTTACACAATATTTTGTTAACTAGAAATTGAAAATTTAATGTTTATTGTTAAAAAAATAGCAATAATTGGAAAAAAAGTACAAAAAAATGAAGTTAATCCTTTAAATGTTTTCGACTTTCTAAACTTGACTTACAAGCTCCATATTCCGTCTAGAAAAACCTTTTAATATGTTTAAAACGTGTGCTAAATTTTGTTAAGATCGGTCAAATAGGTTTTGCATAATAATTTTGCAACCCAGCCTACTGGAAAAAAATCGCAAATTTTCAAATTTATAGTAGGCCCTAAATAAGGCCCTCAGATAGTTGCATATTTTTTTACATATAAAGGAAGGCTCACACTTTCAAAAGCTTTTTGTAAAATTCAAATCGGTTTACTAGGAGAGCCTAGAAAAGTTTTAAACATTTTTTATATATAGGTATTAGGCTTATAAACAAATTGAATAACTTTACGAGCTTTAAACATATCAATTTCAAAATTTATACACTTAAAGAACATTAAAAGATGCTTCTTTAAAAAAAAAGATACATTGGGCTTACTGGTTGCCGAGATATTGAAGGTCAAAGTTGGCATCTATTTGCCGTGTAACCATAAGTGATAGAGGGCTCGTTTTTAAACAAATACCCTCGTCTTGTCAAGTACTTTTTATATGAAAAGTTTTACGTAATGCGCTTCATTGCAACATCCATAAAAAAGACAAATAAAAAACCGTTTTCGCGTAAAATATCGCTCGGAATGCATGAGAGGTGGTGGTGGGGGACCAGGTGGTGGAATATCCCGGCAACCAGTAAGCCGAATGTATCTTTTTTTTTTTAAGAAGCGTCTTTTAATGTTCTTTTGATATGTTTAAAGCTCGTAAAGTTATTCAATTTGTTTATAAGCCTAAAAAATGTTTAAAACTTTTAAAAAATTTCTAGGCTCTCCTAGTGAACCGATTTGAATTTTACAAAAAGCGTTTGAAAGTAAGAGCCTTACTTTATATGTAAAAAAATATGCAACTATCTGAGAGCCTTATTTAGGGCCTACTATAAATTTGAAAATTTGCGATTTTTTTCCAGTAGGCTGGATTGCAAAATTATTATGCAAAACCTATCCGACCGATCTTAACAAAATTTAGCACACGTTTTAAACATATTAAAAAGTTTTTCTAGGCGGAATATGGAGATTGTAAGTCAAGCTTAGAAAGTCGAAAACATTTAAAGGATTAACTTCATTTTTTTGTACTTTTTTTTCCAATTGTTGCTATTTTTTCAACAATAAACATTAAATTTTCAATTTCTAGCTAACGAAATATTGTGTAAAATTGAATAACGAAACTTTTAACTTTTTATAATTTTTTCTCTAGGATCAATATTTTCCGAATTATAAACGAAAATAGGAGCAAAAAAATGAGAAATTTTCAATTGTTTTCAGATTTCGTTAAATAAAAAATTAAGCACAGGGTTTGCGACTGACGCATATCGTGATTATCGATATGGGGCACATCATCCTGAAGGGATTCCAGCAAAAAAATTGCTTCCTATGGAAAATGTCCATTATGGTCTGAATTTCTACAGATCCCGCCTAGTCTATATTTCAAAATCATAATATATATATATATATATATATATATATATATATATATATATATATATATATATATATATATATGAAATCACATCAAACAAGTGTTTTATTTTTATTCAGTTTCATACGCCCATGCCGTTATAAATATTGTGAAACATTAACAAGACATAAAAAAATGCAGAGAGGCCCATGTTAGATTGAAGTTAAAGGAAATTCAATTAAACGAGCTATAAAGTGGTACCGTGAGAAAGTGTCTGTTATTTTATGAACAAAATATTTTTTGGTGTTACCGTTCATGTTCTGTTGATTCATAAAAACCGGAACATAAGAAATTATTGTACACTTAATGCGTGCTTAAATTATTCTTTGACTGAATTACATTTTAAGTTATTTTAATGAGTTGTGAGGGATATATAATTCTTTATGCGGTAGAAGCCTAATTCGAGCAATGACATTGTACCCAACAAAAAGCTTGAATTTACTTTAACACTTTGATAGCGTTACATGCACCCGGGTGCCTGTAAAGGTAATTATTTATATGCGATACTGACTCGCACAACTCGTATACGTACAACTTATTACGTCTGTGCTGAACCAATAGAATTTGTTAAATTGTGATTGATGACTGATATTTGTTAATATTTGTTCCCCAGTTATGATAATTAAGAATTCGCAGTTATTTATTTAAATACTTTATTCTACAGTAAGCATTAAAACTAAACATGTGCTACATTCTACAATATTAAATAAGATGACAGTTGACACTGGTTAAAGCACCGGGATCGGATCAAATAGCATCGAAGTTCTAAAGGAAGGAGGAAACGCACTACAAAAAACAATACATGAATTGATAACAAAGATATGGTCAAATAAACAGCTACCAACGGAATGGAATAGCGGTATTATTGTACTATTACATAAAAAAGGAAATCAGTTAGAATGTGGAAACTACCGTGGAATCACGCTGCTGAATGCAGCATACAAAATAATGTCCAATGTCATTTATGAAAGACTTAGACCACACGCTGAAAAAATAGTTGGCAAATACCAAAGTGGCTTCTGTAGACAGAAGTCAACAATAGACCAGATCCTCGAAAAAACAAGTGAATATAACATCGACACACATCATCTCTTCATAGACTTCATAGCTTTAATAAAAGCAATGAAAGAATTTAATATACCAACACAACTAATAGAACTGATAAAAGAATATCTAAAAGTAGAAAGTAGAATCGGGATACAAAATGAATTAACGGAAACAATAGATGTGAAAAAGGGACTACGCCAGGGAGACGCTCTATCATGCATCTTGTTCAACATCGTACTCGAGAAAATACTGAGGGACACAACAGTCAATACACGAGGAACAATCATTAATAAAAGCGTGCAAATACTAGCATTTGCAGATGATGTTGACATAATCGCAAGATCAAGAAGAGAAATGATAGAGGCATACAACCAAATAGAACGAGCTGCACAAAATAGTGGTCTTAAAATCAATCAGACCAAAACAAAATATATGCAGGTAAGTAAAAACGCAGAAATAAGGCAGCCACAAAATATAACAATAGGAGAATACAACATATAGGGAGTAAAACACTTTATATACTTGGGATCCCTAGTCACGTCTGATAATAACGTTACGGAGGAAGTGAAGAGGCGAATATTTATTACAAATAAATGTTACCATGGCTTAATTAGACACCTAAGATCAGATAACGTCGCAAGAAAGACAAAATGCCAAATATATAAAACCCTAATAAGACCGGTACTCACATATGGCTCAAAATCCTGGACACTCACTAAAAGAGAGGAAACGTTGTTAGCCACCTTCGAAAGAAAAATCTTGCGACACATATATAAGGGCACAAAAGAAAACGGAATATGGCGAAGACGATACAACTCTGAACTATACAAAATATACCAGGATCCGGATAGTATAACATTCATTAAAATAGGACGGCTGCGTTGGATAGGACATGTAGAAAGAATGGAAGAAGGCGAAATACCAAACAAAATATTCAAACAGATGCCAGTAGGAAAAAGAACAAGAGGAAGACCGAAACTGAGATACTTAGAACAAATAGAAAATGATATAACAACCTTAAAAATAAAAAACTGGAGAAAAAAAGCACGAAACAGATCAGAATGGAGAAGAATCCTGGAACAGGCCAAGACCCAAAAAGGTTTGTCGAGCCAGTGATGATGATGATGACAGTTGACAACTGGAACCACTACTAACATTGTGAACCAGTGTCGCCAATTACGAAATTCCAATAATAATAGGGCCGGTTGTTCGAACGCAAATCAAAACTTGATTCGTTAATCAAATATTTAATTACAAGCAAATACGTCAAAGCAGCTGTCAAAATTATTAAAAATTGCTTATTATTATTACTGATTTGTAAATAAAAACATGTAATTAACATCAGAAAAGAGTTTGATTATGGTTTATTTTAAATTAAAACGCAAAATAATAAAATTGAATAAACTAAATCAGTCAACATAACCTCAAAATGTGACGTATTTGATTTTAATTAAATATTTGATTACAATCAAGTTTTGATTAGCTTTAGAACAACCGGCCCAGTGAATTACTTAGCAATTTACTTCATTTGGTATTGTTGACACTGCCATAACATTAAAATAATACACAAACTCAAGTGCATGTATCGTACTAAACTAATATCGTATTAGTTCATTGTTTTACCTACACTCGAGTGCATGTAACTCAAACAAACGTACACATGTAAATTCTAACCTATAATTACATGTTATAGTTACAACGTCGTTATGTATTGTCGAGTTAACTAAAAGTGTTAATTTAGTAACTAATAAAAGGGAACATTTCAGTGGTTGGCTGGTTTTAATATTTAATACATTTTTTTATATGTAATCCAAAGGTATCGTTATTACACCGTCAGTGGCTATAGTATATTTCATGAATTTGCGACTGTTTTGGATACTTGACAGCTAATAGTCCACTCTACTGTACAGCATAAGAAGCACGAAAGTAAATTGATCTGCTAAATGAAGACATTATTGAACTTTCTGAAGTTAAAAATGTTTGAGCTAACCTTAATATAGTATTTTAGTATCCACAAGGAATCTAAGTTCCTGTAGTAGGCTATATCACAAAACGTTTTCGGAATCCATATTCCATCATCAGTGTCCTAAAAAGTATATAACCACTTAATTAAAAAGAACGTGAAGTTTAAATTTTGACCAAGGTTAATACAAAATGTGGTTAATACTTACTATGTATACATGTATTGAGCCACTAAATATATGGGTAAAATCCCGTTAAAAATTGTTTGTTTAAATTTAGTTTACATTATATGGTATTAAATATTATGATGTTAAAGTTACCAGTGGATTTGGTAACATGGCGACGTATGACTCCACATGAAGTTGCTGGTCTTGAGACGATGTGTCTACGAGGACTTGATGAAAGCAACTGATTGAAATGACAATCTTGACAAGTTAGGACGGAAGTCCGAACAAAGCAGTCAGTGTAACTTTATGTGTTAGTCTAATTAAGACAGAAGCCAAAGCTATTTAAAAATTGAAAAAGTTAAAATTAAAATAATATAACAGTAGCAACCATCAATGTTGTTGTTTTAAATTGTTAATTTGTCCTGAATTTATTTTTAAGAACATGGTCAAAATTGTTTTATTAATTAATGTATGTGGAATGAATTGTGGTGAGAAAATTATGGGGGTATTGTTAGGCAACCAACTATACATACGTCTAAAAGTGGTGTAAATTAGAGATTCTAATATAAGGCCCCTTATGTTTTTTCAACATTTAGTACCTGAAAAATGGAAACTAGACATATGTGGAAAGTTGGATTCTTGAAAATTTATTGTTGATGGGTGAAATAGGAATTAATATATTTTATATTTGAAGGTGGTATTGAGTGAATAAAATAAAAGCTTTTGTAATATAGTGTTCATGTAATATTTAACTTATAACTTAAGCATAGAAGGCCCTGTATGTTAAAAAACAACATTTGGTACCTGGTAAATGTAAAACTTTTTAAGTTACAAGTTCATGAACATAAATAACTGATTAGGTGTTAACGAAAGAAGTTGGTTAGTTGTTTTTTTGTGTGTTGAAAATTATATGAGATGAACAAAAATTGATGGTTAGGACGTGGTTTTGTAATATGATGATCATACAGTACTCAACTTATAACTTAAGAAGAAAAGGCCCTATCTGTTATAAAGCAACACTAGTTATAAGTTCATGAGCTTAATAGACTATTGTTATATATTGACAAAAACTGTAAAAATGAAATGGTTGTGGATGGCTCTGTTAAATTTAAGTAGAAAAGAGAAAATTGTGATGTTTTTAAAAAATTGTGAGAAGAGGAAATACTACAGAAGGCTGAGGTATCCAGAGATCCGAAACGAAACCCTGAGGGAGTTATGTGGATAAGTAAAATGAGAACTGAATAGTTAACGAGGGCGATGACGAATAATCTACTCTGAATTTAGAGGTGTCGAAAAGAAGCGTGAAAGACATTAGGTATAGGGGTCAGACTTGAAGTTTAGGTTGAATAGAAAGAAGTAGGGAAAGATGGAGAGTATGATGTATTAAAAGAGAGGTTTAGGAGTGAACTAAAGAAGATGAATAGTTGACGAACGAAAAATGATAAATATAGAATTTATTGTAGGAGTAAATAACTGGTACTTGGTATGTTCCGAAATAAATTCGACGTTTTTTTACAGATAAGTAACAGCAACGTAATTTGAAGTGAAAAGACGGGTACATTTTATTTTATGAATACGTGTCTATTTGTCCTCAAGATAACTATCTGTCAGATAGGACAATATTCATCTGGAAGTGAAAAAACCAACCCTTCCATGAAAGGAGTTTAATATTTTAAAAATTTAATTTTTAATCCTTTTGAAAGTTTGTTGATTCTAAAATATTGGCTGCGAATTTGGTGATCGGTAATAAATATAATACAAAACCCGAGTTTTCCCAACAAATGAATTTCCAAACTAGAATTACGCTGATTTTTGTATGTGGATCGATTTCATAAGAGGAGTTGGCGTAAAAATTCAGAAATTCTTCTAAGTGACTTATTTGTTGTGAAAGTTGTACAACAGACTAATATATCATTTTGTTATCATCCTAGCCTTAAATAGGAGGAAGCCAGAAAAAATGTAATGGAATTACCATAGAAGACAGAAATACATTCGAAATTTCCAGGATAAGTCTCTGGTGACTTTTCAAACAGATTGGGTTTAGGTTCAAAATGGAAGATAATAGAAAGCCTTGTGCGAAAGAGCTAGTGTTATTCTCCAAAGAATCAAATTTTTAAGAAACTATAATAATTTTAAAAAAGAAGACGCTTCATTTGTTTGTAAAAGTGGAATAAAACATAGTTGGCAGGACGAGAGTATAAAATCCGTAAAAAGACACCGATACCGAGGGAAAGAAACATTACATGCGGGTGGAAAACATGAATTTATTGGTATAGCGGATCTTATGTTTTTGTCAAAATCAAAACTTACTGCGATAACTACATTGGACGCATTGGAAGTATTGTATACTGTTACTACTGCAATTTGGAAAGGAAAAAAGTGTGGAAATGTGAAAAATTAAATTGTCTTCTGTTTTTGTACTAATAACTGTATATTTCTCTAAATTAATGTAAAATACATCATTTAAAAGCGTATTTTTGCTTGTCTTTGACAGTGTTTCAACTATTGGGAGAATTTGCTATTAGCCTTCTCAGCACAGCCGACCGTTTAAGTCACAGTTTTCATTATTAATCCAAAATAATCACAAATTTGTGAAATTCACTATAACTTAAAATACTTTCAGCCAATAAAAGATGTCTAGTGTGTCTAGATTAAAAGTGTGGGAACTCTTTTCTTGTAATAATAATAAATAAATGGGAACGAATTGTTTTCTAAGAAAAATGGGCAATAAGTACGTAGTTGGATTCTTTTTCTTAATGACCTGCGTTGCAAGGGGCGTAGGAAATTTCGACACTAAGCAGGTAGCGACTAAAATTTAATGGCAATTTTCGGCACCAGCCCCAATTCCCGTTTTTATCTTACAGGTATATTCGACACCAAATAAATATAGCTGCGACATAAATAAAATACCATAATTAATTAATTTATTTATTTTAATAAAAGTAATGTGCATTTTATTTCTTTATAACTGTAATAATATCTAAATATAATACAACTAGTACCTAATTTTTGTACATTTTACCGTTAATATACTTGTATACAATGATTTATTTGCTATTATAGGAATGATAAGATACAGCTTTTATAAAATCTAACCTACGTATTTGTTGGGATCTTAGTTTATCCATCATTTTCTCCAAAAATGCCAATTTAGCCTTAACAGTAGTATCTTTGATTTTTGCTGGTATATGTAAACTATTTATTTTGACATAAGTGTCTACTTGAAATTCTTTTAACTTTTCAATAAAAATAAAAATAGAAGGATGTGTTGAATAAAAAGAAGAATTAAATCTCGAATGAAAGGATTCACAGGCATTTGTGGTCCTCGCAATAGACGGATTCTGATTAGACCATATGTGTGGTGGAAATAGAGCGCTATCGAAAATGTAATTTTCCAGTAAATAATCTACATATATATCAAGTGTTGCGTTTATAGGTTTATATGACATTAAATCATAAAGAAAGCATTCTTCAACTTCTGTTGGATTTAAATAAGTTAAACCAAACGTATGCCTTAACCATTTTCCAATTTCTGAATTTGTATCCTTATATTCTTGTACCAAACCCAAAGATTGAATTTTTTTAAACCAGTTTTGGTGTAAGTGAAAACGGCATCCACTAATTTTTGCATTGGGCCACATATACAATAAAGCACAGTGAATTGCTTTTTCAAAGTCCACAAATATTTCAGTTGGCTCTAATGATAATTGAAATGTTTCAAAAATCTTAGACCTTAATAAAGAAAATAAATTTTTGTATGTCATTGACAATTTGTCCTTTAACAAACAGTATGCTAAAGGAACATAATGTCCATTTTCCAAGCCATGTATAGTAAATAATTGTAGAAAATATTTGGTACTGTATGAAAATGTACCATCCATATACAAAGTTTTTAATTTACACAACAAACGAATATTTGTCTCGCATGAAAATACAATTACATTTAATTCAGGATGATTTAAAAACAAAAAACTTTCATTGCGACAGGTTTTAGGAGAATAATTACTAACCGCGTTATGGACTTCTGATATGCTTCTTGGTAACGGACCTGGTAACAGTTTACGACGACAGTTGTAAATGTTCTTTCTTATGCTAGCTATGTCAGGAACCGTCAGCAAATTGGCATCACACTCAGCAACAGCAGTTCTTGTAATTTTGGCAGGCTTTTCCGATATGTCCTCTTGGGCTTTTCTTTTACATGCATTGGTTACCATCTTTACTTCAAGCTTTTTTGGATCGGCTTCATGATATGTACCAAATCACTTCTTGTGATGGTGAGGTCCTCACAGCCTATTGTAAACACTTTTGCGGAACAGTTAGTGTTTCTTTGGATGCAGCGCCAAAATATCTCGCCGCTTTTTAACACTTTCTGTTTCGAGAACGAATGATGCTTCACCACTAATAAATCTCGACCACGGGAACTTTTTATCAAACTCATTTTTTAAATATCCGTATACGTGCACAAGTCAACGTCAAACAAGAAATAAATTACAACTGAAATAATTTAGTCACAAGTACACAAGTGCCACGCCCCCCGCCGTGACAATAAATATTGGGAAAACCCGCTTGTCCTGCTTGGGTGCAAATGTCCATCGCCGCTAATTACCTACCTACCTGCTTTACGTCGCGGTGTCGAAATTTCCTATAATAAAATTTGACCCTTCGATTACCCCAGGTACAAAGACAATTTGGTGTCGAAAGTTCGCCCGCCGGTTGCAAGTGTCGAGTACAGACGACAATTTCATATAACTCTGTGCTTTATTATTTATCATCAGTAATCAATGCATTTCATATCCAAGAAGGCGTATTTTCAGTGCATATTTCTCTGCGTTATATATTCAAATGTGTTAAATTGTATAAAAAGCCAATTTGCCTTAAACTCAGCACTTTTCTCATAATGAATGCTACATTCTACCAGTCAGCAAGATCTCATTAAACAATCTCAAATTATTAACTGAAAAAAATTCGTGCATATCTGCGAATATGATATAATAAGCTGCGACAAATAATAAAAAACTGACACTAACGTTTCAAAACTTGCAACTAAGTGTATAAACTAGAAATAACTTGACTGATTAGGATTATTTTCATTTTCTTGTGTTTAAATGTAATGCATATTGCTGCCCAACGTCCTTTACCTTTATCTTATTTAACAGATAATACCCATCTCCCATGGATATAAACTTATATGGATACATCTTTACAACTTTTCGTTCATTTCTAGTATTGATTTTTCCTTTTTATATCCTTCAGACCTTTTACAGTTTAATATCCTTCACTCAGTTTTTTGCCATTTGCCCCTTCTACTTCATCTGAAAACATTGTTAGCCCTCATTTGGCACGAAATGACTTTTTCTTGTTAGTTTGGTGATTCAAAAACAAATTATGGGTCAATGTGTATGTACAAATAAAAAAAGTAGTGATGAAACTATAATAAATAATTAAGAAAATATTAAATAAAGTTGACAAATCGAGTCTTATTTTTATAGTCGTTTGAAAAGAGTATTTTCGGAATGGAAGGAAAATATTCGATTTCTAAAATAATAATACGAGATTAGTTCTGTACGGTGCGGTAATAATTCCGCTAGGGTCTACCGGGTAGATCGGTCGGTGACTTCTGAATCGACAGACCATGACACCTTCATCACGGCGTTTTCCTACATTTCTTAGCTAAAACTGATTGTTCATTTTAAGGTCAAATTTCCTTTAAATTTATTACAAATTGCTCTAGATATGATTTGAACTTTATATTTATATAAGTATTTATCCGTAATGAAGCTAAGATAGAAAGAATACAGAGTTTGCTACTGTTAAGGCAGGTAGGTAAAAAATATCGAACATATATTAAATAATATTCCATTTACAGAATTTTCAATGACAGTTGGATGTTTGCTATTGCTGATTTAGTGATGACTAGAATTAGGCAAATATGCAAAAAAAGTGAAAAATATGTGCATAAATATGCACTAATTTACCCAAAAATATGCATTAAATATGCATTTCTTTTAGAAAATATAGATACTTTCAATGGAAACATATATTTAATAATGGTATATTAATTAATGATTATTTTGATAATTAGAAAACAATATAAGTAAATTTAAAAACTAAGTAGGTAATTGTATTGTACTAATTAATTGTAATCAAAATAGTAAGCAAGTAAAATAGGTACTATTCCTTAGAATTATGGAAACAATAAATCATCAAATGTTTTTCAAAATTTTCCAATAAAAACTTATGGCTTCTATCTGTGTACATATATTTGTAAATGAGAAACTTCTTTCCACATCAACGGATATAATGGAAGCATAGGTATTTTAAATTCACAAAAATATTTGGTTCTAAAGCTATTTCTTCGCAAAAATTACCAACAAGAACGTCAGCTATCTCAGTAAGTCTCTGGAAAACATTGTTTTTTTTTTAATTTGTTTTGTTATTGTTTCAAATTTTTGAAAAATATTTTTTTCAGTACCACCTTGAACATTTTGACAAGCTGATCTAATTTCTTTTATTAAGGCTATGCTTTGAGTAATAGTTTTTTTGAATCAAACTAAAATTTGATTTATTGAACAAAAGTTGCTGCTGAAGAACGTTGTTTTTAAAAATTTGGAATCTTTGTTTTTTACTTTGTTTAGAATCTAGCAGAGGTTGGAAACTTTCATCCGTTAAAGCGTCAATTATATTTTTTTAACCTACGAAATAGTCTGAATAGAAAAATGTGACTTCCAACCATGTTCCCCATCTTGTTAGAACGAGTTCTATTGGCAGTGGGATATTTGGAAGGATTTCTTTATAAAGTTGAATTCTTATTCGCTGTGTGCAAGTACTTGGAGGGGATAGGAGAAACGATCGTGCGCGTACAGCGGTGAAATCTTGCAGCTTTGTTAGCATATTTAGTAGTTATTTAAGATAATGGAATTTCGCAAATGATGTGTTATTAATTGTAAAAATACAACAAAAAATGGCAAATTCAAGTTCTATCGGTTTCCAACTTTTAAGCAAAAATTAATGTAACGAGAAAAGTGGATTTATATCATAATCAAGCAGAAGAAGGTAACATAACCCAAATTCTGCATTCCTACTCCCGATTTCATAATAAGTTTGACGTAAACATTTCGTGAACACAATTAAGGATTTATTTAAATGATTCTACTGACGACGACAGTGCATCTGATTATGAAAGTGAATAATATAATTTAACATTACGATGTACCTATGTAAATATAAGTTTTCCAACCTGTCCTGTATGTACGTATTATTTTTTACTTTATTACAATCGTTTCGTATATTCTTCTATTTAACTTTGTGACGTTTAAGTGAGTAATAATATAGATAATAAAGGTTTTAAGGTTAAAACAATATTTGTAATTAATGTTTAATAATACTATAATCTGTAATACGTATCTATGGTTTCACATACAGACAATCTATGTGTGTGATATATTATAATAATATGTATTAAAATGTAGTACAATATTGCCAAAAATATAATTAAATATCGTTTAATAAATTGTGTGTACCTGTCTTTAACAATTTGTTTTAAATCATAAGTATTTTTTGAAACGCCAGTGCTTTGTTTGGCGAGGTTTTACTGTTCCTAGAAATTTCCGCCACTACAGTTGAAACATACTCTACCGACTAAGAAATCAATAAATCAAAAGACATCACAGATACATTAACCCCAATTTTTGAATGTACTACTCATCCTTTCGCCAGCCAACACAATCATTGCATGAATTACATTTTAAAGACAAAGATCCAGTTTAGATTTTATAGTGCTACATTTAAAAAAATTCTGTGTGGGGGTATAATTTCAACCATCAACCTACTAAATTACCCAAAACGAAGATTCGGAAAAGTTGTATTGTATCCTTAAATATTAATTGAAAAGTATCCAACTTTGCACCTTTTTTATCGAATGGTCGAGGTAATAACATAAATCATATTTAGAGTGCCGAGATCGTTTATTACCAAATCAAGAAAATACAGTTATGCCCTAAAACAATAATAAGTGCCCTTTACAAATGAAGGTATAACCTGTTAGTCGAAGTTTACAATCACTTCATTCTTTAGTATGAAAAAGACTCCTGGACCATTATAAAGCATTGCAAATGAGGGCAAATGCTTATTATATATGTAAAAGAAGGATATTGTTTCAGATATTTCAATACAAGTTCAACCATATGTAACAAAGTCTTTGTATGTAACAAATAAAACTTCTCAGTGCCAAATAGTTTTGAAGTAATTCAGTAAATATAGACTTGACATTAATTCATAGAACTAACAATAGCTGGACGTGTATTAAACAGTTTTGTAAAAGAAATTGCATTAATAACTAAAGCTGACAACGATACTTTCCCAAACCATTTTCCTGTCCATAGGCGACGGAAGCGCTTTGAGGAATTTCCATTCAAGATTTCATTCGAACAGGTAGAGCAAAAACTGTTATAAGTTGCAATAAAATTTAAGAGTTAATGCACAATTTCGTTGAAGATACAACCTCACGCAGAGCTGCACAAATACATGATGTAGGTCATTCTTCAGTATTACATAAGAATTGATTTAAATCCTACAAAATTCACTTCTTGTTCATAGTTCATCAATTGCGTTATTGAGATCAGACATTTCCCGGACGATGAATGGCCACCTCGTTCAACAGATTTGAATCCTAGAGATTATTTTTATTAAGAATACTTAAAAAGTAGACTTTATAATACTAAACCAGCAAATGTTGCAGAGATAAGGCAAAGAATTATCAATGAATCCATATTAATTTCTAGAGAGACA
The DNA here is from genome assembly GCF_040954645.1 of Diabrotica undecimpunctata. Classification (NCBI taxonomy): domain Eukaryota; kingdom Metazoa; phylum Arthropoda; class Insecta; order Coleoptera; family Chrysomelidae; genus Diabrotica; species Diabrotica undecimpunctata. The sequence continues at coordinate 55,352,282 of NC_092812.1, forward strand.
TGGAAAAACGTAATTGACGCATTCTACCGTTTAGGATACTGTCAAATTAACAACGGAGGACATTTTAAACACTTGATTAGGTAGACATTAATTTAAGAATGTAGTGAACTTTTAATTATTATTATGTTCAAATTTAGTTGTAAATAGTTTGAATCAAAAAAATTGTTGATCCGATTAGGCTTTTCTAGGCTTTTGTTCAGGGCCGCCGCTACCATGTGTGCTAAGTGTGCATCGCACACGGGCGGCCAACAATAGGGGCGGCCAAAAGCAGTCCACTGATGATAATACTTTTTTAAAACGAAAATAAATTGAAATAATTAAATAGTAATGATTCAGATAATTCTGTGAACTCTAATATTCCAAACAGTAATAATTATTCAGTACGTGATAATACTCAAATGCGTTTCATTTATCATGTATATTTATTTTAATCATCCTAATCTAAAAAAAATGTCAGAAAATATTATTTATTGTATGAACTGCCGCCCTTTTGCGGGTACAGTCATAAAGCAGTTTCGGGAATACTTTTTAATTCAAAGCGGCTGACGGCTTTCGGACTTCAGTTATTTGGGATTTCACACGTAGATACTTTACAAGAATTTAGGCAAGGGGTTGTAAAGTTTCTGTTATAATATTGTTCCTATGGTTATGTTTATAGATGGGTTATTATGTCTTATGTTCAGTCTTAGTTGAGAATTCGATGAATTTAGACACGCTTTTGATAAACGATTTTGTTTGTAAAATATAGTAGTGTACCCGTTTATTTTGCACAATAGGTACTGTATTTCGAAGTAACGTCGAGATCAGAGCAATTTTATTCGTATACGCATTACGCTACATATTATTTGGAGAAACATTATTTGGACAACTTATTTGAAGTGTTTTTGAATTTATTTTGTTAAATTCGCCCGGCTTCGTTCTTAAGTGATAATTTCAAAATGTCCGAAAGAAAAAGAAAACGACTTTCAGGCTTTCAATATAGAAAAATAAAAGTGGCAAAAACTGAGGAGAAGAAAAAACTTAGCGGTGCACTGAAATCATTTTTGATGAAAAACATACATGAAAATATAGAAGACTCGGATATAAATTTAGGACCTTCAACTTCAAAGTACCAAACAATTGAATATTGCTGCGGATTGAGATGGAGGATTTGATGACAATAATAGCGATAGTGCGAATGCTGATGCTGAAACCCCTGAACCTGAAACCACCAACCAAGACAGAACAATTAATGTTCCAGTTAATCTGGATTGCAGTGTAGGAAGCTCCAGCATATACTTGGTTTCAGATGATCCTGGAAAATGGCCTGCAAATATGAATCCAAGTGAAGTTCAATTTGTTGTTAAACATTTTTCTCAGCAAATTACAAAAATTAACTTCCCCAGAGATACAAATAATAGGAACTTTTCAGAAACTTATTATTATCGCACATTACCTAATCAAGACCAAATTCATCGCCCGTGGTTACTTTGCTCATTATCAATAAATAATGTTTTTTGTGCACCTTGTAAACTGTTTTGTTGTGATGAAAGCAGCCGACAATTACTTAGTGGAATTAATGGGGTAAGTGACTGGCAACATTTAGCTATTATTTTAAAAAGACATGAATCCGGTGCAGCTCATATAAAATATTATTAAATTAAGATACTAGGATATACATATTCTGGACGTTGGATCATGGTTATTAAATTAGGATAAAGGACGTTTAAATTAGGATATTAGGATTGGATATTAGGATATTAGGATATACATTAGGATAATATATGGACGTTGGATCATGGACATTAGTCTAAATGTTCAAGTAAGTATTTATCTATTTACAAATTATTATTGTTATATTATGCATCTTCTGTACATTTCTTTAAATAATAGTATGTATGTCTAAAGTGTTGGAAGGGTTAATAGTAAGTTGCACACGGACGGCCAATACCTTAGCGGCGGCCCTGCTTTTGTTTTATGTTTGTAAGTATTGTATTCAGTTGAATTTATAGTGAAGTAGAAATTTTAATAAATGTTATATTTAAAAACAAAAGTAAATCTAGCAATGTTACAAACATCAAATTTCAAATCTTCATATTACAAAATAGGTTTATCTCTGTTTTTGTATAATTCGTACCATCCATTTAAGAGATAATTAGGTGCTTCCAGACTTTTGGTCCACTCTGTATGTGTATGTATTTCTTTAGCGAATTGCGTGACTTAAGAGTAAAAAAAGTAGTATGTACTTAAATTTAGAATCAATGGAACAATTTATTAAGAACTTGTACCAAAATTGATCAAGATGAAGGAGATGCAAGCTGATAGTAAGCGGAAATTACGATGCAGATCCAGTAATTACTCAGTTTGGGTCGAATTATGGCCTGCCACTGGCGAAAAAAAGAAAAAAAGGATTTCGGGAGTACCCAAACACTGTAATATTATTTAGAAAGATGCGGCATGCAATTATCGGTTATTTTAGTATACTTTCGATCAGGTAGACATATAATTCAGGTAAATTGCTCCCTGCTTTAAATCTCCTTTACATACTCCAACTTCTCTATATTATGTCCTATTCTACAGGGTGGAACGTGAAATATTTAGTATGCTATTTAAAATCTTTTCTTTTAACTTACCGTTCGATCTAATAATTTCATTACAAAATTCTTAGTTAATTATTGTAACTCAATACAGTTGTATTTTTGTATCAAAAAACGAATTTTTTAAACGTCAAATTTATATTCACTGAAAATATTACAGCAATCACAATATTTTGTAGGAATAATTTATTTTTTATTACTATTGTCTTTTTATATCAAATTTAGTGATACTATTGCAGGTGACTGACCGTGTAAACTTGGTGTAGAATAAACAGAAAGATTTCAATCATGTCACTGAGTAGTGGTATTTACTTTATTTTTTATAGAATTTATATTCCTTTATTATAGTTTTCAGCGTTATCTTGATTCAGACCTGCTAAAATGGCTTTAATAATGCTTCATCATTTCCTTTCTATTGGATAAATTAATAAAAATATTTATCAGTCATTATATTTGGCATCAATTCGTTATATTTTCTCTTTTTTGGACAAAAATTTTAAAAATTATGAAGTAGTGAAAACTAACATGTAATGATAGTTATCTTAGGACTAGGATAGATAGATATATTCAATGAGGTGGCTTTTGGCCTATTCCACTACGACCTTTTCAGATCTATTTTGGTTCTGTAGCCTAATCCTTTATAATATACGCAGAATCTTTCTTTTCAAATTCCTAAATAAGGCCATTGTTGAATTCGGTTTCACTATCTGCGATTATCATGTGTGGTAGTCCATGGTGGATTATGAAGAGCATAAAGGCATTAAGGACATTTATTGCGTTGGATCCTTCTATGGGATATGCTTGGCCATATTTCGAGAATGCATCAATTATTGTAAGAAATGTTTGTCCGTTAGGCTGTCATACCTATTAGCATGGCACGTATCACAAAGGTTGATCACTTCTTCGTTTGATGTCTTTGAGGTTGATGTCTTTCTTTAATGTAGGTCAGTAGTAACATTTTCTTATTTGGGTTTCGGTTTCGTTAACTTTGGTTGGTCTTCCCTTGGTGGTAGTTCTCTATACTTTCTTTTTGTCTCTCTGAGCTGTTTATAATTTCTAGGAGGCTGTTGCATTTAACAAGATCGAATACGGATTTTTTTTTAAAGTTTCTCGTAGAATATTGCTTAGGGATTTGTAAGTTCATTATTTTTGAACATAATGTCGTATTTCTTTTTTGGATCTATATCATCATCATCATCATTGGTGCTACAGCCCTATAAAAGAGCCTCGACCTTCCGAAGTCTATTAAGCCAGTCAGTTCTATCCATTGCCAACTGTTGCCAGTTTGCTGCGCCTATTTGTCTACCATCCTCATCTACACCATCCCTCCACATCTTAGCACAAAGATCTGGTCTGTTGTTGATCGACCAGGCCTAAAACCACTTTGATATTCGCCAAGAAGCTCCTCTGAATATTCACTCAGGCGACCATATAAAATCCTCGAAAATATTTTGTATGCTGTTTTGGATCTATATAGTTCTTGAAAAACTGGAAAATTGGATGTGCATTCTTTGTTACAAAACATTACTCTGTGAGTAGTTTCACCGGATTGTAATTTATTATCTTTATTAAAATTATTTGATTAACAATTTAGTGGTTTCTCGCTAACTGGAAATCCGATTATTGGATTTTCTGCCGTGGAATGTTTGGTTATATCTATATCGTTACCTTCTTGTAAGTATTGGGAGTTGTGGAGTTTGATAACTGAGCTTTAGAGATTTGTTGTCTACTGTCCTCATGTAGGATTTTGTCTATTAACTTCATTTCTTCGGGAATTAAGGTTGCAGTCTGATTTTTTGGATGGTTTCTTGATTGTGTGTAAGTAATGAAATTGTTTGGTTAACATTGGCCATTATTCTCTTATTGAGATTAAGTTGGCTATTGATGTTAGTAATAATATTGTGTTGGCTTTTTTTCAAGTGATTTAATGGCAGCATTGTATCTCTCAGCATCTTCTTGATCTAAATTACCAGAAATAGATTTTAGGGCACTTCCCAATCCATTTATAAGTCCTCTCTTGATTCTAAATATTGGATACATTATGTCTAGAGTGATAACCGTTAAGTAGTAGATTCAAATGCGGAGAGGAGAAAGACAGGGCTGCATTTTGTCTCCACTAATATTTCACATATATTTGGAGTTCGTCTTCAATAAAGCATTGGATAGTGTTTATTGAGGTATCAAAACTAATGGCATCACTATTGATAATTTGAGGTAAGCAGATCACACGGTGTTAATTGCAAATAGTTACGAATAAACACTACAAAGACAAAGTTGAGGGTTGTCTCAGTACAACGCCAATAAAACTGTAAGCCTTAACAGCTTATGGAGAACAAATGGAGAAGACCAACAACATCACTTACCTTGGTTGTAATCTAAATGAGAACTGGGACATGAGCAAAAAGATTAGAATACGTATAGAGAAGGCCAGAGCTGCATTCTTTGAGATGAAGAAAATCTTATGTGGAAATAATATCACTTTGAGACTGAACATTAGATTGGTAAGATGTTATGTGTTCTCTATTATTTGATATGGTGTTGAAGGTTGAACTTTAACGGATGTACTTCTTAGAAAACTAGCAGCCTTTGAAATCTAGATGTATCAGAGAATGCTCCGAATAAGTTGTAAATTGCTCCGAAGTAAACGAAAGACCTCACACACCTGAGATTTGTCATAGCTAATGCGATCAGCTAATAGGAATTTTATAAATCAAAACATTTTGAGCTCTATCTATACGTTGTTGTAGTTCATAAAAAACTGAGTAGGCTGTTGTCTGCGAATTGCTTTTTTCATTAATGTAATCTTTTTTGTTGAGTCATTTCTTCTTCCAGCTTGGCAAATCTTCGCACAAACATAGGAACACTCTTAAATCCATCACGACAGGTAGCACAAAACTACTTAAGTAGACGTTTCTGTAAAATAATTGCCTGTATCTCGGATGTGGACCAGTCAGAGCATTTTCTGCAATGTGTATCCTTGAACGTCAACTGTCGCATGCTATTATGTATTTGCTTTTTATCAGTACCGAGATCTTGGGAACAAGCGCTACAATTATTGGTCATTATAACCTCAAAATTTTATTTTAAAACATTTCAGCAATCCTCGGCATTTTGAGATCTATTTTATGAAATATAAAAAGCAATAACCGAATTAACTAGTACGCACAATATTCTTTTTGCACAATATGCTTTCAAAACTTGAAAAATTTTTAGAAAAATAAAGAAGCAAAATTTTTTTTGTTTTGATAACCTCACCTTCAAAATAATGGGTTCAAAGTAAAAATATTTAATCTAACAATGTAGTTATCATTACCATTTACAATGCAGTAGTATATTAACACAGGATTAGATTGTTTTGAATTGTGCGGAACCTCTAAAGGAATTTAAAATTCCAATTTGACAAATTCCCCACATGCGGTCGGTATAGAAAACGTTTGGAATGCTATTCAGAAACAGGAAACTAAAAAAATATTTCAGACCATTTAAAAACTACTGGAGCCGATACCGTACCAAAATAACTAATCCTTTTCACCTTGTATTTTGTCTGCTGTTCGCCTGGGGCACCTGAATTCACCAGCCAGAGGTACCAACCGTACAGCTACCTAATCTTCGGTGCCTATTTATTTTAATGTGTATCTTAACTCAGTCAGGTGCACCGTATACTCAGCATCCGTCCGCATTATAATGACGTTGAGGAATTTATACCGAGAATGTCATGCAATTTAAAGAAGGGATTTTCGGATATATGTGGCGGATGACTAATGATGTCTCCAAGAGACTGACAGTCACAATATTATTACTATATTTCAGGTCGTTAAGGATTTTTTATCCAATTATTATTAGGTAGAGAATTCGGCAACTTCTTTAACACACTAATAAGAATTGGCAAATCGCTACAGGGTGATACTGGGGATTAGTTAATCATTAAAACAATTATAGAGATCTGTCGTAAGCAGTCAATAAGAAATGAGAGTATTTGAAAGTAATAACTAGTTTTTTAATAGGTGTAGCAGAAATTAGTAAACAAAACTATTCTGGCAGTAGGAAATAATCATGAAGAAGCTGCAAAAAATCTACAATCTTAAGTGAACAAGATCTACGATTGGACCAAAAAATTGAGTATAAAATTGAATGAGACAAATCAGTGCATGTGAATTTCACTAATAAGAAAAAGCACAAGCAATAAGAATACGATTCAAATCAACAAGTTAAAGATTCCTTTTATGAAGATTTATCAAAAATTTGTGATAAAATAAAAAGTCATCAAGAAATAATACTGTTAGGAGACCTAAATGCCAGAGTAGGTTTTCAAATAGACGATGACGTGGTAGGATGGCACGGAAAAATAGTTAAAAAATGGTTCAGGGGACAGCTTAATTGAGTTCTGTCAACTTTTTGGTTTAAAAATAATGAATACCCAATTCCAACATAAAGATATCTATAAATACACTTGGGAACGACCTTCACTACAACAGAAGTCGATCGAAGACTATATAATAATGAGACAGAAACCAAAATTTAAGTGCCAAGACTGCAGAATAAAAACAGGATCTAACTGTGGGACAGATCACTACTTTCATTTAGCTAATCTTTTGTGCCCCTTTAAACAATACTACAATCAAAACACCGAAAGTGAGATAAACAATAACTAAACAGTACAAAACGGAGATTTAAATTGCACCTTTTATTCCAACCAAGTATTACACATCTTTTTTAATCTAGATTAGAAAAGGAACTAAATGAGATTGAAAGAAATATAGATGTAGAACAAGAATACAACAACCTCACAACGATAATAAAAAAAATTGCTTATAAAGTAATCGGAACAGAGAACAACGACTAAAAACACCACGAACCACCATGGATGAGAGAAAACGTAAAAGAAATGATACAAGAAAAAAACAAAATATTTCCAAAAGGAACAAAAAAAGAATAGGGCAAACCATGGTTGAATCATTTCTTTGTTATGGCTCTGAAGTATAGACAAATAATGCAAACCTGAAGAGAAGATTGTTGGCAGTTGAAATGGATTATTTGAGAAGAAGTGCTAGAACATCAAGGCTGGATAGGAATACCAACGAATCTATAAGAAATAACATGAATGCTACAGAAACGGTCATTGACAGAATAGAAAGAAGAGGTTTAAAATGGTTTGGACACCTATTGAGAATATCTGACGAACGTTGGCCCCAAAAACTTCACAGATGGAAGCCCCCTGGAAAAAGAAAAAGAGGTAGACCTCGAGTATTTACAAGATGGCTCCTGGAATATATTTTTTCGCGTCGATTTTTTTGCGTTTATACCCCCCTTCGAGGAAGGTTTTAAGGGGAAGCCCGGGGGTAAAAGTGGTAAACCTATTTGCATCTTTTTTGGGGCCTCAAAATTATTATTCTCTTGTTCATTCGTTCTTAAATTCAAAATTCAGCTTGTTCGTATTTTCAACAAAACGGGGACATTTTGAATATTTATTATAATTTTTCAATTTTTGTAAAATGAATTCTAGTTGTTCGTTTGTGTATTATTGTTTGTATTTCCATTTTTTATATTGACTGATCTTATTTCTGGTAAATTAAACTGTGAAGGATTATTATCTCCATAATAAAATGTTAGAATGTGTTACTGAGTGTTTTGTCCCTAAGTGTCTATCTATAACATAATGTCAAATAAAGGATTTATTTGCAGATTAGCTCCAACGACTGAATATAGATATACATGTTATATCAGGTGAAAGAGAATTAAAAATGCAAACGAAAAATTTCAAAATATATAGGGTGTCCCATATAAAAAACATAAGTTGTTATTAATAAAGAAAATATTTAACCCTGTCGTTTTCGACATTTTTCAATAATCCCCTGTATCTCGCTAATGTGGGGAGCGATTGATGATTTGATTAGGTAATCGTTATTTTAACGAAAAAAGAAGTCATGACCATCATAACTACTTTTTTTCTATCTCCTCTAGTTTTTGGTATAACCTGTAAAACATACCAATTTTTGACACCCTGTACATGAGTGCTTGTGTAAATAATTACTGTAAGTAAGAAAGACCCTGTAGAAACATTATTGAATGTTAGTATAGTTTTAAGATTTATTAGTATTAATTTAGGACGGAACAGAACTGCTCATTGATCTTTTGTGTAAATTTTTCCCGAAAACACTTGTAAGTTGGTGAAAAATTATTGTAAACAATTTTTAGTGGATGTTTTATTTATTTTAGTTGGATATTTTACCCTGTAGATATTAAGAGCAACCCATCTAGCTCGTTAAACACTTTTTACAGTTCAGGGATTAATGGCCCACCGCTTCGTGCTGCCACAAACCCTGAGAAAAGAATAGGAATAAAAAGGATGATGAAAAGACAAGTTATAAAATACCAAGAGGCCCAAGAGACACCTGTTCAAGTGGCCTCGAATCCTGTTTTAGAAATTTCCGTTCTTGTACAGATTCCCCTGTCATGCTGTATCCGGCGACAGACTCAACAATCTCTTGATATGAATTTACCCAACCGATGTTTGGTATACTTAATCAATATACATGTATACGCACGTTAGATCGTCTAATTAATTATAAAGATAAACATGTGTTTTTATAGATATAAAAGCTCATCAAAATATCTTATATTTAAAGGCATTTTATCTGCTTTAATTACTTTGCAATATATTAATATATTATTTGAATAAGACCAATAGCTGCAACTATTTTAATTTATAGTAAATTTTACAAAGTTGTAACTATTTTGGACTTGGGATGACAGCTTTGCGTTAAACGGTCCGCTATGCTGAGAAAGTTAATAGAAAATTCTCCAAATATTTGAAGCGCTGTCGGAGACAAGCAAAAATACGGTTTTTAACTGATAATGTATTTTACATTGATTTAGAGAAATATACAATTATTAGTGCAAAAATAGAAAATTACAAATTTTACAGTTTCTAAATGGTAGTGGTATGTATTTACTGATAAAATAATAACAAACACTAAATTTTTCTTAATGAGAAAATGAAAACATATTACCTTACAGTGTAATCAAGAATTAAATCATACTTATAATCACTGTCGTCGGTATCTGCATTTGAATTGTAAATTATGTTCAATATGCAATATTCCGCAAATATGTTCAATGGAAGTGAAATAAAAAATGGTAAGGGGGCAATCTTAACACATTATATCCAAAACTATGTATAATCTCGTCTACTATAAATATTTTTGTTTTCATTTCTTTTGGCTAACTGTAGTAATTCCGGCTTGAAAGCATAAAGAGGAAATGGAATATTTCTATTCGTTAACCATTCTTATTGAACCATGAAAACATGGTTTTTCACCCTTTCATGGCGGTTATATCAAATTGGTGCAGCAATCGTCTTCACTTTATGCCGGTTTTTTGTATTCTAATGATTTCTCTTGCACTTGCCTTATTATAAATATAGCGTCGGTGCATGATCTTCCTGATCTAAAACTGGAATGTTGTATGTAATCCCACCAATATTCTGGAACATTCGACAGAGAGATCGATCATTTATAATCAATTTTAATCATGTTCTTATGAAGTTTCGTTTCGGCGATTACAGCACTTGATTAAGACCCCGATTAAGCCGTCATTCGTATTGGTTGTGACTGTCACTGAGCGACCCACGTGACCTTTAAGTTGGCAAAGCACACTTCCCATACTACGAAACTTGTCAACAACTGCTAAAATAACACTGTTACTCGGAGGATGTTTCATAAACTAAAGCCTAAATGCGCCTGCAACACTAAGAACCATATCAAAAGGATTTACTGTAAATAACTTCTTATTAATACAGTAAAAAAAGATTATAAAGGGAGTTTTTTAATTCAATTTAGAAATGACTTGTTACATATTTTCATTACTAGAGCAATTTACTTTCGTACTTTTTATGCTGTACAGTAGAGTGGACCATAGGCTGTCGATTGTCTAGCGATAATCCAACACAGTCGCAAATTATTTTCAAATATGAGTATAAATATGTGCCCTCTACGTGATATAAACTGTATAAAGCATCGTAGTTCCTCTTATTCTGGAACATTTTGAAAGTATCCCTAAGAACGTGTATTTTTCGAATAAAGAGGATTCACTCTTCCATCAATGATTTCACATCCATGATTTCTGGGTATATAATATGTAACTCTTCGTATTTTTTATATTATTAGTTACGTTTAGTGTGCAATTGTTTAGAAAGTCTAAATATTGTTTTGAAATATGTAGTATAATATTAAAGAGCCAGTAATAGCTGGCTATTAGTCATAAGGATGAAGTTTGTTCCATACCAATGAGTAATATCCTTTACTAGAAAATGTAATAATATACTTTTTCTGTGTCATTAAATAAGATAATAAAATATAGAAGACTGATATATGTATAAGTATGATGTGTGTATGTTATCGCTAGTTACGACACTGGATTAAACAGAATCAGCACATTCCAGTACTAGACCAGGGAACTATTAACGATTTTCCCATGACACTCTTTGATACAGGTGTCTAACAACTGCTTTTGGTGATAATAATACGTGATAAACAAAATATGCAAAATATTAAACGTCATTTTTTACTTATAAACAAGATATAAACAATGTAAGATTGCTATTTCATTTTAAATACTAAAGGTGAAGACCTCTGAAGGATAGGTTAAAAATAGGTTGAAATGAAAAGAGGAGACTGGTATTCTGTTAATAAAATACTAATGAAAATACTTAAAAAGCGTAAACAATATCCTTGTAGCTTTGAATACCTAGTAAGACTAACGAGTCAAAACAAAACTAGTCATTTACTTCTAATGAATTGTAATACAACTGTTAAGCAACATTTCCATTTACTAAATTAAGTAATTAGAGGCTTTTCTAACTATGTATTACAGAATAAACCAGGCTTTCTATTCTTTTTGTTCCAGAGACGGATTTGGCTTCTAAATATGCACAATAGAATAACATAGACATAGATAATTTAAAAATAATAGATTATGTCAATGTTTTCAGATTTTGACACAAGTTGTATATAATTTATATACAGAGTGGACCAAAAGTATGGAATCACCTGATTATCTCTTAAATGGATGGTCCGAATTGTACAAAAATCGGGATTCGCCTATTCCATAATATGGAGATTTCAAATTTGATGCTTGTAATGTTGCCAGATTTACCATTTTTCTGATATCATTAGGCACTTTGGATTTTTAAATATAACTCTGTGTATTGTATTATTAGCAAGAAGTAGGATCGACAATTACAAAAATGAAAAGCGGTAAAGCAACTGGAATAGATGGAATAACAGTGGAACTGCTTAAATACACTGGCAAAAACACCTGGAAAATCTTAGCAGGCATATTTACAAACTGCCTAAGATCAAGATACATACCAGATCACTGGGATACAGAAACATAATTCTCATTCATAAGAAAAGTAGCAAAAAGGATATCAAAAACTACAGACTTATAAGTCTATTACCAATCCTATACAAGATATTCACAAAGAGCATCAGATGCGGCAAAGCCAAAAGAGCAAGCTGACTTCAGAAGTAGATTCAGTACCCTGGAACATATCGCTAGCTAGATTTCGAGAAGGCTTTCGATTCTATATATCCCAAGGCAGTAATAGAAGCTTTGACCAACCAAGGTATTGACTAACCGTACATAGAGACTTTAGCAAATATATACAGGCAAGCAAAAGCTAAGGTAAACATTTATGAAACCATTCCACAATTTTCCACTACCACAGGCGTCCGACAAGGAAACGCAATATGAACTGGCAGAATAAAGGCCTATTCATTGATGGAGAATACCTCATCTATTTCATATTTGCAGACGACATCGTTCTGATTGCTAATAATCCTGTAGAACTACAAGAATAGACGAGTCTGTATACCAGAGACAATTAATACATAAATCTGGCTCTTTACTCCCAGAAATCAATAGAAGAGTGAAACTAGATTGGTCTTAGAGGATTTTTCTTTCGGTAGCCATGATGGTATTGATTTCGTAGGTCTTAAGAGAGGCGTAGATGCACGCCTTGTATTCGATGATAGGTCTGATGAAAGTTTTATAGGTGTGTAATAAAGTTTTAGATGACGTCTTGCCCAATTTGCACTGCCAGGAGATTAGACCTCCTTCTCACCCTGTCAAGGGTATCAGCCCCGGACATCGCGACAATTTGAAGATTTAACTAAAATTAGTTGTATTTGGAGGGATTTATGGTCATATTTTGGTAGAAATGCAGTTATATTCAAATCGAAGATGCCGTCCACCTGAAGAAAAAAGAATTCGATCAGTGTATACTACCAATCATGACATACGGCTGCGAAACTTGGACATAAAAAAGAGATAATAGCGAAACTCAAACTTAAAGGTCAATGGAGCGATGTATGCTAGGTATAATAAATAAAGATCAAAAAAGAATAGAAGGATCAGACAGAAAACCAAGGTCACTGATGTAATCCACAAAAATAAATCTTTAAAATGGCAGTGTGCAGGACATTTAGCGAGAAGAACTGGCAATATACAGTCCACTAGAATTACACTGTGGTATCCAAGAGGCGTCAAGAAATCAAGAAGACGTCCAAATTAAAGATGGAACTATGAGATAAGGAAACAAGCAGGTACAATATGGCACAGAAAAGCGAATTTTAGGCTATTTTACAGCGACTATGTAAAGGAGGCTGCACGATACGGTAAAATACGCTGAGAGTAATGATGATGGTATTGTATTATTTTTGGAATTCTCACTTTAATACGAGTTCTACGATATGTAACACTTAGTATTTTATATAGTCATAAAGGTCTTAAATAAATAAAACTTCTCAGTGCCAAATAGTCCTGTGAATTTCACATTAATTTTTTTTCTCACTTTTTTTTACCCTATCAGTGTGTAGGATTTGGGCTAGCTATTTTAATTTCCATTCACGTATTTCTTCCATTCTTTTCTATTTCCTATCATTATTTCTAATTCCTGGAGTGATTTTTGTTTAACTTCATGACTTTAATTCATAAAACTAAAAATAGCTTGTCGTTTATTAACAAGTTTTTTAAAATAAATTGTATTATCTAATAACTAAAGCTGACAGTTCTTTTTTTTTGTTTTTAAAGTGTTTTTAAGTGTTTTTAAAAGATCTACAAAGATGGTTGTTAATGACAAAAAGCGAATTATTGTTACCGCAATAGAAAAAGACCTTATAGTGAAGTAGCCAATTTGTTCAACGTTATTTTCCCAAACCTTCTTTCCTTAAAGGCAAAAACCCAGAATGCGACGATACAAAAAATTGTAAAGCGCTTTGAGGAAAGTGGACGAGTAAAAGATGGCATTCGCACAGACCAAAAACTATTATTAGTTACAATAAAACTTTAGATTGAATGCAGAGTTTCGTTAAAGATCCACATACATCCTCACGCAGAGCTGCACAAATACATGATGTAGGTTATTCTTCAGTATGACAAAAGAATTGATTTAAACCCTACAAAATCCAGTTCTTACAAGAATTAAATAAAGTTCACAGTTTATTGAGGTAATGGTGAATAAAATTGTAACTGACGAAAACTTCTAAAAAGATATGTTTTTCGACAAAGCAATTTTTACACTGTGTGGGAATCTAAATCGCCAAAATTTAAGGCATTGGAGTGATGTAAATACACAATGGATACGTGAAAACCAGACTCAAAGACCACAAAAAACTAAATGTATAGTCGGGCATAGTGGGTACTTAGTTATTTGGCCCATTTTTTGTAGAAGGAAAGAGCTAGTAGACCTAGTTCAACGATATGTAACACTTAGTATTTTATATAGTCATAAAGGTCTTAAATAAATAAAACTTCTCAGTGCCAAATAGTGCTGTGAATTTCACATTAATTTTTTTTCTCACTTTTTTTTTACCCTATCAGTGTGTAGGATTTGGGCTAGCTATTTTAATTTCCATTCACGTATCTCTTCCATTCTTTTCTATTTCCTATCATTATTTCTAATTCCTGGAGTGATTTTTGTTTAACTTCGTTAGAGATAATTTCATAAAACTAAAAATAGCTTGTCGTTTATTAACAAGTTTTTTAAAATAAATTGTATTATCTAATAACTAAAGCTGACAGTTCTTTTAAGTGTTTTTAAAAGATCTACAAAGATGGTTGTTAATGAAAAAAAGCGAATTATTCTTACCGCAATAGACAAGGACCTTATAGTGAAGTAGACAATTTGTTCAACGTTATTTTCCCAAACCTTCTTTCCTTAAAGGCAAAAACCCAGAATGCGACGATACAAAAAATTGTAAAGCGCTTTGAGGAAAGTGGACGAGTAAAAGATGGCATTCGAACAGACCAAAAACTATTATTAGTTACAATAAAACTTTAGAATTAATGCAGAGTTTCGTTAAAGATCCACATACATCCTCACGCAGAGCTGCACAAATACATGATGTAGGTTATTCTTCAGTATTACAAAAGAATTGATTTAAACCCTACAAAATCCAGTTCTTACAAGAATTAAATAAAGTTCATAGTTTATTGAGGTAATGGTGAATAAAATTGTAACTGACGAGACGTTCTAACAAGATGTTTTTCGACAAAGCAATTTTTACACTGTGTGGGAATCTGAATCGCCAAAATTTAAGGCATTGGAGTGATGTAAATACACAATGGATACGTGAAAACCAGACTCAAAGACCACAAAAAACTAAATTTATGGTCTGGCATAGTGGGTACTTAGTTATTTGGCCCATTTTTTGTAGAAGGAAAGTTTGGAGCTAGTTTTAATGAGTTATGATTTCAGCAGGATGGAACTCTAGCTCAGTTTGATGTAAATGTTCGGCGTTATTTAGATTAGACATTTCCCGGACAATGGATGGAATCCTTAAGATTAAGATCCGATTTTTAATGGGAACACTTAAAAAGTATAATTTATAAAACTAAACCAACAAGTGCTGCAGAGCTAAGGCAAAGAATTATCGATGAAACCATATTAATTTCTATAGAAACATGTGATAGAATAATAATAATACTGATTATAGAATAGAATGAGTTATCTCCGATAATTGTTACAAAGATAACTGAAACTGTAATATCTAGAGAGTTGATTGAATGGTGAAAAATGTAGATTTATAACCAAATTCTTTAGTGGTAAGCTTTTCTGAGAGAAAGTCCATGGATATTGTTGAATGCTTTGAAGACAGTATAAATCTTGCTTAAAGCCTTTCCCTATATATACATTCAAAACTGATCAGTTAGATCTCCCTTTATTTCTTCTTACCCACTAATTCGATAAAGTCATATTCAAATGATTTCACAAGTGCTAAGTATCTGGTATATCTTTTTTTTTATTTTTCTTTTATTTTAAAACCATATTTTTTTAAATAACCACTTTGAACCGTTAAACTTACAGATCTTATAAACAATATATAATAAGTAAATTGTAGAGCGGTAACGATTAATTTTATTTGGGGTGCTAATTAGGGGGTGATTTTCACAATGTTTTTACAAAAAAAAGCCCCAACTTTATTTTGAGCTTAACTTGCTTAGTTTTGATTGTAAAAACTAAAAAAAAACAAAAATTAAGTTTTTTTAAATAGTTTTAAAAATTCTTTGAGTTTTTCCGAAAAGTGCTTCATTTTTTGGTTATTTCACGTTGAAATATTCGATTTGGAATTTAAATAAAAATTCAAGCGTTTAAAAATGTTATTGAACTTTAAAATGCTGTAAGTTTCGTTATCTTCTCGATTTTAATTGAAGGATTTTGATGTATTTTTTAAATTCGTATGTACGTTAAGCGAAAATTACAAATATTTAATGTTTTAATAATATTATTAATAAACAAACAATATAATTTGTTTAAACAGTTATAAAAATATATTTTCCCAAAAAAATCAAATTTTTTATTCTATTCTGATTAATCTTTACTTTCCTGTATCTTTAAAATGAAACTAATTACTATAAACAAATTAGCTTTGTAACTAAAGGTATTGTAAATATTTATAAATCAAAAGTAACTGTAATTTTGCAGAAGTTTTGCCTTGTAAAATTTTTTTTATACATATGGATGTTAGGACTAATATTATTGCAAAAAAAGGTTTCTGGGATAAAAAAATAAATATAATAATAAAAATAAACTTTTACACTAATTGATGGATTGATCTCAAATTTTGAGGGTTCGTTAAGGACAACAAAACACAGCTTTAGGTGTAATAACAAATATTTAGGTTGATTTTTAAAATAGTTCTAGACAATTAACGATTTTGCCTTATTTTGCTGTTCCCGAAGCAACAAATTAGTTTTACAATTGCATCAATCGCCATTTTAATGTTTTTTTATGTATTAAAAGTTAAAGTTTTGTAATTTTACCTCAAATATTAACCTATTTAATGGTAGATAAGCAAAAAATTAAAAAATGGCATTTTTTACACTAAATTGTTAATAAATACGTCGAAATTTCTGCAGAAAACGTATAGATTTTCTTTACATAGGCCTATAATAATTAAAAAAAAAATCAGTTAGCTGAATTTGTCACAGTCCGGAGAGAAATCTTATTTTCCCGAGCAAGTCTTCAAAAAATTATAATGAGTGGAGCGAGATATATTAAACAGACAACCTCATCTGATTTATGCTAACGATGTAATCCTGATATCTGATACAAAAACAGATTCAAATCTAAAATTGATGGTTGAATAATTAAATAGTTAAATTAAATAGATGAAAAAGTAAGTCTAACTATGAAAAGTACATATGAAAATATAAAAGTTTATAGGTAGGAATACCTATGGTATAATATAAACATATACATAGGAATACCTATGGAATATATAAAATGTGGAAGGAGCAAGTAATATAATTATTATTCGGTGATAATGGGAAATCAAAAGAGGAAGAGAAAGGTCTTAGATAATATGGGTAACTGTCTAGATTAACATATTTGAACAAGATGAATGAAAAAATGTTCTAAATAGAGTAAATTTAAACACTTTTTGTTAGATAGATTAAATTTGGTTATTGCAAGTACCTTCTCAAATTGTGTATCTTGAATATTTTTAATGACATTTTAAAGAATATTTTAAATTTTTAAAAGTTTTAAATAAACTTTTGACAACCTGGCCAATAAAAAAATTCAGGTGTAAAACTATTTTTAATACAAAACTAATTTGATCTAAAAGCTAACAAGATAATCGATTGGAAAATAATTAGAAAAACATAGATAGGAAAAACAAGATCAATGTAACAAATTGTTAAAACGAAAAGAAAAATCAACAGGAGACAATGAATAATTCGAAAAAATAAAAATGTATTGAAGTTGACGAGAAAATATTTTAAGTTTATTTAGCTCTAAAGAAATAAAAATAATGTAATTTTTTTAATACGCAGCATACAAAATATTATAAAGTTGATTAAAGTAATAAATTATTATTAAAAAGAAATAATAATTTCAATTTTGTATAATATTCCAAACAATAAATATCAAAATATCTAAACCATTTGCTAAACCAAATATTATTTAAAAATAAAATATTTCAAAAGGTACTTACATTGACAAATTGACATAAAGATCAAATACTTTATTGTCCTTTGCAGTATCATCTTAAATACCTCCAAATATAGTTTCTTCGACATACACTAACAGCATCCACTAAAGAACTAACAAGTAACAGTCTTATCAAGAAACCAAAACAAAACTAAAAATGATAAATGCCGGCAAGAGAAGTTTCGAGTGGGTGGTAAAAGCTCTGGTTTGGGCTTAGAAAAATAAAGTTTTGGGTACTCGAAAATATCCGGCAGGTGTTTATCTTTACGTACCGGCGACACTCCAGCGATTACTCAACGTGGACGTATTCGTGCAGGTACCTACTCGTTGTATACTATACTTGCACTGTTTCGTCCACCGACAATCATTGAATGAAATGTATTGTGTGGTGGTCTCCTGTTTACTCTGCCCTGCTACGACTAGCTGATATGAATGAAAAGTTCTTTCCTATATGTCTGGTGGCTGCAAGAATTTACGATTTACAGTGCTGGCCTAGCTCGTCTCTTCTGCAACTGTTTAATTGTTGAGAGAAATTATAAAATACTCTTCAAAATACTAATACTCCTCAAGTTACTTTATTATATTTAATACAAAGTATTAACATTTATTAGACTATTTACATTCACATTAAACTTAAAATAGTTTATTTGACCATTGAAGTAACGATTTTACCAAGACATTATTTTATACAGTTATCTAACAACAGCTTTTGATAAATTTGGCGATATAAATATGCAATAAATAAAATATGCGAAAGATTAAACGTCATTTTTTACTTATAAACAATATATAAACAATGTAAGATCGCTATAAGATTTTAATCATTTTAAAATCCTTTAAAATGAGAGCTTGTAAGGTTATTTTTGTTAATTTGCTGCTTCATTATTGCACAAATAGCTTCAAAAGTCAATTTATTTGAAAATTAATAATAACTTTTCTAATAATGCACAAAAATCTTTAATTTCGCGTAAAAATAGGAACAACATCACAAATATTCAGCTTCAGAATCGGTAAACTAATTTTTCGAAACCAAACGGATTTTAAAGACATTTTACGGATTTATTATCAGATGTCGCTATTTGCGTCCATACGAAGCCATGTTAGGGTTGCTTCCCAAGACAGTAAAGATTTATTTTCACATTCAGAGCGTCTGTGAATACCTGTCTCTGATGATCCCTTTTAGGGTGAAATACGTATAAGCTGATATACGTGAAATCAAATCTTAACTGTCTTTTTCCTTTTATTCAGCTTTAGAAATTGCAAGAAGTTTCACTTAATAGTTATTGCAAAATTGAAATTGTTTATCCCAGAAACCTTTTATCTACAATGTTATTATGAGTAAACTGTTCGGTTTACAAGAATTCTAATGCACCAAATTGAAGACAAAGTCTTATGTTATCAAATTAAATCATTTTACGATTAAAAAGTTTATTTTAAATGTTATAAAATAGGTTTACAATAGTACTGTGATTTTAAGCTTGTATACATTAGTTTTTAGTTAACTACTTAATTTTTTTTATTCGAAATGTTGGCATCTTTACATTTAAAAAAGTGCATCTTAAAACCCGAGTTAGCCCTGTTTTTCATCTGTTTTTCTTTATAAACATTAAAAATTTTAAAAAGCGCCATTTGAAAGTGTAAAAAATTCAAGTTCTGACACAAAATTGTTTAAAACGATTCCTTTAAAAATAAGTCAATGATGGGCAAAAGATAAATGGTTTAAAATGAAGCGATTTTCCAATTCTAGATTTTACTATTTCAAAAAAACTAAATGTATAACTTCAAATTTATGAAAGTCGCAATATATCCGGTTCTAATCAACGAAAATTTATGTTTTTTTAATTTGGGGTACCTCGTTGCATAGATTATAAAACTGCAATTAGTTAATTGTTTATTTAACCGAGTAATTTATTTAAACTATTTAAAATCAACATTTATCTTGCAGAATTTTACTTTTCTTTCATTATTAGTAGTAGATAAGGTTATGAAATGATAGGTAACTTAAATATTTAGGTATTATAGTTATAAATAATATCTTAAAAAAAAATTGAAAACAAAATGATGTAATACTAACTAATAAAAGAGACATATCACTCAGCTCAATTTCTCTAATTTTATAGACACGTAGGTTGAGTATGCATAACCTAAAAATGCATTTTTTTTTTTTCGAAAAAAGCGTATAACTTTTTTTTGGACATGACTGCAGGTGAATTTTTTTTTATTTTGTGTATCTGATCAGAAATTATATCTCTGATTTTTTCAGATTTTCCCGTATGGTGCGCCATCTTCAAAAATCCGAAAAACTGTTTTTTAGTGAATTTGATATATTTTGAAGTCTGTAAAATGGAGAAAATCCCCTTAAACCCTAAAAATCTGAAAAAAAAATTAAAGAGGTGTTTCGCTCAATTTTTAAATGTCTTGACGGCCTCATTGAATTTAGAATATATATAACCTATAGAAAGCCTCGATTTAATCCATTTTGAAGTCTATAAAATAGTGAAAATCTCCCAAAATTATTTTAAGATGGCGTACCGTACAAAAAAATCTGAAAAGAATCAGATATATAGTTTTTGATCAAAGTTATACGCTTTATTTTTCGAAAAAAGTACATTTTTAGGTTATGAACACTTAACTTATGGGCCTATAAAAAAATTACCAAGTTTTTTGAAACTTCAACTATGCGTGTCAATTTTTTGAAATTTTTAGATTGATTTCATCCCACCTAAAAGAAATAAAAACGAAAAATGGACGTTTTTGAGGGTATGGGTGGGGAGAGGGGGGTAGCGGGCAAAAATTCCACTTAGCCTTATTTTTTAATCACATAGAACGTAAAATAATGAAAAAAATTGAATTATGGGAGGGAGATCATGTTGCCGTTTTGTCAACGTACCCTTTGAAATTATGAATTCAGTTTATGTAATAATAAATCGCTTCGCTTTTAAACACTTGGACCTTTTAATGTTTCAAATGATGCTTTTTAAATTCCTTAATATTTATAAAGAATGCCCTGGTGAATTTTTGAAAATATAATAGTCACTTTTATGGATTTAAAACAAACGACTGATAAAATATGTAAAGTAGATACTGAAATAATACTATTACATATTCGAAACAAATATTTTTAAATGCCCATTTTATGTACCTACTATGTAAACATTAAACAACATGTAATCGGTGAAGGATTACCTTTGGATATAGGGAACTTCGTTAAAACTACAAGCATGATATTTCATATAAAATTATTGACTAACTTTGCTTATCATTAGACTTCGGCAAATATGCATATTGCATATTTTGCATATTGTGCATATTTTATGCAAATATTTCATATTTTGGCATATTTGTATAAAAGTTTGCATAAAGTGCATAAAAGTTCAGATTTTTATACTGTATTTGAAAATTTTTAAACATACCAATTTATTTCAATTCTTGTATAAAATTTTGTAGTCATTTTAATCAAGAAATGATCCAAGTACGTAATCTCTACAGGTACAAAACATTTACAATTTCAAAGAAGATCAATTTAAGTAGCCCTCAACATTCTTAGAAAGTCTCGGTCACTGAGGCATTCAGTTATTGGATAATCGCTAAGGGTTCGCTCATTTGCATTTTATGATCTAATTACCAAATCTATCTACAATTTATTGTATCTTAACAGCAGGTAAACGGCTAATAGTTTTGTTCCTAATTTAGGGATTTTCCAAAATCTCCCAGTTTATTGAATTAGGTACCTAAACATTTCTAATTTGATGCTCAGATTTGTAAATCATTTTTGTTTTGATATTCAAAGCGTAAACACTCGTTGTGCGTAACAAAAAGGAAGATTGTGATTTTATAATGCCTAAAACAACCAGTGCTTCAACTTGGATTAAACCTTATAAAGAGCTGTCTATGGATATGGGAAAAATCTACTGTTCAGTCTGTGGCAAAATTGTAAGTATCTAATATTTTCTATTAAATATCTAATATTTCATACATACAGGGTGTTTCCAAATGACACTTACAACGTTTGACTGTAGATACTTCTCGAAAAATTGAACAAAACGATATAGTTAATGAGGGGTCAAACTTATTTACTTTTCGAGATACAGGGTGTTAAAATTAAAAAAAATTAAATTCTTTTAGTTAATAACAACAATAACTTTAAAACCAATAAACGTATTTACTTGAAATTTAGTACTCGTAGGTTGTTTTTAAATGAAAAATAGCTTCCTTTAGTGAGAAAAAATTGTCCATGGTACAATACAATGGTGTGTATTTAGAAAAATTTTTCACCTTTACTTTTTTTTTATGAAATCAGCTATTCTAAAACACAATTATTTTTATTGTAATTGAATTAACAAAAAAAAAACTTTTGTTGAATTTTAAAATAAGTTATATGATGTATCTACTAATGGTTAGTAACAAAAACTAATTTGTGGATTAATACTGCATTTAAAACACTTAGCGAGTGTTTTTTTTTCCAAACCAGTTATTTGATTAACCAAAAACACCTTGTATATTTTTATATTTTAAAGGTTGGGTTAAAATAAAGGTTTTTATTTTTATTTATAGATAGCATGTGAGAAGAAATTTCAGATAGACCAACATGTGAGAACTGCTTCACACATTGCAAAAAAAGGAAAAATAGGAGGAAAACATCAAACTTCAATGGCTAAATGTTTCCAATCTACTTCAAAAAAATTAGATGAGCAAGAAACTTTTAATAAAGACTTGTGTCGCGCATTAGTGTCTGCAAACATACCGCTTTCAAAATTAGCAAATGTAAATTTTAGTTCGTTTCTAAAAAAATATTGCAAACTTAATGTTCCAAGTGATCGGTCTCTAAGAAGAAATAATGTGAACGGGCTATACTCGTCGGTGTTAATTAATATTAAGGAAGAAATTGCAGATAATTATTTTTACATATCTGTAGACGAAACCACTGATTCCCCAGGAAAGTATATTGCTCATTTATTGATTGGTGTTCTTAAAGAAGATACCTTACCAAAATCTCATCTTATTTCATGCCAGCAACTTGAGAAAACAAATGCTTTAACAATATCGCGTTTTTTTACAAGAAACATTAGCAACTTTTTTTCTTCCGACAACTATTCCTTCTAATAAATTACTGCTTATTTTATCGGATGCTGCTCCTTATATGGTGAAAGCAGGACAAAATTTAAAAATATTTTTCCCAGATTTAATACATGTTACTTGTGTAGCGCATGGATTAAACAGAGTTGCAGAGGAAATACGAAAAAAGTTTCCTCTTGTAAATACCATGATATCCAGTGTCAAAAAAGTATTTCTTAAATCTCCTATAAGAATTCAACTTTATAAAGAAATGCTACCTAACATTCCTCTTCCACCACAACCTATTTTAACGCGATGGGGAACATGGTTAGAAGCAGCTAATTTTTATGCAGATCATTTTGTTAAAATAAAGAACATAATTGATACGTTAACAGATGAAAGTTCCCAATCTCTTTTGGATTCTAAACAAACTTTTCAGAGTAACTTGCTTCAACAAGAACTTTCATTTATAAAATCAAATTTTAGTTTTGTTCAAAAAACAATTACTCAGAATCACCAAAACTGTCATTGTTCGAAAGTACAGCATTAATAAAAGAATTTGCGTCATGTTGTCGGAACGTTAGAGGTAATATTGGAAAAGATATTTTAAAAAAATTTGAAGCTACTATGGAAAAAAATAAAGGTTACCATATTCTTTCTGAAGTAGTCAGTGTTCTAGCTGGAAATATTTCGGAAACAATTAATTTAGAACAAAATGTTTTGGTTAGTTTGAAAAATGCTCCCGTTATATCAGTTGATGTTGAACGAAGTTTTTCCATATATAAATATATGTACTCAGACAGAAGCCACAAGTTTTTGTTAGAAAATTTTGAACACCACTTGGTCATTTATTGTTACCATAATTCTAAATAAGTTTATTCATACTTAAAAATGATGTAGTTACTTAAAATAAATGTAAATCTTAATGAATAGTAGGAAATATTTAGTTATGTACACTTTTTTTTTTAAATAAAATTGTTACTATTTTACGATTTTTTTATTTATTTGTATGCATATTTTGTAAAATATTTGCATATTTTCGGATAAACACGTGCATATTTATGCGCATATTTTCTACATTTTTATTTGCATATTTGCCGAAGTATTTTCAAGCCGCTGGGATAGGTCATAGGAGTTAGTTTCCTTAGCTACCTTATGTTCCGGATTTCAATTAAATAAATTTCTATGTTTGAGGATTCCATTGTTTACTTTAAAACAGCAGTTGCAAGGTCGGACCTCACCATTTATTTTTTTAAGAAAATCGGTTGCCAATTGACTAAAACATTGAATAATTTCCATTCTTAGTCACCCATATGATATACTCGTAGATAACCCAATATTGACCCTACAGGGCGCGACATGTGTCTAACGGAGTAGTGATTCATTTTTATTACAATTTAGTCACCAGTCATTAAACAAATTTATTTTATAGCACTGTAGGACAGGTAGATGTACTCGTACATAAGGTCCCCAACTTCCGGAAAGAAATTCGTAGAATTTTACCTGCTTCGCTTAATGTATATCTAGAATCAGCTGACGCGACGTTTCAAATGTACAGAAGATTTGTTAAATTATCATAATTAGGTGGTCTAGGCACGTAATTATATAAATATAAACAAAATAATTCCATTGGAATCCGCCGACCACAGTCCATCCGATGAGAGGATATAAATAGGCCTGCACTTGTTTATAACGATAATTCATTAATTAATAGTTCAGTTAATTGTATTAAGAGCGTGTATTTATATTTCGGCAAATAACTAGTTTGTATTATATTTTGAAAATAAAGTTTTTAAAAACAAAGTGTCTACAAAAATAAACTTAATTGGCGCAGTCAGTAGGATTCCTGAAGGTTGAAGCAGTTTCCTGAAGGCGAATTATTAGAAAATTCCCAAGAAAAGCAAAAATCAACCGTTGGTTTCCACCATTTGTCTGGAGAATCTACGTACCAGCATAACAAAGTAAGTTACTGAGAAATTTTATATTCCTGTCTTACTTTCCTTTTACTGGTTATTCTTTTTATTGAGTATAGAATTTTTAATTTAACTAAGTTTTTGCCGAACAAGAATATTTTCTTTCTTATATATACTCTTGTTAGAGATTTCTAATTTTGAAATTCTTTTTCTACAGAGTAGATTATTTTAAAATATATTTGTATTTGAAAGTTTAATAAAAAAGAAAATTTTTATATATATTATAGAGAATATTTTTTAATGCAAACTGATATTGAGGATCTAGTTGTAAATCTAAACAAAATGGCACTTAATCAAACACCTACTATTCAAGCAGCAAAAGCTCTTGCAGACTTTTTACCTACATTTAATGGCGATTCTCTGAAACTGGAAAGTTTCGTACAAAGATGCGACAAATACTATCTTACGTACGGACAAACCACAGATAATACCTTAAATGATTTTACTTTCAATGTTATTTGTTCAAAGTTACAGGATAATGTTTTAAATTTTATTATGTGCCGACCAGATTTAAATACCTGGCCTCTAGTCAGAGAAACGTTAAAAAATAATTTTGGCGATAGAATTGATAGACAAACGCTCACTAAAGAATTTTTACAATTAACGAAAAGTAGAAACGAAAACATTCTTGATTTTGTTGCAAAAATTTCTCAACTTAAATCAAGAATAGAAGTTAAGATTAATTCAGAAACAGAATTAAATGCGGATAGAAAATTAATATTAATGGATCAAACTGAAAGCAATTCTATCGACATTTTATTAGCAAATGTAGACGAAAAAACAAGAACAATATTAGAAATTAGAGAACCTAGAACATTTATTCAAGCTTCAGATATTATATCTAGACAATTTTACAATGATCAAAGAATTCAATCTTTAAATCCTTTTAATAAATTTAATAAAAGTAAACCCAATTTTCAAAATCATAAATATATGCAAAATTCGAACCAAAATTTCAATTCTAATCATAATTCTAACTTTAAAAATTTCCAAAATAGTACAAATAAACATTTTCAACAAAATCGACCTAATTTTTCAAATTTTAATCATCAATATACAAATATGCATTCTTATTCACATAATCCTAATTTTAACCAACCCAGTCATTCGAGGCAAACATTTCCTAGCCAACCTATAAATATTCAATCAAAACCAATTCATAAAAAGTATTTTACTAATGAACAAGTATTCGGTAAACCCAAACATGTTTTCGATCCAAAAAATGCCCCAAAAAATACATATCAGCCAGAACCAATGTCCACCACATCGAGAATGCCGTCCGTTAAACAAAAATTCCAATTTCAACAAAGGGCTCCTCCTAATTTTCAAGTAGAAGAACTTTATAATCTATCAGAAGATGAAATTGAAAATAATCCATGTTCATGTTCCTGTTCTCAAAATTATCATTCCTATTCTCCAAATTCGAAAAATTACAAATACGAATCTCAAGATCAAAATCAGTCAAATTTTCCCGAGCGTATTCAGCAAAGTCCAAACGATTAGCAAAACAAATCGATTTAAATAATATAGTCCCTAATTCACTGCCATACATTCAAATAAATTTTCCAACTCCAATAAAATTATTAATAGACACAGGATGTCACCCATCTCTTCTAAGACCTTATGTTGCAGAAAAATATTTCCCTGATAAAATTACCCGTCATACTACTCCTATAATTACTTGTGCAGGATCAAGAGAAGCACAATTTAAAGCCAAAATTCCCCTTCTAAAAGAATATAAATTATTAGATTGCTTAGATTTTGTACTATTTGATTTTCATAATTATTTTGATGGAATTATCGGAATAAGAGATTTACGAAAATTACACTTAAATTTAGATATAAACAGTGGAATTCTTTTTAACAAAACCGCAATGATACCGCTGAACTATAGGAAAAATTTTAATATTCAAAAAATAGAAATTCCCGCTTTATCTACGATAATAAAAGAAATTTATACCTCATTGCCTAGTGGTGATTTTTATTTACAGGAAATAGAAAACCAAAATAAAACAATAAAAATTCCATCTAGCCTAATAAACATAAACAACGGAAAGACCAAAATTGAATTTATCAATAAATCTTTCCACACTGAATTAATCAGTATAGATGATAATTTTTTAAATAACTTTGTGGAAAATATTGAAACAAACAAATACAATTACTTTTCCATGGAGGAAGTTATGAATATTTCCACAAGTAGTAATGATTTTAATGTAGAAGAAATAAATGATAATATTGAAGAAAATTTTAGAACAAAACACTTAAACGAAGAGGAAAAGAAAGCACTTCGGTTATTAGTTAGAGAATATCGAGACATATTTCATCATCCTAGTAATAAATTAACATTTACAAATGAAGTAAAACATAAAATTAAAACTAGTGATGAAATTCCTGTATACTCTAAGACTTATAGATATCCCTTCGTACATAAAGAAGAAATAAGAAGACAAATAAGTAAAATGTTAGAAGATGGAATAATACGACCATCTCAAAGTCCGTGGAGTTCCCCAATTTGGATTGTTCCAAAAAAGCTAGATGCTTCTGGAAAACAAAAATGGAGAATTGTAGTAGACTACAGAAAACTGAATGAAAAAACAATTGATGACCGCTATCCTTTACCTTCAATTCAAGATATATTAGATAAATTAGGACGATGCCAATATTTCACTACATTGGATTTAGCCTCCGGTTTTACACAAATCGAAATGGATGAAAATTCAATTCTGAAAACAGCGTTTAATGTAGAAAATGGTCATTACGAATATCTTCGGATGCCATTTGGTCTTAAAAACGCACCGGCTACGTTCCAAAGGGTAATGGATAATGTACTTAAAGACATATTAAATAAAATATGCTTCGTATATATGGACGATATAATCATATTTTCAACTTCTCTTCAAGAACATGTTAGTAATATAAAACAAGTTTTCAAAAGATTAAGAAAAGCTGGATTAAAAGTACAGCTCGATAAATCTGAATTCTTTTGTAAAGATGTAGAATTCTTAGGACATGTTATAACTCCTCAAGGTATTAAACCAAATCCAAAGAAAATATATGCAATAAAAAACTTCCCAATTCCAAAAACAGCAAAACAAATTAAATCATTCTTAGGACTTATCGGTTATTATCGACGATTTATTAAAAACTTCGCTAAATTAACTAAGCCATTAACTTCTTGTCTTAAAAAAGGTGTCCAAATTAAACATACTCCCGAATTTATTGAAAGTTTTGAACTTTGTAAAAATATTCTAATGAATGATCCCATTTTGCAATATCCTGATTTCGAAAAACCTTTTAATGTAACAACCGACGCCTCTAATTTTGCAATCGGTGCTGTTCTCTCCCAAGGTCCCATAGGTAACGATTTACCTGTTGCTTTCGCATCTAGAACCCTAAATCCCGCCGAATGTCACTATAGCACAATCGAAAAAGAACTTTTAGCCATAGTTTATGCTGTCAAATATTTTAGACCCTATTTATATGGTACAAAATTTAATATTGTCAGTGATCATAAACCTTTGCAATGGCTTTTCTCACTAAAGGAACCAAATTCCAAATTAATAAGATGGAAGTTAAAATTAGAAGAATATGATTATAACATTATTTATAAAAAAGGTAAATTAAATACGAATGCAGATGCTCTTTCACGAGTAGAAATTCATCCTCTCGAAACTGAAGATGACAATCTCTCAGTCTTAATGAACTTAGACCCTAGCGAGTTTATCAGTTATGAAACTGAAACGCAACTAAGAAATTTAGACTCTCAAGAAATTATATCTAGATCTCCTTTTAATTTTGATAACATTTCATCAGAAAATATAGATATTAATCCTTATCAAGATATAACACAAGAATTCATAGATGAAATCATTGATACAGAATTACCGACATCAAATAATGTCTCAGAAAATATGAAAAATAAAACATTAACACCTGAACAAACACCTGAAGTAAATTCCAGTCCAAAAATCAAAATCCTACAAGATATTGTTATTTCTAACAAAGAAGAAAATAAAAAAGATTCAGACGACTTAGAAACTGTTCATACAAGTCTAGAAGATCCTATATTAAAAATACCTTATACAGAAAAAGCTATAAATGTATATAAAAATCAAATTATAATCTCCTCTAGTAATACTACACAACCAAAAAACACATATGTAAAAATATTTGATAAAAATAGATACTATTGGCAAATACCTAAAGAAAATTTTGAAGAAAAACAATTTTTATGTTTAGTAAAAGAAATTATAAGACCCAACAAAACATATTGTTTATTGTTTAAAGATAAAAACCTAGAGATACCATTTATTCGTTTCATGGAAAATAACTTTAAAAATAATGCATTTTTCCTTATTATTTCAAATAAATTTCTAACAGACATAACAGACGAAGAAGAAAAAGCAGAAAAACTTAAATTCTATCATGAAACTAAAACAAGTCACAGAGGAATTAATGAAAACCTCGCTGCGTTAAAAAAGCATTTTTATTGGCCAGATATGGACAAAGACATTTCAAATTATATTAACACTTGTGATTTATGCCAAAAATCAAAATATGAAAGGCATCCCACTTCTCTTGTTTTTAAACCAACACCAATCGGAAACTCTCCCCTAGAACATCT
This sequence comes from Diabrotica undecimpunctata, assembly GCF_040954645.1. NCBI lineage: Eukaryota > Metazoa > Arthropoda > Insecta > Coleoptera > Chrysomelidae > Diabrotica > Diabrotica undecimpunctata. The sequence continues at coordinate 55,382,006 of NC_092812.1, forward strand.
ATATATTGACACATTCAAATTTAGTAGTCAAAATTTCCTAACAATCATTGACAGTTTTTCAAAATTTGGTCAAGCATATCCTATTAATTCCATAAATGCTGTTGAGATAGTAAATAAATTAATATTCTTTATTAGTCATTACGGAATTCCTAACAGAATAACATGTGATAATGGCATAGAATTCAAAAATAAAACCTTCCAAGATCTCTGTCTTCTTCATCGTATAGATATTCACTATACAACTGTGTATAATCCTAATAGTAATAGTCCCATTGAAAGATTCCATTCTTCTATAATTGAAAGTTTAAGAATACTAAAAGAAGAAAAAGAAAATATTCCTATTAATATTCTAATGAGTTACGCGATACTAGCATATAATAATAGTATACATAATAGCACAGGTTACACTCCTTTCCAAATTATGCGAGGAAAACTAGAATATAAAAATCCTTTTGAACTAGATGAAAACGAACGCATAACACAATACATATATGAACATTCAAATAACTTAAATATACTTAATGATTTTATTCGAAATAAACTAACAAAAACAAATAAATTCAAGTTTATACAAACACCACACTGTTCTAGTCGAAATGTCAAAATCATACGCAAAAAGCTTTAATATTCTTAAAGAAAATCAAAACCTGATTAGTAAACAAATGACAATAATGGCACAAGAATTAAAAGAAATAATAAATGTTGAAAAAGCTTTCTCACTAAATATAGTAATCGATAATCTAATAAATCAATTACATGATTTGCAAATTGTTATTAATAATATAGAGACCGCAATATCATTGGCAGAATTGAATATTCTTCATAATTCTATTATTAAACCTTCTCAACTAGAATCAATAATTACAAGTCTAAATACAGTATATGGAACACAAAATATTCCAAAACTTAAAAATTTTATGAATTATTATAATCTCTTTTCTACTCAAGTTCAAATTCACAAGAATTTGGTTATTTTTAAAATTCATACTCCAATTGCCAGTAATTCCTATAGATATTTCCAAATTTATCCTATACCTCTAAATAACCTTACAATTATTCCTGGCCAACCTTTCCTACTTCTCAGTAGCAAAGAAAATTTGATGACAGCCAAAAGATGTCCCGAAATTGAAAATTATTATTATTGTTTAAAGAAGACTTTACAAGAAAATTCTCAACCATGCTTAAGTAAACTTATAAAAACTGGAAAAAATGAATGTAAAAGTACGAATATACATTTAAAGAAAACCACAATATCAACTATTAATTCGAATCAACTAGTAATCATTCCTGTTAATTCAGCAACGTTAGAAACCAATTGTGATAAAAATGGAATATATAAAATAAGCAAACCATCAGTCATCACTATGGGAAAATGCCAGATAACAATCAACAATCAAATATATGAAAAAGAAGAGACAATCCACGAAGAATATATATTCGACTTACCAAGATTTGAATATAAAGAAAATATAACGAATCTACCCATACTAAAATTGAAAACATTGGATAGCAGCGAAATTAAGAAGATACAGAAAATAGCAGAAAATATAGAAATGCCCGAACTAAAAGCAGTCCCAACATATCACAACTGGACCAACTCAAGTTTAATTATTATAATTGTACTAATAATTCTTGTTTTAGCAATCTTTAAGGTGTTCAAAAGTAAATTCAAAGAATACTGTACCAAAAGGAAAACCCAGAAGACAAAAAATGGCTCAGAAAAACCAAGTCCCTTGTTTTCAGAGCTTAAGGAGGGAGGAATTATATAAATATAAACAAAATAATTCCATTGGAATCCGCCGACCACAGTCCATCCGATGAGAGGATATAAATAGGCCTGCACTTGTTTATAACGATAATTCATTAATTAATAGTTCAGTTAATTGTATTAAGAGCGTGTATTTATATTTCGGCAAATAACTAGTTTGTATTATATTTTGAAAATAAAGTTTTTAAAAACAAAGTGTCTACAAAAATAAACTTAATTACGTGCTTTTAACAATATTGTGGCTACTGATCTACAAGAGGATAATATTTTGTGGTTTATTTTACTAGGGTTTCAAGTGTTCTAATAACTCTTAAGAGAAGTAGATGTTTAGGAATTTTACCTTTGTCAAAAAATAATATTTAAATGGACCGAAACGATTTTGTTATCTTTTAGAAATCGCAATTCGGAAAATACGTTATAAATTCACTCAATTTATAGGGTTGGAAGGAATGTGTAATATGATGGTAATAAAAAAAAAATAGTTACTTCACGGAAGATCTTCCAATATACTGAAAGACATTATTTGGTTTAATCCCAGGAAAGCTATTTGATAATGTAGCAAGCGGGTTATTTATTTTTTTATTTATTTATTTATTAAAACTTACAAACACCACCTAGGTAGTAATTACATGTAAGAGTGCTCATTACTTGGTATAAAAATATACACACAAAAAATACAATATACTACAATATACACACAAGTACAAAATAAAAACACAGAAAGTAAAACACATTAAAAAAAAAGATGCAAGTTAATAAAATTTTAAAATTCAGTCCATTACTTATCTATTCATAACATTTTTTAATACCCCTTACACTACAGGTAAAGAGGTCTATATCAGAGATCTATATTAACTCATTACACTGATATTGCATATAGTTTATTATTGCACAAGAATTATATGGACTACAAGAAAATAGGTCATTACTGTTTACCCTTAGGTTGACCTTTGGCACATGAAACCTAATAAAGTTGATCAAACCACATGTCTTATATTTAACATTGTTAATGACATTATGAATAAACACAACACAATGCATGTTTCTTCTTTGGTCTAATGACTGCAAGCCAAATATTTGAAGCAACTCTTTTGATGGCGTAAGGTGAATATACACATTGTATTTCTTAAGGTATAAATACCTTAGAAATCTTTTTTGTACCTTTTCTATATGATTAATATGAACTTTGGCCTCAGGAGTCCATACCACTGATGCATATTCCAAGTTTGGTCTGACTAAAGCGTTATATAGTCTAATGGTTGTGTTTATACTAAAGTGTTTGGAATTTCTTATTACAAATCCGAATATTTTGTAGGCCTTATTAACAATATTTATATAGTGTTCATTAAATTTCATGTTAGCCTGTAAGTATATTCCCAGATCTTTACATTTGGTTTTCCTAGCTACTACACAATTGTCAATTCTATAATTATTTTGAATGTAGTCGATTTTGCGAGTAAAAGATATGACTCCACACTTCTTAATATTCAAGATCATATTGTTGTTCCTAAACCATTCCACAACTGAGGTCAGGTCCTGCTGTAGTAACTGACAATCATTTGAAGTATGTATAGTCTGAAAAAAAGCTTAAAATCATCAGCATAGATCAAACTAGAAGAAAATTTAAGAGATTGTGGTAGTGAGTTGACAAAAATTAAGAAAAACAAAGGCCCTAAGTTGCTCCCTTGGGGGACACCAGATGTAGCCTGAAATTTATCTGATAAACACCTACCAATTTTGACTCGTTGAAACCTTGAATCCACATACGATTTTATAAATGTACAAGCATCATGCGAAAAACCAAACTCATTCAATGTCGATAAAAGAATGCCATGGTCAACCATATCAAAGGCCTTTGAGCAGTCAGTCATTATTAAATATAATTGGAGTTTATTATTTATTGCCTCACTAGCAAAATTAGACAGAATGCACAGATTACTAGTTGTGGATAACCCAGGCAAGAAACCATGTTGTTCTGGAGCAAAATCATTTTCAAAATTTTTCAGTATATTCATATAGAGAATAGATTCAAATATTTTAGCCAGTGAATTAAGGATACTTATAGGACGATAGTCTTCTATATTGTTTCTATTACCTGATTTAAAAACTGGAGTAATGGTAGCCTCTTTGAGTTTGTCTGGAAAGGTGTTAGTTTTAAGAGATAGATTAAATAAATGTGATAATGGCTTTTGAAATATATCAGAAAATCCTTTAAATATATAGGCAGGGATATTATCACTACCTGTGGCCTTTTTTGGCTTTAATTTTTTTATACTAACCTTCACATCTTCTTCACTAATAACTGAAAAGTTAAAAGATCCCTGTGAACTACCCTGATGTGTGGATGATACCTGATAAATTGAGCTAAAATGATGAGAGAAAGCCATGGCAATATCCTGAGGGCCTGTATATGTATGATCATTTAAAGACATCTCGTGAGGAAAACCGCTGGTTTGTCTCCTACTTCTTATGAATGTCCAAAAACTATTTGGGTCATGCAAAATGTTATCTTCAATATTATTTTGATGCTGCATAAATTCATTTTTGATTTGCTTTTTAATAGTATTTCTAAGACTCTTGAATTTATAGTTATCGATAGCACTAGCTTTCCTTATTTTTATATGTTTGCTTAATTTGTTTTTTTGTCTGATTTTTTTAATAAGGTCTATACTAAAATAAGCTGGATATTTCTGTTTTTGTCTATTCTGAATAATTTTTTTTGGGATGGCTTGATCAATGCAGTCATACAATATATCGTAAAATTGATTAATACAATCTGTAGCAGTTATACAATTATACATATCTGACCAGTCAGGTCAGATCAAACAACGGTATGGGGTGTCACTGAGTAGGGCAATGTAAGTTACCAATGAAAATACGTGTACAAAAAATACATATATAAAAAAAATATGTCGCAAATACATTGAATTTTACTGAAGTGAAAGACGAAAGAAACCTCGAAACCAAAATATCGGAGTGGACCTTCTTCTTTTTGTGATATTGGCGACCACATTAACCGATCTATTCTTTCACATATAATTAGTAATATAAATTATATAGTTACATACCTAAATACATAAGTTGTTTCCTTCCGATAAGGAGGCCTGTCATTATCAGTTTCTTCATTTCCCACAGAAATAATAATTGGTTCTATTGTCTCCTCTATTAACATATCGAGTTTCCAGAAGCTTCCTCTGATATGACACGTCTCAAAGCTTTTTGCCAATTGTCAGATAAAATTTATGATATGGAGTCAGATAATAGTTGACGAACGATCTTTTATTTAACTTCAATTTCCAGTTCAGAATTCGTTATCAAAATAAAAATTCAATAAATTATTTATTTTGTATGATAATGATTTCTTAAGTGGAAATTAAAATGTCTAATAAAAAGATTATTTTACATCACATTCTGGCGTATTCCTAGTAAATATTATTAGTTAATGTAATGTTACAACAAATTTTAGGTATACTGCTACAATAAATGATTATGAAATTAAATATCTTACAACACAGATGTGGTGTTTGTCAAAAGGTACTTTGAGAAAACTAAAAGTAAATTATATATTTTTGTTGATTTTTAATGTCCAGTCCAGAACACATTACTAAAATATTTTGAGAATGAGTTCGGGACTGGCAATAAGGTCAATAAAAGAGTAATTTTATTTTGCCTTTACTTTTTAAATATTGCTTGTAACTGATATAGGCTAATTGTGTCTTAAGGTTTTGATATGAAGTTAGGAATTACTTCAGAAATTGTCACATATTAAAGATCTATTTCAAAGGACACTACCACTAATACATAAGAAAGGAAATAAATAGTATAGTAAAGAAATATATTTATTATTAAAATCTACAAACTACTATTACTAAAATTATAAATTCTCTTCATCTCCTCTTCTTCCTTTTCATAATCCTCTTACAATTGTTGTACAATTTCCAAGGTGCGCATTTTCGCTTTTGCTTGATTATGCCTGGGCAATTGTTTCACTAATAGGTCAATTATTTCAAAAAAACAGTCAACATAATCCTTTTCCCCACTTTTGACATTGCCTCTATCAGTTTTAACCTATTATTCTGAGAATTCTCCAATAAGCCCAGTTTATTTGTTGTGAAGGTGTTTTCTGCTCCAATTTGTCCCGTGGGACAAAATGCGGAACAAAGTGCTGGAGAAAGTCCGGCGTGCATCCCTAATATCGACTCTCTAAGTTACTTTCATCAACCACTCGCAACTAGTTTGGAGAATAAATTGAAGCGTTTATTTGAAAAACAACACTTGTCCAAAAATTAAATTTTTTTGGCAAATCAAGAAAAACTGCCCAGCTTCAATTTATTTCAAATCTTACTCTTACTAAGATATTCATTGGAAGGAATGTGGATATCAAAATAATTATACAAGTTGATTTCATATTTTTATTGATATTTTAAACAAAAATCGGTAGAAAGTTAGCAAAATATATTGGAAAATGAACATACACCATGCGGTCCATATGTATGGAATAAATTCATTTTTAGCGTTATTATGTACTATCTGAAAAAAAAACTGAAACAGGTCAATTTTTATTCTTCAATTGACAATTTGCAGTATGAAAATATTATCCCCTTCCAGCACCCCCTTTGAATTATAAGCACCCCCTCGAAAATTTTAAATAACAAAAGGGGTCGTGTGGCACCTTGTTAGAAAGGGATTTTAGTCCTCTGTTTAGCAATATAAAGTTTTTTGAGTTTGTGCGATCATAACTGAGAAAATTGATTTTTACAATTAAATTAAATGTTTAACTTGACCACCATTATTCACCTCTTGACAATAACCGAGGCGATTTTGGAATTCTCGTACAACATTTTTTATGACCTCGGGGGTTATTTTGTTAGTTTCTTCCGTTATCCTTACTTTTAAATCAGCAATATTGCCTGGTCTATTAAAATATACTTTAGAAATAATCAGGTATTTTCGTATCTGTTCTGCTAAACATTAGGGGAAAAACTTTGAAGATAAAAATATTAGTCAAAAAGCCAAATAAACAATTGATATGAATCTAGTAGGCTGCTGCCATTTAGGTATTTAAAGTTACTAAAAGACGTAAGTATAATATTTGTGCGGGTATTAAATTTAATTATGGCTCATTGGTCCGAGACTCATAGAATAGACATTTTAATTATGATTGGTTTTCGTAATAAAACAAGAACTCAAAAGGAGGTTTGTGAAATGTTTAATAATAAATACCCTGGTCAACAAGTTTCGCAGTCTACAGTTAGAAAAATTGAAAAGAAGTTTCGTTATACTGCACATGTAAAAAATATTGAAAAACCAGGTAGAAATGTTAAATTTACTAATGAAAGAATGTTAGATGTACTTCTAGAGATTGAAGAAAATCCGCATAAGACAACTCGAAAACTGGCCACCGTCAATGATGTAAGTAAATCATCTATTTTGAGAGTTTTGCATAAAGAAAAATACCACCCTTACAAAGTTCAGTTGGTTCAGGAGTTAAATGAAGATGATCCCGATAGAAGGCAAGAATTCTGTGAAATGATGATGGACAGAATGAACGCAGATTTGCAGTTCATAAACAAAATAGTTTTTTCTGATGAAGCGCCGTTTCATTTAAAAGGAACGGTTAACAAACTCAGAGAAAATCCTCACTGGGTGTGTGAGACTCACGCAATATCCTAAAAAATTAACATTTGGGCTGGTATCATTAACAATAAAATTATTGGTCCATATTTTTTTGAGGGCACAGTTGATGGTGAGATTTATCTAGATTTTTTTATTAACTTTTTAGTGCCTACATTACGAAGATTTTTTCCTGATGTTAATCATCCAAATTAGATAGATCGATCTATTTACTACCAACAAGACAGAACTCTTCCGCATTTTGCACGTATAGTTAGAAATTATTTAAACGAGGTTTTTCCCAATAGGTGGATTGGAAGACGTGGAACGATCGAATGGCCGGCTAGATCCCCGATTTGACTCCTCTCGATTACTTCTTATGGGATTATTTAAAATCGAAAGTATATTTTAATAGACCAAACAGTATTGCTGATTTAAAAGTTAGGATAACGGAAGAAATTAACAAAATAACCCCCGAGGTCGTACAAAATGTTGTGCGAGAATTCCAAAACCGCCTCGGCTATTGTCAAGAAGTGATATTTATGAACAGAGGACTAAAATTCCTTTCTAGCAAGGTGACACACGACCCCCTTTGTTATTTAAAATTTTCGTGGGGTTGCTTATAATTCAAAGGTGGTGCTGGAGGGGATAATATTTTCATACTGTAAATTGTCAATTTAAGAATAAAAATCGACCTGTTTCAGGTTTTTTTCAGATAGTACATAATAACGCAAAAAATGAATTTATTCCATACATATGGACCGCATGGTATAATATCCTTAAACAAAAAATTCTATGAGGCCAATTCGCCACCACTTCTTATTGTCATCGCTAAATAGTTCTACGACTGGAGTATGGTCGTTGGTATCCCCGGATTCTGATTCTAGATTAAGATAAAATTCTTTATTAATAGGATTCTTTAGATATTTAGCTAACTCCATTAGATCGCGAAACATTGGTTGACTTATTTTATTTTTCGCTTTATTTGAGAGTTTTTATTATTTCGCTCTTATCAGAGTTATTTTGTTTTGGCGTTGCTTTTCCAGTAGTGGCGTGGAACGTCCATGGACCGTGATAACTTTGAACTAACTATTAAAACTTGTCCAGAATATTTCTCAGATATTCGGTAAATTCTTGTTGGTTTGAATTAAATTTTTGGTTTTGGATTCTTAAGTTTATATATAATACAACTAGTACCTAATTTTTGTACATTTTACCGTTAATATACTTGTATACAATGATTTATTTGCTATTATAGGAATGATAAGATACAGCTTTTATAAAATCTAACCTACGTATTTGTTGGGATCGTAGTTTATCCATCATTTTCTCCAAAAATGCCAATTTAGCCTTAACAGTAGTATCTTTGATTTTTGCTGGTATATGTAAACTATTGATTTTGACATAAGTGTCTACTTGAAATTCTTTTAACTTTTCAATAAAAATAAAAATAGAAGGATGTGTTGAATAAAAAGAAGAATTAAATCTCGAATGAAAGGATTCACAGGCATTTGTGGTCCTCGCAATAGACGGATTCTGATTAGACCATATGTGTAGTGGAAATAGAGCGCTATCGAAAATGTAATTTTCCAGTAAATAATCTGCATATATATCAAGTGTTGCGTTTATAGGTTTATATGACATTAAATCATAAAGAAAGCATTCTTCAACTTCTGCTGGATTTAAATAAGCTAAACCAAACGTATGCCTTAACCATTTTCCAATTTCTGAATTGGTATCCTTATATTCTTGTACCAAACCCAAAGATTGAATTTTTTTAAACCAGTTTTGGTGTAAGTGAAAACGGCATCCACTAATTTTTGCATTGGACCACATATACAATAAAGCACAGTGAATTGCTTTTTCAAAGTCCACAAATATTTCAGTTGGCTCTAATGATAATTGAAATGTTTCAAAAATCTTAGACCTTAATAAAGAAAATAAATTTTTGTATGTCATTGACAATTTGTCCTTTAACAAACAGTATGCTAAAGGAACATAATGTCCATTTTCCAAGCCATGTATAGTAAATAATTGTAGAAAATATTTGGTACTGTATGAAAATGTACCATCCATATACAAAGTTTTTAATTTACACAACAAACGAATATTTGTCTCGCATTAAAATACAATTACATTTAATTCAGGATGATTTAAAAACAAAAAACTTTCATTGCGACAGGTTTTAGGAGAATAATTACTAACCGCGTTATGGACTTCTGATATGCTTCTTGGTAACGGACCTGGTAACAGTTTACGACGACAGTTGTAAATGTTCTTTCTTATGCTAGCTATGTCAGGAACCGTCAGCAAATTGGCATCACACTCAGCAACAGCAGTTCTTGTAATTTTGGCAGGCTTTTCCGATATGTCCTCTTGGGCTTTTCTTTTACATGCATTGGTTACCATCTTTACTTCAAGCTTTTTTGGATCGGCTTCATGATTATGTACCAAATCACTTCTTGTGATGGTGAGGTCCTCACAGCCTATTGTAAACACTTTTGCGGAACACTTAGTTTTTCTTTGGATGCAGCGCCAAAATATCTCGCCGCTTTTTAACACTTTCTGTTTCGAGAACGAATGATGCTCCACCACTAATAAATCTCGACCACGGGAACTTTTTATCAAACTCATTTTTTAAATATCCGTATACGTGCACAAGTCAACGTCAAACAAGAAATAAATTACAACTGAAATAATTTAGTCACAAGTACACAAGTGCCACGCCCCCCGCCGTGACAATAAATATTGGGAAAACCCGCTTGTCCTGCTTGGGTGCAAATGTCCATCGCCGCTAATTACCTACCTACCTGCTTTACGCCGCGGTGTCGAAATTTCCTATAATAAAATTTGACCCTTCGATTACCCCAGGTACAAAGACAATTTGGTGTCGAAAGTTCGCCCGCCGCTTTCGACTGTCCCAAAATCAAATATAAAAAACATAAAATCAAATTTTATGTTTACCTAGAACCATGATGCATTTACTTGATAATCTTACTCATTTAACTACAAGCAATTTTTTAAGTTGAGTATTTTCTACTAGAATTTTCATACGAAACCGATTGTGAGTGATTTGCTCAGGTAACTCATCCGTCCCGTTTTTTTATATAAATTGTTTCTGGTGCATGGTTAAGAAACTGGAATAAGTCATGGCCAGTAGGCATTTCACAAGAAATAAATAATAAGGCATTACTTTTTACTTGGTGGTTTTGGTTTACGTTTGCGTTATGAAATTTCGATTACTAAAGATTGTTGTGCTTGCGAAGTATTTACAGTGCGTTTCAAACAAAGCACTTCCTAAAACTGGTATATTTATGCAATAATAGTTGTTATTTATTTAGGAAACTAAACAGATGTAAACATATCTTTTACTCTGAGCGTTTTTAGAAATATTTTATAATAGAAGTACCTATTAAAAGTTAATGATGTCATCATCATATACAAGGCGTTTAATTAGTATGTGTAAATATTTTACCTGCACAATTTTGATGTTAAAATATGACTATGTATTTAACCCAAATCACACAAAAAATATTGTTACATTATGAAATTGAGGATATTGCATTTATTAGTTTATTTATTTTCTTTAATTTATTTTTATTTTATTTTATTTTACAATAAATTTGAGCAGGGGTCGCAAAACCCATATGCCCATGTGAATACAATGTTATGTAGTGTGCAATTAAATGGTTACATTACAATAGTTACATTGCTAATAAATATACAAAAACATAGGTATAATAGCAAGTGTTTAGTACAAATTAAATGTTCAACTATGGAGCAAATGGTCATCCAGTTTATTTTTGAAAATATTGACAGATGGAGCATCTATGATCTCAGCCGGAAGGCTATTCCATATCGAGAACACTCGATTACAGAGAAAAAATTGTCTAGTTAATGTTAAAAACATTTCCTTTTTAAACTTAAATTTGTGGCCACGAAGACGATTGTCATTGTCTAGTATAAACATATCCCCCACATTTCTAAAGTTGTATTTTACTATCTGAAACGTAATAATTAAATCTCCTCGAAGTCGACGTTGTTAAAATGTAGTGAGATTGGCCATATGCAGTCTTTCTGTATACGTAGGTCTTGAGCGATCAAAAGACATCCTAGTGCACTGCCGCTGTACGTTTTCGAGAATATTACGATAGCGCATTAATACCGGACACCAAACAGTTCCGCAATATTCTAGACCTGGACAAATTATAAGAGCCTCGGAATGCTAATTCTGTTTACAAATACATAATACAGAACACTTATTAGATACTATGATTTGCTATTATTTACTATTGACCAAGACGCCCCATTAGATAGTATTTCAAACATTGAATCTCCCGCTTCAAGTACAAATAATGGTAGCGACGAAGAAAATGAGAATAATGAAAATTACGAAGTCGTCATGATTGTAGACAATAATTCAGATAGTCAAGCAAACAATTGAAAATATTTAAGATTTATCTTTTTTAGATATGTAAACAACTGACTGAAAAAAGGATTAAGAAGAAGCGAACATCCGAAATCGAAGAGTTTATGAAAGTTTTAACCAAATCACTATCCGCTCCAGACAAACCTGATGACGATCTGCCGGTAGCCAGAAAATAAAATTTCTCATATGCCCCTCAACAAGGTTTAATAGATGCTTAAATGAATTTTCTTGTATAGATTTCGAAAATCACTTGGATAATTTTCCCGCAGCTCTCTCATTAGAAACATATGAATAGAATCTTTTCGTCGTAATAACCACTTTTTTACCCACATTTTTCTCATTCTTTTTTTGCGTAAATGTTTATTTAAAACAAAAATTCCTGTACAAGCTTTTTGCTTTACGTTTGTTGTTTTTAGAAAACATTTTTAAAATGTCAGTCCGCGCTCAGATCTTTTAGCCTGATTAAAATACCACGAGCCAGATCAAATCTGCCTAAAATGCAAGATTTTACTCCACTAACGCGTGAATTTGATACGTCGAGCCAGGCACGCAGATCTGATTCGTATATTTGGTATGTTGGTTAGTGGTTCATCCGAACGAGATTTGTCGCTCGTGTATAGGGCCCTAATTTCAAATTAAAACGAGCTTGATAAAGCTTATTATGCTTGGAAGACTGAGCGGGACTTTCATCCATCCGCATAACGTGGTACATCCATATTGGGTGGTTTATTTTGATTGTTTTCACGATATCTACATCACTAAAAAGTCTATAGAGTTCTTCACATATCCTGGTTGTTAACTCCGCCATATATAGTCCTCAATACTTTTCTTTCAAAGATTTTATAACTTGTTAAAGTATTTTTTTTTTCATCACTTTTAACATCCTTTTTATAAATTTGTTATAAAAATCCTTTTTGTTATAACATAAAGTTTTTCTATTGCTCGACCGTTTATAAAGGTCTTTTACTGGAAATTGTATAGAATTTCGTCAGAGTTGCTCGATTAAAGCCATTCCAACATTATAAGCGTAGCCGAGTTTAACCAGAAAAAGTATTTTTAACGCATTTGTTTAGAGCAGGATTTAAAAATATGAATAATAGCAGTTGCTCATTATTTTTAAAATGCAGGGACGCTGGCAATTCATGGGGCCGAAACAAAAAAGTATAAAGGATTTCTTAGTACAAAACAAATAAAAAATGGCAATTTAAAGAACTAGTCAGTAATTAAGACTGCCATGATATACGAACTGTTAAGAAAATTAAAACGGAAATTAAATTTCTTTCAAACCAGTGGCTTAAGAAAAAATTTCAAATTGTTATTGAAATTAAACAGTTTGTTAGTTCAATATGGTTAATACACTGCTCCAAGAAATTAACGCACCACTTTAAAACTTACTATATAACATGGAAATATTGACTGAAATGAAATGCATTTTATATCGTATTACTTTATTTAGTAAAACAAATAGATTTGGTGAAATTGTCGCTGACCATCTTCAATATTCATAAACTTAACACAATCTTAAAACAATGAACAACAAAATCGCCAATTCTAAAAATTAAAATTGTTAAAAATTTTTCGACCGTCTTCCAAAAGACGTATTTTGGCCCCTGTTACGGATGACACGTTGGCATCGACGATTCATACTCCAAATAAACGGTATTAAAGTATTCTCATCCAGTTCATTCCAAATTTGGACAAGACCCATTTCCAGTTCCCTCAGAGTGTTTGGTTGATTAGGAAAATTCTGCAGACATCTACCAAGCAAGTCCCAAACATTCTCTATAGAATTGAGATCTGCACTATTCGCTGGACATTCTATAACGTCGATTACAACTTCTTGACAATTTTGCACTATATTGGCAAGGTGCGACTTAAAGGTTTTCACTCACGAAGGTACTTTTTAAAAAGACCCTTTTTAATAACTTTTACAACTATACTGCACTGCTTTATTGATTGAAAATAAGTGAACTTAATTACAATAGTATTTCTTTTATATAAAAATTAAATGCTGACAAAACTGCTGATTGGGATTGCTAACCTCCGGGGTTAATGGACCACAATTTCTCCATCCCATTTGGAAGTTTTGTGAGGGATGAACAAAACTGAAGGTATAGATTCTGAATCAGCTGTATCTTCTTCTTCTTCTTCTTCAGTTTTCTTCTTTTTCCATAACCTTCGTAATTTTTAAACCAAAATAATGATAAGGGCTGTTGCCATGATATATATTGGTGGTGTCCATAGATGATAACGATCCATTGTTTTTAAAGACACGGGTTGGAGTCTTTCTTCTTCTGTTGAGAGTTTATGTAGTTCGTCTAATTGGATTCTATCTAATTTTAGAGGCTTTATTGTTGGATCTTCCCCTTGAAACTTAATTTTTATCTTTGGCAGGGTTAACGGTTATTCCTTTATTGTTGCTTTGGGGTTGATATAGACTTCGTTGTTGGTTCTAAAATCACATCCTGGGGTAAATGTTGGCTGTCGTGGTCTGGACGGTCCTGAATTACTTACAAAAAATGGTTGATGTAACTGTGGCCTGGACATACGTTGTTGCCATTGTGGTGTTGTTATGAACTGCGGCTGTCTTTGGGGTTGTATGTGGGGAGAAATATTATTTGGTAGAAAAATTGATTGTTTTCTGCAAGTATCTAACATTGTCCATTCTCCATTCTCCAGCTGATTCTCCAAGGGAAGGTAAATGGTAAGAGAGGACCGGGAAGAAGACGCATTTCCTGACTTCAAAATTTACGAAAGTGGTATAACACGACTACCACTGAACTGTTCCACGCTGCAATAAACAAAGTAAAGATAGCCGTGATGATCGCCAACATCCGGAACGAATAGGCACTTTAAGAAGAAGAATCTAACATTGTGCTCCTCCTGGATGAATTGAAGAGCGAAAGCAAGATTTGTAGGCCTCATTGATCGTAGGGTTGATCACATTGGTTCTCGTAATGTCTGTTGTTAAAGAAATTCCTTTTTGTTTCTCTTTACATCTGCATTGTCAGTATGTAGTTCGATGTGATTCGAAATTGTGTTTAAAAGTGACATAGCTTTCTCGTGGAATTGTTGAGGAATTTCATTGGGCCCTTGCTTCAAGTTTACCATGTCTCTTGTAAGTGTATTTTCATTACTTTGATCAGCAAAATTATGAATTAGTGTGTAACTTCAATGAAGTTGCAAAGTTCATTAGGGTTACCATCGTAATCAGGTACGATAGAAAGATCTTTATTGACATCAAAAACGAGAGCGGGAGCGGGTGCCATGGTCATAGTATCTAATTGACTAGCGGGAGTAATAATTATAGATGGTATATCTAAGCTATTTAAAGTATTACTTAGAGAACTAACGTTGGTTTTTAAACTAAATTGAGAAGTTGAGTTATTTTGCAAAATAGAAGCAGCACCAGGTTCGACAATCGATTCACTAATAGTTGAAAGAGAATTACTAATTCTAAGAGATGAAGCTTGTGAAGCAATTAAACTATGATTAGAAAAATTTTTAAATTTGCTTACAGATAAATGATGATGCTTGGGTGCATTTCTTTTCGAAGGAACTGGTTTCTTTTCTTCTTTCGCTTTCTTTTTATTGGTTTTGGTATTGGTCTTTCGTCGTATAAATTGATTTCTACACTTCAACCGTGGACTTCTGGGGTTGAAGCGCTGTAGTTTCCCCTGGAAGTTGTTTCGTAGCGGGTAAACGTTTGAGAACGACGAGGATCTTCTACTCTCCCACTATCGTACTGCAGTGTGTCACTTAAAGGTTTTCACTCACGAAGGTACTTTTTAAAAAGACCCTTTTTAATAAATTTTACAACTATACTACATTGCTTTATTGATTGAAAATAATTGAACTTAATTACAGTAGTATTTCTTTTATATAAAAATTAAATCCTGCAAAACTGCTGATTGGGATTGCAGACCTCCGGGATTACTGCACCATAATTTGCGGTTGTGCGATATCGTGCATTAGAACAAAATTTTCTCCAATATAAGGGGCAAATGGAACAATATGGTCTTGAAGAACGTCAACGATATATCGGTGACCGTTGATGGTATTGGCGTTATTCAACACTATCAAGTCTATACGAACCGTTAAAGAAACGCTACAGTCAAGGCTGGCCCTCTGGCAGGTATACGATTTACCAAATTACCTTCCTTGGGGCGTTGGTGAACAGTTTCACAGCTGATTTGAACATTATGAACATCTTTAAGTTGGGATTGTAAGTTTCTGGTAGCTACAAAACGTTGTCTTAAGGTGCGTTTTCTTAAACGTAAAAAACGGACTTGAACAGGAGTTGTTACACGATGTCGACCATGTCTTGGATGCCTGTCTCTATGTACCATTCCCATAAACATCTGCAACTCCAACCTTCTTCGTGCGAAATCACTATTTGAGCACACTCTTCATTAGTCAAATTTCTC
The DNA here is from genome assembly GCF_040954645.1 of Diabrotica undecimpunctata. NCBI lineage: Eukaryota > Metazoa > Arthropoda > Insecta > Coleoptera > Chrysomelidae > Diabrotica > Diabrotica undecimpunctata. The sequence continues at coordinate 55,398,243 of NC_092812.1, forward strand.
ATTTTGCTATTAAAACAATAGCAAAATGTTAATAGTTCATACAACGACTTAAAAATTACACTAACCTTTTATCGACATTAGTGACAAATTATAGCACCTTTGTTTTCTGTTCCTTAGAAACCGGTTGAAATAAAAAACAAAACAAGTACCTGATAAAAACGTTTCAAATACATGGTACATTCAATACAAAATGAATACAATTAAATTTAAAACCCCAATAAATCGCTTTTTTTTTGTTTTTGTAAATCGTTCGTTAGTTTCTTGGAGCAGTGTAGTAAGCTTTACTTTAAATTTTTCTACAGGTTTGTTGAAATTCTTTAAATTCTCTCACAAGAATAATCATGCTTCTTTGTGGGATCTTACTTATTTGCAAATAACTTTTCGGATTTACTAGCTAATTAAACAACATTACTTGTTCTACAGAAACGAGTTATTTATAAAAGATGAAAAGTTTAAAATGAAAAGAGAGAGAACTTTTAGATGAAAAAACTTTATTAAAGTCGACTTATCATTATCCGGCATCATTTATAAATAAAGAACTTTTTAAAATAGAGAAAAGGGAATCACAAAAAATAAAGAACACCCTTAAATGATTTTTCCTTGTTTTACGTTTTTTTAAATTATTTCTGTCTTTTCATTAGTTATTATATTGGGCGTTTCTGATAGGATTCTTCATTATTTTTAAACATTTATGATAAGCCAGTAAATAAACGTGAAATACGGCGATACCCTGTAATTTTCCGTGTCACCACCGAATTGCATGAACATTTGGATTTAGGTTCTGCTTACCATCCACTTCACTTGTGTCATTGGCTGCTTTTTGTTTGTTAGGGGTGAAAACTATCCCTATTAGAAAAAAAATCGCATAATTATAAATTAAAGCCGGTAATTGATTCAAAGCGTCTATTAATTAAGTGACTAATTGTCAAATAAAGTTTTACAACATAATTTAAGATTTTGTTACAGTTTAACCCCTAAATGTCACCTCATAGATTAGTTACAATTAAAACAGTGTCATTTACTACCTTGTCTTAACTGCTTTGTAAGGAAAATTTGGATTTAGTTTATACTTACCCTTAACTTTATTTAATTATACAGTGACATCAAATTGAGATTTCTTAAATGTTTTTGAAATCTTCTAAAATATCTGATTAGTTTTTTACTTATAACTCGATTAGCTTCTAAGCTATGAAGTACTTAAAAAAATCATTTTGTAGGTTTTTTAAGGGCAATAAGATTATTCAAATTAATTTTTTTCAACACTTATTTTTAACAGGGATGTAGTTGAAAGGGCTTCAACGAGTCACGAATCACGAGTGTATGCAAACTTTGAACAGCAACATCTTAATCAATTTTTATCTTAAAAAAACCAAGATGTTCAGAAAAACAATGCCTACTTATATTTTTTTACTTCTCAAATTTTTTTAATTAACTGTGATTAAACCAAAACGATAATTAACTGGCGTATTATTTTAGCTTATTTTTATACTTGATTATAATCCAATTGCAAAGAGGTTTAGAAGGAGGAGAAAGAAATCTCCTGAATTTATCGACATTCCATTAAGGTATAGCAAGGACAAGTTTTACAAATACTTAAGAAATCTGTTCCAAGACTGTTCAAATCGAATAATTATCAGATCAACACAAATTACGTATTCACTATATCTTAAGTCATTGAGAAAAATTGCATTAGATTATATTTTTCATAAGATCGTATTATAGTCGTATACAGTTCAAGTCTATTCTTCGCTTAGACAAAAAAATCCAAACTGTAAGATCCTTCGTCACATGGTGCCATACCCACTTTGAGCGTAGGCTGCTCATCTGCATATCTGTGATGTTTATGATTAAGTGTGCACATTTACAGGGTGAAGCACTAACGACGGGATGGAAATTTACAGCATCTGAGTTCCGTCCGACAATATGAAAAGTTGCTTGTTTGTCGAAATCTAGTTATAAATAATTTGATTGCTCCTCGGAGCATAGGAATATGAAGACTTGAGTGCAGCCTCAAATTCTTCATATTCCTCGGCTATCGGATAGAGAATTTGGTCTTGAATAATAATTTTTATTCAGTAGTTTATTAACAAAAATTTCAAATTTTGCTGATGGTACTGATGATATTCACAAAATTATTTGTTTGTTTGTTTATAAATAGAAGTTTACTTTTGGCATGAATCTATTTGTATTGAATATAGTTTTCAAAATTTGATACTTTTATGTAACTGTTGTATGCAGGTTATCGTGAAATGATCATATTGACGTGACAACGTCTTAAATTAGGTTGTGGCTCGGAGTCACTCATGAAAAAGTGTAACGCCCGCTCACGTCTGTTACGATGAGTCACCGAACGAGAGAGAGGCCCGCCGGACCGGCGAATGCCTTGCGTCTCTCTCCCACTCAAACATGATCGGTCCGCTGCGCGCGCAGCAGTAGAGAATTAGGCGCGTTGAATCGGTGCGTGCTTGTGTTTCTGTCTTTCTCGAGCGTTCTTGGCGTTGGAAAACCGAGAAAGCGTCATAAGACAAGTTCACACGTGTGGTTAAAGTATCGTCAGCTGTGTCTGTAGTGAAAATGTGGAGTGCTTAGATTCGTCATTTACAATAACTACAACAATAAAGGTAAATAATTGTACACTAATATTTCATTATCGTAAACTATGATTGATTGATTAATTGTTAGATTGACACAAAAGTTGAGAAACTGAGTTTATAGGTTATGTCATACTATTGACAAATGTTGATAGTGTTAAGTAAATTATTAGTTTAAATCACTCTGCAATCAATCGTAATTCAGTCGATTGAGAAGAAACAGCGCGTATTGGTAGTCAAACATTTAAAATAACAAATTATAACCTCTAACCTGTCAAAACAGGGCGACCAAACAAACGAACTAAACCGACCAATCACCACGCGCGGAGTTAGAATTTAACTGTGTTTAGCAAGAATTTCAAATTCCAATTTTAGTAAATGTTTTAATTTTCAACTTTACCATTTACAATTACAAATTTTAATTAATTTCAAATTTATTTAGCAAAAATTTGAACCTTCGATCTGAATAAGTGTTTTGATTTTCAAATTGATTCTTTAAAATTAAAAATATTAAAATATATATAATCAGAAGTGAACGTCACATAACATTATCTGTACTTATTATTATTTAATATGTAGGCAAATACATGTGACCATACTTGGTAGACACAATTGGAAATAGTAATTTTTTATAACTGAAAAAAATAAATATATAAAATACTGGTAGCAAACAATAACTTCAATGATCGATATCTCCGCAACTAATTGATATATCGAAAAAATTTTCAAATAAATTTTGTAGAAAATAATAAGATCAATAATATAATATAAAATAAATAATATATAAAATAATATATAAAAATATAATATATAAAATAATAATATAATAATATATAGTATATAAAATAATATATAAAAAATATAAAATAATATATAAAATAAATATTAAATAAAATAAAAAAGACGTTGTTACGTAAAATCTTCGCCCGTAAAACCGACTTTACAGGCAACCGATTTTTTTTGAATTCATAATCCCACCAGACCGGAATTCGAGATTTTAACCAAAAAGAATGTTTGATATTCATAGAAAATGAGGCAGCATCGTCAATTGTCTTTAAAAGGAAGTCAAAACGTTCCGCTGAAGTGATATTCTCGATTATATTTTCAGACAATGTTTTTTCTAAATGACATTTAAAGATATATCAGTTTCTTGAAGACTCTTTCCATTTAGAAGATGGAATTATTGTGCAGGGGTGATATTTCAAGTCAATAGTGATTACTACAATTAAGTGAGTTGAACCCAGGGTATGAGGAACAGGATTCCATGTAGTGTATCCAATTAAATTGGGTGTAACAAGGGATAGATCCACCATTGATGGAAGTTTATTAGGTCTTGTTACTTTGGCCGGTCTACAGACATGTAGAAAAATTAATGACTATTATCTAGAGCGTCCGCTATACTGTTCACTACTCACGGGTTCAGGCATAAACACTGCGTACCTCATGTATATGTCTTGCTTTCCAACAAGGAAACCGATTCGTACGTACATATGTTCCAGTTTAAGTGTACATTTTGCGATTGATTTTGGAGCAATCTTAGCCAGACATCCAGCAGTTAAAAAATTTGCAGATTGCCTGGTGGAGAACTACATCGCTGAAGACGCCAAATTTCCACCAACCATGTCGGCCGAGAATATTACATTTCTACAAAGAGCGACGAATGCGCGCGAGAGCTTTTATTCAAAATTCAATTCTTTGTTTTATAATTGCTTTCCAAACATTTTCCAATTTGTGCAGGTTATTAAAAATTTTCAGGTAGATACTTAGATTTAATTAAGAAGTAGTAGTGTCACTAAAAGAGTATACTGAAAAGCAATACGTCTTAAAAGAAATTTCATCAAATATCAAATACTTCTTTTACAGGAAAAACGTATAACTACTTTTGAGTTGGTAAAATATATGTCAAGAAGGCCACTAACTGTTTAGTCTGTAAGTTGCAGTTTCTTTAACAAATAAATTATTTACGACTACATTTCTAATTTATAGTGTACATATATTATACCTGTTTTCCTCCAAATCCAAGTTTCAGAATAAGATTTAATTTCTGGGAATTTAGTAATGAGCGGAAGCCACTTCATGTATGGGGTTGGGAGCTAATTGGCATAAAATTAAAGTGGTTTTATAGAGCTCGGGAACCAGTTAACCCTTTTTGCCCAAATTAAGATTTAAAAAAAACAAGTTTTTTTTTACGTGTATCGATTTAATAAGATAAACCTAGCATAATTTATTTTTTTTTGCTGCAAATACTCTTTTTCCAGAGATGTGACTTACAAGTCCCGTCAGGAATTAGAATAGAAGATTCTGTCAGGAGATAACTATTAGCGATTTCTGTTGCTATAAAAAAAATGCTAAAAATAAAAGCTTTTATTATTTTTTATAGATGATTACTCTTAGATAGAACTTATAACGAAATAGGAAGGTTATGGTACATTTATTTGAATTACAATACAAATAGGCACCACAAAATGAATACTTTGATTGAGGTGTAGACTCTATTGCAAGTTAGAGCAATATTTACATCTTCCCCTTTTGGTGGTAAAAACAGGCCAGTATTTTCTCAAATTTCCCAATCTAACGTCATCCAACGCGCTGTAATTATACTTCCTCCTTTTGTTAGGTATAGATGACTCCACACTTGGGGAGCCTCGCTTCTTTGCTTCAGTGGCATATGTTAAAAGTCCCATAGCAACCGATCTTCTTGCCTCCAGCTGGCTGATTTTTTCGAATAATTCGTTGTATATAACTATATATGTTTTGACAAAGGCAATGTCCAACATGCCCCAGAATAAACGGTGCCACCATTTACGTGATTTTTTATCTACACAGTATGAACTACGTAGTTGGTCGGCAAGATCAACGCCGCCCATATTTTTGTTGTAGTCCTCCACAACGCTGGGGCATGGTAAGCTTATATTCGAACCATCTCTGTGTTTTCTGGAAACATGTTTTACTTCTGACCCATGAAAGTTAGTTGCAATGTGAACTGCTTTGTTATCCATGCACATAAAATAACCAATGTTAGTATTAGATAAGTTATTAGAATAGCTATAATCAAAATCTACGAGCTGCAATTCCTTTACTTTTACATTTCTATGTAAGTTAGTTGCAATGTGAACTGCTTTGTTATCCATGCACATAAAATAACCAATGTTAGTATTAAATAAGCTATAATCAAAATCTCCGCGCTGTAATTCCTTTACTTTTACATTTCTAGGCAAGTCCTTCCTGTTCTTACGAATTGTGCCACATGCTAATATATTTTCTAGTTTTAGTCTTTCTAGTAATTTTACGCTCGTAACGAATAAATAATTCTTCCTTGATTCCAGTTCATCTTGGTTAATGCTAGGACTACTCTTTCTTCTAAACCATAGTTCTCGAATTCGGTCTGCAATTTTTCGTTTTTGCCATAAGTCAAACTGTAAAATAAATCCATTTTGGTCTGCAATAGATCATAATTTGTAGCCCCTTTTGATGGAATTTATCGGATTATATTGTTTAAAGCTATGTACTTCGTCCTTTAACAATGATCATAGTTTCATCCACACTAAGTAAGTTTTCTTCTACCCTGATAACATGTAGGAAACTGTTTGTTTAGAGTATCTAACATCGGTGGAATTTTAAGTGCCTTATCTTTATTGTCGTTGGAAATTTGATGGTTATCATTGACATGTAGATTTGCTAATATTATCTGGAAACGATTCCTTGACATGGTTTTCGAAAAAAGAGGCACATGTGAGTCTTCTGAAGTATTCCAGTACATTTTCCACGAGGGAAGTTGATGGTAACCCATTAAAAAGTTCAGCCGATAAAGGCTAGTATTTCACCATATTCGGTATCTTGTTGTTATTCACTGCATACAAATTACTTTGATAGCTAATTTGTCTTCTCCACAATATCTCCGAGTAGTCTAACAAAAACGTATGTGGGTGTTGTGCATCTGCGAACTCTGGACTTACTGCTCCTTCTTCTAAGTGATAACTTTGAATAATTTCGATGCCATTTTTTTTATGCTATTTCCGGTTAGCTTCAAGAGGTTCAACTCTTTCATTTAGGTCGTCTTAAACTACAGCTTCTCCTGGTCCTGATTCTTCAATATCACCAACATCTTTTTCAACTAATTCACTTTCTTCAGCTGCAGATGGACCAACATCTCTTATTTCATTATCGTCAGAATCGCTGTCTTCATATTCACTAATTTCGACATCATCTGGTAGGTCCAGAATTTGTATTGCCAGTTCTTCTAGTTCCTTTTGCCTTTAGAAACTTTTGCCGAAATAATAAAATCATAACGATTTAAAATTTTGGGACTTCAAGACTCCCGTCGGGCAAAAAGGGTTAAGGTGCGCCGTTCAAACTTACATGAACCATCTGGTATATTTTTGGATAATTTTCTTACGATTTTTTCAAGCCGCCGTCACTACAGTTACGGGAAAGTAATGTAAAACCAAAAATATTTATAGTAGGCGAGATTATACGTAGTTTTGGACATATTGTGTTAAGACTGCTACCTTACCATTATAAATTTAATTCCATTGAACATATTTGGGGAATATGCCAAACTTACTTCGAACTATATTGGACGTAACAGTGGCTCAGCAGTTTTGGAAACATGGTAAGAAGCATTGAAGACTGCTACTCCTGAAATTTGGGAAAAAAGTGTGCGTAAACGTGAAAAGTTAATAGAAGAATGTTGGATGCGTGAAAATCGTATCGAAGAGGTCATCATTTACAATCCAAATGAAGATACTGACGACAGTGATTATGAGTACGGATTTAATTCTTGATTAGACGGTAAGGTAATGTTTTCATTTTCTCATTAAAAATTTTTTGAGTGTTATTGTTATTATTTTATCAAAATACTTATCACTACAATTAAGAAACAATTCAATTTGTAGTTTTCTTCTATTTTTGCACTAATAATATTGTATAGTTCTCTAAATGATGTAAAATAAATTATCAGTCAAAACTGATAGGCTTAATATTGAACTCTGATTTTTCTAGTATTCAACATATATATTTAATAAATAAAAGATTTTTAAAGTTTCAAATAAAGCTCCTCATTAAATTAATTACCTAAAAGAACACAAGGATGTTGCGAACTAGACTACGTACTAGGTTCTTCCTCTGCAGGTTGCTTTCTGCACAGATGGCAATAATTGACAAATATCAGACCAGGATCGGAATAAAAGACAAAAAAACTTGCTATTAGTTCTATCAAGATCTTGGTAATTTCTCATTAAAACTAATTAACAATTAAAATTTATTTTTGTACATTTTGTAATTATATTAACTAAAGTACCCTATATTTACAATTATAAGTACAATCACAATTATTTTTAGAAGTGTTTTTACGACATGGATCTCCGGTATCTAGAACGGAAGTCTTTGGCAGAAACGCTAGAGTTTCTGCAAACTAAGAACCCCATACAGAGTGAGCTACCAAACATTTTTTCCTCTTGATTGTGTTCTTATTATTAAAAAACAAAAAAAAGGCTCGGACCTGTCAATTCTTATTTTTAGGGATATTTTAAATATGATCATTCTCAAATTTCAACTTCCAAAGTAGGGTTCCCTACAATTTTAAATGGAAGAGAGTATATTGTTCTAAAGGTTATTTATTTATTTTTTCAACAGCATCTTGTATTTTTATCTTGGACATTCAGTTCTCGAGAAATAAATTCCAAATATCCATATTGTTCGAATCCAAAAATAGTTAACTAATAAAAATTTTAGTTACGGGTAACAATTGCAATTCAAAATAGCAGGTACATTGAAGAAATAAATACTTCGGTGCTTATTTGTTTCTGTAAATTTAATTATCACAATGGTGTATATTATTTAACAAATAGTTGAAATTGTTTCTTTTTTCTTTCTAAATAATGATAATGTTGAGCAGCTGCAAATGCATTTAATGTCGGACGAACTAAGTAAATGTCAGGAAAATTTCAAGTACCTGTATTTGTTGATTCGCTATTTAATTCATCCATCATATTTTGTAATTCTTCCCTTTTATCTGTTATTAATACAATGTCGTCTGCATATCTCAAGTGATTCAAGTATTGGCCATTTATGTTAATACCCCGTTTTTCCCATTGTAACTTCGTCCTAACGTCTTCCAAAGCTTGATTGAATAGTTTGGGTGATATAGTGTCACCCTGTCTGACTCCTCACCGTATCTTAATGGGCTCCGTTTGTTCAACTATTTGGATAGATGTTGTTGCTTGATCATATATATTGGAAATTAAATCCGTATATCTATATCTAAGTCCGTATAGTATAAAAATGAGAGACATTTTTAAAACAAATACCCCAATTCACCTGAAAAGGAAGGCATTTAACCAATGCATCTTACCAGTCTTGACCTACGGAGCAGAGACCCTAACTTTAACGAAAACTACTGCCGAAAAACTAAGGGTAACACAAAGGCAAATGGAGAGATCAATGCTGGGCCTGACCTTGAAAGATCGCGTGAGAAATGAGGAGATACGCCGACGAACTGGCGTAGACGATATTATACTGCGAATCAATAAACAAAAGTGGAGGTGGGCTGGACATGTTGCTAGAATGGAAGACGGAAGATGGACGAAAAGATTATTGGAGTGGAGACCAAGAGCCGACAAGCGAAGTCGAGGCAGACCACCCACCCGATGGACCGACGACCTAAGGAGAATAGAAACAAACTGGATTGCAGCAGCTAGAGATAGAGAGAACTGGAGACGTTTGGAGGAGGCCTATATCCAACAATGGATGTGAAAATGGGGCTGGATGATGATGATGATATCTATAGTCTATTCTCCCATTTTGTAAAGACTTCTTTACTGCCCAATGTTCCACCTTATCCAATGCTTTTTCAAAGTCTACAAATGCCATATCCATTGGGATTGGATATTTGTTGGCCTTTTCAATTAATATTTTTTATTTTAAGCAGATGTTCGCTTGTACTGAATCCTTTTCTAAAACCGGCTTGCTCTCTTGATTGGTAATTATCTAACTTAGTTGTTAATTTGTTTGTTAGTAGTTTAGTTAATAGTTTGTACATTACATTCAGTAGCGTTATGGGCCTATAGTTTTTCAGATCTTTTCTATCGCCTTTCTTAAATAGTAATAGTGTTATTGCCTCGTTTCATATGGTGGGTATTTGTTTTGTGTTCAATATTTTATTCATTAGTACATAAAGGACTTCCACTGTAGTTTCCCCACATTTTTTAGCATTTCCACAGTTCATCTTTCGCAGGAGATTTGTTATTCTTCATTTCTTTGAGTGCCTTTTTTATTGTCTGTGCTATTTCTTTACCCACTTTCAGAGTACCACAGAGTTTCAGTAAATATCATGTTTATTTCATCGATATGTTTGTGTTCTATATCTTCCTTGGTCGGCAATATTTCCTTTTTTCTCTCTTCGTACGTCTGTTTTTCTTGTTTTAGTTTTTCCTGTTACGTCTTTAACCATGGATTTTTGCGTTGAAAGAATATAATCAATTTATATTTTTATTATATTCTCCTCCATGCTATAAATACTAAATACAAAAACTAAATAAAAAAATACTCCCGCTTGACAGTCAAAAATGTTGAACCAAAGTAGCAGTACAAAGTACAACACTGTATAAAGGAACACCTTGTTGGTTGGTAATGCGGGGTATATCTCAATTATAGAGTAGATTTGTTTTTTTACTACCTGAGTATTTCGACTTCCGGTGTTTACAATATCTTCATTCAATAATGTTCCAAGAACAATTATACAATGGAAGAGAGACAGCCTTCTAAGTTTACTCACTAATTTATCGATTTATAAGTACCCACTTAAGCGTAAGCAGATAAAATCTATCTTTGTGGCCTTAAACCTACCATTCTATTATTGTTCAAATCACTTCCTATTTATTAAATGTGAATTTCAACTTTTAGAAAAGGAACTTTTCTAAAAGTAAAGTATCGTAAAGTAAAGATAATATCTTCTGACAAATGCTCTTATCATTTATATACGGTGGTCTCTCTTATATATTGTGACAAAAAATAACAAAAATAATTTTCGTAAGTTGTTAAAAATGTTAGTTACACATGAATAGAATACTAAATTTCACTGTTTTATACATACATTTTTTAAAATCAATTACAAACATAAAATCTCTGGCTTATTCCGAAATACTCTCTCCCTTATCTAAGGCATCTCTTCTTTCTCCCATGTCACTTCCTAAATGCGATTGACGACTATTATGCAATTTTTCCCCTGCTCTGAGCTTGATTAAGTGGCTTCCTGTTGGGTGGTCCAATCTCGTATGTTATATATACCGTATTTCAAGAAATTGCGACTGTTTTGGATTATCGCTAAACACTCGACTGCCGATGCATGGTCCACTATTATACTGTACAGCATAAGAAATACGAAAGTAAATTACTCTAAAGTCTATTTGTGTGCAACTGGCAGCTCATTACAAATGCAAATCTTTAAATAGAGGTTAAGGGTTACCGCCAAGACCATAAATCCAGGCCCGTCCAGAGGGGGGGGGCAGGGGGGCAAAATCCCCGGGGCCCGGCCGTTAGCAAATTTAAAAAAATTCCTTTTATTAAAATATTTTACAACAGATTGAAGAAAATAACTGGGACAAGATATTGTCTGAATGCAAACATGTTGCAAATGCTTATGGTATCGAACCGGAACACTCCACTTCCCGTGCGAGAAAGAGGAAGACTTTTCACAATGAAACAGCTACAGAAGATGTAATGTTAAATTTATCCCCGGAAGAACCCTTCAAAACAGAAGTTTTTTACACAATAATTGATGTTTTGGTGGCCAACCTGAAAACGAGGTTCACAGCACTGAGAGAAATCGAAATGAAATTGTCATTTTTATGGAAGTATAACGAAATGGACGAGAATACGATCTCAGAAAGTTGTGTAAGATTCGCCGAAGAGTACAATTCAGATGTAAGCAGGGATCTAGTTGATGAAATGATTTACTTGAAAACTGTTAGTAAATCAAACATCTCAGATACGTCGCTGAAACCAGCAAAACTTTTGAACAAGCTCGTGTCCCTTAATGTTACAAATCTTTTCCCCAATGTGTGCATTGCTCTTCGAATATTCTGTTACCTACCAGTATCCGTTGCTCAGGCCGAGAGATCATTTAGTGTTTTGAGCCGGATTAAGAATTGTTTAAGATCTACTTTGGGTCAACAACGATTATCTGATTTGGGACTGTTAAGCATAGAGTCGAAACTTGCAAAAACTCTTGATTTCGACCACGTGATCCAAAACTTGCAAGAAAAGTTATGTTGTAACTAACAGTTCTATTGTAAATAATTAAAAATAAAGTTTAATTGTTAAAACTATTTTAATTTTCTTCCTTCCTGTGTCAATAGCATGAGTGTTCACTATTACATATCCCAGTTTATGAGTTATCAGATTTTTGGGAATTTTCGTTCAACTTCATCCCCGGGGCTCGGCCTGGCTCTGGGTGCATAAATCATTGCTGTACGGATGTAGTTGAAACCAATAAAAATTCCGAGTTATGCATTAATTTGTTTAGTTACTATAAAAAAAGACTCGATGAAATTAAAAACTCTTAACACTAATAATAATAAGAAAATAGCAAGCATGAATATTGTAAAAGTTGTATCTTAGACACATAATTATCTATATTTTCTTTCCGCTCTATAATTTTTTTCACGAGCCATCTTCTCTTTTTTAATAGTAGTACAGTGAAACTTCTCCATAACGGACACCAACGGGGAAATAATTTTCCGTTGTGCAGAGTTGTCCTTTGTGTAGAGATATCGCTTAATGAATTGAAATAAAAAAGAGGTTTCGATTTGCTTCATCTTTAATTATACATCTTCGTACATATTTGCATAAGCATATACACAAATAAATTAAACAAAATACTAAATAGGTAGGTAGGTATTACTTCTTAAAAAAATCATCAATTTTGGTATATTTTTTGTTTTGAACATTATTTTTCACAATTTCTGATTCAACATTTAGAATTACATCAGATATTTTTTGAGTTACTCTTGCATCACCTTTATATATAAAAAATAACACTAAGTCTCTTAATTTTAGGTAAGCATCATTTAAATTACTTACAGTTGTGGTAAGTTCTAGTTCATTGTCACTCTCGTTGTTGGAAATTAATTCAAAATTAAATTTTGAATTTTGAATTTTGAATTAAAAAATTAATTCCTCTGTAATTTTCCGGCTCCGATTTGTCTCCCTTTTTGAAGAGAGGTATTAGGATGCTTGATCTCCATTCTTGAGGAATTCTGTTTGGTTCTATTATTTTTTGGATTAGTTTTAATAGTTGTTTTGTCAGATCTGGTCCTTCGTACTTTAGGAATTCGCTCGGTACTATGTCCTCTCTTGGTGATTTTCAATTTTTTAATTTCCTTAATGCTTCCTTTAGCTCTTCCTCAAAATGAATGTAAAATACATTATCAGTTAAAACCGTTTTTTGTTTGTCTTCGATAATGCTTCAAATATTGGGAGAATTTGCTATTCACTTTCTTAGCACAGCAGATCGTTTAAGCGAGAGCTTTCATTCCTAATCCAAAATAGTAGCAAATTCGTGAAATGTACTATATATTACCAAATTTTCAAATAAACAGTTCATTGGTAGTTTGTAGTTTCTGTATTATTTATTCTGCTATTAGCGTAAATAAAAATACAATACATTTTTACTTTCATAAACTTAATTATTACGATTCAGTAAAATGCACTTTACGGACAACATATTTATAGGAAGTATTTGGACCTAAAATGATTTTTAAGAGTGCAATATCTCTACAGTGTAAACACTACCGTTTTATTACTTTTCCTGCGGATTACTATTGAAAAACTATAACGCTTCCTTCTTACAGCAATGAAGCTTTTCCAGGTAGTAGGGACATAACCTAAAGCAATGTGATAGAGTGCGAGTGAATCCAAATATTCGTTACGGTTTTCGTTTGGGAAATTCTTGCAGAAGTCTGTGCCGCCAAGCGGAAGTATAAGTGGCAGTGAAACATTGACCTTTGACCTCATCGAAAATGCGGCATTGGTGAGAACAGATTAAGTTGAACAACGATTCACAATGCATTAATTATTAACAAATTTTCACTATAGCGAGTTGACATTGTTTATACGTAAATTTATAATACATGCAGAGGGTAAGTCATAAGTAATTGGCCAATTTATAACTCTATATTCAGAAAACAGGTTGCTTTCCAACGCTTTTTTGCTTGAATAAGATTTATGTTTTTGAAGATGTTGCTATTTCGAATATATTCTTCATATAAGTTTTTAAATTATTTTATTTTCGTCTTCTCTTTTTTTGTTATATGTGTGTAACACATATACGTGTGTAACACGAAATTCTGTCCAATAATTCCAATTTTATTGGTACGATTTGTAAATTTTTATAATTTTGAAACACAATTTACTTTCAAGCAAAATATAAGAAATCTTTCCTTATTTTGGTCAAATTTCGTTCAAATATTTTTAATGATATAATTTATCGCTCAGCTCTCTTGTCGACTGCTCAACATTTTATCAATCTATTCGAATTTTTTGTACTCAAAGCTGCCTAAAAGTTAATGCCGTCAGTTTTGATGTGGTACATCTAATGCGGTGGGTTAGACCGGCTGACGCAGTTGCGGCAGTTTTCATACGTGTTTAAGGTATCCACTATCGCCGCTCCGTTTAGGCTTCTCACTTCCTCCGCGCTAAGCTCGTATATCTAACTTTAGCGTAAGGTAGGTGACGGTAATAACTCCAGGGTGGTAATAACTCCAAGTTATGATTTCTCATCAAGTATTGGTGCTAAGTAAAATGTGGCAACACAGATTCATTCATTGAAGTCTAACTCGATATAACTCAAATTCAGTGATCTATAGCTTCCTCCTGAAGAACAAAATAGTGCATTCAGATTGTTATGATAGTGTTGGTTACTCTAGTAAACTCGATAGATAGACATTCAAGTACTTTGGTAATATCGCCAAGCCTAATACACGGTAACAGCGCCATGGCGTTATCACCATACGACAGTAGTCATAATACGAGTAATCTAAATGACTAATTAATAGGGACTTGGTGTTCAAATTATAAAAACAGTTTGACCATGTCGAAATACAAAAACCGAGGAATAAGAGGAAAATGAAATAAGAGGATATGCGGAATGCCTTATCAGCTGTTAGGTGGATGGTCTGTTAATAAGGCAAGTAATCACTTTTCAGTTCCACGTAGATTTCTTAGGAATAACGTAAAAAGAAATAAAATGACAAAATACACAATGGGACGTAAATGTGTTTTAAGTTCCGATCAAGAAAAAGATCAGTGCAGAAGGATAGTTCGTTTAGCAGAGATCGGATATCCGTTGACGAGTAGAATTTTGCGACGGTGCGTATTAAATTTTTGTAAATTAAATAATATGAAAAATCCTTTTTCTGTGGAAAAAAAGATGGAAGAATGTTATAGGCTCAAAGGGTTCAGAAATCAGAAACCAAAAGGAACAAAATATGAATTCTGCTAGAGCTCAAAAATTAAACAAATTTATCGTCAAAGACCATTTTCAAAAACTTCAAAAAATACTCACTGATGAGAATCCTCTGGATAAACCCCAAAGTATATATAATATGGACGAAAAGTGATGTCGGCTGACGTTGCATCACTAACAAACAGTTTTAGCAAATATATATATATATATATATATATATATATATATATATATATATATATATATATATAAATATTAGCACATATTAGGTAAAAGCACAATTATTACCGACACACCTGAGAAAGATGCGTTGCTAGAGAAAGAAAGAAGAAAAGGAAAAGCACTAATTAGCAAAAAGGTTAAAGATCGTTAAAAGGAATTCCCTTCAACAACCACATTAATTACACGGCAAAAACAGGGTCTGACTCCAATGAAGAAAGTGATATCCAACCAGCCAACTCCTCAGATGATGATTTCGTGGTGGTATATTTTTCTAACAAGGTCCACTATGTTGAAAAGCTACTTACCGATGTTAATGGCCATAATGATTATGAAATTTCATATTTACAAAAATGTGTTTTGTTTTTTTTTTCATTATGTGAATTTTTAGCGAATTTCGTTCTTAGAATGTTAAGAAAGTTAGTGTAACATACTGCTTTGAACAATTTCCTTTTCATTCAAAAATAAATTTTTTGAACTCAAAAACTTTTTTTTGTTTCACTGTGTATTAATCTCCACTGCGCTGTAAATAATAATACAGGCACCCATCCTGAAACTGACTGCTTCCACAATTGTATTACTCGGCGGCGATTGCGAAAACACTATAGAGAGAATACTGTTTTTTTACTGTTGTTTTAGGAATTAAAATTGTCCATTGATAAATAAATAAAAGTTAATCTTGATCTAAATTTAAAAAAAGTATTTTTAATTTTTATGTTAATATTATTTTTAGTTGACAATCACTTTTTAATCATAACCTTGTTTAGAAATTCGTAATATTGCACCCAATATAAATTTGAGAATATACAGCAATGGACAAAAGACGCAAATGAACAAAAAAAATTCTGGTTGGTGAAATAAACTAATACTATTTTCACAAATAAATGGGCTATAAGCCTATATGCAAAGTAATAATGGAAATAGTAATCCTTTTGAATAGGAAATGAATGGCGCCAAAGTTGCATAATCCGAAGGGCCGGCAAAAGGACAATTGTGGGGGCGCAACTTAGCGTATATTCCGACGAACCATGCGCCCTTCTATTGATTCGATTCCAACTAAACTCTCGCCAACAACGAAGCACTCTATCTCGAATTCGCCAAGGTGGGGCTCGGCATGTCACACGATTGTTCGACTTGATTACGACTACAGTCGTCCAGTGCCGTTCCCCCAAAAAACTGGGGCCCTGCGCGCATCTTGGTGTATGGCTTCCTGGCCCCATTTCACAAAAAATTCAGTGTTTAAACGCTAGAACTCATGATTGGCTCGTTTTGGAACTTGTGCCGTGCTTGCCCCTCGATGCCTGTCGATAAGGTAAATTTTCTGTATATATCTGCAATTATAAACATTTGCATGTGATGCAATTGACTTTATGCCGGTCGTAGAACACTCTAATTAAACTACCGGTAATCTACAAAATCCGACAGCTACTAGTTACCGAAATTCATTACAAAAATGAACAATTTACTTTCAAATTATACAACAATCGTTTAAAAAATGACCCATATTTAATTTTCCTATCCTATAACATATAAAAAAAGTATAATGTTAGCATTTCTAATGCTAATAAACTTACTTTTATATTGAAGTTATCCGAAATTAAAATGGGATTTTATATCTTGGTAAAAAAAAGTTCGATTATGAAAAATTTTAGCTTAATTGAGGTTATGTTGAAAGGTCAATAAGGGTTCATCAAAGGGATCAAATCAAGGATCAAGGGATCATCTAAGAAATGATAACACATTTGCGTGAATTGGGGTATAAATTATACAAAATTTTAAATTAGGGAATACAAAAAAATAAAAGAAATAAAACATTCTAAAATTAATTAATCGATACAAAATGCGGAGATTGAAAATTTTGGTGCAAAATTTACTAAAAAATTAATTTTAGGGTAAACTAAATATATAAAATTTTACTCACTTATCTAATAATAAGATATTTAAATTTGAGAAAATTAGTAAATAATTTAATTTATATTCACTTAATCTACTAATATTAAATAGAGTATGATTTCAAGGAGAACTAAAATAAAATCGTTGAAGTATATCATATCGATTGGCCTGTTCTTGAAATTGCCTTCCTTTTTATATTGTAGGGTTTGTGAACAAACATGGAATCAATTACGAAAACTGATTAGGTTTAGTATTACACTTTTCTTTAAGTATATTACTGACTTTTTACTTCGACTTTTTGTCATATCATGTCTAGATTTTTCACTTATTCAGACTTTAAGTACCAGTGTGAGAACTATCTATTCCGTAATTTAGAGTCGTAGAAAATGTTATCCCTTAGTTGACTCCAAGACTGTTTTTAATTTGCCAAGGATTAGTGTTTGGCCTTATCATTACAGCATTTGGTGCTCTATCAACTCTAGATTTCTACACAAAAATTCTTCTTATTATCATTACGAACCAGACTTAAAATGTCTATCAAATTTTAGCAGGGATAGTAATGAAGACCGTGCTTTTCAATTACGAATATAGGATCCTCTTGTAGTAGAGAGTAGTTCCATTCTCTTTTTCTCAATTCATTGTATTTGGTATTTGGTTTATATTGGAGATATTTAGGTAGATATTTCTGTTAAGGAATGATTCCGCAAGCAGCTGGTAAAACTTTAGAAGAAACGTATTCCATCCTATGACCATCCTTTATCCCCCGGAAATGCTGGTAAAACAGCTGGTAAAACTTTAGAAGAAACGTATTCCATCCTATGACCATCCTTTACAACCCGGAAATTTACATCTAGAAGCGAAGTCTTTTCCGTCATGTTCCGGTAAATAATCCATTCCATCCAAACGTACTTCAGTAATGGTTTTAATTTTAAATTTTTGTACTGTATTATTTTTTACGAATATATTATAGTTTTTAAGTTATTTTGAAAAAAAAAGAACAATTTTATAGAAATTTTCAAAATAGACGATATAATTTAATATAAATTTTTTCAAAAATAATGCATTTTAAACCAGTCAAACTCCTGGATCTAATGAAGAACACTAAAATAAAATGTATTGTACAAGGAAAACGATTAATTTTATACTGCCATGTTACCGTAAATCGAAGAGGTCATTTTTAATGAGCTGTAACTTACTCAGTTTATATGCAAATAACTTTTTATTGTATTCATCGTAAACGTTTTTTAATGGACTATAAAAAACTTTTATTTCCTTCCCCCTGAAAAATCAACCCTTTTCTTACTATTTATCGTTGAATAAATTGATTCAAGTATTCGCAAAAAAGTCTCATTTCACCGACCATATCCCACTTTGTATTCTATCTAGAATATATTGGAAAAAATGAATCTCATTCTTCTTTTATAAGCTTCATTCTTGTTTTACATACTTTTTCGATCAAATGCACATTTTTGGGTTATTCATGAAAAACCGGTTAAAAAACTTTTCAATGAAAATTCGCTGTTTTCAACCATAAACAACACAAACAGTATTCACTTTCTGAAAAAATTCCATCGAACAAAAGTTGTTAAGAATTTAATCCTTTATCGATTACCGAGATTATTTTTAACAACAGAATTTCCACCCTCTAGAAGGGATGGCAACCAACACTAGGGCGGAAGCACACATCGGCGTTATTTGAGTTTTTCATCAACATATAAACTATACAGTATAGATACATTTGTGCCACAGATAATGTAATAAATTATAGTTGGAAAAATAATTGTGATGAAATAATCCATACTTTCTAACATTTATCCTTTCCCAACCCAAATACATCTAAATGCTCTTGTGGTAGTTACGAACAGGATTCTTAATAGATAATAGTATGAAATCATACCTACATAAAACCATTACTGCCACATAAACAGAAAAGTTTTATGCCCCATGGTGTGGGCTTATTTTTAACATACTTTTTTATTTTCAGGCTTCCATTGAATGGGAGCCTGAGATCCTCTCTTTTTTCTTCTACATATTCTCCTTGCATTCCTTCTTAGTCCTTCAATTTCCTTGTATTTAATCGGGAATTCCTTTGTAGACATTTCTGCCTAGCTCTATTTTTGCTATTTATTACTTGTTAACAGTCTTGGTCAAATCATTCCTCGTTTCTTTTGCTAGAGGTTGCGCCTAATGGTTTCCTTCTGTATTGGCAATTGTCGTTTGGATGATATTCAATTCGTCTTCGATGCTATTTTCTTCTCCTCTTTTATTTAATATTAGCTTCATTTCCTGCTGGTACTCATTCTTCTTCTTATGATTTTTAAACATATATGTGTTCCATTTTTTTTGTTTGGTGCCTTTCACTTTAATTTAATTTATTAGGACCAGGTATCATCCAGGTTCTTTTATGAATATAGAAACATGTGAGGGAAACACGTACTAACTACTCTCAGTTTATTTGCCATTGCCAACTGTCCAACTCATATACCGCTGTTGCTAATAATATCATATAAACCAAAGGATTCTGCATATATTGGCTCATTTTCAAACTTAGGGTTCATATTTCCCGTACTATAAGTGCATCTCCCTTTTACTTTTACACGTTTTCACATTCTGCTTATAGTTTGTCGTAGAATTGATTGGTTACAAGTTCATCTGCTGTTTCTGTTGGGGCTTAGATATTATTAATAATTGTAATATTATAAACTTACCTCTTGGGCGTATTTTACATATTCTTTCATTAACTGGAGTGAAACCCAATATTGACCTTGCGGCATCTATGGTTTACTATAAAACCCACTCCAAAGTCTCCTTGTCTTTCTGCTCCACAGTAATATAAACTGTAGTATTTTTTATTTATGCATCCATGCTCTTTAAATCTGATATCTCGGGGAGCGGCTATGTCTACTTTGTATTTCTGCTGTTCCTGGCCAGTACTTTTACATTTTGCCTGCCTGCAGCATGGTTGGGATACTTCAGGTTCCCAATCGTAATTCTATAATTAAGACCTTATTCTGTAGCTTTAGTCGTTGTCCATTAGCCCGTCCGGTTTCCATAGCATTCATGATAGCTGAACAGGTTATTGCACTTGATTCCAATGCCAGGACTGCTGGCTATAGCTTATAAATTAGCCTCGGTTAACTTCGGTTATAGTAGTTGGGCATTTCCTGCAGGGCAATGGTGTTATATTATGTGTTAAGTTAAGGTTATACCGGTCATGTTCGTTCAGGGGTTGGTGAATATGAATTAGGGTTTGGGGATTAGCAGGAGTGCTGCTGCATTCAGTCGTCCTTTACGACAAGTAGGAGAACCTGTGGAAATATTCTTCTTTGGTGGCCCGTACCTCACACATGGGGGTCTTAATGGAATTACATTTCCTTAATTCCAGCTGTTCCAGATATTCCGCTAATACTTGGTCGTCAAAGCCTCGCTTGTGATAACATGGTTCACCGACGTAAAGGTAAGGTTGACTTTTAAGCAGGAGAGGCTATTTGAAACGCATCACTACCCTATTAAAAACCCCAGGTACATTTGTGACTAGTTATTGAATTTTCTCCTAATGTTGAGCTTTGTTCTTAATGACGTTTCCATTGCCCTTCTCTGCTGATAAGATTATTATGAACTCATCTTCTTTTAAAGATTTTTTGAGAATATCATATTTTGTACCCAAAAAAGATGCAAAAAAATTTGCCACTACTACCCCTGGCCTTTCCTAAAATCCCGTCGGTTGGTGAGAGGGGGCTTGGGGGGAGAAACGGAAAATATCTGATAAAAAATTCAAAATCGCCGGTCGCTTCAAGCGTTGTTTCTGAGTGAACCGTTCATTCCACAGAAAAATGCTTAAAAAAGACATTTTTGTTCAAAATTATCTTAGCTACATTTCTTATTTCAAACATTTTTTCCTACTGCGGTCAGATTCTTAGTAAATCGATGTTTTCCGTTTTTCCTACGGAAAAACGTTTATTTTTTTTTACGTTTTTTTTTTCTACGGAGGGTTTTAGGGGTAGAAAGGGGGTAGGAGTAGCAAACTTTTTTGCATCTTTTTTGGGGTCCCAAAATTAACATTCTCGGCAAAATTTATCTTCTTCGTACAATTGTTAGAGGTTCAGTGGCCTTTTCGTCCCTGACGACTGGGCTATTACATTTTTGTCAATGTTGTGACTTTTTTAAATGTAATTTTTATTCCAATTCATTGCTGGTTATTCCTTCTTCTTCTTCTTCTTCTTTTTATATAGAAATGACTGTCTGTTTTTCAATGTGCCTCCAGTAAGTTTTCGTGGTCTTCCTACTGATCGTCTTCCTATTGGGGAACCGTCTCTTGCCGTCTTTACTACTCTATTTTTTGTCATTCGGCTTATATGATCGTTCCATTCTACTGTTCTATTTCTTATCCAGTTCTTGATGTTCTCTAGCTTGCATCTACGTCGTATATCTGTACTTCTAGCTCTGTCCCATAGTGTCTTACCATCAATTTTTCTAAGTGTTTTCATCTCTGCTGTTTCTAACATCCTGTATGTCCTCTCTGGGTCAGGTCTTGTTTCTGCCTCGTATGTAAATCAACTTCACTTTGAGAGAGTAGTATTGCGTCGTCTGCATTGCAGATTATTTTAAGTGGTTTTTCTCCGATTTGTTATCCTTTTTTAGTTCTTACTTTTTTTATTATTTCATCCATAATCAGGTTGAACAATAGAGGACTTAGAGAATCTCCCTGTCTTACCCCATTGCCAGCTTTAATAGTGTTGGTTAGTTCTTCTTCTACTTTTACTTTTATTATGTTGTTTACTTTTATTGTGTGGTAGATATTTTTGATCGTTTTGATTATTCCTAAAGGTATATCTCTTACAGTAAGTGGATAACGTCTTTTAATTCGACCCGGTTAAATGCCTTTGTAAGGTCCATGAGACATAGATATGCCGGTTTTTTGTATTCTAATGATTTCTCTTGCCCTTGCCTGATTATAAATATAGCGTCGGTGCATGATCTTCCCGATCTAAAACCTTGTTGTTCTTGTGCTAGTGTTCTAATTTCATTCAATTTATTTGTTATCATTTTGGTTGTTAATTTTAGTGTTGTGTTTAATAAAATAATTCCTCTGTAATTTTCCGGGTCGGATTTGTCTCCCTTTTTGAAGAGAGATTATTATTTTGTGGTTTAGTTTTAGTAGTGGTTTGGTCAGATCTGATCCTCGGTACTTTAGGAGTTCGTTTGGTTATTCCCGTATATAAAATTGTGTTTTTTTATTTTTTTTTTAATTTGTTCCCAAATTTTTTTTTAAATATTTCATAAATTCTGAATGAGCAAAGTCAAAGTGAAATTCAAGCAGCTATTAAAGCTTAATTTCTACAGCAGCATAAAAGATTTACAACAAATTTACTATCTATTGTTAAAACATGCAATTTTTGTAGATTTAATTCAACTCAGTGAATTTCATGGCACTAATTTGTATTAAAGTCTCTCTTGACGTGTCGCGCATATTTCTTCTCAAACAAATCACTTGAGCGTAAAAGCTGGCCTGAAATGTAAATGATAACACCGAACATTGCCTACATATATTGTTCTGTCAACCTGTTTTTTAATCGCAATAAAACCCACTGTATTCCCTTAAATAAGCAGACAATAAAAAAAGGGTTAACCGAAACTAAAAAGATACACCATAGTGAAATTTTGTTGACTAGTTTTTATCTAATTAACTTTAGAATTTTGCATTAAAGAATATTCTTCTTCTACTATTATAGTGCCTTGGCAATAAAAAGGTTAAAAAACAACTTCTTCTTCTGTTGGTATATTATTTTTCTCCGTCTCATCGTCTACGTCTCCATTGTGGTCATTTATGTCATTCACTTCTCGGTTGCCTATATTTAATTTCTCAGCAAAATTCTCCGCCCATCTCTCCACTATTTGATCCGGCTCATTGATAATTTCGGCTTCCTTACTTTTTATTATGGTTATTCTAGGTTTAAATTCTTTTCTGTTGTGGTTCACATTTTTATAAAATTTTCGCGCTCCGCTTTGTGAATTGAGCCGTTCTAGTTCCTGTAGCTGGTTTTCTAAATGTAATTTTTTTATTTTAGTATCTTTTTCTCTGCTTTTCTCATCTGTTTGTACTCCTCTTGATTTTGTCTTGTCCTTCTATTTTGGACAGATTTTCCCATACGCCTGATTCTTTTTTTGAGTTGCCTGTGCACATTCCGCATCATACCATTCTGTCCCCTTCCTTTCTTGTTTCTTATTTCCTAAAAGTGTTGTTGCTACTTCTTTCAGGATATTTTCGCACTCGTTCCAGTAATTATCTTATATTTCTTGTACAGAATAATAATTGAATGATTTAAAACTAATTAATTACTATTAATTTGGGTTCTAGTAACTATGAGAAATACATCGATTGTATTGCTAGTATCCAAATATGCTTTTTAGAACAAAAGCCATACAAAATTTTGGTTATAGTTACCATAATATTGTTGACCTTTCTTAACATTTTTCTCAGTGAAAGCAATGATTAGTAAATCAATCTCACATTCCCGGTGGTCTCATATTTAAATATACAAATTAGTATGATGGTTTGATTTACTAGTTACTAATCACTTCTTCTTCTTCTTGTGCCACTCCTATCGGAGATTGGAAATCATCAAGGCTATCCTGACCTTGTTTACAGCTGACCTAAAGAGTTTATTAGTGGTACATACTAATCACTATGGATCCCTTAATTATTGAGCCATACATTACGTGGGCTTATTAATCACGATTTTTGAAATTCCGAAATTTGCTGCCATAGAGAATGTGGGTTGTATTTACTAATTACTATCGTTGGACCTCCTAAATATGCAGCTATAGGGTCTTAGCGATATCTTTAAAAGGCTCGAATATATGTAATCCAATTGAAGACGCTGCTTACTGTTTTGTTTGTCGATGTTTTGAAATGAACACTTACAGTTTTACGGAGGGAGTTATAGAGACCTTTTTGTTTTTCTGGGCCCTCCTCTTGAAATAAAGCTGTAGAACGATTAATATTTCATCAAAATATCACATACCACGTCAAAATAAGCAAGACAATTGACAGACAACTTGACGAGCATAAAGAAGTTAAACTAAAAACTTGAGAAAAATAGCGCCAAAAAATGTATTTTACTTTTAAAAAAACTTATTGATAATATTCGTACGTTAGCCAAGGAAGCAAAACCGAGGTCATGATGAACAAAAGGATAGCAACGAAAGAGGCTAAAAAATTTTACATAACTCAGTTACCTTATTCAGTTATATAACAGTTATATTATAACAAAACGACATTCTAAAAGCTCTAAAAAAGTTATATGCCGATACATAAATTTTCCTAGAATTGTCAGAATTGGTCATTGATCTCGAAACAATTTTGAACAACGTTGAAGCTGTTTGCTTCGATTGATCTTCGACCATGTCAGGTAATTTTACTGGAGTGCAAACACGATGAAGAGAAAGCATAAATTTATCTTATACGTTCAATAACCTGGTCACTGACAACCTTGCTATTGTACGTTCATGTGCAAATCATAAGCAGAATCCCTTAATATTTGATTTTTTTTGGGTTATACAGCTTATGGTTATTCTTGAGCCCGTCGGACCTCCTAAGACGGATCCATTGTATCACCCCTATCACACCGAGTAGGCCTATAGGACCTAGTATTCGGTGTTTCTGGCACCAAGGCTGTTCCGGAATCCCATATCTGCTATAAGCAGCAGGAGTTGATTATAGCTCCAAAGTTGCAAGCTCCGAGCGTCTTTAGTCACGTTGTGGCCTCACAGAAAGCCACAAGTATCTTTAAGGGTAACTCTCTCATTTGACTCGGTTGCATAATGGTGGATCCCAGGATCTGCCACCTTTGATAGGTCAGTACCGGCCACTTCCAGAGGACATGTGAGGAGGTTTCCTCCTCCTTATTAACCAGAGGGCATCGTGGACCATCCGCAAATCCAAGCAGATGAAGGTGCCGCTTGAGTTGGGTTATACAGTTAATATATAGTTTTATTGAAGGAATCCCGAAAAGGTACGGTGTACTCGAGGAAATTGTTAAATCAACCAACAGTCAACTGAAAACCATAAAATCGTTATCAGAGACACGTTGGGCTTGTCGTACGGCGGCAGTCTCAAAAGGAATTTTATTCTAAATAAAGTCTTTTGATTTAATTATACCTTTAAAGATCATGCATCCTATTATACAGCTCATTGTAGTGGTGAGTAAAATGCTTCAGTCACAGCAAATCGATCTCTGTTGGACTGTGGATGAAGTTCAAAGTTCAGCTCTCTCTTTGGAAGAATTAAGAATAGAAGAAAGTGTTGATAATACATACTCTAGAGCAAAAAATACTTCCAATCGTCTTGGTATAGGAATTCCGGAAATAAGAAAACGTAAAGATCCTTGAAGGTTGGACGGTAATCGTAATACGGCTTTTGTGGTTGAGGGTAAAAAAATAAACAAAATTATTTGATTTTTATCCAGTGATAGACAAGATGATTTAATATTTAAACGATAGGTTTAGCAAATAAACAAAGAACAAAGAATATATTCACTTATACTCATCAGAAATACAAAAGATCGAACACAAAGTGAAGGCTGTCACATAAATTAACAGACTGTCGATGTAAGTTCAACATTTTTTCGGTAAAATATTCGTTGAAATATATCGAAGCGGAATTAGAGCTAAAATGTTAATGTGAATAGACTCCTTTATTAATTTTATTTCAGGGTACTGAGAGCAGAGTAACACCAGACCCTAGACATTAATTTTTGAAATGTTTATGATCAAATTACATTAAATTTTTAGACTTTAATTTTAAATTTTATTTCAGCTTCATTCCGAATATAGAAGCACATATCGATGGCATGAATATACGGGGCCAAGACAAGAAGTCGTTAGAAGACCGCCTCAAACTAATGTCCCTGAAAAAACTAACGATATAAATGAAGCTAAAATTAACGAGGATGACTTCCATGCTTCTGAAGCAAGTAAGTATACATATATATGACTATAAAAGGTTCATTAGTACTTTATCCCGTTAAAGGTTCCTGTTATACAGCGCTAGTCGGTCTAACCGGACGACATTGCTGTTCGTATAATTTACTCCATGGTAGTGCCATTGTTCGATTGGGCTGGCGCTGATGCGGTGCTGCTAACGCGATGACATTAGGGCTCCTATAACAGGGTCCTAAGACAACGGTGCACGAATTGCTTCTTTATTCTTATTTAATTTAGCTTTATAAATAACGTTTTTTTCTTAGTATCGACTCTAAACAAGTATAAATTTTTTATTGGTAATTTCACATAATTGGGATATATTATGCTTTAATGTTTTAAAGTCTATTTGGTATGAAATGTGTCAAATGTCACGCAATAATTTTAACACGGAAAATGTGTTGTAACAAGAAAATCGCAAAAAATTGTACTGATTGTACTAAATTCCATTGAAGAGGACCCAAAACTTATTGAAAAGTATAAGAACATATGCCAAAGCGCCTATTAATGCACTGGAAATGCCAACTTCACTCAAAGTCACAAAATAAGCAAATCAACATTCAAAACAATGGTTATTGTTTTTTTTTTTTTCGATATTCATGGGATGGTGTATCTTCATTTGATTTCTAAGGATGTTTCGTCTGGAATCTTATACATGATTGCTAAGTAATTAATCCATATCTTTTTTTGTTGTTTTTCTGTTTCACAGCACCTTCCACGCTTTTTTCTGCGCATCTTTTCGAAGATACGATTATTAAATGTAAATATTTCTCGAAAACTTTTTAAACGCAAAAAGTTTTATTAACCCACTGCACACTGTCATTTTTCTTCGAATCACTAATTATTGCACCTATCTAATTATACAGTAAACTTTTGGGTTTGTGCTGCCAATTTTTATCTCTAATACATTCCAACACCCATAGCATTAATATAAGAATCATAACAATATAATACACCCCAAGAATATAATAGATGTGCGCACTCTATCTTCCGCCAATGTAGGATCCGACCATGGCCTGGTACTAGGAAAAATAAATATAGCAATCATCACCCACGGCAAGCGAAATACAAAAGTAGAAGAAAAGTTAAACATAGAAAGCTTAGAAGAAGAAGGAACACAAAACGTATAGAAACAGACTAACAGAAAAGCTAATCAGCCATAACCTAGAGACTAAAAAGAATATAGAAGAAACCTGGAAAATTATTAAAAAATGTATCCTACAAGCAGCGGAAGAAGCTTTAGTTAAAAGAAAAGTTAACAGAAATAAACGGGAATACAAAACTCCATGGTACGACGAAAGGGTGAAAGCACTAGCAAATGATAAGAAACAAGCTTTTCTAACATACAAAGGAGTGAAGACACCGGAGGCACGAGAAGACTACGTGAGAATCAGGAATAGAGTAAACCAAGAAATAGATAACATCAAAAAAGAACCCTGGGAGAAATTTACCAAAGATATGGAATACGAGCTCTATGGATCCCAGAAAAAGGTGTGGAAGATGATAAGGAGACAAAAAACAGAAATGAATGAATTTGTACGCATAGATAACATTACGGAGGAACAATGGACTGAGCATTTCACGAAATTATATGGAGAAGGAGAAGAAGAGAACAGAGAAAGAATCATTAACAAAACTCACGATAAAGTACTAATATCAGAAGAAGAGCTACGAGAACGAATAAAAAAATTAAAAAACAGAAAAGCACCTGGTCCTGATAAGATAATGAACTGCTAAAATATGGAGGAACAACACTACGCAAATGGCTCCTAAAATTATTCGTCGATATAATAAATACCGGAATAGTACCAGCGGAATGGAAGGAAAGTCTCCTGCTACCGATACTTAAAAAGAGAGACTCGAGAAATCCTAAAAATTATAGAGGCATCAGTCTGATGAATAGTACCTTAAAATTGTTAACAGCAGTCATAAAAGATAAAATCGAGGAAAAAGCGAACATGGCAGATGAACAACAAGACTTCCGGAAGAAGCGCAGCACAATAGACGAATTTTTTATTATCAGACAAATAATAGAGAAGTCTATTGAATATGGAAAACCAGCATACATGTGCTTTGTAGATTTAAAAAGTGCTTTTGACAGGGTGAAGCGAAATGACATCGTAAATTTATTACAAGCTGAACAAATAGACCATCAGATAATAAGGACAATTAATGAAATTAACAAGAACAACAAGACCAGAGTTATAATGCCAACAGGGGAAACAGTGCATAGAACTAAAAGGAGGAATCCGCCAAGGAGACTCGCTCAGCCCATTGTTATTCAATATGGTGATGAATCAAATAATTCACGAAGTAAGAAAACGATACGGATACCACATGGGAGCGCATAAAATAACGATACTATGCTATGCCGATGATGCAGTACTAATTGCTGATAACGAAGATGACCTACAAAGGCAGCTCCACACCTTCAATATCACAGCAAACAAACTTAATATGAGAATATCAGTAGAAAAAACTAAATGTATAGTGATCCGTAAAGAGCCGCGTAGATGCAAACTAGAAATAGACGGCAAAATTGTAGAACAAGTAATGAAATTCAATTACCTAGGAGTAGGTAATCCCTATCACTAGTGACAGGGATATAAAAACAGAGATTTCAAGGCAAGCATCAAAAGCATCAAGAGTAAGTGGTTGCCTCCGAGAAATCATATGGAGAAACAAATAACTGACCACGGAGAACAAAATTAAAGTATACAAGACAACAGTAAGACCAATCCTAATATATGCAGCGGAGACAAGGACCGATACAAGAAAGACGAAATAACAAATTAACAATATCGAAATGAAAGTATTAAGATCAATAGCGGGCATATCATTAAGAGACAGACAAACCAACACAAGTATACAAAATATTAACAGGTGGATAAAAACAAGAAAAAAAAAACTGGAACGAACATGTAAACCGAATGGGACCTGATAGATTAGCGAAAATCTGTAAAAACAACAAGCCGTATAGCAGAAGACCCGTTGGAAGGCCGCCAAAAAGGTGGAAAGATAATGTAGAGTCAACAACGACTGAAACGGAATAAGAGGCAGACAAACAGGAGTAATCCTAGTCGCACGAAGACGAAGAAGAAGAAGACAATATAATATATAATATGCTATTTAAAATTTAATAACAATTGGATGTCTTATGCTTATACTAAGTTTTAGAATAATCCTGTGTAGGTATTTATAGAAATCGATAGAAATTTTAAAGGTTTCTTAACAGATAAATTACAATTACTTCATTTTAAATACACCGACGCCCTGTCAGTACAGTTTCTAATTTCGTTATATACTGACTTCTACAATTCTACAAAAATCGAAAAACCCAGTAAGTGTTGATTAATTTCAATGAATTTTTACAGAATGTGCGGTATGAAATGTTATGAATGGCTATGAGTGGATCGGGGGTGGTAAATTAAGTTGTTTGGTGGTTGGATTAAATTATTATTCGAGTGCGACAGATATGCCACAAATATCACCAATTGGTGATAATTGGTGATAAATAGCAGTGCAATAGTTGCACTACGTTACATATGTACTCATTCGCATTTAAATTCCCATTTTCCTGTTCTTGCATTAGCAGTGTGACCTGTGTTTACTGTATTATGTGTAATAATATTTGTGCCTCCGATGACTAGCTCGTAATCGCTGTGGTGGTCTTCGTATTAGGAAACTTCTTACTGGCTTTTCGTCTCTTATAATCTTGACTATTCTATCATCTTCCCATTGTGATTAGTTTGTTGATTGGTTTCAGTTCCTTCTTCGTCCCTTTCCCCTTCGTAATATGTCCTGAATATTGCTTTGTTGTCTAAATCCCTGTTTCTTACTCGGTTCCACAAAGTTTTCTTTACTAATGGGTCTCATTTTTATATTGGCTGTTCTTAGGGACTGATTTATATTTTTATAAGTGTATCGCTTTTTTTCAAATCAGATGATTGTTATAACCATAACGATTGCAGCTTTCCTTATTAAATTGGTTGTTTCTCTATAGATGTGTCGGTGACTCGTTACACCGACTCCTAAATATCTGAACGAAATTATCTGGTTTATGATTTTTCCTCTGTTTTCCAGATTGGATCTTACTGGTTTCTTGAAAAAAGTTGGGAATTTTGCTGTGTTAGTTGAGATTATTAAATTATATTTTCATCAATTTGATTGAATTTGTATAACTACAGTAGCGCCTTCGTAATATATAATATTATTGTTTCTATTTCCTATGTTTTACAAATAGTCTTACTACAATTGAACAGGACTGTACTCAAGCGGCCACCTTGTATTATCCCTGTATCTATTAATATTTTTTTAGTTAACCTTCCTTTAGTTCCTGTTTTAGTTATATATTACGAAATTAAAAAAGAATATACTTAAGCAGTCATCTTGTCTTATCCCTGTGTCTTCTCTTAGTAATTCGTCAGTTTTTATTTTAGTTAAATAGCCAGTATTGTTTTTCCATAATCCTTATTATTTTTGGAGGTATATTTTTGCCTTTATTACGTCGCTGAGTCTTACTTTATCGAATGCTTTTGTTAAATCTACGAAGCATATAAAGGCGGGACTTAGAACCAGACGATATCTGATATCCTCTGATAAGGACTCTTCTTGTAGCCTAATAATAGAATTTTCTGGTTCTCTTCACGGCCACTTCTCTCAGTGATGGGTACTAGAGCCTTTCTTAGATAGTTATACGTAACTCTGTTCTGCCATTGATATCTTTTGATGAGTATGTAGTACACCGTCTCGGTTTTTATCATATTATTCCGGTTAGTGTCTACTGTAGAATTCCTTATTGGTATTATTCAGGCCTGGTATTACTGTATCTTCTTAGCCTGTAATAGAGGACTGGTCCTGAATATATAAGGTTGGATCATTCTTTTTATCACTGATACCTTCATTTGTATTTTTTGTCAACGTAGGTCTTCTGTCGAGGTGAACTCCCATGTACTAAATGACTTCTCCTTGGATTCTGTTCCCTCTTATTCTAATTTCTTCTCTTGGTGGTAACTAACCTGCTGATTTAAGGTTATGAATTTTTATTTTCTATTTATTCATAAATTGTGGTATTTTCTCCCTGTGGTTCTCTAGTTTCTATCTACATCTTCACATGCCATATCAGAGTTATCCGACTTTGCCTCATTAGTTTTTCTTGCTGCCCAAGGTACCTTCAGCATCCGTCTATGAATTTACATTTCCAATGTTTTAGTTCTGTTCATCTTCTTCTTCTTTATGTGCCATCTCCTCTAAGAAGGTTGGTAACCATCATGGCAATTCGCACTTTCGATCCGCTGCTCTAAAAAGGTCAGCAGAAGTGCAGTTAAACCAAGCTCTCAAATTGTTTAACAAGGAGATGCGTCTTCTTCCGCGACTCCTTCTACCCTGTATTCTTCCTTGGATTATTAATTGCAGCAAGTTATAACGCTCGCCCCTCATGACATGTCCCAGATATTGTTCTGTTCATACTTGATACTTTTAGTATCCACACTTACATCCATACAAAAGTACAGACCAACTATATCACTTATCCATTCTTTGTCTTAGTTCTAAACTGAGATGATTATTGCTAAGAAATGTCATGTTCATTTTCATAAAAGTTGTTTTAGTAATTGCTATTCTTCGTT
Organism: Diabrotica undecimpunctata; assembly: GCF_040954645.1. Classification (NCBI taxonomy): domain Eukaryota; kingdom Metazoa; phylum Arthropoda; class Insecta; order Coleoptera; family Chrysomelidae; genus Diabrotica; species Diabrotica undecimpunctata. The sequence continues at coordinate 55,430,018 of NC_092812.1, forward strand.
TTGTTTAGTCTCTATATGATTCTTTTTTTGTCCTTCGCTGCTATGTAGATTGCTGTGTCGTTAAAGGACTGTATTGGTTCTGGTTCTTGCATCAGTGAGCATATGTGAAACAAAAATGTTATATAATAAAGAATATGAGTTATAAGGGGAGGCGTATTCTATCCATCTTGAATATTAGTGCTTTATTTCAAGGTGTATCATAGGTTTTTCTATGCCCCATATGGTCATTCCTGTTCTTCTTTTCCTGTTAAAATTGATTTTTGCATCACTGATGACTCCTGCCAGTTGCAACTCAATTTTTTCCGTTTCTGAATCCAAATTGGTCTTGGATAATTCTTCTGCTTGCTGCATATGTATGAAAACTTGTGAATATTAGTCCTCCCAATATTTTTCCTAGTGGTTCCAGTAGGGATATTAGGCCTGTAGCTTTCTGATCCATTCCATCTTTTCTTAGCTTCAGGATTGGTATAATTTTCGCATGTTTCCAGTTGTTCGGAAAGACCTAAATATATAATCGAACACCTCTCTACCCTAAGGTGTAAGGTAAATTACAAATACAGGTTACAGATATACATTACATCTCAAATCCAATGAAAATACAGATTTTTTTTTTCTATTCTGTTTATATTTAAATGGGAATAAGCCTCAATTAAAGGTTAAAATACGTTTATTGAAGTTTCAATTTTCACTTCGGAAATCGTTCTCAAAATACAAACATTAGTAAATTAAACAAATTTTTTTTTTTGTTTAATTTACTAATGTTTGTATTTTGAGAACGATTTCCGAAGTGGAAATTGAAACGTCAATAAACGTATTTTAATCTTTAATTGAGCCTTATTCCCATTTAAATATAAATTAATTTAAAATGCCACAAGAAAATAGCTTCAGAACAATATTCTATTCTGTGCACGAATTTTGTCCATTCTTTCTTGTTTTTTGCCTTATTTTAAGCTTCTGTCCATTCCATTCCCCTACTTTTCATAATCTGCCCTACTTCGTCATCACAGGTTTTCCGTGGTCTGCCTCTGGTTTTAAACTTTTTCACTTTAGCCTTCCAGACTTGCTTAACGGGTCGGTTGTCGCTCATTCGGCACAGATGACCAAACCATTTTATTTGTTGTGTTTCAATAGCATTTCTTATTTTGTCTCGTCGTGTTATTCCTTTGACTCGTCTTAGATATTTCATATCAATGGCTTGTATCTTGCTTTTTAATTGCTTTGTTAAAACCCAGCTCTCGCTTCCATATATCAAGATTGGTCGGAATACTGTCTTATAAACTGTCATTTTGGTTCTTCTGCTGATTTCCGGTTTACCTATGAATGCTCTACTAAGATTATGGTACACTTTTGAAGCACTACTTATTCTTTATGTTATTTCATTCTGCATGGTATCTTCTCTGTCTATTGTAACCACTAAGTATTTGAATGCATCTACTTGTTCTATGAGTTGTTGGTTAATTTCTATATAAACATTTCGGTTAGTTTTCGCTATTAGCATCACCTTGATTTTCTTAACATTAATCTTCATGTTTCTAATTGCCAGCTCATTATTCCAGCTATCTATATTTTTCTGGAGGTCCCTTTCGTTGGAAGCGAATAACATGAGATCATCTGCGAATGCACACTCAGCTATACCAACCGGTCGTATTTTACTATATCCGATATGTACTTTGTGTATACTTGCTTTTGTTTTCTTAATTATGTCGTCAATAATCAATATGAACAGTGTGGGGCTCATAACACCTCCTTGTCTTAGACCCTCGTTTATTGCAAACATCTCCGATTCCAAGTTATCCTTACGTACATAACTCTTGTTATTTTGATACAGACTTTTGATAGCACCTGTTAGTTGATGGTCAATATTTCTATTTTGCAGACTTTTCTAAACTGCTTCCTGGGACACTCTGTCAAATGCTTTCTCAATATCTAGCAAAGCCATATATATTTCTGTGTTCTTTATTCTAGCTTTCTCAATTATTTGTTTCAACGTAAATATATGGTCTTGCGTACTGTGTCCCTTCCTAAACCCACTTTGTACTTCATCCAGATGTGGTTCAACGATGTGTCTTAATTTCTTTTCTAGGATGCTTTCATATATTTTGGAGACGATACTGAGTAGATTAATTCCTCTATAATTTTCACAAGAACTTAGTTCATTTTATACCAATTCTAGAAGCAGGATTTGCCACTTCCACTATCCACAATGTACCGCAGATGATATTTTCCACCGTGGCTGTCATTGTGGTTTTCACCCGTATCCCTGGCAAGGAAGAAGTAGTATATCCAGCAACATTATATTCTAGAACTGGGTCATCGGCTTGGCAATCCGATCGATCTCCATATGCACCCGCTGAGGTTAAAGCTTATGAATGTATCCCTAAGTACAGAACTCTTTAGGTTGTTATAAATGTCTCTTTTAATAATTTTATTTATTTTGTAGTATCTTTAAAAATTGAATGACCAAATATTAAATCACGAATGTTCATTACAGTGCATAAGCCGGAACCTGCCATGCCTAGAAGAAAAAAATATCCCGATTTAGCCTACCGACACACCGAGTTCATATCCAGTGACCGTGCAAATGATTTTAATAGTGCAGATAGAGCTAGGGTAAGTTCATAATCGTTATTAGTATAGTATTTAGATTTAATATAACTTATAGCACGCACTGCAAATTTAGTATTGTTTGGAACGCGACTGCTAAAAGTATTATACAAGGAGTTCACACCGCTAGTACCTGCTTTAAACTTACCGCATATATTTTCCAGTTTCTTTACTATCTGGATCCATAAAGTGTTTGTAGTATTGATTTTAAATATATAGTATTTTTAACATCTTCTATTTTCTAACGATAAAACGAAAAATCATATTTTATATGTAATTAGATATAAAAAACTAAAAACATTTAGTATTATATTCTCTAATGTCGTCTTTACACTACCATTTTTTCTAAAATAAAGTAACAACAAAATGAAATAAGTATCTAAGGACATATCCACTATTTCTTACTCCCACCGTTACTCTAAGGAATTCACAAAACACAACTTTTTAACAAAAATTACAAACATTTTGTAACGTGTGCGTGATCAAAAAAATTGCCGGAGTAAAACTTTGACTTAATAGACTGGAGCCATGACTATCCTTAAAATACTAAGTCGTATGTCATTTAACAAAGTTGATTGGTTTTCTGGGGACATCTTCCGTGCTGCCGGCTTCTTAGGAAATATATACTTTGACTTACGACTAAAAGAATTTAAAGCCACGTTGCCGTATGAATGAATATATACATTTGTCATACGGATGTCTCTGTTGGGGTCCTCCTGTATTCCCATTTGCAAGATAGTCGGCAAGCTTTTAAAAGATTTTAAGAGCCACTTCCAGACTTACTCCCACTTTTACAATTATATCGATCTTGGATTTATCCGTATAATTTACAAGTAAATCTACCTTAAAATAATGAATTGGTTGTACAATGTACATGGTACTCCAATTTTCTGATCATCTTCAGGTCTCCGAACAAGTTAAACTAAAATGCTAAAACAATTAAATATCGCAACTAAAAGAATTCTATCAGGCTTGTTGTAAAAAGTTCCAATATTATGTATGGTTTGAGGAAGTATATAAATATTACTTACATGCCGATGCAGGAATTGTTGTTAGAAAGGCGTGTACAGAACGCTCCTGTATGCTATAGTGTTGTCTATAGGTCTTCCACTAGTGAATTCTACTACTTCAATTTTGTAGTGATCAAAACTGGTCTCTTAAACTAAATAAAATAAATTGTAAGTCTAAAATTTATTTCTTCAACCCTGTTTTAAGTCTACCTTTTACCTATAACCACTTCAAATAGCGTATCAAAGTTGAACTTTACTACAATGGTATAAGTTGGTTGGATCAAGGCTTCTAATAAAATGTTCCCCTTCATCCCGAAGTGACCAACCTTGTAAACAGGTTTCATTTTTTGTATCTGGTTTAGTTTTTAACCACTAATTGCTGGAGGTAGGCTCAGTATAGGTAAAAATGTTTCATTTAATCAGCAAATGTTGCGATGGTGCCATTTCGGGAGATTTATCGCCTATTTCGGATGGTAAAAATCAAGTTTAGTTGTTATCACTTAATTTTCATCAAAGTTTGCTGGAGTTGGACAAAGACAAATGGAGTTTTAATTCTTTACATTAGTTATATTGCTGCAGCAGTGACTCCCTGTTACTACTACTATAACGGATAAACTAAGTACATTTAAAAAAATAATGCTAATGAGGGATTATACTCACCCTCATTATTACATTTTATTTTTCAACTTCAAGATAATTTTTTTCAGAAATGTGGTAGCGTTCATGACAAAGTAGATCGATATTTAGGCATTTCAATAATTTCTATCGAATTTTTTAAAATAACTTAGAGCGGATACGTTGCACTTGTCATTAATCATAATAAAAAAAGTCATTAACAGTGTATTTCGCTTCAGTATTACTGTCTTAAAACTAATATTTTTCACTTGGATCACTTTATTATTATCATTTTACTACTCGTCCTCAAAAAGCATTAGTAAGGCAAGATGTTTTCAGAGTATACGATAAATAGTGCTGGTGACAGTATGCAACCCTGTCTAACTCCTTTTCCGACTGTGAAGATCTGGAACAGTTCATTTTCGAATTGCACTGTAGCTTTTTGTTGGAGATATAAGTTTGAGATTAGTCTTATATCCTTACCATTGAGTCCTGATATTTTTAGGATATCGATTAGTTTCCTATGTGGCACTTTGACAAATGCCTCCTCGAAATCGATATATATATTTAGGGATTCTACAGTATTCACTGCCTTCCCTCGCTCAACCGTTTCCATCTCTCTCTGTTGTTCCATTCTCCATCGTTTAGTCCTCTCTTACTCATGGCGTCGTCTACTTCGTTCCTCCAGGATTTTCGGGGTCGTCCTCTTTTCCTCCTTCCTATGGGGCTCCATTCGGTTATTCTCTTTATCCATCTGCTGTCGCTAGTTCTTCTTACATGTCTATACCACTTTAGTCTTTTTTGTTCTATATATGTTAGTATGTCTGTTTCTATTGATGCTCTTTGCTTTATTTCGTCATTACTTCTCCTATCCATTCTTGTTACTCTGCAGCATCTTCGCAGGCATTCCATCTCTGTTGCTACTATCTTACTGCTGGTTTTCTTGTTTATGATCCAATTTTCAGCCCCATACGTCATAATACTTCGCACTAATGTTTTATAAATCTGCGTTTTTGTCTTCATATTTACGTGTCTATCCCACCATACTGAGTTAAGTTGTCGGATTGCTGTTCTTGTTTGTCCTAATCTTTGTGTAATTTCTTCCTCTGTTGTTGCCTTTTTCGTGATTATAAACCCCAGGTATTTGAATTTATCCTTTCCTTTGATTGTTACGTTGTCATCAATCTGTAGATCTTCTATGTCTTCTTCACTTGTAGATAGGTACTCTGTTTTCGCGAGGTTAATATCTAGGCCAGCCTTGGTATATTCTTCTTGTAGTTTCTTCATCATGTAGCTGAGGTCGTCTTGGTCTTGTGCAATCACTACTTGATCGTCTGCAAAACTTAATGTATATAGGTATTCGTTCCGTACCGGTACCCCCATGCCTTCGCATTTTCTTTTCCATGTAGTCAAGGCTTTCTCTAAGTATATTTTGAATAGGGTTGGAGATGTGGAACAACCCTGCAGGAGCCCTTTTGTTGTGGTGAAGTCTCCTATGATTCTTGTTCCCATTTTAATGGACACTTTATTTTCTTTATACAGAGCTTTTGTAGCTTCTATGAGTTCCGTCTGTATTTCTAATTTGTACATTGCCTCCCATAGTTCTGACCTTGGTACAGAGTCATACGCCTTTCTCAGGTCCACAAATGCCAAGTGTATATCTCTATTTTTTGCTTTTTTCTTTTCCAACAGTTGTTCCAGTGTGTATATGTGGTCTATGCATGATCTTCCTGCCGTGAAGCCTGCCTGATCCTCTCCGATTTTGCCTTTTATCGCTTGCTCTATCTTTTCTCGCAATCGATGAAATATGCAAACATATCGCAGTTAAATTATACTAGAGCTCGGTATTGCTCTCCTGACTGTCTATAAAACACAGTAGAACAATATTTACATTTAGGAAAATCTTAAAAACATATCAATCATACCACAATTGTCTTCAAATCTTGAATGAGTACCAAATACGTTGTTTTTTGAGTTAAGCTTCTGCTCAGACGCAGGCGTACACCTACATGCTTGCTTCATTGAATATCACAAAGGAGTCAGTAGTGTTTATCATCACAAATTTACACAGATTAACTCAAAAAACAAAACCGGGAATGAATAAACTTTATTTTAAATTTTTGTGATGTTCAAATACGAATTGTTTGCCTCTTACATAGAGAGCTTATTCGAAAAAATATTGAAATTTTTATAGTTGGTTCTAATCTTGATTTTACCGATAAGATTATGATACTGATTCTCAAACATTACCTTTTTCAAGAATTGCTTTCTGGAACCAAAACATTAACCCTTATATAGCCAACAACAAAGCAACACACGATGTTTTAAGCATTTGAAATATTGATATATTTCCGGGTTATTGTAATTTTCTGGAAGAACTGTATTTCCAGAATTTTGGGATTGTTTTCTGATAAGATTCTGGGCGTAGAGCTACTTTATAAAGAAAAAATATTGTTGAAAGCCCCAAATTTATCAACCAGCAGTCCAAAAAGTCCAAAGGAAGAAAAATAAGAACGAGTACTCTGCGCATCTAAATATTCTTCTTTAAGTGCTGTTTATACTAATAGATACAAGCCGTAAAATCGTGTCTGTTATCATCTATTCTTATTAATTCTTTAAAGTTAAATCTTGTTCGGTTCCTGATGTTAAGCAACAAGGACAACCTCTTTCTGCCTATACTATCTATTAGTTTTAGTTTTGGATGAAATGATGTTACGGCATACCTCATACTTCTTTGTGTGGCACACAAAACAGTCCACGTAGTTTTCTGAAGGTATTACTATTACTCGCTGCAGAAATTATGACCTTAGTCTGATTTTTCGGACTACATCAAAGAACGTTTTCGGACGAAAGTCCATCGTCAGTGTTGTTACCAGGTATACTAGAGTGAAGCCACTAAATATGTGGGTCAAAACCCTTTCAATGGTATTAAATTTGTTATTTATTACACCGTCGTTGATAAATTCGTAAGATGGTAAAGTTTAAACAAATTTATTCATGGCAAGGCAAGACTCCCAAGTGGGGTTGCTGGCCCTGAGACGTAGTCTCTATATGGACCCTAGGTAGCAACATTAAACAAGAAGTTACCAATAGAATAAAGAACACCGAAGAATAACTAGAAGATCCAGAGGGACTATGGAATGAATTTAAAAACCAAGTTAACGAAATCTACACAAACAATGATTTTAACAGTAATTTAATCAAGAAAGATATCGAAATCGATAAGAGAAGATCTAAATATTATATTCTTTTTGCGCCAAATATTCTATTACAAAAATACTGTGGTCAAATAAAAGAAGTATTTGCATGCTTCGAAAAGACATTTGATAAAGTACAGCAAAATGAATGCAGTTGCTAAAAAAATATAGGAATATATGACAAATTCATGTTATTAAAAATCTGTAGTGGAATTACACTGCTATCGTAAAAATTGGAGATAACTACACTGATGTGGGGTCCATACAACGAGGATTCAGACAAGGTTGCTTTTTCTTCAAGCTTCAACATTGTTGTTTAAGAATCAACAAAAAATTACTGAGATATGCGGACGATACAGTAGTTCTATCAGAAAATCGTGAAGGTCAAGGTTTCATTTTCTCCGAGCTTCAACATTGTTGAATAAAAATTAACAGGGAATTACTGAGATATGCGGACGATACAGTAATTCTGTCAGAAAATCGTGAAGGTCTACAAATTCTGCTTGATTATATTCACGAGAAGAGGAAATGGGCAATAAAATAAACTCAACAAAACCAAATTTTCCGAAACACACATCCAGATGGCTTCAATTAAATGTAGTCCAAGTTGAAAAAGTTCATAAAATTACATACACACATCAAAATAATCTACGAGGACAAAAACAAAATGCGAGGTTACAGAAATGTTTCAAATAATTTATTTCAAATGTTTTTAATACAAAGTTATAAACAGTGTCCCGAATATAAAATAAACATTTTTTCTTAGAATTATCGTAACAGCTCTTAAGAAAATTAGAACTAAATAAGTCAAAAAATGGTAACAAAAACTCCCAACCCAACTTAATACCCCACAAAGTAGTTTTTAGGTTAAGTTAGTATAGTGTATGACCTCCACGGTTGTTGATTACTATCCTACATCTGTAAGTCAAACTCATAATCAGATGGTCAATTTCTTGCTGCTTTATTCTGTTCCTCTCCATTGAAAGACACTCAAACAGTTGCTGTCTTGTATTGAACGCAATATTTTTTGTAAAATGCATCTGCCCAATATGTCCCATAGATGCTTAATTGGGTTTAAATCTGACGATTGTGTAGGGCATGGTAAAACCTCAATTTCATTATCTTCGAGGAATGTTCGCACGAGCTTGGCAGTACGCGGACGCACATTGTCGTGCAGTAATTAAAACCAGCGCGTTATGCAAAGGGTACAACAGTAGGTTCAACAATAATATCGCGGTAGTCTGTTGCATTTAGAAACCTTTCCAGACAAACGAGGTTCTTCCACCAAGAGTGATGACACCCCATACTATTATACTGCCGCTTTCCTGTCTATAAACCTCCTGCACGGTGGCCAATCGTTCAGCATTGCCAGAGCGTCTCCAAATTCTTGTCTGTCTTGTATCTGGTACAAATGCAAATCGGGACTTATCTGTGAACAAAGTAGAGGCTCACTCACGTCTAACCCAATTTCCGTGTTCTTGTGCCCACTGAAGTCTATGAGCGTGATTTCATCTGGATAACACAGGTACTCTTACAGCTCTTCGAACATTTAACCTTACTTTATGCAGTCTATTTCTAATGTTTTCTAGGGCAATTTTTGGGAGTCTATTCTCATCCATTCGTCTTACATGATTGTACCACATCCTCTTACGCTGCCTTCCCCATCTTACAATATCTTGAATTTTGCACTGCTCTCTGACGTTTGTATTTCTCACCCTGTCTCTTCTTGTTTTGCCCACTATTGTTCTTAGGGTTTTTATTTCGGCAACCCTTAGCTGTTTCGTTTTGTTGGTATCTTCGCGCACTTTTATGCCATATGTCATGATCGTATGCAAGTCTTGTAGATTCTAATTTTACTATCTGTGCGCATATACGGATTTGACCAGACTATCTCGCGATAATGCGGATGCTTTGTTGATCTGACTCCTTAGGTCCTTTACTGGGTCGTGTGTGCTTGATATATCTATACCCAGATATCTGAATTGCATCACCTGTTCTATGGGGTTGTTCTCAACCACTAACTTACATCTGAGCGGATCTTTTGCTGTTGTCATACATTTAGTTTTGTTGGTAGAAATGGTCATATTGAGTTGGCAGCTTATTTGAAGGAACTGAAAGAGCTGTCAGCTCTTTGTTTATAATTTTGCCCATGAGTAGGTTAAACAAGAAGTGGCTTATACTGTCGCCTTGTCTAATTCCTCCCGGTGTTGGAATATTTTCAGTGAATTGGTCTCCTGCTCTAACTCTAACATCAAAAATCAAGTACCAATAAAGAATTATTACTTTTTGTCTTATAGACAATTACAGCATTACCGTCCAAGTTGGTACAAGAATCGACAAAACAACAAAAAAGATTAAAAACATACATTTATTTGTGTATTAGCAGCTATTGATTTAAAGCTATTTATAAGTGTCCCCTAGATTATTTTGATGTGGTATAAACTGTCAACTAAATCCAGACATAGAATTTACTATTTTATTGGGAATAAACCCAAACAGTAAAACAAAACAGAGATTAAACAAATGAACGAATTCCAAAGAAATTAGGAATAGAATAATTATTCAAAGATGATAACAAAAATGTAACGTTTAGAATGTTATTTGTCTGGCCATAGCATTCTAGCATGCAAAAAATGCTTCCCGTGTTCCCAATCGGTTTTGAAACCAAACTGAGCCTCTCCCGACCTCTTGTCACATTTATTATAAATGTGTCTGTGAATTACCTTTAGAAACACTTTGCGTACGTGACTCATTAAAGTAATTAGGCGGTGATTTGCTCAGCGACTAGCGTTTACTCCTTTGTACTTCCGACAAAGGTTGATTTTATCCAACCTGATTGTACTTTCTCCGGTTTGTATACCTTGTTAAGCACTTTGCATAGGCGTTAAATGCTAAAGCGTTTAAGTAATTTTCGCATTGACTTTAGACTCTGATAATCTTATTATTTTTTAAACTTGAGATTGCATATTCCAAAGTTAGTTGTGTTTTAATTATTAGCATCTAAGTTACGATCGACCTAGAGTAGCTTTTTTAATGTAGGTAATTATGTTTTTAATTTTAAGCACCAATATTTTTCAAAAGAGACGTGCGGTTACGCATACCTGACGACCAGTACCATAGATAGTGTGGGACTCACCGGCCTTTCATACCCAATAAAACACCCCTTTTTCACCACGTATTAGTCACCCGCAAATATAATTTCTGACGTAACTCTATAGGCTTTGTCTTTACCTTTCCTCGTCTTTTTTACTGAGCATGATGCGTCTATTGTCCTATATATTGTCCGGAGTTTGTTACTCCTCCAAGAGCAGGTTGATTTCCTGCCGCTCTCTGTGCCATATCTCGCACACAATTGTTGTTTGTTATGTAGTGTCACATTCATTATTTGACTCGCCTACAATTATTAGTAAATCTATATTTTGTTTTAAACATTTTGTGTAGGCTAGGTAAAGAGGTATTCAAGTCTCGGAACTTTGGACACTTATTTGGATCAGATCAGTGATTTCTTTGTTTGCATATATTACAGAAGGGATCTACAACTCTTCGACTTGTGTCCTTTCTCACCATAGTTCAGGCATTCATCAATTTTGCCCATATCATCATAGCATCTTATTAGCTTTACTCTAGCTAAAATTCTACAGTTGCTTCATCCAATTTTAATCTTAAGTGTTCTGATCATGTCTATTGCATCCTTAACCTTATGATCCTCAGAATGGTTTAGATGAGGACCGCATCTATGTCGTTTACTTAATACAGACGTCCATGTAAGGTACTTCATCTTTTATGGTTTGTTTTAATTCTTCTGACTTGTCTTGGTCTACACATATCTCTAATATTAAGACGCCTTATGCTGTTCTTTAGATGTTTTTTATGGTAATATCCATTTGGCTTGTGTCTACTTTCGACTTGATGTCCTTGAGTAATTCAGCGTATGGTCTACCCACTACCTTTATCTGTTGCTCTTCTTGGGAATATGGGGAGTTTTGTTGATCCTATTCAGTTTTAGATTTTTATTTTTTAGATGTTCATAAAGGATCATTATCTCACATTCTGTATCTCTATAGGCATGTTATACGCAGTACCTTAAGAAATTTGGTACATATCTGCCAAGTGTTTTTATCACGCGTTTTGTTGACGTACTTTCAAACAACTGTGGGATGTCATTTACTCAACTGTCTTTATATTTATAAGGTATAAGGAAAGACACTTAATTTTTTCAATCGCTTCCACTTTACTGGATACTGTGCTAGTAAAGCTAGAGGCGTACCCAATCTGTCCTTAGTTAGACTTTCTTTGACAATGTTGTAAAAACCGTGGTAGTGTTTAAGAGTTTCTAATGTCTCCTAATATTCTGGGTCCACAATGAATACGAATTAATTATCTCTCAATGACATCGGATTCCCAGAGCTTTACTTAGTTATTTTAAACTAGTTTTTTGGTCATTCAAGGTTAATTATCTTAGAGAGGGTGCCAAAATCTTGTTTTTCTGAATTTAGGATCAACAATTTTTGACTGACCATCGATTTTTTAGGACCTTTACTTATAAAATTTAAAAATAACATTCGATGAGTAATGTGTAGTGTGGAAGATGATGCAGAACATTGCCTTTTGTTATGCAATCAATTCAGCCAGGAAAGGAGAGAACTGTTAAAAAAATAGGAAGGATCACACAACAAAGAGTAGAGTATAAGGGGATGCTACAACATAGGCAAACCTAAAAGATTAAAAGGAACTGAGCAAATAAGGCAGAAAGTGATATACTGGAAGTTACACTCGATAAAGTACTCCCGAGTATGCCGTAGGAGATAGAGTTTAGTGGGTAAGGTCTGGTTAGCATACCTGAAGTCTCACACTACCCTAGAACGAAATAACAGGCACTAGGGTGAGCACGAGCGAGACATCTTAAAAAAAAAGTATACTTTACATCCTCGCAACATATATATGCATAATAACTTTCTTTACAATACAACATTACGATGAAGTCTCACGATTTCCTGACGTTTTGTGACGGTCACAATATTTTTACTTGCAAAATTCTACATAAGAAACATTTTTGCAAATTTGCATAAACTATTCCGCCTTTACCGACTTTAATTAACCTACATCTTATTTACACTTAACGAAAAAATAACTCTTCATCCAAATATTTTTATAAATCCGATTCTCTTTTCCTAGGCCACTGGCTGGATTAAAATAATATTATTTTCGTTTATAGATTCATTAGTCTATATATATTAGTATAAACCAGACCTAAATTTTTTATTATTATACATTATATTTTATTAGTATAATTATAAAAACGATAGAAACGGAATGATAATGATGATCCATGGGAATGGTGGTAGTAAGCATGTGTTTTCTCCACCTAAATATCGCAAAAGCCACGTGGCAATCACTAGACGTCCATTAAAAAAACCAAATTGACCGTTTATTTATTGATAGTCGATATTTCTTCGAAGTATTTGACGTAAGAGTATTAGACTCTGACCACTAACGTATAAGAGCAAAACTCATATGAATAGGGGCATGTAATCAGGCTAGAGAAAGATGCAACAGTCACAAAAATTTTTGACAAAAGGGAGCCTATGGAACAACGACTCAGGGGAAGACCAAGACTTCCGAGGTATCAAGACAATTACGACGGTATATAATCTGTTGGAGTTGAAGCATGGAGAAGAGTTACCAGAAGAGTTGCCTGTGACGTCACTGACGAAGATAATAAACATTTTATCCATTAGGAAATATAAAAACCTTCAAATCACCGTATTATAACATTTTATAAATTAATTTGTTGCTCCAAAAACAGCAAAATAAGGCCAAACCATCAATTATTTATAACTTTTGTAAAAATGAACTTACACTTATATTATCGCTTTCAAAGAGGGTCTTAGATTGCTTAACAAACCTTCAAAATTTATGAGGAAGGGGGTAAGGTTTATTTTCAATATTTTAAACATATTTTTAATATATATTTTTTGAAAAATTGTTTAATATAAATGTATTTATAACATTGGTACATTATAGTACAACATTTCAATACTATTATGGGAAATATTGGTACAACAAAATTAAAAGTTAAGAAAATGACAGCTAATTTTTCAAGTTAAAAAAAAGTTACTTTGCGGTGTTCATCATAACTTATAACTGCATCATCTTTTGACAAAAAACCAAAAATATTTCGCTAGTTTATGAGTTTCCCTAGGTTCTAACGTCGACATCCTGTTCATTTTGTCGTTTTTTTCAAATTTTAGAAGTAAAAAAACAAATATATTTTGAATTTTCGAAAAAATTTTGTTAAAATATGTAATTTATCTATAAAAGGAGTGTGTGAAAGTTATGTAAATTGTTTATTTAGTATAAATAAGGTTATTTTTTAATATGCAATAAAAAAAATTTAAAAATTTATTTTCAAACCAAGAATCGTTTTGCAGAGTTACTGTTATTTTTAAATTATAAACAATTTGAATAACTAAACAAAAAAAAGTTATTCTGGCACGATTACATAAAATTAGGGAGTTTTTCTTTAAATACACATTTAATTTGTTTATAATAATTAAGAAACGTAAGTAATTTAGTACAGTGAATGAAGGTAAAAATCAACTATTACCTTCGATTTCGGTGAACCTCCATCGATTTGCATGAAAATTTGGAATTGAGTATATTTTACCCTCAGCTTCAAAAGTGACATATGCTCAACTTGCGTTTTTTGCATTTTAGAGGTGAAATCCATCCCTTTTGTTAAAAATGGTAAAAAATGCAGATTTAAGCATTCTGGCATAAGTAATCTCGATTAGTTAAATAAAATAAATATTTTGCAACATTTATGAGCATGATTTATGATTTTAATTAATTTTTCAACCCTTTTAGCAACTATCCCTTAAATCGAAAATAATGGAAAAATCATTTTTTATATTTCTGAAATATCAAATCGCATATTAATATTACCCAAATACTTTCTTTAATGTTTATGATATAATTTTTGATTGACTGTGAAATTTCAACCCTTAAAAACCACCCCATTAAAGCAGAATCATTGAAAAAATTAATTTCAAGAAACTTTCATTATTTGAATAAAACATTACTAAATTGAAATCTCACTTACTGAGTATTAAAGTATTTATCTATTTATTGCGTAATTTTGCACCCTTAAAAACTACCCCTTGTCATAAAAATAATGGAAAATGTTTTTTTATTAGCTTTAATAGCTTTAATCATTTAGAAACTTTTTTATTGGTTATGATAAACTTTATTAATACATTCCAAACTTTATTAATATTATTCTTTCCACATTTCCTGAACAATTTTTGCAGTGCTTATGTGACTGATAAAAATTTAATTTATTAGTTAAGAGGAAAACGTATTAAAATAAATATTAAAATATATGAAATGTTCATTTACTTTTTATTTAAGTAATGTTTCATAAATTAATCAAATATTAATAGTGATTTAATTGATAATTTTTTACTCTTCATCAGAATCAGAGCTCTCTTCACCAATTTCTCCTTTTTCATTAATTAGAGGGCTATTTTGGCAATTGTCCCCACTGCCTGATCCGCAGACTGCATTGCAAAATAGCCCTATTCTTTGACACCCGCAAGAAGCGAGTTTGGAGCGGGGAAATGGAGTTATTCTCAAAAGAAAATGAAATTTATGAAAATTTGAAAAATTCTGATTTTTTTAAATCAAGTTTTTTTCAAAAATATGCATTCTTAACCGGTCAAAATTTTTGAGGTCATCACTTGTGCTAAAATAAAGAAAGTCTTATAGGGATTACTATAACTTTTAATTTTTGTGGAAATGGCTTATGTTTTATTTTTCACTTTTTCCAAAAAAATTCCAAAGGGTCCTCTTATTTTCATCATAATTTGCTTAACATTGATGCTATCAACTTCTTCTAGAGCTCATTTTATAGGTATTTCTGGGTACTTTGAAAATTGTTCAATAAATATATTTTATAAAATGTATTCTTTTCCCGTTATTAAAGGTTGAATATTCAGATTTGAGTACTCGCTGAAAAAAAAAATTACATTTAATTACCTATAACTCACTCTAAATTAATATTAAAAGGTTTTTCAAGCAAGGAATTTATTTAATTTTTTATTAGCTTCAATTTTGGTAATGACAACTTTTTTATAACAACTTATATTCTTTGAGTTATTTATGAAAAACCGCTTTAAAACATGCATTTTTTCACTAAAAATCAAAATCATTGATCTTCAGTAACTCAAAAATTATTGATTTATTTTAATAACTTTATAAGATAAATTTTGTTTAGATTTGGTCCCTCTATCGATTCCTAGGGTTATTTTTAATAAAATAATTTTCACCCCCGAGAAAGGGTGGCATCCACCCTCAGGGTAAAAGCGCAAGTTGACACCATGTCACTTTTGTTTCTTAAGGTATCGTCTAACTATTCACCAATTTTAATAAAAATCGATTCAGGTTCAACGAAATCGGAGTGAAAACCTTCAATGACTGTACTAATTAGTGTCAATTAAAGTTTCATTATACTGAATGGTAGATTAAGCTCAAGAAGCATTGTCTGTGCTTCAAAAAAAATTCAAATTTTAATTGTTGACAAAACTTTTGTATTTAAAATGAGATCAATTACGTTTCTTATTATTAAAGTTTCTTATTATTTAAAATTATAAAAAAATTAGCAGCAAATTATAAAATATCCCTACATTTACCTAATCGTCCTAGAATAACTTTTTTTTTAAATTCGTGTAAAAATCGTCAGCTCTTAAAATATGAAAAAGTATTTCATCTACGTGTAATAGTTAAAAAATTATTCTAATTGTTTATGTTAAAAATAATAATAACTTCGCAAAACGATTTCTGATTATAAAAATGATTTTTTTTAACTTTTTTCGATGCACATTAAAACTAAACGTCGCGTCGCCACCTTTCATATGGTACCCGTAGAATTATTATATCTTTAATATTTTATGTCATATTACAAAAAAAATACCTTTGGGATAACTAATTCATAGATAGAGCTGAAAGAGCGTTTGTTAAGCACTATAAGACCCCCCTGTAAGTTAATTTTAACAAAAGTTTTGCGTTATTTTTCAGTTTTTGGGCAACACATTAATTTAAAAATTTTTATATTACACCATTTTGAACGTTTTTATATCTCTTAATAGATAAAATGTTTAGGTGTATTTAAGTATAAATAAAATTTATTTATACTTAAATACACCTAAACATTTTATTTAATACCAGGTATTTAATACCTGGTTAATGGCAAGCGAATATTAGAAAAAATCGCATTTTTTGCACTTAATTGTTAATAAATAGTAAAAAACTAAACTATTACGATGTCCAGAACATTGTCAAAGTTTGTTTATTTGCCAAGAGTACTATTTCCAAATTTCTTTCTTTCTTTTAGTTGTAATTTCAATTAAGTATCACCTCTAGTAATATAGATATAAAATTTACCAACAATACAATGGCAGTAAAAACGACTAAGACATTGTAAACTATATTATTTTTTTAGAACTTTTCGAGAAGTAGTTAATAAATATTAAGGAAAAAGGAAATAATTAAAATAATATTATTAAATAATCAATCCGTAAGGAAAAAGCATGTTTTAATCTAACATTTGGCCTTGGGAAAAAACTTTTGGTCGAAAAAATTTGGATTGATTTTACAATTAAATTGAACGTGATTTTTCAGTTTTTATTACTTTCACTTTCCACTTTCATTCTGGAATTTACTTTACTCGTATATTATCACACGAAATAGCATCAGGTTTATGGTAAATATTTGGTAAAAATTAACAGACTTTTGTGTCAGTTGTAGTGGTAACTAGCCCTGTGAATTTTAAGTAGATAATTGGTAGTCACGTAAATTCATATCACTAAGAGAAAAAAACAAAAAATTAGAAAAATATATCAAATATCTGCTGAAATCAGTTGACTGAATGTTTTTCTGATGGCAAAAGACCTTGTTTTTTTAACGTCAGTAAGTTTTTGTATCCCTTAATCGATAAATGTTGTCATTTGATATCAGCAGAGGTCAAGAACGAATAGTGGTTTAGAAGATAAATTCTTTTTGATATAATCAGTTCATATTTATCGGGCAGTATGAACTACTAAAAGTTGTAGTGTCACACTAGTAGGTGGAGCTGATGAACCTTTTCCAACATATTAAAATTGAATAGTTTTCAAATTTTTTAGACAAAAAAGTATTCGCATTGACTATTAAGTGATAATTATTATAAATGTTTAACCAAAATTTTATTGTAATATCTACAAGAAATAGTGATCGTTTCTTAAACAATAAAATGATTAATTTTGTTAGGTTAATATGCAAAATTTTTTAATTTAAATTTCTGATTTTATAAATATTGCTTTAAACTAGATTAATTAAATCAATTGTTAGGTTTAACATACACTAGCCCTAAGGACCATGTAGGTCGCATCTCCTGAGTTCTTTACGAACATTCTATCGGACACAAAACAGAATTAAGCTCTTGCAACAAATCACAGCCATCCTATATTATGGTTCCAAAATGCCACCTCTTTCAACCTTATTCCAATTCTTAAACAATTTTAAAATATTTCTCTTAAATTTTTCAGTATGGTTGAAGTAATATATATGAGGGGTATAGATGCAAAACCCGCCATGTTACATTTTTGTAAAATTTGCGTTTGATACGGGAATTTGTTCTTTATGTGTATACATAAGTTCAAGGTGCAAGTTCCACCTTAAATCGAAGTAATTTAAAGGAGAAAAGACGCTTAAGCTGCCTTGTCCAAAAAAATTTAGTTGCAAAGACCGCCAAGTCCGACCTGACCAATCGCGAAACGTTTGGACTGACACGTGATTTATCCATTTCCGCGAAGTGGCAGCATCTAGCCATGTAACGTTTTTAGTGTTGTTTAGATGTTTTTCAAAGTATGTTCACGTAAACTTCCTTTTGTTTTGTGGTAATGTAATGGATAACGATAATATTGGTATCTCTATAGAAAAAACGACTCCAGAGTGTAGCCGGAAAGAATCATACAGCGTGCTAAACACAAAAGAGTATTCGTTATGAAAAATAGGTAAGCATAGAGAGCTAGATAATGCATCGAACTAATTATGTTTTGTTTTTATTAGATATTCGGCTAAAGGTTTGCCTGAAAAACCAAGTTGTGTTCATAAAAATAAGGTCATGAAGTGCAATTTATTAACTATGAGGAATCTGCAATTAGTTCATGAAAGATTTTATAAAATTCCATCAAAACTTAAACAAGATGCTTATATTAAAATGTTGTGAAGCTAAGACACCACAGAGAGACACTTGTCTAGTCTCTCTTCCATATGCCAAATGCCAGACAGGATACCCGATTACCATTTAAGAATTCACGACAGCTATTCGACAAACTAAAGATGGTAAAGCTGTAGGGCCTGACAAATTTTAAATTAAATGCAAAAACATGCAAAGACTACAAAATAATTAGCCTAATGAGCCACTTACTTTAAACCTTTTTAAAAGTGATACTTCTTTTTCAACCTTAGTAATCCAACTTTGGAAATAGGCCTCTCCCAAATCAATCCAGTGTTTTCTATTTTGCGCCAGTTGCTTTCAGTTGTGTCCTCCGATTGCACAGTGCCCTTTAGTAGGGCATTGTGTTCTGCGAAGCTACATTTTAATTTGGCAGCATGTTCTCCTGCGTCTTTTACTTTGGTTTTGCTTCTAATCCATTTGTTTGTTTTTTTGTCTATAAGTCTCACCCCGAGCATTGATCTTTCCATCGCTCTTTGTGCTTTTACTATTTATTCATATTAGACTTGGTGAGTGTCCACGTTTGTGAACCATACTTGAGTATAGGGAGCATACACTGATCGTAAATTCTGGTTTTCAAATATTATTCTATTTTAGTGCTTTTCAACATCCAACTCAGTTTTCCAAATCCTGCCCATGCTGACCTTATTCTTCTGGTAATTTCGGCAGTTTGATTTTCTTTGTTAACTTTCATTATCTGTCCCAGATAGATGTAGTCGCTTACTGTTTCTAAATTGATGTCATTATTTTTGTTTTTTCCAAGTTCATCTTAAGACCTACTTTTTCCGAAGCTTGAAATAGTTACGTCATCATGGTCTGTGGTTTTCTTCCATTAACATTTATTCCTTTATCTACCCAGTTAATCTCTTTGAACACGTCTTCCAGTCCAAGCGTAAATAGCTTTGGTGAGATAACATCTCCCTGGCGAACTCCTCTGTTGATTGGTATAGCTTTGGTTTTCGCATCTATTTGTATTTTCATTGTAGCTTTCTTGTAAATATTATGTATGAGCATTCTGTATCGGGAGTCTATCCTGCGGTTGTTCATAGCTCTCTCTATTGCCCAAAATTCTATGGATTCGAATGCCTTTTTATAATCAACGTAGCCAATTTATAAGTTTAAGTGATATTAATCCTGCCTGCTCTACCGGTTGATAGCTATCGACCTTAACCTCTTAGTTATTACTCTCATAAACAGTTTGTACATTTTTGACAGCAGCGAGATTGGCCTATAGTTCTTCAGATCTCCCCTGTCTCCCTTTTTTGAAGAGAGAAGTATTATCAAACTTTCATTCCAATCATCTGGGACTTCTCCTCTGTGAAGACATTCGTTGAAACAATTTTTCAATTCTTCGAGAATAATATCACTCTCCTCCTTCAACATTTCTACAAGTATTCATTCCATCTGGGCCCTGAGCCTTATTGTTCTTTAGTTGTGCCATAGCTTGTTTTATTTTGAAGGATTCTATTTTAGGGAGTATTTCTGAGTTGACATTCATTATCTTTCTCTTAAGAGAAAGAAAAGTGATACATAACAGAATATATATTAAAAATGTGACACAATGGACACAATTTGGATTCCGCGATACCTTAGGCACCCGAGAAGCTCTATTCGCTATACAAGTGCTTATCCAGAGGTGCAGGGATGTCAACTGTGATGTATATATTTGTTTTATCGACTACAAAAAGGCATTTGATAGAGTAAAACATGGCAGGATCATATCCATCTTGAAAAAAGCAGGTTTGGATGATAGAGACTTGAGAATTATATATAATTATATTACAACCAAATTGCCAACATTATAGTGGATAATCAGTTGGCAGACACAATTTCCATAGATAGAGGAGTGAGACAAGGATGCATTCTGTCTCCAGTGCTATTTAACATGTACTCGGAGCGTTTCTTCGAGCAAGCACTGGGACAACTAGAGGAAGGCGTCTTAGTCTTTTGCGTCTCTTACCTGTTCTCGCAACCGGAACAACCCAAATTTCTCGTTAAACCGCTATCACATCGCAAAAAGACCTTGAATCAAACAACTTTTCAATTTGTAGAAATAACACTTACAAATCAATAAAACCATATTTTGAAATTTTTCTTATTTTACCTCACAATGTAAACGGGGAATATTTATTACTTGGCCCAGTGACGTACTACAAATTTTTATACTTGAATATAAGATAGTTTTCAAAGGATTTTCTGCATGCTACAAGTTAACAAAGTGCGTCTAAACAACTTAAGATATGCTGACGACGCAGTAGTTGTTGCAGATAGCCTAGATGGTTTACAAACAATATTGTCGCGCATATCAGATATAAGTCGAGAATATGGGCTGGATCTCAATTCGAACAAAACAAAGTACATGGTAATTAGTAAGCGCGAAATATTAAATACACATCTTTTAGTAAACCAACAGCCAATTGACAGGGTAAACAGCTACACATATCTGGGTACTAACATAAACAGTCAATAGGACCACTCTACTGAAATAAAACAACGCATAGGCAGAGGACGACCACCAACACGCTGGATGGACGACATTAGACGAATATCCAAGAAATAGCAACAAGAAGCACAGAACCGTGAAGAGTGGCGAAAAATGGGAGAGACCTATGTCCAGCAGTGAACAGAAGAGGTTGTCTCTTTCAGAAGTCACGATTTACCACTTAGTACCAAAATCTCTATCATCAGATGCTATGTATTTTCTACATTATTATACGGAGTAGAGACATAGACGTTCTCGGAAGCTTCTTTAGGAAAGCTCGAGGCCTTCGAGATGTACTGTTACAGGCGCATCTTACGAATTTCATGGAAGGATCGTGTGACTAATATTGAGGTCCTACGTAGAATGGGCAAGGAATGCGAGATCACTAACACAATCAAAGGGCGCAAATTAGAATATCTTGGCCATGTTATGAGAAATGAACAGAGATATGGCTTATTGCAACTCATTCTTCAGGGCAAGGTATTTGGAAAGAGAGGACCAGGGAGAAGAAGAATTTTTTAGCTTCAAAACCTAAGGAAGTGGTTCAATACGTCTACAACCGGACTATTTCAAATAGCTGCAAGTAAAGTTAGGATAGCTATGATAATCGCCAACATCCGGAACGGAAGAAGAGCCTTTATGCAACTTTTGGGCGTGATAAGGCGATTTTTGTTGAGGGAATAAGTCCAATAGAAAAACAAGAGGGCGACCGCGTTCTAGAAAAGAATGATCAAAAAAAGTTCTGAGTAATTTTATTGAGAGTTTTAAATGTCTGGAATCTCATTACTGCAGGAGTTAAGTAAAGAAAAGAACCTATCTACCATGTGATCTTAATATAAGAAAGCTCTTTAAACTTTACATTACATCAGTGGATATTTAGCTCTCTTATGGTTAAATTATTTTCGTTCATATTTTGCAACGCACTATAATATAGGTTTTGGAACGCCTATCACAGACTCATGCTCTCTTTGTTTAAGATATAAGGAAGAGATAAGGAAGGAAAAAGATAAGGAGCAAAAAATAACTTAATGTTTTACAGGAATTATATAAACTTAAAGCAAAAGTATTTTAATCTTTATTCTTAAAGTCAATGCACTTCTTTTCACAAACATTACGAGTAAAGTTTGTAAGTTTTTATATGTATAATTATTATATAAAAGTTTTTTGGAAAGGTTCATAAACTCCACATCCACATGTGACGTCTGTTTTTTATTAGTCCATTCGCTTTAGTGTTTTATTAATATTTTAGCGGCAATTTTAATTCATATTTATCGCATTAGTTTTGTCTAAATTTTAGAGTAATAATTAATATATAAATGAAGTGTAGTTAAAGTCAAGGGTCTTACAGGGCATTGGCACGTTTCCTTTTCCTTATTTCGCATCCACACTCAGATAAATCATTAGAAAAGTTCTATTTTACAAAATAAATCGAGTAGAACGAAAGATACAAAAATAAGTTAGTTCCTCTCGGATTTTCATTTAATTTCAATCAATCTTATTATATTTTTAATTCTACATAATTTATCATGTAGTTGTAGTATTTCCCTTGCTGTATTTTTTTAAATTACTGGTTATGGTTTGTTTGAAAGCCTCTTCCATTGTCGACTCTACTTGTGTGAGTGTTTTCCCCTTTACGGCTATACCAAGATCGTCAGCGTAGACAAAACTCTCAGTCTGAGGGTGCATTGGTTGGTCGTTGGTGTAGATGTTAAATAAGGACGGCGCCAGAACGCTTCCTTGAGGTAGGCCATTTTTTGGATTCTCCATCTGCTCTTCTTTCCATTTAGCACAACGTAGAAACGTCTATTACACAACAGTGATCTAATGATATTTACCAGGTCATAGTCTAGCACAGTGTTATAGATCTTAGTCACAAGGTTCTGTGGTTTATCGTATCATAGGCCGCTGTGAGGTCTATCAAGGCTACTCCCACTATCTCTTTCTGCTCAAATCCCTCCTCTATGTATTCTGTTAGGTTCAGCACTTGGCCTGTACATGATTTACCTGGTTTGAAGCCTGCTTGTTGTGGGATTAGTTTTGTATCTAATGTTTCCTGGATGCGGTTTAAAATGAGGCGTTCATACAATTTATACAAATGGCATAGCAGAGATATCGGACGGTACCTACTCGGTAGTTCAGGGTCTTTCCCAGGTTTCAGAAGGGCTACTTCTTTTGATTTACGCCACAGTTTTGGAATCTGGTAGGTAGAGCGACAGATGTTAAATAGATCGAGCACCCATTGTCTCACTTTTTGCTCGAAGTGTTTTATCTGCTCTGTTAGGATTTCGTCCACCCCAGGTGATTTTCCATTTTTCATACATTCAATACCATTTTTGAGCTCTTCGATGGTAAATGGGTTTCGCAAGAGAGTTGTTTCTTGGTCTTGAGTTCTTATAATCTTTGGCGTTTTGCAACAATTGTTTGTTTTGCCATTCAGAAGCAGTTGGTGGGCTATCTTATTTGGCGTTATTGCACATAGCTCTTTCATCTCTGTGGGATTACCATTAAGTTTTTTGATCATATTCCAAGCCTGCTTACTACTGTGCGTCATATCCATTTTACTTAAAGTCTCGCTCCACCGTTGTTGTCTGGAGGCACTTAGTGTTTGCTGCAGTCTCTCAGCTAGCTCTGCCGTAACTTCGCTAAATGGGTCTTTACTAAATGGAGAATGAATCTGGTTTTTTGAGAAGCGAAATTTTTTGGAGGGGAGAAAACAAAGTCTCTCCAGTGTGGTTTATACACAGATGTCACTGTGCAGGCTTCTATTTTGACGGTCAGAATTTCAATGTCGTTGTAGCATGTTTTTTCAGCTGATGTTACATCAATATCTCTTCTCACGAAGATGGCGCTTCCATGTTTTGCACTTGGATGTTCAATGATAAGCTGCATTCCCGCAACGCTAGGTCTATGTGCTGATATGTCACGGTGAGTCTCTTGTATACATAATATTTCACACTTGTGGATTTTACACAGTTCAGACAAAATTTCCGGTTTATTACAAGTAATACCCTCAATGTTTATGGTCATCATTGTCAGTGTAGGCTCTGAGAAAAGCCGTTGATTCTCGTTACTTTGTTCGGATCCAGTGGTGGAAGGATTGGCCGCCCGAGGAGCGTTTCCAGGGAGCGCCAGTGACATTTTGTTCTTATAATATCACTTGCGTGGGGGCTCCTTCCGTGCTCCCCGTAAAGACAAAATAGTTATGCGTTAAAATAACCGTTGACCTACCCGAACGGACGCCTATGACCGGTACTAGAATTTCGCAATTGATGGAATTGATTCAACTCTAGATGAAAAATAATCGTACCAGTTTTCGTTTTTTTTTTACTAGAAGCGTTCTAAAGGAATTAAAGAAAACTAATTAAAAGGAGCCGTCTTCAAAGAGCTCTAGCTCCCTTAGCAAGTATTTTTGGACTAGGTGAATTGAGTTAACTTGTCTCAAAATTATGAGGAATCTCCGGTCTTCGTTTATCAGGAGAGCTTCTGGGCACCCTGTATAATCCTTTTGAAAATGAAAAGTGTCGGTCATTCATTCTATTTGCTGTATAAAAGTAGTCTTCGGAATTTTGTTCCTCTTTTTTATTCATTTAGAAGTTTCTCAGATTGTCATCCATTTATGGCATGTAGCTTTATTTGTTTTCTTTAAGCCTTAAGTTAGTCTAAAGTACCAAATGTATTCAATGGCAGGAATCAACAATAATGGTAAGCATGAATACATAGTAACGCATACATGAAAGCTGAAAGTAAATGTCGAATATAATGATTTGCCAATTTTAAAAATGTAATGTTTTATGTGTTTGTGTTAAGAATAGCAAATAACATTAGACAAATGGAGTTTTTGCAAAAAAATAATATAAAAAAGATTGAAATTTTTATACTTAATTCAATAAACTCTCATTAAACCTAACCAAATGAAGTTGGGATACTTAAGTAAGATATTAACTACTTTTTCGATATTTAACTGTGACGTTAAAAATGCAACATCCATAAAGCATCAAAATATTTTCATATATTTTTAATATGTTTTTTGAAAATGTTATATATAGGTATATTAGGCTTTATAAAGCAGGTATGGTGGAAGAATAGTCCCATTGAGAGCAGCAGCAAACATTTCGAAATCGAATCGAATCCTCTTCGAGTTATAACCACGGCCCGGATCATCATTAGTCAGATTTTTCTCATCGTAACAAATAATACTGCTTGGTTTTATATCTTTTAACTCAGTCTCAAAATGGTTAAAATATGTATCGATTATTTCTGGATTTAGGGCCGCCCTGCACCGTTTAATATTCTGATACAGACGAGCTCACACCTTCTCCTTGTGTCGTTTTATAAAGCTTTCCACATATTCTTGAATTCTATTAATAATTTGAAGAAAATCCTTAATTAAAAGTTTTAAAGTCAGTGAATCACCTAGGTACCCCGAATCACTGCATGTGTGAATGCAACTTCAAGAGGTTTTCATCAGCTTCTGATAAATCTGTCTTGCCACCTTCTTTTTAGTCACATTTAAATTACCAAATTTTTTCAATCAAGAGTTTTATAATGAAATAAATGTCATTCACTTACACTTTTTAACATTTGCGTAATTCCGAGGCATGTTCAGCGACGTCCAATGGTCCGATTCAGGAAAGATGAAAATTAACAATAAAACAATATATTAATATGGAAGTCAAGACATTTTACACGGATATGGTGTCAGAATGATACTAAACAAAAACATTGATCAAGCGGCAGGAAATTTCACCCCATACTCAAACAGAATTATACTCATACGATTAAACCAGAACACACCCAAAATAAACAATAAACAAGTATGCTGGATGTTACAATTGAGGAGCAACTGAGCAAAACCTATTAAATCTGTCTAAATGGTAACTGTTACCAGCTGAAGTCTGTTTGAAGAGGTTTACTCTCCGGACGCTGGAACTCACTTAAGGCATGGGTGTATGTTACCTAAAGTAAAATTTAATTAAATATTAAACATCAAATATTAATAACAACATTATGTACAATCTTTGTTAACCTTATGTATTTTAAAGGGTTTTTACCCTAATATTTTGGTGGCTCAGGCATGTTAACCATTATTTTTTAACCTGATGATGGAATTATTATTCCGAAAGCGTTCGTGTTATTTGATGTAGCCCTTTTAAGGCCTTTTAAATATACCCATTTACAAAGATTTAACCTCTTTTTTGTGATACGTGGTATACAGCCAGCTGCAGGAATTATTTTCCTTGTAAATTTTTATTGTTAAGGTGTGAACGAAGCAGCTATTTTACCCTTCGTATTAACTCAGTAGTTATCTCAGTTTCATTTGCTTATGGTCAATCTTCTGCGCTTGCTTTATTTCGCGGTATTTATACATATCATTTTCACCCATGGTCTCGATATTCTGGCCATTTTTCACATCGAATCCGCCGGGCTGAACCTTTCCTTTTATTATATTTAAGACACGGCACTTGTCAAGACCGATGTGCTAATATCATTAGAAAAAATTTCTACTGTTTTTAGCATCTGATCCAGGTGGCTTCGACTGAAAGCCAATAGTTAAATCATCCATATGCAATAGATGATTAAGTTTTGCAACAACAGTAGTGTTATTCTTGATGCTAAAACCTATGTCAGTTGAGTTCAGTAGCTGGGAAAGGGGGTTCATCGCTAGACAAAACCACAGTGGGCTTAACGAATCTCCTTGAAATAAGCCCCGGTTAATTGCAGTATTTTCAGTTTCGATATTGTTTTCACCAGGTATTTGGAGGTGAATTTTTGTCTTCCAATCCAACATTATATG
The DNA here is from genome assembly GCF_040954645.1 of Diabrotica undecimpunctata. Taxonomy (NCBI): domain Eukaryota; kingdom Metazoa; phylum Arthropoda; class Insecta; order Coleoptera; family Chrysomelidae; genus Diabrotica; species Diabrotica undecimpunctata. Next base: position 55,456,995 of record NC_092812.1, read on the forward strand.
TTTTAAAAAGGTCACTATGTTATCATTAACTTTATATATTTTTAATATATCTATAAGCCATTTATGCGGCACTAAATCAAACGCTTTCTTATGGTCGATGAAAGTAGTAAAGAGATTCCGTTTTTTGCTATATGCTTGGTCAGAAATGACAGAGTCGATGATAAATTGTTCTTTGCAGCTCATGGAACCCTTAGCGCATCATTTCTGTTGAGGCTCTATGATATTGTTTAGAGCACAGTATTGGTTGATACGCCGGGCTACACAGGATGTGACCAATTTATACAGAGTTGGAAGACAACTAATTGGGCGGTACTTGGTTGGATCTTGGGTGTTATTTTGATCTTTTGGTATTAAATAAGTTGTTCCCTGGATTAGGAAAGATGGTATTTCCTGCGGATTAGAAATAGTGTGATTAATTATTGCTGATAAGCACTCATGAATACTCCAGAACTTCTTAAGCCAAAAGTTCTGAACACCATCTGGTCCAGGAGATTTACAGTTATGACTTTTTGATAATATTTGAAACTTCTTCAGTAGTAAAGGGTTCCTAGGGAGCAGTAACGTAGTGTTGACAGTTGTGCGCCGTGTCTTCGATCCATCCAGCATTGGTGTTAACAGCAGCTGGGGTGGAAAGTTGATTGTGTTAAAGACATGTTCGTTAATAGTTAAATTTACATACAATTTCGTATCATCAGCGTAAATGAAAACTTTACTTTATACAATGAGCGGAAGATCACTAGTGTATACACAAAAGAAGTAGCGGTCTAAGTACTGACCCTTGTGGGACTCCACTCTTGACTGGCTTATCTAGTGAGCGGGCTTCCCCAACACGAACCATGAAGTATCTGTCGGATAGAAATTCTTGAATCCAAATGTTTAACTTTCCGCGGATACCATAGTGATCCAAATTAGATAGTAATCGAAGTTTTGGAACACGGTCGAAAGCTTTGGAGAAGTCTAATTAGACTTAATTTGAAGCAATTAATCGTACGAATTTGAGGCGCTGTCACTTTTGCCTTATTAAAACAGTTCAATTGACAGATTAATTTACATGGCTTACCTTGGTATGTAGGGAACAAGTTTTCAAATCGAATGATATGTATTAACAAAAAAGTTTGTAAGTTTTTATTGAAACAGATGGAATAAAAATGGTGTTGATAGTTTTGATGTGTGTATATTTAATTTACTGTTATATTCGCCTGAAAAATATAGATTGGTAACAATAGTATAATTAGGTTTTTTATAGAAAACAAAACCCGTATTCTGCAGTTGTTTTATACTTTTTGTAGGAAATATGGATGTTTAAAACCATTAATGTCTTTTAAGCTTGGTAATACGATTGACGTGATTTATAATTACATAATATAAAATAATGAAGTTAAATTATAATGAGAAAATTTCATTAACAAGACTGACTAATGGCACAATTTATATGCTTATTACCCAATTTACATCTTAATGCTCTCTTAAAATAATTGTATTTTATGTTTTTAAATTCCTATGATTTATAATGAGATGAAAATTATTTGCGATATACATAATAGAAAGAGGAATGATTGGTACGCACACACAAAAGATGTAGGGCAAGCGTAAATATATATTTCTGACTTATTGATTTTTATCACTGTAACACAGTAAATTCAGAATAAACAAAACTGTTTTCAGAACATATAACTACAAAATAATACAGTATATTTCACGAGTTTACGACTATTTTGGATTAGAGATGAAATCTTTGACTTAAACGGTCCATTGGGCTGAGAAAGTTGTCTATCCTTTGCTAAAGTTGTTGCCATATGGCAACTGTAGGTCTTTATGAGATGGCACAGACTATTTCAGAAAATTACTACAAATGCATGTTAAAAACATTTATTCAGGCTTGTTACTCATTTTTGATACAATATAAAATTACATTCCAAACATAGCTCGACATTGCATTTTTGCAATAATTGACGATCATCCTACACCTGCACATCTCTTCCTTTTTTTTTGTATGAAGTGGGTATCAAAAGGTGATCTCTTCCATAATATCTCAAATCATCACTAATTCTGTTCAAGGAAATACTATTTCTTGGTGTAGCTGGTCTTCCATCCCCTTGAGGCGTAGTTCCATATCGAGATATATTAATTGAAGCATACTATTTTGGAAGAGGCCTTTACGAAGGCCTAGGAACGCGAAGCTCTTTTTTCATATATACTGATACAAAGATGCCTAGACGTCAATCAAGATATATACGCATGTTTTATTGACTATAATAAAGCATTCGATAAAGTACGACATGAACAATTAATGAATGTCTTGAAATCAAAGAAGATTGACTACAACGGCCTCAGGATCATATCAAATTTATACTATAAACAGCAAGCAAAAGTACGTGTTAACGAACAGCTGTCAGAAGAAATTGAAATTAGATGTGGAGTGAGACAGGGACGCGTATTGTATTTTCCACCAATTCTTTTTAATGCCTACTCCGAGGAGATCCTGAAAAAAGTTCTGGAGGGTGAAACAGCTGGAATAAAGGTAAATGGAGTTCCCATTAACAACCACTGTGAGTATGGAAAAGAGTACGGTCTAACAATGAACGTCAAGAAGACGAAATTTATGAGAATATCGAAAACTCAAAGAAATAACGAGAATCTTCTAATCAAGGGAACCAACGTCGAACAAGAGGACAAAATGATTAACTCCACAAATGATTACATTCAGGAGATCAAAATCAGAATAGAAAAGGCTAGAGTAAATTTCAACAAAATAAGAAAAGTGCTATGTATAAGGGATTTCAAATTGGAACTAAGAGTTAGGTTGGCGAGGTGCTATGTTTTTTCGACTTTGTTTTATGGAATGGAATCTTGGACCTTGAACACTGGAATCATTCGAGCTGTGGATATATAGAAGAATTCTAAAAATATTGTGGACAGAACACGTCACAAACAAAGAGGTTCTGAGAAGGATGAATAAAGAAATAGAAATTTTAAATACAATTAAAACAAGAAAATTGGAATATCTCGGACATATTACACGTGGAGAGAAATACACCTTGCTCCAACTGATATGTAGGGAAAGATCCAAGGAAAAAGAACCATAAGTGAAACATTACAGCTTAAAATAATGAATGGATTTTATCAGCACAAAGATATACATAAATTTACCTGGGAACAACCAAAGAAAAAGATAAAATCTATAATCGACTATCTCATCCAACCAGAAAACAAAAGGCTCCAAACAAATGACGTAAGGGTGTATCGTGGTGCCGAATGCGGATCTGACCACTATATGGTGGTCGCAAAAATAACCATACACTACAGGAAAGTAAACAAGAACAAAATTGAACAGGAGAAGGTAGCAGCTCCCACAAAGATAAGATATAATATTGATAGCCTCAAAGAAGAATCAGTACAATTCCTCTACAAACTTAGACTAGCCTCAAAACTAACTCACTTAACTCGAAGAGAAACAGCCGAAAAAGAATATCAAGATATAAAAAATTGCATTCATCAGGCGGCCAAAGAGGCATTGGGGTACGAAGAAGCTGACAAAAGAAAAAATCCTGAGTGGTGGAACGAAGAAGTAGGAAAATTAATTAAAGACAAAAAAAAAGCTTATCAAACATGGCTATCCACGAAAGACTCAGAAGACCGCAGAATTTACAGCAGACTCAACAGGGAAGCAAAGAAGGAAGTCACTAAAAGAAAAAACGAAATGTAGGAAGAGAAATGCGAAGAGATGGACCGATGCTTAGGAGGAACCAAAGTGACACAAGCTTGGAAATTCATAAAAAGTATTAGAAAAGAAAGAAAAGATGAGGGAAATATAAAGCTGATTCAAAATAAAAAGTGGGAAAAATATTACGAAACGCTATTAACAGAAAGTAGGCACGAATTTATGGAAAGACCTGACCATATCTCAATGACAGAAAACTCAGAGGTGCATAAGATAAACAAAGAAGAACTGAAAAAAGAATTGAAACAAATGAAAAATGGAAAAGCACCCGGGCCTGGAGACATTCCCATCGAGTTGGTGAAACATGGACCGGATGCTCTTTTGGAAAGCATAGTGAATATTTTTAATAAATGCTTAATTGAAGGCCAAACGATTCCAGACGATTGGAATTTGGCCCACATTAGCCCCATTTATAAAAAGGGAGACAGAAAAGAATGCGGAAATTATAGAGGCATTAGCGTAACTAGCTCGCTGGGAAGGTTATATGGTCGTATATTGAAAAGAAGAATAGAAGAGGAGTATAAAGAAATTGAAGAACAAAGCGGCTTCAGAGCAGGAAGATCGTGCGTGGACAACACATTTACCCTTCAACAAGTAATTGAAAAACGAACAGCTCGAAACCTCCCTACGCATCTGGTATTTATAGATCTGGAGAAGGCTTATGATACAGTTCCTTTAAAACTCTTATTTAGTGTCTTGACGAAAACGGACCTTAGTAAAACATATCTAAAAGCAATACTGAACATCTATAAATGTCCTCAAAGCACTGTAAAAACAGGAAATACTTTCTCAAGGGTATTTACAGTAACGAAAGGCTTGAGACAAGGATGTTGTCTTTCCCCCACCCTATTCAAAATATATATCCAAGAAGCACTGCACCAGTGGAGACAAAAATGTGCGGGAATGGGGTTGAAGCTTAACAACCATTATCTGACAACGCTGTTCTTTGCAGATGATCAAGTACTAATTGCAAGCTGTGAAGAAGATGCAGATTATATGCTTAGAAAGCTCAAAGATGAATACGAAAAATGGGGGATGAGTATGAATATGTCTAAAACAGAATATATGCGAATAGGCAATGAAGACGAAGACCCGGATTTGGAAATTAGACAAATGAAAAGGTGCTACGTATACAAATATTTGGGAAGTATTATCTGCAGTAAAGGAACAACGGAACGAGATATAGACTATAGAGTGCAACAAGGCAGGAAGAGTGTTCAAATTCTGAATTCGATACTTTGGTCCAACAAAGCTACTATGAGAACTAAAATGACTATCTACAAAGTAATTGTAGAGCCCATTCTTACATATGGAGCAGAATGTTGGCAAATGACAGTAAAAGGAAAGAAAAAAGTTGACACGGTTGAAATGGACTACCTAAGAAGAGCTTGCCGTATATCAAGAGTAGAACGTATACCTAATGCTGAAATTAGAAGAAAAACAGATAGAGTACATACAACTTCTGAAAGAATAGAAACTAGACAGCTAATATGGCGTGGACACGTACAGAGGATGGACGACAACAGATGGCCAAAAAGAGCTATGGAATACAATCCAAGTAATAGAAGGAAACGAGGAAGACCAGCCAAGTCTTGGATACAAGGTGTTATGGAAACCATGAAAGATAGAGCCATTGATGAAGACACCTGGAGAGATAGAAAAAGATGGCGATCGAAATGCGGGAAGCGGCAGAAGCTGTAGGATCCCCGCTTATATATATATATAAAAGAACCATAAGGAGGTGTAGAATGTCATGGCTGCGCAACCTGAGAGAGTGGTACGGACGTACATCAAATGAACTTTTTAGAGCAGCCGTCTCAAAAGTCCGAATAGCTATGATGATTGCCGACCTCCGCCGCGGAGATGGCACTTGAAGAAGAAGAAGAATTTTGGAAGAAGTTCTTAAACTAGTTTTCTTTGGCAGAAACCTCGTGGCCAAGAATAAATGAGCATGAATCATATTTAAAAACAGAGACTTTTGAGATCTTTCGAGATCTATCATCTCTTTATTGATCTTTAAGTATACATTATTGTTGATGCTCAATATTTTAAGTATAACACTGTTTTGCCTGTGGAGATTTGATTTCTGTGTGGATTAAAATCGAGAGCAATGGAAGTACAGTACTTTTTAGGCACCAATAGATTGAGAATTATGTCTACTTTATGGTCATAGGAACTATAACACACATTGCTCTGTTGTAGAGAAGAAAAAGAATTTTTTCTTAAAAAAAATTCTCCTTGACCATCTGGTTGTTTAGGTTTATAAATAACAGGTTTCAGTTTCTATGGTACTCGGGGTGAGTCCGGACTTTTAGAAAGAAATAGCCTTGATCTTCTACATAACTGAATTTCCTAGATGATGTAATGGAAATATCCGCACAATGGAGGTTTAAAAGAAGATCACTGACTCTACACTTACAATAAATCTCGGGAGATGTATAGTATCACTTAAGAATAAATCTGTAATTAGCTTTGAGATTGATATGATAGTATTATGACTATAGATTTCTTTAACAAAATCAAACAAATCCCCAGAGAAAACACGCCTTGTTCCCCAAACAGTCCAACCAGAAGTAAAGCTTTTTTATTCAGAAAATTACCAATTCGAACACAAAAAAGGCACTAAGTTTTATGGAAACTGGAAAGTATGTGTGTTTGTGTTGTGTTGTTTGTGAAGTCATGTTGTGCTTTTAGAATAGAATAGAAATTGGCTTTATTGTCACTGAAAATTGTACAATTTTGTGGACAAAGCTTACAAAAGTCAGAAAAGTAACAATAAAAATTTTAAATTTACTAAAATTACATAAATCGTCAATATCACAAAATAAAAGATAATAAAATACACAATCCATTGCAAAATTTAAATAAATTGCAAATTGCATAACAAAACCTTAAGCACTAATAAGTTTTAGTTGCTGCATGTGACACACAAATATATATTAAAATACTTTGGTTACTTGTACATGCGTTGTTACATGTACAGTTTATAAAAAAAAAATAAAAGAGGTCCTAGGTCTTTTTATTTACCAAATAAATATGAAAATATTTTGATGTTTATTGAGATACTTGCTTACACTTTATACCATGAGTAATTGACTAACCTAGTAGGCAACAAATATACAAATGAACCCAATATCTCAAACAAATAGTAATCATTTTAGTTTTGTTATAAATGTTTGTGCTCTTACTATTATTATCATTAAATATTTTCGCTTACTAAAATTACATAATTCAGTTTATATTTCTATGGTAATCTGAGATCGAGGGACTGTTGCGAATAGGAAATGCATATTATAATGAAAAATATTCGTAATAATATCTGCTATTAGAATTGGTCGACAAATTTTATTATTATTAAAAAACAGTATGTAGTCGAGTGAAGTTAAATATGGTTTCAAAACAAATTTCTCCAAATGTCGATATATTTTAGGCTCAATTAAGTTTCCCAAGTCGATATATAAAATTATCGTTATTTCTTCAGTTGATATGACATTAAGAGCCGACATTTATGTATTTTGATACGTTGGAGAAAATGCTTTAGATTTATGGGAATAATTTATATCGTAAAACAATCGAACCCTTCCAGTACATCTGAAATGAAAATATTAAGCAATAAGTCCTAGTTCTGGACGAGATACCATTAATAAATATACCTAAAAGGAATAATAACGTTAAATCAGTAGATATGTATCGGTGTCATGTCTGAGTTGCAATTATCAGACTAAATAATTCATTTATAATATAATTTTGATGTATTCATTAAATTTTCAACGAACGCAACAACAAACAGGTTACATCTGTTAATATCATTAACAAAATATTTGATTAAGTTGCTTCAATGTTAAAACAACAACCGTGTTTATTGTGGTAGGCCAATCCAAGAGCATTTTAATATTCACCAGTGAATGTTATAAATTGAACATAAATAAACTATATTTTTACCACTTAATAGTGTCGTTCAGGAGGGAGGAGTGGAATTTCTAAATAGGATATACATAAATCTATAAAATTTTATCTTCTTAATTATTTTGTGTAAAGTAAATTTAGGTTGTCGTTTAAATATTATTTGTATTATGCAATACCTACACAATACTCACAAACTCATAAAATTCTCATAATTCTAGCTTTTATTAAATTACGATCTGGTCAATTAGGTTTATTTTCGGAATCCTTTCAACTCAAATTTATTGCACTATTTATTAGTATTCACGTACTAGTTTTATCACCTCTACTCCTTTTTCTCACGTGCTTATCCACTACCAACGTTAGTTGTCAACACGGCGAGTTAAACTTTATTTGCTACATATCTGAATAACTGGACTGTTGTCATTTCACTCCACTATCGTTAGTTGTGGAGTCACGAGGCGTAGGATTTGTCAAAATCTCTGGCGTTATTGTATGTTTCATGCTCATTTAACCTAACACTTAATGGTCTTGAAGTTTCTCCCGGATAAAAATTGTAGCATTCACAAGGTATTTTGTAAATAAAATTATTTGATCTCTCCTATGTGTTGTTGGGTTTGGTTTTGGAAAGAATAGATCTCAGTGTGTTAGTTGTTTTTAAATGCTGTTGTGATGTTGCATTTATTTTATATTAATATTAAACTCAACAGACGTAATACTTAATGGATATATTATTCTGCTAAATCATCAACAATGTATTTTGAAGGTGGCTTGTTTCTAAAAATAAATATTGATAATCTGAACTAAACTCTCATTATCCGTACTTACTGCGCCACAATCTGCATTGTGCATATTATACATATCCGTGCCATGTCCGTTCCGTGTCAGTGCCGTTGTAGAACGTATAGTAATGCTCAAGTGGCAATGGGTCGGACATGTTGCCCGAGATAATCCCGAAAAATGGGCACAGAGATTAACAAATTGAAGATCAAGAGAGAACAGGCGAGGAGTGGGCAGACCACAGAAAAAGTGGGCAGATGATATCAACCAAGTTGCGGGCAAGCAGTGGATGAGAATTGCCAAGAGTAGAAATCAATAGAAGCAAATGGAAGAAGCCTATGTCCAGCAGTGAACGAATACAGGCTGAAGAAGAAGAAGAAGAAGCGTTGCCACTCCTCTCGATTCATCCATAAGTCTTCTTCTATGTCTCTGTCTTTCATTTCTCTATTGATGCCTTCTCCCCAACTAAGGCGGGGTCTTCCCCTTTTTTTTTCTACCGTGAGGGGTCCACATTAAGTACCATGAGTTATTGGGTACCAATATCGGCTACTATTGTATGTTTTACTTTCATAATTTCTCTTATTCGTTACTCTTTCTATAGTAAAATTCATTAACCGATGCAGGAAGATGTAAATATTACCACGTGTAGGCCTGCAACAGGGCCGCATTTCTAATTATCTTTTTGTTTAGTCAGAATATATATTATTTTATAAAATACGAAATTTATATTTTAATTTTGCAAAAGTGCTCGACAAAGAACCTTTAGTTGATATCCGATAATAGGAACCATTTATACAGGGCGAAAAACCCAAATAATATATATATATATATATAATTATATATAATTATATATAATTATTAATATGTCGTGACTCGTCACTGTTAAATTATCTAAATCTGAAAATTTTGGGGAATGCATATATAGGTACTATAAATATGTCATCAGAACAAAACGTAAAGTCTATAAGCTTTTATCTTTTGAAGATATTCTCTTCGCCACATTACAATGTCGTCTCTATCTAGTAAAAGAGCGTTTCTTCCCCTACGTTTGTAATGAAAATTAAGTTTTTCAATATTCGGTAAAATGTGGTTTTCGAAAAATTTGGCAAATCAGGGTCATAGTTCACCTTCTTTAAAACCTTATCAACGGTGGGTATTTCGTTGCCCATAAAAAAATTATGAACCAGTCTTCTAATGGCAAAAAATAATTTTTGTCAAAATCATCAATTTTGTCAAACTTCTTTTTCCGGGTCAGACATACTTTTGGTCCAGCGAATTGATGATTCGTTTTGTATTCCTTTATCACCGTAAATACACTTCTATTACAAACTCCAACTTTATTAGCCACTTTTTTCACAATATCTTCAACCACCAACCCGGGATTTTCTTGTCTTTCACATTTAAAAACATTTAAAATGATTTCTTTAACTTCGACGCTAAGAGGGTTTCTTTTACTTCGTTTTCGAGGAGGATTCCATGTATTTTCAACCAATTCATCAGCAGAATCATTTTTGGTTTCAATATCAGTTATTGAAATACGTTGTTATTGTTACAGTAATCACAATCACGTATAGATAGGGTCGTTATACAAAAAAATATATATACCTAAATAGTTTTAAATCGCACAATAAATAATTGCTAATTCAACATTAACAGCATAAATATAATTTATTGTCCTTTAACCATCAAGATGACTAAAAATATACTCACAAATCGATTCAAATTACAAAATTTCAATACCGAAATATAATACCTACTTAAATCGTATCCGAACCTGTATGAGTTCCGACGACGTCGGCAGTAACGAAATAAAGTTGGACATTTCAGTTAGTTTTTAAATATTCTTGAAGAACTGTTACTGCATGTATGCATAAAATATTCATTAATTTTATGAATCGGATTATTTTTTTACTTACTATGTATTCAGTGATAAAAATAATTTATATACTATGCAATAAACACTAATAGTTCAGAAAATAAAAAAATTAATAAAGTGTCATAATTATACTGTTACTTATCGGAACGAGTAGACTCATTTGGAACATCTTTAACAATCATCTGTTAAATTTATCTTTGTTTATACGCCCTGCATCGCTTAATGAAAGTAGGTATAGTCTAGATTTTCCAGCTGAACGTCTCCAGAAATCCATTTCCGTTGCCTCAAGTTTTCTCTTGTATATTTCCTTTACTTGCCATACTTCACTACTGTAGGTAATTATACTTTGAAGGAATGTGTTATATATCTTGTGCTTGTTATTATTAGAGATTGATTGATCCCAAAAGATACTATTGAGAAGGGAAATTGCTTTTCTTGCTTGGTTGTTTTTCTCCTCAATTGTGTCGTCTACGTTGCCTTCTTTTGTGATGATCATACCTAAATATTTATATGTGTTGCAATGTTTGATAACTTCTCCATCTTCCAATATGAGGTCCTGTTGTTTCCCGCCGATACACATATACTCGTTTTTTTTTGGTATTGATTTTAAGTCCTCATTTTTTATCATCATCATCATCACTGGCTCGACAACCCTTTTTGGGTCTTAGCCTGTTCTAGAATTCTTCTCCATTCCGATCTGTTTCGTGCTTTTTTTCTCCAGTTTTTTATTTTTAAGGTTGTTATATCATTTTCTATTTGTTCTAAGAGTCTCAGTTTCGGTCTTCCTCTTGTTCTTTTTCCTACTGGCATCTGTTTGAATATTTTGTTTGGTATTTCGCCTTCTTCCATTCTTTCTACATGTCCTATCCAACGCAGCCGTCCTATTTTGATGAATGTTATAATATCCGGATCCTGGTATATTTTGTATAGTTCAGAGTTGTATCGTCTTCGCCATATTCCGTTTTCTTTTGTGCCCTTATATATGTGTCGCAAGATTTTTCTTTCGAAGGTGGCTAACAACGTTTCCTCTCTTTTAGTAAGTGTCCAGGTTTCTGAGCCATATGTGAGTACCGGTCTTATTAGGGTTTTATATATTTGGCATTTTGTCTTTCTTGCAACGTTATCTGATCTTAGGTGTCTAATTAAGCCATGGTAACATTTATTTGCAATAAATATTCGCCTCTTCACTTCCTCCGTAACGTTATTATCAGACGTGACTAGGGATCCCAAGTATATAAAGTTTTTTACTTCCTCTATGTTGTATTCTCCTATTGTTATATTTTGTGGCTGCCTTATTTCTGCGTTTTTTCTTACCTGCATATATTTTGTTTTGATCTGATTGATTTTAAGACCACTATTTTGTGCAGCTCGTTCTATTTGGTTGTATGCCTCTATCATTTCTCTTCTTGATCTTGCGATTATGTCAACATCATCTGCAAATGCTAGTATTTGCACGCTTTTATTAATGATTGTTCCTCGTGTATTGACTGTTGTGTCCCTCAGTATTTTCTCGAGCACGATGTTGAACAAGATGCATGATAGAGCGTCTCCCTGGCGTAGTCCCTCATTTTTTATACTCCTCGATTAATTTTCTAGTCATATACTCAATATCTTCATAATTTTGTGCTATCACTAGTTGATCATCTGCAAATGACAAAGTGTATATGCAATTGTTGTTAATCGGCATTCCCATATTTCTACATTTGCGCTTCCACAGTTTTAGAGCTTGTTCTAGATAAATTTTAAACAATGTCGGGGAGAGACAGCAGCCCTTCTTAAGGCGTTTATTAATTTGGAATCCACTTGACAGATTATTTCCAACCTTTACCTTTGAGTTAGCATTAGCGTACAGTTCCTTCGTCGCATTTATTAAATTCATGCTTATGTTTGTTTTCTCTAACGCTTCCCATAATTTATAATGTGGTACGCTATCATAAGCCTTTCGTAGGTCTACATACAATAAATGTACTTCTTGATTAACGGCTATTTTCTTTTCAATAATCTGTGTAATGCAAAACAAATGGTCAACAATAGATCTACCTGCCCTAAATCCTGCCTGTTCCTCAGCCTCTAAGTCTTTATATTTGCTTTCTATTCTGTTTTTAATTACTTTTTCGTATATTCTACTGATCGAGTTTGTCACGGCAATGCCTCTGTAATTGTCACATTCATCCCTTCTGCATTTTTTGTGTATAGTGGATATGAATGATGTCTTCCACCCCTCCGGGGTTGTCATTCCATTAATGCAGTTTTGGAACAGTTTGGCTAAACTTGTATATAGTTTGGTTGTACCGTGTTTAATTAACTCTGCAGGAATGTTACTTGGACCCGGTGCTTTGTTATTTTTTAGAGATCTACATACATCTTCCACTTCTTTCGTTGTTATTCGTATGGGCGAAGCTAAAATATTTATATTTTGTGTTTCGTTGCTGTCTTTAAATTGTAGTCTATCTTCCCTTAGGAGTTTTTCAAAATATTGGTCCCAGTCATCCATTGTTATTATTGACACTATGTCTCTCTTAATATAGTATAACAGACTACCCTGTTATACTCCCAAAGCCGCGACAGCGGTATAAAACGGGAGACTATTATTATAAAAGGCAGTTTATTGTTAGTTAAACAATCTTTTATTTCAGTTTTGGTTAAAGACATGTTTGGTGCTTTAACAACATGTTATGGTATGGAGCATTATCCATTATGATTAGGGATGGTTCGGACAAACTTTTTAATAGTTGACTTTAAAACTACGATAAAAAATTTGCTTAATTCATTTCCCTATGTTCGGGATTTATACTGTACCAACTGTGTATATATATATATATATATATATATATATATATATATATATATATATATATATTCATACAATAATACATTTAATCCACAACTCGAAAGAGTGGCCAAATAATCAAATAACACGGTACGATCGAACAAATATTTACCGATCTATAAATTATTTGACGATTTCTACGTCAGGAATTCATTTATTATTTGTGGGGTAAACAGATACCATACAGTAATTAATTAAATTGACCTTGAGATACATTCTATTGCCATTCTGAGTTATGCTCGGGGTCCATATGATATATTTTTCTAATCGATTAGAACTTTTAGAGAACTTTTATTCTTATTACTATTTAAATCGTTTTGAAAGTTTTAAGTAATTATGAAATAAAGTCATATAGAAGTTTTGGATCAGTCATGTGTATTCATATTCTATGGAAAAGCATAACTTCTTTAAGATCTTAGAATCACACTGTCAACTATAAATTAATAAAGAAATTGTTGTTACTGGAACAAGAGAAGTAAGAGGTACTAATATAAATGTGCCATTGAAGCAATTATTTCACAACAACAAAGATTGAATGAGATCAACATTGCAGAAGACAATGCTAGTTTCTTGCTGCAGCTGAATAATGGTGGAGAATTCGACAATGAAGACATCAGAACTATTTTAAGAGAACACGGAATTACTCAGAGATTAACCGCTCCGTACACACCTAAGCAAAGTGGTTCTAGTGAACGAGAAAATCGTACCATTGTTGAAATGTCCAGAACATATAGGTACTCTAATTCTCAAGTACAGTTTCCTGAATCTTTATGGACAGAACTAGTTGGTATAGCAATTTATATCCTCAATCGAACAGGAAAGTCAATGGTGAAAGGGAAAAGTCCACATGAGCTATGGATAGGTAAGAAACCTAGAATAAATCACCTAAAAAGCATAGCTACAACCTGCTATGCCCATGTTCCAGTGCAAACAAGAAAGAAAATGGACAAAAAGGCAATCAGAAGCTATTTGATTGGTTTTGATGGAGAAGAAAGATACAGAATTTGGGTTAAGGAAGAGAATAAGGTAATCTTATCAAGGGATGTTAAATTTTTGGAAAGACTAACTAATTGTTGGGAACGAGTTCAATTGCCTCTACAAGATAATACCTCCCTATATATCTCAGAAAATTTTAAAAATGACAATGATGATATAACTAATTCTCAATTAGAATAAAATGAAATCGATGATGAAAGAATCTCACAGAATGGTGAAGAAGATGATAAAGTAATCTCACAGAATGCTGAAAAAGATGTTGATGAAGAATCTGCAGATGAAGTCATAGAAGAAGCAGGAAGATATAACCTAAGAAATCGTGATCAAATTAAAAAGCATTTACTTTTGCAGCTAAGTGATTTAGCTTTTTTTTCTCAAACCAACCTATGATATTCCACATTCCTACAAATACTATTATATAAAAGTATCTGAAATTCGATTATATATACCTCAAAAGAATGCTCCAGAGAAAGTAATTTTGATTAGATTTTGTGTAAAAGCTGTTGTTTTATTAGTCAGGCCCGGTGTGGTAGTGAATATTATATTGATGCGTTAATTTCGATCACCCTGTATTATCTAATTAATTTTATATTGCAACAATTTTCAATATGTTTTTTTTTTAATTTCTAAATATTTACACAGACGAAGTGATCGAACAAATTTTTCAATTTTGCGCGTTTTTCTTAGTTCTCCGAAAAAGAAACTTGAGTACTCAAAATGCTCAATATAGTTTCAAAATTACGTTTGGTAAAAGCAAATTTATTAAACATTCCTTGATAACAATCACTTTCACTAATTTTAATATCTCGATTAGAACTTATATTGTACTGAAAAAAATATCTCAATCCTGACATAAACCAATGTGAAAAAAACTCAAAATAAAAAAAATACTTACGCTGACTAAATAAATTTTAGATGCGAAATGAATCGACTCAATATAAAAGATAAAAGAGTAAGCAGTGTGTGAAATATTCAAACGTTGAGAATTGAATTTCTAAAATTAGAAGAATTGTTAGTATGATAAATTTTATATACTACTTTTAGGTCACAGTTATTTACTATAGGAATATTAACGAGATAAAAATTGATTTTCTTGAAGTTGCTAAAAATAAAAGTGTAATAATGACTAATATGGCTGACAAAATTAGTAGACAAAATCATTAAACAAAAACTATTTTAGTGACACTATCCTTGAGCCATTTTATATGGGGAACAGTTAATTCTTCTAATAAGCCATTGTTTGTTCCTTTTGATACAATTTAAACTGTTATATGATTTGTACTATTATTTATTGCTATTTTAGGCTTTAATTACAACTTATATATTATTCACAAATTATATAATTGTAGTAATTTAATCGAAAGCAACATAAAATATTTTCTGACGTATACAGTAAACAATTGTCTAATCTATTAAATAATAAAGAAAAATCGTCCAGATATAATCCATACGACTCTCACTTTATCTAAATGAAAAATTGACATATCGCAGATACTTACAGTATGAAAAGGATTGAGCTCTGGGGGGACTTTTTCCATGTTATCGAGACCTAGATGACCTCATGTCGGAGTATCTCTCAAAAATTTTCCATTTGGACTTTGCAATCAGTACTACTTTTTGCATGCTCTTATAGAACATAGTTGTTTTGGCAAGATCACTTTCATCCATCCGCATAACGTGGCCCACCCATCTTAGACGGTTTATCTTGATCGTTTTCACTATATCTGCATCATTTACATTCGTTTATGGAAACAATCAGATGTTTTATGTTAACCGATATTTTTTTTTGGCTATATAGAGTGGTACTTTTGTCATATGCTCTGAAATTCGCATGACAAGAATCATTTAACTTTTCATCTACTCAATATGACCGAAATCAACCCTTCATCCCAAACAGATAAGGGTTCAAAAATATATTATTCCTCTGAAATATTTAACCGGAATAATCATTGATTCACACATATGTGCAGAATGTTATGAGGAGAAAAATTTTAATCACGTTTTCTGTATAAGTACAACATTTTTCCGCCTTTCAGTATGGTTTATCTTCAATCACCGAATCAAAAATTAGTTTATGATTATCTGAATAAGTTTATCTGTATTAGATTATCTGCAATCCCTAAAATCAGAAATGGCTAAACAATTAAGAATTCTTTATTGAAATGCTAATGAACTTCTACAACACCAATAAGCGTTGCAGACAGTTCTCGATATGAAAAAAATTAATATGTGCCTCACTGCTGAAACTCATTTCACTAAGGACCCATTCAACAGATTTATTGGATTTAATCACGATATTATATCATATTCATTTCATTGTCGTCTTGTTCTGTCCCTGATTAGTTTTTCTTTTCTTTGGCGTGTTTCTGTTTGTTCATTTTAGGTGTCTATCATCTCTTCAGGATGTGGTTTGTTTTGTTGGATGTCGGCTCTGGGTCTCTGTGTTATATCTCACTGGTGGTTTGCATCGGTGGATGTTGTTCCTGCGGAAGAGGTAGATGTCCAAGGTGGTCGGAGGTGGAACAGTTGGAGCTAAAACAGAAATTATTAGTAGGTAGTTTTGATTATGTTTTGGGCTCTGATGGTTTTGATCGTATAACTCCTGCTCAGAGAGGAGAGCCTCGCATTTATGGGCTGGATGTTCGATAGTTAATGTATAAGGGCGGACGGGTAGTCGTGTCGTTGTAATTTACTTTACGCAGGATTCTCCTTTGCAACCCTAGCAGTTGTTGGGTAAGGTCGCGACTGAACATGGCATATATTAGCCCTATATTCAATCACGAGCCTGATGGATGTTTTGTATGTCTGTATAAGTATACGTGAATGTGTCCGTCCAAATTTACCACAGAGAGCGTTGCGTAGACCGACCATTCTCCTTACCGAGTTACGGGTTGCGGCTAGATCAAGTCTCCAATGTAGTGTCTCTGAAAACACCACGCTTAGATATTCGATACGGTCACGGAGCTGGAGTCGATTTCCCCATAGTCTAAGGTCAATTCTTTCGGCAACATTGAGAATTATGTGTCTGCTAAGATTGGGATGCCCGAAGAGAGTCATTTGTATTTTATTTATGATTCATATGATATATATTATATATATATATATATATAGTCGAAACAATAACCTCTGTCACATGTGGGCATGCACAGACCCATTACTGCTACATAAAATTAACGTTATTAGTCAGGAATAATTTGTGCGAAACACGCAACACAAGTTAAGATTTAAACCACATCTTTCGTTACTGTTTAAAATAAAGACCTGTTGGGATTTTTTATATTGATGTTTTAACCGCGAAATATCGGCAACTGACGCCACCGTCTTCCGCCTTAAAGTGATTCGAGATGGTATGTCTGCTGGGGCCAAGTCGAGTCACAATCAAGAGAATCACAACTGAGAAATAGTGTCTGAAATCGACATGTATATCCTTCATAATATTCTCTGTGGCTATCTATATAGTCATATTTCTACTTCTTATCACTATTTTAAAAGGCATGTGCATATAGCTACTGAACTGCAGTGAAGGTATATCTAAATTTATTAATATTTACAAAAATAGTCTCTGTTTGTGGAATAGTATTAGTGCTCTATACGCGAACCGAATGTGCGGAAAACAGCCCAACAACACCTCCTAAATGTGATGTTGAAGTTTTATTTTATTTTATTTGGCGTATGGATTTAGCACTACGATGAATACACATGTACAAATACTAAAATAAAATGAGAATTTAAAAAATATATATATTAATGTCTAATTTCCATAGTCATTTAATTCTTCTGGGGAACACTCCACAAAGTGCTGGAGGTTTTCACACTAGGCACGATTTGGGCAGTCTGAAACACAGTGGTTTATGGTCTGTCTAGGTGCCCCGCAAACTCACTGTCGATCATCCGTACGACCCCATTTGAACAGCTAGACAGCACATTTACCATGTCCCGCTGAAGCCTTCAGTTGGGGTGGATATCTGGATATAGTCTGATTCCATTGTTGGCATCCATTCCGGCAAGCATGAGTGAGACTGAACAACACAGGAGTGTATTTTGTCTTATATGCTCTTCAATCTCTATGCGGAGAACATTTTTGCAGAGGCACCGGAAGGCTATGAGTGTGGAATTAAGGTAAACGGGTTCCTGATAAATAACATTCGTTACGCCAACGACACCGCGATAATGACAGACAACGAACATGATATGCAGATGATGTTAAATAAAATAAATACCATAGGAAAAATATATGGCTTGAAGATAAATGCTGGAAAAACTAAATGCATGGCAATAAGAAAAAACGCACTTTTAAGAATACAACTGCAAGTAAATAATGCTCCAATCGACCAAAAAAACATTTAAATACTTAAATACTTGGGAATGATGATGAATGACCAATGTGATCCTCAACAAGAGATAGAATGCCGTACCGAACAAGCAAGACAAGCTTTTATCAAATTTAAACCGCTACTATGTAACCGCAATCTTTCCTTCAATCTCCGCTACAGGATGGTTAAATACTATGTATGGTTTATATTGTTATACGGCATGGAAACATGGACGTTAAGAGTACCTTCCATTAATAAGTTGGAGGCCTTCGAAATATGGACGTTGCGAAGAATGTTCCGCATACCATGGACAGATAGGGTGAGAAACGAGGAAGTCTTAAGAAAGGCAAATACTGAGAGAGAACTACTTAATTTGATCAAGGTACCAAAAATTGAATACCTCGACCATATTCTGAGATGAAAAAAATACGCAATCCCTCAACTAATCATCCAGGGAAAGATTGAAGGCAAGAGAGGAGTAGATCGTAAACAAATGTCGTGGCTACGGAACATAAAGAACTGGACAGGCATAAATAACACTGGCGATCTTTTGCATGCCGCAAAAGACAGACGTCTGGCCTTAAGATAATTCGCCAACGCACTATATATGCACGGCACTACAAGAAGAAGAAGTCTCGATTTTTAGACTTACAACCCTAAAGAAGATTTTAGACTTAGATTGTAGTCTAGGTTTGCATTGTGTGACCTCTACTTCATTATTTACGAATTGAGTGGTCGCAAAGGGCGTCCGTTGACTTTTTCACCAGTAGAAGAAGCATACAAATTGAATATTATTCGATTTATACCTAAAACACGTCTCGCTATTTTTGCTGTCAATACAAAAACTGTTAATTTTTTTCTTATATATATATATATATATATATATATATATATATATATATATATATATATATATATATATATATATATATATATATATATATCTGTGTTCTCGTATTATGTCATATTTTAACATCTTATTAAGTCTATATGGGTTTGTCTCGCCTCTAGAGACACTGAGAATTCGTGTTTTGGAATCTTTATGTTAGGGATAAAATGATGACCAGCATAATTTTGCAACTCTTCACAAGGACGCTTGTTATTTCTATGCGACAATTTATGTCTAAACGGTAGTCCGGTCATATCATTTTGAAAGGTATGCAATGTACCATTTCCAAGACTACAATTCTTTTTCGGACAATATTTATTTTTCATTATAATTTACAGGTTTGTTCTATTAGAAAGGCGTATAATGTCAAAGTATACTACTCCAGTTACACAAAAATGTATCTATATTATCAAATATTTCTTTTTATTTTATTATAAATCATATTTTCATATGACATGTAGAAACATAATTTCCGCTGAAATTTGTGACAGTAATTTAATGCAGTTTTCTCGTATACATATATTTTCTCGTGATCAAACCGAAAAATTTACCATGACATTTTCCTATTATAAAAACAATGCATTATCCAATAACCTCTTTAGTTGGTTCATAAATCTTTTAGTATTTTATATTTTTGTCTGATTACTAATCACAGCATGATTGAAAACATCGCATGTTTTTATAATTTTCATGACGTTGGAGTAGGTTAATTGCGATAATTCCGGTATCCTTTTCAAGATATCCTTGTGCAATATCCCTCCATTTTCATTTATCAAATCCTCTTAAATATTAAATAACAGGGCCTTAGCACATAAATAAATCAGTATTGTGAATCTCAGATGAGTAGAAATAATATTCTGATATATTCTGAACCTACGGGTTGATCAATTTCAAATAACAATCCACTCTATTATCTATACTTATACTATGAACTAATCGAAAATATAAAATATCATACTTTTGATAGGCTGTTCTTAATTATTTTTAAAAACTACTATTATAGATCATTTATAAAAAAAATATCATAACGTTGACAGATATTTTTTGTTTTAAAAAAAGTTCTGTTTTTTAATAAATAAAAAATTAAAAACTAAGAAATTTATTTCTAATTAAAATGTATTTAACTGTTTTGATACCGTGTATTTCCACCACAAGCATCGATTAACCCTGGATTCGAGCTCTAATACTGCTCAATCAATCATTTCCTATGCCAGATTCTTCCATTCTTCTCTACAGGCAATTGTAAGTTCATGATGAGTTCCAGAAGGATTGAATAAGTCTGGAGAACACATCCCATGTATTTTTAATGGGGATAATGTCTGGAGACATCGTAGGCCACTCCAAATGGCGAATACGTTCCGTCCCAAGATAGTCATTAACTGCTTGAGTCCTATTTGAGCGGGCGTTATCATCTATAAATACAACATTTTTACCCACAGCTCCTCGCGTAATCTCACATGAGGTTCTAAAATCAGTATGACGTACCTCTATCATGTTAGAGTCTCGTCAATAACCACCAATTCCGAGCGTCCACTTGTCATAATACCTGCCAAAAACATAGCACTGCCACCAGCGAAAGGAAGTATGGGACGGGCATGTACCAGTTGTGTAGCTCTCCTTGGCTCTTGCCATACACTTATTCGCTATCACAATTTAAACAGTTTTTAGTCTCGTATGAAAAAACACAAAATTCCGAAACTGTTGAGGGAACTGTATGTGTTCTTGAGCCCAATGGAGGTGGTTCAAAACATGTTTAGGTTCGCTGAGAAATTTTTACTGGACGACAACTCTTCAAACTTGACTCTAAAATTCTTCTTCTTATTCTAGCCAACGATATTCTGACTCCTGCAGCATCCCTCAAGTCTCTTTGGAGGGCTGGTACAGACATAGAATTTCTCGTAATGAAAATTCTGATATATCAATTCTGTTACTCGTTAGTAACTCGGGGTCTACCAGAGCAAGCTCTATTCTGTAACGAATTTGTCTCCAGAAACCTATTCCATATCCGTGAGACGTCACTCTGAGAAATATCCACTCTTTCCACCACGAACCGCTGTTAATGACATTCTTCAACTTAAGCGATAATTCTTGTACGGTTCAACTCAGAAATTACTTATAGACCAGAGAACTATGGATTTTCCCGTGACATTCGTTGATACAGGTTTCTAACAACTGCTTTTAATAAATTTGGTGATAACAATATGTAATAAACAAAATATGCAATGAATTAAACGCCATTTTTACTTATAAACAATATATTTATAAACAATGTAAGATCGGTATATAATTAGAGAGTCAAAAGTCAACACCAGAGGAACAATAATAACCAAATGTGTACAAATATTGGCATTTGCAGATGATGTTGATATTATAGCTAGAAGCGAAAGAGATGATAGAAGCATTTAATGCGATAGAAAGAGCGGCACAAAACAGTGGCCTATATATATATATATATATATATATATATATATATATATATATATATATATATATATATATATATATATATGAAAATTACTGAGTTCTCGGGAAGAACCGCGTTGAGAATTTAAAACTCGACGTTTCGGCACCCATTTTGGAGCCATTATCAAGAGTGATACGGTTCGGTTCGAGTTCGGGGTCTCAATCTAGTATCGTGTTCTATATTGCAAGAACTGTCTCTCGGCACTCAGGTCTCAATCTGCCTACTCTTCAGTGTCGAGTGACAACCAGTCTTACCCTGTGTGGCTGCTTTTATACTCGCTGTATGAGCGGGAACGGTATGCGCTGACGTGGTCTGAACTGACGTTGCCTGAGCGGTGTGGGCGGGAGGTGTGCCATGTTGCCGGCAATCGTTTCGCGTCATCGCGCGTGTTCAAGCTGTTAGGCCGTTTTTCAATTTCGATAGCTTCACGAATGATTCTCGCTTTTAATGAGCGGACGGGAGCGATGGTTTTTGCTTTTTCGAAATCTATTTTATGGCCTGTCTGAATATGATGTTGGGGTAGGGCTGAAGTGGTATCGGAATGTTTGACTGATAGAGAATGTTCGTAAATACGGTTATGGATTCGTCGGTTTGTCTGTCCTACGTATGTACGTGGGCAACTGGAACAAGGTATCTCGTAGACACCATGGTCTTCATTGGGGATTTGGTCTTTTACGGATCTGACGAGATTGGACAATTTGGAGTGAGTGGTGAAGATGGTTTTGATATTAAGAGAGATAAGAGTTCTACTGATCTTGTCAGTGACACCTTTAATGAAAGAAAGAAAGATTTTGGGTTGATCCGGCGGCAAGGTTTCTTTTTTGGATGGAATGGGGTTTAGAAGTTTTTGAATGCTCCTATTGATTTGGGTTTTGTGGTAGCAGAGTGTTTGTCTTATTGAATTGATTTCGGATGACCTGTGATTGTTGTCGCTAAGTCTTATGGAACGGGAAATAAGAGTGTTGATGACTGAATTAAGTTGGGCGGGGTGATGATGTGACTGGGCATTGAGATAGCGGTTTGTATGAGTGGGTTTCCGGTACACGGAATAGGAAAAACTGTGAAGTGGATTTTTCTGAATAAGAACATCAAGGAATGGCAAAGACGCTTCAGACTCAACTTCCATCGTGAATTGAATGCTGGGATGTATTCCATTCAGGTGGGAGAGGCAGAGATCTAATGTGTCTTTACCATGGGGCCAAATGACAAAGTTGTCATCAACGTACCGTAACCAGCAGGTGGGTTTGAGATTTGACGAGGACAAGGCTACTGTTTCGAAATGTTATTACGGGAGAGAGGGGCGATCCCATTGGGGCACCTTTGATTTGACGATAGAAATGATTTTGGAACGTGAAATATGTATTAGACATGCAGTGTTTTATAAGAGATAATGTGTCTTGGGGAATTTGATGTTTAGAGTCCAAGATGGAAATGGTTTCATCGATGGGAATGTTGGTGAATAAAGAAACAATGTCAAAACTGACTGGTATGTCTGAGGGTGAAATAGAAAAGTTTTTCAGAAGATTAATGAAATGAAAAGAGTTTTTGACAAAGGACGGGGCGTTTTCGGCTAATGGTTGTAAGGATGAAGCGAGATGTTTTGCCAATTTCTGAGTGGGACAGTTGTATGCACTGACGATGGGTCTTAGGGGAACATTGGGCTTATGTATTTTTGGAAGGCCGTATATCTTTGGAATTCGGGATGATTTTTCTCTGGGTATAAGAGATTTTTTGAGGTCTGGAGGTAGAGTAGACTTATTTATAATGGATTTGGTCGTTTTTTCCAGATATGTGGTTGGATCATTTGGGAAATGTTTGTATTCTGTGGAATTCAGAAGTTCGGACATTTTGTCGAAATAGTTAGAAGAGTTGAGAATGACGGTGGCATTACCTTTGTCGGCCGGAAGGATGACGATGTCAGGGTTGTTGTAAAGTTTGAGGGCACGTCTTTCTGAAAGACTGATATTTGAAGATGGGGGTTTGGAAGTACGGAGAATTCTGGCGACAACTTGTCTGGCAACTTCGGCTTGGTCGGAAGGAAGATGGGAAATAGCTTCTTCAGTTTGACAAATAATTTTCTCAGTTGGAATGGAAAGAGGAGTGACAGAGAAATTGAAGCCTTTTGACAGAGCTTTGGTAGCTGAATCGGATATATATATATATATATATATATATATATATATATATATATATATATATATATGTATATATATATATATATATATATATATATATATATATATATATATATATAATAATTTTTTATTCATTAAATGAGTTAATTTGAAAAATTAAGCCTTTCTGTTGAATTTGGTGCTTGCGGATAAACAATTTCAATTTTACAATAACTTTTAAGTGAAACTTCTTGAAATTTTTATAACTAAGTACATGTAATATTTTTAGAAAAGTTTATTAATAATTTTCAAAAAATCGACTTTTAAAGCTATTTTTGCAATAGTTAAGTAACAAATTAATTAAAATAAATGTACAAACTCTTATTTTAAAGGATATTCTATACTTGTTAAGTAAAATTGTGTCACTTTTTCATATAATTTACCGGTCTTCACATTTAGTAGTTATTTAAAATAAAATGGTGATCTTACATTGTTTATAAGTAAAAATGACGTTAAATATTTTGCATATTTTGTTTATTACATATTGTTAGCACCAAATTTATCAAAAGCACTTGTTAGATACCTGTATAAATGAGTGTCACATGAAAATCCATATCCAAATCCAAAACCAGATCAATTAAATGGGTATTTAAATTAAAGAAAAATACCCAAAAAGGTGTATTTTATATTAAAAAAATGCCTAATATATGATAGGGATACAGATTGATAACAGAGTAAAAATTGTTAATACAAGGGGTAATGCGTAACTTTTGAAAATATGTGTATATTTAATTTTAACAATTGCGCCTCTAGCTATTTCAAGACTTCTGCTCATTTCTGTATTAGGCAATGTTTCTGTTTATGAAACTGTCCAAACAACCACGGTTGAAACGTTGTCATTTCCACTATCTGTCGATCTTGTCCTAATGAGGAATTCACCTGTAGGCATGGTATGTCTCTTCAATGTACGTTTTTAAATAATTGTCTTCGCATAAATAACTCATGAGTTTACCATTCCGGTCAGTCATTATATTAGGCCAGTAAAGAAAAATATTAACAGACGACTACTACGAATAAGTTGGGTCGATAGAGGAGGTCCTAAGACGCCCGAACCAAACAACAAACCTGGTTATAATAAAGAGACGCAAGCTGGAATACTTCGGTCATATTATGAGACACCCTGAAAAATTTGAACTTTTACATCTGATCATTCAGGAAAAGATCCAAAGTAAACGTAATCCTGGTAGAAGGACATCATGGCTGAAAAATCTAAGACAATGGTACGGAAAATCAAGTATCATTATTTGTACATATATATGTACAAATATATGATGTACATATATATATGTACATCATTATTTAGAACTGCTGTCAATAAAGTCACGATAGAGAATATGGTAGCCAACATGATATCTAACGATAGATAACGGTCGTCTAACTAGAAAAAAAAGCTAAAAAAATCTGATACAGATTTTTAAAGGTTCTAAAAGGTATATGAGGGATAGCTTAAATCCTTGAAGGCGTACAGCTGATTTTGCTTTGTTTATAATTAAATTGTATATAATTAAAAAACCGAATCGGGCTATATTATAAAGACAAAACGTTTTCGGAATCCATATTCCATCATCAGTGTCTACGTGTACATGTTTTGAGCCACTAAATATCTGGGTAAAACCCGTTAAAAGTTATAGGTTAAAATCTAGTTCACATTATTCTATCTTATATATTAAGATGTTCAAGTTACCAGTGCATTTGACAACATGGCAACGTACGACTCTACATGAAGTTGCTGGTCCTGAGACAAAGTGTCTATGAGCACTTGACGATAGCAATTGATATTATTGATTAATTAAGTAGATGTATGAAAACTTTAAGTTATGTATACCGCTCATTTTAGATACCTTGTTATTTGTTTTCCGGTCTAACCTTTAAATTAATATAGGCGGCAATTATGAAATAGTATTCCATATTACCCTAATAAAAATGTAAATCCTAAAATTGATTTCTATTAGTATAGAAATAATACATTAAAGCAAACCGAAAAGACGGGCGGGCCACGTACTAAGATCGAGTGACGAAAGACTCCTGAACACCACATTCTGGGAAAGGCCCGATGGCAGAAGGTCAGTTGGTCGCCCAAGAAAGAGATGAAAGGACGCAGTAGCCAGTGATCTACGCAAAATGGGAATACAGCAATGGAAAATAACTGCTCAGGACCGACAACAATGGAGGGAAATAGTAAACGCGGCCAAGACTCCCATAGAGTTGTAGAGCCAAATGATGATGATGATTACAGAAATGCATCAGAAATTTCACATCGTCACAAGGCAAGAAGTGGAATGTAGAAGACATGAGAAAAGCAGTGATAGCAGTTGTTAGAAGCAAAAAAATTGGTTATTTGAAGGCATGCAAAACATTCAACGTGCCTCGTGTCACCCTTTTTAGGCTTTATAAGAAAGGAGCTGCTGGTGAGGAATGCCAAACAAAATTAGGGAGGAAACTAGATTTTTGCCAGATCTTGGCATTGTCTGGAAATGGAGAAAATCTATTAGGATTAGCCAGACAGAATGTCTGTAATCTTGCATTGCAGTTAGCCAGGAGCAAAAACATTCCAAATTCCTTCTCATTACTTAAAAAAACCGCTGAAAAGGACTGACTAAAAGGATTTAGATTAAGGCATAACGACGTGTTAAGCATACGAAAGCCTACGGGAAGTTTATTTTCACGGCCACTGGGCTTTAACAAGAAAAACGTTGGTGAGTTTTTTTATCTGTTAGAAAAAGAAATAGAAGAAAAAAACTTTTCATCTAACCAAATATTTAACGTCGACGAAAGTGGCCTTAGCATAGTTCAACCAAAGTATCCTGAGTTTTTTTCCCAAAGGGGAAATTGGCAAATAGGACCACGTCTGCAGAGCTGTCTCTGATTACTTGTGTTTTGTGTATGAGCGCAAGTGGGATTTATGTGCCCCCTTTGCTTATATAACCTCGCAAGAATGCCAGCGAATTGTTAAAGAAGGGAGCTCTACCTGGAAGTATTTTTGCCTTCCGTCCATCAGAGTGGATTCATTAGCCTTTTCCAAATAGCGAATACCGAAAACTCTATACTTTTGATTTTAGACGGGCATCACTTGCACACGAGAAACCTAGATGTTGTTAACGCTCCTAGAGAAACCCACGTAGCTTTATTGTACTTATGGCCACACACTACACACAAGATGGAACTGCTCGACAAATCCGTAATGGGGACTTTGAAAAGTTTCTACCATGAAAAAATTCGTTTATTTTTAAAGCAAAATAATCGCCCGATATCTCATTTTGACTTCATTGACCTGCTTGGTAAAGCTTAATTGAAGATCAAAACTGGCAAAAGGTAATGAATTTCGAAAAACAGGCATCTTTGCTAGGAAACAGCCAAAATTTTGACTACAACCCCAAACAAGAATAACGTATCTGACTGATTTTCTGTATCGAAAATCGAAAAAAATAAATTAAAAAAAAAGTTGGGTTCGACGAAAAGAAAAAGCCAATTGACGATGCAAAACCTGGTAGCAGCAAAATGGATGTTGTGGCAGCAAGTTTAAGTTGTGTCGGAAAAAGCGAGAAAGAAACTAGTAGAAGATGACACATCTTCAGATGATTTAAATGAAAGTATCCCACCCCTAGATGACTCGACTGGTGAGGAAGAACTCCCGAATATGGATCCAAAATATGATGCAGAATATTTTTTCTGTTCAGGACGTTTTACGGATGATTTAAGGGGAGAAATGTGGGTTTTGGATGAAATGAGTTCTGTGTTCAAGAGCCATGACCTCACCCTAGAAACAAAAATAAGGCTCCTTAAATGTTATGTATACTCAGTGCTTCTGTACGGAGTAGAAACGTGGACATTGAAGGCGGAAACTCTATCAAAACTTCAGGCTTTTGAGCTATGGTCATACAGAAGGATGATAATAACTAATAACCCTGCGCGGTTGATGTGGTTTTGTGTTTAAATAAAAAAAATAATATTTCATAGTATTCCATATTATCTGATATAGGTATACAAACATAGGTAACACAAAATATATTTTTATGTATGTATTTTTAAGTTTGTTACAATAATTTGGTATAATAAACCTTTTGGGCACGCCTTTATCATTTTTTTATTTATATTTATTTCAATACTTTTCGAAATAATTCGAAAAATAAAAATGGTATTCCATAATTCCCGACTTCACTCTAATTATATTACATGTCATTATGCAAAAAACAAGCTTTATTAAAAATAAGGTTTTCTGCAGTTATCGCGCCCAATTGCTATGTATTTT
The DNA here is from genome assembly GCF_040954645.1 of Diabrotica undecimpunctata. Lineage (NCBI taxonomy): Eukaryota > Metazoa > Arthropoda > Insecta > Coleoptera > Chrysomelidae > Diabrotica > Diabrotica undecimpunctata. The sequence goes on from NC_092812.1 coordinate 55,485,190, forward strand.
AATTTAGAAACTCGAAAATTAAAGAACTTTTTAAGATCTACAACTTTTACTTCAACCATTTTTCTCTAAAATGTATAAGAAACGTTTTATAGTCAAAAAATGAATTTTTTACTTTTTATGATTGTCTAAAAAAACAAAGCAAAATCAGCAACACGTCTTCAAGATTTTGTCAGCTATCTCTCATGTACCTTTTAGAACTTTCAAAATCTCGTATAATATTTTTTTCTTTACTGGCCTAAGTTACCTGAAATGTAAACCGTAAAAAAGTAGTTCAGCTGATTTAAAAGGTGCACCTTCCGAAGTTGAAGCGTTTATCTCGTCCTGGGACGGACCCCCAGGGCTAGTTTTATCATAAATGTCGTTCTAATTTGCTACCAATTTGTGAAAATTGTTTATAATGGATATATTGGATTCTTTCAAATAACTTTTTTTAAAGTAATAATTATTAAACATTTCTAAATTACTCATCTCCTGTTAATCCCTTAATTATGCTCAATTTGTTTCTAAAGAGATTTTGGAGCCTTACTTTGACTTGTGTAGTGTAAGTATATGCAGATAGATTATGATGTGATTAATACTTAAATGATATAGAGTGATATGATTGATTGTAGCGTTATAATATTTGCAGCATGTATACTACATATTTCTTATGAAGTAGTCTTGTTTTCCACTTAATACCTCCTACAGTTTCTCATGGTCGCTTTAATGGTACTTTTAATCCTGGTAATAATAGATATTATAAAACACTGAAATCTTTTATTTGAATTCACTGTTATAATAAAGGAAATAAAAGTTAGAAAATTATTGACTCCAATCCTGCACAAAACTGCATTAATTTTTTTTGTAATTTAATTTGCTGGCTCCTCGAAACATCGGCGATTTTGTATGATTATCTAATTAAAATGGCTACGTTTTTGCAGGTAGACGCGAACAAATTATTAAGAAATATGCCAAGTGGATACCTCATTTCAGTTTCCTTTTCACCACCACTAATTAAATTCACCTATACACATTTTCAAAAGTCGAACAAATTACATTCTTAGTTACCTGGATGCCAAATGTGCAGGTAAATTAATGGCTTTGCCCAATATATCTTCGAGAAAAAAATGTTTGACAATTAACACGATAAGTTTTGGTTGGTTCTTTTAATAATATGGAAGAGCTTTGTAAAAAACAATTTAAAATTAAAATTTCTATAATTAGAATACACGACAACATTAAAAATATGTAACGACGAACAATAAATGTACACAGGGTATCCACAAAACGCTCTTTACAAAAGAAAACTGTAAAACTCATATTTTTATTGATATCGTAAAATACGATGAAAAACCCATTGATTAACCCAGTGATCTAAACCAGTATCTAAACGTATTTCAAAAAAGCTAACAACCAAGCTTAGTCTATACTTTCTCCCCTCCCCCTCCCACTCTTTTTCTCTCTGTTAATATATATATATATATATATATATATATATATATATATATATATATATATATATATAAACTGGGGCCAAAGAGAGAAAAAACGAAAATGATGATGGATGAATCACGAAATACAAGAATGGATGGGTCAAGAGAAGCGTCCTAGAGGGGAAGAGTGGGAAACGAATGCAGCATTGGATAGCTGAAAGTGTCTACTTTTTCAGTACAAAAACACGTTTTTGTTGAAGTAGTATTTTTTCTGTAGAGTTTAGAAAAGAACGTGTTTTTTTCTCGTGCCGATAATAATGTGTGACGAAAAACATGAGCAACGGATTAATGTGAAATTTCTCGTTAAATTAAAAAAAAAACTCCGACTGAGTGCTATAATTTGTTAAAAGAGGCCTATGGTGAGAATTCTCTATCTCGTACGCGTGTTTTCGAATGGTATAAACGGTTTTCTGAAGGTCGAGAGAGCTTCCGAAGATGACCAACGTCCAGGTCGACCTGTCTGTTTCAACTCCGCAAACAGTGACCAAAATAAATGAAATTGTGCGCGGAGATCGTCGTATGAGCATTCGGTTGATTGCTGAGACTGTAAACGCCGATAAAGAAACTGTCAGAAAAATTTTACATGACGAATTGAACATGAAGAAAGTCTGTGCGAAGTTGGTCCCAAAAAATTTGACCCCTGACCAAAAGCTCGTCCGTCAACAGATCTGCTCAGATTTTTTTGAGAGGTTACATGAAGAGCCTGAATTAATGGAAAACATCATCACTTGCGATAAAATCTGGATATTCAAATACGATGTTGAAACTAAGCGACAATCCATGCACTGGAAAATTCCTGGCAAAAAGGATGTCGAAATCAAAATTTAAAGCCATCCTAATCGATTTTTTCGACATTAACGGCATGTGATGACTGAATGGGTTCCAGAGGGTCAAACTGTAAACCAAACTTACTATTTGAAAGTTTTGGCAACGCTGCGAGAGCGAGTTCGTAAGAAAAGACCGAAGTTGTGGAAAAACAAGCCGTGGATCTTGCACCAGGACAACGCACCTGCCCATAACGCGCTGTCTGTGAAGTGTTATTTAGCCGCTAGAGCCATTCCAGTGCTCGAACACCCGCCGTACTCGCCTGATTTAGCATCCTGTGACTTTTTCCTGGTTCCGAAGATCAAGTCTGCCTTAAAAGGAATCCGGTTCGAGTCGATAGAAGAGGTGAAGTGAAAAACGGAGCTCCTAAAAGCTCTAACAAAAGAAGACTTCCAGCATTGCTTTGACCAATGGAAAAAACGAATGGAACGGTGTGTGGCGAGGGAAGGGGAATATATTGAAGGAGAGTATTCGATTGTAGAATAATTTTTAAAATAAAACTCTTTTTCATAAGCAGTCTCGTTATTTAATAGCCAAAACGAAAAGGATGCGAGACAATGGATGAATCACGAAATACAAGAATGGATGGGTCAAGAGAACGTAGCATTACATATACAGGGTGTTTCAAAAAGGTATGTCATAAATTAAATCACGAATTCCGGGGACAAAAATAAATTGAATGAATCCAACTTACCTTAGTACAAAAGTGTACACAAAAAAAGTTACAGCCCTTTGAAGTTACAAAATAAAAATTGTTTTTTTGCATTATCTCCTAAACTACTTGACATTTTGTAATAAAAATGGACACGTTACTTTCTTGTTCTGAAAGGATTTTTCATACAAAAGAAACAACAAAATCTAAGCGCACAAAAAAATTTTAAGGTGTGCAGCCCTAAATCCCCCCAAACTTTTGAGTACGTTCAAATCAAATGAATTTTGTAACACATTATTTTTAAAACTTATGATTTGCTCAAATGCATGTTTTTACAATTTATTCGATCTTATCTCTACTTAAATTACCTTTACAAAACAAATATATTTTAATACGATATTTCAGGGCTCTTTTACTATTTAACAATAAAAACGTGGCTTGAAAGTATTTTTTATAGTTGCCCTTGAGGAAAGAGTAGACAATAGGAAAATAAATTTACAAAAAAAACTACGAATATATATATATATATAGCAAAATAAATCAAGTATTATAATTTTGGAATATCAAACAAAAAATATGCCATACACGATAATCAGTATAAAGGAAAATCATCATACAAACAAACATCCATCAAATCATACATCCAAACTTATTAATAAAAAATTAAATAAACTTATATCCAAATAAAAGACCTCTTATTTTATTTTTTCATTTACTCTTTTACTAGTGACTCAAAAATTTTATATTTACTTAAATTTTCAATTAAGAAAAACAACCAATTATAAACAAATAACTCTAATCTAAATAGATGTTTGTGGTTGATAGTTTCTGTTAACCAAATGACAAAACTAACCTTTTGTCTTCAGAACAGCTGTCACCACCTTATTCTCCTTCGATTGTGACCTGTACACCTCGCTCGTAGTTCCCAGTTTCTCCAAATACGCCTGCTCTCTCCTCTGCCTATTGTTTTGGATAAAACAATTCTACAACTGCATTAATCTTTGCCCAACTTCTCGCTAAAACTCCTAACTCCAGGAACAACTCCTTCTCTTCAGACACAAGTATATCTCAACTAATCGACTTGGTCAAATATAAACTATACATCTGTTTTTTACTTACAGTATGTCATCTATTTCTTCAAATTCTTTTGCCTGCCACCACAGTTGGTACTCTTTCCACAAACTCAAAACACAACTTTTCACAAAATTTACTTTTTTGAAACTCTTCTAATTAGCACTGTCGTATCAGAAAAATTGTAGTGTCGTGTCCGGGTCTCCAAATCACAATACCTATTTCTTCTTCTGGCAGGGCTCACATCGACCCCTCAAACCTCTCTCTATATTGTTTAAACCAATCAGAACGCACAAATATCTCTCTCATTCCAGCCGTTTTCTATACATTTTCTAATCGTTCGTCGTACGCCTTACAATACAAAAGCATCTTAATATTTTATTAAAATTTTTTGTTAACATAATTCTCATCTGCATAAATACTCGAACAACCGCTATTGTCCTTTTCCCCATGAATGTCCCCTTTGTCTATACACAATTATGATTCACTAATTCAGAAAAACACTTAATATCCCTCATACCTTGTTTATATTTTACAAACTTAATATTACTGTGCATAGGGTGTTGAGATTTTTTTCGATCGGTGTATATTTGTTTGTTTGTGCTTCTTTTAGTTTGTCAAGCTTTTTGTAGCTTTTTTGCAATTTTTTTGGCTGAACTGCCATGGTACTTCTTCGTACATAATTAGGCAATGACACTTTTATGTTATGCTTTTTAACATTGATGTATTGTCTGGGGTTTACGTATTCAGCAATTGTTCCAATCTGATCATTGCCTATATTACTACATATTTAACATTTTATTATTAATAATTAAAATATTAAAAGAGAAAATTATTTTAAAATTTAAATTGTTATGCTATGCACTAAACCATTATCTCGCCTGTTTTGGAACAATCTTACTTTTGTATTCGTAAAAGTTACTGCTATATCAATGCTTATACTATGTATTTGTGAAATGGTGAAATATTAAGTTCTATACCTTTTATTCAACTCAAGTATGGAACTTTTTCTAAGGTTGCGCAATTATTTAATGATTTATCGTAAGTTTTTAAAATGTGTACTCTGGTCTTGGTAAAACATATCTGATACTATATACGTTATTGGGAAAGTTACAATTTTCTTATTGACTTCTGTGTAGATCCTTTGATCCATATTTTTGTCCTTTGCCTGAAATAAATAACAACAATATGAAATATGAAATGAAGTATAAACGATGGGAAACTTTACTATATTTTAAAAAAATGGCAGATCAGACGATAACGTAGATATCAATACAATATTGGTCAAGATATACAACCAAAAGTTATAAATATAGTACAGTTTTCCAAATAATTAAAGTGTTTGTTATATAAGTTTTATTATGTATATTTTTATATGTACTTAGAAATAATAATGTAAAAGTAGAAGTAAAAATAGAAAATATTGTTAAACAATTGTACATAAATTAGAATTAATTCCATGCTAGAACAAAAACAAATAGTCCCCACAAAACATCTTGCAACGAAAAAAACGGACATTTTAGTTTTAATTAAATACTAACTAAAATAATTTTTATATTGATATATTGGTTTCCGGGTTTATAGGTCATATTCTGGAATTATTCTTGCAGACGTTTAATCCGCGGCTGCAGCAGACGTTATCAAAGGCTATAGTGCCTGATACAACGTCTTTGATAATGTTTGCTGCAGCCGAAGATCAGACCAAGCAAAAATAATCGGAGATTGCGTCTCATAAGCTCTGAAATCAATGTATTATTACAAAATACCTACAGTGAAAGCCTACACTCATTGATAAAATAATTTTATTAAAAATAACCAGGGGAATATTTGTTTGTGTAGAACTCCTCCTACAAGACGGATTCTATATAACGTAAAAGAACAGCTTAAACGTTAAAACTGCTTAAAAAAGTAAAAAGTACTGAAAATAAGTAGATTTTGCATGCGGGTCATCAAAGCTGGACACATCAAACTAGGGCATGTTTATTTTTTTAATTCCAGTCGGAAGAGCGAAATGGGTCCGAATGGAAACCCTCGAGACGTAGCAAATCGGAAGGACCTGCGCGGAATGCAATCCAGGTCGATGGCACTGTCGAGGGGGAACGGGAACGACGACGAGAATCCGATCCTGATACGGAAAACACGAACACGGTAAACATTGCCAAAAACAAGGATACATGTCATCCAGGCGACTATTTTTGACTGACTACAAAGAGATAATAAACAATTATTTTCCTGATGAAAGTTATTGATACATAAATTCTCTGCAGGCCATGTTAGCCTTGTTCAGGACTAATGTTACTTACAATATATATTTCTTAACTAAATAAATATTATTTTCAACTATTTAATACATAAACATATAATATACTCACAGTTTTGCCATTGATATCACTGCTACTTTTCTCCAGGTTCTTATGTTCTCGTGTTTTGGTTTTTCAGTCTATTTTATTGTCTTAACATTTTTGCGCGCACTTTATACATTGTTTGCTTTTTTATTTAGCACCATTTACCATCTTTTATTTTTCATTTTTTACATATATCCCAACCATGTTTTTTCTGTAGTTTGTTAGTATCTTATAGATTCGTTATACAGAGTGGACCAAAAGTGTAGAACCGCCTAATTATCTCTTAAATGGATGGTCCTAAGTATACAAAAACAGGGAGACACCCATTTTAAATATGAAGATTTGAAATTTGATATTTTTTACGTTGCCAAATTTACCATTTTTCTGATATCATTAGTTTTTAATTCAAACTATGTACAACTAAATTTGAACATAATAATTAAAAGTTTACTACATTGCTAAATTAATTCTACTTTTCAAGAATTCCCAATTAATTTTGTTTAACTTCCCAATTATTTACAATATGTAAATTGTGTAATAAGTAAATTGTGTAATTATTTTACAAGTAACATGCAAGAAGTTGTCGTCTGACAATTTCCTATTTATATGTTAATTTTAACAAAAATCATTTGTGAATTTGGGATCTACACTAAAAATATAGTGATCATAAATTGGTATTGTGCAAAATCCGAATGAAAACACATATCTGTGATAACAAAACCCCAGAGTCTACCACAAAAATAAAAGTCGAAAGCTTACAGGATGACTCCACAAGATACCTATTCCAAAAAAGAATAACCGAAAAAAGCAGAAACACATTTATCACAGAAAGTGATTGAGTCGAAGAAAGCTGGACAAAAGTCTGATATCTTAGGATAGATAGAATGTCTGATAGAAAAGGATACGTGGATTGGCTACGTAAAAAAGCTCTATGCAGAGGAAGAAGAAACGACGATAGAACCAGAAACACCAGAAATTACCACAAATGAAGAACTTAATATAAATGTACAGGAAGTTCGGAAAAGACTTGAAAAGCTGAAGAACAGAAAAGCAGCAGGTAAAGACGGGATACCAAACGATTTACTGAAATATTGTGGAGCAGCAATGACAAAACAATTAACAACATTAATTAATAAAATTCTTCTTCTCAATGTGCCTATCTTCTAGAGATGTTGGCGACCACATTGACCCATCTTATTCTATTCACAGCAGCTCGAAATAGATTTGTTGATGTTAGACCAGTCCACTTCCTAATATTGGCCAGCCAGGATGTACGTCTACGTCCAGGACCTCTCTTACCCTCAATCTTGCCTTGTAGAATCAACTGTAGAAGGCTGTATTTATCATTACGCATGGTGTGTGTGATGAATAAAATTATAAAACACAATAAAATACCGGAAGAATGGAGAACGAGCGAACTAATTCTACTATTCAAAAAAAGGAGAAAAAACAGCCAGAAAACTACAAAGGTATATAGGTACTTGTTAAATACTACGCTAAAACTTGCAACTAAAATTTTACAAGTGCTAATAAATGAGAGGATAAGTTTAGCAGATGGAACAACAGGGTTTTCGTAGTCGAAGATCGTGTACAGATGCAATATTCGTTATAAAGCTAATTATTGAGAAATCACTAGAGTATAATACACATGCATTTTTGTGTCTGATTGACCTAAAGAAAGCATTTGTTAGAGTAAGACTCAAAGATGTAATCCATATTCTGTATAATAGAGAAGTTCCCCTAAATATTGTAAAAACTATCGAAAACATCTACTAAAATAACAAAATGGAAGTCAGAATAGATGGACAACTTACAGAACCTATAGAAATAGGCAGCGGAATAAGATAAGGGGTTTCATTGAGGCCCATTTCTCTACCGGCGCTCTACCTTTATTCCCCTGCTCAAGAAAGTCAATGCAAAAAGATGTGAGGATCACAGACTCATTAGCCTGATGAGTCACACTTTAAAGATATTCTTAAAAATACTACATCAAAGATTATACAAAAAATGTGAATGGGACATCAGTGACTCCCAGTTCGGGTTTAGGCAAGGTGTAGGAACACGAGAAGCAATAGTAGCAACACAGGTGCTGGTCCAAAATTGTTACGATCAGAAGAAGAATGTGTTCCTATGCTTTTTAGATTACCAAAAATCGTTTGATCGTTTGACCAACACCACCAGTTAATGCAGATCCTCAAGAAAGTTGATATAGGCCAAAAAGACATAAGATGCATTGAAAACTTGTACTGGCATCAAACGGCACAGTTAAAAATAGACAATTCTATATCCAAACCCATACATATAAGAAGGGGCGTTCGACAGGGATGTGTGCTTTCCCCTCTTTTATTTAACATTTATTCGGAAGCCATATTTCAAGAGTCTTTGAAGGATGTAAAGATGGGAATCAAAGTGAATGGAGTATTGATCAACAACATACGATATGCTGATGATGGTGTCTTAATTTGTGACAACATAGTCGATCTTCAACAACTTGTCACTATAATCGGAGAATACAGTAAGCGAATGGGATTAGAGATTAATACCAAAAAAAACAAATTTATTATCATCTCCAGAAACTTGGATGCACTTGAAAACTCCACCATAACACTGAATACTAAGTCCATTAAAAGAGTGAGTAAATTTAAATACCTGGGATCGTGGCTTTTTGAAGACTGGGCATCGGACAGGGAAGTAAAATGTCGCATTGAGCAAGCTCGACAAGCTTTCGTAAAATTCAAGAAGGTACTGACTTGTTCAGAGTTCGATCTTCAACTGAGACTAAGGTTTACTAAGTGCTACGTGTGGTCAGTGCTGCTATATGGCGTAGAGGGCTGGACACTCAAAACGAGGGATATAAACAGATTAGAAGCTTTCGAAATGTGGCTCTATCGCCGTATCCTAGAAATACCATGGACAGCGAAAATCACAAATATAGATGTCCTTAAAAGAATAAACCAAGAACGCCAACTTTTCGAAACCATCAAGAAAAGGAAAACGGCGTATCTAGGTCACATCATGCGAAATGAAAAATAAGAGTTCCTCCAACTTATAATCGAGGGTAAAATTGAAGGCAAGAGAGGAATGGGACGCAAGAAAATGTCCTGGCTCCGAAACATAAGGCGATGGACAGGAATTAACGACATACAATCTCTGATACATATTGCAAGAAATAGAGAATTAATGGAAAATGTGATCGCTAACATCCATGAGTGGATTTGCATCTGAAGAAGAAGAAGATTGAGGCCCATGCTCTTCAATTTAATCATGGATAAGATCATCAAAAGCGTTAATCAAGGAAGAGGATAAAGAATGGGAAACAAAGAAATAAAAATACTCTGTTACGCAGACGACGCAATATTGATAGCCCGAGATGAAGATAGTCTGCAAAGACTGGTCCATAGATTTAACATAAAAGCAAAAGAATTTTATATGACAATCTCATCTCAGAAAAATAAAACAATAATAGTCAGCAAAGAACCAACCAGATGTAAAATAGAAATTGATGGCATCAGTATTGAACAAGTAATGGAAATAAAATACCTGGGAATTACACTCCAATGAGACCTGGATATGGAGTTAGAAGAAAGCAAGGCCTTACTGGGCCAAACTGGCCACTACTGGACACTGGAAATGGTCACTATAAAATATTTGTTTATCGCCGTAGCTCCTCATAATTAAAACAGTAATTCGCTCTTTTTCATTAAAAACCATCTGTATTAGAGCTTTTAAAAACACATAAAACAACTGTCAGCTTTAGTTATGAACACAATTTACTTTACAAAACTTTTCAAGAAACGTCAAGCTATTGTCAGTTTTATGAATTAATGTCAAAATCAAAGCATTCTATATTTACTGAATTACTTTAAAACTATTTGGCACTGGGAGAAAACCATGGCTAGACAACATAATAAGTGTTACATATGGTCAATCTTGTATTGAAGTGGGGATTTCAATAATAATACAATATATAGTGTTGTATTTAAAAAACCAAAGTGACTAATGATATCAAAAACGTGGTAAATCTGGCAACATTACAAGTATCAAATTTGAAATTCGGACCATCCATTTAAGAGATAATTAAACGTTTTCAAGCTCTTGGTTCACTCTACATTTATCCTTCTTCTCCACCCTTTTCCCATACGATTCCACATCTCAATATTTTATGTCCTATTATTTTAATTCATTTTTAAAACCACGTTTCGGTTGCATAATTGAATGTTGCTCTGATACAGTCCTGTGGATTCTTCTATGGATTTTCTCAAGATATACCAATACTATGAAACCAGCAGTACGAGATTTACAGATAGACTGACTGTCACCCTCCATTATTTCTTTCATATGGATCGCCTATCGGACCTTTTTGGCCTAACTCTGATTTGTCGTATAGTATTCTGATTTCATTAATTCACCAATTAATGTATTTATGCATTTAGTTTAGCAACCATTTCCTATTGAAAGTATTTAGCAGATGTTTCGATATAATATAGCAATTTATATTCAAATTATAATACAAACTTTTATTTTAGTACTGTAATAGTTGAATTATAAACACTTCTTAGACACTTAGCTTCAAAACTATTTTTATGCAAATGTATGTAGCACCAGTTCTGTAATCGATTCATTGACGCAAAATTGATACAGGTACAACAAATAAATATTAGATCATGTAATATTAACAGTACACCTTTGTGCGCCAATTATATCAACAACTGACAAAGCAATAAGATTGAAAAAACAAGAGCCGTCTTCTATAGGAAAAAAATTATTAGTTATAAAGATATTACACTCAAACTAAAATCCAGATTAATTCTTCCTCTAGCGCTACAATACTCTGTGAAGTTTGGCCTGTTTGACAATTGCATTCCATTCCCTTCTGCCATTGGCCACTCGTCTTCAATTCCGAACTCCGATAATCCTTAGATAATCCTCGACACTCTAGACACTATTATCGACCGGCCTCCATACCCAGCCAACGAATTCTATGAGATTTAACAAACTTTACTATATCGGCGTGTTTAATTAACTCGTCGAGATCAAAGTTCATGAGGATTCAGTAGTTCCCATACTGCTCCCGGACATACCCAAAAATCGCACTGATCACTTACCTTTCGAAACTGTTCAGGGCATCTTCGTCTTTCTTTTGCAGGTCCATGTTTCATAGCTGTAGCATATAATGGGTGTTATTAGTGTTTTGTATAACTGATCTTCGAATTATGCCCTAGGAATTCAGAAGTTTAGTATTTTAGCAGGTTTTTATTTGCTCTGTATATCTATTCTTTATTTATACCCTTACATCATTACTTTCGGTTACTAGGGATCCTAAGTACTTGAACTCTGCTAACTTTTCAAACCTTGTTTTCATATTTTGTAGTACTGTAGCTACTTTGGTGGTAGTGCTGACTAGTTTTTTGGTAACACCCAGAAGCACCAGGCTTTTTTTTAGTTTTTCCTGTTTCTAGTGTCAAAAGCTTATTTGAAATTATTAAATGGACTATTTATGTCGATTTTGTGTTCGTGGCTCTTTTCTAACACTTGTCCTAGGCTGTTTATATGATTAGCAGTAGATCTGTGGGGACGAAATCCGTACTGATAGTCACCAATGATCTCTTTCACAAAGATCAGGTATTTAGTTTGTTATTTAGGAAAGAAGAGAACACTTTGTATGATATATTGAATAACATAATTCCCCTATAGTTGGAGCATTATTGCCTATTCCCTTACTTGTAAATGAGGTATATAAGGTCCCATTTACATTCTTCAGGGATTGTGTCATCGTCCCATGTTTGCGTGGTTATATGAGGTTCATCATCCCATAAATGCACCATTATTTGTTTCATAGTACTGGTCCTCCATTTTTTAATAATTCAGCTAGTATTGCGTCAGTACCAGGTGCCTTAAAATGTTTTAAAGAATTTATACTTATAAATATAAATTCATCTTTGAAAAGTCTTTCATCTTCTGATTCATCTGTTCTTCGCTAACTGAAGGCTTAGCTCCGCAGTAAGTATCAAAAGCATAACAGTAACCAGTAGAACTGCACAACATCCATTCCTTGTAGCCAAAACGTACAGGCTTTGATTTGATGAATTGCTCCTCCGAATGGTGGCCAAAGTATTTGACCATTGCCTTATCGATGGATAAATTTTTATGAAAAATGCCCCATTGCTGAAATTTATCATTCAGTAAGTCCATAAGCGGTCATAGTTTCGACATTTTATCAGTTTTTTTTTTGAGTTCAGTATTGTCTGCCCAATGTATATACTTTTTAATTTCTGTCAACACATTTCTGCTCATAGCGTTGAAAATAAATCGAACATTTAGATCTTCATCCGAATTCCAATACATCCTTTTACAGAGTAATTTATAATACCCGATAAAAAGAAGATTTCCAACAAAAATTTTGATCTCATCTTTTGTAATTTTAAAATTTTGATTATTGGAGGCTGTTGCGTACAGATTGGTTTGCTCTACAATATGATTTACAATTCAATCATCAAATAACTCACTAAAATTATACCGTAGTTAGTTCTGCAAGCTCCGCTTTTATTCCTTCCATTCGTTAGAATGTCAACATCTGTTTCATTCGGGTCATCTCTATTATCAAAATCATTATAGTTAGGGTCATCCACCGTTCTATAGTCATCCTCATCTTCGGACTCGTCAATAGTGACTTTAAGTTCTCTAGGAACATCGTTAGAAATTTGGGTTGTTATCAAATCATTTTCATCAAAATCCTCCTTATCCGTTTTGTAGTCAACATTTGGTGGAATTATCACCAAATCTATTTCTGCACTATTGGTAATCTCAACACTTTCAATATCATTTACAGCTCCTGCAAGCATTTGATATCTTTTTCCATAAAATACAGATGTGGACTCAGGAAGACTCATCGTAAAATTTCAGACCTAAAAAAAATCCCAAAACCTATTTTATTTTATACCCTTTCTCTAGGTACAGAGAAGTTTGGGTTGTTAAAGCTCCGAGGTAAATCAAATATGAGATAAAACTATATTCACTTAATATTCTTACATATATATAAAACAAATTTCAGGCATGCAACAAAATAAACTCATGAATACAGAACAATATTGAGAAAAATGTTCACTTACTACCTCTAAATCACAACTGCAATGGCCATTTCAAAGGGTTCTTAAAACTACTTGAAAAAATACAGTAATCTGTTACACCTTCTGAGAGATGAAACTATGCAGAAGTGTCTGGTGCCCCAAACATTAGGATTTTCAACCACAGATGGCGTCAGTAGAAAATTATATTTGTTATATTTGCCGTACTCGTACAAGTACGCTGGGCGTTAATGGGTTAATACTAAATATGTTATTAGGTATATATGATATGTATCTTTTTATGTTTATTCTTAATTTTTATTTATTTTGCTGGTGTTCTTTTATTTGTATATTTTTTATTTTTTATCAATTTTTAAAATTTTTTAAAATAATAATTTAATTGGTTATTCTTATTTTGTGTTCTTTATTCCATTATTAATATTTTCTTTTATTTATTTTTTTTATTTACTTTTTTTTTTTTCATTATTTTACCATTTTTTGGGATCGACATAGACACTGATACGGTTATGGGTTTATGGAAAATGGCTTGTGGGTTTATTAAATTAGATGTTTGTTTAAAAAAAATTTAACTTTTTGAAGAAAAGTTACATTTTTTTACATCGACAGTTCACTTTGCCATTGATTTTTTAATTAAAAATTAAGTAATCCTGCGGGGGAAAATAAATATGGCAATTTAATTGTCTATTTTTAGAACGAACTAATTTTTTAAAGCCTAACCTGATTTTTTAAGTTTGAATAAATCAGTTGATTAGGTGATATTAAATTAACGTTTGACCAAAATATGAGACATCGAAGTTATCGTTCAAAAGTTATGAAAGATAAAAATTTCAGTGAAAATTTACAACTCGCCCTGTATACTAACTATTAAACATTGGTGACACTTTTTAATGGTCATTTGGTATTCCTCATAGGGTCCTCTTTATGAGATAGGAGTGTGTACAGTACCTCATGACACACCCTGTATAATTTTCGGCGTTAAATGTGCTCTTAACAACATAACCTATTTATTTTCGAAAAATCTGCCATTCCAAGACTTTTAACACTCTTTAAACAAATTTCTCTTTTATTTTATTTATTATTGAATCTAGTTTGACCACCTCCAATTCTCGTTATTCTTGAATGTCTTTCTTTTTTCAATTAATAAGATATTTCAATTTTAATTGTCTACTATTTCTCCAAATTGTGTCATCTCAGTAAATGAGAACAAATTTTGTTTTTCTATTTTTGACCTGAATGAACTTTCTTTCACAGCTTTTAGCTTAGCACCTAGAATGGTTCTTTCCAATTCTTTCTTATCCATTATCTTACAGTTCTTTTTCGGTATAACTTTTTTCTGTGCATAAAATAATGTATCGATAGACACTTATTTACTTTTCACTCTAATTTTTGGATCCATCTTTAAAACATTTTTATTTTTTTTTCTGCAGCTTCTGCATATCTGGAAGGAGCTTCTGCTAGCTCTGAGGAGACCTAATAAGGTCGAAATACATATAAGCGGATGGCATTAAAATGAAATCTCAAACGTCTTTCTGCTTTATTTATTTTTTTATTTTCGCATAGATCATGAATATTTTGTTCACATTTTAATTTAATTTGTAAATTTGATCGTAAAAACGTAAGAAACTTTATGTCTACATATTTGTTTATTTGTTATAGTAAAAATAAATAAAGATATTTTAACAATTTGATATGTAAAATATTATAGCTAGAACGGAAAAACCAAAATAATACATAATATGGTACATTTGTTGTATAATTAATTATCGCATTACTCACGACAATTAATTTGTACATGTTCCCAGATGTCAGAGTGTATATAAGAACAAACAGTTTCATTGGCAGATTTTTTTTAATAATAAATAAGTACAGACAAACTAAGTATCTATACTAAGTCATCCCCTGATTATCACTCAATTATAGTGTTAAAATTGTGGGTTAAAACAGGCAAAATGATGTGATTTTAGTTTAAACTATACTCATTGGCAAAAACATTTATTTAGGTAATTTTTACATAGTATTTCTTATATAACATTTATTATATTTATGTCAAACATATTGCTATAATTTTAAACAAAAAACAGGAGTATATTAGAGAAACAAATATCTAATAAAAGATGGCTTGTTTAGTCAAAAATGGTCGTTTGTATTTATAACATCATGGAGTTCATTTTCAGCTGTGTGCCAAGGATCTTATCGTGCCATCTGTGAAAAACAAGTGTGTAGGCTGAAGGAAATTACTATTGTTTACATTTTAAATTTGGTTTTGTCAATGTGATAGTTTTATTACATAGTGCTTTAGTTAGTTAATGTTATGGTGCAAAGAGTGTAATAGTGAAAGTCTTTGCACGGATTGATTAATTAGTTTTCTTAAAAGTCTGGTTTGTATTTCAATTTCAAAAAACCTAGCCGTACTTTTATATTTAATTTAAATGAAGAAACGTGACAACCTTTTGATAAAGTTAATAATATAGTGGAAAAGACGCGTTCCCAACACACCTCATTTTCACAAATCTCACTAGTTTGTGCCTTGGATGACGAAAAACACTATTAAAGAATAATTGTACAAAAAGCAGTTGCCACAAATATAGTGTTTGTTATAAATGAATTAGTGTTTTGGTCAGTCCAAATACCAATTTGAATGCAGGTAGAACATTTTGCAATAGTTATTCATTTCATATTTTCACTTAAATATAATTTTGGATCGTCCGTATAGTTGCATTCAAGTTGAAGGTTTTATTCCTTAAAATATACAGGTAATACATCTGGTATGTTTTAGGGAAAAGACGGCAGTCTTTTAAGAAAAGCTATTTCAAAATTAAGTACTGAATATAGACTGCAATTTGCTTGGCCTCAGGGACACACTTCACGTCGGGAAGCTGCTGGGTCCACACCACGTAAGAGTCATTCTATGGGAGCTTTGAAAGCACGAGCCCAAGCTAATGCCATGGTTCAAAAGAATAGGATTCATCTAGAAAATAGAGATGGTAATATATTATATTTTTGTTCTATCATTAAACATATAATGAAAATCCTTCATACAAATATTAATTACAGGATAATCTATAAGCAAGTAAAGTAGCTTGGTTTCTTACGGCTACATCTTCTATTTTAGTTTATTCATACACACTTTATTGATCTAAACTTTCTCCCATATATAGGAGAATTTGAATAAATCAAAATACCTCAGTATAGATGAAGAGACAACAGAGGACCCTTAAGCTAGCAGGGACACATGAGTGGAATCCAATTTAACCTACGCCATATTTTTTCACCCTTTTTTCACTAATTTATTACCACCCTAATAATTTTTCGCTCCTAAACCACCCTTAAGGGGAGCGATTCTGTTGACTTAAGGTTCAAGCTAGCAGAATTAAAAAAACTTTTTAACAATGGCATATTTTTTCACAAATTTTTCACTAATTTATTACCACCCTAATGATTTTTCACCCCTAGCTCACCCTTAAGGGAAGCGATTCTGCTAACTTAAAGTTCAAGCTAGCGGAATTAAAAGAAATATAAAAAAACTTTTTGCCTGTGGCATATTTTTTCACCTATTTTTCACTAATTTATTACCAAACCAATCATTTTTCATCCTCAAACCTACCCCTAACGAGAGCGAATCCGCTAGCTTAATATTCAAGTTAGCAGAATTCCAAAAAAAATTATTTATGATATACCACAGTGTTTTGCTAGAGTTTTACGAATTTATTGTATAGTTTTTAAGAACAGAATTATTGACTTTCCACAAGGGGTAGTGTAGGGGTGAAAATTACTAGGGTGTTAATAAATTCGTAACTACCTAGCAGAATACTGTGGTACTTCAAAAATAATTTTTTTTAATGCCTCTGGCTCCAATATTAAGCTAACGGGAACGTTTAGAAATAAAATTGGTTTAGGGGTGGATAATTATCGAATAATATTATAGGTTAAGTGGGATTCCGCTCATGTGTCCACGCTAGCTTAAAGGTCCTAGACAACCGACCTCTTAGAATTTATAGCACATTTTATTTATAATGCTTTGAAGAGTTTTCCAATTTCTTTCTTATTATTTCTATTGTAGGTATTTCATTGCTTCTGTAGTCACATCGCTTCTTACGATGATAAAGTTCATTTCTAACTATTTTGTATATGGTTGAAAGTGGAATTTATGTTAAATTTGCTTGACAACAGTTTTTCATCGAAACCGAATTTCTTATGCAAGTTTTTTTACACATTATATCATACTTGCTATGTTTCAGCATCTAAATGCATTTTTATGGGTACTTTTTTTATCAGGAATTATCATATTACTATTTAAAATAATTAAATCACATCAAACAACACTCTACACTGTACTAACGATCTGCTTCCCAACTAAAATACTTTGCACAGGTATCCGGTCGGTTGTAAAAGAGAAGGGATAAACCTCGCCGCATTTAAACCGTTCTTCAATATATGCTAGCTCGACTATTTATACCTTTCTATCATTGAATCTTCTAAATTAATAAAAGGGTTGATATTTTGATCAACTTTCCTTTTGAGATTGATAGGTTTTTTAATACAGGCTACAATTGAATGGCCAGTATCTTAATCTTTCATTATCTAAAAAATATATTCTATCTTTTATACAAATATGCCGTCTTTAAAATCTTATTTGAGCTTTAGAAATTTACATTTCTATATATTTTATTTTAGTTTCCACGATAAATAGTTGAATTATTTTATTCTTCATAGCTAGTGAATTGGAACCATTGGTAGACGACAAGAACAACCGAGAGAGATGCCGAGAAGAGTTCAACACCGAATATAAAAAGAAGTTTAGACCATTTTCCCAATACGAATATACCGAGAGAGGATTTGCGTCAAAGGGAGTCGACCCAATAGAAGAAGTTCACAAGACTCTTACCGAAAACGATAAAAATGCTTCTTGGTACAAGGAAGTTGTAGAGCTGCGCAAGAAAGCTGGAGAATACAAGGTATCGAATCTCTTCCCCTAATCTAGCCTTACTATCATTTTAGTATACTGCAATAATTGTTGTGAATTAAATTATTTTTAGCACCGCGGTTGGGGAAGTGAATTGGCACCAGAACGTCTTAGTGATATTTACAACAAACAAATAGAGCTATGGAATCAAGTTTCTAGACGAAGTTCTTTGTCAGCTTTATCTCTAGCTTCCATGCCTCATAAGAATTTTACCAAAGAAGAAAAAGAGGATGATAATAATAGAAAGAGTTCTCCAACTAAAGCTTATAGGAATGCCGAAAATTCTGCCAGGATGATCAGAGACATTATACGACATCATTTAGAAAGGACCACCGGTGGTTCAGGTATGTATAAAATTATATTTATTTGTAAATACTGAAAAAACTTTGATTTTAAGTCAATAATTATCAGTCTGTAGTGAAAATTTGCTAACTACTCTACCTACTTCTGTATATTGAACATCCTCACTTGACGATCTGGACTATCGAATCTTACATGACTTTCAATCCAGACTTGCTACAGCTGTCATCGGCATACAGACTGAGCATGGTTCGCGGGATGGTTGGTGTTTCCGTGGTGTATATAATATACAGAAAGGGAGACAGTACTACTCCCTGCGGTACTCCAACCCTAGCCATTCCGACTTCAGACAGGACGTGTCCTCTCTGAACCCTGAAATTTCTGTTGACTAGGTACAGCGAGAGAAGTAATGCCATTGCCTTGCTGTATCTAAGTTGGAACATTTTGTGAATAAACCCTTTATTTTACACTTTGTCAAATCATCAATACACGTACCTACGAAGTACTGAAGTCAAAAAGAAATGGCGCAAGGAGTACAAATTTCGAAAGAAGCTAGGTCCTGGCCAAATTCTCTGACAGCATCCTGATAATATTAAAAGGGGCAGTCAGAAAAAATTCCGCTAAAATGAATCAAGAAAAAACTAAGTAAATGATTAAAATTTTGTGCATTTAGTTACATTTATTAAATAAAAAACTATTTGAAAAAGGACTAAATCAAGTCTTCTATTCAGATTTAGATGGACTGATCCTTTCGCCAACGAGGGAAAAATTGGAGCCTACGATTCCTAGAAAAGATGACGACTCAAGAGGATCTCAGAAGAATAGCCCTAAGAAGAGTTCTCCATTAAAGTCATCATCATTGAAGAGGACTAACCAGAAAACCAAACAAGGTGGGCCAAAGAAACGTAAGTAACCCTAAGTAGGTTACTTTCATTATATTTTAATAATTAATTTGTTATTTATAAATCAATTTTTTAAGTTTTAAAAATTGGCTTTCGCAGTTCTTACCTACTGCATACATCTGCTGTTTCATCCACGATAATATACAAGAAATTGCCCTCGAACTCCCGCTTAATTTTGGAAATATATTCCACACAGCATTTCTATTACCACTCTCCTCCGGTAAGGATTTATTAAAATTTTGTTCAAAAAAGTACTTAAAACTAGGGTGATTAACTTTATAGAAAGAAATGTTGAATAGAATCACCATCTGGCATAAATTATATTTAAATGTGTCTTCCTCTTTTTTTAACTGTTTAAAAATATCCTGCAGATGTTTGGACTAACTTTAATTTAATTACAGAAATTTAATTTTTCCAATTTACGTTTATGAAGTGAGTTTCCGCATTGCTGTTCAATAAAGTACTTTTTACTACTTGAAATGTGATAATTAAAAAAAATAACAATCATTATAATAATAATATCACTTTAAAATTTAGTTATGGAATCAGAAAGAGGGAGAAAAAATAAACTTACCAATTTGCATCACGGTTTATAAAATGCTCCTTCTAGAGAAAGTTGATCCAAATTATGATCCGATCCATGAACTTAACTTAGAAGTCATCTTTGTAAACAAACATTTAAAATTTTTTAAAATGTGTTTTCTTTGCTTTTCGGCACACGTCATACACTACAAAACTCTGATACGGTAACCGACTGTACAACTCATAATTGTTTTATTAAACAAGGGAAAAAGTTAGAGATTTCCCAATAGTTAAACCTCAAGTCTCGATCATGTATATTTCCTAGAAATCTATTAGAAACAAATCTGACAGTTACGGCGGGCGAACTTTCGTCACCAAATTGTCTTTGTACCTGAGGTAATCGAAGGTTCAAATTTTATTATAGGAAATTTCGACACCGCGGCGTAAAGCAGGTAGGTAGGTAATTAGCGGCGATGGACATTTGCACCCAAGCAGGACAAGCGGGTTTTCCCAATATTTATTGTCACGGCGGGGGGCGTGGCACTTGTGTACTTGTGACTAAATTATTTCAGTTGTAATTTATTTCTTGTTTGACGTTGACTTGTGCACGTATACGGATATTTAAAAAATAAGTTTGATAAAAAGTTCCCGTGGTCGAGATTTATTAGTGGTGGAGCATCATTCGTTCTCGAAACACAAAGTGTTAATAAGCGGCGAGATATTTTGGCGCCGCATCCAAAGAAACACTAAGTGTTCCGCAAAAGTGTTTACAATAGGCTGTGAGGACCTCACCATCACAAGAAGTGATTTGGTACATAATCATGAAGCCGATCCAAAAAAGCTTGAAGTAAAGATGGTAACCAATGCATGTAAAAGAAAAGCCCAAGAGGACATATCGGAAAAGCCTGCCAAAATTACAAGAACTGCTGTTGCTGAGTGTGATGCCAATTTGCTGACGGTTTCTGACATAGCTAGCATAAGAAAGAACATTTACAACTGTCGTCGTAAACTGTTACCAGGTCCGTTACCAAGAAGCATATCAGAAGTCCATAACGCGGTTAGTAATTATTCTCCTAAAACCTGTCGCAATGAAAGTTTTTTGTTTTTAAATCATCCTGAATTAAATGTAATTGTATTTTCATGCGAGACAAATATTCGTTTGTTGTGTAAATTAAAAACTTTGTATATGGATGGTACATTTTCATACAGTACCAAATATTTTCTACAATTATTTACTATACATGGCTTGGAAAATGGACATTATGTTCCTTTAGCATACTGTTTGTTAAAGGACAAATTGTCAATGACATACAAAAATTTATTTTCTTTATTAAGGTCTAAGATTTTTGAAACATTTCAATTATCATTAGAGCCAACTGAAATATTTGTGGACTTTGAAAAAACAATTCACTGTGCTTTATTGTATATGTGGCCCAATGCAAAAATTAGTGGATGCCGTTTTCACTTACACCAAAACTGGTTTAAAAAAATTCAATCTTTGGGTTTGGTACAAGAATATAAGGATACAAATTCAGAAATTGGAAAATGGTTAAGGCATACGTTTGGTTTAACTTATTTAAATCCAGCAGAAGTTGAAGAATGCTTTCTTTATGATTTAATGTCATATAAACCTATAAACGCAACACTTGATATATATGCAGATTATTTACTGGAAAATTACATTTTCGATAGCGCTCTATTTCCACCACACATATGGTCTAATCAGAAACCGTCTATTGCGAGGACCACAAATGCCTGTGAATCCTTTCATTCGAGATTTAATTCTTCTTCTTATTCAACACATCCTTCTATTTTTATTTTTATTGAAAAGTTAAAAGAATTTCAAGTAGACACTTATGTCAAAATAAATAGTTTACATATACCAGCAAAAATCAAAGATACTACTGTTAAGGCTAAATTGGCATTTTTGGAGAAAATGATGGATAAACTACGATCCCAACAAATACGTAGGTTAGATTTTATAAAAGCTGTATCTTATCATTCCTATAATAGCAAATAAATCATTGTATACAAGTATATTAACGGTAAAATGTACAAAAATTAGGTACTAGTTGTATTATATTTAGATATTATTACAGTTATAAAGAAATAAAATGCACATTACTTTTATTAAAATAAATAAATTAATTAATTATGGTATTTTATTTATGTCGCAGCTATATTTATTTGGTGTCGAATATACCTGTAAGATAAAAACGGGAATTGGGGCTGGTGTCGAAAATTGCCATTAAATTTTAGTCGCTACCTGCTTAGTGTCGAAATTTCCTACGCCCGACAGTTATCATGGGTAGTAGCATAAAATTAAAAATAAAGACACAAATAGGCGGATTTTACGAAAAAATTCATATTGTCCAAAAAAGCACCTAGAATTGGTAAAATAAGCAAAAAAGACCATTTTGTATATAATCTCAGCTTTATTAATAAGTAAATACTTCTTCTTCTTCCTCTTTATAAGCAATTCTGCTTCTTCATTGGCGGATTAATACCTCTATGGAATGTTGTCACTCCATCTTTTGCGCGGTCTTCCGATACTTCTTCTGCCGATTGGTGACTTATCTCTTGCTATTTTTATGACACGGGTCTCCTCCATTCTGCTTATGTGGTTATTCCATTCTTTTTTTCTTTTTTGTGTCCATTCATTTATACACTGTAAATTATATTTTCTTCTAATGTCTTTACTTGTCTTTCGATCTCTCAGCGTATTTCCTGTAATTGTTCTCAGTACTCTCTCTCTCTGCCGTTTCCAGTAACTTTAGCAATGTGACTGTGACAAGTACTTGTGACTTGTTTCTGAGGCATATGTCATTATTGGTCTTACACTGGCTTTATAAATTCTTGACTTCATCTCAGTGTTAATGTGTCTGTTTCGCCATATAGTGTTATTTAGGCATCCAGCCAGTCTATTTGCTTTTTGTATTTGATCTCTCACTTCTTTGTCCAGCTCTCCATAGCTAGACAGTGTAATTCCCTGGTATTTAATTTCCATTACATCCTGTTCAATACTGTTTCAATTTGTATCAATTTCTGTTTTACATTTAGTTGGTTCTTTACTGACTACTACTGTTTTTAGTTTTCTGAGATGAGATTTTCATATTAAATTCTTTTGCTCTTATGTTAAATCTGTGGACAAGTCTTTGCAGACTATCTTTATCTTGGGCTATCAATATTGCGTCGTCTGCGTAACAGAGTATTTTTATTTCTTTGTTTCCCATTCTGGATCCTCTTCCTTTGTTAACGCTTGTGATGATTTCATTCATGATCAAATTGGAGAGCATAGGGTTCAATGAATCCCCTTGTCTTATTCCGCTGCCTATTTATATAGGTTCTGCAAGTTTTCCATCTATTCTAATTTTCATTTTGTTGTTTTGGTAGATATTATCGATAGTTTTTATTATATTTAGGGAGATTTTTCCATTATACAGAAGATGGATTACATATTTGAGTCTTACTCTCAAACGCTTTCTTTAGGTCAATCAGACACAGAAATGCTGGTCAATTATACTCTAGAGATTTCTCAGTAATTTTCTTTATAACGAATATTGCATCTGTACACGATCTTCTACTACGAAAACCCTGTTGTTCATCTGCTAAACTTAGAATAGTAGAATTAGTTCGCTCGTTCTCCATTCTTCCGGTATTTTATTGTGTTTTATAATTTTATTAAATAATGTTATTAATTGTTCTATCATTGCTGCTCCACAATATTTCAGTAATTCGTTTGGTATCTCGTCTTTACCTGCTGCTTTAAATTTATTTATATTAAGCTCTTCATTTGTGGTAATTTCTCGTGTTTCCGGTTCTAACGTCCTTTGTTCTTCCTCCTCTGCATAGAGCTTTTTTAGGTAGTCAATCCACGAATTTTTTTCTGTGTTTTGGTTCTATTAGTTCTTTTACCTCCTTGATTTGACCTCTTTTGAAGCGCCATATTTCCTTTTGCAGACCATAAAAATCATGTTCCATTTCTTTCGAAAATCGTTCCCAGTGATCATTTTTTATTTTTCTTGTCTTTTAATTTTGGTATGCCTCTTGTGTTTTGGTTGACATGTATTTCAGGTAAGCTTTTTTCTTTTCTTTACATTTTTCCTTCACTTCTGTACAAAACCATGGAGTTCTTTGCCTTGGGAGCGATTTATTTTTATTTGTTTCTTTTACCAATGACTTCCTTGGCCGAGGCTAAGATATTAGACTTAATTTTTGCCCAGCTTTCTTCACTCCATCACTTTCTGTGATATATGTGTTTCTGCTTTTTTCGGTGATTATTTTTTGGAATAGGTATCTTGGAGTCATCCTGTAAGCTTTCGACTTTTATCTTTTTGGTGTATTCTGTTTTTTGTTATCACATATATGTGTTTTCATTCGGATTTTGCACAATACCAATTTCTGATCGCTTCCTATTTCTGCTGATGTTAGTGCTCTTACATGCAAGATTTAAGAGAGCTGTAACTCTCTATTCGACAGAATATAGTCTATCATAGATCTTTGTCCTCTACTGTTTTCAAAAGTGTATTTGTATTGTTCTTTGTCAAGGAAAAATGTATTATTAATACATATTTAACGTCAGAGCTATATTTACATTCTTATACTTGGTGTAACAATTTCTGTGTACTAACAATGCGACTCCTTCTTTGCCTCTGGTTTCTTTCGCAACACCACTGTTAATCCATCTAACATAATTTGACCCTTTTCTTTTTTTCGTCTTTTGTAGTGCACATTATGTTTATATTTTTTTCTACAAGCTCTTTTGTAATTTCCTGCTCTCTTGTGTTTAGAGACTTTACATTTCAAGTACCGATGCGAAGTATATTTCTCGTTTCCCATAAATTCGTTGTCCTCTTTCTCGCGTTAGTCGTCGTACTGAAATCATTCCTGTTCCGAGGCATAATCCTGTTTCTATGAACTGTATAGTTTTAAAGTCTATCAGTAGGGTGCTAAGCTGGCTTTAGACCCCCTCCTTCTTTATCTGAGCTTGGGACCGATAACAGTTCTGTCGAGCTACTTGATCCACCCAACAAAACTGCATGCGGAGTTAAGTAAGTAAGTAAATACTTAACGTGTTAAAAGATGTTAGAGAAAGTACAGCAGAGTTACAAATAGTTTTTATTTTTGTTAGGTTATAAATTCGCTATCAAAGCAATATAAAGATGTTACAAGTAATTTTATTATTTATATTATAGTTATTAGAGCGTAGACGTAAGCTTCAATTAACTGTGAGATATACTTAATATTGTTTCATCACATTTTTTTGCAGTTCGATCTCAGTCAGTAGGGCCGATGACCGAGAATAATGTAGAAAAACGGTCACCAAAACGTCAATCTAGATCTACTACAGCCAAAGAAGGAAGAAAATCTTCTAGCGAAACACCTTCGAGTAAAAGACCAAGACCTTGTAAGATTTATAGTACAGGGCCACTTCTAATCTGAGACAGTTCACTAATTAATGATGAAATCAATATTTTTCATGGCATCTATAGTAATTTGACTTTACTTTTTAATGCGATTCATTTAAAATAGTATATTTAATATTTTTATGTTGTGTTATCAGGATTATGCCTGAATTGATGCCTGTTTTGACTGGAGTAGATATGACTCAAAATAGAGGCACAAAAAAGTGTAAACCATCTGCAAAACTTGTTCTACCTATAGGAAAATAACTTATAAATAGCTAAACGCTAGCTTAAAAAGCTATTAGTTCGTGGGAGATGTACAAAAATTGTAAAACATCAAACCATCTCATGTCAATAAAATGCAATTTAAGAAAGTTTTGAATAAAGGACTTTATTATGGATGCATTATATTTTTTATAATCAGACTGTTAGAATATTAAAATGTTGTATTTATAAACTGTTTCAAGTTAGAAATGGCTAAAAATTTAACCAGTGTGTGCCAAGACTCGTGAGCTTGCTTTTGGCTAAAAACATTTGCTTTCCTCATCGTTGTCCTTTCCCAGCCTATGTCTTAGTATTACCGAGAATGTGCGATGCATAAAACCAAAGGAACTTTTTGTCTATTAAATAAAATAAAATTTAAGACTATCCTAAGAATACCCATATAGTTGTATGGAAGTCTGTTTTATAATGTTACACAATATGTTATAGTAAATTTTGCTAAATATTGAATTTGTTTATTACGTGTATAGGGAAAAAGATCTTTTGGGTGTTTTGGTTAGCTATTACTGAATGGGCGGCATAAATCAGTGTGAATTTGTATTTGTAACAAATGTTACGGTGTTTTAGCATCCCTCAACACCACTGTTTCATCCCGATCTAAATCCACTTCGGTAGTAACAAAACACGAAGACGATAGATTGGCCAAACCGTTGCAAACCCAAAAAAGTATAGATTCATCTAAGCAAAATCAAAAAGTAGCTACTAAAGATAGAAAAGGAGTTAATGAAGGTAAGAATTCGTGTTATGGCACGATCCTTGGCACACGCAAAAAAATTAATCACTCTAATATTAAATAAATAACTAATTGGTTGCAGGAAAATCGTGGAGCATATCTACCGTCGAAAATTAATTTATCTTTAAAATCGGTTAACCCACCATTTTTCCAAATCAACGTTTAGTTTTTGGTTTATATATTTAAGGTGTTCAATTTTTAGGTAATAAAATTTTAACTTGCTTTTTAATAATTCAGAAAAGACAGGAATTTTAATTATGGTTCCAGATATACATTTACTAAATTTTATATCTATTTTTCAATATTTCTATCTTTTATAAAAAATATTTCGTGATGTCCTGGCTTTTTTTTATTTATTTTAAATATATATATATACAAGGATTTCCACAGTTTTCACTGTATTCCTTCACTCAACCGTTTTCTCCAATTTTTCCTGTTTAGCCAGTCCCCTTCCCGTAGGTTTCTTCTACTCATTGCTTCGTCCACCTCATCTCTGAAAGATCTTCGGGGTCTGCCTCTCTTTCTTCTTCCTATCGCGGATCTAAATATGCGACTTAAAAATATAGCAACTTTTTTATAACGAGAGTCTTTTCATTATTACACTTGTAATTTATCGGAATATCAATTGCACAAAACAACAATTAACAAGGAATCACTTAAAATACTTATACACTTAATTAATTTTCTCCTTTCGTTTTTTCTGTGTCACTATCATAATTCAATAAATTCAATAATAAATTTATTTCGACCATTAATGTGGAAGTATTATCACCTTATCCTTGGTTTTAATTCTCTAAGTCTCAATAGTCTACAAAACATCAAATACTCCACAATTCCGAGATATCTATAGAAGAATGCGAAATGAAAGAAAGCAGTTGGTAAGAAGAACAAAAAATGAACAATGGGAACAGTTTACAAAAAGGATGGAAAGCGACTTCTACGGTACACAAAAACAAATATGGAGATTCATAAGAAACCAATGAAAAGAAATGGCAGAATTAAAGGAATACAATAACATACCAGCAAACGAATGGGAAAGATACCTGACGGAACTGTTTAAAGCTCCTGAAACACGGAGGAGAAAGTATAATCCTAGAGATGACAAAACTTATACAAAAACTAATATTGCACTGCAAGCTACCAGACGCATGGAGAAACAGCACAATGATACCAATGTTCAAGAAAGGAGATAAAGAAGACCCCAACAATTATAGAGGTATAAATCTACTAAATACTGCACTTAAACTTACCACAAAAGTCAACCAACAAAATCAATAAACTAATAACTTTATCAGAAGAACAACAAGGATTGTACTAAGAAAAATAACAGAAAAGACCATCGAGTACAATAAACCAGCATATCTATGTTTTATATACCTGACAAAGGCTTTCGATCGCATCCAAGTCGAAGAAGTTTTACACCTACTGTGTAAAAGAAACATACCAATCAATATTATACAAACCATTAAAAACATCTACTTTCATAATCGAATACCGGCAAAGATAAATGGAAAACTAACACAGTGTATACCAATACAAAGTGGAGTCAAACAGAGTGACTCGTAAGCCCACTTTCCTTTAATATAATAATGGACGAAATAATGCAAGCACTACGTAAACTATATGGTTACAGAATGGGGAACAAAGAAATCCAAATATTATGTTATGCAGACGACGCTGCATTAATCGCCGAGACAGAGGTGCTCCAAAGAAATACAATATCATAATATCAGCAGAAAAAACAAATGTATGACAACATCTAAATACCCACTACGTTGTAAAATCGAAATTGATGGGAAAATAATAAAGCAGGAAGCAAGGTTTAGATATCTGGGAATAGATATAACTAGTTACGGAGATGTTGAAGAAGAACTACGACAACAAAGATTAAAAGCAAGTAAAGCGGAGGGATCTGTTAATGACTCAATCTGGAAGAACAAATATCTAAGACAAGATACAAAAACTCTATAAAGCAGCAATTATACCTATACTAACATACACGACGGAGACAAGACCCGACACATCTAAAACGAGACGACTACTAGAAATAACAGAGATGAAATTACTTCGACGAATATCAGGGAAAAGTTTGTTGGATAGGGAGAGAATAGAAAACATCAGAAGAGCATGCACTATAGAAGACATAAATGGATGGGTGACAAAACTGAAACAGGAGTGGAACGAACACATTAGTAGAATGCACAGAGGATAGAACAGTACGAATAGAACAAAATAAGTCACCAAATGGACCAAAAAGTATTGGCAGACCAAGAAAAAGATGGTGCGATAATTTAAACAATTTAGGAGGCTAATATTAAAAAGAAACAGGCTTTAAAGTCTACATACAAGAAGGAAGAAGAAGAAGAAATTTCCAAGCAACCAAAGACTCGATCTGCAAATCAGACTGTAAAATGAAAATCTGTAAAATGTTAAATCCACTTTTGGATTGTTAATATTGACTTAATGAGAAAGCTGGAAGCTTTTGGGTTGTGGAATTTTAGGAGAATTTTAAAAATACCATGGATCGATCATATTACGAACAAAATGGTGTTGCATTTGACAGAGAGCTTTTGACCACCATTTAAAGAAGAAAAACAGCATATTTAGGGTAATGCTTAAAAATGATGTAGTATGCTGAAGTAGAAGTTGTTGCAGCTGATTATGAAGGGTAAAAGCGAAGGAAAAAAAGGTCCTGGTAGACGATAAATATCCTGGCCGAAAAATATTCGCGACTGAACCGGGTTAAAAACACAAACGCTTGTAATAAAAGCAGAAGAAAAAGACGAATTTGTAATGGTTATAGTCAACCTTTATTAGTGAAGACGGCACTAGAAGAAGAAAAAAACTAATGTAGGTTTCATTTGTAAAGTTTGTTTCAGAAATGAGAGAAATATCATTTTTTCTAATGTCTAGGACAGTCTGCAATTCTTCTTGACCTTTCAGTAGTCCATTTGCATTACACAGTGGCGCACCTAGAATTTTCCTGTGGGGGGGGGGGTTTGGTTGGGCTCCGAATTTTTATGCTACCTCCATTTTGAGTCCTTACAAAATTTATGAGTAACAGTGTCGGAATAGTGCTCTGGGGGGTTTAATCCCCAAACCCCTCTTCTGGGCACGCCACTGGCATTCCATTTCATTATCTGGCATTAAAGTTCTTAGGAAAAGGTCATTTTCCTAAGAAATTAATCTCAATGTTAAAGCTATGTTTTGGGTTAGTACTTTTAATTTCTACCTAACCTATAGCGGCGTCGCTGTAGGATTTTTTATCTTCGTTGGGTTTGGATGTTTCTTTATGGCTGTTTAGGTATGGTGGTTTCTTATTTCGTATATCTTTTAGCTTCGGCATTTATTTTGCTACTTTTAATTTTAATGTTTCTTTTAATTTGCCTAAAATTGTTATGTAAGAAAAAATTCCAAATAGAAAATTATCTTTTTGTAAATTTGAAAACACTAAAATGTTTTACGACCAGCTATTAAAAACCTTTTTAGTGAGGAGTCTAAAAATAGGACCATAAATCAGGCAGGTGTATAAAATGAATCGATTTAAATTATTTTACCCTGATAAAATAAAGTTTGACTTATCGCATTTTTCTTAGAATATTATGAAATTATCTGATTTATGAGGTAATAAAAACTTTAGAAAGACATGTAGCGAAACTCGAATTTTTTGTCAGTAGGGTTTTAATAGTACGCCTCTGTACTATCGATAGGGAAATAAAGAAATGTGATATAGGGTTGTAACAGGTGTGACTTGTCTTTATTATAAAAGCCTTACTATTTAGTACAAGTAAATCTGAACAACAAATTAAATTAAAAATAACATTCTTTATTTTGACATACCTTAAAAATAATAAACCAAATACTCCAAATAGTAGTAAATACTCCAAACAAATACTTTAATTTCCTACTTTTATGTTTGTCTTTCATGCCATATTTAAAAGGTACATTTTCAAATTAACACTGCTGCATTTTTAATTTTACTATTCTGAAATTGCATGCGTTTTAAATAATTTTTAATATTATATCTACATATAAAATTTAGCTATTCATATATTAGGGCTTTTAGAGGCATAGAATAAACACTTGCATACATATCATCATCACATTTGTATGAATAATAAAACATAAATAATGCTTGTTTTGATATTTGTCCTGCAGCTGATCAAACAAAAACCGATACTGTGGAAAATAAGGATAATTCTACAAACGAAGAATACGACAGTTTAACTTATGAGCCCGTCATAAAATCTCCTCCAGAGCCTACAAGAGTCAAATCACCTGAACAGATCATAATGCGTTCCCCTGATCCAGTAAATTGGACAGTGCCTTTGGATACCGGAAAAACATTTACTGTTACTCAAAATGTTCGAGAAGGTAAAATTAAATAATTGTAATAACGCTTTTCCGCATCTATTTATGGTGTAGATAAAAGTACCCAGTTAGTTTCGCCAAAAATTTTAAAGTAGTTTTGATTTACTTGTCATCTCTATCGCTATAATACTCAAAATTTAAATGAATGTGAATATGAGTGTGAATTCATAATTTCTAATTTTTCCATTTAGAATTGTAGAGCATATTATAATAATATGTATCGAACATATGATACGCCATTTTCTGCCTTAGACGTAAATGAAGCGATGTTTTTATTTACTCCATAAATGGGAAATAGGGGAGATGTCCAGAACATCACCGTTTCTTCTTTTGTTTTATCAAACAATTATACAGTGTGGGATAAAAGTCTCCTCCCCCCCCCCTATCTTTTGAATGGTTATACTTGTAATAGTAAAATTTGGAGGCAGGAAATAAACGGGCGTATGCCTCTTAACTAGTCCTAACAGGCGACGTAATAATGATAGATGACGTTATAGAGCCACTGTGGTGTGGCCCATAATTTTAAATGCAACCTTATGACTAGTGATATTTTGTTTGAAAGATATTGAACATATCTATTCACATCTACTAATTTTGTTTGGATTTAATCTGATTTTGATGAATAAATTAAATAAATACTAAAACTATATAGTTTCAAATTTAATTAATAAAGATTCTAACGTCCGCCTCTGGGTATTTATCAAAAAAGTCGACGTTTTTCAATTCTCTAGTTGTTTTTGCAAAAGTATTTATACCGTAAATATTTAGTTTATTTATTGTTTAGCGAGACTTTTAAATGTTTACATAGGCAGAATGGTACGTACTGTTGCCGACAAAGTAGCGGCTGTCCTAATAATTGGTGAATGTAGAAACAAATAAGAGGTAGTTCAATCGCTCTATAACGAAACTTATTTGAGAGACATCTTGGGAAGTTTCAAGAAACAGGTAGTGTTCAAGATGTCAAACGATCTGGTCGACCATAAAAATAATGACATTGCAGAAATGATAGCTGCGTCTATCTGTGGAATCAGTCAAAGAATAGTACACCGAGTGTTGGCTAAAAACAAATGTCATCCAAACAGTTGAAAATTGTGCACCAACTTTCAGATTATGACCCCGACAGAAGACTAGAATTGTGAAATGTGAAAATATGTCCAATCAAATTAACTCCAGTGCAGTTTTCCGTGCCTTTTACTACAACGAAAGATTTTCTGCGAATTTCATTAATCGTTTAGAGGTGTAAGTTGGTTGAATGTACTGTAGCGTTATTTTACTTAAATCTGCGACGTAAAATCATTGCAGGAACATTGTAAGTTTTGGCGGCTAGCTGCCATCCCATTGTTTTTTCTTATAAAGCCTATATTGTCTGATGCGTATTTATTTCCTCCCATTCTTGCCTATGCTTAATAAATAGCTTGTTTTGAGACATATCTAAAAAAATATGTAGTTTTACTCAACAGTTCCTATGATGGCATACCTATGCAATCATTGGATAACAAAGATCTTAAATCGAAAGATAACCTCAAAATAACGAAAACAAACATACACTCGCTATACCATCATATCCACTTTGCCATTATAGGCGACTTTCACTTACATCCTTACGCAGAGCTGCACAAATACATAATGTAGGTGATTCTTCAGTCATGCGTGCATTACATAAGAATTTATTTAACCCTACAAAATCCAGTTATGGCAAGAATTAAATGAAGATGACTACAACAGTAGATTACAGTTGCAATTAGAAACATCAAATTTCAAATCTTCAGGCGATAACTAGGCGTTTCCACACTTTTAGTCAAGTCTGTAATGTACATCATCTACATACATACCTATATATTATTAACTACCTGTTTTTGTTTAGGGGATATTGGAAGTAGACCCCACAGTGAAGTGAAAGTCTGGACTCCACCAGATATACCACCACCTGTGGCTCAGTCAGCTCCTCCAGCCCTGACGGAACAAACTAAGGAACCAGCAGGCTTGTCTTAATACGACCTGAGTTCTGCTTCCAATATTTGATTTGATTATATTGCTTTAGGTATTGATTTTTCAGCAGAAGCTAGAACTCGGGCGGATGTAATGCCATCATAGCACAGGCAAGTTTGATAATATTTTATGATTGTAACAAACTAATTACTAAATTTTTTAATAATTGCATCAAAAATACATAATAAACACAACAAAGTTTTTTGATAATGATGTCAGCAATGAATTCATCTTAATTTTAGTGTAATCTGATTTCTATATGATGAAAATCGAACAAAAGTTACGAAGTGCACTAATTTAATGAAAATTCTTATCATAAAAGTCAATATACAACAGAAAAATCTAACAAGGGATGTGTTTAATATTCTGTGTTTCCTCCAGTAGCATTTATTACAGCTTGATACTACCTTGGCACGCTTAAAATGAAATTATCAATTTCGTTTCGAGGCCATAGGATACATTCCCGGGTAAGAACATCTCGAAGACCTCGTCTAGTATAAAAATTGTGCAGATAATTAGCAATCTGTCTCTGAAGCATGTCCCATATTCGATGGGATTAAGATCTGGCGACTGTGCTGGCCACGGTCCAAGAGTTAGATCCTCAATATAAATCCAATCTCTTACTATTTCTGCAGTCTGTGGCCTTGCATTATCCTGCACGTAACATGTAACGCAAATCAGGATCTGTAGTAGTGGAAAATGGAAGGACAACAGATTCTAAGATACGATCAATATATTGATATCGATTCGATGTTCGATGATGAAAAATAATTCCCGCCCACATCATAACTTGTAGACCTCTATATGGACGAACAACCTGTACATCCTTGAGTCTCTTGGCGATCAGACCTTATCTGGCTTTGCATACCAGCTTCATGTAATTTATTCCTTAAAGTTTGGTCACATATTAATGTTGTGGGTAGTTTTTAAGGCCCCACAGAGTTCACGTGATTATGCACATACCGATCCTGTCGAGCAGTAGTTGCACATTGGCGACCTCCAAGTAGCAAGAGCAAAGTATTTATAGCCCATCACTAGGGTGCTAACCTTGCAAAGACTCCCTCATCCTTTTTTCGGACTCTGGACCGGCAACAGTATTGTTAAGCTACTCGATCCACGAAACAGCAATGCTGGCGGAGTTTAAAATTTACTTGAAGGTAGAAATCTAATGAATTGACGATTTACCACATGTAAACCCAGTGTGGTATTTTCCAATTTTTTCTGCGTATGGTGCCATACAGTTTGATAATATCACCTTTCTTGTATATTGTGCAGAGTATGTCCATTATTGTATCTTGGCTACGATTTTTATATAGTTCGACCGGAGATTGAAAAACTAGCCAGAAATCTGATTATTTTTTAGAGATAATGAGCGTTTTGTTTATTACACCGTGTATATTCATGGCGCTTTTGTCAGATGTGATCACCTACATTTCAACATAAATATTCTATGAGACTTTTATGCTCCTATTTACCTAATTTATAGAAATATAAACAAAGTAAATATTTAACGTTAAAATATTTTCAGGAGACCGTCGTTATTTTACCAGAGCCTAGGAATTAATTAACAGAATATTGGAAACATCAGTGAGAATTAGTAATATAATTGAAGACTTAGAAAGCCCGCAAGACTCCTAACAGGGTAGTAGGCAGAACTTTCGATACCTACTTTTATCAAATAACCATTTTTGTGAACGACACCGTGCTACATCTTTGTAAAGACCAACTTTATTATAAAAATGTAACATGGTACATATTTGTTAGTCTAACCGCAGGATTTCTCTTTAAACAACAACCCACAGCTGTAAAGATCTTTTTAATAAAGAGAGTAATCAGTTCTACATAAAATCAATTGACGTTTTCTATAGTATAGTATCAAAAGTGTAGGCATAAATTCTGAGAAATGATAATTGAGTTTTAACGACAACACTGTTGCCAGGTTGTAATTATAGATCATTTATAAACTTCTACATTAATAATTCACATACAGTCATATAGCCATAGAATAACGGACTTGCTAAAGTATCTCATAAAACATGACAACGTTGACTAGTAGAAAAGAACCATAGATAATTGAAGTCCCCAGTTAGAAAGAGATATATCACTAAGTCTGGATGTTCACTGTACACACAGTAGCATATCGTTTACGTTGTTAAGTGAATTTTAAAAATTTATATGTAGTAAAAAAAGTGTTTTTACCAAAATCATGTTTTTCTATGTATTTATACATAACGAAATCGTTACATATATTTACAAAGCCATTGACCAATATATTTTCATTCCTTTCACGGAGTCCACAATACACGTTATATATCATAGGTTATATGCATATTTGCCTTCCATATTTGTTAGAACTCTATAAAAACGTATTAACCGTGTTAGGTTTACTATGGTACTGATGTATTTCAGTAATAGTAACAACAAAGTCGTTATCAATAAACCAGTTGTTGATAAACAATGTAATGGGAATTCCCAAACAATTAAAAAGGTGAAATTGTGTTTGAGAGCAAACTAAAGCATCTATTGTTTTATGTTTAAATGTAAAGTTTGAAAATGACATTGAAGTTTTTAATTCTATAAATTTTGCCAATTAAAAAACTAAAATATACCAGATCTTTTGGATCATATGATATATGGCTTATCACAAAATTTGTAATTGATGAAACTAAAAGACCAATAATAACAGAATGGTCATCGCATTTCCTGGAATTTAGAGTCTACAATTTCGAAGCTATAATATATAATATATTTATTAAGCCCTTAATATACCGCTCAATATGATATCAAAAATGAAATGTCAGCCGAAATATGTGTTCTAGAATTTAGATCTAATAAGTTGGTTAAAAATAGTTGTTAAATCCACTTAATATCCAAAATTATATGGACGAATTTTTTATTAGATAAGAGCTTTCTTTGAATGTGGGTGCGGTTGTAGAAGATGTGCCTGTAGTAAACTAAAACTATTTGCAATCCTTATTTAGCTAATTTAAGCTCAGCTTACCTTTGTAATAATATAGTAGTTCAGTATATTTAGGGATATGAGTGTGTAAGATCATACGCTATTAATAAAACAAATATGTTTACTATCTCTTTTTACCATATAGTCCTATTAGAAAAAAAATAAATACATAGAATAAACATATATAACCGCGTTCAGAATTTCTATATCTCTGTGTAATTAAAGAATTCACTATTTATCCTCAATTAATTTTACAGTAATCTACGAGAGGAATTGGTGAAAATTCTTTTAAGAGTTTTTCAAACTCCAATTTTTTGCTAAGAGCTAATTTATGTAAGGCAGTAATATGTTAGTTAGTTTTATACCTAATGACCTTTGGACAAATTGTGATTTTTTTCTAAATATACTGGTCTACAAATGCTTAATGACATATTTTCCTTGCGTCCAACAGTCAAAAACCGAGTCCGTCATAATTATCGCAGGAATCTTTTTTCTTTTTCAATTTGTTAATCAGAACTGCGTAAGTTTCTAAAAAGGTGCTCAACATATTTACGAAAAAAGGAAATATGAAATAAAATCATGTAGCAAAAACGTGAAAATTCAAAACTTTTACCTGTACTACTATTTATAGGTTGTTTAATAAACACACTTTTGAGCAACGAAGTATTTTGTTCATCAAGTTGGTGATTAATGAGATATCTTATAAAAAAATTTATTACTTGAAAAGAAATTACTCGCAAATAAAACTTTAAAAAGCTTATTACGACAAAAGAAAAATCATTCAAATACATTGTTATCGAGATATATAGACCATGTTCCGTAATTGTTTGTTAATGTCATTTCGTCTGTT
Source organism: Diabrotica undecimpunctata (assembly GCF_040954645.1). Taxonomy (NCBI): domain Eukaryota; kingdom Metazoa; phylum Arthropoda; class Insecta; order Coleoptera; family Chrysomelidae; genus Diabrotica; species Diabrotica undecimpunctata. The sequence continues at coordinate 55,521,916 of NC_092812.1, forward strand.
ATTGCGGCAGATGTGACATCGTTTCAAAGCCTACACTACTTCAAAAGAAATATCTCTAAATATTTGAAAGTAGAATTCATATACCTATACCTAATATTAAAAAAATACCTCCCTTATTGTTGTTATTACTATATTAGAATTATTTAATTATATAAAGCCTCGTATTTTTGAACTAAGTATATATATATTTATTTTGTCTTTCATGTAGTCATTCACATACATAACAGCCACTGATGATCATTCCGATCTAACATGGCGTGTCACAACTATTATATCATAGAGTTGCAGAAGGTTTGCGAAAGTATTTTCAGAATATTTTTCTGAGTTTGGTATTTTTAAAATAGCAGCAATATCTTTATCCATATTGGTAAACTTATTAGTACCAATTCTTTGGGCAGCTCATTTATCCTTCAGGGGTAAGTCACATGTCACGTTTTCTGTCAAATGTCACGTTCTGTGTTGAATGTCACCGGTCTCCAAACTTACGTCACGATCGGACTAATAACATTGCATGATATCTTCAAATAGTGCATTCGACCCCATTTTTCATCCCTTTTTAACGATATGTCACACGTCATCCTACTTTAAGCCGTTTGGCATTTACCACCGGGGGTTACGATGTAGGGTAGTGGACCAGAAAGGCCCTTGTCTATCTACTTACCCTTTAAAAATAACAAATCACTTGTGGGAGGGCGTTCAAGTACTACTAACACATTTTTTAGAGGTATTTGACCCTTTCACCCCCTATTTAATTTTATAATCTTCTAAATATTTTTCTAACAATTCGAAATTTTTTTTACTTCATCGTGATTCATTGTGTGAAAGCGATGAAGTGAATTGCCTTCCCATTTTCTCGGTGACAAATCAGTTTTTCAAGATAAAAACAATTTTGGCCAGTTAATGGAAAACCGCGATTTTGAGTATCTTTTAAATGATGAACAAGCCTGCAACCGTTGTCTTTCCAGTCAGCAATCATGGCCCATTGTTACCTTTGACAAGATTTCCAGTTTTCATGCGTTTTTCTCGGAATTTCATAAGTTATGGATACATTTCTTTTAGAAGAACCATTTTCAACAGCTTGGACGATACGAAGAAGATTTTCTTGAGTCCAAAAAGCTCGTATGAAATTATCTGGTGTCCAAAAAAATACAGATTAGATACCTACTATGGCCACCTTACCCAAAATTAGGATGGCTATCTCACCCCATTTGTTAGATAAAGATGCGAACCACTGAATTTCTAAAAAAAATGTAAGTAAACGAGACTTAAGCTAACATCTCTCCTAGACTGACTTTAATTGTTAATTACCAACTTGACTAATGTCTAGAAACTTATAAATATGTAGAAGAAAATCACCAACAAAGACAACTTGCTTATATAGGTAAAATTCAGAACAGATTTTCAGACTTGAGCTGCGATATTTAGGAAAATTACGATGTATATAAGAACAACATATTTGATTTAAATAACAAAGATCTTACTATGACAAGAATAATATTTGTTTAGGTACGAATGTAGTTAAGTATTACAGTACAATAACATCCCTCACAAATATTAGAAATTGAATAATCAAACTAGGATAAGAGAAGGGAGCTTTTTTTATGTTTGGCCTATAAATTTTCAGAATATGTAATATGATGAAAAATTAAAATATTTGAAAAGGTGATGCGTATTAGACATCATCATAAATATACGAAGTAGACACACTTTATATTAGTTTGTTAGCCTAACTCAATATTTGATAAATCTAATAATATAGTCAGCAACCACTTTGGCAAGCCAAATTCCTGTTTGTAACAAGATTTTTACTTATTTCGTCCATCGAAGATTAAATGTAGGACTTCAACACCGCTCGACATTTTACTAAAAATTGGTGTGGTTGTTCAATAATTTTATTGTTGCCAGAAACTATTAGGTTTAACTCTAAGGAATTACCACATTAGTCAAATCTACGGCTAAAACTTAGCTTTGAGGCTTGTTAAGTGATATAAAAATATTACTTTGAACAGGTTCGTGATTGCTCTAAGACTGTGGTATATATTGGAAATATTTAACTTAGCAACAATTATGTCCAAACATTTACTCCAATCCATAACTTCATGTCCAATGTGAATACAAAAATTGACCATTCGTCCGATGTTAATAGTAATAATATTAATAATAATGATAAAATAAGACATTTGAGTATTTAAGTAGGCTTAAAACACATGTATAAAGTGGTTATAAAGATATTGTGTTATTAGTGGTTGACACGGTACCTCTTTTTGTGCATGAATCACTACATACAACATCTAAGACTGAACAGGGTCGTTCTTTACAACTTGTCCTTTCTATTTACACCAACATTCAAAAAAATGACAGAAAATGTCGAAGAGACAAAATCAAATTGTAGTTGATATTGCAGAATCCACAACAAACAAACAAACAAGAAGATGAGTCACCTTTATTTTTATTGCCTTTATACGTCGTAGAGGCTCTGTGAAAATAGAATCACAGGCCTTGGATTTAATTAAATATTATGTTTGTATTAACAATAAACTCTTCAGCAATTGAAGTTAGAGTATCTTGTATCATTTGACATTGTTAAAATGCGTGTGCCATGTTCATCAACGTACATGATGTTTCTTGTACTCTTTTACAAAATACAACGTGTTTTCAAAGTTCCACATTGTGGAATTACTAATGGGAAAATTAAGCAACTAACACACAATAGCAATCCCCATACCTGAATGAGAATTGCATATCCATAAAAACATTTGGGCATACAATTCATTGAGGTGGAGAGGATCGATCCAAGTAGATCAAGGACGAATCATTAGACCTCAATGCTCTCCAGGTACTCCTCCATAATCCACTCATAGCACGCAGATGCACTATTCTCTGCGTAAAGTCGAGGACAGCATGAGACACTTTAATCCTTCTTGGTCTTCTTTTTCTTGTCGTCTTTATTGCTTCCGCAAGTCTAGTAGTCTGGTAGACTCCATCTAATCATACGAAAGTTAAGACTCCAGAGGGTGGGAAAATGGGCTTAGATGGGTTGTAAAACACTTAGCCCCTCGCTTTGCTTGTCTTTCATGGCAAGCACAGTTGTATGTTTCCTTCTCCGTCTAGATGTCTGACTCAAGTTACATGGAAAGAGATACCGTGTAAACGCGCTATAATCTATATTTACGTAATTACGTATTATATAAGAGGGATAAGTATTCTATAACTAAAATATTAAATGCGTTCAAATCTGCTGAAAGCTAATGTTCTGATATTTACTTAATAAAGCATATGTACTACTTTTTTGGGCTCTTAAGCAGTTCTGTATTTAGCCAATGCCACCAAACGTCCCATTTTTTACAAAAAATAAATTGTGATCTCTCAATCAGTACATTCGTGTTTCTGCCAAACAAAATCTAAAACATTGTGGTTGATATTCATACATTTTGTGTAGATGCGTTTGCTTGCAAAGTTTTAATTCTTCTAGTGTACATCGAACGCACTTGTGTATTATTTTATTACTATATAAGTCGAAAGTAAAGAGTTATATAAAGTTTCTGTTAAAAATAAGGTGTTTTATTTCAATTTTAAATATTCCTGTCTTCGATCCCATTACTATCATTACCGAAATCAAAGAATGGAAGAGAAAAGTATTTTTAAAGTGTGTAAACACTTATTTCCTTGCTCAACGCTTTCGGCTTATATCTTCAGACTATGCTACAATAGAATAATGATATAAATAACTAATTTAAAATTTACAATGTCTCAGTTACATCAAGTAACTGAGAGCTGAGCAGAATATTTTGAGGAACTACTAAACCCAGAGAAAAATAAAAACGAAATACAATCATAACCCGGACCGGAGCAAAGCAATAATGAGGCCGAAATAAACGAACCATCAGATCAGGAGAAATAATAAAGCAGCTAAAGAATAACATGAGCACAGAAGAGAACGGTATCACAGCAGAAATATTCACGACAAAGCAACCTAATAAAACGAATTTGTAAAAATGAGAAATTGCCACAAGGCTGTAAAAATGCATCTATATGCCCGATCCACAAAAAGGAAGATAAAAGCCTATGTCAAAATCATAGAGCAATTTGGGTTTCGCATAAGCCAAAATTTAACTGTCAAAACCAGAAATAATTTCCAACTTCATGACCATCCAGGCGATATAAAATATATCGCCTGGATAGGATAATACAGGATATAAATCCTATATTATCTAAAGTGAACGGTTTTCTAAATATTTTAAATTTAATCCGTCTTAATAAGATCGGCTTTCCATATACTGAATTTATTGCGCCATAACCATACGAATAAGAGTATACATAAGTACCGGTATTGTGCATAAAATAAAAGTAAAAAATCCATTATTTGGAAACCGATTGCCTTTAGGAAAAAATCCTGAAACAGGCCGATTTTTATTTCCAAGTGAGAGTTAGTTATAGCAGGTTAAAATTATTTTGTTGGTGCTACAGATAAACCAATTAAACGTAATTTTAAAAATTCGGGGAACGCCTCCGCCAAAATTTAGACTAGACCAGAAATAATTATTATTTCCAACTTCATGACCTGCTTTACCTCCAGGTTGGAATACTAAAATCTTTTCTGCAGTGAATCGCTTTCGAAAAATTAAATTTAACCCGTTTTAATAAGATCAGCTTACGATATACTGATTTTATTGCACCATAATCGTATGATTGAGAGTGTACATACCGGTATTGAGCATAAAATAAAAGTAACAAATCCTTTATTTGGAATCCGGTTGCTTTAGGAAAAAATCCCGAAGCTTGTCGATTTTTATTTCCAAGTGATAGTTATACCAGGTTAAAATTATTTTGTTGCTGCTACAGATAAAACAATTAGACTGTCAAAATCAGAAATAGTTTCCAACTTCACGATCTGCTTTACCTCCAGGCTGGAACACTGAAATTTTTCTAAAGTTAACGATTTTCGAAATATTGAATTTAAATTCGTTTTAATAAGATCGGCTTTCGATACACTGAATTTATTGCACCATAATCGTGCCAATGAGAGTATACATAGCGGCTTTGTGTATAAAATAAAAGTAAAAAATCCGTAATTTGGAAAGCGATTGCCTTTAGGAAAAAATCCTGAAACAGGCCGATTTTTATATCCAAGTGAGTTTTTAACCAGGTTAAAAATATTCTGTGCTGCTACAAATAAACCACTTAAATGTAATTTTAAAAATTCGGGGAACGCCTCCGCCAAAATTTAGACTGTCAAAACCAGAAATAATTATTTCCAACTTCATGGACTGCTTTAGAAGCATGTAGAAAATTGAAATCCACAACTTTGTGACCATTTCTCTAGTTGATGTAAAAGCGTTTGTAGCATATTCGTGATGTTTTCCACATTTTGACTTCTCGCATAAATAACAAAGTCGTCTGCGTATAAGAGACCTTTCAATGGTGAGTTCATACTGGCTAAGACATCATTTATTGCCAATAAACAAAGTTTAGAGAAAGTTTGAGTTCACCGAAAGTACAAGCTGATAATAGCTGCAAATGTCAAACATGGAACACAAAATTTCGGTATAGCAGTGTTGGCATGTTTTTATAATGTAGATGCTGTACTCTTCAAATATAAAAAGATAAAGCTTTAGAAAAGTACATTTTGTTTATATTATGTTATGAATTCTGCAATTTTTGATTTATATAAAACAACAATGAGTAAATATTTGTTTCTTTGGAGATTTATTGCAGTTAATTATTAGACATTTTTTTAGCTATAACCCTTTGATAGATTTGGCAATCGTCAAATGAGCAGTTGCCAGATTACAACAGATGTTTGCAATTAATCTCGAAAGAGACAAATATCTACTCGTTATTGCTTCATATAAATTAAAAATTGCAAAATTCATAAAATAGTATAATTAAAATGTACTTTTTCAAAGCTTTATCTCTTTATATTTGAAACATACCACATATGCATTATAAAAACATGTCAACACTGCCAAATCGAAATATTTTTGACATTTGCGGCTATATTCAGCTTGTACTTTCGGTAAACTCATCCCAATTCTCTAGTTTTATTTTATAAAACTAAAAAGGGGAGTTTATAGGACTTTGATCTATTTCGTCGAAGTCAATTAGATTATGTTCCTCATATTGCTTCAGTATGATAAAGCTCTGGTTATACTGCGTATCAATAGATCTATGTTTATAAGCGTTAGCCATTTCTTCTGCGATTTCGTTAATAATAACCTTATCTATTTTATAAACACGTTTAACTGTCTTTATTGTCAATCTAGTTGTGGATCGAGTTCTCTTATATTCTAGTTGGTTTTCTAGTGATTTATTTCTTTTATATTTATTAAAGGCAGTTTCACTTGCTCTAATGACCTTTAACAAGACTCGTTCCACCATGGAACTGGTCTGGTATGTTTCGTTAGAGCTGTTTTACCGATTGAGTTTTCAGCTGCCTTAAATACGTGTATTTTAAAACATAAACTATAAAACAAGATAAAATATGTGTCAGGTGAAAAAGGTGGAAATTAAAAACAAGAATAAAGTGCTTTATCCTTTATTTAATTATAAAATAGCATTCATAAACTATATATTATATGCTATTTAACATGGAATTTGTCATAAATAAAAAATAATAATGTATTAGAACCAAACAGATAATGGGTATTGCACAGGATATGTAGGAATGCTAGCAGTTTTGTTCGCCAAGAGATGATACAGTCGACACCGTGGATGGCGTACCAGTTCCTGAACCGAATTTCTGATCACCGTCACAAATATACTTTCCTGAAACGAATCTTCGTTTGACTAGAGATAGCCGGTAGCCGGGACCTACTAGTTGGAAATCAATTCCTGAGAGAGTTGTTCCTTCGCAGTTGAACTGAATAATCACAGTTTGTGGAGACCCAGGACCGTTTTCAAGATCATATCGAGCGGCAACTGAACCTACACCATGATTCTCTGAGTGTTGGGAGAGCTCAGTAAACTTCCAAATAATCCTGTTATGTTCATTAGGCCTGAAAGATACAAACAAATAATTATTCAAATCAGTTTCAAATAATAGGGAGAAATTGTGTTATAATTTCAGGCACAAGATGCTATTACATCTCGGTCCCACTGATCCCCCCTCTTCTTTTTGACTAATTGCTGTTTTTGATTGACCAGACCTTAAAACAACACTCTATACTATTGGATTTATTAAATATTTTCAAAAATGTAGAAAAATGTAGAGGTTAAAGTGATTGAAAAGATTAATTTTCATTAAAAGGTACATTTACAATTACCCCGGATTCATTGTTGTGTTAAGAGTTAATGTTAGATGCTGTAAGTTAGCATGATATAATAATACTTAATGAATGTCTGCTATTATATTAATTTTAAGCAAACACCAATCAGAGATTTAATTTTCTTATAAACTTTTTGAACACATCCTTACCACTGAGCTGTAGGCTTAGTCTGCATAACCTTTACTGTTCCTGGTACAGGTACTGCTATAGTCACGTTCAATAAAGGAGTAGGTGAACTCATGGCATGAGAATTGTACTTATAATCGATTTTTAGATCTGTATGGGCACTTGAACATTTCCAGTAAGCGACTAGTTGGAATGGACATGAGTTTGCTCCTGGCTTTGGTTTGATCTGAAAATATTAAAACATATATACATACTGTTTGTTTCTTCAATCAGCAAAGTTTTATTACTAAAACGCAATTGCGTTTCTCTGCAAAAGAAACATTTGAAGCTTTTAACTAATATTAAAATGACGGCTCTTACGGTAGTAATAAAAATTAATATTGACTGGTTAATAATTGTTTCTGAACAAAGTAATGACTTTACTTTATCGAAAGATTCTTGACATTTATTCGACCAGATGAATTCCACATTTTTTCTTAATAAGTTGTGTAGTTAGTCTAAAATGATTGTAATATGCAGCAAACCTATGATAATAATTTATTTTCCCCAATAATTGACGTACATTCTTTCTTGTTTCTGGAACAAGGAACTTTTTCACGGCAATCAGATAATGTTCGACAGGTTTGGAGGAATTATTTTTTATTACGTGACCCAAGCATTTTACAGAGTTTTTCGTGAAAGTGAATTTAGAAAATTTTAGTTTGAATCCGTTTTTTATTTTTTAAAAGCTTCCTCGGTCCTCCACAAAAAATAATGGTGTAAGTTTATAAGTAAAAAATAACAAATTCATACAAACAAAATTTGTAAATTGTAAATTTAAATTTAACAGATGGCTGGCTTCATCTGGCTGCGTGGGAGGTCCATAAGGATTTAGAGAATTACGCGATTGCCAAGGACATTCAAGATAGAATTTATAGGGTTCCTGGAATAATTTGTTAGATATAGAAAAAGGAACAATTTTTGGGATATGAAGTTCTTATTATTTGTTATGTATGATGTGATATATCTGGCTCAAGTTATCAATGTCAGTTCTTTTATGTAATGTTTTATGAAATAAAAGAGAAGAATAAATCTTAGAAGACAATGGCTGACTGCAGTGGAGAAATATTTATAGAGACTAAACGTCACAATTAAGTATTATTATTACTTATTATCTATTACCTACAATTAAGCTTACCTGATATTTCAAAATATCAACATTGAAATATGAAGCACTAGGATTCTGCTCAGACTGCTTTTTTAGTAAAGAACTTAATGCAAACATATTAAACTCAATTCCTATATGGTCAGTTGCAGATTGTCCACTGTCTCTGTAATAAATATTGTTGTATTTTCTTTTAACTCAACAAAATTATACTTACAAATAAACTAATTGGTTATTTGGTAAAATGCTAGTAAGCCTATGAGTATTCTTAACTCTAAATACTAATTTTGCTGGGTTTGGATTATTAGCGAGAATTGTGACTATCCCAGCAGGGAACGACAGCATCATTTCGCCAGACATCTTTACTTGACACCTAAAATGATAAAATATTTAATATTTTTTACAACACCGATATATACACTTATATTCACCTAGATTCGTCGGCTCCTCTAAAGTACGAATGAACAATTTCATGGAAGGCAACAGCAAGTGGAATTGTATCAGCCATGCCAATGGTTAAGGGAGAGGGTCCCCTAGATACTCCAATGGGAACTGAAGCAGTGCGAAATTCTAAACTGTTAATACTATCGGCACGGGATATAGTATTTTGATTCAACAAAGTTCTGGAAGAATCCGACCTGCGTGAGGGTGGTCTTGGAATTGACATATAACCAGATGTTGGAGTTGGAGTCTGACGCGGAGGGTGCTTAGGTGGGGGATGTTGAATTTCACCATCCTCAGAAAATATTTCTCCTAGTTCTAAAAATAAATATATTATATTTACAAACTTTTAATTATCGTCTTAGTAGAAAGTGTTAAAAACCGTATTTGAATACGCGCGTCCACACACGTATCACAACGATGAACTCGTATCAGCAGAACTCGTCTCCCATGATCATCGCTTTATTGTCATTGTGCCTTACGTACGTACGTAAGTTTTCTTCTGGCTTGTTCCAGAAAGTTTAATCGCGCAAAAACACAGATGATGCTATCTGAACATTCTAATAATCACATTTTATGAAGAACTAATGAAATTAGTACCATTGCATAATACATAGCCGGCTCCAAGCCCGGATAATATGTGAAGGGTGATTGGTAATGTTAGCAACCTACCAATCGTCAAAACTAATAATGCTCAAAGAAACAATGTACAGCCCCGGAACAGGATTGATACTGTGAAGATGACCACGGCAAGAAATAAGGACAAGCGAAAAATATCCACATCCCAGGTAAGAATTACTACATGGAATATCAGGTCGCTCAGCTCAAGGGACCAAGAAATAACCTAAGTGCTGAAAGAGACATTTCCGCTGTAGAGGAAACAAAAAAGAAAGGAAAGGGGCAATCAAAATAAGGTGAATACATACTAATCTACAGTGGAGTAGCAAAAGAAAACATGACCAAAGAAGTACACCAAAGGTACCAAAATCACATCAAAGAGTGTCAATACATATCAGAAAGGATTGTAACAGCAAAGATAAGAATGGAGAAGGAAGACCAAAACATCATCGGACTATACAGCCCAGAAAATAATAAGCCTCAAACAACAAGGGAAAAAGTGGTAGATCAAGTCAGAGGGAAGATGATAATATTGGGGAATTTTAACGCTCGAATAGGCAATCAAGAAATACCCGGAATTAAGCAAAAACATGACGAGAAAGTTAAAATCGAAAATGGAGAACTGATGATAAACTTCTGCACGAACAACGAACTTAAAATAAAGAATATATTTTTTGACCACAAAGATCAACACAAATATACATTCAATAACACCCATGGACAAATATATATGATAGATTATGTTATAACCAACACAGATTCTAGGGGTTAGAAGATGGAGGGAAGTTGCCAGGAATCGACAGGAGTGGCGACTTCTTTGTGAGCAGGCCAAGATCCACAACGGATTGTCGAGCCACTTATGATGATGATGATGTTATAACCAACAGAGATATACATCCATGAAATATAATCGACGTAAGATGCCTCAATTCACTAGATGTAGGAGAATGGAGATCAAGCATCATAATACCTCTCTTAAAAAATGAAATCGGACCCGGAAAATTACAGAGGAATTAATTTATTAAACACAACACTGAAATTAAAAACCAAACTGATAGCAAATAAACTGAATGAAATTATAACACTAGTAGAAGAACAAGGTTTTAGGTCGGGAAGATCATGCACCGACGCTATTTATAATGAGGCAAGTGCAAGAGAAATCATTAGAATACAACAAACCGGCATATCTATGTTTCGTGGACCTTAAAAAGGTCCTTGGCCGATTCAAATTAAAGGACGTTATCCACTTATTGTACGCAAGAGAGAAACTTTAAGGAATAATCGAAACGACCGAACAACACAATAAAAATAAAAGTAGAAGAACTAATTGACCCTAATGAAGTTGGCAATGGGATAAGACAGGGAGATTCCCAGAGTTCTCTATTGTTCAACCAGATGACGCAATACGCGTCGCTCTCAAAGTGAAGATGATTTACAACGTATGCTGCACCAATTTAATATAACCGCCAGAAAATTTAACATGTTAATTTTCCCAAAAAAGACAATATGCATGGTTACAACAGTAAATTTACTAAGATGGAAATTGGGACAGGAAGGTCAAATAATAGAACAAATAGGCACCACATTATCTAGCTACGGAAAGCTCGAAACCGAAGTGGAAGATCAAGTGAATAGAGCAAACAGAGCCGCAAGCTGCCTAAATGAAACAATTGGAGAAATAAAAATATCGGGAAAGAAACGAAAAGCAGAATTTACAAAATAATCATCAGTCCAATAATGACATACGCGACAGAAACAAGACCTGACAAAAAGGATGTTATAAACAGCAGAGATGAAAACACTTAGAAAAATTGATGGTAAGACACTATGGGACAGAGCTAGAAGTACATATATACGACGTAGATGCAAGGTGGAGAACATCACAAACTGGGTAAAAAATGGAAAACTAGAATGAAACGATCATATCAGACAGACGACAGACAGAGTCATGTCTACATAAAAAGAAGAAGAAGAAGAAGCATAATACACCAAATGGAGAGGTATATTTTCAATACTGTTTACGGACATCTACAAAAGTGCAATTTAGTTTTGTCACAACTCTGTTCCGTTGCAACAGGCGGAGCTCCTTCCATGACTGGAGTAACTAACCGTTTTATTAAAATATTACAAAGATCACACCAGATTTTTCATCAAGTGCATTGTATAATACAAAAAGAAGTTTGATAATCAAAAGTGATCAAGTTTTCAGCGACAAATTTTTGCGTGTTTACTGGTAAAGTGAGTACACTGGTTTATAGTTCTGGACCGATTTTGGAAACTTAAAAAAAAAGTACGCTTTTCATGGAAGTGAAAGGATAAGATGTCAGTTTATTATCCAATGTAACTTTTTACAATAATTTTAATTTATTGTGGTCATCACAAAACTTTTGACTGGCTTAAATACGAAATTGCAAGGTCCCTGTCAAGTTATAACAGATACCCACGATCATGTGAAAACATTCAAGTATAAGATGGTGTTGTGTAATCCTTCGCACCTATAAATTTTCTGGATGTCAAATATGTTTTAAAATTGAACTATGTTTGAACCAGACGCGAAAATTGGAATTTAGGTTAAGCTTGCTTAAGTATTACTATATAAAAATCAATATTATGAAATATATTAAGAAGGTAAACATATCGATGGCTTGGTTCCAAATGTGGCAACTACAATTTTTCCATTTTTGAGCTATTTACACAGTAAACCGCATAATTATTTTAAGTTTTGTTCCAAATGTGGCGAATTGCATTAATTTAAAAATTGACGCCAGAATATATAGAACCATTAGTATCTATGTACACAATGAACGTAGTTCGCAATTCCATATGTAGCTAGTAACACACCTTTGGAATGGACATCTTTCGATGTAGGTGAAGTTATTCTAGGAAAAACCTTCAGTGATAATCCAGTCGCTGGCACTCGTTCCACAGTGATATTCGACGCCTAAATGTTTTGGCAGAGACCTAAGACTATTGTAGATGACACTAAATCTTTCTTCTGGAATATCAGTTATCTCGACTTTAGTAGTTCTTTATCTTAGACGCCATTTTCTTATTATTTCGTCATCAATAATATTAAATAAAACAAGGTTCAATTTATCTTCTTTACCAAATTCAAAATTTGCCCAACAGATACTCACACACAGCTGGTAAATGGCAATCTCGAAAAAACCTTCAGTGATAATCCAGTCGCGGGCGCTCGTTCCACAGCGAGATCCGACGCCTAAATGTTTCGGCAGAAACCTAAGGGTGGTATAGATAACACTGAATCTTTTTTCTGGCATATCAGTTATCTCGGCTCTTTGTGTAGCGTCTTTCCCGAGAAAAATGAAATCTTCGAAACATTTTAGCAATTCCAGAAAGTTATGGAGTCTTCTAAGTAGGTGAATTTCTTTTTTTTGTAATTTCTTAGTTTTACTTTTATCTTATCTCTTTGATAGATCTTTTGTGGTGTCATTCGTTCTGTTTTAAACGCGTAGTTAAGTTGGATCTAATATATGGAAGTAAATTTATCAAGAAGTTAGCAATTTCAAAACTTTTGTCCTTCGTTTTTTATAGAGGCCTTTAATTTCACTTAGTGTTATGTCGTAGCACATTCTTTATAATGTTAATAAAGTTGCGTGTTAGGTAAAGAAGTGTAATATTTGCCTTTTTTAGTTGATAACGATTTTGTTGACTTTATGATCTTGTTGACGTAATGATTTTATTAATTTTAGCTTAGTAGTTTTACATCTCGGTAAGTCAAGGTTTTTTAACTCCGCCTACCAGATCATTGAGTAGATTTACTACCTCAATGCTCTTGTTGCCGGTCCTAAGCTCGGGTTCTTGGGCGATATTAGCACTTTAGCCAAATTAAAAAACCTTGTCTTTTTTAAAAAAATATATCCGGTTTTCGGTACAGACTATTTATTACATTTTTAATATTTCACACTGTCCGATCAACAATGCTGCTAAAATATTCTATCGTGAAGCAACTGCACGAACAGCTTGACGACTGTGATGAAGTTTCTAGTGGTTTTAAAAAGATCAAGAACGATCTAATTGAGAATTGAGACTATCGCGACCCAAAGGCATTCAAATTCCAGTCAGCAGACTAGTACTCATGAAAATAATCAGAGAAATGTTCCGTAAAATCGATGAATCTTCTAGTAAAACCGATGAAAAATCATAAATTTCCAGAAAGGGTAATTAAGAATTAAAAAATGTTTACAGTAAAATCCATGAATGAACATGGATCCACAACAAAACAGTTACAGAAACTCTCAAAGTATCTATGTAAGCAGTACTTTTGAAACCAGGCCATCTATATATGGTTTTGGGATTGACTTACCAGGATACGGGAGTGGTAAGAGTACAGGTGGAGAGTCAGGTTTAATAGCTAAAAATAAATATTAGTTATACTTATTTGAAAAAAATATAATACTATATGTTATATATACAATACTAATTTCATCATCATCATCAGTGGTACTAGTCCTAATTAAGCCTGGGCCTTCCCCGATCGATTCTGTTCACCCGCAACTATTGTCAGTTTGCTGTGTCGATCTTCCTTGTGTCTTCAATACATCCAATCCAAATCGTCAGCGTAAGCCATAATCTGCGTTGCCTTATTAAAGATTGTTCCCTTATTGTGTGACTCCGAGTCTCTTATAGTTTTTCCACTTAATTTATAGGGTATGTTAAGTTCATTGATGGCTTCATACAATTTATCTCATAGCACGCAATCATACGCTGGCTTAAAGTCAATACTGATTTATGTCCACAAAATCTTTTTGTAGGAATCAACTTTGTGGACGTCATACATATCTTGAAGCTTAATTCTGACCTGATGATATATTTTAAGAGCAAATAAAAGAACATTTGGAAAGGTATACATACATGGTTTTAGGATTGATTTAAGAGGAACTAGGCTTGAAGGAGGTTCAACTGGGATTTCTTCAAAATCTAAAAATATTTTTTTCATGTTTATTAAATTCTTATTATAATCTCATAGATTATAATAAGAATTTAGAAACAGAAAAGCTAAAACCTGATTCTATGGCATCGAATTCCTTTATATATATCTTCTCAGAGAAGGTAACATGTGGTCTGGTGATCTTGGTCTCAGGAAATTTAGGATGAGGATGAGGTTTACCGTCTAAAAATGGATATTGTTACATTATTTTTTTATTTTTATTATATTCTACTAGAAATTGAAAATAAAAGTGCAAAGATAAGGTAGAAGTAAGAATTAGGGATGACTTTCTGTTCCATAATCCTTCGCATTTATCAACTCTTTGGGGGTAATATATGTCTTGAAATTGAAAGATGAACAGTTCGAGAGTAAAGGCGAGATATATAGCTATAGCGAGATAAGATGGTAAAATCATCACTGAACTGGATTCTTATTTGGTATAGGGTACTTGAAAAGTATATAATTTTTAATATATACTTGAAAGTATATATTAAAAAAAAGCGTTTTAGACAAATTTTTAGCTCCCCAGGTAGCCCCAGGGTCCTCCTAAATAACAAAAATAAGGGTTTGTCGTATTTTGAGCATGTTCTGGACTAAAAATGGTAAATTTGATCAGAAACAGAAAAAATGTCAAGCCATATGTCCAAGATGGTAAAAATGACTATGGATAACACAACAAACTAAATAGCATGGAAGGGTCATAAATTAAACAATTTTGGAATGAAAAGGATGAAAGGACAGCGTATATGAAGTCTTACAAAAAATATTGAGAATTGGAAAGAAAAAGCATTATACAGAAATCAATGGAAGGAAGTGGTAAAGAAATGTGTGGAAAGACTATAAGAAATATTAAATGTATTTTATAGTTATAATTGTAATGGCAAAATAAACTTTTCAGCCCTAGGCCTTTAAGGCCTGTTGAGCTTTTTAAAAAAAACTGAACACATATAGATGTTGGGGATATAATAAATAGAACATTTGAAGCAGAAAAGCTATGACCTCATTTTTGGTATGGAATTTCTTTATATCTGTCTTCTTAGAGAAGGTAACATGTGGTCTGATAATTTTGGTCCCGGAAAATTTAGGATGACGACGAGGGTTACCATCTAAAAAGGGATACCTACTGTTAAATTGTTTTAATTTTTATTATATTAAAAGTTGAAAACAAAAATTGCAAAGATAAGGTATATAAATTTGAAAAAATATAGTAAATGAGAAGAAATTTGAGTTTTTACCGGTACACAAGTACTATAAACACAGAATATCAAGTATCTAGTTCACACTCGAGGTTATAATTATATATTTTATTTTTATCGTTAGTGTTTAGTATGTTGCAGACGTTTACATGCATCAATTCATGTAATTGATGTCTTGTACGCTAGGGGCGCTACATCGCTATATAGAACAGTCATCATTTCGGCGTCAAATGGAAAAAAAATTGAAATACTTATTAAAAATTTCTCTTTTTCAGTCTAAATATATGGTTTATGAAAATTATAGTAGATTTAAGAATGATTGTAAAGGCATCATAGTACAGAGTAAAAAGAATTGTAATTATAGTCTGTCGACTATAATTATAGTACCGTTGATAACACTAGATAGAAGAATTAGGGATGACTGACTGTCTGTTCCATAATCCTTCGCATCTACAAACTCTTTGCAATATGACTTGTAATTGAACGATAAACAGATGTTACAGTTTATCATTTAAAAATAAATAAAAAAGTCTATTCGGTGAACTCACAAACTAAAAAACAATATTTACGTTGATGCTTTGTGTGGGCAGCGGCAATTGAAAACTCAAAAAAACTAAATTATTTGTGACTTTATACAAAACAATTCCACAGTTATAACTCTTGACATTCCCACACTAGCCTAGAATCTAGCTTAGGGCTTATGAGAGGACTTAGGGAGAATTGGGATTTCAAGCAAGATTAAATTAAAATATTAATTTTAGACTAACGGCTAGCTTTTTGCGGTCGTTATCCACTGAAAGATACCAACCTATATACAGAATCTTTACAGATGGTGAGTTCAATCGTTGCCTATTTACTTAATCCGAAACCCGTGTAAATTCACCAAATAAACTTTACATCATATTTATAAAATTTTATGTACGAAGATGTATTGATATTTCGTTAGCCTAGACCAATTCCATAGATAAATAATATATTGGGTTACTACAGTAATGAAGAGATTATTAGAAGTGTCACTGTAAAGTTCCACACGTCAAAAATTCAAATCAGAGTTCAAAAAAGATGTTAAACCTGCTTAGAATGAATATGTGATGACTAAAAACGAATTAATCGAGAGTAGTGAATCGATATTGACGAAGAGCTATTTTATGACGCTACCCGTGACAACGCCATCTTGTGGCGCCGCTAGTTCCGTGATGCTTGCCTCAACATTTTACTGCAGAGAGAAAAATGTAATAAAATGCCAGTATAAAAGCTTCGTTCAAAAACCAAGCCTCCACGACTTTAAATTTTAGGCTAACAATTTTTCAATACATCCTCGTATATTCTGAAAGTAAATAAAAATAACTTAAAAAGGTAAAATAAATATAGGATAGGTAAGACCTGAGTTTACGGTGCCAAAATCCTTTGTATCTGTCATATTTCTGGACGAAACAGATAATCTTAAGTTCTTACGAGGAGGAACTTTAGGTGGTGGAGGATAGATGTTAGCATAGTTTCTGGTCCTAAAATCCTCTACATCTTCCTTATTTCTGGATGAAACAGATAATCGCAAGTTCGT
The DNA here is from genome assembly GCF_040954645.1 of Diabrotica undecimpunctata. Lineage (NCBI taxonomy): Eukaryota > Metazoa > Arthropoda > Insecta > Coleoptera > Chrysomelidae > Diabrotica > Diabrotica undecimpunctata. The sequence goes on from NC_092812.1 coordinate 55,539,218, forward strand.
GCGAGGAGGAACTTTAGGTGGAGGATGAGAGGAAAGACCTAAAACTGTGGTGTCAAAATCCTTTTCATCTTCCATATTTCTAGATGAAACAGAGATTCCTAAGTTCGTGCGAGGAGGAACTTTAGGTGGTGGAGGATAGATGTTACCATAGTTTATGGTCCTAAAATCCTTTACATCTTCCTTATTTCTGGATGAAATAGATAATCCCGAGTTCGTGCGAGGAGGAACTTTAGGTAGTGGAGGATAGATATGACCAGAGTTTATGGTCCTAAAATCCTTTCCATCTTCCTTATTTCTGAATGAAACAGATAATCCTAAGTTCGTGCGGGGAGGAACTTTAGGAGGATGAGAGGTAAGACCTAAAACTATGCTGTCAAAATCCTTTTTATCTTCCATAATTGTAGATGAAAGAGGTAATCCTAAGTTAGTGCGAGGAGGAACTTTAGGTGCAGTGGGAGAGGTAAGACTTGAGGTTATGGTGTATCTTCCTTTTCTATCTTTCATACGTCTGGATCTCTGGAAGCTTGAAATCGTGCGAGGAGGAGGAGGTAGAAGAGGAAATGCATCTAAATAATAAAATAATAATTATACTCTGAATGTAAACGTAAAAAACTTAAGAGAGTTAAAACCTATAAGAAGGTTTTACCCCTCCTAATAAGGTACTTATAGGTAAAATAAGGTAAAATAAGGTAAAATAAGGTAAAAAATAGGAGAGGTAGGACCTGTTAATGGTGTCAAAATTCTTTGTATTTTTTATATTTCTGAAGGAAACAGATAGTCTTGCATTCGTCCGTGAACGATCTTTAGGTGGAGAAGGTAATTCATCTAAATGTATCTTAATGCTAATCATTTTACGTAAATTCTGCCATTGTTGCATTTTTTTATTCTTCTTATCAGCTCCTTTGTTTCATTTGTTATTTTTCTATAGACTTCTCTGGATATATATTTAATTTGAATTACTAAATTTTACATGCCATATTATAAAACTGTCCTTGGACTGAGCTATATTTAAAAAAAAAACGGCTTATCGATTACAAAACAGATTCTGATTTAACGATAGCTTGTAACATTGTTATCTGTAACATTCATATTTGGATTTTTAAGGAAATAGTTTTTCTTCATCTGTCATGTTGACCTGTTGTGATAGATATGGCAGGCTCGAATTTTTATCAGCACTGACTTGCTGAATTTTTTTTTAGGTTAGGTTAGGTAAGGCAGTTTTCATGTTAAAGACAAAATTCTGATGACGAGACTGATGACAATTATGACGACAATTTGGCCTTTTTTCAATTTCTATGGCTTCTCGTATAAGCCTTGGTTTATAGAAGCGGATCGGGTCTATGGTTCTGGAGTTATCAACATCAATTTTGTGGCCTGTATTAAGATGGTGTTGATCTAGAGCTGAAATTGAATCGGAATTGCGAACCAAAATGGAATGTGTATTGTTTAAGAAGTTTGATAGCATTTTCGGCGATAGGTTGTAGAGTTTTGGCTAAGTACTTGGCCAATGGTTGAGTAGGGCAGTTGTATGCACTAACAATGGGACGTAGAAGAATATCGGGTTTATGAATTTTAGTAGGCTACAGAGATGTTCGGAAAGACTTTTCACGCGGAAATCGAGATTGTTTTATGGCAATAGGAAGAGAGGTTTTATTCATAATGGTTTTTGTTGTTTTCTCTAGATAGATTGTTGGATTATTAGGAATTAGGAATGAGTTTTTAGAGTTTATTAATGTAAGAAGAAGTGTTTAGGATGATCGTGGCATTTTTTTTATCGACAGAAAGAATGACTAGATTTGGATTTGACTGAAGTTCTTTCAGGGCTTTTTTCCCGAATTGGCTAATGTTCGAAGTAGGACTTTGATTATTTCAGCATTTTCGGAAGGTAAACTGGAGATGGCTTCTTCAGTTTGACAGATGATTGTCTCAATTGGAATGTGATTGGGGGTAACAGAGTAATTGAGACCTTTTGCTAAGCTTGAGCGGCAATGGTCGAAATAGGGGTAGACGCGCACGCTTCTGAGTTTCAGTCTTAGATTCGAAAGTGTTTAGGGCTGCTTATGTGTTGATACAGTCAAAACTGTCCCATAATATAGAATGTACATTGAAAGAATGAATAGATGACCAGATACCAAAAATATTGATATTTGTGACATCTAGTTTTCGTCTAGTGGAATGAATAGCTTTACAGAGAAGCGCAAAACTGGTCTTTCCAATGATTTGGAAGATATAGTATAGTGTTTCGAGTTTAGAAATTTGGGAATAACTTTATGAACTCGGAAAACCTTAAGGAATGTTAAATCACAAAGAAGACGATTCTTACGTAGCAGCAGATTGCTATATGATTTAGTGAGCTGGTAAAATTCCTCCCAGTAGAGGCGAATAAAATGTTCCGAAAGATTTTAGCGGTTAGTACAATTAAACCTAAAGTTAAGATTAATACTATTACAAGATTAATATTAAACTCGGAAATCCTGAAGAAGACATCAGAGAGGATGTCGAAAGCTCGGCGCAGTGATAATCGACGCGGTTTAACCTGGAAAACTGTTGAGTTTAATATTAATTCTTGTAATACCTTTGTTATTTTAAATGGAACACCTTAAATATTATTGCATTTTTAGATTCTGCGTAACATTCTAGATAAAGGTACTGTAGGTCAAAACTTTACTACTCATTTTTTTTAGGTTTTCATCTTTTTTCAAAAATTTTAACATATTTTTAAAGTTAATAGCGCGGGTCAACTAGAGAGGTAAAAAAAGTACCCACCCGTTACAAAGTAACGGGTATTTGTCCAATACCCAAAGTACCAATTCATCATTGTTAGAAATACTCGTTGCATTTGGTACAGATAACCAAGCTATAGTAAACAAGTTATAATATACTAAGCGAAATACCCGGATGTCGACAACAAAACAAAACAAATTATTTGTCGATTGGCATGTCAGTAATCAGCACTTCGAAAGATAAACCGAGGCGAGGCGACGCCGTGTAATGTAAACACTTCTGTTCTATTCGAAAGCATATTTTCCAAAGCCGGTCAGATAGTAGCCGAATGCAAGAACAGATTAAAATCAAAAAATGTAGAAAATCTACTATTTTTACATTGTAATAACAATTTATAAAAATAAAAAACTTTAATTTTTTCGATTTATCGATTATTTTTTATTTTGTATTTTTCTTTTGTTTTGTGAAAATAAAGTAGTTTTTATTATATTTAATAAAATCGCAGTTAACCAAGCATGGACTACATTTTTATATTATACAAGCACCGAAGACCATTCCATAATTACCATTACGTTTTAAATACTAATGACTAAAGTCACAAATATTGTACTCTAACTGAAGAATAAAAGTTCCGAAAGTACCGAGTATAAAGTACTTGATATTAATATTTAAAGTACCGAATCGTTACAAATATTCAAAAGTAACGAAAATTTACATCACTGGGGTCAACGTTCCACCTGAGGCTTCGATGGAAGTTCCAGAACAATTGAATATGTATAAAAACAATTAAATTTACAGTTAGTCGGAATTAAAAATTCGTATTGTAAAGTCTAAAATAAATACTGTATCGTCATAAATAAAGGTATATTATACATTAAGTAGTTGCGTTCTATAGTGTTGGTGTAAATAAGTTAAAATAAGTGTTAGAATATTATAATAATAAATTAAAAATTGTAAATTAAAAGATAATAAAAACGTTACACTGTGTTGTATCTGAAAATTTCAGAGAAGCATTAGACACCATCTTCAGACAGCTTAACTCTAATGGCTCTCTTGTAAAGGCATAATAGCTTACAATCAAACTTACCAGCATATCTAGATGAAACAGATAATGTGGGCGAATTTAAAGCAAGCTGTGAAGGACTCTGCAGAGGTGCATAGGGATGGGAGCTTGTTGGTGTAGAAGCATTCGAGGCTGTGGGACTGCGAAGAAAGTTTAGGCCCAAAAGGTCACTGCTAGGTTTTCCTAACTGTTGAGATACAGATTGTGATCTTTTCATAGCTGGATCTGTATCCAAATTTGATCCGCGTCTTGTAAAACTTCCCGTGGGAGACAGATAAAGATTCTCAACTGTTGCTCTTAGCTCATCAACAGAAGCAGACATAGGGGCAGATCCATTGTTCAAAGGCTTAATTTCTACATGTATTTTGCGTTCTCTCTCATCGTCTGAAATTAAATATAATCACAATATATTAGATGATTAAATTAATTTATATAAAAAAAACGTACCCGAGTCAGAGTCAGACGATGAATAAAAACTTCCTTTTTCACCAGTCCAATTGTGAGTAACTTCAGGCCGTATTACATATCCATCTTCGTCTACTTCTTGCGTTGAAGTGTCTGTTACTTCAGCAGTTCGCTGACTTTTCTGAGAATCATCCTTTTCCTCCCTAAAACAATATACATATATTTGTGTACTGTTATCTAAGTTTGAACATACAGTACGTTCAACCAACTTACACCTCTAAACGATTAACGGAATTCGCAGAAAACATTTCGTTGTAGTAAAGGGCACGGTAAACTGCACTGGTGTTCTCCATAATGTTTAACACTTTGCTAAATTTTAGGTATAAAATAAATATATGTTTCATTAACCCGTTGTTCATAGTTTTGCATATTTTGTTACATTTTTTTTAAATAAATAGTATTCTTGCATAATGTAATTTAACGTAAATTTCTTTCACCTACTTGTTTAATATTTTTTTTCTGAAATAAATACTACCGTGTTAAGGATAATTTATATTCAAAGTAGATATATAAAGTACTAAAATATCACTTTTAATTTTTGTTAAAAAATACTTCGGAGTAAACTAGAACATTTTGTCAATTTAAATAGTGGTGGTGAGATTGACCATATGTCTGTTAAGAGTGTACCGTTTTTGAGACGTCTGCGATTACAGGTTAAAGTTAGGGTTTTGGTAAATATATTTGACTTTTTATTTTCAAATGAAAATACTTGTACTAAAAATAAAATAATTATGGGAAACATTTTAATTTGTTTATGTACGGTTTCCAACCATTTCTAAACTGTTTATCAAACATAATTAAATTACAATCGGCATTCCTAATCATCATTAAGTTAATTTGCTTATTGTTTTTAGGATCTTTGAAAATATTATATTTTACCTCTCAAGCACAACAGTTAGAAAGTTTTTGTCATATTGATCTAAACTCAGTATATTGTAATTCAAACGTGTAGTTTCAAGTGACCATCATGCCTAGACGTAAATTGGATATTAATGAATTAATTGCAAATGTGCATAAATACTTTACCATGGAAAGAGACAATGGTGGACCTTTAAAGTCATTATTATGTGACTCAGGACACTCAGGATAAGTGAAAGTAAGCTAAAAACTGTAATGAAGACTGTCAGAAATTGTCAAGAAGTCTTACTGTGACTGAGTATCACGAATACAAGAAAACAACTCGAAAGACAAGTTTCTGAAATTAAGAGGACTAGCCTTTGGAAAGTGTTGAGAGATTTAGGATTTAAATTTAAAATAGAAAATAATAGGTACCTTTTATGCGAAAGGAATAGTGTGGTTCACAAAAGAATTAAATTTTTTAGAGAATATACTAGAGTTAAATCTGAAAATGCAACATTCGTATGCTTAGAGGAGACATGGATATTTGCAAAGGGTGGAATTAAAAGAATTTGGCAAGACGACAGCATAAAATCAATAAAACACACCGAAAGCGAAGGCAAAAGACACATCATTCTTCATACATGAGGGAAAGAAGGCTTTATAGAAAACGCAATTTTGATTTTTTCTTCAAAATCAAAATCTGCTGATTACCATGAAAACGTGAATGCAGATATGTTTGTTAAATTGCTTGAGGAGAAACTGTTACCTAGTCTGAGTGAACCATCGGTTATAGTTTTAGATAATGCACCTTGCCATTCCAGAAGTATGGGCCAAAACTGTAAATAAATGTGAAAGTACACTATTATAATGTTATTTACAAAATAATTGTACAGCAGGTTAACCAATATATTTATACATGCATTTTTAGCCAAATAAACAATAATATTTAAAATTCCATTTGAATTTTTGCTCCTTATTTTATACAAATTAATTATAACTGATAATACAGGCAAAAATATTCTAAACAAAGTAATTAAAAAGATTATGGAGAACTCCAGTGCAGTTTACCGTGCCTTTTACTACAACGAACGGTTTTCTGCGAATTCCATTAATCATTTAGAAGTTTAAGTTAGTTGAATGTACTGTATATATGTGTGCATGACAATATTAAACTTACAAATCTGACTTTTCTTCTTTATTGCTCTGGTTGTCTACACTATCCTTGCTCTTTTTCTTGGCTTTCTTCTGCTTGGTTTTGTCCCTTCTGCTCCTCAAGAACCCTACGAAGATAATACTTTACTAAACAAATACTGGCATAGCGAAATATATAGAGAAGGTATGAAAGCTCTGGTAAACATATCAGCAACAAGTCCGAAACTAGGTGGAGGTGCTTAAGCAATTAGTTTAAAGTGCTAACTACATATGTATATAATTATACAAATTTTACTTAGTTTCGGTTATAAGAGACTGAAGTTTTAGACATTTCAAATTATATTTAGTCAAATATCCATTATAAAAGTTCTACAATTTTTAAATGTAAGGTGAAACAGATATAATTCTTGTAGTCATGTAAAAACGTTATTTTATCCTTAAAAATGATGCTGTTCAAATGTATGAAATGGCAAAAGTATTATAAGAAAAAGCTAATTAAATTTCTTCGTGAATACACACAAAAGTGTTCATTGAAATGACTAAAAACCTGGTCCCTAATTATCATAATGTGAGAATATCAATGTAGAATAAGATTACTACATTTTAAGATTTGCCAACACAACGCCATAGAATTAACAGAAAGATGCCATGCGCCTAGATACAAAAATGAACGAAAGTAAAATATAAAAGCCATCTATAGGTCAAACTTAGGGTGTAATGCTGAAAAAGAAATATAAATAAAGAAAATAAACCTTCACCAAAAATTAAAATAGACTTTGGGGCCCATTCATGCACCTCTGATGTCAGGAATTGTAGAACAGATAAATATAAAATTCCTTTTTGTATTTTTGAAATTAAAAACTCTAATATATGGAAAATTCAAAGTAATCACTTTACTAGTAGTTAATCATGACAGATTTTAAGCAATATTTATTAAAGGAATTTTATATGTTTGTCCCGGTCCTGGTACATCTAAAAGGAGAGAAAAATTTACACTTGGATCCTCTATTGGAGTGCCTTGTCAACTGTTGCTCCCCTTCTGGAGTTGTAGGACTTGAAGGAGCGCTGCATGGACCCGCTCGACTTTCACGTGATCCTAAAAAATAGCCCAAGCCCCCGTTAAATAGTAAAATAGCCACCCAAAGGCCATAAACGTACCCTGGGAGTTAGACATGAAGAGGTTTAGGAGAGAGGTTGTTCGACGAGATGTTTTGGCATGTGTTGGCACTGATTCACTTTGACCATTACCTTCTCTCTTTGTTGTTTTCGATTCTGCTTCCGTAGTAGTGGGAGATGTTAGTGGGTCCTCCAAATCCAATGTACCTACAACAAGTTAAAAGCCATATTAACAAATAAAAGTTAATTTCAAAAGATATGAACTTATTATAGACTTATAAGGGTGAAATGTAAAATTTAGTGTTAGATTTAGGGAATGTACAATAAAAAATTAGTTTCTTAGCAAATATTATGGGAAAGCCGTTTCAGTTTTCAACGATCTTGATAAACAAAACGTAAGGGATTAACAATCTCTTTTGAGTCCCGTATCAGTTTCAAAACTTTGGAGAATTATTTTTAAAAAGTTAATTACGCAGAGTCCATTGTTAGATTGTTTATAGGGAACAAAATTGGGAAATTTAAAAGACATTTCTTGAGAACTATGTATTTTTAGCTAGGAGAAGGAGATTTTTGATTTCACTTATACTTAGAAGATGAGAATTCGGTTATCCGTTGCTGAACTTTGAAAGAACATCCAATCCGGTCAAGTGAACTAGTGCCGGTAGTTTTGAATTTTCGGCAAAATGTTTTTTCTGATTAAATTTAGTTGAAATATATATATATATATATATATATATATATATATATATATATATATATATATATATATATATATATATATATATATATATATATAGAGAGAGAGAGAGAGAGAGAGAGAGAGAGAGAGAGCTTACCTGGTCGTTCTAATCCAGTAGATTTACTGTGAACAAATTGTACAATCAACTTGTCCACAGTTAACTCTATACACTGTTGCCGGAATTCTGAATGCACAGTTCCCACCTGTTCATGTGTTGATTCAACAACATCTGAGTACTTTGTAATAAAATCTTTCATGTGAACTAAATGATTAATTTCTAAGTCTTGAAAATTTTTACAAGTCACTGACATTTTCTTTTCGAAATCTTCTTTAGCAGTACTATATTTGTCAACAAAGGATTTGTAATCTTCCTGCGCTTTTTTCAGCTTAACTTCAGCCTTTTCTATTTCTTTAGCAGAAGCGCTTTCTTTGCGTAACTTTTCTAATTCAAGGTTACGTTGGGTGTATGTGTCTCGGGATTTTTGAACGTTTAACGTTACCGTTTGCATTGCCTGGACGGCTTCCAGTGTTCCAGATTCTTCTTCCTTAACCTATAAATGAATGTACAAATGTATTAATTACTTTATTCAGACTAGATAGATACCTTCCAGAAAATTTTATATTTTTTAATCTTATTACTAGAGTTCTATTTCAAATTTGTGTACAAGTATCAATGCTTTTTATTAACTAAACCTTAGGACCGAAATAACAATGGCTAATGAATTCTCATTCAAGCCAACACAAACTTAAGTATACTTTTTGTATGCGATTAATAATAGAGAAGAAAGAAAAAGCCTTATAGTGTATTTTTATGTATGAGAGAGTAATAAAACAATAAATTATGTATGCAAATCCCTAAACTGTTGATACGGGTGACTCAATGAAAAACAGATATTTGTCAACAAGTTTACAGAAGTATATAGGAAAACAATTTTAAATTGAGTATGACCACCAGGTATAAAGGTTGAAGCAGAATAGAATACAATAGTTGTGAGGGTTACTAATCCCTAAATAAGGTTGCCAGTGTCGGAGTGATGGAGGTTAACAGGTACTAATGAATTTGCAAGAAATGTAAGATGTTTATTTTATTGGTTATATATAACCAATAAAAGTTTAATAAGTACCTACCTATTTGCAAAATAAAGTTTAATTCTTTAGATAAAATAAAACGTTTTATTTTATCTATTTGCAAAATAAAGTTTAATTCTTTGCCTATTTGCAAAATAAAGTTTAATTCTTTAGATAAAATAAAACGTTTTATTTTATCTGAAATGAGTGCATTCCACGAAGTAAGGGTTTCAACAATCAAACATTTAATTCTTTAATTCCAGGAATCTACGACAGTAATTGACTAGATAATTAGCTTCTAAACTTATTCCACAGAAAATGTGATAGTGGGTTTTTCCATTTTGTATATAGGAAGGTCCAAGTGGCGTATTCAAAATTCTTAACAGTTCACTAAAAGTAGGTACTTCAGTTGCAAGGTGCAGTTTATTGTGTATACTAGTGTTATGGAAAATTTGGAAGTGCCGTGTAAACGCCGAAAAATTGGTCCTCTAACAGTTAATGAAAAAACATTAATATTTAATTGTTTTAAATCATTTACAGACAAACGTTTATGTGAAAGTGTTGATGAGACCGTTGAGTTAGTTAGCAGTACACTTGGTGTTGGGAAATCTACGATTTACAGAGTTATTAAAGAAGAGAAATGTGGTAGTTTTCAAATGCCACGTAATGCTCCAGGGAAACCAAAATTTCAAATAGAATATCATTTTAAAGAAGGACTTCGACGGAAAGTGCATGAATTCTTCTTTAGACAAGAATTTCCAACATTGGATAAAGTTCTTGTCTCAGTTCGAGATGATAAGGATTACCCAGAAATGAGTCGAAGTACGTTATGGAAACTTTTAAAAGAAATAGGCTTCCGCTGGAAAAAGAATCCCAGAAAGTCTATTTTATTAGAAAGAAGCGATATTGTCATATGGAGAAGACATTTTCTAAGAACCATAAAGGAAATGAGAAACCAAAAAAGAAAAATATTTTATCTTGATGAAACATGGATCAACGAGGGTCATACACCAAATAAATTTTGGCAGGATGAAACTGTTACAAGTCAAAGGCACACTTTTGTAAATAACTTATCTACTGGTTTAAACCCACCATCAGGAAAGGGACGCAGGCTGATAATAGTACACATTGGCAGTTCAGACGGATTTGTTGAAGGTGGTTTATTAACTTTTGAATCAACTCGTACCGGTGACTACCATGAAGACATGAATGAAAAGACTGATGTCTTTCAAGAATGGTTCGAACAAATGATAGATCTTCTTCCTAAGAACTGTGTAATAGTAATAGATAATGCAAGTTATCACTCCAGACTTATAGAAGGACTGCCCACAACCAAGTGGTTAAAAAAAGACTTGCAGAATTTGCTGAGTTCAAAAAATATTACGTACCATCCCGGATCTATAAGAAAGGAACTTTATTCGTTGTGTGCCCTTCATAAAGAAAAATTTAAAAAATACGAAATTGATGAAATTGCCAAAAATCGTGGAATGACAGTACTTAGATCCCCACCATATCATTGTGAATTAAACCCGATTGAACTGGTATGGGCACAGATAAAGAGTGAAGTTTCAAGAAAAAATACCACTTTTAAAATTCATGATGTTAAACAGTTGTTTTTGGAGGCCGTAAATAATGTAAAACCTGAAAACTGGGAAAAGGCAGTAAATCACACTATTAAAGAAGAGGAAAAAATGTGGAAGCTGGACAATATTACTGATAAAATGATCGAGCCAGTTATTATAAATCTTGGTTCTGAAAGTTCATCTTCTGAATCTGATTTGGATTTGTAACAAGTAGCTGTAAGTTTTATATTAATATTTTTATTCATCTATTTAACATACCTTAGACGGTTTTAAACACTCTTTTTCTCTTTTGTAATTTTTAAAAATTAAAAAAAATGTGAATTTTTTAAAACCCTTTTTAATGTAGGCCAGTCAGTTCTAATATAGTGTGTGATAAAAGAGGTCACTTTTGTTTACATACACATAACACTTTATAACACTGAAATAATTCATTTATTTTTTACAATTATTCAAAGTAATTTTTCAATTAATCTTGAGCACGCCCATGGAGTGGTCGGAGCTACCAGTTAAAATTATGCTAATTACTCTCTCGTTCATAAAAATAAACTATAACAAATAATTGTCCTAAAAACTAGCAACAGTGATCTCCTTTTGGTATAGTACAAACGGAATTCGGCCAGAATGTGCAGACGTTATATAAGGTTTTAATCCCTAAGTCATATTACCGATAACAGCGATGAATGGAAATGTAAAGGTCCGGACTTGCTCTCACTAATTAATGAAATTACGTGTGTAGATACACCTTAAGCATTTTTAATTTTTTTTTAACAAATGAGATGATTAAAGATATAGTTTATCAAACTATATTATTCAGTGGAAAAAAGACCTCAAAAACCTTTGAAACTTTCTGAAAATTAGTTAGAACAGTTCTTAGGAACCTGTATTTATATGTCAATAGTGCAATTGCCAAACGCTAGAAGTTATTGGAACTCCAGCCTGAATCATCGATTGATCTCAGATGTTATGTCATGCAATAGATGGGAAGAAATAAAACTTTTTTTAAATTTTGCGAACAATAACGATGCTATTGTTGCCGGTAATCCTGGTCATGATAAACTTTTTAAAATCCAACCGATACTAAATAAACTAAGGAATCAGTTACTTAAAGTTCCGAAAGAGGAATTTTTAGCCATAGATGAGCAGATAGTTCCAACAAAGGCGCGTTTAGCTATAAAACAATATAATCGGCAAAAACCCCACAAATGGAAATATAAGGCGTTTGTTCTTAGTGGTGTCAGCGGATTTTCCTACGATTATGAAATTTTTGTAGGAAGCCAAACTAATGTTGTACCCAATGGTTTTCCTGATTTAGGGGTAAGTTTAAATGTGGTTCTTCGGCTAACTCAAACAGTACCAAGACTTATAAATCACAAAATATTCTTTGATAATTGGTTCAACAGCGTCCCATTGCAAATTTATCAAACAAAACAGAGCCTGTTACCACTAGAAACAGTTAGAATAAACAGAGTGCCAAACAGCAATATGCCAAAAGAGGCTGAATTAAAAAAGAAAGGCTGAGGAACTATGGTAGAGAAAGTTGCCACAATTGATGGTACAAAAATATCTGTTGTTACATGGTATGACAACAAATTAGTCAACATTTTATCAACATATGCTGGGAGTATGCCAACAGTTGAAGTTAAACGGTTTTCGAAAAAGGATAAGATCCATATAATGGTTCCATGTTCAAAAGCTGTAACGATCTACAACAAATATATGGGGGGAGTAGATCTCCTGGGTTCAATGTTGGGATATTATAGGATCAAACTCAGATCCAAAAAATGGTACATGCGTATATTTTTTCATATTATTGATTTGATGACTGTCGATGCGTGGATTATTTGGAGAAGAAGTGACAATGAGCATAATAATTTAGCTCTGGCAGATTTCAAAATGGCAGTAGCAGGGTGTTTATGCAAAGTTAATAAAGCTGGTTTTACTACAAAAGTGGTCGTCCAACTGGAGATATGGAAAATTTACAAAACAAGAAAAGAAGGGGTCCAGCAACCAATATTCTAATGCAAGATGTATGAACAGATGGATATGGTTATCTTCCATTATGGTGTAGTGAAAGGCAAATATGCAAATATCCCTGTGGTTCAAAAAGCCTCATATATAAGTGTAATGTTTTTCCTTGCTTAAACAAAGATAGAAATTGTTCTTACAACTTTCACACTGAATAATTATTATAATTAGAAAGTAATAATCGTCATTTTTTTTATTAATTTTAGTTGAATCTTGATTTAACGCATAGTGTGCCATATATGACACACACAAAAAAATAAAAAAATACAAAAAACTAACCAAGTAGGATTTTTTTTATTTTTTCACTGTAATCTTAAGTTCCAGTTTGTAATCATAGATAAAAAATAAATAAATTCATGCAGTAAGAGGTTAACTAATTTAATTATAACTGTAGACAATACCAATGATGACAGTGATATGTGTGATAGTGATTCTGAATAGAGTTGTAAGTAAAAACTGAATTTACTTATTTTCGGTGTAAATTATCTAGCCGAATTCCGACTCGACTATACCTAGATATTTCATGTATATATTTGTGAAGATTGTACATCCTCGACGTCCTGTATATGTACAACAAAATTGTGCGAATGAAATTTTGATTATCCGTAATACCTTCCGCCCCCTTTATTTCTGATAACAGTGTTTCTACTAAATTGACATCTCCTATAATGAAATATTCCGGAAATAAATTATCAAAATGTTCGGATTTTCGAATAAGAATTATTTCACAAGTAAATGAAATTATATGTGAATAAAATCAAGATAGTTTATTGATAATTTGGAAGCCCCTTTAAGAGTGCCAATTAGTGTAAGATAATGTGTATTCATCTGATTAGTATTTTTGAAAGATTTTAAATACTTGGAGAAACGGCAGTACAATATTTCAGAATAAGACATGTTATTTGTCAAATGATACTCAAGAAAAACTAATTGTAAACAACAGAGTAAATATGTAAAACTTGCAGTATACAAAAATAGTACTTAAGCAGATTGTAAAAAAATATATAAATTGATAGATAAAACACAGAATTTGGCAACCTTTTTAAGATTTGGTTGTATGAAGCAACATGTTTTTATAACGAAATTCAGTTAAAGTTCAAAACTTAAAATTGAAAATATTAAGAACTTACCAACTTATGTTTCTTATGTAATTCTTCTGTGTACTTATGTACTTCTTTTACCAGATCTGTCACTTTTTGTACAGTTTGCATATGCAGAACTGATAATCGTTCTGCTGATGTCTTCAATACTTGCCATAATGGGGCAAATGTACCATGTACACAACAACTACCTGTTTGCTTAGCTAACTTACTAAGTAATTTTGAATTATTTTCTTCTATGTTTGACCTGTAATATTTTTTGTCATGATATTATTTAATATATATGAATTACATCATAAATGTGATGTAATTACACTAAAATTGCAAATATGCTTTTCAATTATTCTCTAAGATAACAGCTTCAATACAATATAATTACTATATACTGTATGTGCAAAAACATTTTTGTATTTCAGTCATTTTTGTATGTCAGTGGGAGCCTCCAAAAATTGGTTATTTCACAAAAAAGATTAACAATGTTTACTCTTTGTTACAATGTCTTGAGTTTAAAACATAACAGAGAAATTAAAATTCCAGAAATTAACAGAGTAATAGAAAGAAACAGCCAAACTGATTACTATCACTGAAAATCATCTTAAAACTATTATTAATACTAAGAAGGTTTTCTGATAGATTTAATTATAGGATAAATCAATAATTGTCCAATAATTGAACTTAATCGAACAAAATAATAAAAAACCAAAGTTGCGCAACGGATGAAAGAAAAAAAAAGAAAAAATCATGGGAACAATGAAGTGAAAAATGTTCATACAAGGAAATTTTAAGTGATAAGAAAGCTAAAAAGGTAAAAGTCAACAGGCCCAGAATAAATAGAAAATCTTCATATAATAAAAATTGGGGAAGAAGAACTAATGCCCCTAGAATGGAAAACGGAATAGACCTTATTTCTAAGAAATTGGTAGAAAATTAGTTAGGTAAAGCAACTATAGTTGGTACAGTATAAACCCCTGTAATAAGTGACATCACATGATACCAATACAAAATATATGTCATAGGTATGTTTCTTTTAGAATATTTTAGCCAAGTACACTAGAACTACAGCCACTAGACATATTTTATTATATACGAGTAGAAATATTATTTGAAGATTTCTATTAATGTAAACTTGAAGAAATACACCTAACTTGTTTCATTTAATTTGTATATAAGGATTCTGGTGACATTTTAGCATAAATTGGTAACACTTATTTGACAGTGGCAGTTTTGTTTTTATTATTTACTATTAATTAAACTCTGTTCTTTTTAGAATAAAATTAGTGTGATTTAATTACAAAATGTCACCTAAGAAGTTAAATAGTCATTGTAAAGAGATGGTAGCTTCTTTCATTCATTATTTTGAACAGGAATGTGATAATAACAGCTCCATTCTAGTGTTGACTGCTGTTAGGAAAGTGTGTAATGTATTTTTTAAATGTTTATGTGGATGCTTAAACTATACTTTCTAGTTTTAGGATGTAGTTGCAGCTTTAAATTTACATATTTCAACTGTAAGTTCTATCTCTTAGGTCTTAAAACTAATACACCTCGTGCTAGGCCTAATAAAGTTACCAATACTGAAATAATAAATACAAGCGAAAATCAGAATACAGTTTACAGTATGTATGAATGAAGTAAGTATACTTTTCGTTAGATATCATAAAGTGTATTCAGTTAAACAGATTTTTTTAACAGGAAACCAAATTTAATTATATTCAGAACATGTGACTTTATGGATTCAATTGAAGGAAAAAGAACTGTTGAGTGGTTGTCATATGTCACTCAGTATTGTACTGAAAGACATTGGTTTTAAATGGCTAAACAATGCTCCAAGGCAAAGAATAATAAGGGAACGGTCTCTGTGAAGAGAGCAGAATTTTTGAGATATCAAAATATAAACATGAAGAACTGTACAAGTTTGTTTTCAATAAAGAATGTATAAGAAGCTTTTTATAAGAATAAAAGAAGTGTCAAATCGATTAAAACTGATGGAAAACAGTATTTTCGGCTTTAATGGACTACCATGTGGAAATGAATCAAGCCAATGTTTTATAGTTCTTTGAAAATCAACTATTAGAAAGTTTGTCTGAACCATTCCTAATTTTAATGGATAAGGCTTCATACCATAGCATGTTGTTCGATAAAGTACAACACATGTCTTCAACTAAGACTGAAATAAAAGATTGGATAACTAACTATAAACTGCCTTTTAATGGCTATCAGCAGGTTATCAATATTTATTTTTAGGAACAAACCACCTCCAAAATGTATTGTTGATGATTTAGCAGAGCAATATGGCCATAAAACATTACATCTGCCACCATATCACTGTATTTTCAATGCTATAGAATTAATATGGGGAATTGCCCAAAACTATTATAACTGACATATTGGTGGTGATGGCTATAAAGAATGTGATGCTTTAAACATGTGGAAAGAAGTTCTACATAATGTTACACACTAGATATGGCAACATTTTATCAGTCATACAAAAAATTTAATCAAAAAGTGGTATGACTGAGAACAAATACTAGATACGTAGGAAATTCTACCTATTATAATTCACACAAACTGTGACAGTTATTCCAGTACCAGCTGTGTCATAGACAGTGATTATTAGTAAGTAAAGCATCTAATTGCTCTTTGAGCATTAAAATTAAGTCTCACTTTTAATAGGTTTAAACTGATAATGAAACAACAATTTTCTAAAAAAAAACCATAAGATAGATGAAAAAGCTATAAGAAAGACTAGAATCTGCAAACAGAAGCATGGACTACTGCATAACATTTAAGCACCACACTTTTTTAAATTGTTTACAAATTATATAAAACCATCATATGCACATTTAAGTAATGTATTGCAACTTAAATAAAGCTGAATTTTAAAATCTAGTTGTAACAAAACATTTTAAAGTAAATAAGTAATGAAAAAAAGTGTTTTTTTTTTAATTCTGTTTTACTTCTCTATATATATATCACATCAGGATTTATACTGTACCAACTGTATATAAAGCTGTTACATAATATTAACTTCACTGATCAGACAATAACTCTCAAAATCTATTGAAGCTAAAATATCAGCAGTATTTCCAGAATGGAGAGGTGAATTGTGTAATACATAATCACTGTGTGATTACCAACAACACTAACTGACAAAGAGAATATGATACAACAGAAAGTTTTGAAGTGGAGACAAAACAATCAAAGGAAACAGCAAATAAGTACCAAGACGAAGGAATAAAGAATATGAGAAGACAAAAAACAGAGAGGCAATGAAAAAGCACTGTGGTATATACAGCCACAAATACTTTGAATTCCATTATATATATATATATATATATATATATATATATATATATATATATAATATTTATAATTTAAAAGTTTTGAAGTGGAGACAAAACAAAAAGAAAGAAGAAGGAATACGGAATATAAGACAAAATACAAAAAGAGGAATGAAAAAGCAATGAGGTCTACAGCCATAAATGCTTTGAATCCCATAATATACATAATTTAATCTATGGCTTCTGATCTGCACATTTCAAAGATCAAATTTATTTACAATTTGTTGTTTCGCACAAAATTTCCAAAAGCATAATTGAAATAAATGACATTTAATGACTCTCTACAATAGCTATGGCTATATTAAACTATGAAGACCTCAATAGTAATTTACTTTGATTAAAACTTATTAACCTGAAGCAGAATTATATGACTAATATATAAAGTATTTAAAGTTATCTACATGGGTTAATTAAATAGCAAAACAAATTCACATTGAACTGCAAATCACATAGTGGTCAGTTTAAAACTGGATGAATTTGATTTTGAATAAATATAATTACTAATATGTTATGTAAACCTTACCTTTCTCTTAAATATTCAGTAAATTCTTTGCTTGCCACCAAGCCGTACTTCATGTTATGATATAGTACATCAAACCCATTATTTTTTTCACCCTAATCAGTTTAAAAGTATAATTTGATTAATACACATTCTGTATATGGTTATTTTCAAACACTTACCCAAAAGTAGTCCTTAAATTCCATCGTCATTTTAAATATGTAGTCATACCAATTTCTATTAAATAATTAAGACTCTTTACAAAGGGCACAAGAGTTCAACTTTTGATGTAAACAATTAATTTGACAATGTTATATTGTCAGTTCATAATCTATATAAACTACTTCTCAACCAAATCACTGTCTAATTATAAATATTTTTCAGTACCACAAACTAAAAACTTAAAATCTAGCACTACAATAACTAAAATTTGGAGTTGGAGCTAACTAGGACTTTTATCATTTTATTTTATGACACATGAAAAATAGGGGGCGGAACCACAAATCTCCTTCTTCTTCTTTTTTTGGAGTGACATTTCCGTTGAGAGGAGATTTACCAGCACATTTTCTCTTTTTAGGTACTATTTAAATAGTGCAGATTTTAATGTGATTTCATTTACATTTCTTGTTAATTAATAATTAATTATGTTTATGAAGTATAATTTGTTGTGCATATTAAAATAAAAGTACATTTTAAGCCAAAATGTTGGCTGAGTTGCGCCAAATGTAGGCAACTGGAGGGACTTCAGTTCTACAACTATTGTATGATTTTTATTCGCCGTATAAGGATTTGACTTTACTTAACTATATTTATTTTCTTATTGTAGTATAACGTGAAGAAGAAAAACTATTAATGAATCCTTTCAGGCCAGTAAAAAGAATATAGATAAGCATGCAATAGTGTATATAATCGATTCAACTTGACCATAAAGTCTGTTTATTAAAGACTGTTTAAACTGTCTGCAAAAATAACGGTGTCATCTGTATAGCGAATGTTGTTTAGGCGTTCTCCATTTAAAAGGATTCCATGTTCGCAATTTTCCAAGGCTTCACTAAATATTTCCTCTGAATGTAGGTGAAAGTATACATCCTTGCCTAGCGCCTCGCAGAATCTGGATCGCTTCCATCGGTTCATCTCCAAGATTTGTTCTTATTGTGGCTGATTAGTTCCAGTATAAATTTTGTATTATACGCCGGTCTTTATCATATATTTGGACTTTTGTTAGAACATCCATCATTTTTCGGTGTTGGCTGTGCCAAATATGCTTTTTGATAGTCCACAAAGCAGGTGTAGATATCGCAAGTCATATCTCTGCATCTTTGGAATAATACCTGTAGACTAAACACTGCATCTCTCGTACATACGCCTTTCATGAATCCAAACTGTATGTCTTGTATTCTCTTTTCGCATAGCTTGTATATTCTGCGATGTATCATTTTAAGAAAAAGTTTTAGTGTATGGCTCATTAGACTTATTAGCCTATATTCTCCGCACTTTTTCGCTCCGTTTCTTTGGTAACGTAATAAATTCCGAAACTAGCCAATCTTTTGGAATATTTCCTGTATCATCAAGAAGTTTAGGAAATTCAGACTGTACTCCGTCTGGTCCTGGAAAATATTAATAGTACCTATTAACATAAAATATATGTAAATGATTCTACATTCCTAGGTGACCCTTAGTGTCTGAGGGTCTATGCATCCCTACAACATCTTAGAATAATCTTCGGCTTTTCCCATTATGAGTTCGCCGTTTTCGTCCTCCACATGACTCTATTTACCCAGTCATCTCTGATATCTCTATCTATCATAGCATTTCCTATGTATGTTTTCCATCTTAGAGCAGGTCTTTCTCTCCCAGCGGGTCCCAGTTCAATATTCTTTTCTGCCACCTGTGCTCTGGAATTCTCTGAAAATGCCCGTACCACTGCAGCGGTTTATTTTCAAATTTTTTGTAATTGAGAATTCTACTTCCATTCTGTTTCATACTCTGTGTGGGGTATTAACAAACAAATGTACTATTACGAATTACTTAATAGTACTTAAATTAACAGAACTATTCTTTCGATAACTCTGGCGAGAAAAAAATGGACTTTTCCTCATAGGTGCAAGTAATTATTAAAATTTAAATGGTTGCAATAAACAATAAAAAAACAATTTATAGGTTTAGGTAAAACTTACCGCTGGGTCTAATTACCAGGGTTTGCACTACGAAACAACGAACAAAACCAATTCAATATTGCCATGCGTGCATGGGTTCACTTGCCGGGTTACGTCTTTTCTTTTCAACGACTCGTGCTCTTCTCTCTTAAAGGGAAGCATTCCACGAGCCCGATGGCGGTACTTATAGGGATCGTAGGAATACAGGGAGGACAAATGTTTTGATTAGTTCACACAACCATATATGAATTTAAACACTCTGTTTTTATTCTATACGCTCTGGTAATTGTTGTGAAGCGATATTATTTCGATTTTATTATTAGTAAACGGCGTATTTGATTTGCGCCTCGTACAAATAATATATCTTGTAATTAAGTAATGATAATAGTAAATATAATGACTTTAATTGCTTCGCTCAA
Source organism: Diabrotica undecimpunctata (assembly GCF_040954645.1). Lineage (NCBI taxonomy): Eukaryota > Metazoa > Arthropoda > Insecta > Coleoptera > Chrysomelidae > Diabrotica > Diabrotica undecimpunctata. The sequence continues at coordinate 55,559,508 of NC_092812.1, forward strand.
GGTTTAGTTATGTGAGATGTACATTCCCTAGTAACTGTTAGAGCACATAACTCTGTATAATTGTAATCTGTGCATATTATTTAGTGGTAAGTCCCTCTCCCTTTTAAATGATACAAAAAGAGGACAGCGTAAACTAAAATACTGTTACTACTCTAGGAGCCAGGTGGAGTTGATTATGCACTTTTATATCCCCTCGGTAACCACCATTATTTAATCCAAAATAAATCTTCCTACAGGGTAAAAATTACAAATTATTTCTGCTAACCGAGATGGTATTTGGAAATTTTTGACTAATTCTTCAACTAAAATATCAAGAGATACACTATCATATGCTTCCCCTTTATCCATACATATTGCAGGTAAGTAAGTTATTCGTAAACGTGTTCTGAATATCTGTCACTAAAGTTGTAAAGGCATCTAAAGTACTTCTTCCTTTTTTGTACCCAAATTGATGACAGAAAGACCACAATTCCAATCTCTGTTTAATCAGTCGTTCTAAAGTTTTAAGAAGGCACGACATAAGAGGTATAGCTCTATATGACTGCGCCAAATGCAATTTTTGCCTAGTTTAAGTATTGGTATGATAATAACATCTAGAAATTGAGGAACTACACTTTTATTGTTGACTACTTCATTAAATATTTCCAATAGAAAGATTTTAGCTATTTTTGGAAGGCATTGCATCATGGAATATTTAATATTATGCAATGCTGGGCTTGTGTTATTTCGTATTATTTCATATTCTAGTTCTCTAAAATTAAAGGATTCTAGCAGAAAATGGTTTTGCTCATTTGAAACACCGCTGTAACCTTTAGGTAGTTGAACTGATGGAGGAGCAATTTGGTCAAAAATTTCATCGACTAATGTATCGTTTAGACATGTTGTATTAGAAATAGGTTTTCTATTTATCTTTCTGGCTTGATTCCATAATGATGAAGGAGTATTATTGTTCAAGTCGGAGACAAAATTTTTCCCACTTTCTTTAGCTATTGCTTTTAATTTTTGCCATGATATCTTGACATTTCAAGTAATTTTCAAAGTTAGAGTTTTGTTTATAATTTGAAAGTGCTCCTTTTCTCTCTTTGATAATATCATCACAATGTGTATTCCACCAAGACGCAGAATTTCGAATTTTGCCTTTAAAAGCTTTATATTGTGGAATTGACAGTTGAGCTGCATAATTTATACAATCAATCAAAAAATTATATTTCTCTGACGTATCTTCTATTTGGTGATAGTTATTGAAAAATTGCTCAGCTGAGATTTCGTACACGGACCAATTAGCCTTCCTTATATTTCATTTACTTTTCGGAATAATTTCTTCAGGTAAATTAATGTTTTTAATCTCTATATAGATCATAAAATGATTTGATCCCCGAGTATCTGGGTATACAGACCAATTAATTTTATTGACTAGATCTGCCGTAACAAATGTAATATCGATAGCTGACTTATTTTGATCTGGTTGGGTTAAAATAGTAGGTTCTCATTCTAGGTTCTATAAATCATTATAACTAGATCCCGAAATGGTATGATAAGCATTGAAATCTCCACCTATAATTAGTAAGCCTGTGGGAATATGTTTGTCCAATCATTTACTGTGCTTTTAGATTTAGGAGGTTTGTATATAGATAGACACAGACTTCTATTTCGGTATTGAAGTTATAATTTAGTTTTAGTTCACTGAAGGTAATTGTATCGTGAATTAGAATAGCTACGCCTCCATAGCTATCGTCCCTATCTCTTCTAATAAGATTATAACCATTAAAAGAATATTCATAGTCTCTTCTAACCACGTTTCACTAATGAGCATAACATCGATTGTTTTATTGTTTAAATATTGCACTAAAATGCATTTATTTGAGATAATAGATCTAGCATTCCACTGACTTATTTTTAAAACATGTTGTAAGGCCATTAGAAGATAGTATTGTTTATTGTTTCTAAAACTTGTTCCAAACCAGTGATTATTGTCTTATCCTGTAACATTTTTATATCTTCTATGAACAAATATGTTTTAAACTAATAATTATAAAAGTTGTTACACTTTTTTTTAATTGGTTTTCTACATTTGGTTTATGCGGTAAAGGTTGGTATGTCCGAATGTAAAAGGGAAAAAGGTTTATGTATTGGAGATTGTGTGCTAGGAGAGTTTGGTTTCGTTTTCTTTCCTGTGGACACATCTGAGCTATTAATCGATTGGGGGGATGTTAGAAAATGAGGTTTGTAGGTAACTGCGCCTGACTGAGTTGAAGCAGAATTTTTATTACTTTTTGGTAGTATAGGATATTCTTGTTCATTATTTTCAGGTAAATAAAAAGGATTTTAATTCGTAAGACTAGAAAATGACTGTTGATAGAAATTTTTTGCTTCTAAAAAAGTAGTTTTTTGTTCAATCATTACTTTTAACCTTTTTTTTGTTTTTCATAAAAACACTTTTTCGATATTGTCAAATGATCATTACTTTTACAATGTATACAATACATAGCTTTATCACAAGTATGATTATCAGTTTTAGTTTGACCACACTGAATACATAACTCCTGGGAACTTTTGCACTGGTTTGAGACATGTCCAAATTTCAAACATTTATAGCATAGAACAATCCTATCAATAAATTGTTCGACAGGAAAATAAACTCTGTTAAAAGCTATAAAGTTGCGTAAAATATTACCCTCAAAAGTTAAAAATAGAGTTTCTTTATCTATATAGTCAATTTTATCTACTCTTTCTACCCTACGCTTTGTCCTATAAATATGTACAACCTTAGACGTGGATTCAATGTTTTCCCTGAGATAATTAATGTCATATTGAGTATCTACATCCCTAACTAAGCCTTTAATTTCTAACAAACAGTTTGGTATGTATGCTCTTAAATTTTGATTTTTTAGTGATTCATTTATATTAGCTTCTAATAGTGATGATAGTAAAACCTTAATAAGACTTCTTCCAATACTTTTTATTTCTAGTTTGTTAGTTTTTTTATTTCTAGTTTAGTAATTTGTTAGTTTCAAAATTTTAAATAATATATGGCCTACTGTCGTGGAATGTAGTCTACCCAAGTTTTCGCTTCCAATTTTTTCAATATATACCCAAATATTATATAAATTGTACTTATCTGAGACCAGGTTAAAACATTTAATATCCTTTTTATTTCCTATAGGCAAAGTAGCACTTTTAATTATATCACTTGTTAGAAAATTATTATATTCCATCGCACAATGTTTAATGTTCACATCAATAAAGTGATCTTTCGTCTGAGTTCCCCATTACGGGGAAACAATTTAGTTTGTTTATCTAGAAATTCACTTTATTTAAATTTATTTATTCACTAAGCTATTAAATTTACACTAAGGTACTAAACCACTATAAAATTATCTTTTTCGGGAGCTATTTTAGATTAGACTCTATTTGACGTAATTTGTAAAAAATAAACAATATTCACTACAACAGAAAAAATTGTAATGACTGTTGATTTGTTATTAAAAAAATAAAATTATCAATTTAAATAAAAAAATATGTACTTACCTACAATCTAATAAACAAAATTAAATGACTTTCAATCAAACTAATTTATATTATTTTGTTTTGTTGAAAAGTAAGTTTATTAAAAATTCTGCAAAAGTAGAATATAATATCTTTAGGTATACTACTAACCCATAAACAATATTCTTCGAACATACATCAAAAACAATTAGTAAAAATGCTTCAAATCATCTAAAATAAAGATTTAGGATTTTTTAAGGGACCGCATATTTCCTAATAAACTTGATAAATTTAAGAGGCTAATTTTATGATGTGTTATAAATTATAAGTTTATAGAATTCGTACCGGCACAGGTAATAGAAAAGAATCTAGCCGCAAAAATCATTTTAAGAAAAGTCCAGAAATTAGTCATGGTCCAGTGGATAATGCTTTAAAAACTGAAAATGGGTTATTTAGTATGAAGGACAAAAGGGGAAGGCAGGCTCTTTAAAATAAAACTAAAAATAAACTTGTACAGAAAATAAGGACCCCACTGAGAGCTTTTGGACTATAATAATCACACTATTGTCAGAAAAGTTCAAATAGGTCCATCAGCAAAATGTTTAAGCTTTATATGGAACAGTGCAAAAGTCGTGCTCAAGCTCATGTTACTGAAGTCACTTATTGTAGAATTTTTGGAAAACATTATATGTCATTTTTTAATCCAAAGAAGGACTAGTGTGAAATTTGCAACCAGTACAAGGACAAAACTATTGATGAAGTAGATTATAAGCAACATCTACGAAGAAGGAACGAAGCAGCGGAGGCAAACAATCTGACCAACTTTGAGCAGCTGAAGAAAAAACGTTTTTAAGTGCTTCGTTCGATTTATAAAGTATATTGTAAATACTATCCTCAGATATGTCACAAACGTATTATTCTCATGGAAAGATATTAATGGTCAACATGGCAGCTCCGAAATTGGAATAGCATTGATAAAGTGGATAAAAACTCTGCCAAAAGGCATCACAGAGATCAGTGTCAGTTCATTGCCGCATTATTTTTGTATGTTGTAACACATACCCAAATTGAGATTTTACAGCATAATTTTATGGAGAAAGGACATTCGTACATGGAGGTAGACTCAATGCAGTGCCATTGAGTCTGCCAAGAAAAATGTTTTTATTTTTACCATGAACGATCTGTTAAATATGTTCAAGTTGGCCTGTTCTACAAGACGCTACACAAAGAGCGGTGCCTACAAAGTTGAAGAATTACGGTATTCTGACTTTGTCGATCTTAATTCCTTAGCACAGGTGTTCTTAAAAAACAGAGTCAAAGATGAGTATCGTGGTTAAAATTAAAAGTAATGCGTTGTGAGAAAAGTAAACCTATCTGTATTCTTTATAAGTACAATTATAGTGATTCTAACTATAAGATTCTTAGAATATATGACAGAGGCAGACCAGCTGTTATTCCTAAGAACATTCCAATGTTATACAAAGAGTTTTTATCTATACCAAACAAAAAAAAGCCCCTTTTAATTGTGTAGAAACAAAATTATTCCGTCAGAGTTCCATGAGTGGTATAAATCGATTCCAGTGGACAAGATAAAAAAGGTTCTCATACCGGAACCAGCTATTAATAGATTTTATACAGATTTAAAATTTTTTTATGACTGATCATAGTTGTCCACAATATTTAAATATGGTGGTTAAAAACCAACGTTTTTAATACACAGGACATCAACATTGCAGTCACAGAAAGCTAATATCCGATTTTATAAAAAAATTCCAAGATAAACTTTAATTTCTCGAAAACAGTAATTTTTGACATGGTCAGTCTTTGCAGTATGCCGACGATATGGTTTGACTCTTCTCCAAAACCGCCTCTGGAGAGTCAAAGAGACTATTAACATTACCAGAAAGAGATCTATAGCAGGTTAACAATACTATTTATAAACAAATACTATTTATACCATTTATTTCAAAATGCTTATCAGTAAAATATTTGTCAAGGCTTATTACATTACACGACAAAGTGTTTTTTTTATCCAGGTATACAGTAATGAATGATAGACGCTAAAGGGTTCCATATTTAAGAAAAAAAGGAAATTTATACAATTAAAAACTTCAATGTCATTTATTAAATCATTGATTTTATCAACACTCACACTTTACATTTAAACATAGAAAAATAGACGCTTTATTTTGCTCCCAAACACAATTTCACTTTTTTGAATTGTTTGGGAATTCCCATTATGTTGTTTATCAACAACTGGACTATTGATAACGACTTTGTTCTTGCGATTACTGAAATATATCAGTACTATAGTTAACCTGAAGCGGTTTATACGTTTTTATAGTTCTGACAAATATGAAAGGCGAAAATAGTCAAAGGAAACGTCACTGTACGAGAAGTGTTTACAAAATTCTAAAACAATTTAAAGAACGTAAAGGTAAGTCGGATAAGTCTGTTGAAAAAACAAACCAGAGGAGAAAACGTATTCAGCTTGAAGAGGATATTAAGTACGATTTTCGCAGAAAATTCCATGCTTTCTTTTCCTGAAATAAAAGTCCAACCTTAAAGAAAGTAACAGCCGAAATAGATTCAGACGATTTGATACCCAAAATAGCACGACGTGTACTATTGAAGATATTATTTAGCGGCGGAGATATTACCTGAAAAAAAAATTTAAGAGTATCGTCGTAAATGAAGAAAATCTTCTATTTAGACGAAACTTGGCTAAATTAAAGCCATGCTATCCCAAAGGTGTGGCAAGATTTGTAAGTTAGGAACCGTCGACAAGCATTTATTGAATGGTTATCATCTGGTCTGAAAACAGCAGCGAGCAAAGGGCAAAGACTTATTCAAAAACACGCATTTTGGATTTTTCAAAGATTTTATTAAACCTTGAACCAAATTTTGTCGTTGCTATGGACAATGCATCTTATCATAGTGGACAATTGGAGCAGTCATGAACAACTGCCAGTCGAAAAACTGACATCATGAACTGGTTCTCTCAAAGAAATGTGTGTTCAAATAAAAAATCGAGTAGCGAGATTAAGGTTAACTTTTAAAATAGATTATGTGAAAGGTCTGCTAGCTAATGCTATAAAAATCGTCACGCCAGACTCATGGAGAAATTGCTTTACACAAACTATAAAAGAAGAAAGAAGAATGTGGAATCTAGACACTAGAGTGGATGTTTCCGTTGAACCTTTAATTCTCAATGTGACTAATAGTGATTGCAATAGTTCTTTATCATCCGACATGTTTTCTTCAGACGATAGTTAATACAATGACCTTTTGTGGATGTCAAAGTTAATTTTGCTTACATACATGTCAAATTAAAATACTTACGTCTTCTATAACTCCTACATACGTTACTAATTTTAAAAGCTAAATATGCTTCAAGTATGTTTTAAATACATAAAAAAATATAAATTAGGTAAAAATACTTTTTTCAGTACATAGAAATTTTTTTAAATTCACTAACATAAACGATACGATACTGTGTGTGCAGTGTACGACCAGATTGAGTGATATATATCTCTCTCTAACGTGCGGCTTCGATTATGTACTGTTCTTTTCTACTAGTCAGCGTTGCCACGTTTTATGAAATACTTTAAAAAGTCCGTTATTCTGTGACTATTTGACTGTATGTGACTTATTAATATATAAGTTGAGAAATTATCTATAATCACAATTTACAAACAGTTTTATCGTTAAAACTAAATTAGGATTTCTCAAGAATTTAGTGCCTAGACATTTTGAGTTGTAAGAACGTCATGGCTGTCTTAATATATCCAACTAAATCATCAAATGAAAGATATTGCCGGTGTGTGTATTAGAACAGGAAAATAAAACAAGAGTTTATAAAAATATCCTTTTATTTATTAATGTTTTATTTGAAACTGTCTGAATTTCACATATACTAGAGTAAAAAATATCTTAACATAATATCACTGTTTGCAAAATAGCCTAGAGCAGTTAGTATACTAGAGACGTGAGAGACAATCGTTCTAAAATAAATTTTTAGAAAATACACCAAAAAGCTGAGGAAGAAACTGTAGGAAATAATTATTAATTACCAAAGATTTGTCGGTGAAATATAAGAATCCAAACAAAATAAACAATTGAAGATAAAAAAGTAAACGACTCGGGCATCATTTCTGTAAACCAACGAAATAATCAAATTATAAAGACAACCAGTTACTCTGGAACCATACCTCTGAAACCTGGATACTAAATAGGAAGGACGAGAAGCTGGAATTAATGATGGCTGTAAGAATAGCACACCAAGAAATGTACATTTAATTCCTTAAAATTACTTTCTTAGATACCACAAAATGTCAAGTGAAAGAAACATTTACCCGATGTTTCCATGAGATACAACATAAAGATGCAATAGAAAAACCAATGACGTATAATATTATAGACTCAGTGAATGCTGTAGAGTGTCATAGACATGATACCTTTGTTTACATTATTATTATGATACTAAGTTACTTAAAAATTCACGATTATTTATAAAGGGACGTTGTGTTTTCATATTTTATGTGACACGCAAATTTTATTTTAAATTTTTGAGGGTCATTTACTTAATATTTTAGTAAAATGCAGTTTAAGTGTCCGCGGGCTTTCGAAAAGCCAAACATCACTTTTCAGGTAAGTCATTATTGTTTTATGAACATTAGATTGTGTTGATAGTCAGTGAAGGCGTTTAGTTTATTTAATAAATAAATTATTATACATTATACTGAATACTTAACCATTTCAATTAAATGTTTTGTTTTTTGTTATTAAAATCATTTAAATATAATTTTTCTAACAAGGTTTTTTTTCATAGGTTTCCTTTTAACAAAGAAAATAAACACATTATAAAATAAACGTGCACGCCAGTGTTTTAGTAAACATAATACCTTCAAGCAGGTCTTTATGACACCCGATTATATATGTATCAAGTATAGAAGGCTGAGGGGTCTATTTATTATACGTCATTGAGAAAAACAAACTGTAAATATATCGAAAAGGGATATAATACATACACGAGACGAAACATATCGAAAAATAGGAATAACCAAGATGAGGAGAGATGACAGTACATAAACAAACAATTTAATAAAAAAAAATGGTTAAAATCCACTTTAAATAATAATAAAACTTCCGGTAAGTACTTATAATAGCTAATATGAATTAACATAAAATTATATTTAACTGATGATATAAAACATACATTAAGTTACACAATTTTTAAAACGACTCTTTTAAATAAAAACACTAAATTGTTACGAAAAGAAGATTTTAACCGATTGTTTTTATATAATATTTCAAAGATAAAAATTACACAAATAGGTATAGATACGGTCACTGAATAGTTTACACCTTTATTTTTACATGCAGTATCGTACGGATTTGCTAAAAGTCAAAAATTTCGCGCCTATTGAAAAATAAAATAAAAAGTTATTAAAGATGTCCAAAATGCTTAGAATGCACGTGAATTATGCTAAAAACAAGAACAATTGCCAAACACGAAGAAGGTTAGTCACTAAGGCAAGTTGATGCAGATTTGAACGTGAGCCCTATCTGCATATGGAAAATCAAACAAAGATGGGATCATTTTCACTCTATAGCACGGTTGGAAGGTTCAAGAGGGCAGAAGATCTCCACATAGCAACAAAATAAGGTGTTTGCAAAAACACAGCGTTTCCGGGCAGCATTCGCACTGCACGTAGAAGGGTCAAAGCAAGTGAATTGATAAATTGTGCAGATGCAAGGCAACCTTTTTTTGACAGAGGATTACAAGAGTAGACGAGATGCATTTTATAATGAATTCATAAACCGTGAAGACAACTTTTGGTCAAATATCTTATAAGAGTTTATAGGCCGAGAAACTATAGGTTTGATGAACGGTAGATCATTAAAGAAATAGTGGAGGATTCTCGGTCAATGAATCATGGATGGATAAGTGCTGAAGGCAAGGGCATTTGAAAAATTAACAGGATTATATTACAAACATAATGTTGAGAACATAATATTTTGCCATCAGTGATCCAGAGATTCCCTAATAATATCTTCATCTTCCAACATGACAATTGCCCGGTGTATACGAGTAGAATAATTCTACCAATTATTGGTCGAGCATGGTTGGAAGAAAACCATGTTAATGTTCTTCCGTGGCCTTCCCGGAGTCCAGATCTCAACCCCATTGAAAATATTAAAGTTAAATGAACGAAACCTGAAGCCACGGAGTAGAATGGAACTATGGGAAGTAATTGAGCAGGCATGGGATGAGTTTGTTGAATATAATATGAGAAGATTGGCGCCTATCTATGAACAGAAAATTGCAGAGAAGTTGTGTTGACAATAATGGGTGTTAAATATCAAAATATTAACCAGATATTGATATTGATGTTTGTTCACGTTTGGCTTACTATAAGATACGAGAGTGTTTTGATATTATCGTTGCAATACATATCAACGCGTGGAGGATGATCTCAAAAGGAAAGACAACTTTGAACGTATTGTAGTCTGGATAGTGTCAATATTATGATCTTTGGGATGTGGTGAGTTTTATTAAGCAAACTATACTTGGCAAGCCTTGAAAGTAAGCCAATTAGACGATTGAGCCTGCAGTTACCTTCAATTTACCTTATAGAAGAAATCAATATATAGTCCACGAGCTATCGAAGAAGCAAAAGAACCAGGGGGCGAAACTATTCCTGATCCTAAGCATAATCACCCTACCTTATCTTATACAATGGTGCTTCCACCAAATATTAAGTGTTACTGTTTCATTATTTAATATAAAATATATTTAAAATAAATTTAAAATATTTTTAACCCAGAATTCCTTATTTTCTTATTAAGAACATAATCCGTTTTGGTAAAAAAACTTCTTTCTATAATTTGTATTTTGTTACATTTTGTAAAATAGATTTATTTTAACATTTTAATCAACCTATTATGGGTCCGCCACTGGTGATTAACGTCATTTTGACGTAAAATGTGCGTTTAAGCGAGAAAAAAATTAAAAAAATCAGCTACTAGATATGTAAGGGTGTAAAATATTCAATGGCCACAGCTGTACATAGAAATATTACAATTTAATTGTTTATAATAATATAATATCTAAAACGGCTGTTCTGGATTCCTGTTTATTTTCCAACGATTGAAGTACATCATGTATTCGTTATCCCCTTACAATCTAATTCTATATTCATTACTATCACAGGCAATTTATATAATCACAGATAAAAATGTGGTTGCTATACCCCACAATTGTCTTTTGTAGTGTTAAGGAAAAATTGTAACTAGAAAAACGTGTATCAAAGACAATTTTTCCTTCACCTGAAAGAGTACAGTTATTGTCGGAAAAAATGTGAAATCGTGAAATATTACAAATGCGATGGTTTAAAGGTTTAAGCAAAATAAAATAAGCTATGTAATCACATTGCTAAGTTTAAGTAAAAAAAAATGCACACGTTAGTATTACAACATAAAGACATAACATGCTTGCAATTTAAGATGTAGACAGTTGGTCACGGTAGCTTAAGTACAATTAATACACCAGGGAAGTAACGATTATTCCAAGACACTCTTTGGTACAGATATCTAACAACTGCTTTTCATAAATTTGGTGATAACAGTATGTAATAAACAAAATTTGCAAAAGATTAAGGCGAAGACCGTTAAAATGACACAATTTTACTGCAAAAGCATAGAAAATCCTTTAAAATGATAGTTTGTTAAGTTATTTTTGTCAATTTGTTGCTTAATTATTAAAAAAAAAAACTTCAAACGTTGATTTTTAATACTTATTAATAACTTTGCTAAAAATGACAAAAACCTTCGAGTAATTTGTTTAAACGATTTAAAATGAATATTTATTCTGCAAAATTTTACTTTTCTCTTATATCTTTTAATAATAAATTTTCCAAAAAAATTAATTAATTAAGTTTTTTTTAAATTATGCATATTATTTTTAAACTACTTTTCTTGACTCAAAAACATTACAAATTGTTATAAACTTTGTATAATTATAAATAAAAACAATCAAATTAAGTATGCAAAATGTAATATTTTAATGATATACTTTCATTAATAATTGGAAATATTTTAACTCTAGATTCCTGAGCTCAAAAAAGTAAGACTTAACTCAAATAAAATGTGGCTCCTTACTGAGTTACAGGGTGTTTTATTCAAAAATTAAAAAAAAATATATTTTTAACCAGTAGTTTAAAACTATTTGACATATCCTTGTCATATATGGAACGAAGTGAAGGTACTGTTCACTATACCAAATTTGTTTTAAATTAATTTTGTAATGTTTTTGAATCAAGAAAACTAATTCTAAAAATAAAACGATAATTTAATCGCTTCGCTTTTAATCCCTTCATTTTTAAAGGAATCGTTTTGAATTTTTTTTCAATGGTACTTTTTAAATTTCTTAATGCTTATAAACAAAGCTGCGGTGAATTTTTGAAAAAAAGGTCAACTCAAGTGTTAAGGGTCTTAAAGCAATTTTATTTTTTTTTAAATTCGTGTAAAAATACCAACATTTCGTATAAAAGAATTAACTACTTTTAATTTGATAATATAAGCCTTTCTCTTAAACTCGGTGCTTTTGGAATTCATGTAGACCCAATAGTTTACGCATAATAACGTTGTAAATAAAAGCTTTCTGGGATGAAAAATCTCAATTTTGCAATAACTCATAAGTGAAACTGCTTGAAATTCTTATAGCTGAATATCTGTGATATTGTCCCCATTTTTACGCAAAATTAACATTTTTTTATGCATTTTTAGAAAAGTTATTAATAATTTTCAAAAAATCGACTTTTGAAACTATTCTTGCAATAAATAAGTACCAAATTACCAAAAATAGCTTTACAAACTCTCATTTTAAAGGCTTTTCTTACCTTTGGTATTTAAAATCAAATAGCGATCTTACATTGTTTATGAGTAAAAAATGACGTTTACTATTTTGTTCATTAGATATTGTTACAAATTTATCAAAAGCAATTGTTAAGATACCTGTATCGAAGGGTGTCACGAAAAAGGCTTTTTTTACCAATTTCTCTGGTCTATAATAACAAATTATTATTCCCTCTATGCCCCTTCGATTTTCTCTTTTTCTAACCCTTTTAATTCGTTGCAAGTCTGGATTTCTCTTTGTCAATATTCATTCTGTGTTTTTGAAGCCTACTCACATTTCTTTTTCTTAAAAATCCGAAATTTAGGGCTTGTCTCGTAATATTGTTTCATTTTCCAAGGGTGTATGCAATACATTTCCAATTGTTTCTTAAAATTGTTGTTTTACTAATTATTTCACTGTTAAAACCTACATATTTTTTCTGAGTAATCGAAGCTACGCTAATTTCTCCAGCGTGATAAAAAATAGTACGCCCTTATTTCTTCGGATTTTGTGAATAAAGCAATAAATCGCAATCTGGCCTTTCGACGAAAGACTACTGAAATTTGTGTATCAAAAAAGTTACTTTCTAACCTTCCCAGAAGGTAAATATTTCAATCTTAGTTGTTTAGCTTCCTCAACAGAAGATTGCTCGCTTGTCGCATAATTCTTTGTATTCGCAATTCGCTTTAATTTGAAACGTTCAAACTTTTTAAATTTAGGAAATACGAGGACTAGTGAACGTGCTAAAGTGTGTGGTTCAAGAATTAAACACAAGGTGTAAGAACTACCGCAAATATCATTAGTTGTAAGTGATTAAGTATAAGTTATTGGTATGTTTTGTTTTATATCTTATTTTATCATTCCGGCAGTTTATGCTGACAGTCTTTCGACCTAGCTCCTGAGCCGCCAACGAAGTTTATAAGAACAGTTTATCATCTAGTATTTCCCATAGACTAGTCAACTGCCCGCAACTTGTTTATTCTCCTTTTTTCTGTGTGCCTAAAGTACCTGAGTTACTGTTATTGACGGTCTACATTTTCATCAGTCACGATAAAACATACAATGTTGGTTATTGGTTTTATAAAATCGAAATAATCGAATCATAAATTTGAATATCTTTTCAAATGTATTAATTTAGAAAAATGTGATCACCCTAATTAAATATATAATTAATAAAATAAAACTCACCAAATATTTAGCCTTCTTTCCATATTACTCAGGTTTCTATTTCCCAGTCTACAATTTCCATAATTCCATAGGAACGTTACTTTTAAAACAGATGCCTTTATATCTAAACCAATAAAAACTACTGTCTTCTCAAAATTTTTAATAAATTTTCACACATTATACTAAAAAACTCACAACACATGTTTTGGTATTACCTCTAGTTTCAATTGAGTAATTTTACTGTTGATTCAAAGTTATCATTAAAATACTTGGTTTGTTTTCAAGTATATCGAGTTTTTACTAATTTTTTTACTAATCGTTTGGGAGCAAATGTTTTGTTAATTTTGGCTAGTCTATCCACACTGGATCACACAAACAAAACCAAATTTTATTCTATGATTATTGAAGTAAATATAGGAGATTTGCAGCTTGTTTGTGATAATTAGAATTTTTTATTTCATTAAAAATATACATTTGTCAAATATGAGTCAAAAATCTTTTCTCCACTGATCCAATTGTTCTCATCGGATACATTTTTACATTATAGCCATATAGGGTGAAGCGGGGCTTAAAAGTACGCGGATATAAGGTCCACCATAAGAATCTTAAAAACTAATGACCTATAGTTCTTTTTATATATGTCCGCGAAGAAAAAAAGACGTGGGAGACATAATGTATCGCTAGTATTCGAGATATACGAAAGAGTCTCAAAATTTGTATTACCCCAGTTTATCTGTGAAAGAATTATTGATTTCACGTAAAAATCTTATACAGGTTTTTGATGGTTCTAAAAGGTATATCAGGGATAACTGATGATCACAAGTCCTTGAAGACTTACAGCTAATTTTGCTTTGTTTTTTTTTTAACAATCATAAAAAGTCAAAAAATCATTTCTTATATATTTTAGAAAAAACAGTTCAAATAAAAGTTGTAGATCTTAAAAAGTTCTTTCGTTTGAGAGTTTCTAAATTAAAATCATAAACAATTGACCGAGATAATTGCAAAAAAAACTTTTGATTTTTGAAGTAATTTACAAATGTCAATAAGTTTGTTTATAAGACATGTAATATAACAACTTTTCGTTACTTTGTTAACGAGTAATTGAAATGTGATAAATCCGAGCTATATAGACCAAATAGTTTGTAAGTGATTCAATTTGTTTATCCAAGAGAGCGAGTATTTAAACAACTATGATTGCCTAAGCAGTAAGAAATCAGAATTGTTATTAAAAACAGTTTGAAAAAAGGACTTTTAGCTTATAAACATTTATAATAACTTTGATATTTTTATGTTACGCGTTTGTAAGTAGGCTCACTGAAAAGATGGTGAAAATAGACAATCTTAAAAAAATCTATGACCAATAGGAACCAAGATGAGATTTTTTTCATAAAATCATATTTCCATTTTTTATTAACATTAAAAGCTGAAATATGAACAGATTATTTATTTATTTCACAACTCATTTCCAAAATAAAATATTAAAATGTAATTACAAGTATGAATTTTACATACACACATATAGAAATAAATATACCTACATGTACTGTACATAAACACATCCATATCTCAGTGTATCTATGCCAGAGGTACGCACTAAGATATAGTGATCGAAGTAGGTTGAAAGCTAGATTTAATGGCTTTGGTGTTGGTGTTGGAGATATCTATGTTGCTATTTTTTAGAATTATATTGCACTGCCTAATCATGTTGTTTATGGGCGAGCAATGTGTCTCACAATTACAAAACAACCCTCTATAACTTAACCTTAAGTTAATCTTAGGTACCAATAACTTTATATAATTAATCAAGAATAAATCTTTATATTTTAAGTTATTTACAACAACATATATAAACAGCATTGCTTGCATTCTCCGTCTCTGTTCCAGTGTTATTAGAAATTTAAAATTATAAACAAAGATCTAAATTTTATAATCCATTTTATAAATGGCATATATTGAGAGGGAGTAAAAAGGGATAACCCGTTGAAGTGATGGTACTGTGGTAACTCGAGAAAATAATAAGAACTGGCCTACTTTCACCTGGCGGAAAAAGACGGACAAATAAATTAATTTTTTTCCATAAGAGTTATTGAATTTTACTATTATTTCGTAAGAAATATTTAAATTTTAATAGTTAATGTATGTTATCTATATAAATATATAATATTAATTATACATAAATAATACAAACGTATTCATTTAAATTTAAATATGAAACGACTTATTTTTTAAGTTTTTACATTCTTTGAACAAATGGTTTTAAAATAAATTATGAAACAAATTTTTTGTACTTTACATGAAGAATTAATACTAATTATTACATATTTGTATAAATAATATAGGTTAATCAATAAAATTTAAATATTTCTTACTTACTTACTAATTGATTTTTCCGGGTGATGAAAATAGCACAGTTCTTAACGTGCTACAATTAAAAAAAGTAAGCTCCTGCGTGGCATAGAAATAGAGATATTTAATTTTGTTCAGCGCGCTCCAATTTGGAAGTTCCAATCTAATTTTTTTTACAAGTACCATCAGTAACGGGTTTATATCTTTTTACTCCTTCTCGGTATATGCCATATATAAAATGGATCATAAAATTTAGATCTTTGTTTATAATCTCAGCTCTGAATGTAATGAACAATGAAAATATGATTTTAAAGTTGCCACTTGGCTCTTGCCATTGGTCATAGTAGGTTCTTTTTTTTTTAAGATTTTATTTTTTCACCATCTTTTCAGTGAGCCTACTTACAAGCGCGTGGCATAAAAAATATTAAAGTTATTATAAATCTTTATAAGCTAAAAAGTACGTCCTTTATCAAATGGTTGTTTTTTAATAATAATTCTGATAAAATGTTTTTAATATATCTTAAAATTGAAGCCTTAAAGAATCGATTGCGATCTGCTAAATACCTCTAAGACATACTGTTTGGACAAGTATAGTTGTTTAAATTACCGTTTTCCGGAATAAACAAAATGAAAAACCTTATGAACTATTTGGTCTAGCACACTTCAATAACCCATTAATTGACATAATTTCAAGTAGTTATATTGCATGTCATTATGCAAAAAAACGAAGTTATTAAAAATTATAGATTGATGCAAAAATAGAACTTTTTAAGATCAACAACTTTTATTTAAACCATTTTTCTCTAAAATGTATAAAAAAACGTTTTATACGCAAAAAATTATTTTTTCACTTAAAAATAAAACAAAACAAAATCAGCTAGCTGTACGTCTTCAAGGATTTGTCATCAGCTATCCCTCATATATAGTGTTTTTACGTTAATAGGTCAAAAGTATTATTATTTAGCAAACTAGAACTGATAATTTAATTTTTTTATATTATTTCATTAACTATTTAAGTAAATGTATAATAAAAGAGGTTTAAATCTTTGTATGTAGGTATATTTAAAAAACCCTTAGAAGGGCTACATCAAAATAAAACGTTTACGGAATAATAATTCCATCATCAGGTTAACATGCCTGAGCCACCAAAATATTAGGGTAAAAACCCTTTACAAAAATTAATGTTACCAAAAAATGTACATGTTGTTGTTAAAAATGAATGGTGTTTAATATTTTATTAGATTTAACTTCAGGCAACATAATTATAACCATGTATGTATTACATGAAGATAAATATAACCATGTAATACATACATAGTTATATGTTGCCTGAAGTTAAATCTAATAAAATATTAAACACCATTCATTTTTAACAACAACATGTACATTTTTTGGTAACATTAATTTTTGTAAAGGGTTTTTACCCTAATATTTTGGTGGCTCAGGCATGTTAACCTGATGATGGAAGTATTATTCCGAAAACGTTTTATTTTGATGTAGCCTTTCTAAGGGATTTTTTAAACATACATACAAAGATTTAAACCTCTTTTGTGATACATGGTATACAGCCAGCTGCAGGAATTTATTTTCCTTGTGGATTTTTTAAATGTATAATATAAAGTAAATAAATACTTACATTGTGACTCATTTCTTGTAAATTAGTATAAATAATGATCATCAGAACAGGCGCGAGCGAGTGATTGGCATAGAAAACGAACCTAGTGCCTATCCCACGACAGAGCGTGACAATAAAATGTCAGAATTACGACAACCTTAAAGATAATGACAATGATTTAAAAAACAATATTCTGAAACAATAACTCTTTTAAATATTAAAAAATGGCTCCAAGCCGGTCCGTCATCTTTGATCGGCAGCGGATGTGTTAAGCAAGGATAATACAGATATAATTCTTAGCAAGTGTTACCCAAAATCGGTCTTAGTCTTGTTCTTGCTTTAGCAAGACCAAGACTAAGCCTGCGTGACTCTTGCGTTTTGCAGTTAAGACTGAGTGTCGTTTTAGGGAGTATAGTAGTTCGGGTATATGCTTAGAGATTCTATGAGATGTAAAAAAATATGTAACAAAAATTTGGAAAATTAGACTTATGCGGATTACGAACATTACCATAAACATACATAGCTAATCAAAATATTCATTAAAAGAACACATGGCACGTACTCAGAGGTCATAATTACAATGTAAAAATAAAATATTTTGCATATTCTTTCCCAACAGACGACTTCTTCGCTCTGAAATTAATTGTCCAGAATTTGAGAATATCTGACTTATCATAAAATAATCTTGCGTTGCGACGCTGGCAGTAATATCGTATCGAAACTTCTTAAAAATATGTCACCTTAGCCGATAAAAAATATATGTAATAAGGTTAGCATAACTAGTGTGGACACCAGCTTAATAATTCAATTTTTTTCTTTATTAATAATTTAGTTAAGAGTAATCTATACAACAAATCTTATCGGCCTAAGACTAAACATCGTTTTTGCTGAGTGCTATAATTCAAAAGTAACGACATAAATTACAAACAGATAATACCGGCTACCGGCATTTGTGTAAACAAAATTCTCGGTTTGATATTCGGTACTTACGGTATTGGATTATTAGATACTTTTTCGACATCACTAAACTTCATTCCCAATTGAGCTTTCCTTCAAGTCTAATGTATTAATTGTTTTTCATCTAATCTTAAAATACAGTCAAGTTTATATCATTAATTTTGTTTAGGTATTGTTTTAACTTTAACCATGTTTTAGCACATTTAAGCTTATTAATAATACAAACGTTTATCAAGAAACAGATCGACTACCGTGGGACATGGTAGATAGCTGTTAGAGTATAGACACGGATCGCTTAGATAGTGGGTTCAAACCCCACCCGGTGTCAGCTGTTTAAGACATTTATTAATTTGGTTGGTCTTTATTATGGCTATGTTAATTCAAGCTTAAAATGTACCTACTCTGTTACGTTGTTCCAAGATCTAAATTAACGTTTAATAAATAGTAATAGGCTAATAGGTAACTGAGAGACTTGCAAGACTCTTGATGCAAGACCGGGAGCGCAATCTAAGTCTCGTCTTGTTCTTGCATTTGGGCAACACTATTTTTAGCCTCAATTTTGAGTTGGATTATGCTTGAAATCGAAATATGTAACGTGAGTTTAATAGTAAGTTTTAAAAATTTAGAAAAGAGTAGTTTTCATTGTTTTATATATAAAATGAATGTTCATCAATTATCGGTCAAATCCATTAATAGATGTTGCATCGTGCTGTAAAATAATCTAAAAAGAAACAATACCGGATACAATGTTCCATTAGCCAAATTGGCGTTGTTAAAAATTATAAATTAATAAATAACTGAAAAAGTCCCGAGTTTATGAAAGATAATTGGAATTTAAAAATACTTACTTTACAAACACAATTTCCAGTAGGTCTAGTAGGTCATATCCACTTCTTTATGTCCACTGGAAAAGAGCTTTAATTAGTCTCACTTTTTAACTATTTTTATTATTGTTTGGCGCTAACTCCAGTATTTTGATATTCATTGTACGACTTAGGTAAACTTAAAGTTGGGTTATCTTCTTTATGGTAGGAACTTCACAAGATTTACAGTAATACTTTAGGTGTATAACCTTTTTAATTCTTTATTATGTGATCCACTCAAAGTAAAAAATTGTTATGAAATTAGGATTTAGAGAAATGGACCATTTGCAGGAGTTTTTAGCAATACCGTATTACATTTAGGATGTAACGATTATTGGTATTGTTAGATCAGTACCAAACACCCAACAGTATCACTATTTATCTTACAGTGTTTTAAAATATTTCCTTAAAAATGTTTTATTACTTAAGAAATATGTAAGTTTATCCTATTGATGACAGTAATCCTAAATATGAAATTTCGCGAGTAACTCTATTATAAAAAAAAAAAAAACTAATTTTGTATTCAAAAAGACTCATTTGTTCATTACTTTTACTTAATTTGCACTATAATAACTTACTTTAATTAACAATATATATTTAAAAAACGTCACTACATTAATTGTGTCAAATGTACTCAATAACCGAATTGAATTCGGCCATTGGCTGAAATATGTACCCAAATGCGTTGTAAATCTTCTTAATTGATCACATTACGTTTCGGGTTTATTTTTATTTGCACAGAACGCGTTGAGGATACATTACAAATATCGACAATGCAAAACTACGAAGACAGTCGAAAACACAACGGTTTTTGCAAAGATTCTAAAATTGTTTTCTTGTTGTAATACCCTGTAATTTTACGTGTTACCACCGAGTTGCATGAAAATTTGGATTTAGGTTCTACTTACTTACTTACCCTCCACTTTACTTTTGGACTTGTGTTTGCATTTTGTTTTTTAGGGGTAAAGACTACCCCTATTTCTTTTAAGGAAATGAATGAAAAGGTCTTGACCTCGACGTTGTAGGCAACTTTAGGTAGGTCTACTTTAACCAAGCCTACATGATCCAGGCCAAGTAAGTTAAACGTCAGTTTTCAACGGCTTAACCCAACTTAAGTTGTTGGTTATACTTTTCGCACAATGTTTTAAATATTTTTATGAAAACGATTTCCGGAGTGACAGTAATACAAGGGTAAAAGTTACACCACTGACGAAAAAATCACAATTATTTGATATTGTGCATAGAGCCCACATACAGGACATAGAAGATAAAAAACTCCACTTTGGTAACAGTTTAACAACCGAAAAAATGAAGTGTCAAAATATTTATAAAGATATATGTATATGCTTCACTTCTGTTGTCATACCAGTATATGAGATATGTCATTAATAAATTGCAAAATGAAGACTTGGAAGAATTAATAAATAGGATGGAAAAGAACACAATTATGATAATTAAACACATGGAGAAAAGGTTAAAAGCAAAATAAAAATACTGCCAAGTGCATTCAACGGCGATGTAAATTAATTCACGAAAATTGTGGAAATATTTACAAACGTTGACAATGGTACCAATGTAAAAAACAAAGTTGACAGTAACTGGAATGATCAGTTAACTTTCAGTGAGAAGGAAGTCACAAAGAGACTGTGTGAATCAAGTATAGAATTTCTGTCCTTAAAAAAGCAACCAATGTTTTGATTCGAGTGCCAGATGTTGATTAACCCCAAGAAATGTATTAGCCATTGTTTCTGAAATCAATGAGAACTTGTAAAAGCTTTGTTTGTTTTCGATGGTCTCCGTTATGCACCTTTCAAATTGATCCAAATGCAATCTGGGTATATAAAAATTACCCGAAACGCCTTTTGGGTATAAATTTGGGACAGCGGCCGAATTCGGTTATTGAGTACGAAATATGTTTACAGGTTCTCAAATCGTTCAGAAGACATTTTATGTCTACTAGTTGATGCTCTGGTCACTTAAGGATTAGCTTCTGGCCACTGTGCTTCATCAACGTGTGGTAGACAAATAAACAAATTTGAAGACAGAAAGATTAAGCACTCAACTATGTTTCCAATTACGGAATGGAAAATATTATAAGAAACGACATAATAACATCAAATATATGGAAAGAGTATAATTTACATTGCTAAAAATACGTTATATATGAGGATTATGCTGAATACTATAATATATTGCTTTAATGCGTATATAATGACACTATTTCTTCACAATTTCTTATACTTATATAGTACACAATACAACACGTTGTATATGATCTGATTGTACACATAAACCGACATAACTTGATCAGGAAATTCGACAAAGCGCTTAAAGATGGATTTTGAAACATCCAAAAATATTCGTTTTCTCACATCACGGATCATTAACATGGAAAAATACCTCAACATGAGAGACGATGGTACCAGTCAATCTTCAACCAGAACTGTTTATGATGTGAACTGACGATTCAGAAGACCCGAGTTCCTGGATAAAAATACAAAACAATTAAAAAACATCGAAGTAAAAAACTTTCATCGAAGTAAAAAAGTTTTAATTGGTATGTTTAACTAAAAAATCCGGATGTATTAAAAAGTTCAGGAAGTTTTCGGTAACGACTAATCAGTCCATCTTCCGTGAACTTCGGAGTGCCTGCATTACTAACCGCAAAACCAAACAGCGGTTGGGTTTATATTGAGGAAAACATACTTGAAAGTTTTAAATTATAATATAATATAAGGCAATATGCCGATGTAATTGGATTCCTAACCGGGAACGTTCCCTACTCGTAATAAAATATTTCTATATTCGAACTAGAGTTTGTCAACCGGTAGGTTGACAATCCAGTTATCCATATATGTATATACACATATATAGTAATGGTGGATACAGATGTTAAAAATCTGAAATTACAAAGCTGTAATACCAATATCTTTTACTATTTAAATGTTCGTAACAAAATTTTAATATTAAAATTTTATCGTCTTTTATAGCACAAAAAACATTAAAACTACTTGGAAATCTTGGAATTAACATTCTCTACTAACATGTGGATTGTCATGAGACCAAAAATGGGAACTATGTCGATTAAATAACAAAGCCCACAAAAAAAAAAATTTGTTTTGCTGCGAAAAAAATCAACTGTTTTTGGTTAATTCATCTGTGCTGATTCCAAAAATACAAACCTTTTCTTTGTATCAGCTCTAGTTTTCGAGATATAACATAATCATCAAATAGCGCTAATTGCTTCTTAACTATTGTCCGATAAGTAAATAGTGTTGTGAATTTATTAAAAGGTTCAATATTTATAACACTTACGGATTTAATTTATTTCTTTATTTATTTTAACTTATCTGACAATAATTTATTATATCCGTACGTGACAAATTCGCGTGCGCGGGTCTTGAGAATTAACTGGCTCTCCATATAAAAATGTTGTATTTATATACGAAATCCTGATATACTGGAATAGTCGAGAACATCAAGTTGGAGAATTCACCATAATTTGAATCTAGACTTCCACCGAAATTTCTACAATAAAACAGAATAATTAGTCATAAAAGTTAGGCCAGTATATTTATCGTAACATTGCCCCCCTCTTAAAAGATGGTTCCTCCTGGAACCTTGTCGGGACTGGAACCGGAACTGTATGCTGGTATCGGCAACTGGACCCTCTTTTACAACTTCCAGTTGTATAAAAATGACAAGGGACGGTTTTCTCTCCGCACCAGTAACTATGCGGATTGCAACAGACTAACACCTGGACTTCGGTGTCTTTAAAGATCTCCTCCACCATATTTCGGATAACCCTCCAATCTAATTGGCGGCACTCCAACTTTGGCATGGCTAACTTTTGCACGTCGGACTCTAGTACGTGCTCTCTCAATTGAAGTAAGGCTTCCCATACATCTCGGTAGGTAGGTTGGTCACGGGCAGTGTCTTTTGTTACCAGGTAGAAAAGGTAACGTGATGCATCTTGGAGTTTCAAGGTTTTACCGGGAGCTGGCACCTGGCATTGAAGTTCTGCAACTCGACCAAACTTCCTTCGAAAGACGGATGCCAACCCTGGTGCGTCTTTGATACTGGCCGGGATGGTGAGGGCCAGCGAGTAGTCATCGGAGAGCGCGAGTAGATCTTGCTTTTCTTCAGTGGTAACACCATGTCTCGCTTTACCGGTACCTCCATAGGCACCCATGAATTCCTCAAACGTGAGGTCAGACACATCGTGGACTTGGTTTACTTCCACTTCTTCATCTACGTCGTGGTCACCTTCGAAAGACGCCAGCCGGTTATGATGTACTATCATCGGCTTTCCCTTCGGAATCTTGCTTATTCGGTAGATGACATCGTTGATCTTCTCCATAATGAGGTATGGACCTTCCCAAAACTGCTGCAATTTGGGAGAACAACCTTTTCGCTTCTTGGGATTATACAGCCATACTTTGTCGTTCTTCTTAAAGCAACCCTTTTCGGCTTGTGTATCGTACCGTTTCTTCATTCGGTCGCTAGCGATCTGAAGGTGGGAACGGACCAACTCATGTACATCGTCCATTCTTCTTCGTAATTCGATCACATAATCTTCACCTGCCACATCTTCTCCAGGTCGACACCCAAACTCTAGATCACAAGGTAGTCGCATTTCGCGTCCGAATAGGACTTTCGCTGGTGTCTGGCCTGTTGATTCGTTAACAGCAGATCTGTAGGCCATTGTGAAGAACGGAAGGTATTGGTCCCAGTCTCGCTGATGATCGGACACCATCTTTGTCAAATATTTGCCAACTGTCCTATTCATCCGTTCTACCATACCATCAGATTGCGGATGATATGCTGTAGTTCTTGTTTTCTTCATGCCTAGTCTATCACATATTCCTTGGAATAGATCGCTTTCGAAGTTCCTGCCTTGGTCACTATGGATCTCCAAAGGCACTCCAAATCGGCTGATATATTCTTGGATCAACTTATCTGCAACGGTGGCGGCCTTCTGGTCTGGAAGTGCGTAAATCTCGACCCACTTACTGAAGTAATCCATTACTACCAGCATGTACTTGCCTCCATTTTCACTTTCTGGAAATGGCCCAGCGATGTCCAAAGCTATTCTTTCAAACGGGCTTCCAACATTATATTGTCTCATAGGAGCTCTCCTTTTTCGGTAAGGCCCGTTACTCGTGGCACAAATAGTACATTTCTTACACCAGTCTTTTACATCGTCGGAACTGTTCATCCAATAAAACCGTTCCCGAATTCGCTGAAGGGTTTTCCTTACACCAAAATGCCCTCCCGATGGACTGTCGTGTAACTGACGAAGTACTTCGGCTATTCTGCTCTTTGGGATCACCAACTGTCTTCTCTTCTCTGAACCGTCATCATTTTCCAGGACTCGTTTAAGCAAGCCATCTTCGATGATAAATGAGTCCCACTGGGCCCAATACGTCTTAACCACTGAGCATAGGTTTGATATTTCCTGCCAAGGTGGTCGACGGTTTTCCTCTTTCCATTTTCGGATTTTCTGTATAACTGGATCTCTCTCTTGTTCTTCCCTGATCTTAGTAGGCGTCCAGTCGTCGTTGACAATCGTCGTTCTTAGCACTGCTGCTTCCTTGGATTCCGTTTTGTTGCAGTGGGAACACTCTGCTGAGCATGGCCTTCTGGAAAGAGAATCAGCGTTTCTGTGGCTAACTCCGGCCCGGTGCTCAATCTTAAAATCGTATTCTTGGAGTCGTTCGATCCACCTGGCTATCTGACCCCTCTGGATTCTTAAACTGCATCAACCACTTAAGGGCGGCATGGTCGGTTCGGATTAGAAACTTTCTTCCATAGAGGTATTGATAGAAGTGCTCTACTGATTTCACTACTGCCAGAAGTTCTCTTCTCGTGACGCAATAATTCCGCTCAGGTTTTGAAAGAACTTTACTAAAATATCCGAGGACTCGTTCCTGTCCTCCTTGAATCTGAGACAGCACTCCTCCAATTCCCACATTACTTGCATCTGTATCTAAGATGAACTCTCCTTCTGGCAGTGGATACCCTAAAATTGGTGCTGTTATTAAATGCTTTTTCAAGGTCTCAAAGGCATTTTGGCAGTCTATATCCCAGCGGTATTCTCTTGCTTCCTCTGTAAGTCGCGTTAATGGCTTAGCGATATCTGCAAACTTCTTAATAAACCTCCGGTAGTAAGTACATAATCCAAGAAAACTTCTCACTTGATGTTTGTCAGTTGGTTTTGGCCATTCCTTAATGGAATCGATTTTTCCCTTATCCACGGCCACTCCTTCTTTACTGACTATATGACCCAGATAATTGACTTTACCTTGAAATAGCTGGCACTTCTTGGGGTTTAGCATCAATTGGGCAGCTTTAAGTCGATTAAAAACGTTTTCTAAATTCCTCAAATGATCTTCGAATGTCTCCCCCAAGACGATTATGTCATCTAAATAAACCAGGCATGTTTTCCAAGATAACCCTCTCAACACATTTTCCATAAGCCTCTCAAATGTCGCAGGAGCATTACAGAGTCCAAATGGCATAACATTGAATTGCCACAATCCAGATCCTGTGGTGAAGGCTGTCTTTTCTTTATCTACTGGGTCCATTTCTACCTGCCAGTATCCAGACTTCAAATCCAAAGTAGAAAACAATTTACTTCCA
This sequence comes from Diabrotica undecimpunctata, assembly GCF_040954645.1. Lineage (NCBI taxonomy): Eukaryota > Metazoa > Arthropoda > Insecta > Coleoptera > Chrysomelidae > Diabrotica > Diabrotica undecimpunctata. The sequence goes on from NC_092812.1 coordinate 55,585,483, forward strand.
GCCAATGTGTCCAATGTGTCATCGATCCGAGGCAGAGGATAACTATCTTTCTTGGTAACGTTGTTCAGCAAACGGTAATCCACACAGAACCTCGTCGTTCCGTCTTTCTTCTTAACCAGGACCACCGGAGAGACCCATGGGCTCGTAGAAGGTTCTATCACCCCGTCTTTCTTCATTTCCTGAACAATCGTTTCAGCTTCCTCTCTCTTCGCCTGTGGTAATCGTCGAGCTGTTTGACGAATTGGCTTAGCATTACCAGTATCAATTTTATGCTTAACAACGGTAGTTCTTCCCGTCTTTCCTCCTTTCGGTACGAAAATATCACGATACTGCCGAAGAAATTCCCTTAATTTCCTTTTCTCCATCTGATTTAGAGACTGTCCTGCAACTGCAACCATTTGGTCGAATTTGTCGTTGGAATTATCAGATGTTGTCGCCTGACGGATTATGGATGTCACAGGTACACAAGTTCCTACCTTTGTCTCTTTCTTGATGGTCACTGGGTAGTCGTTGACATTGATAAGTCTCACAGGAATTTCTTTGGCCGAAGTTACCAATTCCTTTCCAATTATGATTCCACGGCCAACCTCATCGTCGTGGTTCCAAGGCTCCATCATAACAGGTGTCCCTTCGTCTACAATTCCCTGTAGTCGCGCTACTATGATCGTTTCGCTTCTCGCAGGCACGACTGTATCTTCTGTAATGGCTGCTTGCACAGTGTTGTCATTATGTGGATGGAGAAATACCTCTTCGTTGCCAACTTTGATTACCTTATTCTTAAAATCCAATTGGAATCCATGCATATTCATTACGTCCATTCCTAATATAACATCCTCTTCGATGTCAGCAACTATAACAGTATGGACGAACTTTTCTGCTCCAATTCCCAATTGTACCTGGATTTCTCCATGAATGTTAGCATTTTCACCTGTAGCGGTCCGAAGTCGCAACCTCGTTGGTAACAGTTTCTTTCGGCTGTTTATAACTGTCGGGCGTATAATGGTTCTGGTCGCTCCGGTATCCACCAACAACGTATGCTTTTTACCATTTATGTCTCCATCTACATATACACTATCTTCACGACATTTCAAAGAAGCTATTAGTATAAGAGGGTCTTTGGAAAAGTTCCGGGTCGAAGCTGCTCCCCTAAAGCCGACTCGTTCTGGTTTTTCCGATGGTGAGTTTCTTGATTTTATGGTCTTCGTTTTCTTGCATGTCATGCTTTTTATCAAATTAAAGAGCTGGTCAAGTTTATCTTCATCTCCTTCCTCTTTTACAGTCCTAACTTTACTGTACCCGCCAGAGGCCTGCGTAGCTGACTCGTATTCGAGGGCGGCGGATAAGACATCAACCAGCGTCTTGTGACGAGCTAATCGTAGTGTTCTCTGCATTTCATGATCACGAAGACCATCAATAAACGTTTGAACGGCCAATTTTTCCATCATGTCTTCGGGAGCTGTTGGATAAGCATATCGTACTAATCTGGCAATATCTACCTCATATTCTTGAAGAGCCTCCTCTTTCTTCTGTCTACGATTTTTAAGCTGTGACTGATATACATGCTCCAAATGTTCGTGGCCATATCGCATATTTAACCTCTTCTTCAGTTGTTCGAAATCATCGGTCTCCTCTACGGCTATGGTCTGAAGCACATCTAAGGCATCTCCTCGAAGAGCGATAGTCAGGTTTACAGCCTTTTCTTTTTCAGACCATCCATTCGCTCTTGCAGCTGATTCGAACTGTTTCATGTAGTTGTTCCATGACGATTTTCCGTCGAAAGTTGGGACTTTCACATGGACAGAACCTCCACTTCCTTCAAATTTCGGCCGTATTTCCAACTTACATTTCGTCTCGTCTTCTTTTATCTCCACTGTAATCGGATTGTTACCTCTCTCTGCTGTCCCTGTTTCTTCCATCTTCCTTTCCATCTCTTTAATCTTTTCTTCGAAGGCCAACTTATCGGCAGCAACTTGGTTTTTTAACGAAGATATTCTATCGTCCAGGGCAGACATCTCAGAAGTGACTTTAGAGATTTCTGAAGAGATGTTAGCAGAAACTTTGCTTTCCAGGGAAGAAATCTCGTTAGAAACTTTGCTTTCTAAAGAAGCGATGTCGCCGGAAACCTTCGAAATATCGCCAGAAACTTTGTTCTCTAATGATGCGATATCACCGGAAACTTTGGCTACATCACCAGAAACTTTGGCTACATCACCAGAAACTTTGGCTACATCACCAGAAACTTTCGAAATCGACGAGAGGACAGCATCTTCAAATATATAAGTCTCTGGATCTAGTCCTTCTTCTAGCAAAGCGTTCTTTAGTCGTTGGACTAACTCAGCCTTTTTTCCGGTGGAAGCTAATTCTCTGTCTTCAAGATGTCTTCTTAAATTAGTCACTGTCAGCTCATAAATCGTAGCCATTTTCACAATTTATTTTATATTCACTTGTAATTTATTTTCGCAATTTATCTTAAGTATTCCACTGTTCTGACACCATTTGTTGTGAATTTATTAAAAGGTTCAATATTTATAACACTTACGGATTTAATTTATTTCTTTATTTATTTTAACTTATCTGACAATAATTTATTATATCCGTACGTGACAAATTCGCGTGCGCGGGTCTTGAGAATTAACTGGCTCTCCATATAAAAATGTTGTATTTATATACGAAATCCTGATATACTGGAATAGTCGAGAACATCAAGTTGGAGAATTCACCATAATTTGAATCTAGACTTCCACCGAAATTTCTACAATAAAACAGAATAATTAGTCATAAAAGTTAGGCCAGTATATTTATCGTAACAATAGTATTTTCTCTGAAATGGCCTCAATAAATTCCTAGTCGACTGCATTCCATTGTAAAATTTAGTTTGAACTTGAGTTTCGTTGCAAGAGTTTGTTTTTGACAACTGAAAACCATGGCTTCTACAAGCAGGCGTTGTTGTGTGAATAACACGGACGTTTTTTGCTACACATGTGGCGAGTATATTGTAAAGGAAAGTAGAAAACCAGCTTGTGATTTTATAAAAAGGGCATATCAACACTTTTTTGGTGTTCATTTAGCAAATCAAGATAAATTATGGGTTCCACATGTAGTGCGCAAAACTTGTCTTGAAAACTTGTGACAGTGGACGAAAGGACAACGAAAATGTTTAAAGTTTTGTGTTCCAATGGTATGAAGTGAACCAAAAAATCATTTTGACGATTGCTATTTCTGTCTTGTAAATATAAAAGGCATTAATCTTAGCAATCGCCATACGTGGACATATCCTAACCTGGATTCAGCAATAAGACCAATTCCACATCAGCTTGAGCAGATACCCATTCCAATATTTAGAAGTCTACCTACGTTACCAAAGGATACAGTCGAAACGTTATCTGACAAACTACAGACTAATAGATTTGAAGAAGACGACAGTGATTGTGAAGGGGATTCAACACATCCTGGGCGCTTTACTCAGGAAGAGTAAGCGATTTGAACCTCCCAAATGATTCTTCCGAGTTGCTTGCCTCCAAACTAAAGGAAAAGAATCTTCTTCGCGCAGACACCAAAATTACATACTACCGTAATAGAGAAAAAGATCTTTTGCCTTTTTTTTCTCAGCAAGATGATATGGTTTTTTGTAACAATATTAACGGACTGGTAGAAAAAATGGGTGTATCGGAGTATACACCAGATCATTGGCGTCTTTTTATCGACAGTTCCAAACGAAGTTTAAAGTGTGCCCTTCTACATAATGGCAACAAATATGGAAGTATACCAATTGGACATTCTACAGAAATAAAAGAAGAATATAAAAGAATATCGCTGGTGCTAAAAAACATCAAGTATGACCAATATCAGTGGGTGATTTTAAGATGGTGAACTTTCTCCTTGGACAAAAAGGTGGCTATACAAAATATCCTTGTCTCCTGTGTCTTTGGGATAGCAGGGCTAAGGACCCACACTGGAGTAGAAGAAAATGGTGTTCTAGAGATGCTTTAGTTCTAGGAGAAGCTGACGTAGTTAGCGAAGCATTGGTCGACCGAGAGAAAATAATATTACCTCCGTTAAAAATTAAATTAGGGCTGATGAAACAATTTGTAAAGACCCTAGACCAGAATCGTCCTTGTTTTGAATACTTGTCCAGCAAATTCTCTGCACTTAGTAAAGAAAAATTGAAAGCCGGAATATTTGATGGGCCTCAGATACGACAATTTATAAAAGATTCGCATTTTACAGAATCGATGACTGAAATGGAATGTAATGCATGGTGCTCTTTTGTGAAAGCTCCACAGCCACTTAGACCGTTTCCCAGAAAATCTTTCTTTTTTTGGCAGTTTTTGGCAAATATGTGTAATGAATTTTGTAAGTATATTGTTGTACAATAAATATCTTTTTACTCGTGTTTTGTTTATTTGATGGGTAGCAGTACTACATATATGTAGGAAGTGCTGCGTTCAATTACCCCATAATATGTTATAAATGTGATCTGTTGTCGTATTTTCTGAAAACGATCTGATGGAGCCAATCTGGTGACATTTTTGGATTCAGCAGACCCAAATTACCTAGAAACAGCAAAAACTTTCCGGCAGCAAACTGTGTGTTTACCAGTGTAATCCACGTTTGTTAAACTTTGCTTCATTACAACATATCACTTTCTTATATATAAAGGTTTCATCTTCTTGTGTCTTGTAAAACCCATTCACAGAATTGTAAGTGTTTCACAAACTGATATGGTTTCCATTTGTGTTTTTTTAAATGCGATGAATTATTCTCGTCGACAAAGTAGAATTAGAAAATAAAATAAAAATTATTAAGTTCTATTTAAAATAACAAAGTTGACGTCTACTTCCGGATAACCGGTATAACCGGAAGTGCCACATACAGGACATTATATTTCAACTCAGCGTCGTCCAAAATCTACAGCTTCGTAATTTTAGATTTTTAACATAACTGTATCAGCCATTAGTTTTAATCAACTTGTCACGACCCGCCCTGTATATATTGTACAGAGCTGTAAGTCAAGAAGTTAAAAAATAGTTCTCTTGGTTACTTCAAACTTGTCTTGTTACTTGAAAAATAATCATGTACCTTCTAATAATGATTAATTTTGCCTTAATTGTTTTGTTTAGAGATATCCTTGATGTTTGTTTGGCGATTTTAACTCGATAATTGTAATTTCAAGTAAAAAACTGATTCAGCATATTCCTCATACCAATACCTTTATGTAATAAACTAATAAAACAAAGTATATGGAATTGAAAGACTGAACCTCTCACTATTCAAAAAAAATTTAATAAACGATATTAAATAAATGACTGTGCATTAATATTGTGGAATATTTAATAAATTCACTTTAAATGATATTCTGAGAAAACACATTTATATATATTATATACAACTTAAAAAACTGAAAGAATTAGGGAAATAATTATTAATTAACCCTTAACTTGGCGCGCACATAACCACTGTAAGAAAAGTGTTATTGCTTACTGAATATTATCTTTGGGGGGCTCCATTTTCAGAGTCAATTACATTTTTGTTTCTATTTTAATTTTTTTGTCATTTTATTGACATTGTATCTTATAAGATACACTGCTAGGCGTACCGTACATTACAATGTATCTCGCAAGACACATTGCCAGGAATACCATAAAACAAGTACTGATGACCAATAGATACATTGCCAGGTTATTAGAAAAATACTTCCGTATCTAGAAAGATACATTGCAAAGATGTATATTTGTCATTTGGACCAATATATTAAATAATATTGGGTCATTGAATTAAATGAAAATTATCAAATTTTCACAAAAATTGCTGTTCGGTGTACAAAAAAACAAAAAGTCTAACGCAGCAGTTTAAAATTCTAGATGAATCTGCGGCTTAGACTAGAATATGCTGGTGTCTGATCGGCCTATGGTGGAGCAGTACGGCAAGGTCTTGCGGCTCGGTGATACTCCCCCATAGATCCCTACCGGACCGGGTATGTATATATATATATATATATATAATTTTCACAAAAATATAATAAAAACATTAAACAAATCTACAATTGTTTCGCTGAAGGTCTTTAGCATTTTCAAGACTTTTAGAAAAACAATTGTAGATTTGTTTAATGTTTTCATTACATTTTGTGGTACTGTGTTTTACTTCAATTATTATGAACAGATACCATAAAGTAGGGGTTTAAACCATAAACATAATATTGGATCAATTAATATCAAACAATTACATTTAAAAATTATAAATAAACTACAAAGATGATCAAACATTTATTTTTACAGCTTAAATTTAAAACTTCAAATAAAACTTCTCAAAAAATAAAAGTAAAAAGTAATAATAAAGTAATAATTTAGTTATGAAAATCATAAAAACAATTACGGGATTCCACTAAACATAACCTCGCTTTACATTTTGAACAACTCATAGTTGTTTGTCCTTTGCAACAGTTTCGACATCATCCTTTGGTTGTAAAAGTTGGAAAGTGTCCAAAAAGATCTTTTCTAACCTCTTCTCCAGGTATATTCTGGACGTGAGTACGAATCTTCTTTTTCGGTGTATTAATTCCGTCGGATTTCCTTTTTCTATTTTTCAATAGAAGGGATTCGACAAGTAATATTCTAAATTTCTTTAGACCCATACCATTTTCTTCGTCCTCCAGGAAATTATTATCTCTGCGATATAAAAGCCAAGCGTTATTGACCCATATATCCAGTATTTGGGAAAAATTGAAAGATACCACCTGTGACTTTTAAAATAAAGCGTAACTAGCATATCTGCCAAATCTACGCCACCCATATGTGCATTGTAATGCTTGATAATTAATGGGCAGGGTATTTCAATTTTCTTATATAATATACCAAATGTTTTTATCACTTTTCTGTTAATCCTCTAATGGGCAAAGTATCTAATAAGATACAATTAGTATTTGTCCCTATACCTGGTAATGTATCCAAAAAGATACTTATTCTATTTTCGTCAGTACCTGCCAATGTATACCCCAGGATACAAACTAACTTGTTGCTTAACTGGCAATGTGTCTTAGGAGATACTACTTTTCAAAGTGATCCTATCTGTTTATTTATAGACAAATCATGAATATTATTTTATACAATTATGTGCTGAAGACCCAATTAACTATAATTATAGTTTACCAATCCATACAATAACTAATAACATATAAATAATTAATTTACTTACCGAATGACACAAATTTGCACTTTCTTTGGAAGTCATTTTGTGCACGTCTACACAAAACACTCTCTGATTGTGGCAAAACTCTGTGTATGACATCCAAATTAATTTATTGGTTAGCCGAATGCTATAGGGAGAGGGTACGTTTAAAAGCTCGCGGCAAACTTCGTTTATGTAGAGGAAGTACATTTTAATAAATAACGTATCCTGGAGTGCACACCGTCAAGTTAAGGGTTAAGGATGATTCCAAACAAGGATTCAGCTTTCCCTAATCCTTAGCATTTTAAACTTTACAATGCTTACATCGTAAGTATGTTATCTAATATGACAGTATTTTAAAAGAACACTAAATTTAAAAGACTGAAATTTTTAAGTACCGATTTGATTATTTACATAAATAGGTATAAGAACAAGAAATTCGTCAAATTCAACTATATACTATCAAAAATTAATTAAGTAAAAATAGTATTAAAAACATTTCAGTTCAATATATTATTTGTATGAAGACTTAGTGCCTTTTGTCCTAGTTTTTCTTGTCATTTTGGAAATTTCTGGTTACAGTATTTACAATAAAATATTAAAGGGGAGAATTTCCTCATTGCAGAAAAATACTAAGCGTTTAGAATACTAATTGTTGAATTGTTACGTTAGGTTCAATATGAGTGGGAGCTTAACCACATCTTCACTAGACCTAATAGGTCTATTGCGGCTCATCCCTAGTTTAAAGTTGTTCTTTAACAAAGTTGGAGAGTTATAGTAGTCAAATGAATTCAGCCTTATTCTATTTAACTCTGGTCGGTTGCACAAAACGTGTTCCACTGTCTGTGAATTGTTTTGAGTCAATCTGATGTTATGAACAATTTTTTTTAATTATCAACCATTAACAAAAATAATATTGTCCTCTGTGTTTCAGTGTTTTATGCTTTTTGATTCCTCCAATGATTAAAATGGTTGAATATATTATTTTAAATCCTTACACATGAAACGATAAGGTGTAGGTAGCAGTAACACATATTGTGTTATGCAGCGACGTTTGATCCATTGTTTTTTACAACCGACCTTTTGTGTATTGAGTGTCAGTGATGTAGCGTAGCAGTTCGTTAGTAGAGTGTGGTGTACCAGTTGCAAAGTTGAAATTCGGAAAGATCACATCAAAATCTATAAAATTACCAATTTTTAAAACTCTGGGAAAACTCTTTTTTTTTACCAAATGACTGAGCTATAGTCAATGTTTCTTATTAGTATTCTAAGGCATGTATGTATATTTTCTGATTTTAGTAGTAAAGCAAATCTCCACAAAATACAAGTAAAACGCAAATTTGAAATTTCAGTCTTTATAAAATATAATCATGAAATTTTTTACACTGAGTCAATGTCCTACCACCTAGCTGTAAAAAAATATCAAAATTATTATGTTCTACAAACATAGTACCAAACAACAATTAATTGCATAAATCTAGACCAGCTAAAGTAAAAACATTTTATACTTGTAATGGCAAAACAAAAAAATTCACAGACACATATTAAAAATACTCAAAACTAGTTTCAAATACAAGTTTCACGAATTTCTGTCTGTCTAATAGGGCCAAACTTTAAATTGATTTAAAAAAGTTTACTTTATAGACCAATCAAGTTAGTAAAAATAACGTTTTTTCTTCACAAGTGTATAGACGGGTTTGACAATTGACATGTGTAGTATGAGATATTTCAAAAAAGTGCTCATCTAGGGATTCATCGATTTTTTAGTGAAAATGTTTTTAAATGAACAATCAAAACGTCAAACTCATTATTTTGCTCATAACTTAAAAACTTCTACACCTAATTAATCCATAAATGTAAAAAAATACGGTATTATTAAAAAAAATTCCCATCATAATGGATTAAATAGCAAAAACATTCGGAAAGCTGGTTAAAATTAACAACATTAAGGGCTAAAATTAACCAATCTTTTAAAAGAAAAGTCCAATTAGCTATTTTTTCAAAAAATCTGACAAACAAATTAAATTTCGCAAAAACTATTTAACCAATCTGGCCCATCTTTTGCACACAGTTGGACCACAGCAAGACCCTCAAGCTCAGGTACATTCAAACAAATTTTAATAAATAATAAAACAGTTATTAACAATATTCAAAAACAGCGATTTTGTTTCATTTTGCAATAACTTTTTTGTTTATTAACCGATTTTAATTTAGCATATCTCGTTTTGTGTATTTTTTTTTTCTGAAAAAGTTGTCCGTTGACGTCAAATCTCTAAATAGCAAATTTTTTAAGTTATGGCCAAAATAATGAGTTTGACGTTTTGATTGTTTATTTAAGAATAATTCCACAAAAAAATTATGAATCTCATAATACACATTTCAACTGTCAAACCCGTCTGAAACGGTTGTGTCGAAGTCGAGTAAAAACCTAACTTAATTGGCCTATTAGGTGAAGCTGCTAACAATTGTTAAAATTAATAAAAAAAAAACATTGCATTAAAATTTTAATGTCAAATATAAAAGTTGACAATTAAAGAACAAAAATTTGTGTCAAGAAAACTAATTAAATCAATTTAAGTAGATAAAAGGGAAGGATACGATTTTACCTTTCGTACAAGCTCTCTATTTCGTATATTGTGTTACAACGAACCACAATTTTGCTGCGATCATATGCTATTTAAATAGAATCTTTAAGGGATATTCTCAGAAGATATTCTTTAAATATTAGCTTGAGTTTGCACAATCTTGACTACAAAATATAAAAAAGCATCGGATAATGTGCCTTTTTCTTTAATAAGCAAAAACAGTTATATTTGTAGATGAGCTAATGATTCGATATTTGCGAGTTATTTTCCCTCTTTATATATTCACCCAAAATACGGAAATATACATAAATAATTATATTAATAACATAATATAGATAATATAACATAGTTACTTAGATCAGTGCATAACAAATTACTTCAAGTAACGCATAGAAGATTCCCAATGGTCAGAAAAAGGAGATATACAAATAATATACAATCTATTCAAATTGGTTTAAACATGTCTTCTAGACTATCCCAAATATACTTTCAGTAGAATTTTTGAAAATATTTTTTAATACATGAAGTTACGACTACTACCATTTGGGAGCATTTAAAAGTAACAATGTCAACCTATTATGAAAAATGTTTTAATCAATTATTGATTGTTTTTACGTAAATCAATACAATATACTCTAATTTGCATTTTATGGTTATTTCAAAGATTTTTTTATTTATAAATAAATAAATAAATTCAAAACAAAATGGGAACATATTTTAGGATACTTCATTACAGGTCATTTTCTTACAAACTATATAAATCAGAAAACATAGAGAATAATATATTCTATTAATCATTGTGCACAGATGCTTATTGAAAAAAAAAACAGGGGCACTTATTTGATATTCACAGATCAGAAACACTACTGAGTACATTAGATTTTGATTTCTTTGGATATATTAATTTCTTAAACATCTGTTATGATGATTTAGATAAAAGTAATTGAAATACCTAAAAGCTTTCCCAAATTGTAAACTTTGAATACCTAAATATTATGACTGTAAGATAATCACAATCATGTAGAACCACTTCTTTCTCTTCTGAAACTACTACTTCTGTGCTCATGTAATCTAAGGTGGGACGGGATTTTATCAAAAAAAGGATGCTGTAAAGCGTCACCCAATAAAATTCTTTCAGTGGGTTCATACTCTAACATCTTAAAGATTAAATCAAATAATGCATTGTGATCTGTATCATCATGTTGTTTATATCTTAATAAAGGTTTACAGTTATCCCTTACGTATCTCCCTGCCGAGCTTTTTTCATCCCATTCTAATTTGCCCCTATAAAAATATTTGGTTTTGGTCTTTTTAGCCATTCTAACCGGGATTTCCCCTAGAATTCTTTGCATCATTGCAAGATGTTCTCTATTATCATGAGTTTGGAAAAGTGTTATACCTAAATATAGCTCAAATAAAATACACCCTATTGACCAAACATCGCAAGGTTGTGCCCAACCTAATTCTAATATAACTTCTGGAGCTCTATAATGACGAGTTGAAACAATTGTACTGTGATGTTCATGATCAAAAGTAGCACTGCCAAAATCTATCAACCGTACTTCAGTTCTTTTCACTTTCTTTACATCCTTTCTCTTTTTATTATTGTATACTACATCATAGCTTGAATCCACAAATAAAATATTTTCGGGCTTAAGATCAGTATGTGTCAACTTAATATCATGTAAAAATTTTACTGCATAACACAACTGATAACCTATATCTCGTACTTGTTCTAATGGATAAGGTTGATAGTTATTGTCCTTCAAAAAGTCGAAGACACTCAAGCCTAAAATTTCAAAAGCAATGCACATATGTCCATGGTAATCAAACCAATCCAACATTTTCACACAAAGGTGTTCACAGCTTGGATCCTTATCTGCCAACTTCTCTAAAACACTTATTTCCAATTTGGCTGCTTCTCTATACTTTTCAACATTTTTGATGATCTTAAGCGCCATGTAATGATCCATTTCCATATCCTTTACTCTGACTACCTTACCAAATGTACCCTCGCCGAGTGTACCTAAAATTTTGTACCTGCCTTTAATTGTATCTCCTGCTTCATAAATAAGATGCCCCTCATCATCATCTTCGACTGACACAATCCTTGAAGCCTGTTGCTCTGAAGAACTGGATTTCTTGTGCTTTTTCTTATCATGGTAGTGACGATGTTTCTTAGACGTGCGAGACCTTCTGCGACTTCTTTTGTACCTGCGTTCTCCACTAGTTCCTCTTTCATACTGCCTTGATCTATGAGCCCTTTGACTGCTAACAGACTTCTTGTATGATGGACTATCATACGCATCAACCTTCCTCCGCTTTCCTTCACGCTCTTTTCCATTCACATGACTTTTTAACTTTTTACGATCATAACTTCTATCCTTGGAGTGTGATCTTGACCTCGATTTAGAATGGGAATGATATCTCTTTCTAGACTCATGCATTGTTAATTGACTTGTATATATAGTACTCCAAATTAAATTTGCAAAGTTTAGCACACAGTTCCAAGTTCTTTGGGTAGACTTTTGTAGTAAACTGGATGCCCCAGACAAACTATTCATCTAATTCAAGCACTCTAGTTATCCAGCCAATTCATTGACTGCTGGTGATTCCACACAAGCTAGAAAACAATTAAGGAAATTCATAAACAGAAAAAAATAACTTTTGTTAACTGAACCCTGACTTTCATCAAAATTCAGCAATATATTACACCATTATTATAGTAGCTTAGAAACACTGCTAAGTTGCAAATGGGAGTTTTTATCATCTACTTATTGAATATTGTACAATATTCAATACTCTTGAGGTTTTCAACAAAACACAGGTTTGTATACAAGAAGTTATACTCGTACTATACAGGAGCTTGCAATATTGTGTAAGTCATCATTTTGCAACAAGACCACAAATAATTACAAGTAAATCAGTTCAATAAAGGACCATTTAGAATAAGTTCTTCAGTAATTTGTGCTAAAATATTGGCTTGAAAGGCATGATTTGTTTCCACATTGTACTTTACCATTTATAGTAAAGTAAATTATATAAAGATAAAGATTTGATCTGTAAAAACGAGACGAACAAGCTGAATTTTTCTAAGAATGTCAATTTGCGGCCTGAAAAAGATGCAAAAAGGTTTGTCATCGATTTTGAATGTCACTACACGAGCGAAATCAATTTTTTTTAATAAAATTTGTATCATCGCGACAGTAAAAATTCGATATCCTTTGTGTTACAGCCTTGTAACCTATCGCCAAAACATATTTCTCTCTTAATACGATCCTAATATATTTCTTTATTAATAATAGACAGTATATCCCTACGTTTTAGGGGGAAACCCGGGGGTAGGAGTGGCGAAGTTTTTTGCATCTTTTTGGAGTACCAAAATTGACATTCTCGGCAAATTTCGGGTTGGTCGTATGATTTTTAGAGGTTCAGTGAGATTCTCGTCTCTGACCACTGGATTATTTTAACTGATGTATAAAAATATTCCTAAGCCAAAAATAGGAAGCTGTAAGGATGGAGAAGGAAATATCCTAAGTGATACGGCCTCAATCTTGAACCGATGAGTTGAACTTTTCAACGCATAATTTAACGGCCATTATATCGAAGAAGAAGCTAACACCGTAGCAGATTGCAATGATTGGAATCTATTCAACCCAAACGAAAGACCTCTTACCATTGAAGAGGTGGCCCAAGCCATTAAAAAGCTTAAAAATAATAAAACGCCAGGAACCGATCAAATTTGTAGTGAGCTCTACAAGAATGGTCGCGACGCCCTGAACAAGCACTGCATAAGTATTATACTTTTTTGGAAATACAGGGTGTTACATTTAAAAAAGAGCCGATGACGTCATCACTGTAATGTGTATCACCTTGTATCATGAAATTTTATTGTAAAATGTAGAACATTAAATTTAAAAATCGACGTGTTTTAGATTTTTTTAAAAAGGCTTTTCATTTAGGAAATATCGAATTTGTTCCATACTTTACGGACACACTGTATACAACCTTACAAATAGGGCATACTATTGACTCTAAAAACAATTCCACTCAAGAAATATCCAAAGAAAAACTAAAATTATTATATACAAAACACTGCTGAGGCCGTTCCTTACATACGGGGCGGAAACATGGACTCTAACGCAGAAGGATGAAAGACTTCTGGGAATATTCGAGCGTAAGATACTCCGCAAAATATTTGGAGCTATAAACGATCAAGGGCAGTGGCGCAAAAGATATAATTTCGAATTATATCAACTCTTTAATGAACTAGATGTTATAACATTCATTAAAATACAGCGACTTAGATGAGCCAGACACATAAAACGAATGCCTGACAAACAGGTTCTCTTTTAAAGATGGAGATGTCAATTGCGATGTGTATGTGTGCTGTATTGATTATCAAGAGGCGTCCGATAGACTTAAGTACAAGAAACTAATGAATATACTGAAATCAATTGGATTAGATATTAAGCACCTACAAATAATCAACAATAAATCTTATGAACAGTTTGCAACAATTAGGGCGGGAGATCAATTGACATGAGCAATAAAATAAAGAAAGGAGTATGACAGGGATGCATACTAACTCCAATACTCTATTACATATATTGGCCCTGAACAAAACTGCATTTTTACGTGTGCTAACAAAACTGTAAAAAAGTAAGAATTCTTGGTTTGTAATCAATTTTAATAATCATTGAAAAAATTAGTCTACAACGCTGCTACTGCATGAAAAGTTGTGTCATGCAGTAAATCCATGATGGTAAAAAGTTTAGGGTGACTCATAAAATAGTTTTAATGTTATTTACATTCATGTTTAATTTTACAGTTTTCAAAACAGTAAATAAGCATACAGAAAACACTATTTTAAAGTTTTTTACATGTTATAAGATTGTTGCCTTGAATTTTGTTACAAGTGCCGAAAAAATGTGGATTTTTGTAAATGTGTACATATAATTCACTTCAGGAACAGCGTAGGTTTTGTTCTACATGGATATGCTAAGTATCAAATACCTGGCAAGGCCAGAGTAATGGAAAAAACTTATTTCTCTATAGTGTAATTAATAAAGAAGTGATACATCAAGGCTTTTCACTGATATCTAACTATTCCATGAGATTACCATCATATCACAGTAATCTCAATAAAAATGCCCAGATGGGAAAGTTTTAACCTCAGATACACCAAAGAAAATTGAATGGTGTGAAAATGAAGTAAATGAGATTCAAATACTGCCTAAAATAAACAGTCTTTTCTTGAATCCACCACTTCTCCGCTCCAAAAGTGAAATTCCCCAGTCAGAGCAACATTCGGAGCTGTATTTCACATTTTTCGCCATACTTACATGAAAATTGAAGATATACAAGTTGGAGAAAAAATTTTGAATTTTAATAACGAGGGCTGAAAGGCAAAAATAACCAAGCGCCATTTGGCCAACTTTACACTAGAGCGATTTAAATTTTTTTTTTTTAGTATTTTTTTAATAGTTTATGAAATATTGTCGGTTAGTAATATTTTCTGTTAAATCGCAACCATCAAAAAGTTACCGACGGACTATATTTTTTACCTTCAACTGGCAAAAATACGGAAGCATTTATGATTTGTAACAGGTAAAATGGTTGAAGTAGAAAACTAAAAAATATAATATACAGTAATTATCATATTAATAACAGGCCTTACTTGGAATCTTTGTCGTCTGACATGCATTATCAGTGAAATGTATAAATTTCTTATTTGAAAAAATACTAATTTCTTGGCATACTGCTTAAGTGTTAGCAATTTTGATAAGTAAATACCAGTGACTTATTTATACAACAGTAAATTAATACTTTATGGTGACGATTCAGCAGTATGTCTTCTCAAGATTTATTTATGACTATTGGTTTTAAAAACCCTTACTCAATAATAACAGCCCATTGAAAGATAAAAAAAGTGCAAACTGGAACTTTTATTATTATGGGAAAATGAAGATAACGTCAACAAATTTGTCCACTGTTTGTATTTTTTTATGAGTGGATGTTATAATCACACACAATTTATAATTCAGTTTATTACTGTCAAAAATAGAGAGGGTAAATTGTTTATTTATATTTAAACAATAACATTTTTAGTATATATTCTATACATAGGAGGATGGTCTATAATGGGTTAAAGAGGAACAGAAAATAAACAATTCAAAATGAAATCAAATCCAGAATTATTACAAAAATATAAAAAGTTAAAATAAACTTTGATCATCAGTAGGATCAACGTCTTCGATGTCTGGTAAAGATCTGGATCTTCTGGTAAAGCATCTTTTATGCTTAAATTTTGGATATGCTTTTATGTTTTCGCAATAAGGTAGATCACTGAATTCGTTTTGGAAATGCCCAGGAATCACTTTTTCTTTACAAAATTTGATGAGATCGTCATATTTGGTGTTTGCTATCGGTAGCCGTGATTGATAGCATGCATTAGAGGTCCTTTGGTCTTCGATTGTAATTCAACCTTACACGATTGAGCAGATTTATTTATTCATTGAATATTTTACGGTAACATTCATGGGATCGCTTTTTTTAAAAGTTACTATTCTTATTTTACTTATTTTCCCAGTGAGATTACCTTTAAAGTACTCATCAGCTATAGAATCCCACCTATAAAAATCTTCATAAGTGATTCTTTCAACCTTACAAGGAAAGGGATCCTTTCGTGCTGTGCTAAAAACGGTATACCATTGAGATTGTGTGTAAATAATGGTATTTTTTAGATTTGCTTCAATGACAGCATGGACACGGTCTACGGGCATATATGTGTGACCGGTAAGTAAATAATTAATTTGAATTGTTTCTAAGTTTTTGCACTGCTGTAAAGTGGAGTGTATAATTGCCAATACCACCGATTCCGATTTTGCCCAGGGCAATCATCGCAGTAAAAAGTAAGTTTTTAACGTTACCTCTTTAGTCATCCTTAATAATGTACCTATTAAGAATAGTAGATATTTCGTTCGAACCCCTTTTGCCGTGACTTTCATCCCAGTAATAACAAAAAACTTTGCGCATTCTGTTGTAGAATCGTGGCGATGGTATTGCTGGTAAACTTTTACTATGGTAGCTGATTTGGTTTTATTCGGTGGTACGTGTTTTCCAAGTAAATCCTCTTTTGCGCAACCCCAAATAGAGTTCTTAACAGTGTGGTAGATAGATTTTGACGATATATTTAGCGTAGCCGCTAAGAATTGTAAACAAATAACTCTTCTTCCTTCTCCTTCATTTATATGATATTTATAAGTTGCTTCTCGTTTACCTGTATCGGCCCGTTTACAATTTACAACTCCTTTTGACTTACGCTAACTAAGCAATCTCTTCCACGATTAGCAGAGAGTCCCCAAAACTGATCAAATACTTTTTGCCTTTTTTTAATACCTATATTTTCACAGTTGTTTCCACATCTTTTTCCAATGCAAGGGTTTGCTTGAACAGATTTGGATTCAATAATCTTGCCATATGATGGATATTATTTAGTAGGAAGAAGACCTACAGACTCTAAGGGTTAGAAGATGGATGGAAGTTGTCAGGAATCGACTTCTTTGTGAGCAGGCCAAGATCCACAACGGATTGTCGAGCCACTTATGATGATGAATCTTGCCATATGTTCGTTTATATTGTCCGGCTGCTCTTTTCTGTGAAAGATCTTTCCTAAAATTTTTCTTCTTCATTCTTAAACTCTTTTCTGCTACTGTGTCTTTATTAATATCAGTAAAACTTTTAATATTTAACCCTTTTAACATTTCTTTTTTAAAGAAATATATTATATCTAAGCAACAAAAACATTAAAAAGATGACAGGTAAATTATTACCAAACAACAAGTTCCACCTTTTTTAGGTAGCAAGAAAGTACTATTTATCTTGTTTAAGAAAATTACATCTAGATATAATTAACTAAACAAAAAATGGTATTTAATTAATTTGCGAAAAAAAGTAATAAATGATAAAAAAAATATTTTTGGATAGGGTAAAATTTCTTAAGCATTTTAAAAACTCTAGATGTTTCTTGTAAAAAATTACTATGCGCTGAAACATTTAAAATACAATCTAACAAAAACTTACTAACTGTAAAGGATTAAAATGGAATAGGTACCAAATGAAAGTTGTTCTTAAATTTTCACAATTCTAGTTGCTTGGTCACCGAAAATTGTTAAAAATGTCAATTATTTTAAATTACCAAGCGACAAAAAAGTCATCGTAGCCACATGAGAATACAACCGCTCGACGCAGAAAAATTTTCTGATTTCAGTAATATATATAACTCAATATTTGCCTTTCACCCGTCAATATGTTTTCTACATTAAAATCAGATAACCTCACTTAATATGCTGAGCAATTCAAAATATTGGTGCAAAATATTCAAACTAATATTTTGAAAAACTATTCCACATACAGTAGCAATTCAAATTCAAAAATTCAATTCTTATTATAACTGTAACTGCAACAGTACATGGAAATTTTCAATACATTTATGTTCTTAAATTTTTCCTGGTTTTCCATTTGTTACTAATGATAATGATAATGTGCTACAAGAGTAAATGACTTAAATCTATCAATAAATGATAGATTTAAGCTAATAAAAATAACAAAACAATAAAAAGATAACAATTTTGCAGGTCTCCTATTTTCTCTGTGAAGCACATTGTATATACAAAACAGACTGAAATGAAATAAAAAAACTGTCCAAATATAAATCATTTAGACAACAAATTTCAGAACTAGTATATGACAGCTAGTCATATAAAACAGATGAAGAAAAATGTAATGCTTTTGCAAAAGCATCTTGAAGAAACCTATGAATTTACCAAGGTCAATAATTTTGACAGAGATTTCTTAGATGAAGTGGATAATTGGTTTGGAACTTTTTATAAGAACAATTGTAATCCGAATGTCCTTTGGTTCATCATAGAAGATGAACATGATGAAGCTTTATATAAAAGAAAAAACACAGTTCCAGGCAAAGATTGCATTAACTGTAAAATCCTTAGGCAACTAGATCCTGTTATTCATACGGAAATAAGGAGCATATATATGACTAAGATCCTCTGATGAATGGAAGAGGGGTATTGTACTATTACTAACCACAAATTGCCTCAAAATTACCATCCAATCAGTCTTCTCCCAGTAATTATCCAAGGAAGACTACATGAACAATTAAAACAACATATTCCAGCACACCAGTTTGGATTTAACGGAAAATCATCAACAATCCATCATTTTCAATAGTAACATCCAATGTACAATAGGAAGGTCATAAGGAATGAAGACTGTCTGAGTTTTCTTGGATATCAAGTAGGCTTTTGATTCCACTTTACTTCCAGGATTATACAAACTTCACGGGATGAACTGCTCCCCTTCACTACTATTGATTGTTGGTGATTTTCTTTAACAGATATAAGTGTATAATCAAAATTAATGGAACATATTCCCAATATTTTCAATGCAACAAGGAGTCCCACAAGGTTCACTGCTACCTCCTCTATTATATAATCTCTTCTGCAATGACAATGTCAAAAAAGAACTAACCAATAGTAATTTGTTACAATTTGTGGATAACATTGCAGTGACATCTTTTGGTAAAAATTTAATAAGTCCAAGTAACTCATAAAGACATGTAATAATAAATCCCTCTAAAACACAACTAATAATATTTAACCATAGAATCCAAGATCACTCACTGACTATAAAAATATGTAACAATATTATTAAACTTTCCCAATATGCCAAGTATTTGGGAATTCAAATAAACAACAAATTAAAGTTCCACTACTACACATAACGTATATAAAGAAAAATTATAACTAGAGTAAAACACTTTAGAAGCTTAACCTACAAGAATGAGGGAATTATGATTAAAACTGATCCCAATATTTATAAAACAAATTGCAGAAACATGGTGGAATATTGTAAAACATACTGTTCTTTAGGAAATCCTACATTCTGGAATTGAATACTGCCACCTGCTGTTTACTTTTATAAATATATGTATGCATGTAATTATCAATAATTTTTTTCTTGTTGTTAAACACCCTTTTTAGTAAATAAAAAAAATTAAAATATATGTCTATAACCAAACTTACCATTGATGATCAAGTCACAAATATCATGTCATTCATCAAAAAATA
Source organism: Diabrotica undecimpunctata (assembly GCF_040954645.1). Classification (NCBI taxonomy): domain Eukaryota; kingdom Metazoa; phylum Arthropoda; class Insecta; order Coleoptera; family Chrysomelidae; genus Diabrotica; species Diabrotica undecimpunctata. The sequence goes on from NC_092812.1 coordinate 55,605,380, forward strand.
GTGGTTGCTACATTGAAAACCTACATTATTTAAAATACAAATTCACAGTTTCCACTTATGATTTTTTGAAGCCCTATAGAATTTTCGTAGAAAAGTAACAATTGTTGTTTTACCACTAGAAGTTTCAGAATTCATTTTAAGAGTTTAAAATAATTAAATATTATACTGAGTCTGGTTAACTTCGGATAGCAAAGAAAAAAATATTTGATTATTTATACAAATATTTAACTCATTCAATAATAATATACAAGTTACTTTTAGATACAAATGTGCTTCTAATAAAAATCTTTATACTTTCCTGGTGTTAAAACCTACATCTTCAGCAAGAGATTTAAACTATGTATCTAATCACACAAACAGGCAAAATGCTGGACAACTTTGAAGAATTCAGGAATGTCATCAATAAATTGATACAATTGCAATGTTTAGAGTGTTCTTATCAATGCTTAGTGAATGCTACATTAAAAAAACCAGTGAATCGCTAAAACAGCTAGTTACTTGAAACAAAAGTGACTAACAAAGTGTAAATACTTCTGGATTATAGGATCAATATTAAGAAAAAGTTACTGTTTACATACATACTTTAAGAAATCCATAAATGTATATACATATTAAGTTTTTAGACAGACAAGGCTATTTTGCAATTGCCAGGTCCTTATAAATTAAAAATCTTCTAAATACTAGTGCCAGGTGATACACTCCAGCTCATAAGTTGTTACCTACTTGTTTATACATTTTTTGCAGAACAGTACATAAAATTTTGAGAGACAAAATCTGATATGTAGGAGTGTCTCGATTTTGCTTTAAAGTGCATTTTTCACATGTGGCCTTTCACAACATGAAGTTGTGCAATATTATCAAGCACACTGGACTGTGAGTTGCCAGATTAAAGGAGGTTTACTGTACTATCAATTGTAAAACCTATAACTACTATTTCCCTAAGTTGTACTGTATGTTTTAAACTTTCAAAACAACAAAATTGTTACTTTCCTGAAAGAATTCATGATGTCTGTGTGAGTATAAGATTTCCTATGTCATATATTATAATGTGTAGTAATGTGTTAAGTTAGTAGGTATATGTATCAACAATTCAATACTGTAAATTTATTTTTTGTTTTGAGCCTGTATTAATTTCTAAAATTATTTTAATAAACTTGTAGTGGGCGAAATATGAGTTTTCATAGGATATATGATAAAATAGAATATTTTGATTATTTAAATGCTACCCCACTAAGACATCTGAATATAATTAGAGGTGGAGAGATACTTAAAGTTCTTCCTTGAATTGGTTCCATAACTTTTATTGCCTTTCATTTTTAAACACTTAAATGCTATGGTGAGGTTTTATTCTTAAAAAAGAGTTACTTAGTTTAATTGGGATAATTACTATAAATATTTTAAAAACTGGATTTGTAATGAAGAGCTGTTTGGAATATCTAACTTAACCTGAATTATTGGTCGTTTATACCAATATAGTATTTCCACCAATTTAAAACATACAAAACTTTCCTTTATGATATATGTATGTAATCAATATCTTTTAAATTAATTTGAAAATTTTGAAGGCCAACATATTGCAGCCATAGTTTAACAAAAAACCAATTAGGTACAATAAGCCTACCTACCTATAAAATGAAGTTAAACTTTTGATGATAGCCAGTGTTCTATAGCTTAATTTGAATAGCATTATAATCTATTATGGTGTAGTAACAAAAGATATCTTACCTTGCAAATATAGTCTCTAGTAATTGTAGAACTTCCACAATATATACCAATAATAACACTAACGTCTTCTTGAAGAATGCTTTATTAGTATAGCATAACTAATTGTTCATGCTCAGAAAAATAATGATTTTATAAACCACAACTTCTATCTCTCGCCTTGGCTAACAGGAAGAAAGTATGTTCCGATCGTCAAAAGTATTTCCGCCATTGTTGTACAAATGTCAAATATCTGAAGATGACAGATTGTGCCTTGTCAGTTGTAATAAAAAAGTTATTAGAATAATATAATTTTATTCTAAGGAACCCTAATTAAAATATAAGATCGGTTTTATATTCTAAAAAGTTATACGATAATATTATAACCGAATACTTACTTGATACAATATTTTTAATTTCTATATGTTTGTTGATTTTAATTTTAAATATTAAACAATTATTTACAACTTCAGTAAAAATATTACTTTATTGATGATATTAAAAACTAATGTCTAATGTAAAATATTTTTATTTATACTACGTAAAAACTATTTCATTATTACCGAACAATTGTATGATATGCAACACACATAGTCTCATTTTTATTATGTTGGAACCATTTGAAATATAAGTGTTTCAGAGAATACATTAAAACATAATATGTATAAGTGATTGAAAAAATGGAGGAATATGCTAATTAATTACACAATACATCTTGTCATTTTGGTTTGTTGTCATTTTTAAGTTTTGAACGGAACATACTTCAAAATGACATCTGACAGTGCAAAATGCCATTCAGCAATATTTTCTAAACTTTTAATTGGTTGAATTTATGTATTTTAATTTGTTTATTTATACCAAAATATTTTTCCAAGGACAAAGATTATGGAGGGATATATTGGCGGATAAATTGAAAATTTTAGTATAAAATATTACTTTCTGATATTCATGGCAAATACTCAATACTACGTAAATTTCTCTTTTATAATGCTTTTGATGGTGTGTAAAGCTGTGTGTTTTAGAAATAAGTAAGTTTTAAAAAAGTGTTAAAATATGTATATAAATTTCCATATTTCTAGATAATCAAACATCAAACATACATGATAACCTGGTAGATACTATTTGATGATACATGTTTCGTAATTCGTAATAATAAAATATTGGCATACAATTCATTGTATTTATTTTAACATATTAGGAGCCAGTGAGTATCTATTTGATAATTTGTTTTAATTCTATAAGGGAAATTAACTAGTATAAGTACATAAATAAAAAGATAATAATATATTTAACCAATTGTTCTAGCCAGTAGTTAACAACAACAATATGCTGTGTATTTGGCTACCTTTTAAATTCTTGGTAATTAAATGGTAATACTAATAAATTGTTGTTTTCCTTAATAGGAAAAACAATTAAATATCTTCAATATTGATCAATTTAAAGTTTTATTACAATTAACCCATTGGTTGTGATTGAATGTTGCAAATATGACACTTGCAGCAAGAAATGAATATCTTTTAAATATTGACTGATATTGATTTTAAAGCACAAATATTTATATTCAGTCTAAGAACTGAGATTTTCTAATTTTTCTGTTAATGTGTTTAAACTGCATGTTTTTTCTTTAAACATAATATTTAAACTAATATTTAAATATTTATATAAATATTTGTGCTTTAAAATCAATATCAGTCAATATTTAAAAGATATTCATTTCTTGCTGCAAGTGTCATATTTGCAACATTCAATCACAACCAATGGGTTAATTGTAATAAAACTATAAATTATTATGAATAATCTAATTTGAAGTTTCAATATTGATTCAAAAGTTTTTATTACCTATTTTTGAGATATGATGTAATGGCACCCAAAATGCAAAGTTAAACATTTGTTATTAATGGATTCAGCACATTTTAAAACAGAATCAAGTATTTTCAATTTATTCTACTTACTTACCTGTGTCTTAATTATTATTACAAATTTTATACTGACCTGGTCACTTTAATTTATGGCTACTCTAACTCTAGTTATTTAAAATGCAAAACTCAACATAAGTTTTTCTTTTAATTTGTTATTAGCGATATTATAGCATTTAAATTTTGTATAATACATTAAATATCAATGTATAGAGTTATATTACACTATCATCTCACAAATTCTCATAAAAATAGGTTATTTTTATGAGAATTTATGACAATATTTAAGTTTAAATTTGATTATGTCTTACCGACAATTTTAGTTCTAGAATAGTAAATCTTGCCTTGTCCCAATCCAGAAAGATGTCTTTCTGTGCAAACCTTGGTTTCCTTTTTAAGGAAGAAAACAATTTAATACATAGATATAAACTAGCAAAACAGGCAGGATTTTATGCAGTAGAAACACCCTTTCCATATGGATATGAGAAAGACGAAGTAGTAGCAGCTAAAAATGCGGCAAATATCAACCAAGTTCTGATAAATATATATACTGGTAAATTATAAAGTGTGGCCTTTATATTTGTTCTTGTCCACAATTCTTTTTTATTTTAGGAGATGTTTCTAAAGGGGAATTGGGATTTGCTGCTATTCCTGGCAAAGAAGAAGAATTCAAGAAGAGTATGTTACTCACAATAGAATATGCCAAAGCGTTGGGTGTCAAGAAGTAGGTATCCTTGTTAAACAATTAAGTATAAAATTTAATATGCCACATAAATATTGCAGCTTCTGTGTTTACTATGATAAAGACTTGCCAAAAGGTTTTGTTTTTCTATGGAAATTATTTGTTCTACATTTGTAATACTGCAGCTAATAAGATTTGCAGGTCACATTATTGCTCCTAACAATCAATTGCTTAGCAGGAAAGAAAATCTAAGTGGCAACTTAGGAATTAAAAAAATTCTGGTGTCAGTGTCTGGACTCTCCATGCCAAAAGGTTTGGGTATAATATAATCCAAAATACTTTCTTAGCATTTCTAGAGTATCTGTTAATTAATTTTCTTTTCTTTATTCTTTTCTTATTTGGTTATCAGTGAATGTAAAGTAAAAAAAGTTGCCAATAATCATATGTAAAGGTTTCCCAACCCATGGCCACCTTTGATAAAGCTAATTTTCATTTATGTTATGCGTACCATTTGCCTCAATGCAGTTAATATATGTCACATGTTTTCATAGCTGGCTCTCTCATAGCTCTTGAGATCTCCTGGTCACCAGGTACAACAACAATTGATGGTCATCCTCTACATGCACCACTTTATTAACTCTCAGTTGCTGATCATTCACCTAGTCAATTGACTGCATTTTTGTTAAAAACTGTCAAGATTCTTTGCGTCAAATCAATGTCACAGAAAAACATCTTCCTGAAAGATAAAAAAAATTTTTGGGTTTCTGTGGTCACACCGAATCTTTTCTTTCTTCTGTCTACATACTTTGACATGAACTTGTTGTAACTAAATCGAAATTTTGTGACAGGTGGGCATTGTTTAAGGGTTCTTGCTTCTTCAGTATCATTTGAGCCTACATATGGTGCAAGATGTTTTATAGGGAAAACTTGTGGTTTCAAGCGGAACTTCTCATTGTTTTGTTTATGAGAATGGTATTAACGTCATTTTGTTGTATTTTGGCTATATACATATTTTATTATATATAGCCAAATATATTTTATATTTTACCCCAAAACCTAAAGTGTAAGGGGGCTGTTTTTTGTACCCACTGGCTATGTTATGTAGAATTCTGAGGCACAATAGTCCACACCCTCTCCTATTAGGCCAGTAAAAGAAAAAAAAGCTGAACAAATCTTATACAGGTTTTTGAAGGTTCTAAAAGGTATATGAGGGATAGCTGATGACAGATCCTTCAAGGTGTACAGCTGATTTTGCTTTGTTTTAATTAATCATAAAAGGGAAAAAATTAATTTTTTGCCTATAAAACAGTTCTTATCGATTTTCAAATAAAAGTTCTTTAATACTTCCAGAATTCACATAATGGCAGGAAAAATTACTGGAGCTGTTACATCTGCTCATGACACTGCATACGAAAATAACCTTCAATGGGCAGTACAGTTATTGGAAAAAGAAGACATAATGGGATTGATAGAGCCTATAAACAACTATTCAGTCCCCAATTATTATTTAAATTCCTATGAAAGAGGTTAGTATAAAGTTAATATGTAGGAATCTTTTTACTATTTGGAGTCACACCCTTGTTATTTTAGTTAATATTTTACAGAAGTATCATTTTTATCATGATTTGAAAGTACCATACAATAAAACTATTTTTAACTTTTTAAGTTAAAGTAAAGCAACAAAAAATTTAAAAAAAGACAAATTACAAAACTTTGAAATTACTAAGATAAAATTTTTATGGTGTTTACCTGCAAAAGTGTACACAACACCAAAGCTCCCTCCATGACGGATTGCTATACACTAACTTAGACATTCTTCATCTGGTGGCAATGGTGGGTACTACCGTTTCCCAAAACGTTCCTGAGTGAGCATGCAGAATTTGAAAGATATTGAAAACGCGTCATATCCCTCACGGTTACCTTATATTGTTACTGATATTTTAAAAATGTTTTTTTACGTTTTTCTTTGGAGAATGTTAAAGTTACAAATTAGAGAATTGGACATACCTTTGCTGGAATTAAAATTAACTCAAGTGAGTTAATGGTAGACAAAAAAAAAACAAGTTTTAACTGTTTTTTTAAGATAGGTGTAAAAAATAATTGGATATGTGGATGTGAGTAAACAAATTCATTGTACTGTTTTCCTTGTGTAGTGTTTACAATGTCGTGTCAGTTATGGAACCTAGCTGGTCAAGAAAACGTGAGGAAGGATGAAACTTGTTAAGCAGGATGAAATTCTTGGTCAAACAAAATTTGTTTATCTACATTTAATGTAGATCTACATTTAATGTAGATCACAATTCAGTTTTGCGTAAAATAAAGTTTGAGCACAAATAAAGAAATTAAAAAAAGTTTCACATTTTGGAACTGATGATACGCTTTAAATGAAATTTTAATTTTGCAGATCTTTCAATTAGTACTTAAAGGTCACAATGAGACTGAAATCAAAGAATATCTAGTAAATTAGTTGATTTACATTACCACAGTGATTGAGAAGAACGATAGAGGTCACATCTATGTCCACTCAAGCACTGCCTTTGATAATGTCTGCTGCAGTTGCAGATGAAATGTCAAGAACAATTCCTGATACCTTTTAGCCTTTCATGAGAGTTCACCGGTTGTCAGTACCCTTCTAGAGACTGGGGAATAAACATGGAGAGCCAAGCAAGGTTACAAAAAAACGATCACGCAGCAGATCCAATTTCTTGTGCTTTCGGTCATAGTATTTCTACCGCTAGAGACTTCTTAAACGATTTGAAAATGGCGAATTTAGTAGTGGATAATGATGCGATAGTGTGGAACATATTAAAAGAATATTATCTATTAATGATTGAATTTTATGATGATGATGAACATGTCTTACGAGCGCCATTCGTAAAATAAGGTTCCCATAAAACTTTTTCTACGTAATCGCCGTTTCTGTCACACTTTTGCAGACCAACTTGGACCCTGTGCTTCAACTTTTCTATCCCCATGTTATAGAATGTTATAGTCTTTGAGGAATCGAGTAACCTCTTCCTTGATATCATCATTGGTACTGACGTGTAAGCCACCCAAGTGTTCCTTTAATTTTGGAAACAAGTGATAATCACTTGCTGCTAGATCCGGACTGAAGGGGGGGGGGACTGAGGCACAACAGTCCACAAAATCACTCAGTAGTTGTTCCATGAGGCAAAAAGTCGATTAACAGTAGGTCCTTTCTGTCCCAAAAGCCGGTTGTCATCACTTTCGCAGCACACTGAGTTTTTTACATTTCTTCGGCTTCAGCGAAGTTGAGTGACGCCATTCACGTGATTCCGCTTCAATTTTCATCGTGAATTTCCGTTCGGTCTTCACTTAATTCTCTACACCATTTGAGAATATGTTGAACAGATATGCAATTTTCCTCATAAACTTCGATGAATGTCAATAGGTGAAATCTATTTTGCATTTAAAAAACGTATCACAGCACGAATTTCGAATCTGGCGGTAACAGCCATCGGGTACTCCATCTTTGAAGGCTGCTAGGCTGACACTGTGCAATGCAGCGTGGCGAGAGTGGTAAAGTGTGATATAGGGAGACTTGATGCGTAAAGCAGTGTTGCCATATTTCTCCCAGCAAGTCACATTCTTTCTCAGCGGCATAGGGAACCTTTTTATGAATGACCCTCTTATATTTTACATAAAGTCTTATATTTTATGATTTTTGACATCTTTTATATAGCTTAAATTGTTGTTTTTCAATCCTCTTGACAGACTGTTGAAAATATATGGTATTTTAATTTTAGCTGTGGCAGTAATCAAAAAAATTAACAGTTCGAAATTAAAATTGATGTTGGACATCTTCCATCTCCAAATGATAAAAGGAAATATTACTAATTCCATTCAAGAAATGATGCAGTACGTAGGACATGTGCAAATTGCACAAGCACCTAATAGACATGAACCGAACAGTCCTGGAGAATTAGATTATAGATATATATTGGATATATTAGCTCAAAAAGGATATAACGGTTGGATAGGCTTAGAATATCAACCACAGAATGAGACCGTGGAGGGATTATCATGGATTAAAAGCTTTGGTTTCAAACTTAAAAACATGTAATAGAACAAGTTATAGCTCTTGATTTAGTTTTATTTTTGTATATTGAATAAAAACAGATTACATATTTGATGTTGTTATTTGTCCAGTTGTACCTGTGTCCTAAACGATAAACTTTTCAAAAATAAGTAAGCTCTTGTACACAATTTTTGTTTTCAGTTAACCGCCTCAATGCACAGCAGTGTCTCGACACATAAGTATAAATGTGGAGTGCATGTATATCTCTTTGTTGAGTACCAAAATTAAGAAAACCTTTGAGCAGAGAATCCTTTGAGCAATCATCATAGCTTTTTTAATTTTTGAGTCAGTGGCTCTAAATATTTGTTTTGAGCTACATCCAAACCATTCTCTCAGGTTCTTAAGCCATAAAATTCGTCTTCTTCCGATGCTTCTTCTGCCATCTATCTTTCCTTGCATTATGAGTCGCAGGATGCCATACTTCTCGCCCCGCATCACATGTCCGAGATACTGTAGCTTTCTTTCTTTAATTGTAAGTTCAACTTCCTTCTCTTTACCCATTCTTCTCAGTACTTCACTGTTCGTAACTCTATCTACCCAGGAAACCCTCATAATTTTTCTATAGGTCCACATTTCAAAGGCGTTAAGTCGTCTCATTGTGTCTAGATTTAACATCCATGATTCCACTCCATAGTATAGTACACTGTATACGTAACATTTTGTTAGGCGTAGTTTAAGAGCTAATGTTAAGTCTTTGCCACATAGGACCTTTTTCATTTTCATAAAATTAGAACGTGCTTTTTCGATTCTGACTTTGATTTCTGCAGTGTAGTCATTATTTTCTGTTATGTGTTCCTAGGTAAGTGTACTTTTTTACTCTTTTGATCTGCTGGCCCTCTACTATCAAGATTTCGTTATTATTATGGTTGTTTTTACAAAGTTTCATAAACTTCGTCTTTTTGATATTGAGCGAGAGTCCGTACTCCTTACTACACATTACTATTTTACTTATGAGTCTTTCCAGGTCTTGTAAACTGTCGGCTATTATTACTGTATCATCTGCATATCTAATGTTATTAACTAAGACTCCATTTACTCTTATGCCGACTGTTTCATCTTCCAGAGTTTCTCGAATTACCTCTTCAGAATAAGCGTTAAATAATAGAGGAGATAGTATGCAGCCTTGCCTGACTCCTCTCTTTATTTCCATTTCTTCAGATGTCTCTTTTTCAATTCGTACTACTGCTCGCTGATTGTAATAAAGGTTTGTTATTGGTCTTAAATCTCTTTCATCTAGGTTTTTATTTTTTAGAATTTCCATGAGTCGGTCATGTTTTACTTTATCAAACGCTTTATTGTAGTCTATAAAACAGACGTATAGAGGACGGTTAACATCCAAACATCTCTGCGTCAGCACGTTGAAGAAGAATAGTGCCTCTCTGGTACCCATACCATTACGGAACTCATATTGTGTGTCACTAAGCCACTATCCAGCTCCAGTTTAGAGTAAATTCTGGCGTGGATAATTTTCAAGGTACCTATGTGACATTAAGCTTACGGTTCGATAGTCTCCGCACTCTTTGGCAAACACACAAATTCTGATGTCAACATTTCTCTAGGGATGATTCCCGTAGTATAGATAGCGTTGAACAGTTCTACTATTATGTCCAGGTTTTTCTCGCTGGCCAACTTTAATAGAAAATGTAAAATATAAATACAACCCTGAATTGTGCTTGTGCTCGTCGTAGTATCGGCAGGGTTCTATCGTCCATAAGAAATACGTAGCCACATCTACGCATCGTTCCGTTCTTAATGTGAAATGCTCTACAGAAACACTTATGCCATAAGCGGGTCAAATTTGACCCTAAGCGTGCTTAACTATGTAGTAGTAAGAGATAAGCTAACGGAGTTTTCGTGGATCGATAAATCACCGAGGTAGAGGAATAGCAGTTCGGTAGCGAAACTTGACATTAAAACGTGTAGGGTCAAATTTGAACCAGCTATAGTACGTAAGGGTTAATATTTATTACTAAAATGTTTATAATTGGGCTAAGTAAATGAAAATACGTTTTTACTATTTAGGATTTTATTTCATGTATGTCCGATGAACACATTGTCAATAATAAAGGTCAGATCACGCCATTCACACAATAATAGATATCTGTTAAATTAACTTGGGTAATAACTAAATAAAACTTTGGCACATATTATGGCATCGTGATATAAATTTAAAATAATAGAAAATCATAATTTTCGCAAATAAACACAATATTTAATATGTATGTTTGTATGGATCGATGAAAGAATACCTATAATCTGCTGTTTTTGAATCCACATTCACATATCGGCGTTGTTCCGATAGATATGTAGCTGTACAGACATTTTTGTTCAAAATATTTATCAGTTTTATAGTTGAGTATATTTATATTATTTGTTAATTAACATTAACTATAACCTTTCCTAAAGGAATCTACAGAATTAGACTTACAAAAGTAAGATCTAGAGAATTGTTTATGCCAACATATAAAATGTATTTACTTAGTCGAATGGCGTTACCTGGGCGCTAGCTACTTTAGTGTCACATCAATATAAATAAATAGAATTTAATATTTTAAGGTACCTTTAAGGCTAGTCGAGATCACTAGTGCACTATATCCCTACACTTGCGCAGCTGCACGAAACATAGTTATAGATAGCCGTCCATTTTTAAAAGGAGTGGCAAAATCTTATATCTGATAATCGAAATAGTTCAATGTGTCATCTTTAAACATATATTATAGTCCATATATTATATGGCCGTCTGATAAGTAAACTAATATCAGCAATTGTTTAAGTTTAACTGCATACAATAAACAAAACGTTTTTATTTTCTTGTCCACCCTGATCAAGATCAGTATTATAATTGATGACTCTTTTGTTTAACATTTTGATTTTAATTAAACATCAATTAATTCATAATTAAATTTTTTTAATGGGGTTATATCACATATTTTTTTTTATCATAAAATGTTAACGGAGGTGTTTGTTTCTATATGTTTCACCGATTCTTGTTTATATTATATTTGTTATTTTTAATTTTATTTTATTGCTTCTTAAAATTATTGAAGTCTTGAGTTAACAACAAGAAAATAAGAACGTTTTGACTGAGAAACTTCAAACTTATCAAGATCAAGTTAAAAGCTTGCAAAATTGTACGATATGACGTTATAAAAAGGAAATTGCATTAAGTTTTGAGCCTTAAACATTGATTTTACAGAATAACTCAGATATATGTTTATTTTATCAAACAGATGTATCAAATGTGAATGCGAATACTATTTATAAAAAACTAATTCACTCCATTCTCTAGAGTCGCTATCGAAGACAATTTATTTCAGAAATAAAAAATTCTGTGGTAAATGGACCTCAAAACGTGAACACATGAACTTTGCTCTCTTAACAAATATATGAGAGAGAGAGAGAGAGAGAGAGAGAGAGAGAGAGAGAGAGAGAGAGCGAGCGAGAATTATGAAGACAGAGGGGATAGAAAGTTTGAAGCATATTTCTCAGTTGTATCTTTTTGTGGTTTGGATGGAGTTATTGGAGTTACTTAAACTAAACTTAGACAACCTAAAAGTCTCTGAGGTACAAGAAAGATTTGAGAGAACAGTGGATGAAAAATTACTAGAAGAAAACAGAGCAGACTCCACAATAGAAAACCAATGGAACACAATAAGCAGTATCATACTCAACACAGCGAAAGAAGTCTTAGGAACAAAGACACAACGGAGAGAAGAAACATGGTTCGATGAAGAATGCAAACAAGCTATACAGGAAAGAAATGAAGCGCATAAGAATTACATACTCAGACGTACTAGAGAGAGAAAAACAGAACATGAGAACAAAAGACGAAGAGCAGATAAACTGTGCAGGCAGAAAAAGAGAAAGTATGAAAACCAACGGATACTAAACATAGAGAGAGAGTTTAAGGAAAACGAAACACGTAGCGCATACCAATTTATCAAACATCTAAGACAAGGATACAAACCGAGGACTAGCCTCTGCAAAAATAAGAAAGGTGAAATCATTAGCGATATGGACGAAATTAAGAGAACCTGGATGACATATTTTAAGGAATTACTAAACAAAGGGACACAACTACCATTACAACAACAGTGGCAGCAGCAGGCACGACAGGAGGTACAACAACAAGAACTGGGGAAAGATGGAGAAGAAAATGAATTAACTAGACCCCCAACGCTAGAGGAGGTCCAAACGGCAATCCACATACAAAAAAGCCATAAAGCACCGGGAATAGATAAAATACCGGCAGAACTACTCAAGCAAGGAGGAAGGAATTTGACACAACAGATGTACCAGCTAATACGAGAGATATGGATAGAAGAAGAAATTCCCCAACAATGGAAGAAAAGTATAATCTGCCCTATTCAAAAAAAAGGAGACAAACTGTTGTGTCAGAATTATAGAGGCATCTCTTTACTCTCTTCGGGATACAAAATACTCACAAACATAATTAATCGAAGACTACAACTACAACCTCTCACGGAAAAAATCATCGGGGAATATCAAGCAGGGTTTAGGCAAAATAGATCTACCATTGACCAACTATTTACAGTTAAACAAATACTAGCCAAAGCATGGGAATATGACATGGACGTTTACAATCTCTTTGTAGATTTTAAACAAGCCTATGATTCAATAGATAGAACAATTCTACCTAATATACTGAAAGAATTTGGCATACCATCAAAATTAATACGACTAGTGCAAATGACAATGACAGAAACAGAAGCACAGGTATGTATTCAGGGACAGATCACTGATGCGTTTACGATAACGCAAGGACTGAAACAAGGCGACGGACTAGCTCCAACGCTCTTTAATCTTGTTCTGGAATATGTAATTAGACGGTTGACGGTGAGCGGAAATAACATACTTACAAACAAGTCTACCCAATTAGCAGCATACGCAGATGACATAAACATAATGAGCAGAACAATGAATGCAGCGGAAGAAACCTACGTTGAGTTGAAACAGAGTGCAGAAGCAGTAGGGCTAGCAATAAATACAAATAAAACAAAACTACTCATACAAACCAGATCAAATAGACCGGTGCAACAACACTTTATTGACGATATAGAACATGTAAATAGATTCACATACCTAGGAATGGATCTGGTCGCAAGCAATGAAGAAGAACCGGAAATAAATAGAAGGCTTGTGCTGGCAAATAAAGCCTATTTCGCGATGGGCCACATATTCAAATCGCGAGACGTACACCGGAAAACAAAACTCCGGGTCTATAAAACAATAATCAGGCCCATAGTAAGTTATGGTTGCGAAACATGGGTGGTGACACAGAAATCTGCCAATGCATTAGATGTGTTTGAAAGAAAAATATTACGTAGGATCCTGGGCCCAATAAGTGAAAACAACAACTGGCGAATTAGGTACAATAGAGAAATATACGAGCAATATAGCGAACCACCTCTAGCACAACATACTAAACTGCAGAGATTACGATGGGCAGGGCATGTGGTCCGCATGCATGAGAATAGAATCCCCAGAAAATTATTAAATGCAAGAATGCAGGGAAAAAGACCTGTTGGAAGACCTAAAAAGAGATGGGAAGATGAAGTCGATGAGGATGCCAGGAACTGCCTGGGAACGCGTTCATGGAAAAGAACAGCGGTAAATAGAGATGGTTGGAGAAGCCTGTTGAAGGAGGCCAAGGCCCGATTTGGGCTGTAGCGCCATTGGATGGATGGATAGATGGAGTTATTGGCATTATGAAACGAGCCAATTAAAACAGGTCTAGAATAGATTCCACGGTTCAGTATAGAGTTTTACTGAATAACTTTTTTATCTTAAAGTACTTTAGTGAGTCAAATAAAAGTTGATTATGTGTAGGGTTTAAATTAGTGAGTTATATTTACAACCTAAGGTATGATACTGATTAGTTAGGTTTTCCTTATCCAGTATAAAAAAATTATCAAAACGAAAAAGGGGTAATCATATATTTCGCTTTTAGTTACTGTATGATGTTTCATGTGCTTCTGTGATTTCTATAAAAATACGCTGTCAGTAGTAACAAGTTAAAATGTTAATTTAGACTTAGTGTTACTTACACATGTAAACTCTAATAAACATAAAGATTGCTTAAGTTTTATTGTACTTTTTATTTTTCACTTTGTTCTACTTTTTATCATCATCCTTATAATCTTGCAATCCCTGGCGTTCATATATTTTGTTTTATTTTGATCTGTTCTTTGTGCTTCCCTTTCTAATTTTTCTATTGCTTTTATTAGTGCCGTCTTTGTGTTTTGTATGATGGTCATTTCCTTTATTTGAAGTTGATTGGTTTTGTCTTCCTCATTATTGCAAATATTATTCAAAATATCATCTTACTTCACTCCTTTTTTTATTTTAATTCATTCGGCAATTATTCCACTGAATCTAACTTTCGCGGTATTTTTTTTAAGCGTCACTGTCAATATCTTCCTTAGTTTTGTTGGAACCCCAAGCTCCCTTAATTCTTCCATCATTCTTGACCGTAATATTGTATCGAAGGCACTTTTGAAGTCTATAAAAACTTGCTTTTGGTATTATTTTTTCTATTGTATTCACTTTATATACAATGTATTGTACATTCTAAGCAATTCAAAGACAGATTTCAAATGTCACTGCTAAAGCATAAAAAAATTAGCAAAGCATCAAAGAAGTTAATTAGATTTTGCTAATAGTCTTATTTTGATAAATGCCAAAAAATTTTATTTCTCAAATTAAAATCATATAATTTTGCATGCTTTTCATCTTATTTTTATTGGAACAACCTGTGAAATGTTTCAACATCTTCATCTAAACTAGACAGGCAGTTATGCGCTCAATGGAACGGCGTTTACTAGGCAACTCTAAAACAATCTAAAACGAGTGTTTCTCATAAAATTTGACACATAACCAATTTTAAACGGTATCTGCTACTGATCTAGGATCCAAGTAACTTTTATTATCATCGTTATGTTGTTTGCTAAGTAAATACCGTCCTTCTCGGCGGATCTTTATATATGTATATATATATATATATATATATATATATATATATATATATATATATATATACCTATATATATAATACACTGCATGGTAACGTTTACAAGTAGATGTTTATAAAAGTTTCAGAAATTTAAAGATGACGTGTATCGATAAATAGTCAGTATATTTTTAATTAAACTTCACGATATATATCGTATATGTTTCAACTGGACGTAAATTATTTTAATTTTAATTATAAAATAATTTTGGATTTATATTTAATAAATTTCTATGCGATAATTTGTAATTCCTTTTGGATAACATAATAATTATTAACACTAGATAGTTAGATTTTAACAAATACCTACAAGAAATAAAAATAAATATTTCTCTTTTTATACCATTTTGATTGTTGTATAAGTAGTACCTATTAATACTAATAACAATAATTAACATCACATAATTGTGTTATATTTTTTTTAAAACATAGATTTCACTAAATATAGATATCGGATTATTTTTAATCACATAGTTTTAATAATGGAAGAAAACATCTACAAACGATTCTCATATTTTTCATTATTACTGTAGGTTATTCAAATACTTTATATTTTTATTTTTGATCGATCAGTTATTTACGTAATAGAAATAAAGAGAAATCATCGTTCGTAAACGATTTCTAACAAAACACACATAGAAACTCACAATAAAATCTAAATATACTATTTCGTGTTAGTATATAGATAAATATATTTTTTAAAACATTAAAAATCTTTGAATATATATAAATAATTATAATAACTCTTTCTATTAAAAACCCCTATAAAAGTATAAGAAAAAAAAATAAAATGCTTCATAAGACAAAATATACATTTTTCCGCTGCAAATTTAGTCGAAATGCTAAAGATGCACATAAAATGCAATAATACAATCGACTGACCTAACGTTATCGTCAAGTTTTTTAACCAACGTCTCAATGCTATTTAGATCGAGAAGCGTTGGGTTTAAGAACATGGAAGTAACGTTTTCCCTTTTTTCGATACAGGCATCTTACAAATATTTGGTGATAAAAATATATAATAAACAAAATATGCATAAGAATAAACGTAATTTTTTACCTTTAAACAAAAATGCACAAAAAACTTTAATTTCGCGTGAAAGTGTTACAAATATTCAAAAATTTCAAGCAGTTTCACTAGTTACTGCAAAATTGAAATGATTCATCCCAGAAAGCTTTTATCTACAACGTTATTATGCGTAAACTATTGGGTTTACATAAATGCTGAAAACACCACATTGAAGACAAAGGATTTAAGGATTATAAAGTTTATGTTAAATATTGTAAAATAGGTTTACAAAAGTACTGTGATTTTAAGCTTATAACCATTTAAAATAACTCAGACGCAGACCAGACGGTCCTGGAGGTATATTCAGAGGAAATATTTAGTAAAGCCTTGGAAAATTGCGAACATGGAATCCTTTTAAATGGAGAAAGCCTAAACACCATCCGCTATGCAGATGACACCGTTATTTTGCAGACAGTTTAAACAGCTTACAGCAACTAATGAACAAAGTAAATGAAGTAAGTGAAAGATTTGGACTACAAGTAAACATATCAAAAACTAAATTTATGATCATCAGCAAAAATAAAATTAGAGACGTCCAATTGCTTATCAAGAATACACCAGTGGACCTAGTAAAACAGTTTACCTATCTTGTAACAATAGTAAACGAACATTGGGATCACTCACAAGAAGTAAAATGTAGAATAGAGAAGGCTAGGACATGGCCAAAGTCTTTAAAAGCCACAACCTTAATCTGGAGGTAAAAGTAAAGCTCCTACGATGTTTTATATCTTCTCGATATTATACTACGGAGTTGAATCCTGGACTCACACTGAAGCGATGGAGAAAAAACTTGAAGAAGCCTTCGAGATGTGGCTATACAGAAGAATCCTAAGGATATCATTGACAGACAAGATAACCAACGAGACTGTACTAAGAAGAATGAGGAAAGAAAGAGAAGTGATGTATATGATTAAGAAGATAAAGTTAGAATATCTCGGACACATAATGAGAAACGGCACTAAATACAGATTACTGAAAATAATCCTTCAGGCCAAAGTAATCGGAAAGCGAGGAATTTGGAGAAGAAGAATATCATGGTTAAAAAACCTGAGGAAATGGTTCTCCACAAAAACAACTAATCTATTTAAAGCATCAGTTAATAAAATAGTTATAGCCAGAATGGTCGCCAATATTCGAAACGAATATGCAGCAAAAGAAGAAGAAGACGACAGTTAAAACCGGTTTTTTGAATTCACCGGAGCTTTGTCTATTTGCACCCTCTCGATTTTATTATTTCAAAAACTAAATTCATAACTTCAAATTTATAAAAGTCGCAATATCTCCGGATCTGACCAACGAAAATTGATATTTTTTTAAATGTACAATTATACAATAAAATTTAAACAATTTAACAAAAATAACTTGCAATAATGCAAATTATCATTTTAAAGGATTTTCTATGCTTTTTCAATAAAATTGTGTCACTCATCATTCGGCAGTCTTTAACTTTAGTATTTAAAATCTAATAGCAATTTTACATTGTTTATATCCACTGATCCAAAATTATTATCATCATAAATGGCATGTCTATCATTAATTCAGATATACTTGTCACTTTACGTCAACTTTGACTTTTCAAGTTTTAGTAAACAAAATTATTATTTCCCAGATAAGGATTTCCCAATGTTGCGGTTCATTATGACGTTTTTTGCAGAACTATTCGTCGCGTTGTAGATGTTTATAGAGAACCGGGAAGCGTAACTCACAAGCCAGGGGCAGCAAGCCCCTGGCATCAATTCGGCATTTACATCTTCATTCGTATCGTTTACAAGCCTTCTATGAAATCACCCTAAACGACTATCCCTAAAGGCTAGCCTTTTGTAATTGGTTTCTGAACAATCTTAATAATAATGCTGATTTATATCCACAGAAACTTGGAGTTTGATGACGGATGGATGATTAATTAATAGAAGAATATTTTCAGCAAGAAGGGGGTCGAATCCATACAACGCTGCAAAATTTGAATTTTATTATGGACATTTTCGACAATAGGGTCATAAGTTTAAATACGCCTAATATATTTCCCACTCGATTCTGTGGTTTAACTCTCTGCGATTTTTTTCTGTGGCCACATTTTAAAAAAACCGATTTTTTAAACGCCTGTAGAGGATTTGGAAGATCTTGGATAAAGAATAGAGAATAAACAATGTTATAGACTCAATGCGAAAAAGTGGTACGTTATGTAGAGATGTTGGTGGTGGACATATACAGTATCTTCTTTAATTTTATTTATTATTATTACTTATAATTTTGTTATTTTTTTTGATTTTTGATTAAAGTTCTATGGTAAAGGTACTGGCTGATTTTTTTATGTTTTATAATGTTAATCAAAATTAATTTATAAACCAATCATACAAATTCAGATTAATACAAGACATACGTAATTTTTTGCTCGGATATCTTTGATGAAAATAATTGTGGATCGCTCGTTATATTGTTTATAAGTAAAAAATTACGTTTAATCTTTTGCATATTTTGTTTATTACATATTCTTATTACCAAATTTATCAAAAGCAGTTGTTAGATACCTGTATCAAAGGGTGTCACGAAAAGTCTTTTTCTTTGCTAATTTCTCTGGTCTGTTAGGTGTTTTATATAACAAAAACCTTTATTTAACAAAAAAGCAAGTAAGTTTTTGGCAAGATGTAACTAAGTTGAAAAAGAGGGTAAGTTAACATTAAACAACCTATTAATTAACTCTTCTTTAAAACAAAACATGATATTTTATAGTGGCTTTTGGTTACAAGTCGTTATCTATACAGTTTATACAACAATATTACAACTACACTTTTATAGTACCATGTCACATCCTTTAGACATCGCAAAACATAAAAAAATTTCGTTTATTACATTAACAGTAACATATTGTAGGGATATAAAGTTAAGCCTCCCCTTAACGTGCAAAGATTGGGCAATTATGTCTTTAGAAATGTAGACATTTGACATTGCCGTATGTTGTTTTTAAAATCAAACCCTTAACTATTAATCAGTATATCAGTGGGTTATTTTGAGCTGCTAGTTATAATTTTATATATCGTTGTGTATTCGTATTTCCCTAAAATTTATCAAACCTGCCCTATTCATGCTGTACGCGGGAGTTGTAGAAGTTAGGAACCTTTAAATTTTATAACATTACATAAAATTCTCATTATTTCTTCTAAAAATATGTATATTAAAATTTCTAAAATTATATGTAATAAAAATGTTGCTATATTTTAAGGCCATGTTATTAAAAAATAGTATATTTATATAATAGTACATTAGTTAGCTAAGAATAAAATATTTTTCAAGTTTAAGCATCAAAATAAACACCGGAATGTATGAGGATCTAGATTTTCACGGTCAGGGTGAGAATTTTAAGAAACCTTTTTCCAATTTTGTGATACAATGTTTTCAATTTTTAATAATTAACACAAAATAGTAACTAAGTACACAGATACAGGCATGTACATACTTATATAATTATAATAGAGAGTATCTTTTTCTTCTTTGACCGCCCTATCAATACCAGACGTTGGTAATCATCAATTTTATACTTTGTTTATTGCGTTAAATAACCCATACTTTTATTTGTTTTTATTGTAAACAGTGGTTTTAATATTTATTCGTCTGAAACCTTCCTCGGAAATTCCATCAGTCCACAAGATTCTGAGAATTTTTACACACCCTCATTTCAAATGCTTGTATGTACCTGTCCGCAACATTTGCTAGGATCCACACCTCAACACCGGACAACAAAACGCGATAAATATAACACGGGACAAGGCATTTATATGTTGTTCTAAGCTTAAATTTTACCACACAGTAACTTTTTCATCTTAAGAAATGTACTCTTTCGGTTTTACTTTTATTTTTTTTTTAATAATCCTATAATATATTGTATATTATAGTCTTTATTCAAAGTGTTCAGGCTAAATATGTGAATTTTGGTACTCGTTGTATAAACTGATTATTGTCCTTAATATTGTGTGCTGGATGTTCAACTTGTTTATAACATTTGTGTTAATAAATGTTTCTAGTCTTTTTAGATTTCTTCTTTAGGTGCCGTGTCCGTATTCAGACGATGCAGAGACACCATTGCCTAATATTACTCAGCCATGAAAGTGTCTTTCGATCAATCCATCTCTTTCCCTCCATTTTTTCTTGTATTATAAAGGGATGTATAAATGTCCTCTAATTATTCTGTGTTTTTCCTTTTTATGATGTTTATAAGCAGACGTTCTGAATCCATCCACAATTCGAATGCTTCTAATTTGTTTAACATTGTGGTCTCACAACCATATAATAGGATAGACCACATATAACATTTCAGGCCCTTCTTGCGAATATGCATTAACAGATTTCTGTTACATAAAACTGGTTTCTAGGTCATAAAAGCGTTACGTGATATTTTAATCCTTGTTATTATCTCTTCATTAGAGTCACAATTTACATTTAACCAGCTGCCAAGGTATTTAAAATGGTGTACTTGTTCTATCTCCTCTCCATTAAGAGAAAGCTGACCTTGATCTATATTAATTTTTCCAACTGCCATCCACTTTGTCTTTGAAGTGCTTCACTGACTAGATTTACTAATGTCTGGAGATCTTGCAAATTTTCTGCAAGAACGGATGTATCATCAGCGATATTGTTGATAACTTCTCCGCCTAGCCTTCCTCTTGTGTGGCGTCCAAAGCCTCCCTAAATATTCCTTCAAAGTATAGATTAAAAAGACTGGGTGACAAAACACAACCCTGTCGTACTCCACGTTTGATGGGTAGTTTTTCAGTAAGACAATCTCCAATTTAGATAGTGGCTACTTGATTGTAACATAAGTATTTTAGCGCATACAAAATAGTACCTCTCTAGTGCCTAGACCATTTCTAAATCCAAGTTTCCTATTACTGATTCCACTTTTGCACAGAATGATTACTCAGTTTTGTATAATTAATAAAAGTATCTTAAGTTTGGCTCATCAAACTGATTAGTCTAAAGTAGCTGCATTTGGTGGGCCTGCTTTTCTTTGGTAATGTTATAAACAGTGACTCCAATCAATCATCTGGTATTTTTGGTTCGTTGTAAATTTTTATTCGAGAAAGTGGTTAAGTAGGTATTGTGTTCCTCATCCAAAAGTTTAAGTAGCTCAGCTGGGATTTGATCTGGTCCAGGTGCTTTATAATTTTTGGCTTGCTGTATTGCTTTTCTGACTTCTGATTTCAATATACTGGGACCTCTGTCTAACTAGTTGTCACGGGTGCATAAGTAGCATTTTCTCGAGAAGCATCGTCAAAAAGTTCACTGATGTTCAGTGGTGTTGTGGCTGTGTTTTTAAGTACTTGAGCATGTTTCAGCTTTCTAACTCCGGAGGTATATTTAAGTTTCTTGTGGAGGTTGAAACTGTCTATGTTTTTTTTTGGATGTCTTCTATTTTATTATGAGTTCTCGAGCAAAAATTCCTTGGCTCACTTAATTTTTCTTTTCACGAGTTTGTTAATTTCGCGGTATTTGTTAATATTTCTTTTTTTTGTTTCTCTCGAACCTCCATCAGGTCTAAGATTTCCTGTGTCGTTTTTAGGCTGTCCGAGATTAATATGGTGTCATTTGCGTAGCCATAAATAATTGTTTATGGGTTCATCGTTCACCACAATGCCTTTGTACTGGATTGGTAGACCAATATACAATTTATGTCTCCCATACGCACCGAACTTAGTAATTAAAATACTATTGATCATGTAATTTAGATTGTTATCATCTTTCTAAGGATTGTCCAGCTTGGTTTCATGTATTTTATTAATTTTATTTTGTAGTTTGTCCTTGATGTATAGATTATCTCATAAATGACAGCAATCAATTTATTCTTGCATTACATTCTTCTCTATTGCCTTGTCCATATGAAACATTTAATTATTTAGTAAACAAAAAACCGTTATTTTTTGTTTTCAATTGTCTAATTCATGTTACACAATTAGGGATAAAAATGATCTTAATAGAAAGAAAAGTTTTAATAATGTGTTTGAAATATAGAAAAAAGATTGGCGTAAAAAAAGTCTAAATTAGTTTTTGTATTGAGTATCTATTTGGCGGTGTAATATTTATTTAGTTTAAAATTGATCAAAGAATAGCACTCAGAGTAAGTAACTTTGATTACTTTCATTACTTAGGCTATATGACTTACTTACGTACCACTGACATTAATCAATTATATTATACAAAAAAATCTGAGAGTTAATTTTAAACGAAATAAACCAATTTCTGTTTTTTTTACACAAAACCTGATATGCTGTTTTATTTCAATAATTAGGTAATTATATTCAAAATTTTCGAAGCAGATCTGGATCACGTTCAAGTTGTATAACGATCTATAACTTTACTTTTTATAAAATATTCTTTAAATATATTCATTACTTTGTTTTCTTTCCTCAGAAAAAATTGTTTTTTGTTGTTTCTGGAAAATTTATTATTACATAAATTGTTACATAAGCACTTATTTCACGATGATAAATGTATAACAATATTTGAGTAAGCTATTAATTTTATGGATATGTTGGATCTTAAGAAGTTTCTGATATACTGATTTTTAAGTTGGGGGCTTGCATTAGGACGGAGAGAAATTTGCACCCCGTCATTATTAGAAGATTGTACATAATAAGATAAATACCTATGTAACATATTTAGTCTACAGAATTTATAGATATTTCAAAAATGGGAGGTAAATCGAAAGATTGGAGTATAAAAAATTTGCCAATATCCAGAAATCTCCGCAGAATAAAATGTTACTAAGAACTTACTAAATATTATATTTCTATCACTCATAATTTGACATTTAATACAGTAAGTATTCATTATTTATTAAGTTAATATTGCTCAAAATTCTTAGATTTATAGGTACGCGGAATACGTTATTTAAATTACCACCTAAAAAAATTATGCGATTTACTACATTTCATTTTACCAGCTTTAAAATGCGTCAAAACCAAGTAGATACCAATTTTAAAAAGTCAATAATTATTAAAACTTGTGTTAGTAAAACTAACGAAATCTATCAATATTATTTGGTCAAATTAATATAATTTATGAAAAAACCGACACCGTCCTCATTACCTTTCAAATAATATTTCGTTTCATATATTGTTTAAACACAAAACAATATGCAGGGTTGGCCCCTCAAAATTCCAGCCTAAAATTTGCCAATATGCATCTGTCATTTGCCAATCCCCCCTCTTCCAGTATCACAAACATAATTTTAAATAGGAAATATACCATGTGTAGTATTGCACTGGAGAATTCAGGCATCTATGATATTTCTTTTCATATTAACACTGTTCTTGTGAAACAGTATTAATGTATTAAAAGTGTTACGCCTCCTAAAAATTTAACGTGCCGCCTATGTTTTGCTAGTGTTAATGATAAATTTTTTTCGTCATGTCAAAAACTACATTGACAGAAATTTGCAAAAGGTTAGTTATTTGAACTGTTCTTGGTAGTTTAACAGCAATATTAAATAAGCATTTTTAATGCTATTCTATCGTAGAAATCGTTGAAATTATTTTCATATTTTTTAAAAATGGAAAGGAGGAGGGTTGGATGATGGGCTGTTAACATGTCCTCGGAACAACCATTACTACAAAAAATCCGAAAGCAAGCCTCGGAATGGATGGATATTAAAGCAACGATATTGGGAATGGAACATGAATTTTTCTTTTGGGACTTGGAACGTTAAAACTTTCAAACTTATCCAGGGTATCCAGAATACAAAACACACATACCGTCTTGTAAAGTGGTTTAGATACAGGAAATAAGGAATTTGGAGTGGCATTTATAGTCGATAATAAACAGAAACAGTCTTAAGCAACCGCCACCTAAGCGTTAACCTCCGATGGCGCGCCACGAAATGCTACGTACTCTCTACGCTACTTTACAGAGTTGAAGTGTGGACGTTAACAGCAGCAACTATTAAGAAGTTGGTAGAGGTAGATAGAAGGCTCTAGAAATGTGGTAGAGGTATTAAGACGAATGGGTAAAGAGGTGGAATTGTTAACAACTGTTAAAAGGAGGAAAACGTCATACCTGGGCCATGTGTTCCGTAATGATAAGTACAGTCTGCTACAGCTTATCGTGGAAGGCAAGATTGAAGGTAGAAGAGGTTTGGACAGGAAGAAGAAATCCTGGCTGAGAAACTTGAGAGAATGGTTTCAAATACCAGAAGCTGCGAACATAATACATGCGGCACAAAACAGAGAAACCTATCGTTTGATGGTCGCCAACCTTCGGTAGAAGACGGAACATAAAGAAGAAGAATAAACAGAAAAACAGCTCATAACAGATCTTCCACCAGTTAATGAGTGAATTTGTAGGATAGAATAAAGACTCACTTCTCCAACTTATCTTATTTTTACCAATTAACAGTAAACATATAACCTAACACCAAAAAACTACATCAAAATAGTTATAGGTGACACAAACGTAAAGTTAGGAATTGAGAAAGAATACATCGGAATAACTGGGAGTCATAGCCTACATATAGACACGAATAAAAACGGCCAATATCTTATTGACTTATTGCAGCTAGCAAAAACATGATCATCAGTTCTACCATATTTTCCCACAAAAACATACACAAAGGCACCTGAATATCTCTGGAGGAGATGTTGTGAACTAAATAGACCATGTCTTGATAGAAAAGCGATCAACATCAAGCATTTTGGACGTGAAAGTAGACGAGGTGCATGCTGTATATCGGAGTAACGATCACGGATACAGGGGCTCAGATACAGATACAACATGAGATAACAAATCTATTTCAAATAACACAGAATTAAAACAGGGGGATGGGCGGCTGGCACAAACACGCACAAGGACGCAAGAAATTTCCTTGGCAGTCGATCGTAGAGGAGAATGACTACAGGCCGTATCAAATTGAGAGGTTTGCTGAGAGAGACCAGAGCTGGAATTGGGCTGTAGAGCCATACACAGATATTTATATCGGTAAAAGAGATCCTCTTTGGAAAAAAATTCACCTGTTTTTTTCACAAAATCCAACGAATATTTCCAAATATCAGGATGAATTCTTTTGAATGGCCAACACTGTATGTAATAATACTAGGAATAGAACTTTACTAACGAAAATAGGTTAATATGCATATTGTTTCGTGTTTAAGAATCAAATTTAGCAACAATGTACTAGCACGTTCTTGGATGGTAAAATAATTATAACATCCTAATTATGCGCAGTAAAAATATCACCACACATTTTCTTTTAGGATCAGGACCTCCCAAGATGTGCTAGTAGATACACTGTCGTCGTGATAAACAAACATAGATTTTATAATGAGATAATGAGGATTAAGTGTTACGTGAAAACCCTGTTTGAAGCAAATTAATTTATTTGTGAATATATATATATATATATATATATATATATATATATATATATATATATATATATATATATATATATATATATATATATATATATATAAGTGTTTGTGTAAATGTGTATATTCTTGAAATATGAATAGTTTTTTTAATCAGTTATATCAGTATATATCAAAAAGCCAAATTTTTGTTTGCACAATGGAATTGAATCAATTTCCCACTCGACATCGTAAGAGACATCTACGCATACAACTAATTAAGTTATTTATCGAACGAGGACATTGAAACATCATAATTTTAGAAAAAAAATATTAGGTATGTTTAAACAGATCAGTATAGTTATGT
Source organism: Diabrotica undecimpunctata (assembly GCF_040954645.1). Lineage (NCBI taxonomy): Eukaryota > Metazoa > Arthropoda > Insecta > Coleoptera > Chrysomelidae > Diabrotica > Diabrotica undecimpunctata. The sequence continues at coordinate 55,631,576 of NC_092812.1, forward strand.
GCTTAAATCTCTTGGTCAATGTACATGACTTATTGTTTAGTCTATAAACCAAATTGCTTCATTCACTGCAATAAACGTTTTTTAGACCCAATGTACGCATTCGGCATGACGTTAAAGACCTATTAACATACATTAAAACCAACAAAAAACTAAGAGTACGCTTTTATATGTAGCTATACTTTCCGCAGATAGCTGTGAAACGAGTTAAAACTTGTTATATACTTGTTTCATTTCATCAAACATTCCTTTTTGTTTCCATTCTCAGATTGTACGGTATTCTACTGCGAAGGTATCTATGGAGTTGCATTAAATCTATTGTTCCTAACAATAAGAGATCTCTATAATTTCGAATCTGCATATACAAGGCTCCAATGGTATTCGAAATAGGAAATTTTCGGAAAAAGAAATATTTGATCGAAAGAACAAGTGTACAATATTACACTATAAGTGTACGTGTATAATAACTATATATCCTAATACAATCTTATCTAATACGGTTAGGAGCCGTATTGCTAAATCTCCTGTTGTAGGAAAATGAGCACTTATTTAAAATTTCATTTTGATTTGATACATATTACATTGGTTTCAAGAATCACGGAACCTAGTAAAACGATCGTACTAGGTTAAATGTAATCTAAGACATTAAGAAGAATAAATAATTGGTGTAATCACTAATTCTGTTTAACATACTAAAATACTGTTAACGTAATTACGCCATCGTCATTTCAAATAGGTAGTTAATGTTCTTTGATTTGTTGTTGAAGTAGTAGTGGTAGTGTATTTGTAGACATTTGACGTCGCGTCGTACTGTTGTAGAACAATTACGAATAAATTGTTATAACTTCTCTTCCTCCACCTCGCACCATTAAAACTCTTTCTAAACCTTCTGTTAGCACTTCTAAAAACTCCATATCTGTAAAAATAAATTTATCAAGAACTCCTTTCTTAAAAGTAACCACAAAATTGTTCAATTTTCAAAATATTCAACTTAAGAGTTTATCTGACACATTAATAAGAATGGATAATAAATACATTTAAATACAAATTGTATCTGCAGAAATATTTAGATTTCAACGTTACGTTTGATCAAGAAGGATTTATAGAAAATTTTTTGAATTACTTTAATGTGAAGGAATGTAAATCGAAGATAACTCCAATGGCAAATGGATATCAATAAAATGAGGACAGTGAAATTCTGACTAATATTCCTTACAGCCAATTAATTGGAGGATTGATGTATTTATCAACAACGAGTAGGCCAGACGTTCGTTATGCAGTATCATACTTAAGCAGATTTTTAGACTGCCCTACTACAGAGACATTAAATGCCGACAAAAGAATTTTAAGATATCTACAAGGAAGTAAGAAACTAAGATTAACTTATTATAAAAATACAGATTATCAGATAACGTCCAAAGGACATTCAAATGCCGATTGGGCAACGGAAAAGAAAGAAAAGTGTGAGTGGATGTATATTATTATATGTTAATAACCCAATATCATGGTTTTCAAAAAAGCAAAACTGTGTAGCATTATCAACAGCAGAAGCTGAGTACATTGCAGTAGCACAAACAGCTTAATACTTAATCAATGTCAACTGTATATTGGGGAATTTTAATGTAATTGCCGAGACAATTTTATATTGTAATAATAAAAGTACAATTTTAATGTCTAGCAGAAATAAAAATTCTAAAAGAGCAAAACATATAGATATAAAAAATCAAAATTAAAAATCAACACATATTTCTAAAGGACTTAAATTTTAAAGAAAGAAGTTATGATCGATTATATATCAACTGAGTAAAATTTGGCTGATATTTTGACTAAATCTTTAGGTACTGAGACTTTAATGAATCTTAAAAATAAAATTTAGATTAAGTGAATTGTAATATTATTTTGTTAATTATAATAGTTGCGATTTACATGTTGCAACATTTCAAATTGAGGAGTTTTGGAGTTTTAGAACAATACTGGTTCAATGTCAATAGTGATTCCGTTTGTCAACTGTCACTTGTAATCTTATTTAATAATGTACAGGAAAGACACCTAATTCCGGACAGTTGCCCAATTTCGGAGACTGCCCTAATGTTTGCATTGCTACTTAAATTACTATCCGAAATTAGGCAACCAATTTTTAATATGTCTAATTTGTACATTTTTTAACATTTTTACATTATGCTGTCCCTTCCTAACAAACATCCTATGGTTTTGATTTACCATGTATGAACTTGCTCCTTGAGTAATAACACGCCAAAATATACAGTTGTTCAAAATCTATAAGCAAAAACAAAAAGCTATCCGAAATTAGGCGCCTTTCCTCTACTTAGCACATGTTTAGTTTCAATTCTCACTATAGAATAAAATATTTAAATTAACTGAGAACTCTTAATTACCATAATTGGGGAACAAATTCTGACAAATATTGTCTACGAAAATTTTGATATTATATTTGTTTATTTGCATCTATGATAGACGAAGCCAGGTCCTGTTATCAATATCCAGCACCGAAAAATCCAAGAAAATTAAAACAAATGCAATGTTAATTAATTTAAGTGATTTAGAATTCAAAATAAGAGTTAAATGGCACTTACAGTTAGATTCTCTTTCCATTTTGGTGTCTTTGGGCGGCCCTGGCAAATTCAAAATGACTAATTGAGCATCATGGGATCTATTCACTATGACTTCATTCAATCGAATAGCTGTATGCATTCGACGAACATTACCCTCGTCGCTAAAAAAATTTCTTATATTACTACAATTAATTAGTTCACTGAAAACAAAAAATAATGACTATTTGCGGAGATTAACTAAGATGAAATCAGTTTGATTCTTAACATATAGTTAGGAATCAAATTGATTTCATTATAATAAACAAAGTTTCCAGTACAGCTTTAAAAAAGTAGCAGCTTACCCTGGAGCAGTCGATAACTCAGACCAGAACCCACTTATTGGTGAATTCAGGTTTAGAGGTAAAATGATTTCTAAACTGCTTTAGAAAATAATGAAACGAGAGAGAAGCTACAAACGGAATTAAAAAAAAAAAACTGTAATTTAAGTAAATATGAGGACGACGACATAGAACAAGGGAAAGGCATCAAAACCAACATATATAAGGCTTCACAAAATGTTTTAGGGCAAAAAAGGAGACGAGCAAAGAGAGAGATGTATGGATAGTTAAAAACTGCGAAGAATCAGAACTGCTACTTTTAAAATATGACTCCTTCAACTTCCTTAAAAAACCTATACGGTATAAATGAGGAAATTCTTAAGCTAATTTTCTTATGTAGATTGTTTAAACACGGGGAAAATACCAACAGATTCGCTAAAAAAATAATTTATAACAAATGTGAAGACAGAACAAGAGACACTCATTGTGCATGAAGTTGCTGGTGCAAAAATGCTACGACCAAAAAAAATATGTTTATATATGAAATATATGCTTCATTGATTACCAAAAGGTCTTTGACAATGTCAGACATGAAATATTGATAAAGATGTTAAACGAAATTGGGGAGGATTAGAGGAGCTGCAAGATTTAGTAAATATCATAAATGGAGTGGTGAAGGAGAACGGCCTTAACATCAACATAGCAAAAATATATGGTAATCAGCAGACAACCCCATATCATAGCTCAGTTGAATATGACTAATAGAGCTAATGAACGGCTACATTAAACAGTAAGTGGCATTGTGAACCTAGAACCATTTAATCCTTAGAATCCGGGTCTTGAAATGCTACATATGGTCCATCCTGATGTACGCATCGACATCTCTGAATCGTGTGGAAGTTTTCGACATGTGGTGCCTCAGAAAGCTGCTTAAAATTCCGTGGATGGGCCATGTAAAAAATGATGAGGTCATAAGAAGGGCTAATGTCCAAAGAAAAATGTTAGATCTTGTTAAGCAGCAAAAGGTTTCATAATTGAGCTATATTCTACGAAATAGCAAATATAATCTCCTAAATGATATCTTGATGAGTAAAGTTGAAGAAGAGGATCTGGGCCAAAGCAATATTCATAATTCAGAGACATAAGAAACTGGTGCGGCTTACCTGTCAGTACGATAATAAGAATAGCGGAATAAGGATCTATGTACGTTCAACAACCGGCATGAACGCTTACATGCTGCATAACATAGAGCAACCAGAAAAGAGGAAATAAGATTTGGGCTCTTCGCTCTTGATGCGGTTCACAATAATGAAATATAAGGGACAACCTAATAAAAGAAACAAAGTACCACCATGTGCATATAACAAATAAATTTTTCCAAACGGATCTTAAGTAGTCATCAACGAAAAGAGGATCTGGAGTTAAAGGAATAACTGAAAAAAAAGCGTAAATTTTGGAGTACAGGAATCACTATCGATGTATCACAGTGTAGGTAAAACTCAAAATAAAATTGAAAGCTTTCTGAAACAGATTTGTACGAAAACTTGTCAATGGTACACTTTTCTCCATTCGAATATGTTCACCTAGAATGTGGTTTCTGAGCTGGACTATATTTTAGACTCACCTGGAGAAGGCATGGTATTATCGAATGGACCCCGCGATCACCCGACATGAATATTTTAGACTTACAAGCATTATTTTAAAAATATAAAAAAGATCTTTATTTTTGTTTAAATGTTAACTTTTTTTTTTTTAAATTTGTATGTGCTTTTGAATACATTCTACAGCGATTTTAACTCGCGACATTCTTACACTCCAAAATCACTATTATTTCGCTAATTAAATTTTTGAAATTTCGCAGAAAAGACATGATTATTGTCGTTCTGTGTAGTGGCACTATTTTTTCCTACAGTGTTAATCACAACACTCTTACACACCAAAATTTATAAACATCATGTAAGCCGTTTCCGAGATAATTGAGGCGTTCCATACTAAAACTCACCCTGTAGATTAAGAATGAAGAGAAAAACAAAAGCATTATTTTAAAAGTACAAAAAAGGCGTTGGTTTTTTTTAAAAAGGTTTGTAGGTGTTTTTTTATCAGATCCTACACCATAAATTCGCTCATTCAATTTTTGAAATTTCGCAAAATACACATGATTACCCTCATTCCGGGTGGCGGCACTATTTTTTTCTTCAGTTTTAAGTACTAAAGAACAAAAAAAATTGGTCCCAAATGTGTGCCCTAAAATTTTAATATTAATAAGAGACATTGACTTTAGATATGTGTTAGCTTTATCACCTCTGTCTGTTAGTCTCCCCTTTTTAGCCGTGATTATTTATATTTATTGTGATTATTATTATCTAACATATACTGTTGAATGGCGGAAATAGAGTAAGTCTTGTCAGAGACGACATTATATTTTAGAAATATCTAAGATTCATAAGACATAGAATGAAAGATACTTACGGTGTTTTAGGGGTTTTATTTTCCTCTATTGAATTTGTATGATTATGTTCATTAGAGCATTCTTTTTCTTTCTCAGAAGAATCATCCTTTTCTTTGGAATTATCACAATCTTCTTTCGTTTCAGTTTTAGGCTGCAATAATAAACTTATTAAAAAAATACACAATATTATAACTATATAATGATTTTAGTTTGCAATGCTCTTTTATGAAACTTTAAAGAAACTTTATGAAATTTTTTGTAATGAAAAAGTTTGAGAGTTAATATTTCAAAATCTAAAATTAAAAAGAAATTTGTATTTATTATTGGATATATTTTAATTTAATGCAATGCAATAGTTGTAATGTAAAATAAATATTGTTGTATCTAACAAAGTCACTAGAGCACATAAGTAAACGTGATTTCTTCATAACAATATAATGTACCTCATTGGTAGGCTCAAGATCATTTTTGTTATCTTTTTCAGAACCAGGTTCCTGGAATCGAACCTTAGTTGCTATTTTAGTATCTACATTTTGATGATGTTGATCTACTATAGATTGGACCTAAAAAATGCGATTAGTATTTACAATGATCGTAAGTTATAAAAAACTACAAAGTGTCCAAAGTATCTGTTATTATTTTGTACCATTGTTAACTTAAGTTAGTATGGCGCATTTGATGAACATTTTAAATTAATTTAGTAAGATGAAATCAATTGTTTATAACTTAAGTTAAACATAATTGTCCTAGTCTTAGCTTAACCTTGTAGTGGAAATCAAAACCCGTCCTATCAAAGTGAAGTCAACTAAAGCCATTTTCACACCAGTGTAGAAAAATAAATTATAATTTAGTATTCAAGGTACAGGACGTTCAATTATGTTGAGATTCCGACCCCATTGTAGACATATAATATATATTTGATTAAAATAATTTTACACTTCATATCCATAATTAACTATATTTAATCATATTAAAATAAAGTAGACCGACTACCATAGGGGTATCAAGGGAAGTACTTAGGATTAGTCTACTTATTAAGGAGATATATGAATTGATGTAAAAATAGTTGATAGTGACTGAAAATAAATAAATTGATTGCTTTTAAGTATCAGTTATAATCTAAATAATGTTGGTATTGCAATTCAATATTAGATCTTTTTAGTATAAAGGGTTGGAATTATCTGTGAATGACCATTTGTCCTATCCCAAGATGAACCTGCAGATAATGCTGACCGAGTAATTTATAAGAAAGACGATGTGAAAGCCCAGAATCTAATTGTAAAATGTTTGCATGATAGTGTACTGGAATTGGTTAAATCAAATACCTCAGCAAAAGAGGTTATAGGTACATTTCAAAATAAATACCAAAAGAAGAGAATTTCATAACTGTAAAAAAAATGGGTAACAAGATTAATGGAAAAATAAAAATGTAAATAGAGCATTCCCAGTAGAAAATAATGACAAGGTAACATTCTTGACGAACAACTTTAGTTACTAACTCAGAAGCTAGTGATATAAATTTCATAATGGATAGTGGTGCTACGAATCTTTTAGTTACGAAGAATGCAGAGGGATATTGGTTATTTTGAAACCTACACGAACTTGGAGAATGGTCGTTTTGAAACAACAACCAATTTTCTACATTTAATTTCAATAGTAGTTTGGTAGTTATGTTACGAAATTTGTACATAGCTGAATGCATCTGTTGTGTATTTGGTATTTCTTACTTAAATAAGGTAATAATTAATAATACAACGTGGTTTTATATCATTAACCTTTATTGCCCAATAACTGACTAACTTCATTCCCATGTGTCCGTGAGCGGTGTTGCCTACCTGTGTTGCCAAGTATATAACACCTCCTCTCTTGACCAAAATTCATAAATACAGATTGAAATAAAGATGTACTTACAAATTCATCCTCTGAACAGGTTTACATACTCTACTTGAACGTCTTAACACTGGTTCAGCTTCAGTGTGAGCCTCAGGTACTGTTGGCTCTATTGTATCATTTAGAAGTTCTTGTACATTTGTAGGTGGTGAAACGGAATTGGTTTCAGGGACAGATACCTCCCTTGGAACTATACTATGTGTAACTGTATCAGGAATGAAACAAGTTGGGTTATATTCTATAGGTGTATCCTGCCCAATTACTCTCATTTGGTCAATATGACGTCTCCACGTCCTACCATCATCTAACTCAACTAAATAATGTAATAATCCTAACCTTAGTATAACCTTGCCAAATTGCCATTTGGCATTAAAGTAATCTCGCACTGAGACTCTGGTATCTATAGCAACATTTCTAAGACTCTGGTCTGTGTAAGCATTTTTGTCATGAGTAAAAGGTTTAAGTAAATCTAATCTATTTCTAATCTGCCTTCCTAGCATACGTTCAGACGGGCTTTTGCCAGTTACTGTGTGAGGTGTTCTACGATACTGCATTAGTAACTTGCACAATTCAAGTTCTCTGTCTTTCTCTTCACTGTGCATGGCTCGCAGACAATTTTTTAGTGTTTGGACATATCTCTTCCCCTGGCCATTCGTGGCTGGGTGATAGAGTGCAGTAAATTTATGTGTGATACCATTATTCTTCATAAATTCTCTAAATTCATGAGAATCAAATTGTCTACCATTATCAGTAACAAATACTGTGGGTATTCCGAAAGTAGTGAAGATTTTTCTACAAATTTCGATTGTAGTTTTTGTAGTAGTGTCTTTCGTGAAATGTATTTCAGGCCACTTACTAAAAGAATCGACTAAAATGAAGTAATAGCCTCCGTTAAAAGGTCCAGCATAGTCAGCATGTACTCTTTCAAAGCAAAATTTAGGTGTTTCCCAGATGTGGGAATTGTCCTTAACAGGATTGTTTTTGTGCTTGTTGCAATGAAAACAATTTTTACATAAAGATTCAATATCCTTGTCTATGAAAGGCCACCAGCAGTAACTCCGGGCTAAAGACTTCATTCTCACCATACCAAAATGCGCAGTGTGTAATTCCTGCAGAATTTTATTTCTTAATTTCATAGGTATTAAAACTCGTTGTCCTCTCATTATGACTCCAGACTGTAGTGAAAACTCTGATTGATCTACGTTAAATCTGAATTGTTTTTCAACAACCTCACCAGTTTGTAAACCTAATAGTAACTTTTGTAAAGTAGCATCATTTTTGGGGATGTAGTATAATAATAATGTAAATAACTGTACTTGAAGTTGAAGTAGCAATGGTAGTAGTCGTAATAATCTCTGTAGTAGTTGTTATTACCATCATATGTATCCCATCCTCGTCGCCAATTGTTGTGTATTTGGTATTTCTTACTTAAATAAGGTAATAATTAATAATACAACGTGGTTTTATATCATTAACCTTTATTGCCCAATAACTGACTAACTTCATTCCCTTGTGTCCGTGAGCGGTGTTGCCTACCTGTGTTGCCAAGTATATAACACATCTTTTACAAGAAATCCAGTGACGTATTCAGGTCACATTGTCCAAAAAGTGGAGATTAGTTGTTTTGTCAGTAGAGGTCTGTTATCTTATAGGGAATTGATCGGTTGTTTTATGTATGTGATATTATGCTCTAGGCCAGATTTAAAGTTTTGCGTGTCATATTTCAGTCAATTTCAAAATAATTACAATGAAGAACATTGGAAAAATTTGAAAAGTGTTGTATAGACACTAAAAGACTACAGAAAATTATGTTTTGAGATTTGTTAAAGGTCGAAACAAATAAATAGAGATTATTTCCCATCACGCATTCCTAGAATTAATGCTATTTTAACGCAAATCACAATTCAAATGTTTATTATTATTCTATGATTATGATTAATATACAAACCTACTAAAATCAAGTTTCAAGTACAGAGATTTAATTGCTCAAAATCGTTTGAAATGAACTGAAAAAATTGTTGGAAGAACTCTTCGAGTCCGTAGTCGTTCATTTCATATACTTATGTAGGGTACGTAGGGTTCATTTTTGTTTAAGTTTGAGTATTGAATATTTTAAAGTTTACCAAGGTTTATTTATTCATCATCATCATCACGTAGCGCTACAACCCTGGGTGGGTCTTGGCTGGCTGTACTTTTTTTCAATTTGTTCGGTCTTCCAGCAACCTAGGGTCAAATGGAATGTTCATTTTCCGGAGATCTGCTTGGATGTTATCTCTCCATCGCATTTTGGGACGTCCGAGTGGTCTTTTGCCTGTGGGAATCTCCTCCCATACCAGTTTTACAAGTCTCTCGTTATGCAGTCTGTGCACGTGGCCTGCCCATCTTAGTCTGTGATTTAATTTCTTGGACAATATCGGCGTCATTGTAGAGTGCTTTTAATTCGATATTGGTTCTGATCTTATACTGGTTTGTGGTGATGTCATGGTGAGGAAGTATTTTTCGTTCAAAGCGTCTGAGCTTTTCTTCGTTTGCTTTGGTCATGGTCCATGTTTCGCATCCGTATGTTCTTACAGGTCTGACGATGGATTTATAGATTTTGATCTTTGAACTTCTTGTAAGATTTTTTGATTTTATGAGGTTTGCAGATTCGATTCTGTCTTTTATTTCTTCAGTAACATCGTTGTCAGCTATGATTACGGCCCCCAGGTTTATTTATTGGCATACTAGAATGTATTTATTACATTTTAGAGAAAATCTAAAATAATTAAGTTTCATTTCCATTTTTATTTTCCGTGGATTTTTACAAATGATTTATAATAATTGTGTTTTTTATAATCTATCGTTAACAGAAATATTAAATATAAATTACAAGCAAAAGCGTTTAAAATTTAATTGTTTTTATATATAACTGATCAAATGTGAAATTCTGATCTGATTTTTTTCTCATATGAACCGTGAACTCTTTGAAATCGCCGTAACTTGGACAATTATCTTAAACTCAACTGTACACACATGCATAGTTTAAATCAAGTATGAATTTTTTTATTCTTGCATAATAATAACAGTAATAATATTTGAGAATTCTAATAATCATCAATATATTTGTATGAAATATTTTAGGTAGTGAGAGTTAGACACTTTGTGCAATAATCTAAACAGTGAATGAACATGGTAATTAAAATAAAAGTATGTATCGAAGTGATAGGTAACACAGAATGGATGAAACGAGAGCGAATAAGCGTGCATAAAAGAAAATACCATGAATCTAGCAAATGAATATTTTGCTTTACCAAAGGCAATTTCTCCTCCGTTGATAAGTGATTAAAATCCGCCAGATCCACCTTGCGTGTGCGAGATACAAGTATTTATTAATCACAAAAAATATTTCAAAAAAATTAAAATATTTGGTAATTGTGAAATACTTACAACACCGAGGCTTTCTTTTTTATTTAAGCGAAGTTCACGGAGCATCTGGTTGCGTTGCTCCATCATTAGGGTTCGTTCATAAGTGTAGGCAGAAATATCGTGGTCCATCTAAAATATTATAAATTATAATTATAAATATTATAATAGTCAGTAGCATTTAAATTTATGTTTCATTTAACACAGGGGTCGGCAACCCTTTTTGGACTGAGGGTTACTTCAAAATAATTTGTTTTATGCGGGTTGCACATTCAAATGAAACTTAAACAGTGCTCTTATATCATATAAGAGTATAAATACATATTAGTAAAAATAAATATGGAAAAAATTTATTTTTGATTGACATGTAATAATAACAATAATGTCAAAAAATAAAAATTTTACAATTCTTAAAAGAAAAAACACATATATTTAGTATCGATGCCACGATACCATAAGTATCGTTCGAATTTATTTAATGTAAACCAGTGGCAGGGTTATTTTTGCCTACTTAAAAATATTATTTTTTATTTTTAATAAATATGATTAGTTAAGTAACTGTTTTTTTTGCTATCAGCTAAGGGTTCATGGTTTAATTCATAGTTTAAGACAAGACGAATTCACACTTGGGATACTGAGCTAGACGAAGCATAGACGATAAGCTTCCATGGTTGATTGAGGTAATTCTTATAATAGTATTTCAATTCTCTTTGGTAGTCTTATCGTTACAAAAGAAAATACAATTCCAATTAAATGGAATATAATTATGAATAAATATGTTAATAATAAAATATATAAAATATTAAGGAAAATAATTTTTTAATTTTTTCTGGTCAAAATACATTTTTTAATGACCTCTCCATCCGTAAATGGTTTGTTATACTCAGCAGTTAATTTCGAAATATGTAAGGACATTTTGACTAATGCTGAACTTTTTTCCTTGCATTTTTTAAAAACGTTTTGTTGTGCTTCTAACGATTTTTGTAAAGAATGAATTTTATTTGGTGTCGTTTCGTTTCGTGTCGTAATGGCGACGCAAATTAAATTCTTTGAATACGCTTATGAAATCTTTGCAAATTAAGCATAGTGCTTTATTGTAATTATTAATAAAGAAACAATCACAAGTATACTTTCATTAAATTAATTTTTCTTTTCTTTGGTATTTTATTCATTTTTCCTACGATAAAATATGAATTATTTTACCAATAAATTAAAAATAACATGTATTTCTCATTAAATATTCTAGTGAAACGTCATACGGTTGGTAATATGAACGTGTTTATGTCCAAAATGTACATACGAACATACATTGTACATACATACAAAACTGGCGAAATTAAAGAATTCTTGCACTTGCTAAGCGACCCGTCGTATTCGCTGGGAAGCGGGGATTTAATTTGTGCAGTAAAATACGTCTACTACAGACAGTTAAATTTTTTAATAAACTAGGAACTTTTCTGATTTTGGAATATCGTGACAAGAATATCAAATTGATGCAGAAAGAAGGACATAGGGCAGCTAGATTTCGTTTTTCTGAGATCAGGCAACGGCACTATGGATGACTGGAAAACACATTGTTTTTGAATAAAGTACGAATCAGTCTGAGGTCAGAAGATGGACATGACAATATCTTTCTCCTGAGTTCCATTTAGTGATGTTGGGAAGCAATTTGTTTCAAAGCTTTCACGAAGTTTTGATGGACGCAAATTTTTATATCGAGAATATTGTAGAAGAGGATGCTATACTGTTGCTATACTTATTAGTGTCGTTTGACCACAACCCCCTAATCGTGAATGTAAGACTTCGATTTGTAAAGGCTAAAAAACCATCTAACCAAAAATACGTAAACACGAGAGAATTAATCAGGGATGAAGAGCTTAAGACTACATATATAGAGAGGACTTGTGAGATAATAAAACTGGCTATAGCCAATCCTGACGAAACAATCGCAATTAAAATAAGAAGAAATCACAAAAACAAGTGGATGACGTAAGAGACAGTTGATCTAATGGAGCAATGCAAATAGTACAAAATAGACCAGAACCAACAGAAATACAAGGAAATCCAACATACGGTAATAGCAAGCATTAAAACCGAAAAGGAAAGCTGGATGAAAGAACGTAGTAAAGAATTAGAATCATCACAAGAAAAGAGGTACAACTTAAAAATACAAAAAGGTTAAAGAAATTTCGAGTATATACAAGAAACACCTTGAAACCCGCCCGAAGAAGATCAAGCAGACTGCGTACATACACAGGAAGAACTAGCTAAAATCTCTACAGACTATGCTTTGTCCCTCTTTACGGATAATAGACCGAATATGCCAACTACTAATTTACCCACGGAAAATATATCCGGCCCTCCCATTATTCGTGCCGACGTGGAGTATGCTATAAATGTAGCAAAACTGGGCGAGGCCCCTGGAACGGATGGCGTTACTAGGGAAACCATAAAACTGTTGAAAGATGAAAATATCGACATACTGACATAGTGAACTTGACGAAGCTGTGCTTGTTGTAGGCTATTTCACAACTTAAAGATAAATAGTAATATACGTACATAAATGGAAGCAGTTATCAGAACAAGAAAAGGTAAAAGCTAATATTAATTTTTATACAACTCAATTAAATTTACCTTATTTTTATCTATGAAGACCTAAATCTAATTTTTCAATTTTCACTGTGCTTTCACTTTCAAAGTTAACATTACTGTCAATTTTTTACGAAAATAGCTTTTTTGTTTCAATTAATACGCGTTATAATTTCTTTAATAAGGGGTTTTTGTGTATTTTCTCACTATAAGGGAGATTCACTCATATTTTTTAAAAGTTATTCAATTCTCCTCACGTGGTAGTCACATTCATACTGACAATCTCTTTATATTTTAGAAATGCGTTAAATAGAGCGTTATAATACCTTTATTGATTTACTAATAAATTGCTTACTTCCTTTGTCTGATGTTTCAACTTACCATTTCGACAACTTCAACTTCAGCGTGTATTCTTAGGTGATAGAGGAATGTTTTTAAATCTTTTTTCATTTGAATAGAATTATCCTCCATTTGCGCTACAGTAAATATTCTCATTTTGCAGTTCTTCCATGTTCTATGTTGTTTTAACAGGAATGGTAATAACATAAGTAAACCTCCATCATGAACTATCCACCAAACATCAATATTGCCAACAACTTTATCACTAGTATCCGGGAAGAAATTTATACCTTTAGGAACCAATAAAGCCATTCTTGCGGCAGTTACATTCCTGACTGTTTCTAAAAACACTTGCCAAGTGCGATCATCCTCCGATTGTCTCCATCCATAGGGCCATCCCAATATTACTGTATTCGGTTTAAGTCCACCTAATCCTGCCGTTTGAATCCTAAAATTTAATTGAATTTTTTAATCGGAAAATAGTTCCAATGTCACAAATATTAATGGATATAGTACCATTACTTTTTATACTATGGTACTACAGTTTAAGTAAAATTAAACAAGAAGAACTAACAAGCGTAATTGTTTCCCGCCCTAAACCACAACGTTTTACTGACGTATGTCAATGTCAGGGAACCATTGGGAATTCCTGATCTAGAGAAATCAAATAGTATAATTGAGTATATTTTTAACATTAACTAAACAGTTGTGTAATTGTAATACTCACAAATCGGATAAGCCTTCTGTTATGTCCCTTGCTACTAAAATTTCTGCAAATCCTTTAACTCGTTCTTCTTCCATTGTTTTACTGAGACTTTGTTTGGCAGCCATAGCTTCACCGTATGATCTTGTAAAATCACCGTTAATTACAGATGCACAAATAGTTAACCCTTTTCCTAAAATTAGTTTTGTAATTTTAATACACTTATATTTAAATACATAGATAGAGGTAGTGGATTTTCTAAAGTGCTATGACGTTGTAAATAGTTGTAGATATAACTGGCAACGATGCACTGGAAGATTAAAGTGAAAACTGCAAAAGTCCGACACAATTATGGTTCCGTATGATAGCCCAGGCAAAGAGGAATAAAAATAACATGAGAATTTAATTGCAAAATATAATTTAAATAATGAGATATTTAATTAAAGAAGATTAAAATTGTGATTAAACATCAAATATAAAATTATAAATTTAATATACCTAATAAATATAGGTAAACTTCTGGTTAATTCTAAATCTGTTTACTAATTTGTTAAATATTTAAATTTAATGCCCCCCATCACCAGAAAATAAGATTATTACAATATTTTAATGACAATGTAAAATTACCTCAAGACATCTTGTAGGTCTCTGAGAAAAATAATTGGAGGCAATTAAAGATCATTTTATGAGTGTTAATACTACAGTCTTACTTATTAATACTACATTTGCTATAAACATTTATTAAGAGCTATATAAATTTTTACATTCTATATGAATATTTCGTTTTTTGGTAAAAAAAGTTTAATATTATCTACTTAAGTGGATTGAAACCTAAGTCGTTATAGTCTTCATAATCCAAAAATTCACTTTCACTGTCACTTGTATCATCTTCTAATTTTATAATTAAGTCTATCCATATGTTCTCTTTCTACATATTCATTTTCTACTTTTCTGACATTAGCGCAAATGTTTTTCCAATTTTCTAAAGTAACTTCACTAAATTTTTTTCGATTCATTTCCATACATCAATCAGTTTAAAAGTTCAGCAGGCAGCAACTTCGTTTTTCATCAATGTCCATATTTTTTCAATAGAATTTAGCTCTGGATGATAAGGTGGTAGACGCAACGTTAATATATTAAGTTTCGCTAGAATTTTATCGATTAAATATGATTTACAAAGTGACTTGTGCATTTTTATAATTGTAAATAATTGGGCCTTAGTTGATTTTGAGGGATGAAAAATATTTCTTTCACCAAACTACTTCAACAGTGGAACTTATTGAACTGGATGGAACTACTCATCTTTCTTCCAGGAACAATTTGGAATGGGTTCTAGGAGTACCTTATGATACGAAGCATTGTCTATTACCAATATGCTTTTTTCGGAGCATTAAGAATGATTTTTTCTTTTAACCATTTTATAAAATTGGTGCTACTCATTTCGTCGTGGTGGTCTCCGCTTTTTGTTCCCCATTTAAAAATGGTATGTGCCCCAGGCACGAATCCTGCTTCACTACACTACACTACTACACTATTAAAATATTTAAAGTAGAAACTTTTAGGGCGATTAGTACAACTTATTTCAGACGTAAACTTTTGTTCTGCGTCGATATGACTCATACCTTTTTAGAAAACCCATTACCTCTAGCTGCAACAGTAAAATTGAATTAAAAAAGAATATAAATTAGTTAATGCTTACCAGCTTTCAGCTGAGCAGCAAAAGAAAATAGTTTCTTGTACTTTGGCAATAAATCCGAGGTTAACTTTACTAAAATCAAAATCTGTGGTCTCCAATTCTTTGTATGTGGCGGTCCTTCTTCTAAACGTAACAACGAGAATCTGGCAGCCGAAAGTGCTAATCCTCTAATTCCATCACCCCATTCTTTCTCAGCTCTAAAGACATTATAAATAGTCGAGAAATATATAGATAATTGTTTTGTTAAACTTACCCTCTATATTCGATGTATTTGTAAATTATTCCAGCCATCGCCATTGCCAATAACGCTAAATACCAGGAAGTCATAAACATAACAGCTATACATAAAGATAGTCCAATAAATGATAAAGACCAATGGTAGTACTTAAATCTAGGTCTCCAGTTTGGCGTTCTTAATAAAGTTTGCAGTGCACAGGCAAGATTTACAAATCCATAGCACATTAAAAAGAACATGGAAAGTAAGGGAGCTAAAATATCGACATTTCCAAGCAGAATGCCTCCTTGGCAGATAATTAAAGTTAAAATTAACGCTCTAGTGGGTTCTCCCTTACTAGATGATACTGCAAAGGGGGCCAAAAATGGAATAATGCCATCTTTAGCAATAGCCTGCAATAAACGAGGAGCACCAGTTAGAGATTGCAGACCAGCTCCTAGCGTAGACAAAATTGAACCGATCAGGATAACCCATTGATTTGGCCAAGCTATGTTAGCTACCACCAGCTTACCACCTATTGATTCTCCAAACCTAAAAAAAATAAAAAATCAATAATAGATTTTACGATAAAGTTGCAAGGAAGTCTGGGAGTGTTTCACAAAATATATATGAAGAAAAATTAAATTGTAGAAGTCACTCGAAAATATAAATTTGTACGGTTAAGTAAATAAATGTTATAAATTAATTGTGTTTTAGTGTTAGTGGTGAAAGAGTATAAATTAATTAAAATAAGTGTTGGAAAACTGTAAATAAATTAAATAAATATTACAATACAAATCATACGGTATTTTACTCCTAATTATTTATATTTATGAATCTAAATACTCTCGAGTATATATTATAAATATAAAAGCAATATCAACAGAGTAAGAAACATGATCAATAGAAGAAATAGAATTAGAAAACAACCATTAAGTATCCTTTTCGTCAACTTGGAACCAGCAAGTAATCATAAAGGAATCTATAACATTTATATGAAACACAAGTCAATATTAGTAGAACCAAAAAGAGCAAAAAAGAACCTCTCATCAAGCAGAATATACTGTGATTCCAAATGTGTGCGATTAACCTATTTGAATTGGAAATTTTTGAATCGATTTTAAATTACTGCTTGAACTGTTCCCATGTTACTCCCATGTATATCAAGTTGCTTCCAATGGAACATAATCTAGAAAGCAGAGTCTTTCATTTCACACATCGAAGAAACGAATGATGTATGTAATAAATACTCAAATAGTTTATCTATCATACTTACTTATCTCTGAGTAGTAAATTATCTACAGTTCCGGCAAATAGCAACACACACGACAGATAAACGGTAGATGTGGTCAATATGGCACAAATGGTTCCGATAGGAATAGATTTCTGAGCGTCTGCGAGATCACCGGATCTATTAGAACCAGCCATAATTCCAGTAACAGATGGGAAAAATATACCAATTAGTATCGTAAAACTGGTAGTAATGTCAGCAAAGACTTGATTGTAATGATCACTTCCCATCACTTCTAGATCAGCTTGGAGTTTACCTTTGGTAATAAATTGGCCTTGTTCCAAAAACCCGTCATAAATATTATCTAAAACAAGAAAAAGGCAGTAAGAGAATGAATACTGTAAAACATATTTTTATATCAGATGCGTGATCCTACTTCTTTTAAACATGAAACAAACATGAAGAGGACATTTTAAAATCTTACCAAAGAAAACTCCAGACGATAATCCTTTTATACCTCTTTCAATACTCGTATTGTGCTTCTTGTAATAAGGATCACATTTATAATCAGTTTCATTGGTACAGAACATCTTATGTAAAACTCCAGTAACATTCTTATGACAATCAGTAAAAGGATCACTGACTTTTAGGAATCTATTGCCCAAACGACACAAGCTAAAAGTATAAATATTATAATTAATAATAAATAAAATACAAGTTAACATATTATCAACTAGGTAAAAAAAATAAATATTAGACTAACTTACAATCAGATTATTTTAATTTGGACGACTGGTTTTGTATAGTATACTTTGATATGCATCGTCAGGTCTCCAGCAAGGTAACTTAAATGATGTCGATACCGAATCTTTCCGGAATAAAAAAGTTTTCTTTATTAAAACTTTTTTATTTTTAATTTTATGAAAAAAAGGTATTCTTTATAAAATGTTTTGAATGATATAAAACCTAGAATGATTGTACATCAGATATTATTTTTTTAGTCATATACGCGGTTTGTCAAAAAATATAAATTTTGTTATTTAACAAAATCCACAATTCATATATTTTTTAATTCCTTTAAATTTTTTAAAAATTCAACTTTTTAATTCTTGGGTTTGTCGGTTTGTTAAAAATAAAAAGACTTCGACTAAAGGTTTCGGCTATTTGCCATTTTCAAAAAGCACTTTAGTTTATAAACATTACATTACACAATTATATTTTTTATGTTTGCACTCTATAAAAGTTTTAGATGGAATGAAAAAGTGGTATGGGTAGGTACTTTAAAATACGTGTAGTTCAGGGTCGTATTTTAAACATCTGCCATGGTGCATTTAAAAAACAACAACATGTCAGGCTTCTTATTGATAGAATTTAGATCTTTTTTATGTCAATCATCTCCAATATGCATCTTTTGTTGTAGTTTTGTTCTTTTTCTAAAATCTGTACATTTTCAAAATCAAAACAATGGCTATTTTCCAGAGAATTCTTGGCTAAGGCTGTTGTGTTTGATTTGTTGGTTTCTACACAATATTTGTGTGCAACAACCCTTCTATGCAGATATTTGTGTGTTTGCCCAATATATGTTGAATTGCAGTCTTTACAATTTATTTTATAACATCCGATTGATGATTTTCATCAACATTGTTTTTAAATTTAATAACATATTTTCCGGATGTTTTGACGATTTATATCCAACATTAATATCATATTTTGTCAATATAAGTTAATCTAAAAAAAGTTAAAGATATCTTAGAAAAAAATAATTATCCACCAGAATTTTACAATTATCTAATCAAAAAAAGAAGTTGCATTATCCCAACAACCAGTTAGGGCGACACTACGGCAAAGGTTGAAAAAGGGAAAAGGTTGAAAAACTTAGGTATTTTAAATGGAATACCCTGTATATTATTGCATTTTTAGATTCTACATAAAATTTAGACAAAATTTGTATAACGTACTTTATTTTAATGTACGATCTTTATTCTTTTTACGTACGTACGTACTTTTTTGAGTTATTCAACTTTTTCAAAAATTTTCGAATTCGAATTTTTAAATACTGGGTGTTCACAAATAATACACCTTTTGTTTAAACTTCAAACCACAGTATGTCAATAACTTTAACATAGTGTTAGGGTGAAGCGTCAAAAGCTGGTTATATATTCCCAGAATTTCGGAGGATAGCTCATCTTCTTGCTCTATGAATTACGTATTCAAATTTATTAAATATTTATATCAACTGGCAGATGTTTCCTATAACTAAGACCATAAACTTTTTTATTATATATAGTTTAAGGTTTTTTACGTGCTCAGTTGTTGATACTGAAAATCGATGCGGGTTATCCAGGGATCCGGGTTAGAAATTTAGAGAAATAGGGCATTTGACAAATCTTTACATTCGGGATTTGGTGTAATCTATGAGATCTAAAGGAGCGTATCGAAAAGGCGTCACCTAACGTAGCTTTTATATATCTATTTAACGCGTTTTAATGAAACTTAATAATAAAAAATATTTCGATTAAAGCTATTATCAAGAATATACACATATTGTGTTATTAAGAGATTATCTAAAAAAGAATTTATGATTTCAGTATTTGTTTGTTGGATGTATTTGTTGATTAACTGATTAATATCTACAATTTTCAAAATTGGCACAGTATCAATTTTATTGATGGTTATGTTAAAACAAAACAGCTGATATTTTCAGTGATGCTAGATTGTGACGGCATTTAATAGTATATACGAGTATATACCAACTGACTGACAACGTCGATGAACAATTTAAATTCGTTACATTTTTACAGTTTTACAACTCAATTTCGCGAGAACCGAAAATATTTTCATGCCATTACAACTTTAATTTACATAATAAATACGATCTAGTGTTTACAAAAACCCAAAATAATGGTGAAAGCCTGACAATTAACGGTAGTGCTGTAGAACAACTACTACTATCCTGGCACAATAATTAATCACACAAACGATTACTCCAAAGAAATCAAAGTTCGAATAGAAAAAGCACGTACAAACTTCAATAAAATGAGAAAGGTACTTTGTGTAAGAGAACTAAAATTGGACTTGAGAGTTAGGCTGGCAAGGTGTTATATTTTCTCGACTCTGCTTTATGGGATAGAAGCACGGACACTTAACACGTCGACTGCTAAAAAGTTGGAAGCATGTGAAATGTGGGTGTATAGAAGAATCCTGAAGATATCATGGATCAAGCATGTAACAAACAACGAAGTCATGAGAAGAATCAACAAAAGAATGGAAGTATAGGAAATCATCAAGACACGAAAGCTGCAATACCTGGGGCATGTTATGCGTAATGAGAGCTACAACCTACTTCAATTGATTATACAAGGGAAAATCCAGGGCAAGAGAAGTGTAGGAAGAAGAAGAATCTCATGCTTGCGTAACTTGAGGGAATGGTACGGATGCACATCAATTGAACTATTCAGAGCAGCAGCATCTAAGATCAGAATAGCCATGATGATTGCCAACCTCCGTCGCGGAGATGGCACGTGAAGAAGAAGAAGTGTTTACAACTATTTTTTCTATTATGGATTATTTGAAACCTAAAAAGAGCAGATTGGAATATTTATTGTCTATTGCAATGATTATATATAATTATTGAAGTTCCTGTCTTATTTGAATAATTTAACGTCGCATTTCTTTCTGCTCCCTTCGCATTACTTTTGTATCACTCCTCATCTCTTGCATTTTATTCTTTATTTCATTTATCAAATCCAATAGTTTGTCGATATTTTCATCTTTTTCTGGTGTTCTACTTGCCTTCTTGTTTATTTTGAAATAGTCTCTTTTTCCCATCTTTACTTCTCCCTCATTTATTAAAAACTTCTTCTGTTAAGTCACTATCCATATTAAATTTAATTTAACGATTTAATCTTTTTATCCAATTAAAGTTTTAATTTGAATAAATTTTACAATAACCAAGTGCAGCTCTGTTCACTCTTACTTTCTATCGATAAAACCCCCTTTGACAAAAAGAAGCCGGATCAAGTCCTCGAAGCCTATCAGAATTTAAATATCTTGCACTTTTTTGTAATTTATTTAACACTTACCCGATTATATTATATGCTTGGGTCAACTATTTACAGCAGAATCACTCTACACTAAAACTTTTGTAATAAAGTCACTTGCAACCACCCAAAATTGAGTTCAATTTCGCAGCTAATTATTATACGTGTATTGTTGATGAAACCAGTCTGACGACCTGGACCCAATGTAATTATATCATCATCAACCTGTATGCGTCCACTGCTGGACATAGGTCTCCCTCAGCTCTTTCAGGTCGTCAGTCCATCTAGTTGGTGGGCGTCCTCTGCTCCGTATTGCTTTTTACCTTGGTCTCCACTCGTAAAATACGTTTTGTCCATCGGTTGTCTGATAATCTGGCAACGTGTCCTGCCCAATTCCATTTTAACGACGCGATTTTTTCGATGGGGTCTGTTGTTTTTGTTCTACGACGTATTTCTTCGTTTGGGATTCGGTCTCTCAGAGAGACACCCAACATCTGGCGCTCCCTAGCCATCTCAGTCAAGCGAATTTTATTAACTACCTTTTTTATGAGTGGTAATATTTCCCCTCCATAAGTGAGTACAGGTAACACACATTGGTTAAAGATTTTTCTTTTGAGACCTATGGGTAGATCCGATTTAAATACATAGTTTAATTTACCAAACTCTGCCCAGGCTAATCCTATGCGACATGGAAGCTCTCATGTCTGGTTATTATTAACCATATTGAATATTATATCAATATTTCTTCCATCAACAGCAATATTTCGATTTAGCACCAGATTAGTCATTATTTGCGTCTTGTTTATATTAATCTTTAGTCCCACCTCCAAGTAAGCGTGATATCATTTTTGCAAACATTATTATTGCATCTACATCATTTATATCGATACCATGCTCGTTCAGATGTACCTTCTTATAAGTATGTTCTAAAAGCGTCGTGAATAGCTTTGGAGAGACTGTGTCATCTTGCCGTACTCCTCGCTGTATACAGAATTTATTGGTTTCTTGTTCAGATAGTCTTACGCTAGCTGTGGCATTTTGGTAGATATATTTAATTATGTTAGTGTAGCGATGGTCTATTCGGCATTCTGTCAATGCTTATAACATTTTCTGATGGCTTATGGTATCGAATGCTTTCTCGTAGTCGACAAATATAAGTGCCAATGGTTTGTTGTATTCTGCAGACTTTTTTATCAGGTTCTTTATCACTAGTAAGTGGTCGTTAGTGCTGTATCCCGATCTAAATCCAACTTGTTCTCTAGGCTGGTAGAAGCCTAATTTAGCGTCCAGTCTTTGTTTGATAATTTTTGTGAAAAGTTTATATAGGTACATCTGAAAGCAAACTGATATACTGCGTATATATACCGATATTAATCACAAAGAAATGTCTCTCACTCTCTACAACAAGAACACCAATTGGACAACATTTTAAGAGGTTGTAGATGAAGCAACATATTTAAAAACACTATTAAAAACATTTGAAGATATCCAGTTTGCAGACAACACGAAAACTATAAAAAAATACTTCTTCTTCTTCGTGCGACTAGGATTACTCCTGTTTGTCTGCCTCTTATTCTGTTTCAGTCATTGTTGACTGTACATTATCTTTCCACCTTTTTGGCAGCCTTCTAACGGGTCTTCCGCTATACGGCTTGTTGTTTTTAGAGATGTTCGCTAATCTATCTGGTCCCATTCGGTTTACATGTTCGTTCCAGTTTTTTTTCTTGTATTTATCCACCTGTTAATATTGTGAATTTTGCATTGTTCGCGTATACTTCTGTTGGTTTGTCTATCTCTTAATGGTATGTCTGTTATTGATCTTAATATTTTCATTTCGATATTGTTGATTTGTTATTTCGTCTTTCTTGTATCGGTCTTTGTCTCCGCTGCATATGTTAGGATTAGTCTTACTGTTGTCTTGTATACTTTCATTTTGCTTTCCGCCCTCTACTCTACTTCTAGGTAATTGAATTCCATTACTTGTTCTACAATTTTGCCGTCTATTTCTAGTTTGCATCTACGCGGCTCTTTACTGATGACTATATATTTAGTTTTTTCTACTGATATTCTCATATTAAGTTTGTTTGCTGTGATATTAAAGGTATGGAGCTGCCTTTGTAGGTCATCTTCGTTATCAGCAATTAGTACTGCATCATCGGCATAGCATAGTACTGTGATTTAATGCGCTCCCATGTGGTATCCGTATCGTTTTCTTACTTCGTGAATTATTTGATTCATCACCATATTGAATAACAATGGGCTGAATGAGTCTCCTTGGCGGATTCCTCCTTTTAGTTCTATGCATTCTGTTTCCCCTGTTGGCATTATAACTCTACTCTTGTTCTTCTTATTAATTTCATTATTTGTCCTTATTATCTGATGGTCTATTTGTTCAGCTTGTAATAAATTTAAGATGTCATTTCGCTTCACCCTGTCAAAAGCACTTTTTAAATCTACAAAGCACATATATGCTGGTTTTCCATATTCAATAGACTCTATTATTTGTCTGATAATAAAAATTGCGTCTATTGTGCTGCGGTTCTTTCGGAAGCCTTGTTGTTCATCTGCCATGTTCGCTTTTTCCTGGATTTGATCTTTTATGACTGCCGTTAACAATTTTAATGTACTATTCATCAGACTAATGCCTCTATAATTTTCAGGATTTCTCGAGTCTCCTTTTTTAAGTATTGGTAGCAGGAGACTTTCCTTCCATTCCGCTGGTACTACTCCGGTATTTATTATATCGACGAATAATTTTAGGAGCCATTTGCGTAGTGTTGTTCCTCCATATTTTAGCAGTTCATTGTTTATCTTATCAGGACCAGGTGCTTTTCTGTTTTTTAATTTTTTTATTCGTTCTTGTAGCTCTTCTTCTGATATTAGTACTCTATCGTGAGTTTTGTTAATGGTCCTTTCTCTGTTCTCTTCTTCTCCTTCTCCATAAAAAAGAATACAAGATATAAAAAATCATTCCATACAAAGATACCAGGATACTTGCTATGGAAAGCAACAAGAAAACTCAAAAGTCCTCAGGTTCAATATCACCGCTAAGGAAAAAGAATGGAAACGTCACGAAATGACTATCTCTCAAAAGTCTTTCAATCAAACAACCTGGAAACGACATTTGAAGAATTGGAGGAACTAAATAGGGTTCTAAATGAACCTGAAAATAGAGTATATGAAAGCAGCTCTTTTATAATGCTTGTCTTTTTAAAACATTCCATTCCTGCAATGTGGTATTTAAAAATATTGCTGCATTCCACAAAGAGTTTGGTAGTATAATTGATTGTATTTATTAGTAACCAGAATTAGTAAACAAAACATTTAGTATATTTAAGACAATCACATTTAACAATACCAAAATGCCCATTAGATTTCACTAAAGGAAGTAAAATTTTAACACACAAGGAAAAATTTAATGTTAAAATTCTGATACACAATGAATTTGTTAAAATTATATTCTAAACCGCCCCTGCTCCACTTTATACATACTTCCACTGTTTCTTTTTTGTCTTTCACAGCTGAAACATCGTAAAATGTGCTCGAATTGTCATCCACTAATTACAGCAGAAAATATGGGTTGTTAGTATAACCTAATGGATCAAACATATAAAAAGCTTTTCTTAAAGATGACATTTTTATTTGCTCGTGTAACGTACATAGACGTAAAAATTTTTATTTCTGTTTTGAAACCCTTGTTCTACTGTATTTTATGTGTGGTCTAGTTGGGCTAGTGCGTTTGTAACAATATCTATTAGTTAATTGTAATAACAAATTTTTAATACTCAAAGTTTTTAAAAAATTGGAACAGCACTGAAATTTTCTGGTAAATCGAGGTTAACACAAGCTTCTATCAAACTTGAAATCTAGAATTGGGGTGTAACTTTTTCTATTCAATTTTGTTTAGTTATATACTTCTCGTTTTGTATTAATCATTTACTTGATCAGCTGCGTAACTATCAGTAATACGATTCAAAATAAAACATATAATTCTATATTAAAAGCAAACTACCAAGAGTATCTGAGTTTGGTTCTTATTACTCCTAGTATGCTGAGCTCTGCAGCATACTAGGAGTATCTTCATTTTTCCTTCTGATCCAAACGCCGCTCTCCATTTTTCCTTTAAATATTTTCCTTAGTACTTTTTCTTCCCATATCTGCACCATTTCTTGTTGTTTTTATTTATTGTCCATGTCTCTGATGCAAGTTAATAATCGTAATGTATATTCTTAATTTGGTACCTCTTGATATGCATTTATTTCTTAGTAATAATAATATATTAATAATTATGATTCGTATTATAATTATTGTTCCTAGAGATTCGAATCTTTTAACTTCCTCAAACCTATATGTACTATTTTTAGACTCCAAACCCATGGGAAATTTTTAAGGGGTCATTTGACCCAGCATAAATCACATTTAAATTAATACTACAATATGTAATAACAACTTTAGAAACTATGCCGTCAATTTTTATCGGTACAGGTGGCTACACAGGTAAGGTAAACTTACCACTCAAGGGGTGGGAGGAGGGGCATTTTGGTCAAACATATTTATATGGTATTTATAACTTAGGTAGGTAATACAAGAATAATGACCTGCGACCTAATTCCGTACAAAAATATTGTGAATAGTAAAACTACAGATAAAAATTTGTTTAAATTACAACCAACAGTGGTTAGTACAAACACAGTGTCGACCATCCCAATATTTAAAATAGATCTTGGATGTTTTCCGAAGCATCTACACAAAGTCGAAGTTCTCCCAACAGAGAGATGTGAGTGTAGTACTAGCATAGCTGATCTAAATAACATATTCTTTAACTGCCCCATACATGTCAATACAAGTACGTGGCTACTTCAAGAATTGCTGAAAGCAGGTTTAAACACGCCATTAAATTGGTTATGGTATTTCTGCAAAAAAATAAATTAAAGGTGTAAATGAAAAATTTGATCGTTTGTTATAGGTACCTATTTATTGCCCACCAATCTATCCGTGGTTTATGTCTTGTGTGTTATAATGAAGTCGCTCTGATGGAGCGTGAAAAAGGTCCTCCCTGTACAATCCCGAATTAATGAATACTAATATTTGTATGTAATTATGTGGCTAAAGGTTGTAAACCAAGGCTAAAATACAAAAAAAATCCCAACAAAAATATTGGTACCAGCAGGGATAATCTTTGATTTTCGGAAAATTTTGAACCCATTTTCGGCAATTTCATACGTACAGCATTCATACACATAGTTTCGAAATGTTATTTAAATTACTTTTTTTGCAGTGCCGTACATATCGGCTGGTACAGTGGTGAGAAATGTAGGGCGCAACCCTTGGTTTTAACCCCCATTCGTTGAGGTCATGAAAAATGTACGGCATCAATTCCAAATGATCACTTGATGCGTAAAAGAATTTTTGGCATTTGTGCCGTTTAAAAGTTATGGTTCTTGCAAATGCTTATAAACAGTTAACTGTATTTGCGAATAGAATTGTTGTTTTTTCGGTAAGGTATTTATTTCCTTTTTCTTTTTTATTAATTTTATTTTGGGCCTTATAATATTTTTGTGGTAATTTTACAAAAAAATGATATCAAAGCAATATTACAGAGGTTTTTTAAAAAATAATTCCACTACAAATTTGTTTAATTTTATTAATTTCTCTGGATTTCACAGAGCTCCGAAATTGAATATACGCCATCATGGAATAAGGGGTCCAAAGGATTTTCGCGTTGTATCTCGTAAACTAGCAACCCTATAGAAAATTTTAATAAATATTATTTTTAAAAAATTAAATTTTCTACAACATTATTCCTATTTCTTTTTAGTTTAAAATGGAAAATAAAAAAGTTATTAACAAAAATAACTAAAAATTTTTGAAAAATTTTTTTTTGTGCCTTATAACTCCTTTTTAATCATTTTATGTCAAAATTACATCAAAGCAATATTATAGAGGGTTTTTCAAAGAATAATCTTTACTACAAATAATTTCATTAATTTTTCTGGGTTTTACGGAGCTCCGAAGTTAAACGGACTCTTGATTACTCGTAAGAATACGATAAAAACGAACCATTACACTTAGTTTTCTATTATATACTTTTTATTCATATAATTTTAAACCAATTGATCATTTTCTTAACATTATTCCTATGTTATTATTAATTTCTTATCAACCCCTTCCACCACCACAAACCGTATTATTATTAATTATCTTAAGATAAATTTCTTGGTAATGAAAAGAAAAAAACAAACTTAATAGACCTTCCCAAAATTGATTTTTAATTTAGGCACTTGACAACCTGAAAAATAATAATTTTCATATGAAATTTTAAATTGTTTACTACTTGAAAACTATCAACTTAAGAGAAAAATGGCGTGAGACTGTTTTTGTTTCTAAGAAACTAAATGTTTTTTGGAGTAAAAGTTATTTTTAGAATTTGTTAAACAAAATTGTTTAAACAATTTCTTCTGATTTGTTTAAAGGGGACATTTTTGAACAGGAACCCGTAAAAAAACCTAATCAGAAACATTTTTCCTACGAGAGCTGCCTCACAACCTGGACTATAATACTTTTTTAAAGCCATTTAGAACAATTTTTTTGTACGGAATTTTTTTGCTGATAATTGATGTCAATATTAACAAAATATATCAATGCCGTAGATAAATTTTTGATATAGTCCATTTCCATCATATTGATAGCACATTATGTATGCAAATCCCTAAACTGTTGATACTGGTGACTCAATGAAAAATAGATATTTGTCAACAAGTTTACAGAAGTATATAGGAAAACAATTTTAAATTGAGTATGACCACCAGGTATAAAAGTTGAAGCAGAATAGAATACAATAGTTTTGAGGGTTACTAATCCCTAAATAAAGTTGCCAGTGTCGGAGTGATGGAGATTAACAGGTACTAATGAATTTGCAAGAAATGTAAGATGTTTATTTTATTGGTTATATATAAAATAATTTGTGGCCGTAACAGGGGCCGATTTGTAAAAAAATGAATATTATTTTAATCAAATTCCATTTCAGATTCACTGCGTTCTTCAGAATCTAAGGAATCTTCAACTGCAATGTTAATTATTACCAGTTCCAGCATTGCATCAGTCATATTATCCAAATTCCACATTTTATTTTCTTCCTTGTGAGCATGACTAACAGCATTTTTCTGGAGTTACTTTTGATAAGGAATGTTCTAATAATTGTTGTAAGTCTTCTAATTTAAAAGTTTTGTTGTTGCGTCCGACTTCACTCTTTACTTGAGACCATATATTTTCTATCGGATTCAGATCACAGTGGTATGGGGGTAAACGTAAAATAATTACATCACGGTTTAATGCCATTTCATCAATTATATATTTTTTATAAGCTGCTTTATGTTGCCTTACAATAGGTAATAATTCCTTTTTTTGTCGAATTCTCCTTGTACTCAATTGCGTGTTTATCCAACCATTCGATTATCTCTCCTTTTTTCCATGCCGTTGTTGGCAATTTTTCTGCTAGTCTTGAATGGTAACTAGCATTATTCATGACTATGACAAAATTTTTTGGAGTTAAATCCAACATTTGCTCAAAATATTCTTCAAAAACGTCAGCAGTCATTTCCTCGTGGTAATCTTTGGTTGATTTTGAGGCAAAACTTAATAATCCACCATTGACAAAACCGTATTCGTTTCCAATATGGGTTATTATGAGTCTGCGTCCTTTTCCAACGGGAATATTGTTTATTCCAGTAGATACACCTTCGATGAATGCCTGACGGGAACTTTTCATATTTGTATCAACCCATAGATATGGTACAGTATGACCTTCATTTAGCCAAGTCTCGTCCAAATAAAAAATTGTTTTCCCTTCTTCTCGGTACTTTTTAATAGTTCTTAAATAATCTCGTCTCCAACATACAATGTAATCTTTTTCAATTAAAACGGATTTTCTTCTATTCTTTTGCCAACGAAATCCCATCTCTCTCAATAGTCCCCATAATTTCTTGTTGCTTATGATTGGTAACTCTTCGTTTTCTCTAATTAATGTTTGGATTTTGTCCAATGTTGGAAATTCTTTGTTAAAAAAAATGAGTGGACGCTGCGTCTTATCATGTTTTTATGTATTTCTTCAATTTCCAAGGGTTTACTCCCTCCACTCTTCTTGGGAGATGAAACAGTTCCTCCTTTTCTTTCTTTTAGGAATCTATAAATTGTTGCTTCTCCAACCCCTGTCATATTTGAACACATGTTAACGATTTTACGAACATTACTTAAAGGGCGTTGATGTACAAGTGCATCGTGTACATTTAATATTATATTTTTCTCTCTTATCTGAAGGCACCTTTAAAACTACACTTAACCGGGATAAAACCTGTTGTCGACGTCATTTTTAAATGCAAATAACAAAATATCGACACCAAAAACGTAGGTAGGTAAGACATGAACAATGTACATCTACAAACTAAATGGAAGATGCAAACAATTTCTAATTTATATTATTGGCATAAGCTGTAATGTGGCATAAAAACTACTTAAACTATCATTAGTGAAGCCTTATCAGTAATTTCAGGTAATCGTTCAAAGAAGGTATTCTTTTTGTGTCAGGCCATAACTTGTATAGAAAACAATAATCACCTTTAAATTACTGTTTACATTAATTTATTTCGTGAAATATTGAATTCTCTCGTTAATCACCCGTGTATAATTAACAATAATCGTGTGGCATATATACCGACGTTTTTACGCACAAAAAAGGTATAGTGAGATTAGTGGACACTTATTTTACAGAAGATTTTTTAAAAGATAATAAATTGTTGACGGCATCTTAAAATATTAATTTTTTTTATTTATTTCAAAACAAGTATAGGGTGACGCCTATGGTTTTTTGACCTGTTGAGGATTTGCATACATAATGTGCTATCAATATGATGGAAAAGGACTAAAGTAATATGTAATATCTCACTTATCAGAGCGAAATTAATTTTCCTCTCATAAGTACATGTACGAAAATGGGGTCAAAATTTTCCGAAAATCAAAGATTGTGCCTGCTATTGGTACCAAGATATTTGTACGGCATTAGGTCGTAGGTCATTATTTGGTATTACCTACCTAAGTTTAAATGCCGTACAAATATGTTTTACCAAATGCCCCCCTCCCTTGAGTGTTAAGTTTACCTTACCTGTGTAGTCACCTGTACCGATAAAAACTGACGGCATAGTTTCTAAAGTTATTATTACATATTGTAGTATTGATTTATATGTGATTCATGTCATTCATTCATTCAAAAATTGAAATATACCTACTCCAGTGCGATTTTTAAACACCTTTTCACTTCGACTAGAGATGGATATCATCAATAAAAGATATAAAAGAGCAAAAATTGGTTTAAAATATTGTGAAATTAAAATATAATGCAATACTTACTGAAGGTTGTCATTTCCGTTTATATTTACAAATATGCCAACATAAACCGCTACAATTGACAAAAGTACACATGCTAAAGCTACTGTTGCAAATTTATTGACAAACTTTACACCAACATAGACAATCATTCCCATTATCAATAGTACTCCTGTACCGTAGACTCGGAAGTTATTAAATTTTACGTCATCGTTAGATATATCGCCAAACAGTGTAAGCTTGTCGGTAATGTACAACTAGAACAAAGATTATATGTTAATAAATAGTAATATTAAAAACGGAAAACAGTTTTAGTTAATCTTGCAGTGCAATAAAAATAAAAATACTTTTGTTCGAACGAATAAAAATGTTTACCCTATATAAAAACTGATATTTTTAAAATAACTCACATAATGCTGACGCGTATACGAGCTTTATATAAAGCGCGTGTTGCTCTAATTATTCAGAGTTGCAGATTATGTACTACAATTTTGCATGAAAACAAAAGCATATTGTTAATAGGTTTAAAATTTACCCTCGTTAAAATTGTAGATAACTTTGAAATTTTGGTTATAGTTTTGTGCAATATCTACGTAAAGTTCATTAAAAGTAGGTTAATCTATATTATTTTATTAATACGAATTTTTTTTTAAATAATAATATTCTCTTTTGAATAATCGCATTCTCTTTAATAAATTATAAGTATGTTAGAATAATTTGCTATCATTTGAGCCTATGAAAAATAAGTCCATTGCTATATTTCAACCGCCTATTTATAACTCTGGTTTTTAGCCACATATTCATTTTATTCAGGTTGAGTTCAACTGGAGTATTTGGATATTATCAAAGATATCTCAGTATTTTTGTCGATACTAAGGTTAGATTTAGGAATTTTGGTCTATGGAAGTGAAATGAATGACGAGAAAGATTAAAACTGTTTGTAGAGGAAGAAGAATTTGCAATACTAAATAAACTCTTCAAAATACCATCAAGACGCTTGTATACCTGGATCTCTCCCCAAGATCAACCAGGAAACGTAATACGTAATCAAATTAATTACATAATGGCGAACAAGAGATTCCGTAATGGATGCTTATCAGTTAAAAGTTACCCCGATGCTGACATATCGTCAGATCATGTCCCTATTGCTGGTAAATTTAAGTTTAGAATTAAAAAGGTTACAAAAAAGAATAGTAACAAAAAATGCGATATGAGAAGACTAAAAGATAAGAAAAAAGAGACATTTGCACGGATTCTTTCAAGAATCCTCCCAAGTAACATGGAGCAAACATACAAAGCAGAAGAATCACTCCAGAATATATGTGAAACCTTCAGAAAAGAACATCTGATGCCAATATACTGCAACTCACGGAAGAAAGAATAAAATCAAAGAACAAAGGAATGTTCAACAATATTCAAAGACAAATAAGAACCGAAATACGAAGGCTAAAGAAAATTGGTTAAAATCATATTGTGAAGAGATAGATTTATTGAAACAAAAATATGATACCTTTAATATGTATAAAAATACGTGCTTGACGGAGGAAGGCGATGGATAGGGACGACTGGAAAGAAATTCTTAGGGAGACTAGGACCCACACAGAGTTGTTAACCCAGAATGATGATGATGAAGGTAAAACAAGCAGCTGGTCTTCAGAAATTCAACACAACTAACAAACTACGAGAGAAACAGAGTTACATTATCACAGATAAAAATCAAGAAATTTTAACCTCCATCCTACATATTAGGTTATAACCACTTACTAATCACTTCAGATGAAGGAAAAAAGAAATTTCCCAAAAAAGATAGCAAAGGACCTGGACCTGATCATACATAATATTCTGAACTCATAAAACTATTTAACACCGACTGTACTCAACGTCTAACAAACATTTTAATGATATATATTTAAGAGGAGAACATGACTAAAGTCGACTTTTATTATTTTACCAAAGAAAACCATCTAGAAAACTCCAGTAGTAATTTCCGGATCATCAGCTTAATGAGCCATTTTTTAAATTTATTTCTGAAAATCATACATCAAAGAATATAGACTGTGCGAAAAAAATCAGCCGTACAGTGTGGTTTTCGCAATGCAGTGTTTTGAAATAAAGCGTTCGATACGAAGCACAAGCTGATGGAGATATTAAGAAATATTGGAATAAAAACCTGTGATCTAAGAATTATTAGCAATCTTTATTGGAATCAAACATCGTGTCTATCGGTAGAGGCAGGAGAATCCAATGATGTCAGAATCAAATTTTGGGTTTGACAGAGATATATACTATCAACCTTGCTGTTTAACTATACTCTGAGGTAATATTTCAAGAAGTAGTAGAGGATATTGAAGCCGGAATTCGAATTAACGGAGAATGTATACATAACATTAGATACGCGGACGACACGGTTATATTTTAGTGACTAGACAGTCAATTTTTTTGTTTCTTTTACATATATAAATTTATTAGCATGTTTTTTTATTTTCCAACACAGTTATTTCGTTAACACTAGAAAGTCTGGCTTAGCATACCTACCTAGAAAGCCCGAAGTTATAATTTTGGCCCAAAGTTCTTAAATCAATAAAAACCTAGTTTAAAGAAATTATATCAACCCTAGACGATAGAATCTGATTTTATTTTTTAGTCTCATTGTTTAAATATTTGGAACACCATACAGTTTGCAGTGTTTGTCATTTGCCACACATCGCCTTGTTACAGCCGTGGCATTGATTGGAAGTATGATTTCCTTTACAAAATATTTTCAACTGACTTTTTTTCGTTTCTGGATAGTAAGAGTGCTGGTTGTTGGTAGAACCGGTGTTGCTGGGTGTAGTAACAGATTTCGGGAGGCAAGATATGGAGTCCGTAATTCTTTACACAGCTGAAGAATAAACTTACGACGACTGAGTCTACTTCCAGTTACTTCTTTATAAATAATCCATGCATTTATTACTCCTGAGTCTAGTATGTTATAAAACACGTGCATAGGCCATCGTCTTAAAGCAACTTTTTTATTATAAAGACGCGCCATTTGATCCACTACTTTAACCCCATTTTTGGTTTGGTTATAAAAACTTACTGTTTCAGGAAGTTTTTTTTCCATCGAGAGCAACATTCACTGATTGATGTAACGACCTCAACAAAAGCACATTTTTGTGACTTCTTTACGCTTAGAGGAACTTCATTTCTGCTGCGATTTAAAGTACCCACAAAACTTGTTGATTTATTTTGCCATGCCTTGGCCAATTTTATCGATGTAAAGTAGTTATCTGTCATAACATTTTTGCCCCTTCCTAGTTGATTTTTCATTATCTGCAAAACAACGCGTTCGCCAACACTGTATCTTTATTGCGTAGATGAATAGTGCCAGTATAACGAAAACCATTTACCATGTATTTTGATTTCACGCAAGAAAAAAGCCTTAATTTTATGCCACACTTATCCGGCTTATTTGATATGTACTGTGTGAATGGACAACTGGCTTTAGAAGACAGTAGATGTTCGTCCACAGTGAAGCTCATTCCCGGTTTGTAACATGCACCACTATTTTTTATAAATCCATTCCAAACCGCAGAGGTTAGAGCAAATTTGAGAGCAATTCGTTATAATATTATATTCGTTATAATATCCTTGTATCTGTCGCATGGTATAGTTCACCACAAGCTGTTGGTTGGGAAATTTTTGGCTCCAGTTCTTCCAAAGTTACAGTCCATGTGCCATTTTTCAAACATCGATGCGCTTCTGTAATAGTGCATTTTTGTATATGACGCAGCATGCTCTTGTTGATTCTAAGATGCCAAGCACTTATCACACAATTATTATTTACGTTCCTTTTTGTATAGGATATGCAGATATAGATTGAAATAGCTTTTGCTTGTTGACCTCTTTTTCTCTTGCGACTTGGCTTAGATGCACACACATCATAATAGTATTAGCTGAATCGTGTTGTTGAGAAGTAGAAGCAGTACTTACATAAATTGATGACTCTTGTACAATAAAATTTTCTAACTAATCTGAAGCATCAGAGTCACTTGAATGACTATTTTGTAGTGTTACGGATTCGCTTTCCGAAACATTTTCTTGTATTTTTCGTATTTTTTCAAGAAGTTCAAGTTCTGATAGTCCACGTCGAAACATCTTTACAGTCGTCTTGAATTTTCACAAATGAACGAATGTTTCAATATTCCAGAAACGAGAATCAGCAGAATCTAATAAAGCGCTCGATAAACAAAAAACTTTCAAGGAATAAACACGATGTAACAAAAGACCTAGGAACAAACGTACATCAAATATAATTTTACCTATCCTACAGAAAGTTAAAATAAAGAATGGTCGAATTTCCGAGAAAACGATAATAACTGAAACAGTGCCAGTTTGGCCTCTTCAGACTTCTATGGTAGGTTTGTTAGAAAAAACATTTAATAAATTTAGTAAACAATATTTTTTGTGTTCAATAAGGCTTTGTATCAAAATATTAAAAGTCCTAAAATATGAAATTATTATTGCCTCAAATAAAAAAAACTACAATAACTTCAAATCGCAACAAGGACCAAATTGGCCACTCCCACTTTCTAGTGTTAAAGAGAGGACTTAGTAGAGAGTGAATCAAAAAGTTTAATAAGACAGTTTTTGTTTTTTTGGGGTTTCAAACATGCAAAAACAGTGACGCCTTTTTCTTTTGAAGAGCTGTTCTCTTCCATATATCTTATTTCGTTGTTTAGGATCTATTCTTTTTTGTATTTCTCATCTTTAAGAACGATCTCGCCCATAATCTACCAAGCCTGAGCAACAGCGCCTTCGAGCCTATTATGTACCAATTTCTAAAATTAATTCTTCATAATCTAGATCACTAGGTATGGTACAACCATAACTGTTGATCCGAGCGAAGCTTATTTTTTTAATTAGGCACTGATGTACTGATATTTTATTAAAATTGTTTCTTGAATTGTAATTAAAGTACAATATAAATGTTTATGTACGTAGGAGTCTATATAATTTTTTTAAATCCAATATTCTGTTTAGTAATAAATTATTCAAAAATGGTAATAACTTGTTTTCTGATGTGGAACATGTCCAATAATTTCAGTCCATGTGTCAATATTTTAAACACATTATTTGCATACATATACCGCCGTTAAATTACACTTGTTTGCTTTATACTTTTTTAATTGGTTGGGTAATTAAATGGAAAATAACTACCGCTTAACAGATCTGTTATTTGTTGGATAGCAGAACGATAGCAGGTAAACTTTGTCTTTTTGGGTTTTCGCTCTTTAAAACGATATAAGTATATTTCACGAATTTGTGACAGTGTTGGAATATGGCTAGACAATCGGCAGCCAATGGTCCAGTCTACTGTACGGCATAAGAAGTACGATAGTAAATTGCTCTAGTAATGACAACATTTCTAAATTGAACTAAAAAAAACCTTTTATGTTCTTTTTTACATAATTGTTATATAATTTTTTATATAATTCGTGTGCACAGCACATTTTCAGCGGGAATGTTTGTTTGCCTAGCCGTAAAATATTTAGATTTTTGACATTTTTTATTTTATGCAACCTGCAAAATATTTGTTTACCAGATTGTTATTACCTATAATTTAATGTGGTTCTAATCAATGAGCTATGTAAGATTAACATAAGCGTAGATATTTATTGAATCTCTCATAGCCTGTATTTGAGTTTTTGACCCTTCGGAGAAACCTCTAAATGTGATAGCAATCTATGCAGTAGAGAACAACAGACATACCTCCACAAGTGAAAACTTCTACGGATACGGAGCCTCGGTCAAGGAAGTTCTTTGTGAAAGAAATATAACTAAAAATAAATCGTTCCCAAGGCAAAGAACTCCATGGTTTTGTGAAGAAGTGAAGGAAAAATGTAAAGAAAAGAAAAAAGATTACCTGAAATACATGTCAACCAAAACACAAGAGACATATCATAATTACAAGACAATAAAAAACGAAACACATCTACTTGTAAGAAAAATAAAAAATGATAACTAGTATCGCTTTTCGAAAGAAATGGAACATGGTTTTTATGGTCTACAAATGGAAATGTGGCGTTTATAAGAGGTCAAATAACGGAGGTAAAGGAACTAATAGAACCAAAACACATGGAGGATACATGGATTGACTACCTAAAAAAGCTCTCTGCAGAGAAAGAACAAACGACACTGAAACCGAAAACACCAGAAATTACCACAAATGAAGAACTTAAAATAAATATAAAAGAAGTTTGTAAAATATTTGAGAAGCTGAAGAACACAAAAGCAGTTGAAATATTGTGTAGCAGCAATAACAGAATAATTAACAACATTAATTAATAAAGTTCTAAAATACAATAACATACCGCAAGAATGAAGAACGAGCGAACTAATTGTACTATTTATAAAAGTAGATAAACATACAACTACCCTAAAACATACAACTAAAATTTTACAAGAACTAATAAATTAGAGGATAGGTTTAGCAGATTTTCGTAGTGGAAGATCGTGTACAGATGCAATATTCGCCATAAGGCAAATTACTAAAAAATCACTAGAGTATAATAGACCTGCATTTTTGTGTCTGATTGACTTAAAACATTTGACAGAGTAAAACTCAAAGATGTAATTCATCTTCTGTATAATAGAGAAGTTCATCTAAATAACGTATGGTCCTAAAGTTTTGGGAAAAATTTCAAAAGCATATAACTCTGACCACAATAATCTTATATTTTTATTAAATTATTCAACAATTTAACTTAACTATCCTTATTATAAATCAAAATTCAAATGACAGACAAAGGACCATTACTTTCGATTTGCCTAATAATTCCCCTGACACGTTGCATCATCCTTTGGACGACCTCGGCGTCAATTTCTCTAATTTTTGTATATATGCGGCGTCTTAACTGTTCCTGATTTTGTGCTTCTCATCAGTTATTATAGACTTTCCGACTTAATATTGCCCAGAACTCTTCAATTGGACGAGCCTGAGGTAGGTTGGGGGGATCGTCTGCTTTCGGTACAAAGGTAAAGTAAAGTTTCGACTTGTTGACGAAATGCACTCGCCTTTACGCGCGGCAACATCTCGGAATTCTCTCTAATTGATCCTCTGTGTATTTTGGAGCTTTCCTTCTTTTCCGGTAGATAATATTGTTACTCGATAGGGTCCTGTATACTGTAGTCTTTCCAACATGAAATCTTCTGGCCAGTTTTCGCTGTGAGACCCCAATTTTGTTCTTAGCTGCTTCAATCAGTCTTGCCTCTTTTATATGGTTCAAAATCCGCGGTCGGCCACTTTTACGCAAGTAAAAAATTTATCCCTTCTTCACATTCTCTGATTGTGCGATAAATTGTCGATTTGCTTATGTTTTGATCTCGATATATATATTAACAATATCTCGTTTCGACATTCGCCCAACGATATTATAAACACCTCGACGAATATCAATTTTATAAGACATTTTGCAGAGCACAAACCAAAATATTCTGCTTTGTTTATTAAATGTCAATAACTGATGACATTTCAATTCCATGGCCTTCTTTGTTAAATGCATTTTGCTTCTCAATCAGACCAGGTGAAATTTTTCCCAAAACTTTAGGACCATACGTTAATATAAAAACTATTGAAAACATCTACCAAAACAACAAAATGAATGTCAAAATAAATGGAAAACTTATAGAACCTATAGAAATAGGCAGCGAAATAAGACTCATTTAACCCTATGCTCTTCAATTCAATTATGGATGAAATCATCAAAAGCATTAACAAAGGAAGAGGATACAGAGTGGGAAACAAAGAAGTAACAATACTCTGTTACGCAGACGACGCAATATTGATAGCCCAATATGAAGATAGTCTGCAAAGGCTGGTCCACAGCTCCAAAAAAACCAACCAGATTTAAATAGAAATTGATGGCATCAGTATTAAACAAGTAATGGAAATAAAATACCTTGGAATTACACTGTCCAGCTACGGAGACCTGGACAAAGAAGTGACAGACCAAGTACAAAAAGAATGGAATAACCACATAGGCAGAATAAGAGATCAGTGTCGTCAAAGTAGGAAGAGATAAGTCCCCAATCGACAGAAGTATTGGACGACCGCGTAAAAGATGGAGTGACAAACTTCCATAGAGGTATTAATCCGCCAATGAACAAGCAGAATTGCTTATAAATAGGAAGAAGACGAAGAAGAAGCAGCATATAGAGAAGTATTAATTGCCATATGAGAAATATTCGACAAAGATTAAAAAGTGTATGCATGATTAAAAAAATTAAAAAAATAATCATAAAAACTACAGAGCAAATAAATTGTTAGTGTTTTGTAATTTTAAGTGAAAAAGTGGGTTACGTAAAAACAGACAGTGAAATAGGAAATACATTTTTAAACTTTTAGAATGTAAAAACGTAAGTTCTCTATCATTATCCAGGGTGTTTAAAAAAAAGGTAACCCCGTCTCTAAGGTGGGTAAAAAACTGAAAAATAATTGGGGTTTGCTTAGTAAAAAATTTTTGTAACGCTATTAGTCAATATAACTTTTTTAAGAGTATAATTATTAATCAAAATTTTAAGTAAACTTAAACATCATTCAATTTTACACGAAAATTAATGGCTAAGAACATAAAATAAAATTCAATTACAGTAAGTGTTCAAAATGCCCTACGTTTTCGCGAATACAGAAGTCTATTCTTTTTTCTAAAGATTCCATTAACCTTCTAAACGGTAGGGGATCAGCTATGATGTCATTAAATTGACGTTGAATTCTTTCTTCCAATTCTTGGCATGAATTTACCTCTGTAGCATAGACTTTTTCCTTAATATACGACCAAACTGCGTAGTCCAAAGGGTTAAAATCGCATGACCGAGGAGGCCAATGAATCGGAGCTTCTGCACCTCTACCAATCCATCGATTCGGAAAATGATTACTCAACCAAATACGACACCTTCTATCAAAGTGTGGTGGAGCTCCATCGTGCATAAAAAATAAAGATCTTCGCTCGTTCAGCGTTAAATCTTCTAATATCTCGAATTAGGAATTGTTTAAAAAATCAAGATACATATCACCATTTAAATTTCCAGGTAGAATATGATAACCTATTAATTTGTTACCTAAAGTTGCTGCCCAAACATTAACTTTAAATGAGTGTTGGTAATGTGATACCCTTTTGACTCCTGGATTCTCATCACACCAGTAGTGTGCCTTATGGGAGTTAAACATACCTTGTCGCGTAAAGGTGGCCTCGTCCTTAAAAAGAATGCATTTTAAAAAATTTGGATTGTGGGCTGTCCTTTGTTGAAATGTTTCACAAAAATCCACTCTAACCGGTAGATCATCTGCCAAGAGCTCTTGGACTTGTCTGTAATGATAAGTATGTAATTGCTGTTCTTTCAGTATCCGCCAAGTACTTGCAGAAGAAGTATTTGTTTGTCTTGCTATATTCCTTACGCTAACTGTTGGATCTTGATCAAGTAAATTTAAAATATTATTTTCTTTATTAATTGTTCTTGTTGTTCTTGGTCTACCAGAATTTATTTTATTTGGTCTCACATTCCCAGTTTCTCGACAACGTCGTTCAACGGCTCTAAATGTTTTTTTACTTGGTAAGTTTCTTCTAGGAAACTTTTCTGCATAACGTGTCACAGCTGCACTAGAACATCCTAAACATTCGCCTAAGGTTAATAACATGTCAGTGTATTCAACATTTGAGTACATTTTGATTTGATTTTACAAATAACAAGGTTTCAAAACTCTAATTATTGTTGATTTATCGTCATAACAATCAATAAATGTCAGATAACCATGGCACACTTGGAGAAAATAGAGGTATACCTATTAGAACTTTATCATTACTCCCAGCATCAATTATTACTTCATAATTTTCAAATCAAAATATTCCGAAAACGGTACACAGTATCGGGTTCCACCAAGAGTACCTTTTTCGTGTAAAATTGAATAATGTTTAAGTTTACTTGAAATTTTGATTAATAATTATACTCTTAAAAAAGTTATATTGACTAATACTTAGTACGATTCGTGTAACTAGCGCCCTTCAAATCAAAATATTCCGAAAACGGTACACAGTATCGGGTTCCACCAAGAGTACCTTTTTCGTGTAAAATTGAATAATGTTTAAGTTTACTTGAAATTTTGATTAATAATTATACTCTTAAAAAAGTTATATTGACTAATACTTAGTACGATTCGTGTAACTAGCGCCCTCTATGAGAATCAGATATAAAAACAAATTCATGGGATGTATCAGCTTCCAAAACATATTCGTATAAAATTTCATTACAATGTTGCCAGTAGTTTCGGCAAAATCGTAAAAAATGCGTAAATTTTTTTTTTCTTCAACGCCCTGTATCTTGGAAACGGATGGCGTTACAAAAATTTTTTACTAAGCAAACCTCAATTATTTTTCAGTTTTTTACCTACCCTTTATATCAATTTTAACTTCAAATAAATGTTTGTGATTAATTTTTATTACAAATTTCATACTACTATCATTTGAAGAACTTAAGTTCGTATATGTTAAATTATGAGTTTATTAAGAAAACACGAGTATATTTTAAAAGTTACAGCACGTAGTTAAGTAATTAAGAATAGTAGAAAATATTTTGCACTGTCGCAAAATGGTAAATGACGGTTAAAAAAAAAAAGAAATCTATTTATATTTTTTCTAACGTTGTATTCTTTTCTGATACGAATAATAATTTGATTAGAAAGAAAAAGAATGGTGTTGCATTCTTAACACTAGAGCACAAACAGCCAAATCACGGAAAACCTTAAATACTTTTACAGGCGAAAGGATTGGTTCCGCTCATTGTTGGATTATGGAAAGATTGTGTTAAATTTAATATACTACATAAAAATGAATATAGTAAAATGAAAACATATATTTTTTATATTAATTTTACAAAAAATAAAATGTATGTGTAAAATATAATGAAAGATAAGATAATTTGTTCAAATCAAGAAACCTCGATCGGCGTTCTTTACAAATATCGTTGAGAGCTTGAATTAAATTATGTGCACGAAGAGATTGTTAGGTACATAAAGTCGTCAAAGAATGAAACTTTGTCAGTTCTGAATGATTCGCATTTGTCAGAATACTCAATCGACTCTAGACTTCGGAATTTCATCGAGATATCTGTAATTTAAAGAAGATAATAAAGATTATCAGATCTTATTATTAAAGAAACATTACTAAAGGAACAAGAGATGTTTAAGACTGCTAATATAATGTTTTGTATAATAAAAAGTAAATAACATATGATTGATGAAAAATTATGAAGAGTAAAAAAAGATTCTCATGTAATGACAATCACAGGAAAGCACGGTATATTGGAAAAAAGTTCCGGATTACAGAAATATACTATTTTTGAAACATATAATAGAGCAATATAAAGGAATTCATAGAAACAATACAGATATGGAACAGATTATGGGAACAGAAGAGAACAAGACTAAATTTTCTCATACTGTCGTGACCAAATGAATAAAACGATTAAGTTGCTTAAAATAGCTGTATGGAATGCAAACAGGCTAGCAAAACATGCAACAGAAGTAAAAGCCTTCATTATAAATCATTATATAGATATGATGCTTGTTTCTGAAACCAATTTAACACATCGAAGCTATTTTAAATATTCGAAATACACAATCTACTACACAAATCATCCAGACGGCACGGCACACTGAAGAAACGCAATTATTATTAGGTCGACAATCAAGCATCAAGAACTAAACCAATATTCAAAAGATCACATACAAGCAACCAATATAAGCATGGATAAGGGCATTCCTGGAGAATAGGACAGTAATGTCCACTCTGGGTAAAGCAACCATCAAAGCAAAAGTAGGTGGAGGCTGTCCACAAGGAGGAGTTCTATCCCCTCTACTTTGGTCAACCTTGGTAGATGATCTCCTCAGAAATCTGTCCACAGAAGGCTTTTATTGTCTTGGATATGCTGACGATATAGCAATCGTTGTCAGGGGCAGGTTTGCTCAGGTAGTGTCTGAAAGAATGCACGCAGCCCTAAATATAGTTGACGACTGGTGTAAACAAGAGAAACTG
The DNA here is from genome assembly GCF_040954645.1 of Diabrotica undecimpunctata. Taxonomy (NCBI): domain Eukaryota; kingdom Metazoa; phylum Arthropoda; class Insecta; order Coleoptera; family Chrysomelidae; genus Diabrotica; species Diabrotica undecimpunctata. Next base: position 55,674,462 of record NC_092812.1, read on the forward strand.
ATAGTCAATGCTCAGAAAACACACATTGTCAACTTCACCAAAAAACAGCACTACAAGGCCTAAAACCACCGGTGCTGGGAAGAACAGAGATTTCATTTGCCAAAGAAACAAAATACCTTGGGGTATATTTTGATCATAGGCTTACATGGAATACTCACATTCTAAAAACCATACAGAAAGCTACTATGTCCTTGGGTAGATGTAGAAGAATGTGCGGTAAGCACTGGGGACTTAATCCCAAAATGACTCTATGGTTATACACAAGGGTTATTAGACCCATGATAACCTATAGCTCGGTGACGTGGTGAACAAAGACGCAGCAAGTGGGAGCAATAAGGCTGCTAGGTAATACACAAAGGCTAGCATGCTTGTGTATTACGGGGGCCTTAAAAACAACTCCTACTGCATCGTTGGAAGTCCTGTTGAATCTACCACCACTTCATATCTTTATACAGGGCGAAGCCAGATCCGTGATACACAGATTAATCCATAGTCAGCGACATATAAGCTAGATGCATGGTACTGACAACAGAAAGCTAATCGAGGAGCTAAAAGCCGATATTGTGATGGGGAAACTTATCGATGCAACAGTTACGAGATACAGCTTTAACAATAAGTTCACAATTAAGATACCAGGCAGGGAAGACTGGAATAAAGGTGTACCCATACAAGTTGATGGTGTACCCATACACGGATGGCTCAAAAACATCGGAGGGTGTGGGAGCCGGCATAGTAGGGACAAATCAAGGGATACATTTTCCGGTAAGTCTATCTAAGGATGTGACAGTTTTCCAGGCGGAAATAACTGCAATCCATCACTGCGTGGAAGAAATAGAAAGGCAGGAAAAAACCTTCTGTTCAGTTGCCATCTTCACAGTTAGTCAGGCAGCGCTTAAGGCACTCAATTCTGTAGAGGTCAATTCTAAGCTAGTATTGGATAACGTGTGTGCACTAAATAAACTAGGAGACCGTAGCAAGGTTACGGTAGCCTGGGTACCAGGGCACGAGGGTCATAAGAGCAATGAAAAAGCAGATGAAATGGCCAAACAAGGCTCAGACCTAATAAGCAAAGACAGGAAAACAGTCAAGGCCATAGTAGTTCTTCTAACAGGGCACTGTAAGCTGAATAGGCACTTGAAGCTGATGGGATTATCAGATGATGACCTGTGCAGATTCTGTCACCTCGAAGAAGAAACAGCAGAGCACATTTTATGTCAGTGTGACTGTCTGAAAAATGTGCGGTTCTTTGCATTAGGAGAAGAAAATCCATCGGCAAATAGCTACATGGAAGGTACAGTCTCGAAGCTACTAGACTTTATAAAAAGGGTCAGGTTAGAGAATGTTATCTAGGACTAGAGGACCACAATAGATCTGAAAAGGTCGCAATGGAATAGGCCGAAAGGCCACCTCTTTTAATCTAATCTAATCTAAATATAAGCATAGAGGACTGGTATGGTTCACTGACAGTTTCTGCAATATATAGCCCACCAAAGCATTCAATAGCTAGCCAACAATATGAGCAGCTGTTTACTACACTTGACAACAGATTTATTGCGGTTGGTGATTATAATGTCAAGCATACACAATGGGCCTGTAGATTAATAACACCAAAAGGTAGACAACTATTAAAACCAACAGAAAACAAAAGTCTTGACTTTATATCAACGAATTGGGAATTTACAACGGAATTCCCAAACATTTAGTGTTGGCAAACACTTGTCTTGACTTGTCCTCTGAACATTTTCCTATTCTAATTACAATCAGCACTGACATAATACAAAAAGAACCAGCCTCAAGCTTCGTGAATATCTGGATACTCGTTGGATCTCTATATTCCTCTAAAAACCAATGATGAAATAGAGAATACGGTGGATAATTTTATAAGATCGATACAGAAAGCAATAAGGGACACAACTCCAAGCCAAGTCTCAACTAGCATACCTCAAGGATTGACTTCGATAATTAAACAAAAAATAGCTGATAAACGGAAAATAAAGTAAATCTGGCAAAGAACTCGCGCTACTGCAGACTCACCTAAATTAAATCAAGCTACGCTAGAACTCAAGACCTTACTACACTACAATACTAATAAAAACAATGAAATTAAAAGCTATCCTAGGAGCTTCAGAAGTTACTGACTATAATTTATGGAAAGCTGTAAAAAAATTAAAAAGGCCTCAATTTAGCAACCCTCCTATACGTACTCAAGATGGTTATTGGGCAAAAAGTAATGAGGACCAATGCCAATGTTTTTATCGAGCACTTAGAAAAAGTCTTCCAACCATTTCCCGATTAAAATAACTAGTAAAGCGAAAGCATTTCTGCAAACCCCTATATCAACTGGAATTACATATTCAAAATAGTACTGTTTTATAGGGTAGTGTTATGTAGTAGTTTAATTTTCCAAACCCAACCTTATATAAGTTAAAGGAAACTGTCACTGGACACTTTTTCTAAATGTTTTGTTATAGTCATTAACATTTGCCTATTGTAAAATTTTACAGATTGCAAAAAAATAGAAACAATAATTTAATAATATAATAGTAAAGTTTTAAAATAAAACACATTGAAACTAAACTAAACTTTGGTTTAGAGTATATCTATATTTAACCTTGAATAAGATATGTTTTAATTGTTTTAATTATTAACAGTGAATTTGTAAGATAATCAATTAATGCACGTTGTTTATGTTGTTTGCATAACATAGTTAATATATTAAATATATATATATATATATATATATATATATATATATACATATATATATATATATATATATATATATATATATATATATATATATATATATACATATAAATACATAGTTCTCAAGACTACATGTCGGAGGGTCATCACAAAATTTATTTATTGAATACATTTCATATATTACATTATCAGTTCATCTAAAAGTAAAGCAATGAGCTTATATTCATAGAGAAAATGACAAAAAATAACATGCAAGAGTAGGCAGATATAAAAAGATGGAAGTGAAACATAATTGAACTTAATAACCATGGAATCAAACGTTCAATGTTTAAAAAAATAGAATTAAGTCAGTTTTTATAAAAGTTGCAAAGAACAGAAGTATAAAAAAAATTATTTAAAAGAACAGTATACTTTCTAAAATAGAAACATAGAGAACAAATATAATCTGTCATAAACAAATTGTTTAAACTTATTTGGTATCTAGTATAAATATCTTTTCGTTATCTATTACCAGTCATTTTGATTTTCCCAAAAAAATTAATTTGTGTAACATTTTCGACAAGGTATGTCATCCTATATCAAGCAATTTGTCTACCTTTTCAACCCTTAGAATGATATCAATAGTTGGAATCTCTTCACAGATCCCAATCCTTTATTGCCAAGTGTTGGGATTTTTGACCCATTAGTGTGCTGTCAAATATCAAGAAATACAACATACAATTTTAATTGTGGTTAATTCTTACTAATAAATTACTGTGTTGTGCTCCCATACATTAAAACATAAGAATAAAATCCTTATTTGACGAAACGTATTCATTTTATAAATTATAGTTTATTCTCAATGAAGTTTTTGATAAAAAAATTTTATCAAAACAAATTCACACAGGATAATTTCAAAGAAACTATTAAATAAATGCAAAAACAAACAAAAGGAAGACCATTTATTTTTCCGACAAACAAAATTCTGGCCGACAGGCTTGTCCCAAACTCGGCTTGAAAATAGTCTATTGTAAAATATTCTAGGATTAACGGTAACCATGATATATTTTTTAAATTTTTTATCTGTATTTGTTTCTTATAAAGTTGCAAAATAAGTCAGTAATTACGTTTTTTTATAAATATTAACTTAAAAATTTTAACACCTTCATATTACATTACATATTACCTTCATATTGGTTTATTTAACAATCAATTTATTTAAATAATACATATTCGTTTTACAATAAAAATTACCTCAAATAATACTAAAAAAAAAAATGTACATCAATTTACACAAACAACACATACAAATTAAAAAAGAAACTTCGAAATCCATAAACAAGAACCAGAGAAGAAGCCAGCCAATTTTTAGGACCACATTTTGAAGCTTTGTGGACGATTCCATTATAAGGCAATCTTTTTCAAATTTTGAAAATTAAAACTTTAAATTATGTTGTTTCAAATGACGCTAATTATTGTAAACAAAGCTTCTGTCAATTTAAAAAAAAGGAACTGACTTATATATTGTTGCAAAAAAATTTAATTTGGTATAAACAAATAAAATACCTTTTATACAATTTAACCGATCACTTTGAAAATTTGATCATAGTTTAAGCACTACAACACATTTCGTGTAATATTAAAGTTCTAAGTTAATTTTTTAAAAAGTTATTATTATTTATAAAAAATAGAAATTTTGCAACTTTCCAAGTACCAAATAAGGATAAAAATATTAAACAAACACCATTTTGAAGGTTTTCATATTACGTATAAGATTAGTACTCTTAAATTTGTTTCAAATGCCTCACTTTTTGTTGATAAACGAAAAAAGTGAAAATTTACTGTTTTTGACCTTAATTTGTTAATAACTAATTAAGTCCAAAAAATCGACAGCAGGAAACATACGTTGGTTTTTGTAACAGAGGCCATACTACTCAAAACAAGTGTTATTTGCCTGGCCGGTTCAGTGTCAAGAAAAAAATCTTATTTCTCTGGTCTATACGTACAATTTGAGGAAAATTAGTTGAGGAATTAAATTTGTTTGTAATAAATTGGAGTATTGGACTGATAATATAAATAGAATGTCAAATTATTCATTTTAAATTTTTGGTTGATACGCCACTGGTCTCTCTATCGTCGTTGACGGGGTATATGTTTTATCGGTCTTTCGTTTTTCCTACTCGCTGCTGTTTATATTTCTTATCAAATTTGCAAGGATCAACAAGAAATTGGACTTGACGCTTCGAATATCGACTCGCTAGTTGTGTAGAGATAAAGAAGGAAATTTTATTGGTAATAAAAACTGGATTATATAAAGGTGGCATTAATACTTCACGGAAATGCCAGATGTCATAAACGAAAAGGTTAGGTGTCGATACACAAAAAAATTAATACGAAATGAAGAGGTACAGAAATAGGATATATATGTAAATTTTTAAGAAAATAGGTGACATTACCGGAAAATGGAAAATAATGAAACGCTCAGGCTAAAGGCAAAAATAGAGATAGATAAAAGAAAATTATATGACTATCTAAAATACAAAAAACAAAGACATTTTTAAGTGTATTTGAATAAAGGTGAAAGAAAACTAAACATAGAGAACCGGATGTTGAACGACCACTTCTTGATAACGGATCGGATTAAGATTCCGCTTAAAACATTTTAGGCAAGGCGAAAAGCTCGGGTTCATTCGGAAAACTATTCCAATAAGTTTTTTTTTGCATAATAACTTTCCTGAAATGCCCCAAAGTTTAAGACGTCGCCCAGCCGAAAAGTTTTTTTTAACAATTTAAAAAAAAAATTAAATACATTTCTTCAGCCTGCATAATTTTTTTAGGGTTTTTTAAATGATTATGCACAAAAAAGGTCTGTTGTAAGTTTTCTCTATAGCTGATCGTTTTCAAGTTATACATAATTAAAAACTTAAAAAAACGCAAAATGACGACTTTTAAGGCTCAAAAACACAAGTAAAAAATATTATTTTTGAAATCATCAAGTACCTAAATTCAAGTTAAAGCCTTGTACTATCAGCTCCCGATGAAAATTCTGACGTTATTTAAGGACACAAATATAAAGAGCTAGAAGACGATGACCAAGAGAAACATGACTTTGAGGAGACAGTTTTCATGCGATTACCTAAGTGTTTATCTTGTAAAGGGATATACTTCTTCTTTTGGTGCCTATTCTGAATATTGGCAATCATTCTAGCTATAATTAATTTATTAATTGATGCTTTAAATTGATTGGTGGTTGTGGAGAACCATTTCCTTAGGTTTTTAACCATGATATTCTTCTTCTCCCATTTCCTCGCTTTCCGAATACTTTGTCCTGAAGGATTATTTTCAGTAATCTGTATTTAGTGCCGTTTCTCATTATGTGTCCGAGATATTCTAACTTTCTCCTTCTAATCGTATACATTACTTCTCTTTCTTTCCCCATTCTTTGTAGTACAGTCTCGTTGGTTATCTTGTCTGTCAATGATATCCTTAGGATTCTTCTGTATAGCCACGCCTCGAAGGCTTTAAGTTTTTCTTCATCGCTTCAGTGAGTGTCCAGGATTTAACTCCGTAGTATAATATCGAGAAGATATAACATCGTAGCAGCCTTTTATCTCCAGATTATGGTTGTGGCTTTTAAAGAGTTTGGTCAGGTTGTTGAATGCACTCCTAGCCTTCTCTATTCTATATTTTACTTCTTGTGAGTGGTCCCATTGTTCGTTTACTATCGTTCCAAAATGGGGAAACTGTTTTACTCGGTCCAAGGTCCACATTGGAGAGGAGAAACAATGAGTATCTTGGCAGCTGAACATGACTTAATCGTGCTAAACACATTTTACAAACTACTACCTAGACGCCTGTATACGTGGAAATCACCTAGAGACAACGGAGAACACGTTATTATAAGAAACCAAATAGACTATATTGTTAACAAAAGATATCCAAATAGTTTCAACAGTGTTTAACCTACCCAGACGCTGATATTTAATCTGACCACAATCCTTTAGTGGGCGTGTATAGAACCAAGTTAACGAAAACACACGGAAAAACTGTACAAAAACATGACATGAGAAAACTGAAATGTAGCGATGTAAAAGAAATAGTCAGCAAAACAATTAATAGAAAATTCAAAGAAATCGATAATAAAACGGAAAGCACATAAGAGAAGATAGAATTCCCTAATAAAACGATAGACGACATTAAAGGCAATTTTATGAGGAACGAAGAAGGTAAGAATAAGACATGGATGACGACAGAGATTCTGCAGCTGATGGAAGAAAGAAGCAAAAACATGAACAATAACTCTATGTATAAAACATTACAACGCGATATACAGAGAAAGATCAGAGAAGCCAAACGGAAAGAACTGGAGAAAAAATGCCAAGAAATCAAAATTCTACAAAGTAAATACGACTTCAACGTGCATAAAAAGATAAGAGAAATTACAGGCAAATGTAAAAACAGAAGAGTAAGTAAACTTGTTATTGATAACGGAGAGGAGTGGACAAAGAGAGTATTGATAATACCTGGAAAAATTACATACGGAATTTATTTATTGATGAGAGGGTCTCCAATATCTACAGAAACAGTACCACCTATATTAGTGGCACAAATCAGAGCAGCCATAATATCACTAAAAGAACCAGACGGAGTACAGTCTGAATTTCTTAAAATTTTTGATGATAAATCTTTAAGAATACAATCTAAAATCTTCAATAATATCTATGAGACAGTAAACTAAAAATTATTAAACTATTAAAGTCAGATGGTCAAAATTTTACAATAATTTTAGCCAGACATCGAAAAATCTTTATTTCCAGCTTTACCCACAGCTTCCAAATAGAATACCGGACATAACTTTTGATTATATAAAAAGATATAATTCAACAGTAACATGCTTAAAATTGAATCATGGCCGTTTTCCAGCGCACCTTCATAAATTAGGGATACTAAACTTCCCGTTATTTGACTGTGACAACATGTCCATAGGTAAAATTAACCACATATTTCTGGAGTGTAAAAAAATAATACGACTATCTCTAGACTATATCATTCTCTAATAGAATACAACACTCCTCTCCCTCTCAATATTGGTTTCATGTTCATCATCATCATCATCCAGCCCCATTTTCACATCCATTGTTGGATATAGGCCTCCTCCAAACGTCTCCAGTTCTCTCTATCTCTAGCTGCTGCAATCCAGTTTGTTTCTATTCTCCTTAGGTCGTCGGTCCATCGGGTGGGTGGTCTGCCTCGACTTCGCTTGTCGGCTCTTGGTCTCCACTCCAATAATCTCTTCGTCCATCTTCCGTCTTCCATTCTAGCAACATGTCCAGCTCACCTCCACTTTTGTTTATTGATTCGCAGTATAATATCGTCTACGCTAGTTCGTCGGCGTATCTCCTCATTTCTCACGCGATCTTTCAAGGTCAGGCCCAGCATTGATCTCTCCATTCGCCTTTGTGTTACCCTCAGTTTTTCGGCAGTAGCCTTCGTTAAAGTTAGGGTCTCTGCTCCGTAGGTCAAGACTGGTAAGATGCATTGGTTAAATGCCTTCCTTTTCAGGTGAATTGGGGTATTTGTTTTAAAAATGTCTCTCATCCTTCCATATGCCGCCCATCCCAACGTGATTCGTCTATTTAGCTCGCAGGTTTGGTTGTCTCTGGTTATTCTAATTTCATGACCCAAGTATGTGTATTTATCGATTAATTCTACCTTGTTGTTATTGATCTGTATCACTTCGCTGGGAACCATATTGGTCATCATTTTGGTTTTCTCGAAATTTATCTCCAGCCCAGTTTCTTGTAGTATGTCATTCAGTTCTTGGAACATGTCTTTGATCTCTCCCAGATTATCTGACAGAAGCACGATATCGTCCACAAAACGTAGATGGTTTAATCTTTCTCCATCGATGGATATTCTTTTCTGTTGCCATGTTAGTCTTTTAAATGCATACTCAAGAACGGTAATGAACAGCTTTGGTGACATGGTATCACCTTGCCTGACTCCCCTTTTTATCTTTATTTTATTAGTTGCTGAATGTAGACTTATGGTTGTTGTGGCATTTTCATATATATTTTTAACTATATTACAATATCTGTGGTCGACCCTGCAATCTTGTAGTGCTCTTAAGATGGACGGTAGTTCCACTGTATCAAACGACTTTTTAAAGTCTACAAATATCAATGCCAAGGGACGGCTATATTCGTTAGTTTTTAGGTACTGCAGGTGATCGTTTGTGTCGTAATTAGGGCGAAAACCGGCTTGTTCCCGAGGTTGGTAAAAATCCAGCTTTGTCTCTAATCTGTTCGTTATTATTCGGGTGTATAATTTATAAAGATGGTTAAGGAGACTGATTGGTCTGTATCTTTCCAGGTCTGCTATATCTCTCTTCTTGTGTAAGAGTACAGTTATTGAATTATTCCACTTTGTTGGGATATTTTGATTCCATAGGCGTAGATTAAAGAGCTTTTGAATTTTGGCTATCAGGTACTGAGCCTCCTATCTTTATCGCTTTCGTGACGACACCGTCCTCCCCCGGAGCTTTGTTATTCTTTATCTTTTCTGGTTTCATGTTATCAAGCCATAATAAACGCGTTTTAGATGCAGTAATAAATTACGTTAAAGAAGCTAAAATCGATATTTAACCTTATAAGCACCTAATATGTACCTATATGTGTATGAATAAAAATGAATCCTGTGGCTAATAGACTATGTCTAAGGCCATCCCTTTCCTCTACACACACACACACACACATCTATGACACAGGCAATATTCTAAAAGATTTTCTAGTTTCAGAATTTATTACGTTATCAAAGAAACAGGAAGCGAAAAAGTGCGGAGAATATAGGCTATTAAGTCTAATGAGCCATACACTAAAACTTTTTCTTAAAATTATACATCGCAGAATATACAAGCTATGCGAAGAGAGAATACAAGACACACAATTTGGATTCATAAAAGGCGTAGGTACGAGAGATGCACTGTTTAGTCTACAGGTATTATTCCAAAGATGCAGAGATATGACTTGCGATATCTACACCTGCTTTGTGGACTACCAAAAAGCATTTGATATAGTTCAACACCGAAAAATGATGGATGTTCTAACAAAACCCCAAATAGATGATAAAGACCGGTGTATAATACAAAATTTATACTGGAACCAATCAGCCACAATAAGAACAAATCTTGCAGATGAACCGACGGAAGCGATCCAGATTGCGAGGCGTTAGACAAGGATGTATATTTTCACCTATATTAATCAACCTATACTCTGAGGAAATATTTAGTGAAGCCTTAGAAAATTGCGAACATGGAATCCTTTTAAATGGAGAACGCCTAAAACATCCGCTATGCACATGCCACGTAAGTGAAAGATTTGAACTACAAGTAAACATATCAAAAATTAAATTTATGATCATCAGCAAAAATAAAATTAGAGACGTCCAACGCTTATCAAGAATACACCAGTGGAACGTAACAATATGTTATATTTATTATGTTTTATTATTATTGTTATTATTTTATTAAACGATACTTGTTTCTTAAATATATAAATTGTTTGACAGATTCTAAATAAAAAGTGTAATTTGTAATTGCTATGAACACCATCTTTACTGATCATTACTTTGGTTTTAGAAGTGTTATCGGTATTGTCCAATATCAAATCTTCATAATTCATATCCGAAATTGGACAGTATAATTTTATCACCCAGTAGACCGAATGAATCTATTTGTTATTAAATACACACACGTAGTTAATTAGGTTACATACACATTTGGTCAATTATAAATAATAATTTGGACATCAGTCAAAAGTACTGACAAAGTTAAACAATTTACATAAATTAAATACACATATCACGCTAGGTACGCGAAAAATATTGACCCAAATAGAATTTATATAAAACTAATATCTCTTGACTAGAGAAGCATTCAATCAATATTCACTCAACGAACATATAGTCTTCAACGATCAACTTCATCAGTCTCTACTCAAAGTAATCCCGGGTCTACACCCATAGTGTACGTCTCAACAATAAACTCTGCTACTATTATTTGGTGTTTCCATTACAACAGAACGAACATCTTCACTGAGCCAACGAAGGGAATTTGTTCAGGTATATTACAGAAAAAGGTTTGATTATGCCAATTAATTTTGGAATTATACCTAAAGAGTATACTTTGCTGCGCAAAAAGTATCAAATGCTTTTTGAACTCAACAAATGCTGTAAAAATTGCGTCATGTGAGATTAAGATATAGTTGTATGATATAATTTAGGGTCAAAACATTGTCAATGCAGCCGCTAGTAAACTTAAAGCTATTTTGAACCTCGGAGAATAATATGCAATTCACAATAATAATTCGTATTTTTAACTACACATTCACAAGAATGTCTTATAATTTAATATTCATTTCTAGACTTGGTTCTCTCTGAATTTGAAACTTAACAAGTAAATAAAAAGTGCCTTTAATTTTTTTTTTTTGATAAACGGCAAGCTATATGCTAAGGTAATTATAAAATAATATTTACCAGTAAAATTTCAACTGCTCCCACTATGTACATGGCACCTGCAAGTGTGGTACCAGTGTAGAATAGCATACCCACAGCTCCCCCAAATTCTGGTCCTATGGATCTGGATATCATAAAGTAACTACCACCTCCAGGAACAACACCATTGGTAGCAATAGCTGACATAGAAATAGCAGTTAACATCGTAACGCAACAACAGCAAAATACTATAAGGAATCCTTGTAAGGCACCCGCTGTACCAACGACCCATGTCAAACGAATAAACAAGATAACACCAAAAATATTCTGGATACAAGGAAGATACACTCCTATTAGGGTTCCCATCCGGGCACCGCCTGCTGCAGGTCTCGCATCGGGGTCATTCGATGCGGGAGGAATCGTGTTCGAATAATTGGCGAGGGAGCTAATGAGGGTCGATATTCTAGGTCGGTCCTCCATTTCTTCAGAGTAAAGGTACAGGTTGGTCTCATACCCTGATACCTTCTCTGAAACGAAATGCTGATCATCTGTTCCATCTCCTGCAAAGAGAAAACGGAAGAATTAGTAAGTTTAAAATCGTTTGCATCAATATTGTTTGTTTTTAAAATATTTTAATGTTATTAATTTGCGCCTCAAGTATTTTTTAACAACAGAACTAAGAGAAATGGTCACATCCTTTGGCACCGATAACGTTCCAGCTTCTTTTCTGAAACACCTACCTGACGAAGCTATAGAAACATTATTAAGAATATATAATCGTATGTGGACTAAACATGGATTTCCCAAATTATGGAAAACAGCTATAACTATTCCCATCTTAAAATCTAATAAGTTTCCAAACAAAGCAGATTCTTATCGTCCTGTGTCCTAACTTGTGTAATGTTTAAGCTTTTAGAAAACAATATAAATAAACGTTTATTGTAGTTTCTGGAAAAAAATAAACAACTAATTAATGAATAATCTGGATTTCGTCCCTTAAGATCGTCTACCGATAATTTAGTAGATATTCCTCCTCCTCAGTCCTAATCCCTTTTGGGATGTGGTGACACCATCAGGCCTTTACAGTTTTTTCACGATTTCCCTCCATCCTTCCCTGTCCTGGGCTAGTTGTTCGGCTTCATGTAACCCTTGGTTAAACAATATTGATCTACCCAACGGCTTGGAGATCTTCCCCTAGGTCTCTTTCCTTCAACTCTACCCTCGACTATCAGTTTTTCCATCGTACCTGTTCTTCTAGCAGTGTGTCCAAAATACTGCAAATATCTCTGTTGTATTTGTTTAAGCAATCTATCCTTTACATTAAGTTGTTCTAATATCGATACGTTAGTACGATGATCAATCCAGGATATTCTTAACATGCGGCGGTATACCCACATTTCACAAGCGTCTAGGTTATTTTTATCCGCTTTCTTCAAAGTCCACGTTTCGGATACATATGTGGCTATGGGAAAAATGAGTGCCCTTAGTAGATATTAGAATCACATATTAATAATGCTTTCTGCAACAACCAAAAATGTATTGCAATTTATTTTGTTATGGCATTTGATCAAAGCATTTGATATTTATTGGCATCACAAGATAATTTCAACACTGGAATCATGGGGTTATCAAGGAAATATACTTGTTGTTAATAAAAATTTTCTCCTAAATAGAAATTTCAAGGTAAACGCAACGGTCTTCTATTTAATGTGAAATATCAAACATTGAGGCACTTGGTCACTCACCTAAGAGACTGAGACAAGATGAGATGATCTCAAAGCTGGCTCGCCAGGAGCCACCGTTCTGCTGAGAATATTGCTGCAGTTGCGAAAATGTCGAAGAGGAGCCCGGAACAAGCCGACGTGTCATGTAATTGGGCAGTAGCCCGTGGTCTTTACGCATTTTGGTACGAGATTTGAAGATGTTCCTTTACAAAGTGCAGACAGTGCATTACCTGTTAGCTGTTGACCGCTAAACGCTTCTAACCTTCTCAATGGGGTACAAACTCGACACCTCGAACGACGGCTCTCCACCTTTTCATTCCTTCCCATTAGTCGTCTCTTACGACAGGCAAGGAAAACTGCTCCGGCTGTATTCTTATCTCCGAGAGCCGGACGGAGAGTGGTTCTACCAGGATAGATATCAGAATAAATGGTGTATTTGGAATTCCAATATAATTTGTTGTTTTAACACGTTCGCTGCGTTTGTCGCTCATCCGCGGCATTCGGTTTCTCTCTCCAGTGCGGTTGTCTCCAATGAACGACATTTTACTTAAATTCTAATTCTTAAGTGTAAATCCAGCATCGAAGTGGTATATACGTATTTTTGTCAGCGTGTTAAGAAAGTATAAAGCGAGTTATTTTTTTATTTTGTTCGTGATTTTTTTTTTGGACACTGAGCTGAGTCTTGTAAAGAAGAAAATATGAATAGTAAAGCAAGTTCAAAAAATATTCCCTCTTTCAAACAAAATGGGCTGTTGGTTAATGTATCAGGGAACGAACCGATAGACTATTTTTTCTTAATATTTGATAAAAATATTTTGGACAGTATTGTAGATTATACTAACAATTATGCTGTGGGTATATTTTGCAATAAAGCACACGCAATAGCGTTTTGCAATACCAGACTTGCTGAAGTTTATAGTCTGCTTTTGCATACAGGAAATGTCAGGACAAATATGTTCCAAGTTTATTGGAGAAAGGATAGACTCTTTAATTTTTTATGTTTTCTGAACAGTTGAGTCGTGATGGATTTTTACTAATTTTAGGTTGTCTACAATTTGTAAAAAATCCGTTTATACCAGAAGATTGTCAATACAAAATATGGATGCTAATAGATCAGTTCAATGAAGAGATGTGTGAAATCTATTACCCAGGTAAACAACCATCACTGGATGAATCTATGATCTTATGGGGAGGTTGCTTGGTATTGTGCCAATAGATTAAAAATAAGAGAAACAAGTACGGGATCAAACTATATATGCTTACTGAACCAAATGATTTGTTATTAAAATTTCTCGTTTACACCTGACAATTGGATGACATTGGAGGTAAGGGTCATGACGAATAGTTTTGTACCAGCAAGAAAATTATTAGAACAAAATACTTACTGCACCGGCACTCTAAGATTGAACAGGAAAAACAATCTTAAACAAGTTGTGACAGAAAAATTAAAAAAGGGTGAAACATTTTGTAGATACCCTGATGGAGTGTTAATTGGAAAATGAAAAGATACGAGAGATTTTTCCTATATTTTCACGAAAATTTAAAAATGTTTCAATAAACGTAACGGACAAAAGTGAAAATGAAAAGTCAAAGCCTCTACCAATTTTTAAATATAATAAAAATGTGAGTGGGATTGACAGCTGAGACCAAATGATAGGATACTATCCACCCAAACATAAAACTATTAGATGGTACAAAAAATTAGCAATACACTTGATCCAAATTGTTTTACTAGATTCTTTTCATCTATATAACAAGTATTCTGGGAAAAATGCGCTTTTATGAATATAAACTGCAAGAAATAAAAGCATTGGTCCTAGTATTAGGAACGTCTCGAACTGCAGCTAAAAAACCACGTGAACATGTTCAAAGCAAAATAATTGCAAAAACGCAGAAGAGAGACATTACCTTAGCGGTTACTTGAATAAACAAATTATTATTTTTGGGGCACCAAAAATCCGTGTATAACCCAGGAGGTGCCATTAGACTAGCTGGCCGCGAGGCTAAACGACAACTGTGGACGGCGTGCGCTATAGAGCCATGATTGTCGAATTCTTCCTTCTTCAATTCAATTTATTGGGACTGGAGAATATGTGATTCCATTGGAATGCTGTACAGGCGTACACTGTTCGAGCCAGAACCGACATTATGAAGGAAAAATTTCCGGGTGGCTTAAACACTCGATTTGGTGATGTAACTGGTAGTGTAGCGCACTTTTTTAGTTTTTTTTTTCGTCAGGTCGAGGGTTTACGTCAGCAAGCCTCAAACTCTTAAGCCCCTAAAGTGAATATACGAGAGGAATGCCAGAACCTGTCGTCCGAAGTTATGAAGAGTTATGATAATGCCATAAAACAGGCCGATATTATTTTCTCGACTTAATGGAATAAATTCTAATGGATTAAATAAACAAATTTTACAAGCAAAACCAAAGTTTTTTATTAAAAAAAGTCACAGCAAAAGAACATCGAGTGATTACTTTCACCCCATCTTTTATTCTACCATTGTGAAGAATATAATGTGCTAGCAATGAAAGCTGGGGTAAAAAATCTAGGAAATGAACGTTCCTCGATTCGATTCGATAGCATCGTTAATTTGTCAGGTTGAATGCAATATCGATTTGAATGACAAATAACATTATAAAGCGGTTATTACGCAGAAACAGCTCCTATTTCCTTTCCGAGTTAGTTTGATGTTTTGAGTGGAAAAAAGGCAATTTAACTAATGTAATAAAAATCGATCTATTTACTTTTTCGGTATAACGTGGAATATTTAGAAAAAATGTGTATTATACGCAATTCACATTATGTGTAAACAATCACATACAGTGCACAGATTCTAAATATGCCGGTGGGAGATGGCTTCTATGCGTTGTATTATAGTTGGTGTATGATAGAAAAAGTTTTCGAAATAATGAAATAACAAATTTTATATTATCTGTTATTTGATTATTTTGAAAACTTTCTCTCATACATCGACTATAATACAGCGCATAGAAGCCATCTCCCACCGGCATATTTAGAATCTGTGCACTGTACATTGATGTACGAAAAAGGAAATATAAGTGATGGATTCGACCGTTACTTGATGAAAGTTCATTTTATGTAAGAATAAAATCCTAAAAAGTTTTGTTTTCTAAACTTTCACCAAATTTATTACAATTAATTATTCCTAGAGTTGTTTCGGCAGAGTGCCTTTTTCAAGTCATATATTTTTACTATGTGTTTCTTCTTATTGTGATTATTAAAGATTTCTGTGGATGAGCGGTCAAACCATCCCTTCAGGTCTTTTAGCCACAAGTTCTGGCATCTTCCAACTGATATTTTGCCCTGAACTTTACCTTCCAATAAGATTTGGAGTAATTCATATCTTTCACCTTTCAACACATGACCCAAGTAATGTATTTTTTTCTCTTTAATTATGCTGAGTAGTTCTTTTTGTTTACTTATGCCCCAAAGTACCTCACTATTGGTAACTTTTTGTATCCATGGAATTCTCAGCGTCCGTCTGTATATATATATATATATATATATATATATATTTCAAAGGCATCTATTAGTTTTTCTGTTTCAGAATATGGAGGATTTGAAATTGGTCACTAAAATAATGTTCCTACCTACTGTTAGATACATTTAAATACATCCCTAAAATGTAACAAGGCAGATATTACCAATTGAAACGTTATTAACTCTTTAATGCTGATTAAATTTTTAATGAATTTTGTTTTGTGAAATTTACCTATTACTTTTTATTGAACGAAAGAGGTATCATAGCTGTAATAAATTGGTGTTTGGTATCGGTAATTTGAGAAAAATTTACAATTTTTTTTCAATTAGAAAGATATAATTGAGTATTAAAACTAAAGAATCATTTTTTTTTTCGTAAAATTGAATTTTTATATTTCGACCACTTTTGTGGGGGGGGGGGGGGGTTCCGCTGATTGTTACCAAATTTTACTATATCATTGTACCTTAAAAAAGTAGCCCAGCTATTTTTTTAACCTCTGGGTATCCCTGGGCCTCAGATATACCCCTCGAAAGGGTCAAAAATAGAATTTTTTACCCTATATTTGAAGAGCCATATCTCTGAACCCAGTAAACTGATTTTAGCTTACAAGGTTTATTTTTTTTATAATGTCACCTCTTTGTTGAAATAATTTATAAAACTGCGAAAGTTAATTTTTATTTTATAGGTCAAGAAGAATGAATAGAAAATTTACAATATTTTAGGATTTTCAATTAATTGTTAAAATTTAACCAGACGAGGAAAAAATTGTAGAAATACAAAAATAAAAGTATTTTTAAATACCTTTCAAACGAGCATTGGAAAATTACAATTAATTTAGTATACTCGAAGATACAGCTGTTTAAAAATAGCCAGTTTTGCGAAAATCGTATTTTGTTGTCATTTTTAAACTGATCAGTACTTTTTCCTGACAATCTGAAATTGCATCAAAATTCAGACGAAGGCTACTTAACGAATTTCCTTGTCCGAGCTTGAGCCCTTTTTACCCTATATTTGAAGAGCTATAACTCTGAGCCTAATGGAGCGATTTTAACACCCAATGTCTCATTTTTTTGCTATAATGTCAGGAAGAACGAATAGAAAACTTAACAAAATGATTTACTTTATGATTTTTAATTAATTGTCAAAATTTAACAAAACCAAGAAAAAAACTTGTAGAAACCTATAAATTAAAGGATTTTTAAATATTTTTCAAACGAGCATTGGTAAATTAAAATCCATCTAGTAGATTTGAAGATACAGCTGTTTAAAAATAGTAATTTTTTGAAAATCTCATTTGAACTCATTTGTAAACTGATAGCACTTTTTCCTGACCATTTCAAATTGCATAAAAATTTAGAGGAAGGTAGTTCTATATATAATTAAAGGTAAAATACAATTAAAGTCAAAAAACTGCAATATCTGGGATATGTCATGAGGGGCGAGCGTTACAACTTGTTGCAATTAATAATGCAAGGAAGAATACAGGGTAGGACTCGCGGAAGAAGACGCATCTCCTGGTTAAATAATTTGAGAGCTTGGTTTAACTGCACTTCTGCTGACCTCTTTAGAGTAGCGGTATCGAAAGTGCGAATTGCCATGATGGTTGCCAACCTTCTTAGAGGAGATGGCACGTGAAGAAGAAGAAGTTCTATATATATACAACAATATCTACTTATTAAATTTCTTGGAGCGGACCTTTAACTATTTTTTTTTGACCGCCTAAAAATTGAGCTTTTTGCTTCATAAGTAAGCCAACACATGTGGTCGTTAATGATTGATTTTTCTGCATGTTCTCTCATCTGTTTGATTATTCTGCAATATTAAAACCTAAATTTTAAGCATTTGTGGAAGCATTTAGGTGGTGATATACAAAAACTACAAAGTTATATACCGGATGTAGAAAATATCCAGGATTATTGTAATGAATTGTTCAAATGGCCCACATCGAAGAATAATATACCTGGAGAAGATGCATGATCACACTTTTTGTATTTTTTTTTGAATTGTAATAATGCTTTTTTCTACTTTTTATTATAAATTACAGTACAATGTGTATTTTGTTTCATTTTGATTCCTTATAAAGTTTAGTTTCATGAGTGAAAAAGTCAAGAAACAGTGTATAAATGGAATTAAGTTAGCTTTTAACATGTAGAAATTTTCACAATTTTTTCTTGTTTTTCGAAAGTTTTAGTTTTGTGACTTATGGGGTTGCTCAAATAAGTGATTCATATCTTCTTCTTCAGCCTGTATTCGTTCACTGCTGACCATAGGCCTCTTCCATTGATTTCTACTCTTGGCAATTCTCATCAACTGCTTGCCCGGGACTTGTTTGATATCATCTACCCACCTCTTCTGTGGTCTGCCTACTCCTCGCCTGTTCTCTCTTGGTCTTCAGTTTGTTGATCTCTGTGTCCATTTTTCGAGATTATCTCGGGCAACACGTCCGACCCATTGCCACTTGAGCATTGCTATACGTTGT
The DNA here is from genome assembly GCF_040954645.1 of Diabrotica undecimpunctata. Classification (NCBI taxonomy): domain Eukaryota; kingdom Metazoa; phylum Arthropoda; class Insecta; order Coleoptera; family Chrysomelidae; genus Diabrotica; species Diabrotica undecimpunctata. Next base: position 55,693,344 of record NC_092812.1, read on the forward strand.
GCGACATCAGTAATCTTTGTTCTTTCACGAATGTCGATATTTCGAATCCTGTCTCTCAAACTAATCCCCAGCATGGCGATTCATATACTATTTAAAAAAATAAAGGAATAAGTTTACGTTAATTTAACTAGTATGGGACCCCTCTTAAAGGTTAAATACTTATTTTATGGCAACATTCAAAATAATTATTAGAAAATAATTTTTACAATATTAATATGAAAATGCATGCGCTTTCCCAGATGCTATAAAAATGTAACAACCCCACATCAACTCGCACTGGCAGGGCAATACACGCCAAACAATGTTGCTTGTTGTAGTTGCAACTACAGAATATTATCTAAGAATATCTGTGATAACTTTTATAATCAATAAATTCATGGATAATTGGAGAAATGTATGAATTCTACAAAATTGTTGATAAATACTGTTGTGTATACACACAACCAAACATATATGGAATCACCCAGTATTTCTTACTAATAATAAGAAATGTATGACAACTTTTTTTGCAGATATGAGATAAAGGTTTTTGTTGGAAATACGATTCATAATTGATAAAATTTGATCAAGTACACATTGAAAAATTGTATTATTTGTGTCAAGTTGTAAAACCGAGACGTCAGAGTAAAGTTAAGTTTGTGTTCAAAAAAGGTAATATGCCCTACACAGGTTTGTCAGATGTTCAGAGGGGAAGAATTGTTGCTCTTGTTGAGCAGGGAATGTCACAAAGGCAATGCAAGATTTTTAGAATTGGGTATACTCCAGAACAGGCCTAGAGAAAGTCGTCGTAGAGTAACTAGTGATCGACAAGACCGATTTTTAGGTCAAATAGCTAGAAGAAATCCAACCTCTTCTCATCTGGAGCTCCAAAGGCAACTTTTGCAGACTACAGGTATTGACATTTCAGTTGAAAGAGTATGAAAGAGACTTCGTTTCCAAAATTTATTTAGCAGGAGGCAGTTGAGGGTTCCCGAGTTATCCAGACAGAACAAAATTGATCGGCTGAATTGGTGTCTGGAACACCAGAACTGGACAAATGAAGATTGGCAAAATGTCCTTTTTTCAGATGAAACCAGAATTGGCCTGAGATCAGATGACCGTCGAATTCGGGTTTTAAGAGGTCGAGGCAGACAAGTTAGACTGCAAACTGCCAGATCCGTTTCAAAATATAAAGGAGGAACTGTAATGTTTTGGGGAGGTATTATGATGGGAGAAAAAATACCTTTGCGTTCCTTACGGCAAAGTTTAACGGGTCGCTGGTATGTCGATTTGGTACTAGAACTCATAGTTAGGCTGTGGCGAGGTGCAGTGGGAAATATTTTCATTTTCATGCACGATAATGCCCCTCCACATACCAGCAGAGTTGCCACATACTTTCTGGAAACTGAAGATGTCACTGTTCTGAGCTGGCCTGTCTGCTCACCTGATATGATATTAATCCCATTGAGCATGTGTGGAACCTCATTAAAAGAAGGATTAGAGCTCGAAGGGATAATCCAGGTAATGCGGATCAGCTCATTCAAGCCGCTCTAGAAGAATGGGCAAACTTACCTCAAGAACAAGTCGACGATTTGATTATAAGCATTCCCCGTCGGATTGAAGCTTGCATTAGAGCTAGAGGTGGCAACACTGACTATTAAAATGAACAACAAGACTATCTTTCTTTAGTCAACCATTGCAATGTTTTCATTTGTTCGTGTTTTTGTTAATTTCAAGCATTTGTAACATTTATGATTGTTTTTTTTGATAGTAATTAAACTGGTTTAGTATAAAATGTAGTTCATTTTGCTTAAAAAAAAATTTAGTAATACTTTACAAAATCGGAAATACTGGGTGATTCCATATAAGTTTGGTTGTGTGTATAGTTGTAATGCTGTATTGCTTTATTTTACAAATTAAGAATGGATACAAAAATTAATGATTGTAACAAAAGTAACAGGTCAGTTCATTGACATACATCAAAGTTAAAGTCAAAGTTTCATTTTTTGGAAATATGTATAATATATAACAAATATCTTACTTTTCTTTTTTCCCCTGATCTATAAGTCAATAAAATCAATCCAATTATACTTCAAATAATCATCTGCAATCTAAAGTACTTAAATAGAAGTAAGTGTGAGGACTGTTAAAGGCTAAATTTAGGTTAAAATGTATTTTATTGGCTTCCTAGTAGTAAAAGAGTGAGGAAATTATGTGCGGTTATATTGTTTTGAAAATACACTGCTCAACAATCGAAGTGGATATTAGAAAATTATGTTACGTATGTCAGAGAGTCAAATGTGTTTATAGAGCATGTTCGGCAGTCGTAAGAAGGCAAAAAACACTTTTCAACAAAATAAATAAATAATATTAAAATCATTACAAATTCAAGAAAAGTCATAATAACAAAACTTTTTTATTGCCATGTTCATAAACAATTTAAAACATTTTAGGGCAGCCTCTCATTCTTCTTAACGTAGCTACTCTGTTTGGGTATGGAATTATTAAATTATCTATAAATTTTTGGGGGTATTGTTTCCTAACTTGTTGCAATTCATTACCTAATTGTTGTAAAGTTTAAGGTGGCTGTAGGAGTCGGTTTAAATGTCTGGATATTTACGCTCAAACATGTTCGCTGCAATTCATGTTCGTAGAACACGGTGGCCACTCCATTCTTGTAATTCCATGATAATCTATTCACTCGTTACAAATCTGCAACCTATAGAACCAGCAAATGGCACTATTATTGGCTTTATGGGCCCGTCACGATATCTTGCAGCCCTTATCGATTCATTCATTAAAATTACTAAGTCAGTGCGTCCATTATAACTTATGCCCCCCAGACACAAATTGATCCGCATCCACAGAGAGTGGTTTAACCCATTACATGTTCATTATACCGTTGTTTTTTTCTATCCAGACTAATACTATACCGTCAGACATATATAACCGGAATATTTATTTGTCAGAAAAGAGACGATGTCTCCAATCTTGGAAGCTATATTGACTATGTTCCATCGTCCAACTATATCTGGGAGCACGTTACTCCGCCGTCAATCGTGGGTGTGTAGCGCGTCATCTGGCTCTCAAATGACAAGCATGCAACCGTCTTCTGATAGTTTGACAAACTAGTCAAACTAATCTGATAGTTTGACAAACTAGTCGAACTAGTTTGAATAGTTTGTCTAGATCTTGGGCATAAGTTGTGGGTCCCTCCAGTCCTGAACCATATGTATATGTTCCAGATCCCATCTCTAAATAGCGGGTCCATGCCCGGCTTATAATACTCTGAGACACATTTAGTAGCATAGCGATTTCCACTGAAGACAAACCTTCCTATCTCCAATGCACCCACTGTTCAAGTTGCACAGTCTTTATTGGTCTTAAAGGCATTATACCAAAATAAATTTTATTTTAACTAAACTAAGTTATGTATATTAGAACAACAGTAAGAAAGTCGCCAAAACTGATACTATATTACATTTTAAACCAGATTTTTATTTACTGAAAAGTAAAAAAGCTAAGAAAGAAAAACTAGAATATAAAATGTATCTATAAATTTTTGTTTAGGGCCGTATGTATTACAATTATATTAAATCGAAATATCTTTGAAGAAAAAATTACGAAGAACAAAATATCCACTTCAATTGTTAAGCAGTGTAATTTATCTTTCCTTTAGATATCAAGTTTCGTCGAAATATTAACTATGAAATTATGTCTCCACACTTTGTATCCACATCCAAAGTTAAAGGGTAAAAAGAGTGTTTTTTATGTGAGTTAGTGAGAGCCCCATGCCTTAAATCTGGTAATAAACTAATCTTAATTATATATTACAAAAAAACGCCACAATGAGATAGCATATTAAACGTATCCCAATTTTTTACCATTTTCTAATAAATTCCACACCAAGCCATGTCAACGTCCATAATTAATATATCCAATTTAAATTATAGGGTCTGATGGTTAGTCACAACACCTATAAATCAGTATAAATAAATAAATTAAATAATTAAATACATTGTAAATAAAAATAAAAGTCAAATAGCACAGGACAGGAGAGCATGACGAAAACTATGAAAGAAGCCTATATTCAGGAATGGACAGTAAGTGAGCAAAGAAGAAAGAAGAAGAAGAATTCTTCGTAAGACAATGAGATAATTCGTTTAATTAAAAATTGTATTTTCACTGTAGCTCTCGAACTGAAATTCTAGACATCAAATTTACATTCCATTACAGTATTAGAAGTAAATTTACATTTTTTTTACAGTTTACAGTTTTACAAAAGAACCATTTTAATCAAAGTTCATATTTAATTGTTTCAAAAATATTTTTAATTAGTCCAAGGAAATAAGTTTTTATGTAGAGATTCTTACCCAGCCAGGTTGCAAATGTTATTAACAAATAAGGGTCAAAAATGGCAGTTTTTGAATTTTGGTTTGATTATTTGTTGCTTCGTAAATTGCAAACTAAGGCTAAAATTTCAAAAATTAAAAATTTGTTATAACTTTTGAAAAATTGAACTTAGGACTTTGATATTGCATGTCAAGTAGTCTTTATAAGTCACAAAAAATTTCAAGACGATATGTCAATTAGTTTAAATTTTATTCATTTTGTTTATCCTACACAGCTTTTTTTTAAATGTTTTTGCTCAGAAAATAATAATGATACAGCGATTCTGCGGGAACCACATAAAAGAAGAAGACTTATATTTTCAACATATCTAAAAAATCAATAAAAGCCCTTTTTACCATTGCAAAAACATGTTACTAAAGCAGTCATTTTTGGCTTATAAATAATTTCAATAACTTTGTTAATATTGACTGTAGACTAAAATTATTTTAATATTTGAAAAGCTGGTATTTTTACACAAATAAAAATTTAAAAAAGAATGATCAAAACCCAAGTTCCGGAGATATTAAAAGAAGCATGTGTTTGAAGAATCAATTTCATTTTTTTAGTGCACGGAATTTATAATTTCCCCACCTCTGGCCCGAGCCAATTTCGTTATGACTTCATTTTTAAAGCTTTACTGACCACTTTGTTGAAGTTTAAAGTTTACTAAAACTTTTACACATAAGCTATAAACTGTTAACTTCAAAATGACGCTAGTTAGGTTGCTCAATTGTTATAAACAAAGTAACTGTAAATTAAATAAGAAAGTGACTTTTACCCTAATTAATCCAGGTGAAATTCTTTTTTAAAATTCGTGTAAAAATACCAGCTTTTTAAACTCCATATAAAAGTGTGGAATGTATGTAGGTAGCACGAGTGATCTATCGCATAAGAGGCTTCGAATTTTCAAAAAGTTTGCGTTGGCTATTTTAATTTGGGCTCGGAACCAGCTGCTCAGGTAATTAAACTTAAAAACTTTGGATATTTCTGTACCGTATACATTAATGTTCACTAGTTTGTTGGGATTCCGATTTACTACTAATATTATCTTCGTTTTTGCGGTGATAATTTTTTAGGCCCAATAGATCTCCTTCAAATGATATATTACGAGAAGGCGCTGTAGGCCTTCTGGATTCTCTACAATTATAACTATGTGATCGGCATATCTTAAGTTATTTGATAATTTACCATTCACTTTTATGCCATCTTCTGAGGCTTCAAGTGCATTTTGGAATACAATCTCAGTGTAAATGTTAAATAGCATAGGGCATACTTAATACATGTAAAACAAAACATAAGAGGCATACCATAATTACAAGACAATTAAAAAATAAACACATGCACTTGTAAGAAAATTAAAAAAGATCACTGGGAACGCTTTTCTAAAGAAATGGAACATGATTTTTACGGTCTGCAAAAGGAAATATGCCGTTTCATAAGAGGTCACAGAACAGAGGTAAAGGGAACTAATACAACCAAAGCACATAGAAAAAGATATGTGGATTGACTACATAAAGAGCTCTATGCAGAGGAAGAACAAATGACTAGAAATGGTTAGAAATTACCACAAATGAAGAACTTAATATAAATGTACAGGAAGTTCGTAAAATACTTGAAAGCTAAAGAACAGAAAAGCGGCAGGTAAGACAGGGTACCAAACGAATTATTGAAATATTGTGGAGCAGCAATGACAAAACAATTAATAACATTAATGAATGAAATTATAAAACACAATAAAATACCGGAAGAATGGAGAAAGAGCGAACTAATTCTACTATTCAAAAAAGGAGATAAAAACAACCAGAAAACTACAGAGGTATAAACTTGTTAAATACTATCCTAAAACTTACAACTAAAATTTTACAAGTACTAATAAATCAGAGTCCGAATAGCTACAATGATTGCCGAACTCCGCCGCGGAGATGGCACCTTGAAGAAGAAGAATAAATCAGAGGATAAGATTAGCAGATGAACAACAGGGTTTTCGTAGTGGAAGATCATGTACAGATGCAATATTCGTTATAAAGCAAATTACTGAGAAATCTCTAAAGTATAATTGACCAGCATTTCTGTGTCTGATTGACCTAAATAAAGCGTTTGGCAGAGTAAGACTCAAAGATGTAATCCATCTTCTGTATAATAAAGAAGTTCCCCTAAATATTATAAAAACTGTCGAAAACATCTACCAAAACAACAAAATGGAAGTCAGAATAGATGGATAACTTACAGAACCTGTATCTATAGAAATAGGCAGCGGAATAAGACAAGGGGACTTTAATCATGGATGAAATAATCAGAAGCTTTAACAAAGGAAGAGGACACAGAATGGGAAACAAAGAAATAGAAATACTCTGTTAGGCAGACGACGCAATATTGATAGCCCAAGATAAAAATAGTCTGCAAAGACTGGTCCACAGATTTAACATAAGAGCAAAAGAATTTAATATGGCAATCTCATCTCAGAAAACTAACACAATAGTAATCAGCAAATAATTAACCAGATGGTAAAATAGAAATTGATGGCATCAGTATTGAACAAGTAATGGAAATAAAATACCTGGGAAAAGCCAGTGAGAAGGACCAATGATGAAATATGCCTCAGAAACAAGGACCCGACACAGCCCGGAAAGCAGCAGAGATGAGAGTACTGAGTAGAATTACAGAAAATACGCTGAAGAGATCGAAAGAGAAGTGAAGAGCATTAGAGAAAATGTAACGTACAGTGTATAAATGAATGGACACAAAATAGAAAAAAAGAATGGAATAACCACATAAATAGAATTGAGGGAGACCCTGGTTCGTCAAAATAGCAAGAGATAAGTCACCAATCGGCAAAAGAAGTACCGGACGACCGCGCAAAACATGGAGTGACAACCTCCATAGAGGTACTAATTCGTCAATGAACAATGCAGAATTGCTTATAAAGAGGGAGAAGAAGAAGAAGAACCTTTGTTAGTGTGTTTTCAAACTGTACTATTGCTGCTGGTGTTCATATAGATACTGAATGATTTTTAGGTCTTAGGAGTCTAATCCTTTTTCTTTTTAGAATATTTAATAACTCACTATGTTTGACACAGTCAAATGCTTTAGTGTAGTGTATGAAAAATCGATAAACTTCTTTCCACTAATCTAGGTACTTTTGTAGCAGGACTGACAGTGCAACAAAGCACCTCTGGTATTTGCAGTTGGTGTTTTAATAATGTAGATAAATATAGATTTTAGTCAATCCTCAGGTATATATTCACTGTTGTAAATTGTTTTACATACTTTGAAACAGATTTTTAGAATTTCTTCGTTTAGCAGTATGAAGATTTCTGGAAAAAATGTCGTCCGGTCCAGCCGCTTTACTGTTTTTTATCCCCCTCAGAACATTCTCTATTTCTGACATCATTATACTTGGCACCATGTCTGTCTGATGTTGGTTACGAATAGGGAGACTTCTGTCATCAAAAATATCAGCAATACACAATGTAGTATATCCATAGTTCGCCTATTTCTTGTATATTTAGAACTGTCTTAATACTATGATTTATTAACTTTGTATTTTTACTTTAAGTCTAATATATCTTAAGTAATCGATACCTTATGTTGTTTCTTAATATTTGTAGCTGTTACAAAGTTATAAAAAGTTTCAAATATATCGTAATATGAAATCCTGACTTGGTCAAACTTTTTAAAGCTTTCTAATTTTTTGTATTAAATGACTTTACCCAACTCAACTCTGAAAGTTTCCTGGGTATAGATATTGATTTTAAACTTTAAAACTAATCGAAAAAATTTAAGTTAATAACTACATTTAATTATTTCCACTCAACTCTAAAAAGTTCTAAAATTCTCGTCTGCCACAATTTGCCACTTTTGCCATAAAAAAATAAGCCTTTTATAAATGAAAGAACAGCATTTCAGTCATTAAAGATGACACGATATAAATACTTGTTGCCGATAAAGCTGTGTTATCAATTAGAGAAAAACACCGGGATGCTGAGGCGAAATTATAGATTTCATTTAATGAAATGAATGATTGAATAAAAAAAGGCAAATAAAACTAAACTGTATAAAATCGATTTGAATAAATTGTATCTCTTTAATTAATCTACTGGAAACTTAGACATTTTCAAAAATAATTGAATAAATTTTCAAACGATAGTAGATATTTCCATTTCGTTTTATTACCACAATATTTACTTTACGTTATTTGATGGATTATCAGACAATAAAACACTGAAAACTTTTGTTTTTACCACAAAATTTATTATAATTTATTATCACTACAGCGGTTTCGGCAGAGTGCCATTCTCAAGTGAACTATTTTTCTATTTTTGGTATGCTTCACACTTTATAGTCTGAAGAAGTCAACGATTTAGGAATTGTTTATCTCAAGTTGGTCATTCAGAATTATATCTGTATTTTTTAATGTGTTAATTTCCATAGATTCTATTAAAGATAGCTTAAGGCCTCTATTTTGACTGTGAAGAATTTGAAATAGGTCATTAAAAGAATGATTATGGTCTAGAAGGTAAAGTGCGTACGTAGAATCTGTTTTTTTATTATCGAAAGCCCTTTCGTGTTCTGCTATACGTTTGTCAAAAGTTCCACCAGTTTGACCGATGTAAGTTTTTGAGTTGTCGCCACAGTTGTTTGTATATACCAGTGGGTAAGTGCTTGTCTTTTATTAGATATATTACATATAATAAAAATAACAAGAGTCAAAAAAATCCGATCCATAGATATAAATCGAAGCACAAAATTCACTGTATCCTTTTAAAAACGCTCTAAATTAATAAGTCGCATTCGAATGGGTTTTTGTTCCATTGTGAGGGAATGAAACCGCATTCTGCAACCCAATACTTCTGTCAAAATATTGCTTACACTGCCCATTGAGATGCCCAGGGCATCTACTAAATCTCTTTTAGTCACTCGACGATTTTCCAATACAATATCCTGTATTTTTTGTACGATTTCTGATGTTGTTGCTGTTTTTGGGCGTCCTTGACGTGGATCGTCTTTACTATATTACGAATATATACGGATAAGTTAATTTCACTTGAACAACCAACTCTGTTGTATACAGAGGTACCTATATTATAGGAATGACATTAGACAGAATATTTATCTTTTAAAAAATATCTAATAAAAACTGCCAAAAAGTTGATTATAAGGAACAAAATTATTGAAAAGCTTTTCTGATACCGCCTGGAAAGCACCAGCTTTCACTCTACACTCTACTGCTTTAGATCTTGTGTTCTCGGCAGCTTAATATTCTTTTCAAGTCTAGCTAACAGTCCATATGTAAAAGGGCTGAAAATAAGCTACACAGTAGTTTATGGTCGAGTTAATATACAGAACAGAAATCTATCAATCTATAAAGATACTGAGTATACTAACATTACTCGACTGCCGTATAGAATATCGGCAATAAAAAAACAAGGATGTATAACAGTACAAAGCAGAGTCAGACAGGGTGATTCGTTAAGCCCACTTCCCTTTAATACAATAATGGACGAAATAATACAAGGAGTACGTAAAGGTCATGGTTACAGAATAGGTAACAAAGAATCCGAATATTATGTTATGCAGACGACGCCTCATTATGCAGACGAGCTCCAAAGATTAACACAATATCTTCAATGCAACAGCCAAGAAATACAATATGATAATATCAGCAAAAAAAACCAAATGTATAACATCTAAATACTCACTACGATGTAAAATCGAAATTGATGGGAAAAAAATAAAGCAGGAAGCAAGTTTTAGATATCTGGGAATAGATATAACTAGTTATGGAGATGTTGAAGAAGAAGTACGACAACAAAGCTTAAAAGCAAGTAAAGCGGCGGGATCTCTAGCAGCAATTGGACCTATATTAACATACACGACGGAGACAAGACCCGACACATCTAAAACGAGACGACTACTAGAAACAACAGAGATGAAAATACTCCGACGAATATTAGGGAAAAGTCTGTTGGATACGGAGAGAAGCGAAAACATAAGAAGAGCAAACAGGCAATATGAAAGACATACATGGATGAGTGACAAAACGGAAACAGAAGTGGAACGAACACATTAGCAGAGTGGCAGAGAATATGATAGTACGAATAGCACGTGATAAGTCACCAAACGGAAGAAGAAGTATTGGCAGACCAAGAAAAAGATGGTGCGATAATTTAAATAATTTAGGAGGCTAATATTTAAGAAGAAACACGCTTTAAAGCCTACATACAAGAAGGAAGAAAAATAAGAAAAAAACAAGGACTATTTTACAAGAAGCATACAATACCATAAATCCATTACCTCAAGAATGAAATGCATGGCTAAATAATAACATTTCCTGCATTACCAAGAAACCACACAGTACATTGACTACATTATCGAAGACTGATTTACAAGATCCTAAAATGATAGCACCGAAAAACTCCTGTTCACAACATAGACTACATTAATCGTGTTTAATGCTGGTTTGTGACAGACTTTTTCTTGTCAACAATCACTCTTTAGCTTGTCCAAACAAAGGACATTAAGCTATTGTGGTGAGGTTTATCACCCATGGTTCTAAAAATGTATTAAAAGTCTTCTTGTTTTTAGATTTTATGATTGCAATATTCTTCTTACAGTACAATGCGAAAATATCGACCGGTGTGTTTCCAATAGATTACTGCGTAGGGCAGTTACTGATCATGCTATATTAATACCAAATGGGAGAAAAACAACATAAAATAATCTGCTATGCAGAAAACCTAATACTATCAAAGTGAAGATAGTTTACAACGTATGCTGCACCAATTTAATATAACCGCTACAACATCTGGCATGATAAATTTACCAAAAATGAAAAAAGCATGGTTATAACAACAGATAATCTACTCAGATATAAATTAGAAAGAGAGGGAGATTTAATAAAATAAGTGATGGAGTTTAAATATCTGGGCATTACACTGTCTAGCTACAAGCTCGAAACAAGTAGAAGATCAAATAAATAGATTATTTGTCAACTATTAAGTAACTATTAATTAAATAATAATTACCTATTATTTAACTGTTAATTAACTTTTAATGAACTATTAATTAATTATTAATTAACTAATAATTAACTATTATTTAACTATTAATTAACTATTGATTAACTATTAATTTACTTTAATTAACCATTAATTAACTATTACTGAACTATTAATTGATTATTGCTATGAATCAACTATTAATTAATAACACATGGACAGAAGTGAAGAAAAGTCTTAAAAAGTTGGAGATTTTGATCAAAATGTGGTTGTTTAAAAGTAAACCATTAGCAGAAAAGGAAGAAGACAGATATAAGACTACATGTCAGAGGTTTTGCGCAAAACGAGAGTTTTGATTATATTATGAAGGTTTGTATTTACCAGTACCAAGAATTAAATTACTTTTGACAGTTTGGAAATGAATATAAATATAACTTCAGGCAATAAGATGTAAAGACAGCTTTCTTGAATGAGAAAATCTGTATATTTATTCACCAGGGAAAGAGCGCTGTAAACCGAATAACACGTAAGGTAGATAAATCACTTTATAGACTAAAATAAGCATAAAGGTATTGAAGGATAACAATAAAATGGCCTACAGCATATCAGAAGCAGATTATTGTTTATAAACAAAATTTATGAAGATGTACCTATTATGTATTTGCTACTCTATATAGATGATAGGTATAAATGAATCCAACTTAACAGAATTAAAATAGACAAGAGAATGTTAATGAAATATTTGAAATCAATGGTAAAAGAGAATTAAATAATATTTTCTTTTCTAAAATTAAAATTAGATTATAATAGAGATCGTTGCGCAAAGCTCACAAGTGGTGTCATTCTTGTGTATGACAGTGCTTAACGTCATGTGGATCACACAGTTCGAGATCGTGAGCTTATAAAATGGATCGTCTCCGAACATCCTCCTTACAGTACAGATTTACCACCGTTTGAGTACTCTTGATCTATTATCGTCACTAAAATGTAGCCGATTTAATTTGAAGGCAGAGGTAGATGCTGCTGTTAAGGATTCGGTTCCACAAAGAGCCAAAAATATTTTATAAGATGGTATTTAGTATATTTATTAATTAGTTTTATATACTTGGAAGTCACCAGCAGATACTAAAGAAAAGATCATAAGAAATCAGATCGATTATATAACAATTAACGAGAGGTGCCAAAATTCAATCAAAATAACTAGAACACTACCTGGAGCCGATGTCCCCTCAGATCATAACTTATTAATCAGTGACATAAAACTTAAACTTAAAATAGTAAAACGCCAACAACTGACTAACCGAATAAACACTGACTGTTTTCAAAATAATAGTCATATCAAATTACACAAGAGATAAAAAAGAAGTTCGAAAAATCGAAAGAAACACATAACGTCGAAGACCACTGGAAACAATGGATGACTGATGAAATATTGGGACAAATGGAAAGCAGACGAAAACAGAAAAATAAAAACACTGAAGAATACAATAAAATTCATAAAGAAATCAGAAGGAAAATCCGGGATGCAAAGGAAAAATGGTACAGCAACAAATGTCTTGAAATAGAAGAACTGCAGAAAAAGAATGACACGTTTAATATGTACAAAAAGATGAAAGAAATAACTGGCACATATAGTTCAACTGCAAATAGTTTACTTGATAAACAAGGAAATATTATAGTCAATGAACAAGACAGATTAGAGAGGTGGAAAGAATATATTAAGGAGTTGTTTGATGACGATAGAACAGAAATTCAAATTAAAAACATATCGACTGGTCCAAACATAACACTCGATGAAATGGAAAGAGCTATAAAGCTATCAAAGAATAGGAAAGCAACCGGTCCAGATGAAATTCCAAGCGAAATAATCAAACTGCTCGACGATAAGGGCAAACATTCTCTTCTAAGCCTCTTTAATAAAATATACGAAACAGGACATATACCAACAGACTGGCTACTGTCAATATTTGTAATGATACCGAAAAAAATAAATGCCAAACAGTGTGGCGATCATCGCACTATCAGTCTGATGAGTCATGTACTGAAAATTTTCCTAAGAATACTGCACTCGAGAATTTACAATAAAATAGAAGTACAACTAAGTGAAACACAATTTGGTTTCAGAAACAACCTCGGAACCAGAGAAGCACTCTTCAGTTTGCAGGTCATGGCTCATAGATGTAGCCATATAGAACAATCAGTATATATGTGTTTTATCGACTTCGAAAAGGCCTTTGACGGAGTAAACCATGACAAACTTATAGGTGTCTTGCAACAGGTGGGAATTAATGACCGAGATCTCCGTATTATCAAAAATTTGTATTGGCATCAATGTGCAAACATACGAGCTGGACACAACACGACGGAAGCAGTGGAAATACGACGTGGAGTGAGGCAAGGATGTATTCTATCGCCTCTACTTTTTAATATCTACTCCGAATTTATTTTCAAAGAAGCCTTAGTTGAAGATACAGGCATTAAAATCAACGGAATTAATGTCAACAATCTCAGATATGCAGACGACACGGTACTTATTGCATCCAATGAAGAAGACCTGCAAGGCCAGAGGCGCCTTCTATAAATTAAAGAAAATTCTACTTAATAGAGATATTACGTTAAACCTTAAAGTCAGATTAATACGCTGCTACATATTCTCCACATTTCTGTATGGTATGGAGAGCTGGAGCCTTACAGAGACATTAATAAAAAAATTAGAGGCCTTTGAGATGTGGATTTATCGACGAGTATTGCGGATCAGTTGGGTTGATCAAATAATAAATGAAATAGTTTTACATCGAATGAAAACGAGCACAGAAATAACAAAAACGATAAAAATTCGAAAGAATATTTCGGTCATGTAATGAGACATCCAGAGAGGTATAACCTTCTACACCTCATAATACATGGTAAGATCGCCGGAAGGAGAGGCCCAGGCCGACGAAGAACATCTTGGCTCCGAAATCTCCGAGAATGGTATCAAGAGACCACCGCTAATTTATTTAGAGCCGCCGTAAAACAAAGTTATTATTGCCAATATGATCGCCAACGTTCGAATCGGACAGGGTACTGAAAGAAGAATCCCTGTATATTGTTCTTATAAATAGTTTCAAACCCATAAATAAAAGGAGATGTGAGGCAAAGTTGTGTAATACCACCAGCATTGTTGAATGTGGAACTAGAAGAAATAATTAAGAAAGAACTTGAACATAAAACAATTGAAATATTGATTAACGGTCATCTTATTTTTAATAGTTTTAAATTTATTTTCTAAATTTAAAAAGATTAAAGATAAAATGTTTTATTCTTGAAAGGCATTATAAAACTACAAGAAAGACGCTTCATCTTATTTGGATGACTTTTTCTGCAGTTTAAGCAGTCTTTATAAGGGCGACATTTTCTTAAGAGCTGAATTGACAAAAGACTGCACTTCGCAAGAAGCTCTTATGATATGAAAGTACAGCGTCTTGGATTCTGTATGAGATTTTCATTTTATCTAAGGTTAACTATCGAAAATGTGTGCTAGATTCTCATTTATTCTACAGTAATGTGACCAATCCTCATGTATTTTATTTAAAATAATATGTTAAAAATGATACTACTACAACTACAAGTATACAGGATGTTTCCAAAGTAATCCTAAATATTTTAGTTTCTTTATCCAATTATAAAATTAAAAGTTTATAAATATATAATTACTTTACATTTATAAACTCTTGATAATTACAAAACCAGTCTTTTAACTTAAAAATGCATGATACTTATTCAGAGGGGAAACCGAAGAAAGATTAGTCCTAAGCCCTGCATTATGACAATATTTTTATATATTTTATACATTTATAGATATTGAAAATTTTTCAGACTGGTCTATTTTAAAGTTTCAGTTTCAAAATGTGGCAACCACCAAGCTTCATCCCCCACCACTCCACCCTTGGCGCGAGGGTCTTCACTTTAAAAGGCTACTATTTATTTAAAATTACATAAGTTACTTACCTATCAATTGCACAATAAAATATAGGTATTCCTTGACAATCTGAGAAAATTTTAACTTATTTATAAACAAAATATATCTATTTAAAAGAAAAGTGCGAACCTAACTTCTATGAATTGTGGAATGTTCTTTTTTTTAATATCTATTTTTCAACCAGCTTTTCAGTCCACCTAATTAGAGAGATGCACCATCATAAAAAATTACCAATGTTATTATATTTGTTTATTAGTAAAAAACATCACCTTGTTTTTTTTTAAAGCCTTTTTAGGCTTTAAAAACCAAATATGTTTGCATATTTGGTTTTTTTACTTTTCTTTATAGGTTTAATATTTAAGATCATCAAGTACATCACTACTACTTTCACTAAATGTAGTCCAAAATACTTCCCTTCGACTCTGTTTAGGAGCATTCCGATCCAGTCCGGTAGAAAGCATTCATGTAGAATGTTTCGAACCTTCGCTTCATCTAAGACGACAACAACTTCTACTGCTCTATTTCGCTAGAGTTTCAGCAAATCCCACAAATCCCACAAGAAACCTCATCTGTAATAGACAATTACCAGTTACTAATAATCCTTGAATGGTACCGTCCACTATACAGATGTTAATTCCTTATTTAGATATCAATCTTTTGTCGACCAGCCCTTTCACGGCCCTCAAACTCCTCCATGGATATGTAAACTTCCAAATTTCAATATTGAATTATCCAAATATAATAAGAATGAAATATCGTTATCAAACAAAGATTCTATGAAATACTACATCAATGCAACTTCGATAAGATCCTTTACTCAGATGCATCTAAGACTGAATAAGGTGTTGGCTGTGCTGTTACAACGACTACAACCACCGTCAACTTGTTTCGACTCTCCAGCAATTGCAGTATTTATACTGCTGAACTAAGTATATGCAATACTACAAGCGGTGAAAATTCCACTCAACGATGATAAAACTATAGCAATCTGTACGGACTCTCTGTCCTCCATGCAGTCAATAAGAAACGTACATTCTATCCACCCAATAGTTCAAGAAATCCAGAGTATATGTAATCGCCTTCAAAAAATGTATTGTAACTAATTTGTACCCAATGTAAAGTATTAACCATGTAAACATGAATGTAAATTGTACCTGTGTCAATGACCATTAGCTGTCGAGACACATATTTTCGATATAAAAAAAAATATGTAAGAATTCGTTGTTGTTTATTAAATAGCTGTACAACCATACCATAGGCAGCAATAAGTGTTTAAACTTTTGATAATATTTATCAACAATTAACAAAAACTTGTTAACTAATAAACAGATTTATTTGAAATTTTGCACACTTATGTAGAAATATTAATAGCCTTATTATCAAGTTGTTATATGTTACTTACGGCTATTATTGCAATAGTTATTGACATTTATTAAATAATGAAAAAAATTATATTTTTTCCATATTCTCCATATTCGTAAAACGAGATTCCATCTCGATATCACGCTACTAAATTAGACCGAAAACTTCCGTACGCCACGTGAAGAGCCCAAATTTTGTCTTGATTCTATACTGATATGCCGAAATAATCTAAATGAGATACTTGATTTTGTTCTAAATACTCCTCAATCTTAGCAAAACCAATTGTTGGAGAGCTTGCACCTACGGTACAGAATTATTTTTTTATGCAGACATACAGAAAATTGTAAATACTAAACAAATAATGAAATAAAATGCATAAGCATAAGGAACAAGACAGAATTAATGTGGGTAAGCTGTGCATAGAAACCGCTGCGAGAGCGTCTACGAAACAAATAGATGAGGGAATGGTGAGCCTTGAGACAGGGGAAAATACGCAGAAATGTAAAATCACAATAATTGAGGGGGCAATAGGAATTCTGGGGAAAACCAAACCCGTTAAAAACAAACAAATGGTTTGAGAAGGAGTATTAAGTGAGCATACCTTTAGACAAATCAAGAAGGATGCACAAGAAGAGCAAAGGATAAATAAAGGACCCTAAGAAGACAAGAAAGAAGATTACATAGAAGAAAAAAGAGGCGATTCGGGGAAAAGCAGTGAGAAAGCATAGGGCATATGGTAAGAATGGGCTAAGAAATGAAAACGAAACACGAAATTTCTACAGAATCTAAACAAAATGATAACAGAGTTTAGAGAAGGAGAAGGAAATATCATAAACGACACGGCCTCAGTCCTGAACCGATAGGTTTAAATTTTTCTCGCAAAATTTAATGGCTATCATACCGAAAAGCAGATAAAACCCTAGCAGATCGAAATGATGGGAATCTATTCAACCCATACGAAAGACCATCTACCATAGAGGAGGTTCCCTAAGCCATTAAAAATATTAAGAATAATAAATCACCAGGAACTAAACAAATGTGCAGTAAGAGTTTTACAAGAATGCTGGGGATATCCTGCTGCAGATATTACATAAATATTTATTGTTTATCTGTGAAAATGAGAGGATGTCCTGTGAATTGACTGAAGGCGTGATATGCCCTTTACATAAAATAGTTGACCAGATCCAGTGTGACAACTAGACTAGACCAAAAGGTATTACTTCGAATTATACCAACTCTTTCACGGCTCAGACATCATAAAGTTCATTAAAACACAACGACTCAGATGAGCTGGACACAGTTGAATGCCAAACAAGACGAAAAGGAACACCTGTAGCAAGAAGAAGCAGAGGCCTATGGCGAATTAGAGTTGAAACCAACTTATGGGTATTAAAAATCAAAAGATAGCAACAGGTCGCCAGAAACCGAACAGAATGGCCACGAATCTTAAAGCAGGCTAGCACAGAGGATTGTCGAGCCAAAGATGATGATGATGATGAAACAGGTAATGAAAACAACAAATAATGTATATTTCTGTTAACGTAGTCACATACTCCTTAGTTCTAGAAAAAAAAATATAATAAACAAAAACCTTGTGTCAATGTGCGGAATGGCTGAATTATCAACCAGTACCATTTAGATGTAAATTCCACAACCTATTCTAATTACAATTTTTCTTGATGGCTAGGTATGTTACTAATTGTAAATTATAATGTAGATTCCACTAAATACATGAAAAATATCTTAAAATAAATCGTTCTGACGATATATTAACGAGATCCATATGATTGCGCCAAAAGAACTTTTATTAACCCTTAGGGGAAAACATTTTTGGAAAATATAATTGTGAAATCGATAAAAACTGGTTTAAGCAGTTGTGGGCATTCTGTGAAACAAAAAAAAAACACAAATAGGTTTGTTTGAGAAGCGTGCAGAGCAGATTTGTTTTAGATAAACAAAATCGCGTACTCAAAGTAGCTGAGATTACGTCGCTAATGTAAAATAAACAAGTGTCTCTGATGTTTGTGGACAAACGTGAATATTATAGCAATACGCAAACTCTACGAAATAATGAAATCAAGCAACATCATATTAATGCTGTAGCATCACGATAATGATACAAAAATTAATTCAAATAAAAACCAAATTAAGAACTTTATTATTGACTGGGTATAGTATTTTTCACAGTAAAATCATTGTACGTCACGATTTATTCAAACTGACGTCACATGGATTTAAAATTTCCCTAATACAGCTAATTTCCCTAACTAATTGCATGAGTTAATTGTAGAACTTGAGACAGATGAGATTCCTATGCCTCCTGATGGTATAATTATTTTCCTTCAGACAATGCAAATGATAATATAACAGATTGCGATTCAGGAGACGACGATGTCACAACGATAGACCATTTACCTTCGATTATTCTCGAAAAACTAGGATCTGCACAATGACTTATAGGTGATATGTACCAGCATTCTAAAGATGAACCTGGAGACCAGAAATTGGACCTAAACAAAATGCTGTTTTCAGGCTGTTTTTTGACGACAACCTATTCAATATGATAACAACATATACAAATACATACGCGGCATAAAAAAACTTGATTAGTGATGTTACAGATAATGAAATTAGGTGTTTTGTAAGTGTGCTTATTTTGAGTGGTTACGTGGTGTTACCAAAAAGATATATGTATTGGGAAAATCGTGATGATGGTCAGAATGAAAAAGTCGCTGGAGCTCTATCGAGAGATAGATTTTCCCATATAATGAAAATTCTTCATGTGTGTGATAATAATAGTTTGGACAAAACAGATAAGTTTGCTAAAATACGGCCATTATATGATACACTGAATAAATTTTTTTTAAATCACGCTCCTTTCGAACAAGAACATAGTCTAAAAGATGTCACCAAATTCCAAGGTTTGAGACAATTACGAACTTCTACAGGAGTCATTGCATGATTAGTTGGACGGGTGGATTTGTATGGCGGAATTTGGTGACATATGGCCCTTAAAAAATTTTCGGTATCACGTCACGTTGTTTGCATAGATTGCAATAAATCAGTACTTTGTTTATCTTCAGTGGAGAACCATTTCTAAATGAAGCCAAATGTCCGTTTAAAAATTTTTAAATCTTCGTATTTACGAATATGAACATTATTTTCTGCAGAGTTTGTGTTTTTTTTATTAAATTAGTTTTAAGTAATGAGTAAAGTTTACAGTACATATATAATAACAACGATAATATAGTACATATTGAGTTGTAAGTTATGAACTATTAACATCTGTATTTCTTATAAACTCTATGTCATCTGTTATATTTTAGAGAACTGATGAAGCTTTAGAAATATAAAGCGAAACTTCTTCGATAAACTTATGAAGTAGTTGACTTCTTTTTTTATTTGCCAACCTGAATGACCGATTAAACCTCTGAATTCACTAGTTGAATACTTTAGAAATATATATACACACACACACATATATATATATACTGTATTACTGTATTACTGTAATAGTAATGCATTGTTTAGTGATCAGTGTAATAGTGTCTGGGGGCTAGGAAGGCTGAGACCTAGAAAGACCTGAAGAA
Source organism: Diabrotica undecimpunctata (assembly GCF_040954645.1). NCBI lineage: Eukaryota > Metazoa > Arthropoda > Insecta > Coleoptera > Chrysomelidae > Diabrotica > Diabrotica undecimpunctata. The sequence continues at coordinate 55,713,626 of NC_092812.1, forward strand.
GACCTCAAAGAGGATGTCGAAAGCTCGGCGCAATGATATTCGACGCGGTTTAACCCGAAAAACCGTTGAGTATAATAATAATTCTTGTAGTAGCATTAATCTTAGCTCAAGGTTTAATTTATTAACCGCGGAAATTATATATATATATATATATATATATATATACTTTAAAATATAATTTATATTGTAGTTTCTTACTTTTTATCTTGGATTATCTCTCTAAACTATAAATTTTGAGTAAATTATAAATTTGGTTCTTAAGGAGAACAACATGATGGACCTAAAACAGAAGATATTGCCTTTAAATAAGAGAGGGATGGATTTAACAGTAGTTCTTATTAAAGATGATAGAAATGCAGGATTCCCAGTTGCTTTCTTACTGTCAAACAGATTAGACTAACAAGTTCAATAAGTTTTTTTAGGTATGTACCTATTATATGTGCAGTGAAAATTTATGACTAATAAGTAAGGATAATTTTCAAAAACCTTTAGGTGCCCCCAAGAATAGGATGTAAGATAGATAGATACAAAAATATAATGAGACAGAACATACAATTACAAAATTTGTACCAAAATATTTATGAGAAGGAGAAAATGTAAGCATTCTACCTAATGAACTGAAATCTAAAGATACACAGGGAGATCTCGCAAGAGATACCGAAAAATTGCTTTGGAAAAAACAAAAAAATCACATAATTATAAAAAAAGCGGTTCTATCTACATAGGATGGAAATTGAATTAAATGTTAAAGATTTAATATATGTGGAGAACGGAAATTGTCTAAACAGAAACAAGTTAGATGAAGTAAGGATTGGCCCATACAAAATATTAAACAAGATTTCCAGTTCAATATACGAAGTTGATACTGGGGATAGGAAAACGGAATCAAACATTTTTCATATCACTAAAGTTATTACAGTGTTGAAAGAAAATATCGAATAAACAGTTAGGCTAAATATCGTTTATACCAAAGGGGGGATGTAAAGAAAAACAGAACACTCTTTTTGTTTTTCTTTAATTTATGAAATGTTAGTTTTAATCGATTCTTACACCACTGTCAAAATACTTAGTCTTATTTAGCTTTTGAACGTGACTTTTGTTTTATCATTATTAATTTTTAGTACTACCATAAGAAACGTTATTTTAATATTGGTTAAAAGCTTCAAATGTTGTTTCTTTTTGCAGGTAATGTAATTTTAGTGTTAATCCGAATGGAACAAAATGACCCAGCTATAAAAACTCTCCTTGATAGACCCATTGGCCAGAGCAGAAGAGGAAAATTGATAAGATCGATGAAGACATGGGAAATACGGAAATACGTGCTTGGCGGAGAAAGGCGATGGATAGGGACGACTGGAGAGGAATTCTTGAGGAGGCTAGGACCCACGCTGGGTTGTAAAGTCAGAATGATGATGATAATGTAATTTTAATTTAATACTGTACAACTAATAATAAAGTTGTTTTTTTTTGCAGAGAAATGCAATTAAGTTTTATTAATAAAACTTTTTCTTTCTTTAAAAGTTTATAGATTAAATAATAATTTACATTTTACCCCTCGCATTTTTAAGATAAAGCTTTTATTATAAGTATTTAAAAAATTGATGCTAAAAATTAGTATTTATTTTACTCTTAAGTTACACTAAATACTCGTATGCTTGAAAATATTGTTTGCATAACAACAAATCAAATATACTGTTTTTTTCCTTTAATATTTAATATACTAATTGATTCAAAAAGGAGTGTCCCTTGAGAGTTGTTAAAAACTCCATTTTCGTATTTTTCTGTAGGGCGCAACATATAAAACATAGACTTTGTTCTTTAGATGTCGATAATGCCAAGGTTTTATGTTTTTTCAGATCCTTTCCAAATAAGAAATGGCCCTTTTATGTTGTACGTAGGACGTTTTATATTACATTTTTATGGAAAATGGTAAAGTAAATTAAATATTTTTATTATTTTTGTTATTATGTACCTATATAACTTTCCTTTTAATCTGATTAAAGATCATTCCTTGGAGAAAATGACATGCTTGAATTGCGTGGATCAAGCCGATTCTGAATATGTTTTTTTTTTAATATATTAAAATTATAGTCAGCATTTAGTGTTTGTTTCCTCAGATTACATTAAGTGGGTACCGTCTCAGTAGCGTAGTGAGCAGACCGGTAACCTTCCCAGCAAAAGTTCTGTCGGTTCTGGTTTTAAATGTTGCTGTATTTTTTTAGTAAAAAAAAATACATCGTTGTTTTCGGCTAATTTGTACATCCTGAAGTTCTGTAGGCAACAAAACATTTACTTAACACACATACTATGCGGCAGCCTTCAGCCGTCAAACATGGAATAAAGGATGGAAGAGCACATCAGACTTGATGAAATTCCTGCAGAACTGCTGAAGCTATTAGATGCAAAACAAATAAAAATAATATCTGAAATATTTATTGAAATATACAAGGTAGGTAAAATACCGGTAGAGTGGCTCAAATCGGAGTTCGTACCATTGTCCAAACAACCAGGAGCAAAAGTTTGTGAAGACTAGAGGACCATAAACCTAATGAGCCATATGCCAAAGCTGTTTTTAAAAGTCATCCACAAAAGAATTTACCGGAAATGCGAGGAACAAATTGCGCCCAATCAGTTTGGATTTGTGAACGCCGTTGGTACGAGGGAAGCTTTATTGAAGCGTGCAGGTATTGTTTCAGAAGTGTAGAGATGTCAACTGTAATGTTTTTGCATGCCTGATTGACTACAAGTGATGGAAGTGCTGAAGAGGACAGGGATTGACAGAATAGACTTAAACATAATAGCTAAACTGTATTGGAATCAATCAGCGGTGCTCCGAATATATGGAGAATATACAGATTAGGTCAAAATCTTAAGGGGAGTGAGACAGGGGTGCATAATTTCACCACTGATATTCAATCTGTACTCGGAGCACATTTTTGGAGAGGCTCTAAACGATATTGATGAAAGCATCTCAATAAATGAAGTCCAGATCAATAACATGCGGTATGCAGATGATACAATAGTGTTTTCCAATACCATAGAAGGGCTGCAAAACTTAATGAACAAAATAACGAAAACAAGTAGAATATATGGACTGGATATCAGCAAAACCAAGCTAATGATCATCAGCACGGAAAACATAACTAGAGCAAATCTGTATGTAAACCAAATGAGAATTGAACGTGTCTCACAGTACAACTACGAGGGAACTATAATCAATGAATCGTGGGACAATACCCAAGAGATTAAATGTCGCATCGGAATGGCGAAAAGTGCATTCTTGACTATGAGCTCTGTGTTCAACAGCAACGACCTCACTCTAGAAACAAAAATAAAGCTCCTCAAATGTTATGTGTACTCAGTGCTTCTGTACGGAGTAGAAACGTGGACATTGAAGGCGGAAACTCTATCAAAACTTTAGGCTTTTGAGCTATGGTTATACAGAAGGATCCTGAAGGTACCATGGACAGACAAAGTCACCAATGAAGAAGTACTACGGAGGATGAACACAACCGCGGATTTGGTCAACATCGTGAAGGGCCATAAGCTGCAATACTTGGGACATATAATGAGAAATTAAGGCAGATACAAGCTACTCCAATGCAAGGTCAAATTTAAGGAAAAAGGGTCCCAGGACGAAGAAGAATATCCTGGCTTGCTAACCTGAGAGCATGGTATGGAAAGACCTCAACATGCTATTCCGTATAGCAACCAACAAAGTCATCATAGCCAGAATGATCGCCAACGTTCGGAACGGACAGGCACAATAAGCAGTGGCGCACCCAGGGGGGGTGTTTGGGAGTTAAACCCCCCCCCCTCCCCCAGGCACTATTTCGACACTGTTACTCACAAATTTTAAGGACTTAAAATGGTGGAGGTAGCATAAAAAAATTTCGGTGCCCAATCAAACCCTCCCCAAAGAAAAATTCTAGGTACGCCACTGACCCTAAGAAGACACACTATTACGCACAAAAAATAAGTGAAAAATCAGATAGTAGAGGTAATACACAAATACAGATGGAAAAACTATCGAAATAGTAAAGAAACACAACTTTAGATTCTACCAAACATTAGTGAATCGGAAATGAAGACAGCATTGACCACAAATGAGATGGGCTGATGATATTAAGAAGATCGGCGGACACAACTGGAAGCAAGTGGCACAAAATAGAAAACACTGTATTGATTTGGGGGAGGAGATTCATTGATTAGGAAGAAGAAGAGAAATAGGAAGTTAAGATAATGCTCTATCCTGCATAAACCACATTTGTCTTCTACATCAAAAAGTATCTAAAATGTCACTAAGAGATTCACAAAATTTACAAAAAAAAATATTAATCTCCATTTAAATTTGGAAAAAGAGCCCATGGACCTAGTAGTTCTATAAATATACAGTAAAATTATTAGCAAAACAATGAGTGATTGGTAAACTATTTCTATCCGCTTTAATTACAATCAATGTAATAACCGAACAAAGTTAAGGTCTTGTGTTCTCAGTTGTGAATATACGATCATTTAATCAAAAACAAACTTAATTGTATTCGTGGATGAATGAGAGCGGCAAAAGTTTGTCCGTTAATTTCCAGCATATTTCCAGAGTTTCATATGGCATTCTTTAGTTCTATATCAAGTATTCAGACTTCTTCTCATTTTGCCCCTTTGTACACGTTCGTTTCAGCTTGATTATTAAATTATTTTATCAGCAATTTCTCATTGTTTTCTCTCATGTATATAGATATTTATTATAAATGTACATATGCTATAAAGTTTAAATTAAATCATAATAAGTTTGAGCTGAATTTAAACGACCTTCATAAAATACATAGTAGAATCAATAAATGCCACTCATAATTGTAAATAACAAAAGACATAGTCCAATTAATTTTATTAGTAATCTGTTTTTGTAGCATAAATATGGATGACATTAATCTATCTATACAGTCAGCTTTCAAATGACGATGGAATTTGGTTTTGAAATGAATGAAAAATCGAGTGAGTTAGATGTAGAATTTGATAATGCTCCGCCTGATTTTTTTTAAACCCTTCTCTCTATTCGGATTGCCGAATATAGGCCTCTCCTAATTCTCGCCATTCATCTCTGTTGTTTGTAAGACGTTTCCACATTGGTTTTGCAGTTCTTTTAATATCGTCGCTCCAGCGCATTTGCGGTCTTCCTCGTGATCTTTTGGCTTCATATGGCCGCCAATTCCCGATATCTTTATTCCATCGGCCATTCTTAAGACGTTCTTTATGTCCAGCCCATTTCCATTTCAGTTTAGCTGCCTGTTCGACAGCATCTTTTACTTTTGTTCTATTACGAATGTCTTCATTGGTTTTATGGTCTTTGAGTGAGATACGCAGCTTCTGTCTTTCCATAACTGTCTGAATTTTTTTGATCTTCTCCATGTTTATTTTAGTGAATGTTCAGGTTTGAGCTCCATATGTAAGTACAGGTAGGATACAGGAATTAAACACTTTGGTTCGTAGTTTTTGAGGTATATTTTTATTTTTAAGTATGTATGAGAGTCTTTCAAATGCTGCCCATCCCATTTTTACACGTCTGCTTATTTCGGTAGTCTGATTTCTATCTCTGTCCCTTAGATGTTTATCACAGGTTTGTCATCTTTGTTTGACATACATGACTTACGCTTGATATTACGAATTATGCAAATAATATACCTACAGTTGGTACAGTATAAATTCCGATGCACGTCATTTGCGTCATTAGTAAGTTACGTCACATGATATTACGACAAAATAAGTAGGGCTGTTCCTTCTTAGAATCCTTTAGCCAAGTACACTGGAACTAAAGCTACTAGACATATTTTATTATGTACGCGTAGAAATAATATTTGAAGATTTCTATTAATGTAAACTTAAGGAAATACATCATAACGTGTTTCATTTAATTTAAGTGAATTATAAAGCGTTTTTATGAAGCACACTTGTTCGGATCACACTTTAACTGCGATCGAACGAAAGTGACATTTTGGCGTAAATTGGTAACATTTATTTGACAGTTGCGGTGTTGACACTTCAGATTTGTTTTTAATATTTACTATTAATTTAGTTCTGTTCTTTTTAGAACAAAATTAGTGTGATTTAATTCCAAAATGTCACATACGAAGTTAAACAGTCGCTATAAAGAAATGTTAGCTTCTTTGATTGATTATTTTGAACAGGAACGTGATAATAACGGCCTCATTATACCGTTCACTGCTGTTAATGCTGGTAATGAATATGACTTCATTGAGGGTGCAGAGGCTATATTTTCCTCTAAATCAGCTTTAATGGGCTAACATAAGAAAATTAATCAAGCACATTTTTTATCGTGGTTTGAAAATCAACTATTAAAACGTTTGAACCATCCCTAAAGCTGGGCATTCACGTTCCGTTCACGGTCCAACTTCAGTTCTAGTTTGTTTTCACGGCGGTGTATATCGCTTAACCAAAAAATGTATCGAGTAAACACTACGCAAAATATAATTAGAAAATGGCAGCATTGTGCTTGTTATCCTTATAATTTGAAAAAAAGAAGAAAAAAATTTGAATGAAGAGATTATTTGTTTATAGTGTGAACTATTGTGACACGAAATTGCTCAATGTCATTGATGAGGATGATTACAAAAACTAACTCAGAATGGAAAACTTCACTTTTTCGCTGTTGCTGCAAAAACTTGGTCTACTCAACTCATTTCCAAAAAAAAAAAAAAAATACCGTCATGTGTGAATCTGAAGTTCAGCTGTAAAATATCACCACAACTATTGGAAAAGGTGATACCAGAAACTTCCAGGGCTATAATAATTTTTCGTGCAATTGAAAGTTATTTTCTATTATTTATTTGCGAACTAGGGATCTTTGCTCAGCGATGTCGGACAGACAGCAACAATTGAGATTTTGTTTGGAGCTGATGTTGTAAGCAAATGGAGGAAATATCAGTTACAAAGTAATCTTGTAGTAAATTTACTATTTTAATTGAAAATAAGCCATAATATGAGTTAGAAATTAAATATATTTGACTTTTGGACTTCCACTTCTTATCCTTATCCTTATCCTTATCTAAATCCTTATCAAAATATTCCCAAGTTGAAGTCGATACGTCAAATAAATTTAATTTCTAACTAATATTCAGGCTTATTTCCAATTAAAATAGTAAATTTGCATAAGATGCCACAGGAAAATAACTTCAGAACGATATAAAGAAACAGTTACTTCTAATTTCAGTGCAACTATGATTTAATTTTCGTTGGAACATAGGATTACATATGTTATTTATCGATTTTAAACAAGCATATGACTCCCTAAATCGAACGATGCTATATGAGGCCATGATAACATTAGAAATACCAGAAAAGCTTATAAGGCTAGTGGGAATGACGCTTAGGGACACGATGAATAGGGTAACAATGGAAGGAAGCTTTTCAAGACAGTTCACAGTGAATAGAGGTTTAAAACAAGGAGATCCACTATCAACGAATTTATTCAACCTAGTATTAGAACAAAACGTAAGAAGATCAAATATGAGCATAAACAGGACTATTTTCAATAACAAGGAATAGTACATAGCGTACACGGATGATGTGGTGATACTAGCGAGAACAAAAAAACATTTAGAAAAAGTTTTATAGAAATTTAAAGAAAAAGCGAAAAGATACGGATTAATAATAAATCAAACAAAAACAAAATATATGGAAATGAGGGGAGACATAACAAATAATATCAAATATATCAAAATGTAAGGAGTAGAGATCTACTCCTTCTACAGTTGAGAAGTATTGTTTTGAAAAAGTGTCAGAATTTAAATGGGAGTAACCATAACGAACACGAAAAAAAAAGAGATAGACAAAAGATTATTGAAGGGAAGCAGAGCGATGGGGTCACTAAATTCATTACTAAAAGCAAAAAATGTGTCAAGCGCCGCTAAGACTGCGAGTCTACGAGACAGTAATCAGACCAACAGTGATGTATGCCAATAAAACGTGGATTATGAACCGGCAGAAAGAAAAGAAAGTAGAGATCTGGGAAAGAAAGGTGCTCAGAAACATCTTCGGAGGAATAAAGATGGCAGAGAATATTTGGACAAACGAACAAATAAAGAAATAATGAGAATGTATGGAAAACCAGCAATTACGGCAAAAATACGAGCCCAAAGAGCTAGATGGCTTGGTCACATTATACGAATGCCAGAGAATTGAAATGATAAAACAATACTGAAGGAGTAAGAAATGGGGAAAAAAAGAAGAGGACGTCCAAAGAAGAAATGGTTGAGGGCAGTAAAGCAAGACTTGTCAGAAATAGGCGTGATAAATTGTAGAGAGAAAGCAATCTTTGTAGGAATATTCCACCTATTACCATATTCCTTATCATAGCAAAGTTTATGAGTCTCAGTTGTTTATCATTTAAGTCTTCGAGTATGCTCTCTTTAACAATGGAGGAAAAAAAGAATTCCCTCTTCCGATTTTGACATTAAAGTCTCCTGCTAATATTTTACCATCATTGTTGGGCACTTATCGTACTCCAGGTCCAGTGCCTCATAGAACATATCTTTTTCATCGTGCTCTTTCTCTACAGTTGGTGCGTGAATACTTATAATACTAACAGTAGCAAACTTTACTTTAAGTCTTATTCAACATATGCTAAGATCAAGAGCCTTGAAGCCAATTACGTTGTGTGTAATCCAGCTGTTCACAATAAATCCAGCTGTAGTAGATATTGTAAATCGTTTTTCTAGGATTCCTGAGCCAGTCCATCTCATTTCCTGTAAAGCAATGATATCTGCTTTGGCTTTATGTATTTCTTGTGTGAGTAGAGCTGTAGCCTTTTACATTCCACGTGCAAATTTTTAAATAATTGTCCTTATTTCGTTTGTTAGTTCGTCGTAGATTAACAGTCTGGCTTCTTTCTTTGTAGCTTTCATAACATGAGTTTGTTTACAGGGTTGGTTTTAGAGCTTCCTTGATACTAATAATTGTATTAAATGTATAAATCAGCGATTAATACCGGCATTATAATCACTAAATCTAGATGAAGTCATTAAAGTTTATAGAAAATAGATTCTTCTATTTTCTATAAACTTCTTTTAAAATAAAATATGCAGTTACAAACTTTTGAAAAAAAAATGTAATTTGGAGTTTCAAAAAATTTTGAAAACAAGGGAAATTCTAAAGATAGTTTCTGACATATTATCCATGAAAAATTTTTCAAAAATATCAAAAAACGATTTATTTTTGAAAACACAATTCGTATGTTTAACGTTTATGTCATTATCTATCAGCAGTAAATACTGTGCAAAAATAGTGTTAATATTTTATTGTTACTTCTGATTATATTTTATGATTCCGTCTTAGTATATCCAGAAGGGAGATAGTCCCATCATTCTCAAACAAAACTTCAACGAGGGGACATAATGCACTCGTTTAACTTTGACTACCCTGTATACATTCAGAAGGCTGTCACTAGAGTAATTAACTAATCCAATTAACAATAACGAAAACTAAAACACTTTAAATCATAGATGGCAATCTCAGAAGCCCCAATTAGTCTATTAACAGAAATTTATACTGTGTAGCATGGTTCTCAAACTTAATTAGCTTGCGGCACACTTACAGGTTGAGCATATTCTCTCGGGACCTATTCTAAATATGAGTACAATGTAGTAATTAATCAAGCATAGAAATTAAAACCACTTTCTAGTTTTCATTGACGCAAGAATGTAGCTAATTTAATAGAAATATGCTTTTAATAGCAATGCGACATGCGATTTTGCTGATTTTCACAGATTTTTTAAGTCGTGGAATAAAAATTATTACACGTAGAGTCATAACGATGCTCAAAAGAAAATTCCCACTTTCTTCTCTATAAATCTTTTAAAAATATCAGTATTATATTATATATAATATCACATCTTTGGATTACAAATTCGACAAAATATTTTGAATACGTACATAAAAACATTTTCGTTACATCTACCAAAATCACCCTTTGAGCATTTGCTCAACATATTTTTGAACAGCTTCTACTTTATGTAGCATTTTTCCTTGCTGCAGAACGTTTTACTTGAGCCAGTACTAGTTCAATACCGATTCATGGAAGTGTTAGAATATTTTATTTTTTGCCATTTTGTCGATATGTTGGGGTACATTTTCAGTATGTACATTAATTACCAGCATTCAAAAAGCCACTGATTATTTGTACCATTTTCCAAAAATTGTAGGAATTTTTTTAGATCTTCTTGAGCATAACCAAAAAAAATACAGAATCTCTTGGAATTAGCTCAATCATTTGCTTAAAATAATATTTAAAAACACCAGTATTCATATCCTTGTGGTAATTACCGATAAGAAAATTGTATTCAAAAAGCAATCTGCACAACCGATATTAGCAATAATTAGTTTTTCCTTTATGAAAGGGTGCTTTTATTCAATACCCATATCTTGCTAGCAATCTATACCCATATTTTTCTGTAAAAATGTAATAGATCAATCGAAATTTGGTTATGGAAATAAAAGAAATGTACTTTTGCCTTGTAGTATGTTTAGTTTCCCTTAAAGGGTTTTCTAATCCTTCTTGGGGATGTCTTTGATTGCTTCTCCGTTCCATCATTTTTTTTGCGATATAAGTCGGTATATGGTCGACTTTTCAATTCCGGTCATCTTTGAACATAATTCCGACGTAGAATCATCACATTTTGAAGTATTTTCATGAAATTGACAGTATTCATCAAAACATCATAATGTAATGTTGTTTTCATGCGTATTCTATGCTAAAAAAGTGTTGAGGGAGACATATCATCGGACAAACCACCGACGATAAAATTGTCACTAACAAAATGAATTTTTAAATGATAAAATAAACAATTTTTGAAATCTGACGATTTTCGTAACTAGGTAACATTGGAACTAATCTGCGCTCATCTGAGTGTTCTTTGACATTTTTTGCTTTTGTCTTGGTGAGGTATAGATCATCTTCTTGAAAATAAATTTATTGTATATTTTATGTGTTAAAAAGTGAAAAGAGTGAGAATAAAAATGAAAAAATAAAGTGAAATACGACAGATAATCTTTTAGTCTTTTTCAAGATACTTCATTCATTATTAAATTGCTTGGAAACATCTCGGGAAAAATTGAGATCTGGAGAAAAATAAGGAGATCTGGTGGTTTTCAAATTTAAAAAAAAAACTAATAGTATAGGGAAATAAATAAAAAAAAAGCCCTGTTCGGGGCTGTGACAAATCAAGGTATACGAAAATAATTTTTTTAGTTATTATAGCGATTTAGTGTAAAAAATACCATTTTTTCGATTTTTTTGCTTATCATTAAACAGAAATAAAATTACAATAATTTTATCTTTAAAAACATAAAAAAGATTTAAAATGGATATTGCTAAAAGATGTACAATTAATTGGTTGCTTCGAAAACTGAAAAATAAGGCAAACTCGTTAATTGTTGATAACTATTATAAAAAATCAACAGATATTTGTTATTACGCCCAAAGTTAAGGCCCTTTAAAATTTCAGATTGATCCATCAAATTATTCTATTTGTTTATAACAGTTTTAGCAATAACTTTTAAGTCAGAATTTAATTGTAAATGTAGTTTGAGCACAGAGTAATCACAAAATGTTAGACGATAAGCTAACACCTTATAATAAGAATCGTTTAATAATCTTTCTGGGAGGAGTAGGTAGGCGGTTACACAACATATTATTGTAAAGTGAAATAATATTAATGTGAAGCAAAATACAAACTTATGGAGAAGTATATGTATAAATATAAGAAGTGATATAACAATGGAAAAGGTTGGAAACCTTTCACACTGTAACTCTTGAAGGTCTTAGTCAGATAAGAGAAGAAAAGAAACAAAGCTAGGTGTTACTATTCCATATATTAGCGAAAACGTTTCGTTTTGTGATTACAAAACAGAATCAGTCCAAATCTGCAAGAGTGATACTCTTTTAGAAGGATTAGTGAAGCTCTTTAAATTAAAAAAGAAGGCCAAGCAGTGACCTCTCATGTTGATAGAAAGGGGAATAATAATAAAAAAATTACTTACATAAGCAGTAATACCATATCGGCAGTAATTACAGCTACCAGTGTTAGAAAGAATGGTCTACTATTAAAAATTCACATCTTATGATAGTATAGTAAGGATGTAATCACTTAATCATGAAAAATCAGATTTTACAAGTTTATTTGAATTATAAAATTAGCCTTAGTTAATAAATGAAGCTTGGAAAAGCAGCCGTCAGGCAATTATTTTCAAATTTACACAAGTAAAAATACCGGCAAACACAAGACACGTGCTTTATCCACCAAACAACACAATCAAACTAAAAGTAAAAGAAGAACTAACTGACCCCATTGAAGCTGGCAATGAGATAAGACAGGGAGACTCCCGGAGTTCTCTATTGTTCAATCTGATTATGCATGAAATAATAAAAAAGTAAGAACTAAAAAAGGATACCAAATGGGAGAAAAACAACTTAAAAATAATCTGCTATGCAGACGACGCAATACTACTCTCTTAAAGTAAAGATGATTTAAATCGTATGCTGCACCAATTTAATATAACCGCCAGAAAATTGAACATGTTAATTTCCCCAAAAAAGACAAAATGCATGGTTATAACAGCAGATTTACTAAGATGTAAATTGGAGCAGGAAGATCAGATAATAAAACAAGGGATGTAGTTTAAATATCTAGGCATCACATTATCTAGCTATGGAAAGCTCGAAACAGAAGTAGAAGATCAAGTGAATAGAGCAAACGGAGCCGCAGGTTGCCTTAATGAAACAATATGGAGACATAAAAATACCGGGTAAGAAATGAAAGGCAGAATTTACAAAACAGTCATCAAACCAATCATGAAATGCCCGGTAGAAACACGACCTGGCACAGAGAGGACCAAAAGGATGTTAGAAACAGCAGAGATGAAAACACTTAGAAAAATTGATGGTAAAACACTATAAGACTGAACTAGAAGTATATATTATAAGACGTAGATGCAAGGTAGAGAATATCAACGACTGGGTAAGAAATAGAAGAGTAGAATAGAACGATCATATAAGCCGAATGACAACAAATAGAGTAGTAAAGACGGTCCTTCAATAGAAGGACGATCAGTAGGAAGACCGCGAATATGATGGAACAACAACTAACTAGAGCCACGTTGAAAAACAGACAGAGTTTTGTTTACATAAAAAGAAAAAGAAGAAGATCATACGTATTCAAACTAGTTAGAAAAATTTATGAAACGGGATCAGTAGCTGATAAAAAAAGGGAGTGTGAAAAATGTATTGACATTGAAGCGGCGGAAGTAGCAATTTTAGGTTATGTTAATTTGGAACCCACTTCAAGTACTAAAAAAGTACCTCTAGAATATGGTTTTTTGCACTGTTGTCCGCAGAGTACTAAAACATTACAAATTTCATCTCTACAACATACACTTTGTTAAGGAAATAAATTAAGATGATCCAGAGAGGCGATTACAGTTTTGTGAGATAATGACAGAAAATAAATGGTAATCCAAACATTCTATTTTATATTTGTTTTTCGGGTGAAGGTTCTTTTTTTCTAAATTGTACTGTAAATCGACAAAATTGCCGTTATTGGGCTAATGAAAATCCTAGAGTTTTCCACGAAACACACACCCAGCAGCCATTGAATTTAACAATTTCACTGTTCAATGAATCATATATGATTCAAAGAACGTGATTATAACCCTAATCAGTACGGCCATGAATCAAAGAGTACGTCTTATTTTGTAGGAAGTTTTAAAACAGAACGTGATGATATTTATCATACATAAGTATATGAGCGTGTTGTAATAATCAATTTCAAATAATTTTCAGGTGTGAAAAAAAATTGGTAAAATAGTTACCTTGTACTCTTAGTTTTATATAATTATACCAGTACGGTAAAATAACAATACAAAAATGTTTATTAGGTATATTATAAAATAATTGTCATCTATATGGAAATAAAAATATAGATTTATGGTAATAATAAACTCACCAGTCTTCCGGGTTGAACCGCGTTGATTTTTATCTCGCCGAGCTTTCGACATCCTCTCTGATGTCTTCTTCAGGGCTTCAGAGGTATCAGTCTCCCGAGCCCCCAGACACTACTACACTGATCAATATTATCTTCACTAGTGGGGGCTCGGGAGACTGAGACCTCGGAAGCCCTGAAGAAGACATCAGAGAGGATGTCGAAAGCTCGGCGAAATAAGAATCAACGCGGTTCAACCCGGAAGCCTGGTGAGTTTAATAATAATTTATATCATAAAATAATTATCGTTTATAAATTGAACTAATGTCACAGTTTTAGTATTGCCATTAGACACAATAGTATCTAATGGGCTGATTTAAAACAATTCAAACAAAACGTCTTGTTACAGTCTTTACAATATGTATGAACCTGTTTAGTTTTTATTCGTGTGCCAATTGATTTAATTTTTTCGTACCACATTGAACAGCGTTTTCGCACAAGTTTGTTATTTGATCTCAGAATCTCTTCTAAATAATGCCTTAAGGGTCCTCGCATCGGTGGTCTTGATGTTTCAACTGTTGTGGCCACAAATCCAAGATAATGTCGAACGATCTTTTCTTGTACTTGCAGTGCAGTTAATGCAGTATTTGTAGTTTCATTAATGTAGGTACATCTAGCGTTGATGACTGCTACTCTAAATAATAAATCAACGGCCAGTTTCTTTTGCCATGTTAACGTTTACTTAGAGGTTAATAAAATAATGCAAGTTGGTCATCAAGATCTATTCCTTTTTTTGCATTAGTGTATGCAACTACTGCAGTTTGTTTCATTTTTATTCCCATTCTTTTTGTAGTACTTTCCATCACTTCTTCTCCATTGCATGTGCTAGTCATCAGGACATCTCATTTATCAAGCCATTTCAATCCATCTTTTCTTTTCAAGTCATCTTATTGTCTTGCGGTTACCCCTCCTTTCTGTAACTTGGACTTTATTACACGTTTTGTTTTACACATAGTGGTAACTCCACTCCGGTTTTTTCCACATAAATCTGTTTTGTGATCCTTCAAATAGCTTGCTAATAATACGCTATTGTAATAGTTATCTGTAATAACGAAGCGCCCTTCGTCCAATAGAGGTTCACATAATTTAACAACAATTGTTGCGGGCTTATGAAGAGATTCTATTTGAATTAAAGCACCTAAATAGAGTTCATATGACCATGTGTATAAACCTTGAGACCATACCTACTCGCCTTTGAGGAA
The DNA here is from genome assembly GCF_040954645.1 of Diabrotica undecimpunctata. Classification (NCBI taxonomy): domain Eukaryota; kingdom Metazoa; phylum Arthropoda; class Insecta; order Coleoptera; family Chrysomelidae; genus Diabrotica; species Diabrotica undecimpunctata. The sequence continues at coordinate 55,728,876 of NC_092812.1, forward strand.
TCGTATGTTTTTGTCTGAAGCCTTTCATAAAATTTCACCATAGATTCACCCACAACAAGTATTTTACCAGGGATGTATAAACTACATTGACAGCTACAACTTCTAAAACGCTGCAAATAGCTTAGAGGAAAATGGAAAGGTCAATGCTGATGCGAGGTTGGACAAAAAAAATAGAGGAAAACCCCCTACTCGTTGGACTGACGATCTAAAGAAAATGTCATGAAATTGGATAAAAAGTACTCAAGATAGAGCACAATGGACAAAAATGAGGGAGACCTATGTTCATCAGTGGACACAAAGAGATGGGTAATGCTGATGTATAAAAACTACGAAACCTATGTACAATATTCTTTAAAGTGGATATTTTTTTTAGTTTTGCGATCACTGTTGGACAATACCCATAAGTAAGATAACCCCAAAGAACTTTTTAAGTTCTTCTTTGTCAACATCTTTTCATCTAGTCATTTTACTGCTATTGTTCGTTCGTATCTGTTTCAAAATTCGGTCATAATTCTTTGTATGAATTACCATTTCCTCATTTAAAAAGTCATTCAAAAAGTTTTCAAATATTTTTATGATCCTTTCTTGACCGGTTGCATCTGTGATTGCATCCGATGCAAAATTTTTTTTAGAAAAACGCTGATTTGACTTAAGAATATATTTAGTGATATTTTTGGACATTGGACGTGGTAGACTCTTTGTAGGTATTACCATTTGGACAGTAACTTGTGAGGATCGTATTTTTGGGCTATTGCAACAAAATTTTAACGGAGAACCTAGAGATCTAGAATTATTAGAGTACACAGTTGATCCCATTTTGACATATATAATTGAAAATGATAACCGGCACTCAGAAGATGATTTGTTTTTCCAATAAAGTGGCGCAACTCCGCATTAGAACATAAACGTAAGGTGATATATTGAATAGCCAACAAGATCCCCGATTTAACTCCACTGGACTTTTTCCTATGGGATTATTTAAAAAGGCAAGATTTATCATACCATTTCTGCTTCATTCGAAGAACTAAGACAACGAATAGTACATGAATGTATTCTAGTAACCCCTGAAATGCTTAACAATCGCTTTATTTTGATGGCATATTTAATCCTGTTTTAAATAGCTAGTGTCAATGCACACTAGCCCAGGGCGATCGGAGGCTTTACGTTCCCTCCGAAGTACAGGGACGGCCAATTTTCATTTTTAGAAATGAAAATGTCGTTATTGGTGCCGAGAATCAAACTTGTATGCCTTTGTTTAGAAGATCAGTATGTTGGCCTTGTAGTAATACAAAATACGGTATTGCACTGTTATTTTTAGCATTAATAAAGTACTATATATGGCAATAAAAACTCTATTGTTCAGGAATGTTTTCAATTCCTAGCAGACGTATAAATACACTATTCTCCGATAATGTAAGAATTCATTGACTAATAAAATTGATATATGTCGTAATCGCACCTATTTAAAATATAATTTATCTGATTTGTTGTGTTTATTTCGTATTTAAAAAATGTTTATACTAAACAATAATTACCATGATGTTTATGTGTATTTGAAAATCATTTCAAATTGTTTATGATCTACATGTTTCCACGATTTGTTACACCGTGATTTAATAGTTATGTTTAATGTACTTTGAGCAAAATAAAATCAATTAAATACGTCGAAGAATTTCAGATATTAAGTCATATTTGCTTCTTGAGTGTAGCAATTGCGAAACCCAGATATATAAGTCTATTGGATGTAATTGATCGCAAATTTGACAGTATATATTAGACAGAATTAATAAAACATTGAGGAGCAAGATAAGAAACCACACAAACATGACAAAACTTTATGCAAAGAGTTAGACAAGTTAGAGCAATAAGATTTGTCAAAACAGTGAAAGACGGTATAAGATTTCATAGACAGAGAAGACAAAATGTTAGAAATGTTAGACAGTAAATGCTTAATTCCTTAAATAAAGAAGATTAAGATAATATTTTGTGTCCCTTTAAACAATACTACAAACAGAACACCGAAAGTGAGAGAAATAATACTGCACGGTACAAAACGGAGAGATATAAATTGCACCTTTTATTCCAATCAAGTAATAAACATCTTTTTCAATCTAGATTAGAAAAGGAATTAAATGAGATGAAAAGAAATATGGATATAGAACAACCTCAAAACGATAATAGAAACAATTGCTTATAACGTATTAGGAACAGGGAACAACGACAAAAAACACCATGAACCACCATGGATGACAGAAAACGTAAAAGAAATGATACAACAAAAAAACAAAATATATAAGAAATGGCTAACAAATAAAACATCTAGCAATAGAGTAACATATCAAAGGAAAAACGGAGAAGTACGCAATCAAATAAAAGAAGCAAAAAACAATTTCTGGGAACAAAAATGTGTCCAAGTTGAAAATTTAATTGGTCGTTCTCAGACTACGGAATCATGGAGAATTATCACTAATCTAAAGAAAAACACCCTTAATGCCTTAAGCAATTTAATTCCTATAGAACAGTGGAAAAATCACGATAAAAATTTACTCCAAGAGTCCAGATTGGAATATATGGGAGAGGAATATAGTATGGAGAGACAAACAAATAGTAACATTAATACTACCAACAACGAGGTCCGTTCTGCGTTAATTAAAATGAAAAACGGGATCTCCAGAACCTGGCAATATAGCTATAGAGTTACTTAAAGCAGGAGGTCCACTCCTAATAAAACGAATAACTTTTCAAATAAATTAATGCTGCCAACAAATTAAAGTACCATCTGAATGGAAAACCACTCACCAAGTATCCATCTTTAAAAAGAGTAATCGAAAAGATCCTAATTGCTACAGAGGAATAAGTGTCCTACCTAATTTCGGGAGATTGTTTGGAAAGATAATAAATGGAACTATACAAGATGATGTAGGACATGTAATTAGGGAAGGCCAAAGTGGATTTACGCCTGGTAGATCTTGCACTGATAACTTGTTTATACTCCAACAATTAATAGAAAAAAGAATAACGGTTGGTACCGAAGTACATCTAGCCTTCATCGACCTAAAAAAGGCGTATGATACAGTTCCAAGACTTAAATTGTGGCAAGCTTTACAACAACCCGGCATTAGTCCATACCTTTTAGTAATAATCACAGAAGTATACAGGGATAACACAACTTACCTAAAAATCGGAAATATACTATCAGAGCCAATAAAAGTAACTAAAGGACTAAGACAAGGATGCAGTATGTCACCCTTAGTGTTTAGTTTATATATTGAGGCAGCCTCCAAAATTGGAAAAACCACTGCCAGGGAATAGGAATCCCCATAGAAAATGATATACTGTTCTTGAATTTTGCGGATGACCAAGTCGTGCTAGCTCAAGATTTTTATGATCTAGAATTTATGATAAAGCGTCTATACAAAGATAATGTAAAATGGGGATAACAAGTCAGCATGAAGAAAACAGAATATTTAGTTATCAATTCAGATGCAAGGTTTGAAGTGTTGATAGACGAGGACGTGGAAATCAAACAAGTTAAAAAATTTAAATATTTAGGTGCACTCATTGCTAAGAACGGCTTGGGAGAAACCGAAATTAAACACCGAATTATTCAGGGATGTAAAATTGTAGGATGTCTGAACTCCTTATGGTGGGATCGCAACATTTCCAAAAGGAACAAAAAAACAATAGAGCAAACCATGGTTGAATCAGTTCTTTGTTATAGCTCTGAAGTATGGACAATTAATGCAGACCTGAAAAGAAGATTGTTGGCAGTTGAAATGGATTATTTGAGAAGAAGTGCTAGAACATCAAGGCTGGAAAGGAAGACCAACGAATCTATAAGAAATAACATGAATGCTACAGAAACGGTCATTGACAGAATAGAAAGAAGAGGTTTAAAATGGTTTGGACACCTATTGAGAATGCCTGACGACCGTTGGCCCCAAAAACTTCACAGATGGAAGCCCCCTGGAAGAATAAAAAAAGATTGTCGATATTTAAATTTTGGTGTAAAGTATTTAGATTTTTCTAATAAGCTTTTGTTTTAAATCTATACCAAACGATATTTATTGTTCAGACAACGAACGTTTTAGAAATTTAGGTACAAGTATTTAAGAAAATCAGAATTTTTGAAACAATTGACCGTTTCATCAGTACTAAGAATTTGGGAATTTCTGTTTGTGTTATGGGGAAGTTTTGAGGAGAAAGCGGTTTTAAAACTAGCCAATGAGATAGATAGACAAAAAAATTAGGAGGATAAAGAAATGGTTAAGAAAAGGTGAGAAGAGAGTTGTGGATTAAAAAGATAGTTAGTAAGCTTTTGAATCCCGAGAAGATTGGTGGTACAGTAAGTTATCAAGTTCTTGAGTAGTATTCAGTTTTTGAATTCCGAAGAGATTGATGATCCGGCAGTTATTCAGTTTTTGAGCTCGAAAACATAATTTTTTGTGTTATAATATTAAAAGAGAAATTTTTATTTTCCGGCTAAGACTTTGGTCTCGGGATTTGCGAGATAGATTGTTCAAAAGTAAAGGAAAAAGAAAATGTTTAAAGTCGTAGGAGGTAATTCCTGTTGTTTTTTGGAAAATTTACGAGAGAAGGGAAGAACGAGTTGTAGATTGCCTTTGAAATACACTTTTAAAATTTAGGTAAATTATTTAAAAAACAATTCATTTGTATTAGGTTTATTCAGCTATTTAAGTTTCCTATTAATTTTTCAAATTTCGATTTAATGCAGTTTTTGACGTGACGGGAAAAATTTGAAGATGACACTAGCAAAACAGTTGTGTTTAGCTTTTAATAGGTCTAACACTTTAAATAAACTGATACTTTTTCACAAGAATAGGGTTAATATAAAAAGAAAAATCATGAATGCCTAAATTCTTTAAGAAATGCATACCTTAAAAATATTTATACGCATTTCTTTAAAAATTAACCTTAAGCAAAATATACCTACAATAAAACCATTTTTTAGATTTAGGAAGATGTTAAAAGGTGAGGTGTAGCCTACCACGACAAAAGCTAGAAAATATGAAAATAAAGACAAAAATATAGAAATGAAACATCAAGGAAGAAGTATTAATTGATTTAAAAAGAATTTTGAGGAAGTAAAAAAATAAAAGTTAGTACTTTTTAAATTTTATGCAGTTTTAACATTTTTAAGGCGTTTTTTTGGGTGTTTCTACTTATTATGTTTAAAATATTTTGTACACTTTGATTCTGCTTTCCCGATTGTGGAGAGTGCTGCTCGACCGTTCTGACCCATAAAGAAAAATTAAGCCAAAATACCAAAGAGTTAATAGTTAAAAGAAGACAGCTGACAGAAAATACGGCTCCAAATACACAACAATGAAGAAATAAAATAAAGATATCCACAGGTCAATCCAAGAAGACGTAAAAGAAATCAATACAAGAGAAATAACTAAAATAATTGAAGACAACAAAAGTTTAAAAGTTTTGAGGTGAAATATGAACAACATAGACAATAAAAATATGTACAAAATAAAAAACAAAGATGGAAACATTACTATGGATAAAACAAAACTTTAAGCGCGAAATGTATGAGAGCACCGACGAAAGGCAAGATCAGCCCCTGTCCAAAATTACAAACCAGGGATCAGAATTAATGCCAGAAATAAGCTCATAAGAAATCAAAAGGCACTTTTAGAAATGAAAAATAACAAATCCCCTGGCGATGACGGAGTAGTGATCAAAGCGATCAAACCAGGTGGAAATAAAATTATCCAGGCTTTGGCCAAGCTTTTCACCGAATGCATCTACCAAGGAAAAACTCCTTCTTAATGGAACAATGCAGTCATTACTTTATTACACAAGCAAGGAGACATAATAGATCTAAAAAACGACCGTCCTATCAGTTTGTTTTCACAGATATACAGTGTGAAAACCACTTATGGAATAAAATTGTTTGTGTCCTTATTATAGATAATAATAAAAAACTCTGGGATAAGTTAACTTTTAAATTTAAATGTGCTTTTTAAACATAAATTTAAATATACAGGGTGATCCATGCAAGTCTAGCATAGTCCATAATCCTTATTTTTAATGAAACACCCTGTATATTTTTATGTTTTTAATTTTTATGTTCTGTTAGTAAACAGAAATTTTGTTTTGAAAATTTCTGTTTACTAACCGTGTTAACATTTTTTGTCATGAATAGGTAAAAACTGTCTAGATAGTCTGCTAATTAAACTAAATCGGTAAATAATGCGGATTGTTATCAATCAGTTGTTGGTGTGTTGACATTTTACATTAAAATAATAAATTCCTAATTAAAATCTAATTTCTTGCAGAAATAAAAATGAAATATTTAACTGAGACCCACCGAATTGAGATTTTAATGATGATCGCTTACGGGGAGAATGGTAAAAATTAAGTTGAAGTAGCAAACTGATTTAATCAGAGGTACTCTCAGTTGCTGAATATTGCGCAAGGTACTGTGTCTAAAATTTATGCACAATTCAGAGAACTTGGACATGTCAAACCATTAAAAAGAAAACCCAACTTCATTGAAGATGAGGTGAAAGTGGATATTTTGTTAAGTGTCGTAGAGAATCCAACGTCAAGTTCAAGTCAAAATAATGTGAGTCACACAACTGTCCTAAGTTGTCTCCATGAAGAAAAACTTCATCCATATAAATTGACTTTTGTACAGGAGCTAACAGAAGACGATCCAGATCATAGAATCGATTTCTGCGCAAGAATGACGGATAAAATTAACACAAATAAAATAGCTCTTGGCACAATTCTTTTTTCTGATGAATCAACATTTACATTGAAAGGAGAGGTAAACCGACAAAACTGTAGATATTTGGAAGACGCTTTTAGAACATACTTGTAAGAAGGCACATCTGAACGAGCATGGTATCAACATAAATGGAGAGAAGCTCAGTCATTTGGGATTTGCAGATCACATCGTCCTCATAGCCGATCGTATGAATGTTGCAATATTAATGTTTGAAAAATTATATCACGCTTCCTTGGAGGAAGGACTAAAGATTAATATGAACAAGGCGCAAGTAATGAATAATCTGGTGCTAAATCGAAATATTGCTGTTGATGGAAGGGATATTGTGCAGACTGCATAACGTAAGTACTTATGACATGAAATGCGGTCGGGCAGAGATAACCAGACATTGAGCTCCCACGTCGCATAGTATTATCATGGGAAGCGTTTTGTAAATTAAACTATGTATTTAAATTGGATCTACCCATATGCCTCAAAAGGAAAATCTATGACCAATGTGTGTTAACTGTACTCACTTATGGAGTGGAAACATTAACACTAACAAAAAAGGTAGTAAATAAGATTCGCGTGTCTCAGAGTGCTATGGAGCGCCAGATGTTGGGTGTCTCTCTGAGAGACCGAATCCCAAACGAAGAAATACGTCAACAGACGCCGTAGAACAAAAACAACAGACGCCGTCGAAAAAATCGCAACGCTAAAATGGAATTGAGCAGGACACGTCGTCAGATTATCAGACAACCAATGAGTATCTTTTTTATTTGCTGATAACTCTTTATATCTTCATTTTTTTAGTGTATATATTTGGATTCTCCGATAACGTTTTATTATTGTTAGTTCTTCTTGATTTACATTTTCTGAACACCCAATGAATAACCTGTACTGTGTCCCCATTTCGGCATTACTTTTTGTTTTAATGACTTCTACAAAATTCTGAGTCGTGTATATTATAACACTTACTAGAGTTTTACCATTTTTCTCTCCTACTACAAAACGTTTTTGTTATTGTTGATGTGATTTTGATATAACCAATAACAAAAACTTTGGTAATACTTTTTTCAGAATTTCTATAAAAACCGTTGTTGAGAATGATTTCCGAAGTGGAAATTTAAACGTCAAACATTAGTTATCAATCACAACCAATAATTGTGGCTTAATCCCAAAAAACATAACATTTATTATTTTTTATAATATTGTTTAGCTTTTTTGAACTTGCTATCTATATATAAAAGTATTCGATCGCTTTGCGACTCTAGTCTTTCTTGGCGTATCATATTCGAACATAATCTTGTTATGATTTCATCCGTAGACAAGCTGATTGCGTGGCATATAGATATCCAAAGTTTTTATCATATTGAGTTTCCGTACAGCTGTTTCTTTTGTCAATTCATACACCTTTGGTGGAGCAATCCGGAATAAGTACTGGTTTTTGTACCTTTGTCACGCGTATTTTAATTTGCAGATGTACAGATATTATTAGAATTAAATATATATATAACCTTCTGTTTTATGTCGTCGAATGAACATAAAGCCACATGCCACATAATGGTCCTAAGAGCCGGATAGTTTTTGTCTTTCACTGCTTTTATGTGTATCTAGAGTTCTCTGCTTGTAGATATCTTTTTTACATATTTTTATCCATACTTAGTTGCGGTTTCTTGGCTGTAGGAGCCTTGTCGGTCATGATAACTATTAAATCTGTCGTTGCTTACGCATTTCTTGTGGTGAGAGTCTAGTCGGTTATTATTACCATTACATATGTCGTTTCCTACGGTTTCCTTATGGTAAGAACCTGGTGGGTTATTGTAACCGTTGAATATGTCATTGGTTACGGTCTCCTTAATGTATGATCCTAGTCGGTTATTATACCAAGTCATAGGGAAGTATGGAGTCGGTGAAATAAATGAAAGGGGAGAAAGACTGGTTCAGTTTTCGCATTACCAAAACATTTATATTTCAAATACATTCTTTAAGAAAAAATCGATCAGAAAATGGACTTGGGTAGCACCAAATGGAACGAAATTGACTTTATTCTAACCAAAAAATTGCTAAAATAAAAGATATCAGTGTAATAAATAAATTTTAAACAGGCAGTGACCATAGACTAATCAAATCAAAAACTGTTCTATATCTAAAACTAGAAAGAATAAAATTAATCATTGACAGATAATCAGTAACAGAAATAAACTATATAAATTAAATCCTTAAATATTTAAATTAAAAGACTGTCAATGTAGGTTGTAAATGAACTACTGCAAAATTATGAGTAAATACGCTATTAGCAACTATATTTTATTCAGGATCAACCAATCGAAAACATCAGCGAGAGTGTCTATTTGGGATATACGATGAAACTGGACAAAGACAATTAAAGTACTGAGCAGGGTTGCCAGATGACTTTTTTTCAAAAATTTCCCTAGATTTCCCTAACAATTTGACAACCATATTTAGCCTAGAATCCTAAAATGGACTACCTAAGTCTGACGTCAGAATGAGCGGACATGTCTAATTTGTGTGTATTTGTCACATAAGAAGTTTTAAATATTGGTTTGTTTAATTGTTTGATGAAAAATAAGGACTTTTGGTTATGAACGTTCATTCTGTGCGATTGGTATTACTTGTTGTTTGTGAATTTGTCCGGTAAGAATATCAAAGTATTAATATATTTTAGCCCAGGGGGATCCCTGTCGTAATTCGCCGTTCGTAAATTATCACCACTCTAGTCACCGACAGAGCTGGCTCAAAATTCCCTAGGTATAGGGAAAATTCCCTAGGTCTGGTAAGACAGATACTGAGATTACTAGACGTATCCACCTATCATGTTTAGCTTTTAGGAAATTAATGATGATATTTCTGTAACCTTGAAGTTAAAGTGTTTAATAAATATATTTTGCCTGTTTGAATATATAGATTTGAAGCTGCGCAACTTAAGAGACACTATATTAGATGAATATAATAAATAGCCATGGAGTGAACAATTTTGGGGATCTAAATGCGAGACACAATAAGAAATGAGGAGATAGAAACATAAACAAACTGTAAAAGATGAAAAATATGAATTGGCGTTGGCTTGGGCACATAGAAAGACAATTTGACATCAGATGGGCATGTAGAGTAATAGAGTGGAGACCTAAATAAACGAAACAAGATAGGGGCAAGCCCTAATAGAAACGGGTAGAGAGTGTCTGAACTACAACAGGAAAATAATGGACATGCAAAGCACATGACATAGATAGTGGAAAAATTTGAAAGATATCTACAACGTGTTTCTAAATTCAAGACACAAAATTCAGGAGGTGATTGCTCATATGAAATTAAAATGGGTTTATCCCATAACAACATTTCCTCAGCTCAGCCCTTAAGAGTGATATCACTCTTAAAAGTTGATGACTAAAATTGAGTTTTTATTTTTTTTTTTAAATTTCGGTAAAGATAGAAACTTTCTATCTAAGTATATAACTTTCTATCTAAGTAAGTCTATAATTTTCGGGCACTCGCAAAGGATTAACCACGGATATTTTTTCAATATTCCTATTATATTATGCGGGGGTGAAATTAGCAACCCTTACTTTATTTCATATCAAAACTTTTTTTCGAGATGAAGTTGTATGAAAAAAAATTTAACTTAAAATCTTCATCTTATTTAAAAATTGTTTTTATTCTTAAAATTCTTTCCCAAAAATAGCTGTAGAGAAAAAAATACACATCATAATTTATAATTTTTTAAATAAAGTGTGAAAAACAGTAACAATGTAAAATGTAATACAATTCATAATAGATGCTGGAAATGATTACCTGTAGCCAAAAGACATGAACTTAGTATACGTGTCATGGATTGCCGTACACGTTTTCAAAGATTTGAGGTGTATTTCTTATGATGTCGCACGCTATTTGAATACGATTCTTCAAATCGTTGATATCAACTATTGGTGTCGTGTAGACTAATGATTTAAGGTAACTCCAAAAACAGAAATCACAAGAATTTAACTCTGGAGATCGAAGAGGCCAATGTTGGGACCCTCCTCGGCTAATCCAACGGTTAGGATATCTTGCATCTAAATGTTGCCTAGCAGTTCGACTCAAGTATATTGGAGTACTATTGTGCATGAAACATATGTTTTGTCTGATATTGAGTGCAATGTCTTCAAGTAGTTCAGAAAGATCATTTTGTAGAAAACTGGTGTATGAAATTTTATTTAATGGCTCAGGCAGAAAATGTGGCCCCATTAAGATATCCCCTACAATACTCATACGTGATTATTGTGAAAATTTATGATAGCTAACTCTTGAAAAGTGTGCCTCGTCCGTAAACAATACATAATTTAAAAATTGGGGATTTTGTCGCATCTCGCGTGTTAACGATTCACAAAATCAAGTAATCAATCAAATTTACAAGTAAACTTCGATTGGTAACTACCAACAACAGTATTTGACATCAGCCTATTAAAATTTGAAAGACAATAAGTAAACACGGTAAATGAATTGTCAAAGTGACAGCAGACTATTATCAAAATTTGTAATTAAAAACATTAAGGTAGAGGTGGTCATTTCCAGCATGAATCGTATTATATTTTACATCTTTACTGATTTTTTCTTTTTTTTTTTTCTTTGCAGCTATTGGTTTTCGGAAACAAATTCAACAAATAAAACATGGATTTTAAGTTAAACTTTATTTCATACAACTTCATCTCGAAAAAAGTTTTGTAATGAAATAAATAAAGCTAATTTGACCCCCGTATAATGTAACAGAATTATTGAAAAAATACCCGTGGTTAATCGTTTGCAAGTGCACAAAAATTGAAACTAATAAAATAATAATAAAAACTCAATTTTAGTCACCACCTTTTAAGCATAATATCACTCTTAAGCGGTGGGCCGAAGAAATTTTGTTATAGGATAGACCCATCTTGAACCTTCTGAATTTTATCCCATTAATTTAGTAACACTACATTCAGCTAAAATTTCCTTCTTACACAAGATTCCGTTACTGTGCTACTCAGGTTTCCCTATACTGTTTCAGGTTAAATACAACTCAGGTTTGCTTTTTTGTGAACGTGAATTTTCAATATTATTCTATGTGATTTTACTTGGTTTTAAAATATTTGAAGTAGAAATAAAAAATTTTATTTGCCAGACCAGTGATTTTTAAAATTAAGCTCAGCTCAAACATGGCAAATTGAGTTCTGTGTACGAAAATAGATTTCCCACATTATTAGATTTCGGTTTATTACGGTTCATGATCATCCGCTATCATTTCTACAGGAATAAATTCTGAAATTTCAGTTTCGGTTTTGAGCGTAACAGAATTTTTAGCGTATCAGGAATGTGTCAAATAAATTTTAAATACAAACTATTCTATACCGATTTATATTGGATTGATTTGGAGACAAAATTATATCAGATAACCTAAGTGTTAACCCTCTAACAGGCCAAATCGTAAAAATTATCTGTTGAAGTTGATATGTTTTTTTTTTAAGTAAATATAGGCAATAATTTAACTTATTTTTAAATTTTTTGCTAGAAATCTTGTCTAGAATAAGTGCTAGGTGAGAAATAGTGAAGAACGTCTACAGACGGTCTTGTCGGGTTATGAGTAAAAAATAACTTTGGTAGATGTTTATTATTCTTCTTCTTCACATGCCATCTCCGCGACGGAGGTTGGCAATCATCATGGCTATTCTGATCTTAGATGCTGCTGCTCTGAATAGTTCAATTGATGTGCATCCGTACCATTCCCTCAAGTTACGCAACCATGAGATTCTTCTTCTTCCTACACTTCTCTTGCCCTGGATTTTCCCTTGTATAATCAATTGAAGTAGGTTGTATCTCTCATTACGCATAACATGCCCCAGGTATTGCAGCTTTCGTGTCTTGATGGTTTCCAATACTTCCATTCTTTTGTTGATTCTTCTCATGACTTCGTTGTTTGTTACATGCTCGGTCCATGATATCTTCAAGATTCTTCTATACACCCACATTTCAAATGCTTCCAACTTTTTAGCAGTCGACGCGTTAAGTGTCCATGCTTCTATCCCATAAAGCAGAGTCGAGAAAATATAGCACCTTGCCAGCCTAACTCTCAAGTCCAATTTCAGTTCTCTTGCACAAAGTACCTTTCTCATTTTATTGAAGTTTGTACGTGCTTTCTCTATTCGAACTTTGATTTCTTTGGAGTAATCGTTTGTGTGATTAATTATTGTGCCAAGATAGTGGTAGTTTTCAACTTGTTCTAAAGCACTACCGTTAATTGTCAGGCTTTCACCATTATTTTGGGTTTTTGATATCCTCATAAATTTGATTTTCTTGGTGTTTATTGATAATCCATATTCCTCTCCATACTCAACTATCTTGTTCATTAGCTTTTGGAGGTCTCGGAGGTTGTCTGTTATAATGATAGTATCGTCCGCATATCTAATGTTGTTAATTGGTGTTCCATTGACCTTGATTCCCGCTGTTTCTCCCTCAAGAGCTCTTTTCATAATTTCTTCAGAGTATGCATTGAATAGTAGTGGTGACAATACACACCCCTGTCGCACTCCTCTTTTAACTTCGAACTCTTCTGATGTGTGTTCATTAATGCGTACGTGTGCCTGCTGTTTATTATAAAACAAGATTTATTAAGAAAAATGAGTATATAACATGTTATTTTTGGTGGTGGTAATCGTAAATGGAGGTAATCGTAAATCGTAATCGTTTCACATTTGAAACAAACAAGCTGCGTATCAGATTTTTTACACAGCTTACACCTCTTCTTGCCATTTCGATCAACCCGAACTGGAAAATGGTTTTCACCATCAAAACGTACCTCAACAACTTGATGAACCGCTCTTTTTCCAACACCAGATGAACTAGTTTTATTAGAAGAACCAGGTTCACCATTTCGAGCTGATGATGGTCGACAGGCCGATGCTATCTCTTCACGGAATTCTGGAATAGAAATCTGGAGATAGAAGCCTCTCCTCTTGGCAACAGTCACTGGAATTATTTGCCTTTTAGGCACGTATACGTTTATATAGTATAAATGCGTTTGTGGCGGCCATATCGACAAAATGATTATTCGGAATATCCGAATCATAATAATTCTGCGTTTAGCTCGAATGTGATATCGATCCATAAGGCCATCCATCAAATCGACTCCACCCATGTGAGCATTATATTCACGTATGATTTGTGGACAATCAACTTCGATGTGTTTCATTTGCTTCCTGTCATAACGAGGTACTTTTGCTATTTGTTGATTTGGAGAGGTTCTTATAAAAGGTTCAATGCCAACATATGTCGATGCCAGGCGGATACATGTGTTTTCCTTCCATAACACAGTGTTGACGTCAATCCCATAACTTGAGGTCATGTATTCTATGGAAAACCCTCTACTTTCTTTATTTACTTCACTATCAGTCGGCAGTTTACACGCTGGTAAACGATTAGCTACAAATAAAAAATTGAAACATGTATCATTTTAAATAATAAAAACTACTGAAAATTTAAGTACCTCTTACTGTGCCTAAACTATAAATTCCTCTTGCACGTAAATATACCAACAGAATAAGCGAAGTATAGAGGTTGTCAAAATACAGGATGTGATGCACGAAATTAGGAATCGTTTGTGATAAACGAACCACAACATTTGATGTTGCTCCTAGGTCTGGTATACCAGGCAAGACTACATTATCTCCAGCACCATTGTAGATTTCAAAACGATAGGCAAAACCATGTGAATCACACAAAACAAACAATGTCACACCCCATTTGTGCGGCTTATTTGGCATATATTGACGCAAATGGTGTTTCGTTTTTGTATAGCACATCTGTTCATTAATACAAAGTCTAGCCGTTTTGGGGATGGAATCAAACCTGTCATTCAGTTTGTTAGCTAGCGTACGAATCCGAAATAATGAATCATATCCTGGTTGACCTTCCTTCTTCCGCTGTGATTCATCTTGAAAGGATAAATACTTCTTGATGGCAATAAATCGTTTCGATGTCATACAGTTTTGAATTTTCACAAAAGCATTGTTTCCCTAATAACTATCTATGTTGGGATAGCGATATATAGACATGTACAGCGTTATACCAATGTAATGTCTTATTTCGTCTGTAGTTGTGCCGAATGTTGTATTTATATTTTTTTCCAAAGCACAACGGTTTGTCTCTTCAGCAATAAGTTTAACGATATAGTCGTTAAAAAAATAATTAAATAATTGCATCGGTGTTTGAAGCTGTTTGACTATCCTAGGAAGGGATGAATCGCCACGAAAAGCCACCTCATTTACATGTAAATGCATTGAGCGATTACACCACGTCAATTTGGAAAGTTCTTTCGAGTTTTTTGATATTATATTGAGAGCTGTAATAAAAAAGACAATATATCTAACTTATAAATATGTTTTCTATATAATCTTACCTCCTCCAGTAAAACCACCATCATGAGGTTGAATTAATGGCCCAGTACCTTCAAGAGTTGGCAATGGAGATTGAGCTCTTTTGGCTGGTTTAAAACATGCATTTATAGAAGTGGATGTTGATGGTTCTTGTAATCCAAAACTAATGTTAAAGAAGCTGCTGGTTGATCAACATTGCTAATATCCATTGACAAATTTATATCATTTACAAATGCATCAGTTGTCTCAGCTTCAAGCATTTCCTAAATGCATTCGTCAATAACTTGTGATTTAGCTTCTGATACCTCGGATAGGCTATAAGGCTTTTCAGGCTCAATACTATTATCAACATAGTCGGGATCCACAATACTATCGTCACTACTATAAATGCTATCGTCGATTTCAACGGAATCAAAAAGTCGAATAATCAGACAATTCTTCCAAATTGATTTTGTTCTTATGGTTACGATTTAGACGATGCATGTATCACAGAAGAGAAAAATAATAGAACAACAGGGAAATAAGCATGTTCCTACGCACAAAAGGTAACAAAATTTCATACTAAAGGGGATATTTTTTATACGTAAACCGGCAAGACCCTCTTGAGACTGTCTTGGTAATTTTGATTATAAAGTCTATTTCTACAATAGTTTTTAATAAAAGCTTATTATTAGACTTCGGCAAATATGCATATTGCATATTTTGCATATTGTGCATATTTTATGCAAATATTTCATATTTTGGCATATTTGTATAAAAGTTTGCATAAAGTGCATAAAAGTTCAGATTTTTATACTGTATTTGGAAATTTTTAAACATACCAATTTATTTCAATTCTTGTATAAAATTTTGTAGTCATTTTAATCAAGAAATGATCTAAGTACGTAATCTCTACAGGTACAAAACATTTACAATTTCAAAGAAGATCAATTTAAGTAGCCCTCAACATTCTTAGAAAGTCTCGGTCACTGAGGCATTCAGTTATTGGATAATCGCTAAGGGTTCGCTCATTTGCATTTTATGATCTAATCCCCAAATCTATCTACAATTTATTGTATCTTAACAGCAGGTAAACGGCTAATAGTTTTGTTCCTAATTTAGGGATTTTCCAAAATCTCCCAGTTTATTGAATTAGGTACCTAAACATTTCTAATTTGATGCTCAGATTTGTAAATCATTTTTGTTTTGATATTCAAAGCGTAAACACTCGTTGTGCGTAACAAAAAGGAAGATTGTGATTTTATAATGCCTAAAACAACCAGTGCTTCAACTTGGATTAAACCTTATAAAGAGCTGTCTATGGATATGGGAAAAATCTACTGTTCAGTCTGTGGCAAAATTGTAAGTATCTAATATTTTCTATTAAATATCTAATATTTCATACATACAGGGTGTTTCCAAATGACACTTACAACGTTTGACTGTAGATACTTCTCGAAAAATTGAACAAAACGATATAGTTAATGAGGGGTCAAACTTATTTACTTTTCGAGATATAGGGTGTTAAAATTAAAAAAAATTAAATTCTTTTAGTTAATAACAACAATAACTTTAAAACCAATAAACGTATTTACTTGAAATTTAGTACTCGTAGGTTGTTTTTAAATGAACTTGGGAAAAAATTGTCCATGGTACAATACAATGGTGTGTATTTAGAAAAATTTTTCACCTTTACTTTTTTTTATGAAGTCAGCTATTCTAAAACACAATTATTTTTATTGTAATTGAATTAACAAAAAAAAAAACTTTTGTTGAATTTTAAAATAAGTTATATGATGTACTAATGGTTAGTAACAAAAACTAATTTGTGGATTAATACTGCATTTAAAACACTTAGCGAGTGTTTTTTTTTTCAAACCAGTTATTTGATTAACCAAAAACACCTTGTATATTTTTATATTTTAAAGGTTGGGTTAAAATAAAGGTTTTTATTTTTATTTATAGATAGCATGTGAGAAGAAATTTCAGATAGACCAACATGTGAGAACTGCTTCACACATTGCAAAAAAAGGAAAAATAGGAGGAAAACATCAAACTTCAATGGCTAAATGTTTCCAATCTACTTCAAAAAAATTAGATGAGCAAGAAACTTTTAATGAAGACTTGTGTCGCGCATTAGTGTCTGCAAACATACCGCTTTAAAAATTAGCAAATGTAAATTTTAGTTCGTTTCTAAAAAAATATTGCAAACTTAATGTTCCAAGTGATCGGTCTCTAAGAAGAAATAATGTGAACGGGCTATACTCGTCGGTGTTAATTAATATTAAGGAAGAAATTGCAGATAATTATTTTTACATATCTGTAGACGAAACCACTGATTCCTCAGGAAAGTATATTGCTCATTTATTGATTGGTGTTCTTAAAGAAGATACCTTACCAAAATCTCATCTTATTTCATGCCAGCAACTTGAGAAAACAAATGCTTTAACAATTTCGCGTTTTATACAAGAAACATTAGCAACTTTTTTTCTTCTGACAACTATTCCTTCTAATAAATTACTGCTTATTTTATCGGATGCTGCTCCTTATATGGTGAAAGCAGGACAAAATTTAAAAATATTTTTCCCAGATTTAATACATGTTACTTGTGTAGCGCATGGATTAAACAGAGTTGCAGAGGAAATACGAAAAAAGTTTCCTCTTGTAAATACCATGATATCCAGTGTCAAAAAAGTATTTCTTAAATCTCCTATAAGAATTCAACTTTATAAAGAAATGCTACCTAACATTCCTCTTCCACCACAACCTATTTTAACGCGATGGGGAACATAGTTAGAAGCAGTTAATTTTTATGCAGATCATTTTGTTAAAATAAAGAACATAATTGATACGTTAACAGATGAAAGTTCCCAATCTCTTTTGGATTCTAAACAAACTTTTCAGAGTAACTTGCTTCAACAAGAACTTTCATTTATAAAATCAAATTTTAGTTTTGTTCAAAAAACAATTACTCAGTTAGAATCACCAAAACTGTCATTGTTCGAAAGTACAGCATTAATAAAAGAATTTGCGTCATGTTGTCGGAACGTTAGAGGTAATATTGGAAAAGATATTTTAAAAAAATTTGAAGCTACTATGAAAAAAATAAAGGTTAGCATATTCTTTCTGAAGTAGTCAGTGTTCTAGCTGGAAATATTTCGGAAACAATTAATTTAGAACCAAATGTTTTGGTTAGTTTGAAAAATGCTCCCGTTACATCAGTTGATGTTGAACGAAGTTTTTCCATATATAAATATATGTACTCAGATAGAAGCCACAAGTTTTTGTTAGAAAATTTTGAACACCACTTGGTCATTTATTGTTACCATAATTCTAAATAAGTTTATTCATACTTAAAAATGATGTAGTTACTTAAAATAAATGTAAATCTTAATGAATAGTAGGAAATATTTAGTTATGTACACTTTTTTTTTTAAATAAAATTGTTACTATTTTACGATTTTTTTATTTATTTGTATGCATATTTTGTAAAATATTTGCATATTTTCGGGTAAACACGTGCATATTTATGCGCATATTTTCTACATTTTTATTTGCATATTTGCCGAAGTCTACTTATTATATTACTGAAACAGGAAATATAATCTACCTATTATAAAACTATATCAAGTTGATCACTTTAATCTAAACGTGTTTTTTGACGATTTAAAAATAATGTTTATGAAGAAATAATTTTCACTGCCACTTTATGGGATGTTAGCACTTTAGTAACGATAATAAGGTAATCGTAACGTCAAGTAAGGTTTTTTAAAGATGAATGTCGTTACTGTGGCAGTAAAAACCATTTGGATTCAGTATAAGCGTTGACCGTCTTAAGACGATCTTGCCTGTTAGAGGGTTAAGTAAAATTAGCAATTTCTGCAATGCTAATATACTTGCAAACTATTTTGAAAGCTAAGATTGTTTAAATGAAAAAGTGACTAAAAAAATTAAATAAAATATCCTTTATATTTTATTTATATTATTATCTCTGTCACGCAGTGGAAAATTCAATAAAAGGGTTTATGAGGATAACACACCACTGTGATTGTGGTTTCGCTGAAATTTAATGCGTATATCCTGACGTGAATGTTTGTCATCTGACCCAATTCCAATTATACCCTAGTTTAAATTTAAATTATATTATATATATATAAATATAGGTATATGGACAATATTCTTTCTGGAAGAATTGAGATCCTACATATTTTAGTGTAGAATCTAGCTGTTGTTTTCTGTAGGTGGTGTCTACATATTTGTGTGAAACCAAGGTAAGAAAAGTTATGTAACAAATACCTCAAAATGACGTTTAAGGTTAAGTTAAAGTAAACATTGCAAAAATGTGTTCTACAGAAAAATGTTGTTTTTATTGCAAAAAAGTTGTAGATGCTGTGATTTGTAGCATCTGCATGAGAAATTACTAATACGATAGTTGTGCTAGGAAATCCGACGCAATCAAAGGAAATACAGTAAAATGTGGTCACTGTGCAAAAAGTGACATTAAGTCAGCAGAAATTGCAATTTAATTATTGAAACCAAATGAAATCATCGAGTTTCATAACTCTTTTTCGAAGATTGAAGAATCTATGGCTTTTTTAAGTGGAAAATTTGATTCTCTCTTGTTGGAAAACCGAAGTGCTCTACAAGAATTGCGAGATACGAAGAAAGAAAATATAAAATTAAAAACCAAAGTCATACATTTAGAGAAAAGAATCTGCGAATTAGAAAATCTGTGATCTAGAGATTCATGGAACCCAAATTAAAAATGAACATCCTAAAGAGGTTCTAATGGAAATTGCTAGTTATCTTTTATCATGTAATTTGACTACTCAGGATGTGTCAGACTGTTACAACCAACAAACTAAAAATGGATCAGTAATTGTGCTATAATTGAGGTCTCTAGATATTAAAACAAAAGTTATTTCAGTAAGGAAAAATAGTAAGATATACTCAAATATGATAAAATCCACAAGGAAAATGAAATTTTTGTAGTTGGCTGTAAACCACCAATCACAAAAGTTTATTTAAAATCCTTTATAAAAGGTATATAATTTTAAATCCCTTTGGGGCTACATCACACAACGTTTTCTGGCTAAAAAGCCCATCAACTGTGTTTTGTTACTAGGTGCATATGATTGAAGCCATTAAATACCTGGGTAAAACCTTTTAGATGGTACAAAATTTAATATGTCTTACATTGTATTTAAAAATATGTTTGATGTTCGAGTATTTCTCAGATAACCTGCATGGCAATGTAAGACTCCCACTAGGGGTTGCTGCTGACCCTCAGACGATGTCTGATTGGGTTCTAGATGGCAACTCAAAGGTATATAATTTAAAATCCCATTCGGGCTACATCACAGAACTTTTTCGGGCTAAAAAGCTCATCACCTGTGTTTTGTTACTAGGTGCATATGAGTGAAGCCACTAAATACCTGGGTGAAAACACTTTAGAAGATACAAAATTTAATATGACTTACATTGTATTTAAAAATATGTTTGATGTTTGAGTATTTCTCAGATAACTTGCATGACAACGTAAGACTCCCACTAGGGGGTTGCTGCTAACCCTCAGACGATGTCTGAACACCAATCACAAACAGCTTCATCCTCTTACAGTATTACAGAACAGGACTACTAAATATGTTCTTCAACTGCCACGCCTTCATCCAACAGAAGATTTTTACTGACCAAGAAGAATACTCAATACTGAATCAATGTATACTATGCAAGTTTGTGTATTAATTCATAGATGTAAGCTTTCTCAAGTACTTACAAATATTGTCCTAACACCTAACACTGACTGAAGATGTACATGACTACCATACTAGGAAACTGTACTTTTCGTACAGATAGAATGCTAACTTCTGGTGTATAAAGAAGCATATATTCAAATGGCCTGATCTTGTATAATAAGCTGCCTAGTAATATGAACGAAAGTCAACTAGACTAGTGCCTTCATTGTTGTAGCGGCCTGTTAAAAATGATGATAAGGTAAGAAGAATAATCCACCCTTATAAATCTTATATTGTCGAAAATTTGTAAATTATGAGGACCTACTTAAGTAGAAATAATTCTGCAAATTTTTAAGGTTAGAATGGAATGGAATGGTTAATTGAAATAAGAACGGTGTCAACTTCTCATAATTATGCACTCACGGTAGATAACAATCGAATAACTAGAGTGGATAAAATGGCTGCAGACGCAACAAAAAAGGCAGAGTTCGTAGAAAGCAGGAGCAAAAGGATGCTCGAGATATTTTAGCACGAAGCACGTCGCTATCTGGGTCTGGAATAGACGACACTGTGTGAGTAAAAATAATAAGCTTTTTTTTAAACAAGTTTTTCTCGCAATAATTTTTTTCAAGACGGTGTTCACTGTATCTCAAAAACTACTTCATCGATCCTTCTCAAATTTTGCACACTTCTTTTATAAATAAATTACTAGGTCGCAACGTTGATATATTGTCCATTTTGTGGCTATAATTAATTTTACAACATCAAATTATACAAATTTTAACAACATTTTTTCGAAAATTAAAAAAATTCGTCTTTTTATACTTTTAAAATTTAAAAAAACGATAAAATAAACAATATCTTGACGTTGCGACCTAGGAAAACTCATAAACTAACGAAATCTTTTTGGTTTTTTTGTCAACAGATGATCCAGTTATAAGTTTCGATGAGCACCGCAAAGTAACTTATTTTTGTTTATTTTGGAAAATTAGCTGTCATTTTCATAATTTTTAATATTTTTGTACCAAAATTTCAGATAATACTCTTGAAATGTTCTATAATATACTAATGTTATAAAGAAATTTATGTCAAACAATTTTTCAAAAAAAAATCTTAAAGAAATGTTTAAAATATTGAAAATAAACCCTACCACCTTCCTTAAACCACCACTGTGTTTATTCCTGGGTTCTGGATTTACCACTTATTTACCAAAGTTATACATAAGTCAAGGCACTATATTACTGGATGTTATACCTTATATAGCCCAGTCTGGTTAAAAAAAAGGTGGAAAAATGTTTCGCAGATATCTGAAGCTTTTAAGACATAGGTGGGGGATACTAGATGATGAATAGATGAAAAGATACTCCTTTACCTTGCGTTTTTTTTTAAGCAATATTTATGGTCACAATTTGATGTTTTGTCTATAAATTTTTTGCCTTATATTTTAAATAAACAATATTTATGTCATTTTTTTATGTCAAGAATATCTTTATTTTCCCGTTTTTTTAATTAAAATTGATAAATAATTTACAGAGATATTTGCAAAAAAGTAGTTTTTTTGCACTAATTTATAAATTTTATTAATTTTTTTATTAACAAAATAAAATGGTATTAATACATTTAAACATTAAGGAATTACCATCTTTTAGATTTGTGCGAAATTTCCTCCCGATCAGTCAAATATTTTATAAGTTATTTAATTTGTTTATCCCTGAGGCTAATTATTTAAACTATTGAGCTTGCCCTATGCATGATGCTAGACACATTCAGCAAATTTCATAGGATTCTTTAAGACTTAGACTATCTCAGAAGTTAAATGGATATTGAGTTTTCATCGAAATTATTTACAAAATAAACGTTTGAAAAAGGGGTATGTTTATTACTTATAAACAATTGTAATAACTTCTATATTTTTCAAGCTTTAGACTTGTACGTACAACCATTGAATAGCTGGTAACAAAGCTCACATTAAAAAATAAAAAACCTTCTATGACCAATAGGAACGAAGTTAGTGACTATTTATAAAAAAAATCATATCTCCATTGTTTATAAACATTAAGAAGTAAAATTTGCACAAATTTTGAATGAAAATCTACACTTTATATTGAAACTTATAGCTATAAAATTTATCTAATTTTTCGAAACGACGGTACTTTCGAAAGATCGACATAGGAAAGTGAAGAGGATATCTGTTTCAGCTCCGTTTTTTTTTTCGGCATCGAAACTTCAAATTGCAACACCTAGGAAAAATTTACATTATCTCGGCTTCCTTTGCAGCTGCAAGCCTCTTTTTTTTATTCTGGGGTAGCTCGTCGAAATATGAATAACTACATAGTTTTCACTGGCCGGAAAATATGGGAAAACTCGGAAAAATTGAGTCCATTTGAAATTCACCCTAAATACTTATTTTTTTTTTAATTTGCTCGAATAGTCTGTCGCAGTATTAATAATGATGACATAATTTTCACCCCCCATAAATCTCGGAAAATCCCGGAAAATCAACATATGTTTTTTTATTTTATATCAATGATGTAATAATACTTATATATTTTATAAATTAAATTTCAGGTAATTCATTATATTACACATAGGTACACATTATATTCCTTATATTAATTATAATTGTTTGTATTTTTATAATTAACAATATTGATTTTTATTCTATTTTTCTTACAAATATGATATACAATATTAATCTAATCTGCCTTACTGCTTTGATAAAATAAGTCGATTTTTTCATCGCTTTCATCGTTCGTAATAACAAATACCTTTTTCAAATTACCTCCTCGACAGTTATATACATGGGCATTTCCACAACATACCAAAGAAAAAATAGTGAGAAATCAAATAGTCTACATTATGATAGCAAGGAGGTATCATAATGCTGTTAAATGTATTAAGACGTACCCAGGAGCTGATATAGGCTCAGATGATAACCCGGTAGTTACTGTGATAGAGGCGAGACCAAAAAAGATTAGAAGACCACACAGAAAGGCACTAAATTTAAATAAACTTGGAAACAAAAATTTACGCCAAGAAACAGGAGAAGAAATAAATGAAAACCTCCGTTCAGTGCAGCAACAAATTAACGATACAAACAACGTTAACCAAAAATTAAAGTACATAAATACAGCTGTACAAACAGCAGGATAGAAACATCTTACAAAAACAACAACAAAGAATAAGGGGTGGTGTCCAATATCAAATCTTCAGAATTCATATCCGAAATTGGACAGTATAATTTTATCACCCAGTAGACCGAATGAATCTATTTGTTATTAAATACACACACGTAGTTAATTAGGTTACATACACATTTGGTCAATTATAAATAATAATTTGGACATCAGTCAAAAGTACTGACAAAGTTAAACAATTTACATAAATTAAATACACATATCACGCTAGGTACGCGAAAAATATTGACCCAAATAGAATTTATATAAAACTAATATCTCTTGACTAGAGAAGCATTCAATCAATATTCACTCAACGAACATATAGTCTTCAACGATCAACTTCATCAGTCTCTACTCAAAGTAATCCTGGGTCTACACCCATAGTGTACGTCTCAACAATAAACTCTGCTACTATTATTTGGTGTTTCCATTACAACAGAACGAACATCTTCACTGAGCCAACGAAGGGAATTTGTTCAGGTGGATAACACAAGATATACTAGACTTGATGGAACAAAGAAGAAAGATGAAGAATTACCCAGACAAATACAAAGAAATAAATAAACACATAAAAAAGAGAATAAAAGAAGCCAAAGAGGAGTGGATTAAAGAACGATGTGAAGAAATGGAAACCTATGAGAAAAAGTACGATGCGTTCAATATGCACAAAAAAGTAAAAGAGATAACAGGAAGCATAAAGAAATGCCAAATAGGTAAACTTAAAGACAAAGATGGAAATCTTATTGTAGATCTAGAGAATAAAATAAAAAGATGGACAGAATACCTGAATGAATTATTTGAAGACGATAGAAACAACTTAACTCAGATAATCAATGCAACTGGGCCAGACATATTGAAAGAAGAAGTAGAATACGCAATAAGAAACGCTAAAAATGGAAAAGCAAATGGACCTGATGAAATTCCTACAGAACTGTTGAAGCTTTTGAATGATAAATGCGTAACCATAATATTAAATTTTGCAGCGAGGAGCTAAAACAGTTTCCCCTCCCCTTTCCTATGTCGATCTTTCGAAAGTAACTTCGTTTCGAAAGGTTTTAAGTTTCGAAAAATTGGATGAATTTTATAGCCATAAAATTCAATATAAAGTTTAGATTTTCATTCAAAATTTGTGCAAATTTTACTTCTTAATGTTTATAAACAATGGAGATATAATTAACAAAAAAATTGTCGCTAACTTCGTTCCTATTGTTCATAGAAGGTTTATTTTTTTTGTTAAATATGAGTTTTTTTACCAGCTATCTAATGGTTGTACGTACAAGTCTGTATTATGAAAAATGTAGAAGTTATTTCAATTGTTTATAAGTAAAAAACATTCCCTTTTTTCAAATGTTTATTTTGTAAATAATTTCAATGAAAACTCAATATTCATTTAATTTATGAGATAGTATAAGTCTTAAAGAATCCTATGAAATTTGTTAAATGTCTCTAGCATCATTCATAGGGCAAGTTTAATGGTTTAAATAATTAGTCCCAAGGATAAACAAATTGAATAACTTTTAAATTATTTGACTGATCGGGGGGAAATTTCTCACAAATTTAAAGGACGGTAATTCCTCAATGCTGAAATGTATTAATATCATTTTATTTTGTTAATAAAAAAATTAATTAAATTTATAAATTAGTGCAAAAAAACTGCTTTTTTGCAAATATCTCCGTAAATTATTTATCAATTTTAATTGAAAAAACGGGAAAATAAAGATATTCTTGACATAAAAAAATGACATAAATATTGTTTATTTAAAATATAAGGCAAAAAATTTATAGACAAAAAATCAAATTGTGACCATAAATTATTGCTTAAAAAAAACGCAAGGTAAAACTAGGAGTATCTTTTCATCTATTTATCATCTAGTATCCCCCACCTATGTCTTAAAAGCTTCAGATATCTGCGAAACATTTTGCCGTGAAATCGATGATTTTTGTATAACCAGACTGGGCTAATATGACTTGCCACTACTTGATGAAATGCAAGTACCAAAACTACTCATGGTGCAGTCGAAGCACAAACATTTAGGCAAAATGGCATATTACGGCGATCTCTGTAAATCTAGTTACATAAATGATTATTGAATTTAAATGACTACAAATTAGCTAAATCAAATAACAAGAATGTAGAATTACTGCAAACAAAAATAGAGAAATATAAAATCATGCAGAACACTAAACACAAAATACTAGAAAATAAAAATCGAAAGGTCCCGGATACATTACATACATTATTCCGTATGGTACATCAAATATTTAAGAAAAAACTAATTGAAAACGAATACCCGACCGAGTGGACACAATTATAATATTACATCCATATATACGAAAGAAAATAGACAAAAACATAAGAAAACTATCGAGGAATGATTGTAATATTTTTTTTGGACGGACTATGTGGAAAAGTCTTACAGGAAAAATTCGAAACAGACAAGAGGTAAAAAATTGGAGAAGACCAAGTAGGATTTATAATTAAAAAACCATACATAGATCACTTTATAACAATTCATAGAAAAAGGCGTGGTCAACTAGCATCAATAGACCTTAAGAAGGCATAATCTTATTACCTAATTAACTGCGGTATCCAAACTAAACTATGGGAAGCAATTCTAGTGGGACCAGAGATAACAACAGTTACAAAGGATTGTTAACGATACGAGAGAATACGTGAGCTGTCTTAGTTATCATAATGAAGAAGTGACAATTGCAACGGCATTAGTACGAGTAAGAGACTCAAAAGAAAGCTCGCAGTTGATGAAAGCGTAGCTTGATCAAGGTTAGTAATCATCATTTATTATGGAGCAGGCCGCTACAAGTCTCGGAATAAAAAGAAAGGCTGTCCACGCCCAGATATCTGGAATTGGCAATGAGGATCAAAGGATATCAAAATGGAGCGTGATATTAAACATAGAAGTACATTTCAAAAATAAATTTGAAATGCAGATCCTACAAAAAATAACAAAGAATCTACCAGATAAGGAGATACATATAAAAGAAAGGAACCATAGGAAGTTCGTCCTGCTTTAGTTCTCCTTTTGTCCATTTGGGAGGTGTATTTGTGTTTCTACGGAATTTTCGCAAAATTCGCATATTGCTCTAAAAGCTTTGTTCATGTGTCCAGCAATAACTCCTGTGATTTATCTGTTTAGTGCAGTCTTTAGTCTCTTTTAACGGCATTTTTACGTGGTGGAGCAGAAGGTGATGAGTTTCGCAAAACTACCAAAAGCGGCGATAGCCATAATAAAGTAGCCCCTAAAATTAGGGACAAAACATACAACAAATTTAAGATGACTGCAAGGCTGCTTTACATTACCTACTTTGTTAAGTTCAAAATATTTTAAGAGAAAGTTCTACAACCATGGAAAAGAAAGTGGAAAGGAATAGGCAATAGTAGAAGCTCTATATAGTTTTACAAATACAAATGATTTTTCGGTAGTTTTTCAGGAAATCGATTACCGTACAGTTAGTACTGGTTTACCAATATAGAGACAAGAATAGATCAATCTTCCCAATATGTGGTAAGCCTCATTCGGCTAAAACTTTTTTTTAACAACTTTCCAGATATCATCTCAGATCATCATGCACACATAGCGCTACCTAAGAAAATAATAATCATGAATCTATTTATTTTCATACGATTTCAGACCTTATTTTATATAATCTACAGTAACTACCAAATTAGGGTAACTTACGAAAGCCAAAAAAATAAATTTTTTAAATATAAAATGTAAATTTGTAACAATTATTTGATAACTCATTGTTCTCGAAGTAATATTTCTTCTTAATAATCTACAATATTTAATTTAAGGAAATAATCATCATTATTCTCGTACTAGATATAAAAGATGTACCATATCATTAAAATAATGTAACTTATTCAATTTTATAATTATATTTGGTTTTTGCAAACCATTTCTTTTATATCATATTTAATAATGTTTAAATAAAATTTGTATCTAATAGTAACAATTAAACGAAAAGTAAAGTATAGAATATCAAAAAACTCATGGAAACGTATTATTTATAATAATTAAAGCAGCACTTTAAAAACAAAATCATTTATCATCATGTAATTATTAAATTTAAAATTTTATTTTATTATAGCAAATTATTTCATTTATACAACCTATAAATATTTAAGAATTTATAAATATTAAACTTAACTATAATAAAATGCATGTTTTATTTATAAAAAGTAGATCAACCTAGCTTTTAAAAAGCTAAAAAAAATTAAAAATATCCTTTAAATACTTGAAAATAATTATATAAATATTTTAATTCAAAATTAAAAATTTTCCCTGTAATTATAACAATGAGAAATTATCGCTGCGATTATGAGACCGAAAGCGCGTGACGACACTGACGGATGTTTCTTTGATTTAATTCGAGGCTAGAAGTTCCCCAGGTCGTCCAAAAGAAAAGTTGACGTAAAACACGGGCCACGATGATTGGGATGTTCTCACGGCATCGGCATTTGTGGGCTAGCAGCTTCAGCATAAGCATCAGCAAGAAAAGGGCTAAGATCGATAGGATAGCAGAGCAAAGCAAAGTGGAGTAAAATGTAGGTTAGCAAAAGCATTGTACCGATGGGATGGCAGGGCGGTGGCACAGAATCAATAAGCTGCCGGTGGTGGCGGCGGTGCTGGTGCCGCTCTAGTATAAATCCCGCTCGACAGTCGCCACTTTCCACTTGCCACCGACCTTTATTCTCCGCGTTGCCTATCCGCCAAATTATTGTCCGTGTTGACGGATGAAATATTGCCATGCCCATGCCCATACTCAAGCAATGCCTCTAACTAGCAACGCGGCGATTAAAACCAATAACGGGACAGTAAAACACGGCTACATCCGCAGGAGCACAAGCGTCCGACAAATTGGCGGGAAAACTTAATTCATGACAAAATGTACCTGTTTTTGCAGGAGAACAGTGCCCATCGGCGATAGTTTTCCCCGGAGATGGCTGCTTTAAGTCCTCGCCTGCTGTTGGAACTGACATGGTTCTTTATGATTCCAACCTCCACTGAGTACTCATATGATGATGGAGACACCAGATACGGGACACGGCCGCCTCTCTGGACCGGACCACACAAACTACCGATTGTTTCTGCCGCCGCTGAGTTACTGAGATCGGAGGATCGTTGAGATCCCGAGCGCAGCATCCACCACCGTCAGCCCTAGATCCGCTCCCGCCCCCTGTACACCAACCCTTCACAGCCGACACCACTTCCCTCTTCCCTGCCGATGTCGCTTTGTGATGCTTGCTTGGACTATATTCAGGTCCGTTTGTCAATTTTTTAAGTTTTCCCTGTATGCCCTCTTTATTGGTTTGCCTTTACACTACAACTTCCTTAAAATTTAGGTGGCAACTTTACCTGAAGTTTTAGTAATAGTAAATTTTATTAAATTTTATTTTTTAAAATATTATTTAAAAAACCATTAATAAATATTAAATTTAAAATAAAGATAGCAACTGTATTTATAAAAAATCTCTATATAATTTTTTAAGATAAATTTTATAAATTTATCGGAATTTAAACAATGTTTGAATAATTATTTTAACAAATACGCAAACTTTTTTAAATTTATAAACAAATATAAATTATTAAAGAGAAAACTTACACTCCGTTCCTATATCAAACTACTGTGTAAAATTCATTTTTGTAGGGTTCCTTTAAGCCAAATAAAATATTTTTCATTAAATATTCAATCTGATTGAATTAAATTGGTTTTAGTCCAGTTGTCAGAGATTTGACCTCTAAAAATCATACGAACAAGCTGAATTTTGCTAAGAATGTCAATTTTGGGATGCCAAAAATATGCAAAAAAGAAACAACGGTTGAAACGACCGGCGATGTTGAAAACCAGTTACGCTCGCGAAAAAATTTTTAAATGAAATTTGTATCAACTAGACGGTAAACATTTGATATCTTTTGATCAGTGTCCTATCGACAAAAATAAAAATGCATTTTAAAGGTGAAGAGTACAGCTTATGTATGTAATCTTTGTATTTGGCCGCAAATAAAGTCAGTTTCTATAAATATGTTCAATAAATCACAATTGCGCGATTTTTGCTATTTTTTTTTATTTTCATGAATTTTTACGATTCTCATAAAATGTACTATTCCAATGACCGGTCGTATTTAGTGGAATTTCCATTGCTAGAGTTTGCTAGTCTTTAAAATATATACCAAAAAATTTGGATTTTAGACTCTAACAATGGAAATTCCATAGTGACTGGTCAATGAAAGCGATACATTTTATTGATCTCATGAGAATCATAAAAAGGCAAAAATTGTGCCACGGTTATTTATTTAACATCTTTACAAAAACTGAATTTATTTACAGTAAAATACAAAAATGGCATACGAAAGCTGCACTCTTCATCAGTCTCAAAATATGACATCAAAAGATGTTATATTTTTACCGTCGAGTTGATATAATATATATATATATATATATATATATATATATATATATATATATATATATATATATATATATATATATATAAGCGAGGTTCCTACAGCCTCTGCCGCTTCTCGCATTTCGACCGCCGCCATCATTTTCTGTCCATCCATTCGTCTTCTTTGATGGCTGGCTCTATCTCTCATTATGTGCCGTACATTTTCTTTCCAGGCAACTGAAGGCCTTCCCCTTCTTCTTCTTTGTTGTGGTATGTAATTTAAAGCTTTCTTTGGCCGTTTATCTTCATTCATTTGCTTCACGTGATCATACCACAGTAGTTGTCGCGTTTCAATTCTGTCTACACTGAAATATACAGTATTTGTTCTCCTTCTAATATCTTCATTCCTGATATGACCCTTTTTGGATACACCACACGCTCTCCTTAAAAAATCCATTTCTACTACTTCTATTCTTTTTCTATATTTTTTTGTGATCTGCCAAACTTCTGCACCATAAGTCATAATAGGCTCTACCAAGGTTCGATAGATTGTCAATTTCGTTTCTTTTCTAATATGTTTAGACCATAGTAGAGAGTTCAGAATGTTTACCGCTTTTTTTCCCTGCTGCGTTCTGTTTTCGATGTCTCTTTTGGTAGTGCCTTCTTTAGATATTAGAGATCCGAGATATTTATATTCATTGCATGTTTTTGTATTTCTAATTTCTAACTCTGGATCTTCTTCATCATATCCCATTTTAAGATACTCTCTCTTTGATATATTCACTCTGAGGACCCATTTTTCATATTCTTTCTTTAGTTTTCTAAACATGTAGTCCATGTCTTCCTCATCATTCGCTACAACTACCTGATCATCTGCGAAAAATAAAGTTGTTAGACATTTACCACCGCCTATGTCTATTTCCATTCTGGATACTTGTTTCCTTCACTGCTCTAGCGATGATTGAATATATATTTTAAATAAGGTTGGAGATAGACAACATCCTTGTTTAAGCCCCTTTGTTATTGGAAATATTTCAAATATAAAGTGTCCTTCTTTAACGACACTTCTTGCATTTTTGTATATATTTGCGATAACATCCACATACTCTCTACTGAGACCTACTTTCGTCAATGTTTGAAACAGATTTTTAAAAGATACCGTATCGTATGCCTTCTCTTAATCTACAAACAATTGGTGGGTAGATAGATTCCTTGCCTTCCGTTTTTCGATTACCTGCTGCAGAACGAATATACCACCAGGGCACGATCTTCCTGTACGAAATCCATTTTGTTCTTCTATGTCTTCGTATTCTGATTCTATTCTTTCTTTTACTATTCGACCATACAACCTTCCCACTTACCATTTTTCGATCTTTTGAGGGCATCGCTTAACTCTCCGGTTGTTATCTCAATTATTTGTGTATGTTCGAATATTTCTTCCATTTCGATCTCTTGGAATTTATATCTATCCTCTGTCAGTAAGACCTCATAATGGTGTTTCCACTGTTTCAGATCTATTAACTGTAAGTTAGATTTTTCCTTTCCTTCCCTCTGGAGAGACTTTATCACCTTCCACGCTTGCCCAACTCTTGTTCCATCCATATACCTATCCACCTCTGTACATCTTCGATCTCACATCTCATTTTTACTTTTTACTACTTCTCTTTATACATCTTGATTTAATTTTTTATATATCTTGTAATCTTCCTCCTTTCTCGTTGACATCCATTTCTGATAAGCAGTTTTCTTCTTGTTTACTAACGTTTGCATATTCTCCTACCACCATTCTTGATTTTTTGTTTCATGTTTGTCTTTATACCAAAAAATTTCACTTGCAGTCTCATGAATGCATTTTTTAAGCTGCTGTTATAATTCTTCCGCTGGTAATTTTTCTCGATCCACATTTTGTAATTTTGTGGCCAGTTGTAATTTGTAAAGAAATTTTGTTGAATCTTCTTTTAAGCTTTCTAGGTTATATTTAGGGGATGTTACTTCTTGTCCCTTTTCTATATTCTGTACCTGAGTGTTATTGTTTTTGCGATAGTTAACTATCACGTTGGCCATAAGTACACGATGGTCGGATCCACATTCTAATCCACGGTATACTCTTATGTCAGTTGTTTTCAGCTGGGAAATTTGACGTTGGATACTCTTCTTCTCGTGGCGCCGTCTTCTTTCGAAGGTTGGCGATCCAAATGGCAATTGTAGTTTTGGAAACTGCTGCGCGAAAGATTTCTGCGGATGAGCGGTCGAACCATCTCCTCAGGTCTTTCAGCCACGAGTTCTGGCGTCTTCCTACTGATCTTTGACGCAGGATTACTGACGTTGGATTACATAGTCGATTATCGAAAGCAGATTTTTAGTAGGTTGTATCCATGTAAATTTGTGAATGTTTCTATGTTGAAAAAATCCATTCATAATTTTGAGTGACATTGTTTCACAAAAATCTCTAAGAAGCATTCCGTTGTCATTGGTTATTTGTTCCCCATATAGTCCTACGACTCTGTTATTTTCTTCTCTCCCTACTCTGCCGTTTAAATCTCCTAATATAAAGATTTCACAGTTTTCTTTAACTTCAGAGAGTATTTCATTCATCTTGTTGTAGAAATCGTCTTTACTTTCTGGATCTTCATCTTCATTTGGGGCATACACTCTGACAATTAAGATCTTGTGCCCATTCTTTTTCATTTCCAGTGTTAGCAGTTGTTCATTTACTTCGATCCACGATTTAATATTGTTTTTAAGATTTTTTCGAATGGCAATAGAGACTCCTCTCTTAGCTCTGGTATCTTTACTCACTCCAATGTAGATATGTATATATTCTCCTATCTCTTCATTTCCTTTTCCCTTTTTCCCTTTTCCTTTTTTCTTGGTCTCGGTGAGAATACATATATCTTTTTTTCTTTCCGCTAATTCTTTGGATACTTCTGCTTGTTTGATTCTAAGTCCTTATAAATTCCATGTAGCCAATATCATTTTCCTTTTCCGTATGATAACGTGTTTTAAGAATGGTTAGAAACAAAATGCATTATTTTTTGGCTGTCAATATTGCTATGGCTATTTTTTAAAAAACTTATGAAAACTATAATTCTAGAATATAAATGTATGTTTTGGCGAGGAAGGATATCGATAGAGCAAACTTTTATGCTACGGGAAATACAGACTAAGGGTTGCCATCGTCCATAGTAAGAAGTGTAGGGAGAACCAACTATGGTTCTCTTTGTCAATTTCAAGTAAGTCTTTGACAGGTTAAAAAGAATGCTCCGAAATATGCAAGAATAAGCAGAAACATTAAAAGAATTTTTAAAATGAATCTTTAAAGTGCAAAAAATTAGATGAAATACTAGCAATCTTCTTTTAAAGCTGCCGATCTTCTAGTGATGTTGACGACCATATTTACCCATCTTATTCTATTCACTGTAGCTTGAAGTAGATCAATCTAGCCAGGATATAGAATATAATATACGTCTGCGTCCAGAGCCTCTCTTGCCCTCAATCTTGACTTGTAGAATCAACTGTAGAAGTCGGTATTTATTAGTAGGTACGCATTATGTGGCCGAAGTAAGCCAATTTTCTGTTCTTTACGGTGCTAATAATTTCTTTTTTTTTTCTTAGCCTCTGCAGAATAGTTATATTAGTTGAGTGGTGTATATACAGGGTGATTAATTAAGAATGTCCAATCTCTGAGTTGTAGATTCTAGACCTCAAAATATGATGATCCTGCCCCACATGCCTTATACAAATTTTCCCAATTTCCGAGATACTTTTTAAAGTTTAAATATGGTTAAAGTTTTGCATCAATTTTGTACATTTTCACAATTTTTATTAAAAAATTGTCAATTTTACTTTTTTTTAGCATAATAATTGCTAATTTAGACTCTACTTTAGCATTGCCAATAGGGGGAGTTAGTTAAACTTGGTGGTGTTTAGTAAATCAAAGCAATTTTTTTTTCTTGTGAACTGTGGACTGTGGGTAAAATAATAGAAAACATATAAAAAAGTTTATTTCTGCAAAAAAGGTACTTGTGTTTGATTCATGTGATTCGATCGGTTATCAAGTTATTTTCTTCTAAAAAGTCAATGAATTTTAATTTTACAATAAAAAATTTTATTTTCTAAATATGTAACAATAATAAATTAAAGTAATTAAAGTAAAAAAAAACAAAAACTTTGGAGTAAATGATGAATGATAATAACTCTTTTAATCACAATACATAATAGGTTTTTATTAAAATTGAAAAAAAGGTTGTGCCCAATCTTTTTTCACTTTTAATAAAAACTATTACGAATTGTGAGTAGAAGACTTATTTCCCTAACATTCATTGAAACTAAATGTTTAAAATGTCCACTATTTACTTCAATACACTTTAAGACCAGGTTTCGCAAAGATCTCTTAATACCAAATAATCCTTGTCTATTATTTTCTTTCACATACGCGGCTTCTTCAATATTCTGTCGCAATTATAAAAAATAATTAATTTTTTTTTTTGTAAAATAATGCCTTCATTTGCGACCAAATTGAAAAATTAACCTATTTCCTGCAGTCGATTTTTTGGACTTAATTAGTTATTAACAAATTAAGGTCACAAAACAGTTAATTTTGGCTTTTTTCGTCTATCAGCAAAAAGTGAAGTATTTGAAACAAAATTGAAAGTGAGAAACTTATGTCATATAAAAACCTTCAAAATGGCTTTTTTTAAATGTTTCTATTCTTATCTGTGTTTTAAAAAGATGCACAATAATTCAGAAATTTCGGTTTTTTATAAATATTTATAACTTTCTTAAAAAATGAACTTAGACCATTGATATTACATGGAATGGACTTAAGTTATCACCTTTTTTTTAATAATTAACAGCAGCTTTGTTTATAACAACTAAGAGATCCAATTAAAGTCATTTCAAAGGGCATACTGTAAAGTTTTAATTTGATAAATTCGAAAACGATTGCGTTTCAACGGAATTGTCAATAAAGCTTCAAAATGTGGTCATCGGTTGGCTTTGAAACTAGTGATAGCGATGGAGGGGAGAAACTGTTAACTGTATCTCTGGTTTTTGTATATGGATTTTGACATTTCTTTATTTAATTTGTATGTACGTAAAACGTATATTACGAATATGCACTATTTAAATAAATAAATTGTTAAATAAACCGTCTTATTTGTTTTAACGTTTTTTTTGAGTTTACTACTCAAAACAGATGTCGTTTGTCTGGCGGGATCAGTGTCACAAACGGGGTACTTTTTTGCTTATTTTTCTGAACTAATATGAGAAGGAAAACATAGCTCACCAAATAAATAATCTATGTTCTATACTTTTTCTGGCGTTGGCTTTTTTGGAAGTGGAATGAATTTTGATAGTAACCAGTTTATTCGTAAGTGAGAAGTCTCAGATATGTTGTTGAATAGCTTAGTAAGAGCTGTGATTTGTGTAAAAAGTCCTAGTGATTTTCCATCATCCGCTTAATGGTCATAGTTACTTCTTTGTTTGTTTTTTCTGTGTCGTAGAGATTTCTATTTCAGTCGGTCTTCTTGCTGTGTCTTCAAAGAGTTCTTGCATGTATTATTTCCATTTTCTTTATTTATCTTCAATTGTAGTCAAAATCTTGTCTTTGATGTCTACAACGATGCCTGTATTCTGTTGTTTTCTGGTCTTCTATACCTCTTTAAACTTTTTGTTCGTATGGAAATCCTATGTTTGCGTTACAGTGTTTTAATTTCCGAATTATCAGCTATTAATTTCCTTCGATCTTCCATCATGTGAATTCTTTTACCTGTCATCAATATTTGCTTTTTTCTTTTATTGATGTAAGATTTTTTTGGGAAAATATGGTAATAGATGTCATCATTTCGTTCGACTGTTCTTCTATGCCGCTAGTAGTTTTTCAACTATTAGCAATTTTCAATAGCAATACTAGCAAGAATTAATTTCACATACAAATATCTAATATTTTTATTCATAATTTTCATGAGTTGGGCTTCATTTCAGTTAATTTAACACAGTGTGGGTTTCCAAGTAGTGGCATTAATCACCCGTATTTAGAGATCTCTAATAATATATACCTGGAATTTCAAATGATCAGCCATGAATAAATTAACCAATTTTATTGGGTCAGACTGCATGTGCTCGTTGTGTAACAGATAAAACAAATAATTTTTAAAGTTATCTTGTACAAAATAATCATCCGATTTAAATTCGTAGATGTAATGAAATTACTTGATATTTTCTGTGTTTGTTGTTACAACTTCTGGTAAAGATACCAGTTTCATCTTACATTAAAATTAAATATTTGATTAAGTTATATATCTGTAATATTCGAAGAAACTTGATTAATAAGATTTTTCTGGAAAAGAAAATTATATTTTTTATATTATATAAGAAAATATTTTTTAAAACAAAAACAATTACAAAGCAAAAATAGTTCTCATATTAAGATGGCTCAAGCATACCTCACAGATTTAAAGGAGGCATTTGACAGGATAAGAATTATAAATGCTATACATTTATTATGTGATACAGAAATATCAGATTTAGTGGAGGAATACCACCCTTAATTACGAAGATACTAAAGAAATTTATAAATAAAATATAGTGATGATAAACTGGCGAAATTAATTGAGTCACATTAGACAACGAGAGTCACATAGTGCAAATTTTCAATATGATCAACGAAGACATTATAAAGAAAGTAAAGAATAGAAAAGAATACAGAATGGGAGAAAAGGACATCCAGATCTAACACTGAAAATGTAATATTGTGAAAATGAAAATGACCATTAGAGACTAGATCCAAGATATAGCGCTCCAATACAACAGGGGGATTTCAAACCAAAAAAAACCAAAGCTATGTACTATATTTCAAGGCTTTCCTTTAATAGAATCTTTAAAAAATAGAAAAAAAAGAAACTCTAAATTATTTATTATTCAACAAATTTAAAATAAACCTCCATTACCATTAAGATATGAATCACATTGTTTAACCACAATGTACAAATGCCCTCCTGTTATTCAACTGAGACAACATTTTTGGCTCCTTGTAGAACCATTCCCGAATTTTGCATCCGAATTGAACTGAGGCCCTTTTAATAATTGTTTTAATGGATAAAATTATTGACAAACACTTCAGTTCAGGAAAATAAGCAAAAAAAGTACAAAAAATTTTTTTTTCCAAATTTTTTAATGAGAATACTTTTTAGAGTTTAATCAGCTTCCTATGCTATTCTCTTGTATCGGAGCTAAACAGGAAAAGCCTTTCACAAGTTTCTATTCTATTTTATATATTTTGACGTGTCCTTATTCTCATCTTCAAAGCGTCCAACTTTCTTTAGTTCCAATTATTTCGTTATAGCATCCAATATGAATTGCAACGTTGCAGGTTTGGCATACACACCGAGAGTTTATTTATGTATTGTGTTATTTGGTTTGAAAGATACGAGAGGCAGATATTTATCGATTATTAAAGCATTTAATAATATAATTTTATATCTACAGTGCATGTCTGAAATCTATCCGCCTACAACATATTTTCTGAACTAGATAACTGACATTTATAAGTTTTTGGGTAACTGAACTATGACTCCTGTTCATAATTTTTATGTTTTAGTAACTCAATCATTAAATATGGCGTACGCTCACCATTTTGTTAAATGATTTTAAATTGGACCATACGGAAAGTAATACATTATTTGAAAGTTCGTTTCAAAGTCTATTTTACCTACACAATTATGAGTTTCGCTCCAAAACTCTCAACATACTCATTTCAAATATTATCATTTATTAAATAATTGCCACAACATATTATTTGGATTATAAAGCTTAAGTTAATATTTTTTTAGTAACTGAGCAAAGGTACTCGTTCATAAGGTAAAGCAATTATGTACTTAGTGATTATTTTTCACAGTTTTAGATGGAAAAAATATTATTATTACTAGGCATATGACAAGGTATTAGTTGCCATAAGACCATATTTGGAATATCTTACAAAAGGGCTGCCGTCCGTCATTTTAATTATTGTTTTGTTTATTGTCTCTCTGTTCGTCCGTCTGTCTGTCCGACTAGGGAGGAAAAGACAAGCCCTCTCAGGTCATTAATCAGTGAATTCCTTGTCAAGAATGAAGGCGAGAGAATAAGACTGTCTATCACTAGAATTGGAACCTGAAATGTTCATAGCACGTTTCAGTCTGGTAAGTTGCACAATATTATTCAAGAAATGAACAGATTGAATATTTATGTACTGGGGATCAGTGAAACAGGTGACCCAATTCAGGTTGTTGCTTAAATGATGAATCTATAATATATTATTCCGGTAGCGAGGACAACCAACACAGAGACAGCGTGGAAGTAATAGTTATTACATTTTTAATGAGAAACCAGATCTTCTTCTTCTGGTGCACCCAAGTACTGGAGGTTTGCGATAACTACATCAAAATGTTTTTCATTCTTCATAAACCAGATCACATGAAAAAAAAATACAATTTTAAGAATTCATATAGGGTCTCTATTCCAGACAGAAATGTATGGAGAAACAAGGAGTAACATAACCAACATCAGTTACGATCTGGTATCCAGATAGATCCAAAACTACAAAGGGTGTGGAGGCAGGAAGATACTCCAATAATCCAAGAATTAGTGAAAGCTTTGCCTTGGGGAGGAACTGCATCGTTTTTCAAGCGGAGATTTATGTGATACTGTAATGTGCAAAAGGAAATAATGAAAGAGCTCTTGAAAAAGAGCAGATCCATATATTGTCTGACAGTCAAGCGGCACGGAAGGAAGTGACGACTAGGTTGGTGTGAGACTGCATAAAAAAACTGAATAAACTGGGAGACCGGAACAAGGTTGAACTTGTCTGGGTACCAGGACATCAGGGCATCGAAGGCAAAAAAAGCAGATGAACTTGCAAAAAGAGGATCGAATGAGTCAAACGAACCAGCTGTAACTCTGGGAACCAAATTTATAGTTCTTAGGGCTATAGAGGACTGAATTAGAGAGAGTAATGAGCGATATTGGGAGAGAATCTCACAACAAACTCATGGAAAAATCTTCATTCGTGGACCACATACAAAAAGAGCAGAGACACTGTTTCATATGGGCAGGAACAACCTGAGAATAGTAACATGAAGGGAACTGAGAGAATATTGACCGGGCATGCATTAATAAGAGAATTGTTGAATAAAATAGGCATTTACAATATAGAGCTTAACTGCAGGCTCTGTGATAAGGAACTAGAAACTGTAAAACATGTATTAGCGATTGCGAGGCGCTGGAAAGTAAAAGACAAAAACTGTATGGGCAACAAAGAGGAGACACTGGTATATTTGGGATACACCAAGTAAAAAACCTGTACAAACTTCTACAGGATACAAAAATTCTAGACTGGGTGTAGGAAACAACAATGGGCAGAAAGAAAAAAAAAATAGTTCATACAATATCTAATCGAGCAGTGGAAGGCTTTTCCCCGTTAGTAATTGAATTGAAGTTAAAAAAATCTCACGCCAAACTGAACTTGATACAACTGTATTCACCTACGACTATGAAGAAGAAGTAGAATTATTTTATCTTAATGTAGTTGAGGTACTGAGCGAAAACTAGAAAAATCACGAAAGTTCTAGGTGATCTCAATGTAAATATTGGAAAGGGGTAAAGTGGAAAGTGTGTAAATCTCAACAAGAGAGTAGACCGTCTATTACAAGTTTGCCAAGAGCAGAACTTGATTATTACAAATACACGTTTTCAAGCTACCAAACAGACGACTGTATCCATTTCGATAACCAGCAGATACATCGGAGAAAGTAGTTAGATATCAGATAGACTACATTGTGATAACTGAAAGATACCGTAATGCTGTTAAGGTCGTGAAAGTATACACCGGAGCAGACGTGGTCTCAGATCACAACCCACTTATCGCTAGGATTACATTCATACTTAAAAACATTAAACGACATCAAAGAATTCCTCATGAGCATGGCTGCGCAGCCTGAGAGAATAATACTGATGTACCTCAAATGAACTTTTCAGAGCAGCTGTCTCTAAAGTCCGAATAGCTATGATGATTGCCGACCAACGTTGCGGAGCCGACCTTAGAAGAAAAGCAAAAAGCTTTTCCTTCGATCAAGAATTGTGTCAAATGTTAATTCATTAATTTATTCATATTTTTATGTACAGTTTGTTTTTAATCGGTACTTTACAAGCTACTCAGTTTATTATAGCAATTCATTTTCAACTAGTTCAATTAATAAATGATAATAAAAGGGCCTCTTAACATCTCCCAAAAACAAATTAAAACTTGTAAATTACGAGGAGAGATCAAAGCAAATCTTTACTTCATAAGCTTAAATTCAAAAACGATTAAAATTTCTTCAAAATGGAGAACAAATTTTAATTAGAAAGTACTTGAAAGATTATATTTTATTCAGTTACTATATAAGAATTTATATTTTTTTAAAATTGATTATATTTTCTACTATTTTCTAGAAAGGAAGAAACATTATTTTAGCACGATTTTAGAGGTAATATAGTGTTCATTTGCGTTGCATTTGCATTTTTATTTTACGACCAAAATCTTTGTTCTTTATTTTTTATTATAAAATATTGAGTAAATTATATTATTGCGAATTAACAGTAGTATTATTTTTGTTTTTAAATAAGAAATAAGGCAATTTTGCCATAACTTTAGTTACAAAGTGGACAATAAATTCTCAACGCAGTTCAAAACCAATGAAGATAGTAACATTATTAATAAAAAAAAACAACTAGTAGGTATAGTGACTTTTGGTTTCCAAATGTGGACAGCGCTGGGAAAGACCGGAAAAACTTAGCTAACAGGTTTGTTTGATAGAATTATGAGAAACAATTTCAAAAAAGCAGCATTGATACAACGGTAATAACAAAAACCGAAAATAAAAAGAACGGAAGGGAAACTATAAATGACAATATCATGGAGTAAAGTTCGTAACGAAAGTAGGCCTGAAATATGAATACTTATCAGAAATAAGTAAAAAATAAGATCAAGACGTAGGAGCTAATCAACAAATGACTAAGTGAAATTCATTTAGATGTATGCACCAACTGACAACAGAACCATATTAGAAAAATAGAATTGCATATCAATATCAACCTCAGCATTAAATACAGTTTAGCGCAAAATAATCGACTCAAAATTCTTTTGCGAAAGTATGTCTCCTGTTTCAATCTAAAAAGTGTAAATTTAAAAATATTTAATGTACAATCATTTACCTCATTATGCAGTTTTTTAAAAAAGTTTTGTTTTTTTGGTGAATTGGATGACGTATTACAAATAAATAATACAACACGTAGAGAGTTAACACGTTAACATCGTACGCATCAGTTTCCATAGCAATCCACTAATACATCAGTCACTTAAGATGGCAACTGCATTACAAATGGATACCACAGCCGTCAAATCAGCTCAAACAGTAGCATTATTGAGAGAAGGCCTGAGCCAGAGGGCCGTGGCAAAACGACCAAATTTAAGCCAATCGCCGACAAGGACAAGGCCGTAAACGAATACCAACGAATCGATTTTTTGTATCGAAATCCCTGAGAAATCGACATTTGTCTGGTGCTAATCTTAAAGAAGAGCTTAGAGTGGTCCGAGGTGTAGTTACAGCGTTTGGACAGTCAAAAGGAGACTGAAGGCAGCCAACTGGACACCAAAAATGGCAGCTACGGATCCCAAGCGAACATCTGGATTGGGCGACTATCAATTTAGTCAGGTATTATTCTCCGACGAAAGTAGAATCTGCCTACATGGCAGCGACAAGAGACGTCGAGTCTATAGAAGGCCAGGAGAGCGATTTGCTCAATGTTGTATACGAGAAATTGTGTCATCTAGAGGCGGTTCTTGTATGTTTCAGGCAGACATTTCCATGGATGGAAAAACCGAGTTGGTTTTCGTGCCTGGTAGAGGACGTAGAGACGGTTTAACGACGAATCGTTACATCAGATACATTTTAGAGGAACATGTGGTCCCATACGCGAAATTTATTTACTATACCTTTATTTTAATGCACGATGCCATACCGTACGAGTCACCACCACCTATCTGACTGAGATCGGTATACCTACAATAAATTGGCCTGCGTTGAACCTGGACATAAATCTAATACAGCATGTTTGGAATGAGCTTAAACGAAGGGTTCGAAAGAAATTCATTTTGTAATTGATGGTTTCTCTGTTTATAACGTCTTTCTTGCGTTAGTTTCAATGATGAATATTTAGGAAATTCCGTTCGTATTGCATATTGTTTTTATAATGAATCTTCCAAATAATGCAATAGCCGTTTTTGTAAGTTCAATAATAAAGTCATTGTTTGTACATTACGTCTTTTTTTTCTACTTCTTACATTGAAACAGAAGGTGTAATCTCAAATATTGCTTTTGAGTCGATTGTTTTGCACTCAAGTGTAGTACTTACCAATAATTATTGGTAAGGTCTGACATATGAATATATATTCTGACATATGAATTCATTATAGGACGAGATCTTAATGCTAGAACAGGCAAAAAATAAAATGCAAAGGCAGTATGTAAGGAGGTGCGACACAGAAAAGAGGAAGAAAACTGTACAAGATAGATCTAACAAAAAAAATCAATAGAAAAACTCTATAAGAGCGTCTGTGGGACTAGGACATATGTAATAAACAAAATATGGAAAAGATGAAACGTGTGAGATCGCTGTTTGAATACTAAAAGTGAAGACCGGTAAATTATACTAAAAACTGAACTTAAACAATTTTACTGAAAAAGCATAGAAGTTCCTTTAAAATGAGATTTTGTTAAGTTTTTTTTTTGTATTTTAGCCTTGATTCAGAACCTTTAGCCACGTAATCACATACAGATCCATTCAAACAATCAAATTTTTCATTTACACCTTTAATTTAATTTTTTGCAGAAATACTAATTTAAAAATTTTTGTATATCTTGACTTAATAGTACATTTAAGTTTAATGGCGTATTTAAACCTGCTTTCAGCAATTATTGAAGAAGCCACGTACTTGTATTGAAATGTAAGGGACAGTTAAAGAATATGTGACTTAAATCAGTTATGCTAGTTAGTCACTTACATACATCTGTCTGTTGTGAGAATTCCGATTTTATGTAGATGCTTCGGAAAACATCCATGATCTACTTTTAATCTTTCAATGGTCGATGCTGTATTTCTACTTAGTGCAACAACTTTGTAAAATTGGTTCGCAGCTACTACTGGTTGTAATTTAAACAAATTAGTGCCTGTAGCTTCACTGAACTGAATCCAACGTCTATCCCATTTAAATTTAATATGCTTTTGACGTGACAACGTCTTAAATTAGGTTGTGGCTCGGAGTCACTCATGAAAAAGTGTAACGCCCGCTCACGTCTGTTACGATGAGTCACCGAACGAGAGAGAGGCCCGCCGGACCGGCGAATGCCTTGCGTCTCTCTCCCACTCAAACATGATCGGTCCGCTGCGCGCGCAGCACTAGAGAATTAGGCGCGTTGGAAATTAGTTAAGTTTAAGTTTACATGTACAATGTTTTAGTAAACAAAATATATTTCTATAGTTAAAATTTGTGCAATTCTTATTTTCATTCAATTCCTTGTTCCTATTGTGCAATTTAATAATATTCATATCAATAAATATTCTACCGAGAAAAAGACGTTGTCACGTAAAATCTTCGCCCGTAAAACCGACTTTACAGGCAACCGATTTTTTTCACTCAGATCACATTATGTTAAATTCTTTAATCAACATATGTGGGTGCTTTAGTGGATTTTTAGCTATTTAATCCACAATATTATTACCCAATATGTGTGAATATCCCTTAACCCGTACAAATTTAGCATCATATGATGAGGCTGATAATTTTAGTAACTGTTGAAACATTTTAAATATAAATATATTGCTTTTAATCGTGACTTTAAAGTTTTGTAATGCATTTAATAATGAATTAGTGCACACGAAAATTTTGTTCCACTGGATTTTACAACACCATTAAAGGGCTTTATATATAGCACATGCTTCAACGGAAAATATGCTGTATTGATTATTTAGAGTAAATACTTTTTTAATCTTTATTGATACATGGTAATCACTGATTGTAGATGCTACTAATTTTGACCCATCTGTATAGATTACAATGTAACCTGAATAGTTACTTAAGAATTTTGTGAAGTTATTTTAGTTAATTTGTTGCTTAATTATTGCAAAAATACCTTCAAAAGTTGATTTTAAAAAAATTATTAATAACTTTTCTAAAAATCCACAAAACACTTTAATCTCACGTGAGAATGGTAAAAATATCACAAATATTTAGCTATAAAAATTTCAAGAAGTTTTAATTAATAGTTATTGCAAAATTAAAACTGTTAACTCCAGAAAACTTTTATGGGTTTACATGAATTACTATGAAAGGCTTATATTATATATCAAATTAAATGATTTAACGATTAAACAATTTATGTTAAATATTGCAAATAACTTTACAAAAGTACTGTGAATGTTACATGTTATTGTCGAATTATTTAATATCATATATACTG
Organism: Diabrotica undecimpunctata; assembly: GCF_040954645.1. Lineage (NCBI taxonomy): Eukaryota > Metazoa > Arthropoda > Insecta > Coleoptera > Chrysomelidae > Diabrotica > Diabrotica undecimpunctata. The sequence continues at coordinate 55,773,856 of NC_092812.1, forward strand.
AACAGGTACATTACCTAAAGAATAGCTTCTATCAACATTCGTGACTATACCGAAAATAAAGGAAAATAAAATAATCACCGTACCATCAGTCTAATGTGGCACACAGTGGCGCACCCAGAATTTGTCTTAGGGGGGGGTTTTGAAATTTTTTTATGCTACCTCCATGTTGAGTCCCTACAATTTGGGTTTTAGTTTAATTTAAAGTACTAAAGATAGCAGTTCCAAAGATTCAGGTATCTATTATCCTACCTACCAACTAAAACCACCCTCTCTTACTTATGCGCAGTTGACTGTCGCACGTACCGTACTCCGAAAGTGGGATGGCCACTGTAAGGCTGACGACATTTTTGGAACACTCCCTTCTCTTATCTAGATCTTATCTATTGTTCTGAAGGTATTTTCTTGTGGCATTTTAAAGTAATTACTATTTTAATGGGAATAAGTCAAAATTGAAGGTTAAAATAAGGTTATTGACGTTTGACATTAATCGAACTTGTAAATACAATACATGTTGAAGACGGCTATTGCCGTATTCCCGTTCTCCTCCGGGAATCCTCCCGGTGTAAGGCATGCTCCTCCTCCAAACCTGTCGATTCCATCGCTCTTCTAATTCCTTCATTTCAAGAGCGTCGAGGTCTACCTCTTTTTTTTTTCTTCGAGGGGGCTTCGATTTGTGAAGTTTTTGGGGCCAACGTTTGTCAGACATTCTCAATTGATGTCCAAACCATTTTGAACCTCTTCTTTCTATTCTGTCAATGACCGTTTCTGTAGCATTCATGTTATTTCTTATAGATTCGTTAGTCTTCCTTTCCTGCCTTGATATTCCAGCACTTCTTCTCAAATAATCCATTTCAACTGTCAACAATCTTCTCTTCAGGTCTGCATTAATTGTCCATACTTCAGAGCCATAGAACAAAGAACTGATTCAACCATGGTTTGCCCTATTCTTTTTTTGTTCCTTTTGGAAATGTGGTGATCCCACCATAAGGAGTTCAGACATCCTACAATTTTACGTCCCTGATTACTTCGTGTTTAATTTCGGTTTCTCCCAAGCCGTTCTTAGCAATGAGTGGATCTAAATATTTAAATTTTTTCACTTGTTTGATTTCCACGTCCTCGTCTATCAACACTTCAAACCTTGCATCTGAACTGATAATTAAGTAAATATTCTGTTTTCTTCATGCTGACTTGTAACCCCCATTTTAAATATTCTCTCTATAGACACTTTATCATAAATTCTAGATCATAAGAATCTTGAGCTAGGATGACTTGGTCATCCGCAAAGTTTAGGGAGAACAGTACGTCATTTCCTATGGGGATTCCCATTCCCTGGCAGTGGTTTTTCCAATTTTGGAGGGCTGCCTCAATATATAAATTAAACAGTAAGGGTGACATACTGCATCCTTGTTTTAGTCCTTTAGTTTCTTTTATTGGCTCTGATAGTCTATATCCGATTTTTAGGTAAGTAGTGTTATCCCTGTATACTTCTGTGATTATTCCTAAAAGGTATGGACTAATGTCGAGTTGTTGTTAAGCTTGCCACAATTTAAGTCTTGGAACTGTATTATACGCCTTTTCTAGGTCGATGAAGGCTAGATGTACTTCTGTACCAACCGCTATTCTTTTTTATATTAATTGTTGGAGTATAAACAAGTTATCAGTGCAAGATCAAAGATCAAAAATTCAAACGTCAATAAACTTATTTTAACCTTCAATTGCGACTTATTCCCATTAAAATAGTAATTAGATCTTAACTCTGTCATTAGCCCGGATGGTATTTCTCTTCTTCTTCTTTCTTTTTAATAACTGCTTGGATGTAATTGTGAACACTATTCCATCCCTCCGTATTTCCCGTCATCTTTACGATCATCTCTTACAGTCACAGGGTTCATACCTATTTCTTTATACATTCTGTTTCTCTCCACTGTACATCTATTACACTCCAGCATTGTGTGAGTAACAGTGTCGGAATATTCGCAGTATAGGCATTTATCTGCATCTGTCTTTCTGAACCTATGAAGATACGCCCTAAAACAGACAATCTACCCAGTCCCTTAGGCTCGGGATCAGCATCTTTGTCCACTGAGCAACATCTTCCTTGTTGTTCCACTCTTCTTGCCATTTTTTACAGTCCTGTAGGCGCATGCTACTCGCAACAGACTCGTTCTGTCTAATTTTTTATAAGCCTAACATTAGGTATCTATATCTAAATATAATGAAAAATATTATTAATTATTGCGTATTTATACAATAATTATTGTGTTCTACATATTTAAAGTGGTAATTTAATTATTCAATCAGCGTTTTGGATTTTTTGTATTGTGTGTGAAAGACAAGTTACATTTTTCTACTATTCTTTATATATTGTTTACTTTATATGCCCTGGGGGGGGGGGTTTAACCCCCAAAACCCCCCCCTGGGTGCGCCACAGGTGGCACATACTAAAAGTATTTCTAAAGATTATTCATCGTAGAATATATAAAAAGTTAGAACATCACATTGGACAAACGTTTAGATGTACACCAAGACACCTACGTCTGCTTCCTAGATTATAACAAGGCATTCGACACAGTGAAACACAATTCGCTAATAAAACTACTGAGAACAAAGAACATTGACACACGGGATATAAAAATAATAAATATTAAACTAATAAAACAAAAATAGATTACAAATTAGATATGCTGATGATACAATACTAATAGCAGAAAATATTACAGATCTATAAAGAATTTTAGATAAGGTTGTTGCAGCGAGTGAAGAATTTGGTCTGTTACTAAACATAAAGAAAACAAAATTCATGGTTATATCAAAGAAAAATATTAGATACATCAATCTACAAGTAAATAATAAGACGATAGAACGAGTTCAGAATTATAACTATTTAGGTGCAAACATTAACCCTTTGAGACCTGACTTTTTTATTTCCAAAAAAAAAAATCTTATGTGTTTTTATATTTCAAAAGTCTTCAATTAGTAAGATAAAATGAAAAAAACTTGTGTACGCTTTTTAAAAAAAATTTTTTTTTTATTGTACATATGTATGTACATATGGTCTTAAATATAAACTCAACACTAAAAATATATTTACTACAAAGTAATTATTATTACATATTTATTGTTCATGAAAAGCTGCAAAACAGTTTCTAACCTTAATTAAACACAGATGTATTTTACATTTTGTACAGAACACATGACTACGTCCATTACAATCTGTGTTTTTACACCTAGTAGCCTCCTCCTTAGAATCAAATTCCGGTATGTTACCAAAATGGTCTCGTCTCTCCTCGTCTTTTAAATGTTGAAATAGAAGGCTTAGGAGATGAAGATGCTGGTCTTCCTCGTTTTCTACTTACTGAATTGCCCATATTTATTAGGCTTTCGGCAACTCTGACTCTGAAGTCTAGAAATTTCATTCGATCCTTATTGGTTGTATTACATTTGTCGCAGTCCTTCCTGTATTCCAGCCAGCTGTTGGTGAGAGCGAAGTCTATCATGTGCATAATAACACGCAATGTCCATTTTCGCGATCTAATAAATATTCGATAATAATTAATCATCTGGTCCATTAGATCAACTCCGCCCATTCCATAATTATAATCTTTGACAATTTCAGGTCGGTTAACATCTACGTAACAAGAGCCTTTTTTGTCCCATCTTCTAACTATGTCTAAATTACCTGCACCAACATAATTGGAGGCTAATTTCACAGTCTTTGTATCTAACCATTTGACTAGCACCACATTTTTTTCTTTATTGACGACTTCATCTACGGAACCTCTCGGTAGTTTCAGCATTTCATTGTCTGGTAACACAGGAGGTTTGTAAAATCTATCTATTTGAATAGTCCCTCCAGCATATATTTTTTTGGCCAATAATATTTCAAGTAGTTCATAGGATGAGAAATAATTGTCATAATATAATTTGTGGCCTTCACTGGTGGAAATTCTTTCGGCTAGTTGAAGAACGATAGATGCCCCTAATCCATGTTTTGTTTTATTATCTGCATTCAGTTCTGTAGATTTACCATGATAAAAAACAAAATCAAAAGCCTGACCACTTTTTCCACACAAGACGAATAATTTTATTCGCCAAGGACAGGGCTTCCCCTTCACATATTGTTTTACGGAAAGTTTTCCTGTGTAAGGAATCATTTGCTCGTCAACACTAAGTACTTCCTCAAGTTCAAGCTGTAAACATCTCTTTCTGACAGCGTCGATGATAGGACGAACCTTATAAAATTTATCTGTATCACCTGCTGGTCTTTCCAAATTGTTCACTAGATGTAAACATGTTCTAAGCTGGAGAAATCTGTCCCTAGACATGTTATCTAGGAACATTCTAATACCAAGGCTTCTTTCCCAGTACATCCTAATTTTGGGAAATTTGTTTAAATTTCCAATCATTATATGAAGTGCAAATAAAATTTTAATTTCTCTCTCATTAGTTGGTCTAAAATTTTTTCCGTTCTGTAAGGCATATACATTTGTAAATGTTGCTATATTTTCAAACAAATCATTTGAAATATACTTCGAAAAATACTGAATTGGGTACAGTGGCTCTGTAAGACTTGTATTTGGGGAAGTAGGATGTCATGTAAATGTAGGAGTCTCTATCGATGCCTTAGTCCACTCTACGGTTCTCTTTTTTGTTTTAATTTCTCTTTGTTTTGGTTTTTTAGAACAATCCTTTTCTGAGAAACATACTTTACTTCCTAATTTTTTTGTAACCTGCATACCTTATACCAAAGAAATTAGAGTTAGAATAGAAAAGGCTAGAAGTGTATTTAATAATATGAAACAAATATTATGTTGTAGAGACCTCAGCCTAAATCAGAGAAAACGAGTACTAAAGTGTTATATATTCTCTGTTCTTTATGGTGTGGAGGCATGAACTTTAAATAAACAATGTCTCAATAAATTGGAACCATTTGAAATGTGGACATATCGAAGAATGCTGAGAATCTCCTCCTTTATAGCGAATTCTCACGCGAAATTCAAGTTTTTTGTGTATTTTTATGTTATTAATAATTTTCACAAACCAGACTTTAGAAGCTACTTTTGCAATAACTAAGCAACCAATTACCAAAAATAACTTTACAAACTCATATTTTAAAGGTTTTTCTATGCTTTTTTAGTAAAATTGTATCACATTTGCATATAATTTACTGGTCTTCACTTCTAGTATTTAAAATTAAATAGCGATCTTACATTGTTTATATCTTGTTTATAACTAAAAACTAACGTGTAACCTTTTGTATATTTTTTTTATTACATATTATCAGCAAATTTATCAAAGAGTGTCACGAAAAACGCTTTTTTTGCTCATATCTCTGGTCTAATCCTCATGTATGTCCTTTTAGTGATACTAATTTTGTATAATTTATTAGTGAATCCTCGTTCGTACATTTCGTTTCAATTCCAAATCCTAAAAGTTGGTATGTTTTTTCAAAAGTGGGTTAATTGCTTCCACAGAAGCATTCAACCCGAAAGAATCGGATGCTACATTTTATTTTATAGGTAATGAACGAAGTCAACGATCAAAGAAAAAATTTAAAATTTAATTGCCGTTAACTTTAATTGCGGAGGAAGTACAACAGATTTTTGAATGTATAAAAACTTTTGCGTGAATGTCAAGCCAGGAGCAAACGCTGTGATTTTCAATTATTTTTTCGTTATGCTTTAAAGGAGTTCAGAGGTGGACTGACATTACAAAAAATAAAACAGGATATATATATATATATATATATATATATATATATATATATATATATATATATATATATATATAAAGAATATATCAAAAACTACATACCTATAAGTCTACTACCAATCGTATACAATATATTCACAAAGATCATTAACAACAGATTGATAAACGCATTAGATGCTGCACAGCCGAGAGAACAACATGGCTTTAGAAGTGGATTCAGTAACATAGATCATATTCATATAATTCGAAAACTAATGAGTAGGGAAGAATATGAAATACCGCTAGCATTAACTTTTATAGATTTCGAGAAGGATTTCTATTCTATATATCTCAAGGTAGTAATAGAAGCTTTGACCAACCAAGACATTGACAATCCGTACATAGAAACTTTAGCAAATATATACAGACAAGTAAAAGCTAAGGTAAAAATTTATGAAAACACTCCAGAATTTCCCACTACCAGAGGCGTCCGACAAGGAGACGCAACATCACCAAAGCTCGTCACTGCAACTCTAGAAAATATATTCAGCAAAATTACCTAGCAGAACAAAGGAATATGCATTGATGAAGAATACCTCAGCCATCTAAGATTTGCAGACGACATCGTTCTGATTGCTAATACTCCTGCAGAACTACAAGAACTTGAAGTTGACTTAAAAATGAACTCGACAAAAACAAAAACCATATACAACGAGCTAGTGGATGTCCAAGATGTAATAATAAATAACACTGCACTTGAGACAGTAGACGAGTATATGTATACCTGGGACAATTAATGCATAAATCTGGCTCCTTACTTTCAGAAATCAACAAAAGAATGAAACTAGCTTAGACATCTTTTGGTAGAAATGTGTATACTAATAATCATGACATACGGCTTCGAAACTTGAACACTAAAGAAAGAGATAATATCGAATGTCCGTACCAGTCCGTATCAGTTGCTTTCTCTCAACAACTGTCGTTATTGAACCTTCAACTCCCATTCGTCGTCTCATCTCATCGTTCCGAATTCTATATCTACGGTATATGCCAGCTGACCTCATAAAGACGTCCATTTTCTCCAACTTTCTGCTCCTTATATATGTTATATTTCCTTATTTCCCTATTTCTTGACTCCAGAGTACACTGTGCCAACAGCCTATCGTTCTTCTAGCTTGCGTTAATCTTCCTTTTATTTCTTGGTCATCTTTCCCTGGCAAGTCAAAAACCGCTCCTAGGTACGTGTATTGGCCACAGGGCATAATTTTGTCATTATCTTCTAATTTGATGTTCTTCCTGTCGGTTCCTATTGGCAGATACTTAGTTGTTGCTGTATTATTTTCCAACCCCCACTTTCTAAATTTCGTCTTGAATTTTCCTTGCCATATGTTCTGTATCATCTTTATCATTCGCAGTGATGATCTGGTGATCAGCAAATTGAAGTTCCATATATAAAGTTTCCATTGTTTCAATGCCTTCACAAAATATACAAACAAGCTTGACGAAATACAGCATCCTTGACGCAGATCTTTATTGACAAGGAATTTATGTGATAACATATTTTCATTTTTAACTTGCGATATGATTAAAAGGTGCATTAGAAATAGCTGATGAAAAATCCTTATGAATATACAGTTAAGTTTGATTTGTTTTTTTTTAACAATCATAAAAAGTGTTTTATGTCTATAAAACGTTTCTTATATATTTTAGAGAAAATAGTTTAAATAAAAGTGGTAGATCTTAAAAAGTTCTTTAAATTACGAGTTCCTAAATTAAAAGACATAAACAATTAACCGAGATAATTGCAAAACACCCTTATTTTTTCAGTATTTTTTTGTATAATGATATACTACTTTAATTAGGGCAATAAATGATTTATTCTCCAATAAACAACCGAGAAGGAATAAAAAGGTATAACCGGTTAAAGTAATGGTACTCGCAAAATACCGCCTGTCCAAGCTCCGTTTTTTTTTTAGAATGGAACTTATAATTGGAGTGTTATTTTCACCACTCGGAAAAATCGGAAAATCCCGGAAAAATCTTTATTTAAATTTTATTGAATACTCTAAATTATTTATATATATATATATATATATATATATATATATATATATATATATATATATATATATATGTATTAATTATTATTAATTATTCTTTCAAACTTTAAAAAGTTTCGTTTAAAAATTTATTTTAAAACTATTTATTCAGAGAAATTTCTTAAAAAATAAGTCGTTTCATATTTTAATTTAAATAAACACATTTGGATTAATAATTTATTATGAAAGTTATATATTTATATAAATAATATATATTAATTATGTAAATTTAAATGATTCTTACGAAATAATAGTAAAATTCAATAACTTTTTTATGTAAAAAATGAATTAATTTATTTTTCAGGATTTTTCGATTTTTTCAGGAGGTGAAAGTAGCTCAGTTCTTATTATCTTCTCGAGCTCACCAGTTAAAAAAAAAATGAATATTCTGCGTGCCGTAGAAGCCGAGATATTGCAAATTTTTCCAGAGCGCTTTAATTTGAAGTTCCATTCCAAAAAAAGTGGTCTGAGAGTTCTCCCTCTACTTTGACGTTTCGGTATTTTACGATTACGATCAGTTTAACGGGTTATAACTTGTTATACCTTCTCTGTGTATGCTATCTATAAATTGTGATATCAAATCTACATCTTCATTTTTGATCTGTTCAATTTTTAGCTTCGAATGTTAATAAACAATGGAAATATGATTTTAAGGAAAAAATGCTATATTGGTTTCTATTGGCCATGAAGAGTTCTTTAAAAACATTTTGCTTTTTCACCAACTTTTCAGTGATCCTACTTACAAGCAAGTGACATAAAAAATATCAAAGTTATAAATATTATAAATATTTATAAGCTAAAACAACCGTTTTTCAAAAGGTTTTTTAAATAACAATTTTGACAAAATATTGGACTTTTTTTAATATATTTTAAAACAAAAACCTCAAAGAATCGATTGATATTTGCTAAATACCTTTACTCTAGAGTCACCATTTGGGCAAGTACAGTTATTTAGATAATGGCTCTTCGGGATAAACAAATTGTTAAAATAAAGTAATTTGTTTAAATATTTATAAATTAATGCAAAAATGAGGGGTTTTTGTACTTATCTCGGTCAATTGTTTATGTATTTTAATTTTAAACTCACAAGTTAGTTAAATAACTTTTTAAGATCTACAACTTTTATTCAAGCCATTTTTCTCTAAAATGTATAAGAAACAAGGCAAAAAAATATTTTTTCACTTTTTATGATTGTTCAGATAGATGAAATCGATATTTTCATAGACAGACTGGGGTAATTACCCTTTAGATCAATATATGTACTGAATTATGTGAAGTTTTAAGACTAAGTTTGTAAATTTTCTTTAGTGTAAACCATTGTTGTTTTTCAAAATTTGCGGCAGTGTAAATACCATTTTATAATTATTCTTGAGCGATTTCAAAATACAAAATATCTCAGAATTGAATAAACTGTCTTCTTTTACGTCTATATGTTTAAAATAAGGATGGCAATTTTGAGAAAATGCCAATAATTTAATATTACTTTTAAAAGTTAAAAAAAATAAAATCGTAATTAATTTTCATTAGATAATTTTATACACGTAGTTTTGTTTTAGTAAGTTTAGTACAAAACCACAGCATTTTATTTACGATGTATAACCAATGTTTTAATTTATAACCTATTTGTTTAACTATTAACTTCAGGTAAAGTTGCTAAAGGGTTTGTAAAGTGCTAAGGTTACCTCTAAAGAAGATACAGTCACAACACGTTTTCACAAACAACGGTCAAACCTCTTATTTTCTTTTAACTAACTTATATAGTAGTTGAAATTACATTATTCATTATAGAGTGATTATTTATGGTTTACTCAACTAATTAGCAGATTTAGAGGGCTGAAAATATAGCGATATTGGTAACGTGTCTACTACTGAGATTCTATTGTTTTATTTTTAATTATACCAATGTTTGAAAAACAAAAGTACACAATTTATTATACTGTTGGCTATAATCATATAACCAAAGGAAGAATTTCGCAAAATTTGTTTAGTAAATATTGTGACAAAATATATTTTCTTTTCTACTACAGCTCAGTGTACCCATTGAAGATTTAATAATCTAACATAAGTATAGTCTTCGATTCCTAAATATTAATATTGTTCTGAAGCCATTTTCTTGTAGTGTCTTAACGAAATTTACTATTTTTGTTGAAAATAGTAAAGTGCATTTTTAGACCAGGGAAATACGGCAAAAATATATCCTGTTCGTGACGCTCAAAAAAAAAACCAGGGTACTGAAAGGTTTTTATAATACTTATACAAACATATTCAAATAAATGTGATAAAATGTACTTTTTGGCGTTTTTATTTTATTACTGAAAAACATAGGTTTTTATGGTTTATTAGCATAACCATCTTTTAGAGCATGCAAAAAGCTTCAAAATGACGATTTGCAAAAACCCTTATACTTATTTGTTGTTTAGATAATTGCAAAAAATTATCCAATGGCGCGGGATATAAACTAATGGGAATATTTTCCCAATGGAGCTGAGGTTTTCGCGTGATCTATTAGTACCTATTTTGTTATTTAGTAATTTCGAAACTTATTTATTTTTTTTAATTATTTTCCATTTTCTGTTAGCTAATTTTTTTTAGTTAAACTATCTGATTATTAAGTTCGTTATAGTCAAAAATAATACTTTGCCATGCCTAGAAATACCTTATATCAATTTTTAATTTTAAAAATAAAAATTGATAACACTAAAAAGTATTTGTACATAAAAATTAAAATTAAATAGTTTTTATATGTATTTATAATTGTTTTTATTTGAATTGCATTAACTATTTTTCTATTTTATTGGCATTTAATAGACCCTACATCCATGTACAGGGTGTTAACATTTGCAATTATGCAATAATGCTTAATTGCGACAAACATCACGGGCTGATTCCGCATGAAAAAGTATTTATTTATCTGTTGTGGTTGTTATATGCAAATGAAATTTGATGGGTTTTAGAGGGTAGTTATTGCGTATTTTTTGACATACAATTAAGAATTTTATATACACCATTGGCGCACATAGACCAATGGCCTCGATTTTTTTAATATAAAGAGAAAAATGATATGCCACTGCGATATTTCAAATTATTCTAAAAATTATTTTTGAATTTCTCGTTCCATTTCTGACAAAAAATCTCTTTTGCCTTTTTTGCATATGAGGCCCCGTTTTTATGCAAAAAAATAAAACATCTTAACGCACATTTTTTATTTCTTTAATACATTATCAAGAACAAGGTATCTAATACAATAAAATTGCCCTATATACTAACAAATAGAGCGAACTACTTTCGTGTGATGGCGTCATTTTCCGTTCGCAAGTACCACACCCAGATTTATGGTAAATTTTCTTTATGTTTTACTTTGCATTAAATGTCCATAAACAAGAATGCCATTTTTTTTTTCACCCGATATCGATTTGAAGAAAGACATACAGTTAGAAACATCGTAAATGTTAAAAATAGAGTCAGCAATGAACCAATATTTTTATTTTTTTTTTCATCTGAAACTCCATGAAAATAATTAAAGACATCTTTAAACTGGAATTCCTGCATCACTGCAAAATCAAAACATCTCAGACTCAAAAATATTATTGTCCAATCCACAAGATGCCAAAATTATGGCCAGGCCAAATTCAGCATAGTTAGCAAAATAACAGAGTCGGCAAAAAGCACAGTTATAAAAATTACCTCAGTGATCTTTGTTTTCTGACTAATCCATTCTATTCTTTTTCGATCTCTCTTTGTTATGTCTAGAATGCATCGCTTCATTGACCTTTAAATGACTTTGAGTTTCGCTATTATCTCTTTCTTTAGTATCCACGTTTTACAGCAGTATGTCATGACAGGTAGTATACACTGATCGAATGCTTTTTTCTTTATGTGGAGTGGCATCTTTGATTTGAATATAATTGCCTTCCTACCAAAAGATGCCCAAGCCAGTTTCATTTTTTTGTAGGTTTCAGGGAGTAATGAGCCAGATTTATGTATTAATCTTCCCAGGTACACATATTACTGTCTACTGTCTCAAGTGCAGTCTCAAGTGCTCGTTGTGGAAATCTTTTTTTGTTTTTGTCAAGTTCATTTTTAGGCCAACTTCACCGTTAGCTGCATTTCGGTCGCTTATAAGTTCTTGTAGTTCTGCAGGATTATTAGCAATCAGAACGATGTCGTCTACAAATCTTAGATGGCTGAGCTATTCTCCATCAATGAATAGGCCTTTGTTCTGCCAGTACATTGTGCTGAATATATTTTCTAGAGCTGCAGTGGAGAGCTTGGGTCATATTGCGTCTCCTTGTCAGACGCCTCTGGTAGTGGGAAACTCTGGAGTGTTTTCATAAATTTTTACCTTGGCTTTTGCTTGTCTGTATATATTTACTAACGTTTCTATGTAAGGTTTTATGTTACGTACAGCGTATTTAAGCAGTTTCACTGTTATGCCTTCTATATTAGCTGATATACAGCTTTTCATTTGCTTCTTCCCAATGATTAATGCTTTTCTTGTTTTCTTATAGTTTTTTTCTGTTTTCCATTGCATTTTCTACCAGTCTTTCATCGTATTTTCTTATGTCTCTCTTTATGTTTTTCCTTATTGTCTTACAAAGTTCTTTGTATTGTATTCTCTATATGTTGCTACTTACTTTCATTTTCGTTCTTCGTTTTAGCATTATGTCGCTTTTATTAGACAGTTTCCTATTTTTATTTTGTTGTTGCGGGTATCCGATTTCTTTGGCACTACCAAAGATGATCTCCATTAATCGCTGTCGATTTAGTCATGTAATTTTTTATCACGAAAGTAGGCACGAATTTATGGAAAGACCTGACCATATCTCAATGACAGAAAACTCAGAGGTGCATAAGATAAACAAAGAAGAACTGAAAAAAGAATTGAAACAAATGAAAAATGGAAAAACACCCGGGCCTGGAGACATTCCTATCGAGTTGGTGAAACATGGACCGGATGCTCTTTTGGAAAGCTTAGTGAATATTTTTAATAAATGCTTAATTGAAGGCCAAACGATTCCAGACGATTGGAATTTGGCCCACATTAGCCCCATTTATAAAAAGGGAGACAGAAAAGAATGCGGAAATTATAGAGGCATTAGCGTAACTAGCTCGCTGGGAAGGTTATATGGTCGTATATTGAAAAGAAGAATAGAAGAGGAGTATAAAGAAATTGAAGAACAAAGCGGCTTCAGAGCAGGAAGATCGTGCGTGGACAACACATTTACCCTTCAACAAGTAATTGAAAAACGAACAGCTCGAAACCTCCCTACGCATCTGGTATTTATAGATCTGGAGAAGGCTTATGATACAGTTCCTTTAAAACTCTTATTTAGTGTCTTGACGAAAACGGACCTTAGTAAAACATATCTAAAAGCAATACTGAACATCTATAAATGTCCTCAAAGCACTGTAAAAACAGGAAATACTTTCTCAAGGGTATTTACAGTAACGAAAGGCTTGAGACAAGGATGTTGTCTTTCCCCCACCCTATTCAAAATATATATCCAAGAAGCACTGCACCAGTGGAGACAAAAATGTGCGGGAATGGGGTTGAAGCTTAACAACCATTATCTGACAACGCTGTTCTTTGCAGATGATCAAGTACTAATTGCAAGCTGTGAAGAAGATGCAGATTATATGCTTAGAAAGCTCAAAGATGAATACGAAAAATGGGGGATGAGTATGAATATGTCTAAAACAGAATATATGCGAATAGGCAGTGAAGACGAAGACCCGGATTTGGAAATTAGACAAATGAAAAGGTGCTACGAATACAAATATTTGGGAAGTATTATCTGCAGTAAAGGAACAACGGAACGAGATATAGACTATAGAGTGCAACAAGGCAGGAAGAGTGTTCAAATTCTGAATTCGATACTTTGGTCCAACAAAGCTACTATGAAAACTAAAATGACTATCTACAAAGTAATTGTAGAGCCAATTCTTACATATGAAGCAGAATGTTGGCAAATGACAGCAAAAGGAAAGAAAAAAGTTGACACGGTTGAAATGGACTACCTAAGAAGAGCTTGCCGTATATCAAGAGTAGAACGTATACCTAATTCTGAAATTAGAAGAAAAACAGATAGAGTACATACAACTTCTGAAAGAATAGAAACTAGACAGTTAATATGGTATGGACACGTACAAAGGATGGACGACAACAGATGGCCAAAAAGAGCTATGGAATACAATCCAAGTAATAGAAGGAAACGAGGAAGACCAGCCAAGTCTTGGATACAAGGTGTTATGGAAACCATGAAAGACAGAGCCATTGATGAAGACACCTGGAGAGATAGAAAAAGATGGCGATCGAAATGCGGGAAGCGGCAGAAGCTGTAGGATCCCCGCTTATATATATATATATATATATATATATATATATATATATAATTTTTTATCAATAATTGTCTTTTGACATTGATCTGAGATTGTTAATATTTATACCGGTTACTGTTGGTTTTATGATTAATTCTATTCTTTCTAGTTTTAGATCTAGAAAAATCTTTGCTCTGATCAGTCTATGGTCACTGCCTGTTTGAAATTTATTTATTACACTAACATCTTTTATTGTAGAAATCTTGTTGGTTACAATGTCAATTTCATGTCATAGAATAGTGGTTCCATTTGATGCTACCCAAAAGGCCGATAACCCTCCATTATCATAGTCAACTACATTTTGTATATATATATATATATATATATATATATATATATATATATATATATATATATATATATATGTTTGTTTTGAGGTTTCCGCGGGAGCTATATGTGCTGTCACTATTTTTCCGGGTTTGACTCCGCGTTGTAACATGCTGGTTTTCTTGAAAACCATTGTTTTGGCGACGTTTCGGCAAGGTCTCACTTGCCATTCTCAAGCCTGGTGGAACTACTTCTCGTCGTTACTCGATCAGTACTAATCGAGTAACGACGAGAAGTAGTTCCACCAGGCTTGAGAATGGCAAGTGAGACCTTGCCGAAACGTCGCCAAAACAATGGTTTTCAAGAAAACCAGCATTTTACAACGCGGAGTCAAACCCGGAAAAATAGTGACAGCATATATATATATATATATATATATATATATATATATATATATATATATATATATATATATATATATTTACTGCAATAAGATATGAATCAGAAATATATAAACCTTTGTTTCATTTCTATTACTAGGTGGAATGCTTGTATTAATATTGACCTTCCTCTCTAAACCTCAAGCGGAACTAAAGTGATCATGTATGCGACCAAGAATAAAAAATGTGAATAATACACTTTGTAAAGATAAACCCTTTCGAACTACATTATCGTAACCTTTCCAATAATAAAATTAAGCGAACGTTTATTTTGAATTTGTTGACTGAGTATTATTATGAATCCAATTTTTTGCAGAATTATAGTTTTCTTCTCAAAAACATTTTACTGGGATACATTACAAATTGTGGAATAAATTCTGTATTTGAGCTTTCGATTTCCGCATTAGATGCTGTTTCCAAAATACAATTAGATAAATACTAGATTTTTCCGAGAGACTTTTCGGGAAAACATACATTAGAGTATAAGAATTTTGAAAATTGTTCTCAATTATTACTTGCCCGCCTTCATTCAATTTTATAACATACCAGAAAAAATGTGTTTGATCCGTTGCTTGACAAGGATCAATATTACATCACCTGTATTCTGACATAGTTTATACGTTTAATAAAATTATCCATAATACAGATCTTGATCAGATTTTTATATCTGTTGGTTTATACTTTCAGAGGAGTGTCTAAAACTTCCTTCTGTTTTAAGCATTTGTTATAGTTTGTTTTTCTAGATTCTAGACTAGCATGATCTAGATCATGATCATCCGGTACATTTTGCTAGATAACAAACGAGGCTCTGGCGTCCGAGTGATTGCCGGTATAAGCAATCCCCCACTTACTGACCAACAGCACAGGGTGGAAGAGTCGGTAAGTGGAAGGGCACCTTCTTGTCCTAGAAATGGAAATTTGTTTCTAAAGGCAAACGAACCAGACATGGTCAACGGCGGGGAGATGCATAAGGCAACGGGAAACCAATGCATTAAAGGCTCATAGAGCATCCCTAGTTAATCATCATAACTAACAATACAACCAAACACTCTACTGATCATAAAATTCGGAAAACAAGATCCGACAGAGGAGGAAACTCACAAGACTGCAAGGCCTCCCCGGTCGTCAACATGCGAAAACCTTGCAAAGTAGCGACTTGGAATGTTAGAAGTCTACATCAAGTTGGAAAAGTTCATAATGCCGTTAAACAAATAGAAAGGTTAAATATAGATATTTTAGAAATCAGCGATGTCTAATAGGCCGACTCAGGAAAGATAAAAATCAACAATAAAAGAATATATTATTCAGGAAGTCAAGACGGTTCACACAGATATGGTGTCGGGATAATATTAAACAAAAACAATGATGAAGCTGTAATAAATTTTAATCCATACTTCAACAGAATTATACTCTTACAATTAAACTAGAACAAACCCAAAATAAACATCCTACAAGTTTATGCTCCAACTGGGGGCAAACCAGAGAGCGATATTGAAACTTTCTAAGAAGACCCAGACAACATTTTAAAATCCATTAAAACGCAAGATGTAACAATTATAATGGGAGACTTTAAAGTCAAGGTTGGGGAAGAAAAAGTAGAAGAATGTACAGGAGGATATGATCTGGGCAACAGAAACGAAAGAGGTGACAGGCTTATCAAATTTTGCCAAAACAATAATTTTGTTATAGCTAATACATTATTCAAAATGCCAAAGAGAAGACTATATACCTGGAAGTCATCAGCAGATCAAGAAGAGAGAATTGTAAGAAACCAAATAGACTGTGTATTAGTTAGACAAAGATACAGGACGCAATTATATCCGTAAAAACCTATTAAAGTGCTGACATAGGATCAGAACACAACCCAGCAGTGACCAAAATTAGGCTCAAAATGAAAGTAATAAAACGAAGAACAACAAATGCAAAAATCGATATAAGTAAATTAAGAAACCCACACATAAGGCAACGCCTGGCAAATGAAATCAATAACGGATTAATTAATGTTAAAGAACAAATTTTACAAAATACTGAGGCGGATAAAAAATGGTTATTAATAAAGACAGAAATAGATTAAAGTCAAAAAGAAATTCTAATACCAACCAGATATAAAAAGAAGCAATGGATGACGGAAGAAATTTTAGATTTAATGGAAGAAAGATCAAAGTCCAGACCAAATCCATATAGAAACCTTAAAATACATAAATGATGAAACCTTAGACAATATAGTAGACTTATTTAACTCAGTATACAAAACAGGACACATACCAAAACAATGGTTACTCTCCACGTTTTGTGCTATCCCTAAAAATACAAACGCTAAATATTGCAGTGAATACAGAACAATATCACTAATAAGTCACAATCTCAAATTATTCCTGAAAATAATACATGGTCGTGTAAATAAAAAACTGAAAGAAGGAATAGATGATAGTCAGTTTGGGTTCAGAAACGGACTAGGAACCAGAGAAGCGTTATTTGCTTTTAATGTGTTAGCTCAAAGATTCATGGATATGAATATTGATGTGCATGTTTGTTACGTTGATTTTAAAAAAGCATTTGACAAAGTAAGATGACACTGTGATTATAGCAAGCTCTGCTGAACAACTTCAATTACTGCTAAACAAAACAAACAGTTCCTGTGAAAAATATGGACTAAAAATGAATATAAAAAATGTAACAATAAAACACTGAAAACTTTGTTTTCAAACTTCCACAAAATTTATTTTAAATTCTTATCACTACAGCTATTTCGGCTGATTGCCTTTCTCAAGTGATCTGTTTTTGGTATGGGTTTACACTTTATAGTCTCTAATGAAATAGGTTGAAGAGGGGAGAACTGTTTGTCTCAAGCTGGTCATTCAGAATTATATCTGTGTTTTTTAATTTGTTGATTTCCATAGATTCTAATAAAGATCTTTGTTAGAATCTATGGAAATCAACAAACTAAAAAAAACAGATATAATTCTGAATGACCAGCTTGAGACAAACAGTTCTCCCCTCCTCAACCTATTTCATTAGAGACTATAAAGTGTAAACCCATACCAAAAACAGATCACTTGAGAAAGGCAATCAGCCGAAACAGCTGTAGTGATAAGAATTTAAAATAAATTTTGTGGAAGTTTGAAAACAAAGTTTTCAGTGTTTTATTGTTACACAAAATGAATTTCCATCAAGTAACGGTCGAATCCATCAATTATCGAATATAAAAAAGACCAAATACATGATAATAACAAAGAAAACAAATATACCAACAAACATACATTTGGGAAATGTACCGATAGAAAGGGTTGATAAATACAAATATCTAGGAACCTGAATTTCAGACAATAATGATCAAACACTCATCAGACTCATGCAAAGCATACACACAGCAAGTCAAGAATATGGTTTAGAACTCAATACAACCAAAACTAAATGCATGCTCATCAGCAGAACACAACAACCTCCGATGCAATTGACATTAAACAACCGAAAAATAGAACAAGTGGAGACATACACATACCTTGGAACCACAGTCAACACAAAATGGGACCAGTCAACAGAAATAAGATCACGAATTGAAAAAGCGCGAAACGCGTTCAACAATATGAAAAAGTGGTTCACAAGCAAAATCTCAATGGAACTAAAATTAAGACTGGTCAAGTGTTATGTCTTCCCGGTCTTGTTCTATGGGGCAGAGGCATGGACCACAACGGAAGCCACCCTGAAGAAACTAGAATCCTTTGAGCTGTGGATATATCGCCGTATTCTTCGGATATCCTGGACAGACCACCTCACTAACGTGGAAGTAATGCAGAGAATAGACAAAAGCAAAGAAATAATCTTCACCGTAAAGAAACGGAAGCTTGAGTACTTCGGACATGTCATGAGGCATACTAAGTACCGGCTGCTACAGTTAATAATCCAAGGAAGAATCGACAGTAGGAGGGGACCGGGAAGAAGACGACACTCATAGATGCATAACCTGCGACAATGGTTCGGACTAACATCGACCGAACTGTTCAGAGGTGCCGTAAATAGTGCCGTAACAAGTCAAAATAGCCTTGTTAATAGCCAACGTCCGAAACGGATAGGGCAAAGGAAGAAGAAGAAGAATGATCAAACAACCGGAATAAGAGCCAGGATAGAAATAGCAAGAAATGCGTTTGTAAAAATGAAAACAATTCTCTGCAACAAAGACCTTAGATTAGAACTGAGAGTAAGTGCACTGAGATGCTACGTGTTTTCGATACTGCAATATGGACTTGAAAGCGAGACATTAAAGCAAGAACACGTAAAGAAGTTACAGTCCTTTGAAATGTGGTGTTACAGGAGAATGCTTAGAATAGCATGGACACAGAAGAAAACTAACACGAAATAATAAACACAATAAAAATAAGAAAGTTACAATATCTGGGACACGTAATGAGTGGACAGCGATATGAACTGCTAAGGCTGATAATACAGGGAAAGATAAGAGGAGGAAGGAGTATAGGAAGAAGGAGAGTGTCATGGTTGAAGAATTTAAGGGACTGGTTTAAATGCCATTCTATAGAACTCTTCAGAGCAGCAGTAGATAGAGTAAAGATAGTGATGATGATATCCAACCTCCGATCGGGACACGGCACTTAAAGAAAAAGAAGACTACCTAGAGTCTGCTTCGTAGTATCTTTTATATTTTCGCAACTATTTGTTATCTTTTTGAATTTATTTCAACTCAGATGATTTTTCAATTGATTTCTTCGTTTCGAATGTACAGTATGGTGGCGGCTCGGTAATGGTGTGGGGTGAGATTAATTTGGAGGCTCATACGGAGTTAGTTAGAATTAAACGCGTTCGGCTTACATCACACAGGTACATTACAGACATTTTAGAAGAGCATTTCGTGCCATTTTCACCATTTATTGGAGATAATTTCATGCTTATGTAAGATAATACCAGGCCACACATTACAAGAATTGTGCAGCAATATCGTCAGAAGGTTGGGATTTCTGCAATGGTATGGCCTGCGAGAAGTCCCGTCCTCAACCCAATAGAACATGTTTGGTACAGCGTTGCGGACGACTACGACAACTACTTAAAGCACAAAACACATTAAATCAACTGTTTTTGCGATTACTTTGGGATCAAATTGATCAAGATAAAATAACAACGTTAATTCTCAGTATGTGAGATCGTTGTCAAACAGTAATAAATGCTAGATGAAGCAATACTCGCTACTAGTTTAATTTTCTTGAACTTATCTAACCATATTATTATTTTTTAAAAAAAATTTCAATTCCGTCTTTTATTTACGATGTTAAGTAGTTTTATTGCAATACATTTTTCGTAAAAAAAGAGTTTTTTATTTTAGATGTTCTAAAAGCAACCTTAGAACAAAAGAGCAAACAAAAATTTTTTCATTACGACCGAAATTATAATTTTAAAATTATGCGTTAATTTTGCCGCGCAGTATATATTAGATTTCTCTTATTCGCTTTTGATGGTTGACAAGTTCGTCCTTTTCATTATCACATGTTGTAGCAATATTCGGAGTTGTCTTTTTCAAGATCGTGACCTATAAACTCAAAAACTCAATGTAATGTTACAAAAAAACTGTCCATGAAAGCCTACACCGGATGATACTCGTTATCGGTATTTCTGTAAGGAATCACAAAAATAAATTGGTATAGTTATTTACGTAACGACGTTATTTCAAGTCTACTCCCTTGTAATTTTATTCACTACGGCAACGCTGCACGCTGCTCAGATCCCTAATAGAGTTCCTTTTCTTATCACCGGATAATAACCTTGGATAATAGCCTTGTTTATATTTTGTTTAGATTTTCTTTCGCTTACACTTCATTGATTGCATGTTATCAATATATTTACTTTTTTTACTGGTAGTTACACTGTACTTCTTTCTTTGCATTTAAATTTCACTACTCTCGTTAAGAGAAGGGAAAGACAGAAGATGCGATGTCTCTTTCGGGTAAAACAAACACAATTCAATTACCAAATTTCTTGGAAATGAGATTTTTATGTGCTTCCTCTTGACGGATGTAGCCGAGTTCTTCCCGGCACGGCAGTCGTTATTATTTTCTCCTTAGATTTTTTCATAGCCGAGCTGCTCCTGCGGTCGTTCGTAGATTACCGATGGGAGGTATCGTATCTTAATCGTTTGGAAGAAAAAGAGATTCACAAAATACAAATTATTTGGTGAATTAAAGTAGGATATTGATTTAACGAAATTAACTTATTAAGCTTGAAAAGTATCAAAATCTCCAAAAATCTTAGTCTAGCACGTAGATTTTTTGTTAAAGATTTTAAACTAATGGATTAGTCCAGTCGTCAAAGATTTAATCTCTCAAAAAGGGGACGAATAAGATAAATTTTGCTGAGAATGTCAATTTTGATATCAAAATCTCTAAAAGTTACAATGGATAGTGACAATAACGAATATGATAGAGAAAATAGCCAAAAAAGACGGTTGGGTGAAAGAGGAAAAAATCTAAAGGAAAATAAAATGGATCTAGCACTAGCAATGAAAGAAAAACTGACTGAGAATGTAACAAATTTAACTACAGATGTCCAAGAAAGAAAAGATGAACAGAAGCAGTATAAACAGGAGCTTAAAGAAATAAGAGAAGAAAACATGTAAGAAAGGAGAAAAGGAACTGAAATAAAAAATTGATGAAATGAAAGAGGGAAGAATAAAATCGGAAAATAAAAGAGAAGAAATATGGAGTTCTAAGCAACAGAGTAGTAAAATTAGAAAACGAAAGAGTTATTAACAATCTGGTAATAACTGACTTTTATCTAGATTAGGAAGGTAAAAAGTTACTAAAAGATGAGGAGACCAAATTCCTTCAATATAAACTAAAATTGGAGGGCAAAAGTAAAGAAATAAATAAGACCAGAAAAGGGCATTATAGAAATGGAAAACTTTGAATAAATATTAAATCCTCAAAAACAAATATAGTTTGAACGAAATGCAATATCAACAAATATATATCGACGGTGAAGTGAATTAGAGTGATAGGTAAATCCAGATGAAAATTAAACAAGAAGCAAAAATTTTTAGATTCGCAGGTAAACTAGCAAAGCTGGCATGCAGGAAACTGATAGAAGACGGGACAGTATGGTATAAGTGAAGTCAGAAAGATAATAAACTTGGAAATATATAGGAACAAATAACGTGGAAAGGTGGAGGACAAAATAGCGATGAAAAAGGACCAAAAAACTAACAAAAACATAAATAGAACTCAGAAAACGGCAACGAATTTAGCAAAGAATAAGGACAAGGTTAATTTTGATGATGACAGCAAGGAAAAAACAACAAAAGATAACATAACGTCCAAAGAACAGGGAACAAAAAAGAAAAAATACAAAGGAAGCAAAAAAATATAGTTCTGAAACTATTTTCTTGTGGCTTTTTAAAGTAATTACTATTTAAATGGGAATAAGCCACAATTAAAAGTTAAATTACGTTTATTGACGTTTCAATTTCCACTTCGGAAATCGTTCTCAAAATACAAACATTAGTAAATTAAAAAAATTTTTGTTTTTCTGTTATTTAGTGAAAAATTCTTCTAATAATTTAATTTTATCTGACTCATTTATATTGAAAATTCAGACATACATTATACATTTTAAAGTAGACGACTTTAAAATGATATTGCCAATATTGTTGAGTTACGCTCCTGGGACGACTTTACTTATAAGATAGTTCATTCGATTACATGAAATCAATTTTAACTTGAGAATATCCATCAGAAAAGGTCATAGCATGTAATTCGTCTTTAAAAAGACAAATACATGCCATGATGACAGTAAAATTCTCCTGTTAGTGATTCCATAGTAAGTTATGGGGGAAAAACCAGGAAAAAAACCTCATAATATCATGTCGGGATAGTATTATTGAAACGTCAATAAACGTAATTTAACCTTTAATTGTGGCTTATTTCCATTTAAATAGTAATTACAAAAAAATATAGTAAAATTAGCAGCATGGAATATTAAGACCATTTTTATTTATTGTCTTCAAATAATTGCTTTATTCCCAAATTCTTACGATTTTTTTGTACATATGTGATTAAATAGATCAATTAATATTTGAATGTATCTATATAAAACGACAAGTCCCACTGTTTGTCCGATATGGTAACAGCGCCACCTAAGAAAGAAATCTGAACTATCAACATCTGACATTTCAATCATATTTTGTTCTTGTAACGATAGGTTTAATTAATAATATTAATAATATCAATTACATATTAGTATAATTAAGTATATTGGTTACTGTAATTTTAAGATAAGAAGCAAAATAATTTAAAGCTTTATGTTATTTTAGATTTAAACTCCCAGCGCCACCTAGGAAAGAAATTATGAACTACCAACTGACATGTCAAACTATTGAGTCAATCGTATTTTGTTCTTGAAAGAATACGTTTAATTAAAATTACTATAGTAATAATAGTACGAAAGTACTATTCGCAATAGTACTATTGCGAAAGTAATACGATTATTACTTTCGCAAAATTGTCAAAATAATTTAAAGATTTATGTTAGTTTATATTGATTTGGTTTACATGTAATGTAAAGGTTTTATATGTGGGTTTTTATACGTAGATCGATTTCGTAAGACGAGTTCATGCAAAAGTTGAGCGATTCTATGAAAGTGACTTATTTGTGAATAAAATTAAATAAAATTAAGTTAAATCTGACTGAATCTGCAGTATACAAAATCAAATACCGAATAAAACGTGGTTCCAGTCATACAATTAATCAAGAAAATATATTACAACTGTAACACGTCTTAGATTTGGCCACGCCTGTTATTGCACACATCTACATAAAATTCATGATCTCAAAAGTGATCTTTGTCAAAATTGTGGCAAAAAAAGTGATTTAGATCATATTTTTTTCGAGTGCCAAAAATATGAGGATGAAACAGATGAATTTATTCAACAATAGTACCAAAATAGTCTTGTAGTGTCAACTATCAAAAAAATATATGTATATGCAAAATTGTGGTGAGCAACTTGGACAATCCATAGCAAAGCAGCTGTCGGATTGAGTAGATAGCTGCTCAAGAGTTTGCTGTGGATCTCTGAGAACCTGATCATCTTGTTTGTATGTAAATATAGATAAAAAGGAGTAAAGTAATCATTTGTATACTACCATATATGCTCGTAGTATACAAATAATGGCATACGCTGATGATATCGTCATAATTGGAAGAACCCAAAATGTAGCAGTGGAGGCTTTCACACGTATCAAAAATGCCGCAGAAAACATCGGACTTCTGCTTAACATCCAGAAAACTAAATATATGCCGGCCATATCAAGAATTCACAACAAAATAACTTAGAGGTGCAACACGAAACGATAGAAATGGTAGAAGAATTCTGCTACTTAGGATCACTGGTAGACTACAAAAATAACACATCCAACGAGATAAAAAAAAGAATATGCGTGGCTAACCGCTGTTATTTTGGCCTGGGCCCTCAACTAAGAGCGAGAAGTATGTCAATAGCAACAAAGTGCAAACTTTATAAAACAATAATACGCCCAATGCTCACATACGGATCGGAAACATGGGCAATGACGACCCAAGATGAAGAGTTACTGCGAGTCTTTGAAAGAAAAGTATTGAGGACGGAGGCGGAGTATTGAGGCGGAGTAAACGAACCGGACCTGTGGAGAAGGCGATATATCTTTGAACTCTATAGACTTTTTGGTGATGCAGATATTGTGAAGACCATCGAAATAAACCGCCTAAGGTGGGTGGGCCACGTTATGCGGATGGATGAGAGTGATCCCACTAAAATAACTATGCTAAACAGGCCGGTCGGAAGAAGAAGAAGGGGGCGACCTAAACTCAGATATCTGGACGATGTACAGGAAGATCTGAGGGAGATTGGAGTGAGGGGCTGGAGAAGACAGACACTCGATAAGGAAGGATGGAAGAATGTTTTGAAGCAGGCCAAGGCTCACGAAGGGCTGTAGCGACAACTGATGATGATTAAAATCATTATTTCAATCAAATTTTGTTTTTGAAACGATACGGTTGATTTATTGCTAATTCAGGTTGATTTATTGCTAATTCATTCTACAAAATGACGTTTCAAATATCCTTACTCGGAAATTTTACTACTTTATCAGTAATTAATTTTTTCGTAAAACTGCTAAAATATAACTATAATTATTGTAAGGTAAGATTTTTATTAAGCAAAATTTCTTTTGGGCGTTTTGTGGTAGAGGTAGAATAGTTAGTCGGTTTCGTAACGTAGATACATCATTGGAAAGGAGAAAGGGTAACAAATCTGTTGAGATAGAAAAAACAAATAAGATGTCTACTAAACGAGCACTACACAGTATCTTTATTATTAATGTCCGTATAGTTACATACGAGATACCGTAGGGCACTATGGATAAAAACAGTATTTACTTCGTTGGAAGTACGAGAAACTGAATTCACTACGAATTTTGACTAGGATGAACGGCTTGTGGAATGCAATTTTAGATTCCCTTGCCGAGTAATTCATCCAGCTGTTTGTTTCGCAAATTTTAGGAAACACAGTGGTTAAGATTTGAATTCGGTTTCGCTAAGTAGAAATCGTTTGATTTCTCTTTTTGTTTTTATTTATTATAAATAAACAAACGATCCAATCTTAACGTAAGGTATAGGAAATGAAAGGGGAGGAGTTAACGAATATATTAAGATAGAAAAAACAGCATCTTCGTAAGTAATCAATAGACTTCGGCAAATATGCATATTGCATATTTTGTATATTGTGCATATTTTATGCAAATATTTCATATTTTGGCATATTTGTATAAAAGTTTGCATAAAGTGCATAAAAGTTCAGATTTTTATACTGTATTTGAAAATTTTTAAACATACCAATTTATTTCAATTCTTGTATAAAATTTTGTAGTCATTTTAATCAAGAAATGATCTAAGTACGTAATCTCTACAGGTACAAAACATTTACAATTTCAAAGAAGATCAATTTAAGTAGCCCTCAACATTCTTAGAAAGTCTCGGTCACTGAGGCATTCAGTTATTGGATAATCGCTAAGGGTTCGCTCATTTGCATTTTATGATCTAATCCCCAAATCTATCTACAATTTATTGTATCTTAACAGCAGGTAAACGGCTAATAGTTTTGTTCCTAATTTAGGGATTTTCCAAAATCTCCCAGTTTATTGAATTAGGTACCTAAACATTTCTAATTTGATGCTCAGATTTGTAAATCATTTTTGTTTTGATATTCAAAACGTAAACACTCGTTGTGCGTAACAAAAAGGAAGATTGTGATTTTATAATGCCTAAAACAACCAGTGCTTCAACTTGGATTAAACCTTATAAAGAGCTGTCTATGGATATGGGAAAAACCTACTGTTCAGTCTGTGGCAAAATTGTAAGTATCTAATATTTTCTATTAAATATCTAATATTTCATACATACAGAGTGTTTCCAAATGACACTTACAACGTTTGACTGTAGATACTTCTCGAAAAATTGAACAAAACGATATAGTTAATGAGGGGTCAAACTTATTTACTTTTCGAGATACAGGATGTTAAAATTTAAAAAAATTAAATTCTTTTAGTTAATAACAACAATAACTTTAAAACCAATAAACGTATTTACTTGAAATTTAGTACTCGTAGGTTGTTTTTAAATGAAAAATAGCTTCCTTTAGTGAGAAAAAATTGTCCATGGTACAATACAATGGTGTGTATTTAGAAAAATTTTTCACCTTTACTTTTTTTTATGAAGTCAGCTATTCTAAAACACAATTATTTTTATTGTAATTGAATTAACAAAAAAAAAACTTTTGTTGAATTTTAAAATAAGTTATATGATGTACTAATGGTTAGTAACAAAAACTAATTTGTGGATTAATACTGCATTTAAAACACTTAGCGAGTGTTTTTTTTTCCAAACCAGTTATTTGATTAACCAAAAACACCTTGTATATTTTTATATTTTAAAGGTTGGGTTAAAATAAAGGTTTTTATTTTTATTTATAGATAGTATGTGAGAAGAAATTTCAGATAGACCAACATGTGAGAACTGCTTCACACATTGCAAAAAAAGGAAAAATAGGAGGAAAACATCAAACTTCAATGGCTAAATGTTTCCAATCTACTTCAAAAAAATTAGATGAGCAAGAAAATTTTAATGAAGACTTGTGTCGCGCATTAGTGTTTTGAAACATACCGCTTTCAAAATTAGCAAATGTAAATTTTAGTTCGTTTCTAAAAAAATATTGCAAACTTAATGTTCCAAGTGATCGGTCTCTAAGAAGAAATAATGTGAACGGGCTATACTCGTCGGTGTTAATTAATATTAAGGAAGAAATTGCAGATAATTATTTTTACATATCTGTCGACGAAACCACTGATTCCTCAGGAAAGTATATTGCTCATTTATTGATTGGTGTTCTTAAAGAAGATACCTTACCAAAATCTCATCTTATTTCATGCCAGCAACTTGAGAAAACAAATGCTTTAACAATTTCGCGTTTTATACAAGAAACATTAACAACTTTTTTTCTTCCGACAACTATTCCTTCTAATAAATTACTGCTTATTTTATCGGATGCTGCTCCTTATATGGTGAAAGCAGGACAAAATTTAAAAATATTTTTCCCAGATTTAATACATGTTACTTGTGTAGCGCATGGATTAAACAGAGTTGCAGAGGAAATACGAAAAAAGTTTCCTCTTGTAAATACCATGATATCCAGTGTCAAAAAAGTATTTCTTAAATCTCCTATAAGAATTCAACTTTATAAAGAAATGCTACCTAACATTCCTCTTCCACCACAACCTATTTTAACGCGATGGGGAACATGGTTAGAAGCAGCTAATTTTTATGCAGATCATTTTGTTAAAATAAAGAACATAATTGATACGTTAACAGATGAAAGTTCCCAATCTCTTTTGGATTCTAAACAAACTTTTCAGAGTAACTTGCTTCAACAAGAACTTTCATTTATAAAATCAAATTTTAGTTTTGTTCAAAAAACAATTACTCAGTTAGAATCACCAAAACTGTCATTGTTCGAAAGTACAGCATTAATAAAAGAATTTACGTCATGTTGTCATTACGTTAGAGGTAATATTGGAAAAGATATTTTAAAAAAATTTGAAGCTACTATGGAAAAAAATAAAGGTTACCATATTCTTTCTGAAGTAGTCAGTGTTCTAGCTGGAAATATTTCGGAAACAATTAATTTAGAACCAAATGTTTTGGTTAGTTTGAAAAATGCTCCCGTTACATCAGTTGATGTTGAACGAAGTTTTTCCATATATAAATATATGTACTCAGACAGAAGCCACAAGTTTTTGTTAGAAAATTTTGAACACCACTTGGTCATTTATTGTTACCATAATTCTAAATAAGTTTATTTATACTTAAAAATGATGTAGAAGTCTAGTAATCAATATACAGCGACATACGAGATATCATATGACATTGTGGATGATAATAGACAGAATATAAGGTAAATTTGCTTTAATGACCCGAAGAAGACCTCTGACTGAGTACGAAATAAATAAGCAAATATGCAAACTAATATTTGGTCTACATACAAGAAGTTTATTATTTTAAAAATTTAATGAGTGACTGTAGATGGAAATTGGTTGGAACTCCCGTCGCATGCGACGGGCAAACTCACTAAAATATACAAACGTCAATTTCTCAATAAGACACATATCGACTTTCAAATTCCCTATTTTATTTATTGAATTATCTGGTTGAAACTGTTAATTACATATCGAATTTTGAATTAAACCCTTAAACCTTTAGTTTTAGTAGTAGAATCACTTATATTAACAGTTTGAAATAGTTAAGGAAAATCGCATGGGTTTTACGTGAAATATATTACTTTAAGTAGAGATAAACAGAGGCACACAAGCACACAACCCGGACAGTAAATCCCCACGACTATTTTACTCTCATCGTGTGCTAATTGCTTCAATTTAAACAAACCCATTTACAAAGGGCTGTTAGTAGAGTAGTGTAGCTTTAATTCCTGTTAGTTAAGACAGAATTGATTAACTAGTTTCGGGAACGACCA
This sequence comes from Diabrotica undecimpunctata, assembly GCF_040954645.1. Taxonomy (NCBI): domain Eukaryota; kingdom Metazoa; phylum Arthropoda; class Insecta; order Coleoptera; family Chrysomelidae; genus Diabrotica; species Diabrotica undecimpunctata. Next base: position 55,802,788 of record NC_092812.1, read on the forward strand.
GCACAACCTTTAAACATTTATATTAACTTCAGTTTATAAGCATCGCTTTAATAGGCACTGTAAATAAATAAAATTATCAATTAGTTTTTATTGTTGCCGCCCTGGATTCGTATAGGTAACGGGTAAAATATTCAAACAATGTGAAACTCACAGTGCATATTGCAAAGCAGAAGTTGTGAGTACAGATTATATTAAAAATAGCAATTATGATTTTTATACCTTATTTGCCTAAGTTTTAACAATGCAGCTATAACAGCTAATTAGTAGTTTACGTCTAAGTAGGCTACATCGGCACATGTTTGCCAACTTCAAAAAATCGTCTAGTACCGAGTTACTAAATATCACATTGGTCAGATAAATCGATTCGACCCTCTTGCGAAAGCCATAATATCTGTCTACCAAAGAGAAACAGTTCTTTCTCCATTAGAGATCCTTAAATGTGAACAAACGAAGAGAATCTAAAGGAAAAAATGACAAGGACGGAGAATACAAAAGATTAAATAGAATAATTCGAAATAAAATAACCGAAGCAAAAGAGAAATGGCTGGAAACAAAATGCGTGGAAATAGAAGAACTACAACAAAGGCACGATTTTTTTAATTTACATAAAAAGGTAAAAGAGTGTACATCGACTACCAAGAGAACGACTTTTCACACCATGCTGAACACGGATGGCAAACTGCTAGATTCAACGGAAGACAAACTGAAAGAATGGGAAAACTATATTAAAATTCTTTTTCACGACATACGAGAAGAACCAAGATTGGAAAATAACAACGAAGGGCCAACAATTCTGAAATCTGAAATCATAAATGCAATTAATCATCTTAAAACAAATAAAAGCCCAGGTCCAGACGGAATATACCCAGAAACGTTAAAATTAATCAGCGAAGAAAATAAATTAATATTTAAATGGGAATAAGCCACAATTAAAGGTTAAAATACATTTATTGACGTTTCAATTTCCACTTCGGAAATCATTCTCAAAATACAAACATTAGTAAATTGTTTATTTTAAAACAATTTACTAATGTTTGTATTTTGAGAACGATTTCCGAAGTGGAAATTGAAACGTCAATAAATGTATTTTAACCTTTAATTGTGGCTTATTCCCATTTAAATATTAATTAATTTAAAATGCCACAAGAAAATAGCTTCAGAAGAATAGCGAAGAAAATATCGAAATATTTGTCCTTTTATTCAATCGCATTTATGATACAGGTAAAATACCCCAAGATTGGCTGGAGTCAATATTCATCCCACTACCAAAAAAGCCAAACCCACAACACTGCAATAAGTTCCGTCTGATAAGCCTTATGAGTCATGCAGTAAAAGTCCTACTAAAAATCGTACATAATCGTATCTAAGAAAGTGCGAAACAATCATCGGAGATGATCAGTTTGGATTCAGAGCCGGCATGGGAACGAGAGAAGCCCTGTTCAGTTTACTAGTTCTCGCCCAAAAATGCTACGACCAACAGAAAGATTGTTCTGAAGCTATTTTCTTGTGGCATTTTAAATTAATTACTATTTAACTGGGAATAAGCCACAATTAAAGGTTAAAATACGTTTATTGACGTTTCAATTTCCACTTCGGAAATCGTTCTCAAAAATACAAACATTAGTCAATCACTAATGTTTGTATTTTGAGAACGATTTCCGAAGTGGAAATTGAAACGTCAATAAACGTATTTTAACCTTTAATTGTGGCTTATTCCCAGTTAAATAGTAATCAACAGAAAGATATATTTATATGCTTTATAGACTTCGAAAAAGCATTTGATAGAGTAAGACACGACCTACTATTAGAACGTTTGCAAGAAGTCGGTTTAGATGGAAAAGACATCAAATTCTTAAAAAACTTGTACTGGAACCAAAACGCCAGAGTTAGGATCGAAGGTTCCACATCCGCAGAAGTAGAAATTAGGAGGGGAGTTAGACAAGGGTGTGTTCTGTCGCCTCTGCTGTTTAATCTTTACTCCGAGTTTCTATTTAAAGAAGCATTGGTGGATTCCAAGGATGGAGTCAAGGTGAATGGCGTAAATATCAACAGTATCAGATACGCCGATAATACAGTGTTAATTGCGGATTCCTACGTAGGTCTACAACGACTCATCGACAAGACCAACTCGACCTGTGAGCAATTTGGTATAAAAATAAACATTAAAAAAACCAAAGTGATGTCAATCCGAAAAAACCAAAACGTACCTCAACCTTGCACAATAAATGGGCACATTTTAGAACAGGTCAATAGATTTAAGTACCTGGGATGTTGGATCGATAGCAGCCTAAATCCTGATCTAGAAATAAGATCGAGAATAGAACAGGCCAGAAAATCTTTCGAAAAAATAAAAAAACTGCTTTGTGATTCTCGAATAAAACTCGAAATTCGACTACGTTTATCAAAATGCTACGTCTGGTCGACTCTTCTATATGCAGTTGAAACGTGGACCCTAAAAACATCAACCGTAAATAAATTGGAGGCCATTGAAATGTGGATCTACCGGAGAATGCTCAAAATTTCATGGACATCGCATACCTCAAACGAAGAAGTGCTGCATAGAATAGGCAAGGAAAGAGAACTTTTTAACACAGTAAAAGTTAGAAAAACATCATACCTAGGCCACATACTGAGAAATATTAAGTACCAATATGCCCAACTTATAGTGAAAGGAAAAATCGAAGGAAAGAGCGGCCTAGGAAGGAAAAGACTATCGTGGCTCAGAAACATCCGACAATGGACAGGGCTAAATTTTGAACAGCTAATAAGAACAGCTGAAGATAGAGAAGATTTTAAAATTGTAGTAGCCAACCCCCATTGAGGAGAGGGCACTTTAAGAAGAAGAAATGTGAACATCCTAAAAACGTTATTCTACAAGCAAGTGAAAAGCCAAAACTTCTTGTTACATACAGTACCTGGCCAAATTATTAGGCCAAGCAAGAAAAAATGTACTATATGAAGTTAGTTCTCTCATGATTATAAATATATTTAAACAAAAAGACTGTAATGTTCTTTTTTGTGAATATTAACTCTTAGTTAATTTTTAATGTACTAAAAAACTTTTATTTATTAAAAAAGTAAAATTTTTACAAAGTAGAGATAAATTTAATATTTTGTATGTCCTCCTTTGGCTACTAAAAGAACTTAAACAGATCGAGTAATTCTCTCGATACAGGCTTGAATAGTTTCCTGAAGGTGAGGATTATGATTCCACTCATATATGAGAGTTTCAAGTAACTGCCTTTTGTTAGTAATGTTTTTTTTTTTTCGCAATCTCCCTTTTCAGTAGTTCCCACCCATTCTCAATAGCGTTCATATCAGGCAAGATGCTTGGCCAGTCAAGAACTTTAGTTTTTTTTTTGTTTTAAATAAGTTGAAATACTCTTAGCCTTGTGGCAAGGAGCACCATCGTGCATAAATATAGATTCCTCTTCTCCAGGAAACCATTCCTGCAGCTATGGCAAAAGTCTCGTCTCGAGTACTTTCCGGTACTGGTCTTGTCTCATCGTGTTTTTCACCACGTAGAGACGGCCTGTACCTTTGCCGGATACCAAACCATGAGTGATGGTGGGTGTTTGATGGTGGGCACAATGCAGTCGGGCTTGTATTTTTCGTTGGGACGTCAAAACAACACAAACATACCTTTTTCCAGTCTTTCACTGCCCAGTTTTTGTATTTTCATGCCCATTCGAAACGTTTCTTTATCATAGCCGGAGTAAGCCCTGGCTTTCGAGCTAGTCTCCTAGCTACCAGTTTGTTTTCGACAAGTCTCCGACGAACTGTTCTTTCTGAAATACAAATTCCTTCATCTTTTATCTCCTGGGTAAGCATTCGCAGTGGTTTCTTTCTGTTTACTAGGCAAATATCTCTTATTTTGCGATCAATCCTAGGAGTGGTCACACGATGTCTTCCGCTGTAACCCTTACGCTTTAGATCCAAACTGACTCCAGACGCAATTTTCTGTTTTATATTCCTTACAGAACATCTTCATACTCCTACCATTGCTGCTATTTCATTTTGGTACATTTGTCTAGCTTTTAGGAGTCCAAATATCTGGCCTACACGTTTTGGTGACAAATCAGCGTTTTCCCTATCTAAAAATGTGTAATACCCTTAATTATACCAATAACTTCACTGCATATGTCTATAATCTAAAAAATAATAATAAAAAAATCAGGAGGATTCTTAAACCACATCCATCCACTAGAGATGCTTGATGAATGAATAAGATCATATTGCATCGTAAAGGTCCTTATCATCATTACCAAATTTTCTCGAATAAGAGTGAGCAGCGCCCTTGCCAACCTACACCCTTCCATCTTCTCCACGCCTTTGTCATACTTTCCATTGTAGAAAAACTATATGTATTCAATGATGTTAAAGCTATCGAGTCAATAATTCAACATAAAGATTTCCTATGGGTATTCAGAATAGAAAACTATCGCACCTCCCATCGAAAACTGTACTAGATATTATTACTAGATATTTAGAGGGGGACTCCAAACCTTTTTCCCCTCAACTTTTTTGTAGTATAATATTGGACGGGCTGAAACTGACAGCGGTCAGTTTTTGGTCAGTTTCAGCGTACAAGCGAAGCAGCAACATCTCCAGAAGATGCCAACCCCTAGTGTTGGCAAAACGTCGAGAACTAATCTCAGAAGACAACGGCCTAACAGCCCGAACAAACAGTTTAACAAATTTGCTGACTACTTGGTGGACAACTATATTTCTGAAGAGGCAGACTTCCCTCCTGAGATGTGGGCGGAAAACAGTTCATCACTTGAGCGTACAACCAATGCCTGTGAAAGTTTCCATTCTAAATTTAATTCGTTAATTTACAATCCGCACCCTAATATATTTCATTTTTAGAAGTTTTCAAAGATATTTAAATTGACACTTATATAAAAATACGAAGTAATAACCGGCAAAATAACGCAAAAGATGGAAAATATATTAAGTTAAGTGAGATAAATAGAAATAAAACTAGGGGAGATGGGAAATTTAGCGATAGAACCTATAAATTTACATTTCATTTATTGTTTCCCACCTTTAGACGTAAGAGTTTGGAAACTACCGCTGTGACAGTGACAGTTTTAGTTGACGTCCTCCTCTGATACGTTTAAAGGTGGGAAACAGTGAATATAATGTAAATTTATAGGTTTCTATCGCTAAATTTCTTATCTCTACGAGTTTCATCTCTTTTATCTTACAACTTCATATGTTTTCCATCGTTTGCGTTATTTTGCCGGTTATTAGCGCGCTTATCACTGTATTTATATAAATATGTATCTACCAATATTTGATATAATTTCTAATATAAAATACAAAAGCCGCAGTACCTATTTTCCTGGTGTTAATTTTCCTAGAACTTAATAGATAAATACTTAATCCGCTTGACCACGGGAGCGAACTAGGTTATGGTTTTCGGAGGGAGCGAACTAGTATGTAATTAAGAGGGTTTTTTGACCTTGGGAGCGAACTAGTGTGCTCTGATTCGAAGTTAACATCAGTCATGCCAGCTGTCATGTCGTATCTGTCAATTCGTCTTATTTTTTCAATGGGAAGATCTTTATAATTTTATATAGCTGGTCCTGGTCTTCATGTGTATTAAACAAATTTAAAAGTAAAATACCAAAAGTATTTTCAAAAACATATAAAATTACAAAATAAATTCCAAAAAGATCATAAAATCATTATTTAATAGAGTTAAAACTACTTGTTCTAACGAAAATATATTTTTGGAAGAAAAAGCGAAATTAGGATATATTTTATTAAACAAAAGGCTTTGTTGTTTATAAAATTTACAGAACAATATAAAATTCTTTGATGTTTATTCCCAACAAATATTTAGAAATTTGACAAATGATGTTTCTGTGCAGTCATGACCCTTGAATGATTATTGAAACATTAAAATGGGTCAGACACTAATTTGAGTTTATTACGTAATAATGTTTTCTTAGATTAAGTGCAAACTGCTTTGATTTAAATTATCACTGTTTAATTTAACATTGTTTCAGTAGCAATGGAATTCAGTTCCATGATGTCAGAGACAAACAGTTTTACATGGAAGTGTAAACATGAGGTAGTCGCACTTCTAATATAATCTTTTACATAAATAACAACGATTTTTCTTTAATTATTTAATAGTAAGGTAATTATTAAATAATATTTTGTCACGTACTGAAATTTATTATAGATGACATAGTTATTTGCGAAAAAGAAGACATGCCTATAGATTTAAGAAAATAGCAAATAATAACCATTTTTGCATTTGCAAAATGTTGTAGACCATCTTGACAGGTTAACAGGTTAAAGAGATAGGTACTTGAAAAAACATTAAGATTATAGCAATATGGCTTTAGAAGAAAAAAGATCACGAAGAAAGTCTCTTTAAAAAAGATAAAAGATTTTTTTTGTTTAAAATGACCCAAGAAACCCAAAAAAAAGTTTGTCGGAGCAAAAACCAGTTATTTTTGAAATCTGTTTAAAAAATTGTTTAAACAATTTCTGCTCAAAAATTTTTCCCAGCATCCTTCTGATTTCTTTAAAGGGAACATTTTTGAACAGGAATCTGTAAAGAAACCGAATCAGAAACATTTTTCCTACGGGAGCAGCCTCACAACCTGGACTATAATACTTTTAAAGCCATTTAGAAGCATTTTTTTGTAGTGCATTGTGTTTTGTTGATAATTGATGTCAATATTAACAAAATATATTAATGCCGTACAGAAATTTTTGATCGTAATATCCCACTTTTTTTAAGCCCTTCTCTACATACGGATTGCCGAATATAGGCCTCTCCTAATTCTCGCCATTCATCTCTGTTGTTTGTAAAAGACGTTTCCACATTGGTCCTGCAGTTCTTTTAATATCGTCGCTCCAACGCAATTGCGGTCTCCCTCGTGGTCTTTTGGCTTCATATGGCCGCCAATTCCCGATTTCTTTATTCCATCGGCCATCTTTAAGACGTTCGTTATGTCCAGCCCATTTCCATTTCAGTTTAGCTGTCTGTTCGACAGCATCTTTTACTTTTGTTCTATTACGAATGTCTTCATTGGTTTTATGATACTTTCGCGGGTTGTAACTTGCTTTTATATTGTTCTGTATTAGATTTTAGTTTATCTGTGTCTATATTCCAAGTTTTTCTAAATTTATTTCTATTTTTATTATGTTTTATCTCTAATTTCGCTCTAACCATTCGGTGATGGCTACTTACTGACGCCGTATTTATTACTGTTACGTCCTGTATGATATCTGTTTTGTTACACAGTATGTAATCTATTTTGTTCTGAGTTTTTCCATCTTGGGATAGCCACGTCCACTTTCTTTGAGGTTTTTTCTTATAGAATAAGTTCATTGCATAGTATTTGTGGGCTTGTAGAAAGTTAACCAAGGTTTCTCCTCTCTCATTTCTAACTCCAGAGCCGAATTGTCCTATATAGTTTTCGGTTTTTTCAAGTCATTGTCCGATCTTGAAGTCTCCTATTATCATCGTATACGTGCTGTGATAATTCGTGCTAGTTTCTGCAATTTTCTCATAAAATTCGTCTATCTCTTCCCCTTTTTTTAACCTCTGCTAGACCAATTATGTCCCATTTTAAGTCCTTGTTGTCTTGCTCGAGTTCGTAAACTTTTTCATCTTTGCTTATATTTAGAGTTGCAATGTTCAATCGTGTGGTCTTTAGCGATTTCTTGCTTCCTCCAGATTCCATGAAGCTGCCCTTTTTTCCAAAGGTGTGGGATTTGCCATTACTGTATGGTCAACCAACCTGGGGACCCATTCCTTTTGTTGTAGATATCGCCATATTTCTGTTAGGAGGTTTTTTAGCCTTAAAACACCACACCGGTTAGACAGGTTGGTGAGTGATTTTATTCAATCCCTAAAATCAAGGGATTGCCACTTCCGCCATCCACACCATACCGTAGGTATTCTTCCCCGCCGTGGCTGCCGTTGTGGACTTCATCCGTGATCCTGGACAAGTAATTACTAGTTTCTCGGGTCAGGAAACACCTGGAATCTGCGGAGGCTAGGGATTGATTCAATTTCCCTAATAAAAATTAACGGCATAGTTTCTAAAGTTGTTATTACGTATTCTATTATTGATTTATTTGTGACTCGTAGGCTTGTAATCTATTAGTAGGCTGCGAAAATTCGAAAGCTGAGAAAGTTGGACGTTAGTGTGGAGGAGGTGCAGGTAGTGACGAACGAGAATCACATTTGGGCTAAACTTACAGCGGAACTTTGAAAAGGTTGTGCACTTCAAGCACATTGTTAAGAGAGCAGGTGCGGTATTGGGATTGAGCATTCTACGCTGATTGTTAGCGCACCTAGGATAAGGGGCAAGAAAATAGCTATGCTCAGACCTTTCAAATTAGAAGAGTTCATAGAATGGAGATTCTTACAGTTTGTAGTGTACTTTATCAAGGTATGTAGTGGTAAAGCTGGCTGGTATGTTACCGATATATCTATTGGCTGAATAACTCATTAACCATTAGGGACGAAATGGAACGAAGAAGAACCGAAAAAAACCGAGACAAGGAATATATTGGCAAGCAGGAGAATAATGCGAATTGTACATTGGGAAAGAGATAATGAAGAAACTTCAGAGTTTCTACTCTGTTAGCTACTTACTTTGAGAACATTTCCCATGAAATATGAAGTAAACTTCTAGATGGAGATTGTAAAGATATATTTAATTTATAAATTTACATTTTCAATTATAAATTCTATAAAAAAAGGTCAAATCTCAGAATGTCCTAGGTTTGATCCGATCACTGGGAAAAATAAAAAATATATAATAAAAATGTAAAATCTTTCTGATTTTATAAAAACCTAAAATTTGTTTATCATTCTGAGAGCCTGCTATAAAAGATTTTCTTTTCATTTCTACAATTTCATATTTACAAAGCTTTATATCGCATTAAGTCATAGGCTTTGCAGTTTAACAAGCCGTCCAAGTTATTTATATACAGTACTTCCAGGTTTTACTTCAAGTTAAATTCTAAAACTAATCTCTTCTGAATTACTGTTCGTAGAAAAGTGTTACGAGATACTTGTACCCGATAACGAGATCGCTTGGAAAAAGTTACTTTAATTGTCTGTTTATAATTGAAAAATTAAATCATTTTTCTCACTACTTTTTACGAGTTTGAGACTCACGGCTCAGAAATAACACATATATATATATATATATATATATATATATATATATTGTTATGCTATGTAAAATTAAAAATAATATTGGTTTGCTCTTAATATATTTCAAATTATAAAATATAATAATTCAAAATATTTCAACTGATAAACTATGAAAGAAATTTCAAAGAAAAGAAAGTCCATTATCTTTGGATTACCTGTAGTAAACAAAATTTAAGATATGCATAAATTATTTTCTTTGTAAAAAATATTTGAGTGAACGTAGTGAATTTAACAATACGACCGGGTTTTCCAAGTGGACTTGTACAGTGAATAAAGATAATAGGGTAAAATTTAGAAATTATATTTCTCCGTTAGTTCTTAAGAATTTGTAGAAACCGATTAGCATGTTAATAGTTTGTAGGAAAGTTATAATTGTAGTTAAAATTGTTGTTTGTTATCTAAATGGGGATAAATATGACGAACTTTGATTGGCAAAGAGTGAAAAAAAGTGGGAGAGAGGGAGGAATGAGAGTTTAGCTAGATTTTAGAGGGAAAAAATATCATCAGTTGTTTTCCAAGGGTGCAAGGCGAACAGTCGTAGTTCTTTGGCGGTTCCCAAGTGATAGTAAGCATTAGAAGTGAATGTTTGTGAGTTTTCGTGGACTAAGTGTATCCTGACGGAAGCTGATCCAGTAAAATATTGTAAGTCATACTTTTCTGCTTATATATTCCAAGAGTCACTGTTCAGGCCGGAACGAGGGATTCAGTTTATCGAGAGGAGAAGAAGTTTATCTTTTGAACGATACGTGCATCTGAAGGAGATCATTGAAGACCAGAGGCTTGCAATAATTTGTTGTAAGATTACTGATTACCTAGGGAATTGCTAAGAATAGATAGTGTAGGCTACAAGGAACAAGGATTTGGACAACTCATCATCAGAGAGATAGTTTTTTTTTATTCGTCAGTTTTTCCTTTATCAACAAAGTTTTTTTTTTAATTGCTTCAGAAAAGATAGAAATATTTATCAGGAGATATAGAACAACAATTTTGATTTGAAATTTTAATTTATATAGTATATAACATTAATTTTTGAAGGTTCACGTACGTAGAACAAAATTTTGATAATCATTGTATGAGATATTTTTTGTTTAAGATATTTGAGTATGAATTTTATTTCAATATATAATTTTGTATCATATATGTTTATTATTCCGGTATTCCTCAGACCTTACCTATCATATGTAAAGCATAGATATTGAAGCACGAATATAACCCTGAGATAAGAGAACTAAATAGTGTGATAAAATCATAATTGCATCATTTAAATAAGTTTAATTAATTAACTAATTAATTGCTTGGCGCATCTCTGACTTTTAATATCACATTAATATATATATATATATATATATATATATATATATATATATAAATATACATGTATATATGTATGTATATTTCTGTATAAGTATGTATATAAATTTATCTCAATAAACATCAAATTAAAATCTCGAGCTTCAATGGTTTTATAACAGCAAAACGAGAAGTGTGTGAAAATTGAGCGACCCAATTTAAGGAAAATAATTTTATACAGTTTGTACTCTAAAACTTCGAAAATATTCTAAAAGTAAAATATACAGCTCTGTCAATACTTACATTTACAATAACTGATGTATTAAGAATAAATTATTCGATGTGATTTTGAAGAAAATTAAACTTAAAATTTTTAAAATTAAAATTTCTATCTCCGGTTCTAGTTGATTTATTTTGAACTTTTTTGTTGTACATAGTTTCTGCGTACATTACGTACATTACAAACATTCAATGTGATAATGATATTATTAATAAATAAGAATGTAATTTGCAACCCTTTACCGCATTATGTGCCATAAATGGCACAAACGAAATTTTTTTTTAATATCTCAACTCAATTTTTGTCGTAGCAGTAGGGCAGGTATCTGGCACATACTAATAATGTACGCGAAATATGCGGCATAGTTCTGAAGGTGAGATAGGCAGCCGTCCACAGTATCAAGTTTGTTCTTGTTGAAATTCTGAACCACGTGAAACAGTGTTCGGAATTTGAGGTTATTTTTCATGGTAAAAACGTTTTTTACGGCGAGAAAAAATTAAAATTGATTGTATTGTAGTATTAGATATCTTCTCAGATGAGTACTAAAAATTATGAATGTTAAAAGTCTCCCGAAAATCCCAAAAAGCGTTTTTCCTATATATGGTATACTAGGAAGTTGGTGAACTTAATGGACTCATTAAGTGTTTTTGTAGATATGGATCCGAAACTCTTTTATGGTACAATGAGTGCAGTTCGAATACCAGATAGTACTAATAGTAAAGAATCAGATCACTCCGATGAAGATAGCACAAATGAAATAATATTGTGTCAAGATAGTGACAATGAGTAGCGTCCAAGCAATGTCAAGGAAACTGTCATTCCTGCTACATCCTCAGATTCCTCAGATGATAATACCCCTTTGTCTGAAAGACTGCGATATAAAAGGAAGAAATCTCATAATTGGGTGAAAGGTGATGAGAAAATGATACAAAATTTACTGGTTCTGAAAATTTACCTTCCTCGATTTTACAATTAGAAACTCCTGTCCAATTTAAAAAATTTTTTTTTCTTAAAGTCAATGTGTTATAGAGCAATTTTTGTGTTATAGAGCATATCACAAAACAATCAAATTTATACTCAGTGCAACAACGTCCAGATAAACCAGCTAATATAAAAAAAATACGAAATAGAACAATTTATAGGAATTACTATTTACATGTCGATAATTCAACGTCCATCAACAAAATACTATTGGAATGCCAATATTTGTCACCCAGTAGTTAGCGATGTGATGAGCTGTAAAAGATTCGAAAAAATAAAGGCTCAGATCTTTTCTGAGCCAAATCAAAGAACGGCTACTCATGGTTCCAAAAGAAGAATTTCTAGCTGTAAATAAACAGATTATATCAACAAAAGTGCGAAGCCAGCTAAAGCAGTCTAACCCAAAAAACCACATAAGTGGGGCTTCAAAAACTTTGTGCTGAGTGGTATTTCGAGATTCAGCTATGATTTTGATTTGTTTGCTGGTTCCCGAAGTAATAGTGTACTTCCAGGAGCACCAAATCTTAGTATTAGCAGCAACGTGGTTGTCAAATTAGCAGATTCGATACCAAAACATCAACATTACAAGTTGTTTTTTGACAATTGGTTTACCAATATACCTCTTATGATATATCTGACCAAAGAACGCTCTTTACCTTTGGGAACAGTAAGACTAAATCGTGTTAATGAAATTGTCATGCCAGCTGAGAACAAAATGAAGAAGCGCGGCAGAGGTCATATGGTAGAGAAAATAGCTAATATAGACAATATGGATGTCAGTGTAGTGTCCTGGTTTGATATTAAAATTGTATGCTGGAAGTGAACCAAAGGGAGAAAAAAGAATATTTTTCAAACAAGAAAGTACACATAAAAGGATGCCTTGTCCTAAGAATGTCCTTATCTACAACAACTACATAGGAGGAGTAGATCTACTTGATTCCACGTTAGGATTTCATCGTATAAAAATCAGTTCGCAGAAATATTATTTATGAATATTTTTTCATTTCAGTGATATGACAGCCATGAACTGTTGGTTATTAGCCAAAAGAGCGAAGAAATTTGATTTACCCCTTTTGGATACCAAACTAGCAATAGACGACGCTCTAGTCAAACCAGGAAAACCAACTGAACAGAACACAGTAGGAAGATCGTCAAGTAGTAGCCTTCAGCAGATGTACGAGTATAAACGAAAAAAGGAACTCACTAAAGAAACACACCAAGAAGACATCTGTAAAGATGGATTTGATCATTTTTCATATTGGAATGTGAGCACTAGGTCAAGATGCAAATTTCCAAGCTATACAAGGAAAACATATATAATTTGCACAAAATGCACAATACCGTTGTGGCTTAATAAAGAAAAAAACTGTTAATTGCAGTTTCATACTTCATAGTGTATACTGTAGCTTGAAACTAGTTTGACTTTAGTATTATATTGTTGCATGTTGCTCTATATTTAGCACCAAAAAAATTTTTTTTTAATAAAGTTTTCCTCATAGCTAGATTTTTTTCAAAATTTTTACGTGATAGTAGAATTAAAATTCTTATCTGAGAATTTATTTTTAACAAAAAATAAACATTCATGCGGTAAACATCAACAATATTACAGTTTTATAGCTTTCGAGATTCCTCTACTAATCCTGAAATGAATGGGTGAGCTGTTTTGACGAAATTAAAAAAAAAAACTGCTAAAAAGAAATATAACATTTTTTCTATCTGTATCATAGTATCAAACCAATTTACATGTACTTATCAACGTATGCTAATAATGATTATATAATCATAAATATTTAATAATTTATCTTTCGTATTTCTAATTACTACCTGTGATAGTTTAATAAAGTGACTGTAATTAGAACAAAAATATTCCCACGTATATCAAATTATTTATGAAACTACTTTTACAAGATTTATTTAAATTTTAACATTAATTACATAAAGAAATCAATCATTAGATATGCATTAGAGAGATGATGGTAAACTCGAAATACTGTGTGTAGTATCGAAACAGAATTCAAAAAACATGCAATCAAAGAGGCATTCTGCCTCTTTGATTGCATGTTTTTTGTGATCAGAGACTGGTGTTTTTTGAAATCATCATCATCAACCTATATGTGTCCACTGCTGGACATAAGTCTCCCTAAGCTCTTTCCATTTGTCTCTGTCTTGTGCGACTTGTATCTAGTTATTACTAACAGGCTTTAGGTCATCAGTTAATCTAGTTGGTGGGCGTCCTCTGCTCCGTAATGCTGCTTGTCTTGATCTCCACTCGACAATACGTTTTGTCCATCTGTTGTCTGATAGTCTGGCGACGTGTCCTGTCCAATTCCATTTCACCGACGCGATTTTTTTGATTACGTCTGTTGTTTTTGTTTTACGACGTATTTCTTCACGCGAATCTTATTCACTACCTTTTTTGTGGTTGTTAATGTTTCCGCTCCATAAGTGAGTACAGGTGAGTACAGGTATTCCGCTCCAGTGTTCAAAGATTTTCCTCTTAAGGCATATGGGTAGATCCGATTTAAATACATAGTTTAATTTACCAAACACTTCCTAGCCTAATCCTATGCAACGTGCGAGCTCACATGTCTGGTTATCTCTGACCAACAGAATTTCATGTCTTAAGTACTTATACGATGCAGTCTGCACAATATCCCTTCCATCAACAGCAATATTTCCATTCAGCACCAGGTTAGTCATTATTTGCGTCTTGTTTATATTAATCTTTAGTCCGACCTCCAAGGATATAATTGCGTGATATAATTTTTCAAACGTTATTATTGCATCATCGATACGATCGGCTATAAGGAGGATGTCATCTGCAAATCTCAACTGACAAAGCTTCTCTCCTTTTATGTTGATACCATGCTCGTTCAGATGTGCCTTCTTACAAGTATGTTCTAAAAGCGTCGTGAATATCTACGGTATCTCCTTGCCGTACTCCTCGCTGTATACAGAATTTTATTTGCTTCTTGTTCAGATAGTCTTACGCTAGTTATTATTAAATTTTGGTAGATATATTTGATTATGTTAGTGTAGCGATGGTCTATTCGGCATTCCGTCAATGCTTTTAACATTTTCTGATGGCTTATGGTATCGAATGCTTTCTCGTAGTCGACAAATATAAGTGCCAATGGTTTGTTGTATTCTGCAGACTTCTCTATCAGGTTCTTTATCACTACTAAGTGGTCATTAGTGCTGTATCCCGATCTAAATTCAGCTTGTTCTCTAGGCCAGCGGTTCCTAAATGGTGGTCCGCTGAACCCTGGGGTTCCGTAGATGGGGCGCAGGGGTTCCGCGTCCGTCCGACAGTTAAATAAAACATTCGTAGAAAAGACTCATAACTACATCTAATTACAACTTTTCGCTTAAACCTCGGTATGGTGCGCTGCAAACATCTTAAACCATTTCGTTGAGTGGTGAGGGTAAGCCAACGGCTACCCACCCTTGAGAAGTGCTGGCTCTGCGGCACGTGAGCGCTCTTGTGTTGGGCGAGTTGCGCACCGCAACACAATAGGAAAAGAAATTTTTAAAGTCATTGATAATTATATGACTAAACACCATATTGACTGGAACAAATGTATTGATGTGTGCAGCGACGCAGCTGCAGCTATGGTCGGCAAAATAAAAGGAACGGTGACAAGAATAAAGAATATTGCACCCAATTGTAGTAGCAGTTACTGCGTTTTGCATCGCCATGCCCTTGTCGCAAAAAAATGCCATCGGCTTTAAAGAGAGTTCTCGATCAAGCAGTACAAATTGTTAACTACGTTAAATCACGTCTACTCCAGTCGAGGCTTCTTAAAAAGGCGTGTGAAGAGGTAGGAAGTCAGCATCAATCACTTTTGCTACACACGCAAGATGGCTTTCAAAAGGAAAAGTTTTATCAAGACTATTTAAATTGCGCGACGACCTTACGATATTCTTTGCTGAACAACCCATTTGTGTATCTGTTAGAAGAGATTGAGTTAGGAGTAACCTCAGATGTGGAAAAAAACGGATCTTCGTATTCAATTGTCAGACATTAATATTCAAGAAATTAATTAATAATAATAATTAAATTAATTAATAATTCAAGAAAAATATTCAAACTATGGTATGGTCAGTGTTCAGGCACAAAAATGTTTTGTGCGCCACTGAACCCTTCCATAATATATCTATCAAAAGTTCCGATAGTTTTTAAAAATTTCTCTTAATAAAGAAGATATATAACCCTGTCGTTTTCGACATTTTTCAATAATCGCCGTGTATCTCGCTAAAGTGGAGAGCTATTAGTGATTTGATTCAGAAATAGATACTTTAACAAAAAAGGAAGCCATGGCATTTTAACTACTTTTTTTCTCTCTCATCTAGTTTTCGGTATACCCTGTAAAACATACCAATTTGGGACACCTTGTACATAGACTGTATTTTCCTGGTTAGCTCATCTGTTTCTTGAGTGTTCTTTCCTGTTTTTGTGGTATGCTGTAGCATAACACTTCTTTTTCCACTAATTTTGAGGTTTCTCCTGACACCCTATGGTTGTTCATTTAAAACGCGGTGTTCACCACGTAAATCTTGTCTTAGAATATTTATGGTCTTTCCTTGTTTATCAGTTTCACCATTTTATCATTTCAGTATATGTTGCAGAGATATTTACAAGAACAGCAAGAAAAGAAGAGCAGCTGAAAGTTTTTGAGAGAAAGATTATGAGAAAAATACTGGGATTAAAGAGGAAAAACGAACGATTAAAATTACAACCAAATTTTGGGTCAATAGTATTTCTACTAAAATTATTCTGCTAAGCCACTAAATATTTAATTTTTGTTCCAATTGTATTCATATTTCATTTGAATTCTGTTCAGAATTAAGAACAAAATATGTCTGTCTGTAATTAAAATGTCTTCTGACATGATAAGAGCAATTATCTGTATTTTTAACACGTTTCTAAGGCCCCGCGGAGCAATTCCTGCTTGCTCCGACTTTTGAACACTGGAACATGTATTGTTGATTTCAAGCGTGGCATAAATCGCAATATCCTGTTCTAAACATTTCTCGAATACACATCTTACAGGCATATTACCCGGAACTCGGACGGGGCAGAGGGATACGTGCCCCGGGCGGTAGATTTCAGGGGGCCGCAAAATTTGAAAAGCGTATAAAAAACTGAAAGTAAGTTATAGTCTAGCAAAGCAAGAGAGTCTATTCTGTTGAACTACACAAGACTCTGATTTCAGCTGCCCATCCAGTGGAAAGTTCCTGAACACAGTAGAGCTTACATCGCATACAATGTCGTTCTTCAATATATGTATTTTAAGCGATGTAAGAACAGTGACATTATAAACGTCACATGTTTATTATTTTTTTTAACATAATTTTATTCCACTTTCTTTTGATTTTATTTATTTGTTGATTTTCTCTTCTGTTTTATTTAAAAATCCTTGGCGCTCAATTTTATATTTACTAAATATTCTGTCATATTCTTATCCAATTTTAATTTCCACTTATTTCGATTCTATTTCCCGTATTTAGACCCCATATCTACTTCATTCTATTCTAGGCCATAGACATATATAAAATGTCGACGAAATGTACCTTTAGTCGACAAAATATATTTGTCAGTTGACAACTCCGTTCTGTCATGTCAGTCTTGGCTTCACTAGAAAGGGGAATATTTAAGCTGATGTTTTAAGCAGTAGGTGGCCGCTGCTATGAAAACTCAACATCTCCCTGAAGGTATAATCTATTACATATTTAGCCACATTGTTACACAATAATATAAGCAAGGGATAATACAAGACATTCTGGTTCATATTATTCCAGTCCAGCAATCCACCGAGTTAATTAAGTCCAGTGCTGGACTGGATTAACTCGGTGGATTGCACAGCACAACTGACAAAAGAGCTTGCACATACCCTGGAGCAGATGTCCCTTCTGACCACGTACTATTAGTGGCCGTCATAAAGATCGCTCTTTCATGCAAGAATAAGCCTGAAACTCAACAAGAGATAGCACTGGACAAACTGAAAGACCCAATGATACAAGCAGAAATAAGCAATGAAATAAAAGCACAAATTCAAATATTGACGACAAACATTGCCGAAGATCTAACACCAACATGGAATACGATTACAAGTGCTGTAACAGACATCATGAAAAACAACTTAGGGTACAAACGAAATAACAAGAGGCAAAAATGGATGACAGAAGAAATACTATTACTAATGGAGGAACGACGAAGACACAAGAATAACCAAGATGGCAGCAATATGTATGAAAACATTAACAGGCAAATAAAAGCAAAAATAAGAATAACAAAAAATGAATGGCTTAAGCAACAATGTATCGATCTAGAACATTTACAACGACAGCACGACGACCGTAATTTACATAAAAAGCTTAAGGAGACTGCTGGAATATACAGAAAACGAAGACCAACTACCATAGTTAATCAGGATAACCAGATAGTGCTGGGTGAAAAGGAGAAAATTGATATATGGGAAAATTATATCCAGGAGCTCTTCCATGACGAAAGACCCATGAGTGAAGTTTATACAGACGACCAACTGACTGGCCCTTCAATCACCAAAGAGGAGATAGAAAAGGCAATATTAAATTCAAAAAACAATAAGGCACCTGGACCAGATGAAATCCCGTCAGAAATACTCAAATTACTGGATGAAAGGGGAATTTCAGCACTACACAAAATATTTAACTTAATTTATGAAACTGGCTGCTATCCTCAACAGTGGTTACGCTCTACCTTTATTCCCCTGCCCAAGAAAGTCAATGCAAAAAGATGTGAGGATCACAGACTCATTAGCCTGATGAGTCACGCTTTAAAGATATTCTTAAAAATACTACATCAAAGATTATACAAAAAATGTGAATGGAACATCAGTGACTCGGGTTTAGGCAAGGTTTAGGAACACGAGAAACAATAGTAGCAACACAGGTGCTGGTCCAAAATGGTTACGATCAGAAGAAGGATGTGTTCCTATGCTTTTTAGATTACCAAAAAGCGTTTGATCGTGTCCAACACCACAAGTTCATGCAGATCCTCAAGAAAGTTGATATAGACCAAAAAGACATAAGATGCATTGAAAACTTGTACTGGCATCAAACGGCACAGTTAAAAATAGACAATTCTATATCCAAACCCATACATATAAGAAGGGGCGTTCGACAGGGATGTGTGCTTTCCCCTCTTTTATTTAACATTTATTCGGAAGCCATATTTCAAGAGTCTTTGGAGGATGCAAAGATGGGAATCAAAGTGAATGGAGTATTGATCAACAACATATGATATGCTGATGATGGTGTCTTAATTTGTGACAACATAGTCGATCTTCAACAACTTGTCACTATAATCGGAGAATACAGTAAGCGAATGGGATTAGAGATTAATACCAAAAAAACCAAATTTATGATCATCTCCAGAAACTTGGATGCACTTGAAAACTCCACCATAACACTGAATACTAAGTCCATTGAAAGAGTGAATAAATTTAAATACCTGGGATCCTGGCTTTTTGAAGACTGGGCATCGGACAGGGAAGTAAAATGTCGCATTGAGCAAGCTCGACAAGCTTTCGTAAAATTCAAGAAGGTACTGACTTGTTCAGAGTTCGATCTTCAACTGAGACTAAGGTTTACTAAGTGCTACGTGTGGTCAGTGCTGCTATATGGCGTAGAGGGCTGGACACTCAAAACGAGGGATATAAACAGATTAGAAGCTTTCGAAATGTGGCTCTATCGCCGTATCCTAAAAATACCGTGGACAGCGAAAATCACAAATATAGATGTCCTTAAAAGAATAAACCAAGAACGCCAACTTTTCGAAACCATCAAGAAAAGGAAAACGGCGTATCTAGGTCACATCATGCGAAATGAAAAATACCAGTTCCTCCAACTTATAATCGAGGGTAAAATTGAAGGCAAGAGAGGAATGGGACGCAAGAAAATGTCCTGGCTCTCCGAAACATAAGGCAATGGACAGGGATTAACGACATACAATCTCTGATACATATTGCAAGAAATAGAGAATTAATGGAAAATTTGATCGCTAACATCCATTAGTGGATTTGCATCTGAAGAAGAAGAAGAAGAAGTGCTGGACTGGATTATATTGTCCACATTAGTCCAATAATTCAAAAGCTATAAGATCGATAACACTATAGTGACAATGCTTTGATGAACGGTCCAACGCGTAATCAAGCACTGTATTGGCCATTAATACTATTCCAGTGGGCAATGGACGAACTGGAATGAAAAATAGACCGTCATTCCAGTCAAAACGATTGGATTGATCACTAGACCGGTACATTCCAGTGCAGGTTCACATTATTCCAGTGCCATTCCACTACCCGACTGGAATACTGGACTGGAATAATGTAAACCGGACATCATATTATTACAGTGGCATTCCACTACTGGACTGGAATACTGGACTGAAATGCTACTGGGATAATGTGAACCGGGCATTAAGACTAAAATTTGTTTCAATAATTTTTGCAGTTCTATGTAAAATTTGAATATAATTGATATTAAAATAATTTACGATTTTTTTTTGTTTCATTCTGACATTATAAAATTTGTAATAAAAATCATAGGTAGTATATAAAAAACAAATTTTTGTTGTGTTAACCAAAATATAAAAATATGTACATATCAAAATGGAAAAACATCTGAAAGAGACCATATAATAAAAACGTCCAGAAACTCAGTTCTATGCAAGGGTGATTGTAGAATTCAAAGGCCTCGATTGATCTTGTAAACCTTTTCACACTGCGACCTGACATATCGTGCAAAGGTACTGACAATATGTTTTTGAAATGAAGTTTGTATTGTGTAATTGGAAAAGATACGTCGTTTTATAAAATTTAGCAATTTGTGCACTATTCAAAATATTCAGATACAGTTGTATTTTTTAAATAGCTTTTCGAATATTTTTGCCATGTAATTTGAACCAAATTTTACGAGGTTATTGTAACCGGTATGAGTTTAAAAAGTGCTATTTATTATAAAATCATTTTGTATACATAACTGTAATTTTTTTAAACTTTTTTTCATAGGTTACAGGTAATATAGTTCTTAAAAAAGACAATAGGCCCCGCAATTTTGAAATATATTCAGTCAAATTATTTGGATCGGCCTTAGAAATTAACTCTATTTTTAAAAAAATCTTGTAAATAATCTAAATTTCGCAAAAAACTATTCAACGGATCTGGCTCATCTCTTGCACACAATTAAAATAGGATAAGATCCTCAAGTTCAGGTACATTTAAACAAATTTTAATAAATAATAAATAACTTATTAACAATATTCAAAAACAGTGATTTTGTTGATCATTGTGCAATAACTGTTTTGTTTATTAACCGATTTTAATTTAAAATATATCTCATTTTACGTATTATCTTTTTTTCCAAAAAAGTTGTCTGTTGACGTCAAATCTCTAAATAGACAAGTTTTTAAGTTACGAGCAAATAATGAGTTTGGCGTTTTGATTGTTTATTTAAGAATGGTTCCACTAGAAAATTGATAAATCCCTTGCCCTAGTTGAGAGTCTTTTTGCAAATCTCATACTACAAATTTCAACTGTCTGCTCGTCTATACAGTTGTATCGAGTAAAAATCTATCTTAATCGGCCTATATAGAATAGCAAACTAAACTAGAACAATGAATTTCTACGATGATTAAATATTATACACAACGCAGTTACTGAATAAATATTAAAATATATTTATAGATTTCTACATAAATATAAACACTGTGTAATAGCTTCACAATTATATTTGTTATTTTTTAATAAATTAATAATTTCCATATAATCTACATATTAATTTATTTATATTTTAATTAACTGCGGAATTGATACCAAACTAAAATATGCCTACCTAGCTAATAACAATAATAGTGACAATAATTTTATAAGTTACGACATACGGAAAAAAGTATGACGAAATCATTTAAATCGTTGCACATAAATCATTGATAAGACTAAGGTTAATCAATGAAAATTTTGTAAATAATTTCCTTAATACCGTACTGAAATGTGCCAATTAAAATTTTAATACCTGTACTTGAATGGATGTTGTTGTAGTACACATTTTCATGATAACTCACATCTTTAACCAATAAATTTCGTCTCCTACACTGATTCTTTTACTTATGTCAGTTTTCTTCTACTCTGTGTTTACAGCAATATGTGTGCAATTATAGTCTAGGCGGGATCTGTTTTGGATTGGACATTTTCCATAGGAAGCTATTTTTTTGCTGGAATCTCTTCAGGATGTGCCCAATATCGATAATCACGATATGCGCCAGTCGCAAACCCTGTACTAAATTTTTTATTTAACAAAATCTGAAAACAATTCAAAATTTTTCATTTTTTTGCTCCTATTTTCGTTTATAATTCGGAAAATATTGATCCTAGGGAAACAATTATAATTATAGAAATTGAAAATTTAATGTTTATTGTTGAAAAATAGCAATAATTGGAAAAAAAAGTACAAAAAAATGAAGTAATCCTTTCTAAACTTGACTTACAAGCTCCATATTCCGCCTAGAAAAACCTTTTAATATGTTTAAAACGTGTGCTAAATTTTGTTAAGATCGGTCGGATAGGTTTTGCATAATAATTTTGCAACCCAGCCTACAGGAAAAAAATCGCATATTTTCAAATTTATAGTAGGCGCTAAATAAGGCCCTCAGATAGTTGCAAATTTCTTTACACATAAAGAAAGGCTCAAACTTTCAAACGCTTTTTGTAAAATTCAAATCACTTCACTAGGAGAGCCTAGAAAATTTTTTAAACTTTTAAACATTTTTTATATATATTAGGCTTATAAACAAATTGAATAACTTTACGAGCTTTAAACATATCAATTTCAAAATTTATACACTTAAAGAACATTAAAAGACGCTTCTTTAAAAAAAGTAGCATTCAGGTTATTTCCAAGCCACTGCTGTACTTGGAAATATACACGAAGCGAGTGTTGCTCAGCTGCAGATTGTGTTGGTGGAGCATGGACAATTGAAAATTTTTATTTTTGCAACCTTTTTTAAAGCACAAGTAGCGAATTTTATTCAATGTAAAATCGCACTTTGAGTGGCCCATATACAATGCCGATATAATTTTACATCCGCTGCGTTTAATTTCTTCCTTAGTGGCACTTTTTTTCATTAAAAATGGTTGCTTCTTGCGATATATCATTATTTGTTGAAAACAATTTAACAATTTTGCTTTTTCCTTGATAAAAAAATGCTGAGGTTGTATCACAACCTTATAAATTTTGAAATTGATATGTTTAAAGCTCGTAAAGTTATTCAATTTGTTTATAAGCCTAAAAAATGTTTAAAACTTTTAAAAAATTTCTAGGCTCTCCTAGTAAACCGATTTGAATTTTACAAAAAGCGTTTGAAAGTTTGAGCCTTCCTTTATATGTAAAAAAATTTTCAACTATCTGAGAGGCTTATTTAGGGCCTACTATAAATTTGAAAATTTGCGATTTTTTTCCAGTACGCTGGATTGCAAAATTATTATGCAAAACCTATAAGACCGATCTTAACAAACTTTAGCACACGTTTTAAACATATTAGAAAGTTTTTCTAGGCGGAATATGGAGCTTGTAAGTCAAGTTTAGAAAGTCGAAAACATTTAAAGGATTAACTTCATTTTTTTGTACTTTTTTTTCCAATTATTGGTATTTTTTCAACAACAAACATTAAATTTTCAATTTCTAGCTAACGAAATATTGTGTAAAATTGAATAAACTTTTAACTTCTTATAATTTTTTTTCTAGGATCAATATTTTCCGAATTATAAACGAAAATAGGAGCAATAAAATGAGAAATTTTCAATTGTTTTCAGATTTTGTTAAATAAAAAATTTAGCACAGGGTTTGCGACTGGCGCATATCGTGATTATCGATATTGGGCACATCCTTAAGGGATTCCAGCAAAAAAATAGCTTCCTATGGAAAATGTCCATTATGGTCTGAATTTCTACAGATCTCGCCTAGTCTATTAAGAGAAGGGCAATGTGTCTTAAATCAGAGACGTTGTCGAAATTAAAGTTAAGTGCCATGCGATGCCTCTTACTTCAGAATTGAAATGGAGCTGATATGAAATCGCCCTGCAAGTGAACGCAGAAAATGGAAAACAAAACTATCAAAAACAACTACCCTTCGATATGACAAAGAAGGCTTTTATGATTTATAATGAATATTTTAGGAACACTGGGTAGATTACATTCTAATAAAACTCGACCACTATTTTAATTTTTCTGAACCGAGTTATGGTTCAGGGCAGACAACCATAGAACTATTATCTAAAAGTAATAAAAATGTTTTAAAGAGTTTTATTACAGTTAACACTTTGAATGCACAATTCATTTATAAAGTATTGCTACGAACTAACTTTTGCGTCTATTGGGTACAATAAATATTGGTAACTTTATTGAACTGTATGAAATTTGTTAATTGTGTACATTATAATTCAGAGTATGTTGCATTCAAGAAATTAAATTTATTATAGGTAATGGATTTTAACAAGAGCTATAACCTTGTAAATAACAGGTAAACTGGTGTACTGCATCGGCATGACTCATAGCTCTTGTCAAAATCCATTATCTCTAATGTTTTGTATTTTGAGAACAATTTCCAAAGTCGAAATCTAAACGTCAAAATAAAGGGTACACGTAAACTCATCACCAAAAATGTTTCATCATCATCATTGGTGCTACAGCCCTATAAAAGAGCCTCGACCTTCCCAAGTCTATAACGCCAGTCAGTTTTATCCATTGCCAACTGTTGCCAGTTTGCTGCGCCTATTTGTCTACCATCCTCATCTACACCATCCCTCCATCTGAGTTTTGGTCTACCCCTATTTCTACTTCCCACAGGTTGTGACATAAGGATTCTTCTAGGAGGGTCGTTCTGCTGTGATCTTGCCAGATGTCCTGTCCATCTTAGTCTTCCTATTTTTATAAAGGATACTACGTCTTTACCATCAAATATATGTTTATATCTGTGATATATCTCGTAGTTGTACCTCCTTCTCCAAACACCATTTTCACATATGCCACCAAATATTCTTCTCAGGATCCTTCGTTCAAATATAAGCAGGAGATTTTCATCTGCCTTGGAAATGGTCCATGCCTCCGACCCATATGTCAAGACTGGTTGTATAAGGGTTTTGTATATGGTTATTTTTGTTTTTTGGCTTAAGTTTCCGCTTCTCATATGTCTACTCAGTCCAAAATAGCATTTGTTTGCTAGGATTATTTTTCGCTTAATTTCTTCCGTCATGACGTTCTCCTTGGTGATCAGGGAGCCTAAGTATGTGAATTTGTCCACCACTTCGAAGGTAGAATTATCAACCGTGAATTGTTGGCCGATGTTTCTGGCTCTATTGTTGGGTGTTGATGCCATTATCTTAGTTTTATTTTCATTTACTTGCAGGCCCATATTTTTTGAGGCGTGTGACAAGGTGACACCAAAAATGTTTGCTTTCATTAAAGTGTTGATACTTATTTCAGGCATCTGCACTGATGATGGACTTATTAGTCCGAAAGCGTTCTGTCATGTAGCCTGAAAGGTATTTTTAAGACTATATGCACCTTTTATAAAGGATTTTTTAAATAAAAAATTTTTATTTATAATAATATCATTCTTTTTTCCCTCGTTGATCAATTAATAATCCAGTGGACGTAATTTTATAAAATGCGGCAACTTTTCTCACTCTTTATGCATGTTGACTCGTCTTTGGTTTCTCCATTCTGGATTTCCCGATATGCCGATAATCCTGAGGGATTTTGTTATTGTGATTATGTGTACACTTTACCGATTTTCTGATGCACTGGGAATAATTTCATTTTTAACATAGTATCAGGTATTGGTGTCATATTTACCGAAGGGAATCTTATTGCTTTTTAATATTTATGAAAGATATTTGTGGTATATTAAAGACGTCATATATTCTTAGCAATAACTTTTATGTCGCCTTGGCGCGACGTTTTATAACTACGGTTAGTTTTATTGGTACTGTCATTGGATCTCAATAATTCTATTAATTCTTATCATTCCAAATATTAATTTACTGTAATTAATATATAATATTTTTACAGATATATAAGATTAAAAAATTGTATAAAAGACAAACAAAAAGCCACGAATATGGAAAGCTACAGTGACCATATTCATCGACTTTAAACAAGCTTTTGACAGATTAAAGCGGAAAGAAATATATTAAGCACTACTTGAAATTAATAAGAAACGAAAAATTAATAAGAATGGTCACACTAACACTACGAAAATCATAGAATAAGGTCAAAATAAATGGAAAAGAAACAAATAAATTTGAAGTCCATGAAGGGGTGCGACACTTCTAGTTAGTTGTTAGTTAGGTGTAGTTATCTCCAATTTTTACAATAGCAGTTTGATTACAGTACAGATTTTTAATGACACGAATATCTTTGTCATATATCTCTATATTTTTTAGCATTTGCGTTAATTTTACATGCCGCACTTTATCGAATGCCTTTTCGAAGTCCACGAAGAATGCAAATACATCTTTGCTTTGATCACGGCATTTTTGTAATAAAATATTTAGCACAAAAAGTGCTTCCCTAGTTCCCATAGCATTTCTAAAACCAAATTGGGTATCTTCTTAGGAAAATCCTAATTAATTGGTAATCTGAGCATATTCTAGCATTGTGTTTTTTAGGTATTGCTACAAAGATGGACCAACAAGACGTACGGTCATATTTTCCGAGTTTACAAAGATGGGAGAATAATCTTGAAATCGCGATAGTGTGCTAGTATTTACAAATTCTAATGAAGGATACTAATATACTCTTATAATAGAAAAAGTTTCTCACTGATGCATCACTTCTAAGTGAATAATAGCGATATTATTATACAGGGTGTTTCAAAAATGGGTAACACCATCTCTAGGATACGTAAAAAACTGAACAATAATTGGAGTTTGCTTGATAAAAACCTTTTGTAACGCCATCAGTTTTCAAGATAAAGGGCGTTGAAAATTTACACATTTTTTACGATTTTGTCCAAACTACTGGCCACATTGTAATAAAATTTTATACGACTATGATTTGGAAGATGATACGTCCCATGAATTTGTTTTTATATCTGACTCAGAGGGCACTAGTGGCAAGGTTTGTGCCAAGTATTCAACATAACTTTTTAAGATAATAATTATTAATCAAAATTCCAAGTAAACTTAAACATCATACAATTTTACACCAAAAATTACTGTTGGTAAAACTCGATATTGTGTACCGTTTTCGAAATATTTTGATTTGAAAATTATGAAGTAATGACCGATGCTGAAATAAAGTAATGATACAGTTATGTCGCATAGACTTTTTTGCTTAACATAATACGACCAAAGTGTGTAGTCAAAGGGATTAAAATCGCATGACCGAGGAGGCCAATGAAACGGAGCTTCTATACCTCTACCAATCCATAAATTCGGAAAATAGTTACTCAACTAATTACGACACCTTCTATCAAAGTACGGTGGAACTCATGGTGCATAAAAAATAAAGATCTTCCTTTACTTAGAGTTACCTTTTTTTAAAACACCCTGTATTTAAAAAATAATTTATTAGTAACAAAATCATACATATTTTTTTAAAAATGTACAATAATGTTTAATTTTAAATTTAATTCTGCTAAGAAGAACCGTAAAATTTAGCATAAACATATATGTATACATGCAACAATAAAATTAAAGTGAGATAATTTTAGTTTAAAAATTATTTGCAATATGGTTGTATTGCTATAGTTTGACGCCAAAGGGTTAATCGTTATTCTACTTTGTATACGAAGAATGAAAATAAAAATCCAGCTTGGAAGGCTGAACAGCAAAAGACAAGGGCAAGCAAAGTACTTTTTAAAGAAAATATAGGCCAGTTATTAAATTACAGCGATTAATAAAGAAATCATGGCATAATAATGTATTAGGATATGTTCAGATATATCATTAAGATATGTATAGAAAGAAGATATATAAAATAGACAAACATAAAGCAAAGTAAGCAAAATATTTTAACCACATGGAAAAAATACTTTTGACAGTTTACTAAATGAAAACTTTTACAGAAAACCGGTTGAATTAATGCAGACAGTTACAGCAATGGTCGCCAAAATATCAAACAAGGAAGTTGCTCAAGTACTTTAAAAAATAAAAAAGGTAAAGCAATTTAACTAGATAATACTTTGGAAAAGTATGGACAGCTTTTTGATACACAGGAAGTGAGACAAATGCCAGATAAATGTCAATGGTGAATGGCGAATGAAGAAATAGTATATTAGCACTTTTTTACAAAAAACGAGGTATTTAATAATGTACAATCTACAAAGCCAAAAAATATGGAAGAGTCATTGATAGGCAAATGTGATACGTGGAGAAACCTAAATATCTGAAAATCAGTTTGGATTTATACTAAGTAGACCAACAACAGATAGCAATCTTCAGTATAAGGCAGCTAATGGAAAAATAAAGCGCTCAGATATCAGGAAAACTACAGGATAACATTCTTTGGTGCTTAATGTACGCGAGTAATTTTTATTTAGAACAAAAATTGAAACAATGGACACAAGATTTGGACTTCGGATGGTGATCTAATTGGATAAACCAATAGTTTTAAGTACCTCCGATTTATTAGGACAAAAACTCTTGTGAGGCAGCCTTATAAAGTAAGTAAAAGAAAAGTGCGAGCTTGGAATTAATTTTCTGTAGTTTTCCTCTCTAAAAAAGATAGAGGACCAACATATCATCCATTCTGGATTATTGTTGTGGTCTTTATGGTACTACATGCAAAACAAATATTTTAACACTAGACAAAATATAATTTAAATCGCAATAAAAATTTGTATAGGAGCTATGATGTCCTCATAAAACGAAGAAATTTTAGCAGAAACCCTTTCTACACACGTAGACAAATGTTGGCCAACAAATGTTTATTAAGATACTGATCGTTTAAAATAGCTATGGTATACACAATAGAAAAACAGTTTTACAAATCCTTACTTGAAAATAAACAAGTCGCTTCTCCTTACCGAATTGTTTATTGATACGGTATGAATATACCCGTCATATTTTACAGCTACCAAAAATTTCCATTTTTACGATCAAGATCTTGAAGTTTTGATGGACAAACCAACATATTGAGCATATAGAGTAATTGGAAACGAAGTAAAGAATGAAATGGGAAAAAAATACATCTGAGATACCAGATTTTACAGACATTTTCACCTTCATCTCCAGAGATCCAGAAGACATCCAGAAACTATTATTTTGCTATTCATCCATGCTTACCAAAAAAATATTCCTTACTTCAACTATAACTATAATAAAGTGCATTTCTCGTTCATAAATCGGCTAAAATTTCACTATAGTGCCTTCTTAGAGCATCTTCATAGGATTGGAATCTATGAGATTCCCTTTTGTTCGTGTAATATTGAATATATCAGAGATTTAAATCGTATATTTTTTTAATAACTCAATCAGAGGGATCTGACACGGCCTATATAGTGCGCTCTCACACACACACGCACGCGCACACACACATTCACACACTTAAGGTAAAACCGGTTAACATTGACAGGGAGCAAACATTGACATCTTTTTAAATATCCCACTCAGGTTTTGTACGCTCAAGAAAAATGGAAGTTTGACGGTTTTAAAATTTCATACGTAGTGTCCCCCTCTTGTAAGAATAAGCAAAAACTGCGTAATAGTGCATTTGAAATTTCAGAAGGTTATTAAAATTGCGATTAAGAGAATTTGACTGTTATGTGATAAGAAAATCTTTATTATTCTAAGTCATCCTGGTAAATTTTTACGTTTTCTGTATAATGTAAGTTGTTTCAAATCGTTTAATTAAAAAAAAACATCTAAAACTTGTTTTGAGGTTAACTTTGCCGTGTGTGAATGTTACACTACTGTATTGTGTCAATTCTAAAATCTTGATATTATCAGGTACTTACTTACATATTAGTTTTTTTTTCAGCATCAATGTCGGAAAAAAAGGGATCCTACAAAACATACATTAAAGAAAGCATGGAATTTGCCGTGAAGCTGTTAAGAACGATGGTGTAAGCGTAAAACGAACTGCTGAAATGTTTGCCATTAATCGAACAACTTTACTGAATCATGTAAATCATTTTAGATATAAAGATGTTAGAAAACCTACTATACTTACCAACGACGAAGAGGGACTAATAAATAGTTCATGGATTAATGAATTTAGCAGACTGGGAAATAGGGATTTGATCGAATGCAGTTAAAAATGTGTGTACAAGATTACCTAAAATGAACTGACAGAAGAACTTATTTTAAAAATGGATTGCTAGGAAAAAATTGGATTGCTGGTAACATATTTGTTTTTAATTTAAGGCGAATTTAAAAATTAACGAATATTTTTGTTTGCAAGGTTTGAGAAACGTTGGAAAGGCCTACTAAGTTGTAGAATTGCTCAAAACCTTCCCAAGAACCGTACTGAAGCATGTTCAGCTGAAGTGTTAGGCGACTTTTATCGACCGGGTAAAAACACTATTGAAAAGAAAGGTTTAGGAAATAAACCACAAAATATATTTAACTGTGACGAGTCTGGTTTTTAAACAGACGTTGGAATACCATAATTTTTATGTCGAAATGGATCTAAAAATCCACATAAAAGTTGTAGACACCGTAACAAAATCAAGTACCCTGTTCTGGTTTGCTGTAGTGCAATAAGAGAGTATTTACCTGTGTTTGTAAATTAAAAAGGACGTTGTAAACCTTACTTGTATTCCACCTGGTACCAAAACGACCTTGTAGATGTTGTATTTAACTGTTCGTCATCGGAATAGATGGAATCAGTTCAGTTTGCCAATTGGTTTGAAAATGTTTTTATTAAACATGGTGCAAAACTGGAAGGCCCTAAGCTTCTAATATTTGATGGTCACAATTCACACTTGACTGTGCTATTGATCGTAATGGCCAGTGCCAATAATATGGAACTTTTGTATCTGCCGGTCCACACATCTCATGCTTAGCAACATTAAGATGTGAGAGAGTTTAAAATCGTGAAGCAATGTGTTAAAAGATTATTATCGTGCTACGGAATGCAAAAGTGTAGACAAAATTACTTTTCCCTCATTGCTTAAAACATTGGTCTAGATGTAATGCTTCTCTAGTGCAAATAAAATTGGCGAATTTGTAGGGTCAGGTATTAATCCTTTAAATGAGGGGACTATATTACAAAAATGTGAAAAGTTATCTGCGCATAAGTCCACTACAGATCTACAACAAGAAGGAGGTACTCAAAGTTTTCCAGAAAAGTTAGAACTTCAGGTTAATCGCCACGTTAAATCAGATGATGTAGCTTCTACCATACAGAAAGATACAACACCGAAAAAACCTTAAAACACTCATTATTATCAACAGGAAAGAGGCAAGCAAAAAGACCAGAAACACTGAAACGGAATAGAGTTTAAAGAAAATCTGCTAAATGTCTTATTAACGTAGAGGTTTTGAATAGAATTCGTTCAGAAAGCAATGCAAGAAGTTTAAAAAAAACAATAAAAAGCAGATAAAAGCGAAAAATAAAAAAATGAAATCAGTTCTGAGAGCGAAGTAAGTTTACGAATGGATTAAGACTTAGATGCGCCTCTGTTGGAAGATGAATATGACATTCCCAATATAGTAACAAAAACGAAAAAGCATGATTCTACCAAGCTTTGCTACGAAGCTACAAAGTAGCTATTAAATGTGGAAATAAAGCCTACAATCCATTTAAGACGACAAAAGGACTTCTACAAGGCTGTGCTACGTCCCCTACTCTGTTTAAAATATTCTTGGAAAAGACACTCAAACCATGGAGGAGAAAGTGCGAAGGAATGGGCATACCAGTAAGAGACGAATACCTGTACACCTTAAGTTTTGCCGACGATCAAGTAGTCATCGCACAAGATGAAGAAGATCTCAGCTTTATGCTCAGAAAACTAGAAGGAGAATATAAAAACAACGGAATGGAAATAAAATTAGAGAAAACCGAATACCTAACAACAGAAAACAAGGATATGAGAAACCTAGAGATAGACGAGGGAAGACAAATAAATGGAACAGATAAATTCAAGTATTTAGGAACCATAATATCGAACCAGGGAACAACAGAAGAAGATATAAACAACAGACTGAGACAAACAAGAAACTGTATAAGACAACTAAACTCAGTGTTGTGGGATAAGAACATTACGATAAAGACAAAAAAGAGAATATATAATACCCTGACAAGAAGTATCCTGACATATGGGTCCGAAAACTGGACAATAAACAAGAGAAATAGAGGTAGAATAAGAGCAGTAGAAATGGAGTTCCTGAGGAGAAGCTGTAGACTTACAAAAAGAGACAGAATTGAAAACGCAGAGATTAAGCGGAGAATGGGAGTGCAATCAGACATAATCGACTATATAGAGGAGAAGAGACTATCCTGGTACGGCCACGTCAGAAGAGCGGACAGAGGACGCTGGATAAACAAAATCACAGAATGGAGCCCGATTGGAAGAAGAAAGAGAGGAAGACCCCGAAGGTCATTCAGAGATGAAATCGACGAGGCTATGGAGAAAAGAACCCTGCGAGATGGAGACTGGAATGACAGGGAAAATTGGAGAAAACGGTTGAGTGAAGGAAGACAGTGAAAACTGTGGAAATCCTTAGTAGTAGTAGTATGATTCTACCAAAATTATGATTAACTCTTAAATTTTGGTAAAATTTACAGGTGATAAACGTAGGAATGAAATCCATCATTACATTGTAAGAGTAACAGAAATTATTTCCGAAGGTATTGAAGTAGCAGTGACTTTCCTGAGAAAGAAAGAAAAATGTTTTGTTTTACCTACCGTTGTTGACGAGCTGTGAACCAAAAACAGTACATAATTAACTTATTGTATGTCAATTTTACTCGACCATTACCAAATGTTTTCTTAAAACGTAGTTAATATGGGGTGTCAATGTTTTCTTAAAGTGTTGGTAACAATGACATCAGATACATTTACAAAAAAAAAAATTAACTTACAATACAACTTTAACTCACTATTTACTACTTATATAACAACCAACCTAACAATATGCGTAATTTCAAATTTCTAAGTATAGTCATATGCGAGAAGAAAAATATTTTGTGAAGATGTGAAGATCAGAAGACCATACAAGAAAAAATCTTCACAATATTACAAAGAAGCACAAGGATACATTTTAAAAGGATACGTACTACCATTTCTTCTTAATATTGTAAGCTTATTTCAATATAATTGATTTGGGCTTAAGTTAAGGTGGAAGTTCTCCGAAAAAGTACTATTTTCAAAATGGACGTTGAAGTGCCATAATTCATCAGTATTTACGTGAATGAAGACAATTGGAAGAAATGCTTCGAGCATGTTATCAAAGAAAATGTTTATATGTGCAAAATTGACAATAGTTTTGACGATTTGTGGGAAAACACATTCTTCTGAGTCTGATTTAGATTAAAATGTGGTCAAAAGATATGGTCACAGAGAATTGGAGAAGGTAATTAGGCAAGGAAACACCATCACTACTAAACTATTCACCGCTTTATTACAGAGTGCCAAGAGAAACAATAATTGGGAAAATATTGGAGTCAAAATAAATGAGGATTTTCTGAACAACTTGAGGTTTGCAGACGATATAGTTCTTATTGCAGACCGGGTAGATCATGCCTACCAACTCCCTCAAGACCTTCAGAGCTCTTGTACACGAGTTGGCCTTAAAATTAACTTTTCCAAAATACGATACATGACCAACCTTGTACTGGCCAAAAACATTTCAACTAATGAAACGCAAATTGAACAAAAGTATATGGGCTACGAGATTAAATTAGGAATAGATAATCAAACAACAGAGTTAAACAGGGGAATAGGACTAACATGGGCAGCTTACGGAAAGTCTTTAGACCAGATATTCCCCTGTGCTTAAAAAGGAAGGTTTTTGACCAAGGTATATTCCCAGTTCTAACGTATGGAGCAGAAACATTGACTTGCCAGAAAAGTAATCAATAAGATATTGACTATTTACTCCTTATATAACAACCAACCTAACAATATGCGTAATTTCAAATTTCTAAGTATAGTCATGCGAGAAGAAAAATATTTTGTGAAGATGTGAAGATCAGAAGACCATACAAGAAAAAATCTTCACAATATTACAAAGAAGCACAAGGATGCATTTTAAAAGGATACGTACTACCAGTTCTTCTTAATATTGTAAGCTTATTTCAATATAATTGATTTGGGC
The DNA here is from genome assembly GCF_040954645.1 of Diabrotica undecimpunctata. Lineage (NCBI taxonomy): Eukaryota > Metazoa > Arthropoda > Insecta > Coleoptera > Chrysomelidae > Diabrotica > Diabrotica undecimpunctata. The sequence goes on from NC_092812.1 coordinate 55,836,841, forward strand.
TTAAGTTAAGGTGGAAGTTCTCCGAAAAAGTACTATTTTCAAAATGGACGTTGAAGTGCCATAATTCATGAGTATTCGCGTGAATGAAGACAATTGGAAGAAATCATTCGAGCATGTTATCAAAGAAAATGTTTATATGTACAAAATTGACAACAGTTTTGACAATTTGTGGGAAAACACATTCTTCTAAGTATGATTTAGATTAAAATGTGGTCAATGGGAGAAAAGATATGGTCACAGAGAATTGGAGAAGGTAATTAGGCAAGGAAACACCATCACTACTAAACTATTCACCGCTTTATTACAGAGTGCCAAGAGAAACAATAATTGGGAAAATATTGGAGTCAAAATAAATGAGGATTTTCTGAACAACTTGAGGTTTGCAGACGATATAGTTCTTATTGCAGACCGGGTAGATCATACCTACCAACTTCCTCAAGACCTTCAGAGCTGTTGTACAAGAGTTGGCCTTAAAATTAATTTTTTCAAAAATACGATACATGACCAACCTTGTACTGGCCAAAAACATTTCAACTAATGGAACGCAAATTGAACAAAAGTATATGGGCTACGAGATTATATTAGGAATAGATGATTAAACAACAGAGTTAAACAGGAGAATAGGACTAACATGGGCAGCTTACGGAAAACTGAGGAAAGTCTTTAGACCAGATATTCCCATGTGCTTGAAAAGGAAGGTTTTTGACCAATGTATATTTCCAGTTCTAACGTATGGAGCAGAAACATTGACTTGCCAGAAAAGTAATCAATAAGATACAAGTGGCACAAAGAGCAAATCAAATAGTTAGAAAAAAACTGGTGTTACGGACGCAACTAAAAGAATTACAACACTGAAATGGAACTAGGCAGTACATGTTGCCAGAGTCAGAGATGGAAGATGGACCAAGAAAATTTTTGAATGGAGATCTAGACACGATGCTTATCGTAATCGAGGACGTCCTACAACAAGGTGGTCAGACGATATCAAGCGCATTCACTACAACTGGATTCAGCGTACGCAAAATCGGATGCAAAAGATTCTTGTTGTATTTGTTTCGTTTATTCTCAAATGCACACCACTGTTGTGCGATCAGAGTCGGTACTTATTTCGTAACAATGAAAAGACCCTTTCGATATATCTGTTACGGGGTAAAACATCCTGATGTCTTAATACATCCTGAGTATGTTTTGGATAGTTAATGAAGATTTATTGTTCTACTAAATCTAATATGAATCTTCTTCTTCTTGTAGTTCCTTCTCCTATCGGAGGTTGGCTATCATCACAGCTATCCGTACCTTATTGGCGGCTGCTCTAAAAAGATCTACTGAGCTGCAGCTTTACCACTCTCTTAGGTTTCTCAGCCAGGAAATTCTCCGTCTTCCTATGGATCTTTTACCCTTGATTTTACCTTGCATTATGAGCCTTAATATCTCATATTTCGCACCTCTGGTAATGTGGCCTAAATGAATATGAATAATATGAATAAAACCCTTCATTGTTATAGAAAAACTGACTGAAATACTTGATATTATTATTAACAATGTGTTAATATACAACAAAAGCCAAATAGTTAAATAACATAATAAAGTAACATTTGGGGTTAACACGTAAGCTCACGATACCTAGCACATAAAAATAATATAAACCTATTTTAATTTTATTGGTAGTACCTTCGAATTATTCGATTTGAAATTGACAAGTATGCATGAAAAAATACTAAAAAACTGTTAATAAGAGCACATATCCCTTAAAGGATATTTATAACCAGAATTATTGTTAAAACTGAAATATTTATAACAATAAATAAACTCCAATCAAACAACAATGAGTAAATATTCAAGAACGACACTGTGTTGTTAGATATATATCTGCATATGTATAAAATATTGCAAGATTTATTTATTGTAGTTCAGTTGAAACTTAGTTATTAGAGAAAATGGTTGATTCCCTTGACAATAACAGTCGCAACAATACCTTGGAAGAATTAGTTAATAATTCTAATCGTGCGCCGGTCGACAACAAAGTTCAGGATGCAAGAAAGAAACCGGATACCTTCTTTCTGTATTTTTCTACCCTTACAGGTAAGTTAAGATTAAGTAAACTACTTTTAAATCGAAATTTTTTTTGCAAAAAGGTAAAAGCATAACTTATAGGATATTTGTGAAACTTATGTAAAATGGAATCTCATTATCAGTTCATCGGTATAAATTTTCAGACAAAGAATTTCGTGTTATCTAGCTTTAGTTTGCTCTGGACTCTGGATTTTAAAGTATGGTAATTACATTATTGAAAAGAATTAATATATAAATTAATTTTATGCCTTTTTTAAGATATTTAATAGATGGGGTGTTTCGACGGTAAATTGAAACGTTTTTGTGGATAATTAGGCATTTACGACTAAAATTTTCTTTAATATAAACATGTATGATAGCATTTATCATTCTTGATATACAGGCATTTAAAAGTTTAAAATTTTTTTTTTTTATTATAACTAATAAATTAACAATCAGAATACAACAATGTATTCTATAAGTTATTGTGATGAGTTTAGGTCCTGTCCCTTGGTCCTGGCGTGATGTGGTCCCCTCCAGTGAGAGAATCACGGGTCCATGTTACTGGTCTGTTGGCCAACGTCGCTTTAGTCTTCTGATAACTCGATGTTGAGGTATTGCGGAAATTAATGGATTGGAGTGTGTGTTCACTTTTTGAATGTATTGTAATTTCTTTTGCTGGTATACTTCTTTCACTGTTGAGATATTGAGATCCTCATAGATTCTTTGGTTGGTTACGTACCAGGGTGCATCAACAATTGCTCTTAAGATTTTTGATTGGCATCTTTCCATAATAGCAATATTAGATTTACTACTACAGCCCCATAGCTCTATGCCATATGTCCATATTGGTTTGATAACTGTTTTATAAATTAGAATTTTATTATTTATTGACAGCTTGGAGTTTTTTCCAATTAACCAATTGATTTCTTTTTGTCTTAGTTGTATTTGTTTTCTTTTTTTGGTGATGTGTTCTTTCCAACACAGGGTTTGGTCCAGGTGTAGCCCTAGGTATTTGGTTGTTTTAGTCCTGAGTATTTCCTCATTGTTGATATATATTGGTGGTGGTGTTTCTCGTCGTAAAGTAAAAGTTACGTGGGTTGACTTGTTTTCATTTATTTTTATTTTCCATTGTTTTAGCCAGTTTTCAAGCTCATACAAATAGTCTTGGAGTTGTTGTGTAGCTATGTTAATGTGTTTGTGGCTTGTAAGTGCTACTGTGTCATCTGCAAATGTGCCAATTGTTACGTTATGTGATGTTGGTAGATCAGACGTATATAATATATATAATAAAGGTCCCAGGACGCTTCCCTGTGGAATTCCCGCCTTAATGGGATGCGTTTTGGATATTTCTCCATTTACTTTTGTTCTAAACTGTCGGTTTTCCAAGTATGATGTAAGTATTCGAAAGAATGGTGGTAATATTTGTTTAATTTTATAAAGAAGTCCTTTATGCCAAACCTTATCAAAAGCTTGACGTACATCTAGTGATACCATTGGGCAATATTCCTTTTCTTCTAATGCGGAATTGATTTTATGGGTTATTCGGTGGCATTGCTGGATAGTTGAGTGTTCTCGTCGAAATCCAAACTGATAATTTGGTATCCAATCTGCGCCTGTAAAGTCTGGATCTATTCTTTTTATTAAAAGTTTTTCTAGTAATTTGGAGATTGTTGATAACAGACTGATAGGTCGATAGGATGAGACTTCACTTGGATCTTTTCCTGATTTTGGGAATAATAGTATTTCTGCAATTTTTAGATTGTTAGGCCAATAATTACATCTTAATATTGCGTTAAATATATATGTAAGGATTACTATACCCTTTTTTGGTAATTCTTTTAGCATTTTTGGTGTTATTAGGTCAATTCCTGGTGACTTTTTGATATTTAGTCTTAAGATTTCTTCTTTAAGTTCTTTGGGTGTTGTTAATTTTATTGGATTTACTGATGGTTGTTCTGAGTTTAAATAATTAATAATTTCTTGATCTTCTTCATTGTTGTGTGGTTGGAATACTGTTGCTAAATGTTCAGCAAATAATTCTGATTTTTCTTTATCGCTTCTTGCCCATTGGTTCTGTGTGTCTGTGGTTTTTCTTACTGGTGGGGATATTGCTTGAGGTTTTAAGGATGAGTTGATTGGTTTCCATATTGAATGGTCGTATCTATTAAGTTGTGTTACATATTTTTTGACTGACTCTTCTCTTGCAATTTTTAGTTGTGTTTTTAATTTATTGGTTAAGCGATTGTAAAACGTTTTATCCGCTGGATTCCGACTTTGTTGCCATTTGGCTCTTGCTCTTCTTTTTTCAGCAATGAGCTTTTTAATTTCTAATGGAATATTTATTCTTTTCTCGATTTTATTTTTATCTGCATCGTTCGGTGTCGCTTCTTTTGCAGCGTTTTGCAATAAAGTTATAAGGTTGTTTGTAGCTGCTTCTATTTCTGAAGGGCTTTTTAGTCTTACATTTAGTTTAATGTTTTCATCCAGTATATTTCGGTAAAGGTTCCAATCTGTTCTAGGTCCATGCAGTTTTGGAGTAGGTTGTTTGTTAATAACGCATGTGCTAATTGTTGCAATAATTGGTGAATGATCTGAAGATAGATCATAACTTGGAACTATGTCCATAAAGGTGTTAGATATTCCTTTTATGATGCAAAAATCTAAGAGGTCTGGTCTTTTTTTGGGGTCCGTTGGCCAGTATGTTGGTGTTCCTGTTGATAAATATGAGTATTTATTTTCTTGCATTAAGCTATAGAGCTCTCTTCCCTTTGTTGTTATTAATCTTGATCCCCAGTAAGTGTGTTTACTATTAAAGTCACCAGCTGCGATAAATTTTGGACCTAGAGTATTGAAGAAGGATCCGAAATCGTTTTTTTTTATATTGTGCTTTGGAGGGCAATATACTGCTGCTATTGTTATTTCGTAAGGTAATGAGCACACTTTAATTACTGTAGCTTGGATATAGTCTGTTATATAACTTTCCATCATGAAATGTTTAATTGATTGTTTGATCAAGATTGCTGTACCTCCATGGGCTGTCTTGTCTGGGTGGTTAGTATGGTACGTTAGATAATGAGGTATTTTAAAATACGATTTGTCTGTAAAATGTGTCTCACTTATTAATAATATATCTATAAAATTTTGTTGTAGAAATATTATCACCTCGTCCTTATGATTCAGCAGGCCATTGGCGTTCCATTCAGCTATTCGTAAAAAGAATTTTATTTGCATACGAGTTTACTTAGCATGTTTATTACCATGCTGTTTTGTTGCAAGATTTGATTAAACATGGCTTTGAATTCTTCTAAAAACTTCATAAGAATAGTGTTTGGATCTTGGTTATCTGAAGGAGCAGCAGGAGGTTGTCTATTACTCGCTGCCTTAGCATAGCTTACATTTGGTCTTAAAAAGTTTAAAATGAAAATTAAAAAGTATTATAGATCAACAACTTATGTTTTTTTTTTCAAAGTTGGTCAACACTATGCTCTTTACGAATGTACTACTTTCACACTAACTTTTAAAAGATATAACCAATGATACATTTTCCCGCCTATTTTTTAAGCAACTAAAGTAACAATTTTTTGTGTCTTTTAAAATCTCGTTTCATATTTGGCTCAAGATATTTGATTCTAAACAAGAGTCTGTGACTTGTTAGATAATTTCTCAATATTGTTAACTAATGTAGTGGGTATGTAAAATTTTTAATACTGCTTGTATTTGGGATAACCTTGGTTAGTTAAACAATAAAGTTTTAAACTAGTTCCCAAAATTATTTTGTTATTAAAAATATATTTTTCTTTTGGCAAATCTTTTTTCGGAAAGCTTGAAAAAATAATATAGGAAGTAAAGAATAGATAGTAAGAAATTGAGATAACTGGTAAACAAGCTCGCATTAGTGGAGTTAGATCGTAATACTAGACATCTTGAAATATCTATACCTGCAATGTGATATTTGCTCCTGAATGAGCTACAGATCGAAAAACAAGAGATGGGCTAATATGCACGAGAAAGATCTCGTTACTCGATGTTATAGCAACATAAACCCCTAAATCACATTTGTTGAAAGGCATAGGACAAATGTTTGAAACGAAAGAAATCTACCATAGATTAAAAATTTAATTTTTTTTTAATTTGACAACTTCTTAAGATGTTGAATTCTTCAACACCTTAAGTACCTGTACTTTAAAATAGTTTATTGTAAAATATTCTAGGACTAATGGTAACCAAGATATGGTTCGTCAAATTGTGATGCTTGCAATGATTTGTATATACTTAAATGTACAAAGAAATAATTCTCCAGTCGCAGTTGTCAGAGACGAAAATGCCACTGAATCTCTAAAAACCATACAAACAAGCTGCATTTTGCTAAGAATATTAATTTTGAGACCACAAAAAGACGCAAAAAAATTACAAATTCCATATTTTTATGTTCATGAATGAATGATAATGCAACAATTAAAATGGATTTTATTTCCTAAAAATTTATAAACAGAACAGACTACGGGACTATTGACTCGGCAATTCGAATGAATATAATTTTACAGTTTTGCAGCGTGGGTTTCGCCGTTCTGGGAAACTGAAATCAGCGTTTGAACGATCCTTTGCGGTTCACGGTTCATGCATTAATTTGACCGAGCAACGTGTCGCGATCACACAGTTCGTTTCGTAAACACTAGACAGCGTCATTCATAGGCAGGATTCATAGGGTTATTAGAACGATATGGTCACAAAATGTGATTGTATCAATCACGGGTCTTCGAAAAGATCAGGTCTTTGTGAACGGATCGTTCGTGACCTTCTCATCACTAGCATAAACCCAATTCTAAAGCCGCGAAAGTCATCTTTGTCTTGATGACCTTTTGCTGTAAACTTTTTCGTGTAAAACCCACTCAAGCATTCTATATCTATATCGCTTTTAATTTCGTGACCAGAGCAAATTATATTTTTTTACTGTTTGTATATTTCTGCAAGTCTGAAAATGCATAAAAGTGTTGATATTTTGTCCATATTTTTAATTTCTGATCTGATAGACACGTATCAAGTGATTAATAGTACGTGCATTAGATAATATCTTGGTAGATTAAACAAAAAAGTGTTAAACTAGATTTTAAATAAATTTTGTCGTTACCGAAATATTTTTTTATTTTAATACAGTAGACTCCCTCTATAACGAGAACTGAAATGGCAGACTAATTACCTCGTTATAAGCGGATCTCGTTATATCCAACAACAATAATATTGTGCATACATATGAATATGTAGTTTTCTAAAACATTAACTTTCTATAGTGAAGCCATTCGGAGCAATATAAGATGCTAATAAATATTGTTTGAATGGCGTTTTTAAAACAAAGTTGTTTACTTTTATTGTCAATGAAATGCATTAAAACAAAAAAGAGTTGTTTACTTTTACTGTCAATGATATATGTTAAAACAAAAAATCTGTATTCTATAAATATGTATAAAGCGTATAAAGTTATTTTGTCATTTTTGACTGCTTTAAATTGTCCAGTATTCTATCTATCATATTTTCTAAAGATGTGAAACAGTTTTATGCTTCTTCATTTGCGTTTTGTCCTTGGATAAAGTTTCTGACAACCTTTAAAACACATTCCACATCTTGTCTATTAGGACCCATATTATTAGGTGTGAATGGTCAACCCAATACAATGACACTTGTGAATCATAAATTTTACATTTCCGACTAAGAATCATAAATTGTAAGAAGTTTATTGCGGGCGGCCCGCAGTTAAAAAGGGTATTTATTTATAGCTATGGCCGGGCCAAAACGTAAAAAACACGTTTTGCAATCTTATTTTCTCTCGTTATAAGCAAATTTACCTCGCTATGAAGGGTTATAGTTCAATAGAAATTTCACGGGACATCTAATGTACCTCGTTATAAGCGAAACCTCGTAATAACCGTGTTCGTTATAAAGGGAGTATACTGTATTATAATAACTTGGATATTATTGACTTAAGAGGAAAATCAAAATAACGGTTTAAAGGAATAAATAATGTGAATTAATGCTCAAGTATATGTTCTCACAACTCTCTATTTTGTGTTAGCTATCTATAATGCTCTAACTATGGTGATTACATACTTCGTTTGGCCGGTGCTCTTATTAAAACAATAAAGAAAAAACAGCTGAAAAAATATTATGCAGCTATTTGAAAGTTCTAAAAGGTATATGAGAGATAGCTAATGACTAGACTTCGGCAAATATGCATATTGTGCATATTTTATGCAAATATTTCATATTTTGACATATTTGTATAAAAGTTTGCATAAAGTGCATAAAAGTTCAGATTTTTATACTGTATTTGAAAATTTTTAAACATACCAATTTATTTCAATTCTTCTATAAAATTTTGTAGTCATTTTAATCAAGAAATGATCTAAGTACGTAATCTCTACAGGTACAAAACATTTACAATTTCAAAGAAGATCAATTTAAGTAGCCCTCAACATTCTTAGAAAGTCTCGGTCACTGAGGCATTCAGTTATTGGATAATCGCTAAGGGTTCGCTCATTTGCATTTTATGATCTAATCCTCAAATCTATCTACAATTTATTGTATCTTAACAGCAGGTAAACGGCTAATAGTTTTGTTCCTAATTTAGGGATTTTCCAAAATCTCCCAGTTTATTGAATTAGGTACCTAAACATTTCTAATTTGATGCTCAGATTTGTAAATCATTTTTGTTTTGATATTCAAAGCGTAAACACTCGTTGTGCGTAACAAAAAGGAAGATTGTGATTTTATAATGCCTAAAACAACCAGTGCTTCAACTTGGATTAAACCTTATAAAGAGCTGTCTATGGATATGGGAAAAATCTACTGTTTAGTCTGTGGCAAAATTGTAAGTATCTAATATTTTCTATTAAATATCTAATATTTCATACATACAGGGTGTTTCCAAATGACACTTACAACGTTTGACTGTAGATACTTCTCGAAAAATTGAACAAAACGATATAGTTAATGAGGGGTCAAACTTATTTACTTTTCGAGATACAGGGTGTTAAAATTAAAAAAAAAAATTCAATTCTTTTAGTTAATAACAACAATAACTTTAAAACCAATAAACGAATTTACTTGAAATTTAGTACTCGTAGGTTGTTTTTAAATGAAAAATAGCTTCCTTTAGTGAGAAAAAATTGTCCATGGTATAATACAATGGTGTGTATTTAAAAAAATTTTTCACCTTTACTTTTTTTATGAAGACAGCTATTCTAAAACACAATTATTTTTATTGTAATTGAATTAACAAAAAAAAACTTTTGTTGAATTTTAAAATAAGTTATACGATGTACTAATGGTTAGTAACAAAAACTAATTTGTGGATTAATACTGCATTTAAAACACTTAGCGAGTGTTTTTTTTTCCAAACCAGTTATTTGATTAACCAAAAACACCTTGTATATTTTTATATTTTAAAGGTTGGGTTAAAATAAAGGTTTTCATTTTTATTTATAGATAGCATGTGAGAAGAAATTTCAGATAGACCAACATGTGAGAACTGCTTCACACATTGCAAAAAAAGGAAAAATAGGAGGAAAACATCAAACTTCAATGGCTAAATGTTTCCAATCTAGTTCAAAAAAATTAGATGAGCAAGAAACTTTTAATGAAGACTTGTGTCGCGCATTAGTGTCTGCAAACATACCGCTTTCAAAATTAGCAAATGTAAATTTTAGTTCGTTTCTAAAAAAATATTGCAAACTTAATGTTCCAAGTGATCGGTCTCTAAGAAGAAATAATGTGAACGGGCTATACTCGTCGGTGTTAATTAATATTAAGGAAGAAATTGCAGATAATTATTTTTACATATCTGTAGACGAAACCACTGATTCCTCAGGAAAGTATATTGCTCATTTATTGATTGGTGTTCTTAAAGAAGATACCTTACCAAAATCTCATCTTATTTCATGCCAGCAACTTGAGAAAACAAATGCTTTAACAATTTCGCGTTTTATACAAGAAACATTAGCAACTTATTAGCAACTTTTTTTCTTCCGACAACTATTCCTTCTAATAAATTACTGCTTATTTTATCGGATGCTGCTCCTTATATGGTGAAAGCAGGACAAAATTTAAAAATATTTTTCCAGATTTAATACATGTTACTTGTGTAGCGCATGGATTAAACAGAGTTGCAGAGGAAATACGAAAAAAGTTTCCTCTTGTAAATACCATGATATCCAGTGTCAAAAAAGTATTTCTTAAATCTCCTATAAGAATTCAACTTTATAAAGAAATGCTACCTAACATTCCTCTTCCACCACAACCTATTTTAACGCGATTGGGAACATGGTTAGAAGCAGCTAATTTTTATGCAGATCATTTTGTTAAAATAAAGAACATAATTGATACGTTAACAGATGAAAGTTCCCAATCTCTTTTGGATTCTAAACAAACTTTTCAGAGTAACTTGCTTCAACAAAAACTTTCATTTATAAAATCAAATTTTAGTTTTGTTCAAAAAACAATTACTCAGAATCACCAAAACTGTCATTGTTCGAAAGTACAGCATTAATAAAAGAATTTGCGTCATGTTGTCGGAACGTTAGAGGTAATATTGGAAAAGATATTTTAAAAAAATTTGAAGCTACTATGGAAAAAAATAAAGGTTACCATATTCTTTCTGAACTAGTCAGTGTTCTAGCTGGAAATATTTCGGAAACAATTCATTTAGAACCAAATGTTTTGGTTAGTTTGAAAAATGCTCCCGTTACATCAGTTGATGTTGAACGAAGTTTTTCCATATATAAATATATGTACTCAGACAGAAGCCACAAGTTTTTGTTAGAAAATTTTGAACACCACTTGGTCATTTATTGTTACCATAATTCTAAATAAGTTTATTCATACTTAAAAATGATGTAGTTACTTAAAATAAATGTAAATCTTAATGAATAGTAGGAAATATTTAGTTATGGACACTTTTTTTTTTAAATAAAATTGTTACTATTTTACGATTTTTTTATTTATTTGTATGCATATTTTGTAAAATATTTGCATATTTTCGGGTAAACACGTGCATATTTATGCGCATATTTTCTACATTTTTATTTGCATATTTGCCGAAGTCTAGTCATCACTATGCTCTTTACGAATGTACTACTTTCACACTAACTTTTAAAAGATATAACCAATGATACATTTTTCCGCCTATTTTTTAAGCAACTAAAGTAACAATTTTTTGTGTCTTTTAAAATCTCGTTTCATATTTGGCTCAAGATATTTGATTCTAAACAAGAGTCTGTGACTTGTTAGATAATTTCTCAATATTGTTAACTAATGTAGTGGGCATGTAAAATTTTTAATACTGCTTGTATTTGGGATAACCTTGGTTAGTTAAACAATAAAGTTTTAAACTAGTTCCCAAAATTATTTTGTTATTAAAAATATATTTTTCTTTTGGCAAATCTTTTTTCGGAAAGCTCGAAAAAATAATATAGGAGTTAAAGAATAGATAGAAAGAAATTGAGATAACTGGTAAACAAGCTCGCATTATAGTTTATTTTTATGAACGAGAGAGTAATTAGCATAATTTTAACTGGTAGCTCCGACCACTCCATGGGCGTGCTCAAGATTAATTGAAAAATTACTTTGAATAATTGTAAAAAATAAATGAATTATTTCAGTGTTATAAAGTGTTATGTGTATGTAAACAAAAGTGACCTCTTTTATCACACACTATATTAGAACTGACTGGCCTACATTAAAAAGGGTTTTAAAAAATTCACATTTTTTTTAATTTTAAAAAATTACAAAAGAGAAAAAGAGTTTTTAAAACCGTCTAAGGTATGTTAAATAGATGAATAAAAATATTAATATAAAACTTACAGCTACTTGTTACAAATCCAAATCAGATTCAGAAGATGAACTTTCAGAACCAAGATTTATAATAACTGGCTCGATCATTTTATCAGTAATATTGTCCAGCTTCCACATTTTTTCCTCTTCTTTAATAGTGTGATTTACTGCCTTTTCCCAGTTTTCAGGTTTTACATTATTTTTCTTTATGAAGGGCACACAACGAATAAAGTTCCTTTCTTATAGATCCGGGATGGTACTTAATATTTTTTGAACTCAGCCAATTCTGCAAGTTTCTTTTTAACCACTTGGTTGTGGGCAGTCCTTCTATAAGTCTGGAGTGATAACTTGCATTATCCATTACTATTACACAGTTCTTAGGAAGAAGATCTATTATTTGTTCGAACCATTCTTGAAAGACATCAGCGTTCATGTCTTCATGGTAGTCACCGGTACGAGTTGATTCAAAAGTTAATAAACCACCTTCAACAAAACCGTCTGAACTGCCAATGTGTACTATTATCAGCCTGCGTCCCTTTCCTGATGGTGGGTTTAAACCAGTAGATAAGTTATTTACAAAAGCGTGCCTTTGACTTGTAACAGTTTCATCCTGCCAAAATTTATTTGGTGTATGACCCTCGTTGATCCATGTTTCATCAAGATAAAATATTTTTCTTTTTTGGTTTCTCATTTCCTTTATGGTTCTTAGAAAATGTCTTCTTCATATGACAATATCGCTTCTTTCTAATAAAATAGACTTTCTGGGATTCTTTTTCCAGCGGAAGCCTATTTCTTTTAAAAGTTTCCATAACGTACTTCGACTCATTTCTGGGTAATCCTTATCATCTCGAACTGAGACAAGAACTTTATCCAATGTTGAAAATTCTTGTCTAAAGAAGAATTCATGCACTTTCCGTCGAAGTCCTTCTTTAAAATGATATTCTATTTGAAATTTTGGTTTCCCTGGAGCATTACGTGGCATGTGAGAACTACCACATTTCTCTTCTTTAATAACTCTGTAAATCGTAGATTTCCCAACACCAAGTGTACTGTTAACTAACTCAACGGTCTCATCAACACTTTCACATAAACGTTTTTCTGTAAATGATTTAAAACAATTAAATATTAATGTTTTTTCATTAACTGTTAGAGGACCAATTTTTCGGCGTTTACACGGCACTTCCAAATTTTCCATAACACTAGTATACACAATAAACTGCACCTTGCAACTGAAGTACCTACTTTTAGTGAACTGTTAAGAATTTTGAATACGCCACTTGGACCTTCCTATATACAAAATGGAAAAACCCACTATCACATTTTCTGTGGAATAAGTTTAGAAGGTAATTATCTAGTCAATTACTGTCGTAGATTCCTGGAATTAAAGAATTAAATGTTTGATTGTTGAAACCCTTACTTCGTGGAATGCACTCATTTCAAATAAAATAAAACGTTTTATTTTATCTAAAGAATTAAACTTTATTTTGCAAATAGGCAAAGAATTAAACTTTATTTTGCAAATAGATAAAATAAAACGTTTTATTTTATCTAAAGAATTAAACTTTATTTTGAAAATAGGTAGGTACTTATTAAACTTTTATTGGTTATATATAACCAATAAAATAAACATCTTACATTTCTTGCAAATTCATTAGTACCTGTTAACCTCCATCACTCCGACACTGGCAACCTTATTTAGGGATTAGTAAACCTCACAACTATTGTATTCTATTCTGCTCCAACCTTTATACCTGGTGATCATACTCAATTTAAAATTGTTTTCCTATATACTTCTGTAAACTTGTTGACAAATATCTGTTTTTCATTGAGTCACCCGTATCAACAGTTTAGGGATTTGCATACATAATTTATTGTTTTATTACTCTCTCATACATAAAAATACACTATACTGGAGTTAGACATACAGTCCATCTAATTTACTTACCGTTGCACGTCATTATCATTGACAGAGATCGAAGTTGACATAGTTGACAAATTAAATCAAATAGGTCACATAATTATTGCAAAAGTAGATTATACAACAAAACAAATTAATATTTAATGTAAATAGATAGAAACAAAACAAGAGTTAAAAAATAATCTTGTTAAAAACAATTTGAGCCGCTTGTATGCGTCGTATAAAGATGTAAAATAGAATACTTAAACAAAAACAACACTTTTTTCATTACTTATTAACATTAGTCAACACCGCAACTGTCAAATAAGTGTTACCAATGTATGCCAAAATATCACCTTCGTTCGATTACAGTTACAGTGTGTTCCGAACAAATGTTCTTCATAAAAACGCTTTATAATGCATTTAAACAAGTTAAATGGAACATATTATTGTGTATTTCTTTAAGTTACCATTAATAGAAATCTTTAAATATTATTTCTACGCGTATATAATAAAATATGTCTAGTGGCTGTAATGCCAGTATACTAGGCAAAATGATTCTAAAAAAGAACACACCTACCGCCTAAATATTTCGTGTTGGTATCATGTGACCTCACGGGCTATGACGCGGATAACGTGCAACGGTAAATAAATTAGATGAAGTATAGATTCGTAATACTAGACATCTTGAAATATCTATACCTGCAATGTGATATTTGCTCCTGAATGAGCTACAGGTCGAAAAACAAGAGATGGGCTAATATGCACGAGAAAGATCTCGTTACTCGATGTTATAGCAACATAAACCCCTAAATGACATTTGTTGAAAGGCATAGGACAAATGTTTGAAACGAAAGAAATCTACCATAGATTAAAAATTTATTTTTTTTTTAATTTGACAACTTCTTAAGATGTTGAATTCTTCAACACCTTAAGTACCTGTACTTTAAAATAGTTTATTGTAAAATATTCTAGGACTAATGGTAACCAAGATATGATTCGTCAAATTGTGATGCTTGCAATGATTTGTATATACTTAAATGTACAAAGAAATAATTCTTCAGTCGCAGTTGTCAGAGACGAAAATGCCACTGAATCTCTAAAAACCATACGAACAAGCTGCATTTTGCTAAGAATATCAATTTTAAGACCCCAAAAAGATGCAAAAAAGTTTGCCACTCCTACCCCCGGGCTTCCCCCTAAAACCCTAAAAAGAATTTGTACGCCGTAGAACAAAATATTTTAAACAAGGAATGTAGCTAAGAAAATCTTGAACAAAAATGTTTATTGACACTTTTTCTGTAGAATGAACCGTTCTCTCATAAACAACGCTTGAAGCGACCGGCGATTTTAAATGTGTTACACGTGCGAAATAATTTTTTTAAATAACATTTGTATCAACTCGACGGTAAAAATTAAATAGCTTCTGATCAGAGTAGCCTATCGAAGAAACTTAAAATGGCTTTTAAAGATAAAGTGTAGTTTTTTCATACGCAGCAGAAAATTTTGAAGAACCGTATGTTGCTTAAAATTAGTCCTAGAGCCTTCTACAGTAGACTATTTTAAAGGTAATTATTTTTTCTTTCTCTTTAATGTACCATTTCTGTACCATTGCGTTTTTTAAACTTATTTTTTCTCCTCCAAAACTCGTTATGGATCTTCGTAATCTTCTTTTTTTATATACACATATTTTCTATTTATCTTACTCGTTCGTTACTTATTCTTTTTCTTCTAGATATCCCTGTTGCTCGTCTCCAGACGTCAATGTCTTTAGCTCTAAATAGCTTCTGCGCTTTTTGAGTTGTAGTGATAATACCTTACTGCCTTCGGCCAGAATACTGTTAGTTAGAATGTTATATATTATTTTTTGTTATCTTTTATGATCATTTAGCACTATAACGATGCGAAGAGACCAAGAGGAAGACCTCAAATGCGCTGGAGCGACGATATCAAAAGAGTCGCAGGACCAATGTGGAAACGCCTAGCACACAACAGGGATGAATGGCGAGAAATGGGAGAGGCCTTTATTCGACAATTCGGATAGAAAAAGGGCTATAAAAAAAAAGCACTATAACATAAAATTTTAAGATCTTATAGCTCTTTATAATTTTTAATCTCATTAAGCTTAATTCTTAAGACATGTTTCAAGCCTTTATTCAAACAACATGCTTTTTAAAATGGTATAAAATTTGATATGAACAGATTTTCGTTTCCACCCTAATGATGTTGAAACCGATCATGGCAGAATACTTTGTGAAGAATGTTGTCCATCAACGCCTTCTCGGCATTATTCGGAAATACTTCAGATGAGTTAGTTCTTCCGTACTGGTGATTCCTATATCCAAGTTGCTGACTACTATTAACTACTTATTATTTACAGCTTCTTATGGCACTGCCTACCCATTCGGGACGTTTGCTATCTGTTGTATAAACTAGTAATGGGAAGACCCGAAGACCCGGGTCTTTTAGGTCATTCATTAAAATGATCCGTTCATAAAGATCCGTTCATATGAATGACTAATTAAATTTGTTGTGTAAAGTTCAAGTGTGTAGAGTTTAATATTGATATGTTTATGAATCTTTCTGACAGTATATGAATTAATGATAATGTAGGACCCGTTCATAGAAATTCGTTGATTAAAACGACTTTAATTATATTGTTGTTTACGTGTAGAATTCGATATTGTTACTATAAATTTAAGAATAAAATATAGTTTAAAGCTGACATTAAGATTTGTAATTCTCAAATCGTCTTCAGAAATCATTACACTATAAAAGAAATACTTGAAAAAGTTAAGTAAAATTACAAATTCCATATTTTTATGTTCATGAATGAATGATAATGCAACAATTAAAATGGATTTTATTTCCTAAAAATTTATAAACAGAACAGACTACGGGACTATTGACTCGGCAATTCGAATGAATATAATTTTACAGTTTTGCAGCGTGGGTTTCGAAGTTCTGGGAAACTGAAATCAGCGTTTGAACGATCCTTTGCGGTTCACGGTTCATGCATTAATTTGACCGAGCAACGTGTCGCGATCACACAGTTCGTTTCGTAAACACTATACAGCGTCATTCATAGGCATGATTCATAGGGCCATTCAAACGATAGGGTCACAAAATGTGATTGTATCAATCACGGGTCTTCGAAAAGATTAGGTCTTTGTGAACGGATCGTTCGTGACCTTCTCATCACTAGCATAAACCCAATTCTAAAGCCGCGAAAGTCATCTTTGTCTTGATTACCTTTTGCTCTAAACTTTTTCGTGTAAAATCCACTCAAGCATTCTATATCTATATCGCTTTTAATTTCGTGACCAGAGCAAATTATATTTTTTAACTGTTTGTATATTTCTGCAAGTCTGAAAATGCATAAAAGTGTTGATATTTTGTCCATATTTTTAATTTCTGATCTGATAGACACGTATCAAGTGATTAATAGTACGTGAATTAGATAATATCTTGATAGATTAAACAAAAAAGTGTTAAACTAGATTTTAAATAAATTTTGTCGTTACCAAAATATTTTTTTATTTTAATATTATAATAACTTAGATATTAACGACTTAAGAGGAAAATCAAAATAACGGTTTTTTTTTTTTTTTTTTTTTTCGCATCGACCAAATGGCCATTAGCGAAAAATTAGTGGATTACATTAGGTACAATTACTTCAATACAATTTGGTTTATTCAATATTGTGGTACTTATTAATGTCTTTCAAGAAATTCAAAGTATTGTTAAAGTTACAGTCTGCACCTAGAGCTTCTATAAGTGTTCCTGGTATCTTGTTATTGCTTCGTTGTTGATTGTAGAGGGGACATTCACATAGTAGGTGCATTATTGTTAGTGTCGTATTACACGTTTCACATCGCGACGGTTCGCACTTTTTAATTAAGTAATCATGCGTTAACCTAGTATGTCCGAGTCTGAGGCGCGTTACTATTATTTCTTGGCTTCTTGACTTAGGTAACACATTCCATGCCTCTATGCTGGGTTTCACTTGTTTTAATTTTGAATTCGACACATTCCATTTATTTTTCCACGCACTTAAGATTGATTTTTTTATATAAGCTTTTATATCCGTTGATACTGATGTGTTTACGATCTCGGAAACGTCACTCACTATCGCGTCTTTCGCACTATGGTCAGCAGTTTCGTTGCCTTTTATTCCTATATGGGATGGGATCCAGATGAAATTTATCTCATTATGATTGATATAAGCCTGAAGAAGGACTGTTTTAATTTTTTTTAAAAGCGGGTTTTTTGGATACAGTTGTCGGATGCTTTGTATGGCACTAAGTGAGTCTGTTAAAATAATATATTTGGAGTTTGTTGTCAGATTGATTAGTTCTATGGCGCGATAGAGAGCATACATTTCAGCTGTATAGATAGTACTAACATTAGGTAGTTTGAATTTAAGAACCTTCTCTGGAGTTACTACAGACGCTCCCACACCTTCGGATGATTTTGAACCATCAGTGTATATCTGGGTATGATTTTTATAACGACTAATGATTTTTCTAAAATGGAAAATAATTAGATCAGGATTAGTGGAGTTTTTATCTAATGACGTAAGTTCTAAGTTACATGATGGTATGTTTTGAATCCAAGGTGGATTATGATCATATGTGTATGGAAGACATTCAGGTATGACAATATCAAACAGATGCAAATGGTCTTTTATTCTTTTATAGAAAGGTTTATTAGAACGGTGATTTGCATTAAGGTTTGGGTAATTATCGGTAAAAGTATTTCTATAGACAGGATTTTTTGCATTATCTTTAATTTTTGTTGCATATGTTAGACTAAGGTAAGCTCTTCTATCATTTAACGACAATTCATTTGCTTCACAAAGTAAACTTTCAATCGGTGTTGTATAAAAGGCTCCCAGGCATATTCTGAGTGCTGTGTTATGAATAGTATCGAGCTTTTTAAGTACTGATTTCGATGCTGAGTCGTAAGCTATAGCCGCGTAGTCTAGCTGTGATCGTATCATAGTTCTGTATATAATTAGCAATGTACTCCTGTCTGAACCCCAATTCTTGTGTGCTAGAATTTTTAGTAAATTTAATCTTCTGTAACATTTACATGCTAGATTATTGATATGTTCTTTCCAATTCAACTTTCTGTCAAAAGTAACTCCTAGCAATTTTAGCGAATCTTTTTGTTGTAGCGATTGGTTGTATAGATATAATGAGATTGGTGTACTGACTTTGTTTTTAGAAAATACTATATATTTAGTTTTAGTTGTTGAAAAAATAAATCCAGTTTCCTTTGACCATTTGTCAATATCTAACAAGAAACCCTGTGCAAGTTGTGAGAGGTTGTTTAAGTTTTTGCTTTGACCAAATATTACGAGATCGTCAGCATATAAGCGGCCTTTAAGTGGAAGTTTTAAATTTCGTAGAACATCATTTATGGCAATTATAAATAGCGTAGAACTTATAACAGATCCCTGAGGAATTCCATTTTCTAATTCCACTTTTGACGACAAATTACCATTTACTCTAACTTGGATATATCTTTTATATAAGAAGTTTTTTATAAATGCAAGGCAATGTCCTTTGATTTCTAAATCGTACAGTAATCTGATGATACGGTGGCGCCAAGCTGTATCAAAGGCTCTTTCAATGTCGAAGAATATTCCAATACATTTTTGATTAAGGGAGAAGGCTTCATGTACACTGCTTTCTACTACTACTACTAAGGATTTCCACAGTTTTCACTGTCTTCCTTCACTCAACCGTTTTCTCCAATTTTCCCTGTCATTCCAGTCTCCATCTCGCAGGGTTCTTTTCTCCATAGCCTCGTCGATTTCATCTCTGAATGACCTTCGGGGTCTTCCTCTCTTTCTTCTTCCAATCGGGCTCCATTCTGTGATTTTGTTTATCCAGCGTCCTCTGTCCGCTCTTCTGACGTGGCCGTACCAGGATAGTCTCTTCTCCTCTATATAGTCGATTATGTCTGATTTCTAGGTCTATAATATTGTCTAGAGTTGATCTATTTTGTCGGAAACCACTTTGTTCTGGAATAATAATATTTCGATCTTCAAGTGTCCAGAGGAGACGACGGTTGACCATTTTTTCTAACAGTTTGCATGCAGTACATGTTAGCGAAATTGGTCTATAAGACTCAGGATCTGTTTTGGGACATTTTGGTTTTAATATAGGTATTATAATAGAATCTCTCCATGCTGTTGGAAATTTCTGTTCTGTCTAAATAATATTAAATATGTTAAGAAGATGATTGTTTAAAAATAACGGTTTAAAGGAATAAATAATGTGAATTAATGCTCAAGTATATGTTCTGGCACAACTCTCTAATTTGTGTTAGCTATCTATAATGCTCTAGCTATGGTGATTACATACTTCGTTTGGCCGGTGCTCTTATTAAAACAATAAAGAAAAAACAGCTGAAAAAATATTATGCAGTTATTTGAAAGTTCTAAAAGGTATATGAGAGATAACTAATGACAAATCCTTGAAGCTCTACAGCTAATTTTGCAGTGTTTTTTAAACAATCATAAAAAGTAAAAAATTCATTTTTTTTTTCGAATATGGTCGAGCGTAAATCAATTTTGAATATCTTGTCAAAAAATTAACAGAGAAACTTAAACCTTAAAACGTTAATTCTGAATTGTTCTATAACTTCAATTATCCAAACTGTAAAAGTTTACGTATTTATTGGATTTTATTCGATGCGAGCTGACGTGCGCCTAAGAGCGAGTTATTAAAAGTTCCACATCTTGATCATAAATTAACATAGTCATATTTACCAGAGCTTAAAATGTTCATTTTGATTTGTTTTACAACTTCCATTAGCCAGACTTTCAAAATTTATAGCTTAATTTTGTTTAAATCTCTTATAAACAAATTAATTCGCAACTTTTTAGTGAAATCTTTAAAATGTTTAATAGTTATAACTTTGTTATTAACCCTAGAATACTAACGTTTCTTTAACATACGTAAATGCTAACTAGACGTAAATTTTACGTACTCACTGATTTAGGTCTAGTATTTTTTTTATTTCATATCTAATTAAAACAAAATGGTTTAATTTCAAGAGAAGTTTATTTAGGAACGATACAAATTGAAATATTAATAAACATAAATAACATAAAAAAGATACTTTTGACACAGAACAGAATCTTG
Source organism: Diabrotica undecimpunctata (assembly GCF_040954645.1). Taxonomy (NCBI): domain Eukaryota; kingdom Metazoa; phylum Arthropoda; class Insecta; order Coleoptera; family Chrysomelidae; genus Diabrotica; species Diabrotica undecimpunctata. Next base: position 55,857,772 of record NC_092812.1, read on the forward strand.
TAATAATATGTACACGATAAACCTGTGCATATAATAAACATTACAAATATAGAAACGATAACCTTCCCTTGATGTACACACTCCATACACATTTTTATTTGATGCTCTCCACACGAGGCACTCCCACACTTGTAAAATTTGGTAGTTGCCATTCGTTTCTCCTTTCCCTTGGAGACCTCGGCGGTCTTTAGCAACATGCGTTAAATTCAACAGCATGGAAAGACTCTCTTTGAGACTTCTTGATAAAGTTGGTACTGTTTGGAGTCTTATTTGTTGCCACGGCTTCGTTAATAATTGTTCATGAAGTTTCAGCATAAAATTTAATCTTGATAATGGCTCCTGTTTGTTTTTAGTTGCATTGTGATAGTAGATTACAAAAGCGTTTACTCCTGCAATATTCATCATATTGTAAAATATGCATAGCGGCCACCTTCTAGTCTTCCTATTACAACAAATGTTTGAAGACATTTGGTCAAACGTATCTACAGCGCCTTTAGTTGAATTATATGTATGGATTATTTCGGGGTTGGTTATTTCACGATTAATGTTTCCAGAAAAATGCATAGTTGAAAGTAGAAGAACTGTCTTATTTTGCTTAGGTTTATAAGATAATAAAGTCATGTTTTCATCGTACACAAACATACTTGAACCGCACTTCCAAGTTTTGTTATCGAGCAATTCAGGAGGTATTTCTCCTTTATTTTGCCGGATTGTTCCGACTATTATCAAATTGTAAGTGGAAGATAATAAAGAGGGATGCTGGAAAACCAATTGTCCATTGTCACATTACGTCTACTTCCATGTAAAGGTCTCGTCAGGCTTGTAAATATTTTGTAATCGTGATACTATGTATTCAGTACTTTGCTTTACGGTGTTGAGGTATGGACTCTTAAACAGAATAATGTTAAAAATCTTTGCTTTGAGATGTGGTGCTACCTCCGTATACTAAAAATAAGTTGGGTGGATAAAAGTACAAATGAAGAGGTAATTCTTCTTCTGCTAGTGCCTATTCTCTATGGATGTTGGCTACTACAATGGCCCTTCGTATTTTATTAGCAGCTGTTCGAAATAGGTCTGTGGTGGTCATACCTGTCCACGGTCTCAAATTCTTAAGCCAGGATATTCGGCGGCGTCCTGCTCCTCTATTTCCTTCTATAGCAGAATAAGCAGAATAAATAACGATCCAGAAGTTATACTGAATATAAAAAAAAAACTTGAATACTTGGGCCACTTGATGAGTGCACAAAAGTACACATTCCTACAAAATATAATTCAAGGAAAAATCCAAAGACGCAGAAATCCAGGCCGTAGAGAATGTCCTGGATGAGAAATTTAAGAGGGTGGTTTGGCTGTATCGTACCACTAACGAATAATTCAAAACAGCAGTAAATAAAATTAGAATCCCCTAATGATATCCAATCTCCGATAGGAGAGGCACTCAAAGAAGAAGGCTTGTGACAAAATGTTCTGCTAAAGGAATGCCGTTGGTTACAGTAGATTTACCCAGATACGGTGTTGCATTTATTACATATTTCGTAGCCACATCGCAAACCATAAGTATTTTTATGCCGTATTTACTAGGATTGTTTGGCATATACATGCGAAATGGACACCTGCCACGAAATCCGAGGAGTTGTTCGTCGATTGTCACATATGAACTAGCTTTATAATTTTTGACACAGTTTTCAATAAACAAGTTTCAAATTTTAGATATTGGAGCTAAACTACTTTCTTTTTTGAGTTCTTCTCTTGTCAAGAAGTTATTAAATCGTAAAGAATTGATCAAAAAGTTAAACCTTTCTTTACTCATCGTTGCTTTATATCTATGGCCACAATAAGTGCTATCAAACAAAACGTTAGCTGAGAAGTGATTATTTTTTAAAGCCGCAGGTAAAAATAACAAACCTAACAGTGCTTTCAGTTCAGGCAATGTCGTTTCTAAAACAGTAGCTTTTTTTGTCTGGTACTTCTCTCGTAACTCTGCAATTTTTTCGTTTGTACGTAGCAAAACTTCGTCCAGAATCTGATCTGTAAAAAATAAATTAAAAACATCTATAGGTTCTATAGCATCTTTTGCTAAGTTGGTTGGACCTGGACGGATATAAACAATATTTCTGGATGCGAATTTACGACCTCCATCATTTATTGGTAAATTACTCCACTTATAACCGTTTTTACCTACTAAAGACTGTTTTGTTCGACGATTTTTGTTCAATACGGTTATCAGTATAATATGTTGATTCTGATGACGGCTGCTGCGTAATTTTAATTCTTTTACGACAGCATGTATTTCTTGTTTCTTTGTGAGTTTCTGCTGGTGTATCTGCCCAGGTGTTAGCTAGTTTTGTGAAGACATTTTCTTCGTCCTGTGTAGGATCATAGTCTCTATCTTCAATACTATCGTCGCTGTCAAATGGATTTTCTAACTCCTCTAGATCATCTTCTGTATCACTAAAATCACTGAAGTCACTTTTATTCATAATTTCCTCCAATTCTTTCTCAGTAAGAGGACGCTTTAGATTAACATTTTATTTTGCAGACATCTCATTTATACGTTAATAATGACAACACGTCACAATTACGTACAAAACTTTTTAAGTGGATACTAACCACAAGTATCTTTTACGTACAAAGTGTTATAACTACTACGGTCAAAGCCTAACTCAAACTAAAATCAAAGTGAGTATTCATTTGTTTTATTGACCATGAAGTGAGGATAGCATAGCCCACGCGGCTAAGCATTGCCACGTTTAGTTTTCTTTCAGTAGCTGTCAGATTAAAATCGGTACGTAAAATTTACGTACGTCAGTACTCTAGGGTTAATAAAGATAAACTAATTTTGCAAAGGTTTTTTTAAAGCTGAAACAATTACCTTTAAAATTAGTAGGTTTTAAAGCTTAATCGCAAGTAAAAAGCTATACTTGAAAAGTTATACTTGAAAAAGCTTTGTATAATACTTGTAAGTATTACACAAGGTTGGGATACAGTATGGAACCAAGTAAAATGAAAAACAACCTTTTACAAACATCTTAACATCTAAAAAATATTTTCATGCTCTTTTCCTCGAAAATATCAGCTTAAAAAGAACAGAAAATAACCGAATACCTAAATGTGCCTTACAAATGGATCTATCACATGACAAGCTCACTGTTAGAAAAGCTAAGCCAACAATAATGAATCAGATTAACATAAAAAAGGCTCCTGGTTTTAATTTGGTGTCTGGAAAAATACTTCAAGAATTATCTGAAAATGTAGTAAATGTACATATTCAATGCCATACTACGAATCAATTACTTTCCTAGTATCTAGAAAGTTGCCCAGCTTTTTATGATCCTCAAGACCTGACAAAAAAGATCTCGTCTTACAGACCCATAAGCTTGTTATCAGTTCTTTCCAAGGAATTTGAAAAGCTGTATGTGCAAAAGCTGCCAGAAAGGATAAAAGGAATTACGTAAATGATATGCAGAAAATGTCAGAAAGAGCTGCGCAAGAAAACGACCTGGAACACAATACACCATCATATGAAACTTGACAAGGAAAACACGGAAAAGTAATAAACAAATCAAAGATCAACAAGGAAATATAACTAGAACAGAACACAAAATAATACAAATATGGAAAGCGAAGAAATATATTCCAAACACGAGGCAACACCAGATATAAACGAAGAGAATGGAAATCAAAAGTTATTAGCACAGATGAAATTACCAAAAAAGAAATACAAAATAGACTGAAACTAATTAAAAATGGCAAAGCTGATGGAAGAGACAATCTACCGATAGATTTCATAAAGACCAACGCAAACGAATCAGTAGAAATGTTAAACACACTCTTTAAGAATATATGGACCGACGAGGGGCTACCAAAGAAATAGGACGAGGGTGCCAAATAAGGATACCAAAAAAGGGCGATCTAAGTAGATACGAGAATTGGCGAGCACTAATAGTGCTGAGCGCCACTTTCAAAATAATTTCTAAGATTAAATAAATAAATTGTTGACAAAAATTCTAAAAATATAGTGGCCTGATAAAATAACCTGCGCAGAACTATAGAGAAGAACAAAACAAGAGAAAATAATAGTCACGATTAAAAGAAGGAAATGGAAAATCATTGGACATATACTAAGAAACGACTAAAATAATATAATTAGACAGCCACTCGAATACCAACCAGATGGAAGAGAAGAAGCGAAAGGCCAAATAATAGCTGGAGAAGAACTGTAACAAGAGATCATGAAATACTTATAGAGAGGAAAGGAAAATACTTATATAGAGGAAATTTCGAATGAATAAAACAGAAGAGGATAAGCTGATCCAGTTAATCAGCCATCTTTTACTTTTGGCTAAGAAACGGAAGAGCACCCAATACTACATAAGGAGGAAAGGCAGTAGAAAAAGAGATGCGCAAAGGCTACAAACCGTAAAAGCATAATAGTAACCAGATCCCAGATCAAAAATTTGGGTTCCATAAAAAACATTGGACAATAGAGCCAGTGCATAAGGTGGTTAATCAAATCATTAAGTACCTGAATGGTAAAAGACAGCCTTTCTTGATGTATCCCAGACCCTCGACAAAGTATATAATAAAGGATTGCTAGTCACTTTAAAGAAATTACCTCCCTATCTACACTCTCAGCTATTAAAATCATATATTTTAATTCATCATCATCATATATGAACTCAGTTCATATATTATGTACAGTACTATCTACATAAATTCGTCATCTAATGGTACTATTAAACTACATAGTATAAAATCAAAAATATTGTCATTCAAATAATAATAGCTTTTTCTGTCCATAGACTTACATTTAAAATAATAAGGAAATAATGCCATCGCCCTTTTGTAATGTGATACTGTTGTTTAATAGATCATAAAAATGGGTTAAAATGCTACTTTATAAGTGTTAACTACGCATAAAAGAATTTAGTTGATGTTTAAACCATCAATTTTATTGATTTATTGGTTTCAAATTAAACTTGTTTGCACTTTTCTTCAACTTATAATAGAAAGCTATTAAAGCACTACAAAAGCTGCAGGATCACTTCGTAATTGAAGCACTGGGGAAGGATCGTTAAATCTAAATTTATAGTTGCGTTGTTACAGTCCAGTCTCATTTAGACAAGGCGAAAATCTCGGCATCGTTGGGAAAAATATTCGCAGTCGCATTCATGATAAACCCTTGAATAAGCATGACAAAGATGTCGTTCGTGCAAAAAGGCTTCAGAATTTGTTTAAACAACTTTCAAAAATCAACCTTTTTTGGATATTTTCGGAAATTTATTTGGACAATTTTTTTTTTTAATATGGGTTTTTAATAAAAACAAGTGGTTTTATTAAATAGTTTTTTAAAATTAAAGTGTTTATCTACTAGATACTACTACGTAAGTCATCTATACGTAATTATTATTTTATTATTGTGAAAAGAAAACGTCAAATAATAAATATACACCACCGTACAATCATTTTGTGAGGTTAGCTGCTATAAGTAGCTTATAGTAGCATGCGATTGGTTTTTCATTTACCAGAGTCGGAGTAAGGCCTTCGCCACCGCAGCTTAAAATGACTTCACACAATGTAAACACACCTTCCGATCTAACCAGTCCAGTAAATCAACGTTCGAATATCACAAACAGTTATCTTCAGCCGCTTCACATTCTTTTCCGAGTAAGAACCAAGCAATTGTATTTAGTTGTATCGATAATGCTAAACTGCAGGATTATCTCATTCCTTTGGGTACAATCATCAACCCAAAAAATATTATTTTTTCATCTAGATTATCTCATAAACAAAACCGTAGTAGATAACTTCATGATACAACATGGCTCTATAGAAGTACTCGGCGAAGTTGTAACAGCACGAAGACTTGTCTCTCCAGCAGAAAGACTAGTCTTGTTTGGAGTCTGCCCGTCAATTCCTCATCAAGTATTAGTTGAAGAATTACAGAATATCGGTTTAAAGCTTATTTCCCCAATAACATTTCTGAAAATTAGCTCGACTCTTCCCGAATATAGTCACATATTGAGCTTTCGGAGGCAAGTTTATATAAGCCCTATAACATCACCAATTTCAGATTCTATTCTAATAAATTTCGACCAAACACCTTACCGCATATTTTTGTCACAAGGTACACTCACCTGCTTTATTTGCAAAAATGCAGGACACATATCATCCCAATGCAAAACCAGTTCACTAACGGAATCAACTCATATTAAGTCAAACAATGAAGTACCAAATAAAACAGCTTCAACAAGTATACTACACAAGGTACCAAACACCCAGCAGTCATCAAGTTATCCATTATCAAATCCGAGCATATCACCTACACCTACAAATCTCCACGACAAAGAAACTACTAATACTCCTACTCATAGCAACACTTTTAATCAACCTCCTTCAGCAGCAATACCGTTTTCACAAACTTCGGAAGCAATATTTTCCAATCTATCAGCTCCTTCTCCATTAGATACAACTGCAGAAAATTCTAATAAAACTGATACATCACCACAATTTTTTGAAACAACCATTTCAACCAATCTTACAAATAAAACTACAAGTCACTACCAATGAGTTTGCTCTAGTACTTCCAAATGTAATAAAGCCACATCATTTAAGTGAAAACTCTAATAGCAATTGCGAAAACGCAAGTTCTTCCATAAAACGCAGTATTGGTGAGATCGACACGCCTCCTTCAGATTCAGCAATTTCATCAGAAAATCTGTTTGCAAAACCCAAACTCTCTAAACCAAAAAAACCACGCTCATCTAAAGTCCAATCTACACGGGAAACTCTTGAAAATTTCATTGATAATCATACCCCACCATTCGTTTTAAATTTCCACCAATTGTCCTTACTGATTGATAATGTCCAAGGCTCCCCCGACACTATTAGCGTAGTAAAAGAATTTACAACTGATATGGCTGGTTTACTCCAGCTTTTACAAAGCAGCTATCAATATGCAAATGATAGATCTACAAAAAGCAAGTTTACAAAACTTCAAAAGAAACTACACAACCACTTAGGGAAAGAGATTTCTGACTTAGATAGTGACTCTTCTGTAGACAATCGTTCAGTATCATCTAACTCTCAGGTGTGAGGTTCCCTCACACGTCGGAATAACAGGAAATGAAGAAGCTGACAGGATTGCACGAGAGGCAATTTTAAGTGATTTGTCGGAGCCGATAGACAAGTGTGTTTCCAGTGACTTAAAAGCTTATTTTAAAAAGTGTTGTGTTTGTGGCGAAATGAGTGGTCTCAAACTAATTCCAATTTAAATAAAATCAAAAATAATGTGTCTCAGTGGTTTCCATCGTCGCGCAATAGACGAGAACAAATTGCGGTTGCGCGTTTACGTCTAGGACATATCAGATTAACGCACTCCTACCTTTTCACAAAGAAAAATCCACCTATATGTGATCAGTGTAACGTCCGATTAACAGTCGAACACTTTTTAACAATTTGTAGTAAATATGACCAAGAAAGACAGCGCTACAAGATCCACTCGCTCTACCACAGGCTTTAGGTCAAAACTGTTCCTGTGACAATATAGTGAATTATCTTAGATCCATAAATATTTTGTATAATCTGTAGGTGTTTAACTTTGTTATTTATATTTTGTTCCGTCGCTAATAACCTTTTAGTGGATGCGACATCTTTTTCTAATAAAAAAAAAATTTTTAATATGTTCTGGCTTATTCTGAACAAAAAAGGTCTCGAGTAATATTTCTCTTAAAATAGCCGTTTTCTAATTTCCGGCTCGAGTCGTAGTTCGAGGTCGAATCGCAATTGAAAAATTGCAAAAATTATTATCAAGGCATTCGAATATAGATAAAAATTATTCTTTTGAAATCAGCGAGAATCTAAATGCCTGTTCAAACGTTCCACGGCAAGATCCGGTTTTCGGTTTATTTAATTTTAAAACAGTGTTTTTATATTATAAATTCTGGGTTTATAACACGGCGTGCGCTAGATGCCGCATGCGTTTTTTAGGTTCAAACGTTCTGCAGCTTTTTATTTGAGTCTACATTTTGGTTACAATTCTTTTTACTTTTGTAGATCCTTTTAATTTTTTGAGTTTAATTATAAATTTTAAGGATAAAAGAAAGAAAAAATTTTCGACAAAAACGAAGTTTTATTTATTTGAGGATGTTTTCGCATCAATCTTCATTACAAATGCAAAAATACATACATACAAGTTACATTATTTTTTTATAATTAGATGCTTTGTTTGACATAAATTTTAATGACAAAACCCCCGTGTAATTAAAATTTCGAAAATTCCAAACGTGATATTTAGTATATATGACAATTTTCTAAATATACGTTTGCAATTAAGAGGTCAACACAAGAAATTTGAAAGCATCAGGTACATGCGGGAAATTGGGAAATATATACAGGGTGTTTCAAAAAAAGGTAACCCCGTCAATAGTAGGTAAAAAACTGAAAAATAATTGGGGTTTGCTTAGTAAAACATTTTTGTAACGCCATCTATTTTCAAGATACAGGGCGTTGAAGAAAAAAAAATTTTACGCATTTTTTACGGTTTTGCCGAAACTACTGGCAACATTGTAATGAAATTTTGTACGAATATGTTTTGGAAGCTGATACATCCCATGAATTTGTTTTTATATCTGATTCTCATAGAGGGCGCTAGTTACACGGATCGTACTAAGTATTAGTCACTATAACTTTTTTAAGAGTATAATTATTAATCAAAATTTCAAGTAAACTTAAATATCATTCAATTTTACACGAAAAAGGTACTCTTGGTAAAACTCGATACTGTGTACCGTTTTCGGAATATTTTGATTGTCTTGGTCTACCAGAATTTATTTTATTTGGTCTCACATTCCCAGTTTCTCGACAACGTCGTTCAATGGCTCTAAATGTTTTTTTACTTGGTAAGTTTCTTCTAGGAACCTTTTCTGCATAACGTGTCACAGCTGCACTAGAACATCCTAAACATTCGCCTAAGGTTAATAACATGTCAGTGTATTCAACATTTGAATACATTTTGATTTGATTTTACAAATAACAAGGTTTCAAAACTCTAATTATTGTTGATTTATCGTCCTAACAATCAATAAATGTCAGATTTCCGCACACTTGAAGAAAATAGAAGTATACCTATTAGAACTTTATCATTACTACCAGCATCAATTATTACTTCATCATTTTCAAATCAAAATATTCCGAAAACGGTACACAGTATCGAGTTTTACCAAGAGTACCTTTTTCGTGTAAAATTGAATGATGTTTAAGTTTACTTGAAATTTTGATTAATAATTATACTCTTAAAAAAGTTATATTGACTAATACTTAGTGCGATCCGTGTAACTAGCGCCCTCTATGAGAATCAGATATAAAAACAAATTCATGGGATGTATCAGCTTCCAAAACATATTCATATAAAATTTCATTACAATGTTGCCAGTAGTTTCGGCAAAATCGTAAAAAATGCGTAAAATTTTTTTTTCTTCAACTCCCTGTATCTTGAAAACGGATGGCGTTACAAAAATTTTTTACTAGTAATTCCTATAAATTGTTCTATAGTAGTCTTGATTTTTATAGTATCTGGTTTATCTGGGCGTTGTTGCACTGATTATAAATGTGATTGTTCTGTGGCATGCTCTATAAGACTATCCGAAAAAAAAACTTAAAAAATCGGACAAGAGTTTCTAATTATAAAATCGAGGAAGGTAAATTTTCAGAAGCAGTAAATTTTGTATAAATAATATAATCTTGACACAATATCATCTCATTTGTGCTATCTTCATCGAAGAGATCTGATTTTTCACTTTAAGTACTATCTGGTATTCGAAGAGCACTCATTGTACCATAAAACTCATGAAATTGTACTCATGAAATGACTGCAAAAATAATGGTTTTTTGCAATTAACTCGATCAATTGTTTATGTATTTTAATTTGAAAACTCTCAAAAGTAAAGAACTTTTTATGACCTACAACTTTTATTTAAACCACTTTTCTCTAAAATGTATAAGAAACTTTTTATAGACAAAAAATATTTTTCTTACTTTTTAAGATTGTTTAAAAAAAACAAAGCAAAATCAGCTGTAGTGCGTCTTCACGAAGATTTCATCAGCTACCATTAAATCAATGATTTTTTCACAGACAGACTGGTCTATAGCTTCAACAGAAAAGTTACCTTTTTATTTAATATTTTAAGGTTAACTTTTTCTATGAAAGCGTAGCTTTATAGACTAAAACTAAGCAAATCAGAACATTGTGATTGTGATATTTATCTCTTATATCTTTCTCAATGCAATCATAAAATAAACCAAATCCTTTAAGAATTTTTAAAAAGAAACGAGAGAAAAATTCAATATGGAGTGAATGATTCACCATAAATGCACATAAATATATTTAGTTTTTGTTTCTTCTCTCTACCCTTAAATTATATTACCCTCCTATTCGTTGCCCGTCTTGTATGTTAGTAAAGTCGTTATGAAAGCCACCTTAGCGTGAAAAGTGTCCCTTATTGCCAATTTAATATTTGATAGACATATTGACGTATATAAGTAAGAGCTTCACGACCAACATTTTAGAATAACGTAAAATAAACGCCATTTTGTCACAAAGTTCAATAAAGATTTTTTGTATTTTCCAATTTAATATAATTCTTGTACTAATATTTTTATCTATTTTTTAGCAAACCTACTATTATTCTCCTGTTCAAATTTCCATGTTTGGATGTCGCCAGCGCTTCCCAAATTATTATCCAATGATACATTAGTCAATCCAATAGGCAGACCGATAAGTACCTTGGAAGTATCTTTACTAGCAGGATTTCCATTCTTGATTGGTTTGATTGGATCAATTTTTGCAGGTACCATAGCTGATATCATTGGTAGAAAGAGCGTTATGCTATACGCAGCAATAACAGTCATAATGTGTAGCTTAACCATATCAGTCAGCAAAGATATTTATGTATACATAGTAGCTAGATGTATTATTTTTGTCTGTTACTCAAGTGCACTAGTTTTAGTACCATTATACCTCACAGAGGTTTGCGAAGATCATAACCGAGCAAAATTTGGCTGTTTAATGGGTGTAAGTATGCCTGCGGGGCATCTTTACAGTTATGTCGCAGGAGCTAGAACCAATATACCGGTATATACGCTACTTTGTGCAGCACCACTAGTACTCTTCTTAATAGCCGTTGTACTGTTTGTCCCAGAAACACCAGTGTACTTGATTGCCAAAGGAAAAATAAAAATAGCTTTAAAAGTATTAGAAAAACTACGAAGAAATAAACCACCACAGGAAATTGAAAGAGACTTTGAAAAAATAAATGATAATTACAAAACTAAACGTAAAATTACAACAGTTTCTGCACTAGCATTGATAAAATCAAAAATAAATCGAAAAGCAATAATACTGGCCCTATTACCTTTATGGGTTCAACATTTATCTGGAGTTACTGTTATTATGCAGTTTATGGTGCCAATTTTTGACGAAGCAGGTATGTTTTTAATCTTTTATATTAAAATCTGCAAGCATGTGCATATACATCCAAACACAATACAAAACATTCCATAACACGCATTAAATTTGTCCCTCTTTTAACTTTTCTTTACATAATTTTAAATTGTTCTTCCTCTTTTGTGAATGTCTTTGTTTCTCTTGTATATGTTATTACTTGATTTATTATTGACTTAACTTATTAAAATATTATGTATTATCAGTTTAGTCTTTTTGTTCAAATTTTCATAAATTCCTTTTAAAAATACTAAATATTGGTTTAGGACATTTCCTTACAATTTATTAATAAATATTATTACCATATAACTAAAAAATAGTTATAATAAGAGCTATATTACCACCTGTTGAATAGATATTTATAATAAAAAGTTCAGATCTTCTTTCGAGTAACGTTATATCCACTCTAAGAAAATGAAACTAAAAACTATGGTGCAAAGTAACCCCGTTTTACGGTAGGTGAAAGAAATAGGTATACGTTATAGTTTATTCGTCTTCCGGGTTTGGACCGTGTCATTTGTGAGTGACCCAAAAGTGGGTTCATCTCGACGTTTCGCTACAATTGTATGTAGCTTCTTCAGGAGAACAAAAAAGAAAAAGAAACAAAAGACAGGAAGATGGGTAGTTAGCAACGGTAACTCAGTTACTCAACGCAACCAGAGGCGAATACTAACTACCAAGATGGGCATTTGGTCACAGTAACTCAACTACTCAACGCAGCCAGAGGTGAAAACCAAATGCCAGGACAGGGATTCACGTCCAACAGCTCAGAACACTAACGCGTCGAGAGGCAGGGAGTGAATCCATCGGATCCATCGGATTCACTCCCTGCCTCTCGACGCGTTAGTGTTCTGAGCTGTTGGACGTGAATCCCTGTCCTGGCATTTGGTTTTCACCTCTGGCTGCGTTGAGTAGTTGAGTTACTGTGACCAAATGCCCATCTTGGTAGTTAGTATTCGCCTCTGGTTGCGTTGAGTAACTGAGTTACCGTTGCTAACTACCCATCTTCCTGTCTTTTGTTTCTTTTTCTTTTTTGTTCTCCTGAAGAAGCTACATACAATTGTAGCGAAACGTCGAGATGAACCCACTTTTGGGTCACTCACAAATGACACGGTCCAAACCCGGAAGACGAATAAACTATAATTCTGACTCTGGCCGTGGAAGCCTACGATTTCATTAGGTATACGTTAAATAACATTATGCAAGAATACTATTTACTAAAAAAAAATACAATAACAAAATATGCAAAGCTATGAACAACGGGTATTTATTTTATACCTAAAATTTAGCAAAGTGTTAAACATTATGGAGAACACCAGTGCAATTTACCGTACCTTTTATTACAACGAAACGTTTTCTGCGAATTCCGTTAATCGTTTAGAGGTGTAAGTTAGTTGAATGTACTGTACAAAATACTCTCATTTTGTAATTATTCATCATCCAGTTGATTTATCATTGGACTAAATATCGCAGTAAGACATATTCCAAATCAAACACGTATTTTCTTCTTAAAACAGTTCTTTAACTAAATATAAGGAATCTCAGAACACCAGTGCAATTTACCGTACCTTTTATTACAACGAAACGTTTTCTGCGAATTCCGTTAATCGTTTAGAGGTGTAAGTTAGTTGAATGTACTGTACAAAATACTCTCATTTTGTAATTATTCATCATCCAGTTGATTTATCATTGGACTAAATATCGCAGTAAGACATATTCCAAATCAAACACGTATTTTCTTCTTAAAACAGTTCTTTAACTAAATATAAGGAATCTCAGAAAACCACCATCTTATATTCTTTGAAAACATATTCAAAAAGATGAAACGAGGCCGCAACTAAGAAAAATCTATGTTAAGAATATAATTGGCCCAACGTATAATCCGGTTAAAATGCTTATGATAACGTTAAAACTTTAGTACACGACAGTTGTGAAAACAATTGTCAGGATACTTTGCAGGAAAATTAATTGTACATCCTGGAATTTAATTTTGTTTCATACAGCTTCCTGTCAGTCGGCGATCAACCGCCGATCAGAAGATAAAATATTCCGACCGTTGCCTCATCGTCTTTCATAACCTAGCGCAGTTGTAGATCAAACTTTTGGGACAAATAATTCCAGAACACGGTCTAATAGCTCAGAAAATAACATATTATTACAAAACACCTACTACTTGTTAATTGATAATTTTAAACAGTTTATTTGTAATGCGGGGGATTTTGTTCATATTCAAAGTTTCTAAATTTCTTATTTTCAATCCTTCTTTTAATCTAATAATGTTTTAATTTTATTTAATTTTAGGAACTAACTTATCAGGAACTACAGTATCAGTGATAGCAGGAACCATAAAAATTATAATGTTCATTATCACCGCCCTTTTTGTAGAAAAGACTGGAAGAAGACCCTTACTGTTATTATCTGGATATGGTACTGGAGTATCACTTTTTCTTCTTGGGCTGTTTTTGTATTGGAACTATGTAAAATGGGAGTACTTAACTAATGTAATGTGGTTGCCGATTTTGTGCCTACTTTTAAATCTAATTGTATATTCAATAGGCTTAGGACCAATTCCTATGGCAGTCATGACTGAATTATTTGACAGTAAAGTTAGACCAGTCGCATTATCTTTTCTAGTAACTCTTAATGGCATTCTTGTTTTTACTCTTAATTTTTTGTTTCCAATCATAGCATATAACTTTGGAACACATTGTTGCATGTGGTTATTTAGCTTATGTTGTTTTGTGGGAACAACTTTAATTTATTTTTACTTACCAGAGACTAAGGGTAAAAGTATTAGTGAAATTCAAAAATTATTAAATAAATAGAATATATATATATATATATATATGTGTGTGTGTGTGTGTGTGTGTATGTGTGTATGAGGTGAGAAGTGTTGCATCGTAGAGAAAAACATAGGAAGTCCCATATTTTTAAAATCAGTTCAATCCGTGACTTTCCTAAGTAGTAGATTTAGGTAAAAAATCTATTTCAGCTATTCGAACTGTGTATACAATCATGATAAATCGACCTATTGACTTCTTGCTGTGGATCCGTCCCTTCTAATGGGGTCATTTTGTGTTGTTTAGCCAATAAAAGATGGTTGACTGGCGATAAGAGCGTATGAAATTATCAATAAGTACTTTTTATTAACCCTTTTACGAATTATTGTCAATATCTTATTTCTTATCGTCTAAATAAAGTTTTCAAATTCGGTACTAAGACTTGGCTGTGTCCAAGGGAAGAACCTATATAGAATTATATTTTTCCTATATTTTAAGATTGTATCAAACATTTTTCAATATATTAAACCAACATTTCTCAACCTGGGGGCACGTCTCTGTAGGGGGCGCCATAACTCTACGTGGGAGCTCTGCTCCACGGCTCCTACTTTCTACTCCAAAAAGCATTCACTGGTATCCAACACATGTGTTTGCTCCTTGGAGTTGAAGATTCAAAGTATATCATTCCTCGAATATGTCTACCAAGTAACTTAATTCGGGGTGCAACAGTATCATTTGAAAGGGGTATTCATTGCAATTTCTGGGCAAAATTATCTCCAAAAATAGTTTCTACAATCTCCATTGCAGTTGAGAGAATCAGGTCTTCACAAATGGTGATTTACATCTGGCTATTTTAGATGATACTTTGTAAGAGGCAAGTAAAGCTTTTTCGTTGACAGATAAAGTTTTTTTATTGCTGTTCATATGACTTTAATTTCAATTCAAAGAATGGATATGTTTCGACTACTAATACTGAATTTTTGTATCTTTTATTTATACATATGAAGTCTATTTGGTTATAACGTGTATCTGCTGGTGATCTCCAGGTGTAAAGAACGCTTTGGAACAGGTGTAAAGAACGCTCCAGAACGCTTTGGAAGTTTGAAAATTGTGTTTGTTATTACTAGTTGCTTTTCTACACAAAAAGATGCCAACATATCTCCTCTTTCATTTCGTATTCCCAGACCATATTTTCCTATGATATCTTCCTGTTCTCCTTCACCAATCTTTGCATTAAAATCTGCCATGACAATATTGAGGTCGTGTTTCTTTGTAGATGCTAATACTTTTTCTACATCATGATAGAATTTTTCAATTCCTTCTTCTTCATAGTCTTGTGTGGGTGCATATGCTTGTCATATATTCACATTTATTGTTTTTGTTTGTATTGGTGATATTAGTATCCTGTCTGAGAATAGAACGACGTTTTTTACAGCTTTACCAATAATCCAAATGAAAATTAAAATAAGGGTGACCAATTAGAAAATAATTTTTGTTATAATAACTATATAACAGGTGAAATGGTGACGTGAGTGGCGATTGCAATGGCAGTATGTTTATAATTGTGTACGTTATAGGGCACAGTAGACTGGATTAAAGTATATATGATGTGTTTATAACAAATTTTGAATCTTGGACTCATGAATCCTAGCGTGTAAGAGCTGAAGTTGTCTATACTTAGTAATTTAAGTAAAATATGTTTATGATTTAGGCATTTGTTCAAATATTCCTTCGTTTAAATATTCATAGAATTTTCTTCTGATATTGGTTACTTGATAAATTGAAATTTTCCTGTGATAAACATAGTATGAATCTTCATAGTACCGTTTACTGTTCCACTTTGTTTTGGTTGTATATTTTAGTGCTCTTAAAGTAACCTGCTCTGGTGCTCTAACCAATTAGGGAAACTATTTATTGACCTTTAATCTTAACACATGGGATTTCCTATGTTTCGTTCGCTGATGTGACACCAAGTACACAATAGTGTGTGTCTGTCTATGTACTTTAATTTTTAAATAATTTTAACATAATGAATATATACTACGTATATACGTACATAATTGTAAATATTTAGATATATAAAATTTATATTTGTTTTCGGTTGTTTTTTTTTTTTCAAAAATATTTCGGTTTGGTAGCAGCACGAATGGTTAGCTATTACAACTAATATTTATGAATCGCGCATTTTGACCAGTATATAATATAGTGCTGTGCTCGAAGACAAGCATTGGGATTCAAATTGTTAGAGATACTAACTCAACTTAACTTCAAACAGGTTATTTCCTGTTTCACCTGTGTATCAAAACTATTACCGCGACTGCAAACAAAGTCCAAAAGGCTGTAGAAAATAATAGTCTTTTGTGTATAAAGAAACCGACTCCCCCGATTGATTCGGTTTCACTACCTATACTGTAAAATATATGGCCTGATTTTAGTGTTGTCAGGTTTTCTCCATGTCGTTTTACTTCACTGACTCCAATGATATCCCATTTTAGTTTTGACATTTCGATTTCCATTTCAGTGAATTTTTCTTCAGATAATAATGTTCTGGCATTGTAGGTACAGATAAAGAGTATTAAAGGTTTTTTCGTCTTTCGTGTCGTCAGTTTTTTGTCCCTTTGTCCCCCCCCCCCCCTTCCCCGAACCCAGAATCCTTGATGAGACAGACGAGAGTTCCGATTTCTCGCTATACGCTATACTCACCTGGGGTACATCCGCTTTTGTTTTAAAATCTGACATTTTGTTGGGAGGTATTTGCCTTGAAACACCACGCTGGCAAGGCGGGTTGGTGAGTTTTTAATTCAGCCGCTCATTGTGAATACCGACGCTGTTTGAAGCCGCCCGCTCCAGATCAGACGCTTCTAGGTTTATGATCAAGTATTCTTCATCGCCTTGGATGCCATTCTGGACTTCATCCGTGACCCTGGACAAGGGACCCTTAGCAGGTGCTAGCTTCCCGGGTCAAGAACCTCCTGGAATCTGCGGGGGGCAGGGTTTGATTCACTTTCCCTGATAGGGAAATATATTCTTTTATTGCGAGAATAGTGCAGTAAAACGTTTTCTTAATGCGTAGAAAACACGCATTTCTGTACGACCAGTAACGAACCGTTTTTGAATAGTATTCTCGCAATAAAATACCCACTTAGTGTTAAAGCGTTGGCATAGATGGCCTTAATAAAAAGTCCATATTCATATCTGGACGATCGCGTGCAACTCCAACACGTGAAAATCGTCCTTTGAGGCTTACGCGAAAAACGTAGAACTTTATAATTTGATGTGAAATGCCATGCCCTTACACGAAAAGTGATAGTATAGGTAGCTGAAGTCAATACTTTGGTTGGAAGAGACAAATTAACTAATTACAAACAGCAAATAATACTTCAGTAGATATTCATAATATTTTATTCAGTTTACCAAAAATTATTACACTTAAAGTAGACAACCAGATAACCCAGTTAATGCTCAGAGTATTGCTTAAAATAACCTCGCTATTGGATAAAAATTCAATTAAATCCATGCATTTATAGCAGCAGAAAAATCTCAAGGTTATAATCGCATTTCTGTCATGTTTATGAAATAAATTTGTAAAATTCCTTTACCACTAGTCGACAAATATATTTATATTTAAAATTCATCACGAAGTTTAAATAAATGACAGATTAATAGCATACCATTAAGAGAAAAGTGTTAAATTTTCAATTATGATACATTATGCATGCAATTCTGAATTGTAATGTTCCATTTTCATATAAAAATACAATAAACATGTTTAATGAAGGTACTCCAATTATACTCAATTATTAGGTATATCCGTTTAAGTTGTTTTAAGAGCTAATTGACTTATATTAAACAAAATGATTGCTATTTTAACTAAATCGATGATGTTTAAATCGTTTGTGTATATGAGTGCAAGCAATTTTTGTCCAAATATATACTGAGCGGCATAAGTTAGGGGTATTGCCAATATAATTGTAATGGTACTTCATTCTGTATCAATTATTTGTATGTAAACAATGAAAAATTATTATAGTTTTAAAAAAACATAAAAGTTTGAGACTTTATAACGAGAATCAGAAAAAAAAAACGAAAACAAGTATTGACAAAGCACCTGTACTTTGTTCTCTCAAATGGGATAAACAAATATAATTATTAAAAAACTACTTGACCGCTTGTGCCCATCTTTCGCAAATGTGATAACTACATAAAAACTCACATTATGAAATATGCTTTAAATGTTTTTATTGTTTATTTTAATAATTATAAACCATTGAAAAACATGCTTACTTTCGGGTTTAATTTGCAATAACTTTTTTGTTTATAAACATTTTTTAATTTAGGAAATCTCATTTTAAAGAGAAAGTATTTTCAAAAAAGTCGTCTGTTGAACATTTTGTCTAGAACGCGTAGTTTTTTCACAATATGAAATTAATATGATCAAATGACCATATTCCAAAAGGCCAGAAGTACCAGGGTTACGTTTGCTGCATTTTATGTGAAGAGAGGTGGCACAAATTCACTTCATGTAGCACCTATTTACATATATCATGAAACAAGTAAATTTAAAATATTTTCTTTGTAAAAGATCATTTTTCGATTAATTTATCAATTCTCTTGATTCTACAGTCATTAGAGGACAATCTAACTAATAAAAAATGACGAAGTATTAACCATATAATGCATAACTACAGCTTTGATGTATTGGTTAAACAAATTATTGCATATTTATTTCAAACTGATCAAACAGCAAAAAAACTCCGTATCCTGAATTATCGCACATTTTATCTGTTCTTTCTATCAGGTATTTTAAAATACGTCTCTGTGTTGCAACTTGCAAGGTCATTATCATATATCGATTACATGAACTTTCAGTATGACCTATTAGCAACTTCGGGCGCACATTTAATTCACTTTAATTCCAACGTTACGTTTTTCAATCGAAATGGCGATCTATTAAGAGAATCAGTTTAAAAAATTACTCAAAAATATATATTTGTCATTTATCCTCCTATTTTCTTTTTTTTATTTTGTTCTGTGTTTTTATTACTCGAATTTCCCCGAACTAAATAAGTCTATTCTCTTTTTCATGCAATTGTTTCGCGTTTCTGACTTAATTCCATCTATCCAGTTTGTCTTGATTGTCTAATTTTTCTATTGCCTTTAGTTCCAAATCAGAATGTGCTTAGATATTCTTTACTGTGGAAATCTCCATATATCCCTACTTAACTCAAAGGAATGCACCTTTATTCCCATGGCTTATTCGCTTTCATCTTGTCCTTAACCTACTTTCCGACTTCTGTTTTAGTGGCTATATCTTACTTACTGCCTTTACTATACTCTTGCTAATGCTGTTTTATATTATACCAGTGTGTCGCATTATTTGCACAAAGTATTTTGGTTTATATAGATGATAAATTTATTAGGTCTAAACTAAATATCACATATTCATCGATAATTTTCTGTGTCATATATAATATGATGTAGTAATTCTCCGCGAAAATTATTTAGTAATCCACAAAGCAGTGAGTCTAACACGTCATTACTTTATAATTCCCTTACTTAGAAAAAGAAACACGTTTTTAGGTAAAATTCGACCTCATAAACGTCGTCTCCTTATAGGATGATACACATATCCCAAAATTCTCTAACAATTGGATGCGTTTTGTAGAATGATTCACGGTCATATCTAAGGAGGTCCAGATCTTCTTTGTAGTAGACATATAGTCTTGGCACAAGAAACGTAATAGAAGGAAGGGTGAACCAATAAAAGGCTGCCAAGAGATAGACGAAAGGAAGGTTCTGATCTATCCTGTAAAAAACCAAACCCAACAACATAAAAGAAAGATCAAAAAATTACATCTATAAAATACCTTGTGAATGCAACAATTTCTATATGGGAGAAACCGCAAGACTACAAAGTGTCAGGATAAACGAGCATGAAACATACATCACAAACAGAGAGTCGAGAAATCCCAGATATGCAAAGAGGCCTAGGACGACGAACACAGACTATATTGGAAATATGCGTCAATAACCATGAAAGAAACAGAAGTAAAAAAGAGAAAAGACACAGAAGCAGCCCTCATCCTACACAACGAAGAAAAATATGTAGCAAACTCATCAGCAGAATGTAGCAGGCTTTGGTTGCCAATACTAAAAGAAGAAGTCAACAACAAGAATATACTAACAATAGCGACCCTGCCCACGTGAGCCATAGTTGTCTCCCAATCTTCTGTTACCTGGGAGAAATTATATCCCAGATCCATTCTCCCATCTAAATACTAAAGTTTGCTTTTCCATATCCTACTCGTCGGGCAGCGACATCACCTGTACCAAGATTGAGCGTAAGGAAAATAATCCTAGATCGGTCTATTACTGGATACTATAAGTTTAAAATTAACCTCACTTGTTGGTCAACAGCTACGGTGGAAGCACCGACACATGGTAGGGCACTTCATTGCCCTGGAGCTATGAAATTAACTCCAAAGGAGGAAGAGCTAAATTAGTCAACGGCATTGAGATGTGGAAAGCCATAGGATGACTACCACATTAAAGATTCGCATGGGTATACTTAGTAAAAATCATCATGGACCCACTAGTCGATAATTTACTTAATGATCATGGAGTTCGGAATCCAAGATCCGGTAGGGGAGAGCAATCAGATTTAGACGACAGGGCCTCTCAGTTCATCATTAAGGTAAGTCGCTGTCAAACAAATACGAATAACTCTATAGCCTTGAGAATAGGAACATAGAACGTAAGAAGTTTATAGCAATCTGGCAAACTAGATAACACTGTGTCGGAAATGTGCACAATGAAGTTTAACATACTGGGGCTTACTGATATACAGTTGCCTGAATCAGGAAAATGTAACACCAGAAATGGAACAATGTATTATTCCAGAAACAACAACTATAATCACAGGCAGGGAGTTGGCATTATAGTTGATAAGAATTCTTAAAAAGCTGTTTAAAACTTTGTTCCCTACTCTGATCGAGTATTGATGCTGTCTCTCAACTCTCATTTAAAACGCAAAATAAATATAATCCAAGTATATGCACCCACTGCAGACAAGGATGAAGATACCAAAGAAAACTTCTATGAACAAATTGGGAATATTTAAAGCTGACTAAAAGACATGATATAAATATTATAATGGGAGATTTAAACGCTAAAGTGGGCCAAGGAGAAGCGGAGAATGGTGTGAAGCGATATGGACTCGGGGAGAAGAATGAACATGGGGATAGACTGGTTGATTTATATATCATGAGGAACTCATGATTGCAAATACCTTGTCTAAACGTAGATTATATATGAAAGTCACCAGCTGACAATAAAAACAAAATAGTCAGAAATCAAATGCATTATATTATCATCAACAGAAGATATAGAAATTCTATATCATCCAAAACTTATCCAGAAGTGGACATAACCTCCGACCACAATCCAGGAGTGAGAGAGTGAAACTAAAAATGTAAATTACCCTTTCATGAAAGTCATGGATACAAGGTGGCTCAAACAAGACAACAAATACGCGGAAACGAAATTTAAAATAAACAAGAACTTAAGGAAAGGCAAAGAAGATAAGGCAGAAACTTTAACTATTGACCAAAATTGGGGGAAAAAATCAACATGCCCTTGTGTCAGTTGGAAAAGAAACCCTTAAACCACTTGGCGAAAAAACAAAACCTTGAATGACAGTAGAAATTCTTGAACTTATGGAAGAACCAAGAAAACATAAAGCAAAAATAAATTTAGAAAAACATAAGAAAAACAATTCGAGAGGCAAAACAGAGGTGGCTCTTCGACAGATGCAAGAAAATAGAAGATCTGGATAAAAGTATGATAGCTTTAATTTACCAAAAAAAAAATCAAAGAAATGACAGGTTCCAGAAAAAACAGAACAACAACGAATATCCTTTAAAATGACAAAGGAGATATTATTATTACTGACGTAAAGGAAAGATTGTGCCACTGGATCAATTACATCCAATAGCTATTTAATGATGAAAGAGAAGAACTGTCATTAGAAACCACAGGGAATACCGGCAGAGGATACCGGAACGCCAATATTACGGAAAGAAGTCATCTATACCATCAAAAATACAAAAGAGGGCAAAGCTACCGGACCAGATGATGTGCCCATCGAATTATTAAAACTCATTGATGAAGATGTTATTGATGTAATGGTTGAACTCTTTAATCTAATATATCAGACTTCCACAATCCTCAGACAATCACTGCAATCGACCTTTGTGGCAATACAGAAAAAGTCAAGTGCAACATCCTGCTCAGATCACAGAGCAATAGCTTTAATGAGTCACTCACATAAAATATTTTTGAAAATTATACACAGCAGAATTGTTAAAACTCTTGAATATGAAATTAGTGACACACAATTTGGCTTTAGAAATGTATGGGCACAAGAGATGCTTTTTTCACATGTACTTATGTTTTGTAGATTTTAAAAAGGTGTTTGACAAGGTAAACATAGAAAGCTTGTAGATATATTAAAAAGCAAAAATATTGACAGTCGTGATATGAAAATTATTTCTAATCTATATTGGAATCAAACTGCCAAGGTAAGAGTTGACAATCAGAACAGCCGAGATATCAAAATACAGAGAGGAGTCCGACATGGTTGCATGCTGTCACCACTACTCTTCAATGTCTACAATTAAGCGATATTTAAAGAAGCGCTCTCAGATTCACTAGAAGGTATATCTATCAATGGCGAAGTTTTGAATAACTTGCGTTTTGCAGACGATACAGTAATTATGACAGATAACAACAATGGTTTACAGAACATAATGCAATGCCTTAATGAATGCTGTCATGAATACGGATTAAGAATGAATTTGAAAAAAACTAAATGCATGATCATAACAAAATCAGCAGATGCAAACATCCAATTGATTGTAGAAGATACTCTAATTGAAAATGTGGATACCTACAAATACTTAGGAACATGAATAAAATCAAATGTAGACCAAATCAGAGAAATTAAGACACGCATTGAAATAGCACGTGCATCATTCGTTAAACTTAAAAAGTTTCTTTGTTATCGGGATATAAGGTTAGGACTACCTAAGAATGCTTCTGTGTTACGTATTCCCTACTCTTCCTTATGACTTGGAAGCATGGATAATGAAACAAATGCATCTGAATAGGTTGGCTGTATTTGAATTTTGATGTTATAGAAGAACCCTACGAATATCATGGACGTCAAACGTAGAAATTACTAGAAGAATAGGAAATGAAGCTGAAATATTGTTGACTATCAAAAGAAGAAAACTTGAGTACTTAAGACATGTGATGAAAGGCCAAAATACTCATTCTTGCAACTTATTATGCAAGGCAAAATTCGAGGAAAACAAAATGTGAGAAGACGAAGAATGTTGTGGCTTAAGAACTTGAGGGTGTGGTTTGAATGCTGTAGTGCAGAACTATTTAGAGCGGCAGTCAACAGGGTCCGCTAGCCATGACGATTTCCAACTTTCGATAGAAGATGGAACTTGAATAAGAAGAAGAAGCGGAGTAACATCACCTACAATCTTATACACAATACATATGCAACACACAATACATAAATCTATGTTACATAATCTATCTCTTTAGCTTATAAGAGACTGCGTGTCCGTATTCAAAGAAACAGGAAGAAAATCAGGGATTCACCAATATTTAGAGACAAATAATAAAAAAAATTAAGAAAGAAATAAGAAAGTTCCTTATAATTTACAATGGAATTACATAAAAAATAAATAAGTTATTATTGAAAAATATCGAGCTAGGAATTTTCCTTTAAAGATACGTATATGTATACTTTTTGAGATGTATGTCGCAAAAGAATTTGCTTACACAATTATTCAGAATAAACTTAAAAATAGATGTCCTAAATAAATTATATTTAAGACATATGTGAACAATAACCTGGAGCAAAAAAAGAAAAAGAGCTGGAAATGTGCTAAATATTCATATCGTAAATTGACCCAATAAGCAAACTAAAACAATGCAAACATCGTAGAAACCAATAATAGGGGGATTATTTCCAACAGTTGAACACAAACAAGACAGATACACGGAAATTGAAAAATATTCTGAGACATAAAATACCGATTACTTCGCTAAACAAAGAAAATAGATTATTTGCCCATTAGAAGAAAATTGGTTTTGTCGCGGAAATTGGACTGAGCTTATAACGACCTGTTCAAGAAGTTATTATAAATCTTGATACTGCTTGGGGATAAATAAGACAGGGATGATAAGCTTTTCGTCAATAAACACACTTTTCATTCACGTTATAACAATAGTTTCATACAAAAGTTTATTAAAATTATACCAAAGTCTTGTCCTGAGTTCGTAATTGTTTGGTATCATTGTTTGCTAAAACTTCACATTATAACGTTCAGTTTATAATACATAAATTATATATTTTCAGAATATAAACTATATAAAATCTGATGGAATTATAAATAAAAGTAGTAGAGGAAAGTCACCAATTATGGAATACCATTTTGTTTTGAGGATATATAATAGTGACTAAAAAAATTAATGAAAATAGTTTAATGTTATTACAAATCAGTCATACACTTTTATGTAGTAATTAACAGTCTTCTATCAAATATTTTAATTAAAAAAATTAAATCGAACACAAAGAACAAAATCACAAATTAGTAACCAAATATGGAATAGGTACCCATATATGAAATATAAGCATAAACCAACATATCAATAACTAGGATAGGCATAAACATCTATGAGATCAAACAAATTTAAATAAGAAAATTGTGAAAAATGAAAGAAGTAGCTTAATTCAGTTGCAGAAGTCACATATCTATGTATCAAACTTTGGACCAGCACAATCATAATGAGCCCAGAGCCCACACATTATGCACTTAATCCAGTTTTCTCCACTGCTATCCGTGGAAAAAAGTCTTTGGCAAAACATACATTCAGCATCAGCAGAGTCAGGAGATTCTTGGCCCAACAACTCATCAGGCTCACTGTCTGCATCAAACTGGATAATGTCCTGTTCCTCAGAGTCTTCTTCAGAATCAGTCTTATTTTTCTTTGTTTGTTTGTTTCTCTTCACAGTTTTATTTTTATTCTTTGTCTTGGCTAATTTATTTTCTTTTTCTTGTCTCTTTAAATTTTGATCTACTAAATCATTCTTGTAGCGTGAAGATGTTATAACTACTGCTACCATAGCTTTTCTTCCTCTGTTAGATATTCATTTGAATCCACCTTAATGGATGTGCAACTCCAACTGATCCTGGCCTACAGCCTCTCATTAGCTAAGCACTCATATTTTTCTGGGAAAAATAATAAACGGTGGCACAAAATGACCAGTAGCATTCGTGCAGACAACTATTGTCATAAGGGATCCTCTTTCTGCTGAAGTAAGTGCAGCTATCTGGCGTTTCCCTCTGTCACCGAGGATTTGTGATATTTTACTCTGTACTATTGTGAGGCCAGATTCATCCACGTTTTGGTGGATAGATATTTTTAGTGTAAATATCTTCAAGAAGGTTGAAAAAAGAGTCCATTTTTTCCTTATCAAATACAAATGCTCTGGCAAAAGATGTGCCAGTTGGTCTTCGTATAGAAAGTTTGTCTTAATGACCATTTAAAAATAACTTTAACCACTTTTTTCCACCCATACCAGATTGGGCAAAGGGATTCTGCAAATTGTTTCTCTTTGCTAGCATATAGGCCATACGGCGAAGATCAGTTCTTGTTAACCCGTGAAATTTGCTCTCCATCATCAATATGTATTCTACCAGCTGACCTTCGAGATCCAGCCAAGAGAAGACAAGAGAAGCGTCGGTCGACCACCTACAAGATGGACTGACGATTTAAGAAGACTCAATAAAAACTGGATGAGAGCGGCGCAAGATAGACGGGGTTGGAAACATGAGGAAGAGGCCTATGTTCAGCAGTGGACTCTTGAGGCTGGATGATGATGATGATGATGACCTTCGAGATGGAAGCCCAATAAGGTCCTGGTGATTTTCCATCTTTAATTTGCTTAATGGCCATAGTTACTTCTTCGTTTGTTAACGGATTTTAAAAAGGGACTAGCAAAAAAAAATTGGCTTATTAATTATGCTTACGGAAGACAAATCGAAGATGTCCAACTGCATTTCTCTTTCGTATATACTATATTCCAAATGTGGAGTATCTATTTGCCTTAATAAAGGTGTTTTTGAAAGATCGTTTCATGTGATTGAAATCGCATACTATCATTATTCGTCATACTTAAATTAAAGTTAAGTTCATGTATTCAAATGAACTATCCTGCAATAAAATCGTCTCAGGAATGCATATCAAAAATTACTAACAATACCGTTTTTATAAATACAAATGTTTGAATTGTTATTATAAGTTAAGTAGATAAAATTAAACCATTAGAAGAATTTACAATAACAAAAGCACAATTATTTGTTCAATACTTCAAAAATTTATTTTAATAATAATTTCCGAATTGGAAGCCGATACGTCAAATAAAACCCACATGAAAATAACTTCACAAACATAATGATACACTTCTATCTTGCATTTTTCGATAAAAATATAAGCACTAAAAATTTACCTCTCTTAAATCTTTTCACCATATCTAGACACAAACATAAACACAAACCACAGCCAAGATCATTTCTTATCCACTGCCGAATATTTTATATACTATATAAAATTGTATCAAAATGATAAATAGGACATATCAATTAATATGGTTTAAAAATGTATAAACAAATCCAAGCATTGGTCAATGATCTACTCTTAATAAATTTTATAATTTTATTTGATTATCCTCGAATTTGATATTGGATGGTATGCAAAAATTATTTAAATAATAATATTAATAAAAACATAATTGGCATTATTGATAGGTATTGCGTTTTTGGGATTGGGACATCATCATCATTATAAGCGTATGTTTTGTATCAAATTTTGTATCAAATGCTAGTGAGACACTTATTGCGGTATTGATGATTAGCGTATCCGCATCTTCCGAGGATTGGGAGACTATGAAATTCTCAGCTTCAAATTTTGTCTTCAATATTCTAATGAGGCAATTCTTGTTCACATTATTTTCCAGGAATTTATCTCGTGACACAGTTGGAATCATTGTCTAGTCAAAAAGTATGTTGTATCCATTGTATCCAGAACGTTGCTTCCATTATACCTTTTCAATGACGAAAACATGCGTAAATGCGTTAAATCTTCTATGTATAAGGCATTTAAGCAACATTCTGGAGACATAAATTTTGGCGATACAATCTCATATTCGACAATAGAGAATTTTAGAGAAATATACGAAAAAAACGTGGTGGTGTAGATGAATAACCCTTTGTAGCGCTGGTAGGCTAAAACTATTGATTTTAGAGAAAAATTGTAAATACATAATTTGTAGGAAATTTCCTTTAGTTTAATTTTGTACAATTATATTTTTTTCATAAAATGCATCGGAAAGGAGGTATTGTAAAAAAAACGTATATTAGGTGCCATTTTTCCAATATGGCGGCGCGAGCGCAGGAGACACGAGGTGGCAAACTTCAAATTCGGAAAGATAACATCAAAATCTATAAAATTACCAATTTTAAAAACTCCCGGAAAACTTTCCAGGTAACCCCCATTTTTTTTTTACCAAATGACTGAGAATGTTTTCCAGAGTTAAATCATATAGGCCAAAAAAGGTTCTAAAAGATATATGAAGGATAACTGATGACAAATTCTTAAAGAGGTACAGTTGATTTTGGTTTGTTTTTTTTTTTAATCATAAAAAGTAAAAAAATCATTTTTTGACTATAAAACTCTTCTTATACATTTTAGAGAAAAATAAATCAAATTAAAATTGTATATCTTGCCCAAACAGTGACTTTACAGGTATTTGGCTGTTCGCAATCGTTTTTGAGGCTTCAAGTTTAAGACATTTCAAGACAAAAATTGCATTATTTTATCAAAATTGTTATTAAAAACCGTTTGAATAGGACTGACTCTCAGTCCTATTCAAACAAAGGGTGAAACAAACTAAGGTGGTGACAAAGGAGGTCACTCCTTTGTCACCACCTTTTTTTATTTACTCTAAGCACGTGACATGCGTGACAAAATATAAGTTTTTATAAATGTTTATAAGCTAAAAAGTCAGCACTTTTTAAACGGTTTTTTAATGTTGAAATTTGTTTAATATATCTTAAAATCGAAGCCTCAAATAATAGAATCTAGCTGAGATTTAGCATACTTCAATAACTCATTAATTGCCATAATTGTAAGTAGTTACATTACATGTCATTATTCAAAAAACAGTTTTTTTTCATTGAATAATGAAGAACATTCAATGAAGAACATTCATGAATTACTGCAAAAATAATATATAACAAAATAATATTTTTTGCAATTATTCCGGTCAATTGTTATGTATTATAATTTTAAAACTCGAAAATGAATGAACTGTTTGATTAACAATAAATTTTTCTCTAAAATGTATAAGAAACCTTTTATGGTAAAAAAATGATTTTTTAGTAGTCAAATATTCCATCAAATAGGTGAAAATAAATTAGCTATATGTTTTTTGTCATTTATTAATTTATTTTGCCGAAATATTTGAATATTACGGTTATTAACAATATAAATTATAGTAAGTTCCATATTTCCCTAATTAACTAAGTCCATAAAAATAGTTTCAGTAATAAATAGCTTGTTATCAGAGAGAAATTAAAAAATTGGTTGATTTAAAAAGAAAAATAGCTTTCATTTTTCGAATATCCTATAGCTAAAAACGAACGATCTTCGATGCATTATATTCAGTAAAATATTATTTTTGTCTTTTGAAATAACAATCTGCCCATTATCTCTGTCGAAGCCTGTGCATGGCTTCGGTTATTGAGGTAATAAGTTATGACAAACATTTATCAAATATATAACATTGACAAATAATTTACTTTTACTCAAAATAAATATCAATTTTATACAATACAGTTTAGCATACCTTGTATGCCATCGTCTATCCATTTTTTACTCATCCTTGTCTAAAAATAGCTAGTAAGGTCTTGATATTAAAGGTATGCTATATCGATTAGGAAGTTGGGTAAATTCGTTATAGATAACTTTTTCTAAAAATAGCTTCTAAGGGCCAAACAGCTATTATGTAAGCAATCATAGTTAAATCTGATTTCGTTACAAATAACAAACATTATATTCCTTAGCATGCCAATCATTCTACAACTCCACTACGAGGAACAGATTTAAAATAGATTACCAACAAAACCACAACGAAATAAATAAATAGTGATTTTATTTTGTCGCAACAGGAATGGTCTCTCCCTCTTGTTTTGTTTTGGTTTGCTAGCAGCGTCAGAAGTAAGGAATATCAAACACAAGCTCTTCAAAGTTTACACCGTCCAATTCATTCGCTTGTTCGAGGATTATTCGATAACTACCACTACGTAGCCTAACAAAGAGAACAAATAATATCCGTATAACTGGCTTAATCGCGTCTCTCAACGATATTTCAAATTTGCAATCCCTTCATTGTAGATCCATGGAGTCAGATATCTATAATAGCTACTTATTGCAGAAAATCCTCGAAATTAGACAAAAATCTCTTACCATTCAGTAATTTTAAATTTCGAAGCATGCAAATCGCCGAGAGTCAAACCTGGAATATAGAGTCAATAAAGCACTATAGTATAAGTCACGAATTTGAGACTGTTTTGGATTATCGATAGAGATTCGACTGCAAATGATTCACTTTACTGTACAGCATAAGAAGAACGACAGTAAATTGCTCTATTTTTTTTTATAGTAATGAAAATATAAAACAAGTAATTTCTAATTTAATTAAAAAAGATTTACAGTATTAATAATAAGTTATTTGCAGTAAATCCGTTTGATATAATTCATTTTACGCAAAAATGTTTGTTTTCCTAGCAGGAAAGGTTATGAAAAGATTTAGATGTTTGTAACATATTTTATTTTCTATTTACTCTAAAAATATTTGTTTCAACCAGATTAGTTATTACCTAGAATTTTCTGTAGTTCTAATTAGTGAGCTCTGAGAGATTAACATAAGCGTAGATATATTTTAATGAATCCCTCATAGCCTATACTTGGTTTTTTGACCATCCAGAGAAACTGATACCTTACTTTATCGATACTTGCAAACCGATGACAAATTAATGGTACCCTAATAAGTTTGTCGTAGTAGTATTTTTGATTGGAAAGAGTTTATTGTAGAATGGCAGCGAAAATTGCGAGACGTGTTTTAGATATAAATAATAAAAGCTCTTTTTTCAAAAAAGGCTGGCAACTTCCGTTTGGGAGAAAGAAATCAAAAGGGGTGAAAAATTTGTTGAATTCTCCCAAAAAGGTTGTCTTGTAGTGAAAACCTGGGCCAAACTATAGTGTATTTTTATGTATGAGAGAGTAATAAAACAATAAATTATGTATGCAAATCCCTAAACTGTTGATACGGGTGACTCAATGAAAAACAGATATTTGTCAACAAGTTTACAGAAGTATATAGGAAAACAATTTTAAATTGAGTATGACCACCAGGTATAAAGGTTGGAGCAGAATAGAATACAATAGTTGTGAGGGTTACTAATCCCTAAATAAGGTTGCCAGTGTCGGAGTGATGGAGGTTAACAGGTACTAATGAATTTGCAAGAAATGTAAGATGTTTATTTTATTGGTTATATATAACCAATAAAAGTTTAATAAGTACCTACCTATTTGAAAAATAAAGTTTAATTCTTTAGATAAAATAAAACGTTTTATTTTATCTATTTGCAAAATAAAGTTTAATTCTTTGCCTAATTGCAAAATAAAGTTTAATTCTTTAGATAAAATAAAACGTTTTATTTTATCTGAAATGAGTGCATTCCACGAAGTAAGGGTTTCAACAATCAAACATTTAATTCTTTAATTCCAGGAATCTACGACAGTAATTGACTAGATAATTACCTTCTAAACTTATTCCACGGAAAATGTGATAGTGGGTTTTTCCATTTTGTATATAGGAAGGTCCAAGTGGCGTATTCAAAATTCTTAACAGTTCACTAAAAGTAGGTACTTCAGTTGCAAGGTGCAGTTTATTGTGTATACTAGTGTTATGGAAAATTTGGAAGTGCCGTGTAAACGCCGAAAAATTGGTCCTCTAACAGTTAATGAAAAAACATTAATATTTAATTGTTTTAAATCATTTACAGACAAACGTTTATGTGAAAGTGTTGATGAGACCGTTGAGTTAGTTAGCAGTACACTTGGTGTTGGGAAATCTACGATTTACAGAGTTATTAAAGAAGAGAAATGTGGTAGTTTTCAAATGCCACGTAATGCTCCAGGGAAACCAAAATTTCAAATAGAATATCATTTTAAAGAAGGACTTCGACGGAAAGTGCATGAATTCTTCTTTAGACAAGAATTTCCAACATTGGATAAAGTTCTTGTCTCAGTTCGAGATGATAAGGATTACCCAGAAATGAGTCGAAGTACGTTATGGAAACTTTTAAAAGAAATAGGCTTCCGCTGGAAAAAGAATCCCAGAAAGTCTATTTTATTAGAAAGAAGCGATATTGTCATATGGAGAAGACATTTTCTAAGAACCATAAAGGAAATGAGAAACCAAAAAAGAAAAATATTTTATCTTGATGAAACATGGATCAACGAGGGTCATACACCAAATAAATTTTGGCAGGATGAAACTGTTACAAGTCAAAGGCACGCTTTTGTAAATAACTTATCTACTGGTTTAAACCCACCATCAGGAAAGGGACGCAGGCTGATAATAGTACACATTGGCAGTTCAGACGGTTTTGTTGAAGGTGGTTTATTAACTTTTGAATCAACTCGTACCGGTGACTACCATGAAGACATGAACGCTGATGTCTTTCAAGAATGGTTCGAACAAATGATAGATCTTCTTCCTAAGAACTGTGTAATAGTAATGGATAATGCAAGTTATCACTCCAGACTTATAGAAGGACTGCCCACAACCAAGTGGTTAAAAAAAGACTTGCAGAATTGGCTGAGTTCAAAAAATATTACGTACCATCCCGGATCTATAAGAAAGGAACTTTATTCGTTGTGTGCCCTTCATAAAGAAAAATTTAAAAAATACGAAATTGATGAAATTGCCAAAAATCGTGGAATGACAGTACTTAGATCCCCACCATATCATTGTGAATTAAACCCGATTGAACTGGTATGGGCACAGATAAAGAGTGAAGTTTCAAGAAAAAATACCACTTTTAAAATTCATGATGTTAAACAGTTGTTTTTGGAGGCCGTAAATAATGTAAAACCTGAAAACTGGGAAAAGGCAGTAAATCACACTATTAAAGAAGAGGAAAAAATGTGGAAGCTGGACAATATTACTGATAAAATGATCGAGCCAGTTATTATAAATCTTGGTTCTGAAAGTTCATCTTCTGAATCTGATTTGGATTTGTAACAAGTAGCTGTAAGTTTTATATTAATATTTTTATTCATCTATTTAACATACCTTAGACGGTTTTAAAAACTCTTTTTCTCTTTTGTAATTTTTAAAAATTAAAAAAAATGTGAATTTTTTAATACCCTTTTTAATGTAGGCCAGTCAGTTCTAATATAGTGTGTGATAAAAGAGGTCACTTTTGTTTACATACACATAACACTTTATAGCACTGAAATAATTCATTTATTTTTTACAATTATTCAAAGTAATTTTTCAATTAATCTTGAGCACGCCCATGGAGTGGTCGGAGCTACCAGTTAAAATTATGCTAATTACTCTCTCGTTCATAAAAATAAACTATACGAGAAAGACATCCCAAGATGGACACCCAAAATACAGTAATACGGAACCAAAAACACTACGTTTTAATAAACCACTGGTCCCAGAATAGTATTTGAGCTGTAAAAACCTACCCAGGTGCCGAAAAAAACTCAAACCATAACTTGCTCTGTCCCAAGGTGTTAATCAAGCTTAACATATTTACAAAGCCATTTAAACTGAATAGAATATATCTAGAATATGGTTCCTTTACTAACTCGGAAATACATAAAACAAAACAACATTAAACGAAAACAGAACCATTATTGAACACTAGCATGGCATTCAAAAACCAATTTTGCAGCAAATGAAGACATCCTTGAAATCAGCTAAGCGACTAACAAAAAATGATACATTTATTTGATGACCTGGATATCATGACTCTTCGAAGAAGCTATAAATATAGGAACACTCACAAATACCATGATACCCATAAGACCATAAAAAGGAAAATTAAACAGGCCAACGTATTTCGGCTACAGTGTATAAATGAATGGACACACAATAGCAAAAAAAAAATGGAATAACCACATAAGCAGAATGGAGGAGACTCGTGTCGTCAAAATAGCAAGAGATAAGTCACCAATCGGCAGATGAAGTATCGGACGAGCGCGCAAAAGATGGAGTGACAACCTTTCATATAGGTATTAATCCGCCAATGAACAAGCAGAATTGCTTAAGAAAGAAGAAGAAGAATTACGAAACCAAAACACGCTTTCCTACTTTAGCATGTCAACGCGAAAATTTTTGGCCATGAAGAATATCGCAAAGAATGGGAAGATGGCATCAAAGGAGAATGGCATCAATTTAAAACTTAGCTCAGCATTAACACATGGTTAGCAACATGAAGGAAAAGCACAATTATTGGTGATATCGGTGATATATTGTATGTTATTTATGCAGTTAATTCCTAGGGAATAATATACTAACTGCTCATATTAACAAATGTACGAGAACTACAGCGAGCGAGAAGTATGGTGATTAACATAAATAACAAATCTATAATCACCACGCCAAAGCCAGGCCAAAAGAAATCGGATAAAACCTCTAGGAACTTGAAGCTGACATTAAAAAGCCATCTATTTAAGCGTTCACTGAAATATATGAGAAGCCAAAAGAATGAATTTTACGAAGATAAAGATATCATTAAGAATGCCAACCTGTAAATTAAGCATAAATTACAGCGACTGTGATTAAAGCATTTTAATCGCGATAAACTGTCAATGTTTCTGTATAAAAATTGATCTTAAACTGAAAAAAATCATTGTAAGTAGTAATAATTACATTTTTTTGTTTTTGGCGATTTTCAGTATAGAAATCGTTTTCAAAAAATTCATGAAATAGAAACTGTTAATACCTAATTTATATATCCTGCAAATGTTGTTATATTCAATTGGTGGTAAAGAGATAGTAAATGAAAGAAAATTAAGGAAGCAGACCTCATCTTATCAATAGAATGCAGCATCTAGTTACCGATAATAAATAAGTTATCAGGAAGAGTATATCAACAGTGATACGGTAACACCATGTTAACGATACATTATCTATAATTAACAATATCACAACACATAACTAACAATAAACACCTTTCAAGACTTTCAAATCTAGAAGTATAAACATGACTGATGCCACCAACAGCGAAGTCGTCAAGTAAGTCAAGATTTCATTTACAATTGAAAATAACAGTGAAAGGTCACAATTTTTATTTCGGTAATTTTTTGAAAACGATTTCTGCATTGTCAACGAAAAATGTAATTTTTATTACGATTATTTGTGGTTATTATAATATGTACAATATTCAATGAAACAAAGACAATTAATTTGCTAAATCCAGGAACAGTCTAATCATCCAAAATTCATAAATAGACATACAAAGCATTAATTATAAACGTATATACTATTATATTTATAATATAGTTATAGTGCAATATTGTCGCTTATTATTACAACTTGTTTTGAAACAGTGCGGTGGTTACAGTGTATTATTGGTTGCATAATTAATATGAACAAATAACCTGAAATATTGTATTTTAAAATAAAATATGCCTACATAAATTCTGAAATTGTAATATATGATCAAATATTAAACACCGAGTGGTACAAAAAGGAGGTAAAACATTTTACAAGAAACAAGGTAATTAATACGTCATTGGATGTAGTAATAATAAACTAGATGTAATACTCGGAAAAAATTGCTAGATGAAAGGGAAGAAATAGGCAAAAAAATGTAAACAATGTTTAAAATTTCAGGGGCAAACATCAAAATCCCTGGTGGAAATCTGGTTATGATAAATAAAAGGAATTATTTAGAGCTTTCCAGAAACATAATATTTCGAAAGATCATACATACAGCCAGATTAAATTAGATTTATTTGGAAAATGTCATTTACAATTATTAAATGTTGTTCGATAACGCGTTAAGTGGTAATATTTATGAGACGTTTTTAGATTTTACAGTGAGTAAAAGCCATAACGCAGAATATATTTTTGTTGTTATAAACGACAAATTAAACTTTTTTGATATCAAAAATAAATTGGTATGATAAACTTATGACGGGACTGCTATGATGTCCGGTGAATTGAATGGTCTTCGGGCAAGGGCAAAAGTTAAAACTATTGCATCGCAAGCTTTATTTACTCACTGTCATGCGTATAAATGAATTTAGTTTCGCAGGATACAATAAAAGAATTAAAGAATGTCGTCTTTTTTTTCAGTTTAAGCGGATTTTCTTTATTTTTGTCAAGCTCGGCTAAACGGACTAATGTTTTAGAACAATTTGATTCGAAAAAGATGCCAACAGTATGTCAGATGAGATGGAATTTTAAATCTCGGTTAGTTTTCACTGTAGCAGATTTTCGTGAACAGTTTTTGATTTTATTATTGAATGCGACGATTTTGAAAGTGATGATATCTCGATCGGTGAAGCAGTCGATTTGAAAACATTCTTAATAGCCCAGTCTGGTTAAAAAAAAAAGGTGGAAAAATGTTTCGCAGATATCTGAAGCTTTTAAGACATAGGTGGGGGATACTAGATGATGAATAGATGAAAAGATACTCCTAGTTTTACCTTGCGTTTTTTTTAAGCAATAATTTATGGTCACAATTTGATTTTTTGTCTATAAATTTTTTCCCTTATATTTTAAATAAACAATATTTATGTCATTTTTTTATGTCAAGAATATCTTTATTTTCCCGTTTTTTTAATTAAAATTGATAAATAATTTACAGAGATCTTTGCAAAAAAGTAGTTTTTTTGCACTAATTTATAAATTTTATTAATTTTTTTATTAACAAAATAAAATAATATTAATACATATTAATACACATTAAACATCAAGGAATTACCATCTTTTAGATTTGTGCGAAATTTCCCCCCGATCAGTCAAATATTTTATAAGTTATTTAATTTGTTTATCCCTGAGGCTAATTATTTAAACTATTGAGCTTGCCCTATGCATGATGCTAGACACATTCAGCAAATTTCAGACTTAGACTATCTCAGAAGTTAAATGCATATTGAGTTTTCATCGAAATTATTTACAAAATAAACGTTTGAAAAAGGGGTATGTTTTTTACTTATAAACAATTGTAATAACTTCTATATTTTTCAAGCTACAGACTTGTATGTACAACCATTGGATAGCTGGTAAAAAAGCTCACATTAAAAAATAAAAAACCTTCTCTGACCAATAGGAACGAAGTTAGTGACTATTTTTAAAAAAATCATATCTCCATTAAGAAGTAAAATTTGCACAAATTTTGAATGAGAATCTAAACTTTATATTGAAACTTATAGCTATAAAATTTATCTAATTTTTCGAAACGACGGTACTTTCGAAAGATCAACGTAGGAAAGTGGAGAGGATATCTGTTTTAGCTCGGTTTTTTTTCGGCATCGGAACTTCAAATTGCAACACGTAGAAAAAATTTACATTATCTCGGCTTCCTTTTCAGCTGCAAGCCTCTTTTTTTTATTCTGGGGTAGCTCGTCGAAATATGAACGACTACATAGTTTTCACTGGCCGGAAAATATGGGAAAACTCGGAAAAATTGAGTCCATTTGAAATTCACCCTAAATACTTACTTTTTTTTAATTTGCTCGAATAGTCTGGCGCAGTATTAATAATGATGACATAATTTTCACCCCCCATAAATCTCGGAAAATCCCGGAAAATCAACATATGTTTTTTCATTTTATATCAATGATGTAATAACACTTATATATTTTATAAATTAAACTTCAGGTAATTTTTTACACATTATATTAATATATTCCTTATATTAATTATAATTGTTTGTATTTTTATAATTAATAATATTGATTTTTATTTTATTTTTCTTACAAATATGATATACAATATTAATCTAATCTGCCTTACTGCTTTGATAAAATAAGTCGATTTTTTCATCACTTGCCTTATTAAATTTTGCAATATTTATTGAACTTTACTTTTTTTATTTTCCTAACATACATTGGTTTAAAAGTTAAAATTTGGTTCATTTATTCGACTTCTCTGTCAGGTCTGAACCTTTTTGTTGCAGGTTGTTTGTCTTCACTTATTAAGTCAGTCTTTCCATACATTAACATATTAATGGGCGATCTTAATGCCAAGGTGGGTCAAGATAAGGTAGGAGAACAAGTAGGAAAATATGGGCTTGGAAACAGACATGACAGAGGAGATCGATTGATTCAATGTTGCCAAAGTGAAAAGTTCGTAATAACAAATACCTTTTTTAAATTAACTCCTCGACGGTTATATACATGGACATCTCCACAACATACCAAAAAAAATAGTGAGAAATCAAATAGACTACATTATGATAGCATGATAGCAAGGAGGTATCATAATGCTGTTAAATGTACTAAGACGTACCCAGGAGCTGATATAGGCTCAGATCATAACCCGGTAGTTACTGTGATAGAGGCGAGACCAAAAATGATTAGAAGACCACACAGAAAGGCACTAGATTTAAATAAACTTAGAAACAAAAATATACGACAAGAAACAGGAGAAGAAATAAATGGAAACCTCCGTTCAGTGCAGCAACAAATTAACGATACAAACAACGTTAACCAAAAATTAAAGTACATAAATACAGCTATACAAACAGTAGGAAAGAAACATCTTACAAAAACAACAACAAAGAATAAGGGGTGGATGGCACAAGATATACTAGACTTGATGGAACAAAGAAGAAAGATGAAGAATTACCCAGACAAATACAAAAAAATAAATAAACACATAAAAAAGAGAATAAAAGAAGCCAAAGAGGAGTGGATTAAAGAACAATGTGAAGAAATGGAAACCTATGAGAAAAAGTACGATGCGTTCAATATGCACAAAAAAGTAAAAGAGATAACAGGAAGCATAAAGAAATGCCAAATAGGTAAACTTAAAGACAAAGATGGAAATCTTATTGTAGATCTAGAGAATAAAATAAAAAGATGGACAGAATACCTGAATGAATTATTTAAAGACGATAGAAACAACTTAACTCAGATAATCAATGCAACTGGGCCAGACATATTGAAAGAAGAAGTAGAATACGCAATAAGAAACGCTAAAAATGGAAAAGCAAATGGACCTGATGAAATTCCTACAGAACTGTTGAAGCTTTTGAATGATAAATCCGTAACCATAATATTAAATTTTGCAGCGAGGAGCTAAAACAGTTTCCCCTCCACTTTCCTTTGTCGATCTTTCGAAAGTAACTTCGTTTCTAAAGGTTTTAAGTTTCGAAAAATTGGATGAATTTTATAGCTATAAAATTCAATATAAAGTTTAGATTTTCATTCAAAATTTGTGCAAATTTTACTTCTTAATGTTTATAAACAATGGAGATATAATTAACAAAAAAATTGTCGCTAACTTCGTTCCTATTGTTCATAGAAGGTTTATTTTTTTTGTTAAATGTGAGTTTTTTTACCAGCTATCTAATGGTTGTACGTACAAGTCTGTAGCTTGAAAAATATAGAAGTTATTACAATTGTTTATAAGTAAAAAACATACCCCTTTTTCAAACGTTTATTTTGTAAATAATTTCGATAAAAACTCAATATTCATTTAACTTCTGAGATAGTATAAGTCTTAAAGAATCGTATGAAATTTGTTAAATGTATCTAGCATTATTCATAGGGCAAGCTGAGTGGTTTAAATAATTAGTCCCAGGGATAAACAAATTGAATAACTTTTAAACTATTTGACTGATCGGGGGAAAATTTCGCACAAATTTAAAGGACGGTAATTCCTCAATGTTGAAATGTATTAATAACATTTTATTTTGTTGATAAAAAAATTAAATAAATTTATAAATTAGTGCAAAAAAACTGCTTTTTTGCAAATATCTCCACAAATTATTTATCAATTTTAATTGAAAAAACGGGAAAATAAAGATATTCTTGATATAAAAAAATGGTATAAATATTGTTTATTTAAATTATAAGGGAAAAAACTTATAGATAAAAAATCAAATTCTGACCATAAATTATTGTTTAAAAAAAACGCAAGGTAAAAATAGGAGTACCTTTTTATCTATTCGTCATCTAGTAACCCCCACCTATGTGTTAAAAGCTTCAGATATCTGCGAAACATTTTGCCGTGAAATCGATGATTTTTGTATAACCAGACTGGGCTATAAATGATTACTCTTTTAATATTCTTTAAAATATATTTAAGAAAGTGTTTACCCAAACCGATTTTGATATTATTAAAATCAGTCAACTGACATTATTTATTTCAAAAATAGCATAAAAAAGCTGGTGCAACATCTCAGAGATTCTCGTAATGATTGTAATTTCCAATATATACACAATGACGTTTTGGATTCGCTTGATATTTTCGAACCACCCAAAAAAGACAAAGGCATGACACAGACACAGATTTTAAAAAACGAGTATATTTTGAAATTTTGGATACTATTATTATGCAAATAGATACTCGTTTTTCGAATTTTAAAGATTTGCACATTTTTGACCTCTTTGACGATTGAAAATTTAAAAGTTATGCCAAAGAATTTCCAAGTTATGCCAAAGGTGTTTATTAGACAAGTTAATTAAAGATTATCCATTATTCTTTAATACAATAAAATTAGAAAATGAATTAAAAGTTTTATATGATGATCCAAATATTTTCGGAAGGTGGGATAAGTTACAAGATATGTATAATTTTATATACTGCAATTCATTACAATAAACTTTTCCAGAAATTAATAATTTATTGTTATTAATTATCTCATTACCACAAACTTCTGCCTCAAATGAACGGGATTTCTCTTGTTTTAAAAGAATCAAAACGTATTGTCTAAACACCATAAAACAAGAGAGAATGTCAAGCTTGTCTCAAATGTCAATAGAAAACAAACTGAAAATCTCTCCAAAACCCTAATGAAACAAAAAGAAAACAAAATCTTTTATGATTATTGAAGCCTTTTATTAGACGGTATACCTATCTGAGGAGACAAGAAAAACCTTGTCAACCCTCTCTCTAAGGCCACGAGTCGCCACTGATCGTAGAACATAATTATGTGTACAAAGGGGAAAATCAGGATATATAAAACAGGCGTAAGATGATCATGTATATTCACGTACATAAAAAGAATGATAAGAGCGACCGAAATAAAATTATTAAGAATTATTATTAACGAAGTAATCCTTAGGGATAAAATAAGAGCAGAATACTGGGAGTATTGGATTTAGTGAGATGAGTTAGAGCATATAAGCGATGTTGAAAAGCACATTGATAGGATGCCATCAAAAGGACGGGCTAAGGCTCAAAAACTAAAAACACAGAAAGCAGTCAGGTGAGAACTAACACAATAGTTCGAGAGTTGAAGTTACAGCGAGAGGTCAGAAGAAGGTTAAACATCAGACGAATTAAACAAGAAGTAGTCCCATTAAAAGAAGAATAATGTAAAGATAAATATACCGATCAGAAAGAATATTTATTTGAATAACTTAAGCAAATATCCGAGGTATTATGTTCAAGTAAGTATATTAGGCACAACAGTGTACGGCAGACATGAATTAACATGTAAAATTGCTAATGTAGGTATATATCCATAGTGTTTATGAAAAAACTTATCTAATAATCTAATATCATGTAAACGGTGACCAAAAAGACCAAAAAACACGGTGTTGTGATTTTGGAAATATTAAAATTCAATTTGTAAAAATGTTGTCTATGAAAGTGCAGAAGATGAAAGTGTTTGTATGGCTAATCTACGTATACCTTTATTGTAGCGAATTAGAACTCGGACTTTATTCATACCCGTGCAAAATACTATTTTTTCAGAAACTACAAACACTTAAAGTTAAGCTTTTCCGTATGAAAAATGTGGCTCCCCACCCAAAGCGTAAAACATCAATGTTTCCAGGCATACAATACTATTAATTTATTATGTGTCTGAACGAACAACTCACTACGTCTCACGGATTTACCTTTTATTCCACTAAGTTTTGCATGTCTATCACCCGTTGTCCACCTATAAGATTTTTACAACTATAATAAGAAATATCACGTGAAATCAGGTTCGTATCAAAGCCAAATTTAACCATAAATAAAAATATATTTCGAAAAAGGAAAATATGTTATAAGTATATTTTATATGCTTTACTGATGGTTGTTCTGAATTTAAATAGTTAAAAATTTCTTGATCTTCTTCATTGTTATGTGCTTGGAATACTATTGCTAAATGAATCACTTTGAGAAACCCCACAAGTCATAATTTTACCAAAATCATTTTTTTACGAAAATGGACTTTTAAACTGTAAATACACATTTTTGTAAAGAAACGCCTTCAGTCAGTGCATTCGTAACCTATCTACAGCGGTACGATTGGGCGATGTATTAAGGCCCGTTTTCACACTACGTCTTATTGTACGTTTTGTGGGTCATATAAAACGTACGACAAAATGTACGTTTTGTCCAGTGTATACACACTACGTTTTTTCTTCCGTTTTCTACCTCATTTCTAATTCAGAGTCTTGAGTTGTGTGAAGTTTGTTTAGTGTTTTTTTTTTATTATGGAGGAAACACGGCTGCTTTCTTTTATTTTTTCAACTATAAAGATACTACGACTG
This sequence comes from Diabrotica undecimpunctata, assembly GCF_040954645.1. Taxonomy (NCBI): domain Eukaryota; kingdom Metazoa; phylum Arthropoda; class Insecta; order Coleoptera; family Chrysomelidae; genus Diabrotica; species Diabrotica undecimpunctata. The sequence goes on from NC_092812.1 coordinate 55,899,943, forward strand.
AGGAAAAAGGGGATGAAGAGGGAAAAGACAAGATGGTCAATAGAGTGGGCTTCTAAAAAGAAGCGAAAAGAGGCGAACCAGATGACTGGTGCAATTATTTGCGAATGGACACCTCAGCCTATTGTCAATCGCTAGAGTTGGTAACACCATACATATTGAAATAAGACACCTCATGAGAAAAGCCATTACACCCCATGAAAGACTCACAGCAACTCTCAGATATCTTACAACAGGACGCAGCGTCAAGGACTTGGAGTTCACAATCATAATATCCAAACCAGCGTTAAGCCAAATAATTCCTGAAACCTGTAATGCAATCTACTTGGTTTTAAAACATAACTAATTAAAAACTTTTATACAATTCAATAAATTTCCCGAGAAAATCGTGGGTGCATTGCCGCAAATCTGACATTATTAGGCTTTTTTTGGGAAAAATGAAACGAACTGCAATGGAACTAGTCGTCAAATAAGTCAAGATCGGACGACTTGTCTGAACATGTATTTTCACGTAACATTGTATCCTATCAGTTCGCGCAAAACTATGCTTCTCCCATCATTTCTACGATCTGACCTTGGATTTCATTTCGATTCGACAAGACGTACGTTTGCTGTTTACATGCCACGTTTTATTGTATAGGATTTGTCCTATCCAACAAAACGTACAATAAGACGTAGCGTGAAAACCGGCCTTTAGAGAAACACCATAAATCCATGACTAAATGCGTTTCTCCTATGCAGCGCGCATGTAGTTATAATTTGGCGCAATAATGCCAATAATTTTCAGTCAAGTTCAATCTTGTGTTGTGAATGCACGTGAAATAAATGTGTAGTGAATACGAATACAGTAGTAATAATATTGTGGTTTACTTATTTATATTATATCTTGACAAACATATTTTAAAATGAGTAAAAGTGATCATAACGATATTAATTTACCTAATCAGAAAAGGAAACGAATAAAAAAACCCTACGAATATAGAAATGCAATAATAAACAAACTACAGCCGAAACGAATGAAAAGGAAACAAATACATCAATTGGAAGGTGACGAATATTCTTACAGTTCCTTCTCCATCCTTCAAAGATTCCAAGTAGGTTGATAATTTGTTCTTTTCTAATAAAAAGTTTTCATTGAAAACAATTTTTTGTTGACCGTTCAATCTAAATTTGTTAATATGTACTTAATTTTGAGATGTAGGAAAAAGTACTTTTCATTGATGAGTAGCGACGAAAAATGCAGATTTTTCAACGATTTAGGGACCTGACAACAAAAAATGAGCAAGATTGAAAAAGCCTAATTTCCGAAACTGAAGTTAAGCAACGACGTAGAAGAAAAGAACTTGGTGAGTCTTCAGAACCTAATAGAAGTAGTAGCTACGTATACTCCATATTAACCCCTAATAGAAAAATTACCGTTTGTAAATTGGCCTTCTGTTTTCTTCATGGAGTAACAATTGACCGAGTGAGGCGGTTTGTATTTCTTCTAAGTGCAGGAAAATCAGCATTCGACAAACGGGGGAAAAGAACCCAATGCAATTTTTCGTATTATTACAGATGCTATTCCTGAACATATTAATTCATACTCCAAAAAGTTAGCTCAGTATACTAGCAAGGAAAATATTATTTAAATGAGAAACTAGATATCACTCTTATGTACAAAATGTTAACAGCAAAATTTCAGGAATATGCCACTGTGAAGTATTCATACTACAAAAAAGTTTTTAAAGAAGATTGTGAATTATTATTTAGAAGACCTCAGGTAAACGCATGTTGTGTGTGTGAGGAGCTTGCAATGAAAATAAATAGTACGCATAAAGAGTTGCAGCCGTCGAGAAAATGATTCATCTACTTCGAGCAAAGAAATTTTCAACTCAAATGAAATTTGTTAAATAAATTGCCGAGTCCAACGAGGAAATTGGGGTTATTTCTATAGATTTTATGCAAGAGGTTTTCTATCTTCGCCAGGCAACAGTGAACGTTTTTTGTATTAACAATGATAAAACAGGAAAAGCATCGTTTTTGTTGTATCATGAGGGTAACGGTCTTAGATTAAAGAAACCAGGGTACGAAGGGACCTAATAAAAAAAAGTTTGCTCATTTCTAATGAGGTGTTTTATAGAGAACGTGCCGTTAGTGAAATATCTTCATGTTTTCTCTGACGGTTGTGGAGAGCTAAATAACAACCACACTGTGTTAAGGTTTTTTTCTGCTTTGATTTCGCTCGAAAAATTTAAGACCATTGACCATTATTATCGTATTAGGTGTCATTCCTTCCTACCCTGTGTTAGGGATTTTGCGGTGATTAAAAGAAAAATTAGAAAAGTAGACTGTATATACATCATGGAAAAATATGGACAACTGATAAAAACGTCATGTAAAAATAACCGCTCTAATGCGGTATTGGTCAATGCTGAAGACGTAATTGATTACAAAAGTTTGTGACCAGAGTACTACAAAAAAAACCATGTTATCCGCGGAATCTAGTGGCAAAAATATTTCAAGCAATCAGAAGGTTCGACTAACAATAAGCCAATTCATGCATTTTCACCACTCCTACGAGAACTCACACTTGGTTGTAGCACGCCCTTTTATTAACGGATTAGTCAATCACAACTTCAGGCTTAACAATAATAAAAAAATACACTAATATTGCCTGAGGCATTGGCATATCCCAGTGGAAAGATTCCGATTAATTATAAGAAGATTGTTGAAGATGTTGATGTTGAAGATTGTACAAAAACTACAAAGTTATATACCGGATGTAGAAAATATCCAGGATTATTATAATGAATTGTTCAACTGTCCCACAACGACCAATAATATACCTGAAGAAGATGAATGATCACACTTTTCATTTTTTTTTGAGTTGTAATATTTTTTTTGTACTTTTGATATCTACTATTTATTCTATCCCCAATTTTATTTTTGTCTGCATCGTTTGGTGTTACTTCGGTTGCAGCATTTTGCAATAATGCATAAGGTCTGGGAATTAACACAAACAAGAAAGCGCTGGGAAGACACAGTAAACAGCGACGCACAAGCCCTTTTAGGAGACTTTTTAGTCTTACTTTTAATTTAATGTTTTCATCCAGCATTTTTGATAAGGTTTCAATCTGTTCTAGGTCTATGCAGTTATGGAGTAGGTTATTTGTTAATTACGCAGGTGCTAATTGTTGCAATAATTGGTGAATGAATAACTTGAAAATATGTCCATAAAGATGTTAGATATTCCTTTTATGATGCAAAAATCTAAGAGGTCTGTTTTTTTTTGTTGTCCGTTGGTCAGTACGTTGGTGTTCCTGTTGGTAAATATGAATATTTATTTTCTTGCATTAAGCTATAGAGCTCTCTCCCCTTTGTTGTTATTAACCTTAATCCCCAGTAAGTGGGGTTTAAGTTAGGAATTTTTAACAGTAGTATATCTGATTAAAATTAAAAACCATAGTATCACAGCCAAAAATAATAAAAGTTAAAATCACTGAACAGAAATAGAGAGTAACTAAATTTCAAACGGATTTCAAAGTTCATTGAAGCATTTTACGATAGTACCTCATATTGGTCTTTCGCGTTCTAACGATATCTCAAATTCTCCATAGAAGACTTCTTATCGGAGTTCTAACGTACTTAAAATCTAAATTTTGCAACTAAAGTGATTTCCAGGTCATAAAGGTGGTCTGAAAAGCTATTACTAGCTCTAATGCACGTAAGAAACACATGCTCTTCAATAGTTTGCATAAACTGTACTATATATTTCATAATTTTAAGTAAATTTCATAAATTTAAGTAAATTTTATGTAAGTTTTAAAGCCTTTCTTTAAGCAACTCTCCCACCTGCACATCTCTACACTGCAACTGGACTAATCTGTAAAAAAATGTTAGTCCGGTCGTTAAGTTTCCATTAACATGTTCCCTTGCGCACCTCTAACGAGCCACACGGTGTGCCCTTGTTCACAATGGAACAGTAACAGGCATTTTAGACTTGTTATTTCTCTTAATTTGTTTCTAACCAAAGTGACACATATTCATAGGGTCTGAAGAAAACGTATGGAGAAGTATATAAAAGTAAATATCGGTTACCTGCAGAGTTGGTGCACCTGGGACGTCCTGGAACTAGATTTTTACTCCAATTCTCCAATTTCTTAAAGTTCTATAAACGCTGTATTGATTCATCATATCATCATCATCTCACAGCCTGTAGTGTCCACTAGTAAACATAAGCCCACCACAGTAAAATCGATTTTGTGCTGTGTAAATCCAGTGTGTTGTAACCTACTTAATATCATTCGGCCACTGTATCTGAGGACTTTTCGTAGTTCTATATGCCTGAAATATAGGACGCCACCCAATTATTCGTTTACTTCACCTAGGATAATTCGTTCTCACATGTCTTTGGCCCAGTTTCCATTCATATATCATGTAATTTAGAACTCCTAATCGTTTCTGCACCATACGTAAATAGTGAAAGCAAGCATTATTAAAAAACTTTTCTCTTCAGACATATCTGTATATTAGTTTTAAATGCCGTACTTATTGGTCTATCGAAAGCCGCCCATGCTAATTTTATTCGTTTTTAGTTTCGCAGGTTCTGTTATCTCGCCCTATTCAAAGTTCGTGACTTAAATATTTATAAGATATTACGTATTCGATTTCTGCATCTTTTAAACAATGTTATAAAAGTACTAAAGTCAAATTCAGCCATTTATTGATGTATTTTTGCCAGTAGCCTAACACATGTCAAAGTAAAAGCAGAACAGTAGTTCTATTAAAAAATCTTAAATTCTAATTACATAAAAACACATATCAGATTAAGTTAAAATAATTTAAAATTGAAATTTAAGATAGTCCTTACTACTATAAAATACATTTTTTATTAAAATTTCCTTAATTTTAGTTTTAAACTGTGTTTTAGGAAGATCCTTTACGTTATCAGGCAGTTTGTTATAAAATTTAATTGCCCAATACCCTGATCCAGTTTGACACTTTTTTAGCCACCAGTAGGTTGGAACAAGATCACATCTGTGTTTAGTGTTTTTAGATCGTGCACCTCTTTATGGGTCCCAAAGCGCACCGCTTCTCTTAACTAACATAAGCTTCTCAAAAATATACAAATACAAGGAGAGCACAGTAAGAATTCACAGAGTCTCATAGGCCAATCTGCAATCGTCCCTAAATCCTAAAGGCCTGCAAGAACTCTTATAGTATTACGTTGCAAACCAAAGATTCGGCATTCCCGCCGAATGCCCCAAGATCAAGATTGCATGTTTCAGATGAGAGTGAAAAATGGCATAGTAAGCTGTTCGTAAGACCTTGTGTGAAACACCCGATGCTAGATTTCTGAGCACATCTAAGTTTATTGATAGGTTTTTGCTGAGATAGTCAATTTGTTGACCCCATTTAAGCTTGGGGTCTAGGTGTACTTCAAAGAACTTACACTTGTCACATCTGCATTTTTAGTCTGGGAGTCCCTAAGAGCAAAAACAGCCCTGTTGGTCTTTACTTCATTAAGCAGGAGCCTGTTTAATATCTCACAGTGCAGACCTGGAACCCCTAAGAGAGTGCTTAAGTGTGTCAGCTGAGAAGGAGACTGTGGTGTCATCAGCGAAGTGTGTATGTAGCATTTGGTTCAACGCTTGCAAGGTCATTAATATATATTAGAAATAGTATGGGTCCAAGGACGGAGCCCTGAGGAACACCAATATTAACAACACTCCACTGACAACACCACAAACACCCTCACTGATTGTATTCTGTTCTCGAGGTATGATTGGATCAACTTGACACTCTGTGGACAAAAGTTATACCTTTGCAGTTTTTTCAGGAGTATTCCTTTGGCCATATAATCAAATGCCTTACTCAAGTCACAAAATACAACTGTGTTGAATTGCATTCTATAAAAGGATTCCAAGATGCGGGACACTAGGTCAAGAATGGCAAGAGTTGTGCTTTTTTTGTTCTTGAAACCGAACTGTGATCCTGGAAAATAATTGTTACTTTCGAAAAAGATTGTGATTTGCAAAGCCATGGCCTTTTCTACAATGTATTCTATTTGATTTATTGTGTAAGAGGGCTTATGATTTGTTATCATCTTAATAATGCTAACATTTAAGCCATATATATATATATATATATATATATATATATATATATATATATCACAACTTTTTTGTTTTTTAACCTGTCTATAATTTACCGGGTCTGATTGAATAATACTTCAGAAAAGGAAAAGCTCTGTGAGGGATTTACAGATGATATTCCACATGGTTTTTGGAAGATTTCTTGAAGTCAAAATTACTCTGTCATTAGAATTATTCTTTTCTTTATTTCATTTTCATACAGTTTTTTAAAATCAGTTAGTATTTGTAAGTTGTTGTCAGTTTTATGCTGTCTGTAGTACTCACTTAAAAAATGACATGTTCTCTCATTGCTCTTAGTTTGTTTGAGAACCATGTAATTTGCCCAGCTTGATATGACCTTACTTTATAGACTTTTTGAGGAATGGATTCTAAGAAACATGATTCAAGAATCCCTATAAACTCATTAAATTTAAAATTTATAGAGCTATTTTCAGAAACAACCACCCAGTCTATGACAGACAACCAAGTATAAAATAAATGTTTATCTTTTTCAGTTATAGGTCGAATAAGCCTTGGTTGTTCTTTGTAACCTATAGCCCTTTTCTCAGTTGCAAACCTAACAATTTGACCTCTGTGATCCGAAAATCCCACATCGATCACCTCAGTCAAGCGAAACGTCACTTAAGGATCCAAAAAGACATTTTCAATGCAGTTATTGCGTCTAGTTGGAGTATATATAGTTTTAACCAGTATATATATAGTTTTAAAACTCTCAAAAATATAATGAAGCTTAACTATTTGCTTGAGTTGGTTAAGTACCTCCTCTGCCTCCTCTATGGATTCTAAAAGGGTGTCAAAATGACCAGAGGGGCTGTGGTATATAGATATCACAATCAGGTTAAAATCTTTAAGACATACACAATAATATTTATTACAAAAATCGATTAAAAATGAGTCATTACATACAACATTAAAACAAATAAAACTTTTTACATATATAGCAGTAACTCTTCCGCGATTCTGGGACTTGGCTGTAAAGCAAGTCAGTTGTTAAAAATTGAGACTGTTTGGATTTCCTCCTCTGTTAGCCAGTGTTCAGTAATACAAAAGATGTCCACATTTCTGTCTATGCATGCTTCTAATACGCCTATTTTGGTTCTGAGTGATTGAATATTTAAGTGGAAAACAGTTAGATCCACTTTTTTGGCAGTTTTTAAGGATACCCTTACTGAAGAGTTTACTTTGAAGGTAGAATCCCATTGTTCCGCCGGCGTTGAAGATTCAGAAAAAAATGAAATCTTATTCCGTCAGGCCACAGCTCAGCGTCCATGATTTGGTTAATTTTCTCCATGGCAATACTCAGTTTAAAGGATCCTACTTGCTAGTTTTTTGTAATCATTTTTTCGCTTGTGCATCCTATTATGTTATTGTTCTCTAAAAACTTAAGCATATCCTTTGCTTCACTTTTTGGGGCCACGCCAGACACAAAAATCAATTTCTTTTTTTGTGTAAGTTGTAGATTGCCACTATTATACTAAATACTAGCGTTTAGTGTTCTTAACAATTTTTTAAGACTGTCTGCAATCAGGACGATATCTTCAGCGAAGCGTACGTGGTTTGGTGTTGTCAACGCGTGTTGGTGACAAAAGTTTCTAAAGTTAACTTAAGTTGCCAAGATTTTTCGATGGCATCTCATTGTAGAATTTTAATCTTCTGTTTTGTCAGGGGACTTTTGCTATGTACGATAAATCTTACGGAACTTTCTTGATAATATTAATGAATATTTCTTTTAAATTTCTTGAACAAAAAGTAGCTTACAGATTATGAATGTATTTTCATTAAACAAATCGAGTATTGGTAGATGTTTGTATTTGGCTTCCATTTTCTATCGTTTAGTTGGTTACATTTTCTCGTTTATTTACTCTTTGTTTATTGAATATATTTGTTTTAATAACTAGTTTCAGTAAGCAAAACATCGAAGTTTGCAATATACAGTGTAATAAATTTGTTATTATTCAGGAGGATTCCGTATTCGTGACAAAACTCTATTCATGATATCTTCGTTGGATTAGAATATCGATCTGGTTCTTTTGAACTTGAACTTTAAACGCTAGACATCGATGGTAACAAACACCTTTAATAACCTGTGTTACATATATATTCAAATTATGTTACTAAAACTAATTATAATAGTTTTAAACAATTTTTCTTTAAGATTTAGCAGTAAAGCATAGAATAGGTAAGCTCTTACCAAAAATTAAATATTTAGTTCCTAATCGACGTTATATGTCCTTTGTGCCAGTCGTATCACTCTCTACATAAAATTATATCACATTCTAAATATAATACAGTGTCTAAATATTAATATTAATACGGGCTGGAGTTGGCAGAGTAGAACAATTACAGAAACACATAAATACAAGTATCACTTGCAACACTTCGATTGATTGATTTTTTATACAAACAATAACATCCTGGTATAAATCATTAAATAACGATAAATAACGATAAATTTACGCGCAGTAAGTGTCAATGCGCAAGCTTTATGAGGTCAGACATTATCCTGTTCCTGTAGCTCGGAAATCACCTTACTGCAGCCGGCCCTAAGCCCGGATAAAAGAGGAGGGTTGAGCGGAGAGTTAACTACCCACCCTCGAAAAAAAAAACTAGTTATGAAAACTGCAACTTTGCCTCGGAACCGGACAGATAAACACAAAAAACGACAAATGCAATGTAAAAAGACTATGAATATCGGAACTTGGAATGTCCAGAGTTGGTACAGACCTGGAGCTGCTATAAATGCTGTGGAGCAACTGGAAAACATAGGAATGGATATAACAGCAGTCCACGAAATAAGATGGACAGACGATGGAAATATAAAAATTAGTAAATCCATCATCTTCTTCAGCGGTAACAAAAACGGAAGACATGAATTTGGAACGGGCTTTGTGATTAGAGACAGCCTAGTACAAAATATACTAAATTTCAAACTTATAAACGAAAGGATATGCTACATACGAATGAAGGGAGAACGTTTCGATTATTTCGGCGCATGCACCAACGGAAGAGAAGGATGAAGATATTAAGGATGACTTCTTAGATCCCCTAGAAAGAGAGATAGGTACGATGCCCTAACAAGATATACGCATACTCTGTGGGGACTTTAATGCTAAAATAGGCAAAGAGCCTAGCCTATACCCCACAATAGGTAAACACAGCCTCCACAATATATCCAACGACAATGGCTTAAGACTCAGAGAAACTTCAGCAGCTAATAATATGCTAATAAAGTCAACCATATTTTCGCATAAAGACATCCATAAGCAAACCTGGGTCAAACGACCACATTACGCGCAAACAAATACATGACGTTTAACGTGCTTTGAAGGCACGTAAAGCCGTCGGTTCCCCTGTAAAAGCCATACAATATTATTATTATTAATCACCTTGTAGAATTCCATATATTTTCCAAGTATGGAGAATATCATTGCCTACATTTTCTCTAAATAAGTTTTTTGGATACCTTGTACCACAATGGAATTATCAACGGATGTCGCACTAAAAACTCACCCTGTATATATATATATATATATATATATATATATATATACCTCTTTTCAAGATTGTTTATTGTTTACTAGCAATTGGTGTTGTTTTTATGCTTTATGATTTTTTGAAATAATTGAATTTTATTGCTTTACTCGCTTTAAAAACATTGATTGAATACTATGCCTACAGTGAGAAGGCGCGCTAATTTTAATCAATTAGCTTCAATCAAATTTCCATTAGCTTCAATCAAAGTGAATTTAAATGGTGTTGGATCATAGGGTTGAAGGAAATCAGAATTTTATTTCTACAGATTGGCAATAAAATTGGTAGAAATGCATCCGCGGAATTTCACGGTTAGAAACACTGGACTATAAATGTAATGATTTTGAGAATATATTATGTATATAAACAGTACACTATTTTACACTAGCACACTAAAAAACTTATTTTTCACAAATAATGTTAAACTTCAATAATTCCACTAAACAAACATAGTAAAGAACTTTGTTTTTACAGACTTTAACTCAAAAAATAGTTTTTTTATAAGGATGCATAAGATAATTTGAAAGAAACTTAATATTCTCTGCACAAACTATTAGTTCGGTAGCATGGCCGCCATGGTATTCTCATGACGGCCAAACCTCGAATGCAGCAATTTTGGTTTTAATAATTTGTTACGCCACTATTAAAATACTTAACGTCTTTTTTTTAGTTAACAGCTTTTGGTTATTGTTCTTTTAGTTATCTTCTTTTAAAATGGAGCTTTTGACAGTGACTCTTGTCTTGTCATTAGTAATTTTTATTACTGCTATAAGAGACGTTATTTTAATATTATTTTTTTAATCAAATAAAAGGCAGATATCGAGCACAGTTTTTATTAAATCTTGCCCAAGTACTTTCGCTTCTAGAACATCTTCAGGGGCATCTGAAATAAGCCAAGAAACGTTTTTTCAACTAAAGAAAAATTTACTTGCTGCTTTCAACAGTTACATTACTTTTTAATGATAACTTCAATTTAGAACTTAATACTCACAAGCAAATTGCTTTCAATAATGGTTATGATCCCAACATTATCCATAAACTTCTAAATAGAGCTAAACTTAAAATTGCAGAAAAGCTTGCTTATTGATCACAATGTTTGCTTCAACCCAATACTGCAAATAACATCAGATATTTCTACTTTACTTATGTCAGCAACATTTCCAAAAAAAATATCAAAAACTTTTCACTTCTACAATTGAAGATATCAAAATGTCCTTCAAGTCACACAACACTTTAGGTTCCTTTTTAATTAACACCAAAGATAGGATGAACACACTTGACAAAAGAGGTATTTATGAATTAAAATGTGATGATTGTGATGCCTCTTATGTAGGTAGAACTCGAAAGATATCTACTAGAATTACAGAAAATTTGAAAAGACCAAACACTTCAAGTTTTGGTCAACATTTATTATCCAGTAAACATAATTTTAACATCAATACTCGTTCATCTATTTTACATGAGATTAGTAGAAAGAAAAACTACTTGGAGTTGGATTTATTGGAGGATTTGGAAATTACAAGGAAACAAATGAAAACTCTCACTGTCTTAATACTCAAATTAATTTAAATTGTACTAAATTGAAACCTATTTTTAAAAACTTTATTGAAGCTTCATCTCGTAGGAGACCCAGCTCGACTGTTTAGACCTTCCATACTGATTATACCCATTAAGAATTTATTAATTTCATATTTTGATTATTATTACTATTTTATACTTAAATAATTTGCACAACTAGCTTGTTCAGGATTAAATGATCCATAGTTGGAGTTGATTACACTCTTCACATCTTTTCATAATTTAGATATACCATCTCCAAAGTGGTATATTTCAACATCTCCCACTGTTGGTCAGTTGGTCTTGAGTATTGCTTTGACATTTTAATTTTATGGTTCTCCCATTAACTGTGGGTTTAACTGAACTATTGAGATTATACCCCATTTATACACTCTGCTTTCTATTTTGATTTTTAATTCTTAGTATTTCATTTTCATTGTTCGATTTCTTCTTTTCTACAGTATTGATAGTTCTTGGTAGTCCTTCTTAGTGTAGTCAGCCATCCACTATCTAGTAGATTGTTTAGTATATTTCTTGCATTCATACTTTACGTCCATTTCAATTGCCCCCAAACTAAATAACACCCTAATTATTACCGACAGGTTTGAGTATAAGATCTAGATTATTTATTTATTTATTTATTTTACAATAAATTTGAGCAGTGGTCGCAAAACCCATATGCCCATGTGAATACAATGTTATATAGTGTTCAATTAAATGGTTACATTACAATAGTTACATATTAAGCAGTAACTAACTAAATAAATATACAAATACATAGGTAATAGCAAGTGTTTAGTACAAATTAAATGTTCAACTATGGAGCAAATGGTCATCCAGTTTAGTTTTGAAAATATTGACAGATGGAGCATCTATGATCTCAGCCGGAAGGCTATTCCAAATCGAGAACACTCGATTACAGAGAAAAAATTGTCCAGTTATTGTTAAAAAAGTTTCCTTTTTAAACTTAAGTTTGTGGCCATTTAATTTAACAAAGCGATAGCAGCTTTTGCTAGAAGATTGTAACTGTTTTTCTCAAATATTCATCATCAGGAATGAATCACGTGGCTTCGGGATAATTTTATACACCACTTTATTTAAAATCGCTTTCCTTTCCAATCCATAAAATTCTGATCTAGACGTTAATTTGTGTGACACAAGTTTCCGCTTACACTGTGAGGCACGAAAATATCAAATATCACAGTTAGGCGAAAATACGGCACTGTGTATTTATTATTCGTTCGGACTAGTTAGACTCATTTGCGTTACTAAAGTAATTAACCCTAGTTAGAAGAAAATCTTTGGAGACTTTAACAGGAGTTGGTTAATTTGTATAGTTACTATTATTAATGGAATAGCTATTAACCGAGCATTATTTTCTGAGATGTATCATAAGATTTATGTTTAAAGATTAAAGGGTTAGTCTTTCGAATAGATCTCCCTATTTCCCACATCGATCACGTGCGGATGTTCAATGTTAAATACAAATCAATTCAAAATGTAAAGCAAACATGTTTTAAGAAATTAAATTAAAAATAATCTGTTTATTAATTTCCTCTTGATTATCTTTACCCTCTTCAAAATGCTGACAACTTTGACACAACGTTTAAATACAGATTATAAATTATGAGATTAAAGATTTTATTATTTCCAAGGTTCCCAATTCCGCCAACATTTTGACGTTCATATTTTTTTAGATAGGAAATTTTATTTAGATATATAGATAATATACGGATTACAAAGAGTGCCGCATAATTTTTAAAATGCTTCTTCTTCTTACTCTAAAAAAATTAGAAAACTTATCGTGGGGAAAAGAAAACTTAGAAGGATCTGGCAGTATTTAGAGCTTTATCTGATAAAACTAAACTAAATCATGCTACTCAACAAATAAATTAGAAAAAATAAAAACGAATCAATTAGTAACTATCTAAAAGAACTAAGTAACTGGAAACCATATAGTTGGGTCTCTTTTTCTCAATGCTAACTTCATTAGTGAAGTGTATCTGAAGATATTCCAAACGCAATTAAGCCGTTAATTCTTGAAATTCTGGAAAATAATTCAGATGAATTCGGCAACTTGTAAATAACGTTTCAAACAGATAGTGCTCCTGCACTCTATTATGGTGCAGTAAGACGTTACCTAGATGGGAAATATCGTGGTAGATAGATTGGATAACGAGGTTCGATAGAATAGCCACCTCGGTTACCGGACTTACACCATCAAATTTTTTTCTGTTTTCTGTGGGAGTACTTGAAATCTAACTTTTACGCTACAGCACCCGACAGCATTGAAATTTTAAAACAACTAATGGTTGAAAAGTGTGTGTAGGGCAAGTTCATTTGAATGAGTACAAGATTTAAGCAATAGGATGTTTCACTGTCAGGAAGTAAATGGGGCACTTTTTGGGAACTTAATCTAAGAACTGGTTCCTTAATATTTATTACTTAAATGTGAAACTACCATTTTAGTATTTATTTAATTTATTCATCAAAATCAGCTTAAACCCAAACAAAATTGGTATGATTGAATAGGTATTTTTTCAGTGCTTTCGAAAACCAACGCAGATTTTCAAATAACATTTTCAACCAAATTTTGAAGCAATTGTTATTGAAACTGGTAACATTAAAAAGTCTACAATTACATACGATCCTCCTTGACGTCCAAAGTTTACATTCCTCTCCTTCAAAAACCCAACCAGACTTTATGGTCTTCTAACAATAAGTCTTCCAAAACTCTCTCTTTATTATTTTCACAGGTTTTTACTACAGAATCGAATGATGCTATCTACCTGCTATTAAGTGTCAGCTCATCCTTACAGCAAGTTGAATTCACAGTGGATCATGTCAACAACACTTAATTGAACTTTGCACAGCCGCTTCACCTGGTTTATATGGTTAAACATCAAAAATGTTAAAAATATGCGCAGACACGCTTGCAATAACCTTAACGTTAATTATGCAAACTTCTTTTATCCAGAATTCCTTATCCCCTAGCAGGAATTTAGCATCCGTCGCCCCTATTTTGCCTCGCCCCGATTAGTTTGCTGCCAGTAGTTGGTAAAGTCATGGAAGCCATTATTTCCGAGGAGATGACCAAATTCCTTCTCCACGTACATGGTATTCCAACACAACAACATGGATTTGTCTCTGATCGCTCTATTCTAACCAATCTCCTACATTGTGTTAACGAATGGACGTCATCCCTTAACAACAGTTCGACGTTGTTTGTCTATATTTCTCTAAAGAAAGCTAGAACATTTCGGCGTTCGTGGTACTTTATTTCGTTGGATAGATGATTTCCTGGCAGATTGACATAACAAAGTTAGAGTTAGCGAATCTTTCCCACAGGATAGGTTAGCGGAATGTGGAGTGAATTTTTATGGTTTATATCAGCGATGTTTCTTATTATGTTTCCAGTAAAATATCGTTCTATGCTGATGACACAAATATATATATATATATATATATATATATATATTTATATATATATATATATATATATATATATATATATATATATATATATATTTCAATCTAACCACAAAACATCTATTCTCCAAATTTCACTATTATAAATATAACCGTTCAAAAGATATTGGGGGAAGGCACTTTTGGCTTGTACGGTATAAGTTTTGTTCAATCTCCCAGTAACTATGAGCTCATACATACTTGTATAATATATCATTATGGGTATGTATAAATCAATCAGTGAATTAATAGTATAAAATGCATAGTAGATCGTATAATACGTTAGAGATTAGTTCAACAAGAAATACGGCTTCTTATCAGGAATTAACTATACGGTTTCGTTAGATACAAGTGACAACGACTGCAACTAACGAATTATGCAAGGTCATCTTATTCGTATCTTATGAGACCATTCTACTGGCTTTTAGAAATATTCTATATAAAAAAAGTTTTATTCTCCTTACTTTTTAAACATATTTTAATTTTATATGTGTTTATAAAGAGAAGAATAATAACTGAAAATTGCTATTACGGCGTATTGCCGGAACTTCATATACAGTTGAGTCCATGGTTCTTTACCCGTGCGTCATTCTTCTTCTTCTTAAAGTGCCCTCTCCTCAATGGAGGTTGGCTACTACAATTTTAAAATCTTCTCTATCTTCAGCTGTTCTTATTAGCTGTTCAAAATTTAGCCCTGTCCATTGTCGGATGTTTCTGAGCCACGATAGTCTTTTCCTTCCTAGGCCTCTCTTTCCCTCGATTTTTCCTTTCACTATAAGTTGGGCATATTGGTACTTATTATTTCTCAGTATGTGGCCTAGGTATGATGTTTTTCTAACTTTTACTGTGTTAAAAAGTTCTCTTTCCTTGCCTATTCTATGCAGCACTTCTTCGTTTGAGGTATGCGATGTCCATGAAATTTTGAGCATTCTCCGGTAGATCCACATTTCAAAGGCCTCCAATTTATTTACGGTTGATGTTTTTAGGGTCCACGTTTCAACTGCATATAGAAGAGTCGACCAGACTTAGCATTTTGATAAACGTAGTCGAATTTCGAGTTTTATTCGAGAATCACAAAGCAGTTTTTTTATTTTTTCGAAAGATTTTCTGGCCTGTTCTATTCTCGATCTTATTTCTAGATCAGGATTTAGGCTGCTATCGATCCAACATCCCAGGTACTTAAATCTATTGACCTGTTCTAAAATGTGCCCATTTATTGTGCAAGGTTGAGGTACGTTTTGATTTTTTCGGATTGACATCACTTTGGTTTTTTTAATGTTTATTTTCATACCAAATTGCTCACAGGTCGAGTTGGTCTTGTCGATGAGTCGTTGTAGACCTACGTCGGAATCCGCAATTAACACTGTATCATCGGCGTATCTGATACTGTTGATATTTACGCCATTCACCTTGACTCCATCCTTGGAATCCTCCAATGCTTCTTTAAATAGAAACTCGGAGTAAAGATTAAACAGCAGAGGCGACAGAACACATCCTTGTCTAACTCCCCTCCTAATTTCTACTTCTGCGGATGTGGAACCTTCGATCCTAACTCTGGCGTTTTGGTTCCAGTACAAGTTTTTTAAGAATTTGATGTATTTTCCATCTAAACCGACTTCTTGCAAACGTTCTAATAGTAGGTCGTGTCTTACTCTATCAAATGCTTTTTCGAAGTCTATAAAGCATATAAATATATCTTTCTGTTGGTCGTAGGATTTTTGGGCGAGAACTAGTAAACTGAACAGGGCTTCTCTCGTTCCCATGCCGGCTCTGAATCCAAACTGATCGTCTCCGATGATTGTTTCGCACTTTCTATAGATACGATTATGTACGATTTTTAGTAGGACTTTTACTGCATGACTCATAAGGCTTATCAGACGGAACTCATTGCAGTGTTGTGGGTTTGGCTTTTTTGGTAGTGGGATGAATATTGACTCCAGCCAATCTTGGGGTATTTTACCTGTATCATAAATGCGATTGAATAAAAGGACAAATATTTCGATATTTTCTTCGCTGATTAATTTTAACGTTTCTGGGTATATTCCGTCTGGACCTGGGCTTTTATTTGTTTTAAGATGATTAATTGCATTTATGATTTCAGATTTCAGAATTGTTGGCCCTTCGTTGTTATTTTCCAATCTTGGTTCTTCTCGTATGTCGTGAAAAAGAATTTTAATATAGTTTTCCCATTCTTTCAGTTTGTCTTCCGTTGATTCTAGCATTTTGCCATCCGTGTTCAGCATGGTGTGAAAAGTCGTTCTCTTGGTAGTCGATGTAAACTCTTTCACCTTTTTATGTAAATTAAAAAAATCGTGCCTTTGTTGTAGTTCTTCTATTTCCACGCATTTTGTTTCCAGCCATTTCTCTTTTGCTTCGGTTATTTTTTTTCGAATTATTCTATTTAGTCTTTTGTATTCTCCGTCCTTGTCATTTTTTCCTTTGGATTCTCTTCGTTTGTTCATTAATTGTAAAATCTCTTCTGTCATCCATTCCTGTTTGTTATTTCTAGGTGTTACTTTTAGATGTTTTTCCGTTACATTGTTCATTTGTTCTTTAATAGTTTTCCACAGAACGTTTATGTCATCGTACTCGCTAATTCTATTGTGGTCGATATTTCCTAAATTTTTGTTTAATTCTTTATTTACTGTCTGATATATGGTGTCGTTTTTCAATAATTGGATGTCTAATAGTTGGTGTTGAGGTTTTTGTTTCTTTATTAGTTTCCATCTTGCGCGAACTTTTGCAACAACAGGATTATGATCGGAATTGATGTCAGTTCCAGGATATGTTTTTGCACTGATGATTGCATTGTGATATCTTTTGTTATTTTTTTATTTGCGTCATTAATATCTTATAAAACACATACTTTTTATCTAGCATCATTGTCTTCCACGCATAAAACTAGAGATAAACGAAAAGACACATGCTCTTTTAATGAATGCTCTAGGCTCAGTACATCGAAAAGAGGTACAAAAAAGAAGCTTGGTGGGGACGTTTTCAGATTTTAAGTACAATTTGTGACGTTTCTGGTTTGTTTACTTGTATCTGTCAGTTTTTTTGCATTTTTTGATGTTTTTTGTCCTGTTTTTGCATTTAGAAGTTATTTATATTACACAAACAGTAGTTTTGACAACTAATTTTGTCTTGGAGTCTAAAATTGTATGGTAAGTGTATTTTATTTTGCCATTAATTAACGTAAAAAGTTAACCTCATTCGCACAGTTAAGGAATGGTTTTGTTTAAGTTTCCGTAAAAGTGAAAGATATGACAAAAAGAAAATATTTGATTGATTTTTTTTAGATTATGCCTGAAAAAACTATTACCTCACAAGCACAAAAACTCGTTTTAAATTTAATCGAGTACTTTGAATTACAAAAAAGGAATAGAGGACAAAATTTTAAATCAAAACTAACATTTTACATTCTAATTGTTTGATAACGTCAAATTTTATAATATAATCCGTGATCGGAGCCGTAGCCATTTTCTGTCACTTGCTGTTGCGTGGAGTAAATTTGATGACACACGTGTAAAGAACCATATACTGAACTGTATATTATAGCAGCCGTTAATATCAGTAGTCCCAGAGATGGGTCCCACAGAAGCGGAGTGGCTATAATACTAAATAAATCCCTCAGCTATTCCGTACGAAATTTAGTGCCATTGTCGGACAGGGTAATGTTGGTACAGTTGACAATAAAGCATATAAATATAAACATTATTCAAGTCTACGCTCCCACCGCTGCCCGTGGCAACGATAATTTATTGAAGTGTTCTACCAACAAATCAAACACATAAAGAAAGCGACAAAAAAAAACACGAAATGACACTATGTATAGAAAATTCAAGGACGCAACCGAAGGCGTCATCGAACAGTATGGTCTAGGTAGACGTTACAACATAGGATTATACGGTTTTACCAGGAAAAAGAATTTATAATCACAAATACTTATCGGTAGAATCAGCTATACAGAAGATTATACTCATGGACGTCCTCCAACATAACATAAAGAGAACAGAAATAACATAACGTAACAGAAAAATATAGTAAGAAACCAGATTGATTTTTTCTTAATTAACCGACGCTTCCACAATTGTAAGTAATAGGCTAACGAAAACCTATCCTGGGGCAGATGTGCAGTCTGATCATAATTTGCTCTGCTCAGTACTAAACGCAAAGCAGAAGAACAAAAAACCAGAGAAGATACTACGAATACAATCACAGATAACTCGATGAACAATAAAAGAGCAGAAGAGATGAAACCCAAAAAATGAAAACCCAAAGAAGAAAGAATCGATGACACAAGACATATCTATATAAATCTCATGGGGAAAAGTCGAAATCTCAAGAACAACAATTATGAAGAATACATAAGAACGCATCATTTAATTCGCAAAAAGATAAAAGAGGCAAAAGAGATACCTTTTTTTGTCTTCATCTTTATAAGCAATTCTGCTTGTTCATTGGCGGATTGATATCTTTATAGAAAGTTGTCACTCCATCTTTTGCGCGGTATCCGATACTTCTTCTGCTGATTGGTAATT
The DNA here is from genome assembly GCF_040954645.1 of Diabrotica undecimpunctata. NCBI lineage: Eukaryota > Metazoa > Arthropoda > Insecta > Coleoptera > Chrysomelidae > Diabrotica > Diabrotica undecimpunctata. The sequence continues at coordinate 55,919,174 of NC_092812.1, forward strand.
TATCTCTTGCTATTTTCTCCCATTCTGCTTATGTGTTGATTCCATTCTTTTTTTGCTTATTGTCCATTCGTTTCTTCTGTCTTCACTCCTCTTTCGATATCACAGCGTTTTTCCTGTAATTCTTTTCAGTTTTCAGTCCACCTTTCACCTCTGCCGTTTCCAGTAGTCTTTGTGTTGTGGCTATGTGAGTCTTGTTTCTCATGCATATTTCATTATTGGTCTAACACTGGCTTTATAAATTCTTGACATTACTCGGGGTTAATATGTCGATTTCTTCATACAGTGTTACGGCATCCTGTAAGTCTACTTGCATTTTGTACTTGATCTCTCGTTTCTTTTTTCAGGTTTCCATAGCTGGACAGTGTAATTCCAAGGTATTTTATTTTTATTACTTGTTTAATACTGATGCCATCAATTTCTATTTTAAATCTGTTTAGTGCTTTGCTGCTTACTATTCCTTATCTTGTGCTAGCAATATTGCGACTGATAAGTGGACTGATAGTGGGCCGTGATTGGCTCCAATAAGAGTACGTTTTGTGGTTATTGCAAACTCATTACTAAGCTATTATTCGGGTTATATGGATTGGCATATTTAACAGATCTCTCTGCCTATAGTCATATCTCTTTTTACAGTTACATAGTGACTGTAAACGAAATATGACTACAGGAATTCTACAAAGAAATTGAACACCTTCAAAACATGAATGTTGAATTTAATTTACATTTTTGTACGCAGATAGAAATATGAGTTAGTAGATGATCCTCTTTGGGTTTGGTTTTTGCAAGAACTTAACAGAGGTTCACCAATTAGTGGCCCAATTTTACAATAAAATACGTTTATCACGGAGTTTATTTTCTTGGAGTGTATGGTGAAAAGTTATCAGTAGACCTGGCAGCTGCAAGCGAATTTTTAAACTATGGAAAGATAATACTGACAATAATCTAAGCCCCGAATAGGTATGACGTTCTAAATTAAACTGGGTTAAATTTCAAACTTTTGCCACGAAAAACATTGTCTGCGTCGACAGAAAAGTCTTCTCCTGGTTTTAAGGTAAGCAAGAAAATGACCACAGTGGTTCTCCGTTCCAATGCTTAGGGTACACATACATTACCACTTTTTGTCATCGGCAAGTCAAAAAAACCTAGAGCATTCAAAAACTTGGATATGTCAAAGCTTCCAGTGTACTACCGGTTCCAGAAATCGGCTTAGATGGACTCTTATTTGTTCAAGGAGTGGTTTGTTTGCGAATTCGTGCCTAAAGTAAAAAGTCATTTTGTTGAGTTCGAAACTTCCTGTAAACGCACTTCTTGTCCTCGACAATGCGCCTGCGTATCGACGCTGTGTAACGACAAAGGAGATGCATTGTTTAAAAACGAGGAATGATAAAATAAGCTCTAGCAGTATTCTTCAATAAGGTGGACCAAAGCACCTGGCATAGATCGTCATGCTCATGCTCAATTATCCTAATTCTTAGTGGTTTTGATATTTTTTCACATAAAAACTTTTGCATTCACAAGGTCTTTTATAAATGCAGTTCTATTGAGTTATACAGCACAAAATGATTTACAGCACAAAGGATAATCATTTTACTTCCTTATGATGTAGTGTAGTAGATAAGGTAATCTCATTTCGTCTGGAATTTTAAATACCTTGTAAGCACCTTCCAGCCTCTTTACCCACCTGGACCATTTAGTGGCAGACTGGTTGAAATATTCAACGGAAAATTGAAATGTAGATACTTGTGTAGACATAATTGGGCTATAGTACCTGTAACTGTACTTGAAGTTGAAGTAGGAATCGTAACCAAAAAAACAGCCTGGCTACTCCAAAATCTTGTTTATAAAAATCATTGTCTAGTTGAAAATAGGTGTCATAGCATATCAAACAGTTTCAGAACATCTGTATTGAATAACTTTAAAAGCAAGTATTTAAAAAAAAATTATTTATATAGAGATAGGCTCTTTTACAACTTTGTTTTCAATTGTTAATATAGTTTTGTAAATTCCATTATATAAATTATCAGATAGAACTTCGAATTATTTCACGTTAAATTCCTGATTTGCCCAATACGAATAATATATTGGTCTATAAAGCTGATGGATTTATTACTCAGTTGGAACATAATTACACAAGTACGTAATCCTGCTCTTCTCTAAATTTACGATATTGTCAATAAATTAGATCCAATACTTTTCATGTGATGCAATTTCAAGCTTAATCATTTTTATCTTTATTTCTGATATTCTTAAATCCATGTTAGAAAAATAAAACATATTTTATTTACATTTTTAGTACCTACCGTTTTAAATCAGGTTAGTAAATAAGTACGATAAACGTCAGGAGATGATTCATCTGGTGATAAAAAATTATAACCAACAGTGTGGAGTTGCAAACACTTGGAGGTTACTCCAGGCATTGCCCTTCATAACGCTGTGCCGGTTACAAAATTTCACTAATTAATGCTCAAAATCATTCATTTGCGTCTCTACAGCTTAGACTATAATGACGTTTGCTATATAAGCATAATATGCCCGCAAATGCTTCGTTTCCGAGATAGATGTTAAAATCTTTCTAAAAACAATCTTTCTAAATTTTACATACTGACTTGCTCTTAATAATGGTTGAGATACGCGAATGAAACTTGGTGAGTTTTAAGAGATAGTTATTGTGCATTTTTTGACATACAACTAAGAATTTTATATTCATCATTGGTGCACATGCAGGTAATGGTCTGAAATTTTTAAAGAAAAAAATCGTACGCTACTGAGATATTTCAAATAAAAAATCATTTTTTAATTCCTCGTTTAATTTGTGATAAAAAATCTTGCTTGCTTATTTTTAATATCAAGTGCAAATTTTAATATCAGAATCGCTTATAAATAGTAAGAAGAAGAAGAAGAAATGTGCATATAATTGCATGTGAACTTTATGGGACCTGTACATGATCCATCAGGCATACAGAGTGTTCGACCATATAGTGGTCTATAAGTTATGATGTGGGCTGGAATACTTTTTCATCACTGAACTGTTCCCGTTTTTGTAGAAGGCTATTCGAGCCTTCCAAAGAACCTGTTGTCCTTCCATTTGCCACTGCTGCAGGTCCTGATTTGTATTTACATGCAGAATAATCCCTTAAACGGGATTGGATCCTATTGCCTCAAAACGAAATTCATAATTTAATTTTAAGCATGCCAAGGAGCTGTCAAACAGTAATTAATGCTGCTCAGAGAAACACAGATTATTAAACACACTTTTTGTTAGATTTTTATGTTTTATATTGGGTTTTATGTTAAAAATTTACATTAAATTAGTGCATTTCTTAACTTTTCCTTGATTATTTCATCATAAGGAAATCATAGTACACTAAAATTAAGCTAAATTTATTGCTGAATAATCAGGCTTTATAAATTCAAATTTTATTGGATTGGATTTTTAAAATACAATCTATATTTCTTTCTATGTTTCTATGTTTTTTTCTTTTTCAACCTTTTTGCTTTTCTTCAAATTGCCTTTTTTTAATAAACTTTTTGTGTTATCTATTTTAAAAAAAATATATGATCCTGTATACTCCTGCCACTTCTAAATGAATCAGCTTTGTGCTTCTTTTAATGTAAAGAAAGTATAGAAAGTTTTAAAATAACAAAAATGTTGTTTGTTGAGTTGAACGCTAATATTTTCCAGTAAAATGTGATTTCATTGTGCAGTATTTTTAAACTGGTATGTAGAAAACTTTCATGAAAATCTGTATTTTTATTTATTACTAATTCTGGAAAATACATATTTTCCAGATTATGTAATGTATGCCAACGAGGTCGAACTTGGAAAGGGATTTTTAATTCCAGAAACAGAAAGTTTTCGGACGAAAAAAATCCGCGCATTATTCGTGAACGGGGATTTTAGCATAAATTTTCAGGGATTGTGTGAGCGGGTATAGTTAGAGATTCTTTAATTGGGCTTTATTTTTTGTCAAATAAATTAAGGTTTATTTGGTAGGGGTTTCTGGAAAAAAACGTTAAATGAATTGATGAAAATGTCGTTGGAAAATGAAGGAAAAAAATTAGAGAAATAAATAGTGTTTCTTAATACGATTCTAAAGCTATTTTCTTGTGGCAAGTTACTTTTTAATAAATACGGTCTGGGAACTAAATCAATCAGCTTTAATATTATTAAAATTAAATTTAATTTTGTAAAAAATTAAAAACTGGAAAATATCAAGGAGAAGACGGAATCACGGCGGAAGCACTTAAAGAAATGGGAGACATAGGAATTGAAGTAATGTTTAAACTGTGTAATGAAATCTGGAACACAGGACAATGGCCAGATGATTGGTGTAAGCTCACTTTCACACCCATTTTTAAGAAAGGCTCACCAACTGACTGTAATAACTACCGCACTATAGCCCTGATCTCCCACGTAAATAAAGTTCTGCTAACTATAATTAACGAGAGATTAAAATCAATACTTCTACCATAGATCCCACAAGAACAATGTGGATTTGTTCCTGGAAGAGGCACACGAGAACAAATTCTCAATCTCAGACAAATTATAGAAAAATCTAGAGAATTTAATCTAGAAACATATTTGTGCTTCGTCGACTACTTGAAAGCGTTCGATAATGTAAAGTGGCATAAAATATGGGGAATACTGAGAGAAATGGGTACCCCCGAACATCTAATATACCTACCGAAACAACTGTTTATCAACAACGCAGCAAACGTAAGAGTCAACAACATATACTCCGATAATTTTAAACTAAAAGCCGGTGTTCGTCAAGGATGTATTATCTCTCCCATGTTATTCAATATATATAGCGAACACATCATAACCATTGTATTCGAAGGATGGCAAGGAGGAATATCAGTCGGAGGCCGAAAAATCAGCAATCTCCGCTATGCTGACGACACTTTAGTACTAGCATCATCAACAAATGACCTTCAATACATCATGAACAGACTAGATACTATCAGTCGTAAATATGGACTTAAAATGAATGTACAGAAGACCAAGGTAATGATAATCGATCGAATTAGAAATAACCAGCCGGAAATACGAAACGTAGCGGGGTTTGAAGTGGTAAGCCGTTTCAATTACTTACATAGGTTCTGTTATCACAAACAATGGTGGATGTGAAGAAGAGATACTTCGACGCCTTACAATGGCCAGATCAGCAACGGTCAAACACTAAAATCTCGAAAGATAGGGACATAACCAGGAACACGAAACTGCGCCTAGTAGGGACGCTTATCTTTCCTATCGGTACCTATGCATCAAAAACTTGGACCATTAAAAAGTACGACTCACGACGTATAATGGCCTTTGAAATGTGGGTATATCGTAAAATGATGCGCATACCCTGGACAGCACATCGCATAAATGTCTCAATATTGACAGAACTCGACATCAATACTAGGCTTACCACAATCATCAACCAAAATATATTGAGTTACTTTGGACACATTACCAGACGAATGGAAGGCATGGAGAGGTTGATGGTTGAAGGCAAGGTAGATGGTAAAAGAACCCGAGGAAGATCGCCACTCCGATGGACAGACCAAATAAAGTGCGCTACCGGTTACTCTCTGTCTGAGGTAGCACCCCGCGCCCAGGAGAGAGAAGAATGGATAGCAACCATTCGTTAAATACCATACGTCACCACATCCTTACGAAAGATAAAGGATAGAGGAGGAGGAGATATATTTTCTAAAGTCTCTATGTATGGTTTGTCAATGCCTTGGTTGATCAAAGCTTCTATTACTGCTTTGAGATATATAGAACCGAAAGCCTTCTCGAAATCTATGAAAGGTAATGCTAGCTGTATTTTATATTCTTAAGCTCTAAAGCCAGTTTGCTCCCTTGGCTGTGCAGCATCTAAGTAAGGCATTTGTTAATCTGTTGTTGATGATATCTGTGAATATCTTGTAAATGATAGTAGACTTATAGGTCTGTAGTTTTTGATATACTCTGTTATGCATCTTGATCTTAGCCAGGTCGTAAATATGTCTGCTAAGATTTTCCAGGTACTTTTGCCAGCGTATTTAAGCAGTTCCACTATTATGCCATCTATTCCAGCTGCTTTACCGCTTTTCACTTTTGTAATTGTCGATATTCTACTTCTTCCGGAGGACTTCTGGTATATCTTATTGGTTACTGATTGCTTCTTCAAGTGTTTCAGGGGCTTTGTATAGTTCGCTGTAGAATTAGTCACGAGTTGTAGTTTTTTATTTCTGTCTGTAACTCTGATGTTTTTGTTTGTTAGAGCAACGATTAATTTTCATCCATTGATTTTCTTGTTTTTTTATAGTTTTTTCTATTTTCGATTGCATTTTCAACCAGTATTTCATTATATATTCTTATTTCTTCCTTAAGATTTTTCCTTATTGTCTTACAAAGTTCTGTATATTGTATTCTCTGTATCTTGCTACATATTTTCATTACCCTTCTTTTGCTTTAGTATTATTTTGGTTTTATCAGACAGTTTATTATGTTCATTTTGTTGTTGCGGGCCGCCGATTTCTTTGGCACTATCAAGGATGATTTCCACTAATTCCATGCTGTTAATTTGGTCATGTAATTTGGTCATCAATTGTACTTTAGTAGTCATCTGAGTTTTTTTAGATTGTTAATATTTATATTGGTTAATGTTGGTTTTGTGATTAATTTTATTCTTTCTAGATTCAGATCTAGAATTTTTGCTCTGATTAGTCTATGGTCGCTACCTGTTTGAAATTTATTTATTTCACTGACATATTTTACTGAAGCAATCTTGTTGGTTAGAATTAAGTCAATTTCGTTCTTAGTGGTTCCATTTGGTGCTACTCAAGTCCATTTTCTGTTCGATTTTTTCTTAAAGAATGTATTTGTAATAGGCATGTTTTGGTAGTGTGCAAATTGAACCAGTCATTCTCCCCTTTCATTTCTCTCACCAACTCGACACTTTCCTATGACTTATTCCTTACGGTTTCTCTTTCCAACTTTGGCATTAAAGTCACCAATTAAATACTTAAAGTGACTTTTATTGCTATTTAATGCTACAGTATATTCAGTATGTATAAGGTCTTCATTTCACATCACTATATATATATATATATATATATATATATATATATATATATATATATATATATATTTATATATATATATATATATATATATATATATTTATATATATATATATATATGTATATATATACATATACATATGTACATATATATAAAGTTTGATAATACGTCCATATAATCAGGAAACATAAGTGTTTAAACATTCATGCATACCATCAAGTAATCACTGAGTTATACCTGCCACAATTTAATATTTAATTACTACAATTTTACGAACAGTCATTATGGCGTTTTTATCGAACACCCAGAGAATAGAAGTTTTAATAATACTTGGTTGAGACAGTAAAGCAAGAACGCATAAATAGGTATGCGACCTATTAAATAATAAATATCTACCACGTACTATTTTCCTGTTCCGAGGCATAATCCTGTTTCTATGAGCTGTATGGTTTTAAAGTCTATCAGTAGGGTGCTAACCTGGCTGTAGACCCCTACAATCTACTATTTTAATACTTGAAAAGCTGAAGAACAGAAAATCAGCAGGTTAAGACGAAACCAGCCAAACGAATTACTAAAATATTGTGGAGCAGCAATGACAGAACAATTAATAACATCAATTAATAAAATTATAAAACACAATAAAATACTGGAAGAATGAAGAACGAGCGAACTAATTGTACTATTAAAGAAGACAAAAAACAGCCAGGAAAACTACAAAGGTGTAAACTTGTTAAATAAGTACTAATAAATCAGAGGATAAGTTTAGCAGATGAACAACAGGGTTTTCGTGGTGGAAGATGGTGTACAGATGCAATATTCGTTATAAAGCAAATTACTGAGAAATCACTAGAGTATAATAGACCAGCATTGAGTAAGACTCACAGATGTAATCCATCTTCTGTATAATAGAGAAGTTCCCCTAAATATTATAAAAACTATCGAAAACAACAAAATGGAAGTCAGAATAGATGGAAAACTTACAGAACCTATAGAAATAGACAGCGGAATAAGACAAGGGGACTCATGTTCTTCAATTTAATCATGGATGAAATCATCAAAGCGTTAACAAAGGAAGAGGATACAGAATGGGAAACAAAGAAATAAAAATAGTCTATTACGCAGACCACGCAATATTGATAGCCCAAGATGAAGATAGTCTGCAAAGACTGGTCTACAGATTTAACATAAGAGCAAAATAATTTAAAATGACAATCTCATCTCAGAAAACTAAAGACCAATCTAAAACCAGATGTAAAAAATAAAAATTGATGGCATCAGTATTAAAGAAGTAATGGAAATAAAATAACTTAAAATTACATTGTCCAGCTATGGGGATCTGTGCAAAGAAGTGAGAGGTCAAGTGCAAAAAGCAAATAGACTGGCAGTATGTTAGTACCTCCCATAGAGGTATTAGTCCCCCAATGAACAAGCAGAATGCTTTTGAAAAAGAAAAAGCAGAAGAAGAAGAACCTACTATTTTATTCTAGAACTAGCAAATTTCCAAAGATATTTCGTACAGTGAAATATGTTTAGAACCCTTCAATAAGTGGAAAAAAATGTAGTAGACTTACGCAATATCTAAACAATTGTTGAAGATGTTCACTTTGTTCTAAGAAAAACTCTGTTCCCTCTCTTTTCTCGTCTCTAAAATTTTGAGAAACTTCAAACGGCATTGAATCGAATGTTTCTGTAATTCATCTTTAAAGTTAATCAATATCATCGGGATTCATTTTATAAACAACATATTTAAGATATCTCCAAACAGTGTCATAACAGATTTAACTCCGGTGATCTCGGAGGTAATTCAATTGCGTCCCTTCTATCAATTCATCTATTGGGAAATCTCTAGTTCAACAACTGTTGGACGGGAACAGAATAATGAGGTGGATCGTTGTACTGCTGGAAATAGAGAGATCGTCCTGTAAGACTAAATTACCTTCTACATCAATTTGAGTTCCTGGACAGTTCTCTACTACCAGAACCAGTAATTACGAAATTTCTGGTACATGGCTGAATGGTGCAATTTTTTATTCTAATCATTTCATTTTACTCAAAGGATTAATAATGAATTCCACCTTGACTAAATTGCTTAAAACAAATTTCGCACTTGTGAGGTTTTTCTCCAATGTGTATTATCAAATGAATTTTTAAATTTCCTACGTCACTAAATTGTTTAAAACAAATGTCGCACTTGTAAGGCTTTAGCCAGTGTGAATTCTCAAGTGATTTTTCAAGTTTCCATCTTGACTAAATTGTTTAAAATAAATTTCGCACGTGTAAGACTTTTCTCCAGTATGTAGTTGCAAATGACTTTTCAATTTACTTGCTTTACCAAATTGCTTAACCCATTAGTGCTCAGAACTAAAAAAATTTGAAAGTTGAAATTTTTTTTACAGATTTTATTACAAAAAGTGTTATATATTCACTAAAAAATGTAAAAAAAATCAAAGTCTGTCCAAAGGTTGTCAGCTTGCACGATTTTGATAGATTTTAGTGCGTAAGGGTCTTGTGATGCGGCGGATATTTTGGTGGTATTTACATTTTTGTCAGATCTTCAGTTCTTCTGGAAATATAATTGCGGTTCTTATTTCAAATGGATCATACTGTATATTATTGTTATGATATTATACTGTATATTATACCTTGTTAATATAATATTAAGATAAAACTTATTGAAGATTATTCAAATTAAACGAGATCTTTTATCTAAATATATTACTTTAAGTTCGGCGAATATAATAGAAATGTAGCAATAACTTCGAAATTATGGCATTTAGGTATACGGTATATTACATAAAAAAGAATCACTATTTCTTTATAACTTCAAAAGGCAAAAAATATACAGGATAATCCATTGGAAATAAGAATGTTCATTATATTTTCGGAAAGACGGAAGATCTGACAACAATGTAAATACCACCATAATATTAGGCGCATCACAAGATTCTTGCGCAACAAAATCTATAAAAATCGTGCAAGCTGTTTTCGAGATCATTAAGGTGTTCCATCCTTAAAACTCGCCCTGTAGATTAAGAAAGAGGCCTTCATTTTTGTTTTTTTAAAAAGATTTGTAGGTGCTTTTTTTACACTCCAAAATCAGTATTATTTCGCTCATTGAGATTTTAAAAACTCGCAAAAAAGACACGATGTTGAGTATTAAAGAATAAAAAAAAATTGGTCCCAAGAGTGTACTCTCAAATTTCAAAATTAATGTTTTTCGCATCAAAAAAGTAGATATTTTCTGTAGAATTCGTCATATACAAAATGTTTCTTTGTAAATATTTATGTAGGTACAATTTACAGAATAAAATGTCATTTGAAAATGTTTTTTAATCTAACTATTGACTGACATCCAGTTTTGGTTTGTTTGTCATTTTTTATAATAATTAATATATGTGTAAAACATATCGCCTATCTAAACAAAAATAATGCATATTTGCAAAAATGTGTGCATAAATATGCGCATATTTTATAAAATTTTAGTGCATTTGTCCGGTCGTTAGAGATGGATACCGGTAAAAATATCCTAATACGAACAATGGGCGAAAAAAGAGGATTTGACGATTTAAAAAGGTTAACTTTAATAGACATAAAACAATACAAACAATAAAACAAAAATCTACTGACGAATATTTTCAGTAATTTGAAATTCATTAAACCCTAGTCGTACATAATCTAGGGAGATTTATAAATAAGCTGCCTTTTCTTTTAGTTTGATTTTGAAACCCAATTCCTATATTTTTAGTAAATAACTCTTTCACAAGTCCAAAGTTAAAATAAAGTTATATTAATTTATGATCGAAAGATTTTGTTCAAAGCTTCCTGAGTTTGGCGGAGAGTCAGAAAAGCAGTAGGGAAATACTAGAAATGTTTCTCGTGTTTTTATTTTTGTTCTAGTTTTAATATCCACGGGAAATATTGAAAACAGTCAACTGTCAAGCCAAGCCCATGTCGACGCATTGATTCCACTATAAGCATTTCTTATTAAATAAAATATTATATATTAGAGACAATGCTCAATGCTACGATTAAGATGGACAATAGTAAATTAGTCAATTAAATAAACATGACGGATATAATATATTTATTCCTTTAACTTTGGATGGTAACACAAATTACATTTCGTAAATTAAACCATCGCAATGGTCATATAGGGAGTATTACTGTTCGTTTGTGTTAGTTCGAATATACGAGTATATATGAAAATTTATACGTTTTCCACATAATAGCATTTACATAATAATAGAGGATGGTCTACAAAAGATTTTAGAAGCTTACATGTCAGTTTCGCTGTGGATGTAACTCGCAGAAAATTGGTCAAATATGTTCCTATTTTCAACATCTAGAAAGTTATACTATAACGAACTAAGTCGCAATGTAGTATCCGAATTAGTTAAGGTACAATAATTAAAGAGGCAAAAGTTGACATGATACATTAAAAACAATGTAACGAATATATATCTTCAGTTTAGAGATTTTATTCTATATATATATATATATATATATATATATATATATATATATATATATATATATATATATATATATATATATATATATATACATATATATACATATATATATACATATATATATATATATATGTATATATATATATATATATATATATATATATATATATATATATATATCAAAAACCTTTCTATCATATAGATAGATAGATTTAGAGACCACTGCGACCTTTTCAGATCTATTGTGGTCCTCTACTCCTAGATAACATTCTCTAGCCTGACCCTTTTTAAAAAGTCTAATAGTTTCTAGACTCTACCTTCCATGTAGCTATTTGCCGGTGGATTTTCTTGTTCTAATGCAAAGAACCGCACATTTGCCAGACTGTCACAACGACATAGAATGTGCTCTGCTGTTTCTTCTTCGAGGTGACAGAATCTGCACAGGTCATCATCTGATAATCCCATCAGCTTCAAGTGCCTATTCAGCTTACAGTGCCCTGTTAGAAAGCCTACTATGGCTTTGACTGTTTTCCTGTCTTTGCTTATTAGGTCTGCCGTAAACTTTGGCGAATGTTCTGTAATGAACTGTTCCGCCTGTCTTTGTCCTGGTGAATTTCTCCATCATTCCAAAGATTTGAGAGCTACCCACTTCATTGTAGCCGTTCTTGTTACTGTCTTTGCAACGCCGTAGAAGGATTCCGGTCCAATGAATGGCATTGATGAGCCTTGTTTGGCCATTTCATCTGCTTTTTCATTGCCCTTATGACCCTCGTGCCCCGGTAACAGGCTACCGTAACCTTGCTACGGTCTCCTAATTTAGTTTAGGGCACACACACAATCCTATACTAGCTTAGAATAGACCTCTACAGAATTGAGTGCCTTAAACGCTGCCTGACTATCTGTAAAGACGGCAAATGAACGGAACGTTCTTTCCTGTCTTTCTATGTCTTTCACGCAGTAATGGATTGCCGTTATTTCCTCCTAGAAAATTGTCACATCCTTAGATAGACTTACCGGGAAGTGTATCCCTTGATTTGTCCCTAATATGCCGGCTCCCACACCCTCCGATGGTTTTGAGCCATCCGTGTACCAGGTATCAGCAGCTTGTATGGGTACACCTTTATTTCAGTCTTCCCTGTCTGGTATCTTAATTGTGAACTTATTGTTAAAGCTATATCTCGTAGCTGTTGCATCGATAGGTTGCCCCATCACAATATCGGCTTTTAGCTCCTCGATTAGCTTTCTGTTGTCAGCACCATTCATCTGGCTTATACGTCGCTGACTATGGATTAATCTGTGCATCACTGATTTGGCTTCGCCCTGTATAAAGATATGAAGTGGTGATAGATTCAGCAGGCCTTCCAACGATGCATTAGGAGTTGTTTTTATGGCCCCCGTAATACATATGCATGCTAGCCTTTATGTATTACCTAGCAGCCTTGTTGCTCCCACTTGCTGCGTTTTTGTCCACCACGTCACCGAGCCATAGGTTATCATTGGTCTAATAACCCTTGTGTATAACAATAGAGTCATTTTGGGGGGGACTACCCAGGGACATTGTAGCTTTCTGTATGGTTTTCAGAATGTGAGTATTCCATGTAAGCCTATGATCAAAATACACCCCAAGGTTTTTTGTTTCTTTGGCAAATGAAATCTCTGTTCCTCTCATCACCGGTAGTTTTAGGCCTTGTAGTGCTGTTTTTTTTTTGTGAAGTTGACGATTTGTGTTTTCTGAGCATTGACTATCAGTTTCTCTTGTTTACACCAGTCGTCAACTATATTTAGGGCTGCTTGCATTCTCTCAGACACCACCTGAGCAAACCTGCCCCTGACAAAGATTGCTATATCGTCGACATATCCCAGACAATAAAAGCCTTCTGTGGACAGATTTCTGAGGAGATCATCTACCAAGGTTGCCAAAGTAGAGTGGACAGAACTCCTCCTTGTGGACAGTCTCCACCTACTTTTGCTGTGATGGTTGCTTTACCCAGAGTGGATTCTATTCTATTCTTCAGGGATGCCCTTATCCATCTGCATATTACCGCAGGTGCGCCTCGTCTACTCATAGCTCCTATCAAAAAGCTAGGAGTAACATTATTAAATGCTCCTTCTATATCTAAAAAAAGCGGCTATTCCATTGACTTTGAGATAAGCCTATTTAGATCATCCAACGCAGAGTCCGTAGATTTACCAGGTTGGTATGCATATTGGTATGCAGATTGCTTAGAGGATTATCTTTTACCACTTTGTCTCTGATGTACCTATTAAGAAGCTTTTACAGCGTTTTTAATAGAAAAGAAGATAGGCTTATCGGTCTATATGACTTTGGTGTTAGGTCTGATACTTTACCTACCTTAGGCAAGTATATGACTTTAACCTTTTGCCATATTTCCTGTACGACCCCCATGCTAAACTGGCTTTGAGGAGCTTGCATAGGTGTGTTATCAATACCTCTAATCCCATATGCAACAGTATTGGATATATGCCATCTGTTCCTGGAGACTTATATAGCCGAAACTTATTTATAATCTATCTAATTCTGTTTAGTCTTGTGATTGCTGTGGCTATTTCCCAATCTGTAGACCTTGGCCTAGTCAGCCTTTCGTCTATGTTGGTTTGCCTATCTGCATCATCCAGAATTGTTGAGCCCGAAAAGTGCGTGTTTATCAGTTCTCTAAGACTTTCCTCTTTGGTGTCCGTAAATTTGTCATTAGCTTTCTTTAGGAAACCTACTTCTTTCGTTGTAGCACCATCCTTTGCCAGGACTTTATGGATTCGAGAACATGCCGGGTTATCTGTAATCTCCTCGTAAAACTCTCTCCATGAATTCGTTTTAGCTTCTATCATATAATGGTGTAAGATTTAATTTACCCCTTAACAAATTTCTTCCATTTTTTGCGGTTTCGTCTAAACATCATCTTTGCATCTGTCCATGCCACTCCTCTTTTCTCTAATGTCTTTCCGATTATTTCATCCCACAATTTACTTAATTATGTAATTCAGACATTTGAGTATTACATGTTGCGATAGCGTTACTCAAATTAGCAAGCTGAGCCATAATTGCGTTGAAGTACATTGAGCTATCATCTACCTCTGTTGTTTCATACTTCCATATCAAGAGAGTTGCAGATGAAATATTTAAGGATTGGGATCAAGCACAAACACCGTGCCAGATTGTTTTGCATCGAGAATATTCCAATTTGCTGTAGGAATGAGAGGCCTTGTAAAAAACGTACGAACTCGTGCACATAACATAATAAAATGCCATTTGCCAGTACCAAAAGGTATTGCTCGAGAAAAAAAGACTGAAATTGACATCTAGAATCTGTTTTTTGATGAGATAGTGATAAACACAATAGTTCATTGCACTAATATTTATATAGATAGAATCCGTAAGAATTTCCAACGAGATCGAAATGCACAACATACAGATTCAACGGAAATTCGAGCATTTATTGGTTTATTGTTCCTCGTGGGTTTTTGTGATCATACAGGAAAAACAAGCACAGTTTCTGGGATAATTCAAAGGGAAATGGCCTGGAATCTTGCTACTTATCTATGAGTGAATACAGATTTCGCTTCTTAATACTTGATAGAGATAAGCGAAAAGACATTGACAAATTCCTTCCAAATAGGTGGAGCACTCCTCCGTACTCGGCTTTCACGAATGCTGCGCTTTGGTGTCCTATTGTTCGAAAAAGAACAAGGCTGTATTAGTTTGATCCACATTTTATTCCACCGTTGATATAAATGAGTCTACTGGAGATAAAAATAAAACTGAGATCGTGACTTTTTCTAAAATGACCAAAGTTGGCGTTGACGAATGACAGCTTTGTCAACACAATAATGTTGCGCGCAACACTATGTTACTGTTGTATACTCTGGTAAACATTTCCGCAATAAATGCTCTTTGCATTTACAAATATCACCATCATATGCACGAGAAGATATCTTGGTATTGAGGAAGATGAACAGCCAACCGAAGCTAGAACCGGATGCCGAGGAAGATGTTATGTATGTGGAAGGATTCGGGATAAAATCACCAGAAAATTCTGTTACAAATGTGGAAAATGGGTTTGTGGTGACCATTTGAAAGAAATCTGTATAAATTGCCATCAAATTATGTGAATGTATTATCATTTACTTGAAAATAAAGTTTTGTTGTAATATTTTTTTGGTTCTATCTTGATAAATACACTGTACTGATTATATTTCCCTAGAAAATAAACTAAAAGTCTAAAAAATGGGTGACATTTGTCCCCCACGTCACTAAATATGTCATTCTTAGTCACGCCACTAACGGAGGGTTAAAGGATTCTTATGCTTTTTCAGTAAAACTGTGTCATTTTTCCGTATAATTTACCGGTTAACCTTTAGTATGTAAAATATATCTTACATTGTTTATAAATAAAAAATGACGTTTAATATTTTGTATATTTTGTTTATTGCATATTGTTATCACCAAATTTATCAAAAGCAGTCTTTAGATATCTGTATCAAAGACTGTCACGAAAAAGACTTTTTTGCTAATTTCTCTGGTCTATATATGCAAATATGACGATTATAAAGTTTATTTTACTGCCACTTAAATACCAAACTTAAAATAAATTGACACATTTACTTATTACTTATTATTTTTATTGCCATACTACTAAAACAATGATTTGACAAGTTACTAATAGATTCTGTTTCAAATAACAATAAACTAATAAATGAATGTACTAACGTACACACAATTAATGAAAATTCTATTACATGGAAAATATAACTGAACTCTCTCTAGTCAACCTTGTATTTACACGAACCTATTTTTAGTCTCGAAAAATCAATATCAACCTGAAACTAAAAATTTACAGTTCCGCGCTTTAGTAAAGCTTTTTTAAAAGTCCTTCAATTGAAGTTATAAAATCAGTTGCAACCAATACACCAGTGGCTCGGCGAGAACGGTATCGAAAAAATATTTATTGAAATATATCTAATCTTCCAGACAAAAATTTCTTAATAGAACGCGGCGTATGAAACAACTAGAAGGTTCTTTCTCTCTAAAAGCTTGTGCTCCGACCACGCTATGACATGTTTCATCCTATAGGGGCTCATCACTATAGGAGCTCCTAGTACCAGTATTGGTCTTCGTAAGTTGGTAACCAAGCCCGCCAGCAACATACAAGTTCCATTTGGTAACAAACGATTTCCTTCAGATTGTCGGGCATTTTGTTTTTCGGTGCAATGCATGGAGTTTAGCTGTGGCTATATCCTCTCCTAGGATCAGGTATCGTTGTGCAATGAGATTGGGAAACCACAGAAAACTAATCTCCCCCTGTGGTTTTGGAATTGAATACGACTCATAAGTTTTCATGTGTTTAGTGTTGAGAGTTTTCTGTGTAGTTATTAGTTGTGTATGTGTTTGTTAGTGTTGAAATTTGGTGGGTTTAGGTTGTGTGGTTTGTGTGAGCGATTTGTGGGTTAGGTAATGTGTGATGTAGAGTGTGATCATGTGCGTAGTTGTGTGAAGCTTTGGTTTATGGTATTGTTGTAGCAGGAAGTTGATATGGCATACCCATATAATAAGTTGGACATTTAGTATAGGTATCGGACTGTGTCACTCCGCTTTTCAGGGAAAACATTGAAGAGGATCATGGATGTGAAGTTGATGAAAGATTTCACGTCCGAGGGGATAGGATTTGTTTAGGAATGTGTACGGGTTGTGTTTGCTTTGTGTTGTTGACGGTGGCCCTTACAGTTGGGACATTTAGGAGCATTTGCCGTTTGGCATGCAGTAGACCTGTGTTGTTGTCCACAGTAGGCACAGATGATTGATTTTGAGGGGCATTAGTTGCTGAGATTCCGCCTTTGCAGCATCTAGAATAGTACTCTAGATGGATCGGAACGGAATTGTTTGATCTGGGAACTTCACAATTCAATCGTTCTTCTTCAAGCCTGATACCGTGCCAGAGGGCCTTGGCGAATTTGGATCCAGAGTTTGTGAAAACTGTGACGAAAAATGTAGGGCAGTTGGTAGAGCAGGCAATTATACGAACTATTTTTGGTGAATGGGAAATTGGTTTTGGATAGGTTATCCTCGATGTCTTTTTCGGATAGGTTTTTGTCAATTCCGGCAATTAATAGGTGGAAGATTTGTACTGTAAACGCTACATAGGAAGATCCAACCTCGCGCATGTGGCATGTGCCGACTGTATCCGAAGAGGTGGAAAATAGCGTGATTATTTTTATATAATTAATGGACCGAATAGTTACCGCTGCGCTACTGACAACGTGGATAAATATGTAAAGATGGCGCTCGGATAGAATCGGTAGGAAAATAAGGATTTGCGATGGATCTTCGTAACTGGCGCCTGCTGTAGTTGATTATTGTTTTTGTAAAATGTAAATTTTTATAAAAATGGCTAAATATAAAACAAAAAAGGTAAAACAGATTTTAATTTTAGATTTAAGTATCGATTAGATATATCCAGGATGAGATTACGACAGCACGAAAAAAAATATCATAAGGCGGTGGAAGCAATACTTTGACAGATAAAAAATATCTCTCCTAAATCGATAATAGGTTTTCTTAGAAACTTTTAGATCTTTTCGACCAAATATAAATGGCGGATATCCACAAAAGATCTTACAGGTCGCAGTGTTGAAAGATCTTCAATGCCAATGGATTGCTTTGGCATCTACAATCTACAATCTAGGTAGCTTGGCTCTTCGTGGTATTCGTGAAGTTTCCAACTGAATTTTGTCTACCATATACTGCGGTAGTTAACGAATTCTCGACTCGACATTAGCAATTATGTCTTCAACCTGTATTATATTAGCAAGGCTACTTATTTCGATCCATAAAATTTTGAAAAAGTTTATATTTCCTCCTCCTCATAACTCATAATTTTTTAAATTATAATTTCTACTGTATACATAATATAGTCTCTAAATATGTATTAACATATCTAGCCCCCTTATCTTTTTACAAAATTGTACAGCACATATTTTGATATTTGTGTTTGTAGCCCATTTCCCATGCATATTTTTCATACTTTCCTTTTAACACGCAATCTTTATGCGAAGCAACAAACCCTCCAAACGAATTAAAGTAGTGTCTATGAAGTTAAATTCTGTAAACTTTTGACGGGCTCAAAAAGTTTGACATCTCCGTTGGGTATTAGTTTAGTTCAGAGGACCGTAAATAAAGCTTTGGTAATCGTGTTTGATAATACCGCTTCGAGTTTTAAGGCTGGATAATTTTTCAAACAGTTATACTGGATCATTCAAGAAGCTAATATATATATATATATATATATATATATATATATATATATATATATATATATATATATATATATATAAGTAAAAAATTTATAAATTTCAACAAGAAGAGCTTTGCTTTGCAAGAATTTGATGAATTGAAAAGCCGAATATATAAATAAAAGGCGAGAGAAGCACAAACAATTCCTCAAATTTTCCTTGTATGAATTGGTATCAATACACTGTTATAACGTTATTTCTGTATGCCCTACGTCTTCAGTCAGTCGGGTAGATACAAACTCATACTCGAAAAGCCATTTCGTTTTCTGTTTGTTTGAGCTGTACGAAATCTGTAAAAGATTTACAATTTTCTCGATCAAATGAAGAGCTTTTTTAAAAAGAAAAACTATAGAAAATACACAATAAATGGAAAAGCCCCGTTACATATACTTGTTTACGTGAATAATAGTTTAAATAATAGAAAGAAAATTAGAGACTTATCAACCAAGAGAACAGGCAGGATTATGAAAAAGTTACGGAACTAATGACCATCTACAAAGCATAACAACCCTAATAGAGAAAGTAGTGGAATAAAATAAACCTCTAGTGCTAATATTTGTCAATTTTCACAAAGCCTTTGACAGAGTTAAGCTAAGCAAAATACTACAGGCGCTTACAGAATGCGGTTACATGCAGGCGGCAACAACGACTCTGAAATTACATACTAATAGTAATCGCATAAAAATAGAGGGGGTTTAGACAAGAAGACCCAATGTCACCTAACTTTTTAATGCTGTGCTGGATGATGCTCTTAAAAATTTGGATTGGCTGACAAAGGGAATAAAAATAGATGGAGAATATCTAAATATGAACATTTTAAAAATAAAAATAATGACAAATTTGGTACCCAACCAGAATTGGGTGGGCAACTGAGAGAAACTTTTAAAAGTGAGCTGCTTACATGAATTGCCTGAAGAGAAAAGTATTTCATCAATGCGTTCTCCCAGTGTTGACATACGGAGCAGAAACACTTACTTTTACAAAAGCCTCGCCTACGAAACTGAGAGTGACACAGAGAAGAATGGAGCAATCCATGTTAGAAATAACTCTGCAAGACAAAATAAAAAATGAAGAGGTCAGGGGAAGAACCAAGGTGACTAACGTTATCGAAAGGATAGCCAGAATATGTACAGAGACACAAAGGATGGACAAAGAGGTTATTGAAATGGAGACCAAGGGAAGACAAGAGAAGTGTCGGTCGACCATCTACACGATGGGCTGACGATTTAAGAAGACCAAATAAAAACTGCATGAGAGTGGCACAAGATAGACGGGGTTTGAAGCACGAGGAAGAGCAGTGGACTTTTGAGACTGGATGATGATGATGAGACTTAGATGACCTAATCCCTTTAAATTCCTCCTTCTGGTCAATTTCATGATTTTGACTTTTGGGGGCTATTGTTAAGTTCTACACTAGAAGTCTATGCTGTAACTACAGTTAGTGTTGCATTATATCGCTGAATGTGGTATTAAATTCGCCGTGAGCTAAGATGACCACGCCAGCATAAATCAGGTGATTATGTCTGAGGTTGCTGAGACTAGCTATCAGCCCTTGCAAGACCAGATTCCACAAGAGAGGAGATAAGACTCCCTCTGCGGACATGCTCTAGCTACGTGTACTAACGGCATAACGTTACCGTATTTTTTTAAAAACTAAAGGAAAAATATCCTTTTTTAATAATAATAATAATAATAAATAATTTGTTTTATTGCTAAATCATGGGAAGGTAGGAAGTTACGTTATTGGTAATTATCTTTGGTCGATGATTATCTACTTGTATAAGTAATTTTCAATATAATAAACCGATCAGATTTAAAGATTAACGTTTGGATTGTATTGGGTAATCCCGCAAATATGTCATTGGATTTTATTGTCACTAATTGCACAGCGTAATACGTATACAAGACATAGTTAAGATTTTTTCAATAATCAACAATTCGCTTGAAAAATACAGAAAAGCATAAAACTTTTATTTTCCTTGAATTTGATATATACGTACTTGTCATCGTTTGTTTATAAAATATCGCCCCCATCATTATGCGTGTCTTATTTTGGAGGTTATTTAGTCCTCGTGAATATAATATCGATTTTCAGTCAAATAAATTATTTATAAACTCATTTCGCCAGATTGGCGAAGTAAATTTCCGAAGAAAACTAAATCTTCTATTTTTTATATAAGCCTACTCGCTTATGTATAGAATTCACTATGAAAGTATAATATATGAATTATAATAAATACCTAGATATGAATACGTAATAGTCAATATCTTAAAACAAAGTTTAGTTATACCAGGAACGGAATCAATATGAAAAATTGTAGGTATCTACATAGATGTAGACAAAAATAACGCATAATGACGAATTCCACAGAAAATATCCACTTCTTTGATGCTAAAAACATTGATTTTGAAATTTGAGACCACACTATTGGGACCAATTTGTTTTTTTATTCTTTAATACTCAAAAGTGAAGAAAAAAATGGGCCGCCACCCGGAACGATGGAAATCGCGCCTTTGTTGCGAGATTTCAAAAATTGAACAAGCGAAATAATAGCGATTTTGGAGTGTAATAATGTTGCGCCTTAAAATCACTGTACAGTGTGTTCAAAATCACGTATAAACCTTTTTAAAAAAGAAAAATGAAGGCATTTTTAACCCTTTCATTACTGATTTTTACATTGTTGTGTGTTCTTGTATCCTCAGACATGGGACATATATGTCCCATTAGTGTTAAATGGTGGGATAAATAAATCCCATCAGTAAAGTAACAAACTTATATTCAAAATAAAAAAAATCACACAAAAAAAACATTACTTCTTATGAATGATGCGGTAAAAACAATTTTTGCATAGAGGCACATTGCACGCTGCACAATAGTCGTAGTTACGGTTTCTGATTTATTTTGTGAACATCTAAAGCACCTTCTTCTAGTAGGTATTTGTTGTGGCAAATGGTCTCCAACGTTGATCATCTGTTTCTGCCGTTTAGATATTCTTCCAGAACGACCACTTATTCGTCTTTTTACATTTGATTTCGATCTATATATATATATATATATATATATATATATATATATATATATATATATATATATATATACCCGGTATTTAGGCGGCCCACGCCCTTCCGGTAGGGATCTATGGAGGAGTATCACCGAGCCGCAAGCCCTTATCTCTTGCCGTACTGCTCCACCATAGGCCGATCAGATACCAGCATATTCTAGACTAAGCCGCAGATTCATTTAGAATTTTAAACTGCTGCGTTAGCCTTTTTGTTTTCTGTACACCGAGCTGGGGATTGAACTGACATCTCTCGCAGTGAAGCGAAGGAGAAGCCAGCCGCCCAGCCCGCTTGGCTATTCGATCTTCCGAATTCAATTAGCCGTTCTGCTAGTGGTACCAGAAAATGCAAAAGGGAAAATTTTGTATTATCTTGTTGTACACTTCTTTTATGCAAATCCTTGTACATAATCCAAGAATTTACAATAGCGTACATAAATAATCTATAAAAAACTTTTTCCACTATTTCGCAGATTTTCGGTCCATATCATATGTGCTAACGGTTTGATCGGCGAAATCTACTTCATAAAATTATTGTAAAAAATAGTCAGCAAGGATAATACTCACTGGACAAGTGAACTCAGCTTTTTCTCCAGTTTTCAGCTTTCTGTTGATAATTTTAACAGTTGTATTGTGACAATTGGACATCAGCATCACTTCTTTCATATCTTTCCATTTAGTCGCTAAAATTCCTTCGGATGAAACTTTTTTTTTATCCAACCAGTCAGTTGAACTTTGGGCATATTCTTGAATTTGCCATATGCCCAGTCACGTCGCAGTTGAGGCAACTGGTTATTTTTTCTTTGTATTCCAGCGCTATGTGACCCTCTTTGCCACATCGGAAGCAACATCCTCTTCTGTTCTGCCCCTTGCAGTGCCATTGTTTGTGTCCAAAGGCAAGACATCTTAGGTATCTCGGTATTTCTACCCTTGATTCTATTACTCGGCAGGATGTGTAGTCTACTTTTATTCTTTTCATTTTCAAGATCTTTTCTGCAGCGTCTTCATCCACATCGATCACTGCACTCGTTTCTCGGTCCAAATTTTTATGATGTCACGGGCCCGCTCTTTGCCAGCTGCTTCCTCTGTGGTCTTTTGGATCTCTTCCTTCGTTTTATTGGGTGGGATTTCCTGTACCAAGATTCTTCTCTTCATGATGCTTCCTTTTGCCACTGCTCTCGACACGCATGTATTATCAGAGAGGAGTTTCTTCACTTCCTCCGCCATTTCCCGTCCTCCGACCAACTCCAGTGATATTCCTTGGTCTCTAGTCTGTCTGATCCTTTTTATGTCAATATCCTTTCTTCCTGTCAGTTTGTTTTTTACTTCTGTCATTAGATCCACAAAGGATTTTTCTTTGGTTTTGCTGATGATTACGACTCCATTTTGTTCTATGGGCTTGGTGTTGATGTTGGCCCACCTTCTTGTTGTTTTTATACCTAGGAGCGTGATCGTTACATCTCTTCCTCTTGCAGCCCACTCCATAATTCTTCTGCCGGTGCTGCCGGTGTGTGGATTCCCACGTTTCCTCTTTCAAGCTCCTCCATCTTCTGTACCAATTTCTTGCACGTTTTCAGGAGCTTCACCGGTACAGGTTCTTCCTTTTTGTTTGGGAGAAGTTTGAATCCATAATTCTCCTTGTGGATCCACGTTCCATCTTTATGAGCAGACATCGTGACTTTCATAGTTCCCAGGCCATCCTCCTCGTCCACCTCCACTGGAGCACCTGGTAGCTGCGGAAACATATCTTTGGCCTTTTCCATAGCTTTGTTGTCCTCGTCCTTCTTGGTTCTTGGTGACAAAGACTGCCACATCTCCTGTTATTTCTGAGATGTTATTTCTCCTTCGGATCAAACTAAAAACTCCATATCACCTCTTAACATTTTGATATTTTTAAATTTGCCTACGTTTACCCGATTGCCCATATAGGTTGCTAAGCATGGAAAATTTAGGGTGTTTAGTAGGTTGAACGAAGTGAAAAATCTATCAAAGCATAGACACACATAGACACACATCTGGTAACCGTATGGTGTTAGCTAGAGTTTCAGCAACTCGTTCTCCTAGAGTTCTAGTAGTTGGTGTGGATTCTTTTCCCCAGTAAATATTGAAATCGTGTATATATATATATATATATATATATATATATATATATATATATATATATATATCCTGTAAGAGAATCACTTCGTTGCCACATTTTTATACTTCTTTTTACTGGCTTCATAGAAAGATACTGCTTCAGGGCAGATCTTTCTTTGAACTTAGTCATTGATTCATCGATTCACTGATGGGAACTGTCAGTCCTCGCCTTTACAAATGTTTATGTCAAACAAGAAACCACTTCATCGATGTAGTATGTTTTTGATGTATTACCATTTTTTTTCAGAATTATTATAGTAGGACTTAGACAGCAGGAATAAACAGCAAGCTCTTGAAATAGCTTTTTTTATGAGGGAATTGTGATTCGTTTTGTGATCAGAAGTGTGACATAGATGATACTTTATTGTAACACATAACCATAGCCCAGCCAATCACTGTCATCGTTTCGTACATATCTCTTCTTTTTCCTGTTTAATTTTATATTTCTGTTTTTTGGAAGTGCCTCTATTCCTTGGTTTGTACAGGAAGCAATATGCATAAATAAACTACGCGGAAATAATTTTAAAAAAATATCAACAGGACGAGAACCTTTATGAATATTTAGTAGTGTTATTCCATTTCTCTGGCGAGGAATTTTTTTGTGGACAAAAGTTTGTATTTGGTATATTCCATTGTGCAGTCAATTCATTCCTTTCAGACTCATCTTCAGATATTTCCGCGTTATCAGAACTTTCTTCGTCGGAAGTAGTGATGCTTACATCCACACGGTTAGGAGTATTCTCAGGTACTTTATCAGAACCTGAGGCAGAATCGTCACCAAGTACATAATCACACTTTGAGGCAGCATAAGGTTCTTTCTCAGATTCATTTTCAGAAATATTTGAGAGATTTTCAATTTCTTCTCGAAGCTCTTTTTATGTTAGAAAACGTCTACGTGCCATAGTAAGTCTGCAACCAAACAATATGAATGGGGTAAATACGACCCGGACTGGGACACTAGAATCCCGTTTAGAAATTATGGTAAAATCGATGAAAACAATATCAAAAATAAACAATATACAGTGATGAGTGTCTTACCACCCGGCTTTTTAACGTAAGAGATAGAAAACACAGTTACCTTGTGAAATAAAAAGAGATGAAACTCGTAGAGGTGAGAAATAATCGGAGAAACCTATAATTTATATTACATTACATTATCACTAGCGATAGTCTCACACCTTTAGACGTTAGCTTCGAGCTAAATCACCTCGGTCATAATTATTATGAGTAACATCGAATGTGTGACGTATTTCCATTTTTTAATTTCGCATAAAGTAAAAACTGATTGACCACAATAAAGCAAAAATGTGAATAAAATAATTTAATTAATAGTGATTATTTAATCTAAAGTTTTAAATTATTAACCAAGAATAATTTCTACTATGATTTGAGGAGTTCCATACACTCTTGTGACAGAATAATTATAAATCCTTCGTGGATTAGTGGTAAGAATTCGACATTGCGACACAGACATCGCAGACGATTAGAGTTCAAAACCCACATGTGATTTTCTTTTTTTTTTTAATAATTTGAAATTATGCAAAGATCGCTTTGCTTTGAATCATTAAACATTTATGTCAGTCGTTACTAGTATTAGAAGTGTTTAAAGTTAAAACAAAAAATCTTATTGACAAAACAGTATCGTCGTACTTTCGAAAATGAAGTAAAAATTCTTCAAAATTAAAAGAACTTTTAAAGAATGTTTAAATAAGTAAAAATTCTACAAAAATAAAAAAATATTGTAAATAAACGTATTTACAATATGTTCAAATAAGCCTTCATTAGCAGCAGAACAATAACCCAAACTGTCACTAAAGAATTATAAAAGTCTGATGGATCAGAGTTCAAGGCACGATGTTCTCATCGTTATATCTCTCATATAGTTTGGACTTGATATATCCCAAATAAAAAAATCACAAGGTGCAAGATCGCAGGCCAAAAAATATCTCCGTAGCCACTAATCAATCGTGCAGGACAACCATCGTGTTGAAACCATATTGAATCGAAAGTTATTGGTAAATTGCGAAGGGCTGGGACAATTTCATTTTGCAGAAGTTCCAAGTATTTCCGCCCAGTCAACATACCGTCTATAAAAAATGGACCAATGACATGATTCCCTATTATGCCTCCCCAAACATTTACTTTTCGAAGACACTGGGTACGAGCGACATAAATCTGACGAGGATTTCCTCGAGACCAATACCTAGCATTGATTGAATTGTGACGGCCATGCAATGAAAACGTACATTCATCGGTGAACAAAACGTTCTCTAAAAAATGTTCATCTTGATGTGACATTTCCATTGCAGTTTGACAAAATTCTAAACGTCTATATTGATCCCCAGGGAATTGTTCGTTGGATTTATGAAGTTTATAGGGACGGTATCGATGTCTTTAAAAAATTTCACCTACTCTAAATCTTGGAATTCCATATTGTTCTCCGAGACGAGATGTTGTTTGGGTAGGATTTTGCTCAATACTTGCACAAATCAAAGTGTCCCTTAGTTCCAAATCTGAATTTACCTCCCTTCGTCTGCGAACTCCTTTTGGAGCGAACACGGATCCATAAGTAAAAAAATTACGTATAATAGACTGAATTGTTGATCGTGATGGAGCCGGCCTATTTGGAAACATATTTACAAATTGTTGTCTAATCATATTGTCTGATAATCCATTCACATGCCAGACAACAATTTGCACTTTTTCCTCGACCGTTAAAATCCTTTTCACGAATTGTTTTTTCAATAAAAAGTTTCTGTTTACCGTAAATAACACTTCTCGGTGTGTTAATATTTGATAACTTGAAGGCTTGATGATTTGGTTAGCTATAAAGCAGGTAGCTGTTCGCGCGCATCCATTCCAATGTCGTCAATTGTTTTGAAAATCATTACCTGTACAGAGGAATTGATATTAACACTGAGAATTTAGTGATGGACTTAACATTAAACAGTCTTCAATGGATTATTTTCCATTCACAACTGAAGACTGTAAAACTGGAATTGAATTTGAAATATTTTGTATTTCTATTTTATAACATTGGAATAAGAATAAATTGTAAATAATGAGTTTTTCGAAAACTTGTTACCTAATATGTATCATATTTTCTATTATTTTTGATTGAGTAAAACAAAAATTTTACCCTTGGTGTGAATTGAACCCCAGTCTTCTTGTCAATAGACAACGTCTCTAACTATTACTCCAATTTTACATACAATAATTGTTTTCGGACCAAACATACCTACTTTTAGTTTAGTCAAATATTTCAGTTGAGTTATTTTTATTATTAAATAAACTTAAAGATTTATAATTTAAAATCGCTACTAATTAATGTTTTTTACTATAATATATCTAAAATATCTACTAAAATAAAATATTTTCGAGGTCATCCGTATAATTATGACTGAAGTCAAACAGACACGTCTAATACTAGACTTATCTCGTACTATCTCACAACTTAATCTGTCTTCTATCCATTCCGCTATTTTGCCGGGTGGTAAGACACTCATCACTGTATATCGCAACCTGTATTAATCAGCAACTAAATGATATATAATCGGTTAAAAAAACATAGCAGCCACTTTTTCTTTACTACAATTGTATTATTTATGAGTTTTTAATGCACGTGTTTAGTTAACATCAATTTATACATTTCAGACGTGGTTATCATAGGGGAATTATGTGTTTTTTGCGAAATTTCAAAAATTGAATGAGCGAAATAATAGTGATTTTGCAGTATAAAAATGTTGTGACTTAAAATTACTGTAGAATATGTTCAAAAGCACGTACAAACCTTTTTAAAAAACAAAAATGAAGGTATTTTTCTATATTTTAAAATAATGCTTTTGTTTTTCTCTTCATTTTCAATCTGCAGGGTGAGTTTTAAGTATGAGACGACTTAATTATTTCGGAAATAGCTTGCACGATTTGTATAGATTTTGCTGCGTAAGAATCTTGTGATGCGGCCGATATTATGGTGATATTTACATCGTTGTCAGATCTTCAGTTTATCTGGAAATATAATAACCTTTTTTATTTCAAATGGATCATCCTGTATATTTTTTATCTTTTGGAGTCCTTAAGAAATACTTATTATTTTTCATGTTATGTTTCATATAACTAAAAGTGATACAAAGGATTTACTAAGAACATCATTATCTGGTGATCTTATGAGTAAAAACGGCGATATTCCTTGGCCACCTCGTAGTTCGGAGCTCTCCCTATGCGACAACTTTCTTTGGGGATATCTAAAATCGAAAGTGTTTTAAAGTAAACCCCAAGAACTATAGAGACTTTGAAAAAACGTATACGCAAGTAAGAGAAAGCAATACCTCAAGAAATGTTACTCAATATCGTAAACAGCTTTGTACCACGGCTGCAAGAATGTGTCCGACAAAATGAAGGCCACCTTTCCAATATCATCTTTTTTTTTTTTTTTATTTAGTTTGATGGCCTTGGCCGAGCCAATTAGCCAGGCAAAAATATGATCTTCAAAACCGAAATATTTCTCCACTTACAAATTAATTTCAATCTGTGTAATATACGTTTTTTTATTAAATTTAATAAAAAAAATATTTTTTCAGTTTTTTTTTGTTGGAAATCGTACCGTTTCACTAAATCATCTCGCTCAGATCATATTTATTTGCTCAGCTTCTTTCTGTCAAGTGCTAAAATTGTTTTTGGCAATATTTTTTATATTGGATTTGTTATTCTGTTTCCTTGATCGACATTCGTTTGTCGGTTTTATCTATTTACATTCTCTAAATAGTGAACTAGTTACATACATTTACGCTAAAAGGTTTTTTCATCACGTTAACTTTTAGTTTTTATTCATTGGCTTAATTTGTATGAGTACGGATGAGTACATGTTCGAAACAATTTAGGATAATTAATGTTTGTTAATATATACTGGTCAGAATATAAAACCATTTGATATTTATATAGACTTAATAGCAATATATAAGGTAAAATAGGACGAGCATGGAATATAAAAACTATATCTGTTACAGTCAGCCGGAACATCTTTTCGTGTTCGAAATGTTGGCGATTCTTAAGTGAATGGGAAAAAATAAGGAATTCCTTTTAACGATCGAGGAGTGGAAGATGCCGTATCTTGACCACATTACAGCAAGTATCGGATTGCCGTAAAATAATATACGTTTGGATCGCCAACCTCCGTTGGGAGACATTTGTGAGAAAGATTTGTTGCTTTGAACATACCTAGTGTATTTTTCATTATCCAAATAGCTTCACCATGTCGACCAGTTTCATTTGATCTTGATGTGTTTGTATAAATATTTTGGCCAAACTCCTTGATAGTACGAGCCATTTTTTCAAAATGTGCAATTTTCCGCAATTAAATATGCATTAAAAAATTATGCAGAAAATGCAAAAAATTTAAATATTAAAAATTAAACACATTTATTTTACTTTTTTTTTTAAATTTCCAAAATTCAGTAATTAGCCTCGACTAATAATTTAATTGTAGACCTTGATCTTCTCCCATCTCTATTAATTCTAATTCTATAGAGGTTTTCTGGGTCATAATTATATTGTAAAGGGAAAACTCATAAAGAATGGAAAAGAAGAGTATTTTTAAAGTGTGTAAAAATTTATTTCCTAGCTGAGCGCTTTCGGCTTACAAAGCCATCCTCAGATCTGTGGTCAAGTTTTAAAAAGCACCACAACTCAAGCGGGATGGCATTGGGTGGAAAAATCTATAATTTTCCTTTTTCTTTATAAAAGTTAAGTTATAAAAACTTCTTTAAAAAACACATAAAGGACGGAACATTGGACTCCCAAAAAAAACACATTTAAAATATTTGTTTATGGTATGGGCACAGAATAATAAACAATCAGAATGCCCACTCTGCTTGAAAAAATAAGTACGCCCATCTAGTTCGCGCAGACGGAATCAGCCATATTTTAGTCGGAACCATTGCTGTTTAGTGACATTTTATCTTATGTGCATAGAAAAATTCTTCTTCTTCTTTCAGTGCCTATTCGTTCCGAATATTGGCAATCATTCTGGCTATAATTATTTTATTGACTGATGCTTTAAATAGATTCGTTGTTGTTGTGGAGAACCATTTCCTCAGGTTCTTCAACCATGATATTCTCCTTCTCCCAATTCCTCGCTTTCCGAATACTTTACCCTGTAGGATTACCTTCAGTAATCTGTATTTAGTGCTGTTTCTCATTATATGTCCGAGATATTCCAACTTTCTCCTTTTAATGGTATACATCACCTCTCTTTCTTTGCCCACTCTTCGTAATACGGTCTCGTTGGTTATCTTGTCTGTCCATGATATCCTTAGAATTCGCCTGTATAGCCACATCTCGAAGGCTTCAAGTTTTTTCTCCATTGCTTCAGTTAGTGTCCAGGATTCAACTCCGTAATACAATATTGAGAAGATATAACATCGTAGGAGCCTTACTTTTATCTCCAGATTAAGATTGTGGCTTTTAAAGAGTTTGGCCATGTTATTGAATGCACTCCTAGCCTTCTCTATTCTACATTTTATTTCCTGTGAGTGATCCCATTGTTCATTTACTGTTGTTCCAAGATAGTTATATTGTTTTACTCGGTCCACTGGTGTATTATTGATAAGTAGTTGAGCGTCTCTAACTTTATTTTTGCTGATGATCATAAATTTAGTTTTTGTTATATTTACTTGAAGTCCAAATCTTTCACTTACTTCATTTACTTTGTTTATCAGTTGCTGTAAACTGTTCAAACTGTCTGCAAAAATAACGGTGTCGTCTGCATAACGGATGTTGTTTAGGCGTTCTCCATTTAGAAGTATTCCATGTTCGCATTTTTCCAAGGCTTCACTAAATATTTCCTCTGAATATAGATTAAATAATATAGGTGAAAGTATACAACCTTGTCTAACGCCTCGTAGAATCTGGATCATTTCCGTTGGTTCACCTCCAAAATTCGTTCTTATTGTGGCTGATTGGTTCCAGTATAAATTTTGTATTATACGCCGATCTTTATCATCCATTTGGGCTTTTGTTAGAATATCCATCATTTTTTGGTGTTGAACTGTATCAAATGCTTTTTGGTAGTCCACAAAGCAGGTGTAAATATCGCAAGTCATATCTCTGCATCTTTGAAATAATACTTGTAGACTAAACAGTGCATCTCTTGTACCTACGCCCTTCATGAATCCAAACTGTGTGTCTTGTATTCTCTCTTCGCATAGCTTGTATATTCTACGATGTATAATTTTAGAAATATAGAAAAATTAACCAGGTTTAATTTATTTACGGCAACTATAGACATATTTTATTTTATTCGTACTTTTAGTTAAAGAATACATTAAATTATTTCAAATGTACTAAATTATTAATCTCCAAAAACTTAAATTACAGTTCTGTCGTAGCTTGCCACAAATTTCTCAATTCGAGTCTATGTTTCCGTTTAAAATATGGCGATCGCGTGCTGACAAACTTTAAAGGCGGCATCTGAGAGTGGGCATTCTGATTGTTATTTATTCTGTGGTATGTGTATAAGAACCCTACCATTTGGTTGGAGTTGAAGCGGCAGACAGCTAGCAGCGGCAGACGAATTTTAAAAGGAAGAGCACTGAGGCTTTGTGTATAAGATTAAGAAATTTAAAAAGTACCATTTTAAAGACAAAAAGTTCAAGTTTTGACACAAACATGTAATTTCTTTCCTTTAAATTCCTTCCTTTAAAAATGAACCGTCCATGATGCGCCAAACATGAAGGTTTTAAAAGCGAAGCGATTTGCACTCCTAAAGCTCTCCTAAAAGTCGCAATATCTCCGGTTCTGATCAACGAAAATTGATTTGGGGTGCCTTGTTGCATAAATAATAAAAATGCAATTACTTAATTTATGAATTTTTTATTTAACCCAGGATTCTGTGGGTGGCAAGTTTTTTAATTTACATTTCGACTTAATGTAAATCTGTGTAATTATATGTAACGTAAATCATGTAATTTAATTTTATTTTGATCTATTTTTAAGTTGCTTCTTCTCGACGTTTGTGGAATACATATTCGAAACTGTTTTAAATGAATTATTTGCTAAAACATCTGTTTGTATGCTTTTTTCATAAATTGCATTAACGCATTTTTTAATTCATTTAATGGCAACACGTTTATAACAATTAATTTGTTTCAAATATATTTGTAATGTTTTTGAGTCAAGAAAAGTAATTGTAAAAACAATATGCATCATCCAAGAAAAATCAACACGTATAGATTTGATTTTCAAATTAAAAATTAATTTGTTTGTAAAATTTATTGTGAAAAGATATTATTTATAACTACAATACATAAATATTTAAGTTGCTCATTATTTCATAACCTTTTGCTACTAATAAGAATAAGAGAAAAGTAAAATTTGTCTAAATAAATATTTATTTTAAATTGTTTAAACAAATTACTCGTTTAAATAAATAATTTACAAATTAGCTTTCTTAGGAGTGGCCGTGAATACGGGAAAAATCGATTTCATTAAGAAGTGGTCAAAACCAAATGACAAACATCAAGTGAGAAGTTTTCTTGGGCTTTCTGGTACGTACTATTGGAGGTTCATTAAGAATATTGCAGATATCGCTAAGCCATGAACGC
Source organism: Diabrotica undecimpunctata (assembly GCF_040954645.1). Lineage (NCBI taxonomy): Eukaryota > Metazoa > Arthropoda > Insecta > Coleoptera > Chrysomelidae > Diabrotica > Diabrotica undecimpunctata. Next base: position 55,951,809 of record NC_092812.1, read on the forward strand.
GAGTTCAGAGGAAGCAAGAGATTACTGTTGGAATGGAGACTGCAAAAGTGCCTTTGAAACCTTGGAGAAGCATTTAATCACAGCACCAATATTGGGGTATCCAATGCCAGAAAGAAAGTTTATCTTAGATACAGATCCAAGTAACTATCTCAGATCCAAGTAGGACAGAAACGAGTCCTTGGATATTTTAGTAAAGTGATTTTAAAACCTGAGCAAAATTATTGCATCACGAGAAGAGAACTTCTAGTAGTAGTGAAATTAGTAGAACACTTCTATCAATATCTGTATGGAAGGAAGTTTTTAATCCGAACCAATCATGCTGCCCTTAAGTGGTTAATGCAGTTTAAGAATCCAGTGGGTCAGATAGCCAGATGGATTGAACGACTTGAAAATACAATTTCAAGATTGAGCAATGGGCCAAAGTTAGCCACAGGAACGCTGATTCACTCTCTAGAAGGCCATGCCCAATATGGTGTTACCACTGCAGCAAAACAAAATCTAAGAAAGCAGCAGTACTATGAACAACGGTGTTCAACGAGGAGTGGACGCCTACTAAGATTAAAAAAGAACAAGAGGAAGATCCAGTTTTACAGAACATTCGAAAATGGAAAGAAGAAAACCGTCGACGATCTTGGCCGGAAATATCAAACCTATGCACAGTAGTTAAGACGTATTGGGCCCAGTGGGACTCCTTATCATGAAAGACGGCTTGTTTAAACGAGTACACAGAAGAGGACAAAGTTGGTGGTTCCAAAGAGCAGAATAGCCGCAGTACTTCGTCAGTTACACGACAGCCCATCAGGAGGGCATTTCAGTGTAAAGAAACCTCTTTACAGAATTCGGAAACTGTTTTATTGGATGAATAATTCCGAAGATATAAAGGACTGGTGTAACAAATGTATCACCTGTGCCACGAGTAAACCTTCCGAAAAAAAAAATTTTGTGTCCATTTGAAAGAATACTTCACGAACTGGGCCGAGATCTACGTTTCTCCAGACCAGAAGGCCACCACTATTGCTGATATGTTGATCAAAGAGTACATCAGCCAATTTGGAGTGCTATAGTGATCAAAGAAGAAACTTCGAAAGTTATCTATTCCAGGAGATCTGTGATAAAGTAGGCATGAAGAAAACAAGAACTACAGCCTATCACCCGCAAACGGATGTAACGGTAGAGCGAAGGAATAAGATAGTTGACAAGTATTTGGTAAAAACGGTGTCCAATCACCAGCCAGACTGGTACCAGTACCATGCATTGTTTGCAATGGCTTACAGATCCGCTGTTAATGAATCAACGGGTTAAACACCAGCAAAAGTCCTATTTTTGACGCGAGGTGCGACTACCTTGTGGTCTAGAGTTTGGATATCGACCTGGAGAAGATGTAGCTGGTGAAGATTATGTGAACGAATTACGAAGAAGAATGGACGATATATACGAGTTGGTCCATTCCCATATTTAGATTGCTAGAGATTTAGAATTGCAAGAATGACAATATCTGGCTGTATAATCCAAAGAAGAGAACGGGTTGTTCTCTCAAGTTGCAGCAGTTCTAGGAGGGTCCTTACTTTATGAGGAAGACGACTAACGATGCCATCTGACGAATAAGCAAGTTCCCGAGAGCAAAACCGATGATAGTATACCATAACCGGCTGGCGCTTTTTGAAGGATACCATGACGCAGATCAGGAAGTGGAAGTAAACCAAGTCCTGACCTCACGTTAAAGGAATTCATGAGGGCATATGAATGTATCATTAAAGCCATACATGGTGTTATCACAACTTTTGATCCATCCTTTGCGTTTTGTTTCGGTTAGTGATATTATATATATTTTTAGTTTATCAACTTATATTAGCTCTGACATTTTTCCACGACTTCCCTAAATGTTTCATGTACCTTATCTCATATTCCTTTTCCCAGTATATAATTCCGTTTTCTGTTTAATCTGTCCAAATGTCCGAGGCATTGTCTGCATTTTTTTGAAGTCTAAGATTTTTTTAAGTGATAGATGAATAGTTCCTTGTCCCTATCCCCAAACTGGAGGGTCAGGTAATTTGAAGGAGTACTTACAAACATATCATTGAGCGGTTTTCTAGTGACATTACTTCACGTTCTGTACTTTTCATAAGTTCATTCTCTTGAAATCATAATCCCAATAAAAATAGCTAAAAATGTATCTTATCCATTGTTTATAAAAAAAAAATCTTAATATGTAGCGTTTGCATTAAAATTGCACAAGTATGCAGATACAACACCTTGAGTTTATAGCCTTAATTAGTATAACTCTTGCAAAGCCTGTATTTCAATATGACTCCAACCATATAAGTAAGTCACATACAGCTATCCAATTTTATTATATAGAATGATCATTACCAACCATTTAATTTTAAAATGTTATTGTGAAATGTATCGGCACGTAGTTTGATATGTAATTAAGCATCATTAAATGAGAATTTAAAATAAAAGAAAAATGTATTTGCAACGTATACTTTCTATTCGCGAAAGTTTTAATGCATGACAACTAATTTTATATACCAGTTATAATATGCATATTTATTAAAAATAGTATAATTACTAAAAATTGGATTAGTTTCTTAATCACGTTTCAATAATTTCAGTCAAATCCGCTTGTCAAAAAATGTGTAATTTGCTAAAAATTAAAGCAGCTGTAGATAACAAAAAAAGGGGCGAACATCTTTATCAGAATATATGTTCTTTAAAAATTTCTCCTTAAAGAAAAAGATGAGTTTCAAGCTTGTTTAAAAAAATTTATTGAAAAAAATAGTTTAGTTTCATCATCAGTGGCATTATGAACTAAAGCCTTCTTCAGAACAATTCTCCATTCACCCCTATCTCTGGAAACTCTTCTCTATGCTATAACTCCAATAGATTTTTAATCATCCTATAACGGTACCTATGTTTTGGTTTTCCTCTAGCTCATTATCCCATTGGCCCTCTTCGGTGAAAAACTTTTCTGACGTTAACACATATATTTGGTCTGTTGGGCATTTATATTTAGTCCCATTCTCTGTGTAGACGTCCTTAACGACCGGAATGCATCGGCCAGACTCTGTGGGCCTAGCTGTGATGTCAATGTTATTTGCATATCCAGCAACTTGTACAGATTTGTTAAAGATAGTGCCATTTGTGCGATCAATATTGTGGTTGAAGACTGGAATGGACCACGTACAATATCTGCGCTGTATTGTCCCCCACGACACTCTATCACCAAGGAACAATTTTAATTGAAAGCCGCTTCATTGCAGCAGGGGATTATAATACCAAACACACCAAGTGAAGATCAAGACTAATCACTCCAAGGGGCAGAGTTCTCCTCGATACCATAGAGTCAAATAATATGGATTATGCATCAACCAGCGAAACAACATACTAGGCCTCGGATAGAAATCAAACCAACGATTTGACAGATTTTGCTGTGGGTAAGAACATCCCTAGGGCTAATATAAAAGCTACATCATGCTACGAATTATCGTCTGATCACTCACCTATACTATTCACAGTTAAAACCCAAAAATTTGTCAAAATTGTCATTCAAAAAAACCGTTTAGTAAAGGGCTGACTCTTTAACTTATAAATGTTTATAATAACTCTTATATTTTTTATGCCACGCGCTTGTAACCTCCTCGGACCCCAAATTAACAAATTATTTTTCGCATTCGACGGCAAACGCAGTTTGTCCTCAAATGGTCAATAAATTTTCATGATTTGATTAGAATTTAAGTTAGGTCCTCCAATGGTCTTGAATAAAATTGTTAATAAACACGTGGCTATGGTCAATAAAATATGGTCTTGAATAGAATCGTCAAGAAAGCCGCGTTTTATGACTGAACTTCAGGAAGTCGCAGATAATGTGAATTTAGATGACTCTGATTTGGAGATTTCTCTCTTTTTCCTGACAGTGATGATGATGGGGATGAATGGGATGAACCTAGAAATCTGGATGAGAATGAAATAATTATTGAAAGTGAGGAAGAAAGGAGTGACGATCACGCTGAAATCAGTGACACATCAGACGACGATTCGGATGATGACATATGCTCTTGGCAACCCGGCTTTTAAAGGAGAGTTACACGGCAAATTCTATTCCTAAAAAAGACAGGAAAGAATGGAAGAGAATACACTTTACACCACAATTTGTCCAATATCAACCCTCTGTGCAAGATCTCTTGAATCCCGAAAATATTCCAAGACCTATTGACTACTTTAATAAATACATCGACAACCATTTTTTTGAATCCATGCGTTGTACACAAATATGAAGTAAGTAAATATAATATAAAAAAGTTTATAATTTACCACGAATCCGAATGTTTTGGCAAATGGATACCAGGGTACCAGTAGTTTTAGACAACATGTCAAGAAATCGTTTTTTTGCTATTTGAATACGACTCAAAATTGTTGACGATGATTCTGTAACCAAGGAGACTAAATAAAATGATAGATTCAACTGAAAAAGTGTCAATCGATGAGCAAATGATTCCCTTTCATGGAATAGTGATACTACAATTTTTGAAAAAACCAAAAGGGTTTTTTTTTTTATTTTTTGTTTTTTATGATTAGTAATCCCAAATTGTAACATTCTTTTGATTGGCAACAAAAAATCACTGCAATTCATGTTTGGGCCCGAGGAGGGTAAATAGGCTCACTAAAAAGATAGTGAAAAAACCCAATACTTAAAAAAAAAGAACATTCTATGACCAATAGGAACCAAGATAGCATTTTTTGCTTAAAATATCTTAAAAATGCTTAAAATAATTAAGAGCTGAAAATTAAACAGATTATAAGTGAAATTTTAGATTTCATGATTCAATTTATAGATGACATATACACAGAAGGTATAAAAAGATATAATCCGTTAAAATAATTGTAATACCCTTGCTGTTTAACATATACTCTGAGGAAATCTTTCACGAAGCAGTAGAAGATGTTGAAGCCGGAATTCGAATTAACGGAGAATGTATCAATAACATTAGATACGCAAATGACACGGTGGTATTCGCGAACAGTTATAAAGCCCTCCAGGAGTTAATAAATAGAATCACAGAAGTGAGTCAGAGATATGGACTTTAACTTAACATTAAGAAAACAAAATGTATGACGATCTCTGAGAAGGAACAGCAAATTGAAAGAACTAGTGTGAATGGTCAATCAACAGAAAGAGTAAAAACATACACCTACCTTGGTATGAACGTCAATGAAAATTGGGACCATTCTCTAGAAATAAAATCTAGGATAGAGAAAGCAAGATCTGCATTTTAAAAGATGGCTAAGCTATTTAAATGGCACGATTTATCAATTCCCATAAAAATCAGGTTACTACAGCGATATCATGTTCTCTTTAATTAAATGTGTTTCCTGTATTGCTATGATTTTTGATTTGCTATGTATTTTATATTATTTAAGTTCTTCTATTAGGTTAATTAATGCTCCCTCCTCGTATATTCCTCGTACATTCCGTGTCGCAAAAAAATTTGTAATATCTCGAGCCATCCAAAATATCTCTATATGGGATAGGTCAAAAAAATAATAAGAACTGGTCTACTTTCACCTCCCAGAAAAATCGGAAAATTCCGGAAAAATAAATAAGTATATCAATTTTTTTTTATTAAAAAGTTACTATTATATTATAATATATCTTTTATAGGCAAAAAATGACTTTTTTACTTTTTATGATTCTTAAAAAACAAAGTAAAATCAACAGTACGTCTTCAAGGATTTGCCATCAGCTATCCCTCATATTAATATATCTTTTAAAACCTTCAAAAACTTATATAAGACTTTTTCAGTTGTTTTTGAAGTTATACTTCTATACGCACGGTCGGCGTTGGAAATTTGCACGGGAGTGAATCTGTGAAACCATTACATATGTTAGATAATGAGTAAGAGAGACACATAAGATATATTTTCTCTCTCTTCCTCTCTCGAGAATAAAAATGTTCCTTTTGTATATATATTTAATATTATAACTATATTATATTATATATAATATTATATATATAATATAATATATATTAATATTATTATTTATGTGATATGTTTTGTATTATTTATTAAATGTTTATAATTATTTTAGGCTTTTGTATTTCAAAATAATCACTGTATGACAGACAACTGTCAATTTTGAAATCCGTTAGTATCATGTCTAATTGGCAAATCTTTTACTTGTTTGGTTCATACGCTGGTGTACGTGAGTTCGAATCCCAATATGAATTTCCTTTTTTATTTTTGAAATATTTAAAAACCTCACGTTAATGTTATTAAATATATGTAATATACGCAAAAATGCTAAATTTTAAAATAAAATGAAAATTTACAACATAATCCGAGTTGTTGGTTTTTTATTTTTATCTTCGTAAAGTAAGTTATGTATATTGGCAGTTTTAAATACTTATGAATATTGCATTTTAATTTGTATTGTATTATTATATTGAATTATGTTGCAGTGTATTGTATTGTAATTTTTATATTAATAACAAAATGAACAATGAGTAGAGTAGAGTAAACATACTGCAGAGTATGTGTAAAAAAAATTTTTTGCATTGAACTTCTTTTATATATACATATACGTATATGAAAATAAAAATATATATTTTCATTAAAATATTGATACAATCCTTCATTTACTATACTCCTATTACAGATCAAATGTTTATATACAGCAAACGATGCACCATATACCTATATACCTAATTCTTTTTCTCTTTCTGCTCTCTCTTATCTATAGCATTAAATATGTAATGATTGTGCAGATTGACTCCCATATAAATTTGTAACGGCGAACGCGTGTATACAAGTATAACTTCTACCAGCAGTCCCACTGGACCGCCACACCCTTTTTTTTTTTTGCTTTACTAACCTAAACATTATTCCAAAGGAATTAACTCACTGAAAGATAAAGTTGTTAACTTTACATAATAGGAATATTTTAAACCTATATAATAACACATATTTATCTCAGTTGTTAATTATTACAATAGTGTAGGCACGTTTTTGTTATTAATATTTATTAATTAATATTTTATTATGTTATTGTTACAACTTACTTTTTTTAATATTTTGAATGGTATTTTTATAAACTACTTTCTAAGAGGTCGTATTTTCTCATTAATCTGGTGTAGTAAACTATGTCGTTGTGAATTGGATAATACTTTTTTATTTAACACAATTTTTTTACGATCAGTTTTAGGAACATTTTTATTACAATTTGGAATTTTATTATTATTACTTCCGAATACCTATACTACTCACAATTAACCTTGTTCATCGACATTATCACGGTGCTACAATCCTTAAAGAACTCGACCGCTCAAGCTTTCTGCGCCATTCTGCTTTGTCCCTTGCTTGGAGTTTCCAGTTGGCAACGCGGATCTTCTTAGCATCTGACTGAACCGATCTTAACGTCATATTATATTGCTAATTGAATTTTCTTAAATAATGTTCAACTTGCTTGCTAAATTCTTCCCAATAATCCTTCGGTGCAAATCTTATCCCTGGCGAAATAGTGCTGATACAGTTTTTTAAACATAATACCATTTGACATTCGCTTTTAGCTTGGAAAGCTTTTTGCTCTATTCTTTGCATAGACCAGATAATATTCCTTTTAAGCTACAATATCCATATAATATGGCAGCTACGAGATATAGTCCATATTTGATTGTTAAATTTTTGCTACCTTAAATGTACAAAAAATGGAAATAAACTAGTTTTAAGGTTAATCTTCACCCTCAACCTTCACCTTCAAATATTTTCAACTTAATTGTGGATTTCTACTTAATGACTCTGTAATAGTTTCAAACCCTAACATAAATTACAGTTTTCTATCGTTATATCCATTGGCTGAGTTGCCAAATTGTGTAGACAAACAAACCAGATGCCGAGGAAAAATTAAATGGCGAATAATTGTCGACTAAAGGAAGGTGAACGAGCAAACCGTTGATGACCGATACCCAATTCCAAATATAACAGACATTCTGGACAAAGTAAGACGCTGCCAATACTTTTCCACCCTAGATCTAGCCAACGGATTCCATCAAATTGAAATGACCGAAGAAGATATCCAGAAGACTGCATTTAACGTTGAAAATGGCCACTATGCATACCTAAGAATGCCATTCGGACTCAAAAATGCACCCTCAACATTCCAGAGAGTAATGGATAACTTGGAGAAATATGTCTAGTCTAAATGGACGACATTATTGTATTTTCAATATCTCTTCAAGAACACTTGGTAAATCTTTAAAAGATTCTTTAAAAGATTTACCAAGTGTAAAGATTCACAACAATTTCTGAAGAAAAAGTAATGCTTATACTAATATAAAAATTACCACTCACACGATATGCAAGGAACACTAGTGTTTATAAATACTAAAATAATTAACTAAAAACGTCTAAATAGGTTTTTTATAGATATATTACTTGTAAATGCTAAATTTTATGACATCGTACTTTCAAAACAAAAGTTACAGTATCTACTATTCTGTAAGTTTCAGTATGGCCAGTTTAAAATTCAAACCGATAACATTCTTATTCAATTTTGTTGAAGTCTGCCAAAGTGTTCTACAAAGTAGTTGATATATCAACCCTGTTAGTGTGACGTTTCGTTTGAAGCGTTTCAAAGGTGAAAGTAATGCTATCTATCGATGATAAATATTACCGATGTTTCAGATGGAGCCACCTCTCTACAACACAATTTGGTGGTGGTGATGGATATCCTAATTTTACAGACATTATTTTTATAATTATTCTTTTATGATGGGAGAGATTTATTTTCAATCCAGAGCTTCTGAATGTGTCGCTCTGAGGAGACCTAATAAGGTCGAAATACGTATAAGCGAATAGCAGTAGTTCTGTGGACGTGGAATGCATATTGTAGATTTCCCTTGTTGGTTTATTCATGAATATGTGTTCCTTATATATTGTGAGAAGCCCAGTAGACAAATATCTGAATTTTAGTTTCGCCAAGGAACCATCTTCGGATTTCTACTATTTTTACTATTGAAGAAGTTAGCTGGTTCTATTCACATGTGTCTATAAAGCTTCAACTATTCTCAACTGTGCTTAGTTCAACTGTGTACCAGTTGATGATTGATACCCCTTGTTTTGCTCTATTTTCTTTAGAGACTCTTTTAAAAAAATGGAACTATTTTCCTCAACTTGCTGATCCTCTACATTTTCTTGGTTTCTATTAGGATTGATATATCAATATTCAACTATAGTAATTATTTTATTACTTCATTTATTGTATTTGGTCAACCTTGAACATTCCATTGTTCACATGGATACCATAATTTATAATCCTATTTCGATAATATCTCAAATAATTATAAATATCTCGCGATCCAGTAAATACAAGTACTGCGGTCCCCAAATAAATCATTACCCTAAATTATTGACAGTTGGTTGTCATTTACTAATAAAACTCATTAATTTTATTTAAAAGCAAATTAGATGTCATTAATAATATAATATGAGATAACTTTTTGATTTTATACTAATTGTAGAAAAATTGTAGATACAAAAAATATAGATTTTCGTTATTGAAGAATTATAAGAATTAAGAAAACCATTACTTTTTTCATATTGTGGAACGAAGATCTTCTTCTTCTTATTATTTAAGTGCCGTCTCCCAATCAGAAGTTGGATATCGTCATCTTATATCTATATCTAATATTTTTACTCTAGTCACCGCTACTCTGAAGAGTTCTATTAAACTGCATTTACACCAGTTCCTTAAATTTTTCAACAATGACACTCTCTTTCCCAAACTCCTTCCTTCTTTTATCTTTCCCTGTATTATCAATCTTAGTATTTCATATCGCTGCCTCCTCATTACACACAGATATTGAACTTTCTTATTTTTATTGTGTTTATTATTCCTTATGATACAGTTCCTTTAAAACTCTTATTTAGTGTCTTGACGAAAGCGGACCTTAGTAAAACATATCTAAAAGCAATACTGAACATCTATAAATGTCCTCAAAGCACTGTAAAAACAGGAAATACTTTCTCAAGGGTATTTACAGTAACGAAAGGCTTGAGACAAGGATGTTGTCTTTCCCCCACCGTATTCAAAATATATATCCAAGAAGCACTGCACCAGTGGAGACAAAAATGTGCGGGAATGGGGTTGAAGCTTAACAACCATTATCTGACAACGCTGTTCTTTGCAGATGATCAAGTACTAATTGCAAGCTGTGAAGAAGATGCAGATTATATGCTTAGAAAGCTCAAAGATGACTACGAAAAATGGGGGATGAGTATGAATATGTCTAAAACAGAATATATGCGAATAGGCAGTGAAGACGAAGACCCGGATTTGGAAATTAGACAAATGAAAAGGTGCTACGAATACAAATATTTGGGAAGTATTATCTGCAGTAAAGAAACAACGGAACGAGATATAGACTATAGAGTGCAACAAGACAGGAAGAGTGTTCAAATTCTGAATTCGATACTTTGGTCCAACAAAGCTACTATGAGAACTAAAATGACTATCTACAAAGTAATTGTAGAGCCCATTCTTACATATGGAGCAGAATGTTGGCAAATGACAGTAAAAGGAAAGAAAAAAGTTGACACGGTTGAAATGGACTACCTGAGAAGAGCTTGCCGTATATTAAGAGTAGAACGTATACCTAATTCTGAAATTAGAAGAAAAACAGATAGAGTACATACAACTTCTGAAAGAATAGAAACTAGACAGTTAATATGGTATGGACACGTACAGAGGATGGACGACAACAGATGGCCAAAAAGAGCTATGGAATACAATCCAAGCAATAGAAGGAAACGAGGAAGACCAGCCAAGTCTTGGATACAAGGTGTTATGGAATCCATGAAAGACAGAGCCATTGATGAAGACACCTGGAGAGATATAGCTGTAGGATCCCCGCTTATATATATATATATATATATATATATATATATATATATATATATATATATATATATATATATATATATATATATATATATTATTCCGTATTCTTTGCCTATTTCTTGCAAGACTTCCGTGTTCATTTCCTTCTGTGTCAGAATCCTGCTGTAACATCACATTTCTAATGACTAGCTTGTTTATGTATTTTTATTTATGTATGCGGGGTAAAAACGCAAAAAAATCGATTTACGAAGAATCTGTATTTGAGATCTGTATATAAGAGATTTGCCGGACACAATATAAGACAAAAAGAATACCGATGGAACAAAATTCTTATAAGTTGGAGACCGTGGGAATATAAACGAAGCAGAGGAAGGCCCCAAATGAGATGTGCAGATGATATCAAGAAGCACGTGGGCTCTAGGTGGATGACTGTAGCGACAGACAGAGAAGAATGGAAAAGGATTGGGGAAGCCCATGTCCAAAGATGGACCGAAGAAGGCTAATTAAATAGATAGATAGACTTGATTTTATAAAGTTGTTAAATAAACGTGGCGCGATTTTGGCCACTTTTTTTCAATTACTCTAGTACGTTTTTCAAAATAACCAAACTTCTGCTATAAAATACACCCAAAACAGTTTTTTATTCATATGTTAAGTGCCTCATATTTATTGCCACAACTTAAAATTGAAATCTCATGTCATGGGTTTTAAAGATTGATCTCTAAAAATGGAAATTTTACTACAAATTTTACCTCACGAGAATCGTAAAAAATGGAAAAAATCACGCCACGTTTATTTATTTAATAATCGTCTCCCGTTTTATACCGCTGTCGCGGCTTTGGGAGTATAGCAGGGTAGTCTGCTATATCTAGGGCCTACGGTATACAAGGAAGGTAACATGGCCAGTGCTACGCTTCAACCGTCTATTATTACCCCTGGTTTTACCCAAGGTACTCATTTTTATTCAGGCTGAGTCGACCTGGGGCCTATAGACATTTTTAAAATGTCTAGATGTTCTTGCCGGCGGTGGGATTCGAACCCCGGACCACCGGCTTGCGAGTCAAGCATCCTACCGCTTGCGCTACGCAGGCCCTGTTTATTTATTTAACATCTTTATAAAAACGGAGTTTATTCTCTGCAAAATACCGAAAATGAATACGAAAGCTGCACTCTCTACTTTTAAAACGCTTCTTGATTTTTGTGGATAGGACACTTGGATGAAAAGATATCGAATTTTTACCGTCGAGGTGATACAAACTTTATTGAACATTGATTTCGCGCGCGTAAATGACATTTAAAATCGACGGTCGCTTCAAGCGTTGCTTCTAAGAGAACAGTTAATTCTACTTAAAAAGTGCTAGTAACAATTTTGTTTTAAATCATCTCAGCTATACATTTTTTATGGGAGGTTTTAGGGGAAAGCCAGGGGGAAAAAGGGGTAAATTTTTTTGCATCTCTTTTGTGGTCCCAAAACTAATATTTTTGGCAACATTCAGCTTGTTCCTATGATTTTTGGGGGACAACTTTCTGACGACTGGACTAATTATTATCGAGTGGAGACCAAGACAAGAAGTACTACGGAGCAGAGAGCGCCCACTGGACTGACGACCTGAAGCGAGTTAGCAATAACGGGATGCAAACCGCACAAGACAGAGACAGCGGGAAAGAGATGATGGAGACCTATGTCCTAAAGCCTGCTAAGTAAATAATTAATATTATTAGGAAGCTATTCTCTTAAGGGGTTTATCATAGGCACATTTCCCCTAGTTCCGTAGATTAATGGTTCCGTGAGCAAACATATCCCTAGTACAACAAAGAGTATAAAAACCATAATTCACCCTACGGCCCTTTATAATAAAGATATCTAAATTATAAACAAAAAACGAAGAAGAAAATATCTATGGAACGAAGTGTTTTAACAAAACATTTCCGAAGAGTCAGAACAGATGAAAATTATTGGAGAAAGAAACTATTGCAGGAATTGGAGAGTTTTATATTTTACTGGAATATTTGGGCGATTCCTGAAATAAATGCAAGAGACTACTTTCTAAAGAGTTAAAGAGTAGGAACAAGAGAACGAAAATCTATAAATAAACATTGGTGATCATAACTAGAGGAAGGTTATAATAAACAAAAGAAAGTATTAATATTTTTCTCCGCTTTCTTTTGTTAAAAAAATTAATAAATTTTTAAAAATGCAAATTGTATGTAAATTATTAGTTTAATTAAGAGTATGCTGATAAGACACACAATGTGTAAATTAGCAGTTATAAGAGTTTAGTTTAATCAACTAGTGTACGGTGTTTATATTTGAAAAAGAAGCGTGCATATTATATTTTTAAATTGTCAAATAATATTCTCACCTGTGTCAGGTGTTTGAACAATCGTGGGAACATCATTTAATGGCAATAGTTTTTCCCTTGCCCTGTCTTCATTCAAATCACTAAATTTATAATTACTATCTTCAGATCGCGAAATTTTAAATCGGCGCTGCTCTGACATTTTCTTCAATATTTATTTTAAACTTGAAAAGTTCTATATGAATTTAAAATCACTTTTAAAACTTAAAAGTTATAAGTTCATTTCAAATAAAAATCAAACAACCTCCGGAAGTGAGAAAAATATTATTTTCTGTTTTGGACAACCCGCACAAATTGTTTGATAACTAACACTTGTCATATATCGTATTGTTTATACGCGACATCTACACTGAGCTGTTATCAGTCGCTTTCACAAGGTGGATACAATCCGACAATCAAATAAAGGTGCATATTCCAAAATAAGTTAACTTAAAGCCAACGTTGGCTTCCATCTAGCGGAGAATAGCTTCACAATATTTCGGAGTTTAAGACGTTTGAAAACCGCCAAAATCATTTTAAAAGATCCTAACCATATCCTAAAGGTATCCCTTATACACAATAGATAGGAAGTTGACCTTAAATAGCAGAATTTTTGTTTTTACTGCACAGAGGGTTACAAGTTTATTGAATACACACACCACTTGGATATCGACTGACGGAAATATGAGTAAGCTGGATGTCTCGGCGTCTAGACAGATCCGGAGTAGCTATTCCTGCCTGATACAATAATTTCTCCCTACTTTCATAAAAAAATATTTTTATTTCCTACTATCCTAAGTTTGTCGCGCCGTCTAATTGTTGTTATACTGCCATGTATATGTATATCACTTGGGTTTGGGTTTGTCTTTGGATAATGAAGTATTTCACAAGTATTTAAAATTAAAATTTGCATATGACAACTAAAAAGAAAATATATTACACATAATTAATATTACAGAATATGCCAAAACTGTTGATTTAATTAAAAAAAAATTATATAGCAACTCTTGTATGAAAAATCGAAAAATGGACAATAATAAAAATTCTGTTGTGTTGCTCAAGACAGAGACAATTGGTTATGTAGGGTAGACCGGGGCTAGTTGTGTCACTTTGGACAAAATAATTTTTAACATCTTTTTCAAAATAATTTTAGGGCTATTAAAATACGTTAATGAGGTACTATTTTTAATTGGGAATCATTATTTGAGGGCATTATCAAGTTTTAAATAATACCTTATAGTATGTAAATAGTTTTACAAATATGTACATATTGTCACAATTTACCACAATATGGGGTAAGTTGTGACGAGCTTGGCGCGGGTTGTGACAGTGACAACATTTTTAAATATAATAAACTTTAGTTGGTATAATAAACATAATAAATTAATTTTATAGTTACATAAATGTTTAATAAATGTAATATATAAGAAACAAATGTGTAGAAAAAAACATCTGGTGAATTAAAGTAAAAAACAAAGACAAAACTTAATCGCTATCGTCAATTCGTGTTTATTCTACTACTAGTTCTGACTGGCAGTTTATGCAAACATAATAATCATCTTTTGCGCACTTTACATGAGCCCATCTCTTAGATTCCATACACAGCACCTAGTCTTCTCCTAACCTAGACTCTTTGTACGGTCCCATACAAACTAAGCAAAAGTAATCTTCTTCCTCTTGTTCTTCTTCTGGGCTATCTTCTTTTTTTTTCTTGTTACAGTATTTTTCGTTTTCGCTGCTTTTTATTAGGCGATAGTTTTTTTAGTCAAATATATTTTTTTATTTTATCCTCTTTGCACTTCGTTGTTCCCTTCCTTTTTAACTCTTCAATGCCAGTTTTCTTCTTGACAGGTGTGCTAGTCAAAATTGCAGATTTTAAGCTCTTGGGTTTTTTATTTTTTCAGGGATCAGCTTTTGGCCAAGGTCTTATATCGATAGGGCTGACAGGCAGAACTGCTGCATGAGATGATTCTGGTAGGTTAGTCTGCGATGATCCTGGTGGTTGATATGGTCCTGTTTGGTTTACATGGTTGATATGGTCCCAGTCCCTGTCTCGTCTATATTCCAAATATCATTTTGACTTAATACTAATTCTAGGTTTTGAAAAAAGTGTTCATCTCTTTGGGCTAATACCATAAAATATTTTTGCTACCTAAACAGCATATTCACAGAGCTCTTCTTCTTGTAACTCATTTCTACCCCTCCATCTGGGTTGGTTTGTTATTTATTTTTTATATATCTAAGTAAGGACATTTGGTTAACACTACATTTTTGAGCAGCTTACCTTAGACCACATGATCCAGACTTCACATGTAACGAGGCTGACTCGTAACTTTGTATTACTTCGACCACGTTCTGTTTTCCTTTTATAATTTCTCATCATTATCTGTAACAAACCCATGAACACGCATTAAAATTTATAGGGGTATATTGTAACACTCTCCCACCGTACGTCATTTACATATTGCCACTCGCATAGACCTAGACACATCGTAAAGAAACCAAACTGTGTCTTACTAGAGAGGAATAAACAAGCAATCTATTATAACTAAAATAAGTTTCGTACCTTGTGGTTTGAAAGGGGAATAAAAAGATATCAAAGATAATAGCAAAATTTTACTTACTTACAACGAAATGACATAAAATGTTATAAAGTGGCAGAATCGCATAGCATCACAACCAAACTACACACAGAGACTGGGCCTATGCGGAAGAAGAATTCTGGAAAACCGGGCGGTGCTGCTATCTATGGTATGTCTGTAAAACTATTTTGTCACAGCATGCCCCTGTCACAACTAGCCCCGACCCACCCTACTTTAGAAAGGAACTACAAAGTTAAAGGAGTTTTATTGTTTCATATAGTAAATCTACCCCCAAATAAATAAAGGAGTGTGCTTTTGAGAAAGAGGTGAATTAGTCCCTATGCACTAGAGTGCTTTAAGGTGAATTATACACACTTTTCGTGCATATTTGCACAGAAAAGTTGTTTAAAATTAAATTTCCTATCGAAATGATACCTCTAAAGTCAAAAATAATTTTTTTTATAAAAATATATTCAAATACATCAAAAAGAAAGGCAAATCAATTACCTTTAAAGAAAATTGCGTTTTTCGTGCTTTTTGCTTCGTTTTTGAATACATTTTTGTAAAAAAAAATATTTTTGACTTTAGAAGATGACATTTCAATAGAAAATTTAATTTTCAACAACTTTTCTCTAGATGTATATGTACGAAAAGTGCATAGAATTCATCCTAATTCACCTTAATGTATAAGGACTAACTCACCCCTTTTTTATATTTAACCAATAAAACCTCTTTAAAGCTGTAGTTTCTTTTAGCCCTCTATTCTTGGGTATATTTAATAGCCTAATATAGTTTCTCAGATAGGGAAAAGAATAATCTCATAATTTCCTATTATAAAATACGACTATGAGTATATTATGAAAGCCAAAAGGAATGAAAAATCACTTTTTATCGGACAGGAACCCTTTTGCGGAATTGGTAAAAAATTGAATTAGAAGTAAATATCAAAAGAGCCAAGCATTGGGAGGACTAACATGACATTAGATAATCAAAACAACTTCTAGGATAATCAAGTTTTAACAAAAAAAGACTACGTAGTTTAACAGGATTAGTTATAAACCATTGTCTGAGATATAATCCACCACTGAGATATAATCTGAAAGCTAACTGTGATTGGAATGTCAAAAAATCCTCGCGCTTTTAAAGGGTTGGTCGTCTTCCAAGACTGGTTTCATAAAAAGTTCGTAACTCAAGTAAAGTCTTATTTAAAAGGCGCTTCTTCTTCTGGATAATGCTAGTGCTCATCTCAATAAGGCAGTCCTAAGATCTGACGATGAAATTAATTTCTTTTTTTTTCAGCGTGTTTCATCAATAATTGCCCAACCAATGGATTAGGATGTTATTAAGACAATGAAACGCCTCTACCGCAGAGAATTTATGATGAACTTGTTTAATGAAGTAGATGCAATTTTTGCAGTGACAAATGCATGGAGTGGAGTAAAAGGAAGGACTTTCAAAAGCCTTTTTTACAAAATAATGACACTAGAGGAAGATAAATACATCATTGGAATAGTCATTGAGATATTTATTTTGGTTGTGATTGTATAGCGTGCCATGGAAATTTTATTTGACATTTCCTAGTTGATGCACCAATAAATATTTTATTAATTTATTATCTATCACTGAAATTGTCAAAAAATGGCAGCCGGGTTTCTGCATGATACCCTGGTTAACGCCTACAACTCATAATACCATATATAACATTATATATAGATCATTTATGGCACAGTCTATCACATTGAAACGTTAAAATATCACAATGTGTTATTAAAAAAATATGTAGATAAAATCAAATTTAAAATATTAAATTAAATGTTCAACAACATTTCCCTGTTGCTGCAAACATTTATTAACTCATTCAATTATGGACGTCATTGTTGCCTGCCTTTGTGCACTGGTGTTAGTGCAAATATATTCCTAACTCTTTCTTTAGTTGTATATGATTATCGTATTTTATTTTTTATAAACCACCGGTTCAATTTTTTCACATGCGAAAATTCATGTCATTTTTTCGCTGCATTACTAGCTACCATTTTACCACAATTTTACAATTATTTCTCATTCTTCAACCCTTCCTACTCACATTTTAACCCCACTCCATTAGAAATACAGACAGTTGTAAGATAGCAAACAAGAAAGACTCTCTATTGCCTGTTACCTATTGTTTGGTACAGACGTACGGCTCTCTTGCTTGTTACCTATCGTTTGGTACAGACGTACGGCTCTCTTGCCTGTTGTCTATCGATGAAAACAGACGCTCTCTCTCCCCTGTTGACTGTCATTTGGTGACAAGGGTTTCTCTCTACTGTTGACTGCCGCTAATTAATTATCTTTCTTCTGCTTTTAGTTACGCGAAAAATACCGCAAATACTGTTTTAAATCGTGTACAGACGCAAAATGTGCTCTATCTCGCGATCTTAGTATTAGTACCGCAAAACACGTGTTCAGAAACCGGTACCCGGACAGATTCCGCATATGAAAAACAACCGCGAGTGTAAGCCTGTCAATACCGCGAGTGTGTGGATATTGGTAAGACTTTGTATAAACTTAATTTGCTATTGTCTGTATAACCTTTTACCACATATCCTAATTTATTTGAACCAGCCCTATATAATACAGTCCTCATTAACTGAAATTATATTCATAATTTCACATATGTACACCCTTTTTGTACACCACCAAATGAAAAAAATCTTAACGCGATAGATCAGGAGGACTTAGAGCTCACAGATAAGGACTTTTATTTACCATCTATCTTCTTTCAAATATTTCTTCCAGACATTGGCCAACGGCTCTAGTTCTTTGCGGTTTCTCGACGAACTTATATTGGACATCTTTTTGTTAGATGGGCATTATTTAAGAAATGTACAGCAGTTTAGAAATAAGGCCTACAGGTATGTTTTTTCAAAATTCTTTGAATTTTTGAAAATGACAATCGCAAATGACGCATCACATCTATTATATAGGCATTAGGATATGCAGTTAAAAATGTCAAAACTTATCATTTAAACGTTATTAAAACTAAATATTTATAAAGATACAGCTTGCCAAATCGGACACTTTTATAATATAATTGGTCACTTCTCGTAAAACACTCGGTGTAACGTACCATCTCTATATTGAGAGTATCATCAAAAGTAGTTCTATCGAAATGCGTAATAATATACAGGACGCTATACTTAAAATAAGGAAGTTTTAGTCAACGGAAGTGGTAGAAGGAAGCTATAAATATTTTAGATAATTAGGCATATCATAAGTTATTCTCTAAAATGTCTAATTAGTTCTACGAAAAAATTACCCTGCATAAATCTTATATGTCTCAGTGTAGTTCTCACAGCTTTTTGGATGGCCTATAAAGATGTTCACCAAGATCCTTTTTGTTCTTGATGTGCCTATCCGTGACGGATTTTCTTGATCATCATGGCAATTTTTCTCTTGTCTGTATATTCTAATGTTCTTCTGAAAGAAAGATAAATAGCAAGCGCAACATTGGAAGACGGGTAGTTTTAGAGACGGAGAAAATTAAAATCACTATAATGATTTGTTATGTCCGATAGGAGAAGGAAGTCAAGAAGAAGAAGGGGTAGTTGTAGTGCATTACTCTTCCTAATGGAGTTTGGTTGACGAAGAGTTCACCTGTTATCTATTTCTTGCTAATTATTATGAGCTTTATCTTCCCAAAATAATCCGTGTGACTCTCATTTCCTCTAAGGAAAAATTCACACAATACAAATACTTGGGTATCAAAAGGATTGTGCTATTAAGGAGTTTTTTTTATTATATCAAGCCCTAACTGACTTTTTGTGTTAGAGTATCCCGCAAATTCTATAACGCATCTGATCGTCGTCTTCAACACCGCATTGTGCACGGTATGACATAGATATTCACCCATATAGTTGTTTCATTTTGTCTAATAAACTCTTCGGAATGATAGTAGTTCATTCAGTAGTTGTCAGCGACCTTTGGCACTATTAACATTATTCATATTTCAGTTATATTTGTCTCACTGCTCTCCAAGACAAAATTCACTTATCCTAGATACTTTTGTGCAAAATGAATTGGGCTCCAGTGGACTTTTTCTGTGTTATCTAGCCCTAAGTGAACTGGTATGATAGAGTGTCTAATACAAATTTTCTGGCTCGTCTGGACATCACAAGCAATATTGCATTTATTATTATTATTATTGTAAAAATTGCATTAAAGGAATTTCCTTGTTTCTATTTTCCACTCAGAAAAATATTACAAAATGTTTGGGATTATGTTCATTGTTAATATGTTAATATAAGAACTCTATAATTTTTCTATAAACTCAATAAATGTACAACCAATTCTCTTTTATCCAAAAAGAATAGTACTGTAACGAGATTAAATAAAACGAGCGGTTCGAATTTATATACATATATTTATTTATAACTTTACAGTTCGGTAGTATCTTAACAACTCACTCTACTTCTAACATTGTTGCCTATATATACTACAGTTACTGTATCGAGAATATTCTGGCGTTGTCCCACCTCTAATTCACCTACGTGACCGGTTATTCTCTCTCGCACTCGATACGCCGCGAACTTTCGAGAGTATTAGAGATGCAATGCAACCGTTACCTGGGCCATGCCAAAAGTATGTTCGTAACACTGCTCCCCTCTTAAATCTGATCGTCCCGATCAGCAACTCCGGTAGGCACAGCATGGCGGAATCTACAGGACTCTCCAGCTCTGCATGAACCCTTTAGAAAGAAATAACAGTCTACTGACTTTGAAGGATACGATCCCATCGGGTTAATGCAACACACAGTAATTCGTACGCCGGTGTCTCGGAAGATCACTTCAAGCATGCTTCTGACAATCTTCCAGTCCAGATTATCTAGTGCATGGCCTATCTTGGGTAAGGCCAAATTCTTGATGTCGTAATTGCACACAATTTTCTTCAAATTAGTTAGAGCACGCCATATATCCTCGTAGCTTGCCCTGTCTGTATAAGACTTCCTGGTCACCATATACAGCAAAGATCGGGAACCATCTTCTAATCTCAGTACTCTTCCAACTTTAGGCTGCTGGTTTTTTAACTCGTCCAAACGACCGAATTTCTTATAAAATACGGATGAGATTCCTTTAGTCATCTCAAGATCTTGGGCAACACAGTGGGCTAGAGAGACGTTATGCGGAACACTAAAAAGATCCTGCTGAACTTCTGTGGTCACGCCGAATCTAGCACTCTTTCTCTCTGCGTAATTTGACATAAATTCATTAAAGCTTGGTCGCCGGTCATCTTTGATCTCATGTTGAAGGGTTCGTGCTTCTTCTGTTTCATTTGAGCCAGCATATGGTGCAAGACGATTTATGTGAACTACTTTTGGTTTACCTTTCGGCAACTTCTTAATTCGGTATATTACGTCATTTATTTTCTTTTTAATTTCATATGGACCTTCCCATTGTCTTTGCAGTTTGGGAGACAAGCCTCGACGACGTTGTGGATTATAAAGCCAAACAAGATCGCCTACTTCATAGCTTTCACTCTTACATCGAGAATCATATTGATCTTTCATTCTGTCACTGGCTATCTGGATGTGTTGTCGGGCAAGTTCATGAATGTTGTTCATTCTTAACTTCAGGCGGTCGACATAATCTTCGCTTGCAACATGTTCTTCGGAAGGTCTGCAGCCAAACTCTAGGTCGCAGGGTAAACGAACTTCACGACCTAACATCAGGCAGGTTGGAGTCTGGCCTGTAGTTTCATTCACGGCCGAGCGGTAGGCCATTAGGAATAAATGAATGTGCTGGTCCCAATCTCTTTGATGTTCTGATACAACTTTGGACAGGTGTTTACCCATTGTTCGGTTCATTCTCTCGACCATTCCATCTGATTGAGGATGCAGGGGTGTCGTTCTGGTCTTATTGACACCAATCAATTTACAAACGTTTTGGAAAAGGGTTGACTCGAAATTTCGCCCTTGGTCGGAGTGGATCTCCAAAGGAACACCAAATCGGCTAAAGAATTCTTTAACAAGTACCTCTGCAACGGTAGCAGCTTCTTGATTTGGTATCGCATAGGCCTCAGTCCATTTCGTAAAATAATCCATGGCTACCAGGATATATTTATTTCCATCATTTGTCTCTGGAAGTGGACCTGCAATGTCGATTGCTACTCTTTCCATAGGACTACCAACATTGTACTGTCTCATGGGTGCCCTCTTTTTACCAGCTGGACCATTACTGGTTGCACACAGTTCACATTTCCGGCACCATCTTCTTACATCATCTTTACAGTTCACCCAATAGAACCGTTCTCGAACCTTTTGCAGAGTCTTCGTGATACCAAAGTGTCCACCTGATGCACCGTCATGCAACTGACGCAATACTTCTGACACTTTACTTTTAGGTACAATCAACTGAAGCTTAGTTTCTGTACCATCATCGTTCTCAAAGGTTCTATACAGAAGATCATCTTTCAGCACTAGGCAATTCCATTGGCTCCAGTAACACTTGACTTCTGGACTACATGCACTAATGTCTTGCCAAGAAGGTCTCTCACTTCGACGCATCCAATCCAATACTCTTTTTATACATGGATCATCTGCTTGAGCGTCTTGTAGCTGTTGAGGCTGCCATTGCTCATTAATGACGGTGGTTCGTCTCACGGGGCAAAGTCGTTCTTCTAATTTAAGACAGTGATTACAATTTGCACTGCACGGCCGTCTCGAAAGGGCATCAGCATTTGAATGAACTCTGCCAGCCCTGTGTTCGATCTCGTAATCATATTCTTGTAATCGTTCTAACCATCTTGCCATCTGGCCCTCCGGATTACGAAATTGTAGGAGCCATTTTAGAGCAGCGTGATCCGTGCGAAGAAGAAACTTTCTGCCATACAAGTATTTATGGAAATGCTCACAAGCCTTCACTACGCCTAGCAATTCTCTTCTGGTAACGCAATAGTTTCTTTCTGGTTTTGACAAGACTTTGCTAAAGTAAGCGATGACTTTCTCCTGTCCATCTTGGATTTGGGAAAGAACAGCTCCTATTGCACTGTTGCTTGCATCGGTGTCCAACACAAATTTTCCTGCCTGTCTAGGGTAGCTTAAAATCGGTGCGCTGATCAGAGCCATTTGTAAGTGTTCAAAAGCTCTTTGACACTCTTCGCTCCATGTATATTCTTTGCCTTCTTCTGTCAACTTTGTTAATGGCTTGGAGATATTGGCAAATCCTTTGACAAAACGGCGGTAATATGTACATAGGCCAAGAAAACTTCTAATTTCGTGTTTATCTCTTGGTACTGGCCAATCCTTAATCGCTGCAAGTTTTTCAGGATCAGCTGTTACACCATTACTTGCTACAATATGTCCCAAGTACTTCACTTCTCGTCGAAACAAGTGACATTTCTTCGGACTCAACTTCAGATTCGCTGCCCGCAATCGTTGAAAGACTTCTGTTAGATTATTGGCATGTTCATCGAAGGATCTTCCAACTACAATTACATCATCCAAATAAACCAGGCATGTTTTCCATGTTAGACCTCTTAAAACTGCATCCATTAATCTTTCAAATGTGGCCGGGGCATTACATAAACCAAAGGGCATAACTGTAAACTGCCAAAGCCCTGATCCTATCGAGAATGCGGTTTTTTCACGATCAGCTGGCTCCATGTCTACTTGCCAATATCCACTTTTCAGATCGAGTGTGGAGAACCAACGAGAACCAGAAAGTGTATCCAAAGTATCGTCTATTCGGGGCAAAGGATAACTATCTTTTTTAGTTACTGCATTGAGCTGTCGGTAGTCAATACAAAAACGTGTTGAACCATCTTTCTTCTTTACTAGCACTACTGGTGATGTCCATGGACTATTTGATGGTTCAATTACCCCTTGTTTGTTCATATCTTTGATGATGTCTTCGGCTTCATCTCTTTTCGCAAATGGAAGTCGTCTAGGTTGTTGTCTGATTGGCTGAGCGTCTCCGGTATTAATTTTATGCTTTACTATGCTTGTTTTGCCATTATCCTTCTTATCCATGGCAAAAACATCTTGAAATTCTATCAGCATAGACTTCACTTTTTTTGTTCGTTCATCATCAAGGTCTTGGCACGTTTTAATCATCGTCTCAACAAGCTCCTTTGGATACTTAGATTTCGACGGTTTCTCATTAGTATTCATGGAACAAATCGAAGCCACGGGAACACACTGTCCGATCAAAGTTCTTTTACTTAACTTAATAGCATTTCCCTTTAAATTCATAACTCTTACAGGGACGACATCTCGAATTCTCACCAAAGCTTTTGCCGTTAGGAACTCGGCATTATTCACATCTTCGACCATCCTTAAACTTCCCTCTCGGCAGTTACCATCAGGTCTGGTCATCAAAATTTTCTCACTATTACCGGGTATTGTTACGTCACAAGTAGTTATTAAGCTGATAACGTCTTCTTTGTCTTCATGAAACGGCAACTCTTCACCACTGATCTCGAGAACTCCATCTTTGACATTCAATACAGCCCCAACTTTCCTTAGTAAATCCATCCCCAATATGAACTCATCGGAGATCTCTGCAATTAATACTGTATGTTTCACTGTGGTCTGGCCAATGGATACTGACATATTAGCCTCGCCATATGTATTAATTATCTCACCAGTTGCTGTTCTAAGCTTTACTGTTGCAGGCAATAATTTAAGATGGCCTCGTACTACTTCTGGCCGTGCAATAGTTCTCGTTGCACCTGTATCTACCAAAAACGATCTACATTTATTATTGATACGACCCTCTATGTACAAGCTATGAATTCCACCTGAGGACGTAATGTTCACAGTTACTATGGGGGCTGTGTTTCTCGAGGTCGGCAGTTGCCCCTTGTTGTCGACCCGTTCTAGTTTTCCGACTGTTGTATCATTTTCTTGCAATTACGGCGAATATGACCTACGTCACCGCAATTCCAACATCTGGGCTGGCGTCTCTTCGGCATCGTGTTACGAACTACTTTTCGTACCATTTCTTCCAGACGTTCATCGTTTGGTTCGTCGCCTTCTTCAATGGTTCTTACTCGATGACTCCGTGAAGTTTGACTGGCTGTTTCATGTTCCAAGGCAATAGCGAGCGCTTCATCTAGAACTTTTGGTCTTGCTAGTCGTAAAGCTTTCTGTAATTCACTTTCTTTTAACCCATTGACGAAGGTATCTACAGCAATTTCTTCTAAAATGTTGTCTGGTACCTCCGGATAAGCCAACCGCACTATACGAGCAACATCTGCTTCAAACTCTTGCAGATTTTCACTTGCTCGTTGAATTCTACTTCTTAGTTGCGCCTTGTAGACTTGTTGTAGATGGGCATCTCCATAACGTTTGTCTAGTCGGGTAAACAAGGTCTGGTAACATTTTTCTTGACCCTTAGGAATCGATCTTAGGATATCTGCAGCATCACCTCGTAAAGCAGCAGTCAAGGAAACAGCTTTTTCTTGTTCTGTCCAATGATTGGCTGTCGCAATAGCTTCAAATTGTCTAAGGTATATGGACCAAGAAGACTTTCCATCAAATGGTGGCAATTTGAATCTCATATTATGTGTCGTTTCGTCTCTAGGTGATTCTTCTTTCACTACCGGATCTAAGGCTATTGTATTAACTGTTGGTAGCACTTTTGTATTAGTTATCATGCTCTCTAACTGTTTGATCTTGTCTTCTACGTTGTTTACATTTTTCTGTATGTTATCGAATGTTCTTGAGACTTCTTCAAATTTCTCATTGTTTTGATTACATACTTCTTTAATTATTTGAGAAGTCTCGTCGAATCTTCTAGACACATTTTCAAATTTCTCGTCATTTTGTCTAGCTATTTCTTTAATAATTTGAGACGTTTCATTGAATCTTTCATCATTCTTTCGAGAAGATTCTTCAATTTTTTGCGAAGTTACTTCAATCATTTGAGACGTTTCATCGAATCTTTTGGAAACAGTCTCGAATTTATCATCAGTTTTTTTAGAAGTTTCTTCTATCTTCAATAAAACTGCTTCTTCTGCTGACTGAAAATGGAATGTCTCTGGATCATCTCCATTCTTGTTAAGAACATTCTTCAGTCGTTCTTGGAGGATCTTCTTGGACCCGTTGCTATCTTCATCGCGTTCTTCTAGTTGCTCTCGCAACTGTTTTACTGAGAGTTGTACTAGCAGCATCTTTCTTTAGGCACACACGTACTTTTTTAAATGTTCTTTCGTACAAAGGGCACTACCGAACTACGCGGATGTTCCCGACGAACAATACTTTTCAAAAGTTCAAAAGTCTTTTCCAAAAATCACTGCTGAATTTATTTGCAAATCTCACACCGGACACCAACTGTAACGAGATTAAATAAAACGAGCGGTTCGAATTTATATACATATATTTATTTATAACTTTACAGTTCGGTAGTATCTTAACAACTCACTCTACTTCTAACATTGTTGCCTATATATACTACAGTTACTGTATCGAGAATATTCTGGCGTTGTCCCACCTCTAATTCACCTACGTGACCGGTTATTCTCTCTCGCACTCGATACGCCGCGAACTTTCGAGAGTATTAGAGATGCAATGCAACCGTTACCTGGGCCATGCCAAAAGTATGTTCGTAACAGTACCCTTTAAGCTACATAGTTACTATGTACAACCAAGTAACAAAACAAAATAATTATTTCATTGTATTTTAAGAGCGATTTCGGGAGTGGAAATTAAAACTTAAAAATAAACATATATTTAACTGAAATTATGGTTAATTCTAATTAAATAATTTATTAATATTAATTTAATTAGAATTATTTAATAATAATTCTAATTAAAAGTTTAATACCAATATCAAAACAAAACAGGCAAAACATTTATAACGCTGGTTTTAATAATTAGTTATAATCAGTAACTACTGAAATTGTTCAAAAAAATAGCGAGATTTATAATATAAGTTTTAGACAAGGAATTCAAAAGAACAAAATATAATTACATACCATGAATATTCTATTTTAAAAATGCACAAAGCAACAACATATTATCTAAAATTACTTTTAAAAATAAAAGTTAGAGTAAAATTTTGTAATGACAGGTTTTTACTCGAAACGACATTGAAATTATCTGAAACCGATACTGAACATTAAAGGTGATAAGAATAGTCAAATGTGTGCAAAACTGTATCCAATCGATAAATAGGGGAAAGCGTCAAAGTTGTGTAATGCCACCGATGTTGCTCATTATTTAATCAGAGCAAGTCTTTACAAACTAAATAAGAATTAAAAGATACTAGCCATCACTTAATTGTTGAACTATATACTCATGTTCCTATATATTCGTTGCTACTACTATAAGAAATTGTTGCTTAGTATATCAAATAAAGTTATAACGACAATCTTCAAAAGTTCTCATTTCAAACTACACAATTTTATTGAAAGCCATGAAGACTTGACATTTAATCAAAAACAAACAAAATATTTAATAACGTGGCAGCTTATTCCAAATTCCAGTTATCAATTTTAATATCCCCTATTAGCCTGTAAATTTTAAAAAGTTTAAATTATAAATAAACTTGCTTCTGTTAGAAATTTGATTTTGTGCACAACTACTGACTTTTCGTTATACATTTTTACGTAAATTATACATGTCGCAGAATTATATATACATTTCGCAGAATTATACAATCAATTCGCAGGATATACAATTTCGCAGAATTTTTATACTATCTGACTGTGGTTTTGATATTTATATACTTTTTGAATAATTTTGAAACGTTCTTCGTTGTGGTTGGCCGAATGAAAATCCCCTCTCGTCGTTACAAACAACGGACGATAACCAACTTCGGAGAATTTGCCTGGAGAGGGCAGTACAAGAAAAATAAGTTGGTACTCCTGATTTTAAAAATAACATGCGTCAACCGATGTCAATTTATGTCAGTCTATGACATTTACTTACAGCTATGCAAAATAATGGTGTCTTGTCAACCAAGATTATGAAGTTAATATAGACACATATAGATAAGATAAAACAGTGTATTTGTGCCTCTAAAATAAACTAGAAGAGAATTCATAAAAAATGTCAGGATTTGAGGAAAATCCTTTTGGTGAACCGACCATAGACAACCCTTTTGCAGTAAGTAATCTAGGATTTTCTTATCAGTCATTGTGTTTCTAAGACGACAATATTTATTAACAAAGGGAACGAAACACTTTATTATGGCGTAGTTAATTAATATGTTGTCCTCTATTATTTTAGGATCCATCTGTGCAACAAGTTGCTAGAAACACAAATGCTCAGCTTAGAGTTGATGACTACAACCCTTTTGATAATCAAGTACAAAGTCAAAAACCGGTAACTTACATCTTCTTAATATTTTCTATAGTTTTTTGTTGTCATTGCAGTATTTTTATTAAAATGTACAAGTATTTTTATATACAGAACAATACATCAACCAGGATAACTTTATAAAATATGCAAAGTATTACTATATAATATAAAGTTTGTACTATTTATAAAAGAGTCATATTTAGAATTATGACATTCATGAGATGTTAAATTGTGTTTTCAGGCCACTGTCTAATATATCTTTAAACTGATAAGGTTCTTTTAAAATATTATTAATGCTTTGTTTATATTCCTAGACTAAATATATTCAGAAGGCATATGTTGACTGTTTTGAAATATTTACAATAGGAACATTATGATATTTAAACATTTCAGTTTAAAGGCTATTTGATTAGAAGAATCTTGGCATTTTTGTTAAATATTATTTGATATCTCACTGGATATTGATAGAAAATACTATTGTGTTGTGGTGAGTCGTGTATTGATAATTAATGTGAGCAGTGTTTGACTGTAATCTATGTATGCAATAGTACCCAAGGATGGATATTTCTGATTTTATTTGTTGAAATATAGCATGTAATGAATACATCTGTTTTGTGCTCTGAATACCGATAATGAATCAGCAATTAACAAGACAGCATCTTGCCCGTAAATATGTTGCAAGACTGATGATTGTAAATTGAAATTGCACGCTTTGTATCTTATGTTATAAAAGTCATCACACTTTTCGTTTTATGATGTGAAGTATGTAAATACCGTGTAAATCTAGATGTTTATCCATGCATTTTGGTAACAAGGTGACATATGTTAAAGTATCTCTCACATGTTACAATGTCTCTCACATATTTCCAGGAGATTTGGCTGTTGTAAGTAGTTCTCTCTTTTCTTCTTTAGAGATTGTACTTCCATATTCCTTTACTTGCAAACTTTTGTTGTGTTTAACAGATATTGTACTTACATTTTTGTTTGACATTTTTAAGATAGGGAAATTTTGATGTCTCTATTGAGTACTCCTTTTCTTCTACAATTTTTACCTATCCAAAAATGTTATATGATTTTATTTTTTCAATAATTATATATTGTGCATTAATACAAAATGTACAAATGAGTATTTCAGTTTAAAAATTATGCTAATTATAACAATATGGCTTAAAAGTGTACTTCACAAGTTTTAAAGAATGAATGTCATGTGTTGAGCTTTGATATCCATTTAAGCAGTTTGTAGTTTTGCACATGAGGTTTTTTTGTAATATTTTCTAGTAATTGTTTTTTGGAACCTCTTCATCTTCTTCTAATGGTGCTACAACCCTTTGTGAGTCTTGGCCTACTTAACAATGTTCTTCCATTTTGCCCTGTCGGATACTGCCTGATGTTCATGGTTTTAAGATCCCTCTCTATGTAGTTTATCCATCTTTTATGGTGCCTTCCTCTTGTTCTGTTTCCTTGGGGCTTCCATCGTTTTTTGGAACCACCTGATGTTAAATGGGGATTAAAAAACAGCTTCTGAGAATAGTATATTCTGTTAAAAGGTTAAAATGAAAATTTTATAACAATCGAATATTCCAAATTGCCAGTTTGTTGTACTAATGTTCCTTATATCGTCATCAGCTTATTACATCTGGCATTATGCAATTTAACTACCAATCCTTCTATTTTTTCTTAAAATGGCTCCTCCATGTCTATGATTGAAAAGGCACAGAAATCTCGAAACAAAAGTAACTATCCAGAGAAATAAGAAAGACTAATTGGAAAAACAGTCCCTGTGCCCTATATAAAGGGCACAGCTATAATAATAATATTTAACTATATTTAAATAATTATTAATATAACAACTTAATTCATTATGAATTCACAACCAATTGTTTTGTTTCTGATTAAGTATACATATAACCTAGAACTATTACAATGTGACTACACTTTCTGTGATGATTTTACAATATAATTTTACTTAAATGTTTGTCTATAAAAGTTTTTTAAAACCATTTTTTTGGATAATTTTCCCTATGAGTTGTCTATTTCACATTCTAACACCTAATCTTAGTTATTGTAGCACCTTGATGACACAAAAAAAGATTTGTAAAACCTTGTTTAACTAAAGAGAGAACTTCTTTATCCTGTCTTCCACTGCATACTCAATTAGTTGTGTTTGTATTAATATAAATATATATATATATATATATATATATATATATATATATATATATATATATATATATATATATATATATATATAGTATATCATGATTTTAAAATCTATTAGAAAATTAAATATAATTTCTAACTTTAATGAATTTCAATATAATTAACAAACAAAAAAAATATTGGGTTTTTTAATTCATATATCTAAATAATTTGAATTACAGACACCAAATTATTAATTAGATTTTTATTATATATCTCAGGATTCTTATTTGAGTTCCTCAAGATAAATACCTTTATCTTTGTCTAAGGCCTAATGCAATTAAATATAATGTTAGAATATCTTGGGACAATGATTACACATATAAAAACAAACCAATTAAGCATATCAATGTTATCCTATCCTGACAAATTGCACTGTGCTGCAAAATTAAAATAACTTTTAAAATAGATATTATTTTACAGACAATTAACAAATAAGATTAATACAAATACTTTTGTTTTATTGTTCAGTTTCAAATCTCTATGTTTCTGCAATTTTTTTTCTACACAACCCATACCTTTTAAGTTTTTAATTCTAAAATGTCCCTGGTTCCTTTGTCAAATTCTCTAGCTATACACCTTCCCTTTGTTCTGGTTCCATAGAATCTAGAAGCTAGATCAAGCTTTGGGCTGCCTAATTTCCTTGTCTATGATTCTCCTGATGAATAATAACTTTTGTACTTTACAAGTAATACAAAACTTTCCTGCTGCAAATTCTCCCAATCAGCATTCATCAAAAAGACAAAGATAAAATAAAGAATAAACGAAATTAATATCAATTTTTTATTTCTACATATAGATCCTAAATAGAGGAGTGAATTATATTCACATATGTTTTTTTTTGTATGTGTTAAAAGTGATATTAACCTCTATAGGTAAAATGTAAAATATAAAATTAGTTTTAAGGAATATATAAGAACAAAATTAGTTTCTTAGTAAATATCAATTCAAAACTCTGGGAAATTTTGTAGAAAGTTAAATAGGCAGGGTCATTGTTAGATTTGTTTATCAAAAACAAAAATGGGTAATTTGAAAGTCTTTTCTTGAGAACCAGGTATTTTGTGTGATTTTGAAGGACTAAAAGATGATTGGTTGAAAAAAGACTGGTGGAAGAAGATTTTTGATTTGATTGATATTTGGAAGACAAAAATTTCGTTATCTGTTGCAGATCTTTGAGTAAAGAACATTGAATCCTAAGAAGTAAACTAGTGAATTTTGTTTTATTCTGATTGATTATTACCCCTCTGTTCTTTGCTTCTTTTATCAGCGTTAGGACTGTTTCTTCTAGTTTTTTTGTCACACACTATCGATGCTAGATCATCCGCATATCCTCTGATTTGTGTTGAACTTTGAATAATTGTCCTTTTTTGCTGCTCTTTGTCTCTGATTACTCCTAGTATGATATTAAATAGGGCTGTTGACAGAAGATCTCCTTGTCTCACGCCACATTCTATATTGATGTCGTTTGTATCTCCTTTGGTTGTTTTAGCTCTTGGTGATGGTATTTCCATCCTTTTCATTTCTTTTGATAACTGTTGTCTGTATATGCTGTAGAATGCCTGTTGGAAGTCAATGAACAATATGTGTAGTTTTATGTCATGTTTGATATCCTTTTTCTAATCCCTGTCGATACTGTCCTATATTTTTTCTATGTAACAATTTAGTTGTTTTTTATGATTGTGGTCAGTATCTTATATGTGTTTAGTAACATAATAGCTCTATAGTTATTGATCCGCCTTCTTAAAAATAGGTGTGATATGTCTGCTTTTCTATTCTACAGGCATGTTTTCGTACTTCCAAATTTTGTCCATTAGTTTGTACATCTGTTTCAGCAGCTCCTCTCCACCGTTGATGATTAGTTCGTTGTTAATTTCATCTGGGCCCGGAGTTTTGTTTAGTATAAGTGGTTTTACGACATCTATGAATTCTAGACAGGTAGGTGCGTCTTCCTCTGCATTTCTATTATCTGTTATTTCTTTATCTTTTGCATATGTCTCTTGGCTGGTTTTGTATAGATCCGTAAAATGTTTATTTTTATGGTTGTTTTTTTGTTAATACTATTGTTGTTTTATATCCTCAAACAGTCTTTTGTTGTCCTTATTATTTATTTTTAACTGTTCAGAGATCCATGTCTCTTTTTTGTTCTATAGAGTTTCGTGGCTTCTTGCTTTTCTGTTCGGTATTGTTCTAGTTGTTCCTGCCTTCCATTCTCTAGCCACTTCTTCATCAAACCATGCTTTCGATTTTTTGTTTTCTCGGGGTCCTATTATTGGTTCTGCAGTTCATATTATGCTATTTTTGATGTTGTTCCATTCTTTTTCTATACCCTCATAGTTCTACGTTCTCAATTTCTGTCCCAATTGTTCAGTATACATATTAAGATTTAACCCAAATAACTTAAGTAAAATGTGGCTCCTTACTGATTTACAGGATATTTTATTTAAAAATCTAAAAACTATTTATATCCTTCTTCTTCTTATAGTGCGTTGGCGAATTATTTTAAGGCCAGACGTCTGTCTTTTGCGGCATGCAAAAGATCGCCAGTGTTATTTATGCCTGTCTAGTTCTTTACGCTCCGTAGCCACGACATTTGTTTGCGATCTACTCCTCTCTTGCCTTCAATCTTTCCCTGGATGATTAGTTGAGGGATTGCGTATTTTTTTATCTCAGAATATGGCCGAGGTATCCAATTTTTCGTACCTTGATCAAATTGAGTAGTTCTCTCTCAGTATTTGCCCTTCTTAAGACTCCCTCGTTTCTCACCCTATCTGTCCATGGTATGCGGAACATTCTTCGCAACGTCAACATTTCGATGGCCTCCAACTTATGAATGGAAGGTACTTAACGTCCATGTTTCCATGCCGTATAACAATATGAACCATACATAGCATTTAACCATCCTGTACCGGAGATTGAAGGAAAGATTGCGGTTACATAGTAGCTGTTTAAATTTGATAAAAGCTTGTCTTGCTTGTTCCGTACGGCATTTTATTTCTTGTTGAGGATCCCATTGGTCATTCATCATTATTCCCAAGTATTTAAATGTTTTCTCTTGATCGATTGGGAGCATTATCTACTTTCAGTTGTATTCTTAAACGTGCGTTTTTTCTTATTGTCATGCATTTAGTTTTTCCAGCATTTATCTTCAAGCCATATATTTTTCCTACGGTGTTTATTTTATTTAACATCAACTGCATATTATGTTCGTTGTCTGTTATTATCGCGGGGTCGTCGGCGTAACGAATGTTATTTATCGGGAACCCGTTTACCTTTATTCCGCACTCAGAGCCTTCCAGTGCTTCTGCAAAAATGCTCTCCACATAGAGATTGAACAGCATAGGAGACAAAATATACCCCTATCGCACCCCTCTTAAAAAATTGATATCCAGTACTTTAAAACTATTTGAAATATCCTTGTCATACCTAGCAGGAATTGAAGGTACTCTACATCCTACTAAATTATGTTAAATAAACGTTTCTGACTACTATCAGAGGCGTACAACAGGGGAAAGTGAAAGGTTGGCCCTTTCCAATTTCTGCGCCATTTAAAGTCTACGCCAAGTTAAATGAGTGATGCGGCACAGTTATTTTGATTAATGTATTAATTATGTCGGTGTTTTTGGGTCATAGGATTGCATTTCTTATGCAAATGAAATTGTAATCACTATCAAAAACAAAACATAATGTTATTTATGGAAATGTCTTGAAACGAACATATGCATTCAACATTTAAAAACAAATTGTGGTTCTAAAAAGAACTATTTTGTTATCATCTAAGTAAAAGGATAATTTTAATAACACGAAAATATCAAAAAACACATTTTAACTAAACATTTTATAACAAATGTTCAATTTGAAGCCCATTTACCTCAAAAAGCTTATGAACTATTTCGTTAAACGATCTTCTAACTTTAAAAATTATGTTTGGCTGATTGGCTGAATAAAATTAGCGGAATTTACTATTTGCTGCCTTAGTGATTGACGATTATTTTTTAATTCTTGTGAGTATACCAGTGATTTCATATACCCCCAGAAGTAGGAAGTACATCGGGAGTTCTAGGCGACCACGGAACTTAACTACCTCTGCCAATCTAACGATGGGGAAATAGCTGATCTAGATAGTTCCGTACTATTAAAGGACAATAAGATGGAGCTCCATTCTGCATGAACCACATATCTCTTCTTTGATTAAGTGGCAAATATTCTAGATTGTCGAAAAGTGTAGTTTGTAGAAACTGTAAATACGAGTTACCATTAAAATTTGCTGGTAATTCATAAGGACCCAACAAACTATCTCTAAATATACAACACCATACATTAATTTTAAATTCATGTTGAAAATGTGACTTTGGAAATAGATAAGGATTTTCAATATCCCAACTGTGGCTGTTTCCCCAGTTACATACTTCTCTAATTGTAAATGTATCCTCGTCAGTAAAAAGATTTTTATCATCCACCATATTTTTTAATAGCGATTAAAATTTTGGTTTGCGTAATAAATGCAATCCTGTGACCCAAAACACCGCCATAATTAATACATTAATCAAAATAACTGTACAAAGTATTGGAGAATCGAAAAATTGTGCTAAAATAACAATTCCGCCAGTGGCTTAGAATTTGGGAGGGGTCAACCATTCACTTGCTCCTACCGTACGTCTCCGGTAGTAGCCAGAAATGTCCATTTTTTCGAACATATGGTCTACTTGTGACTTCATGTATTGTTTCTTTGCCCCCGACATTTCGGTTATAATCTTCCCTTCTCACCTTTGTATTAAAGCCACCCATTATTATTAAGACGTCATTTCTCGAGATATTTTCACAGGTTTCTTTTAGGACATCATAAAATGCTACACTTTGTCTTCTTGGGTTGCTTCTTTTGTATCGATGTGTTTGCTTGTTTCCTCTCTATTCTCAGATAGGATATCCTTCCATTAACTGCTTTGAATTGTATTACTTTTTCTCTCATTCTTCTATTCACAATAAAGGCTGCCCCATTTTTCCCCCGTTTGTTTTCTCCTAAATAGTACATAGTAATTTTTTTTCCCAATATTTCTTGCAGAGCTAAAATTTCTAGTTCATGTTGTTTTCATTTCTAGGACTATTTCTTGCATCTTACCTATTGCTAGCATGGTTTTGATATTCCCGGATCCGATTTTAATGGGATTTATTCTTTTCCCCTTATTACGTTTCATTGTTACTTATGTGTGTCTTGTGTTGTTTTGTTATTTTAGTTAGCCTTTTCTATTGCCGGGTGTGTTGTCTTGGTCATCATAATTATAGATATCGTCTCTGCAATTCGCATTAGTTTTTTGAGCGTCCTCCCTCGGTGGTTTGTGGTATTTCGGTCAGTTTTCCATTATCTTTATCCTATTTCAATTCATTTCCTTTAATATTTAGCTTTATCCACCCTATTTTTGTTATATTTCCCTTCTCTTTTTCTTCCTTTGCTATTTTCCTAATTCTTTCCTGTATCTCTCTTTCCATTTTTGTCATGTCAAATTCTATACATATGTTCTGTCCTGATATATGTTTGAGTTTACTTTTATTCTTCAGTACCAATTTATTATCTGTCATATTTTCCATTTCTAGGAATATTTTCCATAGGAGTATTTTATCACTAATTTTAGTTGCATTATCTCAGTTTAATCTTTGCCTGAAGATTTGTTTCAATGAATTCTTCTAGTTTGTGTTTAATACCCTTTTTCTCGTTAGTCTCCATACCCCCTTTACTAATTGTTCTTGTTTTTTGTCTCGTTCTATTTTATCATTTGCTTCTTTGAGTCCTTTCTCTAACTCCATATTCTTTTCGTTCAATTCTTGATGCAGTCCAAAGTCTCTCTTTGCTGCACAAGTTTTTTATTTTGCTTATCATATCATCGAGCGATCGACAGTATTTCACGCACCATTTGCAATATAACCTCATGTTGGTTACCGCTCTCATTTGCTGACCTCCTCGTAGCCTTGTTCATACCAAATACCTCTTCTTCATACCCATCTCTGGTTTCCTTTCTCCAATTCTCTTCATCGCTACTTTTATAATCTACTATTGCCGTTAACGGTTTCCTATATGCTCCATCGCTGGTCATTTAATTTACTGTAATCAAATCTAATGTTCTTTATAATAATATAATTTAATGTTCGTTAAAATAAATCGAATTGTACACCTTTTTCGTTCGTTGGATACTAATTAACGTTCTTTTCGCACGTAGGGCAATGGATGCTCAGTTTTATTTATTTTAGCGTTATTTAAATATTTTAGCCATGCTTTAGCACTGCGCCATGACACTTTCAAATACTATTTGTAATCATTTGAATTCCTAATCAACAAGAAATGGAAACGAAGAGTAGTAGAAATAACTAGTGTCATAGATAGAGTAGCTAGTTTAATCTTATAACTATGAAAGATATACAATATACAAATATACGCAAACGATTACTCACACCGACGAAGAAATTAAGGAACTCTAGAGTAACAAACTGAAGCATTCAATAACAATAAAAGTCACTTCAAGTATTTAGTTGATGACTTTAATGCGGAAGTGGGAAAGAGAAAAGACAAGGAACAAGTCATGGGAAAGTATGGAGTCAGTAAGAGAAATGAAAGGAGAGAAAGGGTGGTTCAGTTTGCAAACTACCAAAACATGCAT
Source organism: Diabrotica undecimpunctata (assembly GCF_040954645.1). Classification (NCBI taxonomy): domain Eukaryota; kingdom Metazoa; phylum Arthropoda; class Insecta; order Coleoptera; family Chrysomelidae; genus Diabrotica; species Diabrotica undecimpunctata. The sequence continues at coordinate 55,988,753 of NC_092812.1, forward strand.
ATTGCAAATATATTCTTTAAGAAAAAATCGAACAGAAAATGGACTTGGGTAGCACCAAATGGAACCACCAAGAACAAAATTGACTTTATTCTAACCAACAAGATTGCTACAATAAAAGATGTCAGTGTAATAAATAAAGTTCAAACGGGCAGCGACCATAGACTAATCAGAGCAAACATTTTTCTAGATCTAAAACTAGAAAGAATACAATTAATTACAAAACCAACAGTAACTGTTATAAATATTAACTATCTAACAGAAAACTCAGATCACTACCTAAGGAAAATTTGTGAAAAATTACATGATCAAATCGACAGCTCTCTCTTAATGGAAATCATCCTTGATGGTGCCAAAGAAATCGGAGGCCCGCAACAACAAAATGAAGCATAGGAAACGGTCTAATAAAATCAAAATAATGCTAAAACAAACAATGCAAATGAAAGTAAGTAGTAAAATACAGAGAATACAATACACAGAACTTTGTAAAACAATAAGGAAAAGTATTAAGGAAGACATAAGAAAATACAATGAGAGAATGGTAGAAAATGCAATCGAAAACAGGAAAAGCATTAATCATTAGGAAGAAGCAAATCGTTGCCCTAACAAACGAAAACACCAGAATTACAGGCAGAAATGAAATAATACTTTTTATCAAATTCTACAGCGAACTGTACAAAGACCCTGAAACACTGGAAAAAGCAATTATAACCAAAAAGATGTACCAGAAGTTCTTTCGGAAGGAGTAGAATCGACAATTACAAAAATAAAAAGCGGTAAAGCAGCTGGAATAGATGGCATAACAGTGGAACAGCTTAAATATGATGGCAAAAAAACTTGGAAAACCTTACCAGATCACTTTAATACAGCAAACATAATTCGTATTTATAAGAAAGGTAGCAAAGAGGATGTCACAAACTATAAGTCTACTACCAATCATATACAAGATATTCACAGAGATCATCAACAACAGATTAACAAATGCCTTAGATGCTGCACAGCCATGGGAGCAAACTGGCTTTAGAAATGGAGTCAATACCCTAGAAGATCATATCCATAGGCTTTGAGAACTAATGAGTAGAGCGTAAGAATATGAACTACAGCTAGCATTAACTTTCATAGATTTCGAAAAGGCTTTCCCATATATCCCAAAGCAGTAATAGCTTTGGCCAATCAAGGCATTGACAAACCGTACATAGAGACTTTAGCAAATATATACAGACAAGCAAAAGCTAAGGTAAAAATTTATGAAAATACTCCACGATTTTCCATTACCAATATCACCAAAGCTCTTCACTGCAACTCTAGAAAATATATTCAGCAAAATGAACTTTCAGAACAAAGGCGTATCTATTGATTGAGAATACCTCAGCCATCTAAGATTTGCAAACGAAATTGCTCTAATCGCTAATAATCCTGCAGAACTGCAAGAACTTATAAGCGATGTAAATGCATTTTAAAAGTAAACTTGACAAAAACCAAAAACATGTACAATGAGCTAGTAGATGTCCAAGATGTAATAATAAACAACACTGCACTTGAGAAAGTAGACGAGTATGTATACCTGGGACAATTAATACATAAATCTGGCTGCTTACTCCCAGAAATCAACAGAATAATGAAACTGGCTTAGGTATCTTTTGGTAAAAATGCAATTATATTCAAATCCGGGATGCCACTCGACCTGAAGAAAAAGGTATTTGATCAGTGTGTACCAATCATGAAATACGCCAAATTCATGAATACTGCCAAACCTGGACACTAAAGAAAGATATATAGCGAAACTCTCAAACTCAAAGGAATAGAATGGATCAGACAGAAAACCACGGTCAGTGATGTAATCTACAGAATTAAATTTTTAAGATGGCAGTGGGTAGGACATTTAACGAGAACTGGCAATAGATGGTCCACTAGAATTACACTGTGGTATCCAAGAGGAGTCAATAGACTAAGACGTCCCAATTTAATATGGGTCTATGAGATAAGGAAACAAGCCGCTATAACATAGCTCAGAAGAGCAAATATTAGACAATTGTAGGCAGAAATGAAGAAAGACTATGTAAGGAAGCGTTAATCGGTAGAATACGCTGAGAATGATGATGATGGTGATTATATTATATATATATATATATATATATATATATATATATATATATATATATATATATATATATATGCCACTTTTAAACTGGTTAAGTGGTTTGTGGTTTTTCTTTTAAGGTAGGGATGAATAAATAATTCAAATGCATTTTAAAAAGTAGAAAGGTTTAATAATATTTAAACAATTACAAAATGTTTCTTCAACATGAAAACTTTTAACAAATGTACATAAAAAAGACTATTTACTATCTTTTATGGGAGTAGTTAGCCACAATTTCAGTTTAAAATACTTTTATTTTGACGTTTCAATTTCAATTTCGGAGATCGTTCTCAAAATACAAATTTTAATTTGTATTTTGAGAAGGATTTCCGAAGTCGAAATTAAAACGTTAAAATAAAGGTATTTTCAAGTGAAATTCCCACAAAAGACAGTAAATAACATAAAAAATTCACAAGAAAATATTTTCAGAACAATATTAAAAAAGTGTAATTTTTCTTATGTGCTAATAATACAATATCATAATATAGTTAATTTTTCTACTGCTATATTTTGATACGTCATTACAATTTCAATAAACCTCATTTTCAATAGATCATTAAAAAATCATAAAGATAATGAATGATACAAATAGTTGAAGTGTTAGTTTAACGGCAAATAACTTTATGTAAAAAAAGAAAATACTATTTTTGGATAATATATAATATTAAGTATCTATAATATTAGTGAAGTACTAAAAGTGAGGTTTTTAAGATTCAGGACATTATAATTGATTTAGAACAAAAACAGAATGCATATTAAAATTTTTATAAGCTGAAATATGTAGGACATTAGAAGAACAAGATATTTCTCTACGAATACTCTGAATTAATAACCCTACCTATAACCAGTCTTCTAACTTCTGAAGTTCCAGCTCCAATTTCGTAAAGTTTGGCATCTCTGAGAAATCTTCCAGTTGGGTAATCGTTAATGAACCCATTGCCACCTAAAATTTGTATCGAATCCAGGGCCATTTGAGTAGCTTTTTCAGCACAGTATAAAATAACACCAGCGCAATCTTTTCTGTTTATCTTTTTTTTGTCACAAGATTTCGCTACATTGTACAAATAACTTCTGCAAGCACTTAATGTTGTGTACATATCAGCCAGCTTACCTTGTATTAACTGAAACTCACCTATACGTTGGTTGAATTGCTTCCTAACGTGAGCATAAGAAAAAGCAACATCACAACAAGCTTGCATTATGCCTACAGGCCCAGCTGCCAAGACTAATCTTTCCAAATCCAATCCGCTCATAAGCACATACACTCCTTTATTTTCTGAACCTAATAAGTTTTCTTTGGGAACTACACAGTCTTCAAATATTAACTCGGCCGTATTTGAACCTCGCATACCTAATTTATCTAACTTTGGACCAGCTTTAAAACCCTTAAAATGTTTTTCAATTACAAAAGCTGATATTCCATGTTGTGATTTCTTACATTTAGGATCTGTTTTTGCATAAACGACTAAAACATCTGCGTCTGGTCCGTTAGTTATCCAAAACTTATTTCCATTTAGCACATAATGGTCTCCTTTTTTTTCTGCTTTCAACCTCATAGACACTACATCGGAACCGGAACCAGGTTCTGACATCGCTAAAGCTCCTATATGTTCACCCGAGCACAATTTTGGCAGATATTTCTTTTTTAAATAATCACTGCCATTTCGATGGATTTGATTCACACACAAATTCGAATGAGCTCCATAAGAAAGAGCTATAGCTGCAGAAGCTCGACTTAGTTCTTCCATAATAATGACCTGATCGGTGTAACTTCCTCCGGTACCTCCATATTCAGGATTTACAGTTATACCCAGAGCTCCTAAGTTGCCGAGATTCTTAAAAAAACTTCTTAGGTTATCAAATTTATTTTTCTTATCAATTTCGTTGGCTATGGGAGCTAATTCTTTTTGGGCAAAATTAAAAACGGTTTCACGTAACTGTATTTGTTCATCAGATAATCCAAAAATATGTTCATCAATAGGATAAAATTGGGACACCGATCTTGAAGAAACATGCTTAATTTTATTTAAAAACGTTAGTAACTTACACCCACTTAAAGCCATTTTATTATTCACTTCGCACTTTCAGCCCTACAATAAACTATTTAGTAGTTGTTCATTTTTATCACAAATAAGAAAATATTACTTTCGTTGCTGTACGTCTTATCTTCATTGAACGATAAACTTGTTTGTTCTCTGCTTGATGACGATGTAGTTGTATTAGTGACAAAAACAGTTGTTGCTAAATGAATAATGAACTTGGAACTTTATAGGCCATTGACGTAGAGGTTCCGGTTACTGGGGTATAATTTAAATAAACGAGAAATTATTAACGAATAATTATTCATTAAGGTTTATATTTAGAGCAGCTGTAACTTTATATAAATATGTGTTTCTCTTTTTTATTTAAAATAAAACGCTCGCTTTTTAATTATATGAATTAACTTTATAAACTTTATCTGCAGGAACATTGTTTTCTAGTTTTTATTTTAATTTACATAAAACTACCATAGTAGAGTTATTTAATATTTAACAGTATTAATTAAGGTTTATATTCAGAGCAGCTGGAACTTTATACTCATAGACCAATCAAGTTAGTAAAAAATAAACCTTTTTTCGTCTCAACTATACAGACGGGTTTGACAGTTGAAATGTGTAGTATGAGATACTAGAAAAAGACCTAGGGATTCATCAATTTTGTAGTGGAATATGTAGTGGAAATATTTTTTAAATAAACAATCAAAACATCAAACTCATTAGTTTGCTCATAACTTAAAAACTTGTCTATTTAAAGATTTGATGTCAACAGACACTTTTTTCAGAAAAAAAAGATACCCAAAATGAGATATGCTATGGTATAATTTCACTATTTGAGAGAGTGAGTCATCGTTTAAAGGCCCAGAAATGCGGAAAGCTGTTTGGAAATCCAGTGACGTACACTTACTTTTATTTTAACGTTAATTATATTTTATTTTTCAAATATTAATGTTCGAAATAGGCCACAATATATTTATTTACAAGTTTTTACTGACGTTTCAATCTCTATATCCAAAGACCGCTTTCAAAGATATAAGTGATAGTTATATTTATTTTATTTGTTTATTATTATATATTTTTATAATCTTATATTGTTTATTTTCTTTTTTTTTCTATCTTTAAAAACGGAATAGAGATCGAAACGTCAATGTATTAAACATGTAAATAGATATATTGTGGCTTATGTCCAACCTTCTCCCTAAAAATACAGAATGCCACAAACAAGCAGCTATAGAAAAATAAATACATCTGTCATTTGTATGTTTGAAAACGGTCTCTTTATAGAGATCGAAACGTCCGTAAATTAAACATTTGAATAAATATATTGTGGCTTATTCCCAACATTATTTCTAAAAATACAGAACGACAAGCGAAAAGCCATAGAAAATAAATAGTACTATCATTTGTATAATTGAAAACGGTCTCTGGATATAGAGATCGAAACGTTAATAAATAAACATGAATAAATATTTTGTGGCTGTTTGCCTACATTCCCCTAAAAATACAGAATGCCACAAACAAAAAGCTATAAAAAAGAAGTAATTTTGCAGAAAGTTTACTGATACCAACCGGCTGTCGCGGAAGTTACGCTAAAACGTCTTTTGACGTGACCCGTCCTAAAAGAGTTACACAATGAAATTTTTTTAAAACAAATTTTTTTTTTAAAACAATTCACAAATTTACTAAATACATTTTCATGATCTATGCCGTGAGATACGCCAAATTTAAAAAAATATCAATTTTCATTGTTTAGAACCGGAGATATTGTGACTTTTATAAATTTGAACTTATGATATCAGTTTTTGAAATAGTAAAATCGCTTTGCTTTTAAGCCCTTTATCTTTGACGCATCATAGGCGGCTCATTTTTAAAGGAATTATTTTTAAATTGTTGTCAAAACGTTAACTTTTAGTCATTTAAATATTGTTATTTAAATTACTTAATATTTATAAACAACGCTCCGGTAAATTAAAAAAAAAGCTAACTCGGGTTCTAAAGGTCGTAGGACATTGTATTTTTTTTAATTAGTGTAAAAATCAATTATCTTCCTGTTGATGCGTCTGAGTCTGAACTTTACAAACTCGCATTTTAAAATGCTTTTTCATATCATTTACCGACCTTCACCTTTAGTATTTAAAATCAAACAGAGATTTAACATTGTTTATAAGTAAAAAATGACGTTTAATCTTTTACATACTTTGTTTAATACATATTGTTATCACCAAATTTATCAAATGCAATTATTGTTAAATACCTGTATCAAAGAGTGCCACGAAAAAGACTTTTTACTAATTTCTCTGGTCTAGTAATTTACAGTAGTATTCAGATCTGAATTTGAATAAGTCTGACATAGGATTTCTAATCGCTTTCTCTTGATATTCAGTATTTTTCTAGATGATTGTAAAGCTGATAGGCTATATTTTTGCAAAATTTAAGCATTCTTCTATGGAACACATTTAAGTTTTAATTTTTTTCGGCGATCTGGTAATAATATGAGTTTTAGCATAACAGTATGAGACTTTTGGGAACATAGTCGCTTTAAATGGTAGATTTTTCTAACATCTAGTCGTTATTCCTTCAAATACTCGTGCTTTTCATACTACTGGTATTCCTTTTACTTATATCTAGAAGTATTATAACTTTATTGAATTCTTTGTATAATTTGTTACTTTTTAGGTAAATTATGGACAAGCAAATAGTGGTCCTGCTATTATGCAACCTACACAAGAACCACCAGCCTACACCAGAAGCGGCCAACAGGCTCAAAATGTTTCAAAGCCTACCATAGATACAGCAGAATTACAGGTAATCATCGATACTATTTTTAAACTATAATGTTATTTTAATATTTTTTAAGGTTTATTCTTGATGGACCACAGTCCGAGATCACACAATACTAGATAGAGCTTCTGGCATATTCCATTCAAACTTAATAATACGCAAAAATATATTTGATATTAATTTTATTTCTTAATTTGTTTCTGAGAAAGAGTTTGTCGATTTTTATATCGTAATAATTACATTAAAGCATTTTATTTAAATAACTTTTTCTTTGATAATTTTTTATCTAATCTATGCTGATAATTATATTTTAAAATTATTTTTGTTTGTTAAATTTTAAATGGATGTATTTCAACTTCTTGCAACCAAATGTATTCTTTCGAGTAAACAATGCGATAAATAAAGTTTTTGAGTACTCCGAATTGACAGGGATTATCGAAAATCCTTTAGAATTTTCTAATATTACAAAGATTTTGCTTTACCTTAATTTTTGATGACGATCTTTTGAGAAATGATGATTTGCATAAATGCAGATGATGATATGCACATTATGATTTATATTATTATTTTATTGAAGTGAATACTTCTTATCGCCTAGTATGCCTGTATGTTCTGAATCAACCTCACGCCTGACCAAGTCGCTTGCAGTATAATATACATACATGTCATATACACTTATTACTCTGCTCATCGGTAAGGGTGCTTCTCTGCTATTTGGAAATTTTCTATACAAAACTGTCCCTAAGAAAATTTTATTAAATGTTAAGAATTTTTGTTAATAAAATGAAGGGCGATAGTAAATTAAATATAAATCTTTAAAAATCCCACACATTTTCCTCTTGGTTTTTGGGTTATTCACAATTTTATGTAAACCTGTGACAGGGGACTGTTGTAGCCATTCGGGGGAATGTTTTTATGGACAAAAACACTTATTTTTGTTAGTTTAATTTGACAGTATTTGACAGGGTAAATACCCACACAGTCACACACAAATTTTTAAAAACAGATACAATACCAGGATTACACATGGATTACACTCTTCTCGCCCAGGGGCCGATCAGGGCATTTTTATAAACGATAAAAGGTAGGCCTAGGACAAATAGGTATACATACATTAAGGAAAGACATCAGGTATCAACAAAGGTGGTTATATGTGTATATTCGTTGTTCTGACGAAAGACAGCAAACAATCGTAAATTTCTTTTCTGTCTAAAGCAAGAAGATGCAGTATATTATATGGGCTTTCAATGTTTAATTTTAACAGTTTTCTGAAAAGCTCATTATTGAGCTCTGTATTTTAAACAATCAAAAAAGATGAGATCCTGGTCTCCAATTTTATTACAGGCTTCACAAAGATCACTCTCAAGTATTTTTATTTTAAATAAATGTGCTGGATAACATGCGTGACCAAACTTCATTCTGCTGATAGTAGTTATACTTTTTCGACTGTAATTGTACTCATTTTACCAAGGTTTTCTACTTAATTTGGTTTCAAGTCTGGTGTAACGTGTTGGATTTGTAAAGCTGTACTCTTACCATAAATAGGACCATTTCTTCATCATTCTCTGTTTTGCTATGATTATTTGTTGATCTCCGGGTAATTCGTAATTTATTTGTTCCCCCATTACTATGCTTTCTTTGGCAATTTGATCTGCAATTTCATTGTTTGTTATTCCTGCGTATGCTTTGACCCAGAAGAATTTTATATACTTATTTTGATCTTGTAAATGTTTAAGTATGTTTGGATGCTAAAAATAATGTCATTGGTTGTGTTTGAGTTTGATTTTAAAATTTTAAGAACGGAAAGTGAATCGCAAAAGATTATAGCATTCTGATCCTCTTCCTGATGAACATATTCTAGTGCTTTTAGAATTGCTATTGCCTCAGCTGTGAAAATAGATGTGTTTTTGTTTAACTTACATTTTTTCTGTATACGTTTAGATATTACGAAAGCGCAACCTGTACCATAGGTGTTTTTTGATCCATCAGTGTATATAGTGACGTAGTTTGGATGTTCCTCTAAAATTTTATTTATGACTATACTATTAAATGATGCTAACTCCCAATAAAGGGGTATATTCACATCACAGGAAACAAAGTGATCAAAGTAGTCGGTCCCTACCTTTGTTTGTGGTTTTAAGATCACGTTTCTTAATCCATCACAAATAGGAGGAGAGTTTTTATGAATCCAAAAGGGCTTAGTTAGGTCTTATTCGTTTAACATATATATGCTGCTAATGAATGGTGAGTTTTTCTTTAGCGACTTAATAATTATTTTTTCAGCTAAAAATGATCTCAGTTCTAATGGAGGTTCGATTGTTTCAGCTCTTAAAGGTTCAACTGGTGTAGACTACGTTGCTCCCAGACATATTCTGAGTGATTTGTTTTTTATAATATCCAGCTTACGTAGATTTGTTTTATTGGCTGTTCCATAATCCATTACAGTGTACAACCAAAATCAATAATTGATCTTATGTACGCTTTATAGAAGATTAGAGCTGTTTGAGGTTCTGCACCCAACCAAGTTCGTATAATGGATTTTAAGAAGTTTAGCCCTTTATTGCATTTTGTCTCTATTTGTTCAATATGAAGTTTCCAGGTCAATTTTCTGTCAAATGTGATTCCTAAGTATTTGACAGACAGTATTTTTAAGACTCCAACTTTAAGACGCCAACTCAGTATTTAACGGCATTTAACATTCCTACAGTTCGGATGTAGAAAACTCTTTCGAGTAGGGACTGATGTTCCTTGTAGGCAATCTAAGTCCATCGGCATATTGCCAGATAATTTAATAATTTCAAGTATGACTTAATCCATTTAAACCCAACCACTGTTTGGTTTTGAGGTTATTTTGTAAGTACTACAAAGTTCACTGAATATGGACTGATTAGTCCGAAAACGATTTGAATTTGATCCTTCTGGATTTTTTAAAATTAATTTTAATTAAATATACCAATAAAACAGAAGTGTTTTACTTCGATGTTCGAGTTTTTTAACTATATGATATACAGCCAACTCTTGGGAATTATCCCCTTTTTAAGATTATTAATAATTATACGATGGTTTACAAAAAAATGGGTATTAACATTCTACTTCAGGAAAAAGCTTTAAATTAACTTATTTCTGAAAAACGCGTTTATTATGGCTTGATAACAGGGAACCAATGTTGAGAGGCAGAGGAGTGTTGTATTCTATTAGAGAATTATATAGTCTAGAGATAGCCGTATCATCTTTTTTACACTCCAGAAATATGTGGTTATTATCACCTATGGACATGTCACAGTCACATAACGGAGTTCCATTTATCTAATATTTTTATAAAATATTCATGTAAAAATACGTCCAGTCCCCGCTATGAAACAGGCATATTTAATTGGTTTTTAAATGCTTTTAAAAGCACAATATTTCGTTAGACATTATATAATTTTCATAAAAAACCCAAGGATAATGTATTTCATTACCATTAAGTAATTTAACTTAAGAGCGTAGGCGCAAAATTTCGGGCCAATGCTTTTTAAATGCATTCATTTTTTTCGAATCCTGATAAAACTAACAAATATTTTTGAAAAATTTAAACGCAGAATGAAAGATTACATTATTACCGAGGGCCGAAAGTCCCTTAGAATAAACAAAAAGTTTTTTTGAATGAGATATTTGAAATTAAAAATCACACTTAATTTTCTCTTTTTTTTTTCACCCCTGTAACTTATTAAAATAAACATTATAGAAGTTTTCAGGGACTTTCGGCCCTCAGTAATAATGTATTCTTTTATTCTGCGTTGAATTTTTCAAAAATACTTATTAGTTTTTTTAGGATTCGAAAAAAATGAATGCATTTAAAAAGCATTGGCTCGATAACACCAACTGAGGAATTGTAATAGAAAAAACTATAAGAAAATACTAGATACAGATTTAATCAGTACTAAAAACCTATACTCCGTCTCACGTTTTTGGTTCAGTATGGGCTCTTATGGACTATATATATACCTCTTTTACTATCCTGTGCATTTTTTATTAATTCTATCCTTATTTACCGTTACGTCGTTGTCAATTCCCTTTTCTGTCAAGCGTCTGAATGTTGTGTCAAGTATTGTGTTCTGTGTCAATTATTCAGTTCACCTAACTAAAATGTTGCCGTTTCAGTTTCTTGTTTTCATTATTTATTACATTTCATTATTATTTTTCACAAATAGTTCTTTCCAGAACTTGTTTCAAGATTTTTTTGCTCCATGCAAAATGGACATGGATCTTGGTCGGTCGTTCAATAGTTTTTCACGTACCAAAAGTATCAAAAATACATGAGAAAAATTCTTTAAAAAAAAATAAGTTGATTATACCATACAAATCACAAAATTTATTCTAGCTTGATACATTTAATTCCAATACACTATTACAATACTAATTAAAAAATATAAATGTATTATTTTAAATTTAGTTTTTTCTGTTTAGAGAAGACAAGAAGAATTAGAAAGAAAAGAACAAGAATTGGCTCGCCGAGAAGAAGAAATGAGAAATTCGACATACAATGTACGACGTAATAATTGGCCTCCTTTGCCTGAGCAGTGTTGCTTTCAACCATGCTTTTATCAAGATATACAGGTTGATATTCCACTAGAATTTCAAAAGATTGTGAGAAATCTCTACTACCTTTGGATATGTAAGTAACTTGGCACGAATCTGAAATACACACATCAAAAATGTCTAACACCATTATTATTCCATTTTTTTTTTTTTCAATAAAAACTTAAAAAACTTTTTTGTTAATACATACCATTCGGTTTGAAAACGTGTTTTCTACAAGTCAAGATGTGCCATATAAACTAATCTGTCACGTTCTTTTATTAAGACAAAAGTACGGATGTTTTTTTATTATTAAAATTAAACGAATTGTTAATTAAGTTATTTCTAGTTGTTTTGTAGATGTGGAGGATTAAAAAAAAAAAATAAATTTAACTCAAATTAAGGATTTTCAACGGTGACATTTAATTTTTTGGAAAGCTTTATAAAGTTTGACCCTAAATCAGTTAGAAAACATTGGACATGTAACCCAGTTTCTGATAATTTGGTAACACATTCAGTGAGAACTTCATTTCAGTCTGTGGCCCTTACGAAGAAATAGTGGACTAGTGGATTAATAAAGAAACTAAACTAAATAAATAATAAAAGAAAAATACGACCCAATAGCACAGATTAGTCAATAAGCTCAATATCAATGCAACAAACAAAAAATTAATTAATAAATAAAGGATGTTGTCTGTTGGTAAGGGAATGTCTCTGAATTGACATACGAATAAGGCGCAATATTTAAATCTGTAGTAACCAGAGTTCCTCTCTCACCACCAGCAGCTGCTACTTGTTTTTGACATTTTTGTGAAATCACACGAGAAGGTTCTTGGTTAGTTTCAGTTTTTGTTTCATCCATATTCCAAATCCTGGATGAGTCACAGAGTTCTGGGTATCTTTGAATTAATTTTTCATAATTATTCAAAAAAGCATTCACATTATGTTTGTTAAAGGAAATTGCACGTGCAATACTGCATCCTTCAGCCGCACGGAGAGATAATCTTGAGTGGCGTTTCATAAAACCGTATAGCCAGTCCTTTCCTGTCATTCTTGGAGCTTCCCAGTTTTTAGGACAGTCAATATTGTTCATTTTGACCATTTCATGTGCTAGTTTTCGAGTTTCTAGATTGTTAAAACCTTAAAAAATTTTTGAACACTTAATAATTAAATATGCCTCAAGGTCGTCTTCCTGTTTGTCAGTAAAAATCTTTCTAGTGTCGTTTCTTAATTTCATATCATGTTCGCCATCTGGGTTATCCCTAAACTTCTTAACGTACATACCAACAGTTTGATATTTTAATCCAAATCTTTTAGCAGCATTTCTTATCGATTCGCCATCTAGGATGGCCGCTACACATTCTTTCATAGATTCGGCATCGAAATTTCCTTTTGTTTTTTCTTTCTTCCTATTTCTTACCATCTTGAGACAATCTGCAACAAAGAGAAACCCTTTTTAAACAACTAATAATAAATATATATAACTAAATAACTAAATATATATATATATATATATATATATATATATATATATATATATATATATATATATATATATAACTTTTAAGCACATTATTTCAAAAAAGGTGTCTCTATTTTCCATTGCGTTTGTCTGATAGTGCCCCATACGCTTTTGTCTGAAGGTGCCCCACTCGATGTGTCCAGGCTAAATGTAAGAATATAACCTAAGAGAAGTTCAGATGATAGTTCATTACATTTAACACCACACGTTTTACTTGCACACTAAGAGTCCACACTCTGTTGGAAATTCACGACAGATACTGGCAACTGCTCCATGATGTAGGTACTTTCATCCGCTTGCGAAAATGAAACACAACTGAGCTTTCATAGTTTTGCCAACAAGTTTTTGGTCTAATGGCCAGTACCCAAATCGACAAAGAGACATGTTTGCTTTGCGTGGACAATTGGGATTAAAACATTCTCTTCTCCTAATGACTTTATTTCCCAAAGAATGTGTTTACAACGGAAGATATTAATAAATTTAGATAAGCTAATGACAATGAGTTTTTGATGTATTTTTTTATAGTATTTTTCTTCATGTTATTGTTTAGTTCGACAATGTAACTCTCTTATATATACATCGATGATTGAATCCATTTTTAGTTGAAACAATAATGTTAGTCTTTTATAAAACCGTAGGTAATTGTTGTGTGCGCATATATTCCAGTGATATAATTTTTAAATCGGGTCCTGATGCGCCGATCGGGGCACACCGGCAACGTGGTGGGCCGTTCTCCGTAAGAAAAACATTGCCTATCTTACCTGCACTGCATTCTAACTGTGGCTTTTACTATAGTAACTAAAATCGTATTAATTTTCAAAATCTAATCAAAATTGATGTATATATGAGAAAAAAACTTTGTTTTCCTTAGACATTTTTGATGTGTTTAGTTTGTTAAAGAAAAATATTTACTATTTTAAACTATTTTATATTTTCTAGATCACGGTTCTGTTATGATTTTAAATATAATAGGTGGAATAATTCTAGAAGATTTTACCATCGTTGGTTTAGGGATACTATACTGTTTGTTATTTACACCATTCGGATACTTGTGTTGGTTCAGACCAGCATATAAAGCATTTCGTTCGGATTCCTCATTCAATTTCATGGTATTTTTCTTCATATTTTTCTTTCAATTTGTAATAACTACAATACAAACCATAGGCATCCCTCATTCGGGCACAATGTAAGTAATATTTGATTTATTTTCAATAAACTTGCTAGTAAAGATAGAATATTGACTAAAATGGATTTTAGAATTTACTTTTGTATAAATTTTTAGAGGAATTATCACTGCTCTTGCGACATTTAAGAATACAGCATGGAGTATTGTCCAAGGAATAATAGCTTTAATAATCGCCATAGGATTTGGATTGGCAGCAACTGCTGATTTACTTTTGATCTCTAAGGTAAATAAATTAAATACCATAATTTAGCGATATATTGATACGACTTCACTAGAATTACACTTCTGTGACATTAATGCATTGAAAAACAATTTAAACGGTTCTATGTTGTATATGTTAATTAATGCCGGTGACAATATGCAACCCTGTCTAACTCCTTTTTCGACTATAAAGATCTCGGACAATTGATTTTCTAATCGCACTGTTGTTTTTTGTTGGAGATATAAGTTTGAGATCAGTCTTATATTCTTACCATCGAGTCCTGATGTTTTTAGGATATTGATTAGTTTTCCATGCGGGACTTTATCAAATGCCTTCTCGAAATCAATGAAATATGCACACACATCGCAGTTGACATTCCTGGCTCGCTGTATTAGAACTTGCAAACTAAAAAGTGCTTCCCTCGTTCTGAGTCCTGCTCTGAATCCAAATTGAACTTCACCCAGGTGTTCTTCTAATTTGGTGTGTATGCGCGAGAAATGCCTATACCAGAAAACAAAAAACTAATACCATCACACCAATTTGGGTTCATAAAAGAACATTCAACAATACAACAGGTACATAGAGTTATAGTGAGAATCAATTAATACTGAAAATAATAGGTACTGCTCAGCGGTATTCTTGGACATAAACCAGGCATTTGATAAAGTCTGGCATAAAGGTCTCTTATGTAAACTTAAACAGAATTTACCAACAAATTACTATATAATCTTAAAGTCCTACATCACCAGCAGAATCTTCCAGGTAAAGTATGAGAATGAATACACAAACATACAACAAATTCTCGCTGTGGTGCCCAAGGAAGCGTCCTAGGATCTATATTATACCTTACATTCACTGCTGACCTACCGACAGATACAAATATCACGACAGCGTCATTTTCAGATGATACGGCAATACTATCATCTAACAAAAAGAATATAAGTAAGAATATAAATCACAAAATAGCCTTAGAAATCCCACAAAATAACTTAAATAAAGTCCTGTTACTTATAGCCTATTATCTACCTAAACATTTATTTACCTAAACACCTGAGGTACAAAAACAGTGAGTTGTCTTTGTTTTTAGGTTTGTTATTTTATAGTTGTTTTTCTTTTGTAGATCCATCGTATGTATAGAAGTACTGGAGCAAGTTTGGCAAAAGCCCAACAGGAATTTACCACAGAATTCTTTCGCAATCAACATGTACGCGATGCTGCTACTAATGTTGCAGTAGCTGCTGTTAACTCTCAAATAAATCAAAATCAAACTACTCCGAGATATTAGTTAACCAATACTTCATCTATGGTTAATCTCAGTATTTAAATCAGAAATCAGCTTGGGTTTAAAATTATCTAAATAGATAAAAATAAAATCACTAACTATAAGAGTTGATAGTGTATATGACTTTGTAAAGTATTATTACATATTTTGTGATTTCTGACATGCTGATAAAATTGTTATCGATTAAATATTTTGATTGCTTTCATTACCTCTAAATATATTATGATTCACACTAAATTGTACAAGAGCACACTATGTTATATTGTAAGACAAATTAAAGATTATTTTGCTATTTTTTCATTTTTTTTTTTTCAGAAAATCTTAATTATGTAGTAATTTATTTACATTTCAGTTAGTAATGTTAAACCCTTCTGTCGAACTCATTGTTGAATGATGGTATATCTATGTATAGTTTTGTTACATCGACTAAATATATAGGTTGTAAATATTTTCATCATAATTACCCACCATTGCATATTGTCAATTAAATAATTATATTTTGATAATAAGAAGTGTATCTTACTGAAAATATAACCGACTTGGAAAATACTATCTGAGCTCTTGAGACAATTTACAGATTTTATTTGATATTTATATATTCCCATTATTTGATAACAAAGAAGTAAAAACTTTGCTTGTACTAGCTTAAAACATCGAGGAAAAAGCTTATTATTTGATGCAAATATATACTTACACATTGATTATTAAGTTCATGAGTTGGTTGTCAAAAGTTTCTTAGGATATAGCAAATATTTTAATTTTCATAATTTGACGACAGAAGTTCAATATTTCATAATTTTTGGTAGCATATTGAATAATAATAATAGGAAACAAATTTAAACTATACCGTACTTCTTTGAACATATGAAAATTAAAATATTTGCCATATTCGCACAATGCTTTGCGACAAGAACTTGCCCGCCCTCTATCGATATCGTTGATACATCATTTCAGCAATACAAGTAATAAACCATATAAAAATACCGTCGTACTTTATACACATCCTTTTTACTTAAATCTTTTGTGCTCTGGTATGAGGCCTCTCTTAAACTCAAGAGTTAAAAGTATAGCAAAAATAATATGTATGCTTGGGCGTAACCCTGGGCCTCTTTAATTACGCATTATTATCTGGTACTTTATTATTAATAATATTTATATACATATATATATATATATATATATATATATATATATATATATATATATAAATAATTAATTGTCTGTGTTATATTAGTCGTAGTGTTAAGGATAATTGATTATAAGAAAAATTTTCAAAATGCTATACCATAATGCTTCGCTAACATTTTATAATTAACTTAAACTAGCAGATTTTCTATTTCTTATGATCAATTATTAGATAAAGACATTCAGTTTGGCACGTTGGTTTATTTATTATATAGTTTTGACACTCTATTTTATAAGTTATAAATTATAATAAAACTAAGTTGCAAACTTTTTTTTTATTATCTATTATCAGACCCATAGAAAACTAAAATTTAAAGTACAAGCGCATCTCGAAAATATGATAATATCTTCTTCTTCTTGATGTGCCTATCCGTTACGAATGTTGGCGATCATCATGGCAATATTTATCTTATCTGCAGCAGCGCCGAAAAGCTGCACAGATGTTGTATTGAACCAGATTCTGAGGTTCTTTAACCAAGATGTTCTTCTTCCTGGACCTCGTTTTTCAAATATTTTTCCTTGCAGGATGGTTTGAAGGAGAGCATATCTGGATTCATTTCTCATAATATGTCCGAAGAACTGTAACTTTCGAGATTTGATGGTGGTCAGTACCTCTCGGTTCTTATGAGGACCTCCTCATTTGTGACGCGGTCAGTCCACGGGATCTTAAGCATTCTCCGATATAGCCACATCTCAAATGCTTCCAGTTTTCTCCACGTATCTTCGTTTAAGGTCCACGATTCAACACCATAAAAAAGGACAGAGAAGACATAGCAACGCAGCATTCTTACTTTTGTATCAAGAGAGAGGTTGTGACTCTTGAAGAAGGCCCCCATCCGATTGAAGGTGGATCTAGCTTTTCCGATGCTTGCTCTAATGTCCTGGTTGTTTGTCCATTCTTCATTTATTATGGTGCCGAGATAGTTGTAGTTCGTCACTCTTTCTATAGGGGATTGGTTGACGTAGAGTTGACCTTCTGTTATCCTTTTCTTGCTAATTATCGTAAGCTTTGTCTTCTTAACGTTTATATCGAGTCCATATTGTTAACTGTAATACGTGATTTTGTTCATAAGAACTTGTAGGTCTTCTAAGTTGCCCGCAAGTACTATGATGTCATCTGCATATCTGATGTTGTTTAGCCGGTAACCATTTAGTAGAATACCTTTTTCAGTTTCGTGCAAAGCTTCGATTAATATTCTTTCAGACTACATATTGAAGATTAGAGGAGACAAAATACAGCCTTGCCTCACTCCACGCATGATTTTCACCTTCAACTCTGAGATTTGCTGTCTGATTCTAGTAAAGATTTCTAATTATTTTCGGATCTTGGTTGTTAATTTCTGTTTCTTTTAGTATTTGTATCATCTTGGCGTGCTGTACTCGATCAAACGCTTTCTCGTAATCAACAGACATGCGTATGCGTCGTAGTTGACGTGTCTGCATCTCTGGAATGAGACTTGTACTGAGAACAAAGCCTCTCTAGTACCAACAGCATTTGTGAACCCGAACTGGTTTTTGGAAATTTGACTTTCACACAGCTTGTGGATTCTCTTATGAATTATCTTTAGGAACAATTTTAGGAGATGACTCATGAGGCTTATAGTACGGTAATCTTCGCATTTTTTGGCTTCTGGTTTTTTTGGAAGTGTAATAAACTCAGATTTCAGCCATTCTGTTAGTATTTCTCCAGAGTTGTATATGTTGTTGAATATCTTTGCGATTATTGCTATTGATTCGTTGTCCATTAGTTTTAGTAGTTCTGCTTGTATATTATCAGGGCCTCCCGCTTTGCCATCCTTTAACTGTGTTATTGCGGAATAAACTTCCTGCTGTAATATTCTTGGTCGATCATTTACCTCTTCTTCTAGCTCAAAGGTGTTATCTCTTTGTTCTTAAAATAGTTTTTCTAGATATTCTTTCCACGTTCTTATTTTACTCTGTTTGTCCAAGATGATGTTTCCGTCAGAATCAGGTATATTTCCTTTCTGCCTTCGTCTTAGTCCCCCTGTGAGTTCTTTAACTTTCCTATGTACATTGTGACTATCGTACTTTGCAGAGTTTCAATTTCTTCGCATCTTTCCCTTGCTTCTTTTTCTTTCGCTTGTGATGGGTAGCTCTTTCGGGGCGACAGACTCAGTAAAACACAGGTTTGAAATAAAAATAAATCTATTAATTTAGTATACCTACAATAAATAAAAAAAAGGAATTCTACGTTGTATACTTATACAATGAATAAAACTAAAACGAATTCTACGTCCCCGTCTGGATCCCGCGATGAACGAAGTCCTCGGCGAACGTCTATAAAAGAAAAGAAATTAATTAGTATTAATGAGAAACGAAATGGGGGAAATCGATCGCGAGCAGATTTATACTCGCTTTCGCTTCAATTCAGCGAAAGCTCCGAATACGCTCGCAAACAAAATATTTAGCTGTGCAGACCCATGGCAATGTTCAATACACAACACCGACGGGTTCCGCTTGGCTAAGGACAGAGTATGATCCTCAATACGGAAATCTCTCTGTCCCGGTTGGTTCTGTGCAGATCCACGGTAATGCTCAATACGCAACACCGATGGGTTCCGCTTGGTTAGGGACAGAGTGCGATCCTCAATGCGGAAATCTCTCTGTCCGGAATGGCTCGCAGGTTCACTACACCGGCGAGTCAGGGAGCCTAGAGCGCTAGCTACAAGACTATCTAATTCCGCTATTCACACGCCTTAAATAGCCGTTCGGATTCCCACTTCGCCGTCACGTTGTAGAAGTGGATGCGCAAATATTGACACTCCCACGGTTCGAACTGTTAAACGATCAGAGCATCGTTACACGCTTCTCTGATTTTCGTTCTTATTAATATATTTATGGTTTTTTATTTGTCTGGGTCATTTTTGGCTTCTCTTCTCTCGTCCATTAGTTTCAGGATCTCATCTGTCATCCATGATTTTTTCTTCATTAATCTATCTGTCTTGTAAGTGTTTATCTTTTACATTTTGCACTATTTCTGTAATATGTTTGTTCTTCGTTCGATTCGTCTCTAATTGCAGTCACTTGCTCGTTTAACGTGGCTTGGACTCTCATCCTCGTATCAAGGTCTTTCAGCATACGTAGGTCGTATGATTGTGCTTTCCTTTTCTGCACTGTTTTGAGTTTGATTCGAAATAATCCCACCAGTGGAACGTGGTCTGTCTCCAAGTCTGCTCTGGAATAAGTCTTGACAGATGTAAAGCTGTTTCGGAATCTTTTATTTACTAAAATGTCTATTTGATTCCTAATAATTCTCCCAGGTATGTCTTGAGGGTATTTCCACGTGTACAGCTTGCGAGGTGGTAATTGGAAGAATGTGTTGGTGAAAACTAGTTCCGAGTCTTCTGCGAATTTTTCTAGGAGGTCTCCTCTCTCATTTCTGACTCCAAGTCCATGTGCTCCAATGTACTGTATCTTATCTCCAGCTCCAATCTTGGCATTAAAATCGCCCATAATGATGAGAACTTCCTGTCGAGGAATTTTCTGTATGATACTGTTGATGTTCTGATAGAACTCAATTGCTTCTTCCTTCCGTTTGTCTGCAGTGGGAGCATAGACTTGGAAGATGTTTATATTAATAGGGTTAGCTTATACTTGTAGTAACATCACTCTCTCTGATATTGGTGTAAAGTTAGTAACGCATTTGGCAACCTTGGGTGATACGATTATTCCGACTCCATATTCATGTGATCCATCACTTTTTCCGAGTAATATACCTTGTGATCTTCTATTTGTATTTGTCCAGAATCTGACCATCTCATTTCTACTATTCCCATGATTTTAATATGCATTCTCTTCATCTCCTGTATTGCATTGTGGATTTTTCCTGCTTTGTATAAAGTTTTGACATTCCATGTGCAAATCTTGATATTCTTTCTGCACTTCAATTTATTATCTTTTGGTAAACTCAAAACTGTCCTCCCCTGAGACCCGATCAGAGGACTTACTCCGGAATTTATTTTAGTATTGAGCATTGCAATGATTGATTGACTAGGGCGTATCGCTGTGGATCTTTAATGGAGTGTTTGCCCTACTTGTGATTCCTCGTCCTTTTGCCGTTGATCAAATCTTTGGTTCATCCGCCTTCGAGGCCGATTTCACAACCTCGGGACAAAAGAGTGCCCTACCACTTACCAACTCATCCGCCCGAAGCCTTTGGTCAGTAAGTGGTGGATTGCTTATACTGGCAATCGCTCGGTGAATGACTCGCCACACTGAAGAGTATGAGGTAGAAGGAAATATAGTGACCTGTCTGCCCTCCGAAACCTAATAGTCATTCGGGGTCGGAAGAAACAAAAGTTAGCCAAGAGAGGCTGATGACCCTGTAATGGATCCTTATTCTTGTCGGCAAATTGTCTTGTGGTCTTTGGCTGGCATCGAGGTCTTTATAAAACTCTAGTTACTTTCAGAACGTCATGTTTCTCTGTTTTTGCTTTACTCTCTCTGTTTTTTTATCTCTCAGCTTGTATATTTCTTTTTTATCTTGATTAAGTTCTCTTTTCATTATCTTTAAACCTTTTGTACTCTTCTACTGTTTGAGTAATTACATCAGTATTGTATCCTCTTAGATAATTTCTAATGAAATTATTTTATTTAGTTTTTTATATTCTTTGTTTTTCTTTTCTTTCTCGCTTAGGTTTCGTCGTATTTCCATTAAAGCTTTTGTATCTTCGCTAATCTTTTCGCTTTTGATTTTTCTTGCAAAATTTGAGCTGTGCGTTTTTAACAGTCTGTTATTAATTTATTGTGATCGTCGATACTAACAGGTCGAATTATTACTCTGTGGAATTTCGGTGGATTTCAATTATCATCTTTGCTCTTTCTTTTTAAAGTTTATCTTTACTCTAGCTATTACTGTTTTGTGATCGCTTCCTTCTGATAGTTCATTGAGTACAGTTACAGCTTGAAAATACTGTAACATCCGCCCTATAGTCCCGATCTGTCACTACCACATATTTGCGTCACTCAAAGAAGGACGAAGGCGATGGTATACAAACGTTTATTTACAATTGGTTACATGGAATTAAACAACTTCCGATTCTTTGGGAAAAATATGTGAATAAAAGGGATTATATATATATATATATATATATATATATATATATATATATATATATATATATATATATATATATATATATATATATATATATATATATATATATAGAAACATTCTACAGTGAAGGATATTAGTGAAGCCACAAGAGAATTGACAATTTGAAATGATATCTTAGCAACAGTAGGTGAAGCAGGATTTTTAGTTTCTAGAACATTACATAGCAGATGATAGAAAGAATAAAGTAAGTGATATTTTACAAAACAACTTCGGTATTAGCTTGAAGTTAATAATTAATAATAAAAAAAATTAAATACACTATTTCCTACTAATATTAGTAAAAAGTTGACTTTTTTTTAATTTTGGTACTCTTTATTATACATTTTTTTACTTGAAAAGTTTATTGTGTTCAAATGTATTAAAAACAAGATCAAAAACCTATTAATAAGAGGATAAAGAAGTAGATCAGAAAATATTTTTCGTGTCTTCAGAGGTTTAAACAAAATAAAGAAGCTTATTGGAAGCCAATTTCTTATGTTCACAACTTCCATGTTTAAGCCTTGCTACGTTATGATTAAAATAAAAATATAATTATCAATCCAAGTGTCAGTTACATTTTCGGCTAAACTCTACACTGCAGTTTAACAAACATACATTAATTTATCTTGATTCTAATGGAACTGAACTTCCATTATTAAAGTTTAAACAGTCTGCGGTGTGGGCAACCATTATTTCACTTAATTATATTCTAAAGGAAGCTCATCTCTACGGCACAGAATAAGAAAGCAATTGTTCTGTGTCACCGAATCTATGTCTATGTGAAGAGATCACAAATCAATTTAATACTGCCGTGTAGGCAACCAACATTTCAACTGGTTGTATTTATAATTTCTTAAATCTGTACTAACAAGGGAAGAGAATAAATAACTTAAAAGAATTCAGATGTTTTAAAAAGGAAACATGATACAACTATTATTTTTTTTATAAAGAAAGTGGTGCAAGACATTGAAGGAATACAAACTGATGTAATTATCATTTATTTATTGTTATATTAACAGACATACCATGGCTAATAAAAGTAAATTAGAAAGGTAGGTCTAAAAATCATTTTGTTAAGTATTATCTAGTCCTCCTCTTAAGTGCCTTCTTAGTTGAGGTTGGAGATCAATATGGCAAATTTCTCTCTGTTCTGGGCTTGATGAATTAATTCATTTCCTCTTGTGTGGGTCCAATCTCTGATGTTTCGTAGCCAAGATTTTTTCTTTCGTCCTATGTCCCTTTTACCTTCAATCTTACCGGGAACTGCTCAGATTCCCTATGGCGCATTATGTGTCCTAGATATGACGTCTTTCTAATTTTGATAGTATTGACCAGATGAGGGCGTGTGTTCATTGCTGTTGGTACTTCTTCATTCATAGTTCTGCTGGTCCAGCTTATTCTTAGCATTCGGCGGTACATCCACATTTCAAATGAATTTAATTTGTTGACGTCATACTGTTTTAATGTCCATGTCTCACAGCCATATAGTAATAGAGACCACACATAACACTTTAGTGTTCTCAATCTTATTGAGACTGATAGCTTGGGGTTACAGAGCATTTTACACATATTCATGAAACCAGATCTTGCTATTTCAATGCGTCTTCTAATTTCTTTTGAGTGGTCTAGTTGACTATTTAGTTCTTATATCTAGTATTATTAATAATAATGGGATGTGCCTCTCATTCCATTTAATGATAAAAACTCTCCGTTTATTCAAGACAACTAAGAAGGTGCAAAATTAGTAACCCGAAAATGCAACAATCCGCTTTTTGAGCATGCTGAGAAGGCGTTCTATCGGAAACTTAATTCCACTGTAGAAAGTACCAAT
Organism: Diabrotica undecimpunctata; assembly: GCF_040954645.1. Lineage (NCBI taxonomy): Eukaryota > Metazoa > Arthropoda > Insecta > Coleoptera > Chrysomelidae > Diabrotica > Diabrotica undecimpunctata. Next base: position 56,012,591 of record NC_092812.1, read on the forward strand.
AAATCATACCCAAGCCAACAAAAAATTCAGGAGTTTTGGGGAAATCAACTTTCTACATCAGCTGCTCTTAATACCAATGCTGCATGGATGGAAAATACAAAGCACAACTGTTAACACTGCCGTACTACTCTCTATGAACCCTTCACCACAGAAGAAGTCACCAATAGTATCTCCAATAAATCTCTTGGACCAGTCGGAGTTCAAAACATTTGGCTTAAGAAGTTCTGAAAATGCTCACGAGTTCTTATCAACATTAATTAATCATTCCTCAGGGAACAACTTATTTAATACCGAATGATCAAAATAATACCCAAGATTCAGCCAAGGACCGCCCGATTACTTGTCTTCCAACTTTGCATAAATTGCTCACAACCTGTGTAGCTCGCGTATCTACCAAAACTGAGCTCTAAACAATATTATATAACCTCAACAGAAAGGATACGCTAAGGGTTCCATGGGCTGCAAAGAACAACTTATTTTAACTCCAAAGCATACATCAAAAAAATGAACCTCTTCACTACCTTTATTGACTACAAGAAAACCTTTAACTTAATGCCGCATGAATGGCTTGTAGATACATTAAGAATATATCGAGTCGATGATAATATAGTGACGTGTTTAGGACATATAATGACAGATTGGAAGACTAAAATTCACGTCCAAATACCTATATTCCAAGGAGACTCGTTGAGTCCATTGTGGTTTTGTCTAACGATGAACCCACTATCTCAACTACTGAACTCCACTGACTCAGGTTTTAGCATCAAAAGTAACAATACTGTAGTGGCGAAGCTTAATAATCTGTTGTATATGGATGATTTGAAACTAATGGCTTCCACTCGAAACCACTTAGATCAGATGCTAAAAACTGTAGAAACATTCTCTAATGATATTAGTATGCACTTCGGGCTAGAGAAGTGCCGTGTTTTGAATATAGTCAGAGGAAAGGGTCAGCCCGGAGGATTCGATGTGCAAAATGGCCAAAATATCTAGGCTATAGGTGAAAATGACATGTACAAATGTCTAGGAGTAAAGCAAGTGCGGAAAATTGACCATAAACAAATGAAAATCGAATTAACATCAGAGTTTATACGAACGGTGAAACAGCTGCTCCGTTTACATCTTAATAGTAAAAATTTGTTTAAGGCATTAAACACCTGCGCATTTTCCGCGCTTAGCTATTCATTTGGTATTGTTAAGTGGACAAAAACGGATATAGAAACTCTTTAGCGAAAAGTACGAACACACCTCACAAAGACACAAAAACAACATCCTTGAAGTGCAGTAGAAAAAACGACATTACTGCGGTATTTAGGAGGACAAGGACTTATAGATTTAAGAACTTGTTTTCAGAAGAGACATCTACTCTACATCGCGCGATTTACACAATAAATAACACAACACCGATCACACTGAGGGAACCTGAAGACTATGTCAACAACACAGCGTCGAATTGGTTGACATCAGGAAAGATGTTCCCTGAAACAGAAAGTTCATTACTTGCCATTCAAGTTGCCATGACAACTACAAGCTATATTGGGATCGCACTGTGCTCACAGACCAAATAGTAACACATAATAGACCAGATCTCGCACTAGTTAATAAAATAACGAGACGAACAACACTAATCAATGTAGCGATACCTAACAACAATAATCTGCGTGATAAATACAAGGAAAAGATCGCCAAGTACAGAGATCTGGAAATACAAATAAGGAGACAATGGAGAATGAAAAGTACCCAAACGGTACCTATTATTCCACCATCTATATAAGACCATACAGAAAGCTGTGCTACTCTCGACGTTCACATGCGCACGAAAATTTTTGGGAGATACACCGACGTCTCAAGTTACCTAGGGCTCGATAACGCGGAAATAGTCCCACCAAAGCTCAATCCTTTTGATACCGTAGGGCCGTAGGTATCTGGGATGGCTGAATGAGCCGTATGGCTAAATCTGGATAATAATAATAGTGGGATGTGCTTCCCTGGCCAACTTTATTAATCCAACTAATGTTGTATAAAAAAGCATGTGCATTTTTCAATATTCCTTCTATGGTAATCTATTCCGTGTCGTTTTCTCTACACTAGAGGCCAAAAAGCAAGTATTTTTCACAATAAACCTATCTATCGTTTCATATTTACAAAATTTATAAAATAAAAAATATTTTTCGACACTTGTGACATTTAAGAATTTTACTTCTATGTAAAATTTCGCATCAGGATAACAGAAACGCGTGAAGATCATCGATAGTTTCGTCTACCAATACCTACAATTAAAGCTGGAAGTCTTTTATATAAAATATTGGTATTTAATAATGACTGTAATATAATTTCAACGTAATAATTGTATTTAAAATAGTATTTGATTTAAATATTAAACGAATTTAAATAATGACTACCAACGCCACCTGTCTTAAAAGGCTCAAAGTTTAGCTTGGAGCTATAATTTTTCCTTATCCGGCTGCTTAGTTTTTTCAAATTTTATTTTTAAACATCTTATTTAGTTTATATGATAATTAAATTTAATATCAAATGATAATTATAATAAATTATATTTTATTATTAATTGAATATTTAGTTTAACTTATGTGGCATCTATGTAATGTAAGTAGAAGCTGCCAAACTGACGAAGAAGAAAACTGTAACATGGTTACCCACTAAAAATTTTCATCTCACTGTTGCCAATCCCACAAAATATTTGTAGTTTGTTACCAAAACTATAGTTCTGAATTTTATCAAAATCACAAATGATAAAAATCTTGTATAAAAAATACTGCTGGTGTATTTTTGCCGATTTATATATTTTTTCAATAAATGTCTACTATCTGGAATTAATTTATTATCAAAGTTTAACAATGCATCCTGGGCTGTCTGAAGTAAACCATGTATGCCTGGCAACAGTGTAGAAGAAATACTCTGCAAATCTTTGTTGGTCTGTTATTAGTAGGGAACAAAATCATTTATTGAATTATTTTAATAACACATAATAATTCAATTGTTTAAAATAATTTTACTACTTTATTATCACACAATATCGTTATTATTATACTAATATTTTTATACAAAACACTTCTAGATTTATATTTTCTTAAAAATTTGATTAATTGTGGTGAGCGTGTACAAAGTATGTTATTGCCGACTGAGGTTTCTGACCAAAAGCAAACCAACCATCTCTCCGCATTTCTGTTATCCTAGTACTAAATCGAGTAGACAGTGGTAAGAACAGCTCTGCAAAATTTGATTTTGTTTTTAATCCCAACGCTCAATCTTGATGAGACTCGGTTTGCTCAAAAAGACAACATTGTTAAATATGCGCCTCCAAATTATTTAGTACCTTTCTTACTGTTTGCATGTGAGTCTCAGGCTCTAATTTAATTTCTTCTTCTGTCTCACTATGCTGTCTTTTCGACTTTCTTCTTTGATTGAGATCTGGTTATAGCTAAGATATGGGCATTGTCTATGGATAAGTCTTTCAGTTGGTTTATTGATATTCTCGAAAGACTATCTGCGCAGTTATTTTTGCCTGTTATATACTCTATCTCGAAGTCGCATTTTTCTCAGAGTAGTAATTCCTTAGGTAATTAGTATGGGTTTTAGGTTTGTTTAGTTCTCCTTTGTTGAAGCTGCGCGATGCGTAAGCTATTGGTAAACTGGGTTCAGTTTCAAGTTAAATTTCTGACATATCTCAAATGTTTTTTGGTTACGTCTTAGTGTTTTTCTGATATTCCTATCACCATTATGTCATCCATGTAAAGAAATGCTTTGTCTGGTGTTAAGCCTGAGAATGCTATCGACATCATTCTTGAAAGCTGTTTAGCCTTATGTTTAATCCGAAAGGTAACCTGGTGAATTGAAATGCTACTTTTCCTGTGATAAAGGATGTGTATTTACTTAATGATTGTTCTAATGGTGTCTGGTGAAATCCTGACATCAAGTCTATTACTGAAAACCATTTTGCTATTCCAAGTTGGTCTAATATTAAATCTATTCTCAATTCCAATTACACAATGAGAGATGTAAAAATATGACTAGGTAACAATATTTAAGAATTTTAATATATTAGGAATAATACATGTCATATGGGCTCACTTGGAGAATTTAAATCGCTCAAAAATTATATTTCAAGTATGAAGTAATTCTCAATACTTGTTAAGGCTTCTTAAAAAGTATTAAGAAGAATTTAAAGGAAAAGTTTAAAATGTATCAAGTTAGTCAGTGAAATTTCTAAGCGAAAATTCCATCACAAGCTCTTTATCTTAGGTTCTTTATTTAACAGAAATATAACAAAAAAAAGGTAAACGGTATAAAAAGAAACTCCGAATATTTAAAATCCAAACCAGATTTTGATACTGTTATCTTAACATAATTAGCCTAACTGCTTTTTTATGGGATCGATACAGGGTCGCACCTTCAAATAATTATTTTTTTTAACGGATGTGAAGGGAATAATTTAATCAAGGTATTAAAGTATTGGTCTCGCCACACATTGCTAATGATAAAATATACAGATTAATTAATTTTTTCAAGAAAAGATTGTCAAACGAAGATTTTTAATTTAACGGAGAGGCTAATCATCAATCGTCAATGGGATATTTGTAGAAAATTATTATCGGTGCATTTTTCGCAGAAAAAAGTAGAAAAAACCCTCTAATATCGACCATTTTTTAAAAAATTAATAACCTGAGCCCTTTTAGAGTTCAAAAATTGAAGAAAAAAGCGAGATAAGGCTCTTCAAGAATATGAGATAGATATCGACAGGTTAGTGCGATATGCTTATTAAACAGCTCCTGAAGATATGATGGAAAAGTGGGCTGTTTTAACAGCTATTGATTGTCTTCGTGATCGTGAAATGTAAAGAATACTGAGATTACTTAGCTCGGCACAAGACACTGGTCGATGTCTCTCAACTACGCAGGTCTCTGGCAGGTACATTAAAGTTATGACTGTAAAAGAGGAAGACGATGAAGACAAATTGGACCAGCTTGTTTATCTGATGAAAGGCATTGCACTCGAGAAAACGAAGAACATACAGTGCTGGAAATTTGGCGAAATGCAACAGGTACGAAGCTCATGTAAGCACCCTAGGTACAACACAAATCAAGAAACTCACCAGCTAGAAAACTAAAACGGGTCGGCCTTAGTGGGCAGTTTCGATCCAGAACTTTTCCAAAGACCCTCTTTCTAATAGCCTCCTTGAAATGTGAAGTTAGTTTATACGTAGATGGAGAAATAACTGGTAAAAAGTATACATTGTTGGTGGATGCTGGAGCGACCAGAACCATTATACGCCCGACAATTATAAACAATGAGGTTGTGAGTGCGGACTGCAACAAATGAAAATGCTAACACCTATGGAGAAATTCAGATCCAATTAGGAATAGAAAAAAAAGTTTCGTCCATACAGTCATATTTGCTGACATCTAAGATAATGTTGGAAGGAAAGAAATGGATAGGACCGAAGAAACTCTCTTGGTTGAGGAATTTGCGGCAGTGGACAGGTTTGACAGCGGACCAATTGCTACACGTAGCGCAAGACCGAGATCAGTATAAAAATATTATAAGCATGGTAGTCGCCGACGTTCCGTAGGGATATGGCACTCTAAGAAGAAGAAGAAGATAATGTTATATTAGGAATGGACGTAATGAATTTGGATGGATTTTATGAATAGGGTAATCACAGTTTGTAACGAGGAGGAATTTCTTCATCCAAATGATGACAGTAATGTCCAAGCAGCCGTTAAAGAAGATATCGTTGTGCCTGCGAGAACTGAAACGATCATAGTACCGCGGTTGAAGGGAATTTTGGAAGAAGGAACACCTGTTATGATGGAGCCTTGGAACCATGACGAGGAATTATAATTGGAAAGAAACTGATTACTTCTGCTAAAGAAATTTCTGTAAGACATTAATGCCAATGATTACCCCGTGAAACTGTGTACCAGTGACGTCCATAATTCTTCAGACGGCAACATCCGATAATTCTAACGACAAATTCGACCAAATGATTACAGCCGCTGGTCAGTCCCTAAATCAGGCGGCGAAAAGGAAATTAAGGGAATTTCTTCTGAGACAACTTCGTAAAATTTGACCATTGCAGACATTCGTTGAACTTTCCGAGTTTGAATTTGTATCAGCACGAGTGTCTGATGAAGCAGGTATATGAGTCATAAAACTCTATTGATACCGATTCAGTTTAGCGAATTTGTCTTCTTATAAAACTTGTCTCGAACTTTGTTTAAAGTTTGAGGTGAAATATTCCGTATTTCTGTAGTTATCCTTTCTTTGAGGTTTTCAATGCTAGTTGGTTATGTAGCATATACTTTGTTCTTGAGATAACCCCACAGAAAAAAATCCAAAGGCATAAGATCTGGCGACCTAGCTGGCCACTCAATAGTACCCCTTCGTCAAATCTATTTATTGAAGATTTCATTCAAGTACTTTCTTACCATTAAAGCATAATGGGGTATTGCACCGTCCTGCTGAAACCAGACAGTTTCATGCGGTAGGGTCGGATCTATTGGATTGGGATATAAGTTAGCCCACTGAGGAAGACCATTGGCTCTTAGCATGCTTAAATATTTTTCCGCTGTCAAATTACCATCTACAAATAGAGGACCAATAATATGATCTCCTATAATACCTGCCCAAACTATCAACTGTTGAGGATAGTGAGTGTGTGTCTCACGCATCCAATGAGGATTCTCCGCTGACCAATATCTACAGTTCTGTCGGTTCACCTCTCCGTTCAATGTAAATGTTGATTCATCAGAAAAAAGAATTGTGCCAAGAGCTATTTCATTTGTGTTAGTTTTATCCATCATTCTTTCGCAGAAATCCATTCTACGATCTAGATCGTCGTCTGTTAGCTCCTGCACAAAAGTAAATTTATATGGATGTTTTCTTCATGGAGACACCTTAGGACAGTTGTGTTACTCACATTATTTTGACGTGCAATTTGACGTAAACTTGACGTTGGATTCTCTGCGACACTTAACAAAATATCCACTTTCACCTCATCTTCAATGAAGTTCGGTTTTTTTTAATGGTTTGACATGTCCAAGTTATCTGAATTGTGCATAAATTTTAGACACAGTAAGTACCATGTGCAATATTAGGCAACTGAGGATATCTCTGATTAAATAAGTTTGCTACTTCAACTTGACTTTTACAATTCTCCCCGTAACCGATCATTATTAAAATCTCAATTCGGTGGGTCTCAGTTTCAGTCTCAGTTTCTGCAAGAAATTAGCTTTTACTAAGCATGGTAGTCGCCGACGTTCCGTAGGGATATGGCACTCTAAGAAGAAGAAGAAGATAATGTTATATTAGGAATGGACGTAATGAATTGAGGTGAAATATTCCGTATTTCTGTAGTTATCCTTTCTTTGAGGTTTTCAATGCTAGTTGGTTATGTAGCATATACTTTGTTCTTGAGATAACCCCACAGAAAAAAATCCAAAGGCATAAGATCTGGCGACCTAGCTGGCCACTCAATAGTACCCCTTCGTCAAATCTATTTATTGAAGATTTCATTCAAGTACTTTCTTACCATTAAAGCATAATGGGGTATTGCACCGTCCTGCTGAAACCAGACAGTTTCATGCGGTAGGGTCGGATCTATTGGATTGGGATATAAGTTAGCCCACTGAGGAAGACCATTGGCTCTTAGCATGCTTAAATATTTTTCCGCTGTCAAATTACCATCTACAAATAGAGGACCAATAATATGATCTCCTATAATACCTGCCCAAACTATCAACTGTTGAGGATAGTGAGTGTGTGTCTCACGCATCCAATGAGGATTCTCCGCTGACCAATATCTACAGTTCTGTCGGTTCACCTCTCCGTTCAATGTAAATGTTGATTCATCAGAAAAAAGAATTGTGCCAAGAGCTATTTCATTTGTGTTAGTTTTATCCATCATTCTTTCGCAGAAATCCATTCTACGATCTAGATCGTCGTCTGTTAGCTCCTGCACAAAAGTAAATTTATATGGATGTTTTCTTCATGGAGACACCTTAGGACAGTTGTGTTACTCACATTATTTTGACGTGCAATTTGACGTAAACTTGACGTTGGATTCTCTGCGACACTTAACAAAATATCCACTTTCACCTCATCTTCAATGAAGTTCGGTTTTTTTTAATGGTTTGACATGTCCAAGTTATCTGAATTGTGCATAAATTTTAGACACAGTAAGTACCATGTGCAATATTAGGCAACTGAGGATATCTCTGATTAAATAAGTTTGCTACTTCAACTTGACTTTTACAATTCTCCCCGTAACCGATCATTATTAAAATCTCAATTCGGTGGGTCTCAGTTTCAGTCTCAGTTTCTGCAAGAAATTAGCTTTTACTTAAAAATTTATTATTTTAATGTAAAATGTCAACACGCCAACAACTGATTGATAACAATCCACATTATTTACCGATTTAGTTTAATTAGCAGACTATCTAGACAGTTTTTGCCTATTCATGACAAAAAATGTTAACACGGTTACTAAACAAAAATTTTCCCCAATATACTGACACTTAACAACCAACATCAGGTTGTTAAGAATCTTTTAAAAACATAAAAATATACAGGGTGTTTCGTTAAAAATAAGGATTATGGACTATGCCAGACTTGCGTGCATCACCCTGTACATTTAAATTTATGTTTAAAAAGCGCACATTTAAATTTAAAAGTTAACGTGTCCCAGAGTTTTTTATTATTTTCTATAAATAATAAGAATACAAACAATTTTATTCCATAAGTGTTTTCCACACTGTATATATATATATATATATATATATATATATATATATATATATATATATATATTTCATTTATTAACAAATTTAAAACCAGTTGGGTAATACAGTTATTTTGTTAAAAAGAGAAGTGACGCCTATGTCTAGCGGTCAAATGATAACATGTATCCAATGTTAACTCCATACTTCTTATATACTGCTAAAACGAGTGAACACTGCCAAAGGTTGGTATTGTAGTTGGTAAAGTGAAGGCGGTAATGCTGTGTTAGTTGTATGTGTAACTATATTATAAAAGATGAAACATAAAGTTATATTCCTCTTCGTATACTTTGTATTCTACAACGACGTATTTGCTCAAGGTGAGTAAAAAACTTAATATACTATGACAGCTAATTCTTAATACTGCACGAATATTAAACCGGTCTTATTTTTCTTTTCTCTTTATAACGCGACGTATTTTTAAGCAGACTTACATTTTTTTAAAACTGTTCTTGTGTTTTAAACTAATTTATGAAAATATCCATTGAATTTTAAATAAATCTCGTTTTGTTTACATATTTATATTTTGATATGTTCTTGATGTAATGTTTAAAGTATGCAATTAATTGACGATGTTTAAATTCTTGGGTTTTCCAGATCTTTTTACTTTTAACAAAAACAAGAGCGGAACAGCAGAATAAAATTAATGAGCCCATTTGATTGGTCTTTGTTTTCTATTAAAATAATAAATTACGTACAATAATTTTGTGTACTTTCTGATTAATTAAATCCGTTTAGTAGCCAAATGTTTACGTTATATACCTATTAAATCGCTGTACATTAAATACAATTTATTAAGAATTATCTACAACCATTTCAAATAGATTTAATAATAAAAAAAACCTAATTTAAAATTAATTAAGCAAAGCAGTTAAACAAAATATTTCTTCATATGTCAATTATTAGTTTAAGTCTGAGGCATGTATTCTGGAAATTTAGGCGTTTGCTTCTTTTTAGTGTCCAAAATAGCATGACAAAGGTTGAAAGCATACTCAACTTTGAATCAACTTTTTGAATCCGTTAAAGAAAAAATAATGTATTAATCATTGTGTTTTGATCATCAGCGAAGAATAATGCCAGGTAGCTCCCGTCGACTTACCTGAACATTTTCTCTCTTTCTGATGCCTCTTGAATATAAATTTTAAATAAAATAAGGGATAGGCAATATTTCTGTTTAAGACTCTTTGTTACTTAAAATACTTCTGAAATAGTCCAGTGATCAGAGGGTTGACTTCTAAAAATCATTCGAACAAGCTGAATTTTACCGAGAATATTAATTTTGCCATCCAAAAAAAAAAAAAAAAATGCAAACAAGTTTACCAAGAATCTGTACGGCGTAGAAGAAAATGTTTTAAATAAAAAATGTAACTGAGATAATTTTCAACAAAAATATGTATTAGCACTTTTTGTGTAGAATGAACCGTCCTCTCATAAAAAACGCTTAAAGCGACCATCAATTTAGAATGTCAGTTACGCGCGCGAAATCAATGTTCAATAAAATTTGTATCGGCGGACGGTAAAAATTCGATATCTTTTGATCCAAGTGTCTTATCGACAAAAGATGTGTTTTAAATGTAAAGAGTGCAGCTTTCGTATGTTTTTGTATTTTGTCGCAAATAAACTCAGTTTTTATAAAAAAGTTAAGTAAATAAACGTGGCGCGATGTTTCCCATTTTTTACGATTCTCGTTAAATCAATAAAATTGATTACTTTCATTGACAAGTAAAACTTCCATTTTTACAAATCAATGTTTAGGGGCAAAGAGGGAGACTTAATCCGACCGTTACATTTTTTCAGATAACTTTTTTTATAAACGATCTAGAACCTTGATAATTTAGTAGAACATTACAAATTTATCAAAGTTTTGGGTGTTATACACCCGAAAAATATACTACAAATAAACAACGAGTTTTTGTAGAATCTAGTAATAGAGAAAAACTAATCATGTCTCCCCGTACTTCGGGAGACTTGATCCTTGTGTATGGGTGACTTGATTATACCTTCCCAGATTTACAATTTTAAAATAAAACCAAAAATTGGATGCTGAAAACTAACTTTACTCAGTCATGACATAACAAATAATATTATTAAAAATAGAAACACTTTCTGGCAGAAAATTATATTCAAAAAGTATAAAAGTGAAAAAAAATATTGTTGAATATTGAACATTCTCAGTGATTTAGAAAAGACAAAACATCCTATGCGCTTACTGTAGCTCCTAATAGTCGGGCTTGGTAACTTTTTTAAAATTTGGTCACGTGCGACTCCACCCATGTCTTCTTTTTCTGGCCACTTAAAGGTTTTGTCATATCTTTTTTGGGCAAATTTGATTTTAAAATCCTCGTTCTTTCTTCCCATTATCAGTCCTACGTAACGATGGACTAAGTTTCTTTCGGAGATGAGGCTTACAATTACCCAATCTTGCACACTCAATTCAAACTCGTCACCTTCTGCTTCTGATTTACATTCAGTATCTGTCTCTACTTGCATTTCGTCATTAGATCATATTCAGACTCTGATGACGATGGTAGCATAATGTCACTGCCCCCGAACTAGAAGATTCCCTCAAATCCTTAAGTTTTTGTTTAGTCATTTTTTTAAGTGCTCTTACTTTGGCCTTTTGCTCTTTTTCTAATTTTTTTTTCTTCTTTAAAAACTGCATACGAAAGCTGAACTCTTTCTGATACAAGTTTTATGAAATATTGATTTCACGCGGATAACTGACATTTAAAATCGACGGTCGCTTCAAGCGTTGTTTGTGAGAGAACGGTTCATTCTACACAAAAAGTGCCAATAAAGATTTTTGTTTGAAATTATCTCAGCAACATTTTTTATTTAAAACATTTCTTCTACGGCGTACAGATTCTTGGTAAATCGATTTTTTTGCGTTTTTACCCCCTTACGAGGGAAGTTTTAGGTGTAAGCTCGGGGGTAAAAGTGGTTAACTTTTTGCATATTTTTTGAGGTCCCAAAATTAATATTCTCTGCAAAATTCAGCTTGTTCGTATGATTTTTAGAGGTTCAGAAGCATTTTTGTCTCTTACGAGTGCAGTAAAAAGGAATTTTTCATCTTACAACATTCAGTGGGTTCTTATAGATGTTGTGTAGAGCTCTTATATACGTTTTCTTTAGGTCTGTTTTTATCAAAATTTGACGAGATTTTAAAGGCAATGTGTCAGTAGACTTTTTTAGATTGGTAGCAAGATTTATAGCAACACGTTTCTCTATTACGTATTGTAGAGTAAAAATATTGTGCATACAGCACCGTCCTATCCGAAAACTGTCTGTTTTTCTCTTTCTTTATGCATACTTTGGAATATTTTGCACCATACACAGAAAAGGAGATATCTTTTAATGCTCTAACAGATGAATTACGCTTCTAAATGCAGCGTATAAAATATTCTCCACAGTACTATGTCACCGTATGGCACAATATACATAACGGATAGTAGGAAAATACCAGGCTGATTTCAGAGGTGGTAAATCGATAATTTATCTGATTGCAATCCTGAAACAAATTTTAGAAAAAACTCTGGAATATGGCATTGATACTCATCACATATTTATAGACTACAAAGCAGCCTACGACTCTGTGAATAGAAGAGAATGTTCAAGGCAATGAAAGAGCTAGGAATACCAAATCAGTTGGTAAATTTAACAAAACTAACTCTTGAAAAAGTTGAATGTTGAGTACGAATTCAGGGGGAACTGTCTGAACCTTTTAAAACAAATAACTGCCTGCGCCAGGAAGACCCTTTCTCCTGTATACTGTTCAATCTGGCTCTGGGAAAAGTAATACGTATGTCACAGATCACAACCATTGGTTCAATATATAATAAATCAATGCAAATCCTTGCCTATGCTGATGATCTCAATATTGTTGGAACGGAAAACGCTGTATGAGAGGGATATGTAGCGTTAAAAGAATCAGCTACAAAAATGGGTTTAATTATGAACACCAACAAAAACGAAGTATATGAAAATAAGCACGCAACCACAAATCCTACGACCACTTGTTATATAAAACGACGTCATCGAAGCAGTCAACGAATTTTTATACCTGGGAGCACTGAACACTGAAAATAATACTACCGCAGAGATAAACCGCAGAATTTGCACGGCCAACAGATGCTATTTTGGGCTCAATCTCCTCCTTAAATCCACAATTATATCGAGAAATACAAAAATAAATCTCTACAAAACAACAATACGCCCAGTCGTAACATATGGTTCAGAGACCTGGACTCCAAGAAAAAGTAATGAAAACAGGATGTTTCGAAAGAAAAGTTCTAAGGCGAATCTATGGATCAGCGAATGACAATGAATTGTGAAGAAGACGATACAACTTCGAACTTTATAAAATACCAGGAACCAGATATCGTAAAATATATTAAGTAGGACGTCTGAGGTGGATAGGGCATGTAATGAGGATGAAACAAAATGACCAAGCTAGAAAAACGCTCCTTGATAGACCCATTGGTTAGAGAAGAACAGGAAGGCCAAGAACAAGGTTCCTTGACAACATCGATGAAGACATGAGAAACATGAGAATATAGAATTTTTCATATAAAAATGATTGCACGTCATTTAAGATTTACGACGTCAGAACCCCACAGCGTTGCCAAAACATCAGAATAGTTAGTAAGTGAGGAATTTTTAAACTGTCAACTATTTGTCAAACTGTAATATTAACAGTAAATACACTTAGCTTTAAGACTACTGCAACACACTAAAATACATAAGAAAACATTTTAATACAAAATTATATATTATAAATTTTAAACTTAGGTACCTCTTTTAGAGCATTAATACTAAAAACGTCCCGCCATTATTTCTTGTTCAAAATAATATATCTCATATGAAAGCTTATCAGCTTTCTACAGACTATTTAGTTCTTTTGGCATAGCACAATCACAATACACAACAATAATTAGTTTTTAAAGCTATTAATTTAAATTTAATATGTATTTATAAATACAATTTATTAACATATAATATATTATGATCAAATTGTGTAAGAAATCAAAACATAAACAAAATTCTTACTCCAAAAAAGTGGCATCACTTTAAACAATTTTGCCACAAGCTGAACTGTCATTGAAATTTGAAGTATTCCAGTATCATTTGCGTACAATTGTCTAATCTATTTAATTAAAATTATTATTTTGTTGAATATTAGACTTAAAGAGTTATTTCATAAAATTTATATTATTAATAATAACAAATGTTTTTGGTTATTTAATTAATATAATTCTAAAATTCCCAATACAATGATGATTACATTTTTCTGATTGTTATACCATGTTGACGCCTATGAAAGATCGAGCAGTTCCGTATGGGTTTCGTATTATTAGCTGTGTTAGGAAAATTTGAACTCTAAGGTTGACGTTCTGGAAATTTTAAATATAAGTGACGTCACTTTTTATAAATTGTGACGTGCAACAGTTTTACTTTGAAAAATGGTATACGTGCTTGGCATGGAGGACAGCGATGGACAGGGACGACTGGAGAGAAATTCTTGAGGAGGCTAGGACTAAAATTGCCACAACAAAAGTACCAGAAACTAAATTTACCGCCTTATCTATTTGTGTATTATGCACCCCTGTGTCGTTTCCTATGACAAACTAGGGGTCCATCAAACGATGTAATATACTAAGGATGGAACCTATAAATAAATATTTGCCTCTAAAATCGCCGATAACACTTGCCGACTCTTATTTCCGAAATGTCAGTGGTCTACGAAAAAAATCTTTTGGTACATAATATCTACATATATACATATATATATATATATATATATATATATATATATATATATATATATATGTATATATATATATATATATATGTATATATATATATATATATATATATATATATATAATAATTATTTATTTTCGTTATTTACATTTGAATAAAAGAAAAGAAATAATATCGTGGAAAATTTTAATAACGTAAAAACTATAAAACATATATATTTTATTTATTTGCATATCGCACGCCACTGATGTGACTGGATGCAAAATATTAAAAATTTGACGAATTTATCGATTTACAAAAAAAAATAGATTAAATTATTGACTTAACATATTTTATAACCTGCCTAACATTAAAATATCAGGGACAGCTATATTCACATTAATTAACTGTCAAATTCACGTCGAACATTGTAGCCGATAATGTGACGTCAGTTCCGTCGTTGATCAGCTACATGTAAAAATATCAACATGGTCCATCCTTAATATATTACATCGTTGGGTCCCCCATCACGAAAAAAAAAATAAATTGGACATACATTCAGTGTTGCTACTTAATGATTAACATAATATGTTTTAGAGGGACGGCTCATCAGAAAAAGAACAATGGAAAGAGAGTAATATGCAGCAAGCTTTAAAAAGCATAATAAGAAATAACTACGGGACTGGCCGCAAAAAGCCTTTAACGTTCCAAGATCGACTTTGAAACGGCGCTTTATTAAGCAACAAGGACTACAACAAGACCAATATTCTCCACTACTTTTGAACAGGAAAATGCTAACCGTATTATCACTATGGAAACTCGTTTTTTTTTGGCTTGACCAGTAAAAATTTACGAAAACTTGTATACGAAGTAGCTGAAAAAAACAATATTAGCCAGAATTATAATAAGGAAAGCAGGGTGGCAGACTGGAAATGGGCCAGAGGCTTTTTAAAGCGAAATCCTCGAATATCATTACGCACTCCAGAAAATACTTCGTTGGCAAGGGCTCAAGCTTTTAATAAACCAAATATAATGTGCCTATTTTACTGCATTAGCAAATATATTAGATGAGTTTCACTTTCCACCGGAAAATATTTATAATATGGACGAGTCCGGTTTGACAACTGTGCAAAAGAAATCTTGATGAACATATGATCGATGCACCTACTGGAAGTGTAGCCTTCGCTCAAGAAAAAGTGTTGATGACTTCCGGCATTTTCTATCTGTGACTCTAACATTTTTTAAGGTATGCAAAGGCTTCTAAAACCAACCAAGTTTTCTGTTACTCGATGCCATGGTAGACATAAAAGTTTTGAAGCCCTCCAATTTGCAAAGGAAAAGGTTATTATGTTTTGTTTTCCTCAGCACGTTCAACCCTTGGACGTAGGATTTTTTAGACCACTTCAAAGTTACTACGGCCAAGAAATTCAATTATGACTGCAACAAAATCCAGGTAAAACAGTGATCCAATTTAAAGTAACCAGTCTCTTTAATAGAACATATTTAAAAAGTGCTCTACCATCAAATGCAAGTAATGCATTTAAAAAGACAGGAATACAACCGTTTAATGCAGATGTCTTTGAGAATTGGCAATTTTTGCAGTCTACAACAACAGATAGAGAAAACTCTGAATAAAACCCACTACTAGCATGTTCTGACCAGAACTCACCACCGAAACATTGGAGCCAAAATGTTTCTTCGATTAAAAGTTTATCAAAAACACCCACTGATCAGAAATCAACATTATCTTCAGTAATAAACGTCTCGGTAGATGTTTGTATCTGAAGTAACGCAAAAGGGGTAGAAAACGGAGTAAAATAGGATGTTTAAATTCAACGCCAGGAATTGAAGATATAAAACAAAAAATTGCAGAAAGAGACGTAAAAAAGGAAATAAGACGCCAGAAAAGTGAAAAGGTAAGGTCGTGTTTTAACTACAAGTATTTTTGAAGACGATTGTGAATGCTGTTTGGAAGAAGACGACTCTGATGATGCAGCTTGCATTTACTGCAATGGACTATTTTCGCATTCACGATCCAAAGAAAAATAGATTCGTTCTCAAGTGTGTAAGAATTGGTGTCACACTGAATATGCAGATGTAAATCGACAAAACAATTTGTGTGTGAAATATGCACGTAATTTTTTTAATCTTGAAAATACTTATGCTGCAAACTTGAAAAAAAACTTATGCTGCAAACTTGCTGCAAAATTTGAAACATTTGCGTATTGTACAAATAACAATTTGTTATGTGGTCATATTTAAAGCCTGCCAAATAAATAATTAAAATTATTATAAAGCTATTTTCTTAAGGGGTCCATTATAGGCACATTTCCCCTATGTAATAAACAAAATATGCAAAATAAAAGCGAAAAACGCAAACATTAAGATTGGTCAATTAGTTGCGAAGTTACGATAGTTCACCGGTATTTACAACAATAGTAGAAGGTTTCAGGTCTGTCTTTTAAACGAATACCTTTGTTGTGCCAAATACCCTGGTAGATATAAATTTTCACATGTTTTTCTTTTGTGCAACCTGGTTAAAATGTTGATTTAAACTTTAAAAATACAGAAAAATCGACGAGAGGTAGGGGTGGGGATAGTAATTTCAGCGGTCTCAAAAATACAATCAAGCGTTCAAAATTAATATTCTCTCAGCGTCTAGTGGACCAATTTTGATCATTTTTTTTAAACTGGGGTCCTGTGAGTTAAAACTTTCAAGTACAATACTTTTAAAAGCGTATAATTACTTATTTTCCATGTTTTTACGTATACATGAATATTCACTTGCAAAATAACGTAATTTTTTTCTTTTTTTTTGTCCGTTAAGGTTACAGTATAAATTTCAACTGTAGTATTTTTTATCAATGAATATTAATGCCTATAATAATAACTCTTCAATTTATTAAATCAATTTTAAACAATATAAAATAAAAAAATAGATAATATCGAAATAGAGTTTTAACAATGATATTTCTATGTATTGAAGAACGTTAATAATAGTATTCTATATTAAAAAGGCAGTTTTTAAAACAAAAAGTTAATTAGAAATTGAAAAAGTTATTCCATTTGTTTATTTGCTTAAAACTTGTACAGTTGTTTAAAAAATTACCTAAGCTCTCCTATTCAATGGATTTCAATTATTCAAATTTTATTTGAAAGCACAAATGCCCTTTTATACGAAAAAAAGTTTGTGTTGGATTTGCATAATTTTAAAAATTAATAACTTCTTTTTCAAAAATGTAGATTGATCGTTTGTGTTAAAATTTTGTGTAGTGTAGTTTTTATATCAAAAATAATTTCTGGATCAATTTTGAAGGTTTTGTGTGGCTTTCAAATTCACAAAAAAATTTATTTTTGACTCTTTTATGCAATAATAATTATTTCTAATTTTTCTAATCTAAGTTTTCCAATTTTTTTCACAAATTGTTTAAAAACAAAATTAGCCCACCTATGAAGTGTGCGCGATTAAAGCAAAAAATAGGATCATATGAGATTTACCCAACCCAAACCAGATATCGCCTGGTCTAGATTATGATTATAATATTATATGGTTTATAAAATGATTAAACCTTAAAAATAGTTCATCACAGTGATTCCAATTTAATCAATTTGGTGGTATTTATAATGATAAATTGGAATAACATTAAAAACCAAAATGACGAAATCACTTACAAAGAAGACGGAAAATACGCGATCATCGAAATGAAAAAATGTAAGATTTTTATTTAAAGATAAGGATGTGTACATATTTTGTTCAAATTTATAATTAGATCGTAAATTTGTTGAATTTGTAGACTAGATAAATTTGCAAAAAAGCCTTTTTCTTGACACACTTTGATACAGGTAACTAACAACTGATTTTGATAAATTTGGTGATAACAATATGTAATATAACAAAATATGGAAAAGAATAAACTTTTTTTACACTTTTTACTTATAAACAATGTAAAGGCCGGTTTTCACGCTACGTTTTCTTGTACGTTTTGTGGGTCATATAAAACGTACGACAAAATGTACGTTTTGTCCAGTGTATACACACTACGTTTTTCCTTCCGTTTTCTACCTAATTTCTAATTCAGAGTCTTGAGTTGTGTGAAGTTTGTTTAGTGATTTTTTTATTATGGATTAAACAAGGCTGCTTTCTTTTATTTTTTCAACTATAACGATACTACGACTGAAGAAAAAGGGGATAAAGAGGGAAAAGACAAGATGGTCAAGAGAGTGGCTTCTGAAAAGAAACCAGTATTCCCACGTCTCGTTACTAAAAGAACTGAGAGGCGAACAAGATGAGTGGCGCAATTATTTGCGAATGGACACCTCAGCCTATTGTCAATTGCTAGAGTTGGTAACACCATACATATTGAAACAAGATAACTTCATGAGAAAAGCCATTACACCCCATGAAAGACTCACAGCAACTCTCAGATATCTTGCAACAGGACGCAGCCTCAAGGACTTGACGTTCACAACCATAATATCCAAACCAGCGCTAAGCCAAATAATTCCTGAAACCTGTAATGCAATCTACTTGGTTTTAAAACAGAACTACTACTAACTAAAGCTAAACTACTATTTGTTTATTAGTTATAAATAGGTAGAGGTTTAAAAAAATGATTTTCTTTGATTTACACACCAAAAAGAATAAAATAAAACGTAAGCATTTTTTCCCTTTACAGACAAAAAAAAATTATAAGCGACGTTTTTTTTTTATTACGGTCACTATAGTCTTTATTTTTCACTTCCCTAAACAAGGAAAACTTTTATACAATTCAATAAATTCCCCGAGAAAATCGTGGGTGTATCAGTTCTCGCAAAACTATGCTTCTCCCATCATTTCTGCAATCTGACCTTGGATTTCATTTCGATTCGACAAGACGTACGTTTTGCTGTTTACATGCCACGTTTTATTGTATAGGATTTGTCCTATCCAACAAAACGTACAATAAGACGTAGCGTGAAAACCGGCCTTAAGATCGCTAATTGCGAACTCCATCTCCAGATATTTTTCTTTGCCTTGTATACTTCTAATATTCCAGGCTCCCAACTTTCATATCTCTTTTCTATTCTCCTTGTTTTCTTTTTTACACTTCCCTCTACTGTCCATTAATATTTATTGTACTTTTTTCCTTATTCATTGCCATGTTCGTTACTTTTCATTTACTCTTATTTTTTTTGTTATTTCTGGTTTCCTTCTTTCATGTTCCATTTCCATTCTACCTTGTCTATAGTTAGTTTGTTAAATCCAATTCTCACTAAATCCTTTTCATTTTTTCTTCTTTTGCCCTTTATCTTATTTGTTTCTACATTTCTCTTTCTGATGTCGTTTGATTGTGATTAATGTATAATGCGTTGGTCCCTAATTTTTTGCAGTTTGAATTTATTTTGTATAATTCTTTCCTTGTCTTCAGCACTATCCAACTCCAGCTTACATACTCTTTCTTCTATCGTTGTTGCTGCTTTTACCTGAACTTGTACTTTTAATTTTTATGTAAGAAAATTGGTCATAGTACTTTTCAATATTTTTGACGTGACAACGTCTTAAATTAGGTTGTGGCTCGGAGTCACTCATGAAAAAGTGTAACGCCCGCTCACGTCTGTTACGATGAGTCACCGAACGAGAGAGAGGCCCGCCGGACCGGCGAATGCCTTGCGTCTCTCTCCCACTCAAACATGATCGGTCCGCTGCGCGCGCAGCACTAGAGAATTAGGCGCGTTGAATCACTCAAATAGAAATTAGTTAAGTTTAAGTTTACATGTACAATGTTTTAGTAAACAAAATATATTTCTATAGTTAAAATTTGTGCAATTCTTATTTTCATTCAATTCCTTGTTCCTATTGTGCAATTTAATAATATTCATATCAATAAATATTCTACCGAGAAAACATTGTTTTCTTTCTTTTCTCTCCACATTCTGTTTCAAGCTGCTTACTTCTTGTTTCATCATCTCGTTCTCTTTATTTACTCTTTCATAAATTGGTGTTCTTGTCTGATTTAATTAATTTCATGTCGCAAAAAATTAACACGTATAGATTTGATTTTCAAATAAAAAATTAATTTTTTGTTAAATTTATTGTTGAAAGATATTATTTATAACTATAATACTTAAATATTTAAGTTACCTATCATTTGATAACCTTTTCTACTAATAATATTTAAGCCTGGGTCCTTCAGGTTTTCTTCCCGCTGATGTCAGTTTTATAATTTTCTTGGAGGCTAGATCATTCTGCATCCGTTCTACGTGGCGCATCCAGCGAATGTTTGATACCTGGAAATTTTTGATCTGGTCCATAACACGTTGGTTTCTAGCATGGCGCATGGCCGAAAATATGACAGCAATTTTTTTAAAATGCAAACTTCTTTTATTTACCACACCTTAATTTTCTATTTTAGTCGGCAACAGATGTACATTCAAAGGAACCACAAAAAGAGGAGTTTGCAAAGAAATTACTAATTGTCCAAGCGCAGATGAGCAGGCCAAGCGAGGAGTTGATCAAACGTTATGTGGTTTTGCAAATGATTTGCTTACTGCGATTGTTTGTTGCGAAGGTATTAGTATACTTAATATTAAATTTTAAATATTTGTGTACCGATATACGAATGGATATGTAGACGATATCATATATATATATATATATATATATATATATATATATATATATATATATATATATATATAAAGTAGTTAGGTATTATTGACTGACACGTTATGTAAAATAAAGTTTTATTTTGAGCTTGCAGTCATTAATATGGCAGGAAAGTGAAACTCTTTGTTCTTTAATTAAGCTTTCGCAAAATTTATTTGCTTCTTCAGGATATGCTAAAATATGATATCAGTAAATACAATGAAATTAGAATTAAATAACATTGTATAAAACTAGTATAAAAACTTACAACATGAGGTTAATCCATTAAATTTTTAAATTGACAAAACATTAAAACTTAACTTATCAATTAAAATTGCAACTAAAAATGTAAAAACATTAGCATCATTGTATACATAAATCCTATTCCCATATTAAAATTGCAACTAAAAATGTTAAAACATTAGCATCATTGTATACAAAAATAAATCACCTATTAGCATTATGGAAAGCTCAAATGTAATTTATAGAATACCATGCGAAAATTGTGATAAGTCATACATCGGACACACATCTAGAAATCTAATAGGCAGACTAACATCACATAATAGTGACCTTAGAAATAATAAAAATACGTGTGCATTAATAGATCATGCAATTAATAAAAATCATTCATTTAATTTCAATGAAACTAATATATTAAGACGTGAAAACCAATTAAATAAAAGAGAATTCTTAGAAATGGTATGCATAAATAAATATCAATGCGTTAATAAAAAAACTAATATTGATAAACTAAGCAATATCTATAATTACATTCTGTCTTACGAAAATTAATACAATAATTTTCTAATATTAGATTTTCTGACTATAAATACTATAATTTCAAAAAATTTAAATTAAATATTCATATTTGGCGCCACTTTGTACGTAACTATAATAACAATCAAAAGCTAGTTATCAACAACAAAAAACATAATAAACAGAAACGAGTGTCTTTCTGACATAAATCAAACATCAACATAATAATCAATGTCATAATGAATTTATACAAAATTAAAATATTGTACTTACATAACTATATAATTTTAATAAGTTAAGTTTTAATGTTTTGTCAATTTAAAAATTTAATGGATTAACCTCATGTTGTAAGTTTTTATACTAGTTTTATACAATGTTATTTAATTCTAATTTCATTGTATTTACTGATATCATATTTTAGCATATCCTGAAGAAGCAAATAAATTTTGCGAAAGCTTGATTAAAGAACAAAGAGTTTCACTTTCTTGCCATATTAATGACTGCAACCTCAAAATAAAACTTTATATTATATATATTATATTATATATATATAACTCGAAACACGTGTAGAGCAATGGTGGAATTCGAATTGAAATGAAATGCAATCTTTAACACTCATTTTAACGTCTTTTACGTAAAGAGCGAAAAAGATAGTGTTTTTCAAGGGAGAACTGTAGATGTACGTCGGAGTAAAAGTTTATTTCTAGCGTCGTTCAACAGCTTTCAGTAAGAGGCTTTGAATTTGCAGTTTACCTAATTTGATATCAAAGATATACATATACATATATATATATATATATATATATATATATATATATATATATATATATATATATATACAGGGTGGTCCTTAAGTAATTGTACAAACAGAAACCGTAGATTCTGCACTTTAAAATATTACGATTTAAGCCAACTTGCTTTAATAAAATGTTGATATTAAGAAAGATACAGGGTGTTAAAGTGGAAATTTAAAATTTTATTTTTCGCTATAACTTTTACGTTTGTAAATATTTTCGGACAAAAATTTACAGTTGGATGCTTTTGAGTAGGATAAATTATAATTTTATACTTACTTTAATGTAACTAATAGAGGCCGCCACATATGCTACATGTGTGGCATAAATTTACGCTTAACTTTTTTGTTCTTTAAGTTAGCTCTATTTGTGTTAAAAAACATTAAAGATACATTATTTTTACAAAGAAAAGGTATACTTGTTAGTAACCCGAAAATTTAACCGTTTTCGAGATAAATGCATTTTATAAGTCAGCTGCACAATAATTCTTAATTTGATATTTGTGCGGTAAAGCACTAAATACCTGTAGATAAGCATAATTCATAGTTTATTCTTATTAAAACAACTCAAAGATGATAATGTAACATCACAAAATGCTTTGTTATATGTGCTAAATGTCTTATTGGAGAAAAGATATTTCATCTTCTTCTTTAGGTGCCGTGTCCATACTCAGACGTTGGCATCATCATGTTTACAATTTCCCTTTGCTATCGCTTCTTAAGTTTCTATAATGGCGTTGTATTACTTATTCTCTATTGTAAAATGCTAAAAACCCAAAATATGTGGTTTATGCAAGATGGTACACAACCAGATTCTAGAGAGAAGGCTGTTAGAACATACTTAAAAACAACTTTTCTGAACGTTGGATTGGTCGTGGTAGTCATATTCCTTGGCAATGTGGTGAGATATTGATATAATTATTTAATTCATAAAAAATCCAAAAAGAATACTTATTGTTCATTACGTAAATTTTTTACTCATTTTTATTAGGACAAATAGAAACTAGAGCACAGGTATTGAATAACACATATGTGTCCTGTTTCATAATACTTTTGCAACAAATCTAACCTGAAAGACTTAGCATTTTTACAAAAACATGATTGTTGTCCTAATAAAAGATATTGTTATAAATATAGTAAACACACAGGCAATTTAGTTCAGCATAACATTAGTTCTTTAGTAAATCATAATAGTCCATTTGTTCGAGATGTAATTATAGTTACTCGTAAGCTGTAACGTAATCATATAAATAAGCAATCTCATCGATATATTCATCCATTATACATTATATCCACCACGTAGCCCCGAATTTAATCCGCTTGATTTTGGTGTATGGGTCGCGTTAAAACAACGTGTCTATAAGAATCCCATAAACATTCGCAACCAACTATGGGAAGAAATAAATACTGCAGCAGTTTCTTTAGAACCAATTATGCTATTTAATATCAGATGATCTTTTATGGAATATATTGACAAATGAATTAAAGAAAATGGTGAACATATCGAACACTTACTTTGATAAAAAGTTATGTTATTTAGTTTAACTATTTCTTAATTTGGTTTGTAAACAAAATGTTTTGATTATGACTTTATTTTACATAAAACGTAAAATGTTTGATGTAAAATCCTATTATTCTGTTATTTTGTCAAATCCTATTATTAATTATTCTGCAGATATATTTATTTTATTTAATATTTCGTGAACTGTTAACTTTAGTTAAAGGTATTTTATACCAAAATTCAGAAGTATTAATGTTTTTGTCTATTTTTTCTTCGTTGCCTGGAGTAATTGCCTTAGATCAGAATTATGCAGCTGATTTTTAAAATGCGATTATCTCGAAAACTGTTGAGTTTTAAAGTTATTAACAGGTATACCTTTTTTTTGTTAAAATAATGTATCTTTAATATTTTTTATCCCAAATACAGGTAACTTAAAGAGCAAAAAAGTTAAGTGCAAATTTATACCACATATGTGGCATAAGTGGCGCCCTCTATAAGATACATCAAAGTGTGCATCAAATTATAATTTCTCATATTTAAAAGTACTCAGTTGTAAATTTTTATACATAAATGTTTACAAACATGAAAGTTATAGCGAAAAATAAAATTTAAATTTTGCACTTTAACACCCTGTATCTTTCTTAATATCAACATTTTATCAAAGCAATTTGGCTTTAATCGTAATATTTTAAAGTGTAGAATCTACTGTTTCTTTTTGTACAATTACTTAAGGACCACCCTGTATATATATATATATATATATATATATATATATATACATATATATATATATATATATATATATATACATATATATATATATATATATATATATATATATATATATATTAAACCTAAAGTTAAGATTAATTAATTATTAATCTTTACGAATGAATATTAAACTCAACAGTCTTCCGGGTTGAACCGCGTCGATTATCATTGCGCCGAGCTTTCGACATCCTCTCCGATGTCTTCTTCAGGGCTCCCGGGGTCTCAGTCTCCCGAGTCCCCAGAAATTACTACACTGGTCACTAATCAATGCATTACTGCCGCAGGGAATAGAGGACGAGTCGTTAATACCGTCGATGGTGATGTGGCTTGAGTGGAGGTTGACGTGGGGGCCAGCGTGAGGACTGGCGCGAACATTTCTGACAGTAGGATTTTGATTGACGGGTGGAGTGGACGGTATTTTTTTATGAGACGTCTCCAAGTCGAAGGTAACCGTATGCCGTCATCTTTTTTATTGATGCAATTTGGCCTTTTTTCGATTTCTATGGCTTCTCGGATAATTCTTGGTTTATAGAAGCGGATGGAGGCGATGGTTCTGGTGTTTTCAAAATCAATTTTGTGACCTGTATGAAGATGGTGTTGACCTAGACCGGAAATTGAGTCGGAATTGCGAACAGAAATGAAATGTTCATAAAACCTATTTTGGATTCTACGATTTGTTTGGCCTATATAGGATCGGGGGCAGTCTGCACAAGGAATTTCATAAACTCCGTGTTGTTTATTTGGAATATTGTCTTTGATTGATCGGACAAGAGATGAAAATTTTTGTTGGGGAGTAAATATTGTCTTTATTCCTCTGTATTTTAGAATTTTGTCGATTTTGTCAGTGACACCTTTGATGTAAGGAACAAAAGCTCTCGCATGATGAGGGTGAGTCTTTGGGTTGAGATTGATGTCTGTGGATGCTCATATTGATGTGATTTTCGCGATAACAGTTTTAGATGAGTGCTTGTTTTAAACTAGAGAGCTCAGCGGGTCTACTTGCATCATCGCAAAGGCGTATTGATCTGAAGACAAGCATATTAATGACTGAATTAATTTGTGAAGAGGAATGATGATAGTTGGCATGCAAGTAACGATTGGTATATTTCGATAAACAGAGTGATGAAAACCTTGGGATTGGTTTTTCCACTCTTGATTGATTGAATTTTATAAAAAGTATATTTGCCCTAACCAATAACTAAACCTTACCAAAACCTTACTTCAAAAAATTTCCTTATTTGTCAGTACATGTACTTGCAAACAGCTTATAGGCATTCTGCATAGATGCATTGTGCAACCAAAAAAGATGCCAGTCATCCCATTTGGTTTTAACTAAGCTAAGTGAAATAGTTAGTAAAACTGATGCTTTCTTTTTTAATAAATCATCCATAATGGAAAATACCATTGTATTTAATTTTTATTATATTTAGTAGTTATTGGGTATTTCTTTGGGCCCGAAACGGTTAAAAAAATACTAAACCTGGCCCTCCATAAAATTATTTTGGACACCCCTGCTCTAGAGAATGTATATAGCCCAGGAAAACTAAAAGAAAATGTTTCTCCTTCACTAAACTCCTTATAGTGCTTAAATAAAAAATCTCTTGAAATAAAAAAAAGTAAAGAAGTGAGTGATTAGAGAATAAAATGTAATATTTGTCATTATTATATAGGTATGCTTTTGCAAATGTTGTCTGTATATATTTGTTTTAATTGCAGTGACGGTGGAAGCAAATGATAATCTACTCCCTGCCAACTTTGAAACGAATGGAAATGGCAATATAAATCCACCAGGAAAAATGAGTGAAAGAAGTAATTTTTATAAATAATAGTTTATTTACTGTTTTGTTAACGTTTTACTGAAATTGTTTTAGAGTGTCAAGAATATAGTAAAGCAGTTACATCTGAAGTACAAGTTATATCCTTGGTCTCAGATGCAACACCTATGTCTTACCAAACTCCTAAATGTGATTATAACACTGTACCGTTAATAGTGGGTGGTACACCCGCCGAGGCAGGCGAATTTCCATTCATGGTAGATAAATAAGGTCATGTATAATAAAAAATTGATTCAATTTGTTTTACTTTGTAGGTTGCAATCGGTTTCAATACAACTTCTGAACCATGGAGATGTGGAGGAACATTGATAAGCGATAGATTCGTTCTTACTGCTGCACATTGTACTTATGCAAGAGATGTGTAAGTTGAACACAACATAAATTTAAATAAATGAAACTATATTCTTAATACTTATGATAATACTTCTGTTCCTATGCATCTGACTGTGTCAAGCTAATATGACGTTTGATAACAAACTACTGTATTAATTGCATAGCGTTGCTTTCAAACAACACCGAAATTAAATTCAATTGAAAAACTAATATTTTGCCCTTTATTGATTTTAAAGTGCATATTGTGTAGTCCAAGACACATTCTATCAAAGTGATCGCGCAACTCCCCATAAAACAGTCATCCCCATCAAACCAAGTTTTCCCGCCAAAAGTTTTAATATGTTGTCGTCAGTCATTACACGTGTGTGGTACAAGTTCGTACAAGTTTTAGTCACTTTATACTATTTTTAAAGACAAAGTTCCCTTAATTTTTTAAATAAAATTGTGAGATAATTAACTTATACATAATTGGTAAGTATAAAATTAAAATTAGAATAACAAATTAAGTTTTAAATGGACGTTGCTTTCAGGTAACTTTATACCATCACGCCATGGAACTACCTCAGGTCAGGGTAAATATATTTTATGGAAATAGGTAGTAGATCTGTGATCTGTGCCAGATGAGTCTGATGACAGTGTTAGATGAAGATGACGCTATTGATGATTCCTCTTATATATAGCCTGACAATAGAAATGTATCTTTAAGTATATTTTTTAGACTCTTCTCACGAGCTACATTTTTAATATTAATATTTTTTAGGATGAAAACGCTCAAGATGAGGAGGATGACATTCTTTCTAGTGAGACATCTGAAGATGAAGTGAACGATTCATCTAATTTTCGAGGTAAAAATCTTACAAAAAAGTCTTACAAAGGGAAAGTCTGTAAAACAAGAATTAGCAAAGAATGGTATACAATTTGTATACCATTCGTAGGGAATATGTATACCATTTGTAGGGAATGTTAGGCAAAATAGACTCACTGGCTGTAGAATGAAATCCAACAAAGAAATGAAAAAAAGCAGAGGTTCATTTCAGGAACAGAAAACTATTATCGATGGAGTTCTCCTGATTTTGGTGAAGTGGCATGACAACAAAGATGTTACTATTCTAATTTCATTTGCAAGAACGTATCCAGCTGGCAAAAAGAACCTTATATCGAAACAATATATCGTGGGCTTGGTGCAACAACTCACTAAGTCAAAATTTACATGTATTGAGATCTTTACATATTTCACTAAGTCTAGTTTAATTCTATCGTATTAACATTATTTTTGATTGTAAAAACTTACTAAGTAATCACAAACAAAGATAGAAAATACACATTAAGTCATTTTACCAGTTCGTAGAGACGCAAAAACTCATCAAGTAACATAGTGAATTGTGTGCGTCAAATTTCTTTAACAAACGTGACTTAGTGAGTTTTATCTGTCAAAAGCAGTTGGTTTCCTAACCTTAAAAAATATTGTTTACTTTGAATTTTACGCAAATTAATATCATTCGAAGTGCAGAGCTTGAGTTACTTTTATGATTTTACTGGTGATATAAGAGTGTCAAAACTTTATTAATCATGACATATTTAAATAGAACTCATAAAATACTTCAGTTAGCGGTGACTATCGAGGAATCAATAAGTAAGTAGCCAATGTGTACATACCTACTATTTTGTTGTTATTTTTTCATTATGATAAGAAATCTAAATATAATTTTAAGATCTTACGTCTTTATTACAATAAGACAACCCTTAGCAGTTTACGATATTATTTGTTATTGTTTTATTTTAGGCATCGAGTCTGTAATAAAACCTACTCCCAATTTTGAAGAAACAACGGAGTATACTGTAGATAAGGAGAGTGGCGATCTTGTTGAAGTCACCAACTATGCCATTGAAAAGACTATGTCTACCAGAACTGTTCTCGTGCCATACACTTCTTCTGATGAAGACAGTGAAAGTGAAAATACCGGCCTAGCCACTTTACAGCATCCGATTGAAATGGAACTATCCGATGAAGTACTGGTCAATGATGAAGAAAAACGTTTAACAAGATGGAGAAAAAGTGACCCACAGAGATGGCATAGAAATCGAACTAAGGAGCAGATGAATAAAGGTCAAGAATATGTCTCAACCAGAGGGATAATACGACCTCCAAAAGCACCCCAGCCTATTTCTTGCCAAAATTCATGCAGGTATAAATGTAATATTAAATTTAACGAAGAAGAAAGGAAAAAAATTTGCAAGGAATATTGGGGTCTTCAACTTTTTGAGCGAAAAATGGATTTTATTCTACAAAATGTTGCAGTAAATTCACCAAAAACTCGCAGGCCAAGAAATGGTGAAAATAGTAAAATGAGGGGTAATGCCAAAACATATCATTTTTTTAAGGGAAACGAAAAAATTAGAGTGTGTCTAACTTTTTTCATGAAAACCTTGAATATTAATAATGGTCCGATAATGACAGCATTCAAAAACAGAAATCCTCTTGGTGTATTTGAAGGTGAAGACAAGCGAGGAAAAAGACCATCTGCAAATAGAACTCCCGATGTTGATATTGCAAGAGTTAAGGCTCACATTGAAAGTTTTCCCATAATGGAAAGCCATTACTGTCGCAAGTCAACAAACAGACTGTACTTAGACTCAAGACTAAGCATTTCCAAAATGTATGAACCTTATTCTTCATTCTGCCTTGAAAATAATTTCAAGGCAGTTACCATGCATGTCTACAGAAAGATTTTTGGTACACAGTATAACCTTTCTTTTTTTAAACCACGAAAAGACCAGTGTCAAATGTGCGATCGATATACAGCATCAGATGCAGAAAAGCGTCGTGATTTAGAAGAAGATTATAGGAATCATATCATGAGCAAAAATGATGCCGCGAAAGCTAAGGAAATTGACAAATCTAGATCTCAGGATGATCCATCTTTCCTTTCTGCAACATTCGACTTGCAGTCAGTTTTGCAAATACCATCTTCTGATGTGTCATCTATGTACTATACAAGAAAAGTAAACATGTACAATTTAACAATTTATGAAACTCCACAGCCTCACAAAGCATACTGTTTTGCTTGGAGTGAACTAAATGGAAAACGAGGCAGCTCAAAAATTGGTACGTGTTTATACAAATGGTTTGAAACATTACAGCCCGAAGTAAAACACATCACTGTTTTCTCTGACACATGTGGAGGTCAGAATAGAAACCAGAATATTGTTGCTCTTTTTTTATACCTTGTTCAAGTAACCTCAATCGATATAATTGAACATAAATTTTTAGAAAGCAGCCATTCATACATGGAAGTTGACTCAATGCACAGTGCTATTGAAAAAGAAAAAAAATATCAACCTGTATACATTGTGAACGACTGGCTTAGTATTTTTAAAAGGGCAAGATCTAAGCGCAATAGAAATAAAAATTATGGACCATACATTACAAAAGAACTTAAATTTACTGAGTTCCTGGACTTGAAGGATCTCTCTAGACATTTTCTGAAAAATAAGTTATGGGATTGTGACAATCAAAAAGTAAATTGGCTGAAGGTAAAATGTTTTAGGTTTAAAAAAGGACAGTCAAATGTTGTTGAATACAGATACGACTATTTCGGAGAGTACAAAAAAATTAACATCGAAGGACGAGTTCGTACTAGTCGAAAAACTGACTGTACTGAGCTTGAACTCAAAAAATTATATAACGGCGCTCTACCCATATCCATTAATAAAAAAGCAGACCTCATTAAACTCTGTGAAAAGGAAGTAATTCCGAGTGAATACCATGGATGGTACAGGTCACTACCAACATCTTCGACAGTGAGAGATATTGTTCCTGAAACTGAAAATCTCGAAAACGATGAGTGATAATTTATGTGTTCATATTGTTTCCATGTAAGAATCTGTATTTTATTCAATAAAATTTAATACCAACATACCGTGAGTTTTTTTATAGCAATCCATTACTTAAAACCTCATTAAATCAATTGCGTATTTGCAATCATGGTATAAATTTAAAACTCACCAAGTCAGTTTTTTTTGGTTTTTTTTTATCTGTACAAACAGGAATAATAAAACTGGTCAAAACATTACTGATAAAACATCTGATAATATATCTTTTATCTAGTAACACACATAAAAATAAAAAAAATAAAGTATTATTTAGGGCTTCTACAACATGAAACAAGAGGTTTTTTTATTAGCCATTTTCTCGAAATGACTTATTTTGACTTAGTGAGTTTCTGCACCAAGCCCACGATATTGATATTGATTATCCATCATTCATTATTTTATATAAGAGTATGGGAGGCGTTGTTTTGCTTATTGCCTTATATAGAATAACGATTAGGTCAAAGAAGTAGTACCACAAATCCTTTTTTTACTTTGTTCACATTAAGGTGGTTCAAGCATGGCTTTTATTTAGAAGAGATTGAAATTCTTTAAAAAATACCAAAAAAGAACAGATACCTCCTACTACTAGAATTGACAGCAGAAATTCCACAAACCCTTTTTTTTGCAAAATAAGGTAAATTATTATAAAAGACGGGGTCCATCTAGTTCCAATGTGTCCACGGCATACGAGGAAAACACGATGAAACATGCAATAGCACCCGTTCCTTGCGAAGAAGTTAGAAGAGATCAAATGGGTCATTGGTACATATATTTTGAACAAAAAGGAAGATGTAAATATCCTAATTATGAAGCAACTCCCAAAGTTCAATGCCAAAAATGTAAAATATTTCTTTGTTTCACTACATTCTAATTGCCTCAAGAATTTTCCTATAGAATAAAGTTTTCATATGTTTAATTTTTAATATATTATATGTAGTTTTATTGCAGTACTCATTCCATATTTTATAAAAAGCGGAGCAACTCAAAAATTGGTCTAGAGGAATTTTTTTTTAATTTATCACTCAAGCTATGTTAAATCAAGAAATTATTTTTAGTGTCCATATTTAAGATTCATGCAATATAAACAGGGGTGGGTCGGCAGCCATTTTTAAAATAAAACTTTTTATGCGGGCCGCACATTCAAATAACTTCAAGTTACTTCAAGTAACTTAAATATTGCTTTTATATCATAATATACGAGTATAAATATTAAAAATAAATATAGAAAAAATTATTATTAATCGACAAGCTATAATAACAATAATGTCAAAGAACAAAAATGTTACAGTACTTATATAACAGATAAAAAAAGCAAATACAATTCCAAGTTATGTATACATATGTAAATATTATTATATATATATATGTAAATAAAAAACATAAAATACTAAGGAGAATAGTTTATCTTTCAATTTATTCAGTCATTAAAATTGAATGCACTTTTTGTTATTGAATATTGTTTGATAATTTATTTTAAGTCCGGTTGTGTTTGGAATATTGAGATCCTAAACAAGTTTTGTAAATTTTCATCCATCAAATTCGTTCTGTATTTTGATTTTATGAAATTTATTCTTGAAAATGTTTGTTTGCATAAATAGGTGCTGGAAAAAATACAAATCAATGATTTTGCCAAATTTCTTAAATTGGGAAATTTGTTTTCTAGTATAAAAATATAAATTACTTACATTTACAATTACAGTCCACATTATTTATTTTATGTTTTAATTAACAATATGGCTTCATAAAGAGGATAAAATTATACAGTTTTACAAAAATTATTTATTTTTTAGTGGCAAACCAACTGTAGTACGTCTTGGAGAACTCGATTTATCATCAGATCAGGATGGTTCAGTGTATACGGACTATTTAATATCACGAGTAATTGTTCACCCAGGATATTCAGTTCCGTATAAATATAATGATATTGCTCTTCTAGAAACACAAAAACCAATCGTGTTTAACAATTTTACGAGACCCGCTTGTCTAAATCTTAACCATGACCTTGACGGTCAAGGCATCGCTACAGGATGGGGAAAAACCGATTTTGCTGGTGATAGTAGTGATAGATTATTAAAAGTAACTTTAGATATATACGAAAATCAGCAATGTGTGAAAACATTTCCCCCTAATAATAAAGAACTACCAAGAGGAATAGAAAGTACCATGTTATGTGCTGGTCGACTTGAGGGAGGAAAAGATACTTGTTATGTAAGTTTACTTTTTACTTTACATTTTTTTATGTTTGTCTAAGCTGAAAATATCTTATACAGATATTTGAAGGTTCTAAAAGGTATCTGAGGGGTAGCTGATGAAAAATCCATAAAGACGTACAGCGGATTTTGCTCTGTTTTTTTTAAGCAATCATACAGATTGAAAAAAATCATTTTTTGACTATAAAATGTTTTTTTATACAGTTTAGAGAAAAATGGTTCAAATAAAAAATCTTTAATTCAATTGCTAAATTAAAATACATAAACAATTGACCGAGATAATTGAAAAAAAACCCGTATATTTCAGTAATTTATAAATGTTAATAATTTTGTTTTTTGCATAATGACATGTAATATAACTACTTGAAAGTATGATAACTATTGAGTTACTGAAGTGTGCTAAATCTCAGCTAGATCGATCATGTAATTTTTTTATCTCGGAGAGCGATTCTAATTAAAAACATCTGTTCAAAAAAGGGGACTTTGATATTTTTTATGTCATGCGCTTGTTAGTAGGTTCACCAAAAAGATGGTGAAAACACACACACACACACATATATATACACTCGCGATCATAAAATCCGGGTCATCTTGAAAATTTGAAGTTTCTTAAATATTTTTGCCTCTGGTGCATTAATAACCTTTTTTTTTTGGCTAATGTATTTTTTATTTGTCATCAATGTTTGTTTTGAAAGAAAAAAATGGTGTTTTATTGTTTTTATTGAAAAAACAGAAAACAAATCAAATTGTTGATAAAACAGACATACGAAAAAAAATGGAAAATACAGAACGTGGTAAAAAATTAGTGAAATTTCAATGACCAATATCGTGTATTGCCTCCCCTTGCTCTAATAACCTCTTGCAGACGACGGGGCATACTCTCAATTTTTCTCCGGATTACATGTTGTGGTATGTTATTCCACTCTCTCACTAACAGATCCTTAAGCTCCTGTGCGTTGTTAGGAGGAGGTGTATGGGTTTGAATACGTTTTTTCAAATCGTCCCAGAGATGTTCGATGGGATTCAGGTCCGGAGACCCAGCTGGCCAGGGTACCCTCGTCGTTACAACTTCGTCCAAGTATTACATACTGATCATGGCAACGTGCGCTCGCACGTTGTCCTGCATAAAAACGGCGTTTTCTCCAAGCCCTGCCATGTTGGGCATAACATGTTCTTCCGGAATCTCCGTAATGTATCTTCGTGCAGTTAGGGACCCATTTTAGATGAAGGGTAATTCTGTGTGGAAGTCGGAAGATATACCTCCCCAAGCCATGACCGAGCCTCCACCAAATGGCATTCTTGGAGCAATGCAAGCTTGTGAAAATCGTTCACCGGTTCTCCTCCAAACTCTTACACGTCCATCGGATCCAGTTAGGCAGAAACGGGATTTATCTGAAAATAACACTTTGCTACAATCGTTAATTCCCCAATGCGCGTATTGTCGAGCAAAAGCTAGTCGTGCAACTCGAGGCACCCGGCGAAGTGGCGGTCCTCTAGCCATTACCCGAGAAGATAGTCAAGAAGAACGAAGTCTTCTTCTGACTGTTCCAACACTAAAATTGCGATTTCGTACTTCCTCTAGACAATTTTGATGCATAACCGCAGTTGAGGTCCGGTTTCGTAAAGCCTGAAACACAAGGAAATGGTCATCTAGTGCCTTGGTCGTTCTTCTTCGTCCAGAGCCAGGTCGCCTGGTTAGCAAACTTGCCTCCTAGAAGCGTTGAAGCACTCTTTGAACCGTAGAAAGGCTTACGCCAACAGTTCTTGCGACTTGCCGTTGAGTGTGACCGTCTTCCACAAGTGCAACAATTTGTCCCGTTTCAACAACAGTCAAAGGCATTTTTGTCAAAAAATAAACACTAATAATGGCACTAATAACCACTAATGGTGGCAATAATAAACGTTTGTCCGTTGCATTTGAACAGAAAGTCGAAGTACAAACGAGACATTTAAATCAAGCGGAGTTACAGGTAGCGTTCATTTTGGGAAGTGTGCACTTTACCGCGAAATCGGCACTATTGGAATTCTTTGTTACAAAGGAAACCGCAACAATTCTCAGAAACATGCATTAGTTTGTATTTGTGTTATTATTATTTACGATAAAGCTCGTTAAAAATGAAATATCGGTGATTTTCAAGGTGACCCGGATTTTATGATCGCGAGTGTATATATATATATATATATATATATAT
The DNA here is from genome assembly GCF_040954645.1 of Diabrotica undecimpunctata. Lineage (NCBI taxonomy): Eukaryota > Metazoa > Arthropoda > Insecta > Coleoptera > Chrysomelidae > Diabrotica > Diabrotica undecimpunctata. The sequence goes on from NC_092812.1 coordinate 56,048,020, forward strand.
ATATATATATATATATATATATATATAAGCAGTGTGTAAATTTTAAAAGTTATATGGGCTATATCTTACGAACAAAAGCTGATATCGAAAAATGCTTGAAACCGTTTCTAGGATAGTAAGATATAGCCCATTGTAAGTTTTAAAATTGACACACTGTATATATAATGGAATTATTATGGTTATTTAGCAGAACATGTTCTACATCTTCTTTGTACCAATTGTAACATGCTTTTCGGAAAGAATTCGATTAGTTAAAAAATGAAATGAGCAGTATTATCCGGAGGATGTAATGCAGAATTGTAGAAATGTGTAGTGTTTTTTAACTTTAGTACACTTTTCCGTTTTCACTTGTTTGTAATATTTAAATAATAATAACGCAAAATATGTTTTTTATAGGGAGATTCTGGAGGTCCTCTTGTAGTGACAAAAAAGGGAAATATGTGCCAATTCTTCCTAGTTGGAGTGACTTCTTTCGGTAAACTTTGTGGTCAAAAAAATACTCCTGCTATTTATACTAGAGTTTCAGAATACATACCGTGGATAGAACGAATAGTGTGGAAATCATAGTTATTATATTAAATTTTTGTATTTGGTACATTTAGTTTTTTTGTAGAGTAATAAAGTAAAAGAAAATATTGACTAAATTGTGAAAATTTGAATCTGTAACTTTTATATTTAATTTGTATTTTTATTATTTTTCTATGGGAAATAAATTTCATGCTATTTTACAATGCTTTGTTGTACATGTCAAATATATGGAAATAAAAAGCACATAAATCAGTGGAGAAAAGAGAACCTGATTTAATAGTAATTATTAATAGCACAAAAGACAAAATTTGTGCAACAACAATATACCGTACAAAGTTACTAGAAGGGACTACGCATAGTACACAAACACACAAAAAAACAAAGTGAAGTTTCTCTATAAAGATTAACAACAAATATATACCGTTAAATAAGGTTTGTAATAAATAACAAGAAAATTTAAAAAGTCATTTATTTACAATTTTGGTTAAAATACATTTGATTAAAAATTATATTACCACATTTTAAAATAAGATGATTTAAATCAGTCTAGTAAATAAATTCATCGGCAAAAGTCTTGTACTCCCTGCAGATTTAAGACATAATTAGGTCTTGTTTTTTATTGTTTGTTGTTTTTTGTTGGACGTGTGTTGAAGGAATCCCTGAATTTACAAATAAAAAGTTTGGAAAGAGTTATATAATATTGCTATTTGTTGCCAAAATAAAATGTAATCAATAAAATAAATTTTCACAAAAAAAATATTCTACAATTCTACACCGATTCCTCAACTCAAGCTGGTCTTCCCTACTAGTAATTAACGCTTGTACAGGGTGTCCCAAATTGGTATGTTTTGCAGGGTATACCGAAAACTAAGGGAGAAAAAAAAGTATTTAAGATGAAATTTACTTTACCTAACGAAAAAAGAAGTTTTATGTTATTTTCATTCGGAATCAATCAAAAGTCATTACTCGGGGTTTTTTGGAGTTGATGAACATGAATATTACGACAGCAATGGTCCACGAGCTCCCCAAGGTGAAATTCCGCTTCTGATGTTTTATCTTATTTTCATTCGAAATCAGTCAAAAGTCATTACTTGGGGGTTTTCGAGGTCTATGTACACGAATATTACGACAGCGATTATTCTAGATCCTGGAGCACAGTGTGGACCTCGTCTCCTGAAGTTTTATGTTATTTTCATTCGAAATCAGTCCAAAGTCATTATTCGGGGGATTTTTGGGGATGCTGAACACGAATACTCCAAGGTATCTGGTGCCCAGCGTCGATCTCGTCTGCTAATTTCTTTTGTTAATTTGTCATTTAAGATTTTTATGAAAGTTTGGTATCAAAAATAGTTAAGTATGATTTTTACGAAGAAAAAAAAATGATTAACAAATAATCTCATCATTCAAATTTATTTCATCATCTTCTGTATCAGTAATTGATTTTCTTCATAGTTATCCATAGTCGTGCAATTTTCATCCAGCACAATTTATATGTGTCAAATTTCAAACCAAGACATTCTTTGTAGTTGTTTTTTCAAATCAATTATTCCATTTCTCCTGAGCGATTTATAATTAGCCCCTGAAATTTTATTAGTTTAGGATTATTTGTTTGACTTATGGTTCTAGACAGAACCCCAAACATGTTCAATTGATTTCATGTCTAATCCAATCGTGGTTTTAAGCTTCATCAACAGCCATTTGCACAATTCTAGCACTATAAGGACGGGCACTGTCATCTATAAAGATTAAGTTGTGAACAATTTCTTGTCATAGAGGGTAAATTATTAGTCTGGTACATAAATAAGCTGTGTCTTACGTTTATACATGATGCCACTCCAAAACGTTATATTTAATCGATGTCTCCCACCATCTCTCCAAACTCTTCCTCTCGATAGTCTTCAATAATCTTTCTAGTCCCTTCAGTAGATATAACTTCACTGAGGCAATAGCCAGTTATATCGTTCCCTGCTCCAATGCAATGGCTTCTGTCTTTGCTGAAAATTTAACGGTAGAACCCCCCAGGGACGATGATTAAACGTCCACTGGAAGAGAGGTTGTATTATGATTTTTAAAATCGTTGAGTTGTTGTACTGCGGGCCAAAAAGATGATAATATTTCTTTAATTATTTTTTGTTGTAATTTTTTTTACCGTATATCAATTATAATACAATAAACAATTTATATTCATAGCTGCACCATCGGGACACGTTCCAAACGTAAATTACTAGGGGGTTGAAGACTTTGGCCGAAGAGTGTATTATTTAAAATAATAATTAACGATGAATAATGGAATGTATAGTATCTTTTAATATATTGATCATTTGGATTTTATATATAGACCAGAGAAATTAGCAAAAGATACCTTTTTCGGGACTTTCTTTGATCCAGGTATCTAACAACTGCTTTTGATGAATTTGGTGGTTAATTATTGTAAATTTAGCTTCAAAAGTTGATTTTTTGAAAATTATTATTAACTTTTTGAAAAATGCACAAAAAATTTTACTTTTGCGTAAGAATGGTCTCAAGTTTCACTTAACAGTTCTTGCAAAATTGGAATTGTTTTTGCCAGAAAGATTTTATTTACAATATTATTATCAGCAAAACTTTTGGGTCTACATGAATTCTACTCGTAAATGCATCTAATTAAAAAAAAAGGCTTAATATTATCAAATTAAATTATTTCACGATTAAAAAATCTGTTAACTATTGCAAATAGGTTTGCAAAAGTACAATTTTAATTAATTAATTTGGTGTACCTCTTTCTCTTCAATTTGGTGCTTTCAAAATTAATGTTTATCCAATAGTTTGCGCATAATAACGTTGTAGATAAAAGCTTCCTGGGTTAAAAAGAAAACTGAACTTCTGAAGCTATTTTTGTCACAATTAAGTAAAAAATTAACGAAAATAACAAACTTTCATTTTAAAGGATTTTCTATGCTTTTTCAGTAAAATTGTGTCAACTTTTCCATATAATTTACCACCTTTAGTATTTAAAATCAAATAGCGATCTTACATTGTTTATAAATAAAAAATGAAGTTTAATCTTGTGCATATTTTATTTACAGCATATTGATATCATCAAATTTATCAAAAGCAATTATTAGATACTTAAATACCTGTATCAAAGAGTCTTGGGAAAATCGTTACTTCCGTGGTTTATTAAGAGATTCTTCTTAATTGTGTATCACTATAATATTCTGAAACTGTATTTTCTTGTGGCATGTTTAGATATATATTATTTTACATAGGATTAAACTACAACTGATTGTAATGAGAATTACATTCTTACATTTGCTGTGTTGTTTCGATTCCAATGTGGAAATCGTTGTAGATGTCGCTGGGTGGTAATACTAATTGTACAGTTGACTTACATGGCCTCGATCTTATAGGCATTAGTCATGTTTTGAGGTGAAATTCTGATGTAACCTCGGAAAGGAAACAGCAACTCACTACCATTTCTGGACGTATAAAACCAACCCACACCACAGATATTTAAATTATCATTCAAACCACAATATAAATATCAAAAAGAGAATCATCAAATCACTATAAGAGAGAGCCAAAACTACATGTACCAATGAAAATGCATTTCAAGGAAGAAAAAACCTGCTAACAAAGATTTAATTAAAAAATTATTATCAATTGTCATTTATAAACAAGTAATTCCACAAGATTGAAGAATGGAAATCACGAAACCGCTACCGCTACCCATAGCGGAGGTTATTCGACGGGGTAATCTTGTGCCATTATCATACTGGCGCGTATAAAAAGAGAGATTTTGCGAGCATTCTATGTAAGTAACACAGATAAAGCTATATTGGACTTTCAGTAATACGTTAAATGAGAATCTTTGTACCGGGCTTAACAAGGAAAATCTACAAGTAAATTTTAAGAGAGTATCTATTTATTTCGAGTTTCGTTACGCGCTCGCTTGTCGCTTTTATTTATTATCTAATACTAAGTTTTTGTATTTATAATTAAACTTTTAGTGCGTCTTTTTCTACGTCTCCTCAAAGAACAACAATTTTGGATGGGGTGGTTAATCGCAGGTTGCCAAAATCTTCCCAAACACGTTGGAATTTTCCATCACGGGGTGTTTATGAAAATAGAAAAGACCTCATTGCAGTTATGGACATTATATCAAGTACTTCACGGGATTAATCGTCCATTAATCAAGCAAATGGTTATAAATTAAAGCTTCAGGATAAACATTTTGTATTTTGGTTAATTATTTTTTATAAAATAATGCCTCACATTGAAATTAATTTTCATCAATTGCAAAAAGTATGCACTAATTCTGTTAGGGTGAAAAAAGATTAAGAGAATTTTGAAGCAGCACTTCAAGGTATAAGGGAGCAAATGGACGGCAGTATTGACAATATTCAAAGAGAAACAAACACGTCACAAAGAGACGCGGATAATGATGAACCAACCAATAAAAAAGGCGCGAATTAAAGAGGCCAGGACCAGCAAAAAACGGGAAGCCTTAGATATGCGATGCAGTTTTTTTCCAAATAAAAACAAGTTTACCTTCTCCATGGACATTTAGTTGCTTCTAATTTATTTATGTCAGTGTTCTGCTTATAAGCATCAATTTCCCGAATCATTTCTTAATGAAACATGCAGACAGTTTTTATTTTTAAACAAAACTCGGCTTAAAACTGAATTACAAGTATGTGTAACGTTATAAACGTCACATCTCTATTAATTTATATTTAAATACATATTTCATTTTAATTTCTTTATTAATTTCTTTATCTTCAGTTTAATTTTTACTATTTTTTATTTAAAAAGTAGTTGGCGCCCTCTGTTTTTTCTTTTCTTCCTCTGTCTTTATTTTCTCTCTCTTTCTGCCTCGTTGAATAAATATTCGCCCTCTCTCTTTTTGTCCGGCAGACTATTATGTTCCGTGTTGACAGACAAGCTGGTTTCATGATATCTACAGCAACATCCTATGACATCTGTGCTAATTTCATTTAGTCTCCCACTCTCTGTCAAAACAACTTTTCTAAGGTGGTGGGATTATTTTTTGCCGCTTTTTGAAATTTATAAAAGACGGCAAAAATTATTATAATACTCATTTTATGGTCTACAAATTCTCTTGGGTTTATTGGCATATCAACAACTTTATTGGGTTTATTAAATTTATTGACCAGATCGAATTTATTGGCCATATTGGATTTTAACAACTTAATCAGGACATACAGCCACATGTGACTGCAGCTCTCCAGAAGCCACCACTTTTAATTGGAGGACCTAACAGCTAGAACACACAAGCAGCCCATCGAAGCAATAAGTAGCACTTATTAACTGTTAAGCTTTGGCAGGGTTAATTATTGTTTTTTTTTTTATTATTTTTAATAAATATGTTTGGTTAAAATTTGTCTTATTTCCTATCAACTAAGAACTCAGGTTCAATCCCTAATTTAAGACAAGACGAACTCACCCTTGAGATACTGAGCTAGGCAAGGTATAGACGATAAGCTCCCATGGTTGATTGAGGTATTATTTTTACAATAGTACTTCAATTCTCTTTTGTAGTCTTGTCGTTACACTGCATCAGAGAGACGAATTGAGTACTACCTCTGGGGCTGTTCCGCTATCAGTTTTGTTAAATGAAGAAGGTTTAAAATGTACATTTGAAGACACTATTAAACTTTTAAGTATTTTAATTACCATTCCTATGTCAACATCTGAGGCAGAACGCTGTTTTTCGATGCTAAAACGAATTAAAACATTCCTTAGAAATATCATGAAGAAAGAACGACTTAGAGCTTTAGGTATGCTATCTATAGAAAAACATTTGTAAATGGCATTGATAATTTTAGTAATAAAGTTATTGAAAACTTTGCAACCAAAAGAGAAAGAAGCATGGACTTCATATATAGGAAACTTTAAAAGTGATTAAGCATTATTAAAGCACATTAAACAACTTTGTGTGTATGTGTAAATAATGAAATAGTGCTACATATTTTCATAATTTTGTAAATAGATTCTAGAAACTCAATCATAATAACAAACTTCAAGTACTATCAGCAGTAAATACTGGTGGTAAGTTGAGTTTTTTTTATTGTTAATTAATTTACAGAACCGTTTTGATAAATTTTGGACAATTTCTTGGCACCTCAGAAATAGTAGATACCTACTTAATGTAAGAGTATTTCTATTTCTATGTATCTAAAATTTCTATTTTATACCTTTTTTGACAATATCATGAACCCGTCACTAAAAATTTAAGCAGCTGCCCGAATTCTGGCACTACCTTCTTAAAGTGATAAGAGAAGCCACTGGGGAGACCTGTGATAACCTCTAAAGATGTTGTTATTGTACTCCTAGGCTCATGTCATATTTAGAAGCGCTTGCCTTTGTAGGGTGGTGATTGGTGGAGCAAGATTGCAAAGCCGTATTTTTCCACCGCTTCAATCTTTTAATCCCAAGTAAAATAATATATAAATCAATATGTGTCAAAATGAAACATTATATCTATATTTAGATTAAATGGATAGACTTGTTAATTTTCAACGGACTTTCTTTTACTTATCTATATACATTTAGTACAAAAATCATTTTTAAATTTAAGTATAACATCACATATAGACTAGAAAACCCCAATTTATAGGATACAAAAAATATATAACTTAAAAATAGTAACAAAAAATATCTTAAAGAATTCTACTACCATTTAAGCCAAAACCTGTCAAAAAAGTAATTTATTATATCGTAGAGTTAATTTTGAGAACGATTTCCGAAGTGGAAATCAAAACGTTAAAATAAACTTCTTTTATAGTAAAAAGTGTGGCTTATTCCCAATAAAAATAGTAAATTAAATATTACTTCACTGCTTTATCTGCATTGCCCGTATCATTATTAGCTTCTGTATGCACAATTTCTATTGTACAAAATCATGATAATTTTTCTTATTAACTTGGTTCCCAAATAGGAGATACTCCCAAGAATAAAAGCATTTATTCAAATCGAAATACACTTCCCGTGACATTCGCCACATCATTAAATAATAATTTACAACCACAAATCGCTTCACAACCTTGATATAATTATAGAAGAAAAATTTCAATAGTTCAAAGTGTATCGTCGATGGTAATAATTTGTCGAGAATGATCGGTTGCATAATTTCATATATATATATATATATAAATTTATATATATATATATATATATATATATATATATATATATATTAGTTTGATTGGATTAAATAGTAGTGAAATGATGATGATATAGATAAAAGCAAATAATTGGAAAACAGAAGAAATATACAAATTCAAACATTACGGCCATTCATCGATGCCATCGTCATGTATCGTATGCCATTTTAATCCATCTCCTATTGGTTCATGCGCAGAAGGCAATAAAACATGTTTCCAGAATGTTCTAAAAAAGGAAAACGACAAAAACCAATAATTGCAGGGATTACACTTTTCAATAATAAATAATAAAACAAAAAAATATTTGCACTGAAACTTCAGAATGAATACCACATCATAATTGATTGTTGATCTCATCAAGACTTTTAATTAAACTGAAATAATTATATAAGTATGCAAATAATTTAGATCTCACCTTCCTTGCACTAATCCTAAAAAAATTTTCCAGTTTTTTTTTCTACCAAAATTATAGGGATTAGCATATTTTCTCCCAAGTTCTTTTAAGCGAGCTGTTTCTGCTTTATTGATGTTAGCTTCAATGCAAGTTTCACCTTTACTAATTAATTGCGAGTGCCAAAGCGACAGCATACCTATTGCTAATAAGACACCTAAAAATTAGAAAAAATAAAGGCCTATTCAAAAAGCAACTAAACTAAAAGCCATGTATGAAGACCGATAACTAATTAAGCGATGATCAGTGGGCCTCAAACAGTGGCTTTAAAATTTAATAATTCCAATCACTTGAAAAAGTAAACGATTTAATTTTCTATATTTTATGTTCAGTAAGAATGTTTCATTTTGTTCTATTAAAGGCAAATTAACTGAATATAATATTTATATATACTTTATTACACACAATAAAATTTATTTTATTAAAGACATTTTAAATATAGTGATCATTCTGTGTACTATACTATACTATGATAATAGTCCATTGAAAAGTTACATTTTGAGAGGACACACTTTTATTTTTTGATGTGTGAGGGAGGTTAGTAAGTTCAAGTTTGTGGAGTCGCCATCCTTGTCCCCGGGCGCCATCTTGGAAGAAGGGGACAAAGGGTTTTCGCGCTGTATCTCGTAAATTAGCAATCTACATAAAATTTTATAAAACATAATTTGTACGAAATGAAATTTTCTACAACTTTATTTGTATTACTTTATTCGTAAAATTGAAAATAAAAATGATATAAACAAAAATAACTAAAATTTTTGAACAAATTTTCAAACAACGAACAAAAGACATCAGAGCAATACTATAAAAGGAATTCAACAAATAATTTTCAATACAAATGTCAATTTCATTCATTTCTGTGGGTTTTACAGCACTCCCGAAGTTGACAGAGTTCTTGAAAATACATACGAATACAATAAAAACGAACAATTAGGCTTAGGTTTTTATTACCTGTTTTTATTCATATAATTTATTATTTTGTTAACATTTCTATGGTATTAGTTTATTATCGACCTTTTACCACCTATGAGGTAGTGTCAGAATCAGCCAAACAATTAAAAAAGAAATACAAAGAACCAAGGAGACATGGATGCAAGAAAAATGTAAACTAATCGAAGAGCTCTAAGTGAAACACGATCATATAAATGTCCACCGAAAGATTCGAGAAGCCACTGGTCAATACAAGAGGAGAAACACACACCTCCTCATAAACAAGGACGAGAACCTGGCGACGACAGTTAGGGAGAAGTTGGTGACCTGGAAAACGTACATCAAAGAACTTTTCTGGGACTACCGAGGTAACCTTCCAGAAATAAATTGTATGGCAGGACCGTCAATACTAGAAAGCGAGGTGAAAGCAGCTTTAAAACAGTCTAAGAATGGTAAGGCCACAGGTCCCCACCAAATACCCGTTGAACTTATTAAGGTGATGAGTGAAGTGAGCACGAAGCAGTTAACTGAACTGTTTAACGCCATATACCATTCAGGTAATATCCCAGAGGAATGGCTATTGTCAACATTTATAACACTACCAAAAAAACGATCTGCGAAAAAGTGCGAAGATTACCGAACTATCAGCCTTATGAGTCATGCACGTAAGATTTTTCTTAAAATCATACATGCCAGAATTTACAAGAAATGCGAAGAAAATGTCGGTGAAATGCAATTTGGATTGCGTAATTCCATGGGTACACCTGTAGCACTTTTCACCTTACTACTTCAGAGATGCCGCGATGTCAGTTGTGATGTCTATATTTGTTTTATTGACTACACCAAGGCATTTGACCGTTTTCAGCACCAGAAGATGGTCGCCGCCCTACAAAGAGTAGGATTGGATGAGAAGGACATTCGGATCGTCATGAATTTATACTGGAACCAGTGTGCTCAAGTCAAGGTCGAAGACCAGGTGACCAACCAAGTGAAGATCATGCGAGGGGTAAGGCAAGGCTTTGTGCTCTCATAAAGTAACATAAAAACAAGACCTTACTATTAAGAAAACTAAATTCATGGTTGTCAGCCGTACAAATTTAGATCTCGGGGCACGAATGTCATGTAGCGAAGAGATCCAGAGAGTCGACAGATTCACTTACCTCGGAACTACCCTCAACTCACAATGGAACTACGCTCAAGAGATTAGATCCAGAATTGAAATGGCACGGTCTACATTTATCAAGTTGAGATCCTTGCTGTGCTTCAGTGATCTCAGTTTGGGAACCAAGATGCGGATAGTGCTATATTCTTCCAGTGTTACTATATGGAGTTGAAGTCTGGACACAGACGCAAGCCACTGAAAAGCGGATTGAAGCCTTCGAGATGATGTGGATCTATAGGAGGATACTAAAAATATCGTTTGTGGACTATGTCACCAACGTTGAGGTCCTACAGCGCATGAGAAAAGAAAAAGAAGTGCTTAATTTAGTGAAACAACGTAAGCTTGAGTACCTCGGCCACGTGATGCGGAACGAAGAAAAATATCGAACTCTTCAACTCGTTATGCAGGGTAAAGTATTTGGCAGGAGAGGATCGGGACGCCGTCGTATCTCGTGGTTGAAAAACCTCCGACAATGGTTTGGGATGACCTACGCGGAGCTGTTTCGCAGAGCAGTCAACAAAACCATGATATCGCCAACATCCGGACCGGATAAGGCACTGAGAAAGAAGAAGAGGTAGAGTCTGGAGACGTGTTTTTAAAGTGGTATCCCCATTAGGCCTAATTCACTGACAATTTCCAGGCGAGATAATATTGAGCATAAATTATATATTTAAAAAGTTATTTTTTAGCTATTGCTTTTTCATTTTCTTTGATGGTCTAGGCTGCGGTTCAGGATCTAGTTCAGTATCGAAGGTGAATGTTTGCGAACGAACGGAAGTTAGAATTGGCGTCATTGTGGGTAACATTTTCAAATTCTTCGAATTTTTCGATTAATTTTAATATTTCCATAATATCACTGCAAGGTTCCACCTAAATAATTGAGGCACAGTGCAGAGCATTTGAGGCCTACTTGTAGGCAACCACACATACTTCCCCAGTTTCCACAGAATCTATATTTTTCCGGCCCCCTCTCTTAGACTGCTTCCTAATGCCGTGAGCAAGACAAGAATACCAATGTCCTCTGCTACAACACTCACAATCCTAGGCTTGAAATGCAGTAGGAGCAGAACGGATGATAACTGTATCTGCATCAGATTCAGCCTGGTCGACACTAAAACCCACTTCTGATAGTGCAGTTTTGAGAAGATCTATTAAGTTTGTTTTGTACTTTTCATTACCAAGAAATTTATCTTGGAATAATATTGGAACGGTGCTCTTAAACTTTATCTCTATCCATTAGTGCTTTTTCGTGTGACGCAAGCGTACGAGGTGGGGTAAGCTTTGTTGTGGCGAAATGGGTCGATAATAAATTAATAATAACATAGGAAGATGGTACCCCTTATTCTAAGATGGCGAGTATTTAAAAACCCGGCCAAGTTTGGGGCGCTGTAAAATCCAAAGAAATTAAACAAATTTGATGAATACAGCGCGAAAACCCTTTCCCCTTATTTCTCCCAGATAGCGGGGGACCAGGATGGCGTCCCCACAAACTTAAGTTTATACTTACCCTCCCGCTAAGCATAAAAAATGTAACATTTCAATGACTATCAATATTAAATACTAATTAAGATTACTAAAGAAACTAAAAATTAAATACTATATAAACTTAAACATAATTTAATCAGTTTTATTTATTAATATTTCAGGTTTGCGTTTAACCGGAACCTCATACAATCGTTCGGTGTTAAAACGTATCCCCTCTCAGTTCGAGATTAGAATCTAGCATAATCTTATAAGCGTGTCTAGCAAGCTGTTCATACTACTTGTTGCTTCGACTTATAATTGGGAGTTTTCTCAAACTTTTTAAATAGCCGGTAAGTTTTGTACATTTTGTACAAAACGTCATAATATATGATACTAAAATAAAAAAAAGAATCGTCTAAAATTCAAATTTTACACAGTGGTCCAAATGTTACCAATTATGTTGGTACACCGCTAGAAATTTTCTTATGCTTGTTTCCGACGAATTTGTTTGAGAAAATAAGTTTTGCTTAACAGAAAATCGAATTGTTTTGTTTTAAATTTTATCAAAAGTAACTTTTTACTTCTTTTTTTTTTCTATTGTAATGTACTGTTGTCATTCCCTAGTGGTCTCGTATAAGTACCACCTGTTTTTTGGTTTATAATAAACAAAAATAAAAGTTTCACACAAAAATAATTTGTTACCTTTATTTGCATTAATTATTCAAAATGAAACCGAAAAAATTTTAAATTTACATTTAAATAACATTGTACATAAGATGCCGATTGACCATTTAACTATTATGTAATTCCCACTAAGATATTAAATAATACCAGATCATTTAATTTTTAACCATCAACAAAAATGTAATAATATAATTTGATCGCAAGTATATATTTGATGGTAATATGATCTGCACAGATATCGCCGACGTAGTACATATTTCTTTGTCGATAACAGATTTTAGATAACATGAATCATTTTCAATATTTATGTGAATGGAACCTTATATTTTAATAATAACTGTAATGGCATAACTTTGATTATTTGGTAAACCTACAGATTGAACGAATTTAAAACGGAACATACGAAATCAATGTATTTCGGCTCAACTCCGCTCTAGGTGGTTGGCCAACAAAAGGTTGTCAAATAATTATATTATAAAAATCCAATACTTCAGCGGGCTGCTGGATTCTGAATTCATTCAAGAACAAGTCAAAACTCCACCCAAATAGGTTGCCTAGAATCACTGGGAAAACTAGACTACACAAGCAGTTATTATGCTGTCAAACCACTTATCGCTTCCTTATAGTCCAAGAGATAGAGCCGAAATTTTGAACTGATCAGTAATATGACATTTCTCTATTGGAATATATTCATTGTAACTGGGTTAAGACTTTGCCTTACAGGCGGACGCCCCTCGTGGTACAGGGGGTGGCTATACAGGGATGAAGTTGTAATTTTTTTCAGAAAAATTAACGATCGATAATATGGCTGAAAATTTGCCCAGAGTAAGATCTTGGTATAACCAGACGAAATCCCAAAGGGCGGACGCGAGAGTGGATACATAAGGGGTGGCGGACAGGGGTGAAATTGCAATTTTTTGGGGAAAAATTAACGATAAGTAATATGTCCGCCATTTTCATGGCTCATTATTTAGCCCCTAAAAACTCTAAATCCAAAAGGGCGGACAGCTGGGTTTGTACAGAGAGCCATAAAACGGGGTCAAATGTACCACTTGCCTGCGCATTTTAGGTCTTGGTAACAATTTTCAAACTGATTTTATTATGATATTTTTATACCGATTGATTTGAAAATTTGTATGCTCACTTCTGTTACTATTCTGAGAAGCGTCAAGTAGAGTTTTCCTCCAAATTTTCCAAAAAAATTTCCGTAAATGAAAATTTTCGTAATTTATAAATTAAATAATTTTAAAGAGGTAAAATCTAATTTATAGAATCCTTTCGATTTTCTGTAAGTTATACCATGATTTTTTTCCAAAAATTTTCAAACGATTTTTACGATAAGAAAAAAAAATTAGAAAAACTTTTCTAAAACATTTGATAAAACTCTACGTCATCGTCTGAATCTATTATAGAATATTTTGTAGTTTTAAAATGATATTATGATAATGTTTTTTTTTTTCAAACTAAAGTCATATTTACTTTACAAATCACATTTTTTTCTTAAATATAAATATTTTACGAATTAATTTTTATTACCACGAGGGGCGTCCGCCTGTAAGACAAAGTCTTAACCCAGTTACAATGAATATATTCCAATAGAGAAATGTCATATTACTGATCAGTTCAAAATTTCGGCTCTATCTCTCCGACTATTAGGCAAGCTCCTCTTTCCTTTAAAGGAGACAGATAGTTGAACGATATTTTATACAATGTCTATCACCGAGTATGGATTTATTTTTGTCCAAGTTTTATATTGGTCCACTATTTCAAATGCAGTTCAAACAGACATATATTAAATTGTATGTTCCGTTTTAAATTCGTTCAATCTGTATATTACACATCACAAGAAATTAAAAAAAAAATTAAATTAAACTTGTTGAGCAGCGCTGATTGACACAATAGAGCAGTAAAATGTTATACATAAAGATGTTGTAATATATATCTTCGCTTACTTGGTCCACTAGTAATAAAGTTATCAGAATTAAATGGGAAACCGGTCTTCATACATGGCTTTTCCTTATAGCAAACTAGCACATACTACCCAAAATAGCTGCGACCAAGTGCTTTGCATACGAATATCAAAAATATAAATGAGAAACCTTAAATAACCAGTAATAGTCGTACATGTAACAATTCTCATATAAATAAGAGACTTTTCATTATTCTATAATCTAATTGAATCGGTTATTTGGAAAAAGACAGAGCTGACAATGATCCTAAATGAAAGTAATCTAAATAACGATTCGAAACTATGTGTATGAATGCCGTACTGTATAAAATTGCTAAAAATGGGGTCAAAATTTTCCGAAAATCCGATCAAAATTGACGGCATAGTTTCTAAAGTTGTTATTACATATTGTAGTATTGATTTATATGTGATTCATGCTGGGTCAAATGGCCCCTTAAAAATATCCCACAGGCTTGTAGTCTATTACGAGTTCATTACATTATTGTCAAATATATTTAGGTTTATGTTAGGAAAGTAACGAAAGAGCTTATTTTATCTGTGTTTAGAAAAAGTAGAAAATTATAAACAAGTAAGGTCATGTTATGAGTTTCTTGTGTGAGAGTTACTAACCATACAAAAAAAGGGTTTTTCCAAGGCTTGCTCTATTTTCGATAGCTCTGTAGGAGTTGAATTTCAATTATTACTTACCACAATTAATAAGTGCCATGTAAATTATAGCTCTTTTCTTCCACGGATTAATGTATTCATAACTAGATTCTTCATCGAATAATGAACTATCTAAATATTGTGCATCAGTCTAAAAACAAAACAACGTAAAAAAATATTATGATTTACATTTCATATAAACATACCACTGGTATTAGGGCTCCGGTTTTATTAAACTTAACTGGATGTCCTTCTAATTCGGGATCGTCCATATCAGAAGGCGTTAACATTATTGTTGTGTATGCAATATCAAATCCACATGAAATTACAAAAATTACACCAACTATTAAGAATACCATATAAAGAAAAAAATGTCTATGGTTTTTGAACCCGACACAATTATTTATCCAAGCTGTACCTATATTAAGGAAAAATGTTTTACAGTCTAATAATATTGCTACCGCTAACTTAGTCAGCTCATTCTACACCTTCTAGGGTTCAATTCTAAGCCAGTAAAGAAATAAAAAAAGTGATCGATTACACGGGAAAATTTAGCTTTAAGTCATAGTTAATGAATAATATGTTTCGAGGTACTGGCAGATCAGCCCTATTATTTTTATACAAGATAGGTGAAAGTCCAAAAATGTAGTTTTTGCCTTTAGCATTTTAAAATTATATTAGGAGCAAGTTTTGTCTTGTCAAACTATCGTGTTATGAAAAGATGGTTAATTTGAATTTTTATAAGTTCAAATATATCAATAATTTGTTGAGAAACTGCACAAAAACAATTTTTTGCACTATTTAATACTATGACAACCCCTTAGAGGCCGGAAGAGGCCAAAAAAGCTAGCCCTGAGAGTTGCAACTCTCAACGTCGGAAGCATGACAGTTAAAGAAAGAGAGCTCGCCGATTTCATGCAGAGGAGAAGGATTGATGTACTTTGTGTACAGTAAACTCGTTGGAAAGGTGTCGAGAGATCTTGGAGATGTATGCAAGTTAATTAGTATTTCGAACAGGCAATGTGAATATCATATGTGCCTACGCCCCACAGGTAGGGTGTGAAGAACAGGAAAAGGAAGAATTTTGGAGGGCCCTAGATTGCGAGATGATGGAGATTCCTGTAGACGAAAAGTGTTTTATTGGAGGAGATTTGAATGGACATATTCGTACAAAAAGGAGCGTGAATAAAAAGAGTTCATGGAGGTTTGGAGATGGGAATAAGAAATAATGAAGGAAATAGTTGTGTCATTAATACTTTCTTTATGAAGATTGTAAAGTGAGAAAGGTACGTAGGAATGTAGCTAGTCAACACCGACCGGTGATAGTGGATACACAGATAAAGGCAATAGTCTTTAAGAGTAGAGTACTGGAAGAACTTGAGGAAAAAAATACCGTAAATGACTGGTGGGAAGCCAACAGTAAAGTTGTAGTGGTAAAGGGCCTCCTAGAGACAAAGAAGCTTGGTGGTGGAACGATGAGGTGCAATAGTTAGAGAGAAGAAAGAGGCTAGAAAAAGGTATGATAGGTCTAAAAGAGAGGAAGATAAGGATATATACAAGGTGGCAAAGAGGGAAGCAAAGCGCTGTAGCTACTGCTGAGAAAAGATCGTCTGCACAGCTGTATGAAGAGTTGGAAATACGAGGGAATGAAAAGGTTATACAGCATTGCTAAAGCAAGGGACTAGTCATCAAAGGAATTGACCCACGTGGAAGAGTGTTGAAATAAAGCAAAGATGGTATGAGTATTTTAGTAAATTGCTAAATGAAGAACACCAGAGGAGAGACAGACGATGCGGTAAGGCAGTAAGACCCGATGGAATACCTGTGAATATTTGGAAGGTTCTAAGAGAGGAAGGGGTTGATATTTTGTGGCAAATGATGAGTTGGATTTATGAGAAAGAAAGGATGTCCAATGCATGGAGAAAGCGTGTGATGGTATCATTGTATAAGATAAAAGGGACATTCGGGACTGTAAGAACAATAGAGGGATAAAGTTAATGTTACACACAATGAAAATTTAGAAGAGAATTGTAGACCAAAGGTTAAGGAGAGAGACATCGATAGGAAAAGAACAGTTTGGATTTATGCCAGGAGGGAGGACAACTGATAACTTGTTTGCGTTGAGATAGTTTATAGAGAAATACAGCGAGAAGAAAAGAGAGCTACATTTGATATTTATAGATCTTGAGAAGGCGTACGACACAGTTCCTAGACAAGAGAGAAATGGGTTCCTGAGAAGTATGTAAGACTCGTGAAGGATATGTATGAGAGAGCATACACCAAAGTAAGGACTACAGTCGAATTGACCGAAAGTTTTCAAGTGACGCGACGGTTGGTTTGCTTCAAGGCTCTTCGCTGAGTTCTTATCTGTTCAATCATGTTGTGGATGTACTGACAGAGAAAGTAACAGCGACCCCTAAAACGGGAAAAGCTGAGGAAGAAGATTGATTTAATACAATAAAAATAATCACAAAACACCATTTTTTTCACCTTAAAAGTGACATAAACCAACAGTTTAGACTTGCAAATACTTGGAAGTTACTCCAGGCATTGCCCTTCATAACGCTGTGCTGGTTTCAAAAATTCACTAATTAATTCTCAAAATCATTCATTTTTGTCTTAACAGCTTGGACTATTTGCTTCTACCAAAATCAATGGATTCTTGAATATTAAAATTAAAAGAAAATAATACTGTATAATATATAACCAGAAAAGGATACGACAGTGGTGATCCATTTTTAGAATACAACGGTTACAAGCTGAGCAATGATGTGTTCGTGGTGGTTTTGGAGAAATGCATTTTTTGCAAATACTAACTGCTTCTTGGATTAATTCATCCTAAAATCATTTCTTTTTATTTTATATGGTTCCAAATAAATACCTGCAAAAAGACTGTCATCTAGTCTGAAAAGTATGCTTAACTAATTAGAACTGTCATGATACCAGTGATATGACCAATCGATGTCTGAAAAATTCTATTAAACAATTTTTATCAATACATTAATTGAATTTGTAATTGAACATAGTATTTTACTTCTAGTAATTTTTTGATATTTCTTATTCTCATTTCATATAATAAAAATAAATAAGTAGTTAAAAAATTATGTTTAGTTGTATGATAAATAAATGGAAATAGGCAGAATTTATTTAAAAATAACGATTACACAGGATGACAAGACCCAGAAAACAGAGTATACATTTTCGAAGATTTTTGGTGCATTGAATACGAATCTGAGCTCCAAATTGCCGAATTTGTTCTGGTTTCTGAGACATCCTAACCTAAAAGTGCAAAACTAACAGTTTTTGGTTGAGTAAGTATACCTGCTTGTGGTTAATAGGGATGGTTTCTAAGTTCCAGAGTTAGGTGGATTTTCCTGCTTGTGGATTAAAAGAAATAGATATACAAAAAAAAGCAATTAATCTCGCAGGTTCGTGGGTTTGCCTGCTTATGGACTGAAAGATGGTTTCTTGAGTTGATTGGTTTAAGAGTATTTTGGTTTGACAAGTAAACTTGCTTGCTTAGTGATTTCCTGATTAGGTTGATTTGTCTGCTTGTGGACTAAAATGGGTAGTTTCTACAGGTTTGCCCTCAAGCGGGTGTACTGTCCCCAACATTATGGAATGTAGTTGTTGATGTTCCAATTCATGGGCTTAGCAATAAAATTTCTCAGTACTGTTGCATATCAGATGCGATATGCCCTTCATTACATATAGAATTACTGTCTAAAACCTCTCTGTGAACCCTTCTAAAACCAAACGACTAGTAGCGTTAGCTGAAATTATTTGGAAACGAACTAGACCAATGAAGTCTAAAGAGGGGCTAAGTTTATATGAGATTTTAGAAAGATAACGCTCAAAAGTGTTTTATTTAAGTTTGTAACTTAGATTTGTATAGGCAGTCCATATCTAGGACACTTTTACGATTACCAAAGTAGACTGCACCTTTCACAGCTAAGGTTCAATATATTAAAAGTTAATGTTTAATTAAAATTCTCCACTTTTGTCAAAGTAAGCATTACCTGAGGTGGGTAACCTGGAAGTGTCACTACAGCCATATAATAGTGAAAAGAAATATTTAACAGTAACCAGTGTCCAATAACAATTAGAACTAAACAGACAAAAGCGTTCCTATTCCACCAATATGGTATTCCTATCCAATAAGCTATCACAACCACTGATGCAGTAAGGCCTACTACAGCAACCACAAATATCTAAAATAAAAAACTATTAATAAGCTGTGTCTACAAATCATATATTTTTTTAAAACAGTCTTCATTAACATGGCTGCTAAAGAGCTAAATTGAATATTAAATACATGTTGCTTACAGGTCCTAGTGCATATGTAAAATTGTCCACAAACCAAAACATGGGTTCCATACACACATCTGCTACATAACTTTGGTCCATAAAATTGTTGTAAGTAAGTGATCGGCAGGTTAGATGACATTTTTGAAATAGTGTTTTTATAATGCAACTAAAACAGTTTTTATTAGTTTACAGAAATTATAAGGAAATTTGGAAGAATAATGACAAATCTACAAAATGATTATTCTGAAAATGCTATAAGTTTTTTACAAATATAATATTTATTGAACAGAAACAACTTCCTCATTTGGAGGGTTCTATGAAGTCCATTTGTAGAGGGTTCTAGTCGATTAATAAATTCTAATATAGAAACATGAACCCTTAAATTATTTAGTTTCTGAAATATGGAGGTTGACAGTTTGAACATTAGAGACCAAAAAATATTTATTTCAAATTTGGCAAGAAACGTTGAATAACATTGAACATTGAATAAAAGGCATAATATTGAATGAAATAATATTAGGTAGTGTATCGTAACACTACATTTCTGAAATTGGAACTTCTTAAAAATCTCTGAAAAACACATATATTGAGTGTTAAATTCACAAAGATAAATGAAACTATTGGTCAAATTGTGGCCACACAAGCAAAAATGTATAATTTAGCTTTAATATTGTTTTGTGGAAGGTTATTTCCAATACTGAACAGGTAGAGAATGAATAGGGTAACAAGGCTATGTGGTACAAAAATATAAATTATATTCATATATAAACTAAGGCTGTTGTGAGAATTTTGAAGCATAATTTGAATACGAATAGCCACGTAATGACATAATAAACTTATGTATTATTTAAATCATAGGAACAATATTAATCATACTCTGAATATCTGATACCTTTAAATGGTTTTAATTAGTTAACTCATTAGTTTCAGCAATTAGATTTACTTTTTCAAATTACTGTTGTTTCGAATTGCCTTTATTCTTCAAAGTTAATAAGATTATCCATTTGGCCTACCATATATAAAGGGGTATTTTTTTAAAGGTCCAGTGAATGGTGATCATTTTTACTTCTAGATTGCACGTGTCATAATTTGTTTTCCTTATTAGCCATGATTAATTTTTAATTTTCATCTAATCAGTGATCATTATTTGAAAAACATTGTATACTTTATCTCAGAAAATACGAATTATTAGACATCATTGTAATGTATGTTTACGGCATTAAAATTATTTTGATATTTTCAGACAGTATTGCCACACTTAGTAGAGTGTAGAGTGAAAATCGGCAGTTTTTATGACCGATAAAAAGTTTGAAACTCTATAAGCTGTTCGTATGTATACATTATATAGTTTGTTTTATAAATATATTTGCAATCAAAACTTCAAATAACAAATGTGATGTTGATTTTAATTAATAAATGCGATAATATTAACAAATAATTTAGATTGACAACACTGCAGCTGTCATTTTACTAGCTTGGAACATAAATTTCGTTAGGATCGCTTGGATACACTAATCACACATTATGATTTTCTGTGCTTTAATTTTTGATGTGACTTGACATTTGAGAGCACCCGAGAGAGATGGTTAGATCAAAAACAATATGCTGGATCGAGATGAATATAAATATCGCAAAATAGAAAATGAACGAGGAAATAGGTGGAGAACATAGCACAGAATAAATAATCAGAATGCCCACTCTCAGATGCCGCCTTTGAAGTTTGTCAGCACGCGATCGCCATATTTTAAACGAAAACATAGACTCGAATTGAGAAATTTGTGACAGGCTACGACATAACTGTAATTTAAATTTTTAGAGATTAATAATTTAGTACATTTGAAATAATTTAATCGATTCTTCAACTAAAAGTACGAATAAAATAGTGCATATAATGTCTATAGTTGCCGTAAATAAATTAAAGTGGGTTAATTTTTCTATGCACACCAGATAAAATGTCACTGAACAGCACTGGTTCCGTTTAAAACATGGCTGATTCCGTCTGCGCGAACGAGATGCGCATACTTATTTTTTCAAGCAGAGTGGGTATTCTGATTGTTTATTATTCTGAGGCCATAGACATAATACCTATTTATTAGCAGACGTACAATGTAGAATTTTTACAATGTTTTTTTGTAAAGTTAATAACATAGACACATAGACGTATATATACTCAGTGACATTAGAAGTGTCCCAAAAGTGTGAACCCAGAAGGAATAATTCCTTGAACTTAATTTTTTGGCAACATGGTAGATTTACATCAAGAAAGAAGCGATAACGTTGTCAAGAATTTTTATTAACAAGTAATCAAAAAAAAAACGGTCGAGTTTACCGAAAGTACAAGCTGATTATAGCTGCAAATGTCAAACATGAAACAAAAAATTTCGGTTTTGCAGTGTTGGCATGTTTTTATAATGTATATGCTGTATGCTTAAAATATAAAGAGATAAAGCTTTAGAAAAGTATATTTTGATTATATTATGTTATGAATTCTGCAATTTTTGATTTATATAAAACAACAATGAGTAAATACCTATTTGTTTCTTTGGAGATTAAATGCAGTTAATTACTAGAATTTTTTTTGACAATTGCCCTTTGATAGATTAGGGGATAGATTTGGCAATCGTCAAATCAACAGTTGCCAGATTGCAACAGATGTTTGCAATTAATCTCCAAAGAGACAAATATTTACTCGTTATTGTTTCATATAAATTAAACATTTCAGAATTCATAAAATAGTAAAATCAAAATGTACTTTTTTAAAGCTTTCTCTCTTTATATTTGAAGCATACAACATAATGCATTATAAAAACATCCCAACACTGCCAAACCCAAATATTTTATTTCATGGTTGACATTTGCGGCTATACTCAGCTTGTACTTTCGGTAAACTCAACCAAAAAATTAATGCGTTTGGCGACCCCATAGCTGAATACACTCCTGTATACGTCTAGGCATTGACAAAATGAGATGATCGATGTCTCCTTGCGGCACCTCCTTCCAAGGACGTCTCGACGACCGTCGAGATAAGGCAGTAAAGTGGTTTGTAAGATGTCATCAACATAACGAGCAGCTGTCGTATTGCCTCGAATAAACCGAAGTGGCGATCGGCTACCATAGGCAATAGCCCCCAAACCATTACTCCAACTATCCTGTGTACATGCCTCTCAACAGCAAACCCGATATCTCGTCGCTCTCCACGGCAGCGTCTTACCATCCTACGACCATCATGCATTCCTAAACAGAATCGTGATTCATCGCTGAATGCTACATTACGCCATTCTGCCACCCAATGCTGGCGTTCTCTACACAAATTCAAACGTTGATGACAGTGGTCCGCAGTCAAAGGAAGCACTAGTCGTGTGCAGAAGAAAACCAGTCCAAAGGCTCGAATGCGACGGTATAGTGTACGCATACTAACAGGTCTACCTACTACTTCAAACCGTTGGTCAGCATTTTGACGCGTAGTAGCAAAACGGTCTCGCAGAGCCAGTAATCTAAAGCGCCTATCTTGACGCTCTGTGATACGCCTCGGTTGACCAGTTGGTCTTCTTCACATTCCTCTACCTTCGTTTGTCCACACATGACAGACAAGCTTAACCGTCATTGCCGTTCAATTAACACGACGGCCTATTTCGCGATACGACAAACCCATATCTCTATACGCAATAATTCTGCCCCTGTCAAAATCTTTTATGGTGGTAATTTTGATGTCTTCGAACTCGAGACATTTTCTTACACTGAATACAATTAGACTGAGATATAATAACTAAAAATTTCTATACGAACCGGTTTTCACAAATCGGTATCTTCGCAAGAAAATTTAAAGGTAAAACTTTATTTTTACAAAAAGTAGAAAAGATAAGCATTGATATTGTTATCATAGCATGTTTTAAATATAGTCATTCTGTTGCCAAAAAAATTAAGTTCAAGAATTTATTCCTTCTAGGTGTAATACTTCTGTCAGTGAGTATATGTATTAACATTTATATATTGTCAATATATACGTGTATGGTTAATATATACGTCTATGGTGGATGTCTAAGCCCAAAGACAGTTTGTTCGTTTTAATTAGATACAATTTTGTCTTCTGGTGCAGACACAAAGTACAGTCACAGTATATTCTTCTTCTTCTACGGCACTACAGCCCAAAATGAGCCTTGGCCTCCTTTATTTTTTGCCTCCACCCTTGTCTGTCTGTGGCTGCTCTTCTCCATACTCTTCGCCACAGTATATTGCTTAAAACATAAATTGTGGCTGCAGATAGATTTAGTTTGTCTGTTGTAACTTTTTCTAAAAAGCGTATTCAGTTGAACATCGTATTGTCTAGTTTCCTTATTTTTAGTTATTTTTTAAGTACATTACGTTTGTTGAGCATAGTTACTTGTGAACATTCGTAAAAAAATTGTTTAACACTTTGAACAAAAAAAAAAAAATGGTTCGTTTTCGAACCTTTGACAGAACTGAGATATAAAATTGAAATGCACAATTTTAATTTTTGTGAAAAGTCTCAAAACATTTATAGTGTAAATGGACCTGGCATTTTTGACAAAAAAACGGTATGGTTAGAACACTGCCTGCACTTTCTTGTTGCATTTTCTGCATGCTTTATTACTAAATGACCTACCTTATCTTTTTGGATTTCATCTATTTTTCGACGGTCTACCCATGTTTACTGTCAACAGTACAGTTGACTTTTCATCTTCTTCACTCTGTTCTGATTCTTCTTGTTGTTCATCTTCAGATTTTATTAGATAAACAACAATATATGACCGAAAAACGATTTGGGAAATGGAGCTCTTATTTGCCAATCTATAAAGTTTCCAGGCATTTACAATGGAACTATCAATTATTACGTTTTTAAAAAGTGGCCACCACCATTTCTTTCCTCGTACAGCAATCCTGTAATTCGGTATGCCGTTGTCATATAAGTCAACGCCTCCCATATATCTATTGTATTCTTGGATAATATTTGGCATGACTTCTTTGTACTGTTTTCGATCGTACCTCTTTGCAAACCCTATGGGACGGACCGGACAATTATTGGAGATTAAATTTACGACTGAGTTGTCATTCCATCTAACTACAGACACTTCAACTTCTTTGTTAAAAACGAATCGAACGAGCCTCTATTTTTTTAGAAATAATTTTAGATGTTTCCAATGGATACTTTCCAATCCTGTTTCCTCGCACTGTGCCAGTTGCATAAATTTCCTTTTCTTTCAATATTATAAACAGCTTATAAGATGAAAAGAAGTTTTCAAAAGATACCCTGTGGTTAGAGGGATTTTCTACAACAATACTACATCAGCACCCAAGCTTAAATCTAATTTAGTTGTGCTATTGTGCTAGCACTACTGTAGGGGATAAACTGGACTAGGTATCCATCAGATAAACAATAGGTATATACAGCTTTTTTCGACACTCCTAAGACTTATTTTATTCCTTTGGTTCCCGTAGGTCGGTGCATCACTATTTTAAAAAAGGTTTATAAAAAATATTTAATTGTAAAATAATGCCCTTTATTTATACAATATTACAAAATTTAAACGGCATTAGCTCCTTTTCTCTTCATTCGTATTGCCAATATTATAATCTAAAAAAATAATAATAGTAATGGAAAAGTAGTGTATACTTGCCTCCATATTTCTATCGCCCATAAAAACTGGCGGTATAATTGTTTAAGAAATTCAAGTAGTCGCTGTCCAGGGACGTATCGCGATATTGGTTGTTTCAACGACTCACATTTATTGATTTAAGTATTAAAAAGCTCATTGTCGAAAAAATAAGAACAAGAGCCAAATGGCAAGAAAGTCGGAATCCAGCGCATAAAACGTTTTACAATCGCTTAACTAATAAACTAAAAACACAACTAAAAATTGCAAGAGAATAATTAGTCCAAAAATACGTGACATAACTTAACAGATACGACCATTCAATGAGGAAACCAATCAAATCATCTTTAAAAACATAAAACAATGTCGCCAACAGTACGAAAAACTACAGACACACAGAACCAATGGGCCAGAAGCGATAAAGAAAAATCAGAATTATTTGCTGAACAATCAGCAACAGTATTCCAACTACATAACAATGAAGAAGATCAAGAAATTATTAATTATTTAAATACAGAACAATCATCAGTAAAGCCAAGAAGACTAACAACGCCAAAAGAACTTAAGAACTTACTTGAGAATTGACCTTAAAACACCAAAAAATGCTAAAAGAATTGCCCAAAAAGGGTATAGAAATCTTTACATATATATTTAACGCAATATTAAGGTGTAATTATTGGCCCAACAATCTAAAAATTGCAGAAATACTTTTATTCTCAAATAATATTCTCACTGGAGGGGACCACATCACGCCAGAACCAAGGGACAGAAACTATATTCGTCACATTTAATTATAGAATATATTTTTAATTTTCATTTTTAATTTATTAGATATAATAAATAAAATGTTATCCCTTGATTGGAGGTTCTAGAGAACTCTGGAAAATTGCAGAATCCCACAGAAAATATGTGAACCGTGATCATAAATTTAGAAACAGAAACTGGTATAAAGAAATAACAAAACGTCCACAATACAGAACAAAATATAATAAGGAATGTAAACATACAGAAATAATAAACTTCAAAAATTAGTAAACGCAAATGAACGCAATCCATATAATTTTATCTATATATAAAGTTGAGGTAGAAGGAAATGTGGATAAACCTTACCATCATAATCATCTGGCGCTGTCGTGGTTGTTTCTACAGGCGAAGATATTCTAAAATATAATATTAGTTTTATAATTTACAATAACTCGTTAAATTTTTAGATACACGGCTGAACAGATAAACCGAACAATTGTATTGTATTGTTATTACTAGACAAGGCGAAAAGCTCGCGTTGGTTCCCAAAAATATTCCCATGAGATTTTTTTGCATACCGAATCATTTTTAAGAGGTACTTCAAAATAAGAGTCGCCCAGGTGAAACGTTGTTCAAATGTTTTTAAACAATTTTTTTTAGCCCGGGACAAATGTTTTTTAGGTTAAAAAAACTTTTTTTTTCTTAATTCACACTATCCATACATTTTAATTATTATAAATACATTCTAGAATAGCTTACGACGCATTCAATTTGATTTATTTCAGGCTTATAACAAAAACCTTATTCAAGCAAATCGCTTAGCGATATAATAATCTTTTTATAAAATATGTCATTTTTAATGTTTCAAAGTTGACTACCCTTGCTAGTTGGCGAATAACAAATAATGACTTGACAGCTTTTTCTTAAGTTGTGAGATATGAGCCGACCAGTTCAGTCGATTATCTATGGTTATTCCCAATAGTTTAACAGTCTCTTTGTTTTCTGGATCTTTGTGTAAATTACTTGCAGACATAACCAAATTTTGCGTTTTATCAGAGTTAAGTTTGAGTTTGTTTGCAGCAAACCATGAGCTAGATTTAGTAGAAACTTCCTCATGAAACATTTTTAAATCATCATTATTTTTAACTGATATATCGTATGTCGTATCATCTGCGAATTGTATGGTTTTGTACGGAGATATGAATTTAGGCAAATCGTTGACATAAATAATAAACAAAACAGGTCCTAAGACCGAACATTGTGGGACACCATGTTTTACGGATGGAAAATCGGAAAGATGACCTTTAGACACTAACACCTGGTGTCTGCCATATAGATAAGAAGTTATAAGCTTAAGAGGGATACCTCTGATTCCATAGTAATTTAATTTGTGAAACGTAATCAAAAGCCTTCGACAAGTCGCATAGAGAAATTGCTATGCGATTGCCGCGTTCAATCCCCTCAATCACCTCGCCCAATTACTTCTAAATCCATATTGTGAGTTGCTAAAGTTATCATTTGACTCAAAATAGGAATCAAATTGTTGTTTGATAACCTTTTCAATCACTTTCTCAAAAGTAGGAACAATGCTTATGGGTCTGTAATTGTCAGTTTTTGAGAAATCACCTTTTTTGTAGATTGGTAGTACTTTGAAGTGTTTTAGTACTTCTGGAAATACTTCAGTTGATAGAATTAAATTAATAAGATGAGTGAAAGGTGTTAAAACTATTTGGTAAGTTTCTTTTAAAATTTTGCTATTAATTTCGTGAACGTCCCTACAATTAGAATTAGTAAGAGACTTTATTATTTGAGAGACCTCTTCTTCCATAACGGGACGAAAAAAGGACTTGCTCGCAGAAGGATAATTTCTATAATTAAAGAGGACATCGACATTAATAGTGGGAAGAGATGTAATTATATTGTCTGCAATTGTAGTAAAAAATTGATTTATTTCGTCTGGAGGTAGATCAGGTTGTATCTAACTGGATCTTGTGTTGCTTTCGAAACTCACTATTTTCCAGCATTCTCTAGGTTTATTATTGGAATTAGTAATAAAATTATAGTAAGCTGACTTTTTAGCAATTTGCAATTGCCGATTATATTCAAATTTTTGTTGTGTATATACTTTGAACAAATCGGGATCCTTAGTTTCATCTGCAATGTGTTTAATAAGAAAAAGTTTAGATCTGTAAGACCTTAATTCATTATTAAACCAGTGCACGGGTGTTTCTTGAGCAGTTTGTAGTATTTTTTTTGTTTGGTGAAAAATGCTTTAACATTAAATTGTTATAAGTTTCGGTAAGAAAGACTGTCAAAAAATCAGGATCATTATTAATATCATAGAGAAAGTCCATCTTTGTACTAGCTAGTGCACGTCTAAGTTACTGTAAACCAAAAGAAGTAATAAACCGTTGAAATGTTTGATTAGTGTCAACAACTTTATGCTCAGAGTCAATAAATAAAAATTGAGCTCGATAGTCAGAAAAACAAGGATCAAATACGCCCACTCTGTAGATATTTTCAGAAAAATTTGTCATAATGTTGTCGATGCAACTACTGGACTGGAATGTGATTCTAGTATAATCGTTTATAGTTACTTTTAGACCAAAAGATGGGTCAGATTCAATTTTAAAATTTATATTAAAATCACCAAGTATGATCAGTTTGTCTGCTTTACTAACCAAGGAGGTTACGACATTCACAAAATTCACCAAAAATAAGAGAAAGTCACCCTTAAACGATCTGTATACAGTTAAAATATTGGTTTTTATTGAAGGTACATAAATTTCACAAAACTCTGAACTTTGCTCTACATTATATTCATTTAGGTTAAGAGAAGAATATATAAGATTTTTTTTACATAAATGTGTTTTATGATCCTTTTGTAAAATCTCTGTACGAAAACAACCGTCAGCGATAATACATTCATTGATTCTTCTTATGAGTCTACCGCTTGTCTACTGTCGTGTATTATTCCGTTAAAATATTCAATCTGATCTTTTTTACTAACTTGTCGTCGGTCTGTTTGTCTGCAAAATTCTAAAGATAATCCCTCAAACGAAGCGCTGTCCCATAATGAAAATATCCTAATGTTCCTGTCAAAAACAGGACTTCCCCAATGACTATTCGAAGTATGATCTAAGGTTAACCCAATGCCAATCCAAAATATAATCCAATGTGTTGTCATCGAATGCTATAGTCTGTGGACTAGTGCGCATTTCGATGCGCATCCCATTGGCTCTTGACCTGGAAATCCCTATTTATCGCTCAAACGGCACATATAAATATTGGCGATTTTCAGGTCAGCCAGGTCAGTCCCTCACGGGCCCTCCGAGAGCTTAGTGCTCTTGGGACGCTGCTTCCTGCTGTTCCAATTATACTCTGTGGCTGAGAATTGTTTCAACTTAACTTGGTGTTTTTTATTTCGACGAAGAAATGGTCATGTAAGAAATATCTTGCCTTTTTCAAGGCAAGACACCGAAGATAAATATTTTCCAAGTCCATAACCCGAAAATGAACTTAAGTAGAGGAGCTCTCGACGTTTACTCCGAAGCCCTCTACAGAGCACCCGGGGATATCAGAAGGTGGTTAGACCCTTATTTGTTCCCCCGAGGTGACATGGCGCCCGACAACGTGGATTATTCCGAACCTGCGACCCAGCTCGCTTTACAGGACGCAACACACCATTGATTTCAACATGGGTTGAAGTCAAGAGAATAATGGGGAGAGCCACGGAGTGTCTATACTCTAACACTCCGCCATCGAGCTCTGTAGCAGTCCTGATGCCTTCCGTGTGCCAGATGTCTCAACGAGTCAGCCTTCTTCGACGCTTGAAGTCTCGGAAACTACGGAGATCCTGAAGTAGCCACAGTCCCTGCCTGCCCTCCACGAAATGTGGCGATACCACGGAGGCCCGGGCAAACTCGCCTACGAAACCCCAGGATAAAGTGGATGGGAACCTGATTGTAGAGAAGAATACGAACCGCTGAGAGGAATGGTACACCGACCGTGGATGGAGCCTACCACAGAGGGAGATGCAGTAACACCCAGCCCCCAGGTTCCAGATAAGTGTTGTGTGAGTTCTATAGACAATTCTTTTACTTTACTTTGTATTTTTATACATTTATTTTCTTGTGTATTTTCACATGTATTTTCGTATTTTTATTTAGTAAATATTTTTCCCAGCCGCAGAGTCTCCAGGGGAGGGGGATGTCATCGAATGCCACAGTCTGTGGACTAGTGCGCATCGCCCCGCCTCGAATTTTCCCATTGGCTCTTGACCTGGAAATCCCTATTTATCGCTCGAACGGCACATATAAATATTGGCGATTTTCAGGTCAGTCCCTCACGGGCCCTCCGAGAGCTTAGTGCACTTGGGGCGCTGCTTCCTGCTGTTTCAATTATACTCTGTGGCTGAGATATTATTCAACTACAATCTGATGTTTTATTTCGACCTATATTTTTGTCATGTAAGAAATATCTTGTCTTTTTCAATACAAGCCTTCAGAAGATAAATATTTACAAGCCCATACCCAGTAAATGGACTTGGGTAGAGGAGCTCTCGACTGCGATATTCTAAGCCCTCTACAGAGCACCCGGAGATAAAAGAAGGTGGTTAGACCCGTATTTGTTCCCCCGAGGTGACAGTCTTTGCTTATACTACGATACGTGTGATATTGATATTTTGAATATATTTTGGTTTAGTGAATCTTACTTTAGTTGGAAAGACGTTCTCTTCCCCGTTTCCTTTTTGTTGTTATAATCTATTCTTTCTTGTGTTACTCACCTCTAAGAACGACCTCGCCCATAATGTACCAGTACTAACCAACGCACCCTTCGAACCTATTGTGTACCGGTGTCTTAAGATTAATTCTGCATAATTTAGATAACTAGGCAAGGTACAAAACGCCGCAGCCCGAGCGCCCAACCTGTTATAAGCGCTTCTTTAACGATTAAAAAACAATGTTTTAAAATAAAATAAGCAAAAAATACTAATCAGCCAAAATGATAAAACAAGGCTTGAACTTGAATTTAGGTTCTTGGTGAATTCAAAAATAATAGTTTTTGAGCCTTGAAAATCGTAATTTTGTGTTTTTCCCGTTTTAAATTGTTTATAACTCGAAAACGATTCAGTTTACAGAAAAATTACAAGAGATCTATTTTGTTCAGAATGATCCAATAAATTAAAAAAAAATGTCTGGGTCGAAACAACTTTTTGCCTGGGCGAGCTCTTGAACCTTATTTTGGGGTATCTCATGAAAGTGATTATGTAAAACAATCTCATGGAAATATTTTTGCGGACGAACCCTAGCTTTTCGCCTTGTTTATACTGGGAATTGTCGAAGATCTAAATTTAGAATATTTATAAAAAAATTATTTAAAAAATTAAAACATTAATGTAAAACTAAGCACGCACTGGGTCTGGACGGTACGGTACGGACAGTACATACGCTTCGCACATTTTTAGAGGACTGCCCCCACTGATTCGGTCAGTACAGAGCGGACAGTCGGTCGGTAGGAACAGATCTTTTCCTAGTTTTTTGTGCTAAGAGTGTTGTGAGAACCCTTGTTGAATTTTGTTACTGAGTGTTAACAAACAATGTTAAGTTAAGAAGAAATTATTGTAAGTTTCATGTTCGTGGGAGAAGAAAAGAAAAGGCCAAAAGTCAAGGGAAGGCCAATTTTGGATTCAAAAAATAAATATTAAGACATTGGAACTAGGGAAGTTTTATACTCTATTCCCGACTTGATCGAAGATGATTGCAAGTTCTTCCAGTATTTTCGGATGACCCACATGAAATTTGAAGATTTTTAAATGACCAATAGGCTCTAAGGAGTGATTAAAGTATTCCGGATGCCGCAAATCCGATCACTTGTTATAGAAAACGACGTTATCGAAGCAGCGAGCAAATTTGTATACCTGGGAGCGCTCTTTAACACTGAAAACACAGAGAAGAAGAGGAAGACCAGAACAAGGTTCCTTGATAACATCGATGAAGACATGATAAATATGGGAATACGTGCTTGGTGGAGGAAGGCAATGATGATGATGATGGATGCCGCAAATTGTACAGTTCAGGTTCAGGGTAGTCTTGCACCAAGATAATTAGTTTCACACACATTCACTATATTAATCACTTGAACAACTCATCTGAAACGGCGGAAAGTCGGTACCGATTACTGCGCACTCTGCCAGAACAGATGATAAGTCATCGGTACGTCATATCGTGAAACTCTTTCTTTCGGACTTTTCGAGGACGGCGGAAAGTGCGGATCGAGTTTTTGAAAAAATCTGTACGTACTGTCAGACTGTGCCGTTCCGACCCACTGCGGGCTGTGCAAAAAAGATTCTTTTAAAACTTGTGGAAAAATGTATAACCAATAAGTGTGGTTTACTTAATTACATACTTGTGCAGTATTCCATTGTTGTCGCCACTGGAGATTTCTTGTTCGTTAATTATTTTATGCTGACTCCTCTCTTTGCTTATATCGATTTCTTGAATGTCACTATCTGTCCTATACACTGATTTCTCATCTAAAGACGTAACTAAGCATTCATATACATCTGAGCCGGTTAAATCATTTACATCAGTCCAGTCTTTTGTAGTTTCAACTATTGATTGGATCCATGCAGAATTATATTTCTTTTTACACTTTGCTATGAAATTTGCTCCTCCATTTCCATCGATAGCTGGAAGCCAGCGAATTCTAGCGGTTACTCCAGAATTTCTTTGAATGAGAATCCATGTAAATGTTGGTTTCGATGGTTTAATACTTTGAACGTGACTTGTTGTCCTCTCTATGAAAAACTGTTGAGATTCTCCAGCATTTGTGGTAGATGATACGTATATTCTATACCTCGTATCAGGCAGTAGATTTGTCAGTTTGGTTGATGTTATATTAGGATCTAAAATGGTTGTTGTGTTTAACTTATCTATTCTATAGGCATCAACTTTTGCCCAAGATACTACATAGCCTCTTAGTATGCCATTAGGCTTATTTGGAGGTCTCCATTTTATAAGAAAACTGGTTGACCCTAGTGGGTATGCTTCTAAATTTTCGATTATACCAGGCTTTCCTTCCGGCATATTAAATGAGAGTGTTGCGCTAGAAGGTCCATTATATACACCATTGAAGGCATAAATTCTTGCGTAATTTCTAGTGTAGGGATCAAGCGAGTTTATTAATGCTTTTGATAAGTTACCAACTTGAATTTCCTTATGCAAATTTGATACATCGCTCCAAAATTCTATTTTGTAACCTAAAATATGACCGCGAAATGATTCTTTGGGTATAGGATTCCAACTAAATAAGCCTGTTCTCCCATCAGGAACTAGAAGTAAGGTAAAATTAGTAGGAGCTTCTAGAGGTTTTGATTCTCCCGAGTAACCAATTACTTCAATGGGCTCGGCTTCTGCGTCACCAATATCATTAGAAGCTATAACTTTTATTTTGTACTGCTGAAATGATGGTTGGTTGGAAACTGTATAGGTGTTTTGAGAATAATTATGGATATCTGTACATTCGTAAGTAGCTCCATCTATATTTTGCTTGAAACAGACACGGTACTTAAACCCAGGTCCTGCGTGTTCTGTTTTGGGTAGTGGATCCCAACTAATTACCAAATTATCGGGTTTTGTTCCGTGTCCACTTACTAACTCAGGATTTTTGTTGGGAACCTACAAAAAATATTTTTTTAAATAAATTCATCTCTAAACTAATACATGAACGGCTCAATATGCACTTTATTTGGTATTAAGAGAGCATTATAAACTCCAATTATCTACTCAAAACTCTTACAATGCGGAAGAATATTATAAGTGTCTATAAACATTGACACTGAATTTTATCTCACACCAAAAGATTTAATACAATTTGACGACTTCCTGTCTTGTAAAGATGTAAAATAAAATAAAAATGTAAAATGTAACATTTTACAATGCGTTAATGTGAATTATGTCCTGTTTAGTTTGATAGCAAAACAATTGAATCCCTGAGTTGCCGGCTTTCATCGACGATCGCAGTTTTTAGGGAGGTTTAATTTTTACCTTCTTCTTCTTCAAGTCCGCTACGGAGTTTGGCAATCATCATTGCTATTCGTATCTTTGAAGCTGTTGCTCTAAATAATTGGTTTGATGTGCACTGGAACCAGTCCCTTAAATTGCGCAGCCAAGATATACGTCGTCTCCCCACGCTTCGTTTGCCCTGAATCTTTCCGTGGATAATTAACTGGAGCAATCGGTACTTTTTCCCTCTCATCACATGACCAAAATATTCCAACTTTCAACTTATACAACTTATACCCTATTATATTACCTACTAACCTAAAATTATTTATTGTATTTAACCCAAATTTCAATAACAATCATATTTCTACATTAACGTGATAAATAGGTATTTCTTCAATACAAGTAGCTTTGTCGTAACTTCTAATGACATTTTTGTACACCATTGGAAGACCTACAATAGCGCTGAAACGTCACTATTACTTCTAAGAATTTACTGCGTACAATACTAATTCTCGATTACAGATAGTTGTCATCATTAGATATCCAACTCGGATTGGAAATGGCATCCAAACAACTTACAGAACATTCCTCACGAGTGGGCCGTTAGAACAAAAAAAAAACCCCCCCATTTAACAACAAATTCAATAAGGTCCAGCCGCTTCAACGGCACACGTTGGAATACTTCCAACACTAAATACTTGGAATACTTACTAAAACACTAGTACTTGCTATACCACACACACTTCGTACATATTACAGTCCAGAACACCATCGCATCACACACAAGACCAATACCACAATAACTCTACCATTTCCTTACCATCGCCAATCGAAGTAGTACAACCTAATCTGTATATAAACACTCCCATGACCCAGATCTTCTCTTATATCCCAGTCAAAATGACTTACAACAGCAACTTTACAAAGATACCGATAATCGCCCTACGTGCTCACGTTCTTCTCGTTTGTCCGTCACCAACGACGGTCGCGAAATCCAAAGGATCTCTGAGAAGTAATAAAATAAATAATTTAAATATTAATACTGGCGTTGTAAACACCTACCACCATAAATGTGTTTTTTAGGAAAACGAGCAATTTTTAGCTACTAATTGTCTCGTTAATACAAAATGATAAACCGGTGTGGTACTTACCTCAGGTGGTGTTATACATACGTCCCTACTATGTACGGAAGGTTTAGATGGTCCTACTTTATTAACTGCTAGTATCCTAAATGTATATTGATTCCAAGGTGCCAATGGAATTGACCAAGTATACTCCCAAGCAGACACTCGGCTAATATCTTTCCATGTGTCTGGTGAAAACTGAGTACTATATTGTATAATGAAATATAATATTGGAGAACGATTATCACCAACTTCTCGCCAGGTTATGGTAGCCTTTCTGGAGTAACATTCCACTGATTCGATTATTGGTGAATTTGGAATATCTTGCACTATAAGAAAAGCTTCTGCTGAAGCTTCATCTAGTTCCGTTCGAGCTAGGCATTTGTAAGTTCCAGAATCCAACTCTTTAACTTTCAATATGATCAAGGAATTATCAGGGGATTTTATAAATCTAGGCTCCTGTTCAAAATCTAAAGGTTCGTTATTTTGTAACCAAATAATTTCGAGTTTAAGCTCGTTGTCAGCTATGGCACTGCACTGTAATGTAACTGAAGATCCTGTAACTGCCTCAGTGTCTTTTGGACCTTTATAAATATAGGTCCGTGCTAAAAATATGATTATTAATTGTACCAAACTTCACTAAAGATTTGCCATTGACACTGTTTAATTAAATCAAACATGATGAACAAGTTGTTAAAAACAAAACATTGAAGTAGTGTATTGTATATGAACAGTAGGAATTGTTTATTAAATTGATTTTGAAATAATAATGCCAATTGCTTCAAAATTAAGCAAAATCCATAAGCAAGCAAGAATGAAAACTTGCTTGGATCAGTCTTTTGCTCACAGTGATGTACTCTTCAATAACATCATTAATGAAAGACTAAAATCAATTCTCTTACCACAGATTACCCAAAAACAATGCGGATTCGTCCCAGGTAGGAACTGTATGTAAAGAGTACCGCCAATATAAGTATGTATAATATACCCTATTATGTGAAGATGGACGGGTGGACGAACCCCGGGTGAAGATGGAATAGTATCAGAAGCACTAAACATTGGAGGGGATGTATTACTTGAAAAAATTAAACAACTTTTCAATATCTGCCTTCACAGCGCCAATATTTCAACAGACTGGAACAACGCTACTATGATTCTATTACACAAAGCAGGAGACAAAGCAAATTTAGAGAATTACAGACCGATTAGCCTCCTCAGCCATATATATATAAGTTGTTTACGCGAATACTAGTTAAGAGAATGGAAAGAAAATTAGAGACTTATCAACCAAGGGAACAGGCAGGATTCCGAAAAAGTTACGGAACAAATGACCATCTACAAAGTATAAAAACCCTAATAGAGAAAGCAGTGGAATACAATAAACCTCTAGTTCTAATATTTATCGATTTTCACAAAGCCTTTGACACAGTTGAGCTAAGCAAAATATTACAGGCGCTTAAAGAATGCAGGCTAGATTATAGATATACTAAATTATTATACAAAATATACCTGCAGGCAACAACCACTGTCAGATTACATACTAACAGTAATCGCAAAAAAATAGAACGGGGGGTTAGACAAGGAGACCCAATGTCACCTAAACTTTTTAATACGGTGCTAGAACATGCTTTTAAGAATTTGGATTGGATGACAAAGGGAATAAAAATAGATGGAGAATATCTAAACAACTTACGTTTCGCCGATGATATACTTATAATAGCTGAAGATCTAGGTATGGCAAGAGAGATGGTACAGGAACTCGTTGTGGCTACAGAAAGTGTAGGTTTAAATATTAATATCTCGAAAACAGAAATCATGACCAATTTGGTACCCAACCAAAACATCAGTATTGGTGGGAAAGAAATAGAACTCGTAGATAGATATAAATACCTGGGACATGAAATTATGATTGGCAGGGATAACCAGACTCATGAACTGAAGAGAAGAATACGGAGCAGAAACACTTACCTTAACAAAAGCAGCAGCTACCAAACTGAGAGTCACGCAGAGAAGAATGGAGCGGTCCATGTTAGGAATAACTCTGCGAGACAGAATAACCAACGAAGACATCAGGAGAAGAACCGGAGTGACTGACATCATCGAGAAGATAGCCAGACTAAAATGGAGATGGGCAGGACACATAGCCAGAATGACAGATGGGCGATGGACAAAGAGGATATTGGAATGGAGGCCAAGGGAAGACAAGAGAAGCGTCGGTCGACCACCTACAAGATGGACTGAGGATTTAAGAAGACTCAATAAAAACTGGATAAGAGCGGCGCAAGATAGACGGGGTTGGAAACATGAGGAAGAGGCCTATGTTCAGCAGTGGACTCTTGAGGCTGGATGATGACCCTATTATGTTCAATGTATACAGTGAACACATTATGTGTCAAGTTTTTAAAGGAATAACGATGTGGACCAACAATAGGAGGAAAAAAATCAAAACCTATGATATGCTGATGACACGGTTGTATTGGAACTGGAAGAACTGGAACAAATTATAAGTAAATTGGATACGGTGATTACGAAATATGTTTTGAAAATAAACATAGAAAAACCAAGGTAATGGTCATCGAAACAAACACAAACAACATAATTTGCCGAGATAATTACAAAAAACATTTTTTGCATTTTTGTATAAATGTTAATAATTTTTGCAATAATGGCTGTGCGATATATAACACCTTGATAATAAGGCTATTATGTATGCTTCTGCAATTATTTAACGAAGAGCAATTGAATGCATTCTTGAATATTAAAATTACAAAGAAAACTGAAAAAAACACATTATTCTTGCCAAAAAAGTCTTTCAATTCGCCGTTAAAAAGTGATGTTTTTTTGCTAATAAACAAATAGTGTTTGCAAACAAATTTGCCAATAAAAAACTTTGTAATTTTTTATGGTATATCTTTCTAATTAGGTGGACCAAAAAACTGATCAACAAAAAACAAAAACCTTCTACGACGAATTTAGTAATTTAAAATAGAATCTAAGTGAGTAATTAAAAAAATATATACATCTTTTGTTTAATTAAATTGAAATAAGTTGAAATTTTTGGCAGATTATTAATGAATACCTATACTTTTTGATGCAATTGATAGGTATGTAATTTATACGATTTTAAATAAGTATTAGCCCTTTAAAGTGACGGTTCTCGCACGGACTCTGAAAATACTGAGTGATGGGGGAAGAAGTTTGGAGCCCGCCAGATTTTGAGATTGGAACTTTAAATTGAAGCCCACTGAAAAATTTGCAATATCTTCGATTTTAAAAAACGTATTTTTTCACCTATTTATTTTTCTAGACTGGTGTACTAAACCCTCCATAACTATCAACCAACATATACTAAGATATTTTGGACATATAACTATAAATAAAGAAGGTATGAAACGAAAGATAGTTGAAGGCAATGTAACAGATAAAAGATTCAGAGGAAGATTTCCAGCAAGATTAAGAAGAAAAGAAGGAGGAATTTATGAGGAGAAAATTACTTCTTGGGTGAGTTTTGAGATGCATGATAAAACGAACTATCGATTATTTAAATTTAGAATATCTTACCTTTAACCTCAACTTGGCTAACGGCGCTTGTATTTCCGAACTTGTTAGCAGCATAACAAGTGTAACTACCACTGTCTTCAAAATGTACATCTTTAATTAACAAAGTACCGTTGGGTTGAATCTGGAAGTTACCTTTAGTAAGTTCAATTCCGTCTCGAAACCATCGTATTGTAGGCTTAGACGAGCCAAAGGTTTTACAAGGTAATCTTACATTCTGCTTTTCGACGCTCTTAGTATCTTTAGGAGCTTCGATGATTTCTGGTATTCCATCTGATAAAAAAATTAATAAAACTTAACAATAGCTTATAACAAAAGACTATAAATGCATGCCCAACTTAAAAATATTGAACTTACAAACAAGGTCCATGTTTATATAGTACTCTTAAAGAAGTTACTTATACAATGGGATTAAGGTAATTGTAATTACTATTTAAATGGGAATAAGCCACAATTAAAGGTTAAAGTACGTTTATTGACGTTGCAATTTCCACTTCGGAAATCGTTCTCAAAATACAAACATTAGTAAATTAAACAAATTTAGTTTTTTTGTTACTTGGTGAAAAATTCTTTTAATAATTTAATTTTATCTGACTCATTTATATTGACAATTCAGACATACATTATACATTTTAAAGTAGACAACTGTAAAATGATATTGCCAATATTGTTGAGTTGCGTTCCTGGGACGACTTTACTTGTAAGATAGTTCATTCGATTACATAAAATCAACTTTAACTTGAGAATATCCGTCAGAAAAAATCATAGCATGTAATTCGTCTTTAAAAAGACAAACACATGCCATGATGACAGTAAAAATCTCCTGTTACGGATTACATAGTAAATTATGAGGGAAAAACCAGGAAAAAAACCTCATAATACTATCTCGACATGGTAAGTATTTGGTCGTGCATTTAGTTTACTTTCAATAAACACCAAATTCTGATTTTATATGTTTATAATTTAAAAAACATAAATGATGTATCCTCTATATGTTACCGACTTACTAATACTGGTATTTTCCTTTTAATAACTTCCTCTTTAATATGGGCAACCAGATCCTACTACATTCTGCCGGGAAATTTGCGACACAATTGGTCTCATTTAGCTTAATTAGAGCCGCTTCTTTGATTTTTCTCTTTTTACCATCCGTTTTTTTTAGGACTATATTTGAATCATTCCATTGAACCCTATGTTCATTATCCCATGCGTGTTTACATATTTGAGATCTATCAAATTCTCTATTTTTAATATAAGATTGATGTTCATTTATTCTAACATTTAATGGCCTTGATGTTTCACCTTCACAAGGTATTTTATAAATGCAAAAATAACGCTGGGCCCATAACGGTTTCTTAATATTGTTCTTAATATTTAGATGAATAATGTTTCTTAATATTTTAAAGTCGTCTACTTTAAAATGTATAATGTATGTCTGAATTGTCAATATAAATGAGTCAGATAAAATTAAATTATTAGAAGAACTTTTCAACAAGTAAAAAAAACTAAATTTGTTTAATTTACTAACGTTTGTATTTTGAGAACGATTTCCGATGTGGAAATTGAAACGTCAATAAACGTACTTTAACCTTTAATTGTGGCTTATTCTCATTTAAATAGTAATTACTTTAACATGCCACAAGAAAATAGCTTCAGAACAATACAATGGGATTAAGTTATTACATTCACCTATTAAAATTGTTAAAGTATTTTTTATGTTTTCAGACTCACACACACTATAAATTTATAACTAATTGGTAGAAAATATTTTGCACCTTT
Source organism: Diabrotica undecimpunctata (assembly GCF_040954645.1). Taxonomy (NCBI): domain Eukaryota; kingdom Metazoa; phylum Arthropoda; class Insecta; order Coleoptera; family Chrysomelidae; genus Diabrotica; species Diabrotica undecimpunctata. The sequence continues at coordinate 56,088,153 of NC_092812.1, forward strand.
ACGTGAAAATACTTTCTCCATTGTAGATACACCCTCTATTTAATCTGAGAGCACTTCTTGAAATACCGCTTTACTGTAGACATTTAAAAGTAGTGGTAATAGCACGCAACCCTGGCGGACTCCTCTCTGTATATTGATATCACGGGTGCTCCGGTTGCCAACTCTTACCTTGGCAGTTTAATTTCAACATAGATTAGATATAATTTTCATATAACGACTGTCAATATTTTTACTTGTTAATATATCAACAAGCATTTTATGTGGAAGCTTATGAAATGCCTTTTCAAAGTTTGCAAAACATAGTACATAATGTCCTCAATTATGCAGTATAGCACATTTAAACTGAACAAAGCATCTTGTGGCCATACCATTTGTAACCTCAAATTGTGTCACTAATTTCATATATTCAAGAGTCTTAACAATTATTTTAATTTTTTTTTTTAATTATGTGACTTATAAATTAGATTAAAGATTACATCAATAACATATTCATTACATCAATAACATATTCATTACATCAATAACATATTTCTCAATGAGTTTTAATAATTAGCTGGGCACATTATCTGGTCCAGTATCTTTGCAATCTTTTGTGTTTTTGTTGGCATAGATGACTTTCCCGTATTTGATCCCGTATTTTTGGACTAAAAGAGAGAACGAGGAACATGTAAGTCGAGTATAACAAGAATTTTGAATTGGATCAATAGTTTTGTCTGACCAAACCTAATGCATTTGAATTAAATTACAGAAAAACATTTAATTAATATCTTTAATAATTATAATGATATTTACAATAAAATAGAATCTGATGATGTCGACTTACATACTGAAAATCGAGATGAAATTGAAAATAAATACTTCTCTGCTATGTCAAGAATTGACGGTAAATTGACTCAGTTATCGAAAGTTCAATCTTCTTTTCCGGTACCCTCTGAGCACGAATACGGCAATCATTCAAATGTTAGGCTTCCACTCATTTCTGTTCCGAACTTTAATGGTGATCATAGAAAATGGTTCTCATTTTATCAACTATTCTCGTCCATTCAAAGCCCAAAATCTTATCTATTTAGAATCTTTTCTCCGGGGTAAACCTCTTAATTTAATCGATTCTCTCGAAGTAAAAAATTTTGATCCCACTATAGATATTCTCGTAAAGAAATACGACAATCATCTCGCAATAATAAATTCTCATATTAGATTTCCCAGCGCTCTCAATGAGCAACTACCACTCTCTAGGTGGTAGTTGCATTGAGGTCGATACTTGTCTTCCCCCTTTGAGAGTAGCTCGAGCCTCGTGATCTTCCAATTTGCCGGAAATCGCTGAGTTTCAAGCAGTACATTCATGTGTTTCAAAAGCGTTTCACCAATTCTGGTGGTATCCCATCGAATCCCGGAGCCTTTCGTGTCTTTAGGGCACTCAACGCATCGTTGAGTTCGTCTATGGTAAAAGGTGCAGCTCGCTCAGCTTCGGCGTTCCATTGCACTCCATGCCAATGGCCGGGTGGAAACAGCTCTCGGGTAACCTCAAGCATCCTGTCCGGTAGCATCTCATATAGAGGGTTGAATTGGTTCATTACAATTTTGTACTTCTGACCCCAAACGTCCTCATCCAACTTGTCACACAGTTCTCTCCAGTGCCTCTTTTTCTCGGCTCGGATCTTCCTGTTCAGTTACTATATCCATTCTGCAAGCTTCGGTAACTTCTACTCTACCTCTTGCTCTCATAACTGTCTTCTGATGGTAATGCATTCCTTCCTCATAATGGCGATCTCTTTGCACGACCAATAAGGCATTTTTCTTTTTTCATCTACCCTGTTCATGCAATTCCTCATATTTTCTCTTACCATTGATTCGAGTCAATAAGATAAGATGCAAACTAGGGATCAAAGAAACCAATGAGATGCCAAATATAGATCTGCGATTACAAATAAAAACAAGAATATAAACAATTTGTACTCAATTACATTAAAATAAGAGCTAATACGAATATAAAAAACTGGCCCTAAGAAGAATCGAAATGAAAACATAAAGACCCATAGTAGGGAAATCTAGATAGGACCGAGTGCAAAACTGGGGCCTACAAAATGCAATGTTCAGGATATAGTACAATGTCGGAGAGAACGAAGACGAACTGGACCCAAAACGTAACCAGAATAGGTTATAGAATCGTAAATATTATTGGCCACTTAACATTGGCCATGAACATAACGTATGAAGAAGATTGATAATAATACAATCATCATTGTATTTTGTGGTGTTTTACACAACTTTTCACAAATTCACTTGATCCATAATCATCTGCTCTGTTTTTTCGTCCAAACATTAACTTGTTTTTAAATATTTTTATTCGCTTAGAATTGTTAACAAATTGATAAATTTGACTCCTTTTATCTAGTACAGTTTTTTTTCTTCACGGTTGCGAACAACCTTTTTAAAACCCTTTAAATAGCAGAACTATTTTTTTTGGTTTTTTTTTTATATTTCATAGGTAAAACCTATTGTAAAAAAAAATTGTTGTATTATTATTATTATTATTATTAAAAATTATTGTAAAAAAAATCTAACTAACCCCTAGCTTTGTGTAGTTTACTTAAAGTAATGGTAAACATAGCTACCGGGGATACTTACGGGCAAAAATGTATTAAAAGAAATCACTGGTAAACATAGCTACCATCTATTAAATAATGTGTCTATGTAAAATTGAACAACATATAAGTCTTAATTGTAAACCTAAATGAGAACAGTAAATCAACAAAATACACCTCTACTTATTGTGAAACGGTTCAAAACAAGATTTACACAGAGCTACATTGCATTTTTTGCAGATAATATTTGACCTTTTTTTTATTTTTTGTGCACTACAACCGATACATCGACGATATTGTTCCTTTTATAGGAAGGTGTCCTATATTATCGTGAACATTGGCTTTCGTTTTCTACATCAAAATGAAGAAATTAGCTCATTAGCTAAAACACTTCGATACTGCAGATGGCTCATGGGTTTTTTATTTTTGTCTTTTAATTTTAAAATGTATGTTCTTTATATAGTAAATAATTGTTTACAATAGAAGCATCTAGCAAATAAAAGAAAATTTTTATCCACCATCTGTGAGATTTCCATGAAACGGAATAAGATGAACAGTACTGGTCAAATAAATCTACACCACCCATATACTTGTTATAGTCTGAGATCGATAGAGGACAAGGTACTTTCTGTCGAACTCCCTTCTTGTCAGTTCTTAGTACCTCTGTATTTTAGAGAGAAAGATCAGCGGAACAAACTGAATCAGATTCATTCATTTTGAGTCTTTTATCTAGACATAAAAATATTCTTTGGGAAAATGTTTTCTTGTTTGTCGTATTGTTCTACACGCAAAATGTTTTTTATCCAGTAATTTTTGAAATAATGGAATTGTTGAGAAGAAGCTGTCAAAGTAAAAGCAATAGCCCTTGCTTTCAAAATTTAAAACAACGTTTTCTCCTAGCATAGTATTTGAGTCCCTTTCAGATGTGTCCTGATAAATTTGGAAATCAAGTAGATATCCAGTTTCTGCGCACGCTACTGCCCATACTTTGAAGCCTCGTTTTATAGGCTTCATAGGCATATACTACTTCATTGTCGTTCTGCCTTTGAAGCCAATCATACTCCCATCGCTTGAAATGTATCTGGATGGAGAGAAGGTTGTTACAAATTTATCTTTCAGGTGCTGTACAATTGGTCGAATTTTGTACAGCTTATCAAAATTTTGGGATCCAGGTACAGGCATTTTTGTATTATCATTTACATGAAAATAACGTAAAATTTTTAAAAGTCGTTTCAAAGTAAAAACGTTGGTAATTCTGTATACATGAAAATTAATATCATTTAGCCAGTAGGATTTAATGCTTGGCAAAGAACGGAATCCCATGATAATAAGAATATCGAAAAATGCACTAAGCTCATCTTTGTTTATATTCAATGAGATATTTGCCTGACTGGCATATAAATTGGATTCATCAACTAAGTTTTGGCAAAATAATTCATCAAAAAATATACTAAAATATGTTATAGGTGTAGCATTGTCCACATTTATGTTTACGTTACAATGTCGGTCTCTTTCACTGAAGTCAAAAGTTGAATACAACAATTGGGACTGTTTCCTTTTAGATCAAACACAATTAAACAGTAAAGGATTAGCCACATTTTCTGTATCATTTCTGGATTCAGCTTCTTCTTCATCTTTACTCTCAGATGGAACACAATTATCAGTCATTTTCCTCTGTTGATTTGCCAAACATGGATCGAATGTGGGATCTGCATCGGAATCATCGAACGTGCTCTCTAATTCATCATCTGAATGACAATCATTCAAATAACTGCTTGATGGAATATTATTCGGATGACTAGACGACGGCGCATCGATGTTTTCAACCAAATGTGATGACAAAACGCTGCTACGACAACTCGATAGTGGAAGAAAATCCTCAGCATCTGAGTCTCATTCAAATTCAGACAGACAGTAATTTTCTGCATCATTTGATTCCAGCTCCATTGCTACCTGGTTTACAAGAGCTTCTAGATCATTCCGGTTTAGTGGGCTCTTGTCGTTCAAAAACATGATTACCTGCACCAAAGTATGATGTCAATAAGTTTTTGCAAATGTGTATATTACAAAAATATATTTAATTAAAAGTTAGGAGTATTGTTTACACAAATAATCTAAATAATTAATTATATTATTTAGTTTTGCTTTAGAATAAAGGAAAATGAATGTATTACTAAACGATCTTAGGATACCGTCGCAATATAGGCACATGGACATTAGGATCAATATATATAATAAGTTTTCGCAACTGTATATCACAAAAATATAAACAATAATCAAAAAATACGAGTATCCTCTCCATAAATAATAAATATTATTACTTAATTTTCGTTAACATAGAGAAATATAAATTTATTACTAAATTATGTACAGGTTATGATGACAATCTAGAGGCATGAATATTATGATAAAATGATTACCAAGAAACAAATATATATAAAAACTACTTCAAATGCTTGTTAATTAAGTATACTATAACTTATCAATTAATTTATTACGTACCTTTATTGTAAACAACTGAAATCCAACCAAGAATCAGCTAACACGTGTATTTACTCACTTCATACGAAAAAGTATGTAGGCGGCGAGTACCACTGGTCGCACTATTTACCGGCCAAACATAAACCGGCCTGCCATGCGCGCCAATATTATTTTGTTGGTTAATATGAGAACCAGTGACACTCGCTACAGTCAATGGAAGCTATTAAAATCAAAATCGCTTGGGTTCCGTATAATTTGGAACTTTAAAGCCAAATGGTAGGCATATATAGCTACCGTTATCACTTAAAGGGTTAACACGATAACACTTTGATCTTTCGCAAGACTCCGGCTACACTTTGGTTAGAATCCAGTGGTGCGATTATTTTTTGACCAGATTTTTCTTTGCATAATGAGGATATATCCAAATATTCGGCAGCATATTATTTTTTTTTTATTTTATTTATGTTATAGTATTCATTATTATAATTTTTTTTACTGATAAGATATTTAGTTCTCCTCTTTGTATAATAATGTAATGATACAATGATATAATGTTCTGATATAGTTAATGTAAGCATACACAAGACTAGATATAGTTTATTGCTTAATTCACACAAATGTATTACAACAATTATAATTATAAAAGAAAGAAATATACCATCTAAAAAATCTAAAAATTAGGTATACAGAGCGTATTAATGACCTTGTTAAAGTTATGCAACTATATCGCTATTTCATAGTGTGATAACTCAATAATATGGAAATCAACATGTAAATATTCTTTTCAGCTTATATTATAAATACCCTTTATTCCTGGGCGCTACTCTATTCTAAAGACTTACTTAAAACGTTAACGTAAACTTCCTTATAAACATAACCTAATCTATTGGTTACATTACACCCATAATTGCCTGTGTCGTTCTTTTGTAAATGCTCTATTATAATCGTATTATTTAAAACTTTTCGTCTGGGGTTGGCTAATGATTCTTCAATAGGTTTTCCATTGTGTATCCATTTTACTTGCGATTCTGGTATACCACCTGCCTTACATTCCAGTTCGACACTATCTCCTTCAGCTACATCTTGATTTGTTGGTTTCGTGATCAAATAAGGACTCGCTAAAAACAAAATTAAATTGAGTTAATGTTGACTTCTAGTACTATAACATTTCGAAATACCTGGTCATTTTAGTTTCATGAATTGCTTGGGGAAAAATTAGTACGACGAACTATGTAGGACGAAGGATAGAGCTGTTAGAAGTTGAGGGAAAGAGAGGTAGAGGAAAACAGAGGAGAAGATGGACGGAGTGTATGGGGGATGACTTGAGAGGATGGTTTAAATGAAGAGGTCACGATGGACTGAAACGAGTGGCGAAGAAGATAAAGAACAGCGGCTCCTGAAAAAGGAAAAGCTGGGGAAGAAGAAGAAGTTAATTTAGTTTCAAATCTGAGAAAGACATTAGTCTGTAAAGAAACTATAACAATTCTAGGACGATCATGATTATTTTATCGTAGGTGTATAGTAGAGGTGTAAAATAAAGGCAGGGATCTAAAGTATATGGGCAGCAACGATTTTATATATTAGTTAGAGAATGAGATAACCCCATTGATAGTTGACAGATATGTGAGATAATTTTTAATATAACCATCTTAAATAAACAATAATCATTTAAATAAATAAAAAAAAATATTAAGAATTTTTAATTATAAGGTAAGTACTTACCCAAAAGTTTCAAGTCTATTGAATGTGACTGAGCTTCACCAACACCATTACTTACTTCACAAGTATAATTTCCTTCATCATTAAAATCGACATCATTTATTAGAAGAGATTTTCCATAATTAGCTTGTCTTATTCGATCTGAACTATATAATACCTGTCCGTTTTTTCTCCAAACAGTTTGAGGTAGCGGTCTAAAAGAAGACTTTTAAAAATACTAAAAATGTTAATAATTATTATTGAGGTAAATACATAGACAAACTTCCTGTTGCAATAATAAAATTGAAAGTAAAAAAAGCAAAAGGTAAACCAAATGTAGAATGCGGAAGGAAGACAAAAATATTAGAAATGTCAAAAACGTTAAAAAACGCTACTTACGTTCCACCATATATACAAAATATTTCTACAGATTTTCCTCGTAATCCCACTTTATTTTTTTGACTGACATATTGTTTCGTAGGTGGTTGTCTGTTGTAATTAAAATCTTCAGCTGGTGTTACATTGAGAGATATTCTGTTAAGAAGTTTGTATTCCCTCTTTACTCCTAAGACTGCTACACATGCGTAAAAAAACTCCCCATTACTATCGTCTATTCGAGTTAAATTAGAAAACCACAGATCTCCTTCGGGATCAACAGTTATCCGAGAAGAATTAATGGATTTCATTACACCTGAATTCGTAATATAAACCCAATTAAGTTTGGGGCTCGGGTACCCTCCAGGGGGGTTACATGATATCAAGAACGGTTTGCCCTCGGTACCAACCACAGTCGTTGGTGCACTTACATTGAATGAATCAAATTTGTCTCTACGTAAAAATACAGAGTTAGAAGTAGCGATGCCATATTCATTTTTAGCAAAACATTGGTATTGACCATAATCTTCATCTACTGGTTTAATTATGACTAAAGTACCACGTCCAGGCTGTATTGATATCCTGTCATCATAACTTTGATAGTTAAATGGTTTGCCATCTTTGGTCCATGAATATCTACAAGAATAGTTCTTATCAAAATATTGTTTAAACTAAAACTACAAAGTATTGTAAATAATATATTCTATTATTTCCAATTTTTATGAAATTCAAAATTTAAAAATATCACTACCTAGGTGCGGGAAATCCCTCGGCTTCACAATTTAAAATTATTGGTCGTGAATCGTCGTCCTTATGTTCAGGTACTTCAAAAAGCAACTCATCGCTTGGCGGTCCTTTAACGATCAATGGAGGTGATATCCCTAAACAATTACATTAGTTGTAATTTATAATATTATTATTAAATATATGTTTCCATTAACAGTATGCATATTTTCTAAAAACATGCATATTTAAGTCTATTGATCATAAACACAGGGTCACTACAAGAAGAAATGAAACGTATATGTCATCTAATCTAACAAAAGTCGAAAGAGCCGAAGATCACAAGGAAGATCCCCAACACGATGGATAGATCAAATTAAAGGAATATGCAAAAGACCTATGCATGAGTTACAAGAAATGACCAGGGACAGAGATCTTTGGTGACCGATAATACACTACATCACTATGATCACTACACTCCTTCCGGTGGAGTCAGGACTAAGAGAGGGTGGAATCCCCCACTTGTTTGTCAACAGTTCGTCAGCACTTCATTGTCTTGAAGCTGAGAAATTGACTCCGAGGACGGAAGAGCTAAATTAAAGATCCGCAAGGATATCCAAGCACACCACAAGGACTGAAAATCCAAAAGAAACGCCCTCAGTCCCGGATACCCCTTAAGTGCTAAGAATCCCTGGTAAGCCAATAATGTCCCAAAAGTGAAAAGGAATATTCGAAGAATGTACCAAGCAGGTAAGGCAGCAAATATTATTCAAGAAACGACACGCCAGAACATTGAAATTTTAGGATGCTGGGAATTTCGATGGCCAAATTCTGGAGTAACAATTATAGATGTTAACATCATATTTATTATTCGCGAGATGACACAACAAGAATCAGAAATGGCGTAGCGATAATGGTAAAAGGGGGAATAGCTAAAGCAGTTATAGCATTTACACCCATATCAGACAGAATTTTGTTATTGAAGATTAACTTAACTCCCTCTAATATAAACATTATTTAAGTCTACTCACCGACATCCGTACCCACTGAATAAGAAATAGAACATTTTCATCAGATTCTCTAAAACTGACAAAAAATATGAACTAACTATTATAACGAGCGATTTTATCGCCAAAATAGGACAAGGTACAGTCGAGAACGTTGTGTGGACATATATGGTCTTGACACAAGAAACGAAGGAGGAGAAAGGCTGAACCAATTCTACCAAGAGACGGATATGGTTGTAATGAATACATCTTTTAAATTACATTGAAGAAGGCTTTAAACATTGAAAGCACCCGGTAATATCCCAGGGAATATCATAGGAAACCTAATAAATCTTATCAATATAAACAAAAGGTTTCCACATTATACCACCTCAACAAACACGTCTATTAGTTGCCAATAACAACATACGACACAAAATAATTCATAAGAAAATGATGCACAAAATAGATATAAAACTTCTGAAAGAAAACAACATTCAGGAAAAAGTAAAAACAGAGCTTAATAAGAATTTTGCTAAAATAGTTGAAAACACTACTAGTTGCATATAACAAAAGTGGAACAACATGAAGACATCTATTACCATACTTTCGCACGAAAATCTTAAATAAAAAAAAAAGAAAAGAAGCAAGAATGGATGACAGATAAAATATTGCATATGATGGAAGAGCAAAGGAAATTAAGAGGTAGAAATGTGAATGAATACAAGTTGCACAAGAAAATACTACAATAAATAAAAAGATCAAAGGAAGTATGTATAGCTGATGGAACAATGTACGGAAATTAATACACGGACTAGTCTAATTAACTTTTTTTCATAACATAACTATATAATCTTTGGTTACAAATTAAATACAGCAATTATTATATGTACTATAATGAAATGTTTGTTGTTTTACGTTACCTGGATCGGCTGCTAAAATAAAGTTCAATACTTACGTTCACTGACTGCGAAGCCCAAATATAAAGACAATATGACAAAGTAATTATTTGCCATATCGTTAAAGTTATTTTAAGACCTAGAACAAAATAATTTCTATATGAAAATAAATAAAAATCTCCCTAAAAAATTAACAGACTACTTCATAACTATTTATTATATTAATGGAAATAAAATTAAAAAACAATTGAACTTATGGGTTTAATACTCTTGAGCTTTTCGTCGACCGTGCATAATAAAGATATAAAAATGTATTAGTGGCGTCTCGTCATATCTGATTTTGGAAGGTAAAAACATTTCTTTCATGCGAACACGAACCCTAAGAGATTTAGTAATTTTCGAGTAGAATCAACAACTAAAAAAATAGTATTGTACTATCTGACCTATTTTTGATTTAAAAATAGTTAGTATTACAAAGTTCCTGCCACATTTAAAATTAATTTAGCAATTAAAGTAGTTTTCTAAAAAGAAACTAATCTATATTAATAAATATGAATCGCCGAAACTTTTGTACGGACATCATTTCAGAAGGACTGCACCAGATTAGATAAGTCTTTTTTGTTGTTGTGTTTGTTATTATCAGGAGAAGGTTTGTGTACTTATAAGATAATTTTCAAAAAATTGTACGGAAAGACCTAATAGATGGCGTCATACTATGACCAATAAAGGAAGTTATAAAAATGCAGTACAAAAACAACGCATTTCTTAAATATAGCAAAATTTCTTTCTAAACATGATTTTGAATTGCGAGGTACGGGTGCATCGTGCGGTCTAAGAAATAAAATTATTGTCAGCTGAGACCATGCGATGCGCACGTGCCTCGCAAATTTGCAAGAATAAACCTGCGTATTGTAGCGGGATGGGTCCAACCAGTGTATTATTCACCTGCGTATTGTAGCGGTATGGGTCTAAATAGACAAGGATCTAGGGATCCCATCTTAAATTTTTACCTTTACCATGCGAGATGCATGAGAATTTATGAGAATATCGAAAACTCAAAGAAATAACGAGAATCTTCTAATAAACGAAACCAACGTCGAACAAGTGGACAAATATGCATACCTGGGAACAATGATTAACTCCACAAATGATTACAATCAGGAGATAAAAATAAGAATAGAAAGGGCTAGAGCAAATTTCAACAAAATGAGAAGAGTTCAATGTACCAGGGATTTAAAACTGGAACTAAGAGTTAGGTTGGCGATGTGCTATGTTTTTTCGACCTTATTTTATGGAATGGAATCTTGGACCTTGAATGCTTCTTCTTCTTCTTAAGGTGCCATGCATTTCTGCGTAGGCGTCCACCGTACATCGTCTTGTCAGGTGAGATGTTAAATATTCTGGATTAAATAATTCTGTTTTTAGCAGCATTGCGAAGCATTTCATAGCTGTGGATTCCTGTCCATTGTCGAATATTGCGCAGCCATGACATTTTTTTACGTCCGAGACCTCTCCTACCCTCTATTTTCCCTTCGAGTATCAGTTGCTGAAAAGTGTATCGTTCTCCTCGTATAATGTGCCCCAAGTATGCAGTCTTCTTACTTTTTACATAATTAAAAAGTTCCCTATCCTGTAAGCCCACTCTTCTGAGTACTTCCTCATTTCTGACCCTGTCCGTCCATGATATTCTGAGCATTCGACGCAGGCACCACATTTCGAACACTTCAAGTTTGTTAATGGAACTGGCCTTTAACGCCCATGCTTCCATTCCGTACAGGAGAACAGGCCACACGTAACACTTAAGCATCTTGTATCGGAGGTTGAAGTCCAATTTGCGATCAGTCAGAAACTTACGAAGCCTCAAAAAAGCATTTCTGGCTTGTTTAACTCTGCTCTTTATTTCATTCTCGGGGTCCCAACCCTCATTCAGCAAACATCCCAAGTATTTGAATTGCCTGACTTGTTCGATTTCTTCTCCAGAGACATATATCTTTGCGTTGGGGTAATCATTTCTACTTATAATCATTGATTTTGTCTTCTTGATATTTATTTTCAAACCCCGAGCTTCACTTGCAAAAGTTAGATCATTCAAAAGGCATTGAAGATCTTCGATGTTATCTGCCACTATGGCTGTATCATCGGCATACCTGATGTTATTAATAAATATGCCGTTAACTTTAATACCCTTATTAGAGTCTTCCACTGCTTCTGCGAAGGCTTTTTCTACGTATAAATTGAACAGCATTGGAGACAGTATACAACCTTGCCTTACTCCTTTTTTAATGGAGAAATCTTCTGTTTCGTTGGAATTTTGAAGACGTACTGTTGCTGTCTGATTACAATACAGATTGGCAATGATTCTTATATCCTTTGCATCCAATCCCAACTCTTGTAGGTATTTTATCATCAATTCATGTTTTACATTATCGAATGCTTTCTCGTAATCGATGAAACAGATAAAAACATCCTTTCTTTGATCTAAACAATTCTGTATCAATGTTTGCATACTAAAGATCGCTTCTCTCGTGCCAAGTCCATTTTTGAAACCAAACTGACTCCATCCACTGACCTCTTCACATTTCTTAAACAATCTAGTGTGAAGTATTCTCAGGAAAAGTTTCAAAAAGTGACTCATTAGGCTTATTAGTCGGTGGTCCTTGCAGAAGTTCGCACGTGGTGTTTTTGGTAGGGCGTGGTGTTTTGTAGCTTGAATTCTACATCAATGAAAAAACTGGAATCATTTGAGCTGTGGGTGTACAGAAGAATTCTGAAAATATCATGGACAGAACACGTCACAAACAAAGAGGTTCTGAGAAGGATGAACAAAGAAATGGAAATTTTAAATTCAATAAAAACAAAAAAATTGGAATATCTCGGATATATTACACGTGGAGAGAAATACACCTTGCTCCAACTGATCATGCAGGGAAAGATCCAAGGAAAGAGAAGCATAGGGAGGCGTAGAATGTCATGGCTGCGCAACCTGAGAGAGTGGTACGGATGTACATCAAATGAACTTTTCAGAGCAGCCGTCTCAAAAGTTCGAATAGCTATGATGATTGCCGACCTCCGCCGCGGAGATGGCACTTGAAGAAGAAGATGCGAGATGCGCTATGCACCATTTACGCAGATAATTTTAAGATTTTGACATTTTTGTTTCTCCTAACATAACCTGTATCTTTTGCCGATTATAAAAGGAGATCAATTTTCATCATATTATAACCAATAAAAATAACCTTGGTCGATCCTTCGTTTTCTTAGGCTGTTCAAAATTTCTATAAATATTTTGAAAACGATTTCAAAACGTCAAACTTTGGTTAGTTAAAAAATGTGATTTTCATTACAACCAATAAATTGTGGCTTAATTCCATATAAACATAATATTTAAATTAAAAAAGAAGTTTAAAAAAGTTTCATTGTAAAAGATTTTGCTATTTAGTAGTGGGAATAAAATGTAAAGAAACATACAAAAAAAACAGTAGAAGTACTCAATGTTTGTCAAAGAAAACAAGAAATATGCTTTTTGAAAGAGGAAAGAAAGAATTTTGAAAATTAAGATAATATATTATGAATGATATGAAGGATAAAATTTTCTTTTAAATTAAGAATTATTTGTAAGTTTTTTTATTTATGAGATTTGCTAGTCACCATTTTAATCATATTTTCGATAAGACTACATAAATGAAAGATTATAATTGGTTAATTAAATATCTAGCTTAAATCTAGTTGTCAAATAAATTGCCAATTTATTATTTCTTGAAATCATAAGCCAAAATTTTAAAATCATAATATGCGTAATGGAGCATCGCGCAGCTCGCATGGTAAAGGTAAAAATTTAAGGTGGGATCCCTAGATCCAAGTTCTAAATAGTATATTATTTAGTTCGCATCAACTTGTTATCGTAGTAACAGTATCGCAGTAAAATTGAGAAAAATGGGTGATTATGAAAAAAATCAAAGTAAACTACACAAACTAATGGATGATATGTTGTCAGATGAAGAGGTGTTTGAGTGTTTATCGGAAAGTTATATCGCAAGTAGTTATTATTCAGATTCATCTAATTATTCTTCATCACCTGTTCAAAAAAAAAGAAGAAAAAAAAAGGTACTCAACGTTTCTAATAACTCTAATAGCATAGATCAACCCAGTACATCATTTGCAGTACAAATCGAAAGCGTTAAACGAGAAAAGCATACTGACAACATGGAAACTAATCCTGTTGGCAGTCATACGAATCTAATAGACGAAACGATTGAAAGTGTTATCAGAAACTTTGAGTGGGATAGTGATAAAGCTGATGAAATACCTAGTGCTTCTACAGTGTTGAACTGGAATGAGGTAACCGGGGATAATTTGAAACATTTCACTGTTTTCGAGTAAGGGTTAAATATAAATGAAAATATCTCAGGTATGCATGATAACCAGCCTATTGATTTTTTTTACTGTTTGTGGATGACGATATCATGAATTTGATGGTTCAAGAAACCAATAAATACGCTTCGCAAAAAGCAGAAAGAACCAATTTACTTCAAGCTCGGATTCGACAATGGAAGGATACTACTACTGACGAATTGAAAATATTTTTGGGTGTACAGATTTGGATGGGATTAGTTCAGATGCCAAAAATATTATGGTATGATATTGTGACATTCAACCCTTAATCAAATCGTATATATTCGGGTCCAGAGCCGGGCCAACTAACTTGTTCATTGGGCCATCTACTCTTATTTCTCATAGCATTTCTACTCAAACGTGAAGCAATTCTGTGCAGCGCGGCTTGGAGTAAAACATTACATGCCAGACATATGTGTGCGGCGCGGCCTGTTGACATTCGTGCGAGGCACACTTGCCACACATGGCGATCAACGTGTTAAATTAAATACAGAACAGAGTACTGTTCTGTCTTTTATTTAAAGATTACCTGTCAAATTACGTGTAGAAAGAAAAAAGACGTCTAACTTCATTTGAAGTCACATGATTAACTTTCATGTTTTGTTTTATTTAATGAATACTGTTTTTGGTATTATTATTATTCTCAATTAGTAAATCTTCATAATTATTGTTTTGCGTTATACTGATAATATTCATAAGTATTTTTAACAACTATATTTCTTCATCATTTGCGCCAGTTAAAGTAGCTATATCTAATGGTTTGTCCATTTTGTAAGATGAGTAGGTATTATGGATTATTGTATTCCTTAAATAACAATTTAATTATAATTAACCTTTTTAATCTTTTCAGTTATCTTATTTTAACATTTAATCTAGGATAAGGTATAGAAGTAACAAATAGGACGATACTTATAGGCATTTATTCGTTATTTTTATATTATAGAAAAAATATTTAATGTCATTTGTCAAAATAAAAGATTTCTTTAACACGCTAGCATTAACTCTCTTTTAGTCATAAAGTATTTTGTACTTTATTAGAGGATTCTGCAATAAAGGCGGCTGTCACCTTACGGTTTCAATAACTCTCTAATGTCAGTATTAATAGATTGAGATGATTGACAAATAATAATGATGGTTTCAACATATCACATGGGAAGATATGTCAATGAGGCGGTTTGGAGAATCTTTTCATTTTCCATACACAAAAGGCATCCCACTGTAGTTAATTTTGCTGTCCACCTGGTGAATGGACAACGATGTTATTTCACGAAAGAAAACGCAACGTAAAGAGCTGAAGGGTTACCAACGACAACGTTGAAATGTTACCTTTTCTTAAAGGGAGACTTGACAACATATATATTGTTAGGTGGATTTTAAATTCAGCGATAAGTCAAAACCTGTTTATCAAAATAAAATAAAATAGGGTAAAAAAGAATAAAATAGAATAAAGTAAAATAAAGTAAAATAAAATAAAATTAAATAAAATTAAAATAAAATAGAATAAAATATTACAAAATGGAATAAAGTATATAATAAAATCTAATCTTAAATTTGACGAATATTAACAGACCCGCAGTATGCTTATTCAATTGTTTGGTCTGTCTTTTATTTTATTTTTTTTTTATTTTAGTTTATTATCAAACACAGTTTTTTATGTAGCTTAATATATCTTTCAAAGAAAATTTATGACGCACTATTAGTATTAGGCAGTAAACAAATAAATGTTATTCATTTCTTTTGTGACTTTATAAAAAATAATAACAGTTGCAAAGAGAACAACAGTTCAACAGTGAAGCATTTTTGAAATAGTTCATACAAATTTGATCCCAGGATCTGCAAGTTTATTGGAAGGGAACGAATTGCAAATTTGGCCTTGAAATTACCATTAAACATACAAATTAATGAAACACCCGATTGCAACATCTCCAAAAATAGAGAATGGCGAAGATTTTACCAGTATGCAAAATAATCTTTTGGGATGAATGTACATTGGCCCACAAGAGGCCATTAAAGGCACTGAACGGAACTTTGAAAGATATTCATGACAATCAAAAACATTTTTGGGTGGAGTCATGATCATGATCAATATGGCTTTCATATCGACAAACTTTAAGCATCCAAGAAAACATATGACAACCTGGAGACACCCATCTGGCAGTGAAAATTAAATGGACCACGTCTTAGCAACGAAAGAATTAATACAGAAAACACTGGACACGAGGTCTTACAGAGGGATAAACTCGGACACTGACCACTTTCTGGTAATGAGCGCGCGAAACTGAAATAAGAGAAAAATTTGAACAACAGATGAATGAAAATATATCCAACTTTATGAGTCAACCCACAAACATAAACGAAAGATAGTTAAAAGCAAAATAAATGAAATAATAGAAAAAAACAACAAAAAGCAATAAAACTGGTACGATCAAGACTTAGAAACTGAGAGAATACTAAAAAACTCCGCCAAAATGACATGGATCAACAACCCGTCAGAACAAAACAGGGAAGAATACAAAATTGCGATAAAAAAAGCCAACGCAACAAATAAAAAGAAGGAAATGACTGGTTAAATGGAAAGTTTGACCATATTAAAAAATGTCAGAGCAACAAAAAATAAGCCCAGCATTAAAACAAGAGGACTAAAAAGCTGAAAATGAGTAACCGTATTTGAAAATAAACAGAATAGCAGAATATGGGAAGAATATTATGAAAAAATGCTATTCACTACGGAGGAACACTGTGATTAAGAAATAAGATCAATAGTACAAGATAACGACGAAGCAGAAATTCCCACAGAAGAAGAAGTACAAAAAGAAATGAAAAACCTCCGAAACAGAAAAGCAGCTGGAGAAAATGAAATAGTACTGGAATTAAAGTAGGGAGGAAGAGAATTATATAAAGAACTAAAGAAGCTAACTTTTATAGATCATCTCGTATTGAAACGCATTGTTGCACAGACGTTAGCGATTTTAAAGGACCACCATTATTTTTTTCCGCTATAAAGTATTTATGTAGGTTACAAATAATTAGAGTATTTACATCTAAAACACGTCTTGGCATTTTCAGTAAAATAGCACCAACAGATTTTCACAAAATTAACAATGCATTCAGCTGTAAGATAACAGAAACTTCATCTCACTAATAAAATGACATTACCTTAATCGTTATACTTTTACAAGCGTACTTGATACGGGCGTTGTCGTGGGCTAAATGTGGTTTCAATCGTTTCTTAAAATTGAACTATTTTTTATTCTTTTCCTTTTTTTATAAATAAATTTGATGATAATTAACATTTTTTCGTGATTACTATACCCTATTCATTTTACAAATTCCCAATCGTCAATAGAACCACGTGTAAGCCAAACAGGGTCGTACTGATATACGACCTATGTATCATATGATTTTTAAAAATATTTACTTTTGAAACTGATAGTGTAAGAATTTCTTGAAATTTAATCATTATATCACAATTAAACTAAACTCTAAAAAATAACACGACCAGTAAATAACTTAACAATAACTAATAACATAAATATAACACAATATATTAACTTAAAAATCAACACGATACAATTTGAATTTAAAATGCTCGCAAGTTGGGATCTGTAACATGAGAATCTGGCTGGCTTAAGGTAATAAATTATATTTAATAGCCTCTTGACGAATGAGACGGCGAATATCAACACGTGCTCATATTTACTGATGGGAATTTGCTAAATGAATGTACTTTATCTCCATCTCCAGTTTGGTTAGTTATGAAATTTTAATCTGTCTATTTTCTAGGATTTTCCCAAAGCATCAACCTAAATATTGTTCTTTAGTTGTTCAGTTGAATCGTTGTCTATTTACTTAATTCGAAACATCCGTAAGTTCACCGAATAGACTTGAGTTTATTATACCGTAATAAGGATAAGGTAACTGTCCGAGAGTTTAGTTTCAATCGGTCAGTGGCAGCAAGAGTGGGAGGCCACACGTGATGTGGCAGAGTGGAAAAAGTCACTAATCCCGAACCTTCGAAGCTGGGTGGACTGTGGGCATAGGCAGCTGGATTATTATCTGACACAAATGTTCACAGGCAATGGCTGCTTTCGCAGCTACCTTTTCAGGTTGAGGAGGACTCAGTCCGATCAGTGCCTTTACTTTGTCTCTCGGATACTGTGACACACACGATGTTGGAGTGTGAGCGTTGGGCGGATGAAAGAGAGAAGTTTGAAAGAGAGTGTAACTGCAGAATGTTTGATTCCGTGAGATAAATGGTGGAGAAAATGGTGAGGGATGAGTGATGGTGGACACGGATCCACAAATTTATCAGGGAGCTGCTTTCTTCAAAAGAACTAGAGGAGAGGGAACTCGCAACAGAATTTTAAAACGAGCGAGTAGATCCTCGGTGGGGTTCGGACTGTCACAGGCCGAAATAGGAGTGAATGAGAGACAGATGATGCGAGAGAGATGACAGCCTCGCTAAGGCAAGGGGTTGAAAGTCTTTGGTGGTTCGTATGGGTGTGGTTTCCCCGATAAATGTGTGGGAGATAGAATGGGAATCGGGTGATAGCAGGGCATCAGGAGAGATGTCTTGCCTTAACCAGCCCTTCCATCGTGATGTCTGGTGTGACAGAGGAGAGGTTTTTAGTTGGACGCCGACCGTCTCGGAGTGGTGACGGGAAGAAGTGTCAAAGGTCTAACTCCCTCGGGCATCTCGTCCCGGCCCAGCTTCGTTAGGGTATTAGGAACCCAACACTACCTATGTGAGTCACAGGTGTCTGTATGCAGATTTTCCTTCTTCTCTTTAAATATGTAAAAGAAAAGTACGGATAAGGTAAATATTAACTGATTTGCAACGACTGATTTATTACAAAATATTTAGTGATGTGTGATATTATATGAATAAAATGTTATTTATTTAAAAAAAAATTACCGCAGTTTTACTGTATACTTTTTTTAGAGGATTTTGTTGTAAGTGCGATGGTGAGCCGCCACTGACTAATGTAAACACAATCTTTTATAAATTACCCCTATTAATATTTATGCGTTTGGTAGATTTGTAATGCAAAGCGAAATGACTTATTTTCTAAGAAATGTTATATGACTAAACTTCAATTAAAATTATACAATCAAATCCCCAAGTTCATCAATATCATGAGATTCTTGGGACTGACCTTGGATACGAAACTTACGTGGGAAAACCATAGATTACAAGTGGAATTACGTGGAAAAACCATTAAATAAAAAAAACCAAATAAAACCACTACATTTACCTTTCAGTTTTGATCACGTGGACCTTAAATTATAAGAGTTCATATTTTTAATTGCCATAGTAGTTCAGGCGGTATCTGTTCTAAAATACCCTCACTAGGGTGAATATGTTTTTCTCATTTTGTAACAACAAAACAATTATAAATTTAATTTTTCAATTAAATTTCCTATAAGACAAAATTGATTGCAAATTAAAAAAATAATAACTACTATTGCAAAATTAAAAAAGGGTCAAAAATGTTTTTTCAATAATTTTTTTCAGGTATTTAAGAGCCACATAGAACTTTCAAATTTCACCCAGAATATTCTTAAAATATATATAAAAAAAACACTATGCAAAATTTTAGCACAATCGATCAAGTAGTTTCTGCAAAATAATTTTGTAATCTAAATTTTTGGAAAAAACTTATTAATTTTCAAACTTATGCAGACCCAACAAAAATAATTTTAAATACATGAAAGTTTTTTTTGGCTATAAAATAGTATTTAAGCTGTCAAATAAAAGTCGAATCATTGAAATCATTAGAATAGGAGAACCCATTGATTTTTTTAAACAACTGTACCATTTTTAAGCCAATAAACAAATGCAATAACTTACTAAATTGGTAATTTTTTTGGTACTTATTTAAAGCTTTTTTGGATACACGAATCGCCTCTTCACAAGAAGAGTTCCTCCAAGGAACTGCTTTATGATTTGGAGAGAATGATGTTTTGCCAATGTGAGTCTTAACAGCTGGAAGAATAGTGTCTGCCATTGACGTTAACAAATAGTCTACATCATTGATTATTAGATGATCATGAGCGAACAAGAGAGTGTCAACAGCTTTTGAATACTCTGGCCAGCTAGCTTTATTTAGGCGCCAATAGCTTTTGGCAGAGGCACTCCCATTAAAATTGTTGGAAATTATTATAGGATAATGATTGCTATTAAAGAGATCGTCAGCTGTTTGCCAGGTTAAAAAAGGTGCAGATTTAGTGTCACTAATACTAAGATCTATAGCAGAGAAAGATCCAGAGGAAATATTAAAATGAGTATTAGATCCTGTGTTAAGAAGACATGAGTTTGTGGAGTTAATAATATTTTCAACTACTTTTCCCCGTCCAAATGTTGATTGAGAACCCCACATACTGTTATATGCATTGCAGTCTCCTGTGAGAATAAACGGCTGTGGAAGTTGGAGTATAAGGTCTAGGAGCTCTTCTTCTTTTAGAAAATGGTTTGGGGAAATGGATGGAGCAGATGGTAAGTTCATTAGGGCAATATGTAGTTATGGCAATTACCTCAAGATTCGTTATTAATGGTAGCATTGTTGAGAAGATTTCGCTGGACGCAAATATTGATGCACCTCCACTAGCTCTGAAGCAGTTCGTCCTAATGAACTGGTATCCTTCAAAGGATTTAGGATGAGGAATATTAGTTGTATTAAAATTAGTCTCTTGGAGACAAAGAAAATCTGGATGGTAAATTGATATAAGATATTTAATGTGTTCAAGGCGCGGATAGTATCCGTTGCAGTTCCATTGTAAAATAGTGAATTTAAAAACTTATTTAGTTGGTAGAAAGAATATACCTTGTACTAATTACGTAATTTTAGAAAAGATCGATATCATTGCAATTAAAGTCACATGAATTATTGGACATAAGGCTGGTAAGTTCGTCAGCGTTTATAGAATTTAATGTTCGTTTTAGCTTTTTCGTTATTCTTGTAATGCGACTTTTAAGTGATCTATCGGATACAGTTGGTACATGTATTTGTGTAAGATCTTCGAGGAAAAAATAAATGTTCGTGGTGAAATTATAAGCTTCTTTGAGAGGATCACTACTCCCAAAGGAATTTTCTAGGAAGGCAATTATTTGTAATGATGATAACGAAAATTTTTCTGGATTAGCACAAATTAATTTTTCAATACTTGAATGGGCAGATGGATTAATTTTACCAATTTCTTTGTCATCAGTTTTTGTTTTCTTTTTAGGAGCTGATTTAGGAGTTGCGAAGTTTGTTGTGTTTGGTGTGTTATTAGAGTTTAAGTTTAGGGGGCTAGCGGTAACCAGTAAAGAAGGTGATTCAAGTCTTTTTGTATAGTCACCCAGTAGTGTTTTCAATGGGAAGGTTAGGAAATTGAGTTAATGAACGAACGGTTAGGAAATTATCAGAAATGAATTTAAAGGAAGTGTAGGAGTTAATTGTTTTACGTATTCAACCAATTGTCTGGCTAAATATGTTTTGAACCTAAGGCCAAAAAAAAAGAGTGAAGTTAAATTGTTGAACAAAAACCACTTAATTGCATGAATGAAGTCGATGGCTGATCCTACATTTGAGCCATGACATTACAATCTTGGGTAAGAGTGTGTAATGTGATAAAATAGATGGTAAGGTAAACTATTACCTATGATGCTAATGAATGAATAAAGGAGAAAGGAGATTGAAAAATTGAAGTACATTAAATAATATTTCTCGTGAAGTTGGTTGCCTATGTAGGTGGCTATTAGCTAGTTTAAAGAGGATATCGTATATTGGATTAAACCAAATAATCTTTTATATGATAAAAGTTATATAATAAAAAGATTTATGGAAAACATGAATCTGTTTATCAAACCAGACTGAATGAGAAACAATGTACTATGTAAAAAAAATGATACAACTATGATGGTATGCAGGTTGAAACTTGATTTTAATGAGAGTGCAATTAAGTGTGAAATTATTAATTTTGAATATTGAAACAAAAAATATTAATTGATTAGGCACAAATATAAGTAACTCAAAAGCACCATTAGTTCCAAATAGCTAGATGTATCTAAATACGTCGGTAAAATTGCAGTACCTTTTAGGTGATGGTTGAATTTATGTATGGAATAAAAGAATTTGCAGTATCTCTATGGGTAGGTTTGGTAAATGAGGATTTTGTTAATGATGTATGGAAAACCTAATTGGAGCTGTCGAGACTTGCACATTAAAAAAATGCAATTTAAAAAGAATCGAGACCTTCGAACTGGTTATACCGCAGAGTGTTAAAAGTATCATGGACTGATATAATTAAAAATAAAGAAGTACTGCAAAGGGTTGGTCTTCTTCTAAATGTGCCTATCTTCTAGATATATTGGCGACCACATTGACCCATCTTATTCTATTCACAGCAGCCCGAAAGAGGTCAGTTAACGTTAGACCAGTACACTTCCTAAGATTGGCCAGCCAGGATATACGTCTACGTCCATTGCCTCTCTTACTCTTAATCTAGTCTTGTAGAATCAACTATAGAACTCGGTATTTATTATTACGCATTATGTGGCCGAAATAAGCCAATTTTCTGTTCTTCACGGTGTTAATAATTTCTTTGTCTTTTCTTAGCCTCTGAAGAATAGTTATGTTACTTGTGTGGTGTGTATATGAGACCCTCAACATACGTCGGTAGCACCACATTTCAAATGCCTCTAATCGTTTTATGGCATCTTCTGTAAGACTCCAGCTTTCTACTCCATAAAGGACACTAAAGACGTAATATCTAAGAATTCTTATGCGTATATTGATATATGTATCAATATACGCATAAGAGGGTTGGTAAAGAAACAGAACTAATCACCTCTATACAAACAAGAAAACTCGAATTCCTATACCATCTGATGAGACAAACAAAATATGAAATCTTGAGACTCATAATACAGGGAAAGATTCAAGGAAGATCTCTTTCCCGAAAGCAGAATTCTTGGTTGAATAATCTGCGTGATTGGTATCAACGCAGATCGATTGATTTGTTTAGAGCCGCAAGTTCAAAAATAAAAATAGCCATTATGACTGCCAATCTCCGTAGGCACGTATGGCACTTTAAGAAGAAGAAGCTAAGATATTCGTCCTTTTGTGCTAGGGTATACAGAATTCTTCAGAGACGAGATAATAAAGTGAAGTCTGTTAAACTACCCAAACGGATACTAAAAAGGAGATTATTGAGTATCTTTTTCCGGGGTCGCAGCAACTAACTAATAGCAAAAAAAAAGAAAATAAAGCACCCTAAGAACAGCTGAAATAACGAAATTAAAATCTATAGGTAGTAGGGACAACTAGGCGTAAATTGAAGAAGGCTCCTACGAAGAATCACAAATAAGACTAAATATTACCCAGTAAAAAAAAGTCACAGACCTAATGTATGCAAAAGTAGAAGATTTCTTATAGTATCTCGTCCTTTTGTTACATAAGCACGCTACAAGTTTTGCAACCAATTTTACGATGTATGTAGTTAGTTATTAACGGTGTGCGGTTAGTACATTAATATTGATTATTATCTCAATGTTTTTGACATATATTTAAAATATATTAGTAGTATGTTCATTGTGTTCACAGTTTGTATTTGATGTTAAACTATATAGATATATTTAATATTTACCTTCTTATAGCTGTTGCTGTCACAAACCAATTGTCGCCTTACAACAAATTATATATCGTAATCAAAAAATTATATTAGAATTTTTTGAACTCATTGCCCTACAGCTCAACTTATCAATAATATGTCGTGAAAGTTTTAAAACAGTATGAGATTATTGATTGTTGATCTTCAACTTTAACCTTTTTTTTATCATTTGACGAAGAAATAAACACCTGAGCAGAGGCCAATCCTCTCTACATTGCGATAAACTTATTCTAAATCTTATATTATAATACTTATCCAGTAAAACTATTGTCGATGAGTTCATGAATTATCATAGTGGAATAATCACAGTAAATGGAGAGCAAGTTTGAACTCTTTTATTAATAATAACAAGCACACGAGATATTTGAACATAAAATAAAACATCTTTATAAACTAACCTCATATTGTATAAACTAACTCATAAACTAACCTCATATTTTATTTATACGATGTTGGGATAAAGTATGGAATCAAGTAAATATCTTTAAAACAAAAAAAATTCATGAAACTTAATTTAACGAAAGTTGTGGACAGTCCAGCAAGGTGAAGTTTTTTGATCAGGCCTGTGTGCCAGACCTGGTCGAATGTTTTCTGGACGTCTAGGAATATGCCTATGCCGTGTCTTTTTTCGTTAATTGATTGTGAAATGAAAGTTACTGCTTCAATCAATGCATTTTGTGTGGATTGTCCAGCCCCGAATCCGAATTGATGATTTGGAATGGCAAAGTGAGCGTTTAGGAATTATAACGGTCTTTCCTTAAGGATCCTTTCGTAGACTTTACCTAGGGTGGTTAATAATGAAATAGGTCTATATGATTCAGGGTTGGTTGGAGGTTTCCGTGGTTTGGGAATCATGACGGTGCTTGCCACCTTCCATGAGATTGGAAAGTAGCTCAGCGGCTTATATACCTAATAAGAAAATCTGTTTTAGAAATAGCCAGCGGAGCGACAGAGGCCGAATCCACGCGATAACACGAAATTTCAGAAGATTACCGGCGACGAGAACATCGATAGAAATGATTCGTAGAACATGGTGGCGCTGAAAAGATAATTCTAGATCATAGTACATAAAAAAAATTCTAGACGCACTAAAGCACAGAACAGCAATCAGGTGTGACACAATAATATTATGTTAAATAGAATGGGAGTGAGAGTGATAGGATATCTCATGTACGTACATACATTGGCTGCACTATTTACATATAGCTTTAACAGAAAAACAAGATGATCAGGAGTATCAATTTTTTACCACAATTATAAGCCCATTTTATCTCATTTTGTATCTAGATTTATTATAGAAATTTTCCTATGATTTGGCGAACATTAAGAATACCTCTTATGCCTCTTCCTGGTACAAATCCGCACTGTTCTTGGGAAATCTGTGGTAAAAGTATCGATTTTAGACTTTCGTCGAAGATCTTTGCATTCGTTAAACATTAATGTCATTGTACAATAGTTGCTTGAATCTGTTTGTGATCCTTTTTGTATATAGGAATAAAAGATAGCTCATTTGGCCATTTTTCAGTGTACCAGATTCCATTGCAGATCATACGCATTATCTCAATCCCTACGTCTCGTACGTTTTCAAATATTTTATATTCTCCCACTATATTGCTTATGCTTAGTTTCTTTATCGTCACGTCAACTTCGGATCTGCCAAAAACTAATTACTATTAATTTTTTTTATTATTTAAAGGCAGCCGCATCAACCATATTGGTTATTAGCGGATGGATTTAATGTAAACAATAATGATTACAAATAACAAATAAATAACATACTTATATGTGGTTCGATATGTTACAGTCTCTTAAAAATTTCACAATATTTGCACTGATACACTCACTAAAAATATCTCTTATAACTGATGGAATTTTATTAGTTAGTCTTTCAGCACTATATTTGGGACACTCAGTTATTACGTGTTTCACTGTTAACGGCACGTCACAACTCGTACATTTTGGTTGAGGTTCCTTCTTCATGAGATATTCATGTGTGAGTTTGCTTTGTCCTAATCGGAGTCTGGTTAATACAACCTGAAGGAAACGGCTAGAGACGTTGTTACTCCATCGTCCAAAATTTGGTTTAATTTCTTTTAACTTTGAGGATTTTTCTTCCCAACATTTAGTCCAATTACATATCAGCTTTTGTTTAAAGATTGAGATACACATTGAGATCTTCTGCTAATGGTTTTATTATCGGTCTGATATTTGGGGAATTTGCTATTTCTCGAGCATTTTTATCAGCTAGTTCGTTTCCTTTAATGCCTATATGTGATGGTACCCACACGAAGACTAATGTTTTGTTTTCCAGCTGCTGCATCTTGTTTTTAATTAATTTAGCAATCGGGTGTACATTTTTGACAGTATATGAAGGGAATTGATTGAGTCAGTAATAATAAGGAATTTATCTGGTTTGACTGTTTGTATGTGATTTAGAGCTCTGTATATTGCATACATTTCTCCAGTTATCACAGTGGATTCTGTGGGCAATTTGAAACTTTTTATTATGTCTCTTATAACAAATGATGATCCTACACCAGAAGTTGTTTTAGATGCATATGTGTAGACTTGGATATATTCAGGGAAAGAAGAAAGTATTCTATTATAATTGCTTTACGTTTGCTGAATATGTTGGGAGAAAGTTAAAAATTTCAATAGAGTTTAAAATATTTTTGATCCTTAATTGAAATGGTAAATGTGTTCTTATATTGATATTTGATACCGATGACTGAGTAAGAAAAGGGTTGTCTCAGGTTGTAGTGATGATTGTTTTGAAGCGTAAGATAGACTAAGTAATTTCCGTCGTTCGTCGAAGTTCCCACTCGAGGCTTGCAACAGGAGTTGTTCTATAAGCTCCAGAGATTATGCGTAATAGATTATTGTGTATGATGTCTAAGATTTTTCTTCTTCAATTATAGGGATATTCGATATTTTTTCAGTAATTTTTGTTTTAAAAATGTTCCAGTTGGCTAGCTTAAATTTTCACTTTTGCAAAGGATTGGTTTTTGTTGTGGGGTTGGAAATTTTTGTTACTATTATTGGATAATGATCACTTCCATATAAATCGTCTACGGTTTGCCATGTGTGATTTAGTAACGTCGATGGGTCAAAAATAGATAAGTTAATAGCTGAAAAATTTCCAGTAGCTGCGTCGAAACGAGTTTTAGCTCCGTCGTTCATCATTGTTAAATTCAGGCTATTGATTACGTTTGCTGATAACTTTCCATTTTAAGTTGTTTTTTCGGAACCCCATAGAAGATTATGGCTGTTAAAGTCCCCAAGAATTAATTTTGGTGATGGAATTTGCATAATTAAGTCGGAAAGTTCATTTACTTGGACATTTTGGCTCGGGGGAATATAAATGTTACATATGTTCATTTTTTGGTTAGTACCTATTGTTACTGTTACTACTATCGCTTCTAAGTTTGTATTAATTGTGATTCTGTTTACTTGTAAATCGGTTTTAGCATATATCGCAACACCGCCACTAGCATGATTTGTCTGTCTATTTTGATAGTAAACATTATATGACTTCAAGTTATACGCATTGTTGTTTTTAAAATTAGTTTCTTGAAGACATATAATATCGGGTGAATATTTCCTAATAAGTACCTGAAATAAGGGTAGGCGGCTGTGAAAACTGTTTAAATTCCACTTTAAAATATTACATGAATTATATTTTTATTTAAATAATTAGTTTTGAGATATATCACTGTCTAAGTCAGATGAACCAACATGTTCGAGCAGTTGTTTAGTTAATTTTTTACTTAGTCTGTAAGACATTATAGTCTTATAGTACATTTAATTTTCATATTTCGATCTTCAGCTTGCGAATGCATTTCATTTATCATTTCTATAAGAGATGGAATATGTAGCGTATAGTCTTTACCAATGCTTAATGCAATACTACTACTGTGACTCTAACAGATCAGTGAATTGTTGACTATCGAGTGGGAACTTGGGATTGTGATTGTCAATAAAATTGGTTATCTTTTGGGGCAATTCTCGAAATTCTAATGAGGGTTTGTTTTTCGACTTCAACTTTTTCTTTGGAACTTTTGGAACAAGTGTTGGAAAGTAAGATTTTGGTTCTGAGGAATTAGTAATATCTGGTGTATCTTCTGGGCTAGGTGTTGCAATTTCAGATATATTTCGTTTCTAGGTCGTAGGTTTAGTTATCGGAGTTGTTTGAACTTCAAAAGAAGCGGATATGTCGGGATTGGGCTCATTAAATGTAGCAGTAATTGGTGTTTGTTCACATATCATTTCAGGGTTAGTAGTATTTGATATAGACTCTGGACTATATGACCTGGTTGCTTGCACTTAAAGCATAATGTAACTGTTGTAAGAAATATGCGATATTTTAAGTCATCATGATTAATTTCTAATGTATCAGGAATTTGCAAACAATCTTCTGGAGGAGATATGTACACCTGTCTTCGAAAACTAAGTATGTGACTATACGCTGGATCGGTTGCTCCAATTCGTAAGAATGTAATGGTGACATTAGCTGTAATCCAATAGTTTTTAACTCGGTTTCCAATAAATTATGTGGAATTGTGGGATTTACGTTGGATAGAACAAGTCTTTGTGACGGGGTAACTAGCTTTCTACTGGTATTACTGTGTTATTAATTTTAATAGAATTATGTTCTTTTAAAAATTTGTCTACAGCTGATTTACTTGATAAGTATACACAAACACGGTTGTTTGAATTTCTGGATGAAAAAATTATGTTTTTTGTATCTACAAGTGGTCCGAGTTCTAATAAATAATCTTGTAATTTGAGGCCCTCTATTGCAGAAAAGATAATTGCCTGCTCTTTGCTAGGAAAAGTTATTGGTGAGTGAATCAAGGCTGTGGAGTATTTTTTAGTGTTTGGTGAGTTCTCAGTCTCAATAATAACATTGCCGTTATTACTATTAATTTTGGTCGTTTTCGATTTTTCGGTTTCATCAATTCGGCTGAGTACGGATCTGTTTTATTTGTTATCTGTTTGTAAAAGTTGACGAGCAACCAGATTTTGATAATTATTGCTCTTTTTATTCTAACCAAATTGTTAGGTTATTTAGGACAATAATTTATTCAGTTTATTATCATGCAATCAAATAAAATCAAAGTTTTCTTTACTCACGTAATCACTTTAGTAATAATTTTAACTTGTTAATTATCGATTTTTATTATTAATATTTCAGAGCTATTTGTGAAACAGTTGCTGGTAGCACGATCCTACACTTTATATCTCTTAAAATTAAGTTGTATTTGACCAATTACTATTAATTGAATTAAAAATATTTGCGGCCACTTTTTAACTGGCAACATTATTATCAATGAATTCTCCTAATTTTAAGTGTATGTAAAAATGTGAGTTTGACTAACTACGTTATGAACGTAGTGATCCTGCAGTGAGATCTTCTACTATAAGGTCTAATTAATTAATAAGAGAGAGGGAGTCTATTGAAAAATAAAATTAACATTTAAAATAACCTGAATTTAATCTGTGATTCAGTTTGGGTTTGCGTGTGGATGCGTTCGCTGATTATTTAGAAAATATATTTTAACCAAACCATGGGAAAACTCATGTAGACGATGAACGAGTAGATACTGATTCTATTAACATACAATTGACTTCTACAAAATAAGTTCAAAAATTAATCAAGAACATCAATACAAAAAAAGCGCCTGGGTTCGACCTGATCAATGGTGAGATGCTAAAAAAATTACCTAGAAAAGCGATAGTAAAATTTACTATCCTAATAAATCCATCTTTAAGACTTAGATATGTTCCCATCCTTTGAAAAACTGCAGAGGGTCTTTCTGGTATATGAGAGTATTCCTGGATATCGCAAAAGCATTTGATAAAGTATGGCAGAAAGGCCCTTTAATGAAGTTAAAGAAAATATTTCCTATGTAACTCGTTGAAATATTGCAGTCATACCTACACCAGCGAACATTAAGAGTTAAAATGGAAAACGAGTACTCTGAGTTAAAGCCAATAAAGGCAGGGGTCCCACAAGATAGCGTTCTTAGACCAGTACTATACCTTTGTATACATCAGACATTCCGGAGAGAGAAAACATTCAACTAGCCACATTCGATGATGATACAGCAGTCCTGACAATAGGAGCAACTGTAGAAGAATCTGCGGTTAATCTACAAAATGCAATTAATAGCATAGAACGCTGGTCCACAAAATGGCGTATAAAGTTTAATGAGCAAAAATCAATTATCTCCCAATTATCTTAAACAACAGCATTATTCCTAATAAAAAAAACAGCGAAATACCTGGGGTTTAAATCTGGAAGTCAAACTCAAATGGAAGGAGCAATTTAAAAAAAAAACTAAACAGTTGAAGATAAAGTACAAAAATATGTATTGGCTGATAGGTAGGTACTCTCAACTTTCCATCCAGAACAAAGTACTGATTTACAAACAGATACTGAAACCGGTGTGGACCTATGGCCTACAATTATGGAGCTGTATTTAAAAAAACAATTATAGATATTTAGAAACGCTCCAGAACCGAATACTAGGAGTATTGTAGAAATATTGTAGGTGCTCCTTCGTAAATGACGATTTACGTAGAGACCTCAAAGTCGAAACGATTTCAAATGAAATTAAGAAAGTCGCCAGTAGACATGAAGAGAGGCTCCATAACCATCCCAACCAGAAAGTACTTCAGCTTCTTGTCAACCAACACCAAACGCGAAAGCTCAAGAGGACTAAACTTTTCGAGCTTGTGTAATGTGTGAAGTTGTGCAAGGCTTAGTTAGTGTTTTGCATTATAGCCACAACAAGAAAGTGAGCAGTTAGTGAAAAGCAGAGTCAGTGCTATGTAACCACAACAAAGAAGTGGGCATTTCATGTCAAAACAAGCTAGGATGGACCAGGTGACATCTAACTTAGATCAGCTCTAGATGCTGATTAATCTTGTAGATTAGGTATATTCTTATTGTTTAAAGTAAAAAGTAATTAGATACTAGGTTGGAATAAAACACTAGATATATTAATTTATAAAATTTATTTGATTAAATGTTTAAACATTTTTATTTAGCATTATACCAGCAAATAGCGATATGTAATCAGTCGATATTAAAAACTATAATAAAAATTAGCATTAGCTTACATTACATAGATAACAAACATATCATTACATTTTTGTTTTTTAAAGCAGTTAAAAATTATTTGAGTAACAACCCTTATTCCACATTTTTAATGCTATTAAACCTATCTAATACATTTATCACAGGCTAAAATGCAAAAACACTTATTTCACTAATAAAAGTAACATACTATACAGATGTGGTTTACCAGAAAAGTGTTGGTTACATTACATCGAATTCATTTATAATTTAATTAGCTGTTTTGAATCTACAGTATTTACAAAATTAAATTAGTATATATTGGAGAGACCTGTTCATGCCAATTTTTTAATTATAAATTTATACCTATTAAAAAATAGTATTGAGTAGTAAATGATTATTTGGAGACTGGGAGACGTTAATAATTGATTGATTGTATTTATTGAATTTATTGCAGTATGGATTTCTCTTCTTTGTTCACTTATTTCTAACAGGCAAATTGCTTTCCTATTTTAGAATCCAACTTTAGATGCGTTAATTATTTGACTACCTTTATGTTGGAGCATTTTGCCATTTTAGCTATTACTTTATAGATATACGCGAGGTCGGCATAAGTCAGGCAACGCTCTCGAAAAATCTGCCTGGGGTCAAAGTTATCTGGAAATCCTCGCAGATTTACGTGGGCAAATGGACAACGATTCAATACTCACGAACATTCGTCATTTTATGCAGGTGGGAGCTTCCCACTAGGTGGCATGTGTACGGGAGTACCTTAATATTCATTTTATCGAATGGATAGGCAGACGAAGAATCACCTAGTGGCCCGCACGATCATGTGACCTGATACCCTGTGCTTTCCTTTCTTTGGGGCTTTCTCAAGGACCGCATTTTGGCAAGAGGACCACGCACCCTTCCCGACATCCCAACTGCAATTGACGAAGAATTTAAAAATCTTCGCGAACAGCTTGACGTGCTTCATGACCTAAATGGGCATCAATTTGAATACTTTCGAATCCCTTTTTGTATTTTCGTTGAATAAATTCATTTTGACGCTGCATTTTTGTCTTAATACACATTTGTTGCCTGACTCATGCCGACCCCTGTATTTTAATTTTCTTTTCGTAATAGTAGCTGATTGGATCTTTTTTATTTAAAACTTGTATTTATTAGAGACATAATACACACTAATTAAATTTGAATGCTCATTTAGATTCTCTTCTGTACATGTATATATATAGTGAAGGGCAAAATTATAAAATAAATTCATTTTTTTTTCGGGAATATTCAACTTTGGAGACAAATTCGGAAATAGGTCGATTTTTATTTTTAAATTATGTCATTTACCGGAAGTTAAGTTAGTCTTAACTGTATACTCACCTGGTTCGTTGCATTTACAAGTTTTAACAGGGTATAGACCCAGACCATTTTTTTCGTCGGTAAATATATAAATGTTGTATACTAGTGAGTGCTAAGGTTCAAAATGGCACTGAAATTGTTCTAGAAGGTTTGTTCACGTGTTTGGATGGAACTGAAACTCAAGTAGATAAACAAGAAAAAGCTAAAGCCTTAGTTAAAGTCAGTTCTTTTGCTTGATCCATCGCTATATTTACATATAAAACAAGCAAAAACCACGAAAGAAATTTGGAACACTATAAAAAGTTGTTTGATGACTCGGGCTATGCGAGAAAAATCACTTTATTGAGCAGTCTAATTTCAAAGCGATTGGAAGATTGCAGTTCGATGGCAAGTTACGGAAACAAATTGTTGAAAAAAGATAAAAATTGAGCGAAACGGGTTTTAAAGTTTCTAATTGTTTTAAGAATTTTAAAAGTATGGCCGAAAACTCGAAGGGTGTTCACATAAAAATTCTGCGAAGTGACAATTGTGGAGAACTTTGTTCAAAAGAATTTGAAAGATATTAGTGTATCCCTACACTCCTGAACAAAATTGAGTAATCGAACGTTTGAATCGGACAATTCTAGAAAAGGCAAAGTGTCTTTTGTTTGATGCCAAACTTAAGACAATTTTTGGGCTGAACCTGTAAACACAGTTGTTTACTTAAAAAATAGATAGAGAAAAATAGATAGAAACAAAACACCGTTTGAAATGTGGACAGATAGTGAACTTTACGTTAGTGGACTTCGGATATTTGGAATGTTTAGGTATGCAAATAGACTTTGATCCAAATAAAGGTTATATTGCTTTGAATCAGAAAAGTGAAAATATATTATTCAGTTGTTAAAGAGATTTAACATAAATGATGCCAAAGGAGTTAAAACTCCATTTGAAACACAGTTATCTTTAACAATCGATGATAGTAACAATTGCATTAGAGATAAAGTTCCTTATCAGAGGCTAATTGGTAGTTTGATGTATTTACTTGTTTTAATCAGACCAGATATATAATTTACAGTTAGTTTCTTGAGCCAATTTAACAATGTATATAATGAGTCTCATTGGAAATATTCAAAAAGAGTATTAAGGTATTTAAAAGACACTATTACCTATTCTGTGATTTACTCAAAAGATGGTTCAGAATTATAAGGTTTTGTAGATGCCGATTGGACAAGCATACATTAGATCGTAGATCCTTTACTCGATATGTATTTAAACTTTATGGCTCTGCAATATCTTAACAAATTGCAAAACAAAAGACGGTAGTTTTATCTAGCTGCGAGGCAGAATATATGGCCTTGTCAGAGGCTGTTTTTCTTATGGGTTGGCTAAGTGATTCAATTGAAAAAACTGGATGTATTACTTTATTTAACCATAATTAAAGTACATTAAAATTATCAGTAAATTCAATTTATTATAAAAGAGGTAAGCATATTGATGTAAAATATTATTTTTTCAGAGACCTTTTATCTGACATAATCATTAATGTAAAATATATGCCAGCTGATGTGTTGACTAAAGGTCTAGTTGTTGAAAAGCTGCAGAGATTATTGAAACTGTTAGGTATAGCTAACCTGTAAATTTGGTTTTATTAATAAGTACGGGTGATAAATTATTGATATTAACTAAACAAAATTTAAATATTAGCGCCATATGTCATTCACAGGAAGTTGAGATTGGTAGGAATGTAAACTGTCAATTGTCTTCACTTTTGGAACAAAATAAAGTTAGTCTTAACTGTATATTCAACTGGTTCGTTTCATTTACAAGTTTTAACAATCCATCTGTGCATAATGACGCAATCGATGATTTTTTTAATGATAATAGGGGTCGTGTGCCAGCCCATTTGAAATATTATTCAATTCTCTATTCCGTGTTTAACCATCATAACTATTTGTACAAGATGGCCAAGAAAATATTTACTTTTTGAATTAAATTAATTTACATAATTTAAAAAATTAATTTGCATAATTTAAAAAGATTTAAAAACTAATATTAAATAGAAAATTCGTAATATAACTCGAGAAATGATCTACAATGTTTAAGAAAATTGTTATCGTTCATTTAATGATTGTTAACGCAGGTGGATTATGATTTGAACATTTAATTTAAGCGAAAAACCATTTTTATTTATCAAATAATAAACACGTTTTCTGGTTTCTGACAGTAGTAAAATGTATTTCGTATTAAATAAACTACACACATACTTGTTCTGTGAATTAATTTAATTCAAAAATTATTTTTTGTTGCCACCTTAATGCTTATATTACTAAATAGAGAAATGAATAACCTTTTAAATGAGCTAGCACATGACCTATATTCTCATTTAAATAAATCATCTATTATGACATCACGTCTAGATCGATAATGGCACTAGTATGATATAAATGCCAAAAACTTTTATCCACTTATATAAAAATAAAAATCCACTTTTTTGGTATTTTCTCCAAAGTCGCCTATTCTTGAAAAAATGAATTTATTCCACAATTTTGTCCCTCACTGTATATTATGTGGTATTATTTTATTGTTACTTACGTCATATAGTATCAGACACATTAAAAAAACATTTTTTTTATAGAGACAAAATTCTTTTTCAGTGTTATTAAACTTTAATGTGAGTTATTTTTATATAACTCATATAACTTAAATGACTAGCAAATATTACAAAAGCATTACCAAAAATTGAAAATTTTCTAGAGAATAATAATATCGTTATTTAAAATTTTTCGAATTATCCGTAGACTTTTTACAATTTTTGATGATCTTAGATATAAAGTTATTTCAAGAAATTGGTTTGTTTCAACTAATGAATACATACAAAAACATAATAAACTTAATTTGAATGATTTGATGATTTTTAAACAACACTAGTTTCACACCATTGTAATCAACAATACTTCTCAAAAAAATTTAAAGTAATGTAAAATTGATTTTTTTTTTAGATATTTTAGTCGCGCCTATATTTTTACGATCTATTTGACAAGAAAACGTTGCATTTATAGATTCAAATATGTTTATAATTTGTGACGTCAGCCCCAATAAAACTGATTCTGCAATACATTCGCATTAATTATATAATTTAAATGTATAATCAATTTTACTTAACAAATTATTTCTCGGCAACCTATGTATATACCTTTATGGGTGATTGGAAGAGATAATGCGTTTCAAAACAAAAATAGCGGTTTCAGATGAGTCATAGAGCCTTTTCTTGAGATCAATCTTGATGTTTAAGGAACACCAGTCACAAAATTAGACGATATCTTCTTTTTTAACGGTGAATATGGTTCCTCTTCAACATGAACATATTTACAACTAGAAAAAGAATATTTTAAAGTATAAAATCAAATAAAATAATAAAATCAAAAAAATTAAAAGGTAATGCAGTTTTATTGAAGTTTTTTATTAACAAGTGCTTATAGACACAGCGAATTTTATATATAAAATTAAGTGGTCTTTTGGCTTCATATGGCCGCCAATTCCCGATTTCTTTATTCCATCGGCCATCCTTAAGACGTTCGTTATGTCCAGCCCATTTCCAATTCAGTTTAGCTGCTTGTTCGACAGCATCTTTTACTTTTGTTCTA
Source organism: Diabrotica undecimpunctata (assembly GCF_040954645.1). Classification (NCBI taxonomy): domain Eukaryota; kingdom Metazoa; phylum Arthropoda; class Insecta; order Coleoptera; family Chrysomelidae; genus Diabrotica; species Diabrotica undecimpunctata. The sequence goes on from NC_092812.1 coordinate 56,124,009, forward strand.
TTACGAATGTCATCATTGGTTTTATGGTCTTTGAGTGAGATACCCAGCATCTATCGTTCCATAGCTCTCTGAGTTTTTCTGATCTTCTCCATGTTCATTTTAGTGAATGCCCAGGTTTGAGCTCCATATGTAAGTACAGGTAGAATACAGGAATTAAACACTGTGGTTCGCAGTATATTCGCAGTTGAGGTATATTTTTATTTTTAAGTACGTATGAGAATCTTCCGAATGCTGCCCATCCCATTTTTACACGTCTGCTTATTTCGGTAGTCTGATTTTCTTTGCTTACCTTGACATTTTGACCCAGATATGTATATTCATCTACTTGTTCTACCTCTGTCTCTTATGTTTGGATGTTGTTGGATGTTTATAATAGGTTTGTCATCTTTGTTTGACATTAGTTTAGTTTTGCTGAAATTCATTTTCAGTCCTTTTTTCAGGGATTCTGTGTGTAGCTCCTCAATCAACATATTCAGTGCATTCCACGTGTCGGCTATTAGTACTACATCATCTGCGTATCTAAGATGGTTCAAGTATCTTCCGTTAATAGGGATTCCCTTATTTTCCTAGTCTATTGACTTGAAGATATCTTCTAGGGCAGCTGTAAATAATTTTGGAGATATTGTGTCTCCTTGTCTTACGCCTCGGTTGATTTTTACTGGTCTTGTTTGAATTCCATTACCCAACGTCACTTTTATTTCAGCTTGTTCGTAAATATTATGTATTAATATTCTGTACCTGGAGTCGATCCGGTTGTTGATTAATGCTTCCTCTATTGCCCACAGTTCTACGCTATCAAAAGCTTTTTCATAATCTATAAAAGTCAGACATAATGGGAGATTGTATTCGTTAGTCTTTTCTATTAGGATTTTCAAATTATATAGATGGTCACAGGTGCTGTACCCTTTTCTAAATCCGGCTTGTTCTACTGGTTGATATCCGTCAAATTTAATTGTTAACCTTTTTGTAATAATCTTTGCAAAGGTTTTGTAAAGTTGTGAAAGAAGTGAAATTGGTCGATAATTTTTCAGGTCTCTGGTGTCTCCCTTTTTGTGTATTAGTATTGTTTTAGCATTTGTCTAAATATTTCTTATTACAATAATCAGAAAAAAAGATGTATAAAGATCTTTTCATATTATGAAATACCAATTCAGTTGAACGAACTATTCATTAGAGTTCAAAATGTAAGTTTGTACTTTTACAAGGTTTAATAATTTGTTATTCTTTATATTTTAGTATTTTAGTACTAAAGGTGATTTTCATCGGTTCATAAATGCAGCTTTTCATTGGTGAGAAATTAATTTCTAACCAATGACACCCCAAATTTGTTATTTATATTTATTATACCCCAAAACGTTCATTTACTGGAGTAAATCGGTCTGGTTGTGAAAACCACTACGATAACAAATTCATTTCTTGCCGGATATCGAACTTAAATCTTTGACAAAATTAAAATTCTTATTGTTTATAAGAAATACCATAAAAATTTACTTTACTTTAAAAATCATTGTACATATACGAGGATTTATATATAATATTGAACTTACCTGACTATGCGCCAAGATGAGAATGTCTTTTTTTTCTTTGGGAAACCTAAGTTCTCGTCCAGCTAATCTAGCTGATTCAAGCTCTCTCTCAGCTTGATTTAGTTCCTTTCTAATCGATCCTGCACTCTCTTGTTCCCTAGCTATCCAGTCTAGTGCCATTTGTGATCTCATATCATCATCTAATGCTCTATTTGAATAATGGGCAACCACTTCTTGTCTACTACATTGCCTCTCACGCATAGCTTTCAAGCTTCCATTCCAATGTAACAACTGAAAAACTGTCATTAATTCTTGAAATTCTAGCATTGTTCGTCCTTTGTTAGATTCCAACATAAACCTAAAGGCTCCGATCCCTGTATTTGGGTTATCGGCTTCTTCGCTTTCCCCTGGAACAGAACAAGTTATGTAAAATATGAATATTTTTTAAATATTTTTACATTTTACAAGAATATACAAGTTTACAATGAGAAAATTTGTACATCATATTTAACATCAGAAACGGTACTGTTTGATATTGTTTGTTCAAAATATATTATTGAGACATTTTGTACCAGCAAATCTGATGGTATAATATAATATGTACGTATTGCATGAACTGTAAGAATTATAAGAAATAGGAAAAACTAATTAGGAAAATTAATTTAAGCAACAGATGTAAAAGAATTAGACAAAATTCAAAATGTCTGTTCTTGTTGTATAGATCAATTAATTTATAATACATATTTATAGTTTATATAAGAAATATTCTTAAATTATTTTTAATTCACATTATTATATTAATTGTGCAAGAGCTCAGAAGACTGGAGGGGGACCATCTAAAGTACCAAAAACAGGTACATTATCTTTAAATGAAATAACTCTCCTAATACACCAAGTGACAACTGTTTTAAAATGATAAAATTTGGTGGGAAAGTATATAAACGTAGGTTTTTGCATAAATCGCTGTGCGATAAAAAAGTGGTTTATTAAAAAAATTCAGTATTTTTCCTATTATCTAAGTTTTCCTTTTCCTTTTTTTTTTCTCTACAGTAAAATGCTGAGGTGAGCGTCACGGAAGTAGTGCCACAAGATGGCGTCGTCACGCCTAATCAACGAAAATTAATGTTTTTTTTATTTGGTGTACCCTGTTACGTAGATTACAAAAATGCATATTTAGTGATAGGTAACTTAAATATTTATGTATTATATTCATAAATAATATCTTTTAACAACAGATTTTACAAAGAAATTAATTTTTTAGTTGAAAATCAAACCTAAACGAGTTAATTTTTCTTGAATTATGCTTATTATTTTTACTATTACTTTTGTTGACTCAAAAACATTACAAACATATTTGTATGATGGTATGAACTAGGAGTGGCATTTTAACAACAAGTAAACATTTTAAACCATTTATCGCAATCATCCTTGCATTCGTCAATAAAACACCTGGCATACTCGTTTTAATGTTAGGACCTGATACTTTATTTCCCCGCATGTATCTCTGGTTGCCTAATTTGTTCACTGTATGCTATATGTATGTTCGATATGGGACGAATTTTTTTTAATAAATATCGGTATAATATTGTACCTATCTAAAGGGATAATCGGATATAATTTGGAGAGAGATATTTTAGTAAGTTCTTCTAGTTAGATATGCGGTAGTAGTTCTAAGGTTATAAATAGTTTCATATGGAAAGTTTTTAGTGTTTTTTTGTTACACAACATTTTGCCTATGCTGGCCCAGGCTAGTATACCTATAATGGTCCGAGGGCCATAATAAGAATATTCACAGGGCCATTGTAGGAATAGATGGTAATAAATAAATTACTCCTTTAGTTACAGAATAATTAAAAAAAAAACAGCAGTGGGAAAAAGAAAACATGGTACACGCTTTGGAAGCATTACGAAATAAAACAATGAGTTGTACAGCAGCAGTAAAAATCTTTAAAGTACCTCGATATACACTGCGTAGGAGGTTTAAAAATGAACAAGACAGTATCAAAGAATATTTAGGTGGACATAAGCCGACATTTGATGTTGATGTTGAAGCCGAATTAGCAAAGCATGTTGTTAATTTAGAAACCAGGCTTCTTACCTATACATAATTAAAAAAACTTGTTTTACAGAAAATTAACCACCGATTTGAAAGGAAAAGGGCATTGATGGTAGAAAGTAGCTGGAAGCGTTTCTCACAAGAAACCCAAAGATAACTGTTAGAACTCCTCAGCAGATCTATCGCAATACAACTGGCTTTCAACAAAAAGAACAGAAAGAGAAACGATGTTTTTCAGTTCTATTAAAGAAGTTATGGAAAAATATCAGTTTTCTCCTGAAAATATATACAATTTAAACGAGACTGGCATGAGCACATAAGAACATTCGTTCCAGCTGCCTTCATTTTTCCGCGGAAACGATTTAAAGCCGAGTTAATGGTCGCAGTGTAGAATTTTATCAAGACAATGGCTAGATGAGTATAGAAACATTTGTCAAGTGGCTAAAGCACTTTTTCTTGAACGTTAATGCATAGAACAAAAAGTCTTATTCATTCTTGATGGTCATAGTAGTCACAAGGGGTTGTAAATACTATATAGCATATAGTAAGGAAAATGGAATTATTCTATTTTGTATTCCACCGCATTGTTCCCATCGCGTTCAACGCCTTGATGTTGACTTTTTTGTCCACCACTTAAAACTTTTTATAATATAGAAATACAAAAATGGATGAGAGATAACGCAGCATGGACTATCACTCACTCTCTTTACTGTCAACGCTGCGACTCTATCAAAATCCATAAAAAAAAACTAAAATAAATCCGTTTTATCCAGATGTTTTTGAAGACTGGGAATTTTCTGCTGCTTCAACAAACATATCTAATTAATTACAACTCATAAATTTAAATAGCAAAGAAGAACATCAAAATGAAATCGAGAATCCTATCTTAAATGTGAGCCAGTTGTTGGCAATAATCCTATTAAAACGATCTTACGTACTTCCCAGGGAAATACAAATAACCAAATTCCAAGCACATCCAAACATTATATGTAGAGAGCAAATTGAAGAATTGTACCCTCTTCTAAAAGCAATAATAATAACGCAAAAGAAAAGAAAACGTGGAAACACACACAGCACCCCAGATATAGAAGAAATCAAGGAAACCAAAAAAGAATTATTAGAAAGAGAGAAAAGAAAAACAGCAAAAGCAGCCAGCAGAAGAATTAATAAACTAATTAAAGAATGCAGTCCTGAGGAAGTTATGTATGAACAGAACGATGGTAATGAATCAGATGCAGCATGTCTGTACTGCAACGAACTCTACTCTTGTACTCTTGTTCTTGTTCTTGGCTAAAGTGCCAGAACAGCAACGGCGGTCTCACTCGAAATGTGCTGATGTTCCTAGGTCAACAAAGATTTTTATTTGCGATGTTTGTCAACCAGAAAAGCGTTTTTAGCTCTTTGCTGTTTATTTTTTTAATGTTTAATTTTTTTTATTATAATTTTACAATTATAAAAGAAAAGTTTTGTATTTTTATACAGTTTCTTTTTTAATTTAATTTAATTTAATTAATTCAATTAAATTAAATAAGTATTGTCAAACTTTCATTCCAATCATCTGGGACTTGTCCTCTGTGAGGACATTCGTTGAAAAATTTTTTCAATTCTTCGAGAATAATTTCAGTCCCCTCCTTCAACATTTCTACAAGTATTCCATCTGGGCCCGGAGCCTTATTGTTTTTTTAGTTGTGCCATAGCTTCGAAGGATTCTGTTAGGGAGTATTTCTGAGTTGACATTCGTTATCTTCCTCTTAAGATCTTCCTTTGCAGTGTTATTTGGGTTCTTGTTTGAGGAATATAAATCACGGTGAATGTTTGAGTAACTTTTAGAATTTCGTTCTTTTCTCTTATTTCTTTTCCATCTTTATCCTTCAATGAGATTATTATAGGCTTTCCTAAGTTTGATCTTAAGCATTTCAGGCCTCGGTTCTTTTCTATTATTTTTCTACCTTGTTTTCATTATAGATCCTTAAATCTTCCTTTACTCCCTTCTTTATTTGTTTATTCAATTCTTTGAGACCATTGGTGTTTAGCTTTCCTTCGCTTAAAAATGTGCGTCTCTTTTCCATTAACCGTTTTGTTCCATCACTTATTCTGTCTTTTTATTTTTCGTTTTCTTTGCAACAGTCAGTCCTGCTTTCAAGAGCTTTCGTTGCATTTCTTTATTAATTGTGTTCATGTCGGAGTATTCTTGTTGATAATGTTCTACAAATTCTTTTCTTAAGATTTCTCTGTACTTATCTCCCTTCTGTCGTATTTTACTTTGATCTATCTGATTACAAAAATTATGTGGCCTGGTTCTACTGGTTTTCGTCTGTTTAATATGAATCCTTGACCTTAAAAGGCAATGATCGCTGCCAGTTGTGAATCGATTGAGAGCAATTATATCTTCAAAAATGTCTTTGTTCCCACACAAGAAGTAATCGATCTTGTTTTTATTCTTTTTATCGGGAGATATCCACGTTCATTTTCGGTTTGCTGGTTTCTTGAAGTATGTGTTCATGGCATATAAATTTTGTTGTTCTAAGAAGTTATATAATTTTTCTCCTCTTTCATTTCGTGTGCCATAACCATACATCCCTAATTTAGTTTCGGTATTTTCTTCTTTTTTATCTAATTTTGCGTTGAAATCTCCCATAATGATGGTATGCTTTGCATCATTTTCTTCTAATACTGTTATCAAATATTCGTAGAACATTTCAACTACCTCTTCCTGATGTGTTGTTGTGGGAGCATACACTTGTATAACCTTGATGTTGGTTTTTTTTTACCGCATCAACCCCTAGGGTTATTAGCGGGGTCGTATATCTTTATTTTAGAAAAGTTACACTTAGTATATTATTAAAATTTACATAACAGTTTTGGAAAATACAAACATTTTATGTTATGTTACAGTTTGTTATACAGTTTACAATTTTTAATAAAATTTATTGTATTGCTGATGTCTTCTTTTAGAGTTTCTTTCAAATTGTGTTTTATTTTTGCTGTCGAACTTGCTGTTGAGTACACTGGACAGTCTATCATTATATGTTGCACTGAAAATGGTATTTGACAGGTGTGGCAAATCGGCTGAGGGTCCTTGGAGATGATGTATCCATGTGTAAATTTTGTATGACCTAGCCGCAGTCTGTTAATATCTACTTGGCCATGTCTTTTAGCTGGGAGCGGTAGTAAAGCAGAAGTAACATCTGGTTTGATACTTTTTAATTTTGCTTCTGTTTGGTTCCATTTTACTTGCCAGGTTTTGTTCATGTAAGTTTTTATTAATGTTTTTTGGTCTGAAATTGGTATGTTTTGCATAATAGGAATTGTCATGTTATTGATAGTTTCTGTTGCTGCTTTATCAGCTGCTTCATTGCCCTTTATCCCAACATGGGATGGTACCCATAAAAATGTTATGTTTTTACCACATGTTTGGGCATTGTATAGCATGTCTTTTATTAATGCTAAATTGGCATGAGTAGGATACATCTGCTTGACACCATTTAAGGCACTTAGAGAATTTGATATAATAAGAAAGTTTGTATCAATGCTGGTACATTGTTTCAGTGCGTTGAAGATTGCCTGCAGTTCTCCAGTAGATATGCTACACTCCTTGGCTAGACGGGTGACAGAGGTGTTGCAGCAGCTACACCATTACTGCTTTTAGAGGCATCAGTAAAAATTAGTTTGAAATCAGGGTATCTGGAGATGGTAGACCGGAATTGTTGTTGTATTTCAAAAGGATTGTGTGAATGTTTGGGATAGTTAAGTAAGGTAAAATCTACTTTTGGTATTTGAACTTTCCAGGGAGGAGACTGGCATCTGTTTGTAGAAGTGGCTCTCAATTGATGTATATTGAATTCAAATCGATTTATTCGTTCATTGAAAGGTAAGTTTCTAGGGCAATCATTTGAGTACAGATTTGGAGGGTTGCTCCTTATTAGGCTTGTTATAAACGGGTTTTCCTTTGCACTGAGATATTTAGTAGCACACAACATTGAAAAATATTGTCTTCTGAGAGTTAATGGCGGTTCTCCTGCTATGACTTGAAGGCTGCTAATTGGCGTGGTTCTGAAAGCTCCGAAAACTATGCGTAATGCTGTAGATTGGATGATGTCCAGTTTGTTCATTTGACTTTTAGTAGCAGTTTCGTAGCATATACATCCATAATCTAGTTTGCTTCTAATTAGAGCTTGATATAATCGCAGAAGAATAGTTGTGTCTGCGCCCCATTTGTGATTGGAAAGAACTTTTGGAAGATTTATTCTCTGTTGGCATGATTTAATTAGTTCATTTATGTACGATGTCCATTTTAGTTGAGAGTCGAATGTCATTCCCAAAAATTTGATTTCGTTGATTGTTATAAGAGTATTTCCGTTTAGTTTTAAATTTAAGTGGTGTTGTGTTTTCCTTTTGTCAAATATTATTACTTTATTCTTTCGGTTGAAAATCTCAAGCCTATATCTAAAGACCACCCTTCTAATTTATTTAGTGTATTTTGTAATATTGATGCAGCTGATTTTAGGTTTTTACTTCTCATATATATTACAAGATCATCGGCGTAAAGGTTTGCTTTTACTGGAAGCATAAAATGGTTAGATACGTTGTTGATTGCTATTAAGAATAGCAGGGGGCTTAATACAGATCCTTGAGGAATACCATTTTCCAATGATTTCTTAGTTGACATGACACCGTTTGTTTTAACTTTTATACTTCTGTTCTCCAGGAAGTTTTTGGCGAAGGCTAAGAATTTACCATCTATTTTCCAACTCTTCATTGTTTTTAACATGTGATATGTCCACGTGGTGTCAAATGCTTTTGTGATGTCAAAGAAAATTGCTATTAATTTTTGTTTATGTATAAAAGCTTCGTGTATTTCAGATTCTAATGCTATAATGTTATCTATTGTAGACCGTTCTGATCGGTGCCCACTTTGGATGGATGTAAGGAGATTTTTCTTTTCTAAGTACCATTTTAATCTTTTGCTTAGAATCTTTTCCATTATTTTGCAGATGCTACAGGTAAGAGATATTGGTCGATACGAAGAAGATAAGTTTTTTGGTTTATTGTCTTTTAAAAATGGTATTAGATGTTGGTTTTATTATATAGGTCTATTATAATATAAGCTACTCTATCAGAAACGCTTTTATATGTAGAAATGTATGGTGTGAGATACTTTTTGACAAGAAAGCCTACTCCACCATATGTTTCGTCTATTTTCCCTGTATAGTATAAGCGATTTCCAGAGTTTAGATACATGCATTGTTCGCCTCTTCTGTCCTGTTACCATTGTAAATTCAATACGATTGAAATATTGGGAAATCTGCAAAACTTACTACGATATCTATATTGGACGTAACGGTTACGTCCTCTCTCGGTTTTCTTTTGGCTTTCCTTTCTTTAATGAGCTTTTTGACTGATTTAATATAATAATTAAAAAAAAGAGTTTTGGGTTTCATACTTTAAAATAAATGAAACCATATTTTACAATGCCTGTTTATATTTAAACATGCTCTTCTATTTTCATTGGAAATAATTCCATGTTTTATTGGCTACGGCAGTATTTTATGATTAGTTATGTAGCACATATTTGAAACGCTATTAAAAAGATAATGTGTGTAATTATAAACAGCGAGGTACATGGTTGTCGATAGTATCTGCAGATTTTCTTACACTTACTCGTACATCTACAATTATCTTGCTAGAACCGCCAGTAACATACCTACTAAAATATTACTGTTTTATTAAGATAGCGTATTGCATATAATAAACAATGTATTAATTTTGTTAATAGTTTTAACAGTTACAAAATGTACCTATTGTCTAAAAGTTACATGTGTTACTCTAAATTTGCAATTTGTTCTGCAAGAACTGTTAATTTTTTTAAATTATAATAAAAGAAGAATAAGTAATATACCGGATGTGTCAAAAGAAGTGGGTCGAATATTTCGCGAACTTAACATCGGATCGAAAAACTGAAAAACAATTATTCAATACTTTTTAAAAAGCTATCGAATGTCACCAAACACCTCCTGTAGGTGGGGCAGAGGACAACTTTGAAATCCTAAATAGGAACCTCCATTTTTTATTAGACATTTGGATTTCTCATATAAAAATAATGAACTTTTATAAGAAACATTTTTTTCAATTGTTGTTAGATGGCGCTATAGTCTATACTACACAATATACAGTACAGATCCGCCTTCTGGAAGTTATCTAAAATCCTCCGAAAGGACAAGAAACCCATACCTCCCCTACACGGAGTAAACGGGATTGTCCATACGGAAATCGACAAAGCCGAAGTCATGAAGGACGAACTAGAAAGGGCGTGTAGAAACAACGAAGACCCCGACGATAACATAGACTTTGAAGAAGAGGTAGAAAGAACAGCGAGAAGACTTAGAAGGAAAACGGGCAGAATAGGTATTACACATACATCTCCCGAAGAAATAAAGGAACTTATAAAAATGACAAATGCCAAAAAAGCCCCAGGACCCGACAACATCACAAATAGGGCGCTGAAAAATCTACCAACAAAAGCTATTGTTTATATCACTAACATAATAAACAACATGCTAAAACTACGATATTTCCCAGATAGGTGGAAAGAGGCACAAGTAATAATGATTGCAAAACCTGGTAAAAACGGCACATTTCCGCAAAATTACAGACCTATCAGCTTATTATCATCTATAAGCAAGATAGCGGAAAGAGTCATACTAAAAAGACTCAATGAAGAATCACAAATGCTAGGAACCATACCAGAGGCTCAATTCGGGTTCAGAAGCGAACACTCCTGTGAATTACAGGTACTACGACTTACAGAATTCATCACCAAAGGATTTAATGAAAAAATGTACACAGCTACAGCTTTTCTGGACGTCAGCAAAGCCTTCGACAGAGTCTGGCACCATGGACTCATCTATAAAATGAATGAATTTGGTTACAGTGAGGCAATAACATGCCTCCTTGCGTCATATCTTGCCAACAGAAGGTTCAGAGTTCGAATAGGGGCAACCCTATCCGAAGTCGGGACCCTGGAGGCGGGTGTGCCTCAGGGAGCGGTGCTGTCGCCGTACCTGTACACCATCTATACGGCCGACACGCCAAATGAGCCAGGCTCTCTGTTGAGTCTTTACGCTGACGACACAGCAATAGCTGTTAGCTGGAGAAACCCGGATCATGCAGCTAATCATCTGCAAAGAGCACTAAACAGATTCCAAAGATGGTGCATAAAATGGAAAATAGCCCTAAATCCAGACAAAACACAGGCTGTAATGTTTAGTCACAGAAGAAGTGTACCAAATCGCGAAATTACAATCTAAAACACCGCAGTAGACTGGACCAACCAGGCTAAATACCTAGGGGTACATCTAGATAAGAAGCTAACGTTCACTGAGCACATCAATCAGCAAATACGCAAAGCCAAAGCGTTGAAAAGTCAGCTCTCAACACTTATTGGAAGGAAAAGTAAACTACGATTTAAAACCAAAATCAGGATTGCGAATAGTATTATCCTGCCAGTCCTAACATATGCATCCGCTGCGTGGGGACACACCTGTAAAACAAACAGGAAAAAGATACAGACTACTCAAAATCAAATAGTCAGAGATGCTCTTAAGATACCAAGGTACGTACCCTTGAGATATGTATATAGAGACTCAGGACAAACAAGAATCCTACGCACGCTAGACGAGAGAGCATATGAAATTTTCAACGGACTAAGAAACCACCCCAGCAGAATGTTAAGAGAGCTGACTAACTACAATGAAAACACAAGGACGGTACACAGAAGACCAAAACAACAGATAGCTCGATATAGGGAGAACCCGAACGAATAAATAAAGAATGAGATGGTTGCAAGAAGAACGAACAAAGAAATGCAGTCAATCAGAAAACACACCAAAAAAACTCTGGCGAGAGGGTACGCTTTTTCTTTTAGGTTTTTAGGTTTTTAGGTAGATATAAGTCCAATATACACCGGGGTGTGTGAGAGCATTATACACTTGGGAATGCACACCCCAATACACGCACACAAATAGGATTAAGGAAAAAAGGAAAGAATTGTTGCCCAGGCATTTTATAGTCCCGAAGCCACAAGGAAGTCCACACAAAAAAAAATGTGTTTTCTGATTAAATAACGTAAATTCATATTGATATATTCATACTTTTCATTAAACCGTTTAACGTAAATTTACCTTATATAGCAAATATAGAAGGGGCCCGCCAGGCCTTCTATATACCGCTCCGCAGACTAGGCCCTTAAGGCAGATCGAAATGAAAGATCTACTCGCGAAATCCGAGCACTGAGGTCATGTGCGGCATACATGGGCTTGGTGGCCGGACCCCTCTCGGGTGCTCAGCCGGCGAGGAGAACAAAATTTATTTTGCCAAATCGGCGGCTGAGTGACCGAGCACACACTCTTTTCCGGACATAGAGTCATCAGCTCAGGCTGATGGCTCTATGGTCGGAACACACGCTCTTTTTTCTTTTTTTTAGGGACTCAAGTCCCGGCGTAAAGCTAGAGTAAAATCAATAGAGTCAGTAAAGTAAATAGGGAGAAAAGCCCAGATGTGGCTACCCCTACAGTTAGGTGGCATAACCACATTCACTAAAAACCGAGGATGTCCTATTACCCAGGGCATCTTAAGTAAATTTCAGATCATAAGCCTCCTCACGTAAGTCACACGATGAGGAGGGGTGGTGGAAAAGCCTGGGGGTCAGATAGGTACCACTTCGACTAGCGAAGTGTGACCGGTTTGATCTTCGGACAGGATCCCATTCTTACATTGGTATACACATGTTCCTAGGGGCAGGCTTGATCACTGCGTGTGTGTGTGTGTACAGAATACACTTCCAAATAAAAAACCAAAAACACGTGTTTATTATTTTTCAAAAATCTATCGAATGGCTCCAAACATGACCCCCACCTCCACTACCGGGGGTGAGGCAAGGAGCAAATTTGAAATCTTAAATGAAAAACCACATTTTTTTTTATTACAGATTACAATTCTACGTGAAAAGGTAAAAAGTTTTATCTGATTTTTTTCGATTCGCGATAGATATCGCGCTGTAAACACAAAAAGGCTGCAAACTAATTTTTATTGAATACAATTTTTTACGAATTTTTTGCAGAATCAGAATTTGCATTAAAAAATGCGGGTTCCTACTTAAGATTTTACAGTTGCCCTCCACCTCACACAGGGATGATGTAACATGTAACATGAAAAGCCATTCGCAGAATGACTTACTCATTAGCTACGAAAAATGGATCTTCTTCTTAAAGTGCCTATCCGTTCCGGATGTTGGCGATCATCACGGCTATCTTTACTTTGTTTATTGCAGCGCGGAACAGTTCAGTGGTAGTCGTGTTATACCACTTTCGTAAATTTTGAAGCCAGGAAATGCGTCTTCTTCCCGGTCCTCTCTTACCATTTACTTTACCTTGGAGAATCAGCTGGAGAAGGAAAGAAAAATGGATAAACTCAGCAATTTAAAAATAACATTGCAGGAAGAAACTGACTGGACGCTTTGTTAAGACGCCATAATACTTCCAGCTTCAACAAAAAAATGTACAGCAGTTCTTTGATAACTTGGAAACCGAATGTAAGAAACATAATTTTTCTCCGCATAGAGTTTTCAATGTGGATGAAACTGGATTGTCAATTATCCAGAACAAACATTGCATAAGTTGTAGGAATAAAAGGAAAACGACTTAGTGCATCTCTAACATCTGCTGAATGTTGTTCCCTTGTAACCTTAATTGTAGCAATGAGTGCTGATGGTCAATTCGTTCAGCCTATGGTGAAATTTACCGAAAAAGTCGAAATGACAAGTTACTGCGTGGTGCTCCACCTGGATCAATAAATGCTCAAGCGGTTGGATACAACAGAATTTGTTTACAAAATGGATGAAACATTTTATAAATTTTGTGAAACCAACAAAAGAGTCTCTTGTTCTTCTAGTCCTTGAAGGTTATTATAGCCACACCCGCAATTTGGAAGTGATTTATTTGGCTAGAGAAAAATTTGTTTCTATAATTTCCCTACCTACTCATTTCACATTTTTCTAGGACGCCAACTACGAGTTATCTCGTACTAATATAATGTAATTAAATCAAATTTTCATCTTAGGCCAGATTTCTGAAAATTACCGTGGCAGTCAATGTGTTAAATTAAAACGTAAATTATTGGTTATGATCAACAGTAAATACTAAACAGTAATCCTTCGGACGTGTATCTAATATTTTTATATATAAATTAATTAGAGACTTACCTTTAAATGACGACTGAGCTTCCGCAACAGCTTTTTCAATAAAATCATCTGATATCCTTCTAGATGGATGTTCATTAAAAACGGAATTCATTAAAGCTATTTTCGCAGCACTTCGACGTGCTTCGGCCTTCGTCGGACAATTCTGTAATAATACGTGAAAAAATTAATTATTATCTTAGCTATTTCAAAAATGTAGCGCAATATTCTATGAAATAAAAATTTTAATTAAAAAATCCTTATAAAAAGGTATATTTATTTAAAAGAACTCTTTCGAGGTACATCACAGAACTTTTTAGCAATGAGTATTCCATCATCAGTGCTGCTACTAGGTATACATGTATACATACATGTGTGAAGCCACTAACTATATGGGTAAAAACCCTTTAAATGTTATTAAATTGGTTTTATATTACATTGTTGCTGATAATTTTATAGGATGTTAAAGTTTTTGCAACCCAAAGCAACTCCCGTTTGGACTTCCAAAGTGGGGTTGCTGGCCCTGAGGCGTAGTCTCTGTAAAGACCTTAGGTAGAAACTTACTAAGGTAAGCATTAGTGTAACTAAGTTCAATTACTCATTGTGGTAAGAGATACAGAAAAAAATTATTTAGGTAAAAGTTAGTCATTTCGATAGGGCCATACTTTATAAATATATTCAAAAATACAGGAACACCCATATTGACAGCGTGGGACAAACTTATCTTTTTTAATAGAACACTCTGTATATTTTTACATTTGTGAACTTTTCTCGATGTTCGCTTTTTTGCAAGGTTATATGAGGTAGTTTAAAAGATAATTACGTTTTTTCTTTAATGAAACAGCCTGTATTTTGGTATTTAATGAAATATTATTTTATGGTTCATTTATTTTATCTATTCAATGATAATTTTTTTCGAAGATGAATTGGAAGGGGGAGCCAGAGGATGACCTCCACGATGTCCAGAGTTATAGAGGCTTTTTCTGAGGATATATAAAAGATAAGATCGACAAAAAATCAGCTACAACTAAAGAAGATATGAAGATAAGAAAATTAGAAAGGAATGTATGATTTTAAACAGAAATGTATTAAATAGTATACATCGCTCTTTTAAAGATCGATTACAAAGGGTATTGATTTCATAGATGGGCTTTATCTACAGGTTTAAAAGTCCTACCTGCCCCCTGAAGCTGCTATCTGCAGCATAAAAAATGCACCCGCAGTATTTTATTCTACAGAGGAAAGTCGCCTAATATGGGGATAGTGCCTAATATGGAGTACTTTCGCGCAAGTACTGACTCCTACATCTATCGTTTTGCATTGTTTACTAACCACCACCTTGCCAGGAGGTAACCATTCTCTCTTTTTGAGCAAACTTGTTCTCTTATTTGACATTTAGGTTAGAATAATTTTGTGTGGTAAAGAAAGTTTTTTGGTCGTGCTGCATTTTGGGTGTTTAAGTAGACTTAAAGGTGAGTTTTTAAAATATTGTAATATTATTCTATAAAAAATTTTGCATATTTTTTGAAAATAGTTTAGTTTTTTTTAAAACAGATTCATATTTTTTTGCAAAAAGCCCCTCATAAAAGTCTAGTGTGTTTGTAATATGGGGTACTTGACAATTCCTAGTTTGCGGTACCCCAAATTGTACCGCTAGGATTATTTACTTTTAGCTGCATTTACAAGCAAGCGTGTGGGGTGACAGATGTCAACGCCATTTTCGGCTTTCCAGTTTTCTCGAAAAGTAGTTAGATTTTCCAAAATAATTTTTATTTTATTTTATTTTATTAAAAAACAATTTATTCTGTGCAATAAAAAATATTTTTTTCAGATGCCCAAAAAACAGATTTCACAAATGATTTTCGCAATTTTAGCTGTTCGGTAAGGAGTAATGGGTTACATTAAAAGTGCGCGAACCCACAATATACCTCAAACAACCTTCGACAAATAAGTTACGATGGAGTGGAATCCTGAAGACATAGTAAATTCTCATTAAGGACAACAAATGATATTTTCGAAAGAATCAATGCTCGCCAATCACTGCTTAGAAAAAAAAAAGAAGATTTTTTGGAAATACACAAAAGGACGTGCGTAAATTGGCATATAGCTTATGCAAAGCAAATAATATAAAAAACTAATTTAGCGTGGCCAAAAAAGTGCTGGAAAGACATGGTTTGCCGGATTTCTTGCAAGACAGAAGGATTTATCACTAAGAATGCCTCAAGGAATATCCTATGCCCGTATTACTTCATTCAGCAAATAAATTACAATCCAGCAAGGATTTTCAATTGTGATGAAACGGGTCTCACCATTGTGAAACATAAACATCTCAGAATTGTGGGGAAAAACAGGGAAAACAGACTGGTCCAATCACCTCAGCTGAACGCAGGTTTTGTTAACACAGTTGTGTGTTTTAGCGTAACAGGCCAATATCTAAGTCTGCGTGTCATATATCTGGCTGGATTCAACAAGAAACTTTTGTTGATTGGCTCCGCCATTTTATCAACATAACAAAGCCCAGGGCTGACGATCCAGTGGTTTTGATCCTTGATCCTTTTGATCCTTACTGCTAGACAAAAAAATGTAGCCATTAGACGTGGCATTTATGTCACCGTTCAAAACTTATCACACGCAGGAGATCACAAACTGGCTTAGGCTGAATCCAGAACGTGTTGTAACAGTTTATCAAGTAGGGGAACTTTTTGGAAACACTTTTATACAAGCAGCGATCATCGATACAGCAATTAATGGGTTTAAGATAACTGGTATATTTCCCCCCAACAGAAACCTATTCAAAGAATGTGCTTTTGCTTTTTACAAGAAAACCTAAAATTTAAAAATAGTGCCTAAAATTAATTACGTAATTTTTAAATAGTATTTTTAAAAAAACTAGCCCATATCAGGCGACTTCCTCTATAAGTTAGTTGAACTACGTAGTATAAATTTAAATGTAAAATTATACATTTTCACAAGAAATACATTATATGTAGGTTTACATACATAATGTCCATTACACACAGGGTAACTAGGCTACGCAGTTTTTTTCTTGTCTACGGAGACGAGTTGATCCGCCACTGCCGTACGGCACTTTACAAGGTATAAATGCTGTTGTTGTTATATTTTGTCCGAGAACCATTCGGAAGAAAACGATTTCTCATCAGCATGCGGTTCATACTGCGAGCTTTGGATGTGTAATATTGAATTGTTTCTGATTACAGCATCACGACTGAATGCAAAATTGGTGTAGTAGGCAGTTCTGTCCCTATTTGATTACAAATTTGTAGGTACGATCATTTATTTTTTGTCACAGTTCTTACTAAAATCATTTCCCATGAGTTCAATATCTTAACTAGCTCTTCTTCTTAAAGTGCCGTCTCCTTACGGAGGTTGGCAATTATAATGACTATTTTTATTTTTGAACTTGCTGCTCTAAATAAATCAATCGATCTGCTTTGATTTCAATCACGTAGATTCTTGAATCCAAGAATTCTGCAATTCTGCAACTCTGTAATTTAATTTTAAAGAAAATAGATGTACCTATGTGTCTTCTACTAGTATTTTAAAATTATGCCGTTCGATAAAGATTAAAAAGTAAACTGACACAAGAAAATAGCTTCAGAACCATAATGCAAAACATTTTGTTTAATCACTATATTGTATATTACCTGAAAACTTCCGAAGCAGGAGCCTCCTGGTAGAGTAACGTAACACACGTAGGGTTGTGCATTTGAGGGAACAGATTCATATATTACAAGGGCACCATTACGAAGATCGGCTCCTCTGGCTTGTTTCATTTGCCAGAACTCTTGTAGAGCTTCAACCACATTTACTATAAAATAATGCTATTAAGGATGCTATTCTATTAAGATACGTATCTGTGTTAACATTAGAATATAAAAACTTGTTTAAAAACTTCTAGATTTTAAGTTTTACTTATACACAGTTTATTTTATTTGTCTTATTATAATCGATATAGCATTAAATGTTCAATTATTACATTAACATAATCTCCAAACTACACCAACATTAGATTATTCATCAGATTTTGCTTTATATATTTGCAGAGCCTATTTTCTATAAATTCTACTAAGATCTTAAAATTGACATAGGTCGCGGTTGCTCGTACTATGCTACAGTCTATTCGCTGGAACTTTGCACAAGTATGACATTATTCACGAATTATCTTTTATATTACGTCTCTTTCCTACTTTGAAACTAAAACGATGAACTTGTATACCCAACAGCATACATTGAACAAAAACAGCCACAGAACGAGGAACGATGATCGATGATTGATTCACCTACTGGTAAGGTCCATTCGCTCAACTCGGGCATATTTTGACAGATTCATAGCTGGAAACCTACAACACAAAAGTTCCTAGCTCACAGTATTAACAGCTTAAATAAACTTATATTACAGACTTCTTTGATTGAAAAAAGAAGAATTATTATAAATAGTGGAAGTGTATACTAAACCCATAAAATTTTTGGTAGTATATATTTAAAAAATATATTTGAGTTGTTATAATTTAACATAACTATTTATTATATGGTGCAAATAAATAAATATTGATTGTCGATAATTCGTAAAGTTCTATTTTATTTACTATTTAGTTTGTTTACTATTAATATTGGCTATAAGTACGTGTATTTGTTTGTATAGTAATTTCCAGCCACTTCTAGTCTGTCAAAAAGTAACTAACTTCGCAAAAAAATAATTACTAAATTCATTAGACAGTTCGGACTGGGAATAGCGAACCGACTATAACCGACTATATTAAGTTTTATTTTGACAGCGTTTGTAGTGTGTTCATAAATTATTTTCGTGTCATTTAAATATTCAATCCTTCTTCGTACTTTGAATATACATATTGTTTAACAAACTGTCGTTATAACGACTATCCGTTACCTTCGTGTTTGATTTATTAGGGGAAGAATTTATTTATTAGCTAATTACGAATAATATGACATTTATTCTAACCTCTAAATTAACATTTAGTTATTTAAATGTGGCTAAAACCACGTCAACAGGAGATATGAAATATTGTTTAAGTGTTTTTATTTTTAGAGTATGCTTGGTAAACCTTTGAATTCTCAAGCACAACAACTTGTTGTCGAATTATACTTATCATTGAACATATAATTGAAAAATACTTATCATTAAACGATTCTTTATTTAAGAGATTAGCTGCTGTAATAAAAATATCACGACGGACAGTATGAATAATATTATAAAAAGGAAAGAAAATAATTATATTATTTCAAAGCCAGGAAAAAGTAGACCTCGTCCGAAAAACAAGACAAACCTGAAGGATCTAAAATGGAAATGCGGCATACAGGTACAGTATACGACATGTACCAAAAAAAGAGGTACCAATTTCTCTAATCTGAATTTGATAAACCTGAAGGTACTTTTTAATTAATACTTTATATAAATGTATGTTGTAAAAAAAGTATAATGGAAGTAGTTTAAGGAAATTTTTGCTGAATACATTGATTGCTATTAAGTCAATTTTCTTGTGAGTTTTTTAATTTGAAATAATATATATTTTTATAAAAATAAAGTATTTATTTTACATTGTACTAGATAGAACAGTGCGATTTATGCTGTACTTATCTGTTTATTTGGGAAAAACATGATATTCTGCAAAGTATAAGTTATGAATTTAGAGGTACAGAAGTTGTATTTATTGGCAAAACATCTGTTAGCATTTTGTTAAAAGAATAGAGATTTAAATAAGAAAATGACAATAATCAAAGAGCATTAATTGAGAGCACCAGTATTGCTGCTTTAGGAGCTAAGTACCTTCGTAAATATATGGAAAATCTTAATAGTGTGCATTCCAGAGGCCTTGTTTTTTTTACGAAACGTGGATTTATTCAAAGGGAAATAACAATTTCCTGGCAAGACAACACTGTTAAAAGTGTGCGTAAACCAGAAGGGTACGATGGTAAACGTTTTATAATTGTTCACGCTGGTTCTTTAAAAGAATTTTAAAGCAACAGATAAATTTCCATGTATTAATACTACTAGCTACGAAAACTCTAATTGATAAGATCATTTACTTTATAAAATATGTGAAACCACGAGCACACACAGCAATAAATTAAGTAAAAAAGCTCAAGCACAAATAACAATATGTTGATCACAAAATTTAACTGCATAACTAAAATGTCAGACTCATAGTTTATTATTACATGCAATAAACTGGTTGCGATACTAACTACATCAGTAAAAAGAAGTCAAATAGTAATACTTAAATTATTCAATATAGGTACTATCGTTAAATTCTGTAAGGCTATCGTTAAATCAGTTCCGGAGAGCAATCCGAACTGGAAGAACTAAAGAAAAACTCATTGGCAATGTTGCTAGATTTCAAACCGTCAGTATCAAATTTGCCATTAGACCAGGGCGGATTTGTTTTGAGTTGGGTATGAGAGGTGAGATTCTGATTTTTGCAAAAAATGTTGTATGATAACTTCAATAATAATAATTGACTTATCCCCTCTCTCAAATAGGTCGGAAATATTAATAAAAAAAATTAAAATATTTAAAAATTATTAAAATCATCGTTTTTCTTTGCTACTTTGATGATTGAATTTCCAATAAGATACGATTGGTTAAAAATGTTTTAATTTATTACGCTTGCTGCAAAATAGCAATAAATACAAAAAAAGGGATAAAAGAAGCCTGTTCTTATTTAATATTTTTCAACCACTTAGGATCATCGTAATTCGCCCAAAAAATCTTTATAATAAAACAGTCTACCAAATGTGATTAAAATCAATTTGACAGATTTCACATAATTTTGCAATCTAAATTAAAAAAAAAATGAAATTTTTAAAATCTTGCAGAACAAAAACTGAACTATATAGAAGTTTGTCAATTTTTTTAGATATAAAAGAGCACTTGAGTTGTCCAATTCACTTTATAAAATTGAAATCGAATTATTTGGGCGGCATGAGGAATTTTTTTAAATGTTAAACAATTTTTTGGCTTTTAAGCAAATAGAACATTTCGGTAAATAAATTTATTTATAACAAAAATAAATGTTTTTGAATTTTTTTTGGAAAAGCTTTTATATTATTAGAATTAATTTATATAATTAAATTAAAAATTATTATTTATATCATATAGAAAGTTTTTTTTGTTTCAATTTATGGATAGTTAGTTAGTTTCGAAAGACGGATAATTATTCGTCTACACGTGCTTTTTGAGCTGTGAACTGGAAGGATCTTCTCTTATTTTATCAAAATCTTAATTTCGAAGTTGAAAATTACTCCCCAAATCTTCATCATTTAATTCTAAATTTATTTGATTAAAATTAATAGCAGTATCAGTATTTTCTTCTTCGAGATTAATAATATTACTTTGCGAATTTTTGCAACCACATGACATATTTCAAACACTTACAACTAATTTTTTTCAGTAGACTATCAGACAAGAGTATATCGTTAGTTTGTATTGGCTACAATCCATGGCTTTTTTCCATTTCCCAACCCCATTTTTTTTTGGTATAATTTATTACGAAGCCATTGCTGAATTTGGTAATAAACCCTAAAGCAGTGCTGAGCAGCTGTAGAGTTGGTAGAGTCGGTGGCAGGCAGCATGGCTAAATTAATTTTTTTGCACTTTTGCAAATTATATCAATCGTTTGTTTCTGTGGCCAAACTAATTTATGAAAGAGATATCCTCTATCAATGACATGCGCTCAATTGAGAGTAGAAGGAATGTCGTACAAATTTTGATTTTTCCTATTTTCGAAGCGAAACATCTTTAAAAATTGAAAGAGGATAAGGTGTAAGTTCATATTTTAAGTAGTCTTTAAGATCATGCATGACTACAGTCATTCTTTAGAAAATTAGTGCTGGATCAATAATACTTTGTTTATCTTTAAACTTTTTGGAGATCGATGCTTGCTTTAATGGTACAACTCTATTTTTCCTTTGAAACTTAAGTTCAGCTACATTGTTATCAACTATCTTTAATAGCTTACTATATGAAATTGTCCTTTTTATTTTTATTATCGTTTCCCAAAAAAAATGTTTAATCAAAGATTGTTTAAACAAATATATAGTACTGAAAGACTAACTAATAAAATCCCATCAGTTATAAGGGACATTTTTAGTGAGTGTACCAGTGAAAATATTGTGAAATTTTTAAGAGACTGTAACATATTGAACCACATATAAGTATGTTATTTATTTGTTATTTGTAATCATTATTGTTTGTATTAAATTCATCCGCTAATAACCAATATGGTTGATGCGGCTGCCTTTAAAAAAAAAAAAAAAAAATATATATATATAGCTTTTAAATGAAAATATTTTTTTTTATTTTTTCTTAGTTTGGTAAATTTTTCAAAAAATAGGCTACCACATAGGAAAAAATATGTAGTTTTATTTTGTTCTAACTAAATTTATTTATTTATAACAAAATTAAGCATCTTTTGGGTTTGGCAAAACGTTAATTAGGATTTATTCTTTAAGTTACATCGGATTAAAAAAAAAAAAGGAGAAAATTGCTTCATTGGAAGTTTAGAAAATACAGTTTTTTACGTCGATTTTGAACTTTTAAATTCAATTTTCTTCAACCTACTTGTTTTGGTTATTTTCAGGGACAATACCGATCGTTTTTGTTATTATAATATATGTTATGAATATCTTGAAGATATCAAAATTTTTATCGAAAAAGAGCTGCGAAAGAAAAAGATAATGGCTCAAAGATTACTATCCTATTGTTTATAACTTCGTCACAAATGCAGGTCAACTTTGACCGGTTGTATCTTAGGAACAATTGCTCGTAATTCATAGCTTATTTTTTTTAAAGCGTGATTCTTTTTCAACGCAGTTTTTAGAAATTAATTTAAACTAATAGTAACCGAGATATTCTATTTGTTTATAAGCCAAAAATTGTTTATAATTTTAAATATAGCTCCTGATGCCGCCGAAATAATTAAATTTCAATTCTATAAGTGCGTTGGATTGGTGAAGTGTTTATATGTAAGACAATTGACAAACTTCTAAATGGTTTAGTTTTTGTTGTGCAATATTTTAATGAATTTCATTTTTTTTTATTTAGATTGCATAATTACTATGCGAATTATTTGGTCACCGCCTTATTTCCAGAAATTTCTGTGTCGCGTTTTACCTACTATTATTGTGTGGGTTGAGCTACCGTTTTGTTTGCTGTCATTCAGATCGTCAAATTAAATAACTGTATTGTAAAAATTTTTCTTTTATGTACTGTTTTGTTTTAAATTGTATTTATTCGAGTTTATTGGTTTCGGTTTTATAATTAATTTTTCATTGTTGATCAAAAGTTGATTTTTGTTAAGTGTGAGAAAGTGGTTGTTCTCACTGTGCAATATGAGTGGAAAGCGGAAGAGAGTAGTTGTATCTTTGGAAACAAAAGTGAGTGTAATTAAAAGGTTTGACAAGAGTGAATTAATAAAGAAGGTTGCTTTAAATTAAGGTGTTATAGAAGTAACTGTTGGAGATTGGAAGCATAAACGGAATGAAATCGAACAGTGTGTCAACCGAAGTGTGAGTGGTGGGAGTGGATTGACGCGGAAGACCATGTAGAAAAGAAACCATGAACAAACTTTTGATACGTTGTTCTTGTGGTTATCACAAACGAGATGATTGGACAGCCCCAAAAGTGGTCTAATACTCCAAGCAAAAGTTATTGAATTACACAAGAAGTTCATGGATATAGAAGACAACTTTTGTGCTAGTGAGGAATGGATTGACTCATGGAAGAAGAAATATGGTATCCGACAATTGAATATTTACAGCGAAAAACTTTCTGCTGACTCAACTGAAATTGGAACATTTTATTTAAAATTACAAGACATTATTCTTAAAGACTAAATTAGTTAACTGACTTTAGACCAAATATTTAATTGTGATGAGACAGGCCTTCGCCATAAAATGCTTCATTCGAAAACACCAGCTGCTAAAAATAAAGGAACTCCACCATGTTACAAGAAAATTAAAGAGAGAGTCACAATCATGATCTGCAACAATGCTTCTGGTTCATTAAAATTAAGACGTCTTTTAATAAAAAAGTCCAAGGGCGTTCAAAAATATCCAAGTGAATTGCTTACTTACAACCTATAAAAAAACTTATAAAAGGAATATGGACACAGAAATCTCTCCTCAATGATTGGACTTTGCACCATACACAAAACATGAGATATCTTTAAATGCTCTAACCACAGAGGAATTACGCTTCTAAATGCAGCGTATAAAATATTTTCCACAGTATTATGTCACCGTATGGCGCCATATGCAGAACAGATAGTAGGAAAATACCAGGCTGGTTTCAGAGGTGGTAAATCGACAATTTATCAGATTGCAACCATGAAACAAATTTTAGAAAAAACACTCGAATATGGCATAGATACTCATCACATATTTATGGACTACAAAGCAGCCTACGACTCTGTGAGTAGAAGGCACATGTTCAAAGCAATGGAAGAGCTACCATACCAAATCAGTTGGTAAATTTAACAAAACTAACTCTTGAAAAAATTGAATGTAGAGTACAAATTCAGGAGGAACTGTCTGAACCTTTTAAAAAAAATAACAGGCTGCGCCTGGAAAAAGTAATACGTATGTCACAAATTACAACAATTGGTTCAATATATAATAAATGTGCAAATCCTTGCCTATGCTGATGATATCAATATTGTTGGGAGAACAGAAAACGCTGTACCAGAGGCATATGCAGCATTAAAAGGATCAGCTACAAAAATGGGTTTAATAATAAACACCAACAAAACGAAGTAGGTATATGAAAATAAGCACGCAACCACAAATCCTACAACCAATTGTTATAGAAAACGACGTCATCGACGCAGTGAATGAATTTGTATACCTGGGAACGCTTCTTAACACTGAAAATAATGCTACCAGAGAGATAAACCGCAGAATTTGCATGGCCAACAGATGCTATTTTGGGCTCAATAATTAAATCCAATAATGGGCTCCTTAAATCTACAATTATATCGAGAAATACAAAAATAAAACTCTACAAAACAATTAGACGCCCAGTCGTAACATATGGTTCAGAGACCTGGACTCTAACAAAAAGTAATGAAAACGTGTTAGGATGTTTCGAAAGCAAAATACTAAAGCGAATCTATGGAGATATCGTAACCTGGTGATACATAGAATTACTCCAACGATTGCACGTTAGGTACATTTTTGGTTTATTAAATGATTTTACGACATTTTTTTACTTTTATTTCACTTTTCTGTTTTAAAAATAATAATACTGAAAATCATATATTAATAAAAACTAGTTTTAAAGATGCTAAATAAGAAAAACAGTAATCTTTAATATTCTAAAACATTAAAAAAGCTAATACAATTCAATATAACTCCAAACACGATAATTTTAAAGGGACGCAATTATATTATATATATTTTTTTTGTTTTGTAGCATATTTTACAAGAAAACGTTAAAATTAGTGTGTACTAATTCCAGTTTTGATACGTTTTATGAAGTTTTGCAGCCGTTTAAATACAAAACGCAAAAGACAAAAAGTTGACATGTTCTAAACATTGAAAAATGAACCAAAATTACGATGGATATTTTTTTCAAAATCGTATGTGTCCCGTACGATTCCTTATAATTGCAGCTACCCATTTTCTCATACTTCTTAAGATGTTATCGATAATTAACATATAGTACAATTCTGCACCTAGATAGACTAGATTATGCAATATTCTGCAAAATAAACCTATTTCAATGTAGTTACCCTGATGACTTTATTAGTATTATAGGAATTGGAACTTCGAGGCCGGTTCCGGACCTGTAAAATTAGAAGGGTAATCGGTAGCGAAGTATACACTGTAATGCACTGGTTCGACAACGGCATTTCATTTTACGTGACATAGCCAGACAGCAAAAAATAACAAACGCGGCATAAATTTAGTATGAACTTTAACTCGTACTACTGAATGTATAAAAACTGGATTTTCACAGACCTTACACAAAGCCGCCGCTGTTTTTCTGTTTGGAAATTAGCCCACATGTATTTTGTCTTACGTATCCACCTCTAAAATTACCATTTGTTCGCCTTGTATGCTCTCTTTTGATCTTAATCTTAAGATTTACTATATAAACTGATTTTTGAGAATCTTAATTTTTTATAAACATAATATTAAGAATGTTACAGGACATGTCTCTTTATTATAGAACAAGTGAAATTTGTTTTTTTTTTGCTTAAATATTTTACTCCTATAAACGTGTTAGTTGTAAGAATATCGAATATCTACGAGTATTATAACCTACTTATTCTATTTGTTGCTTTATAGTCCAGTCGTCAGTGACGAAAATGCCACTTAACCGCTCTAAATCATAGGAACCAGCTGGATTTTGCTGTTGACGTCAATTTTGGGACTACAAAGAATGCAAAAAAGTTTGCCACTCCTACCCTCAAGCGTCCCCTTAAAATACTCCTTGTACGGGGGAAAACGGAAAATATCGACATTACAAAAATCTGTATGCCGTAGAACGTTACAAACAGGAAATGTAGCTGAGATAATTTTGAACAAAAATGTTTATCGCGCGAAATCAATTTTTTAAATAAATTTTTTATCAACTCGACAGTAAAAATTCGTTTTAAAGGAATAAAGTGCGGCTTTTTTAAGCAATTTTTGCATTTTTCTGCAAATGAAGTCAGTTTCTATAAAGCTGTTAAATAAATAAGTGTTGGGCGATTTTTTGCGATTCTCGTGAGATCAATAAAATTTATCACTTCCATTGACCGGTCACTGTGGAATTTCTATTGTTAGAGTCACATTTTCAAAATTTATAACGGAAAAACAGATTTAGTGTAAGCGATTTAAAACGCATAGCAACGTGGAATATAAGAATACTTTATGAAGCAGGAAAATTAACAACAGTCCTGCTAGAAATGGAGAGATTAAACATACAAGTATTGGGTCTTTCAGAAGTTCGATGGCCAAATTCTAATTGGCCTATTTGGCCAAATTTTCTACTCAGGCAAAAGCACTGGAGAACACAACCATGGTGTTGGTATTGTTATCAACAATAATTTAAAAGAGTTTGTGACAAATTTCATTTTCTTTAACGAACGTATGATGCTACTTCAGCTGAAAGCCAAACCTCTAAACATAAATCTAATCCAAGTGTATGATTCAAAATCTGATAGCAATGATGCTGAGGTCGAAAAATTCTACGAGGGCTTAGAGCTGTTAACAAAAAACATAAAGAAACAGGAGGTAAAAATAATTATGAGCGACTTTAACACTAAAGTAGGTCGAGGAAAAACTGGAAATATAGTAGGAAATTTTGGGTTAGGTAAAAAAGACGAAAGAGGTGGTAGATTAGTCCAGTACTGCCAGGAGAAAGAATTAGTCATAACAAATACATACTACGACCTACCCTCACGAAGATTATACGTGGACTTCTCCAAAACATAACACCAACAATATAATCAGAAACCAAATAGATTTTATAACGAATAACAAAAGGTTTCGTAATGGAGTACAAAGTGCAAAAACCTATCCAAGTGCAGATGCAGATACGGACCATAATCTATTACTAGCAAACGTCAACATTAAACTCAGAAAACCGGAGAAAGAAGTTAAAACTACCAAAATAAACATCAAAAACCTAAAAGACGACAACTGTCGCAGCAACAACAGCAACTTAACGCAGAGATAAATAAATTAACTGAAGGAAGCGTGGAATGGGCAGATATGAAAAAAGCCATACTAAAAGCGGGAAAAGAGGTCCTAAGCGAAGAAGAGGAAACCACTAAAAAAGACTGGATGACACCGGAAATAGTAGAGGCATGGGTACAAGAGAGGCATTATTTGCGTTGACGGTACTTTGCAGAAATGTCGGGAATATAACAAGAGCGCATATGTATGCTTCATAGACTTTAGGAAGGCCTTTGACCGAGTGCATCATATGAAGTTAATAGATGAATTAAATAACATCCATTTAGACAAAAAAGACATTGAGTTTATTAAGGCTATATACTGGAATCAGAAAGCAGTAGTAAAGGTAAACAATATAGAAACAAATAATATACCGATTGCGAGAGGGGTCAGGCAAGGATGCGTCTTGTCTCCGACGCTTTTCAACGTGCACTCACAGATCATATTCAGAAAAGCCTCATGGGAAAGAAAAGAGGGAATAAGAATTGGTTAAGAAATCGTAAACACCATGAGATTTGCAGATGACACGGTAATTATGGCTGAGAGTATAGAAGAACTACAAACTTTACTAGATGCAATAAATAGTGAATGCATTCAAATGGGACTTGACATCAACACAGATAAAACCAAATTTATGATAGTATCAAGGAGTCCAATAAATAATGAACAACTAACCCTTGGTGGACAGCAAATGGAGAGAGTGACAATTAGATCCAGGGTACGAATAGAAATGGCAAGGGCAGCGTTCTTAAAATTCAAGCAATTGTTCTGTGACAAAAATCTGAATACTGCGCTGAGACTGAGGTTTGTTGAATGTTACGTCTGGTCCCAACTATTGCACGGGGTAGAAACATGGACGTTAAAAGCGCAAATAGTTAAGAAGCTTGAAGCCTTTGAACTTTGGATATACCGGAGAATGTTGGGATTCCATGGACTGCCAGGGTCACCAACGAGGAAGTGCTTAGAAGGATGGGTCGAGACAAAAAATTGCTGAGAACAATAAAAGTACACAAGGCTGCATACCTTGGACACATACATTATATGTAGATACATAATAGGTGGAGAGAGGAAGTCATGGCTGCGAAATATTCGAAGCTGGACAAACATGACTGTAGACAAATTATTCCACGTTGCAAAAGACAGAGAAACTTTTAGAAATGTGGTCGCCAACCTCCGTTAATAGGGACGGCATAGGAAGAAGAAGAAGATAAAATAAAATTTCAATTTTGAGTTTTGGAAACAAATATGAAGCATTTGAAATGTGCCTAAACTTTCACATTACAAACGATCACACTTCACGGGAAATGAATCTACAACAGAGGGCAGTATCGCAATTGTCCCACATGCTCATTTGTGTTACCCACGTGCAAAACTGTATAACAGCTTGAGTTGTGTTTTAGTGAATATATATCTTCAAACAAACTGGGGTGAGTATTTTTCACTATTTTTCCAAAATATAAACCAAAATCACTGAATATCCGCCACATATTTTTTCGCACACAAGTGTTCGATACCAGAATTCATGGTTTATATGAGGTTTGAGGGAGGGTATGGTGGAAAGTTCGTTTGTGGGCAAAATGTAAACTTGTCGCTTTGCCTTTATACATAATATGTTATAATTAATAATTCAAAATCTGTTGTTCTAGACTCAAATAGTTAATAAATATAAACGGAAGACCACTCAAGGTCAATGGACCGAGAAAGATATGGAGCTTGCAATGGCCGAAGCTCACAAGACGAGCATTTCAAAAACTTCAAAACTCTACAATATTCCTTTGGGTACGCTCTACCTTCACATAAAGAAAAGATCAACGACAAAATGTTGGGCCACTTCACATCAGTGTTCAGGCCAGAAATCGAGCGCTAATGGAAAGTTTTATGGCCTCACACGGAATTCTCTTCAAAAACTTTCGTTCCAACTCGCAGTGAAAAATGATGTATCACATCCATTTAAGAACAAACATGCAGAAAGAACGTGGATTGACGGGTTTATGAATCAGAATCCTGAATTATCGTTCAGACTGCCAGAGACGACAAGTATAGCAAGATATGCAGCTTTCAATAGACGAAAAGATGAAGAGTTTTCCGGAAATCTGTCAGAATTGTATGAAAAAGTTCTGCTGACAGAGGTGAACTGACTACAATAATTTGTCGCATCAATGTCGCTGGAAGTTTTATTCCGCCAGCCTTCATTTTCGGAGAGAGGAAGAAAGTATGAGATAGTTGGGCTCTGGACCAGTTGATACCGCCGCTTGGTGCAGTGATTCTAGGTGGATCAATGAAAACATCTTTCATGAATGGCTGAAATTCTTTATTAATATAGTTCGACCATACAAACAGTGCCCTATGGTTTTATCTTTAGATAACTACTGTTCACATTTAAATTTGTCGCCAGAGGCGCCATCATGTTATTTGTTCCACCACACACCACGCATAAACCTTAAACACTCGATGTGACGGTGTTAAGATTGTTTAAGGGGCGTTTGAAATTGCAGTGGACACTTTTCAGAAGAATTTTCCAGGTCAGAGCTTGCTTATTCAACTCAGAAGTATTCTCTGACCTGGAATTTCCCCCATCTGAAGTCCACTTCATTGAAAAAGAAACCCCGTACTAAAAACATAGTTACATCCATAGAAGGCACAGAAGAAAGTTCACCGCAGCGCTCCTGCAGTAGAGATTTGCTAGCAATATTCATGGAAAAAAAAATTGCCATATTCATCTTGGAGCAGGGACTTTTTTACAATGTCTCCTAAGGAAATCTTACCTTTTCCCAGAGCGAAACTTCCAACCAGAGGTTTTGTGTCACATGTGTACGAACCATACAGCAACTTCAAGAGCAAGGAAGTGTGGATTCAGTGCAATATTGTCAGAAGTGGGCTGATAAATTCTGCACCCCCCTTGGTGAAGGGAGTATTTATTTGCGATGTTTGTCAAGCATATTTGAATTTAAAAAAATAAATTTCAACAACAAACATTTCCATTCATTGAATCATTACTTGCATTGAATTCATTATGGAGAGCAAAGTGGAAAATGCGTGTATTTGAGAAAATCAAATAATTCTCCTTTTTTAAAGGAGAAAACAGAAATATTTTTTTGTCTTTTTATCAGTAAACATACATTGTGAATTCGACAACGAGGTTTTTATACATCCCAAACTCTATTCTAAGAACGAGTACTATAATTAAAGAAAACCTTTCCTCTTTGCCTTTACTTCCCCTATGAGTTATTACAATTAATAGCTAAAGACTAATTTGGTAGGCTCAAAAAAACAACATTGCTAAAAAATGTACGTCAATAATGGAGATTTAGCATCAGGCCACTTTTCCAAGCACTGGGAGATAAAATGAAGATCATGCGATTGGTTGTCCACGATCTAGGAAGACAAGGTACTTGAAGAAGAAATTTTTTTTTCAATTTCTAGTCCATAGATCAGTGTAACCAGTACTATTTTATCAAGAGTTTAGTTCCCACAGTATCTAGATGCAATATGGTTCTTAAACTATTTTCTTGTGGCATTTAGTATATATATATATATATATATATATATATATATATATATATATATATATATATATGTATATGTATATATATATATATATATATATATATATATATATATATATATATATGTATATATATATATATATATATATATATGTATATATATATATATATATATATATATATATATATATAAAAAGAAATAATAAATAAAACAATTGATTTGATAATCATAAGAGAAAATAGCATTCAAGTAATTATGAAGCTGAAAATTTCCCATGTTTCAATGAATACATGCATGAATTCCTAACATACATGTACTGTTAGATTCTTGATTAATAATTTTGCATGATACTGATTAAATCCATTAAATTGCAAACTACAACTTGTGGCTGAATAGTTTTAAACTAATGTCTTTAAAACAATTTGTTACACTCTGTAGAGGTAGTAAAATATATTTTCCTCTGCTGTATTCCACCAGATATCTCACAGAGGACTAGATGGATACATTGGAAGACTGTAGTTTTTTAAGAAATCTAAGAAGTTCAGGTAACTTTAATATTAATTTAGAAATTGTTCCATGAAATGTCATCAATCATTTGAAAGCACTAATACGAAAAACAAAAATTCACTGATCGACCAGATGATTAAAATTTGGTCGATCGATTAAAAATGGCCCACCAAATCTACATAAAATGATAAAAACTGAAAAAGGTGTGTACATGGAAATCAAATGTTTTTCGAATCTGAAACCAATTGGTTAATATTAATTTATAAAAAAAGTGCCAAAGATCAGTGCACAAACTTCAGACGACTATCCGTTGATGGAATATTTTGTAGACTTTATGAGCTGGACTATCTACAATTGACCAGGGCCGTTCCGGACCGCCGGGTGCAACAAGGGGACAGCGCGAGCCGCAGTGGCGTAAATACAATTCAGGTGGCCCAAATACAATATAAGAAAAAAGCTAACGCTTACCTCCATATAGGAACTACCTAAATACAACATGTTTGAAATTTAAAGATAAAATATAATAAAATTTATGCCTATGCTATGCTAAAAATTACTTTTATTTGAATTAATCTGGTTTGGTTTTATTCATTATCCACATATTAAAGCAAGGGTTAACATTGATAAAACAATATTATTTTGTTAATATTCATACTTAAATTTATTTCAGAGTTTTTACTTACAAACATTTTTTTTTCTTATTTTAATGTTTAAAAATTTTTTGATTACGTTTAAATTCCTTTCATTAGAAGCAATAGAGGCACAATCTGTTAAAAACAGTTTTACGGCAACAAAGACATTTGTAACAGATTCCATCAGACCCATACCATGAATAAGTTGTGTCATCTTCAATGTAATCTAATTTCTGACCCCTTTAATTTATTCTTGCCGCTTTTATATGGTGGCGAAATCTTTTGATTTCATTAACATATTCTTGCTTATCGTATTCTTCGATGGATTCAAAACATTTCTCAGCTGATACACAATGGTCTGTGTCACAATCATTGAGTAAATATTCGACCTGAACGATTTCGAATGCAGTCTACATTCTTTGCATTCTAGTTTGAAGGTCTTGGTGTAGCTTGTCTAAACAATCAAGCATAGATCTTTTAGTTTTATCTTCGAGCGATAGTCCAGCATCTTCGACTGTTTCTCCATTCATTATCTTTTTTAAACATCTCCTCCTTTTTTTTAAGGGAGCTTCGCATTTCATCACATTTCTCCGAAGCAAACTGGAGAGCATTCGTGGCCAACTCATATCGACTGTCTTCCAAAAAGACTTTCAAACTTCGGAGATTTATTACGAAGCTTTCAACTTCAACACTCAGTCAACTTTCTTGCAAAATGTACTCTACTCCATAAATGAAGGAATTCAAGAAAATTGTCACAAATGTTTGAGAGACAAATTTCAGCAGAACCCCGTGTGTTAATATTTTCCTTGGCGTCGCATTCTGTAACTTTTACAGAACTAATGAACTAATTTATCAAAATATTTCAAAATAGGTTTCACAGTTTCGTGATTGGCACTTAATCTAGTGTCAGCTGTTATACAGATATCCCCATAACTTCCATTAAAATCCCCATCTATGTGGAGAGAATGAGAAGAAATTATTTACGATTTCTAAAGTTGCAAAAATCGTTACACAGCTAAGGTTGCTTGCGAGTGCATGAACTCCACACAAATTAAGAGAATGGTTTGCACAAGGCACAAACATGATTTTGCTATTTTTTTCCTTGATCCTTGCTTGGACTTGTGACTTCATTATCCATAGCCTTGACTCCTACATAAGTGTAGATCCAATTCATCATTTTCCACTGCATTTATAATAACATTGTTTATGTCTAGTGATTTTTTTCCAGTACGAATAAGAATAAGAGGCAGACAAACAGGAGTAATCCTAGTCGCGCGAAGAAGAAGAAGAATAAAAAATCCTAAATATCGTATATGAATAAGCTTTTTATGTGACTGCAACGTGTATTACAATGCCTACTAATTTTTTATAAAAGAAAACATAAAGTAAACATTAACTATTTTATGTTATATACCAGATTGTAGTTTTATATGTTAAAAAACAATTTGTTGACAATTTTGAACCCTATATTTCCCCTTAAACGAACGCATTCAATGTCATCGACTACCTATTCACCAGTAACCTCGCCTATATATTTTCAAATTTAGTAATTATCATGCGAATTTTCTTAACATTACCTTTGACAGTAGCTAATAGGAGACAAGGGCTTCTAGGGCCTGTAGTGCTAGTCCACAATGGTTCAAAAGAAGCTTTCAGACTATCCATCGTTAAATTGAAAATTATATTTAAAAAAATACAGATGTATAGATGGTTTGAAAAATAAAGTTTACTGTATTACTTATTAGTAAATATGTTAACATTCTATCCTATATTTATATTTATGTATTTATTCTTTTAATATAGAACATTACAAATACGTGGTAAAATTATATTTTTTGTTCTCTATACAATTTTGTTTTATTTTAACGTAAAATTATTGTAAGTTTTTGATTTATGCTTATTTATTTTCATGCTTATAAACTTTCTGCGAAGGTTGGGTTTAGGAGAGCCAGCCAAATTACTCTCACACTCGGGTGGCAGATATTCTAGGAACGGCCCTGCAATTGTCAATTTTTTCTGAGTAACATAATTAATAGAAACCTACAGAAACAAGGACCTTTTAATACAGGCAATGGAATTAAAAAGGTAGATTCATTAAGTCTTATGCTATTCATTCAATTGCCCTATGTACAAATTAATTTTAAGTGATCGAAGAAATGGTTTTAAGACCGACAATATGAAAAATCATTTAGTTGAAACTATTAATCATTCAATTTGGTGGTTACAATGTTTTTAGTTATTAATTAACAATTATGTAGATATTAATTTATTATTATTTTAAGATTCGAAAAGCCCCCTGTTTGATGGGGAATTTACGACATTTAATACGTTCGTTTAAAACGAAATATAGGATACAAAATTGTGAATTCAATGTTTTTTCATTTTTCACTGGATCTCGTAATAAAACAGCTTTATATTGTCCAATAAAACAGTGTCCAATATAACAAAGTAAAAATTCATTTTAAATTGGTTACATGGAGTTTTTTATTCTCATCTTTTCACTTGTAGTCAAATAAACGCCTTTTCGTTCCGGGCCTAATCATATTAATCGGTGGAAACGAAGGGTCACAATCGATACTTCGGCCATTTTTTGGCCTCTGCTTAAATATCGGTATATCGGTAACGAACTTGCCATATTTCTAGTTCCAGTGTCTACTATTATTGGAATACAGTGTATATAAAGCATCATATATTTTTGCTAGCTTTTATTTAAGAACTTTAAGGGCATCTCTTCTGCTTTACCATCTAGTACTAGAAAGGGGTTTTAGTGCCAAAATTGGGATTTCATCTTTTAACAGTTGCCAACGTTTAGTAGATGCAGAAAAAAAAACGTAAAGTTACTGCACAATAGCAAGAAAACTTTGTAAATATATTTGTCTTTGTAAAATGTAAAACTTTGTAAAAGTTAATATTAAGTTAACTCACTTTGTGTAATAAATTAGAATCATTATAATAATTATATATAATCCACAAGGAAACTAAATTCTTGTAGCTGGCTGTATACCATGTATCACAAAAAAATTATTTAAAAATTCCTTTATACAAGGTATATATTAAAATATCCTATCGGGCTACATCACAGAATGTTTTCGGAATTAATATTTCAACATCAGTGCTATCTGGATGTTTTGAGCCACTAAATACATGGGTAAAACCCTTTAAATGTTGTTAAATTAAATTTGAGTAACATTATTTGATTTTATATACTAGGATGTTTAAGTTACAATATATACCTTTTATAAAGGAATTTTTAAATAATTTTTCTTCAATATTTCTTGCCTATAAATTCGAGATCTGGTGATAAGGATTCGACAGTTCAATTCCGTATGTGTATATAAATACCAGAGTAAGTTAAAAGCCTTTTTCGTGACACTCTTTGATACAGCTATCTAACAACTGCTTTTGATCAATTTTGATAAATCGAAGCACGAATGG
Organism: Diabrotica undecimpunctata; assembly: GCF_040954645.1. NCBI lineage: Eukaryota > Metazoa > Arthropoda > Insecta > Coleoptera > Chrysomelidae > Diabrotica > Diabrotica undecimpunctata. The sequence continues at coordinate 56,159,607 of NC_092812.1, forward strand.
TAAATGGCGAAAAGAAGATCAGACCATGGTTCACCAACGAAATTAAAACTTTAGGTTACAGAAACGAAAAGCGTATATCCACTAGCAAAGTAATAAGACACTCACAAATTACCACCACTACGTAACCACACGGAATAATGTCGACTCGCAAATAAAAAAAATTAAAGAGGAAATACTTGTGTAAATGCACAAAAGAAATAGAACGTGATTTATACGGTGCACAACAAAAGGTGTGGAAAATGGCGAAGGGAAGGAAATGAGCTATTAACGAGTATAATAACATAAACAGTATACAAAGAGAACGATGGAAAATGTATATAGAACAGATTTCTAGGGACGAAGATAGAGAGATCGGTGAAGAAGATAAAGAGGAAGAAGACAAGCTGGCAACAATAGCGGAAAAAAAGGTGATATAAAAAGAATTTTTCTTCTTTTCTCATATAGAAGAATAAAAAACCGAAAAGCCCAGGTCCGGATACTCTTACGAATGAACTACTAAAATATGGAGGAAGAGTTTCTTCTTCTTATGGTGCCGTGCACCTATAGTGCGTTGGCGAATTATCTTAAGGTCAGACATCTGTCTTTTGCGGTATGCAAAAGTTCGCCAGTGTTAGTTACGCCTGTCCAGTTCTTTATATTTCGCAGCCACGACATTTGTTTGCGACCCACTCCTCTCTTGCCCTCAATCTTTCCTTGGATAATTAGTTGAGGGATTGCGTATTTTTCCCCTCTCAGGATGTGGCCCAGGTATCCAATCTTTCGTGCCTTGATCAAGCTGAGCAATTCTCTCTCAGTATTTGCTCTTCTTAGGACTTCCTCGTTTCTCACCCTATCTGTCCATGGTATGCGGAACATTCTTCGCAAGGTCCACATTTCGAAGGCTTCCAACTTGTTAATGGAAGATATTTTCAACGTCCAGAAGACCATTAACAGAAAATATTACGAAACTATTCCAAAAGATCCTTGAAATGAAATGCATAGCAAAGGAATGGAAGTCAAGTATAACCATCCCTATACACAAAAAACGGAACAAAAATGACCCATCTAACTATCGCACTATTACGTTGCTTGACACCAGTTTAAAATTATTGAATAATATACTTATATATACTAATATAAATAACAGATCAACTGTCGATGCCATATTCATAATAAGACAAATGAGAGAGAAAGCAGTAGAATTTAATACACCTGCATTCATGTGTTTTATCAACCTCACTAAAGCCTTCGACTGTATTAGACTACAAGTGATTGAACTTTTACACAGAAAGACTATAACAGCCACTATCTTCTTCTTAAAGTGCCTATCCGTTCCGGATGTTGGCGATCATCACAGCTATCCTTACTTTGTTTATTGCAGCGTGGAACAGTTCAGTGGTAGTCGTGTTATACCACTTTCGTAAATTTTGAAGCTAGGAAATGCGTCTTCTTCCCGGTCCTCTTTTACCATTTACCTTCCCTTGGAAAATCAGCTGGAGAAGGCCGTAACGTTCTTGATTTCTCATTACATGTCCTAGATATTAGCCACTATAACACAGATAATACTAACTGTGAAACTACACAAGAAACAGAACTAACGGAGAAAGTCAACATTCAATCAGGTATAAGACAGGGTGATAGCTTGAACCCGAACAAAGCAATAAAAGTTATTTGCTACAACGAATGGTCCACAATTTGGAAGCTAACACAGAAAAGTTTAACCTGAAAATATCAGCTCTAAAAACAAAGTTCCTCGTTATTGCTAGGAAGTCAGTGAGATGCAAAATTGTAATAAACGAAGAAATAATAGAATAAGTATCGAACTTAAACTATCTGGGAAAGCAAATAAAGCAGCGGACGTGCCAGAATGCCTACGAGACGTGATATGGAGAAATAAGAACATGAGGAAGGAAAAACACACAAAGAAAATCTTAAGAACAACTTAAAATTTTAAGAGACAGAATTTCTAATATACAAATTAGAGACATGTGTAAAGTACATGATATCGTCAGATGGGGACGCCCAAGAAGACGAGAATGGAACCAATAGATTAACAGAACAGAAGAGAGTGACATGCCCGAATAATAAAAGATGGAAAACTAGAAGATAAAAGACAAGACAAACATCGCCAATACTGCTAAGTCAGACCGGAAACAACAGGCCTTAAGGCCTCACATACGAAGAAGAAGAAGAAGATGACACAAGGTCGATTTTATGAGATTTCATCTATAAGAAGCATACTTTTACCCTGATAGAAAAATAGGACTAATTTGTCCAGCGGGTATAACAAGCCAACTCGAGCAGGGAAAAAGTATGTTCCCTTTAGGTGAAATTTCATAATATCTACCTTGTGCCATCGCTTTAATAAATATAACAATGATTGTTATCTAATTTAAAGGTTTTTAAACCTATTTCAGTAGCTAGTTCCAACTCCAACTTCTTTTGGATAAATTTTAATTATTTTTTAATGAAATAATTTTCCATTTCCAAGTTTTTACTTCTTTGTAATTTTTTTAACGATGGTATACTTTACTTAGTATACTTAGTATTTTAAGAATTAAATCGTGATTCTTTTTTATCTTTTATCAGTGCTTTATAATATTGTTCCTTTCACGTTTGTATATATTATGTGTAATATCTTTTTTTTATTTTTTCATATCAATAATCTTTTTTTCTAATTTTATATACAAATATTCAGAGCATAGAACCGATTTGTGATAACATAATTAAGGGACAACTGAGATGATTAAAAACGTTGCATTTCCAATAAGGAAAAATAAATTCTGAATAAAGAAATAAGCTGTCAAAAGAATTGCACACATTTTTTAATTCAAGTGATATTATGATATGCGTTTTAATTATTCCCACTTTTATTCTGCCATGTATAATATAATCTAACAGTCACACAAAAAATATATAAAAATAAAGTAAATAACTTCATTTCCATTTACAGTATATAGAATAAAAGGCATAAATTCCGTCCAGAAAATAAAGAAACTAATAATTATTCTCAACATACTTTCTTTGTATAAAAACCTTAAGAGAACTGCATATTTATAACTGTCTTAAGATAAGACAAAAACACATTTTATATACACGAAGGGAAGAATCGACAAAAGAATATAAGAAAAGTTTTAATATATTTTACCTTAAGGAATTCTAGAACAAACAATAACATCTAGTAAATAAAGAATAAAGATTGACTAGCTTTAAAACTTATACTTAATACGTAAATTATTATGTAGGTAATAATATTTATTTAAAAGGTTTAAGTAGTTATATGGCTCCAGAGAAAACAGCATATTATATCAGTAGGTAACAAAGAGTTAAAATATAATTTAAGGGTTAATGTAACACGAGCCACAAAGAGTATTTTTGAAGTACCTCTATTCTTTCAGTGTTCAATGTAAATAAACAATGTATAAGCATTTTATTATTTAAAAGACAGCATAAAAGTATTCCAGAAGTTTTTAAAAATGAACTACAAAGAAATTTAATAAAGAAATAGATTTGTTATATAACCAAAGAAATGAGAACAGTAGTACCTACTTTTATTACTTATAACTCTGGTTATAAAAACACTGGTAGTTTGTATTGGTGACTAAGTATGTATAAGTTTGTTTCAAAAGGTTAAGTATTCGATTTGCAACTAAAAGTTTTTATCTACCAATTACAAAACTGAATTTGATTAGAAGGTGTATTTAAATGTAGAATAAATGTGTGGGTACGTTACCTCGATAGCTGACATCATCGTAAAGTTGAAGCATGGGAGCCGTTGACGAACAAGTCCATTGGGGGTCCGGGTACACCATCATGTCAGTCCTATTCTTTGTAGCTGCATTAGCCGCAGTGACCCCGTCAGCATCGCCAGAAGGTTCAAGAATGCGCCGCGAAACAAGATCGCGGCTCGCACATGCACTTCGCATTAATAAGTACCACTGGTAGTGCCACTGGTATGGTGGGCGCGCTCACTTTTTGTTTTTTGCGTTTGCATCCCGTTCCTGTGCACCGAGTAGGTGATAGCGTCCTGTCCCTGGCTGTTGGCTCCAATTTACATCGAAGCTACACAAGACAAAGCTTTCGTAATCATAAAAATAAAATAAAACGAAGATAAAAAAAGACGAAATAAAGGTAAAAGCGATCTTGTTCCCAAAATCGTCCGGCAAGCCGGCATGAGCCCGAGCCGTCGAGAGCCGACAAGAAGTGTCAGTGCCCTGCCTGCGACTGTGATTGCCTCTGCCTATCCCTGCGACTGCCTGTGACCGTCAGATGGTAATCGCGACCACCTTACTGCACAAATGCACACTACTGAGTAACGAGTCTACACTCCAACATCACCATCTGCTTCGCCGTTTTCTTCCTCTCGCTTTCTTTTCCTCGACGTGATCCGTTTAATCCCTCTTTCTTCTCCCTGTTTCTATGCAATCGATCGCGACTTTCGGTTTAATGTCGAACTCGCGAATGTAAACGGTCTTACTTCTCTTAGTATGCTTATACGTACGTACGTCCATGCTCTGCCAATGCGAGTGTTAGTACCAATGTCGATGTGTTCAGGCCCGAATCCGGCCACTGCTACTTTTCTCGCTCGGGTACTCTATTATGAATTTAAATTTGACTTACTTTCAATAAACAACGTTTTCTAAGAAATTACAGAACCTATAAATAATAAAATTCAATATAATAATGTGTTCACTTAAAGTGAATGTTAGATCCCAGTTATATTCATAAGCTTTAGGTAGTTTTTAAGTTTTTACTTGCTGAAATATTGTTTATATGTCATATTTTCCATATTTCCATTAATGTAGCTCTAACTTCTTCAATATTAGACCAGAGAAATTAGCAAATAAAAAGCCTTTTTCGTGACACTCTTTGATACAGATATCTAACAATTGCTTTTGATAAATTTGGTGATAATAATATGTAATAAACAAAATATGCAAAATATTAAACGTTATTTTTTACTCATAAACAATACATAGACAATTTAAAATCGATATTTCATTTTAAATACTAAAGATGAAAACCGGCAAATTATATAGAAAAGTGACACAATTTTACTGAAATAGCTTAGAAAATCGTTTAAAATGTTATTGTTACTTTGATGTATGTAGTGCTACACGTAAAGGATAAACATTTCCATGACGATATGTTATAAAGTTTTACAATGTGTCGGAGACGAAATTGCAAGAGCACAAAGTCAAACTGTCTTGCGTTTACCACCGCATGGTTATGAGCTCAATCCAATTGAGCTCATATGGGCTGATGCTAAATTTGTTGGCAGCAAGAAAATTAAATTCACAGATGTAAAAAACCTCTTCGCTGAAGCGCTAAACAACATCTCCCCGGAAAAATGTGGAGCACGTTAAAAATAGGATAAAAAAAATTCTGGGAACTAGATAATATTATGGAGATCACAGTGAAACCACTTATTATAGAAGTTGATGCTAATAGTGAGAGTGACAATTGCAATTATTGTATTATTAATCTGTAAAATTTTATACGACCTGAATTTATGCTTTATGTTATGGAACAAATCCCTATTTCTAATATCATTATAATTTTCTTTGAATATGTTGATAAATATCGTTGTTTATTATTATTTTAATAATAAATCTTTAAATTCCTCTTTCGTGTTAAACATGAAAGTTTCAAACTCAAATTAAAAATTGTTTAATTTTCATACAATTAAAACGTTTATAAAATTATTGGAAAATTGAAATTGTTTATCCCAGAAAGCTTTTATTTTCAACGTTATGCGTAGACTATTCGGTCTACATAACTTTTGAAAGCACTAAATTGAAGACAAAGGTTTATTTTATCAAATTAAATCATTTAATGAATAAAAGATGTATGTTAAATATTGTAAAATAGGTTTACAAAAGTAGTATGATTTTAGGCTTATAAACATTTAAAATAACTCAGACGAATCAACATTTTTTTTTTTTCGGAATGTCGGCATTTTTATACGAATTTGAAGGCCTTAGAACCCGAGTTAGCATTTTATTTTTAATTCACGGATTTACTTTTAAAAACTAAATTCAGAAATTCCAAATAAAAGTCGTGCTAGTTCTAATCAACGAAAATTGATGTTTCTTTTTTATTTTGGGGTATCTCGTTGCAGAGATTATAAAAATTCAATTAATTATTTTTGTGAATTGTTTATCGAACCGAGTAATCTGTTTAAACAGTTTAAAATAAATATTTATTTTGCAAAATTTTACTTTTTTCTTATTATTAATACTAGAAAAGGTTACGAAAAGAGAGGTAACATAAATATTTATGTATTATAGTTATAAATAATATCTTTTAAAAAAAAATTTTACAAAAAAAATAATTTTTTATTTGAAAATCAAATCTATAAGCTAATTTTTCTTGAATTATGCTTATTATTTTTACATCTTGGCTATAAAATTTTACATATTCTTGTTATAAACTGTATACATTTATAAATAATAGTAGTAAAATTAAATATACAGATATCTTAATTATGTACACAGATTAATTCCATAATTTTTATTTGTATAAAAAGTTTATAACAATTAATTTGTGTAAAATATATTTTTAATGTTTTCGAGAAAAAGTAATTGTAAAAATAATAACCATAATTCAACCAATATTTACTAATAATTAGAGAAAAGTAAAATTTTGCACAATAAATATTTATTTTAAATTGTTTAAACAAATTGTTCGGTTAAATAAACAATTCACAAATTAACTACATGCATTTTTATGATCTATGTCACGAGGTATCCCAAATTAAAAAAAAAACATCAATTTTCGTTGATTTCGTAGAAATTTGATTTGAATTTTGAAATTTGAAACTCTGGTTTTAAGGGTCGTAGGACATTATGTTTTTTTTTTTTTTTTAAATTCGTATAAAAATGCCAATATAACTAATACAAACAAATTAATTTCCTACATGTTATTGCGTCTGAGTTAGTCTAATTGTTTATAAGCTTAAAATCATAGTACTTTTGCAAATCTATTTTACAATATTCAGCATAAATTTTTTAATCGTTATATGATTTAGTTTGATAGAATAAACCTTTTGCTTCAATCTGGTGCTTTTAGTATTCACTTAAACCCAATAGTTTAGGCATAATAACGTTGTAGCTAAAATAATATTTGGGATAAACAATTTCAATTTTGCAAAAGCTGAAAAGTTTTAAAGCTGAATATTTGTGTGCAAAAGTCTTATTTATAAGCAAAATCAAAATGTTTTGTGCATTTTTACTTTTTTAGTAAAATTGTGTCACTTTTTCATATCATTTACTGGTCTTCACCTTTAGTACTTAAAATCAAATAGCGGTCTTACATGTTTTATATATTGTTTATAAGTAAAAAAAGACGTTCAATCTTTTGCATATTTTCTTTATTACATATTGTTATCACCAAATTTATCAAAAGCAGTTGTTCCTATATCAACGAATGTCACAGGAAAATCCTTAGTTCTCGGGTCTATATTTCGTTCATCTAGCATTATTTAATTATGAAGAAATTGCTCGATATATACACTACTAATTTTAGCTGAAACAGCCCAATTGTCTTAAAAAAATGACGAAACTCAAGCAAAAGTTAGTTGGATTACTCGTAATCGATAAGTTTTTTGTGCATAGGTGCTTATTTATTGTGTTAGGCTGTAAAACAGATTTTTTGAGTCTTTTCGCAACAGTGTCCTCATTTATTAGCCTTTCACGCAATTGTTTCATTTTATTTCTTATTTGGACAGCTGTTTGAGGCCAGTTTTAACTGATTTAAATTAGGAGTTGTTTTACAATCAAGTTGATAATAATTAACAAAAGCCATACTTAAATGACCTAAAAAAAGGAGTTAACAAATTTTAATGTAGAAACATAGATGGACGAAGTTGGGTTGGTGTACTATTAACACTATTATAGGTGTGTTTAAAAGATTTTATACTAATCATACTTTTGATTTTGAAAGCATTGAATGAAAGTTTTTGAATCTTTTCTACGCTTCTTAAATTATGTCCTTATGATTTTCCAATCAATTGTGTGAGAATATCACCTCACCGTTGTTTTCTTTTTATTCGATATCTCTGGTAGCTAGGCTACGGTTTATTTTTTTGCATAGTCAAGTACTTATATAATTCGGACATGTTATATAGTTTTTGGTATGATGTTAGATAATAATAATGTTTGAATTGTCAATATTTTTATTTTATGATTTATTGTTTAAAAATCAATAAAGTTAATTAAATGTGCTCTGTTGAGAAGAAAGTAGCCATAATAAAGATGTTTTATTCAGTCAATAGTGCGTGGCCTCTTAGTTCATTATTTAACGTAAGATATTCTAATAGACGAATTCCAAGTCATTTAAAAATTCAAAGGATTTTAATACTTACTTTACTTAATCAGTAGACCCATTTGTACCTTTCGGTGTTGGGCCGCTTATAATACAATTCATTAAATTATAATATTTTACAGTATTCTGAGGTGTCCTAACTCTTAACGAACTTTCTCCATTCCTTCCTATTGGATGCCATCTGTGTTGCTTCCTGCCAAGTCTTACCCTTACTCTGCAGTAACTGCGAGATCACTGTTTCATTCTTTAATAGGTATTCCTCTTCTGTTCTTCCCTATTGGTTTGGCGTCCCACACTCTTTTTACTTGTCTATTATTGTCCATCCGAGTTAGATGTCCGAACCATGCCAATTTTTTCTCCTTGATTAAGTCGAGTATCGGTTTGATTTTGAGTCTTTCTCTTATTTCTTCATTTCTGATTCTATCAGTTCTTTTTACTCCGATCGTTCTTCTGAGGTATTTCATCTCTGCTGCCTGAATTCTGCTCTGATGGCTTTTGTTTAATATGCAATTTTCTGCTCCATATGTCACTGTAAGTCTATATATTGTTTTGTATATTGTCATCTTGGTCTTTGTTGATATTTCTTTGATATTAAGGAATCCTCTATTTAGTGCTTGGAATAGTTTTCCTGTGTTTTCCATTCTGTTTTTAAGACCGTCCTCGATGTCTCCTTTGTTGTTGATTACTGTTCCTAAGTATTTGTATGAATTTGTCTGTATTATTTTTTGTTGGTCTATCATTACTTCTATTTGATCTTCCGTCCCTTGTTTCCTTGATATCTTCATTATCTGAGTCTTCTCTTTGTTTACGTTTAAGTTGTATTTGCTTGCTTCGATGTTCCATTTTTCTAAGTTGTATTTCAGTTTTTCTGCAGTTTCCGCAATTAATACTATGTCGTCTGAAAATATACACATCTCAGCGTTTATCATTTGCATTCTGTTCCAGCCGATGCAGTATTTCTTGAATTTTTCTTACATTCTTTCACTATCTCATCTATTACATTTATGAATAGCACTGGGCTGAGACTTCCCCCTTGTCTAACTCCCTTAGGTGTTTCAAATGGTTCTGACTGTATATTTAACATTCTTACTGTATTTGTTGTTTTCATGTATATACTCTTTGTTGCTTCTATCAGTTCTTCACTAGGATTTTAATAAATTTTGAAAATACTGGAACCATGTAGTTCTCGAACCATTGCAGATCAATTTGACATTTCATAATTCCACAGCAATAAAATCCTTTAAAAAGAAATAAAACCTGTTCGTATAAATTGCAACTACAACTAGAGAAGCAGGAATTCAACAGTTTAGAATTTCCCATTAAATTTTTTAGGTCCCGTTTGACGAATTACCACCCGGTATATTTTCTTGCTAAATTATTCACTATGTATCCACGAAAAAGAATTTAATAATGTCTTAATTTTTTAATATACTTCAAATTCTGCTTTAAAACATTTTTGGTAAAAACGCAGATTAGCGTTTCAATAAATATTTTTAATATAACTAAAGTGTCAATGCCTACAGTTTAAGATTTGCTAAAACATTAGATGTGTATAATAAAATTGAACAAGTATTCTTTTTTTTACGTTTCAGTTTGGTCGTATAAATTTTTTGTTAATTAAAAAGAGAGCTATCATTGTTGGTAAATGCAGCTCATTATAAACTGTTATTATACCTCCATCGTTCTGAGAAACGATCATCGAAAGCAGCGGCCAAATGTTTTCGCGAACAAAAAACGTCGAAAAGGCACCACCATTATGTTGGTACGTACAATATATTTTGCAACAATCCTTAGCATTTTAGATCAATCCAATTAAAGTGAAGACCGTTAGGCCGGCCCTGTTTTTATTCACTACTGTCCCCTTGAGATGGCCATTAGCAATCTCGCAACAAACTGGACGCGATGTTGACAAGTGCCAAATAATTTCTTTAATTTATGGAAAGTATATGCGATGTTAATTTAAAAAAATTGTAAATAATCGCATCTTTGAAAACTATATTGCCATAAAAATTCCGTGATTATATCAAAGTTGTACTACGTAAATGTTTTTTGGTTTTATTGGTGTAAGAATGTCTTCCATACGCCGGCCATCTTTTTATTATTCTTTAATTCATTTTTCTAAATAAGTCCCTAATAAATTAATTATTTACTCCCTACACCCACTAATTAAACAAATTTTAGAGCTGGTTTTGTTATGTTTGTACCGGTTCAAGGTTTTAGAATACCTTTTTTATAAAGAAGTGCCCATTGAAAGTGGACCACTGCTTTGAAAGCCCAGAAGAGCTCGTTTGTTTAATTCTGAAGATGTTGTTTTCTCATAATAGATAGTAAAAAATAGAACATGACCGAGTGGAAGATATGGACGGCTTAACTTCGGAGTTCAGGCGACACCCAGATTTCATTACACCCGTTAGACGAGAATATTTCTAAGATGAAGGTTAGGAAAATGAAGAAGACTTACTGAAAGTCACAAACATAGTATATACAAAAATCTTTCAGTTGCAGTGTGGAAACGTCTGTGGGCCCAAACGAGTCCTTTATGTATAATTTACAAGTGTTGAGATTTTATACGAACGTACAGGGAGGGTAGATGATAAATAAAATATTTAAAAACGGGTGAAAATAGAAACAAAAATACTTTTGTTTGTAGGTATTTTTTTAAACCAAGATAATATATTGAAAGTAGCTGTGTGATCTAAACACAGTGCTAATATTGATGTACGGATCGAAAACATCAATACTAACTCTCTTAATAGACGGGTATAGAATCCTTCGTGATAGATACGCGTCGATTTCACGCCACAAGTAGAATTAATGCATTTCAATGTGAAGTTAAAGGACGCACAGATCATTGCAATCCTCACTAAAGCTCGCCTATTCGTCAAAAACTGCTAGGAAAAGCTCGTTCATATTAAACCACTGTGTAGCTCTCCTGCCGGATCTATTGTCGGCATATTGTAAAAAAAATCAAGATGAATATATATATATATATATATATATATATATATATATATATATATATATATATATATATATATATATATATATATAAGTAAAAAAAACAAGATAAATAAAATAATTTACGAAACTCAAAGTACAGTAGGATAAAAGGCTAGAGATAGTGGTTATAGCCATAAGTAGCATAGTAGGTGCTACCAGAAATAAAAAATAATAAAAAGACAAAACATTACCAAAAATATTTTTAACAATCTGAAATTTAAAATTAAAGAAAGTTGGTACCGTCTAAAACATTGGCAACAACGCTTGACAGACTTACTCTTCAACCTCTTAGCCATCAGAGCAGTCACATGATTTTTGCATCTTACCATTTACCAACTTTTTTTAATTAAAACTGGTATTCCCTCTCACTGTACCGTTAGTCTGTGAAAATAACAGCAATATAATTGTTCAATAGATATCTAGCTCACCCACGTCTAACAATTCATTAACATTTTTTTTATTTTTCAGCGTTTATTAGTACTCCCGTTAAATAAAAATATGCACATTTTACAATAACAATCATAAAAGGGAAATTAAGTTGGTAATCAATATTTTGGGATTTTAATAATGCTAAAAATATTATGTAAGAACTGTATTATATATATATATATATATATATATATATATATATATATATATATATATATATATATATATATATATCTTGTACAAGAGAAGAGGTAACATATTTGGAACATATTGTGCGAAACAATTCACTTACTCCATTACATGCGAATTAAATATCAATTTGAAATTTTTCAGCACCAGACACGAGAAAAAATTTGACAGTTTTTAAGAAAAGTAAGTTTTTGCCACAAATATATAAATGATTAAGTTATTAGAGCCATTACTTAATTTACTTGGAAAAGATATCAAATTCACTGGTCTTTAAGCTGAAAAAAAAACGGCTTTTGATACGGTAAAGAATATTCCCTGCTCGGAACGTATTCTAGCTACGTTTGACCCAAATGCTCATAAAACTATATACACGGATGCTAGTATTTTAGGAATACAAAAAAAAACAGATGAAGAAATGAAACCAGTAGGTTCCTTTTCAAAAACATTGAACAAATATTAATAGAATTAAAAGCCATTTTTAGAATTCCTTGCAATTAAAGAAGTAATAATATTTTGGCAGTACTAGCTAATAAGAAAAAAATTTGTAGTTATTACTGATCACAAGCCCCTTACGGGAAAAAAACTTCTTAAAAGACGAGATGAATAATTAGGAGATACGACACATTTATTTTCACAATTTGAATTTGAATTCAAAACAATAATCGACAAAAATGATAGATAGATCCAAAGATTTTGGAATAGAGTTAATAACAAAAATTCACAAATTTTATAGTCATATCTATGCTGGTAAAGTAACAAACAAAATTAGAAATTTTTACCACATTAAGAATAGGGATTCCCTGGCAAAAATGCCAGATCTGCTGTAAAAATAAAACAAGAAAAGGTCCAAAATATAGTCTTTTGTCACATTTGGGTCCGCAAAAAGAACCTTTCGAAATAATGTCCTTAGATACAATAGGAGGATTTGGAGGCAATCGTTCGTCAAAAAAATACCTCCACTTACTTGTCGACCACTTTACCAGAATGCGTTTGCATTTACTTCTAAAAATCAGACGACAAATGATGCTATGAAATTAATTGTCAAAGTTCAAGATAAACACCCAATGAAAACATTATTGGACATATGTGGAAAAAAAATTGACGAAGTTAGACTAGGTCCATTGCAAATAAAAAAAAATCTCAAATATATTATATAACGTAAACATTGGATACAAAAGGGAGGAAAGACTTGAATTATTTTCACGTTTCAACACTAATGCCTTGTGATAAACCATAAATTGTAATGGTTTATCATATCTCTTTTGGTAGCAGAATGTAAAAATAAAATAACAGATTGCGTTGTACCTCTCACAGAATAAATAGTTTTAGGTTATGCTATGGAACCTGGCATATGACGGAGTTATGCATTGTTAATACGGAGAGGGTACAACCCCCTTCGCATTCGCGGATGACCTCGCTATACTGGTAGTGGCCCGGGATGAGCCAGATCTCAAATACCGGGTTCGGAACGCAGGCCGCGTCGTGAAAAAAATGGATCACGCAGCACGGACTGAAACTTGCGACAGAGAAAACCGAAGCCATCATTCTTAAGGCGAAAAGGAACAGGCAAAGTGTTGAATTGCAATGTGCGGGAGCATGTCTAACACCCAAGAAACAAGTAAAGTACCTAGGAGTGACATTGCACCAGAATGGAAATGGGGAATGGGAAACACGTGCGGGAGGCCAACATTGGGGGACCCAAATCTGAAAGGAGAAGGGTCTTACACGGTGTTGCACAGTCGATCGTCCTCTACGCGACACCAGTCTGGAGAGAGGCGGTAGAGATAACGGCCTATAGGAGGCTCATGACACAAGTGAACAGAACAAGTCTTTTGCGAGTATCATGAGCCTACAGGGCTGTGTCTGCGTCAGCCTTGTGGACCATCACTGGATGTGTTGCGTTACATGTTTTGGCGTTGGAAAGAAAAGAGCTCTATGAGAGAAGAGGTCTAAACCTTACTATGGCGAGAGAAGACAGGAAAGGGAAAGGTCAATTGAAAGATGGTAAGAAAAGAGGAACAGCACGGAGGATGTGGCACAGTGGACGAAAATGCTGATCCCGAACATAAGAGATTGGGTGGACTGTGGCCGCAGGCGACTGGATTATTTCCTGACGCAGGTGCTCACAGGACATCGGTGTTTTAGGGCCTACCTCTCTAGGTTCGGACAGGCTGATACAGATGAATGCCTATGTAGGCGTTCGGCGTAAACTTAACGACAAGAGGGCATTTTAAAGTACCTCGGGAACTATTTCCGGGAGTACGAAGAACGAATCCTTCACTAAGGTCAGTCAGAAGGCGTCCTGGACTGAGATGTCTTTTGAAGATTCCAGACCCCCCTCTATTAATTAAGACGAAAAAAAAAGGTTGCGTGATTGTTTGAAGTGAAGTATCATTGACATTTAGAAATTATATGACACAATTGTCAAACAAATAATACTTTGTAAGAAATAGCATTGTTCTTCATTCTCCTTTTAGGTTTGTATATTTGTTATGTTATTTGTACATGAATATTGTAATTTATACGATAATAAACTCTTTTTAAATGAATTCAAACTGTTGTTCAATCTTTTCGCAAGAATAAGAGTATAATATTACAGAAATATCAGTAATTAGAAATGAAATACTGGCCTAAGGTGGAAATAGTAACTGGATGGCATAGCGATGCACCATAAAGACCGTTTTAATTTGTTAATCGACAAAGTGACATCCTACCATTTTACCGCTTCTTATAAAAAAGGAATGTGTAAATAATTACTTAATAGTTTTGAAAGTATTTGTTGTTTATCTGGTTATGCAAGTAATTAGATAAATTAACTAATCAGTTCATAAAATTAAAGTATCCTACGAGCCGATAGTTATAGTTTCTCTGACAAGAAAAGTCCAACAAAGGTAAAAAGGTATCTTTGTAGAAATTACGGTCTCTTTGTATAGTAAATGTCAGATTTTATTGGTTTTTATTTAACTTCATTTAATTACAGGAATCATTTCATACATATACTAAATTTTCACCTTCAGAATTGATTTATGCTGATTAAAATAAATGGTCATAAAAAACAGCGCTACTTTATACCAATTAATTCAATTATGTGGGCAAACATAACTCAAGCTCACATAATAAGATAAAAAATATATTATGCAACACTGATAGTCTGTTTAACTGATAGGTAACATTGGGTTATATTATAATGTATTAACAAGAAATTATTGGTAACGTGCCTACTAAAATATGAAATATACAAAAAATACAATTTTGTTATAATTTATTAATATTAAAAACTTAAGTACTAAATCATAAGAATTGCTTATTATTTTCGATAATACAAACAATAATTAAATAAATGGTTAATGACGTACAGAAGCACATAATGCAACTGTCTGAACCGATTCATCCAGAACCGTTCCCGTCCGTGCTTTCCAGCTTCGTGAGTTTCTAGATGGGAACTGAATGCCATTCTGACTACTCATTTCGAACGCATTAATAAATGCTAAAGAACAATTCTGAAAAGTACAAAGATACAAAATGGTTATCAATAAAGACAGAAATCGATAAAAGTCAAAAAGAAATTCTGACGTGAAAGTCAAAAAGAAAGTGTCCTCTCCGGAGTTCCACAGGGAAGTATCATTGGCCCTCTTTTATTTTTGATTTTCGTCAATGATTTAAATCAACGATAGCTCAACATGTTTGGCTTGGAATCCATTAGATAATTTTTCTGATGAAAGTGTTCGAGTAGAAAACGTTGAACAGCAATCAGGTTGTTATGTCACTCAATTTGCTGACGATACCACAGTTGCACTAAATTCCAATATTTTTTTCCTGTAATACAAAAAGTAAACTGTCTTGTAAAAAGAATGACTCATTACTGTTTAAATAATGCCCTAATCTTAAATGGATCAAAGACCAATATGGTAACCTTTTCACCTTCTACTATGCAAATAAGTCCATTAGTAATACTTGACAATGGATCAGTGGTAAATAGCCACTCCACTAAGTTGTTAGGTGTTTACCTGGATTCTAATTTGTCTTGGAGCTCTCACGTTGATTATGTAGTGGGAAGATTGTCTGTGCACTGTTATGTTCTATGGCAACTTAGGAATTTTGTCTCCCTAGATATCTTAAAACTTTACTATTTTGCTCATGTACAGTCAATTTTGCAATATTGCTTAGTTTGTTGGGGAAATTGCTCGCGAATTAATGAGGTGCTTGTTCTTCAAAAAAAAAATTATTCGTACCATGACGTTTAGAAGGCGCTTAGATTCCTGTAGACCAGTTTTTAAACAATTAAATATTTTAACTGTAATTTCGCTGTATATTTTCAGTTGTGTTGTTTATGTAAAGTCACATAGATGCAATTTTATTTGCAGAAATGATGTTTCCTTAATGAGTGGTTACAATTTTCGTTACAGAAATGATTTGGTGACCCCTGTTCGTCACTTGACCGTTGTAGGCAAGGGTTATTACCCAACATGCGTTCGTTTGTATAATAAATTTACCTAATTATGTTAAAGAGTCAAATGTTTATGTATTTAAGAGAACAGTAAAAGATTTACTTCTGGTAAACACTTTCTATTCGATAGAGGAATACTTGCAGGCATCTTTTTAACAATTTGTATGTTTTTGTGTATATTTTATATGTTTTTATGTTAACTGTTTTTATGTACTTATAGTTTTTACTGAGCATAGATTGTATTTGACGCATTTCAATACTTGTAAAAGTCAGATGAAATAAAGAATATTGATTGATTGGTTTTATAACAAGTTGTTTAAAATTTCACTTATTCCGAGTTGCGGTATAATAGGCAGCACGGTTTTCGGATTGAAAGATTTCAAGTGAGTGTCGTAAAGTTTTATTTTTCATTAGAAGAGGTTTTTGCCATCTCAATATCGTAAGTCTAATTTTTTTTTATTTATTTGGCCCAATGGAGAAAAAAGAAACATCAGAGGCAATCAATTTCGTTGGAAACGAAAATTGCAATTTTAGATCGTTTAGGAAAAGGAGAAGGATCTACGGCAATTGGAAAACATTTTATTTTAGGCGTATCAACTGTAAGAGCAATTAAGTAGAATTCTTTGTGGCAATAATGTTAGAAGATTCTAAGGATTACAGAGCAACAACTAACACATCCACGGAGGAAGCTAGACTACCTTAGGAAAGGAATGTCAAACATTTAGAACGTTTCAAACAACGAGAAAAAAGTTAGTAGGTATCGGCATAGCTCGCAACAAAGGAAAAAATATAATAAAATATTTGTACTTAACCTACGGTCTTAGTCAAATCCGTAATAAATTCCATTTTTGACCCTTGACTACAGAATTTACGACAATAAAACATTAAAAACTTCTAATTAAATTGAATGCGTCAATGATTCTATAGAATGTAGTATCTGAAACAATTTAAACGGGAGAAACTCAAAACCAATAGAAATTTTTACAGCAAACATTGTACAGGAAAAGGCATCACTCGTAAAAACTAAAGTAAGTATCTAATTGGTCTAATAATATAATTTTGATGTTTAATTGTTAAGACAATTTGTAAAAACAAAATATGCTCAGAAAAAAATAAAAATATTAAGTTTGACTTTATACCATTATGATAAAAATACATTTTGTTTATTTAGAAAATATAATTTAAGTTAGTTTTGCGGGACAGCGGGACAAAGGACGGGACAGCCAAAATAGCTCCGGGGCGCTCTGCGGGATGGGACGGGAAGGCTGAAAGTTCTATAGGCTATAGTGCCAAGGATGGTGATAAATTATTGACTGACTACGCCAATCCTTAACCAATGGAATCGTGAAAAGAGTCGAATTAGGAACTGTCGTTCCTTGAACAAACGATATTTTAATGCTTTCTAGAGGGGTAATGTTAAAGTCGTTCGTGAAGTGGTCCAGAACGGGAATTGCAGCATAGAAATTATAACTTGGAAAAATTATTCGTACTGATGTCTGTTTTTTTAACAATTACATATTTCTTAATATTGTTCTGAAGCTAGTTTCTTGTGGCATTTTAAATTAATTACTATTTAAATGGGAATAAGCCACAATTAAATATAGTCCTAAAAGAAACAGATGGTAAAAAGAGAAAAATCAAAGAAGCGGCTCTAATTATGCTAAATGAGACCAATTGTGTCGCGAATTCCTCGGCAGAATGTAGTAAGATCTGGTTACCCATATTGAAAGAGGAAGTTATTAAAAGGAAAATACCAGTATTGGTAAGTCAGTAACATATAGAGAATACATCATTTATGTTTTTTTAAATAACAAACATATAATATCGGAATTTGGTGTTTATTGAAGGTAAACTAAATGCACGATCAAATACTTACCATGTCGGGATAGTATTATGAGGTTTTTTCCTGGTTTTTCCCTCATAATTTACTATGGAATCACTAACAGGAGAATTTTACTGCCATCATGGCATGTATTTGTCTTTTTAAAAACGAATTACATGTTATGATCTTTTCTGACGGATATTCTCAAGTTAAAGTTGATTTCATGTAATCGAATGAACTATCTTATAAGTAAAGTCGTCCCAGGAACGCAACTCAACAATATTGGCAATATCATTTTAAAGTCGTCTACTTTAAAATGTATAATGTATGTCTGAATTGTCAATATAGATGAGTCAGATAAAATTAAATTATTAGAAGAATTTTTCACTAAGTAACAAAAAACAAAATTTGTTTAATTTACTAATGTTTGTATTTTGAGAACGATTTCCGAAGTGGAAATTGAAACGTCAATAAACGTATTTTAACCTTTAATTGTGGCTTATTTCCATTTAAATAGTAATTAATTACATATTTAGTTTAACGGCCGGTTTCACAAAGTAAAGTTACCTTGCGGTGAAGAGATAACCAGCGGTTACCCTGGATATCCTAACCTAATTTCGAATTTCGTTTTGTTGACAATGACAGAGTGTAGACAGACACGTAAATTATTAATTAATCAGATATGGATTTATATGATGTAAATGCTTTTAGCAGTGACGAGGAAGCTGGCAGACCAAGAATCATTAGGCACAGAACAAATCATTTTGAAGAACTAGACCATGAAGATTATTTCTGTCGGTTTAGATTCTCAAAGAACACAGTTGAAAATATTTTGGAGCAAATTGAAGATACATCTCTATAAAGATAGAACATTTTGTGGGCTACATTTTATAATTTTAATTTTAACTTGGAAGAACAAACAACCACTACTTAGAACAAACTACCACACTAGAACAGAACTTGAAAATGAGAATAATATTTGTATATTGTTTTCGATCTAACGTGACAAATGTGTCATCTATACAGGTCAATGTCCATAATATTTACTGACAATATTCCATAAAAATCTGATTATTGCCCATAATTTCCTACCAACATAAGAAAAATAAAACGAAACCTAATGTTAAGTGACCATAACCGAATCTGTGAATGTGAAACGGCATCTGTCAGTTAAACCAGGGGTAAAGGTTACTTAACTCCTAGGGTTAACCACTGATTGTGAAACTGGTCGTAAGTGTGGTAATTTTATTCTAGAAAAATGTATTCTCTTTCTAAATAAGTCCTCAGTCTACCTTATTACGCGCATTTATTATTTTTTAGTTTTTTATTACTTCCTTTACCTCTTCTACTGTTGGGTTTTGTAGTTGTTGTGTTCTTGGTTTTTTGTATTATTTGTGTTTCTCTCATTGTTATTTTCTCTATGTCGTTTTATAAGTCCTAATCTTATCTTGTCAACCTCAGTCCTTAATGTATTTGTTATTATTATCAAAATATAAATAAAACTAATATAATAAATCTAAAAGTTTATTACAAAATTGAAAAACAATTTCGTCCAAGTGCAGTTATATGAAAAATATTATCAGTAATAAAATTAAAAATTGAATCACAGTAAATTCTTATTTTAAATGATTGAAGATACTAATATAGTAGTTTACAAATAGGATTAACGAAAATTTGTTATGGAATTGTGCCAAATTGTTATTAAAAGAACACTAAAAAGTAATAGTACATACTATATACTATATAACAGTATCATACATATTAATTTTTTTGATTAATTATATTTATGTTTGTGTATATGTAGATTATATAATATCCATAATACAGTCTCAAATGAAATGTTCGTTACCTTCCCCTGTTGTTTCTAACCCCATATATTATACCCAATTGTCATACAATTTTCAGGCGTCGTCAGGCTATCGTATTGATGGTAGCCCGCCGCATCGTTTGTCCTCAACTGACCGCCATTCCAATAATCTAATTGTCCATCAGTGTCATTATCTCTATGTATCCTCTCCACCTTCATTTTAGTTTAGCTATGCTTTAACAATTGTTATTTGCAGAGATATCCAAAAATATGTCTCATCTAAGACATTCTTGGATATTTCTACCAATCATATTTCATGCGTTTCATTCTATTGATGGTATTGTGCTGGTTGAGTGCTAAAGGGTACCCCCCGTGAGGATTGGCAACATGCCCTCACTCTAGAATTCAGTTTTTTTACGTTCTATATGATTAAAAATAAGGCTCAGCGCCCCCCCTACCCCCAAAAACGTTAATAGTTAGTTTTTATTTGTTTAGGTCGAATGCAATCAATTTAAAAATTTCAAAAAATCCACACTCATAGTTGAGTTGTCTAGTTTTTATAAACCCCTAGGTTGAGTGTACATAACCTAATGCGTTTTTTTTTTTTAAACTTTTTTTGGAGGTGGCTGCAGCTCCAATTTTTTTTTGTTTTGTGTATTTGATCAAAAATTATATCTCTGATTTTTTTCACATTTTTACGTATAGTGCGTCATCTTCAAAAATCCAAAAATCTGTTTTTTATGGGTTTTGGGGGGTTATCTCCATTTTATATACTTCAAAATAGATTAAATCAAGGTTTTTTTATAGTTTATATATATTTTAAATTAAATAAGGCTTTTAAAACATTCAAAAATTGGGCGAAACACCTTTAAACCCCCCCAAAAAATATGTTTTCACGATTTTTAAGGGTTTTGCTTCACGATTTTATGGGTAATCATATTTTTTGAAATCCATGCAACCTGAATCAATGGATAATACAACAATGAAGTAATGGATATACAAGTAGGATACAAGTTGTGGGTAAAGTTTTGGCGGTGTAAATTTTGTTTGTAAATTTCAATGTATTAGTCTTTAGTTTCTACAAGGAGACTTTATCCAAACATAAATATTAACATATATATATATATATATATATATATATATATATATATATATATATACACTTTTGTTTTTGAACTTATATGTCGTCTATAAATTCCGGTAGATTTATAAGATAGATGGATAGGTTTTGATACTCTTAGTAGAATATATCCTTTGTGTTATTTTACATATAGTAAAAGTATTCTAATTGGATATAATAAGTGAATAATTCGTGCAAAAAGTCTGTATCTAGCTGTATATATGGCACGACAGAACTAACTATGCTCCCCACCAAATTATATATCATCAAACTATATCGTTTGACATAGCTTCATTAACATACGCAGCCTGTTGTTTGGAATCCTTCATAGTTACATTGACTTCTTTTCCGCAATATTTTTCTTGAAGACTTCTTCGCAAGGAAGAAAATAAGAACATGAGCAGATGAAGAATAATCAGGAAGACTATCACACCGAAGCACGTGCCTACAGTGGGCCCTGGCTTTGTCCAATCTACTATTTTGTAAATAAACGTAAATCCATCTCTGAAACAAAAAATTCAATCAGTGAATATATATATATATATATATATATATATATATATATATATATATATATAAAGATATATATAAGATATATATATATATATATATATATATATATATATATATACACTTGAGTGTAAATCAATAAACTCAAAAGCGATATTTGAGATTACACCTTCTGTTTTAATGTAAGAAGTATGAAAATAACAAGATGTAATGTGCAAACAGTAACTTTATTATTGAACTTACAAAAACCGCTATTTCATTATTTGGAAGACGCATTATAAAAACAATATGCTATACGAACAGAGTTTCTCAAATATTCATCATTGGAACTATCCCAAGAAAGAAGTAATGAACAGAGAAATCATCAATTATGAAATGAATTTTTTTATTTTTCAATATCTGATATTACCACCCCTATTCCTAATTACACTTTCCAGTCGATTTCGCATGGATCGGATGACTTTTCTAATAAATTCTTGAGGCATTGCTCCCCATTCATCATTAAGCGCAGCACTCAATTCCATTATGCTCCTTGGTGCATGATTTCTGTTTCGAACCCTTCGTTTAAGCTCATCCCAAACATACTCTATTGGATTTATGTCCGGGCTCAACGCAGGCCAATTTATTGTAGGTATACCGATCTCAGTCAGAGGGGTGGTGGTGACTCGTGCGGTATGACATCGTGCATTATCATGCAATAAAATAAAGGCATCACCAATAAAACCCACTAATAGAACCACATTTCCTCCAAAATATCTCTGATGTAACGATCCGCCGTTAAACCTCCACCACGTCCTCCACCAGGCACGAAAACCAACTCGGTTTTCCCATCCATGGAAATGCCTGCCCAAAATATACAAGAACCGCCTCCATATGACACAATTTCTCGTATGCAACATTGAGCAAATCGTTCTCCTGGCCTTCTATAGACTCGACGCCTCTTTTCGTTGCCATGTAGGCAGATCCTACTTTCGTCGGAGAATAATACCTGACTCCATTGATAGTCGTCCCAATCCAGATGTTTGCGAGCAAATTCTAGTCGCCTTTACTTCTGGGCTGCAGTTAGCTTGGGACTCGTAGCTGCCCTTTTTGGTGTCAGGTTGGCTGCTTTAAGTCTCCTTCTGACTGTCCAAACGCTAGTAACCACACCTCGGACCTCTCTAAGCTCTTCTTTGAGATTAGCACCAGTCAAATGTCGATTTCTCAGAGATTTAGATACAAGAAATCGATCATCTCTCTTTGTCGTTGTTCGTTTACGGCCTCCTCCTTGTCGGCGGACATAATCACCAGTATCTTGGTACCGACGATATACTCGGGACACAGCAGATTGGCTTAAATTTAGTCGATTTGTCACGGCTCTCTGGCTCAGGTCTTCTCTCAATAATGCTACTGCTTGAGCTGCTTTGACAGATGTGGTATCCATTCGTTGTGCAGTTGCGAACTTAATTGACTCATGTTTTAGTGCATCGCTATGGAAATTGATGCCTACGATGTTAACCGAACGCGTTAAGTCGGTGCGTGTCGATTTCAATGAATCAAATTCTGACCCCCTCTCTACGTGTTGCATTATTTATCAAAAACCAAAACTTTTTTCAAACTCAATAATGAGGATAATACAATATAGGATAGTACAATAAATATTATTAAATTTACACCTTTTAGATTGAAACAGGGGATAGACTTTCGCAAAATAATTTTGAGTCGATTTTTTTTGCACTCAAGTGTATATATATATATATATATATATATATATATATATATATATATATATATATATATATATATATATATATATATATATATATATATATATATATATATATATAAATATGCGTGTATTTGGTGTACATTTGAACTAAAAAATTACAAAAAACATAAAAAAACGGCTTCGGCTAAAAATAAAATAAAAAAAAATTTTAACAAAAAATGAGCGCAAGCCAACAAAAAATTAATAATACAAAAAAACCCTTGAACACCAAGTCTCCGAACTGGGTGCAGCCCAGAGCGGAGGCTTGGGGCCCAAGCAAGAAATTTCAGTCTTCAGAAAGGGATAGTCTGGAGTGATTCCTGTTTACACTCGAATTAATACACCTCGCTCCAATGAATTGTTACATCCGAACGTAATTCTAAAGGGTGAACAAGTCTTACAGGCTAGGTTCAATTAAATTGCTTGCTTGCTTGGTGTAAAGTTGACTTTCTGGTAGAGAATTGGCATAGGTTCTGCCCAACAATAAATTTTGTAAAGAGTTTAACTCTCAAAAAATACATTGCCGAATGTTTTATATGCAGGTATATAGTATAATACCTCTATAGTTCTTGCAATGAAATTGATCACTTTTTTATATAGTGAGCATTTTATTCCCTTTAGCCACTCGTCTGGTGTCAATTCATTCTGTCATATAAGTACTATTTGTTTATGTATTGCTACCAAAAGTTGGTCACCAAATTTGTTATACATTTCAGAATAGATTCAGTTAATTCCTAGGGCATTTTTAAGCTTTAAGTTTTTGACTGGCACTTGCCAATTCTTCTCTAGTTGGTGCTTTAAGGTGTTTAGTTGATCTATGTTTTTCTATGATTTTCTATGATTTTCTACGATCTGCTACGATTTTCTATGATTTTCTATGATTTTCTATGATTTTTTATGGTTTTCTTATGATGTTCTATGATTTTCTATGATTGTCTATGATTTTCTATGATTTTCTATGATTTTCTATGATTTTCTATGATTTTCTATGATTTTCTATGATTTTCTATGATTTTCTATGATTTTCTATGATTTTCTATGATTTTCTATGATTTTCTATAATTTTCTATGATTTTCTACAGTTTTCTGTGATTTTTTATGATTTTTTATGATTTTTTATGATTTTTTATGATTTTTTATGATTTTTTATGATTTCTACAACGTGACTTAAATAATTCTTGACGGCTTTTCTTCATATTATCTCGTTTTATGTCGTAGATACACTTTTCCCCTCTTCTGAGTCATCTACATACTCTTCTTCTTTTATTTTCGCATGCAACCTGCTTACTGAGTTCTTTTACTATATATTTCAAAAGCATTTGATAAATTGTAGCACAAATGCCTTGTTCTCCAACCAATATTGCCTTATATACATTTGTTCTTCGGCCAATATTGCCTATGACATTTCAGCTACGGATAATCTTAATTTGGCTACATTTGTAAACAATACTTTAATACTATCGGTTGCATAGTCATTTTAAAAACAGAGGGTAAGCAATCTAAAAAATCTAATGGCCCATTAAAATTATCTAATGGAAAGCCATCATAAATGGCCATATCAATTTTACTTATTTCGTGACGATCGCCTCAGCATTTTACCATAGAGAAAATTAATATGCAACGCGAGTATAGAAGCTCGCTTCAAAAAATAATATTAAAAGATAACAGCAACTTATATATATCAAGTGTTAACCATAGTTTGTATGTGTGGTGACTGTGGTGTAAGTCTAACGTTAAAATCGTAAATCAAAAACGAGAAATATTAGCTGTAGATTAATAAAAATTAAGACATGACTTACTTATTAGTTCCGCCTGCAGAATAATAAATTAATGTGAATATTGTATAAGTAAAGCCCAAAATAACAGTATAAATTACATGCAAAAGTCTAATTGGGTGTGCTACAATCCATAAATCTAAAAACATCATTACTGTGTTATTTCCATGAACGAAATAATTGATAGCGGGAGTCGTAACTTTTTTAGCTAAAACAAAAAACATTTTATTGTTAAAAATTTATATTTATAAAGGGTGACCTATTTAGGTTGGAAACACCTCTGTAGAACTTGGAGTTATTAACCGATTTTACCCAATTTTATTTAAAAATGCGAAGTAATAAAGAATGTAATTCGGGAAAAAGAATAAATTTTTTTTACAGATACTACTGGAGAAAATAGAGAATTTTGATTAATTTGTTTACTACAAAATTAAGATTAGTGCGTCACTGGGTTTGGAGTGTCTTCAAATAGCTATGACAAAACTGACATAAAAATAAAATTAATAATATATTAACAATGCTAGAATATTTTAATAATTACAAACTCACTATCGCCATGGAAGCTTTTGTCCAGAAGTAGATGTTTTATATACAGGGTGTTCATTTGTGACATTGGCTTGGTCAGTTTCCGAATTTTCAGATGTTATTCGTTGTAAGTATATTTTTATATAATTTTTTCATAGTTATTTGGAGATACTCAGGGGCGTAGTCCTTTTTTTAAGTTTTCAATTTAAATAGGTCACGTGGTATATATAATAATAAATTTATTTTCTTAATAATAGAAATACAATCATTACAATAAATTGCCATTACGAAATAGTAAACGAAGAAACAACAGCAAAACCAAAAAGGTTCTCATCACAAACACACCCGAGTGCGAGTGAATAATAAAAGTAAAATATAATGGCATGTCTCGCAAAACAGAAAACAAAAAACAAAATAGTATATCAATGGAAGGCAACCGTATATACGTATTTCTGACTATTAATCGTCTTCAGTACGGTGCAGCCAAGTTTGAAAAGGAGTATGTTAACTTGAGAAAGGATCACTACAAGAGCAATGCAACCAATTTGTGGCATTAGAGTTATAAGACCCTGATGGTTTCCAGGACAACAACTAACAATAACCACGGAGAAAACTACAGCTACCTGAGAAAAGAAATGCCAAACGTTAAAACGCTTAAAACAAACGGAAAAGGTTAATACAAGTGAATAATAAAAGTAAAATGTAATGTAATATACTATTTGGTTTTTTGTTTTCCTGTTTTGCGAGACATGCCATTACATTTTATTTTACTTTTACATTACATCGAGCTCTCGACATCCTCTTTAATGTCTTCTTCAGGGCTTTAGAGGTGTTAGTCTCCCGAGCCCCCAGTCACTACTACACTGATCACTAACCAATGCATTACTGCTACTGGGAACAGAGGACGGTTCAGTTAGCCCGGGAGTTGGCGCGAACATTTATGACGGCGGGATTTTGATTGGAGGGTCGAGCGGGCGATATTTTCTTTATAAGAGATCGTCATGTCAAAGGTAACCGGATGCCGTCATTTTTTTTATTGAGACAATTTGACCTTTTTTTAATTTCTATGGTTTCTATTACTTCTAAGCATTTAAAGTTAGTTTCAAGCTAGTTTTGGACTTAAGAGCTCTAACTCAAAAACATCAATATAATCTGGATGCCAAGATAGTCGGACATGGGAGGGAATGAACAGGACAATTTCCTAATATCCTTACTAGACACCGCTGGCCCACTCTTCCTGTAGACTGGAATCTTGAGTATTGGTCACGATGGCCTTCCGGAGCTTTTATCAAGAAGCTTCCTAAACTCCCAAGCTGCGGGTGGGGATATGATATAGGCTACGGTTTAGGTCGCGCTGCATTCCAAGAGTTTTACAACTCTCCTACTTAATAGTAGGAAATGTTTCCAAGACCATCATCAAACCTCAGAATAAATTAAGTACCAGAATTAGTCAAATAAAGAGATACTATATTATAATATTATATTATAATATAATTATAAAGAGAAACAAAATCACTGCACTATTATCAACAATTACCAAAGAGATTATGTAACTAATAAAAGAACATATAAGCAACAATGCAATCAGACACTACACAAAAAAATGACTCGTATGGACAATATAAATAACGCAACAATTTTTGTAGAACCTCAGCTCCGAGTGACATGTATGTTCACGCAAGTGATAATAGCAGTGCATAAACATAAATGTTGCATCTTAATATTATAAACATGAGGTTTTTACTTGTTTTGGGTAATTACTTTGCCATCATTAAAGATTACATTGCTACAAACATATGAATGTTAATGTTGAAAGAATTTGAATGAATTGTATATTAGGTCATATTTGATAATACTTACGATTATATATAACAGACCAGTAGATAGTGGTAATCGCAAAGGCAGTAGGTGTCGTTACAGTGTTTAATAACCAGTAAACAGGATAAAGTTTTAGGGTTTTTTCTTTTGTACTGTGCATACTTTTGTATTTAGATGCCAGCACTGCCGTAAGAAGCATCAAAAATCCTATAAGAGCTTGAATTGTACATCCCGTGTATCCCCAGTTGGTCAAATAAATCGGATATTTGCCGCTACCGCTGCCTTCTATTATTGAAATTATCCACGTAATAAAAAATACTAACATTACAATTGTGCGATATATAAGGTACTTGATATTAGGTTCAGTCTTATTTCTCTGCCACTGAAACAAAAAAAAATAATTAAAATAGATTCTAGACAAAATTATTCATCCGAGAGCAGTGAAAACATGTCGTGATAGAGGAACTCTTCTTGTTTGATCCTGATCTATAATTTTGTAAGGTGAGATTATATCGACTACAAAAAATTTCTATCCAAAGAAACTAAACAATGACAAGAGTTTATTTGTAATTTTATAACGTGTGTTCCAATATTAATTTTTGCGGCATACTTCTAATAAAAGTTGAGATCTCGTCCTGGTGGAGGAGCTCTTCATGCTATCTTGATCACTACTTCTGTAAAGTGAGCAGTGCAGGGTGTAAACTATGGAACTGGATAAGTACTATCGAAGATAAAGAAAAACTTAGTAAGCCAAACCGTGATGAGGCTCATCAAGAACCGAAAAAACTACAGCAGGCATTTACGTATCATTGAAAAATAAGAATTTATTGGGGATGATACTGTAACAAACACGCTTAAGCTGCATTTAGATAAATCTAGACGCCTAGATAAATAACCTACTTTTTTCGACTTTTTGCCTGAAATATCTCGAATTTTTTTACGTACATATAGGTATGTAAAAATACTGATTTTCGTTCCCTCCTACAGATTTTGTCTCTTACTGGTAGGTCACGTTTATTTCAGCTCTCGCATGGTATTCGACACTGCCTATCAAAAATACAGACGTAACGTCAGAGAGACACGGCCTGTAAAGGGACGATTCCGACAACGACTGCAGACAGCAACTGCAGAGACGTTGTCGCCTCGTTGACGATTCTATCATCTGACTGCAACTGCTGTCCGGCAGAACATCAGTTGCTGTGTCGCCCGACGACACACTTGAGCACAGTACTGCCACTAGTGCCGTCGTGAAGTTGGATGACATGGAAGTATTGACAAATGAAGAAAGTGATTATTTTATTGATCTAGTTTCTAAATATTCCTATTTATTCTACTGCAAAAATGCGAATTATAAAAATTCATATCTCAAAGAAAAGGTTTGGAATGATATCGCCCAAAAAGTGAATAAAATCTTTTGAAAAATATTTCATAAGAGCCTTCCTCCTGTCTAGTCAAGTACAATGGTTGTGTAGAATTTCTCTTAAAGCAATGATACAATAATAAATTGTCATCATCTTCTTCTTCTTGCAGTAAAACTTGCAGCATTTCGTAATTCATATTTTTTTATGTTATACCCAACCTCAACGGTTTTATGTCGTCACGTAACTGAAGTACCTGCTGCTGACTTCGGAATGAATACGACGGCAACTGCTGAATCAATATGACTGCTAATGCCGTCGGCCGCCAGCAGTCAGTGTCGGAATTGTACCTTGAACCTCGATAACAATCTACGTAAACAACATCCCTGTCCGCGACAAACTAAACTTCTTGGCTAAATAGTTTGATTAGGTGGAGGATAGTACATAATGAGACAAAAAGAAATTTCTGTACTAGCATCAATGCCGTAATCGTCTACCAACTGTAAATTTTCACATTGATCACCAGAACAATCATCATAATTGGATAGTTCTTCACTCTCCTCAGATAAAGTGGTATCACGTCGTTTATTTTTTTCTGTTTTCGTGCTGAGCTGCTTACCTGATTTAAATTTACCTTAATTCATAATGACGGTATTAGATTTTTGTTTTGATACAGGGCAGCGACAGCCGCTTATACGTATTTCTACCTCTTTAGGTCTCCTCAGAACGGTATAGCCACTGCTCTGAATTCGGTTTCGCTAGATAGAAATCGTTTGATTTCTCTTTTTACCTTAATTCGTTTATTATTCTATGGCGTAATTTTTTTGGTTACTGCCTGTAGTTTTAACTGATCCAAGTTAGGTGTATTAGTTAAGTTTTTTTAGTTTTCCTTGTCTTCACACCTTTTCTCTTTTCTCCTTTTGGAAATCCTTTAAACTCGTGAGGAGAGATAAACGAACTAGAATTCGTAGATGATACTATTGACTGTTGAGTTTTGAGACATTATCGGTTTTTCAGGTGTCCTTGATAGGGATACTACTTGATTTTCAGGTGTTTTCGATGAGAATGATGTCCTTAAAGTTTTCGGAAAAAATAAATATGTATTTTTTTAATTGTAAATTAAGTTTTTTGGAATATGGAATGGATATTTGAAAATAAAATTTATATTTTGAGCAGTTAACTAATCTGTCGTTCTCCTGGCGTAATGGCATGTCGGTAGGTCGGGTCAAAATATGATTTCAACATTGGGGTGATGAGTATTTATAAATTGTACAAGCTTTGTAACACACCTGTTAACGTAATTGTCAGCATTGGGAGCTTGAGATGGCACACCATACCAAAATTTAATCAGAAAATTTCACTTTTCCCTTAAACCTAACTTCCTCCGGTGCATCTTGTACATTGGGTGTATAAAATAAGTCATTGCCCTTCATTTCGGAATTGAATTTCATGATTTGGAAGGGGTTGCAGTTTGTTATCCACCATTATTCTTTGCCAGTTAAACAACGTGAGATGTTACGTGACTCTCGTGATTGTCGTAGATCATTAAAGAAGGGTTTTAATTGAACTGTCGCTAAACTTGATGAAGTGTTTCATAACGTCGACAAACAGCTCGCTATTCATCCATACAACTATTCAGCTGTTTTACACCTTTTTCCGTCGCCACTTCATTAGGTTTCTGCACTGTTTTTGTACTAGTCTCATCAAGATTATATATCCTGATATTAGACACATCTAATGGATATCTAGGATAAACGACATGTAAATTGTCGAAGAACTTGTTGACATTGTGTGGATTAAATAATGTTAATCTTGATAAACTGCAACCCTCTGGTTGACGTATACTGAGGTTCCCTCGTTTATTTAAAAATGAACGAAACCATTGGAATCCATCTATTTTATCCTTGATCCAATTCGTTGAAACTGTAATATCGTTTTTAATAGCCGTATCATATGCTACCTTTTGTGCTTGAATATAATGACACAAAAAAAATTCCTGTTCCTCTGAAAACACACGTCGTACATCATAATTGGCTTCCTATCGATCATTATCTGGATTAGGTTTTTTGCGACATATTTTTGAAATGTCTGTAACAAACATAATAAACTTTTATTCTACCTATACAACATATTATTATAACATACACACCTGGTACAAACTTTGGCAGTACACAATGGGACAGTCTCATTTGGTACTATCGCCCAGGGTCTCATTGTGTACCAAGTAGTATTGTTGTAAACAAATGAAAATAATCATATTTAAGTTTTAGTTTTGAGACTCGATTATTGGAGGTTAGACTAACTTAACAGTGGTATTTCACGCATGCACTTGCAAATTGACATAAATCAACAATAAGTTTCGATAACAGTCAAGAAAACTATATAAAAAGTAACTTCTTACCTTAAACAGTTTATCACTGTAACTTTTACGAGGTCGCGGATGAAATGATGGTATTTTGACTGGCGCTGTAAAATGACATTTCTGTAATAATGTTGTTGCAGAATTGAATCTTGGTGGAAAATTTTAAAAATTATTACATTGTCTTATAGTTTTCCATGTCTCATTATGTACTTTTCTCCCCTACGTATTTTTTAAAACTTAATTTAGAGTATTTAACTCAACAATACAACATTTTGAAGGTTTCCAATGAATTGTTTGTATATTCAGGTCAGAACATAGTAGATACCTAGTATTTTTGAGATCACCATGGCATAGGTACGATAACCGCGCCATTAACTATATCTTAATATGTTTTAACACTACCGATATGAACGTTATGACGCAGCAGTAATAAGAGGTAAATTTTCCGTCAACATAAACAAAAAGAAAAACCGGCGCAATTTTATTTCAACCTTCTCAAACTCAACTTAAAACTTACAACTAAACTTAATATTTTTTATAAAAAAGAAATACTTTTAATGAGTAATTTGGCGGTAGTGTACTGAAACAGAAAATTAATTTAGTGATTATAACAGTATTTTCCTTTATTCCAAGTACGAGCGGCTATAATTTAAAAATTCAGTACTATCCACTTTAATTATTGAGGAATGAAAAGAAAAAATATCAATCAAACACTTACTTGGCTTGTAAGAAATACATTTGGATCATCATGAAGTAAATAAAAGTTTTTGAGTGCAAAATGGTCCCTCCAAAATGGTGTTAACATATTTTAACACAGTAAGTGGACAGATATCTGAAAAAAAAAATATTTAAGTTGCATAGTTTGGGCGATATATATAGCTTAAAATTTTTTCAGATACGACACTCGCTATACAAATCGTTAAAAATAATTATTTTTAGTATTCTCATTATTCATTACGAGAATACACACAAGGTATCAGTTATTTTTTTGCAACTCTTGACATTGCATCGGTGTGTTCGTTTCGTTAGAAGCCAATTGTGTAACATCAAATCTCCTTGTATCAAATTTGGTGGCTAGACATCGATTGCTTAAATGTAAAAATATACCGGCTTTAATTGACTTCATTAGCTTTTAAGGCTAGATATGTAACTCAATCTGTGTTTTTTCATGCCAATTTTTACTTAACTTTACACAGAAGGTTAAATCATAAATACGGTATAGAAAATTGATAATATATGAATTAAAAAAATTAATGGGATTGGTAAATATTGCATTTTGTTTATAAATAATAAATTATTTTACATTATTATGAATTATTTTACATAATGTGTATTTAAAATAATTTTATACATAATTTTAAAATTCAGCGCAGCATTTTGTACAACTACAGCGTAAATAAACGACCTCTATATTAATATTGTAATAAAAGAAAGTATTAAAAGAATAAAAAGCATGCAAGTAATAAATCATAAAAATATTGGATATTGGTATAGGAAATCTGGATTAGTTGAAATGAAAAGTTTTTTCTCTATATATACTTAAATTAGATTGAATTAAAATAAAGAAATCCTGACGAGAAGTAATCAAATCGAAAGAAAAGAGTTACACATATCTTAAAAACACGGATATTTATAATATGTATTAGTCTAGTCTAGTGACTAGTGTATCACAGTAAAAACAGGGCACCGTAACCGGCACGTGCGGCACCCCAAAAGGGCGCCAAACCGAATATTTTTATCAAATAAGAAATATTTATTTTAACCAGCTATTCATTTTTTATACAATATAATACTCGAATGCCTATTTTGCAGTATCCGTAAATCGTTAGACTTTGTTTAGAAGTCAAAACTTGTTGGGGTGTAATATTCTGTACAGATTTGAAACTTTCGTGGATTTTTTCTGCCGGGACTTAAAACCAGTATAAATTAAAAAGCAGAAAGCGTTTGCACGTTTGCCAATCAGTTATTATTTAATGTCAGACAAGAAAACGGGAAGAACATTTCTTATCATAAAGATTAGACGCATCTTTTGAGTAGTGTAGAAAATATTGGCGATCTTTTTTATTTGTTGTCATTTTATGTGGTGTGGAAATTAAATTAAGTGGGAAAATGGTAAGTATCATAATCATTACACAGAATAATATTTTAAATACAGGGTTCGACATAAGTCAGCCAACAAATTTGCTTTAAGAGAAAAAATGCAGCGTCAAAATGAATTTATTCAAAGAAATTACAAAAGGGATTTGAAAAAGGGTTGTTGTAAGTGTTAAATTGATGACCGTCATTGAGAGGTAGGTCCGGTGAAGCATGTCAAGCTGTACGCGAAGATTTAAATTCTTCTTCAATTGCAGTTCGGAGGTCGGGAAAGGTGCGTGTTCCTCTTGCAAAAACGCGGTCCTTGAGAAGGCCCCACAGGAAGAAATCATAGGGTGTCAGCACACATGACCGTGTGGGCCACTCAACGATTCCTCGTCTGCCTATCCATTCTCCAAAATGAACATTAAGGTACTCCAGTACACATGCCGCACAGTGCGGCCAAGCTCCATCCTTCATGAAGTTCACGAGTGTTGGATCGTTGTTCATTGTCCCACGTAAATCTTCGAGCAATTCCGATTTTTGCCATGCCCATTTTTCTAGAGGATTGCCTGACTTATGCCGAGCCCCGTACAAATCGATTTTACTCTAATAATTCCACAAAATATTTTAAAAATTTCGCCAGCAAAATAAGTTAGAGCCCAAGAAAAAGAGAAGATGGTTAGTAGCATGAAAATTTTTTGGTGTAAACTAAAGTTTCCGATACTAAAACTATAGATATTCAAATTTCTGTGACGGCCCCGGCTTCACCTTGTCTTGCACTTGGACAATCAAGTATAACAATTGACAGTAAAGTATGTCAACACTTTTTAAAGATCTAGCTAATCATTTTAAAAATTACAGAGATAAAAATGTTTTTGAGGAAATTATTGCTCAAGCGGAAAAATTAGCGGCTGATCTTGAAATAGAACAAGGATTTTTCTTCGTTAAATATTGTGAGACGAAAATATAAACCAAAATTTTTCGATTATGAACAGAGAGATGTGACACCACAACATCCAAAAACCGCGTTTAAAATATTACTTTTTTTTAGAATAATTAGTCAAGTACTAAGTTCGTTAAATAGTAGATTTGATATGATGTCTGGTTTTTTTCGTGATATTATTACAATAAGTGACGATTTTTTTTAAACTGTCTTGCTCTTCAACAAAAGCGAACTGATCCAATAAAGACGGAGGCTGATATTGATGCAACTGATTTATTTAGCGAGATAAAAGCTTTACAATTATTTTCATTGCCTGACTCATTCTCTTGATATTCTTCAATATATATTTGAAAACAATCTAACTTCATCTTTACCAAATATGACTATTTTATTAGGTCCACTATGATACACAAATGATTTCTGGTTTAACAATATTAGCTATAGAGCAAGAGCTCGTCAATAAAATTGACTTTAAAAATATTATAAAAGAATTTGTTGCAGTCGAATCTAGACAAACACCCATTTATTTCAATTTCTGGGGAAGTAGAGATACGGGATAAAAGAGATGAAGACGAAAACACTACTTTATACAACGAAATTATTGAAACAGTGAAAAGGTTGAAATCAGGAAAAGCAGTAGGACCGGATGAAATCAACAATAAATTAATAAAAAATAGAGGGGAAGAACTGATGCACCATAATCAGATATGTACCAATTCTGTCGTAAGAGAAGAGACTTGAGTTAATTCAACTGCAGCTTATGGATATTGTACAATGTATAAATATGAAATTTAGGAAAGTAATTGTGAAAACAAAACTACGCTTTTGCAATTAAACGAATAAAATCATAAAAGTAAATATCCATAATTAGATCAGTTGTGTAAACCTTAGTACAATTTATGTCTAAAACTATTATAATTATACAATAAATTCGAAGAAAGAACAACTAAAATCACATTACTTTCTGTTAGCTCAACCATGAGCTATTTTGAGAAGAATACTTTGTTTTCAATTACGTCATAAATTTTAAAAGTATGGTGTACTAACCTTACAATTAACTATATGGCAAATTTAAAACGGTTTTCTTTAGAACGAACGGCAATTTATAGATAAATAAAAATAGTAACTCGTAAAGATGGTCATAAAATGTCATTTAGTGGTGTTTTCATTTACGATCCTAGACACTTACTATTATTACTTTTAACGAAGTGCAAAATCATTGTTTCTAATATATTGGCATATTTATTTTTAACCAATTCGTTTTATTATGCAATATGTATTGCAATTATCTTTCTTACATTTTGTGTGGATAAAAATCTTTTGTATTTACCGAATACAACTAAGTTTGGATATAAAAAGGTGCTCTTATATAACTGTTTTTTAATTACTCGAGCTTTCAATTGTGGTTACAATTAGTTTCAAGAGCTAAAATAAAAATACAAATCATATAATAAAGTGGAACGATTAATTGTAAAAAAGTAGTAACTCACCAAATAAAATTAGGTTTGTTCATGAATTTGCTGCAAAACTGATTAAAAAAAACAGAAAAACTTTTGTATCTAATAACTGTTTTTCCTTCATTTTAAAATTTTCAAAAAATTATTTGAAAAAATTATTTAAAAAAAATGAATGTTGATAAATGATAAATAAGTTAGAATAGCAACCAATAGAAAGTACAAATAACCCTTAATGTCATGAATGAAAACTTTTAGAAAATTAATTTGTAGTTTAATTTGTTTTTGACAATTATTTTGCCAACATGAAAATTTTGTTGAAAAATTTTAATAAGAAAAAAGAAGAGTTTTTTAATATTCACAGATACCCGAAAACATGTAAGAAGTATATGGAAAATAAAAATAAGTGATGTGATTTTTGGGTGGTTTCCCACAAGATTGATTCTACAATCACTCTTGTGGGAAATAATACGTTTTGATAGATTTCTCCCGATTTCACCAAAGATGAAATAGTTTTGATGTTATCTTATATACTAAAACGCTAAGCCCTTTTCTTGTCCACCACTTTACTCAAAAACCATATTAGATAATTAAAATATTTTTTCGGAATATTATTAGTATTACGTATGAGATTGTCAAGATATACTTTTGGTACAAAAATTCACTTCCGGTTTTGAGATGACCGGAAGTTAAAATTTACTTTAAGTTTTAGACCCCACAATGTATATATGGATCGAAAGGTCTCGTCGAGACGAATCTAAATATACTTCCGGTTGCGATCCGACACCGGAAGTGACCCGAAACGCGCATAAAACGTCAAGATAGAGCAAATCTGACACCGGATTCGTGATCAGCATGCAAATGACAGCCAATGGCGAGATGTTATGTATATTCTTGCTTATATTGTTTGTATTGATCTCTTAATTTTTCTCGCAAAATAAAAATTTCATTTAAAAAACTCGATGTCGAGTTGGTCCTCTAGTTTGTTGCTATTTTTATAATGTCAATATCCTTTAGTATTTGTATTAATTAAGTTGTTAATGATGGTATATAAGGTAGTGAATGATAATATATGGTCTGATTGTTAGAAACAATGTTCTGAGATTTTGAAAAAAAAATTTTTAAAAAGATTTTAAAAAAAGTTATTTATATTAACAGTATTAGAAAAAAGCGGTCTATGTAGCATATTTGGACGATGGAAGAGTTCCTTTCTGGAATAGACACCCTATATAAATCCATAAAATTGTATTTTTTTGTCATTCGATCTGGTTTTTCATTAAAAATGTCATTCGACACATTCCTTGTGATATTTATATACCCTGTCCCTTCATTACAAAGTTTCAGCGATTGTATTATTCTGTAGGCTCCCAATTTTGCTTCTCCTTGTATTATCAAATGCATGGGAAACAGACCTAGTAGAGCCTCTATAGCTGCTGTTGAAGTAGTACTCATGGCACTAGTTATCCCCATACACGAAAGTCTTTGCACCTTGCTGAATTTGGCTTTTGCAGCTGTTTGAAGTGTCTTAGTCCACCACATCGTCGCTGCATAGGTAATTGACGGTTTAATCATCATGGTGTACACCCAGTGCACTATGTCCGATTTTAATCCCCATTTCTTCCTTTACATAGTCCTCACCTCATAATTGCCGGGTAAATGAGTCTAGTATAACCCCGAGATACTTTACCTCTCCCTTTGGCTGAATTATTTGTCCCTGCAGCTTTAGAGTATCCAATCTCTCTAGTTTCCGTTTGCGTGTGAAGGCGACTATAGTGGATTTGTGGGGACATAATTAGCCCCTCCCAATAAGTCCGTCGTCTCACTAATTCTAGGGCCTCGTTCATGCGATCTCTGACTACGGTATTGTACTTTTTACAAATCATTCGCATGTCCAATTGTTTTATGACCATTTGTCTTTAAAGTTCCTATTAGTCCGTCCATCAAGAGATTCCACAGCAGTGGGGACAGAACTTTCCCTGTGGACATCTTCTGTCGACCCGGGCCAACACGGGTCTCTCCAAGGATAGTGGTATTTACCAATTTGTTCCTGAGCATGGATTCTATCCAGTTCAAACATATGTCTTTGACTCCTTTACGTCTCAGAGCATTAACTGATTCAATGATACAATTAGTTAATGCCTTGACAACTAAGCCAACTACATTGAAAAATGGCTTAAAGTACTGTAATTCTGTAAATAAACTTTTGTGTTAATATCTTTTTTGTTTATTTTTTTATGCCAAAACGTTTTCTACTTTCTGGACGACCTATTATAAAAATAATTGGATCTCGTTCACAATATCAAGATTGTTGTCTGGAAGGTATACCTGGAATAGTTTCACGAGATAATAGGCAATCATTCGGCTTTTTTCTGCTGCTCCTAGTCCAGCAAGCAATATCTAATTGAATATAAGAGTGAGATATTCCAAAGTGAGTACCTACTTTGTGACTCCTGCTGCTGACAAATTTTTCAGGTAATACATAATAATATTATTTTTATGAGTTTTTAACCGTGTTTTTGCTTGATTTAATGTATCATATAATAGGATACTAAGTAATATTTTATTCTAGTTTGTACGTGTTCTCTGCCATGTATCTTTCGTCAAGTTTTATTTCATAATTTCATAATCCCAATAATTCTTGAGTCGAATCAATATTCGTGTGCATTCTACATATTTAAAAAAATTTGTATAATTTTCCGATTATGTATTTCCGTAAGTATTAATAAACATTTATTAGTAATAACAAATGGTAGTTGTTGATAGTTACTACGTTGCAGCGCATCACAAAAATCGTATGTGAATTATGAATCATTGATGCATAACTAAAATGATATGCAATATTTTTTTTTGAGATAAAACCATACAGTAATATATTGTTATTACTATTATAAATTAATTTTGTTTCTATTAATAATTAATTTACCCATATTTTTGTTATAAATATTAACTTGATAATCTGAAAGAGAATAATGATTAGTAAATAGATGAAGTAAAAAAATTATCCGAAACAGATTTGTATTAAGGCAAGGCAGATACAAAATAGATGCTTGTAAGTACCATTTAAATGTTGTTTACTCTTCTTGGAAACTATGTAATTGCATGGAAGGAAAGAAGTTTTAGTTAAACATGTTAAAAATTGTGCACACCTAAAATTAAAAGAGCGTTAAAAGATATATTTTATGTACAAACGTGACTTTACAGTGGTCTTCGTGTATATTTTGTTCACATATTTCAGTCAATTTTGAATAAAAAACAGGCGAGTGCATCTGGGTTCCATTTCACAGCTCATATTTAATATTTACTCATAGACCATCGGATTTCAATACGAAGTTTACCCCTATGTCTTTTTGTGTACTGAAAATGTCATATGAGCTAAGCAAAAACAAAAGGAAATTTAGGAAAAGCAATTTTCATTATTTTCCCCAACTTTTCCAAGGTAAAATTTTTCGCTTGTCTTGACCTGCCCTTATCCCTTTTTTTGCAGGTTCGTTATTGTGAAACTTTTAAGTGACATGAAGGAGAAAATAACGGAAACAATAATAAATTGTTTAGAGACCTATTAACATTACATGTTTAGGTCACAATTAACACTTTTAGGACACCAGTAGCCCTTATGTCAAAAATTTTAAAAACAAAATCAATACTCCTCTATCGATTCTTTACAAAAAAATTCAATTTTCATGCAAATTTTCCTAGGAAACAACACAGTTTTTACATGTTTTACTTTCCTTAATTTCATCTTTCAGAAGGGGAAACCAGGGCATGTTATCGCAGGGATAAGTCACCGCACTAGTTTTTTGATTCTAAAAATTGGCTGCAACTTTATAGAGACTCTCAGTCATGCCAGAGCAACAGGGCGAAGGTACGTGTTTGAGTAAAAATACATGAAGAGTAAGTAACTTCTAATATTCATAGTATGATTGTAGTATTTTTATTTTTAAGAGAATTTAAATAAATTGGACGAATTTCCTCCCAAGAAAGAGGAATACAGGGCCTGCGTAGCGCAAGCGGTAGGATGCTTGACTCGCAAGCCGGTGGTCCGGGGTTCGAATCCCACCGCCGGCAAGAACATCTAGACATTTTAAAAATGTCTATAGGCCCCAGGTCGACTCAGCCTGAATAAAAATGAGTACCTTGGGTAAAACCAGGGGTAATAATAGACGGTTGAAGCGTAGCACTGGCCATGTTACCTTCCTTGTATATCGTAGGCCCTAGATATAGCAGACTACCCTGCTATACTCCCAAAGCCGCGACAGCGGTATAAAACGGGAGACTATTATTATTATGAAAGAGGAATACTGGTTACTTTGGCCGTTGAAATTTCAACTTTTTTTCAACAGCTCATTTATTAGAACGGTGTAAACATTTTTTTAAGAACACAGAATCTAATGGTTGCCCGTTAACAAAGTACGGGCAACCGTACAAAGTAAGAGTCCAAGTCCATTTGGAGTGTTAGCTGGTTTGTAATTGAATTAACATACATTTTTGTGTCATGAGCATATAACGATATTTTACTTGAAACAAAATAAAGAACATCGCTGGTATAAACCGTAAAAAGGATAGGTCCAAGGACAGAATCCTGAGGCACTCCACTCTCCACTAACCTGTCTTGTGAGAAAGATTCACCAACCCTAGCTGTGTAATATCGATCTGTCAAGAAATCATCTATGCAACGAACTAAAGTACCGCGAATGCCGAAATGTTCTAGCTTATGTCCGAGCTTCGAAATACGGTCAAAGGCTCAAGAGAAATCTAGTTAAACAATGTCGACCAGTTACGAACTGTTAAGGGATGATGTCCAGTCGTTAACACAATGTAGGAGATTGGTTAGAGTAGAGCGACCAGAGACAAATCCATGTGTTGGAATAACATGTTTGTGGAGAAGGAATTTGGTCATTTCCTCGGAAATAATGGCTTCCATGACTTTGCTAACTACTGGCGGTAGTTGTTGGGGTCGAGATTGTTGCCTTTTTTATAAATAGGGGTGACGGATGCTAATTTTCAACTACGGGGTAAGGAACTCTGGAAAAAAGAAGTCTGCATAATAATGAACGTTAATGGTATTGTAAGCGTGTCTGTGCATCTTTTTAACAAGTTTGGTGTTAAACCATCTAAACCAGGTGAAGCGGCTGTACGACGTTTAATTAAGTGCTGTTTAACGTAATCCACTGTGAATTCAACTTGTTGTAAGGATGCGCCGACACGATTACACTTAATAGGAGGTAGATTGCCATCATTCGATTCTTTAGTAAAAACCTATGAAAATGCTGAAAATGAAAATTTCGGAAGACTCTTTGTCAGAAGTGCATAAAGTCTGGGTTTTTGAAGTAAAGGAATGGAAACTTTAGACTTCAAGGAAGATTTTATGTATGTGTAGATTTTTCTCATGTTACCAATAACACTTGCTTCAAAATTTCGTCTTAAAGCTTTTAAAAATGTTTGTAAGTTATTTAAAAATCTGTGACGGTTTTGGAAATCACTGAGAATCCCGGTGTGTTTAAATTTCCCAGGGCTTAATTCTCCCAGGTTTAGAGCCAATGAAGATAATCGCCGTTTTACTGCAATAAAGTATTTCAATGGTTAACTTTGTTATTTTTTGTCTATAAGTAAATCTCATGTATGTTACGAAATAGTTTTCCTCATTTTGTTAAATGTTTTATTTGTTTCTAATAATTTATTTTTTATATACAGAAAATGTTCATAAAAATGTCTATGGTAAAACTTTATATATTGATATTTTCTTAGTTTCTCATCCTCACTAAAAAGAAAAGAACTGGAATCCACCAAGTGTAAAGATATTCTCATATAGTTACGATGGTAAATACTAAGACAAGTAGTTCTACCATTGTGCTTTTATAAAATTCCCATTGAATGATTAACCGCAACAGAACGAACATAGTCTTCGGCATATTAATGTGTATAATTTTGTATGCTAATATTATGTTATTAAGGATTCATTTAAAAATGAAAGATTACAGAATTTCCTATTTATTATTTTAAAAGTAGAAAATGTAATGAATTGTTTTTAAAAGTAATATATCATATCGTATTATAAAACGTAACTTTAACTTACAATAATTTTAAATATTTTCATTAGAAAGCAATCGTGGAATCCAATGGGCAGTAACTTTGTCATAAATATGTCAAAAAACAAACATTAATAAAGTTTGCTATATTGGTTGGGGGCTTTCTGTGTTTTCTTTTGATATTTGGGTTGTATTTTCATTTGGCTTTTATGAATCTAAATGCAATACAGAAGTGAGATATCAAGCACGAACTTCATCATCGAATAACGAAATTAATTCATCAAATTTAAAGTTTTTTTTTGTAGTTCTCTGTTATAAGCATATAATAGTTTTATTTTGGTTATCAAAACAATATATTTAATAATGTTTATAAATAATTTTTTTTTGAATATGAAAGATAATGGGGATATGTCCATATATACAGGGTGAGTCATGAGGAACTTTACATACTTCTACCATATGTAGAGTCCCTCAAGGAGCATATCATGTGGCCACTAAAAAATGTCAACTCCTCTTCTTTATTAATTAACAGGGTGATTTGTGTAATTGACCATTTATTTCATTTTACTGTAGTGTTTATATGGCTCATTTGATTTTTTTAATTTTTGCATGATACAGTACACTACTATCAAGCATTAGACTGGTATTAGCTAAACTAAAAAATTCCAGGACTGGCTTTGGAAAAATTAATTTAGGGATTCGTATTAAATATTACACCCTGTATAAATTTTTTTTTTAAAATGCAATAAGTGATTTTCAAACTACATAAATAGCCAATGCAAACGACATATGCGACAATGTTGTCGCACTTTTATTAAATTTTTAGTGAACGATCAAATCTTAACCATAATGAAGTATCAAATTATAAGGTATTAATTTAAACAAATGTTATAAATTTCAAACATTTTAATTAAAATGAGTTCCTACAACATAATCTAATACGTAGAAAATTAACATCTTTACTGTCACTTTGTATTATCTCTACGATAGAATCAATTGTTTTTCAATTTTAAATTTTTACTCATAGATCGTATTGGGGTATTATTTTCGATAAATAATAAATTAAATTGATTAAAAAGTCAAACCTCTTGTATGTGTTAGTTTTTGTTGATTGTAAATGATTAAAATTTTATGTCAAATAATAATACATTGCATCAACTGTACTAAATAAAAATAAATCTAAAAAAGTTTAAAATGAAGGTTGGCGTTGACCGTTTGACGTTTCTTGATATTTTATACCCATTGTCATTATTGTCATTATTAATTGTTATTTATGTGTACAAGAATACATATTTCTTCTGTCATATCTACGTTAAGTACGTTGTGTTAGTTTTGGTAGAGCTTTTGTTACTTTCGTTCAAAATGCCACATCAGTTTTCGACCACAGAATATGCAGACATAATATTTGTTTATGGATTCT
Organism: Diabrotica undecimpunctata; assembly: GCF_040954645.1. Lineage (NCBI taxonomy): Eukaryota > Metazoa > Arthropoda > Insecta > Coleoptera > Chrysomelidae > Diabrotica > Diabrotica undecimpunctata. Next base: position 56,202,739 of record NC_092812.1, read on the forward strand.
GTAATGGGAATGGTAGGGCTGCTAGTAGAGAATATCGCAGGAGATTTCCTAATCGTCGAACTCCCAGTCATCCAACATTTGGGTCAGTTTTTAATTTAATTATTTGCGAGAAAATGGCACTTTTCCTAGTGGAACAACAGAGCGACATGTAGATGAAGCGCAGGAAGATGACATTATGAACGCCGTTACTATGAACCCTACAATAAGCACTATACAAGTAAGTCGAGAACTCAATGTTACTCAATCAAAAGTAAGTAGAGTCTTACAAAAAAATAATCTATACCCATATCACATTCAAATGGTTCAGCGACTACATGCTGGAGATGAGATCGATAGGTTGGAATTTTGTAGATGGATTAACAATAATCGACCAACGCTATACAGGACACTATTTACAGATGAAGCCCAATTTACCAGAGACGGGATAAATAATTCACGAAATTCACGTGTGTGGGCAGAAGAAAATCCCCATGCTATTCGAGAACGTCGTTCTCAGTTAAGGTTTTCGGTTAACGTGTGGATTGGTGTCATAAATAACCAATTAGTAGGTCCTCACTTTTTTGATGGTCCTTTAACAGGGCAGGTCTATTTCGTGCAGAGGGATGTATTTTCAGCATGATGGGGCACCCCCACACTTTTTACTGGCAGTGAGACAACATCTCAATAATGTTTATGGCAACAGGTGGATAGGACGTGCAGGTCCTATTTCGTGGCCTTCAAGATCCCCTGATTTCAATCCCGTTGATTACCATATTTGGGGACGATTGAAGCAACTAGTTTACGCAGTGAATATTAATAACCGACAACAATTAATTGATAGAATTATACATTGTTGTAATACTATTAGAAACGATCCCCAGATTATCCGTAATTCAATACGTCAATTAACAATTCGGCAACAAAAATGTGTACAGGCTGCAGGGTTCCATTTCGAAAATCTATTTTGAATTATTTTTATTTTGTTACCATTATTGTATCTTTTCCAGTTCTAATTTATGGGTTTATCATAACTATGTACATATTTTTAGTTTTTTTTTTAAATTGTTATTCGTTATTGTTAGTAGTTACTGTTTTTTGTTGTGCAGTGACTCAGTTTATCATTTCAATTAAAATGTTTGAAATTTATAACATTTGTTTAAATTAATTACCTTATAATTTGATACTTCATTATGGTTGTTCTATTTTTGGTAAGATTTGATCGTTCACTAAAAATTTAATAAAAGTGCGACAACATTGTCGCATATGTCGTTTTCATTGGCTATTTATGTAGTTTGAAAATCACTTATTGCATTTTAAAAAAAAGTATATACAGGGTGTAATATTTAATACGAATCCCTAAATTAATTTTTCCAAAGCCAGTCCTGGAATTTTTTAGTTTAGCTAATACCAGTCGAATGCTTGATAGTAGTGTACTGTATCATGGAAAAATTAAAAAATCAAATGAGCCGTATAAACACTACAGTAAAATGAAATAAATGGTCAATTACACAAATCACCCTGTTAATTATTAATAAAGAAGAGGAGTTGACATTTTTTAGTGGCCACATGATATGCTCCCTGAGGGACTCTACATATGGTAGAAGTATGTAAAGTTCCTCATGACTCACCCTGTATGTATTCTTTTATATTATTATTACATTAATCAACAAGAATAATCCAGTAAATGACAACAAGGGGCCGATATAAAACTTTTATTACTAAATGTATAAATCTAAACGAAGTCAGCAAATTTGTCCAATGTTTTTTTTTTATTGAAATGATATCGGAAATAATAAAAATACAACAAAAATAAAATTTTCAGTGGTCTATAAATAGGACACTGGCCTATAATGGGTTAAGTTGAGTGTAAATTAGTGCAAACGTGAAAAGACTAGTATGTGCATGTTAACAAAAATACTACAATGAGTAAACAGAAACGGAAAAGCCGTTGTTAGGTAAATTTTAAATTAAATTTTAAGCTTAGAAATTTGAGTTAAAATTAAATTGCTCAGTGTCCCGATTCACCAGATTATTTCCTAAGAGCAGTAATAAATGTTTTCGTTAAAAAAGAATGTATAAGAAACATCGTATAAATATACTTTGAATATGTTTAATTATTGTAGCTCATACACACATTACTATTTTAAATGTTTTTGATAATGACAATTTTATAAATCAGGAATGCTTTTTCTACTGTAGATCTTATTTAAATGCAATATCGAAGAATTCACGCTTACTGAAATAAATAATGATGCGATGCTATATTGTTAACCTTTGAACAGTTAAAGTTGAACAGTACAATTTAAAATAGAATTTTAAATTGTAGTTGAACTGTAGCCTCTTGAATTTATAAAATCCTCATGTCCAATTAAGCTTAATCTTAGATTATTGGATTATATAAATTCAATATTTTATAATATATTAATAGCGTTGCCGATTTAGATAAATGACTAGATCTTTGTGAGATTAAAATAAAACTATTTTAAATATACTTATAAATATATATAAAGCAAATTAAAAAGGCATACACTTTAGATAAATACATTGACACAAACTAATAGACTATCAAATAAATAAATGGTGGTAAAAAAATGGCCCAATCGACTATCAACTACGCTATGTGATTTATCGACACAAACGATGTTGACACAAACGGCTCGATAACTTTTGGTTTGCCTTTGTTTAAAGTTTCTTAATCCAGTAAATCATACCATTAATTGTATTTTGAATTTCATACGGATCTTCTTATCTTTATTGTATTATACAGCGAGACAAGATCACCTATTATTGAATCGATAACTAAATTAATATTTTATTCTATAGTTGGCTATCTCCATACTAAATTCAAGATTACACGATAGACGGACTTATTATGAAAATTTAAGAAGTATAGTGTAGATGAAATAGTAAAAGAACATGGAGTTAAAGTGTTAGAAGAAAGGATACCAGCACGATGGAAGGAAAACATAATAGTGTCCATCCACAAAAATGGAGACAAAACAAAATGCGCGAATTATAGAGGAATTTCACTCCTAAACACGGCATATAAAACCTTCTCAAACATCATTCTTAGTAGACTAATCCCTTATGCTGAAAATGTCCTAGGCGAATATTAAGCCGGTTTTAGGGCAAACAGATCAACAATAGATCAACTATTCACGCTGAGACAACTTCTAGAAAAGGGATGGGAGTATAACAGACCCATATACAAACTTTTCATAGACTTTTGACAGGCATATGATAACGTAGAAAGAAGCCAAGTATGGAATGCCATGGCTGAGTTCTCAATACTAAAGAAACTCATTCCGATGACCAAAGTCTGTATGGGGGTTGGAATATCTAAAGTACGTGTAAATAATAAACTGTCTGGCAGCTTTGAAATCAACAGTGGACTCAAACAGGGTGATGCGTTATCTCCACTACTTTTTAACCTTGTATTAGAGAAAGCCATGAGGTCGGCCGAAATAAAAACAAAATTGCTATCGGTTCAAGGTCCCAAGCTATTACTCGCATATGCAGATGACATAGATCTCGTTGGAGACTCCATCCTTTCCACGAAAGACATCTTCAACTAGGTGGAAGGAGCAACAAGTGAAGTAGGGCTGAAGATTAATGAAGAGAAGACGAAATATATGTGTATAAATAGAACGACACGAAGAGACAGAACAGGACAAATTGTAACGGTCAACACCTTCAATTTCGAAAGAGTACAACGTTTTAAGTATCTGGGGGCCGTAATCACAGCTGACAATGATGTTACTGACGAAATAAAAGACAGAATCCAATCTGCAAACCGCTGTTTATTCGCACTGGATAAGCTCATAAAATCAAAAAATCTTACAAGAAGTTCAAAGATCAAAATCTATAAATCCATCTTCAGACCTGTAATAACATACGGATGAGATACGTGGACCATGACCAAAGCAAACGAAGAAAAGCTCAGACGCTTTGAACATAAAATACTTAGAAAAATTTTCGGACCCCACCATGACATCACCACAAGCCAGTATAAGATCAGAACCAATATCGAATTAAAAGCACTCTACAATGACGCAGATATTGTCCAAGAAATTAAATTACAGCGACTAAGATGGACAGGCCACGTGCACAGAATGCATAACGAGAGACTTGCAAAACTGGTATGGGAGGAGATTCCCACAGGCAAAAGACCACTCGGACGTCCCAGAATGCGATTGAGAGATAACACCCAAGCAGATCTCCGGAAAATGAACATTACATTTGAGCCTAGGTTGATGAAAGACCGAACAATGTGGAAAAAAGTTGTACAGTCAGCCAATACCCACCCAGGATTGTAGCGCTACGTGATGATGATGAGTTAAAGTGTTGAGATTACCACCTTATCACTGTGAACTTAACCCTGTAGAACTAATCTGGGCTCAAATAAAGGGATATGTCGCGAGAAATAATACAACATTTAAACTTTAATGTCAACTATTATCTGACTCCATATCCATAATTTCATCTGACAATTGGCAAAAAGCTATAAGACGTGTCATAGCAGAGGAAGAAACATTCTGGAAACTCGATGTTAATAGAGGAAACAATAGAACCGATTCTTATTTCTGTGGGAAATGAAGAAACTGATGATGATGATGATGCCTCCTTATCGGAAGAAAACAACTTATGTATTTAGGTATGTAATTATATATTTATATTACTAATAATAATTTTATATGATGCTAGTATCCGAAATAATATATTTATTATTAAACTGTAAGGAAATATCCCCAACCAATATTTAGTATTTGTACAAAAATTAATATGGGTGTGTAATATTGGCATTTTAGTTTTTTTATATCAAAGTAATTTTATGTTTTCCGTCACTGAGACGTTCAGTTATCGCTTAATCCCTTAGGGTTTGCTCATTTGCATTTTATGATGTATTGTATTTGAGATTTTTCTGGGTAATCATGTCAAATTCTAGTGAAAATTCAAATAAGAAGGTATCAATTATTACGTTTTTTCTGCATTGACCATTGACCAACCCTGTATTTAGACCTTAGCTATAAAATTGTTGCTATCAATCATTTTCAAATGTACTATAATTTTTCCGTTTAATTCTCCTAATATTTACATCTAATATTTGCATAATCCTATTATCACAAACAGCAAAATCACGAAAAGATATAAATAATTTTACAGATGAAATGATTGATCACCCAGTCATCATTTAACTATTGTAACTCTATGTTATTGTATTAAATTCAAGACACTACATAAGAAAGAAGATAGCAAAATGAAGAAATTATATAATGAGTTATACACGAAATCTAATGTACAGCAAAATGAAAGAGATGATAACCCTACAAGTGTAGTTGAGAGCCTTGATTAAATTATGTTTACGAAAAAGTTTTTAGGTAGATAAAGTCATTAAAGAATGAGACTTTCTTAGTTATGAATGATTTGTCAGAATTCTCATGCGACGCTAGACTTCGGCGAGATCTGTAATTTAAAATAGGCAAAATGATCTATTTTGGGATATATTAAGGGTAGCGGGTAGGAACTTTTTAAATTCTTGAAGATAGTCCTATACGGAAAAATGAATTAATCCCTGCCCTCCGCAGATTCCGGGGGTTCCCTGACCCGGGAAACTAGTACCTGTTTAGTATTCCTTGTTAAGTTAAACTTCGGTACGGTGCGGATAGCGTAAGTGGCAACCCTCGATTTTAGAGTTGATATAGAATCAAGTCAAATACTGGCCAACGGTTTCGGGCGGAGGAGCAATAGTAAGAGCACTCTTTTGTCCTGGGATAGAGAAATCTATCTCGAAGGCGGATTAACCAAGGAATGGTCAACAGCATAAGGATGCAGAAGGCAACGGGGAACCACTGCATTAAAGACTCATAGAGTACCCCTAGAAATCGTCATGGCAGTTAGTGACAAGCATCACCGTACTAATCATGATTCTCGGATGCCAAGATTCGGCAGGTGGAGAAATAAAAATGATGACAGGGCTCCTCAGGTCGTTAATCAACGAAATCCCTGCGTACTAAAAATACAAAATTCAACTTTTAAAATAGGGACATGGAATGTTAGAAGCATGTATGAGCCTGGTAAACTAAGGAACGTAGAACAAGAAATGATGTGACTTAAGATCGACATATTGGGAATAAGTGATTTAATGTAAGTGACTTAATTTGACAGTAGAGTTCCTCTGGGTACCGTCACACGTTGGAATAGATGGTAACGAAAAGGGAAAGATAGTCAAGCTAGGTCCGCAGTAACCAGTACAGGCTCATCAGTGGAAAATTTAACGGTTCATTTAGATTTAAAACCTTACTTAAAAGCCAAATTGCATGATGTTTGGCAAAACCAATGGAATAGAAGCACCACTAAATTGATACAAATAAAATCTTCCGTTCTTCCAGGGAACTTCTGGCCTTCAAAGCAACAACATCAAGTCATAATAGCACGTCTCAGATTAGGACACACTTCTACAACACATGAGTACTTGTTGAAGAGAGAAGAGGAACCAGTGTGTTTTGTTTGTGAATGTAGTGACAGTGAAGCACATTTTGATTGACTGTCCGACATATTCAGTTGAAAGACTATATCACCACATATCAAAAACATTAAAAGAACTTCTAGGAGATATAAATACGTAGCTGACTTGATAGAATTCTTAAAATCTATAAACTTTTTTAATGAAATTTAACACAATACATCAATAATTAAAATATATATTGGATACCTTATTATGTAATTGATATTTTGTATATGCCTTTGTATGTCTTTATCACTTTTTGTATTTTTCTTATGCTTATAACCACAAGTGGTTAAAGCAAAATAAATAAAAAAAATAAATAAAATAATTACATATAACCTCTCTATATTCACTCAATAAAAGAAAAGTAAAACTGCACAAAGGTCATGATGGTTGGTGCACATGCAGATGATGCAAAGTAACAAAATGCCCAAAATGGTCTTGAATCTGCTATGTTTTTGTTTCACTTTACATCCTATTTTGGAATTTATGATAGAATAGACAAAACAAGATTTTATAAAGCACTGAAATATATAGATATTATTTTTAATTTAAATAATACAAATTTCGTACAAGTACAAAGAATACAATGGGTACGGCAACTACAAAGGATGTGCTTGATATGGATTGGCATAATGTGCAAAATAGTCTTGACTACAATACCAATAGAAAAAGTGATGAATACCTGTATGCTTAAATTGAAAAATCTCTTAAAATCAGATTAACATCTTTCCTTGATAAACACAACATATTATCGTCTTCGCAGTTGGGATTCCGTAAAGGTTTTTTGACAAATGACGCAAATATAGAACTTATAAATGAAATATACAATCGAATTGACAAACCTAATGCTTGTGTGTTTCTAGAACTGGCAAAAGCATTCGATACTGTAAGCTATCCAAAACTACTAGAAGCACCAAAAAATAGTGGAATACGCGACATTGCTCATAATTTACTGAAATCTTATGCGGTGTGGTCCAAGGTACAGTATTAAGACCACTACTATTGGATATCCATGTTAACGATTTATATATCTCAATACTAAGGAAAAGATAGTAAGTTTTCCCGATGGCACTGCAATTTTATATAGCGCAGACAATTGGGAACATTTAAAAAATAAAATAAAATTAGATATGCTCAAAACTAATAAAATGGTTTAATTATAAAGGTTTAACAATTAATTATGAAAAACCGTTTTTTGTTCCGTTTTGCAGTTACAAAGTAACTCAAATCTAAAATAGATTTAAATTTTTTAAAAAGATTATGTAGTACAAATAGTAGGGCCTCCCTGGTCGTCAGCCAGCGAAATCCCTACGGCCTAAAAAAGGAAGCAAGTCCTCAACACCTAAGGATTGGAACTTGGAATGTACGAAGTATGTACGAGAGCGGCAAAACTCATAACATTGTAAAAGAGATGAAAAGATTAAAAATTGATATATTGGGAATTAGTGAAACACACTGGCAAAACTCTGGACAATGCGATATACTTGGATATAAAGTTTACTATGCTGGAAACGACACAACACATCACAGAAACGGCACCGCAATAATAGTTGCCCCACGTATTAATTCGGCAGTAAAATCTTTCACTCCCCATTCAGATAGAATAATGCTTTTACAAATTCAAGCAACACCGGTGAATATTAACATATTACAGGTATACGCGCCAACGGCAGATAAAGATGAGGTAACCAGCGAAGAATTCTATGAACAACTGGGAAGCCTGATGAAAATGACAAAAAAACATGAAGTAACAATAGTGATGGGAGATTTTAACGCAAAGGTTGGCAGAGGCAAGGTGAATGAGATCGTGGGTAACTTCGGCCTAGGAGAGAGAAACGATAGAGGTGATAGACTTATATGCTTCTGCCAGGAATATAACCTGCTATTAAGTAATACACTCTTCAAGCTCCCCAAACGTCGACTTTACACATGGAAATCCCCCGCTGACTCACCTGACAACATCATAAGGAATCAGATAGATTATATAGCAGTACCAACAAGATATAAAAACATGATAAAATCATCAAAAACGTACCCAGGTGCCGATGTTCCTACGGACCACAATCTGTTGGTATGCAGAATGGTCATGAGAGTAAAACGGCTCGAGAAAAGATCTAATTTAAACACAATTGATATTAAGAAACTCACTAACCCAAAAACCGAAATAAAAGTACGAGAACAACTAGGAAAGAAAATAAACGACATTAACGAGAACACGTCGGACATAATAGAGAGATGGGATAAATCGAGGGAAGCAATCCAAACAACATGCGCGACTCTATTAAAGCGTGACAGACGAAAGAAGAACGAATGGATGTCTGATGAGATAATGGATATGATGGATGAAAGACGTAAATTCAAGAATAAAAATGAAGAAAAATACCAGCAGATCCACAAAATCATAAGAACGAAAATTCGAGAAGCCAAAGAAAAATAGTTTTCCAACGAATGCAGGGAAATAGAACAATACGAACGAAAATACGACAGTTACAATATGCACAAAAAAATAAAATCAATGACAAACAAGAGGAAATTTAATAAGTCACCCAACAGCATAAAAGATGGCGATGGAAATCTTATCTCGGAGCCATCAACGATCTTAGAAACATGGAAATCATACATAGAAAAATTATTTGCATCTGACAGGACTGATGATCACCTATATGGAGAAGGAGAAACAGGACCTTCAATCCTTAAATCGGAGATAGAAGATGCCATTGCAGCACTAAAAAACAATAAGTCAGCAGGTCCGGACAATGTACCCTGCGAAATATTAAAGATCCTATGTAAATCAGACAAACAGTTCCTTGATAATCTAGTTGAACTTTTTAACAACATATATAATAGCGGTAAAATCCCGGAGAACTGGCTGCAGTCAACATTTATTACAATCCCGAAGAAACCAAAGGCCCAGATCTGTGATGACTACCGGCTTATAAGCTTGATTAATCATGTCACTAAAGCATTCACTAAGATCATTCATAGAAGAATATATGATAAATGTGAGTCAAATATTGATAGATCGCAGTTTGGCTTTCGGAAAGCACTTGGAACTAGAGAAGCAATTTTCGCTCTCCAGGTGCTTATACAGCGGTGTAGAGACGTTGATAAGGACGTGTATTTGTGCTTTGTGGATTTTAGAAATGCATTTGACAATGTCAATCATGAACAATTGATAGATATTCTGCGAAAGACAGGTATTGACGACAAGGACATTCGAATTGTGGCAAACCTATACTGGGGTCAAACAGCAAGAGCAAAAATTGGCAACGAACTCACTAAAAGTGTGCAGATCAAAAGAGGTGTCCGTCAGGGTTGTATATTATCCCCACTCCTATTCAATATTTATTCCGAAGAAATATTTAATAAATGTATGGAAAATGCAAATGAGGGCATAAAAATAAACGGCGAGTTAACAAACAATATAAGATATGCCGACGACACGGTGATCCTTGCCAGTACCATAGACGAATTACAGCAGGTAATGGAAAGAGTTTATTCAGTTAGTGAGGAATACGGCCTGAGCCTCAACTTCAAGAAGACAAAGTGGATGCTGATAAGCAGGAAGCAACAGCCTGCTCGAGAGTTACGGATAAGTAAGATACTAATTGACCATGTAGAATCTTATGTGTACCTTGGCACCAACGTAAATGCAAAATGGGAACAGGCCACAGAAATTAAGGCGAGAATAGAACGAGCTAGAGCAGCATTTAGCAATATGAAAAAGCTCCTCATAAGCAGGGATTTGTCTCTTCCCCTAAAACTACGTCTAGTTAAATGCTACATTTTTCCGATCTTACTGTATGGTGTGGAGGCCTGGACGCTGACGGAGACGCTCACGAGAAAACTAGAAGCATTCGAAATGTGGGTGTACCGACGCATTCTTCGTATATCCTGGACCGAACATGTCACCAACACAGAGGTAATCCAAAGAATCGGAAAGGAGAAAGAAATCGTGAATACAATTAAACAAAGAAAGCTTGAATATCTAGGCCACATATTGAGACACGATAAGTACCGTCTACTGCAATTGATTGTCCAGGGAAAAATAGACAGTAAGCGAGGGCCAGGCAGGAGAAGACACTCGTGGCTCCAAAATCTGAGGAAGTGGTTCGTGCTCACATCGGGAACTATTCAGAAGCGCCGCAAATAAGATCAGAATTGCCATGTTAATAGCCAACGTTCGCAACGGACAGGGCACTTGAAGAAGAAGAAAAAGATTATATTATGGACTAGTTGAGTCTAGAATTAGATATGGAATTCTTGGGTTGGGCGCTGTACAGAAAAATGTATTTAAAGAAAGTCGACATTACCAAAATAATTTTGAAAATAATAATTAATAAAAAAATAACATAATTCTCTTATTTATTATTCTGTGATACTAACGTGATGGATACGAGGCAACTTTATATGTATTCCCTGCTACATACTGTACACATACAATCATAAGCAAATCCTTCGTACATTATAAACATCACTAAGAGACTAGCACTAAAACCAATCAACATGTCCAATTGGGAAATATCAAAAAATCGATAGGACATAGATCTGCCATGTATCTTGCTCCAAAAATATTTAATGACTTGCCCAATATATACAAAATATATAATAATACTCTTAATTGACTAAGTATGGTAAAATATATATTCAAAAAGTATGTATTAAGCCTATATCGTATGTTTATACATGAATTTTTCGACTTGACTAACTAATACTGGTTAAAATTGAAAAAAAAAGAATATTTGCAATAGAGTGATTTATTATATTCACCCAGTTCGTATAAATACAAAAAATACATGTAATATACATTATACAATGTTTGTAGATAATATACACTTTTTCTATCAAAAAGTCTACCATTATAGCATCCTCATTTGGTGTCACTTTGTCCAATAATCTTGATTGAATATTAATACATTATTATAATATTTAAATATCGTCAAACACTATTCCCGTGTTCGACCAATAGGTTTTAACGGGTAATGAGTAAATGTTTTTTTGGTTTTTCAATGTAAAAATGTAAAATTATTATGTATAAAAATGCTACTAATTATAATTATTTCTTGTAAAGTCAAATCAATAAAATTTATTATTATTACTAGAAGATTTACAAAGTGTAATTAGAATAACAGAAAAAGATATCATTATCGATATATTATAATAATTGAATTTTACAATTTGACGTACAAATTTAAACGTTTATACGCAAAACTCAAATACAACGTATTGATAATAACAAGTGATATTTCGTCGAAACGTTTATGAACTTCCATACTACAAAGAAAACAACTTCGAGGCGGTTATATATATATATATATATATATATATATATATATATATATATATATATATATATATATATATATATATATATATATATATATATATATATATCCTTTATTTATATGTGAAAATGTACTACAACATAAATAATACTCACTTGTATTTTTAATTATATAAAAAACATTAAATTTTGGTTATTATCACCACACCATGTGCAATTGACTTTCGTTAAATATTTATGTATGTAGGAACGTATAAGGAAGCATAGTATCGTTAGGAGTGGGGAGGTTTGAATCTGAGGAATTGATCTTCACGACTAATCAATACACCTTTTATGTAGTATTCAACGGCTCGGAAACAATTGAAGCCAATGCAGGTATAATTGGCTTAATGATATAACCCTTACACACGATACAATGTCCAGCGTAAAAAACAGAGACATTTTCATTTTAATGAAGATTAATATAAAGTTTGATTTGTTCTACAGTAGTAACTTTCATTCACAAAATAAATTTCGTTAATAAAAATAAAATAAAACAATAAAATTGATGTTTTATTAGACATGACAAATTAATGTGAATTCTTAGTTTTTCTGTAACAAAAAATGGGTTCGATGTGCTCGGCATTGCAGCCCAGGCAGTGTCTTTTTAAGCGTTATGTTAAAAAGATTATCAAGTATAATAGGTGTAATGAAACAAATAATTTCTAAATTGAATTTAAAAAAATCCTTTGATTATGTCACGATCAAATCATGGAGTTCGTGGATAACTTCTGGGATATTGACGATTTATGATGCACCAAGATGTTCATTATCAGAGAAACAGTTCAGCTTTTTCTGCCACTCACTTCTGCTACTCACGATTTAGACTCGCGATAAACGGCTTTAAATTTTGCATTGCTTTTCCTTTCAAAATAAAGAGCTTGATAACTAAAAAATCTTCGTTTTCTTTTTTACTAAAAAAACACACAATTTTAAAAGACATCGTATAATAGCTGAAAGGTATCCAAACTGGTAGTAGCTCGATCCAATCTAAAGCATAATATATCAGGGCTTGATTAAAGTTACGCTCGTATGTGCACTTTATCCACGGTTTTTATTTCTATATGTGAACAAACTTAACAACAGAAGCACTTCAAATCGAGCTAACTAAACCCTGTATATTATGATCTATTGATATGATCTACTGACACACTTTTCTTATTTCCCATATCCTTCCGTGCTTGTTGCACCAGATGCGGGCACAACAGGAATTATAAGGATTATTACGAGCATTAGCACAATTTGAAACCCAAACAGGTGAGATAAAATATACAGAGAAGTTATTATGCCATTATGTATTGGCCAGACAGTAATACAAAATATCAATTAAATATTTAACACTTATGACAAATCACAGAATGGAAAAAAAAGTATTTTTGAAGTGTGTAAACGTTTATTTCCTAGCTGAGCGCTTTTGGCTTACAAATCCATCTTCAGAGCTATGGTCAAGTGTGTAAAAGTCTCACTACTAGGAGAGATCTCATTTGGTAGAAAAATACAGAAATTTTCCTTTAAGCTGGTTCTATGTTAAAATATTTCATTGAAAACACACAAAAAAACTGTACACTGGACTACACAAAAGGCACATTAAAATATTTGTTTACGATACGGGTGTCCGAAAATGTTCATTGCTGAAATTTCCTATGAGTTTATATTGAGGATGGACCTTTTGAAAAAACTTGGGACTATAGGGGAGACGGTTGTAACTTGACCATGGTATACCTTGCACCACAGTCAATATCCGACTACTGCGTACTGCGCAGTTCGTACTGCGTATTACTGAGTTATATGGCCATTTGCCGCCTTTGTCGGTAGTGGTGGAAAATTTATTGTTTTTGTGAGAAAAAGTAAAGATTTCAAGTATAGTTATGTTTAGGTTAATCAGTGACAAATTGAGTAGTAGGCTATCTCTTGGTAAGTGAAAGTAGCACAATATCTTTATCATTTAGTAAAAGGTTTGGTGTGTGCAGCCATTTTTATTTATTTTTGTATACTGGTATACCTTGAAGCCTAGCTGCATATTATACCTTGGATCGGATTAGAGTATAATAGGTTGCATTGATTTTTATTTGTTATAAATTGAACTTCATCATGCCACGAAACAGAACAGGTATCATAAGGGAACCAATAAATGCTGATGAAATATGCAACCGAAGCCATAGATAATGAAGACCCCAACAATAGAATGAAGTTTCAAGAGGCGGAAAATGTATTCAAAGTGAGCAGGTCTACAATAACTAGGCACTTAAGGAACTACAAGGAAAGTAGGGCCGTTAAATTTGAGTATTCTTTAAACTATGTGGTGAAACAAGTATTCAGCGATACGATATATCCAAAATGTCGCGTAAATTCTATACGGTTTGACAAAAAAAAAAAGATTCAGAAATTTGGTTTTCAATTTCGCAAAGGCTTATTAATAAAAATACCCAGAAATGTGACTTGAGGAAAAAATAGCTGGAGAAGAATAGATACGAGTATTTTTAAACACACATTCTGACAAGATTTCCATTCGAAACCCAGAAGTCATAAGTCTTAGCCATGCCACGAGCTTCAATCGCCACAACGTGCAGTGTTTTTTTAGAACATTAGAGATATTCATAAACGTTTTGGGCGAATTCCACACGAACGGATTTGGAATGCTAATAAAACAAGAATGAGCACTATCCAAAACCAATTTAAAATAGTCGAACCTAAGAGGATGAAACAAATCCGTAGTGTAACGTCTGGTGAAAGAGGGCAGCTGGTGTAGATAATAGCAGCAGTGAATGCAATAGGGAACGCAGTTCCACCGTTATTGGTTTCTCCTCGAGTGCATTACAAGGACAGAATGATTTTTTGAAATATAGACGAAAACGACAAAGAATTTAACAGGCACTCTCTTAAAATCATCATATAATGTACAAAATATACAAAAACAACAAAAACAAAAACAAAACAATATACATATGTACAAAAGCCAGGTGTCAGTCCAGTCAGTCTGGAGAAAAGAAGCTATCACGGCAAGCAAAACAACAGAAATTTATTGACTTTCTGATACAGAAGACGCTGAAGTATTATCTCTTGCTTCTAGTGACAGTGAAAACAGTGCAAACGAAGAATGTGTTTACTGTAGTAACTCGAAGGTTTCTGACAACAGTGGGGGAAAATGGTGCAGGTGCATCTCTTGTGGCCGATGGACTCACTATCTATGTGCCGGGGTTGAAGGAAGTGCTTGGAAGACATATGTTTGTGACTTCTGCCATGTTTAATTGTTTAAGCTAACTTTGTGACAAGAAACATAATATTTTCCGTTAATAAAACCATTATTTTACCTTTGTTACCTTTTTCTAAACATTATTTCAATCAATAAACTGAGTATTTAAAGGGATAAAACTCAAAAAATCGTCCAAGGTACAACAGTCTCCCCTACTATATATTACAAACGAAGTCTTCGGTGAAGAGTTTCCTTTCATGAAGAAAAAGGTGTTGTCCGCTTACTATAAACTTTAACACCAAAAGCTCCTGGAAGGTTCTAAATTTAGACTATCTGTGAAAAAATAATCGATTTCACGTAAAAATCTTATACAGATATTTGAAAGTTCCAAAAGTTATATTAGGGGTAGCTAATTCGTAAAGATTTACAGCTAATTTTGCTTTGTTTTTTTTAATATGTGAAAAAATCATAATTTATAAAACGTGTGTTATATATTTCAGACAAAAATAGTTCAAATAAAAGTTGTATATATGAATAAGTACTTTAATCTCGAGAGTACCTAAATTAAAATCCATAAACAATTGAGCGAGATAATGGCAAAAAACCCTTTTTTACAATAATTTTTTCAGTAATTTATAAATATAAATAACTTTGATTTTTTTATAGTAACATGTAATATATCTACTTCAAATTGTGGCAATTAATGAGTTATTGAAGTGTGCTAAATTTTAGCCAGATCGACTAAATAGTTTATAAGTTATTTAATTTGTTTATCCTGAAGAGCGATTATTTGAATAACTGTACTTGTCCAAACAGTGACTTCAAACACAGATTCCAATCGATTATTTGAAGCTTCAATTTTAAGATATATTAAAACACTTCAAAATTGTTATTAAAAAACCCGTTTGGAAAAGAGCTGACTTTGAGGAATTAAATATATTCACACACTTTAATGTAACATCCTGTACATATGTTTCTGTGGTAATTTTTTTTAGATTATTATCATCTTAAAACATAAACTCCCTTTGATAATTTTGCTAAGCGAAATTCCTTTTATTCGTGTCCTATATAAAGATAATAAACATCGATATCTACCATATCAGAAATCCATAAAACACAGGTAATTATTGATTCGATTAGATTAAACTAATTTTGATAAAATTGACACTGATATAGAAAATATATTGAATATTTATTAAACCTAAATTGAAATAATCTTTTAATATTTTGTAATATAAAAATCTCACATAAATATGAAACACAAGAAAATGATTTAAACAGAAAGTGATTTTATTTACAAAATACTGTAAATCTCCAATAGTACAGGTATGATGTTTCGAAATATATATATATATATATATATATATATATATATATATATATATATATATATATATATATATATATATATATATAGAACCAACAGAAGAATGAAACTGGCTAAGGCATTTTTGGTAAAAATGCAGTTATATTTAAGTCCAGGATGCCACTCCACCTGATGAAAAAATTATTCAATCAGTATATACTAAACATGATACACGACTGGCCAGGAAAGAAACTCAACCTAACCTAACCTAACCTTTTTTTTTTTCTAAGGGTGAAAATTTCTAAAAACCGTACCAGGTTAACCCATCACTAGGGATGGCTGGCGTGTGTTGGATTCAGGGTAGAGGAGTACATCCGAGCCCATTTCCCCATAGAAGAAGGAGGTCCTGAACACGGATGCCTTCCTGTTATCCTATCTTTCCGTCCGGCTTGCGGAAATAAGACTACAGCCGGGGCTATTTTCCCTGCCTACCAAAGTAGGACTAATTCCAGAAGCTTAGTCGGATTTAGAGCAGAACACTCTAGCGAATTACAAGTACTTAGACTGACAGAATACATAACAGCTGGATTTAACGAAAAACAGTACTCAGGAGCAGTATTCCTGGATGTAAGCAAAGCCTTCGACAGAGTTTGGCATAAAGGCCTAATATACAAAACGAGAGGCTACGGATACAATGAGGCCATGATAAGATTGATCTCTTCGTACTTGAGCAACCGAAGATTCAGGGTACGAATAGGATAAGTACCACAGAAGTGCCACAGGGAGCAGTCCTGTCACCCGTGCTGTACACAATATACACCGCAGATGTTCCAAGAACATCAGGAACACTACTTATCCTTTATGCAGACAACACAGCGATTGCGGTTAAACATAGAAACTTAGAAGTAGCAGTCAACAATCTACAGACAGCATTGGATAACATTGAAGAATAGTGTATCCAAGCAATCAATTCAGAAAAGGCACAAGCAATCATTCAAAAAGAAAAGAGAAACCCCAGAGGAACAGTTGTTAGTGCAAGATAATCCCATCGAATGGAAAAGAGAAGCGAAATACCTAGGAGTCACTATGGACCAAGGCTTAACCTTCATACAACACGTGGACACAACCATCCAAAAAATAGCAACAGCTAGAGCAGCAATAAGAGGACTCATAGGTAGAAAAAGCAAACTGCGCATAAAGACGAAAATGAGACTGATAAACAGCATCATACTTCCAATAATCACGTATGCATCTCTCGCATGGGAACAAATAAGCAATTCAAATAAAAGGAAAATACAAGGAGCCTATAATAACATCCTCAGAGAAGCGACAAATGTACCCAGATACGTCGCTAAACTCTTTCTGTTTGGAGAACTGCAACAAGTAAGGGTGATAGATAAAATGGCAGAAAAAGCCAGAATGAGGTTTGCAGAATTAGAGGCATTCAAGCTCGATCTTGAGAGAGATAATAAGATATGATGCGTTCCATCGATGGAAGCACAGAAGACCAAAACAGCAATTCCTGGCAAACACATAAAGTCTAGATAATTCGTTGCTCTACCAACAGAAGAAGCCGCAGTGGAAATTGTATTAATTGATGTTTATTTTCAGGACAACCTTCAAAAAAAATAATAAAAATAAATAAATAAAGGCTTTAGCCACCAAAAAAATCAAAATATACTAACAAAAAGGCCACAGCCATCCCAAAAAATTAACAAAACCCAAAAATCTTCAATTCGATGATACGACACTAGAGAAAGCAGGAAAAGAGCGCCTCACACTAGCCTGCATTGATCGAGTTAGGATATCGTGATGAAGTTCTTGTACCCAGGATTTCCACACGAAAAGCATTTGGCTGATAGTTGTGCCCATATCGCGTATCAGAGTGCTATAGGGGGGGAAGGGATGGCCTGGAGCATTGGAGCGCGGTGGAGTGACTCCTGTTTTTAACTCGAGTTAGTACACCCGTCTTCAATGAATTGTTTCACCCAAATGTAATTTTTAGGGGTGAACATGTCTCACAGGCTGGGTTTTCTTAAATTGCTTGCTTGCAAAACTATAGTTTTAAATGTAGATAGTAACCCTATCTCGTGTAAAGAGAGAACTCAATACAAATTGACTGGTCAGTTGGTTGTTAAAACCAGTTCCAATAAAAAAAAATATTTTGGTGAACATCAACCACTATTTACTCTAGAGTGAAGAAGAAATACATATATGGCTACATATGCCAAATACACAAATACTCCCCTCCCAGAAACGAAAATAAAAAGTATAGAAAATTTAATGAATAATAAATGCCCGGGAAACACAAAGTAGAAGAAAGAGAGATTTGGATTAAGCGTAATACGAAAACCCAGTACGAGTTAAGGAATTAGAAAACAAAAATGACCAGAAATGGGCCTTGAATAGAAAAAATGCATAAAATTGTCAAGAGGTGAAAAAGTAAGGATATCTAACGCGGTGATCAGACCAATAATTACATACAGATTAAAAACAGACATTGAATAAAAAAAACCTATTCTAAAAGCTAGAAAATAATTATATTAACCAAGCTGTTTGGGGGTAAAATGCAGAATAGACTATGGATAAGAAGGACAAATAAGGACCTAGAAGAGTTATGTCAAAAACCTACTATAATACGTGTAATCAAATTTCAAGATTAAAGTATTTAGGATATTACAAAAAAATCTAAATAGAAGGTTACCAAAAAACTTTTGCCAACAGAGAACGAGGTGAAAAACTGAGATAAAGTAACAATGAAAGAGACAAAACATCACAAAATGAGAAAACAAGACAACAAACACGAAGAAATAGAAATAGTCAGAGCACGGAAATATTAAGACAGTAATATCTACTAAGGTTCATTTGGAAATGTTTGGGAGTCAGAGATTCAAATATTGCGTTGGGCAACTAGGAAAGTGTATAGCAAAGTAACGATGATATTAACTAGAACAGGACAGAAGAGTTTGTTATAGAACTCCAAAGAACTCATCGTCAGTAGAAGAATATCAAGCTATGTGACTCTGTGGCCTTACACACGTGGCCATCAACACGTTTGTTTGTGCGGTTTTTAATAAAATAAATTCATAAAGACTTTTATTTTGAAAATGCTTTATAAAAGGTATATATGAATATTTATATATAAAAGATAATTTAAATAGAAGTTTTTCACTTTCATTTTCCTTGTGAAATTTCATAAAGGTTTCTTAGATAGATAGATTTTAATATAAATAAAATATTATAATATAAATTTTAATATCATTTAAATACTACTAAAAAAAATAATAATTCGAGTATATACTTACATTATATAGGTTGCCCCAGTCATAACTGGGGTAAAATGTTTAACAATGTGGTCAGTTGCATAATAATAATGTACGGTCTATTCTTCAGCACGCTCGAACAAAATATTTGTTACATAACTTAGTGAAATCCAATCGCGGTCTATTCGTAAATATATTACTTTTTCTGCAAGTTACCACCAGCGATTCGACTAACACAAAACAGAACAAATCACAGAATACGCGGTTTTAGTTTCATTACACCGCGTGCTACTTTTGAAGACATCAAAAAATACAGTAAAACACCTCTATATGATTCTCCTTCGCTGCAACCGATTGTAATTTATTATGAAATAATCTTCACGATTCGATGTTGAAATTTCGCAAGGACGATTGCATATAATTTTTACGTGATAAATGTTTCAGTTTTACATTTCTATTATTCGTTTATTCAATGTCAAGGCTGTTGGTTATAATTTTCAATTATACTAAGAATTATTTATAAGTTATTTATAATATTTTATCGGAAAACAGTAGTACATGCTTTCATTTTATCTTTAAGACTTATTTTCTACATTTTCATCAAAATCGTTTTTTCAATCCAACATTTTTCTCTTGTCAGTTGTATCTCTCGTTCGTTTTAAGAATTACCATTATAGAATTACTTTATATAGAACAACTTATTAAAGAAAACTCGAGTGAATATAGTTAATAACATAGCAAATTTTTACAAAGTTTGGTAAATCCCTGTAGCTATTTTCTGAATTAGAAAACGTAAATTAATAAATTTTTGGGTAAAAGAACTAAGGTACTGTTCCTTGAGAACTCGTCGTGGTGGAGTGCTCTTCGTGCTCGGTCGTACTGTGTCACCGAGACACTACGGAAACTACGGAACTGATTCCAATTACAGGCCATACGTTCGAAGATAAAGAGGAACTACTAAAAAGTAATCAGCAAAACCGCGATGAAGTCCAGCAAGGGCCGAAAATGGTCTAGCAGGCCAGCATGAGTGCCACAGCGAGGAATATGCTGTTCAGTAATGCTTGGACCCAAAATGAGTTGGCGCTAAGCGGAATTCGCAAATATAGATATAAGGTGTATATAAACAAGATCTTTCAAGATGGAAATATCTACGAAACCAAACAAACCGTGAATCTACAATATACAATACACCTTTTCATCGAATCCTGGCACCGACAAAATTTTCAATTTCTAATTTAACTGAGCTGCCACCGTGCTTCGGAGGCTACGAAAGTAGTCGTTAAGTCATGTTAGGGGCGCTTGCGCGACTTGAAACCCCTAACACTAGGCCTTAGCCAGAAGGTTACACGAACTTTACTTTACTTTTTTACACCTGTTCATAGCTGTTATAACATTTCATTTCCGTAATGTTTTAAAATGGCAGACGAACCCATTTTGTAAAATTATTTTAAATTTTAAAGTGACTACAGCGATGTCATTATTGTAGATTTGGCATACATACACACTCAAATACGCACAAATACATACACACATTAACACTTTTTTAAAACATCAGTGGGAATATCACATGCAGATGCACCTCAACTGGCTGCAACTACTTCACTTCCCAATCCCAAGGTGTAACACCATAATGACCAAGGAATTCATAGCAGAGCGATCTCCAGAGAGCTGGCGAATTCTGGGTGATTATAGCCTTGTGGCATGGGTGTCCTGCAGTGTCGGACAATATTTCGTCCTAACTTCTGGGAAAAAACAGTCAGCGAAATTGAAACAAAAAAAGATCGCTAATAATAGGGCTCAGAGATAAGAGAGGCGACTCCAGTCACGGATTCTGCCTCCGAGGAAGAGAACTAAATGTAATATTATTACCTCCCGCAACAACGTATCATTAAAATACCAAAGAACTCGAGCGGGCAGACTAGGTCATCTAGCAACGTCACAAAAGTATTCAGGAGGCCGGTGACACATAGACAGCGTCTTGATTCTTAACTAGATCAGACTCAAACAGAGATGATCATCAAAAAAACTGGAACAAACAGTGAATAAGGCTCCTATCAGAAGTCAGATTCAATTTCAGGAGTTCCATACAATAACGTTTAGTATAAGAACCCTCTGGGTTGTAACTGTGCTAACAAGTATACAAAAAATGAACTACTGGTTTATTTTTTCATGAACTAACGTTCGAAAAGGCTTTGATCCCAGAGTTCTGGGTTTACAACTGCCAAATAAGAAGTATATTGGTGGAGAGCTTATATATAGCCGATCTGCCAAAGTCCCAATGATCTTTATGATAGTCAAACCACAAAACACTGTTATTGATGAATTTTTGTTCCAGAGGTTTAACGATGCTAAAGATCAATATCATAAGGGAGTTGGAAGAGCTAGTGAGGGGTTGCAGAAAAATAGACTGCAATTGATCATCAGCTATGATGCAAATGCGCACCATCTGACCTAAGATAGTAAAAGGCAAATGAAAGAGGTGAGTTATTACCACAGTTTGTTATGGAATACGATTTATAAATACTAAACGTAGGAAACAAACCACTTTCGTAACATCACAACGAAAGGAGGTAAATGATATAATAGTGGCCTCGATTTATGTAGCTAGAACTGTGTCAGATAAGGTGTTTTGTTCAGGCCATGCACACATCAAGCCTATCAAAGAAGAAGTGTATCGTAACCATCGTAAAATAACCTGGGAAGCATATTAGGCAGAACTGAAATATTGTTAAGGTAGGGTTAAAGGGACAATAGCAGAATAGGCGTAAATAACCAGGAATATAAAGAGGTATTAGGAAAATATGGAGAAACAGCACGAACCAATAATGGCATAAGAATGCTAGACTTCTGTATGATGCACAATTTAGTAATAACCAACACATTTGTTAAACACAAAAATATCCACAAGTACACAAGAGAAGTTAAAAGTAGAAAAGATAAATCGATAATTGATTACATGTTAGTAGAAAAAAATAACAGGAGAAACGTAATAGACACAAAAATTAGAAGAGATCCAGAAATAAGAAGTGACTACTATTTAGTTGTAATGAAAGTAAAACAAAATAAGTCAGATAATAATACGTTAACAAATTGCAAGAAAAGGAACAAGAATATAAAACTATTAGGTCATATAAATTAAGAAATAACGAAATTACTGAGAAGTACCAGATGACCATAAATCAAAAGCTAGAAAATACTAAACAAAACATAGAGGGTCGAAACGTAGGACAACTATGGACCTACTTCAAAGAGGTTCTAATAAACATAGCGACAAAAGTATGTGGAACAAGTAAGAAGGGCAATAAAATAAAATAAACTGCATGATGGAATGAAAAATAAGAAAATAAGGAAATAAGAAGAAAAGTGCTTGGAAAATATACTTATAAAATAAAATACCAGACAACTATGAAGAATATAAAAAATACAGTAAATTGGTAAAAGAATTTGTTACAAAAGCAAAAAAGGACAAATGGACAGAATTTGGAGAAAAGATGGAATCAAACAGTAAAGAGAATCAGAAACTGTTGTATTGAGTTTTAAAATTAATGAGAAAAGAAAAACTGTAAGACATAAAAAACATAAAGAATAAAACTGGTGAACTTCTCACAGAAGAAAATGAAATAATGAACAGATGGAGAGAATAATTCCGAGAGATGCTAAAAACACACTGCTATTAAGAAAAAAACAATCTGTTGAACCAAAGAATAGAAGCTGATAATGTAGATCAAATAACCATAAATGAGCTGCAACAAGCTATGGCAGAAATGAAAAATGGAAAGGCATCAGGGTATGACAGAATAACAAGTGAAATAATAAAAAAAATGCGACAAAATTCAACAGAATTATTACTAAAGATGTTTAATCCCATATGAAGAGAAGAATAAATACCAATTGACTGACAGAAGGCTCAAATAGTACCGATTTATAAAAAGGGTGATAATCCACCACATTATGAAATCTGGCGAGAGAGGGTTTGGAGATAGAGAAATGATAGGTATGCCCAAGCTTGTATGTCCCAGAGAAGAAAGTTTGACGGTGGTGGAGTCATGGTTTGGGCTGGAATCTCATTTGAAGCTCGAACTGAACTTATTTTCATTAATGGCTGCCTAAATGCTCACCGGTATATATAGGATGTTTTGGCAAAAGCATTAGTTCTATTTGGTCCATTTGTTGGGGACACCTTTGTCTTTATGTATCGCACACGATCGCATACTGCAAGAATCATGACAAATTACTTGGGGGAAGTAGAAATTTATACTCTTGAATGGCCAGCCTGCTGCCATGATCTGAATATCATCAAACATCTTTGGGATGGACTTCATCGTAGGGTTAGAAGTCAACCAGACCAGCTAGAAAGTCTTGCAGAACATCAAAACATGCTTCGTGAAGAATATGAAGGTATTCCTTAAGTTTTAATTAAAAATTGGTTCCTTTCCCTTCCAAATTATATGCAAACGGTTATTAATATTTTAGGGCATAATACCCGATATTAGACAATTTTCTTTAAGTTCAAGGTTATTATATAACAGATAATAATAATGGAATTTAAAAAACGATGAACCTATACCATGTAGTGAACAATAAATTCATAAATAAGACTGAAATTACAAAAAAAAAACAAAAATAATTAACAGAACGACAAAAAAAATAAATACAGAGTAAAATATCTGAGATGAATTCGAGGAGTTACCAAAAGATATAGACTACGGAACACTCAAATAAGAGAAGATTTGCAAGTCAATATTAGAATATATTGAAAGAAGGCAACTCAGTTGGTGGGGTCATCTTCAGAGAATGGAGAATACAAAACCGGTGAAAGAAGTTTAGCAGGCAAAAACCCAAAGACAAAAGAAGAAAGGTAGACCACGACAAACATGGAATAGAACCCTAGAAAACATTATCGAAAAAGGGGAACAACATGGACAGAAGCAAGAACGCTGGCCAGAAATAAGAAGGAATGGGTCAAATTTGTACATAATGTAAATATACAGTAGAATATAGTTAAGTTTACAAATAACATTAAATATATAAAAAGGGGTGATAACGCACTGAACCTAGGCATTTATAATTTCATAAAGTTGTCATATTAGCGTTGTGGGGGATGACAACATAAATTGGTTACCCTTATTTCACTTGCATGTTATGAATATTGTTCTGTTCACTTTCAATTTTATCTTTCTACTTTTTTCCTGTTTGCGATAATTTCATTATTTAAAGAATGATAAATTTTATCGTTCTCTTCGCTCTGTTGGCTCGGGAGACCTTTCAAACGAAAAAAAATTTCGATGATATCTCACACACTTTATTTTTTTCTCACACACGTTTTATTTAAATTTAAAGATAAAAAATGCCTAATTATAGACCCTATGTATTGCTAGTAATTATTTACTTTCAGATGAATTTTACACAGGAAGTCTTTTTATAGGATATTTTGACGGGAATTTCAATTGAATATTATTAGAGAATAAAACGAAAATAAAATAAAAACTTAAAATAGTGAAATTTGCAAAAAAATGACGTAGAAATATTGAAAACTTAGCTAAAATAATATAATACAGTCTGATAAAAATATAATCTGAAAACAACTTACCAAAATTTTGCACAAAATATGTAGTACTTATACCTGTCTCTCATAACATCAACTATCTAGTTATTGAATATACTCAGTATACAATATACTCTATACATCATCAAAAAGTTAGACAACAGAATTAATAATCGGTATAGATAATCTTTTTTCTACATAAAACATTGTTATCTTTCAATTATATGGATATGTAAATGACAATTAACTTTTATCACATTACAGCCACCAAATATTTGGCAAATTTAAATACTAGTTCAAAACTAGATCTCTAGTGACAATTGGACAGTAGTGACTACAAAATAAGATTATTGCACATAGTAATATTTAGAATTTTTAATATTAAGTTACTGTAAGATACATCTATAAACATAATCTCACATGGAAATTTCAGGTCAAAAGCTTATGGCTGTATTGTTATAAAGTGTAATTATAAGAATAAGCAGATAATTGGGTAATAAATAAACGAAACAGGTCCAAAATCACAGCAACTGAAATGGAGTTCATGAGAAGAAGCTGCAGAGTGACAAAAATGGATCGCATCAGAAATGAGGAGATAAAATGAAGAATAGCAGTAGAACAAGACATACTCAGCTACATCGAAGAAAAACGTTTAATTTGGTATGGACATGTGAGAGGAACAGATCATACAAGGTGGATAGCAAAGATTTCGGATTGGAGCCCAATAGGAAGGAGGAAAAGAGGTAGACCCCGAAGATCATGGAGGGATGAAGTGGACGAGGCCATGGAAAGACGAGACCTTAGAGATGGAGAGTGGCAGAACAGAAAGGACTGGAGACGTTGGCTGAAAGAAAGAAGGCGGCGACAGCTGTAAAAATCCTTATATAGATAGATAGATATAAGAATAAATTAAATCATGAATCACATAAATTAATCCATATGAAATAACAACTTTAGAAACTATGCCGTCAATTTTTATCGGTCCAGGTGGCTATACAGGTAAGGTAAACTTACCACTCAAGGGCGGCTATTTTGGTCAAACATTTTTGTATAGCATTTATAACTTAGGTGAGTAATACAAAAATAATGACCTGTGAGCTAATGCCGTACAAAAATATTGGTACCAGTAGGAGGAACAATCTTTGATTTTTATAAAATTTTGACCCCATGTATGGCAATTTGATACAGTACGGCATCCATACACATAGTTTCGCATCGTTATTTAGATAACTTTTTTTGCAGGGCCGTACGTACATATCGGCTGGTTCATGTACGTTCATTGGTGAGAATTCTAGTGCGTAACCCTTGATTTGAACCCCCATTCGTTGAGATCATTTAAAAATGTACGGCATTAATTCCAAATGATTACTTGATACGTAAAAGAACTTTTGGCAACTATGCTGTCTAAAAGTTATTGTTCTTGCAATTGTTTATAAACAGTTATCTGTATTTGGGAATATAATTGTTGTTTATTCGATAAGATAATTATTTCTTGTACGGCAGTAAAATTTTTAGTCAAAAACTAATAAACTAATTTATAGCCGGTTATAATAAATGGTACAAATTAAAAATTTTAAAAAGAAAACAAAAACAAACATTTAAAAATTGAACATATTTTTTATTGTACTCTGTGGTGTATGTTATGTTATATTTTAAATCATGTGGCTGTTATTAGTTACTTAAAAGTAGACAAATGAAAAAACAATGTTGTACATTTTTAATTGATGGATTTTGTACAGCTGATATAGTCTACTGGAATTTTTAGTCTAGCATGCATTTCTTGGATGACGCAATTTTATTCTTTTGAGATCAAGAGAACGTACTGGTCATTCCATCGATCCTCGCCTCCCTATCTACCGATTTTTAAATATTCGGTTGACACACTGTTAAAAGTGATTTGTTAATGGGTGGTACTCCATCTTGCTGAAAGTATACCATATTCGCTGGAACTTGTGGAGGCTATACCTACGCAAGTTTTTAAAGCCAGAATAATGATGATGATCAAAGTCGTCTTCCATGAGTTCCTGAGTTGGTATCATTTTATAAGGACGTCTTTTAATGTTCGAATAATCGATGAATGGCAAACATCAAACATTGGGACTGTTTTTCGGCTAGCAGTATATGGGTTTTCCTGAAACTCAAGCATAATATCCAATTTGGCATTATCACTTATTGTATGGGTAGCTGCTTTTTTATCTGCCTCACACTTAAAAGTTCGCGAAATTGCTTTTTTATTTTACTAATTTTCCCTTTGGATATAGGCGGCAAGTTTGGAAATATTTCATGAAATAAGCGAGCAATATCCATTTGTGTTCGTGTGTTGTTCCCATTTCTTCAAGCATCTGTAGAATTGTTATTTTGCACATATCTGTTAAATGTGCTATTGTTCTGATATTCAGTTAACGAAATTCAAACTAGTATAAAATTCAGATCTACTATCATGTAGACAGACAACAATTTGCTAAGTTCAGGCGTTTTAGACTAAAGTAAACAAAACTATTATAAAATATTTTTTTTATTTAAAATCAGTAAAGAAGAACGCGTTATTATATGCAGGAGAAACAATGACGATGGTTAAAAAAGATGAAGAAGACTTAAGAATAGCAGAGAGAAAGATTATGAGAACCAATCAGAATAGAGCAAAATGAATACAGAAGCAGAACAAATGCAGAGATTAAGGAAGAACTTAAGGAAGACATCGTGACTAAAATAAAGCAATGCAGAGATAGATGGTTAGGTCACATTTGGCGAGCAGGAGATGAGGCAGCGACATACGCAATGATAGAATGGAATCCAGGAGGAAGAAAGAGAAGGGGAAGACCAAGATCAAAGTGGCTGCAAGAAGTTGAAGAAGACCTCCAAAGGGCAGGAGTCAGAGAATGGAGAGGAAAACCTAGAGACAGGAAAAAATGGAGAGATATTGTCAAGAAGATAACATAAACAAAAGGGACTGATCCACCCAAGAAATAGGATCTAGAAAGCATTCGCGGTTTAACCCCACGCTGGGGTATATAGCCATTATATATATATATATATATATATATATATATATATATATATATATATATAAAAGAACGCTGAGTTTTGAGAAATAGTTTTGCTTATTTCCTCATTATCAAGACCTTCATGGGACATAAGCATTGAGTGTGTTGTAGGGGAATAAGTTAGCTGAACCCAGCAGCCAAACTGTTTTCATCTGTGTTACTGGGCAGAATAAAAAAGTGGACAGAGGCAAGAATTTTATTGGAATACCAGTCAGGTTATAGAGATGAATATTCTACATTAGATTAACTGTTTAACTCGACAAGTATAATTCAAATACGAAGAGCAAGGGGTTATAAGACAGCTTATGTTTTGTTTGTGGACTTCAGTAAAACGTTTGATACCATTGATCGACAAGCGCTGCATTACAATCATTACTACGTAAATACAGAATGAAGTGGTTCAGAAAAAGTAGATTGCAAAATTTGCAATAAATCTGAAAACACTTAATACTTTCTAAACATTTAAAAATAAGACATTGTACACGAGATATGTCCAGAATATTCTGAGGAATCTAAAAATTGAATAATATACAAAATGTATTTGAAATAAGAAAGTTGGTATTGACCACTGTTTTTTAAACACGCCCCCCATTTATTTATTATCAAATATCACCCCTGTTTAATTCTACTTTATGTTCAGTTTATCTCATTATCTACTGACTTAATACAACACTGAATTAGAATGCATTTTGTTTATATGTTTTTTGTTATTAACAAATATTTCTTTCAATTAAAATTGTTTTCTGTGAATATTTTAATTAAAAATTTGGGCTATTCATGTCTCTGCTAATACTTCGCCGTAATGAAACAAAGAATTGTCATGTCACAAAAAATTAAACTTCCCAACAATGTCTATGCATAAAAGGTTTTCGGTTTAATTGGGACAATATAAGTTAATAGTTGAACTTCGAACTATTAATTTATTGCAGGTGGGAACAAATGCGTGTGATGAACACCCACGAATGTTTCGTTTTAGAATAAATATCTGCAACAATAAACTAATTGCACAGGACTTATCTATATTATCAATCTTTATATCAATCATATACATAGGATTACTTATTATTAAACTTTATAATATATAAATATATATATATATATATATATATATATATATATATATATATAAGTAGACTTCGGCAAATATGCATATTGCATATTTTGCATATTGTGCATATTTTATGCAAATATTTCATATTTTGGCATATTTGTATAAAAGTTTGCATAAAGTGCATAAAAGTTCAGATTTTTATACTGTATTTGAAAATTTTTAAACATACCAATTTATTTCAATTCTTGTATAAAATTTTGTAGTCATTTTAATCAAGAAATGATCTAAGTACGTAATCTCTACAGGTACAAAACATTTACAATTTCAAAGAAGATCAATTTAAGTAGCCCTCAACATTCTTAGAAAGTCTCGGTCAATGAGGCATTCAGTTATTGGATAATCGCTAAGGGTTCGCTCATTTGCATTTTATGATCTAATCCCCAAATCAATCTACAATTTATTGTATCTTAACAGCAGGTAAACGGCTAATAGTTTTGTTCCTAATTTAGGGATTTTCCAAAATCTCCCAGTTTATTGAATTAGGTACCTAAACATTTCTAATTTGATGCTCAGATTTGTAAATCATTTTTGTTTTGATATTCAAAGCGTAAACACTCGTTGTGCGTAACAAAAAGGAAGATTGTGATTTTATAATGCCTAAAACAACGAGTGCTTCAACTTGGATTAAACCTTATAAAGAGCTGTCTATGGATATGGGAAAAATCTACTGTTCAGTCTGTGGCAAAATTGTAAGTATCTAATATTTTCTATTAAATATCTAATATTTCATACATACAGGGTGTTTCCAAATGACACTTACAACGTTTGACTGTAGATACTTCTCGAAAAATTGAACAAAACGATATAGTTAATGAGGGGTCAAACTTATTTACTTTTCGAGATACAGGGTGTTAAAATTAAAAAAAATTAAATTCTTTTAGTTAATAACAACAATAACTTTAAAACCAATAAACGTATTTACTTGAAATTTAGTACTCGTAGGTTGTTTTTAAATGAAAAATAGCGTCCTTTAGTGAGAAAAAATTGTCCATGGTACATTACAATGGTGTGTATTTAGAAAAATTTTTCACCTTTACTTTTTTTTATGAAGTCAGCTATTCTAAAACACAATTATTTTTATTGTAATTGAATTAACAAAAAAAAAACTTTTGTTGAATTTTAAAATAAGTTATATGATGTACTAATGGTTAGTAACAAAAACTAATTTGTGGTTTAATACTGCATTTAAAACACTTTGCGAGTGTTTTTTTTTTCCAAACCAGTTATTTGATTAACCAAAAACACCTTGTATATTTTTATATTTTAAAGGTTGGGTTAATATAAAGGTTTTTATTTTTATTTATAGATAGCATGTGAGAAGAAATTTCAGATAGACCAACATGTGAGAACTGCTTCACACATTGCAAAAAAAGGAAAAATAGGAGGAAAACATCAAACTTCAATGGCTAAATGTTTCCAATCTACTTCAAAAAAATTAGATGAGCAAGAAACTTTTAATGAAGACTTGTGTCGCGCATTAGTGTCTGCAAACATACCGCTTTCAAAATTAGCAAATGTAAATTTTAGTTCGTTTCTAAAAAAATATTGCAAACTTAATGTTCCAAGTGATCGGTCTCTAAGAAGAAATAATGTGAACGGGCTATACTCGTCGGTGTTAATTAATATTAAGGAAGAAATTGCAGATAATTATTTTTACATATCTGTAGACGAAACCACTGATTCCTCAGGAAAGTATATTGCTCATTTATTGATTGGTGTTCTTAAAGAAGATACCTTACCAAAATCTCATCTTATTTCATGCCAGCAACTTGAGAAAACAAATGCTTTAACAATTTCGCGTTTTATACAAGAAACATTAGCAACTTTTTTTCTTCCGACAACTATTCCTTCTAATAAATTACTGCTTATTTTATCGGATGCTGCTCCTTATATGGTGAAAGCAGGACAAAATTTAAAAATATTTTTCCCAGATTTAATACATGTGACTTGTGTACCGCATGGATTAAACAGAGTTGCAGAGGAAATACGAAAAAAGTTTCCTCTTGTAAATACCATGATATCCAGTGTCAAAAAAGTATTTCTTAAATCTCCTATAAGAATTCAACTTTATAAAGAAATGCTACCTAACATGCCTCTTCCACCACTACCTATTTTAACGCGATGGTGAACATGGTTAGAAGCATCTAATTTTTATGCAGATCATTTTGTTAAAATAAAGAACATAATTGATACGTTAACAGATGAAAGTTCCCAATCTCTTTTGGATTCTAAACAAACTTTTCAGAGTAACTTGCTTCAACAATAACTTTCATTTATAAAATCAAATTTTAATTTTGTTCAAAAAACAATTACTCAGTTAGAATCACCAAAACTGTCATTGTTCGAAAGTACAGCATTAATAAAAGAATTTGCGTCATGCTGTCGGAACGTTAGAGGTAATATTGGAAAAGATATTTTAAAAAAATTTGAAGCTACTATGGAAAAAAATAAAGGTTACCATATTCTTTCTGAAGTAGTGTTCTAGCTGGAAATATTTCGGAAACAATTAATTTAGAACCAAATGTTTTGGTTAGTTTGAAAAATGCTCCCGTTACATCAGTTGATGTTGAACGAAGTTTTTCCATATATAAATATATGTACTCAGAGAGAAGCCACCACAGAAGTACCAGAGAGTTTTTGTTAGAAAATTTTGAACACCACTTGGTCATTTATTGTTACCATAATTCTAAATAAGTTTATTCATACTTAAAAATGATGTAGTTACTTAAAATAAATGTAAATCTTAATGAACAGTAGGAAATATTTAGTTATGTACACTTTTTTTTTTAAATAAAATTGTTACTATTTTACGATTTTTTTATTTATTTGTATGCATATTTTGTAAAATATTTGCATATTTTCGGGTAAACACGTGCATATTTATGCGAATATTTTCTACATTTTTATTTGCATATTTGCCGAAGTCTAGTGATAATATTTATATCAAGGGAAGTACGCCAATGATTTAGACTGGTTTTCAGGAACGCAATTAATTTCGGGTGTCTGTTGTATAACTGTAGTGTATATAAAATTATAAATTGGATAATATTAATTAATTTAATTTGTACATAAAAGTGAAATACAAGAGCCAAGTGTGGATATATTTAAAAAATTTGCAATATTCAATATTCACATTGCAAAATAATAGGAACTGTGCTATTTTCACCTCCCGGAAAAACCGGAAAGTCCAGGAAAAATCAATTAGTTAAATTTTTCCATAAAAAAATTGAATTTTACTATTATTTCGTAAGAAATATTTAAATGCTATCGATTACTGTATTATTTATATAAATACATAATAATAATTATTAATTCTTTTTGTAAAGTACAAAAAGATTCATTTCAAAATTTATTTTAAAACCATTTATTCAGAGTGTAAAAACTCTTTTAAAATAAGTCTTTTCATATTTTAATTTAAATAAACACCTTTAGAGTATTAATTTATAATTAATATTATATATTTATATAAGAAATATACATCAATTATTAAATTTTAAATATTTCTTACGAAATAATAGTAAAATTCAATTCAATTTTGCAGCGCGCTTCAATTTGAAGTTTCATAATAAAAAACGGAGCTCGAAAAGTTCTCCCTCCACTTTAACATCGCTATATTTTGCGAGTACGATCATTTTATGATATCCAATCGTAGGCCACGATTGGACCATAAAATATAGATCTTCACTTATAATCTGTTCAATTTTCAGCTCATAATGTTAATAAACAATGGAAACATAATTTTAAGAAAAAAATACTATCTTATCTATTGGTTATAGAAAGTTCTTTTTTTAGGATTGTGATTTTTCACCATCTTTTCAGTGAACAGAATACAAGCGTGTGACATAAAAATATCTTTTATAAGTTTAAAGTCAGCTCTTTTTCAAACTGTTTTTTTTTTAACAATTTTGATAAAATGTTGAAAATTTTTTTAAATATCTTAAAACCGAAGCCTCAAAGAATCGATTGCGATTTACTAAATACCTCTAGATTCACTGGTTGGGCAAGTACAATTATTTAAATATTCACTCTCCCGCATAAACAAATTGAATACCTTATAAACTATCTGGTTGATCTAGCTGAGATTTAGTACCATTAATAACTCATTAATTTCCATAATTTCAGGAATCATATTACATATACAATATTCAACAAACAAAGTTCTTACCATTTATAGTTGACTGCAAAAATATGGGTGTTTTGCAAATATCTCGGTCAATTATTTTGGGTTTTAATTTAGAAACATAAGATTAAGGATTTATTAAGATCTACATCTTTTATTTGAATCATTTTCCTCTAGAATATATATATATATATATATATATATATATATATATATATATATATATATATATATATATATATATATATATATATATATATAACAAACGTTTTATAGTGAAAAAATAATTTTTTTACTTTTTATAATTGTTTCAAAAAAACAAAGCAGAATCAGCTGTACGTCTTCAAGGATTTGTCATCAGCTATACGTTTCGGGAGCTTAAAAAACCTGTATAAAATTTTTGCGTGAGAGCGATGATTTTTTCACATATAGACTGCGGTAATATTACATTTTTTCATAAAGTTACCATAATTATTATTATAAATATCATAGTTAGAAACTAAATGCAAATTACAAAAATCAATTAGTCATATGATTGAAACCCCTTTCTTGCCTGTTAGACATGTCTATGATAAATGGTGGCGTAAGAACAAAGATTTTTAAGAATAAAGAATGCTGCGTGATGTCAAGTTGACGAAAGTAGACAGAAGTCAGAAGGCACACAGATTCAGCCATGTATGGTCCGTGTAAAAAAACTTGACTTTAACCAAGACTGGTTTTCATGAATTCATATTTATTACATTTTACAAGCAACTTCATCAGAGATTGTACAAAAATATGCAAATTTTGAACCAGTAGAACATATAAAAATATTTCAGTGACCGATTTCGCCGCATTTTTAATTCAGGAATGATTATCGCATAACTTTTGGTTTTAGATATAATTTTATGGTTATGATCTCCTAAATTTAACCGGTCCACCAACAATCAACCAGTTAAATACTTCCCAAGTTTAAGCAGTTGTTCAACATACATCGTTTCAAAAAGTAAAAGTCGCTGTCCTGTCAAAAAATTAAATTAATAAAAATTAATAACAAAATTGTCTAAATTGTAAAAGTATGCAATTACTGTTAAATTAAAACAATTATAAATTTATGTATGTCAAAAGTATGTCATTATTTCATAATATAGATTTCAAGATATTTTCTTAATACAATTTACTTCATTTAAATATTATGTTTGTATGGGATTAAGCCACAATTATTGGTTGTAATGAAAATCACATGTTTAATTAACAATTGTTTGACGTTTCGATTTCCACTTTGGAAATCGTTTTGAAAACAGATTATTATACAAATTCAGAAAAATGTATAACCACAGTTTTTGTTATTGGTTATGTTATTTCAAAATTGACATGCTGGATCTTAATTTTCACTTCGGAAATGGTTTTCGAAATACTAATAGATGACTTTAAAATAATATTGCCAAAGTTTGAGTTGTTTTCCTAGGACGACTTTATTAGAAGATAGTTCATTCGATTACATTAAATCAACTTTGACTTGACGGAATACCAGTCAGAAAAATTATAGCACGTTATTTGTTTTTAAAAAAGCGACCACATGCAGTGATGACAATAAAATTCTCCATTTAGTGATAGTTATGTCTGTAGTTTTCCGGGTTTGACTCCGCGTTAAATAGTTTTGTTTTTGAGAAAACCTCGTAAGTTCATCTCATCCACTATTTCTAGTTTTCATCTTCTTGGTGGCTTTCCTCTTTCCTTTGCTTTCGGGTGTCCAATCATAAATTTTCTTTGTTAAAAGAAACTTTAATAAAAGTGATTTACATCATCTGTGCTGAAGTAAGCGATTTTTATTTATTATTATCAACAAATTGCAATCTTCATACGAAATAAATACACAAAATCGAAACCTCAATTTTTAAACAAGCTGAACTGAAAAACCTGTCCCTAATCAGTAATTTATCGATAGGAGACAGGACCGGCTTTTAGAAATCGAACATGTCAATTATTGAAAACAATAATAATGGCTAATATAAGTCATACATCTAATTTACCCACTACAAATTCAAAATCATATTCACAGATTAAAAAACAACAGAAGGCAACATCATTTCCAACCAAACAACAAACTATAGAAATAAATTATATTAACGTACCCAAACTGGAAGAATATTTTTTTGCCTAATTACAAATAACTGAATATGCGTATATTTATTAACCAAGGAATGTGTAGATGACCACTTACAAAAGTCCAATGGAAAAATGAAAGTAAACCATGAAGTCCTTTCCATTTGTATATTATGTAATTACGCCAAGTCAAAGACTTATATTATCTAATGTATGCCCAACTATGCCACATTAGACCCTAGAACAAGAACTGTTTCAATTCTGACAAGAACAAGGATGTCAGAAAAAATTGAGTGGAGTGACTGTAGATGGCAATTGATTGGATCCCTCGTCGCATGGTGAATCCGGAAGGAATTATCAATAGATGTAAGATAACTATAAATGTAAAACACTTATTAGTGTAAAACACTTATTATTTATCGTGTAAAAAATTAATTAAATCATTGTACATATTAAAAATAATCGCAAGTAAATGTACCTAATGTCGCTAATAACCATTAGTAATTGGTATGACTGGTATTAAATAAAAAAATGTATATACCATTAAATTAATTAGAATCCTAGCAATGACACAAAATTGAAGATTTTTTGGTTATAGCCATGTTCTTAGAGTTATATTTATTTAAAGATATTTATTAGTCCTAGAAACCATTTTTAGACAGTCTTTTCATAAATAGATACCTGGAACCTGAATTTGTTTTAAAGCAATAATAAACACTTATTAATAGACTTCGGCAAATATGCAAATAAAAATGTAGAAAATATGCGCATAAATATGCACGTGTTTACCCGAAAATATGCAAATATTTTACAAAGTATGCATACAAATAAATAAAAAAATCGTAAAATAGTAACAATTTTATTTAAAAAAAAAAGTGTACATAACTAAATATTTCCTACTATTCATTAAGATTTACATTTATTTTAAGTAACTACATCATTTTTAAGTATGAATAAACTTATTTAGAATTATGGTAACAATAAATGACAAAGTGGTGTTCAAAATTTTCTAACAAAAACTTGTGGCTTCTGTCTGAGTACATATATTTATATATGGAAAAACTTCGTTCAACATCAACTGATGTAACGGGAGCATTTTTCAAACTAACCAAAACATTTGGTTCTAAATTAATTGTTTCCGAAATATTTCCAGCTAGAACACTGACTACTTCAGAAAGAATATGGTAACCTTTATTTTTTTCCATAGTAGCTTCAAATTTTTTTAAAATATCTTTTCCAATATTACCTCTAACGTTCCGACAACATGACGCAAATTCTTTTATTAATGCTGTACTTTCGAACAATGACAGTTTTGGTGATTCTATGTTGGATGGAATGTTAGGTAGCATTTCTTTATAAAGTTGAATTCTTATAGGAGATTTAAGAAATACTTTTTTGACACTGGATATCATGGTATTTACAAGAGGAAACTTTTTGCGTATTTCCTCTGCAACTCTGTTTAATCCATGCGCTACACAAGTAACATGTATTAAATCTGGGAAAAATATTTTTAAATTTTGTCCTGCTTTCACCATATAAGGAGCAGCATCGGATAAAATAAGCAGTAATTTATTAGAAGGAATAGTTGTCGGAAGAAAAAAAGTTGCTAATGTTTCTTGTATAAAACGCGAAATTGTTAAAGCATTTGTTTTCTCAAGTTGCTGGCATGAAATAAGATGAGATTTTGGTAAGGTATCTTCTTTAAGAACACCAATCAATAAATGAGCAATATACTTTACTGAGGAATCAGTGGTTTCGTCTACAGATATGTAAAAATAATTATCTGCAATTTCTTCCTTAATATTAATTAACACCGACGAGTATAGCCCGTTCACATTATTTCTTCTTAGAGACCGATCACTTGGAACATTAAGTTTGCAATATTTTTTTAGAAACGAACTAAAATTTACATTTGCTAATTTTGAAAGCGGTATGTTTGCAGACACTAATGCGCGACACAAGTCTTCATTAAAAGTTTCTTGCTCATCTAATTTTTTTGAAGTAGATTGGAAACATTCAGCCATTGAAGTTTGATGTTTTCCTCCTATTTTTTCTTTTTTTGCAATGTGTGAAGCAGTTCTCACATGTTGGTCTATCTGAAATTTCTTCTCACATGCTATCTATAAATAAAAATAAAAACCTTTATTTTAACCCAACCTTTAAAATATAAAAATATACAAGGTGTTTTTGGTTAATCAAATAACTGGTTTGGAAAAAAAACACTCGCTAAGTGTTTTAAATGCAGTATTAATCCACAAATTAGTTTTTGTTACTAACCATTAGTACATCATATAACTTATTTTAAAATTCAACAAAAGTTTTTTTTTGTTAATTCAATTACAATAAAAATAATTGTGTTTTAGAATAGCTGACTTCTAAAAAACTGACTAAAAAAAAGTAAAGGTGAAAATTTTTTCTAAATACACACCATTGTATTGTACCATGGACAATTTTTTCTCACTAAAGGAAGCTATTTTTCATTTAAAAACAACCTACGAGTACTAAATTTCAAGTAAATACGTTTATTGGTTTTAAAGTTATTGTTGTTATTAACTAAAAGAATTTAATTTTTTTTAATTTTAACACCCTGTATCTCGAAAAGTAAATAAGTTTGACCCCTCATTAACTATATCGTTTTGTTCAATTTTTCGAGAAGTATCTACAGTCAAACGTTGTAAGTGTCATTTGGAAACACCCTGTATGTATGAAATATTAGATATTTAATAGAAAATATTAGATACTTACAATTTTGCCACAGACTGAACAGTAGATTTTTCCCATATCCATAGACAGCTCTTTATAAGGTTTAATCCAAGTTGAAGCACTGGTTGTTTTAGGCATTATAAAATCACAATCTTCCTTTTTGTTACGCACAACGAGTGTTTACGCTTTGAATATCAAAACAAAAATGATTTACAAATCTGAGCATCAAATTAGAAATGTTTAGGTACCTAATTCAATAAACTGGGAGATTTTGGAAAATCCCTAAATTAGGAACAAAACTATTAGCCGTTTACCTGCTGTTAAGATACAATAAATTGTAGATAGATTTGGGGATTAGATCATAAAATGCAAATGAGCGAACCCTTAGCGATTATCCAATAACTGAATGCCTCAGTGACCGAGACTTTCTAAGAATGTTGAGGGCTACTTAAATTGATCTTCTTTGAAATTGTAAATGTTTTGTACCTGTAGAGATTACGTACTTAGATCATTTCTTGATTAAAATGACTACAAAATTTTATACAAAATTTTATATAAAGAATTGAAATAAATTGGTATGTTTAAAAATTTTCAAATACAGTATAAAAATCTGAACTTTCATGCACTTTATGCAAACTTTTATACAAATATGCCAAAATATGAAATATTTGCATAAAATATGCACAATATGCAAAATATGCAATATGCATATTTGCCGAAGTCTACTTATTAAGTATGTAATAACTAATTAATATAATGCCATCTAAATATTTCAACAAAATTATAAAATAATTTTATTGAGACCTCAACTGAATTGTTTATAAATCTTCCTACTAGAGAAATCTTGTAATTATGTAATATTATTTCTTACCGAATGAATACTAGATTGGAGGAAAACTACACACACAAGTAAATAAATCTTAAAAATTTGTATTACAAAACTATAAATTCCGGAAACAACAAAAATCTGTTCTTTTAGGTGACGTCAAAAAACCGCATCCCGGATTGATAATAGAAAGACACCACCCTCACTTACGACATTGTTAAATCCCAAGTTAAATTAATTGTATACGAAAATGCAATAACATTGGAAATTAAAAGGATCTATCACGTATGACGTAAATATTTAATTTGGAAAATATATTATTAGTATGATATAATTTACTATTAGTTTTAGGAAAAAACCATAACGCTGATAAAGAAAATAGCAATTTTATTTGTTTTAAAATTGTTGTTATGCACATTTGTGGCGTTACAAAGTTAGATTATTGATTTTTAGTCATTTCTGTTGCATTCTTGATTAGATTAACACGTTAAACGCCACGAAAAGTAAGTGTGCATCTCATACACTTAATTTACTAACACCAAGAGAAGCATCGTCTCAGGCTGCGTGGTACAACCGTGATTGACAATACACATTTATTTATATGGATACATTTTCTAAGTACTCTTTTATACATGTAGCCTGCATTTTTAAAATACTAGTGTCTAAAAATAAAACAATATATTATTATGTAGCTTCAAACTAAGTTTTATTTATATATAACTGTTTTTTTAATGCAAAAGATAAGTAAATCTTCTTTAAAATTAGCAATACATGTTTCTAGTTAAGAAATAAATGAAAAGTATAATATTTGTGTACAAATGTCTATAGATTACATGAATGAACCTCGCAAAGCACGTAATACAATTGAATTTTTTGCACTGAATGCACCTGAACCGAGAAAAGATAGTTTTAGTTTGTGCAAATGTTCTATCATTATCTGCTGAATTTACCAAGAAAGATGGTAAAAGATGGATAGACGACGTAGAGAGGGATCTTAAAACCATGAACATCAGGCAGTGGCGAAGAAAAGTATCTGACAGGGCAGAATGAAAGAACATTGTTAAGCAGGCCAAGACTCATAAAGGGTTGTAGCGCCATTAGAGAAGAAGATCTGCTGAATTTTCTTATCTGGCCGAAATTTGCATTTTGTTTTTATGGTGACCTTCATAAGCATCTGGTATCTGTTGCTCTGGATTAGTTAGTCTAGAGAAATCTACTAGATGACAAACCAACTCTTCCTTAAAAGATGTGATGGACATGTTACTGTTGTTACGTTTTGGTCAATTATATAGGCGTTGACAATAGCTGACCCAGAAGGAGCTCAATTGCTCTTTTACGATACCATTTCACTGATTTTCGTAATTCTATAGAGTAATACTTTATGGTCGGATATATCTATAAATCCTTTGCAATTATTGTAGTCGACAACAGAAACTGGAGAAACTGGGTTTTCAACTATCCCTCCCCTTTGATGGATGTCTACCATTTCAGCAGTATGCTTTGTACTCAGCATAAGCACTTTGCGTTTGACCTTCCACTTAGTTACTACTACACCTGTATTACTCTCCATTCCAATAATCTTCCCTTTCTTTAATGTGTCACCTGTCACTCCTTTCAGAATAAGTTTTCTGTTTTGCCTAAAAGTTTCCACCAAATTTGTATTTTTAGCAACCTATGTGCTAATGTAACGCTACTATAAAAATATAATAAGTTATTAGCTGAAAACAACAAAACACTATCCGGAACTGACATACTCCATCCAAACAGAGCTGTATATCTTCACCCCGAACTTATGTATCTTGTTTTTGATATACTGCCTAAATGAGAGTGAGCCCCTAAAGACAACTAAAGTTTTATCAATGCAGAGTTCTTCCCCTGGCATTGCCACTCCTTGAAAATTTAATACCAGCTTTTTTATGTTATATTTTTCAAGTTCTGACCATCTACATTTTTCCATATTAAGGGTGTGTTATGATCAAGCAATATTATCGTCTTCTGAAGAGCTTTCATCATCTGGCAGTCGATATTGGAAAATAACATTTTCAATGGTATCATCTAGTGTTCTTGAGTTTTGTAATGTTGAAGGTAAGTTTTGTAAATTACTTTGCATTTTTGGTCTTCTGCTTTCTGGAACACCTTCATTTGACGAAGAACTACCTATTTCGTTATCACTACCTAATTTAAAATTTGTATCTCGAACGCTGTCAGCACTTTCTTTCTCTGAACACTCTTCCACCAGCTTTGGCAAACGCAAAAAGGTATCTTGTCAATAACAAAATGTTTCAGTAGACTATTTCTTTTCTAGACGACTTCTTTTCCAAAAGTTTATTTTTGTTACGAAGAAATTTTTGAAGTGTGGTGTTCAGAACTCATTATCACTTTTATCATGCGAGGATAGCTTTCATTTTGATTCGGTTTGCCCACTCTATATAATATTACAGGAGTTTCTTGAGATAATTAAAATATATATCCAATAAGATATCCCTGTGTATATCCCAATGATCTATAGGGATATAAGTCCCACTAATAACGGGTACAGTGCTACAGGGATATCCCACTGCTTCACAGAGGTATCCCACTTTCCTACACATGTCTAGCTAATTTTGTGGGATACTTAATACTATGTGCAAACTTTTAAAATAATGCCAATCTCCACAGCAGTCTTTTCCTGAAGTTTTGCTACAAAAAATTTTAAATCATAGTTGATCGTATAATAGCTGAAGTCTGTATACTGTATCATCTTTTCACACTCAACAGCTGAGCTGGCACGCTACTGCGTTTCGCAATTTGAATGATATCTCTCCATTATTGGCAATTGCAAAACTAAATAAAAATCCACATATATAATATATATATATATATATATATATATATATATATATATATATATATATATGTATATTATAAATTATAATATATATTTAAATAAGCTTTTATGTGTTTTCCAAAGTGATATAAACCTATAGAGGAACAGGTGGGAAATTTAGAGGACCTAAGCAATCTACAAACCAAACTTCAAACCCCATGTAAGATAATTTTTTTCAAATTTCCTCTATTAGAAAATGATTATACGAAAACACTGCATATTTCCGATGTTTAATTTGTTTTATTCTTTCCTTTGTTACAAAAAAATTGTTGTTTTTATATTTTATTCTTATCCGTAAACTTAATTTACAATTCAGTCGATAATTTTTATTTGTATATTTATTTGTTAAAATGTCGCGTTGATCCTATAAATGACGCTAAAAATATTATGATGTATGTTAAAAAATGTAAAAATTTATTATCTTCAACTGAGGTTAAACTGACTACTTAGTTTAAAGCGGCAGATTTCTAGGAAGATGAAGGTAAACCAAAGGTGGTCTTTGGTAAAAATCTTGTGACTCCGTTATGCAAATATTTGTTTATTCTGATTCTACCGTCCATAAGCAAAGCAATTAACATGCTTCTCAGGAGTCTCAACTTAAATATTTAAAAATGTTTAGAAAGTATAGGGTGATTTACACATAAAACTTTCTTGTGCAGTACTATTATACAAATATATAAATTTATTTTATTTTTAACACTCCAAGTAATTTAAATGCAATCATTTTGCTTTAGTTCTAAAACTACTGTCTTGTAGAATTTTACTTTATAGTTATTATATTTTTTGGACAATAACGTCTAATGCAATCAGAAATACTTAATTTGAAGAGAAAAATTAAATTTTGTTTTTTTTTCTAATAAAATTCTTTTAATAGTTTCATTTCGTCTACTTCACTCATAATAACAATTTAGGTTATTGGAAGATAGTTTATTTAATCACGTAAAATCAACTTCAGCTTGAGACACCCCCTCAGAAAAATAATAATATGCCATTCATCAATTATCCAACAAAATACTTGATATTAAAAAAAAAATCTCTTAGTAATTCCAATGAAAATTATGAGGAAAATAGAAAAAAAACTCGATGATACAATCCCGTCACATTAAGTTGGTATTCGGTCTAACATTGACTTTACTTCCAATATTTACTTCAAACTTTATGGCTCCCTCAGGAGACCATATCTTAAACTTTTACCAATTATTTAAATTTGCAACACCTGTTCTTTTTACATCATCTTTAGATGCTTATAACCATTTTTTTCGGTGACCACCCCTTTCTTCTTCTTCCTTCACATTTCAGAAACCTATTTTTGTTCATCATAACTATATCATTCTTGTCACATTATCCAAAGAGCGGAGTTTTTTTTTAATGACGATCTCACTGTTTTCTGCCTTTACATCTCCCATATCCTTAATCCACCTCCTTAATTTTGGCGTTCGTTTGTCTTGTTCCCTCATTTTCTCCCATTTTAATACATCAGAATATACTTTAAACACACTTCGTTCCCAGACATTAAACCTATTTTCTTCTTTATTGTTCATCACACTCCATTCAGAACCCATAGTGCATATCAAGGCAAACCTATATGATAAAACTTTGAACAAGCTCCATCAAGCAATAAGTAGTGAAAGCAGTGAAAGAAAATCTACTTGGATGGATATTAGAACATCCACTCCATTGTCCCGATTTATCGCCTTGCGATTTTCACATCTTTGGGTCACTAAACTGGCGCTAAAAACTAATCGTTTTCAGTCGGACGAAGAAGTACAAAATGCCTAAAACAGTTATTCGAGCAGCATTCACCAGAATTCTTTATGCAGGGTATACATTGGCTGGTGAAACAATGGCATATGTGCCTTAATTTTAGAGGTAATTATTTGTAGATATATTTGCTAATATTTTTTTTCTGGACCAAAAATGGGTTTTAATTGAGCAAGCCTCGTATAACAAACCATTATCATATATAAAACATAATATGTGTAGCCCGTATAAAAGCTTTAGACCAAACAATAATAACAATTATTAATTAATAATTATTTTACTATTATTGCAAAGTAAATTACACATATAAGACATTGAGTTAGAGGTATATAAAAATGCAACAGCAAGAATTAATATCTTGTCATTTATAAAAGAAGAAAAGAATATTATAAAGATACCACAACTAAAAAAAATTGTAAAGAATTCTTTCTTATACTAGCAATTTTTGGACAGCCTCGGTAACCAACAGGCCGTTGATCTTTAGTTTGCGTATGTGGCAACTTTTTCTTTTGACATTTGGAATTCTGCGTATAAATATTTAACCTTATACTCTAAATGGACGCATTTGGCTACTAGTAATCCCAATAAAACGGGACAAGGTACTAAATGTTTTTATCTTTCGCTAAACATCATTTGACCAAAAACGGATTAAGGAAAACTCATTTTTCTATTATTTTAAACCACAATTACATCAGTAATTCTAAAAATTGTTATGACACAAAATGATTTCATAAATAATATTTTAAGCTCTTCACTGTGTGA
Organism: Diabrotica undecimpunctata; assembly: GCF_040954645.1. Classification (NCBI taxonomy): domain Eukaryota; kingdom Metazoa; phylum Arthropoda; class Insecta; order Coleoptera; family Chrysomelidae; genus Diabrotica; species Diabrotica undecimpunctata. The sequence goes on from NC_092812.1 coordinate 56,247,134, forward strand.
CTTAAATGTTTTCCCTCCCTATAATTTTAAAGTACAGCTATTCTATCCAGTACTTTCTAGTTTATATGTTATGTTCAAGGATATTTTAAGATATCTAAATATAACGCCATGCTATACAAGCAATGAAAGAGCGACAGCAAGAAAAATAATCCAATTAGAAATAACAAAAAACGAAATCATACGGAATATAATATGCTAAGCAGAAAATGTTGAATGAAAATAGATCAGGAACAGGTAAAATGTAAGGTTATGACAGATGAACAGTATGAACACTACAAATAGGAGAAAGTTGTTAAGAAGTAAATCCAAATGCAGATGTCTACTCCAGATTTGAAAGGGTGAAGGCGTTTATTGCATTATCTGCGTCCAAGAGTTGTGTTCTACTAAGCTAAACAACATAAAAACCGTTTAAGATAACAAACGGTTTAAAACAAGGCGGCGCGATGTCACCCTTACTTTTTAATATTTCCCTAGACAAAGCAGTGAGAGAAGCGAAAACAAAGATTCAAATGTTCTCGGCTGACGATCCACGATTATTGATGAACCTTCTCAAATGACATTACATTTATTCATTTTTTTATTTCTAGACATACAAGAAAAAAAATAAAAGAAGACACCCCTGTTCACTAATAAATATCCCTTAAACACTCCACTGACCATTGTACATATTAAGAGCTATTCTTCGAAAATTTCAACTCTTATAATTTTTTGTAATTTTCTTTAGCACAAATACCAAAAGTAAAAAACCTTACAGTAAATTTTGGGTTTTTTCACTATACACTGCTAACTTTAGGGGTTCTTTTAGTAATAAATAAATCGATAAACTGCTTCTCAGGACTCGTTCTGGACTAAAGTAGGAATCCATGGAATTGAGGAACACTGATTCAGCTCCGCTCTCATAAACAGGCAGCTGGACGTGTCTTAACATCTTGTGACCAAGAGATAAATCGGAAATTAAGGAAACCATAATAGATTTCTCAAAAATAAAATCATAAAAACTTCTAATTCCATTCTTATTTCTGCGAACGTACGTTCTAAACGGGCGTGCTTTCCCTATTTCTTTTTTCGCGACGATGCCAGCTGTCTTAATTTGCCAGAGACATATCTCAGAGCTATATTAGAAACAAACACTTTTGATTCTGCAGCGGCATTTGCTAATCTAAATAAATAATTGGGCCATCAGTAAAATGGGATTTATTAATGAACACAAGATTAAATACATGTGTGTCACAAAAAAGTCAATAGAAGACGAGATAGAATAGGACAAAATGTGTCAATGGCAGATTTCAATTAAATATAATAATTATAATATTTATACGAATAAAAGGGTTGGAAAATTTAAATATTCAGGAGCAAAAATAACAGCTGATAAGGATGCAAAACACGGACAAAATATAAGGCCAAATAATTGATAAAGTCACCCAGGCATAGTAAAAGAGATGGGCGAAACTGGCATGGCAGTCTAACCCAGAAGGAAGAAGGCTACAAGGAGCACCACACACCAGATGGAGAGATAAGATTACTAAAGATCTCAACACCACAGGTTTAGAGATTATGATGGACCGGAAGAAATGGAGACAGATAGTACAGTCAGCCAAGACCCACAGTAGAGCTACAGAGTAGAATGTAGAATGTAGAAAATGGGGCGGCCAATAGAGCCTGATACACTGCGACCTTTGCAGATCTATTGTGTTTCCCCCTTATTTTAAAGCACTTCATCTAGCTTGGTCCTCTTAATGAGACTCAACAGCCTTGATAGTGGCCTTTTCATGTAGCCTGGTGCTTCCGGTTTTTCCTCTCCGAGTTCTAGAAACCGCATTCGTGCGAGACCTTCGCAATGGCACAGAACGTGTAGAGCGGTTTCCTCTTCTTCCAGACAGAAACGACAGGTGTCCTCTTCTGTCAGGCCTATGAGACTCAGGTGTCTATTGAGTCTACAGTGCCCAGTGAGCAGACCCACTATCATTCTGACAGTCCTGCGCCTGTGCGAAAGTAAGTCTGCTGTAAATTTAGCCGAATGTCCTTTGATGAACTGTTTGGCCTGCCTCTGTCCTGGTGAGTTGTTCCACCACTCAAGAGACTTCTGTTGCACCCATTTGTGTATGGCTGCCCTTTTTATCGTATTTGCGATTCCAAAGAAGGGTTCCGGACCAACCAGTGGCGTAGATGCGCCTTCTCGGGCCAATTCATCGGCCTTCTCGTTGCCACGATGTCCCTTATGTCCCGGCACCCAGGCAAGTGTCAACCTGTTTTGACTTCCCACCTGAGAGAGGACATCCAAACAGTTCCATACCAGCCATGAATCGACCTGTACCGAACTGAGAGCCTTTAGAGCCGCTTGACTATCCGAATAGATAACGATGGAGTCGTTATCTACATTTCGGCCGATTAGTTCCATAGCGCACCTGTGTATAGCAGCTAATTCGGCTTGAAATACGGTCGCGTATGTTCCTAGACATACCCGGACTTCCGTCCTTGGTTTTATGCCATATATTCCAGCCCCCGTACCTGTATCCGTTTTGGAGCCGTCCGTATACCATATTGAGTTTGCTGTTAGCGGCGGACCAGTTTCCCAGTCCTCTCTTTTTGGTATTATAATTTGAAAATTTTTGTTAAAACTATACCTCGTAACCATTCGGTCTACAGGCATTCCTAGAACGGGGTCTGCCTTTATGTCCTGGTATAGCCTTAAGTTATCAGCTCCCTGCATCATACTTATTGGAGCTTGGCCTTGGATCAACCGATGTACTGTTGATCTGGCTTCACTCTGTATGTATATATGCAGAGGTGGTAGGTTTAGCAGAACTTCTAGCGCGTCCGTTGGGGCTGTTCTCATGGCTCCGGTAACACTCAAGCATGCAAGCCTTTGTGTGCTACTGAGCAATCGAATCGCCCCGGACTGTTGCGTTTTGTTCCACCACGCCACTGAACCATAAGTTATCATGGGCCTTATAACCCTTGTGTACAACCAGAGGTTCATTTTAGGATTTAACCCCCAATTCTTACCACACATTCGTCTACATGTGTTCAGGGCCATAGTGGCCTTCTGTGTGACTTTCTGAATGTGTGCATTCCATGTCAGCCTCTGGTCGAATATTACACCTAAGTACTTGGCCTGACTTGTGAATGGGATTTCTACTCCCTTGAGCACTAGTGGCTGTAAGCCTTGCAGTGCTCTTTTTCTGGTGAAGGGAACAACAGATGTTTTTTTAGGGTTAACCTTCAGGCCTTCTTCCTCACACCAGCTGTCCACAATCCTCAGAGCGACTTGAAGTCTCTCCGAAATTATTTTGGTAAAGCGTCCTCGGACTACAATTACCAAATCGTCCGCATAACCCAGACAGTAAAAACCCTCCCTGGTCAGTGTATTAAGTAGGTCGTCCATAAGCGTAGCCCACAGTAATGGGGATAAAACTCCTCCTTGTGGGCAGCCGCTTCCTGCCTTCGCTTCAATAGTGGCTTCACCTAACGAGGACACAATGATCCTGTTTGTTAAGGTCGCCTTTGTCCACTCGCATATGAAGGCAGGAACTCCTCTTCTTTTAAGCGCGTCCGTTACAGACTCGAAGGAGACGTTATTAAACGCTCCCTCCACGTCCAGAAACGTCGCCACCGCTATCTCCTTGTCATCTAGCGACTTTGAGAGCAGTCTGTTAAGATCATCCAGCGCCAAGTCAGTTGACTTTCCTGGCTGGTATGCATATTGGCGATCGCTAAGTGGATTCTCCATCAGCACGTCGTCCCTAATATACCTGTCTATCAATCTTTCCAGCGTTTTTGCTAGGAAAGAGGATAGACTTATTGGTCTGTATGACTTGGGGGTCTGGTCCATTACCCTACCAACCTTGGGGATATATGTGACTTTCACCCTTCGCCATGCGGTTGGAATATATCTCCATGCCAAACTAGCTTTGAAGATCTTTGTTAGATGCGGGATGATCACATCCTGTCCCTTCTGTAGCAAGGCTGGATAAATCCCGTCCATTCCAGGTGATTTGTATGGCTGGAATTTATTGATGGCCCACCTGACTTTTTCCGGTCTCGTGATGTCGGTAGCTAATTTCCAGTCCGCCTTAGTAGGCCTTCTGGGATGAGCTACCTCTACCGAAGGATTATTGTCAATGGATGAGCTGGGAAAATGTACCTTGGTGAGCATTATTAAGCTTTCCTCCAGGGTTTCTACATACGTTTCGTCCTCTTTCTTCAAGAGGCCGACCTGATTCACAATACCATCCTTAGCCAGGACCTTGTGGATTCTGGAACATGCGGGAGCCTGTTCGACTTCCTCGCAGAACTTTCGCCACGAGTCTCTTTTGGCTTTTCGGATCTCCTTATTATATTGCGTCAGTTTTTCTCTATAAATGGCCCAGTCCTGGTTGAATTTGGCTTTATTGAATAGCCTTCTTACATCTGCCCTAAGCTTTTGTAAGTGTTCATTCCACCAGGGTGTGTTTTTCTTTCCTTTCTTTTCTCTCTCTGGACAATTCTCCTGGTAAGCGGCCAGAACAGCTCCCCTCACCGTTTCGACTGTCAGTTCGAGATCGTCCGTATCTTTTATGGTGCCGATTCCTCCCTCAAGAGACTTCTCGAGTGAGCCTCTATAGCCTTCCCAATCCGTCTCTCTCGGGTTCCTGAACCTTGCCACCATTCGAGTCGAAGTAATTAAATCAAATCGAATGTGCCTATGGTCGGAACATGAAGGTTCCTCTGACACATGCCAATTCTTTATAGTATCGTACGTTTTTTCACTGCAAAGTGTTACATCTAAGACTTCTTTGCGCGTGGCCGTAACGAAGGTAGGTTTATTTCCTATATTGGCTATTTCTAAACCCATGCTTAAGATGAACTGTAGTAAAGACTCACCTCGACTGTTGATGTTCGTACTCCCCCATGCCAGATGGTGGGCATTGGCATCACATCCCAGTATTAGATGAAGGTTTTCCCTTCGGCTGTAGGTTATAACGTCCTCTACTATGCCTGGGCGGAAGACCTTCTCTCCAGCGAAGTAGGCAGAACAGACCAACCATCTTTTACTACCTTCCTCGGTGGAAGCGGTTAAAATACCTGTAACAAAGTCTCCGGAGCAAAGATCCGGAATCAGTGTACAGTTTACTTCGTTACCATATACAATGCATGCTCGAGGTGTCTCTCCTTTCGCATCGTATAGTAACTTACCTTGTTGCGGCTTCAAGCCTGCAATCTTCCCTCCGTGGAGCCATGGTTCCTGCAGTAGGGCCAAGTCCAGGCCTTCCATGTCAAACCTTCTGCACAAAACCGCCGACGCAGCTTTAGCATGATGAAGGTTGACCTGCAGGACCTTTACTCTGCCTTCCTCTAAACTGAAGGCTAACTTTCGGGTTTTCCCGTGTCCTCTACCCCTTCCATGGGAGCGGCCACCCGCTCAGTGGCTTCTAGCCTTCTGGGCGGGTTTGTAGCACTCCCCTGCAAGTCGGTACGGACTTCTTTCGGGATTATTCCTTCTTTAGCTCCTTCCCTCGACTTATCATCCTTAGGGCGAGCCTTGTGTTTGGTCGAAGTGTTAACCTTCTTTGGCGCTGCTTTAGAGCTTTGCCCCTCTGAAGGTTTTACTTCTTTTCTTTTTTGCTTAGCCTTGACTGCCGAGGTTGCGGCAGTTACGCCTTGCAACCCCGATGGTCCGGCCTCTGCAACCTTCTTAATGTACCCATCATCCTTGACACGGAATTTAATTCTTCCGATGCCAAAGTAAGGACACATTTGAAGTTTGTTGAGTTCCTCAAAGGACTCTTTGTCCATTGAGAGGACCCATACCTGCCCTTTTTCTGCAGGTGTTTTGCCCAAAACGGTCCATATACGGGTGTTGAGCTTTCGGTTGCTGACCCTTAATCGAGTCAGCACACTTTCCGCCCCCAACCTCTTTCCGTCCTCGTCTGGGATGTAGACAGTGCAAGAACACGGCCTCTCGACTTCACTCTCGTCCTTAGCCTGGAGGCTTGCACCTTCCCAAGGCTTCAGAGTGGGAGTAGTGTCCCTGAGCCATTGTGCGCTTGCACTATCCGCGCACGTCATTACCAGGTAACCGGGCTTGAATGTGCTCTTTAGCAGCCTGATTTGCGGCCCTTCTTCTGGCGTTCTCTCCAGAGCCTCCAAGATGGATGTTTGCACTGCCTTAAGCTTTGTGGGTTCCATCCTGACTCCAGGGAAGCCATCACATACTACAGCCACCTTTGCCGAGCAAAGGGCTTGTGTAAAAGTCATTTCTGACTTCCTCGGCCTCTTTTTGGCTTCCGCTGGCGGCGTACTGTGGTCCGACCTTTGTCGCTTCTTTGTAGACTTTTGCGTAGCCATTTCCAGCTTTTGCTCCGCCTTCTCTTTAGACTTAGGGGGATTGTCCTTTTGTCGTCCAAGCACCTTGGTGAGGTTGGCCTTGATCACCGAGCGCTTGGCTTCAATGTAATCCTGGCCTTTTCCCACCAGATCCCTTACTTTCTTCTTGGAGGCCCCGGCCAGCCTGGCCTTAATAACCTCCTCGTCTGTCATTAGATCCACCTCCTCTAGGGAGGTGACTCTGACCGCCTTCCTTTTGGTCGGCTTCGCTATCTGTATAGTAGTGCCTTCAGGGCTTTCTACTACGGGTTGTTCGGGAATATTGGTTTCCATATTATTTTCCATATTGTTCCCACGAGTAGCTAGGGAATTGCAGTCCACTCGAGCAGAGCCCCGCATGCCCGAGTAAGGCTAATTACTGTGAGGTGTCGCCTGGTTCCTTACAGGAATCGCTCTCGACCAACTACGCATGGCCATTCATCCTTCGCCGCGATGTCTTCCAGCTTGAATTGCGGATTTTTTAAAAGCTGGTTTTCTCCATCTGGACTCCTCTGTCTGGGTTACCATTCCATAGCCAAAAGGTCCCCGTTTTTTGGCGCCGGGAATTCGCCATTCATCCTTCCGTGAGGATAAGGACTAGTCGGTGATGCATGCTGAGATGCAGTTGGGCTGGTCTTCTCTTCTAGTGGTATTTATTGGTGTCACCTATTTGGCGTCAGTGACCCCACCAGTGCCTCGCCGACAATTTCCGAGCTACGAGCTTCCTGTTGGGGTGTGAGGGGGCGGGAAGTTGGATAGGGTGAGTCGGCTACTCCTAGATAGTCTGTCGAGGAAGGCTCGAAAAGTGTGTGTGTGTGTGTCAGGATCGAGGGCGGGGTCCCCGCACCGGCAGACGCGTCTAATGCGTGGGACCCCACCGCCGTCGGGTTTTGGAGTTTGGCGACTGAGATTAGAGAAATTTGGAGTAGCCGTAGGGAAGTTGGAAGGGTAAACTAAAAGCTGAAGGCGAAGGCGCCGCAACTGTTCGCCTCAATTGCCACGCCTTTCTTGCGTCCAGCGGCGGTGTCCGGCGGCCACCCGGTGCACAGGCGCTGGACGCTTAGGGACTGTGTTTAGTTTCACTGGTCGTGCTCCCCTCACAATTTCAGGGACCAAGACCAGTTACTCGGCCCTCCCACCAACGTCGAGGAAAAATTACAGTCCCGGGGAGAGAGCTACAGAGTAAGTGAGTAAGTAAATTTTATGCCCTAGGCCTCTAATGGTGAGCTAAATAAATAAATTTGCATTGTTCTATTCAGTTAATTGATGAAAAACAATTGGTTCTACTGAAAGTTGGTTTAAAATATTATCAAATCTTAAATTTCTCGTAACCCCTAATTGATATCTGGAAGGCCTTTCCATATATCAACAAATATCAATATATCGTCGACCTTTTTTTTATTACTGTCACATTTTTTAACCCCTTCGCTACCCGGTATCCAACGGTGAATACATTAGGGTAGATCTCCCACATACTAGTGTATCACTATGTGGATTCAAAATTTATTTTATGTTGGGAATCTGGTATAACGTTCTACCTGTTATTTTATTATGTGGTATAGTTTAAAAAGTAGGGAAAATGTAACACAGTACCCCCACTTCCACCAAAATTGCTGTTGTCGAGTTTTTTACTGATCTCAGAGAAAACTGTATGAATGTAATAAACCCGGAATAAATCATGGCCTTAGATGAATGTCTACTATTATATGAAGGGCGCCTTCATTTCAGACAGTTTAAAAAAACCAAAAGGTCGCGTTTTGGCTTGAAACTTTTTTGTCTCTCTCTCTCCCAGTGATCCCCAGTTTTGTGGCTACACTTTTTATTTTTCATTATATATTGGAAAGAAAATTTAAACAGTAGACCATATCCCCAATACAGAGCATCTAACTATGTCATAAAAGGTTGTCGTTTACTTGCTTCAATCTTTGTTGGACAAGGGTAGAGAAATTATCCTCGATAACTGGTGCATGTCATTGCGCCTGGCGGAATTTCTCCTTCGACGAAATACTTACGTTAAGTGTTTAAAAAAATAAAAGACAGAAATACTTTCGAAATTTCCAGGGTAAGTTTCTGTAGAGTTTTCAAATAGCTTGGGTTTAGGTTCAAACTGGAAGACAATAGAAAAGCCTTATGTAAAAGAGTTAGTGTCGTTCACAAAATAATTATTTAAAAACGTATTATACTTATCTTCGAGAGTGCTTCAAATATTGGGAGAATTTGCTTATTTATTTGCTCAGCACAGCGGACCGTTTAAGCCAAAGCTTTCATCCTTAATCCAAAATAGTCGCAAATTCGTGGAATGTACTATAGTAAACTTTTGAAATATTTTTGCCATGTTTGGAGCAACTCCTCTTCGTTGATCATTATTTTTCATGAGTACAGACACGCCGTTAGCTCTGAAGCCTCTCTTTTCATTTGACACCGATTTGTAAAATGCTCGACCGTTTTATTCTTGTCTATTCCTTTCCATTTCCTCATATTTCTGTTATTTATATTTCCTTTTTTCTCTCTAATCAGTTTTCTTGTCTCTCGTCGTGATGTTGTATAATTTTCTTTACTTTCTGTTGTTTCTTGTCTGTCTTGTAGTTTTTCTTGTCATTGTTTATCAAACTATTTCCTTAGTCTCTTCCTGCTCTTTCTCAATATTAGTTCTGCGGTCTCTGTAATTCTTTTTTCCATTTGCTTCCGCAGCCTTTGGACATCCGATGTATCCTAAATATGTTTTCATTGCTCAGGTTTACAAGAAAGTGCTAAAATAATGTCGTTCTTTTGGATTCCAAGGTACAATGAAATATTATCTATGAGTTTAATCAATTGCACCGATAGTCTTTTAAAAATGGATCTATACAAAGTTAAAACCGATTATAATTTGCCGAGGATGATTAAACAGACTAGTTATCTATGTAAATAATGCAACTATGATATAAAAAAAACCACATTCAGCGGAACCTAGATAATTATTGTGTATCTTAAATATTTAAACTAAATTATTTTTGTGTATTTATTAATATTTTTTTTAATTAAACATAAAACTTTTCTGTTTATTATCTAACACAAAATACGTGTTATTGCAAATTATTTTTAAATTTTCTTTCTCAAAAATTGGTATATACACATAAACTGAAGGATCATAAATACTATACACTGATATTATAAAATAAATAGATATTAGCAACAACAACAAAAAATTTTTAAAGTAGATCAAATTTGAAACATAATAAAATTTGATCATACATAAATAATATTTTAACTACTTATTCTGTTTCGTCCTGTACAACGATATTTGTCGAACCTATTTAGTACTTAAAGATACTGAACTCCAAGAGAGTTTATCTTAATATTTGTCTTTAATAAAAATATCGTACCAAGAAAATAAAAATAAAACCTGTTGGAATTTTGTAGTAAGTATAGTTCTTAGGATTATAATTAAACTTTTTCATTCGTTCCTTATAACAAAAAGTAAATAGCACAATAAAGACAAGTATTTTTCAAATAAACTAGATATGAATACACACTGATTTAAACTCATGTATTTGAGTATTTATGTATATATACACCAGGCCATATGCCTTCTAGGCATGGAGAGCTAAATAATGTTTATATATATATATATATATATATATATATATATATATATATATATATATATATGTATTTATTTAAATTCAGAATATTACTGATCACTTAGACCATACTCTTCCTTCTCTTCTATTAGATAATTTTGAATCTTTTCTACATACAAAATTCAATTTCACTTACTATATCTATGGATCACCTCCATAGAAGCTTGATAATGTAGGTACCCCTGAGTTGTTGTCTCTAGGTCCCAGATTTGGCCTTCAACCTTCATTCAACGATTATTCCATTAGCAGAATCTTAGCTGATGTTGAAAATATTTTGTCGTTTTCTGACAATTCTGATGTTCTTGATCTTAGGTCATCTTCCAACAATATCTTGTTGAATTTTGCTCATCTTTTTCGTCAACCACTTTCTAAGATTGATAAAGTTTAGAGGGAAACGGTATCGTTTTAAAAACCCACCCTAACCTTTTAGTTCTCACTAGTGAAACAGGGAATGCTACAGCGTTACTGGGTAAAGATTATAATGTTTAAGCATTTTGTCTCGAGCTGCTTGAAAACCCAGAATGAGTCTTTTATCCACTTCAGATCGATTAGTTTTCTCATCTAATTGTTTTACGATGGATTTAATTTTATCGAGCAAGATATTGAATGATAAAATCATTAGTGGTAATGTAACATATTTTTCTCCACCAAGTTTCGTTGACAAAAGTTTAAAGTTCATTAGAAACTTATGTATTTTTTCGAGTATTTGCCATTCACTATCTGTGATTTGAAAATCATTCAATTCGGTGACAGATGTGCACAATATGTTAATGCCAGTTCTCATTTTAAATCAAATCCAATCATACCATGTGTTGAATTCCATCTCGTTGGACAGTCGAGTATGGGATTCATATTTGATGGCACGCAGCTGCTTCATAAGCAGACTGAAACTTCCTATTCAATATCTCACTTCTTTTTATTTTACTGGAAATACTATTTAATTTTGTTATAGCTGTACGTGAGTCAGCAATATTTGGCGCATATTCTTCATCTTCCTTAGTTTAGTCTTCATAGGCTTCATACTGCTGTTCTTGTCTGTTATTGTCAGTTTCTCTGTGTAATGCTAAGGTATTTAATAGATCTTGTACACCAAGGTTAAAAATGTGAGCAAAGCACCGGCAATGCTGATTGTCTGAATCAAAGTGTGGCAGCTGTTTGCTCAGTTCATACATGCATTTGGTATTTTCAGTTGCGTTGTCGTCCGTGATACTCTGTATTTTATCAATTATGTCATATTCCAATAAACATTCGTGGAAAATCTTTGCAATATCTTCCTCAGTACGTAAACCAAATTTGCTTTTAAGTCTTTTGTATCTATAACTCCAACTCTCATTACTCCGACTAGAACTAAGTATTTGAATCTTCGTCACTCATGTCAAATTGAAAACTTGTCACTTCAAAAACAACAAGGATTAGATGAAAAACAATTTAGACTCGAAGGAAAGCTCAATTGAGAATGAAGTTTAGTGTTGTCGAAAAAGTAACTACTCGTTATATATTCGTTATTATCCAATACCCTAATACCGAATACCAAACCGAGAATTACATATCGTTACTTCGTTACTTTAAATATTTCGGTATTTTGTTTACACGGTAGCTGGCATTATCTGTTATTCATTTGTCTCGTTACTTTTGAATGTTAACCACACTCTTTCAGCAAATTTTGTTTAACCGAATGATCTCATCGCACACTCATCAGAAACGATTTTTAGTCTTGGGCCGATAAATTTTGTGGTATTTAGATTCCTCTTAACTAAATTATAATAAAAAAATTGGGCAATTAATTTCAGAGAGAAGTCGTCTGCTGGGAAAGAATGTACAAAATATTTTATTTTTACATTGCAATTATGACCTCTGAGTACACGTCAAATGTGTCAAATGTTCTTTAAATGAATATTTTGATTCGCTATGTATGTTTATGGTAATTGTTCGTAATGCGCATAAGTATTCCATATTTTTGTTACATATTTTTTTGCGTCTCATAAAGTCTCTAAACGATACTCAGTCCTAACTGCAAGACGCAAGTGTCTCGCAGGCTCAGTCTTGTTCTTGCTTAAATCTTACACGGTTAGTCTTGGTCTTGGTCTTGCTAAAATTAGGCGGTCTTGGTTGCGAAAACTCAAGAACGAGACCAAGACTGCAAGACTAAGACCGATTTTGGGCAACACTAATAAAGACCAATATCTTAGTCTGAGTCAATCTCCATTAGATGATGTTAGATATTATCAGCCTGTTACTTCTAATCCATGTTCAAGTTTAGTAATAAAATTAATAAATACATTACTTACCTAAAACATAATATATAAACCCTTAGCTAAATGATTATATAATTATGACGGTTATGCACCGAGATTTTATTGTCTAGCTAAAATACACAAACCTACATTGAACATAAGACCTATTGTATCCTCAATTAACGCTCCTAACACCAAGGTTGCTGAGTTTTTGACAGACATTTTGTCTAAATCTTATAATTATAAGAATCATTTTAATATAGTTGATTCCTTTCAATTTAGTGAATTCATTAATGAATTCCAGTTACCACAAGGGTATATTTTAATAAGTTTTGATGTAGTTTAACTTTTCACTAACTTACCTCTTCCTTAAATAACCATTCGAGTTCTGTCCAACCAAACTCACCTGTCTTTTGGGATGTGTTTGTAGAAATTGCTACAATTAGTCTTCGATACTAATTTCTTAGTGTTTGATGGTAAATATTATTTACAAATTTACCTATGGGTGTTCTCCTTGATCTCATCCATCCTTGTCAATTTTGTTCTTGACGACTTAATTGCTGACCGATTAATGTTGTTGGATTTTGAAGTCACTTCTATTAAGTATTATGTTGATGACCTAGTTCTAGCTTTACTACTGGACAGGACATAAGCCACTCTATCAGTGTTCAACAATTTTGATCTTCACTTATAATTCACTTGTGAATTAGAGAACTCCAACACGAAAAGCATATCCGTGTACAGCGTTTTTGGATATCCGTGTTTTTAGAAGGGCAGACAACATCTTGATTACAAGTTTGTATTGGAAACCTACGGCTTTCAACAGGTTTCTTAACTACCATTATTGTAGTCTATTGAAACTCTGTCACAGCACTAAGATGAGATGTAATAACAGCCTCGCTCTGCTCGGATTCAGCCTTAATGCCAGCATCTTAGCCACCTGTGTTTTCTGTCTTGTTTTACTCTTACACTACTGTGAAAACAGGTGCGTAATAAGCTCCCCGAGCCTGATCAGTGATTCGGGTTCCACAAACAGTAGTTTGGTACCTACCTTTCCATTCCTGTCACCGTTTTTTTTTCGAAACCTGGAAGAGCTTAACTTTTCCTACATTTCCTCGAATTTCGTCTTTAGGCTTGGACTAAGAGAATTTCTGGTTCGGGAAATCAGAAAAAACAGCGTCAGTCAACGCTGCTCAATTTTAAATTGATTTATTTGCAGCGCAATCATCATGACTTAAACACCACCAGATTTTCAGTTACTATCGATTGCATTCACGTTATACATTTCTTTTTTAATAGGTAAGTTAAAAAATATTGTGTTTACGATGGAACGATATGATTTACCTTGAACGAAATGAATAACGCTGTAGGCCTTCTTCGAGTTGATTTTAGTTTTCCAAAGTCGATTATGATGGCGTTTTTGAGATACTGTAAGTCCAGCTGAGCAACATCCAGAACGCAGACGTATTACAACTGCAACTGAAGCTCAATTTTTAGTTTTAATTTCAACTGCTATGAGTAAGATAACCTACAATTACATAATTACAGCATCTGAACAGCATTGTTAAGTGGCTTACAGCAGGCACATCAAGTAACTATAAGTCGAAATATTGTAAGAAATCCAAGCAAGCAGACAATTTGGTTAAACCTGGCCTGTGAGACTTGTTCACCCCATAGAATAACGTTCAAATGTAACAATTCATTGGAGCGAAGTGTATTAATTCGTCTTTAAAACAGGAATTACGCCACCGCGCTCCAATGCTCCAGACTATCCCTTTCCCCCCTATAGCACTCTGATGCTCGATACTGACACACTATCAGCCAAATGCTCTATATGTGGGAGTCCTGGGTAATAAAACTCCAGCATGGTTCCCTAACCGATTCAAATTCAGGCTAGCGTTAGCCCTTTATTCCTGTTATCCTCTAGTAACTTATCCGCAAAACAGAAATTGCCTACTTGGGCCTCAAGCCTCCACTCTGGGTTTGAGCCCTACGTGTCCGGTTCTTTGTTTTTTTTTTTTTTTTTGTTAATTTTTTTGGTGGCTTGTGCTGGTTTTTATAAGTATTTTTTGTGTCCAAAGCTGTTTTTTATGTTTTTTGTTTGTTTTTTTTTGTGTAAGAAATCTTCTTCACGAAGTCAATATTTATATTCGAAGTTCATTCAGATCCCCAGAGGTAGGTAATCACGCGGAAATATTAAAGTGGGGTCGACAATATCAAGACTGGACTACACCAAGTCCTATGAATCGCCAGATTTGCGTCGAATAAGAATATAGAGACGACCGGGAAATGTAGGAAGTTTGAGACATGTTCAGAAAGCCTACACTTACCTACAGAGGAGGTGCCTCGATACCATTATTCAACCTATTGCTCCGATTGAACATGTATTGGTCATGATTCAACAACGAATCACTCTTCATATGGGCAACATTCACAATGCATTTCGCATCCAGAAGCCTGTTACAACAGAATGGGCAAACTCCGGCAAACTTACCTTACCTTTCATATCTATTTTTATTTTTTATAAGTTAATACCGTTAATAATATTTTATGTCTTTTTTTTATAACGTTCTTATGATATCTTCGAATAATGTTACAGTATTTATGTTAAATACACCAATCAAGATTAATACAATGTTAATACAATGTTAATACTATCTATCTTTCAAAAGCTACGGGGATTTTTATAATATTAGATTTTGGTATTTTTAATACACAATATTATTATTAAATTAATTAAAATCTGTGGACTAAAAATGGATACTGTTGCAATTTCATAAATCTAATTTTATTAGTTTGCACTGCCGAAAGTGTTATCTTTGTGTAGGAACTTAAACAAAAAATAATTATATAAATAGAACAGCTATGCAAGCCATAAAAATTAATTATTGCGACAGAATTCTGTAATACCGTGTGATGAGTATACTATTTCCTACAAGATGGCGCCAAAAAATTCGATTCCGCCATCTAGTCCTGTTTCCGTTTTTTGTATATGATTGAAAAACTAGTCGTTTGAGCTTCTGCATATTTAGATCGTTAGATGCCTTTCTGCCTTGTCTTAGTGTTGTGATTTCATTGAATCGACGCTAGGGATAGCATATCTGGTTTTTAGATTCTATATTATTTTTTTCACTACCGACAGAGGGACTTAACACCTGTGGTGTGTCCGCGCAGGTAATACCGCGTAAAGTGAGATTTTAAGTGTGGAACACTATTAAAAACATTAACCAAAGCATCTTTTAGTTTGGCCGGCGGGATCAGGCTAGCAAAAAAACTTGACTATGGCAGCTACTAGTGTAGTAGTGTTAGACAGAGGAAACAACACCACTTGTACTATTAATCTACATGGTGAGATATTTTATGAAAAGTTTGATATTCAAGTTATCTCCATTATATCATCTTTCAAAATATTTATACCTCTCAACAACATCAACATAACCTTACATTTTTTTATGTTTTAAATTCAATTTTTAGGTGCTACAGTTGTGTCTTGGAGAGTAAACAATCAGGAACAATTATTTGTGAGGTAATTAATGATAATTTTATAGTTTCCTAAAATTAAAACAATTAAATAACATTTCAGTAAGCTAGCGGTCTTTGATGGAAAAAAAGCAATCCGAGGAGGAATACCTTTTGTTTTCCGTAAGTTTTAATTTAAATTTATTGTAATTGTTACTATGTGGTCTGTAAATATATACTTTTGATACCTGTAAATACAATAACTTAAAATTTGGATGCAATATAAAGTTACAAGTTTTTTATGGAGTAAATTATTTGACTCATAAGAAATTACTGTTTTAAGCTCAATTTGGACCTTGGAGTTTTGGTCCTCAACATGGGTTTGCTAGAATTGTTAGATGGAATTTAGAAAAAGCTCCTGAAAGACTTCCCAGTGGCGATGTGGAAGCTGTATTTTCTATTATGGATACAGAATACACTAGATCCATGTGGAATTACCCGTAAGTGTTTATTACTTTAATACTTATTTGTAGAAATATTTTATTTCAAAATTTTGGTACTAGTATAATATTGCGACATAAGCCCTACCTATCAGAAATGTATATGAATTCTACTTGTTTCCAACAAATGTAGACTCATTCGTTTCACACAAAAAAATCAAAGCCGTCAAGTCCTAGGAAAAAACAGATGTCTTAAGTAAGTATATTATGAGGAAGTTTAGCTGAACTTTGGATTTCCGTCACAAAATGCCTGCATATTCTACTGTGCTTGAAATGCAATTTATATCACATACAATCACTTAAACAACCAATGGAAAGCAATTAAAATAGTATAGTAAACACAAAAAAGTAGTAACTGTAGAAAACGAAAAGTTAAATTATGTACCTAAATAATTCTAAACAACAAAAATGGCTAATACATTTGAAATATTGTAAAAGCTGTGGTTCGACTAATCATTAAAATTTAAGTTTTTGTACAAAACATTAAATTTTCACAAGAAAAATTATATATTTGAAATATATGGTTCAATTTTATAAACTTTTAATTAACTGTTAAAGATTGTTTTATTAAAAATTTATTAATTGTGTGGGGACCAAAGTTAATATGCCATTTTTTCTTGCTGTCGAAAGGTTTTCATAGTCTTCCAGAACTAATCTCATTCTGCTCTGCCTAAGTATCTTATATATTTCATTTTTTTGTTGGCTAATAGATCTACATTTTCGTCAAACCAATCTTTGTTTCTTCTGTCCTTATAGATATAGTGAAACCCAATCAGCCAATTTATGTATGAAATCTATTATTTATTTGAAATCAACATTTGTACTTTATTTTTCTATTACATGACTTGCTTATACTTTGATTCGATGCTTTCAGGTTTAGACTGACATATAGGCTGATACTTCGTGAAAAGGAGTTACATTTTAATATTGCTGTATATAATCCTAGTAAGGAATTATCATTCAGTTTTAACATGTTACTGCACACATATTTTAAAGTTCCTGATGTACGACGTTGCCAAATTACTGGCTTACAAGGCTGCACTTTTATGGATAAAACCAGGGAAGGAGCAATATATCAAGAGGTAAATATTTACTATTTGTTTATATTTAAATTCTGTATATAAAATCCTGCAAAAATTAATGTGTTGCTTCTGTACTTTTAAACTTTAATTTTTTACAGTTTTTATTTGTGAAATTTTTTATCTAAGTATCTTAGATAATATATATATATATATATATATATATATATATATATATATATATATATATATATATATAACTTATAACTTATTTATTACTTAATTATTTAGACACCTTACAAACATTATAGACTAATAGTAATTACATGTAAAGTGTTTAAGACAAAAAAAAATACAATAAATGAATGAGAGAAACTAACATTAATAATACAATAAGAAAATACAATAAACCCCTTAAAACTAGTGCTGATGAGCAAGCAATGTCTTGCAAGCAAGTTCACAGCTTTTACATTAAATATATCCACATGAGTCAAATTTTTAACATATTGTTTATTGGTGATATGATTCTATAGTAATTAATTTGTAAAGAATAGATCTAGGTTAGTTATCCTTAACCTACTCTTGGGTACTCTAAAGTAAATAAACTCAATTAAACCACAGTTTGTGTACTTAATACTGTTAACAATCAAGTATATGAACATAATGGCCTGACTGTTTCTTCTAGTGGCAAGTGACTGCAACTGAAATGAGTCCAACATTACCCTGTATGAGACTACATATGGATATTTCTTATTTTTCCTTAAATATAGAAATCTTAAAAATCGTTTTTACACTTTTTCAATCATTTCTGAGTTTGAAAATTCAGTAGGAGACCAGATGATTGAAGCATATTCCATATGTGGTCTCACCAGGGCATTTTAGAGATTTATAGTCGTGCTTATTCTGAAATTTTTGCTATTTCTACTGACAAAACCTAAAGCACGATAAGGTCTGTTAGCTATTTCATAAAAGTGTATACCGAACTTCATGTTAATTTGGAATTTAACTCCAAGATCCTTCATAACACTCACTCTCTCAACTCGATCATCATTAATATAATAATCTTCAATAACACTATTGAGTTTTCGCGTATATGAAACTACAGCACACTTTTTAACATTAAGAGTCATTTTTGAATCATTAAACCATTGAATAACTGATCTTAGATCATCTTGCAATTCGACTGCATCTTTCTTATTAGAGATCGTTTTAAAATGTTTAAAATCATTGAGTGTATTAAGTGAACATTTCTATAAGTTATGCTCATATTTGGTTTGGTTTTTAATATCAGTTCTTAAAAGCTGCAATTCAACACTCTTTGGGCTCCCTGAGGCTTTATTTAAACACAAACGATGCAGATTATTTTTCTTTTTAATTTTATGGATCAAATCCTGGTAGAACCAGTTTGGAAACCTGGAAGTAGAGCTGCTGGCCCTTTTTTTGGCTTTAGGAATAGAACGATTTAAAAAGGTGTACATTTGACTATAAAAAAACATTAAAACCATTTTTAATATCCTTATATAATAATAATGAAGACCAGTTAAACTGAAAAATTAAATGATAAAGATGCCAGTAGTTACCTTGAGCATAGTTGTATGTATATACCTTTTTGTCGCCTGGTAAATCAGCTATTTCACTTGGTCAGGTAGTTTTTTAAGCATAGGTCTTTTTCATTCCAACATCGATGAGTTGGGGCGTTATTAAGAAGTAATAACGTTTTCCCTCCTTTACAATTTTTTAATTGATGGGCTTTAACAGAGTTTAACTTTTTTTAAGTTTCTGTAAACCATTTTATGAAAATGGTACTATCCATCCAAGCACTCTTTTGCAAAGTGTAAACGATAGGAATTGCAAATATGTATATTAATATGTTTAAAACAACTTGGTTTCTTACTTTTACCAATGACAAGCATGGGCAATCAGGGACTGCCAGACTCATTAGCCCAAGATACGGTACTGATACGATAATTGCTTATTTTAGGTCCAGGTGCTGCTAATTTACATGACCCAAGAGTTTTTTGTTGCAAAGCTTTCCCATTAAGCTCAGTTTTGTCCGCATTGTAAACGTTTTGGTGGGCGTAATCTTCTTCCTTTAGTAACTCTTAATTTAATTTAGATTTAATCTGTTGGTGATGGATCAGCACAGTTTTTATTCTTGTATTTGAAGCTCATCAATATCTCGACTTAAATCGTCTTACTCAGCCTGTGTTTGCTTGAAAATTTGACAGCTCTCTGGGTTTTTCGTTAAATTGAACTGCTTTTTCATACAGAATCAGATCAGAAATAGGTTTTCCCTGGAATATTTTTTGAGTAAACCAGTTATATACTTCTCTTCTTCTTCAAGTGCCATCTCCGCGGCGGAGGTCGGCGATCATCATAGCTATTCGGACTTTTGAGACGGCTGCTCTGTACATAATACATAATCACTTTTAAATCGATTTTAAATCCCCTGTACATAGCACTCTTCTCATTTTGTTGAAATTTGCTCTAGCCTTTTCTATTCTGATTTTGATCTCCTGAGTGTAATCATTTGTGGAGTTAATCATTGTTCCCAGATATGCATATTTGTCCACTTGTTCGACGTTGGTTCTGTTTATTAGACCTCTTTTAATTTAATTTAGATTTAATCTGCTGGTGATGGATCAGCACAGTTTTTATTCTTGTATTTGAAGCTCATCAATATCTCGACTTAAATCGTCTTACTCAGCCTGTGTTTGCTTGAAAATTTGACAGCTCTCTGGGTTTTTCGTTAAATTGAACTGCGTTTTCATACAGAATCAGATCAGAAATAGGTTTTCCCTGGAATATGTTTTGAGTAAACCAGTTATAGACTTCTCTTCTTCTTCAAGTGCCATCTCCGCGGCGGAGGTCGGCGATCATCATAGCTATTCGGACTTTTGAGACGGCTGCTCTGAAAAATTCTTCAAATTTTTAAAAAAATTGAGGTCCGAGGTGAATGAATATAGCAAGAAACAGAAGAATGGAAGAAATTAGGGGGAGACTTATGTCCCATATTTGGGCTAATGAAGTTAATATATAATGATTCTTCTATTGAATGTTGTTTTGAATTGACTATTACATATTTTTGAACTTTTTTGTGTTTGTATATTGTATCAGTTATCCCATAAAAAAATTAAACTATTTTTTTTCAGGCTCGTGATGTTGTAACAATTGGAGAATGGACTGATAGGATTTACCAAAATACTCCACAAGAACATATAATAACCAATGTCGTATCAGGTCGGAAGATGCGCATTCAAAAATATAATTTTCCTGATACCGTGATTTGGAATCCATGGATAGATCAAGCTAAGGACATGTCAGATTTCGGAGATGATGAGTATCCAAATATGGTTTGTGTAGAAGCGGGACATGTGTCAAGCCCTGTAATTCTTTTACCAGGCACAGCATTTGAAGCTAGCCAAATTTTACAGGTTATGTGAATACAGCCATTGCCATGTTACTCTCAAGTTTGGTCAGTCATTTTCATATTATATTATTACTAGTAACATGGAAGTTTTCATAAAACATACTGATGAGATTTGATTTAAGAACAGCTTGTTTTATTATCATTTACTTATGATTTAAAAAAAGTTTTTATTCATATTAAAATTAAATTTTAAAAGGTCAATATCATAAGTAAATTATAGTATCAATTATATTATAAATGATTTAAGAATCTCTTACTGTTTACCTATTAAGTGGTAACATGATTTCTTATCAATATGCAAAATAAATTTTGCAATAAAATTTTATACTAAGTAACTGATAAAATAAACCTTATTTACTGATAAAAAATTAAATTATAACGAAAAGCAATAATATTTAAAAATACCATTATATAACATCAACATTTTAGATAACATTAGAGTACATCCTTATTTGTCAGCGCCCTCTTCATAAGTGAAATCTATGTTTGTCCTTAGCCGTTTTCAAAAGTTTTTAAATGCCTATTGTATTAAGTTTAACCATGAAATCTGCATTCTGCTTTTTCCTATTCTTCCTCCAATTTTCCATGAAAATGTGCGTTTCTTTAAAAAACACTTTTTTTCCAGTTTAGTAACACTTTCTTAATGTTTTAAATGCAGTGTAACATCTGATTTCATGCTCCAACTACTGTAGTTTTTCTATAAGTAAAAAAATAGTTTCTTCCATATAATCACTATGCTGGTTGCTTTGTTTTTAAAGATCGGTAAATGATGAGCATGTTATCATGGTCGGTGCCTTTATAATCAAACCCTTATAATTCAAACCAAATTCTACAACGATAAACTGTTCATTATCGTCTCCCACACTTCTTCTTAAAGTGCCTTTTCCTCAATTGAGGTAAGCTGGTACTATTGCAAACTTCTTCCTGTATGCAGCTGTTTAAAATTTAGTCCTGTCCATTATCGGATGTGTTTTAGCCACCCTTCATCGGATTGCAACCAAAAGTAACCACAATAGATCCACTGAGCATCTTCCTTAGTTTTCTTTTTTTCTTCCTGTCTTTGTTTTTTTTTTGTATGTTTTCACTCTTAGTTTGATTTGTTTTAGAGTTGATTACGAGTTTTTTGGTGACCTTACTTTTCTTTGCCGGGTTTTCTTTGTTTTACTGTTACTGCAAAAGATCATTCAAAAGGTAAGGTGATTCAGTGATTATATCGGTTTTTCCTCTTCATTTCGTGACACGTCTTGTTACTCGAGTTTCTTTTGGTATGGCCATGATATCGTTCGGAGATATTACAAACGAAGATAATTGTTTCGCTGTTAGTCATCCATGAACAACCTGGCCTTTCATCGTTATTTTAGCAATTTTTTTCCAGGCTTTTTTTCTTCTCGTGTTTGTACTTCTTCCGCATTTATTTCCCAATTTCTGATAGCATCTTCAGATTCTATTTCTGACGAATTTGTTACATTGGTTTAAGGCTGAAGGGCCTCTTTCGGTTGGGGGTTAAAGGGCTGTGCAGGTACTGACAAATTCGGCTGATAATCAGTCGTTTCAGTTGAAGCAAAATCAGCGTCTGTAAAAATGTGTCGATTCATCGGCCAGATTCCAGTAGCTCTAAACGAATGTATGGCAGTTGCCATGCTAATTGTGCTTATAGAGGTCTGACTAAATAAACTTTCTTTACTTCGTTACTGTAATACATGCATAGAGGCTTCAGGAAACGCACGTCTAAACGCTGAAGACGATGGATGCAATCTGGGGGAAAGCATAGTAGTACAATATAATTTTCACGAGCGAAATTAATCACTGCCATGTTTTTTACGTGGGAAGCATGCCCGTTTAACAACAAAAGCACTTCATTAGTTTTCCAGTTGCAGCTAATATCTTAGTGTTTTTTTTTGGAACCGTCTACACCCCCTTGATTATAGATATGCTGAGGTTGAATTTCATATTTGTCAATAGCTGATTCATTCAAGCAGATTAAATAACTTCTCAACAGCAACTTTATTAAATCCCTGCGCTCGTGCAGATGATGTGGCTTCAGGCAGCTTCTTTTAAAAGCTTTACAGCCAATCAACACTAGCCATGCCATTCGTTACATTAAATTTCTGTGCAATACGATTTTGAAAAGCTAGCGTTCTCAGCTCACAAGGGTTTAGTCCATAAAATCGCCCCTCCATAAGTGTAATATAAACCTTCAATTCACTCTCCTGTTCGGGGGTGAAAATAGTTCTCTGTAACGACCCAACTTTTTTTCTACAGAATTAGAAGGATGTAGGTTTGCCTTGTATTTTGCCGCATACCTTTCAAGTGTGGTTTGTGGAACTTCAAAGGTTTGCGATGCTTTTTTATACCCCATTTGATTCGACATCACGCTGGATATTGCTTTCGTCATCGATTATTTCCAAGCATCATTCCAGGAATGTTGCTTGGTTTTTCTTTTGTACGTTCTAACCAAATAATATCGATTGAGATATACACTGTTGTGGGATGTATAGGCATTTCTGTAAAACCGAAAACCCCGCTTTTCCCTGGTACCTCCAGTATGCCCCACTTTCCCCTAGATAATGAATTTACCTAAGAAAGTAATCATTGATGGAGCCAATAATTGATCTTAAAAAAATAATATTGAGTAATATCTAACAAGTTTGCCACCCCCCGCTCAATTTTAGAATCCCAGAGAGACAAATAATGATAATAAATGATGTCTTGAATATTTAAGTGAGGCAGAGAAAAAAAAAATTAATATTTTAATAATTTTGTTTACAAAATAACCAAATACAAAATAATTTGTTTAATTTTTCAAAACTTGTATTTTGAAAACGGCTGTCAGCTTGGGTGTATATAAAGGAATTCCAATTTTACAGTTGTGGTTCCCACTATTTATTAATTATAAAATTACATCACGTACTCTAATACTATATAAATAGTTGAATGGTTTATTTTTGCATTTAAAAAAAAATGTAAATATGTTTATTTAAAAATGTTCACAGATAAATCTAAGTTCAAATCTAATTCTCATTTAGTTTAACTAATTATTAATAAACTACAAATCTATATTAATAGAAATTCATAAAATTTTTATTTTACGCATAAACGTGTGGAATAGGAAAAGTATTATTTTTCTATTGTTGTAACTTATAAATAAGTTATTGTTTCTGAACGTCTAATATCATCAGTATTAAAAATGTTCCTGTAATACACAATTTTTGATATATTTATTTTTATTTAGTATTCTTATGTAAGACACTGGTGTGTCACCAGTTAAAGTGATAATTATAGACGTAGCAATAATATCAACATAAATTTAACTGAAATACGTAATAATACAGGAGGTTTAAATGTTTGTTCTCGTGGTAGATAGTCTAAGCACATCAAATCAATACATAACTATATAGTAAAATAAAGTAACTTAGATAGTAGTTTTGATATTAATTCAGTATTTTAAAATTGGACTATACTTTTAGTTTTTGTTATGTAAAATCGTTCATGGTAACCAAAGACAATATTTTGCTTGTAGTAAATTTTTATTGATTTGATGTGTATTACGTTTGCAAATTTACTAAGAGAGGCAATAGGATTTAGAAAATTAATAATAAATTGAGAGTCTTGAGATACGAATGTACCACGTTTATACATACATTCCCAAGACATCTAGCCTTATGTCGTATACGACTGGTAGTGTTTTGTTAGTTTGGAACTTTGTGCAATAGTAAAAAGATTTGTCAAGTTATCTTTTAATGGCTAAGTTATTATTAGGTGCTGCTTTTAACTTTAAATAAATAAATTACATCGAAATATGTTGTATCATTTATTGTGAAATTATTTAAAACCTATTAATAAAATGGGAGCATTTTAAAACATAGAGAAGCATTAAAATATGCTAATATTCCTCTAGATATCGGATATCAGGAAGAAACGTGGAAAAATACGAAGAAATGGATAGCCAAAACTATCAACTGCACAAACCCTAAAAAATTTCTGACAGAAAAAACCTTAGATGACTGGTTAGACCCTAAATACTGAAGGAAAAAAACTTTAAATGGGCGCAACAAATTCAGTACATATACTGAGATAGCCCATATAAATAAGCATATATAGAGAACATAAAAAATTACGGGCCTAAAACCTACAAGAAGAATGTACAGATGAAAAACTAGAGAACTTTTCTCCAACGTAAAATATCTAAGCAAATAACTAAACCGCAGACAGATAAATAAAAGCAAGTAGCGCAAAAACCATAACAAACCCGGAAGATATTGCAGCTTTGTGTCACCGCTGAGAGTTATTGAAGAAGTATTCTACCTACGATGTCCTCTAATAAAAGCACCTTTATTTTAACATATACGCATTCGCAGTTTTGCTTCCTTTTGAGAAGAACAAACAAAATCTTTTGAGCTTATCGTTACTGCTCTCTACCCTCCACAAAAACATAACCTCAAAAAATTATTATCTGCTCAGCTTTATGCTCAGAAAACTAGAAGAAGAATATAAAAACAACGCAATGGAAATAAACTTAGAGAAAACCGAATACCTAACAACAGAAAACAAGAATATGAGAAACCTAGAGATAGACGAGGGAAGACAAATAAATGGAACAGATAAATTCAAGTATTTAGGAACCATAATATCGAACCAGGGAACAACAGAAGAAGACATAAACAACAGACTGAGACAAACAAGAAACTGTATAAGACAAATAAACTCAGCGTTGTGGGATAAGAACATTACGATAAAGACAAAAAAGAGAATATATAATACCCTGACAAGAAGTATCCTGACATATGGGTCCGAAAACTGGACAATAAACAAGAGAAATAGAGGTAGAATAAAAGCAGTAGAAATGGAGTTCCTGAGGAGAAGCTGTAGACTTACAAAAAGAGACAGAATTGAAAACGCAGAGATTAAGCGGAGAATGGGAGTTCAAGCAGACATAATCGACTATATAGGAGACTATCCTGGTACGGCCACGTCAGAAGAGCGGACAGAGGACGCTGGATAAACAAAATCACAGAATGGAGCCCGATTGGAAGAAGAAAGAGAGGAAGACCCCGAAGGTCATTCAGAGATGAAATCGACGAGGCTATGGAGAAAAGAACCCTGCGAGATGGAGACTGGAATGACAGGGAAAATTGGAGAAAACGGCTGAGTGAAGGAAGACAGTGAAAACTGTGGAAATCCTTAGTAGTAGTAAATCATTATCTAGAATGTTTGAATAGACATGGTAAATGATTTATACCGTTGAGCCATTGTTCTTCATTCATGGCGTCGTGAATACCTGGCGAGATAAAACACATACAAAACTCTTAACTCACAAGCACAAGAACTCGTTTGAAATTTAATCGAGTACCTACTTTGAATTAGAAAAAAGGAAATTTTAAAACAAAACTATTATTTTACATTCTATTTATTAACTATATTCTATATATAACGTCAAATTTTGTCTACTAAAACAACAAAATGGAAGTCAGAATAGATAGACAACTTACAGAACCTATAGAAATAGGCAGCGGACTAAGACAAGGGGATTCATTGAGCCCCATGCTCTTCAATTTGATCATGGATGAAATCATCAAAAGCGTTAACAAAGGAAGAGGATACAGAATGGGAAACAAAGAAATCAAAATACTACGCAGACGACGCAATATTGATATCCCAAGATGAAGATAGTCTGCAAACACTGGTCCACAGATTTAACATAAGAGCAAAAGAATTTAATATGACAATCTCATCTCAGAAAACTAAAACAATAGTAGTCAGCAAAGAACTAACCAGATGTAAAATGGAGGCATGGAAATACCTGGGAATTTAACTGTCTAGCTAGGGAGGCCTGGACAAAGAAGTGAGAGATCAAGTATAAAAAGCAAATAGGCTGCCAGGATGCCTTAATAACACTATATGGCGAAACAGACACATTAACACTGAGATGAAGTGAAGAATTTATAAAGCCAGTGTAAGACCAATAATGACATGCCTCAGAAACAAGACCCGACACAGCCACAACGCAAAGGCTACTGGAAACTGCAGAGATGAGAAGAAGAAATACAGGAAATACGCTGAGAGATCGAAAGAGAAGTGAAGACATTAGAAGAAAATGTAACGTACAGTGTATAAATTGTAGAGTAAGAGAAACCAACCCTTACTCTCATTAATGTATAAGAATGACACTTTACATATTTACCGGGGACCCCTTTCTTATTGAGTGTCCACCACAGAATCTCCTGAGGAACTTTGTCATAGTATCATATACTTTCTCAAGGTCAATGTACCATATAAGCTATTGTTTCTTTATTCCTGTATTTTTCCATCAACTGCCTTATAATGAAAATTGCGTCTGTTGTTGATCTGTCTCGCATAAAGCCAAAATGATTATCGGATATTTCTGTTTATTCACGTATCCGTCTATCAATTACTCTCGCCCATATTTTCATGGTGTGACTAAGTAGTTTTATGGCCCTGTTGTTTGTACATTGTTGTACATCTCTCTTGTTTTTGTAGATAGGTACACACTGCTTCTCCATTCCTCTGGCATTTGTCCAACTTCCATAATTCTATTAAAATGTCTCCTAAAATATTTAATTAATTATTATTATTAATTATTCCATATTTACCACACAAACAAACAAATTATAAACATCCAAGGAGTTGGTAGGATTTTGTAACAGGATATTAGGAATGAGAGAAGATCGTCTTTCCTCTTTCGGTTGCGTGAGTGTGTTGTCTTAAGGCAGGGTCCCACCAGTCGCGCTATTCTGCGCTTCGACGCTCTGCTTCGAGCAGCGCGGAGCAGAACTACACAGAGCGGCGCAACTTTGCGCATGTGATTCTAGAGGAACAAATAAGTTCCAGTTTTTATTTACGCGCGCACGATGGAAACAAAATTAGCAATAGCAAGTGCTGCTGTTATAGTAATTAACCATTTTTTATAAGAAAAACAAAAGACCCAGAGGACACGTCGTTATTGGGTTACACCAGTATTTAAAAGTAGACAAGTTTATAATGGAAATAATCTTTTAAGTGATTTAGTTGCAGGACAGTTTCAATTTTTTTTTCGTATGTCGTTACACGATTTCGAGTACCTGTTTACAATGATTGAACCAGTAATAAGAAAGAGATGAAACAAAGCATTTATCAATGTCTACTGAAATTAAAATGTAAAATTAGCTTTGCCTGTGTCCATTGACTTTTTCATTTTCACCTTTTCTCTTCTATATGAAGACAACAAAGACGTCATCTTTGTTTTAGCTTCAGCGACGGAACAACCGATATTGTCTGCAATAAATACCCATGCATCATATTTCTTACTTTTTATATGATAATTATTTCTTT
Organism: Diabrotica undecimpunctata; assembly: GCF_040954645.1. Lineage (NCBI taxonomy): Eukaryota > Metazoa > Arthropoda > Insecta > Coleoptera > Chrysomelidae > Diabrotica > Diabrotica undecimpunctata. The sequence goes on from NC_092812.1 coordinate 56,275,073, forward strand.
TCGGATTCCACAATTCCGGTTTGTCTCTGTATGCCTAAATAAGTTTTTCAACTTCTTCATGATTCCACTCAAAACTCATTGCGGAGATAGTACAGAAACACAATAATCTGTAAAAATGGTCTTCAATCACAAACACCGTTCCAACTAAACGCGCACTTTTCTTTGATTTACACTACTTTACCGACAACCAACGGATAATGTTCGTTCTTGTTTGAACTTGCACGGCGCAGCGCTATTTGTCGTTCCCACTAGTCGCTCAAGCTCCGCGCACAAATGAACCAAAACAAACAGCGCGGCGCAGCGCAGCGCGACTGGTGGGACCCCGCCTTTAAAGTTTCCATGTTTCCGGTTCTATTCATCCATTACTTACCACCGAGATGACGCACGCAGCTAGGCTAAATGCTATTTCATGCCACAGACTGATTGATAATAGGACAATTTTCTCGCATTTCTGCTATCCGGCTACTGAATTTTGTAAACAGAATCGGTCAGTGTTTGTTAGGCTACTTCTGCCAAATTGTCGAAACTACTACTAATAAAAACCAATGTTGATATTTCTAGGACTATTTTTAACCTAGATGCCTAACTATTTTTTTAATTCATTATTTGTATATTTATTAACATTAAGACTTTATTAAAATACTCACAGTAAATTCATCTGCAAATTTATATAGGCAGTATCTCTCTCTCTTACTACCCTCGATAGTAGATTCCTTAAAACAGGTATCCAACTCTAGTTTTCACATGACAATTTTTCCCTTTTATCATTATCATCAGTGGTGCTACAGCCCCAGTTGAGCCGCGACCTTCCCCACTCCCTAGCTATTTCGTCAGTCGTTTCTGTGGGATCTTCCTCGCATCCTCGTCTACACCTGCCCTCCATCTCAGTCTTGGTCTACTTGGCTCTACTCCTATTTCCTACTGGTGCTGATATGGTTCGAGGCCTACGGGGCTTCAATCTATATTAGGTCCACTAATCAAGGTGGCGAAATATATTCAAATCTTTTGTGGGTCAAATCGAAGGTGGCACCTTTGAAAACGATTACTCTACCACGACTTAAACTACTAGCAGCCTTGATTTCAGCTAGGCTAGTAAAACAAGTCAAAGATTCACTACGGATTAATTTCGATAAAGTTGTTTTTGTGGACTGATTCAACTATTGTCTTGAATTGGCTAAAGTATTCACCAAATCACAAATCAGTTAACAACATTCGTTAGTACTCGCATTTCTAAGTTCTTATACTTAATAAATAAATTGTCCTCTGCCCAAAGGACAACAAAACGAAGTAAAAGGCTGCAACTGCGAAGAAGAGCATACAGCAAACTAGTATCCAGAGTATCTATGTAGTATCGCACATGTGAATATATCGAATATTTGGACAATTCGCCAAGAATATTAGGAATAAACCAGTCCCAAATCATTAAAATTTTATATTGTGCCATCTATGTGGTAACTGCTAGACAAACAGAACCGGTGCATAAAGAAACAGTAACAAGGCCACTATACGTTGTCGTAGCAATTAGCCCCCAACTGAGGAAAGATCCGACAAGCTACTAGCATTTCTGTTCTTCTGATATTAAACTTTGCAAAGAGGAGTCGTGCTCGTTTTGAAAGAATGTGGTGGTGGTGGTGTGGTGGAGTGGAAAATTGGTTTATTAAATTTCTATCTACTTACCTACTTCAAAATAAAAATCGAGTGGACCCCTCTCATGTTTGAAAATCTATTTTATAATCATAGACTCATTCATATAGTCAATGAACCCCCAAAATCGTAAAAAACCGCTGAGTGCTAGCATTTAAAGGGGTGCGTTTTTGAGAAAGGGGTGAATTTGTCCCTAAGCACTAGGGTACATTTGGACATTCTATGCTATTTTCGTACATATACATCCAGTAAAAAAGTAATACATTTTCTCTCGAAATATCACTTTTTAAAGTAAGAAAATATTTTTTTTTTGACAAAAATATATTCAAAAAACTAAGCAAAACACCAGGAACACGCGATTTTTTTTTGCCTCATAACTTTTTTCCACAAGGGTTCTGGCGGTTATATTGAATTTGTGCAGCATACGTTGTAAATCGTCTTCACTTTGGGCGAGTAGTATTGCGTCGTCTGCATATCAGATTATTTTAAGCTGTTTTTCTCCCATTTGGTATCCTTTTTTTTATTAGTTCATCTATAATAAGGTTGAACAATAGATGACTCAGGGAGTCTCCCTGTCTTATCTCATTGCCAGCTTCAATAGGGTCAGTTAGTTCTTCTTGTACTTTTACTTTTATTGTGTTATTTTGGAAGATATTTTCGATCGTTTTGATTATTCCTAAAGGTCTTTCATACTACTTCGTCCAGTGCTGTTTCTGTTGATTTTTCTTCTTAATATGCATGCTGGTTGCCAATGAGAGGATAATTCTCTCAATGGCCCCTCCTTAATATGTCTATCCAGAATTTTTTCTATTCTCTTCAACAGAAATGATGTAACACTGATCAGCCTGTAGGATTTAGGTAGGGCATTGTCTTGTCCTCTGTTGTATATGTACACCACCCTTACAGTTATCCCAGTCTTTGGTACATATCCTAGTGCTATGCTAGTGTTAAAGATCTTTTTTATGATAAGCAATAAAATGTCCAATCCTTTTTATAGTAATCCAGGAAATATTTCATTTGCCCCTGGAGATTTAAATGGAGCAAAGTGGTTTATGTCCGAATTGTTCTCTAGTTTAATTTTTTTTGCAGATAATTCCCAGTCTTCTTTCATAGGACGTTTAGGTCGTTCTAGGTTTTAAGCCTGAGTCTGCCCATCAATAATTGTTGAACATGGTAAGTGGTTCTGTAGTAAGAACTCTACCGTTTCCTTTTTTAGATTCGGCAAAGGTGCACTCAGGTTTTTTAAGTGGCCTAGTCCTTATGCCGTCATTCTTAAATTGTTCTAAACCAAAATAAAAACCGCTAACAGTTATATCTCATTGAGTACATTAAAAATGTGCACACGGGCGAGCTTATCAAACCGGTCTAGAGCGGAAAAGCTGAAATGCGGGTCGCTTAGTTGCACGTATAAGGTGCAATAGCGATGTGTATCTCATGATTCGGCTTTTTGAAGCTTTAACTGTCAAAACTGGAGTGCCTCTGCCTATTTACTCTTATTAAGGAACGCCATTGGTTACCATTCCTTAGCCAAGATGATCCAGATTTAAGGCGCTAGAAACCCGCCTTCACTTATCCCATAGGTATGTAGACGTGGACATACTTAGAATTTATGGACATCATCCACTTAGTATTTGTCGTAATGATAGTTTCGTAGTAATTATTAGAATGACGAAGAGTTGAAGAAGGATAAAAATAAAACAAAGTATAACACTTAAAAATGGTGAAAATATATTTGGTTACTTTTGTCATGCACAACTTAAAATATAAAAACAAATAGATTACTTGTTATATAGTAGTATTTTATACACAGGGTAACTTTATCCAGTACAAGTTATACAAACAAATGTAAATATACAAAAAACAAACTGGTAGAGAATTGTCTTCTATTTAGAATGGCAAAATAAATAATATTTATCAATATGGACAAAAATACTAAAATTGATCGATCAAATTATCTACTATATCTTGATACGAAACAACTGATGACATAAGAAATCATATATTTCTGATAAATACCAACTATACATGACATTTAATACAGCTGTAATAGGCAAGTAAAGTCTAGTGAAGCTCGTATTTGTCATTCTACCAAAAGATTATATTGCAATTAGGATAACTTATGATATGCAAAAATAAAATTTAACAGTAATATTTCGCCTGGTCATCACAATGTTGGTTTAAACGAACACGTGTATATTATATTTACTATTTATTACAACTACTGATTCACTCTGTTCGATAAAACAAACAAGCAATTAAAAAAAGAGAAGATCCTAGTAATTATGGGTAATAAGTTTCCTAGATAGAACCTTAAAACTAATAACTAGAATTATAGCTACCCGATTAGCAGCCGATTTAATAAGGATTGTCATAGAAAACAAGCCAGCCACAAAAAGATGGAAAAGACAAAACATCAATTAAAAAAAAACAAGTTAACCGAGAAAACAAAAACCACAAAAACACAGAGTAATGGAAATGAAATGAAAATATTACTCAGAATACAAAACTCTATATATTGAGACAGCTAGAAGCCAAAGATATAAAAATAGAAAAAAGTAAACAGTGTGACGTGACACAAGTTTTTATTAAAAGTTATAAAATCTGAAATTACGAAGCTGTAGTTGCTGAGTTGAAATATAACGTCCTGAATGTGGCACTTCCGGTTATACCGGAAGTAGACGTCAACTTTGATATTTTGATAACAACATAGTATTTTTATTTTATTTTGTAATTCTACATGAAATTTTAGACAAAAATTGTGCACAATGTCCTATACTTGGATTTCTCTCATGAATTTAAAAAAATCCTAGTCCACTTTGAATAAAGATGTGCTAGTGATGTGAAATTGTAATCAATAAACAACAAGCGCTTGTCTGTTAACTCCATATGTCCAACTCATTGATATTTCATACAGGGTGTTTTTAACTTAGCCATCAATTTAAATCTATCTATATAAAAGGCTAGGACGACAAGTCAAGTTAGACTGTTATAAACTGCGGCCAGTTTGGTCAATTTAACACAAAAATTAATAAAAAGAAACCAGTAGTGGAAAATGACAGAAACGAAATTAACGTTTTGGGTTATTTTATAAATGCCTCCATTAGAGACTGTGAGAGAAATCTTACTTTGTCGACGAGAACAATTCCTCGCATTAAAAAAAAACAAATGGAAACCATTTTCATATTATTTGGTACAATACTTACAATTATATGATCTTTCTCGAAGGGTAAAATTCTGTGAATGGTTTTTAATGAAGACCCAGGAGGATGAAAACTTCATAAAAAGAGTAATATGGTCTGATCAAGCAAAGTTTGGCAAAAATGGATTATTTAATATAGATAATTCCTATTTTTGGTCTAATGAAAATCCACATGTTAGTAGAGAATGTTATTTCATAGATGGTTGGAGTTTTAATGTTTTTTGTGCAATAAAAGACAATATAATTTTAGCATTAAAATTTTATGGTGAAAATTTAAATGATATTTCCATCTTTTAGAAGCAGCCATACGACCGGCGTTACATACTCTAAAAAATGGAGAGGCGGCATAATTATGGGTCAGTTGCTCAGCATCTTTACGACATGTTTAATGATAGTTGGATTGCCAATCAGTGCCCGTTTCGTTGGCCTGCTCACTCTCCTAACTTGGTTCCTTTAGATTTGGTATTTGGGGTTACATTAAAAATGAGGTATTTTCCAACCCTGTTACGACAAAGAAAATATGATGCACAGAGTCTTACTTGTTTTTAATTCTCTAAGACACGATCATACTTCCAGAATTACAAAACATTTGAACACTTATAAATTACACACAATTTATTGTAAGGTATCTAATTAAATTAATGCACAATACCTAGTCAACGTTTTTAATGATATCCACAATTAATAATCCTTTCGTGCTATTGGTTACCTTTCAGAACTAATAACTTATAAAAAATAATAAAATATCACCTTAAATATTAGAAATGATGGCATAACCTTTACTAATGTTGAAATAATTAAGTGTTATGTTTTAAACTCAGATAATGAAATATCTCAAAAATAGTTAGATAATCGGAAGTGCCACATTTAGGACAATATTATATTTCAAGTTAGCGTCATCCAAAACCTACAGCTTAGTAATTTCAGATTTTTATAATAACTATCAGCCATTACTTTTAATCAAAACCTGTTGTGCCACACCCTGTATAGTGTACCAAGTACATAACTTGGATTTTTGTATAAAGCCTACAAATGCAATAACTAGATAACTAGGAGTTTTCCGACGTTTTTCCAGATATTCCCAATCTTGGAAAATATGTCCATTATTAAATCCATCATGGATGGTCAGCAGAGAAGCTAAAAATGTTTAAAACTGAATGAGGCTTTAAGATTATGTCAGTTTTACGCTATAAAGAAATTCAAACTTTGCAAAAACTTTGGAATTTGAGTTACCTGGTTGTAAAATTGAGGTGACAAAATAATCCAATGAGATTACATAGTATTTATTACTTTGAAAGCAGTGATTTTTAAGACGTTCACGTCTTGTTTGTAGAAGTAACGTTTCTGTCTGTGTAATGAACTGACATACACCTCCCAAGTTCTTTCACATTTCTCAATTTCGAGATTGTGACATCCATTTTGTTTCACATTGTAAGTACAACAATTTCATTTCAATTGCACCAACACATTCAAATAATGGGATATTAAAATGCAGTACAAAATTATGGAATAAAACCCATACTGGAACATACACCAATCAGACCAAAAATGAGATGAAAATCTAATGATAAATTATATGTTTAATAGAATAAAATAATAACAGATTTACACAATTAAAAAGGGAGGGAAGACGGAGTGACTTTCTACAAAAAATAATCTCGTGAGTGGCAACAAAACTACACAGGAATGTAACGTGTATGTACAACTTTTCAAATAATGGCACTCCTACGGTCTTGCCGTATTTATTAATAATAATTGCCGTAATTCTCTTTGGCGCTCTAATAGTGTCTCAAGATTGAAGATGGTTTCTTGTATTAATATTATAACTAATTATTGGGTTGTTCGTCTTGCTACAATCGCAATTACTGTGTTTAAATTCAAATATGGTTGTTGTAAATTAATCAATACATTTCTCCGTCCTGTTCCCTTAGATTCCTATAGCATCGGTAAAAAACTGGATTTAGCTACCGATAGTGTGAGAGGCGATAAGAGGACAGATGCAAATAGAGATTCGACCAATACACGTCTCCAACTCGCCTGTTCGTTTTTTTTTTTGTAAAATACTGTCAAAACACCATTGAATTTACAGGTAAGTCCAACCCTAGTTTTATATCAAACCTTTACGATGTTTTTTTTATGAGTTGTTCATTTATCCCGCCAGGGAAATATAGTCGATATTAATTTAATTATTATTATTGTAATAGACTATTGCTTGTTTAATTCGCCACATACTGAATCTCAAGCTTATTGAATGCGACTATCATTGCTGTCTAGCATTGTGCATAAACTGTATTACCTGGTTTAATGTTAAAATTCAATGGCTGACACATTTCATTGTTGCACTTTGCGATTGTGATTTTAGCATGTGAAACTCATCTCTATTATACATTGAGCTAGAACACATAAAGTAAACCACACAAACAAAATAAATATAAATGATTCGGACGTATTCGTTTTTAATTTACCTAGACTTCGAAATAAATTGGTTTTTATTGAAAACTTTAACTTCGTAGTATTTGGAAATATATGGATTATTGCATACGATTATTTTAATATTAATTTAGTTCTAGGTAAGTTTAACACCAATGTCATCAGTATAGTATAGTACGATTCACTCTTTATACAAAACACCAATTTACTTTTCATATCAAATTATTCTACAATTATTCATTGTAATTATTCATTAGGATTTATTTATTAAGAATTAGAGCGTTATTTATACCAAAAAACAAGCGATTTTAGAATTTAATTATATTTAAAAATGACTTGCAAATCCTCAAATTCCGAATTTGAATTGTTTAATATTTATGGACCTTTAACTCCAGATTTGAATTTTTTATCATATGAAATTAAATTCAATAATACTGCTAACTGTATAGAAAAAATACTATGGTGGTACTTTAAAAGAAATATTAACCACTTAAATAGGAAATCACATTTTCAACGCATAATATATGCAACTAGAACAAATCCCTCGATATTTAGTGGGATTTAATAAATAAAGACAGTCTCCTGCGTTAAATTCACATTATGGTAATGTTTTAAAAACTGACACTAACTTTTTCCAAAAATATTAAACAGTGAAAAATTCGGTACATAAATGTTATTATTAGATATATACAGTTACAATTAAATTCACGAAACATGTGATATATCAAAAACAGTTACACAATTTAGTAAAAAAACACTGATAAGTATCAAAATGGAAAAGTACATGGTGAGATGTAACAATTTCACTAAATAAACCGAATTAATTCTATATATTAATGTATATATGTGCTAAATAGACATTCTGTCTATTATAATACCATCCAAATGCTTGAAAATTAAATAACTCATTTAACAAATTAAAAAGTGCCAAATTTATTTTTTACATTTACATACCCTGCTTACTATATAATATAAAGTTGTACATATTTCGAACTATGAAGCAAGAGCATATATGTTATTACAAGTTTTGTGTTCTACAGCGAGAAACATTTTCATTTCTCTCCCGTGAACAAAAGATCGTACATCCAAAAATATAAATTTTATGAGATAAATAACTTTTTCTGACCATTTGAACATTACAGGCAGGGACAGATGTATTGGACTTAGATTGTTTCAAAGCAAATAAATATCAAATATATCTACTTCTGATGAGTATTATAACAGACTTACCTAAAGGCATCGAAATAAAATTTGGTTAAAATTTGAAAAACTTGGTAACAAAAAATGAGCAGTACACCAATTAACACTACCCACTGTAAGAGAAAAACATAAAAACTTTTACACCTCTGTAGACTTGGAGCCAGCTGCGCTTTGCTTTTTGAAAATTCCTCCTAGGAATCCTTGGTGGCCTTGGTGACTATGAACTCCCGATTTTCCCGGTTGCTTGCCAGCTAGTTTGTCAGATCTTGAACAGGAACTGGCTGATGTGGATTGGAATGAGACCGACATTCCGCTATCTAGGGAGCCGACACTACCTCTTCTCTGAGCCTTTTCTCCTGCAACTATAAAAATCAAAACATTGCGAAAAAGTGTCTTACTAGTTTATAATAAACAATACATTTCACAGTAAAATATTTTGCTTAGTGTATTTACTTATTTAGTATTCTGTAATTAAAATTAAAATAGAGTGATAGGGAAATACATGACGTATGCCACTTATTGACTATGATTTGAGTTTGATCTAGATGAGATTTATTATAAACAGAAACTTTTTGGGTTTGTCGGCCTGTTATAAATCACTTAATTACTACTAATACAATTTATATTTATGTCTGCACTTTTTGCTAGTTTGCGATGGAATGCAAAAGTGATATTTGACCCTAAAGCCACATTGCAGGTACTTTAACCCTTAAATGCCCAATCGGGGTCACTATGGGACCCCAGACATACATTTTTGGCTATAATATCTTTATTTGAAACATTTGGCAACCGCGCAATCAGGTATTTGTGTGGACGTGTCTCCTACGTTTTCTGTTAGTATACCACGAACATTCGTGAGGTGCAGTGGTCTGTAAGAGAGATTTAGATAAGTGGGGTCTCGCTGTGACCCCGATTGGGCATTTAGAGGCACCAGAATATTTTTATTATTTTTAACATTTTTCGTCAGTTTACATTGAAAAATGGACCGTAAGAGAATGAAAATGACAATAAGCGACCAAGAACATGAAAAAATTATCCGAAATATGGAAGAAGGGATATCAGACTCCGATTTCGACTATGAGATTACCGACGAATCAGATAGCGAAGAGCAAGATGTTTTTGAGGAAAATGTTTCGGAAACTGAGGACAATTTAGAAGTCAACAGTGACGAGGAATCAGATGCAGAACCTACCGAAGTGGACGATAATATTAGTGAGGTTAGTGGTCCAACATATACATCCAAATCTGGAATGCAGTGGAATAGCCTACCTTTCGTGAGATCCAAGAGGCAACAAAAAAATATTATAAATGTACATCCAGGCTTAACAAACTATAGTAAAAATTCCAACACGTTTTTAGACTATTTCAATTTATTTTTGACCGAAGAGATGAAGAATGTCATATGCCTTCATACTAATGAAGAAGCTGTTAGGCGTTATCAAGAGTGGAACGAAAAACATCCGAATAACAAAAAAGAGTGGACGGTACTTACCAACAATGAACTGGATAGCTTTTTAGGAGCACTTATCAAAGCTGGTGCTTTAAGGTGTGGGAAAGAATCGACACGAGAGATATGGTCTACAGACACCTCAATACGCCGGTCATTTTTTACAGCCGCATTCGCTAGGAACCGATTTGAAGAATTATCGAGTTTCTTGAGGTTTGATGACAAAGTGACCAGGGTGGAGCGGAAGGAACAGGATAAGTTAGCGGCGATACGAGTAATTTGGGACATGTTCGTCTCTAACTGTGACAAAGCCTTTGAACCATACGAACATATAACCGTTGACGAACAGTTAGTGAGTTTTAGAGGAAAGTGTCCTTTTAGACAATATATAAAATCAAAACCTTGCCGCTATGGGATAAAAATTTGGGCTGCCGCGGATGTTAAAACATCTTATCTATCAAAACTTCAGGTGTACCTTGGAAAACTACCAGGTGGTAGAATAGAGAAAAATCAGGGATTTCGTGTTGTGAAAGATCTGGTGGAACCATATCATGGCAGTTGGAGAGGAATTACAACTGACAACTTTTTTACCAGTGTTCCTCTTGCTCAATATCTTTTATCTAAAAACCTTACTTTACTTGGGACCGTCCGCAAAAATAAACCTGATACACCACCACAACTAAGTTTGACAAAAAGACCTGCGGAGTCGTCAATATTTGCTTTTACTAAAGAATTAGCTATGGTTTCGTACATACCTAAAATACACAGGATGGTACATCTTCTTTCAAGTCAACACGATAGTGATATAATTTGTCAAGACTCTCAAAACAAACCCTTGATGATTTTAGACTATAATAATACCAAGGGTGGTGTTGATAATGCCGACAAACTGATTAGGGAATATTCCTGTAAAAGAAGAACTGCTCGTTGGCCATTCAGGCTCTTTATGAATATTATAGACATATGTGCACTAAATGCCTATATTTTATACATTGAAAAAAATCCTGATTGGAAGAAAAATAATTTTTCACGAAGACGTATTTTCCTGTTACAATTAGGGGCTGAGCTTGCTCGAAACAACATGGAAAAAAGAGCGAAATTTATAAAACATAAAGCCTATGTAAAATCTGCTTCCATTCAGCTAAGAAACGTGCTCGTTGTTACCAGTGTCCGCGAAACTGTGACAGAAAAGTGAATACCGTTTGCTCTTTTTGCAAAAAATTTATATGCCAGGTGCACAGAAAAGAAGAAAAAACTATTGTATGTAAAAATTGCAACTAAAAGTTATATGCTTATATTATTATTTAATTTTAATTTTGTTCGAATTGAAAATAATTTGTTTCTAGAAAAGCCGTTAATTTTGTATGAAAAATAAATAAAAATTATTCAAATATGCTTAAAATTATTTTTAACCGTGTTTTCCTTTTAGTCAGTGCTAAATGACGTTACTAAATTGAAAATTTTAGTGGGGTCCCTAGGAGACCCCACATGGGCATTTATGGTTATTTTCATATCACGGGCATTTAAGGGTTAAACTATTTGTCTACAGTCAAATTATTGATAGAATTTTAATCTTTCTTATGTGAATCATCTCCAATATGCATTTTTTGTCGTAGTTTTGTTCTTTTTCCCAAATTTGTACATTTACAAAATCAAACGAACGGCTATTTTCTAATTCTTGTTTAATTTGTTGTAAACTATATTTGTGTGCAACAACCGTTCTATGTAGATATTGGCGTGTTCGTCCAATATATTATGTTGTTACGGTCTTTACAATTTATTTTATAAACAGTATCGGACTGATGACTTTCAGTAAGGTCGGGTTTAAATTTTGAAAAATATTTTCCAGATGTTTTTGATGATTTCTGTTCAACATTGATGTCATATTTTGCCAATATTTTCGACATTGTTGCACATTGTTTTCGACATTCATTGTTCATTAACGTATGGTAAGGATATATAGTATTTGTGTGAGTTAGTGACATTACTATTATTCTTGTTAGGTATAGTTTGGGTTTGTTTTGGATTGGCATAGGAATTAGACTGATTTTTGATAATGCAATTTTCTTTTTTTAATTAGACGGTTTTAACATTCTGGCGGATAATTTTATTTAAGATATCTTTCAACTTTTTTCAGATTTTCGGAATGGTATTGTGGGCTAGGTAGTCCTATATATAGGTTAATTGCTCTGTCGGTAAGACTGAATATAACACTTCTTTTATGAGTTATAGGTGCGTTGGTAATAAAAATTTGGATATCCTCTGGACCAAAAATCTGTTGTAAACCAGTAGCTATCAGTCGGTTATTGTCGTTATACTCTAAACTTAAATCAAGGAAAGTAATTTTGTTGTTTTCTTTTAATTTTGTAACGAGTCCGTTACTTAAATAATCGTTTACCTTCTTTTGTGACTGGAATCTTTTAATTTAATTCTAAATTAAATTCATATTGAAATATTCTTAAACTAAATATTTAAATAACTCCCAGTAAATTTTATTTTCTGAGGTTGGCATTAAACTGCGCCCTCAGCGGTGAAATTCTGAAAATACATTCAACCGACAGCTTGTAAAATCACTTGTTGCTGGAATCTCGTTGAGTGAACATCGTTTGTTCAAGGCGGCTGGGGAAGTGCCACTTTTTTTTCCCGAATTTGGTTTAAGTTTATTTTATGTGAAGAGCTGTTATTTTAGAAGAAACCATTTGAGTTATTTTGTTGTTTTGTACGAGGATATTTTCAGTTGGATCACCCTAGCCGGTAAGATAACATTACAAATAAATTATAAGGAAAAATCCTTTATATCACCCGCCATTGTTAGTAAAATTCAGATCTATTTTAATTTCGTCTTTGATAGGTATTTCATATATTTGATACATGTTATATTTCACCTTATTTCATTAAGGAAAAGTTTTATACCTAAATAAATTATAAGTATTAGATTCTATATCTATCTCAAATTTTTATTTCCTTTCAAGAATTAAAGCAAACAATTATTTATTTCAATTTCATACCGTTAAACCGGCTAATATTTCTTTTTTTTCCTATTCTATAATATATAAGATCATGTTTGCCGTTAAAATTATCTATTTAATATATCCATACATTATAAAAACATTGTCACACCATTCGAAGGTCACTATTTACCGAAAACCATTAAGGTTTTTATTTCAATAAGGTCACTTCCTGACATTTTTTGTATCGCCTTTCAAGATTGATAACCCTTGTGTTTTTCCTTACCTTTTGTATGTACAAAAACTTGGAGTAACACAACTGTTTTTTTTAGCCTACTCAAGAATCCAGTTACAAGTCAGGGGAAGAATTATTTTTTAGTTGGGGTTACACTTAATAAGGATAAGGGGAAGGAGTTTCAAGTGGGTTTTTTTATGGGATATTAAGAAGCAGTTTAAAGTGACGTATTTGTCCAATAGTACCTGATCCAGGGAATACAGGTTTGGTATCTTGTTACCACCTGAGTCCAGTTCTCCACCGGATCGGATCATCTTCGAGGGAAACCTACTGAAACCGGCAGGAAGAACTGACTTATTTTTGTTTTTCATTCAATTACTTTAAATAATTTTTTTTATGTCCTCTTCAAGGTTTTAACTTTTGGTTCAATTTTTAATAAAAGAAAACTATCCTTAATAATAAACATCTTCAATTTTTTCTAAAAAAAACATTTATCATTGTAATTTAATTTAATTATTTATTGTTTACCAAGGGATGAGGTTATAACTCTCCCTTGAATTTCTCATTGTTAGGTTATTGTGTGCACACATATCCCGGAGAATTTTTACTTAAAAACCTAAACAATTTTTGAACGAAAACTAACTATTAGTGAGTAGTATATATTTATATTTATTATTTATACATTATTATTGGATATAATCTTTGTCACAATTTGAAATTTTAAGGGGAATATCAGGGGTAAATTGTTTTATAATTATATTCAGGGATTTTACTGTAAATATAGCTATAGTTAACTGTATATAAGAGGTGGTGGTTTAGTATATAATCATTTAAAATAGTTTGTACCTAAGTTTGGTAATTATTAAAGGTGTGGTTAAAATTTAATATTTCAATTAGTACCTATCTTTCATATTTCAGCAATACAAGATATCTCGGAAGAAAACATTTAACTTCCTGGCGCCCAAGCATTCACTAGAGCAACTTTTACTTTTCATCTGTTTATTTCTTGGTGGTTTTCTTGTCATTAGTTCTTATATCTTACGGTCTCTGTAGGGCATGCAAATTGGCCGAATCCTTCTTTGAGTGTCAAGTGGTCATTCTCCTGCATAGTCGCTAGCCAACACTTAATTCTGTTATATTTTAAAATTCATATTTACTTCATAAAATTCATATTTATTTCTTTTACATAATTTATTTCTATCTAATCCCTTCCATCTTCCGTTATTCCCCATATTAGTTCGTTGGTGTATCAAGGTGCATTTTAGAGTTCACCCTTTTGCTACACTGGATAGAGTCACCCAGACTTCCTCTAGCACAATTTTTGTTACATTAACATATTTTTGTTACAATTTATCCGTAAATTGACTGTTATAAAGAAAATTATTGAACATTTGAAAATTTTAATCGATTTCATGATACGGAATGCAGAGTAAACAGTTATCGACATATCTGTTATTAAAATGTACGTTGTACTTTAATTTAGAGATGACTTTTAAGTACCTGACATTTGGTTTTAGGGTCAAATATCACTTTTACATTCCATGGCAAACTAGCAAAAAGTGCAGACTTAAATGTAGAGCTTATCATCTAATGTTTATTGTAAAATGCTTATTGAAAATAGCAAATAGCCCAAACGTTTAAGGAATAATTTAAGTGTATTTTTTATAACAGACCGATAAACTCTCAGGAATTAAAAAAGTTTCTATTTAAAAATTCACGGTCAGTAAATAACAAACAATATAAAATATGTGGTTTACTCGGATACTTGACGGTTGTCGGTCAAAATTTGGAAAATAAAAGAAAATATACTTGCTACTTCATCCTTTATTAAAGAAGACGTTTCGTACTTGAATCCATACACATAATCAGTTCCTCTAAATTCAGTTAAATGAACATACATCCATAGAAAATTTTGCAAATGATTCACCTTACAGAGATATGCAGCTCTAAAAAGATGAACTTATGAACCATGAAAATTAAACGTCCAGTTTTTTATACGAAAAAATAAAACGAAGTCAGTTTTAATGTAAAATGTGCACAGAACAGAATACTTTCTAACATGGAGGGCAAACAGAATTCCAAAAGCACTAATACTGTTTTTTATTTACATTAATAAATTTTAAGAGACAAAGAAATAAAGATAAAATACAACAATATGGCACTGGAGATAGTTACAACGTATAAAAACCTGAGAAGTATAATCGCAAACGAAAGTCAGACATACACATAGAGCAAAAAAATTTAACAAATTATACCACTCGCTAGCTCCAATTCTAGAAAAAAGAGAATTGGCAAAAGACCAAGATATAAAGATAAAATATAATAGTGATGCCAACGTTACTGTATGCGAGTGAGAAAACACTTAAAAAAGATAATAGTAAAATCAATTCAATGAAGATAAGGCACCTACAAAATATCAGTTGAAAAGACAAACGTTGAATGTCATTAAAGGAAAAAAAAAAGGCAGAACAAGAAAGAAATAGATACTGCAAATAGAAGAGAATGGAAGAAATGTTTGAATGAAAATAATATACCTACCCAGATCCGGCACCTGAAAGGGCAAAAGAAGTGGAATAAAGAAAGATTAGTTAGTAAATAATTTAAATTCTGAGATATAGGTATTATATATATTATGTCCATTAGATGCTGTGCAAATCATTTAGATAAACATGTAATGTGCCAGATGTCTTCAAATTTTGTTTGCATGTTAGAAATAATAGATGGTATTTATGTGTAAATGCGTTGACGTACCAACTAGTTGTAATATTCACATTTACGATTTTAAAGGTTCAATATTTCATTATCTATAAATTAGTTATTCTTTGTTTCGGCAAGATGTCTAACATTTTAATTTTTTTCCTTCACTACACTTTTTGTATTGTAACTTTATGTGTGACAGGATGGAACATCATGATATCTTATTCAAGAGACTGAGACTTCACCGCAAAACCAATAATTCTCCAAAACCGCAAAAGTTTGCCTCAAAACTAAGTATTCTGCTGTAGTAGACGCAAGCGAGAAAATAGTTAAGGGCGACTTCAAGCAAAGTAAAAAAACAAAGATAGGTTTGACACAGAGTATCAGGCCATAGCAAACGAAAAGAAGAAGACCAGACAACAATTATTAATATATAATAGAGCTGGTAAAAAATAGGAATATAGAATAATTCGATTGATACTTAAGTTTTGTAGAAAAAGAGATATAATGAGTGAGTAGAAGAGATATAAAGGTGCATAATGAAAAATGTTGTTCAAGCGAAAGCCAAAAACAGAACCATTAAAGGAATACATCGAAGCCAAGATCCTTTCATTGCTCACACAAGCAGGTTTGTGCAGAGCAATCTGTAATTCAGTCATCAAACGCTGTAATGTATGTATTAAACAAGAAGGTAAACAATTTGAACCTTTGTTGAAATAAATTATATTTTTGAAATTGTATTTTGTTTTAAATTATTTTCGTAAAGCGACTTTTCGTCCACCCTGTATATAGCACTTCTTTTTGGATGGGAAAAAAAGCATTTATCCCAAAAGTAAAAACTCACGACAGATTTTCGCCACCGTCACCACTACGGCGAGATATATTCTGTATGTGTATATTCAAAAATGATATTGACTGATATTAATTATAATTACATTAAGAATAATAAATAGTTACAGCCAGAGGCCTTCTGTCAATAGTCAATAAATAAAAATTTGTCTTATACTAAATATAATATCATTCATAGTGCCATCTGATATTTCTTCTTCTTCTTCAGATGCAAATCCACTAATGGATGTTAGCGATCACATTTTCCATTAATTCTCTATTTCTTGCAATATGTATCAGAGATTGTATGTCGTTAATCCCTGTCCATTGCCTTATGTTTCGGAGCCAGGACATTTTCTTGCGTCCCATTCCTCTCTTGCCTTCAATTTTACCCTCGATTATAAGTTGGAGGAACTGGTATTTTTCATTTCGCATGATGTGACTTATATACGCCGTTTTCCTTTT
This sequence comes from Diabrotica undecimpunctata, assembly GCF_040954645.1. Taxonomy (NCBI): domain Eukaryota; kingdom Metazoa; phylum Arthropoda; class Insecta; order Coleoptera; family Chrysomelidae; genus Diabrotica; species Diabrotica undecimpunctata. Next base: position 56,292,166 of record NC_092812.1, read on the forward strand.
CTTGATGGTTTCGAAAAGCTGGCGTTCTTGGTTTATTCTTTTAAGGACATCTATATTTGTGATTTTCGCTGTCCATGGTATTTTTAGGATACGGCGATAGAGCCACATTTCGAAAGCTTCTAATCTGTTTATATCCCTCGTTTTGAGTGTCCAGCCCTCTACGCCATATAGCAGCACTGACCACACGTAGCACTTAGTAAACCTTAGTCTCAGTTGAAGATCGAATTCTGAACAAGTCAGTACCTTCTTGAATTTTACGAAAGCTTGTGGAGCTTGCTCAATGCGACATTTTACTTCCCTGTCCGATGCCCAGTCTTCAAAAAGCCACGATCCCAGGTATTTAAATTTACTCACTCTTTCAATGGACTTAGTATTCAGTGTTATGGTGGAGTTTTCAAGTGCATCCAAGTTTCTGGGTTTTTTTTTGGTTTTTTTTTTTTGGTTTTTCTGATATTTCGCATGTAAATATATGTTCATTATTATCGAAGATGCTGTACAGTTTTGGTAGTCGCTTTGTTTATTTTTTTTTTCTTAATATATTTGTTATATCCTCCCCTTTCATTTGCTATGTCGCATGTGAGGATTCGATCAGTTGTTTATTTTGTACTCAGCCCGAGGCCTTCTTCAAGTCAATAAATCAAAATTTGTCTTATAGTAAATCTATTTTCATCTATTGTGACATCTGATATCTAGTATGTAACTATACATTCATTAATAACAAAGATGCTATGTAGTGACCTTTCGATAGTCGCCTTGTTTGTTTTTTTTTCTACCTAATATAATCGTTATCCCCTCCCCTTTCATTTAACGCATCACACGCTCCAATAGAACCAATAACAACGGTGATATGATGTAATGCTCTTTTGGCAATGCTGCCATGTTTGTTTTTTCCGTCATTGTACTAGTTATCATCTCCCCTTTCCAACGAGGTCTCATACGCCACGATCCATCGAGCCGTTCTCGAGCTGTGCGACTTTGTAACCAATTTACGTAGCGGTGACGGTCGCAAAAATCTGTCGCATACTCAATGCTTTCTCCCTATCCAAAAAGTGCACAACGTTCCCTAAATAAGTTTTTACTTTAAAAAAGAAGATTTTGTGTGAGGTCTGTAAGTTGTGAAGGTTATAGTTTTAAAAGGATGAAGAAATTTGAATACCAGCCAGAATAGCGAAAGGGAATAAAAACGAGACTCCGAATATTAAAACAGTAATTAGACACACAGTAACATATACCTATGAGGCATGGACATTAAATAAGAAGAAAGAGGATACTCTGGAAAGATGGAAAAGAAAAATATTGAGGACGCGTATTCTGAGGAAGGAAGACAGGTGAAAGAGAAGAACCAACAACGAATCAATGACTGTACAAAGAACCTACCATCACCAGGTTCCATAAGTCGCAAAAGATCAGATAGTTTAGACATGTAGAAAGAACGGAAGCAAACATAATGCCTAAACTAGCTATGATCAGGAAACTAATCGGTCCCAGAAGAAGGGATAGGCCTAGAACGAGGTGGATTAATAAAATGGAGGGAGACCTTAAGCACGTGATGGTGAGGGACCAGAAAAGTAAAGTGTAGCATCAGGAAAACAAAACCCTTAAATTAATTAGTAACTCATAACATAGTTAAGATGTTTACTTTCGTTGTAATTGAAAGTGGGTCAGTATAACGCACACTGTAATGGAATGGAGAAATATTGTTCATCGGGTCTTTCAGAGCAGATCTTAAAATAATTTGTAATTAATTAATCTTATGATTGTATTCTAGGTCTTAACGACCTGTTGTGCTTATCAATAAATAAACCTAGTTAGTACGCCAATAATACGGTGTAATTTATAGTAAGTCAAACGGAAAAAGAATCGGCTATGCTTAAACGTGAGAAAAGCAATTTCTAATGCGCATGCTCTTAAGAAAAATTGCAACGTTCCAAGCTTGTATTATTGTGTCTCGACTTGAAATTCCATTTCAAAAAACAGATATGAACATTGCAAGACGTGCCAAAGTGAAAACTAAAAGTTCTAACGAAACACTTATTCGTTTTAGGCACTTACTTGGAAGCTGGTAGAACGAATAAAAATAAATGGTATTACTTTCTCAACTTAACTAAACAAAACAGGTAAATTAGGAACTTTTTTGAAATAATAATTACGAATTAGGCTGAAAATAATATTTGGACATTTTATATTAATATTTAACAGTGTATGGTATATTTATACTTTCCAGAACTCTTATTATCTGTTTCTGTAATGTGGGCAGTCAATATGTCTGACTTCTTTCTATAAGCAAAATAAGTTTGTGGTATCTGTATATTTACACATGTTCTTTGTCCTAAAAGCTCCTTTCATGAAGACGACTCCTAGAATTTTATAAGTTAAACTAACTTATCCTTTACCACAAAATCAAGTCCTACGATTTTAACAACTAGAGGGCATTAAATTTGTCCTGATCAATGCGTGATCATGAAGATGATTAATACTGGTATGTCCCAAAACAAAAACTTGACTTGAGAGTAGACTTGAGAAATTTGATATTATTTATAGTGGTAGATATTTTCAATAGATTGTCCATTATCTTGTAATCCAGTTCATATGCGAATCAGGAATGATAAAACATCCACTTAATTGTTACCAACCATATATACTATCTACATATTTCTGTTTGAAAGGTTATATTAAGTCTTTTCTTCTCTGACTAACTCGCACCCTTTCCTTTTTATTTTCCAGCCCTGGAATTACTTTGCTTTGAACTATTTCTTCGTTCATTCACTTATTTATAAATATCTTATTATTGGCTTTTGGTTTCTCAATATCTTCTGTTCTTCATGTTATTGATGTTTTCTGAATATGTGTCCAACTAACATAAATACGAATATAACATTACTTAAAAACTCCTCCTTATTTTCGGCCAAATTCATATACTACAAAACAGTATTAACACAAAAAACTTACACTGTTCATGGATGTCCAAAAGGGAATTACTAAGAGCCGAACGTTTAATTTGAGGATCATTGTGAATCTCTTCCTCATTAGCGCTCATAGAAGGCATCTGAGAGCACGGACATTGATAAGGACATCCTTCTACATCTGCTACTCCGCTATCACGATTCTCTGTCCCTAGAATACGAACGCAATTATATTATTATTTAACAAATCAATAAGCTCAATATACAGAGGCAACGAAAAAAAAAACCGAAAGGAATTAAAATATATATTACATTACCAAACGTGTAAATAATTTTTTCATTTCTTTAAAATTTCTTAATTTTGAGGAAAATTGTGTAGTCCAAAACATGTTAACTTATATAAATACACTATTCTCCAAAATCAACGCAACACCTCAAGTGTACTTCAGTTTGAAGCTGACAAAAGTTCCAAGGTGTTGCTTGGATTTCGACGATTTTTTTTTTCACATCATAGGTCTGTTACTAAGAAATTACTGTACCAATCTTTTCTGAGAAATGTATACGTTTTACCCATATACGGGGTGTAGAAATAAAGTTTTGTTTTTTCAGCTTATTTTGCAACACCATGTGGAATTTATTAGAAACAAACGCTACCCCTTATTAATATTGCGAGATAGCTTTATCGTTTCTGAACATTTTGGTATCATCTCGATATCTCTATTATCAAAGAAGAAAATTACATTCACACAACTTTATTTTTATACCCCGTATATGGGTAAAACTGTGACATTTCTCAGAAAACATTAATACATACATACATTAATACATGTCATAAAATGACATTCTCAAGGCAAAGAAATCCAATTGAATTTGTTTACTACATAAATAACTTGCCATTAGCCTCGAAAAATGAAGTATTAGATTTGGGAATCTGGTTAGACACCAAACTGTCATTCTCAAGCCACATCAACCAAGTAACAAATAGAGCGATGAAAGTGCTGGGATTTATCCAACGCACATCAGTGGACCTGTCTTTGTTTACATTTAGAAAACTTTATTGTGGTCTCGTTAGACCCATTCTGGAGTTTGGATCAGTTGTATGGTCCCCATCATACCACTGTTACATTCAACAGATTGAAAGAGTCCAGAATAAATTTCTGAGGGTAGCAGCCTATAAGAGTGGATACAGGAGAGAGGAATACAACTATCAGTGGGTAAGAGATAGTCTTAACTTACCAACACTTGAGTCAAGGAGGACATTGTTAGATTTATGTTTCTTACACAAAGTTATCAATGCTTTTATAGATTGTCCTCAACTCTTATCGCTTGTTAGTCTTAAAGTTCCTAGTAGAAGCAACAGACAATCAGAAATCTTTTCAGTGCCATTTCACCACACTAATTATGGTATCAATGAACCAACTACACGATTGGTCCGGAGTGCTAATAGCCTACCAAGACAAATGGATATTTTTGACTCCAAAATTAGTTTGTTTAAAAAACAACTAAAAAGTATCTTACAATAAGTTTGTTGTACATCTATATTATTCTTATATGTTTGTATTATTCTGAGGTGTTTGTTATTTTAATAATTTATTGTTGTTAAGGTGTAACTTTGTAAAACTTGTGATTGTTATTTTAATAATTTATTGATTGTAAGATGTAACTTTGTAAAAATTGTAAGTAAATGGATGCCGTATATAAATAAATAAATAATACAGTAATTCCTTGGAAATAGACCTATAATGTGAAAAAAAAAAAAAATCGAAATCCAATCAACGGTTCAGAAGAAAAATAACTCAACTTTATGGTAAGTTCATATTAAGACTCCCTAATGCAGATTCCAAACAACACACAGGGTCAACCACAAATCAACAATATACAGGGTTTATCCACAAATCTCTTCACAAACACCAGGTATGTACGATATGCAAATAAACCAACCCAACAACATCTTCCACAAATATGATATTTCCCTCAACAAGCGAAGACGAACCAGAAACTGGGAACGTGTCAACAAAAAAGAAGTGTGGAAACAGACAAAGAAGATGATACCCAAGAAAATGAAACAAATCAAAATTAAAACAGCCAAGAAAACCTAAACCACCACCAATATTTGTTTACGGTGTATAGGACTAACAATATACAGAAAATTATCAAGATATATTAACAGACATCGAAGAGAATAACATTATTGATCACACATATCAACCAAAGGAAGAAAGAGCCTACAGAGTCGCAATTAAGTATCTTCACCATCCACATGCAAAAGAAGATATCAAAAAACTAACAAAACTGGGTCACAAGGTACGAAACATCATTAATGCTAAACATCGGATTACAAAAGAGCCCGTAAATGTGGTCTTTCTTGACCTTGAACCATCAGACAAAGTGAACACACACGTGATTCTCTCACTGGAGAGTGCTACATCATGCCAAAATCAAGGGACAGAGCCTAAACTCACCACATTAACTTATAGAATACATTTTTATTCTGATTGTTAATTTATTAGTTATAATAAAAAAATGGTACATTTAAAGTGGTGCGTTAATTTTATAAAGTAGTGTAATTATTTAACTTATAAATTTATATATCTTATCGGTGGGCCATAAACATGAATATGTTTAAATCGTAATTAAATGTCTAGTTGTAGATGGGATTTCAATGTTTCTGTTTATTATTCTGTCATAAAGCTTAAAAATATTTAATAGTTTATCTGATTGTATCTTGTTTAGTTATCAGTATTGTTAAACTGTTGATCGACCCCTGTAACACGACATACAAACATTGAAGTCAGTCCAGCTTCTCTCTTTCCCGCACCACTGACTGGTTTTTGATTCCTAGGTCCAGCCAAACCAGTTAAGTTAACATTTAACATTCAGAAGAGAAAGACAATTTAAAGAATGTGTCATGTAAATGTAGTTTAGTTTATGTAAAATCATTAAATTAAAGTATTGGAAAAACATTCATATGTGTAATTCCATACAATTAGTAATACCTATTTTGCAATTTACTTTTATTTTATTTTTTTTATAAATTTACCTGTTTACTTTTACATCTATAGAAAATTAATATTCGTTAATAATTGCTTCGTTGTTCATTTTTTACTTAATTTTCCCAAAAATATTTGTCAAAAATATATGCCCAACCAAACTTTACAATGAACGTCACGTCATTCAGTATGGTGACTACACTTTCGATTTGTATAAATAAGGACTGTCATTACTTTGTTAGGTTAAGATTTTTTTTTGATGACTGTATAATAGTTATATTAGTAAACAATAACATACCTGTTCTGTTTCCTCCTCTGTTCGATTTTTGCCTATCTAATTCGGCCTCTATCCTAAGATTCTCCATTTCATCCATTTCACTAACAGCTTCTTTTAGGTCTTCGGCAAATTTACATCTATCATGTTCGTTTCTGGCATTAAATGTAACTAGAACTTTTTGATCTACACGTTGACTTAGACGAATACCATATGGATAATCTACACCGAAATAATAATTTATGTTGAATAGCGATTAAAAAAAATGCGTTAAAATTTTTTTACAAACTTTAGTAGTATAAATATAATATAGTATAGTAGTATAGTCAAAATCTAATTCTGTCAAATGTCGGTAAACATTGGATCTGCAATACCGGCCGACGCGTATTTAATGTCACATGAAAGTCTCATACTGCTGTCACAAAAACTTTTAAGCTTAAGTGATCCCTTGGATTTCCAAGAAGTTAGCTATTCATGTACAGGCCAACATGTTTCACAGCTGAGTTTAGGTCGCCTCCTCCTTCTTCTTCCGACCGGCCTATGTTGCATGGTTATTTTAGCAAGATCACTTTCCCACATTTGGCCCACCCATCTTCGGCGGTTTATCTTGACGGTTTTCAGGATATTTGCATCGCCAAACAGTCTATAGAGTTCGAAATTATATGAATTCTCCACAGACCCTGTTCGTTAACTCCGCCAAATATGGTCCTCAATACTTTCAAAAATTCGTAGTAATAAAAAAGATAGAAAATAAGAAATATATGTAGTAAATACTTACGTGGAACATCAAAAAGAGTAACTATCATTCCACAGAGAGGGTAACTATTCCTAAATGTATATGTAACAGACGATTTCTTCTTGCTCAGAATCTTTGTAATTACCAGGAGATCATTAAACAGGAATACTTCCCTTTGATGTACACCTGGTCTTTCTTTCTTATAAATATCGGGTATTTCATACAAACGACAGTAGCACACCAACCTGCGATGTGGTAGAGCCATATTCGGTTTCTTGCCAACTACGAGATAATACAGAACCATTAAAATTTTATTAAAATATGCAAACGAATACTTTTGTTTGGTTATAATGTATACTCACCTATAGTGCTTTGCACTTTCATGACTTGAGTTACATGATCTGATCCAGGTTTGAATTCGTTGGCTTTGACTCTGTCGTAGACCCCTACTAACGTATCACTGTCTATGTCACCACAATCATCAATTCCTCTTAGGTTCTTTATAAAGTCTTCAACTCGCATACGCCTCTCTGGTTTTATACTTGGAGTGTGTAGGTCAGTATTCAACATTATTATTGCAAAAGCAAGCACGAAAATCTAAAAGTAATAATTAAAAAATATAAGACATCAATAAGCAACTGTTGTGGATATCCTTTCCTCCAAAATAAGACGTGAACAAAAACTTATTTGCAAGGTATAGTTTGATGTTGAAGGAATATTTTATCTATTGAAGTAACTGCGAGTTTAAGGTACTATTACCGTCTAGAACGCTAAAAATGACACATATTCAACAAATTTTTGAACTAAAAACTTCATTACCGACAAAGTGTACTTTTTTGGGGAAAAAGAATTGAATACGCGACAAACTTTTGCGACCGTCAACGCTACGTAAATTGGTCGCAAAGTCGCACCGCTCAAGGACGGCTCAACGGATCGTGAAAAAACAAACATGACGGCACTGCCAAAAAGGGCATGACATCATATCTCCCGGAGATTAATTGTCCGCCACTTTTAAAAACGTAGTTTTTCCCAAAAATCTTTAATCTCCGGATCTAGTCGATCAAGTTTAATATACCTTGATGCATTTTATTGGTTAAAAAAAAAAACAATACAATTTTTGTGACCGAAAAAGTCAATTTTTTGAACATTTTTTTCAAATGTCTGCATTTTGTTTCTATTAAAAAATTTTTTTTGTTAAACTATAACGCAAGGTCACTTCTTTTTAAAACCCTTCTCGAATTTTATGTTTCAGATTTGCGGTTCCAGAAATTAACTGTCCGCCATGGAGCAGTAATTTTTGGACGAAAAATTTTTGGAGCCATTTTTAAAATACACGAAGAATGGAAAAACAGATAGGTTTTTTTTTGCAATTTTAAGTTGTCTAATAATATAAAAGTAATTCTAGACTGTAATAGTACCTTAAGTATTTTTATTTTATTTAATCACAATTGATTTTTTACAAACACTTTTGTCACAATCTTTCTTGTTTGTCCCACTAAGGACGAGAGAATATGTTTATTTTGATAGGGCGTCGAGATGATTCTGATGTATGTGAGGACGTCGCTCTCAGACACATCGAGATGTGTTTGTTCCACTAAGGAGAGAATGCGTAATAATTATTGCGGCGAGGAAAGGGCTTTTATAGAGAATTTCAAAGCGACGGGAGATTTGTTACGATCTTTTTATGGCTTTGTAGTTTTGTAAATTCTAAAACAATAACATGTTTTACAACTGGCTATTAAAGAACCTTTTTAGTAAGAAGTCAAAAAATAGGAGCGTAAATCACGCAGGTGTGTAAAAGGGATCGGTTCAAATGGCTTTTATACCGATAAAATGAAATTAAACTAGATTTCTGACACCTAAGATTAGCACCTCGGTTATTATGTAAATAATATAAAAGGGTCTGATTTATGAGATAATAAATATTTACATTTAGACATTTAACGAAAATTCGACCTTTTAGTGGTAAAATAAATATGATACAGGCCTGGATAATGTTTGTCGATACATACAGAGTCGTATTAAGAAAGAAATATGTTCTGTAGATAAAGAAAATAAATAGCAAAAGTTTGATTATATATGAAGTAAATAACTTACGGTATCTGGTGATCTCAGTCTTCCAACAATGTCCACGTTGCATTGGCAATATCGTTGTGAGAATATCTCCATTAACCTTTCGATTTTCTGAGCTTCTCCAGGCATTCTGAAGTGTTGCTGAAATTTCCTCAACGCAACATCGACTTGCATTCCGGAAAGATCCAGTTCACTAGCGAAGCATTCCAACACAGCCATACAGAAAGGACTTTGCAAATTTCCTAAATACTCTCCGATCATTTGCTTACTCAGGCCTTTCCGGGAAATAAGAAATCTAGCTACACCTACAAAAAATAATGTTCAATCTTTGGAATCTATTATACAATATATTTATTGTTTGAATGTAAAAAAAATTGAATAATACCAACCTTGGGGAGAATTTTCTAAAAATCCTCTTCTTATAAGGTACGCAATACCTTTCTCGGGTTTTTTATTAAATAAGTTAAGACCAACTCGGTACTGGCGCTTACGAATGGTCTCTGAAATCTTATAACTATTGGGGACTTGTTGATCAGCTGCTCGTTCTACTAAAGTATAAGTTGAAGAACTAACATTAGATAGATTTCCAAGACTAGTTTCCAATGCTGGTTCTGCGTATTCGGATGCGTTGTTGCCTTTTCTTTTCCAAACTGGAGAGCTGGCGTATTCACATTGCAATCTATAAGATCAAAATTTTTGGTTAGAGTGTATAATCTGGCTTTCAATTATAATACTAATATAATAAGTGGCAAAGATGTTTAACACAGGATTACAACAGTTACGGAAGAATGAAATGATGTTAGAAATCTGATCAGATGCAGGGTTGATATAATAATATAATAGTGCTCTGCACATGTTATATTTAATAATCGGAAATTCATGCGACAAGACTCAAACATACGCATGCGCACAAATAGTTACACTTAACAAAAGACTCACCTTTCAGTAGAAATACTGCTATCACTTCCTGAGCTCTGTACACTAGATAATGAGCCATTTTCTGTTGTTTTTATTAGTCCATTGCTTTTTTGACGATGTGGCTCCACGGATTTTGACGATATGCTAGAAGTTCTTTTCGGAACCTCTGGTGGAACCTTCCGACTCGATAAGCTATTTCTAGAGCGCAAATATCCATTAGATGGTGTAGCTGGAGTGCCACAAGAACTACTACTAGGTGTCACTTGAGTGGAGAGGTCTGATTTATTTTCAGCAGGAGAATAATAGTGCTAAAAAGTAATCATATATAAGTTCTTTAGTTATAGCCCATTTAAGTGGCGTATCAACGAGCAGTTAATGACTGCTAAGTGTTAGTGTCATTTCGTATTCAAGACATAAGAAAAAATTTAAAATTAACATTAAGCTCTGGCTGATTTTACTGAGAATAGGTTTTGAGTATTTTAAAACAAGGTAGGTATGCAATACCGGTTAAAAAAACCGAAATACCGTATATGGTCTTACCTGTAAAGAAGAGGAAGAATAGTTTTCCCAGCAAACTGTAGGTGTTCCTGATTGACTACGGGGTATGTGCATATTATCTATGTGTCTTCTCTCTCTCAAAGACATTGATCGTACCGGCATCATCCGTAAAGAGTTACAGTCATGGGCATCGAAGCCGAAAGCATAATCGTTGCATGGTTGTTCGGTAGTGGGTGTTTGGTTGCAGTCTTCTGAAGTTGCGGGAAGTCTACGACTAATTCTTTTCTCTGCTTTGGCCATAGCTGTTATAGCTGCGAATTTTTTAAGTAAAGTGTATCTTCGAAACGCCCTTTGGATAGTAAGAGCTGCGCTACGGGCTTTATCTCCTCCATATTTACGTTCTAATACTTCGATTTGCTTATCCAGAATATCCTGTGACAATTCGTAACTAAAAGCAGAATAAAGGAAATAAATAATAAAAAGAGCGTGGACAAGTCTTATAGTGTGTTATTACTATATATAGGTTAATAAAATTTTGTCTGCTTATTACTAAATTTTTAATATTTTTTATAATAACAATATACATTTAAGTTCTTAAAATTCAAAAAATCTTGTTTTTTTTTCGTCAAAAATTTTATTTAATGATTTTAGTAATTTCCAAAATTTGTTAAATATAATACCTATAACGTTTATTCATCATAACCATTTTCGTTATCTTGTATTTATGCTTAATTATTTCATTTTGATTATCATTATATTCTAAAAATAATCATAAATAAATGGGAGAGTAAATTAATTAATTTTCATTAAAAACTTTCCATTCGTAAATACTTTAAACGACTATAAAATTTGTAAAATTTTATTTAACTGTAGTTAATTTTATTTAATTTTATATAAGTTTATATAATTTTATTTAATTTTAATTAATTTTATATAATTTTATTTAATTTTTTATAATTTTTTAATTTTTTTAGAATTATATTTAAATTTATTTCATTTCTTATAATTTTATTTAATTTTTTATAATTTTTCATAATTTTTTATATTTTTTTTATAATTTTGTAAAATTTTTTATATATTTTTTTTTTAATTTTTTATTATTTTTATAATTTTTATGTTCATTTAAATTTATTTCATTTTTTTTTAATTTTCTATAATTGTTTATAATTATTATTGTAAAATTATTTATTAATTCTTATAATCTTATTTAATTTTTTAAAATCTAGTACATCTGCATTAAGTTTACTATTCAATAAAGGAAAAGGAATCATAATTGTCCACATTGGAAATGAATACAACATTGTATTGTGTGTGTGGTTGAAAATACTGACTGCGGATTACTGGATACATTCGTCTAACCTATTTTTGTTTCTTGAAATTGTGAGTTTCTGTACTTGTTTTACCTTTGATGAATACAACAATGAGGAGGTAAATATCTTCAATATTATGAAAATAAACGATATAATATAATTTTACCAACAAAGTACTTATTTTTTTATTTAAAAAAATTAATTATCGTTGCAAAACAAACTCATTAAATTTTTCACAGAGTGAGCAAATACACAATACAGTAATGCCGGGACTTTCGGTATTTTTTTCTCTGGCATCAGTAACAACCTGGTCCCGAAGCTATGTTAGATCCAGGTTGAATTTGACGTAACTGAGAGTGCATATTTTTTGTGTTTGGATATCTGTAGATAACATTTTCTTTCGGCAATTTCCGTGGTAAGTCTAATAACAAACTTCGTCTTGCATCCAAATATCTCCCATCGTAACTTTAATTTTTTATTTTCCAAATTTTAAAAGCTTTTACGTCTGAAACATCTAATAGGTGATAAAACATTACCATGGGCCATCTGCGTGTTTGTCGCTGTGTTATGTATTGTTGTGCCATTTTGTTCACTACGTCAACAGCTCCTTTTGTTTTATTATAATGAAGTATCATTTTTGTTCACTACGTCAACAGCTCCTTTTGTTTTATTATAATAAAGTATCATTTCAGGTTTATAGGCGTCTTTTTCTTCGCCAACTTTATCATCAAAATGTTCCGTTCACAAATAGTGGGGTGCATTTGCACCGTACAGTCACTTTTTCAAAAAATCACATAAACGCAATGGGTTTTAAATGCTTTAATGGGTGGAATGTATTCAGAAGTGAATTTAATGCAAATAAAAAAATGGCCAAAAATAAAAAAAAATATATATATAAAAAAAGATAGGCGAGAAAAAGAAGGTCTGGGGATCAGCTGCACCCCGCACCGGCTTACGAGGGTTAATAGTAAAGTATAACTATCGCGTTCAAAGAGGAGAAAAATCAATACATTAAGTAAAAAGCTTCAAACATTATCTCTGTTCCTCTTCGGACACCATTCTCTGTTGTTAAGCAAAGCACTCAAGGAGTGACTACTCATTTTTTATTTATGGAGTCCATTAACCCTCCTTTGGTTCTGAAGGTAATTTGAATATTTAACTTTTTCAACCGTATTTGACGAAGTCTTGAATGTGAGTAAAACGGAATATTACGCAAGTGGCAAACTTTGCAGATGAGTGGAAAACATTCACAATTGATAATTTAGTAAATATGATGGACAATGTATACAGGGTGTTTCATTAATAATTAGAAATATTTTAACTGTAGATTTCTGAGGTCAAAATATTAAGCTTTAACCCAAATTACTTAAATAAAGTGTGGCTCCTTACTATACTGAGTTGCAGGCTGTTTTATTTAAAAATTTAAAAACTATTTGTACCTAGTACTTTAAAACTATTTGACATATACTTATCATACTCGGCAGGAAGTACAGGTACTGAAAATTATTAACTTTTTTTTTAAATTTAGATTGCAAAATTATTTTGCGAAAACTACTTGATCGATTTTACTGAAATTTCCTAGTGTTTTTCTATGGTAAAAACATTTTCTGTATCTGTATTTAAGAATAATAAATAATTATTATTTTTTCTATTTGTAATACTGTAGTAAATTTAATTGCAAAACTTTTTTGTTCTCCCAAAAATGTTTCTAAAATGTATAGCTGCCGAAATATAGTAACAAAAAGGAAAAAAAAAAAAACAACAGATACCACCTGGTCTAAAATTTGTCATTCGACTTTAAATGTATACTTACGTTGCTTGCACTCTGGACCTCTTAAGAACATCGCCATTTCTAAGTGATCCCTTTTTATGAAGTGGCTGCACTACTGAAACATAGTTTGAAGAATTTGGCGACCTGCAGTATTGCGAATTGTTCACATAATTTTGCGATTGTACGAAACTTGGAGCTTGTATATATGTTTGTTCCTGAATGTGATCAGAGCTACCCATGGAATTAACTATCTGGGAGCGCTCCATCTTTGGAGGAAAACTGAAACAAAATAATTGGTTATTAATTTTAATATTTTTAATTTTTAACATTATCTTCACCACAAAATGGAATGGTTAAGTATAGTCTCGAACGAGTGATACCGGAAATTCAATATTCAACTGCCCATAATTAAAACGAAATTAAAAATATATCAGATTCATAATAGAATAATTTTAGGTCAAAAGTGGCACAAATAATTGCGAACGACCTAACCAATAACGTAGATATAAGGAAATTATGAAATATCCGAATAACTTATTTTACTAAACAGTATGTTATGTTGTTAATGCATCTCAAAAAATACTCTCCACCATGTTAACACAATTGTTAGGAAATGTTAATATAACCATTTCGCTAGAAACAACATGTAAATAGCAAGCAGGATCATATAAATGTGAAAACGCCGCAGTATTGGGCAATTATGTATATTTGCATATTTGTTTGATTTTAATGATTATTTTGTTCAATCTGTGGGCGGCAGGAGTTGACATAAAGGAAAATGCTGTTATAATAATTGAATCAGCGTTCTGTTCCAGTACAAGGCTGCCAGATGAACAATTAAAAGATTGATTTAAAAAATATATAGATTTAACAGAAAGTGCAAAATGAAGAATAAAACAAAAACAGTACACTTTTATTGCAGAATTTTGAAGTCTATGCAAATTTCAGTAATGCCATCTAGCTATTTGGCTTCACCTTTAGTGGTGTTATTTCGTTGGTAAAATAAAATGAATGCTCCTTTATTAGATTGTAACAACGTGGTCAAGTAATACACTAAAGTCAAATAAATTTATGAATGTTTAATTATTAAACAGTATCAGTGCTTTTTGAAAGTCCTCCATATTATACAGTATTTTGTTCGTACATACCATTTTTTATAATTCTGTTCTTATAATTCATATAAAAAACTGACTTAGTCCTGTTTTTTCTTATTAAAAACAGATCATTTTAATTTTTATAGTCCATAAGTTAAGCTGTTACTCCACTTTCATCTTTTTGAGCTGCTTATCTTTTGTAAGGTAGATCTTTTGCAATGTTTCTCTATGGATGTATACTCATTTGATATATGAATCCATACACACTGATAATGTGTATGGATTCATATACAAAACGTCTTCAACAAAAGGATGAAGTAGGAAGTAGTCTTTCTTTTATTCTCCAACTTTTGACCGATAACCCTCCACTATCACAATGAACTACATATTTATTTACTTTATTTACTTGTAGGGGGGTCTGCAGATTTTCACCAAATTTTAGTATATTAGCTTGTACCTTAAACAAGTAGCCTATATCTTTTTTTCTAGCTCTCTAGGTACCCCTAGGCCTGAGGTATGCCTCTCGAAAGGGTTAAAAATAGCTCTATTTGAAGAGCTATATCTCTGAGCCCATTGGACAGATTTCAACTCGCAATATCTCATTTTTTATGTTATAACGTCAACATTTTGATGAAATAATTTATAAAACCGCAAAAGATATTTGGTTCTCGACCACCTAAAGGCTTTCTTAAACGCTTAAAATTTAGGTTTTTTTTGACCTATTTTAATAATTTGTTGAGATTTAATATTCCAGAATAATCAAACAAATGAGAGAAAGCATTAACGACCATATGTGTAGTAGACATTGTTGTATACATAAAAGCTACCTTCACCTAAATGTTTATGTAATTTGAGATTGTCAGGAAAAAGTACTATCAGTTTACAGTGTTTACATTATTAGTTTATCAATGATAAAAAATAGGATATTTGAAAAACTGGCTATTTTTAAAAGGCTATTCTTTGAATATACTAAATGGATTGTAATTTAACAACGCTCGTTTGAAAGGTATTTAAAAATACTTTAATTTACCTGTTTTTACAATTAATATTGTAACAAAAAAATTAGGTATCTTCAGTTAAAAGCAGTTTACTGAGTTCAGAGATATAGCTCTTCAAATATGGGGTAAAAGGGCTATTTTTGACCTTTTCGAGGGGCATATCTCAGACCCAGGGGCACTTAGAGGGCTAAAAAAAAATAGCTATAGGCTACTTTTTTAAGGCACAATGATATACTAGAATTTGGTAAGAATCCGCGAAACCCCCCCCCTCCTAAAAGTGGTCGAAAAGTAAAAATATTAATATATATATATATAATATATTATTAAACTATTTAAAACTGGATTTTATTAAAGGGTATTTATTACAGAGCAACACGTTTTTTTAGCTTATTTCGTATATGAAAAACTAATGTGTCACGGTATAGCACAATCACGAAAAATGATTATTATTGCATTAGCGCTTAATTTAAAATTGAATTGAACTGAACAAAAACGGATAAGCTATTTTGCTGTTTTATAAACACAGTAATATAATCCTTCCGTAATAGTTAACCGTTTGTTTGGAGAAAAGAAAGTTCGCTATATATTTTGGCAAACGCTAGTACGTTGACACTAGCCATTGCCTATGCCTATCAATCATTAGTTTGAAAACTTTCACCGATGACGTGAATTGCCTGCTTATTTAATCGTTTATATTACTGTATATTTTACTTTTATTTATAAAATATACATAAAAAAATGATTATATATATATATATGTATTATGTCGGTGGTTTAAATCTATGGCGAGTAAGATAAGGAAAAGCGCTAAAAATATAGAAAAAATTACGGCAATTGTAAAAATGATATTAAATGAGATAAAAGTCTATTGTGGTGTAAAAACTCTGAACTGTACTGAACTTTTCATCCGAAACGGATAGGCACTACAAGAAGAAGAAGAAGACGGTATTGAGCAGACACGAAAAGTAAAGGCTATGCTGGTAGAATTCCAAGAAGTTTTTACCATGGATAAATAGGATAAGGGCAAAATAAGCATAGCGACCCATAAAATCAATAGCGATGCTCAGAAAATCAGACAAAAACCAAGAAGATGAAGAAATTATTAGAGATATGGTTAAACAATAAGTCATTGAAAAAATTAATAGTCCATGGGCCTCACGTATAGCCTTGGTAAATAAGAAAGATGGTTCCACATGATTTTGTGGTAACTGACCAGTGAGTTATCAGCTGATGTCCGTTTGAAGAGGTTTACTCTCCGGTCTCTGGAACTCACGTGAGGCATGGTTATGTGTTGCCTGAAGTTAAATCTAATAAAGTATTAAACATGGAGTTGTCGTATTTTGAAAATTATTTTGCTTTGAAGATGGCAAACTTGATACCGCTATTAGAAATAACATTTATGTGCTGAAAACATGGGGGAAACACAAAAAATGGATTTTTTCGAATTTTGAGGATGTTCCAGAGAGAAAATAGCAAATCTAACCCCGTCATACAAAAGAAGAGAAAAAATACACGAAAAATAATTATTTAGAAGTTTGCCAAAAATGACCTTCATAAGCCAAAATTCTTTGAAAAATTCAAATTTTTTTTCTGATCTTAATTTTGATTTAAAGAATCTGAAAAAAATCAGAGTAGTTTTGGGCATGAAAACATATTTCATTAATTTTTTTTGGGATTTTCATTTGGGAGCAAAGGATCACTCAGGATTTTTTTTTTCTTCGAAAAAACACATTTTTTGCGACAGGTCACACCTGGAGCCATCTAGGGAGCTATAAACTTTTGGCTAAAGAGTTTTCTAAATATGCACTTTTGAGTGCAAAATCCCAAAAAAGAATCCAGCCGAGTGCAAATTTTACCATCTTATCCCGGTATAGCCTTTACATATATTTTGAACAAACTAAAATATAAATATTTGATTTTTCTTCATAAAGTTTGCTTAACATTGTAATAAAAATTGTCTCAAATTTATTAGTCTAATTAAAACCCTTGCAATAATTATATAATTCGTTCGGTTAATGGGAATGGAAAAGATTGTTTCTATTATTAGAACAAGTTCTATTGTTTGAGGATTTATCTTCAGAGGATCTCTTTATGCAATAACAATGAAAACCTTACGTATGAGCAATAACACCGTCTGAACTGAAAAAGAAAAATTGGTACACTTTTTATTCATACATGTACCTTGTATACACATATTTCTCAATACTATTACACTTAATTGCATTGGCCAACTTCTGTAATCCGTGTCTAATAAATATTAAAAAAAGTGAGTATAAACTTATTGAATAACATGAATTTTGTATAGAATTGAATGAGTACAAATAGTATTATGGGAATTCAAAACACATAAAATATAAAATTGATGAAAAATAATAGAGAGTACATAATTAAGTCAATCAGAAAGATAAAATGTATTACCCAAAAAATTATTTTACCCTGAATTTATTATGACCCAACTCCTGAGGCATAAAAAGTTGAAAAATATGTAAACATTTTCCGTTTTTTATTCTTACATGGTAATATTGACAATAAAATGGAAATAAAATAAGATTTGAAGCTAAAGATACATATAAAATTGGTACATTGAATAGAGAAAGAACCAGACGTTTTATGTAAAGTATATTTCACGAACAACTCCAGAATCAAATAGAGCTAATTAAAAAGAACGTGGAGATAATTATAGCAGGAGACCTTAACGGCAGAACCGGAAGGAAAGAAAACGATAAAGTAGTGGGGAGATTTGGAGAGGATGAACAAAACGATAACGGAGAACGTCTGATTGAATTATGCGAATTAAACAACCTAAAAATCACCAACGGATTCTTCAGACATAAAAATATTCATAAATATACATGGACGCAAGAAACACGAAAGCTGAAATCGATAATAGACTACATAATAATCAAACAAGATACCACAATAAAGATCAAAGATGTGCGAGTCAAAAGAGGAGCAGAATGTGGAACGGACCATAGACTACTGACAGCAAAAATGGGCATTAATTGGAAACATAACAAGACCCCCTCCACAGAAGAACCGTTGAACACTATAAGAGAAAAACAATACAATATAGAACTACTCCAAGAACAATCAATAAGAGAACTATACCAACAACGTCTAGACCACAAATTAATAGAATTTAGATACGGCAACATCGAAGAAATATACGAGCATATAAAGGCGAGTATAAAGCAAGCAGCATTCGAAGCCCTTGGGAAAAAGAACATATAACAAATAAACAGCACTATAATGAAATAAATGAACCAACAAAAAGAATAATTGAAGAAAAAAAGCAACTATACAGAAAATGGCTGACTACAAACAACGATGAAGTTTATAAAGAATATAGAGAAAAAGATAGAGAAGTGAAAAAACAAATAACACAGCAAAAGAACGAAGAATGGGAAAGAATCTGCTTAAATATTGAAACATATATAGGAGGTACAAGAACTTCGGAGTCATGGAAAGTACTGAGAGGATTGAAACAAAACTCAAAAGAAAAAACTAAATTGGGAAATATACAGGACAAAGAATGGAAGGACTACTACAAGGAACTATTAACAGAACAAAGACCACAATTCATTGGAAAAGAAAACAGGCGAAGACGAAGCAGATTCCCACAACAAGAAATAGAAATAACAGATAGGGAAATGAGAACGGCCATAAAAGCAATCAAAAATAAGAAAGCACCGGGACCTGGAGGCATCTCACCTGAGCTTATAAAATACGGATCAAAAAAATTACACCGGATGATACAATGGATATTTCAGAAAGCCATAAATGGAGAACAGCTCCCAAAGGAATGGACGGCGGCATATATGACATCTATATTTAAGAAAGGAGATAGAAAACGATGCGAAAACTACAGAGGAATAAGCGTAATATCATCAATAGGAAGATTATATGGGAAGATACTGCGAGAAAAGATAGAGCAAGCGATAAAAGGCAAAATCGGGGAGGATCAGGCAGGCTTCACGGCAGGAAGATCATGCATAGACCACATATACACACTGGAACAACTGTTGGAAAAGAAAAAAGCAAAAAATAGAGATATACACTTGGCATTTGTGGATCTGAGAAAGGCGTATGACTCTGTACCAAGGTCAGAACTATGGGAGGCAATGTACAAATTAGAAATACAGACGGAACTCATAGAAGCTACAAAAGCTCTGTATAAAGAAAATAAAGTGTCCATTAAAATGGGAACAAGAATCATAGGAGACTTCACCACAACAAAAGGGCTCCTGCAGGGTTGTTCCACATCTCCAACCCTATTCAAAATATACTTAGAGAAAGCCTTGACTACATGGAAAAGAAAATGCGAAGGCATGGGAGTACCGGTACGGAACGAATACCTATATACGTTAAGTTTTGCAGACGATCAAGTAGTGATTGCACAAGACCAAGACGACCTCAGCTACATGATGAAGAAACTACAAGAAGAATATACCAAGGCTGGCCTAGATATTAACCTCGCGAAAACAGAGTACCTATCTACAAGTGAAGAAGACATAGAAGATCTACAGATTGATGACAACGTAACAATCAAAGGAAAGGATAAATTCAAATACCTGGGGTTCATAATCACGAAAAAGGCAACAACAGAGGAAGAAATTACACAAAGATTAGGACAAACAAGAACAGCAATCCGACAACTTAACTCAGCATGGTGGGATAGACACCTAAATATGAAGACAAAAACGCAGATTTATAAAACATTAGTGCGAAGTATTATGACATATGGGGCCGAAAATTGGATCATAAACAAGAAAAACAGCAGTAAGATAATAGCAACAGAGATGGAATGCCTGCGAAGATGCTGCAGAGTAACAAGAATGGATAGGAGAAGTAATGACGAAATAAAGCAAAGAACATCAATAGAAACAGACATACTAACATATATAGAACAAAAAAGACTAAAGTGGTATGGACATGTAAGAAGAGCTAGCGACAGCAGATGGATAAAAAGAATAACCGAATGGAGCCCCATAGGAAGGAGGAAAAGAGGACGACCCCGAAAATCCTGGAGGAACGAAGTAGACGACGCCATGAGTAAGAGAGGACTAAACGATGGAGAATGGAACAACAGAGAGAGATGGAAACGGTTGAGCGAGGGAAGGCAGTGAATACTGTAGAATCCCTAAATATATATATATATATATATATATATATATATATATATATATATATATATATATATATATATATTCACGAATTTGCAACTGTTTTGGGTTATCTCTCTACAGCTCTACAGCTAATGGTCCACCCTAATGTACGGCAAAAAAATACGAAAGTAAATTACTCTAGTAATGAGAAGATAAACAAGTAATAATTTCTAAATTAAATTAAAAAAATCCTTTTCTTTTTTTTTTCAGTATTCCGTAGGATCATTTTGATATAATTAATATGCACTGCACATTTTACGCCGAAATGTTTGTTTGCCTAGCAGTTTTACCATTTTTGCTCAACATTAAAGACAGTTCCATGTTAATTAACAAGGTTACGAAAAAATTTATATTTTTGGACCATATTTTTATTTTATATTTACCTGCAAAATATTTGTTACAACCAGACTAGTTATTATCTAGACTTTTGATGTGGTTCTAATCAGTAAGACCTGAGAAATTAACATAAGCTTAGATATTTATTGAATCTCTTATAGCCTGGAATTGGGATTTTGATCATTCAAAAAGTGTGCTTTTTGTTTTTAAACGTTTAGAACTACCCCTGGATGGAAAAAATAGGAAAACACGAATTTAAGCATTTTTTATGCATTAAAAACTGATTGAATTAAGTAAAATAAACATATTCAATGATAATTTGTACTTTAATACAAATTTTCAATCCTGAGAAACCACCGCTTATGACGTAAATAGCGTTAAAAAATAATTATTTACGATGTAAAATGCTTAACTTATGAATTAAAATCAATAACAATTCATTCATAGTTTGCGAAATGATTTTTCATTGGTTTCAAGTTTTTAACCTCTAGGAAGCATCTCTTATGAAAAAAAAATATACTTAAACGCCTTTGTATAGTTTAAAATGTTTTAATTTTCCATTTAGATAACTAAAAGTTCATTCCTCGCTTATATTTCTTTAGCTTAAACCCTTAAAATCACCCCTAAATACGACTACAACGTCAAAAATAGTTTTGTACACATTAAAATTCTAAACTTATGTATTTAAATCAATAAAAATTTGTTCCTTTACATTATTTCTTTGGTTGCAACTTGTTTAACCCTTAAAAACTATCCCCTATGATAATAACAGTACGAAGCACTCAATATTATTTGTTGATGCCGAGATATTCATCTACAAAACTATTATCGGTACTTTAGATACGTGAGAGCTCCAAAATACGTATATTTTTCACGCTCCACAATTATCTCGAAAAAATATCATTGGTTTTTCTTCAATAAGTCAGTTAATTTTTAAGCTTTGGAATATGTATATATATGGCCATTTGAAAGGTCAAAATTTCAAGGGCTACAAGGCTAGGTTAATTAGAAAGTCAAACTACCCTTAAATTTTAAAAAATTAGCACTCGAAATAGTGGGTGTTGTTTCCGCATTAAAAAAATTACCAAATGTATCTTATGGCAGAATAAAACTACATATTGAAACCGTATAATGTTTGTTGTATCAAATTTTGCTATTTAAATTAATAACTAAGTTTAAAGACTAGAAGAACGACTTACTTCCAACTTCTCAAAAAATTCAGCAAAACCAATTCCAAATTGAAAACTGTAAACTAACGAAACAGAGAGATCCGAGCACCAGAAATATAATGAGATTTGAGATTTTTGTCAGATTAACGCCTGTGTAATGCGATCCCCATTTGTCAACAGGGAGTTAAAACCGCAATATCGGTTTCCAATAAAGAACAATAATAAAAAATATAACGTCATTAATATGATACAAATTAGTCAAATCATAACAAACATATAATATTTAATGGTAGTACTGATTGCAGTTTATTTCTCACAAAAGCGTTTTAGTTGATGTGAGAAAAACATTAAATTTGTGTTTATTTAACGCAATCGTGCAAATTGAATACACCATACGGCACTTCTTCTTTCTAAACAGACTAGAGGTAAAAAAACGTTGGCGCCGCGTATGTGCCCGTACTCTCAGGATTCCTTTACATGATACTGTACCGTAAGTTTTTGTTAAAATAGTCGATCGCATTAAAAATCGCATGTGTTGAAGTGATATTTGACTTTGTAATTTGTAATCTGCTAATTGACATTAGCAACTGGTTAAAACATGTATTGGGATGTAGCCTTAGATCTCCGTAAAGTGTTCCAAATTGACATTTTAAAAATTGCTTGTCTCCCATCATGCTGTTCCACCTTGGCATGCGACAGAGCTTAAGCATTAAGGCATTAAGACACAGGCATTAAGCCGTGCCTATTTATATTTTAAGCTTTATGTCTACTTTTTAGATACTGACTCTTATTCTTGTATACTCGTGTGGCCAGAATGGACCACATTAATAAAAATAAAATAATGAGGACTTTACAGAAGGGCCCATACATTATCAAAACTACTTCCAAAAAGGATACCCGAAAGACTAAGGAAGAGCCAGTCCCCAGAACATCAACGACGGGTAAGCCAATATTAGAGGGCAATACGAGTACTCTTACAGAAAACACTTGAGGTATCTTGACAATGTTTATTCTTTAGAGACTCAAGAATTACTTTATTTTCTTTTTTTGACTTCTTGTACAACATATCTCTCTTGTTAGTAATTTAGCTAAGTCAATTGAAGTGTCAGATTCGACGATAGAGCCACATTTCGAAACCCCCAATTTTCTTGAAGGTAGCGCCTGCGACTCAACTCCGTACAACATTATAGTAAAGATATAACATCGTAGTAACCTGTTTTTTTATGAGCACTGATTAATCATGGCATTTGAATAGTTTAGCCATTTTTTGAATTGTAGATTTTGCTTTCCTATCCTACATTTGATTTCTAGCGCTTAAGCCATCTCACATTATTTTATTTTAAATTTTTATTTGTTTTAGGGTTTCATTAATAAAAAAATTATATTATTTTTATTGAGAATTCTTAAGAAAGTATTAAGCAACGAACATTATTATAGGTAATATTAGGAGAACATTATGACGACATTATAGAATTCACAAATAGAAACATTTAGCAACTTACACATTTCTTCACATTTGCCAGCTCGTTTAATGAATTAAAAATGGTGCCTTATTCGTCCAATAAAATAGCTGATTAATGGTATAATTGACGGAGCGTCAATTATACAGTTAAGTCAATGTTATATTGACTACTATGTTTATAGTTTTCCAGTAAAATATTTTCTAAGGCATTTTAAAAATTCAAAAGAATTTCTTTGTAAAATATGGCACTTTTTCCATAGACATGGAACTTAAATAATATACATGGACTCTACCAAAAAATATTAAGGGGTTTTTAAAAAACTGCTTTATCTATATATCTATATGCTTATAGAGTGTTTGTTAAATATTCTTCAAGCCACCTGCTACAAGATAAAGCGGAGATTTTCATGGCTAAAAATCCGGAACCTTGTTCTATATATAAGAGTTATGTGCTTACAGAGACTGAAAAGTTCGTGTTTCTAATTAAAGTCTGTGTCAACTTCTACACTAGAGTACGTAAATATGTTTCTAATATTCTTAAATTCGTTAAATCGATTAAAGACAAAATATTTGACAAGGTAGGTTAGAAAGAAGGTAAAAAACCAATCAATGTTATGGATCTCGAATGTGACATAAAAGTACTGAGTACTACAAAAATGCTCCGTTTATCCGCGAATAACTATATATTTTCCCATAATTTATAACAATTGGTAAAAAACGAAGTATTCTTTTCAAAATTTGCAATATAGAAAATATTTGAAATCATTTTTTAATATATATATATAGATAATCCTCGAAATAATTTATTTTTCCTGGACATGTGGAAATAATAATAAAGACCTTGTCATATAATGTTTATACTTCAAGGTTGTTTATAATAAGTATTAAAACAGTATGTATGTTACTGGCTTCATACAAGATACTGATTATATAATATTATTCGAGATGAAAACAATCAAATAAATGCATAAAAAGAACATAAAAATGCGCTGAAAGAAATATTCGGGAGAATATTTCTTTCAGTGCATTATATAGTATATTTACGAAAAAAGATTTTTATTTCCTAAAACAGGTGCAAAAAATTTTTTTTGAATTTTTACATACCATTAAAAAGGTAAGTAAATATTTAAAATTCCAAAATTTTGTCTCTTGAAAATGGCGTATTCTAAAAGTTTCTCCTAAAACACATTTGGAGTATTAACTTATAATTAATATTATATATATATATATATAAATAATATACCAATTATAAAAACTAAAATATTCCTTACGGAATAATAGTAAAATTCAATCACTTTTTTATGGAAAATATTTATTTATTTATTTTTTCACGATTTTCCAAATTTTTCCGGGAGATGAAAGTAGCCCAGTTCTTATTATTTCCTCGAGCTACCCAGTTTAAAAAAATAATGTTCTGCGTGTCATAGAAGGCGAGATATTGCAAATTTTTCCAGCTCGCTTCAATTTTAACTTTTGAAATTTTTAGCTCTTAATGTTAATAAACAATATAAACATGATCTTATGAAAAAAATGCTATCTTGGTCATAAAAGGTTCTTTTCCACCAGCTTTTCAGTAAGCCTACTTAAAATCGCGTGAAATAAAAAAATCAAAGTTATTACAAATGTTTATAAGCTAGAAATTCAGCTCATTTTCAAACGTTTTTTTTTTAAATTAACGTTAAAATTACGTTAAAATTTAAATTCAACAATTTTAATAATATTCTAAAATTGATAATAATAAAACTTAAAATTGAAGCCTCAAAGAATCGATTGCCATCTGTCAAATACCTCTAGAGTCAGTGTTTGGGCAAGTACAAGTGTTTAAATAATAGCTCCCCAGGAGAAACAAATTAAATAATGTCATTATGCAAAAAAAAACAAACAAACGTTATAAATTACTGCAAAAATTTATAGGTTTATTTATTAGGTTTTTTGCAATTATCTCGGTAAATTGTTTACGTACTTTAATTTAGAAACTCGCAAATCAAAGAAAAGAACTTTTTAAGATTTACAACTTTTATCTAACCCATTTTTCTCTAAAATGTATAATAAACGTTTCATAAAAAAACGATTATTTCACTTTTTAAGATTGTTAAAAAAAAAAGCTGTACGTCTTTACGGATTTGTCATAAGCTATCTCTCATATACCTTTTAGAAATAGCTGTATAAGATTTTTACTGTGAAATCGATGATTTTTCACAGATAAACTGAACTAAATTATATACAGGACAATATATTTAAAATAAGGAAGTTTTAGTCAACTTCCGGTATAACCTTTGATGAATTTCCTTAAATTGTTTTTGGTATTAATTGATGGTACCAAATCTTTCTGTTTTGGTATTCGTATAATTACGAAATCTTCATTATTGTCTGACTAATGTTATTGCAAACAAAAATCTCTGATCTAAACAAATTGAATAACTTTTAAACCAAGTGATGGATCGATCAGACATTTGAGGGAAACATCACTACTTTGGAGACAATATCAACGGTGTAAGGTGTGATTTTTAGAAGAATATAAATAATTAAGTTATAAATTAATAACTGAATTTTACAACTTTTAGAATAGGCCATTTTGAAGATTTTTAGAAGACACAATTTTGAAATTGTACTTCACATTATGTACTTACTTTTTCAAGCATAAGTAAGAATTCGAAAAATTGCATTCTTCGCACTTATTAATAACTAAAAAAATACCGAATTCTTTACAGAAAACATGTAAGTTTTCGTTGTGCAGACATATAACTAAAAAATTTGCTACATCTGGATTATTCCAAATCCCAAAAAAACTTCCTTGAAATATTTGGAGACTGTTATGGAAAACAGGAACGAGTCTCCTTAACAGGTCTCATTAACAGAATCGAGGAAGTGGGATAAATGCCAGATGAATATATGTCACTTGTACACTTAATCATAGTTTATGTTTAACATTATACAAATTATAGAATCTTAAAAGTACTTCGCCACTTTATGAATATATGGGGGGAGAATAAAGAAACAAAAATTTAAAACCATATCCATTGATCTTGAAAAATCATAAAAATACGAACACCTTGTCGGATTGTGTGGCATGTGAGGAACTAAATAAGAAAGGAAATTCGGGTGAGTATGTGAAATGAAAGAAAAGGAGCATTGAACAGATGAGAAATAAAGCGGTCGAACTTACAATAAAGAGAAATAAACTTTACTACAGGGCATCGTTTAAATCAACAGCCACATATACAATCATAAATCACAAACAGGCTAGCTATAAACCGAGTTACTATGTTAATTAAGAAGTTATAATTTTTCCTGTTCAGCTCGAGATTTGTTGAATGAAAAATTATGATACTTCTCTGCAGGTTAAAGTGGACAAAAAAAGATTCAATCAATGGAATTAACCTAATAATGAAGAAAAAGTAACTAGCTTTTAAAAACAGAAAAATTAAGTATAAATAATGAATAATATTAAAAAATATAAGACTATCTACATATTATAAACTAGAATATTTAGCTATTATAATAATGATCAAATATTCTTAGTAAAATGAACATTATTGTGATTATAGGTCTGGATATTTACTTCTTGTTTAATATGGCAAATGCAGTTTGAATAAAACCAAATCCTTGCGCAAATTACAAAAATTTTAAAGTGACAACAATTATTCACAACACTTACCCCCCAACCAAAAATCCCGAAATACATATAATCATTGTTTTTAATGTCACCTCCGCACTAACTCATATGGTAATCATAAAAACACAAGGCACCAGAGCACACTGATACTGTACAAACTTCAAAATCTGGACTTATCCTAAAGGAAGCAGCTGGCAAACTGAAACCAATCAAAAGAACCAAAATCGAGATGGTAAAATTTGTTCGGCACTAAATCACAGGTAGCAAGCCAGTGGCGTACTGTACACGATAAGAGATTTATGGCTGTTTTGGATTCTGTGAAGCGGTTTAGAATCGGGTGTAAATATATCAAATTAGACATGCCATAAACAATATATTCAGATATACAAGGGTACATAAACTCTTAACTCTTAGAAGTTAATATATCTTTAAAAAGTGAAACAATACAAATAAAAAAAAATAAAAGTGAAGTAAAATGATTAAAAAATGTAATGTGCATAGATTATAAAAAAAAAGATCTAAACTGATTTTATTTATGTATATTATACACACGTTTTATGTATAGTTTGGTACAAATATCTCTAATTTGGTACATTTCAAGTTTATCTATCAAATAAAATACTCTTTTCCTTCAAATATCTAAAAAAGAGGTAAAAGTCTTCTTCTTTATTATTTTTAATAGGCAAAATGCCTGTTCAATCTTTGGTACCTTCTAAACAGTCATACCAGCGTTTTTAGTTGGTTCAATGCTTCTTCGACCTATTGGCGATTTGTCTCGAGATAATCTTACTATTTTGTATTGCTACATTATATCAATATGTTTTATTCCATTCTATTCTTCTTTTTTGTCATGTGTTAATTATTAATGTCATTTAGACAGTCTGATACTTTATTAGCTTTTGCATCTTAAGGTCTTACTTCATTTTCGGTGTTTTATGTAACGGTTATGTTAGAACGAGAGAGGGACCATTTGTGAGCCCTTCAGACCCTTAGGGTCTGAAGGGTCTAGGACTAGGTTAATAAGATCCTGGTCTTAACCGTTTCTGAATGTCTAATCCTTTAGTAATTGCTCAGGCAGAGTGGATAAGAGCCGTCTGACCAGGGCATCAGCCAGCCTGCACCGCTCCACACCTGTGTCGCGGTATCAAGTTGACCCTATGGGTTAGCCAAACATCAACCACTGCACTGCTCTCTTGCACCCCTTAGAGCTGACCTTGGGGGCTTCCAGAGCCCGTAGCTCTGCTTGACTGTCAGAGCAGACCAAGATAGTCATGCTTTATCTATTATCTGCTGAGCACATACTAAGATCGCAAAGATCTTATCCTCAAAGACTGATCTGAGCCTGGCTAAAATCAAATCAGATCCCGTTACCATATATTCCAGCGCCTGTCCGCTCGTTAATTCTGGACCCATCTGTGAACCAGGCGAGCCAGCTCCGACGGATCAGTGCAGGTTTTCGTTCCACTCAATCTCCAAATGTCGGTGTTGCTCGAGCTTGATATCTCTATAACTAAATAATTAAAAGTCATTGTTTGTTCTATCACTTTCCCGTCAACTTCCAATTAACGTCGTATCGGATCTTTACAGGCAGCCAAGCATTTTGTTTTTTCAGTTGCTATTCTCATATTCAGACTTCTTCCTTTTGTGTTAAAACGATGCAACAGACTCTGAAGATCGTCTGCATTTTCCGCTACAAGAACAGCGTCGTTTGCATTACATAGGATTTTCATTTTCGCAATCCCTTCCACATTATTATACTTTGTTATATTCTTTTAAATAAATAGGTCATTCAATACGTCTGACTACTCGAACATGTCGGAAAAACTACTGTGACGAAATTCATAGATAACCAGCTAATTTTTTTAGGATACTTTCATTAACAGCAGCAAAAACTACTTTTTATGTTGTCTGGCGGAACTTGTTTTCCGATTTTCCTATCTGACGGGTGGAAATTGCCGGGAAAATAAGAGGAAAACAGAAACAAAAAAAGTCACAGAGAAAAATCGTCTTAGACTCGGCCTAATGAAGCGATACCCAAAGTTTGGAGAGAGTATGGTGGAGTACCTCACCTAATGACATCACAAATGGGGTCGAGAATCTAGTAAGGTAGGTCCAGTTGGACTACTGCATTAAATTAATTTGAAAGTTTATGTTAATAGAAATGGAAGGCTCTAATGGCCGAAGTTGTTCATTCAAAACTATTTCAACATCATTTGATTTAGCAATACTAATTTCATAAGATTCCAAAATATCCAATCTACTACTCTTTTTACACGTGTGTAAGAGAATATGGTTGGAGAAAGCAGAGTTAATATTGCAAATGTCATCTCCTGCTACTTTGGCCGATGTAAACTGCTTTACAAGATGCCCAACAAAGCTTATAAACCCCAGATTTGTGTAGCACATGAACTACATCTTTTGTATTGCTTAATGATCTGATATTCATATTGGACTTAAGCTACAGGTATTTTGTAGTTTAAGAAGATCTTTTGAATGGAATAGGAGTGTGGATCTAGAAAATGTATAAAACCAAAAAAGGATTTAAGTGATTCTTGAGAAAATACACAAAAGGTGAGTCCATTCTTGTTATAAATTTTTTATATAGTTTATTAACAAGATGGAGAGAATAATTATTATTTAAGGCTAACTGGTTTATTATATTAATTTTTTTATTGAGGGCCTCTTTAGATAAGGGAAGTTTGAAGGCTCTAGTTAAGAAACTATTGAATGCTGACCTTTTATGGGAGAAAGGATGGTTTGAATGAAAATTAATCAGAGGATCTGTAGTTGTGGGTTTCCTGTATACATACTTCAAAATTAAATATGTTAAAGAGAGGATACTTTGAAATTAAGAGATCTAAAAAAGGAAGTGAAGAATTAGTTTCGAACTACAGTATATAGTGAATTTTATCCTGGGGTGTAAAGTGTTGATATAGTGTGAGAATTCAGTTGCTTTTTCTTTGGAACCAAGCCAAAGGACCAAACAGTCATCAACATATCTGTAGTAAAATCTGATTTTATTTTTAAATGAAGGATTCTGTGGCATCAATATCTCTAAGTTACTTAAGAAAATTTCTGCCAAGAGGGGTGATAAGTTGCTACCCATGGATAAGCCCCAGTTTTGTAAGTAAAATTTATCATCAAATTTAAAAAAGTTTTCTTTCAAGTATAGGCATAAGAAAGAGCAAATATCAAAAATGGTATGAATAGGTATTGAATTCTTGAAAAGTAACTCTATAACCAGTTGTATGCATTCCTCTGGGGGAATGCTAGGGAATAACATCTAATGACAGAAGTATTAAGTTAAATGGAATGTCTACTTTATTAATCTTATTTGCTAAGTCAACTGAATTAAGAACTGCAAAGGGGTTATGGAAATTGATAAGAAGTTTGATGTTAATATTCAAAATGATCCTAATTTGCTAACTGGGCTGTTAATGATTCGTATGTTAATATTTTCATTTCAAAATAAAACGTATAAAATACTAAATAAACCCATTTATATTTATTTATATAATATTTAATAAATATGATTTAAAGTAAATAATACCAGTAATAATTTAAAACTAGAGTGACTCAAAAGTCATTGTTTTGATATCATTTGAACTAAATTTACATATTAAGTTATATTTGATAAGTTAAACCACAAATATATAGTCAAATATTATACCAGCAGACAAATGAGTCAATATTCCTGAAAATATTCTGTAAAAAGGTCAACATTGGAGAGTAAATAAAAAATATAGCCTGATCCCTTGTCAAATCAAGATATGACTATTTTTATTTTATTAGAGGCTTTGGAACAGTTTCAAAAGAAGATTTTGTTAAGATTAACTCTATGATTGTTGAGAATGTCGTATTAAATAAAGAATGACACAAATACAACTCTACATAAAAAAATTATTATGCAAACTAAATTTACATTAAAAAAATTATGAATACATGAAACAGTCCATTGTTTCATTATCGATCATTTGAAGAATCTGTTATTTTAAAAGCTAAAGCAAAAAGCTAGGGCAAAACTGAAGGTAATTTTGCTACCTGACAAAAATTGACAGGAGATAGACAGACTAATACAAATCCAGCTCCAAGTCGGAATTATATCCAACAGTTGAATTACCGACAATTAACATTAATTAATTAATCTGAAAAAGGTCAATATTTCAGACTCGGTATATACCATTTGTTTATCGATTTAAAACAGCATATACCTGCTCGGCATTTTCTTCCTCTTGTGTTTTCTGATTTTCATTAATTATTTCATATAATTTTTCAATACTTTTTAAAATCAAAGTTAATTAAGGTAATTACGTTATGCTGAAAAGACTTCACACGTTTTAATTCCAATGATGCTATATTTTACCTTTTTAATATATTTATAGACAATTTTTGGTATAAATACCAGTGAATAAATACATAATTATTTATTTTCCACTTTCAACTACATTAACGGTTTTACAAAACCCGAGCGTTATCAAACTCTTACATCGGTAATTGTTAGGCATCGGTTAATCGTTAGGCAAACAGAAACAATAAAATAACCACCCAGTGCCCGAAGAAAGTAATATTGACCTAGTGAATTACCGACAAAGTAAAATCGAAAATAGCGATCGAAATTTCTTTATGGGGATCTAATTATTATTATTTTTATCAGTATCGTAGTAAAAGGCCAATTAGAGACTTAATTAAATTAGATTGAATTTAATTAAGGTTGTCCATTAAGCAAGGAAATTTTTAATACCAATAGACGCACTCCGTTCACTTCGAAATTTTAACACAACTTTGTAGTGCTCAGTTGCAGCATCTTTAACTATAGTGGATATATACACAGTAATAAAAAATAATTTAATAATATTTTAAACTATATAGCAAGTATCACACCGTATTCATTGTCTTTTTTCCCTTTATAATACAATAGCTCATATATATAACAGCTCTACAGGCCCTAGAGGCCCTTGGCTTCGATAGTCTGAACTAGTATTTTCCACTTTTTATGGTCCTTCACTTGATCTTTCTAGTCTCTTGTTCCCATTTCTTCTATGTAAATCCGGACAGAATCAAACAAGTTCCTTCGTAATCTCGATCTTCTTTTATTCGCTTGCTCTTCTGTTGGCAGAACTCTTTGGACGTTTCTTTCTTTTGGCATTCCTAAAACATGTCCCAACCATCTAACTCTATGTGCCCTGATTTTCTGTCTTATTTTGGACCTCTTATAAATCTCCATTAGCTTCTGGTTTGTTCCTCTGCGCCATTTTACGTTAGCCTCCTTTATCCTACCAAAAACTTTTCTCAAGATTTTCCTTTCCAAAATCTCTTAACTTATTTCTTCTTTCCGATTAATTTTTCACATTCACAACACTGTATCACTTTTGTTTCATAAGTTCGGATCTTGGCTGCCCTGGACACGTTTTTTGCCTTCTACACTGCGTTTAATGATCGTACCGCTTTGCTATTTTTCAACAACCTGTTACTCCAAGGTACTCAAATTCTGTTACCTTCTCAAATTTATACTCTTTCCCTCATTCATTCTAAGAGTGATCCATTTATTTGATTCTGCGTTTTCCATTCTCATTTACATATACTTGTTTTTTTCTTGATTTATAGTCAGGCCCTATTTTTTAGCTCCATCTGCTCCATCTCCAATACTAAGCCATCTGCGAAACCTATGCATTGTTGTTTTTTTTAAGAATCGTGCCGCCTGTCTGTATGTTGGCTCCTCTAATTACTTTTTCTAGTACAATAGATATATCATAGTCTAGTATATTCTTTGATTTCAGCTAAAGGACGTTTTTGTACAACCTCTTGGGTAATTTAACACGGTGATCTTTTCGTTTCCGGGTTCTAACTGTGATATGCTTTTCTAGGCTCACTTTTTCTCTCCATTTGGGACGTAATAATGATACACCTCTCATAACATTCTTAATTCAGATTCTCACTATCTTTTTCTTCCTTATTATATGCTTAGAACCTTCATTTACATTGTTCTCAACAGCAGTGATAAAACTCAAAAAGAAGCCAGATTTAAACGTAGCCATGAAAGTTTCCAAGATGATTCACGCAAAGGACGTGCAACAACTGCAACCACACTTGAAACCTTCTAAAACGTGCATGAGATAGTTTTGGAAGATCGGCGTATAAAGGTCTACGAGATTGCTAATTATCTAAGGATATCAAAGGAACATTTTGGTCTTGCACCAGTAATTAAGTTGTGATGGGTGTCGCATGTATTGACTGCAGATCACAAAAACATGCTCATGTCACTTTTTGAAAAGTACTTGGTGTCTTTTAAGAAAAACAGGTGACTTTTGTGTCGATACGTAACGATGAAACAAGAATATACCACTACACATCTGAAACCAAATAACGATCTATGTAGTGAATAGAAGCCGGTTGTTCAGCTCCCAAGAATACAAAGACGTACACTCGGTTTTCTGGAATGCGAAAGAAATGTTGCAGGTTGAATATCTGCAAGCATTCATGAAAAGACTTAGCTTAAATACGAAAAAATCCTTTTCCAAATAAGTGCTTTGTCAATGGGAACATTGAGGGATCTGTACCATGAAGTACTGGAAAATGCATCCAAATCTCACGTTCGACTCATACACACTTTAATCTACGACCGTATATGAGTACTTTTGCAGCAGTTGCAGAGAAATTCTACAGAGAGTGGATAACGTTCCTGGAACAAAGAAATTGTGCGAAAAACTAAAACTTCTTTGAAAGTAGAAATTGTCATTTTTACTCTTAGTCCTCTTTTCACTCGATGTCCAATCATGTTTGGACATAGACATGAAATTAATAAATAAAATTTTACATAATTACTTAGTTTTGAAAAAATTAAGACAAAATTACATCAAAAACAAGTTCATATCGCGTGGTGTAAATAAAAGCACGATTCAACTCAACTGACCTTAAATTTAGTATAAGACATTCTTAGCGGCGATGAAACTTGGCTTTATGTATTCAACCTGAAAACCAAAGCAACGGTTTGGGTGTTCCAAGATGAAGCAACACCAACAATAGACACGCAATGTCGCAGCGTTCAAGAAAATCATTGCCTCTTTTGTGTCCAAAACTGAACATATGGTCACTATTCAATTCGAAGATCGTAGAATTAATTCTAAATGCTAAGAGATGTATAACCAGTTTTTACAAACACGGAACTTTTTAGTCAGAGAAAACGTGTAATGGATGTCCCATCATCCGTAAAGTCCTCACTAAAGACCTAATTTAATTTAGTGGCGTTTCCAAAAGTCAAAAATGAATTGCACGGTCAACGATTTTCAAAATAAGACTAAGCAAGTGACGCATTTAAAAATGAGCAATTTTTCAGCTGGAAAAAGTTTTTATACAATTGGTTTATATAGAATAGTGTATAGTGTATAGAGAATACTGGGTATTTTGAGATAACAAGAAATTCTTTCTTTCTTGAATTCTATATAATTTCTTTTGTCTACATTTTTTGGTCTTAATCTTCGGTCTCAGTAAGTTGAGAAATACAGTGTTTAATGAAATTTCACATTTTCAACAATGTCACATTTTTATTCTTCTTTTAAGACACTACAGCATTTTTCTATGTCTTTTCATTGCTGAGCTTGTTACTACTTGTTTGTTTAAAGATATAGCTTATGTCTTAGATAAATACGTAAACCAAGCCAATATATTACCATATTATACGATTATTCAGATAATACCATCAACTATTTAAGTTTTTAAGTAACTAGCCATGAGTTTTGAAAAATGGTTTAAATTATTTGATCATCATCATTATAGCTTTGCAATCCCATGGGGTTCTGGCTCACGCTTCGGGTTTTATTACTCATATTTTTTTAGAGGTGGATTATTCCCATTTGTTTATTATAATTTGCTATGATTTTTCGCACCTGTAGTGATCTGGTTCTATTGTTTTTTTAGTCTCTACATTGCGCTTTCCAATCTATAAACTTCATGGCTCCTATGTCGTCTTCCACGTCATCTATCCATCTTTCTTTTTCTCGTTCTTTCTCTTCTTCTACGTCATAGTGGAGTCCAATTGGTTATTCTTCGAAGCATGTCTTGATGTAGTCTTCTCAGTAATGTACTATTCATTCTAGACCGAATGATTTGATACATCAGACTATTTTTTCTCTTTTTAGTTTGTTTTCTATTTCCATGTTCGTTTTAAGTCTTCTCACAATTTCTCTTGTTATGTTGGGGTCTAGTATTGCTCTCATTATTTTTTTTTTCAAATATTGATAAGCTGTCAACCTTAGTTAAAGTATCTCCTCAAAAAGACAATCATGGAGATCCCTACCCTGGTTAACTCTTCTCAGAGGTAGAACAAAATTCATACAAACATTTTATTTAAATAAATAGATCTACCTCTACGTTACAGTAAGTCCTGTACAAAGTGGTTGAATGCTTTAATAAGAAAGAAAAGGAAAAAAAATTGTCCGAACAAAAAACTTAACTTGTCCTGTTTTCTTCCTTGAATGGTTACTGGATGGAAAATTGGAGATAGTAAGTATGATACCAGGTCTCTTAGCAGATCAGTACATGGTGGAAAGCACTGTTTTGCATCCCATGTTTTGGGATTGAGCCAAAGTTAATCCCAGTATATAAGTCCCAGTATACGAGATCCAAGTTACAGTATACGAAAAACATTTAGATCGAAAAGATCTTGTTGCTGATTGGCTGAAAGGTCAACAACGAAAAAAACCTGTTCTTTTAGGAACAAAATATTTAAACATTCGATTTTCAAGAGGTCAGAGACTTGGCCCCTAAAAATCATACGAACAAGCTGAATTTTGCAGAGAATATTAATTTTGGGACCCCAAAAAAGATGCAAAAAAGTTTACCACTTTTACCCCCGGGCTTCCCCGTAAAAACGCAAAAAAATCGATTTACTAAGAATCTGTACACCGTAGGAAAATATGTTTTAAATAAAAAATGTAGCTGAGATAATTCTAAACAAAAATATTTATAAGCTTTTTTTGTGTAGAATGAACCGTTCTCTTAGAAACAACGCTTGAAGCGACCGTCGATTTTGCATAACAATTACTTGCGCGAAATCAATGTTCAATAAAATTTGTATCAGTTCAACTGTAAAAATTCAATATCTTTTGATCCAAATGTCCTATCTACAAAAATTAAGATGCGTTTTAAAAACAAAGAGTGCAGCTTTCGTATGCAGTTTTTGTATTTTGCCGAGAATAAACTCAGTTTTTATAAAGGTGTTAAATAAATTAACGTGGCGCAATTTTTGCCACTTTTTACGATTCTCGTGAGAGCAATAAAATTGATCACATTCATTGACCATTTGTAGTAAAATTTCCATTTTAAGGGATCAATCTTTTAAATCTATGACATGAAATTTTAATTATGAGTTATGGTAACAAATATAAGGCCATTTGAAATATAAATATAAAACGCAGAATTTAATGTTTTACATTATAAACAATCACACGTCACGGAAAATGCATTTAAGAAGACGGTTTTGTGTGTACTTTATTGCAGAAGTTATGTTCTTTTGAAAAACGTACTAGTGTAATTGAAAAAAAAGTTTAAAATATTTTAGATCGTTTGTTGTGTGAAAGTTTAAATCCAGCGTTTTTTAAGCATATTTCAAATGCCTCACATTTGTTACCAAAATTTAAAATTAAAATTTTATGGTATGGGTTTTAAAGGTTAGGCTTTAGTAATCGAAACTTCATAGTGACCAGTCAATGAAAGGTATAGATTGTATTGATCTCGTGAGAATCATAAAAAATGGTAAAAATCGCGCCACGTTTATTTATTTAACACCTGTATAAAATCTGAGTTTATTTGCGGCAAAATACAAAAACTGCATATGAAAGCTGAATTCTTTACCTTTAAAATGCATTTTGATTTTTGTAGATAGGTCACTTGAATCAAAAAATATCGAATTTTTACCGTCGAGCTGATGCAAGTTTTATTGAACATTGCTTTCGCGCAAGTAACTGTCATGCAAAATCGATGGTCGCTTCAAACGTTGTTTCTAAGAGAACAGTTCATTCTACACAAAAAATGCTTATTAACATTTTTGTTTAAAATTATCTCTTGGTAAATTGATTTTTTTGCGTTTTTACACCCCATTCGAGGGGGTTTTAGGGGGAAGCCCGGGGGTAGAAGTGGTAAACTTTTTTGCATCTTTTTTGGAGTCCCGAATTTAATATGCTCGGCAAAATTTAGCTTGTTCGTATGATTTTTAGAGGTTCAGTGGCATTTTCGTCTCTGACGACTGGAGTAGTAGGGGGATATTGATAAGAAAATTAATTGATATATGTATATTGAAATTTTGAGAAATTTTTAGAATTTAAGTGCCAATTATTTTGGTTTTTAATAACAAAACAATAAACAAAAATAAAAATTCGTTCTATTAATATAAATTATTTAAAATTGGGATATCGTAGAAAATTGGTGAAATGTAAAATAAAGAAGCTGTTACGTTATAATGAACGTAATACATTATTTAATTATTTGCTTTGAATTTAACGTGTTAAATTAATTGTTAAACAAAGTGACCAATATATGTGAATTTCAGGACACAATCATTATTGACATCGAAAGGAAACAACTTGTCTGGTACAGACACGTATAGAGAATGAACAAAAACAGATTAAACACTTAATTGGATACCACCTCCGTAATCTGAAAATATTTGCAAAATGTATTTTTAAAAGGAATTTCCTATGTACATTATATCATGCATAAAACAAGTTATTATAAAAAAATTTCAAAAGTATATGGGGCGCCCATGGCGAAAAGAAATGATGAAAGAAAAGGAGCAAAAACCATAAATACGATGAGGCAGGCGAGCAGCTGTTCTCTTTTGACAGCAGTCGAACGCTAGGTCTGTGGGATGGCCGTCTGCTTCAGGTGTTTTTCAGATACTAACACTGTGCTATCAGACCTTTAAGGGTGAATGGTATGACAAATTATCCGCCTCATGTTTTATATCATAAGTGCTTAATTATATCATGAGTCGCAGTAGGTAAAACATTCAATATTAGGAATGTAATATATTGGGACGATTAGTCATTGCCAACATATTGTTTCAAATACACAAAATTAACCATGTAATTAACTGTTACGGGGTAATATTAATACATCAATCT
The DNA here is from genome assembly GCF_040954645.1 of Diabrotica undecimpunctata. NCBI lineage: Eukaryota > Metazoa > Arthropoda > Insecta > Coleoptera > Chrysomelidae > Diabrotica > Diabrotica undecimpunctata. The sequence continues at coordinate 56,330,596 of NC_092812.1, forward strand.
AAATCATAATTCTAATGTCGTTCGAGCCTTTCTTGGTGACTAATTTTTTTTTTCGAATATTTGTAGAAAAAGTATGGTACACAAGTCATGTGGTGAGGCAATTATACACTCGTTATAATTACGGTACTTGTTTGCTTGCGACTTCAATTTTCTTACTCTTGTGTAATAAGCTTTTTACCACACTTTTTATGTGATAAAATATTTTCATGGAGGACTGATGTACCATTCGTGAATTTTAATGAAAGCTTCGTAAAACATTTCATTAGAATACTGAGAGAAATATAAAAAAAAATGATAAATAATTTAGTGTATGTAACGACTACAAAACTTTGATTAAAATTGTGTAAAACCTTTCAGAGAGCTTTAATTACTATTACAGCGGCTTCTGTAGGTTAATGCTAAGCTTTTGAGCTTAGAAAAACTTAGGTAACTTACATATTTATGTATTATGTACAAATAATATCTTTAACAATAAATTTTACAAAAAATTAACTTTTTATTTGAAAACCAAATCTATACGTGTTAATTTTTCTTGAATTATGTTTAGTATTTTTACAATTACTTTTCTTGGCTCAAAAACATTAAATACAAATATATTTTAAACAAATTAATTGTTATAAATCTTGTGTAATTATAAATAAAATTATACAAAGTTTATAACAATTAATTTGCTTAAAATATGTTTGTAAAGTTTTTGAGTCAAGAAAAGGAATTGTAAAAATAAGCATAATTCCAGAAAAATTAACACTTAAGTATATATTTGATTTTCAAGCAAAACATGAATTTTTTCATTTTTTCATTGCATAACCTTTTCTACTAGAGAAAAGTAAAATAGTTTTTTTAAAAGCATTTTTATAATCTACGCAACGCGGAAAAACATCAACTTTCGTTGATTAGAACGGGAGATATTGCGACTTTTATAAATTTGAAGAATGAATTCAGTTTTTGAAATACTGTGAAATTTTGACAAAAAGGGCTAACTCTGGTTCTAAGGGCTGTACAACATTGTATTTTTTTTTAAATTCGTGTAAAAATGCCAACATTTCGAATAAAAAAATCCACTTTCTACATGTTGATACGTCTGAGTTATTTTAAATGTTAATAAGCGTAAAATCACAGTGCTTTTCTAAACCTTTTTTGCAATATTTAACATAAACTTTTTAATCGTTAAATAATTTAATTTGATAATATTGGGTTGTAATAATAACTTTGTAGATAAAAGCTTTCTGGGATAAACAATTTCAATTTTGCAATAGTGATTAAGTGAAACTTCTTGAAATTTTTGCAGCCGAACACTTGTGATATTGTCCCCATTCTCACCCGAAGATTTTCAACAAATCGACTATTTTTGCAATAATTAAACAACAAATTAACAAAAATAGTTTTACAAACTCTCATTTTAAATTCTTTTTCTTTTTAGAAAAAAAAACGAAATGGGGGCCAATAATAGGACCCTCTCCTCTATTGCTATCACCAAATAAGCGTAAAACGGAAACATCTTTATTCTATCCTCCAGATCTCTCCATTTTATTTGGCGAATCCAGAATAAACCCTTTGATTTTTCAGAATTCAGAAAGTTTAACGACAAAAAGTGGACCCGATAGGGGTCAATAAGGGGTAATAAGTTTAATTTGTGAATATGCTTTTAATTTTGTGTACAATGACATTTGAAATACAACCCAATAAACATAAAATAGCAAAGGACAAAATAATACACATTCAAAATAATTCAAAGTAAACATCAAGTCCCGTTAAACGGCCGCTTTCAATTAGCATGTGAACCATAACATTTTTTCCATTCATTGAACATGACTGTCTCTTAAACCTAGTTTCATTACACCGTTGTTATAATATTGCAGTGGTAAAACCGGACAGTTTGAACAAATTCTCGCGTTTTGAAATTACGCTATCGAACACATTACATTATAATGTGTTAAATATGCAATACGTGCATCATAATAATTATACTGATGGCAAAAAAATGTAACACTTTGTATACGGTTATTTATTTATATCAAAAGTATTCCTTTGTAAGCCTTATCTAAAAATATATATGTGATAAAGTTTTTACCTAGCTATCTTATCTTTAACTGAAGTTTTCTTTTTTTTTCGCAAAAACAAGAAAGATAATAAGAAAGTTTATTTCTGTGTATTTAACTTTTGTTTATTTATAATTTTAAATCATTTTAGATTGTTTGTCAATTTTGTCATTAAAGCGGCTTCGAAAAAGAACGCATTGTAGGCATGAAAGAGGCCGGTTTTGGTTTACGGGAAATTTCATGAAGAGTTAAAGCTATTAATCCATCAACAGTGTTAAGAGTTTGGAGGAGGTGGTTCAATTATAAGAGTTATTGGTGTCGTGGAGAGTCTGGACGTCCTAGAATATTCCAACGCCGTGATTTGCGCCATCTTAGACTTTTTGCTCTCAGAAATAGACGGGACAATCTACACCAAGTAAGAGATGATTTATTTAGTTGCAGCTACAGGAAGGGTAGTCTCAAGAAGAACAGTTAATCAAAGATTACTTGGAATGGGACTGACAGCTCACCGTCCGCTTTTGGTGTTACCTTTGACACCACAGCATAAGGCTCAACGCTTAGAATGGTGCAGAGCTCCGCAAAACTGGAATGGCCAATGGAATTTTGTCTCCTTCAGTAATGAACCTAGGTTTTCTTTGGGTGGCTCTAATAGGCGCATAAACATAAGGCGTTTTCGAGGTGAGAGAGGAAATATAGACTTGAAAACGTCACACACCAATACAACCAAGCATTACGGTATGCGGTGCTATATGTTTGAGAATAAGTTCTTATTAACAGTACTCTGGACAGCTCGACCATATATTGGTGTAGTACTGCAACCAGTTTTACATCCCTACCTACAAATCATTCCAAGTGCGATCTTTCAATAGGATAACAAAAGACCTCATACTATTCGTGGAACCATGGAGTTTATACATGAATCTGATATAGAGACTTTGGAGTGGCCATCAAGATCAGCTGATTTGTCACCCACTGAACATTTGTGGATATGGTAGGTCAAAACATAAATCGATTGCCACGTCTTCCAGCAAACTTAGAAGACCTGCGGCATGCCATAAGAAGAATCTGGATGAGTATTTCGCATTCTGATATAGACCACTTAATTCGATCAATAGCCCGCCCATAGAGTAACTGAGCGTACAGAAAATCAAGGAGGAGCCACTCATTATTAATTTTTTGACGAAACTAAAGTTGCAAATTTGTTTATAATGTTATCAAGATTGGAGTGAGGACAAGGAGGAATCGTCTCTACCAATTTTTTTAAATCTTGCACTGGGAAGGTAATGAGGCAAGTTCAGGTAACACAGGTGGCAAAATCTTAACTGATTAGTGTAAAACCTTATTTATGCTGATACCATATTAGTTATAGGAGGAACTATAACTCTAATATCTACATCGAAATTCGTGAATTATCCCAGAATATCACAGACGAAAAAAGTTACATTATCTCGGCCACGTAGAGGGGATAAATATGTGTTGCTACAAACCATAATACAGGAAAAAATACAGGGAAAACGAAGTATTGGGAGAAGACGCATCTCCTGGCTCAACAATCTGAGAAAGTGGTATAATTTGCAGTTCCGTCGACTTGTTCAGAGCTGCAATCTCAAAAGTGAAAATAGCTGTGATGATTACCAACCTCCTTAGAGGAGACGGTACCTAAAGAAGAAGAAAAATTGAAAACCGTTAACGGAAGTGTCCAACACAAAGATATATAGCGTTGTACCTAGACACAACCATCCCAAGTCCATTATTGACTACATATTAGTCTAGTAAACAAAAAAACAGGTGAAAAAATCTTATACAGGCTTTTGAAGACCCTAAAAGGTCATATTTCCATTGGGTATTAACATTAATGAGTTGAAAATTGAACAGATTATAAAAGATCTAAATTTTATGATCAATTTTATAGATGGCATATACCGAGAAGGAGTAAAAATGTATAACCCGTTAAAGTGTTGGTACTTCAAATTGCAGCGCGCTGAAAAAATTTGCAATATCTCGGTTTATATGACACGCAGATCATTATTTTAAATTGCGGTGGCTCGATAAAATAATAAGAACCGTGCTATTTTCCATCCATCCATCCTATGGCGCTACAGCCTAATTCGATCCCTGGTCTCCCTCATCAAACCTCTCCATCCGTTACGGCAGCAGCCATTCTGTCAAGGTCGACTGCCAAGGAAATATCAAGCGTCCTCGTCCACACAACCCTCCTATCGCTTTCTCGATCTTCTAAGAGGTCTCTTCCCCTGCATTCTTGCATTCAACAGTTTTTTTGGAAGCCTGTTTTCTTCCATCCTAAATACACGGCACGTATCAAACTTATTATAAATGTTTATAGCTAAAAAGACAGCCCTTTTTCAAACGTTTTTTTTAATAATAATTTTGATAAAATCTTAAAATTTTTTATTATATCTTACAATTGAGATCTGCTCAACCTCAAAGAATCGATTGAGATCTGCTAAATACTTCTTAAAGTCACTGCCGGGGCAAGTACAGTTGTTTAAATATTCACTATCCGGGATAAACAAATTGAATAACTTACAAAGTATTTCGTCGATCTAGCTGATATTTAGCACACTTCAATAACTCATTAATTGTCATAATTCCAAGTAGTTATATTATATTTCATTATGAAAAAAACGAGTTATAAAAATTTATAAATTACTACAAAAATAAGGGGTTTTGTAATTATCTCGGTCAATTATTGTTTATGCATTTTAATTTAGAAACTCGAAAATTACAGAACTATTTACGATCTACAACTTTTAGTTAAATCATTTTTCTCTAAAATGTATAAGAAACCTTTTCTCCCCAGGTGTCATTATTTTGAACGACATCTACAGTGCAAAGTAACCAAGTTCGTATTAAAATAAAAAGAATGAATCACTCTCTGGTAACTGATAGCATAATTTTGCACTTTTGGGCTCATGACTCTTACACAACATTTAAATTAACCTTGTTTTGAACACCGATGTGTAAAACAATTTTCGTAACACTTTTATTTCGTTTCGCACGCGGAAAACACAAACAATTAGAGAGAAAGTTTCAGATTTATTTACCGAGTAGGCAGATTCTCACAAAACCTTTTAACCGTCGGAAGTGCATAAAAGTGAATCTAATCTGATATGCAGCGTGTTGCAGTACCTTTAAAATATAATCTTTTACATTTTCATAATATTTCCTCGACATAAATTGCCTTGATAACTACAATTTTTATAAGAAGGTAGGTATTATCATAGTCCAGTCGTCAGAGATTTTAAAAACGAGACGAACAAGCTGAATTTTGCTGAGAATGTCAATTTTGGCTTCCTTCTAAAACCCCCTCATAGGGGGGAAAACTGAAAAAATCGATTTACCAAGGCTTTTACGCTGTAGAAAAAAATTTTCAAATAAAAATGTATCCGCAATAATTTTGAACAAAAATGTTCATTGGTATTTTTTGTGAAGAATCAGCTCTCTCAGAAACAACGCTTGAAGCGACCGGCGATTGAGAGTTTCAGTTACGCCCGCGAAATCAATTTTAAATAAAATTTGTATCAACTCGACGGTAAAAATTCGATAGCTTTTGAGCAGAGTGTCCTCTCGACAAAAATCAAAATGCGTTTTAAAGGTTAAGAGTGCAGCTTTCGTATGAAATTATTGCATTTTGCCGCAAATGAAGTCAGTTTCTATAAAACTTTTAATTAAATAAACTTTGGGCGATTTTTGCAATTTTTTACAATTTTGGTCAGAATGATAAGTTTCCTGAATCGACTTCATTCAGATTTACGTCAACATTTAGTCGTATTTTATGCTATTCAATATCATCATATATGCACAGAACATCCTTGAAGTATTCCATCCTTCTCCTAAAGATATTCTCCTTATTGTCTACTGTGTCCTGCCTTGTCTGTGTAGATTTAGTTACGGTTTAATTTTTTTTCTTGTCCTATTTACTTTCCTATAAAATTTTCTTTTCTCATTCTGGTTCCTCAAGGAAGTACTTTTCAAGCAATTTAGTCTCATATCCCCTTTTATTTATCTTTGGAACATGTTTCTCATCTCTTCTAAGCTCATTGTTCGTGTTTTCCTTTATGTTCTTTCTACCCCTCGTATATAGTTTTATTTCTACCAAATAGTAGTCTGAATTGTAGTGGTGTTCTTACATTTACATGCATACATTTTTTGTACCAAAAAGAAAGATATTTTTATATGCAGTAAGCTCAGAAATGCTATGGGAACCAGGGAGCCACTTTTGCGCTTAACATCCTATTAAAAAAATGCCGTGACCAAAGAAAAGATGTATTGGCATGTTTCGTGGACTTCGAAAAGGCATTCGATAAAGTACAGCGTGTAAAATTAATGCAAATACTGAAAAATATCGTAATAGATGACAAGGCTATTCGTGTCATTAAAAATTTGTACTGGAATCAAACTGCTATCGTAAAAATTGGAGATAACTACACCGATGAACCATACAACGAGGAGTCAGACAAGGATGCATTTTGTCGCCAACATTGTTCAATGTTTACTCGGACCAGTTATTTAAAAAGGCACTTGAGAGACAACCATATGGAATAAAAATCAACGGGGAACTACTTAATGTGATTAGATATGCAGACGATACAGTAATTCTGTCAGATAATATTGAAGGTCTCCAAATTCTGCTTGATCGTATTCACGAGGTAGAAGAGGAAATGGGCATTAAAATAAACTCAAACAAACCAAATTTTTAGTAAAATCGGTAAGATAGTTTCGAAACAAATTCAGATTTCTGCTTTAATCTGGAGCCTTCTAAAAATTGCAAGGCATAGCCAGACGTTGATAAAGATGTTAATTTTTAGTGTTTAGTCGTGACCCACATCCCGATGCAAAGCTTCAATTAAACGGAGTCCAAGTTGAGAAAGTTCACAAAATGACATATTTGGGAACTGTGATAACGGACCAACTAGATCCAGACATAGAAATAAAACGTAAAATAGCAATGACTAAAACTACTTTTATGAAAATGAAGTCATTTCTTTGCAATAATCATCTCAGTTTAGAACTAAGACAAAGAATGGTTAAGTGCTATGTTTGGTCCGTACTTTTGTATAGTGCAGAAGTGTGGACGCTAAAAGTATCGATCATGAACAAAATTGAAGCATTGGAAATGTGGGTTCATAGACGAATGCTAAAGATACCTTGGACAGCAAGGAAAACTAATGAAGAAGTATTAAGGAGCGTCAACAGAGATAGAGAACTGCTAAACACTATTAAACATCGAAAAATGTCTTATTTGGGACATATAGTAGGGGAAAGTCGATATAAAATATTACAACTGATCCTTAAAGGCAAAATAGAGGGCCGTAGTGGTGTAGGAAGACAACAAGTTTCTCTGATTCTGATATGGCACGCAAAGAAGAAGTTCTCTTGTTGTTGAATTATTTTCCTAAACTCTTCTTCTTACGGTGCCCTATCCAATTAGTGGATGTTGGCGACAATTCTGGCATACTCCTCTCGGTCTTGTGTGGCTCTAAAGAGTGCACGGGCATCGAGGTTTGTCCAACCCCTTATGTTTTTAAGCCATGAGTATTTCTTTCTTCCGATGCCCCGTTTTCCTTCTATCTTCCCTTCCATAATAAGCTTTAAGAACTGGTACTTGGAATTTCGAAATATATGACCCAGATAAGCAGTTTTTTTTCTTTTTATTATTGGCAGCAATTCTCGTTCTCTGGACATTCGATTTAATACTTCGACATTTGTTGTGTGATCTTTGCAGGGAATTTTTAGTAGTCTTCTAAATACCCACATTTCAAAGGCCTCCAATCGGTTCATCACATTGGCCTTTATGGTCCAGGTATCTACACCATATAGTAAATGTAATATTTTACAAAGCGATATTAAGGCTGCTGTCGCTTAGCAATTAGTTCTCATATTAGTAAATGCTGTTCTGGCTTGCTCAATCCTGCTACGTATTTCTACACTAACAACACATTTTTAAAGTAATTGATATTTTACAGTGTAGATACAATTAAATTATTTACATAACTTGGAACAACCTTCGCGTTTTTATGATTTGTAACTTTCCTTAGATACACGTCAAGGTTGCGTGAGACAGAATCATGCTTGAGAACACTTGTGTAAAAACATTTTTTTATTTGGTTACTTTTGGATATATTAACTAAATTCTAAATATTGTCTAATTCTTTATTAATTTATAAACTACTACCATATCTAATTATTAAATTATTTCTAAAATTTACTTTAAAAACAAGTTACATCGCTGTTTTCCGAGTTGTCTCTCAACTATGACAGAATGGTTATTAATTATTTCTATATCCTTGATCGATAATAATATAAATTATTATGCATATAATATTTATATCGACTGTTTTATACAGGGTGATTCATTGAGAAACGGAAATACTTAAATGGTGAATAGATATACCACATTTATTGGCTCTAACGACTTTTACAACCGAGTCACAGGGCGTTTTATCGACTTCATTTCTTTTTAAATCCAAAACTTCTGAACCCCCTGTGTATTTTATTTAGATATTTAAAAATCCAAACGACCCCCTTTGAAGAAAAATCCAGATCCGGATTATAGCTATTTTTTAGCCCTCTATGTGCCCCTGAGCCTCAGATATGCCCCTCGAAACGGTAAAAAAAAAGACCTTTTTACCCCATATTTGAAGAGCTTTATCTCCGAGTCCAGTGGACCGATTTTAACTCACAATATGTCATTTTTTTAATAAAGTCAACTTTTTGATCTAATAATTTACAAAACCGCAGAAAATAAGTTTTATTTTATAGTTCAAGAAGAACGAAAAGTAAACTCAACAAATTTTATGATTTTCAATTAATTATCAAAATTTAACCAAACGAGGGAAAACCCAAACTTTCATGCAATTTGAGATTGTCAGGAAACATTACTGTCAGTTTACAAACGATAAACAATGCATTTTCAGAAAAACTGACTGTTTTTAAACAGATGTATCTTCAAATCTACTAAATAGATTTTAATTTACCAATGCTCGTTTGAAAGCTATTTAAAAATCCTTTTGATTTACGTGTTTCTATAATTTTTTTCTTGTGAACTACTAAATGAATTGTAATTTTATAAAAAAACTGTAAAAAAAGGATAAATGGATCCTATCTTGCTGAAAACATGGAATCAAATATTTCGAATATGCATTTTTGAGCAATACGTTGTTAAGCGTGAACGGTTGCAGCGATACAGTCGCGTGGCGCGTAAAAATCTTTGTTTAAATTTAAAACTATGTTTTTAGCAAGGTATAAATCACTTACTCTTAGCAACGTTAAGAAATTTCAACTCACTATTAGTCGAAATAATCAGTGAGTCCTTGCAATTCATTTTGGTACATATTTTCCCTCCATAACTCGAAAAATTAAATTGGAACTCTGTACCTCGAACACAGCAATGTTTTATTGAACCTACTGCAGAATGGAATACACTGGTGTCTGAATCAGGAATATCCTTTGAGGACTTTGTTATGTCTGATGATGGAGTTATGACTGCTGGGACAATATCTGGTGGCAAAATTATTGATTCAGTAGCTCAGAAAACCGATAGTAATGATTTAGATAACATTGAAGACTTGAATAATACTACATGCGCTACATGGGTTTCCACCAAAGAAGCAAATACAGCATTGAATACTTTACGAAATTTTATAGAGCAATCCCGCTTCACTGAAGCACAAGAATTTTCTGCTATTTATACCTTATGACACTGATATAGATAGGGAAGAACCGAATTATTTAAAGCAAAAAAATTATTGATTTTTTTAATGCATATTTTTTATTTTAAGGATGTTTTGAAATAATGTTTAGACAAGACGTCCTAAGTGACATACACTGCTGCTCCTGTTATTTTTTTTATGTTAAGTATTTCTATGTACTGGCAATATGAACACTACTTTCAACTACAACCCAGAAAAAATACCTCCAGATTAGTTGAAATCCATTTTTATAACGTTTTCAAGTGCCCGCAAATGTGATGATCTGAACAGTCAGGAATTAATTAAAATAGATAAGAAACTTACCACCTCCCATACTTAATGATTACCATAAAAATGAAGTTTTTACCTGAAAAGAAAAATAAATTAAGTTTCATAAAACAAATATGGATCAAAAATAAGACTATAAAACTATCTTATAATTTAAATTAACAAATTCATTTTTTAAGAAACTCATTTTTTTTATTAATTTACATATTGTTATGTAAATTAATTAAAAATTAAACATCACACAATACCCTATTTTTTCTATTTAAGATTTTAGGAATCAAGATGACCTTCGCTTGGGAGATTAAAAATTGATTATACATATTTACAAAATATATTCCCCTGAAAATAAAAACCAACGGGTGCCAGAATTTCTGTTTTATGAATCAAAGTAAATTCTGGGTAGAAAATTTCAGTGATACACCCTCTATGTATGATTTAATGTTTCCCAATGTATCTGAGAATTGAAATAGAAAACTTTAGAACTGGAGAAGGGACTACATGAGGCAAATAAGAGAATCGAACAGTTGGAGAAAGACAAAGACAGAGAAATATAATTATTAAAATCTTATATTTGAAAAATAATGATGGGAGCGATACTGAAGATAAACTGGAGCAATTTATGGAAATAAATCTTCACCTTAACATTAAAGACGAACATGACAAAAATGAAAAGAGAAATGCAGGCTGAAAAATAGCAAGGGAAGAAAGAGATAAAGGAAAGAAGACACGAATAGGGTATACAAAACTGAAAATTAATAGAAAGGAATTAGAGTGGAATAAAGACAAAGGAATTTTGGAAGACATAGGTGATGTACCTAATAGAAATGACTCAAAAACTAAAAGAAGCACCGAAGTGTGAACAAATAAAGACGAAAAAGTCAAAGAATAAGGACATGACTATGAAAACCAAAGGAGCAAATGCCACGTGGAATGTTAGAAGTATTTATGAAGAGGGAGGAGTGAAAAACTTAATCAGCATCTTGAGTGAACACGAACTGAACTTTCTTGCTCTTCAAAAAACAAAACTGAAGACAACCTGAATATCAGAAGTTAATAAAGCAATCTTGTTTAATAGTGGTGTTAAAAGTCTCAAGGGAAGTGTAGTAGACTTTAAACCAATCTCCAATTTACCAACAATTAGAAGACCTTTTAAAGGACCTACCGAAGTACGATCTAAAAGTTGCAATGGGCAACTTTAACGCAAAACTCCGAAGAGAAAACATCTACAAAAATATCAAGGAAGGGAAAAGTAAAGACGAAACTTGAAGTGAAAATGGCATGCTATTAATAAATGTTGCAATAGAACAAAATATGAAAATCACGAGTACACATTTTGAAAGACAGGACATCTATAAAACAACATGGATTTCCCCGGATGGTAACACTGCCAATCGAATAGACAATGTTTTAATTGAAAACAAACACGCCAATATCATCATAATTGTTATAAGTTTCCGAGGGGCAGACAGCAATACGGACCATTTTATGGTAGTAGCGACCATAAAACAAGAAATTCCAAAGGAACCTAAGCAGAAACTAAATACAACCAAGCATTTTAATGTAAAAAAGCTAAGGGATGAAAACTTCAAAAACCAGTTAAAACGAGGAATAATAAAAATATTAGAAGACACAATTCCAAATTAAGATATTGACGAAGCATGGACACAAATAAAAAAGATAATAACGAAAGCGACAGAAAAGTCAGTAGGAAAAATAAATAAAGGAAACAGTAAATATTGGTTCGATACAGAACGTAAAAGGGATTTAGAAGACAGAAGAAAAGCTAAAATACAAATGAATATACTAAATACAACAGAAACGAGGAAAAGTTATGAAGCAGCAAAGAAAAAAGCAAAACTGACCTGCAAAAAAAAACGAGAATACTGGAAAAGGAAGTTACAAAATATTGAAAATCATATGATAAACAAAGAGATTAAGAATTTTTAACAAGTAGTCAAAGTCAATAAAGCTACGGGTCGCGGAATCGCAGAAGTAAACACTAATCGTTGACTTACCAAGAAAACTAGAGAGGTGGGCAGAATACTTTGAAGAACTGCTGAACCCAGAGGAAAATACCAATGAAATACAATCACAAACCGGACCGGAGCAAAACAATAATGAGGATGAAATAAACGAACCATCAGATCAGGAGATAGAGGAAATATTAAAGCAGCTGAAGAATAACAAGAGTCTAGGAGAAAACGGTATACCAGCACTTGTGAAGAACTAAATTTAAAATTGAGAAGTCCTCATCCCAGTGATGCAGCAAAAAGAAATGTTGCTGCTTAATTGATGATTCACAAGCGTAGATCAAAAAAATTCTAGGATAAATTAAAAAGAGAAAATAACCAAGAAACAAAAGCAAAAGAGCCCCATGTGCTAGCAATAGCTTTCGATTAGATGCAAAATATTCCGCTGCCCATGATTCTAGTACAGGAAACCTTTTATTTGAGGCAACTAATAGTGAATGTGTTTTGCATTCATGGTGTAAAAAGTAATAAGTCTAATATTTATCTATACCACGAGGGGACCATCAGAAAAAGTCCTGATGAGGTTTGTTCCTTTGTATATAATTATTTAAACTCTGCTCCTCCTCAGTTTACGGAAGTCCACGGTTATTCAAGGAGGTCAAAAGAAGAACCATACATTAAACAGGGTGTTTTCAGCCCTTACCGACAGTGGTCTGTTTAATCGAATTGAGCAGTATTACCTTATTAGAGGACACTCCTACCTATCATGTGACAGAGGTTTTTCAATCATCAAGAGAAAACTAAAAAGACATTGATAGGGTGTATACCTTACACGAGATAACCGAAATTATTATTACTTCGAGTAATATGATAGATAAGTTTACAGTCGAAGAAGTTAGCACAGAAGATCTATTAGATTTCCAACATCGGTGGCCAACCTTTTATAACAAGACGTGAATTTCTGAGTAAACAGGAAAAAAACGTGTTCCTGCTAAGGATACGATATCTTTTGGAATAAGTTCCTTCATGCACTTTACTTATGGAACAGCTAAAGTTGGGATTGTTTCTAAGTGTTTTATTGATGAGTTCATGGAACAAACCTATAAACTTTCTTAAGTCAACAATCAATCAATTGAATTTCCCAAAATAATTTGTTATACATACGGTAAAGTACCACTTAAAAAGTAATGCTACAAGATATTGGTAAGCTGTTGACTTATATACCTGGTAGTATCACACAGTTTTATGACGAATTAATGGAGTGGCCAACAACTGATAATCCAGTAGGAAGAAACATGGCATTTTGAAGCATTCAAAAAATGACTGAATATTTGAATTTAAAATTTTTACTTAAAATTTTATTTTTGTAGATTAAATATATTTTTCTAGAAAAAAACGAAGGTTTTTTGTGTCATCTTAGGAATGTAAACAAAAGTTCTAAGTCGACAATATTTGAATATTTATATCATATATATATACACATATTATTTTGCACTAAGAAATATCAAACATTATATCTAAAAGTGTCAAAAACACTCCCAATTTTTTTGGTATTTATTTAAACGACTAATACAGATTTATACAGTTTTTTCCAGTTTTTCGCAAAAATGGTTTTCATGAATTAGAATGTTTTTGTTGACACCGATTCATTTATAGTTCCAATGAAAAAAAAATACTACAATTATTCGAATTTCTTGCAAAGGGTGGTTTTTATAAGAGTAGAAATTATGTGGTAAAAAACAGTATAGAAATCTAAATATAATGTCACTGTATAATCAAATAATTCCAAGCTGCTTGAATTTACTATTATATGATTTTTTTCTTATAGGAGTAGTTTTCACCCATTAAAAAATAAAAAGCAACCAACGGCACAAGTCCAGTAGAAGATAAGTGACCAGTAATCTAAATCCAAATTTGTACGCAAATCAGGGGAGACAAGATATTCAATGACATTGTTTTAATTATAACTATTCTAGGAGGTGAGATTTAGGGGTTAAATTGTGATACAACCTTAAATTATGTTGTTTAATATTAATTAACATTCATTCACTTCATTAAAAGATGATTTGAATCACAATTATAGAATTTTCTTCTAATATGGGTAGTTTTCGCCCCCAAAAAATAATAAACAACCAACTCACAAGTCCAAAAGTAAAATAAAGGGTAAGTACAACCTAAATCCAAACTTTCATGCAATTTGGTGGTGACACTGAAAATTATACAATTTCACCGTATTTCACGTTCATTTACTGGAGTATATACTGGAGAATAATTAGGTAATATCGTAATATATTAAATCTACGAAATGATTATCAAAGTCTGGAAGTAAGAACAAATACCTGAAAAATTGTGGACCATTCTACCTAATAGGTATAAAAGGAGATCTATTGGAATGTAAAAGCTATATAGGTATAAAGCTATTGTAAACGGTGTAAAATATATTTTTCAGCGCATTATATAGTCGTCCAATTTCATAAGTAGATACTTTGATGAATAGCAAAGTGGTTTGAAATCGGGTAGAGCTGCAGTAAGTCTAGAACAAAACGATCCAATTCAAATTAATATTTTCCACCTCATTGTAGATTTTAAATCATCATATTATGATGTTGTCTTAAATGTGTACACAATATTGAATCATAAATGAATCCCCGACAAGAAGATGACTTGCGACGTTTAAAAACAACAATGAGTAAATTGGCTTGCAGAATTTAACTAACGCAACTTAATTTTTCACGAAGTAATAGACCAACAATAACTGATAATTCAATACAGACTATCTTGAATTGATTTTCCACTCTATATTTACACATAACCATTATTATTGTTTCTTGTTAGCATTTTAAAATGTTTTAAAGCACTCATTTCCTGCTTATGTGATATTTCTCCCAACACCAGATTTGATACGGCATCAAATACAGTATTTGATTTTACTACAGTAACCCATTTAATTAGCGAAGTAAATTGAAATAAATTGGAACTGAAACAATAGCAGTATTATTGTAGTTATTACTTTAGTTAACAATCTTATCGCCGTTAACGAGAAATATTATTTTTCAAGCAAAATGAAACCATTTAAAAGCCTCATAAATACAGGTTTATTGCAAATGTAATACAATTCGCATTCTTAGAATTTGCTGGAACATTTTCTTCGAAAAATAAAAGTTTTAGTATTCAGTGGTTAATACCATAACATGTTCCGGTTAACTAAAATATCAACACCAACACCTGTGAATACTGCGACCAAAGTAATTAAAAGGTTACGAGGGTATTATAATGACCTGACGCGAAAACCCTGCCACAGTAAAAGTTCGACACATAGGCCAAGAGTTTTTCTTTGGATTTTAAAATTCAAACAGCAAACCACCTCAACTATCTTTTGAAAAGTGGTTCGTAGAACACAAAAAAAATAATAATCTTAATGTAATAGTAATTTGCAGCAATACTGACAATGGGAATTTTTGTAGAGAATTTTTATAAATAAAACCTCATGGGAGCATTTTTCGCAGTGGGAATTCGCAAAACTTGAGCCCTTTAGAAGTTGTAAAGCTAATTCTCTGGATAATGTTTATTAATAACATTTTGTTTAAACCGGTGCAAGGTGGAAGCTATCCAACGAATAGTTTCTTTTTTCAAAATCTTAGTTTGAATATTTTAGATGGCTCAGCACATATTTAAGGTTGATGGTGTGTGTGAAGGGGCAACCCATTCACACAAACACACACAGTCCGGGTAGATTGACCGGTGACTGTTGGTGTGAATCAACTTTAAGTGTGGTTACACAATTTTAATTTGGAAACATAGTATTAAAATTCAAAATTGATTCTCCAACTTCTATAGCTTCAATTTTTATTTAAGTATGGCAAAAATGGGAAAAACGGCTCCGAACATTGCCCTGACCGCGCGATCCCCAATTGAGAGCGGAGAATAAGACAGAACTTTATGAATTAAATAAATCCAAATATATCTGCGTTCTGGAAGCTATCTAAAATACTAAGAAAATATAAAAAACCTTACATGGAGAAAATGGAATTGTATACGCAGAAGAAGACAAAGCGGAAGTTAGGAAAAACACGCTAGAAAGAGGATGTAGACAAAACTATCATCATGATAAAGATCTAGACTTCACAGAAGAAGTGAAAAGAAGATATAGGGCAATAAAAAGAAAAAGGGGCAACATAGGTATTACCCACACCTCCTAGGAGGTCAGACAGTTGATCAAGCGTACTAACTTCAGGACCGGACCATATTACGAATAGAGCTCTGAAGAATCTACCAACAAAAGCAATAGTATACATAACAAAAATTTAATCAACACCATCCTAAAATTAAGACATTTTCCTGACAGATGGAAGGAAGATGTCTTAATTTTAAGCTCACCTAATAATGATTGCACATTTCCACAGAATTATCGGCCGATAAGCTTATTACCAGCAATAAGCAAAATTGCAGAGAGGGTTATAGTAGTTAGGCTAAAAGAAGAATCAAAAGAAATCAGAGCAATACCTGAAGCACAGTTCGGATTCACATTCTAACACTCATGTGAACTTGAGGTACTGCGTCTGGCAGAATACGTCACGAAAGGGTTCAATGAAAAGAAATATACAGCAGCCGCCTTTCTAGATGTCAGTTAAGCATTCGACAGAGTCTGGTATGAAGGCCTGTTGTATAAAATGAACCAATATGGCTATAGTGAGGCAATGACTATTCTCTGGTCATACCTAGCTGACGGGAGGAGGTTCGGAGTTCCGATAGGGTTCCGATAGGAGGCCTGTGGCAACTTAGATCGGTGACTCGCTGTCTGGAACACCCATTTTGGGACACAAGTCCAAAGTCATGTAAGAATTAACGTCATTCATAGGGAGAAAAGCTCTTCCAGCGACCCCTAAAATGAGGTGGCTTAACCACATAAAGTAAAACAGAGGATGTCCCATTACCCAGGACATCCAAAGTAATGTTCAGTATAAAGCTTCTCCATTCGTTATGTCCTGCCATAGGGAGCGGTGGTTGGTTATAGCTTGGGAGTCAGATAGGTACCACTCTATCATGGAGTGTGACCGGTTTGATCTTCGGACATGTGGGGCCCACTGTTTCATTATAACACACATGTCACTCGGGGCTGGGGTTCTACAAAAATTGTGTTTAAAATAAATTGATTAATTGTTGGAAGTACTAATATGGAATAGTTCGGTTATAATAGATATGTCCACAGTCTTATCCATCTCAAGTAAACACCTTCTGAAGGATTTACTTTGGAAGGATGTTTTGGGACGCTTTATTACATTAAATTTTGAGCCTTCCATTTTGAAAAAAATACCTATATATTTTATTTAAAATGCCGCTAATACCGCCAAATACATTACTGTGAAAACAAATACTGGAAAAATGCACTTTAGTTAATAATACAAAAACAATTTAAGAGTAACATTTAAAATCCATTAACGGCATATCCGACATTTTCTAGACTTTCTAAATAATGAAATTATCATCAACTGTGTAACTGGAAATCGCATAATGATATAATGACAAAAAATTTAAATATACAAGTGAGCCAGACCGTCTAATTTTATTTAATGATAAATATTTTTTATTGGTGAAAGATGAAAATATAAACATGATTTTTTTGAGCACATTGCATATTTTCAATGCTTTTAACATAATTTAACAACTCATTTATTATGATTATAGACCAGAGAACTAACGATTTTACCATGACACTCGTTGAAACAGGTATCTAATAACTGCATTTGATAAATTTGGTGATTACAATATGTAATAAAAATAATATGCAAAAGATTAAACATCATTTTGGACTTATAAACAATATATGTATAAACAATATAAAAATATATTATAAACAATGAAAACGGAAAAATATGGGTTTGTAAATAAGTTATTTTTGTTAATTTGTAACTTAATTATTGCAAAATTAGCTTCAAAAGTCGATTGAATTAATACATTTTCTAAAAATGCACAAAAACTTTGATTTCGGGTAAGAATAAGGAAAATATCACAAATATTCATCTTTAAGAATTTCAAGAAGATTCAGTTAATAGTTATTTATATAAAGCTTTTTCCTACAACGTTATTATGCGTAAACTGTTAGGTCTACATGAATTCTGAAAACACCAAGTTTAAGAAAAAGGCGTATTTCATCAAATTAAATCATTTAACGATTAAAAAGTTTATGTTAAATATTGTAAAATACGTTTACAAAAGTACTGTGATTTTAAGCTTATAAACAATTAAAATAACTGACGCAATAACATGTATCAAGTTAATTTTTTTTATTGGTATGTTGGCACTTTTACACGAATTCAAAATAAAATGTCCTACGACCCTTAAAACATGAGTTAGGCCTTTTTTTCAAAAATTCACCGGGTCTTTGTTTATAAAAAATTAGAAATTTAAAAAGAACTATTCGAAAGATTAAGAATTCAAGTTTGTCCAAAAAAAATTATGAACAATTCCTTTAAAAATAAACCGTCTATTATGCGCCAAAGATAAAGGGTTTAAAGACAAAGTCGCATTTATCTCCGCAATATCATCAACAAAAATTGACGTTTTTTTTTTTTTAATTTGGGGTACCTTGTGACATAGATCATAAAAGTTTATTTAGTTAATTTGCCATCTTACCCGCTACATATTTAGTACAATGATCAAGAAAAATTTATGTAAAAATAGTTTGTTTTATACTTAAAAAGCTTTTAAGTATTCTTAAGACCAAAAACATAGATAGTAGAGATCTACAAATTATATCGAAGCTGTATCAAAATCAGAAAGCAAGAATAAGAGTCGAAGGAGAACTGACAGAGGAAGTAAGTATACTTAGAGGAGTTCGACAAGGGTGCATACTTTCACCACTCTTATTCAACGTCTACAGTGAAGTGATATTTCAAGAAGCTTTATTGGATATTGTGGAAGGTATTTTGGTCAACGGAAATAGCATTAATGATATTAGATATGCGAACGATAGGGTCATATTTGCAACTAACATGGAAGATCTAATACATAATACAACATGTATACAATGCATGTGAAAGGTGCGGACTGCAAATGAATCAAAAGAAAACGAAATCAATGATATTCTCAAAAAAACCACAAAATGTAGATAACCTGATCATCAATAATACAACGATCGAAAGAGTAACAACATAAATATTTAGGAACGTGGCTAACAGAAGATGAAGATCAAACAAAAGAAATCAGATCCACAATAGAAATGGCAAGAAACACGTTCATAAAATTAAAGAACTTACTTTGCAACCGTAATCTTAATCTAGAGATCCGCACAAGAATGCTACGTTGTTACGTTTTTTCTACTTTACTATACGGCATGGAAGCGTAGACAATAAAACAGTCTGAAATCAAAAAATTAAACTCCTTTGAGATGTGGTGCTACAGGAGAATCCACAGAATATCGTGGACTGAAAAAGTAACTAATATAGAAGTGTTACAAAGAATGAAGAAAGAATGTAAAGTCATAAAAACTGTTAAAATTAGAAAGATTCAATATCTGGGTCATATAATGACGAGAAGTGCGTATTACTTAGGTTTATTATGCAAGGGAAGAGAAACCCAGGACGACGCAAAATATCCTGGCTAAGAAATTTGAAAAAGTGGTTCGGTTGCAGCTCATTAGAATTATTCAGAAGCGCGGCCAATAAAATTAAAATAGCGATGATGATTTCCAACCTCCGATAGGAGAAGGAACCTGAAGAAGAAGTTTGTTTTACTTTCAAACTTCGATAATTCGAGTTTCCGAGAAAACACACCGACAAGTTGACATTGTAATAAAACTATCAACCGTAAACGTTTGGAATTTTAATTCATTCCTTTACGATGGCACGGACATGTCAGAAGAGCAGACCAAAATCGGTGGATAAATAGAATAACAGAGTGGAGCCCGATAGGAAGAAGAAAGAGAGGCAGACCCCGAAGATCTTTCAGAGATGAAGTGGTCGAAGCAATGAGTAGAAGAAACCTACAGGAAGGGGACTGGCTAAACAGGAAAAATTGGAGAAAACGGTTGAGTGAAGAAATACAGTGAAAACTGTGGAAATCCTTGTATATATTGTTATGTTTCTTCTTTCCCAACCAAAGAAAAATAAATAAAAAAAATCCATCGAAATAAAATTTCAAGATATCAATAGAAACAATTTGTATATAGTAATTTAAGATAAGATTTAGTGTAAATAAGAATAGAAACTTGTTTGGCAAACGACCTTTTTCCGTTTCAAACAAAATTATCAAAAAAACCTTTGTTTAGAATTAGAAGACATTTTACCTGTAAGTTAATCTTTTCATTGTTTGTATAGTCGAGTATTAAATGACCATATTCTAATCTTTTGAAATATGTATAAATTGTGTATTGACAAAACCAATTTTAAAGTAAGCTATTTAGTTTTTCTCTGAAACCGAAATTAGGCTTTTCCAAAATCATGGTAAACACAATTTGAGCTTTTGATTGGACGGTCGTTTTTAAATGGGATTTTGTGAGCCGATCATGAGACCGGAGAAGTTAGTTATATTTTGGTCATCGAAAGGAAACAGTCGTTTGTCTCAAGATAGGGTGTGGTTCGTGAGTTTGGATACCGGCGTAACGAAAAGAAGTGAATAGTTTGCAGAAGGAGATAACAAGTAGATTAAAAGAGGTCCTTGTATCTACCGTGGGCATTTTATAAAGTATATGTGAAAGTATTCTTACGGCATCAAGTTGACAAAAGGAGGTCCTGGTGTCATAAATAAGTAGCTGAGTTTGGAGAAGTGAATCAGGTGTTTTTTGCGTAGTCTGCAGGAGGTTTGCAGAGACGTTAAGAAGGAGCCGAGGTGCCAATGAGGAGAGATCACATCGTTGAGGAGACTGGACTTTTCTGGGTATGTTCCAACATACAACTCAAGAAGAAAATAAGCTGTAAGTGTTTGTACAATTGAATTTTATATCTGTGAAGGATCGGTTTGACATCATGGTCATTAGCATTCAAATTTAAGAACTAAGGTTTTGGTAGGCTAATCAAAAGTTTAAAGTTTTGTTGTTTCTTGTTTCAAGTAAAGAAAAATTTAAGTAAAATTGGTTTTCACGTAATATAAATGTATGTAGATTTAAAATCTTATTATTATAAAAATTTGATTTATTTTCTTGTATGCTGATTGATAAGATAACGACAGAATTTGATAATTGTTTTATTCGTTCATATAAAATAAAGAAACGTAAATTTTTGTAATATAATATATTTTTATTCTTATCCTTCTTCTCTATCCCGATAAAAGACAACTAGAAAATCTTTGAATCCATCGAACACAGGTAATATAAGGAGTTTATTTTACTTTTGATAACAAATTGTACTTTGTATAATATAACTTTGTATAATATACTTTGTATAATATTATATAACAAAAGTTATATTTTTTTTATTGGCTCAATAAACTAAGATTAAAGTCAAAATAAACAATCATAACAATATATATCCTTTACTCTAAAATAAAAATTTCAATCCAAATTAATCCTAGTTTGTATTTCCTTAACGTGAGGTTTACTATAAATATTATGCTTCGTATGATTACCAATTATTATTGAGTTTAAATTTTTAAAAGCCAGTATTTTTCTCACAATAGTATACTTTTATACTGTTTACGTTGCTTGATCTGATTTTTTTACATCGCTATTAAAAATGCAGCATTCAGAAGGAAATCCCAAAAGTGAAAAGAAAACATCTGCTGACCGTAAGCCTCCAATGCCATTCAAGTGGTTTTATAATGTTTCAAATTCGAAAGGAAAGATGTGCGTTCTTTATGTTAATAATTTCAGACTGACTTGTGTTTTGAAAGACACACCTGCCTCGAAGGCAGCGCCGGTCCACCTGGCATTTAGATTGTATTCCCTTTTTACAGTGTAGCCGATTCGTCTAAAAATCCAAAATACCGCTAAACACAAATTTCTTTTTTATATCAAGAAACCTCTAAATGTTTAAAAATTTTTAGTTTTATTACATAATTTTACATTTTTATATTAATTATAAGAATGATACCTTGGATTCGATAATCGTGCAAGCCAACGGGGGTTAGGCCAACAAGTAGATTAAATCGTAGTAGATCAAATGAATTCAACAGACAACTCTACACCAAACCATCATTTATTATCGCACGAAACCAAAAATATAGCATCTGCCACGAACAAAAAAACCAATTTCTTGAGGAGGCTAAAACAGCCTAAGCAAGGATCTTCCTACTTAATAAATTCAACACATACTACGCATAAAGAAAATAAGAACGATACTGATATGATGAGAAGAACTCACTTTACAAGCTTTTTCTATCCTAAATTTCTTTCTTTGCATTAAATCATTCCAATAACAGCAACAAAAAAAAAATAGTGCTACTACCAATAAAGCATTATTTAAATGTTTTTCCTATTTTGCGAAAACAATTTATGTAAGTAGGCAACGTCGCATCTTCGGAATGAATAATTTTCATACTGTTATTGTACTTGTGGAACAGGTACAATGTAATTTAATACGCTTTATGTACCTTATTAAATAGCCATTAACAAAATTTCCTTTGGGCAAATCTTATCGAGTTGTTTATCTAAAGTAACTATACAAATGATCAGTAATTGACATAAAAACGTGATGCTAATTATTGCCATACACACAAAAAATAAATTATCATAATTTTTAATACATAATTGAGGTGAGTTGTAGCAGATGTTATTAATATTAATCACTATGTGATTTTCCATATTTGTGAAAATATATTCTGTTTTTTGTAATTTTTAATTTTGCATATATTATTTCTATACCTAATTATTTCATAATAGGTTTATGAAATTTCTTATTACGTTTTTACACCTGGGCACAAATCGGAGAATAAAATGATGCACAGAAATCGAAAAAAAATGCTTTACTTAAGATGTAGATTGTTAAGCCGGGAACAATGGCTCGTGGAGGGAAGATCGCCAATTCTGCCCTATTCAACGGCGCGTGAACTATGAACTCGCAAGATTGGAGCGATGAGTGGCACTTCACGCGCCGTTGGGTGGTTTCACATCTGGCTATCTTTCCACGTTAAGGACAAACTTGTCTTCCTCGTTCTTCACTCCGATGTGTACTGGTGATTTATCTTAAGCGATTCTTACCCTTCTACTCTCTGTAATTCTGTTAGTGTTTTTAATTTCAGTTTTCTTTCTGTTTAATATTCTTTTAATATACATCCATTTGCCACATATTACAAGATAACTCTATCAAAGAAATTTGATAATTACAAGCCAATCTAATTGCACACCCACACAATTTGTACATCTATTCTTATTCATTGTCTTACAACTGTCACCTTCCAAAACAAAAATAAAAATCTCAATAAATAACACACATTTCATAAATATATCTCCAGAATAAAAATAAATAACTTTTTAAGAACTTGATGGTATAGAACATTACTTTCATCAAACAAACAATTACATTTCACCTATCTCTACTTCATTGGATTAAATCTGTCTCCTCAAGAACTTCCCTGTTTACTGTTAAACAATTACAATAGTTGACTTGAGTTCTCCAATCAACAATACAAGATAGTTTGAACCATGTTCTTTCAACCATCAATTAATAGAGTACCGGCATCATTTATTTAACTTTGTATCGTGACCTGAAGATGCTTTGCATATTGTAGAAAGCGAAACCGGTCGTCTGATTAGTTAAATTAAATTGATTGTGAGTAAGTCTAATTTATTATTTCTTCTACCTTTTGAAATGGACTCACACAAGCAACACATTCATGAACTGAGTGGTACTTTTGCGATTTCTGTCAAAATTATGGGTCTTGGTTGAGATACAAACAAAAAGCACTAAACAAGAATGAGACAATTTAAGTGATATTACCGAAGTTAATCTCTGAATTCTCTTTAAAATTATATATGGGTTCTTCTGGAGGAAATATAAGTTATTATATTTTATCTTTTAGTTTCATTATGTAAGTTCTTATTTACTTAAGATTAATATATAGCAAAAAATATACTGCAATATTTTTAGCATTGTCATATATAGATAAGAGACATACTGTCTAAGATAACTGTAAACAAAATTAATATCTGCTCCCATAAATTACGTAGTCATCCATCAATATTATCATTTATCAAACACATTTTTTAGATAAGAGGGATTTAAAAAAATATTGACTTTTTATATTTTTAGGTTTATTTAATTTAATTTAACAAAAAACAGGACGATGTTTTAGCAGTATTGAAAACAACTTGTACCTTCTAAAATTCTGCCAGTTAGCAAAAGGGTTATATTATTTTTTAAAATGTATAGCACGGGCTGTGATAGTATTAATACTTATAGAATAAATAGATGTTAAAAAAATTTAAAAAAAATAATTTTTGCAATAAACTTTTTTTTTTAAATATGTGGCAAACATTTTGCAAACAATTTGCAAATCGTCAAATTTGGTTTTTTTATTTAAAAATTTAGTAATCGTGTGCGGAAAAAATAAGTATTGTCACTTTAGTAACATTCGTCTAATTTATAAAATTGTTAATAGAGTTTTCAAAAACCGTATACAGGGAGAAATTTTTTTTATTGATTTCTAGTTTGAACAAATCATTTGATTAGGTGGTAGTATTAACTTTTTACCAAAGTATGAGAGACATCGAACTTACCATTCAAAAGTTATGATAAATAGAAATTTCAGTCAAAATTCACAACACAACGTGTATATTATTAAACAATGGGAGCAGATTCTTTTTACTGGTCATTTATTATTCCTCATAGGGGCCTATACACTCATGACTCACCCTGTATACAGATAACGACATTGTTTTGTTGACCATAGGAATTAAGATTTATTGCAATCCTATCTCTAGAGTATATTTATTATAATGCTCTAAAACTAATTTTTTGGTTATTTTTTAGCTTTAATAGCAATACAAATAAATAAATAAGTAAATAAGTAATATGCTTTATTGTCACTGAAAATTGTACAAATTTTATGGACAAAGCTTATAACAATAAGACGAGAAAGAAGAAAGAAAAGAAAAAATCAGAAGAAGAATCGTTTGTACTTTTAAATAAAAAAAAAATAAAATTCTTCCAAACTTAAACATAAAAAATACTATGTAAATAAGGACCTACAAACTTCGTAAAATGTACCCAAAAAAAATAAAAATTAGGAAAGCAGATTAATGAATTAAGGGCTCGAATATTCCACCTCCTTGTGCTAAACAGTAACCAAAACTGTCATACAGATTTCTCCTTCAATTTTGGAGTAGGGCTGGTGTAATGCTTGCAGAGAAATGAAGTATTTTTGCCCTTAATTCGACTAAGTTTGTGGCCCTTTCAAACTGATACCTATAAATGTTTTCTTTGAGAAAATCCCACAAAAAGAAATCGTTAGGCGCTAAGTCACAGGATCTAGCGGGCCATTTAATTGTATCACGTGTACTTATTAATCGATGAGGAAACGTTTGATTGAGGAAGTCAATAGTTGCTATAGAGTTGTGAGCCGGCCACCCATCCTGTTGGAAATAAACCTCCTGAAAATTAAAGGGAAGGCGTCGAACTGCCGGAATGATCTCATTCTGTAAAAGTTCTAAATATTTGAGCCCGTTTAGGTTTCATTGATAAAAAATGGATAGACAATATGGTCGCCTAACATCCCAGTCCAAACATTTAACTTTTGCGGATGCTGCGTTCGCACTGCAACACTGAGGTGCTTATTTTTCCGAGAATAATACCTTGCAACGGATGGATTGTGTTTTTATGTAATGAAAATGAAGATTCGTCAGAAAATAAAATATTTTTTATAAAGTGTACATTTTCATTCTGTTTATCTAACGAAATCAAAACTCCATCCGCCTAAAGTTATCTTCCGGAAACAGTTCTCGTGTTGGTTGTATCTTGAAACAGTGATACCCATACCTTTTAAGAACTCGCTTGACAGTTCGAGCATTCACGTTAACTTCCCTAGCAAGTTGTACACTATTGCAGAGTTCCCTAGCTTCCACAAAAACACAAATATCAATATCCCTGTTTTGACGCTCCTCATCGACAGGTCTAACACGTGGTTCATTACCTATGACACTTTTTACAATTGTTTACACATCCCGAAGCTTGAAAATGTTTAATGGTATTTTTAACTGTTGTAACACTTGGTGGGGGTTTATTTTCGAAGTCAACAATAAATAAATGAATTACTTCGCGTATCGAATAACCCTGAAAGTACCATGTTACAAGTTGCACTTTTTCTTGGACGGTATACAACGTAATATGCATTTTATTAATTATTTGTTTATTCTTTCAGAACTTCGTTTGAAATTTTTAATGTCAATGTGACAATGACGACAATTCGTACCTACTGTGAAATGAATATAGAGGTGGAAACGTGTAACATGTCACAGCGATTGAAATTGTGTTGTATGGTCAATAAAACAATGTCGTGATCTGTATATTATATGAAAGTAGACGATTGCATTTCTTTTCAATTCAAGATCCATCATTGCTGTACACGTCATTCGAAGTATTCAACTCTCATCAGGAGCACTTGTGGTAGCTTGAACTGAAACGATAACGTCTAAACAGTTGTAGCATTTCATGATGAAGTTCCACCTCACTATGCGTGTTAACCTAAATAATGTGTTTCCCAGAAGATGGATGGAAAGGAGTGGTTTTAGCGACTGGCTCCCGCGATCACACGATATTAATTCTTTAGTCTATTTCCTATGGGTCACTTAATTAACAACGTCTATAAAAAAAGCCCCTCAATACTCAGGAATTAAACGACAGAATTACCGTAAAGACGAGAAAAGTATTAAGAAATTATAGCATTTAGGTATAGGGAATATTACACGAAAAAGAATTAAGAATTTTAAAAATTTCAAAAAGAAAAAAATATGTACAGGATGAATGTTTGAAATAACAAAAGTTCATTATATTTGCAGAAAAACGGAAATATAGAGTAAACAATAAGAAAATCCAAAAGGTCCCCAAGTTCAGATATCTCGGTAGGATTGAAGATCTAGATCCAGACATAGAGATATGTAGCAGGATTGAGCAAGCCAGAACAGCATTTACTAATATGAGAAACTTGCTAAGCAACAGCAGCCTTAACTTAACGCTTCGATATCGCTTTGTAAAATGTTACATTTACTCCATACTGCTATATGATGTAGAAACCTGGACCATAAATGCCACTGTGATAATACTTTTTTTAATAATTTCTACTAAAAACATGTTCAGTCGTGAAAGGATTAAACTGGAGGAGTATTGAAGAATTTAGAATTTTAAACACGTTCATAGCACAAGTTCATAAATAATTAGTTTACTTTCAACAACAATACTAGTAAAATAAACAAGTTCCCTTGTTTTCCTGTTGAATAAATATAAATTGTCACAAAAACGAATAGAAATATGGACTAGTTTTTTTTAACCTTTTTCTGTGAATTTCTTTCAGATATTCGAAGTAATTTATCATGCAGTCTATTTCTTTTAATTTCTGGAAAAATTTTTGTTTTTGTCTTAGTTTTATGTGATTTTAGAAGGCTATGGGACGTATCCCTACTTTTTCAAGGCAAGTACGGTCTTTTTTATGCAATTTTTTTACATGCGCTTCTCTGTGGAACGTATCCACGGCATAAAACGAGAGCTTAGTGTACTACTATAAGATTGGTTGTGTTAAATTAAGTTAAGCTGAAATAATTCACTCTGTATATATATACAGAGGGAATTATATTATGACGATCGTACTCAATGGTAACAAGAACCAAATAATTACTGTAAACTCTTCAGATTTACCAAACATTACCAAAAATTCCAAGTATGTCTTTAGATTTTGCAGCACCGACTTCCCTTTAAGGCTACAAAGAAATAATACTCAATTATTGCAAAATAAGAACTAGGTGGAATGTTAAGTTTCAACGCGATGCGAATTAAAAATGACTAAAAGCAGGCGAGCAAACCGTGACTTAGTTGCGACCTTGTAAAAAAAACTAGCTTAACGACTAAGAATTATTTAAATGTTAACAAGTTATTATTATACATTGTTTAGATGAATTTAAAAAAAACACAATCACCTGCTTATAAACTTTGTTACATGCATATTATGAGGACAAATGCTCTCGTAAGTTCAGTAATAGTTTCCTGAATAAATGTTGGCACGTTGTACATAATATGCCCTATATAAAATTGACATGCCACGCAAAACATATTGTTAAAATAGCTGTATTATGAACATTATCACTTTTAAATCGCACTACGATTGACCGGTTTAACGTGAAATTCTTCAGTCCTTTATATTATAACAATATTTCCGTTTTTCAAGATGCCATAAAAATATTTGTTGTTGACAGTGCTGTAATACATATCTATATTTGGGGAAGACGATGAGGATTATGCAAGGAAATACTCTGTGTGCCGTAGAAGCCGAGCACGCGTCAATTTGAAGTTCCATTTTAAAAAAATGCAGCTCGGAAAGTTCTCTTCTCCACTTTGATGTGGCGGTATTATAAGAATAAGATCATTTTAACCGGTTATAACGTTTTACACCTTCTCTGTATATGCCATCTATACATTGGATCATAAAATATAGAACTTCATTTATAATCTGTTCAAATTTCAGCACTTAATGTTAATAAACAATGGAAATATGATTTTAAGAAAAAATGCTATCTTAGCTCCAATTGGTCATAAAAGATTCTTTAAAAAAATTGGGCTTTTTCGCCAACTTTTCAGTGAGAGTTAGTTCTTACAAGCGCGTCAAATAAAAAAATATTAAATTTATTATAAATGTTCCTAAGCTGAAAAGTCAACCATTTCAAAACGGATTTTTTAATAAAATCTTAGTTTTTTTAATATATCTTAAAACTATATGTTTATAATATATCTTTAGTATATCTTAAAATTGAAGCCTCATAGAATCGATTGCGATCTGCTAAATACCTCCAGAGTCATTGTCAAAGCAAGTAAAATTGTTTAAATAACCACTCTCTATCTAGCACACTTCAATAACTCATTGGTTGACACAAATTTCAAGTAGTTATATTACAGGTATTTATGCGAAAAACAACAAAAACATTTATAAATTACTGCAAAAATTATGGTTTTTAATTATCTCGGTCAATTATTTGTGTATTTTAATTTAGAATATGCAAATTAAAGAACTTTTTACGGTATACATCTTTTATTTGAACCATCTTTTCCCTAAAATGTAGAAAAAAATTATAGGCAAAAATAATTTTTTCACTTTTTGCGATTGTTAAAAAAAACAAAGCAAAATCCACTGTACGTCTTCACGGGTTTGCCATAAGCTACCCCTCATATACCTTTTAGAACTTTCAAGTAGCTGTATAAGATTTTTACGTGATTTCGATGATTTTTCAGTTAGATTGAACTATTAAGCAGAGAAATCAGTTGGGCACTATATTATGAACATAAAAATCAAGAAAATATTGAAAAAAGAAGAAAAATATATAAACACAAAGCAACATCAATAATTCGACCAGTAACCTTCTGCCATCCTAAAAAGAATAAAATGCAATAGATGTATACATAGCGTGCTAGTTTCCCAATAGTGTGTCTACATAATCGGTCCGTCTGGTCGGTGGTCGTCCTCGGTCTCTTTTGTAAGAATTTAAACATCCATTTACAATCCCTAATTCCGTATTATGATGTATTTCAAAATTAAAGAAAGCATGATTTAAAAACTTGATTTACACCCAAAAAATTTAATAAAATATCACCAGACTATTCTTTTGTAAGACGACATTTACATTCAATTTAGAAATACATGGTTGTAGCACACCATGTTGTGACAGAAAATTATAAAACGGTCTTTATACAGGATTGTTGAAAGCAGAAACATTATCAATACCAATACCTTCTTGTCTCAGTTTCTTGTTTTGTTGATTACAGTAAAACATTTGACTGTGTCCAGAGATGTGGAAATATGTGGTGCTCCAAAACACCTAGTCACATTACTAGAGAACGTGTGCGTAAAAAAGCGAGGGTATTTAGAGAACTGTCAAAATCGTTTAGGGTTGGTAAGGACGTAACATAGTTAACTAAAATATGGAAAAGTCACATCACCATACATACAAAGATGAGACTTGTAAAAACAATGGTCTTCTCCATTTTTTAGATGGGTCTGAATGATGGTCCGTGAAGGAAGTTGATAAATTTATTTATATTTTTAATACACTTGCAGCTACAGTGTCATTGCAATATTGTCTTAATTTTTAACTGAGAATGAAAGACAATATTGTTGTTATGAAAACTAGACGAAGAACAATTTTCACTAAAAGTTAGTACTGAATTTATATTTAAGATTAAAATAATACAGTTTAGTTCAATAAGAACCGATTTTTACACACATATTTTTAGTTTTAGTTCAAACCTGGTGGTGTTTTAACCAATCACAAAGAAGTAAGCAGGCAACATAATTCAAATCTACGCTTTTTATATTAGTTTTGCAATAATCATATATAGGATTCTTGCCTAATTTATTTACTGAACGAAACAAACAAAATGACAAACCGAATAATTTATTTCAATCAGAAGTGCGATTTCCAAATTGGGGGTAAAATAAAATCAACTATTGATTAATCCATTCCACTGTATCAGTCATTTTATTAATTCTACTTGAATCGGACGTTTTCAGTTTAAATTTTAATTAGGGTACAGTTTAGCTATTGAGTACCTATTCCCTCTAAATCGAGGTCATCTTCGTTCTCCGTTCTTTATGGGTAACCCGGATTCAACAATTCCCTTTAAATAAATCGTCTCAAATTATAATCTTTGTTTTTACTTTGCTTTTAGTTTCTTTTTTGTATTTAATCGAAAACACATTCATATCTTCCGAATGAACCGTCGGGGATAAATAACTTGTTTAAGAAACTATAAATCACGGTCATATGTGTTTTATGTCATCTATTATAATACCACTACATTTACGACTGTTTTACAGTGTGCAGTCGCTGTACTTGAAAATTGTTCCACATTCACATTGAATTGTCTATTTTTCAAGTTAGCATTATTTCCCTCAATAAAACCTATATATATCACGTTTTACTGTATAATACGTGATTTAAGTGTTTATTAAAGATGTCAAAATCACTGTTCAGTGGTCATTTCTTAGACGTACTTATTTACAGATCTAAATAATCTAAAAATACGTACTGAACTATTTAAAGAATAAGAAAAATTAGAAGATAAAAACCATTAAAGTAGACGACGCCATTAACCACTATTTGAAATGATTCGTAAGAAAACAGGACCTTTACGGCAATTATTAATATACTACTAAAAAAATTAATTCATAATTTCCAAACCTTCCCTTCAAATGGGGTGGTGAAACGAATATCTGGTGCTGTTAGTTGTTAGCATCACTCAGCCTCTACTTCCACTAATGAAAAACCTACGTACGTGGTTCAATATGTGCAACATATTGAACATACAAAGTACATATTGTCATGATAATTGCCAACATACGAAACGGATACGCACTACAAGAAGAAGAAAGTTGATTTTATTGACTTTGTACAGCGTATGTTGAGACATGCGCTGTACAAAGATGAAGCTCTTAATCTACTAAAGTCTATCATCATCAGATATCTATTTTCCAAAAGCTACGGTCATTCTTTTACAGAAGTACAAGATGGTGTACAATTAGCTTCCTTTTCTAACAACATACAGAACAACTTCCTGTTTATCCAAAAACTAGCCATAAAATATGCCTTTCTCCCCACGAATCACGAATAAGTTTACCAAACTCTTTAATACCTTAACCAAATAAAATAGCCTTACAAAACACCAGAACTGTAGGGAAACCAAAGCTTCATTGACCCCTTTAGAACACACGAATATTGTCTATAATATACCCCGTGCAGAGTGCAACTTCTGCTACATTGGCCCGACCAGCCACTAGGGATGGTCGGAACAGGGGTTTCAGTTCCAAAAATTATCTGTTTCAAAAAAACTGCTTCAGTTCCAAACTGTTCCAACACTAACACTGACACTGTGTTACATACGGGTTGCTTCAGTACCGGTTCGGTTTGTTCCAGAAAGTTTGTTGCGTTACCAATAGACCATTGTATTTGTGGTTGTATGTTTTGAAAGTTTGAAGTCTTGTCGCGAGTCGCAGTAGAATTAAATTTTAGATAGTTTTATTGCCGGTTTAATACCTACGTGCTATTTTTCTTTTAAGTAAAATATTCTTTTATGATGAGTTCGAATTCTTTATTGAAAATGGAAAGTGTATTAAGGCACAATAAAAGTAGGCCAGTTTGGAACTTTGTTACCATAGTTGACAACACGATTGCGAAGTGTAATCTGTGTCAGTTACAAATCACAAGTTACAAGTCGTATAAATCATCAATAACAAACTTAAAAAAAACATATTGAAAGAAAGCATCCAACTGTGAACATTCCACAAAAATCTGTTATGTGTGTAAGTAGTGACATTGGAAATATAGAAAACGTTGTGGACAGCGCCAGGGTTGTCATCACTACCACTACTAGCTGCAATTCACAGCAGTCAAGTATACACTGGTCTCCTGGTCTGTTGTGTGATGAAAACTGTTATATTGGAACAGGAAAACTTATTGATCAATATCTGTTCCAACCTGTTCCATATAAAAACCTGTTTCGAAAAGAACAGACCCTGTTCCAAAGTGGCATCTCTACCAGCCACTCTTTTCAAGGTCGAATAACGTCTCACAAAAGTGACATTACGACTTCTTAACCATCTTGCGCTGTTGCACAATAAACTGCTTCAACCAAACACCAAATCGACTTCACAAATGTCAAACTACTTTGCAAACAACAAAATTGTCATAAAATGTCCCCGATATTGATAATTTGAGCCAGATATATCCCTCTATTATCATAAACAACAACTAAAACCACTCCATGCCCATATTTATTTTTAAACAAATAGTCAAAAATTGGTCTTGACCTCCTGGACTCCGTTGAATGAAAGATTCCGTTAAATTTAAATTACTAGACAATTAAATCACTAGACAATAAGTATTGAACAGTAATGCTTGGTTTTAGTTTTTGTTTGTCGTTAAGTCGTTTGTTTTGCTGTAAAGTAATCCTACAGTTTATGTAACAACTAAACAAACCTACAGATTGTTTGTAAGTATTAATCCACCATTGTTGGTTTTTTGCTTGTAAACTTATACCATTATTTTTTGTAGTTAAACTGATTATACTTTAAAAAACTATAAAGCGAAACGTATTTCAGTAAATCAATGAGGTAGCTGGCTTCTTTTATTAGCCCACCTAATTCCAGAACATTTTCTAAAACATTCTAGTTTATCTCATCGTCGGGAAAACATTATCATTCGCGTCAAGTAAATAACAAATGTGTTAACGTTTTTTTGTAGTGTCGAAAATAAAGTGTTTCGAGATTCCTTCCAGTAAATCGCAAGACTGTGACTTATGTATAAACGAAAAAATCAATGCGCCTAACGCGTTTAAAGTACTTTAACCCAAAATATTGCAAAACGTGTCAATTATACGATGGAAATATGTTCACAGCTGACCGGAAATGGAAAATCGACCATCTATCGGCTTGTCCGTGAAGGAAAGAGTGGAACCGTGAAGCTATCAAAATCATCCTACAGGAAGGCTTAAAAAACATATCAACGATTCTCCAGCAGGGTGAGAAAGAGCTTACAAACTTTATTTCGGAGTTAAAGTAGGAGATCAAGATAAGTTATGGGCCCCTCATATATTTTATAAGACTTGTTTAACATTGTTAATATCTTGGTTAAAAGCTATAAAACGTCGAATGCACTTTGCAGTACCAGTGATATGGAGAGAACCTACAGTCTATGTTTAGATTGTTACTTTTGTCTCACGAAGATTCAGAGCATAGGAACAAAGTCTAAGAATACTATGCAGTATCCCTATTTACCATCAGCTATTCCGTCTCGTCGAACATAGCAAAAATCTTTCTATCTCAAAACCAACAAAGTGTGGAAGAAGAAGAACTTTAAAGTTTCAAGGTTCTATCTGATGATATACCAATAGAAGAAGAAATAAACAATGATCCACTATTTTAAGAACCAGAATGTTCATCAGAACCCCCTCTAATTTTACAGGCTGAATTTAATGATTTAAGAGAGAGCTTTTAAAATAATTGTGTCCAATTTTTTTCGCAATGTAAAAGCTGACAATTACAAAGATCTTGCGACTGAATTACCTACTGCTTACAGAGAAATATGATGTAACATGTTTCTCTTCTAAAATTCACATCGTGGATGCTCATCTGAATTTCTTTCCAGAAAATTTAACGGCTTTAGTGATGAACATCGAGAACGGTTCCACCAAGACGTTATAGATATAGAAAAGTGTTACCAAGGTAAATGAAGTCCTAGTCTGCTGGTAGACTAATGCTGGACATTAATGTGTAATACTCCAGCGAATAAGTATCGATGTAAAACATCTGCCACAATGTTTTAGGTTATTTTCGGCTTTCTAATGAAATGAACACCATGTTATATCCATGTCACAAAAAAAGCGTAGCGAACGGTTTAAATAAAAGTTTTCATTCCAAATATATCCAAAATAGTCGGCAATTCGTGAAATTAAAATGTAAGTACTTAATTTTCAATATTTATATGTAAATATTATAAACGTAAAATACGTATTTATGCGTAAAGTCAAATATAGCTACTCAAAATAAATTTTATTTAAAAAACGTGTTTAATTATTTTTACAAAATACCCCCTCTTTGCAGTTCGATGACAAGTACCTACTAAAATTATACATTCTAGAAATCTAGTACTGTACGCGTCATTTGTTTCTGGGACGAGCTTTGCATTATTCTTGTTACTTACCTCGTTTGTAAGTGTACTCAACTTTAACCTACTTCTATAACAGTCTACAATGCCAATATCAAGCGTCTATTTACTTACTAGTATTTGGATGTCAATTTGTTTTAATTTTAACTAAATTGAATTCAAATCATTTTGCTAATTATAAGAAACACAACACACTGTTTTTTTTAATATTTTATAATTTCTTATTCGTCTTTATGTCATTAAATATGATTTATATATATATATATATATATATATATATATATATATATAAAACCAACTTAGAAATATATTCCAACACTGATGGTATTAAAATATGCAACAAGATTCTATTTTGCACTGCCTGCAAATATGCAGGAGTGCAAAATAGAATGGTTAACACAAGGAAATAAAACAGCAAAATAGAAAGGAATAAACCTATTGATAAAAATTCTAGCGTTTGTGTATTACTTAGCAGCCTTATTGCTCCTACTTGCTGCGTATTTGCCCACCAAGTCACAGACCCATATGTTATCATTGGTCTAATAACCCTTGTGTATAACCATAAGGTCATTCTGGGGTTGAGCCCAAAATTTTTATCGCACGTTCTTCCACATCTGCCCAAGGACATAGTAACTTTATGTGTGGTTTTCAGTATGTGAGTATTCCAAGTAAACCTATGATCAAAATATACCCCTAGGTATTTTTTTCTTTGGCAAATCAAATATCTGTACCTTCCAGCCTCGGTGGTTCTAGGAGTTGTAATGCTGTCTTTTTTTAGGTCTGCTTGCATTCTCCCAGACACCATTTGGACAAATTTGTCCCTAACGACGATTGGTATATCGCCAGCGTATTCTAGATAGTAAAAATCTTTTGTGGACACATTTCTGAGAAGATCATCTACCAAGGTTATCCAAACTAGAGATGATAGAACTCATTCTTATGGATAACTTCCACCTTCTATTGCTTTATGGTTGCTTTATCCAGAGTGGACATTACTATCTTATTCTCTAGGGATGCCCTTATCCATCTGAATTATCGCAGGTGTGTCTTTATCAAAGACTTGGTAGTAACATTATTAAATGTCCCTTTAATATCTAAAAGAGCGATCTCTTTGTCACCCATTTACTTTGAGATAAGCCTATTTAGATCATCCAACGCACAGTCCGTAGATTTACCAGTTGGCTATGTATATTGACGATTGCTTAGAGGATTATCTTTTAGCAGTTCGTCTACTATGTACCTAATCAGAAGTCTTTCCAGCGTTTTTATGAGTCTTCTAAGACTTTTCTCTTTGGTCTGCGTAAATTTGCCATTAGCCATCTTTAGGAAACCTACTTCTTTAATTGTAGCACAATCCTTTGCCAGGACTTTATGGATTCGAGAGCAGGCCGGAATATCTGCAATCTCCTCGCAAAACTCTCTCCATGAATTCCATTTGGCTTTCCGAATTTCTTTATTGCATAGTTTCTTGGTAGCCTTAAATCCCAGGGTTGCCAGATCCTTACATATCTGTATTCAGGATCTGCGTGATAGTGACTTCGATAGACAATAGTGGTAGTGCATATAGACATTCCAAAGACATGTATTAACTAGTAAGTAGAAATTTGGTACTAGGATTTTGTTTATGTTGACGTTTTTATTTAAGACATTCTTTATGTTTGTCCTATTGTGTAGATACTAATTTTATCTACACCTATGTTGACACGTATATGTTTAAAGTGCTGACTGGTACTATACCATCACCACCTATCTTTATATTCATGTCTGCATCTTCTGCTTCTGCTATAATTAGAAATAATGCTAATATTTCGGGAATGCGACATGTCAATTGTTGTTTAAATATCCAAAATCCAAATTATTTGATGTCTTACTTGAAAAAAAATGCACTATGTATACTTTATCAGAACAATCTCTTACTTATCTCTTTTTTTACTAATTGTCTAAAATAGACTTACAAGGTTTTAAAATTAGAGGATTCGCTAATTTTTATCTCCAAATCTTGTTTTATTTATTGATTAATTGCTAATATACGATAACCATGAAACGATCTCAAATTTTAATCAAATTCTCATTTTCTTTGAATCGAAACATCACCAGGTAGATCTAATATTGATCATCCTATAAGTATAAGCATAAGGTATTAAAAGATATCTCGGATGTCAATTTGTTTAATGAAAGTGAAAGTAGACAGAAATTTATAATGGGAATAAAATATATCTGAAGGTCGTTTCAGTATAATTTTATAACGCAATAATGACCTGTTGCGATTGAATATGAAAGGAATTGCTTAGAGCTTCATTAATGGTTTTTTATCTTTTCGGTGTATTTTTTTATTTTTCGATGTCTTGAAAAAATAGTATGATTCGACCTTGAAGCTTATATTCATAAGAATTATTCATCCTTTTCAGAAGTCAAAAAACTATACATTCTTTTATAATTACAATATCACTTTGAAATTTGCTGTTCTTCCTTCTTCTACTTTAACTTGGGTTCAGGTTTTTTCTACACTTTTTCAACCATCCATAACTTTCTGCAATATGCGTACATTGTGGTGTTTTTTTCTTTTTAATGAACATATAGAAATTACTGAACTATCATTTTTATTTGAATTTACGTTTCATTTTCATTTAAATTTTTGTCAACGACACAGCATCATACCACTAGCTTCTTTCCATTTCATCCATTGTGTTTAAGCTACATATCCATCTTTATATATTATTATTCCAGTACTGGAAAATACCGATACTAGATAAAAAATAATATCCACAAGGAAAATGAAATTCCTGTAGTTAACTGTATACCATGAATCAAAAATTTTTATTTAATAATCCTTTATAAAAGGTATATAATTAAAATACCCTATCGGGCTACATCGCAGAACGTTTTAGGGCTAAATAGTCCATTATCAGTGTAAAATCACCAGGTATACATGAGTCAAGATGGGTAAAACTAAATATCTGGGTACAAACCCTTAAAAAGTTACAAAATTTGTTTTATTTACATTATTGTTAAAAATGCGTTGTGATGTTAAGTATTTAACAGATATCCAACTGGTGCGGTCCTGAACTTAGTTGATTAGGTACACCTAAAACTTGGTCTCGAAGTTTTTCATAGTTTTCCTATAGTAAATCTTTAAATTAATTATAAGAAACATAATCAGTAGTTTAGTTATTAGTGGTAATTTCAATCCAGTCATACAGTTTTGTATATTAAAAAGTGTTTAACAATAACTTGTTTTTTGGCTTATCTTTGATAAGTTAAAGACTTTATAATTAACACAGAGTCGTACCGACCCAATTACAATATAATGAAACGTAATAACAAAATTAAAATAAAAAAGTATTTAACAATTTTATTCGATGGCCGGTACTTCTGACTACAGGGGTCCTGCAATGTTACCCGATCAACAAACACCATCTTACTCTACAATTACTCAACAGAAAGCAGCTACATTTCCTTCCAAGGAACAAGCCATTATTATCCCAGCAGTAGACACACTAAAACTAGAAGACTACGTTACAGCAGTAGGAGCACTCGTACAGCCCAAAAATGTACTCTTTTCATCGAGAATTTCTAATAGCAGAATCTGCATCTACCTCTCCAGCAAAGAAGTTGTTGACACCTTTTTAACAGATCACGGAGGAATAAAACTCGGAGATAATGTCATTAGAGCGAGAAGATTAGTCACTCCTGCTAATAGGTTACTGTTGTCGAATGTTTGTCCGACTATTCCTCATCACATCATCGAGAAATATGTTGCTGAGAAGGGCTTCCATCTACTTTCACCGATGTCTTTCTTAAGAGCGGGAATCCAAGACCCTCAATATAGTCACGTCCTAAGCTTCCGCAGAAAGGTGTACTATACACCTGTCGACAATCTTGTCATTCCTAAATCAATTCTCGTTGACTTCGATAATACATCTTACCGAATCTTTCTTTCTGATGGACTAACCTGCTATCTCTGCCATCAATCTGGTCATATAGCCTCAACATGTACCAATATGGCGATTCAGTCAAATACATCCATACTTACATCCCAAACCGATCAAGAATCTATTCCTTCTTCCAATGCGATAGCTGAAAGCAAAAATCACTCTGTTCAGAATCAAACGGAAAACACTTGTGACGTAATGGACTCCCAAAAACGACATACAGATATTACCATACAGAAACGTTCTCATTCTGAAACATCGACACCACTTGGTACACCAGCGGCAGAAAACACAGAAATAGATTTTATAAAACCAAAAGCAATATCAACAAAAAAGTTAAAAGCCACTAAATCTGATACAAAAACTACAGAAATAGTTTCTACAGAATCACTTATCCAACCCGCAAAGAAATTTATTGATGAAGCTTCAACTCGGTTCGAATTAAACTATACAGAGATAGTCAGCTTTCTGGCAGATGCACATGGTTCCCCCAATCCAATAAATATCGCACTAGAATACACGAAAAACATATAAGAAGTATTAACAATACTAACAGAAATATATCCCAAACTCGTAGACAGACGCATTATATCTAGAATTACACGAATAAAGAGGAAAATACGTCGTCAGTTAAATATAGAACAAATTGAAAAAGATGTCAACTCCGAAGATACAGATGTTTCTCAAAAAAGCACCAATTAAAAAATAATAATAATAAATGGGACTGACGCACGAACACCTACTAAGGAAGGAACCTCCTAGAATATGCTACGCCTGTGACACCAATATAACTGTAGGCCACACTGTTATAGACTGTCCATTATCTCAAATGGAAAGACAAGCTACTGGACTACCAAGTGATATAAAGTGCGCTTCTGACAGTGCGGATTGTGACAAACTCATTAGGTTTTTAAAGAAAACGAAAATAGAATAGAAAGATATCCAACTGGTAATTTTACACTGTTAATGGAGTCTTTAGTCCGAAAACGTTCTGAGATGTAGCTCTATAGGGTATTTTAATTACATACTTTTTATAAAGGATTTTTTAATAAAAAAATATTACTTTTTCAAATAATTCCACCATTACAAAGTTACCAACTTATTTATGTAAGTAGTTTGATGGCAAAAAAACTTTATGACATTGATGCATCGATGTTTTGAAACAACGACTTAGGACTATCGACGTGAATAAAACATTAGTCGTCAAAATATCGATGTTTGACATTATAACTGTATCGTCCTTAACTGAAGAAAATATTTTTTTGAATTGTAACAAATCATTGTCCATTACACGAAAAATATAAAACAAACTTGATATTCTTAGCTATTAAAGTACACTAATACAAAGGTGTCAATTATAATTGTTCTTCAAAATAGGAAAAATATTTTAATATTATTATATATAGGTATAGTATATTTCACGAATTTGTGACTGTTTTGGATAATTGCTAGACACTCAAGAGCCAATGGTCCACCCTACTGTACAGCATAAGAAGTACGAAAGTAAATTACTCTAGTAATGAAAATATGAAACAAGCAATTTATAAATTGAATAAAAAATCCTTTATAACCTTACTTTATAGAATTAATAAGAAGTTATTTATAGCGAATCTTTTTGCACTGCACATTTTAAGCGGAAATGTTTGTTTGCCTAGCAGTTTATCTTTTTAGCCGTTTACTGCCCACCCCGACATAATACAAACAAACGACAATTCACACAGTTCTTCAGATCTCTTGGAAATAGATTCTTGGCAGGTGCAGACTACAATGTTAAACATACCCGTTGGGGATCTAGACTCATTTCTCTAAAAGGAAGACAACTTTATATGTGTATGCAAGACAACAATCTTAAAAACATATTCACGGGACAGAAATAAAATACCAGATTTGGTAGATTTTGCTGTCACCATGGGTTTACCAAAAAACCACTTCTTGTTATGATCTGTCCATTCTCCTGTTTTAATAGAAGTTCAGAAATCCTTCACAGAACACCTCTGCTAAATTAACTAATAAATCCACAAATATCTCACTAAAAACAATCCTGGAAATTGACAATTCCACAGAATATCTTAACAAATCCATACAAGAAGCTGCATGGGAATCAATGACAATCAAGGAAATAAACCGTCCTACTCATGAACTACCCAATAAGATTAAACAAAAAATGATTGAGAAACGAATATTAATACGTAGATGGACCTGGCGAGAGCACCACCACACAAGATCCATCTGAATAGAGCTGCAGCACAGTTAAAAGCGTTATAAGATAACCACAAAAATAATGGTATACATTCTTGTCTCAGACATCTTTCGCCTATAGAAGCTACCGAGTATTTACTCTGGAAAGCAACCAGGGAAATGGAGAATAATGGAAGATATAAATAAATTAATATTGAAAATCCTCTAAAAAAATTTACACTAAACGAAGTCAATAATATCATTCACACTAAATTAAACCCCAAAAAGTCCTCAGGATATGACCTAATTACTGTAATAACCTTAAAGGAATTACTAAGAAAAGCCCTACTTTATCTTACACAACTGTATAATGCCGTATTAAGAACAGGACATTTTCCTCTAGTTTGGAAATTAGCCCAAATAATATTAATTCCAAAACACGGAAAATCCTTGGAGGAAATAAAGTCTTACAGACCTATTAGCCTGCTTCCTATTATGTCTAAAACATTGGAAAATCTGTTGTTATCCAGAATAGAGCCAATTTTAATTAACAAACAAATAATACCTCATCAACAGTTTGGCTTTAGGGCACAGCAGGCTACCACTGAACAAATTCACCGGGTTTACGAGCAAATACGCCAATCACTGGAAAACAGAAAATATTGCTTCGTAATCTTCTTAGACATCTCCCATGCATTTGACAAGTCTGGCATAATGGCCTTTTATCAAAATCAAAATATCATTTCCCAACAATTACTTCCAAATTATAAGGTCCTACCTACCAGACCGCCATTACCTTGTAAAACATCACGATGAGTATACCAGACTTTACCCAATTATGGCTGGAGTCCCTTAAGACAGTGCCCTCGGGCCAGTGCTGTACCTGATATGCACTTGCTGACTTACCTACATCACGAGAAGATACAACAGCAACTTATGCAGATGACACAGCAGTAATCTCTTCTCATGAAGACCCAGCCGTTGCATCACACAGAGTACAGGCTAACCTAAAAACCTAACGCTACAGACGTTTACGAGACAACGAGACAAAATATACTCAGGTAACATTTACAAACCACAAGGAAAACTGTCCTCCGGTATCGTTAAACAGTTAACCTTTGCCACAGAAAGACGACATAAAATACTTGGAAATGTATTTGGATCGGAGGCTCACATGAAGAAAACACATATTTACCAAGCGAAACAGCTGGGTCTTAAACTCAGCAAACTACACTCAGGTGCAAAAAAATCGATCCATTCTTTATTTCTTATTTATTTG
The DNA here is from genome assembly GCF_040954645.1 of Diabrotica undecimpunctata. Taxonomy (NCBI): domain Eukaryota; kingdom Metazoa; phylum Arthropoda; class Insecta; order Coleoptera; family Chrysomelidae; genus Diabrotica; species Diabrotica undecimpunctata. The sequence goes on from NC_092812.1 coordinate 56,372,783, forward strand.
AAGTCGTATAATTTTAGAACATTAAATTACGTATGTAAATTTAGGTGTACCCTCGTATACGAGAAATAAAATAATATTTTTAATATTGCTTTTTATATTTCTTAAAACAAATTGGTATTTCAGGTTTTTGTGAAAAAGGGTCTGAAGCAAGTAGATATTCATTGAATGTTGTTTTTAATTCAACAACTATACTAGTGTAGTGATTTTATTTTCAAAACGTGTTATATTTTTATTTAATTATCCTTCCTAAATGTCTCTAACTCCGACAGATGCTGCAAGGGCGGTGACTTTATTTCAAGATGGTCGTAGCCAATATTATGCAGCTGAAATGTTGGGTGTTAGTCGATCTTCGGTTCAAAGAGCAGTTCGGCGTTTTAGCGACACCGGTAACTTCAAAAGAAAACGAGGATCATGTCGTAGAAGGGTAACATCCGAAAGAGATGATCGATTTCTGGTATCATCATGTTTGAGAAATCTGCATCTAACTTCAGTTAAACTAGCAAATCGTCTTAGCGAAGTGAGAAATGTAGATGTAAGCAGATGGACAGTTCGTCGACGACTTGTCGAAGGTAATTTATTATCCAGAAGGCCAGCCCTATCTCCAATACTATCCATAGAACATCGCAGAGCTCGCATTTCTTTTGAAAGAGAACATGAAATTTGGAGTGATGCAGATTGGAGCAATGTATTGTTCTCAGATGAGTCCAGATTTTGTCTAAGGTCACCAGACGGCCGAGAAAGGGTTTGGAGAATACACGAAGAGCGATATTTTCAATGTAATATTGCGGAAAGAATAAGTTATTGGGGAGCTCCGTTATGGTTTGGGCTGGTATCAGTTCAGAAACCCATACTGATTTAGTTATTGTAGATATAGGTTCTATGACTGCTGCAAGATACATAACAAGTATTTTAGATCTGCATGTGGTACCTTTTGCTCCTTTCATTGGACCTAATTTTATTTTTATGGACGACAACGCGCGTCCTCACCGTGCTAGAATCGTCAACCAATATATAGAGGAGATGGGAATTGTCCGTATGAACTGGCCAACTTGCAGTCTCGATCTCAATCCGATAGAACATCTATGGGATATGATGGGAAGACGTCTTCGAGCACGAGTACCCCGTCCAAACAACTTGGCTGAACTTACAGCTGCTCTTCAAGAAATATGGGACCAATTGGATCAATTTGATATCTAGAGGTTAATTACTTCAATGCCTAGACGTGTACAGGCTGTTATAAGGGTCCGAATAAGTTTTGAATATTCTTGTATTTTTGAGTTTTGGCGTATGTCTCTATAAATAAATGATTTTTTTGGATAATCTGTAAAAATATTTTAATCTAACATATACTTTTACATATATACCTGATTTAAAACTAATATCTTCAAACGTTTTCTTTTTTCAGCAAATAATACCCATGGATCGATTTTTTTGCACCTGAGTGTATATTGGTTGATAGGCCGGAAGTCAAAACTTAATCGACAACAAAATTTTAACATTTAAGTTATTTTAAAACCCATTTGGAGCTATGGAATTTAGCTAGAACAAATGTCAACGAAGAAGTCACCAAACTTTGCCAAAGATATCAAAGAGACTAACAGATCACCCCAATAATCTAACTAAAAAATATAATGACAACCAATTGGAAGAAGGCTCAAATGAAAGACCCCATTCGATCTGTTAACTATAATCTAGAAGCAGAAGCCTAACCAAACCTTACGTGACACGATTCTAGTAGAATACACAGAAGATTTTCAATGGGCAATTTCCGACATTTTTTTTTTCCTTAATAATATTTGTATTGTTAAATATTGTCCGATAATTTACTTATTGTAATTATACTACAGATTGGAAATATATTGGAATGTTAAAAAAAAGTTGTTTTAGACGAAACGTGGATTTTTTCTGTAGCCTTGTAAGATTGTTGAAATATTCTGTCTGTCATGCATTTTTTGGTTGCATTTGCATTCTTAAATGCCTATGTTATTATTAAATTGCTGCTAATGAATAATAATGAAAAAATGTATTTTTTTTAATAAATGTGTTCCGAATCGAGTATAAATTTTTTAAATGTGTTGCTAAATTGTTTGACAATGATTGGCTTACTTCATTTTTGTTATTATAATGGGTTTTAAAGTAAATAAAATACATTTTAGATAGTTAATTCAAAATAGTTATTTTATTACTTCATAAAATATTTATTGTATGTTGAGAAGTAGAATTTATTACTCGTTAAAACGTTAACTCACGGTTTTATCGCGGCGATTTATCTATAAATATTTCCGAAATTTCCCTCCAAAAGGTGTAATAATTCCATTTGATTAACTCATTAGTCTAATATTAATTTATATCCTTACTACAAAAAAAATTATGGAAAATCTCTCTTCTAGATGATTTGCGCTAAAGGCCTTGTAGTCTCCTGGCTTCTAAAAACTTGGTTATTTCCCTCCATTTTTTTCGGTCACTTGCTTTCTCTCTCTTCAATTTCTCACGCCTATTTCTGACAAGTCTTGCTTTACTGCTTCCAACCACTTCTTTGGACGTCCTCTTCTTTATTCCCCATTTCTCCCTTCTTCAGTATTGTTTTAACATTTCGATATATTATCGCATTCGTATAATGTGACCAAGCCATCTAGCTCTTTGGGCTCGTATTTTTGCCGTAATTGCTGGTTTTCCATACATCCTCATTATTTCTTTATTCTTCTTCTTCTCCAAATATTCTCTGCCGTCTTTATTTCTCCGAAGATTTTTCTGAGCACCTTTCTTTCCCAGATCTCTACTTTCTTTTCTTTCTGCTGGTTCATAATCCACGTTTCACTGGCATACATCACTGTGGGTCTGATTACTGTCTCGTAGGCTCGCAGTTTAGCTGTTCTTGACACATTTTTTGCTTTCAGAAATCTATTTAGTGACCCTATCGTTCTGCTCCCTTTCATTAATCTTTTGTCTATCTCGTTTTCTTCTTTTCTCGTGTTCGTTATGGTTACTCCTAAGTATTTAAATTCTGACACTTTTTCAAAACTAAAAAGACAGTCTCTGCTCCTTTCATTTTGATATATTTGTTATTATTTGTTATGTCTCCTCTCATTTCCATATATTGCGTTTTTGTTTGGTTTATTATTAATCCGTAGCTTCTTATCATCCGCGTACGCTATGCACTGTTCCCTGCTATTGAAAATAGTCCTGTTTGTTCTTATATTTGATCTTCTTACAATTTGTTCTAATACTAGGTTAAATAAATTCGTTGATAGCGGATCCCCTTGTTGTAAACCTCTATTCACTGTGAACTGTCTTGAGAACCTTCCTTCCATTGTTACCCTATTCATCGTGTTCCTAAGCGTCATTCTCGCTAGCCTTACAAGCTTTTCTGGTATTTCTAATGTTCTCATGGCCTCATATAGCATCGTGCGATTTAGAGAGTCATATGCTTGTTTAAAATCGATAAACAGCATATGTAATCCTAAGTTTTGTTCGTAGCTATTATTTTGTATTAATTTTAACATACTTATATGATCAGTAGTTGTTCTTCCTGACCTAAAACCTTTCTGGTATTCTCCAATCACTTTGTTATCATATTTTATTAATCTTTTCCTAATAATTTTTGCAAGTATTTTATAGACTAATTCTAATAGTGCTATATATACCTCTATAGTTTTCGCACTCCGGTTTGTCTCCTTTTTTATAGATAGAACAAATAAGAGCACTATTCCATTGTTTCGGCATTTCTTCCTTTTGCCAAATTATTAGTGTCAAGTGAAATATCCTTTTCTTCAATTTTCGCCACCTTCCTTAAAAATCTCAGCTGGGATACCACTTTTTCCTGCACTTTTGTTATTTTTTAGGTCTCTTATTATTTCTTTGACTTCATTCAGAGTTGGTTCCTCGCAGGTCCCTTCTTCATCTTCTTGCCAATTCTCATTTCCCTTAAGTTCCTCTTGTTGGTCCGTATTTAATAGATCTTCCGAAATATTCCGCCCATCTGTTTAATTTTTCTGTTGTTTCACCTAGAAGTAAGCCTTCTTTGTTTCTGCAATACTGTGGATTATTCTTTGTAGTTTCTCTGTATTTCTTAACTTCTTGGTAGAAATTCTTCTAGATGATATCGGTTGTAAATAACGATGACCCAAATACATCGGCAGGGATATCGATATATAAACATGATGTTTTTCGTCCAGCTCATCGATATTTCTGAAATAATATTTTATTTTTGCCATCTCTATACAATACTAACTACATCTTCAAACGAACATCTTAGATATTCAATTTTTGCACTACTAATTGTTAGACCTTTTCCTTCCTTCCTTCAAGAATCTTTCACCACTCTACTAGTCTTTCAGCAATACCATATCATCAGCATACGTCGGTCAATAAGTCCCGAGCATAACCATGAGATGGCGACTCTAATAAATTTTACATTTGACATAAAAGAAAATAGACAATTAAGGTTTGATTTCGTTATATGTAAATCCGAAATCGAATTCAGGATTTGGCCCAAATCTGTGTTTTCTAAACATTGCAAAACGATTTATATTCTCGTTTCCATTTGACATTTCGGTATTACTAACCTTCAAAAGCATACTCTCACAATGTTCATGTCATTCGAATTATTTTTTACCCAGTTACACTATTTGGAGTGCACGCTATTTTTGTGATTTTTATAAACAATGGATTCAAAGCAATTCCGCGTGTTGATTTATCACTTATTTCATGGGAAAAAATACCGTCCAAACCAAGCAATGGTTTAAAAAATGTTATCGGTACTGTGCTTTATCGATTACAATCATTAAACGATTGTTTGCAGAACTCAAACGCGGTCATACCGACACCAATGATGCTGCGTGCTCCGGAAGGCCAAACGATGCAGTTATTCCCGAAAAAGTGCTGAAAATTATTATGAAAAACCGCAAAGTGAATTTGCCAGGGATAGCTGACACTCTAAAGTTATCAAAGGGTAGCATATTGACTATTATACATGGAAATTTCAATATGAGAAACCTGTTTTCCAAATGGGTGCCGCGTTATTTCACACCAGAGCAAAAACAACAACGAAGTGATGAATCTCAGCACTGTTTGGACATGTTTACTCAGAATAAGTCGGAAGTTTTGAGTCGGTATGTTACAATAAATGAAACATGGATCCATCACTTATCTCCGGAATCAAATCGGCAGTCATCTGAGTGAACAGCACCCGCAGAAAGCCGTCCAAAGGGACGAAAGATGCAAAAAAAAAACACCGGAAAGGTTATGGCCTCTGTAACTAATTGAAACTCAAAGAATCACCCTGTATATATGTATAATATATATATATAAAATATATTTATATTTCAAATTGAGACAGAACAAATTATATATCCTATCTTTTCCATAGGTTACGGTAGAATGAAAATTGCATCTGTTGTTGATCTGTCTTGCATAAATCCAAATTAATTTTCGGTTTTATCGCGTATCTGTATAGCAATTACTCTGGACCATATGTTGATATGTGCAATTTCAATAAAGTGAAGAGCATATTACGCGTTTAACATCAGTTGATGCTATAAAATTTTACACACAACTTAAAAACATACATAAAATCATTATAATATGAAGTACTTCTTCCAACTAAATCGCTTTTTTAGAGGAGAAAAATTTGTCAACATCTGTCGTAAGAAAAAAATGAATATAAATTTTCACTTATAAAATAAGTAATTTCACAGAACTGAACAAATGAAACGGAACATTATATCTGAAGATCCTGAAATATAATAATAATACCAAACATAAAAGGCTTATCAGAAAAACTTAAAAGGATAGGAAATAACTAGAATGTTTAAAACAACCAACCAAATGAGATCTAAAGTACTTTGGAATGCGAAAACCTTTATTTGGGCGAAACTTCAATGCCACCAGCTATAAATCTTACATTAAGAATAGAAAATTTTGATGACAGAAGGATGACAGCTGGCGGTAAAGGATGATAAAAAGAATAAGATTAAAGAAGCCACCCTCATCTTATAGAATGCAGGACTGGTTCCCGATATTAACAGAAGAAGGCACTAATAAGAAAATACCATTGATATGGTAGCAATACATTTTTAATTTTAAGAATAATATAATATATGAAATCTGTTTGGGGATAATAACAACACCTTACAGATATATATTTTTGACAGAGATACCAGGTATATTATTTAATATTTAATAAAAACTGTATGTTGCGTCCAGAAGAAAGACAGTTCATGTTCCAATAAACATCACATATCAAACATTTTTCTGTAATTCGACAAACTAAGTGTAAATGAAACAGGCAGCTAGGTTGATGATATAAATAAGAAGATGAATTTTTTAAGAACATCCATCTGAAAATGTTTTAGAAAAGGTATTTGGGTAATATTTGAACCGTTATTTAGTAGACCAAGGAACCAAGTGAATAGGTACACGCACGATAAAAAGGTGTACTTTACATTGCCCAAAACTACACGTCAATTACATGTACCGCTTACCAAAGATATGCATAAGTGTAGGCAGTATAATTGTGAATGTACCTTACATAAAATAAAAGTTTTCTTTTAATAAGAGGTGTTGATAAGATGTTTATCGATATCAAATCGTTAAAGACTTTATAATTTATCAAAATTGGCTACATTATTTATTATCTGTTCAAATTAAACAACAACATATATTTTTCTAAAAACAAACAATAAAAATAAAAATAATTGTCTAGTTTTGTATCTCGTGTATAATAATAATTACCGCAGCTACTTGTTTAATTAGTTTGTTGGGTACTGTTACAAGTTTGTTGTAAATGCAAAGAAGTGAATTCTCACTAGGATATCATGCTGTGAACTAAAATGTAGTTCAAGCGTATAGAAAATGTGCATAATACAGCACTATAAACGTAAAGATTGAAATGCAATCTGCATTTCAAGAGAATACAGATCAGAGTTTTACTAACTTTGTTGCACAAATATGTTATTCTTACAGGTTCATACAGTTAAAAGGGGCTATAAAGTATATTTTAGAGACGAAAACAATCCAGTATAGTACATTTGAAAATTATTGATAGTACAAATTTTATTGCACGTGAGATAAAACCCAATATAACATCATAAAGCAGTGACGGAGATTTTCTAAAATAAAAGCCATTATAATAAGGGAACTTGTGTAGTAAAAATGTCACAAAGGTCTAATTTTAATCCTATGGAAATAAAGTTTCACTTAATCGTGTAAATGAAAACTTTAGTGTTAAATTTACATGATGCTCTTGTACATGAACATTTTACAAGTACTCTTTGGAGTATAGTTTCTAAGTGTTCAGTTATGACCGGAGTTGGAGAAGCAACTATTTATAAACTTTCAAAGCAACGAAACAGTGGAAGTATTACAGAAGTATCTAAAACGTCAACAAAGAGAAAACCCATTCATATAGATGATAATGTGAAATAATCAATTCGAAGAAAAGTTCATTAATTTTATTTACAAAAAATGATTGCTACTTTGGATAAAATTTTAGTGGACATTAATAAAGATGAATCTTTGATAAACGTTAAAATAGATAAATTGTGGAAAACTTTACATGGATTAGTATTCGTTTATGAGAATAACAATAAAAAATTTGCGTTCATAGAAAAACAAGAAATTATTTGTTGGAGGAGGCAATATTTAAGGAAAATTCGAAAATTGAGGAGAGAACGCAAAAATATTTTTTATTTAGATGAAACATGGATAAATGAAGGGCAGTTTGTAAATAAAGTTTGGCAAGATAAACTGGTTACAAATGCTCGTCGGGCATTTATAGAAGGTTTGTCTGTGATTTCCTATGTTTGGTAAGAATTGTTCTCTTTTTCGATTTTTGCGTTGAGGTCACAATTTGGGCAGGAATGGTATGCAGTATCTAATTCTTGCATGCACATTTAAGAGGCTATATTAAAAAAAAGTTCCTTTTAGTCTCATGATACACATTCTGGGGATCACCACATGAAATCCTCTTATAAGGTAATGAATTGGTTGCTCGTGTGAGTCCATTTCAAACTAGGAAGTAGAAATAATTTTCATACTTACAATCTATTTATTTAGTAAGCGAAGACCGGTTCCAACCACTAGGTTTCTGGTCATCATCAGGTCACCGGTAAAGTACAATCTTTAAAATGATTCCGGAACAAGGTCTATTGTTAAGGTGTGTTTCAAATGCTCATCTATGCTAAAGTATCGTCTAAGGGTTTTCAACTTAGACATGGACCTATAAGGGATGTTTCTTGAGAAGCTAGTCTAGAAGCTACTTTGTGTTCTGATTGATTGGAAAATAAATGAGCATTTGAAACAAGCTATCTTAACAATAGACCTTGTACCGGAATCACTCTAAAGATTGTACTTCACCGGTGACCTGATGATAGCCAGTGGTCGAAACTGGTCTTCACTTACTAAATAAATAAATGATGAGTAAGTCTGTCATTTATTTCTACTACCCAGTTCTCTTATAAGGTGTTCAATTTTTTTATTTAGTATAAGGCAGTTTTTTTAGCATCACAACTATAGAATATTATGTGCATTATTTTTTCTACAGTACCAGTCCCGGTCCAACTATTTCTTGCAGGGCTATTATATACAGATTATTCTTATCTAATGAGCAGATTTTGGAAAGCTTCTAGTCTTAATAGAGCCCAAGCTTAAACCTGGAGGTCTGAAATCCTTCTGTCAGGGTTTATTCCCTTAGCCGATTTGATCCACAACATAAATATCAAAAAGGAATTATTATCAAATTATTAGATGAGAGAGCTCAAAACACTGCACTGCATAACATTTCAGGAAGAAAAAAACAAAAATTTTAACATAAAATGTTTACCCGTTGTCATTTATAAACAAGGAATTTCACAAGACCGAAAGAAAGGAAACAACAAAACAACATAAGCATTAATAACCCCCAATAAGAAGGGATTTAAAGATACCATATGCAAAGGGCAATACACTGAAATCTATTATATCGAAATCCAAACTAGCAACACACGAGAGAGATCAAAGAACTGCATCTATTAAATAACCTGTGAACAAAACAATTTTTATGTGGGAGAAACCGCAAGACCACCATGTGTCAGGATAAACAGGCATGAAACATACATACATACAGACTTCGACAAATAACAGATATGTAATTTTTTATGTAAATGATACATCATAGTTCCCATTGTATTTTTGTACTTATTTTCCTAACCTAAAGTTAACTAACTATATATTTGTAGGATAAATGTCAGATTAGTAGAGATGCAGCATTTTATTCTCTATTTAAAAAACCGATGGTGACATTTAATAATGTACTAACGAGACATAAAGCTGTTTAGCATCATCACTAAAATATAAGATAATTAATAAACCTACACGTGAACACAGAAATATACGAAAACCAGTTTAATTTTATGCAAGGGATTATTGTATATTATTATATGACGGGTATAAGACATCCACAACATATATTAAGTATTATTTGTTATAACAAATGTTCATAAAATGCTTATAAATTTGTTTAAAAAAAAGACAAGACTCATAAATCAAACGTTTTAACAATTAATTAATATTTAGTCATTTTCCTGGTTTAATTATATTTGAAAATATTTTTCGCTTACATCATATTTAAGTGTGCATATATATACAGGGCGTCCAAAAGGAAAAAAATGCTTTAATAGAGTGGGAACCAGTATCTAGAGTAGTAAATATATATGCTCCTACCAATAAAAACGACAAAGATGAGAAGAAAGAATTTTATGAACAACTACAAACAATGTATAATAAGATTAACAATCAATATAGAAGAGATATGAAAATAATAATCGGAGACTTTAATGCAAAAATAGGCAATGATAATCCAGGACACGAACAAGTGATGAGAAATGAGGGAATAAGGGAGAAGAACGACAATTGAAATCGAATTTGTCGAACAAAATAAACTTTTAATAGGTGGAAGCATCTTTAAACATAAGAGGATACATACGGAAACATGAAAACATCAAACTGGAGAGTCAGTCGAAGAAACATGGAAGGAAGCATTTTAAAGAAATAAAGAAGAGAAAATAAAAAATGCATATCTAAAGATACTCCAAATCTGATAGAGGAAAGGAAAACAATCAAGAATAACTCCTAAAAAAGGAAGGATCGAAAGCAGAGAAGCCACTTGAAAGGCAAAAAACGCAGAAGTAAAAAAACAAGCCGAAACAGATAAAGAAACTATATAAATGAGATGTTGAATGTATCATAGAAAGAAAACGACCTATGAACACAATATACAATCACACGAAATCTGCAAGGAAAAACATAAATAAATATACGAGAATTTAAGGATCAATAATTATACAAAGATGAAAGGAATACTTCGAGGAAATATATGCTAAGCATGAAATAACACAAATTATACAAGATGAAGAAGAATCGCCAGAACTAGAAATAAATATTGTAGAAATTGCAAGAATCGTCAATATACCCATAAATCTAATAAAAGCGGATACTGAGCAATCAATAGAATCAATTACACTTACCAAAGAAGTGGAAAGAGGGATTGATAACAAAAAATACCTAAAAAGGAGACCTGAGTCGACGCAATAATTGTCGCGCAATAACACTATTAAGCGCCGCATTCAAAGTGTTGACCAAAATCATATTGGAAAGATTGAAGAAAGAACTAGATAAAAAACTGAGAAGTAACCACCACTGACCACATTTGCACCCTTAGAATTATTTTGGAATAAACAAATGATTGGAATAAAAATATGTATGCGAGTTTTATTGACTTTGAAAAGACCTTTGACCGACTAAATAAGGTAAAGATGTGCCATTTATTATTTGGCTTATTTATAAGACTCTAATTTAGTAAAATGTTTTTGCAATGGTAAAAATTACTTTTATTGGTTTTTTTTTTAATATATTGAAAATATAACTGTTCTTTTTGCATGTGGTACCTGCAGAATGGCTTATCATTATTATTTTCTGAGCAATAAGATTGCAAAAAAAGCTCTGTGTGATAAACAAATTAAATCAAATTTAAACTATTTGAAGAATCTTCTAAAATTTTTTTGTGCATTACAAGAACTGCTTAACTCAACTTTTCATGTAATATCAAAGCCCTAGGTTCATTTTTGCAAAAGTTATAGCAAATTTTTGATTTTCGAAATTTTAGCCTTATTTTTCAATTTCCAAAGCAACAAATAATCGGACCAAAACTCAAACACATCTACTAAAAGATGAATACTCTAAATAATATATTTAATTACCCTGTTTTTACCTGTAGGGATTAAAATGAAAAAGCTGCCAATTTTGAAGCTTATTTGTTAATAACTATTATATGCCTCCGGACTGTGATTTTGTATTTATAATGTATTAGGTATATAGTACCCAAAAAAACCCATTTGCAACCTGACTGGGCCAGTGTCCCGATCTTGGTGTTGTTTGCCTTATTTCCCTGGTGTACTGGTAGGAAAGCCAACATACGGAAAAATACAAAGAGTGTTTTCATTAAAACTGCTGATATTTTAAGTATGTCTATGTTTTATAACTATCTACACCTTTTTTAAAATACGTCCATATTTTTGGTTAACTCGGTTCATATTTATGCACATATTTTTCATCTATTCTACTGATTAGACTTCCTGTTCCACATAATTTTTAAAAATAAAATCTCTTACTGTCATATATATTGGCCGTAATGTTTGCAAACTAACAAACTAAATTTAAACCTAACTTTTTATATTTAAAAGAGAATAAACGAGTAAACAAAATGCAAACAACGTTTTGCTGGCGAGATGCCAATTCTGAGCAACCGTGTGGATCGTAGATAATCTTCCACAAACTTTACAAATTAACGATCTATTATTAGCTAGTTATTGCAGCACCGAGATTTCCTCGTGTTTACCTTCCTATTAACAAGCATCTGCCCCGACCTAAACCGGCATTTAGTTAGGTATATAAAGTTATTAATTCATTAGCCTATTAGGACGATATTAAATATTAATATACTGCCCTGTGTTAGTTCAATATCGTCAATTATATTCGATGACAAACAATTATTTTTTCAGTAATTTTGATTCCTTTACAGTATATGCTCTAAGGTAGCGGGTAGATACACTTAACGATCCCGGTAAAGTTAGGTCTACTTCAGGGTCGCAACCCGTGGTTCACCCTCACTCCCTTTAACCGACAGGATACCATGTCCCCACCTATCATCCATGTAAAATGACCTCAAATTTCCTAACACACCCTAGCATCCTTCTACCAACCCGCACAGGCCAGCGTGATAGAGAAAAAGCCAATAATCCCCATAAAATGGGAAACGAAGAAATTGCAAAGCCCTCAGTCTCCGGCAGTCCCTTGAAACCAGGCTATGACAGCAGTCTCGTAGGTAGAGGAACTGAGGGTGCTAAGAATACCCGGTGTCGACCAACGACAACGGCAAAGAATATGGTTTATGGCAACATAGAACACCAGAACATTGATGAAGGATGAAAAACTTGTAGAAATTGAAAACGAGTTGAAGCATATATAATGGCATATACTTGGATTATCCGAAGGACAGCGAAAAGGTGAAGAACAAATGGCACTTATAAGGGATTTAAACAAAATTAAGCCATAAACTTCTGCTAGAAAATCTGCCTAGTGGAAGTTATAGAACAACTCAAAACAAACGTTTTAAGCTTTGGTAAATGTTTTTATGTTAATTTTTGACCAAGATATGGAACTTTTAATAATGCGCTCTGAGGCGCACGGTCAGCTCGCAGCGAATGCGGGCGAGCTTAAACCACACGCACACGCGTAAATAAATTTTCAATATCTCGTCAAAAAATGAACATAGAAACATTTAATAAAAGTTTAAAATGTTCGTTTTAAATTATTCTATAAATTCCATTAACCAAACTGCCAACGTTTACGGCTCAAGAGTTTTAACCAAAATTGAAAGTTAATCGCACGTATGAACGCTGAGTTATACTTTGCGCAATCGGGCATTCTTTCCCCTGCGGAAAAAACCCCATCTAATACCTATTTTGCAATTGTTTTTCACAAAATTTGTTGTAACTTCGGTTTTAACAAATCAGATCAAAGTTTACCCAACGACATTTTGTTCGTTTTTTTAAAAGGAACAATTCTCATTTTGGTAAAATTAAATATCTCTAATAGTTTAGGAGATATAATCATTTAAACAATTAAATTGTTAATAACAAATTATCTGACGGGTTTTCAACCTGGTACCCTTGAAAAATCGACTCTACGTACCAAAAAACGTAAAAAACGTCAAGGTACCGAGGGGACACACTAATATATATTCAACCCCCTGGCTTCTAGAGTATTGTTTCACATACTTTTACCAATGCCCATTTTGTAACATTGTTTACAGCTGTTGTAGATAAAGTAAGCGTATGTCATTTTACACATGTTATTTCTGGCAAATTCAAATTTTTTTTGCTTTTCACTTCAGCTTATCCAAATTTCATAGTTTTAGTAATTAATTATTTAACAAATAACATACATTTAATAATTTTCTCTACTCGGTAGTTTTTCTAACAATCTTAAAATGACACCTTATGCACCTGCGGCCGACGGCAGCACATGGACCACCTGCTCCAGTGCATTCAATGCCCGTTTCCGTGCACGATGGACGACCCGTGGAAGGCCAACACCAAGGCAATAAACTGCGCCCGCTTCTAGGCCGAACACCTGAAATGATCACGCTTGGGCATGGATGGAGTAAAAAAGTAAGTCTAACATCTGGAGTGGTAGTTTCTTTCCGGATTTTTAAATGAATCCCTCGTGTTTTTATAATAGTCGAAATACCCGTTGAAAGATTCCTAGTGCTCTGTATTCACATTTTTGTAAATGAAATAATAATTCTTTGTTGGTAAATAAATTTTTAATAAATACCCAGTGGCTTACAGGTTCAGAAAGGCAATGTAAACATATCAAGTACTTCTCTTGATCCTAAGGTCAAATAATCACGATTTTTTTGCCAGTATAAAAGTCAAAATTATAACAGTATCCGCTAGTTCCAAAAAAATCCAAAAATTTATAGCCGAATCGAATAGGCTTTCTACAATATTCCACAATAATTTCATTTACTTTATTCTTATATTTATTATTTAAAACCATATTCGTTAAAATATTAGTTACTGTGGAATAATTTCTCCTAAATATGATGAAACAAAACTTTTTATGCAAATCGCAAGAAACAAATGTAAAATTAGGATAAGAAATATAACGACTTATGCACATATTTACATTCAACTGAATGCTAAAATACTGCATATTTTGATAACGCTAAGTACCAGTTACCGTATTTATAGATCATTATCATTATAAGTGGGTCGACAATCCGTTGTGGATCTTGGCGTGTTTACAAAGGAGTTGTCAGTCCTGTCGATTCCTGGCAACTTCCCTTCATCTTCTGCTTCTGACCCTTAGAATCTGTAAATCTTCTTCCACATCATCAATCCATCTCTTTCGTGATCGTCCTCTACTTCTTATGCCCTCTGGTTTTGAAAATGTTAATCTCTTCGTGTATTCATGATGTGACATCCTAGCAATGTGTCCTGCCGATCTAAGTCTCTACACTTTAACGGATTTCACAATATCTGGATCGGTGTACAAATGATATAGTTCAAAGTTGTATCTACGACGCCGTAGCCCATTTTCATTTACGGCCCCAAAAATCTTTCTAAGAATATTTCTCTCAAAAATATCAAGAAGTCTTTCATCATTTTGAGATAAGGCCCACGTTTCAGCCCCATATATAAAAACCGGTCTTGTATATATTAAGCTGTACTACACGTTTTATTTTTTTATTTTTTTTTAACATGTCTTTTTCATCATCCTTTTTTTCTTCCGTTGGAGCATAGATGCTAATAATGATGGTATTAGCGAACTTCCCTTTAAGTCTTATTCGACATATCGTATGATCAATGGCTTTGAAAACAATTACACTATATTTGACTTTGCTGCTTACAATAAATCCGGTACCAAAGTCGTGTCGGGTAGGATGTCACTGTAGTAAATATTGCAGTTATTTTTTTTTCAGGATGCCTGAGCTAGTCCACCTGATTTCCTGTAAAGCAATGATATCTGCTTTGGCTTTATTCAAAGATCAATTACTTTATAGATCAGTAAAATAAAACTTATAATTACGATTTAACAATTTATATTTCTGAGATTTATTCATGAGTAGACTTCGGCAAATATGCATATTGCATATTTTGCATATTGTGCATATTTTATGCAAATATTTCATATTTTGGCATATTTGTATAAAAGTTTGCATAAAGTGCATAAAAGTTCAGATTTTTATACTGTATTTGAAAATTTTTAAACATACCAATTTATTTCAATTCTTCTATAAAATTTTGTAGTCATTTTAATCAAGAAATGATCTAAGTACGTAATCTCTACAGGTACAAAACATTTACAATTTCAAAGAAGATCAATTTAAGTAGCCCTCAACATTCTTAGAAAGTCTCGGTCACTGAGGCATTCAGTTATTGGATAATCGCTAAGGGTTCGCTCATTTGCATTTTATGATCTAATCCCCAAATCTATCTACAATTTATTGTATCTTAACAGCAGGTAAACGGCTAATAGTTTTGTTCCTAATTTAGGGATTTTCCAAAATCTCCCAGTTTATTGAATTAGGTACCTAAACATTTCTAATTTGATGATCAGATTTGTAAATCATTTTTGTTTTGATATTCAAAGCGTAAACACTCGTTGTGAATAACAAAAAGGAAGATTGTGATTTTATAATGCCTAAAACAACCAGTGCGTTAACTTGGATTAAACCTTATAAAGAGCTGTCTATGGATATGGGAAAAATCTACTGTTCAGTCTGTGGCAAAATTGTAAGTATCTAATATTTTCTATTAAATATCTAATATTTCATACATACAGGGTGTTTCCAAATGACACTTACAACGTTTGACTGTAGATACTTCTCGAAAAATTGAACAAAACGATATAGTTAATGAGGGGTCAAACTTATTTACTTTTCGAGATACAGGGTGTTAAAATTAAAAAAAATTAAATTCTTTTAGTTAATAACAACAATAACTTTAAAACCAATAAACGTATTTACTTGAAATTTAGTACTCGTAGGTTGTTTTTAAATGAAAAATAACTTCCTTTAGTGAGAAAAAATTGTCCATGGTACAATACAATGGTGTGTATTTAGAAAAATTTTTCACCTTTACTTTTTTTTATGAAGTCAGCTATTCTAAAACACAATTATTTTTATTGTAATTGAATTAACAAAAAAAAAACTTTTGTTGAATTTTAAAATAAGTTATATGATGTACTAATGGTTAGTAACAAAAACTAATTTGTGGATTAATACTGCATTTAAAACACTTAGCGAGTGTTTTTTTTTCCAAACCAGTTATTTGATTAACCAAAAACACCTTGTATATTTTTATATTTTAAAGGTTGGGTTAAAATAAAGGTTTTTATTTTTATTTATAGATAGCATATGAGAAGAAATTTCAGATAGACCAACATGTGAGAACTGCTTCACACATTGCAAAAAAAGGAAAAATAGGAGGAAAACATCAAACTTCAATGGCTAAATGTTTCCAATCTACTTCAAAAAAATTAGATGAGCAAGAAACTTTTAATGAAGACTTGTGTCGCGCATTAGTGTCTGCAAACATACCGCTTTCAAAATTAGCAAATGTAAATTTTAGTTCGTTTCTAAAAAAATATTTCAAACTTAATGTTCCAAGTGATCGGTCTCTAAGAAGAAATAATGTGAACGGGCTATACTCGTCGGTGTTAATTAATATTAAGGAAGAAATTGCAGATAATTATTTTTACATATCTGTAGACGAAACCACTGATTCCTCAGGAAAGTATATTGCTCATTTATTGATTGGTGTTCTTAAAGAAGATACCTTACCAAAATCTCATCTTATTTCATGCCAGCAACTTGAGAAAACAAATGCTTTAACAATTTCGCGTTTTATATAAGAAACATTAGCAACTTTTTTTCTTCCGACAACTATTCCTTCTAATAAATTACTGCTTATTTTATCGGATGCTGCTCCTTATATGGTGAAAGCAGGACAAAATTTAAAAATATTTTTCCATGTTACTTGTGTAGCGCATGGATTAAACAGAGTTGCAGAGGAAATACGAAAAAAGTTTCCTCTTGTAAATACCATGATATCCAGTGTCAAAAAAGTATTTCTTAAATCTCCTATAAGAATTCAACTTTATAAAGAAATGCTACCTAACATTCCTCATCCACCACAACTTATTTTAACGCGATGGGGAACATGGTTAGAAGCAGCTAATTTTTATGCAGATCATTTTGTTAAAATAAAGAACATAATTGATACGTTAACAGATGAAAGTTCCCAATCTCTTTTGGATTCTAAACAAACTTTTCAGAGTAACTTGCTTCCACAAGAACTTTCATTTATAAAATCAAATTTTAGTTTTGTTCAAAAAACAATTACTCAGTTAGAATCACCAAAACTGTTATTGTTCGAAAGTACAGCATTAATAAAAGAATTTGCGTCATGTTGTCGGAACGTTAGAGGTAATATTGGAAAAGATATTTTAAAAAAATTTGAAGCTACTATGGAAAAAAATAAAGGTTACCATATTCTTTCTGAAGTAGTCAGTATTCTAGCTGGAAATATTTCGGAAACAATTAATTTAAAACCAAATATTTTGGTTAGTTTGAAAAATGCTCCCGTTACATCAGTTGATGTTGAACGAAGTTTTTCCATATATAAATATATGTACTCAGACAAAAGCCACAAGTTTTTGTTAGAAAATTTTGAACACCACTTGGTCATTTATTGTTACCATAATTCTAAATAAGTTTATTCATACTTAAAAATGATGTAGTTACTTAAAATAAATGTAAATCTTAATGAATAGTAGGAAATATTTAGTTATGTATACTTTTTTTTTTAAATAAAATTGTTACTATTTTACGATTTTTTTATTTATTTGTATGCATATTTTGTAAAATATTTGCATATTTTCGGGTAAACACGTGCATATTTATGCGCATATTTTCTACATTTTTATTTGCATATTTGCCGAAGTCTATTCATGAGTATTGTTTATAATAAACACAAATTACCAAGAATAATCCAGTAAACTATAAAAAAGGGCTGATATAAACTTTTATTAATAAATGTGTAAATCTAAACGAAGTCAGCAAAATTGTCCGATGTTTATAATTTTTTTATTGCAAGGATATTGAAAATATAACACAACAACAATTATAATTCAGTTTACTACAGCCTAAAATAGGTAGGAAATTTTTTCTTTAAATTTAAACAAATTTTAAGGGTTGAAAAAAATAAAATTTTCAGTAATCTATAACTAGGGCGCTGGCCTATAATGGGTAGGTAAACGCAAAGTAGGTGTCTCAATCTAGAAAACTGAATTTATTGATTTTACACTATGAGACACTCCAAATATTGTTGGCTTAAAGGCACAATTTACTTTTGATCAATTTTGTTTTTGTGTTTTCATGTCATTATTTATATTGCTAATAATTGAATGTTAACATGCCGAAGATTGTTTTCATAAAATTGACTATAATTAAATTCAAACACGAACAACTTTCAACTTTTCCACTTGACCAGCTATTTTCCCAACAAACTGACGAATAAAGTTTAATAAAAGTAAGTAATTGTACTCTGAAAACTTGTTGAAGTATTTTTGTAGCATTATTTTATAAAATGAGCATTTAATTTACTTTATAGTCTATTTATTACTAATTGAGCCAGCAAATAAAATATGGGGTTCACCTGAAGGTATGTAATTACATTCTTTCTCTACTGCTCAGTTTTATCACATTCCTGAACTAGCAAATAAAATATGGGGTTGATCTGAAGTATTTGTTTGCAAAGTAGTCATAGTATATAATTATATCGTTTTTCTACTGTTTGATTAAAACAAAAGAAGAATCTTATGTTAACTAGATCACTAATTTTTCCGATATATGAACTTTAAGACAATGTTGTATCGAGGTTCATTATCCTAATGGCCTCTTAAAAATGATATTAAAGTAATAAAAATAATCCCCCCGTATAAATCTTCTATTGCTGAAAATTTGTAAGTTATCATCATCATAAATCATATAGCTCCATAATGGAGGAAAGGGCACATAAGTGTTTTATTAGCAAAAGCAAATAATGAGTCTCGTCCAATTTTATTGATTAATGTTCTCCACTCTACTACTGTAATTAATTTAGCAGATGATTACGCATTAATATTTTTGTATAGCTGTATTATAATTTTGTAAATAAATATTTGATAAATATTCCAAATGCTTTTATATTTGTTCAATTTTGAATGTTCATGTGCATAACTTTTTTATAAAAATTGGTAATGATTTTATAACTCTAATTTTCTATGTAAATCGGGATATCTAATATAAAATTCGTACGGTCCTTGAGCATAGCACGACCCTTTCAAAAGTTCAAAACTAGAGCCAAGGCATTATATCATACACGCGGTTTTTAAAAGTAAATAGAATATTTTTGAGTAACAGTTTATACTGAAAAGAATATTGCGTTCCGATAGTATTTTGAAATTGATCCTTTCAGATCCGTTCAGAATAGAGCTTGTTCAATCATTGGAATTTAAAGTAAATTGTTTTTCTATGAAACGACTAAGACATTATTATTTGCGAAAGACATGAAATTTTAGAATTACAGTTCAACTATTGTTTCTAATTGAGCGATAAAAATATTCACTACTCTCAACATAAAGCAAAAACCAATTTATATACGAGTCAAACGTACAAATACTTTAAACCACATAATGTAGCGTAAAACACGTACCTTGATATTTCAAACCAATTTTTACAACCAGAAAAAGTAATAAACAAGTTAACTGGAAAACAGAGCAGTACTTTCATGGACAAACTTACAGGCGAGAGGTTCACTCCTATAAGCAGAGGCATTAAATCGACTACATTTTTTTGTATATATATAATACCTCACCAATTCTTTTTTATTCGGCCTTGTATATATAAGTTGAAACGTATTTTTTTTTTTAATTTTTCCAAGTGACCCGGAAATTGTTATTAACAAATAACTCATAACAAAAAAACAATTTTCCGAATCGCTTCGAGTAAATTTTTTAAGGCGTATCTCATCGAAATAAAACACTTTTTCTATCTTAGTCATTTTTAAGGTTATTTGCAATTTTTTTGAAAGAATGCCTTGCATTAGTGATTTTTTTCAAAAAACCTACTAAATGAATTACAATTCTATAAAAGGTTTTATAATATTTAAACCTTTAGGTACAAGTAAGAATATTTTGACAAGGATAAATGTATTCTATCTTGCTCAAAACATGGAATCAAATATTTCAAATATGTATTTCGAGCATCCTATCGATGTATATGAGAATAAACGTGTGATAAAACTATGTTTTTAGCAAGATATACACCACTTATCCTTGTCAAAATACTCTTAATTATACGTGAAGGTTTTAAGATTATAAAGCTTTTTGTAGAATTGTATTTCATTTAGTAGTTTTTTAGAAAAAAAAATCCCAAAAATTACTAATTAAAGGCATTTTTTCAACAAAAAATTGCAAATAACTCAAAAAAAAGCATTATTCGAAAAATTACCAAGAGAGAAAAAGTATTGGATACTATTTATTTGTGGGACTTCTATGAACTCTAAGGGGTAAAATATGCATTTTTTGATTCAGGTTCTTGCTAGGCCTAACATAGTTATAAAATAGTACCATAAAATGGTTAAAGTACATTGGATAAGCTTTAATTTAAAGCTTTTATAAGTTTAATTTTGATCAATTATTATTACATAATTAGCGCTCGAAGTTGAAGAACAATACTTATATTTTTTTGTAAAAATGCTTGTATAATAATTTTTAATGTATTAGATTGAAGCCCTCTTAATCCTAAAAAAAAGATGAAACCGGATAGGTTTATTTGTGGCTAAGATATGATAATTTTTTTATCCCAAGACGAATTTTTTTACCTATCCTATTACTTTTTAGAAAAAAAAAATCGCAGACACCTAATCTAAAGCGCATTCTCTTCTTAAAGACATATTTGATCACTATAATGTAAAACAAAATCTAAAATATTTTCACCCCTTACTTATTACATTAAGAATATGGTTTTCTAATTTTTTTATAAACACTTAGAGCTGGAACGCCCCCTAAACATCGTAGCAGTTTTCAATTTACAGATTATGATTGCTGGCTTTAACCTACAATTAAAAAAATGCCTGCCACTTTATTTATAAAAATTAACAAACAAAATCGGCGGCATTCGATACCCAATGACCTATATTTTTAAAAAACGTTGACCTGCTGCAGAATAACTGCTCATTCATGGTGGTGGGCGAATTCCCTCCGGACGAGGCGGCTCGCAAGAAGATCGAATTCGGAAATTCAAATCGGTGGAGCACGGAAAAATTTGCAATATCTCGGTAGAAAATGGACCGATTTCGATATTTTTTTAATCTAGCTAAAACCAATAATATCTACTTTATTTTCTAATATCATGTGACTTTTTGCACCCACTCGATTAAAACTATTTTACAATAAATTTCTTCATATACCAACAACATAAACAATAACAACTTTGCAAGTATGAAGCTAGACTGGTTGTCTAAACAGACAAAGGTTTTTCTAGTTTTCGTTTTAATAATAATGTGTACTACTAAAAATTTGTTCTATTACTGTTAATATATTTTTCTAAAATAACACATTAAATTCACGATTTAGTTTGCGAAATCGCAATATGAAAGCAATGGTTAAACAATGATATTTTTGTTAAGTGCTAAATTCTAAAAATATTATCAACCCAGTTAAATTTTTAATATTTTTAAATAAAATACAGATGTTGTCATTTTGATCTCTTAATGAGAGTTAATAATAAAATTAAGCCAATTAAATAATAATTTACAAAAGTCTAAAACAATGGTTAATAAATTTGTGTCACAAAGTAACTAGAAAAAAAAAATAAAATAAATCAGTTCATGAAAATCCACGTGAAAAAAAATAATTTTTTGTCTATAATACGTTTTTTATAAAAGCATGACAAGCTTTAAACTAAATTTAATTATAAACTTAAATTATATATATAATTATATTATAAACATAAAGTACTTTAATAGGAAAATCACTTTCTGTGCAAAATAGTTCTAACCTGATAACTGTGACATGTTTCCGTAAGGCAGGTAAGCTGTGACAAGTATCCGTAACGGTGACGAGTCTGCTGACATGTTGCCTTCGTGTGGTGCAAACTACCCGTATTCGTTCCTGCTGCAATCCAGTCCTTCGAATCCTGACGACGGTCTTTTCACAGGCATCACTTACTGAACTAACGCTGGGTCCTCTGAGAGGGCTAAGACTGGAGTATCTGCCAGGCTCGTAACGGTAGCTCATTGACGTGGGTGTTGTGCTTGAGCCTCGCATCGCTGAAGCCTACGTGAGAATCTGAGATAGAACTAGGAGCACTACTGATTAAGTCTACTTAACGACAATGAAAGCTAATAGTATCAGAAATTAATATATTCTTCGGTTTTATATTTTATATAGATTTTTATATTTTAAAATAAATGATATAAAACTAAGACCTACACAGACAGAAAGTCTATGATGCACATAGAAACATGATAACTCCTATAAGTTAGAGAAGCAGAACGCAGAAGATTGGAAGAAAAAGTATACTTTAAAATTGCAAAAAAAAATTTAATAGTTACCTAGTTATTTATGAATCACTTTCTTTACCTCTACTTACAAATTTAATGATATACGTTTTGGAGGTTTATTACTGACTCAGCTAACAGCTTTCAATGTCTTTCAGGAACGTGAGCGATCTGATCCACAAACAATATGCCGACACAACCATAATTCAATGAAAAATGTTTAAGGTGAGTCACATAATATGTAGTAAAAAGAACACAATAATTAGTATGTATTACACGATTGAGTACATAGATGATTCAAATTATTTAAGTCAACAAAGAGCTCTTGGTCTTTTAAAAGCATTTCCTAGATTGAAGTAAATTCAGCAGTTTCAAGAAACTGGCGTTGTGTGACTATGCTTTTAAATTACAATAGTATTCGAATATACTTATATTTACTGTATACACAGAATTTAGTTTTATTCTATTCTTATACACAAATATATTTCACGACGTATACAGTTCAGAACAAAACGGAGTAGGTATTATTTTGACCAACGAATGAAAGGAACATCTTGGATGGGTAACCAGAAGAAGTGATAGAATAACGAGTGTCCAACTGAATACAGGCAACCAACGTCAACATTACGTGCCTACGCCCCACAGGTAGGGTGTGAAAAACAGGAAAAGGAAGAATTTTGGAGAGCCCTTGATTTCGAGATGCTCGAGATTCCTGTAGACGAAAAGTGTTTTATTGGAGGTGATTTGAATGGACATCTTGGTAAAAAAAGAGCGGGAATAGAAAGAGTTTATGGAGGTTTGGGGATGGGAATAAGAAATGAAAAAGGAAATAGTGTGATTGACTTTGCAGTGACATGAGATTTGGCTGTCATTAACACGATTTTGATGAAGACTGAAGACTAGTACGTTACCTATAATGGGGGAAGGGAAAGTCAGATAGCTTTTGTGCTGTCTAGAAGAAGTCAGTTAAAGAGGTTGCGAACTGTAAAGTGATAAAGGGTGAGTGTGTAGCTAGTCAACACCGACCGGTGATAGTGTATACGGAGATAAAGGTGAGGCGGAAAGAAAAGCAAGTAGGACACCAGAAAGTAAATTGGTGGAAGTTAAAGGATAAGGGTTCGGCAATAGTCTTTAGGAGTAGAGTTCTGGAAGAGCTTGAGGAACAAGATAAGGTAAATGACTGATGGAAAGCCAACAGTAAAGTTGTGGTGCGAGTGGGAGAGAAGGCGCTAGGGAAAACATCTGGTAAAGGTCCTCCTTGAGATAAAAAACTTGGCGGTGGAACGATGAGGTGCAACAGAAGGTTAGAGAGAAAATAGAGGTTAGAAAGAGGTATGACATTTCTAAAAGAGAGGAAGATAAGAATATATACAAGGTGGCAAAGAGGGAAGGAAAGCGCGCTGTAGCTACTGCTAAGTAAAGATCGTCTGCACAGCTCTGGTACCCTCAAAAAATCGATTATATGCACCAAAAAACATAAAAACGTCAAGGTACCGAGGGGACATAAAAGTGCATACTCAACTCCCCTTGGCTCCTAGACTAGTTGGTTTAAATCGTAATATTTTAAGGTATAGAATCTACCGTTTCTTGTACAATTACTTAAGGACCACCCTGTATATAAAAAATAACCCCGTAAAATAATTGGTATTGCACATCATCACTTAGAATGTGCTAATTTGTGGACATTTCATTGAAAACTTTTAAAACAATCACATAACACTCATGCATGAATGTTATTCTTTAAGTAAAAAACCATGCCAATCTAAGTGTTTGCTGAATGTCAATAAAAGAGGAGAAAAACCGGATTTTTAATATAAAGACCAGAGAATGTTACAATTAAATCTTTGAATAAAAATTAGCATTTTAAGTATACATACAAAAGAAGCTCCAAGGAATAGTCATCAATGGTAGTGCAAAAGTATAAATACAAAAATGAAATAGGTATTATACTTAATTATAATATATGAAGGTCATAAAAGTATACAAAATCGACATTTTCTAGGTTGAATTTTTTATTAATTTGACCAATTATTGAAAAAATAATGAAATTTTAGATTTTTCGTAAACAGTTGACCTCATAAATTTGAATCATCTGGGGCTAAAATTTATTGGTTCTTATCTATTATTTCTGTTTCAGTTCGCCTACGTTCGACAGCTTTATTAATGGATATTACCACGTTTCGAATGAGTGGTATTGAATATTGATATAAAATCAGTATTTTTAAATATAAGTTTGGTATAAAAAGGTTAAACTAACACGCCATCCTGAAATAATAAAGAAATATGTTATTTCAAACAATGTTATTATCTCCCTTGACCATGAAATTATTTCCAGGTAGAAGCAGCTGTTATTATACTTATGTTATATGCAATTTGAATAAAACCTACAATAAAAACTACTTGAACATCAACTATTGTGTTAACGTCTACTTTAAGTAATAGGCAGTCAATTATAAAATCATCTCATGAGCAAAACAGAAAAGAACAATGATGTACTGAAGTGTGGAAGACTGATAGCAAAGATTTTCCAAGAGAATGAAGTGTTTCTTAATAAATTTTACAAAAAAATAACTCTTGTTATATAACAAATCCAATCAAAAAAACGTTTATGAATGTTTAATCGACTATGAGAATTACAACAAAATAGGAAGGAATTATATACTCTCTAAAAATTAAGAAAAGGATATTTTTCTTATATTGCTTAATATCTTTTCTTAGGCTGTAATCCAAAAAAATTGATAGAAAATCTAATAAAAAGAAGGTATTCCAAACAATATACCCTAAAGACTATGAAAAATATTATATAAATGTCACTGTGGCATTAAGTAAAACGTAATACCAAAAATTAACTGGTGGTGGTAAAGGTGAGTAAGAACCTAAGAAAAGAAAAATCAAGAAGCATCGCTTCGACAGAATTGATTATAATAATAATACCATGAAAAATATATACCATGGGGTAAAAAACAAAACATTCAGATCTACTATCAAAGTGGTACATACAGGCAAGTCAAGGAAAAAAGCTGAAAAAATCTTGTACAGGTTTTTGAAGATTCTAAATGGTATACCATGAGGGATAGCTCATGACAAATCCTTAAAAATCTACAGCTGATTTTGCTTTGTTTTGTTTTATCAATCATAAAAATTGAAAAAAAAATGTCAATAGCTTTGTTTTTTGAATAATAACATGTAATATAACTACTTACTTTAAATTATGCCAATTAATGAGTTATTGAAGTATGTTAAATCTCAGCTAGATCGATTATATAGTTTGTAAGTTATTCCATTTGTTTATCCCGTTTATTTGTAATTACTAATAAACACAACTACTGATTTTTTATCAATTTACATAAGAAAAATCGAAAAGTCTAGTGATAGGTTTATTTATAGAGATAGATTATTTAAATTATAAAGTATTGCTCACAATCTTCGGAAAAAAGCCCACATTATGACGACCATTTTATCATGTAATTAAAATAATGGAAAAAATGATAATTTTTATACTTAATCTACAATAAATAATTTTTTTTCGATGAAATTTATGTTGCATGGTTGTTGTTTGATAAGGGCATTAAATATGTTCGGATTTTCTGAAACGAATGCATTATCTATAAATGAAAAAAAAATTCGTACTAATTCTTTTTAATTGAAAGTTCATGGCATACCCTGGATATGTTTTGGTTATTTATTGAAGATTTATTCTGCGTAATTTTTTACTTAATTTTCTCTTTAAACTTTAATGTTGAAATCTTTTTGTTTACTAAAAAATCCTACTAAAAGCATAGGTGCTACATTACCACTATTTTTTTATTTGTATTCATTCCACACCTTTTAACAGTACAAATGTATTATTGTTTGTCTAAATAATATCTCTATCTATTTATAAAAATATCGCTAGACTTTTCTAGAGTATATATGTACATATATTTGTTTATATATCTGAAAATATACTTACTTTTGTCTTTGGTGCTATTTTCTAGACCAAAATGTGTTCCAAAGGTTTACACATATTCCGCATGTACCAGCCATCATATCTATATTAAATAGTAACATACATATATTCAATTCTATAAATGTTGAACGTAATGGTCTCCACTAACTATATTCTATCAACAAACATTCACGTGGCTTCCGGCAATTGTACAATTAAATATATTCCAAAGTTAAGTACACTAGCATACATAAACTTTATATTTTCATTTATATCATTTGGCGGACAAAATGAATAATAAATACTGTTTTTCCGGTAGGAAATCGCTGGTTTTATCCTGCTTCCTTAAAGGTGGTTGGTAATGTTAGTAGAGGTATTAATTCAAAAAGAGTATAAAACTGTAGACTTATCAATCCGTTTTGCATTTTATAGCTTTCATCGTGGCTTTTTAATACACACGTACAGTGTAATGGAGGTTATTATAATCTTTTCGCAACCGAAACGGAATAAATCAAAATTTTACGGAAATTTACAGCAGGGGCGGCTCAATAAAATATGTATTTTAATAGAAGCTTCCGCTAAAAACATTGTGAATTTAAGACTTTTACCTGTGCTCTCAGACGGATATATCTGGCCTATTATGGAATAGAGCCTATTATGGATTAAAAAAAATTTTAACTACAAGCCTAGTTACAAAAAGAACTAAACTAGTATACAACTCTTATTAAGCCCATCCTCACCTACGCGTCGGAAACATGGACGATGACAAAGAGCGATGAAGAACGTTTAAGATGCTTTGAACGTAAAATGCTCCGGCATATCCTATGGAGGAGTACAGGAGGGCGGATTATGGCGTAGACGCTATAATTTCGAACTTTACCGCCTGTATGACAAACCTGATATTATTAGGTCCATCAAAATAAACCGGCTGCGGTGGTTAGGTCACATAGAAAGAATGAATGATATGGAGCCGCCAAAACATATTTATAACCAAAGAATAGATGGAGTGAGAAGGAGAGGCAGACCCAGAGCACGATTTAAGGATCAGGTGGAGGAAGACTTGAGAATGTTGGAAGTACGAAACTGTAAAGCTAAGGCGAAGAATAGGAGAGAATGGAGACTTATCCTTGAGCAGGCCAAGACCCACCATGGGTTGTGGAGCCAATGATGATGATGACCTGTGCTCACCGGTATTGGCGAAGTATTACAACACCCGACCCTTATTAACAATAGCCGATTCTTACTTTAATCATTTTAAAAAAACTCTAAAGGGCGTACCTTTGGAAACATTCTGACGTGTTCGTATGAATTACCATTTTTTTTTTTCAATTAACAATTTTAAACCCTGAAAATCTGAAAACAAATACTGGTGTACAAATGCAAGTACTGGTGAACGTTATGACGACCTCGTTAAAGGCTTTCGCCTCTTTCAAGGTATGCTGTCCCCTTTTTTTTTGTTGCGGGGGATCTGGATAGGGGGATTAAGAGCACTTACGTAGTTTGGGGTTGGAAAATGTGATAGAAGCTGGGTTTTTGTAGATAGTTTGCTCGCAGTTTTTTCTCAGGTGGGTGGTCTCTTGTTGGTGGGATTTGATTGGCTTGTATGCTTATTAGAAGGTTAGTTACTTTTTACCATTTAATGTCTATTCCATGCAGTTACTATTTAAACAGTTTTGGGGATTGTTAGGAACGGTTCTTTGATTAGCGTTTTTGGCTAATGAAAGGTATTGCCCGCGATATTTCACTGGGATGGTTTCTAAAATGTTCCAATACTCATCAGAAAGTTCGTTCGTTCGTATGTTTTCCCAAATGTTCCATTCCCCCTGCTAGGCCATTCCCCCTGCTAGAAGCCTAGCAGGGGGAATGGAACTTTTGTTTCGGGAATTCTGGTGAGTACTTGTCCTGGTCGGTGGCAAGGTGTTTTGAGAACCTCTTTTTCTGTGTTGTTCGAGCCATTTATTGTGGAGAGAATGTATCTGTTACTTAGGTTAAGTATCCTATCATGTATTGAGTCTACGTTTGCTATTTGATGGATTAACGCTGAAGGATAGTCATGTTATTTACCCATGATTCTCCTCATGATTTTCCTTTCGGTGGCCATGACTTGATTTAGTTTTATTTAGTAGTGTGTAGAATTTCGCTCTGGACTCGATGATTGGTCTTAATGAAAGTTTTATATGTGTGTAGGAGAGTAACTTGACAAGTGTTCCCGAATTTACAACTTATGTTGTTAGGAGTTTGGCTCTGTATCTTGCCCTGTCTAAGATCAGCGTTCCAATTGTCTTTGTAAATCGATACCCAGGTAGGACACTGACGGTCTGAAATCGAGTTTTTCTCCATTAGGTTTCGTTGTTCCAACTCTAGGTGGAAGTATTTGGGGTTTCTAAATAAGGTAAGTTGAGTTTTTAATGGATTTAAAGTTACTTTCCATTTCTTGCAACAATCGACTATTTGGTCGAGTTGGTTTGTGCTCTATCGAACACAGAGCGTCCTCTACCGTCGACCCTATAACAGGATACTCTCAGACGACTTGTGGGGGATTGGGAGGTCGTTATTATAGACTGTATAGAGTATTGGCGCAATTATTGAGCCCTGAGGTACTCCTGCAAGAGGAGTGAATGCGGTGGATAGTTGGGTTTCGACTTTGTAGTCAGAGCGGTTAAGTAAGATTGGATTATTCTCAGGAATGGAATGTGCACGGCGGCTTGGTGGAGCTTTTCAATCAGTCCTGCATGCCAGACCTGATGAAACGCCTTTTGCACATCTAAAAATATGCCAATAGCTTGCCTGTTAACGTCTGAGAAATGAAGGTTGCTGCTTCTATTAATGTATTTTGTGTGAAGTAACCAGTTCTGAATCCAAATTAGAAGCTTGGAATGATGTTGAATGTTTCTAGGTGTTCTACGTTCCTTTAGGAGCCTCTCGTAGATCTTGCCTAGAGTGTTTAGTCGTGAAATAGTTCTGTAGGATTCAGCATTAGTTGATGGTTTCCCTGGTTTAGGGATCATGATTGTGCTGGATACTTTCCAATGGGTAAGGAGGTATTCCAGCTAGAGGCAGGCATTGTAGTTTCGGCTAGCAGCAGGAATATGGCTTCTGGAAGTTTTTTGAGGCATCTCCTGTGTATGCCATCTGGGCCAGTGGCTGTGTTTTTGCATAGGCTACACGGCCTCCTGACGGTATCGGAGTCCGTTAAGGCCACTATCTCGTGATATTTGGGCCTTCTATCGCTCGGTTTCTATACGGAATTTTTGTCTGAAGTTTGAGTTTTCAGGGATTATGAAGGTGGTTTAAAGTGTATCTTGAAGATTTCAGCCTTCTTTTTTATTTACAAAAAACCCGCTTCAACCTAATAAGGTTATTAGCGGAACAGTAACAATTAATTATACTTTGCTTAGTAAATTAAAGTTTAAAAAAAAAGTAGGTTATCTATAGTGTTTTTTGAATTTAAAATGTCTTTAAGATTGTTTGGAAAATGATACTTAATTCTGTGACGATTGAACTTTTCGCACTTTTCCACTAGCACATGTTTTACCGTAAGGGGTGAACCGCACTTATCACAAATTGGGCGTTCTTCGTTCTTAAACAAATGTTCATGAGAAAACTGGGTATGCCCAAGTCGTAAACGGGAAATAATTAGTCTGTTTGTAATATCTCATACTACACACTTCTCATAACTGTCAAACCCGTCTATACAGTCGTGTCAAGTAAAAACGCAGACTAATTGGCCTATAACTACAAATTCAAGATTACTGGAAGCTATTGGACGATTTTAGGAATAACCTTCATGCTCCACCATTATTCTACACGTGTATCGAGCTATTCAGCTCTCATCAGGAACACTTGTGGTAGCTTGGACTGAAATGAAAGGTTCTCAACTATTTGGCCGTTACACTAACATAACATGACTGAGTACGCTAGTAGCGAACTCTATATGAAGCAACAAGAAGTTAGGAGACTTCTCTTCGATAGCGAATTAAGTGAACTGCAAATCCAAGCTTAATGGAAGCTATGGCACGATGTTAAGAATAACCTTTTATTCCGACAAATACATCTACAGTTATCTATACCCAGCCTACTTTCATTATGATTTTTACTGTAAAAAAGGTTGAAGAGCTCTTAAAATTACTCTTAAAAGTGGATATCAACTAGACAGGGGGATAACTTACACTCACTACTCTTCAATAAAATAGTAATAGAGAGAATCACAGAAGAAACTGAACTGCAGGACAAGAATATGGACGTAGCAGAAGAGAAATAATTTGTTATGCAGACATCCTTCGCCCGTCGTCTAATATTAATTACGAGGAAAATACATTTCTTCTAGAAAAGAGTAATACCACTAGATTTAATAGAGACAATAGAAAATATATCAAGATAACGTATTAATGGTAAATTTGGAGGGAATCTGTCGAAACCAACTGCGTATGAGACGATACCGTGTGTAGGAAAAATACCTTCCAACAGAAAACAAACTATGATATAAATAACTACAATAAGGCCGATGATGTCAGACTGGGGGAAATAAGGACAGATACGACCGAAACACAAAGGTTGTTAAAGATGTGAGAAACTAGCGAGAGATCAAACAACAAATGTAGGAAGTGCAAATTGAAGCCTGAGACAAAGTTGGCCACAGGCAGATGCCTATCGAAATACGTCAGTAAAATATACTTTTTTTTTTCAAAAATAAATGACATGGTATTGCTATTCTATTGGGATAGTCTACACCTTTCGATCCGCTATAAGTAG
The DNA here is from genome assembly GCF_040954645.1 of Diabrotica undecimpunctata. NCBI lineage: Eukaryota > Metazoa > Arthropoda > Insecta > Coleoptera > Chrysomelidae > Diabrotica > Diabrotica undecimpunctata. Next base: position 56,404,112 of record NC_092812.1, read on the forward strand.
CACTATGTATCTTCACAATCCCACTCTCAACAATAAAAAATATTTTTAGAAAAATCAAAACTAGTAAAATATTTACATCAGAATATAAATTTTTTATGATTACTACCTACACATTTTATTAATTAAAATCTATGATTCATAAAACACACACACCTGTTGAATAATAATCAAAGTTCAGAATGTTATTTGCAGTTCTGCTTTGTAATGAAAATAAGGAAAAAGTTGCACCCAATAAAAAAATGAAGATGCACTGAAAGTATTTGATGACCCAGGTTGTTATGACTGGAAACGGCACGAGGACCTTGTTGTTCCTAATAATAACTGCATGATCTAACACAAAAATAGTAAGAATTCATGGGTTTGTATAATTATCTTTTAACAGTTTAAATATTGCAGTGCTGGATTGTGAGAGAAATTTATAAAATGCATACTGCATAAATGACGTAAATTACGAGTCGACAATTAACTATTTACTATAAATTGTACATAGTTAAATGTAGTTATTGAATTATTTATTCTCCTCGTTCTATATATCAAATATGTATGCAAATATTTATGGAAAAATAATGAAATGCAAAGAGAAGTACTTGCAATAATCGAACAATGAAAATCAAGGTAAGCGAAAAATTACAGTTTGATATAAAACCCAATAAATCTTTAATTTTGTTAAAAATGATGTAATTTTCAAATGAATGAAAATCGGCAATTCTAGAATTAGTACATATATATATATATATGTATATATATATATATATATATATATATATATATATATATATATATATATATATAAATTGCTACATCTGATTTCTGGAACTAAGAATTGTGAAACACCAATCCGTTTTTGTTTTAAGAAGAAAAACGATTAGTTCTGCAAAACATATTTATTTTCATTTCCAGGAGTTTGACCTGAATGCGTAGTGGTAAACAACGTTTGAACGTTTTCCAAAGAAAACAATTTAGGGAAACAGAAAAAGGATGAGACGTTTTATCGAATGTCTTCTTAGGAATAAAAGACAAACTGCAAAACAAATTATGTTTCGCTTGTATTTAAGATCAGGACAACCGTATTTCGATATTCTTTTTTTTTTGGGAAATAAAGATTTCAATTTTAATGTTTTCCAAGGTAATTTTTTAAACGACACATTCTCTGAAAAACATTCATTACTGATGTTGCTTTAATTCAGTACTAATGCGGTTTGATCACCTCAAAACTGTTGATAATAGGTGAAAGATAATCTACAATGAGTTATAAATTGTAAAGATTCGATATTCTCAGAAAGTCAATGATTGATGTCGGATTTAAGTGACCCAATAATTGGTACTTTTTTTAATGAATCATCGAATGCTGTTCGTTTGGTCGACTTCTTCGACGAGGAATTCTTTCTCTGAATGTGTGATAGCTTAAGTATAGTGCTTCTATCCACATTTTAATTTCATTTTTATGTTTAACAATGATCAAAAATAAGGTTTATAAGGTCAGGGATTAACAGTATATGACAAGCACGTTAAGAAATTAGTACTACACCAGGGAAGTAACGATTTTCCCAAGACACTCTTTGATACAGGTATCTAACAACTGCTTATCATAAATTTCGTGATAACAATATGTACTAAACAAAACATGCAAAATAATTAACATAATTTTTTACTTAGAAACAATGTAAATAAATTATATGGAAAAGTGGCACAATTTTGCTGAAAAAGCATAGAAAATCCTTTAAAATGAGAGTTTGTACAGTTATTTTGTTAATTTGTTCCATAGCTATTGCAAAAATTGCTTCAAAGGTCGATTTTTTTTAAACTATTAATAACTTTTTTAAAAATGCACAAAAAACTTAATTTTCGCGTGAGAATAAGGTCAATATCACAAATATTCAGCTATAAAAATTTTAAGAAGTTTCACTTAAGAGTTATTGCAAAATTGAAATTGTTTATCGCAGAAAGCTTTTATCTACAACGTTATTATGCGTAAACTATTGGGTCTACATGAATTCGGAAAGCTCCAAATAAATTGAAGATAAAGTGTTATCAAATGAAATCATTTAAGAATTAAAAAGTTTATTAACATTTTAAATAACTAATTTTTTTACTCAAAATGTTTGTCATTTTTACACAAATTCTCTTCTGTTCAAACGATTGTTGCAAACGAACAAGAGCTTATGTTAGTTAGTTACCTTAAACAATAAACTGCCTCGCATTACGGCCTTACAAAAAAAGACACACTTGAACTAGTATGCTTCCAGTATGCGAAAGCTTTGTCAGAGCAGGCAAATAGCAAAACCAAAGATCCAAAAGAATGGGTTACCGCGGAATCTGCTGGAGAGTTCTGGTTAGGTGGTTTTAGGAAACGCAACCCTACCCTAAGCTAAAGTAAACCCGAGCCTACGAGCTTTGCAAGGGCAACAAGCTTTAACAAAGACGATGTGAACAAATGTTTCGATCAATTACAGCTAGTCATGGAAAGACATCAGTTCCAAGCAAACGAAAAATTTTGATGAAACAGGTAATTCAACATTCCATGTGCCCCCTAAAATTCTATGTACAAAAGGAACAAAACAGGTTGGTTCTGTCACTTCAGGGGAAAGAGGAATTAATATAACGATGATAGCATGTGTCAATATTATTGAGAACAGCGTTCCACCAATGCTGATTTATCCTCGTGTTAATTTTAAACATCATATGCTCATTGGGAAACCAAGTGGTGCAATTGGTGGTGCAAATCCAAGTTGGTGGTCCAATGAAGTGTTATTTGTTGATTTTTTAAAGCACTTCATCAGACATGTGTAACCTACTCGAGACAAACCTGTCTTGCTTATTTTTGACAACCATGAATCTGATATCTCGATTGAAGCTTTAGATTTAGCTAAGAAAAACGTGGTTGATGTTAACCTTCTCACCTCATACCTCCCACAAGCTTCAGCCAGTAGAACGAACTATTCTCGGCCCGTATAAAATCCACAGCAGTGCCATGAGTGGTTGGATGTTATCTAATCCTGGAAAACCTATCCAGTGCTTACAAAAAAGCATTTACAAAAGAAAATATTGAGAAAGGTTTTCAGGTGACATAAATATTTCCATTTGAAAGAAACATTTTTACTAACAACGAGTTTCTTTCATCCTATGTAACTGATCGTGAACTGGTTCAGGAGATTACAAATGCTGGATCTTGAAACATTGAAAAGACTCAAAAACCAAGAAATGAAGTTATGTTGGATTCTACTAGTCATTTTGAAACTCGTGAGCCTTTAGCCCAGCCTTCATCATCGTCTACCTGTGACCTACAGATCCAATCAACATCAAAACAAATATCTAAAATCGTGACACCCGAATCCGTTCCAAAAGCTCGGGCGAGAAAGAAGATCACAAGAGGAAGACAACCTGGAAGATGCAGAATACTGACACACTCTGAAAAAAAAGGAGATTGAAGATAACAAAAATAAAAATAAAAGAAGTTCTGTCCCTCCTAAACAACTGTTTCCTGATAGGAAGAACAAAAAGAAAAATAAAGACAAAATTATAGAAACCTCTAGTTCTGAGGATGAAGAAGTGACTTTTGTCTGACGAAGAAGATTATGATATATCCATGCAACAATTAATACAAGAAGTTTTGGAGGAAGAAATTTATATATTCTTACAGGAGAGATTGAATGTGAAGAAATAAAACAAGACAATTATGTTTTAGTTAAGAAATTGATAACAAGAAGAAAATTGTTTATTATGTAGCAAAAGTCGTCAAAATAGACATTTTGTATAAAATTCAATATCTTATTAAAACCGGGAGAATTAAGATTCTCTTAAGAAATTAAACTCTATATAAAATACACGAGGGAGAAATCCTTAACCACATGAACCTCGGAGCGGTTGAAGCTTTTTTGAAAAATTTTTTTCCAATAATGTTTTTATAGCTCTAATGTTTTGTATTTATATATGTATTACTTTACTGTTATACTGTTATATTATAATTTGCTAAATTGATTTTTCTCAGTTCTTTTTTTAGTCCTAAGTTAGAACACCCTGTATCCCAAGGTATAACACCGTAATGTCCTCGGGATACTTAGCAAAGGTGAAGAAAATAGTATTTTACTCACTTATTATTTCAAATATTTTATATTTTAAAATATTAATAGATTCCCTAAAGCATGGGCTTTAAGTCAGTATTAACAAAACTATTATAAAATGTGCCCAAGTAATAAAGCAACAAATTGACAAAAATAACTTTGCAAACTCTCATATTAAAAGATTTTCTATACTTTTTTAGTAAAATTGTCTCACTTTTCCATATAATTTACCGATCTTTACCTTTTAGTATTTAAAATCAAGTAGCGAACTTACATTGTTTATATATTGTTTATAAGTAAAAAATGACGTTTAATATTTTGCATATTTTGTTTATTACATATTGTAATCACCAAATTAATCAAAAGCAGTTGTTAGATACCTGTATTAAAGAGTGTCACGAAAAATACTTTTATTTTGCTTATTTCTCTAGTCTATATATATCCCATAACTTCAAGGAGTAGATGAGTACTTAACACCAGTGATGATGACCATTCACATAAGTTATTCACATTCAATTTCTCCCAATATTCTACAAAAAGTGGAGTATTCCATGTTTTATGTTTCCTTTAACTGAATTTCATATTCAATGGATTTACATATGTATCTTTACACCTACATCTATTCATTACCAACTTTTAAAGGTATAATTTTGGCGGTATGATTTTATATTCTTTTGCTTTCAAATTTATTCTAATCTAAAAAAAATTCAACTTAACCAAATGCCACTTTAGGAACTATATTTAATTGTAAAAATAAATCTATACAACTGATAAAGCAACTATCCTCTGTGTTATTAATATAATTGTACTATACATTTGTCCTGCGTATGTATTCAACGCTACCAAAAATGGAGACCACTACCGTTATTCGTCGTTTAATATTCATAAATATACTTACAATGATAAAATGCACCCACATGTAGTTAACTGTTAATGCGATAACCCATTTTTGTCTGCTGTTACTACGTGATTCATAGAGGTACTAAATAACCTTTTTGATTTCAAAAATCAACAAGGTATTTATTTACCTTAGTAAAACGATGTATTCACATAATATTAAATTAATCAATTGCTACAATATTACCAATATCTAAAATAGCGATTTATAACGTTATTCTTCTTTAAGTAATTAAAAGTCTTTAAGTAATTAATCTCCCGAGATTAAGGAATCAGAAAAGCGCAAAGTTGCATTTTCAGCATTTTGCTTGAGTGGTATTATCACACAAATCATGAGCATACAATTCGGAAGAACGCTAATCTTCTGTAGCGGCAGCGCAAGTTTAGTGTCACCTTTTTTCGCGTGAGGCATAAAATTAAATATACAATACTTTTTAATGTAATTTAAGATTTAATATATAAATCAAAGGTTTTTAAACCTCTTTATTATCAGGCTGCACTATATATCAATCGGTTTTAAAACGTCTTGCGACGTTGTCCGATGCCTAATTTCCATGACACTCTATCATCCCATTGGCCCTCTCTAAGATCTCTTGCGCTTATCGCCTTCGTTACTCCCTCTCTCCAAGATTTCTTGGGTCTTCCTCTCTTTCTGCGGTTTGGTGGTATCCATTGCATAATTATTTTTGGGAGTCTTGAGTTATCCATCCTCTGGACGTGTCCGTACCATATCAGCTGTTTTCTTTCTATGTCTGTTGTTAGAGAGCCGTCAACCCCCATTCGCTGTCTTATCTCATCATTACGTATTCTCTCTCTGCGTGACACTCCTACTGATCTTCTAAAAGCGTCCATTTCTACTGCCTCCAGGCTGCACGCATAGCGTAAATAACACTCACTGATGATGATCAGATACCACTATTCCAGGCCATCGACAATTATAAAAGACGTTACAACCTTTTGTTCGCTAATCAAAAATACTAAAAATACGCTTACAACTTCAAAAACTGAGACTGGACTCTGCTCACTCAAATACCATCTCTGTAAAATGGACAAAATGGACAGAGCAACAAGCACACTCCGCGAAAATGCAAAGGAAATATACAAAAATATCTAGAACAGTTTTTTTTTTAGAACCTAATCAAGTAACAAATGTAGCTCCGAAGCGGATAATAACGTAGGTCTCTTAGAAGTCTAGAAAATTTGACTAAAACATTGATGTAGAGTATACTCAAAAGCCCTTTCTAAACAGTCTACGAAATCTTTTCTTCCCGTTCAAACAAAATTTGTGTATTCTTCATATTTCCAATATTGTAAACTAAGAATATTTTAAGATATAGTAAAAATGGTAATATAACTCATCAATATCGCAAATGAATAGATAATCATAAAGTTAAAAACTTAAAAAATGTATTCAAATATTTGTTTAAAACGAATGTTTAGCAAAAAAAACTTATCTACTGTTAAATAAATTGATATGAGAAGTTGTTCCTAGAACTAAAAAAGTGTAATGAACTCAATTTACATTGAATCATAGCGTTATGCTATTGTTTCAGTTCATAGGTAGGTAGCCTGGTGTCGATTAACAACTAATCTACTACACCTGTCACAAACATGTCTAGACAAACGCATTTTTCCTTACATACATTAATGGTATTTAGAAGTCAATATTTTCAAATAGACTTAAAAATGACAATATTAAATGTGTAAATTTTGTATAAACGTGTAAAGAATTCGACTACCCTATAGTGTATTTTTATGTATGAGAGAGTAATAAAACAATAAATTATGTATGCAAATCCCTAAACTGTTGATACGGGTGACTCAATGAAAAACAGATATTTGTCAACGAGTTTACAGAAGTATATAGGAAAACAATTTTAAATTGAGTATGACCACCAGGTATAAAGGTAGGAGCAGAATAGAATACAATAGTTGTGAGGGTTACTAATCCCTAAATAAGGTTGCCAGTGTCGGAGTGATGGAGGTTAACAGGTACTAATGAATTTGCAAGAAATGTAAGATGTTTATTTTATTGGTTATATATAACCAATAAAAGTTTAATAAGTACCTACCTATTTGCAAAATAAAGTTTAATTCTTTAGATAAAATAAAACGTTTTATTTTATCTATTTGCAAAATAAAGTTTAATTCTTTAGATAAAATAAAACGTTTTATTTTATCCGAAATGAGTGCATTCCACGAAGTAAGGGTTTCAACAATCAAACATTTAATTCTTTAATTCCAGGAATCTACGACAGTAATTGACTAGATAATTACCTTCTAAACTTATTCCACAGAAAATGTGATAGTGGGTTTTTCCATTTTGTATATAGGAAGGTCCAAGTGGCGTATTCAAAATTCTTAACAGTTCACTAAAAGTAGGTACTTCAGTTGCAAGGTGCAGTTTATTGTGTATACTAGTGTTATGGAAAATTTGGAAGTGCCGTGTAAACGCCGAAAAATTGGTCCTCTAACAGTTAATGAAAAAACATTAATATTTAATTGTTTTAAATCATTTACAGACAAACGTTTATGTGAAAGTGTTGATGAGACCGTTGAGTTAGTTAGCAGTACACTTGGTGTTGGGAAATCTACGATTTACAGAGTTTTCAAATGCCACGTAATGCTCCAGGGAAACCAAAATTTCAAATAGAATATCATTTTAAAGAAGGACTTCGACGGAAAGTGCATGAATTCTTCTTTAGACAAGAATTTCCAACATTGGATAAAGTTCTTGTCTCAGTTCGAGATGATAAGGATTACCCAGAAATGAGTCGAAGTACGTTATGGAAACTTTTAAAAGAAATAGGCTTCCGCTGGAAAAAGAATCCCAGAAAGTCTATTTTATTAGAAAGAACGATATTGTCATATAAAGAAGACATTTTCTAAGAACCATAAAGGAAATGAGAAACCAAAAAAGAAAAATATTTTATCTTGATGAAACATGGATCAACGAGGGTCATACACCAAATAAATTTTGGCAGGATGAAACTGTTACAAGTCAAAGGCACGCTTTTGTAAATAACTTATCTACTGGTTTAAACCCACCATCAGGAAAGGGACGCAGGCTGATAATAGTACACATTGGCAGTTCAGACGGTTTTGTTGAAGGTGGTTTATTAACTTTTGAATCAACTCGTACCGGTGACTACCATGAAGACATGAACGCTGATGTCTTTCAAGAATGGTTCGAACAAATGATAGATCTTCTTCCTAAGAACTGTGTAATAGTAATGGATAATGCAAGTTATCACTCCAGACTTATAGAAGGACTGCCCACAACCAAGTGGTTAAAAAAAGACTTGCAGAATTGGCTGAATTCAAAAAATATTACGTACCATCCCGGATCTATAAGAAAGGAACTTTATTCGTTGTGTGCCCTTCATAAAGAAAAATTTAACAAATACGAAATTGATGAAATTGCCAAAAATCGTGGAATGACAGTACTTAGATCCCCACCATATCATTGTGAATTAAACCCGATTGAACTGGTATGGGCACAGATAAAGAGTGAAGTTTCAAGAAAAAATACCACTTTTAAAATTCATGATGTTAAACAGTTGTTTTTGGAGGCCGTAAATAATGTAAAACCTGAAAACTGGGAAAAGACAGTAAATCACACTATTAAAGAAGAGGAAAAAATGTGGAAGCTGGACAATATTACTGATAAAATGATCGAGCCAGTTATTATAAATCTTGGTTCTGAAAGTTCATCTTCTGAATCTGATTTGGATTTGTAACAAGTAGCTGTAAGTTTTATATTAATATTTTTATTCATCTATTTAACATACCTTAGACGGTTTTAAAAACTCTTTTTCTCTTTTGTAATTTTTAAAAATTAAAAAAAATGTGAATTAAAACCCTTTTTAATGTAGGCCAGTCAGTTCTAATATAGTGTGTGATAAAAGAGGTCACTTTTGTTTACATACACATAACACTGAAATAATTCATTTATTTTTTACAATTATTCAAAGTAATTTTTCAATTAATCTTGAGCACGCCCATGGAGTGGTCGGAGCTACCAGTTAAAATTATGCTAATTACTCTCTCGTTCATAAAAATAAACTATAACGCATTCCTGTTGCATCATTCAACATTAACGGGAAAAAAAGGGAATGTGTAGTAAAAATTTAACAACAAAATTGTTGATATTGTCAAAAATGTAGATACTGAAGTACTACTATAGCAAACTTAATAAAGAATAAATAAAATTGATCACAGAATATTTAATCTGAAGAAAAAAACATACGAAACGTTACATCATGCAACAAAATGCATATTAGACCACTTGCCAGTCTCTGTGAAAAAATCATTGATTTCACGTAAAAATCTTATATAGATATTTGAAGGTTCTAAAAGTAATATGAGGAGTAGCTTATGACAAATCTTTGAAGACAACAGATATTGCTGTTTTTTTTTTGACGTACAAGCATAAAAAGTGAAAAAAACATTTTTTGACTATAAAACGATTCTTCTACATTTTAGATAAAAATGGTTCAAATAAAAGTTGTAGATCTTAAAAAGTTCTATAATTTGCGAGTTTCTAAATTAAAATTCATAAACAATTGATCGAGATAATTGCAAAAAACCCTTATTGTTGCAGTCAATTTATAAATGTTCATAGGCTTTGTTTTTTGCACAAACTCGGTCAATTGTTTATGTTTTTAGACACTTTCAAAAATAAAGAACTTTTTAAGATCTTCAACTTTTAATTGAATCATTTTTCCTAAAATGTATCGAAAGGTTTTATAGGCAAAAATGAAAAACGTTTTGTCACGTTTTACGATTATTTCAAAAAACAAAGCAAAATTAGCTGTACGTGTTCATCAGCTACTCTTTTAGAACCTTCAAAAACTTTGATTTTTCAGATGTTACTGAAATTTAACAAATGAAAATGGAAGCTTACTTATAAGACTTTGCTGCTATTGGGAACGATCGTAACCTCAACCCTTTTCCCTAAACGGGACATCCATAAGGCCATGTGGCTCTCACCAGACGGTCAAATAACCATATAGATCAGATAGACCATATGTTAATAGACCAAATGGCGGTAAAAAACTTAATGAATGTGACAGCCAGGAGGGGAGCAGTATGCGGTTCGGATCACTTCTTACTACAAATAAAATTTGCGAAGCGAAGTATGTAAATTACCAAGAAGAGATTTTATTATTTTCAAAAAATCCATGTCTATAAATTACTTCCAATATACATAATTTTAATTACCAATATAACAACTCCACTCTAGAATCAATTAATACTACTAATACACGTGAAAGCAAATTAGAAATTTTCAGAGCAAAAAATTATTCAAAACGCGATATTCATTTTGTCATGTTTTTAGATAAGTCTTCGTAAATAACGGGACATTTTAACTATTGTAGAAAACACGACATTCGTTACCGTAAATTTATTAGTAATTAATTAAGTGTAGAAAATAGTTAACCAGAAATCACCAAATGCCATGATATTCCATCACCATATTACGACTTTATTGACAAATTATTGTAATGAGCAATTTTTGTAATTATTCTAAAAACAAATAAATTTAAAACATCGACTCAAATGCGCGGCAGAACAAATGCAAAATCAACTTATTACCTATTTTACCACAATTTTATACACACCCCAATTATATATGTAGGTAATTTATAATTGATGGGGAAATATGAAGAAATGATGAACGAAATAAAAGCAAGTGAGGAAGGAACAAGCCGAAAACAATAATCAAGTAATGGAAATGGGGCAAGAGAATCATAACTTGAAAAGAGAAGGAAAGCAACTACAGGAAAGAATAGAATTTCGAAAAATGTTTACACAATTTTAAGAAGAAACTAGAAAATATGGCCTGACTATAAATCAAGATGTTCCTAAAGATAATTCATAAGAGAATCTACAAGCTGTGTGAAAGTCAAATTTCCCCCAACCAGTTCGGGTTCACACATGCTGTTGGTACTAGAGAGGCTTTATTCTCAGTATAAGTCTTATTCCAGAGATGCAGAGACGTTAACTGCAACGTATACGCATGTCTGTTGATTACGAGAAAGCGTTTGATCGAGTACAGCACTCCAAGATGATGCAAATACTAAAAGAAACAAGAATTAACAAACAAGATCTGAAAATAATTAGAAATCTTTACTGGAATCAGGCAGCAAATCTCAGAGTTGAAGGTGAACACACTGACTAGGTGAAAATCATGCGTGGAGTGAGCCAAGGCTGTATTTTGTCTCCTCTAATCTTCAATCTGTACTCTGGAAGAATATTTATCGAAGCTTTGCACGAAACTGAAAAAGGTATTCTACTAAATGGTTACCGGCTAAACAACATCAGATATGCAGATGACACCATAGTATTTGCGGACAACTTAGAAGACATACAAGTTCTTATGAACAAAATCACGTATTACAGTCAACAATATGGATTCAATATAAACGTTAAGAAGACAAAGCTTACGATAATTAGCAAGAAAAGGATAACAGAAGGTCAACTCTACGTCAACCAATCCTCTGTAGAAAGAGTGACGCACTACAACTACCTCAGCACCATAATAAATGAAGAATGGACCAACAACCAGGAGATTAGAGCACGCATCGGAAAAGCTAAATCCACCTTCAATCGGATGGGGGCCTTCTTCAAGAGTCACAACCTCTCTCTTGATACAAAAGTAAGAATGCTGCGATGCTACGTCTTCTCTGTCCCTTTTTATGGTGTTGAATCGTGGATCTTGAACGAAGATATGCGCAGAAAACTGGAAGCATTTGAGATGTGGCTATATCGGAGAATGCTTAAGATCCCGTGGACTGACCGAGTCACAAATGAGGAGGTTCTCAGAAGAACGAATAAGAACCGAGAGGTACTGACCACCATCAAATCTCGAAAGTTACAGTTCTTCGGACATATTATGCGAAATGAATCCAGATATGCTCTCCTTCAAGCCATCCTGCAAGGAAAAATATTTGGAAAACGAGGTCCAGGAAGAAGAAGAACATCTTGGTTAAAGAACCTCAGAATCTGGTTCAATACAACATCTGTGCAGCTTTTCCGCGCTGCTGCAGATAAGATAAAGATTGCTATGATGATCGCCAACATTCGTAACGGATAGGCACATCAAGAAGAAGATAAATCAAGAAAAAAAAAACAAGTATATGGAAATAAGAGGGGAAAATGCAGAAGCAAATAAATGGATCACTCTAAGGACAAATGAGAGAGCATAAATTTCAAAAGGTAACAGAATTTGAGTACCTTGGAGTAACAGTTACCAATAGAGGAGGTGAAGAGAGAGAAATAGATAAACGGTTGTTAAAGGTAGGAAAGCAGTAGGATCATTAAACACACTGTTGAAGGCAAAAAACGTGTCCAGGTCATCCAAGATTCAAACTTATGAAACAATAGTGAGACCAACGGTGTTGTATGCATGTGAAACTTGGATAATATATCAGAAAGAAAAAAGAAGTTAGAGATTTGTGAGAGGAAAATCTTGAAAAGTTTTTGGTACTATAAAACAGGAAATGGCGCAGAAGAAAAACCCAGGAGCTAATGGAGATGTACAAGCGACCCACAATAACACAAAAAATCAGGGCACAGAGAGTTAGATAGTTGGGGCATGTGTTATGGATGCCAAAAGAAAGAAACGTCCTAAGAGTTCTGCAAGCAGAAGAATAAGGTAAGAAAAGAAGAGGGAAACCACGAAAGAAGTGTTTTGATTCCGTCTGGACCAACATAGAAGTAATGGGAACAAGAGACTGGAGAGAACAAGTGAAGGAGCGGAAGAATCTAGTCGAAGACTATCGAAGCCAAGGGCCTCTAAAGCCTCTAGTGCTGTTACGTATAATAAAAACATATGGCATTGTAATAATAACTTTTTGATTAGTTTTTTGTATTACTAAATATTTATTATGTTGATAACATAGGACATATTATGATAAGACTGAAAGGTAAGTCTAACACAAGGACGAAAAAATAAGTGGATAGAAGTCAGATTCTTGAAGCAGAAAACACTAAACATAAACATCAAAAAAGGAATCATCGAATCACTATATGATAGAGCCCAAAACATCTGCTCCAACCAAAACGCATCATGTCCTGGGCTATGTGAAGGACCTGGACATCTTAGCACATAACACAGATAGTATGTATCAGGCTCTGTTGTATTCTATTCTTCTTCTTCAAGTGCCATCTTCGTTCCGAAGGTTGGCGATCATCAGGGCTATACGTATTTTCGAAACTGCTGACCGAAACAATTCGTTGCTGCTACAGCTATACCATTCAAGTAGATTCTTTAGCCAGGAGTTTCGTCTTCTTCCTATGGACCTTTTTCCTGCTATTTTCCCTTGCATAATTATTCGAAGCAGTTCATATCTTTCGCCTCTTGTAATGTGTCCCAAGTATTGCAGTTTTCGTTTTTTGATCGTAAATATGACTTCCCATCTTTATTCATTCTTCTCAAGACCTCGACATTTGTGACTCTCTCGGTCCATGATATTCTCAGGATTCTGCGATACATCCACAGTTCAAATGCCTCTAATTTTTTGGTATCAATCTTTTTCAACGTCCATGACTCCATTCCGTAGAACAGCACAGAAAGTACGTAACATCTCATCAGGCGAAGTTTCATTTCAAGGCTCAAATCTCGTCCGCAGAACACTCTCTTCATTTTAGTGAATATGGATCTGGCTTTTTCTATTCTTATTTTGATTTCTGCTGAGCTATCGTTGTCTTCATTTATAAAAGTGCCTAAATATTTGTATTTGCTAACTCGATCGATAATTTCATTGTGTAAATATAAATTTTGGACATTTTGTGTTGATTTCGATATTACCATAAATTTAGTTTTCTTTATGTTCAAAGATAGTCCATATTCTTCGCTGCAGTCTGCTATCTTATTCACCAATGTCTGTAGCTCTTCAAGTGTTTCTGCGATCAGAACGATGTCGTCGGCAAATCTCAGATTGTTTAATCTAACACCATTTATTTTAATACCTATGTATTCTATTAGGTTGGTATAAACCTAAATCCGGTGATTAAATTAAAATACCTTGGAGTTATATTAGACTTGAGGCATACTTGATATTAGATAGAACGAATAACCTAGAGAGCGGTGACTACGTTAATTATTTCGAGATATAGGATGTTAATGCATAGTCAACCAAATTGCGACGATGACGTTTCAGCTAGGCCGAGATTTACAAACAAAATTTACGAGAATTGGAGCAGGAAGGACAAAGGAAGACTCGGCCCGTGGGTCAAATTTAATGTAGCATAGCCCAAATTAAAGCTTTTTTTATGAACTTTCATAATATTGTACATATTTTACCCTAAAATGTTGATTTGATACAATAAAAATAATCAAAAAACACCGTTCTTTGCACCTCAAAAGTGCCATAAAAAAATTATAAACAGTTTGGAGTTGCCAACACTTAAAGGATACTCCAGGCATCGCCCTTCATAACGCTGTGCTGGTTTCAAAAATTCACTAATTAATGCTCAAAATCATTCATTTTTGTCTCTACAACTTGAACTAATATAGATAGATGGGTAGATGCTTTAGAGATGATGCAAAAATCTAGCAGATCAAAGATGTGCCAATTCCTAGCATCATCGTATGAAACAAGTTATCATATTCTTGGCATATTATAGTAGAAACCTATTTGGTTCGATGTGCTCCAATAGAAAACGAATACACCAAATAAAAATTTCTGTTCAAAAATAAAAGCATAAAAATATTTTGATTTACATTTTTTTTCTAATTGCTAATTATAAAAAGTTGTTTTTAAGTGTCTTTTAAATATGTCTGATAAAATTGAAAAACCAGTAATCATAACAAACTTCCATCCAAGGCCGTCTTAAGTCCGATTGCGTATTTGATTTTTTTAAGTAACCGACAACCAAGTATTATGGTTCATTTGATTCATTGCATACGCGTTTTTGTACTGGTCAAGGCTCTATCAGCCCATTACGGTCAAATAACGTTATAACAATTTCGCCAAGTTTAGACAAATGTTTAAGTCATATAAATGTCATTGTATTTATTTGGACGCCTACTATTTCTACATAAATTTTATTAACAGCAACAGCCAGCTAACAAAATAACATGTGGGCGCATGATCTCACAGCAAGGCGTAAATAAACTGAACTCTTGGTTTATTAACTTTTTTTCTTTTTTGTACACTGATCCGTGTCAGACGATAACAAACATATTTTTATTCATTAAATATAAACTATACTAGATGTCACACAAATAATAACACGAAATATGTAACAGGATATGTGTGTTGACGTTTATATTTAGTAAAAGAAAAGGCGCTTTTAAAAAGGCATTGTATTGCGATTCTATTTTCTACTTTGCTTTTGATAACCTGTCACTCCCGTAAAATCTTCTTACATGGGAAACAATGAGTCTCCTCGCATTAACTTTCTTGCTCTTTCGCTTCGATATCGATACATTTCCAAGAATATTTTACCGAAGGGAGTACAAGTGGAAAACTTTAGTAAGTAAGGAGTAATTTATTGAAAAGTGGAATTAACTAAAAAATATAACCAATAATTAACAATAAAAAATTAATATATTTAATTTGTCATATTATTTCTGCATTTAAAAAAACCTTGACGTGGATATAAGGATACATCCCACTAAAGAAATTACAGAATTCTCACTTAAAAGACAAGCAACCATTTTGAAAATATTTGAATTAAAGCGATGTTATGACGCCATCTTTAACGAGCTGTAGTTTCCTTAGGAAGTATTTTTTTATAAGATGATTTACGTCAAATCGACATGAAATAAGTGTCAGAATTTATAGGTTTTAACTTATAATATTAAAAATGGACTATTTAAGGAAAGAAACACGAAAAATTGTGGCAATGTTTGTAAGAATTGATTTAATACACTAACAATATAGTCCAATAAAGAACCTGAAAAATCTTATATAGGTTGTTATAAAGGTAAGGTTCTAAAAGGTAATATAATGGATAGGTGATGACAAATCCTTAAAGACGTGTAGCTGATTTTGCTTTGTTTTTTTTAAACAATCATAAAAAGTGAAAAAATCATTTTTTGTCTATAAAACGTTTTTTATAGAACAATTTTAAAGAAAAATGGTTCAAATAAAAGTTGTAGATCTTAAAAAGTTCTTTGATTTGTGTTTCTAAATTAAAATACATAAACAATTGATGATTGAAATAATGGCGATTAATGAGTTATTGAAGTGTTCTAAATCTAAATGAGGTATTTAGCAGATCGCAATCGATTATTTTAGATTCCTTTTTTGAGATATATTAATAAAATTTCAACATTTTATCAAAATTTTTATTAAAAAAACCGTTTGAAAAAGGCCCGACTTTTTAGCTTATAAACATTTATATTAACTTTGATATTTTTTATGTCACGCGCGTGTAAGTAGCCTCCTTGAAAAAATGATGAAAAAACACAATCCTTTAAAAAAGAGAACCTTGTACGACAAATGGGAACCACGATAGTAATTTTTTTCTTAAAATCATTTTTCCATTGTTTATTAACATTAAGGGCTGAAATTGACCAGATTATAAGCGAAGATCTAAATTTTATGATCCATTTTTATAATATACCGAGGAGTAAAAAGTTATAAAGCGGTAAAGAGATGGTACTCCTAAAATACGGTCCCGAGCTCCAGTTTTTTTTTTAGAATGGAACTTCAAATTGGAGTGAGCTGAAAAAATTTGCAATATCTCGGTTCCTAAGGCACGTAGAAGCTTGATTTTTTTTTTTAATTGTAGTAGCCCGACAAAACAATAAGAAATGTTCTATTTTCTCTTCACGGAAAAATCAATTAGTTAAATTTTTCCATAAAAAAGTTGAATTTTACTATTATTTCTTAAGAAATATTTAAATTTTATTGATTACTGTATACTATTTACATAAATATATAATCATAATTATTAATTCCTCCTGTATCCAATGTATCAAAATTTATTTTAAAACCATTTATTCAGAGAGTAGAAAAACTTCTTAAAAAATAAGTGATTTCATATTTTAATTTAAATAAACACATTTGCAGTATTAACTTATAATTAATAGTATATATTTGTATAAATAACATACATTAATTATAAAAATTTAAATATTTCTTACGAAATAATAAAAATTGAACAACTTTTTTATGCATAAATGAATTAATTTATGTTTTAGGGGCTTTAAGATTTTTCCGTGAGGTGAAAGTAGACCAGTTCTTATCAGCGCACTTCAAATTGAGGATTCATTCTTAAAAAACGTAGCTCGGAAAGTTCTTCCGTCCACTTTAACGTGGTGGTATTTATTTTACGAGTACGATCACTTCAACGGGTTATAACTTTTTACACCTCCTCTGTATATGTCATCTATAAATTGGATCATAAAATCTAGATTTTCACTTATAATCTGTTCAATTTTCAGCTCTTAATGTTAACAAACAATAGAAATATCAATTTAAGAAAATAATGCTATCTTAGTTCCTATTGGTCATAGAAAGTTCTTTTTTTAAGATTGTGTTTTTTCACGATCTTTTCAGCGAATCCACTTACAAGCGCATGACATAAAATATATCATAGTTATTATAAACGTTTATAAGCTAAAAAGTCGCTTATAAGCTAAAAAGTTTTTAAACGGTTTTTTAAATAACAATTTTAAAAGAATGTTTAATCTTAACATTGAAGCCTCAAAGCAACAATTACGTTCTGCTAAATACCTCTAGAGTCACTGTTTAGGCAAGTACAGTTGTTTAAATGATCGCTCTCTGGAATAAACAAATTGAATAACTTACAGACTATTTGGTCGATCTAGCTGAGATTTAACCACGCTTCAAGAACTCATTAATTGCCATAATTTCAAGTAGTTATATTACATGCCATTGTTCAAAAAATAAAGTAATTAATATTTATAAATTATTGCAAAAATAGGGGTTTTTGCAATTATCTCGGTCAATTGTTTATGCATTTAGAAACTCGCAAATTAAAGGACTTTTTAAGATCTACAAATTTTATTTAAGCCATTTTTCTCTAAAAAATGTTAGATGTAAAAAAACGTTTTATAGGCAGAAAATTATTTGTTTCACTTTTTATGATTGTAAAAAATCAGCTGTACGTCTTCAAAGATTTGTCATCAGCTATCCCTTATATACCTTTAAGAACCTTCTGTAAAAACAAACTGTGTAAGATTTTTACGTGAAATCGACGATGTTTTGTAAAGCTTTGAAGAAATATCATATTGGAAATCTGCTTCAGATTCACATAGTTTGGCTCTCAATTGTACGACTATCCCCTACACTAAGTAGTAGTAGTAAGACAGTATGTCAACAACTGACTATTTTTGTACGTATTCAGTTCAATTTCGTCTGATCTGAGTCAACGGATTACAATCTCTTGTTTGTCGTGTTCTTTTTTTCTTCTTTACACTAATACTTCTTAAGTTATTTGTTAGATTTTGCTTACTATTTTTTGATTTCCGTTGCCCCCTTTTTAACTTGTAGTCTGTTTGTATCAGTTGGGTACGTGAACAAAAATCCTGATAGTTTCGTAAGAAATGTAGGGGCGAAAAAACGCCCTGTTTATTTTTCTTTATAGTATCTTCATTTTTGTTTGTTTGTTTGATAATTGGATGATAAAGTGAACATAAATATTATTTCTTCCAATATTCGTTAAAACTTTCCGAAAATATATTAACTTATGAAAAAGGGCAATAAGTATTTGTTTTGACAGTTACTGACATGCAGGGATCTATACCAACTGCGAGTGACTAACTGGATTTTAATATACTTACAAAAAATCCTTCAAACAGTTCGGGGGTCTTAAATCGGCTTGTGTCAATGTGATCGATTGATAGTGTTTTTATATGCCTGTTTGGATGTGATCCCACTTTGTTAATATATTCTACACCATGTTTATTGAGTTCTTGTCGCACTGACGCTATATTCAAATCATATTAGATAATTGTATTCCGCACATATCAGGGTGATTACAAATTATGAGTTGAAGTATTAGTTTAAAAACCATCTCATGGTCCATTAAAGGAAATAGAGTTTTATTTTCTCAGAGTTAAAAACATGGACAGATTTCTCTTCGTTTTCTTTGTTTGTAGATGTATTAAAAATATAAGCTGGCTATTAATTTACAATACTCAAACGGTGGGACTACATTTTAACTCTTAACACAATGTTAATTGATATAAACATTGACGTTTTTAGACGTACTAACATGTTTACCAATTCGTAAAAAAATGACATGTGTTGAAGACCTTAAGTGCTATATTCTTATTTCATTGAAGAAAAGTATATTATACAAATGTATTATTGAAGTTTTCACACCGTTTCGAGATAACTTTCGGAGATTTTATAGCTCAAGAACCTCATCCTATGGTTGCCAGTTTTTTAATTAAGATGCCACGTGCCACATAGCACAGGCTACACTACAAGAACTATGGAGTATGCTAAAACTATAGGTTTTCCATTTTGTTACAAATGGTAATTACTGACGCGATACGACGTATGCAATAGTTTCTATTCTCAAAATTTGGCTACAGTGGCAATATAGAAAAGACAGTTACGATTTGATATCACATATAGTGCTCTTACAATTCGCTTATGCGTATTTCGTCCTTTTTACGACTCGTCAGAGCGCCTCAGTAGGAAGCACTAAACGTGAAATTAAATATTTTCCGTCAAAGTAAGTAATAATGGAATAACTTTCTAAAAACGCATACAGCGACATCTAAAAATAAAGCAAAAAGTAAAAAAATCCGAAGATTTCTACTACTTGTTCCAAATGAAAATTCAGATTTTCTTTCTACGATTTTCAAGCGACATGGGGAATCTAGAATTGCATTCCACGTCATATTGAACCATCTAAGTAAGAACCTTTCATGAACTGGCTTCTAGTACTCAAAATACGAGTTAATAAAGATATTGAAAAGACTGTTAAGATTTGATTTCATGTATGATGCTTCTACAATTCGCTTATACATTTCGTCCTTTTTAGGACTCATCAGAGCGCCTTAGCAGGAAGCTCTACTAAAGATCCTAGATTTGGGTAAGAATCTGAATTTTGGTAGTAGAAATCTTTGGATTTTTACTTTAGTGTCAGTATGTTTTCGTGGCGTACTGCAGATAAGACACACTTTGCATATTTCCACACTCTTTTATATTTTTCTTCCATCAGTTTATATGTAAAGAGAACAGAGCTGTGTTTTTTAAGATTACTTTCAATCAGTTGCTATCTTTAATAGGAAGAATAAATTTTTTTGGTACCTTTATGATAATCGGAAAATAAATTATATTATTTTGTTTGTTTTTTCTTAAAAAAAAATAATAATAACGAAATTAAATATAGGATTTACTTTTATCCAATAAAATAATTAAAAATATTATCAAATGTAATTTTGTGACACCCAGTATATAAGGTAATATACTTTACGTACAAATTTGAGTAGCTTACATTTAAGTATTAAATATTTCAACCGTTTTTTTTACGTCAGTTTAAAAAGGTATTTATTATAATCTGGACCAGATCAGTGTACCTACATCCGTATCAATTCATGTTCAGGGATGAAAAATAGATGTAATGTTAATAAATCGATACCTTTTAAATTAGTTGAACTAAATATGGAATAATGTACAAATGCTTTTATATAAATGTGCTCAAAAATGATGTTTTTAATTATCTCTCTGCTTCACATCTAAAAAATAAAATGTAGAATAAAATATCGTAGGAAGGTAGCTAACACTGACACTCAGGAATAAAACAACAATCAATCAATATAATTTTATGACTGAAAGTTTAAGTTTAAATTCTCCAACCGACAGATTCTCACCAAAGATGTGAGTCCACTTATATAGTGGATTGTAGATTGATCTACATCTAAATCTACAATAGATCTTTACTAAATCTATTGTAGATTTAGTAAAGAACTGTTTCGGTATAAATTCCGTAAAAAGAAGAATGAATAATAGGTCAATTAACAAATACGACTTTTCTATCCAACTGATAACGTTGAAAACTTTTCACTGCCGTGGAAAACAAATGGTAGAACACTTGCATTTTTTTTTAATTAAAAAAATATAGACGCTTTAGCAAAATTTCAAAAATGGCTTCAGGTAACTACGAATAGTTTTTTGGAGAATAGTTTATCAATAGATGATGCGAATATCTTGGGTCCTGTCGAATAGTAAACAGCCAATGGGAAGGCAAAAGAACTGATCACCAAAGAAAGAGATTACTAAAAAAAATTTAGGAGCGAAAAACTATACACCATTTACGGTTACCAAAGTGATAAGAGAGGTACTTGTAGATATTATTATTGATTATACATTAACAGAATTTAATATAGTTAATATTTTTATTATATTAGTTTATTGCAACTTTTTATCTTATCGTAAAATTGTTTTGTTTTTTATTTCTTGAAAATAAAATTCATATTAATAGATTCACTTTATTTGCCCACTATTAAAAAGAGAATTTGATAGATCTCCGGGAAGCAAATCAAAAAAATAGAAAAATGAGGAAAATAAAAAACTGCTCTATTATTAAAAGAAAGAAATTGCGTAGCAAGTCAGGATCACGTTACTGATATTAAAATAAAAAGTTGACAAAACGAAACTACTAACATTGATAGGTTCATCAGCGAACAAGAAAAAACAAAAATACATAATTTATAATTTAAAATCATATTTATATACTTGAACAGTTTCCCCGGGTTTGTCTGGGATCAGACATGGACTCTTCCAAAACCATGGATCAAGCAATGTCCACGGGACCGGTTCAGGGGCTTTTGAAGAGACAACAAAAATTTACAGACTTGTTTAACCCACTACAATGTGCTAGGTTGAAGTTTTTCGTTGGTAGCCTGCATCGATAAACGTACCAAATCAAAACCGATAAACAATTGTAAGGATCTCATTTACAAACAAGACACTAGGGTGTCTTTAATATGGATACCGGGGTATGCGGGTGCAAGAGAACGAACAAGCTGAAACTAGGCTTGAGAGAAACCTTTGTGGACCCAAAAGACTTCTGTGATTCTTCACTGGATATGCTACCTTATTAGAAAAATTTTGTTTCCAAATAACAAAAACAATTGTTTTTTAAAAACAATTTTCAGTTTTTATTGATATTTCCGATCTACATACAGGATTTATTATTTGTATATTAATTTAAAAAATATAAATGTTATATTACTTGCATTACAGCATTTTATAGACCGGGGGACAGGTCTAAGAGCAGCATATAAAAGCATTTGAACAGCTACATTGATCACTTTTGGAAAATAACTGGAAAATTTTTATTTAAATCTATAGTACTAAAAAAATGAACTTAGATTAAGATTAGATTAGGAGTGTTAGTAAAAATATTGTTACTACTCTATCACTTTCCACGGTTTCTACATGTTAAAGACTATTTGAAACTAAACAAAATCAAGGTGGAAATGCACAGTAATAAACGTCTCTATGCGTCTAGAACAATCATTGACATCAAAAGTGTCAGCTAAAATGTTGAAAATCATTTAATATACTAATGAAGAAAATCAGTCTGATGGATACAAATATAACCAAAAAAAAACAAATAGGTCAGTCTATCTGTGAAAAAATCGTCGATTTCACGTAAAACTCTTAAACAGCTATTTGAAAGCATTGAAAGATATACGAGGGGTAGCTTATGATAAATCCATAAAGACGCACAGCTGATTTTGCTTTGTTTTATTTTTAACAATCATAAAAACTGAAAAAATCATTTTTTTCCTATTATAACGTTTCAGATCTTAAAAAGTTTTGTAATTTGCGAGTTTCTAAATTAAAATACACAAACAATTGACTGACATAATTACAAAAGCTGGTACAGTAGACTAATGCGAAACTTCATACTGTGTTTTCTGATTTTGAAGATTTAAAGAATATTTTTAAAATTGAATAAAGCAATTTTATTATTTATTTATATTTTAAACAAATTATATTATATTAAAATAATTAAATAAATTATTATCTTTGCTCCTAACGCCACCTGCTAACGTATTAACTAAGCATACATTGTTTACTTGTTGTGACATACCTGTCAAATTCAAAGGAAATATTAAATTAATAATAAAATATAAATAAATATCATTTGATGGTAAATTTAATTATTATAATAAACTAAATACGATGTTTAAAAACAATAATTGTATTTATAGGAAATTATTTTAAAACGTGAAGTGTCATATGTTTATAAGCTAAAAAGTCAACAATTTTGATGTTGAATTTTTTTAGTTTATCTTAAAATTGAATCCTTAAAGAACCGATTGCAATCTGCAAAATATCCCTAGAGTCACTGTTTCTCAAGTACAGTTGTTTGAATATTCGCTCTCAGGGATAAACAAATTAAATAAGTAATAACTTTACTGAGTTTGATATTGACTGAAATAACTGATTTAATAACGATTTTGCTGAAATTTGGCACACTTCAATAACTCATTAATTGTCACAACTTTTTATTGTCAGAAATTACTGCAAAAATACGGATAAACGGAGAACTTTTTAAGATTTTTATAGTTAAAAAAGTTTTTATGATTGTTTACAAAAAATGCAAAATGTACGACTTCAAGAATTTGTTATCAGCTATACCTCATATACTTTTTACAACCCCCAGACACCGCTTTTTTTACAACAAAAAAAAATTTCTTCAGCTTTTTTTTTTACTGGCCTGAAGATTGTCAACGAGGTTGTCAAAAACATGTAAAAGTGAAATAACACGAACTAGAGTAAGAAGTAACACAATATGTGTAATATAATCAAAAAAGTTAAAAGAATTGGCAAATAAGGCAAAAAGCAACGTCCAAAGCAATTTTATCAGCAACCAGAATTGAGACTAAAGAAAATTACTGGAAAAATCAAATTAATATATTTTATAATAGTGAATTAATAGAAAGGTTCAGTTAACAAACTGAAATAAATGTTTCAAAATTTCGTAAATGTACGATCAATAAAGAAAAAAATATTCTAAACACGATTGTTAAACAATTTGAATTGTGATAAGAAAAATATTATATTTTAATAGTTTACATTAAACATGTAAATATTTAAATATTTTTTAACCTAATTAGTTCGATTTAGATAAATAATTATAGATTTAAAATGTTTTTGTAGAAAAAATATAAACAATTATTACAATATTTTGTGACTACTTTTTTCCAGTTAAATCCAAAGCATACTAAATTTTATGATTTAAAGAAACGTAAACACTGCTAACCATTTGGTAAAAGTTGTAATTTAGGTATATTCTCTTCTAATAATCGTATTTCCACATGAATTATTTACAGAAATTTATCATTCACTTTCTAAACACAATTTTACAAGGCACTGAACACTTTTGGTCCACATACGTCACTCAATAGGAAGGACTAGACGCTAGTTTAACCGGAAGAACCAATGCTTTAAAAACACTGTATCCGCACTGCTATCAGCTGTTCTGTAAAATATCTGAGAAGGCAAACAGCCACTGACGTCACTAAGTTACATCACAAAACTTCTTTTTTTATAAACAGAAGAGAATCCAAAGAGCGAAAGATATGCGCGAACTGGTGGAGAAGCTCGCCAAACGGTAACTGAAAGTGGTGTGCAGGAGTGCAGGCGTAGGTGAGTGACTACGGTGACGACGTCGAGTCGTTAGCTGGACATTATACGTAATTCCAAGAGTGAACTCTATGAATACGGACGTAGGACGATGTTTGAATCTCCAACTCCAACAGCGCTCTCTGGTGCTGCTACACTTCATACTCGCGACTTACGGATTTCCATAGGAACTTAAGAGTCATAAAGGGAACACCTACTTCTATTTATTGGGGTGTAAATAAATAAATATGTTCTTTTTCAACTATATTTGCGTGCGTTTTCGTGGTTTAATTCTTTAGAAACGTTAAATGATCCAGTAAAAGTTGCAGTGTGTGAAAATTTATAAAGTACCGATATGCAGGACCGTATTTGCCTGCCTGCTTAAATCGAAAAACGGACAGGTTTACAGAAGAGAAATATATTTGTATCAAAATCAGTTCTAATATATGACGGGACATTAAAAAATAATTTTAAAATTAAGATATGTACTTATAAGTACTTTTATTCAATATCTTGAAAATGCTACGTAAGTGGTTGAAAACAATTGTATCAATGATGTGAGTCAACACAGAGAAATACGTAAATTAGAGACAATAATATTGCCTTCTATGTACATATTATAAATAATATAATTAAACCATATTATATTATTTATGATATATGCATTTTATGTAATAAATTTAATAAAATAAAAGTCAATAACCAAATAAAAAATGTTAAATACTCTTTCAGAAGAAAAACTTAACGAGAATAATAGACCAGAACTAACTATTTTCCGATGACACTCGTTGATGATGTTTTTAATAAATCTGGTGATAACAATATGTAATCAATAAATTTTTTAATTATAAGCAATATATAAACAATGTAAAATCGCTATTTGATTTTAAATGCTAAATAAGACCGGTAAATTAATTGAAAAGTGACATAGTTTTACTGAAAAACCATAGACAATCCTTTAAAAAGAGAGTTTGTAAAGTTGTTTTTGTTAATTTGTTGTTTAACTATTGCAAAAATGCTCCAAAAGTCGATTTTTTGAAAATTATTAATAACTTTTCTGAAACTGCACAAAAAACTTTAATTTCATGTGTGAATGGGGACAATTTTACAGTATTACCTCGTCGCATGGCTAACAATGTAATTAGTTAATTTATGAATTGTTTATTTAAACCAGTAATGTTTTCAACAATTCAAAATAAATATTTATTTTGCAAAATTGTACTTTGTAAATACGTAACAGAATTATTTATCTATTGAGTTATAATATCTGTTAACAATAAAATTTACAATTTTTTTTTGGCAATTAAATCTATATGTGTTAGTTTTTCTTAAATTATGCTTACCATTATTTTTAGAATGACTTTTTTTGATTCAAAAATATTACAAATATATTTTAAACAAATTAATTGTTATAAACTTTGTATAATTATAAATAAAAACAGTAAAATTAAGTTTTCTTTATAATTATACAAAGTTCATAATAATTAATTTATTTAAAATATATTTGTAATGTTTTTAGTCGTCTGCATGTCCCAACTTCGGTTTCGGGCATGTTTCCCATATAAAGATAGCTAGGGGGGGGCATGATCACTTGAGCAAGCAATAAACACCTATAGTCAGCTTGATTACTTGTTTAAGCCGTACTTATTTCTTTTCTGTAATCTTATTATCGAATTTCATATTTCTCGGTAAAATTAAACTGCATATTTATCAATCCATGTTCTAAAGTTTTGTTAATGTTATACACATGTTTTAATTTATATTATTTTATTATATATGTCGAATGTAACAAAAAAAAACACTGTTGCTTTAAGGAAAAATGATAAAATAAACCAATAAAAGGACATGTTTCTACATCAGAGAGCAAATCTCATCAATATCGAATCGTCCAAAGGAACGAATTAATTTAAATACAATATCAATTGTTATCATGAGGATGCGATGAAGTGAATTAAAATAATACACACCGAAAATACCGCTAAGAGGAAAACTATTGTTTGATTTATCTATTTCTTTGTTAATACACCTAAATATCTGATACGGAGAAAATGATTGAACTGTAAACAAAAAACCGACTGCCAGTTTTTGGCATCACTAGCACTTTAATGTAAAAAATATACAACCATAGAAATATATAAATGAAATAACTTACCATCTTAGCTTTATTAATTTTTTAGCAGAACTTTCTTACCTACAAAAAAAATTCAAAATGTAAAATTTGTTGACTACATGTACAATATTATGAAAGTGCACACTTCAAGAAGTTGAGATAGACCGATTAACTCAAAATTGTTACAAAATGTTTTTAAAAATGTGCCTTTTGACACAGGAACCTTAAAATCAACTTATTATACTTTATCTGTTTGCAAATCTTCAAATATAGGGTAAAAGTTACCGTTCAGGCCATAAACCATTGCCGTACGAATGTAGTTGAAACCAATTAAGATTTTTTTTTTAATTATGAGTTATGGATTAATTTGTTTAGTTACATAAAACTAAACAAAATTCAAAGTCACAATCACATCTCAAAATAAACAACGTCATTATCTCAAATCCTCAAGACAAATCTACATCCTACATTCATCTCCCCAGATAATACAAACTTCAAAAAGTGGTTTAAACTAAATACCGAACGGAGAGTGGAAGACCTCTTTTATCCTCCACAGCATTTTAGAGACCATCAACATCCGATGATGGCCCCTGTGCAGAAGGACATCTTCAGGCAAATGTGTAACTTCGGTGAAATCACGTCGCCTCGCCCAGACGGCATACACAGGAGAAGCCTCAAAAAACTCCCAGGGGGCATCGTCCCGCTGCTAACCAATTGGAAAGTATCCAGTACAATCATGAGTCCCAAACTAGGGAAACCCTTAACCAACACTGAATCCTATAGACCAATATCACTTCTAAATACTCTAGGTAAAGTCTACGAAAGGATCCTTAAGAAAAGACTAATAGAACTCCTAGAAGGAAACCACATCAGCCCTAACTTTCAATTTGGATTCAGAGCCTTCACAGACACTCCACACAAAATGCATTGATTGAAGCAGCAACCTTCATCTCACGTTAAGAGCGTAGGCGCAAAATTTCGGGCCAATGCTTTTTAATTTTAAAGCATTTATTTTTTTCGAATCCTGAGAAAACTAATAAATATTTTTTTAAAATTTCAACGCAGAATGAAAGAATACATTATTATCGGGGGCCGAAAGTCCCTAAGAATAAACAAAAATTTCTTTTGAATAAGATATTTAAAATAAAAAATCACACTTAATTTTCTCTCCTTTTTCACCCCTGTAACTTACTAAAATAAACATAAAAGTTTTCAGGGACTTTCGGCCCTCGGTAATAATGTATTCTTTCCTTCTGCGTTTAAATTTTTCAAAAATACTTATTAGTTTTCTCATGATTCGAAAAAAATGAATGCATTTAAAAAGCACTGGCCCGAAATTTTGCGCCTACGCTCTTAGATGAAAAAGGAAAAATAGCCGTAAATAACTTCCTAGACGTCCAGAAAGCATTTGATCAGGTCTGGCATGCAGGCTTCATCGAAAAACTCCGCTGTGCTGGACTACCAACTACATTTCCTCTCCAATCGGACCATCCATGTTAAAATCGCAGATAAATTTTCCACACCATTCATTCCACAAGCTGGAGTACTCCAGGGCTCAATTTTAGCTCCAATACTTTGCACAGTTTTTAACAGGGCCTTGCCTCTACTCATAAACAGTACCAAATCACTGCACTACTTTCCTCAAGCACCGTTGATGGAGCGTGGAGGATGCGATCTGTATTCAACAAGGCCCAAGGTCAATTAGATAAAATAGTAATATGGTGCAATAAATGAAGAGTTACTCTCAATCCTTCAAAAACACAAGCCATCCTCTTCAGATATCCAGGAACCTCTCGATATAGTCCTATCTAGGTATTTAATTTCAGAAGATTCACAACTGGGACACTGACATAAAACACCCTAAAGTAGGTAAGAAGAAGAGCTAATCACCTTGGAGCTCTGTCTCGTAAATTCGGTAGCACTTAAAGCAAAACTCTCCTGCATACTTTATAAGGCCAATAGTTGAGTACAAGGCGGTACTCTAAGCAACTCTTAACCACCGCAAATTTAATGCAATAATGGCAACAGAACGAAAAATATTGAAGAGAATCATGGAAAAACATGCAGATTATCTGTCGGCATTAATCCACCAACTCCCCAACATCCCCACAATAGAGAGCATACGTTCTCTCGGCAAAAAGTACGTCCAACGCACAATATAAAGCTGTAATACCAGCCCAAAAGAAGTGCTAAAAACTCCATGCCATCTCCTAGGACACATCAACAGGCTCGCCAAAAAAAGGTCCATTCCTACCAGCTAAACTTCTCAACTTAGCTGGAAACGAACTTCCTGATAAGTATTCGACACCCTAGAAGCAACGCCACTTAGATACCGCAAAAATGCTGGTCCGAGAGCCGCTCCCACAATATAGACGGTAGCATGAAGGTACCACCTCACTACGGTATGGCTAACAACCCAACAAAATTTAAAAATTCTGACTTTCGCTCACAGCCAGAAATGGCATTAACACCCAACAACAAAGCTAGGTCAAACTTTATTGAGTAGACAAATTCATAGTAAGTATTTTAATAGCCAAAACACGAGAAAATAATCAAAAATACAAGAGAAAACTATTCCCATCAGTGACTAATCTAGATAAATTAAAGATAATTTCATCTCTATCTATTGTAATAAGGTGACCTAGTTCTAATAGAGATTTTCAATAAACGGTATGTCTGTGTCTTTTCTAATCCCCTAATCTTTAATTTAATCAATGGATATGCCTGACGCAGTTACCGAGCTTCTCGTAATCGAGATCGTTTATTCTTTAGATATTTTTTCAAATATTATTTGAAAGTAAAAAGTGTTTCCCTATAAAACGCCACATTGCGCATCACTTAAACACTGATAAATTTTGATTTATAATGATGGTCTATAAAGTCTCGAAACTATATTAACGCATTTTATTCTAATTAATCTTTGTTGACCCCATTTCCTACATCTTTACTTATATGAATCGGAACAACCCTTCAGTGGATTTTATTATTTTATATTTATTATCACCTGATGGATAATTACCAACAGGTAATTCCGCAAAGGATATAGTACAGTTAGAGTGCCTATCGGCAAAAAAGGTTATGATAAGGTACTCTCTCCAAATTTTGAGTATCGTCTCATTAGGCCGAGTCTGACACGGTTTCTCTCTGCGACTTTTTTTAATTCTGGGCGTTTTTCGTTTAATTTTCGCAGAACATGTTGATTTTACGACATACCGAAAATTTATAGATACCGCTATTCTTTTTGATGAAATAGCTTAAAAATTCACAAAAATAAAATTGTCTGACGACTCGAACATGTCGGAAAACCGACTGTGACGGACAGGGGTCATTCAATTCAAAGTGACTCACAGACAGAAAGTGTAGACCACGGAAAGTATAGGTAAAAATTTTGGCTTTATATACCTTATACATATTTAATGATATCAAATGAAGTAGATTGAAAGGAGGGTATAATTTTTGCAATAATAAACTATTAGTAAGTTCCTGTCTTTCAAATTTACTACAAGCATAAAAAATATTATCTAAGTCGCAAACCACATAGAAAGTTTCACAAAGTTCGGTGTTGACTACACCGATTTTATTTAAGTGTTAAGGGAAGCTTGTATGTCCAAATTTCAGCCTACGAATGGTCACAATATCAATTCTTGTCAAATCATAATCTTGGTATCACAAAACTGTCGGAATACTTGGATGTAATAGTGTGAGGTTATTAGAGCAATAGTTTTCCAATGTAATTCCCATTTTGTCTTAAAATTACTCTTAGATATCATTAAATATTCTTGAGCAGCTAAATCGTTCTTGATATGCTGTTCAACTGTAACTCTTTCTTTGGCTAAAGAATCTGCAACTTCATTGCCACGAAGTTCTATATGAGCTTTTCTTATTATTTTAATTCTCTAATAAAAGGATTTATATCAGTAGCCATCACAATTAATTGGGTTAGCGATGCATTTAAGAACAGATAAGGAGTCACTCAAAAAGTGTATTTTTTTTAATTGTTTTTTTCGATAGAATATACCAATTGCTTCTGCAGAAAAAATGGAAGTATTATTATTTAGTTTGAATTTTTCTTGAACGTTTGTTGATGGTATATAGAATGCACATTACGTACCATTATTGTGTTTTGAGCATCGGTATATATTTTCAGAAAATCTGACAGATTTGATATGCAGGCGCTTATTATATTTTTACTTATCAACAAATTTTCATTGTATACAGGAATATTAATTTATAGTGGCTCCAACATGCCAAAGAATTCAGATTTTTCGACTGAAATAGTTCTTTTTAAATCGCCGTTATAAGGAATTGTATTTCTAAAAGCCATGCATAATGGAGGAGAAGGTTTTTTGACCAGTACGTGTTAGTTACATCGTAGTTATTTAATAAGGCTATTTTATCGATACCTATTACTATATAACAGTACGGTTTTTAAAAAAAGACTTAATAATAAATTTGTCTGACAACGATTCCTTCCGTAAAAATAATGGTGGTTCTAGTGCTTCAATCCGAAGTGGTTCCACAGGCGTTGAACACATTGCACCCAAACAGAGTCTTAGGGAAATAGTTTGAATTATTTCCAATCGTCTTAGGATGTAAGGACTAGCTAATCCATATAACGTACATCCGTAATCCAAGATGGACCTAATAAAGGCTTTGTAAAACGATTGTGGATCTGCTTTCCACCAGGTTCTCCTTATAAATTTTAAAAAATGTATACCTTTTAAACATTTTGATTCTATACTTTGTATAAATGGTTTCCAGCTAAGCTTCTTGTCAAGAATAATTCCAGGACAAGTTACCTTATTTGATACTGGATATAAAGTACCATTTACATTTACATTATCAGTATTGGGTACCTTTTGTTTTGTAAAAAAATCATTACTTACTATTACTACATGGTACAAGTCTCTGACAGATATATTGGCATATACATTCTCTTATTTTAAAAATCAATATTCAATTTTTTCGAACTTTAGAAATAAAAATCTTTATAACAGAAAATAATTCCATTCATCTTTTTCATGATATTATAAATAAAATGGACTGTATATTAGGATTAAAATAAATAAATATCAAATATTGCATTAAAAATATTAATTTGTTAATATAAAAATTTTTGTAAATTTTTAAAATAAAAAAAAAATTAATTTAAAAAAGTTAATCAAATTTACAAATTGTCTATTAATATTTTTTTCAATAAAACAGTATATCACGAGCGTGGTCAAAAATTAGAACGAGTTTTAACAATTTCTCTCAAAGCTTATTATTGTTTAGCTTAATTTTGCTCCCCGGTTTAATTAACTAATAAATTTATGATAGGTATGCTCTGAAAAAGTTTCCAACTGCGAACGTTTTTCATTTTCAGGCTAGGGAAAATGAACTTTTATATAATAAAAATTAAGCGCACTAATAGTTTAGTATGGATTTCTTCTATATAGGTCAGCTATTAATTAATTCCAGCAGGGATGATGTTAATTTCATTATAGCTGATGAGCAGGGTTGATTTCATTCATTTTGCACTGCGGCAACTCATACTAACAGTGTTCATGAAAGTGGTCACTAAGTATTCGAGAAGAACAAAAAGACTGATTCAAAACATTTTAATAATTATTAAGAGATTCTGTTCAGTTATTTATTCCAACGATATTCAAAATTAAGTATATCTAAAAGAAATTTAAACCAGAGATTCGCTGTTTGCACTGAAAATCCTTTATAATTCAACGACATACACAAGTACAATCCAAAAAGTTTTAAGATTCATATAAAGTCAAGTAGTTTCGTCTTCTTCTGGTGTCGTAAGCTATGCAGCATGTACGAGTTCATGTTGGTTGGATTATGCGTAGGGATTCTTCTTCTGCTCTTCTATTATTTTCCTGATATGAGGTATGTCGCATCAGTTTGTTATGTCTCTGCAACGTGAGTGTCGTTTGAGACTTGGTCCTCTACAACATTCAATTTTGACTATTAAAATGATTTTTAAAAGATTGTATTTATCGCCTAAAGTCACAAAGACTAAACTGGCTTAGTCACCTAGAAAGAATGCCAGATAATCGAGCTGTAAAACTAGTCCAGAGATGAAAGCCCCAAGGAAACAGAACAAGAGGAAGGTTCCGTAAAAGATGGATAGACGACGTAGAGAGGGATCTTAAAACCATGAACATCAGGCAGTGGCGAAGGAAAGTATCCGACAGGGCAGAATGGAAGAACATTGTTTAGCAGGTCAAGACTCTCAAAGGGTTGTAGCTCCATTAGAAGAAGAAGAAGAAGATTTATCGCCTATAAAAATATGGCGCCTTAAAGATGTTTAGAAGCTCTCTATGGGTATACTCAGTTCGCTGATCCCTGTCCTGACTGTCTAGTAAATTAAGTAAATAATTTTTTGCTACGTTGATTAAATTTTAACTGACTGGCAGTGACTGGAAACTACTCTATGCATGCGTGCTCATAGCCAATATTTCAAGAAAAAAGTATTCACATGCAATTTGTTAAAAAAATTAAATACTTCGATGTTTCTTAACAATATTCAGTTGCATTTTCCCCCAGAACTAACCAGTGATCACTGCTTACGTTAACGACCCTTAAAGCCTTACATCTCTATATTCTGTCCTCTTGAGCTTGACAGCACAACACTTTATTATAAATTCAAAAATATGTCCGAAACCCTAGAGGATCATTCAAAAAATTAAAGCAATTCGTAAGCATTTCCTCATTGTGTGTATAAATGTGTCTTTACTTGCTATTTTTCGTTATGTCCTCCCTTTATTATGAGATTGGGGTAGCTGATACAATATATTCGAGGATTAATATAAAACGAAAACGAAGAATTTGCCGATTCAGTGCAGAGGAGTTGGGTATAAATGTTTAACAGTCGATTACCATAAACAAATTATACTCTGCATGTTTTTATAAGTTCCCATATTAATAAATATGGCATTTGTATTAACATTTATTAAGAACATTACCTTTACGGTTTTTTATTAATTTCAACAAAAAAAAATTCACTAAACCCTGGCTATGCATTAACTTGTCAACATACGTTGATTTTTTCATAATTACGTTAAATTCAAAGGTAGCTATGGAAAAATGACATCAAAACAATAATATTGTCAGTTAATGTCAAATGTATTTTGTAGTATTGTAAAGCTTTTTGCCGTTTGTGGATTGTACAATGGGTCGAGGTAAAGTTATCGATGAGAAAATTTGTTCAATCATTATTAAATTTTTTAATTCTGGAAAATCCAATTTCGAAATAGCGAATATGTTGCAATTGTCATGCTATAGTGTAAGAAATATAGTCAGAAGATGCAAACCTACAGGTTCGGTCGTCACAAAACCTAGAAATGTACGAAAAAGTAAAAGAATCAAAGTAGATCGAAGAACATTAAGACGCATTATAGTGAAAAATCGACGAGCAAATTATATGCGTTTTGTGGAGTGACGGTATTGGAAGACATGTTTCTAAATGTCACCGAGAGCCCAGGATTTGGTACTTACAAAGTAAGTTTTATAGTTGAAACAATTAGTACGAATTGTTTTTAAAAATGTCATTTTATTTGAGGATAAGGAAAGCCACCTTTAACATTACAACAAAAGAAAAATCGACTAAGATGGTCAAAAGAGCATCAAGATTGGACTCAGTCGCAACGGGATTCAATACAATGGAGTGATGAGTCCAGATTTGAAGTGTGTGTTGGAGACAGTAGGAGTCGCGTCATTCGTAGGAGAAATGAAGCTTTCCATCCCGACTGTCTGAAGAGAAAAGTCAAATTTCCTGCAGCTGTCATGAACTTTCATATTTTTTTGTTAATATTAATATTCTATGCGTTTTTTTTTAATTTATTATTATTCTGTTTAATCAATAGTTTTCATTACGTTATAAAATATTTTCTATAATTAGGAAATTCAAAAATGTTCTTCGATGCATTAAAACTTCTAAAATGTACGCTGCGCTTTTATTTTTGTTGTCTAAAATTTAATTTTCTTTCAATCCAATGTTGGGCCAACTGATATGGGAAGGGGCTCATATATTCGTTTTGTGGACAGAAATATATTAATTAAAAAGTAAAACGTTACAAGGAAGAAACTTGGCACGATTTTTTTTTGTTTAAAATTGTGATTCTGACATTTTTCCAATTTACACATTTTCTGAAATCCTCGGAACTGTTTTGTTCTTTACGAGTGACAACTAATCCGGTTACACAGCATTATTGGATTCAGCCTGATAGTTAAAATTATCTGGATCTACCAAACGCTTGAACGACTGACTAAATGCGAAAATTTTATCTCGAATTTGCAGCAGAATTCCAGGCGGCTGCCTCTACTGCATATACAGAATATACAAACTGTTGATTCTAAGAACAATCGTAACAATACATAACTGCCTGGTTTCGGCAAAACGGTTAATTAAATACATAATCCAAATATTATGATTTTAAAACAAAAATGTTTTGTACACGATGCAACAGAGATTTTAAAGAAAGAGGATATATTTTTGTAATAATTGATATGTATTGGAAACCAACCAAATTGGGTTGGTTATAATATTCCATAAAACCCATAATCCATGGGTATGTATTGTTATTTCTATGTGAACAGGGTGGACTCTTTGAAAAATAAAATCTAAAACCACATTTCAACAGGAGATAATATTATTTTGAGTGATTTCAGTTTGACCACTTTACCTGCTGTTTGCAGATTAGTAAAGATTTGCATTTGTAATGAGCTGCCGGTTGCAAACAGATGAAGTATAGTCAACTTCTCGAAAATAAGCATCTAAACAACTTACCGAATACTTTGTTTTAGCGAGATACGCGAAAATAAACAAGTTAATTATATATAAAAAATAATCTTAAATTGAATGAAAAAGACAGCAAAGATTTGATTTCACGTACAAAGCGTCTATGACATGTATCTGTTGATACGTATTTCGACTTAATAAGTCTCATCAGAACAGTTATTCATAACCGTTCTTAACGTGAAAAATAATCTTCTCTGTCTTTTAGGAAGCAACAATAAAATGGCTTCGTTATGGACGCAATAGCGACATCTGATAGAAAAATCGGTAAGATAGTTTCGAAACAAATTCAGATTTCTGCTTTAATCTGAACCTTCTATAAATGCAAGTTATAACAGACGTTGATAAAGATGTTAATAGACATGGCGAATCTAAAATTTGCATTCCACGACATGTCTATCAACTAAGCATAGAAGGTTCAGATTAAAGCAGAAATCTGAATTTGTTTCGAAACTATCTTACCGATTTTTCTATCAGATGTCGCTATTGCGTCCATAACGAAGCCATT
Source organism: Diabrotica undecimpunctata (assembly GCF_040954645.1). NCBI lineage: Eukaryota > Metazoa > Arthropoda > Insecta > Coleoptera > Chrysomelidae > Diabrotica > Diabrotica undecimpunctata. The sequence continues at coordinate 56,440,062 of NC_092812.1, forward strand.
TTATTGTTGCTTCCTAAAAGACAGAGAAGATTATTTTTCACGTTAAGAACGGCTATGAATAACTGTTCTGATGAGACTTATTAAGTCGAAATACGTATCAACAGATACATAGACGCTTTGTACGTGAAATCAAATCTTTGCTGTCTTTTTCATTTTATTCGGATCTACTCTGTATGAGTACAAGAAACAAATTCGTTAAAGATTTCTGCTTAGTTGACAGACATGTCATGGAATGCAAATTTTAGATTCCCCATGTCTCTATTAACATCTTTATCAACGTCTGTTATACCTTGCATTTATAGAAGGTTCAGATTAAAGCAGAAATCTGAATTTGTTTCGAAACTATCTTACCGATTTTTCTATCAGATGTCGCTATTGCGTCCATAACGAAGCCATTTTATTTTTGCTTCCTAAAAGACAGAGAAGATTATTTTTCACGTTAAGAACGGCTATGAATAACTGTTCTGATGAGACTTATTAAGTCGAAATACGTATCAACAGATACATAGACGCTTTCTACGTGAAATCAAATCTTTGCTGTCTTTTTCATTTTATTCGGATCTACTCTGTATGAGTACAAGAAACAAATTCGTTAAAGATTTCTGCTTAGTTGATAGACATGTCGTGGAATGCAAATTTTAGATTCCCCATGTCTCTATTAACATCTTTATCAACGTCTGTTATACCTTGCATTTATAGAAGGTTCAGATTAAAGCAGAAATCTGAATTTGTTTCGAAACTATCTTACCGATTAATCTTAAATTGTTTGTGAGTTTACAATCTATTCTGTGGCATATGTGAGTAATAATAATCATCGACAATAAATACTTTTAAATAAAAATTACGGTACAGTTTCTGTAGAAAATATATATTCAACTACATAGAACATTTCAGCTCGACTAAAATGTCGATATCAAAAGCACAACGAGAACGATGGTGTGTAAAGTTGCCTCCATCTATCTATCGTCCGTCGGCAAATTCAAACAAATACCAGATAAGATATAAGATAATAAGATATTTTTTACCACCAAAAGTGAATGTTTTAACCAAATAATACTTCAAATATAATGTGCAGAATAATTTTGAGTTCGGTTCCGCTAATAAACCTGTTTTTTTTTTTGTCCTTAAAAGTAAAAAAAAGTTTAAATTCTCTTCTGTACTACTAAAGTACCGGTGCTTATCTTTAAAGGGACTAGACTTACAATTTTTTCTTTTAGTTGTCATCTTTGCAACGAGGTAGTTTATAGATGTGCATTGTTTCAATTTTGAGTTGTGTTGAAATTTTGTGGTTTTGAGGTGGTCGTTATAATTGTAGTATTTTTTTTGTTTGTTTTTCTGTTTATCTGTGTACAAAGAAAATGTTTGGAAAATGGGAAAAATCACCTACAGTTTTTCGTCCATGAGAGCAAGAGAACCCAAGCAGTTGTGAAAGTGTAATAAGTGATATAAAAAACAACAACACCGAGACTGGAACTGTAGAAAAGACTTTACGACTTCCAAACAAAAGGATTGTTTTGAATGAGCAATCCCCAGAAAATTTGTATGAACGTTTACAAAAATCTGCAAAAATGATCCTGAAATTAATTGTAAAGGCAGTAACATAAGAAGAGGGGCCTTTCTAATAGGAAGAGTCAAGAGAGGTATTAAAAAGAGAAATACAAGATCGGATGCTGGAAAACCTAAACATTTTAATATCGTGACTGCTAAATGTTTAAGGAATTTTAATACCAACAATTGTATGAAGAACGTGCCACCTTTAAATGCAAAATCGTTGATAAACCAGTGGCTATTATGAAAAGTAAGAGGATAGTGAATTGGCGTTTACATTCTTTAGAAAAAATACAATAATATCGAGACCAAAAGCGAACAATTTATTATTTAGACCAGACATGGTATGATACGCATGACACCACTAGCAAGGCTTGGACTGATGGTTCACTTAGATGCCAACTGAAAGGCGTACCTCAGAATCATTGAGTTAGAATCTATGGAGAAGCTATGAGCATATTAACGTGTGTATTAAAAACGGCGTAGGTAGGTGTGGCTAACGATGATACCAATATGGCGGTGGGATCATAGACGGACTCAATAATATTAAAACTACTATAAAAATATGACTAGTTATTCAGAAGATTTAATCATAATCTAAAAAAGTGCAATACATTTTTAATAAACTATGATTTATTTATCCCGCGGTAAACACTAAAAACACGATATATTATACATAAAGATAAATTAATACAGTCAAATACTATTAATTTATTCTCTGAAGTACGGGCCATTACTTTGTTTACATATTTGTATACTAACCTGTAGAACGTTATTCCTGAAGATTTTTTATTAACATTGCTTCTGCTACTGTAACTACGTTGAGAACAAGAAACCATTATTATGCACTATCACAATATATATTATTACAGTTTCTATAAAAGTATTATAAAACTAAAAATATTCGAAAAACAACAAACGTAAACAAACATATACGATCTGTCAAAAGTGTCAAAACAATCTTAACAATATGGCCGAAGTGAGGTCGTTTTTAGTCACGTGATGCCCTCTCCATAGATTCTAACTCGATGCTCAGAATAAAGGTTCTCGAATGATTATTGTGCACTGTGGGTCTTTAAATGGTTGGTGCCAAATGGGTTAAAACTTTGTGAAAAAAAAAAAATAGAAAAATTTAGTGTAGATTATTGTCAGAATATGAATTCTAATATATTCGAAAAGTGGTTTAAGAATAAATTACTTAATACCTAATATAACATCCAGAGTGTTATAATTATGGACAATCACTCAAGACTTCTAAAAAAACCGAACAGTTCGTTTTTAAAACAGGAACTACAAGATTTCCTCTCAGATATGATTTGTATTTTGAAGAGAATTAATAAGAAACAATTACTTGAAGTGCTTCGTACTAAAACTTATTACAAACAGTAAATACTGGACACGATTCCAACAGACCGTTTTGAGTTTACCACCTTATTTTTGCATTTTCAATCTCATCGAACTTATTTGGGGACAAGTAAAAAAAAAAACGAATTCGAAGGAAAAATATTTTTCCAAAATTTAACGCAAAAGTGATTTAATTTGATAAGAACTACCAGAGATCACGAGTGCCGACTGGAAAAAAAGCAGTAAACCATATAGTTAATGTACCAAATAAATTACAGAAGACTAGGACAATTAACTTCCACAAATAGTGGATAATTTATTATTGATCTGTTGGATAGTGACTATAATGAGAACTCGTCTACAGAAGAAATATTTTAGACCAGGTACGCTAATGTGACTATTTCAGTTAAAACCATTCAGTTTTTCATTAAAAATTGTTAACTTCTGTTTAAAACAATATTATTAATGTGAAATCATCGTTAAACGCTAATAGAAAATGCCGATGTACCACCTAGTATTTTTTTCCTAACGGAAGCAAGATTGTTAATTTTTTGACGTTTCACTTTTAACCATTTAAAAAACAAAAAAAATATAACGTTTTGTTTTTTTTTCCAAAATCAGATTTCTCGGCTCTTTAACTACATATATACATATTACAAATCTCCTACACATCTACACTATCTCCTTTCTTAAATATATGACATCTATATTTAAGAAAGGAGATAGAAACCGATGCGAAAACTACAGAGGAATAAGCGTAATATCATCAATAGGAAGATTATATGGAAAGATACTGCGAGAAAAGATAGAGCAAGCGATAAAAGGCAAAATCGGGGAGGATCAGGCAGGCTTCACGGCAGGAATATCATTCATAGACCACAAATATACACACTGGAACGACTGTTGGAAAATAAAAAAGCAAAAAAAAGAGATACAGTCTGTCCCAAACCCTTCTTTCAGTGCGTCACTAATTTTGACGTCATATAGGATTTTAAGAATGTCGAGAATTATTGCATGACATTTTAGTTAAATTTGACAGTCGTAGGATCGTAATCTCTCTTTTTTTAATTGAAAATAATTTAATAATTTTAATATTAGTCTTTGTTCTTTCTCGAAATATTTCGGTATATTTAAAATATTTTCATGACAATAAATACAAAATTAAATTTTCACTGTAAAATGTCTGATAATACTAACCTGGAATGACAATTATCATTATTTTATCAGTTGATATTGTGAAAGTACTGTCACGATCGAGACAATCTGCGTCAAATTATATTTATGCGCATCGTTGATTGGATATCTATTTAGCGTATTCTAAACTCCAACCAATTATACATCCGTAAGTAGAATTAGCTTTACGATAAATAATTTTCTAAGTTCTATGTATAACAATCACAGACTCACGTTTTTTTCTGTCACTTCTAGCTTAATGTGTTAGAGAGAATTCGATCAACTATGACGCACTGAAAGAAGGGTTTGGGACGAACTATATACATTTGGCATTTGTGGACCTGAGAAAGGCGTGACTCTATACCAATGTCAGAACTATGGGAGGCAATGTACAAATTAGAAATACGGACGGAACTCATAGATCCATCCAATGGCGTTACAGCCCAAATCGGGCCTTGGCCTCCTTCAACAGGCTTCTCCAACCATCTCTATTTACCGCTGTTCTTTTCCATGAACGCGTTCCCAGGCAGTTCCTGGCATCCTCATCGACTTCATCTTCCCATCTCTTTTTAGGTCTTCCAACAGGTCTTTTTCCCTGCATTCTTGCATTTAATAATTTTCTGGGGATTCTATTCTCATGCATGCGGACCACGTGCCCTGCCCATCGTAATCTCTGCAGTTTAGTATGTTGTGCTAGAGGTGGTTCGCTATATTGCTCGTATATTTCTCTAGGACGGAACTCATAGAAGCTACAAAAGCTCTGTATAAAGAAAATAAAGTGTCCATTAAAATGGGAACAAGAATCATAGGAGACTTCACAACAACAAAAGGGGTCCTGCAGGGTTGTTCCACATCTCCAACCCTATTCAAAATATACTTAGAGAAAGCCTTGACTACTTGAAAAAGAAAATGCGTAGGCATGGGAGTACCGGTACGGAACGAATGCCTATATACGTTAAGCTTTGCAGACGATCAAGTAGTGATTGCACAAGACCAAGACGACCTTAACTACATGATGAAGAAACTACAAGAAGAATATACCAAGGCTGGCCTAGATATTAACCTCGCGAAAACAGAGTACCTATCTACAAGTGAAGAAGACATAGAAGATCTACAGATTGATGACAACGTAACAATCAAAGGAAAGGATAAATTCAAATACTTGGGGTTTATAATCACGAAAAAGGCAACAACATAGGAAGAAATTACACAAAGATTAGGACAAACAAGAACAGCAGTCCGACAACTTAACTCAGTATGGTGAAATAGACACCTAAATATGAAGACAAAAACACAGATTTATAAAACATTAGTGCGAAGTATTATGACATATGGGGCTGAAAATTGGATCATAAACAAGAAAAACAGCAGTAAGATAGTATCAACAGAGATGGAATGTCTGCGAAGATGCTGCAGAGTAACAAGAATGAGTAGGAGAAGTAATGACGAAATAAAGCTTCTCCTTCTTAACATGCCATACACCAAAGTGCGTAGGCGACTATCTCATTACTAGAATTCTGTTCTTGGCGGCGTGACACAGCTCGCCTGTATTGTGTATTCCTGTCCATTCTTTAATATTTCTTAACCAGGATAATTGTTTGCGGCCGGCTCCTCTCCTACCTTCGATCTTCCCTTGTAGGATTAACTGTGGTATTTCATATTTTGCTCCTCTCAATATGTGCCCAAGGTAACCAATCTTGCGTTTTTTAATTAATTTAAAGAGTTCTCTTTCCACGCCGGCTCTCTTAAGGACGTCATCGTTTTGAACTCTATCCACCCAAGGTATGCGCATCATTCTTCTTAATGACCACATTTCAAATGCTTCAAGTTTGTTGATAGATGTTTTTTTCAAAGTCCACGTTTCCATGCCATAAAGCAAGATGGACCATATGTAGCACTTGACCATTCTGTAGCGTATTTCGAAATGTAGGTTTTGATTACATGGTCTGAATTTCACAAAAGCTTGTCTTGCCATTTGTATTCGGGTTTTTATCTCTTGTTGTGGATCCGATTGGTCATTGATTGTGGTGCCAAGGTATTTAAAAGTTTTCACGAGTTTTATGCGATCGTCACCTATGCATATTATCGGGTTTTCTGGAGGGTTTTTGCTAATGACCATATAATTCTTTTTTAAAATGTTGATTTTGAGGCCATATTTTTTACCTATGCTATTCACCCTATCAAGTAATAACTGCTGATCTTCCAATTTATCAGTTATAATTACTGTGTCGTCCGCATAGCGTAGGTTGCTAATTGGTATGCCGTTCACCTTAATGCCTAATTCCGTGTCTTCTAATGCTTCTGCAAATATATTTTCAACATATAAATTAAAAAGCATCGGAAAGAGTATGCAGCCTTGGCGGACACCTTTCCGGATTTCAAATTCATCCGTATATTGGTCTTGATCAATCCTCACCTTTGCCATTTGGTTCCAGTATAGATTCTGAATAATTCTGATCTCCTTCTGGTCAATGTTGGCCCTATGTAGTAGTTCCATCATGATATCATGTTTAACATCGTCAAATGCCTTCTCGTAGTCGATGAAGGTGAGGTAGACATCTTTTCGTTGATCTAAACAGTTTTTTATTAAAGTGTTCAAACATAAAATTGCCTCTCTTGTTCCTAGTCCTCCCTTAAAACCGAATTGTGTTGACCCGCTAAGTTCTTCTAGTATCTTGTACATTCTTGAGTGTAATATCCTAAGGAAGAGTTTCAGCAAGTGACTCATTAAACTGATTAAGCGGTGTTCATTGCATTTTGTGGCATTAGCTGTTTTTGGGATCATCACAAAGGATGACTGCAGCCATTCTCGCGGAATGTAACCAGTATGTAACCGAAATAAAGCAAAGAACATCAATAGAAACAGACATACTAACATACATAGAACAAAAAAGACTAAAATGGTATAGACATGTAAGAAGAACTAGTGATAGCAGATGGATAAAGAGAATAACCGAATGGAGCCCCATAGGAAGGAGGAAAAGAGGACGACCCCGAAAATCCTGGAGGAACGAAGTAGACGACGCCATGAGTAAGAGAGGCCTAAACGATGGAGAATGGGACAACAGAGAGAGATGGAAACGGTTCAGCGAGGGAAGGCAGTGAATACTGTAGAATCCCTAAATATATATATATACATATTACAGATTATTATTTTATGATTTAATACTTACATAAATAAATTTGTGTCAGTGAAACAACCAATATTTACCGAAAATTTATACCGCCACTTATACATACAACACCGTATTGTAAAACCAAAATCAAAGTCCTTTATTTGTCAACTTGGCATTATATCACGTGTTCATATGATTTGTAGTTTTCAATGTGTTCCTATAATTTGATTGTGCCTTTAATTGAAATTAAATTTCTGGAATGTTTGATAATATACTGCGAGGAAAACATTGTTGCCGTCTTATTATTTTAAAAATGTGTTGAGACATATAGGATAAAAATAGTTCTTACACAAGAAGCTATTTGAATAAATTTAATGGGTATTAAGGAAGCCAACATAGAGGTAAAACTACCAAGCGTAAAAAACCGTATTTAAAACGGAACGGAAAACAGCATTCGCATTAATTTATCAACTAATAACGCACAGAATTAAGAATAAGGTCAATTATATTAATAATGGCGAAAAATGATAGTCATATTGTTTATAATAATCTAGTGTATAACGTTGTTTTTTATTCTTATATTATGTGATCTACGATCTATTGATCTTACAGAATGGTTATATTTATTAATTTGCAAAACAGATAATTTTCTTAAAATATTTTCTTGTGGCATATTTAAGGCTATACTTTCTAAACCGAATAAGATGGGCGGGCCACATACTAAGATCGAGTGACGAAAGACTCCTGAACGCCACATTCTGCAAAAGGCCCGATGGCAGAGGGTCAGTTGGTCGCCGAAGAAAGAGATGGAAGGACGCAGTAGCCACTGATCTACGCATAATGGGAATACAGCAATGGGAAATAGCTGCTCAGAACCGACAACAATGAAGAGAAATAGTAAACGCGGCAAAGACTCACATAGAGTTGTAGAGCCAAATGATGATGATGAAGGGTATACTTTCTACCAGGCACAACTTTGATGATTCTAATTTAATCAAACTAAAATTTAGTTTTTTGAAGAAAACTAAAAATTGATTTAATGAATGAAAGTTGCTAATGAAGAACGTTGTTTTTAAAAATTTGTTTAGCATCTAGCAGAGGCTAGGAACTTCCATCCGTTAAGGCGTCAATTATATTTTTTAAATCTATGAAATAGTCTGAATAAAAAAAGCGGCTTCCAACCATATTCCCGATCGTGTTAGAAGGGGTTCTGGTGGAAGTGGAATATTTGGAAGCATTTCTTTATAAAGTTGAATTTTTACAGGTGATTTGAGGAATACTTTTTTATGCTTGATATCAGGGAGTTTACAAAAGGAAACTTTTTTCTAATTTCTTCTGCAACTCTGTTCATTATATGTGCTAAAAAAGTAACGTGTATTAAGTTGGTATAAAATATTTTAAAATTTTCTCCTGTCTTGAACATATATGGTGCAGCATCGGATAAAAAAGCAATAATTTATGGCTAGGAACAGCTGCAGACAGAAAAAAATTGATATTTCTTCTTGTAAAAAACGTGACATTGTTGCAGAGTTGATTATTTCTAATTACTTGCAGGAAATTAAATAGGATTAAATGGTAAGATCTGATCGCTTAAAACGATATATCTTCCTGACGAATCAGTGGTTTCGTCAACACACACGTAGAAGTAATTGTCACTAATATTTGTTTTTATATTATCTATTACTGACGAGTACGAGTTGACATGGTTTCTCTTTAGAGTTCTTTCACTTGGAATATTCAATTTACAATATTTTTTTAAAAGGAAGTTAAGTTTTTATTGGATAGTTTTGAAAGCAGTATATTTGAAGAGATTAATTCACGGCACAAGTCTTCATTAAAATTATCTGGTTAGTTTCCTTCTTTTGAACTTGACCGAAAATACTTAGCAACCTAAGATTGATATTTTTCTCCACGTTTAGTTTTGTCTTGTAATATATTTTGTAGTCTTTTGGAAGATAGAGTTTGTTACCACAACCCAGTGACTATTAAGAATAATATTTTAATGCCTTCGTTGCCAACTAAACATTCTCACTAACAAAAATGTGCTTTAGAATATATCTATCACAATTCAGTTGATGGATGACAATTGTTTTGTTGCATCATTCTAGGAGGAGGGTAAAATCAACTACTGTAAATGCAGATATAATATTATCTCACGAACAATAGAATGCTGGCGCACGTAGCGATGACTCTTTAAGGTTGAGTGATCTATATGGAAATGAAAATAAACATATACAACTCAAAAATAATATTACTTTTGAAGGATTAAAAGTTTTATTTTCTTTGAAAATTAGATCTGGAATAAATGTAACGAAAATGTAATACAGTAAAACCTCCCTTAACCGAAACCTTTTTAACCGAAATATCGTTTAACAGAAACGGCTGCCAGTTTCAATAATTTCGTCAATAAAAAGTAAATGTTTGTCGCAAAACGTAAACAATTCCGTTAATTTCACTCACCAATTGATGTCTATGTGTGTTGGGAAATCACAAAAACCAAGAGCTCGAAAAGATATTTCCGAAAAAGCACTTTCAGTTATAGAAGCCAAAAAAGTTCATGGATGTCGACCACTTTATCTTTAGAATGGTTCGAAAATGAATTCGTCTCAAGTGTAGAATCCTTTTTAAAATCAAAAAACCTTCCCATGAAAGCATTTTTGCTTGTTGACAATGCGCCCTCGCCCTCAAAATCTACAAAATGATGACAATTGTCAGATTTTTGCCACCGAATGTCACAAGCTTAATTCAGTCGTTAGACCAGGGAGTCATAGGGACATTCAAGAGACATTATAGAGGAGCATTCTTAAGACATCTGTTATTACAGGAGACGAATTAATCCAAAAGTGTTCCCGAAATTCTCAAATCTTTAACAATAAAACATGTTTATTCGTGAGTTGAGTCGTGGGCCAAGATCAAATCTTCAACTTTGGAAAAATGCTAGAACAAACTTTTTGATAAGATTTTGATTGACGATCCTGAAGAAGAAAAGGTAAAGATTGGTAAGGAAACGACAGAAGAAATTAAACCTTTCATTAAAAATTTGCCGGGATATGACGAAATTAACTAAGAAGAGATACGTGAGTGGTTAGCAGCTGCTGACTCAGAACGTGAATTCATCTACCAGGACATCATTGATATGGTTCTTTATCAAGACAACCTGAGCATATCAGACGACGATGACGACCCAAGAGGCAACAGGCAGCACAAGACCGTCGACGAGATTTTCAATGCTTTAGAGGAAAGAATTTTATACAGTAGGCCTACATTAGTTAGGGACACGACTAGGTTCTTAATTTTTGTTGTCATTGCATAAAGTTTTGTCCTTTTCAGATTGCTTTACGTTTCGTCGAACAGTCGAATGAGGCAAACTCATGACGTTCTGCAAATGAACGATGGAGGGAGAAAGAAACATCGTTGTCAAACGAAAACGCAAAAAAAATAGATTTCTTTAAAAAAAGCATGTTATACTTGTTCATTTTCCTTAATTTTATTACTTTATTTTGGATTTACTTATTAGAAAACGTTACGAAATCAACTCACAATATTTTTTAATACCAATACTTTGATCAAGAATATTATAAAAAACAATGTTATTTTTAACCGAAATTCTTGTTATCCGAAACGGCCTCCCCCCAATTATTTCGGTTAACGGAGGTTTTACTGTATGTATATACACTTGATTTCTGTTGTTTACTTACTTTAGATAGGGAGATACTATAAGCTCATATGATAAGTTAAGTTATGAAACGTATTGGTAATAAGCACTTAACTAACTCTAAGAAAATAAATCAAAAGTACAAGAATATTTTGAAAATAAGAAAATTTTGACAGTAGAAGTTTTTAAATTAGAAAAGCAATTTGGTATAATATATATGACGAATTCCAAAGAAAATATCCACTTTTTTTATGTCAAAAACATTGATTTTGAAATTTAAGAGCACATTCTTGGGACCAATTTTTTTTTTATTTAGTACCTACTCAAAACTGAAGAAAAAAATAGTATCGCCACCCGGAACGAGGGTAATCTTGCCTTTTGTGCGAGATTTCAAAAATTGAATGAGCGAAATAATATTGATTTGTGAATGTAAAAATGTCGCGACTTAAAATCACTGTAGAATCTGTTCAAAAGCACCTACAAAACTTAAAAAAAAACAAAAATGAAGGCCTTTTTTATACTTTTAAAATAATGCTTGTTTTTCTCTTCATTCGCAATCTACAGGGTGAGTTTTAAGTATGGGACGCCTTAATTATCTCGGAAACAGCTTCCACGATTTTTATAGATTTTGGTGTGTAAGAGTCTTGTGATGCGACCAATATTATTGTGGTTGTTGTATACATTGTTGTCAAATCTTCAGTCTTTCTCAAAATCTAATGAAATTTCTTATTTCAAATGTTTTCCATACTTGAAACTCACCATGTAGAAAAAACATAGGCATTATTTTAAAAGTATAAAAAGGCCTTCATTTTTCTTTTTTAAAAAGGTTTGTAGGTTCTTTTGAACAGATTCTACAGTGATTTTAAGTCAGGACATTTTTACACTCCAAAATTTATATTATTAATTGATCGCTCAGTCAATTTTTGAAATCTCTCAAAAATTCACGATTACCTTTGTTCCGGGTGGCGCCACTATTTTTTTTAGTTTTAAGTAAGTACTAAAGAATTAAAAAAAAACTGTATATTTTATATGGAATTCGTCATATATTTATTCCAAAATGGTGTGAAATTCTGTATACTCAGTCTCACGTTTTTGGTTTAATATGGGCTGTTATGGACTATATACCTCCTTTACTATTCTGTGCATTTTACAATGATTCGATCCTTATTTACCGTTGCATTGTTGAGAGTTCCATTTTCTGTCAAACATCTGAATGTTGTGTCAAAATTTGTGGTCTGTGGCTATGTCAATTATTCAGTTAACCTAACTAAACTTTTGTCAAAATACAAACATTAGTATTTAGTATTTTGAGAACGATTTCCGAAGTGGAAATTGAAACGTCAATAAACGTAATTTAACCTTAAATTGTGGCTTATTCCCATTTAAATGGTAATTACTTTAAAATGCCACAAGAAAATAGCTTTAGAACAATATGTGGAAAGAAGTTTCTCAATTTACAAATATATGTACACAGATAGAAGCTCTAAGTTTTTAATAGAAAATTTTGAAATACATTTGGTCATTTATTGTTTCCATAATTCTAAGGAATAGTATTTTACTTTTTTACAACTTTCATTACAATTAATTTACAATTAGTTTTTAAGTTTATTTATATTGTTTCCTAATTATTAAAATAAACATTAATTAAATGCCATTATTAAATATATATTTCTATTGACAGCATGCATATTTTCTAAAAAAAATGCATATTTAATGCATATTTTCTAAAAGAAAGGTATATTTAATGCATATTTTTGGGTAAATTAGTGCATATTTATGCACATATTTTTCACTGTTTTTTGTACGTTTGCCAAACTCATCATTTTCAACATTTGACCCATTTCTCCAAGATTTATTCTACTGTTCTTTCTTGGAGTCTTTTAGATTAAAATAACATATAAGAGATAAAACGATTCTCCTTTTCAAAGACGAACTTATCGGTTTTCCAGTGTGTATTTTGCAGACTTTATACCAAAAATAAGTTGTTGGAATACAACTGATCCTATTTTCGTCAGTTTATTGACGCGAATTCTGTGTTACCAACCTGTACCAACTTAGCAAAAACCAGGGTTAAGGTTTATTACTTTGTTTATTTGTTTGTGCCATTTTTTATTGTAATTAGATGCACGTGGATGTTCTATTTTATAAACTTTTTTTGGTTACGTACATACAGGGTGATCAACTTTTGTGACAATCTTATATCTTGGAATATCTGTTATTATACGAGATATCAAAGAATGTTATTTACAAAAAACAAGAGGTAGTTGTAAGCTTTTTTTGTGAGTATGATGGCCTTGACCGAGCCAATTAGGCAGAAATTTTGATATTTTAAAAAACCAACAAATTTTTTGCAATCAGAGGAATTTTTTCTGTATTTCTAAATCTGAATTTAGTTGTTTATAAGTACAAACATATTACAATTATTGAAATAATTCACTTTTTTGGGTTAATTTTTTTTAATAATTTAATTTATTTAAGCTGTAAGCTTCACATTTTAAAATTAGTTCAGGGTCTTCCATAAGACTGTACCTCATAAAAGACTTTTTTTTTAATGAAACATCCTAGATTTTATTTTAAATTTAAAATCCGTTTCACTTCTTCGTTACAGGAAAGCAGAGTTGTTTTGTAAAATCAAATTTCCATGAAAATCGTAAGAAGTTCAACTCCCTGTCTAATTGAAAAGGGGTACAAAAACAACGACCTGTTGTAGCCATAGTTCTTAAATGATTGTCAAAATGCATAAAAATGATTGATTGATTGAAAAAGGTATAAGTACACAGAGAATGGAAATAAATTGTTTGTCATTCCAATTTCTAAAAGTGTGCGATATTTCGGCGGTACCTAAAACAAGCGGAATTGGATTTGAATAGTATGCAAAGAAGTTTCTTTAGATGATAACTACCTCATAGAAGCACTGAATCAAACAAATCTATACGATTCTGAAGAGGATGGAGTTCTCCTCGATCAACTCAATCTCACAAATAACCCAGCAGAAAAACCACACGATCCATGTAGTGAAATAGAAGTAGATAATGAGGAAGAACATGACCAGCAAGTTGGCGAATCATTTTCCTTCATAAAAAACCTTACCAAACGGAATCACACTCCAATTCCTGTTGAGTGTATACATAAATAAAGACAATTCTACAGAAATTCAAGAAATTAAAGCTATACTTGAACTATATGGCCTGAATCAAATTTGTTCCTTGAAGAAAAAAGAAAATTCCGTTTACTAAACTTTAATCCAATAATTAGAACTCGAGATATTGTAAAATTACTGCAGAATGGTTCTAAAATAAGTATTTTTTGAAGCTTTTTCCATCGTAACACGGCTTTTGCGGCTACAAATGAGATTTACAAAGTCTCATTTTAAAGCTTAATTTATAAATATCCAAACAAAACTTGTTAAATTACTTTGTCATTATTTGTATTAAAGTTATACCCGTTTGAAGTTGCAATTTTCTTTAAAAAAATGTAAATTAATTTGTTTATATGGGTTTTAAGCAAATTTGAGCAATAAACATTTATACTTAAATTAACAGTAATGATAGAAGAACTCCAAAGAAACATTTGAGCTTGGTAAAATATTTATTTTTGTCCAAGATATCGATATTTTGATAGCGTGCTCTGAGGCACAAGATCTAAAAAACTGATTTGTTCAGATTTAATAGGAGTATATGGAAAAATTGTTAATAAATAACAATTTAATAATGTTTATAAATAACATGTATTTAATACAATTATATTTTAAACAAACAAATAAAAAAATAACAATAAACAAGGTGACTTAAGAAAAGATTTACATTCCGTAGTCATTAGCTGCTTTGTATTGGATAATTTTGAAATGAAAATACGATAAACGTTTTATTTTAAGGCTGTTTTATCGGTGCACCAAAACCTAGGGACAGTGTTTTCTCTGTTATTTACCGACAAAATGTCTCGAAATTTGGACACATTATTCGAAATTATGTTGCCTTTAAAATGATGGTTTTACTTTTTTTATTTTTTTGAAACTTCTGTTGAAAAATTGGATTATACTGTTTAACGTTCTATTATAACCAAACTTTTTACGCCCATCACTTGAAAGAGTTTTTTTTTCTGTAATCGTTGATTTTTGTTTCACCTTTCTGTGTCCAGTACTAATCGAGAAAAGCGTGTTCCAACTTTGAAGAAAATTGCTAAAAAATACTAAAATCTAATAGTGAAACGTGTTACTCATCATTGGCGCTTAGTTTCATAGTTATCGCCTTCGTGACGTCAAATCTCATGAACGTACGGTCAGTTAGTTCGTGTTAAAACTAATTTAAATAGAGAATAATGTATTTGTTGTCATTAAACTACCCGTCGGCCGGCGGCACTGAGTAAAGATGGTCTGGCGTAAGCAGTGTAGAAAAGTAAGTGATACGCCCATTTCAAATCGCAGTGTGCTTGAACTGCTAAAACAGCCTTAACGTTGTACCCCAATTTAAAAAAAGAAATAGCAAATTTGATCTGTGATCAATGAAAAATGTGTTGTTTTTGAAGAGCGCTACTGGCCCTTCAGTGCCTACCCTCACTCAGGTTACTCTAGTCGAAACGAAAAGTACTCTTTGTTTGTAACACTCCTGTTTAAACAATTTCTAAGCAATTCTTTTTGCGTACGAAGAAGCCGAGTTACAATCGAAAAAGCTTCGAAAAATACATATTTTGCAACCATGTTGCAAAATATATTGATCTGAAGCTATTTTCTTGTGGCATTTTAAATTAATTTATATTTAAATGGGAATAAGCCACAATTAAAGGTTAAAATACGTTTATTGACGTTTCAATTTCCACTTCGGAAATCGTTCTCAAAATACAAACATTAGTAAATTAAATAAATTTTGTTTTTTGTTACGTAGTGAAAAATTCTTCTAATAATTTAATTTTATCTGACTCATCTATATTGACAATTCAGACATACCTTATACATTTTAAAGTAGACGACTTTAATATATAATATATAATACTTACCATGTCGGGATAATATTATGAGGTTTTCCTGGTTTTTCCCTCATAATTTACTATGGAATCACTAACAGGAGAATTTTACTGTCATCATGGCATGTATTTGTCTTTTTAAAGACGAATTACATGTTATGATCTTTTCTGACGGATATTCTCAAGTTAAAGTTGATTTCATGTAATCGAATGAACTATCTTATAAGTAAAGTCGTCCCAGGAACGCAACTCAACAATATTGGCAATATCATTTTAAAGTCGTCTACTTTAAAATGTATAAGGTATGTCTGAATTGTCAATATAGATGACGGATTGAAATCCACCCTCGAAATTCGTAATCAGCCGTCAAAAATACATAAAAAAACTTGGTGGATCCATCAGCATTGAAAAGGTCGCGGTCACCTAACTGGCCCCTAGACTACTGCGTGATTTGATTTTTTTTATCTTTGGACAACATATGAACCGAGAAGTGTCTTATTAGGGATACAATGTCCATCAAATAGTTCATATTTTTATTGAATCACATTTCCAGCATCGAAATCTTTGCCATGGGAAAATGATACACATTTTACTTGAAAAAATTTATGAGCTTCTATCAACCTGCGAGTCCATTCCAGGTAAAAAAACACAGAAGATATTGTCTGTCGGTTGATCGAGACAAATTAATAGGAGCGGAAGAAATGTAACTGCTGATAATTAGTATATGAGTGTTACTATTGAAAAGCAGTGTATATGCTTACAAAGGGTGAGAATGATTTCATATGTTCATGGGAAAAAATACCTCTCTAGTACTTTCTTCTATGCATTTATATGGCGACAACCCCAGAAATGATTAATTATAACACTGCAACAAAATTAAGAGTGACAGTGTAGACTACATACGAGAAGGTAGATAATGTCAGTCTTTTTCCACTGTATAAATGTGACCACCTAAATTTCTACATCATGTACAAAAAAACTGCTGAAAAAAAATCTCCAGAAAGAACTTTCTGAAAAAAACCTTACTTGGATAGAGATAGGAGAAGAATCCAGACCGAAGTTGGTATAAAATATCCTACAATTACAATTGAGGACACACAGACCTCATGTGTCTAAAAACTTAATGGCAAAAGGGTTATTCAGAAGATTAACTGAGGAAAAATTCCTAAATAAAAAGCATTTGTGGTTTTGTCTCAGAAAGGAATGTAAAAATGCGCATAATTTTTGTAAAATAATTCCATTTAAACAGTACATATTTATAATAAGAACAATGGCATTTAAATATATCTAAATAGATTATATGGATAATATTAGCTTACATTATTATGCGGTAATTATTAGTCATTAGAATAACAAAGATTTTGCATGTAATATTTATCTAAAATGCTCGTTAGCTCATTGTTTAACTAGAATTTTCAAAATTTTAAAATATTTTTATATACATTATTCAGTTTATGTTAAAATTTATGAAGGCATATTACGCCTTAACAACCCATTAACCCTCAATACAATTTACAAAATACTATTAAAACCACCTTGTGATAGTGAGTTGATTCAACTCATTGAACTACGAATTTAGAGCTCAAGAGTTCAACAGCATGTAGTAACTATTTATAAATATAATAATGAGTTAACAATTTCTAGCAAACTAATACGCAAAATCTGTTTCTAGGTTTTCCCTGGCGTAAAAATGTATAGCACATGTATATTCTTATCTTGATTCATCCAATATTTAATATAGACCTCCCCTTTGCTTCTCCATCTATCTGTATATTCAAGCCATGTACATCCACCTCAACACAGTGTGGTGTTTCAGGTCATCCACCTACTTCAACTGTTTATACGTCCAGGGTCTCCAATCTGTAATAATCTTAGTCTATACTCCAGTTTTTGTCTAATAGTATGACTGACGAATTTCCACTTTAGTTTTTGCTATTTGGCTGGTAGTATCTTTAACTTTTGTGACATTTCTTATCTAGGTATTCCTACTTCTATCTGACAGTTGCATGTTGATCATTTATCTTTTCATTCCTTTTTGTGTCTTCGCTATTCTATCCACATTAGCTCTTAGAATGTCCAAGTTTGCCTTCAATATGTAAGGACGGGAAGAATGCACTTATTGAACAGTTCCTTTTTAGATATTGAGGATACTTTTTATTTTTCATTCACCAAACGAAGCCCATGCCAATTTCGTTTATCTCTTTATTTCTATAGTTTGGTTGTCTAGATTTAATTCTATTTTGACCTTCTTCGTGAAAAGGTATTTGAATTGGAGCAGAAGTTGGAAAATAAAAACAAAAAAGGAAAAACGGAGGTTAGTATAAAAGTCTTTTTATTTTGAGAAATCTTTCAAAATGTGTCTCACTGGAGACTATATGTACTATGTCATCATCATCATCAATGGCGCTACAACTCTTCGTGAGTATTTGCCGCGTTTACTATTGCCTTCCATGTTTGTCGGTCCTGTGCCAGTAATTCCCATTGTCGCACTCCCATATTCTCTAGATCTTCTTTGACTGCATATATGTACTATGTATCTCTCCATATTCTACTCACATCTTTCATACTCTATCCTTGTCTGGGGTTCATGCAGCTGACACTCACAGAGTATTTGGTCTGCAGATAAAGGCAGTAAGGGTCCTTGCTGGTTTGAGATTAGGGAAACCTGCCGTCAGGATGAATGATTGGGAATTCTCACTGTACCAGCACAGTACATTTTAGAAAACCTTCGATTCATGAAGAGAAATACCAATCTTTATTGAAGTCACGAAGATTAGCATGGTTGCGTTACTAGGAACAAACAGAATATGATACCAGCATATTGGTGTTTGAAAAGGTGTAAAAATGGACCAGGATATTTTGCAATAAAATGTTTTAATGTTCTGCTTGAAAATATCAGAAACTTGCCTGAAAAGGAATTTGAAAATAAAATTAAAAATATAAAGACAAAAAATTCCTTTTATTAAATTCATGAATATTTACAACATAATCTTAATTTTAATTGAGGTTTTGTACATATTTTACCTGTGTAAGATTTTATATTTTTAACATGAATAAACAGTATTGAGTATATGTAAGCTTCCTATATTGTGTTGACTAGTACAAACAGTAATGAGCAAGTTATGTGAATTGGTTTTTATAGAAAGATTTAGACATTTTTCAAATTCCTTTACTTTAACGTCCACTTTATACTTGGTTTATTTTTTATCATTGGTATCTTTGTTTTGAGCTGCATTCTTATGTTTTCTCTCACCATTCTATGATCACTTCCCATATTAAATATTTAATATGGATATTTACAAGCACTTCATAAGAAACTTTTTTAAAAATATTAAAATATCAATTAAGACAATATTGTGTAATACACTCATACCTTTCTTTTTAGGTTTACTTATTATTAAACATTTATTTAATAAAAGTTTAAAAAGATTTTTAAATTACAACTTCAAAATTGGTCTTAATTATCTGTGTTTTAATTAATTTTAATTCACTCTTCACTTCTTTATCTTATATTATAAAAAATACTACCATTTTTCTATCTGTGAGTTAACCTTGTTGCTACTTCTACTGCTAGTTGCTGTTTCTATTTATAAATCTAGAATCTACTTTAACGCCAGAGTAAACCTAATGCTTTATCTTAATGATGAAACAAAAACTTTTGTAACATTGACAATAACTATAATGCTTGAAATTTTTGTTAACAAATCAACATTGTTTTGATTAGGAAACCTTCATATCAACCTATCAAAATCACTTGAAGCAAAAGTCCTTGTGTATACAATATATTAGCTTTGGATGTCTTAATTATTGCCATAATTATAGTGAGCACTATCTAATAAGGAAATGTTAGTAGGAGTGTGAATATAAAAACATTTTGCAACATTTTAAGTATTATGAAACAACTTTCCTAGAATCTTAAATTTAAGGACACAAACATCAAATTATTACCTAATTGTAGGAGTGATGCCATTTTTCAAGTAGTTAGAGAATAAAATTAAATTAGTTCATAACCTACTTAATAAAATAAGTATAGCTCAGAAAATCCTAATGATGAAAAAATTAAAGCAAAAAAAAAATAAAAACAGCTGAGCTGTTTGACCACTTAATGCATTATCCCATGTCTGACACAGAGTGGCTTGCAGGTGAATTTGGGACTTGCCTGTGTCTTACATGTTCGACTGTAGTACATCGCTATTCAAATATGGCCCATTCATGACGCATTTATTATTTATTTTATTATTTTTATTATTATTTATTTAATTTTTTTATTATTGTTATTTTTTTCTAAAAATTATAATTACTATTACTTTGTCCTTTTCACCACTTTCATTAATTTTTAGATATAGTTGTACTTTAGTCAATTTTCGTTTGTGTCAGGTAGTATATATAATATATTAAATATAATTTACTAAATTAGAAATACTTATTTTTTTACAGTAAACTCAAAATTAATGTGTACATAAGTTTATCTTTTTCCCTAGTCCCCTAGATCCACAGATTTATTCTCAATTGAACACATGTGGGACATGATCAGTTGGGGGCTTCTTATCAGGGACTCCACTGATATTTGAATTGTTTGTTTACTTTAAAATAAACAAAGTTGAGTTGTTCATGCCTTTATGATATATGACATGCTTGATGCTATTAATAAATAAATACATAGCTAAGTATGGCTATGTGAGTACATAATACACAAACATAGCTTTACTGATCACAACTATCCTAAATCCAAATTGGGCATATACCAAAGTGTTCTTCAATTTTGGTTGTCTGTGGTGAAT
This sequence comes from Diabrotica undecimpunctata, assembly GCF_040954645.1. Taxonomy (NCBI): domain Eukaryota; kingdom Metazoa; phylum Arthropoda; class Insecta; order Coleoptera; family Chrysomelidae; genus Diabrotica; species Diabrotica undecimpunctata. The sequence continues at coordinate 56,460,638 of NC_092812.1, forward strand.
TTAAAAAAAATAAATGGCATTAATATTGTTCTCAAACCAGTTTCTTGTGACATTTTATTTTTGTAATTAATATCAATTAAGTATTGATATAAATAAGTACTTTATCTACAAATGTGTCATTAGATAAAACTTTAAAAATAATAATTACCAAATTAGTGAATGATGATTCACTAACAACAAGAACAAAATTTAAGATATCAGATAATTTAAGCTATTAACATTAAGTACTAACAATATTTATTTTAGGTTAATTACTTGATCATTTCTAGAAACAAAATTGTTATAGTGTCTCTCTCATGGAAGATTTCGAAAAAGGGTTTGTTTTTATTTAAAATGTATTATGGAGGTGATATGGAGTCTCCATGTGGTGTCACAAGCTAGAGTCATTAGTTATGTTCCTTAGCGATTAAAATGATAAAAAACACTTTTGTGCTTAATATTTACTTTTTTTAAACAGTTATACATATTTTTTCTAAGAATAGAAATAAAAAAAAAAACATATACCAAGAGTATTATTTTACAACATAAGTGTAATATAAAATATATTTTACTGTTATTCATTATTGATTTTGGTGAATGTTCTTTTTATATATATTTGCTATAAGTTTGCCATAACCCAATGTAAAATTGTATAATGACACTAGTCACTTTACAGTCTTCATTTGACTGCTCTGTTGGGTTTCGTATTTCATGGTAGCTAATTACCTTTGATTTGTGTATGTAAACTAATGACTTTTATATGAAAACTTGTAGTAGGCTTATGTCCTTTCAAGTTTTTGTATATAAATTTATTGTAAAGTATAAAATGTGTATATAAGCAAAATGCAAAATAAACATGAATATTTAATGAAAAATGAAAAAGACAATATTGTGAAGACAATATTTGTTTCGAAACTATCTTACCGATGAATATTTAAATTTTTCAAATCACAACAGGACTTTATTATGGTTATATTACTTAGTACTTAATTTTTCAAGTCCCAAAATAAATTACAACTGAACTAGAAGCTAATTTTTTAATAGAAAACTTATACCTAGTTGATGAATTCTACATTTTTTTGTTTAAGAACTAATTTTATAAAATATGGTATTGCTGAATACACTTTTATACCATTGTTTAACAGAATAAATTTGTCAGCAACAATGCAACTGTTTCAAAACTAGTTCATTAAACTTCAACAACTTATATATTGAACATTATTTAAATTCAATGGCAGATATCTTGATATTAGGCAAATATGGTATTTTACTCTGCTTGTTAATACTACTGAAAAGTTCTACCAGAACATCTGCAAAGATACTTCTCAACCAATTTTATGAAATTTAATTAATTTTATCTTATGTAGTGATTAATTTTTTGGTTTCTTTATAACCCTTTTTATAAATATTGTGTAAGATACTTATTAGAACATCTACAGACTTCTTTTGTGACTTTTGTAACAAGCTTTGTGACATTTATTTAAGATTGTCTGGGTGATCAATTGTCCAATTGTCAAGGTTTATAAAATAAACTATATATCCAAGTATGCTATAACCATTCAGTTGATGTAAGAGAAATTTAAATAATTGTGATGAGTATGAAACATATTAAAATCTTAAATTTTAGGATATACACATCAAGGCATGACCTAATTATATTAGAAATTCTCGTTTTTGACATAGCCCAAATAGTAGTTAAATCCATTATTTATTACCAAGTCATCACACCTGTGAAATTTCTTTATTATTTTCTGCATGATTTTAAAGGAATAATTGAGAAAAATTACTAGGGCAAATTTATTTTGTAGTAAATATTGTTTGGCGTATTTTATAGCAGAAAATATCCCCCGAGACGAAAAATGTATACCGTGTATGGTAACTGGAAAACTGACAGTTTCATTGTTTTCATATTGATTATAAATTCCCATAACCTCTAGGCCTATGATTAGACCTTTTGAGTTTTTTCTTTAAGAAGCAGGCATGTATATACAATTGTTAAAGAGTTTAGCTGTCGATTTTCACGTAAATAAGACAGTTTTTGACTTACCTTTCATCTTGCAGTCGTTTGAGTTCTACCATTTCAAGCTCAAATCGAAGATTGCTGTTTTCACAGAGAAGGAGATCTCTTTCGCTAGCAACCCCATCTAATTCCCGTTTTAAACGAATGATTTGATCCCGTTGTTCCCGAATAATGGCATCTCTTTGTGCCAAAAGTGAATTAATGTCGATATCTGATCCGGCCATTGTAGGCCTCCTACCGTTATTGTCACTTAAGTACTAGTAAATACTGAAAATTTTGAAGTACAGTCCATGCCGCTAACAAAATCATAACACGTCTTAACACCAACACTTCATATTGCACTTAGGATATTTATTATTTTCGAAACAAAAATTTTGATATTGAACTTATCCCACACATTAATCCAAACAGATCATCAGAATCAGTGATGGAATCGCTCGAACGAAAATCTTATCGAGTATGCGATTACTGAAATAATCGATATCATTCGATTCTTGCGTAATAATCGAACAATAATCCTGAGAACTTCCTAAATGGATTTCAAAGCCATTTTATTTTAATTTGGAAGTTAGTAATCGGCAATGGAATATGCATAACAAAAGCAAATAGGCTGGAGTACTCAACTAGAAAGTTAATTAAGCTTTATTTAAAGTATACACGTAAATTTTGCAATTTGTTTAGTTTGAATTTGAACACCAGTTACACTCAAAAAAGCTACTAACTTTTACACCAAATTTCCTTCTTTATTTAAATATTTATTGTTCTTGATCGCTAATTACTTAATAATATTACAAACGTGTCTTTAAAGCTAGAACATTTACATGTAGTAAAAATCGGAATTATTATTTTTGAATTAATATCAATATCATTTAAAATCTGTGAGATATGCTGTGGATCAAAGCCACCTCTACTTCACAAAAGTAGAGGTGGCTTTGTATGGGTGTTAAATTTTATTAATCGATAGTGTCTTTGACATCGTCTTGGAATAGAATAAAAGAAAATCACTGTCAAAACATAACCTGACATTATCAATACCCTTTGGTTTGGATTGCTACATTGGAAACCTCTGTCATAGTATATAACCAGACCAGAATCACACATTATACTCTGTCCTCTGTCAAACGACAGTAATGAAGAGGAGGAAAATTATAAGATGAAGATGGAAAAAAATTTTAAGCAAAGGATGAAGAGATATCTAAAAAAGGCGATAAATTAACTGCGCAAAAAAATCTGCCAGCTACATAACTCAATTACAAATTTAAGTAATAAAAAAGCGGAAGGGCAAAAGATTTTATGACCTGACAAATAAAAAAGATGAAAATATAACTACAGAGGAAATCCCGAAAACTAAACAACAAAACGAAGAAAAATCAGAAAAAGAAGTTATAAAATATTCACGGGAGCAATTACAAAATAAAAAAAAAAGAAGGAAAAAAGATTTTCCCTCCATACAAAGTAAGGAAATTAAATCAACAATACAAATGAAGAAGAAAAAGCATATCCTCTAACAATAAGTGCCAGTGAAGACAATAGGGATAGCAAGGACAATGTCAGTAGCCAAGAAAAAGAAACAGATGAGATCATCCAAGAAAAAGTCAATAAAATTAGAGAGTGTAAATGAGACAGGCGCTACCCTTAATATTAATGAACAGCAAAGAATATACAGGATAAACAAAATATCCAGAAATGTTAATTATTATTTATTTAAATAAATTTAATAAATTTTATATTTGAAATGTTAATTGTTTATTGAATATTTTATATTTTATAAAAATTTATATCTATATAAATCTTTTTTTTTTGCTCTTCACTTTTTGTCAGGGCTCGCTCATCCCTCTCGGCAGCCCTGATCAGAATACACACTCCAGTACTTAATACTATGGAAGCAATCACAATAAAAGTGCAAATGAGGCAATGATAAATTAAGATCACTTCTGCATATGTAAGACCATAAGATCCTCTAACTGATGATGACCTGGATGTGTTCCTGAATATAAAAGAGCCGTCCAAATAATAGGAGACCTAAATGCAAGATCCCCAAATGGAATGATTGAGCTACAAATAGAAACGAGAGATTACTAAATAATTATCTATTGATCAACGAAGATACCATGGCAAATAGGGCCATCAAGCCCACCCATATCCAGGGAATGCTATATCTACCCATTTAGACATTATAGTAGCTAAAAACCTAGGATTACAGATAGAGATCAGAACACTAAACGAAGGAGCACATGGGAAGAAAACAACATAACAAGAAAAAGAAAGAAAACAAAGTAGTCAAAGTACAAAAGACTTGTGAATATTGGAATTAATAACATCCCAATGATCAACAATCCACAAGAAATAGAAGAATGAGTCCTAGAATTTGAAAACATAGCACAAGAAGTAGCACTACTGAGGAAGAGGTAGAAATACACAAGGCAAGATTTAGAGACATAAACCAGAAAACAAAAGACTTCATAATGGAAAAGAACAGAGCCGAAAAGAGAGCTAGAAGAACAAGAAACCAGTAAGATAAAAACAGGGCAAATAGACTCAACACAAAGGTCAAAAACGGCACTAGCTCAATACAGAAGGCGAATGTGGACAACCACTTTCAAGAAATGGAAAAACAGAGTCCAAATCTGCAAAACATCTGGAAACTCCATAGAATTCTAAGAAACAACAGAAAACCCATTCCTCCACTACACGGAGAAAATGTAGGACTCTCGAGAGAGTCCTCATCGCTTGTGGAGTGTACACTTTTGGGTGTACACTCCACCTATCAACTACCACCAAGACGAAGACATTAACTTCACAGTTCACCAAGAAATGCTTCTAGCATCTAATCCAGATGAAATCACCAACAGAGCTCTGAAGTATCTACCCACAAAAGCAGTAGTATACCTAACCAACATCATAAATGCGATACTTAGATACATGATTTTCCCAGATTGGTGGAAGTAAGCCCACGTCATCATTTTACTGAAGCCAGGGAAGGATAACAGTTTTCCGCAAAATTACAGACCGATCAGTTTACTTCCAGCAGTCAGCAACATAGAAGAATCATCCTTTTAAGACAACAAGAAGAACCAGACAGGCTAGGTCTATTCCCAGAAGTTTATTTAGAGCAGACCACTACAACGAACTACGAGTACTAAGATTAACAGAATACATTACAGCTGGATTCAACGGTAGACAATACAGATGAGCAGCCTTCCTGGATGTAAGCAAAGCCTTCGATAGAGTATGGCATACAGGACTGACCCTCAAAATGAGAGAAAATGGATACAGTGACAACCGGAGGTTCAGGGTCCAGATAGGACTTCTCTCTGAACACGGGGTCCCGGAGTACCACAGGAGGTGGTCTTGTCGCCCCTATTGTATACAATATACACAGCTGATGACCCAAGAACATCAGGTACACTACTCAGCCTTTATGCAGATGATACGGCGATAGCAAAATATAGACATAGCGGTAAACAACCTACAGACGGCATTGGCCACCATAGAAGAATGGTATCCAATGGAAAATAGCCATTAACTTAGAGAAGACACCAGCGGTCAAAAGAGGAGAGACAATCCAGAAGAACAACTGACTGTGCAAAACAATAATATCGAATGGAAGAGAGGCGAAGTACCTAGGAGTCATAATAAACCAAAGACTCACATTCAAACCACATGCCGACGCAACAGTCCAAAAAGCAACAATGGCAAGAGATGATAGACGATAAGCATGAAAACGAAAATGAACTGATAAACAGCATCATTCTACCAATAATGACATATGCATTTCTCGCATGGGGAAAGATAAGCAACAGCAACAAAAAAAAAAGAGAAGATACAAGCAGCTCACAACAATAGCCTCAGAAAACTACAAATGTGCCCAGATACGTGGCAAAGATTTCTGTTCAGAGAACTAAACCAAATAAGGGTGTTAGACACAATTGAAGAAAAACCAGAATAAAATTCGCTGAGCTAGATAAATGCAGCTCTATCACTAGAAGACATTCCGGCGTTTAGGGCACTGACAATGTACTAACATGTTGATTTATTTTCCAGGACATCCTTCAAAAAAAAACAAAAACGGCTTTGGCCACCAAAAAAACCACAAAATTACTAATAAAAAGGCACAAACCACCAAAAAACCCGAGCACGAAGGGCCCACATCCTCGAGCGCCGAACTGGGCTTAGCCCAGAGCAAGCATTCAGACTTGATGATAAGTCACTAGAGAGAGCAGGAAAAGAGAGTCTAACGTTAGCCTGCTTTGATCGGGATAGGGCCAGTGGCGCACCCAGAATTTGTCTTAGGGGGGGGTTTTGAAATTTTTTATGCTACCTATATTTTGAGTTCCTAAAATTTAGGTTTTAGTTTAATTTAAAGTATTGAAATAGCGGTGCCAAACCGCTATGCATTCAGGTATCTATTATCCTATATAGCATACCAACTAAAACCACCCTTTCTTACTTGTGCGCAGTTGACTGTCGCACGTACCATACTCCGAAAGTGGGGTGGCCACTGTAAGGCTGACGACATTTTTGGAACACTTCCTTCTCTTATCTAGATCTTATCTATTGTTCTGAAGCTATTTTCTTGTGGCATTTTAAAGTAATTACTATTTTAATGGGAATAAGCCACAATTGAAGGTTAAAATATGGTTATTAACGTTTGAAATAAATCCAAATTGTAAATACAATACATTTTGAAGACGGCTATAGCCGTATTCCCGTTCTCCTCCGCCAATCCTCCCAGTCCAAGGCATGCTCCTCCTCCAAACCTCTCGATTCCATCGCTCTTCTAATTCCTTCATTCCATGAGCGTCGAGATCTACCTCTTTTTCTTCTTCCAGGGGGCTTCCATTTGTGAAGTTTTTGGGGCCAACGTTCGTCAGGCATTTTCAATAGATGTCCAAACGATTTTTAAACCTCTTCTTTCTATTCTGTCAATGACCGTTTCTGTAGCATTTATGTTATTTCTTATAGATTCGTTGGTCTTCCTTTCCTGCCGTGATGTTCTAGCACTTCTTCCCAAATAATTCATTTCAACTGCCAACAATCTTCTCTTCAGGTCTACGTTAATTGTCCATACTTCAGAGCCATAACAAAGAACTGATTCAACCATGGTTTGCCCTATTCTTTTATTGTTCCTTTTGGAAATGTTGTGATCCCACCATAAGGAGTTCAGACATCCTACAATTTTACGTCCCTGATTAATTTGTCTTTAATTTCGGTTTCTCCCAAGCCGTTCTTATCAATGAGTGGACCTAAATATTTAAATTTTGCAACATCAACACTTCAAACCTTGCATCTGAATTGATAACTAAGTAAATATTCTGTTTTCTTCATGCTGACTTGTAACCCTCATTTTAAATATTCTCTCTATAACGCTTTATCATAAATTCTAGATCATAAGAATTTTGAGCTAGATGACTTGGTCATCCGCAAAGTTCAGGGAGAACAGTACGTCATTTCCTATGGTGATCCCCATTCCCTGGCAGGGGTTTTTCCAATTTTGGAGGGCTGCCTCAATATATAAATTAAACAGTAAGGGTGACATATTGCATCCTTGGTTTAGTCCTTTAGTTACTTTTATTGGCTCTGATAGTCTATACCTATCCGATTTTTAGGTAAGTAGTGTTATCCCAGTATACTTCTGTGATTATTCCTAAAAGGTATAAACTAATGTCGAGTTGTTGCTAAGCTTGCCACAATTTAAGTCTTGGAACTGTATCATACGCCTTTTCTAGGTCGATGAAGTTATCAGTGCAAGATCAAAGATCAAAAATTCAAACGTCAATAAACTTATTTTAACCTTCAATTGCGACTTATTCCCATTAAAATAGTAATTAGATCTTACCTCTGTCGTTAGCTCGGTTGGTGTTTCTCTTCTTCTTCTTTCTTTTTAATGACTGCTCGGATGTAATTGTGAACACTATTCCATCCCTCCGTATTTCCCGTCATCTTCACGATCATCTCTCTTACAGTCACAGGGTTCATACCTATTTCTTTATACATTCTGTTTCTTTCCACTGTACATCTATTACACTCCAGCATTGTGTGAGTAACGATGTCGGAATATTCGCAGTATAGGTATTTATCTATATCTGTCTTTCTGAACCCATGAAGCTACGCCCTAAAACAGACAATCTACCCAGTCCCTTAGGCTCGGGATCGGCATCTTTGTCCACTTAACAACATCTTCCTTGCTGTTCCACTCTTCTTGCCATCTTTCCATTGATCTTTCCCTTTCTTCTTTTTTTTTATAGCTGTTGTCAAATGCTGTCTTCTCCCATAGAGATGTCTCCTTTGTACTGCTAACACATGCAGAGGAATACAACCCGTGATAGTCCACAAGACCGCCGCAGATACAGTCCTGTAGGCGCATGCTACTCGCAACAGACTCGTTCTGTCTACTTTTTTATAAGCCTAATATTAGGTATCGATATCTAAATATAATGAAAATATTATTAATTATTGTGTATTTATACAATAATTATTGTGTTCTACTTATTTAAAGTGGTAATTTAATTATTCAATCAGCGTTTTGGATTTTTTGTATTATGTGTGAAAGACATAAGTTACATGTTCCTACTTTCTTTATATATTGTTTACTTTATATGCCCTGGGGGGGGGGGGGTTTAACCCCCCAAAACCCCCCCTGGGTGCGCCACAGGATAGGGCATCGTGTTGGAGTTCTTGTACCCAGGACTTTCACACGACAAGCACTGCTGATACACAGTCCCGATCTCGCATCAGAGTGCTATAGCGGGGAAAGAAATGGTCTAGGCATTGGAGCGTGGTTCCTGTATCGCTCCTGTATAAACACATCGCCCCAATGAATTGTAACACCCGAATGTCAATCTAAGGGGTATGCAAGTCTCTCAAGCTGGGTTCAATTAAATTTCTTGCTGTTTGCATGAAACCTTTGTCAGTAAAGGATGATCGCGGATGTGCTGGGAATACAATTTTATTCACTGCGTAAGCCTACATCGGAGGTTATGTTGTTTTGGCGTTAATCAGGTCACAGAATAAAAAAACAATAGTTGTTTTGTAATCCTATTCAGATTTTTGAACTTAATATGCTTAGTGCTCGTTAGGTGGTATACTTATGGGAATTGTAAAATGAATTAAATGATGTTTGAGTTCTTTAATCAAAAAATAAATACATTTTCTTACTGATTTTTAAAGTTCAAATAATATTAAACTTTATCCAATACTAATATATAAAATTGAAATGTTTTCTATTTTATGGAAGAAGAATATCATTCTGGATTTTTACTTTTCCACTTCATGCTTTTCACTAGAATCAACTTTTATTAAAAAACTGCCATGAAGTTTGTCTCTGTTGTGATGTTTTCTAGGAGATTATTGGGATTTGTTTAAACTTTGTTAGTGTGGTATTTTCCTGGCAACATTTTCATGTCCTTCCATTTCGCAATAAGTTTTCAGAGTTACATAGAGAATGCTTGAAAACACCTTTGAAATTATATATGACCCAAAGTTCCATAAGCTAAATGACATAAATTGTACAGGTGGGCGAAAGGAACTTTATAGTAATAAAATCAAACGCAAGAAAGACAACCCTCCAAGCCTGGTGGATGCGATTTCTTAAAAGAACTTTCAAAAGTATATTGTTCTCTTCTAAGTAACTGCTTAGAAAAAAAGTAGCTGACACTTCTGGACTTTGTTTTTTAAATGCACTCGGATTTTCAGTGTTAGATCAATATAGTTACTCCTCAAAAAAGTTACAGTTTCTCACAAAAGTGTTTCGCTAATTTTATGGAGCAAGGTGTGTTCGGTTATTTATTCTTCATACTGTATTATTTAATTAAGTAAGTAATATAACCTATTCATAGTACTAATATATAAATTCTGTATCTAATTTACAAAATGTAATTCCTTATAGCGTCCTTGTAATTTCAGTTAAAGATGGTTCACTGTAAAGTTAATTAAAATTAAATAAGAATGTCTGGATTAAATAACAAATACTTTTCAACGTTTTATTAAAAATAAATCTAACAATGTTGTGCATCTATTTAAAAAATATAAAATACAGTTTTATAAAATTGTATAAGACACCTACTTTTATTTGTTGTGATTTACTGATTGTAATATTTAGTAAATGCGTATGAGATAAAAAAATTATTGTCATTTATTGAACAATACAGAACAAATCTATAAAAATTGTGAAATTGGAATTAATCCTTAAATGGGACTGCAATCTATTGAGATGTAAAAATAAACCAAACAACTAAATATGTTTATTTATATATGTAGGATGTAGGAGATATGCAGAAGATGGATATCAACCGTTACTTTGTAATAAACTACTCTAAAAGTTGACATACCATTTTGATGGAAACATTAAATTATAATTCTTTACTGAAACGAAATACTAGTTAAAAGATAACACTATAAAAATAGTACATACATCTAACAACATTAAGACAAAATTCAGTCTGTTTCTTTTTGGCAGTAATATTAAATGCTATGGATAGCTTTTTTAGCTGCGTCATCCAAATCTTCAGCAGTTATAATATCAAGTCCCGAATTACTAATGATTTGTCTAGCCTCTACTGCATTGGTGCCCTCTAGTCTAACAATTAACGGAATTTTCAAATTCATAGTTTTTAGGGCCCCCACGATACCATTAGCTATTGTTGAGCAGTTTACAATGCCCCCAAACACATTTACTAAAACTGCTTTAACATTTACATCAGATGTGATTATTTTAAAGGCGGCCTTTACTTGATCTTCTTTCACTCCACCTCCTACGTCCAAAAAATTTGCTGGATCCCCACCATGTAATTTGATGATGTCCATTGTTGCCATTGCAAGTCCAGCACCATTTACTAAACACCTGCAAAACAAACTTAGTGTGTATTTAGAGCAAATCAAAGGAAATACATTATAGTTATGAGAATTACGAGAACAATTAAATAATATCACCCCTTAGTAATTTGACATGTCTTATTCTTACATCGAGACATACAGACTTCAATGTTTTGATTTAATTCGTATATTCTAACTATCTAATGCCCCTCTCCAATCGCTTAACCTCACCGACCGGCCACGACGGAACGAATTAGACACGCGCAAAAGAAGAGGAGTTCCTGCCTTCTTATGCGAGTGGACAAAGGCGACCTTAACAAACAGGATCATTGTGTCCTCGTTAGGTGAAGCCACTATTGAAGCGAAGGCAGGAAGCGGCTGCCCACAAGGAGGAGTTTTATCCCCATTACTGTGGGCTACGCTTATGGACGACCTACTTAATACACTGTCCAGGGAGGGTTTTTACTGTCTGGGTTATGCGGACGATTTGGTAACTGTAGTCCGAGGACGCTTTACCAAAATAATTTCGGAGAGACTTCAAGTCGCTCTGAGGATGGTGGACAGCTGGTGTGAGGAAGAAGGCCTGAAGGTTAACCCTAAAAAACATCTGTTGTTCCCTTCACCAGAAAAAGAGCACTGCAAGGCTTACAGCCACTAGTGCTCAAGGGAGTAGAAATCCCATTCACAAGTCAGGCCAAGTACTTAGGTGTAATATTCGACCAGAGGCTGACATGGAATGCACACATTCAGAAAGTCACACAGAAGGCCACTATGGCCCTGAACACATGTAGACGAATGTGTGGTAAGAATTGGGGGTTAAATCCTAAAATGAACCTCTGGTTGTACACAAGGGTTATAAGGCCCATGATAACTTATGGTTCAGTGGCATGGTGGAACAAAACGCAACAGTCCGGGGCGATTCGATTGCTCAGTAGCACACAAAGGCTTGCATGCTTGAGTGTTACAGGAGCCATGAGAACAGCCCCAACGGACGCGCTAGAAGTTCTGCTAAACCTACCACCTCTGCATATATACATACAGAGTGAAGCCAGATCAACAGTACATCGGTTGATCCAAGGCCAAGCTCCAATAAGTATGATGCAGGGAGCTGATAACTTAAGGCTATACCAGGACATAAAGGCAGACCCCGTTCTATGCCCGGAATGCCTGTAGACCGAATGGTTACGAGGTATAGTTTTAACAAAAATTTTCAAATTACAATACCAAAAAGAGAGGACTGGGAAACTGGTCCGCCGCTAACAGCAAACTCAATATGGTATACGGACGGTTCCAAAACGGATACAGGTACGGGGGCTGGAATATATGGCATAAAACCAAGGACGGAAGTCCGGGTATGTCTAGGAACATACGCGACCGTATTTCAAGCCGAATTAGCTGCTATACACAGGTGCGCTATGGAACTAATCGGCCGAAATGTAGATAACGACTCCATCGTTATCTATTCGGATAGTCAAGCGGCTCTAAAGGCTCTCAGTTCAGTACAGGTCGATTCATGGCTGGTATGGAACTGTTTGGATGTCCTCTCTCAGGTGGGAAGTCGAAACAGGTTGACACTTGCCTGGGTGCCGGGACATAAGGGTCATCGTGGCAACGAGAAGGCCGATGAATTGGCCCGAGAAGGCGCATCTACGCCACTGGTTGGTCCGGAACCCTTCTTTGGAATCGCAAATACGATAAAAAGGGCAGCCATACACAAATGGGTGCAACAGAAGTCTCTTGAGTGGTGGAACAACTCACCAGGACAGAGGCAGGCCAAACAGTTCATCAAAGGACATTCGGCTAAATTTACAGCAGACTTACTTTCGCACAGACGCAGGACTGTCAGAATGATAGTGGGTCTGCTCACTGGGCACTGTAGACTCAATAGACACTTGAGTCTCATAGGCCTGACAGAAGAGGACACCTGTCGTTTCTGTCTGGAGGAAGAGGAAACCGCTCTACACGTTCTGTGCCATTGCGAAGGTCTCGCACGAATGCGGTTTCTAGAACTCGGAGAGGAAAAACCGGAAGCACCAGACTACATGAAAAGGCCACTATCAAGGCTGTTGAGTCTCATTAAGAGGACCAAGCTAGATGAAGTGCTTTAAAATAAGGGGGAAACACAATAGATCTGCAAAGGTCGCAGTGTATCAGGCTCTATTGGCCGCCCCATTTTCTACATTCTACACATTCTAGACACGCGCATTGCACGATGTTCTCGTTCAATAACGGAATTTTGTATTTTTATGAACTAAGACAATATAGTTCAATGAATCTATACATCGGGATTAATATATAAAATTGATGAAAAAATATATTTACTTTTCATTTATAAAATGAATCCATCTGCTTTCTTAACGACATGTTTTTACTCAAAAGTTACTTACCCAATGTTGCCCGTCATTCCGATATAATTCAAGTTATGTTTGGAAGCTTCTACTTCTCTAGGATCACTTTCAGTGACATCTTCCATTGCAAAAATTTCCTTTTGTCTGAATTTGGCATTATCATCAAAATTAAGTTTGGCATCTACAGATATAACCTTTTTATCATCAGTCTCAACCAATGGGTTAATTTCTAGCTGTGTGGCATCTATGGCTACAAATAACTGCCAGAGTTTCTTGATTTCAGCACTGGCTTTAGCCTTAAGTTCTCCTTTAAATTCTAAAATTCAGAACAAGGACATATTAATATCACATTAATATTGATTTCTTAAGTTCAATAATTATTATATTCATATGTTACAGAAATAACTTTGTCAAATGTAAAAGGAGAAATGTCACACTATACAGGATAAACGTTACACTAAGAAAAATAATGAATAAACATAATGAATAAACCACTAGACATATTTTATTATATACGAGTAGAAATAATATTTGAAGATTTCTATTAATGTAAACTTGAAGTAATACACCATAACGTTTCATTTAATTTGTATAAGGGGACTATAAAGCGTTTTTATGAAGCACACTTGTCCGGATCACGCTTTACCTGCGATCGAGTGAAAGTGACATGTTAACATAAATTAGTAACACTTATTTGGCAGTAGCGATGTTGACAATTCCAATTTATTTTTATTATTTACTATTAGTTAAACTCTGTTTAAAGGGCGGTATTTTCGATGGTCCACAGATTCGGTAGCTTCTTATAAAGATGAATATTTCACCTGAACAACGCCAGAAATTGAAAAGATTGCTTGGTTGGCTTACAAAAACAGTGTTATAAATCTATGATAATTACCTAAAAACTCAGCTATTTCATCTGCCATTTTATCAGTGATCCCCTCGTAAATATCTATGGGAAGATTTTTTAAAAGATGGGGAGTTTTCTCTGCTACTGCTTCAATGTCTACCCCTCCTGCGGGCGAAGCTATAATAACTGGCCCATTTCTTTGCCTATCCATTAAAATACAAACATAAGTTTCCCTTTTGATATTTACACTGTCTGCTATCATAACTTTGCTTACTTCTATCCCATCTTTTGGAGTTTGCTTTGTTATTAATTTGTGACCTATCATTTGACTGGCTATTTTTGATACTTCATCTCGTCTGAAAAATGGTATTTATTATAGAGTATTATTAGAAGTTTGAATAAATAAATATTAAAAGAAAAATCATAATATCAATATAAATCAATCAAATAATACAATCCCTTCTAATATGGGAACAATGGTCACTCACTCCATCATCTTGGTTTTCACTAGATATCAGAAAAATAAATTAATAAGCAATGTTTAAATAATAATCAATAACGTTCATTGTCATTATCCATATAAATAAATAATGTACCTAATGATAAAATTAATTTTAAGTAAACTTAAAATGATTACAAAACCCTTAAAATAAATTGTTTTTTTTTTATTGTAGGTTATTATATTAATTCCTTATAATTATTAAAATAAATGACAAAAATATGCTTACCTATAAAATTAAACAGAAAATAGAATTAACAATGTACAATAACGACTTTTTAAGTCTAAATTACGACTATCAATAAGAAAATAAAATAGTCACTAATACTAATAAAACTATTACTGCTGTACAATAAAAAGCACCAACCAGTAAATTGGTTTGATTCTGATTAAATAGTTTCACTTGATACCCCTCGAACCACTTAATTTCTAGCCAGTGTTAGTTCAAACTGCAGATTTGTACAATAAAATGATACACCCTTGGATCACACATCCAACTCTATTTACTTTGAGCTGGTCTTCAATCTGAACAAACTTTAGTATAAGCCAGTTTTTTTTATATTTATTGTCTGATTTTAGATTTAAGAAGCAATTAAATAAAAGTTATAGATAGATAGAGTATATAAAACAAACTGTGAGTTTAAATAAATGTTATATTATATTAGACTGCTTTATTATTTTTTTGTATTTAATTCACTTTTTTCAAGCAAATGAAACTGATTTAATTGAACTTACTTTTGAGTGATGTGGACTCCTCCTTTAAATCCAGTATCAAAGTGTCCTTTTCCCCTACCACCAGCCAATATTTGTGCTTTCACCACATATTCCTTGACAACTAAAATAAAACTAATGAGATAAGGAATTCAACAGATTAAGGGGAGATTAGCTCAGATGCCCATTAACTCAAATATGTAATATACTAAGGATAAAATATGAATTAGTACGTTAGTGATGTGAGTGTAGTAATTCAATTTATGTTTAGCCTGCTTTCCTATCACAATATCGCCCCTGAGATGACAACTGTTGTAAGTTCCAAAATAACCATTTTCAGGTTATGTTTGATGCCTATGTGATTTAAAGAGCTCTTGTCAATGAAACACTGTCGCAATATCCAGCTCTCATCATTTAAATGCTATTTAGCCAACAACAGTTGTTTTAGTTCAAAAAGATGCCCAGCCTACGAATAGAAGACTGTTGTATGTTACATACCACAGATTCATTTAAGGAAATACCCGTAGTATGTAACAAGCAAGCAAGCGATTTGATTAAACCCAGCCTGTGAGAAATGTTCACCCCTAAGAATTACGTTCGGGTGTACCTAACAATTCATTGGAGCGAGGTGTGTTAACTCGAGTAAAAGTCGTATGTAACTTACTACAGTATTCACTTAAATACTTCTAGTGGAATCGAATGTGGCATGTAACATACAACAGTTTGTTTGACTCTAGGATTTGGAAGTTACTGTGCAATGAGACCGCTTTTTCTAACCTTATTTTAGTTTAGTTAGTTGTTCTTGGTCTGTGTTTAACAGTTAACAGCGGTCTGGTATTAAAATTATTTACAATGAGTTGTAATAGTTGTAGAAAAGATTTTATCAATCGTAGTAAACTGATGTTGCATTTATCACAAATGATTTGTGAATCAAGTAACTTAGTTCAAGAAAAAGATGATAATCTTATGTCTGTGAAGCAAAGTTGCTCTAAGTAAGGATAAAACGGTAAGTTATTAATTTATTATATTAGAATACATTTTGTTGCCGTAATTGTATCCTGTCCGTTATTTGATACATTAAATATTTTTATTACTGTTGTGCGTTGGAAATAGAACCGTAATAGATACCACGAATTTTATTTATCAATTTACTGAAAATTTTAAGACCGTTTATGGTAACTGTGTTTTTAATTGTAATTGCAAAAGAAGACGTTACTTGGATTAGATGATAATCCAGTTACTGTAGAGTTTGATAACGACAGCAGTATTTTCACTATAAAAATCATTACAGAGGTGAGAAGTTTTAAAAATTATTTTTTCCAAATCCAAAGTTTTGACAATAAATATCTTTGGTCGATTATACATTCTATCATTCTGTTTTGATGTAGGATACACCTGTCTTGGAGGCTACTGTAGATGATGAACTTGGTATTTATTAATTTTGACAATAATTCAAATTCTTTTCCTTGTGGTATCATTCCTGAAGACGTAAGTGAAAATTGAGTAGTAGAAGCAAATGTTAAAAATACAAAAGTTAGTCCTATTGAGAATGGTTACATAGCCAAAGCTGAAGCAGACAGTGGCGAAAAATCAGATGAAGATGAAAGTAAGATGACTTTTGAATATCCATTTATAATTGTTATTATTTTCAGTAAATTTACTTACTAAACGAAGTTTTTTCAATTTCAGTTCATACAGTTAGAAAAAGGAAAAGAAATGCATCCAAGTGGACAGTCAACACTAGAAAAAAGAATCGCAATTCAGGTAAAGCTTATGTCATACGAAACAAAGTTATTTTTGAACAGCGTCATGTGAAACCTACATGTACAGAACGCTGTAGACTGAAGTGTTCGGCAAAATTTCATATTTTCTGGTTCAGAAGACATTGAAGAAACCTCCATCTCACCACAGCAAACAGATTAGGTGCAATAATTATAAGTATGTGCTGCCGATAAATGATAATGATGTAGAAGTGTGCAAAACCTTTTTTCTTAATACGTTTGGGTTCAGTGAAAGGTATGTCTATACTGCATGGAACAAAGTTGATGTATCTGGCATTATTTGTGATGATGAACATGGAAAACATAACAGCCATGGCACTTTACCTCCAGATACTGTAGAGTATGCCAGCATATTGATTCGTTTCCAGTAGTGGAGTCTCACTATCTTCATGCTCAAATGCGAAGGAAGTACATCGATAGACAGTTAACACTTGCTGAAATGTATCATCTGTATCTGAAGAAATGTCAGAATGACCATAAAGATACTATTTTGAAAGAGAGTAAATATAGACACATATTTAACACCCAGTTTAATATTGGATTTTTCGTGCCTCGCAAGGACCAGTGTGCAACCTGCCATCAGTATATTAATTGTACTGAACTTGAAAAGAAGAATAGAGATGTAGAGTATCAACGTTATCGAGAAAACGTAAAGTTATCGAGAGAAGAAAGATGTAAAGCGCGCCAAACTGGCAGAAGAAATCAAAGTATGTGAATATGATTTACAGGCTATAATTCCATTACCATCAGGTGACATGTCCAGCTTTTTCTACAAACGCCGTTTAAATACCTACCACTTTACAATTTTTAAGAATGTTTCAAAAGCAGGATTCTGTTACATATGGGATGAGAATCGTGAAAAAAAAAGGAGCGATAGAGGTAGCAAGTTGTGTTTATAGTTATATCCAGGAGCATGTTGATAAAAAGGTAAAACACTTCGGATAATTGCTCAGCTCAAAATAAAAATAAATTTCTTGCCACAATGTACAATTATGTTCTACAAAACAGTAAATCTCTGGAGACCATAACTCACAAATATCTGACAGTTGGTCACACACAGAATTCAGGTGATTCCATGCATTCCTGCATTGAACGTCAGTGTAAGAGAAGGTTCAAGAGTTTACCTATTCACAATTACACCTTCACAATTTGCTGGTATAGTCAGTGTGGCCAAAAAACTGGAGATCCTTATGTTGTGAAGGAATTATACTTCACTGATTTCTATAATTTTAAGAAATTAGCTGGAGAATTTAACTTTTCTCTTAACACAAAGAAGGACAAAGTAGAGTGGTTTAAAATAAATGTGCTAATGATGGAAAAAAGCCAACCAAATGTAATATTTTACAAAACATCATGGAAACAGAAGGAATTTTTTAAAATACAGATGATTACAAATCATCAAAACAAAATGCCTTAAACAAAAGTTTTGCTTAAACAAAATCATATACCAAGTCCCATGCACACTTCTATGAATTATTGGTGAGCAATTATAAACAGAATAATTTTGTTATTGATCTACAAGAAGAAGAAGAGGAAGTTTTGTTCAATCCAGATACATATTCTTTGATATGTTATGTGTTTTTGTCGTTCATTTACAAATTATCATATATTTTGTTCAATTTTTGATAATTATTAAACAATTTTATACTGTGGTGCATTCATTTTCTAATATTAAGCTGTTGTATTAAAATTACTGGAACAGTGGCAATCTTTAAAAATTGGATTATCTCGAAACTTGGTTTTGGAAGATATAAATTTTACAGCACTTGTCATCTCAGGGTGCGATATGCATATATAAATAAATGTTCAAAATAAAAATATAATTTATGAAATTAAAATAATAAAATAAATTTTAATTCATATTCAAATGATTGATAATAGGTATACACCTTACTTACAAAAATTATCCAATTCTTGAAATCCATTTTTATCAACCATACAAAAGTCCTGGATTGCAACATTACTTTTTCTTAAAAGATTTTTACTCTGGTATTCTAGGAGATTTAAACAACGATGAGGGATCTAACAAAATAGAGAAAATTTACTCCTACTTTCATTGCACTACGCAAATTAAATTAATTATAATATTATGCAGTTAGTACTTATATAAATGTGTTTTTGAAGTAAATGATATTTGATAATATTATGAAAAAAATTGTACATGATCATTCCTTAGTAAGGATGTCATAAAAAATTATTTTAATTAATAAAAATTTCCAAAAATTGAATTATGAATATTGGTTTTAAAAATATTGCCATAATCACAAGACAATTTTCTAGAATTATTTACTTTCATAATTTTTAGAAGCCATTTTGAAGTGATAAATTTAATTTTCAGTTGTTACATTTTATAGTTTTTTACTTACATGTAATCACATCAACAGTGATAAAAATAATTTAGATACTAATATTATAATATGTATCTCGAAACAAGTGGTTTGACGAATTGTTTATTAAGAAATACATAAATATGAATCGAATTTACCTACCAATACGATCTTAACCTATTTTATATACCCAAAATTGTAAAATTATTTTATACTGAAAAAATAGTAATACCGACTTACTTGGAAAATTTCTCTTCGCTTAGTTGCTCTCAATAAAAAATTCCAGTGTAACATTATTGAAATTTAAAAAATCATATAACAGAAATATTTTTGATATAACAATACAGTATTTTTTACAAAACTATGAACTTTGAAACTTAAATCACTTAAATTGTTTGATAAAGATTTTAGGTTATGTCGCATAACAACCAGACTGATATTTGCAACGTTTTTAGCAATGTTTCTCCTCCCTATTTGGAATAATAGACAAAGATTAAAACATTGAAAGGTAATATAGAAGACATTTAAGCAAAGGAAGAATTGCTTTTAATAAAAAACAAATATATTCAATTATACTTTATATCACCGAGTTGCGCCAAATGTAGGCAACTTACAGTTCTTGTTGTAGTGGTTTTTACGTAATACCAGATTAACCGGTTGTATGGTTTTTTCAAAGAATCGCTTGTTATATCCGAACGACGATGATGGTACCTCGGATGTGTTTTATTTACAGTATTGTACAGTAACAATACACTTAATTTATAACATTATTTACTTAAAGATACAGAGGGTACCCCCCGTTAAAATAGGCAAAATGCCCTCACTCTCAGAACTCATTTTTTTAAGTTCTATGTAATAACAAAATTAGACTCCTTCAGGACATTTAAAAATTGAGTCAAACACGTTGTAAGGGTTTTTACGGGATAAATCATATTTTTGAGATCGAGACACTTTTTTGGGTGTCTGGAGGCGTTTCGCCTAATTTTTGGATGTACTAAAATTACTTCAAATTTTACATAATCTATAAAAAACCTGGATTTTATCTACTTTGAAATCTATCCCTGAATTATTATATTTATAATAAAATATACAAAATAAAAAAATGATCTGCAGCCATCTCCAAAAATAGTATTTTTTTAGACAAAAAATGCATTTTTAGGTTACGTACACTCAGCCTAAGGGTCTATAAAAAATAGAAAAGTTTTGTAAAAGCCTCAAGTATGTGTAGAAATTCTTTAAAATTTTTAAAATGATTGCAAACCACCGAAAAAAAGTTTTGGAGGAAGGAGATGGTCGAGTCTTATTTTTTTATTCACATAAGACGTAATAAAATGAAAAAAATTATTCAGGTTGTATCGATCTCAAAACATATGATTAACCCAGCAAAAATTCACACAAGCCTTTAAAAATAAGATTTTGAATATTCTAAAGGACTCCAAAGGCGGATCCACGGAGCGCGATCGTCCCGCTCTCAAACCAAGTGATCTAATTTTTTTAATTATACATAAAAACATTCAGTTTTCAGTCAACTTTCATTTGGAGGGAGGGCCGATAGGCTCCTGGTTTGCAGGTTGCGTTTTATAAACAACATTCTTTAAATGACCCCACATAAAATAATCCAAAGGATTGAGGTCTGGCGACCTCGCTGGCCATTCGATATGTACACGTCTTCCAATCCACCTGTTCGGAAAAATTTCGTTTAGGTACCTTCGAACATCTAAAGCATAATGCGGAGGCGCACCATCCTGTTGAAACCATAAAATTTTATCAAAACCTCCAAGATTAATTGTACTGGGAAACAAATTAACTAAAGTAGGTACGAGATACCCACTTAAAAACTGAAGGTATGCTGGCCCGTTTAAATTACCTTCGAAATAGTAGGGTCCACTGATTTTATTTCTTACAATGCCAGCCCATACCTTTACCGTTTGAGGGTATTGTGTATGATGTTCCCGCATCCAGTTGGAGTTTTCTTTTGCCCAGTATCTACAACTCTGACGGTTGACCTCGCCATTTAATTTGAATGTAGCCTCATCAGAAAAAAATAATATTTTGAACCAAGAGATTCGGTTATCCATCATTATTTCACAAAACTGTATTCTTTTATCTGGATCATCCTCGTTTAATTCCTGTACAACTGTGCACTTTACTTACTTTTCACGTACTTTGTGTACCGTTGTTTTGCAAACATCGAGATCACTACCAACCTTAAGAACAGAAGTGTGCTCATCTTCTTCAAAAGCAAGTAGAACATCTAATGTAACATAATTTACAGAGGGACGACCTGATTTGCGTGCATTTTCAACCGTACCAGTTTCTCGAAATTTCTTTTCAATCTTACTTACTGTTGACTGCGTGATGGGTATTTATCATTAAATAAATTACACACTTCCATCTGAGTTCGCGATTTGTCTCCATACCCAATCATCATGAGTATTTCAATTCTTTGCTTTACACTCAAATTCATTTCTACTTAAAATTGATTCTAAGCAATAATACAGAACGTTCACGAATTAATACAATTATTGTACTACTTGATTGTTATTGAACGTTACTAAAATAATTACAGTTTACCAAAAACTCGAAGTAGGCTACTTTTTTGTAATTGATAATAAATAATTTATTTTCTAAGCGCATATCTTTCAAATTATATCCATTAGACCATTTATTATCCATTTTATCGATCTAAAAACATCCTAAAATGCAGGGTGTTACATTTAAAAAAAGAGCCGATGACGTCATCACTGTAATGTGTATCACCTTGTATACTGAAATTTGATCATTTAGGAAATATCCAATTTATTCCATACTTTACGGACACACTGTATATTAGTAAATTAAACACAAAATTATCTTTAAGATTTTATTTAAATACAAAATAAACTATTAAATTGCCTTAATACAAAAATATAATATAAATATGAGGTAATGCAAATACTTTTTAATACAAATATTATTCTTGATTCTAATAGTAAAGCATAAAATTATACTATACGCTTTTTTAGATAAAACATGAGAAACCAGTTTTATACCATATAGTTTTACATAATTTTAAGCTTACATTAGGAATAAAAGTTATCCATTACAGCTACCTATTAACAAAAATAATTAAGTATTGAATGCCAGACTTTCTATAAATCACGTTTTGAGCTACCTATTTGGTTGTGTGTGTGTGTGTGTGAAACAGAATTATGTATTTTTCAAGCTTTCAATGACAGAAATTTAATAACACCCATGATAAAGGCAGTCACACAAGGCACTTACTTCTATAGATTTTTCTTGTGTTGTTACAATGGTAATTTGTAAAATGTAGTTGAATTTTCGTGTTAGTAACATCTTCGATTTTAAACAGCTTGTTAAAATACGTTATTAGAAAAAATTAAATTATATTCTTTAAATTGATAAACGAAAAATATAACTCTATAAATATAAATAGGCAAATCAAGTTAGCAAAAAGAAGCCTTTTTTCGTCAGAAGTGTATAGACTGGTTTGAGAGTTACAATGTGTAGTATAAGATATTACAAATAGACTCTAGTGATTCATAAATTTTTTAGTGACACTATTTTTAAATAAACAATCAAAACGTCAAACACATTTTGCCTATAATTTAAAAACTTGTCTATTTAGAGTTTTGACGTCAACAGATAACTTTTTCAGAAAAAAAGATACACAAATATGTTAATAAACAAAAAAGTTATTGCAAAATGAAGAACAAAATTGCTGTTTTTGAATACTGTTAGTAACTTTTTTATTATTTATTACTTAAGGGTCTTACTGTGTTTGAATTGGGTGCAAAATAGTTTTTGCGAAATTTAATTTGTTTATAAGAGATTTTAAAAAATGAGCTAATTTCTAAGACTGGTAGAGATAATTTGACTGAATGCATCCGTTAAGGCGTATACCAATAACCTATGGAAACAAGTTCAAAAGTATTATATTTCTGTACACAAAATTATTTAATAATAACTAGAACTTTTTTAAGCTTATAAATATTGACATTAACTCCTTAGAATTTATTTCAGATTATATGACAAAAAAATATTCGAAAAGCTGGTTAAAAAACCCACCTTAAAAAAATAAAGGTCCTATAACCCTAAAAAGCAAAGAAATACCTTTTTTTAAATCACTATTGTGTTTATTAACATTAAGGGCTGGAATTAACCGATCTTTTATAAGAAAAGTCAAACTTTTAGCAAACAAAATGATTGATATTTGATTAAACATAAGTGTTGTAATCCAAGAGTACTTGGCGTTCCAACTGAAGTAAAACGAGTGGGAGTAGCCGACTGAAGCGCCAGCCGACCACCGAAAAACCAGCACGGTTTAAAAATAGAGCGCTCGGAAAAAAATGACATATTTTATCTCGGGTTCTACTGGACCAAATTTGCTCTTTCTTTTTTTAAACTGGGGTAGAACGTTAAAATAATAGCATTTATCGTATTTTCTTTGCCAAATTATCCAAAACAACGGAGCTAATGACTACGGGATGTACAAATCTTTCTTAAGTCACATTTTTGTTTTTTTATTCATTTATTTAAAATATAATATTAAATAAATGTTATAAACAATTATTTTAATATACTTTTATTAAATTTGAACAAATAAGTTTTTCAATGCCCATTAAAAAATATTTTTAAAACAAAAATCGTACATATAATATATTATAAGAACTTATATCTTCTAAAATATCTTATATGTGATTTAAATTTCGCAAAAACTATTCAACCTAGTATATCTTTTCCACACAATTCAAACACGATAAGACCCTCAAGTTCAGGTAAATTTAACCTCCTGACTGCCAGGTTTTTTGTTCAAGAATTTGCTCATATTCTTTACAAATTTCATTTTCTGTGTAGTGTAGGAATATACAAAAAATAAAAGAAAAAATATTTATTGGAAAATTTGAGTTTTCTTAATGTACTGTATATGATACAATAGCATTCAATATGAACTTAACCTTTGATTTAAATATTCTATATTTATGACATGAGAATTAAATTAGACACAGATATACCAAAAACAAATTTATTTTTATTACAAAATAAAACAAATATACAAAAACTTAAGTCCTGAACAGTATCATCATCAGATAAATCAAAGTCAGATTCTTGTAAAATCTGAGCTATAATAGTTGATCTTCACGTAAATCTGGAAAAATACATTAGTTTCACTTAAATACTCTGTCAATGTCATGTATAAAAGACATTATATGTAGGCGCACAAACGGACTTGAAAACCATTGTACTATAAACAGTACATTAAAAAAATTTCCACTAAAAAATTGATGAATCCCTAGATGAGAGACTTTTGTAATATCTCATACTACGCATTTCAACTGTTAAACCTGTCTATACACTTGTGTCGAGTACAAAACTAACTTAATGGGCTTAAAAAGTGACTTTTTTAATCAAATAAAATATCACTCACATTATTTGTTTTTTATGTTACTTGTTACCATGCGATACAATCCAGGAACTGAATAAGGCAATCACAATTGGTATATCAACGTTTTTAATTATTTCTATTACTTCATCGTATTCTGTTAAATCAATGGGTTCTGTTTTGTCACTATTTTGCAGGGCTCCCAAAACAAATACACAAGTGTTGATGTCAGTTTTACAGACCAAAATCTTCGAATAAAATGTGGGTAGATCTAGATCGGGTATATATTTTACCATGTCCATAACCTGCTCTCTAAAAATGTCTAAGACTAAAGGACCCAATTCTGATATTAATTGCTCCATATAATCAAAAATGCTTCGAGCAAAATCATCAATATAAACATAGTCCAATACTAGCATCAGTAATTTCAATACAATATGAGATTGCAGGTACTCTACACGGTCAAATTTACTACACCACAGGTCAGAAAATGTGTTCACACATTTCCTGTTAATAGTTTTTTCTACAGCAGAAGTAATGAATGCGTTGAAAAATGAGTACGTAAAGTTTCGGTCCAAGGTGATTAATATATCGAGTATCAAATTGAACAGTTCAATTTGATCTATGTCATTTAATGCTTTAATTACAAAGTTATTAATATTGCAAAGGCTTATTGGGACGTCTTTAACAAAATATTTATTAATAATATACGTGACAAGCTCCAACGAAAGATTATTTATACTAAACTTTGATATATAAGAAAGGAACTCATCAAGATATTGTCTTTTCTTGGACTGAGTAAGTTCCAAACCTTCAATAAAATGCCAGCAACATTGAATGTATTTACTTTTATACTTTTTCGGTACCGATAAAGAAATCAAGCTATTTAAAGTCTCAGAATCATATTTATCAACTGATTTTAGATTCTCTATAAACTTGTCAAATATGACTTCAGATGGATTTTTCACAAAATATTTTGACATGGCAGTAAAGAAATATTTCTGACTGGACACATTTACGTACTTTGTTGTTTGCAGCATATTAATTACTTGCTCATTGTTCAAAACTGCACAGCTAAGATGCAATGCGTGTTTTCTAACAGATACAGCTTGTTTAGCCAACTGATCAACATAGGAATACAACAACCTTTCAGGTGATTTATAAAAAGCTCTATATAAGGCTGGCAAACAAGACTGCAAATAATCACCTCTAGCAAATTTCATGATTGTAGGTAACATTTTATAAGGTTCATCAAAGTTTCCCAATATTTTTGCAATATCGCACTTGCCCTTATACATATCACACATTTCTTTATCGTTAAGATTTAATTTTTCTACTTGAGGTACGAATTTCTCTTCAACGATACTAATCAATTCATCTGGGGTGAATAAAGGGTACACCGTTAAGAGAACACTACTGATTTTGTTTGTATCATCATGTAGTTCGGCAATTTTTGCAAAGAAACAATTCTTTATTTTTTCGACTAATCCTGCATGAGAATATAATTTCAAAATATTATTATCAAGATTATAGTCTGAAGGTGACTCGAAGTAATGCATCAATATTGAATCAAAGTAAGGTATAACGGTTTTTGGTTCATGTTTAAGCAACCAATTCAAAACACAAGAATTATAACTATGTTTATATAAAACATTCAGAAACTTATCAAGAAATTCATTAGCGAAGGCATCGCGGTTCTTTTTATTAATAATAGAACGTGCAATATCACCCATACACCATTTGTAGTCATCACTAGTTAGAGCCTTTATACATAAATCTAATAGGACTGCATTATCAACATTTAAAGCATATTCAGGAAAAGCCTGATTGTACATAGCCACATTTCCTATTAATTCTGCATTATATATATCTAACTCACGCTTTTGTAGTACAGAATCAACAAATTTCTGTAATACTAGACACTTTCTTAAGTCTACACAATTTTTAGGTGAGTTAAAACATAATCTAAAGATAAACATCATTTGGCTACAAAATTTTTCAGACCATTCAGTATACTGTTCTATGTTTACTTCAGAAATCTGTTTGCAAAATTCCGTATAAATCTCCTTTTCTATTAATTTATCTCCAATCTCAATATGGTACCAAGTGGGACATACAAGTAGTGCATCAATCAAGTCATTTATAGCTTGTTTAGTACACTTTCCATTCATAAATAAAAATTTTAAATAATAACCATATTCACGTGTAGTGTACACTAACTTATCTTCAGATGTTGCTATAATTTTGAACAATTTGTTGATATATTCCCAATGTTTCTCTTGCAAGGTATCTGGTTTGAACGTTTGTGTAACTCGACAAATTAATTGACTCAGTACACTAGTACGTTCTAATTTATGCCTAAAAAAATAAACAGAATTTACCTAATGATAGAAAACTATACAAACATTAAAATTTTTGTAAAAATGTTCTTCTGAAGGAACAAAATTAACGAATTATATCTGTTGGTCTCAAAACAAGTTATCGGAATAGAAAAAAGATGTATAATTATGACAAAATGATGAAATATGTTTTAAGCGGTTTATAAAAGTCGAATATAAAGGCATGGATACCACTTGGAATTTACCTACTTATGCGAACATAAGAACTGTTGGCTGAAACATAAATAGACCTGAGCAGATCTGTAAAAAAGATTACATTTGGACGTGAAAGTGGTATTCTCATTTTTGTAGAAAAAGTTACATGATAACTTCAGTAATAATAATTGACTTTACCTCCATCCTCCATCTCAAATAGGTTGGAAATATTAATAAAAAAATTAAAATATTTAAAAATGATTAAAACATAGTTTTTATTCTACTTTCCTTGCTTATAACTTTAAAACGATTCATTTTGAAGCAAATAGCGATGATTGAATTTACTATAAGATAAATACGACACTTGGCAACAGTGTGTATGAGTAGTAACACGTGAAAATTATTTCGTTTCAACAAAAAAAAGTCGAAAAATAGTGGCTATAGATATAAAAAAATATACACAGAAAGTAGTATAGAGATAGAAAAAAGTGCAGTGAATAGAAAATTACGAGTAAAACTTAGAAACTATAAGCAAATATATATAAATAGTGTAAACAACTAAAAAGTAATAAAAGCAAACATATATACATGGTGTAAATAATTAAAACGTAAGTAGATGAGTTTTTTGCATAATCACTTTCATGAGATATCCCAAAATAAAGTTCAACAGATCGAACAGGCGAAAAGTTGTTCAAATTTTTTTAAACAAATTGTAACAATAAATTTTTTTCGAGTTTTAAGATTCAAAAACACAAGTAAAAAGTATTATTTTTGAAATTCTCAAGTGCCTAAATTCAAGTTCAAGCCTTCTATCAGCTCCCGATGAATATTCTGGGCTTTTTTTATTTTAAAACATTGTTTTTAATTGTTAATGAAACCAGAATTCAAACCAGCAAAACTTTGTGCCATAGATCTTGTTTCTCTCTCTCTCTTATACAAGCCGCAGCCCGAGGGCCCGTCTCTCTGTTTCTCTCTCTCTTATACACACCGCAGCCCAAGCACCCGTCATTTCATAAGACGAAGAAAATTAGGACAAGAAAAAACTATCACTACAAACGGTTTAAGATGTACCCCAATAGTAACTATTTACTTCAAATTTTATAAAACATCTCAGAAGATGCTCACAGAAAAAGAAAATTTTATCAAATGGAGATAACAGCAACTGAAAAAATTTGAAGTATACTAAACACAATAATACATAATAAGAAGCTAACAAAGAAACCAACAACTATTTGGAAACTTATATTAGACAATTTAGTTATTGATGATCCTAACCTCATTTCTAACAAGGCCAATAACTACTTTGCTACAATTGGTTTCAGGCCATTCAACTCTCTGAATATGTTCCACCAGGACCACCATTAACAAACAACATATTTTCTTGAAGATTCACAACAAAGGAGGAAATTAAAGATATAATAAATAAATTAAAGGGTAAAACTGCATCTGGACTAGACAATTTATCAGTTGATACTGTTAAAGAGTTCAAGAGTGAGATATCAACTATTTTAAGTATTCTAGTAAATTTAAAATTCACTACAGGAAGTGTTCCCAGTGCCCTAAAAATGGCAAAAGTTTTTCCAGTATATAAAGGAGGTGACTCCTCAATGTCTAGTAATTTTCGACCCATTTCACTTTTATCCGTCTTATCCAAGATTCTGGAAACATGTGTAAATAATAGAATCATGCACCATTTAGACAATGAAAATTTCTTACATAAAGGCCAATATGGATTTAGACAGGGTAGCAGCACAACAACAGCAACATCTGATTTTATAACACTATTGATAAAAGTTTATAAAGGACAATCTTGAAGAAAGCCTTTAATACAGATGATCACAAGATGTTATTATCTGTATTGGAAACTTTAGGCATACCTAAGAGGCGTAGTGTTGAAGTGGTTTAAAGATTACTAATCAGGAAGAACACAGCTTATTTTGGTTCACCTGTTGAATAATCAATTTTCCAATATTGAGTGTGGAGTTCCTCAAGGGTCGATACTTGGTCCAACACTGTTTTTTATTTATGCTAATTTAATTTAAACATTGCCATTAAGAGATACACTACAAATGTATGCTAATGATACCTGCATCATATACAACGAGGCAAAAAATTATGTTGGATTTGACTTACAGATGGTAAAGGAACTGTTAGATCATTATAAACTGCCACTCATCAAGTTCACATCTGTAACGTAAGAAATAGATTTGACTGTAGAGCTACAGCAATGAACACAACTGCAGGACAAAGAAGCATTGTGGTAGAAGGAATAAAGTACTACAACATAATCCTGGACATAGTGAAGGCAATAAACATCAATGCCTTCAAACGAAAATTAAACAATATAATTTATGAGAACCATTTTATAACCCCCTCACACTGACATTTTTTACATTTGTTTTGTTTTTGTTTCCTTATTGTATAAATAAGTTTCGAGTTTTCTTTCTGTTAAATAAATATCAATGACAATATCTGTACACCATATACAAATTGTTTGCACAGTTGAACTTCATCTTCTTATTCAAAATTTTTAATGTGTCAAAGTAATTATATTAGTTTGTATTATATTTTTTTCTAGTTTAACCCACATATACTTCACTCAGGGTCTGTAATTGTAATGCTCTAAATATTCTCATTTGAAAGCTGTATCCACTGCAACCTTGCAATCACTGGAATCTTCATCTTGTTCCTTTAGCTGCATAGTCTTTACTGAAAACCAATATTGAATAATTCATTTCCTAAATGGTTGTTCATATATGTTTTATAGGCCCAAATATGCTTCAAAAGCCCAATGTGTTTTCTATTAAAATTTCAATCACAATTTCTTTTTTATAAATAATTTAAACCAAAAACTTTAAATTTTTTGCGATTTCTAGTAAGGATGTGGAAATCCCTCATACGTCAGAAAATGATAGTTTTGGGGACCACCAGTCTTGAAATTTCTAGAAGCCTGGTTCCACAAATGTTTTAATGTGTTATGTCACATTATTTACTTTTTAAATACAATTAAAAATGACTGTTTTTAGCAACATGCAATGCGATAATATAATGAATGAAAAGATGAAAAGCTGTTTTTTAAAAACCGAAAATAGCTATCTAAGAACTAAAATTGCTAATAAAAAGTAAACTTACTCATCTACTAGATATTTTAAAACTTCTTCTAATGCATTCAAATCTTTCGTTTCTCCACAACAATCAATAAGAAAAATTAAATGTTCTTCTCGACGACGAGAGACCTTGGTAAGAGCAATGTTCTTTTTCATCAATCTAATATATTCTTCTGAAGGGAAAAATCGAAGATAGGAATTATCTTCCTCAATTTCATACTTCAGTTTTGCCCATTTTAGAATAACATTTGAAGGAGGACAAAGCAGCCTTATTAACTCTATAGAAGAACCAAGCAACAGGTTTTCTTCTGTATTATTGGGAAATTTTCCAAAGTATATATGATGAAATAGGAGCCATCGTAACTTCTTAGGATATTTATTTAAAAGATTTTTGTATTTCTCAGTGTTATTATTAGGAAACTGGATAGATCCAGCTGATACCTGTGGAAAACCATTTGGTATCATTTGATTAAATACAATTGGAAATTTATGTCCCAATTTTTTTACCAATACTTGCTTATTAAAAATATCAATGTATTTATTGCCTTCCTCATGCATGCTTTCTATTTTAAGTGGTACAACATGTTTTGTAGTTCTTCTACCTAAGGTGCCAACTTTTAGCTTTCCAAGCTTTTGCAATTCCAAAAGTAAGGCTGGATTTTTTAAGGCTATGTAATCAATCACTTTTTTCTCAGAATACATAGATTCTAAAACAGTGTTATGATAATCTATGTAAAATTTAAACATGTCTTCATTATTGTTAAACAATTGAATTACTTGATTTGGTCTTAACTTTATTTCATTTTCTTTTAAAACTGCTTTTAGTTTAATTAAAGAACACTTATGTAATATTGGAATAGCTGCCATTAGACCATACCTAAAAGAAAAATGTAAATTATAAATAAAAAAATACATGATTTGTGAAACTATGTAGTAAATCAATAAAAGATATTATTCTAATGTTTAGAATAGTTTTTGAAGATTATCTTGAAAAATAAAAAATTATATTTTGTCAAATTCATTACTTATAAATATTAAACATTTACCTTTTATGTATGGCATCATATAATGCATCAATTTTTTCCTGGGGCCAACACACTGACAGTTTTTTAAGGCATTTTTTTCTTACAACAAAAGACAAATATGGAAGAACTTTATTAACTAAGTCTTCTGCAGACAAGTTCTGAAAAGCATCTTCTAAAAACCATTTTTCTTTTATAATTTTTGTTGTAAATAACTGGTTACCCTCTTTCAAAATCTCATACAATATATCAGTTTTCTTAAAATATATTAAAGCCTCCACATAAAATATTCTATCATGATTATTTTGTGCATTTAATTTGTTCAATATATCTTCACAGTTCTGTTGGTTGGCAGGGTTTGAAATCCATCTGTTAAAAGATTCTTTTCTCTGTGCCACAGAGAAATTTTCTGTATTGTAGAATTGATCCATAACTAACTAAAACAATATCAATACCAATCATCAAAAAATAATTCTATCTAAAAAGATATTAATACTAATCTAATTACCAAAACAATAGAAGAGAATTTAAATATAATTAAAAGGGAATGTACACAAAGTAAAAAAGAACTATACTAGCTGAGAGACTAAGATGGAAATGAAACAATACATAAACAGGACATTCTGAAAATAATTAGAGACTTTTGTAAAGACCTCTAGACTAGCCAAATACCACAAGACAATTTCCTGACACATGTAAGTACTCTCATAAATCAAAACTAAGAGCAGCTTTACAGCAAATGAAGAACCATAGGTTACCTATTAAGAATACAAATCTCTACCATATTATTAAGAATACAAATCTTTTAGTGATGACTATGAAGATATTCATTTTAAGCACCTTACAGTGATATTGCTATTTGTTTAGCTAGTTTCCCATGGAACACTACTTTAGATGTAGACCATGTATAGCTGTCAGTGGTTTTTCTCATATTTTATTTTCGGTAATAGACTCTTTTGTTCCTGAATGTAAATCTCGAAATAAAATATTTCCTAAATCATTTAGTCCTGAACTTTGGAAACTCATTCTCAAGAAAAAGCACAAAGCTTTTCAAAGTTTTCTGGGTCTAAGAAGTCTCTCTCTTTTAAGAAATATATGCAAGATGTCAATTGATAACCAACAACAAAATATTCAAAACATTAAAAATTTAATCCGAAATGAGAGGTCATAGTTTGAAATTCTTAATGCTATGTCATATAATAATGCCACTTCAAACAGTGATCCTCAAATAATTCAACTATTTGCTGATTTCTGGGGTTCAGTATATTTGTCTTAATAATTAAATATTGATAATGAAATAATTCAACATTGACAAATGATGTAGCTGTAGGTACATAACTAATATTCCAAACTCAGATAAATGTAAGGCATCATTCTCAAAGTGAAAAGTAACAAAATCACCAGCCATTTAGACTCCTAAAGCCTGTGTACGGAAGACATGTGCTTGCTGTGTAAACTATTGTAAATAAACAGCTGATTTGGTAATTAAAATGTAATAACAGATTAATATAAAAATATTAACCAAATAATAATATACGGCAATAATTATTATTGCATTTTTAATGATCCAACAATAAAAAAACCTATAATTAACAAATACAAAATAGCACTATCAGAGGAGAGTTTCAAGCTAAAACACACTGTTTTCAAAATATAAAACATTTTTAACAAGTATCTCCACACAAAATGTAGTCAACAATGCTTTATTTATGACACATACCAGTAAATCCCTTCAATATCAATGTAGAAACGATAAAATTTTATAAATACAAACTCTACGAGAAACAGTATTAATTCTCCATAGTGTGAAAAAAATTATATCTACCGAGCCCTAAAGATGAATAATACTGATTTGAAATACTTAATAATAATTGATTTTTACCTTATATTGTGCAATATTAAAAAATAGTTAAATAAAAAAATGTTATGAGATGAGACAGAGATCCAAAACACCGACACGACACCGAATAATGACACCGCGATGTTGCCGATTTCTTATTTAATTTTTTCTGAGAAGTAATCACTCAGAGATTAAAAATATAAACTAAAACCAACAAATATTGTATCGGTAAATAGTGTATAAACCGTATGTCTGTAATATTTTTTATAAAATCTAATTTTTACCAAACAATATAGGCTGAATTACATTTTATAAATGTCATGGAACTGCGCAAATGTAGACAACTTACAATTCTCTGTTGCAGTGTTGCCCGAATTTATTCTTCCAAGTTTTTTTACTTTTCCGAAGAATCCAGAAAGGTGAGAGAAATAATAATTATTATTTATGTATCCAGATCTTAGAAGTTAAAATATAGATTTAAAACAATTTCAAGTTTAAGAATCACAGTGAATACTTATTTTTAGTAAAATAAAGTTATTACACGTTAAAATACAGCATTGAATAAAAGTTATTGCAAAACATTAATATGACTGCTACTTTCAAAGAATAATTTGTTACTACACTGATCACTACTCAATGCATTACTGCTATTGGGAACAGCGGACGGTTAATTTATACTGTCGATGGTGACGTGGTTTGTGTGGAGGTTGGTGTAGGGATTGACGTGGGGATGGACAGCGGGGCTTCGCTGTTCCCAGTAGCAGTAATGCATTGATTAGTGATCAGTGTCGAAGTGTCTGTGGGCTCAGGAGGCTGAGACCTCGGAAGCCCTGAAAAAGATATCAGAGAGAATGTCGAACGGCGCAGTGATAATGAACGCGGTTCAACCCGGAAGCCTGTTGAGTTTAATATTAATCTTAACTTTAGGTTTAATTGTACTAACCGCGGAAATCTTTCGCAACATTTTATTCGCCTCAACGGGGAGGAATTTTACCAGCTCACTAAATCATATAGCAATCTGCTGCTACTTAATTATAAAGTTATTCCCAAATTTCTATAACTCAAACACCATACCTCTTCTTCTTCCATCACCCAAATTCTTAGAAAGACCAGTTTTGCGCTTTTCCGTGATCTCATACTAGTTAATAAACTTACCAGGCAAACAACACTTATTGATGTGGCGATACCAATAATTTGCGTGTTAAATACAACGAAAAGATCGCCAAGTATAGAGATCTAGAAATACAAATCAGGAGACAATGGAGAATGGAAAGTACCCAGACAGTACCTATTATTCTATCTACTACTGGTGTTATTCCCAAAAACCTCCTAGCGAACATAAAACAGCTGGCTCTAAATGAACATCTTTGTAAGGCCATGCAGAAAGCTGTACTCCTCGCTACGTCCAGATGTGTACGAAAATTTTTGTGAGATACTACAGCAAACCAAGTCACCTAGGGCTCGATAACACGGAAAGAGTCCCACCAGAGCTCAATCCTTTTGATACCGTAGGTATCTGGGGATGAGTGAAGTTTCCCCTTAGAGGGAGTGTGAGCCGTATGGCTAAATCAATATAATTTAAATATTATTTATATTTATATTATTTATAACTATAATACATAAATATTTAAGTTGCTTATCATTTAATAACCTTTTCTACTAATATTAATAAGAAAAAAGTTAAATTTTGCAAAATAAATATTTTAAATTTAAATATATTTAAAAAAATAAATTTAAAAAATAATTTTAAATTGTTTAAACAAATTACTCGGTTAAATAAATAATTCACAAATTAACTAAATGCATTTTTATGATATATGCCACCAGGTACTCCAAATTAAATAAAAACTGTTTTCTGTTCTGTAGTAGAGTACAATGGAATGATTCATCAATAATCATAGGTCCCACGATGGTCCCACGTCGGAAAAAAGCTGAGAAGGTGACAAGATCTCTTTTTACGTTTACCGATGATTATACTCATAAAACTTTTGGATATTTAATCAAGTCTAAGAGTTAAACTTTTCGTAAATTTCATAAATTTAAAAAATTCAGTATATAAATATGCGTCTATATTCTTGATAAAATAACTGCAACATAAAAATATGCACAGCAACCATTTTTAAACTCGGATAACCTTAGTCACGTGATTATTCTGCGCCATGTCTCTCTCGTTGGCCGCCAAGCGCCTGCTAAAGGAAACTCCTAACCCTCTTATCTATGGGAAACTCACAGCGAGTCCTTTAACGCAGACTATTTTAAATCTCTACTACATACGGCGCTTCGTAAACGTTTTTAATTTTGGCGATACTTGGTAAAGAAATCTGTAGAATAATTGAATAATGAAACTATAGATGTCTCTTTAGAGTGGCGCTTAATCTAATTTTCGATTTAGAAACCTATCTTTCAAATTTCTTATTACTGGTTTTACCTGTCAGATATCACTATCGGCCTGTATTTAATAATTTTATAGCTTATTTTAGCTTACGTTCTAAGCCGCTAATATTGTCATACGTTTCTTGTTCTAGAAAATTAAACAGTTGTCAAATGAATATTATTATTATTCCCTAAATTCCGCAGTATCGAAGTAAAACATATTTACTGCGATAAAAATAAAAATATACACATGGCATTGTTAGAAAAGGTTGTAGTGATGGTTGTAATAAGTGACCTCTCATTAAAAAAAGGATTATAATAATTATTGCCGCTCTGTATGTCACTTGAAGACATGAGAAATATGGGAATACATGCTTGGCGGAGGAAGGCGATGGATAGGGACGACTGGAGAGAAATTCTTGATGAGGCTAGAACCCACACAGGGTTGTAAATCCATAATGATGATGATGTATGTCACTTTAATAGAGAAATTGTTTGAAGGATAAGTGGTTCTAAACTTTACGTCTTTTTTTCCATTTTTGGGTATATTAGAAAGTTTTATTAGGATTTAATGAAAGTTCTTCTTTTGAACAGCAGACAGTTACTAGATTTAAGACGCTTTGCTAGAGATCAGCAATAATAAGGTCATGTTTATTTATTACCACTATAACTAGATTATCTACGTAGTGCAGAGCATAAAATCACTCTTTTGAGCTTTGGCAAGCAGTACTTCTTCTTCAAGTGCCATCTCCGCGGCGGAGGTTGGCAATCATCATAGCTATTCGGACTTTTGAGACGGCTGCTGTGAAAAGTTCATTCGATGTACATCCGTACCACTCTCTCAAGTTGCACATCCATGACATTCTACGCCTCCCTATGCTTCTCTTTCCTTGGATCTTTCCCTGCATAATCAGTTGGAGCAAGGTGCATTTCTCTCCACGTGTAATATGTCCGAGATATTCCAATTTTCTTGTTTTAATTGTATTTATAATTTCTATTTTTTTATTCATTCTTCTCAGAACCTCTTTGTTTGTAATGTGTTCTGTCCACGATATTTTCAGAATTCTTCTATACACCCACAGCTCAAATGATTCCAGTTTTTTCATTGATGTCGCATTCAAGGTCCAAGATGCCATTCCATAAAATAAAGTCGAAAAAACATAACACCTCGCCAACCTAACTCTTAGTTCCAATTTTAAATCCCTTGTACATAACACTTTTCTCGTTTTGTTGAAATTTGCTTTAGCCTTTTCTATTCTGATTTTGATCTCCTGAATGTAATCATTTGTGGAGTTAATCATTGTTCCCAGATATGCATATTTGTCCACTTGTTCGACGTTGTTTCCGTTTATTAGAAGATTCTCGTTATTTCTTTGAGTTTTCGATATTCTCATAAATTTCGTCTTCTTGACATTCATTGTTAGACCATACTCTTTTCCATACTCCGCTATTCTGGTCATCAGTCTCTGAAGGTCTTCAATATTTTCGTCTAGGATCACAGTGTCGTCCGCATATCTAATGTTGTTAATAGGAACTCCATTTACCTTTATTCCAGCTGTTTCACCCTGAAGAGCGGTTTTCAGGATCTCTTCGGAGTTGGCATTAAAAAGAATTGGCGACAATACGCATCCCTGTCTCACTCCACATCTAATTTCAATTTCTTCTGACAGCTGTTCGTTAACACGTACTTTTGCTCGCTGTTTATAGTATAAATATGATATGATCATAAGGTCGTTGTAGTCAATCTTCTTTTATTTCAGGACATTCATTAATTGTTTATGTCGTACTGTATCCAATACTTTATTATAGTCAATAAAATATGCGTATATATCTTGATTGACGTCCAGGCATCTTTGTATAAGTATGTTAAGTGAAAAAAGAGCTTCACGCGTTCCTAGGCCTTTGCGAAAACCAAATTGTGTATCATTAACGTCTATGTCCAGTTTGTGATATATTCGGGTATGGATGACTTTTAGTAGTAACTTTAGCACATGAGACATCAAGCTAATGGTGCGATAATCGCTGCGTTCTCTTGCGTTTTTCTTTTTGGGGAGACAAATAAGAATCGACGTTTACCACTCTTTGGGTAATACACCTGAACTATAAATTTGGTTCAAGAGTGTCACTAAAACATCAATGTGCTTCTCATCTAGAATTTTTAGGATTTCTATAGGAAGCATGTCAGGCCAGGACTTTTCCCATTCTTCATTGTTTTTAATGCTTGCAATATTTCTTCTTTTGTAATATATGGATTTATTTCTTCTGACGTAAGTTCTATGTGCTCTAGATCTCCTCTTTCCTCATCGAACAATTCGTCGATATATTCTGCCCATATTTGTACTTTCTCGTCCGTATGTGTTATAGTAGTCCCGTGTCTATCCAGAATTGCACGAGTGGGATTTTGTTTTCTTAGTCCTGCCAGTTCTTTAACTTTCTTGTGTAGGTTAAACAGATCATATTTATTTTGAAGGTCTTCGATCTCTTTGCATTTCTCTTCAAAGTATTTTTCTTTTGCCTGCTTTATCATCTTCCTGATCTCGTGGTTTATCTCTCTGTATTTATTGTTGTCTTTGTTTTTAAATTGTCTCCGTTGTTCCATCATATTGAGTATCTCGTCATTCATCCATTCTTCTCTTCTCCTTGCGGAAGTCTTCAGTATTTCTTTACAGGGTTCCAGTAGACAATGTTGTAGTCGATCCCAGTACTCGTCAATATCATTGGTGTTTGTGTTCAATTTGCTGCAGTTCATGTTGGAGGCATTCTTTTACTTTAGGTACTTTAAGTTTTCTTGTGTCTATTGTAGGGATTCTTTGATGTCTTTTAATATTTTTAAAAGTGAGTGTAATCTTGGCGATAAATGGATTGTGATCTGAGACCACGTCTGATCCAGGATATGCTTTCACGGTTTTAACAGCATTACGGTATCTTTCATTGATCATAATGTAGCCTATCTGGTTCCTGAATACTTGCTCCGGGGCGATCGCCATGTATACACTCGTCTGTTTGGTAACTTGAAAAATGTGTTTGTAATAATCAAGTTCTGCTCTTGATAGAATTGTAACAGACGGTCTCCTCTCTCGTTTCGATTTCCCAGACCATGATTTCTCTTGTTTTCGTTATTCTAAGTGCCTCTTCGATATCCCGGTAAAATAATTCCACTTCTTCTTCGTCGGCATTCGCCGTAAGAGCATAAACTTGTATCAAATTCAGTTTGGCATGAGATGTCAGCAACTTCAGTACCATTACCCTTTCTGAGATAGAGAAATAGCATTTCACCGCTCTATTAGATTTTTTATTTGCCACTCCGTGTCTGTGTTGGTTATTCTCGCTACCTGAATAATATATTGTGACTTCGTCTGTTAAAAAACAACCTGAGTTGGGCCACCTGGCTTCACTGATACCCAGTACATCAATATTCAACCTGTTCATTTCTTGAATAACATTGTGCATTTTACCAGACTGAAACATGCTCTGAACATTGTCTGCAGGTGACCATACCAATTTAGTGTTTTGGCTTCGATAGTATCTATTATGTCTAGGTCAACTTCACCCTATCAAGTCTGGTGTGCCGGTAATATCGTTTCCAATAGTCCATTCCCATTGCCTTAATTTTTTATTTGTTTTTTTGATTGATTTCCCAAAGTTTGGCACCGTACAACTCAATACTTTCTATTATTGTTTTATAAATTCTTCTTTTATTTTCTTTTGTTATTGTATTATTCCACAATAAGTCGTGTAGCTGTCTAATGGCTGATCTTGCTTGGCCAATCCTAGAATGTATTTCTTAGTTACTCCCTACTTTTGATGTTATTTGGAGTCCCAAGTATTTACAGTCCCAGTTGATTTTATATTTCTCATTTAATTTGTAGGCTTTCCGATGTTTCTCCTGTAACTAAATACTCAGTTTTTTGTATATTAATTGTAAGGTTCCACTTGGTGTACTCCTCTTCCAGTTTTCTAAGCATATAGTCTATATTACTCTCGTCTTCAGCTAGAATAGCTAGGTCGTCAGGAAAGTGTATCGTGTACAATATCTAGACTTCGATTGGAATGCCCATAATGCAGCATTTTCTTCTCCACACTGAGTGTGCCTCATTCATATATATTTTGAAGGGTGTACTATGCAGCAGTCTTGCTTGAAACCCTTAGTAATAGAAATTTCTCTAGTTAATTAGTTTCCAGTTTAAATGTTTATCGTCATATAAAGCTGTTGTACTGCTTTTATATTTTTTTTTATTTATTCCTTGTTTTTCCATTGCTACCCCGAGCATTGAAAGTGGTACACTATCGTGTGCCTTTGTCAGATCTATAAAGACTACATGAGTTGAAGGGATGTGAGCTAATCTTTTTTCAACAACCTGCTTTAGAGAAAATATGCTGTCTATACAGGATCTGCCTTCACGAAAGCCATTTTGTTCTTCTACATCTGTCATCTCTTTTTCAATTATATTTTTTATTATTTTTCCATGCAGTCTTTAGGGTGAATGTACGACACTTAGCCGTCTGTAGTTTGAACAATTTTTTCTATCTTCTTTTTTGTAGATGTTGTTAATATATGCTTTTTTCCACTCCGGTGGTAAGTCATGCCCTTTATAGAATAAGGTGAAGACATACGCCAGTAATTCCCGCAATACTTGTGGGCTGTGTTTTAATAATTCGTTCGGTATACGTTGTAGTCCGCATGCTTTTCGATTTTTTAGATTTCGTATTGCATCTTCGACTTCTGTACTGTTATTTCATCGTCTTCATTGTATTTCACTTCATATGTTGTTGTTGTAATAGTGTTCGTGAATTACGGTCTTGTTTAAGTCATAAGTTGTGAGTAATATTCGATCCAAGATCTTTCTTCTATTAAATCTATTCGACTCACTTCTTTTGTGTTTGTTCTCAAATTTTTTACTGTTTTCCATGCTTCTCTTGATTTTGTTGACCCTATATATTTGTTGATTTCTTCGCATTTACTTTCCCAGGAATCATTTTTTGCTTTAGTTACTAGATTTTTTACTTCTCTGTTTGATGTTGCGTATGTTGGTATTTGTTTGCAGCCATTTCTGATATGCTTGTTTCTTGTTGTTTACTGCATTAGCGATGTCATTTGTCCACCACAATGGAGTGTCCTTTTTGTTCCTTTGGATCGTGCCTAATGCTTCATAAGCTGCTTCATTGACTTTATTTACTATCTTTTGGTAGGTATTCTGTGCTGAAGAGTAGATTAGGTTTGTTAATTTTTGGCTAAGCCGTAACTTATATAAAAATTATGTTAAGTCGTTTTGCAGTGGATCAATATTGTATTTGGGTGAATTCATTTCCAGTGGTTTTGATTGTGCTGATAAAAATATATAGGGTATTATTAATTTAATATTTTAGCTCTTTACCCTTCAATCAGATATATGTATAGATTGTTGCCTACCTACAATCAAAACTTTTATCAATTCCTACAATTCTTTCAACAAATTTTCAGGGTAAGCCACACTTTAAATTCCAACATATTGATGGTTACTACTGTTATAATTAATTCAATTTTAACATATTTACAATTTTGTACTTTTTGAAGTTCTGGAAATTGGCTAAAAGTGTTGTATTATTTAAAATGTATAGCATGAGTTGTGGTAGTGTTAATACTTACTATTAAATTAAATTTTTGTTAAAAAATTTAGCAAGAAAATAATTTTTGCAAGAAATGTTACTTTTTTTTATATCTATGGATCGTTTGAAAAACTTCAATTCATAGTAAAATTTGATTTTTTTTAATTAAAAATTAACTAACAGTGTGGGGAAATAAATATGCCATTTTAATTACCTATTTACCTAATTTGTAAAATTCTTATTAGTTTTCAAAAACCGTATACAGGTTAAATTCTTTTCTTTGTACAAAACGAACCAATTTTTAAAACCGGCCTGCTTTTTTCTAGTTAGAATAAATCGGTTGGCTAGTTGGTAGTAGTATTACGTTTGACCAAAATATGAGACATATTTAACTTATCGTTCAAAAGTTATATCGAATAGAATTTCAGTGAAAATTTACAACTCGCTCTGTATATTATTAATCAATCGGAGCAGACACGTTTTAATGATCATTTATTTTTCCCCATAAGGGCCTTAATACGAGATAGGCGTATGTACAGTTCCTCCTGACTCGCCCTGTATAAACGGTTTATACTGTAAAAATATTAAAATAAAAAACATAAACTATTATTAAAAAAATAAATGTTTATTTCATTTAAAGTAGTTGTTTCAACATCCCTCACTTCAACTTGTTAAAAATTGTAAGTACTATATACAAAACTATCTCTGGCAAGAAATTTTATATTATACCTAAATTATTTTCATAGTAGAACTCTGATAAATAAAGATTTAGGTTTTCTCTGAGAATTTGCAACGCACTGTACACGACATGAGCATGACCACAACAATGTGAGGTAACGACAATTAAGAAAAAGTCTAGTCCTTAATTAAATTGTGTGGAAAAAGACAATTATAGGCTTCGAATATTTTTAAAGCTATGTAAACAGAAGGACCTACAAAAAATCGCAGATTGTGCATGAGGGTAATTTGTCACTACTATAAGGAGAATTTGAAATGTTGGAAAACATTTCTATGTCATTTATAAGTATGCTTATAACTATGAATATGGTGTCGCGGAACTATTTCAAATTATTATTTTTCTATTAAGTACTGATATTTTTTGTTAGATCACCTATGTATACTAAATTTCTATTTGGCTAATTTCCATACACATGGAAACACAGCAAGGAGTGGTCCGATGTAGTGAAGGAACAAGAAAGGTGGCAATCGAAAATTTGTTTAAATAATGGTAGTAGGCGTAACGATATATCCCATTTGTTTCCTGAAGGACAGTGGAGAATGTGGAGAACAAGTAAAAGGCGGGCACCGGTTTTCTTCAAATCCTCGAATCTTCATTTACCTAATCGAAGTCCGTTGTTCTGGCGACATTCTCGAGAAACATTTTCAATCGAAGAGGACAGTCGTGGACCCTAAATCTTTCAGAGTAAACTGACTACACCCGCTAGAACAAAATAATCCCAATAAAACGGTGGTGGATCTTGAAAACATAATGCCAACAGAATAATTTATTTTATGATTTGTGATTTCACCCAATTTTGTGATGTATGTGTCAAAAAATTAATATCCTCCCAGGAATTTTTATTCTCTTACCCTAATATACTTTTCTACTCTTCTTTACAGCATCTCCTTCCTCTTTTTACCTCAAAGTTATCTTAAATTCTCCTTAAAGGCGGAAAGAAATGTCGTTCAATAGTATATCACATTAAATATTTTTGATTAATTTACTAAACACAACACTAAAATTAACAACCAAAGTAATACTTAACAAATAAATTGAACGAAATTATAACACTAGCAGAAAAACAACAAGGTTTTAGGTCAGGAAGATCATGCACCGACAGAATATAATAAACCCGCTTACCTATGTTTCGTGGATCTTAAGAAGGCATCTAATCGGGTCAAATTAAAGGAAGTTATCCACTTATTGTACACATAAGAGATACCTCTTGGAATACCCAAAACGATCGAAAATATCTATCAAAACAACACAAGAAAAGTAAAAGTAGAAGAAGAACTAGATAAGACAGGGAGATTTCCTTCCCCTATTGTTTAACCTGATTATGGACGAAATAAAAAAAAGTAAGACTAAAAAAGCAAGGATTTGCTTCTTCCTAATGATTAATACTTTTCTTGTTTTCTTATAGTTTTTTCTGTTTTTGATTGCTTTGCTTATTGCCATACGAAGTTCTATGTATTGTATTCTCTGTATGTTGCTACTCACTTTCATTTCCGTTTTTTGTTTTGGTATTATTTTGGTTTTATCAGACGGTTTACTATGTTCATTTTGTTGTTGCGAGCCTCCGATCTCTTTGGCACTATCAAGGATGATTTCCATTAATTGAGAGCTTTTGATTTGGTCATGTAATCTTTCATCAATTGTCCTTTGGTAGTTATCTGCGTTTTCTTTTAGATTGTTAATATTCATTAACAGTCGGTTAACAATCAAGAGTAACAGCAACAGTTACTGTCGATTTTGTGATTTATTTTATTTTTTTTACTTTCAGATCTAGAACAATGTTTGCTCTGATTAGT
Organism: Diabrotica undecimpunctata; assembly: GCF_040954645.1. NCBI lineage: Eukaryota > Metazoa > Arthropoda > Insecta > Coleoptera > Chrysomelidae > Diabrotica > Diabrotica undecimpunctata. Next base: position 56,504,341 of record NC_092812.1, read on the forward strand.
CTATGGTCACTGCGTGTTTGAAATTTATTTATTAAACTGACATCTTTTATTATAGCAATCTTGTTGGTTATAATGAAGTTAATTTCGTTCTTAGTGATTCCATTTGGTACCACCCAAGTCCATTTTCTGTTTTTCTTAAAGAATATATATGCAATGGTCATGTTTTGGTAGTGAGTAAACTAAACCAGTCTTTCTACCCTTTAATTTCTCTCACCGACTCTTATAATTTCCCATGACTTGTTCGTTGCCGTTTCTCTTTTCCCCTTTTGCATTAAACTCACCAATTAAATACTTGAAGTGACTTTTATTGTTATTTAATTATTTATTTATTTAGTTCTTATAAAGTTCCTTTATTTCTTCGTCAGTGTGAGTAATCGTTGGAGCGTATATTTGTATATTGTATCTTTTTGATAGTTGTAAAGTTAAACTACTCTACTCTAAGGATACTAGTTATTTCTACTACTCTTCATTTTTATTCCTTGTTGATTAAGAATCCAATATCGCCTGTTCTGCCTGTTGATGTTCCTCGGTAGTAGAATGTGTTTCCTGATACTAATTCCAAAGCTCTTCATCTGTCCGTCTTACTTCGCTAATTCATACGACGCCCCATTTTATATTTTTAGTTTTTTTTCCAGTTTTACATGTCTGGATTGATTTGATAGTGAGCGGCAGTTATACGTCGCGATATAATCGCCTTGTTATTTTATTCGGTTAGCGGTTTAGATTCCGCAGATTCTTAGCACTCTCTGCCCTCCTGGCTTGATCCCGTAAGCTACCCAGTTCAGGCCATTTGGGCTTATAAATAATGAGAACCATGAATTATATATATATATATATATATATATATATATATTTATTTATATATAAATATATATATATATATATATATATATATATATATATATATATATATATATATATATATATATATATATATATAACAACAGCAACCAGGATCAAATGTCCAGATTTCTATATAGTAATAGAGTTAATCCATCCTAGGGCTGTAGCTTATTCATGTCGCTACAGCATATTCTAGAATGTTTTTGTTTTTAAGTTAATTAAGTAACAGAGAACTGTATAGAACATACATTCAAGGCTTTTAGGCACTACTATATGCCCATTGATTTGTATTTTTATTACACACATCAAGTTTGCATTGCTGTTATTATAAGAAGCCATCTTATTTTTTAACTTTTGTTATATCTTGCCAATATTTACTTTGCCCGTACCAACTGTCCTCTTAATAAGAGTAATTGAAAAATAATAAATGTATTTTTTTCTTCAACAAAAAAACTTTGGTCTGCAGTTTACATATAATACAGTTATTTTAAAATGTTCCTTCCAGTGTTATTCTTAAATTTAAGATTTATGAATACGTTACCGTGAAGCGGTCAATCGATATCTACTCCTGAAGGCATTAGGGACCCACCCTCTGACCCTTTCATGGTCCATTGGTGTTGCATGTGGATTTCGTGCTTTTCCTTTTACCGATCAATTGGTGCAAATGGATATCGGACCCACATCCAAAACCACTTATCAACTACAGATCACTTTATTTTGTACTTCAGGCACGCTCGGTAGCCTTCTAGATTTTTTAATGTAGGTTTCATAAATGCATTTTTTCTATAAGTATGCATAGCGTGATTGGAATATATATATATATATATATATATATATATATATATATATATATATATATATATATATATATACACTCAGATACCAAAAAAATGCAACGGAGAAAACTTGGGTCAAATTCAAAGTATTTCAGTTTTTTTAATGATTTTTTCAGCACACTGTGTAAACATTTATAAATTTTAATTTAGTATAGTAAGTTTTTTAACTAAATTTTGTATTTGACTTATTATACGGGGTTAATCGAAAGGTGGTTTTTTATCATAAATTTGAAACGTCCTGTGGAGTAATTTCGTTAGCGGATTTTCGTAAAACCTTGTTTTTCGGTTGCAACCATGTCTTCTAGTCAACCCACGAAAACCCTTATAGAACTAAGGCGACAAATGAAAGGAGATAACACTACAAGCAAATAAGCCATAAATCAAATAAATAAGACGATCACAAAGGCAATAAGAAAAGACATAAGAAACTACAATGTAGAAAAAACAAAACAGGCAATAGATCAAAATAAGAACATGAAAGTTTTGAAGAGGAGCGTACAAAAGGGGAAAATAGAAATTAACAAACTGAGAAACAGAACTGGAGAAGAAACAACGAACAGAGATGAAATATTAAGAATAGATATAAGAATAGAAGAGTTCTACACAGAGTTATATAGATCAAGAAAAAAAGATAACAATACGGAACCTCCAATTACACTAAAAACTGGGGTATTAAACCAAGGATCAGATTTAATGCCCGATATAACAAAATCAGAAATCAAAGAAGCCCTGAAGAAAATGAAAAATAATCGAACCCCGGGTGAAGATGGAATAGTATCAGAAGCACTAAAAATTGGAGGGGATGTATTACTTGAAAAAATTAAACAACTTTTCAATATCTGCCTTCACAGCGCAAATATTCCAACAGACTGGAACAACGCTACTATGATTCTATTACACAAAGCAGGAGACAAAGCAAATTTAGGGAATTACAGACCGATTAGCCTCCTCAGCCATATATATATAAGTTGTTTACGCGAATACTAGTTAAGAGAATGGAAAGAAAATTAGAGACTTATCAACCAAGGGAACAGGCAGGATTCCGAAAAAGTTACGGAACAAATGACCATCTACAAAGTATAAAAACCCTAATAGAGAAAGCAATGGAATACAATAAACCTCTAGTTCTAATATTTATCGATTTTCACAAAGCCTTTGACACAGTTGAGCTAAGCAAAATATTACAGGTGCTTAAAGAATGCAGGCTAGATTATAGATATACTAAATTATTATACAAAATATACCTGCAGGCAACAACCACTGTCAGATTACATACTAACAGTAATCGCATAAAAATAGAACGGGGGTTTAGACAAGGAGACCCAATGTAACCTAAACTTTTTAATACGGTGCTAGAACATGCTTTTAAGAATTTGGATTGGATGACAAAGGGAATAAAAATAGATGGAGAATATCTAAACAACTTACGTTTCGCCGATGATATTTATAATAGCTTAAGATCTAGGTATGGCAAGAGAGATGGTACAGGAACTCGTTGTGGCTACAGAAAATGTAGGTTTAAATATAAATATCTCAAAAACAAAAATCATGACCAATTTGATACCCAACCAGAACATCAGTATTGCTGGGAAAGAAATAGAACTCGTAGATAGATATAAATACCTGGGACATGAAATTATGATTGGCAGGGATAACCAGACTCATGAACTGAAGAGAAGAATCGGCCTTGGGTGGGCAGCATTTGGAAAACTGAGAGAAACTTTTAAAATTGAGGTGCCCACATGCCTAAAGAGAAAGGTATTTGACCAGTGCGTCCTCCCAGTCTTGACGTACGGAGCAGAAACACTTACCTTAACAAAAGCAGTAGCTATTAAACTGAGAGTCACGCAGAGAAGAATGGAGCGGTCCATGTTAGGAATATTATGGTTAGAATAACCAACGAAGACATCAGGAGAAGAACCGGAGTGACTGACATCATGGAGAAGATAGCCAGACTAAAATGGAGATGGGCCGGACACATAGCCAGAATGACAGATGGGCGATGGACAAAGAGGTTATTGGAATGGAGGCCAAGGGAAGACAAGAGAAGTGTCGGTCGACCACCTACAAGATGGACTGACGATTTAAGAAGACTCAATAAAAACTGGATAAGAGCGGCGCAAGATAGACGGGGTTAGAAACATGAGGAAGAGGCCTATGTTCAGCAGTGGACTCTTGAGGCTGGATGATGACATGTCTTCTAAGTATTATGTTTTTTGATTCATGTAAAAATATGGATTGGTTCATTTTTAGGAGCTAAATGACTTTGCCACCCACAATTTACGACTTTTCCTATTATTACCATTATATTTTGTATTAATTTGTAATACGACGATCGGGGCTTTGGTTCATCAGATTAACATGCCTGAGCCACCAAAATATTAGGGTAAAACCCTTTACAGAAGTTAAAGTTGCCAAAAAATGTACATATTGTTGTTAAAAATGAAGGATGTTAAAGATTTTATTAGATTTAACTTCAGGCAACATATAACCATGCCTCACGTGAGTACCAGCGTCCAGAGGGTAGACCTCTTCAAACGGACTTCAGCTGGCAACTAGTTTTAATCAAAAAATTTTAAATGGATTTTTAATTGTAAAAATGGATAACTATATTTTTACGTTTAGATTTCATCATTTGAATCACTTTGAATATTAAAGATAGAGGTTATTAAAAGGTAAACATTTCGAAAGAGTGACACCTAGTGTCATAGATTAGCGAACTTTTTAGTAAACTGCAAATAAAATGACTTAAACTTGTTTATTTAACACAATAATTAATAAAGTAATTACAGTAATTTAAAAACGATTTCCGAAGTAGCAAGTGAAATGTCAATAAACTTATTTTAAACTTCAGTTGTGGCTTATTCCCATTAAATTGGCACCTATATGAATCACCAGTGATACACGAGCTTCAGTCGCTATTATACCGGCATACATTTGCATAGATTTCTGTCTGGTACCAAGCATATTGCGGTTATAAATTTATTCTTCGATTCATAGGTGTAGCTCTGGACGACTTAAATATGATACTGGAATAACTTTTAGGAGGGATTTGCTTGTGATCACCGGAGATTCACATGGTATATGAATGAACCAGAAACAATTGAACAAACAAACGATAATTGAAAAAAGAGGAAACAATATGTTAGTTACCAGAAAGAGAACGAAATTCACAAAACTCTAAAGTAGCAGCAAAAAAGGCTAAACTGGTTTCTACTATTTGTAATAGTTGACCAAATGCTCCGGCGCTATGTTTGGAATGTTTTCAAAGTATTAAAGTATATACCTATTTTTTTGTTCTGTAACTTTTTATAATAAAATATTCAGCAAAAACTGCGTGATGGTTTTAATTATAGTAACTTTTTCCGTCAGATCTTGCTATATTCCTATTCCTTTTGTAACTTGACTCAGATAAATCACCCGTGATGCCCACTTGTTCGACATACTATTAGGTTCACTTACATCCCATCGGCATACTTTGTTTGCCCGATTTTATATACCAACAATATTAATGGTCATTTAAACTACATTCAGCACGGTATCACGGGTGATACATATTGTTCAGAAATAAACTAAGAAAGTTGATCACCGGTGATAAATATGGTATCACAACGCAGAATCATCATAGTGTCATTGGTAGCCAACCTGTTAAATAATATTAATTACTTTAAGATGCCATAAGAAAATAGCTTCAGAACAATAATTATTGTAATTTATATTAGAAATTCACTTTTCTCTTTGCATTAATTTTTGCTTATAATTTGGAAACGAATAGATTTTGAATTGACTATTTCTTGTTGTATTTTTACAATTTATAATACATTTGCGAAATTCCATTTTCTTCAATGATAGTACTTATGAAATGTGCTATTAAAAGCACATAGCGAATAGTCTAGCATATGACCGGTGTTTTCATAGTGCTCAACTACTGCGCAAGTATTTTTCCCAAGCGGCAATTACTTTTATGTTGTGTGATGCGTTGTTTTAGACATTGTGATGTTTGGCCAATGTAGCTATTTTGACATTCTAGACACGGTTTTTCATAAACAACATTACTTTTATATAAGGTTGGTACTGGGTCTTTGATTTTTGAAAATAGTTGTTTGCTGTTAATGGTATTATATTTAGCTATACTAATATTAGGAACATTTTTTATTATGGATATGACAGAATGAGTTACACCATTAATAAAGGGGAGTTTTTTTTTATATTTGATTGATTTGTTGTTAGAATCATGGACGGGAGCGTCATAGAAATTGCTGTAAATCAGTTTTTTTTAAATTTGTTTAGGATATCCGTTGTTACGAATATTCTAAGACGTAATTTTGACGCCGCTTCATCTGCAGTCATACGGAATGGTAGAAAGACATAATGAACTGTTTGTCCATACCTTTTCGCTGATAATTAAAAAACTTATAGAAGTTCCGAACAGAAAGTGACCGTTTATTCCCCATCGATAATGATCACCGGAAGAGAAATGAAGCTTTCTCAAGATCTTATTTGGAAGATTATCTTATATATTAAAAAATATACACTAGAAGTGTTAACTTCTATGTAAGTTTTTTTTTAAACTATGGTATACAAACAACCAATGGAATTTTTTTTTCTTCTACTTAGTAGTAATTTAATTTTTGAAAAGTTGTCAGTCATTTGAAGTTATATACAAGTATTGTAATATTGTTTGTGTCTTCAATAAAAGTGATTTTTGAGAAGTATAACAATATAATTAACTAAATAATGTATGTATTATTTTGTGCTGCTTAATATATTCTCTTCGTTAAATAAAGTTTAAGTTTTTTTTTCTTTTACAATATATAACTATTATATCCCCTATGTGTCGTGTAATATCGTGTTTGTATTGTGTGATCTTCTGTAAAATGGGAGAGTAGTTAATTTAAAATATTTTAATCTCTTAGTTTTAGCTCCCCCTGTACTAAAGCTGTAAACAACAATTACCAACCTATAATAATAGTAATGGATCTAGTCGGGGTTTAAGCATTGATGGTCGACCGTTTCTTGAGCGAGCCCCGGTTTGGTTCAGTTGAAAGTGCCGAGTAGGATGATATTCAATTGCCTCCAAACAGATACCCTAATTAACAAAATGTAATTAAATCAATTAAGGGTATAGCGTCGGCCGAACTGCAGGGATTTATTTCGGATTCCCCTTGCTAGATCTTAACCCCATGAATAGAGTGCTGGGTTGACGTTAGATGATTTGGGAGGTTTCATAAAACACAATAGTGTCATTGATTTGTTTTCTTCTTTTTTGTATTAAAAATAAACTTATTTAACATCAATTACTAGCATTACCCTAAACAGATGTGCTAATATAATCTTAATATATAATTTACTTGTTTTATTGGGAGTAAGCCACCATATTACTTAAAAAAGTTTATTTTGACAATACACAATCAAAATATACAATCAAAAGAAAGTCAGACAATCAAAAAGAAACTGACTGTAAAAATATATATAAACAAAATATATCACTAATTATGTTTTCTGAAGAGTTTAAAACTGTTGCCATAGTTTGAGATTTTCTTTTCAAAGTCTGAACTTTATGATGACAATGCACTGCATGTATTTTGTCCAATAACTTCGAGGGGGTTACATTTTCAGACAGGGCTATAGGCTTATTGTCATATTGTTTAGACGATCCAATCACAGACATATCTTCACAGCTTCTTAAGTTACCAGAACTGATGTTGTTTATTGAGATACTAGGACCAGAAACAACGATACCAGTCATATCATTTTGGGAAAGAAGAGATGTGTCTTGAGGCCTGAAGTCTGTGGATTCTGACAAAAAAGCGTATTCTGGTATTGTTTTTCAAAAGGAACGATTTCACGGGTTCCAAAACCACTAATTCCATTTCCTACATTTGCTGATTTTCCCCAAGCGTTAAGAAGCGTACTAAAATGCAGCCGGGTGATCTTCCTTCTTCTTCTTCTTCTTTTTATGTAGACATGACTCTGTCTTTTTTTCAATGGGCCTCCAGTAAGTTGTCGTTCCATCGTTTTCGTGGTCTTCCTACTGATCGTCTTCCTATTGGGGAACCGTCTCTTGCCGTCTTTACTACTCTATTTGTTGTCATTCGGCTTATATAATCGTTTCATTCTATTCTTCTATTTCTTACCCAGTTCTTGATGTTCTCCACCTTGCATCTACGTCGTATATCTGTACTTTTAGCTCTGTCTCATAGTGTTTTACCATCAATTTTTTTAAGTATTTTCATCTCTGCTGCATCCTTTTTGTTCTCTCTGTGTTAGATCGTGTTTCTGCCGCGTATGTCATTATTAGTCTGATGACTGTTTTGTAAATTCTGCCTTTCATTTCTTTCCCGATATTTTTATTTGTCCATATTGTTTCTTTGTGTCCTGCAGCTCTGTTTGCTCTATTCACTTGATCTTTCACTTCAGTTTCGAGATTTCTGTAGCTAGATAATGTGATGCCTAGATATTTAAACTCCATCACTTGTTTTACTATCTGACCTTCCACCTCCAATTTATATCTTAGTAAATTTGCTGTTGGGACCATGCATTTTGTCTTTTTGGGGAAATTAACATGTTAAATTTTTTGGCGGTTATATTAAATTGGTGCAGCATACGTTGTAAATCATCTTCACTTTGAGAGAGTAGTATTGCGTCGTCTGCTTAGCAGATTATTTGTTCCAACTTTTTTTATTATTTCATCCATAATCAGGTCGAACAATAGACGACTCAGGGAATCTCCCTGTCTGATCCCATTGCCAGCTTCAATAGGGTCGGTTAGTTTGTTGTTCAATTGTAAACCTGTTTCGTCCATTGTTGAAAATGTTTCCAGGTTTATCTATGAGACCGTTTGTTTCCAAAAAAAATTTTAGGAGGTCAAAGTAGCCTTTGACAGCTATTTTATTTAAGCCTTTCGCTCTTGCAATAGATACCCCTTCAGATTGCCGGATGGAAAGTTCAGTATTACGCCCAAGACAAGAAGCACACCAGTCGTAGACAGCTTGTTTGGTTTAATGATTAAAATGATGTTTTAATTGCAGGCTTTCTGCTAACTAATAAGCCATGGAGCGTACTGAATCTCTGGTGAGAGTAAATCCCGTCGATTGCAGTTTTTAATATGCCCAACTATTTTTTTTTTCGTTTTCAACTCTTAACAATGAGATTTTTTCCATTGTACCTTTAATAAAACTCTATGACTTGAGACTCCTATTTAAAGTGGTTTTCGATATGCAAAACTCCCATTTTCTTATATTTGACAGCTTTGACTGCATTTTTCAAACTATCTGTTTGAATCAGAGAAAACCTGGAATTATCACGAAGAGATGAAGGGAGATGTGTTTGAAGAATATTTTGAACTAATGACTGCATTCATACCTAAACATTCAGTTATTGTGATGGACAATGCAAGTTACTACTCCAGATTAGTTGAATGTGTACCAACTATGCAATGGAAGAAAAATGAAATTGCAACGTGTTTCATATCTCATTGATTGGTTCAAAGTCTATATTATTGTACCACTCAATAAAACTATCTGTCAATTTTGAGACATTTGTTGATCCCAGAACAAGCTCTTTTCGTTTTCGTATAAGTGGCCTTTGTTGTGGTGTGGATCATTAATATAGATCGTCTTTACTTTTATTTTCGGATAGTCCTCGTCCACTAACACAGTTTTGGATCATTAGTGTGATTATCAGTTTTTTAAAATCATAAATTGAAGGGTATAGATAAAGAAGTCACATTCTCCAATTTTTGTCAAAAGTGTATTTTTAGTTGTTTCGTATTCTCCCCATTGAAATACACAATTTTTCAAAGTTTGAGAGAGCAGAACTATTAGTCTCTTGTACAACATCAACATCATCTCCAAAACTAACATTCTCCGCCGTATTAACTTGCAGCACTCACGTTCTCCCTTTCAGCCTATGATACTGGAGGGTTACGGTCACGTGACACCTAGGCTGTTTGTTAGCAGCAGTGCTCGCCTTTCGGCTTAGTTTATTATGAATTAGTTACACACAAGCGAATTACTTTTTTTGGTGGATGTTTGTTCAACTTGGTTGTCACTTACCAAGCAAATAAAAGTATGCAAGGATGTACAGCAAAAAGCTACTCTATAAATACTAAACGAGTACACACGTTAAAATATACAGCATTTTATGACCTTCTCAAGGAGGTCCAATCCAAACTTACTAAGGAAAACATAACTTCCTATGTATGGACGGAGAACGAGTTTGGAAAAGGTTCAGATGTAAAAGCATCCTGTTTATTTGATTTATTATGTATTATTGATATGACCCCATACACGGCTGTTCGTTTTATTAGTGATGGGTGTGGGGGTCAAAATAAAAACACAATTATACTTAACATACTGGCCGAATGGTTGCTAAATGTGCCAAATCATATAACGGGACTCCAGCTCGTTTTCCCATGTCAGGTCACAGCTTTTTGCCTCCTGATCGCATTTTTGGAAATATTGAGAAGGGAATCAGAAAGTGAGATAATCGTTCGCCTGAGGAATATATTCAAATAATAGACAGGTTTGCTACTGTTAAAAAGCTTGGAAAAGTCATCAAAGCTCTTGATTCTTTGCATTTTGGCATATAGTCCACGTAAGCGACTTTACTTTGTCCGAAAGTAGGTACAAAACGTCGTCCGTGTTTTGGTTTAAGGTGAGACAACTTACAAGTGGAGAAGTGAAGTTGTGAACACTGCATGAAGCATCACTAAACGAGGACAAACTTTGCGTAGCTTAAGGCCCGAGACTATTTCTAAAGATAATTGTATAGCGAAACCTCAAACGAAAGACGACGTAAATTCTCTTTTAAAGAGACATTATGGAGATGAGTGGAGAAATTTTAAAGAATTACTTTTTTACAAGCATGTATTAGACGATCCAGAAGAAGGAGTGGCAACTGAAGAAGATGAAGTGTGCCTTGATGTTAATGAGATACCTCTTTTTCAAATTTAATTTTTTATTGGCAAGTTTTATATTTTAAAGTAAAATTCGAGCAAAATAAAAAAAGTTTAAAAAAAAACTGAATTTTTTTATACCTAAATTATATTTTTAAACTATTATCGAACATTCCCATTAAGCTTGGTTTCAAAACTAACTCATTTCATCTTGTTACAGTGCAGACCTCACATTCTCCAAATTTTAGTACCAAAAGTAACATTATCCAAATTAATAAGTAATTTTTTACACCATATCTTTATAAAACCCAATATTAAGTTACTTTCTAAACGTAAACAAAAAATTCATTATAGTTGACTTTATAATATTGTTTGTAGAGGTTTTCAAGGTAATGATTTTGTTTATTTCTTTTTCTTTGTACCTTTCCTTATTTTTATTTCTGTGTTTTTTTCGTTCTTCCATTAGCTCTAATATTTCTTGTCTCATCCATGGCTGTTTCTTAATATTGTTTTCTGGTTAAGTTTATTATCTACCACTGAATTACAGATATTTTTGATTTTATTCCACATAACATCCACACTTATGTTTTTTTGATTAATATCTGAGATTACCATGCTGTTTATTTTGTTTTTGATCTCCCTTTTGACTTCTTCTCTTGTGGTTTTATCTTGCAACTTATCCGGACATTTTTGTGCTTTTCTTTTATGGACTTTTTTCATGTGGAGTTTGAAACGTCCTAGTAAAAGATTATGGTCTGATGGAACATCTGCTCCCGGATATGTTTTTGCGGATTTTACGGAATTCTAAAATCGTTTGTTGATGATGATGTAGTCAATCTGGTTTCTAATAATTTTTTTTGAACAGTCAGCTGGAGATTTCCAGGTGTAGAGTCTTCTAGGTGGTAATTGGAAAAAGGTGTTCATTATTGCACTATCCCTTTCCTGGCAGAACTGAACAAGGTGGTCTCCTCTATCATTTCGCGTTCCTAGTCCTAAGTGTCCCACAGTATTGCCAACATCTCCTTTGCCTACTTTGGAGTTGAAATCTCCTAGCAGGATATTCACTTCTTGTTTTTTGGTATGTTTTAGGGATTCTTTCAATTGTTCATAGAATATTTCTATTTCCTGCTCTGAGCTTTCCGAAGTTGGAGCATATGCTCACGTTAACTGGTTTAGCATTAATTTTGAGTACTGCAACTCTATCTGATATTCCTATAAAACTAAGTACACATTTGTTAACTTCTTTATTTACTATTATAGCCACTCCGTTTTTGTTTCTTGTTGTAGTATCTCCACAGTAGTATATTGTGTGGTTTTCTATTTCGCACTGGCCTAAATTGGGCCATCTAACTTCACTGCATCCAAGTATGTCAATGTTGAGTCTTCGCATTTCTTTAATTACGTTATTCACTTTTCCGGCCTGGAATAAACTGCGTACATTCCATGTACCAATCTTCTTATCATTATATAAATGTATAAAGTAATATAAATACAATATTTAGATTAAGAAGAAATTGAGGTAAACTCAACTTTCAGTTCTACATCAAAAGATCAAAATACTTGAAACTATTTAAGAAGTAAATAATTATTTTCCGGTTTTGGTTGACTTGTAGAGTGTATTAACAGTTTTTAAATCTAAATTGATACAAACTTAAATGGGTTTAATATAAGTAGTATGGGAATAAATACTGTAGACAAATTATTTCAAGAAATGTTTACCTTTGATAAAATAAAATCCAAATCCATCCCCAATTTCATTAAAAATTTTCATTCACCCCAGTTATCGGTAACAAGGCGGGGATCAAAAGATCCCGTCATGCTTTGTGGTCTGTATACACCTGTTGGGAGCCCTTTCGGCCCTAATTATCTCTTTATCGGGTGGCAATAGTTAGACGGCCACTTTCTCGGTCAACTGGCTTTGTTTGGATTGGGTCTTTGAAGGGATGCCATGCTGCTGGTTTCCATCTGATTATTTCTTGCTAAAGACCTCGATTATCATTTTCAGTTCATTCTGTCTGAAGGCAAAGTATTTAGGAAAAGGGATAACGAATTGGATGGAACTAAGTACATTTAATCGTGGTTTAATTAGACTTATGTGCTCTTTCTACACACACACACACACACACACATATATATATATATATATATATATATATATATATATATATATATATATATATATATATATATATATATATATATATTGTTATGATATGTAAAATCGAGAAAAATATTGGTTTGTTTAAAAATATTTCAAAATTCAATAACATTAAAATAATTCAGATAAGTAGGATAATATCCAACAAACATTTCGAAGAAGGAGAGTTATTAATTTCTTGAATTACCTGTACTAAACAAAATGTAAGCTTTGCATAAATTATTTCTTTGTTATACTTGAGTGACCCGCATAATTTTAAGTGAAATCCCAAAGACAATTGAAATACATTAATGCAGTGATTAAAGACAATAGAAGGGATTATAGAAAGAGGTTTTTGTTAGTTTTTAAGAATTATAGAAAAATATTATTTGTAAATAAGTTTTAGGAAATTTATAATTATAGGTAAAAATTTGTTTGTTATCGAAATGAAAAAATGGGGGAATTGTGACGAGTTTTGATTGGCGGAGATTGAAAAAGGTGGGATAAGTATGTAGGAAAAAGTTTAGCGAGATTGAGCAGAGAGAAGAGAGGATCAGTTGGTTTTCCAAATCTGTAAGAGGAACAGTGATTGTTCTCTGGCGGTTCCTGAAATGTAGCAAGCAGTAGTGTTGAATGTTAGTGAGTTTTTGTGGAGTTAGTGTATCTGACAGAAGCTGAAGCAGCAAAATATTGTAAGTCATATTTCTCTACTTATATTCCAAGAGTCACTGTTCAGGCCAACGAGAGATTCAGTTTATCGTAAAGAGAAGATATTCCAAGAGTCATTTTTCACTCGGGCCAACGAGAGATTCAGTTTATCGAGAGGAGAAAGGCTATCATAATTTGAATGATTTGTGCTTTTGAAGGAGATCATTAAGGACGATATACTTGCAACAATCTGTGTAAGATTGCTGATTACATAGGGAGCGGTTGAGAGGAGATAATATAGTCTACAAGGAACAAGGATTTGGACCACTCATCATCAGAGAGAGATATTTTGTTTTCTGCAGTTTTTTCTTTTATTGATAACACAATTTTTACACTTAATTTAGAAAGGATATAAATATTTTGATTAGGAGAGTTAGAATAGTTCGGAATTTTGAGATTTCAATTAATATTGTTTGTACCATAAATTTTGATTGTTCACGTACGGAGAACAAAATTTTGAGAATCCTTATATGAGATTTGTTTATTGAAAACTTTTGAGTGTGAATTATTTCATTATTTTTATTTCAATATATAGTGTTAGATCATATGTGTTTTTATTATTCCGGTATTCTCTGGACCTTACCTTTCACATGTAATAGCATAGATATTGAAGCACGAATTTAACCCTGAGATAAAAGAATTAAAAATTGTGATAGAGTCATAATCATATCATTTAAATAATTTTAATTAATCAAAAAAAATTAATTAGCTAATTATTGCTTGGCGCACCAAGACTTTAAATATCACAATAATATATATACAGGGTGAGTTTTTAGTGCGACATTGGTCGATAATTCCATTGTGGTACAAGATATCCAAAAAACTTATTTAGAAAAAATGAAGTCAGTGATATTCTCCACACCTGAAAAATATGTGGAATTCTACAGTGTGATTAATAACTACGTGGTATAGCAAACATACTATTTTTTAAATGAGACACCCTATATATATATTTTTTCATATTTATATTCCTCTCATAATTCTTGTTATTATAATATTGGTTTTGCATTAGTATACAGAGTATTTAACAAGTTATGACCATATTTATTTAAAAATCCGTACGAAATCAATATCATGTATATAAAGAGGTAATACATAAACATCTATTTATTTTATATAATAAGGTAAACAATATATTGTAGTTTTAAATTAAGTTTAATTGAAATCATTGACTAAAATTTGTATACAGGGTGAACTACAAAACAAAATTACGATTTTCTCAATTTTTTTAAATGGATCGCCCTGTATTTTATTTTTTAAAACTGTAACAGAGAGATCTGATATAGAAATATATCAGAGAGATATAAAAAGATCAGGGAGGGAAGCAGAGAAAATAGTGTCAGACAGTGTCAAGAGAGTGGTCCGAAAAAAGAACTAAAGCAAATTGGACGAGGACTCTCATCCCCAATATATCTTATTTGACTGCCAACATATCTTTTTTCGTTTTCGTTCGGCCACCCTGTATGTAACCAAAATAGCTTTTAAAAAGTTCCAGTATTATGCTGCCCAACTAAGGAAAAGTGCCGTAAGTCCAAAAATATTGAATATTGAGTTATATATGGTTTCCTATATTTTCAACCATGCAGAATTCAATGGGCAACTCAAAATTGCCGTATCTCCAACAGTGATCGAGATATAAAATAATTTTTTGCCTTACCTAAGTGTATCAAAAGTTTTAAAATAATAAGCAAGATTGCCGTAAATACAATAGACCAACCAAGAATGCAGTAACTCCTTTGTACATACTGCATTTATGCTTAGTACACTGTACTTACTGCAGTCTTGCTTAGTGGTTATTTAAACAGCTGATGTACTTACTGCATTTATGCTTAGTACACTGTACTTACTGCAGTCTTTCTTAGTGGTTATTTAAACAGCTGATGTACTTACTGCATTGTATTTATGTTGACCGTAAATTGTGAGGTTCTGTTTGTAACATATGAGTTTGCTAAAAATTTGCTGTGTTCAGTTTAGGTTATAATAAGCCAATATTTGTGTTATTGAAGTGGTTCAGAAAGTATATAAATTACATTTAGTTAACTTTTGTTTTCGAACATGAGTGCTTCAAAGTTTAATACAGTCTCAACTCGTTCTGAACTTATTGTAAACTTAGCTCTAAAAAGCACCAAGACTGACATAACAGTTGTACAAGATGGGAAATCAGAGCTAATTTTACCTACAAAAGTGATTGATGACCATTCCAGTGATTTATTAGAAGCTAATGAAGAACCTCAACCATCTAGCTGCACTATAACGTTGTTAGATAATGTTGAAGATGTGAGATTTCCTGACACTATAACTCAACAGGTAACAGACAACCATAATATATTAGTTTATGACCTTAGTGAAAATACACTGATATCACGCCCACTGGAAGAATTTGATGTTGATAAATCTGTTTATTTAGAATCACATACTAACCTACAAGTTATAGATGTACCTGAAGTACTATTTGAAAATCTATTTACAAATGTGGTCCAACCAAACAATGATAATATAAACTTAGAAGAAGATTTAGGTGTTCCAGCTGCTAGTGTTGATTTTCTGATAACTGCAAATGAAAATAGTAAACAAACGAATGTATATTGTAATGACAATGCAGACCAACATATTGACAATATCGTCGTAGAAAATAAATTAACCCCTGTCACAAACAAAAGAAAAAGATTTGAAACCAGTCTGGAAGAAATAATAAAACTGAAAGTTAAAGAAATGAAAATATCTCATGCAGTAAAACACATACCGTGTAAAAACGCTGATGCTTTTTGCAAAAAAAAGTGTGGACAGAAAATTATTACAGAACGAAGAGAGTTTATAAAAAAAAAGTTTTGGGAAATGACGTGGTCTGAACGTAGACATTTCATTTTGACATCATGTGATAAGGTTGATTTTAAACGAAGAAGAAATAAAAACACTGAAACAGAAAGACGATCACTATCTATTCAATACAAACTAAAAGATTGCTCTGACGTCACACAAGAGGTTTGTAAAAGTTTCTTC
Source organism: Diabrotica undecimpunctata (assembly GCF_040954645.1). NCBI lineage: Eukaryota > Metazoa > Arthropoda > Insecta > Coleoptera > Chrysomelidae > Diabrotica > Diabrotica undecimpunctata. The sequence goes on from NC_092812.1 coordinate 56,520,764, forward strand.
CTCACCACATTGGGCTTTAAGAAAAATAATGACAGGTTTGTGCATTATACACTCACAAATACTCCTAAAGGTGCTTTAACTCCACCTAGTGATACGAGAGGAAGACAGCCATCAAAAAATAAAGGACCCCATCACTTAATTATCGAACACATCGAATCATTTCATCCCACGATTTCCCATTACAGACGGGAGCATGCTCCAAATGTGCGTTACCTTCCAGGTGACGTTAATGTAGCACTTATGCACAGTGAATTTATCAACAAATTTCCCGAGTTTAAAGGGAAAGTATCATATGATTTATACAGACGAATCGTTAAAGAACAACATATATCATTCTCACAACTAGGACATGAGGAGTGCGAAAAATGTGAGCAGTTTACTCTTCATGTCCACAAAAAAGAGAATCTTGACATATAGTGTGATATATGTAAACAATGGAAAGTTCATAACGAATTAGTTATAGAAGCTAGAAACGCATATAAAAGCTTTTCTGAACAGGAAGGATCAAATAATGCAATATGTTTTTCAAGTGACATGCAGAAGGTTATCATGTTGCCAAGAGTGGACATGTTCAAGAAAGTATTATTTGTAAAGCGTTTAGTAGCCTATCATGAAATCTTTGCAACTGTAGGGAGAAAAAGTAAAGCAAAAGTTCACTCCATTTTGTGGCACGAAGGAATTTCAGGCCGTAATAAAGAAGATAATGTTAGTGCGTTGTACATGTTTTTAAAACAACACAAAGATATTGAAAAAATAGTTCTTTGGTTAGACAACTGCTCTTCTCAAAACAAAAACTGGTGCCTTTACACATTTTAGTGTACATAATAAACTCTGATGATATTGCAACTAATGAAATAGTTTTAAACTATTTCTAACCTGGTCATTCATTTATGAGTGCAGACAGTTTTCACCATCAAGTAGAGCAATCATTAAAGACTCAAAAGAAAACTTATGATTTTGAAAACTTTATTAATGCGGTGAAAAAATCCAAATCTGGAAATGTTAATGTATACAAAATGCAATATTTTGATTTCCACCACTGGCCCAATTTCGAGTCCCAACAAAAGCTAAAATCATCATCAAGTTTGTATTTAAGTGGCATAGTTAATATTAAAGCTGAACGAGGAAGTTATCACTTGTTGTGCAAGACAAACTATGATGTAATGAGCCCCTACCAACAACTGGACTTTTTACAAAAAAAATCAATGAAAGGGATTAAGCTGCCCAGCCATCACACTGCACCACGTGGATTTCCAGAAGATAAGAAGAAAGATATCCTTCAGTCATTAAACGAAGTACTGCCAGAAAATCGAAAACAATTTTGGAAAGACTTTCCTACAAACATCTCAGCCAAAAGACTGAACCTATTGTGACATTCCTTCTACTTATGTAAAAGTATTGGTTATATTTTTTAGAAAATATGTTGATCCATTCCTAAAACTGTATATTAAGTTTATTTCTCTTACATTAATAGATTATAAAATATCTAAATGCTGTGTTCTTTCAACAAACTATTAAAAATGTAAAGCAGTACATACGCCAAATATAGCCATTCACATTACTAAGGAAGAGTGCCGTATGTACGACACCATTTTATATTTTCAACTTTTTTTTGCATTAAAAATTAGAATTATAGAATAAAAATTCCTACTATTGTTACTTACGGCACTTTTGGTTAGCTGGGCAATATATTGGATCCTTTCTATTATAAATAATTTACAATTTTTATAAAAAATATGTTTACAGTAGTTTCAAAAACAACTAAAAGAATATTGATTATATAAAGCTTTCTACGTCGTAGAATACTTTTTACAGAAGGCACTTGTCTGGTTGTGGATGTGAAGATGTGCTAACCAAATGTGTATTTATCATGTATATTATATTTATCTATGTATAAATATGTTTTAATTAATTTTTTATTTTAATATTTGATTTATAGCGGTATGTGTATATTTATTAATTAATAATGTATTTGTATACCGGTATTTCAAGAAAATAAATAATCCAAATAAAATAATCGGAAGAAATAAAGTAGGCATTTTAACGAGCTCAATTAAAAGCCGTTAAGCTTTAAGCTGCTATGAAATTCCATGTAATCGCATAATATGTAGCAAAATAGGCAATCTCGGAAGGCCTAATTTATTCTGGCTCCTTCAGCCAAGCGAACTGCTTCCCCTTCGTGCCAGGTTAATTTTGCGGTAAAAGTAAAAGTTGTTTGGAAGAAATAAGAGGCCTATAACATAAAAATTAACGTGTACATAAGTACTTTCTCAAGTTAGTGTTTAAATGAGAATGATTGCGGCGGAATTGTACACAAGGGTGCAATAGCATAAGAGTAGGACGCGTGAGTCTGACGTAAGGATGTCCAGGACAGCACTTCCTTATTAAACCTAAATTTATCACTTTTTATTAGAGTTTATTTAATAAGTGTTTTCAGTTTTTCATTATTAATTTAATATTATTTATTATACATTAAACGAAAAAATCAGAGTAGTTGGCTGCTAATGTATAATGTATAAATTACCGAACTCTTTCGGTCTTATCAGAAAATCATTAGTGGAAATGTCTTAATAGTAATTGAAACTAACCACATAGTAAGGTTTAATAATCCTAAGAATACATATTGAAATTCTTAAATTTTGAAATTGACGTGGCACGAGGTCGATGTTAAAAAATTTCACTTTAATGGAACATACTGATCCCTATTCGAAACTCGTGATATTGTAATATGAGATACTCTTAACCTCAAGCCTATTTCACGATAACTTAACCATACATCAGCTAAAGTAATTGCCTGAACACATTCATCTTGGCTCACATTTCTTAAAATACGGTCCATGTCAACTAACATACGCAAAACAGCAAAACAATTTATTGAATTGTAAACAATACTGACAGTCTAAAACTGTCCTGTCAAATTGTTTGATTTATTATAGCTAACTAGCTGCTTCCATTAATGAGTGTTACAATTCAATAAAATCACGTTATGGTTTGAACGTACTTTTCTTTTTTGATAATAAAGATATCGATGATTTTTTTACAAAAATGTAAAAAAAAATAAAGCTTTGTCGAAATATTATTAAGACGTAGTGAAATTCCACAGGTTGTTGCAAAATATGATGAAAAAACAACTTTATTTTATATCGGCAAAACGTTGACATTTTCCAGAAAACAGTAATGCAATAATTACTTAGAAATAGATCTGAAATGTGAAAAAAAGATCATCGAAATCCAATTGAGGATTCAAAAGAAAAATAGCTTAAAAATTATGGTACAATTGAGGTGGTGCGTTAATTTTGGAGAGTAGAAAATCACATATTGCTTTGAATGTACTTTTCTTTTTTGATAATAGAGATATCGAGATGATTTTTTTACGAAAATGTTGAGAAAGGATGAAGCTATCTCGAAATATTAATAAGATGTCGCGTTTGTTTCCAATATATTCCACAGGGTGTTGCAAAATTAAATGAAAAAACACTTTATTTTTACACCCCGTATATAGATAAAACGTTGACATTTCTCAAAAAACATTAATATAGTAATTAATTAGAAATATACCTACAATGTAAAAAAGACATCAAAATCTAATTAAGGGTTCAGAAGAAATCATCATCGTCATAAGTGGCTCGACAATCCGTTGTGGATCTTGGCCTGCTCACAAAAAAATCGCCACTTCTGTCGATTCCTGGCAACTTCCCTCCATCTTCTGACCCTTAGAATCTGTAGGTCTTCTTCCACATCATCAATCCATCTCCTTCGTGGTCCTTCTCTACTTCTTGTGTTCTCTGCTTTTGGAAATGTTAACCTCCTCGTGTATTCGTGATCTGGTATAACTGGTATAGTTCAAAGTTTATCTTCTACGCCATAGCCCATTTTCATTTACATCCCCAAAAATCTTTCTAAGAATTTTTCCCTCAAAAATACCAAGAAATGTGTGTATCTATGTTATATTCTAGTGACTTTTTAAGAATCTTCCTATGTGCTTGAATTTGATTTGTAATTGACTTACCGGCAGTAAATCCGCATTGATATTGACCAACAATATCCTTTGTAAAATGTTTAAGTCTTTCAAACAATACATTGCCGATTTTATACGCAGAGTAATGCCTCTATAGTTCTTACACCCCAGTTGATCACCCTTTTTATGCAACGGACATATTATTCCCTTTAGCCACTCTTCTGGTACCAATTCATTCTGCCATATAAATACTGTTAGTTTATGGATCTAAAGTAGAGAAAACATTTTCATTATAAATAAACTTAGGAATTTTAGGAAATATATCTGACAACCTTGATTCGAAAGCCGGTCTCTTTGATAGCATTAAGAGACGTGTTTATGCTGGAAAATAAACTATACATAGTTTGAATTACAAAATTTATTGGGACGATTAGGCGTTTCTAGGCTTTTGTTTTATCTTTATGGCTACATAAAATCGAAAGTATTGTATAAGTTTGAACTGGTATTGAAGTGGAGATGTCAATAAAGATACAATATACAGAGTGTTGTATTTAAAAACCAAAGTGACTAATGATATCAGAAAAATGGCAAATCTGGCAACATTACAAACAACAAATTTCAAATTTTCATATTAGGTGTATCTTTGTTTTGGTATAATTTGAACCATTAATTTCAGAGGTAATTAGGCGCTTCCAGATCTTTGGTCCACTCTGTATATCTCATTTCAATTTTCTTTAATTGTTTTTTAAATATTTTAAACGTTGTTTTATGTTTGAAGTTGAAAATTATCGTTTCAGATTGAGTAATTAGTTCGAGTTTTAGATGACAGCTGCGACAAAGAAAATGGGGAAAAATAAAATCGTTGTGTCAATGTTTGAAAAATCGGAGTGTCGTGATAAACTTTAATAAATCATGGTTATTCACCGTTAATAGTGTAGAATATTTAATTATTTAAGTAAGAATGTTAATTAAATATGGCTTTATTTTATAAAATTGGTATACAAATATATATTCACAATGATTTACAGTTCATAATATAAATATATTAATATATTTTCTTGGGTTTAGAAAACTATGAAAGTACATAAGTACATTTGCTAAGTACATCCCTGTTGATAAGGGAATATGAAGTTACCGCTTGGGTTCGACTAAGAACTTTGGCACGCAGCGATCCGCTACGTTTGTTTCATCTTTCCCCTTTCATATAAACTACAATCACCTGAAGTTTTCCCATTGGAGCATTATCAAATTTTGTGTAGTAAATATTTATAACAATTAATAAACAAATAAACAAATAAATAAATAAATAAAAGAATCTGAACTCAAAATTAGTCCATTTTTCTGAAATACATCGTAGATTTACGTCGCTATCTCATGATATAAGGTAAATAAAAAACTGGAGTAAATTGTAAACGGATTAACATCGAATAAGGGTACTTTTTATAACAATAAATAAAAATGAAAGGCAACGAGAACGACAGTCATGTGATCAAATAAGTCCAATCTTTGAAAAGAGGCTATTTTATATACAAGTGATGGATTCGACCGTTACTTGATGGAAATTCATTTTTTGTAACAATAAAACACTGAAAACTTTTGTTTTCAACACTTCAACATTACTACAGCAATTTCGGCCAAAGTGTCTTTATCAAGTGAAGAAGTCTTTGCGCTGTTAGTTGCTCATCATGATTTTGTTCACTTTTGCATAATTCTGTATAGAAATCTTCTACTACCCATAGTAATTCATCTCTGTTGGTTACGATATTTCCATCTTTATGCTTCAATTTCGTTATTTATTTTTTTACAAAACACTGATATGTGTTGTACACACTTATCACAAATTAACGAATTAAAAAGAAAAGTATTTTAAAAGTTGTGAATTCCTAGCTGAGCGCTTTCGGCTTCAAAAGCCACTTTCACCGCTATGGTCAAAATTTAAATAGTAGCACTAAGAAAGATGGACCATTTTTTTTACCATTGGTAAAAAAATGCATAATTTGTACTTAAGAGTTAAAAACCTTCGAAAGTTTATAAAAAACATCAAAAGACTTATTAAAAGCCCATCAAATACATTAAAAGACTCCACCAAAACACATCAAAAGTTTTGTTTATGGTACGAGTGAACCAAGTGGATAGAGTTGAAACGAGAGACAGAATCTGTCTGTTGCCTCAAATGTTTTATATTTTGAGAACGATTTCCGAAGTGGAAATCAAAACGTCAAAATAAATTTATTTTAATTTAAAGTGAAATTGTGGCTTTTCCCAGTAAAAATAGTAAATAGGAAATGGACGGAAAATAAACGGATTCATTTCCGACACCTGTTTATCCCATTACAGTTAGATGGGAACTTATATTTGATTGAAAATAATAGTTTCTTATAGAATAAAAGTTAAATATGCTTTATTGTCACTGAAAATTGTACAATTCTATGGACAAAGCTTCCAAAAAGTCAGAAAATTAACAATAACAATTTAAAATTTACTGAAATTACGTAAATCATCAATATCACAAAATAAAATACAATAAAATACACAATCCTTTGCAAAATTTAAATAAATTTTAAATTGCATAATAAAATCTTACGAACTAATAAGTTTAAGTTGCTGCATGTGGTACTCAAATATATAAAAAAATATTTAAGTTACTTGTACATAAACGTACTGTGTAATTTCTTAGTTATTCGTGAAGAAACTTTTCCACTGAATAATATGGTCTTTCAGATAGATAGACTTTTGTCATTTTACGGAAGTTAAGGAAATAATTTGCAGATTTAAGTTGCAAAAGTTGCAAAAATGGTTGTATAATCTTTTGCCGAATATAATATACACATCAAAGGTTGAATTTCTGGTGGAGTAGGCACAATTAGGTCTTGCTGAAAAACATGTAGGTGTTTACGAATTGAGCAACCAGTTTTTAAAATATATAAAAAGGAAAGAGTTAAAATCCCGTGATTTTTGAAGTAGCTTCTGTAATGAGTTATTGTACTGAGGCCAAAAAGATAGCGTATTGCTCTTTTTTGTAATTTAAAAATAACAAAAGATTGGGCAGCTGTACTAGAACCCTAAAAAGAAAGACCATATCGAAGATGAGACTCGAAGAAAGAAAAATATGTTATTTTGGAAGATGCTAAATTGATTTCCTTCGAAACTGATCTTTTTGCTTAGCAGGCTGAGGCTAGTTTCTTACTTAACAAATCGATATGAAGGGACCATTTAAGGTTGCTGTCTATAAAAATACCAAGAAATTTTACAGAGCCAACGATACTGATCTGGCTGTTATTAAGAAGCAAGGATTGAAGAGCTCATTTATAGGATAATGCTACTGCCTTATCCACGTTAAAAGAGACTAAATTAGAGTCGAACCAGGTTTTTATTTTGAGTAGATCAGAAGTTATAGTTGTATGAAGAGTTGCAATATTAGAGTTCCTCCAGGTGATACTGGTATCATCAGCAGAAAGAAAAATTTTTCTATCGATTTTTAAATTAGTGATGTCATTTATAAAGATAAGGAAAAGTAGAGGACCCAATACTGAACCTTGTGGTACTCCACATAAAATTTAGACTAAATCTACAGATTTATCAACTGGTTTTATAAAGAATGAATTCGAGACCTTTTCTGAATTGGGGAGATAGGAAATATGATCTTGTTGTGGCAAAATAGTTGATGTTATATTTTTAATCACATTAACGAAGTATTCATTTAGATTTTTAGGGATTTATATGGTTTTTGGATTTTTTTGGAAGTCAGTATAAATTTGTCTGTTTTTGATTATTTCATTTAAAATAATTAAAATATTAATGAAGTAAAATTTATTTACTTATATAATATTTTACTTATTTTCAATTCCCATTAATTTTTTAGTGGTATTGTATAATTGAGTTTTACCTACAAAAATCAGTTATGTCACTAAGTTGTATGTATTTATCTTTTTCTACCAAGAAAGTACGGGAGATTGATGATGATTAAGCTTTTCTGTCAGACCACCTCTACGAAAGGAGAAAATCTGTGTGAAGACAAAATGAGCGTTGTTTTTAATTATTGTCGGGAGATTAAAACATGCAGCCAAAATGCAAAAGGATATTACCTCATTTATAATGTTATAAAGGAGGAAAACTTTTAAGTCTTGGCCCCGACAACCCTATACATTTTGCCGCCTGGCCATTTCAGGAAATTGTAATATTATTTGGGGTTAAATACACCTATCAAGGAACCCTCTAACTCTATTTTCCAGATCGATTTTCATTTGCTGGAAAGATGTTCATTTCAAAAAGCGTTTATAATTAGTAAAGTACAGTAACAAAAAAAATTTAAAGGTTGCAGCACTATACACAGTAGACGAAATTTAAATAATTAGTGAATTAATTATTTTCACTTTTTCATTATTAGTTTTAGTTGTTGTCGTTAGCATTCTTCTCATTTATGTCTCTACAAGGGGTTGACTTCCCAATTACATTTCTCAATAAGTAAATTGATGTTATATCTATACTTAGAATTAAATACATTTATTTCGAATTTTGTCCTTTTCTGTAACTCCACTCACACACTTCTGTCACACATTATACTAATTAGTCTATTTAGGTTCAGTTTTTGGATGAAAAAAAAAGTAAGAACTAAAAAAGGATACCAAATATAAGAAAAATAACAATAATCTGCTATGCAGACGACGCGATACTACTCTCTCAGAGTGAAAATGATTTTCAACGTATGCTGTGCACCAATTTTATATAACCGTCAGAAAATTTGGTAATTTCCCCAAAACAGACAAAATGCATGGTTATAACAGCAAATTTAATAAGATGTAAATTGGAGCTGGAAGATTAGATAATAGCACAAGTGATGGAGATCACAAGATAGCACAAGGATCATCTAGCTACGAAAGGCTCGAAAGGAAATTGGGAGATCAAGTGGATAGTGCGAAATAGTGGAAAAGAAACGAAAGGCAGAATTTACAAAACAGTAATCATACCAATAATGACATACGCGGCAGAAACACGACCTGACAGAGAGAGGACAAAACGGATGTTAGAAACAGCGGAGATGAAAACATTTAGAAAAATTTATAATAAAACCCTATGGAACAGAGCTAGAAGTACAGATATACGATGTAGATGAAAGGTGGAGAACATAAAGGACTGGTTAAGAAATAGAGGAGTAGAATGAAACGATCATATAAGCCGAATGACATCAAATAAAATAGTAAAGATGGCAAGAAACGGTTTCCCAATTGGAGGACGATCAGTAGGAAGAGAAAAAGAAGAACAAAGTTCAGTTTTTACAGAAATATTTTTAAGTCGTTATCGAAGACTGACTTAGTAAATGGGTAACGTATTTCGTCACCATATTATTTCTACAACATGCATTTGTTCTTCTTTTTTCTTTTTAAATGACCAACACTCAGTGCTATATATCATAGCTGGCGATCTTGTAAAATATATACTTCAGTTTAACTAAATCACTTGTTTCTGTACATTTTAGTCATCATGCTTTACCTCTATTACACGCATCTCTATGACTTTTCGATTGCTCTGTAATGCCGATCCTATTTATCTAAAATTAGTGATCTTTTAAAATCATTCCATCATTCAAAGTTACAATTTTATGTTTTGTAGTAACTCTATGCTGAAATGAACTTGCTAGATATTCTGCTATTATAAGTTGTAGTAAACTGTTTTCCCCAAGGGACTAACTTCACTGCTGCAGTCATTATTCCAATTCCCTTTCAGTATTTTCTACTAATACCAGATCATAGGAATACATTCAGTAATAAACGACATCACTTTAGAAAGTCACCTGATTTAGTACAAATCAGAATACTGAACAAATTAATAATAAAATTATTAACTGGCATGTGTTGAAAGAGCCGTCGAGTTAGGATCACCAATACATTGTCTTAACTTATATAGAGGTAAACTACCTATTTGGAACCGATTTGGAAGCAAAGATGGGAAACACAATTGGAAATATCAAAATATGTTTGAATATTGAAGCGGCGAATAATAGAATCAGGGAAGCAATTTTCACATTGTACTAGGATAATTGCCAAATCAAAACCAAGTCAAATAAAAGACAGACGCCTTTGTGGAGTAGAAATCTAGAAAAATTAGGAAAAAACTAAAGAGGCTATATAATAAAGTCAAAGAAATAAGAAACTGGGAAACATACAGAAAAACTCTTACAAGAAGTTCTGTCAGAGTATTTCAGATATATCTGCCAGCATTAGACTTCATAAGATTCTTTCCAAAGATTCGTCATTCAAAGATGGCACTTTTACCGAATCTAAAATGAAACGTTAGAGCTCTTATTACAAAACCACTTCCCAATATCAACAATTATTAATGAGCAGACTCAGGCTGAAAACCTAGGACGACCTAAATGTCTTAGAAAGGAAGACTGGAAATTCTCTGTAAAAACATCAAACCACTGAGAATATAAAGTAGGCCAAAAACCACTTTGCTGCATTTAAATCTCCAGGGGAATATTTCCTGCCCTACTACAAAAAGGATTGGGCATTTTATTGCCCATCCTAACAAAGATCTTTAGAGCTGGCATAGTACGTATATAACAAAGACTTGGACAACTGTAAAGGTGGTGACACCCGTTGATTAGTAAGTTTATTGAGACCACAGTTAGATAAATGCTATAGGAATACATAACAAATATCATCAAGCTCTGCTACGGTAATTCTGATATTAGCTAAGGCAAATCTTAGCCCGTGAAATCAAGAGATCTACTATATTCAAGGATACCACTTCATTAGGACAAACTGTATTAGAGCTAGTGGACGTAAATCAAGATTTGCTTTCAGTGAAATTTTCTTAACATTGCTACATTTGACAACAAATTATAAGGCAATATATATGTACCATCTACTCCGTATATATTCCCCCAAATCATCCTCTAAAAGAAGAACTCCTTGACCTTACATTTCAACTTCCACAGCCGTTTATACTTATGCTCATAACAGTATGTGGAGAATTCAATCAACATTCGCACGAGTAAAAGTAGTTGAAAATATCAGCAAAACCGCTGATGATCTCATTATCCGATAATAATTGCCAAAAATTGTAGTGGAGCAGTCTCTGTCAAAAGCTATTGGCGCCTAAATAAAGCTAACTGGCCAGAGTATTCAAAAGTCGTTGATACTTCCTTGCTCGCTCATTATCATCCAATATCCAATGATGTTGACTTCTCTGTTATCAATGTGTTATCATTCTCTTAGCTGCTAAGACTCACATTGGCAAAACAACATTCTCTCCAAATCATAAAGCGGTTCTTTGGTGAAATTCTTCTTATGAATGAAATTTAATTTACGTAGTTTACCAGAATTAGTATTTTTTTTTATTAAGTAAACCGCGTCAACCATGAAAGGTTATTGGCGGGGAAGAGTTGTACATAAAATCAGATGTTTGCTTATAACAACTAATTACAATTGAGAACTTAAGTCTATTTTTATATTAGATTGTACAATTTAGTTAGTTTTAGAAACTTAGTCACTTTATCACATTTACTATAGTTCAGAGCACTTTTCCGATCACTTGGTAAATCACTTTGAAGTCGTTCCAGGTGATAGAGTGGGCAACTAACAATAATGTGTTTGATTGTCAGACGAATATCACAAACATAGCACAGTTTTTGTTGTTCTTTCTTCATTAGGTACTGGTGGGTACCTGGTTGTCCTATTTTCAAGCGGTATTGTATGACTTGATCTCGTCGTTTTTGTGGCATTATTCCTTTTGGTGACAAATTTGAGTTGATGCGTTGTAGTTTGTTGTCTTCAAGTTTTTTCCATCTTTCCAACCATATTCTCATTGAAAATTCTTTGATGGTGTTTTGAATGTCGGAATGAGGAATTTATAGGAGCTCTTTATCTGGTCTATTTGTATAACAAGCTTCTTTAGCTTCCCGATCAGTTTTTTCATTACCTATTATGCCTGCATAAGACGGAATCTAAACAAATTCTACCCTTTATTCTTACTGTAAAGTTCTTCTTGATCAATTTTAATTTGGCATAGTATTGGGTGGTTTGGGTAAACCCTTAATTTGGGCTGGTTTGATATATGTTGTAGGGCTTTAGATATGGCATACAATTCGGCGGAATATATGGAGTACTGCTTAGGTAGCTGGAACTGATGTTTAATTGTTTGTACTTTGTACTGATCTTTAATCGCTTGAAATCGTAGTAGAATTATTATATGTGATAAAGTATCAGATTTAGGATACAGTAGAAGATTTGTATTACATTTGGGGAGTTTTATGGTCCAAGGAGGAGGGTAGTTTATTTCATTGGAAATAACTTTCGGAAAATTGAAACCTGTGACTCTTTTACTAAACGATGCAGAAAGAAAGGGTTTTTGTTCAAAAATTAAATGAAAATTGTCAGAAAATGTGTAGGAATAAGCAGGGTTATTAGAGTTTGCTCCAATTTTAGCTGCATATTGTAGGCTTAGTCTGTGTCTTCTAATTGAGATAGGTGGTTTATCACCTTCTACATACATACTTTCTACTGGACTGGTCCTGTAGGCTCCAAGTGCAAGCCTTAATGCGGTATTTTGTATGATGTCCAATTGCTTTAATAAACTATCTTTAGCTGAACTGTAGACTATTGATCCATAATCTAGGTTGCTACGAATCTGTGTTTTATATATATTTAGTAGAATTAGTAGAATTAGTATTTTTTAAAAGTTGTTTTAAGTTGTTTCTTTAAAAAAATATCGTGGTAAACTGTGGGAAATAAATACCTTAAATTTCATTACTTATACCGCTTGGATTTCAATCTAAGTTTGGATATTATTGGCCCTTTTGATACTACTAGACTTTTTGTTTTTTTTGTGGTCATATTTCAAGTGAAAATTATTATGGTTTAGTTCATAGTTTTTCAAACATCTATATATTTAAATTTAGCACAGCTGTGACTCAGTGTTTGATATTTGTATAAAAGTAACAGTACTTTTTTATTTTGTGGTTAAAAACAATTTAGAACGGATTAGTATAATATGTAACGGTTTAATATTTGTTGAAAACTTCCTGTTGCTAGCCAAATAGTAAAGTTTCCCGTTTCCATCGCGAAAATACACCAGCTGCTACTTTTGTTGATGACTCTACAGATGCACGATTAAATTAATGCTTGCTTAGATATCTGTCATTATACATTTCTCTGGTAGGCGCTACGTCCTAATTGCGGAACGTTTGTGTTTATTAAGAAATCCCAATCCCTCGGCGCCGAATGCTTCCCAATCCCGAAACACCCAAACACAATATTCCACATCTGATTTTCCTTAATTTTCTACTCGATGTAAACTATTTAAGTTCTCAACTACCTATTCTGTTCTTGCCCTTATTGCTTTTAAGACGCGCTCCGTGTTTCAGCAGAAAACAGGGTAGTACAACAGAAAAATAAAGATAATTTTTAAAGGGAGTACAAAACGGTTAGAAAAATGTTTTAGAAAAATAATTCCAATTAAAAATTTATTTCAATTTGTATAGTACTAGTAGTACTAATGGTAATTGATAAGAGTATTTTCATAATAGTAATAGGAGTAATAGTAAAAAAATATCCTAGATATTTTAAGGTGACTCATTGACCCCACTGTGGGGCCGTCTATAGTTGAGTATCAAAAATGTGGAGACTAAATTCTGAGAAATGATAATTGAGTTTTAACGACTGTGCCAGGTTGTGATTATAGATAATTTATCAACTTTTATAATAATAATTCACATAGTGTCAAATAGAGATAAAATAACGAACTTATAGTAAGTTCGTTATTTTATAGTAAGTTAAAGTACCTTACAAAACATGACAACGCTGACTGATAGAAAAGGAGAGTATATAATCGAAGTTGCAAGTTATATAGAGATATATCAATCAGTCGGGGTGCTCATCTGATATTCAGTAGCGTATCGTTTACGTTGTTAAGTGAATTTTAAAAATTTATATATAGCAAAAAAAGTATTTTTACCAAATTTATGTTATATAATGATATAATGATATATTTCTTTGAGAAAGCCAATTCATGATGTCAGATTTCTGCCAGGGAGTTGTTGGTGACGGCTCCAACTGTCGACTATGGTAAGATGCATTCTCCATAACGACGACAGAATTTGGTCCAAGTTTAAAAAATCTTTGAAAACGAACCTGCATAGTGCTAAAAAACTAGAATTTCTTTAAACCAGGTCTCTTATTCTTAATATCCCGTGTCAGTATGCTTCAGAATGACAACTGCAAGCTATACTGGGATTATGCTGTGCTGACAGACCAACCAGCTTTAAATAAGGGGACAACGAAGAATCAAAATGTCAAGACGATACCTCTTACTTACTAATGTCATTCAGGAATGACGCTATGACAGTCTTTACATGGAGTTTATATTGGTCAAACAAGTCAGCACCTAGAATCTAGATTAAATTCACATAACTATGATAAAAATAATACGACAGCTCTTACCAAACATGAAAATAATAAGCTCATACTTTCAATTTAGAGCAAACAAAAATTTTAAAAGTAGAACAAAACCAACAAAAAGAGAAATATAGAATAATAGTGTAATATTACACTCTTATTCTTGCAAAAAGATAACAGTTTGAATTCATCTAAAACGAGAATTAAGAATTAAGAATTACTTCTTACACAAGATAATTTGTTTGACAATTGTGTCATATAATTTCTAATTGTCAGTGATATTTAAGTTTAAACAATCATACAACCTAAAGCGGCCACTGTACTACACGCGAAGTTGGTCGAAGTTCAGCGAGTACTAGAGTGTAGACAGGTACTTTATGCAACTTCGCTTCACTTCGTTCTACTTCCGTTCTGTGTCGGTTTTTCGCGTCCAAGTCAAAGGGCCCGAAGTTCGGGCGCGAAATTTATTGTGTGAAAGGTACAACACACTCTATTGTTCTATTAAAATAAACATAGGTTGATTTTTACATCCCTCTAGCAAAGAGGTCTGATAAACCATTTATGGTTTATCACAAGGCACTAGTTTTGATGTCGTATAGAAGCGATTGCTGTCTTCAATCGCCTCAGGAAGATTTTATGTAATATGCACCTGAACATTGATATAAGAACACGAGTCTTGAGATGCTATATATTTTCTACCCTTTTATATGGAGTCAAAGCCTGGACCTTGACGGAGGCACCATCCAAACGATTAGAAGCCTTCGAAATGTGGTGCTACCGTCGCATGCAATTTCCGTTATCCATCATGTTACAAACAACACCGTAATCCAACGTATGAATAAAGATCTGGAAATTATGCGTATCATGAAAATCAGAAAGATGGCATACTTAGTCCATGTGATGCGCAATGAGAAGTATCAACTTATTCAACTAATTTTACAAGGCAAGATAGAAGGCAAAAGATCTCAAGGACGCAGAAGGACATCGTGGTTGAAGAACATCAGACAGTGGGCAGGAATAACTACCATACATCTATTTAGAGCAGCTGTCAATAAAGTTGTATGGAGCAACGTGATTGCCAACATCCATAGAGGATAGGCACCAAAAGAAGAAGAAGAAGTAGTTTTGAAACGTGAAAATAATTTAAACCTTTCCTTTTGTATCCAATATCTATTTCATATAAAGTATTTGAGATTTTCTTTTTTATTTGAAATGGACCTAGTCTTACTTCCTCAATTTTTTTTTATTTAGTTTTGATTTATTTTCCACATATACCAAATTTCCCTCTTTTAAATTACAGAATTTTCTATTTTTGTCAAATGGTTTTTTATTATATTCATGATGTACCGAATTTTTGTCACTTCAAACAGTTCTTCGGGAACAATCGGATGGGCCTTTCCAAAAAGAAAATATTATGGGCTATAGCCGGTTACAGAGCAATATGTTTTATTGTATTCATCTATACATGCTGTCGGCTATTTTTGTCCATGTTTTAATTCTGGTTTTATTTTTATTGCATCTTATTCTGTTTACTTATGTTTGATTAAGTCTTTCGTTTAAGCCATTTGAGAATGTGCAGTCTTTTCTATTGCCAGGGCCACTTTCATAAAGGTGAGGAAATTCTTCTGCAACAGAGATATAAGCATCCCTCTCCGATTAAGAATGCTAAGGGGCTACATATTTAACACGCTATTATACGTTGCATCTATGAATCGGCTCGAAGCTTTCGAAATGTGGTGTTATAGGCGCATCTTACGTATATCCTGGGTTGACAGAGTTACTAATGTGGAGGTCCTGCGTAGAATGGGGAAAGAATGTGAAATTCTCATGACCGTCAAAACTAAAAAGTTGGAATATCTAGGACATGTAATGAGAAATCAAGAACGTTACGGCCTTCTCCAGCTTATTCTCCAAGGGAAGGTAAATGGTAAGAGAGGACCGGGAAGAAGACCCATTTCCTGGCTTCAAACTTTACGAAAGTGGTATAACACGACTACCACTGAACTGTTCCGCGCTGCAATAAACAAAGTAAAGATAACCGTGATGATCGCCAACATCCGGAACGGATAGGCACTTTAAGAAGAAGATTATAAGGTGTAGATGCCTGAACTCTCAAGCAGAACAATATAAAAAATATTGAAAGTTTCGAGATGTGGTGCTACAGTCTAATGCTGAAGATAAGTTGGGTTGAAAGAGTTACAAACTTTGAAGTTTTGTCAATGATCAAACGAAGAAAACTCGAATATTTGGGTCACCTGATGGGAGGACATAAATACGCATTACTTCAAAATATAATGCAAGGAAAAGTAGAAGGAAAACGGAATCCAGGCCGTAGAAGAATGTCATGGTTGCCTAATTTGAGAGGATGGTTTGGCTGTACTACTAATGAACTGTTTAGGTCAGCTGTAAACAAGGTCAGGATAGCGTTGATGATTTCCAATCTCTGATAGGAGTCGCACACAAAGAAGAAGAAGTCTGTTCTATGTTTTCCGAATCAGGGTTTCTAGAAAGGCAGTCGGCTTCTACATTTTCTTTTCCAGGTTCATATTTAATGTCGGAATTCAAATTGTGTAATTAATTTGTTTAATTCACGAAAATCAATATAAAATCTGGTTTTACGTTCTTCATCATTTTTAAGAGCCAATATAACCGGGGCTGCAAATGGTAAAGATGATTCTTCTATTAAATTTGCTTTTAACAATTGTCCTATTTGAAATTTTATTTGTTTTTGGTCCTCTATTAAACATCTATAAAGCTTCTTTGCAATAAATTTATGTTCTTAAAGTTTAATTTTTGCTTCAAAGTTTTGTCACATTTATTTAATAATATTTCTATTTTTATATTTTTCTGATCTGGTAATAAATGTTCTAATTATGCTTC
Organism: Diabrotica undecimpunctata; assembly: GCF_040954645.1. Classification (NCBI taxonomy): domain Eukaryota; kingdom Metazoa; phylum Arthropoda; class Insecta; order Coleoptera; family Chrysomelidae; genus Diabrotica; species Diabrotica undecimpunctata. Next base: position 56,537,999 of record NC_092812.1, read on the forward strand.
AAAAAGCTCTGGTAATTCCTTCATTAAAGTTTATTGAGTATTCTGTAATATTAATAGTATTATTAAATTTTTCAATCTTTTCTTCAGTATTTGCATTTAATCGTTAATATATATATATATATATATATATATATATATATATATATATATATATATATATATATATATATATATACCCGGTATTTTAGGCGTCTCGCCCTTCCGGTAGGGATCTATGGAGGAGTATCACTGAGCCGCAAGTCCTTATCTCTTGCCGTACTGCCCCACCATAGGCCGATCAGACACCAGCATATTCTAGTCTAAGCCGCAGATTCATTTAGAATTTTAAACTGCTGCGTTAGACTTGTTGTTTTCTGTACACAGAGCTGGGAACCGAACCACTGAACCACTCGCAGTGAAGCGAGTGAGAGTCGGCCGCCCAGCCCGCTTGGCTATCTGACCGACAGATATAGATTAATCGTTAATAGATTTCTAAATAAAAATCTTGTTTCTTTTGAAAATTCAAAATAGAATCTCATTCAAGTAGAATATCATACTCGGAATATTCATTATTAACTACAAAAAGATTAATATTTTTCTCAATTTTATTAATTTTCATTTTTACATAATTTTTTTTTCTAAAATTTGTTCTGCCATTTATCGTTTTAAACGTATTCCTATGTTCACGAATATCTAATCTTAACGTTTCTGCCACCTTGGAATTCAGAAGAGTTACATTTAAGTCTGGGTGATAAACTCCACAAAATTCTCTATTATTAAGGAATACTTTTAATTTGATCAATGGAAGAAAATCTAGTTTTCTTGGTCAGTTACTATTTCATTTAATGTCTAATGTATAGACTAACATGTAACTAACACTCTGTTGTTTTATTAAAATAAACATAGGTTTATATATATATATATATATATATATATATATATATATATATTGTGTATATAAAGTTTATAGGAAAAATTATTGGTATTATTATATATTGTGTATATAAAGTTTATAGGGAAAATTATTGGTATTATGGGCCCCATAGTTATTAAAAAAATAATGTCCTTCGCCCACTTTCAGAATTCCTCAGAAGTTTAACTGCCTTTCAACGTCCCCGTAAATGTCTCGGGCTACCCTTCGCCCTTCTCCTGCACGGTTTTTCAAAATAGCCGGCAGGCATTGTGCTGCCAAACTTTGAAATAAATAGCGGCATTTAAAGGTAGTTATAAAATATATATTACGTCGCAATATATAAAACAAATGGTCTAATGCTTTTCGGCGGATAAAAGAATTTAAGATAGGAGATATGCACTGGCCGCTCATAATGGAAGCAACAAGGGTCCAAAGATAAAGTAGCACACAGTTATCTCCGGCATACATGCATGTTTTCGCACATTTGCCAGCGTTTCTTTCTTTCCGTGTCCTGCCTTTTCAGACAGTAGCGGGCGACGAGATTAGAAAATACTAAAAATGCTTTATGACAATTTTTGTAGTTTTCAACTACACTGATCAAAACGAAAAAGGAGCCACTAACGTAATTTAATGTAAATTGTTTATTGCATTAGGTAGGAACTTAAATATGTACCAAAGAATATAGACATATTCTTTGTATGTACGTCCAACCAGTTGACAAATATAGTTTTTATAAACTAAAGAAAAATACGAAAAATAAATATTAAAATGTTTCTTATCTTCGTTTTTCTTGTATTCAATAAAAAAGCAAAACTTAATACACTCGCGATCATAAAATCCGGGTCACCTTGAAAATCGCCGATATTTCATTTTTAACGAGCTTTATCGTAAATAATAATAACACAAATACAAACTAATGTATGTTTCTGAGAATTGTTGCGGTTTCCTTTGTAACAAAGAATTCCAATAGTGCCGATTTCGCGGTAAAGTGCCCACTTCCCAAAATGAACGCTACCTGTAACTCCGCTTGTTTTAAATGTCTCGTTTGTACTTCGACTTTCTGTTCAAATGCAACGGACAAACGTTTATTATTGCCACCATTAGTGTTTATTAGTGCCATTATTAACGTTTATTTTTTGACAAAAATGCCTTTGACTGTTGTTGAAACGGCACAAATTGTTGCACTTGTGGAAGACGGTCACACTCAACGGCAAGTCGCAAGAACTGTTGGCGTAAGCCTTTCTACGGTTCAACGAGTGCTTCAACGCTTTCAGGAGGCAAGTTTGCTAACCAGGCGACCTGGCTCTGGACGAAGAAGAACGACCAAGGCACTAGATGACCGTTTCCTTGTGTTTTAGGCTTTACGAAACCGGACCTCAACTGCGGTTATGCATCAAAATCTTCTAGAGGAAGTACGAAATCGCAATTTTAGTGTTGCAACAGTCAGAAGAAGACTTCGTTCTTCTTGACTATCTTCTCGGGTAATGGCTAGAGGACCGCCACTTCGCCGGGTGCCTCGAGTTGCACGACTAGCTTTTGCTCGACAATACGCGCATTGGGGAATTAACGATTGTAGCAAAGTGTTATTCTCAGATGAATCCCGTTTCTGCCTAACTGTATCCGATGGACGTGTAAGAGTTTGGAGGAGAACCGGTGAACGATTTTCACAAGCTTGCATTGCTCCAAGAATGCCATTTGGTGGAGGCTCGGTCATGGCTTGGGGAGGTATCTTCCGACTTCCACACAGAATTACCCTTCATCGAAAATGGGTCCCTAACTGCACGAAGGTACATTACGGAGATTCTGGAAGAACATGTTATGCCCAACATGGCAGGGCTTGGAGAAAACGCCGGTTTTATGCAGGACAACGTGCGACCGCACATTGCCATTATCAGTATGTAATACTTGGACGAAGTTGGAATTACGAGGGTACCCTGGCCAGCTAGGTCTCCGGACCTGAATCTCATCGAACATCTCTGGGACGATTTGAAAAAACGTATTCAAACCCATACACCTCCTCCTAACAACGCACAGGAGCTTAAGGATCTGTTAGTGAGAGAGTGGAATAACATACCACAACATGTAATCCGGAGAAAAATTGAGAGTATGCCCCGTTGTCTGCAAGAGGTTATTAGAGCAAGGGGAGGCAATACACGATATTGGTCATTGAAATTTCACTGATATTTTACCACGTTCTGTATTTTCCATTTTTGTCGTATGTCTGTTTTATCAACAATTTGATTTGTTTTCTGTTTTTTTCAATAAAAACAATTAAAAACCGTTTTTTTTTTCTTTCAAAACAAACATTGATGACAAATAAAAAATACATTAGCCAAAAAAAGGTTATTACTGCACCAGAGGCAAAAATATTTAAGAAACTTGAAATTTTCAGGATGACCCGGATTTTATGATCGCGAGTGTATTATTTTGTAATCACATTTATTTCGTTATAGCATTTCTCTCGATATTTACGTTGTACAAGTTGTTAATAATTAATGATGGATTTTGATGTGCTTGGAAGGCTCCGAAGGCGCATAGTGTATCTCATAGAGATTCAAATTACTAGGACAATAATTTTAATTCGAGAAGGTTACACAAGATGCCATACAGTAGAAATGTTAAATGCTAGTCGTGATGTGATAAATAGAGCCTGGATCAGGTATGAAACGTATGGAGTTATTAGAAGACAACCTGTACCAATCGTAAAAAGGCGACTAGAACTAGGAAGGATAGACTTTTACAGATATCGTCGAAGTACTGCTCGAATGCTACTATATGAGTTGGTAGAAGCTACGGATACAAGAGTAAATACTCAAACTATACGTAATCGGCTTCACGAACATGGGTTGAATGCAAGAAGGCCAGCTAGAGTACCTCCTTTGACCCCTGCACATCGTAGAGCCATATGCTTGTTTGTAGAAGAACACATGCATTGGACCATGGCACAATGGAGAAACGTGATGTTTACTGACGACTCCAGATTTATTTTAAATCATGTTGATGGGCGCGTTAGAGTCTGGAGAGGGCCAACCAAGCGCTTTTTGGATTCCACAATTAAAAAAACCCAGGCTTTTGCCGGAAGTTCAATTATGGTTTGGGATGGGATAACTTTAAATAGCCGCTCTGACCTAGTAGTTGACCACATGTTGTCTCATTTGCTGAAAATATGGGTCCAGAATTTATCCTTCAGCAAAATAATGCGAGATCGCCGTAGCCAGGATAGTACAACATTATTTAGCTACCCACAATATTCAGGTTATGGAGTGACCAGCAAGGACTTCAGATTTAAATTTAAATTCCAATAAAATTGAAACCATTTCGGAAACACTCGGGAAGCGCTCGAAGGATTGTCAGCCACTAATAAACCTACATGTCAAGGAAGTTCTCGTGGAAAAATGGGAATAATATCTAGCTCAAGAAACTATTCGAAATGTAATTGAAAGCATGGGAGGACCTTATGCAGAAGTTAGGCGAAAATAAATCGAATTTTTCACATTTAAAACTTTTTGTTTTTTCTCCACAAAAAAATTTACATTTCAATAACAAAAACCCAAAAAAAATTAAGAACATCTCTATAAGTGGCTCCTTTTTCGTTTTGATCGGTGTATAAAGTTAAGCGATCTTTGGGTATATTTCGTAGTACAGAAGACTTTTTAAAATAATCTCTATCTGATACTCCCTCAAGCTTATATAGCTTACTATGGATTTTGTAGGTTTTTATTGTTTGTAGATGAGTGTAAGTAATTTTATATTTTTCATAATTCTTTAATCTATCGAGGAACAATATTTTATAAACATATTTTGGTCGTTATGGGACACCATGCAGATGTGAAATATTGTCGGGATAATTTCCTGAAAGCAGTATAATAGAAAGAAAGTTACTTTATGCATCAGCGACGAACGCGTCCAATTAATCGCAGTGCAAATTATAAGAGACGGTATTCATTACGTTTATAACTCTTCAAAGGTAGATCAGGTTTACCTTTGAAGATACACTCTATTGTTATCTTGATAATGATAGAAAAAATCTTTTTACAAAGTCAGTATTTACTACATCTTCCATTTTGTCTCACGTTATTGTCTTATTTGGAAATTTTATATTTTTGTTTGAACTATTTCGTGTACAAGTCCCTGCAGAATTTAATCTGTTAATTAAGACAGAGATTTAATTATATATTTTTTTAATTTATTTACGCTGTAACCACCAGGGTTATTAGCGACCTAAATATATAATACAGGTAAAGTTAGAAAAAATTACAATAATTGATACAGTCCTGAGTCTTTAAGATAACTTATTGTGTTTTTAATGTTCATGTTTTTTCCTAGGGCTTCCTTTATATTATTTGGTATAGTGTGCTTCTTTCTTGCTGCTTCATATGTTTTGCACTGAGTTAGTATATGCTTCACGGAGAGTGTTACTTGACAATTTTCACACATTGGCGGCACAGTTCGCGTAAAGAGGTGTTTATGTGTAAAGTTACTGTGTCCTAGTCGCAAACGTGTTATTCTCACTTGGTCCTGTCTATTCGCTGTTGGTTGGAGCCACGGTTCCACTAATTGTTTGATTTCCTTAAGTTTATTTTGTGATGCACTCCACTTATTTTGCCACGCACTTAACACTTTATGTTTTATTTCTGACTTAAAGTCATCTGAAGAAACCTCATTAATAAGAATGGAGTCCTGGCTGAAGGATGCTAAGCGTGCTAGTTCATCTGCTTCTTCATTTCCTTGTATACCTGAATGTGATGGAACAAACATGAAGTCAACAGTGATCTTATTATTATTTAGAATCTCTATTTCTGATTTAATATGTGGGGCAATTGGATTATTGGTATATAAACGTTTGATAGTGTGAAGTGAGCTTAGTGAATCGGTTATTATGAGAGACGGGGACTGTTTCGACTCTTTTATGTGGATAAGTGCTTGTAATATTGCAAACAACTCCGCAGTATATGACGAAGTAATGGGCTTGAATTTAAATTTTAAGGATGTATTGGGTGTAAGGATTGCTACACCAACACCGTCTGAAGATTTGGATGCTTCAGTGTATTTCTTATAGTGATTTTTATAAGTTTCCATTTCTATTAAGAATGATTGTTTGATCAGGTCTGTTATAGTCTCACGTTTTTTATATATACTAAGGTTAGTATTAATCTTGGGAATTGGTATTAACCAAGGTGGAGAAGAACTTTACTACCAAGGTGGACTTGGTAGAAACCAAGTCTAGTCTTGTTGTAGAGAAAGTGTCTTGAAATCGATCTGTGAACGTATTGGTATAAGTAGGGTGTTCTTTATTACTAGCTATTTTAGAAGCATATGAGAGAGAAAGGTATTTGCATCGTAAACTTAGTGATGGTTCTCCTGTTAAGCATTGTAAACTTTCAACTGGTGTCGTTCGAAACGCACCTGTAGCTATTCGTAGAGCTGTGTTTTGAACAGTTTCTAATGTTTTCAATACTGATATTTTACTTGATGAATAAACTATCGCACCATAGTCGAGTTTGGATCTAATTAAAGATTTATACACATGTAATAGTGTATTTTGATCTGCTCCCCAGTTTTTGCTGGAAATAGTTTTCATAAAATTTAGTCCTGCTTGGCATGATTTTTTAAGTTCTTCTGTATGTTTTTTCCAGGTGAGCTTTTGGTCGAAAACCATACCTAAAAATCTGATATTATTTGTGAAACTAAGGGTTTGATTATATAGCTTTAGATGTGGAGTTAGAGTGTTATTTTTTCGTGTGAATAAAATACATTTAGTTTTTGTTGGTGAAAATTGTAATTCGATAGTCCTAGACCATGATTCTAACTGATTAATTGTTTGTTGTAAATGTTTTTGAATAGATGTAGAGTTTTTTCCTTTGGCGAATAAAACTAAGTCATCAGCGTATAATCTTCCTTTAACAATCGGTGAGAATTGTTGATAATTATATTTTTGATTTTTATAAAATACAAATTCAAATAAATCATAATCACATATAAATTACATTGTAGATACAATTTATTCATCTTTTGAGAAACACCATCATGAGAAACAATGACGCCATCTAGTTTACACATTTTTTTTTTCTACTTTGAGGACGTGATTAACATAACTTTAATGTGTTGTAGTTACATTATCGAGAGCTTGTAACAGAAATTTTTATTTCTTGCAGTTTAAATGCTATGTTTTTGAATGACACTACATTTGTCACCTGGACCCAAATTTCCTCAATGAACTCGTAATGATATGGAGGTAGCCGCAGTATAATTTATCCGATGTAAAAGTTCTGACCTAACCATCTCCAAATCAAAAGGATATTTTTTATTTGTAACCATTCTTGCATATCTTTCTTTTTTGATGCTGCTGTCGAAATTTGATCTAATTTGTGGGTGTGATATGATTCATTATCCATTACAATGACAGCCTTTTCTAGCAATTTTTGCTAAACCAATTAGATATTACTAAACCAATTTTCAAAAACAGATGCATTCATTTTTTCATAGTAATCTTCTGTCTTTCTCCCCTTAAAAAGTAAAATTCCTTCATTAACAAAACTTAACTTTGTTCTTATTCCTTTGCCTGATGGGTTTTTCAAACCAGTGTCAAAACTCCTTAATAAATGCAGTTTTTTATGTCAGTGTCTACCCAAACTTTATCTTTGGTGTGATCTTCATTTCCCATGTTTCTTCAAGGTTATAAATGGGTTTACCTTCACTTCTGTACTGCTTTATAGAAGTTAGGTAATTACGTCTCCATCTAAAGCCGGCATCTCACAGCTCGTGGAAAAGCGCTCTTCGCTGGTTCACATTGGCAAATAGAAACAGAAAATCGATATTAATGAAAAGACCACACAAGCAGAATGAAGGAGACCCGTGTCGTCAAAATAACAAGAGATAAGTCACCAATCGGCAGAAGAAGTATCGGACGATCGCGCAAAAGAGTGACAACCTTCCATAGAGGTATTAATCTGCCAATGAACAAGCAAAATTGCTTATAAAGAGGAAGAAGAAGATGATTATTATTTACACTTCAGGATTATCAATTTTAATTTTTTTATACATGTTTATAATTTATAATATTTTTCATTTGATGATAAGTGACCCAAATCCACTGGGCGTTTTTTAGGTGGAGAGGATCAATTACCACTGGTACTTGGCATTGAATTCATATTTTTAGCTTAATAACACTATTATGTCGCTAAAGAGTTCTAAAAAGAACACTTTTTTTATATAATGCAGACTAAAAATCTAAGAATTAAAGGCAGAAATGCAGAAAACACAAAAAAATCGCCAATATAACTTATACAACAGTTACTGTGGCATTTTCCCTTTAAATTTTTTATAACTGCACCGATTTATCTGAAATTTTTACAGTTGGTAGTAAATTACTCAAAAAATATAAGTTATATGGTGCTGATGTGTGCTTCTACCCCTGGGGTAGTTGACACCCCATCTAGGGGGTTGAACTTTTTACACTCAAAATAACCCCGGGAATTGATAGAGAATCAAATTTTAAACAAAAAATGTCATATAAATTTTTTTCGCTAAATCAATACTTTTTGAGCTATACGCACTTGCAAAAGTAAACTTTTCGCAAAAAAAACATGTTTTCCAATGATTTTGTACGAATAACTCAAAAACAAAGCGTTTTTTTGAAAAATCTATAAGAAACAAAAATAAAGCTTATAAAAAAACAAAGAGACTGTTTTTTTATTAAGTTTTATAAGTACAATACTAAGCGATTACTAATTGTTTGAAGATGACTTTTTATTTTTGGGATACTATACTCGATGCATTTAACATCAAATATCGGAAAATGGACATCTTTTTTAATAAAAACTCACACAACACTTTTTAAAGAGCTAGAAAAATCCTTTAAAATGAGCTATGTTAAAAGCCGTTTTGATTAAAATAAAGCGAAATACGAAGGAAAGAATTTGAATTACTCTAGCGTTTAAAAAAAAACGAGCAGTATAAGTAACACTATTTCGATCAGAATTGAAATTAAACGTATATCTTCTACCATTTTTTTTAGTGTTATTTATAAGTTTTAAAAGTTTAGCTTGTTTAAAATGCGTATTTTTTGAAAAAATCATGTTTAAATTAAAAAAATCTTTTTTTTTTATTATCTAAAAATTTTCATTTTTTCAAAATAAATCTAAAACTGTAAGAGATATGTGAAAAATGGTTCTAGACCAAACTGTAGTTTTTTTCTTAACAAAAATTTTGATTTTTTTATTTTTGTTGTAGCTCGAAAAATAATAGAGATATAGCCAATTGAAGTTTGAGATACAGCGGCTGACACACCTGTAATCAGCACTTTGGCCCTTTACTATTTAAAAAGAAAGAATTTTAACATATTTTAATCTACTTAGTCTTGTAGCTTTTGAAATTACCTTCAAAATATTTTTTTAATGGACACTGTAGCTTAAAAATTAACGGAGTTATTCTAAAAAAAATTTGGAGCATGTTATTTATATTTTGGAGCATCAACTTATTTTCTGAATGTGAAACTCTGCTACGTGTGGAACATGCTCTGGCGACAATTGTCAAAACTGTCCTGCAATAGACGAAGAGGTGGAGTTAGAACACGACAACAATGACGTTTCAGACAATGAATAATTTGATATATTGTAAATAATTTTTATTTTTGTAAATATATTTTGTATACTTTCTAATGTAAAGTATTTTCATGCATAATTTTTTACAATAAAAACATCATGAGTATACTTAATTTTATTATTTAGACATTTACCAAAGGGGAATTTGTTTCGTGAGCATAGAGGTGGTTTTTAAGGGTTGAAAATAAGCAACCAATAAAAAAATATTTTATTGATAAGAAAGGAATTTTTCAATATAAATGTACATTAAAAACTTTTGAAGTTATTTAAAAAGATTTTTTTATATATTTTGACATAGGGGGTAGTTTTTAAGGGTTGAAGTGTTGCAATCAACCAAAATTATTTTATATAAGCAGAGAATTACATTGTAGATGATATAAATGCACTACAAAAGCATTTGAACCTGTTAAACGATTTTTTAGAATTATTTTTATTAAAAGGGGTGGTTTTTAAGATTATTTAAGGGTTGAGAATGTATACAATATCCATTATTATAGTTGACAATATTTCAATTACCTAATATAATACGATTTAAATCCATAAAATGCTTTATTATAAATTTTTTCATTATTTTCAATAAGGGGTGATTTCACCCCTTAAAAATAAAAAGCTCACCTAGCGCATATATAACTTTTGAAGAGGGAGGTAAGATAAGCCTAATTCCAAATTTTTAGCAAAATCTATTCAGTTATAAAAAATTTAGAGGTATGGACCTCTTTTCCTCCACAGTGACTGGACTATTAATTAACCCACGAATTTTAAATGTCAATAACATCAAAATTTCGTAATTTAGTGAAGTAAACTTGCCTGCGGTTGGACCAATTACAAACAAGCATTACGAAGCGGTAAATTTGAATTAATCCACCTATTTTAAAAACGTGGTATACAAACCTCTAAAGATAAAGATCAATTTGTTACAGTTACCTAGTTCATTCAACTGAAGTATTGATTAAAAAGTTACATAGTTCATTCAACTAAAGTATTGATTAAAAAATTATACAATGTATTCTAAAGGGTGTTGAAATTTTTAAAATTAATATAAAATAACGACAAAAATTACGTATCAACTTAAAATTCTTATGCACGTCACTGGAGTGTTACAACAAAACCGGGAAAGGTCCGATGGCGCAGTTACAAGAAAATGCTTCAAAGATTTATTATTCTCTCGCAAATTATTCTTGCTATTTTTATCTAATTCCACCTTCTCTAATTAAATTATTATTTATTCGTTTTATCTGTGAAGTGAATAAAAGCAAACTTTCATTTTATCCTTGTACTATGTTAAGCACATAATATCCAGGTAACATCATAAAAGCTTTACTTTATAAACATTGATATTGATTTTAGACTTGAAGCTAATGTTGATTTATATGACATTGTCTGCATTTAGACCTATATTATGCTTTAAAAAAAAATTAAATTACGTTTTAAATGACAAGAAGCTCAATTAAACTTAATCCGAACTCTTTTATTATGGACTAAAAAAGGCTATTGACGTGATAAGCATTTATAAAATGGTTAACTACATCAGAGAAAATATTATTTGCCCCCAACAAAAAACTTAACACTAACGAAATATCGGATTTCTTATTTATTAGATATTTCTTCTTTAGTGTTCCTTAATTGACTAACTTTGGTTTTAAACGAAAATTTCATTGGTAATTAAATTTTATTTATTTATGTAAGAATATAAATTTATTAAAAAAAAAAACATTCTTTTACATCTGTGGCATATTATTTAATTAAAAGAAACTGAGTGAAACGTGACATCAAAAGTAAGAGAAAAAAGTCGAAATCAGCGTGTTAAGAAAGGGTTAAAAGTAGAGAGCGACATTTCCAAGAGTCAGCAGGAATTCTGAAGGTGTCGAAGAGGATGTCAATCCTTGCGAATATTTTGTGGATTCTCCTCTTTAATTTTCGTTCGAATGAAGTACTGATCCTTTTCATTTAAGGTCAGCCATTAAGGCAGATGCCACCAAGTTATTTCAGATATTTAATTACAATTAAAGGCCGTCTAGGTTATTTAAAATTTACTCTAATTTACTTTTTATTAATATTATGAATACGCCGTTTAAAGTAAACAGAGAGGTATTAGAAAATTTTTAATAAATTTAAATATAAGATAATAAACATGAATTACATCATTCATTACGGGAGAAAAAAAATTAAAACCAATATTTAAAATATGGATTTTATTTATTTATAAATACTGTAGATGTCAAATGTCCGAGAAAATAGTAAATACGAAAGGAAACTTAATACATATCCTTTAACGATATGTATTAAGCTTTTGCTGTTTTTAATAGCAACAAACAACGTATCTAATCATTTTTTGCTTCTAGTAAAAGCAAATCTACTATCAAATAAATACAATATATCACAACACAATTTAAATTAAAATATAAACGGAGACACTCTTACAACACACAACAAAATTAAATTCTTTGGAATAACATTCAACTCTCAATTCAAATGGACATCGCACATAAATAAACTAATTAAATCAAGCCAACAGAGAATAAAACTTCTAAAAGTCTTATCTAATCAAAAAATTTGGTGCAGATACAACTATTCTTCTACGATTATATCAAGCTCTAATTAGAAGCAAACTAGATTACGAATATCTACGAAACTGCTATTAAAAGTCAATTGAACAAACTGGACATGATCCAACCCATAGCATTATGCAAAAACTATTGAAATCTGTACATAAATTACTGCCCTAGATGAAGGCATAAATCGATTTAAATACGATATACATCAGTTGAGAGCCACTTTTACAAATAAATGTCAGTCTCCTCCCTGCAAAGTTCAAATACCAAAAGTAGATTTTTCCTTACTCAACTATCACAAACATTCCCACAATCCTTTTAAGATAAAACAATATTTCCAGTTAACCATCTCCAGATATCCTGGTTTCAAAATAATTTTTACTGATGCTTGATTTTTGTGGTTTTTTTCTGGGTTTTGGGAGATTTTCTTTATTTTATAGGCTTCCAAATAGATCAAATCAAGGTTTTTTTTAAGGTTATATTTATTCTTAATTAAATGAGCCCTTTAGGACATTAAAAAATTGGACAAAACACCTTTCAAACTCCATAACCTAAAAAATGCATTTTTTTTTTCGAAAAAAGAGTATAACTATTTTTTGGAGGTAGCTGTAGGTCCATTTTTTTATTTTGTGTTATTAAAGTGTGATACGTGTTTTTGGGATTAAAAATTATATCTCTTCCGTATGGTGAAATCTCGAAAAAATTCGAAAAACTGTTTTTAGGGGTTTTGGGGATTTTCTCCATTTTATAGACTTCAAAATAGATCAAATCAAGGTTTTGAAATAGATTATATTTATTTTATATTAAATAAAGTTTTTAGGACATTCACAAATTTTATTTTAATCAAGTCAAAACACATTTAAACAGCTCCAAAAACCACGTTTTTCACGTTTTTGAGGGTTTTGGCGGGATTAATCATAATCAAACTTTGTTTTGGACACGCTTTAAAAAAAATGCATTTTTTGGTTACGTACACTCAACCTACGGGCCTATAAAAATAGACAAATTTTGTAAAAGCCTCAACTCTGCATGTGAATATTTTGAAATTTTTAAATTTATTGCATTCTACCTAAAAAAAAAATAAAAACAAGAAAATGACGTTTTTTGGGGTATGGGTTGGGGGGAAGGGAATGTGGGACTAAATCTGAGCTAAGCCTTATTTTTTATTAATATAGAACGTAACAAATGAAAAAAAATTGAATTCTGGGAGTGAGGGCATTTTGCAGAAAGCATCTAAACAGGGGGTACCCTTTTCTTATTATATCAGAAGCTCTGAGTGCTTTAAACTGTGTCAAACAGATGTATCCTACTTATACCAATTTAGCACAAATAAAAGAAATGCTATACAATGTCCAAATGATAAATATTAATGATTTTCAGAAAAAGGAAACCAGTTTTGTGGCATAATTCTAAAACTAAAAGATATAATTTTAAAAAAGCAAATTTTCCTTTACTGTACTCAGAATTTCTTAATTGCGACTGGAATTTTTTAGATATGTCTGATGATGTAAATACAGTCCTAGAATTATTTTATGCTAAGATATATGAATTATTTGATATGTGTGTACCAATATACAGAAATTATAAACATCAATATCCTACATGGTACAATGCGGAGATAATTAGAATGATAAAGTTGAAATCAAAAAATATCACAAATTATAAGAAAACAGGTAATATACTTTATATGCATGAATTTAAAAGGTTGCGAAAAATAATTAAACAAATGATTAAAACTCAATATAACGTTTATCTTGAAAAAATTCAGAATAGTATTTCTAACGAATCTAATAATTTCTGGGCATATGTTCATGCAAAGAATAAAACTTCTAGAATCCCAGGTGAAATGTGTTACAACGGCGATACATTTAATAATCCTCGCGATATAATCCATGCTTTTAAGATGTTTTTTGAAAAAGTTTATTTACTTGTCGACATAAATGTATTAAATAATCAAGAATGTAGTGATATCTACTTACCCACTATTAATTTTAACGAATTTCAAGAAAACGAAATTTTAGTAGCATTTCAAAGAATTAAAAATAAAATGACGTCCGGACCGGATAATATTCCAGCATTTTTAGTGAAAGATTGTTCTCGAGTATTTGTAAAGCCACTTCAAAAATTTTTTAACTTATCAATAAAAACGGGAACTTATCCCGAATTATGGAAAAATGCAAAAATATGCCCTGTATTCAAAAACGGAACGAAATCTGATGTATCCAATTACAGACCGGTATCTTTGTTATCCAATTTTTCAAAGGTTTTCGAAGTAACTCTATATAATCGTATTTACCCTTCTGTTAGGGGATGGATATCACCTTATCAACATGGCTTTATAGATAAACGTTCTACTGTATCAAACTTAGCTGTAATAACTCAATATATTTCAGATGTTTTGGATGTACAAGGTCAAGTAGATGTGATATATACTGATTTTTCTAAAGCGTTTGATAAGGTTGATCACAAATACCTTCTCTTTAAATTATCAAATTTGGGATTTGCTGGAAACATTTTAAAGTTACTGGAAAGTTACTTAATAGGTAGGAACCAATTTGTATCCTATAATGGTTTCATATCAGAATTAATCTGTACTACATCCGGTGTTCCACAGGGATCAAATTTAGGTCCATTGTTGTTCCTATTATATATCAATGATTTATTTTTAGATATCAATAACAGAAAATTGTGTTTTGCGGATGATCTTAAAATATACTGTGAGATTAAAACAATTGCTAACTGTATAGATTTACAGAACGATCTAAATTATATAGATACTTGGTGTGTAAAAAACAAACTTTTTCTTAATGTCAATAAGTGTAAAGTAGTAAGTTACTCTAGAAGGGAAAATAAGGTTGATTTTAACTATGTAATTCAGGGGTCAGATCTTGAAAAATGTAATAGCATTAAAGATTTAGGAGTTATATTTGATTCAAAATTAACCTTTAACAACCATATTAAGCAGAAAGTAACCGATGCTATGAAAATGTACGGTTTTATCATCAGAAACTGTAGAAACTTTAGCGATATAAGACCGATTAAACTGCTGTATCTATCGCTGGTGCGAACAAAACTAGAATATTGTAGCTTAATTTGGTATCCCATTTATAAATGTTATATGCAACAGATTGAAAAGGTACAACGGAAACTTTTAAAATATTTAGCTTTTAAGGTTGATGGAGTATATCCTGTCCATGGTTATGATTACGATTTGTTATGTAACAGGTTTAATATTGTAAGTTTAGAGTTAAGAATAATTATATTTTCGGTTTCATTTTTATATAAGTTGTTACACAACTGTATTGACTGCAGTGATATATTAGGTCAAATTAGATTTAATGTGCCAAGAATTACTTCCAGGTCGACTATCGTGTTTACTTGTCCACGTGCGAGAACAAATATGTTACTGAAGTCACCCATTTATATTATGTGCAATAATTATAACAAAATATGCAACCATTGTGATATTTTCTCATGCTCAATTAATCATCTGGTTGATACCGCACTGGTTTATGGAGTACATTAGATTGTTCATTTTTTTGTGTATTTTTTTTATTTCTTATATACGTAGTGATTTGTTTGATTATATTGTTCTCACTCTTTATTTTGTTTTTCACCTACTTATTTTTGAACTTATTTTTTTACTTGATATTTTTGTATCACCTACTAATGATTTATACTAATTAAAAATGTATCTTAAATTTTTACCCTAGAAATGGGAAACTGTTGGGTAATAAAGCTATTATTTATTTATTTATTTATTTAAATTTGTGACAAAAACATAACATTCTTGTGGGTACCATGTCATGTTGGGATAATAGGTAACGAATCGGCTGATAAAGCAGCAGCAGAAACTGTCAATAACATGACAATCCCTATAATGCAACATATATCATTTTCAGACTGAAAGAAAATTAATAAAAACCTACATTAACAAAACCTGGCAAAAGAAAAATAAAGCCAAAGAGAAGCAAACCAGATATTATTTCTGCTTTACTACCCCGCTTCCAGTTCAAAGACATGACCAAGTAGTCCTCAACAGACTGTGGCTAGGTCATACAAAATTTACACATGGATACATAATTTCCAAGGGCCCTCAGTCGATTTACCACAACTATCAAATACTATAATTTCAGTGCAATATGATAATGATAGACTGTCCAGTGTACTAAAACAGCAAGATCGACAGTGAAAATACAACACAATCTGAAAGAAGCTCGAATAGAAGACATTAGTAAAACAATAAAATTTCTCACAAATTGTAAACTGTGTAATAAATCATATACCTAATTAATAACCGGCTAAAATTACGAAAATTATACTTACCAGAAGAATCTCAGCTTCCACTAGGTGTATATCCAGACCCAGACTCACTAAAATCACTAAATTCATCCATTGTAAAATTCGTATTCTACTATAAACACAAAAAAATTGAAATATATTTCGTTATTGGTGTAACTCCTCAGATGTTCTAGTATTATTCTGAATGCATTATTATACCATTTTTACAGTGAACTATATTGAAATAAAACCATAATAATAGTAATGGCGCCATCTAATGACTGGAGACTGAAACAAGGAGTTAGACCAGCTTTATACTGATAGATCTAGGTAGATTAATACTTTTTATGTGAATTTCGCGAATTTTCAAAAGGGTGGATTTAGACTAATCTTATTCTAAGTTCCTCATATAGTCATCATACTTCGTAAAAAATATTTGAATCCTTTACCTATTGATTTAAATACTTATCATCTCAATTCCTTTATATTTTAAAAGTTATCGCTAGAAGTTTATGAGGATGTATATAAACATTTTCATAATGAGTTGCTCTAAAAAAATGTAATCTAGGTAAAAGATTTTAGTATATTTTTGTTTTTGATATATTTTTATTTTTGTGTCCAGTCCGTGTCTGAACTGCAAAAACGTAATTCGAAGATAAGTAGAATCTAATAAAGACCCGGGGAAAGCAGTTTAAGGGACAGGAGTCAAAAAACTTTTACTCCCACGTGTAAAATATACTTTTAAATTATGATTAAAGACAAATCCGTCGCAGACTTTTTAATTTAAACTGATGGATTTGTCAATTAATTGTGAGCCTCCAAGAGGATTATCGCCCCACAGGAAGACTTTTTAATTTTGTTGATCAAAAAATACTTTATTATTATCTAATTTACACTTGCAGTTTGTAAATGAAATTTTTTTATACTTTTAATTAAAATTTTCATAACTCAACTCAGTTAAAGCTGCTAATTGTGTCAATCACTTTTGAAAATAACTAACCGTTTGCAAATTTCAATATATCTAGTCAACTTCACTAAATATATACATCTGTGAATTGATAGCAGTAGAAAAAATGTTTATTATTATATAACACATTTCATTTTATATTAAAGCGAATGTCATAGTTATAATTTTTATGAAATATAGGTCATACACGTTCCAATATACAGAACATTAATGTTGAACTCGAAGGAGTGTCGATGGAAGTGAAAAGTTTTATAGCTTGACCTAGCAAATATCTATATTGGGAATATATTGAGAAAACTATTTAATTTAACTGAATCTGCAAATACATTTACAACTTATTTGATTTTTTATTTTCATCAATTTATTTTTTTTTTTGATGGTGACTTGAACATTGGATCTCAAGGTTAATTGACAGATAAATAAATCTGAAGTTAGCTACCTTTAAAAGTTCCTGCTTGAGCCATAGACGTATATATATTAACATATGAAGGGTACAGGTCCATAAAGAGCTAAGTCACCAAATGTTTATTTCGTACAAAAGTTTAAATTTTAAAACCAGTTATTGATAAATTATTTATGGTTTTCATGAACCCTGTTGATTAGATCAGTTACTTGGGTAATTTATGAGACACACACAAGAAATTAAACTTATAATTATATTATGTAAAATAGAACATAAGCTTTAATTGGTCAAACCACCAAACATTATTTGCCTATAGTTTATTTTTATGAACGAGAGAGTAATTAGCATAATTTTAACTGGTAGCTCCGACCACTCCATGGGCGTGCTCAAGATTAATTGAAAAATTACTTTGAATAATTGTAAAAAATAAATGAATTATTTCAGTGTTATAAAGTGTTATGTGTATGTAAACAAAAGTGACCTCTTTTATCACACACTATATTAGAACTGACTGGCCTACATTAAAAAGGGTTTTAAAAAATTCACATTTTTTTTTAATTTTTAAAAATTACAAAAGAGAAAAAGAGTTTTTAAAACCGTCTAAGGTATGTTAAATAGATGAATAAAAATATTAATATAAAACTTACAGCTACTTGTTACAAATCCAAATCAGATTCAGAAGATGAACTTTCAGAACCAAGATTTATAATAACTGGCTCGATCATTTTATCAGTAATATTGTCCAGCTTCCACATTTTTTCCTCTTCTTTAATAGTGTGATTTACTGCCTTTTCCCAGTTTTCAGGTTTTACATTATTTACGGCCTCCAAAAACAACTGTTTAACATCATGAATTTTAAAAGTGGTATTTTTTCTTGAAACTTCACTCTTTATCTGTGCCCATACCAGTTCAATCGGGTTTAATTCACAATGATATGGTGGGGATCTAAGTACTGTCATTCCACGATTTTTGGCAATTTGATCAATTTCGTATTTTTTAAATTTTTCTTTATGAAGGGCACACAACGAATAAAGTTCCTTTCTTATAGATCCGGGATGGTACGTAATATTTTTTAAACTCAGCCAATTCTGCAAGTCTTTTTTTAACCACTTGGTTGTGGGCAGTCCTTCTATAAGTCTGGAGTGATAACTTGCATTATCCATTACTATTACACAGTTCTTAGGAAGAAGATCTATCATTTGTTCGAACCATTCTTGAAAGACATCAGCGTTCATGTCTTCATGGTAGTCACCAGTACGAGTTGATTCAAAAGTTAATAAACCACCTTCAACAAAACCGTCTGAACTGCCAATGTGTACTATTATCAGCCTGCGTCCCTTTCCTGATGGTGGGTTTAAACCAGTAGATAAGTTATTTACAAAAGCGTGCCTTTGACTTGTAACAGTTTCATCCTGCCAAAATTTATTTGGTGTATGACCCTCGTTGATCCATGTTTCATCAAGATAAAATATTTTTCTTTTTTGGTTTCTCATTTCCTTTATGGTTCTTAGAAAATGTCTTCTCCATATGACAATATCGCTTCTTTCTAATAAAATAGACTTTCTGGGATTCTTTTTCCAGCGGAAGCCTATTTCTTTTAAAAGTTTCCATAACGTACTTCGACTCATTTCTGGGTAATCCTTATCATCTCGAACTGAGACAAGAACTTTATCCAATGTTGGAAATTCTTGTCTAAAGAAGAATTCATGCACTTTCCGTCGAAGTCCTTCTTTAAAATGATATTCTATTTGAAATTTTGGTTTCCCTGGAGCATTACGTGGCGTTTGAAAACTACCACATTTCTCTTCTTTAATAACTCTGTAAATCGTAGATTTCCCAACACCAAGTGTACTGCTAACTAACTCAACGGTCTCATCAACACTTTCATATAAACGTTTGTCTGTAAATGATTTAAAACAATTAAATATTAATGTTTTTTCATTAACTGTTAAAGGACCAATTTTTCGGCGTTTACACGGCACTTCCAAATTTTCCATAACACTAGTATACACAATAAACTGCACCTTGCAACTGAAGTACCTACTTTTAGTGAACTGTTAAGAATTTTGAATACGCCACTTGGACCTTCCTATATACAAAATGGAAAAACCCACTATCACATTTTCTGTGGAATAAGTTTAGAAGGTAATTATCTAGTCAATTACTGTCGTAGATTCCTGGAATTAAAGAATTAAATGTTTGATTGTTGAAACCCTTACTTCGTGGAATGCACTCATTTCAGATAAAATAAAACGTTTTATTTTATCTAAAGAATTAAACTTTATTTTGCAAATAGGTAGGTACTTATTAAACTTTTCTTGGTTATATATAACCAATAAAATAAACATCTTACATTTCTTGCAAATTCATTAGTACCTGTTAACCTCCATCACTCCGACACTGGCAACCTTATTTAGGGATTAGTAACCCACACAACTATTGTATTCTATTCTGCTCCAACCTTTATACCTGATGGTCATACTCAATTTAAAATTGTTTTCCTATATACTTCTGTAAACTTGTTGACAAATATCTGTTTTTCATTGAGTCACCCGTATCAACAGTTTAGGGATTTGCATACATAATTTATTGTTTTATTACTCTCTCATACATAAAAATACACTATAAAGGGGCCACGTCAAAAAAAAACCAAGTTAAAATGACAAGCAGACAAAAGTTATTAATATGAAATAATTCTAATCCTTGGGCAGGTTATCAAAAAATTGTTTTGCTTCGTCGTCACCACAGAATCGTTTCAAATCTTGCAGGCATTTAAATTTTTTAGAAGTTTTTAGCCGAGATTGGTATCAAAACCTAACTGTTGTTTAATAATAGTATTTCAAGATATTAATATTTTTTTTATACCTGAATAAGAATACGGAGGAAGTTCAAATTCATTTTGTAGTAGCACAGGTCCCTTTCGCTTACTTTCTTTTTCCTTCACTATTGCTGACTCGCATGCTCCTTTATAGGACTCCCGGTGATATATTAGTCAACGATGTTCTTGATGTCTAATTCTCGAATTTGACGGGAACTGAAAGGAAATTTCTTCAAATAATCTGTTTTAGTATTAAAAAAATTCTTCAGTGCTCGAAAGTAGGATTGATCTATTTCCACAACGTCAAACGGCGATGGTTTTGCACGAGCACTTCTAAAAATTTTAACCCAATCTGAAGGAATCTCAGCTCGTTGTTTCGAGTTTATTAAGCCTATATTTTTGTCCGGTTCCATGTAGGAATTCCCACGAATAGGAAAAGTAACTTTAACATAATCAAGTCTATGTGGACAATATAATGCAAAAAACTAAACATGGTGAAATTTTTATTTTGCCCCCCACACGAGTCACAGAATATTTCAAGCGATCTTACTTGTATATCCATATAACATATAAACCAAGGATCAGTTTAATGCCCTATATAACAAAATCAGAAAGCCTTTAACACAGTTAAGCTAAGAAAAATGCTATAGGCTCTTAAAGAATGCAGACTAGACTACAATGCAGACTACATGTATACAATATTACTATACAATATACAATCACTGCTACAGGCAACAACCACTGTCAAATAACATACTAATAGTAATCGCATAAAAATAAAGCGGGGGGTTAGACAAGGAGACCCAATGTTACCTAAACTTTTTAATACTGTACTGTAATATGCTTTTAAGAATTTGTATTGGCCAACAAAATTAATAAAAATAGATGGAGAATATCTAAACAACTTACGTTTCGCCGATGATATAGTCATAATAGCCGAGGACTTAGGAATGGCAAAAGAGGTGGTACAGGTACTCGTGACTACAGAAAACTTAGGTTTAAATATAAACAACTCGAAAATAAAAATAATGACAAATTTGGTACCCAACCAGAACATTCGTATTAGTGGACAAGAAGTAGAACTCGTAGATAAATATAAATACCTAGGACATGAAATTATGATTGGCAGCGGTAATCAGACCCATGAACTGAAGACAAAAATCTGTATTGGGTGAGCAGCATACGGAAAACTGAGAGAAACTTTTAAAAGTGAGCTACCCACATTCAATGCGTCCTCCTAGTGTTGACATACGGAGCAGAAACACTTACTTTAACAAAAGCCTCGTCTACCAAACTAAGAATCACACAGAGAAGAATGGAGCGATCCATGTTAGCAGTAACTCTAAACCAAGGTGACTGACGTCATCGAAAGGATAACCAGACTAAAATGAAGATGGGCAGGACACATAGCTAGAATGATGGATGGGCGATGGACAAAAAGGTTATTGGAATGGAGACCAAGGGAAGACAAGAGAAGTGTCAGTTGACCAACTACACGATGGGCTGACGATTTAAGAAGACAAAATGAAAACTGGATGAGGGTGGCAAGATATACGGGGTTGGAAACACTAGAAAGAGGCCTATGTTCAGCAGTGGATTTTTGAGGCTAAATGATGATGATGATGATGCGCTTGTGCTATTTATTTTAAATAATACAAACCACATTCCAATTTCCAGAATTTTAGAAAGTTTAAGTTTTTTTGAATAATACTAAAACATCGTCCAATTTTTGTTTAGTAATTCATGGTTCTTCTTCTTCTTCCTTTGCCCTATCCGTTTCGGACGTTGGCTATTAACAAGGCTATTTTGACTTTGACGGCACCTCTGAACAGTTCGGTCGAGGTTAGTCCGAACCATTGTCGCAGGTTATGCATCCATGAGTGTCGTCTTCTTCCCGGTCCCCTCCTACTGTCGATTCTTCCTTGGACTATTAACTGTAGCAGCCGGTACTTAGTATGCCTCATGACATGTCCGAAGTACTCAAGCTTCCGTTTCTTTACGGTGAAGATTATTTCTTTGCTTACATGGTTAGTGTTTATTTTACAATTCATGGTTAGTGTTTATTTTATCAAAGTCTTTCACTTTTCTATTTCACTTTTTTTCAAAGGGAAAAGGCTACAGTAATAATCAGCTTTATTCTTGAGCTATTGAAAAATAAAATTAACATTTAAAATAACCTGTGGTTTAATTTCCCAAACTTCTAATTCATAGTCAAATTTGATTTTTTTGATTAAAAATTAAGTAAGTAATTGTGTGGGGAAAATTAATGTGCCATTGTATTTCCCTATTTGTCTAATTTATAAAAATCTTATTAGAGTTTGCAAAAACCGTTTACAGTGTGAATTTTTTTCTATGAAGAACTAAAGAAGGGAACTATTTTTTTAAAATCGGACCTGGTTTTTTCCAGTTTGAATAAATTAAATCAGGTCGTCTGTTTTATAAATGTTAAATTCAAGCTTTGTTGAAAAAAAAAAAATTAATTTTGCAAGAAAATTTACATTTTTTTACATCTATGATTCACTTTGCTAAACTTTAAACTCATAGTAAAATATGATTCCCTTAATTAAAAATTAAGTAATTGTGTGTGGAAAAAATTAATATGCCATTTTATTTGCATATATGCCTAATTTATAAAATTCTTTTCAGAAATCAGAATTTTTAAAAACCTTATACAGGGTGAAATTTTTTCTGTGAACAAAACGAACTAATTTTTTAAAACCGGTCCTGATTTTTTTTAGTTTGAATACATCAGTTAATTAGGTGGTAGTAGTGTAACATTTGACCAAAATATGAGACATATTGAACTTACCGTTCAAAAGTTATGACGAATAGAAATTTCAGTCAAAATTCACAAATTGCCCTGTATATTATTAAACACTGAGAGCAGACACTTTTTAATCGTCAATTGCTATTCTCCATAGGAGCCTCTATAAGAGGTAGGAGTATGTACAGCTCCTCACGACTCACCCTGTATATCAAACATTTTTATATACAGATTGAACGAATTTAAAACGGAACATAGGAAATCAATGTATTTCGGCTCAACTCCGCTCTAGGTGGTTGGCCAACAAAAGGTTGTCAAATAATTATATTATAAAAATCCAATACTTCAGCGGGCTGCTGGATTCGGAACTCATTCAAGAACAAGTCAAAACTCCACCCAAATAGGTCCTAGAATCACTGAAAAAAACTAGACTAAACAAGCAGTTATTATGCTGTCAAACCACTTATCGCTTCTTTATAGTCCAAGAGATAGAGCCGAAATTTTGAACTGATCAGTAATATGACATTTCTTTATTGGAATATATTCATTGTAACTGGGTTAAGACTTTGCCTTACAGGCGGACGCCCCTCGTGGTACAGGGGGTGGCTATACAGGGATGAAGTTGAAATTTTTTTCGGAAAAATTAACGATCGATAATGTGGCTGAAAATTTGCCCAGAGTAAGATCTTCGTATAACTAGACGAAATCCCAAAGGGCGGACGCGAGAGTGGATACATAAGGGGTGGCGGACAGGGGTGAAGTTGCAATTTTTTGGGGAAAAATTAACGATAAGTAATATGTCCGCCATGGCTCATTATTTAGCCCCTAAAAACTTTAAATCCAAAAGGACGGACAGCTGCGTTGGTACAGAGAGCCACAAAACGGGGTCAAATGTACCACTTGCCTGCGCATTTTAGGTCTCGGTAACAATTTTCAAACTGATTTTATTATGATATTTTTATACCTATTGATTTGAAAATTTGTATACTCACTTCTGTTACTATTCTGAGAAGCGTCAAGTAGAGTTTTCCTCAAAATTTTCCAAAAAAATTTCCGTAAATGAAAATTTTCGTAATTTTTTGAGGTTAAATCTAATTTGTAGAATCCTTTCAATTTTCTGTAAGTTATACCATGATTTTTTTCCACAAATTTTCAAACGATTTTTCCGATAAAAAAAAAACTTTTCTAAAACATTTGATAAACCTCTACGTCATCGTCTGAATCTTTTATAGAATATTTTGTAGTTTTAAAATGATATTATGATAATGTTTTTTTTTCAAACTAAAGTCATATTTAGTTTGATATTTAATATTTTATTAAATTAAAGTAATTTTATGCTAACTATTAAATATTTTTGGTATAACAAATAGTAATTTTACTTATTTTTTATTACAATAAAAAGGTTTTTAAATTTATATTGCATAAATAATGATTGTTAAGATATAAGAAAAATTTGATTTATTATTACATTAATAATCAAATACAAAATATATTATTTCTATTTATCAATAGGTAAAATTCAATTTGTAGAATTCCTTTAACATTCTACAAATAATTATTAATAAAAATCAATTTAATAGTGGAATTATCAATTTTTTAAGTTTTGAAATTTACTTTGTAGATATTTTCAATATTTTTTTTAACTTTCAAATTGATTGAATTTTTTTTCATTAGTTAATTATAATTTTACAAATTCTGTTTGGACATTAATTTTGCATCATTATTATTTTAAAATATTAAAATAATAATGATGCGTGTTCATTTAGATCAGTAATTCTAGACGCATGCGCTAAATGTAATAAGTATAAAGATGCTTTTATTCAACTTGGTGAAACTGACTTCGATTGTAATGAAGTTTTTGAAACCTTAGTCACTTATATGGAACAGGACTGACGAGAACAATTCCAAAAAGAAAAGTAAACGATGTCAGATTTTTACTATTTAACCGGTAGTATAAGTTGCATGATGTGAACGAGCCTTAAAAAAAAACTAAAAAATTTCGATGCTTCAAGCTTACCACCATGTCAAGATGAATTACACCAACATCTACTGCGAGCTATTTCAAATATTTGGACAAATGCTCATAAAAAAGTACCAACAGAATTGATTGTTGAAGAACATGGTTGGGAGTTTGAAGATGAAACATATAAATTCAAATGGTTTAGTGGACCTCAGATGCCAGAATCAGTTCGAGAAGTAGTGATTGAAAATGAAGCAGATAATGAATGTGATATTATTGAAAGTGAAAGTGACGAAGATGATGAATGTGAAAACATCAATGAGAGTGAGAAAAATGACGAAGTTTTTCTAAATTTTTTTTTCTTATCGCAAAAATCGTTTGAAAATTTTTGGAAAAAAATCATGGTATAACTGACAGAAAATCGAAAGGATTCTACAAATTAGATTTTACCTCAAAAAATTACGAAAATTTTCATTTACGGAAATTTTTTTTGAAAAATTTTGAGGAAAACTCTACTTGACGCTTTTCAGAATAGTAACAGAAGTGAGCATACAAATTTCCAAATCAATCGGTATAAAAATATCATAATAAAATCAGTTTGAAAATTGTTACCGAGACCTAAAATGCGCAGGTAAGTGGTACATTTGACCCCGTTTTATGGCTCTCTGTACCAACATAGCTGTCCGCCCTTTTGGATTTAGAGTTTTTAGGGGCTAAATAATAAGCCATGAAAATGGCGGACATATTACTTATCGTTAATTTTTCCCCAAAAAATTGCAACTTCACCCCTGTCCGCCACCCCTTATGTATCCACTCTCGCGTCCGCCATTTGGGATTTCGTCTAGTTATACCAAGATCTTACTCTGGGCAAATTTTCAGCCATATTATCGATCGTTAATTTTTCCGAAAAAAATTTCAACTTCATCCCTGTATAGCCACCCCCTGTACCACGAGGGGCGTCCGCCTGTAAGGCAAAGTCTTAACCCAGTTACAATGAATATATTCCAATAGAGAAATGTCATATTACTGATCAGTTCAAAATTTCGGCTCTATCTCTCCGACTATAAGGCAAGCTCCTCTTTCCTTTAAAGGAGACAGATAGTTGAACGATATTTTATACAATGTCTATCACCGGGTATGGATTTATTTTTGTCCAAGTTTTATATTGGTCCACTATTTCAAATGCAGTTCAAACAGACATATATTAAATTGTATGTTCCGTTTTAAATTGATTCAATCTGTATATTAGTTAAAGATGTCTTGTGTAGTCTAAAAATAATAAGCACTGTATTGTTTTTAGATATTGAAAATACTTGGGATACTACAAAAAATGTGTAACTAATACACCAGTGTTGATACGTAAAACGTTTGTTAAAGAGATCTCCCCTGAACATGTAAAGACAAAGCTACAGATATTTAAAAATGGCGTTGATACGCATCTTCTTTGGTGTTGAATCTATAATTTCGTTCTGACCCTCCGGCTATGCGGGTTGTAGTCAAAAGGGCCCTCAAAGACCGTCGTGTCACCGCCAAAGCTACAACGGATTGCTGAATGGACAATGGAACGGCCTTTTGACGTTCTGATCATTTTGTATCATCCCGCATAGATACATATATACTAAGAATTCAAAGCAGGATTTCTAATTTTCCTCAAGATACACAGTGGAAAGGACTTTGTAATTATACCGATTGATCTATAAATTTTATCTTTGAATAAAAAATATAAGATAAAAAGTGTGCGAGAATTTTACACGGAGGAAACTAACAAAAGACTGAGACAAATAGAGCGCCAAAAAGAAACATGGACAATGGAAGAAAGATGGAATACATACAGTGAAGTATTAAAGACAACAGCAACTGAAGTGTGTGGAATCAAAAAATCTAATAAACAGTTAAAAAGGACAAGGTGGTGGAATAAAGAAGTGAAGACAGAAATAAAAAAGAAGAAAATAGCATGGAAAAAATACCTCGAAACGGGATTAGAAGAAGATAAAGAAAAATACTATAGGCAGAGACGACTGGCAAAAAAGACAGTCACACAAGCAAAAACAAAAACATGGAAAGAATTTGGAGAAGAACTTCAGGAAGAATATATAACAAATAATAGAAACTTTTGGACAACAATACGACACATACGGCAGGGAAAACGAAAGGAAATAAACGCAGTAAGAGATACTTCAAACCAAATACAAATAAGCCCAGAACAAATTGTTAGGGTATGGAAAGAATATTATGAGAAAAAATTTGATACCGAAGTGATAAAGGAAGACAATATAATCAATGAAGGCAAAGAAAACACAGAGCCAGAGCAAATAAGTAGAGAAGAAGTAATAGACGGATTATCAAATATAAAAATAGGCAAGGAAGGTGGAGATGATGAAATTGAACCGGAAATGGTAAAATACATGGGAGAAGAAGGAATAAACTGGCTATGGAAAATATATAAAGAGGCGTGGGAAAAACAAACAATCCCTAAAGACTGGCAGAACAATATCATCGTACCAATATACAAAAAAGGAGAACATGTAAACTGCGACAACTATAGGGCAATATTTCTGTCATCGGTGTGCTTTAAAATATATACGAAAATAATAGAGAAGAGACTGAGACAAGAAGTAGAAATGGTATTGGGAGAAGAACAAATGGCATTTAGACCGGGAAGACAGACAAATGACAACATATATATCATTAGAAACCTAATAGAAAGAAGCATAGATACGGGAAAAAAACTAGTATTAGCATTCATAGACCTAAGAGCAGCATTTGACACGATAGAAAGACATATTATAGGGAAATGCTTGAGGAAAATTAACGTACCTAATGCATTGATAAAAATTATAGAAAGTACTTACAAAGAGGTAAAAGGAAGGGTACAAATAACAGGGGAAAGATCGGAAGAATTTAATTGGAAGAGAGGTATTAAACAAGGAGATAGTCTCAGCCCTTTGCTATTCATAATAGTAATGAACGAATTGATAAGAAACACTAGAGTCAGAACTAATCAACTACAGACAATAATAGGTTACCGCAGATTACAACCGGTAACAATAGAGTCCTTAATGTATGCAGACGACATAGTACTAATAGCAGATTCCGAGAATAAAATGCAGAAACTAATGGATATATGGGTAGAACAAATAGAAGAACTTAAAATGGAGATAAACGAGGATAAAAGTAAGATAATGATAATCAGCGGCAAAGGAGATAAGGAAGATAATCAAATAAAGATAAAATGTAAAAACTCAGAATTGGAAATAGTAACAACTTACGAATACCTGGGAAGTATAATAACTAATGATGGAAAAATAAACTGGGAAATAACAAATAGAGCAAAGAAATCAAACAAGTTATATTATGCGTTAGCCCCAATAATGGGAAAAAGAGAACTTGCACGAGAAACAAGAATAAAAATATATAACACAATAGTGATACCGACTGTGCTCTATGCAAGGGAAAACTGGACAATTCTGGAAAAACATAAGAGCAGGATAAACGCAATGGAGATGAGACATCTAAGAAAGATAGTTGGAAAGACAAAATGGGATAGATTAAGCAACGAGACTATTAGGAGAATGGCCAACCAGGAACCGATAATGAACAAAATAGCAAAGAGACAAATGAACTGGTATGGGCATCTGATGAGGATGCAATCCAATAAAATAACAAGAAAAATTTATGAAGCAAAAAACATCGGAAAAAGAAAAAGAGGCAGACCAAGAAAAAAATGGAAACAGCAAGTAGTAGAGGCGGGAAAACTTAAACAAAAATCACTCGAGGAATTGAAAATAATGGCAGGAAACAGGAAAGAATGGAAGAGGTGGGTAAATGGAAATTAAAATAGCTAGCCCAAATCCGACACCCTCATTAGGGTAAAAGGAAGGGGAGAAAGAAAGAAAGAAAGAAGAATAAAAAATATATTTGTTAAAAAATCTCAAATACTAAATATATTAAAACATTTTAGACAGCCAACAAACAGTATAAATTAATTTAATTTACAGTAAGTTCTATTAAATAAAAGAAAACCTCAGAGCACGTTCATATGGTCACTGTGTATCAATCCACAAAAAAGAGCTAATAGAAAAAACGTATAAAATAATATAAAAAGCCATATACGGAAAAAACTCAATTATACAGTACGTTCATAAAGTGTGCAAACACCCTTACGAATGGAAGATGCATCATTTTATAAAAATGTTTATAGGAATAGTTGGGGCAGTAGTGCGTGAGAATGAGGGAGAAAGATTTATTTTGAATGTGAATGAGGGCTTGTGATATTGCTCTGCTGTATATTGTATCAATTCAAAAATATTTTATTTTTTTAAATTCATTGTATTCAGAAAGCAGTTAATACTGTAAAAGAAGAATATAAAAACATTTTTTTAAATTTAATTTAGAAATTACTTGTTTCATATGTTCATTACTATAGTTTATTTTTATGAACGAGAGAGTAATTAGCATAATTTTAACTGGTAGCTCCGACCACTCCATGGGCGTGCTCAAGATTAATTGAAAAATTACTTTGAATAATTGTAAAAAATAAATGAATTATTTTAGTGTTATAAAGTGTTATGTGTATGTAAACAAAAGTGACCTCTTTTATCATACACTATATTAGAACTGACTGGCCTACATTAAAAAGGGTTTTAAAAAATTCACATTTTTTTTAATTTTTAAAAATTACAAAAGAGAAAAAGAGTTTTTAAAACCGTCTAAGGTATGTTAAATAGATGAATAAAAATATTAATATAAAACTTACAGCTACTTGTTACAAATCCAAATCAGATTCAGAAGATGAACTTTCAGAACCAAGATTTATAATAACTGGCTCGATCATTTTATCAGTAATATTGTCCAGCTTCCACATTTTTTCCTCTTCTTTAATAGTGTGATTTACTGCCTTTTTCCAGTTTTCAGGTTTTACATTATTTACGGCCTCCAAAAACAACTGTTTAACATCATGAATTTTAAAAGTGGTATTTTTTCTTGAAACTTCACTCTTTATCTGTGCCCATACCAGTTCAATCGAGTACTGTCATTCCACGATTTTTGGCAATTTCATCAATTTCGTATTTTTTAAATTTTTCTTTATGAAGGGCACACAACGAATAAAGTTCCTTTCTTATAGATCCGGGATGGTACGTAATATTTTTTGAACTCAGCCAATTCTGCAAGTCTTTTTTTAACCACTTGGTTGTGGGCAGTCCTTTTATAAGTCTGGAGTGATAACTTGCATTATTCATTACTATTACACAGTTCTTAGGAAGAAGATCTATCATTTGTTCGAACCATTCTTGAAAGACATCAGCGTTCATGTCTTCATGGTAGTCACCGGTACGAGTTGATTCAAAAGTTAATAAACCACCTTCAACAAAACCGTCTGAACTGCCAATGTGTACTATTATCAGCCTGCGTCCCTTTCCTGGTGGGTTTAAACCAGTAGATAAGTTATTTACAAAAGCGTGCCTTTGACTTGTAACAGTTTCATCCTGCCAAAATTTATTTGGTGTATGACCCTCGTTGATCCATGTTTCATCAAGATAAAATATTTTTCTTTTTTGGTTTCTCATTTCCTTTATGGTTCTTAGAAAATGTCTTCTCCATATGACAATATCGCTTCTTTCTAATAAAATAGACTTTCTGGGATTCTTTTTCCAGCGGAAGACTATTTCTTTTAAAAGTTTCCATAACGTACTTCGACTCATTTCTAGGTAATCCTTATCATCTCGAACTGAGACAAGAACTTTATCCAATGTTGGAAATTCTTGTCTAAAGAAGAATTCATGCACTTTCCGTCGAAGTCCTTCTTTAAAATGGTATTCTATTTGAAATTTTGGTTTCCCTGGAGCATTACGTGGCATTTGAAAACTACCACATTTCTCTTCTTTAATAACTCTGTAAATCGTAGATTTCCCAACACCAAGTGTACTGCTAACTAACTCAACGGTCTCATCAACACTTTCACATAAACGTTTGTCTGTAAATGATTTAAAACAATTAAATATTAATGTTTTTTCATTAACTGTTAGAGGACCAATTTTTCGGCGTTTACACGGCACTTCCAAATTTTCCATAACACTAGTATACACAATAAACTGCACCTTGCAACTGAAGTACCTACTTTTAGTGAACTGTTAAGAATTTTGAATACGCCACTTGGACCTTCCTATATACAAAATGGAAAAACCCACTATCACATTTTCTGTGGAATAAGTTTAGAAGGTAATTATCTAGTCAATTACTGTCGTAGATTCCTGGAATTAAAGAATTAAATGTTTGATTGTTGAAACCCTTACTTCGTGGAATGCACTCATTTCAGATAAAATAAAACGTTTTATTTTATCTAAAGAATTAAACTTTATTTTGCAAATAGGCAAAGAATTAAACTTTATTTTGCAAATAGATAAAATAAAACGTTTTATTTTATCTAAAGAATTAAACTTTATTTTGCAAATAGGTAGGTACTTATTAAACTTTTATTGGTTATATATAACCAATAAAATAAACATCTTACATTTCTTGCAAATTCATTAGTACCTGTTAACCTCCATCACTCCGACACTGGCAACCTTATTTAGGGATTAGTAATCCTCACAACTATTGTATTCTATTCTGCTCCAACCTTTATACCTGGTGGTCATACTCAATTTAAAATTGTTTTCCTATATACTTCTGTAAACTTGTTGACAAATATCTGTTTTTCATTGAGTCACCCGTATCAACAGTTTAGGGATTTGCATACATAATTTATTGTTTTATTACTCTCTCATACATAAAAATACACTATAGTGCAATTTACTTTCGCACTTCTTATGCTGTACAGTAGAGTGAACCATTGGCTGCCGAGGGTCGCAAATTCGTGTAATACTTTATATAATTTTAATAACACTGAATTTAAATATATGAATATTTGAAATATGTTTTACGAGTAAAATAAAAATGAACTAATTTTAAGCTAAATTTGCTTTATTTAAAACTTCCGTGAATTTAAACTTTAACTCTACGGAAACTTTCCTTGTGGGGTTTATTATAGGAAAAACAGTAAAAGAAGAGGAAGTATATTAACTGTGACGTAAGAGTTTGCAACGCGCACCAGACAAAAAACAAATTAACTGAGTGCGATTTCAATAAAAACCAGTGACACATCAGGGTTTTATTTAATATAATCCAGATGCGGTGGAATATTAAACAGCAAGTTCAGAAACGTACCTACAAATGTTATTGTAGGGACAAAATTTAAAGTAACTTATAGAATCATCAATACGTTCAGTAGGGGGGATTATTTTACACGCACGTTATTATCAAGAATACGTTGTAATTTACGATTACGAGTCAGGTGTAGTTTTCAGCGGTAAACCAGTGGTGCACTTGAAGATTACTTATTTTTTTATCACCTCTAATTGATGCAGCATCTATAAACAGGTCCATGAAAGTACATTTAAAACAGGTCTCGTATTGTTCAACCAGGAAATACGTATCCTTTCTCGACTTGTAGTCTTGCTTCAATTTCTCTTATTGCTCGGTGTTTTCATTATTCATTATAACGTTAAAATGTAAGGTTTTTTTCAAAATCAGATTTCTCTGCTCTTTGACTATATACATATTACACATTGTTATTTTATGATTTAATACATATATCAATAAATTTGTGTCGGTGAAACAACCAATATCGCGATACGTCTGTGGACAGCGGCACTCGAATTTCTTAACCATTTATACCGCCACGTTTTTCGATAAGCGATATAAAAGGGAGGCAACTATACTTCAGTACACACCACTATAGTGTATTTTTATGTATGAGAGAGTAATAAAACAATAAATTATGTATGCAAATCCCTAAACTATTGGTACGGGTGACTCAATGAAAAACAGATATTTGTCAACAAGTTTACAGAAGTATATAGGAAAACAATTTTAAATTGAGTATGACCACCAGGTATAAAGGTTGGAGCAGAATAGAATACAATAGTTGTGAGGGTTACTAATCCCTAAATAAGGTTGCCAGTGTCGGAGTGATGGAGGTTAACAGGTACTAATGAATTTGCAAGAAATGTAAGATGTTTATTTTATTGGTTATATATAACCAATAAAAGTTTAATAAGTACCTACCTATTTGCAAAATAAAGTTTAATTCTTTAGATTTAATTCCAGGAATCTACGACAGTAATTGACTAGATAATTACCTTCTAAACTTATTCCACAGAAAATGTGATAGTGGGTTTTTCCATTTTGTATATAGGAAGGTCCAAGTGGCGTATTCAAAATTCTTAACAGTTCACTAAAAGTAGGTACTTCAGTTGCAAGGTGCAGTTTATTGTGTATACTAGTGTTATGGAAAATTTGGAAGTGCCGTGTAAACGCCGAAAAATTGGTCCTCTAACAGTTAATGGAAAAACATTAATATTTAATTGTTTTAAATCATTTACAGACAAACGTTTATGTGAAAGTGTTGATGAGACCGTTGAGTTAGTTAGCAGTACACTTGGTGTTGGGAAATCTACGATTTACAGAGTTATTAAAGAAGAGAAATGTGGTAGTTTTCAAATGCCACGTAATGCTCCAGGGAAACCAAAATTTCAAATAGAATATCATTTTAAAGAAGGACTTCGACGGAAAGTGCATGAATTCTTCTTTAGACAAGAATTTCCAACATTGGATAAAGTTCTTGTCTCAGTTCGAGATGATAAGGATTACCCAGAAATGAGTCGAAGTACGTTATGGAAACTTTTAAAAGAAATAGGCTTCCGCTGGAAAAAGAATCCCAGAAAGTCTATTTTATTAGAAAGAAGCGATATTGTCATATGGAGAAGACATTTTCTAAGAACCATAAAGGAGATGAGAAACCAAAAAAGAAAAATATTTTATCTTGATGAAACATGGATCAACGAGGGTCATACACCAAATAAATTTTGGCAGGATGAAACTGTTACAAGTCAAAGGCACGCTTTTGTAAATAACTTATCTACTGGTTTAAACCCACCACCAGGAAAGGGACGCAGGCTGATAATAGTACACATTGGCAGTTCAGACGGTTTTGTTGAAGGTGGTTTATTAACTTTTGAATCAACTCGTACCGGTGACTACCATGAAGACATGAACGCTGATGTCTTTCAAGAATGGTTCGAACAAATGATAGATCTTCTTCCTAAGAACTGTGTAATAGTAATGGATAATGCAAGTTATCACTCCAGACTTATAGAAGGACTGCCCACAACCAAGTGATTAAAAAAAGACTTGCAGAATTGGCTGAGTTCAAAAAATATTACGTACCATCCCGGATCTATAAGAAAGGAACTTTATTCGTTGTGTGCCCTTCATAAAGAAAAATTTAAAAAATACGAAATTGATGAAATTGCCAAAAATTGTGGAATGACAGTACTTAGATCCCCACCATATCATTGTGAATTAAACCCGATTGAACTGGTATGGGCACAGATAAAGAGTGAAGTTTCAAGAAAAAATACCACTTTTAAAATTCATGATGTTAAACAGTTGTTTTTGGAGGCCGTAAATAATGTAAAACCTGAAAACTGGGAAAAGGCAGTAAATCACACTATTAAAGAAGAGGAAAAAATGTGGAAGCTGGACAATATTACTGATAAAATGATCGAGCCAGTTATTATAAATCTTGGTTCTGAAAGTTCATCTTCTGAATCTGATTTGGATTTGTAACAAGTAGCTGTAAGTTTTATATTAATATTTTTATTCATCTATTTAACATACCTTAGACGGTTTTAAAAACTCTTTTTCTCTTTTGTAATTTTTAAAAATTAAAAAAAATGTGAATTTTTTAAAACCCTTTTTAATGTAGGCCAGTCAGTTCTAATATAGTGTGTGATAAAAGAGGTCACTTTTGTTTACATACACATAACACTTTATAACACTGAAATAATTCATTTATTTTTTACAATTATTCAAAGTAATTTTTCAATTAATCTTGAGCACGCCCATGGAGTGGTCGGAGCTACCAGTTAAAATTATGCTAATTACTCTCTCGTTCATAAAAATAAACTATAACTATACACTTAAGATGGCGATCCAAATCATGGGGTCAAAATTTTCCGAAAATCAAAGATTGTCCATGCTACTGGTATTTTTGTACGGCATTAGGTCGCAGGTCATTATTGTTGTATTACCCACCTAAGTTATATAAATGCCGTACAAAAATGTTTGACCATAATACCTCCCCTCCTTGAGTGGTAAGTGTACCTTACCTTTGTAACGTCCTGTACCGATAAAAATTAATAGCATAGTTTCCAAAGTTGTTATTACATATTATAGTATTCATTTATATGTTATTCATGCTGGGTCAAATGACACTTTAAAAATGTCCCCTGGGCTTATGGTCTAATAATTTAGTGACTTTACTGATCTGCTCCCATTCATTAAACTTTTGTCTATCTCTTTTTCTTCTTTTTCCCGTGTTCGTTATGATTGTTATAGTCCTTTTCCATCATATTGATAGCACATTATGTATGCAAATCCTCAACAGGTCATAAAACCATAGGCGTCACCCTATACTTGTTTTGAAATAAATAAAAAAAAATTAATATTTTAAGATGCCGTCAACAATTCATTATCTTTTAAAAAATCTTCTGTAAAATAAGTGTCCGTTAATCTCACTATACCTTTTTTGTGCGTAAAAAACGTCGGTATATATGCCACACGATTATTGTTAATTATACACGGGTGATTAACGAGAGAATTCAATGTTTCACGAAATAAATTAATGTAAACAGTAATTTAAACGTGATTATTGTTTTCTATACAAGTTATCGCCTGACACAAAAAGAATACCTTCTTTGAACGATTACCTGGAATTACTGATAAGGCTTCACTAATCATAGTTTAAATAGTTTTTATGCCACATTACAGCTTATGCCAATAATATAAATTAGAAATTGTTTGCATCTTCCATTTAGTTTGTAGATGTACATTGTTCATGTCTTACCTACCTACGTTTTTGGTGTCGATATTTTGTTATTTGCATTTAAAAATGACGTCGACAACAGGTTTTATCCCGGTTAAGTGTAGTTTTAAAGGTGCCTTCAGTCTAAGAGAGAAAAATATAATATTAAATGTACACGATGCACTTGTACATCAACGCCCTTTAAGTAATGTTCGTGAAATCGTTAACATGTGTTCAAATATGACAGGGGTTGGAGAAGCAACAATTTATAGATTCCTAAAAGAAAGAAAAGGAGGAACTGTTTCATCTCCCAAGAAGAGTGGAGGGAGTAAACCCTTGGAAATTGAAGAAATACATAAAAACATGATAAGACGCAGCGTCCACTCATTTTTTTTAACAAAGAATTTCCAACATTGGACAAAATCCAAACATTAATTAGAGAAAACGAAGAGTTACCAATCATAAGCAACAAGAAATTATGGGGACTATTGAGAGAGATGGGATTTCGTTGGCAAAAGAATAGAAGAAAATCTGTTTTAATTGAAACAGATTACATTGTATGTTGGAGACGAGATTATCTAAGAACTATTAAAAAGTACCGAGAAGAAGGGAAAACAATTTTTTATTTGGACGAGACTTGGCTAAATGAAGGTCATACTGTACCATATCTCTGGGTTGATACAAATGTGAAAAGTGCCCGTCAGGCATTCATCAAAGGTGTATCTACTGGAATAAACAATATTCCCGTTGGAAAAGGACGCAGACTCATAATAACCCATATTGGAAACGAATACGGTTTTGTCAATGGTGGATTATTAAGTTTTACCTCAAAATCAACCAAAGATTACCACGAGGAAATGACTGCTGACGTTTTTGAAGAATATTTTGAGCAAATGTTGGATTTATTTCCAAAAAATTCTGTCATAGTCATGGATAATGGTAGTTACCATTCAAGACTAGCAGAAAAATTGCCAACAACGGCATGGAAAAAAGGAGAGATAATCGAATGGTTGGATAAACACGCAATTGAGTACAAGGAGAATTCGACAAAAAAAGGAATTATTACCTATTGTAAGGCAACATAAAGCAGCTTATAAAAAATATATAATTGATGAAATGGCATTAAACCGTGATGTAATTATTTTACGTTTACCCCCATACCACTGTGATCTGAATCCGATAGAAAATATATGGTCTCAAGTAAAGAGTGAAGTCGGACGCAACAATAAAACTTTTAAATTAGAAGACTTACAACAATTATTAGAACATTCCTTATCAAAAGTAACTACAGAAAATTGGAAAAATGCTGTTAGTCATGCTCAAAAGGAAGAAAATAAAATGTGCAATTTGGATAATATGACTGATGCAATGCTGGAACCGGTAATAATTAACATTAGAGTTGAAGATTCCTTAGATTCTGAAGAAAGCAGTGAATCTGAAATGGAATTTGATTAAAATAATATTCATTTTTTTACAAATCGGCCCCTGTTACGGCCACAAATTATTTTATATATAACCAATAAAATAAACATCTTACATTTCTTGCAAATTCATTAGTACCTGTTAATCTCCATCACTCCGACACTGGCAACTTTATTTAGGGATTAGTAACCCTCAAAACTATTGTATTCTATTCTGCTTCAACCTTTATACCTGGTGGTCATACTCAATTTAAAATTGTTTTCCTATATACTTCTGTAAACTTGTTGACAAATATCTATTTTTCATTGAGTCACCCGTATCAACAGTTTAGGGATTTGCATACATAATGTACTATCACTATGATGGAAATGGACTATAGTAAGTATTCAAATTCTGACACTTTTTCTTCTTATTTTCATATATTGTTCTTTTGTTTGGCTTATTGGTAGTCCGCATTTTTTCTTTTTTTCTTCAAATTTGTG
Organism: Diabrotica undecimpunctata; assembly: GCF_040954645.1. Lineage (NCBI taxonomy): Eukaryota > Metazoa > Arthropoda > Insecta > Coleoptera > Chrysomelidae > Diabrotica > Diabrotica undecimpunctata. Next base: position 56,576,049 of record NC_092812.1, read on the forward strand.
GAAAACTTTTTCTAGATGTCTTTTCGTTCTCGCTAGTATCACCACATCATCGGCGTACACTATGCACTGTTCCTTGCTATTGATAATATTCCTGTTTACGTTTATATTTGATCTTAATATGATTTGTTCTAATACTAGGCGGAATAAATTCGTTGATGACGGATCCTCTTGTTTTAAACCTGTATTCCCTGTGATTCTCTGATTCTCTTCAACTTATCTTTAAGTATCAATACACGCATAAGAATTTTTAGATGTTACGTCTATTGTGTCCTCCTCTATGGAGTAGAAAGCTGGAGCGTTACAGAAGATGCCATAAAACGATTAGAGGCATTTGAAATGTGGTGCTACTGACGTATGTTGAGGGTCTCATACATACACCACACAAGTAACATAACTATTCTCCAGAGGCTAAGAAAAGACAAAGAAATTATTAACACCATAAAAAACAGAAAATTAGCTTACTTCGGCCACATCACGCGTAATGATAAATACAGACTTCTACAGTTGATTCTACAAGGCAAGATTGAGGGTAAAAGAGGCCCTGAACGTAGACGTACATCCTGGCTGGCCAATCTTAGGAAGTTGGCTGGACTAACGTCAACAGATCTATTTCGAGCTGCTGTGAATAGAATAAGATGGGTCAATGTGGTCGCCAACATCTCAAAAAGATAGACACATTTAGAAGATTCCCTGTGAACTGCCTTAAATTGCTTTCTTCCATAGTTATCAAATTTCTTGTATTCCTGAGCTATATTCATTTTCACTCTTTCCTTTTGTTTCTTCATATATATATTTTGCTCCCTATTCGTTTGTCAAAAGATCCTCTGTCCTTTGTGAAGAAAAGAAATACTTTAATAATATTACAAGCAAAAAAACATAAAGGGGAAGAAAATAGCGACCATGAACATCATGGATAAACCTTAAATAATGTCTAAAAAGTTTAAAATATATAAAAAGAATTAATAATTATTTACCGCGTGATGGCTAATTTTCAACAAATAATAAGAGCCTAAGAAAAAACAATTTCGAAATTACAAGGACTAAATGGAAACGTGTTAACCTAAAGCACAAAAGTTCTAAACAAACAACAGATTTCATTTCACAATGTTTCCAGCATATCCAGTTTTATTTTAACATACTCGTAGAAAATTTGATACATATTTGAATACCGCTATCCAACGCTTCGCCGTTTCAATTCGAAACTATCAAGTGAGACCAGCTGCTTTATAGGCCAGTTTTCCAGTGTTTGTCTCTGGAAGCAAAGCATAGAGTTTTTATATCGTATTGTATTACAACCAAATGAATAATAAACTATCCTTAACTTTTGTAGAATCTATATTTAATTGTATTTAGATTACTTAAAGACTAAAATTTAGATTACATATTATATTCATATAAAAAAGTGTAACAAAATGATCTGCAAAAATATTTAACCAATAAGTAATAATAACCAAGAGAAACTATCTTGTATGTATAAAAATAAATGTAGGTATATTAATTAATATTTTTTCTTTTTCCATATACTCGCCTATTGATATGAATATAGTTTTATTAAAATTTTTAAAATAGATTTTTTTTTAGAAAATATGCATACTATCAATGGGAACATATATTTAATGATGATATATTAATTATTGTATATTTTAATGATTAGGAAACAATATAAATAAATTTAAAAACTAAGTAGGTAATTATAATGTACTAATTAATTGTAATGAAAGTAGTTAAAAAGTAAAATACTATCTATGTAACAATAAAACACTGAAAACTTTGTTTTCAAAACTTCCACAAAATTTATTTTAAACTCTTATCACTACAGCTGTTTCGGCTGATTGCCTTTCTCAAGTGATCTATTTTTGGCATGCGTTTACACTTTAGTCTCTAATGAAATAGGTTGAGGAAGGGAGAACTGTTTGTCTTAAGTTGGTCATTCAGAATTATATCTGCGTTTTTTAATTTGTTGATTTCCATAGATTTTAACAAAGATAGTTTAAGGCTTTTTTTTTGAATTCGAAGAATTTTAAATTCGTCATTAAAAGAATGATTATGATCTAGAAGGTGAAGTGCGTATGTAGAATCTGTTTTTCTATTATTGAAAGCCCTTTTATGTTCTGCTATTCGTTTATTAAAATTTCTACCAGTTTGACCAATGTAAGTTTTTGGGCAGTCGTCTCATTTAAGATTGTACACACCACTGTGTAAGTGTTTTTTATTTTGGCTCTTGTTGTTTTTAATATATTTGCCTAGGTTGTTATTTGTTCTGAAAGCTGGTGTTATTCCTTTCTTTTTTATGTGTTTGGCTATTTTTGTTGATATTTTGCCTGTATACGTGATCGAGCAGAATGTGCTGGGTTTTTTCTCTGGTGGTGGAAATACTAATTTCAGGGCTTTCTTGTGTAGTTTTTGATTTAACATTTTATTAATTGTTTGTTCGTTGTATCCATTGTTTACTGCTATTTACTTAAGATATTTAATTCTGTCTCAAAATTGTATTTTGACATCGGAATTTCTCTTAATCTATGTAACATACTATGATAGGCTGCCAGTTTATGTTATGTGGGATGGGATGATGAATTGTGTATAGTCGTGTCAGTATGGGTAGGTTTGTGAAATATGGAGAAGTCATGTTTGTTTTTAAGTCTGATAATTTTTAAATCTAAAAAATTTATGGATTGATTTTGTTCTGTTTCTATTGTAAATTCAATATGACTATGAAGTGAATTAATATACGTTAAAAATTGGTCGAGTTGCGTGTTAGTTCCTGTGAAATATACCAGTACGTCGTCTACGTATTTCCACCAATATAAAAACTGTTTGAATATGGGATGTTTTGAAATTTTTGTCTCTAGATGATCCATAAAAATATCTGATAGCAATGGGCTTAGAGGATTGCCCATTATAAATTCTGCACTGTTATTTGTATATATTTCATTATTAAATTCAAAGTAGTCCTGGTTTATGTAAACTTCAAGAAGATGTAAAATTTCAGATGTAATGATTGGATTTGTACTATTTTGGTCTAAAAGGTTTTTTACTAGAATAAAAGTTTAAGTTTCTTTTTAGCAGAAATTGGGAACTTTTACCTGTTAAATGGTCAATTATATTTTTTAAATCTACGACAAATTCTGAAGAATAGAATAAAGCAGCTTCCAATCATCTTCCTCATTGTGTTAGAGCGGGTTCTGGTGGAAGTGGAATATTTGGAAGCATTTCTTTATACAGTTGAATTCTTACAGGAGATTTGAGGAATACTTTTTTATGCTTGATATCAGACAATTTACAAAAGGTGCTAAACAACTAAAGTGTATTAAGTTGGTATAAAATATTTTTAAATGTTGTGCTGCCTTGACCATATATGGATACCTTTTAGTAGTGGTCTTTAGTAGTGGAACTTTATAAACTTGGCCATAATCTGAGGCCCTTATAGTCCGAAAGCTAAGAATTAAATTTTTACACACTTCTAAAATACTTTTCTTTTCAATTCTTTCATTTTTAAAAAAATTGTTCCAAAGGTTGCCATATTTGAAAATCATTGCTTTGCAAAAATTACATTTAGTTGATTTAGTGTAATTTACATATCCAGTGATCATATAGAAACTTTTACTGATTATATGCTTGGACACTACGCTTGCAGCATATGGTGCAACGGATACACGCAAATTTTTCGCGATAAAGAAGTTTAAAGTTCAACCTTTTGCATGAAAGGATATGTTAAAGCACCCTTGCTCATAGAGTTTGCAGAACCTACAAATAGTGCATATAAATGCAAACCGGTATATTGAAACTTTAAAGAAGCTTCAACAAGCAATAAGACGAAAACGTCCATGGAAGCTCGCACGTGATGGCATTCTTCTACAAGATAATGCTCGGTCTCATTTTGTCAAAGTACTAACAGAAAATCTACAACTAAAGAAATGGAGAATAGTCCCGATTTATCGCATTGGGATATTCACACCTTTGAGTTACCGAAAAAGGCGTTAAAAATTAATCGTTTTAAGTCGGACGAAGAAATACAAAATTCTGTAAAAGAATTTTTAAGCAACAGCAACAAGCATTATAAGCAGGTTATGTTCGGTTGGTGAAACAATGAAATATATTCCTTACTTAATAGGGCTTTTTTAATTTATAAAGAAATATTTATTAAATAAATATTTTTTATTTAATAAAGAACATTATTTATAAAGAAAGAAAGGCTTTTGAAAATTAATGTCTCTCACAATCTTTACATATTTACCGGGGACCCCTTTCTTAGTGCCCACCACAGAATTATTATAATAATCAATTAAAAAAATTGATTTGCTAATTGATTTTCTTTATTTTCGTATTTCTTTTTATCAATTTTGGTATTTTTTATCTTAATTATGTGTTCACATACACTTTATTGCGACTTATAGTACTAACCTAAGATGTCAGTTTATAAAAAATCTGTTCAAAAAAATGGCTGACAATATTTTTTGATGGGACTTTTCTATTGTGGTGGTAATGATTTGTAGATAATATTTGCCAATCAATTTTTTTTAGAACAAAGATGGTTTCAATTGAACACGCGCATACAAAATAATTCTTCTCTTATTTACTATTAAAAACAATATTCTAATATTTTTATTTTCGTCAAAAGGTGGTTTCAAAATAATTACCGGACTATTACCGTTCAGCAATACCAGACAGTGTTTCTGCCGCACGATCATATCTAAGCTTGTAAAGATTATTTACTTTATCCCTGATGTTGATTTTATAGAAATCGTTGTGGGGCGGAATATTTTGGAAATAACAAACGAAACTTTACCCTGTCCTTTAAAGATACGCGGTGCGGGACTGAATTTATTTCGCTACTTATGAGGGTCACAGTTTTGTTAATTCATGGGTGGAAACTATCAAAAGTTTAATCAACACAATACATTTTCTCGTATCGATGTATCGATGTTATATATATATATATATATATATATATATATATATATATATATATATATATATATATATATATATAAATACGTTCAAATTATCGGGTAAAGTGGTCTGTAATAAAAATCTTTCTTTTTCTTAATTACTCAATATTTCGCCATTTATTTAACAGCTTCTTCAGGAGTAAACTAAAACAATTTGAACATTACAAAAAATGGCGTACAAATACATTTTAAAACACTTACAGAATTTAAAATATTTCGCAAGTAAAAAATTACATTGAAGTATTTGAAATATTGAATGTCAAGATTAAATTGTCTTAAGCACGTTCGTTACAGCTATACGATAAAAAATTAAAATTATTTCAAATGTAAAAATAAAAATAACAATAAAAGAAAAGTTAGAAGAATAATATTTCTTTGATGAATTATTAAGGTTAGTTGTTATTAAGATGAATGTTGGCTATTTTGAATATTTATAAATTTTGTTCAATATGTTACAATATATGTTACTTAACTGTCCAGTGTCCGTTTTATAATTTAAAGTGTTTTTATTACAAGTGACTATAACAATGGACATTATCCTGTTTTTCATACCTAGTACGGTATTATATTTTTGACGGGTGGTATGGTTTGAATAGTAATTTATATACCTGCCTGATGCTGTCGGCTTTTGGTACCAATCCAATGTCAAAATATTGTCATTTGTTCTTATTACTTTTGTGTCTAAAAATGGTATACTAAAATCTGTCTCAGTTTCAATTGTAAACTGAAGATGTTTATTAAATGAATTAAAAATGTTTAGTGTGGTATTGATGTGATAAGATGGAACTGCACATATGATGTCATCGACATATTTATATATAAACTGTAATTCAAAAGGTAATTGTGTAATCACAGTATCTAAGAGATGATCAGTGACAATAGTTGCAAGGATTGGACTAATCGGGGAACCCATCGGTGTTCCAAAAATTTGAGAATAAAATTTACCATTGAAACTAAAGTAAGTGTTGTTAAAAATGAACCTAAGAATTTGTAGAAAATTGTCTTTTGATAATGTCGTGTAGTCTTTTATAAGGTTCCAATTTGATTCTATAATGTCCGTGACCATATTAAGTGGAATGTTTGTAAATAGCGACACCACATCTAAAGAAATTAAAACATAATCATTTGGCAACTGCATTCCCCTAACAGCATTGAAAAAGGTAAATGTGTCCTTAGAATTATAATTATTGTGATATTCAAAGGCATCAGTTAATGTATCAGCAAGGAATTTAGAATCTATTCTAGCAGCATGGATTTGTCACTGGTTGGTTTCAGTAACTAATCTCTAGTTATTCCAAAATGATACAGTTAATTTAATAAATAGCGACACTCAAATGTATGCTACTTATACTGATTTCAATTGGGATTTCTATTTCATTGAAGGTTGCACATCAACATAAATGCTAGAATATTGGTTCAAAATTTGGCTCGAAGACGACCATCAAAAACGCAGGAAGATGAACAATAAATTAGAATTAACCTTTGTTACTATAACTAAATTAAGATCTGGTCAAAGTTTTTTCATAGTTTCAAAGTTCTTGGGTTAAGTTTTAAGGTCACTAACTAGAACATGAACTAAGGGTATTTTCTTTAGTTTTAATAAACTTAATTAACAATAATCGTTTGCGAAACAGGTAGATCTTAAACTATAAACAAGACTCACAATAATTATATATAATACGAGAGTTTTTACTTCAAACTAAAAAAGAACTGGTTGGTTTTCTGGTTGATACTAACTAATGAACGCAGCGTCCACCCTGGGTAGATTCTAATATCTTACTAACTACATTCAAATTATAATTAAATTTCTGTAAGAAATTTATCCAAAAGCCTTTGATAGGATAGGTCATGGTAATGCTATTCATCATTCAATCTTCGCTTATCCACTGCTGGACATAGATCTCCCTCATAATTTTCCATCTATTTCGATCTTGTGCCTCTTGCATCCAATTCCTATGACAACGTTTTAGATCGTCAGTCCAACGTGTTGGTGGACGACCTCTGCTTCGGTAGGCATCATCTCTTGGTCTCCATTCCAGTATCCGCTTTGTCCATCTATTATCTGTCATTCGAGCCACGTGACCTGCCCAGTTCCATTTCAGTGTTGCTACTCTCTCTACTGCATCAGCCACTCCTGTTCTTTGTCGTAGCTGGCGATTTGGGATCTTGTCTCGTAGTGAAACGCCCAACATAGCACGCTCCATCGCCCTTTGACACACACGGATCTTTTGAACTGTTCTCCTTATCATGGTCAACGTTTCGGCACCGTAAGTTAACACTGGCAAAACTCACTGATTAAACGTTTTTCTTTTCAGGCATATTGGTATATCAGACGATTTGAAAATATGGTTCAGCTTGCCGAAGGCTGCCCAAGTCAGTCTTATACGACGGAGAAGCTCAACGGTTTGATTATCTTTTCCTATGCGAATCTCATGACCTAGGTATTTATAGGCCATTACCTGGTCTACTACACAGACTACAAGATTTGTCATCATCTGGGTTTTAGATATATCTAAATGTAATGCTATTATTAGGAAATAAATAGAAAAACCTTTTTAATATGGCTTACCTTATGGTTATAAAAAACCATTATTAATGACTATTAATTTGAATAAGGATATGGCCACTGTTCAGAATTGGTCAACAGAATGATTTTGAATATAGGTAAATGTTACTGTATTACATTTTCTACATCTAGAGTTCCAATAGTCTGATTACCAGCTTTGCAACACATCGCTAAAGAGAGTAAAAATTATGAAGAATGAGTTTGTTTTTTATGCACAGGTATCTTTTAATCACCATTATAGATCAATTACTAGTAAAGCTCTTCAAGGCTTAGTTTTGTTTTGCGTAATTAAAGGGATCTATCCATTGCAAGATATTGCTAGCTCAACTTTACAGTATTCCTCTAATGTATGATTTCCGTTCTGCTAAATCCATGTTAATGCTATTGTAAAAGCTCAGCTATTTTTTAATTATAATGACCCACCCAAATTGGAATGTCAAACATAATCACTGCATTGAGCATTAAACCTTAGGTACAAATTAATTGCTTTTATATATACTCATAAACTTGTGCTTTAAGAAATAAAAACACTAAATTCAGTTGGAGTAACTGTAGCTATTGGTATGAGTTGAGTTTTTGCACTGTATGCTAATGATTAAGAGCGCCAGAAAACAAAAAATTATACAAATCAATCAAAATTATTTTGTTTCCTCGTATATAAGAATAGGAGTTAATCAGTAACTTTTTATGAAACGATTTTAATTTTAAAATAAATTTGTGACTATCGATTTCACTGCTTTATATAGCCTGTTTGTTTCCTGTGGTGCAGAAATTTAAAAATATAAAAGTTGGTTTGGGGTGCCGATGCCGTCTTAATCATTATTCTAAGCTCATTCGAGTGAAATGAAATTTGTGATTTTTTACCCAATGAAGTTCAGAATCCTGAATTTTAATCGACACCTCGCTTTTCAGGGGCGTAAATCAGGAATCTTTATAGAGGTGGATTAAAAATATTAATAGGGTAATAAACTACGGCTGCTTTATCTATTGTTTTCTTCCAATATAATTTTCATTAAAAAATATATTTTTTAAACTAAAAACTTATAAATATTTCCTTTGGAGTAAAAATTTATTCATTTTGTTGCATTTTTATTTTATTTACTGATTTTATTGAGAATAATCCACAAACTTACTTTAAAATAAGTTTATTTGGAACTGCAACTGTGGTAATAGATAAAATTCAATATGAGGACAAAATTTAAAAAAAATCGGTTGCCTGTAAAGTCGGTTTTACGGGCGAAGATTTTACGTGACAACGTCTTTTTCTCGGTAGAATATTTATTGATATGAATATTATTAAATTGCACAATAGGAACAAGGAATTGAATGAAAATAAGAATTGCACAAATTTTAACTATAGAAATATATTTTGTTTACTAAAACATTGTACATGTAAACTTAAACTTAACTAATTTCTATTTGAGTGATTTTGTTGAGGATAGGACGATGATAGGAGAAATAGCATCGCACCAGCGGACCGATCATGTTTGAGTGGGAGAGAGACGCAAGGCATTCGCCGGTCCGGTGGGCCTCTCTCTCGTTCGGTGACTCATCGTAACAGACCTGAGCGGGCGTTACACTTTTTCATGAGTGACTCCGAGCCACAACCTAATTTAAGACGTTGTCACGTCAAAAGGAATCTAATAAAAACGAACCTTATATCAAATTAACAAAGGATTTAATAAATAATTTGGAAAATAGAATATATAGAATTTAATTCAAATTTAAAAATTAGTTAACAGATTATCAATGAAAATGAATTACACCACATTACAGTGAGACACCTCATTTTTTTGGAGTAGCGAAAGTTCATAAAGCGAATATGCCACTTAAGTGGGTGACAGACGTACGTGTCGTACGGCCGTAGTGTCCTCCAGGTTCTCTGGGGTTTATTGAAGCTCTACGACCGCCGCTTTTGAGGAGGATCTTAAATTCTTTGGTTCCATCCTCGTGTTCGTAGAGTTAAACGGGATTCTCTATGTGCAAGAAGCTTTCTCGGGCCTCTGGGGTGGGCGAGGGCACACCGGCAATCAGAATACTTTAACAGTTCGAGTTTTTTTACTTTCCTACAATGTATATGTTAGTATTCTGTTGCGTGGTGTATGCCTCGAGTTCCACAGAGATGCCGGCCTTCTCACTTCGTGTAGCCGCGTTCCCTCTACTCGAGAGAAGCACAAGAATGCCGGCACCCGGCAGTGTCGACTTTTCCTACTGCCCGTCGCTTCGTGTTACTACCTTTCGTAAACAGTATTTCTGATAGTTACTATTTGGATAAGGTTTTTGGTGACGAAGCGTTATCGCTGCTCGACTCTGATCGGATAAGCAATTACAAGTCACCGTCGTCGGGGCTTTTATTCGCTCTTTACCGTCACAGGTCCCGAAGAATGCTTTGGTCAGTTTGACACCGTTTAAAATAGTTCTAAGACCAATGTCTCTTCTATTTCAAAAAGCCGTGTCTTACTGGCAGGGAGAGTTCGTAGTCAACACGCCGGTTCTTGTGCTTCAAAGTTTATCTTCTAAATGGTTGAAGCCTTCTTTTATTCGAGGCCTTCGACGATATTAGGTTATTGGATAAATAATAAAAATCGGTTGCCTGTAAAGTCGGTTTTACGGGCGAAGATTTTACGTGACAACGTCTTTTTCTCGGTAGAATATTTATTGATATGAATATTATTAAATTCACAATAGGAACAAGGAATTGCCGCTATAAACTCAGTTTCTCAACTTTTGTGTCAATCTAACAATTAATCAATCAATCATAGTTTACGATAATGAAATATTAGTGTACAATTATTTACCTTTATTGTTGTAGTTGTTGTAAATGACGAATCTACTCACGAATTGAAGACAAATCTCACGATCTCACGATTAAGGTCTTACATCTTACGATTTTTAAATTTTTTTTAAATTTCAAGTGTTTCTAATAAAATGCATGGGAGGAAATCAGCTTTTTTTAGATTGTCACCTTGAAATATCCATAAATTGACTGTATTTTTGTATCAAAGTGGGCTACTCCAATTAACTCAATTAATATACACAAAATAATATAAACAAAGCTTAAAAGGTTCTTTATGCTTTGAAAGTGGTTTATAAACAACTGAATTGTAATGTATATTTTACCGCCTTTAATAAATATGAAGTATAGACTAAATTTTGTGTAAAGAACAAACATTCAACAGACCTAATAGTAAAAACATATTGATTTAAGTGTGAATTTGAGATAATGTGCTGACAAAATGTTAAATCCTAAGAAAACAAAACTATGTTTTTATGTATATTCATTATACTTAATACTCTTGGGTAAAATACCTCATATCATATATGTCTTTAGACACAGTTAATAATTTTCATTGAAGTTTAAACTATAAAGAATGTTTACAATCATTGCTCAATATTAAATGGATAAATCCATAGCAATATTATAAAAGAATATAGGTCCCTAGGTAATTTCCTAAAATTATATCTGATACTGGTGGTTCCCCCTAAAATAGGACACTGTAAGCACTCCACATTTTCACTACAGACACAGCTGACGATACTTTCAACGATTTTCAACTTTAGCGATTCAACGCGCCTAATTCTCTAGTGCCGCGCGCAGCGGACCGTTCATGTTTGAGTGGGAGAGAGACGCAAGGCATTCGCCGGTCCGGCGGGCCTCTCTCTCGTTCGGTGACTCACTGTAACAGACGTGAGCGGGCGTTACACTTTTTCTTAAATGACTCCGAGCCACAACCTAATTTAAGACGTTGTCACGTCAAAACTCAAAGTAGCATGGTAGAAACACCAGGCCAACAAGGTCTAGCGGGACTAGTAGTATATGACGACTGGATCCCGATCGGAAGATGTGCTGTTCTTTTATACACTTAGTATTTGAGAATTCGCAGCAATCTTCCGCCGAGAGGCGAATGACAAAACAGTTAAAACGAGCTTTGTGATTGACCGGCCAAAATAACAATCTGTGTCGTGATTGGTCACTTTGGCGACATACGAACTTTAAGTACGCGGTTTTTAAGATCGCGAACTTACTCGGCTTGACGTCGGTGACACACGAGAAGCTTGCTCGTTCTGTATTACGATGTCGTCGACAGAAGAAGCTTTGTGTTATTTAGGAATTATATCATATTACATTTTAAAAACTGATAAAAAAAGACGGAATCGAAAAGATTTTGGAAAGCACTGGTTTACGAAAAGAGAGCGTTTATCACATGTGAATTTAGTAAGAGAGTTACCTGAAGAGACGGAAGATTTCCATAATTATTTCAGAATGCCTGAGATGGTGTACCAAGAACTTTTGCGCTTAGTTACACCAATTATAGCTAAACAGGATACTTGCACGGGAGAAGCTATTTCACCTCATGAACGTTTAAGTGTAACATTACGGTTTTTGTTAACTGTTGTTAAGATACATAATTCCTGACATATGTGACGCAATTTACTCTGCACTGAAAACATATTTAAAGGTAGGTAGTATTTATCTATTTTATAAATAAAATAGTACAAATAATCTAGTAATAATACTTTATTTATCAATGGCACATGAATTAACATTAGTGCTTAACACCTAAATGTACTACTATTGATCACGTAAAAAATAGCAGTATATTTTTAATTATTATTATTACAGTTTAAATATTCTACCAGGGTGTCTGGGATACGAATAGTTTGCGAGTCTTCTGACAAGGTAAATGCTTGTGTTTCTGCATCTGTACTGGAACAGCTGGGATCTGTATCAATGGTTTTTAGGTACTTGGACTGGAACTTGGGGTGTGTAAAGTTGTATTAAAAGTTAAACTTTCAAACCGTCCCAAATGTATTACTTCATTGATTAGTTTTTCAGCTATGCCTTGTTGAGTAGCAGTCATATTGCGGAGTTTAGCTGCGACATTTTTTCCAATAGCATCGTATTCATCATCAGGGTGTTCTAATTTTTTACCTATCAATGATGTCGTATTTGCAATTTCGCCATTGGCTTGTCGCTTACGATATGCAGATGAAGCAGTAGATACTGTAGGTGAAAACACGTTACAGTTGCTACTATAAATAAAAACAATATCCTTATACTGCAGTAAAGTCAGTATACTGACTTAAATTTTTTTTGATATAAGGTTTTCTTTTCTATTCACTTGATCTTTCACTTCTGTTTCGAGGTTTCCGTAGCTCGATAATGTGATACCTGGAAATTTAAACTCCATCACTCCACCACATAATGCCGCTCTCTCTTTCTCTCTCACACACACACACATTCACGCGTTTATTTACGGATTGAACTGGTGGCAAAAGACCTACATTGACTTTTCCAGTAGTAAAATAAACGTACACATTTAATATTACTTGATGTATCTAAAACACGTCTCTCCATTTTCGGTGTCAATATACAAACAAACTTTTCCAATCACAAGTACTATTATGGAAAACTTATTATGGTACCCTTAATTTGCAACCGGTTTGCGAGTATTGCTAAAGTAAGGTTCTCCCAATGATCAAAAACTTAAGTATAGGCTATGATGGATTCAATATCAACGCTTATGTAAATATATCAGAGGGCACTGATTAGAACCACATGAAATTTTAGGTAATAACTAATCTGGTTGTAACAAATATTTTGCAGGTGAATATAAAATAAAAATATATTTAAAACATTTAAATACTTTCATAATTTTATTAAGTAGCATGGAACTTTCTTTAATGTCGATTAAAAAAGGTAAAACTGCTAGGCAAACAACCATTTTACTTTCGTACTTCTTATGCTGTACAGTAAAGTGGACCATTGCCTGTCGAGCGTCTACCGATAATCCAAAACAGTTGCAAATTTGTGACATAGAGTTTAAAAGCAGACCATATTGCTGTATTGTATGTTAGCAATAGTGTATACTTGTCAGATAAAATAAGAGGACACTAGGATTATACATAATGTATTCCATACAAGTCATTCTTGTTTTTGTAAAGAATACATTAAAAATACGAATAGAGAGCAATTGTTATTATTTAGCTCAATTTTGCTGGAGTATATATTATTACTCCAGTAGTTATTTCCCATACTAAGTTGGTTTGGCTACGCCAATGGTTTTTCCAGTTTCATTTGAATATTCCGCGGTCTCGACTTATAATTCGTCAATCTTAAATTGATCTTTTCCTTTATAAGCCCCTTTCCCCTCTGATTTGCAATCAACATTTATAAATAAAAAATAAATCGATAGTGTAATTCTTTCTTTCTTTATTCAGTAAGGTATTGTTTCGGGAGCTGTAAGACTCTTGTAATCAAGGGTTTGACTGGAAGGAGGGCTTCGCTTTTAATTTCTTTTCGAGAGGACCTGTGTCTCGAACGTGAAAGTTTTCTTTTAAAATAATGGTTACGTATTAAATTTTTTTATCTTGTTACCTATGGTTGTTTATTTTAGTTTATCAATTACAGTAATAAATATGTTCCTAGTTCCCAGAATGTTATTTCACAGCCATGGTACTTGACAATTATAAATTGAGGATATAGAATATTATCTCTAAAATCTGGACATCTTTGTAACTTTGCAAATAGTAGCAGTAATTTTATTTAATATTGATCATTTATAGGCTCATATTTATAAGTATACATTAAAGTATATAAGAGTTAAAACATCTCAAGTTATCATTATTTACGTTCATTAATTATCATTATTAGATGGAGCTACAGTCCGTCTTGAATCTTGGCCTACCACAAAATATTCTTCCATCCTTTCCTGTCGCGTACTTGTCTTCTCCATCCTTTTACTCCAATCTCTCCAAAACTTTCTTTCCATCGTCCAGATATCTGAGACAAGGTGGTGATCTAAGCATCACTTCCTTTTACGTTCGACCGGCTTCTTTAGTTAGAAGCATATCCAGTTGGTTGTATTCAAGAACGAAAGATGGAGAATTATTTGCAATAAACGCTTTTACGAGTTTTAGTAGCCATGTTGCTATTTCAAGGTGAAATTAAGGGAACATTATTGTGAATTATGTATTAGACAACATTTTGCAGAATTAGATTCACAATTTCTAATAAAATATTTTCTATTAACCCAATTGTTTTGTTTTTGAAGTAATTTACAATGTATAAGTTTTACAGTTATGTTAACCTTTTATAGTTAGTTCAGCAATTTCTGTACTGTGTTGTTAACATTTGTATATAGTTTAAATTTACTCATTTTATTATAAATAACATTAAAAGACACTTATATTTATTATAAATTTCCTTGAGCATATTTTTCTTTTAATTATAATTTAATTTTTAATATTTTGATTTTTAATTGTTGTTTCTTAATATCTTTCACGATCGGCCTTTCTCTCTTCCTTGTCTTCTTATCGATCATTCTCTTTTTTTAAAACTTTCAGTTTTTGTTAACATTTTTTCTTGGTTTCTATACTTAATTGATTAATATTTTAACTTTTCTTAGATTATTTCTTCATAAAGAAATCTATAGTACACTAAATTAAGCTGAATTTATTAATGACTAATCAGGAATTATAACGGTATGTTACTTTTTAAAATCTAATCAAAATTGATGTATACATAAGAAAAAACTTTGTGTTCCTTAGACATTTTTGATGTGTTTATTTTATGTCTAATTTTAAATATTGATTTTTAGTTTGCTGAAAATAATTAACACACGTATAGAATAGAATATAATTTATTTAGTCAATATACAAAAATAGTTCTGTTTTTGACAAGTCAAACGAATAGTGACAATTTTTACATACATAAATATAAAATTTTTGCGAATTTAAATAGTACTAACAGATATTTATTATTAATAATTAAAGAAACGATAAACACACTAAAATATATATAAAAAATGAAATATCGTCACAATAGGCAAATACCCTGACCAAACTAGTACTATTGTGCAAAAGAGGTACTCCGTTTTTGAATAGAAACAATGTTTTAAAAAGTGTGATTTGATTTTAAGGTTAAACGATAAAAATTGAAGACTTTTTAATTCATCTGGTAAAAAGTTATACAAACCAACATCAGTCGAATTTTTTATGCTCTTTGTCAACCTAAAACGTTGTGCTCTAATAGCATCTCTAGATCTTGTAACGTGATCATGAAAGTTGAAGTTTATGTTAAACTTACATTTGTTGTCATGAATTTCAATCAGCGTCTCATATATATATACAGTGAAGGTAGTGGTACAATACCTAAATCCAAAAATAAAGGGTTACATTGTCCCCTATACTCTGCTCTTGCAAGTATCCTCACTATTCTTTTTTGTAGTTTAAAAATTCGATCTGCGTGACAAGAATTACCCCAAACAGTTATTCCGTACTGTAAATGGCTATGGAATAGTGCAAAGTAGCACATTCTAAGGATAGTTTTAGGAATCATATAAACTAAGTTGCGTATTAAAAATATACTTGTAGAAAGTCTAGAACTTAAGTAATCTGTATGAGCACTCCAATCCAAATTATCATCTAGAAAGATTCCTAATAGTTTAACACTATTTCTTGAAATATACTTCAAATCGGAACTAAAAATCAAATTCTGATTTTTTTCTTCATTTAGCTTCAGCCCATTATATACAAACCAGTATTTTCCTTTCTGGGTATCACTATCTATTTTAATTTTTAAATTATGCCGATTAATATCAGTATTAATGAGAGTTGTATCATCTGCCAAGGAAACACATTTTATAGGAAAAGTATAGTGAAATAAATCGTTCAGATAAATAAGAAACAAAGTGGACCCTAATATCGAACAGAATAGCTGTTATTAAGAAAAACTGCCTGTTTTCTATTTATGATCTAAATATATTAAGAGTGTTTCTCCTAATACCGTATTTATGTATTTTTTCCAACAATAATTCATGCGAAACACAGTCAAAAGCTGTGGATAAGGATCACAAAATGACCTTCCTCCAAGCCATCAACTATATCTTTCACAATTTTCTGTATAGCTAGTGTAGTGTTACACTTTTGTCTAAAGCCATATTTATTACAGTGAAGTATTTTGTGTTTTTCTAGATATTCTATCAAACGAACATTTAGAATACTCTCAAAAATTTTGCCGAAAATGGGAATGATTGAGATGGGACGATAATTTCCAATTTCATCTAAAGCTTCCTTTTTGAACACTGGTAGCACTTTTGTTGCTTTTAATATATCTGGGAAAATCCCTTCAGTAAGACAATTATTATAAAGTATAATTAATTTGTCAGTTTATATCGATTGTTTCCACATTTCTTTTTTGTTTAAGAAATATGTAATAATCTGTGCAGTGTGAATGTTTCAATCTATGCAAAACGTTTCTAATTTCAGTATCACTAACAGGTAATAAAAACAAAGAGTGGCTAGGAGAGTGTATATCTTTCACAAAATCTATGGAAACATTTTTTATTTGTGAAATTAAAAGAACTTCTAATATATTTAGCTACTGAAGTAAAGTAATTGTTGAAATCGTTTGATGTAATCACGCTTGGACAGACTTTTTTATTTTGAAATTTATTTCTGTGATAATTTACAACTTTCCAACTGTCACGAGATATACTTTCTAAATTTTAAAAGAAATTCTCATAAGCCAGTTTTTTCTTTAATGATATTGTCGATTTGTAGTGCTTCTTAAACTTTTTATACTCATTATATACCTTTGTAACATCAGCAATTATTTTGACCGTGGAAAGACTTTCCCGCATTATATGTTCCATATCATAATATTTATTAGTAATGATATATTATTCATTATATTGATTACAATAATCAACATATTATTCCTAACCTCTTTGTTTTTGATATTATTGTAACATAAATCTATCGTGTATTTTCTTTCTTTATATTAAGTCGTATAAGCAGGTAATCTCGTCTAGTCGCTTTTACAGTCCCAATAATTGAAAGTTTCAATCAAGCACAAAACAGTAAAACACGAAAATACTTCTCAAGTTTTATTAAGTGCCTTATTTGAGCAACAAGACCTTACTCGGTGAGGAGAAATAAAATAAAAGCAATAGCGATCTAGGTGGAAAACGTATAAATGAGAATTGCTAACTGTAGTAGTCTCTTCTTTCACCTAAATCCTCTGATTTAAATAAAATCCAAGTATCGCTGGCAGGGTGGTGGGTAGCGCAGTTTATCAGGCACATCCGTTCAATCAGGGTGGCAGTAACGCCGGAAGAAATATCACTTCAACGGCCCGCTACGTCGAATGCAACAAGACGGAGATAAAAATAAAAACGTAGGTCGGCTCTTGGTGGGAATTTAGTCCATCTGCCGGCATTTCCTTCCATCTCAATGAGTCCCAATGCTTCTAAACGCCTGCCAATGGGGACCAAACGGCGAAAATCATTGCGGGATAATGACATCAAACTCATTAAATCAGAATAAGAAGCCAGTGATGCCTTTTACCGGCTTTATAAGCTTCACTGGGTAACTGAGTAGTTTTTCGAAAAATCTGAACAGATAGAGAATTAAATAACCGCTGAATGGTAGAGGTACTAATTCTTAAATTATACTTTCACGTATATGGTGGAAGAGGGAAACTTGATGGATTTACTCGGGGGAGATACTGTGGAATATTTTAAAATTGACTTCGTGTGTTGGTAAATACCTTTTTATTTCTATATACAGTATAAACCAAAAATGTAAACAACTTAAAGTAAATGTGTCTTTCTAATTGAAAATTAATATTTGAAAGGACAATGTAAAAATACATAAAATGTGCTCAAGAGATATAATTGATTTTTGATTGGTTTATACTGGGTGTGCCAAAAGAGGGATGGTCGAATATTTCGCGAAATTCACATCGATACAAAAAACTGAAAAACACAAGTTCAATATTTTTCAAAATCTATCGAATTACACCAAACACGACCCCCATCCCACACCGATGGGGTGGTGTGGGGGGCAATATCTATCTTAAATAGAAAATCCCATTTTTAATTACAGACTTAAATTTCTTATGCAAAAATAAGTAACTTATTCGAAAATTTTTTTGAATTGTCGATAGATGGCGCTATAATAAGAGAAAAATGATTTATCCCCATTCTCCAGGAAAATTATGGAAACGTTCTACTATCTCAAAAAATATACTTCCAAATAAAATAAACACATGTTCAATGTTTTTCAAAAATTTGTCAAATGACACCAAACGCCCCTGTGGGTGGAGCGAGGGGCAACTTTGTAGCAATCTTAAGTAGGAACCCCCATTTTTTATTGCAGATTTAGATTCTGAAACCTATTCGTAAAAAACTGTATTAAGTACCATAAAAATTAGTTTGCAGACTGCTGATCTGTATGTGTTTTTCTGTGTGATTATAGCGCCATCTATCGCAAATCTAAAAAAATAGATAAAACTTGTTTATTTTTTCATGAAGAATCCTAATCTGCAATAAAAATGTGGTTTTCTATTTAATATTTTAAAGTTGCCCCCGCCTCACCCCCAGGGGTAGGAGCCGATGGCATACAACATAAACTTACTCTTCTAAGTAGCTCGCATGT
This sequence comes from Diabrotica undecimpunctata, assembly GCF_040954645.1. NCBI lineage: Eukaryota > Metazoa > Arthropoda > Insecta > Coleoptera > Chrysomelidae > Diabrotica > Diabrotica undecimpunctata. Next base: position 56,595,006 of record NC_092812.1, read on the forward strand.
TTGGGGTTATCTTGGGTTAATCTAATTTTGTGGCTCAAGATATAGTTGAAGTGTGGTTAAAATATGACTTAAACAAATAAAAGAAAACAAAAAGGAAAATACTTTGCAAAAAGCTTGTCCATTAATTTAATGGAGAGAATAATCGAAAACACCATCGAAAGAACTGAAGAAATAGAACTAAAGATTAAAATAAGAATTTCCAATGCGATAGCAGTACCTATATCTAGCGAATCATAGATGCTACACGAAAAAACAATTCAGAGTAAAATAACATTTTAAAGAACGATTCCAGGAAAAACAATATGGCACAGGAAGCAAAAATAAAGATATTAGAGTAAAAACTGAACAAGAAAATGTTACCAAAGTAGAAATAAAACAAATTAAATGGTTTGAAAATATCGCAAGCATAGATAAAAATAAGCTACTGAGTAAAGCGATAGGAACTAAAAAAATAGGCAAAAGAAGAAGAGGCAAACCGAGAAAATGTTGGGAAATATGATAGAATTGGAGATAAAAGGAAATAAAAGTTAAAAAAAAATGAAACAGTTGTTAATTGGATTAGGATTGTTCTGAAGGTATTTTCTTGTGGAATCTTAATGTAATTTACTATTTTTATTGGGAGTTCTGCTGTAAAATAAGTTTATTTTGATATTTCGATTTGAAACTTGAAATTTTCCATTGGAAATCGAGACGTCAAAATAACAAAAAAGAGTAAAGTAGATTAGGAGTTACAATATATTAATCTTACATCTGTAACGGGTACAAGGATATGCGAAGAAGAAGAAGAAATATATTTTTTTTTGTACTACCTTTTTGTTAAGTTTAGATAAAGAGATATTGCGTATTGGACCTTTATGATATACCCATGCCTTGAGAATTATTTCGCATGCTCATAAAAGGTCAAAGAAGGGAGGTTACAGAACTAATAGAACCAAAACACATAGAAAAGGATAAGTGGATTGACTACCTAAAAAAGCTCTATGCAGAGGAAGAACAAACGACACTAGAACCGGAAACACCATCAATTACTACAAATGAAGAACTTATATAAATGTACAGGAAGTTCGGAAAATACTTGAAAACCTGAAGAACAAAAAGGCAGCAGATAAAGACGGGATACCAAACGAATTAATGAAATATTGTGGAGCAGCAATGACAGAACAAAAGTATAAAACACAATAAAATACCGGTAGAATGGAGAACAAGCGAACTAATTCTACTATTCAAAAAAGGAGATAAAAACAGCCAGAAAACTACAGAGGTATAAACTTGTTAAATGCTACGCTAAAACATACAACCAAAAATTTTACAAGTGCTTATAAATAAATAAAAGAGGATAAGTTTAGCAGATGAACAACAGGATTTTCGTAGTGGACGATCGTGTACATATGCAATATTCGTAATAAAGCAAAGTACTGAGAAATCACTATAGTTTATTTTTATGAACGAGAGAGTAATTAGCATAATTTTAACTGGTACCTCCGACCACTCCATGGGCGTGCTCAAGATTAATTGAAAAATTACTTTGAATAATTGTAAAAAATAAATGAATTATTTCAGTGTTATAAAGTGTTATGTGTATGTAAACAAAAGTGACCTCTTTTATCACACTATATTAGAACTGACTGGCCTACATTAAAAAGGGTTTTAAAAAATTCACATTTTTTTTAATTTTTAAAACCGAAAAAGAGTTTTTAAAACCGTCTAAGGTATGTTAAATAGATGAATAAAAATATTAATATAAAACTTACAGCTACTTGTTACAAATCCAAATCAGATTCAGAAGATGAACTTTCAGAACCAAGATTTATAATAACTGGCTCGATCATTTTATCAGTAATATTGTCCAGCTTCCACATTTTTTCCTCTTCTTTAATAGTGTGATTTACTGCCTTTTCCCAGTTTTCAGGTTTTACATTATTTACGGCCTCCAAAAACAACTGTTTAACATCATGAATTTTAAAAGTGGTATTTTTTCTTGAAACTTCACTCTTTATCTGTGCCCATACCAGTTCAATCGGGTTTAATTCACAATGATATGGTGGGGATCTAAGTACTGTCATTCCACGATTTTTGGCAATTTCATCAATTTCGTATTTTTTAAATTTTTCTTTATGAAGGGCACACAACGAATAAAGTTCCTTTCTTATAGATCCGGGATGGTACGTAATATTTTTTGAACTCAGCCAATTCTGCAAGTCTTTTTTTAACCACTTGGTTGTGGGCAGTCCTTCTATAAGTCTGGAGTGATAACTTGCATTATCCATTACTATTACACAGTTCTTAGGAAGAAGATCTATCATTTGTTCGAACCATTCTTGAAAGACATCAGCGTTCATGTCTTCATGGTAGTCACCGGTACGAGTTGATTCAAAAGTTAATAAACCACCTTCAACAAAACCGTCTGAACTGCCAATGTGTACTATTATCAGCCTGCGTCCCTTTCCTGATGGTGGGTTTAAACCAGTAGATAAGTTATTTACAAAAGCGTGCCTTTGACTTGTAACAGTTTCATCCTGCCAAAATTTATTTGGTGTATGACCCTCGTTGATCCATGTTTCATCAAGATAAAATATTTTTCTTTTTTGGTTTCTCATTTCCTTTATGGTTCTTAGAAAATGTCTTCTCCATATGACAATATCGCTTCTTTCTAATAAAATAGACTTTCTGGGATTCTTTTTCCAGCGGAAGCCTATTTCTTTTAAAAGTTTCCATAACGTACTTCGACTCATTTCTGGGTAATCCTTATCATCTCGAACTGAGACAAGAACTTTATCCAATGTTGGAAATTCTTGTCTAAAGAAGAATTCATGCACTTTCCGTCGAAGTCCTTCTTTAAAATGATATTCTATTTGAAATTTTGGTTTCCCTGGAGCATTACGTGGCATTTGAAAACTACCACATTTCTCTTCTTTAATAACTCTGTAAATCGTAGATTTCCCAACACCAAGTGTACTGCTAACTAACTCAACGGTCTCATCAACACTTTCACATAAACGTTTGTCTGTAAATGATTTAAAACAATTAAATATTAATGTTTTTTCATTAACTGTTAGAGTACCAATTTTTCGGCGTTTACACGGCACTTCCAAATTTTCCATAACACTAGTATACACAATAAACTGCACCTTGCAACTGAAGTACCTACTTTTAGTGAACTGTTAAGAATTTTGAATACGCCACTTGGACCTTCCTATATACAAAATGGAAAAACCCACTATCACATTTTCTGTGGAATAAGTTTAGAAGGTAATTATCTAGTCAATTACTGTCGTAGATTCCTGGAATTAAAGAATTAAATGTTTGATTGTTGAAACCCTTACTTCGTGGAATGCACTCATTTCAGATAAAATAAAACGTTTTATTTTATCTAAAGAATTAAACTTTATTTTGCAAATAGGCAAAGAATTAAACTTTATTTTGCAAATAGATAAAATAAAACGTTTTATTTTATCTAAAGAATTAAACTTTATTTTGCAAATAGGTAGGTACTTATTAAACTTTTATTGGTTATATATAACCAATAAAATAAACATCTTACATTTCTTGCAAATTCATTAGTACCTGTTAACCTCCATCACTCCGACACTGGCAACCTTATTTAGGGATTAGTAACCCTCACAACTATTGTATTCTATTCTGCTTCAACCTTTATACCTGGTGGTCATACTCAATTTAAAATTGTTTTCCTATATACTTCTGTAAACTTGTTGACAAATATCTGTTTTTCATTGAGTCACCCGTATCAACAGTTTAGGGATTTGCATACATAATTTATTGTTTTATTACTCTCTCATACATAAAAATACACTATAGGTTATTTTTAAATATGCACAGAGAAAGAGAAATCCACATTTTCTCGCAGATTTTTTCTTTGGAAATTTTGTTTGTTTGCTTCAGATTTTCACCCTTTACAAGGATGCACTGAATATTTTTGATAATAGCCAATTTTTTATCTTAATTTTTTACGAAATCTGAAAATTTGAGTGCATATTGTAAAACGTACAATTATCGAACTGATCTCTGATTTAAACAAACTCAAGCAGACAAAATAAAGCCAACGCGTGAATGTATTGAGTCGAACCATAAATTTAAAAAGAAACGTTAATGTTTCGAAGTGCTCGAAAGTTTTCAAGTTTTCTAGTTCCTGCAGCGCCCGAAATCGATTTAGAGCACAAGAACGCTGGTAATATAAAAGAGGTGTGAGGGAGATTCAAAAGGCTATAATTATTATTCCAAAATCTACCCGGCTTCTCCCTGCCGTGAAATGAAACTTTAAAGAACAATGATATAGATGACCCCACTAGCAGCCAAAACAAAATTAAAATTCCTTATTATCAAACTAATAGATTATTACTTATATGAGCAATAACATTCAAGGTTAAATATTTCTTCTAGCCATATACTGCTAGGTGCTATTATTAGTATACTAAAATTATCAATATACAGGGTGGTTCACGACGAGCTTATACTATCTATATGTTGGAAACTACACGATATTTTTGAAAATTGGTTTACGCGGATTACAAGCTATGACGAACTTAAAGAAAATATTTTGACAGACATGCCACTTCCGATTATACCGGAAATAAACATCTTTGGTATTTTAAATAGAGGTACCTATATATAATTGCATTTTTAAATTTTTTTCAAACTTTTCAAAAGTTTGTAACTCATTCATTTACAAAATAGAATGCCTTGAAAAGCTTTGCATACAAAGAGTAGGTACCGTGTTTTCGGGAGTTTATATAAAAATCGAATTTCTAAACACAGGGTGTTCACAAATGATACGGCATTTCTTTAAACTTCAAACCACAAAAAGTCGATAATTTTTAAGATACTCTGTATTTTATAATTTTAATGAAAAAAGAAATCCATTGTCTTTCAAATAGTATTGGGTTCCCATCGCTAGAATTAATACTTTTGGAGATAACTGTAATTTAATGTTAAAGTTAAGATATTTATTGTTTTATTTTAGTAAGATATGTACAAAGATGTCAAGAGTCAGAAAAATTACAGTTGTCAATAAATAAAATTCATAATTGGACTAAAAAATGGAGAATCAAACTAAATAAATCTAAATTAATTTACATTAATTTGATTTATACCCAAATACCATATGCATCTTCCGCAAAATACTTAGGTATCACGCTTGATGCAAGACTTCTCTGGAAAGTCCATATTCAAAAGAAAAAGGAAGAACCTATCCGTTACAAGAAAATGCATTGGCTGATTGAAAGAAATTCAGCGTTGTCCATACATAACAAACTGCTATAAAAACAAGTATTGAGACTATTATGGAGGTATGGTTGCGAACTCTGGTCGGTAAATGGACAAGAATAGATACCGATAAAGCAGAGACATTCTCAGAATATCGTTTGTTTGACATTATTTAGTTTTTTTACTTATCTAGTGCATTTAGAACAAGAACAATTAATTCAGTTATTGCTCCACGCTCTATATCAAATAGAACTATCAATTTGCAGGTTTAACATTAAAGGAGTAAAATATATAATCAATAGTGAGATACAACCTAATAAGGCGCCGGGTTACGACCTCATGACAGGTAAGGTCTTTCAAGAACTTACCCATGATTGCGACATAATACTTAAAAATTACTAAGATCTTCAATGCTCCCCTTTATAATCAAAAGTGGCACATATTATACTTATACAAAATCCAAGTAAAGATCCAAATGAAGTTTTTTGAAAAATTTCTCTTGAGAAATATCAAACCAATATTGGATAAAAAGGGGTCAGTTGTACCTGACCATACATTCTGATTTTAACCAGCTTGGAGGTGTGACAGACAGGACTTCTGTATCATCATCATTATCATCATCTAGAGTTCATTTATCACGTCCACTGCTGGACATAGGCATATCTTAAACTCCTCCATTCTTTGCGATTTTGTGCTCTTTTTATTTTGCTTGTCCATCGTGAGTCATGCATTCTCGCTACATGGCCTGCCCAGTTCCATTTCAGTTCCGCTATGTATTCCACAACATCAGCAATACTCGTCATTCTTCGCAGATCTTCGTTTCTTATTCGGTCCCGCAACATCACTCTCAACATGGACCGTTCTATTCGTCTCTGCGCCACTTTTAATTTCGAAGCCGTAGTCTTGGTTAGAGTCATAGTTTTCGTCCCATAGGGCATGACCGGTAATACACATTGGTCAAATACTTTTCTTTTGAGGCTAATTAGTATGTTGGCCCTAAGTGTGTCTCGCATTTTTCCAAAGGCTGCCAACGCTAAAGTAATTCGTCTTTGGATTTCGCATGTTTGGTTATGTCTGCTGATTCTTATTTCATGACCCAAATACGTATATTTCTTCATCAGTTCTACCACTTTATCTTGTATAGTTAAATGGTTATTGCGAACCATATTTGTCATAATCTTATTTTTGGTCAAGTTCATTCTGAGGCCCACCTTCGAACATGCAAAGTCCAATTTATTTGACATATCTGTGGCTTCTCCTAAATTATCTGTGATAAGGACAATGCCATCTGCGAAACGGAGATGGTTTTCGCCGTCTAATGTTACTTCTCTGTGGTCCCAATTGATCATATTAAAGGCATACTCTCATACCGTTATGAATAATTTCGGTGAGGTAATAATTGGTCGGGTTTTATCGTGTATCTTCACAGTCATAGTGGCATTTTTGTAAATATTGTAAGTAAGTTCACTATACCTATGGTCAATCCTGCTGCCATTCATTGCTTCTATAAGACTGTCTATTTCGATTGTGTCGAAAGCTTTATGAAAATCTATAAAAGTGAGGACAAGAGGTTTGTTGTATTCTATAGATTTTTCCAACCAGAAAACTGGAATACCTAGGCCACGTGATGAGGGGACCAAAATATGAAATTTTGAGACTCATCATACAGGGAAAGGTTCAAGAAAGAAGATCTGTTGGCCGAAGGCAGAAGTCATGGTTGAAGAATCTACGTGATTGGTATCAATGCAGATTGATTGATTTGTTTAGAGCAGCAAGTTCAAAAATAAAAATAGCCATTATGATTGCCAACCTCCGTAGGGAGACGGCACTCTAAGAAGAAGATAAAGAAGAAGATAGACTTTTCAACGAGTGTCTTTACTGTATGGAGGTGATCATTGGTACCATAGTTTGTACGGAATCCTGCCTGCTCTCTCGGTTGGTAGAAACCTAATTTTTTCACCAATCTTAATGTCACTAACTTAGTGAAGAGCTTGTTTATGTGGTTTAACAGGCTAATAGGTCTATAATTTCCTAGGTCCGTTCTATCTCCTTTTTTATGCAAAAGAATGGTTATAGCATTGTTCTATTCGTTGGGCACCTCCCTTTGCTGCAAACATAGATTAAACAGTTTCCTTAATTTATTTAATAGCATATCTCCTCCATTTACGATAGCTTCTATTACAATTCCTTTCTCTCCTGGGGCTTTAATATTTTTCATTTTTCTTAACGCTTGTCGAATCTCATCTACCTTTTTTTCTGACATTAGTTCAAAATCTTGATTCATGATCTTCTTTGAAATGGCTGTTTGAATTCCAGTTTGATTTTCTCGTCTACTTCCATATAATTCCTCGTAAAACTCTTCGACGACCTGTGTTAACTCGTCTCTACGTGATATTATTTCATTTTGCTTGTTTGTTAATTTATGAATATCGCATTTCCCATTCGTTAGCTTTCTACGTACAACTTTTAGGCTGTTATTTTCCTGTATAGTACGATCAATATTATCGGTTTTAAATTTCTTTAAATCTCTCCTGATTGCTTTCGAAACAGTTTTATTCTATTATAGACTATTATCAGACTTCTCTATAAGTTAAAGAAAAACCTACCTTATCATTACTTAAAACTACTCATATCTTACATAATGGAGATATCTAGTAAAGTATAGCGTACCTATATAAATCTTGGGACATCTTGGGACTTTCTTTAGTAGGATTATCAACTCTTTAAGCTCGTCGATTCCATGGACACTGAATTATCACTGACCGAATTTTAAAGTACGGATATGGAAAATTGGAGCGATTTAGAACCCCTAACATGAAAGACACATTCAAATCACGGCCCTCATTTACCGTAGGCCCAAATTACCCCAAACTAGGTAGCTTTTGGGATCAAGCCAGGAGGGCAGAGATGGCTAAGAATCTGCGGAGTCTAAACCGCTATTCAAATAAAACAACAACGCTTTATATAGCAATATATAACTGCCGCTCGTTATCAAATCAATCCAGACTTGTAGAACTAGAAAAAGAAACTGAAAATATATAATGGGACCTCATAGGAATCAGCAAAGTAAGACGGAAAGATGAAGAGCTACTGAAATTAGCATTGTACTACCGAGGAACATCAACGGGCAGAGCAGGCGGTATTGAATTCATAATCATCAAGAAATGGAAACGAAGAGTAGTAGAAATAACTAGTATCTCACAGAGAGTATCTAGCTTAACTTAACAACTATCAAAGAGATATAATATAAAAATCATACAAATATACGCCCCAAAGATTACTCACACTAACGAAGAAATGGAGAAACTCTACAGTAACATAACTGAAGCATTAAATGACAATAAAAGTCACTTCAAGTATTTAATTAATGACTTCAATGCCAAAGTGGGAAAGAGAAACGACAAGGAACAGTTTGGACAAGAGACCAAGAAGACGTCCAAAGTTAAGATGGGACTATGACATAAGGAAACGAGCAGGTACAATATAACGCAGAAAAGAGAATATTAGACGATTGTGGACAGAAATGAAGAATGACAATGTAAGGGAGGCTGCACCATAATCGGTAGAATACACTTAGAATGATGATGATGATGATAGCGAAGCCTACACAAAACTTGGGACATCTCAGTACTTTCTTTAGTAGGATTACCAACTCTTTACGCTCGTAGATTGTGTGGTAAACGAATAATTATCACTTTCCGAATCATTTGTTTATTTTAAACGACGACATCAAACTATATGCACATAGTTTTAAATTAAACAAGGAATCCTTTTTAACAATAAGGCTCCAACATTTTCTGTGTATTCAAATTTTTAGTATTCGAAACAATTTTTCAACGAAAATTATAAAATAATAATTTTCTAAAAGTGCGTTTAAAAACTAACTTAGCCATTACTTGATTTTCAGCTGAATAGTATTGTGCAATATATATATATATATATATATATATATATATATATATATATATATATATATATATATATATCTGAGAAAATTTTTATTTCACGTAATTTACAGACCAGTCCTGATCACCTCCAAAGACAATAAGCAACTCCCATGAAAAGGCCATAAAAATCCGCAGTAAACTGACCGACCCGCCGAAAGAAGCAAGCAAGGCAAGGCAAGTAAATAAGGAAAGAGGCCCTAAGGGCGGCAACGAATACCACAGAGAAAACACAAACGTCCTCGTTAAAGAAATTGCCCTATTGATGACCGCTGATTTTATCAGTACGTTTTTCTTTTCGCACTCTCCTACGATACCATCACACTAAATACATAACATAGAGTTTGCTGCAGGAAATCAATGCTTGGCAAGAAAATGGACTTATCTGTCGTATAGGGTAAAAATGGGAGGGATTGTGTGATGTGACCTCAATAAATCAAGATCTTATCAACTAAATAATATCTACAAATATTTTTACAGATATGAAACTCTTGTATTATCAGAATAAAAAATATAGTAATCAGAATAGAAATAAACGTTGTTTAATTGTTTGTTATAAGTATATACCTATTTTTAATGATTCAGCTCTTGTTGTTGCCTTTAGACAATAGTATGTTTGTAGTTATAAAATTAATCATAATAGAATCAAATAAGGTTTTGTAAAACTTTTGTAGTCCAGAAGGAACCAATTTAATGTAAATAGTTATGTTACTCGTTTTTCAAAGAAACATTTTAAATACAGCTGTTCTTAAATTTAAAATGACTATTATAATAATTAGACTTAGGCACATATGCAAAAAAAGTAAAAAATATGCGCAAAAATATGCATTAAGTATGCATTTTTTAGACAATATTCATAATGTCAATGGAATATTTAATAATAATATATTAATTAATGTTTATTTTAATAATTAGAAGTCAATTTATAGTTATTTAACCAACAAGTGTATTAATAAGGGCGATTAACAATTGAGATATTTTGAGTTAATGTTCGAGATTGTTAATCGCCATTTTAATTCACGAGTTCGTTACAAAACTTTTCCGTCGACAGTACTTTTCAGAAATAAAGATATCTTAGTTTAAATTTTTATTTATTTAACGATAAACAACAATTTTTTTAGCTTTCATTAACTTTATTCAAAGTTTGATTTTCCTTAGTGGTAGTTTTATTATTGTAAACATTAATATTCGAAATAGTACAATTACTGATATTAAAGGAAGGTATTGATAAATGATTATCTGCTGTGTAGCATTTTGACAAATTTATATTTAAGTCTTCTTAGATCTCTGTAAATTCTGTGATAGAAGAAGAAGCGGTGGTGCTGAAGGAATTACTTTGACAAGGTTTAGTGGTATTTTGTCCCAAGAGTTTTTCGGCCGTCTCAAGTTTATTCTGCATAGAATTATCTATATAACCTTCTGCTACAGCAGTCGATTTCCAGCCACCTAGTCTTTTAATAGCTGAAAAGTCTGCACCACGGTCACACAGAATTAAGGCAGAGGAACGTATAAAACAATGCCCAGTGTAGAGATTTTAAGAATTTAGCAATAACGGAAGGAATTTTGGAAAACGTATTTATGCCAACTGGCTGTGTGGAATATTTGTTATTTTTATAAAAAATAATTTTAAATTTTTTAGTGGGAATATAAATAGGTATATGTTTGGTTGCCTACACCACAGGTCACTGCCAATCACAGAGCGTTTAATTAATTTATGCAAGCAATGTATGTTGTGTTGCCTATAATGAAATCGTTCATTAATAGAAAATCATTCATTAATAGGGTGTCATTAATCAATGATTTTGAGGGTGTTAAAATTGATCAGAAATGGACGGTCGACGGAAAAATAAATTTAAAATCCAAGTAGGTAATTGTAATGTACTAATTAATTGTTATCAAAGTAGTAAAAAAGTAAAATACTATTCCTTAGAATTATGGAAACAATAAATGACAAAGACCAAACGTTTTTCAAAATTTTCCAATAAAAACTTATGGCTTCTATTTGTGTACATATATTTGTAAGTTGAGAAACTTCTTCTTTCCACATCAACGGATGTAATGGGAGCATATTTTAAATTTACAAAAATATTTGATTCTAAATCTATTTCTTCGAAAAAGTTACCAACAAGAAGGTCAGATACATCAGTAGGTTTCTGAAAACCATTTTTTTTTAATTACTGTTTTAAATTTTTTTAAAATATGTTTTCCAGTGTCACCTTTAACATTTTGAAAGCAAATCTAATTTCTTTTATTAAGTCTATGCGTTCTACCAAGGCCAACTTTGATGATTCTAATTAAGTAATAGTTTTTTGAAGTAAACTAAAATTTGATTTAATGAATCAGTTGCTGCTGAAAACGTTGTTTAAAAATTTATTCATCCGTTAAAGAGTCAATTATATTTTTTAAATCTACGAAATAGTCTGAATAGAAAAAAGCGGCTTCCAACCATGTTCCCCATGATATTAGTACGGGTTCTGGTGAAGGTGGAATATTTGGAAGCAATTCTTTATAAAGTTGAATTATGGGAGATTTCAGTAATACTTTTTTTTTGCTAGGTATCAGGGAGTTTACAAAAGAAAACTTTTTTTCTTCTTCCGCACCTCTGTTTATTCCATTCGCTAAACAAGTAACATATATTAAGTTTGAATAAAATATTTTTAAATTTTGTCCTTGCCTTGATCATATATGGTGCAGCATCGAATAAAAAAAGCAATAATTTATGACTAGAAACAGCTGCAGAAAGAAAAAAATTGATATTTTTTCTGGGATTACTAGGATTTTGGTAAGAACTGACCGTTTAGAACACCAATCATTAAATGAGCGATATATCTTCCTGACGAATCAGTGGTTTCACCAACACACGTAGAAGTAATTGCCACTAATATTAGTTTTTATATTATCTATTACAACAAGTTGACATGGTTTCTCTTTAGAGTCCGTTCACATGGAATATTCAATTTACAATATTTTTTTAAAAAAGAAGGTAAGTTTTCATCGGATAATTTTGAAAGCGGTATATTTGAAGAGATTAATGCACGGCACAAGTCTTCATTAAAAATATCTTGTTCGTTTCCTTCTTTGGAACTTCACCGAAAAGATTTAGAAACCGAAGTTTGATATTTTTCTCCAGATTTAGTTTTGTGTTTTTAGGCTACATGTGACTCAGTTCTAACATGTTGATCTATCTGAAATTCCGTTTCACATGCAACCTATAATAGATTTTTTAATATAAACAACTACAGTTAGAACCGATTTCTTTATAATCTTAAACTAAAGGCATGAATAGAATAAATTTCATTTAAATAACTACACCATTATTGCATGACATTCACTGATATTTCAGCAATAGTTGAAATATTTATTTTATAATAAAACATACATAAATAGGTATTGGTATTATATTAAAATTTGATTATATTATTCCTGTTTTATTAGCGTTAATTGATGCAATCATTAATTGTACTTGCAGCAAGACACTCCGCAGCCGGTTTAGAAGTTTTCACTTGGAGAAAGACAAGTTTCATGCGGCAGGTAGTTCCTCCTTCTTATCAAATAGAGGTTGTGAATCGTGCAATTATCAAAGTTTCCTCTTACGTTCACTTAGTGAGGTATTCAGCTATTTTGTGGTGAAGGAAGCTGCGGGGTGTGACTTCAGTCGGACGAGTTGTTCGGCGTGATTATGTAAAGGGTGACGGTGGTCTTTAACTTGTTTTTTTTCTCGGCCTCTGCAGCTACAGCTCTTTTAATTGTAAGTAGAGCTATTCCTAAGCTAAGTAACTACCATACTCTTCTGGAGGACTCTGGAGCCATGAGAAGTCTATGATTGTCTGGAAGGATACTTTTTTTTGGAAGTCTGTAATATACCTTGAAATGAACAACCATCAATTCTTTGTTGTATACCTCATCGGTCGAGATCCTCCCATCCTCCCAAATTTTATAATTTTTCAATAACCAATCTTCCGTCTGAAGGTGTTGATTTTGTTTCCTTGGGCAAGTCCACTAAATTTTCTAGCCACTCCAGTCTGTGTCTTTCACTACATTTTTTAAAAATTTTCTTGTTTATTGTTCCCAATAATCGAGATGTTGATTTTCTGATAATAATTTGACGCAACTTTAAGAACATTAAGAAAAAACTAAATTTGACAAAATTTTTTGTCACAAAATTAAATGTAAAACAAAATATACTTCTTAATTATACCATCCAAAAATTTTCTTTCTTTTCTGTTTTATTTCTTACTTTTTCTTTTTAATTTTTTACCTGTTTTTTTTTAATTATTTTATTTAATGTTTTTTATATTCTCTTTACCTATTTATTCCATTTTTATTCGTTTCTTAACTAGTTCGCTTAATTAATGACACGGCTTTCGTTTTCCACATTTGATTTTCAGACTTTAAATTGGTGATAACAATAAAGACTTTCTTTTTTGCATGTCCTGCATGTGGGTATTAGGAAGAGGACATAAAATGCAATTAAGTATCAAGGGGTCGTATTATGTTTTGCCTTTCCTTTGGCAATTAGGTATTATACGTAATGCTTGCATGGTCAGCGAAGTGTTCAGTGATTCTGATAAAACTCACAACTGAAACCAGTAGCGTACCAAAAAAATTTAAAAATATTTACTAAAGCCAGTATCGGTATTTAGAAATAATTTTGAGAAATACATTATGTTTTAAAATAAACTATATCCGAACCTACATTGCATATAAAACCAGTATATTGATTAATAGTTATAAAAAAAACCATTCAAAGAGCTGTTTGTTATAATTATACAATAGAATATATATATATATATATATATATATATATATATATATATATATATATATATATATATATATATATATATTATTGTGATATTTAAAGTCTTGGTGAGCCAAGCTATAATTAGCTAATTAATTTTTTTGATTAATTAAAATTATTTAAATGATATGATTATGACTCTATCACAATTTTTAATTCTTTTATCTCAGGGTTAAATTCGTGCTTCAATATCTATGCTATTACATGTGAAAGGTAAGGTCCAGAGAATACCGGAATAATAAAAAACACATATGATCTAACACTATATATTGAAATAAAAATAATGAAATAATTCACACTCAAAAGTTTTCAATAAACAAATCTCATATAAGGATTCTCAAAATTTTGTTCTCCGTACGTGAACAATCAAAATTAATGGTACAAACAATATTAATTGAAAACTCAAAATCCCAAACTATTCTAACTCTCCTAATCAAAATATTTATATCCTTTCTAAATTACGTGTAAAAATTGTGTTATCAATAAAAGAAAAAAACTGCAGAAAACAAAAATATCTCTCTCTGATGATGAGTGGTCCAAATCCTTGTTCCTTGTAGACTGTATTATCTCCTCTCAACCGCTCCCTATGTAATCAGCAATCTTACAACAGATTGTTGCAAGTATATCGTCCTTAATGATCTCCTTCAAAATCAACAATCATTCACATTATGATAGCCTTTCTCCTCTCGATAAACTGAATCTCTCGTTGGCCTGAGTGAAAAATGACTCTTGGAATATCTTCTCTTTACGATAAACTGAATCTCTCGTTGGCCTGAACAGTGACTCTTGGAATATAAGTAGGAAAATATGACTTACAATATTTTGCTGCTTCAGCTTCTGTCAGATACACTAACTCCACAAAAACTCACTAACATTCAACACTACTGCTTGCTACTCTTGGGAACCACCAGAGAACAATCACTGTTCGTCTTACAGACTTGGAAAACCAACTGATTCCCTTTTCTCTCTCCTCAATCTCGCTAAACTTTTTCCTACATACTTATCCCACCTTTTTCAATCTCCGCCAATCAAAACTCGTCACAATTCCCCCATTTTTTCATTTCGATAACAAACAAATTTTTACCTATAATTATAAAATTTCCTAAAACTTATTTACAAATAATATTTTCTATAATTCTTAAAAACTAACAAAAACCTCTTTCTAAAATCTCTTCTATTTGTCTCTAATCACTGCATTAATGTATTTTGGAAAACCCGTTTCAATTGTCTTTGGATTTCACTTAAAATTATGCGGGTCACTCAAGTATAACAAAGAAATAATTTATGTATAGCTTACATTTTGTTTAGTACAGGTAATCCAAGAATTTAATAATTTTCCTTCTTCGAAATGTTTGTTGGATATTATCCTACTTATCTGAATTATTTTAATGTTTTTGAACTTTGAAATATTTTTAAACAAACCAATATTTTTCTCGATTTTACATATCATAATATATATATATATATATATATATATTGATTTATAGTATCAGCAATCGGTCTGTAGGAAATAAAACTAACTCTATTTGTTCTGTCTCAATATTTCGTCACGATTTTGTGACTTCTTCAGGAGAAAACTGTAAATTTATTAGAATAATTAATTATTATATGTAAACAAAGTGAATATTTCAATACTTACAACTATAAGAATAAAAATTTAAATTTTTTATTTAGGAGTTATGGTAACCGCAATATTTTATAGAGTGAATTCCCATTGTACAATTTTTAGTAAGTTAAAATAAACACTTATTATGACAGTATTATCCATATTATAAAGTGGAAAGATGGAATTAATAGTACATAATTGAGAAAGAATCAGGAACATGGTAAATTGATCTATAAAATGTAATTGATGGTATGTAGTCAGTTATTGTAATACTGATATTTATGAATGGAATAAAATTATAGGTACAGTTACTAGAGAATTACTAAGTTTGTTTTTAAAGGTTAAGATCTATTATATTATATATTGTTTATAATTGATAGATTCAGGAGTTTTATTAATGTGTACCATTTCAAGGAAAAGCCGATTTTTATAATTATCAACTTGTTCCAAGATTTTTACATTATTAAAGTCAAAGTTATGTCCTGTCTTCAAGTGGTAGTCCACTAAGGCACAAGAGTTTTTTCGTATGTTACAGTCACTTTTGTTTTGAGTGACACGTTGTTTAAGCCACTGTTGACTTTGACCAATATAACAACTTTGACATTGACTGCAATTTATTCTGTAAATTATATTACTCATTAATGAATTTGGAGTTTTAACTTTTATTTTTGAGAATAACCTTGAATTTAGAAGTGGATTGTATTTAATTAATTTAATGTTCGGAAATGTTTTGAAAACTGGGACAATTTGGTCTGTTAAATTTTTTATGAAAGGTATTTTTTTATATGAAACTGGTTGTGGATTATTTATTAAAGCTCTATTGTAAAAGTCAGTGTTATAAATAAGTTTTTTAATATATGTTTTGGGTAGCCATTGTTTAAAAACATTTCAAAAAGTTTCTTTAAATTGAGAAAAAAAAACATCAAAGACAATCAATTTCGTTGGAAATGAAAATTGCAATTTTAGATCGCTTAGGAAAACGAGAAGAATCTACCGCAATTAAAAAACATTTTAATTGATGCGAATCAACTGTAAGAGCAATTAAGAAGAATGAAGTTGGTATAAGAAAATCTATAATTTCTGGTACAAAATTAAGCGCCAAATTTTTATCCTAAAGGGATGTATTACTAGAAAGAACAGAAAGAGCCATCGCAATTTAAATTGAAGAACTAATACAAAGAAGAATTCCTGTAAGTGATTATTTAATCCAGGAAAAAGCTCTTCAGTTTTATGAGTTAATGAAACAGTCAGAGCCACCAACTTCCACTTACCAAGCTGATAAAAAAATTTCAGCTAGCAAAGGATGGCTAATCGAATTTATAAAAAGAAATGAATTTCATAATATCAAGATCACAGGAGAGAGTGAAACAGCAGATAAAGCAGCAGCAAAAGTATTTCCACAGTAGCTAGCGAAAAATATTGAAGATGGGGACTATTGTGCCGATAGTCCCTAAGCCCCGAAGTACTCTGTGTTAGAAAAGCACAGAGTACTTCAGAGCTTGGTACCCCTACCCTTTATTAGCTGCTGTTTATCTCCTACTTTCATTTCACGAAATACCTATTTATTCCCTTCTATCCTACACCTAAATACAAAAGAACAATAAATAAACTACCTACTACTGAAGGGTGTTTGAAAAACAATGACATATTCATAAAAGTTGTAGAACAAAATTGCACAAACTCAAGCCATTCACAAGATCACTACGACCGCCTAGAATTTGAAATGAAGTAAAATCTATACTGAATAATGTTGCTAGAGATACATCAGATGATACGAAAGAAAACAGGAATGGATATCAGATAACAGCTGGTGCAAAATAAGGAAAAGAAAGCAACTGAAAGCTAGAGGACTAAGATATGGGAATGAAAGGGAGGCCTATTAAGCGTTGGATATCGAAATAAAACGGCTCTTTTAAAAAGAGGAAAATGGCACAAAAATGGGAAGTAATAAAACAAAATAAAACTAAAACTAGTGACATGTTGAAGAAAATAAAGCAGTTAACGAGCTTATTTGCTCCAAATAATAACCCTATCAAAAGAAAGAACGAAATTCTACTCACTACCAAACAAAATATCTTAAAAAGATAGGAAACACTGCAAAAATTTGATGACTGAGGAAAATGTAGAGAAGTCACCATTAGTTTTATTTAACAAGATCCCTTTAAAAGAGAGCAAAGCTACCGAATCAGATGATGTGCCCATCGAGTTATTAAAACTCATTGATAAAGATGTTATTTCTTGTAATGGTTGAACTCTTTAATCTAATATATCAGACTTCCACAATCCCCAGACAATGGCTGCAATCGACCTTTGTGACTATACTCAAAAAGTCAAGTGCAATATCCTGCTCATATCACAGAACAATAGCTTTAATGAGTCACACACTAAACATTTTTGAAAATAATACGCAGCAGAATTGTTAAAACTCTTGAATATGAAATTAGTGACACAAAATTCGGCTTTAGAAATGGTATAGGCACAAGACCATACCATTTCATTTTGTTCGGTTTAAATGTGCTGACCCAGAGATGCATGGATATGAATCAGAACATGTGCTTATGTTTTGTAGATTTTGAAAAGGCGTTTGATAAGGTTACATATAAAAAGCTTGTAGAAATATTAAAAATCAAAAATATTGACAGTCGTGATATGAAAATTATATCTAATCTATGTATGTGTGTGTGTGGTTGGGATATTGACTGCGAAACCTATGGTTTCATTCGCCTAATCACGTTTGACTTTAATTCTTGACAATGGATTAAAATAAAATCTATTAATATTTAATATTTTCATTATTAATATTTTAAAAACAATATAACTACGGCAAATCTAATCTATGTATATTGGAATCAAACTGCCAAGGTAAGAGTTGACAACCAGAACACACGAGATATCAAAATACAGAGAGGAGGGATTAAAGAAGAAGAAGGTCCCTTTAATTCGATGTGTAACGATTATCTATCTATAAATATATATACAGTATACTCCCTTTATAACGAACACGGTTATTACGAGGTTTCGCTTATAACGAGGTACATTAGATGTCCCGTGAAATTTCTATTGAGCTATAACCCTTTATAGCGAGGTAAATTTGCTTATAACGAGAGAAAATAAGATTGAAAAACGTGTTTTTTACGTTTTGGCCCGGCCGTAGCTATAAATAAATACCCTTTTTAACTGCGGGCCGCCCGCAATAAACTTCTTACAATTTATGATTCTTAGTCGGAAATGTAAAATTTATGATTCACAAGTGTCATTGTATTGGGTTGACCATTCACACCTAATAATATGGGTCCTAATAGACAAGATGTGGAAAGTGTTTTAAAGGTTGTCAGAAACTTTATCCAAGGACAAAACGCAAATGAAGAAGCATAAAACTGTTTCACATCTTTAGAAAATATGATAGATAGAATACTGGACAATTTAAAGCGGTCAAAAATGACAAAATAACTTTATACGCTTTATACATATTTACAGAATACAGATTTTTTGTTTTAACATATATCATTGACAGTAAAAGTAAACAACTCTTTTTTGTTTTAATGCATTTCATTGACAATAAAAGTAAACAACTTTGTTTTAAAAACGCCATTCAAACAAGACGCCATTAGCATCTTATATTGCTCCGAATGGCTTCAATATAGAAAGTTAATGTTTTAGAAAACTACATATTCATATGTATGCACAATATTATTGTTGTTGGATATAACGAGATCCGCTTATAACGAGGTAATTAGTCTGTCATTTCAGTTCTCGTTATAGAGGGAGTCTACTGTATATATATATATATATATATATATATATATATATATATATATATATATATGTATAAATATATATTAATAACCATTATGTACCACCCATGGAAAAGACAACCGAATAGTCCCTTCGGACGAACATCGACATCGCGGAATAGTCTCTAGGACAAAGACAGGAACAATGGCTTGCGGTAAATCGTTTGACCCGAGGCAAACTGTAAACAAGCCGTTCGTTTTGCTGTCTTCGGTAACTTTCTGTGTTCCCACACTTGTAGGGGGAAATGTGACACTGCACACGTCAACACTATACGGACCCACCTACATCCCGAATTTTCCAATAAAGATAAAATGAATTACCAACTCAAAAAAAAAACACGACACTCATTCTGTTTTATTAAATTAAAAATTTTATAGCAGTCGCCGCAATAAAAATATATTAAAAAGAAATTTTAACAAAAGAAAAAAATATGAACGATCTCTAGATTAAAAGTTTATATATTGTACATGCTTTCAGTATTTAAACAGTAATATATAATCAAAATTAAAATATACATATATGAAACCGAAACCGAAACTAAACATATCAAATACATTCTTTAATATTTTTTATTAAGTATTTATTATTAACAACAACTTATTTTGTAAAAAAAATATGACATATTCCTTCAGCAATCAGGGGAAACATTTAAAAGATGTGTACTAGAGCATACAATCGTTAAATTTGATGTTTAAGATTCTGTTACCGATTACAAAAACGCTTGTGAAACGCTCCCTAATAGACCCATTGGTCAGAGAAGAAGAGGAAGACCCAGAAAAAGGACACACACAGGGTTGTAAACCCAGAATGGTGATGAAAACGCTTGTGATACGATACACTAGGACAAGGCTATGGAAATTTCCTAGAAGATGGGATGTGAGGGAAGATATCCATTTATATTGGAACCAGTTTTATTTTATTACAATTGTTGTGAGTATCACAAGGACTGTGAAGAAGGACATCTTTAATAGTAAGCAAACACAACAGGCTTTAGCTGCAGTGGTAACGGAGAACTTTGGATCAGACGGGCTCAGGCAAGAAAAAAATTACAATTGTTGGAAGTGTATTAGAAAAAATACACACATATTTTTTATCCAAAAGTTATGATTCCTTATCGTGGTGGAGATATATATATATATATATATATATATATATATATATATATATATATATATATATATATATATATATATATATTAACTCTGGGTATCTATAAATATATAATATCTATATATAAAGAACCACCTTTATCTCAGTATGTCTGCCTGCAGCATCTCCAATGGGCAGATCATGTATTTAAGATAGAAGAAAATAGGCTTCCAAAAAAAAACTGTGTTGAATGTAAGAATGCAGGGGAAGAGACCTGTTGGAAATCCAAGAAAGCGAGGGGAAGATTATGTGGATGATGACGCCAGAAATCTCCTTGGTAGTCGATGTTGGACGAAAATGGCTATATATCGTAATGGATAGAGAGGTTTGATGAGGGAGACCAGGGTTTTAATTGGGATGCAGAGCCATAGGATGGATGGATCAGGCGACATTAAGTTTCATTAACGTTCTCTCGTTACACAGGGATCTGCAGAGTGTAACCATCCATTCCATAGTTTCTTGTGGAAAAGAAAGGATAACAAACAAAGAAAGCAATCTGCTTTCTTTATTTAGAGTTATCTGGAAAATGATGAACTGAAGATGAAGAGTGGGTTAATCATGTTAAGTAAGCAGCTGGCAGGCAAGCTAAAGAGCATACCACTCGTACTAATAACGAGCTGCCGAAAAAAATCCCAATTTAAATAGGCCATGGAATAAGCCTTACTTCTTTCGGATGGTCACACCCATACAAGAAATTTAAAAGAAATATTAACATAACCTAATTTTTAGACCATTGATCAACAGCTAGACCACACGCTAAAACAATAGTTGACGAATACCAATGTGGCTTTTGTAGGTAGAAGTCAACAATAGACCAGATCTTCTTTCTACGACAGATCCTTCAAAAAAAGTGAATGATCATCGACACACCTTATCGCTTCATAAATACTGAAAGCGCATCATCATAATTAATCAACCAATCGTGTCCACTGCTGGACATAAGCCTCCTTCAGTTCTTTTCAGTATTCTCTACACTAGTTGGTGGTCGTTCTTGGCTTCTTTTATAGTTTCTAGGCCTACATTCCATGATTTGTTATCTTTAATCTTTAATATAATTTAATAAAATATTTAATAGCTGCATCAAAAGTATACTACTTTACGTAGCAGAAACATGGAAACAGAACTAAACTACAACTAAACAACTGCAATATTTTGTAAACAAATTTTAAAAAGAATCCTGAAAATATAACAAAAGCCCAACAGAATCACTAATACAGACTATACTAAAGAACAAAAACTAACTTATCTACTAAAGGTAATAAAAAAAATAGAAATGGATTGGCCATACGTTTCGGGAAGATCCAAGCAATATAGCGATATAAGCACTTATATACCAACGAGAGAGGAAAAGAAAGAGGAAGACCAGACAACAGCTGGAAAAGAACTGCAACGAGAGAACAGAGAAAATTGGACTAAGAAGGGACGAAGTCAAATACAGATCAAGAAATAGAAGAGAATGGAAGGAACTAGTACACAGTGTATTCAGAGAATGAATAGGAAAGAAGATGTGCTGACCCGGCCAGTCAGCAATCTTATACTTTTGGCCAAAAAACGCATAAGCGCCCAATACTTCACAAAAAAGGACGGAACTAGAGACAGGGGGAGATAGGTTTAACGTATGAAAAAGAAGAAGAAGAAAGTTTCTAGTACTCACTAATAAATTTGTAAGTTATTTTCAATACTCCATTTTTACCATTTGTCAAATTTATAAACATAATAAACATGTTTGTGATGCATTCAACACTGTTGTGAATCAACCGAAAGCTATTTTCTTTTTCAGTAACAATACATTTAATATAATGATCTGTCTTTTAACTAAAATATCTTTTAATTATGTAATATTGTAATAATTATGTAATAAGCTCACTTAAGCTTGTATCATAAAAAGAAAATTATTTTTTAATATGAATCAAAGTATCCGGAAACTATAATTAATATTAACTATATTAATATTAGTCTAATGAAGTTGTCAAATATTAAAATTACATAAAACATCTGATATTGATACAATTTGTGAATTTTACATAATATTAAGTAATTTTTATGTGAATCTCATTAACTAACAATTTTTTCTTCTCTTTTTCTTCACGTGCCTTCTTTGATTCGCAGTTTGTTTATTATCTCTATTTGAATTTTGGATATAGCTGCGATAGTTTATTGGACTTGTAGCTGAGATTATTATTATTTTACGATTTTTAATTCTTGTTCTTTAAAGATATATCACAAGCAGATTTTAATGTGCTTTTAATGGACTTTCTAAAAATATCTGTTTCTATTAATCCCTCCTTTGTTTTTAAAAGTGAAAGCTATTATCAAGATGGACCTTTCCCGATACAGGTAGTATTAAGCGGAAAACAGTTCTTTCTAAGAGATAATAGAAATTTTGAAATATGAAGTGTAGTACATTGCTCCACAATAGCAATGGAATTTTTTTTAATTAGTTATATCTTTTTTGGAAAAAATGATGAGTTTAAAGATTATTTACTTACGTAAACCAAAGTTAAAAATGTCTTACAAAGTCTCTCTACTATTTTTCTTCTTCTTTAAATGCCATCTCTGCGACGAAGTTTGGCAATCATCACGGCTATTCTGACCTTCGAGGCAGCTGCTCTGAACAATTGTCTTGAGCTGCAACCAAACCACTCTCTCAGGTTCTTCAACCAGGAAACACGTCTTCTTCCTACGCCTCTCCTACCCTCTACTTTTCGTTGAATTATGATTGTTGTATGAATTATATTGTATCTTTCGCCTCTCATCACATGTCCGATATATTTCAATTTCCTTTCTTTTATTGTATTATCCATTTCCCTCTCTCTGACTATTCTTCTTAACACTTCTGTATTCGTGACTCTATCTACCCATGGAATCCTTAACAATCTTCTAAATGTTCACATTTTAAACGAGTTAAGTCGATTTATTGTATTCCGGTTTAATGTCCATGATTCAGCTCCATAGTAGAGTACACTGTGTACATAGCATTTAATTAGCCTTATTCTGAGGGCCAATGTCAGATCTTTGCTGCATAAAATCTTTTTCATTTTCACGAAGTTGGCACGTGCTTCTGCAGTATAATCGTTATTTTCTGTGATTATCGTTCCCAAGTAAGTATATCTTTTTACTCTCTCAATCTGCTGGCCGCCTACCGTTAATATTTCGTTTGTATTGTTGTTCTTGCTAATTTTCATGAATTTGGTTTTTTTGATGTTAAGAGAGAGTACGTATTCTCCACTATATCTTAATATTATGTTCATTATTCTTTCTAAGTCTTCCAAGTTGTCGGCTATTATGACTGTATCGTCGGCATGCCTAATGTTGTTAATTAAACTTGTGTTCACTTTTATTCCGACCGTCTCGTTTACCAAAGCTTCTTGTATGATTTCTTCTGAATAAGCATTAAACAATAACGGCGACAGTATGCAACCTTGCCTGACCCCTCTCCTTATATCCACTTCTTCTAACACTTCTCTTCCAATTTTCACATTTGATCGTTGGCTGTAGTATAAATTTGATATCAATGTTACATCCCTCACATCCAGATTCTTGTTTTTGAGTACTTCTATAAGTCGGTCATGTTTTACCTTATCGAATGCCTTGTTGTAGTCTATAAAGCATACATAAAGATCTCGATTAACATCCAAACATCTTTGGGTCAGAACGTTAAAAGAAAATAGTGCCTCTCTTGTGCCCACTCCATTCCGAAATCCAAACTGGGAATCACTAATATCCATCTCCAACTTAGCGTGTATTCTATTATGGATGATTTTTAGCAGGGTTTTTAAGGTATGTGACATTAGACTGATCGTTCGATAATTACTACATTCTTTGGCATTTACTTTCTTTGTAGAAAAATAAATGTTGATGTCAGCATTTCACGTGGAATGATTCCTGTGGAATAGATTGTGTTCAGTAGTTGGACTAAAAGATCTATGTTTTTTTCATTGACCAGTTTTAGCAATTCATTTGGTATTTCATCTGGACCAGCAGCTTTATTATTTTTCATGGACTTTACTGCATGCATAACTTCTGACTTTGTTATTTCGGGTCCCTCGTCTTTACTCTGATTATCTTCATATGTAATCCTGTCTCTGGTCATGGAATAATTCCTCTATATATTCTTTCCATCTTCCTAATTTTTGTTCTGTCTCCACTAAAATTTTTCCTTGTTTGTCCATTAGTATGCTTGAGGTTTTTTGTTTTGCTACCCCAGCTAATTCTTTAACTTTCTTATGGAAATTGAAGTTATCATATTTGTTTTGTAAGTCTTCTATTTCTTGGCATTTTCCAGCGAAATAAGTCTCTTTAGCTTCTCTTATTTTCCTTCTTATTTGATTATACAGCTATTGATACTTAGTTATGTTGATATTCTTTTGCCTTCTTCTGTCCTCTATCAGTTTCAAGATTTCTTCTGTCATCCCATCTCCTTTCTTGCATCTGGTTGTTGTGAGTTCTCTGCGACTTGGTTCGATAATTGTATTTTTAAAGAATTGCCACTGTTGTTGCCACACCATCAATTGATTCCGGTGTGGATTCTAGGATTGCATTAATTTCTTGTTTCAGTTTTTCTTTGACGTCTTCTGATTCTAATTTCTGTATGTTTAGTTTATCACTTTTGTAGCTTTTTTGTTTTTTTTTTTAAGTGAAGTTGGAATTTTGCTACAAGAGGATTGTGGTCCGACGCCACGTCTGCACCTGGGTACGCTTTCACCGATTGTATTGCGTTTCGGTATCTGTGGTTTATTAAAATATAGTCAATTTGGTTTCTAACCATTTTATCGACCTTGTCAGCTAGAGATTTCCAATTGTAAAGGCATCGTTTAGGCAGTTTAAACAAAGTATTCATTACCGCAAGATTATGTTCTAGGCAGAATTCTATAAGGCTTTCTCCTCTCTCATTTCGAACACCGAGTTCATATGGTCCTACAGTAGACTCACATCTTCCTTCTCCAACTTTGGCGTTAAAATCGCCCATGACTACTGTTATATCTCTAGATGTTGTATTTCGTAGGGTTTTTTTGAAGGTCATCGTAAAATTTTTCAATTTCGTCCTCTGTTTTATCGGCGGTTTTATCCACTATTAAAAACTATTAATTTTGAGTTAAGTTTTAATAATAACTTATGCATCTGTCTTCAACATTAATTGTTGCGGCATAATGTGGTGATATAATTTTATAAGTTTTAATAAATATCGTGAGAGATATGACAACAGATTAGATACAGATAGAACAAAACGTGGGAAAGAGACATGGTAAGGAACAAGTCATGGGAAAGTATGGAGTCTGTGAGAGAAATTAAAAGGGAGAAGGACGCAAAGTTTGCACCCTACCAAAACATGAATATTGCAAATACATTCTTTAAGAAAAAAATCAAACAGAAAATGGACTTGGGTAACACCAAATGGAACCACTAAGAACGAAATTGACTTTATTCTAGCCTAAAAGACTGCTACAATAAAAGATGTCAGTGTAATAAACAAATTTCAAATCGGTAGCGACCATCGACTAATCAGAGCAAAAATTGTTCTAAATCTGAAATTAGAAAGAATAAAATTAATCACAAAACTAACAGTAACCGGTGTAAATATTAACAGTGTGAAAGAAAACTCAGATCACTACCAAAGGACAATTGATGAAAGATTACATGACCAAACCTACAGCTCTCAATTAATGGAAATCATCCTTTTAGTACCAAAAAGAAATCGGAGGCACGCAACAACAAAATAAACATAGTAAAATGTCTGATAAAACCAAAATAATGCTAAAACAAATAATGGAAACGAAAGTAAGTAGCAATATACAGAGAATACAATACACAGAACTTTGTAAGATGATAAGGAAAATTATTAAGGTAGACATAAGAAAATACAATAAAAGTCTGGTTGGAAATGGAATCGAAAACAGAAAAACTATATGAAAATAAGAAAAGTATTAATCATTAGAAAGAAGCAAATCGTTGCTCCAACAAAAGAAAACACCAGAATTACATGGAGACATGAAATAACACAATTCGGGACTAAATTCTACAACCAACTATTCAAAGCCCTTAAAACACTTAAACACCCTAAAGAATATTAGAGAATCGTGACCAGAAATGAAGAACGACTACATAAGGGAAGC
The DNA here is from genome assembly GCF_040954645.1 of Diabrotica undecimpunctata. Lineage (NCBI taxonomy): Eukaryota > Metazoa > Arthropoda > Insecta > Coleoptera > Chrysomelidae > Diabrotica > Diabrotica undecimpunctata. The sequence goes on from NC_092812.1 coordinate 56,621,634, forward strand.
TGCACCATAATCGGTAGAATACGCTGAGAATGATGATGATGATGATCTGCTTAAAAGTTTGACATTATTCTTCGTTCACAAATTGTTGAGAGCACGAAATATGCCTCAAACTCATAAAACGGTCGTAAATCATAGGCGTTCCTAAGGTGTTTATTCATTAAATAATAATATAATGTTTTAACACTGTTATATATAATATTGATATTTTAATACTAATATATTAAGCAAAAAACAATTAAAACTTTTACGACTAATGTTGGTTATTATATTATATTACCTAATAAAAATAAGAATTTAACCATTAACAATTTTGTTAATAAGAATACCTTATCTCTTTGGATATTTCAATACTAATCTTCGCGTTTAATCACTTTACTAGAAAACCTGGAATTCATATCCGAAGGTACTATTCGTTGCAAGATAATTAAGATGGAATTCCCCAGATTTTTAATAATATAATTATATTCGAAACTTAACTTGAAAGGGTGAAGTTATTACAAACGAAAACAATTTTTTTGTTTAGTACGTTTTTGATAGCATGTAATTAGCGTCTCGAATATTTCTTTTGCGAATTATATGCAGTGCGTGAGTGATTTTTTATTCCATATACCTACGAACATATACGTACCTTTCGCTCGTGCTCGTTTTGTTGGATTGTTTGTGATGGCTTCATCATCAAGTTTTACACCGGTACTGTTTCGTACACTCAGTAAGTCTGTCTATTCACCAAGAGAGAATACTCTTGTCCTGAATGTTCACGATGCTCTGGTTTCTCAGAATCCCTCCCACAAACACTGTTTGCAACATAGTCGAAAGTTGTGCCAACATGCCTAACATAGGAGAGTCAACTTTATATAGGTTCCTATCAGAAAGAAAAAAACACGGTATAGCTAACCCAAACACAAACGAAAACTTAAAGAGAGGGAAAAAGCCTATTGAAATTGATGAATTTGCCAAAAATGGTATTCGAAGGAAAATTCATGGATTTTTTTTCAAAAAATAAATACCAAACCTAAACAAAATTTTACAAGAAGTTAGAGACGACCCGGATTTGCCTCATATCGGACGAACTAAATTGTGACAAGTTTTAAAAGAATTAAATTTCCTGTGGGAGAAATCAGACCGAAAATCACTTTTGATTGACTGGGAGGAGAAGATGATGTTGGAGAAGAAATTATCTAAGATTCATACGAAAATTCCGGGCTGAAGAAAGGCCCATCTTCTACCAGGATGAAACGTGGGTAAACTCAGGTCATACTCTAAAAAAAATTTGGTCAGATAAAAATATATTAAGCTCTAGGCAAGCCTTTATGGAAGGTTGGTCTACTGGTATCTCCCCACCTTCTGGTAAAGACAGTAGATTAATAATTTCTCACATTGGCAGTGAAAAAGGATTTGTTAAGCTTGGTTTGTTGGAATTTCATTCCAAAAGCACAAAAGACTATCACGAGGAGATGACAGCTACAGCTGATGTTTTCGAAGAGTATTTTGAGCAAATGATTGAACACATACCACCAAATTCAATTATAGTATTAGATAGTGCACCTTATCATTTACGACTAGTAGAAAGACTTCTAACGAATGCGTGGAAGAAACAGGATATTCTTGACTGGCTGCGGAATAAGTATCTGCCTTACGAAGATGGAATGGTAAAAGCAGAACTTTTAAAAATTGCCCGGCAACACAAATCTAAGTTCAAGAAATACGTAGTTGACAAAATGGCGGAAAGGCGAAACATCACAGTCTTTAGACTTCCACCCTACCACTGCGAAATAAATCCAATTGAACTCATTTGGGCACAAATGAAAAGTTATGTGGCTAGAAAAAATACGTCATATAAAATACAAGCTGTACGTGAATTGTTATACGAGTCTTTATAACATATTACAAAACAAAACTGGAAAGATGCAGTAAGACATGTAATAGAAGAAGAACAAAAAATGTGGGATCTTGATAACATAATTGATGCTACCGTAGATATTATTAACCTAATTATTAACCCTCAAGACGACTCGGATTCCGAAGTTGATCCTATTTATTTTGAATTTGAATAGTTTTCTAATCGTAATTATATAAGGTAAGTAATAGTAGTTGTAATCGTAAGGTATTAAAGGGGAAAGGCGCAAAATGTCGCCTGTCAAAATGTTCAATGTATTTTAAATGCATCCATTTTTTTTTCAAATCCTGAGAAAACTAAAAAGCATTTTTGAAAAATTTAAAGGCAGAATGAAATATTTTTTAGAATAAATAAAAAGTTTCTTTTGCATGCAATATTTTCAATTAAAAATTATACTATATTTTCTCTTTTATTTTCACCCGTTACATAACATATTAAAATAAACATTGTAGAAGTCTTCAGGGACTTTCTGCCCTGAGTAATAATGTAATCTTTCATTCTGCGTTTAAATTTTTCAAAAATATTTATTAGTTTTCTCCGGATTCGAAAATAATGGATACATTTAAAACACATTGGAAATTTTGCCAGGCGACATTTGGCGCCTTTTTCCTTAATTAAATAAATGTATCTTTTACAAATGGCAAGAAACTTTTTATTTTTGAATAAAATAAATAAGTTTTATTAAAAAATACAATTTACATAAGTCCAAATTTAAAAAATATATTTATTTAGTTCAAATAAATGTTTCAATCATATACTCTACGACACTGGTCGTTCATCTCTAATCATTCAAAATACCCCCGTAATAGGATTATAAGGTATTGTATTCCTTCAGATATAAGGTGGGTTAGTCGAAAACGTCTTAAACCGTCAGTTTTAGGTTGGTTTTTACTATTATATCGTATTACCTATCCTCTCTGTATTTCAGTTTTCTAATTAGGGTTAAACTTGTAGTGAGCTATCAACAAATTGTGAACCGACTGTAGACTATTTTTATAGTTAATGTTGCTTTGTTACTACTACTAACATGGGTGTTTCTAACAAGGAACTGATTGATACGGTTTTTGTGCTTAGAGAGTGTAATAAAAATGTAATAGTAGCAACAAGAATTTATTATTAAGAAATGAACTTATAATCCACACACCACTCTGACCCACAGTCAAACAAGATGGTAGTTAAATGTTTTTCTGCTGGAATTCTTGAAAAGTAGACTATTTGACCTTAACTTTTTCGGGACTCACGTAAACGGAGAAATGTTTCTACATTTTTTGGACAAGGAATTACCGGAATTATTGGAAGCAGTACCGTTGAACATACTTAGGAGTATGTCGATATTATATGACGGGGCTCTAGTATATCACAATTTTTTAGTGAATGAGCATTTAAATGATAATTTTCCTGGAAGATGAATTAGAATGGCCTCCACGATCTCTAGAGTTAAACAGATTAGACTTTTTCTCTGGGGCTATATAAAAGACAAGGTGTATGAAACACCAGCTACAAGATATAAAGAAGATAATTAGAAATTAATGTATATGATTAAACAGAAATATATTAAGCCGCTCTTTTGAAGATCGCTTGCAATTATGAATGGACTCCAACGAAGGTCATTTTGACCATGCATTATAAATTCAATGATTTTCTTGTTATTTTTCTTAAGTAAATACATTGTTTGAACTTAAATACTAACGTTAATACTGAACTGAAAATAATAATCTAAATTTTATAAGGGGCATAAAATTTAGATTTTGTATCAAGATTAGGATAAGAGTATCTATTCTCTTCATAGTCTAATTATTGTCAAGTCGTAGTTAATGGGTATCTTTTATTAATATTTTACACACCAAAAATCTTGACTACTTATCTATTTTGATATCTCATTAAATATTAACGAATTAAGGATCAGTGTAGATTATTATGTATTTTTTTTAATTATTATAATAATATATATTTTAATATAAAATAATATTTTATTACAATACTAAAATATAGAAGATTACACAAGTAGAAGACAAGTTATAACAAACGGTGTTCGAGAAAAAAAAAGAGATTACTTGAAAAAGTAAGATCACTACAAAATCCACAAGGAAAATAATTCCTGCAACTGGCTGTATACCACGTATAACAAAAAGAGGTTAATCTTTGTATGTGGGTATATTTTATTTTATAAAAAATGCTTTTAATGTTGCCCTTTTAAGGGTTTTTATAAAATAAAATATACCCACATACAAAGATTAACCTCTTTTTCTTTAAGATCACTACGGTAATGAACAACCTCAATTTAAAATTCGTTGGAAGACAAAGCTTCAAGTATTTCCCGGAACTCCATACTTAACTTGTTTTCATGGAAATTTATGTTTGAAACAAAATAAATTTTTGTTTGTTTTTGTCACGTGCAGTGACTGTAAATTAATAGTAACTATCGGTCATACCTTTCTCTGAATTATAAACAATAAAGTAAGGGATATTTTAGATTTTCAAATCATTTTTGAATACACAAAACACACAGGTTTAGATGATATAACAGACTGTTTATAGGTTTATGTCATTGCGATCGATGTTCTTTTTTTGTTAACATTCTATTAGTTTTTCGTTCTTGACATCATCAAAGGCCTTTTTATAATCTATGAAACACAAAATGCATTTGTGTTTGTAACAGTAACATTGACGAAATGGCAAAAATTGCTATACTAAACAAAAAAACAACGCGTACCGTATGTTATAAGAAAGAAACTTCTTTTACTTGAGGCATTAAAAAGCAAGTCATATTTAATAACAAATCTTTTGAACACCGAAAAGATAAGGCAATGTTGCGTAAGCTGTTATCAAGAAATATTATAACAAAGTATAGATTAAAACGGAAAATCGCAAGCATGCTGTCTACGTCTAGATTAGAGCACATACAATGCAGCAATGTCAAAAGAAATAAAAAAATATGATGAGACCTTACGAATGAAACTTTATGAGACTTTTTTTCGAAATAGACAGCAGCAGCAGGTTATGCCCAAGAAAAAAAGATTTTATATCAAAAAAAGGCCAGAAGAAACAAAAAGGATTACTTGATAAGCCGTTACATAGAGATTTTATGAAAGAGAGTAATATTTTATGCAGCTATGCTTCATCGTACAGCCTTCTGCGTCCAAAGTTGGACATAGGCCTCCCCTAATTTCTTACAGTTTTGTCGGTCTTGAGCTTCCTGCAGCCAATTCACAGCGATTATTTTGACGTCGTCTGTCCCTCGTGTAGGTAGTCTACCTCTGCTTCTTCGGTCAGCTTGTAGTCTCCAAACTGTATTTTTTCTAAGTAAGCTATGCTTAAAATCGTGAATACAATTAAACAAAGAAAGCTTGAATATCTATACCACATATTGAGACACGATAAGTACCGTCTACTGAAATTGATTGTCCAGGGAAAAATAGACAGTAAGCGAGGGCCAGGCAGGAGAAGCGCCGCAAACAAGATCAGATTGCCATGTTAATAGCCTACGTTCGCAACGGACAGGGCACTTGAAGAAGAAGAAGCTATGCTTACTTCTGTAAAAATAGACCATTTCGGGTAGTTTTCCCTAATGTTAATAAAAGACACCTGTCTATGTACATAATGTTAAATGATATGGAGCTACTTATTAAAAAACTGAAAATTCTCACAACGATCGTGTGTTGGAACGTAAAACAAATAATTAAATCATTATGTTGCGAAGAAATGACAGAACAATGTGTAGAAAGGAAATGCCAAGATTGTGTTCAAAAGTAGACTAGATTTTTGAAGTTTAATGGAGAAGACGCGGCTACACGTTGGAAATGGAGTTCGAAAACTGAAAAAGTATGTATTGCTGGAAAAGAAAAAGCATGCAGGAAAGTCATTAAGGCTGAAATAAGAACTAACAAGTACAATGTTTACAGTTCTCTCCTCTCAAACACTGGCATTTTACATGCAAATCATCAGTACAAGGCTTCACAGAAAATAAAAAATTATCTGAAAGAAAATTAAGTTCTTGTAAACTTGGATTTTTCTGAGGACTATGTATGTAAATATGCAAAAGAAATTCAGTCCATGTATTTCCGAGTTCTGAAGAGCAGGCAGTACTTCATACTATAGTAGCATATAACAGCCAAGGAGACGAGGTATATTACAAAAAGCTTTTACATGATAACAGAAAGCCCGAGAAAAGATCCCACTGCTATAATGGCGCACTTGAGACCTGTTTTCAATATTTGGATTATACTGGTATCGGATTTGACTGTAATTGACTTCCTAAGAGACGCACCTTCGACCCAGTACCGTAATTTTGATCCAGAACTCGCTAAAAAAATGTCCAAAACATATAAATAACACACATTTCAATCAACGATTTAGAGCAGCACTTAATGTGCATCAACTAATTTACTAAAAAAATTCAAGCTGGATAATGTACTTTAGAAGACTTACATAATAATAATAATAATAATAATAATAAATGTCTTTATTAGCAACAGATTAAATTTTCTTTACAATGAAATATAATATCAGTAGGGCGAGATTCAGTTTGTGTACCACTGTGCAACAGCGGCACACAACTGCTCTTCCACCTAACCCCCTGAAAATAGGATAGATAGACTATATCTAAATAATGAAATTGTATTTACAATAAAACATAAAAATAATAAGTACATATTAAATTTATAAATTATAAACTATTTATTTTTTTTAATTCTTAAATTTTTAAATTACTGTTCAGCTAACAACTGCTCATAAATTAATCTCTTGAACTTGACTCTAGACAGATTTTTAATATTGTAGGACAAACTGTTAATATTGCAAGCAATTGAATATGAAAATGAACGTTTAAAAAAGGATGTTGTATGTTTAGGTAAGGTGAGGGTATTCTTGTGTCTAAGATTAAGATTATGAACGTCCGTCCTATAAGTTATTCGATTGTACAGGTATGGTGGAACTCTCTCTTGAATGATTTTATGGTAAAAACATAAAGCATGGAGTTTCCGACGATTTTTCATATTTAGCCACTTGACTACAGTGAAAACATGACTTATCCTTTGAAATTTCCTGATGCCAAAAATCAAACGCAAACAAGAATTTTGCAATTTCTGTATTCTCCATGAATCAAATTCAGTGAGACATGCATTGTAAAGCACGTCACAATAATTTAATTTTGATAATACCAGAGCATTACATAATAATGACTTTGTGGCCCTACTTAATAAATTGCGGCTTTGATACAGTAATTTTAAAACGGCGTAAGCTCGTTGTAAACAAATACTTACATGATATGTAAACCTTAAATCTTCGTCGAACCAAACCCCAAGGCTTTTAATCTTTTTGCTAAAAATTAAATTGTCATTTCCTAAGATAATTCGATTGGCATAATTCTCTAAAAATATTTTCCTATGGAGATTCCTCCCAAAAATGATACCCTGAGTTTTTGATGTATTCAATTTTAAACAATGATTTTGAGAAAAAATCTGCAGCTGAAGAAGGTCATGATTTATTGCATTTACCGCTTGATCACACTCATTTGGATAAAATGACATATAGACTTGGGTATCGTCTGCATAATAATGTTGTGAACAGGACAAAAACACAGAAGGAAAATTAGATGTGTATATAGAGAATAAAATTGGACCTAATATAGATCCTTGAGGCACACCAGTATTAAGATCTAGAAATGAAGAAATATTTTGATTAAGTTTTACTGCTTGACATCTATTAGAAAGATAGGATTTCATTAGATCAACTGCTCTCGCTTCTAGACCAATATATTTTAAAATAGAGAATAACAAATTATGGTCAATTGTATCAAAAGCTTTTGAGTAGTCTAGAAGAATTAGAATTGATATTTTGTTTTGGTCATATGCTCTAAAAATATCATCTGTAATATTTAATAAAGCAGAAAGACAGCTATATCTGGACCTAAAACCGGACTGCATCATAGGGATTATGTTGTTATTTTTTAAATGCGTTTGTAACTGAATATCAATCACCTTTTCCAAAATTTTAGATAATGAAGGCAGTACACTTACTGGTCTTAATTCATTCATGCTTTCTGTATTTTTAGTCTTCGGTAACGGAATAACATGTGCCCGTTTCCATTTAGTGGGAAAAATTGAATTTGTTAAGCAAAAGTTAATGATATGTGTGATATACGGTAGAAGAAAGGGAATACACAGTTGAAGCGTTAATATGTTAATACCATCATCACCAATACCTTTACTTTTTTATATTATTAATATTATGTAAAATATTAATTTCAGATACTGTTTTAAAGGTAAGAGAAGAACTGAGGGAATACTTAAAGTTATTTTCATAGAGTATTTGTGTATCAATGTCTGCTTTCATGTTTGGTATGACTTCAATAAAGTGTTTATTTATCTCATTTGCATTCCACACGTTTTTAATTTCAAAGTTATTTTTGATTTTGCAATTATTTACCAAATATTTTAAGTTATTCCACATATCTTTAGAAGATTGATCATGTATGTTTTTAAAATATGATTTTTTCTCCCTTATAGTCATGGCTGTTACTAAGTTACGCAATACTTTGTAGTCATTCCATTGATTTATATTTCTAGTTAACTTGTAAGCAGTAAGTGCTTTATCCCTATCTAACATTAATTGCCTGATGGTATTAGTTAACCATGGAGCATATTTCTTTGAGATTCTAAAAGTCTGATATGGAACATGTATGTCAAGTAAAGTAATGATATTATTAGAAAGAAAATCGACTTTACTGTCTATATCTGGCAATTCATATATTATTCTCCATGGTATAGATTCCAGATCAGATTTAAATTGACTGTAATTTAAATTTTTGAAATTCCGAGTAGTAATAAATTTATTTGTATTAGATTTGACATCACAACCAAATTTTAAAACAACCAATTCATGATCGCTTATTTCTGGGATATGTTTTACTTCAATAGACAAGATTTTATCCTCAGTAGATGTGATTACATAATCAAGCAGAGTCGATGTGAACTGGGTGATTCTAGTTGCTATATTTACCATCTGCTTTAGTCCAAGACCATCTAATACATCTGTAATGAACTGTGTGGAATAATTATTGGTATTTAACAGATCAACATTAAAATCGCCCAAACAGAGTAAATGATCTACACTTGGCAGTACTGATGATAAAGTTGTTTCCAAAACTCCAAAGAAAGTTTTATAAAATGCTCCATAAGGATTATATAAAACACCAATAGCTAGTGTTTCATAACGAAGAGAGAGTTTTAACCATATCTGTTCAATTTCATTTGATGACTCAATCAGCACATAATTTATATTACATTTTATGTAAATACCTACACCTCCACCTGTGTCATTTTTATTCCTGTCGACTCGCTCAAAGTTATAGCCAGGTATATCAATGTTCTTACTGGATATTGATTCCTTTAACCATGTTTCACTTACCCAAAATATCTAAATCATTTTTCAAAATAAGTTCTTTTACATCAATAAAATGCGCAACTAGCGATCTAGAGTTTATATGAGCACACTTTAAACTACTCATGTTAAGCTTAGATTAGATCCTTACTAAATTGGTACAAACGAATATGTAAATAATTTAAGCAAAATTTGTAGATGAATATTATTTGCATAAACATATACAGAATGTCAGCCTCATGAAGAAAGTACATCTTTTGGCTTAGGAAAAATTCCACTGGAGAATTCAATTCGTATTCTTTTTAACTTGCAATGTAAATTTTAATAATTTATCTGGTTGCCTATAAGTCCAATTAACCAAATATTTTTTCTTAATTACACTGTTAGATATCTGTCTAAGACATGACGTTATTTACTCAGCGAGAGAAAAAAAAAAAGAAAATAAGGCAACTGAAACAGAAGTCCGAGGGTGATTTTATTTTAGTAAAGTTTGAAACGAAAATATGTGTTATATATAAAAAAGAAATTAATTTCCAAATAAAGTTTTGTCAACACTAAGGCCGGTCTAAATCAACTCAACGCAATTGATATTTTAGAAATTTTTTATGTTTTTCTGTAGTAGTTTATATCAAAATGGAAGTACATATTTTGTATCGTTTTATTGCATACCAATTTTTCTTTAATTGTTACGAACATAAATTTCACTTAACAGAGAATTACGTCAACACCGTGGACATTCAGTCAACTCCGAAGTCACAACATTTCCGTGTTTTGGAAATATTTAAAAACGATCTCTGCTGATATCAAGGGTAAGTTGTTTAGAAAAAATATTTAAAAATAAAGTAATTCTAAACCAAATCATGTATTTTGGCGAATCACCCGTATACCGTTTCAGTATTCTAAATAAATAGGGATATTCCGATGATGCACCACCCAGTATATCTTGAATATTTTTAATTCCTAGTTAGAAATTCCAAAAAATATATTTAAATTTATATCAATTGTTCTTTTCTTAAAAAAATGTGAAAGTTAGGTTTTATCAATTTCTCCCATCCGGGCACAGGTAATAAAAAGGAGGTAGGTATTTAGAAAACAATTAAAATGTTTTAACCCCCACTTTTTTAACTGTGTATATATTGTAATTTCCATTTGATGAGAAAATATAAATTTTGTTATTACTGTGTTAAGACCATAGTGTATCCAGTGTTGATCCGGAAAGTTGTTGTGTCTTCATCTTTACCAACGATGGAAAAGGTAAGATATTAGTATGCATTTATTTATTGTTTTAAAATGTTTTTTCATCGTTTCGATATATTTAAACTTATTTGACTAGTAATTTATAGCTTAAAGTGTATTTCTATATTAATTTGCTCGGCGAAATGGGATTTCTCTCGTGACTGACAAATCCAGGTATTATCCAAGTTTTTTAGTTATTATATGCCTATATAAAGAGGTCTTTTTCTGCAGATTTCTTTTTTTTTAATTATTAACAATTTAGATGTTAAAAGATGTAAACAACAAAAATATGTAAAATTAATTTGTTGCTTCCGAAACTGCAAAATAAGACAAAATCGTTAATTGTTTATAACTATTGTAAAAAATCATCCTAGATGTTACTGCGCCAGTTGTGTATTCCTTAACAAACCTTCACAATTTCAGATCGATCCATCGATGAGTTTAAAAGTTATTTTATTTATTTATCTCAGAGAAATTTTTTGTAATAACATCAGTCAGAAAATAATGAAAATACGGTAATTCTACGAATACCAAAGAGTTAAGTTATCAATATGTATCAAAAAAGTGAAAAAAATTAACAACGCAAACCTCTTCTGCAAAATTTCAGTTACTTTTGATTTATAAACATTTAAAACAACTTTTAAACTATTGTTCGTAGATAAAATCTTTTTTCATAATATTTGAAAAGCTGATAATTTTTACACAAAGAAAGAAATAAAAAGTTTAAAATAAAAAAGGGCCTATTAGATGAAAAGTAGGAATTATTTTTTTAATTCAAAGCTAATTTGCTTATAATAATTAAAAAGAAGTAATTAGTTTCATTTTAAAGGTACAGACTTGAACTTCATACTCTAAAATATTAATTTGAATAGAATAAAAAGAATTTTTTGGCAAAAATATATTTTTTTAACTGTTTAAACAAATGACATTGTTTGTTTAGTAATAATAATACAATATTATATATTTGTAATGCATCCAAAGAGTACACACAAATTAAAAAAGATCAAAATCCATAAACTAGAATCGGAGATAAAAAAATTTACAATCATTTAATTTTTGGTTCCTCTTTAACATGGTCCGACTAATCTTTTTTTTTTCAGCCTCATTTTTAACACTCATAGACAATGCTCTCTAACAACAATTTTTTCCTTAAATTTGTGTACAACTGTCAGCTTTTAAATATGAACAAATATTTCGTCTACGAGTAATATTTTAAAAGTTATTCAAACAGTTAAAAATTATTTTGAGGTTAAAAATAACAGTAATTTTGTAAAACTGATTTTTGCTTATAAAAATAATTATTTTAATCTTTTTGAAAGGTAAACTTTCATTTGGTATGCCTAGAATTGCCGTATCTTCATTATTTTCTGACTAATGTTATTGCAAAACAGGTATCTTCGATAAACAAATAGACTAACTTTTAAATTAAACTAATTGATGGATCCATCTGAAATTTTGTGGGTTTGTTGAGGACCACAATATGCAACTTTGTGCGCAATAACAAATATCTAAATTGATCTTTACCATAGTTATAAATAATTAACGATTTTGTCGTCTTTTGCAATTTTTGAAGCAACAAATTAATTTTTTAACTTAGTAATCTCCTTTTTATGTTTTAATAGATAAAGTGTTAAGTAATAGATAAGTTAGTCCCGAAGAGGGTATTTTTTGTTATTTCACTGTACTATGATGTATTCTTATCTCCGTATATATGTATCAGCCCTCTTGGTTATTATTTCTTTTATAGTTACAATTACTTGTTTTTTGTTACATTCATATTTTTCTGATACTGAATATTAAGCATATTTTACAAAAACATTTATTGTAAATATTAAATACACTCATCGCTATTAACATTTTTGTTTAAAATAAGAGAAATCATTTTTAAATGAATCTATAAAGAATAAGTAGATATCGTTTTATCCATGTCTTCATGTATTCCAAATATATTTTCATATTGCCATTTTCCTTTTTGATTTCTTATTTTTTCCGCGTAATAAAACTTTATTTTTCCTTTCCTGTTTTGTTATAAATATTTGTTTTCTACTGAGAATAACAGTTATTTTGAATATTTTTATATTCTGCTCTGTTTTCTGTTAATTTAAGACAAAGAAAGCTGATTTATTTATTTTTGTTTTTATCATAACTTCATTAACTAACGGACGTTGTTTTTTGATGGCATAATGTTTTGGTAATTACATTTTAGTTTACTGTTTTTGTCATTGAATTTGTTAATTTTTTGTGAAATAGTATCTATCTATAGTCCAAAATCTATTCATGAGTTGAAGATAGGCCTCTCCCATTTGTCTCTATCTTCTGTTTGTCTTTTCCACATTGGACCTGCGCTTTGCTCAATGTCATCTTTCCATCTCATTTGCGGTCGACCTCTTGACCTTGTTGCAGTATATGGTCTCCAACGGCCAATTTCTTTATTCCATGTTCCATCCTGATATCTTTCGTTATGCCCGGCCCATTTCCATTTTAATTTCAATGCATGTTCGACAGCGTCTGTTGTTTCGGTTTTGCATCTTATCCACTCATACCTCTTTTTATCTCTCAACGATATTCCCAACATTTGTCTTTCCATAGCTCTTTGAGTTTTCTTTATTCTATCTAAGTTGCTCTTGGTACACGTCCACGTCTGGGTACCATATGTCAGAACAGGTAGGACGCATGCATTAAATACCTTCGTTCTTAATTTTGAAGGTATTTTTTGGTTTTTGATAGTATATGAGAGTTTTCCGTATGCAGCCCACCCCATTCTTATTCTTCTGGTTATTTCTTTAGTCTGGTTACTTTTGTCTTTGTGAAATAGTGTACCAAAGTATATATTGTTAGTCTGTAAGTATTAATAAATGTACTCAAATGTACATTACCTTTGGTTGTGCTATTTTTTTCTGTTATTCTGCATCTAATAATTCGTATTTATTCTGCTACTAATTTTCACTTTTTTGCAATAAGTTGCAAAAAATGTGAATTTATCACTACACAACTAGCTGACAGTGCTAATGCATTTTCGGTTATTTATCATTATTTTTCTTACAATTTTAATTCTTTCATATTCATGTTTGACAGTTTTACATTGTTTAAGTCTTAATACAATAATCTATTTTAGGGTAAATCTGTAAACCAAAAACCAGTGAAGTTAAATTTATCAGTGATTCTGAACAATAAGAAAAAGAGAGGTAAGAATTTTATTACTCACAGATATGTAAACATTTAAGAAATTTAGTATCCTAAGAAATTTAGATGCTTTTTGATGATAATATTTTATACTTAAACAAAAGACGGAGGTAAAGTTTGTTTAGCAGTAAATGGTTGACTTCAATATGTATAATATTATACCGACTATAAACATCCTGGGTTAACCAATAATAGTATAAAAGGCCCGGTTTCAGGTAACAATGGTTTACCTGAGGTACAAGCCCATTAACAATGGGCCAAGTCAGATAAATTTAATAATATTTACGACCGCACTAATTAAAGTCATCCATTTTCTGCTAAACAAACTTTTTTATTTAAATTACTGGACATTTTAGACATGAAGTGTCGAATGTACTATTGCTTGTTGACATGGCTAAAAGCCGTTTTTGCTATTATTTGTGCCTTTGACAATCATCGCATCGTTTCACGAATTCTGCAATATCTTTTCTTAATTCGTTCCAAAAATAATGTTTCCTCATATTATTGTATATTCTGTTTATACCTCCAAGAGATCACCTATTGGAAACATGAAATCATTAATTATTAGTCTTCTCAATTTTTTTCCATGTTTCCATCCTTTTCTTTCTTCTCCAGGTTCTAGTCGCTTGTACTCTCTTCCCATTAAAAATATTTCTGCTATTTCTGGCGTTTCTTTGTAGTTGCTCAAATATTGCTTACCTTTTTTCCTTTACTGCTATTATACATTAATTATATTTCCATTTAGTATTTTGGTTTTTAGCGGTCTCAATTTCTTTTTTGCAGTATTATCTTATCTGTTAATATTCTTCTTTCTTTATTGGGTTCTTGAATACTTCAACATTCCATTTTTTAATTTGCTTATTTTACCACTGTCAGTGAGTTTCTGCCGCAGTTTTGCATCCACAAGATAATGGCAGACTGAGCAGAGTTCGCCCTGCGATACATCCTACATAATGTCTTTGAATTTTATTGCATACTTTCCTGTAGATCTTCATGGAATCTTTCTACCTCATCTTCCTCAGCATCCTCCGTCGGTGCATATACATTAACGATTGTCTTGTTGTAATACAATTACTCCCATTTCACCTTGTCCAGTTTCGTTTCTGGAGTGGTATAGTGAGAATTTATTTTTACGACTATCTCCCTGACTCTTCCATCTGATTTCCTGTAGTATCAGTATTTTAACTCCATATTTTCCAAGTTCGTCTGCCAAACTTATCATAGACCCCCCTTTAAGAGGATTCGTACATTTCAGGTTCCAAATTTTAATTCCATGATCTTGTCCATTTTTCTTTGCTGAGTTCGTCGGTGTAAGGATTACCCTACCATCCACTGTGGGTTGGTTTTCCGATCCCCAGTGGGGTTTGTCAGGCTACTGGTGTATACCAACTTGCTGGTAAAGATATGGATTAAGTAGGAGAGACGAAGTGGTGCCAACAGGATATGGCATCATATACTTCGATTTACCTTTCCCTTTCACACCTTTGGTTAATATAATACTAAGATTAAAGTAAACTATATTATATTTAATTGATATTCTTACAGAGACTCAAAACTAGGTACCATTTTTAGAAAATAGTTTCTCTTTTCCAAATCTTTTCATTCAAATTTAAATCAATATTCTCTGTAAAGTAAAAGATACTGCATTACTGTATATATTCTAATAATCTGATTCATAATTTTGTATTTTTTTATTTAGAAGAACCCACCGTTACTAGTTCTAGTGACATTACGCAAATGTGTCCCGATTCACAAACCGAAATGCAGCATACCAGTGACCACGATAAAAATGAAATTAATCAGATAAAGTTAAACCTAAATATTTCTGATATTAGCGGTGAAAAGACTGATACTAGTCAGTCTTTTGAACCCGTTTCCTCGAGTACTGATGGCTTAAATCAAAGTGGGTCAAGCCCTAGAAAAATGTTAAGTAAAATTAGACTGTCCATTAACAATGGAGAAGATATTGAAGATTTTTTAGTTTTTTATATAACGCCAAAAGAGGAACAGTCCACAGCCATTAAGGATGTTTTAAACATCATTGATAAATTAGAGTTGACTAGAGTAGAGAGCAAACATTTGTGGGAAAATGTCTTTGAAAGTCTTCAGAACAGCGATACATATGTAAGTGACAAAGAAAAAATAGCGACAATTCACGAATTAATTAAGGAGAAATATAGATTGGCCTTAGAGGTGGATGACGACCAAAATCGATATTGTCATGCCTCTGGTAATCAATGTACCAATTTGCATTGCTATGGAAGGAACCGTAGTTCAACTACTTCAATATTGAATAAATCTGATTCTACGCCGAAGCAAGAAAGTGCACTGCATCCAAAGAATGTACTAGAAGATTGTCTTTTAAAAGTTGGACCTAGTTTGGCAGAATATAGTCCTATTACAAGAAGGTCCGAAAAATTATTTTCAACGACACCTTTAACGAATACTAGGAATACGACTGGGGTAAGTTAGAAACAGTTTATTTTTATTTTTATTTTGTGATATATTTGAACATCTTTGAACTGAATTATTTACGGATAAGCATGTACTGGCCAACATACTAGTTTTTAAAATAGAGATTCTGATCCGTGCCCAAAAATTACTAAGTCTAGTTGCAAAAGGGGCTTTCGTGGCCGATTGAGGTCTCTGAGATTTTACAACTGATTTTGATGAATTTTGACACGCTGATCCCGAATCTTCTACATGATAATCCGAATTTTTGTGTAGGAATTTGTTATTAACAATCTTTTTAATGCTTTTTACTAATAAATTATTAAAACCGTTTACTGTTTATAACTCTCGTTTATTACTGGTTTACTGTTATACTGATTTAAAATCATGTCTTTTTCTTTTAAAAAAATAAACCAAATAAACTTCAAAAAACGACGAGATATTGCAAATTTTCCTCCAGTGTGCCTCCAGTAAGTTGTCGTTCCATCGTTTTCGTGTCTTCCTACTGATCGTCTTTGATGTTCTCCACCTTGCATCTACGTCATGTATTTGTACTGAAAAGGGTTTTCATCTCTGCCGTCCTCTGTGATTTCATCTGCTGAAAGAAGATGTTCTCATCTTCTTTCTGACATTCTTTTGTCCTCTCTGTGTTAGGTCGTGTTTGATGACTGTTTTGTAAATTTTTCCTTTCGTTTCTTTCCCGATATTTTTATTTCTCCGTATTGTTTCATTCAGGCACCCTGCGGCTCTATTTGCTCTAGTCGTTTGTTTTTTCACTTCTGTTTCGAGCTTGCCGTAACTAGATAATTTGATGCATAGATATTTAAATTCCATTACTTGTTCTATTATCTGACCTTCTAGCTCCAATTTACATCTTAGTAAATTTGCTGTTATAACCATGCATTTTGTCTTTTTCGGGTAAATTAACATGTTAAATTTTCTGGCAGTTATATTAAATTGGTACAGCATACGTTGCAAATCATCGTCTATTTTCGATAGTTTTGATTATTCCTAAAGGTATCTCTCTTGCGTACAATAAGTGGATAACGTCCTTTAATTTGACCAGGTCAAATGCCTTCTTAAGGTCTACGAAACATAGATATGCTGGTTTGTTGTGTTCTAATGATTTCTCTTGCACTTGCCTCATTATAAATATAGCGTCGGTGTATGATCTTCCCGACCTAAAACCTAATTATTCTTCTGCTAGTTGAGAGTTAAGCGCATCAGCTAGGTCAATTTCAAATTACTGTATTTTAGCGAGAACTGCATCAAAATGAGTATGCAGTAATGCAGTAAATCTGAAAATGTTCGGATTGTGGTTGAAATGAATTAAGTTTTATTGTATTTGCTTTCTGTTACTGATTTTTCATCCACTATATTTTACTTGTAGTCGATATTATTTATTTAGATTATTTATTTTTTGCAGACTGACAAAAGCGTAGGTTTTGATGCAATATATGAACATGGTAGCGAGCGTAGCGACACAGAAAGTGTTGGTACCAGCAATATATCTGTTCTCATTTCTGAGTCAGATGATAAAACCACCGAAAATTCCATTTCCATTTACAGAAACAAAAACAGAAAGTGCGAAGATGCTGATGATCGGCTTTTAGAAGAAAATGTAAATATTTTGACCAATCACAAAACACATAATTTACTTAAAAAATATGCTACGCAAAATGAGCTGATCAATCAAAGTTCGAGGGCCGTGAATGTGTGTAGAAGTTATCCCGACTTTTTTGATCCACAGGTCATCGTGGAATCTGAAAAGATTTTATTGTTAGCAAGTAAGTGCTTAACCTCTTATTTTTTAATTGTACCAATTTTTTAACATACATTAAATTTTTTTCTAAAGAATGTTGCCTTTTAAATATATTCTTTATTTTCATAGATTTCACAATATTGTGTTATTCGTCTGATATTGGCATTGGTTTGTAGATTATTTACATCTATTATAAATTTTTCTATACTTTTCTTTTTTATCTAACTTAGCGTCTTTTATTTAGTCTTCTATTCTATCTTAACCTAACCTAACCAATTCTTTCTAAGCTTTCCTCTGCCAACTTTTCCCTTTCTCTCCTTCTTTACTAATTTAAGGTTAGGGATAGAAGACAATTACAATCCTGGCTTAGAAACATACAAAATTGGTGTCATGTCGCAGGTGCTGATCGCCGATTTCTTGTTCTTCTTCTAGTGACTCCAATAATAAAGGTTGGCTCTTGCAAATTCGTCTCTATCTTCTGCTTTTCTTAAAATCGTGTTATGTGTTCAACTCTGCCTAGTCGCGAATTTTTTTCAGCCAGGAAATTTGTCGTCTACCAAGACCCCTTTTTCCTTCGATATTACCCTTTATAATCAGCTTCAACAACTAATTTTCTTTTCTAAGTATGTGTCCCAAATATGCTGTCTTTCTCCTTTTAACGGTGCTCAAAAGTTCTCTGTCTATTCCCATTCTGTGCAATACCATATCGTTTGTAATATGATCAGTCCATGGTATTATCAAAATTTTTCTAAAAAGCCACACCTCAAAAGTTTTCAGCTTTCTTATTGACAGTCCAAGCTTCGGAACCATAAAGAATATAGTGGATATAACATTTTACCATCCGATATCAGTTTTGTAGATTGAGTCTTTGCCTACTCAGAAATTTTCTCATATTCATCAAGGTTGCTCTTGATCGCTGTATTCTAAATCAAATTTCTAATTTCGGATTTAGATCTTAAGTAATCCAGAGTCTCAAGTACTTCGTTTTGTCCACTTATTCCATATTTTTATTTTTTATCAGGATCCTTGTTATGACTTTACCCCTTTTACTGATAACCATGGTTTTTGTTTTCTTAATGTTTACTGTTAAACCAAACTGTTCTCCAGTATCACAAATTGTGTTTAGCGTCTGCAGGTCTTTCTCACTTCCAGCAAAAATGACTGTATCGTCGGCATAACGAATGTTATTTATATTTTCACCATTTCTATCGATCCTTTCTATACAGCTTTCAAGTGCTTGTCTAAATAATTCTTCTCAGTATATATTAAATAGTAATGGTGAAAGTACACAGCCTTATCTCACATCTCTACTTATAAAGCTGCAGCGTATTGTGTTTACTGCTCATTGTTGTACAGGTCTTTTGCTTGGTATGTTCTAAATATACCAGGGACTCTTTGTATCTGATATTAATTCCTTTTTTCTTCGTCTGTACGGTCGTCTTGGTTTATTTTTTCCATGTGTAAACTTAAATTTGGTTTAACGGTGCACTTGTTCTACCTATGTTTCTATCATAGCAGCTATTAAAGTATATTTTTTGTTTGAAACCGATTCTGAATATGTGTTATATCCCTAAATTGAAACATACTATTTCTCTCCACGTCCTGATTGTATGTTTTAACTGTTTTAATAACGAAACTAAAAAATCTCGTATACTATAAATATGTAGGTGTATAGGGTATTTAAAATTCGTCGTATTCTGAGCAACTACTCTTATAAAACCAAGAAACTTATAAAATTAACAAATTAATATGACTAAATACCAGTTTCTTCTATTTTAATTCCAGATATAAGAAGAGAGGCTATACACAATGCACTACAAAGATTAGACATTGATACTGAAGATTCCATAACGTCTGGTACACTAAAAATCGAAAATATATCTTTTTACACAAAAAGGATGAATCCTAGAGCTCCTCCGCAGTTTAACAGCTATTACGTGTGCGTGGTCCACTACGGAACTACTGTTTATGCAACAAAAACAGTTCAGCAGTATTTCAATACAATAATTAAATTTGAAGATATTTTCACTTTCGAGAATATTAATTCAGATTTTGAAGTAACAGTTAGCATTTACGGTCTTCAGCAAAAGATGCCACAAGTAAGTTATTTATCATTTTTTTATTTCTATTTTTCTCAAGTTATATCTAAATGATATTCCAAATATGATTCTGAAACTATTTTCTTTTGGCATTATTTATTATCTCAGTCATCTCAGTCTTTGATTTTAGGTCTCTGATATTCGGTCCTTACAAATATTTTCTTTCTTTCCCACACTTGGAGCATGCCTTATTCATCGTCCATGTTTTACTGGCATATAATGCTATAGGTCTTATCATTGTCTTATATATTCTTATTTTGGCCCCTGTAAATCATTTTCCTTCGTAATATCTTATCTAAAACAAAGATACAACGATTACCAACCATAATTCCGCTTTGATTTCTTCCATAATATTTGGTCTCCTGGTAAATGTTGCTTCTAGGTACTGGAATCTTTGTACTTCTTCGAATTTATCTATTTTTCGTTCTGTGATTATTGTCAGGTATTGTCCTTCAGGTATTCTCGTTCTGTCCATTCCATATATTTGGTATTTTCTTCATTTTTATATATCCATTTATTTCTCGCTTTCACTCTGACTTTTTAGTATTTTTTTTTTGTTTACCTCTGGCTATCAGTACTGATCAGTATTGGTGCTTTTGTTGATATACAAGTCATGTTCTGTTGATTCTGGCTTATTTGACGACAATTTCAAGAAGGATACCGAACAACAGTAATGACAGTGGGTTCCCTTGTTACATCCCATCACTGACTTCAAACATATCTGTTTCTTTACCATTATTTTAACCCAATTCTTTATTTTTCTAAGTGCCACTCTAGTGCCTTGTATATATTTTTTTATTTTACTCTGCCAAAAGCTTGTCTAAAGTCGATGAATACGGCCACTGTAGATTGCTCGTATTTATAGCTTTCTGCTGCTTTCTTTTATGCATTTTAATTTATCTTAATTGCATTTTATTTTCTTAGATCTTATGATTCTTTTGGCTTGTTTTCTTTGTTCGTTGTATTTTTTCTCTATATCTGGTGTTTTTCTTAATAATCTATCTATTTGAATCTTAATGTATTTCGTTTACACAGTTCTATTTTACATTCCTCATCGAACCATCCTTTGTATTCCTCTTTATATTTCTATTACTTACTTGTGCTGCTTTGCTCGTACATACTTTTATTTGCATCCATGTTTGTTTGATATTTCCATTTTTTGTAGTATAATTCTCTGGTTACTATTCTTTCATATTTACTTTGTTCTTCTTATGGGAACAGGTTTTTCCGTTGGTTTCTAAGAACTTATATAAGCTGCTTTAGTTGTGTTAGAAGAATACATTTATCCTGGCTATATAACTCAGATCTTCAAACGAAAAATTTCTAATTTTAATATACGATATATCCAGAATTGTCTCTGCTGGCCATCGTTGCCTTTAAATCCTCTTTATGGTATCTGGAAGGTAAGCTACCATATGTTTGAATTTAAGTTGTACTTCATCTTTAATTTCACTCAATTTTACTTCTATGAAAAACATTTATGATGTTGATGAAGGACTGTTCATATCAATTTTCCTTTTTATGACCGGACACTATTTTGTGTAGGTAGTTCTTAAGGATCACAACTCTCTGATTCCCCATTAGAGCAGTTTTGTAACTTCCACGATAATATTTTGGAGAGGATGTTGCAGCCCTGCTTTTTTTTGCAATTTTGCGGGAGTATTTTTTGCACAGTCCTCTGGCTAAAAGTTTCCATGGTAATAACAGGCTGCTTCCTCATATACCTAAGCTCATGCACCCCCCTCCCCGTTCGGAAAGACTATGCATGGTTGAGCTCCAGATAAGCATTGTCAAGATGCCTCAAGTTTCACGATGTTTTTGTAACTCAGAGTATGGAAATCGTACTTTTAAGTTGGTTTTAATGTTGTGGGTACTAGTCACTCTTTCTTAGTCTGCGGAATATTATTTTTGGAAGTCGCTTCATTAGCTTTTTTATCTTTAGAATCAGCATTTTTTCTTTTTAAATTTTATTAATCTCCATTGGTTTGCTTACGTTGTTGAGCGAAATAAAGGCTTGTAAATACAGTGCTTCCAATGTAGCTATATCAAGCATCATATAAAAATAACTGCTGCTTGGTGTCTCCAAAAGACCGTTGGATCCGGCATAATACAGTTACTTTGCCGGTTGTCCTCTGGCAGTAGTGTATCTGGCTCAAGGCTCATTATCACATTAAGGTGGAATAGCACGACGGACCGTTTCTGTTAATCTTCTTTTACTTTTCTCTTTCATTACTGTATTTTTTTTGTTTAATATTTTTGTTTTTTGCATATTCGATATAATCATCATTACCTATCACATTGTAATAATGGAAAATCGCTTATAATTAACTTAGCAAACCTTTTCTGATTATAATAAACTGATTGCAACAAATTAATGTAATTCCTTAATTTACATCTGTGACCTGTATCCTTATCTCATCGTTCATTATTCTAATAATAGCAGGTAGAAGTTTTAGGATATGGGAATGATATGTACATTTGTTTATCTAACTATAACAAAATAGGAGCTTTTGCCATTGTTGTACAAGTACAGGTACTAAATTATGCATACCAAATTAGTTTCTTTTTGAGAACTCTGAGACTAAAAACATTTAATTTATATAATACGACAAATATATTAACATGTACTCATTTTATTTTTAAGCATTCAATATGGCCACCAAAAATTAAGGGACTAAAATTACCTTTGCCTAACATTGTAAAGGAATCATTTTTTGTTCTGTGGGGTACACGCACCATCAGACCTTGTCAAAGACATTACAGTATATACGACCTTCAAAAAACTCCATTAGACTCACCGATTGTTAGTACATTCAAAGCAAACGTTACCACTGATTTCGTTATTCGTGTGAAAGAGACAGGATTCCTCACTTTAGGTATCGTAATCCAAGACTATATCCGTTGGGAGGAAAAGTGGTGTATATTGGAAGGATATAAACTAAAATACTGGGACTCTAAACAGGATGCAATCAGTCGTGCCCCGGAGGGTGAGATAAATTTGAAAAGTTGTGTTTCTTATCAACTTGATGATGATCTTGATGAAGATATCTGCCCAAATCCAACAACCGTATGTATAACTATCAAAGATGAAAGAGACAAGAGAAAATATTATTTCTTATCCACTGACGACCTCGCTGACTTCGAAAAATGGACCCGACAGATAAACACTGTATTCTTTCACCTGAAAAAGTGGATTCAGGGTGGCAATCGTAGGCGCTAATTATTGATTAAGAAGACAAATTCAACAATTTCTACAGGACCTGGATTTTTTTACAAATGGGAGGTTAATTTGATTATATCTGTACGTAATACATTAAATTTTTTTAAGTACTTAAAATTTTTGATAACAAAAAGTAACATTAAAAATAAATTGGATATATTTTTACTGTAATGTATTTTGTTCGAAATAAAAATAAGTTCGAAATAAATTTTTCGTTTTATTCCAGTTTTGAATTTTGTAGCTTACTGTAATCATAAACTTATATTACTGACAGGCCATATTACTTAACAACAAATGAAAGAAGTGCTGTTATTATTACAAGGAGAGACATTTTATATTTTGTGTGCAAAAAATACAGTTTTGTTGACTGCAATGTAAAAATCTTTTACTGACAACGTGGTTTTTCATTTAAAGTGATTTAAACATAATTGATGTCTTTTATAAACTATAAAAAATGTACCTAATTAATAAACTCATACTGAGTCTTGAATTTTAATATTTTGTTTTAGCATTTATATCACTAAGCACTCCTTCAAATTCAATAATATAGGCGGTACTGCAAATGTGTTTATTTGATCCACCCACTGTACCGTATTAATATTTTAATTAGTTACCTGTAAAGGAGGTTTTCTTTACTAGCACTGTATAAATCTTCGGATTGGTTACTGTTATCAGTACAGTCGAAAACAAGTTATTTGGCACCAATAATAGTGATATGACTAATTTGTAGGCATGATACATTAAGTAGACAGTTTTTTCTTTAATACACCGATAAAACGAGAATGCTGAAAGTGTTTTATAAATAAGCGGAATTTAGTAAATAATTATTTTTTTATTAAATTTACAAATTTACAAATCTGCTATTGGAACCTATTAGTAAATGTGAATATTATAGATACATGGGAGGAGAAATTATCCACTGATAACACTAACAAATTAAACAATTTTATTGTTGGATTACATTTGAAAGTAATATTGAAATTACAATTTAAATTAAAATTAAAGAATGAAGTCTGTTGGCAAGTATCTCTTCAATATTCGGTTGACTTCTGGTTGGAGGTGTAGTTGCTTTGCTTTCTCGTTGGGGTGGGCTGGCAGGTGTTCTGGATAGTTTTTTGTTAGTCTGTTGATTTCTTCTGCAACGAATGGTATACCAGAGTCATCATGTAATGTTTTGTTACTAACGCGCCACGGCGCATTGAAAATCATTCTCAGTATCTTGGATTGGATTCTCTGAATGATTTTGCTATTAGAAAGCCCCATACTTGCACTCCCTATGAGCTTTATACTTATACACTTATACATATGAAGTTTATTATCTGTAAATAGTTGCGATTTTCGGCTTATTAGCCAATTTATTTGACGTATTTTCATGTTGATATGGGTTTTTTGCCAAGATGTATGCTTTCCAAGTGAGTTTTTGATCAAGTGTTATTCCCAGGTATTTGACTTCTATTTTTATATCTTAGGTATGACGTATATCATTCAGTGTGATTTTCGGGCATATGGTGTTTCTGTTCATGAATTTAATTTGATTAGATTTGGTGTGGTTAACTTTAATTTTCCATTTATTCATTCAGTTTTGTAATAAATTCAGTTGTATTTGAAGGTTTCCTGATGCTACTTGAGGGTCATCATATAGATATTATGGCGGTGTCATCTGCGAATATGGCTACTATAGTAGTATTTGTTCTTTGGATATTAGCCGTGTATATGAGGTACAGAAGGGGACCAAGGACACTTCCTTGAGGAACAACGGATTTTATAGGATAGTAATGAGAGGTTTCTGTAAGGAATCTGACTTAACAGTGACGTTCTGTGAGGTATGATTTTAATAGTAGATAGTGAGGTGTATGACAGGATGACTTAAGTTTATACAGGATGCCGTCATGCCAGACATCGTCGAAGGCCTGTTCTACATCCAGAAAGGTGGCTATTTTTTTTTGCTTCGAGGCATACATTAATCTTCAAAAATCCTATGACACTGTTGTAGAGTTAAATGGGCTTCGCGGAAACCAAACTGGTGTCCTGGGATCACTGAATTAATTTCGATGTCTTTTGAGATTCTTTGGAGCAGAAGCGTTTCTAAGATTTTTGACATTGTTGGAAGTAAGCTAATTGGTCTATATGAGGTGGTAATATTTAATGGTTTATTTGGTTTACCAATCACAATTATTTGTGCGAACTTCCAAATAATGGGGTAATAGGCTAATCTTATGATACTATATATCGTCGTCGGTAGGACAATTGCTTTCCTCGGTAATTTTTTTAATATTAGCCCAGTGATCATGTCAAAGCCTGGTGCTTTGTAGTTATTGCATCTAAACATTTTTTCTTTCACATTATTAGGAGTGAAGCATTTGATTGGTAGCATCATTGGGCAGTAAGTATCTAAGAAGTTTTTAACTTGTTCTTCGTTGTTATTGTTGTTAAGTTTAAGTTCAGGTGCACCAAAAACGTGTCAGAGATGTTCAGCAAAGGTTAATGGCTTTTCTTGTTCAGTTTTTCCTCATCTTCCATCGGCTTTCCTTAAAGGCCGTATGTACCATATAGGCCTCTTTAATGATTTTGTTACGTTTCAGATACTGTGGTCTTTTTTTGACAGGCAGTTGATAAATAGTTCAAATGTGTCATTTCTCGCGTCTTTTAAAACATTTTTAAGTTGCCGTGTAAATCTATTGTATTCATTTTTATCTATAGGATTGCGACCTCTGCCATATGCGCCTGGCTCTCCTTTTTTGTACAACAAGACATTTTATGTATACGGTATGTTGGTTTCACTTTTTTCTTTGTCCTTCTGAGGGGGTGTATCTTTTTCAGCAGCTGCATGTATAGTTTGGGTGAGAAGAAGCACAGAATTCTCGATATCGTCTGGTTGCATTTATCTAATATTTAATTTTATACTTTTGTTTATGTAAGACTCGAATACATTTCAGTTTGTCTTTGGTGTAAACTAAGGGAAATTCGAACGTTTATAATGTGTGTGGATGGTATGAGAATTATGGGAGTATGTCAAGTGGATAGATCCCAGGATGCTTGTAAGGCCATGCTATGGAGGATAAAGAAAGCGAGTAGATCTGGAATTTTATTTGGATCTGATGACCAATAGGTGGGTTGTCCTGTAGATAAGTAAGAGCTGTTAACATCTGCTAACAGAGCTAACAGAGCTAACAAGCAAAAAAACTAACCGCTTCAATTGGGCAAGATCGAAGATTTCATTGAACAGTTGATGACTGCTCCAGAGTCATATTTAGTGACGAATCGAAATTTGATGTTTGCGTGGGAGACTTGCGATCACGGGTTATCAGAAGTAAAAATGAAGCTTCCACAAAGATTAAAAGAACTGTACAATTTCCCAAATGAACTATGATTTGGGGGTGCATATTATCAGCGGGTCTACGAAGATCTGAAGTGGAGGAAAACAGAATTAACGCAGCAAAGTATCAAGACATTTTAAAAAACAGTCTTGTACAAGTACTGATGATCTCTACCCGAAATTAAATTTTATATACCAACAGCACGGTGCTGCATACCATACAGCTAAAACAAATAAAAAATGGTTTCGAGACAATATCAATAAAGTCCTCGCATGATCTTTGAACAGTCCAGTCCTTAATGTTATTGAGACATTGTGGCAAAGATGAAACAGGGATTGCTTAATGATCCCCATGGAACCGTCGCTGATTTGAAGAGTAAATTAGGTGAATTATAGGACAGTTTCGACCCTGACGTGTAAATCCATAGTACAAACAATGCCAGACAGGATTGCCACGCTTGTAAAGGCGATGTAACCCGTTGTTAAAATAGGTAGTATTTTCTTAAATTGTCCGAATATTTGGTTTTCATGATATTATGCAATATTTTAGTTTATTTTACCTCCAACACTACAATTCAAAGTTTAAATATTTTATTATATATATATATATATATATATATATATATATATATATATATATATATATATATATTGCACGATTTGAAACAGTAACTATTCCTGTAGTTATCGGGTTGCTAGTGACACCTTAAGGCAATTTGCAGTATTTTAAAATCTGTGGCATGTTACGAAATAGTTGGACCCTTTTCAGGGTTAGTAAATATTGTGGTAATACGGCTTGAGGGATGAAACGGTCTCCCAAAAATAGAATTTTCTCAAAGCATCAGATATAGTTTATCTCTTCTACCCTTGGAAAATATAATAAATCCCCCAATAATGGTTTCGTCTCTTCGATTATTCCTTTTGAAGTAGGCCATTAAGGAATATATGAATCTTAGATATACAGGTCGCGGGCTTGTTTTTAGATTTTCCACAAACATTAAGCAAATTTTTATTGGCATCGCAAATTTTTGTGGTATAGAGGTTGAAAGTAATAGATCAAATGATCATAAATACTATTTATAGTTACGTTTTACCTATTACAGTATTTAATAAAGGAAAAGGTGGTAGCGTGGTGTTAGAATGTACAAGAACTTCTTGTACATTCTAATTATATCAGTTAAAACTTTCGATTTGTGTTTCTTAATAAAGTTTTTCTTGTGATGTATTGTAATTAATAATAAATTATATATTATAATTAACTTTTTACGTTTTACTTAATATTAAATACAGTTTAATGTTAATTAACAAGGATATAAAAAGATTTATATTTCTAAAACATATTTATATTTTATTTGTACCTGCAAAATATTTGTTAAAGCTAGATTAATTATTACCTAGAATTTAATGTGGTTCTAATTAGCGATATCTTAGATATTAACATAAGCGTAGATATTTTTTAAATCCCACATAGCCTGTACTTGGGTTTTTGACCATTCGGAGAAACTGATACCTTACTTTGCAACCTAATTCTTGTACCAAAAAAATCCAGTACGGAGAGTTTGGACTATTATTTAACAACAAGGTAAATAATTAAATAAATCTAGAAGATATACCTAGCCAGTCGTATCAACGCTAAAAAGTTGAAATGGCATATACTAAGACAAGAAGAAGATAAATTTATAAAGAAAATAATAAACTAGTGGAAAATACAAGACCTAGGGGGAGACCAAAGTGCAGATGGAAAGCTCAGATCAGAAAAGATATCAACAGAATGAAAATACCTACAGTTGAGTCCACGGTTCTTTACCGGTGCGTTCTCATTTAAGGCTGTTTTATCGGTGCATCAAAACCTAGAGACAGTGTTTTCTCTGTTATTTACTGACAAAATGTCTCGAAATTTGGACACGTTATTCGAAATTATGTTGCCTTTAAACTGATGGTTTTACTTTTTTTATTTTTTTGAAACTTTTGTTGAAAAATTGGAATATACTGTTTAACGTTCTATTATAACCAAACTTTTTACGCCCATCACTCGAAAGAGTTTTTTTTTCTGTAATCGTTGATTTTTGTTTCACATTTCTGTGTCCAGTAATAATCAAGAAAAGCGTGTTCCAACTTTAAAGAAAATTGCCTAAAAATACTGAAATCTAATAGTGAAACGTGTTACTCATCATTGGGCTTAGTTTCATCGTTATCGCCTTCGTGACGTCAAATCTCATGAACGTACGGTCAGTTAGTTCGTGTTAAAACTAATTTGAATGGAGAATAATGTATTTGTTGTCATTAAACTACCCGTCGGCCGGCGGCACTGAGTAAAGATGGTCTCGCGTAAGCAGTGTAGAAAAGTAAGTGATACGCCCATTTCAAATCGCAGTTGGCTTGAACTGCTAAAACAGCCTTAAGGCGTACGAAAAAATCGGAAATTTACTCCACACAACAGCAAGTGACAGAAAGTGGCACAGAAAAGGATGGAATGAAACATTATTTAGCTTAAATAATATTGTTGCAAGATTTTGAAGGTATATTTTTCGTTTTTCATATTTCATTTTCATCACCTTCATAATCTGAACTGTTATCTCCAATGGTAATTATTACAGGTTTGATATGAATATTACACATATTTTCGTTTATAATAAACCACTGTTCAATTAATTTTGCCGAACCGATATGAACCACAATAAATCTTTTTCCATCATAACCACATGGTTTACGTCCACTTCTGTTGTTTCTTTGTAATATTTCTATTTTCCATGTATTTACGTAAGAAACACGCTCATTGTGCTGCGAGATGAGTTCTTTTAATTAAAGCTCTCCGATAATCATCTTTTGTTTTAAATTTAAAGCCCATTTCTTTTAATATCTTTTAATAAAACATCAAGGATGTATTCCTTGTAGAAACAATTTCTTTTGCCTGAAGCTCATTGATTGATCAACGCTTCACGGGTTACATGTTTCTCTAAAATCATCCTTTGGAGATAGGTAAACTCATCACCGAAGATAGGTAAACTCATCACCAGCATTTTTGCCCTAAGGCGCTGGTATCTAATGCGGAAGATTGCCTGTTACCTTCTCGTTTATGTGGTAATTTATTAAATTTAGAAATTATTTTAAGCAAATTGCTTTAAAATAGATATAATATCGGGTTTCTTACGGTGTGACCTATTAGACGTATCTGCCAATCTAAACGGTTTTGAGATCTGAAAATTTAGTTGCATAGGTTTTCAAAAGTGAACTTTATAATGAAAATATTTATGAGCATGTTCTGTTTCCGTTTATATCGGAAATAGTTCCTAACTTATTACGTAATTAGAAATTTATTTATTATGATAGAATTAACCAAAATGCCTTAGTACAGTTTTCTGGCTTTTATAAACGGTTAAAGAAAACTTAATGAAACATTATCCTGTGAAAACAGCAAAAAAATTTAAAATAAAATGTCTTAAAAACTTGAAACATGAAACTTAATTTAAAATTGTTATGCAATATGAAAACAAAGAAAACTATGAAAATTTTAAACATTACGAAATCTATGTGGGTAGGCAAAAGAAAATAAATAATAAAAAAAGTTTTTTAAGCTGAAAAATTGAAAACAAATTGGTTTTGATTGCTTCATGATAATGAGCGTCGAATTTTAAAAAAGAAACATTTTATTTGCAGTATAATTTACTTTTACAAGAAGTTTTCATGATATCTGTATGACACAAATTTCACAAATTCGTTATCGAAAATCACGTTGATACACAGCTCTTCTAACTTTTCTTCACGTAAGACGTCTTCAGCCTGCTTGACCTTCTTAATGAGTGTACGGACAGGTACATGTAAACTCTGCAGTTTTACGTACACCATTGTGTAGTACTGTAGAAGCGTAGATACAAAAGTGAGGATATTGGGATGAGAATGGTAAAAGCGGTTGGAAAATGGGAATAAAAGGATTTGCATGGATTTGTGATGAAACGTATATGGCTAGATTGGGATGCCCAAACAATTAGAGGGAAAAGAGACTCATTACTTATGTAGTTCTCTACCATATAATCGGCCATTTTGATAAATGAAGGCAGGTTAGGGATACCCTTATGAAATCGTCAACAAAACAATCGCCGACTCGTTCTGGGTCCAAAAATGGCCAGCCAAATAAGTGGTGCAGGCACTTGCCGTTGGAGTCTCCCCTCTTGTAAATGGTTACCAAACCAAGTTATTGGATTTTGCGAAACCAACTTTGAGTCAAGTGAAATAAACACCCAATTCGCTTAGCAAATTACCGAACGGCAATTACGGCCTTATGAATCGAAATTTTTAAAGTCAGCCACAAGTCTTAATGAATTTAAAACGACACCAACTTTTTCGGAACAACGAATTAATTGAGTAAAGACTGTGAAGTAGATTTGTATTCATTTGTCGGAAAGAACACAATATAAGAGGCACGTAATGCTTATTTAATAAACTATGGATGGTAAATAATTGCAAGAAAAATTTTGGTGCATATTGAAATCTACCATCTATGTAATATGGTTCTGCTTTTGCCAAGTAACATAAATTCCTAAGACTGCCAAAAATAATAATATTTTGTTTCGAAACGTTCTGCAACACAACATTTATCGTGGTCTGTCTTTAGATTCATCTGTCGGATTACTTGATGCGCTTTCCCATTGTCTTCGGTACAGGTGACATAAAAAGTAAACGATCGTTGCTCATATTCCTCCGAATGCAAGATATGTTCGTTGTTGTCAGGTGTTTTTTGAAAGAAGAAGTTGCAATCTTTTGGTGAATGATTTTTTATGGCCTCTCCGATAAGTACTCTTAAGCTTTCACCTTGCAGGGGTTGCTGATAACTTGACGGCTTAGTTTTCGAAGGTCGCTTACGTGATTTTGTCCCAAGTCGAAGTGCGACTATTTTCCGCAAATAAAATAATTATAGAAATATAAACACATAATGGTCATTTTCAGACCACTGGACTTTATTCCATAAAATAAAGTCTTTGGTTTTAAAATTTTAATAAGGTCTTTGCATATTTGTATGTTTCATGTGAAAAATGACTTTATTGAATTATAAAAAATGATCCATTTATGGTTAAGTCAAAAAAATATTTGGATCTTTAGCTGGTATTGCAAAACTTATTATAAGAGTACTATTGCAATTCTACACAAAAACTAGTTATCTATACTTAATGATTTTCCAATCCTGACACTTTGAATTTTTATCAAAAATATCTAGCAAGAGAAATGTAGAGTATTTCTTAACAAACTTTAAAGAACAATATTAACATACATTTGTGTTTAGATTTAAACGTCTAAATATGCAGGGTGTTTTACTCTCTTCTTCTTAAAGTGCCTATCCGTTCCGGATGTTGGCGATCATCACGGCTATCTTTACTTTATTTATTGCAGCGCGGAACAGTTCAGTGGTAGTCGTGTTATACCACTTTCGTAAATTTTGGAGCCAGGAAATGCGTCTTCTTCCCGGTCCTCTCTTACCATTTACTTTCCCTTGGAGAATCAGCTGGAGAAGGCCGTAACGTGACTCTACAAGTGACAATATGACTTTAAAAATTTAATAAGAAATCCAAAATGTATCAGAAAGTGTAATCTACTTACAGCAACAAAGTAATATTATGACTTGTCCATAAGAAACATCTTGTACAGTTGACTTAAAGAACTTAATTAAGCTGACTTTTTCTGTTTGTATGACATTTAGCCTTACATTGTTCGTCCGCGTTGGCTCAAAACGTAATCAACAGTTCAATATCCATGTTAAAGGAACAAGGGCAAATGAAGAGAAATTTTTCTTTTCGCATAGTTTTAGGTAGCTATCAATAGAATTTTGTGGAATTCCCAAATAAAAACCAATGAATTACATTTGCATTTAATACATCTATTTTAGATTTATTCTGTCAAATTACTAAATCTTAACTGTTTGTAAGGGGTTTATGGTCTATACCTGCCCCAGGCTGCAGGTAGCCCAGTGATGAGTTTACCAATCTCTCGGGGTCTATTTTAAAATACCTACTTTTATGACGGTGATGAGTTTGTACTATGTCCGAGGGTATTTATGCTAATTGGTGATGAGTTTACGTGTACCCATATTAGGTATTGTATTTCGAATGACCATTTTATTGTCCTCGGGTAAATCAGTAGTTTTCGTTTTTAAACAAGGTCTATTTTTTCCCGGAGAAAATAAAACAATTTTTTTTCTTTTCTTTTTCGTATATTGTGTATCTATTGTTTTTCTCGCCAATTTAACTGCAGCTGCTCCCCTTCAAAACAAAGTTAAAATATTATCAATATTTTTAATTGAAACTGAAAAACTCAAAAATAAAAAGTTTCTAATTATAAATATTTTGTTATGTAATAAAGTTGGCAAATAAATAATTATATATCATGATAACGGTTCCAAGAGTCTCCCATTCCTTTTTTTTTTCTAATTCAAAGTACTCGATTAAATTTAAAACAAGTTCTTGGGTGGTAAGAGGTTTTCCAGGCATAATCTAAAAAAATCCAGTAAAATATTTTCTTTTTGTCACCCCTTTCACTTTTGCGGAAACTTAAACAAAACCATTCCTTAACTGTGTGAATGAGATTTACTTTGTATGTAAATTAATGGTAAAATAAAATACAGGTACCATAAAATTTCAAACTCCAATATAAAATTAGTTTTGAAAGCAACTGTTTGTGTAATATAAACAACTTCCAAATGCAAAAACAAAAAAAAAAACAGTAAAAAATCCAACAAACTCACAGCCACAAGTAAACAAACCAGAAACGTCACAAATTGTACTTAGAATCTGAAAACCTATCTCTTTTCGATGTACTGAGTCTAGAGCATTCATAAAAATAAAATGTGTCTTTACTTAATAACAGGCGGTAGCTACTTTGTCTTCAGTTTCATTCGTGGAAGACAATGATGCTAGTGTTACGTAAAAATATGAGTCATAGTTTTAACCTTTAAAACATGTTTTTAATCTAATATGTTGTAGAGTTTACGAGAGGCCTCGATTTACCTGAGCGACCTTCCAGAAGCGATGCGAGGGAAATCCAGTTTGCTTTTACCGTTTCGCCATCGAAGGTTTTAGACTATTCGAGATAACGGCACTGGTATATAATAACGGAACTTTATTTGGAAGGGACAGTTAATTCTGAACCCGCGCTCGCGAATTTGTTACGTTCGCCTATAATAAATTATGTAATAATTAGTGGTTAATAAACTTATATAAATTATCGTGCCTTTTAATAAATTAAAGTAGGAACAAGATAATAAATTAGTAAAGACATTATAAATTAAAGACATAACAATTAATAAATTCACAACAAATGGTGTCAGAGTGAGATCGAACATAAATTAGACTTATAATAATAATACAAGTGAATATAAAATAAATTGTGAACATGGCTACGATTTATGAGCTCACAGTTACGGATTTAAGAAGGCATCTTGAAGATAGGGAATTAGCTTCTACCGGGAAAAAGGCTGATTTAGTTCAACGACTAAAGAACGCTTTAAAAGAAGAAGGTTTGGATCCGGAAACTTATATATTTGAAGACAAGCATATTGCTGTTATCTCGTCGATTTCGAAAGTTTCTGGTGACATCGCATCATTAGAGAACAAAGTTTCCTGTGACATCGCATCATTGGAGAATAAAGTTTCTGGCGATATTTCGAAAGTTTCTGGTGACATCGCATCATTGGAGAACAAAGTATCCGGCGACATCGCTTCATTAGAAAACAAAGTTTCTAACGAGATTTCTTCTCTGGAAAGTAAAGTTTCTGCTAACATCTCTAAAGTCACTTCTGAGATGTCTGCCCTCGACGATAGAATGTCTTCGTTAAAAGACCAAGTTGCTGCCGATATGTTGGCCTTCGAAGAAAAGATATGGAAAGAGATGGAAAAGAAGATGGAGGAAACAGGGACAGCAGAGAGAGGTAACAATCCGATTACAGTGGAGATAAAAGAAGACGAGACGAAATTTAAGTTGGAGACACGGCCGAAATTTGAAGGAAGTGGAGGTTCTATTCATGTTAAAGTCCCAACTTTCGACGGAAAATCATCATGGAACAACTACATGAAACAGTTCGAATCAGCCGCAAGAGCAAATGGATGGTCTGAAAAAGAAAAGGCTGTAAACCTGACTATCGCCCTTCGAGGAGATGCCTTAGATGTGCTTCAGACCATAGCCGTAGAGGAGACCGATAATTTCGAACAACTGAAGAAGAGGTTAAATATGCGATATGGCCACGAACATTTGGAGCATGTATATCAGTCACAGCTTAAAAATCGTAGACAGAAGAAAGATGAAGCTCTTCAAGAATATGAGGTAGATATTGCCAGATTAGTACGATACGCTTATCCAACAGCTCCCGAAGACATGATGGAAAAATTGGCCGTTCAAACGTTTATTGATGGTCTTCGTGATCATGAAATGCAGAGAACACTGCGATTAGCTCGTCACAAGACGCTGGTTGATGTCCTATCCGCCGCCCTCGAATACGAGTCAGCTACGCAGGCCTCTGGCGGGTACAGTAAAGTTAGGACTGTAAAAGAGGAAGGAGACGAAGATAAACTTGACCAGCTCTTTAATTTGATGAAAAGCATGACATGCAAGAAAAAGAAGACCATAAAATCAAGAAACTCACCATCAGGAAAACCAGAACGAGTCAACCTTAGGGGGGCAGCTTCGACCCGGAACTCTTCCAAAGACCCTCTTATACTAATAGCTTCTTTGAAATGTCGTGAAGATAGTGTATATGTAGATGGAGACATAAATGGTAAAAAGCATACGTTGTTGGTGGATACCGGAGCGACCAGAACCATCATACGCCCGACAGTTATAAACAGCCGAAAGAAACTGTTACCAACGAGGTTGCGACTTCGGACCGCTACAGGTGAAAATGCCAACATTCATGGAGAAATCCAGGTACAATTGGGAATTGGAGCAGAAAAGTTCGTCCATACTGTTATAGTTGCTGACATCGAAGAGGATGTTATATTAGGAATGGACGTAATGAATATGCATGGATTCCAATTGGATTTTAAGAATAAGGTAATCAAAGTTGGCAACGAGGAGGTATTTCTCCATCCACATAATGACAACACTGTGCAAGCAGCCATTACAGAAGATACAGTCGTGCCTGCAAGAAGCGAAACGATCATAGTAGCGCGGCTACAGGGATTTGTGGACGAAGGGAGACCTGTTATGATGGAGCCTTGGAACCACGACGATGAGGTTGGCCGTGGAATCATAATTGGAAAGGAATTGGTGACTTCGGCTAAGGAAATTCCTGTGAGACTTATCAATGTCAACGACTACCCAGTGACCATAAAGAAAGAGACAAAAGTAGGAACTTGTGTACCTGTGACATCCATAATCCGTCAGGCGACAACATCTGATAATTCCAACGATAAATTCGACCAAATGGTTGCAGTCGCAGGACAGTCTCTAAATCAGATGGAGAAAAGGAAATTAAGGGAATTTCTTCGGCAGTATCGTGATATTTTCGTACCGAAAGGAGGAAAGACGGGAAGAACTACCGTTGTTAAGCATAAAATTGATACTGGTAATGCTAAGCCAATTCGTCAAACAGCTCGACGATTACCACAGGCGAAGAGAGAGGAAGCTGAAACGATTGTTCAGGAAATGAAGAAAGACGGGGTGATAGAAACTTCTACGAGCCCATGGGTCTCTCCGGTGGTCCTGGTTAAGAAGAAAGACGGAACGACGAGGTTCTGTGTGGATTACCGTTTGCTGAACAACGTTACCAAGAAAGATAGTTATCCTCTGCCTCGGATCGATGACACATTGGACACATTGGCTGGAAGTAAATTGTTTTCTACTTTAGATTTGAAGTCTGGATACTGGCAGGTAGAAATGGACCCAGTAGATAAAGAAAAGACAGCCTTCACCACAGGATCTGGATTGTGGCAATTCAACGTTATGCCATTTGGACTCTGTAATGCTCCTGCGACATTTGAGAGGCTTATGGAAAATGTGTTGAGAGGGTTATCTTGGAAAACATGCCTGGTTTATTTGGATGACATAATCGTCTTGGGGGAGACATTCGAAGATCATTTGAGGAATTTAGAAAACGTTTTTAATCGACTTAAAGCTGCCCAATTGATGCTAAACCCCAAGAAGTGCCAGCTATTTCAAGGTAAAGTCAATTATCTGGGTCATATAGTCAGTAAAGAAGGAGTGGCCGTGGATAAAGGAAAAATCGATTCCATTAAGGAATGGCCAAAACCAACTGACAAACATCAAGTGAGAAGTTTTCTTGGACTATGTACTTACTACCGGAGGTTTATTAAGAAGTTTGCAGATATCGCTAAGCCATTAACGCGACTTACGGAGGAAGCAAGAGATTACCGCTGGGATACAGACTGCCAAAATGCCTTTGA
This sequence comes from Diabrotica undecimpunctata, assembly GCF_040954645.1. Lineage (NCBI taxonomy): Eukaryota > Metazoa > Arthropoda > Insecta > Coleoptera > Chrysomelidae > Diabrotica > Diabrotica undecimpunctata. Next base: position 56,658,563 of record NC_092812.1, read on the forward strand.
GACCTTGAAAAAGCATTTAATAACAGCACCAATTTTAGGGTATCCACTGCCAGAAGGAGAGTTCATCTTAGATGCAGATGCAAGTAATGTGGGAATTGGAGGAGTGCTGTCTCAGATTCAAGGAGGACAGGAACGAGTCCTCGGATATTTTAGTAAAGTTCTTTCAAAACCTGAGCGGAATTATTGCGTCACGAGAAGAGAACTTCTGGCAGTAGTGAAATCAGTAGAGCACTTCTATCAATACCTCTATGGAAGGAAGTTTTTAATCCGAACCGACCATGCCGCCCTTAAGTGGTTGATGCAGTTTAAGAATCCAGAGGGTCAGATAGCCAGGTGGATCGAACGACTCCAAGAATACGATTTTAAGATTGAGCACCGAGCCGGAGTTAGCCACAGAAACGCTGATTCTCTTTCCAGACGGCCATGCCCAGCAGAGTGTCCCCACTGCAACAAAACGGAATCCAAGGAAGCAGCAGTGCTAAGAACGACGATTGTCAACGACGACTGGACGCCTACTAAGATAAGGGAAGAACAAGAGAGAGATCCAGTTATACAGAAAATCCGAAAATGGAAAGAGGAAAACCGTCGACCACCTTGGCAGGAAATATCAAACCTATGCTCAGTAGTTAAGACGTATTGGGCCCAGTGGGACTCATTTATCATCGAAGATGGCTTGCTTAAACGAGTCCTGGAAAATGATGACGGTTCAGAGAAGAGAAGACAGTTGGTGATCCCAAAGAGCAGAATAGCCGAAGTACTTCGTCAGTTACACGACAGTCCATCGGGAGGGCATTTTGGTGTAAGGAAAACCCTTCAGCGAATTCGGGAACGGTTTTATTGGATGAACAGTTCCGACGACGTAAAAGACTGGTGTAAGAAATGTACTATTTGTGCTACGAGTAACGGGCCTCACCGGAAAAGGAGAGCTCCTATGAGACAATATAATGTTGGAAGCCCGTTTGAAAGAATAGCTTTGGACATTGCAGGGCCATTTCCAGAAAGTGAAAATGGGGGCAAGTACATGTTGGTAGTAATGGATTACTTCACTAAGTGGGTCGAGATTTACGCACTTCCAGACCAGAAGGCCGCCACCGTTGCAGATAAGTTGATCCAAGAATATATCAGCCGATTTGGAGTGCCTTTGGAGATCCATAGTGACCAAGGCAGGAACTTCGAAAGTGATCTATTCCAAGGAATATGTGATAGACTAGGCATGAAGAAAACAAGAACTACCGCGTATCATCCGCAATCGGATGGTATGGTAGAACGAATGAATAGGACAGTTGGCAAGTATTTGACAAAGATGGTGTCCGATCATCAGCGAGACTGGGACCAATACCTTCCGTTCTTCACAATGGCCTACAGATCTGCTGTTAACGAATCAACGGGCCAGACACCAGCCAGAGTCCTATTCGGACGCGAAATGCGACTACCTTGTGATCTAGAATTTGGGTGTCGACCTGGAGAAGATGTAGCAGGTGAAGATTATGTGATCGAATTACGAAGAAGAATGGACGATGTACATGAGTTGGTCCGTTCCCACCTTCAGATCGCTAGCGACCGAATGAAGAAACGGTACGATACACAAGCCGAAAAGGGTTGCTTTAAGAAGAACGACAAAGTATGGCTGTATAATCCCAAGAAGCGAAAAGGTTGTTCTCCCAAATTGCAGCAGTTTTGGGAAGGTCCATACCTCATCATGGAGAAGATCAACGATGTCATCTACCGAATAAGCAAGATTCCGAGGGGAAAGCCGATGATAGTACACCATAACCGGTTGGCATCTTTCGAAGGTGACCACGACGTAGATGAAGAAGTGGAAGTAAACCAAGTCCAAGATGTGTTTGACCTCACGTTTGAGGAATTCATGGGTGCCTATGGAGGTACCGGTAAAGCGAGACATGGTGTTACCACTGAAGAAAAGCAAGATCTACTCGAGCTCCCCGATGACTACTCGCTGGCCCTTACCATCCCGGCCAGTATCAAAGACGCACCAGGGTTGGCATCCGTCTTTCGAAGGAAGTTTGGTCGAGTTGCAGAACTTCAATGCCAAGTGCCAGCTCCCGGTAAAACCTTGAAACTCCAAGATGCATCACGTTACCTTTTCTACCTGGTAACAAAAGACACTGCCCGTGACCAACCTACCTACCGAGATGTATGGGAAGCCTTACTTCAATTGAGAGGGCACGTACTAGAGTCCGACGTGCAAAAGTTAGCCATGCCAAAGTTGGAGTGCCGCCAATTAGATTGGAGGGTTATCCGAAATATGGTGGAGGAGATCTTTAAAGACACCGAAGTCCAGGTGTTAGTCTGTTGCAATCCGCATAGTTACTGGTGCGGAGAGAAAACCGTCCCTTGTCATTTTTATACAACTGGAAGTTGTAAAAGAGGGTCCAGTTGCCGATACCAGCATACCGTTCCAGTTCTAGTCCCAACAAGGTTCCAGGAGGAACCATCTTTTGAGAGGGGGGCAATGTTACGTAAAAATATGAGTCATAGTTTTAACCTTTAAAACATGTTTTTAATCTAATATGTTGTAGAGTTTACGAGAGGCCTCGATTTACCTGAGCGACCTTCCAGAAGCGATGCGAGGGAAATCCAGTTTGCTTTTACCGTTTCGCCATCGAAGGTTTTAGACTATTCGAGATAACGGCACTGGTATATAATAACGGAACTTTATTTGGAAGGGACAGTTAATTCTGAACCCGCGCTCGCGAATTTGTTACGTTCGCCTATAATAAATTATGTAATAATTAGTGGTTAATAAACTTATATAAATTATCGTGCCTTTTAATAAATTAAAGTAGGAACAAGATAATAAATTAGTAAAGACATTATAAATTAAAGACATAACAATTAATAAATTCACAACACTAGATAAAAAGTATGTGTTTTATTTCACCAGGTATTAATGACGCACGGGTAAAGAACCATGGACTCAACTGTAACTGGAGAAATGCAATTGAGCTGTGCTATAAAAACTGTAGATTGACAGGGTAAAGTTCCGCAAATACATTTTTCTTAGTGTAAACTTAAATTAAGAAACTCTTGAGTCAAACAACTTTGTGTCTGCTTTCCTTCGTTTCCTTGTACCTAGATCGTGAATGAAGCGTCATTTTGTTTAGTAACTAGCGAAGTTACAAGTGTTAACCTATATTAATTCCAGCTCGGCTATTAACCAGCAGATGAGCGTATTAAAACAAAGATAACCATACATTTCTGTAATTGGAAACCAAGACAAGCGACTGTAACGTCAATTATTTATTAGATGAGTCAAAAGCACGACAAATCCTAGTGGTTTATGGATTCTTCTCTTATATCATAGACGTGCTCTAATTTTTGAAGTAAAATTAAATAAGTTCATAACAACTATTGTGGTATACAATTAGTATAGTATAAAATAAATTTACAGAATATCATTTATAGAATTTAGGTAAATAATGTTATATGTAATGTAATAGGTACGCAAAATAGGAATAATCTTGAAATACTTTAATATACTATACTCTGAAAAGAAATTGGGGAGGGTGACTCATAAATATAAGTTGATCTACTAATTGTATGAGTTGCAAATCAAATACGCCATTTTCTAAGAAGAAAATCAAAATCATATCGGTTTATAACATTTTGATAGCGCTCCGTAAATTTCATTGGGTAATATGCGGCCCTTTACAGTGAGCCAGCTGTAACCACAGACGTTTTCACGATGCATTTTAGCAAATTAAAATTTGGTCAACACAAATTATCAGAATTCTTAATTCTTTGAATTATCAGTGGCGTTTCATGACGGCAACTTAAAAGTATTGTCTACATAGAAAATTAAATTTGTTTGAGGAAATTAATTTAAAAAAGAATTGAAAATAGGAAGAAAATAACTGCATTTGAAATAATTTGTTTAATAATTGATTGTCAAATAACAAATACACTGATTGTTAGTAAAAACCATCTTTATTCTAGTCATAAGTAGTCCTTTTCTGTATTTTAGAAAGGTGTAAGATCCTTTCGAGCTACATCACAACAGAACGTTTTTGGACTAACAAGTCCATCATCAATGCATTTACCAGGTGTACATGTCACAAGAGTATCAGAGTTGATATGATAACTTGAATGTCCATCGAAAGGTGAAGAAAATAGCTGGAAAGTTCCGAAAACGCTACAGCGGAAAAATACCAGATGATGAAGGGAATCTTGCCATAACCAGATAAAATGAAAGTATGGGAAGAATACTTGAAAAAAGTTTTCCACGACCTTAGAACAATACAAGAACCCACCGTTGGATGGAAAGGCACCGCGACTTGATGAAATTCCTGCAGAACTGCTGAAGCTATTGGATGCAGAACAAATAAACATAATAACTGAAATATTTAATGAAATATACAAGACAGGAAAAATATCAGTAGAGTGGCTCAAATCGGAGTTCGTACCATTACCCAAAAATCCACAAGCAAAAGTTTGTGAAGACTATAGGACCATAAGCCTAATGAGCTGCAGTACTTGCGACATATAATGAGAAATCAAGGCAGATATGAGCTACTCCAATGCATTTTGCAAGGTAAAATTGAAGGAAAAAGGGCCCTAGGACGAAGAAGGATACTCTGGATTAACCTGAGAGCATGGTGTAGAAAGACCTCAACACAGCTATTCCGTATAGCAACCAACAAAGTCATCATAGCCAGAATGATCGCCAACGTTCGGAATGGACAGGCACCTTAAGAAGAAGACATGAGTCAAGCCCGTACATCTTTGTTAATAAGTTGGTGTGATGTTAAAGTTTTTAACAGATATCCTGCATGACAACGTAAAGTTCCTAATTTGGGGGTTGCTGACCCTGAAACAATGTCCCTGTACGGGCTCTAGGTGGCAACTGAGCCATCATTATAGTTTCTGTCACGATGGCTATCACCTACGATAATTTCTTTTTCTTCTAGGCTTCCTCCATTTGTACATTGATGATAATACGGTAGGTCCACAGTAACTAATCCTTGTTATTTCAAAATGATATAATTAATCCAATAGAGAGTGGCAGTCAAATGATTTATACTGCTTTATGAAATTGTCTATTTATACTGATTTCTATAAAGCCATTGATAGGATAAGTGTTGCTATTATCAGGAAATTAGATAGAATAGACTTTCCATTACGGCTTATGTTATGGTTATCAAGTTACTTTAGTAACAGAAGTTAGATATTTAAAATTAAGAACCACGTATCTAATCCCATGTGAGGTGTTCCTCAGAAGAGATCTTACCTTTATCCTAAGGCAACTTAAGTTTCATACTCTGGAAAATCGCCGGATAATGTCATATGCAATACTTCTTTTTATTCTGTTATCTGACCACATTTGTTGACCTGCCCTGCTTGAGCTGTTTTTTAAAATATCTAATACGGTTACCAGAAATATTTGGTTGTTTGATATTTTCTATCACAGCACCAACTACGGTTTTTATAGTCCAGTAGTACGTTTCTCCGGACTTGCCAATGGATTCAGTAATGAGGGTGTAGGTTTTACTGGAATATCTTTGCCAGTTTTTAAACATAGCATTCAACTAGCTTTAAATAATTTGTAGATTCCATATTTATGTTTTCATATTTATGGTACAGTTATTTATAAGTCGTTGCTGTTTATTGTACAAAGAATTGTACAAAGGGGTTAATAAGTCAATAAATAAATTTGATAGTGTGGCATAGATATACGTAATCACTGATTTTTCAATGGGGTGGTTATCTATTGAGATGTGAGTGTCAGTGTCTTTACAGCTCTCTACAGTATTTTTGTTTTTCCATACTTCATTAGAAGCCCTATATTTTTCTACGTTTTTAATTCTTTTATCATTTCAGACGGATCTTCTACATTTTCTGCTATCAGGTAATATGCTATGGTAATACATTCATCTTTAATAAATACTTAAGCGAGGCATCTATTTTTTATTACAATTGTGGTTTATTTCCATACAATATAGCAGTTAATATAAAAATTCCACAAGAAAATAGTTTCAGACCTGTGATTATTTAAATTATATTCAAAATTGTATTTTACAGTTTGTTTGTCTTCCTCCCCTGTGGACGCTCGTGTCATCTGTAATAACATTAGGAGTCACTTTCCGATACAACAGAGGGAGAATATGTTTCCCCTTTGTTTCCTCGTTTCAGAACTAGGTCTCATTTAGCCAATTCTAATTTACTACAATTCTTTGTGTTAACCGTTCTATATTTTATATAATTTCTAGGTCAAAAATTTAAAAAATAAACGTTGGTAGCAGAATATGATGGTGATAATGAATGAAGTAAATGCTCTAGAAATTTTAGGGAAAAAAACGTATTTTGGAAGTCCTTTACATAAAAGAAAAAAATATATTTGGATGATAGAGTAAGGTATCTAAATAAAATCCTTTTTATCTACTATATTTTATGTGAAAAAAACTGTAATTTTAGCTTTAGAAATATCTTTAAATCTTCTTTTTTTAGTAGACGAATAATATTTAGAAAACCTATCAGTATAACCAGCAAAAGTAGTTTTTGAAGCGAAGCTTCTATACTGGCGTTATATTACTCTTCTTTCTCTACAGTAACATGCTGAGGCGAGCGTCATGGAACAAGCGTCACAAGATGGCGTCGTCACGGGTAGGGTCATAGAATAGCGGTTCTTAACATTGATTCACTACTCTTGATCAATTTGTTTCTAGTCAACATACATTTACTCTAAGCAGTTTTAAACTAAAAACTGCATGAAAAATAACAAAATATAGACATTAAATAAGAAGTAAGTAAACAGTAATAATAAATTATTGAATTTGTTTAACATATAAAAAATAAATAAATAATAAAGTTACTTTATTAATTTTAAATATATTATTTAAATTTTCAAAATACAGAAAACATAGTATGAAGCTCAGCGCTAGTCTACAGTACTGCCTACTATTCCACTTTTTTTCATGATCCTTTTTATTTAATCTTAATGTTTAAAAAAGAAGCCCGCGCCCACACAGGCAGCGGTCAGGCGTTCCGAGTGCTGCGTTACTTTTTTGGAGTTCCTAGCACATATGCGGCGGTCAATTAACAGCGTTCCTGTTTCATTCCAAGTATTAAACGTGAAACATGTTAATAATACTTTTGTTGAGCGTCCAAGCAAATATGGAAATTCTAAGTGCAGGGTGCAATTAACAGCAAGCCAAAAGATCAAGGAGAATTTAATTCTTTAATATAACATTTGAATCGGTGTAAAAAAACACATTCTAAGTAGTTTTTTTCATTTTTGACATTTTGGTAGAAATTTGTTTTATGAACAGTATTGCCCCTTTTGGTGCAATGTTAAATAAGGAGCTGAAATATATCATTGTGAAGTAAAAGATGTCAGTGACTTGGAATGTTTTTGTAGGCAACACTATCAACATCTATGTATTGTACCGTAAATTATTGTGTTCTGTGAATCCCTGATTAAATAACCACACTTTTGATTGTTTTTGTGAGGTTAAGTTAAGTTTATTTTAGCACCATTTTATTGCACTTGTAAAAATTGCGATGGATGAAGAATAAATCATTACTAGCGACGGAAGAAAAGTAAAACATGAAACTAAGTAGAAAATATTTATCGTGAGAAAGACGATAGGCGATCGCGACGGAAGAAAAGTAAAACATGAAACTAAGTAGAAAATATTTATCGTGAGAAATGCTAGAGTCAAAGGTGAAGAGTACATTGATTACAAAGGTAGAGTTGTACCAGCTGTTGGCGCTGATTGCAGGTAAGATACGTTTTGCAGTGTGTATAGCTCGATAATTAAATATTACGACATTGGTATTAAAATAACGTTTAATTAATATAGCTTAATGTTGGCAATGTACCAATTATGTTTTTTATGTAATAAACTAAGGTTTACTTCATCGAGACTCTTTTATTTCAGATGTAAGCATAAGTGTACAGACCGCTTGCACAATCAAGCTGAAGAGATATTCGTTCATTTGAGAATACTAGAAACTAAGAATGAGCAGGATATTTTTTTACAATCATTAATTACCTGTATCAATGTAAAACCCCATAGATCCAGAAAAAAATGTGCAGAAGCGAGGGCTGCTCATAATGTTTATTTTACATACGAGGTATTTGTGGGTGAAACCAGAGAAAAGGTATGTTTAGAAGCATTTAAGTCGCTATACGGCGCTGTATAAGTCGTATTAGAAGGCTTCGTTCATTATTATTAATAGGCAAAACTCCCAAGGATTTTCGTTAAAAAAAAATTAGCACTAATGCAATAAGTGGTCATAACAGGTTACTAATAAGACAACATATTGAAAGTTATCCATTAAAAGAAAGTAAATATGCAGGAAAGACTATACAATATTTGGACGCAAGACTGAATGTTACAATTTTATACAATATGTTTAAAGAGAAATACCCTGAATCAAAATGCGGTTATAAGTTTTTCTGAGGATTTTTCAAGGACAACTTCAATTTACGATTTGGTCGCCCCCAGATTGATTCATGCTGCTCTTGTGAAGAACTAAATTTAAAATTGAGAAGTCCTCATATTAGTGATGCAGCAAAAAGAAACATTGCAGTTGAATTGATGATTCACAAGCGTAGATCAAAAAAATTCTACAATAAATTAAAACGAGAAAATAACCAAGAAACAAAAGCGAAAGAACCCCATTATGTTTTTTTTGATTATATGCAAAATATTCCACTGCCCATGATTCCAGTACAGGAAACCTTCTATTTGAGGCAACTAACAGTGAATGTGTTTTGCATTCATGATGTAAAAAGCAGTAAGTCTCATATTTATTTATACCACGACGGGACCGTCAGAAAAAGTCCAGAAGAGGTTTATTTCTTTGTATATAATTATTTAAACTCTGCTCCTCCTCAGTTTACGAAAGTCCACATTTATTCGGATAACTGTGGAGGTCAAAATAAGAACCATAAATTACAGAGTGTCTTTAGCCCTTACCAACAGTGGTCGGTTCAATCGAATTAAGCAGTATTATCCCATCAGAGGATACTCCTACCTTCCTTGTGATAGGAATTTATCAATCATCAAGAGAAAACTAAAAAGACATGATAGAATATAAACCTTATACCAAATAACCGAAATTATCATTACTTCAAGTATTAGGACATATAAGTTTACGGCCACAGAAGTTAGCACAAAAAATATACTAGATTTTCAACATTGGTGGCCAACCTACTATAAAAAGACGTGCATTTCTGAGGAAACAAGAGGAAAAAGTGTTCCTGATAAGGATAAGATATCTTTTGGAATAAATTCCTTAATGCACTTGACTTATGAAACAGCTCAAGGTGTGATTGTTTGTAGGTCTTTTATTGATGGGTTATCGGAACAAAACTATAAACAGGTCAGAAATCAATCAATTGAATTTCCCATAATACTTTTTTATCCATCCGGTAAAGTACCACTAAAAATAATTGATGGATTCGACCGTTACTTGATGGAAATTCATTTTAGATTTAAAAATTATCAGACTTAAAAACAAACATGACTTCTCCATATTTCATAAAGCTACCCATACTGACACGACTACACACAATCATCATTCCATCCAACACAACATAAACTGGCAGCCTATCATAGTATGTTACATAGATTAACAGAAATTCCGATGTCAAAATACAACTTTGAGACAGAATTAAATATCATTAAGCAAATAGCAGTACATAATGGATACAACGAACAAACAATTAATAAAATTTTAAATCAAAATCTATACAAGAAAGCCCTGAAATTAGTATTTCCACCACCAGAGAAAAAACCCAGTACCTTCTGCTCGATTATATATACATGCAAAATATCAACAAAAATAGCCAAACACATAAGAAAGGAATAACACCAGCTTTCAGACCAAGTAACAACTTAGGCAAATATATTAAAAACAACAAGAGCCAAAATAAAAAGCACTTACACAGTGGTGTATACAAACTTAAATGTGGCGACTGCCCAAAAACTTACATCGGTCAAACTGGTAGAAATTTTAATAAACGAATAGCAGAACATAAAAGGGTTTTCAATAATAGAAAAACAGATTCTACATACGCACTTCACCTCCTAGATCATAATCAGTCTTTTAATGACGGATTTCAAATTCTTGACATTCAAAATAAAGGCCTTAAACTATCCTTGTTAGAATCTATGGACAAATCTATTACCAAATTAAACAAACACAGATATAATTCTGAATGACCAACTTGAGACAAACAGTTCTCCCCTCCTCAACCTATTTCATTAAAGACTATAAAGTGTAAACGCATGCCAAAAATAGATCACTTGAGAAAGGTAAGGTAAAAAGGTAAAAACCTGAAGTTCCAAGATATTGGTAAGCTGTTACCCTATATACCTAATAGTGTCAGACATTTTTATTACGAATTAATGGAGTGGCCAACAACTGATAATCTCAATGCTGGAGAAGATGAACATGACATCCAATAGGATGAAAATAAAATTAGAAATTTTATAATGAATATCGTACGTAACTTTAACATATTTAAACATTGCTTTTATGATAAAGATGTTTTATTTAGTATTTGCTTTAGAAAAACATATTGTAATAATCCAATAGGAAGAAACATGGCATTCTAAAGCATTCAAAAAATTACTGAATGTTTATATTTAAAATTTTTACTTAAAATTGTATTTTTTAGGTTAAATATATTTTTTTTAAACAAAATGAAGGTTTTTTTATGTCATTTTATAAATGTAAACAAAAAAGTTCTTTGTCGACAAAACTTTAATATTTGTATCATATATATATATATATATATATATATATATATATATATATATATATATATATATATATACATTATTGTGTACTCATGAATATCTAATATTACATCTAAAAGTATCAAAAACACTCCCAAATTTGTTGGTATTTGTTTACATAACTATAACATTTATACAGTTTTTTCCAGTTTTCCGGAAAAGTGATTTTCATGACTTAAACCGTTTTTGTTTACACTGATTCATTTATATTATAGAAATTAAGGAGGGTGACTCATAATTATAACATGTTATACTAATTATAGGACGTGCAAATCAAATAGGCCATAATGTTTTGATAGTTCTCCGTACATTTTAATAGATAATATGCGGTCCTTTACATGAACCAGGTGGCTAACCATGAAGCCTAGTTTTAAACAATGTTCCAGCATGTAGAAAGTGGAATCGCACCTAATTTTTATATCCAAGATTATTTTTAAAATTTTTCTTTTAGGAATGCCAGAATCGGTCAGTATTTTTCGAATTTAATCACTGTCCTTCACACTCATTTTCAAATAAACAATCCTATTTTTTACTTTATCAATTGATATCTCCAAATGCTGTACACTATTTTTCATTGAGATGTCACATACTAAGTTGAGTTGATGACCAAACAAAACAAATGTCATATGTATTGTGTCTAATTTATCCTATATCAACGAGTTAAAATCTGTGGAGAAGCTATGAGCATATTACATGTGTATTAAAAACGGCGTCAGTAGATGTGGCTAACGATCATACCAATATGGCGATGGGATCAGGGCCGGATTCAATAATATTAAAACCACTATACAAATATGACTAGTTATTCAGAAAATTTAATCATAATCTAAAAAGTGCAATACATTTTTAATAAACTGATTTATTTATCCCGCCGTAAACACTAAAAACACGACATATTATACATAAAGATAAATTAATACAGTCAAATAACAAGTTGTATCTGAAAGAGATATTAATATAAATATTTTAAAGGGTATAATTATTATACAGTATGAAATAAAAGAAATACGTTCGTTTTACAACTTCATACAATCATACACGATCTGTCAAAACGATCATAGCAATATGGCCGAAGTGAGGTCGCTTTTAGTCACGTGATGCCCTCACCATAGATTCAACACACAACTTAAACTCAAGGTTGACCTTGAGAGAGACAGCTGAGCAGACACACGACTGTCGAGCCATCTAACTTAATACATTAAATTTTTATTTAATTATTATTTTGTTGACAGAGATTTATAAAATTAGCAAACGTAAATTGATTTATTTCTTTTACATATATTTTTTCCGTTGGCATAAAGAACGTTATTATTGCCAATTTAACCAACGTTTGATAATCGGACAAGGTACTGGAAAAGAAGCCAATATAATATTATTAATCCTATGTGACGGTACATTAAATCGCAAATATCGATATATGTGCCGATATATCGAAAGTTAAATATCGATATAATTTTAAAATATATCGATATATTTAATGGAGCGATACATCGTTGTCGTCTCAACTCTGCTGTTACTTTGCAATAATTTCAAATAGGTTATATTGAATATAAGATCTAATACAAAATTTGTTTTTAGTTTAAATCAGCTTGTATGAAATGTTTAAAAACACGCTACAGTACATCTACATCACCATTTAATATTTCAGGATATTGTGGTGTTCCTCTTTTAGTATTCTGTAAATAACATAATGGCATCATCCCGGCACCAGAATATCGTTGCGAGTGTATTCTTTGACGCTTGCTATTGAATAATTAATAAAGTTTTTGCCTTCTGCTTACGAAATACCTGCGTTAATTTCCATCCGGCAAAGACAGATTTGTACACGAAAAATAATTTATACAACACAGAATGAAACAGTAATATTCAGTAACGGAGTACTCTGAGTTTGTTTTACTAATAATGTTGTTTGAGATACACAACTAGTCCAGTTACTGTGGCATTTTCCCTTTAAATTTTTTATAACTGCACCGATTTATCTGAAATTTTTACAGTGGGTAGTAAATTATTTAAAAAATATAAGTTATATGGTGCCGATGTGTGCTTCTACCCCTGGGGTGGTTGGCACCCCATCTAGGAGGTTGAACTTTTTACACTCAAAACAACCCCGGGAATTGATATAGAATCAAATTTTAAACAAAAAATGTCATATAAATTTTTTTCGCTAAATTAATACTTTTTGAGTTATACGCACTTAAAAAAGTAAACTTTTCGTAAAAAAGAACATGTTTTCCAATGATTTTGTACGAATAACTCAAAAACAAAGCGTTTTTTTGAAAAATCTATAATAAGCAAAAATAAAGCTTATAACAAAACAAAGAGAATGTTGTTTTATTAAGTTTTATAAGTATAATACTAAGCGATTTATAATTGTTTGAAGATGACTTTTTGTTTTTGGGATACTATACTAGATGCATTTAACATCAAATATCGGAAAATGGACATCTTTTTTGATAAAAACTCATACAACACTTTTTAAAAAGCTAGAAAAACCTTTAAAATGAGCTATGTTAAAAGCCATTTCGATTAAAACAAAGCGAAATACGAAGGAAAGAATTTGAATTACTCTAGCGTTTTTTAAAAAAACGAGCAGTATAAGTAACACTATTTCGATCAGAATTGAAATTAAACGTATATCTTCTACAATTCATTTTATTTTAGTGTTATTTATAAGTTTTAAAAGTTTAGCCTGTTTAAAATGCGTATTTTTGTAAAAATCATGTTTAAATTAAAAAATCTTTTGTTTAATCATCTAAAAATTTACATTTTTTCAAAATAAATCTAAAACTATAAGAGATACGTGAAAAATGGTTCTATACCAAAATGTAGTTTTTTTCTTAACAAAAATTTTGGTTTTTTTTATTTTTGTTGTAGCTCGAAAAATAATAGAGATATAGCCAATTGAAGTTTGAGATACAGCGGCTGACACACCTGTAATTAGCACTTTGGCCCTTTACTATTTAAAAAGAAAGAATTTTAACATATTTTAATCTACTTAGTCTTGTAGCTTTTGAAATTACCTTCAAAATATTTTTTTAATGGACAGTGTAGCTTAAAAATTAACGGAGTTATTCTAAAAAAAATTTGGAGCATGTTATTTATATTTTGGAGCATCAACTTATTTTCTGTATATATAAATGCTTTATTCAAGTATATTGGAAAAACTGGTAACAAACACACTAACGCTCACACAAATATGTATATAATACATACATACATACATATTATGTTATGTATATAATATAGGCACCTCTAAACTGAACATTTGCTTCAGAGAACTAACGAACACAGAGAACCGACACTCCTTTGAAGTTGCGTGGGCAAGCCGCTAATGACAGGAGTACTTCAGATCTCGAAGACATTTTAGAAGCTGAGAGATACTGTACAATTTTGCTGTATGGCCTTGCCAAAGACACCCACATGAACAAAATGAATAAGGTCGAAGATTATTCATCATTACTTGAACAAATGCGATACGAATCGATTATTAAAGCGACAACTAAAAATAGTGCAGTTAAATTATCATCTCTTGTACCAACTGTAAGTGCCCTGAATGAGCATATCAAAAGAGTTTATTTACAAACTCAGATATGGCTTGGAAACAAAGAGATTGATATAACGGATTGGGGATGGTTCAAGAGTGATGATATTTTACAACCAATAAAAATGAAAAGTTCACCTGCACCAGAAGAACTATTGAAACTGATTTTTTGCAATTGCAAAAAGGGTTGCGGCTCAGCGTGTGGCTGTCGTACACTAGGTCTATTTTGCAATGCTACGTGTGGAACATGCTCTGGCGACAATTGTCAAAACTGTCCTGCAATAGACGAAGAGGTGGAGTTACAACACGACGAGAATCATAGATAAAGAATATATATTACAGAATCACGCTTCAGACAATGAATAATTTGATATATTGTAAATAATTTCTATTTTTGTAAATATATTTTGTATACTTTCTAATGTAAAGTATTTTCATGCATAATTTTTTACAATAAGAACAGCATGAGTATACTTAATTTTTTTATTTAGATATTTACCAAAGGGGAATTTGTTTCGTGAGCATAGAGGTGGTTTTTAAGGGTTGAAAATAAACAACCAATCAAAAAATATTTTATTAATAAGAAAGAATTTTTGAATATAAATGTACATTAAAAACTTTTGAACTTGTTTAAAAAGATTTTTTTTTATATATTTTGACATAGGGGGTAGTTTTAAGGGTTGAAGTGTTGCAATCAACCAAAATTATTTTATATAAGCAGAGAATTACATTGTAGATGATATAAATGCACTACAAAAGCGTTTGAACCTGTTAAACGATTTTTTACAATTATTTTTATTAAAAGGGGTGGTTTTTAAGATTATTTAATGGTTGAGAATGTACACAATATCCATTAATATAATTGACAATATTTCAATTACTTAATTTAACACGATTTAAATCCATAAAATGCTTTAATATAAATTTTTTTCATAATTTTCAATAAGGGGTGATTTCACCCCTTAAAAATAAAAAGCTCACCTATCGCATATATAACTTTTGAAGAGGGAGGTAAGATAAGCCTAATTCCAAATTATTAGCAAAATCGATTCAGTTATAAAAAATTTAGAGGTATTGACCTCTTTTCCTCCACAGTGACTGGAGTAAACACGATTATCAGTATTGTAATCAGCGTAGATTTTGTTACAGCTTTAATCTTTTTTAAATGTGTACTAAAAAAAAGTTGTAACAAACTATTAGACTAGACTTTCACCCAATGTGACCGGAAGTCGATATTTGAACTCTTCGTGTAACTTTTGCGTCGATTGAAATACGATTTCACTAATTTCACTATTCTGTATTACCCGTGCCGCATTCGAGAAGTTTGTGTTTAGTATTTTTCCACTTTACCAGTTCACCCAATTGGTGATCGCCCTTATTTTTCAATTTGGTGTTCCCGAATGAGTAATATGACCAAAGAGAATATACTTATTTAGATACAAACCTATAAACCTTTGTGTGTTGTTTTCCTTAAAACAAATGTATTTGTCCTGGTCGTTTAATAAATAACATGAAATAAATAGAAAAGAAAACAAAGAAAATGTTTACTTTCACGTATGTACACAGTTTTGGCATTGGATGGTAATCGAAGCGAAATTCAGTATAACGCATCAAATCATTAAATTGAAGAATACCTTAAAAAGGCTAGTAAAAAATGTTTAAAAAAGTACAAGAATTTAAGTGGTAATATATATATATAAAAATGTGCACTCGTAAGTGAATGGGATGTTTTCGGTCAATTTGGAGATAAAAAAGACAAGAGTTGTGCTACTTTATCTATTTATTGAAGACGTTTCGCCTATTGTTCAATAAGCATCATCAGTTCATCTAAAAGAGTGTTATTAGCGATACATCTAATATGAAAAAACAATTAAGTAAATGATCTTACCTTTAAAAGATCTGTAGCATTACAATGTTATTATTGCAAAGAAACATCAAAAAAAATTATATACTAAATATAACAGCAAAAACATAGAAACACAGAACGCCGGAAGATTCCCAATTTAACTAATTTGTTTTAAATTTCACTTTTGAAAACATTGATTGATTAAATCTATCAAAAAATATAATTGTCAATTTTGAATTGTTATATTAACAACGGCACGGCTAGGGTTCTTGACTGTTATGATCATATCATGAAAATGAAGTATTTGAAAGCTCGACTGTCAGAAATGACAATCAGCTGGTGAGATTGAAGGAAAAGTTTTATAGATGTCAACATAAATGTTATGATATAATAAAAGAAGTTGAAGAAGAAAACAATAATTATATTGGTCAGACTGGCCGTTCCCTTAAAGGACGCCTTACTTCACATCGTAGTAACATTAAACTTTCTAAACATACTTGTGCCCTTGCAGAACATGCAATCAACACCAAACATACTGTGAATTTTGATGATGTTAGAATTCTCTGTAGAGAACGTAACCTTAATAAGAGACAATTTATGGAGATGTGTCATATTTTGAAACAACCTAATGCATTAAATAAGAGAACTGATATCAGCAACTTAAGCCAAATTTACCATGCACTAATACTACAAAATTGATTCTTCCGTATTCTACTTTTAATTATTGTTTTCTTCTTCAACTTCTTTAATAACACTCTTTTAGATGAACTGATGATGCTTATTGAACAATAGGCGAAACGTCTTCAATAAATAGATAAAGTAGCACAACTCTTGTCTTTTTTATCTCCAAATTGACCGAAAACATCCCATTCACTTACGAGTGCACATTTTTTTATATTAAATTAAACGGTCATATACCATAAAGATATATATATATATATATATATATATATATATATATACATCGGTTTAGAACGTCTTTCGACGTTGTCCGATACCTAAACACCATCTCTTCCTATCTTCGCAGTCGTTTGTTGTTAAATTTCTTTCGCTCATGGACTTGTTCACGCCGTGTTGCCATTCTAATCTGGGTCTTCCTCTTTTCCGTCGACCTATCGGTTGCCATTCTATTACTTTTTTGGGGAGTCTTGTAACTGGCATCCGTTGAACATGCCCATACCACCTTAATTGTTTCTTCTCTATATCTTGAGTTATATTTCCTTCTATTCCCATACGTTGTTTTATTACATCATTTCTGATTCGGTCTCGTCTGGAAATACCTAAAGATCTTCTCATTGCATCCATCTCTACTGCTTCTATTCGCTTTTTGTTCTTTTCATTTAAGTGGTAATATACCACTATATAAGAACTTGTTCATCTAAATATAATTACTGTTTGCTGACAAACAAAACATCTAGTTCTTCCTATTCTTAGTTGATTTTAAGCAAAAATAAAAAACGTTATAACTTTTACTACAGCAGTCTAGAATATCGAAGTAAATAACAAACAAGTTCTCCACTTTACCTGAATTTTATTGTGAACTAATTCGTTTTATATTCACCGATAAATAAAACATTTCTGATTTCCTAAATCATCATTCGGTACAACAGGTGCCTAGAGAAAAACAAAACAAAGTTTATTTTAATACAATAAAAACAAGAACTTGTTCATCTAAATATAATTACTCTTTGCTGATAAACAATAGACCTAGTTCTACCTATTCTTATACTTATTCCACAGAAAATGTGATAGTGAGTTTTTCCATTTTGTATATAGGAAGGTCCAAGTGGCGTATTCAAAATTCTTAACAGTTCACTAAAAGTAGGTACTTCAGTTGAAAGGTGCAGTTTATTGTGTATACTAGTGTTATGGAAAATTTGGAAGTGCCGTGTAACCGCCGAAAAATTGGTTCTCTAACAGTTAATGAAAAAACATTAATATTTAATTGTTTTAAATCATTTACAGACAAACGTTTATGTGAAAGTGTTGATGAGACCGTTGAGTTAGTTAGCAGTACACTTGGTGTTGGGAAATCTACGATTTACAGAGTTATTAAAGAAGAGAAATGTGGTAGTTTTCAAATGCCACGTAATGCTCCAGGGAAACCAAAATTTCAAATAGAATATCATTTTAAAGAAGGACTTCGACGGAAAGTGCATGAATTCTTCTTTAGACAAAAATTTCCAACATTGGATAAAGTTCTTGTCTCAGTTCGAGATGATAAGGATTACCCAGAAATGAGTCGAAGTACGTTATAAAAACTTTTAAAAGAAATAGGCTTCCGCTGGAAAAAGAATCCCAGAAAGTCTATTTTATTAGAAAGAAGCGATATTGTCATATGGAGAAGACATTTTCTAAGAACCATAAAGGAAATGAGAAACCAAAAAAGAAAAATATTTTATCTTGATGAAACATGGATCAACGAGGGTCATACACCAAATAAATTTTGGCAGGATGAAACTGTTACAAGTCAAAGGCACGCTTTTCTAAATAACTTATCTACTGGTTTAAACCCACCATCAGGAAAGGGACGCAGGCTGATAATAGTACACATTGGCAGTTCAGACGGTTTTGTTGAAGGTGGTTTATTAACTTTTGAATCAACTCGTACCGGTGACTACCATGAAGACATGAACGCTGATGTCTTTCAAGAATGGTTCGAACAAATGATAGATCTTCTTCCTAAGAACTGTGTAATAGTAATGGATAATGCAAGTTATCACTCCAGACTTATAGAAGGACTGCCCACAACCAAGTGGTTAAAAAAAGACTTGCAGAATTGGCTGAGTTCAAAAAATATTACGTACCATCCTGGATCTATAAGAAAGGAACTTTATTCGTTGTGTGCCCTTCATAAAGAAAAATTTTAAAAATACGAAATTGATGAAATTGCCAAAAATCGTGGAATGACAGTACTTAGATCCCCACCATATCATTGTGAATTAAACCCGATTGAACTGGTATGGGCACAGATAAAGAGTGAAGTTTCAAGAAAAAATACCACTTTTAAAATTCATGATGTTAAACAGTTGTTTTTGGAGGCCGTAAATAATGTAAAACCTGAAAACTGGGAAAAGGCAGTAAATCACACTATTAAAGAAGAGGAAAAAATGTGGAAGCTGGACAATATTACTAATAAAATGATCGAGCCAGTTATTATAAATCTTGGTTCTGAAAGTTCATCTTCTGAATCTGATTTGGATTTGTAACAAGTAGCTGTAAGTTTTATATTAATATTTTTATTCATCTATTTAACATACCTTAGACGGTTTTAAAAACTCTTTTTCTCTTTTGTAATTTTTAAAAATTAAAAAGAATGTGAATTTTTTAAAACCCTTTTTAATGTAGGCCAGTCAGTTCTAATATAGTGTGTGATAAAAGAGGTCACTTTTGTTTACATACACATAACACTTTATAACACTGAAATAATTCATTTATTTTTTACAATTATTCAAAGTAATTTTTCAATTAATCTTGAGCACGCCCATGGAGTGGTCGGAGCTACCAGTTAAAATTATGCTAATTACTCTCTCGTTCATAAAAATAAACTATAATTGATATTAATCAAAAATAAAAACACGATAACTAGTATTACAGCAATTTAGAATGTCGAAGAAAATAACAAACTAGTTCTCCACTTTACCTAAATTTTATTGTGAACCAACTCGTTTTATATTTACCGATAGATAAAACATTTTGGAACTCCCAAATAAACATTCAGTGCAACAGGTGCCTAGAGAAAAACAAAACAAAGTCTAGTTTAATGCAATAAAAACAAGAACTTGTTCATCTAAATATAATTACTGTTTGCTGATAAACAATAGACACAATAAACACAATAACTTGTATTACAGCAGTCCAGAATGTAAAGTAAATAACAAACAAGTTCTCCATTTTACCTGAATTTATGTCAACGGGAAGTGATATAAAAACGGTAAGTATATATTTTTTCCAGTCTTGCTAAGGTGCGTCAAATAATACGTGGCTTGCAACTTTCGAACCGGAAGTTAGAGGTTAAATGTTTCATCTTTAATACCATCTTTGGGTTATAAGCTCTCATTCGCTACTTAATTTGTCATTTTATCTGTTTTAATAACGGAGGAGTTGTGTTCAACAGATGGACGGACAGAGATACGTGAATAACACAGTGCTGCAAAGATTTTGATGTCTAAGAACAAAAGTGTTTTTCTAGAGTATTTTTTTACGCTGAATTCAAATCCGTTGAGATTTTTTCCTATCAGGTAAATTTTGCTGCACAAATTAATAGGCTTTACACTTAGAAATGTGATCGAATATTTGGGTCATTCATCTGCTGATGAAATTTTTGTGACTTTTACAACAATTTAAATGTAAATGAGTGTAAAAAGTAATTATTTTGAAGTATTGATAAAGTACCCAATCGACGACAATCTTTATCTGTGTACATTTGGCAACCCTGCTAATTATGGCGGGAAGTATTAGCCTCCTTATGATAAGCAAAGATACAGATACAGCAACGTTATCAAGGCAGGTGGAATACTACTGTGATGGCTGACTACCTCTAAAACCTTAAGAGAGGCTGTAATCCAGAGGAATCTACATCAAATTCAAGAAAGAGGAAGTTTCTTTTAACTTAGTAGCAAGTAACATTGTATTAATTTATATAATGGTTGTAGAGAGTTAAAAACGAGTCAGTTTTTAACTTTTAACCAATGATTTTTTTATTTTCTTCGTCTTAATCTTTTAATTTATTAAGCATAGTCATTATAACAAACCTGCCTTTGTGATAGAGAAAATCCGGTGGCAGATTGGAAATGAACACGGCAAACTAGTTCTAAATCACCTTTCACTTCTCAGTCATCAATCAATTTTTTTTAATTGCAGCACTGTGTAATTTATGTGTTTTACCATTTTTTTTTAATATAAAATGCATCTGCACAACGTAAAATCTCTTGCTCTGCAGCATGGACTCTGCGACTTTCATTGGGTTCTGATCTTTCAGTGTACTATACATCTTACATAGCAGTTTTTGGTGGTTTGCGGTATCTTAGGCACCTGTTAGATTAACCAGTTATTTGTTTATTTTCGAAAACCTCCTCTATAAACTCTGTAGATTCAGTACTTGTCCAGTACATATTTACGCCTTAGTACTAGATATATAATTATAAGGGTATATAAAAAATTCATATTATATTGGTTGTTGTAAAGCACCTAACCTTTTTTTTGTTTTGTGTTTAACAATGTGCTTCTTTATTTCAAAATAAAAAATGTTTATTTTCATTAGAGCTTAATGGATTGTTGTGATTAAACGTTAACATAAAGGCTTTGATAAAATATTTCCCCTTGTAATATAATTTCTGATAACTTTATTTGCTTTTAATGGTGTATCGTCCGCAGGTAGGGCTGTATCTACCCTAAAGCGGAAAAGGTGTATTTAAAAATTAGAATAAAACGTCCGTTGATTCCTTAAATTTTCCGTTGTCATAAGAGGGTCTCGTTTTCGTTGTCCTTAGCATTTTCTTTGGAGCTTAGAGTAATTTTAAGATGGTGTTTTACAGCATTATTAAGACGCACTTAGGATGAAAAATACAGTTGTTAAAGTCGCTTATTTGCATAAAGACACCACCGATAAATAAGATTTAAAATCTTCCCCTTGGTAATGTATTTATCGTTTTCTCAGAGACTAACAAACATTTTAAGGTTTCGTGATAATATAGAAGAATAAGAGGAGGAAATTATTACTATTTGTGATTGGGATTATTATGTAATACAGTGTCTGTTTAAAATACATTTTTAAACCCATGTACACCTCCAAGAAACTTTTAAAAGACTATAGCTATAAAAGTACAAATAATGTTGTTTTTATATAGAGTGTTTAATTAAATGCTTTATATTTTTAATTAAAAAAAAAACAAAGTGTAAAATTTTACATTTTAATACTGTAGTATCTCATCTTAGTTAATGAAGAAAAATGTATAGCAAAATTATCAGCAGAATATAAGCATACTTTGGTTACTAATTGCCATTACACTTTTGGAGCTGAAAATTTTGAAAGGTGTCATTGTACCCTCGGATTGACATCAACTTCTGATCTTTCTATAAAGATTTTTTAGTACTGGTAACTAGAATATGCTGCATTGTATTCATGTTTTGGTTGCTACACAAACAGATTCATTGGTTTGTTTAGTAGGATGAGGACTGCTTCTTTGATTTTCCTGTTTTTCTAATTTTTTTAATATAATAATCCTTTGATAAACATTGAGACATCTTTCCATTTGACCGTGTTTTTATTATGACAAGCTTGTTTGCATATTTAAAATCTATAAAAATCTCTGTTTTTAATGTATGATTCATGATCATTTATCCTTCGTGGTCTTCAAATTTTTCCCAAATAAAAGTTCAAATGTTCAAAGTTCTTGAAGCAATTTGCTCTATTAGCCATTATTTGCCATTAGGAATAAATGAATGTGCTACTTCCAATCTCTTTGATGTTCGAATACAACTTTGGACAGGTGTTTATCCATCATTCTGTTCATCTTCTCGACCATTCCATCTGATTGAGGATACAGAGGTGCCGTTCTGGTCGTATTGATACCAATCAATTTAGAAACGTTCTGGAAGAGGGTTGACCCAAAGTTTCGCCCTTGGTCGAAGTAGATCTCCAAGGGAACACCAAACGGCTAAAGAATTCTTAAACCAATACCTGTGCAATGGTAACAGCTTCTTGACTTGGTATCGCATAGGCCTCAGTGCATTTCGAAAAATAATCTACAGCTACCAGGATATATTTATTTCCATCATCAATTCCTGAAAATGGACCTGTAATGTCTATCGTTACTCTTTCTTTTTACCAACTGGACCATTACTGGTTGCACACACTTTACATTTCCGGTACCATCTTCTTATATTATCTTTACAGTTCACCCAATAGCAGAAAACTTTTTGCAGAGTCTTCGTAATACCAAAGTGTTCACCTGATGTACCGTCATGCAACTGGCGCAAGACTTCTGACACTTTACTTTTAGGTACAATCAACTGAAGCTTAGATTCAGTACCATCATCGTTCTCAAAGGTTCTATACAGAAGATTATCTTTTAGTAGCAGGCAATTCCATTGACTCCAGTAGGACTTGACTTCTGGACTACATGCACTTATGTCTTGCCAAGAAAGTCTCTCACCTCGACGCATCCAATCCAATACTATTTTTATATATGGATTATCTGCTTGGGCGTCTTGTAGCTGTTAAGACTGCCATTGATCGTGAATGATAATGGTTCGTCTCACAGGACAAAGTTGTTGCTTGAATTTAAGACAGTAATTACAATTTGCACTGCATGGCCGTCTCGACAAAGCATCAACATTTTAATAAACTATTCCAGCCCTGTATTTTACCTGTTTTAGTTTTCTAACTGTTGTATTATTTTCTTGCAATTTACGGCGAATATGACTTACGTCGCCACCATTTCAACATCTGAGCTCGCGTATCTTCGCCATTGTGGTACGAACTATTTTTCGTACCATTTCCTCCAGACGTTAATCGTTTTGTTCGTCTCGTTCTTCAATGGTTCGTTCTCGATAGCTCCGTGACTAGCTGTTTCGTATTCCAAGGTAATGGCGAGAGCTTCATCTTAAACTTTCGGTCTTGCTAGTCGTAAAACTTTCTGTAGTTCACTGTCTTTCAAGTCATTAACGAAGGTTTCTACAGCAATTTCTTCCAAAATGTTGTCTGGTACCTCTGAATAAGCCAGCCACGCTATACAAGCAACATCTGTTCCAATTTTTTGCAAATTCTCACTTGCTCGTTGAATTCTACTTCTTAGTTGTGCTTTGTAGACTTGTTGTAGATGGGCATTTCCATAGCGTTTCTCTAGTCGAGTGAACAAGGTCTGGTTACATTTTTCTTGACCTTTAGAAATCGGTCTTAGGATATCTGCAGCATCACTTTGTAAAGCAGCAGTCAAGGAAACAGCATTTTCTTGTTCGGTTCAATGATTGGCTGTCGCAATAGCTTTAAATTGTCTAAGGTATATGGACCAAGAAGACTTCTCATCAAATGATGACAATTTAAATCTCATATGATGTCTCGTTTTGTCTCTCAATGATTTTTCACTACAGGATCTAAACCTGCTGCATTTACTGGTGGTAGCACTTTTGTATTGGTTACCATGCTCTTTAATTGTTTGATTTCCTCTTCTACGTCCTCTATATTAGCCGGTATTTTATCGAATATTCTAGAAGCTTCTTTAAATTTCTCATTGTTCTGTCTTCACACTTTTTCAAATATTTCAGAAGTTTCATCAAATCTTTTGGAAACATTTTTAGATGTTTCTTTA
The DNA here is from genome assembly GCF_040954645.1 of Diabrotica undecimpunctata. Taxonomy (NCBI): domain Eukaryota; kingdom Metazoa; phylum Arthropoda; class Insecta; order Coleoptera; family Chrysomelidae; genus Diabrotica; species Diabrotica undecimpunctata. The sequence continues at coordinate 56,683,031 of NC_092812.1, forward strand.
ATCATTTGAGAAACATTTTCGAATTTATCTTTCTAGAAGTTTCTTAAATCACTTGAGAAATATTTTCAAATGTCTCATTGTATTGTCTACATACTTCTTTAATTACTTGAGTAGCGTCATCGAATCTTCTAGAAACATTTCAAATTTTTCATCAATTATTTTCGTTAAAAACTGAAAGATCTTTGGGCCATTTCCATTTTTGTTGAGAACATTTCTCAGTCATTCCTGAAGGATCTTCTCGGACCTGCTTTAGTCTTTATCCTGTTCTTCCAGTTATTCACAAAACTGCTTCTCGAACACGGGTCATCGTTCAAAGAGATGCAACCGTTATACAGGGTACGTCGAAATTAGCTTTTTCGTTACATTATCTTGGGTCTGGACATAGATATAGCCTTCATAAGTTCTTTGTCAAGCTCAATTGTTTTACTGAAGAATGGGTTTCTATCATCTTTCTTAATACTGTTGGAGCAAGACTTTCGACCTCGTACATTCTGTCAAGCAATCTCTTTAGGTATGCCTCCTAGATATGATAAGTTTTACCACTTTCTCATCAAATGTTTTGAAAAATCGCTCGACTTTGCATTGTTGAAATTAAATCTTCGCATAAAAGGAACTCTTTCAGGATTAACCTCAGCTAAATTTGAGAAATTATGAGTCTATGTTGTACTCTTAATTTTAACTCTTCCCTTCCAACCAACTAAATTTTTTATTGCACACCTTCTCTAATTACAATTTTTTGATGTGTCAGTTTTTTTTCATTATTTTTAATTATCGATAATTTTTATCTTCTAATATTTTGAACCTAGCACTTCAATGCGTTTCATCGTTTAATGTCCGGCTAGATTAATTCTATAATTAGATTACCCATTTTCATATTCTTTATCTTGTTGTCTATACTGTTTTTTTTACAATATTATCTACTTAGTCTCACTATTTTACGACATTTTTTTAAATATATTGTCCTTTATTGTTTCAAAATTTTGTTTTATTTTTATTTCAAGATCGACCTCATCGATTATTCGGTTTGATTAAACACAGTCTGACACACTATCTGATACCGTATCTTTAATGTAAGAATTTATTGTTAGTCCGTATGCTTATAATTTACAGGAAAAGTAGTTGGGAATAAAAGCATCCGGTAACATCTCATTCCGGGATCAAGACTGGGATCAGTACAAGGATGAAGAAGATAGTCGATTAGCAATGCATGATAAATCACTCAGTAGTATTTGGATGTCGTGTTGTAGCAAATAAATGCTCGAGCACAGACTTAAGCGCAGTAAATGCGCTAATAGCATTTACATAGGATAAACAAAGCCTACTATTAATCTTATGTACTCTTGACGAGAGCTTTTCTCCGAGAACTTCAGTAAAGAACACGCCTGCTTGCTTGTGTCTGTTATATTCTGTTACGATCAGTGGCAGGCGCATATATTTTCAAACTTTATTTTGTCAATATAGACAATATTTTAATATAATGAAAGCCTTAAAAATTTCCATCAACTAAGAAAAACTAATATCGAAATACATAAATATACATTATGTATAAAAATGTCGACATTAATTTTTAATATTTTAAGTTATATTCCCGTCTGAAATAATTCTATTTAATGGACATCAAAGTAAGTGGAAAGTTGGGTCAAGTAGAACCAACACTTTTGCTAAACTCAACTTTTGTAAAATGGCTCTACATATTGAATACTAACCTATTTATAACCTTAATATGCTCCGGGGTAGATGGAAACGCTAGCCATTCATTTACGGTTTGAATTTGACAGCGGACAGATTGTTGACTTGTGAAATTATTTAAACTGTGCAAGTAAGTACCTAATAGAGAGTAGTCCTCCTATATGGAGGTTAACTGACTTTAGCGCTTCATTCATATCATGTTAGGTTAGTGATATTTTTAAAAGAAAGCTAACAACGATATCACCACTTTGTAGTCCACTGGGATGTGAGGGCGCATTATGAATTAATTAGATAACTTTTTCAGTAAACCTTTTCCAGCTAAAATCTTTTTAATTTTTGGCTCAAACTCATCAAAAAAGCCATTATACAAATAAATCAGAAGAAATCCACGCTCTTTTTGTGCGCTGTAAAAAACTGGCAAAGCATTTGGCGAAATTTTCTTAATAAATTCACGTGATTTTTTTGACTTGCCGACACACATTGGTGACAGTCTATGATTTCCTAAGGCATTTTCAGTGAAAAGTGAAAATTATTGTAATTCGTTCTTTTTTTTTGTGACCTGAGGCAGCCGTTTCAGTCTCTGAAGCAAGTGAGTTTTTAGGCAACATCTTAAAATATACTCCTATTTCGTCTGCATTATAAATCTGGTCTTTAATATAGCCTTGCGTGAAATCTAACTCAGCTAACAATTCCGCTAACATTTTAGCTTTCTCTTGTAGTATCGAACCTCTCAGCGGCATGTATTTTTGCTCTATTATGTGAACCACAGATATAAAACTCCGTTTAATTTTTCAAAATCTGATGCCTTCAAAAATTTTTCTGCCAGAATTTCGACTTGCTCTTGAAATCTAGACTTGGATTTTAGCCAGACTGAAATACTAGAAACTCTAACTCCAACGCAGCTAATACACAAAACCTTTTAAATCACCAATCACCCCTAAATCCCTGCAATTACTTCCATATAAATACTTTCCGTTTATACCAGACGTTTATAATTTGTTGCACATATTCTTGTGGTCCATTCCTCAGAATTATTTTCAATTCAGAAAAAATATTACACCTAATTATTACATGAATTTTACAGTAGTAAAAGTATTTTATTACCAAACATTTAGAAACGCCACTGATTTTGCAATATTCTATGGAGAATCTTTCGCGATCATCCTCTGCAGTGAAACAATGTTTTACATCAAAAAGTTATTAATCTTAAAACCACGAAAATGTTTTCAGGTAGCATATTTGTTAAATTTATTATAAAACGTCCAGATTTAATATATATGGATTGGTCAATTTATCTTAAAATAACAGAAATTGATTACATTATTTAATAATCTTCTATTTAGTGTTAAAATAAAAAAAAAATCGAAGATTTTTATGTGAAGATTTATATGAAGATGTAATGCTGTTAATATCTATAATAGGAGACAAAAAGATTTTAAAACAACAGAGTGAGACTACAGAATATACTTTACAAAAGTGTTTTCCTTGTAAAAACTATCAATACAATTACATTTGATTGATTGACATCCCTCTAAAACTAAAATACAGAATAATAATGTATCTCTTAAAAATTAAGAGCACACTGAAGGATAAAAAATGGAGTTCATTTATTAGTTCATCATTACTATACAGGGTGTTCCTTTATAGTTTAGTTCATTTTGTTTTTTGATTTTATTTTATTATTTTAGATTCGTATTGGTAATTATTTCAGTTTGTGGAAATTAGTTTCCAGAAGTCTCTTAAAAGATTAAAATATATTCATTCTTACATATTTCTGGCGACAATGTGTCTATTATAATCCTTATCTTATAAGGATATTACCTTATATCTTACTAGAAAGTAGGTATTTTAACATTTACAGTTAGTCGAACCCAACGCCTATTGTTCGCCACGTATTTATGTGTTTCTGAGAAGTACAATATGAGCGATTTTGTGTAATTCACGTTTTTCCCCAAGGTAAAATTTTATAGTTGTTAGAAACGACCTCCCCTCCACTAGTGACTTTTATTATGCATTTGTTGTAGCTTTAAGGTATTTTTGTAGTTAGTAGTCACCGAAACTAAGTTCTGTAAACACGTATAGTAATCAATAAATAGTTCTATGAAAAAAGAGCTCCTCTAAAATCTGCAAGTATTGCCAAAAACCTGTAGTTAATAGTATTGTTAAATGCATAAATTGTGAAAATGTGTTCCATAACTCATGTGCCCTTCGAGTAGCTGGGCTAGTGGCAGTAGGAAAAAATAACTTCGTGAAATGCTGTCTGAATGACACTGAGGTTATGAAAAACGGCACGGAATTTTGTGAATTGTTGAAAGTATAAAAATATTCAGCTACTGGAAGAAAAAGTTGATATGTTTGTCAAGAAAAATAAAAATTCAGGACATTTGGAAAATTAATCTGGCAACAGTGGAGCTGTCTCAGCTTTGACAGCAACTTTGACATATGCTAGCATGACACAACAAAAACAAAACAAAACCCTTAGCAAATCATCCGAACAACAAGCACCCCAACAAAGTACATCAAAAAATGCCACCCTCGGAAGTCAAAAACAAATCTCAACCTCAGATAAATTCATTTCACCTCAGCAAGTAAGCGCAGCTGTAATTCAGGCCCAAACAGCGCGCAAAATACATGAAATTCAGCAGCTAAATGACGAGGTTCAGGTCGAAAGCAATATGGAATGGCAACAGGTTAGAAAGCAGTCAAATCGACGGTTTGTTGTAGGGAGGAATCAGGAGAACTCACAAATTAAAACGGTACCAAAATATGTATCACTCCATGTTACAAGGCTGCAACCAGAGACAAAGCCTGACCAACTTAAGGCATATCTACAACCCAACTTTTCTGATGTAAGCTGTGAAGAACATGACTCTAGACATCCAAGTCTATACTCATCAATAAAGGTTACAATCCGCCAAGAAGACCTTGGAAGAGCATGGAATCGAGAAGTGTGGCTAAGCGGTACATTGGTCTCCCATTTTTTTTTTCAAAAGAGGAGGGTGCCACAAATTCACACGGACCCTCAGGAAGTGAAGCAGGTAATAGCTCCAACAGAAACCTAAAGTTTTATTATCAAAATGCCAGAGGATTGAGGACGAAGTGCCACGATTTTTTTGCTGCAGTTGCAGTAGAAAATTATGATTTTATTGCAATAACTGAAAGTTGGCTAACAGAAAGGATAAAGGATACTGAACTGGTAGATAAACGATATACTGTATATAGGAATGACAGGAGTAATGAAAAAACTAGGGGTGGTGGTGTCCTGGTGGCAGTAAAGAAGAAATTTAGGGTAGAACCAGTTCAAATTAATGTAAATTGTCAAATTTAATGCTTACTACTAAAAGTCAAACTTAAAAATGTATTTTTCTATTTATGTCTTACATATTTGCCCCCTAATGCACGTAATGATGATTATGTAAAGTTTTTATCTAGTTTTGATGATATTTTGGGTACTAATGTAAATTTTTTGTTGTTAGGTGATTTTAATTTGCCTTTTTATGGTAATAGGGGCTGTGCAAAATGTGATTTGTTAACTAATTAATATTCATAATCTTACCCAACACAACTCAGTGTATAATCACATGCAAAGAAGGTTGGATTTAGTATTTTCAAACATGAATGTCAACAATTTAATTAAATGCAATGTACCACTTGTTAATGAGGACATAATCATCCTTGTCTTTATTTTATGATCACATTTAATTTTTTAGATTCAACCGAGAATAATTGCATTAAAAATTCATTTTTCTATGATTATGCAAAGGGTGATTTTCATCTTTTATATGGCCTCATTCAAGATATGGACTGGACAGAGCTGGAGGGGTGCATGGATGTGGATGTTTGTATGCAGTTGTTTTATGAAAAGCTGTATGCATGCATTGATCAGTCAGTACCCAACAAACAGTCGAGGAATGTATTAAGAACAACAAACAAGTATCCTAGTTTCTTTACTTCGGAACTTAGATCGAAGATTAAACGTAAGAATTATCTTAATAGGCAGGTAAATAAGTTTGCAAATGCTTTAGTTTAGGCTGAATATAAATCACTGAGACGAGAGGTGAAACAGCTTAGTAGAAAAGCAGATAGGTGTCACAATGAAAATATTGAGAATAATGTACGAACTGACCCTAGTAGTTTTTGGTCCTTTATAAAATCCCGTGATGTAAATAATACAATTCCAACAGAGGTCCCTTTTAGGGGTGTGGACATAAGTGGCTGTCAGGATATTGCCAATGTTTGTGCAGAATATCAAAATCAGAATCAATAGTACACTGAATCAGGGGGGTTTTCACTTTTCAAAAATAACAGTTGAGAATGTTCTCCAAAGCATTAAAAGACTAAAACCAAAAAAAGCCACAGGTAATGACAATATACCAGCATACATTTTTAAAGGTTGTGCAGAGACTCTTTCTGTCCCTCTCACACTACATTTTAATTTGTCCCTTAAACAAAGTAAATTTCCAGATAGCTTAAGGCATGCAGTTATAATACCTATATTTAAATCTGGTAACGTTGAGAACTATAGGCCTATATCTGTCATTAATTCAATTGCTAGGATATTTGATAATGTGCTAACAATATTTTGAATTACTTTGGAGATAGATCCTGTCCAGAACAACATGGTTTTTTACCAGGGAAGTCCACTGTGTCAAATTTGTGCGTTTTTACAAGTTTTGGAGCAGGAGCCATAAATAATAAAACTCAGCCGGATGTCATTTTTACTGACTGTACCAAAGTTTTTGATAAGATTGATCGCTCTATACTTATTGAAAAGCTAAGCAAATTTGATTTTAAATCAGAAGCATTTATGTTCATGAGGTCATATCTTTCTGATAGGTTAAATCAAGTTAAAGTGGGAAACAGTTTGTCTAAACCATTTATGTCGACATCAGGTGTACCGCAAGGTAGCAACTTGGGTCCTCATCTGTTCGCTATATTTATTAACAATTTGCCTCACTGTGTTTTTGACAAGCCTGCTATTTGCAGATGATTTTAAGATTTTTCGAGAAATTTCAACTCTGCAGGACCCTGAGATGCTGCAATGTGATTTGAACGCAGTAAGTCAATGGTTCGATGATAACAAAATGTTTCTAAACACTTCTAAATGTCATGTTCTTACTATCACTCGAAAAATACAATACATGGAGAACCAATACATAATTTCTAGCACTGTATTTTGAAGAAAGAACACTTGCAAAGATCTTGGAGTAATGTTCCAGCAAAATTTGAGATTTAATGAACATTATTGGATCATCATTGGAAAGGCATAGAATATTGGCTTCATAATTCGTAATTCAAAATTTTTTAAAAGATTTGAAACTCTAATATCATTATACAATGCACTGGTAAGACCTCACTTGGAGTTTGCCTCAATTATATGGGCACCACAAGTCGAATTCAATGTTGATCTGATTGAAAAGGTTCAAAAACGATTCTCGAGGTTTCTTTATGTCAGAAAGTTTGGTATCTATCCATACATGATTTCCTATAATGCTATGTTAACTTGTTTTAAAGTTCATCGACTGGATAATAGAAGAAAATTTTATTCAGCCCTTTTTATTTCTATGTTGTAACTCACATTAAATATAAAGATTGCTTTTTTATAAATAATATTCAATTTAATGTTCCAAAAATACATCTAAGAATTAATAACAAACGACTATTCTCAACTAATAAGACTGATTGTTCACCCATAAATAAGATGTTACAAAAATGTAACCAAGTGATACTTAACTGTGATATATTAAATTCTTTTGTGAAACAAGTAAAAGTTGCTTCTGAAACAAATTTCTAGTCTTCAAAAGTCGTCTTAAAATTTAATTTAGATGTATAGTGTTTTTTACTTGTTTTATTCTGTCTAGGTTTAGTTTTTAATATAGTCATTAGTTTTTAGCAGTAGTAAGCACTCTGTTAATGTAATAACAATCATTTTGTGTTTTAAAGGAGGTTAAGTAAATAAATAAATAAATAAAAAAAATATTCTCATTTTATTAAATCTAAAATTTTGCGTTATAACATAATAATTGTAACTTATCTACATCTAAAATATTCACATCTTGCTATAGTATAGTGTCAAAATTGTAGGTACTACATTCTGAGAAATTATGATGGATTTTTAACGACCACCTGTTACCTGGTTATGGTTATAGATAATTAACAATAATAATATATAATTTTAATTGTTGATAATATATTAACTATATATATATATATATATATATATATATATATATATATATAAAAGGGGGTTGAGGTTAATTGGGTATACAGCTGATTGAAAGACAAGTGTACTCTGTTCAGCAGTTCATTATATTTCGCCAATTTTCATTGGCATCATGAGATGAGATCTACAATTATTCAAAACATGATAAAATACAATTTAATAATTGTTTGTTGTTTATATCTTAGATATAGAAGATAGAAGATGATGCCAATGAAAATTGGCGAAATATAATAAACTGTTAAACAGAATACACTTGGCTTTCAATCAGCTGTATAACCAATTAACCTCAACCCCCTTTTTCATCTACCAGATCAGCTGTTATTTTAGAGGATATATATTCGGACGCCTCTGGTAATGGGAAATTCTGGAGTGTTTTCATAAATTTTTAGCTTAGCTTTTGCTTGTCTGTATATATTTGCTAAAGTCTCTATGTACGGTTTTTCAATGCCTTGGTTAGTCAAAGCCTCTATTACTGCCTTGGGATATATAGAATCGAAAGCCTTCTTGAAATCTATAAAGGTTAATGCTAGCGGTATTTCATATTCTTTTGGTCTACTCATTAGTTCTCGAAGCGTATGGATATGATCCAGGGTACTGAATCCACTTCTAAAGCCAGCTTGCTTTCTTGACTTGCAGCCTCTAATGATGCATAAAAATTACGTTTGCTGTATTCCAGTGGAACATTTTATCGCTATCATAAAAATTCCCTCGTTTTTAAATACTTTCTTTGATGTATATTTATCATTTATCTACATTTTGGAGTTATAAAAATAGTAATTAATAAGATTATGTTTATTATAAAAAGAATCAAGCATTTTTACAATTTATTCAATTACAGCCCTGTACTTCGTTACGACTTAACTTCAGCTTCTTGACAAATCACGACGTGGATGCCTCTCAAGGGAGAAAATACACACTTTGGAAGTTCCCCAGGCGTCGAACCGACAAATATATAAATATCTTTACGGTAAAGGTTTGCCTCAACAAACACATCATCCCTTTAGGACAAAATTTCTTTAGTTTGCTACTTGGCTTCCCCTTGGATGCCGCTAAACTTAATTTTCATGTTATATATATATATATATATATATATATATATATATATATATATATATATAAACTTGCGTGCATAGAAATCGGCCCACTGTAAACTTTTGACTTTAACTATATTTTTTTCAAGAAATATTCATCAGATCACATATACAGAAACAAATATACTGTTTGAAAGACAATTTAATATGCTTTAATGTGAGTATAAATTTATGAAAACTTATTTCGGCTTCCTATGTTTAACATAGTGAAATGAATTCATTAAGCAAATTAAGCTTTTTTATTATTAACATAAATAGGGTTGTTGACAATTTAAAACCTAAAACTTAATTTTTTAATAATGGGTATGACCTCCTCTTGCCCTAATAACATCTCTCATACGATTAGGCATAGATCTAATCAAGTTTGCTATTGTTGCTTGTGGGATGTTAAGCCACTCTTCTTCTGCTGCAAGAATAAGCTCTGGGATCGAGTCTGGGGTATGAAGTCTAGCTCGAATTCTTCGTTTTAGCTCATCCCATAAATGTTCGATCGGATTTAGGTCAGGACTGTTTGCTGGCCAGTCTATAACCTGAAAACCGACTTCTGCAATGTAATCTTGCACGATTCTTGTGGTGTGTGCACTTGCATTGTCGTGCATTAAGATAAATTCGTCTCCAATGTAGTCAACGTAAGGTACCACATGAATTGCTAAAATCTCCTCGATATATCTGGCAACCGTTAAACCTCTTCTTCCGTGAACACGGTCGTCCCTACGAATGAACTCAAGATCGGTTCGTGCTCCTATAGAAATTGCACCCCAGATCATGCAGGAACCACCCCCATAAGCACTCCGCTCTTCAAAGCAGCATTCTGCAAATCTCTCTCCTGGTCTCCGGTACACTTTCCTTCTTCGGTCGCTATCATAGAGGCATATTTTGGTCTCATCTGAGAACAGAACAGATCCCCATTGTTCCAACGTCCAATTTCGATGATCCTGTGCAAAACGCAGGCGTGCTTGCCGATGAGCTGGAGTAAGTTTTGGACCAATCGCAGGTGTTTTAGGGGTCAGGTTATTTTCACGCAGTCTTCGTCTCACTGTCCACTGACTAACAGCCACTCTTCGCACCTCACGGAGCTGTCGTTGCACCTGAACGGCATTAAGGTGACGATTTCTTAATGTTGTTGACACAATAAAGCGGTCATCACGAGCGGTTGTAAATCGCCGTCTGCCTGTTCCAGGTCGCCTATGAAAGGATCCAGTCTCCTCATAACGTTGGCACACTCTTCGAACCGCTGCGCGTGTCATATCCAATTGTCTAGCAACAGATCGCTGACTAAGTCCATTTTCGATTAGAGCAATAACTTGGGCGGATTTTTGTGGTGTAGTATGCATTAAACTAACACACTTGAATACTGCTGAGATTATGAAAAACGAATAATAGGCAAATTTCACTTGCAAAGGCAATACTTTTACAATTAGACAAATTTGTTATTTTCGTGACAATCACCACATAAACACGTTTCATTTGTTTACCGGTTACTACGCATATAAACGATAAGCCTTCTTGATAAATTTATACTCACATTAAAGCATATTAAATTGTCTTTCAAACAGTATATTTGTTTTTGTGATCTGATGAATATTTCTTGAAAAAAATATAGTTAAAGTCAAAAGTTTACAGTGGGCCGATTTCTATGCACGCAAGTGTATATATATATATATATATATATATATATATATATATATATATATATATATATATATATATATATATATATATATAATATTTGTTATTTCCTGACCGTGAATTTTTAAATAGAAACTTTTTAATTCCAGGGTTGGTCGATCTTATAAATAACACACTTGATTTTTGCTTAATTTCGGCTATTTGAATAATCTTTTAATTTATATGGCACTTTTTGCTAGTTTGCTATGAAATGCAAAAGTGATATTTGACCTTAAAACCACCTGGAAGGTACTTTAAACTAAAGCCAGTTCAGGGTCACATTTAAAATATCTGCCAATGGTGCATTTACGAAACAAACCAAATCACAACGTAAGCATCAAAAAAGAAATCATCAAAACATTATAACCTAGCGTCAATAATGCCTGCTAAAATGAACAGGCATTTCAAGAAGGAAAAACCTGCTAACGAAGGTTTTAACAAAAAATGACTACCCATTGTTATTTTTAAACAAGGAATTCCACAAGATAGAAAGAAAAAACAACAAAACAGTACAAACACAACCAATCCAGAAACATTTTAATAATGTGAGACAATCAAGTTATGAACAAAACAATGTGCATGCAGGATCTAGAGCATTTCCTGAGTTGCGTGATTATTATAAACATAAAAAAGAGTGATGGATTCGACCGTTACTTGATGGAAATTCATTTTATTATAATAAAACACTGAAAACTTGGTTTTAAAAACTTCCACAAAATTTATTATATCTTATCACTACAGTTGTTTCGGCAGAGTGCCTTTCTCAAGTGATCTTGAGATGACTGCTTTTGTGAAAGATCTTTTAGTCGCCAGTTCTTGCTTTATTCATTATCATAGTTGGCGCTACAGCCCTTCGTGAGCCCTGACCTCACTCAGAACATTCTTCCATCTTTCCTTGCTTTATTACTATTTGAAAATTGTTCCTATCTTTTCGGTGTTGTGTATATTTTTATTTCTTTTTATTGGTCTAAAGTTACACAACTGTTTAAAAATTACCAAAGCTCATAAACAATGTTAAATGTAACGGTTTACTCAATAATAATAATTTTGAATATATACTCTAGAAAAGAAGCTATAAGAAGCTGTAATTACACTAAAATGAATATCATTTACGGTATTTGTAAGATATGATAAAATATACAAATACAATAATAGAGTTATTGTAATTATATTTAATTTATTTAATAATAACAAAGTAAATTAAAGTTGTTATAACCAAATCACCTTGTACAGTTACCGATGGTGTCGTAACCCATTTAGAGAATCCCTAGACGCTGGGGCGTAAAGCAACCTGATCCAACTTGTTTTATTAAGTTTTCATGAGGAGTGAATTCAAATTGGGCCTCGTCTGATTCTGCACCTCTTTCTACGGATTTCAAATGCTGATTTCAGTCGGCACAGGAACTAATTATTTCCGAAACTCGACTTTGTCGCATTTGGAGACTGCTTCATCGTTTTTCACTATTGCGGAATTCCACCTTATATTCTCGCTCCGTGATATTTATTATTTTCCTTGTTGTATCCAGTCTAATAGTTCTCCTAATAAATATACCGTTCTTTCTTTTACAAATTTCCTTATCTTCCTCACGGTATGTTCCTTTCAAGTGAAATTACAATTACATTAAAAATTTGGCTGGTTTATTTAAAGGGATAACTAAAACTTTTATTAAAGATGTTTTATGATGATAACTCTTCAAGTAATAAAAGTTTTGGCTTTATCAAATTATTGACTCTAGTAGTTCAAGTGACCAAAAGGATCAAAATGGGACTGCCTAAATTACAAACAAACGAACATTTTTATCCCAATTTCGAGGTTGTCTAGTACTTGTTTGAATAGGTATTCAGAGTATAAGTTGAAAAGCAATAGAGACATGACACAGCCTTGTCGGTCACATCTTTGTATATATAACACTTTTAGTAGTATGATTGGAATATTCTAAGGTTACTTCTTGGTTGCAATAAAGGTTTTAAATTATGAGGAGATCTTTTCTGCCTAGCTTTATTTTCTGCAGTTTATTCAACAATTTTTCATACTAGACTCTATCAGAAGCCTTCTCGTGGTGGATAAAGCAGAGATATACTTTTTTTGGTGGTCAAGGCATTTTTGAATGAGTGTTTAAACCACAAAACGTGCTTCTCTTGTTCCCAATACAGTTTCTATAAATACGATTCGGTATGATCTTTAAGCACAGCAATAGCAACAGAAGAAGAGCAGCAATGACTGAACTAAACAGGATCTGACGTAATCGTAGGATTACTATGACAAACAAGAACAGACCCGTTTCTATTCTGGTCTATGCGATGACGCTAGACGCTTTTGAAATGTGGACAAGGAGATGACTGCTTCGAATTCCATGGACGGCTCGCTGGCGCTGTACGAATATCTCGGTTCTAGATAATATTAAACCAAGTCAGCGTCTCTCAAGTACTGTTTACTCTAGAATTTTAAAGTTCTTTGGTCATATCCTTCGAAGTGATCACAAAATGCAGCGGTTGGTAGTCCAAAGAAGGCCTCAGAGTCTGTGGAGAAGTATCATTGATCAGACTATCCGAGCTGCTGTCAAGATAATGATAATGACAATGATGATGATGATGTTTAAGAATATTCTTAGTAAGTGGCTCATTAAGCTAATGAGCTTAAATTTGTGTTTGCATTTTCATTGCTTGAATTGTTAGGAGTTTTGTTGTTATCATCTTTTATTTTCATTACATTTGTTTCTATTTCATATGGTCTACAAGCTTTCCAGTTCTTTGCATATTGCATTACATGTTTTACCTCTATGTCTAGGATTAGGGGTCCTTCCATTTCGTACGTCGACATCTTTTGCAATTCAGGTCTGTCGTCCGTGAAGGATTTTCCGATAAATTAATCCCATATTTGTATTTGTTCACTTCTTTCTATAATTATTCTTCCTTTGTTTTCAGCTTGAATTGGTATATTATGTTTCTTGTTATTGTAGGAGGTTTCTGTTAATTTTTGTAGAAGTTTTTAGAACTGGGTTTTCTATTTCGTCACACATTTCATTTTTCCACTTTTCCTTTGTTTCTTTGATTTTTTAATCTACGGTTCTTTTGATTTGTTAATAGATATTGATGGAACTTTGTCTGATCTCCACCAATTGTTGGGGGAAAGCTTATTAAATTCCTTTCCCCAGCAGCGTGTGTACAGTACCAAATAATATTTTAGGACCATGGACTGTTAAAGAGTTTCCTTCGATATATGTAAGCAGACTTTACGGCGATGATTCCTTATGAGTTTGGTTTGATCGGGTTGTACTTAGAGAGAAATAATCAATCAATACTACACATTTAATAACTAGAGAATATTTACAAAAACACTATTACTAATTAAAGAGTTTGCTTTAACACATTGTTCATTGTTATACCGGCGTTTTTGGGGAAAACGAATATAGCGGAAACGAATGCACATTTTACTGCATTTTTGGAGGCGAAAAGAGGCTTAGGTACCGGTGAGTACCGTGCACACAGCCGCACGTTCAGCTAGTTACTTGAGAACACAGAATCACATCTGAATTTCTTCCTGCTTGAACCAAATCTTATCAAAAACGGTCGACAAGCCGGCATCGGTTTAAAACAAGGCCCTTATAAGGTATTTATGGCACAAATATTTTGAGGCAAGAAGTACAGTCTGTCACATAAGATTCAAGCCAATATTTGTGAAAACTAAAAATAAATTAATTTTAATATAACTTGTTGTTTTTTCAACATACTCGCCCCCGTTTTTCTTTTCTCTTCTATATGTTCCAAAATGTCTTCCGTCATCAATTTTTTCCGATTCTTACTTTTCGTATTATTAAGTTCTTTTCTTTGTATCCCAACTATGGTATTTTGGCTCTAAAATCAATTTGATTCCTTATAATTGTTTGATTATTGTCTTAAGGTATTTTTTTATATATAGATTCGCCTGGGAAGTAGTTTAAACTAGGTGTATTCTTTTCTTGGCAAAATTGTATGAGATGATCACTCCTGTCGTTACGTGTGTTTAACCTCTATCCTGCAGTAATGTCAGCTACTTTTTTCTTGCCGATTTTTATATTAAAGTAGTCTACTATACTGTTGATGTGGTATTTTTTGAAGCATTAACTAGATTGAGTATAGTATTTTTAAATTTAAGTTGATTTTTGGACAACTATTCTTTACCCTATCCTTTCGGAGTAAGGCGTAAAGTTTTTTAGCAATTTATCAATATTCTTGTGTATGATAAATGCAATGACATATTGCGAAGGACAGCTATTCTCTCCTCCATAGAAGTAGACAACACGGTCATCAATTTCTAGTTTTCCTATATCAGGATGTCTAACTTCGCTCAATATTATTTCTGCTCATTTTTTGAACTAAATTATGGACCTTTTCTGCTGTTAGTAAGCTTCGAATATTCCATGTTCTCAATTTCCATATTTCTTTATCTTCATCTTCTTTATTTGATTCGTTTATTATATTGTTAATATTTCCATTGTCGCTTGTTTTATTTTCATCTTTTTATAATATTATATTATATTTTTATGTTGATTTTCATTTCTTTTGCCGTGTTTATTTCCTAGTAATAAATAAAATCTAACATAAATAATTGAAGTATTTTAACTTAAATTAATAAAAAAAGATACATACCAGATGGACGAGAAAAATGCTCAATCTGAAGTAGGAATTTCAATGCACCGTCGAAATTGAAAATACACAGCATAGGTGTGGATTTGAAAGGATTTATTGAACCAGAATTCGCCGATTAGCAGCATTTCAGTCTGATTTTCCGAATTAGACACTTCGCGCGTTACAGATCACTACGTTCCATTCTTGAAATTGTTTTAATTAGTGAAGGTTTTTCCGGTGAGTTTGCATTTCGCCATCAAAACCAATCGTAACGCTGTACATACATGTAGAAAAAGTATTACCTGAAATTATATATCAGCAAGAAACAATTTTAATTATTTCTTTCTCTCTTAGTTCCTTTCTTTTAATGAAAACTTGCAATAACTATGCACGAAGTCAGTCTGTTGTTATAATTATATCTTCCGTCGGCACACATGTCAGTCAGAATGTGTAAACATTTATCTATCCTAAGTTAAAGCGATAAATAACATAAAAGTAAATTTCTTCTTTAACAGGAGCAATTGACTTCTAATTAATCATCGAATTTATCAACGTTGTCGCAGAAATTTATTTTAAGGATCTGCTTCATATAATTAGGTTTGAATTTTTAAAAATTTGAGCAGTCAATCCATTATACTTAAATACTAAAACATGATGATCAAGTTAAATACAAAGAATTTCACGCAAATGTTAGAAAAATGATAACTAGGAAGAAACACAAATCATAGGAAAGAAATTGTAATAAAATAAACACATATATTGGAGGATAAAAGCACGGAAAGTTGCAAATAGGACAATTACTTTAAGACATTACTTACTGAGAAAAATTCCAAGAAACAGACACCAACTCTTTTATCCAAAAATCTTTATTTATCTGAACAGAATTCTCAAAAATTAACAATATCTGTAAGACATTAAAAAACGGCAAAGCACCAGACCCAGGCAACATCGCAGTAGAATTTATTAAAAATGGAATAAATAAACTTTACCAACATCTATGAAGACTGTTCAAACAGTCTTAACGGGAAAAAACTTCTGAAAGAATGGAGATTGTCACATTTATCAACCATTACTAAAAAGGAAAGCCAAGAAGATTTTCAGAAGTGTCGAGGAATTGCAGTATTAAGTACGATTAGTAGAGTATAGGGCAACCTTTTGAAAAATAAAATTGAAGCGGAATAGAGGGACATGGAATCAGAAGAATAAGCAGGTTTTAGAGCAGAACGATCCACTTTCTGGGCATTTAATCAAGAAGTAAACATTTTATTTGTTGATCCGAAGAAAGCATATGGCAGTGCCCCTCAAAGAAAACTGTGGAAAGTTCTAGAAAGTACGAACATTAGTTTTACGCTAATAAAATGTGTGAAAGAGTTATACAGAAACACCATTATTAAAATGAAAACGACAAATGGTTTGTCAAATCCATTTAAGATAGATAAAGCTCTAAAACAGGCATACTGCTTCTCACCGATCCTATTTAAAATATATTGGAAATACGCCTTAAAATTCTGGAAGAAGAAGTTTACAATATGGGAATTCAATTAACCCTTTAATGCATGACTTTTTTAAATTCACCAAAAGAACGATATTAAAATTATTAAAAATTTCAAAAATCAAATGTTGCAGATGTGCAGCATCATGCATTCAGTTATCAGTTTTTTTATCAAGCCTCAGTACGGAAGTTTTTGAAACAGTTATTTTTCTTATTGAAGCACAAATTCAAATCACATTTTTCACAATACGTCTACGAATTTTGGAGTGCATTTTGGAAATTTACACTGACTCCTCGTAGATCATATGTGGCTAATTTGATCCAGCCGTACATTTTTAGAAGGGACATGCTGAGTTGGTCCTCTTGTTTTCTAATACCAATCATTTCTTCTACTGAACTGGAAAATGGGCGTCCTCCTTTAATGTTAGTAGTTTTTCCAACTAGGCACAGACATTTTGCTACTTCTGTTCGAAATTGGAAAAATGTGGTAGTTTCCATTTCTTTATTCTGCTTCTCTCTGACAGTTCTTTAATAAAGTATCCAAGCATTAGCCAGTGCCATATAAAGAACATGGTAAAAAATACGGATGTACCATTTTTTACAGTTGGTGAGGATTTTGTGTCGAGCTTTGTTGGCATCAAGTAAATCTACTTCGTCCATATGTTTTTATATATTTACCACCATATGTCACCATTATACTTGGTGATAATAAATGGGTAGCTTATGTCTTTAGTGGATTTTGACTGTTTACCAAATCTTTTTATGGAAGATATTGGCTGCCGCCCTCCAAAACTAGAAAATTTACTTATATCTACATTTTTGTAGCTAGTTACAAACTCATAGCTTGTGCCTCGGTCATTTTTTTCATTTCCTTTTCTTAAGTAATTTGCAACCAGGAATTTTGTATTCTGTTTTGTGCCAAATACATTAACATATCAAAACTAATATAGTCTTTAAGAAGTATAGTTGATAATTGAGATTTGGGTATAATTCTGGCAAGTTACACAACAATATTCCCACATGCTCCTAGATCTGGTTCTGATATATTTCTGTTACTGCTGCACCTAGTACTGTTTTTTTTTCTTTTATTGTATTGCAATATTACTGCTCTTTAATTTTGTAGTAAATCTATTTACTGCTGATAAAATTAAATGGGAAAAACTTTTATTCATACAAAATATTTCTACACATAAAATATTCAAAATTTTACCGGAGTAGATATTTTATCCATAAACACTTAATTTCTCTTTGAAATAAAACTGGGAAGCTGATTGGTCCATCCTACGCTCAAGTTACGGTTTCTTGAAAAGAGCTGCGCGATGTTTTCCAGCAAATACCAAACAAATCTCTTCACTTGGAAAGGTGCAAACGATTTATTCAACGCAGACGTAAAAAATAACCTCCCATCAAGGACGTCAAATTGTTACAGGCAGAAAACTTCATCCCCAACCGGGGCGTAGCAGGCATCGTCACCTAGAGGGTTTTACATGAGTGTGTGGTATAAATTAGTTATACGGAACAGGATAAAATATGTGCAAATAAATAATGTTTTGTATGTAGAGAATTGTTTATTTGGGTATTAGAAGATTATTTTCTATGATATCGGAATAATTCTTGATGTGAGTGTTTGAATATACCGATATTAATTATCCATGATGTGCACTGATAACTTGTTTATACTTCGACAATTAATAGAAAAAAGAATAGCGGTTGGTACCGAAGTACATCTAGCCTTCATCGACCTAGAAAAGGCGTATGCTACAGTTCCAAGACTTAAATTGTAGCAAGCTTTACAACAACTCGTCATTAATCCATATTTTAGGAATAATCACTGAAGTATACAGGGATAACACTTACCTAAAAATCTTAAATAGACTATCAGAGCCAATAAAAGTAACTAAAGGACTAAGACAAGGATGCAGTATGTCACCCTTACTGTTTAATTTATATATTGAGATAGCCCTCCAAAATTGAAAAAACCACTGCCAGGGTTCCTCAATGCAATGGGAATCCTCACAGGAAATAACTTACTGTTCTCCCTAAACTTTGCGGATGACCAAGTCGTCCTAGCTCAAGATTCTTATAATCTAGAATTTATGATAAAGCGTCTATACAGAGAATATGTAAAATGGGGGTTACAACTCGGCATGAAGAAAACATAATATTTGGTTATCAATTCAGATGCAAGGTTTGAAGTATTGATAGACGAGGACGTGGAAATCAAAAAAGTGGAAAAATTTAAATATTTAGGTACACTTATTGATAAGAACGGCTTGAGAGAAACCGAAATTAAACACTGAATTAATCAGCGACGTAAAATTGTAGGATGTCTGAACTCTGTATGGTGGGATCACAACATTTTTAAAAGGAACAAAAAAAGAATAGGACAAACCATGGTTGAATCAGTTCTTTGTTATGGCTCTGAAGTTTGGACAATTAATGCAGACCTGAAGAAAAGATTGTTGGCAGTTGAAATGGCTTCTTTGAGAAGAAGTGCTAGAACATGAAGGCTGGAAAGGAAGACCAACGAATCTATAAGAAATTATATGAATGCTACAGAAACGGTCATTGATAGAATAGAAAGAAGAGGTTAAAAATGGTTTGGCCTCAAAAACTTCACAGATGGAAGCCCCCTGGAAGAAGAAAAAGAGGTAGACCTCGACGTTCATGTAATGAAGGAATTAGAAGAGCGATAAAATCGAGAGGTTTGAAGAAGGAGCATGCCCCTTGGACCGGGAGGATTAGCGGAGGAGAACAGTAATACGGAGACAGCCGTCTCCAAAATGTATTGTATCTACAAGTTGGACCCTGTAATATATATATATATATATATATATATATATATATATATATATATATATATATATATATATATATATATATATATATATAATTATCCATGATGATGCATTAGTGTAATATATTAACCATGTATCCCTAGCTTTATATAATATAAGTTGAGTTACTTAAATTTATAAATATCATTCAAAACTACCCTCTCAAAAGACGATAAAAAAATGGATAGAAAACCGGTATAACTAACCTATGGTTATAAATTCCATGTGAAAAATATTGCATTCCGGCTCAATTCTTGGTCCTTATATTTATTCTCATAAATACATTCTAAGGAAACAAGGATAACAAGGACATTCCAAGATAACCTTTCTCGAGGTTTAATGTATGCTGATGGTGTTAGTATCGGTAGAACCTGATACTACTTTAATAACAAAAGAAAATAGAGCAAAGTTTGTACCAAAGGACACAAGCCATTGAAGACAATGGTTTAAAACATAGCAGGACAAAAACAGATGTGGATTGTTTATGTGAAGATGGAGTTACTACTAAAAATCAAATGAATATTATGGATGGTGAAATTATTATGAAAAGTATTAGTGGCAATATTAATAGTAAATGAATTGGAACTTTGTTTTAAACACGTCTTTCATTTTCCCGAACGAGGCCAACCTAAACTTACTCTTTTGACTAACTCATATGTTTGGTTATCTTGCGTTAATCTTATTTCGTGGCTATGATTTTTCGATTTATATAAGCTTACTGGAGACGATATTTGTCATCATTTTTTGCTTTCCCATAATGTAACTTTAAACCGGCCCTTTGAGTTACTTGGTAACTCTGGCTTCTCCTAAGTCGTCTTTTATGAGAACAATGTCTTCGGCATATCAGAAATAATCTTAGTCTCTGACCATCGATGTTGATACCGTTTGAGTCCCAATCTAATCGTTTAAATGTGTAGTGTATGACTGTTATAAATAGTTTATGAGAGAGTTATCAGAGATAAGAAACAAGAATTCTACTAAAACATATACACTTTTAGTAATGTTTTGCTGAATACAATAACGAATAAGAAGCTGAGTAAAAAATCAGTAAATATTTTTGAAAAATTCAATGAGAACAATAATTTCAGTATGTTATAATTAGCCAAGAATTAACAGGAAGAGGTCTGAAGTGATATTGGAAGCATAAAACAACTAACAAATTAAAAAAATGAAAATAATAAATGGAGAAATAATAAAGCAATAAAATAGAAGCTCAGCAAACTTTTATCCCAAACGAAAGTTGCGGCAATGGGCCTTGACGTGAAACCGTTCTTCTATAAAACTTCTTCCGGTGATTTATTGTTGTACTCACCACATATCAAAGCTGTTTATAAAACAAATTGCTGGAAGAAGGGCTATTTATTTCAGAGTTGTTATTCAAAAATTGACTGTTTACACGTAGCGGCCAAAAAGGCTTTGTAAACTGCTAGTCCCGGAGGAAAAACATCGCGTCAAGTGGGGAGAAAGGGAGTTTCAAAGTGTTTAGGATAAGTTTATAACTCTTTCCTGTTATCAAGAGTAAAGGGCGAAGGCCACTGAATTTTATGAAAACTTTCTTTGATATTTGCCCTTCTTCATAACGTTTCAAATATTCTTGACATAATTAGTTACAATTGTATAGCAATATTTAGTCAAAAATCTCAACGGAAAATAATTTAATTAAATCAAATAAATAAAATAAACTAAACCATAGAGTTGAACAAACTCATTAATAATTAAATTAACAAATTAAAACAAAAAATATGAAAATCTGCAAAGAAACAAAAATTAATTTTTCTAATTTTGAACATTTTTTAATAAAAAACGATATTTAGTATGGTATATTAGTTCCACGACCTCTAATTACTGCGCTCATTCGATCAAGCTTACTTCGGATTAAGCAGCAAAATCTTCCTGGGGAATTTGCTCCCTTTCGTCACACACTGCTTGCTCCAAGTCATTGATTATTTGAAACTGATCATGGTTACATCGAATACGTCGTCCCAGAATATCCCATGCATGCTCTGTTAGATTTAATTCTAAACTCTTTGGGAGCTTTGGTTCTAAAGGAATCTTAATTTCACCCAAGTAATCACGTGTTATTCTTGCAATGTGTAGACGACCATTATCTTGCACCAGACGAAAGTTTTCTCCAACAAATGGGGCCAACGACACTAGATGATCTTACAAACATTGTTTAATATACCTTTCAGCATTTAAATTGCCCACTAGAATTGTAACAATTTCTGTATGAGCCTCAAGAGAAATACCTGTGCACACCATTATACCATCTTCACCAAATTGCACTCTGGCAGTAAAACAACATTGGTCATAACTAGACTTCGGCAAATATGCAAACAAAAATGTAGAAAATATGCGCATAAATATGCACGTGTTTACCCGAAAATATGCAAATATTTTACAAAATATGCATACAAATAAATAAAAAAATCGTAAAATAGTAACAATTTTATTTAAAAAAAAAAAGTGTACATAACTAAATATTTCCTACTATTCATTAAGATTTACATTTATTTTAAGTAACTACATCATTTTTAAGTATGAATAAACTTATTTAGAATTATGGTAACAATAAATGACCAAGTGGTGTTCAAAATTTTCTAACAAAAACTTGTGGCTTCTGTCCGAGTACATATATTTATATATGGAAAAACTTCGTTCAACATCAACTGATGTAACGGGAGCATTTTTCAAACTAACCAAAACATTTGGTTCTAAATTAATTGTTTCTGAAATATTTCCAGCTAGAACACTGACTACTTCAGAAAGAATATGGTAACCTTTATTTTTTTCCATAGTAGCTTCAAATTTTTTTAAAATATCTTTTCCAATATTACCTCTAACGTTCCGACAACATGACGCAAATTCTTTTATTAATGCTGTACTTTCGAACAATGACAGTTTTGGTGATTCTAACTGAGTAATTGTTTTTTGAACAAAACTAAAATTTGATTTTATAAATGAAAGTTCTTGTTGAAGCAAGTTACTCTGAAAAGTTTGTTTAGAATCCAAAAGAGATTGGGAACTTTCATCTGTTAACGTATCAATTATGTTCTTTATTTTAACAAAATGATCTGCATAAAAATTAGCTGCTTCTAACCATGTTCCCCATCGCGTTAAAATAGGTTGTGGTGGAAGAGGAATGTTAGGTAGCATTTCTTTATAAAGTTGAATTCTTATAGGCGATTTAAGAAATACTTTTTTGACACTGGATATCATGGTATTTACAAAAGGAAACTTTTTTCGTATTTCCTCTGCAACTCTGTTTAATCCATGCGCTACACAAGTAACATGTATTAAATCTGGGAAAAACATTTTTAAATTTTGTCCTGCTTTCACCATATAAGGAGCAGCATCCGATAAAATAAGCAGTAATTTATTAGAAGGAATAGTTGTCGGAAGAAAAAAGTTGCTAATGTTTCTTGTATAAAACGCGAAATTGTTAAAGCATTTGTTTTCTCAAGTTGCTGGCATGAAATAAGATGAGATTTTGGTAAGGTATCTTCTTTAAGAACACCAATCAATAAATGAGCAATATAATTTCCTGAGGAATCAGTGGTTTCGTCTACAGATATGTAAAAATAATTATCTGCAATTTCTTCCTTAATATTAATTAACACCGACGAGTATAGCCCGTTCACATTATTTCTTCTTAGAGACCGATCACTTGGAACATTAAGTTTGCAATATTTTTTTAGAAACGAACTAAAATTTACATTTGCTAATTTTGAAAGCGGTATGTTTGCAGACACTAATGCGCGACAAAAGTCTTCATTAATAGATTGGAAACATTTAACCATTGAAGTTTGATGTTTTCCTCCTATTTTTCCTTTTTTTGCAATGTGTGAAGCAGTTCTCACATGTTGGTCTATCTGAAATTTCTTCTCACATGCTATCTATAAATAAAAATAAAAACCTTTATTTTAACCCAACCTTTAAAATATAAAAATATACAAGGTGTTTTTGGTTAATCAAATAACTGGTTTGGAAAAAAAAACACTCGCTAAGTGTTTTAAATGCAGTATTAATCCACAAATTAGTTTTTGTTACTAACCATTAGTACATCATATAACTTATTTTAAAATTCAACAAAAGTTTTTTTTTGTTAATTCAATTACAATAAAAATAATTGTGTTTTAGAATAGCTGACTTCATAAAAAAAAGTAAAGGTGAAAAATTTTTCTAAATACACACCATTGTATTGTACCATGGACAATTTTTTCTCACTAAAGGAAGCTATTTTTCATTTAAAAACAACCTACGAGTACTAAATTTCAAGTAAATACGTTTATTGGTTTTAAAGTTATTGTTGTTATTAACTAAAAGAATTTAATTTTTTTTAATTTTAACACCCTGTATCTCGAAAAGTAAATAAGTTTGACCCCTCATTAACTATATCGTTTTGTTCAATTTTTCGAGAAGTATCTACAGTCAAACGTTGTAAGTGTCATTTGGAAACACCCTGTATGTATGAAATATTAGATATTTAATAGAAAATATTAGATACTTACAATTTTGCCACAGACTGAACAGTAGATTTTTCCCATATCCATAGACAGCTCTTTATAAGGTTTAATCCAAGTTGAAGCACTGGTTGTTTTAGGCATTATAAAATCACAATTTTCCTTTTTGTTACGCACAACGAGTGTTTACGCTTTGAATATCAAAACAAAAATGATTTACAAATCTGAGCATCAAATTAGAAATGTTTAGGTACCTAATTCAATAAACTGGGAGATTTTGGAAAATCCCTAAATTAGGAACAAAACTATTAAGATGTTTACCTGCTGTTAAGATACAATAAATTGTAGATAGATTTGGGGATTAGATCATAAAATGCAAATGAGCGAACCCTTAGCGATTATCCAATAACTGAATGCCTCAGTGACCGAGACTTTCTAAGAATGTTGAGGGCTACTTAAATTGATCTTCTTTGAAATTGTAAATGTTTTGTACCTGTAGAGATTACGTACTTAGATCATTTTTTGATTAAAATGACTACAAAATTTTATACAAGAATTGAAATAAATTGGTATGTTTAAAAATTTTCAAATACAGTATAAAAATCTGAACTTTTATGCACTTTATGCAAACTTTTATACAAATATGCCAAAATATGAAATATTTGCATAAAATATGCACAATATGCAAAATATGCAATATGCATATTTGCCGAAGTCTAGCACATAACGTTCACAAGTTCTTCTCCAAATCCTAGGCTGCCCATCGGATGAGTATCTGTTAAATCTTGATTCATCCGTCAATAACAAGACATTCTTCAACACCCCAATTAAGATGTTTGCGAGCGAAGTGTAACGTTGCCTCGGATGTTCTACTGTGAATAGGAGTCCCGTGACAGCTATTCTGGATCTTAATCCATATTCAGTTAAGTGTCTTCGAACGGTATAAATAGAAACTGTGTTTCTATGGACATCATTTAATCGTTGAATAAGTAGTGGTCGTGATGTGTGCGATCTCGTAACGCTTGCAATCTAAAAAAAGTGACCTTCAAATTGACCTGTGATTCTTCGTCTATCTTGACCTGACCTGCTGGTGTATTGTCCTGTTTCCCGAAATCGTTATATTGCATCAACCACTGTATTTCGAGAAGTATTTGCGATGTAACGAATGCTTCGCTCATCATCCTCTAAAACAACAACTTCTTTTGTTATCATCATTTTTTTATTGCAATTTTTAAAAAGAAGAAAACAAAATAAACTAAAAGCAAACTTGTAAACACTTAGAATACTTAAATAAACTTACAATAATTCTGTTCAATTTAAGACACTATTTTACATTAATAACAAAAAGTTTTGTGTAGAATGGTTGTTGTTCGCAAAAATCATCTAAACGGGTTCAAAGAGGAAAAACTGGCTAATTGGTCTTTACCGAAGCCATCTAATTCAAATCAATTCAGTCCGGTTAATTTTGTACTCCAGTGTATATGGATAGTCTAAGATTCTCGGTACTGAGGAAATGTGAATATTTTCGAGAAAGGAGTTTTATTGTGTAGAAACGTTAGAGGGTCTTGAGATATTTTATTTATTAAGTTTTATTGAAATTCGCTTTTCAATAGTTTTTAACGGCTTATATATTACATATTAATTCAAAATATAATTCCGGCTCGATATCATATCTTGACGTACGTTTTACGCCGATTTAAAATACTTCATCCGGTGACAGCCAATCGAGGATTTATGATTTACTTCCTACAAAAATATATAGTCTTTTTCCTTTTAGTAGTACATTTTTATTCTCTGTATTTTTAATAAATTGCGTCAATAAAATTGAAAACTAGTTTTTTTATAGTATGTTCTCGCCTCGGCAAAAATCCCTCGTAGGTGTTGTCAGTGTGGTGATTGGGGTGTAGAGATGAATAATAATTGGATGTTTGATTCAGACGCTCTTGTTTATATGTGTTGTTTGTTCTGGACTATATATTGCTCATCCGTTGCGTGTACTAGAAAGAATAAACAGCATTTTAAAGCCCATGAAACTGACATAGTAAAAGCGTGGAAAATTTCATGATTGAAATGTTTTTATGTACGATATTAGTTCAGAACATCGTTTTCGCATATTTTTCTATTTTTATTATCTAAAATATTATCAAGCAAAAATTGAAAGTTTTAAAATAAAATATATTTCATTTAAGTTAATATAAAAATATCCGGCAAGTTAATTTTAAATGTAGAAATATTATAACATCAATAATTTGTTAAGTTATTTCTTATCTTCTAATTTTATCTTTTCCTATATTTATTGTTATTTAATTGTTTCAGAATAATACATAAATATACAAGCTATATACACTTTTCTTTGCGGATGACCAGGTAGTAATTGCCGAAGACAGCTACGATCTTAGCTATATGGTAAGAAAACTGCAAGAAGAATATGAGGTGGCAGGTCTAAACATGAATATGACAAAATGTGAATATCTCTCAGTGGGAACAGATGAAATATGTGACCTAGTCTTGGAAGACGACAAAATCAAAGGCGTGCAATCCTGCAAATATTTGGGGGTCATTTTCAACAAGAAGGGAAATAGCGCAGATGAAATCAGGGAAAGAATAAACAAGGGCAGAGCAGCGACCCGTGCCTTAAACTCTCTTCTCTGGCAAAAAACAATTCGACGAGAAACCAAAAAACACATTTACGGTAGTATAGTCCAAAGTATTACACTTTACGGTTCGGAAGTATGGGACGTCACCAAAGCTAATAGAAACAAACTTTTGACGACAGAAATGGATTATCTGAGACGAAGCTGCGGTAGATCGAAACTGGAGAGAGTTAGAAACGAACAAATAAGAAACGAAATGAAAATGGAGAGAAATATCAATGATGACATAGAAAGAAAACAATTAATCTGGTTCGGACATGTTAAAAGAATGCCAGAGTACAGATGGCCTAGGAGAGTACTGGAATGGATCCCTCCTGAAAGAAGAAAGAGAGGACGACCACGGAGAAGTTGGCGCAACGATATTGATGAAGCAATGGCGGCAAGAGACTTAGAAGAGGCAACTGCATATGACAGAAAAAGATGGAAATTGGGGGCGGAGAAGCGGCGACAGCCGTAATAAATCCGTTATTATATATATAATTGTTTCAGTTGTAAGCCATTAGAGCGGTTAAAAACGTTTTAATTTATTTCCCTTACTGCAAAATAGTCATCATCATCATCATCATCTTAGTGCTACAGCCCTTAGAGGGCCTCGACCTTCTCAAGCTTTCTACGCCATTCCATTCTGTTCCTCGCTTGCATTTTCCAGTTGCCGACTCCGATCTTCTCGGCATCTTTGTACCCCCGTCCATCCACCTCAGCTTTGGTCTACCCCGTCTTCTCATTCCCACGGGTTGCGCTGTTAAAATCTTTTTTATCATGTTTGACTCAGGGGTCCGGGCTACATGTCCTGCCCACTGCAGGCGGTTTCGCTTAATTATAGTGGTAATATCTTTACCACCAAACGTATGCTTGTAGATATTCTGCAGTTCAAAGTTATATCTACGCCTCCATATTCCGTTCTCACAGACCGCTCCGAATATCTTGCGTAGCACCTTTCTTTCAAAAATGGATAGAGCGGATTCATCTGTTTTCGTTAGCGTCCATGCCTCTGATCCATATATGAGAACCGGAACTATCAGTGTTCTATACAGCCTTATACGAGTTTTTTGAGATAGACGTTTGTTAGCTAAGTACTTTGATAGACCATGATAACACCTGTTTGCAATTATTATTCGCCTTTTTATTTCCTCAGATGTGTTATTATTGGGGTTAACCGATGTCCCTAGATATATGAACTCTTTGACTGCTTCGAAGTTTTGGTCATTGATGATTAAATTTGTGTCAACATTTCCAGCTCTTGTGTTTAAGTTAGTCGCCATGAATTTGGTTTTATTTGGATTTATCTGTAACCCCATTCGTTCTGCTGCTGCTACTAGCTCGGTTAGGATTTCCGCAGTTCTCGTCCTAGTTCTTGTTATAATGTCCACGACGTCTGCATATGCTAGAATTTGGACTGATCTATTAAATATTGTTCCTCTGCTATCTAAATTAGCGTCTCGTACAACTTTTTCTAAGGCGACATTAAAAAGCTGACACGCCAGCACATCTCCCTGCCTTAACCCCCTATGTATTTGAAATGGGGTTGACGAGTCGTTTTGAATTTTTACTGCTGATAGCATCTTCGCCACTGTCACTTTTATCAAACATATGAGTTTTTTTGGAATTCCTAACTCATTCATAGCGTTGTAAAGACTTGGTCTTAAGACACTGTCGTATGCCGCTTTAAAATCGACAAAAATATGATACATATCTATGTTAAACTCTTGCGCTTTTTCGAGGATCTGTCGTAGTGTAAAGATCTGGTTAATGGTTGAACGTCCACGCCTGAATTCTGCCTGATATTCTCCTAGACACATTTCAGTATAAAGCTTTAATCTCTCGTGCAAAATATTTGACAATATCTTGTATGCTGTACTGCAAAATAATAATAAATAAAAAAAAAGGGGGAAAATAAGACTTTTCTTATTCGACGTTTTCCAACCACTTAGATTGCATTTAAGACCTTCATAATTCGCCTAGAAAATCTTTACAATATAATAAACCAGTCGATTAAAGTTAATTAAAATCGATTAAATGCATTCATATATGTGAATATATGCAATTCAATATTTTTTTTAAATTGAAGTTATTTAAAATCTTGAATAAAAACTAAACCATATACAAGTTTGCCAATTTTTTTGCTTATAAAAGAGCACTCGATATATTATCCAATGCAATGTATAGAATTAAAATCGTATTATTTGGACGGTCTCAATTTTTTTTTGTTTTAAACAATTTTTTGTCAAATAAACAAATATATCTTTCACACCCTAAGTATTATGTAAATAAGGCTGTTAACTATGTTAATTTGATATAAATTTACAGATTGCTTCAATACTACCTGTATATTGATTTTGCAAACCCTCGTTTGATTATAACGAAAAGAAAAGTTTTATTCAAATATTGTCTAAAATACGAAAACATTCAATTATCATCTTATTTATATTTCTGCAGCAGATACATTCATTTTGTCTCCCTGTACGGCGTCTCAACCGTTTCTGATAAAAGCAATTTTCGACTGGTTTTGACATTAGGTCATTTTTCTCCAAGTTAAGGATGCACCTTAACAATGACTACCCTAATTAATTACCACCCGCCAAAGCCATCTAATTCTTTTTCTTTTAAATGGTTTCTAAACTCTTATATCCATCTCAGATTTAATATTTTATTGTTTTCCAGACCGGAAAATGGTTCCAGCGTTGGAGAACATAAAAAATCTATTTGTAAATAAGACATATTTATATTGAAAGGCTTCTTTTGTTGTTTATTAAACTTTTGAGGATCTTTTAATTAAAATTATTAAAATATTAAATATAAATAATAAAGAAATGATACATCAGCATGAGATATAGTAAAAGACAATAATCTTATTATTGTGGTATATACAGGGTGAGTCATGAGGAACTTTACATACTTCTAACATATGTAGAGTCCCTCAGGGAGCATATCATGTGGCCACTAAAAAATGTCAACTCCTCTTCTTTATTAATTAACAGGGTGATTTGTGTAATTGACCATTTATTTCATTTTACTGTAGTGTTTATACAGCTTATTTATTTGATTTTTTAAATTTTTGCATGATACAGTACACTACTATCAAGCATTCGACTGGTATTAACTAAACTAAAAAATTCCAGGACTGGCTTTGGAAAAATTAATTTAGGGATTCGTATTAAATATTACACCCTGTATAAATTTTTTTTAAAATGCAATAAGTGATTTTCAAACTACATAAATAGCCAATGAAAACGACATATGCGACAATGTTGTCGCACTTTTATTAAATTTTTAGTGAACGATCAAATCTTACCAAAAATAGAACAACCATAATGAAGTATCAAATTATAAGGTATTAATTTATACAAATGTTATAAATTTCAAACATTTTAATTAAAATGAGTTCCTACAACATAATCTAATACGTAGAAAATTAAATCTTTACTGTCACTTTGTATTATCTCTACGATAGAATCAATTGTTTTTCAATTTTAAATTTTTACTCATAGATCGTATTGGGGTATTATTTTCGATAAATAATAAATTAAATTGATTAAAAAGTCAAACCTCTTGTATGTGTTAGTTTTTGTTGATTGTAAATGATTAAAATTTTATGTCAAATAATAATACATTGCATCAACTGTACTAAATAAAAATAAATCTAAAAAAGTTTAAAATGAAGGTTGGCGTTGACCGTTTGACGTTTCTTGATATTTTATACCCATTGTCATTATTGTCATTATCAATTGTTATTTATGTGTACAAGAATACATATTTCTTCTGTCATATCTACGTTAAGTACATTGTGTTAGTTTTGGTAGAGCTTTTGTTACTTTCGTTCAAAATGCCACATCAGTTTTCGACCACAGAATATGCAGACATAATATTTGTTTATGGATTCTGTAATGGGAATGGTAGGGCTGCTAGTAGAGAATATCGCAGGAGATTTCCTAATCGTCGAACTCCGTCATCCAACATTTGGGTCAGTTTTTAATTATTTGCGAGAAAATGGCACTTTTCCTAGTGGAACAACAGAGCGACATGTAGACGAAGCGCAGGAAGATGACATTATGGACGCCGTTACTATGAACCCTACAATAAGCACTAGACAAGTAAGTCGAGAACTCAATGTTACTCAATCAAAAGTAAGTAGAGTCTTACAAAAAAATAATCTATACTCATATCACATTCAAATGGTTCAGCGACTACATGCTGGAGATGAGATCGATAGGTTGGAATTTTGTAGATGGATTAACAATAATCGACCAACGCTATACAGGACACTATTTACAGATGAAGCCCAATTTACCAGAGACGGGATAAATAATTCACGAAATTCACATGTGTGGGCAGAAGAAAATCCCCATGCTATTCGAGAACGTCGTTCTCAGTTAAGGTTTTCGGTTAACGTGTGGATTGGTGTCATAAATAACCAATTAGTAGGTCCTCACTTTTTTGATGGTCCTTTAACAGGGCAGGTCAATTTGAACTTTCTACAAAATATTTTGCCGAATTTGCTTGCCAACGCGAACGTTGCTATCCGAGGGATGTATTTTCAGCATGATGGGGCACCCCCACACTTTTTACTGGCAGTGAGACAACATCTCAATAATGTTTATGGCAACAGGTGGATAGGACGTGCAGGTCCTATTTCGTGGCCTTCAAGATCCCCTGATTTTAATCCTGTTGATTACCATATTTGGGGACGATTGAAGCAACTAGTTTACGCAGTGAATATTAATAACCGACAACAATTAATTGATAGAATTATACATTGTTGTAATACTATTAGAAACGATCCCCAGAGTATCCGTAATTCAATACGTCAATTAAGAATTCGGCAAGAAAAATGTGTACAGGCTGTGTGGAACAATTATTTTTATTTTGTTACCATTATTGTATCTTTTGCAGTTCTAATTTATGGGTTTATCATAACTATGTACATATTTTTAGTTTTTTTTTTAAATTGTTCTTCGTTATTGTTAGTAGTTACTGTTTTTTGTTGGGGAGTGACTCAGTTTATCATTTCAATTAAAATGTTTGAAATTTATAACATTTGTTTAAATTAATTACCTTATAATTTGATACTTCATTATGGTTGTTCTATTTTTGGTAAGATTTGATCGTTCACTAAATATTTAATAAAAGTGCGACAACATTGTCGCATATGTCGTTTTCATTGGCTATTTATGTAGTTTGAAAATCACTTATTGCATTTAAAAAAAAATATATACAGGGTGTAATATTTAATACAAATCCCTAAATTAATTTTTCCAAAGCCAGTCCTGGAATTTTTTAGTTTAGCTGATACCAGTCGAATGCTTGATAGTAGTGTACTGTATCATGCAAAAATTAAAAAAATCAAATGAGCCGTATAAACACTACAGTAAAATGAAATAAATGGTCAATTACACAAATCACCCTGTTAATTAATAAAGAAGAAGAGTTGACATTTTTTAGTGGC
Source organism: Diabrotica undecimpunctata (assembly GCF_040954645.1). Classification (NCBI taxonomy): domain Eukaryota; kingdom Metazoa; phylum Arthropoda; class Insecta; order Coleoptera; family Chrysomelidae; genus Diabrotica; species Diabrotica undecimpunctata. Next base: position 56,715,199 of record NC_092812.1, read on the forward strand.
CACATGATATGCTCCCTGAGGGACTCTACATATGGTAGAAGTATGTAAAGTTCCTCATGACTCACCCTGTATTGTTTTCTTCTCAGTTATCCTATATATTTATAAATACGTTTGGTGACGTTTGCTTTTACCGGAAAGAGAATAAGAATCATAGCACACTACCACCTAGCATTGAAACTTCCGTGTTAAGGAATAAAACAATGATTGGCGCATCACCTAGTGATCGGGCGCATAACTATATATACATGGCGCTAAATTCAAAAGTTTAGTAATATTACCTAGGATTGTGAACTCATTTTAAAGTAAAGGAAAATCGATATAATCCTAAAATAACAAGAAAAATCCTTATCCTATACGATAATAAATATTTTTCGTATACTTTTTGGGTTTTCTTGTTATGTTGGGACTATATTTATTTTCCATTACATTAAAATGCCAAAGTGGTTAAAAAAATTACAGAATAAAATATAGAATAAAATCTTTATTTATAAAAATGTTACAAGAAATGTTATATGTGTTACAAGAAATATTAATAATACAAGCCATGTGTAGTATAATTTAGTTTTCTTAATGTTGTGACAAGAACGGGTCAGTATTTAAATAATTGTTTTGTCATTCTTATCAAGTTTTATGTGAATAAAAGCCTAATTCTGCAAAAGACATTTTACTACAATTTTATTCGCATAAATTTACAATGGGGAAGTACTTTAGACCAGATAAACTAGAGGCTGGTCCAAACTGTCAAACTTCCACCAAAGAATTCAAACATTAGTAAGTATATAACATTCAAGAATTTTTTAGAAAGCAATGAATCTAAAGATAAATCCCTAGAAGGTAAAGATAAGTACATGCTTTTAAAAAATTAATCTACGATTACATAAGCGAAGCAATCAATCTGGAAAACCAATTGCTTTTTTCACACATACCCTCACAGATTCTGAATAAAAACATTATGCAATTGAAAAAAAAGCAAATGAGTTGAAGTATTTAAAAAAATGCAGACATTATCTGGTAGAAAAGCAATTCTAACCAATTACAGATTAAATCACTATTTGGTTTATATAGAATGACGGTATATATCAAATCTAACAAGGAGAACTAGCTTTACTTCACAAGAATTTATTAATTATCTACACTCTAAAGGAATATATTCAAGTAGAACAACACCATATAATCATGAAGAAAATGGTTAAGTCGAAAAATACAATGAGTTATATGGAAATTGGTGAATCTAGCATAGAAAACCAAAAATTTAGAATTCACTTAATGGAAAACTGCTTTACCATGTGCTCTGCACTATATAAGAAGTTTACTGTTGAATTGTTATATTATTGAATGAAGATAATGATGAAGGTCCAAATAACACACTAGAGAATTCCACTACTAAATAAATACCAGATGAGACAGAAAATTTACCTGTTCAAAAACCTGATGATAATGATGAACCAAGATTGGAAAATTCAGATTTTCATTCTAGCTGTAAATCAGCTGGAGCTAAAAATAAACCAAAATAGTTGCAATATTTTGTTCAAAAATAGGGACGGGTGAATGTAGTATAATTTAGTGTTCTAAATGTTGTGACAGGAACTTGTCAGTATTTAAATATTTTTTTTGTAATTCTAATGTCAAATTAAAGCCTAATAAGCAACAGACAGCCATCAGACATTCTGAGTTTTTTGTAGTACTTTCATCCTAATGCAATAACACACACTATCAGTGGTCAGTGAAAACTCTTACAGTCTGGCGTTCTACTCACAGAAAGAGAGAACTCAAGGACCCTGCTAAGTTGGAAACAGAACAATTAAATGATTTAGTTCTAGAAAGAAGTTTATATACATTTATACTCATACTATATGTTATATATTTATATGATAATACTTTTATTCTTATAATCAGAATCATAATATGAGTTCCAGAAAAATATTCTGGTTATCAACAAAATTATGATTTTGATTAGATTAGCAAAATATTGCTTCTTGCAAAAAGAAAACCCAAGAATGAGGAATAACCGAATGATAGCAAATAGAAAAAATGAACAAAAAAAAAGAACAATGGATAAGGTAAATAATTTATTTCTAAGGTATGCTTAAAGTTTTCACCCAGAATGTAAGCTTTGCTAAAACCTGATATAGTAACTTTATTTGCTCAGTATAAACTCCAAACAACAGAGGATAATAATGTTTTTATGCCTGAAATGACAAACACAATTACAATCAACAGATTTTTTCACCAGTATGTCATCTTAAGATCAGACATCCCATCCCTGTCATCAACAGAATAGGAAAGATCCCTGTCAACACATTCAAATTTATTTATTCATAACTCTGAACGCCTTACCGCTGTCTATGTGGATGCAGGCTAATATACGGGACAAGCCGATTAAGTGTTACAACTTAGTGGTTAAGTACACAGTATTTTAAGATAATAAAATTAAATAATGTGAAATAAAAATATATTATGTACACAAACACATGCATGTACACATACATATATATATATATATATATATATATATATATATATATATATATATATATATATATATATATATATATATATAATTAAAGATGTAATGACATTTTAAAACCTATAAACCCAACAGTTAGTTCTATGATTCTAAAATCCAGCACAAACAATAAAGATGGAAAAATAACATAACAAAAATAAAAAAATATGTAAAGTATTACCTAGTTACAATAAAAACATGAAGTATTTTACACCGTTAAGTTTCCAAACTCTATGGTACCAGTAACTCTTCTACTAATATTTATATATTTATTGAGGGACATATTAAATACATTTACATTTAGGTTGTTTAACAAAGATAAGTATCTATTCAGTGGGCTATTAGCACCATAGGTTGTTTTACAAAATGGAACATTAAAAGTACATAGATGAGGCAAACCATGGTATTATAATATGGTACTCTAAGACCAATCTCACTCACAAGAGAGGGACAGATCCCTCCTCATACTTAAAGCAGGCAAGCTCATAGACCTCTCCATGATAGTGTAGTCATGGTCTGCTAATCTAATCCAACTTTGAAAGGCGCACACCTGTAGAAATTTATGCCAAACCCTCTCTAAGGTGATGCTTTTTAAGATAGTTGTTGAACCACCACCTACAAATAATTCAAATACTAAGCTAAGTAAGACTGGTTTTATAATATATAATTTTAGGTTAAATTTATAAACTAATTTTATAGTAAAAGGTCAGATATAATGTGAATAAGAATATAGGTCAGTGGTATAATAGTTCTTACCTGGTCCTGGTAAAAACAAACTCGGAACGGCTGTTCTCGTAATACCGCTATTTCCAACATTGACTATATCTTCCTCTTTAAAATGACTAGCGCATACACGAAAATTGTTATAAATAGTTTCTTTTGCAGCATTCTCTAATTAGGGCTCTTAACAGCATTCACCCATTTATCAAACATATCCATATAATGTCCTGGACTTAAAAAAGTAGTATCAAAGAATATAGACGCTTAAGCGTCTATATTCTTTGGTAGTATCCATGCAATCTGGAACACATCTTTTTTGTTCAGTTCTTCGTCTCTACATTGTTATTCCATGTAATGTGTTCGATTCCATAATAAAAATCGTCGAAAATTGTACGATTTTGCACTATTTATACAAAAAATTTTAAATTATAAAATAAATTATAAAAAATAAAACAAATACAAATATGGCGCCGTATTTGTCTAAACTCAACTTTGACTTGATCACAGCACACTCACTCCGTGCAGGAACGAGACTAGCAGCGCCACCAAGCGAATGGGCGCCTAATCCGAACATGATTTGACCTTGGCTATCCCTGTTACCAATCTAGGTGTAATTTATCTATGATAAGAATAAGAAAATTCTCATTTATTAATATTTTGAAATCTACACATTTTAGCGGTCTCTACTTACAATTAGCGATTGTGGCTAACGACAATCCGTTTTTGTTCAATTTAATGAAATTTGTGATAGCTAGCTAGCGCCACTGTTGTTTTTTTCACGCTCTGCTGACAATGATATAACTATTATGCTTATATGAGATTAATCCACAATTGGTGATGCATATACAGTAAGGTCTCGTTTTATGTGGTGGATACGTTCCACAGGAAAGCGCATATAAAAAAATTTTTGGATGAAATACAAACGCACAACTTTAAATCCCATAAAAATAATCCGCATAAAAAGAGACCTTACTGGCATTTGTTTGTTTCCTTCAAACGTTTTTATAGTCTTTTACTTCTCCAAATATCTTTCTTAGAACACTCCGCTCCCAGATGTTCAGCATATTTTCTTAATTTTTGTTAATAAACCATGTTTCGCTTTCGTAGAGGAACGTGGGTTGAATCACTGTTCGGTGTAGTCTTAATTTTGCCTCTCTGGAGACATTTTTTTGCTCTTTAGTAATTTGCATAGAGCTCCAACAGTCTTCCTTCCTTTCCAAATCCTCTTCTCTATTTCTCTTCTTTCTTCCCCTTTATTTGTTAGGGTTACTCCTAGATACTAGTCATCTTTTTAAAGCACTACTCTTTAGTCTCGTTGTTTGTGATAGTCTCAGTTGTGTGTAGTCTGCCCCATTTCCATATACTTTGTTTTTTGCTCATTATTAATCAGTCCATACTATTTAGCCTTAGTTCTTGCCATTAACACTACATCGTCCGAAAAGGCCAGGAGCTGACTTCTGTTTTCATAAATCATAGCTTTGGTTCGTATTCCACTCTCTCTTTCATTATTGCCTCCAGCAAGAAATTGAAGGGTATTGTGGACAGCGGATCTCCCTGCTTTAATCACTTTCATACTTTTCCTGTTAGGCTTTTTTTCTATTTTTACTCTGTTGTCGGCCTTTATTATTATTTTTACTAGTCTTATCATTTTTTCCGGAATTCCAAGGACTCTTAGGGCATGGTGAAGACGCCTTCTTATCACAAAATCGTAAGATTGTTTAAAATCTATAAAGAGGAGGTTTAGCTTTAACTGTTGCTCGTACGTACTACTCTGTATCATTTTTAACACGAATAGTTGAATCCTCCCTTTTTGATACCTCCCTCTGGCGAGTACCTTATATATGTGGTGGTCGGAAAAAGTAATATTAGATAACAAAATCCCGGAAAGGTTGGAACACTTTAGATATCTGGGTAGCTGGATTGACTGCAGGGTTAAAAGTAACGAGGAAATTTCGACCAGAATACAACTAGCACGAAAATGCTTTATTAACTGGCGTTCTCTATTGTGCAGTAGAAGTCTGCCATTGACCAAACGTCTAAGAGTATTGACGTGCTACGTCTGGTCCGCTTTTTTCTATGAATCTGAAACCTGGACACTGGGTTGAAGGAAATGAAGGAAAACGCTGGGTAGGAAGAAAACAACTGTCCTGGCTGCGTAATATTCGACAATGGATCGGTCGAACGGTCGAGGAGTTGTTTCATCTAGCTGCCGACCGAGAAACATTTCATCAGCTTGTTAATACGACGATAGCCAACGCTGGAAAACAAGCACGGCACGTAAAGAAGAAGAATAAATTATTTTAATGTGGAAATATTTACTTTAAGGTTTGTTTTACTGACGATGGTCCGATAACACCGAAAACGTTCTGAAATTTTTAATCCTTTAAGGTACTTTCTAATTTTATAATAAATATATTCCATTTTACGTCAGAAGTTTTCAGTTCATTGTAATTTTTGTTTATAAAATTATATGTTTCGCTGATAAGGTGGATATCTATTTTTTGGCTATTCGGCTGACTGAGTTTAAAATTGTGTTCTGACTCTTATACTTCTTTGATAAAAGTTGTGTTGTGTATAGTTAAATAACTTTTTCTATTTTTTTTCTTATGTTTTTACCAGTCTAAACCTGTCCTTAAAAGACAGATCTATTTAAAAATACGTTTCTGGTTTATTTTTTATTTATTATTGATTTTTAAGCAACACCATGAAAATATCAATGTCATGATATTTGCGTGTTTGTAAGAACAGGGTCCCAACTTAAAAAAGAAAAGGGTCGCAAGACTATGCAGGAACAGGACGAAAACAGCTGGCCCTAATGCCTGAATATCGAAGGGTGAGGACGTGACCTTGAACAAATTATAAATGTTTTTTCGCAACTTACATAAAAATTTTTAGTAGGGAGCCATATGCCGAATGTGTTTAACTATTTTAAATTATCGTGTGTGTAGATACACAGTGCCGTGTGCGCTTACGTTATTTTAAATAAAGTTATTTTAAAATAAATTTTAACTAGGTTTTAATAAAATTATTTTGAACTATCAACTATAAAAATTTTTCAGTCGCATACGAGGAGCGACATAAAATATAAACTTTGCTCGAAAATCAAGTATCTTTTTTTTTGGATAATATCAAAAATTATTAAAATTATTATTGTATATGTAAAATTATTATTGTAAAAGTAGATTAGAACTAGAAATCACGTTTTAATATGTAATTACGTCCATATACTTTGTATGATCATTCGCCATATTACTACTAATTAAATTCTTTTACTAAGTTTTCACCTGATAGCATTAGGAACCGGCTCTCCTGCATACCAATAATGGTTCTTGTTCACTACATAACTGATTGTCATTGTACTATACTACCGATTTGTACGTTTTTATGATAGAGCCAAGAATACTTGCTCTAAAAAAACTAAAAAAGTAGATTTTTAGAGAAGTAATAAAAAAATATATTTTTTAAGCGTATGATTTATATCACAGAATAGGTAATTAAATTTACATTTATACATTATACAATATATTACAACAGATATCCCGTTTTTTCATATATTTTATTGATTCATTGGTGGTTATTACAAGTTTTTAGGATCGCCTCTGTAAGCTCTATGTTAGAAGTCTTGTGTATGCGCCGCAATCACAAGAAAGCGAGGGAAATTTATCCTCTACATATGGAAACCGACTTTCATCTGTAGAAAGAGTCGGCACATCCTCCGCAGTTTGTTTTGACTAGAAGTTGACGTGGAGCTTTGTTACTAAGAGTGAGAGATATATCACTCTTGAGAGTGTTTTCTGTAGTTTCTAAGGGTTAATGGCTTGTTACAAAGGTCAGGTTGCCAGTATCCTACAGGGAATCCTATGGAAGTCTATTGTTAGGTTTCATGTGTCTGCTCATATTCTTTCCCATCATGACCTGGAAGGTTCTGTTTGTCAGCATGTTGTCAATGAGGTTGATTTTCTTTCTATAGGGAGTAATCCGGCTTAGTTTATATATTCATGCCTGTCTCCAAACAGTATCATATGCTGCTGTTAGATCTATGAATACTGCCACTGTTTTTTGTTTCTTGTAAAAACTAAGTTCTATTAAAGTTTTTAGTGACAAGACTTGGTCCGTGCAGCTTTAATGAGGGCGAAATCCTGCTTATTCAGTGGAGATATTTTAAAGTATCCTGTAATTCTCATGAGGAGAAACTTTTCCACTTTTTCTTTTTTTGACGTGACAACGTCTTAAATTAGGTTGTGGCTCGGAGTCATTCATGAAAAAGTGTAACGCCCGCTCACGTCTGTTACAGTGAGTCACCGAACGAAATGAGGCCCGCCGGACCGGCGAATGCCTTGCGTCTCTCTCCCACTCAAACATGACCGGTCCGCTGCGCGCGCAACACTAGAGAATTAGGCGCGTTGAATCGGTGCGTGCTTGAATCATCGTCCTATCCTCAACAAAATCACTCAAATAGAAATTAGTTAAGTTTAAGTTTACATGTACAATGTTTTAGTAAACAAAATATATTTCTATAGTTAAAATTTGTGCAATTCTTATTTTCATTCAATTCCTTGTTCCTATTGTGCAATTTAATAATATTCATATCAATAAATATTCTACCGAGAAAAAGACGTTGTCACGTAAAATTTTCGCCCGTAAAACCGACTTTACAGGCAACCGATTTTTTTTAGTTTATATACCAAGATGAGTAGGGCTATGGTGCAATAGTTCTCTGGCTTATCATTTTGTTTGCTTAGTTATCGTGACATATCATTAAAAACAAAATGCCGTCTATTGAACTGCTACATATTCACAGTTCTGCTCTACGGAATAGAAGCATGGACACTGACTGTTGCATCTATGAATCGGCTCGAAGCTTTCGAAATGTGGTGTTATAGGCGCATCTTACGTATATCCTGAGTTGACAGAGTTACTAATGTGGAGGTCCTGCGTAGAATGGGGAAAGAATGTGAAATTCTCATGACCGTCAAAACTAAAAAGTTGGAATATCTACGACATGTAATGAGAAATCAAGAACGTTACGGCCTTCTCCAGCTGATTCTCCAAGGGAAAGTAAATGGTAAGAGAGGACCGGGAAGAAGACGCATTTTCTGGCTTCAAAATTTACGAAAGTGGTATAACACGACTACCACTGAACTGTTCCGCGCTGCAATAAACAAAGTAAAGATAGCCGTGATGATCGCCAACATCCGGAACGGATAGGCACTTTAAGAAGAGTTATCGTGACCCACTATTTAGCGAATAGATGGAAGTTCAGATTTTGACTCAGTTCCGTGAGGTATAACATGGACCCATGCCCATGGATACGGGTGAAGGCCATAATGGCAAGGACGGCGTAGAACCATAGCAGTGTCTGACCCAGAGTGGCACAACTAACATAATGCTTTCCCTTGTGATTAGTCGCCAACAGTGTTTACGTATGTCAACAAAAGTCGAGAAACAGCTCTCAGCCTCGGACAGGTGTTAAATCATCAGAAGTTTCGAAGAATCCTCCGGCTTGATTTAACAGAATTAAGAAGTAAAGTTTCGCCATGAAACGTACGCATTTTATATTCAATCGGAAAATTGGGTAATGTCATAAAAAAAATAAAAACCGCGGATTGTTGACATTTTAGAAGTAAGTGAGACGAAATAGCCAGGGAAAGTCAACAACACTAGTGCGATTCACAGCACCATTAACGATTCATAGCACAGGCAGGGGTAAACCATATAACATCAAAAACTTTTAAGTATATACGTCCACAGTGGACAAAACAGATCAAGAGATTGAAGAGTTTTACGAACAGCTGCAATAAGTGCTTCGACTGCTTAAACAACAGGAGATACATGTATTAATAGGCGATTTCAACAGAAAAATATGACGGGGAGAAGTAATTCAGGGTATCGCAGGTCGGTTTGGACTAAATAAAAGGAAAGAACGGGAAGAAATTATGATGCAATTTTATATGGAAGATCTAACAATTAAGAACAATATACTTTGCATCCGAGACTTTAATTCATTGCGAAAAAAATACGATCTCAAAAAAGATAAAAAGATATGATATCAAGGCTTTGACTAACAATAACAAGAAGGAATAATTTAAAATTAAAATAGAGAAAATCTTCGAAACACATAAATCAACTGACGAACAACTTATAGAAGAATATTAGGAAAATATACTAAATGACAGAAATCGAAGCACTCATTATAAATTATTAAACTTTCAAAATATTTTGTCAATTATACAGGGTAACGAAATGATCAAAATTTCAATTTGATTCAAGTAACTTACAGCAGTAAATAAATAAAATAATGTGTTGGTGCACCACGGTGGTCTAATAAAAAATTCATATGATTTAGAAAGTAGCAACCTTTAAACTTTGTCATTCGTATAATTTTATCTCAATGGGACATTACTTGAGATGCTACAGTGGATTAAATGCCGCTGCTTTTAAAATTTTTAAAAATATTGATAAAATCTGAATTTTGTGTATTATAAAGCGTTGCTTGTTGAGAGAAAAGCCATCCAAAAAGGTTTCAAAATTGCTTTATTTTTCTATGTTCTAACGCACAATCTTAAACAATTATATAAAAAAATAATATAAGTCCACTTGCGATAAGAAACAGTTTCAATTCATTGTAAGTTGTAAAAAAACTTAGTTTTAATATGTAAAAACATTTTTAAAACTCGATGTTTTTATTTACTCTACGGTCCCAGTAAAATTACGGTCAAAATTTGTCATTTAGATGTGATGAAGACCTATTGTCTTATGATCATCAAGCCAACAATGAACCAGCAGTAATGACGCAAGCAGGATTCGAAGTTAAGAGTTCGGCGATTGGTGTAAGCGATGTAACGTTGGCCGTCGCGGCGGTGTTTGCTCTTCTGGGCCATTGCAGTCCGCTACTTGATAACTCCGTCCGAGGACTAAACGTATGTATGTTTCTGGCTGATAGCAAACAACGGTATTGATCAGCAGAGGCGAGTAAACAACTAGATTAGGATGGGGTTCCTGCTTAAACGTTCACGTTTGATTGCAGCCTGAATGTACGTGTACAGGGTCCAGCAATAATCTGCACACCATTAGCTATTTAACAGTGCATCGTTAAGATTTAGACTATGCTGTATAATAGGGTCATGTGACAACTTGTTCACGAGTCATTTAATATAAGACATAGTGGGCGGTAAAATTTAATAATTAATTATAAAAATTAATGCATTATATGATAAAAATTAAAATTAAATATGGTTTTTATTCTTCTCGCGTTTCTTGTTTTTTAATGTTGTATTGTAAGCGACCAAGGTGACTTTTTTAATGCATTTTTTGGTCCTCTCTTTTCGATAATCTTTTCTGTATACCAAATTACTATAATGCATTGTGTATAGCGTAATATATTAAATATCGAAAAATATTGTAACGAAAAATAAACCTGGATGGGTACAAAGGATGCCCAAAAGTTGGGCGTCACTTTGGATAACGTAAAAATTAATCCAAGGAGAAAGTTTGTATTAGAATCTAAGTCAAGAATTCCAGGTTTCAAAACGTTTACTATGCAAACCTCCAAATCTCAAGTATTTTGAAGGACACAATGGCGGGCTTTGGGAAGTGGGTCAACAGATATCGGGGAATACTGAAATCAGATACCATCCTAACTGGAAGGGCAATAGACAAAAATTGAATCAAATAAAATTGAAAGGGGGCGCTACCTTATCTGAGTGACAAGGAGAACTTAGAATCCTATATACTAGAGAATTCATTTACAAATATAAAAACAATATAAAAAATAGGTTAAATCTTTTCTTAAATTGTTTTAGGCAAAAAGGAACAATCACACTAACCTTATGTGGTCTTTATAAAAAACTATTAGAATTGTCTATTTGCTGTCCAAGAGAAGATCAGTTTAGTAGAGACAAAAAAATACAAAGTGGTTAGCGCAAAACCACGGTATAAATTAACCGTCCTCTGTTCTCAGTAGCAGTAGTGCATTGATTAGTGATCATTGTAGTCTAGGGGCTCGGTAGACTGAGACCTCGAAAGCCCTGAAGAAGACATCAGACAGGATAATGTCGCAAGCTCGGCGAAGTGATAATCGACGCGGCTTAACGAATAAGCCTGTTGAGTTTAATAATAGTATTAATCTTAGCTTTAGGTTTAATTATTTTACTAACCGCGGAAATCTTTCGGAACATAGGGCATTAAGACAACGTAGCGAATTGAGAAAATTCGGTTGGTCAATTCCTGACTATTTATGACTCTATCTCTCATTATGTCTCTGATTCCTTCTCTCTATTCTAAGGCTGGTCTTCTTCTTCAATTCCATGGAACATAGTTTAAGGCCTGATTTGGCCATCGTTCGACTTTCATTCGCATTACACTTCCGTACCATAAAAGTTCTTTTGACTCTATTGTATCTATGATATTTTATATCTTTCCGGTTCTTCTTCTTCTTTCTCTATTTGGAACCCGACACGCTCTCGATCTTAGATAGTCCATTTCTACGATAGTGTCTTCCAGTTTTTTCTTCTCTTTCATTGTCATTTGGCATTCAGATCCGTATGCCATTCAACATTCAGATCCGTACCCCAAAATTGGTTGTACAACCGGCTTGTAAATTTTCATTTTTGTTCGTAAACTAATTTTAGGAGACCAAAGTTGTGAGATTAGTGTTTGTACCACATTTTGGCCCTGTTGTATTTTCTGCTGAATGTTCTGTTTCAATGTTCCTTCCTTCGCTAACACTGTCCCTAAGTATTTCAATTCTTCGCATTTTTTGATCGAGAGTTGTTGGCCTCTTTCTTTGTCCTTTATGTTTCTATCATTTGCTAAAGTACAAATATATTATCAAGACCAAGATCTGCCAGCTCCAAATCCACTCTGATCTTTTATTTCCTAATATTGGATTTCGATTTAATAGATAAAGAGATATACAACAATCTACAAACTAGAAGACCATGAAATTATTTAGTCACACCATAAAAATATGGAAGAGAGTTATTGATAGACTTATACGTGAAGAAACCGAGATATTCGATAATTAGTTTGGCTTTATGCTGGGCAGATCAACAACAGATGCACTGTTCATGATAAGGCAGTTGATGGAAAAATACAGGAATAGAGAAAGCATATGATACAGTTTCTTGGGGGATTCTCTGGTGGACACTCAATAAGAAAAGAGTACATGGTACAGGTGAAGGAGAGACTGATAAATTTCATGTGAAAGAAGGATTGCAGCAAGGCTTGGTTCTTAGTCCTTATTTATTCTGATTAGTTTTGAATCAGAAAACAGCGGAACTACAGGTTAAAATTCCCTGGTGTTTAATGTATGCCGATAATGTCGTGTTAGTTGGAAATAGTGAAAGCGACCTAAAACAAAAACTAGAACAGTGGAGACAAGCTCTTAAGGAGAAAGATTTAACACTTAGTAGAACAAAACAGGGTAGGTACTTGAAATGTTCATTTAAAGATAAGGTTACTACAGATAAAATGATATCTTAGGATGATGCAATGATTGTGAACAGTAATAGTATTAAGTACCAAGGATCAGTATTACAGAGTGATAGGAAAATAGATGGAGATGCATGGAGTATAATTAGACTTGAATTGATGAAGTTAAAGAAAGCGAGTGGTGTTTTGTATGATGAACAGAACTGAATGTTGCACAGTTAAAAAGAAAGAGAAACAACCAGTGTATGTAGCGGAAATGAGAATGCCTAGATAGATGAGTGGAGTGACATAAAAAATAAAATTAAGAATGTGTATATTAGGGGAAGTATAGGGGTGACACCAGTTCATGCCAAAATGAGAGAGCATAAGTTAAGATGGCTTGGTCCAACGTCGAGATGTTAATTACCTAACATGAAGAATTGCTGATCTGCGAGTTACTGGAAGGAGTAGGATAGGAAGACCAAAGAAGACCTGCGAGGAGACGATTAGGTAAGAAATTTCGGTAAAGAGGATTGATAAGATATTGATTGACCCAAGATAAAAATCTATGGAGAAATCTAATTAGGTAAGCTGACCCGAACAGGAATAAAGGCAAACAGAATATATAAATATATATATATATATATATATATATATATATATATATATATATATATATATATATACATAACTATATATATGAAAATTTAAGTATATATGTAATGAAGGTTACATCCAGGTATAAACTAGGACATAAACCTAAAACAATTCTACTAAAAAAACTACCGCCAAATCTAGCAAAAGATACGAGATTTCTTAACCGAGTACATTATACACGTAAGATTCTTTAGATTTAGACCATTATCTATTATTTATTTGTAGGAAATACGAAGCGTAACAATTCATAAAGGATGTAGAATAACGATCACACATAATAAAAATAATTGGATCATACAATACAAACTATAATTACACCAAGAAACTTCAGTGAAATCAACTGAAAACCATTTATATAGGTAAAATTCACATCAGCCACTGACACCTAAACAAAGTTAGATTTGGTTATTCTAAATAAAATAATGTAACAAATAGGTAATGTATGATTCTTGTAGAGTAAAACAATGACTGTTAATGCCATCTTGAAATGAGAATAAAAATTTTAAGATTTATTTTAAAAAGTTTGAATTGTCGGATAGCAAGCAAGTGTGTGGTGAGTGCGCCGCCGCTTCGCCGCTGCGAGAGAACGGCGGCTACGGGCAACTGGTAGAGGTAGCGACAGAGGCCAAGAGGCGTCCACAGTCTGACATCAACCACGGTATCGTTGTGTACTGTCTACCCTCGATACACCTAACCTCACGTGCCGCTCGTCTCAGCCGTCCCATCAGCCGATTCAGCCGTTTCAGCCGGTTTTTCCGTTTTAGGCGCTAGGCCACTCGACCCCGCCGAGAGGATGCTAGAGCCGCGCTGGAGAGCCGTCCAGGTAACTTCACCCAACATCCGTTCCGTTTAACTTTTTAACAGGTGGGTCAGAGGGCGCGCGGAGCTGCCGCCTGCTAGGAGGACAATACACACATATACCCTCGCTCGCCTGCTGCTCTGCTGGGCCCGACCTCTAAGGAGGATCTCTTCTTCACTTTTCGCAGCTCCTCCCACCTCCTAACGCCCACGCGGCCTTCTCGACTCTATGTTCCACGATCTGCGATCATCTCTCCTACCCCCTTCACCTTGCCTTACCCCCGTTTTGCCACCCCCTATCGTTTGCTCCTCTTTTATTTATCATTTGTCCAACACGGCAATTTTTAATTCCCGTGCTTTCTCATCCATATACTTTTCTGACGATATGTCTGTCTTACTCGCAATCAGACTAAACTTTTAGGAATAAATATCAGGGAATTATAGGGTTCTGCTGACTTTATTTTGCAGAATATTTCAATTTATAAGTTTTTATTATTCCGTCTATTTTTAACTATTTCATAAATCACATGCTTATTATTTTTAACATATTTCATTCAATTTATTATTTTATTCAAGTTCGAACACGAGGGGTCAGACTATTCTTTTGTATCAATTTTCTTCAGTTTTTAACAAAAGTTCATTATTTTTTACAACCACGTAAAATGCTGTCTTAGGTTAAATATTTATGTTAAATAACTCAAAATGATAGGATATTATCGAACGAGCATATAATTATGGTTATCATTTTATAGTAGCGTGTAGACGAGTGCGTAAATCAGTCGTGTGAATCATAGCCATTTATGCCACTAGAATACTATGCTTTGCCCACGACTGTTAGGTATTTATGAATTAGAATTTAATATTAATTATTTTTGTAAATAATTATATTTTATTAACTTTTTAGGTTAATTTTAGAAATAGTGCTAAAATATGAATTAATATTTTGAGTATTATTTGTAGCAATGTTTTGATTTTTGGCAGAATTAAAAAATTATGTCCAAGATATTTTTCTGGATTTGGCATTTTTTAAAAAAGCTGTAATAACTTATACTTATTTTGGTAAATTTATCAATACTAATTTTTTAGGCACTGCATTTGTAACCGTTTTTATAATTTGTCGAGAACTACGTATATACACTGATAGACAAAAAAACGCATTTTTTATTTTTGTGTTTTATTTTTTTTCTTTTAAACTTTTATAACCTATGTTAGTATAAAATTGCTCCCTGGGGTGTTTTACAATACTAATAATAAAATTAATTTAAAATATTTAAAAAAATATTAGTTTCATATTAAGTGAGGGGTTCCATTCCAAAACACGTCTTGTCCACTTTGAGTAATATTTCACAATTTGTGAAAAACCTTTTACGAGAACTACGGAAATTTGATAACCTGGTAATACAGTGGTGAACGGTATTACAACATTGACACTAGTATTTCAGCCCTCATTTAAATCCTGTTTAATCCATTTCAACGAAACTCAATAAATAAATATGGATAAGACAAGTTTTGGCATGACTGCTTGATAAGACGATTTATGGAATGATAAAATGCATCATTTAATATATTTTATTTTTGTTAATTTTAAAACATTTTATAATAACATGGTTTATTAAGTTATTTTAAATTCTTGGCAAAATGTCTTCCTCAAGGCTCCCTTCGCAAAACTCATTCGTTTTGATCTCTTTATCTAATCTTTTAATAATTTTGGCTTGTTCCTTGCAGATACTCTTAAAAAAACTTAAATCTTTTCGCTCCACCCAATGCTCTCCAAAGTGAGAGTATAGTAACTTCTTGACGTTCTCAAGTTTCTTTTTATTTACTGCCACATCTTCCTGAATTTCAACAACTTCGATCTGCCTTGCTCGTTTCCCACGTTTGAAAATTGGTTTTGCCTCTCCTATATCACTGTTGCAGTTTTCCATGCCTCTAACTTTTATTTTGTCTTTATTTTTTTCAATCATAGTTCTTTTGGCAGTTGAAAACTACAATTGTCAGAACTGCACACCTTTCAAGTATTGCTTTGTCACTTCCTTCCAGGACTTTAGTCATCAATCTGTCAATATAGTAACGGTTCCCCTTTCCATAAAAATATTATTATTCGTTTCAGGGCTAGTAATTTTACTATTCTTATTAATTTATTTTCTATGATACCAAAAATCCGGTTACATGGTAGAAACGAATGTCCTCTAATGGGAAATATCAGTTAAATTTCTTTAATATGTGGTGGTGCATTTAAATAAATGTACATTGCAACCATAGTTAAGTTTCTGTTTTGCACTCCGTAGCCACCTGCACATAATCTATCTTATCTTGTAGATAAAGTAGATAAGTCAATAAGACTTAAAAAGCAATGAAAAACTGCTCAAGCAATTTCATTTGATCCTTTGCGAAATTCTTGCTCCATCCAGGTAAATATGAAGTGAAATTTGGCTTTTGAAGAACCTTTTACGACAGTAAAGTTATATGCGTGCAATTGGCGGCTGTGAAAGGCCACACATAGTCCAGACTTTTGGATTGACCAAGTTCTTTTGACAGTTAAAAGATAAAACGAGGATATCTAGCTATGTTTTCCTCAACTTAGAAAAAAATGCTTTGCCTTTAAGTATATGAATTCTTTTCTCAATTTGAAGCTGATTACGTGCCTCGATATCCTTTTTCTTTTAATCCACCTTAAGTCTCTTTCAAGAGTAAGCCGTTTTGTAACAAAATGCGACCAATTCTTTGCATGCGATCCTTGAAAACTTGAAGAATATCCTTAAATGCATTTTGCCATACCTTTACTTTTAAGTCCTTTGTTTTCGTTATTTTTACAAAGTACTTGATAGCTACCGCCTTTCTAGATTAACCTGCTGTATTTGCTCTAGATTTTTATTTTAAGATAAAGTTGTCTTGTTCAGTCTTCGTTTTCAGAGATTAAAATAGGGCATGGAAATCTTTAATAACTTGCATTGTGAGCAATGAACAGCGATATGTTTTTTCCGTTGAATGCTTGCTTATGCCTGCGCGTGTCTAGAAAACAGAAACAAAAACATAACCTAAAATGTTCAATTTCGGCACGTGTATAGATTTTTCAATTTTGCTTTGTTTTACTTCTATTTTGTAGGATCACTAGAATGACGCCTCCCTTTTTCTTGTTCCACGAGTAAACAAAATGATTCGTAATAATCCATACTGTTATTAAATATTTAATATTTTTTGTGAAAGAAGTGTTTAATGATCAGCAGAACAAAACGTTTTTATGTCATTCGTGTGATCGATATTATAATAGTTGTTACAAACAAATTGTGAGTTTCTATAGGTTGCTTGGACAAGGTGAGTTTTGGAATGATATACGCGATGGATAAGGCAAGTTATGGAATGATGCTTCGATTTTCTTATGCTTTTAACGCAGGATACAGGAAGTTTTGGCCAGTTTCAGGTGACTTAACGTATAGGTGGTTATTAATAAATGAGTTAATAATCCGTATTTTTTTTTTAATTGGATGAGACGAGCTTTGGAATGGAGCTCCATACATATAATAACAACGCGACATAATAGTGTTTTAATATTTGGTTTTTCCTGCTTTATCTTTAATGGTAGACCGTGTCATTCTAGGTAAACTGCGTACAAGATATTTCATGAATTCTTGCGGAATTTGGTTCCTTTTCGCCTGTGCAGCAAGTTTTGTTTGCAGTTTGTAATTTAAGAGCTAGATTTCTGAGGATCTATGTTTCTTTTAAGCTTGCGCAATATATGTTTTAGAGGATTTGCGCCAGGACTATTTGCAGGACCTCTCAAGCGTTACAATTGTAACAAGGTACTTACTGGCTTAGCTGTTGCTCGGCCGTTATCATGGTTGTTTTTATTTTTTTTACAGCTGCTTTAAAAAGCTGGTTAAAAGAGCAATTAAACCACTCTCTGAGATTTCGCAGAAATGACATTCGTCGCCATCCAACGCAGTGCTTTCCTAAAATCTTTCCCCGCATGATATTCTGCAGATGCTGGAATTTTGTTTCTCTCATCACATGGCCAAGGTATTGTAGTTTTTGTATCTTTATTTTGTTATTCAGTTATTCAGTTCTGTTTCATTTGAAAGTGTTCACAAGACTTCTTGATTCGTGACTTGACCACACATTTGTGATGACGGCAACATCTTGCATGTTGCCGTCAATTATTTTATTGCCGTGCATGTGTCTGTAGCTTCCAGTGATTTCTCTAATCTTCTTATGTATGTCAAACTAGTCGCATAATTCTTGTAGATTTTATATTTTATAACACTTCTCATTCAACGAATTTACCTTTGCTTTTCTTATTTTCTTTTGTATTTCTCTGTGTATCTTGGCATATCCTGTTTTGTCTACAGTTCTGTTCGTTCTCCATTAACTTAAGGATTTAATCGGTCACCCAGATCTTTTTCTTTTTCTGGCAGTTTTTATTGAGTTTTTCTTTACTTAATTGTAATATAGTGTCTTTTAAGTTCTTCCATTAGATGTTTGCATCTTGAGACCTTTTCTGTTATCGGTTGTAGCTGGCAGTAGTTCTTGATTGATCATTTGTTCAACGTTAATTTTTTATCCCTGTTTCTTAGTGTGAAAAGATCGAAGTTGTGTCTATTTTGGCTCTGTTTAGATTGTTTTAGATTTAACCTGAATTTAGCAACAACTGTATTGTGATCAGAAGCTACGTAAGCACTTAAATACGTCTTTACGAATTTGATATAATTTATGTATCTTCTTCCTCCTTTTTTTCTTCTTAGCCTTCTCTCGTTCATTTTTGGACATAGACCTGTCCCAACTCCTTCCATCAATCTTTATCCTGAGCAACATACTTTCAATTTGTTCCGGCTATTCTTTTGATGTCGTCCATCCATCTCATCTCTGGTCTTCCTCTTGGTCGTCTACCGTTGTAAGGTCTCCAATATTGTATTGTGGCATTCCAACGTTGGTCTTTTTATCTAGCAGTGTGACCTGCGAAGCTTCATTTAAGTTTGGCAATTTTTGTTGTGATATCCTCAACTTTTGTTTTTTATCTTACCCAGTGGTCCTTTTTTTGATCTTCTTGCTATCATAATATAATATTTGGTTTCTCACTCTTTAATCCTCTGTATCCTAAGGTGACTTTCAGGTATATAATCTTCTTGGTGGAAGCTTATACAATGTGTTTCTTATTACCATTTTTTTTGCTTGGACAAATTTGACCAACTTTTTTCCTCTTTCAGTCCATGTTTCATGTTCAATCAAATCTTCGCATTTCTCTACTCTCTTCATTGCCTACTTTGGTATTGAAATCGCCCCTTATACGTATTGCATGTTTTCCCATCATTATCATTATTCTATCTGTATAACCCTGCGCGGATCCTACCCTCCTCAAGAATTTCTCTCCTGTCGTTCCCATCCATCATCTTCCTCCGCCAAGCACGTATTTCCATATTTCTCATGTCTTTATTGGTGTTGTTAAGGAACCTTGTTCTGGTTCTTTCCCTTGTTCTCTGACCAATGGATCTATCAAGAAGCGCTTTTCTAAATGGGTCATCTTGTTCTATTCACATTACATACCCTATCCACCTCAGACGTCCTATCTTAATATGTTTTAGATTTGGTTCCTGTTATATTCTATAAAGTTTAAAGTTGTATCTTTTCTCTACGCTCCATTGTTATTCACCGCTCCATAGATTCGCCTTAGTACTTTTCTTTCAAAATATCCTATGTTTTCATTACTTTTTGTCAGAGTCCAAGTCTCTCCAATGTTAGGACTGGGGTATTACTGTTTTGTAGAGTTTTATTTTTGTATTTCTCGATATAGTTAAGGATTTGAGAAGGAGATTAATCCCAAAATAGCATTTGTTGGCCGTGCAAATTTTGTGGTTTATCTTTAAGGTAGTATTATTTTCAGTGTTAATGAGTGCTCCCAGATATACAAATTACTTCATTGCTTTCATGACGTCGTGTTTTATAACAAGTACTCGTATGATTTGTGTTTGCTTGCTTATTTTCGTATAGTTTATGTTGTTTACGTTTTGTTGGTGTTTATTATTAAACCCATTTTTAAAGCTGATTCTTCTAGTACTACATACGCCTCTCGTACAGAGTCGTAGGCTGCTTTGTAGTGTTTCTGCTAGAACCAGTGATTAATCTATTGATAATTTTATCCACCAAAATGCCGACTTCGTTTGGATAAGTCTGCTGATTTCAAGAACATCAATTTTTAAATTCCTCCCAGGGATTCTTAGCACCCTCTGACTATTAAAAGTTTGCTGGGGACCAAGGACTTTATTTTGTATTTCAATTGTCATGATGATTAAACAAGGGACGAGAAATGGAGTAGTTTCCCGTTGCGTTCTGCATCGCAGTGTAAAAGCCATTAGAACTTCTAGTATCCAATAATACATCAATCCACTGTCATTTTCCTTACGCTCTATCTTGGTACTGATGTTTCTGCTGCCCGACATCAGAGTAGGATCTGGAAAGGAAAACTTTGATAATTAGTTGGGTGAATTGCTTAAGCTATTCTTAGCCAATAAAGCCAACATAAGGTAAACAATGTTTTTCAAGAATGTTGTTTATGTACCAGTTAGTATTAATTCTTAAATTTATCTTAATGAGCTATATGCGACACTAAGTGTATAATTTTTTTTCGTTACGAAAAATTTGCTTGAAAATTTGGATTTAGGTTCCTCTTACTTGAATGAAAGTTGAATGAAATTTCCCCTTGAAAATGTTGATTTTTTAAAATAAAAACCACGCTTTCAGAAGGTTTTTCACAAATAACTCGAAAAGTAAGTATTTATCGAAAAAAATATTCTTAGCAAAAATGTAACTTAAAAGAAAATTGGTGTACTTACGAAGTCTGTGGACCCAGTAGAAGCAGAGTTGTAGCTCATAAAAAATAGATTCTTATTTTTCAAATTCCAAATCGAATATTTCAGCATGAAATAAACAAAACATGACACACTTTTCAAGATAAAACTCATCAAAACTTTTTTAAAGTGTTTAAAAAAAGTTTCATTATTGTTTTATTAAGTTTCTAACATCAAAACAATGAATTACGCTAAAAATAAAGTTGGTCCATTCTTTTTGGTGAAACATCGTAAAAATCGCTCCCCAATTAGCACCCCAAATAAAATTAATGGTTACCGCTTTACTATTTACTTTATATATGTATTATTTATATGATCTATAAGTTCAACCAATTTAAAGTGCTTTTTTTGAAAAAAATGCCTTTAAAAAAGTATTAGTGATACGAAAAATCTTAAAGAGTAAAAAACTATAGGTTTTATTTTTCTGGATATATTTTTTTCTTTTTCTATAAGACAAAAATTATTGGTTAATATATAGCAATATATTCAAAGTTGCATACATTCGTGATTAGTGACTCGTTCAAGCCCTTTCCACTACAAACCCTTTAAAAAAAAGGGTTAAAAAAATTAATTTAAATATCCTATTGCCCTTAAAGAAACCTACAAAATGGGTTTTTAAGTACCTTATAGCTTAAAAGCTAACCGAGTTATCAGTAAAAAACCAATCACATATTTTAGGAGATATCAGAACTGGTATACTGGAGCATTTTCACCCATCCTTAAAAACTAATGAGGGTTATTTTTTAAGTTGAAATAAAATAAATTTATAACATTTTGATTAAAAAATTATTGTATTTAAAGTTGCAATAAAAAAAAAATACTACAACTATTCGAATTTCTTCGCAAGGGATACTTTTTATAAGGGTAAAAATTATGTGGTAAAAAATTAAAACATAATTAAATATTTCCAAATTGCTTGAATTTTAATTTTGAAGTGGAGATTAAGTATAATCTAAATCCACATTTCCATGCAAATCAGTGGAGACAAGGTATTCAATGACACCGTTTAAATTATAACTAATCAAGGGGGTGAGATTTAGGGTTAAACTATAATAAAATCTTAAATTATGTTATTTAATATTAATTGACATTGATTCACTTCATTAACAGATGATTTAAATGAATTACCCGCTTTAATTTACAATTATTCGATTTCTTTTTAATAGGGGTAGCTTTAACCCCAAAAAAGCAAAAGCAACCAACAACACAAGTCCAAAATTGAAGTGAAGGGTAAGTAGAATGTTTATCCAAATGTTTGTGCAGCTCGGTGTTAACACGGAGAATTACAGGGTATCGCCGTATTTCATGTTCATTTACTGGACTATGCTGTATTTAAACAAATTTTTTTACACTCATTGATAATACTATGGTCAGTAATCAACGCGTTCATAAATGATTACTTTTTCTTTCTTTTATTGCCAAGAGCTTTTGCGGTATTTTACACCACTTATTAATTATTTTTTATCATAACTAAATACTCAAGTCATACTAAATTATATTTTTGTTCCAGGTAACTTGTCTTGTAAATATACATTAAATACTTGAAGGCAATCGATCGATGGTAAGAATTTAAATTTGGAACATCTTTTAGTTATATTAATTCACTTCATACAAAAATAGTAATAATGATAATGATTATGTGTTTTGCAAAAGTAGTTTTTATAAAGAATTTTTTATGACCCATCTTTTAGTAGTAGTATTAGATTTTTATACAAATAAAAATGACTATTAGGAAGACTATCATGTTTTTTTGCATTAATAATAGTATTTTTATATAATTATAACGGATATATATGTTTCTTAATTTATTTTAATCTTATATTCATTTAGTTGGTATTTGCGTTGACACTATCACTGTCTGCCTATTTGTTACTCCTTTCCCGACTTAGTATCACTTAATTGGTATTTAGCCGTATTAGCAGCTCCAAACTAATTATTGCGTGTCTCATTTCGACAGGAATAAACAACCAGAAACTACGACTTTAGTCAGCTTGCCAGGGGCGGAATGTTGACTGTGAGAGGGTGTTAAGTAATTGGATATTTAGCAGATATGTTTAATACAAATAAGTTGTTGTTGATTTACAACAATAGCGGTTTTGTTTACAAATATTCCATAGAATTAATTAATTACCGGCCAATCTTGATATCGGGGGATAATTATTGTTGAAGAGAATTGTTGTTGGGAATATTCTTTTTCTTACTTTATTTATTTGTTATAGTATGAAGGGTATTGATAATGGAAATTTGTGAATTTTTAGTAATTCTGTCGGTTCATTGGGGTTAAGAAATGGATTAGGTACCAGAGAGGCTTTATTTGCTTTTAATGTGATAGTTCAGAGATGCATGGATCTGAATGTGGATGTGTATGTTTGTTACGTTAATTTTGAGAAAGCATTTGACAAAGTAAGACATGAAAAATGATAATGATATCCAAGTTCCGATTGGGAGACGGCACTTAAAGAAGGAGTATTTCTGTAGTCATGGTATCTTGTACAGACACATTATGATATTGTTTTCTTTCGCACCCTTTATGCCTAATTTTCCAATTTCTTGTTAAATCTCAGAAAAAATATTTTTTGTTTGAATATGTAGCCATTTTTTAAACGATTTTCATTTATGCTTCTCATATTTTTGGTCTAATTCTATATAATCCGAGTGGTATCTGTAGTCTAGAGTAGTATAGAGTGGTAATCCGAAAGCTATAATGAACATTTTTAATAAGAGTCTATCTATTGCTGGAATCACTAGAGGATGATAATCAATAATCACGATATGAGCAAGTCGCAAACCTTGTGCTTAATTTTTTTATTTAACACAATCTAAAAAAAAATCAAAAAATTTTCGCGTCCAAATTTTTCGCCTCTAACTTGAGAGATATTACTTGTACAAAAAACTTGAAAGGTGAACGTTTTGTTTTTCAATTTTACATACTAGCTACAAATTTAAAATTTAATGTTTATTGTTAAACAATAGCAATAATTGGGTAGCAAAGTAACCGGACGTTAAGTTTATTTTAAGTAAAATAAAAAATATTAGAAAAACTTCAATTTCAATAAATTATTTTTATTTTATGTTCAATAACAAACCATCAAATTAAAAACCGATTCCAATATATTTACTAATGTAAAAACAAATAAAAATTTACAATTTTTTTATTCCGGAGTAAGATATTTTTCAAATTAAAATTATAAAATATTTCCAAAATCTGGAAACTAGAAGCAAGTATGTTCACCTAAAGCTCTGATAACGCCTCTCATCCTTTCTGGCACAGACTGGATCAAAGCGGCAACCTCGTTTTGCGGTATTTGATCCCACTAGTTTATTAGCGCCTGTTCTAATACAACCACAGTTTCAAACTCGCCATAATTTTGCCTAACTACCCTTCCCAATTGAGATGTGGCTATATCGGAGAATGCTTAAGATCCCGTGGACTGACCGAGTCACAAATGAGGAAGTTCTCAGAAGAATGAATAAAAACCGAGAGGTTACTGACCACCATCAAATCTCGAAAGTTACAGTTCTTCGGACATATTATGTGAAATGAATCCAGATATGCTCTCCTTCGAGCCATCCTGCAAGGAAAAATATTTGAAACACGAGGTCCAGGAAGAAGAAGAACATCTTGGTTAAAGAACCTCACAATCTGGTTTAATACAACATCTGTGCAGCTTTTCCGCGCTGCTGCAGATAAGATAAAGATTGCCATGATGATCGTCAACATTCGTAACGGATAGGCACATCAAAAAGAAGAACCCTTTCCAAGTTGTTGCACAAATGTTCCATCGAGTTAAGATCTGTACTTCTAGGATTTCAGGCTAGTAACTAAATACCAACATCTGTACAATATTGCATTGCTATCCTGGCTAGGTGAGACCGATCATTATCCTGCATTAGGAGAAAATTTTCACCTACAAATTGCATATAAAGTAGTACATGTTCTTCTATACATTCCCTAATGCACCTATTAGCATTAGGCTACCTGCCACTAATATAACAGGATCTGTATATACTGCCAAAGAAATTCCACCTCATATAATTATGCCTCCACCGCCATACTGTACTCTAGAAGTTTCTTCTTCTTCTTTTGGTGCCGATTCGTTTTGAATATTGGCGATCATTATGGCTATAATTATTTATTAACTGATGCTTTAAATAGATTAGTTGTTATTGTGATTGTGAAGAACCATTTCCTCAGGTTTTTTAATCATGATATTCTTCTTCTCCCAATTCCTCGCTTTCCGAATACTTTGCCTTGAAGGATTATTTTCAGTAATCTGTATTTAGTGTCGTTTCTTATTATGGTCCGAGATATTCTAACTTTCTTCTTTTAATTGTATACTTTACTTCTCTTTCTTTTCCCATTCTTCGTAGTACAGTTTCGTTGGTTATCTTGTTCGTCCATGATATCCTTAGGATTCTTCTGTATAGCCACATCTCGAAGGCTTCAAGTTTTTTCTCCATCGCTTCAGTGAGTGTCCAGGATTCAACTGCGTAGTATAATATCAAGAAGATATAACATCGTAAGAGCCTTATTTTTATCTCCAGATTAAGTTTGTGGCTTTTAAAGAGTTTGGCCATGTTGTTGATTGCACTCCTAGCCTTCTCTGTTCTACATTTTACTTCTTGTGAGTGGTCCCATTGTTCGTTTACTATTGTTCCAAGATAGGTAAACTGTTTTACTAGGTCCACTCTAGAAGTTAAGCAGCATTAAAGCATAGCATTCTACAGGCCTTCTTCACACTATTTGGCGGCCATCAGGTAAATATCTCGTAAAACGAGATTCGTCTGTAAACAAAACGTTTCTCCAATCTTCCATATCCCAATCTGTATGAGTAGGACAGAATTACAAACGTTGTCTTTAATATGCTGTGTCCAATAAAGGGCCTGTAGCAGGTACATAAGATGATACATTTTGTTCGCTTAATTTTCGACGTACTATGGTACCATGAACATCTACTAGCCTCATGGTCAAAGCTCTAGAAGTAACTTTCCTCTCTCGAAGCACTTGTAGTCTAAGTCCTAATCTTCCACGATGTTTGTTTACTTATACTGGTGTTCTTAAATAAGAACCAGTATTTCGAAATCTTTGCAAAGCATCAAATATTGTACTTCGCGAAACGTCAAGCATGTCTTCGATATATCGAATGGGATGCCCCTCATTATCAAGAGGAACAGATTGCGCTACTTGATCTAGCCCCATTGCAAATTAATATTTTTTATTAAAAACACTTTTCTTTTCTGATAAAGCAGCTAACATACACCAAAAAGGAATACAATCAAGTTAATAAGCATTATTTAAGTAAATATTCGATTTATCAAGGACACCTTAACAAAAACTTTCTCTTCAGCCACAAAAAATAAAAAAACTTTTTAACTGTTTAAAATAACAAACGAATGGATAAAAGCAAGTTATATTTTGATAAACGTTTTGAATTATACAAGGAGATTCAACATAACTAAAAGGAGATAACTAAATAGTTGGTTGTTAGCTCTCAGGGCATAAAAAATGTAAACGTTTATCATCGACTTAGTTTCTCAATAATTTAAATGCTCGTTATTCAAATTATGTAATTTAAGGGCCATCCGACCTCATCATGTGGCTAGTTCCCATTACTTTATAGACGTTTTTTCATAGAAAGTAATCCATTTTGGATAACTTTTAAAAATTTTAATATAAAATTTTATACCATTTTATAAAAAATATTTTCACTTCATTCTAAGTTTTTTCCAACCGCTGGGAATTTCCCTTTTAAATTTTAATTTTTGTACCTTATTTCGATTTTGGCTCGATAAGATTTGGTATAAAGCATTCCATATTTGATTTTTTTTTTTCACTTTAGCTTTCATGCAATTTTTTAATGTTTTAATTCATCTACATAGGTTAGGTTAGGTGAATTTACTTACTTAATTAGTCCTAAACCTTTTACCATTAGATGTAAGACGGTTTGGGTTGAGCTCTGCATAATTGTCTCTACGTTTTCCTGTCGTGTGTTTGATTTTGTAGGTCTTTCAATACTAAACACCTTTTCACCTCTCTTCTGTTTTTTACTTGAACCCGTCTTTCGAACACTTCTGAGTTGGACCATCTCGGACCATCTGAGTTGTCCTTCTGCGATTTCGTCTTTTATGGGTTCTAGTTGTAGGTTTTTTCTAATTGTTTTGGTTCCGATTTTTTCTACTATTTTATTATTTTCTATTTTTTACAGGAACCTTATTTTCATGGTATTGATTCCTGATTTTTGTCTCTATGTTAGTGTCCACGTCTCGCTATCGTACGCAATTATTGTAGGCCTTACTACTGTTTAACGACTACCGTTTTTATTTTCTTTGGTATCTTTTCCCGAGAAATGTTGTTTTCATTGTAATAAATATGTTTCCGGTTCTTCCGAATCTTCCCAACGTTTATGTCCTTGTGCTGTTTTCCGTTTTCTTCTATAATTGATCCTAGGTATTTAAAGTTATTTACTTGATCTAGCTGCATACCATTTCATCTTACGTCATGGATTATGTATTTTTTCGTCCAATCTATTACTATTGTGTTTTGGTTAAGTTTATTTTCATGGTTATCATTGATAGGTCTTAATTTAATAATTCTTAAAGGCTACTGTAGATTTTCGGTATTATCCACCATCAAAGCCATGTCGTCCGTAAAGAGTAGTTCGGATAGTTGGGTTTGCTTAATTTTCCAGTATCCCAGTGAGAGTTTTATCATCCTTTCCTTGGCTGTTTTCACTGCTCCATCTAGTACTACTGAGAAGAGTAGTGGACTTAGCCAGCATCCTTGTTTGACATCTTGGTGTGTTATGAATTCCTTGCATTTGAATTTCCACTCTTTTCCATTTATCTTTATATTATATATCCTATCTTCGTAGCTTTTTCTGGCCATTTTTCTGATCTTGGCTCGTAAATTCCCTTCTTGTTAAATCAGAGTCTATGTAAATTTTTTGTCCTTGTATATAATTTAGTAGAAGAACCATGACTTTCCAAAAACTGTTTTGTCTAGTCAAAGAATTAACAAACGGATTAAAGAAAAAAATAAAGGTGATCAATGAGAACTTGATTTTAAGTGAATGTGAGGAGTCGTTCAGAACGCTCTGAACGTTCTCCATTACATTCAGGAGAAAAACTGCCAAATGAAACAAGTGGTTAAGGACAGCACCAATAAAGATTTCTTAAGATTCTGTCTTTCCTTACATCACATTATGAATCTCATAGAACCAGTGCAAATAACAGAGTTTAAGACAAGCTCTGATACACATACACACAGCTGCCTAGATTATTACTGGACAAATGTGTTTTTATTTTTATTAAATTAAATATATAATTTGAGAAAAACTAAATATTAAAACTAAAAAAATATCTAGGGGTTTGTTTAAACGTTATTTTGACCAACATATACTAAATACTTCCTTTTCTAACGAGTGGCGCCTATGTTTGTCTCTCAGCACCAATAAATTAAATACACCTTTATTTATAGTATACTCACCGTGTTTATTGCCAGCGGAAATTTATTGCTTCTTTTGTTTTGCCATTGCTGTTTCTATTACTTACTATGCTTGATCTGTGATGTTTACCTCGAAGCTCGCATGCTTCCTCTGCTCGATTGTAATTTCTTTGTTGTTTGCGACTTAATTATGTGTTTTCGTTTAATTACAGAGTAAGAAAATGCATAGACATAAATTTAATTTAAGTATTATACAATTTTAGATTTTAACACGTTTACGCATAGGTCTAAAGTGGTTTTTAGGAATTTGTTCTATTGTGATTGATTGATTTTTCAGCGACGTTTCCTACCGATGCTCTCTAAAATGAATTAAATAATAAATTATATAATTTAGAAAACATTAAAAATTAAATTGTACTATGTACTGACAACAAAACTTTAAACAGTCAGTTAATTAATTTTAATGAAATTTATACAGTATATAGATTAAATTAAATTAAAAAAAATTAACTTAAAATATTAAGAAATAAAAAGCAAAGTTATTTAGTAATAAGTGGGTTTGCGGTGGTTTACCCCAAAGCTGTCCTACCATGTCTATTTAATTCAGTGACAAAAGATGTAACCTTCTTTTTCTTGGATGGATATTAGAAGCTGGAACTAAGAACGGAAATACATGGATAATATAATTGAATATCGTTTACATCAATATATAAATCAGGGCCAAAAGAAAATTAGTTGGACGTCATCTGGTTATAGGCTATTGATTCGATACTTTAAAAAGGAACTACAACGTTAAAGAGGTTTTACTATCTCATGTGGTCAATGGACCCCCAAATATGAATAAGCATTACCTAGTAAGAATATTTAATGTTAGTTGGAGTGTAACTTTACCTCCTTTGCGTCAAAAAGCGAGATTAGGAGTGACCAAAGGACGGGAGAGATCATCCTAGGTTTCTAGCTTGAGTCTTCTCATCAATAATTGCTGATCCTGGGGAGTGGTTCCGTAATAAGAGCTCTAACTGCTAGAACATATTTCATTTTTTTTTCTAATCGACGGAATCTGTTGCGTTGGTATATTTATTGTTTTTGTGCACTTCCACAGCAAGTAGTCAGTGGTTTGGTCATCTGTCAGATCATTTAGGCAGTGGTTTATTGGTTCTTATATCTATTTCTCTTTTTAACTTTTGGATCAGAATATTTAATTCATTTTTATTTTGTGCAGTTCTGTTTTTTGCCATGTTTTAATGGCTTTTTTTTCTTTTCTCCATTTCGATGATCAAATAAAAGAATTATATGCCCAACTAAATAGTATTATGAAATCTACAAAGAATTACGAGACAACAATTATTATGCGAGACAACAATGCTAAGGTTGGAACAAGATCCGAGGAGGATTTAGTGGGACAGGTTGATGTTCCAGTTAAAACTTTCCTAGTGCAGATATTTCCTCTCACTATAACTCACTCGTCACACTTCTATTTAAGACTTAAGAGGCCCATTGTCAAAAAACAAGGTAAACGATTTAAGTTGGAAAATTTCAGAATGTAGAGACTTAAGAAAATAAGAAAGTGAAGCTTCAAGAAAACACATGAAACTCCATCAAGAACGTAACCAACAAAGTTTGCGAAGATCTACTAGAGCCTGGAAAACAACATAAAAAGAAATAATGAATACCAGGTAAGATCTTGAAAATAATGGAAAGAAGACAAAAAGTTGAAAACATTCAAAAGAAGTGTAGAATAACCAAAGAATTTTGGCTCAACGATAAGTGTAAGTAAATACAAAAATAGAATAAACATGACAGCCTTAATGTAGAGAGAAATGTCACAGATGTCCCAACTGTTATTCAATACATACTCAGAACAGATTTTTAGAGGCGTTGGAATATCTTACAGAAGGAAGATCGTTTAAGGGTTTTTACCCAGATATTTAGTGACTTGTCTTATGTATACCTGACAATGATACACTGATGATGGACTTTTTATTCCGAGAACAATTAGAATTCTTTGCTTAGACGTACTCGATACGTATTATGACTTTATTTTCATAGCTGGTAGACATTTATGCTAGTTTTAAAGTAAGTCCCTACTGTATATATAACTGAAATGTATATTTAACTAAAAATATATACATTTGATACTGATATATTTTTCCCGTGGCGGTATTCAATCGTCAAAAAAATAAAACATCATATTATATTAATATAACTTAAAAAAGATAAATATTTAATTGCTAACTACTCATATAATATAATTAAACAAAAATAAAACATTTGATTTTGTTACAATACTCTATTAAATAAATTAACCATTTTTAATATCGGATGTTGTATTTTTAATATATATGTGTATATACAAAACTAATTGAAAAGAACAAATAAAATTGTACTCGTATTAATAGAGCAATACCTGAAAAATTTTCATATTGATTAAAACCTACATTTGAATTAATATTGAAAAAGAAAATATTTTTATTTATGAACACCAGATTCGCAGAAACGTTGGTATTATTTACGCAGTTTTTTAAAGCGATAAAATAATGCTAAATACTAAAAATTAGTCTATCGAACGAATCTTAATTGAGATTTCTATTTGCTTATTTTAAACTAATAGAAATCAAGAAATGCCTTATAGAAATTATTGAAAGATATGTATTTGGGCCCCGAAATAAGATTAATGTGAGACAACCAGACATACGAGCGGCTCAGAAAGCAGCATTCGGAAAAATGTAAGATATATCTAAAACAAATGTTTTAATCCATTAACAAAAAGTTTCCAATCAATGTGTTCTACCCATCCTTACATATTATTAGATACAGAAATTTCAATCCTTTCATCCGTACAGTCTATTTGGACAGACTTAGATTCGCTAAGCTTTATTCGTTATTAATAATAATAATAGTCTCCCGTTTTATACCGCTGTCGCGGCTTTGGGAGTATAGCAGGGTAGTCTGCTATATCTAGGGCCTACGGTATACAAGGAAGGTAACATGGCCAGTGCTACGCTTCAACCGTCTATTATTACCCCTGGTTTTACCCAAGGTACTCATTTTTATTCAGGCTGAGTCGACCTGGGGCCTATAGACATTTTTAAAATGTCTAGATGTTCTTGCCGGCGGTGGGATTCGAACCCCGGACCATCGGCTTGCGAGTCAAGCATCCTACCGCTTGCGCTACGCAGGCCCTTTATTCGTTATTTATTGGTCCAATCTGATGTAATCCAATATAATAATTTTAGTATTTTTAGTGCACTTATCTGTGGTGACTCTGTTCAGATTTTTGTTATATATGGTTCTTGTTGCCCAATTCTACAGAATCTTCGTGATAGATAGATAGATAGATAGGTTTAATTATGTAGAATTTGGCCGATTCCACTGCAACCTTTTTAATCTATTTTGGTCCTCTAATCCTAGATTACATTCTCTAGCCTGACCCTTTTTAAAAGGTCTAATAGCTTCGGGACAGAGCCTTCCATGTAGCTCTTTGCCGGTGGCTTCTCTTTGCCCAACTTAAAAAACCGCACATTTGCCAAGCTATCGTAGTGACACAAAGTGTACTCTGCTATTTCTTTCTCTAAGTGACAGAATCTACATAGATCATCATCTGACAATCTCATCAGCTCCAACTGCTTGTTCATCTTACATTGCCCTGTTAACAGACCTACTACGGCTTTGGCTGTTCCCCTGTTTTTGCGTATTAGGTCTGCTGTAAATTTTGGCGAATGTTATGTGATGAACTATTTTGCCTGTCTTGTACTGGTGAATTTCTGCACCTTTCCAGAGATTTGTGGATTACCCACTTTCTTGTAGCTGTTACTTTTACTGCTTTTGCAACGTCGCAGAAGAGTTCTGGTCCAATGAATGGCATTCACGAGCTTTGTTTAGCCATTTCATTTTGCCACCTGCTTTTTCATTACGCTTATGACCCCTGTTCCCTGGTATCTAGGTTACCGTAACCTTGCTACGGTCTGGTAGTTTATTTACGCCACAATCCCATTCTACCTAATAATTGACCTCTACAGAATAAGGTGCTTTAAGCGGTATCTGGCTATCTGTGAAGATGACAATTGAATGGTGTGTTCTTATCTGCCTTTTTTCCACGCAGTGATGATTGCCATTATTTTCACATAGAAAATTGTGATATTCTTAGATAGACTTACCGCTATCTAAGGATTCGCTTTTATTTAAAATTTTTAATTATCTTAATACCTATTGTGAACTATCACGGATTGCTGCATGTAACAAAGGGAAAGATCAATGAAAAGATGGCAAGAAGGATGGAACAGCACATCATATGTTGCCCAGTTGACTAAGCTGCTCATCTCGAGCCTAAGGGACTGGGTGGATTGTGGTCACAGGCGACTGGTATTTTAGGGCGCATTTTCATAGGTTCCGAAATACAGATACAGATAAATGTAATGTGGATACTCCTACAGTATTACTCACACAATGCTGGAGTGTAATAGATAGATAGTGTAATAGAAACAGAATGTATAGAAAAATAGGTATAAACCCTGTGATTATAAGAGAGATGATCGAGAATATGACGGTAAGTAAGGAGGGATGAAATAATGTACACAATTACATTCAAACAGTCATTAAGAAGAGAAAAGGAAAAGAGAAACAGCAGCCCGGCTAACGACAGAGATAAGATCTAGGTAAGAGAAGGAAGTGCTTGGAAAGTAGCGTCAGTCTTACAGTGGCCATCCCACTTTCGGAGTATGGTACATGCGATAGTTAATTGCGCTCAGATAGAAGAGGGTGGTTTTAGTTGGTAGGCAGGATAACAGATAGGCATCCGTTTGCACGACCACCTTCTAGGGTGAAATAGGTTAACATGTACTCCTCTACCCTGAATCCAACACACTCCAGTCAACCCTAGGGATGCTACGGTTTTCAGAAAATTTTCACCCTCAGAAGAAAAAAATGATAGACCTACCGGGAAATGTATCCCTTACTTTGTCCCTACTATACCGGCTCCTATACTCTAAGAGGTGTTTGAGCCATTAGTGTACCTTCCGATTGCATGGATACACTTTCTTTTCAGTCTTCTCAGCCTGGTATAACAATTTTGAAAAGCTATATCTCATATTACGATACATTACGTTATCTGCTTTTAGCTCCCCTCCTCCCATTTACTTTCTATTGTCAGCACTATGCACCTGGCTTATATGTTACTGACTATGTATTGTATATACACATAAATATATAAAGATATGAACTGGTGGAAGATTCAGCCTTCCAACGCCGCTGTAAGAGTTGTTTTTATGGCCCCTTGTAATACATAGACATGCTAGCCTTTGTGTATTACTTCGCAGCCTTATTACTCCCACTTGCTGCGTCTTTATCCACCAGGTCACAGACCCATAGGTTATCATTGGCCTAATAACCTTTGTGTCTAACCAAAGGTTCATTTTGGGGTTGATGATTGTATATCTATTCCTGTCTATATCAGGTTTAAATCTTTATATTTTTTAAAATAATTTGTACACTACGTTAACAACAAGAAAAGGGTTGGTCTAGATGGGGTGACTACAGTAGTCTCATTAGCCTAGCGTTAGTCATACTGTAAACGTGATGGTACTGTAAAATGATGGTAGAAAACGGTAAAATTAAGAGAATTTGCAAATATGCTTACCTTCAGTTGTTACTACAAGACTCTTGATATGATAGTGCTGTATTATCTATTACAAATTTGAGTCCATCTTTGTGTGTCGTAGCGTAATATTAATCTAAAAATGTTCAACTGCTAATATTACGTTAGTTTTTAAATACTTTGTAGAAGGATTTTTAATAGTCTCAACTTAAGGTAATTGTTCTGGTTTCAATGCATTTAACTCTTGAAGTGTGTTTTCCAACTACTGTTTTTCTGTTGTATTAAGCTATCTTCAAAATAGCTGCAGTTTTTGTTTTACTCGTATAATTATTTACATTTTCGATAACTTTAATGGAAACTATTATTCATAACATAAACAATCCAAACTAATGAGTAATTCTAATATTTTTTTGAGTTTTTTTTATACAATGAATTTATTTATGGCGAATGCACAAATTGTTCATTCAAATTATGGTGGCCACACCAGTTTGTTGTAAAATTATTTATTTTGCACCATTTGCAGCATTTTCCTTACTAATTTGCTAAACTATTAGAAGGGATTAGGATCAACGGTAAAAGCACTCCTTAATTACCCACAATTCCAACGGGCTAATGCGAAAATTTATGAAAATATCGTGCAGTAAATACCAGAATATAAACTGATTTAAGAAAATTTCCAAATATATGTACCTAATGAAAACTGGTTTTTGTCTAATAAGGTATCAAAGAGTCAAAGGGTTAAAAATAATTGTTTATATTGTTTGTAAAAATTTAATCATGTGTTGTAAAGAAGATTTTAACAATGTTTAATGAGTAATTTTAAGTTTTTATACGGAGAAAATTGCGAAAAAAATAATGTTTAATGTTAGGTAAATAAGATTATTTTACTTTAAACTTAAATGCAAATTAACTTTGCTTAAACAAGTCTTTCTAACTAAAACGAGTGAATGTTCAGTAACGAGTTTTACCTTCTCTAGCTCTTATTACTGCTTGCATCCTTCTCGGCATGCTGGCAAGACATATCATTAGGAAATTGCATTCCATTTATCCGGTGCAGCAAGCCGAAGCTGCTTTATCGTATTTGGAACGGGATTTTCTTTTAGCTGGTTTCACATGTGCTCTATTGGATTTAAATCCGGGCTAAATGGTGAAAAATCCAATCTTCGATTTTGGACCTAATGAAGATAATTACTAATTATGGCAACGGCATGTGGTCGAGCATTATCGTGCATTAACATTGAATCGGTCATATCCAATGTAACCAACATATGACAAAACATGATCTTAGAGGATGTTTTAAACGTAAGAGTCACCAGTCATCTGTCTAATCACTTCCACAAGTGCAGTGCGTTCCTCCCAACTAGTACCTTTTCAAAGCTATGTCACCACCTCAAAACTAACAGTCTGGTCAAGATTGCAGGTGGCGAATCGTTCTCCAACTCTTTTGTAGACGTGGTATGGTTTTCTCTTAACCTGAAAAAGGTTTTTTATGATAAAATGTACGAATGACACTAAACGGTGAATAAACATCCAACTGTATTAGTACCATCAGTAATCTAAAATTATTTTAAAATAATAGTGAACTTTTAAAAAGTTTTTTTTTGTAGTCACTAATTTTTTTTTTGAAAAAGTGTCCATTGGTGTCTTTAATGAATTATTTAATAGATTTGTAGCAAAAGAAAAAAAAGTAAATCTACATTACGCCATAGACACACATATAAAAAAGTAAATACCAGCTCCAGGAGACATAAAATTATGTCGTTTTCATTTTAATTAAAAAATTTCGTTGCTTATGCATGATACGAACTATAACAATTGTTCCAAAAATGTCCTCCATTTTAGTCTATATGATATACAAGATATTTCTAACCGATTTTCGAATTTCGTTTGGTTTGTTCTTTATTTTTCTGATAGTTTCTTGTATTTTTCTAACCAGCTGTCACGATAATACGCTTGTGATTTTAATGATCCCAGATTTCATAATCTACTTCTTTTTCTTATAGTGCCGTGCACCTATAGTGCGTTGGCGAATTATCTTAAGGCCAGACGTCTGTCTTTTGCGGCATGCAAAAGATCGCCAGTGTTATTTATGCCTGTCCAGTTCTTTATGTTCCTTAGCCACGACATTTGTTTACGACCTACTCCCCTCTTGCGTTCAATCTTTCCCGGTATGATTAGTTGAGGGATTGCGTATTTTTTTTCTCTCAGAATATGGCCGAGATATCCAATTTTTTGTACCTTGATCAAATTGAGTAGTTCTCTCTCAGTATTTGCTTTTTTTAAGACTTCCTCCTTTCTCACCCTATCTGTCCATGGTATGCGGAACATTCTTCGCAACGTCCACATTTCGAAGGCCTCCAACTTATTAATCCTCTTAACTCCATGTTTCCATGCCGTATAACAATATGGACCATACCTGAACCATCCTGTGGCGGAGATTGAAGGAAAGATTGCGGTTACAATAGTAGCGGTTTAAATTTGATAAAAGCTTGTGTTGCTTGTTCGGTACGGCATTTTATTTCTTGTTGAGGATCCCATTGGTTATTCATCATCATTCCCAAGTATTTAAATATTGTCACTTGACTGATTGGAGCATTATCTACTTGCAGTTGTATTCTTAAAAGTGCGTTTTTTCTTATTGCCATGCATTTAGTTTTTCCAGCATTTATCTTCAAGCCATATATTTTTCCTACGGTGTTTATTTTATTTACCATCAACTGCATATCATGTTCGTTGTCTGTTATTATCGCGGTGTCGTCGGCGTAATGAATGTTATTTATCGGGAACCCGTTTACCTTTATTCCACACTCAGAGCCTTCCAGTGCCTCTGCAAAAATGTTCTCCACATAGAGATTGAAAAGCATAGCAAGAATAATCTACTGGATTACCAATATTATCATGTAGAAAGTCTCCAACGATGAGCCTGTAATTAGGCAATGCACCATTGTGCTAAAAGTACATACGAGCAATATTTACATATTCGTCATTTAGTAAAACTGGCCCATATTTTTCAAAAATTTCAAGGACATAAGACAAGTAAATCAATTATCAATTTTGGAAAACATAACCTATTAACAACAACTTGTTGGTTATACATATATGCAGAATTTTTATGATTCGCAGAAAAATACTATTTTTTTGAAAAGGATTTCTGAAGAGGAAATTGAAACGTCAAACATTAGTTAGTAAAAAATATAATTTTAATTTCAATTAATTGTGGCTTAATCCCATATAAACATATTTAAATGATTTCTTATAATTTTCAACTATATACAATTTACACAATTTCGGATCTATATATGTTTATTCATATTTCGTAACTATTCTCAACCCATTAAAATAACTAGAAAATATTATCTCAATTTAGCAACGGTATCGGAAACTTAAATACATGCTCCCGTTGGCAATTGACTAAAATGCGATTGGTTTGATAGTAGACCGGATATTCGGAGAATATTCCAACCAACGTTGGACTTCGTGTCGGCTAGCAAGAAACACAAATACGAAAATGTCAGGTGTCGTATTCTGAAATAAGCCATCGAATAAACAGGCGGTTATTCATGCGACAACAATGCTTGCAAACATAAACATGGTTGTATCAGTTGCGCACAGCAAAATCTGGGATAGGTATCTTTCCTCAGAAGTAAATATCATATATGGACAAGAATATAACACTTAAATTAAAATAAATAAATACAGATGCTTGCGTTGCTGTTATTGTTGTTGTTATTCTGTTCTGTTCTGTTACGTAAAACATTTATTAATTTTAATACTTTATTTATATGTTCAACGAATAATCTAAAAATACTGTGTTATTGTGTACTGTTTGTTTTTAAAATTTAGTCTATGTTTGTTTCGAAAATATGTAGTCCACAATAATGGTGTTTCTCCACATGTTTCTCCAGAATTGTAATATTTGTTATTAAAAATATGGATACACACGTAGACCTAGTTATCCTAATAAATGATACTTTAAAAAATAGATAATTTAAGGCTATTTTCTTTTGTTAATATTAAAATAAAATTAAAAGGAAACAACAATAATTTGTGATACTAGCACCTTTGTGAAACACTTTTATCCACTAACTTTAAACTTGAAAACGTATATGTTTCGACATGGATAAAGAAGTAACTTCTAACTCAAGTTTATTTAATAAAGAAGCAACATTAATGCATACAATGAAGAAACTTTTATATTGTTTTTATTTAAACTTAATCAGGTAAAAACAGCAATACTAGAGGTAATAATATTTAGGCCTTTAGTAATATGTCGTACAATATTTCCATCTTTAAAACTATTTGAGGAAACGTCGAGAATTGCTCTTTTTGTCTTACTAGCTTTATTTTCTTCACGAGTTTCTACTACCTTTCTGCCTTTCTCTGAATATCTTTCTTTATATTGTTGGAAAACAGTTTACATGTCACCTACTAAAACTATTGGTTTTGGGGGAGTTTGTGGTAACTACAAATCAATATCAAGCAATAAAACACTGAAAACTTTTATTAAGTGAATTATAATAAAATTTGTGGAAATGTTAAAAACAAAAGTTTTCAGTGTTATATTGCTTGTTAAAATGAACTTCCATCAAGTAACGGTTGAATCCATCACATATAAATCAATATCATTATCACTAGAAGAAAAATATTCACTACCAGATATCGCATCCTTACTACTGCTACTCTTTTCAAGGTCTGTGAAACAAAGGTGGTTGTGTTTAGACATTTTCAACAATCAATTAAAACATTACGAGCACATAGTGACAAAGATACTTAAAATACAAAAAAGGCGCGTCCTTGTAATTTTTAAAACTTTAAATTATGTTGTGGTCGCTTAAAAGAACTTGGTACTAAATTTCTTCTTCTTAAAGTGCCCTCTCCTCAATGGAGGTTGGCTACTACAATTTTAAAATCTTCTCTATATTCAGCTGTTCTTATTAGCTGTTCAAAATTTAGCCCTGTCCATTGTCGGATGTTTCTGAGCCACGATAGTCTTTTCCTTCCTAGGCCTCTCTTTCCCTCGATTTTTCCTTTCACTATAAGTTGGGCATATTGGTACTTATTATTTCTCAGTATGTGGCCTAGGTATGATGTTTTTCTAACTTTTACTGTGTTAAAAAGTTCTCTTTCCTTGCCTATTCTATGCAGCACTTCTTCGTTTGAGGTATGCGATGTCCATGAAATTTTGAGCATTCTCCGGTAGATCCACATTTCAAAGGCCTCCAATTTATTTACGGTTGATGTTTTTAGAGTCCACGTTTCAACTGCATATAGAAGAGTCGACCAGACGTAGCATTTTGATAAACGTAGTCGAATTTCGAGTTTTATTCGAGAATCACAAAGCAGTTTTTTTATTTTTTCGAAAGATTTTCTGGCCTGTTCTATTCTCGATCTTATTTCTAGATCAGGATTTAGGCTGCTATCGATCCAACATCCCAGGTACTTAAATCTATTGACCTGTTCTAAAATGTGCCCATTTATTGTGCAAGGTTGAGGTACGTTTTGATTTTTTCGGATTGACATCACTTTGGTTTTTTTAATGTTTATTTTCATACCAAATTGCTCACAGGTCGAGTTGGTCTTGTCGATGAGTCGTTGTAGACCTACGTCGGAATTCGCAATTAACACTGTATCATCGGCGTATCTGATACTGTTGATATTTACGCCATTTGCCTTGACTCCATCCTTGGAATCCTCCAATGCTTCTTTAAATAGGTACTGAATAACAATGTCAAAAACTTATACATTTTCTTACTTGTTTGCTTTTGTCTTCTTCTTCTTAACTGGCTTTATAACTCAGGGTGAGACTTCGCCGCATCCACTATAGCCTTCCATCTTCTACGATCTTGCGTTTCCATTTCATATTGTTGTACTCCAATCCTAGATAAGTCGGCTTCAACATAATCCTTTCATCTTTTTCTGGGAGGGCATACTGATCTTTTAACTTGTGGTCTTTCAAAAACCACTATCTGTAGCATTCTGTCTTCCTCTAATCTTACCACATGACCTGCCCATCTTATCCGGTTAGCTTTTATATGTCTGATGATATTTTCAGTACCATACAGTCACCAATTCAGCATTACGGCACCTTCTCCACTCTCCTGTTAGTGTATCTCTTTATGGTCCAAATATTATTCTGAGAAGCACCACTCGACACTGAGAAGTAGGCAGATTGAGACCTCAGTTCCGTTTCACGGTTCTCGAATTTTTACATAACAAGATACATACCATTACATTTTACTTTTATTATTCACTCGCAATAACTTTTCTATTTGTTTTAAACGTTTTAACGTTTGGCATTCCTTTCCTCAGGGAACTGTAGCTTCCTCCGTGGTTATTGTTAGTTGTTGTCCTAGAAACCTTCAGGGTCTTTTAACTCTAATGCCACAAATTGCTCCTGTAGTGATCCTTTTCCAAGTTAACATGCTCCTTTTCTAAGGCAAGCATGTGGCTTGAACAATGACGACCTACTCACAGCGAAGTGATTGTCATGCCATGAAGGCGACTTTATTTTATGTATTTTTCAATATATTTTTTTTATTTGATATATTTAAAATTTAATATACGACCCCTTAGAAAAGAAAAACTTCGACACCTTTGGTTGACATATTTCATGCGTGAAACACACTAGCTTTAAAATAATACAAATTGAATAACAAACTAGATGTTGTTCGTTGAATAACGCTGTCACTAAGTTGTTGATGTTTGTCGTCTTATAATCATGCAAGGCAACCAACAGCTTGTGCTAATTTCTATAAACTTGTAACTGAACTTTACCGCCGCATCAGTCATGATCGTGTATTATAGTTGTGTATATTAAGCAGCGCAAGGAAGATAACAGTCATCCGAATTTATTGTGAAATATATACACAAATTCAGAGAAAATTGAATATTGTACGAAAACTATTCCGAAAACAGTAAAAAGGTGTAAATAGAATAGTCTCAGAGGTAGAGTATGTATATAGTACAAGACATTTCTAATAAAATAAAAAAATTAAAAATAAAATCAGGTTAAAATGAAAACGTCAGCAGAAAATTGTAAAGACTCGCAAAATACATATTTTCAGATAAATCCAAATTTACCTACCACCTTCTCCCTGATTAATTTTCATTTATTCCACCTTATAATTCTTTTTAGGAAGTGTTTTCCTACTTGAAATTCATTATTGGCGATTTGCAATATATATTGTTAACTTTGGCACTTTGCAGTCCTCATCTTGTAGTTGTGATCAAAACTCTTAGATCTTATCCATATTTTCTTCAGTGCAAAAAGTATGTGGAAAAATCTGATAATTTAATTTGTCATTCATTGAAATAAAATACTTATTTTCACTAAATCTAGAGTTAAATGTGATTTAGTGTGTCCTTTTTTGTTGTTTTCATACAAACTTTAATTTTTCTTAAGGCTTAATTTTGCAAGACAAATAAAAATTGTTTTAATTAATTAATGATCTCAGGGATAAATTTTTTTTATCTCTAATTACTCTAAGTATGTTTCACGTAATATCTATGATGTGTCCTTTGAGAAGAAAATGAACAAATGGGAAGATAAATGAAATTCAATAAGTTTATGACAATAAATTATCGTACCATGATACATATGATAACTGAATAAAATGACAAAATTCAGATTGATTGTGTGACCTTTGAAATTGTGGTTGAAAATCCTTGTTCTATTTTAAATCAGACTGCCCTTTTTAATTCACACACTCTTTCTAATGGCTCCTTAATTATATTCTGCTGGCTAGCTGCTATATCCACACTAACGCCCCTACAGTATCTCCAACACCCCCTGGATAATCTTTTACCATAGGACACACTTCCTTACTAATTAAAAGGACTTTTACACTCTCAATTAGCGTTACACATCTATGCTACACCGGTTTATAATTTTTGAGGCTGTAACTTCCCTGTAAACTATTATGCACTTCTTGCGGCACGTTCGACAGACACTTTAAAACAATACACACAATTATTATTATCATTCACAAGTAAACTTTTTTTCTTATTACTGCAGGCTATGGCTTCCCAACTTTCATCCCACTGGTTCCACTCTTCAGAACACAATGTCGCTGTCATGCCAGCAGAACTCCCTCGGCGTCTCTTAGGTCTCACTCTTTCACTTTTGACCAATCATCACCTAACATCATTTACACCACGCCAGTATTTTCAATCAATCACATTTCAACTTATTTAGTAGACAACTTTTTGAACGTCACAAATTATATCATTAGGAATTTCCAATTCCCATAAACAAATCTCCATTTTCCTGTACATCCTTATCCAATAAAAGAATCTAAAAATCGATGTGGTTTATCTACCTAAACGCTTCCCTATAATCTATTGTCTTGAATGTTGAATTTTTGTATACAGAGATTTCTACTTGGGCATTCAAAGAATTTACCCATAATCTCTCTGCCTTTTGGAATTTTCAACAAAAAACATTACTCATTTTATTTACTGGGGGATACAATTAAATCATATTCTGATATTATTTTAAATATTGTCAACCAAGTCCAAACTACAACAATATATTGTACAACAAACTACAACAATATATTTGTGGTTATTCCATTCTCTTTTTCTATTTTGTGTCCATTCATTTATACACTGTACGTTACATTTTCTTCCAATGTCTTCACTTCTCTTTCGATATCTCAAAGTATTTCGTGTAATTCTTCTTAGTACTCTCATCTCTGCCGTTTCCAGTAGCCTTCGCGTTGTGGCTGTGTCGGGTCTTGTTTCTGAGGCATATGTCATTATTGGTCTTGCACTGGCTTTATAAATTCTTGACCTCATCTTAGTGTTAATGTGTCTGTTGTGCCATATAGTGTTATTAAGGCATCCTGCCAGTCTATTTACTTTTTGTACTTGATCTCTCACTTCTTTATCCAGGTTTCCATAGCTAGACAGTGTAATTCCCAGGTATTTTATTTCCATTACTTGTTTAATACTGATCCCATCAATTTCTATTTTACATCTGGTTGGTTCTTTGCTAACTATTGCTTTAGTTTTCTGAGATAAGATTGCCATATTCAATTCTTTTGCTTTTATCTTCTCATGCTCTTATCTGTGGACCAGTCTTTGCAGGCTATCTTTATCATGGGTTATCAATATTACGTCGTCTGCGTAACCGAGTATTTTTACTTCCTTGTTTCCCATTCTGTATCCTCTTCCTTTGTTAACGCTTATGATGATTTCATTCATGATCAAATTGAAAAGTATGGTGCTCAATGAATCCCCTAAACAAATATTGCATCTGTACACGATCTTCCACTACGAAGTAAAAAAACAAGAAGTACTTTGTTGACTCGTTTGGAAAAAACAAAAATTTAAATTTAAATTATTTTCTAAATCTACTCTAAATTTTTTTCTTCCCATGATGCTAATTAACAACCGATACAATTTATATATATATATATATATATATATATATATATATATATATATATATATATATATATATATATATATATATATATATATATATATATATATATATATATATACGAAGAGATATGTTCGTGTCTCAAGTTTTTTTGACCTCAGCGTATCAGAAATATCATAGTGTTTGTCAATGGTCCATCAGTTAACTATGAAATTAAGAGTGAATTATATGAAACTTTGATCTCTTTATACCTATTCGATCGCATTTCATGCCATTTTATTTTTGACCTTATTTCAACTAAGTTAAAATTTTAAAATATTATTTTAAACAAAT
This sequence comes from Diabrotica undecimpunctata, assembly GCF_040954645.1. Taxonomy (NCBI): domain Eukaryota; kingdom Metazoa; phylum Arthropoda; class Insecta; order Coleoptera; family Chrysomelidae; genus Diabrotica; species Diabrotica undecimpunctata. Next base: position 56,758,885 of record NC_092812.1, read on the forward strand.
ATGATATGTCGAAACAATAATAAACCGAATATTACATAAAAACAACAAATACCGTGTAAGAGATCATAAAAAAACCTGTTAAAACACCTTAATTCCTCTGCGTGATACTTAACTGTTTTTTAAAAGCGACCATCATTTTTCCAATGCTTATAAATAATCTGTAAATACTGAAAACAAGCCCCTCCGAATGGGGAATGGAATATACTGAAAGCATGATACAAATAAAAAACACCATGTCTGTAATCTGTTTTCCAAAACAACGCAAATTTTCAATTTAAACTGATATTCAGTTCTTCGATCAGATGTTTCACACTGTTCCAATTCAACCCTATTATATTGTTTGTATTTTGGTACAGAGAAATCGTGTGGGATGGATAATATATGACAATCTTCTATGTGTATGTCGGCCACGTTTTTGGTATCAGCCATTTACGCATGAATTATGTTTTAATCGTGGTTAATTAGTTAACAAGAATGTTTTGTGTGTTGAAACTAATTTGGAAGATTAAATATATAAACATAAATACATTGATATCGTGTATTTTGAATTAGATCCAATAAAAATTCTGCGGTTTTCGGTAAATGCAAATAGTAATTTTGATTTTAGATCAACACCGAGGAATTTAATTATAAGTCAGGTTTAGAATTCCCAACAAATGTTTATAAATTACTAGTAACTGCTAATATCATTATTTATGTGAATATTGTATAGATCAATGAGATGAAACTCGGTATAAGAGAATATAACCACAACACTCTAATCTTGTGGTTATATCCTATATAACATTATTATATTATATATTTATAATATTTATTATATCCCAATAAATTATTGAAACAACCTACAGGGTGTTTCAAAAATATCTGTTCTATTATATTTGGGACATACCGAAAATTATTTAGTTATTAAAAAAAACTTACAGAGAAGTAAAGACTTTTGTTGTATAATGGTATATTTTATTAAAAATATTTAAAATTTATCCAAAGGGATTACAATTCTTCAAACCGTTTTCAGTCCAGTCGTACCATCATCAGTGAAACATTTAAAAGCAGTTAAAAACTAACTACCTAAGGGAAGCTAGATATTTCCTTTATACCGGACGAACTAAACGCATGCCTAACATTATCCAATTTGTGGCGGCATTCTCTTCAAATTATTTTATTACCGAGATTTTTGATACTTAATAGACTCGAAAAAGAAGCTTATTGAACTTTGATACATTATTTAATTCTGAGGCGGTACGAAGTTTGGCGGGTCAGCTAGTATATATATATATATATATATATATATATATATATATATATATATATATATATATATATACAGATTGAACGAATTTAAAACGGAACATACGAAATCAATGTATTTCGGCTCAACTCCGCTCTAGGTGGTTGACCAACAAAAGGTTGTCAAATAATTATATTATAAAAATCCAATACTTCAGCGGGCTGCTGGATTCTGAATTCATTCAAAACTCTACCCAAATAGGTTGCCTAGAATCACTGTGAAAACTAGACTACAAAAGCAGTTATTATGCTGTCAAACAACTTATCGCTTCCTTATAGTCCAAGAGATAGAGCCGAAATTTTGAACTGATCAGTAATATGACATTTCTCTATTGGAATATATTCATTGTAACTGGGTTAAGACTTTGCCTTACAGGCGGACGCCCCTCGTGGTAAAAGGGGTGGCTATACAGGGATAAAGTTGTAATTTTATTCAGAAAAATTAACGATTGATAATATATCTGAAAATTTGCCCAGAGTAAGATCTTGGTATAACCAGACGAAATCCCAAAGGGCGGACGCGAGAGTGGATACATAAGGGGTGGCGGACAGGGGTGAAATTGAAATTTTTTGGGGAAAAATTAACGATAAGTAATATGTCCGCCATTTTCATGGCTCATTATTTAGCCCCTAAAAACTCTAAATCCAAAAGGGCGAACAGCTGGGTTGGTACAGAGAGCCATAAAACGGGGTCAAATGTAACACTTGCCTGCGCATTTTAGGTCTCGGTAACAATTTTCAAACTGATTTTAATATGATATTTTTATACCGATTGATTTGAAAATTTGTATGCTCACTTCTGTTAGTATTCTGAGAATCGTCAAGTAGAGTTTTCCTAAAAATTTTCCAAAAAAATTTCCGTAAATGAAAATTTTCGTAATTTTTTGAGGTAAAATCTAATTTATAGAATCCTTTCGATTTTCTGTAAGTTATACCATGATTTTTTTCCAAAAATTTTCAAACGATTTTTCCGATAAGGAAAAAAAATTAGAAAAACTTTTCTAAAACATTTGATAAAACTCTACGTCATCGTCTGAATCTTTTATAGAATATTTTGTAGTTTTAAAATGATATGATAATGCTTTTTTTCAAACTAAAGTCATATTTACTTTACAAATCACATTTTTTTCTTAAATATAAATATTTTACGAATTAATTTTTAATTGAATAAATGTTTGATATTTGATATTTTATTAAATTAAAGTAATTTTATAATGTTAACTATTAAATATTTTTGGTATAACAAATAGTAATTTTACTTATTTTTTATTACTATAAAAAGGTTTTTAAATTTATATTGCATAAATAATGGTTGTTCAGATATAAGAAAAATTTGATTTATTATTACATTAATAATCAAATACAAAATATATTATTTCTATTTATCAATAGGTAAAATTCAATTTGTAGAATTCCTTTAAGATTTTACAAATAATTATTAATAAAAATCAATTTAATAGTGGAATTATCAATTTTTTAAGTTTTGAAATTTACTTTGTACTTAGATATTTTCAATATTTTTTTTAATTTTCAAATTTATTGAATTTTTTTTTCATTAGTTAATTATAATTTTACAAATTCTGTTTGGACATTAATTTTGCATCATTATTATTTTAAAATATTAAAATAATAATGATGCGCGTTCCATTTAGATCAGTAATTCTAGACGCATGCGCTAAATGTAATAAGTATCAAGATGCTTTTATCCAACTTGGTGAAACTGACTTTGATTGTAATGAAGTTTTTGAAACCTTAGAAACTTTCATATGTCACTTATATGGAACAGGACTGACGAGAACAATTCCAAAAAGAAAAGTAAACGATGTCAGATTTTCACTATTTAACCGGCAGTATAAGTTGCATGATATGAACGAGCCTTTTTAAAAAAAAAAACTAAAAAATTTCGATGCTTCAAGCTTACCACCATGTCAAGATGAATTACACCAACATCTACTGCAAGCCCATTATATTTCAAATATTTGGACAAATGCTCATAAAAAAGTACCAACAGAATTGTTGAAGAACATGGTTGGGAGTTTGAAGATGAAACATATAAATTTAAATTGTTTAGTGGACCTCAGATGCCAGAATCAATTCGAGAAGTAGTGATTGAAAATGAAGCAGATAATGAATGTGATATTATTGAACGTGAAAGTGACGAAGATGATGAATGTGATGACATCAGTGAGAGTGAGAAAAATGACGAAATTTTTAAAGTTTTTCTAATTTTTTTTTTCTTATCGGAAAAATCGTTTAAAAATTTTTGGAAAAATTCATGGTATAACTGACAGAAAATCGAAAGGATTCTACAAATTAGATTTTACCTCAAAAAATTACGAAAATTTTCATTTACGGAAATTTTTTTGGAAAATTTTGAGGAAAACTCTACTTGACGCTTTTCAGAATAGTAACAGAAGTGAGCATACAAATTTTCAAATCAAATACAAATCTTCAAATCAATCGGTATAAAAATATCATAATAAAATCAGTTTGAAAATTGTTACCGAGACCTAAAATGCGCAGGCAAGTGGTACATTTGACCCCGTTTTATGGCTCTCTGTACCAACCCAGTTGTCCGTTTTTTTGGATTTAGAGTTTTTAGGGGCTAAATAATGAGCCATGAAAATGGCGGACATATTACTTATCGTTAATTTTTCCCCAAAAAATTGCAATTTCATCCCTGTCCGCCACCCCTTATGTATCCACTCTCGCGTCCGCCCTTTGGGATTTCGTCTAGTTATACCAAGATCTTACTCTGGGCAAATTTTCAGCCATATTATCGATCGTTCATTTTTCCGAAAAAAATTACAACTTCTACCCTGTATAGCCACCCCCTGTACCACGAGGGGCGTCCGCCTGTAAGGCAAAGTCTTAACCCAGTTACAATGAATATATTCCAATAGAGAAATGTCATATTACTGATCAGTTCAAAATTTCGGCTCTATCTCTCCGACTATTAGGCAAGCTCCTCTTTCCTTTAAAGGAGACATATAGTTGAACGATATTTTATACAATGTCTATCACCGGGTATGGATTTATTTTTGTCCAAGTTTTATATTGGTCCACTATTTCAAATGCAGTTCAAACAGACATATATTAAATTGTATGTTCCGTTTTAAATTCGTTCAATCTGTATATATATATATATATATATATATATATATATATATATATATATATATATATATACATATTATGCTTTATTTTTGGAATAACGAATTTATTACTTTCACTGTTTTTCACTGTATACTCATATCTATACATGTATCCCAGCCTAAAATAAATTAACTGTAATTTTCCCTAATTACTATTGACTGCGCTTAATATTTATGAACTCTGGAGGTGCTTACACAATATATTTATTTCACTATAAATAATCCTTCCGCGACATGTTACTGCCTATATAATTAGCTTCTAGATCAGTAATGGTAACGAAATAATTGCTCGCAGCAAAAAATATAGAACCCGTCACGTTTTCCTATCCTTAACCCTCTCGCTCTCGCTCTTCAGCCTCTCATCCTTTCACCGCTATGTTGTGCTTTCCACCACACGTAGAACGCGACAAAAACAACTATATATTACTGGTTCATAAACACTTCTAATTGTTACGTCAATATCTCTACACACTTAGCCCCTTGCCTGAAAAAATATGGCTGTCTGCTTTACCATAAACAACGAGGGTGAAAGCGGTAAGCAACACGTCTGATGGAAATTCCTTAATTTGTCTTGGGAGTTCTTGTTTTATTTGTTTGTAGGTAGAAAATTATTAGACAGTAGAATTTACTTTGGTGTTATCACTACTAAGAAAATAAATGGTTTTAGTAATGGATACAATATATCGTAGCCTGAATACAGAACTATCTAACTGCAAAATTTCGAAATTTAAAATTTTATGATGGTAACATTCCTTGCAGTGGATTTTATTGCTGCCAAAAGTATTATTTCTCTTAATAGTATTCCTAGCCTTATAACGGACAAACGAGATAGAATAGTTCTGATCTAAGAATTATTGTTTCTTAGCACATATATAAAAAAAAGTAGTACTGTAGATTAGCGCGGAGCTTCATACTACGTTTTCTGTGTTTTTAAATTTTATATAATATTTTTAAAATTAAATAAAGTAATTTTAATTACACTGTTAGTTAATATCCTTGTTATAGATTTTAATAAAATTAAAAATTTTACATATTGTACCTATAACGGACTCTCCTCGTCGTCTAATGGATTATTCCAACTGTTTACATCGCCTTAACAAGTATCAACTTAAATTCAGCTAAGCGGCAACATTTTTAATACATAAATGGTAAGTAAATCATTATTACTTAAATATCTAAATATATAAATTTGTGTATCTGGGCTCATTAATAACCAACAAAGGAGGCTGTACTGAAGAAATAAAGCGGCGGTCGGCAATCGCAAAAAGCGCTATGGCAAAATTAACAAAAATTTGGAAAAGCCATGAAATAACTACCGATACAAAAATGAGACTAGTAAGAAGTCTAGTTTTTCCAGTTTTTACTTATGCATCGGAATGCTGGACCCTTACTGAGAAAGACAAAAAGAACATAGATGTATTTGAGATGTACTGCTGGAGACGAATGCTGAGAATACCATGGGTGGCCCGAAGAACAAATGAATCCATACTGGACCAGCTAAACATAAAGAAAAGACTAAGAACACAAATATCAGAACAAATAATAAGCTATTTTGGACATGTGCTTCGAAGAAATGGTCTTGAAAAACTTACCATCCAGGGAAAAGTAGAAGGCAAAAGAAATAGAGGTAGATCTCCCACACGATACACGGACCATATTGTTGCTACCATTGGCGCTCCATTGTCAGAATGTGCTAGAATGGCAGAAGATAGAAAAACGTGGAGGAACATTGGGAAATTTAGCTAATAGCTTCATGATATCACGATACCTGCATCAGGTTAACGACTAAGAAGAAGAGGAAGATCTAAATATGTATATAAATATATAAAATATTTATTTTGATGTTATATTATGTTTATTATAATATTATTAATTCATCATCATCATCACCCAGCCCTTTGCGTCAACTGCTGGACATAGGCCTCCCTAATTTTTGTCCATTGTGCTCTATCTTGAGCACTTTTCATCCAATTTCTTGACATTTTCTTGAGATCGTCAGTCCAATGAGTAGCGTTTTAGAAGTTGTAGCTGTCAATGTCGAAGTTCCCGCACCATAAGTCATCACAGGCAACACACCTTGGTCAAATGTTTAACAATTTAAAGAAATTGGTACATCGCTTTTAAAGATGTCTTTGAGTTTTCCATAGGTTGCCCATGCTAGGTGTATTCTTCTTCGTAGTTCGCATGTTTGATTGTCTCTTGTGATCTTTATTTCGTGTCCAAGGTATATGTATTTTTCCACCAGCTCTACTTCGTTGATCGACAAGTACCATTCTTGGAATTCTGGATGGAGTCATTCTCTGCACATGACCCAACCATCTAACTCTTTGTGCCCTAATTACCGCTAATATGTTGGGTTCTTAATAGAGCTCCGATTAGCTCGTTATTTGTTCTTCTTATCCATTGTCCATTGAAGTTTTTCCCATCAAAGATTTTGCGCCGTATTTTCCGCTCCCAAACTTATAACAACTCTTGGTGTTTTTTTGTTGTAACCCATGCTTCTGAAGCATACGTCACTATCGGCCTTATTACGGTCTTGCATGTCCTTATTTTTGCTCTTCGAAATATATTTTTGCTTCTTAACAACCTATTGAGAGTATCAATAGGTTGTTATCAAGAACTCAAATCTTTTAACTTCTTCGAATTTATATTGTGTTCTCTTTGCTGTTGTCATTGTTATGTACTGCCCCTGAACGAATTGCTTATTTGTGCATTCCATATACTTTGTTTTTGCTTTATTTATATATAAACCTTTGGTTGTTGATTTCCCTACGAGTTGACTGTTTCTATCAGCTCTATTATGCTTCTAGCCAAGATTACCAAATCGTCTGCAAATGCTAAGTATTGAAGTTTTTTCTGATAGATCAGACGTGTTCTATTAATGTTTGCTTCCTGTATAACCCTTTCTAATAGTATGCTAAACATTATAGACGATAATGGATCACCTTATCGCACTCCTTCTTTGACCTCAAGGCTTTCTGTTATACTATTGTTTATCTTGACTTTATTCACTGTCCTTTGGAAAGTTAATTTTATCATTCTAATAAGCTTTACACAAACATCCATATCTTGCAGTGCTGTGAATAGTTCTCTTTTTTTGACTCGATCGAAAGCTTGTTTAAAAAAAATGAAAAGATTTTTGGTATTTACCTTTTAGTCTGAGGGTGCACAACCTATCCGATATTGCTTTTAAGTCTGAAATAAATTCTTTCAAGTTTTGACTTATTAAAAAATCTGTACCAAACAGTCGGTTACTGCCTCCGCTCTTGAAAAATATATAGGCGTCTATTTCCTGGCTACCCTATCCCAATCGTTTTGTCTCTTGTAGAGCTACTAGATTAAACTTATATTTCCTAACTTTGTTTATTAAATGCTGCAGTTTTCCTTCTAGGTAGGATCCTCCTATATTCCAATTTGCTGCTTTTATTTTAGTTTTTCGAGATGTGTTTTCAAAGTTTACTATTAATCTCTGGTACCTTATTTTTGTGATTTTCCCTTGCTTTTTTGCTCTCTGACCATTATTCTAATTTTGGATTGTATTTCCCTTTCGTTCTTTGTCACCATTTACATATATTTTTTTCTTTAGTTGCTTAAGCTTCATTTTATTTTGCATTACTTTGGTCTCCCAGATTTTTTGCATCATTCACCTTTACTTTATTCCCCATTTTCTTTCTATGAAACCTCCTACTGTATTCTTTATTATATTTGGATTGTCCGTATCAATTGGAAGTCGTTGGATCACAATATTTCTTTTAATTTTCTTTTCTTCTAGTTTTATAATCTTATATTAGTATTACTTAATTCGTTTACAGCTTATTTATGTCTTCCATCGCTTTTTCATTAGCTAGTTTTAGTTCTTAAATTTCTCTTCGATACTCCTTTTGTTCTTTTTAAGCTCTTTTAGTTCTTCAGTAAGTATATCCATGGTTTCCGCCTATTTTTGCTGTTGACTTTTTATTTACCATGTATTATGCTGATTCCTAACGCTGAAGATAAACGTAGTGTACTTACTTGAGAATCATCGTCAACACAAACCATTACTTTATCTTCTTGATCATGCGTGATGATTTTCAGTCGGCATAAGTTGTAACGCTTAGGATGAAATAAACCACTTTCGTCTAAATTTTGAAATAGATGTTTACGGTGTAGTAATTAGGTTGCAACTTCTTTGGTTATCTTCTTAAATATTCGCTTTTCGCTGCACATTCATTAAAATATTGCTGACAATAAATATTAATCATAAGCTCTCATATTGATATTAAAAAAATTATTATGGGTGCATATGCTCCGCGTGTGGCCACCCCTGGTGTAGACAAAGATGCTTGAAAAATAGGTGCAGTAAACTTGCAATACTTGGCAATGGATAGGGTTGACTGGTGAATATGCTTTGAATGGTCAATGCTCTACTATAAGACTGTAGCACGATTTATAATAATTCTGATGAAGTGAATTAAATAAAGTTATTATTGTTAGTATCCAACATTAAAAAAAGTCAGCATGACGACATTTACATTTCATAATTTTAAGCCTTAATTTTGTACAAATATTCAAAGTGTGTTCGACAACAAAAGATCAAAAGAGTAATAAACCTAGATTGATAATTGATTAAAGCTAGACAGATTAGAGGTTTATATTCGTCCACAATATAGATATTCAATTTGAGCAAAAACCACGTCTTGCATTTTCAAGTTTGTTAAGTTTCCAGATATAGATGAATATTTAACGACGCACCTTAATTACGAACTACTAACTCTGATATCTCGGTAGTCTGTCCCTCAGTTTGCATTCTCCTGTCATTGCCAGTTTCGGTGTTTATTTGGACCTGTTTAAAAAGGTAACGGCGGATTAAATCATAATTTAACAAAGCTATATATTTAAGTAAACTACACATTAATTTTCACATTCTTCTTATTCTACTTCTTATATCAATTTCTTCTTTCATATGTTTCGTTATCTAACAACCAAGGTTTCAAATATTTTGGTTTCTTGTATTGGTTAGTTGTAGATATATTTATGTATTTAAATATTCAACAACAGTATAGGCCTTGTAGACCACTGGCATGCAAAAACTTGGTTACTTTCCTCCATTGTCCGCTCCTTTTTCTCTTTAATCTCTCACGCTTATTTATTACAAGTCTTGCTTTAGTACTTCCAACCATTTCTGCTTTGAACGCCCTCTTTTTTTTCTCCATTTTTCCCTCCTTCAGTATTGTTTTAACATTTCGGTTCTCTGGCATTCGTATAATGTGACCTAGACATCTAGCTCCTTGGGCTCGTATTTTTCCCGTAATTATTGGTTTTCCATACAACCGCATTATTTTTTTATTTATTCGTCTTCTCTAAATATTCTCTGCGGTCTGTATTCCTCCAAAGACTTTTCTGAGCTCTTTTCTTTCCCAGATCTCTACTCTCTTTTCTTCCTGCTGGTTCATAATCCACTTTTCGTTGGCATACATCACCGTGAGTCTAATTGTGGTCTCGTAGACTCGCAGTTTGGCTGTTCTTGACACATTTTTTGCTTTTAGTATTGAATAAGTGACTCTACAGCTCTGCTTCTCTTTATTAAACTTTTGTTTTTTCCCGTGTTTGTTATGGTTACTCCTAAGTACTCAAATTCTGTCTTTTTGTCAAAACTATAGACAACCCCCTTTCATTTTGATATATTTGCTATCATTTGTTATGTCTCCTCTCATTTCCATGTATTGCATTTTTGTTTGATTTATTGTTAGTCCGTATCTTTTCGCATCTTCTTCAAATTTCTGGAAAAATTTTTTAGATATTTTTTTGTTCTTTCTAGTATTATAACATCATTCGCGTACGCTATGCACTGTTCCTTGCTATTAAAAGTAGTCCTGTTTGTGCTCATATTTGATATTCTTACGATTTGTTCTAATACTGTAAGGTTGAATAAATTGGTTAATAGCAGATCACCTTGTTTTAAACCCATATTCAGTGTGAATTGCCTTAAAACGTTTTATTCCATTATTACCTTATTATTCATGTTCTTAAGCGTCTCACTAGACTTATAAGTTTGTGTGCTATTTCTAATGTTCTTATGACCTCATATAGCTTCAGCTTATGAAGTCATATGCCTATTTAACATCGACAAATAATATATGTTTTATTTGTAACTAAGTTTTGTTCGATTACTACTACTACTATTATTTTGAAATAATTTTAACATACATTTAATCAGTAATTGTTCTTCCTAGTCTAAACCCTTTCTGATATTCTCCGATAACTCTGTTTTCGTATTTCAATAATCTTTTTCTAATAATTTTTCTAAATATTTTATAGAGTACTTTTAATAGTGCCATACCTTTATAATTTTCACACTCAGTTTTGTCGCTTGTTTTATACATCGGAAAAATAAGAGTGCTATTCCATTGTTTTAGCATTTCTTTCTTTTGCCAAACTGGTAATGTCAAGCGGGATATTTTTTCTTTCAGTCTTTTGCCGCATTCCTTAAAAATTTCAGCTTGGATACTACTATCTCCTGCCCTTTTGTTATTGGTTAGGTCTCTTATAGTATCTGTAACTTAATTCAAAGTTGGTTTCTCACACCTCACTTCTTCTTCTTCTTTTTGCCAATCCTCATTTTAGTTCCTCTTGTTGGTCTGTATTTAACAGATCTTCGAAGTATTCCGCACACCTATTTAATTTTTCTGTCGTTTCTGTTAGAAATAAACCCTCTTTCTTTTTGCAATGCACTTTTGTATTATTATTTTTAGTGTCTCTGGATTTCAAAACTTCTTATTTCTTTTTTTCTCTGGATTTCTTAACTGCTTTTCTAGATGTTCTCTTTTCCTTTTTCTTCAGATTCCTTTAACTTTTCTTCTTGTAGATACAGTTTTTGATCTTATTTTGGCTATTTTTTCTGTCTGTTTATATTTTTGCCCTGTTTCTTCTTGGCAAAGGGTTCGTACATTCTTCATCGAAACATTCTTGGTATCTCTTTATATGCACTCTTCCTATATACTTTTCTACTGTTTCCGACATAGCTGTCTGTATGGTGCCATTCTTCATCTATTTTCTGTTTGACTGGATTCTCTTTTATTTATTTATTTCTTCCTCTATTCTGTTTACTACCTGTTTCTCTTGAAGGCGCTCTAATCATGTCTCTACATCGTTGTGTTAAATATTGACGTAATGTTTCTGTACATTTATTGAATCTTTCTAAGTAAACAAATTTTTTGTATATTCTTTGTATAATTTTTTGCTTTAATTTTTATTAATGACATTGTAGAATCCAAGTCAAAAGCAAAAATTGTTTTCTTTATTTTAACGTCACCTTTTATGAAAACAAACGCTACAGAATGAAGGGTCTTATGCGGCTGGTGCCGCTACTTACATTTAAAATTACATCAGTTATTATTTAAGGAAATTTTCTCAAAACAGGAACTCGTGGAATCAAAGCATTTCTTAATTAATGTTGGACAAACAGACACTTTCCATGAAATTTGTTTTGTTCCGAGTTCTGGTAATATTCTCGATAGAGTTTTAGGAAGAAACAAAAATATTTACTTACAAAAATTTCTCTAGAGAACGGGAAATTGGGTAATTGAAAACTGTATGTCAGTATACAAAAAGGCTTACAACAAATATCACCAATTTATGTAAATTCTTGTTCTACGAGTGGCAAAGAACTTACGGCGTAGAAAATATCTATTAGGCCGGTAAAGAAAAAAAAATCTCTAATTTTAAAGTTAAATAAATTTCTAATTTCCATACTCCGTAAGTCTTCTTCAACTTGTCTCCATCTCAGTTTAGGTCTGCCTCTGGTTCTTTTACCTGGTAGTATCCATTCCATTATAACTCTTCTTCTTTTTCTCTTCTTAAACTTTTATTGCTCTGTTTTCTTGACCCATCCATTCTTTTATTTCGTGATTTATCCATTGTCTTGCATCCCCTTCTTTATCCTTCTTTGGTCCCAGTATTTTTCTGATAATCTTCCTCTCAAAAACTTTTAATTGCTCTTCTTCTCTTGCTGTTAATGTAAATATTTCTGCAGCATATACTACTATGATCTTGTCTTGTGATCGTTTTGTAAATTTTCTGTTTTGTGTTTTGGCTTGTCTTCTTATGTCTAAACATTTTTTTTTCTGTAGAACGCTTTATTCCCCGCTTGAATTCTTCTTTTCATATCGACACTTTCATTTCTTCAGTTGACTAATACTCTAAAATATTTGAACGTTTTAACATCTTCGAAGCTGTGTGCGTCTATTGTCAGTTTTTTCATTTATGTCTTCTTTTTCTTGCTTACGTTCATATATTTTATTTTATTTTCATTTATCTCCAGTCCTCTCAGTTTGGCTTCGTTTTCTATTTCTTGGAAGGTTTTATTTAATGGTTACTATGGTTATACTATGGGATACTATTTTTATATCGTCTACATATCATGTTATTTGTACTGCATTCTTATTTATAATTCCTGCTTTTGACAGCTTTCTTATTATCGTGTCTTGTGATAGAATAAGTAGTACCGTTGACAGTTCATGTTGCATGTTTATGACAATTTGTATTATTTCTGTTCTCTTTCTTCCGGTGTCTATTGTTGTTGCAATCTCGCATTGTCATTTCTATCATTTTTATAATTTTTTTTGCTGTTCTACGATTTTCTAGGTATTGGATCATTTTTCTTCTATTTAGTTCGTCAAACGCCGGTTTAAAATCTTGAAAAATTATATGTGTTTCTCCGAAGTACTCGTATGTTTCTTTTATCACTTATTTTAGCGTATGGATATCATCTATCGTTGATCTTCCTTTTCTGAAATCATACTGGTAATCTCCTATGCTTTTTTCTGTGTATATTGTCAGTCTGTCTCTAATTATCTGTCCTATAGCTGTCCTGCTTCTATAGCTGTCCGTTTTCGGTTACCTAGTTTTAAGTATTGATACAATGGTTTTAAATCTTGTCTTTTATTTTCTGTTTCTATCTCGTTCATAATTTTTTCTGCTTTTGTATTTTTCTTCGATTAAATAATTTCTTTGTCTTTTTCTTTTGATCTCCGTATTGTTCTCGTTCCTCTTCTTTGCTTGTGCTTAACCATTTAAATCTTGTTTTATTCTTTTCTTCCACTGCTAATTTTCACTTATCGTCAAACCAATTATTTCTTCTTTCGTTTTGCATTTTGCCATCCACTTTCTCTGCTGTTTTGTTCATTCCTTGTTTGATTTTCTTTCTACTGTTCCTCCATTTGTTGTTCCTTGAACTGCATCTCTGCATTTACTTCTTTTACGTTTTTCTCTTCCAATTTATCTACGCCCCATCTTCTTTGTTTTTCGGCTTTCGCCTTTCGTCTTTCATTTTTCGGTCGTTTTATTTTACATTTTGAAATCACTAGCATATGGTCCGAATCGATGTTGGCCCCTCTGTGAGATCCAACGTCATTTATCGATTATTTGTGTGTCTTTTAACCAATGCACGGGATATTTGATTCCCTTCCTGATCTCATCCATGTTATTTTGTGTATGTATTTGTGTTTATGTCTCGTGCTACAGATGTCCATGTTTAATGGCGCTGCTAAAATACATAGTCTTTTTCCATTATTGTTTGTAGTCTTATTTATTTAGTTTTTCCCTGCAACCTATATGAAACAAGATTCTTTGCTTATTTGAGCATTAAAATTTCTTATGATGATTAGTATATCTTCTCCCGGAATTTTCTTGGCGTTTTCTTTTAGTGTTTCATAGAACTGTTATCTTGTCAGGTCCTCACTGTTTTCCGTGAGTGCATAGACATTTGTTAAGGACTTCTTGTTCGGATTGTTGTTTAATCTTATGTATGATATTCTTTTACTTATGGGTTTAAATTCCATAACTTTATGTCTCATTTTCCCTATCACCATCACCATAAAAGCCATTGCTCCATATCTCTGTTTCCTTCGCCTGCATACCATACGGCATAATATTCCTTTTCGATTTTTCAATGTCCCCCATCTGGTTTCTTGAACTCCTGCATTATCTATCTTGTACTGTTTTGACTGTGTCGCTAATTCTTCCATTTTCCAGCTTCTAGCAATTTCCTCACGTTCCATGTTCAGTTTTTTTGTCATTTACTTAATTTTCTGCCTTTTTTTATATTGTTCGTATTATTCTGAATACACCTTAACTCATTTTCCTCTTCGTTTGCATTTTCTGTTTCCTTTTCATCCATCCATTCTTTTTTGTTTAGTTTTTGGAACATTTTTAATTTCTGTGAATTTATTTTCTCTTGCTTTCCATTTCAGCACTTTGGCGTCTATTTAGAATTTCTGATATCGGATTTTTACTTTTGCTTCTTTTCTTCTTCCTTGTTTTGCTATGTCTCTGATTTATTTTTGTACCTTTGCTTTCTTAAACGTCAGCGCTGCTTGCCTCCCTTTTTTTTAATATGTTTTAAAATTGAAACCATAATCGATTGCGATCTGCTAGATATCTCTAGAGTCAGTGTTTGGGTAAGTATCTTTGTTTAAATAGTCGCTTTCAGGGATAAACAAATTGAATAACTCACAAACTATTTGGTCGATTTAGGAGAGATTTAGCACACTTCAATAACTTATAAATTGCCATAATTTCAAGGATTTTCTAAGGATTTTTTTGCAGTTATCACTGTAAATTGTTTATATATGGTAATTAAGAGACTCAAAGGATTTTTTGTGGTCTACAAAGAAAAACAAAGCAAATTCAGCTATACGTCTTCAAGAATTTATTATCAGCTATCCCTCATATAATCCTTTAGAACCTTTAAAAACCTATATAAGATTTTTTTTTTTACTGGCCTATGGGCTGCAATAAATACAACTTTATTATAGTATAGTAAGATGATTACTCTGCATTTTATATAGACAATGTCTAAAAAATAGAGAAAAATATCTGCACTTTAAAAAATTAGCGAAAAAGATCATTTTTGCAATATTTTATTTTGTGGAAAAATTAAAATTAAAATTAAAACAGTAAAATTAAACATAAGTAAATTAAAATTACCTAAATAACCCATGAAAATCTTCGAAACTTTGCAAAAATAACAAAAACTTTCCATCTTAAGCAGCACAGCAAAGGATGAAAACGAAATTTCTAAGATTTTATAAGTAGTCGAACCAGATACTTTACAGCTCCAGCTCCATGCAAAAGTTGATCGATTGGGCCCTAACAAAACAACCCTCAGTTGACTAATTTCGATAAATACAATTCCGAATTTCAGTTGACTGAAGCGAAGTTTTCGGGAGTAATGAATTAGAAGGGTAATAAACTGATTTGCTGCTTCGAGCTTGACAAATAAATAAGGAACGAAGTCAACAACGAAAATGTTCTGATATTTATTGCTTGATCATTCATTTCTCGTTACTTGAAAAGGACAATCGGCTTTGGTAACTATATTCTAATTGAGACCATTGAAATAAATGAAACAATAAATGTTTCAAACATAACATAGCATTAACACAAATAAAAATTTATTATATTTTTATTTGAAATAGTAGAAAATCAACAGATAAACTACGTGTTTTTTTTTTGCGATAACCTTCTTTTTCTTCGCTACAAGGATTAGGCTTTGTCCTTCTCTGTCTTCGCAAGGGTATTATAACCATCTTTTTGAAGGTGTCCTTTGTCGCTCTTGCCTTTTGGATTGTAATTTAGTATTTTTTTAGTAGTCCTTCGTTCTCTATCCTGTGAATATGTGTCCCTTTATCTATTTAATCAGCTATCTTGTCGTTTATATCACGTTTGTTCCAAGACAATGAAAAACCGTTACTTAAAGGTTACGCTCCTGCGCAATAAAGAAAATACGATAATTCCAACAAAAATTGTGATCGCCTAGTAACGGTTCGTTCTTCTTCTTGTAGTGCCTATCCGTTACGGATGTTGGCTACTAGCATGGCAATTCTAACTTTATTGACCGCAGCTCGAAATAGTCCTGAAGTGGTTAAAGAAAACCATTTTCGTAAGTTCTGGAGCCAAGATATTCTTCTTCTTCCTGGTCCCCTCTTTCCGTAGACCTTTCCCTATAATATAAGTTGCAGCAGGTTATATCTATGATCGTTTCGCATTATATGTCCAAGATATTCTAGCTTGCGTTGTTTCACTGTGGATATAATTTCACATGTTTTATCCATCCGACTTAGAACCTCAATGTTTGTTATTCGGTCCACGCAGGAGATCCTCAGTATCCGTCTATAACACCACATCTCAAACGCCTCGAGTTTTCCCATGGATGCCTCGGTTAGTGTCTATGATTCAACCCCATAGAGCAGCACTGTTAATACGTAGCATCTCAATAAACGGATTTTTGTTTTTAAGGGTAGGTCGTGGCTCTTAAATATCTTGCTCATTCTGACAAATGCTGACCTGGCTTTTTCAATTCTTTGTTTTATCTCAACTGAATGGTTCCATTGGTCGTTTATGGTGGTTCCTAAATAGTAGTAACGGGGCACTTGGAGTATTTGTTGCTGATCTACCAGTAATTGACCAGGTGGAATATGCTTCTTACTGATGACCATGTATTTTGTTTTCTTGATGTTAAAATCAAGCCCGTATTCTTGACTGATTCTCCACAATTGCGTTACTAGTGTCTGTAAACCTTCTAAACTGTCTGCAAAGAAAATGGTGTCGTCTGCATATCTGATGTTATTCAGGCGCTCACTATTTATGAGAATACCCTGTTCGATATGCTCTAAGGCCTGGCTCATGATGTGTTCCGAATAGACGTTAAATAATAGGGGAGAGAGTATGCAGCCCTGTCGTACTCCTCTATTTATTGCAACTTCTTCTGTTAGTTGGTCTTTCACCCGAATGGTTGCTGATTGGTTGTAGTATATGTTCTTGATTACTCGAAGGTCTTTGTTATCCAGATTGGTTGCCTTTAGTATATCCATGAGCTTATCGTGCTTGATTCTGTCGAAAGCTTTCTGGTAGTCGATAAAGCATACATAAATATCGCAGTTGACGTCTCTGCACCTTTGAAATAATACCTAAACCGCGAACAAGGCTTCTCTTATACCTAACGCATCCCTGAATCCAAACTGCGTTCGTGAAATCTATGACTCGCATTTCTGATAAATTCTTCGGTGTATTATCTTTAAGAAAATCTTAAAAATGTGGCTCATTAGACTTATAACACGATGCTCTTCGGATTTTTTGGCATTATTAAAACAACAAATTTGTTCAGAAAAAAGAAGTTAGGTTTATTATATAGATATTAGCCGAACCTAGGGTGAAAAACCAAAATTGTTTAGGTGGATTGGTTTTTATTTTAAATTTGTGCAAAATATTGATTAATAATTAATTTTAGATAAAATTGTTCTGCAATATTCGAAGGAAGTTTTTTTCTCACTGGAACCTTTCGTGTCTCAAAACAAATTGCCGAAAATTTAGGTGAAAGATTTAAAAGTAGTGGATACTTTAAGAAGAATAGTGGTCAGTATCATCATCATTCTGGCTTTACTACCCTACGTGGGTCCTAGTTTTATCAAGAATTTCTCTCCAGTCGTCCCTACCTATCGCTTTTCTCCGCCAAGCACGTATTTCCATATTTCTCATGTCTTCATCAATGTTATCAAAGAACCTTGTTCTAGGTCTTCCTCTTCTTCTCTGACCAATAGGTCTATCAAGGAGCGTTTTTCTAGCTAGGTTATTTTGTTCCATCCGCATTACATACCCTATCCATCTCAGATGTCCTATCTTAATATGTTTTACGATATCAGGTTCCTAGTATATTCTATAAAGTTCCAAGTTGTATCATCTTCTCTACACTCCATTGTCATTCACTGCTCCATAAATTCGCCTTAGTACTTTTCTTTCGAAACATCCCAACATGTTTTCATTATTTTTTGTTAGAGTCCAGGTGTCTGAACCATATGTTGTTAGGACTGGGCGTATTATTGTTTTGTAGAGTTTTATTTTTGTATTTCTCGATATAATTGTGGATTAAGGAGGAGATTGAGGTCAAAATAGCATGTGTTAGCCGTGCAAATTCTGCGGTTTATCTCTGCAGTAGTATTATTTTCAGTGTTAAGGAGCACTCCCAGGTATACAAATTCGTTCACTGCTTCGATGACGTCGTTTTCTATAAAAAGTGGTTGTAGTATTTGCGGTTGCGTGCTTATTTTTATATACTTTGTTTTATTGGTGTTTATTATTAAACCCATTTTTGTAGCTGATTCCAGAGCGAGATTAAACTGTATACAGGAGAGAGGGTCTCCCTGGCGCAGCCCGTTATTTGTTTTAAAAGGTTCAGACAGTTCCCCCTGAATTCGTACTCTACATTTAACTATTTCAAGAGTTAGTTTTGTTAAATTTACCAAATGATTTGGTATTTCTAGCTCTTTTATTGCTTTGAACATTTTTCTTCTATTCACAGATTCGTAGGCTGTTTTGTAGTCTATAAATATGTGTCAAAAAAAAGTAAAAAAAAAAATCGTAGATGTAAATAAAAGAATGTTAGATGCGTGAAAATTGCATCGAGGCAATTAACCCAGACATTATTTATAATCCAAATGAAGATACGACGACAATGATTATGAGTATGGATATAATTCTTGATTACACTGTAAGGTAATATGTTTTCATTTTCTCAAATTTTTGAGAATCACACTAACTAGAACGGCTTCGTTTCCTTAAGTCTTCTTTTCAGATTAGCATTGTCTAGGAGTTTGATGGCCTCGATATTCACATGATTGGAGAACCGTTGTTCATGGCTTTTGGCAAACTTACTTATGTCTGGCTAACCGTATCCATTTAGTGGTCTCGATGAAGAATACTGCGGTCGAAGTAAAAGGGAGCGTTAACTATGCTTCTTAACACTTTATTCTGACACAGTTGTATAATTTGGATGCTACTTTCTTTTGCACGGCCCTGTAGCTGTATACAATATCTTCATATCGGTATAAGGACTTATACAATAACAGTTTGTTGTAAGTAGACAGAGCCTAATTTTTTCTCACCAACCAGTATATCTTTCTGAATTTAATTTCTAACATCTGTATGCTTCTTACAATTTTGTTTTTTTGTTACGTAAAATTATTGTAACTCTTTGATTTGTAAATGCTTATAAAATTTATGGGAAGTTTGAATTTACCAACTTTAACCAAATTCTCTAGGATAGGTCTTGGTTGGAAAAAACAAAAGTATATTATTTTGTTTTGTTTTTATTTCTAAAAAATTTAATGTTCTTCCATTAATATATGAGTAAAATGACTGATAATCCTGAATAAGTAATAAATGTGTACGCCACTGCTATCGAGAATTTACAGAGAGTTGTGTACTGGCTTGGTACAAGCAGCGGCAGCAATATCAGGGAAAATGCAGAATTAATTAAAGTAGTGGGGATTTACAATAGTCTTAACACCTAAGCAATATATAGTCACGGACCCCGGCAATATCTATTCCTATAAGCACATTGAAATATTAAACACGTCCTTATCTTAATTGCCCTTCGCAGATTATTTATGTAGCTTGGTCAGAAAAGCATTAGTCGGTTCTATATTGTCGCGCAAAACGTCTTAGAAGAGACTTTGCAGCCGGAATATATATCAGCAAATACCTTCTGTGTCACTTCTTAGTTAGTTTCCGCTTTGTGACTAAAGGGTTGGCCGTACCTTGAATTCGCTCGTAAATCATTATAGAAGTATTTCGACGGTGTTTGTTTTGTCTTCGCCCTCTTATATATGTGTGGAAAACTTTACTCCGCAGACAAACTATACATACTTCGAGAACTTTTCGAAGTAACAGACTGGAATCTTTATTAAACAGATTCATCATATTATTAAATATTATAGAAGATATATGTTCTAGATCGTTTAATAATTTAAGCATAGGAGTTAGTCACAAGAGTATTTTCGTCGAGGAAATAATAGTTTTAATAACCGTAAAGTGCATACGGTAGTGCGCCCTACTTTTTTTGTGCTATTTACATTTAAGGCGCATCAATCTGTGGTTATTAGAACCACTCGGTATTACAAAGATTTGTTTTTACATTTTTGGATACATATATAAATTGATTTTGAGATAGGTACATAGATTTTTAATCTTCGTGGAAAAGGCATTCGATAAAGTACAGCATCTAAAATTAATGCGGATGCTAAAAAATCTAGGAATAGATGACAAAGATATTCGTGTCCAAGATATTCGGGGTCCAAGTTAAAAAGTTCACAAAATTACATATTTGGGAACTGTCATAACGGACCATCTAGACTTTTATGAAAATGAAGACATTTCTTTGCAATAGTCATCTCAGTTTAGGACTAAGACAAAGAATGGTTAAGTGCTATATTTGGTCTGAACTTTTGTAAGGAGGAGAAGTGTGGACACCAAAAGTATTAAGTATGAACGAAATTGAAGCATTGGAAATGTGGATTCATAGATGGAAGCTGAAGATACCTTAGACAGCAAGAAAAACTAACAGATCAACAAATATAGAGAATTCCCTATAAAGTTTAGGGATAGTTGTTGGCGATTTATAGACAAAGGTAGTTCTCTCGCTGAAACTTATAAGCTACTAATAGGACTATTTCTGAAGGCACCCAATGCTAATCTCAAAGCTACAGATTGTATGCTGTTTAGTGTTTTAAGGCCGTTTTGCTTGTGGCACCATAAATTCTTTTTTGTATTTAAACTATTCGATGGTTATTTCATTATTGCTTTTACTATTTACCTGGTCGGTTTCTCCCTTACTGAGGTGGTAAGTACTTTCGCGTAATAGAGCATCTTCAGGGGTATTTCGTCAGTTTTGGGCTATCCAACAATCCCAGAATGTCATAAACATAAAATTAAACATGAAGTTGAACATAACACTACACTAACAAGGACAAACAGTTTAAAATTATATAAAAAATCGAAACTACATTCTGGTCGGCAACAGGAGAATACCGGGAGAGTACCAGGAGAATACCGGGAGCCATTCTCTCTTCTGTTACAGTTACATCCATTTACATCAAGAATTGATAGTCGACGATTATCAACGCAGATTAGCTTTTTGTCAATGGTCTCAGAAGCAAGTACAAATAGACCGATTTTTTTTTTTCGATTATGTGCTTTTTGGAGATGAGGCTACATTTCACAAAAATGGAACGGTGAATCGGCATAATTTTCATTACTACACATTAAGCGATCCCTATTTTGGTAACACTCATAATCAAACTATGGTCTATAAATGTTTGGGGTGGTATTCTTGGCGATTATGTAATTGACCCACATTTTTTGACGGTCGTCTGAATGGTGCCATATATGTGAATTTTCTAAATAATTATTTGCCAATACTACTGCAAAATGTATCACTTAATTTTCGACAACGAATATGGTTTTTACATGACGGTCCTTCAGTCACCGCACTGCTCCTATTCACAATCATCTAAATAATAACTTTCCTGAGAAGTGGATAGGCAGAGTAGGACCAACTGTTTGGCCACCGCGATCACCGGAATTTTCCAAAGTTGATTTTTTCATGTGGGGCTATCTGGTAAGATTAGCACAGGTGAGCAGAGAGAACGCTTCCTCACGGATCAGAATTGGCAGCACCACGTCGGAGAAATTCCTCATTGACACCGGGCTAAGACAAGGAGATCCTCTCGCCCCCTGCTATTTAATCACAACTGATTAACGGATTTGCTGCCCAAGGATCAAAAATACTATTGGCGTTTGCGGATGACGTGGACACAATTGCACAATCCACTAGAGATGCAAAAAAAGTTTTCACCCTATTCGAAAACGGAGCCAAGGAAGTTGGTCTGAAGGTCAACGAGGACAAGATCAAGTACATGGTGGTTACGAAGAATCCAAGACCAAGGGTTAGACAAAACGTAACAATCAATGAATACAACTTTGAAGTCGTCAAAGAATTCAGGTACCTGGGAGCGATCATAACATCTGAAAATAAATATGAAAAGGACGTGGCAGTCAGGATCATTGCAGGCAACAGGGGATATTAAGAGTGTACAAGACAATAAATCGTCCCGCAATAACGTATGGAAGCGAGACATGGACTCTGCACCAGCGTGAAACGACAAAATTACTGGTACTTAAAAGAAAGATACTGCGGACTATCTACGGGCCTTGCAGAGAGGAGACAACAGGAGAATGAAGAAGAAGACACAATGATGAACTCCAGACAGTATATGGAGATGAAAACATAGTACGCTACATTAAAGCAAACCGAATAAGATGGGCGTGCCACGTACTAAGATCGAGTGACGTAAGACTCCTGAACGCTACCTTCTGGGAAAGGCCTGATGGCAGAAGGTCAGTTATTCGCCCAAGAAAGAGATGGAAGGATGCAATAGCCAGTGATTTACGCAAAATAGGAATACAGCAATGGGAAATAGCTGCTCAGGACCGACAACAATGGAGGAAAATAGTAAACGCAGCCAAGACTCACAGAGTTGTAAAGCCAAATGATGATGATGACATTAATTGTTACGTTTATTACATATTATTATGGTTTATATTTTTTGTTAGTTGCTTATTGAATAAAAATAATTTTGTTATCTTATCACTCAATACTCAATACTTATTTCTACTTACAAAAAACAAAAAAGGAAACTAAAAATATCTCGAAAAATAATGAGTTTAGGTATAGGGAATGCTATTTAAAAATGAAAGTATCATAAATACAATATTTCTAAAAAATAAAATACTGGGTGATCTATTGAAAAAACTTGAGAAAATCGTAATTTCGTTTTGTAGTTCACCCTGTATACTAATTTTAGTCAATGAGTTAAATTAAACTTAATTTAAAAAGTATCACTTACTACTAAATATATTGTTTACCTTATTATATAAAATAAATAATTGGTAAATAAAACTGGTCATAACTTGTTAAATGCTCTGTATAATAATGCAAAGTCCAATATTATAAGAACAAGAATTATGAGAGGAATATAAATATGTATACATATATGTATGAACATAAATATATATAATAAGGATATAAAATGACTGATAACTTCCGAATAAATTCTGGAGGACAACACTTGTCTGCAATTCGAAGCAAGGAATCAAAAAAGATTTGACTGACCAAAAAACAAACATCACTATTTTTGTCAAAACTTTCACATAAGGCTTTATTTTAGTATTTGATTTTTAATAAATATTTTAATGACTATCCTTAACTAAACACTTGATTAGG
Source organism: Diabrotica undecimpunctata (assembly GCF_040954645.1). Taxonomy (NCBI): domain Eukaryota; kingdom Metazoa; phylum Arthropoda; class Insecta; order Coleoptera; family Chrysomelidae; genus Diabrotica; species Diabrotica undecimpunctata. Next base: position 56,782,423 of record NC_092812.1, read on the forward strand.
CATACAAATATTAAATTTAGAACCTAATCAGAAGTTCTAATACTAAAGTGTTTAGAACAAAGGAAGACAAGGATGCAGGAATCTTATAAATCAATAAAAGAATCGAGGTGAAAGAGTTTTAAAACAGTTATAAATGAATAAAATCTCACAGATCCGAATGCCGACAAAGATGTTGTCAACAAAATAATTCTAAACAAAGGTAAATAGACATGCAAAGGCAAATAGGTGTCCTCTTCTCACAAGCATCCATTCACAAACAATTTAAAGAATACAAGTGAAACCTCTCGTGATGTTTACACAAAATTCCTAGTTTCTTAAAACAACAGTAATAAATGTACCCAAGGAAAGTGACTTCGTTGCTTGAATGATTATAGACTTTCAAAAGTACAGGGATATCCTCAAAATAACCGTGAGATAAAATTGCATGTCAAAAAATAATAGTCATGAAAAATATATAATGAACATATAAAAAATATTTTCAAATTAAAAAATATACTTCTAAAAAGAGAATAAACTATAAATGATTAAGTATAAACTAAAAAGAACCAAATAAAAATCTTACAATTAATAATGGTATCTTGGAATAATTCGTTTAAGAAAGATATTATAGAAAAAATTTTTTAAAAATAATGTGTTAAACTAATGATGCCACAAAATTCATTTGATTTGAACGTACTCAAAAGTTTGGGGGGATTTAGGGCTGCACACCCCCCTTAAAATTTTTCTGTGCGCTTAGGATTTGTTGTTCTTTTGTACGAAAAATGCTTTCAGAACAAGAAAGTAATGTATCCATTTTTATTGCAAAATGTCAAGTAGTTTAGGAGATAATGCAAAAAACAATTTTATTTTGTAACTTCAAAGGGCTGTAACTTTTGTTGTGTACACTTTTGTACTAAGGTAAGTTGGATTCAATATATTTATTTTTGTCCCCAAAATTCGTGATTAAATTTATGACATACCTTTTTGTAACGACCGAAGACCACCAATAGGCAGAAATACGTATATACGGTTGCCTTCCATCGATATAACTATTTCGTTTATTGTTTTTTGTTTTCTTTTTTACCCTTTCACCATTTTTTATAATTATAAAAAAATTTAAAAAGCTTTTTAAAAAGTAAATACTAATTTTAGGTAGAATAAATATTTTCTATTTTCTTTGTCATATATCCTTTGTAGGTAATGTATTAATCCAATAAACCTAAAAAAAATAGTATAATCGTGGCAAACATGGCTGTAAACGTTATGTAATACATAATAGAGCATCCCTCCTGAGGAAGGAAACAACAGCATCTAATAAATAACAAATCGTCGTAACGGGAAATCGATCTCTTTAACGACTGAAGCTATTTCCTGATACATGTAATAGTCCGGACTCGCAGAAATAAGGGAAAAGAGCAGATTCGGAATTTAGTTTGTAAAGTTTTTATACTCTACGTTTTGGCCTTTGTTGCTTTTTTGCTGATTTTTCAATGACCTTTTAGATCAGTATTATATTAAATAAGTTTGAAGTTATATTTTGTTGGTTATTTTTTTCGGAACAAAAAAACTGTCAGAAGTCAAAAAAATTAAATAACCTATTCTTTTATTTGTTATCAATATTGTTCTACAGGTTATTAAAATGAAAACTTGCAGTACAACAAGTCCAAGAAAAAGAAACATCCTGATAAGAACTATACATGATTATGGCGCCATCTTCTTCTTTCCGTTCCATATCGATTACTGAACGTTGGTTATCATATTGGGTCCATGTTATTCACCGGAGCCTTGAATACCACTCACGTGGGTTACACAGGCAAAAGCCATGATGTTATTCTTCGACCGGGGCCCCTTTTTCCACATATTTTGCCCTGAGTAGTAAGATGGAGGATTTCATAACGTTCTGAGTATTGCGTGAGATGGGCTTAATACTCAAATTTTCGTATTTTTACGGTTTTCACTACTTCGAGTTGTTTGTCATGGCGAGGAGTAGGAAATACTGGACGTGTTTTACTATATTGTTTTATTGAAACAAATGTGTTAACGAATAGCTAAACCAAGGTTTTCTGTGTTTATTTTCATTAGTTTGGAAAATATTTGGTTTGATTACGAATATTAGACAAAAAAGTCAAAATAAAAATACAAAAAATTCCGTAGAATTGTTTTTATGCCTTATTGCGTTTAATATACAAAATACACAGTTTCTCGTTGCAATATGGCCAGAGTTCTGATATTTGCTTAAACTAACATAAAATATTTCCTTGACATATGTAGCTTATTTCCACACTTTGTTAGGTTTCGTGAATACTTTATTGATATTAGATACATCGTACTCTATACTGTTGATTATTAATTTTCTTAAAGTGCACACAATGTGCAATATCGATTTATCTCCACTCATTTGTTCCACATTCAAAATTTCATCAGGGTTACATATTTTAATTTGTAATTAAAAAAAAACATTAAATTACTACACATATAATTCCGAAAAACACCAAATAAAAATCAAATACTGAAAATAAAATGAAAAAAAGCGAATTACTCAAAAATGAACCAAGAAGACGTCCAAATTGGGAGTCCAAATCAGAGATGGGACTCTGATATCAGGAAACAAGCCGGTACAACATCGCACATGGCGAATATTGTACAATATTGGGCAGAAATGAAGAGCGATAAAGAATACGCTGAGAATGATGATAATGATATATATTTTATGCCATTCAATAATCGCATTTTCTTTCTATGCATTATATATATATATATATATATATATATATATATATATATATATATAATTAAAATTAATTAAAATTTTCAAGTTCTTGGAAAGAACCACGTTCATAATTAAAAAATTCGACGTTTCGGCACCCATTTTGGAGCCATTATCAAGAGGGATATGGTTTCATTCGAGTTTGGAGTCTTAATTTGCCTACTTCCCTCAATCGTGAGGTACCACTATCTTGTTTTCCAGAAATATTTTAAAAAAATTGTTTACATCTTTAAAAAGTTCCCTAGACTCACTTAGTTGACCGATTTCAGTTTACAAAGTGTGTTTGCTTAAGGCTTAAAATTTTTTTTATAAGTAAAAAAAAAGACTATTTAAAGTGCTTATTTTGGGCCCAGTACAATTTTGAAAATTTGCATTTTTAGCAGACCCTAGATTGCAAAATTTATATGTAAAAACTTAAAAACTGTTACGCTGATCTTAACGAAATTTAGCACACGTTTCAGTTGTATTATAAAGTTATTTTTATTATCGCTATTTTTTTAACAATAAACAATAAATTTTCAATTTCTAGCTAGTCAAATATTATGATTGTATACAAAACACTAATAAGACCAGTGCTAACATATGGTTCAGAAACTTGGACACTAACACAGAATGACCAAGAATTGCTCAAACGTTTTGAGCGAAAAATACTAAGACGAATATATGGAGGCATAAAAGAACAAGGTTTGTGGCGCAGGTGTTACAATTTTGAGTTGTATAGAAGATTTGGAGAACCTGATGTTGTAAAATTCATCAAGGTAGCACGCCTCAGATGGATAGGTCATGTAATCAGACGAGAGGAAGATGACATAGTCAGAAAAGTTTTTGACCGAAGAGGGCCGATCGGACAACGAAGAAGAGGAAGACCGAGACTTACCGAGGTACCAAGACAACCTAGAAAATGATTTTTGAAGTCTATCGGAATTAGAGCATGGAGAAGAGTTGCCAGAGACAGGGGCGAATGGAGGATTGTTCTGAAGAAGGCTTTGGCTCATAAAGAGCTGTAACGCCGCTGATAATGATGAAATATTATGTAAAATTAAAAAGAAAAACTTTTACCTTCTTTAAGTTTTTTTTTGTTCTAGCAATATCTCTCGAGTTATAGGTAATAATATGGAAAAAGCAAAATTTTTAAATTTTTTTTTAGATTTTGTTAGACAAAAAATTAAACACAAGGTTTGTAACTGGCGAATATCGTGATTATTGATACAAAGTACAACCTGCACTAATTCCAGCAAAAAAAAATGGACTACACTTAGACTAAAGGTACATTTTAAAGACTGTTTATTGCATGAAAACACTAAACCCAATGTTCCTGGAAAACAGTAATAAAAAACAGTAATATATTTTTATTTAATTATATTTTTGAAGGTCTGTTCGGAAATTTGTTACAGCAATGTGGATGGAAGTTTATGAAATATCTAATTGGGTCTATCTCAAAAACTAGAGCTCGTAAAAGAAAAAAATGTATTTTTAAATGTCATTAAGGTCATATTCCTCTAATTAATAGCAACCCATCTCTAGAAAAATAGATAAAATATGGTAATGTTACCGTTAGTTATTTTTGAAGCGAAACTTATATACTGGCGAAGTATTACATTTTTCTCTGTGGTAAAATGCTGAGGTGAGCATCACGGACCTAGCGCTACGAGAAGGCTTCACAAGTAGCGTCCCGAAATAGTGGTTCGTCTCATCGATTTACTACTGTCGAGAAATTCGTTTCTAGTAAGCATATATTTATTTTAAGCAGGTTTAAACTAAAAACTGGATGAAAAATAACTAACAAAATAAACTTTAAACTTTAGACTTTAAATAAGAAGTAAAAAACTAAAAGAATATTTGTCAATACAAGATTCGATTCGTAACGGTTGCCAAAATTTAAAAGTTATAAATGTCATCCAATTAATAACAATATTGAATCATCTGTTTAATTTTTATGACACTCCTTCGTTTAAAATAATTTCGTATAAATACAATTATTATTTTAAAAATCTTATTTAGTTTATATAATAATTAAATAAAGGATCTACTAATTATAGTTACTAATGATATTAATTTATTTTATTATTAATTTATTCTGAATTTGACAGGCTTCTCAGAAGCAAACAACGTATGCTTTGTTAATACGTTTGCAGGTGGCGTTAGGAGCAAACTTAATAATTTATTGAATTGACTTTTAAAAGTATAATTTAAATTTTAAAAATACAAAAATCATCTTATGAAGCTTCGAATTAGTCTACTGTACTGTCTATTGTACAATCTTTTTTTTTAATTTTAAATGCGTTGTTAAGCATCTGAAAAAAGTTCTGGTGACCTACATAATATATCTACGTTTATCTCGGAAAAATTCAATATAACAGGCAGCCTGTAGCAAAGAAATTTAACATATATTTAAAACAATATTTTGATTTGTACCAATTCTTTAATATCAAAGTTTGTCGTCTTCGTGTATCATACTCATAATATCATTTCTGAATTTAAACGATTGGAACAACAGCACGTGATGCTTCATGCTCAGAAAATATCGGTTGTTTCACCCCATTCAGCCAGTAAGGACGTAGACGATTCTTGCATAGAAATTATCTGAAATGCCCACCGATATCCCCCAGGATTCAACTTTACACTCTTCGGGGCCTGAAATAAATTTGCGAGATACCTATTTATAAAACAATAATGCCCTTTTAACCGCTACGGTGTCTGTGCTTGTCCAGGAGCGCCTCTTTCTAAGGAAGTACATAATATATAAAACCATACATATTTACAAAAATATTGTTATAAAATTAAAACCAAAAGAAAAATTGTTGTATATGTCTATATTGTCGGACTAAATAACTAACTATACAAAATATAAAAAAAATTGCTATGGCGGTAGTAGGTTCTAGTACTATTTCTAAAATACGCAAAGAAGCTGCGGAAGGAGATTAAGGCTTGTAAAAAAAACAGAAAACATACCAAAAGTAGAGTGAACAGCAGAAAGTTCACTTACGACGCAGTAATTCATACGCAGCTCCGCGCTGTCATTCATAGTTTTTTCTTTAAACATTTACCGCCGAAATTGAACAGTGAAGTTTAGTCTCATTAACTAAGTGGAGAATACTCACTGAAATGAATTTTGTTTTTTTGTAAACGAGGAGTAAAGTCGACCATGATGGAACGGCCCAATATTCTGAAATGGAGGCATCAGTATTTGCGTGAGATAAAACAGTCGGTCCCCAGGATACATCGTCGTTTATTTGGATGAAACTTGGCTGAATGTCAGACAAAGTGTTTCCAAAGAATGGAAGGACCTGTCAGTGACTTCAGCCAGGGATGCGTTTGTTAAGAATTTGTCAAACAGCCGACACAATAAGGCCCCCGATTTGTTAAAGTGCATGCGGGTAGTAAATTGGGCTTTGTGGAATGTGCTGCATTTTGGTTTTTAGCTAAAAAAAAAACTCAGCAGACTATCATGACGAGATGGATGGTCCTATACTTGAACAATGATTTAAGGAAAAGCTGCTTTATAATCGTCCAGAGAAAACTGTTGTGGTGATGGACAACGCCTTGCACCATTTGAGGAGAGAAGAAGTGATTCCGACACAAGCGTCTAATAAAGATCAAATTAAGACATGGTTGCTGGAGAAAGATATCTTTTTTATTATTATTATTATTATTAAAAAATATTATTATTATTAAAAAGCAGAGCTTATGGAAGTCGTAGATACATTCAAAGAAGAATACATAAAATATAAAATCGACGAGATGTGCAAAGAGAAAATGTTGCCGTTCTGACACTACCTCCATACCATCGTAAGTTGAATCCAATTGAAAATATATGGAGACAATTCAAAAGGCATAGTGCCTCACACAACACAGAGTTTAAGACATTTGGTGTAGTAATAGTAGATAACTGGAAAAAGTATTGTAAACTTGCTATTAAGGAAGAGCAAAAATTTTGGGTTTATTGACGGGTTGATGGACGATATTGATCCCGTGGTAATAAATATGACGTTTGCCAGTGATTGCGATGAAAGTAATAGCGATGACAATAATAGCGATGACAGAGATAAAGCGTTAATAAACATGTAATGTTAAACAATAGAAAAATTTAACTATTTTTATCGGACCTATAATAACTAAACCTATAAACTAAATAAAAGAATTTCAGCGGATATTAGAAGAGATATAAGAAGATATAATACTAATGTAATTACTCAAACAGTAGAAAAGAACAAAGGTTTAAAGATAATGAAAAGAGAACTCACACAAAGTAAAAAAGAAATATACAAGCTAGAAGATAAAGATGGAAAGGCAACAACAGATAAACAAAACATTCTGAAAATAACTAGAGAGTTTTATAAAGACCTCTATACCAGCCAAAGACCACAAGAAAATTTACCGACACGAGTAAAGACTCTCATAAATCAGGGATCGGAAATACTTTTACCCATTACTGTGTTAGAAGTAAGATCAGCTTTAAAGGAAATGAAGAACCATCGATCGCCTGGTGACGATGGACTCGTTATTGAGGCAATAAAAGCAGGAGGAGAAATTCTATTAAAATCAGTAAGCGAACTGTTTAATAAATGCTTACATGCGGGTACGATTCCTAAAGACTGGAACAATGCAGTGATAGTCTTGTTACACAAAAAAGGTGATATTACTAAATTAGAAAATTATAGACCCATCAGCCTCTTGACACATATGTATAAACTCTTTATGAAAATCTTAACAAAGAGACTAACACCTAAACTTGATTTCTATCAGCCCAAAGAACAGGCAGGCTTTAGGAGAGGATATGGCACAAATGACCATTTGCACACCATAAAGATCTTAATTGAAAAATGCATCGAGTACAACATACCACTGGTTCTTGCATTTGTCGATTACGAGAAGGCTTTTGATACTGTAGAGTTTGAAACCGTACTGGAAGCCCTAAATCAAAGCCGAATAGATTACAGGTACACGTCACTAATCAAAAACATCTACGAGAACGCTACATCAAGTATACGACTACACGAAGACACAGAAAAATTCAGCTTAGGTCGAGGAGTAAGACAAGGAGACAATATTTCACCAAAATTGTTCACGGCAGCTCTAGAGTCAATATTTAAGAACACCCAATGGCAAGATATGGGCATCAATATAGATGGAGAAAGATTAAATCATTTGAGGTTTGCAGATGATGTCGTATTAATCGCAGATAACTTACAGGATACAGTTTCTATGCTACATTCGCTTAAAAGTCTGTCTGAAAGAGCAGGATTAAAGATAAACTTTGAGAAAACTAAACTTATGACAAATCTCGTAATGAGTGGAAATATAACTATCGACAATAATACCATACAACAAACAGACACTTACAAATATCTGGGACACGAGATCAAAATAAACAGAGACAATCAAACAAATGAAATACAGAGGCGAATAGGCCTGACATGGGCAGCATTTGGCAAACTAAGCCATATTCTAAAAAGTTCAATTCCCATGTGTCTCAAGCGAAAAGTTTATAACCAATGTGTTTTGCCTGTACAAACTTATGGAGCAGAGACTTTAACACTCACGCAGAAATCTGCGAATAAACTAAGAGTTACACAACGAGCCATGGAACGTGCAATGCTGAATGTGAGCCTCCGAGACCACATAACAAACCGACAAATCAGGCAAAGATCAGGAGTTCAAGACGTCATCGAAAGAACCACGGAACTTAAGTGGAACTGGGCAGGACACTTAGCCAGAACACAAGATGGACGATGGACAGGACGAATTATGGAATGGAGGCCCAGAAATTATAAAAGAAGCCGAGGACGACCACCGACTAGATGGACCGACGACATAAAAAGAGTAGCGGGAAACTGGCTACAAGCGGCCCAGTGTAGAGAACACTGGAAAGAACTGAGGGAGGCCTATGTCCAGCAGTGGACGGGATTGGCTGATTGATGATGATAATAATGACATACCCATATCTGTCTATTAAAAAAACAAATGTTTATAATGCATTACTCTGTATTCAATTATACGTATCCGTTCATTCGTGAAATTAAGTTAACTACATCTATACAGTGCTGAATACGGCTCTGATTAGAGTGACTCATATATTGGCAGGCTAGTAGCAACACGTGCCTGAGAGTTTTGATAACACTGATCAGCATAATGAACCATTTGCATTTTTTTATAATAAACAATAATTTCTTACCGTTTACGAAAACACAATTATTCGTTTTTTGAAGATGCAGTTAAAAAATTAGCCAGAAACAAATCACCCGAAATAGATAATCTCCCAGAGCAGCTGATAAAAGAAATGTGGGCACAGAAATCCCTCCCTCGGTGATCACGACCAAGCATTATGGGTCCCTCTATCAGACCAAGTTCTAACGGCTCTTGAGGATATGGATGGTATGCATTTGACTTTGATAATGTGCATTCGACTTTGAAAATGTGTTGTATGTTGTATGTTTCAAAGACAAAGAGTAAGATAATACGTTGTTCGCCAAAGTGTAACAATAAACCTACCATCTGAAAGTTAGGAGCCAATAAATAAAACTCACAACTTGCTTTAGGAGCCAATTGTGTAAGGTTGCGTTTAGCTCAGCCTTTTAGGTCTAAGAATGTTTTATCTTAAATGTAAATCTGAAAAATGAGTTTTGTTGGGACAAATAAACTAAGCCAAACCAATGCCATTATTTGTATACTATGGATATATATCGTACCCGTTTTAAGTTTATTTCCGAATCTCTCATAACTTTTTCTAACGCTAGGATGAACAACGTGCACGATAACGAATCTCCCTGGCGCAGTCCTCTGTTAGTTGTAAATGGTTATGAAAGATCCTTTTGTATTCGCAACTTTCCTCGTTGTCATTTTAATTAATTCTACCAATCCTTTTGATATTTCAAATTCGATAATAGCCGAATATAATTGGGTCTGTCAATAGTAGCATACGCTGCCTTAAAACCTACGAAGATGTAATGACAGTCTATATCGTACTTCGTCGTTTTTTTAATATTTATTTGTCTGATGGATGATATGTGATCAATGGTAGATCTGTTTTTTAAAAAGCCTCTTTAGTAGAATCCTATTATATTGTCAGAACACTGTGCCATTCGTTCCTCAAGGGATATACCTCTAAAGCTGTAACAGTCAAGTACGTTACCTTTTTTGTGTATAGGGCATATAATTCCAGTATTTCAATCTTCTAGTAAAGCGCGTTCTTTCTACACCTGTATAAATGGTTTGTGAAAGAGGGTTAAAAATGTTTGACCGTCACATTTAAATATTTTTGCGAGTAGGATATCTGCTTCGGGTGACTTGTTTCTGGCTAGAGACTGAATTGCTTTATTCATTTCTTCCAAAGTTGATAGCTCAGTTTCCTCCTGATCTAGTTCTATATCATCTTCACCTTGAGCTCTACTTTCTCTGTTAAGTAGCGTACTAAAGTGTTCCTGCCACCTTTTCAGTACTTCTGCTTTGTCGTTCAGAAGAATTCCATTATGAGCCTTGACTTGGTTCTCTTGTGGCTTGAATTTTGACAGGATTACTTGTTGGTAACTTCAAATACTGGTTTGATGGATTGTAGAATGTAGTTGTTGGCTTCAGATGTAGATGAATCTAGATACTTGCATGTATGTATCTTCAGGTGGCCGTTGAGTTCTCAATAAGATTTATTGCAGTTTTTATCCAATTGTTGACCATGTTCTTTGGAAAGTCCTTAAAAGTGCATGTGGTTTGAGTATGTCCCACCAAAAGTTGATCAAGAAAAAATTAAGGCCAAAAAACTAGTATATAATAACCTCGTGTTAGCAACATTATAACTTTTTAAATACTTCCTTGCCATATAATAAAAGATGGCAAATAATTAAGATTTCAAGACAATATTAAATAAAAAATAGTAAATTGGCAAGGACTGAATTCTAGGTGCATATAGAAATATTAGATTAAATCAAAACGATAAATGTGTATGTGAGGTTATGTCAAAAATAGAAAATTATAAAAAGACAAATATGTATGTAAAAAATGATCAACTACAAATAAAAAAAATTAAATATATAAATGCATTTTGGACTGGAACATGTCTTTTTATAGATGGACGATATTATAAAAAATATGTTCTACTTCTGGACTGAAGTAAAACTGACAAGACAGAAGTCAAGTCAAGTCAAATAACGTTTGCAATGACTTTTATAGGTACTTTATATATGGCTACAGTATAGGGGATCATCATCATCATCAGTGGTGCTACAGCTCTAGTTGAGCCTTGACCTTCCCCAGTCTATTTCGCCAGTCGTTTCAGTCGTGGTTTGCCTCTACTCCTATTTCCCACTGGGACCGATAATAGAGTTCGTCTGGGTGGGTAATTTTCATTTGCTCTTGACACATGTCCAGCCCATCTAAGCCTACCTATTTTTATGAAGGATATTACATCTCTACCATTTACTATTTTTTTATACTTCTCGTACAATTCGAAATTATATCGCCTTCTCCAAATACCATTCTCACAGAATGCGCCCATTATTCTTCTTAGTATCTTCCTTTCGAAGACGAACAGAAGATTTGCGTCTGTTTTGGAGATGGTCCATGTTTCTGACCCATATGTCAGCACTGGTAGGATGAGTGTTCTATATATTATTAGTTTGGTTTTCTGGCTTAAATTTCTGTTTTTTAGCTGCTTTCTTAGTCCAAAATAACATTTGTTTGCTAGCAGTACCCTCCGTTTTACTTCTTCAGATGTGTCATTATCGTTTGTTATGAGAGAACCCAAATATGTAAACTTATTTACTACCTCAGTATAGTATAGGGGATTACATGGGATAAAAGATAATAATTGAACATTAAAAATGGAATTTAGGTTATGATAGAATATTTAATAAATAGAAAGTTGAGAACCAACTATTTTTAAAAGAAAAATAATAAAACAAAAGAAAAAGTTAATAAATGAATAAAATCGAAAGAAATTGAAATAAAATAATTATCTGAAGAAAACTAACAAACATGTGACGTTTATAACGTTACAATGTAAATTTTCTTGTTCCAATAAAGTCATAAAGTCACAATAAATATGACCTTAATATAAATTAAGAAACAATTTTTAAATAACAATAAAATCATTTTAATTTTAAACCGATTACAAGAAATATCTTACGCCTCTGCTTTTCACGCTAAACGGGGTTCCTGTTTATGTATTAGATTGATTTGTTTAAGATTATCGCAAATATCTGGAGTTTCCGTGGACAAGACAGGAATTTTTACGAGGAGTTTAAAGGTACTGGAATCACTTAAAATGTTTTTGGGGGTCAGATTAAAGCAAGAATAATTTCTTAATATAGTTAGGGTCGTATATCTTCGATAATGGCTAGGGAATTTTTATTGCGTACACGAAAGGCGACTGGTGTAAAGACTCTTATAGAATATATTTAGCCCCGGAAAAGTATAGGTGATCAATTCCCTTATTGTGATTCTCGGAAACAGTATCTCATTGCATGCAAAAAAATGGTGTGGTTTAATGTTGTCAGTTTCTTAAAATATAATTGAATTATCGAAACAAATATCTAACATTATGTACAACTTTGAGCAAATGTACTTCCCTTGTCTCTGGTGGTTCGACAATCCGTTGTGGATCTTGACCTGCCCACAAAGAAGTCGCCACTCCTGTCGATTCTTGGCAACTTCCCTCTTCTGACCCTTAAAATCTGTAGGTCTTCTTCTACTTTATCAATCCATCTCCTTCGTGGTCGTCCTCTGCTTCTTGTGCCCTCTGGTTTTGAAAATATTAATCTCATCGTGTATTTGTGATCTGACAACCTAGCAATGTGTCCAGCCCATCTAGAAGTCCTTTTTACTAGATTTCTCAACTGAGACATTGATATAAAATCAGCTTTAGTACGAGCACAAACTTTTTTTTTTTAATATTTCTCTTTCAATCTGGAAAAGCACCATCATTGTACTAACTGCCAAACTGATAGCACTCTCTCTCATTTGACAAGAAATTTAAGAAAACAAAACTTTCGCAAAACCCAAACAAAAATTTGGGTTAACGTACAAAACAGAAAACCGTTGTTTATAATTTTGTGTTAAATGAAGAACCCTTTCTTTTGTATACAAACACTGTCAGTCAGGGGAAGATCATCAGTAAGCGACAGAATGTTAGAACTGCTGTTATATACCTTTAACATTGTCTGCCGCAGTTGCAGACCAAACATCATAAAAAGACAATTTCAGATCATGGCCTATAAACCACGAAAAAATGCTCTGTTACAAAACTACGGTCGCGTAAGCATACATTCCTTAGTATTTATGCCCAAAAGCATCCAGAGGAAGATTCAGTAAAACATAGTATAATGCAGAGATCACTGAACAACTTGATAAAAAATAAAATTAATTTCAATAAATATAGAAGAAAATATTACAATTAATTTAGTTCTATTTATTACTAACTTTACTATTTTTTATTTCGTTTTAGTATGTACTTGTTATTCAAAAGAGTTTAACTTCCCGATTTCTAAAAATTGTTTAACAGTAAACAAGCAAATGAAAAATAAATGAGCTCGTGTTCTGAATTCACATCGACCAATATTCAACGAATTCCAAAATGATGTAACTCATCGACATATGGCAAATATAATTCAAATATGAATATCAGTGAGAACATGATTGGTAGCTATTGCTTTTACAAAATCGCCTATTAATTTTGAAACACTATTCTTGTATTATGTCATTTGCTATGCTGTGATGTTAACTTGCCACATGCTAAAAAAGTAAACAAACCCATTAATGAATATTATCGATACTCATCGAACACAACACTGTTTATACACACTATTATTGAAGTTTCATACAGGGTTATTAAAAAATGGGTTTGTAGCAATAGGATTAAAAAAAATGACAAACGTAATAGTGGAGGATCAAATAATTATTGCTGATAAATTGGAATAATTACTTATTATGGACTTGTAGATTATTGGGTATCTCGATCTATTTTTTTATAACAATATTATTAGTGCATATACTCCAGCAAAGAAATAATGAAATGAGTCATACGCGTGATATCTCAAGTTATCGTATAATTTAGCTGCCCCTACGAGTTCTACCAAGAGACGTGTCAGTAACGGGGAATTAATTTTTTATTTAACGTATGGCGAATTCTTCTGTTTTCATGGCGCTGTCTTCTTTCGAATGTTGGCGATCCAAATGGCAATTGTAGTTTTGGAAACTGCTGCGCGAAAGATTTCTGCTGATGAGCGGTCGAGCCATCTTCTCAGGTCTTTCAGCCACGAGTTCAGGCGTATTCCTACTGATATTTTGCCCTGTACTTTTCCTTCCAGTATAACTTGAAGTAATTCGTATATTTCGCCTCTCAACACATGACCCAAGTATTACATTTTCCTCTCTTTGATTATTCTTAGTAATTCTTTTTGTTTACACATGCGACGAAGTACCTCAACATTTAACTCTTTGTATCCATGGAATTCTCAACATTCGTCTGTATATATACATCTCAAAGGCATCTATTCTTTTTTCTATTTCAGAGTCCATTGTCCAACTGTCACAGCCATACAGTAAGACAGAAAAAACGTAACATCTGATCATTCGGATTCTAAGCTGCAAACTAAGGTCTGATCTTGTAAAAAATGTTTTCATGCTCTCGAATGCTTTCTTTGCTTGTTCGATTCTTGATAGGATTTTTTTTGGATTACAATGACTATTGATATTTGCTCTCAAATATTTTATGGAATTTACCTGTTCTATTATTTGACCAGTTCTGTCAATATATTACTCTCCGTATCTCTTCACTTCTTTTGTTCTTCTCTGTTTGAATTCTTTTTTGCCTTTGTTCAGTTTCTGCTCAAATTTGCTCATCTCTATTGGCTTACTTAAGCCGTAGATTCGTTTTTAGAATTTTAAACTGCTGCGTTAGCCTTTTTTATTTTTCTGTACACCGAGCTGGGGCTTGAACCCACATCCACTGAACCATTCGACAGTGAAGCGAATGAGAATCGGCCGCTTGGCCTAATCTGATCGACGACTACATCTATCATCATCGACTATCTTGAGTCTACAATATAATATTTCTGTAAGTCCGTCTGGTGATTTTCAGGTGTCTTTGCGTATATCTTTTCCAGCAAAGGTAAAATTATATATTCGATCCCAAAAAAAACTACTATAAAAAAATTAGTTATTTTTGTCAAAGATAACGATGCTATTTCGTTACACTGCTCCCCTCTTAGATCTGAACGTCCCGATCAGCTCCTCTACATGAAGGCCCAGGATGGCGGACTCTAGAGTCTAGTAGTGACTAAATTTTTCTTAGCTTTGTATTTAAAAACTCAATAAAATGATACCGAATTAAGATATAATAAATTAAAACGAATTAAACTTTTGAAGAAGATTGTACCTTTACCACGAAGTCGAGCATTTGCGTGTTCCCGCTTTGTCTCTCCGAATCCTTTCTCTACCTGCTCTTTGCGTCGATGGTCAAGATTTCAAAAGTCGTTCCTAGATTTGACCAGTAATATAAGTTTGTTAAGCTAGAACTCATACAATTCATTTACTCATTTAAAGTCTAGTCAAAACTAGTCTAGTCATCTTTAGCTAAACTTGAAATTAAATGAATGAAAAGGATATATACTTAGAATATCAAGTTGCTGATTTTTCAAATAAAAAGTTTAACTTTTTGATGTACTTCTTAGCGCACCAATTTTTTGGTAATTCTTATTTTATTTTGGAGATTACAATATTTTTGTCATTATTTTTCCATTTTAAATTAAAATAATAAGCCTAAAAACTGAACGGTTTTTCCAATCTTTGACAAAGTTTTTAAATTCAATTCCAAGTCTGTCAACAACGGCCGTAACCGTAAAACGAGCAGTAAATAGGAAGCAATAAGCAATAAACAATAATCCCTTCGGTTTTCCAAATTTTCCCAAAACTTTATGTAACGTCTTTATGGATAGTGAGCTCGCCGTTAGGCGTAAAAAACAATAGGCACTCCTGCAAACTGAAAAAGAATGTGTCGTGTCGCTGAATATCCTGAATATCAATATTATGTAGATCCTTCTTGATAAGAGAAGTAAAGTAGGGGCAGAGATATGTTCTCTAGAGAATAAGAGTCCTCGCGGGGCATATTAGAAGACCCGGACGATTGGAAAAGGACGTGCTGTACACCCAAATCCGCATTTATTCCACCTTAATAACTTAAGAAGTCCATATAAATGTGATGGCATTACTTGGACACATAAGAGCTATTGTAGTGTCGATTCAGGGAAAATGTACATTATACATCAAGGATTTTGCACGTAGGACGACGCTATTAGTTTTATTTTCGCCCTCAGAATGCCGACGACAGTCTATGCGATATATAATTGAATTCAAGTTAAATACAATTTTTTAAAATATTAAAATTATACATATATATAATATATATATATATATATATATATATATATATATATATATATATATATATAAATTACGACGATTTAACCTAATTCACCTAGTCCGAAAATGCTTCCTACGGGAGCTAGAGCTTTTTAAAGAATTAGCGTTGTAGTAGTAGTAATTTTTTTAATACCTCCATTCAAGTATCAAGTATCAAAGGTAGATAGTAACAAAAGATAATCAATGTGATGACCATTAATCTCTATTCATAAATTTTCCATTTTGGTTAGAGAACGCTGAATTCTTTCAAAAATTAAATCCTTAGCCAGAGTTGTGGACGATTTTGTATCGGAACGAAATAAACAAATGCTTTTATATATGCTTAAACACAATAATCCCAAGGATTAAAATCCGGCCACCTTGGTGGCCAAGTAACTCGACCGCCTCTTCCAATCCAGCGGTCTTCGTAGTTATTATCACGAAAGTCTCGTACAATAAATATTTAAAGGAACATCATTTAACAAATCAGGTAAAATATTTTTCAGGACATAAATAATCAGCACCATTTAAATGAGCAGGCAATTCCACGGGACCAAGTAGATAATTGTCAACTACTCCTATCCGGACGTTTAGGCTAAACTATGCCGATGCTTTAATTCTTGAACAACGTGGGGATTGTCACCAACGTATGAATAATAATGTGCACTATATATATATATATATATATATATATATATATATATATATATATATATATATTAAAATTTTTTATTATTTATAATTATTATTTTATTATTTTTTTATTTTTTATTATTTTATTAAATAATATTTATATATATATATTTTTGTGAACGTATTATGTCTAGGAGGAACTTTGACAGTCTGCTATAAGGAGAATCCATGCTGCTGCAAATTGGTCTGAGGAGTACATCTTCTTTGTGAATTTTTGGGACTCCGTATAGGAGTGGTATGATGCTTTTGGTAGTCTGTCAGGTATTTCCTAAAATTTTGTAAATTTTTACCAGGATTTCAATTTTTAGGAGAAAATTCAAGAATCACTGGAAAACAAAATATAGAAACCACTGAGTATATGGTATCTGAGTAATATTTGGATTTGCAGAATTATATTAATTGTTCTTGTTTTTAAAACTCATATGTATTGATTTTGTTTTTTTTTTTAATTTATTACTACTCTGTTACAGATATAGGACTTGTTCTAACACACTTGCAGTACACCCGCGTTGATTTCTTTCAATTCCTAGTAACCTCTTTACTGTTTAACTCTAAGACCTTTATTCGAAATTTATCAAACCAATATTTGTGTGTATTGTCTGAGAAAATTCTAGCATAATTTATCTTTGAGTCTTTCATACCATACTTTATGAAAAACTTGTGCCATATCAAGGGAGAGTTAAACAAAAATTGTTTGATTTCCTATGTAATATAAAAAAAACTCGAATATAATTTCATTTTTTTACAAAATAAGTTATTTTAAATAAGTGCGAGGGAGAATATGGCTTGGAAGCAGGTTCTTTAGCCACAGATTTTTATTTGTTATTTTTTTTAGCATGATATTTTGATTTTTTTTATATCTATTACTATTTATGCATTTAAATGGCAATATTTATTTACTTCAAATAGTCAATCAGTAATTTAATTATTCTCATATCATGGAAACTTCTTGTTCTAGACTGTAATATAATTGATCTATATACCTATCGTTAATTTTGCATTACAGGAAAATATGATTCAAATCCCTAATAGAAACATTATCACAAAAGCAAACTAGTGTATTAAAATATATGCGTTTTATATTTGGTATTACTAATTAAAGAGAATATAAATTTGAAAGGAAATTTTTTGTCAACGTAGATATAAAACTAATTTCTATTGAAAGCAATTAATCAAGACCAATCGCTTACACAACAAACCGAGGAATTCGGCTTTTCCGTATTCGAATAACGAAGGAAATATATACGTCCCAACCACAGAGCGTTAGAGCGTCCGATGTCCGGCTCGCGTCTTGTCAATGACCGAATGAGAAATGGCGTAGTGGCCTTTGTCATCCGAATAATGACTTCTTGGTAGATAAGGCGGTCAGAGCAACATCGGCAGTGGCAGTCAATTGTGGTGGTCACTTGCGTGCATCGTATTTGTATTGTCCGCCGTGGCCGAATCATTGTTGCCCGCTAAATGGAGTGTGAAGCGATAGCGACTGACCAACAGACTCACACCGACTTATCTTTGGTCGCAAACAATACATCGAACTCGTCGCAGAAACCTAAAGGACGAACATCAGGAAGAAAGACAAGATAATCCGACACTTTCGCACTTTTACACTGTCATGACTAATACAAAGACAGGATATATTACAATCATTTACCAGTCTTTTGGTTCACAAATCTTTAAAAATTGAATAATACGAATATTAGGGAAACAGGGCAGCACAAAAACTTAATTATAAATAAAAATTTACTAGACGATATTGCAGTTTTATATAAATATTATGAACGTTTTTAAATTGCATGTTTGTTTTCTAAAAAACTAGTGCAGAACTTGTATTTAGGTCAGTAGAAAACAAAACAGCTGAAAAAATCTTATACAGGTTTTTGAAGATTCTAAAAGGTATATGTGGGATAACTGATGACTAGACTTCGGCAAATATGCATATTGCATATTTTGCATATTGTGCATATTTTATGCAAATATTTCATATTTTGGCATATTTGTATAAAAGTTTGCATAAAGTGCATAAAAGTTCAGATTTTTATACTGTATTTGAAAATTTTTAAACATACCAATTTATTTCAATTCTTGTATAAAATTTTGTAGTCATTTTAATCAAGAAATGATCTATAAAGAGCTGTCTATGGATATGGGAAAAATCTACTGTTCAGTCTGTGGCAAAATTGTAAGTATCTAATATTTTCTATTAAATATCTAATATTTCATACATACAGGGTGTTTCCAAATGACACTTACAACGTTTGACTGTAGATACTTCTCGAAAAATTGAACAAAACGATATTGTTAATGAGGGGTCAAACTTATTTACTTTTCGAGATACAGGGTGTTAAAATTAAAAAAAATTAAATTCTTTTAGTTAATAACAACAATAACTTTAAAACCAATAAACGTATTTACTTGAAATTTAGTACTCGTAGGTTGTTTTTAAATGAAAAATAGCTTCCTTTAGTGAGAAAAAATTGTCCATGGTACAATACAATGGTGTGTATTTAGAAAAATTTTTCACCTTTACTTTTTTTTATGAAGTCAGCTATTCTAAAACACAATTATTTTTATTGTAATTGAATTAACAAAAAAAAAACTTTTGTTGAATTTTAAAATAAGTTATATGATGTACTAATGGTTAGTAACAAAAACTAATTTGTGGATTAATACTGCATTTAAAACACTTAGCGAGTGTTTTTTTTTTCCAAATCAGTTATTTGATTAACCAAAAACACCTTGTATATTTTTATATTTTAAAGGTTGGGCTAAAATAAAGGTTTTTATTTTTATTTATAGATAGCATGTGAGAAGAAATTTCAGATAGACCAACATGTGAGAACTGCTTCACACATTGCAAAAAAAGGAAAAATAGGAGGAAAACATCAAACTTCAATGGCTAAATGTTTCCAATCTACTTCAAAAAAATTAGATGAGCAAGAAACTTTTAATGAAGACTTGTGTCGCGCATTAGTGTCTGCAAACATACCGCTTTCAAAATTAGCAAATGTAAATTTTAGTTCGTTTCTAAAAAAATATTGCAAACTTAATGTTCCAAGTGATCGGTCTCTAAGAAGAAATAATGTGAACGGGCTATACTCGTCGGTGTTAATTAATATTAAGGAAGAAATTGCAGATAATTATTTTTACATATCTGTAGACGAAACCACTGATTCCTCAGGAAAGTATATTGCTCATTTATTGATTGGTGTTCTTAAAGAAGATACCTTACCAAAATCTCATCTTATTTCATGCCAGCAACTTGAGAAAACAAATGCTTTAACAATTTCGCGTTTTATACAAGAAACATTAGCAACTTTTTTTCTTCCGACAACTATTCCTTCTAATAAATTACTGCTTATTTTATCGGATGCTGCTCCTTATATGGTGAAAGCAGGATAAAATTTAAAAATATTTTTCCCAGATTTAATACATGTTACTTGTGTAGCGCATGGATTAAACAGAGTTTCAGAGGAAATACGAAAAAAGTTTCCTCTTGTAAATACCATGATATCCAGTGTCAAAAAAGTATTTGTTAAATCTCCTATAAGAATTTAACTTTATAAAGAAATGCTACCTAACATTCCTCTTCCACCACAACCTATTTAAACGCGATGGGGAACATGGTTAGAAGCAGCTAATTTTTATGCAGATCATTTTGTTAAAATAAAGAACATAATTGATACGTTGAACAGATAACGGATAACAGATGAAAGTTCCCAATCTCTTTTGGATTCTAAACAAACTTTTCAGAGTAACTTGCTTCAACAAGAACTTTCATTTATAAAATCAAATTTTAGTTTTGTTCAAAAAACAATTACTCAGTTAGAATCACCAAAACTGTCATTGTTCGAAAGTACAGCATTAATAAAAGAATTTGCGTCATGTTGTCGGAACGTTAGAGGTAATATTGGAAAAGATATTTTAAAAAAATTTGAAGCTACTATGGAAAAAAATAAAGGTTACCATATTCTTTCTGAAGTAGTCAGTGTTCTAGCTGGAAATATTTCGGAAACAATTAATTTAGAACCAAATGTTTTGGTTAGTTTGAAAAATGCTCCCGTTACATCAGTTGATGTTGAACGAAGTTTTTCCATATATAAATATATGTACTCAGACAGAAGCCACAAGTTTTTGTTAGAAAATTTTGAACACCACTTGGTCATTTATTGTTACCATAATTCTAAATAAGTTTATTCATACTTAAAAATGATGTAGTTACTTAAAATAAATGTAAATCTTAATGAATAGTAGGAAATATTTAGTTATGTACACTTTTTTTTTAAATAAAATTGTTACTATTTTACGATTTTTTTATTTATTTGTATGCATATTTTGTAAAATATTTGCATATTTTCGGGTAAACACGTGCATATTTATGCGCATATTTTCTACATTTTTATTTGCATATTTGCCGAAGTCTACTAATGACCAATCAATGAAGATGTACAGTTTTTTTTATTTGTTTTTTTAAACACTTATAAAAAGTGAATTAATTCTTTTTTGTACACAAACAAAAGTTGTAGATGTTAAAAGTTCTTCAATTTTGTGAGTTAAAATAAATAAACAGTTGACCGAAATTAATAAAAAAAAACCCTTATTTTTGCAGTAGTACTTGCGGTTATAACTACTTAAAATTATGGCAATTAATGAGTTATTGAAATGTGCTTAATCTCATTCAGATTTAATTTTCAACTCTTAATGTTAATAAACAATGGAAATAATATGATCGATATGCTCGATAATATCTAAGTTAGAATTTCACCCTTTGTTATCAATCTTTGGCCTTTGTGTTTTCGATTGCAAGTAGTGAAGATCTGGAGTTTGTTATTATTCCAGCTTTTATAATATTTTTCTCTTGAATCTATTCTAGAGCTTTTTCGATGGACGAAGTTCAGCTGAAAAGATGCTTCTAACACTAGATAATTTGTAATTATTGTATTGGTGGGTATTTTGCACATACATAGCACATCCTTCTTCTTCGCGTGCCATATCAGAATTATCCTACGTTGGCGATCACCATTGCGAAGGCTTCTCGATCTTCTGCAATATGGAATAATTGTCCTGCATTTGATATCTGTGTCCATTCACGAATGTTTTTTAACATATCACATCCTACTCCTGTATAATTTTTAGAACCGTCTGTGTAAATTACTGTGTAATCCACAAAGTTGCTCAATATATTTTTTTAAAATATTATTTAATTGATGTGATTCTGTATATTTACGAATAACGTTTTTGTTTTGTTTATCAAATTTTTGTACTGAAATTTTTAAATTGGTAGTAATTTATTTTTATGGAATTCTGTATAATTCCTGGTTTCAATAAAGGCATCGGTTAGTAGGGGTGAATTTTTTATTCCCCAATATTTGTTAGTTCAGTTTTTAACGTTTAATAATGCCAGATTTATTAAAAGGTCTGACTCAGTGTTTTTCAGTTTCATACAGTATTTTTGAGCTAATAGTTATCTACGTAATTCTAATGGAATTTCATTACACTCTGCTGTCATAACGTTTGTTGGAGTTGGTACCATTGGAAATATTCTTAAGCATCTGTATTGCACGAGATGTAATATTTTGAAATTCGTGTTGTTTGCTGATCCCTATATTCAGCACCCGTAGTCCATGACTGACCGAATACGGGCATTGTAGTACAATAAAGCATTTTCTGTTAGTAATTAATTTTTTTCATTCGGTAAAAGGGCTCTTTAGAACGGCTGTTCGGCTATTTTAGGGAGAAATACGCATAAGCGGATACACAGACGCACTTTACGTGAAATTAAATCTTAACTGTCTGTTTCCTTTTATTCCGATATACTCTGTACGAGTACTAGAAACCAAATTCGCTAAGGATTTTTGCTTAGTTGAGGAGATATGTTGTGGAATGCAATTTTTACATTCCCCATGTCTCTATTAACATCTTTATCAACGTCTGTTTTGCCTCGGAATTCTTAGAAGGCACGGATTAAAGCAAAAATCTGAATTTGGTTTCAAAAATTAGTTTACGGATTTTAATATCAGATGTTGCTATTTGCGTCCATACGAAGCCATGTTAGAGTTGCTTCCTAAGACAGAAAAGATTTATTTTCACGTTCAGAGCGACTGTGAATAGCCGTTCTGAAGAGCCCTTTTAGGACGAAATACGTATTAGCGGATACACGGACGCACTGTACGTGAAATCAAATCTTAACTGTGTTTTTCCTCTTATTATAATTCTTTAAAGCAGCTTTTGTATCTCTCACTTTCTCGTCACAATTTCTGCCCCTTACAGTTTTCTTACAAGAGACTGTGCGACATTTTAATCTTTAGCAGCTGATGTATTAATATTCGATACTAACTGTTCAAAATTGGCTTCAGTGGAAGTGAAAATTTTCATTGTTAATGATATTTTGATAGTTTTCCTAGTTGGCTGAAGATTTAGTCCATTTTCTACATGGTTGTATTATGCTGTTATGTTATATTATTATTATATCTCCTTGTTAATATTGCACTTATGGGAAAGTGGTGTGAGCCTAGTGTATCATCTAAATTTAAAGGTTTTAAGCTTTAAACAATAAAATGGAGATTTTCTAGGACATCTGCTAAATTATTACCTTGAATATTTTGGCGTACCGAGTCATTGTTCAGTTTCATTTGGATACTAGTCTTATCGCTCTGAAAACATCTTTATAGCATATATATATACCATATATTAAATACAGAAAAAAATCTGATACCTACTAAAATATGTCGAAGATATTTTTTAGTAGAGTATTTCATCGAATACTCATATTTTTGTAATTTTATAAAACATAGGTTATGATAAATTAGGTTGGGTAAGATTAAAAAGATAGAGCTATATTTTATATTCTAGTAGCTAGTATATCAAGCATGATCGTTTAAGTTTTAATTAACAGTTTGATTAAGGCCCCCAAATCCGCAAAATTTAGTAGACAGTCCCTGAAAATATTTTTTAGCTTAAATGCCTATTAGAACCCTTTGGGCGGTTTTTTTTAGCAAAAGAATGTTCTTAGCGAAACGTCGATCCATGTAAACGTTGACAATTACAAGAATAAATTTTGAAGGAGGAAACATCGGACATTAAGAGTCAGCCTCACGTAGGAGCAGACCATAACTCTTATGAGAATCGTCAACGAATGTTCATTTGAAGTTAAGCGAACGTTTAGTTGACGTTACTAGTGTTGTAGGGGCGGACTAGTAACATTTCTTTTTCCGCTTTGGTTTGAATTAATTTATATAATATAAAACAGAAGAATATTCTAATTTCTATCAAAGTTTTAAACCCAAAATTTAAGAAATGTTTTGGGATTTCTTTGTTTATTAGAAAAAATGTACAGTAAAACCAGTATATACAATTTATGTGAATATGGTAAACTCACATTAGTTTACTTACAGGGTGATTTATTAGTGTGAGGATGTTCAGTAGATCTATTATAGTAGAAGATACAAAAAAGTTATTTACAAAAATTATAGATAGTTCTAAACTTCCTATCATCATCATCATCATCAGGGCTTTTCATTCCGGGTGGAATGTTTGCCGCTCTTACTTAGAGCTCTCTGATTCGCTTATTGCGATGAATCACTCCGCATTCCACTTGTAAGTTGTCAAAGTTTGTTGTATGACTTGGCTTTCGTTACAATTTTCTTTCACTCATTTCGATATGTGCATAGTTCCCTCCAATTTCTCACTTCCAGAATTTTGATATCTCTCATAACCTGATCCTCCCATCTCTCTCTGTGTCTTCCCCTTGGTCTTTCAGTTGATGGTTTCCATCTGGTGATCTTCCTAATCAACTCCCTATATTAAAATTAATTACAATCTTACACCGTGTTTTATAACAGAGTGTCAGATAAAGGTTATATTTTTTAAACCTAACAGCCCGTATTTTATTCTAAATTTAAAATTTGCTTCACTTTCCCATGGCAATAGTATAAGTTGTAGTCTGTATGTTATACTGGGTACTTAAAAATTTATAACCAATATTACATGAAAATCGTGTCAAGTTCAACACCCCGTACAATTACCAAAAGTAGGGGAATAATAATTTGTTGCAGCCATAGTTTTTAATAATTTTCAAAAATTAGAAAAATGATTAATTTTAATATCGTTTATTAGGTCGAATACAGTGTAAGTCAAAGCGCAAGTACTATTGCCATACTTCAATTTTTACGAAGAGTGCCTTACGCCTAAAGTTATTTTTTTTTTAGATATTTTCATTTTTATGTGCATGAAGAATTAATTGGGTAGGTATTCAAACTTTAAACAAATTTTGAGTTGGCCATGGTTGATTGACAGTTTTCTATTATTTTTTATTAATTCATTATTGTGGTATACTCCAAATTGGTAACAGTTCTCTCTCCAATGGCACTACAGCTCAAATAGAGCTTTGGCCTCCTCCAACCTTGCCGATCCCACACTGATCTTTTCCAAGAACTTCCTTTTGATATTGCGCCCTGCATTTTACTATTTAGGGCTCTTTTTGGCAATCTTTAGGCCTCGATTCTCACTACATGAGTAGCCCTTTCGAATTAGCAACCAATATTGTTTATTAATTCAGTAATCAATTTACACCAAATTAGCAATAATGAATTTTAGTACTGATGAAATAGTAGATATGATCTGAATATTGGAAATGCAATAAAATTGCATTATTACCTAGGCGACAACCTAGAACAGAACCCTGAACGAAGAAAAAGTAGTCTGACAGAGAAAAACGGAATGAATATGTTGAAAGTAGCTACCAAAAACCCACACACAAGTATAGTGAGTATTTCCAAACAACAAGAACTTAGTTATTACTCTGCTAAAACAATTATTCAGCAGAGAGATTTTTTTGCTTATAGCGTATTTGGATATGAAGCTACATTCTATCGAATAATCATCATCCCGTTTCGTTGAAATTTCAGACAGAGTGACAAAGTTTCCTTTCTTAAGTTCGTGATTGTATACTCATACTGGGTCACCTCGTTAAAAAGTTGTTCCAGTAGCATGCATGTCAAGCCTGGCGTTGACTTTATCACTTTGAACATTCAAAGTTTTACCAGCAAATTCTTATTTTTCTTTAAAAATTTCGATGTACGTTAGGGATTAATATTCAGGGAAGTCTGATCATTATCTTCTTCCTGTTTAACAGTGGTCATCCAGAGACTTACTTCATTGGCTATATTCATTTTTTCTTCAAGCGAATACTGGCTTTGAAATTGTAATTCGTTCGAAGCGTCTTCGAATTTTTGTAATTGTTTATTTAACACATTCAGCAAAATTTATACCTGTTCTCTTAACTTTTATATTTCATTTTTACTAGTTGCTATTTGCTCCTTCAAATATGCAACTTCAGATTCCAGAATATCTCTATCTTTTCTGTGGTCCGTTATGGAAAATCGATTTTATAGATATCTATATCCACTAGTATTTCTAGTAGGACTATTATGGACCATTATGGTTGAAATGGAATAAGCGCTCCGATTACATTACAAAAATGCTAAATAGAGTACTAATCTCAACCGAGGAGTATGAAGTGGCGAAAAGCATTTCCAGATCTCGCCGCAGAACCGCAGATAACCAACATTCTATTTTATTCTAAATTTTATCCCATACTGCAAAGTGTTCAACAAAAACCTCGAAATAAAAATGAATTGATGATGTTTTAATAGCAATTTTAAGGTGAAAAGTTACGCATAATGGAAGTAAAACTAAATTATCTGACAATAGTACCTGTTCTCATCATCATATAACTGAATCATTGGCGGATAATCCGGTTTGCATCCAATATTTGTAAATATTAAGCGATAAAATTATACAGTAGTAAGCGATCATAGCGACGATATAGAGTTTTACCGGTTAGTGTTCGTATTTTTGTTATTTCCATTTCCATATTTGTTGTATGTCTGTTATTTTCATTATTCTTTGTGTTCTAATTGTGTCAAACCTTATTTTTGCAGTGCATATCATAATGAAACATATTATTGTCTTGTATATTGTAGTTTTCATGTCTATATCAACATTTTTATTTCTCTACAGTTTAAAGCTTTTTTCCCCCATTATTAATTTTACTAGATTTGTTTTATTTGTATAATTAAAACTTGTAATACCGATTTTTCTTAAGCCAATCCTGGAAGCTCAGGTAAGGTTGTAGCTGTCTTTTTGATGAACTGCATGAGAAATGAGAAGAGGAAATGCAATGGAACTGGGGAAAAGCTAGGAAATGTTGCAGAATTATTATACGACATCTTTACGGCTGTCGTCTCCATCCATCCACTCAAAGGGTAGGAACGCCTTTAATTTATTCACTCTATATTGTAGTTCTTAGTTTATAATCAAGTTTTGCGTCAATCACGTGCTTGCTTCCTTGGAATTTCGTAAAATTTGTTACAATTTGCCACTTTGTTGTCGGCTGTAAAATCTAAAACTATTATATCTAAGAGCAGAAGATGGATAACCAAGTAATCATTTTTAGCATGATAATAAAATGTGAACTTTCGTTTAAAGTCAACTTTTTAGAGAGAAAGTAGCAATAATATTACACTAAATCAACTAATGAATGTTGGGTGCTGAAAAGTTTAAAAGTTCTGTAAAAAATTGGTATAAAAGATAAAAAATATTATATCCCATAATTTATTGGATAATAGAGATAAGTAACAAATAAAAGCAAAATAAAACTTGGAGCTCAAGTTACTGGAACAATATGTGGTTTATACTAGATCTAATAGGAGGATTTTTGGAACATTATTTTTTGGATTTAGTAAACATTTAAATAACATATGAAGATTGATTGATTTTAGGAAGGAATTTCAAACTATGGCATATTAATATGAATATTATATATAACTATTTAAAACGTTCATTTATTTCGATAGTGTTCAATAAAAATATATTCAATGGAACACAATAATAATATGTCCTCTAACGTCATGAATTAAATTATTCACTTAGAGATTTGAAGAATACTAGTCTTGAGCCAAATGATATACCATTTTTTCTGCAATAACTTACCAATTCAACCATAAATCTAATGCTATGAATATTTAGTCTCATATGGTGCCAATACCAGTACCCCACAATTTGGACTAAGACTATTGTTCTTTCACTTCGTATACCTCAAAGACCCCGTCCAAATCCCGAGACCTACAGACCCATAAGTTTGACGTGCTCCATGGGAAAATTACTAGAAAAAATCGTCAATGCAGCGCTCACCTGAATACCTGAAAATTCAAAGCTACTGATAAATAAAAAAATCGTTTTAGACAAAATCGATCAGGTATAGATAATATACTAGAATTAAAAAGCGATATTCAGGAAGCTCTAGCAATGCGACAATATTGTATAGCAATATTTTTCTGCCTTATAACAATTTCTGTCTAAAATAAATTAAGTGATTGGGGCTCTGATTGTATTACCCTAATTAGTCTATATAAAGCATTAATTAGATCTAAAATAGGTTATGACTCGTAACAATGGCAACGATCCCGATTAAAAGAAAAGTAGAAGAATGGGATATAGTAGAAGGGGAAATCTTAACATATCATAAATATATCCTGTACTAAATAGGGGAATACAAAAAAATTAATGACGGAAAACAAATCAAATTCATTGACAAGAAAAAACTAAAAGAAGAATTACAGGGAATAAGGAAACCCCCAAATAATTTTAAAACTAGATATGAAGCAATTAAGGAGCTAGCCGAAAAATGTTGCCCAAGGGAAGAAGAGTAAGTACCCGCCCATACTCGTGGACAGATAACATAGAAGTTATAAGAAGAAATTACAACAAATTAAGAAGAAAACTTACCAGAGACAGTAAAAAGATCCGACTAGTAGAAGAGGGAGGCCGAAAGACCAAAAGTCTTAAATAAAGAACTAACCAGAGAAATAAACGGCGAAAAGCGAAGGTGCTGGAAAGAACTATGCAAAAGTCTAGAAAATAATATCTGGTGGGAGGCATATAAGATTGCAGCAAGACAACTCAAAGGAAAAACCTTTAAAATAAAGGACAGCTGCAGGAGAGAACTGGCGGAAGCACTGTTTTCGCAAAAAGCGGAGGAAACCTTCCAAGTAATAACTACAGAGGCACCAACAAACGGCTTTACTATGGAAGAACTAATGCAAGCAGGAGAGGCACCCGGACCTGACAGAATTGCGTCGGAAATTATAGAAACCATTATTGAGGAAAAGGCTGAATGGCTGAAAACATAATGTACGACGTCATTAAAAGAGACAAATTCCCCACAATATGGAAAGCGGCAAACCTTATCCTAATCCATAAATCTGGAAAATAAATGGAAGAACCGGGTGCTTTGAGGCCAATATGCTTGCTAAATACACTAGGCTAGCAATTCGAAATCCTTATAAAGTGAAGGCACGAAAAAAAATAGAAGAAAAGGAAGACCTGTCGGACCGCCAGTATGGGTTCAGAAAAGGCAAATCTGCCATAAATACCATAAACAAGTTAGTAAGGAAAAAAGAAGCATGCAAGGGTAGGTGGATGGTGGCACTCTTTCTGGGCATCAAGAAGGTATTTAACAATGGGAGCTGGGAAAAATTTATTAATTTACTTATTTTCAACGGACTGCTGCCCAATAAGATTAACAATGTTTACAATGTATACAATAAAACAAAAAAATATAAGTATAAATATCACAATATTAAAGGTATAAATATCACAAATCTAATCACGTAATTTAGTTTTACACATCAAAATGATGATTATCTATTCCACAGCCACTCAAATAAACATATGCCTGAAACCAGAAACGAATTTCGCCTTCGTTGCAAAAAAATCTAGATCTGGGTGAATATTTGCCAATCTTAGTGCTCGAGATAAAAATTATTATATGCATAGTTGGTTTTGTGAAGAGGAACATAAAAAGTTTGGTTTAATCGTGTTCTACTGAGAGGTACATGCAGACCAACCTATTCAAGAAGCTGAGGACACAAGACTGTAGAATTAATTATGCCATAAAGCATCTTTGCATCTTTAATTAATCGTCGGTCCTCCAATGAGAGAATACCAAGTTGAGTTTCAATTTGATCATAATTTACTTGATTTAATTCAAAAGGTATACTCTGTTTATATGCTACATATTTCAAGAACTTGTGTTGAACTGTCTGAATTTTTGATATGTAAATATTGATTGAAATATTGATAGGATATGTAAAGATGGAGACCATACACAAGAACAATACTCTAGAAGGGGTCTGACTAAAAAACAATATAGTAATTTAATCGCTTCAATATTCTGAAAGTCTCTAGTGAATCTTTTTAAAAACCCAAGCATTTGTAAAGACTTGGAAATTATTGACATATACTGCGATTCAAATGAAAGTTTAGAGTCTAAATTAATTCACAGATCACGAATTTCGGTAACCCAGTCAACAAGAATTCTCTGTATATTATAATTATATTCCAGATAAAAAATTATCAGACTATTAGAAGAAATGGAAATATCCCCATACCTGCAGAACTTGATGAGTAATTATTTTACAAGAAGCATTCATATAAGTAAAGATGACACAATAAAGACATCTACGGGAGTGCCACAGTGCTCGGTTCTAGGTCCGTTGCTCTGGAGTGTACCCTATAATAACATATTGGAGATAAACCTAGGAGAGGGAATACAGGCAATTGCTTACGCAGACGACCTGGTCATACTAGTGGATCACTTTAAGAGTAGGCCCATAATGGATAGGGCAAACACAGCCCTTTAGCGAATTAGAAAGTACCTAGAGGAGAGAAAAGTGACGCTAGCCACACAGGAGAAGGAGTCCATAAACTTCAAGGGTCCAAGACTTTAGTCTGGTAGGAGAAAATATCCTACCTGTCAAGAAAGTCAAATATCTGGGCGTAATAATACCAAACAGAGCTTCGGTGAACACATGTGTATTGCTGCCAAAAAAGCCAAAGTTAACATAAGAGGTCGGTGGAAAGGTGGAAGGAGAATTCTCATGGAAGTGGTCCAGTCCACCATACTATGCGCCGTACCAGTATGGCAGCAGGTAATGCATAAACAAAAATACAGAAAAATTCTGGAAAAGGCTCAGACGAAGGCCCTACCGAGGGTCGTCTGCGAGACAGTTGCATTACAAGTGATAGCAGGGGTGCCACCAAATCACATACTAGTGAAAGAGAAACCAATCACGTACGGCATGAGTGAAAATGACAAAGCATACGAAAGAGGTGTGACCAACGCGAAATGGCAAGAAAACTGGGAAAACGAACATATGGCTGAATGGACACGAACACTCATACCGGACGTGAGAGACTGGGTAGGACACGGCCATAGGTAGTGAGGTAGTGACTAACTACTTCTTCACAAAGTTCCTTACGCAGCACGGCTCTTTTAGAAAGCAAGAAGACGCCAACTGCGTTTACTGCGGGGTAAACGACACGGCAAAACACTGTGTGTTCGATTGCAAAAGGTTCACGAACGAGAAAGGGGAGCTATACAAAAGTGTGGGAGAAGTTAGGGCGAATATCATAGTGGAAGTGGCGGGAAGAGGAGATAGTAAATACAAAGAAATCCTGGGGCAATAACTAGAATAATAAAAAGGAAAGATATCCTAGAAAGGGAACGACAGCAGGCATAAACGCTACGGGGACAAAAACAAAAGAGAAAGAAGCGTCGCATACGAGTTAGGACGGTCTAAATAAGACTAGCCCCGTATGCATAGCTGAGGGTAGTTTTAGTTGGTAGGGCATAATGAACGCACCTGAGGGCACCACCTCCGAATGGGGAAATCAGGCATATTCTTTTACTCTTAATCCAACACATGTTTTAGAAAATATTTACACTCTCAACAAAAAAAAATGATTATGCCTCTATTGTGTACATAGCTGCATCCGACAGGACACTGAAACCGTTAGATAGTATACTAAATGCAGCACTAAGACTTGCCTTGGGAGCATAAAGAGCAACACCGCTAGAAAGTTTCTACAGTGAAACTAGAGAACCATCTTTACTACATCACCGCAATTATTTAAAATTCACACGTGTAACTTCTATATCTTCCAATCGAAAAAGGCCTCTGTTTGATAATACATTCAATAATAAATTGATGTTCCAAAATAGATAAAATTCACACAAATTTTTCTACATGAGAATTTCGATTTTATTTTAGCTATTTAAACCACCAATTTCCAAATATATTCCAAATAAATTTGGACTATCCTCCACCTTGGAAAACCGGTATCCCCCAAATAAATTATAATCTTACTGCATTTAGTAAGCATTCAACAAATGCGGCTGTTTTTAGAAATAACCCCAATTCAATCAGAGACAACCACGGAGAAAGTTGATACAGGATATTTACAGATGCATCCAAATGTAATACAGTAGTTGGTGATGCATATATAACACCTGACAATCTATTTCAATTAAAACTTTACAAATATTTCAGCATTTTCTCTGCTGAACTTTATGCTTATATTTTTTAATTATAATTTTTAATACTTAAAACTCTTGAACATGTCAACAAAAATAAAATTCTAAAATGCTTGATCCTGAGCGATTCCCTTGGTGTTTTACAAACCTTAAATCATGTGTATCCTAAAAGCCCCCTAGAAAAAATAGTAAAATCTGAACTAAAACAGGCTCAAGCAACGTCATATGGATCCCATCTTATATTGGTATGGATGGAAACGAAGCAGAAAACCAGTGCGCTCGTAAAAGTTTGCTAATGGGGTATCTAAAGTGTACTACTAAAGCGATCTGTGATCTCAGGAGATTAAGACTGAAAGTACGCCTTGGTGAAGACTCTAGAAAAGATATATTAAAACTGCAAATTCGGCATAATTTAGCCTTAACACTTTCACTACTTATCAAATATTCTACACATTTTCACACAATTTGTGCTACATTTTATATCTTTGTATTAATACTTAGATATATACATGAATTCATAAATATTAATATATAATATTTCCCGCCCAGTTAGTTCACGAACTAAACATGAAAATATTGAAATAGCTATAATGGTTAATGATTTGTAATCAAAATTATATATCTAAAGTTTATTGCTATGAAAATAGTGTTTTAGATTTCTCGAAAAACTGCGTGCACCTGATATTCAAAAAGTTCTGAACTCTTCGAAAACATGGTTTATTTATCGTCTAATTTAAAATACAAACCACCCCTAACCGCAACTAACTTCAGCTACTAACAACAGTCTAATGATAACAAAATGCAAATATGTATTTAAGTGGCTGGATGGTATGGAGTAACTTTAACATACAAGAGATAATGTGTGGCATAGTAAACTAGTCAAGACGAATAAGACGGCTAGACACAAGAGTAGACCCTATGGGTTAATCACAGCTTCAATTCCGCAAACTAATTTGCATTTGTTCTTGTTTGCGCTTGGTTTGAGAAGAGACTCAAGACATATAAAGCAGGGCTGTGGATAGTTGCACCACATGAATAAATATAATTCTTTATTGTAATAATATTATTTCAAATGTATTATTTTTTCCAAGAATAATATCCTCTCATATTTCGCAGGCACAAATAAATAATTTTATTTTTTTGTTTACGTAGTTTGTTACCGAGTTAATAATAAAAATCTATTTTGATATTACAATTTTTTACGGGTAAATGTGGACCTTCAGTCAATTCAAACTATCCAGTCCATATTTGGATCCTTCAAACCATGAAGTTAATATTGTTGAGTTAATGACGTTGATTGCCATTGAGATAATAATGTTTCAATCCATTTTCATTTACAATAAACTATATACATAACATACCTTATATAGACGAATATGGGCAGCAACGATCCAAACAAGAACACATAATTAAAAATCAATAGTTAGATAAAGTATTACAAACAAAGATCTAATGTATTATTAATATAATGTAAAGCATTTTCGGTCGCATTCACGACATCATCGGAACTCATCGAAAACTCCAGGGAATCGCCTTCGGGGGCATTCTTCAACAACATGACGGTCTGTCTTTGCCCACCACAGTCACACTCAGGAGTAAGGGCTTTTCCCCATCTATATAAGCTGTCAGCATATCTACCGCTACTTGTTCTTATTCTGTTTAGCGTTGTCTATGTATTGCGGGTCAGTTCAAAGCCTGGCGGTTTCTGATCGATACAGACCATTTGGTTTGCTTCCTGTGGTGAGTCGCTCTTCCATTGTCTTCTCCAGGCGTTGGTGAGTTTCAAATGTTCCTGATGTAAGGAGTTGACTTTTAGCAATGGAGGATTTCTGGAGCGCAGTCGGTTTATTTCTATATCAAGCTTATCATGGTGGATGGGTAGTTGATAGTTAGCCTCGATTTTTTGATATTCTCTGAGAAGAGAATGATTTCTTCGCAGTTTCGGCGGTGCAATGTGACTCAGAATGAAAATGAAGACTCAGATCCAAACTTATTTATTATTTATATAATTAAAGCACGTTGATTTGGAGCATTGTAATCAGACTGGTTTATGACAGTGATCACAAAATTATTTCGTCACGCGGTGTGATGAGTTATAGCACAAAACATGCTTTGCATTTATGTAACACAAAATTAAAAATTTTGTTTGCCATATTTGTTTCTTTGGTTTTGAGAACGATTTCCGAAGTGGAAATTGAAACGTCAATAAATTTATTTTAACCTTCAATTGTGGCTTATTCCCAATAAAATAGTATCTACTTTAAAATGCCATAAGAAAACAGCTTCAGAACAATATATTTGCTTCTTATTTACCACAATTTCGACCGATAGTTCCGCCAAACTCGCAAACTGTGTGTGGATTTGCTAAACCAATTGCGCTGTTAATTTATTATCAAATAACAATTTTAGTCGTATTTCCTTATTGCGGTCAAAAAATTGGAGTTAACCCAAGGAATGTCCAGAACACGAAAAAATATTTTGTAGCAAAAACGGAATCGTGCAGTCTCACAGACTGAATTGAAACTAAACATATTTGTAGTTTAAAAATACGTTACAGAATAATATTGAATCTCTGAATCTTTTGTTAATCGGGGTAAAATATTTAATTTCTAGCAAGTTGTTTGTGTTTATATTGTGGCGATTTTCACGTATATATTATTTTATTCGTTAAAATTTGTCACTATGCTGCTGATAGTATGCAAAGATAAATATCTCTGTTTACCTTCACAAAATAATTTCAAAATATGATATTATTTGTCTTAAATCTTAAATTAAAAATAAAAAATAAATTGATATTCCCCATTGGTATTCCCCAGAGGGGCCTGCGTACGAGCATTGATTATAAACCACACCACGAGGTAGCAGTATATACAGTTCCTCATGACTTACCCTTATAAACGCTAAGACAATATGCTTATTACAAAAAAAAATATGGCACATCAGGCGGTCAGTAGACTAAAATTAAAAGTTAAATAAAATAATTTTATTATTTATTTATTATTTAAATAAGAGATACAGTTGTTGGAACAAAAACACGATGCATTTAATATGCATAAAAAGGTAAAGCAAACAGCTGGTCTTCTAAAATCCAACGCATCTTGCACACTGCAAGATCAACAGGGGAACATCATCACAGATAAAAATCAAGAAATATGCATATAGACCAAATCTATACAAGAACTCTTTGATGATAATAGGTCCGAACAACCTCTGTCCTACATATGTAATAACCACTAACCGATTACATCAGGTAAAGTGGGAAAAGCAATATCTTTCTTATGTCTAATCGTATAGTCTTCCTCAGTGTTTCACCCATAATATTTATATGAGTAATTATATCTGTAATTTACTAATACAATAAAAACTACATTTTATAGCTATTAGTTTTAAATTTGAAGAAAACTAATAAAGAATATAATAAAAGACTCTATAAATTATGTTTACATAGTATCAAACTTTAAAATATCAGTTTATCTCTTTTATCCCTGCCGTAAAAGATTAATTGGCACGTCCTGAGTGCAGTTCTCAAGCACCTTAAAACAACTGCGTTAATTTCAAGTAACATTTTATGGCAGCGCCTAACCCTTTCTCGCGATTTGTTACTTTAATTTAATTCGGGCCCCTCAGGTTACAGTTATCTACTTTATTTGCAGATTATTTTTTATTTGCGTACGTCTCACCAGCTAGGTGATGCGCCATGTGGGGTTTCACCTACCTCCGTCGGGATGTTGCGACAAGATGTAACTGCTTGTTTCCCTCTACACTGGGAATTTCGTCACAACTTGTGGATTAGCATTATTTTTGGCAGTTGTCACTCTTATTCTAAAAGGCGAAAGAGAGAAATTAGTAGACAAAGAAGAATGCGTTGGTTTTGGAGTTCTATTGGGAATTTAAAAACTGTCTCACGTTTTCTAATTACACAAGATCAAATTTAGCAAGCTAGATTCATTAAAAATATTTCAATTCTATTCTTTAAAAAGTGAATATATTTATATAGTTTATGTCCAATATTTTTGTGACATCCTAACAAAAACCGATACCATAATTTACAAAGTGTAATACACTGAAGAATAAGAGAGACAAAAGAAGCGTGCTATTCAGAAAAATAAAAAAAAAACAATAAAAAAGAAAGGACATCTGCAATTTGCATAAAAATGCAAATAACTAGCTGGAGTAAGAAAACGGACTACCTTAAATATACAGCTGGGTAGAGAGATTTGCAAATGACCATCAGATCTGCAAACTGTTCGTAGTCTTGAATAAATTTTTCAGAATTCCTTTCTATGTATTCCTTATTCCCTTCCAATAAAAAGCTTTTTATATGCATTATTAATTGGCGCTGTAAAAACATCGAGATCTTTTGGATATTCTTATTCTATTGTGGGGCTTAATGAGTCTTTTATTTGTTGAATGTATTGCCGATTCGGGTGCTCATTTCGGGTGTTATGCTTTGAAAGGCCTGAATGATTTTCGGCACGTTCATGCTCATGTCGGTAAATTTGTTGCTTCATACAACCCCATACGAAAAAGTCCAACGGTGCAAGATCAGGAGAACAAGGAGGCATTTTATGGTACCTTATGTACAAATAACTCTATCTGGAAAGGTAATGTTTAAAAAATCTAACACCTCCCATGCAGTGTAAACTGGACAGCCGTCTTGCTGCAACCAAATTTAATCCATAATAATAGGTAATGCTCGAACTGCTGGAATTATGTGATTTCTCAGGAGATCTAGGTATTTACAACTACACAAAGTCCCACAATGAAAAAGGGCCAATTACGTTGTCACCTAAAACACCAGCCCAGGCGATGACTTATTGACTATATTGTTTTTTGTAAGGAACACGTATATGTGCCTTTTTTCTGTACCCTTTGATAACAGATAGATTTTGATGGCCAGTTGACGAAAAAGAAGACATCTGTTAAAACGATTTTTTTCATGAAATCTTCGTCACGATTAGTGCGTTCCATCATTTTCCAGAGAAAATTTCCCGAGTTTTTTGCAATTTGTAGTAATGGTACTCGTTTCTTTTTAAAATATTTCGTGCAGTTCCAGCACTAATACCAGTTTCTCTTAAAATTAGGGTGCTGTTACAAGGAAAATTGATTTCAGCTAGACTACATACGGCAGTTTCACGCTGTTCACGTTCTTCATTGATTGCACGAGCTGGTTGATTTTCATCTTCATTACTATCCATGCATTTTCTACCAGTTTTTTCAAATTTAAAAATAATTTTGCCAATTGTAGATTGTGTTAGCATAGTATAAAAATTTCTAGGACCAAAATTTGATATTTTGTCAGGACCGATGTACAGCTATATATTTATTTAATTTATTATTTATGCATATATTTAATTTATTTCACAAATCGTGTAAACACCTGTCTGCTAAAAAATAGTAATTTTAATGGATTTGTTCTCTAGAGAAAAGTAAATACCTGAAAAACGAAGTCTTTATATCTGTTGAAAAGAATTTCAATATTTAATTCAGAATCCATTACTGAAAGTTATGAATTTCAATAATTTCCAAACCTCGGCGCCATAATTAAAAAATCCAATATTCACTAAAGAATATTTTTGTAGCAATAATTCACCCAGTTTTATCTTCTCATAAATAAACGCCCTAATAATTAAAAGTTTTTTCTCGCTTACAAAAAGATGGGACAATGTCCCAAAAGCTGCGAATGAATTTAGCTTTCGAACAACCCTCCTCGTCTGCAAAGAATCAGGACTATAAGGACGAAAGTACGAACCACGGGCACTCATAAATGACACTTGTAGGGTGCGTCCTGTGGGGTGTTAAAAATAGATTATATCACGCGCACGAGTTATGCCTTTTTTTGGTAAGATACATTGATAAACAACGAATTGGTACACATAATTTAATAATGCACAAAGTATCTTATACTCTTTTAAAACAAAATTGTGGCAGCCACTGATTAGCACTTTATTTTGTTGTTTGAGTGTAAAAATAAAATAAAAACATTCAATTACCTATTTATGCTAGATTGAGTTTTTTTTTGGGTGCCTGTGTATAAACAATAATAATCCTATGATAATTATAAGAAAAGAAATATAAATACATTTGTGTATATATATTCCATATAAAAAAAGTATCTTGATCAAAATAAGAAGTACTAACAGTCTCGAATATTCGAGATGTCATCGAAAAATCCCGAAATGTCTCGTAAAGTCTGGAACGTCAGAAAATTTATATAAACACAAGAGGTTGACATGAATAACAGTAGTGAGTTTTTGCCTAAATAACAGTAGTGAGTTAGTTGTCGTTCAGTTAAGGTATATAACAGGTTAAGGTTTGAATAAAGTGATTAGAAAGAAGTGCATCATTAGTGACAGCGGTGGAATTGAATGTTAATGGTTACAACTGCTGAATTTAATAAAGAAATGGATACGTTCAGACCTCCGAATGATTTTTTAAAATGAAAGAAGAGGAAGAGAAACGTAGGCTAGAATAAAAAGAAAAAAAGGAGAATCGTAGAGAGTTAAAGGAGAAGCGTAGATGAGAAGATAAAGAGCTGAAGGCGAAGCATAGACAAAAAGATAAAGAGCTGAAGGCGAAGCATAGACAAGAAGAGGAATGTGTGAAGGAGAATCGTAAACAAGGAGATACAGAGGATAAGGAGAGGCGTAGTAAAGTAGAGGTAGAAATCGTAAATAGTTTATGTCAAATTAACGAAAATTTTAAGATAGAGGTAAGTCAAATTACTAGTAGAATAGATAAGAGATAAGAGGAACAACAGACCAATATAAAAACGAGTTAGAAATTAAAATATACAACATCAAGACGATTTTATTAGTTATACATCTTTCGTTTAAAAATAAGATAGCTAAAGCAGCCAGTAGCATCTAAAGCAGGTTTTGTAAAGTCAGCTGAAAGTACAATATCACAAACATAACGAAAGACTGAAAGACTTTGAAGCAGATATTAAAAGATTATTGCATTTGGCGTACACTCAGGTAATACCTACAGATTTTCTGGAACAAAATGATATACAGCCATTCATAGATGAACTACAGTATGTCTAAATGCAATAAGCTCTTCGATTAGTACATCACAAAATGCACTAATATTAGCCCAGGAGTATAAAGTGGTAAATAGTATTTCCAGATCTCGCTCACAATTAACAGAAATAATATTTCGAGAAAATGAAGTCACTACCGCAGAAACCTATTTTTCCCAAGAAAACAGAAAAAATAATTAAAGATCAAAATCAGAAGGTCGCCTAGACGAACATCCAGAAGCCCGTCACAAAATCGCACTAGAAGTAATAGTAAATATAGGTCTCGATTTCCCACAATTAACCACAGAAAGGAAAAAGATTATCCAGAACCTGAAGTTGCTCATTTAAAGTAGCAACTAGCGATTAGTAAAGATAAATAGAAAAATTAAGAGAACAGGTGTCCATTTTGCAGAATGTGTTAAATGAACAATTACCAGAATTCCAAGATGCTCTGAATGATTTACAGATTCTCAGCTAGTGTCTGCTTGAACAAAAAGAGAATGTAACCGAAAAAGTAAGTCTCCGGATAACTACAGTTAAAAAAAGATAATAATTAGAATTCCCTAGAAAACCTTAAAAAGAATCAAAAGAAAGATAGTGACTTAAAAGTCATACCAGAATAGCTTAAAAATGGAATAAAACCTATTTGAAAAGAAATAAGGAAACACATTGGACCTATAAAGGCCTACTGGGTTCAACGGAAATCTCTACATCTTTGCAATGGTCTATCATATCGAAAGTAGAAAAGTCCAGATGGAGTACGTATAGTTCAACAATAATTGGTACTGACAAAATTCCACATTAAAAGTGTGTTGTAACAACTTCATAGTAGTCTTTCTGAAGAACAAAAGAATAGTTGCCAGAGTTCAATATAGATTTTATTGGGTCAATTGTAATCCGAGATGTAAAAGATTGGTCTAAGAAATGCGAGAAATTCGAAAGAAAACTTGCCCAGAGTTCGGGACAGATTTTATTGGATCAGTTGTGACCCTAGATGTAGAGGTCGAAATCGAAGAAATTCGATTTATGCAACGGTAGAAAAGGCCCTAGGACGAGAAGTCATGGAACAATGTATATGTTTCTGGAGAGAGAGCCTTTTGAACGACTTGCAGTGGGTATTTTCGGTCCACTTGCGATGACAGAGAGAGAGGGGAAAAAGGTACTTATTGGTCGCAATGGATTATTTTTCAAAATGGCCTGAAATTGTACCTTTTCTTAATCAAGAATCGATTGTAGTATGTTTTGTTACGAAATTATTTATCAAACCACTATCCAGCAGTTGTTTTTACCCACTTTGTTTCTTTAGCGGCGTTTTGTATGATGGTTTACGGGTTTACTATTCCTTGTTTATGTCCACGTGTTTTTGTCTGTTTTATAGTCTTATCTTTATATTTTTATAGATTCTGCGATTTTTCTTAGTTTCTTATTTCATATTTTCCATTTTTCGATCCTATTTCTTTTAACATCAGTTCATTTCAGTCATTTTTTTGCAAGGTAAAATTATCAGCCTGTGGGATTTAAACACTAAATGGTTGCTTTTTTATCTTAAAATGGCTTAGTTATGTTTTGTTGTTTATTGTTTTTATCATTCCATATTGTACTTTTTAAAATTTTCAGGTTGTAAAACCCCATTTTTCACCTTATTAAATTTAAATATCGAAAAATGGTTTAAAATATTTTTGTCATTGAATAAGGAATTTAATTTTCGTTTTACTATTATAATTATCTAAAATAATTAGTTTTCAAAATTATTGTACTTTTATTACACTAACTTATCTTCGGGGTCGGTTCTGTAAGACGACCGTAGCTCATATTTATGCTGAATCGGAAAGTAGAGCAACCCTTTTCAGATTATCGCACCCCAACATGATTCACTGAGTATATTTACATCTTTGTTTTCTATTAATAATTCTATTCTATTCGTATTTCTTCCCCTTAGTCAGCAACATAAAAAATCTTTTATTCTTTGCACAACTCGCAAACAAAACAAACGAAAGAGAGCTTGTGCTATAATTCGTTATCTGTACATTGTTGGTAATACTGCATAAGGGGTTGCAGTATTTAATTTTGTATCGTTAAGCAATGTTATTATGTAAAAAATTGGTTTTTTAATAAAACTACAAACTAGTTTAACTTGATTAGCAAAGTTTTTTAAATACATTTTGTTGTTGGATATAGTAATAAATATGTGGTTCGTTTTTCATAAAAGATGTGGCACATTTAAAGCAATAATTTAATCGTTTTGTCTGAGATTGACAGTACGTCAAAATGTAATTAACTGTAATTGGCTGTAACCGAATCTTTCTATTTGTAAGGATGTAAACCAATCAAAATTAAAACAAAAATCTGAACATATTTTCTTGTGCAATTTTACTTTTTAATTATTATATTAAACAAATAGTATTGTTTTTTAATACTTGGAAATAAAATTGTTCTAATGATGTAAACTTATCTATCTCACCCCTATTTACAATTAAAACATTTAAGCGGAATGGCCGGTGTAAGGCCGCCGTCACTTCCAAAGCACTACTTTCATTTATCGAAACTGTCAGCAAGGAGGCTACCTGTCCCCTTTCGCTCTGTCTCCTTTTTATAGTCTCAAAAACTGGGTATTTTTGAGAGGAACCCCGTTTCAGATAGCGCGTGGAAGACCATCATCGCTTCTAGTATGGCATCACTCTCAACCAAGCATTGCCTCCTTCCCCACAGTCTGATTCACGCAGTCTAACTCAGACAGTCTAACTCACGTTTCTACCTTTAACTAAAGGTAAGAGGGAACATCTTTCCCTCTTACCTTTGCCGTTGGTTCAGCTGTCTTTCTTCCTCTTCTTTTTTCTTGATCACTGCACGGATATGGTTGTGTACACTAGTCCAACCTGCTATATTTTTAATCAGTTTCTCAATCATTTCTCCCACTGTAACTAAATTCACACCTGCCTCTCTTTCCATTTTGTTTCTTTTTACTCTCCATCTCTTGCACTCTAACATCGTATATGTCACAGTGTCCGAGTGTCCGCAGTATAGACAATCATCCGTGTCAGCCCTTCCGAACCTAGAGAGGTAGGCCCTAAAATACCTTTGTCCTGTAAGTACCTGCGTTAGGAAATAATACGGTCGCCTGTGACCACAGTCCACCCAATCTCTTATGTTCGGGATCAGCATATTTGTCCACAGTGCCACATCCTCCGTGTTGTTCCATTATTCTTGTCATCTTTTCTCTTTCCTGTCTTCTTTCGGCCATAGTAAGGTCTAGATATCCTATATAGCTCTTTTCTTTCCACTGCTAAAACAGTCAGCGCAACACATCCAGTAATGGTCCAGAAGACTGCCGCCGATACAGTCCTGGAAACGCATACCACTCGCAGCAGACTTGCTCTGTCCACTCGTGTTATGAGCCTCCTGTAGGCCGTTATCTCTTCCACCCCACTTCAGACTGGTGCTGCGTAGAGGTCGATCGACTGCACAACACCATGTAAAGCCCTCCTACCTTCGGATTTGGATCCCCCCATATTGGGCAACGTATAATTAGACCCTGTTATGGTTTTAGGAAGATACTGCGAGAACAGATAGAGCCAGCGATAAAAGGCAAAATCGGGGAGTATTAGGCAGGCTTCACGGCAGGAATATCATGCATAGACCACATATACACACTGGAACAACTGTTGAAAAAAAAAGCAAAAAATAGAGATATACATTTGGCATTTGTGGACCTGAGAAAGGCATATGACTCTGTACCAAGGTCAGAACTATGGGAGGTAATGTACAAATTAGAAATACAGACGGAACTCATGGAAGCTACAAAAGCTCTGTATAAAGAAAATAAAGTGTCCATTAAAATGGAAACAAGAATCATAGGAGACTTCACCACAACAAAAGGGCTCCTGCAGGGTTGTTCCACATCTCCAACCCTATTCAAAATATACTTAGAGAAAGCCTTGACTACATGGAAAAGAAAATGCGAAGGCATGGGAGTACCGGTACGGAACGAATACCTATATACGTTAAGCTTTGCAGACGATCAAGTAGTGATTAGTGTTGCCCAAAATCGGTCTTGGTCTTGCAGTCTTGGTCTTGTTCTTGCGTTTTCGCAAGACCGAGACCAAGACCAAGACTGCCTAATTTTTGCAAGACCAAGACCAAGACTAACCGTGCAAGACTTGAGCAAGAACAAGACTAAGCCTGCGAGACTCTTGCGTCTTGCAGTTAGGACTGAGTGTGGTTTTAGGGAGTATAGTAGTTCGGGTTTATGCTTAGAGACTCTATAAGACGCAAAGAAGTATTTAACAAAAATTTGGAAAATTTTACTTGTGCATTACGAAAAATATCATAAACATACATAGCGTATCAAAATATTCATTACAAGAACACTTAAAATTTTGACACGTACTCAGAGGTCATAATTACAATCTAAAAATAAAATATTTCGTACATTCTTTCTCAGCACACGAATTCTTCGCTCTGAAATAAATTGTCCAGATTTTGATAATAGCTCCTTCTAATCATAAAATAATATCTTTGCTTTGCAACGCCGACAGTAATATCCTATCGAAACTTTTTAACAATGTGTCACCTTAGCTGATAAATAATAATAATAAGGTTAGCATATTTTTTCCTTATAATTTACTTACGAGGAATTTAAAACCACAAATCTTATCGGCCTAAGACTAAAACATCGTTTCTGCTGAGTGTGCGATGAGATTGCTAAAAGAGGCGGCTAATATTCAAAAGTAACGAG
The DNA here is from genome assembly GCF_040954645.1 of Diabrotica undecimpunctata. Lineage (NCBI taxonomy): Eukaryota > Metazoa > Arthropoda > Insecta > Coleoptera > Chrysomelidae > Diabrotica > Diabrotica undecimpunctata. The sequence continues at coordinate 56,826,380 of NC_092812.1, forward strand.
AAAAACAAACAGATAACGCCGATTACAGTGTAAACAAAATACCGATATATTTAAAGTAACGAAGTAACGATATATAATTCTCGGTTTGGTGGTATTCGGTACTTAGTGTATTGGATAGTAACGAATATAAAGTAACGAATAATTACTTTTTCGACATCACTAAACTTCATTCCCAATCAAGCTTTCCTTCGAGTCTAATGTAATAATTGTTTTTTATCTAATCCTTGTTGTTCTCGGAGTGTGAAGTTTACAATTTGACATGAGTGACGAAGATTCAAATAGTTCTAGTCGGAGTAATGAGAGTTGGAGTCATAGATCTAAAAGACTGAAAAGCAAATTTGATGAGTTTTTCGAAATAATTCATGCATCCCAAATTGCTTTGTGTAAATTGTGTCAACATAGAAAGGTTGAAATAAAAATGAAAAACAGGAACACTTCAGGTTTAAGGAAGCATCTAGTATCTTTCCACAAAAAGGAATCACAAATATTTCTTCCTGAAAACCCAAAATTAGGTGCAAATATCACAAGCTTTTTAATAACCGCTGGAAAAAGTGGACAGGTAAGAAAGAATATACTTATTACACAATTATATATATATATATATATATATATATATATATATATATATATATATATATATATATATATATATATATCCCAGAGCCCAGAGCCGCCAGCTCGGGGAAGACATTTTAGAGTGGTGGAGGACGCATGAGACTGAATATCCGACTTTATCGAAGATGGCCCGTGATTTTCTTTCAATACCTGTAACTTCAGTACCTGCTGAGAGATTAATTTCTAAAGCATCGTTAGTAATTAGAAAACATAGAAATAGGTTAAGTGATAAGTCAGCCAGATGATTACTTTGTATTAATTCTTGGTCAAAGGAATTAATATAAAGTAACAGTAATGTAAAAGGCTATTGTGCACTGTGTTGTATTTTATTTTTTATTTAAATAAATGGAAAATTATATAACTCTTCTATTCCATTTCATATAAGGTGAGGGTCCATCAATCCCTTTCTAGACAGATAATGTTCTTTACAATACGCTCAAGTTTTGTGTCATGAATTTGGTTATTTTGTTTTTTAACCATGTTTGTGCATACGTAAGCTTGTTAAAAGCAAACGTTTATTAAGAAGCAGATTGACTCCCGTAGGACATGGTAGATAGCTCAGTTAGTTAGAGCATAGGCACGGATCGCTTAGATCGTCGCTTCAAACCCTACCCGGTGTCAGTTGTTTAGACCTTTATTAATTGGGTTGGTCTTTTTATGGCTATGTTATTTCAAGCTTAAAATGTACCTACTGTGTTATGTTGTTCTAAGATCTAAAGTAACGTTTAGTAAATAGCAATAGGCTAATGGGTATTTGCGAGACTTGCAAGACTCTTGCTGCAAGACCAAGACCAAGACCAAGACTGGGAGCGCAATACCAAGACCAAGACCAAGACCAGGTATATTGGTGCAAGACCAAGACCAAGACTGTCTAAGTCTCGTCTTGTTCTTGCATTTGGGCAACACTAGTAGTGATTGCACAAGACCAAGACGACCTCAGCTACATGATTAAGAAACTACAAGAAGAATATACCAAGGCTGGAAGACATAGAAGATCTTTGATTGATGACAACGTAACAATCAAAGGAAAGGATAAATTCAAATACTTGGGGTTTATAATCACGAAAAAAGCAACAACAGAGGAAGAAATTACACAAAGATTAGGACAAACAAGAACAGCAATCCAACAACTTAACTCAGTATGGTGGGATAAAGACCTAAATATGAAGACAAAAACACAGATCTATAAAACATTAGTGCGAAGTATTATGACATATGAAAATTCGATCATAAACAAGAAAAACAGCAGTAAGGTAGTAGCAACAGAGATGAAATGCCTGCGAAGATGCTGCAGAGTAACAAGAATGGATAGGAGAAGTAATGACGAAATAAAGCAAGAACATCAATAGAAACAGACATACTAACATATATATATATATATATATATATATATATATATATATATATATATATATATATATAGAACAAAAAAGACTAAAGTGGTATGGACATGTAAGAAGAACTAGCGACAGCAGATGGATAAAAAGAATAACCGAATGGAGCCCCATAGGGAGGAGGAAAAGAGGACGACCCCGAAATTCCGGGAGGAACGAAGTAGACGACGCCATAAGTAAGAGAGGCCTAAACGATGGAGAATGGGACAACAGAGAGAGATGGAAACGGTTGAGCGAGGGAAGGCAGTGAATACTGTAGAATCCCTGAATATATATAGTTTTAGGGAAAATCTTAATAAAAAATACCACTAAAGAAAAAATTACCCCCAAATATGTGGAAAAAATAAATATCGAGACCTTAGAAAACGAAACAACCGGATGGCTATATCAAAGACGATTGGAAGATGAATTTAAAGAAAACGGCATGTTAAAAGAAAATAGAGTAGATCAAAGGGAAAACAATAAAAAAGAACATAATAACCGCTGCTAAAGAAAACATTGGAACCCGGAAGGTTAATGTAAATGATGAAGGGAAGATCAAAGCCAAATTAAAACTTTAGCCTATGAAAAACGAAAAGCGTATATCCACTATCAAAGTAATAAGACACCCACAAATTAGGTACCAGTACTATGCAACCACAAGAAATAATGCCAAATGAGAAATCTAAAGAGGGAATACTGGTTTAAATTCACAAAAGAAACGGACGAAGATACAGAGATCGATGAAGAAGATGGAGAGGTAGAAGACGAGCTGGTAACAATAACGGAAGAAAAGGTGATAAAGAGATATTGGGGATAATCCAAAACAGTGAAATTAATTTCAAAAATAAGACACAAATCTAATTTTTTTTATATCTATGACTGCTTGCTGCTTGTATCAATCGAATCGTCAAATGTACTGTATTTCCAATTAAAATTGTAGTTTATTTTCATTAAATACAGTAGTTAATATGGAAATACCAGAACAAAATAGTTTGAGAAATAAAGCGTTTAATTCTTATTTGGGTAGTAGTTTTAATTTTTTAAGACTGTTAATTAAAATATTGCAAATACCTATTCGTATACTTGACAAATAAAATTTCCGTACTAACCTGAGGGCTGTTAACGTTTAAATTCCATAAAAAGTACTATTTGGTGCATTTGTCGCATAAATTATTATTATTAAAACATATAACCGTGGTTACATTATTTAAAATTCGTTTTAAAATGTGATAAAACCAATTTTCCGCCTTTTTATTTTTATTTTTAAATAACTTTTTTATTTGATTTAGAATGTTTGGGTAAATCAATAACATAATTGTTTTGCCTTGTTGTTCTTGGCCCTCGATTATAAATTTAGTGAACCCTTTGGAACGACATCAAAATCCAGTTAGCCCTTAAACGCCTCTCTAAAGCTATCGATTTCCACTTTCGATTTCAGTCCACATGGAACTTTAGTACATATGTGTATCAGAAATTCATATTCGCGTCTCCTAAAATGTGAGAATAGTTTTTGTGGGGAACTTCTCCTAATCTGTTTTTTATAGCTAGGCATACACGAAAAATAAAAGTTTCAATAGGAAAATATATAAACCAGTATAATATTTGCGATTGTGGTTAAAATAAATTCAATAAAGGCAAAAAAGGTTAAAAATTAACACCAGGAAATTGTTTTAAACGAAAATATCAAGATAATAAATCTATTATTTTATGTATAAGGATTTTATTATCATTTTAGACCTTTCCACACTGCTACCTGAATGATTATATGCATATACCCTTCATCCCTGAGAACAGTTAACTGCAATATATACCCTACATCCCTGCAAACTGTACGAAAACTACCACTAGTTATGTGATGAGAACTCCCTATCTTCAACAACGATTAAACCAAGCGAAGACCAAGTCGCAGCCTAAATCTAAATCAGAAACTAGGGGCCAGGTTATTGACACAGATACTAATATGACACACAGTAGCAGAAAAGCCATCTACGTCAATGTAACTCCAAATCAGATAGCTTTACAACTTCTATAGTACAGTAATCTACGTTAACAAGGACAAAAAGACAATGGACGAACTGGACATCAATAATACAGAACTTAAGATAGGTAAAGCAGCAGGCTTAGATGATATCAGAAATGAAATGCTTAAACGTATGAGCAGTTTTTCGAAAACATGGCTAATAAAATTCATAAATAAATGTTGGGCACACACTAAGATTCCAAAATTATGGTAACAATCTGAATTGGTAACTGTATTAAAACCAGGAAAGGATCCAGAGGACCCAAAATGCTACTGCCCTATCACTCCTGTGTTCTTTCATAGAAGAAAACCTTATGGAGAAACATGCAGACTTTAAAGGAGGAAGGTCATGTACTAGCCAAATACTTAATCTTACCCAATATATCGAGGATGAATATCAAAAGGAATTAAAGATCATTTAAGTTGTATTAATTGATCTAACGGCCGCATATGATACTGTGAACCATCGAATACTCCTGAAAAAATGTACAAAATAACAAAAAGCTACAAAATAGTCATCGGATAAATTTTTTATTAACCATGTTAAGTTACAGTGAAAAACAAGTAGACCAAAAAACGGACTACCACAAGGAGGAGTACTCTCGCTAGACCTTTTCAACATATACACTAATGACCAACCAATCCGTAATACGTCAAAACATTTATTTATGCTGATGATCGTAAAATCGCCTATCAGTTTAGTAGTCTTCTTCTAACATCTTAAGGACGAGTTTGAATCGTTGTTAATATACAACAGGGACAATCAGCTGCATCTAAATTCACAAAAAACACAAATCACCCTCTTTCATCTAAACAATAGGGAAGCTCACCGTTCAATGGATTGGAGTAACATTGTCCATTCCCACAGTACCTTAGAGTTACGCTAGATAGAACATTGAGCTATAAGTAACACATTAAATATAAAAGCTAAGACCCAAGATAGAAATAATGTGCTACAAAGACTAACAGCCAGATGGGAGCTAACCCAAGAGTGTTATTAACAACAGCACTAGCACTCTGCTTATCAACAGCAAAATATGACTGCTCCGTTTGGGAGCGATGAAGACACGTTTATAAAATAGATAGTGTAATAAACGAGGCATGCCGACTGGGTGACAACGTTAAAAGTTTAAAGAAGCCAGTGTTGCAATAAAAATATAGTCAATTTGCAAACCAATGCACGAAAAAATCAAAATTAAAAAATTGGTAGTTGTACCACTATTGCAATCAGCAAGCGATACACATATTCTAAATGCCAAGTACAGCATTTTTAAAAAATTCAAATCAATTTAAGTACCACGATTTAGCAATAAATACAAAAATTAGACTTTTCAGATGTTTTTGCACAAAAGCAAAAGCATTAAAATTGCAATAGGCCGATCATATTATTACAATAATCGAAATGATGGTGTGCTTCTATTAATATTACCAGAAAATAGAAATGGTGCAAGAGAGCCTGGTAGAAGCAATATTTCCTTCTTACAAATAAAAAATGTAGACATTAATCTACACTCAAAGAATTTTATTTCCAGGTAACAAAAAACCAAAAAATGATTAATTTGTCAAAAATTTATGTCTCTAAAATTATTTTCGAGCTGAAACTCGAAACGCTAGATTACATATTTATAATTTCATTTATGCTCGATTATCAAAAATGTAATAAATAAAATAATGTAAACATTTCCATTCATTGTATTGAATCTAATACAAATGTGTGCTACAATAATACTCCCAACGTAGAGAAGTGGCTGGTACTTATACACTGCATCTCATATTTCAGCACCCAAACTAATTAAAAGAGCATGGTACTTAAAATTTATTGCCATATATCAATTAGAACAGTGTTTTAGTTGGTTTTAAACGTTTAAACTTTGCTACAGTTTAATCTATTCGGTATATTCGTGAGATAATTTACTGCACAAAAAGTAGTAAATTTTTTAGGTACTGATACTTCTACTTTAGTATTAATATATTTTAATAGTTTTTAAGTTTTAATTTTCTCAGAGAATATGCCGTTGGTATAATTAAATAAAGTCATTAAAATTATATTGTGTTTTTCTTTTTAACACTTTCAACTATTTAACTTATTTAAAAATGACTGAAATTATCCTTGAGTAGCATATCATATTAAACCTCCCATAAAATTATGCTATTTTCGTATAATTTTTAGGGATATGTTATTATAAACCACTCTTTTTATTCATATTGACTTGTATGAACCATATAGAGAATAAGTTAGTAATGGGCTAAAGTGTAAATAAAAAACGATTAACCATAAATTGATGTTAAAAATTGCAAATACAGATACTTACGATATATTTGAAGAAGGTCAATGTATTTTACTCGATACAATAATTATAGGTCTAAGAAAGCAAAGAGAGTTCATAGCTAAAGATGGTTAAAAACCTTCTTTTATTTAGGTATGTTGCCTTTCGTTCTTCAACTTTGCCCCTTATTCTGTCAGAAGACTATCATTCTATCCCTTTCTAGATCAACATATGTTTATTCCCATCGGTGATTTGTCTTTGGCTCTTTTAACTATCTTGTTTAATGGGCCTATTCCATTCTTCTTTGCCATCTAGATCCACTCATTTACTTTATCCATACCGCATTTTTTTTTTGTCTATTTTATTTTTGTTGGGTCTGTCAATGTTTTTCACATTATTCTTTACAGGATGGTTGTTTAATTTGTTTCTAAATATCTTCGTGTTGTGATAGCTTTAGGTCTTATTTTGCTGTGCAATTTTTTTATTTAAACACAAGAAATATTGCATTAAGCAGAAGTATATAACTGTTCAATTTTTTTGGTGAGAGCTATTTTGAGATGTCTGTAAGTTAGTGAGATCTTATTTCTTTCATGAATTGCAAACAATCAAGCAGAATATGCTTAACGGTCAGTAGATCAGAGCAGCTGGAGCAGATTGGTAGTGGTTCTTTGGATATTAAGTATTAGTTTGAAAGATTTTTGTTTTTTTTGTAATTTTTCCCAATGATGTTGCCATGTTAGTAAAATGGATTTTAACTAGGTTTTCTAGATCGGTGTAAGGATATATTTTCAACTTTGCAGTGTGGTTTGAGCTCATTCGACTTTTGTTTGCCAGTTGGTCTGTTTTTCCATTTCTGTAGATGTATGTGATATATAAAAGTTCTGTTTAAATGGGTATAAAAAAACTATTATAAATGGAGATAAAACCCATTAAGATTCCACTGTGAAGTAAAGGAAATAGGAGTGGAGGTGGAGTCTTCTGTAGAAGAGAGATCATTGGGGTTTAGATTTTGTTCTAACCTAGTGATTTTTAATTTTGAATTGTGGGAATGACTGTTAACAAAAGGATCTCAACTAGCTCGGTAGTTTTATTCGAGTAATCTTTTGAAATTATTTTAGGATGTTTGGCATATAGAGTGTTTTCCAGAAAGTCACATACTTCATTACAATTTAGGATACATGGTGGAGATCTGTTTGCTACTTTGTCTGTAATTGACTCTAGAGAATAGAATATCTAGAGAAATCAAAAGTTCTTCGGGGGAATTTCTGGTAGATGTTTTCGACGTTGTCTTTGGTTTTCTTACTACAGGAGGAGTAAAGATCTGTGAATCGGTCTGTGGGGTATTTTCGTTAATGTCTGGAGAAGATCAGATGAGCCTATTTAGTTGATTGGAGACGTCTGTAATAATTAGAGATGGTGATATTTCTACTAAAGTAGAATTGCTGATGTTAGAGGTTGATGATGTTGGGGTTTTTAAGGAGGATATTTCACTTTTATTATTTATAGATCTTGTCACGTTACTTTCCAGAGTTTGTTCTGTTTGGATATTAGATGCATTTACTGGAGTTAATATGTTTTGGAAAGTTTCTGGGTGTGCATTAAAAGTGGTTGGATTAGCTTTGTCAGAGCATTCTACTTTCTGGTAACCAATAGTCTGGCAATTTGTACAGTTAAATCCTTCTATAGAAAAGTATAATCGGTAAGTGGTATCGTCATAAGAGATGATGAAAGAATCAGGAATAGACATATTTTCTAAAGTTGTGATAAATATATGCCTTCTTAAACTCAAGACAAGACTTTATTCACTTCACAGATATTTCTACCTCTAAGAACATCATTTTAGAGACGGCGTTCATACCCATCTTATGAAGTGCTTGCTCAATTAGCGTGTCTGGAACAGTAGGATAAGCAGTTGATATTACTAATCGTTAAGCTGGGGTGATGAATCTTCTTATTTCTACTTGAGTTTCTTTTATATTAACATATTTGTGGGTATGAAGCAGTGAGTCCACTGTATTTTTAAAAGAAAAATATAAACATATCCTATTGTTGGCGATTCCTAAAGCGAAGGATACGTTACGTGGACCAACAAGTAATCCGATGGTTACGATGTAGGTACTCATGAATTTAAATTCCTTCAATACTGGAAAGGACTATGGCTTGGTTTTTCGATGGATCTTTGAATATGTTGGCAACACTGGAATATGTGAGAGAATATGTCAGATGTGAGATAAAGTGTGCTTAATAATACGGAGACGCTTCAAGTACGGCCCTGTCACCAGCTCAAAAACTGAGCTGGTGACCTATTAATAATATAGATATTATGAGGTGGTTTTTGGTACTCACATGGAGGTATCACCATAAATGGTGTTGTATCAGTGAACATTTGATGGGTTATTGAGTATTTGGATAAAAAATTTTTAAAAGCTTGCAAGATAAGGAAAGTATGTAGGGAATGTTTGGGGAGATCTTTTACAGAGGTATCTATTTTTGGAGGTTTGTTTGTCCAGTGAGGAACATTTGCATTATCTGTCATAGTAAGACTGAACTGGTTTAATTTAAGACCAATACGTTTTGTTTACTCAGAAAATGGAGGCATTTTTCTTGAATTTTTTTAAAGATCAAGAAATCTGTTACATCCACGTCATTGTCGATTACCACAAAATATTCTGTCTTTTTTTAAGTGATGTTGATTACCCAATATGTATACATATGCTCCATATAATCTTCTCAGCATAAATTTTAGATCGTGGGATTCCTGTGAACTAACAGCACAATCATCTACAAGGTTGACGCTAGTTCAGTATTCACCTGTTTCTGGTATACCCAACCTTCACAGCTGCATCTTCATTGATGTAGAGTTCTTTCTAAATAATTGTTAAATAATAGAGGAGATATATAAAAAAAAGTAAACCAAGCATATCTAGCCAAAATATTAAGATAATGTTGAAATAAAAATATAAATATACATATAAATTATATATAAAAAATATGCTTTATGTGAATAATTATTTTTTGTATAAGCCAAGTATATTATTCGTTTATTAAAGAACACCGAAGTTAAACTACACACTAAATTGAACGATTTTTATTCTTTTTCTTTTCGATTTCTCTTTTATTTTTACTAGGGTGGAAAATATGAGAGAATGTTTTATGTGCGAAAAGTTCAGCTAAACGATTTTTTACTTGCAGCGGCATTCAAAACTTTTAAATGGTTCCTATTATAGAGTTTTTGTCCCATTCTCGTCTTGACTACATCAATTTCTTTAAACAAGCGCGCTTTCAGTGAAATTTATAGAAGTTTAGTTTCACGAAAATCCCCTAACGTTATTTAAAACACTATTCAGGATACATTAAGTATTTCTGTGCTGTTTCTTTTGCTGACACAACTCATCCGGCTCTCTCGGTTCTTTCGGAGTAGTTTGTAATTTGTTTTAAGGTGTGCTATGCAACGAAAAACTTATGAATTGATTTATGGTAGAAGCAAAAAGGGAAAATACATAATTTTAATACACACACACACACACACACATATATATATATATATATATATATATATATATATATATATATACAGAGTGTTTCTAAATTATGCGACAAAACTCAGGAAGTGATTGCTCGTATGCAATTAAGATGGGTCATCATCATCATCATTGGCTCCACAACCCATGGTGGTCTGCTCAAGGATAAGTCTCCATTCTCTCCTATTCTTCGTCTTGGCTTTCCAGTTTCGTTAAGATGAGTCCTATAACTAAATTTTCTCAGTCCACCCCTTAAGGGTGATATCACCTCCCTTAAAAAGTGGCGACTAAAATTGAGTTTTTATTTTTTTTAATTTCAGTAAAGCTAAAAACTTGAAATTCTGAAATCCATGCATCCATCCTCCACGTGTATTTTTTCAATATTCCTGTTACATTATACGGGGATGAAATTAGCAACCCTTACCTTATTTAATTTCAAAAATTTTTTTGAAAATAAAGTTGTATAAAATAAAATTTAACTTAAAATCCTTGTTTTATTAAAAAACTTTTTTTATTCTTAAACTTTTGTCTCAAAACAAATACTGCCGAGAGAAAAAAAATAAATTTATATTTTTTTAAATAACAGTAAAGATGTAAAATGTAATACGATTCATGCTGGAAATGACCACCTCTACCTTAATGTTTTTAATTACAAAGTTTTAGAATAGTAGGCTGCTGTCACTTTGACAATTCGTTTACCGTGTTTACTTGATGTTTATTAAAATTTTAATAGGCTGATGTCTAAGACTGTTGTTGGTAGTTACCAATCGAAGTAAGTTTGTAGGTTGTTATTTTTGCATTATCTGTGTATTGTTTATTTTATAACATATATATACAAACGCTGAAATTTCCGACATGCATTTTGTGTTTGGTATGGCAAATGGTAATTCTCGACAAGCTAGACGTGTTTATGCTGAAAAATATCCGCAACGAATGATGCCTCATCATTCCGTATTTGCACATATTTACAACCGCTTATCCGAAACTGGAATGTTAAAAATAAATTCAAACAACACTGATTGTTTCCGGACTGTAAGAAATGTAATGATAGAACAAGCAGTTTTAGATGAAGTTGATGTACACCCGGAAACAAGCACTAGAAAAATCGCTAAGACCCTAACTATCAACCATTCATCTATTTGGCGAGTATGGGTATGGGTACGGATTTAAGTTCTTTTACCTAGAGATATTCCTCAACGAGCTAGATTTTGTGAAATCATATGAAATATGAAAAAATACGGATTTTTAAATAATGTATTGTTTACGGACGAGGCATATTATTCAAGAGTAGCTATCATAAATTTTCACAAATAACATTTCGGCAGACGAGAAGCTTTCCCATTGTACGAAACATATGGTTTATGCAGATGGTGCTACTTCAGTGACTGCTAGGCAACATTTAGATGCAACACGAGAACCTAACTGTAGAAATCATCACGATCTACTTGGATCTGTGTAAAACTTCGGAAAAAATCTCTCAAAAAAGGCTTAGTAGTGAAGCCTATACTGTCAAAAGAAATGAGTAGTAGATGTCAAATAGATTTAATAGATATGCAAGCCCAAGCAGATAATGAATTCTTCATTTTTGTCTACCGAGATCACTTAACAAAATTTGTAGAATTACATCCGTTGAAAACTGTTGTTTAAAAAAGTTAAGGGCCACTCTAAATTTATCCCAAGTATCATACCAACGCTAATTTAAACAGCTTCCCCAAAAAAAACAGAGCATAATATTAAACGAAAATCTAAATCTCAACGACTATGTAAACGCTGCCGTAGAAGCAAATGTAGAACCAAAAGATATATTTTTTGTATAAAATGATAATACTATATAAAAGGATGAAATTAAAACAATAAATGAGATGACAGATGTTGAAGAACAGAATGGCTTTCGTGCAGGCAGATCCTGTATGGACAGTATATTCTCTCTAAAGCAAGTTATCGAGAAAAGATTAGCCCACAACCTTTCAACTCATATAGTCTTTATAGATCTGACAAAGGCATACGATAGTGTACCACTTTCAATGCTTTGGGTAGCAATGGAAAAACAAGGAATAAGCAAAAAAAATATACAAGCAGTACAACAGCTCTACAAAAATATGACGGCAAACATTAAAACTGGAAATAGATTAACTAGAGAAATTCCTATTAGTAAGGGCCTAAAGCAAGGCTGCTGCATAGCACCTACACTCTTCAAAATATATCTAAATGAGGCACTCTCAGTGTGGAGAAGAAAGTGCTGCAATATGGGCATCCCAATCGGAGATGATACACGATACACTTCGCTGACGACCAAGCCATTCTAGCTGAAGACGAGAGTGATGTAGGCTACATGCTTAGAAAACTGGAAGATGAGTATACCAAATGGGGCCTCACGATTAATATACAAAAAACTGAGTACTTAGTTGTAGGAGAAAAACCAGAAAGCCTACAAATCGAAATGGGAACTATAAAACCAACAGACAGTTTCAAATACTTGGGAGTCCAAATAACATCAAAAGCAGGAAGTGGCGAAGAAATACACTCCAGGATTGGCCAAGCAAGATCAGCCACCAGACAGCTACACGGACTATTATGGAATAAAAAAATAACAAAAGAAAATAAAAGAAGAATTTATAAAACAATAATAGAAAGTATTGGGCTGTACGGCGCCGAACTCTGGGAAATAAACCAAAGAAACAAATCAAAAATTAAGGCCATGGAAATGAACTACTGGAGACGATGTTGCCAGCTCACTAGACTTGATAGGGTGAGAAACGAAGATATTCGGAGAGAAATGGAAATCGATCTAGACATAATAGACACAATCGAAGCCAAAAGACAACTGGTATGGACACCTTCAGAGAATGCCTGAAAATAGATGGCCAAAAAAAATAGAAGAATGGACTCCGCCAACTAGAAGAAAACGAGGTAGACCAAGACGATCCTGGAGAGACGATGTCGACGATGCAATGACCGCCAGAGATTTAACAACTTAAGATTGCTTCGACAGAAAACGCTGGAAATTAGGATGCGAGAAGCGGCGCCAGCTGTAGAAGACTCGCTTGTTATATATATAAAAAAGTAATAGCATTTGTCTAATCGCTGACATTAATTTTTTTTTATTTACAATGAACTTCTTTAGAAACTTTTTGGTACCCTGGTATATATTTTCACATAATTTGCCATCGAGGAATTCGATAGCACACTTAAGCCACAGTTTTTATCTGAGGAAAATGTTTCTCAGATAATAAATTACCTAGATAAATTTGTTTTACCCTTAAAACCCTATGATATTTCCCTGTTTTGAAAAACATCCAACTTTGACGTATATTGCGTTCATTATCGCTTTAACGCTTGCCGTTCAAGGCCGTTTTAATCGGTGTGATAGGGCGTAAGATGACAGGCCAGCAACAGATATCATTATGCATCTTTGTATTCTTAACAATATGTAATGTTTATTTGTTTTTTATTTTTGTATATCCAATTCTTTAATGTTAATTTGTCCATATTTTTTATAGAATTACGAATATTAAAAAATGTTTTGACATATTTTTTAATTCTGCTAGTGTTTTTTATTTGTTTGATACTTTTTTACAATTTTTATTTTGCATCTATTTAGTCTGCTCATTTGCCTCCTCTGTAAGTAACCTTTTTTTTGCTTTAGATAAGTAAAATATGAAGTTAAGCTTGTATTTTAATTTTATACAGGGTAACTACAAATTCTGGAACTCATTTTAACCCTTAAGTACTAACATAGATTAAATACGTTTACACTATCACTCCATCTAAGAGACGTCTCGTTTTTTTTATTGGGCCCACGATTTATTTTTCTCTTTAGGTGTACTAATGTTTAATAGATTTTGTAAAAACAACAATGTAAATTCATTTTAGTTGATTTTTCGTATTCATAATTATTGGTTTGAATCTTATGGAGCAGACTGTTAACTCTGTAAAACTGTAAAAAGGAGACAATTCACAACAACTTGGACTCGATAACATTCACAGTGAAATTGTAAAGTACTTAGAAGATGAAAACTTAGATTTCCTTACAAAAATCTTCAATAAAACTATATAATATATATATATATATATATATATATATATATATATATATACATATATATATATATATTTAACGTGATTATTTCGACCAAAAAACAATTTATAAATATGTTGGAAATATCGGGTATGTGGTCTATATTAAATAAAAAAATCTTTGTTTTTTCTAAAGCTCAATATTTCGCCATTTATTTGATGGCTTCATCGGGAGTAAAGAAATTAAAAGATTATACACATAAATAAAATTGAATACTAACATAACATTATTGTTGATAAAACTGTACATTTAATAAAATGCATGTTAAAATTTAAAATATCTTTGAGCACGTTCGTTAACAATAAATGTTCCATCTTATTTATTGTTAACGAACGTGCTCAAAGATATTTTAAATTTTAACATGCATTTTATTAAATGTACAGTTTTATCAACAATAATGTTATGTTAGTATTCAATTTTATTTATGTGTATAATCTTTTAATTTCTTTACTCCCGATGAAGCCATCAAATAAATGGCGAAATATTGAGCTTTAGAAAAAACAAAGATTTTTTTATTTAATATAGACCACATACCCGATATTTCCAACATATTTACATATATATATATATATATATATATATATATATATATATATATATATATATAAAAGTCTCATATCCCATAAGTTATTTCCGAAAATAATTCATAAGAGAATTCACAAAAAGTGTGAAGAGTGTTTAATTTCTTTGTACCTGCTGTTCTGTATCTATTACCTCATCTGAAACTTCGTTAAGGATAATTTTGATTTATTTTTTTACTCATTGAACAGTGCCATTTGTATCTCTGTTTGCTTTTAATAGACCTATAGAAACATAAATATTCAAAACTCAGTGTAGATTTGTGCATAGCATATTAACTGATGCAATTTTTACTGTAAAACAGTGTTTAAAATTTAAAACTGCGAGATAAAACTTTTAGCAGAATTTTTAAATCTGTTTAAAATTTTGTACTCGTTTATAGAAAAATGAACTAAACAAATATGTGGTTCGATGGCCCAGGAATTACCAACCAACACAGACAATTTAAAATTCAATCTTGAACATTTTCTGGTTAAATTCCCTCGAAGCAATATGTGAAAGCACTTTAGAATAGAAGCCACGAACCATATAAAGAGGGGTAGTTTGGGTAACATAAGGTATTGTATCGGGGATTACATTCTGTTGGTGTGTAATAATAGGGGAAACTTACCTACACTGGAAAACTAACAGCAAACTATTTTGAAAATTATGATTTTAGGTAATATAATTTTTAAATCAACTACGCTGAATACGGAAAGAAATGAAAAACTGCTGCAAATAGTCAAGCGAAGGAAAGTAGCCTAAATTGGATCATATAATTAGGAATTAAAAGTAGGAATTTTTAAAATTGATTATTTAGGAGAAAATTGGAGGAAAAAGAGGGATCGGGAGAAAGAAATATTCGTGGCTAAAGAGTATGTACCATGCGTAACCTTTTTTGGATGTTGCTAAAAAAGGCCAGCAATAGATATACTGCGAACGACACCTAGATGGTTATTGTAAAAATAGTTATTTATGAAACGTCAATAAACGTACTTTAACCTTTAATTGTGGCTTATTCCCATTTAAACAGTAATTACCTAGACGGTTGGTGGAAACTAGCTTTTGAAATCGGTAGTTCGTCCAACAGAAAAAATTGTGAACGGTAAGATAAGATAGGATAGATATATAGATCGATAGAGAAGTAGATAGAGAGATATGTATTTAAAACTACCATTGAAAAGTAGATAAAGATAAAAAAGGGCGCCACTTAACTTTTTGTAAATAAAAGGGAAAAACTAAGAAACCTTAGGTATCGAAGAAATATAAGAATCAACAAACTGTGTTCTGAAAAGCAAATAAGTAAAAGATGTGGAAGTTTAATTATTGCTTAGACATTGTCAACACACTGTATAAATAAATGCGAAATATATTCGATGGAAATAGTCCACTCACTTACCTATAAGAATGATATAGCCTGATCTTTTCTTTTGGTCGAAATATAACAAAGCAAATGTTTAAAATCTAATATTTAATCAGAGAACGTGTTGGTAATAGAATAATAAAATGCGTTGATTAAACAAAAAAAAATATAAATCCGTAAAATAGTTTCGAAACACAATTCAGATTTCTGCTTTAATCTGAGCCTTCTGAAAATTGCAAGGCAAAACAGACATTGATAAAGATGTTAATAGAGACATGGGGAATCTAAAATTTGCATTCCACGACATGTCTCCTCAACTAAGCAGAAATCCTTAGCGAATTGGTTTCTTGTACTCATACAGAGTAGATCCGAATAAAATGAAAAAGACAGTCAAGATTTGATTTCACGTACAAAGTGTCTGAAAGCCATTTTAGTGTTGCTTCTTAAAGACAGAAAAGATTTATTTTTCACGTTGAGAACGCCTATGAATATCTGTTCTGATGAGCCCTATTAGGGCGAAATACGTATAAACAGATACATTGACACTTTGTACGTGAAATCAAATCTTGACTGTCTTTTTCATTTTATTCGGATCTACTCTGTATGAGTACAAGAAACCAATTCGCTAAGGATTTCTGCTTAGTTGAGGAGACATGTCGTGGAATGCAAATTTTAGATTTCCCATGTCTCTATTAACATCTTTATCAACGTCTGTTTTGCCTTGCAATTTTTAGAAGGCTCAGATTAAAGCAAAAATCTGAATTGTGTTTCGAAACTACTGTACGGATTTATTATCAGATGTCGCTATTGCGTCCATATCGAAGCCATTTTAGTGTTGCTTCTTAAAGACAGAAAAGATTTAATTTTCACGTTGAGAACGCCTATGAATAGCTGTTCTGATGAGCCCTATTAGGGCGAAATACGTATAAAAAGATACATAGACACTTTGTACGTGAAATCAAATCTTGACTGTCTTTTTCAAAAAAAATATATTGAACAATGATTCTACAAATGGTTTAATCAAAACAAAATAATTAAATAGAAACTGTGCAGTAAACTTCAATATATAGGGTTGAATGCATTGAAAAGTACAAAAAATGTACCAACACTCGGTGTATTGTTTCGTCTCTTCTTCCGACTTTTCTTAGATTTCCAGAAGATCGTGGGAAAAATCTGGATGTACATTCTACTGTCACTTATGAAGGATTATATTTTTCATAATCATTGCTATGAGTGCCGTTTAGTGCCGAAGATCATAACTGGTCTCATAGATGTTTTATAAAATTTGCCTTTCAGTTTCTTTGGAATCTTTATTGTTGCATAAATCGAAATTGATTTTCAGATATTTCAGTTCCTCATGTATTTGTCAGTTACTTTTATAATGAATTTACTACAATTACAATCAGTTATTTTATTCGATATATTGATGGTATGTCTAAATAATTTATTTATGAAAATATAACGCATTGTTCTTAAAATTTTGTACAATTTTCCCGTAAAATTTTCGCAGTGTATATTGAAGTTACTTAGGAAACTCTGCACGGTGGCTCTTCTTGCTTTCCCGAATCTTTATACTAGTTTGTAATTTGCCTCTAATTGTCGGTAAGTATAATTGTTCCCGATAATAGTCGAAACGGTGTATTTCCTTACCGAAACAGGTAATTCTTTTCCCTTTTTCTCCAGAGCAGGACTTAAACTTATATTGCTTGTTAAAGTGTAGCATTTGGTATTTTTTTTAATGTATTTGTAATTTAGGTAAATAACCATATTTATTTGAAAAATTACGTAATGAGGGGTTTTAAATATACTATGAATTAGCACAGAATTAGCAGATCACTGTAACTCATACAGGCCTTGGATTTAAATAAACACAAAAACATATAGATACCAATAAAAACATTTCTAGTAATAATTCTGGATACATTTTTTAAATAATTTATCTCTGCATTATTGATACTCTCTTTTGAAAACACCGCAAAGAGCACCGCTACCGGTCCTGAACATGGTAACACAAATTGTGTTTACATTTTAGCCCGGAAATTTTTTTTTAATAGTAAGCTATATCGAAATAAACTTAAAGAAAAGCAATAAGTGATCATATATAGTGCAGCTACGTTATGGAATACAACAGTGAGTTATTCTTATTTTATATATCAAAAACATTTCAAAGCATACAGTTTGTAAGGTTAAGTGTAGGCCAAAAGGCCTGTTATCAGAATCATTTTTGGCTCTATAACTGGTTTAATTAAGTACAAATGAGTTTATCAAATGACATCAGATTCGACCTCAAAAATTAGTCAACAGAAATGACTGACCATTAATAATCTCAAAACAAAACATCATACTCTGATGTGCTTAATAATATTTCAATTCAGTTTCCTTCAAAGAATCAAGCCATTTTGTTTAATGCGCTACCTTATACTAAATAGAAGAGTACTTAATAGCTCTTGGTGAAGTTGTTCATCCACGGAATATTTTATTTTCATCAACAAATAACAGAATATGTATCTATCTCTCCATTGAATCCTTGTTTGAAAATCTCATGTCCAATGCAACAGAAATAAAAATAAAAGACAAAAATATAAAAGCAAGAAGCTCCGAATGAAAGACTGTTACTATCAAATGTTTGTCCGTCTATTTCACACACTCTAATACAAAATGAATTAAATTGAGTCTTAAATTAATGTCATCTTTAACATCCCTTATATATGTACGAATAGGTAGTCAGCTCCCAGAATTTTAATACGTCTTCAGTTTTAGAAGATAAACATATATTCAACCACTTGTAGATATAGGACTTACCTTCTTTTTTCTTAATTACATATGAACAAACTTGTATCTTATATTTTTAAGTTTAGATAAACACTCATGTTTTCTCTATAAGTGAATAGATCACATTGCAGCAAATTGTTCAATTCATAATTCACAAAATGATTCCACTCTTATCGACCACCAAATATAACAACAACAACAAGAATCCTCCCAGTCTACCAAATCCTTCTTAGAAATGGAATTAAATATTCCCGTTAGTAATTCTAGTACCGAACCTATACCTAACCAAGAAACAGATACGAATTTAATACCTCCCGTACTTATGGAATGCCAAGTTAATATGGGAGGAAGCCCTCACAGAAAGAAGGCTCTTAGGACGTCCACGAATGCGATGGACAGACAATATATGGTCAGATCTAAGAACAATGGAGCTACCCACTGACCCAAATATTATGGAAGACCGTTCAAGATGGAAGCAAGTTGTGCAGTCAGCCAAAACTACAACCACTCCGGGTTATAGTGCTACGAGAAGAAAAAGAAGTAATTATGGAAACTAATTGTATATCTAAAGATCAGTCAACAAGAGAACAATATCGGAAGTCAATACTACTCCATCTCTCACTGAAGAATTAACTGAATAATTTAAAATCCAAAAACCAACCAAAAAGAAACAAAAAAGGCAACCTGAAACTATCATAACAATTCAGGAAATAATAATGTCAACAAAGATAATATTTCACAATATGTCAAATAATTTTAACTTATATAAACGAACTCTTGACTTTTTTTTGAAAATTATTCTTGGTCGTCTGATCTCCTCAGATTATTACAAACATACACAACGGATATACCCCAACTTTCCGAATAAGATAACAAAAATTAAGTCGTATTTTACAGAAAAAAACATGAATACCAAGTACACCTGTGAAAGATTTATTTAAATCCGCCTATATATTGCTATTTTTTTTTCGTTTCGACACTTTTACATTTGACATTTTCATTTCAATTTCGTTCTGACATTCTTATCGGTTTTTCATTCATTTAGTCTTTAGTATCATGCGTAAATTTCTTTTACTTATAATTTTAAAAAGAGTACTTATATATTTTGTTTGCACACGTAAACAGCAAACGCCGATTCTGTTTCCTCCCTCACTCCCAAATATAATTTCTCTCCCCTCGAGGAGTTCCTTCTTTGTTGTCGCCAAAATGGCACTGTCTGAATGAGAATTTAAAGGCAAACGATTATTATATATTATATTGTTAGTATCAGCAGCGATAATCTGCTCGAACGTGAGGAGAGAATTTTGGCGCGTGCGAAGGGTTGCTAAACGGGTAGGCTGGCCCATTTTCATTATGTTACACATTCTCTTTGGTTGGTTCTAAGAACTATTACTTATTTTATTTCTTTTCGGCGGTAAGTTTATGTTCTGTTTGACTTTATTCCAGATATTTATAGAATTCATATGCCTATCCTATAAACTATATATATATATATATATATATATATATATATATATATATATATAAATATAAATATAGAAAAAAATATATATTAAACTTACCAGGCTTCCTGGTTAAATTGGGTCTAGTTTCACTGCACCGAGCCTTCGACATCTCCTGTGATGTCTTCTTCTGGGCTAATGACAATGATAGAACTGACTAAAATATAAATTTAGATGAAATGAAAAAAAAAATCACATATGACAGACAGTAATAACAACATTAAAGTTAAGAAAATACTGATGATGACGGTATAAGTTATTTAAAAATAAAAATTATTGTAAATTTGATAAGCACTTAAGAGCAGCTGACAAATGAACCTCTTGCTTCATCATCATCATCACTGGCTCGACAACCCTTTTTGGGTCTTGGCCTGTTCCAGGATTCTTCTCCATTCTGATCTGTTTCGTGCTTTTTTTCTCCGGTTTTTTATTTTTAAGGTTGTTATATCATTTTCTATTTGTTCTAAGTATCTCAGCTTCGGTCTTCCTCTTGTTCTTTTTCCTACTTTGAATATTTTGTTTGGTATTTCGCCTTCTTCCATTCTTTCTATATGTCCTATCCAACGCAGCCGTCCTAATTTAATGAATGTTATAATATCCGGATCCTGATATATTTTGTATAGGTCAGAGTTGTATCTTCTTCGCCATATTTCGTTTTCTTTTGTGCCCTTATATATGTGTCGCACGATTTTTCTTTCGAAGGTGGCTAACAACGTTTCCTCTCTTTTAGTGAGTGTCCAGGTTTCTGAGCCGTATGTAAGTACCGGTCTTATTAGGGTTTTATATATATGGCATTTTGTTTTTCTTACGACGTTATCTGATCTTAGTTGCCTAATTAAGCCATGGTAACATTTATTTGCAATAAATATGCGCCTCCTCACTTCATCCGTAACGTTCCAGGTATATAAAGTTTTTTACACCCTCAATGTTGTATTCTCCTATTGTTATATTTTGTGGCTGCCTTATTTCTGCGTTTTTACTTACCTGCATATATTTTGTTTTGATCTGATTGATTTTAAGACCACTAGTTTGTGCATCTCGTTCTATTTGGTTGTATGCCTCTATCATTTCTCTTCTTGATCTTGCGATTATGTCAACATCATCTGCAAATGCTAGTATTTGCACGCTTTTATTAATTATTGTTCGTCGTGTATTGACTGTTGTGTCCCTCAGTATTTTCTGGAGTACGATGTTGAACAAGATGCATGATAGAGCGTCTCCCTGGCGTAGTCCCTTTTTTACATCTATTGTTTCCGTTAATTCATTTTGTATCCGGATTCTACTTTCTACTTTTAGAGATTCTTTTATCAGTTCTATTAGTTGTGTTGGTATATTAAATTCTTTCATTGCTTTTATTAAGAATTCTCGGTTTATATTGTCACATGTTCTTTCAAAGTCTATGAAGAGATGATGTGTGTCGATGTTATATTCACTTGTTTTTTCGAGGATCTGTCGCAGAACAATTGTTGACTTTAGTCTACAGAAGCCACTTTGGTATTTGCTAACTATTTTTTCAGCGTGTGGTCTAAGTCTTTCATAAATGACGTTGGACATTATTTTGTATGCTGCATTCAGCAGCGTGATTTCACGGTAGTTTCCACATTCTAACTGATTTCCTTTTTTACGTAATGGTACAATAATACCGCTATTCCACTCCGCTGGTAGCTATTTATTCGACCTCTTGCTTGCTCTTGCTAAATGAACTGCTTTAATTAACATAATTGGAAGTAATGACTTCCACTCAAAACCACCTAGATCAAATGCTAATAACTGTGCAATAATAATATCGAATTCTATTAGTATGCACGTTGGTCTAGACATGTACCGTGTTAAGGTAACTAAATATAGTCAGAAGAAAGGTTCAGCCCTGAGGATGCGATATGAAAAATTGCTAAAACATCGAGACCATGGCTAAAAATGATCTCTGGATAAAGCAAGCGCAAAATAATGACCATAAACAAACGAAAACCGACCCAATGTCCGACTTCGTATGAAGAATACACAGACACACATAACACAATTAATCCAAGCTCCAGAATATTCCGAATGTTCTAGAGGCTCCATGAGATTCCTGGAGTAAGATTGTCGTATGTCCAAAGATTAAAGAGGTCACGGCTGTTGAAGATAGTACCATCAAGCTATCTTCACCCCACCCTAATCAAAGACATAACGTTGGGAAAAATGTTCAGACATGTACGAACTGTAGTTGAATATATAAGAACTTATTGGCAGTGATATCGGATTGATTATTTTATTCAAGTGATTTAGCATTAATAGTGAACAATAAGAGAAAAAATTCAAGAACTGCTAGGTCTCTATGTAGAAAAAAAAAGAAAATTTGAAAATTAAAATAAATGACAAGGGAAAAAAAGTTAATGATAATAAAGTCAGAAACTTAAGGATATTTGCATGTCAAAATTATATCATAGAAACAGCATAAAACCATGTACCTCATTTCAAGTGATGCAACAATAAGTGTAGAAATATCCATCATACCATGTAGCCACATTAATAATGTGGAAGTGAAACATGGATGAACATTACAACAATATAAATCACACTAACTAACATTTTTAGTGACCAGTATAAATGAATTAGTTGAAAAAATTGCAGGAACAATCAAATTGGTCCATGATTGCCATGTAGTCAAAGCTTAGAGAAAGCCTTGACTACATGGAAAAGAAAATGCGAAGGCATGGGAGTACCGGTACGGAACGAATACCTATATGCGTTAAGATTTGCAGACGATCAAGTAGTGATTGCACAAGACCAAGACGACTTCAGCTACATGATGAAGAAACTACAAGAAGGATATACCAAGGCTGGCCTAGATATTAACCTCGCAAAAACAGAGTACCTATCTACAAGTGAAAAAGATATAGAAGATCTACAGATTGATGACAACGTAACAATAAAAGGAAAGGATAAATTCAAATACTTGGTGTATATAATCACGAAAAAGGGAACAACAGAGGAACAAATTACACAAAGATTAGGACAAACAAGAACAGCAATCCGACAACTTAACTCAGTATGGTGAGATAGACACCTAAATATGAAGACAAAAACACAGATTTATAAAAGATTAGTGCGAAGTATTATGACATATGGGGATGACAATTAGATCATAAACAAGAAAAACAGCAGTAAGATACTAGCAACAGGGATGGAATGCCTGCGGAGATGCTGCAGAGTAACAAGAATGGATAGGAGAAGTAATGACGAAATAAAGCAGAAAACATCAATAGAAACAGACATTAACATATATAGAACAAAAAAGACTAAAGTGGTATGGTCATGTAAGAAGCGATGGAAAGCAGATGGATGAAGAGAATAACCGAATGGAGCCCCATAGGAAGGAGGAAAAGAGGAGGACCCCGAAAATCCTGGAGGAACGAAGTAGATGACGCCATGAGTAAGAGAGTGACTGCATAAGAAAAGATGATATAAAAAAAAGATGAAAAAGGAATCGACATTATCACAAATAGAAAAAAATTAATCAAACTGGTACGGTCACATTAACAGAATTTATTAAGAGAGAATAACAGGAAAACGACGGAATCCAAAAGATATGGTAAAAAAAAGGAAAATAACAAAGTGAAGAAAGGCTTAAAAATTGATAGAGTAGATTAGAGATATAGGAAGAGAAATAGGAAAGGCATATTATGAGATAAAAAAGTTGTGGAAAGACCGAAAAAACTAGAAAAGAAGGACAAAAGAGCATTAATCCCCACGAAAGTGTTTCGAGAAAGAAGAAGAATAAGATTTTTTAATTTATTAAATGATGTGTAAATGTCTTTGGTTGGTTTATTTATATTTATGTTAAACATTATTTTATTTTTTGTAGAATAACATTTCTGTGGACATTCGGTACACGACTGGTCACTCTCATCAGGTTTACGTACATTAACAACGACAACTATTTGTTCAGTTTATTGATCCCAAGTCCATTGTGCACAGAGATATTTTGAAGAACAAACTCATAGCCTTTTGTGACACCCACAGTGATCAGTAGTACTTGTTTATGTTTACATTTCCTACATTCTTTTGGTTGTATATTTGTAGCTCAGTTAAAGATGGTTCATTTAGTTTTGCTTATCATTAAAAAATATAGTTCAGCTTATACAGGGCATTTGAATATTAAAATACTTTAATTTGCAAAACTTTATTTTTAACATGTGTGATCTAAAACTTTTTTTTAGTTATGTGAAGTAAGAATCTATATTTGGTTAACACGAAAAGAAAAATTAGACAAACTGACCTAAATAGTGAAGTTTACATCTACGTTCTGTCTGTATCCTACTTTTTTTCGTTCGTCTGGGAGAAATAAATTTCACATCACATGGATTATTTTTAAAAATTCAGACTCTGATACAAGAGATGGTATTCAATAGTTTTGACACAAAATATTGATTATAAATATAAAACCGTAATTAGAGCAGGTATGCAATAAGCCTTCCCTGTGTTGAAAGATGTAGACATATACGAGAGAGTTATTTGTCAGGAATGTTATAAAAAAGGAACAAAGGTATTCAAGTACTGAACAGGAATAACTATACCTGTTTATTTTGAAGACTTAGATGTGTGGTTTAGACGTAATTGCAGTGTTAGATTCAAGTTTAACAGACATTATAACAGAAAAAGGGTTATCCATGATCCGAGAAAGGTTACACTTCATAGATCAATTTTTTTTTTTTTAAACAAGACGTAAGTATTCAAGATTCCTTTAAGAAACAAAGAAATATACATTTGAATAAATTTAATATCGTTTTAGAACAAAACGGTATACATACTTTATATATTACTTCCGAAGAACGTACTGTTTGTCGGTCATTGTCCCCTGTAGGAGTACAATCAGCAGATGATTCCTCAAAATTGATTATCCCAGAATATCAGACTCTCTGAGGTTCCTTATCGTATGTAGAGTAAGTATCTTCTTTCCCCACCAGAGATCATTTGTCACATTATTCGTAGATCAGAGAGTCTCGTTTGTTATGAAAATATCCGTCCTAGCCGCAGCCAAGAAATCAGACACATTGAAAACAGTTTTATCTGGCAGACAGAATCCAATTGTTCTAAACCCTTTTAGTGCAGTTCTCATAGTTGTTGTTTGTATAAAAGCAAATCCAAGATTTAAGAGATTTGAAAAAGCGCTTCTTTTCCATAATACTAACTCAAAGGTCTAAAAAAGACGACGTACAAAGGTGGTAACCTATGGGAAAAGTGTGAAGAAAGACAAAGTAGAACTACGACCTTATATCTAGCTAAATCAATAACTTTAAAACTTTTGGTGAGTTTGAATGTCCATCTAGAATAAGTATCACAGGAGATTATTTGCTTGCTGTTGAAAATAAAATAAATTTTTTGAGCCAGAAATAGAATAAATCGGAAGTCATCCATCCACTACCGGAAATCTCTGCCCAAACCCTGGGGCTGGGCAGAGTTGGGCATACAGTTCAAACTCCTGCTGCTTTTTCGTATTAATTATTAAATACCTTATGAAAGCGAAGATCTTTATTAAGGTGAAACATCAAGACCATTAAATGTTAGAATAGATTAACATAAATCTAATATCAAAAACTAGAGAATTTGATAGATCTCAAATATGTAAACACGCATGAGAATATGAACATAAATTCAACGGAAAGATTTAAGTATAATCCTAAAAGAAATATATGGCAAAAAGAGAAAAATCAAAGAAATGGCTCTAACTATATTAAATGAAACCAATTGAGTCGAAAATTTCTCGGCAGAATGCAGTAGGATCTGGTTACCCATATTAAAAATGGTTGATTTTATTGTAGTAATTTCTTTTTGGATCTTAGTTTTGAAAATATTTACACAAAATTGATAATATTTGTAGAATTCATCTTCATATGTACTTTTTTCATATTTTTATTATACAAAATAATGATTTTTTTTTTATTATTAATTTTACCACCCAAAAAGGCTACAAAAAAGAAACAAATAACTTTTTTAATAGAAAAATTAGACCCAATTATTTCCTTTCTCGTACTAATAAATATCTGTACCAAACCTAAATAAATATTTTTTTTACCAATATCAATTTACTTTCGCAGTATAATCATTATGGATTATGGTATTAGAGCCGTAATCGATAAACAATCCTGCAAGAATTATACATATATACGAAAAACACGGTATGTTTTTCAATTTGATCTGCATTCATTTTAAATAACAATGCACTTTTGTCACATGGCAAAAAATCCTAGGTCGGACTAAAACAAGGTTATACAAGTGTATTGGAGTGTTGAATAATAATTTTGTGCTTTTCACACTCTGAGCTCTCGCTGTTTCCAGCGTATAATGTGTTATTTTATGCAGGATATATCAAATAAACAAATGGGGTGTTTACAAACTTGATCTAAATATACGCATTAGTTTATGTTGTCGTGACTCTGTAAATAAAGACAGAACTCTAAAAAAACTATATTCACAGTGAACAGTGTTGTGGCAGAAGGACTTTCATTTTGCCGAAAGTATTATTTTAATGGATAAAAAATATTTGTTAAGAACTTTCATAGCAGCAATCGTCCTTTATAAAGGACCTCGTCCTTTATATTATAAAGGACCTCGTCCTTTATATTTGTAATAACTCGTTCGAATAAATTAAGTTGATAACTTAATGTTAAACATCTTGTTGAAGTTGGAGATGTTTAACATTAGGAGTTGTTTTTAATAAAAAAAAATGCCTTTATTTGTTGCTCATCACTCTCACGTTGTAGTAATTCGGTTGAGTGTTGGGGTGCTTCAAATCTGGTCGTTTTTCTGGAACTTCTGAAAATATTTATTCTATTTTTACGACTTTCCAGAAATATCGTCTATTAGTGCTTTTTTCTGTTTGGATTCTGCATACTATTAATTTTAGCCTTCTGTTAGGAATTTCAAATGTCCTCTAAAATAAAGATATCTTACAAGGTCTGTAGTTTTGTTTCGTAGTTTTAGTCTTTATTTTTCCAAATATGTCTTTCACTTTTTTCCTTGCATCTTTGTAATTTTTGTTTCGTTTGAGCGACGTTTGATATACATATTAATATGAATTTGCAATACAGAAATAAGCATACAGATGTTGATTTTTTAGCAATCCGCTCATTTAGTTTTGCCTTGTAGGATGTGGATGTGATTTGTAGGCTGGCTTAGAGAGATCCTTGAGGGTAGTCGTGGAAGCGTGACTATGTCTTCTGGGCAGATAATACCTTGCCCAGAACCGCTATAGGATGGTTGTGGCTCTGCTTTTGATAGATTTCCTCTGGAAGTAGATTTGCAGAGTGCGGAATGTGAATAGGGATGTCCTGGTCACTAAAAGTATGTTTGTTCAGTGGGTATAAAATTGTCTTTTTAAAACTGTTGACAGAATTGTTCATGGTGGCAGCTTTATTGTAGGCGATTCCGAACAACTCTACGACCTTCAAGTTTGTCGCAAAGTTGACTCTCAAAAAACTTCAAAACTTCACTGACAGCTAATATTAGATCAGACACTCGATCCCTTCACCGACTAGTGGAAATACTACCAGAGCTTAGTTTTCACGTCATTCACCAGGCTGCAGCACTTACAAGACTTTGGAGACAGGGATCTAATATTAGGAACGAGCTCATAATAGGATCCTTAACCCGATCTTTTGATCAGAGTGTCCTTGTAACAAAAATAAAAATACGTTTTAAAGATGAAGAGTACAACTTTCGTATGCATTCCATTTTTTACGATTCTCATGAGATCAATAAAATTTATCACATTCATGGACCGGTAGCTACGAAATTTCCATTGCTAGAGCCTAATTTTAAAAACCTATAACATGAAATACCAATTATTGTGAGTTTTGACAACCAAATTAGGCATTCAAAATATGTCTAAACGCTGAATGTAAACTTTTACATTTCAAATGATCTCACGTCACGGAAAATACTTCCACGAAGACAGCATTCTGTTGAATTTGTAGCTGAAGTTGTATAAATTCGAAAAACGTACTTGTTGAATCGAAAACAAGCAGTTTTAGACCGTTTCTAATGTAAAAGTTTAAATTCAGCGTTGTTTAAATTAATCGATTTTGGGGACAAGCAAAAGTCAGTTTGTTCGTATGATTTTTAGAGGTTCAGTGGCATTTTCGTCTCTGGCAACTGGACTATCTTGACAATTCCTGTGTTGTAACTGCAGTCGTCATAAAATAGTCTATATACTTTGTGCTACTTGGTCTAATTGGTTTGCGGCATTACCTTCTGGGGATATTCATTTTCTTTTTCTTTTTCATTCCTGGGATTGATCATTTCTCGATTAAGTTGTTCGATTTTGATCCATTATGTTTATATGTTGTTTCTATTTTGTTCTGTGTTCTTTTATTTTCTCATTGATCGAGTAGATATTTAGTTCTTATTTTGCTGCTTCATTTCTCTACCTATCCAGTCTTAGCGCCTTTCACTCTTTTGAGAAATCTTATTTCGCTAGCTTGGATTCTAGAGTTAACTTTGCATCATTATCTAGGTCTCACAGCCACATAACCAGAGTACTTGTACGTCTTATAAAGTCTTATCATTATCATAAAAAAATCTCACTACTCACAAAAAAAGTCCGCAAATATCATCATCATATAACGGGGGTCCTACGGCGATTGCCGCTTCCCGCATTTCAGCCTCCATCTTTTCCTATCTCTCCAATCTCCCTCTTCTAAGCCTCTAGATTGCATTGTTTTTGTAATTTCTCTTCTCCAGAAATTTGGTGGTCTTCCCCTTTTCCTTCTTTCTGGCGGAACATACATTAAGGCTTTCTTTGGCCACCGCTCCTCCTCCATTCTCATCACGTGACCATACCATTGTAATTGCCTTCCTTGTATTCTATCTGAAAGAGTATCTCTAATTCCTGTACGGTTTCATATTTCCTCATTCCTGATTCTTTCCATTCTCGATACTCGACATGACCTTCTAAGATAATCCATTTCCACAACGTCTACTTTATCTCGTTCATTCTTTGTCATCGTCCAACATTCGGCACCATATGTGGTAATTGGTTCTACAATTGCTCTGTATACGCGAAGTTTGGTATGCATCTTTATTTTATTAGACCACAGTAATGAATTCAGTATTCGGATGCATTTTTTCCCTTGGGTTATTCGGTTTTGTACATCTATCTTAACTCTGCCATCTGCTGATATGATGCTTCCTAGATATTTATACTGGTTGCAGCCTTTTATGACTGCGTTTTCAAGCCTCAGATCTGTGGTATTTCCTCCAATTTTTAAATATTCTGTTTTGCTTATGTTTACAGTAAGCCCCCATTTGGCATATTCGTCAAATAATTTTCGATTCATATAATTTATATCTTCCTCATCGGTTGCAACCACCACCTGATCATCCGCAAACAACAATGTATACAGAGTTTCTTGTCCCACTTCGATGCCCATAAATCTACATATATTTCTCCAATTCCTCAATGCTTCTTGGACGTATATTTTAAAGAGTGTCGGTGACAAACAGCATCCTTGCTTTAGGCCTTTAGTGACTTTAAATTCATTTGAGGTTCTGGTTCCAATTTTTACACAACTATCTGCATTTTCGTACAATTTATATATCGCTCGGATATACGTCGAATCCAATCCGGACCTTTCGAGGACCTCAAACATTTTCTTTAACGAGACACTATCATATGCTTTCTCAAGGTCTATAAATACCAAATGGGTCTCTCTACTTCTTTCGACACGCTTTTCAATTATTTGTCGTAGGATAAATATATTATCAAGGCAGGACCTCCCGGTACGAAAGCCGCTTTGTTCTTCAATATCTTGTATCTGTCTTTCAACCCTCTTCTTTAATATTCTGCCGTACAACCGGCCCACAAATATCAAAAACTCTATATTGAAAAAAAAAACGAGTAGGTATTTATTACTTAAACCAATTTCTTATTTCCGGGGCTTATATTATCCTAGCCACAGACGCTGCTACGCCATAAGCAGTTTAAATGAATCTATATTTATAACTATTTTCTCATAATGGAAGAATCCAGTGGTATATAGCATTTTTTAAATTTATAAATTTTTGTTTATTTATTTCTACAAGCAAATCTCGGTTGCTCATATAATCAACAAGTTTATTGCCAGCAAAATTCGATCGACTATTTGATATGTCAGTGATTTTATGGAGAAAATATTCAATTAGAAATTATAAATTTAGACATGATAATTATCCACTCTCCTATGCTTACCAAAGATTCGATATAAAGTAAGTATATAATATAAAACTTACATTAAAGTTAATAGGTTATACAACCAAATAAATAAGAAAGTATTTAATACAGCGTGGCGTTACGATATTATCACATCAATACACATATAGATTATTAGAGGTGATACCATTAATTTCATTTCAAATTTACTTAAACAACGTAATTTTCAAGTACGAGTTAACCACTGCATATTATCTTCAATAAGATATAAAAAAATTGCACTCCTTAAGGGTCTGTAATAAGTCTAACGTTAGTTTTAATTGCTAGGAATAATATTATACTATCAAACTCTAGCTTCATGGTAGATTATATGAAGATGAACTGGTATTAGTATCTTCAGAAAAAATATCTTCTCAGTTCAGCATCAATTACAAACCGCACTGCACGAACTCGAAAACTGGTCGAAGAACAGAGTATTTCAGTTTTCACTCAGCAAACCAAAGTGTTTATTATTTTCAAAGAAACGTAATCCTGAGTTATGCTGATGACATTAGGTTTTGATATATGGGGCTGAAACGTGGACCTTATCTCAAAATAATGAAAGATTTCTTGGTATTTTTGAGAGAAAAATTCTTAGAAAGATTTTTGGGGCCGTAAATGAAAATGGGCTATGGCGTCGAAGATACAACTTTGAACTATCAGTTATACACCGATCCAGATACTGTGAAATTCGTTAAAGTGCAGAGACCTAGATGGGCTGGACACATTGCTAGGATGTCAGATCACGAATACACGAAGAGATTAACATTTTCAAAACCAAAGGGCACAAGAAGCAGAGGAAGACCACGAATGAGATGGATTAATGATGTGGAAGAAGACTTACAGATTCTAAGGGTTAGAAGATCGAGGGAAGTTGCTAAGAATCGACAGGAGTGGCGACTTCTTTGTGGGCAGGCCAAGATCCACAACGGATTGTCGAGCCACTTATGATGATGATGATGTTACTCGACTTCGTCTAGTACATACCCGACTTACTCATGAGCATATAATTGGTAACGATAGTCCCACTTTATATGAAAACTATAATACTCCTCTCAGTGTTAACCATGTCCTTGTAGAGTATCCAAGACACCAGTTGCAGAGACAGACCAACAAACAGAAAATTGTAAAATAGAGCATTTGGTAAATTTCCTTAAAGACATTAATATACCAAACAAAATTTAAAATTTATAAGCAAATTATCTGAGGTATATGTATATATATCGCTAATAACCTCAGGTTGATGAGATTATGTTTTTAAAATAAAAAAAAACTAAGATTTAATAAAAGTAAAAATTACGAATTTAAGTTTTCTCTGTTAGATTAACTAGTTTTATAAATAAATTTAGTTGATATAAAACGTGTTAATACAACACTGGTGTGTTAACAAAAATTAAAAATAATGTTCTAAAATGTTAAATCATTTCATTAATTGAGTTAAAACGTTTCAACCAGCTTAATATACCTTATCGCATCCAAACAAAGCGGAATTCATCAAATCTGTTTTCGTCGTAAATAAAACGTACACAGCGCACTGAAAATTAATTAATACTACCCTTAACGCTTGTATCTGTGTTAAAATTTAGTGTTGTGACTGCTAAAATATGAGGGCTTAAACGTGGAGTATAATTTTGAATGATTCCTCTACACATCGGACAACAAAATGCCCACCTGTTGGATTGTACTGCCATTTAAACCGCAACGCTGATACACACATTTTAATAAAATCTGTTTCATCGAATTGTCAGATAGTTGTACATCAAATAAACTTTATGGACACGAGTATTTATTGACAACGATTAATCTGATTAATTTCAAATAACGTTATTGCGGTATATCGATGTGTTTTTCTATTAAAACCGTATCACTGCCTTATTTTTAGATTAAATACATTTTATTAATGCAATATATAGGGTGAGTTATAATAACTATTAGGACTTGACTCCTTTTATTTGGACCAAAATATGCCAATTAGACCAAATATGCCAAATAAAATGTTGCTATGGAAAACGATACAGTATGTTAAAGTTAAATTTTAAAATTGACAGACAAAGATATAACTTTAAACAAGGAATATTATTTTATTTAACATTTTACATTTTCTTATTTACAATTAAATGATGATGATGAAATTGAGTCGAAACTTTTTTCAACGAAAGTTTTTAGTAACTTTGATTAGAAAATATGACAATAACATGTTTACGTAATATTGGTACGTTACATGCAATAATTTTAATTGTTTTCGAGAATCAAACAGATCAAAGCACCAGAATGACATTTATAATATGCAATCTTCTAATGTAAAGTTTATATTTCGACACTAACAATAAGGAATAGTTTAACTTTAGCGTTAAAAACAAACGCAAACTAAACGTTTAACATAGTTTTATCCGACTATGCCTTCCCTAACTCTTTTAATATGACTTTTGGACATTTACAACAACTAC
This sequence comes from Diabrotica undecimpunctata, assembly GCF_040954645.1. Lineage (NCBI taxonomy): Eukaryota > Metazoa > Arthropoda > Insecta > Coleoptera > Chrysomelidae > Diabrotica > Diabrotica undecimpunctata. The sequence goes on from NC_092812.1 coordinate 56,859,109, forward strand.
TATCCTTTCTTGTTATAAAAGTAGCATTGTGTAATTTTTCCAGAGTTTGTCGCGTGAACTAATTTGACTAACATAAACTAAGGGCTTTTGGTGCTCAATCAAAATCTACTTATCTTCAAATCGATCATCAATACTTTATTAGTGAGCCGAGAAATAGTGGAACCGTTAGTGAAGGGATTTACGGAAACAACAACAAAAAATTAGAACATAACACAAAATCTATTTGCCAGAAAACATGAAAATTATGATCTATTTGAAATGTTTTCTTGTTTTCTATTGCTTTAAATTGTACCACTATTTTTGCATTTCTGATAAAATTAATGATGGAATCACGTACTGATTTATCTGGTGAAGAGGGAAGAGCTGTGTTATTTAGCACCCATGGAAACTCAATATGAATAAGTTCTTGATACAGAAGCGAACCTAGACTTCAGAGATCATTCGAGGAATATATGATTTAGACCACCAATGGTTCCGTTGTCACAATTCTTAAGGAGAGTTAAGTATTCCAATTTTATATAAGTGGGATCTAAAACGGCCGTTGTTTAGTTTTAAATCAGTCAATACTGACATTTGTGCTCTATTATGATTAAAGGTGAACTGAGGAATGTTTTTGGAAGTGTAGGATGAATGCTAAAATAATGATTTGTAGATTTATTTACAATTTTTTTGTAATCAGCTTTCCATTTCCAAAAGATATTAGGTTTTAAAGAAGTAGTCAAATCTTTTAAATTAAATACTTTGTCAATATGGTGGCAACTAGGAGTACTTTTTGCGACCCGCAATTTCATTGGCTTCGATTCCGCAATGGCCTTTCTTCCAAATAAACCCAACAGTTATATTATTTTGTTTAAGATCCATATTTTTTTTATGTTCAAAATTAAGCCATTTCGGAATTGACTTGGTGGTTGACCACTTATAGCTTGTAATGTTGACTTTGCGTTTGAAATTATTACTTCATTTATGCATGTTTGAGTTGCACACCATTTGAATGCCTTTTCAATTACAAAGGACTCAGAGGTGAAAATGGAACAATAATTTGAAATTATGTACTTTTCAATATGATTTATGCTTGAAACAAAAAATGCTAAATCTCTATTTCGCTTTGTTTTTGACCTATCTGTATATATTTTAGTTAAGGTAGACCCAAGCCATCCAGAATGAATTTTATCATGGCTTGGTTTAAGATAACACAATCTGAATACTGATGGAATATGGTGGTAGATTTGTCAATAGTTATAGAATTGAAATTCTTTGAAATAAGTTAATATTAATAAATGCATCTGTCAAAGGAGGAGAGCTTTTATGTTTCCAATAATGATTTGCCAAATTTTCAATTACAAGTAAGTTAATTTTTGCGATTTAATCACTGCTGTAACATCTATATTTTAACAGACATTTATTTTCTAAAAACTGTCTTCGATAAATAATAGAAAGTTCTTGAGACTCTGCTAGAATGACATGAATTGCTGAAGACTCCATGGCTCCAAAACAAATTTTTAGAGCTATCTACTGTATTGGATCGAGAGTAAGTTGGTTCATATTAGAGGTAGAATCATAGAAAGTACACCCATAATCCAAAATCGAGCGAACACTTGTAGAAATTTGTTGATATACCCCCAGCTCTGTTTGAAGAAGAAGTGTAGAACATTAATTCCCTTTTCCCATCTTTTTTTGATATACTTAATGTGACTGGCCTACGTCACAGCTGTCTTTACTGGTGAAACACGCATATCGTCGAACAAGTTTGGTAACTTGTCAAAAGTACGTCTTAAGTCTACCATGCAATGACCATAGGTATCATGGGTGACATAAATCGTCCGCATATTTTCTCATTTTAAGAAGGCTAATTCTAATTCCAAGAAGCTAAAAATTTTTGAAAGTGTGTCCAAGTCTTGGTGAAAGTGAAAATATTTAATGTCAAAATTGGACTCAAAGCAGATGAAGGAGCCAATTTATCAAGAACTTTTTGAATAAGGCTTTCGTCTAGTTGTGGTTTTCTTTTTTAATGGTGTATAATTCTTTAAAAATCAGCACAAATGTCGCAGTACAAATTTGCATGATCTAGATAAATCCGAATAGTTAATACTGGTCCCCAAGGCTAGGGAAAAGTATCGCCCCATCTGTCTTTTTCCATTCATTAGTAAGCTGTATGAAAGGATGCTGCGAGTACGCATAGACGACATGATTGAGAGATCAGGAGGTTTATCTCGGAGACAATTTGATTTATGTAAAGGAAAAAGCACGATTGATGCAATCATGAGTGTACTCGAAGCATTGCACAACAGAGGGGATGAACATCGCTGGGTGGCCCTGCTGTCGTTTGATGTTAAGAATGCATTCAATACTCTGCAGTGGAACGAGGTAATGAAGGCAATGGAGGAGAGAGAATGTCCTGGTTACCTGATGAATGTGGTGGCGGAGTATCTGTCCGAGAGAAGGATTATGGTGGAAAAGGGCATGATACGACGTGACGGGCGGGGTACCCCAGGGATCTGTCTACGGAGAGGGTACAATCCATGAGCCAGATCTCAAATACCGGGTTCGGAACGCAGGCCGCATCGTAAAGAAATGGATGACGCAGCACAGACTGAAACTTGCGTCAGAGAAAACCGAAGCCATCATTCTGAAGGGAACAAGGAACAGGCAAAGTGTTGAATTGCAATATGCGGGAGCATGTCTAATACCTAAGAAACAGGTAAAGTACCTAGGAGTGACATTGCACCAGAATGGAAAATGGGGGGATTACAGCACGTGCGGGAGATGGTCCAGAAGGTTACGAATAGTGCGGCTGCGTTGGGGAGGGTGATGCCCAACATTGGAGAACCCAAATCCGAAACGAGGAGGGTCTTACACGGTGTTGTACAGTTGATCGTCCTCTACGCGGCACCAGTCTGGAGCGAGGCGGTAGAGATAACGGCCTATAGGAGGCTTATAGTGTCTGCGGCAGCCTTGTAAACCATCGCTGAATGTGTTCCATTGCATGTTTTGGCGGTGGAAAGAAAAGAGCTCTATGAGAGAAGAGGCCCAAACCTAACTGTGGCCGAGAGAAGACATGAAAGGGAAAGGTCAATTAAAAGATGGCAAGAAGAATGGAACAACACGGATAATGTGGCACAGTGGACGAAAATGCTGATCCCGACGAACATAAGAGATTGGGTGGACTGTGGCCCCAGGCGACTGGATTATTTCCTGACGCAGGTGCTCACAGGACACGGGTGTTTTAGGGCCTACCTCTCTAGGTTCGGAAAGGCTGACATAGATGAATGCCTATACTGTGGATACTCGGATACTGTGACACATACGATGTTAGATTGCAGCAGATGGATAGTAGAAAGGAACAGAATGGAGAGAGAGACTGGTGTGAATTTTGTTACAGTGAGAGAAATGATTAAGGGAATGATTGAAAATAAATCAGGTTAGACTAACATACACAGCTATATTCGTGCAGTGATCAAGAAAAAGGAAGAGGAAGAAAGACAGCTGGACCAACGGCAAAGGTAAGAGTTTAAGATGCTGGAAGTTGAAGCTAGAGAAGTGAGTCACACTGTATGAGTTAGATAGACGTGAGTCAGACTGTGGAGAAGGAGGAAATGTCCGTCTGGAAATGATGCCGTACTAGGAGCGATGAGGTCTACTAGTCTGAATGAAACAGGGAGCCTCCTTGCTGATGAGTGGAGTGCGGATGTGTATGAATGGAGAATGAATGAAGGAAGGTAGTGCTTCGGAAGTGATGCCGGCCTTACAGCGACCATTCCGCTTCCGGATCGCTGGATGACAGAGGAGGGTCTGGTTTAGCAGGTAGGCGTTCGGCCTAGACTCGGCGACGAGAGGGCATTTTAAAGTACCTCGGGAACTATCGCCGGGAGTACGAAGAACGAATCCTACACTAACGTCAGTCAGGCGGCGTCCTGGAATGAGATGTCTTTTGCAGATTCCAGACCCCGCCCTCTATAAAGACGAAAAAAAAAACTTGTTTGCTGTCTTTCGCTTGACGTTTTTGATACATCTTTGGCAGGACAAACAAGATGTTTTACTATATCATTGGGGGAACTCCAGTTGCAGTTGTATTCCCACGAAGAGTTCCATATTGACGCAATTAACAAGAGCAAAACCTTTCAAACCATATTTCGCCCGGTTTATTGGGAATATACTAACGAAACGGAATTCGACCTCAAAAGACTTCCGATTTTTCATGGATTGTGAGATACTTTTAGTTTCGGTATATTATCCGAGTGTCATTTCGACTTCCAAAACATCATTCATTCCATCATACTAAACATAATAATATAACGAATTTAAAGTGTAATAAACATTATGAAAGAACTAACTATATATTTCTTATTTTATGCTGTTTAGAGTCTACAATTTGTTTTACCAAAAATATTATTTTATTATAGCTTTAACCACAAAAATTCCCTAAAAATCCAAAGTAAAGGCACCCTTTATTCTCTTTCGTGCAATATATAAAATGCAATAAATGTAATCGTTTCTGGCAGTCAGCTAAAAAGAAAAGGAATCGAATAAAATAAATGTCGTCATATATTGTGGAAAATGTAAATAGAAGACAGAGCACCGATCAAATTGTGATATGTATATGGGTATTAGTTCAGTGGATAGGGAGAAAAGGGATGAAAAAAAAAGAAATAATTGATAGAAGGAAGTTATTTTACGACTAGATATCCGTGAATATTCGATTATTTGTTTAAGTTATAAAAAAGATTGGTAACAAGTAAGGTGCATTGTATTTTATGTAGATGAATATATTCAATATTTGTTGGTTTTATTTGATATTCCTGATATATATTTTATGTTTTAACGTTTACTGTAAAAAGCGTTTACTATATTTATATATATGACATAATATTTCATATAACACAACTAACTTAAATCTGATTTTGTGATAATTTCAATTTTATGATGTAGAATGCAGAACTAAACAGACTTCAATGAACATGGTTTTCTTCGTTTGGTTATTGAAGAAACAGTGTTTGGCAGAAGATTGCCGGGAAGACGACGTATTTCCTGACTCTATAACTTAATATTTCGGCTGCAGGACTGTTTCGCCCAGCTGTAGGCAAGGTTAAAAGTGCAATGATGACCCCCAATATCCGTTACGGATAGGTACTACAAGAAAAAGAAGAATTCGGCCTTTGATGTAAATATATAACAAAGAGATAACAAGATACGTTAATGTGACAAATACAGTGAAAATGAAAACCATTGTTTGTTGTTTATTTTTATTTGTTAAGACGAATTTCCATTAAGTAACGTTGTGTAGATAGTCTATACTATCATTAAAATAAAAATTTGGAGGTTATTTTGGAAGTTGGAATAAAATAATCATAGATGCAGTAACAATAAACATGTAGAACTCGAGAAAAAATAAGTGAAGCTGATTTTTTTAAGTTTAGTGCGTGGGTTGCCCGCTAGGTGAAACAAATAAGGGGCAAAAATATATACAAACAATATTTGAAATTTTACTTTGACTAAATTTTTGTATGAGTAATTTTTTAAAGTTTAAAGTAAGATAATCTCCTGGCCGAACAATAATCATTTTTTCAAACCCTATTAATATAAACTCTGCTCACCATCTTCAATATTATGAAATGAAATGACATCGTCTCACCATCTAAAAGTGGCAGGAGTAGCGCAGTGGCTATATTACTGGCTTAAAAAGCTAGAGGGTGAGGTAGAAAAAGAATATTCTTTGAAGATGATGAAATAGAAGCTGACACAGATCTGCTTGTGGAAGAGTTAAACATTGGTATTATCTTGGTAGAAGATAAGAAATCTAAATTAAATGATTGTATCCTATTTTATATGCGTCGATTTATTATTAGGAAAATTGTTCCCAAACTGTAGTGTCATTTTGTTGGCCTTGTTTACTATTTAACGTAATATATACTTAGATTTAAATATATAATTTGCACAAATCGATAAAAAGACACATTTTAAGTAAAACGCATGTAGAAGAGTTATAAAAGAAAAAACTTTTAGAAAAACACGAATTGATCATACACTAATCTAAATAATCACCGTCTGCATATTGAGTGAGTAAAAAAATCGTGAAAAAATAATAAGAGACTGATTCACATTACTGTTTCCTTGGAGAACATGAACTTAGCTTTCGAGGGTATAATGAAAGTTACGAATCTGTAAATAGAGAAACTTTTGTGGATGTAGCAATTTTATTTGAGATAGCAGACATTTTATTTGATGTATTGCAAAATAAATCGAATGATATTGGATTTTGTATTCAAAGAATTAACGAATTTGAAGTCCAAATCAACAGACAGAGGGAACAATTTGATACCATATATATATTCAGGGATTCTGCAGTGTTCACTGCCTTCCCTCGCTTAACCGTTTCTATCTCTCTCTGTTGTCCCATTCTCCATCGTTTAGGCCTCTCTTACTCATGGTGTCGTCTACTTCGTTCCTCGAGGATTTTCGGGGTCGTCCCCTTTTCCTCCTTCCTATGGGGCTCCATTCGGTTATTCTCTTTATCCATCTGCTGTCACTAGTTCTTCTTACTTGTCCATACCACTTTAGTCTTTTTTGTTCTATGTATGTTAGTATGTCTGTTTCTATTGATGTTCTTTGCTTTATTTCGTCATTACTTCTCTTATCCATTCTTGTTACTCTGCAGCATCTTCGCAGGCATTTCATTTCTGTTGCTACTATCTTACTGCTGTTTTTCTTATTGATGATCCAATTTTCAGCCCCATATGTCATACTACTTCGCACTAATGTTTTATAAATCTGTGTTTTTGTCTTCATATTTAGGTGTCTATCCCACCATACTGAGTTAAGTTGTCGGATTGCTGTTATTGTTTGTCCTAATATTTATGTAATTTCTTCCTCTGTTATTGGGGTTTATAATCTCGAAAAAGGCAACAACAATTTGATACCATCTGGCAAAAAACTTGCGACCTCGAAGAGACGGAACCCAAGCGAAAACTCATTGGAATTGACGATATAGGCGACACAAAAATATCTTATCAATTTTTTGTAAAATAATAGATAACGTTTCCCAGCAGCTTAAAGAAAGATTTCAAAACCTTTATGAGTTAAGATTTGCGAGAGAGTCCAGGAAACTCTAGATTCCCGGAAGAGGCTTTTAATTGTCTAAAAAGAATTATTCAAACTTTTTTAATATTCTTTCCCTGCAGTCCCAACTGCGCGTTTTGTATGCTTCTCAACATTGTGTACAAACTGATATCAGTTTGCTGATATTTCCTAAACAAACTGAACTGGATAAAGCATATGATGAGGTTTCAAAATTATGTGACTTAGTGATGACAATACCTGCTACAAGTGCGTCTGTAGAACGAAATTTATCTTTTGTCAGAAATTCCACAAGTGAGGAGAGGCTAGCTAACTTAGCGATTTTGTCAATTGAAAAATAACTTATTAAATAAATGTCTAAAAATCTCAGTTTTTAGGAGTTTGTCATAATTGAGTTTGCCAAGGATGACAGAAGAATAGAGCTGCATTACAAGTAAAAAATTTAGTAAGTCTTTCTATAATTTAATTTAATTTGCATCCCTTTCTTCAAATATAATGGCACGCCACTGAGTTGGATCCTATGCACTAGGAAAATAGAGGATTGAAAAAGTAAATGCTACTTCAAAAAGGCCTAAAATAACTAAATATATCTTATTGAGATATTCTTGAATTTTGTATAAAAAACGTAAATTAGTTAATATACCTATATTATTGTTATATATAATTTGTTAATATATCTATGTTATTGTAATATATAATACAAATAATAAATATCCAAATTCAACAAACAATTCTTTATTTCTTCTTTTTCTTAAAATTTATTTACTAAAATGTGTTTTAAAATGAATCCAGCTTTAATTCTCCCTTAGTCAGATCATAGGAAGTTTGACCTCTAGGTTATTAATTTAATAGAACTCTGTGAAAATAATATAAAACTTTCTTTAATTATACTAATTCCATGAATACTTTGCATGGAAGAGAGGCACTACATAATTATTTTAAATTTGTTACAAATAGAATTTATATCTCTTAATCTAGTAACGAATCCCTATATAATTTAAAAGCGGCCTTTAATACCTTACGACCCTTTTTAGAATTTAGGATTTGCCCTGCAGCTCAGCCATAATTTATTTCGTTTTTGATAAGGTTGCAGTAAACAGCGATGATTATATAAAAATTGGAATAAAACAAAAACGCTCGATTAACTTCTATCCAAGCTAACCGAACTCGAGCACAGCTGAATTCAAAATTAGAATGAAGTAGATGATAACGAAAGTGAAAACTCCTGTGAAGATAATTACTTATTCAAAATGTTTGCGTTAAGTAGACCTAAGATTTATTAGTATTTCGTCCAGGATCGTATTATTTTTTGCAAATAAATATAAGTAATATAAGATGATTGGCTGGAAAATGGTTTTAAAAAGTACTAGTCATTAGATATCTATGAGCGGTATTAAAAAGCAATGGGGAAAGGATGGAGATGTAGTACAATTAGAGCAGGAAGGACGTATGCTGAAAGGTCTTAATACTTAAGTGGAGATCCAATCAAAGTTAAATGTGCAAAGAACGAAAAAAACGAATAACAAAGATATTATAGAAATAGTTCAAAATGTAAAGGAAAAATAAAAGGTTTAAAGTTTAAATGATAGACTGACATTTTCTTCAAAGCTTAGGTTTACAATCCTTGAAAATCGATTCATAATATGAGTGATGGGAAAATACTATTAGTCGAGTACATTTAAATAAATTCAACGATTAACCTCAAGAGAATCATATTATTCTTTTTAATAAAATGGAGGATGTAAGTGATTTGTCAGGGGAGGTTACAGTAGTGGATGTATATGATATTGCATCTGATAGTGGAAAGGAATGCCATGACCGCTTTAATGCCTCAAGTAGTATGCATTGGAACTTTTTAAAAACCTGGCTACAAGAAATGAAAGAGAAAATATGTTGTTGCATGAACTACAGGCTTAAATACCTCAGTTAGAAAATGACAAACTCGAAAAGGCTGAATAGAGAAAGAAGTTTGAAAAGGAGTCGGAAATCATCGAAGAATAGTAAAGGAAAAACACTCAAAGGCAGATAAATTAATCAAAAAAGAAATCATGGATGACAGATGATCCTGAAGCTGTTGGACGTAAAAAGAAAATTTTGTTTATGGTACAGGTGCAAGCACCCAACCATCTGACTGAGGCAACAGACAGACTGGGTAGAATCCAATGCTTACTTTTTAAATACTTTTTAAAAAATGATAACTGACATGTGTCATGCATAGGAAATTAAGATTATTTAGATTAAAAAAAAATGTTGAAAAATTTAAATTCGAAACAAAAAATGACCTTATTTCAAAGTAATCTCGATATTTCTTCTGAAATTGGTCATAAATGTAATATGGATCTATAAATGAGTGTAGTGTTGGGTTTGCTTACTGAGTTAAAGGCTTGGTTTAGTCTCTTTTTGAATATTGATCTTCTAATGACCTTATCTACAGTAGAATAAGGAAGACCATTGCATTTCTTTATTCTAATTGTGTTGGGACATACAGATGTTAAGAAGTCGGTGGACATAACATTAGATAGCTGCCATTTTATGTTGAAAGGGATAATTGAATGTTGTAGGTATCATATAATCAGTTTAGATAGGTTTACTAAAAACAAAAAATTTAATTGTAGAAGAAGAGGAAGAATTATTTTTAATGGTTAAGACTAAAAAGTTGATAATGTTGTTGTTTTCTAACTCTGAGCTAAACTTGCAGGATGTAAATTATTAATTAGTAAAAAAATGTTGTGTGATTCCGAAAGTGAGCTTACTATAAGTACTATCTGTACCATAAGATTATTTGTGGTCGGGAATGGATAAAGGTATTTTCAAGCGAATCGAGAAAAAGGTCTGCATGTAGAGGAGACATTGGATTTCCCATTGCTAAACCTTCTGGTTATGTATAAATTTTATTATTAAAAATAAAGAAATCTTAGAAAAAGCAAAATTAAAGTAAAGAAGTAATTTTTGAACATTTATTGGGGTCTACATGGGTTATGCAAGTAAAAGGATATTGATTATCGGAATGGTGTCTCATCTGGGAACATTAGGAAAAGAGACCATAGTAAAGTTGTTTGAAAGAGTAGTTGAAGAAAGTTTGAAGATTAAATCTAAAGTGTTGTTAATAGTATATTTGGGAGTGTAATTAACTAGATCTTGTAGAAGAGTGTTAATAAATTTTGCTGATGAAGCTATAGGAGTATTGACAAAACTAACTGCAGGCCTTATTGGAACATTAACTTTATGAATTTTTGGAAGACCATAAAGTCGTGGCATTTAGTTTTGGGATTAATTTTAAGTTGTTGAGACAAATTTGTAGCATTAGAAATGTTAGACTTTAGTTCACTTATAAGTTCATTGGTCATTGGATTTTTGTTAAGTGGAATAAATTAGTTTTTGGATAGAAAAGAGCCTACTTTGTTGGCATAATCTGTCTTGTACATGATTAAAAGACAATTATCTTTATTTGGTTTTGTTATTATATGTTTATGAGTTTTAATTTTATTCGAAATAGTTTCAATTGTGAATGAAAATTTGCCATAAATTGTTAGAAGAATATTTTTTATAAGAGTGATTCAATGTAAGAAAACATGACATTTTTAAGTTGGTTTTCACAATATTTGTGATATTCAAATTATCTATGATACTGTTAATTTCTACACAAAGTAGCCCAATGTTATTTAAATCAGGTTTAGTTTTAAAACAAAATTTGAGACCTTTACTCAAAAAAAAAAATTCTGCTTTGGTAAAATTGCTATTTAATACATATTTGACCCTTTCATGAAATGTATGATGAGAAGAAGATTGTTCATTCACCTGATTTCTGCTGTTATTTTTATTAAAAGTTTGTTGTTGATTATGAGCGTTCTGATTTTAGTATTTCATTTTTTGTTATGTTCTTCATATTTATGGTGTTTACTATATGCTAAATAATCTTGATATTCTTGAAGAGCTTACTAGAAGGCTGATAAAGAAGAAGTGACCTCTCAATCTGATTATATAGTATTTTTAGTTCAATGTTGATGTAGTTGATCTTGTCATAATAGAGACAAATTCCTTTCTCAAGGAGCTTTCTTTCCAAGTCGAACATTATTGCAATAGAATAATGGTGACGTCCGAATTGTAACTAAATGCATTCGTCTATTTTCATTTTAACGTCTTTTCTCTACGTAATAATTTAATCTACGTAACACGTAGAGAAAAGGAGTGTTACGTAATAGTGTTACGTAGTGTAAAAGATAGTGTCTTCATTGGTGAACTGTAAATGTATTGCCGAAGTAAAAGGATATTCCTAGCATCGTCCAATAAACTTTCGATCTGCGGTTCACCTAATTCGCTATCGAAGATAGGTGTCCTTACTTTTTGTTTCTTTCTTATAGAGCTGCTAGCTGCTATATGCTGCTAGTGCATTCAGTCATGTTCTGTATCTGTATCTGTAGAGTAGGGAGGGCGAGTTAAGTTAACAGTTAACAGTTAAGTTACAGCACTTAGGCCACAATTGACCCATTGTTCATCCTCCCAGGGAGCTGTGACCCTTAGCTCATTGTCCATCCTGCCATTTCTAGGAAGGTGAACAAGTCACCAGGAGACATCTCTCTTATGTGGGCAGGTGTGGGCCAAGACTCGCCAAATGCGTACTCTCGTATTAACGATAACTCTGGGCATTCACATACAACATGCTCTACAGTTTCGTCTTCTCGTTCACACTTCCTACATAGAGGTGTGTCTGCTAGCCCCAGTGTATGGTGGTGTTTGCTTAGTTGACAATGACCAGTTAAAAAACCAACTGCCAAACATAGGTTTTTCCTGGTCATTCCCAAGTACTTCTTTGATGTTGACTCTTCAAGGTCACTTAGTGTTACCCTGGCAAGTTTACATTCTTACCCTTCTTCCCATCTTTTTACGGTTTGCGTATGGGAGTGACATTTGACAATTTCCGCGATTGTTGTAGTTGACCAACCAAAAAGATCCCCAGGTCCTAAGAGTCTTAGGCCTGCCGCTTTCCTAGATAGTTGGTCAGCAATGCGGTTGCCTTTATTCCTATTGTGTCCTTTAACCGACCTCAGGATGATGGTATTACCATCCGAAGCTTAAGTTAGTGACTCGTGACACTCCATTACTAAACCTGATGTGACACGTGGTCTATTCAAGGTTAGTAGCGCTTGTCTATTATCTGTGCAGATCATTATAGTTTTCCCTGCTATACCTTTTTGGGTTATCTCTTTTGCGGCTATGGAGATACCAGTCAGTTCTGTCTGAACTACGCTGGCATTTTTGCCCATACCCCACTTTATTCTTAGGTTCAGTGATCTGGAGTATATCCCGCATCCTAAGCCTTGTTTCATTTTGGAGCCATCGGTGTATATGCAATGGGCATTTGCCACGTTTGTCTCTATATACTGTCTTGTTTCAATTTTGTAAGGTTTGTTAAAGACAAACTTTGGTTCAATTAAGTCGTAGCCTGCGTGTAGCAGTGGTAACGCATCCAGCTCTCCCCGCCAGAAACAAGTTCTCAATTGTACCATTCCTACATCAAGGTTTGCACCAGCTGAGCATAGTCGCATCATTATCACTAGCGCCACCTCTTTGACATATATATCTAGAGGCGTGATGCCAATGATCAACTCCATTGCAGCAGTTGGTGTTGTTTTCATGGCACCTGTTATATTTATGCAAGCCATCCGCTGAATATGGTTTAGTTTGTTAATCGCTGTTGCCTGTAGCTTTTTTGATACCCAAGCAATAGCTCCGTAAGTTAGTATTGGCCTAATGACAGCAGTGTAGACCCAGGCGATCACCCTGGGCGTACGGCCCCAGCTGCGCCCGACCGTTCGTCGACACTGCTCATAGGCAATACATGCTCTTTTAGCTCTACCATCTAAGTGTGAGTTCCATGTTAACTTCCTGTCAAGGGTAATACCAAGGTACTTCACCTCATCAGAAAAATTTAGACTGTAGTTTAGAATCCTTGGGGGTATTAACCCTTGATTCTTCTTTTCCTGATAAAGAGGACCATCTCTGTGTCTTAAGATTTTCAAGCGTGTTATTTTGTTATGACAGCAAAAAGTAGATTTTAGTTTAAACAGCCACAAGTGTTATTAACAAAGCACTGCCTAAATAACACATATTTAGATTACCTACTATTGAATTTAAAAAATATGATGGCAGTATTAAAGGTTGGTTGGCATTCTGGGTACAATTCAAAAAGATTCATGAGGATGAGTCTATTGATTGCCATGATAAGATAGAATATTTAATTCAAGCCACAGTACCAGGTAGTAGAGCACGTCAACTAGTAGAGAGCTATCCAGCTATGGCTGACAATTATAGTAAAATTATGGAAAGTATGCAAAGCAGGTTTGGCAGAGAAGACTTACAGATAGAAGTATACATTAGAGAGTTACTAAAACTCATTTTGAGTAAGTCTGTATCTAAACAAAAGATTGATATACGAGTATCTAAACTGTATGACAGCATTGAAACTCAACTGCGAGCACTGGAGACATTAGGTATCACATCTGACAAGTGTTCAGCAATGCTCTTTCCATTAATCGAATCTTGTTTACCTCAGGAATTGCTTAGGGTATGGCAACGCTCCACAAATATTGACTGTAGAGGTGGGACATTGGAAAACAGGTTGAAACTGTTGATGACTTTTCTCAGAAATGAAGTAGAGAATGAACAAAGAATTGCTTTAGCTGCTGAAGGTTTTGGATTGTCCTAAGAAGTGGCTTCATCCTCTAAAGCTAGTGTCAAGAGATCATCAGGTTTTCCAACTGCTGCTAATTTAATTAATTGTGAAATTTCTGCTTGTGTCTTTTGTTCAGGTACACATGGTAGTGAAGATTGTTTTAAGGCACAAAAAATGACATTTGTTCAAAAAAGGGATGTTCTCATTGGGAAGAAGGCTTGCTTTAGATGTCTAAAAGTGAGACATCAGACAAAAAGATGTAAAACAAAGCTAAGATGTGTTATCTGTAGCCAAGCTCATGTAGTCTTGATGTACCCCAGTTTAACAATAAGTTAAGGTAAGCATAGTAATAGTCAAAATGAAAACATGTCTTCTAAGGATGTCATAAACGACCAGGCTTTGACTAACCAAACTAAAGGTCATGTATTTTTGCAAACGTTGAGAGTCACTTTAACTGGTATCTTTGGTAATAGTAGAGTTGTTCGTGCCTTAATTGATAGTGGGTCACAAAGATCATATATTATATTAAAGGACACAGCTTTAAAATTAGGTTATCCAGCTAAATGACAGGAAAAAATTGTTCATTGTCTGTTTGGAGGGTCAGAAGTTGCAAACTCTCATAACTGTTATGAAGTCACAATACAGGGTAAGAACTCTACATATTCTTTTGAGGCCTTAGATCAACTAACAACTTGTAGTGATGTGGCTCCAGTATTTCATGGTCCATGGAGTGAGCAAGCCAAGAACCTTAATATTGATTTATCTGATGATCTCCAACATATATATATATATATATATATATATATATATATATATATATATATATATATATAGCTAATTATCGTAGTTGTAAAAAAATAAACTTATACAAACACGTTTGCTAACAGGTTTAGATTTTTATAAGTTTTGTCTGTTTATTATTAGAGATTTAAAATTATGCCGATGCGGCCCTGCCGTGATATAATCGTGTGCAAAATTTCATTAAAAAATCTAATGAGAAATTCGGTGCAGTAAAGAGGCTTTTCATCAACTTTTTTTATCCACGGTATCGATATCGTTTCCACGATAATTTATTGAGTAGAGCGACAAGATAAATTGCATACACCCGGTGCGGAAATATACACAAGCACAAGGTAGTAATGATACAAAGGCGTAACACTAATAATGAGATCAAGAGGAAAGTATGTGGGTTGGGAATAAACTAGGAAAAAATCATCAGTAAAATGTTTTCAGATTATACTGTCAGCGTACGCTAATGCGAATTAACGGGCTGAAAACTTTTCTGTAAATTCTCTTCCACTGCAACCGACTTTTTTAAGACTTTTCAAATATCAGTTCATGCGTGAGAGGGTTTAGATGTTTTAAACAACAGAAGCTGGCATAGATCCTCTTAGACCATGAATAATTTAATTTCGTCAACAAACTATATATGAAAGTAGCAGAAAATGAGATAAAATAATTTCAAACAAAACACCAAGATAGCTCAGACAAGAAAGCATCCTGCTTCCATTTGTATTCAATCTGTACTGCAAACATTTATTTAACAAAATATTTTGTAAAATTTCATAAACACACTCGTTTATAACAGACTCTTAAAAACTGAGATTTTCAGACATTTCATTAATAAGTTCTTTTTGAATTAACAAAATCGCTACCTACAGAAAGATCGAAACAGAAGTGGATGATTAGGTAAATAGAGCAAACATAGCCGCAGGTTACTTACGCGGCAGAAACAGGACCTGACACAGAGAGAACAAAAAGGATGTTAGAAACAGCAGAGATGAAAACATTTAGAAAAATTGATGGTAAAACGCTATGGGACAGAGCTAGAAGTACAGATATACGACGTAGATGCAAGGTAGAGAACATTAAGGACTGAGTAAGAAATAGAATAGTAGAATCAAACGATCATATAAGCCGAATGTCAACAAATAGAGTGGTAAAAACGGCAAGAGACGGTTTCCCAATAGGAAGACGATCAGTAGGAAAACCACGAAAACGATGGAACGACAACTTATGTGAGGCACACTGAAAAACAGACAGAGTTATGTCTACATAAAAAGAAGAAGAAGAAGAACTATTATTTACATTTATTTATATAAAATGCATTTAATATTTCTTATAGGCTTTCCATACATTTTTTAACCACTTCCTTCCATTGATATCTGTCCAATACTTTTTCTTTCCAATTCTCAATATTACTTTTTTATTATTCTTCATATAATTATGCCGTCCTTCCATCTTTTTCTTGGTCTATCTTTTCTTTTTTGTTGTATTGGCTTTCGTGATAGTACCATTTTAGACATTCTTTCCTTTCCCATTCTTTCAATATGTCCTAAGTATCTTATTCTCTGTGCTTTGATTATTTTTTAATTTGCACGGCCAACAGCTGCTATTTTGGTCTCAATCTCCTCCTTAAATCCGCAATTATATCGAGAAATACAAAAATAAAACCCTAGAAAGCAATAATATGCCTAGTCCTAACATATGGTTCAGAGACCTGGACTCTAACAAAAAGTAATGAAAACATGTTAGGATGTTTCGAAAGAAAACTACTAAGGCGAATCTATCGAGCAATGAATGACAATGGAGTGTGGAGAAGACGATAGAACTTTACAACTTTATAGAATATGCTAGGAACCAGATATCGTAAAATATATTAAGATAGGACGTCTGAGGTGGATAGGGCATGTAATGCGGATGGAACAAAATGACCCAGCTAGAAAAATGCTCCTTGATAGACCCATTGGTAAGAGAAGAAGAGGAAGACCCAGAACAAGGTTCCTTAATAACATCGATGAAGACATGAGAAATATGAGAATACGTGCTTATAAAATATATATTTATACAATATATTTATAAAAATTAACAATTTAAAGATTTTAAATTAATAATAACGATATATTGACCTGTCCTCATATTACCTGCTCATTGAAAAAGCAGGTATATCATAATCTTTTATGTTTAAAATAATTATCGGCAAAATTTTTCGCTTAATTTTAACGTTATAAACACATATACGGCATATAACTGACCACGGAACAGAAATGGCACAAATCGATGACAATTAAAAGTCGAATCTCGCGAAGTAGGTAATAATCGCAACAACGAGTTACGCTCTACGTGACTCGCCGTCACGAAGGACGACTATATGATCCGTAAGTCCTAACTAGTCGAAATGCCCGCTCCAACTCACAACTAGCTAACATTTTTTGTTTGTTTTTCTTCCCCTGTAAACAACATGCATGCAACAAGCCCCTTACCCCACCGGTCTTCTTGCTTTAGTACAAATATACTACAGTATTGATTTATTTACCCCATCCCTAACAAACAGTACTGTGTATGTAAGGAAATACAGTTGTGGACAAACATCGCATGGAAATGTGCTTACGATCATTAGGGGCTCTCGCATTCGTTTAAGTGTTTGGCGGCTTGTTACGGGGTGAAGGTGCACATTGTGCGATGTTTAAAATTTTGAATATTTGAAATGAAGATGTTCGTATGATTTGAGAACGAAACGTTTTCGGGTGTGTTCGTGGTATTACCGAGTGACATCACTTTTCATACGGAATGCCAGAGTTTGTAAGTGTCCTCTAATAATTATTTTACAATAAAAATATTCAACTTTCCAAAAATATATTGTTAATGTAATATAGTAAATTTATTACTAAGTAAGTGATGCGTGAAGTTTTTGATATGAGTATTTATGCGGAGTATTTGTCACCTACGTCATGAATATATTTACCAAACGATACTATTTAGTTATAGACTTTCTCCACTAGAAGTAAAATAAAAACTATTTTTAAAGGCATTTTATAAAATATTCTGTCGGAGAGATATCACAAATACAGAAGCACGGTTAAACGAGATATGACGCACCATTTATAAGGCTGTTCAGTAAGTTTTGCGGTTCTATCAGAGAGGGCATTGCTACTAGCTTAATCGTTTATTAATATGTTGGTACACTCTTCATATGAACGTATGTAAAGTTTCAATTCAATCTGTCAATTCATTCTTTGTTTACAATCCCCTTACTATCGACGCGTCGCAGTACTTTTTACATGGAAAAAATCAAGTATCGTGCAGTGATTGAATTTTATTTTTGGAAGCTTTAAAAGCAAAGGAAAATTACAAACAAATGTTAAAAGTGTATAAGGAATCTTTGTCTTCAATTACTACAGAAGAAAGATGGCTTACTAAATTTAAACGTGGTCGACAAGCCTTGAAGACGAGCCATTGCAAGGATGTCCAAAAACAGCAACAATACCAAAAATCATAGATAAATATAGGATATCGTATTGGGAAATCGTCAAGTGACTGAAAGAGATTTAGTAGAAGCCCTAGGCATCTCGTTCGGTAATATAAGTAATATTTACACTGAAGTATTGGGCTTCAGAAAGCTGTGTTTACAATGAGTGCCGCATTCACTACCAATGGAACAAAACGCATTCGAATGCGACTTTTTCAGCAACATTTAGAGCGTTTTCGAAAGGATAAAGTGAATTTTGTGTGTCAATTTATCACTATAGATGAGACTTGGGTGTATGACCATGATCCTGAATCAAAACAAGAGGCTAAAGTATGGTGTAAATCTGGTTTTTCGGCTTCGAAACGAGTTCGTGTTCAGAAATCGGGCAAGAAGGTGTTAGCATTAGTTTTTTTGGGATGCGAAAAGAATTTTGTTTATGGATTACTTGCAAACTGATAAAACAATAAATTATAAATAATAATGTAACCTTTTAAATGAGGTGAAAGAAAAAAATCGTGAAAAAACCCGGTTTGTAACAGAAAAAATTCTTTTTCATCAGTACAATGCACCGTTTCATATGAGCATTTAGACAATGGTTAAGTCCATGCAATAAAGTTCGAATTGTTGGAGCATCCACCGTTTTCACCAGATTTGGCCCCTAGCGACTTCCATTTGTTTCAATACCTAAAAATATTCATGCGTGGAAAGCGTTTTTCATTACATGATGATGTCATAACAACTGTGGAAGTTAAAGTGTAGAATTAAAAGAGTTTTTATTTAAAGTAATAACCTCGTTTGTAAATAAACGTTCTAGATATTCTATGTCTTTTATTTGAGCTGTATATTTCTTGTAATTTGCCTGTCGTATGAGTAGTTAGGTCCAACTTATCTTAACATAATTTGTTAAGATCTATTAAAAATAATTCTTATGTTGTCAAATTGGGCATCTCTTAGCGCTTTCCTAGAACTATATCAAATAGGATACAGGCCAACACAGGTCCATATCGCAGACAATTATTTTTATTCTGCAGATAACTGTATCTACTGTAACTCTCACCAGTCTGATTATTTTATCAGAGATGTTAAATTCATCCTTAGCTTTATACAATTTACTTCTTAGTACGCTATTAGAGGCTGATTTAAAATCAAACCACAGATGGCAGTTCTTCTTCTTGTATTGCTTATTTGTTTAGGATGTTGGCGATCATCATGCCAATCTGTATTTTCCACAATGCTGCTCTGAAAAAAATTGTGGTTGTTTTGTTAAACCACGTGCATTTTTATGTCAGGAAATCCTTTACATTCCTGGTCCTCGTTTTATTTCTACTTTTTCCTGTAAAATTAGTTGCAGCAATCCATATCTTCCGCTGTTCCTCATGATGTGACCGAGGTATTCGATTTTGACTGTTTTTATTGTGATCAACAGCACTCTAGGAAAGATATAATGATAAATAATAATAAATGTGTATGGTAGTAACTTGATTTGTATGGGTATCGATAAATCATGACATTTAAATAGCTTAGCCATTTTTTAAAATAAAGATCTAGCTTTCTCCATCCTACATTTGATTTCTAGGGAATAGTCTCAATTTTCATGGACGTTCGTACTAACGTAGTTGTATGTTTTTACTCTTTATGTTCGTTAACATTCACACTGACTCATCCAAATTGCTGTTACTTCTTAGAGATCATTATATATTTGGTTTTCTTAATGTTTAGTGAAAGTCCATATCTCTTACTTCTGTGGTCCTATTCGTTAACTCCTGGAATCATAGCTGTCAGTGAATATCACCGTGTCGTTCCCATATCTATGTTATTGATACATTCTTCTGCTCTACTGCTTCTTGAAAGATCAGCAAGGGTGATAGTAGACAACCTTGTCGGTGGGCTTTTCATGACCATGTTTTTGGCATCAGCGAAGCGCTAATGTATCGGTTTCTATTGAAATTGGTGTCATTATGGAGACTATATTTACCGATATTGCGCAGGTACATTTCTTTCTACAGTAATACAGGTCTCTGATTATTATCTTGATGTCATTTATCCGATAAATATCATACAAAATAAAATATACATATATATTTATTAACATTTGCTAAATTTTTTTGGCATTAGAACTTGGTCACAATTTTATAAAAAAAATTTACCCGATACTATTAGTCTTTTCCGTATTACTGTAGTTTTATCTTTTACCCATTCTACAGTTTTATGATATTTCTTTACGTTAAACTCAATTATAAAACTAAAAAGAAATTATTATAAATTATTTAAATTTGTATTACGATGTCGAATTGCAGTAAAATCAACAATAATCGTTAAGATTCAAAGTCTAAATTTAAAAATCGTTAGATAATGATAATAAAAGTCTAAGTACCTATTGAAAGTGTAGTGAATTTTCTTTTGTATACTTTTCTGAGTGAAAAAATCGATTCTCATAATAATAGAGTATATACTTGATCAGTAAAATAGAGTTATCGCGGTAACGTCGGCGTCGAATCAATTTAAGCGTTTTATATAAAACAAACGATAAAATATTAATCAAGTGTTTAGAATTTTTTTCTTTATAGTAGATACTATTGGTAATTAAAAAAAAATGTAACAATGTGAAATATCCTACAAGTTACCGTTGGCTATTGTTTGGTTTTGGTTGTTGTTTTGTTAAAATTAAATAAATGTCCACAAGGAAACTACATTCCTGTAGCTGGCTGTATACCATGTATTCCAAAAAATTTATTTAAAAATTCCTTTATAAAAGGTATTATAATTATACCTTTTATAAAGGAATTTTTAAATAATAAAAGGAATTCTAAATAATTTGTAATAAATCTATAGAACTTGTCAATAAGGATAGAGTTGTAAAATATTATTACAAACCTTTATGTCATCACAGTCTATAACAGGATTAATATACAAAGTATTTATAAAGTTATCTGAAATATTTTGTGATTCAATTCTAAGACTAAAGGTGACATATAAAGACGGGAGTTCGTAGGGGAAGGAAAGCAATAATTATAGAGTCGAGTAGATAAAGAAAGTTAACGAACAAAATTAAAAAATGGATAGAAAAATGGTTTGTTTAATATTCTAGTCGACAGATGGGAAAACGCGACTCAATCTCTAAAAATTATACGAACAAGCTGAATTTTGCTGACAATGTCAATTTTGGGATCCAAAAAAGTTTACCACTTCTTCCTCCAGTTTTTCCCTAAAACCTCCCTTGAAACGTCAAGCATTAGTTAGTTAAATATAATTTCAATTACACTGAATAATTGTGGCTTAATCTCATATTAACATAATGTTTAAATTAGACATTACACAAGAAAGTAGTTTCAGAACCTTAGTTAAAAAATCGATTTCGCGCGCTTAACTGATATTCAAAATCGCAGGTCGGTTCAAGTGTTCTTTCTGAGAGAACCGTTCATTCTACACAAAACCGCGTATTTTAGATCCATGGGAAATCGAAGTTTTTCCTCCCCCCCCCCCTTCTACAGGGTAGGGTTTTAAGACCGGGAGTAGAAATGGCAAACAGTGTTTTGCATCTTTTTCCCCAAAATTGATATTCTGGACAAAATCCTCTCCTAGCCTCATCAATGAAGATGTTTAACATATATCAATTAAAGAGACTTAAATCCACCCTGCCACTTTAAAAATAAGCAAATTTACCAATGATCATGGACCTCTTAACATGTCATATATTAGTTTACCAAATTGTAGATGGTTTGTAATTCGTTATTTCTAATTTTTGTTTTACTTCTTCTCATCATCATTGGCCAACCCATGGTGGGTCTTGGCCTGCTCGAGGATAAGTCTCCATTCTTTCTTATTCTTCGCCTTGGCTTTCCAATTTCGTACTCCGAACATTCTTAAGTCTTCCTCCACCTGATCCTTAAATCGTGCTCTGGGTCTGCCTCTCTGAGAATGAATGAGATGGCTCCATCTCATTCATTCTCTGTATGTGACCTAACCACCGCAGCCGGTTTATTTTGATGGACCTAATAGTTCGCCCTCCTGTACTCCTCCATAGATATGTCGGAGGATTTTACGTTCAAAACATCTTAAACGTTCTTCATCGCTCTTTGTCATCGTCCAGGTTTCCGACGCGTAGGTAATGATGGGCTTGATAAGAGTTCTGTATATCACTAGTTTCGTTCTTTTTGTAACTAGGCTTATTGTTAAAAATTTGTTTAATCCATAATAGGCTCTATTTGTCAGATATATATGTCTGTTAATTTCTGCACTTACTGCATTATTCTGATTAATTTGTGAGCCTAGGTAAATAAGCTCTCTTACTCCTTCAAAAGTATATGTTCCGATCGTTAGATCTTCGGGTTGTGCTGCTTGTATATAATTTGATACTTTCATATACTTCGTCTTACTAGTGTTAACCTTTAGTCCCATTCTTTTTGTTGCTACTTCAAGCGCCTTGAATGATTCGTCCACGTCCGCCTTTCTTCTTGCAATAATGTCGATGTCATCGGCATACGCTAGTAATTGTACGCTACGATTAATAATAGTTCCTCTGGTTGTTATTCCAGATTCTCTTATCGCTTTCTCTAGTGCAATATTGAATAGAAGGCATGATAGACTGTCTCCTTGTCTAAGTCCTATCTGAGACTGGAACGTTCTGGAAACTCCGTTCTGCACTCTAACTTTACACTCGACTCTTGAGAGGGTAGATTTTACCAACTTTACTAAGTGTAAGCAAAATGGTATGTTGGAAAGGTATGCTGAATTCTATCATGGCCTTGTACAGTGCGTTTCTTTCAACACTATCATAGGCACATCTAAAATTCTATGTATCCGGATAGACGTATGGTTCACATCTAGCGAACTTACTAAAAATTGGCACAACAGGCCACTAACACGGCACAGAAGTAGCAAACCTGTCAGCAACGCTTCAACTGCTTCAATAGAAACACGCCTACTTCACTATAAATGACAGGAACAAGTAGGAGTAGGACCGTTATTCGGTCTGCATATTTGTCTGGGTTTTCTACATTGTTTACGAGTGTATATTTCTTTTTGTATAATTAGATTTATAGTATATTTCACAAATTTGCGACTGTTTTGGATTATCGCTAGACACTCGACAGCCAATGGCCCACTCTACTATACAGCATAAGAGGTACGAAAGTAAATTGCTCTAGTTACGAAAATATGAAAGAATTATTTTCTAAATTGAAATAAAAAAAACCTTTCTACAATATTTTTTACAGTATTAATTAGAAGTTATTTCCAGTAAATCCTTTTGATTTCATGTGCAATATTTATAGCAGTTTTACTTTTGACGTGACAACGTCTTAAATTAGGTTGTGGCTCGGAGTCACTCATGAAAAAGTGTATCGCCCGCTCACGTCTGTTACGATGAGTCACCGAACGAGAGAGAGGCCCGCCGGACCGGCGAATGCCTTGCGTCTCTCTCCCACTCAAACATGATCGGTCCGCTGCGCGCGCAGCACTAGAGAATTAGGAATTAGGCGCGTTGAATCGGTGCGTGCTTGTGTCTCTGTCTTTCTCGAGCGTTCTTGGCGTTGGAAAACCGAGAAAGCGTCATAATACAAGTTCACACGTGTGGTTAAAGTATCGTCAGCTGTGTCTGTAGTGAAAATGTGGAGTGCTTAGATTCGTCATTTACAACAACTACAACAATAAAGGTAAATAATTATACACTAATATTTCATTATCGTAAACTATGATTGATTGATTAATTGTTAGATTGACACAAAAGTTGAGAAACTGAGTTTATAGGTTATGTCATACTATTGACAAATGTTGATAGTGTTAAGTAAATTATTAGTTTAAATCACTCTGCAATCAATCGTAATTCAGTCGATTGAGAAGAAACAGCGCGTATTGCTAGTCAAACATTTAAAAATCACTCAAATAGAAATTAGTTAAGTTTAAGTTTACATGTACAATGTTTTAGTAAACAAAATATATTTCTATAGTTAAAATTTGTGCAATTCTTATTTTCATTCAATTCCTTATTCCTATTGTGCAATTTAATAATATTCATATCAATAAATATTCTACCGAGAAAAAGACGTTGTCACGTAAAATCTTCGCCCGTAAAACCGACTTTACAGGCAACCGATTTTTTTTGCTCAACATTAAAGACAGTTTCATTTTAATTAACAAGGTTATGAAACAATTTAGATTTTTGAAACATGTTTTTATTTCATATTTACCTGCAAAATATTTATTACAACCAGATTAATTATTATTAGAATTTAATGTGGTTTTAATCAATGAGCTCTGAGATATTAACATAAGTGTAGATATTTATTGAATCCCTCATATCTCCTGTTCCCTGTTCTTGAGTTTTTGACCATTCGAAGAAACTGATACCTTACTTTAGCAGTTCTCCCAAATCGGTTGCAAATTAGTGGTACCCTAATAAGTTTTTTCACAGTAATTCTTGTGATTGCAAAGTTTTTATACCTAATATTTAATTTGGATGCTTATTTTACTGCTGAGAAAGCCAATGGAGGTCTTTTGCGAACAGTTCACTCCTTAGCAAACTGTTGCAGGATACGGATTTTATTTTCTTTGGTAGAGCAATAAACATTGACTTCAGCCATGATCTTGGTATTACTCCGATTAAATATATGTCATTGAATATTTTTGTTAGTCGTTGAGTACCGTTGGTGTTAAATAGCTTTATAAGTTCAGCATATGCATTGTCAGGTCCAGGAGCTTTGCCATCTTTTAGTTGTGATATTGTTTTTTCACTTCATCTGATGTGATTGGTAAGTTGTCATTACATATGTTGGACGGATGTTGTTCGTACCTATCATTATCAAAGAGTTCTTTGATTTGATATCTGTATTTGGTCCATATGCCTATTTCTCGATTTTTATCTGTGATGATGTTCCCCTGATGATCTTGCAGTTTGCTAGCTGTGATGCATTTTTGAAGACCAGCTACTTGTTTTACCTTTTTAGGCATATTAAATGTATCGTGTTTTTTTTCCAACAACTCTATCTCTTCACACTGTGTTTTTAACCAATTTTCTTTAGCCTTTCGTATTTCGGTTCTTATTTGTCTCTGAGTATTTTTGTACATTCTTTTGTTATTCTTTGGTTTTCTTCTTTCTTCCATGAGTTACAGTATATTGTCATGCATCCAACTTTTCCTCTTCTCTTTATTTTTTATTAGATGTTCTTCTCTGATCTTGTTAAAGGTGTCACCTTGTTTTTTCATTTTAGGACTAATAATTGTATATTTCTCTAAATAAATGTAAAATACATTCTATTAACTTTCTCTAAGTTTTGTTAGTAAAACCATTTATTTTTTTCGCAAATTTTTTTTTAACATAATATGACTAATTTTAATATTTAGTGATGCCACCCTTTGCTGCAATTACAGCTTCTACGCGTCGGGGCATGCTCTGATTACAAACTCCTGCGTTGTGTTTTAAGTTAGGGTTATGATGTCATTCTCTAATAAGAGCTTCAATCAACTGCCGCTTCGTGGTGATAACATCTTTGGCGATCTCCCGTTTGGTTAACTCCCACATGCTCTCTATAGGGTTCATGTCAGGTGAGTTTCCTGGCCAGGGCAGAACTGCAATATTTTCTTTGATCAGATATGAAGTTACTCTCCTGGCTTTGTGTAAAAAAATGTAATTTTTTTCACCAGGGAACCATTCTTTGAGCTGGGGCAGTAGCCGAGTTTCAAGTACTCGCTTATACTGGTCCTGTCTCATTGTCCCTTCCACGATGTATAAGCGTCCCATACCCTTTGCCGAGATTACAGACCACACCATGACACTCACCGGATGTTTAACTCTCTCCACAATGCAATCTGGATGGAACTGCTCCCCAGGACGTCGTCGGACAAACGCACTTTTATCCACCAAAATCTGAAATGTTGATTCGTCGGAGAAGCATACCTGTAAAAATGATAATATTCGCTGTTCACAAACTTCATTCGTTAAAAAAAGTCATACTTACTCGACTCCAGTCTTCAACAGTCATACTTCGGTGTTCTTTGGCCCATTGGAGTCTCTTTCTCTTCATGGCTTCGGTGAGCCGTGGTTTTTTCATAGGCCGGCGACCTAGCAGATTCTCTTCGGCCAGTCGTCGTCGTACTGTCCTTCTGGAAACATTAATTCTTTCATCATTAATCATCGTAGTCAGATGTGTCACACTCTTTTTACGATTTTGGAGACAAATATCCCTAATTTTACGATCAGTACGAGGAGTAGTAATCCTTTTCCTGCCACATTTTCCAACACGGCCCGGTTCCAATGCCTCGTTTGAATTCATTTTTATTTTTATTCGATTAACTACAGACTTTGAAACACCTGCAGTAGTTGCTATAACTCTCTGGGAAAGCCTCGAGTGCAGTAATAATGTTTTTATTTCTCTAATTTTCCCTGGAGACAAGTCTGCAATTTTGCCCATGCTAAAAAAATAATTTTGAATTTAAACAATCTTTTTAAATAAACTCGTGTCATTAAATGTAGCAAAAATTACTAAATAACAAATATTACTTACCTGTTAAATATATCTGACACGAAAACCGACCAAAAACAATTTAAAACGATTTGCAAATATTTTTAAACCTCACTGCGGTGACAGCCGATGACCAACTGAGATGCAACAATAATTATTATTTTATAGATAAGCAGTCTGCCAGTGTTGCCGCTCATCAAAAATTTTAATAGTTATGCCAGAAGAATTACCAAGTAAAATACAGATATGAACACCAATTTTTTTGGTCAAAAAAATAATTTTAAGTAGAAAATACAAAAATATATGCAGTGTCCCTAATAATTTGGCCACCCACTGTATACTTGATTTGAAAGTAAAGCTTAATTACTACTGGATTTGCTTTTACATGATTTAACTAAAATATAGAGTGGGATACCTCAGTGCAAGTATAAATATTTTACTTTACCGCATATAGAGATTCTTGGAAGAAGCATTCGATGCAACGATATTGGTATTCATTATAAATGTTGCATTGAAACTTCATAATCTAAGTATAGAGTATACGGACCGGAAAATTATTCAATACTTTAAGCTGTAATTAAGTTCAAGCAATAAATCCAATGCTAATGCAGTTAAATGTTGTCCATTTATTATGTGAGACATTTTTGATGTTGTTGACCTACATTCCCTTGGCAAGATATGATAATGTATTTGGGAACTGTCCTCACTTTTCTTAATCTTAATAATAAAAACAATTAATAAATAATCAATATATAATTATAAATAAATATATAAATTTATTTTTAATACCTATGTTGGGTTCCTAATAACGGATATTATATAACAACCAGCAGCAGCATTTCTGTATCTCATACACAATAGTATTATTCTAATTAGTTATGTAAGATTTAAGCTTTCCGCAAATTATAGCGTAGGTCTCCAGCCTTTTAATAACCCAGTTTACGTTTTTACCTACACCAAGCTGACGAGTAAGTATAACAATAAGGGCAGAATATAACAAAAATCAAGTTATTTTAAAAAAAATGTAATTACTTAAATAAATTACATGCATTACTTATTATCAATTATATTTAAAAATGTACTCTACGAGTATATATAAATTAGAAAAATAATGATCAAAATCCATCAACAAGTTCAGGAGATATTAAAAGCAGCATGTGTTTGAAGAATCAATTTCATTTTTTTAGTGCACGGATTTTATAATTTTCCTTCCATCGGCACAGAGTCGATTTCATTAGGACTTCATTTTTAAAGCTTTACTGACCGCTCTGTTCAAAGTTTACTCAAACTTTTACTCATAAACTATAAACCTTGAACTTCAAAAGGGCGCTAGTTAAGTTGCTTGATTGTTATAAACAAAGTAGCTGTGAATTAAATGAAAAAAGTGGCTAACGTTGACTCTAATTAACCTAGGCAATTTTTTTTTAATTTGTGTAAAAATACCAGCTTTCCAAATATCAAAGTGGATTTAGTCTACAGTCAATATGAACAAAATTATTCAAATTATTTATTAGCCAAAAATGACTTTTCTTTAATAAAATGTTTTTGCCATGGTTAAAATGAGTTTTATTAAATATATTTAAAATATTATCTTCTTCTTTCATGTGGTTCCCGTAGAAATAACATTGACTAAATTGACATTGACTGAAAACTAATTGACGAATCGTGGTTTTGTGCATTATAAAGACTAATTGATGCAACTTTTCATGCAATATCAAAGTCGTAAGTTCCATTTTAAACCTTTGCCCATCTACTAAAAGATAAATTTTCCTCTTTTTACCTGTAGCGATTTAAACTAAAAAACTGCCTTATAGTTTATTCGTCTTCCGGGTTTGGACCGTGTCATTTGTGAGTGACCCAAAAGTGGGTTCATCTCGACGTTTCGCTACAATTGTATGTAGCTTCTTCAGGAGAACAAAAAAGAAAAAGAGACAAAAGACAGGAAGATGGGTAGTTAGCAACGGTAACTCAGTTACTCAACGCAACCAGAGGCGAATACTAACTACCAAGATGGGCATTTGGTCACAGTAACTCAACTACTCAACGCAGCCAGAGGTGAAAACCAAATGGACCGGTGACCTGTCGTGTCGGGACGTATCGGCACACTCCGTGGCGCGAACGTCAAGAAGCGCGCGCTGGCCAATCATGTGGCAGCATCGTGGTAGCGGGACCGGACGGCGGCTCTAGACTGGGATTCCAGATGGGAGACAAGTAGTATCCTTCCTCTCGATTGATATTATGTGATTTTTTCGGATCTCTAGAGATTCGCGGATTTTCCTGGAATAAAAGAAGGGGCTCTTAGAAATAATATGAGTTTTTTCGAACAATATGGAATGACCGGTTTCTTGGCAGTGTTCTGCAACTGCAGAATGGGAGAAAAGACCTGATCGAATGCATCTTTGATGCTCTTGAATCCGAGTTTTGACGGAACGACCAGTTTCGCCAATATACACTTGTCCACATGAACAAGGAATAGAATAGACACCACAGGAAGATAGGGGCGGTAATGGGTCCTTAGGAGAGGGTAGATATTGTGAGATTTTCTTGGGTGGTCGAAAAGTAGTCCTGATACCTTCTTTGCGAAGAATTTTGCCAATCCTATCAGTGACACTTCGAATATACGGAAGAAAAGCCACAGGAGTATTACCCGAAGATTCTGAATTTGTCGTCCTAGGGTGTAAAGGGGGATGTAGATGTCGGTGTGTAATATTTTGAATTGTGGACTTGGAGTAACCGTTGGCGACAAGGGTTTTTTGCAGATGGCCAAGTTCTTCTTCAAGGTTGTCACTCACAAATGACACGGTCCAAACCCGGAAGACGAATAAACTATAATTCTGACTCTGGCCGTGGAAGCCTACGATTTCATTTAAAAAACTGCCATTTTTGACCATTATTTGTTAATAACTATTATATGCCTCTGAACTGTGACGGATAATTTTGTATTTATAATGTATTAGGTATATAGTATCCAAAAAATCCATTTGCAAATGGGCTGGGTCAGTATACAAATAAAAAACTTATTTCCCTGGACTATTCCAATATTTGAAAAACAGATCAAGCTGTAGAGAAAAAACGTCATCATCATCATCATTTGGCTACTATTCTCCTCCATTGTTGTCGGTCCTGAGCAGCTATTTCCCATTGCTGTATTGCAATTTTGCGTAGATCACTGGCTACTGCGCCCTTCCATCTCTTTCTTGGGCGACCAACTGACCTTCTGCCATCGGGCCTTTCCCAGAATGTGGCGTTCAAGAGTCTTTCGTCACTCGATCTTATGTGGTTTGCTTTAATGTATCTTACTATGTTTTCATCTCCATATACTATCTGGAGTTCATCATTGTGTCTTCTTTTCCATTCTCCTGTTGTCTCTTCTCTACAAATCCCGCAGTATCTTTCTTTCCAGTACCAGTAATTTTGTCGTTTCCTGCTGGTTCAGAGTCCATGTCTCGCTTCCATACGTTATCGTGGGACGAATTATTGTCTTGTACACTCTTATTTTTGTTGGTATTGAGAGTATTTTTGATTTAAGTACGGTCATTAATGAGTAATATGCCCTGTTTCCTGCAATGATCCTGGCTGCAACGTCCTTTTCATATTTATTTTCAGATGTTATGATCGCTCCCAGGTACTTGAATTCTTTGACGACTTCAAAGTTTTATTCATTGATTGTTACGTTTTGTCTAACCTTTGGTCTTGGGTTCTTCGTAACCACCATGTACTTGGTCTCGTTGACCTTCAGACCAACTTCCTTGACTCCGTTTTCGAATAGGGTGAAAACTTCTTTTGCATCTCTGGTGGATTTTGCAATTGTGTCCACGTCATCAGCAAACGCCAATAGTATTTTTGATCCTTGGGCGGCAAATCCGTTTATCAGTTGTGGTTGCGCTTTCCTTACCGCATGTTCCAGTGCAAAATTAAATAGCAGGGGGGCGCGAGAATCTCCTTGTCTAAGCCCGGTGTCAATGAGGAATTCCTCCGACGTGGTGCTGCCAATTATGATTCGTGCGGAAGCGTTCTCTGTGCTCACCTGTGCTAATCGTTCCAGTTTTCCAGGTACTCCCATTTCTACCATGGTCTCCCACAATGCTTCTCTGATAACAGAATCGTAAGCTTGTTTAAAGTTCATGAAGATTTGGTGTACATCGCGGTTGAATTCCCAGTTTTTTTTTACACCTGGCGTAGGACGAATATCTGGTCTCTGGTCTACCTTCCCGGTCTGAATCCGCTTTGGTAGTCACCTATTATTTCCTCTGTGTATGGTGTTGGCCTTCTAGACAGTATTATGGATATAATTTTGTACGTTGTATTGATTAACGATATTCCTCTATATTTCCGACATATTTGTTTGTCTCCTTTCTTGTGGATAGGTACTAGATGGCTTTCATGCCAGTGTTTCGGTATTTCTCTTTCTCAGACTTCTCTTAGGAGACGATATATCTCAAGGTGAAGCTTTTCTCTCCCTTTTTTTAGTAGTTCCGCCTGTATACCGTCTGGGCCTGAGGCTTTATGGTTTTTTAGGGACGAAATTGCGGACTTTACTTCAGCTAGTGTGGGCCCTGGTATTTCAGGTTCGGCTAACTGGTACTGTCTTTGTTGCCCTGTCGTTGTGGGTTTTTCTATATTTAGGAGTTGCTCAAAATACTTTCTCCATTGGCGGCTTATCTTCTCGTCGTCTGTGAGCAATTGTCCTGCATCGTCTTTTATAAATCTTGGGCTATTAGTCGTGTTGCCCTTCATTGTTTTTAGGTCCTTATAAAACTGTCTAGACTGACCGGTTCTATTTTTCTCCTCCAGTTACTGTATTCGCGCTTCTAGGTACTGTTTCTTTTTTCTTCTCAAAAGTCTTCTCGTTTGAGTCTTTACTCTGTTGTAGTCTTCCCTGTTCTCATCTGTAGGGCGTGTTAGTACCTCTAGCCTCTTGGTTGCTTTCTAATGCAAGCTTTATTCGCACTCCTGGTCAAACCACTGGTTTTTCTTCTCGTTATTCCTTTCTTTTCCTATAGTTTCCGCTGCGGCACTTTTTATGGCGTTCGTTATATTTTGCCATTTTTGGTCTATGGTCAATTCTTGCGTTGATGTTTCTTCTTCTTCCAGTGTCTGCAATTTTTTTGGATCAGTGCCTGATAGTCTATCTGGTTTCGTGTGATTCCGTCATTTGACACCCAGGTTACTTTATGTATATCTTTTCTTTGAAATTGTGTAGTTTTTACTACCATGTTGTTGGATACCGCGAATTCCGCCAGTCTTGATCCGTTATCATTAGTGTTATCATGTAAGCTATGTGTGCCGATCACCGCTCTAAAATGGTCCTCTTTACCTAGTTTGGCATTGAAGTCTCCCAGTATGATTTTGACGTCGTATCTGGGTGCCGTTGTGTACTGTTGTTCTAAAATTTCATAAAATTCATCCTTGTCGACTTCATTTGCTTCTTTCGTTGGTGCGTGGATTGAGATGAAGATCGGCGAAGATAAATGGCGAAGAATTCACATTTTTGGACTTTCTATCGTTAATTTTGCATAATCTGTTGCGTCAAATTTAATGTAGCAATACTCAAATTAAAGTTTTTTGTGTACTTTCATTAATTATAATTGTGCTCATTTTACCCTAAGATATTGATTTGAAAAATAATAAAAAAAAAAATAATTAAAAACACCGTTTTTGGCACCTTAAAAGTGCCATAAAAAAAGTGATAACAAATATTTTGGAGTTGCAAACAGTTAGAGGTTACTCTAGGCATTGCCCTTTATAACGCTGTGCTGGTTAAAAAAATTCATTAATTAATGCTCAAAACCATTTATTTTTGTCTCTGCATCTTGCTCTAAAATCGATTCTCTTATAATTGTCGAACTAGATACACAACAAGTAATTTATTTTTACAGGAGGTTCTTTTACATTGGCATCAGGATGGTGTTGTAACATTATTATTATTCTTTTTACGGAAGGAGGTGTTTTATTTTTGATTGTTTTTCGAACGCGATTGCTTAGCAAAGGTTCCCATTAGAAAGAAAATTAAACGCTCTTTTAATTTGTGTGCCACTTGACCCCTTTTAATTTTAAATTTTTAAGGTAACATTTACCAATTTTATACCTCCTGAAAACAAATTTGATCTGTATTTACGATTTTTCATATGATTTATCGAAATTAAGATATTAACGTCGGTAAGTTTTCAAGTTGTCACCCCGTATATAGTTTTACGTGTTTATGCAAATGTTAATTAAGATAATTATTTTATTTCTTCGATTAAATTTGTTCCTTTGAATTTAGGATAAAGGTTTAACGAGTAAATTATTCAAAAGCAATTTTACCTCAGTACTTATCCAAGTTTTACAAAAGATTGATTCCTTGCCTTTTCGAGTCACACTTGAGAGACGAATGTAATTATTTTTTGGTTTTTCTCCGCCTAAAAGCGATTGGCTGCAAATTGATAAACTTTTATTGAGAACACTTGAGCGTAAGGCTGTTTAGCTTTTGTCTGGGCGAAGAATTTGTCGTAATTTCCTTCATTTTCTGCATAGAAACTTTGGTGTCAGACATCATCGGCGAAGCGTGTCATTATAAAAACACGAAAGAACATTAAAACGCGTCGGAAACTTTTGACGATGGTTACTTCATTAGGGTTGGGCGGGCTTAATCGCTGTTATGCCATCCGCCTCGGGGTTAGACGTCGGTATTTTCCTTTCTTCGTCGCCACCTCCGCCACCAAAGCAATAACAGTCTACACAAAGATTACAAGAAGTTTCGCTCTAAAAATGCAATGCAACTTACTCAGGCAGTTAGAGGTAAATTTGCCTCTGGTTGTCTCAAACCAAAAGATTTTCGGTAGCGATTTCAACTTTTAGAGTTTGAATTTTGTTAAGGGCTTTTATCTGATAATAGTTACACTCATAAATAATATACTCTAATAAAATACTTCAACTTTTTTTTAAACAACTAGTTCTTCTATATTATCATGATTTAAATAATAAAAATCCTCACAGTCTAATAATAAAAATCCGCACGGTGATGAATAAAAAAAATAAGTCAAATATGAGGAGTGCGACAGGGTGGCGTCTTATCAACGTTATTATATAATCTGTATTCGGAGTCTATATTCAGAGAAGTATTAGACGAGGTCCAAGGTAGAATTAAGAATAACGGAACCAGCATAGACACTATCAAGTATGCTAACAATACCGACACTTTCAGTATTTTCAAAAATACCAATAAATGTACATAAATGTACATTTGTATGCCAAGGGACAAATAATAGAACAGGTAAATTCATAAAATATTCAATGATAGAGTCTTTATTTAATTTATGTATAATCTTACAATAATTTATTTTACACTGACAATATTCTAATTTATATACTACATTTATTTCCCGCGTTATAATTCAAACTCGACTCGATACAATTATTCTTTTTCGACTGACTTCTTTACAATAAAAATTTCCTCTATATATATTTAATAACCGTTATTCTAGAGTTTCCTAGAATTCGGCCGGTGACCCTTGCTGAACGTTCTCGAACGCCATGGAACCAGACAGGTTTTTTAGCGGAGGGGACCCGTGGATTATTACCTACTCAAAAAAAATACTTGTTAGAAAAATATGTTTACAGCTTAGGGTATGAGTCATATTTTTTATCGTAACATATTATTGGAACAAATATCAACAGTCAGTTTCTTCATTGTAAATTCTTTTTTATTTATAAATATATAAGCACACAGATCCAAAAGTGGAGCTCCAAAATTAAGTTTTTGGTGGAGATTGTGAGGTCAGCTGATAAAATTAAAAATAAATGGGACAAAATAAAAACTAATTAACATATGCATCAAAACAATTCACACATTTAAGTTTAAAGTTTCTTATCAGAAAAATTCCAACTGTAATAAATTTAAATAGTAATAAGAGGAAAACCGTAGTGGCAAACCATATTATTTTATTACTAAATTTTTCTTCTTCCAAGTCATCATACTTAAGTATTGACCAACCAACCTATTAGCCAGCGATCCAAGAAAACTGATTTTCTAGAATTTTGGATCATAAAAGGAATCAGTAAAAATTATTTTCAGGTAGAGTCCTCCTTAGATTTATCCACGGATTACTAGCCAATCGTAACCTCACTGTCCAATAAAATTATTGAAAACGCCAGGAAAACAACTCTACATAACAATAAAACAAACTAAGTAGAATTTACGAAACACTTAGATGGACAAATCAATCTGCAAATTCCATTAAAAACACCACAAAAAATATAAGATGCAATGGAAAAAATGGCAGATAAAAATATGGCTTTATGGCAAGCGATAAAGCAAAACTAAACAGAGCTCTCAAAAATCTAACAAATTTACTAAATAATGTAAAAAACAAAGATATGCAGGATTATATAGGTTCTCAGAAAAGACAGACTACTTACTTTGAAAGGTATTAAAAAAGCTAAAACAACCACAACAATATTGTCCTCCAATTAGAGACATGCAGGGTAAATGGACCAGATATAACAAAGAAAAAGTGCTGCCTTTGCTGAACACCTAGTAAAAGTTTTTGAACCAAACGAACCAGATTCCAACGACAATTATAGCGAGATTCATAACTTCTTAGAATAGCCACTTCAACTGAACATACCGCCTAAGAACTTTCCGCTTTCCGTATTGAGAAATAGAGTTATGAAAAATATAAACCCAAAAAAAGCCCCAGGGTTTGATCTGTTAACAGGCAAGTTATTGCAAGAATATACAATACAAGAGTAAAAGACACCAAAACCTAGGAAAAAACAGAAAACCTAAAATCCTATAGACCTACAAGTTTGTTGCCGATTCTATCGAAAGGTATTTGAAAAGCTTCTATTGATAAAATTGATTCCAATCTCAAAAAAACTAAATTTATTCAGGACCATCATTTTGGTTTCAGATTAAAGCATGGGGCAATTAAAAAGGTCCACAGAATAATAAAAAAAATCTGTTACGCACTGGAAAGTAAGTCCTACCTCTCAGCAGCCTACCTAGACGTCAGTCAAGCCTTCCATAAGGCCTACTTTATAACATAAAAAAACAATTGCCATATCCTTTCTTTCCACTGCTAAAATCCTACCTATCAGATAGAGACTTCCTGGTAAAGCAGTATCATACACTCAGCTACACCCTATCAAAGCAGATGTACCGCAAGAAAGCGTACTAGGTCCTATTTTATTCCTTATGTACACTGCACACCTCCCATCCAGCAGCAACACAGAAGTTGTTACTTTTTCAGACAATACCGCAATACTGTACATGGCCTTTAGTCCCACAAAAGCACCAGAAAATTTACAAAACAACTTGGCTAAAAAAATAGAAACTTGATTTAAAAAATGGCGAATTAGAGTAAATGACACCAAGTGAACGCATGCAACCTTTACAATGAAACGAGGTGAATGTCCACCAGTCACACTGAATGGCAAACAAATAAGTAAGGCGAACGACACAAAATACTTGGGTATCCATCTTGACAGGCGACTAACCTGGCAGAAGCACATCTTTTTCAAAAGAAAACAACTTGGCATTCAATTTAGACATAATGTATTGGTTGATTGGTCGAAACTCTAAATTAACACTGGATAAAAAATTGTTTATACACAAGCCGATCCTCAAGCCCATCTGGACATATAGTATTCAGCTATGGGGCACCGCTGAATCATCCAACTCTTTCAGAATATATTACATCGTCCTCTATGAAAAAAGATCTGGAAGTACCTTCGGTAAAAGAAGTTGAGTTATTACAAGTTACAGTGTCAAATATGGTGAACGGATAAAAGTACATCCTAATGCACTCTCGAGGCGCCTATTCGACGACAATAATGAAGTGCGTAGACTAAAACGTTTTAAACCAAATGATCTACCAAACACATTTAATGTTTATGCAAAATTAACTGTATTTTAAATTCTACGGTAATTATGTGATATGTAATTGTGATTGTGTTTGATTATTTTATTGCTTTTTACTTACATACTTTTTAATTAAACTACTAATAAATTATTAACCTTTATAGTTGCTAAATAAAGAAAACAAACTCTCCACTGGAAGAGGCTCCTACACGCTTTGTAAACAAACAAATTACTTATTTTTCTTTATTTTTGGATAGACTGTAATTTTAATTGGAGTTAATAAAAGAAAATTTCTTAAAAAAAATCGAAATATCAATACCAAGAACCATATTATGCTATCGAAATTTTTTGCTTCGTATGAAAGGTCAAAATGTAAATAAGTTCAAAATGTATATAATCCACAAATTAATTTCTTTATCGATAAGCTACAATGCCTAAAATAACACAAAGGGGTTCAAATCTATAACTGTTCTTTCACGGACCATGAAAGAATCCTGAACTGGCTTGGGAAATGGGGTAAATATCTCAAATTTTATCAACGCCCACAGGAATGTAAGTGAAGTTCAGGATCAGAAAATATGAAACAAGTTGGGAAGAAGAGGCAAATTAGCAGTCATTAGATTTCTTGAAATACGGCCTGGCAACTCGAGCTGAAAGTCGGGAAGGAACAATTACACAATCGGCAAACAAGAACGGAGCAAGTCGGGCAAAGGGGTGTGCTTCCTATAATTTATTGGTTTAAATTTAATGCAATAATAAGAACAAAATTTTTGGATTTCATCGGAAGTAGATACTAGATTGTCATTGAAAAATAAGAATATTTATATAATTCCGCTAGTATATCCTTGAAGAAAATCTACTCGATAAAAGTCTCATTGTCTTCTATTTTTGAACATGTTGAAATATGAATGCAGATATTTGCACTCCTCCAACAATTGGATTAATATCCACAAGGAAACTAAATTCTGGTAGTTGACTGTATACCATGTATCACAAAAATTTTATTTAAAAAATTCCTTTATAAAAGGTATAATAATAAAAACGCTATCGGAACCCTACAACACAGAACGTTTTCGGAATAACTATTCAATCATCAGTGCTACCTGTATGTACATGTTTGAAGCCACTAAATATGTGGGTATCATCATCATCAGCCGTTTTGAGTCCACTGCTGGACATAGGCCTCCCGTAAATAATTCCAATGCATTCTATCTTGAGCACCCTGAATCCAGTTGTGCTGAATGCGCTTGATGTCATCTGACCATCTTGTTGGAGGACGTCCTCGATTACGATAAGCATCGTGTCTAGGTCTCCATTTCAGAATTTTCTTCGTCCACCTTCTATCTTTTAATCTTGTAACATACCCCGCCCAGTTTTATTTCAATGTTGTAATCCTTTGAACTGCGTCTGTAACACCAGTTTTTCTCCTAATTATTGTATTTGATACTCTGAGGGATATATTCACGATTGATCTCTCCATCGCTCTCTGTGCCACTTGTATTTTATTGATTACTTTTCTGGTAACGGTCAATATTTCTGCTCCATACGTTAGAACTGGGACTACACATTGATCAAAGACCTTCCTTTTCAAGCACATGGGAATATCTGATCTAAGGACTTCTCTTAGTTTTCCGTAAGCCGCCCGTGCCAATCCTATTCTCTTGTTTAGCTCCGTTGTTTGATTATTTCTTCCTAATTTAATCTCATGGCCCAGATATTTATAGCTATACACCTGTTAAATTTGCGGGCCGTTAGTTGAGATGTTTTTGGCCAGTACTAGGTTGGTCATACATTGTGTTTTGGAGAAATTAATTTTAAGTCCAACTCGTGTACTCAAGCTCTGAAGGTCTTGAAGAAGCTGGCAGGCATGATCTACCCGGTCTGCAATAAGGACTATGTCGTCTGCAAATCTCAAGTTGTTAGCTCCATTTATGTTGACTCCAATATTCTCCCAATTATTGTTTCTCATAGCACTCTGCAACAAAGCAGTGAATATGTGGGTAAAAACCCTTTAAATGTAGTTTGATTAACTTTGAGTTACATCTTTGATAATTAAAAACTATGATGTTTAAATTACAAAAGGAATTTATCACATGGCAACGTAAGACTCCACTGGGGTTGCTAGTCCATAGACGAATTGACTGTGGGGACTTGTGGATAGCAACTATCTCCAGCCGCATCAGCTTTTTGAATGTAAATTTTTAAAATCACGTTCTAGGGCAATTATAAAAAGCTTTGGTGATAGTGTGTCAACCTGTCTGACACCTCTTTAAATTTTTATTTCGTTACTGTTTTCGTGTAACTTTTTTGACACTTCAAAGGGAGTGTAGTGGTCATCGTGATGTCGCGTATTGCCCCTCTCCAAAGTCTCTGGTCATTTTTTTTTAACTAATCCATAGGTATTTTGCATATTCCTCTAGATTGATCGATCTATCTTGTTGAGGATGTTCCTCATGATCTTCGGAATTCTACCTTTCCGTGTATAGTAAGTCTTTCCAAATATTGTATACTAATCTAGAATAACGGCTATCGACGCCGTTGATAGTCAATTCAATGCCAAATGCTTCAGTTACACTATTTAGCTTCACCGAGTCAAACGCTTTATGGAAATCAATAAACACTAATACCAGAGGACTTTTGTATTCTTTGGATTTTTCAATGAGTTGTTTTATCGTCTGCAGGTGATTGTTAGTGCCAAACTTTGATCGAATCCCGCTTGCTCTTTGGTTTGATACATGTCTAGTTTTTTATCCAGTCTCGTTGTTATTTCTGAAAAGTTTGTACATATGGCTTGACAGACTATCTAGAATCAGTATTACAGCTCAATTGAGAAATAGATCGGGATATACATTCAAAAAATAGAAGTGTTGACCCAGCATAGGCATAATGGCAAGGATAATAATCGTATATAAGCATGCAATGTGTAGAATCTTATATACATCAACTTAAACCAAAAAAGGTGTCAAAAAGATTGAATACATTGTCTAATATATTTTTAAGAATGTATTTGTAGTTTGCAAACAAGAATACAGTATATCTTATGGATTGTACCATTTTCCGACAAAATATTCTCTCTAAATTTTCTGATTTTAATATTTATTTATTTTATTTATTATTAAAGAGATAAAATTACGAGTATGTTAGATTAAGTTTTTATATAGATTATATACATTTATTTTCAAAATCAACTACTTCTAAAGCCACCCTTAAAAAAAAGAGAATAGTACGTCCTGGTTGCGGAGCTACGGCGAATTATGAAGGGCAGATCTTTGACTGTACACACAAATGACACGGCTATTATTCCAAAAGCTAGAAGATGGCTAAACCACCCGCCACGCAACAAATTCGAATCGTAAATTTTAATGTTCTTCCAGAATCTTCTCCAGAAGTTATCACAATAATTTTGGAGAGCCATAACGTTTAATTAGAATCTCAAACAACACGATGGCGCGATGGAGAGGATGGCTTTAATGAAAATTGTTTTTTAAACACAATAATGATTTCTTTTATGCGTAAGTGTTTACTCATCCGGCGTAGCTTCTTTTTATTCAACGTACCACAAAAATAATAATTTTTGAAAATTCTTAGAAAACTTCAAACTGAGTTGAAACAAAAAAATACAGAATAGAAAATTGACTTATTTTAACTTTGACTTAAAATTCCCCACTTTTGTTAATATTGTTAGTAATATTTCTTAAAAATAGAAATGACTGTATAATTGATATATATTTCCTTACAAAAATTCTCGCAGGTGCTTATATTCTCAATGTTTTTTTTATATCACATGCAACATTAAAATGGTCATTTATATAATCAATAAAATATTCGTATACATTTTATTTTTGTTTATTTTATTATCATAAGAGTATTTAAAAAGTTTCTATTTAAGATTTTAATTCTTCTACTCTTTGAGCCTGTACTATCCGAAAAGATTCTTTTATATATTTGCGGTCTAGCATTAAATGACCGAAGTACTCCAGCTTTCTCTTCTTGATGCTTTTTATAATCTCAGTAATCTTGCTGAGACGTTCTAGTATTGTGGAGTTTGTAATCTTCTTCGCCAAAGAAGCTTTTAAATTCCTCTGTAGCACCACATCTCGAAAGCTTCAAGGCGTTTTAGATCACTTTTATTGACAGTCCAAAACTCGACACCATAAAGTTGTCGCTTTTATTGTGGAAAGTCCTAATTTTGTTGTCGAGGACTTCGATGTTGGCCAGGGTACGATGGAGTGCGTGGAGTCCTGCTTAGGCTAGCCCGAAAGAAAGATGGAAAAATCGATAATATAATATACTACGAATAAAGTACAACAGTTAAACCAGGATAAAATAAAGTGATAAGCCTACAGAAGTATTACGTAAGTTGAAATTCATTTTAAAACTTGTCCGAATGTTGGAGATAAGATCGCTTAATGTCTTCTTTCTGGTCAACTGAAGAAATACACATATTAACTTTTATTGCCTACATATCTAAGTTACGTTACAAAGTAAGACCGAAAACACATGGCAGCGAAGTAGGCGGATCCGCAATGTCAATTTTAAGTCTCTGCTACATCTTGGACATCCTTCTTAAAGCTATTCAGGCCTACTTAATTCGGGATCTAATTTCAACGTGACTGTCTAAGTTACAATTTAACTGATCTTCTAGGTAAACAACTTGATCAACTTGCCCAAGTTTTGTACTATTTGCATGTTTTTATATTCTGTTCTTTACTTATTACGAGTATGTTCTTTTGGTTTTCCATATGTTCAGAACCAGATCTGCTTCTTTACAGCTCTAAAAGACACTGTCCAGAAGTGTTTGTAGATCTTCTTGACGAGAAACTAGGAGAACTGTGTCTTCCACATATCGCAAATTATTGATGACTTCGTCTTACTTTTTTCCTATGTAAGCAATATTCCACACATTAAATTAGTTTGATTTTGAACCTTAACGATCAACTCGATGAACGAAGATTTTCTTGTGAGTGTTAATGTGTCATCTTTATTCAATAATGTTGCCATCGAAGATTCGTTGTTCTGTAGGATCATCTGAACAATGACATTTTTTTTGAATATTCTTGTAAAAAAATTGGTTTTTTTATAAAACTTGTATGGTAGCTAAACTTGTATGGTAGCAGTAGCTACCATATAAGAAGTTTATTTTGGAACGACAGTCACGCGAAATTTGGCGTTACGCACTTTAATTAATCTCTGGTAAGAATGCATACCACGTCAACAAGGCATGCGCGCGAAAATCAGATATGATGATTTAGCCGGAATGTATAGCTACCAGTGCGCATTTCCGTCTACCATATTTCACCGAAAATAGGTGGTTTGTGCGTTTTAGTCTAATTTTTAGCTGCTAGAAGTTAAAAAAATTGTAAAATAATTTGGTCAGTATTGTTACATATTATACATATATTGTAGTGATTTAAATTTCGTTAAAAACACGGGGTTCTTTTAAACTAAACATCATTGAAAGGTATCTTGTGGAGACATAACCTCTTGCATAAAGATACAGATATTAATTTTTTTTGGTAAATTAAACCAGATATCATTATTAAATCTTGCAAAACTGTTAGGCAGTAACTGAGTTTTAAAATTTATGGCATTGTTTTTATATAGTTATGTCCGCAGAGTTGTTATAAGCTCATACAGGGTGTCCCAATTATTTCCATGCAACAATATTGTGAGTTGGCGTATCCACGGTCCATATTTATTTGAGAAACTTACAAAAACGGTATTTTTACAGAAAAATAGCCAAATAATGTCTCAACAAATCAAAACTGCAACGTTCACTGAAAACTTCCAAAATAGTGCTTTCTTTTACTCGGACTATGAAGGAGATTCCGAAGCCGAGGATATCCTGGTGTTGTGCGGTCCTTCTTCTTCAAGTGCATCTAACGTGAAAGTTTTTTATT
The DNA here is from genome assembly GCF_040954645.1 of Diabrotica undecimpunctata. Classification (NCBI taxonomy): domain Eukaryota; kingdom Metazoa; phylum Arthropoda; class Insecta; order Coleoptera; family Chrysomelidae; genus Diabrotica; species Diabrotica undecimpunctata. The sequence goes on from NC_092812.1 coordinate 56,901,305, forward strand.
ACCGTCTTGATGTGGCAATTGTGAATAGCTACATTTTATACAAAGAAGATACGAGAAATAACAAAAATAATCAGAAGCCCATGTCTCATTTGCAGTTCAGAAGTGATCTGGAAATTTTCTTATTTCTACATTTACGTGTCGAAAACGCACAGGATCCCAGAGAAATTCGAAGCAATTTGACAATACATGATACCTTACCGTAAAGGAAACCTACCGAAGATGTGCAGGGTGTAGCCAAAATAAAAAAAAAATGGGTCAAATATAATTTGTAAAAAATGTAATGTTGCTTAATGCAAAACTTGTTTTGAACCATACTACAAAAATTAATATTTTAATTTCTATAATTACTAGGTAATAAATCAGTTTATATATTTGTATATTTCAATTTTTGTAATAAATCATAAGAAACATATGATGGTATCTATATTTACCAGTGATCCTTCGGCACTTTCTTGTCATCCTAAAGAAACCATGCAAGCTATATTTACCAGGAATTTTTTAAATATTTTTCACGTAAATCTAAGGTCACATTGAACATGCACTTCTTCTTCTTCTTTTGGCATCATAACCCTGGATGGGTCTTTGCCTGTCTGGCTATGTCCTTCCATTCAGATCTCTCTTGTGCCCTTCTTCTCCATTGTCTTATGTTCATTGTTTTCAGGTCGTCTTCCACGTCATCCAACCATCTCGTTCTGGGCCTTCCTTTTTTTCGCCTTCCTATGGGCTTCCATTGTAACATTTTCTTTGTTGTTTTTGCATGGTTTTGTCTCTGCACATGTCCCAGCCATGACAGTCTTTGACTTTTCACAAATCTTACAATGTCATAACCTTCATTTAACTCATTAACCTCGTCGTTTCTCCTGATTCTCCATGTGCCATCTTCCTCTTGTACCGGGCCATATACTTTCCTCAGTATTTTTCTCTCGAATGTCCTGAGTTGGGCTTCATCTTTTTTCGTCATTACCCAAGTTTCACATCCATAGGTTACTACGGGTCTAATCAGTGTTCTGTAGATAGTCATTTTGGTTCTTTTGTCTAATAATTTCGATGTCATCAATCTTTTATTAGCATAGTATGTACGATTCCCGCTGGAAATACGTGCATTAATTTCGCTACTTACGGAGTTATTCTGATTGATTTCTGTGCCGAGATATGTAAAGGCATCCACTCGTTCGATAGTATAGTTGTCTATTGTGATATTATTTTCATTGTCAGTTATTCTTTTGACTGTCATATACTTCGTTTTTGCTTCGTTTATTTTGAGACCTCTTTTTCTTGCTTCAGGATCAATTTGTTTGAACACTTCCATTAGTCGTGGGTTATCCCTCTTAATGATGGCTACATCGTCTGCATATGCAGTAATTTGTACTGATTTGGTGTTTATATGGCCGGTTATATTGGTTTTTCTGATGACTGCCTCAAGAACTAGGTTGAATAGCATGGTTGATAGGGCATCTCCCTGTCTTACTCCCATGTTGATGTTAAACAAGGGAGTCAGTTCTCCATCTACTCTGACTGCGGCTTTTGAACCCTGCAATATCATTTTTATTAGGCTGATTGAACATGCACTAGGGCCCTTAATTAGGAAACCAAGGAAAAAAGTTTTGCCACTTAAAGTTTTAACAGATTTTACTACTGAACTAAATACTGGCGAATTTGTCATCGGACATCGGATCATCGGATCATGTCATCGGAAATGAGTATGATCGTAAAGCTGCATGATAGGTATGTCCAAGCCTTAACAGTTAACTAAAGATTAGTTATTATAAAGACTAGTTAATGACATACAATTGGACTTATTATATTGCGAATCTATAAGGTAATTAAATCCAAAATTTAAAAGACGTGGAAGAATTTTTTCTTACAGATTACGATAACGAGATCTTTACTAAGGTGTTCAGATCCATACCAAAAATTGTACTGATAAAATAGCACAAAATATGTCAATGATCAAGAAAAAGAGAACCCCATATCATTAAAAATATTTTAACAAAAAACGCAAATGACATTGCGAAGTAAATAAGAGGTAGATATATTCTTGCAACTCTCAACAACAAAAAACATTTGAATGTTTTTTTCTGTATTTGAATGTATTAAAATTCTACATATTTTAAAAACAACCCTCTACTTTTGGCTTGTTTTGAAAGAAACAGACCGAGCAGAGTTGACACAAATAACCCTTTTATTTGTTTGTTTGCTGTTCTTACTGTATTTACAAACCACAAAATCCTCAATCGATAGTTTGAAAGGGCCCTATTAAAAAAGAAAACAACTCCTTTCATCTAAACAAAACAGAATAAAGCTATTTACAAAACAAAAACAAATCGAACGATAAATGCTTTTATACTACAAAACAGAAAAACATCTTTTTTATACTGCCAAAGAATTCCATTTTTGTATATAATAAATAAGAAAACAATACGAACGAAAGTAAAGAGCTGGTCAAGTTAAAAGTATACCGCAAAATGTATTTTTTAAAGTTAGCAGGGCCGGAATAACCCAGAAATATCTATTAGAAATTTGGAAAACTGAAAATATAGATTTAATGTATTAAGTAAAAAATAAATATCGACTACATTATCTAAGAATTTTTTATGGGGACTTTTACTTTCTAAATCGGAAAAAAAGACAATTTTTAAATATTTAAATTATATTTAAATAAATATTTAAATATTGTTAAGCTGGTTTCGAGGTATACAAAAATTTTTTGACACTTTTAGTTTATTTTCACCACTACAGAGGGCGTCTTCCAAAAGATGTATTTTGATTTGAGAGACATTTTTCTACCTTCTTGTAAACATTTTTGTTTAAATTACAACGGGATTCAATTCATGAGACTTAAAACTAATAAATAAACCTTTAAAAAGTTAATTTTTTATATTTTTAAGCACTTTTTACCGCTTTACTAAAAAGGTGGGGTAGTTTTTTTTATACTAACTAGTCATATATATACAAAGAAGTAAAAAAACTATAAGAAACAATATCAAGGAGTGTAAACGGACAGTAGAAGAAGAAAAGATAGAGAAAACAATTGAAAAAAATAGAAACATAAAGCTTAAAGCAGAACCTGGGAAACATACAAATTAATAGCCTAAAGAACAAAGAAGGAGTGGAGACTAACAATATAAAAGAAATTTTACAGATAACGCACGAATATTATACAAATCTCTATAAAACACACTCTATATTACAACTGAAAATAAAGAACGTTAACTCTGACCTACAACCTACAAGATGGAATAACTGTGGAAATGCTAAAAAATGGGGGAAAAACTACAGTGGAAGTCCTTTATGTACTAATGAATAAAATATTGAACACAAAACAAATACCCACCACATGGAACGAGGCAATAACACTATTACTATTTAAGAAAGGCGATAGAAAAGATCTGAAAAACTATAGGCCCATAACGCTACTGAATGTAATGTACAAACTGTTAACTAAACTACTAACAAACAGATTAACAACTAAGTTAGATAATTACCAGTCAAGAGAGCAAGCCGGTTTTACAAAAGGATTCAGTACAAGCGACCATCTGCTTATGATAAAAATATTAATTGAAGGCCAACGAATATCAAATCCCAATGTATATGGCATTATTAGACTTTGAAAAAGCATTCGATAAGGTGGAACATTGGGCAGTAACGAAGTCTTTAGAAAATGGGAGAATAGACTATAGATATACGGACTTAATTTCCAATATATATGATCAAGCAACAACATCCATCAAAATAGTTGAACAAACGGAGCCCATTAAGATACGGCGAGGAGTCAGACAGGGTGACACTATATCACCCAAACTATTCAATCAGGCTTTGGAAGACGTTATGAGGAACTTACAATGGGAAAAACGGGGTATTAACATAAATGGCCAATACTTAAATCACTTAAGATATGTAGACGACATTGTATTAATAACCGATAAAAGGGAATTAAATAGAGAATCAACAAACATAGGTCTACGAATGAATTATAATAAAACGAAAATTATGACCAACCAACCAGAAGAATTAATAATTACAATTGCACAAACAACTATAGAAGAAGTAAAAGAATATGTATATTTGGGACAACTAGTTAAATTAAAGAAAATCAGACCGGAGAAATAAAGAGAAGGATACGGTTGGCTTGGGTATCTTTCGGAAAACTTTCCTATATACTAAAAAATAGAAAATACCCCCAATATTTAAGAACAAGAGTCTTCAACCAATGTATACTTCCTGTTTTCACTTACGGTTCTCAAACTTGGACGTTTACAAAGAAAAACATGGAAAAAATAGCAAAGACCCAAAGAGCCATGGAAAGGCAAATGCTGAATATCAGGCTATCAGACAAGAAAAGAAATACTTGAATCCGCAACAAAACAAAAGTGACCGATGTATTAACTTCTTCTTAAAGTGCCCTCTCCTCAATGGAGGTTGGCTACTACAATTTTAAAATCTTCTCTATCTTCAGCTGTTCTTATTAGCTGTTCAAAATTTAGCCCTGTCCATTGTCGGATGTTTCTGAGCCACGATAGTCTTTTCCTTCCTAGGCCTCTCTTTCCCTCGATTTTTCCTTTCACTATAAGTTGGGCATATTGGTACTTATTATTTCTCAGTATGTGGCCTAGGTATGATGTTTTTCTAACTTTTACTGTGTTAAAAAGTTCTCTTTCCTTGCCTATTCTATGCAGCACTTCTTCGTTTGAGGTATGCAATGTCCATGAAATTTTGAGCATTCTCCGGTAGATCCACATTTCAAAGGCCTCCAATTTATTTACGGTTGATGTTTTTAGAGTCCACGTTTCAACTGCATATAGAAGAGTCGACTAGACGTAGCATTTTGATAAACGTAGTCGAATTTCGAGTTTTATTCGAGAATCACAAAGCAGTTTTTTTATTTTTTCGAAAGATTTTCTGGCCTGTTCTATTCTCGATCTTATTTCTAGATCAGGATTTAGGCTGCTATCGATCCAACATCCCAGGTACTTAAATCTATTGACCTGTTCTAAAATGTGCCCATTTATTGTGCAAGGTTGAGGTACGTTTTGATTTTTTCGGATTGACATCACTTTGGTTTTTTTAATGTTTATTTTCATACCAAATTGCTCACAGGTCGAGTTGGTCTTGTCGATGAGTCGTTGTAGACCTACGTCGGAATCCGCAATTAACACTGTATCATCGGCGTATCTGATACTGTTGATATTTACGCCATTCACCTTGACTCCATCCTTGGAATCCTCCAATGCTTCTTTAAATAGAAACTCGGAGTAAAGATTAAACAGCAGAGGCGACAGAACACATCCTTGTCTAACTCCCCTCCTAATTTTTACTTCTGCGGATGTGGAACCTTCGATCCTAACTCTGGCGTTTTGGTTCCAGTACAAGTTTTTTAAGATATTGATGTCTTTTTCATCTAAACCGACTTCTTGCAAACGTTCTAATAGTAGGTCGTGTCTTACTCTATCAAATGCTTTTTCGAAGTCTATAAAGCATATAAATATACCTTTCTGTTGGTCGTAGCATTTTTGGGCGAGAACTAGTAAACTGAACAGGGCTTCTCTCGTTCCCATGCCGGCTCTGAATCCAAACTGATCGTCTCCGATGATTGTTTCGCACTTTCTATAGATACGATTATGTACGATTTTTAGTAGGACTTTTACTGCATGACTCATAAGGCTTATCAGACGGAACTCATTGCAGTGTTGTGGGTTTGGCTTTTTTGGTAGTGGGATGAATATTGACTCCAGCCAATCTTGGGGTATTTTACCTGTATCATAAATGCGATTGAATAAAAGGACAAATATTTCGATATTTTCTTCGCTGATTAATTTTAACGTTTCTGGGTATATTCCGTCTGGGCCTGGGCTTTTATTTGTTTTAAGATGATTAATTGCATTTATGATTTCAGATTTCAGAATTGTTGGCCCTTCGTTGTTATTTTCCAATCTTGGTTCTTCTCGTATGTCGTGAAAAAGAATTTTAATATAGTTTTCCCATTCTTTCAGTTTGTCTTCCGTTGATTCTAGCAGTTTGCCATCCGTGTTCAGCATGGTGTGAAAAGTCGTTCTCTTGGTAGTCGATGTAAACTCTTTTACCTTTTTATGTAAATTAAAAAAATCGTGCCTTTGTTGTAGTTCTTCTATTTCCACGCATTTTGTTTCCAGCCATTTCTCTTTTGCTTCGGTTATTTTTTTTCGAATTATTCTATTTAGTCTTTTGTATTCTCCGTCCTTGTCCTTTTTTCCTTTGGATTCTCTTCGTTTGTTCATTAATTGTAAAATCTCTTCTGTCATCCATTCCTGTTTGTTATTTCTAGGTGTTACTTTTAGATGTTTTTCCGTTACATTGTTCATTTGTTCTTTAATAGTTTTCCACAGAACGTTTATGTCATCGTACTCGCTAATTCTATTGTGGTCGATATTTCCTAAATTTTTGTTTAATTCTTTATTTACTGTCTGATATATGGTGTCGTTTTTCAATAATTGGATGTCTAATAGTTGGTGTTGAGGTTTTGCTTCTTTATTAGTTTCCATCTTGCGCGAACTTTTGCAACAACAGGATTATGATCGGAATTGATGTCAGTTCCAGGATATGTTTTTGCACTGATGATTGCATTGTGATATCTTTTGTTGACCAATATGTAATCTATTTGGTTACGGATTACTCTGTTTTCATTGTGTTGTGGTGAAGTCCAAGTGTACAATCTGCGAGGGTGTAATTTAAACCATGTATTTGTCGCTACCATGTTGTGTTGTTGGCAGAATTCTGTCATTCTCTCTCCCCTGTCGTTCCTTGTTCCAAGTCCGAAGTCTCCAATCAATCCAGAAACTTTTCCTCTACCTAACTTAGCATTGAAGTCACCTAGGATAAATGTTAGGTCTCGTTTTTTGGTCATCTTTATAAGTTTTTCCACGTCAGCATACCACGCTTCTAGCTCTTCTATGGGTTTATCGGCCGTAGGGGCATAAGTTTGAATGATGTTAATATTTACTGGCTTTCCGGATAGTTGAATAAGAAGACATCGGTCCGAAAATGGCACAAAGTTTGTGACGGCATTGTTATATTTGTCTTCTAAAATTATTCCAACCCCGTTACGATGAACCGGACCATTATTACCCGAGTAATAGAAAGTTTTGTTCATGGTTTTAACTTTACCTGAACCCGGCCATCTAACTTCACTCAAACCCAATATCTGCAACCCTAAACGTTTCATTTCGTGGCATGCATTTGCTAGTTTTCCTGATTCGAACAGACTTCTAACGTTCCATGTTGCAATCTTAAAGTTTGTATTTAAAATATTTAGGCTATTCCTCCCGGGGATTCTTCGCACCCCTTGATCATCTAAGATCTGCCGGGGACTAGGGGCCATTTCTGTTTGTGCTTTCATTGTAGTTTTCTTGGGAAATATATACCAGAGTGGTTTCCCGTTGCCTTCTCTGGTTTGTATTTTAGCCGATCCTCTGGACACAGACGCTATTTGCAGCCGCCCACTCTGGGTCAGACGCTGCGTGCTAGTTTGATCCCTACCACTTACCAACTCATCCGCCCGAAGCCGTTGGTCAGCAAGTGGGAGATCGCTTATACCGGCAATCGCTCGGTAAAATTTTCGCCATATCTGGCTACCCTCACTTAGTTTAGCCTGCAGACCAATGCAGTTGCCCGGGGTGTGGCACGTGGAGCCATAAGTGAGAGTTAGCTGTCTTATGAGGACCAGTTATCAAGAACCATCTCCCGTCTATGACGCTCGATGTGGTCGTTCCGATAAAAGGTGCTACCTCTATAACACAACTCTACACCCCGATGTATTAACGCAGATAGCAAAACTTAAGTGGAAGTTCGCTGGACATACCATAAGACAGAAAGACGACAGATGGAATAAGATGATTATACACTGGAGACCATATAGTTACAAACGAAAAAGAGGAAGGCCACAAATGAGATGGTCAGATGACTTGAAAAAACACGCAGGCCCGAAGTGGATACAAACTGCATACAATATAGAGAGACGTGGAAGAAGAAAGAGGAGGCTTATGTCCAAAATTGGACAGCAAGGGCTGTATAGATAGAGAGATAGATAGAGTCATATATATAGTATCAAAACACATTTGGTTTACTGAGATTGGTGTAGTAGATTTTGAGAAAAACGTCTTCTAGTTTTGAAAAATGTGATTTCTAGAAAAACACGTTTACAGTATTTTACTGTAATTTTATAGAATGCAATAGCCATATTTATTTTGTTATCACTAATCATGGATTCCTAGTGCATATAAGGTGCCACCACTGTCCAGTAAAAGCTGCGAATAGTCAATCAAAGCTTTTTTTTTTCATAACTCTGCCTTCTTTTAATGTCTCGATGCTCCTTCTATTGGTTTGAGCAATACGATTTTTGTCGATATTTTCCGACCAACTCGTTGCTATTTCTCTAATTTTTATTCCAATTTGTATTTTTATTTTCAATTTTGCCAAGAAACTGAGTAATTCAGAATTGTTTTCTGCAATAAACTGATACCTTTGAATTTTCTTTTTATGTTATGCTTATTTCAATGCACCGCTTACTTCAACTGCCTTTTAAGTGACCACCAGATTCAGGCATTTTTTCCGATTTTTAAAATAATAATTTTTAATAGATTTTAATAATATAAAACACGTGCTCGCTTTACGTTTTCGAAAGGAACTGTCTTTCGAAAGTATTTAAATTGTTGGAGATAGACTTTGCTGGAGAGCGGTTTGCTGACCTTAAGCCTCATTTAAAATTGAATTATTTAACATCCTAAAAAGTATATGTCAAATATAAGTACTTTTATATTTTGTCTCACTCTGTATATTAGTTTTGCTTATTGTTATCTAATAATACATTTTCTGATTAGAAATCGAATTATTTGGCAAATAAGTTTATAAAAGATTGTCTTTAATTTTGAAAAATATTTTCGGGACGCCGGTGACCCCACCTTGTGAAATTTGTTCCACCAATCTCACCTTGTGGTTTTAGGGTTAATTTAAATATTGTTGTTGGAAATCTGCTAGATTTATTGTTATAAAGCTTCAAACTCTGTTGTATTTGGCCATAACTCTCGTTCTTTGTAATAATTCATATTTTTTTAGTTAACTTTCTAGTTTGCCATTTTCATCAAACATTTTTACCATCTGTTGTTTGAGCGTTTTATACCTATTAGTTCTTTAATCTTTTTATGTAATTTAAAGTCATGGTTTCTTTGTAGTTGATTTATTTGTGGATTTATCGGCTTTCGCGGATTAGCGATACTATTCACGTGTATACACTGCGACTGAGAGTGCATACACTTAGTCATTCACTAAGAGAGGTTACAAGAACATCTATCTTCTACAGGAACTAAATTAAGAGAGGCGAAAAACAGGTATGTTCTATACGGGAGCCAAAATAAGAGAGAGGCGAGGATGCGACTATTCTCTACAGGAACCAAAATCGGAGAGAAAGAGAGATTTTTCGTTTGCATTATCCAAGATTGTCTGTACTTCTCGCGGGTAGGGATAAAAATAGGTAAGAGAAATTATTACTAAGGGTTCGATAAGGTAATGATTTTGATATTGAGGTTGGTAATTATAGGAATGATATAGCGAAAGATATAATATTGTTTTTTGCATGTGAAAAATTGAACACACATTTATTCATTTTTGATACAAGTTATGTTAAGGCGCAATGTATTATCCATAAGCAGCTTATTTACTTTTATTTTACATAAACATATCGTTACAATATTAATTTCTGCAAGCTATTATAGTAAGAAAGAACTTTTTAAATGTCACTTTCCTATAGATATCTGATTGTTAATTATAATTATTCGACATTAATTTGGAGTATCTGTGCATGCAGAAAAATACAATAAAACAAATTAGACGCTATTTGAAAACTGAATTGTATCTTTTATCATCCCTCAGTCCTACACTGAGAGTATATTCGCGGGTGCTGCTGCAGAGCGCTGGGGGAACTTTCAAAAGAGGATAAACAGTAGAAGTAAGCTGACGGCGTAGCCGGCTGATAATAAAGGATTTGCTTTTATCGGTTTGTTTTTATTGTCCTCCCTTGAGTGCCACCTTATTCTATTATAAACAAATTGAGTCAGACTGCAAGGGTATTTTGATATCCTGTTTCAGGAAATGACAATCCCTTGGAAACTTTTTAGAAGTTTCTTTGGCACGACAAGCCCAAGAAAACATTGTTTCCATTAAAAAAAAACTAAAGGCGATAGAAAACATTGAATGATAAAAATTACTGTTAAAGTAGGCTGAAAATACAGCATATTTATCAAGTCAAATAAGCGTGGATGTTTAATAGAACCCAGTTATAAGATTATTACTTATTAACAAATAATCCTGATGTATACGTATATACCCGTAACTTTATTACTAACGATATTTAAATTTAATATTGACTACCTCAATACTGAAAATGTTAAGATCTTAAGTTTATGTCAAAGAAATCCAAATCACTTACGCTACAATATAAAACGAGTGGTGTCGAGTACAATAGATTTAAACAGCAGCTAACTAACTCAAACCAATATCGTCAAGTATTTGGACACATACTAATGCTCCACTAGACAGCCGGCAATACACGGAACACAGAAAAGAATTAAGATCCACTTAACATGCGTTGCCATCCTAAATCCTATCTTTGCATACAGGCATTAACTCATAGCGATATGCCTCATAGTAAAATGTACAAGGGTGTAGGAGTAAACCCTTTTTTAGCAATATCAAATGGAATTTACAATTATTGAACGATACTCTTTTCGATTAGCGAAAAAAGATTGGGCCATAGACGTACACACGAAGATATTATATCGAACCACTATTGAACCGAGAAGGAAGCGACAGCCTCATTACAGCCTTATTTTTAATTGAAATTACACTGCATTTATATACTCATCTATACATCTATATATCTTTACTGGATAATATATATAAAAATATATTATCGAGTTAGAATCTATGGAGAAGCTATGAGCATATTAACGTATGTACTAAAAACGGCGTAGGTAGGCGTGGCTAACTGTGATATCAATATGGCGGTGGGATCATGGCCGGACTCAATAATATTAAAACTACTATAAAAATATGACTAGTTATTCAGAAGATTTAATCATAATCTAAAAAAGTGCAATACATTTTTAATAAACTATGATTTATTTATCCCGCGGTAAACACTAAAAACACGATATATTATACATAAAGATAAATTAATACAGTCAAATACTATTAATTTATTCTCTGAAGTACGGGCCATTACTTTGTTTACATATTTGTATACTAACCTGTAGAACGTTATTCCTGAAGATTTTTTATTAACATTGCTTCTGCCACTGCAACTACGTAGAGAACAAGAAACCGTTATTATGCACTATAACAATATATTATTACAGTTTCTATAAAAGTATTATAAAACTAAAAATATTCGAAAAACAACAAACGTAAATAAACATATACGATCTGTCAAAAGTGGCAAAACAATATGGCCGAAGTGAGGTCGTTTTTAGTCACGTGATGCCCTCTCCATAGATTCTAACTCGATGATATATATATATATATATATATATATATATATATATATATATATATATATATATATATATATATATATACATACATATATACGGACCAGATCGATTGACGACATGAAGCGTGTTAGCATTAATGCGATGCAAACCGCACAAGACAGAGACAGATGGATAGAGCTGAGGTAAACCTATGTCCAGCAGTGGACGCAATCAGGTTACATAAACCCATTTTTCAGTTCAAGATAAGGCAAAATAATTTTCACATATTTGAAAATTATTTGGAAATAAACTATAAGCACGTTGTTTTGTTTATATGTAAGTGGAATAATCACCATACACACTACAATGCTGCAACTGCAAACCATCACGTTCACCATTCACGCAGCTTTACTATTTGTAAGAGTGAGACAGATGGAACAACGAAAAAAAGATATTGTCGTCACTTCGCTATACAGACTGCTCAGTCTATGTATATATACGTCTATGGAATAAACTGCATACAGTTCGAAGGTTAAAACGAAAAGTTCCGTTAGAGTTAATTAATTAATACTATGTAAATGTGTATAAATGTGTGTCAAATGTAGTCAACATTGAAGAGTAAGTTTAAAAAAGGGGTACATTACTGGATGCTTGTCTGCATGTGATAATACTTGCATTTTCAGTACTAATATAATATTCTCTATTATCTGCCTAAACCTTTAGATTGAAGTTGAGATTGTATAGATAGATTGTAATAAAAGTGGGGTTAATAAAAAAATTTTTTTTCGTACGTACGTCATACAAAGCATAGCAATATTAAATGTTAAAATCGTAGTAGTAATATTACACGAAGTTTTAGCACCGAATATTTCTTTCGTAGGTTTTGTAAAAGTAATATCACCCTGTGAAAGGAAGGGGGTAGTAAGAAAGTGGTGCGTATTTAAAATAAATGTCGCTATAACTTTTGATGCCAAAAATTATACCCGATCAGTTTAGATCTGGGCGCTTACCTGGAACAACTTATTTAATAAGGCATTTGAAGGGTTGCTCCGTACTTCTTGCTATTACTACACAATTATCCGAAGCCTAAGGGAATAATCAAGTAGCAACTTGGAGCACAATATCTCTCAGAAAACGAGAGGGTTATAGCCACGGTCTAAATTAACGACATGTATATTGAAAGCCGTTTACTTACACGACTCCAAAACTTCAGGAAAACTTAGCAGAAGCAGGAGAATATGTGTTGTACAACAGGGGTGGTTTCTACAGATTTCCGTTTCGATTCACTGACTTTTTATTCCGACCTTTAACTCCCTAATATACGAGTAGTACGAGTTGAGATAATTTTAGAACTTAAACGAATACTAAAACAACTTGTACACTCAGTTTGATGTTCCTCTAACCGTACATTCGTAGATAAAAGTCTACCGGGAGTGTCTTGTGAATTACTCTTATAGTAAGAACAATTTAGTTATTAAAATATACAAAGTATAATTTTTAAAAAGAGTTTTTTTAGACTGATTCTTTATATAATAATATATCAGTCTTTAAATTAATACAATTATAATTAACAGGATATCACAAGATATTAGGAAAAAATGTCATGATCAGGGGTTGTATTTTCAAATTCAATCGAATTTTTTCATATATGAGTTAACTCGAATAAAAAATTTCGTATACGAATCTAAATATTCTGAATGTGTATTGTTAAACGTCCTTAGAAGTGTTATATGTATACGAGAAGAATTTGCACTGGCAGCACTGCAAATTTGAACAATCAAAACTGAAATACAAAAAAAGAAGAATAATTGGCAGTTTTACTTAACCTATTTTATGGTGATTTTGTTATCTAATACAATTTGTTTTTTGTAAATTAGCTGAAAAGACTAAAAAAATGCATGTAATATGCTGGTACAGTGCCAGCCGAACAAAAAAAGAGCCATTCAAGCCTATCAAATCCATTGTTAGGCTAATAATTCCGCCTTCGCAAAGGTATTAACTATATTTCTTTATATTAAAAAATTATTTAAACCAGCCATTTAAAACGAAGTTCAATGTAAAAATATTGTATACAACAACGATTAAAAACTATAAGCTGAAATCTTATATGACGAACACGGGCAACTGAAATAACAACAAATACTTAATGATCGTATACTAGCATCGAAATTCGAATGGTTCAGACCCATTCGAGACGCTGTATATGAAAAAATTCGTACACGCCATATTCGAAAATATAAAAAACTGGATTTCGAGCGAATTTCTTCTAATTTCGTATGCGAAATATTCTCAAATAAATACGAAAATACGACCCCAGTTGTCTTCTTCCTCTATACTTTATCCTTCGTAAGGATGTGGTGACGTTATGGTATTTGACGAATGCTATCCATTCTTCTCTCTCCTGGATGTGGTGTGCTGCCTCAAACAGAGAGTAACCGGTAGAATAGTCTAGTTCTAGAATAGTCTAGAATTAAAGTAGGTTTTCTAATTATTTCATTTTTGCGATTTCTTCTCTCAGTTTCCTTCATGTCAGGTCCATTGAACGTTGAAACCATATGAATTCTTTTCATATCTTGATTCTTGAATAATCGAATTCCGTTAGTATTAATTGCATTGTCCTTTTTCTAATTTCTGTGCTTTGACGTCATTTAAAATACCAGTTCTATTAACTCTCATTGTTCCACAGTATTATGCGTTTATATTTTTTAAAAGAGTAGCTAATGAAATTACCAGTTGTCTGCTACAAGAGTGCGACATTTGTCAACTAATGGCTTAGATAAAAAAACAACAACAGATCCGGGCTGGTCTAATCCAGGTAATGTTGTAGACGTACCCTGTCAACAGTATATGAAGAAATTCCATATAAATATATCCTGGCATATCACATAACAAAAATAATTTTATTCCATATTTATAGGCCATACCGATTATATGCATTGTCGAAATACTAATATTGTCTTCCTCAGTGAGAAATCATAGTTTCATCGACACATATTTCTTTTCCGGGGGTATAGATCTCTTTGAATTTTTGAAATAAACAACTTGACGAACGCATCTATTTTGAACAATATATTTTTAGGTTGAACTGTTAAATTATCACAATTACCTGGCACAAACGTGCCAGTTTTTAATATCAAAAAGAAACTGTTGTAGCTCATTCCAATTTGGTGAAACATTGGATGGTAAAATATACTATCTCGTCGCCAATAATCTTCTATGTTCGGGTATTGAATAAGTCCAGTTACAAGCAGAACACTGCTGCACATAAAGATTTGTTTCTTTTACCATCAAATGAAGGATGTCATCATAAAAAAACTGTTGGAAAATATCAACAGGACTTACTGCCTTTTCATTTTGATCTGGAATCCTCTTTTGTAAATCGGAATTCTCAGTAAAATTTACTTTCACTCTCTGCTGAAAGCTCTCCATTGAGGAATAGGTTGTTTTGGTGATGGTGATAGACGTAATTGAATGTCTTCTTTGGAAAACGGATTTGTTAATGAAAAATCTTTTGACGATTCAGAAGGCACATGATCCTCACTTAATTACTAAAATTTTCTGGTTTATGGTGTTCTCTTTCTGCACTAGACTCGTAGCTCCTTTACTTACTACCATGGCCATAAAAGTATGCCGGATTCCTTTTTATAAGCTAGAAATATAATAGAATATTAAAGTAGTAATAAAACTATATAGGGATGGATGGGTTATTTCCTCCCATTTCCGGCAGCGCACCAAACCCTCGTGGTGACGTGCCTAGGATTTAATTGTTTGCTGATTCGTTAATTTCTTCTTGTGGGGGTGAAAAATTATACACTTAAACCTTTTTATTAGCGGTTTATTAACTTCCACAATATCTTTTTTGTACACACTTTACAACACTAAACTAAATTTAACTATGCTCTTGTAAGAACAATTGTGTGGCACAAGTGAGAGAGCAACGTCTTGATCGACTTAACCACTTGAAATACTTAAAAAACAAATACCTAATAATATTAAGTGATGTCAAGCACATATTAAACTCACATCGTATGAGAAAAAGACAATTATAAAATTGCTTTGCGTATCACATGAAATGCACGTAGGTTTTATGTTAACTATGTATCGTCTATGATCCACAATACTGCCGCAATTCCAAATTTTAACCATCCTAGCCTGTATATCCCCACCGCGTTGAAGACGTACGAGCGCGCGCACCAAAAATCGGTTAGACTGGCAATGGGTTAAGAAACTATAGATCAAATAATAGAAAAAGATACAATAGATATGCTTTTTCTGTAAGAAATGAAAGAACTGGGAAATGAAATAATAAAAATAGGAAAGAGCACCCTGTTCAAAAGTGGGGGATGAAGAGATATTTTGGAGTGGAATTGATGGTGGCCGAGAAAGAAAACAAATCAGTTGTAGACAAGCAGTATTTTCAATAGGAAGAAACAGTGCATTTCGTACGCGGATGATATGATGATCTCATTAAGAACAAAAAAAAATGATGAAAAAGTTTACCAGAAATTTGAAGAAGGAGTGTAGACATACGGACTATAGTGTATTTTTATGTATGAGAGAGTAATAAAACAATAAATTATGTATGCAAATCCCTAAACTGTTGATACGGGTGACTCAATGAAAAACAGATATTTGTCAACAAGTTTACAGAAGTATATAGGAAAACAATTTTAAATTGACTATGACCACCAGGTATAAAGGTTGGAGCAGAATGGAATACAATAGTTTTGAGGGTTACTAATCCCTAAATAAGGTTGCCAGTGTCGGAGTGATGGAGGTTAACAGGTACTAATGAATTTGCAAGAAATGTAAGATGTTTATTTTATTGGTTATATATAACCAATAAAAGTTTAATAAGTACCTACCTATTTGCAAAATAAAGTTTAATTCTTTAGATAAAATAAAACGTTTTATTTTATCTGAAATGAGTGCATTCCACGAAGTAAGGGTTTCAACAATCAAACATTTAATTCTTTAATTCCAGGAATCTACGACAGTAATTGACTAGATAATTACCTTCTAAACTTATTCCACAGAAAATGTGATAGTGGGTTTTTCCATTTTGTAGGAAGGTCCAAGTGGCGTATTCAAAATTCTTAACAGTACACTAAAAGTAGGTACTTCAGTTGCAAGGTGCAGTTTATTGTGTATACTAGGGTTATGGAAAATTTGGAAGTGCCGTGTAAACGCCGAAAAATTGGTCCTTTAACAGTTAATGAAAAAACATTAATATTTAATTGTTTTAAATCATTTACAGACAAACGTTTATGTGAAAGTGTTGATGAGACCCTTGAGTTAGTTAGCAGTACACTTGGTGTTGGGAAATCTACGATTTACAGAGTTATTAAAGAAAAGAAATGTGGTAGTTTTCAAATGCCACGTAATGCTCCAGGGAAACCAAAATTTCAAATAGAATATCATTTTAAAGAAGGACTTCGACGGAAAGTGCGTGAATTCTTCTTTAGACAAGAATTTCCAACATTGGATAAAGTTCTTGTCTCAGTTCGAGATGATAAGGATTACCCAGAAATGAGTCGAAGTACGTTATGGAAACTTTTAAAAGAAATAGGCTTCCGCTGGAAAAAGAATCCCAGAAAGTCTATTTTATTAGAAAGAAGCGATATTGTCATATGGAGAAGACATTTTCTAAGAACCATAAAGGAAATGAGAAACCAAAAAAGAAAAATATTTTATCTTGATGAAACATGGATCAACGAGGGTCATACACCAAATAAATTTTGGCAGGATGAAACTGTTACAAGTCAAAGGCACGCTTTTGTAAATAACTTATCTACTGGTTTAAACCCACCATCAGGAAAGGGACGCAGGCTGATAATAGTACACATTGGCAGTTCAGACGGTTTTGTTGAAGGTGGTTTATTAACTTTTGAATCAACTCGTACCGGTGACTACCATGAAGACATGAACGCTGATGTCTTTCAAGAATGGTTCGAACAAATGATAGATCTTCTTCCTAAGAACTGTGTAATAGTAATGGATAATGCAAGTTATCACACCAGACTTATAGAAGGACTGCCCACAACCAAGTGGTTAAAAAAAGACTTGCAGAATTGGCTGAGTTCAAAAAATATTACGTACCATCCCAGATCTATAAGAAAGAAACTTTATTCGTTGTGTGCCCTTCATAAAGAAAAATTTAAAAAATACGAAATTGATGAAATTGCCAAAAATCGTGGCATATCATTGTGAATTAAACCCGATTGAACTGGTATGGGCACAGATAAAGAGTGAAGTTTCAAGAAAAAATACCACTTTTAAAATTCATGATGTTAAACAGTTATTTTGGAGGCCGTAAATAATGTAAAACCTGAAAACTGGGAAAAGGCAGTAAATCACACTATTAAAGAAGAGGAAAAAATGTGGAAGCTGGACAATATTACTGATAAAATGATCGAGCCAGTTATTATAAATCTTGGTTCTGAAAGTTCATCTTCTGAATCTGATTTGGATTTGTAACAAGTAGCTGTAAGTTTTATATTAATATTTTTATTCATCTATTTAACATACCTTAGACGGTTTTAAAAACTCTTTTTCTCTTTTGTAATTTTTAAAAATTAAAAAAAATGTGAATTTTTTAAAACCCTTTTTAATGTAGGCCAGTCAGTTCTAATATAGTGTGTGATAAAAGAGGTCACTTTTGTTTACATACACATAACACTTTATAACACTGAAATAATTCATTTATTTTTTACAATTATTCAAAGTAATTTTTCAATTAATCTTGAGCACGCCCATGGAGTGGTCGGAGGTACCAGTTAAAATTATGCTAATTACTCTCTCGTTCATAAAAATAAACTATAACAATAATCTAAACAAAAACGCAATATATGAAAATATGAAGAGACATAACAAATAATACCAAATATATCAAAATAAAAGGAGCATTGGCTTTCTATAGTTTTGAAAAAGTGTCAGAATTTGAACACTTAGGAGTAACCATAACGAACACGAAAAAGGAAAGAAAAGAACTAGACAAAAGATTAGTGAAGGGTAGCAGACCGATAACAGCTAAATTACGAGTCTATGAGACAGTACTCAGACCCACGGTGAAGTATGCCAGCGAAACGTGGATCATGAACCAGCAGGAAGAAAAGAAAGTAGAGATCTGGGAAAAACAGTTGCTCAGAAAAATCTTAGGAAAAATGCAAATGGCAGAGAACACGAACAAATAAAGAAATAATGAGGATGTAGGAAAAACCAGTAATTACGGCAAAAATACGAAAGAGCTAGATGGCTTTATCACATTATACGATTGCCGGAGAAGCGAAATGTTAAAACAATACCGATTAGGAGAGAGAAATGGGGAAAAAAGAGAATAACGTCCAAAGAAGAAATGATTGGAAGCAGTAAAGCAAGACTTGTTAGAAATCAGAGAGATTGGAAAGTAAAGGCAAGGAACCGAAAAAAGTGAAACGAAATAGCCAAGATTTTGGAAGTTAGGGACCTACAAGGCCTGTAGCGCTGTTGTATAATATATAAATACCATGTCTAAATCATCATTGTAAGTAAGGAATTTAAAATTTAAATTTCATTATGTGAAATTATATATTGAAATTAGTTATCCATGTGAAAACGTAATGAAAAATAACAATTTTAGCTTGAAGATTAATTAAAAACATAATAATTTGGTTAGATATTGATCCTAAACAAGAAAATTTTGTTTGTAGAAAATAAGTGATAAGATGAACTTTTTTTTAAAGGCCTTACCCTTTCGAAGTTTAAGATACTACACATTCAACTCGGTCTTTCCTCCTAACCCCAACACGATTCATCCGTAACTGGCTTTTAAGTGGGGTAATGCAAGGACTATTGCGTTGAAATGCCTTGAAATTAAACTGAAATCTGGAGTTGCGGTCCATGTGGTTGTGTAACGGCCATCAAGACATTAGAAGGAGGACAATGGCGCGACTACCGCCAACCCCTCCTGGATCCTTCGAGAAGTAGCGTAACAAGTCAGCAAACTTAAACGTAACTTGACTTTAACAGCAAAGTGGTTAGTTAGGAAACGTAAAAGTACAAATACACGGCAAGTCTCTCGAGACAGCGAGATCGTAAAGTATTTACACACATTGTTTCGAAGGAGGAAGTCTGCCAGTTGCGGATGAACGGCAACCGGTCTCTTGTAACAGATACGGTTTTATGAATACCGCAAGTTTATTACAAACCGATAAAGTTTTAATTGACGTATTAAAAATTAACACATCGTATAAATTTTGTTATTTTTATCAAAATCAGGATCGTTCAAGTACAAAAAACAGTTATTCCTTAAAGTTTAATAAAGTATATGCGATGTTAAACAAGTATAAAAAATTATAGTTTGTTTATCTTACGAGAAATTGTTACAATTAGCGCACAAAATACTTTTTAAATAAGTGACTAACTTCTGAAAAAACGTAACAAACTGACATACAATGACATACTGAAAAACATAACAATAATAAAAAAACAGATTCTGTGTAAGCACTTCGCCTTCTAGACTATTACGGAAATTGATAAATTAAAAAATACTACTACTACTAAGGATTTCCACAGTTTTCACTGTCTTCCTTCACTCAACCGTTTTCTCCAATTTTCCCTGTCATTCCAGTCTCCATCTCGCAGGGTTCTTTTCTCCATAGCCTCGTCGATTTCATCTCTGAATGACCTTCGGGGTCTTCCTCTCTTTCTTCTTCCAATCGGGCTCCATTCTGTGATTTTATTTATCCAGCGTCCTCTGTCCGCTCTTCTGACGTGGCCGTACCAGGATAGTCTCTTCTCCTCTATATAGTCGATTATGTCTGATTGCACTCCCATTCTCCGCTTAATCTCTGCGTTTTCAATTCTGTCTCTTTTTGTAAGTCTACAGCTTCTCCTCAGGAACTCCATTTCTACTGCTCTTATTCTACCTCTATTTCTCTTGTTTATTGTCCAGTTTTCGGACCCATATGTCAGGATACTTCTTGTCAGGGTATTATATATTCTCTTTTTTGTCTTTATCGTAATGTTCTTATCCCACAACACTGAGTTTAGTTGTCTTATACAGTTTCTTGTTTGTCTCAGTCTATTGTTTATATCTTCTTCTGTTGTTCCCTGGTTCGATATTATGGTTCCTAAATACTTGAATTTATCTGTTCCATTTATTTGTCTTCCCTCGTCTATCTCTAGGTTTCTCATATCCTTGTTTTCTGTTGTTAGGTATTCGGTTTTCTCTAAGTTTATTTCCATTCCGTTGTTTTTATATTCTTCTTCTAGTTTTCTGAGCATAAAGCTGAGATCTTCTTCATCTTGTGCGATGACTACTTGATCGTCGGCAAAACTTAAGGTGTATAGGTATTCGTCTCTTACTGGTATGCCAATTCCTTCGCACTTTCTCCTCCATGGTTTGAGTGTCTTTTCCAAGAATATTTTAAACAGAGTAGGGGACGTAGCACAGCCTTGTAGAAGTCCTTTTGTCGTCTTAAATGGATTGTAGGCTTTATTTCCACATTTAATAGCTACTTTGTTTTCTTTGTATAGTGCTTTAACTGCTTTTATTAGTGTTTGTCGGATTCCGAGATCATTCATTGCTTCCCATAATTTGACTCTAGGTATTGAGTCATATGCTTTCTTTAGATCAACAAAGGCCAGATGGACCGGTCTACCTTTTGCCATTTTCTTCTCTATCAGTTGTTCTAATGTGTACGTATGATCTAGGCATGATTTTCCTACTGTGAACCCTGCTTGATCTTCTCCAATTTTTCCTATTATTTCAGTTTCTAGTTTTTCTTTAATAATTTTCCCGTAAAGTCTACCTACCGACGATATTATACTAATTCCTCTATAGTTTTCACATTTTTTCCTGTTTCCTTTCTTATGTATGGATGTGATGTATGCTTGTGTCCATTCCGCAGGTATTTCTTCTCCATTTAGTCCTCTTTCGAACATTCTATGTAGCATGCGGAATAACTTTTCCGTTCCGTTTTTAATTAGTTCGTTTGGTATTCCTCCGGGTCCTTTGGCTTTTTTGTTCTTCAATGTCTTGATTGCTCTCTTAACTTCTGCCAGGCTTATTTCTATCTGGTCGTATGCCCCATTTCCTGCATGTTCTATATTCTCTTCCTGAAATTGGGGACGGTTTTCTGTAAGTAGTTCTACGTAGTATTCTTGCCACTCGTTTTCACTAATTTTGCCGATCTGGGTTTTCTCTGTCTTATTTCGTTGAAGTGCTTTTAATATTCGCCATGATTCTGAATTTCTCGTTCCTCCGATATGTCGTTCTATCTCTGTGCATGCTTGTTCCCATCGTTCGTTCTTTTCATTTGTTACTCTCTTCTTTACCTCTCTGTTTTTCGCTCTATATAGGTCTAAGTCTTCCTGTTTTTTGGTGTTTAGGTATTTTATGTGTAGTTTTTTCTTTTCTTTTATGCATTTCAATGTGTCTTCCCTTAATTTGATATTCTGATGGGTGTTCCTTTGGTCGTCTTCTCCAAGAGCTTCTAAGGCCGCTGAAATCAGGCAGGTTTTTATGTGTTCATGCATTTCATCTAACGTGTCATATCTGAATTCTTCTAGTTTTTGGTCTAGTCTTCTTTTGTATAAATCTTTTATTGATTCTTCCTGAAATAGATGTAATTTGAGCCTCTTTTCGTTTATTGTCGTTCCCGTTGTAACAATCGATGTATGTTTTTGTTTTGTCCAGATATAGGGGAATTCCATCCATGCCACCACAAGTTTGTGATCTGTTCCACACTCTGCCCCTCTTTTCATTCTGGTGTCTTTTACTTTGATGGAGCTTTTGGAATTAAAAAATAAACAGACATAATTCTGAACCAACGTGAGGCAAACAGTTCTCCCCTCCTCAACTTATTCAGTTAAAGACTATAAAGTGTAAACGCATGAAAAAATAGATCACTTGAGAAAGGCTCTCTGCCGAAACAGCTGTAGTGGTTAATTAACAAATTTTGTCAACGTTTTGAAAGTTTTGAAGTTTCCAGTGTTTTATTGTAAGATAAGAAAATGAGAAATAAATTGTTTATAAAGCTCTAGCTCGTAAACTAGAAGAGCTAAAACTTATTTTTGTCAAATTAAATTTATTCCGTGAAAAAAAGCAAAGAAAATTGCATTGACTAAACCTTAATCCAATAATTCGAACTCAAGATATTATGAAATGAGTGCAACATGGTTGAAAAATAAGTATTTTTCGATTGTAACTCGGCTTTTTCGAATGCAAGGAAGCTTTAAAAAGCTTAATTTATAGACTTTCAGACATAGTTTGTTAAATTACTTTATCTTTATTTGCATTAAAGTTATACCCGTTTGAAGTTGTAATTTTCTTAAAAAAATTGTAATTGATTTGTTTATAAGGGTTTTAACCAAATTTGAGCAATAAACATTTATACTTGAATTAACAGTAATCATAAAAGAACTCAAATGGAACATCTTGAGCTGGGGAAAATGTTCGTAGTTTTATTTTTGGTCAAAATCTCCATATCTTTATAACGCGCTCTGAGGCACAACATCGGCCTGCAGCAAAAAGGTACCGCGCGAAATTATAGTTAATAACGGGTGTTTTTTTTTAGAGGTATAGAACTTTAAAGTGGAATAAAACAAAGATTATTTTTTTATTGAACAGTAAATTAACTTTATTTGAAAGATAATTTTTGGACATTATATTTTAAATATGATTTCTGGCATATGACCACCAAGGCTGGCTCTGACGTAGTCTAATCTGGAGGTCCAATTTTCGACGACTTTTTCCACTATTTGTGGCCGTATATCGGCAATAATGCGGCGAATGTTGTCCTCCAGTTCGTCAATCGTTTCAGGTTTATTGGCATAGACTAGCGACTTCACATAACCCCCCAGAAAATAGTCTAACGGTGTTAAATCGCACGACCTTGGAGGCCAATTCACGGGTCCTAAACGCGAGATTTTGCGGTTACCAAACGTTTCCCTCAATAAATCCATTGTGGCACGAGCTGTGTGACATGTTGCGCCGTTTTGCTGAAACCACAGCTCCTGCACATTATGGTTGTTCAATTCAGGAATAAAAAAGTCAGTAATCATGCCTCTATAGCGGTCACCATTGACTGTAACGTTCTGGCCAGCATTGTTTTTGAAGAAGTACGGACCAATGATTCCACCGGCCCACAAAGCACACCAAACAGTCAATTTTTCTGGATATAGTGGTTTCTCAACATACACTTGAGGATTATCTTCACTCCAAATACGGCAGTTTTGTTTGTTGACGTAGCCATTTAACCAAAAGTGAGCTTCGTCGCTAAACAAAATTCGCTTATGAAAGTCGGGATCAACGGCAATTTCGTTTTGGGCCCATTCACCGAATCTACGCCTTGCTAGGTGATCGTGTGGCTTCAATTCCTGCACGAGTTGAATTTTGTAAGCACGCAAACCAAGATCTTTTCGCAAAATCTTCCA
Organism: Diabrotica undecimpunctata; assembly: GCF_040954645.1. Taxonomy (NCBI): domain Eukaryota; kingdom Metazoa; phylum Arthropoda; class Insecta; order Coleoptera; family Chrysomelidae; genus Diabrotica; species Diabrotica undecimpunctata. The sequence continues at coordinate 56,925,220 of NC_092812.1, forward strand.
TAAAGTGGATGGACACATATCCAACTGCTGTGCACGATGGCGTATAGACTGATTTGGGTCTTCCTCTATACTACGCTCAACAGCAGCAACAACATCTTCTGTACGCACTGTACGACGTCTCTGTGGATGCGTATTATCATTAAGAGTGAACGTGGTGCGAAAACGTTCCACAGTTGATCGAATTAATTGCTCTGATGGGCGATTATGTATAGGTACCATAAAATGGACGTAGTGCGCGATACGTATTCCGAACAGAACTATGATTTTCAAAATAAATTTGCACAATTTGAAAGCGTTGTTCAGGCGTCAGTCTATTTATATTGAAATGTCAAACTAAAGTAAATAATAATCACCTGACAGCTGTCAAAATGGCCGCCCCTTAAAAATGTGTTGCCAACTTCTATTTCTATACCTCTAAAAAAAACACACTTTATATTCGTTATCTTCATTTTCAAGATCCTAATTTAGGCCAATTATTAGATTTTTACTTGACACAACTGTATAGAGGGGTTTGACAGATGAAGTGTGTAGTATAAGATATTACAAAAAACCTTTCCTCTAAGGATTTATTAATTTATTAGTGGAAATATATTAAAATACACAATCAAAACGACAAACTCATTATTTTGCTTATAACCTAAAAACTTGTCTATTTATAGATTTGACGTTAACAGACAACTTTTTTAGAAAAAAAAAAGATACACAAAATGAGATATGCTATATTAAAATCGGTTAATAAACAAAAAAGGTATTGCGAAGTGAACAACAAAATCACTGTTTTTGAATATTGTTGATAACTTTTTTATTGTTTATTAAAATATTTGTTTAAATGTACCTTAACTTGAGGGTCTTACTGTGTTTGAATTGTGTGCAAAAGATGGGCCAGATTGTTTAAATGGTTTTTGCAAAATTTAATTTAATTATAAGATTTTTTTAAAATAGAGCTAATTTCTAAGCCTGGTCCAGATAATTTGACTTTAATGAATCTAAATAATCCAGGGCTTATTTTCTTTATTAAGACACATTATGCTATCAACCTATGAAAAATAATCATGAATAGCACTTTCTAAGCTTATAAACAATTACAAAAACTCCGTAGAAGTTGGTGCAAATTAAATGGCAAAAAATATTCGAAAATCTGGTTAAAAAATAAAACTTTTTAAAAAAGAAAAAATGTTTAACGACCCTTGGAAGCCAAGATAGCCCTTTTTTTTAAACCACTGTTAGGTTCATTAATAACATTAAGGCTGAAATTAAATTAAGTTTTTAACAAAACTTTTAGCAAACAAAATTATTAAACATTGTTTAAACAGGAGTGTTCCAAACAAAGAGTAATTTTCTTTTTGATTGCGGTAAAAGAAGTGGGGGTGGGCACTGAAGGGCCAGCAGCGCTCTTCAAAAAAACCAACAGTTTCAAAATAGAGCTCTCGGAAAAAATGACATATCTCGGGTTTTACTTGACCAAATTTGCTATTTATTTTCTTAAACTGGGGTACCATGGTAAAATAATAACATTTATTGTCTTTTCATTGCACAATTATCCAAAACAAGGCAGCTAATGAATGCGGACTGTACAAAGTCGCTTTTTTATTGTTATTTTTAATTTATTTGTACAAATACAATTACATTAAATATACTCAGTGACATTAGAAGTGTTACACCCAGAAAGAATAATGTTTTGACTCTTAATTTTTTGGCAACAGAGTAATCTTTTCAGGTAGAGCTTTTCTACCTTTTTTAAAAATTAAGTTTTATCTTTAAATTTTTGTGGTAAGATTTGTGAAAACCGGTTCTTATAGAAATTTGTAGTTATTATTCCTTATTGGAGTAATTGTATTCAATACCAGAAAATGCCTCGAGTTCGAAGACACCAAAATTACCACCATGTTAGCGATTTTGACAGGGGTAGAATTATTGCGTATAGAGATATGGGTTTGTCGTATCGCTACATTGGCCATCGTGTTAATTGTACGGCAATGGTTATGCCTGTCTGTCGTGTGTGGACAAACGAAGGTAGAGAAACATGAAGAAAACCAACTGGTCAACCGAAGAGTACCAGAGAGCGTCAAGACAGGCGCTTTAGATTACTGGCTCTGCAAGACCGTTTTGCTACTACGCGTCAAATTGCTGGTCAATGGTTTGGAGTAGTAGGTAGACCTGTTAGTATGCGTACACTATACCGTCACATTCGAGCCTTTGAACTGGTTTCATTCCGTCCACGACTAGTGCTTCCTTTGACTACGGACCACTATCATCAACGTTTGAATTGGTGCAGAGAATGGCAGCATTGGGTGGCAGAATGGCGTAAAGTAGCATTCAGCGATGAATTACGATTCTGTTTAGGAATGCATGATAGTCGTAGGATGGTAAGACTTCGACGTGGGTAGCGACGAGATATCGGGTTTGCTGTTAAGAGGCATGTACACAGGACTGTTGTTGGAGTAATGGTTTGGAGGCTATTGCCCATGGTAGCCAATCATCTCTTGGTGATGATGATAACATCTTACAAACCACTTTACTGCCTTATCTCGACGGCCGTCGAGACGTCCTTTTTCAGCAAGTCAACGCGCGTAGTCATATTGCTCGTCAAACTATGGACTTTCTCCAAGAAGCTGGCGTTAATGTTTTGCCGTGGCCGCCCGTGCTCTGGATTTAAATCCTATCGAACATGTATGGGATATGATGGAAAGGAGACTGTCCACTTTGCATCATCCTCCACAGACTCTGGCACAGTTAATACATAAAGTTCAAGTTGCTTGGAACGAGGTGCCATAAGCAGACATCAATCATCTCATTTTGTCAATGCCTAGACGTATACAGGAGTGTGTTCAGCTACGAGATGAGCAAACACATTATTACTTTTTTTTGATTACTTGTTAATAAAAATTCTTGACAACGTTATCGTTTCATTCTTGATGTAAATCTACGATGTTGCCAAAAAATTAAGTTCAAGAAATGATTCCTTTTGAGTGTACCACTTCTAATGTCACTGAGTGTATATGTTGTTTATAAAAATTATAAAATTGTTATTTATTGGTATTTGGGAGCAAATATCAATAGTCAGTGTAATCCAAAAAAAGAAATCCTATCAAGAATCGAATAAGCAAGGAAAGCATTCATGAGCATGGAAACATTTTTTACAAGATCAGACCTTAGTCTGCAGCTTAGAATCCGAATGATCAGATGTTACGTTTTTTCTGTCTTACTGTATGGCTGTGAAAGTTGGACAATGGACTCTGAAATAGAAAAAAGAATAGATGCCTTTGAGATGTATATATACAGACGAATATTGAGAATTCCATAGGTACAAAGTGTTACTAATGTTGAGGCCTTCGTCGCCTTTGTGTAAACAAAAAGAATTACTAAGAATGATCAAAGAGAGGAAAATGCAATACTTTGGTCATGTGTTGAGAGGCGAAAGATATGAATTACTTCAAGTTATACTGTAAGGAAAAGTACACGGCAAAAGATCAGTAGGAAGACGCCAGAACTCGTGGCTGAAAGACCTGAGGAGATTTTTCGACCGCTCATCTGCAGAAATCTTTCGCGCAGCAGTTTCCAAAACTACAATTGCCATTTGGATCGCCAACCTTCGAAAGGAGACGGGGCCATGGCAAGAAGATTTATAAACGCCAAATTTGTTTATAAAATATTTCCATTTATAAAATAAAGGACTACTTGCATTTTCTGGAATAAATGAATCTTAGTTTTCATGTTTTTTCTCATTTAGTACAAAAAATTGAGGTAAAACGTAAATAGAATGACAGGGATCTACTTTATGATGGTTTAATTATAAGAATTCTATGAAAAAATTGTATAAGGATCTTCAAAACTGAAGATAACGTATAATATTAATTTAACTATCATTTTTATCGAGAGTCTCGCGCGCGTATTTTTACGGTGCGAATGAATTTTGCGCCCCAGAGCACGTCATCAAAATATCGATATCTTGGCCAAAAATAAACCTACACATATTTTACCAAGCTCAAAATGTTTCTTTTAAGTTCTTCTATGATTACTGTTAATTTAAGTATAAATGGTTATTGCTCAAGTTTGCTTAAAATCCTTACTCCGTGTATAACTTTAATACAAGTAAAGATAGTAATTTAACAAATTTTGTTTGAAACTTTATAAATCAAGCTTTAAAATGAGACTTTGTAAAGCTCATTTGCATCAGAGCTATGTTAAGATCGAAAAAGCTTCAAAAAATATTTATTTCGCAACCATTTTTCACTAATTTTACAATATCTCGAGATCTAATTATTCGATTAAAGTTTAGTAAACGCTATTTTCTTTGTATTTTTCCAAGAAACAAAAATGATTAAACAAATTTTCTAGCTGTTTTAGTTTACGAGCTAGAGTCTTATAAACAATTAAATTGTTTATAGCAATTTTTCAACCAATCGGATTGAAATCCATCTTTGAAATTTGTAATCAGCAGCCAAAAATATATAAAAAAAAAACTTGGTTGGACCCATGAAAATTGAAAAGGCCACGGTGGCCCTTAGCTTAGCTGACACCTAGATTATTAGTTTAAAATGTAATTTTCATTACAATCAATTGTGACTTAATTCCATATAAACATAATATTTACTATGTAAGTTATTACAAAATACAACTCATTGCAAGTTGCATTGCATTACAACTCCTACTTCAAAAATTTGTCTCATTTGTTGTTGTCTATACAAATTACGTAAGTGATACAATAATTTTACTAATTTAAAATTGTATTGTTCTGTTTTTTTATTATATTTGTTTTTGTTTTATCCTTTTTATACTTTTTGTACTTTTTGACTGATTTTTTTTAGCTTTGTCCATAAAATTGTTCAATAATTTTCAGTGACAATAAAGCATATTACTATTCTATTCTATACAAACAAAAGTTATGTTAGTTAGTGTTATGCGTTATATGGTTAGTTAACTGTTAATTTTTCGACATCTCAACTAAAACTTCTAAGAAATTGATCTCAAACCAAAACGAACTACAAATGATTATACCGCATCACAGGAAAGATATATATTATAATGTATTTGGGAATTAAATTTAATGAAAATAAAAAAAAGAAACGCAGTGTTACTCCTACATGCCCCGTCTCTGAATCCAATAAACATTTCGAGCAGTTTCAATTTATCAGTCGTGTCGGAAAGTGTTAAACTGATTCTGGAAAGGGTGCGTGGTTTCAATCATCGAAACGTGAAATATCCGTCTTCAAAATTCCGGCAACGGCAATATATGGGCAATGTGTAAGTTATGACAAATTGTGGACATCCGGTCATTCCCCGTAGGGGGAATGGGGGACTGGGGAAGAAGGCAAAAGGCTAGCTTGTCAAATCGCATGAATGCGCTCATCAGCTCGGGGACTGTTTGTCAACTTTTGGGCTTTTCACGTACCTTTTGATTTCACTTGTGAATTTGTGAGTTGGGAATATGGAATTGTGCATTCTAGCCGCATGTTGATTTTAGCAATAAAATCAATCCTTACGCATCAAGATGCAAACTTCATCATAACCCTACTCCAAAGCAGTGACGGCGGATATTTAAAGTAATACTAGTCTTAATTTCAATTGTACATAGTAATAAGAACAAACAGTTATTTCAAACGATTAACTATAAAGGCCTGCATATATGGCATGGCATCTAATATATTATTTATTCACTGAGTACTGTTCCGTGAAGCGCGGTTCGAGTTTGTTACGAAGCATCAATAAATCAGTTCAAATAGGTAAAGGAAAATTGCATTGAATGACAGAAATATTCTATGTAATTAATGCGGAAAATACCGTTAGAAACGGAAAACTGAAATCGAAATTAGCTTGCACATAAAATTTACTTGGTGTTGGTGGATAGGCAATATTATATAACAGCTTGTCAAAAAGCTTTACAAGTGCTAATAAATCAGAGGATAAGTTTAGCAGATAAACAACAGGGCTTTAGTAGTGGAAGATCATGTACAGATGCAATATTTGTTATAAAGCAAATTACTGAGAAATCACTAGAGTATAATAAACCAGCATTTCTGTGTCTGATTGACCTAAAGAAAACGTTTGACAGAGTAAGACTCAAAGATGTAATCCATCTTCTGTATAACAAGGAAGTTCCCCTAAATATTATAAAAACTATCGAAAACATCTACCAAAACAACAAAATGGAAGTCAGAATAGATGGACAACTTACAGAACCTGTAGAAGTAGGCAGCGGAATAATACAAATGGATTCATTGAGCGCCATGCTCTTCAATTTAATCATGGATGAAATCATCAAAAGCGTTAACAAAAGAAGAGGATACAGAATGGAAAACAAAGAAATAAAAATAATCTGTTATTCAGACGACGCAATATTGATAGCCCAAGATGAAGATAGTCTGCAAAGACTGGTCCACAGGTTTAACATAACAGCAAAAGAATTTAATATAAAAATCTCATCTCAGAAAACTTAAACAATAGTAGTCAGAAAAGAACCAACCAGATGTAAAATAGAAATTGATGGCATCCGTATTGAACAAGTAATGGAAATAAAATACCTGGGAATTACACTGTACAGCTATGGAGACCTGGACAAAGAAGTGAGAGATCAAGTACAAAAAGCAAATAGACTGGCAGGATGCCTTAATAACACTATATGGCGAAACAGACACATTAACACTGAGATGAAGTCAAGAATTTATAAAGCCAGTGTAAGACCAATAATAACATATCCCTCATAAACAAAACCCGACACAGCCACAACGCAAAGGTATGGTGTTAGTGTTGGTCTTTGGTAGTTTCAGATCCAATTTTCATAGTAGTCCAATGTCAGCTTGGAAATGTCTCATTCTTTTAAGTAGTCTCTTATTCAGAATCTGCTTACCAATTTATGCGCTCGAAGATCGTCGGTCCATACTTAGAGATTGCTTATACTGGTAATCACACGGTCCATATTAGCGTTAGTTATTCAATTGGGTGTTGGTATTTTCTACAACGTGGAGATGCAGATTTAGATTTTTCTTTTATTGAGATTAGAAACCTTTCAATATTTCCTAATTTACAGAAGCTCTCCAGAGTTTTACAAGACATCTTACAGTTAATCTAATACTGAGAAACTATCAGAGAAGGCAGGGAAAGGAGGATACAGTAGATTAAATACGATCATATACTTGTCCCTAAAAAAATCAGTAAACAATAAAATAAATAAGTAGACGGTATAATAAAAAAAACTTGGAAATAATGGATGCCTTGGACAAAAATATAAAATAATGGACTAGGCTTAAAATAATGGGAGAAGCAGTAAAAACAAAAAGAAGTAAGGAGCGCTTTAAAGTTTTAGTCGTAAATATTCAAGTGAAGTGAAGATGCAGCTGGAAGAAATGGATTGGGTGCCTTTAGTTATTTTTTTACAATACATTGTCACAAACAGTATTTTGTATAATTATTTTTTTTATTGGGAATAATCTGCATCAACCATAGAAGGTTATTAGCGGTGGTACAATAGAGAATATAATATATTATAATGATTAATATAAAATATAAACTATAAAGTTTTTCTTGAAGTATCACTTATATTTGATTATACAATTACGTTTTCTTTAAAAACCTAATGATTTTGTCACAATCCGCACTGTCTAAAGCGCACTTTATATCACTTGGTAGTCCAGTAGCTTGTCATTCCATTTGATATAATGGACAGTCTATAACAATGTGGTCTACAGTTATATTGGTGTTACAGGCGTAGCATATTCTAGGAGGTTCATTCCTTAGTAGGTGTTCGTGCGTCAGTCTGGTATGTCCTATTTGGATACGATGTAGTACAACCTAGTCCCTTCGCTTTACTAAAATTGGTGTTTTCGCTGATAGATCTGGGTTTGCTTGCCGCAATTCATTATTTGGTAAGAGTTGCTATCTTCGTAACCATAAGTTTTTTGTGTACTCATTGATGCATTTTTTCATATCTGAGGAAGTTGGTTAGTTCTATCATCGGATCTCTCCATTTTACAAGCTTCTTTGGCCATTTGATCAGCTATCTCATTTCCTGGTATCCCCACATGAGATGGTATCCACATAATATGTAGTTGTTTATGATTATTTTGTAGAGTCACAAGGTCTTTTTTAATCTGTTCTAAAATCGGATGATTCGGATATATTTTCTGAATTCCCTGGATTGCACTTAAGGAATCTGTGAATGTTACTGTCATGTCTTCAGGTCGATTAAGAGTTTGTTGTACTGCCTTGGATATCGCAAAAAGTTCAGCAAAATATATTGAGTAGTCCTTAGGTAGTAGAAACTTGAGCACAGAATCCTCTGTGACAATGGCTGTTTCCAATTCGGGTGTTTTTGATGCATCGGTATAAACTAGTTCACAGGATGAATATTTATTTTTAATATTGTAGAAGTATTGGAGAAAAAGAGATGAAGGGGTATTGTCCTTAGTATAAGTTGACATATTTTAGTAAAAGGGGGAACATAATCAATATTGGTATGCATAATACCCGGAAATGTGAAGTTGCTAATTATTTTGCTAAATGATGGTCGAAGATTAGGATTTTGATTGTAATTAGAATGGTAATGTGTGGAGAAAGTATAGGATTAGGTCGGGTTGTTCGGATTAGTTGATAGCTTGCTTGCGTATTGTAAACTGAGACGTAATCTTCTAATAGAAAGTTTAGATTCATTTGCTTCGACATAAAGACTTTCAACTGGACTGGTTCTGTAGGTTCCTAGAGTTAGTCTTAGTGCGGTATTTTGTACAATATCTAATTTTTTTAATGTTGAGTCTTTAGCTGAATTATATACAATTGATCCATAATCTAATTTACTGTGGATTAAGGATTTGTAAATATTTAGTAGCTGTGTTGTGTCTGCGCCCCAGTTATGATTTGCTATTACTTTAAGAATATTTATGTTCTGTAAACATGATTTTTTAAGTAATTGGATGTGTTTCTTTCAAGTAAGTTTTGAATCAAAAATCATACCTAGAAATCTAAGTTCCTCAACGTTTTCTAAAGCTTGATCATACAGTGTTAATTTTGGAAGATTTGCAGTATAATGATTTATCCTAACGAATTTATTATCATTTCACATTATGAACTGTCCTTCAGTCATGAAATACATCAAATAATGAAATATTAAATTTTATATCATGTCATATAAGTAGAATTTATTTATCAAAATTTTTTTTGGTAACACTGATAAGTGCAATAAAATAATGCGTCCCAATTTAGACAAAATCAATTTAATCACTTTTTTTGTTTGATCATCTCAAGTACCAGCAAGGTCATCTTCAATTTAAAATCTAGTAAGACATTGTTTTCTTTACTACATCCTATCTGTATTTGATAAATACAACAAAATAATAATAATAGAGATGCTTGGCCTTCATTTTATCTTAAGTAAATATATTTAGTGAGGAAAAAACTGTGAAGAAAACAAATTCGTTTCAGAGATATGTATCTGGATAATAAATTAATTTACAGAATTAAATTTTTATTGTTTATATAAGCTGTACCTACTTACATTTTGTTTCTAATATTAAAATTAAGTGTTACGTGTCGTTACGCAAATGCATTTATGTAAATGTACCTGATATTTTCCTTGTACATATGAAAAGGTTTTATGATTGAAATTTTTAATTGTATTCTTTTATTATATATGACAATATTGGTTAGGTTAAGAAGGCTATAATTCTAGTAGATAATACTCTATCTACCTCTATATTCTATATGTAATTAGTTAGTGGTATATCTTATAATTTTTAGAGGAAGCATGACAGTATTACTGCTTACCGCGTGCACATTGACAATATGCTAACGATGTGTTATTTGAAAGAGAGACATTCAATATGTAATATCTAATAAAGGCTTTAGAGTTTAGCCATAGATCTTCAAGGCCTGTTGAGCTTTGTAAATAAATAAATAAATGTCTAATAAAACGACAGTTGTTCCATTTCCTATTTGGAGGAAATTAACACTTCAATCTTCCGCCATGAATGTAACCTAACCATATCACCTTTAAAGCCACAACGGCTCTATACATATGCCATAAACGGTGTGGCAAAGTGTTGGTGTGACACTTAAAATCCTCTATTGGCAAAATATAATGATCGACAGACTCATAATTACTTATAGTGCAAAGAAACAAAGCAGCAAAAGACATGAATATACTGACAAAAAGTGCAATGACTCGCTTGCATAGCAATGAGATCACTAATAAGCGTCTATATTTTTTGGTATTTGCGTCAGTTTGTGAAAGTCACCAAGTCGTATCGCCTATTACTTATGTTTCTCTAAACAAGTTGAATGTTGTACGTAGATACGCATGCGCAAATCGGAACTAATTTTTAAACATACATTCATGTGACTTTTAAATAAGTTAAAGTTTGATCCATCTGTAAACAAAAATACCCAAAATAAAAAAATAATGTAATTTCGTTCGTGTGACCCTAAGCCCCCGTGTTGTACCCTCAAATTGTGATTTCTCCCTGATACAAATTGTTACATTCACAAGGTATTTTACAATTGCAGTTCTTTGATCTCTCTTGTGTGTTGTTGGATTTGGTTTTGAAAAGAATAAATCTCAGAGTGTTGGTTGTTTAAACTTTTGTTGTAATATTGTATATATTTCATATCTGTTTAAATTATTTCTTTAAGTATTTCCTGTCTACCATAATACGTGTGTCATCAGCACTATAAAGATTCAATGCAAATATTTCAAGGTTTTTTGTAATATTTATTTATTGTTAATTGCTTTTTTCTGCTTATATGACTTTTAAATCGCAAATAAATATCTTGGAAATGGTACTCCACCCTGTAAAAAAGCCTGCTTGATTCTCAAGTGAGTATCAAGGGTCTTGTAACCCCGACTTTTCTCCGATACACCCTTATAATAAGTTTGCACCTTTGCGGCAAGTGGCAAGCGGCAAATACCAGCAAGAGTGGTTGGAATCCGGAGCAGTTAATATGAATACTGATTTCTTTTCACCCAAAGGAACGGCACTCTTCTATCAATAGAGGTGTTATCACTTTTTTTGTATCTCATTCTATTTTAAATTCTGGGGACAGGAATTAAATTTATGTCTGAGACGTTGCTGTTTTTTTAAATTGTTCTCATTCATTCATCAATGAGCTACTGTGTGGCTGGGTATAATTTCTGTTGAGGCTTATCTGACTGTAATAATATTATTCTGAATAGAATTTTTATGTATACTTTATGAACCTTGTCATAATTGCATAGTAGCTGTGATAATAATAATAAATAATTACCATATATTTGTTAAATATACTAAAATCTTTTTAAAGTAAATTTTTGAATGTCAAGATTGAAGTTGTAGAGCAAAAAATGTCTAATTTTTCGAAACACCTTAGAAATGAATTTTTGTTAAAAAAACACATTTTTTGGTAATTTTGATGACGCAAAATTGGCAAAAACTTCGGCTTCTAAGTATCAAAATACTGACCATTAAATTTTATCGGTGACCAAAATGTTGAGGTTGGAGGTTCCAGCGAGCGATTGGATGACAACGTCAGGTTTGGTTAGTTTTGGTTAGGTTTTGTAGACCAGAATATTGAAAATATATACACATTGGTCTTCTTCTTCGTTACCTTATCCTTTAAGGATATTGGCGATCATCACGGCGCATTTTGCTCTGTCTGCAGCAGTTCTGAAGAGCTCGATTGTAGTTTTTCCATTTCACTGCTCTAAATTTTCCAACTAGGATGTGCGTCATCTCCCCGGTCCTCTTGTCCTTCCACTATCCCTTACATAACGAATCTTCTTCTTCTCAAAGCTGGCAAGTCTTTTTTCAGTTGCGTCCTTAATTGTCCAGACTTCAATTCCATATAAAAGGGTAGAGAATACGTAGCATCTCGATAATCTGGTTCTTATTTTTATTCCCAGTTTTCTATTGTGTAATGGTGCTTTCATCTTATTGAAAGCGCTTCTGGTCATCTTAATGCGTCGTTTTATTTCAAAGCTGGCTGCGGTCCCAGTAATTGTATCTAGATCCTTTCTCCAAAGCTTTCCCTTTAACGTAAATTGATTCGTCTTCAATCTTGTTCTTACTGACAATTATGATTTTTGTTTTTTTAGTGTTCAGAGCCAGTTCAGAGCCACTCCATACCTCTCGCAGTACAGCGTAATGCGATCAACCAAAATTTGCAGCCCTTTTTATCTATCCTCAAGATACATCCTCTTGTATCGTCTGTATATCTAAGATTATTCACTAGTGTTTCGTTAATTGATACTCTCTCATTGATCTCTTCTATTGTCTCTTTAAACATCTCTTCTGAGCACATATTAAAAAGTAGGGGAGACAGAATCTGTCTCCTGCCATTGCTCATTATGTAGCATCCTAAATAATTATTTTAAACTGTTTGTCCTTTTGTCTTTTTATTATTCGCCATGATAAAAGTGGGGGGGGGGGAATTGAAGTTAAAACACCACGCTTGCCAGGTAGGTTGGTGAGTTAGTTATCAGCCGCCCATTCTGAGTCAGACGCTGTTTGTAGCCGTCCACTCTGGATCAGACGCTACATTTAATTTTAAACTAACCCTAAAATCGGGGGTGCCACTTTCGCCATACACACCGTGCCGAAGATGTTCTTCTCCGCCGTGGATACCATTTTGGACTTCATCCGTGACCCTGGACAAGGGACCCTAAGCAGGTACTAGTTTCCCGGGTCAGGAAACTCCTGGAATCTGTGGAGGGCAGGGACTGATTCACTTTCCCTGGTAGGACTGTCCAAAGGAGTTCCTACCCACTACCCACTAATCCAGAGGATCTTAAGACCAAAGTATACAATCAATGCGTACTCCCTGTTCTCACTTATGGTTCCCAAACGTGGACATTTACAAAAGCAAACATGGACAAAATCATACAGACCCAAAGAGCAATGGAAAGACAAAGGTTGCACATAAGACTAATGGATAAAGAGAGAAAAGAGTGGATAAGAGAGAAAACAAAAGTCAAAGATGTTAGACAAGAAGTTGCAAAATTGAAATGGAGATTTGCAGGACACAATAAAAGACAAAAAGAAGACCGATGGAACAAAATTCTTTTAAGTTGGAGAAGAATGGAAAATGATTGGGGAGGCCTATATCCAAAGATGCACCGAAGAAGGCTAATTAGATAGATAGAGATAGTCCTTTTGTCTAGTGTTCGTTATCTATATAAGTGTATTTTAATGTTTATGATATTCCTAAATATGATGGATAGCTAATTTTTTTATGAAAATGCCCCTAACATGCCTTGAGGGCCATATTTAATTAAAGAACTGTGCTCATATCTGCCTTTTATTTGTAAAACTACAAAGAAACACCAAAAATAGCAGAAAAATTTATAATGAAAAGAGGGTACAAGTGACTTTAAAAAAATAAGTACCAGAAATTCTAGAGGATAGCAACAGAGATAAAAGCAGAAAATTCTATAAAAGAATAAAATAATGCATACTACAAACAAAAAATTAAAAATAAATGAAGGGACTACTTAATACTAATTAGACCCGTAGTAGCCCATGGATGTGAGACCTGGGTAATGACAAAAAAAGATGAAGAGCAACTCAACACATTCGAAAGAAAGCTAAGAAGAAAAGTATATGGTCTGGTCCAAGATTGGACGGCACTTTGAGCATCAGAAGAAACTATGAGATTCATGAGTTGCATGAAGGGCATACGATATTGTATGATTTGTAAAAATTCAGAGGTTGTCATGGCTGAGACTTATCGAGAGACAAGAATATATAAAAGGAACAAAGAAAATGTTACAATGGAAGCCGACAAGAACACGAAATAAAGGAAGACCCATAACTATAGTTGGATGACGTGGAAGACAACCTGAAAACTATGAATGTAAGACAATGGATGAAAAGGGCGCAAGAGTAGTCTGAATGAAAGGACATAGCCAGATAGGCAAAGACGCATCCAGGGATAAGATCCTAAAATATTAATAGGAAGAAAGTATTATCAGAAGACGAAAAAATTTATTTAGACATAACTTGCTGAGTAATTCAAGCAAACAATTTATACGATACGTTTAATACTACCATTATATGCAAAAAGAAAGAGACTTAAATACCTAACGGAAAATATACAATGCAGTAGCCACATTCAAGGCAGAGGTGACTTAAAAAAACTGATAAAAATAAGAAAACTTAAATACTATTGCATATCGTCGGTATACTGCGAAAACCAGGTAAATGTCGGAATACCGAAATCGAGAAAAAACGTTTTTAAAGTTTAGTTTTATATTGTGAATTAAGCAGTCAGCTTGGTTTTGATATTAGGTATTCTAGTGAAAGATGCATATATCTGAAATGATATTCTATCATTAGTTTGAAAAAGTTGAGACACCTATCTGACTAATCCTAAATTTAAGATGGAAATGCTATCACTTACCTGGTTTTACCTGTAAATCTAAATAAATCAATTATTCTTCAAATAACATATTTAACACAAATATAATAAACCAAATATAATATTGTCCAGTTTTGTGATCGAGATATGAGGCTTTTACTAGGTAATAGCAATGTTTTAAGGTATTAGTCGATATTTATGACATTTAACTGGTTTTCCCTGAAAATTGTATTAACAGCTATGTGTAGTTATAGTTATTGTTTATATGAATGACAGGCAGTTTTATAGAAAAAATCAAATTTATTTCGAATATAATAATAACAATATTATTATTATGAGGCTTCCTCGTCCGATTTGTCACTGAAAGCAGGCTCCGGCAAGATGTCTATTACATCATTTCCCGTTTTCAAATTACGATACCACCAGTGATATTCCTCCGGTATCACTCCCTTATCACATAGCTGTAATAAATCTCTCTTTTTTGCTATGCTATTGGCAAATGTGCATCATAAAGTCGCTTAAGTTCTTCAAGATTGCTTGAATTAGTTGATAACTTGGCGTGCTTTTTTCTTGTTGACTGCCGTGCAGTATCAGTAAGGAAATAATTGAAGCTTGTTGACATGTCATAATTAAAATAGATTCTGTTTGTCTCTCCTTTCACGAATCTCATTCTTTTTATCTTCAACCAACCTTTTTTGAATTTATCAATTTAACCTTTTAAATCATAAAAGTCGTAGTATTTAAATTCTTTACATTTGTATGGTTCTATACATACTTTTTTATCATCAACCTTGATATTTTTATTTCCTCTTGCATTTTGAATAACAGACAAGTAATCTGGCATCCCATAGATAGATCTGTGTTTTTTAGCAGTTTCGTTACTACTCTGCATAGAGTCAACTTCCATATAGAAATGTCCAGACTCTAAAAATTTGTGTTCAATAATATTTAAACGGATTCTGTCCTCTGCAGGTATCAGAAAATAAACTTATTTCACTTGCATATTCTGGAACACATTTTGATAAGTAGTGGTGTATAATGCTTTCTATTTCAGAACTTCCTTGTCTACCGTTAATTTCTGACCAGTCAAAACAGTAAGCTGCATTTGGTAATGCGACTTCATATACACACAAATTGTAGACACATAATTTTCGAGAATAATATAGTTTTCCAGTCAATCCACTTGGAATCTGTAGTACGGCCTGTAGATCGAAAGTAACTGAAACAAAATCCCGTTGTTCATTAGATCTTTTCTTATCATTTTGTTTTTTAAGATTACATACTTCTTTTCTTTTCTGATGTTCTCTGTAACTGTCTTCTAAATCCGATTTGTCAGTTGGATTAGCCATATCATATTTATTACAAACTAAACATTGATCTTTTTTAGCAACAAAAAAGCTTAAATTATAGTCGTTAGAAAATATTCTTCGATATGTAATTTCGCTAACACCTTCCAGTTTCTTCTGCTCATAGTCGATTATAAAAAGTTGGTACATTTTTCTTATACTTAAATTTTTGTCCAAATATCTACGCTTTGAACTTTGACGAATATAATGTGGGCCCATGGTTGGAAAAGACTCAATATGAGCCTTCACGATTTTTCGGGTTTTACTGCTTGTTTTATTTGGCGGTGTATGCTTGCCTCTTTTATCAGTATTTGCATAACAGCCTAGAATATCAGTTTTTCTTACATCTTGTATTAACGACGCCGACATACAAAGTGTCTTACAAAGAAATTTTTCACATACCTGTATGTCTTGACCATTCAAAGAAAAGTAACACTTTTTGGAAAATGCACGTGGTTTTTTAAACTTCAACGAACTGCAACGACTCTCTTTGGTGGCTCCGTTTTAATACGTGCAATAAGAAAATGTTTCTGACCTATATATTCTAACTTTCAATAATCACGACATAGTCTTTGTCTGTAATCTTAGCTGAAATAACTGGCACATTTGTAAAAGCACTCTGAACAATTAACTGGTTTTGGCATTGCTGGTCTATGGTCTTTTTTTTATCTTATAACGCAAACCCTTAGCACGCCTCCTTTTTGCGACATTTATTACCCAATCTTTGGGGTTAGCTTTTCTCCAACGTTTTAGTGGACGTACGTCTTTCCATACTTTGTCAAGAAGTAGATTTAATATCCAACTAGCTATTTCAGTTGACACTAAATTGTTGGTCGGTGCACCTATTTCAGTATCTTTTTTCTCATCATTTAGGCTATCAAAGTGTGTAAATCATATAGACTTCCTAGAGAGAGCGATCCCTCTTCACTTAGCTGATATGTGGGGTCTACATCTCAAAAGTCACTATCAAAAATGGATTCCATCATTGAGACTATATTGTTCTCAGAATCATCAAGAATTGAACTGCTGTCTTCAGTTATTCTGTGTATGTGTTATAAAGATCATTTATGGGTTTAGCTTAGTAATCATTTCTAAATTTTACCTCAACCCGTTTTCAGGTAGAATGAAGTAAGTACACTTAAAGGTTTTTACTAGTCGATATGAAAGAGAAATTTTAATAAATCATACACGTAAAATGTATTAAAGACACTTATCACCTTTTTACTGAATATGGTTTGCAGTAGTAGAAATATATTGTTGTCCGGCATAATAATATATGTGGGCTTACTTTGTTTTACATGCAACAGAACTTTAATTTTTATGGAAGTAAGTAGCGATATATTGTTTTATTTGAAAATGAAAAGTTGATTAGGTGTAACTTATTTGTTTATTACACAAATTATCTGCTGAATGGTAAGTCGTATCATTTATTGGGTTTTACCTGTATGTAGAGCGAAAAAAGCTGAGAATTTTGGTATACTTAACTCAATATTTTAAAATTTGTCATTTACCTGGTTTTCGCAGTATACCGACGATATAATGGGACGTAGCAGATACTGTATACTGCAGTTAATAATCAACACAAATATAGATCGCAAGAGCGGAATTGGTAGGAAGAAATGTTCATGTTCAAGGCTTCGAAACCTTCGTCGATGAACTGGCTTATCAGTAGATTAATTGTTACATACTATACAGGATCAAGAAAAATATCCACAAATTGTCATGAAGGCCCAACGCCTAAAATTGGTCGCGATATGTAATCAAAGAAGATAAAAAAGCAATACCTAGAATAACATAAGCTAGTGAATCATGGATGCCACCTAAAAAACATTAAAGTAAGTAAACAGCAATAGAAATGAAAATCCTTAAAAAGAATACAAGAAAGATGATGTGAGACAGAGAAAAAAATGATAATTATACAAGAAAAACGGAACAAGTAGCTTATTATAATAAACATGAATAGAAATAAAGCAGCTTGAATGATTTACATATATTCTAAAGGTAGATGAAAATAAGATACCGAAGAAGTGGCAGAAACTAACGGAATAGGCGAAAGAAGAAAATGTATACAAGGAAATGGTATGAAAGTAGCATAACAAAATTGGGAAAAAAATAAAATTTTATAAGAAATTAAACATTTGTCAAAGCTTCCAAATGCATATGGAAAATGAGTTAGTAGTTTAAGTATAAAAAATTGGCACCTACAATGGGTAAAATCCTATGCGAAGAAGAAGAACAAGAAAATATTTTAATTTATTTTTCAAGATTTGCAAACTTTAAGTTCCTTCTATAATATCTTCAATATTGCCTGTTCTTCACAAAAGAAAGGCAACAATTCAAAGAAACAATAAAAACTGGACAATTAATGTGAGAGGTACTTATGAATAGGGAGCTTTAAGGACTTACATGAGCCTTAAAAGACAAAAAACAGCTTTTCAAAAAATTGTATTTTAAAAACCAAAAATCCTATCCTACAAAAAAAACCTATTTTATTTTTTTTAATTTTCTTATAGTTTATGCCCCTGGCTCGAAATTGAATAAAGGAATTGAAAAGAAAGTTAAATTGAAAGTTTTGATGTCATATTTTTTACCATTTTTCCTATTGTCATCGTTTCTAAAACTTTTTGTCGTATAAAGCAAATATGAGCTGACCGATTGAAAATCCCTTTGTTCAATCACGAAACAATACTATAGAAATAAACTGTGCAAAGTTTCAGCGAAATCGGTAGATTGGTTCTCGAGAAATCGTGTCTATCGTACAGAAAAACAAAGTTTCGAGAAAAACGCGTTTAAAGTTTTTAAATTGACCGCGCGGTCGTAGGTACGTACTGACCGCGCTGTATTCAAATCTCTATAACTTCAGTAATATTGCTTAAATTTACTTTTGATGTGAATAGTCTTGAAATATTGAAATGTAACCCTTTAAGAAATTTAATTTATTATAGAAAAATATACAATTGGTATCCTTGCCTTGCAGGAAACAAAACAATTGGGAAATGAAATAAGAAAAGTAGGAAACAGCACCCTGTTCAAAATTGGGGAGACTAAGAGATATTTTTGAGTGTGTTTTTGGGATATTTTAGAGTGGAGTGGGAAAATCTTCGGAGAAAAGCAGACGACAAAGAATATTTGGAAAAGACGAAAAAATAATGAGGATGTGTATATAACCAATATGTCAGGTTATACTAATGCCCGAGAACCTAAATGATCAAAAAAAAAAATACTGAAGACGGGAGAAATGGGCAAAAAAGAGACCGGAAAAAATGGAAGAAAGTAACCAAGTTTTTGAAAACTAGAGAAAAAATACCAGTAGCGCTGTTTGCCTTTTGCTTGTCTTTAGAATTTTTCTTAATTTTGCTTTAAAGGGCCTTAGGAAAAAACTTTAAATTGTTTCTCTTTTTATTTTCTTTTTTTGAAATGCTTATGGCTAGTACGTTCTAGTCAAACTGTTAAGATCCTTTACATCCTCCAGCTATTACATATTTAATGTTATTTGGTTTCCTTCGTATTACCATATTGTGTTCCCTCTCTGTCTTATTAAGTACAGTTACGGAATATAACAAACTAATTTTATTCTCTTCATCGAACAAGGACATAGCCACAACTTTACATACTTTATTATTACCTACTTTATAATAAGAAGTAAAGAATTTTAAATAAAATTACTGTTGTAAGTTACATTCTCTGCTGTGCATATCCATCCTTTAATTTTTTGCAAGCGGTAATCGGAGCACTGACACAGTGCGTAAAATAAAACTGATGTCTACCCTCATCCACTTCTGTCGGGTCGATAATCGAAATATAAGGGTGAAATGTAGGTGAACTCACTCATAAAACTAGGGTAAGATAGATTATGTACCAAAGGGTCACACTCGCGTGGTTATCTGATTTTACACTAACAAAACCATTTTTTTTTACTAAAACAAAAAAATTATTTTTATGCTAAGAAATCAAAATGAATGAATAAAGGTATCAATGACTGGAAGGTATGATACGACAAACCAAAGGACGATTATTTCTAAAAGATTATTTAAGGCTAAATTAGGTCTAACATGGCTCCTATCATTTGTCTTCCTTTTTCTATCCAATCTTCTATATTTTCTTCATTTCTTATTGTACTAGTTAGATCAATTCCTAAGTATACTTCTATATTCCTATATTCCTAAGTATTCCTTGCAACCTTTTCCTGGTCCATGATCAGTTTTCTGTAGCTTCTTTCCTTCCTATACAAAGGGTCAATGTTTTTTTATGTCGATCTCTAGATCCCACTTTCTGTATTCTTCTACAATATCCTGTGCAATAGAAATTTGAAGATCTGTGTAATGTAATGTGTAGAGTACTGTATCTCCTATTGGCAATCCCATTCTCTTACATTTAGGTTTTCACTATCTCAGGGCTTCATCAATGTATACATTGAATAATACTGGATATATACAGCATCCCTGTCTGAGTCTTTTAGTGACCAGGAAGCATTCCGATATTGTATTTCCCAATATAATTTTAAAGGAAGAGTTTTTGTACAGATCTTTCAAAACATCAATGAAAGTAATATTTATATTAGTTTTCTCTAGGACTTCCACAGCTTATTAATGGGTACTGTCTCATATGACACGCTCTAACAGAAGAAAAAAGAGAAGAAGTGAAAGATAAAATTTATTTAGAAGATATATATATATATATATATATATATATATATATATATATATATATATATATACATAACAGGGGGTAAGCATTTCAGGAGAAAGCATATATATATAAAGGAATATGGAAAATTCCGGGATCCAATAAAACTAACCAAATAGACCACATCTTAATACTAGAAAAGTTCTCCAATTTATTAACAAGGGTGAAAACGAGCAGAGGGGCAGATGTAGACTCAGATCGCAGACGCAGATCATTTTGTGGTTAGAATTAATATGAGTGATACAATAATTAAAAAGCATAAGCCACAAAAGAAAGTGCAACCTAAATGTAATTTTGAAGAGCTGCGAAAATTTGAGGTAGTACAGGGTTACCAACAGGATATACAAACTACTCAACTACAACTACTCCAAACAAGATAATGCTACTATTAGTAACATAAAACAAAAGTTCTTGAAAATGGCCAACACTACAAAGGAAGCCACGTTGAAGACCATACCAAGAACAAGAACATTTAGAAAAAAAACGCTGGTTGGATGACGAATGTAGAGCAGAGTTAAAAAAAGATCAGATTGGAGATTAAAAAG
This sequence comes from Diabrotica undecimpunctata, assembly GCF_040954645.1. Classification (NCBI taxonomy): domain Eukaryota; kingdom Metazoa; phylum Arthropoda; class Insecta; order Coleoptera; family Chrysomelidae; genus Diabrotica; species Diabrotica undecimpunctata. The sequence goes on from NC_092812.1 coordinate 56,946,116, forward strand.
TTTGCAATCGCAAAAACAAGACGACCTAGAAAGATATGCCGAACAACGAAAAATCCCAAGGGCGCGGAAAAAGAAAGTACATGGATGATAAAGTAAAGCGTATTGAAGAAAATTACAAGACAAACGAAATAAAAACTGGGTAACAGGGAAAAATGATTAATTTAAAAGATCAACAAGGAAACCTGGTAGTGGATCAAAGACCAAATATATAAAAGATGGAAAGAATATTTCAAGGAGTTGCTAAATGGCGGAGTGACTACTGAATAAAATTATAATGTTCCTGAAACCCAAATAGTAGTAGAAGGAATACCAAATCCCACAAGAGAAGAAGATAAAGAAATAAGAAAAAAATAAAAATTTTAAAAAACCCCGGGGAGAGCGGCATTGTGGCAGAAAACTTAAAATATAGGGTGAGTCATGAGGAACTTTACATACTTCTACCATATGTAGAGTCCCTCAGGGAGCATATCATGTGGCCACTAAAAAATGTCAACTCCTCTTCTTTATTAATTAACAGGGTGATTTGTGTAATTGACCATTTATTTCATTTTACTATAGTGTTTATACGGCTCATTTGATTTTTTTAATTTTTGCATGATACAGTACACTACTATCAAGCATTCGACTGGTATTAGCTAAACTAAAAAATTCCAGGACTGGCTTTGGAAAAATTAATTTAGGGATTCGTATTAAATATTACACCCTGTATATATTTTTTTAAAATGCAATAAGTGATTTTCAAACTACATAAATAGCCAATGAAAACGACATATGCGACAATGTTGTCGCACTTTTATTAAATTTTTAGTGAACGATCAAATCTTACCAAAAATAGAACAACCATAATGAAGTATCAAATTATAAGGTAATTAATTTAAACAAATGTTATAAATTTCAAACATTTTAATTGAAATGATAAACTGAGTCACTGCACAACAAAAAACAGTAACTACTAACAATAACGAAGAACAATTTGAAAAAAAACTAAAAATATGTACATACTTATGATAAACCCATAAATTAGAACTGGAAAAGATACAATAATGGTAACAAAATAAAAATAATTCAAAATAGATTTTCGAAATGGAAACCTGCAGCCTGTACACATTTTTGTTGCGGAATTGTTAATTGACGTATTGAATTACGGATACTCTGGGGATCGTTTCTAATAGTATTACAACAATGTATAATTCTATCAATTAATTGTTGTCGGTTATTAATATTCACTGCGTAAACTAGTTGCTTCAATCGTGCCCAAATATGGTAATCAACGGGATTGAAATCAGGGGATCTTGAAGGCCACGAAATAGGACCTGCACGTCGTATCCACCTGTTGCCATAAACATTATTGAGATGTTGTCTCACTGCCAGTAAAAAGTGTGGGGGTGCCCCATCATGCTGAAAATACATCCCTCGGATAGCAACGTTCGCGTTGGCAAGCAAATTCGGCAAAATATTTTGTAGAAAGTTCAAATAGACCTGCCCTGTTAAAGGACCATCAAAAAAGTGAGGACCTACTAATTGGTTATTTATGACACCAATCCACACGTTAACCGAAAACCTTAACTGAGAACGACGTTCTCGAATAGCATGGGGATTTTCTTCTGAACACACATGTGAATTTCGTGAATTATTTATCCCATCTCTGGTAAATTGGGCTTCATCTGTAAATAGTGTCCTGTATAGCGTTGGTCGATTATTGTTAATCCATCTACAAAATTCCAACCTATCGATCTCATCTCCAGCATGTGAACCATTTGAATGTGATATGGGTATAGATTATTTTTTTGTAAGACTCTACTTACTTTTGATTGAGTAACATTGAGTTCTCGACTTACTTGTCTAGTGCTTATTGTAGGGTTCATAGTAACGGCGTCCATAATGTCATCTTCCTGCGCTTCATCTACATGTCGCTCTGTTGTTCCACTAGGAAAAGTGCCATTTTCTCACAAATAATTAAAAACTGACCCAAATGTTGGATGACTGGGAGTTCGACGATTAGGAAATCTCCTGCGATATTCTCTACTAGCAGCCCTACCATTCCCATTACAGAATCCATAAACAAATATTATGTCTGCATATTCTGTGGTCGAAAACTGATGTGGCATTTTGAACGAAAGTAACAAAAGCTCTACCAAAACTAACACAATGTACTTAACGTAGATATGACAGAAGAAATATGTATTCTTGTACACATAAATAACAATTGATAATGACAATGGGTATAAAATATCAAGAAACGTCAAACGGTCAACGCCAACCTTCATTTTAAACTTTTTTAGATTTATTTTTATTTAGTACAGTTGATGCAATGTATTATTATTTGACATAAAATTTTAATCATTTACAATCAACAAAAACTAACACATACAAGAGGTTTGACTTTTTAATCAATTTAATTTATTATTTATCGAAAATAATGCCCCAATACGATCTATGAGTAGAAATTTAAAATTGAAAAACAATTGATTCTATCGTAGAGATAATACAAAGTGACAGTAAAGATGTTAATTTTCTACGTATTAGATTATGTTGTAGGAACTCATTTTAATTAAAATGTTTGAAATTTATAACATTTGTTTAAATTAATACCTTATAATTTGATACTTCATTATGGTTGTTCTATTTTTGGTAAGATTTGATCGTTCACTAAAAATTTAATAAAAGTGCGACAACATTGTCGCATATGTCGTTTTCATTGGCTATTTATGTAGTTTGAAAATTACTTATTGCATTTTAAAAAAAAATTATACAGGGTGTAATATTTAATACGAATCCCTAAATTAATTTTTCCAAAGCCAGTCCTGGAATTTTTTAGTTTAGCTAATACCAGTCGAATGCTTGATAGTAGTGTACTGTATCATGCAAAAATTAAAAAAATCAAATGAGCCGTATAAACACTATAGTAAAATGAAATAAATGGTCAATTACACAAATCACCCTGTTAATTAATAAAGAAGAGAAGTTGACATTTTTTAGTGACCACATGATATGCTCCCTGAGGGACTCTACATATGGTAGAAGTATGTAAAGTTGCCTCATGACTCACCCTGTATAGAGGAGGGGCTTTACGAAACCAACTTCGTGAGTTAGAAGTAGAAGTCTGGACCGCCGAAGAAATGCCTTAAGACTGAAACAAGATTATAATGGCTATACACAAGAAGAGAGATTGAACTAAATGCGCAAACTATAGAGAAATAACTCTGTAAAGGTAATATACGAACTGGATCTAGGAGAATACCAGGGAGGATTTGGAAACATAAGATCAACAGCCGATAAAATTTTTATGTCAATACAAATCCTGATCAATTGTTATAAATACAACATTTCAGCACAAGTATTTTTAATTGATTACAAGGCCGCCTACGATACAATAGACAGAAACAAATTAATATAAACACTAAAAGAATTTCAAGTACCAGAAAAAGTAGTAAGATTGGTAAAACTGGCAATTAGAAAAACCATTTGTGCTGTGAAATGCAATGATACAGTCTCAGAAAAATTCGAAGTGAAAAATGGTGTTCGCCAAGGAAGCCCGTTGTGTACTTTGCTATTTAATGTAGTTCTAGAAAAAATTGTAAGGGCTAGTGGAATAAATAAGTCCGGTACTCTTTTCTACCAAGAGCGCCAATGCTTAGCGTACGATAATGATGTGGTTCTCATTGTAAGAAATGGAAAAGAACTTGCAAGTATAGCAAAAAGAATGATTCGGTAAAGCTCTGAAATGGGACTGAAAATTAATATTAATAAATCCAAGTACATGGAAATCTCGAAAAAAAAAAGGAGTAAACACCAGTGGCTCCTATAAATTAGAGGTGGAGGATGGAACAGTTATATAATTCGAGAAGGTGGACAAATATATGTACTTAGGTACCCTTATTGAAAAAACATATGAGGAAGAAACTGAAATCCACCTGAGACTGACCAAGAGCAACAGATGGGCTGTGGGCATGAACAAAATAATCAGGGCCAAAGATATATCTCGTAATATAAAAATAAGAGCACACAAAACTAAAATTAGACCCACAATGCTATACGCTGCTGAGCCATGGACTATTAACAAAATCATACAGAACAGATTGTAAGCATGGAAAAGAAAGATACTTCGCAGAATATTTGGTGGAAAAGAATTAGAGGGAGAATGGAGAAGACGAACTAATGTAGAAGTGTACCAATTGTATGCTAACCCTCCAATAACAAAAGTTGTAAAAAAAACGTAGTACAATGAACATCTAGAAAGAATGCAAGGTAATAGAGAAGTGAAGAATATTTGTTTGGAAAGTACCTGTAGGCAAAAAAAGTGTGGAAGACCAAGACAGAAATGGAGAGATGTAGTGATGGAAGATGTCAGAGAGGGGGTATCAGAGATTGGAAGCTGACAGCTAAGAACAGAAAACGATGGAAATTACCATGCAGCAATGGGCCTAAAAGACCTGTTAATGCTGTACACATATACATACTGTGTCATTTGCTTTCGTTAAATCCACCATTAGTAAAATTTTATGAGATTCCATAAACTTTTTCTTTATTTTTTATAATTTTTCAGTGTATAATAAAGGTAATTCCTCCTGTTATTTAATTTTTAGGTAACAACAGTCGGTAACTAAAAGATAGAATGTACCATTCTTCTCATTATCTGCTTTTATTTTCGTCTCCCAAATTTTCCCGGCTTCTTTTTACTCGATTATTAGTATTATCGAATATAGGAAGAAACTTATTTAAGTTTCTGAATTATTATGCAAGTATTTTGTTTAAATATATCCTAATGTCCAACTAAGTAATACACTCTTGCTATAATTAGGTATAACTACAAATTTGTATCGCCGCCAATGCCGACTAACGACCATGTGGTCAAGCATGCTTCGCTCTGCGGCAACTTTGATCACGTGGTTGACCCACTAAGCATTTAGTAGTAGTATAGAACGTTTTCGATTGAAATGATCAGTAAAGTGTTTTTTCCCAGTGTAGTAATCGAAATAGCCAAAAAAGAGAACGGGAGAGAAATGATTTGACCTCTTTAAACCGGTCTCTTTATCATATGGTACATATCGAACCGATATGTGTAACAAATAATTCAGTTAATTAATTTTCGATTGCCTACATACCGTAAATACAAACATCTCATCAATAAAATTCAATTTTGATGATTTAAAATTTATTTATCGTGTTAAGTTGCAATGACACTTTTTAAACAATTTATTTACAAACCTCAATTGTTAATTTAATAGTTTTATTGTTATATTCAAAATACATTAATATGATTTTTTGCAGTACTATAATTTCAAATCACATAGGATTACGTGGAATGATTTATTTGTGACAAATTCAAAATGTAAATATATTGCTTTCAGTCAAAAAGCATTATTACTCCAGTAAATGAACGTGAAATACGGCGAAACTGTATAATTTTCAGTGTCATTACCGAATTGCATGAAAATTTGGACGTAGGTTCTACTTAACTTTCATTTCATTTTTGGACTTGTGCTGCTGGTAGCTTATTATTTTTAGGGGTGAAAACTACCCCTATTAGAAAAAAATCGTAAATACCAAATTAAAGCACATAATTAATTCAAAAAATCTTTTAGTAAAGTGAATGAATTTCAATTAATTTAAAGTTTGATCACAGTTTAACCTCTAAATCTCACCTCCTAGAATAGTTATAATTAAAACAATGTCATTAAATACCTTGTTTCCACTGATTTTTATTTTTTGGGGGCGAAAACTACATCTATAGGAAAAAATTTTTTTTTTTTTTTTTATTTTTTTTTTTTAGCCCTTTTTCTATCCGAATTGTCGAATAAAGGCCTCTCCCATTTCTCGCCATTCATCCCTGTTGTGTGCTAGGCGTTTCCACATTGGTCCTGCGACTCTTTTGATATCGTCGCTCCAGCGCATTTGAGGTCTTCCTCTTGGTCTCTTCGCATCGTACGGTCGCCAGTTTCCGACTTCTTTGTTCCATCTACCATCTTCGAGACGTTCGTTGTGTCCAGCCCATTTCCATTTTAATTTAGCTGCTTGTTTCGCGGCGTCCTTTATTTTTATTTTGTTCCGGATTGCTTCGTTCGTTTGCCGATCTATTAGTGAGATACCAAGCATCTGTCGTTCCATGGCTCGCTGAGTTTTTCGAATCTTGTCCATGTTCTTTTTTGTGAATGTCCAGGTTTGAGCTCCGTAAGTGAGAACGGGAAGGATACAAGAATCGAACACTTTGGTTCGAAGGTTTTGGGGTATCTTTTTGTCTTTCAGTATGTATGAGAGCTTTCCAAATGCGGCCCATCCCATTCTTACTCGTCTGCTTATTTCGGTAGTTTGGTTTTCTTTGTTTACCTTGATATTCTGACCCAGATATATGTATTCTTCTACATGTTCCACTTTTGTTCCTTGGATGGTTATCATCGGTTGATCATCTTTATTCGACATTAGCTTAGTTTTACTCAGATTCATTTTCAGTCCTTTTTTTATGGATTCCGTATGAAGCTCATCGATCATCGTCTTCAGTTCTTTCCAGCTGTCGGCTATTAGTACTACGTCATCTGCATATCTTAGATGGTTTAAATACTTTCCGTTTATCGACAGTCCCTTCGTTTCCCAATTTAGTGATTTAAAGATGTCTTCAAGTGCGGCAGTAAATAGTTTTGGAGATATGGTGTCTCCCTGTCTTACTCCTCGGTTGATTTTTATTGGCCCCGTTTTCATTCCGTTATCCATCGTGACTACCATTTCAGCGTGTTGGTATATATTATGTATTAATATCCTATATCTAGAATCTATTCTGCTGTTGACCAGTGCTTCCTCAATAGCCCATAATTCTATGCTGTCAAAAGCTTTCTCGTAGTCTATAAATGCTAAACAGATTGGTAAATTGTATTCGTTAACTTTTTCTATTAGGACCTTTAGTGTGTGAAGATGGTCACATGTACTGAACCCTTTTCTAAATCCGGCTTGCTCTACTGGTTGATATACATCGAACTTTGTTGTCAATCTATTTGTAATTATTTTTGTGAATGTTTTATAAAGTTGTGATAGTAGTGATATTGGACGATAATTTTTCAGATCTGTATTGTCCCCTTTTTTGTGTATTAATATTGTGTTAGCAGTATTCCATTCCCTTGGTATGTTTCCTTCAAATAGGCATTTATTAAAAAGTATTTTTAGGTACCTGATGACTTCTTCTCCTCCTTCTTTCAACATTTCTGCCAGAATTCCATCACTACCCGGTGCTTTATTTCTTTTCAATTCTTTAATTGCATGTTCTATTTCTACTTCGCTTATTTCGGGCATTACTTCAGAATTTACGTTTGTTATTTGTCTTTTCAGATTTTGCTTTGAAGAGTCGGGGGGATCGTTTCTTGAGCGGTATAACTCAGTATAGAAGTTTTCAACTATGTTTGATATCTGAGCTTTGCTTGTTTCTAGTTGGCCTTGTTGATTTTTTATAGTTATAATATTTTTCTTTCCTAATTTCGGTTTGGTATATTTCAGACTTTGATTTTTCTCTATCACTCTTTCTACATGTTCTTGTTGATGTTTTTTAATATCGTCTTTTATCTGTTTTCGTATGGCTCGATTAAGTTCTTTGTATTCTGTGGTATTTCTTTTGTTTAGTGACAGGAGCTCTTTTCGTTGTTTCAGCATATTCTTCGATTCTGCACTTATTTTTGATTTTTTGTTGTTATGGCGGGTTGCTACTTCTGAGCTAGCATTCAATAGTTCTTTTGTTATAACTGAGTTAATTTTATTAACGCTGAGTTGTTCTAGATTCAGTGCTTGGGCGGTTTTTAATTTGCTAGCATATTTTTCTTTATCGACTTTTAGCTTTTCTGTGTCTATTTGTATCGTGTTATTAAAGTTAATTCTACGTTTGCTATACTTAATCCTTAGTTTAGCTCTAACCATTCTGTGATCACTACCCAGAGAGACATTATTTATTACTGTTACATCTTCTACGATACCTTTCTTGTTACACATGATGTAATCGATTTCGTTCCTTGTTTTTCCGTCTGGTGATAACCACGTCCACTTTCTTTGCGGTTTTTTCTTATAAAATGTGTTCATTACGAAATATTTGTTGCTATGTAGGAAGTTAACCAGGGTTTCTCCTCTCTCATTTCTAACACCATAGCCGAATTCACCAATATAGTTTTCGCTTTCTTCTAGTCGTTGTCCAATCTTAGCGTTGAAATCTCCTATTATAAGTGTGTAAGTGCTGTGATAGTTCGTGTTGGTTTCTATTATTTTCTCGTAGAACTCATCTATCTCTTCATCGGGGTGTGTTGAAGTTGGGGCGTACACAAATACAAAATTATATGATTATTGTAAATTCAAGCAATTTAAAATTATTTAATTATACAGTGACATTAAATTTAGATTTCTGTATTATTTTAATTTTTTACCACATAATTTCTACGCTTACAAAAACCACACCTTGCAAAGAAATTCGAATAGTTGTAGGATTTTTTTTTTTTCATTGAAGCTATAATTACAATAATTTTTTTAATCAAAATGTTATTAATTTATTTTATTTGAACTTAAAAATCAATTCTTATTAGTTTGTAACGATGGGTTTTATTTTATTTGAACTTAAAAAACAATTCTTATTAGTTTGTAACGATGGGTTAAAGTATGTCTGTGCCTTAATAGCACATTATGTGTATCTTACAATGCTCTAATACACGCTCTGTCCATCTCCTAAAATATGTGATTGGTTTTTTACTCATAAGTCGGTTAGCTTTTAAACTATGAAGTGCTTAAAAACCATTTTGTAGACACTAATCACGAACGTATACAAACTTACAACAGCAATATCTTAACCAATTTTTATCTTATAGAAAACAAAAAAACCGAAATGTTCAGAAAAGCAAAACCTTTATTTTTTAACTCTACAAAATTTTTCGTATCACTAATTATTTTTAAATTATTTTGAAAAACTGCATTTTTTCAAAATTTCAAAAATTTATGTGTTACTTAAAACCGATTTTTTTCAAAAATTAGCACTTTGAACCGGTCGAACTTATAGATTATATAAAAAATACATAAACAAAGTAAATAACTATAAAGCGGTAATAATTAATTTTATTGGGGGTGCTAATTAGGGGGTGAAGTTTTTGCCAAAAAGGGACCAATTTATTTTGAGCGTAACTCGCTTAGTTTTGATGCTAGAAACTTGATAAAAAAACAAAAATAAAGCTTTTCTTAAACACTTTTAAAAAGTTTTATTGAGTTTTTACTGAAAGTGCTTCATTTTTGATTATTGCAGGTTGAAATATTCGGTTTTTAGTTTGACAAATAAGAACCTAATTTTCATGAGCTACTTAGGCCGGGGATCTACGTTGATTTTAAAAAAACATTTGACAAAGTAAGGCATAAAAAATTGGTCCATTGGAAATGGACATCAGGAGAGGAGTTAGGCAGGCAGGCATGTATTATGTCTCCATTACTATTCAATGTATATAGTGAATTTATTTTTAAAGAATCGTTACTCTTTGAAAGTAAAGGAATAATAATTAGCGGAAGAACTATTAACAACATAAGATATGCAGATGACACCGTGATTCTAGCAAGCTCTGCTGAATAATTCCAACTATTACTAAACAAGACAAACAGTTACTATGAAAAATACGGATTAAAAATGGATATACAAAACACTTAATACATACTAAATACTCTTTAGAGCAACAGTAGATATACCACAAATAGTGATGATGATATCCAACCTCCGATTAAGAGACGGCACTTAAAGAAGAAGTTCTCTTCTTTTTTACTTATGTGCTTGTTTTACTTCTTTGTTTTGTCTAGCATCAGGTATCTTCTCTACATTACACCTTGTGGTAAGATATTAAGACATTAAAATATTAAAGATTTATAAAAAATTCCAAAAGAGTATTTATTATAAATTACGTAAATTGTTTACCCACTGTAATTACTACAATTAGAAACTACAGGGCAGTTAGGGCAGCCGGTTATTCATTCATTACTCGTACTTCAGTCTAGTCAGTATTCTTTATGTGAACACGAACTAATATACATAAGTAATATCATCGATACGCTATTCCATTGTAATTAAATAAACAATAAACGAGATACATCACAATTCAAAATATTAATCAACCTCTCCAACAGGTTAAGATGTAGTTGCTTAAGAAGTATCGCCAATTAATTTAGAGATTAATATGGTGGCAATCTGAGAGATGACAAGATCACAATAAAATATCTTAGGCGTTCTATCGTAGGCGTTGTATATGTTGTTTATTGCGCCTTATTGTATATTTACAGCATCTTCTGTGGTCCTAACTCGTTAAAAATTCGTTTCTTGTTAAATTATTTTGCTACCTAGTTCTAAATTGCATCTTATTGGGTTTTTCGAGACTAAACTGATATACGAGTTTCTGCAGATCATCTTCACTCTGTGTAATGAGTATAGCAGCACCTGTATGTCATTCAATAGAGATAATTTCTTCATAATAATGTTCTGTTTATACTAAATAATAAAAACATCAAAATATGTCTAGTATTAGATACTTACGTTACAAAAAAACATAAACAAAATAACAAGCTCTTCACTGGAGAACCAAAGCCAGTGAAGGAGCAGTGATGATAGTAAAAAAGTCCTAAAACTATCCAGGCATCAAGTATCAATACAAAAAAATATAATGTAACAATGGCAACTGCATATTTTCTGCAGCCGACAAAAAAAAACATTTAGTGCTTCAACATACAATGAGAAAAATTCATCATTGGAGCAGATTCCAACGCTAAAAATTCCATTTGGTCTTCAAGGCTAACCAGTATAAAACAAAGACAACTTCATGCAGTAATAGAATAAAATATATAATAGTAACAAAAGATATGAATGAGAAATGGAAAATAGGGTGGATCAAGCGCAGAGAAAACAGACATATTGGCACACCGACAAAAATAATACGCCAGATTTGATTTTTATTTCGAAAAAAGTTGCCACAGATTTGAACCTAATGATCCCAATTCTGACCACTCTCTAATTTACCCTCTATATTACATAATTATTATTTTTCTTCTCTTTGTCTTAATTTTTAATTAGTCTGTCCACTATTTCTTGTTTTTCCAGGTTTTTATTTCACTGGATTAAAATTAGTAATGAACCAATAATGAGTTTTAAACCAAAAACAATACAAGCAAGATGCATTATTGAGTCAGAGTTTTTAACATTTTTCCTTAATTTTTATTAATTGCAATATTGTTGAAATCACCTAAGATGGGTGGACCACGTTATGCGGATGGATGAAAGTGATCCTTTCAAAATAACCATGCTAAATGGGCCGGTCGGAAGAAGAAGAAGGGGATGACCTAAACTCAGGTATCTGGACGATGTGCAGGACAATTTAAGGGATATTGTAGTAAAGGGATGGAGAAGACAAACACTCGATAGGGAAGGATGGAAGAATGTTCTGAGGTAGACCAGGGCTCACGAAGGGCTGTAGCGACAACTGATGATGATAATAAATACAGCAAAACAAGTATATGGGACCATAAGAAACGATAGGAAACAGAAACGGAGATCGTGGGGGACTAAGGAGGTAAACATTGAAACAAAAGAAAAGAAGAAATTTTGGAAAGAATACATACAAGACAAAACACAAGAAAAATATGAAAGATACAAAACACAGGGAATAGTTCTTCGCCATCAAAGCAGTTGGTACCTCTTTACGCTAAACACTAACGTGGGAAGTATTTTGAAGACATTGGTTGGACCTTCCAATTTAAATTGGTATCAAGCCCGAGTCGACTGAAAGGTGGGGACTACACCGAAATAACTATTATATCGTACTATTAATATCCATTTAAACGCAAAAGATTTAACTAATTTATTCTCCAAATTCCATAATATATAGCTTTTTTATTTCATCAGAGCAAATAGAATGCAAATGATAAATGCAAAGATATGGGTAATTGAAGATAACAGTGTTATTAGCCGAAACAGCAGGAAAACTGAAGTCCAATTTAGAAAAATTGAACTCAGACATAAAAAAATATAACCTTAATGCGAATAAAGAGACGACATAGATAATGAAAATAACAAGGAAAAAAGACACGGATGACCTAATCGAAGTGGTGATATATCAATAAACAGCAAACAAAAATATACAAATACCTGGGAACAGTAATAAATAATAGAGGAAACATCCAGGACGATCTCAACAGCCAACTAGAGAGTATAGAAAAACTATTGCAGGCACTTCTTTTTCTTTAAGTTCCATCTTCTATCGAAGGTTGGAAATCATCATCCCATATTTCGCTTTCCTCGGATTTTGCCTTGCATAATAAGTTGTAATAATGCATATTTTTGCCCTCTCATCACATGTCCTAAGTACTCAAGTTTTCGTCTTTTGATAGTTAATATTATTTTCGCCTCATTTCCTATCTAGTTACTTCCACGTTTGACATTCTTTGAATCCATGATATTCGTAGGATTCTTCTGTAACACCAAAATTCAAAGGCGGCCAACTGATTCAGATGGACTTGTTTTAGTGTCCACGCTTCCAAGCCATAAAGAAGAGTAGAGAACACGTAACATCGAAGCATTCTTAGGCGTAGTTCTAATCTTATATCCCGACAACAAAGAAACTTTTTAAGTTTAATGAATGATGCACGTGCTATTTGAATTCTATGGAATTCAATTCCAGGCACGCACTAAATTGAAGATTTCTCAACAGCAAAGAAATGTCAAGGAAATTAAAGATGGCAATATATGAAACAATATATAGACCAACGTTGACATACGAAGCAGAAAATTGGTTTTTAAACAGAAGTAGGAAAGAAGAAACAGAGAGCAAATATCTTAGAAGAACGATATGGGCAAGAAGGACAAGCAGACGCAGAAATAAAGAAATAAGAAACAGACTTAAAACTAACCGCTAAATTGACACAATAAACGAGCAAATATTAGTATGTTTCGGTCATATTACACAAATGAACACTAACATCAAGTGAAAAAAGTATGAGAAGCTAAAAACAGAAGAAGTAGGCCAATAATAGAGTAAAGATATTACAAAATAAAGAAAAACAGAAAGCTGGACGCACCTCCCTCGACAGCTAACGGTAGAAGAGGAACGATTTTATGTATGTGTATGTACACAGATGTTATGTTAACTTTAAACTCCTTATAATTCCTAAATTTGTTTTTGGACTTAGTGCTTTTCGCTTGTAACCCCACGAAACAGTCAATTGTTACTTTAGTTACATAAATGTAGGTAAATAAATAAAAAATATCGTTTTTATCTTTTTCACCGTGATCTGTTAAGGTGCGCCATTTTGTCGCTTCATTTTTATATATATCATAGTGTTAACATTTAGTTTAAATGTGCAAATATTGACAAACATGTTTTAATTGTAAATGTTTATGATTACTTTTGCAAAATGTTACTTCACAATATTATCTAAATAAGCGGGTATTTAAAAATAAGCTAGGATTCTAGTTGCTTTTTAGACATGTTAGTTTACTGATATTGTTCAAATTCTTATCTTATCATTGTAGCAAAAAGTTTTCCTCTCGTAATTCATATACAATGTGAATATTAATAAATATATAACTTACAAGTAGTTCGCTCTTATTTATCAAAGACAAATAAAATTTAAAAAACCAATCATTTTATTTGCTTTAAAGTGTTTGTGATCTATCTTACAACACAACTATCAGAAGCCTAGTAAAAATATGGCGTCAACTAGAATTAAGATATCTATCGGTAGATTGCATGCCAAATATTTTCGTATTTCCATATTTTTTAAATCTACTAAGCACTAAAGAAGTGCACATCTTGTAGTTTTTTGACAACTCTTTGATTTGTGTAAAGCATGCCAACTATAACACTCATAAAGTCATAACATTCCGACTAATTCCAATACACTTCGTTCTTCAGTCATCCATTTTTATTTTTGGTTTGTTCAACTCTGAATATATCTACATATGGCTCATTAATATTATTTTCCTTTCATTTTCGTGTGATGATTTTCTTTTTATGAAACTTTATACTACTACTACTAAGGATTTCCACAGTTTTCACTGTCTTCCTTCACTCAACCGTTTTCTCCAATTTTCCCTGTCATTCCAGTCTCCATCTCGCAGGGTTCTTTTCTCCATAGCCTCGTCGATTTCATCTCTGAATGACCTTCGGGGTCTTCCTCTCTTTCTTCTTCCAATCGGGCTCCATTCTGTGATTTTGTTTATCCAGCGTCCTCTGTCCGCTCTTCTGACGTGGCCGTACCAGGATAGTCTCTTCTCCTCTATATAGTCGATTATGTCTGATTGCACTCCCATTCTCCGCTTAATCTCTGCGTTTTCAATTCTGTCTCTTTTTGTAAGTCTACAGCTTCTCCTCAGGAACTCCATTTCTACTGCTCTTATTCTACCTCTATTTCTCTTGTTTATTGTCCAGTTTTCGGACCCATACGTCAGGATACTTCTTGTCAGGGTGTTATATATTCTCTTTTTTGTCTTTATCGTAATGTTCTTATCCCACAACACTGAGTTTAGTTGTCTTATACAGTTTCTTGTTTGTCTCAGTCTGTTGTTTATATCTTCTTCTGTTGTTCCCTGGTTCGATATTATGGTTCCTAAATACTTGAATTTATCTGTTCCATTTATTTGTCTTCCCTCGTCTATCTCTAGGTTTCTCATATCCTTGTTTTCTGTTGTTAGGTATTCGGTTTTCTCTAAGTTTATTTCCATTCCGTTGTTTTTATCTTCTTCTTCTAGTTTTCTGAGCATAAAGCTGAGATCTTCTTCATCTTGTGCGATGACTACTTGATCGTCGGCAAAACTTAAGGTGTATAGGTATTCGTCTCTTACTGGTATGCACATTCCTTCGCACTTTCTCCTCCATGGTTTGAGTGTCTTTTCCAAGAATATTTTAAACAGAGTAGGGGACGTAGCACAGCCTTGTAGAAGTCCTTTTGTCGTCTTAAATGGATTGTAGGCTTTATTTCCACATTTAATAGCTACTTTGTTTTCTTTGTATAGTGATTTAACTGCTTTTATTAGTGTTTGTCGGATTCCGAGATCATTCATTGCTTCCCATAATTTGACTCTAGGTATTGAGTCATATGCTTTCTTTAGATCAACAAAGGCCAGATGGACCGGTCTACCTTTTGCCATTTTCTTCTCTATCAGTTGTTCTAATGTGTACGTATGATCTAGGCATGATTTTCCTACTGTGAACCCTGCTTGGTCTTCTCCAATTTTTCCTATTATTTCAGTTTCTAGTTTTTCTTTAATAATTTTCCCGTAAAGTCTACCTACCGACGATATTATACTAATTCCTCTATAGTTTTCACATTTTTTCCTGTTTCCTTTCTTATGTATGGATGTGATGTATGCTTGTGTCCATTCCGCAGGTATTTCTTCTCCATTTAGTCCTCTTTCGAACATTCTATGTAGCATGCGGAATAACTTTTCCGTTCCGTTTTTAATTAGTTCGTTTGGTATTCCTCCGGGTCCTTTGGCTTTTTTGTTCTTCAATGTCTTGATTGCTCTCTTAACTTCTGCCAGGCTTATTTCTATCTGGTCGTATGCCCCATTTCCTGCATGTTCTATATTCTCTTCCTGAAATTGGGGACGGTTTTCTGTAAGTAGTTCTACGTAGTATTCTTGCCACTCGTTTTCACTAATTTTGCCGATCTGGGTTTTCTCTGTCTTATTTCGTTGAAGTGCTTTTAATATTCGCCATGATTCTGAATTTCTCGTTCCTCCGATATGTCGTTCTATCTCTGTGCATGCTTGTTCCCATCGTTCGTTCTTTTCATTTGTTACTCTTTTCTTTACCTCTCTGTTTTTCGCTCTATATAGGTCTAAGTCTTCCTGTTTTTTGGTGTTTAGGTATTTTATGTGTAGTTTTTTCTTTTCTTTTATGCATTTCAATGTGTCTTCCCTTAATTTGATATTCTGATGGGTGTTCCTTTGGTCGTCTTCTCCAAGAGCTTCTAAGGCCGCTGAAATCAGGCAGGTTTTTATGTGTTCATGCATTTCATCTAACGTGTCATATCTGAATTCTTCTAGTTTTTGGTCTAGTCTTCTTTTGTATAAATCTTTTATTGATTCTTCCTGCAATAGATGTAATTTGAGCCTCTTTTCGTTTATTGTCGTTCCCGTTGTAACAATCGATGTATGTTTTTGTTTTGTCCAGATATATAGGGGAATTCCATCCATGCCACCACAAGTTTGTGATCTGTTCCACACTCTGCCCCTCTTTTCACTCTGATGTCTTTCACTTTGATGGAGCTTTTGTGGTTCATGATAATGTAGTCAATAATGGATCTTAGTTTTCTTGTATCTTGAGTCCATGTGTACTTATGTATATTTTTGTGTTTCGTTCATAATTTTCAAATCATTTACTTCACATAGTTCTACCAATCTTTCTCCGTTGTCGTTAATTGTGTCTTCTCCAAATGAAACTTTATAGAGTATTTTAATTTTGAGTTCCTTGGAGATCCACTTCTTTGGAACATATTAGATTGTCCTAACGTTGGCTATTACATTGGCAAGTTGGTCACGGTCTTCAGCTAATCGAAATAGTTGATCGACACTAAAGAATGATTTCATTTTTAGAAACGTTGTGAGAGTTGTGCCAATTCTGCATTTGATCTCTTTACATAGGTGTAAGTATTCTGTAATGTAGCATCCCAAGTATTTAAAGTGAGTAACTCTCCCAATTTTGTTGATCAATCTGTAGGGAAGCTTTGTGGTGAGGTCGGCGACTAAATATCATAAATTTTTTCTTAAAAGCATTTATTTTTCGTTATCGCATAAGATAACAGTGTCGTCAGTATATTTAGATTGCAATCAGTTTAAAATTGATTTTCTCTCCAAACTTTTTATCTTGCAAAGCCTGTTTAAAAATTATATTCGAGTAGATACCAAATAACAGGGGGGATAGAATGCACTCCTGTCTGACGCCTCTTTGAATGTACCATTCGTCGGTTAATCTCCCATACGACTGCTTTCTGCTTCCAATATATGCTTTCTATGATACTTAGGTCTCTGCCATTAATGCCTTCGGTTCTTAATATGTTCTTAATATATGTTCTATGCTATCAACGTAAATATCTTTATGTTGATAGCGACATTTTTGGATTAGTACCTTTAAACCAAAAAGTGCTTTACGGGTACCCAGCGCATCCCTAAATGAACACTGGGTTCCATCTAGGTTTCTTTTGGAATAACTTCTTTTTTTTTCATGCATAATTACAATAAACAATTACAAGAGAAACTTTTAACTAGCTGCTGTCAAGACAAAAAAACTAGCAAAGCAAAAACTGCGCCCATATCTATGTACTACTATAAATCTCACTTACGACTGTATCTATCTTTATTTTACTACTCGCTAAAACCCATCTTGTATGTATATACACTATGTATAGCGTTAAATAAAAAAAAAATATATGTTAAATATTTTGAAAAAAAAAAAATAAAAATAATAGAAAATCTAGACGTGATAGAAAAAATCGGTCAACGGAGAAAGATTTAGAGTAGGTTGCCGACCAGTGAATTTTTCTTTCATTATCTACTAGTAGTATTGGTGTTTTTTTATTATACAGGCTAGCCACTTCACGAACCTTCTTGTGCATGCTGAACATGTCATGTTTCTTTTCTAATTATTCCAGTCCCTAACATCGATCCGCTACCACATTTTTTTAGCCGATCCTATTGTCTACATTGCCTTTGTATTGTCTTCTTTGTTCCTTAATGTGTAGTATTTCTTCTGTCATCCATCGTTGTTTCTTGAATCTATTACTTACAGTATGTTCTTTTACTGTCTTTGTCATATGTGCACGAAAAAATGTCCATGCTTTACACACACAGGATGTTTAGAAAGAGAGTACTAAGGCGAGTCTATGGAGTGCTAAACGACAATGGAGTGTGGAGAAGATTTCGAACTTTATAAAATATACCAGAAACCAGATGTTGTACGGACGTCTGAGGTGGCTAGGGCATGTAATGAGGATAGAAAAAACTGGCCAAGCTAGAAAAACGCTCCTTGATAGACCAATCGGTCAAAGGAATATCTTCAGAAAACCGTACTTAAAGTAATCGCAGCCCACTGGACACTGCTCACTTAGATATTATCTATATAAAATAGGCAAAATGGGCAGAGTAGCATTAGACTCAAACACAGATGTATGATATACACAAAAATCTTTTAGATCCATTGTGAAGAGGTCAATGAGACCAAAAAATCCTTGGAATCTACACTTTACAAAGTTTAAACGCTTCCTGTCTGTAATGTATTACTTCGATTGTCTAGCTTCTATCTTGTAGCATAACGCGAAAAACACATACTCTACAATTTTCTTTATTAGCAATCTAATAAACTAAATATTTCGCATCGGGGATGCTATATTGGGCAAACAAGTGAATAACTAAAACAAGAAGTTACACAACATAAGGTGAAAGCAACACAAAAAACACTTGTGCTGTTGCTGAAAATAAAAAATAGGTCAACATTGCGCAAACAGTAAATAATTTCAAAATAGTAACAAAATGTCGACTTTATTCTAATCATTTCGATTACGATCCTGTGATACCTAAGTCGTTAGAAGCAGGTGTTATTTATTTATTCAACATGTCTTTCCGAATTCCAAAAAAAGTTTGTTTAGGACTATTCATCAAAAAATATGTGCATCTTTAGATTCTTCTCGAGTAATGCAAAAGAAAGAAAATACGTGTATCAAATTGTTAGTGTATTTACCAAATATATCCCAATAAGGTAATGTAGAAAAGTTTTCTTTGAAATTATGA
This sequence comes from Diabrotica undecimpunctata, assembly GCF_040954645.1. Lineage (NCBI taxonomy): Eukaryota > Metazoa > Arthropoda > Insecta > Coleoptera > Chrysomelidae > Diabrotica > Diabrotica undecimpunctata. The sequence goes on from NC_092812.1 coordinate 56,964,882, forward strand.
GTTTATTTTTAAACGTCTATCGTAAAACAAAGATGTGTCATGTACTTCTGATGATATATTTCTTGCAAATGGTTAAATATGTATGATGTAAATGCAAATATAGAAACTAAAACAGATAATAAGTCGAATAGACTATTATATTAGATGTTAGAAATTATATTTGCACACAGATCATGAATTTTTTTATGTAGCCTTAGGATTTTCCCAATTATGATAAATTTGTTTCATACTCATAATATTCGAAAATACCAAATTTTTATCTTGATCTAAAAATCCGTAATCTCTGTAGTATTTTATCGTATAGTTTGCCAAACAATTAATCTTTTCAAACAAAAATAGTATGGATTATCTGACAAGAACTAATACATAAACATGTCTCTTATTGTTAGTTTAAAACTGCTACACAAAAATACTCATATATTCGAAGAAAACGAATGAATGAATGAATTGCAAATGTACAAAGAGTGGAATTATGCCAAAATACGGCACCGAGTAGTATTATACTCTTATTCTACTAGTGACGGTGTGCACTATAAGTCCTCCTTGGGCTAAATATACATTACACACAAACTGTAGATTATTTTAAAAAAATTTAATTTATTCCTGATATTATGAAACAAAAAAATAAAAACTAATGTGATGCTGGCTGGGTATATTTATTATTAAATAACTAATATTATATACTTAGTAGAATGAAACCACGCTTTATTTTTACTGTTCACATGATAGGTTAACATTGGTAAATTAGATCCCACACCCGGGGTAATTACGCCTAGGGTCCTTAGAATTTAGTCTTAGTGACATATGACCATATAAATCATAAATTTGGTGAAAATCGTATATATTGTTTCTCAACTATGGCTTCAGAAGAACGGACGAATGGACAAACAACGCAAGGTTTATAATATCAAATTTCCTTTTATTCTGTCGTTTTGAATTTTGTCCAGGTGGTGTGAAATAAATAGTGTAAATGAGTTAGAGAAGACTTAGAAGATTGGTTATAGAATATAAAGAATAATAAAGAAAGTAATAATATAACTTAACTGAGCTCAACTGAGTCACATTTACCAGAGGTCCTGTTCTGATCAAAAAACAGAAGTACCCGACCCAACAAAGAAAACAATAATTTTAGAAAAAAGGTATATATATATATATATATATATATATATATATATATATATATATATATATATATATTATATATTTTTCAAAATAATCTCCTTTTAGCTCTATACACTTTTTCCAGCGATGTTCAATAGGTTCGATACCCTTTTTATTATAAGAACTGTCTTGATCCTCAAAATAGCCATTAATCGCCGACCTAACTTCTTCAGCGTTGAAAAATCTGACCACTGACCCATTTTTTCAAGTTTGCGAACAGAAAATAATCCGACCGAGCTAAATCTGGGGAATAGGGTACATGAGATAACAATTCATGAATTTTGGTCATTGCAATAACGGATCTGTGAGCTGTTTTATTGTCTTGATGAAACAATACTTTCTTCTACTCAAATATGGCAGTTTTTGCTTAGTTTGTAATGAAAATTATCCCACGCTTATCCCAAAAAACCGACGCTATGACCGTGCCTGCAGATGAAACGGTTTCTTTGGAGGCGATTCTACCTTTTGAGTTCATTGTTTTGATTGCTGTTTTGTCTTAGGTGTGAAGTGATGGACCCTTGAAGCGGCGCAAAAATTCTTCTTTGTTGCTGTGAAACTTTGCTAAACACTCAATTAAAGCATTTTTACGACACTTTTTGCTCGCTATCGCATTTAATATGCAATATACCGAACTTTTTGAAATGCTTGCTAAGTCTGCTAGCTCGCACACTTTCAGTCGACGATTATCCAGTACCATTTTGTGGATTTTCTTCACTGTTTCTGGAGGCGTTACCTCAGTTGGTCGACCACTGCGATATTCGTCTTGTAGTTCGTACGGCCTCGTTTAAAGTGTGCTACCCAATATATTACTGTTGTAAACGAAGGAGCAGACTCACCTAGAGTAGAATCTAGTTCAGGTTTTATATTGATTAGGCTAAGGCCTTTCAGATAAAAGTATTGTATCACATAAAGATGACCAATTTTCTTAATTCTCACAAATTCACTGAAAATGTTCAATATTGATGGCTACCAAACAAATACTAAACAACGCGGCGTCTTCAAACTTGAAATATATACTTTATAGTTGGTTAGGAAATCGAGTGAATAAACGAACGATTAGGAAATTGTCATGAATTTAAAGGAAGTGTAGAAGATTGTTTTTACTTATTAAACCAATTGTCTGGCTAAATAGGTCTTGAACCTAAGGCAAAAAAAAAATACTTTATAGTTAGATTATGTACTTCATAATCTAGCGATATTTTCCAATAACTACCACCTTCTCTAGATCCAGCCTGATACTTCTGGGACCACACAGATAAAAAACAAAAATATCTATCATTTGCCAAATGTTGAACATTGAAAAATGTTAGTCATATAGCAAAAGTAAAGCTTAGGATTCTGTGTATACATAGTTACACTATTTTGCAATCTTAGTAAATTGTTTTACTAAGATTGTGTACTTTTTAGCACTACTATGACAGTGAAGACGGTGTTCCAGGGATAGAATTAGATTTGAGGTTCAGAGACAAAACGAAAGAGAAAATAGTTTATTTGAATTAATAGTTATTGGGCTATAGCTTCGGTAAATAGTTGATTAGAAAGGTACTGCAAACCACATCCACAAAAACTCACGTGGAGCTTATTGAACCAATATCGGCTGAGAATGCGATTCGACAGAAAGACGCAATGGGCATCATTTTAGCCATAGTATCATGTACGAATTAATAAGAAAATAGCATAAAATGAAAGGATATAAAAGAATAGAAAATGAGGTTCTCATTTTTTGTTATGCAGACGTTGAAGAACTGATGAACCGATTTCTGCACCAATTTCATAGAACAACCTAATCTTCCAACATCATGGCTATAAACTTCTAAAGACTGCATGAGAACCTCAAATATCTTTATGATACAAGTTTGAAGTAGATGTAGTAAGGATTTCCAAAATAGCTCAAACATCAAACGACATATAATACAAAACTAGACCAGAAACATCAAAAATCAAAAGTCTACTGAAAACTTCGAACAATAGCTGAAAAGACATTTCTAGAGACAGAGAAAGAAGCAAAAACAAAAGGCACACGTGCAAGGTCGAAGATAATATTATATTGACATTAAAAAGAAAAAAATTGAATTAACACATTATCAGAATGGACGAAGGAATAATGGTGAGAATCGTCCAAGACATATAACTAGTAATACAAAGGGGCAATTTTATTGTAGGAAGATAAAACAGGCAATTTGCTTAAAATCCAGAAGGTAGAAGGTAGAAGAAGAATTAAAGGGGTATGAAAATTCACAAAACAGTAGGTTGCAAGGCATAATTCTTAACCACATTCAGAATATATAATAAAAAAAAATCGCAATTATCCGAGTTATATAATGATAACGGTGTTCAAACATATGCTTGTATAAAAACTTATTGTTTTTGCACTTATATAAGATGATATTCCAAACAAATCCGATGTATATTCACGACCAGCTGTTGTCCAATACATAGAACTTTTGTTTTTGTAGTCTCTCCTGTTGGCTATAATCCGCCCCTGTGAATCTCTACTGAAGGCAGGTGTAGTTAGTTTGCTTTTGCATTTCTCTAAACTCTAAATATAAAACTGTGTAAACAACATCTCTCATACGGGTTAGGCGAGCAGACAAGTAAACAGTAAACAACACAGCACACACATACAAACACACACACATTACAGTGTAGTGTATGCCGCTCCACCGTATGCCTACACTCAGTAGGTTTCTGGCTATATTTCGTATCGCGTCGATTTCGATTCTCATTGCGTACGTTCAACCGTTCTCATTGTCGTTGTCGATGCCGGCGCTTTAAATTTCCCGCCTAAATTGATTACGTAAGTGGCTCTGGTGTTCTTGACTGACTAAACGAGGTTTCAATTTTAAACGTTGGTGCGGCGATTTAAATAGTGAATTTTTGTTTCTTAGATATTTGGAATATTTATGCCTCAAAACTTTTGGATTTATCGGAGGTGATTTGTTTGTTTGATTCATGTGCAGCAGAGTTGTAAAGGTAATATTTGTTTACGCAGTTTATCTTTTTTAAAAATACCTGTTCCTACCGCTTCTTACTATAATTTTTTAACATAAAATTAGCTAAATGATGTATTACAAGCTAACCTTTGATTGTAGATACTAATTTATATATTTGGATTGCAATTGTTTATTGTTAACCAAATTGTTTGAAAACTTAAAAGCGATGTTTACATTATATTCAACAACAAAGCCTGTAACTTCAATTTAAAAAATAAGTGAAATTATTGATACTTTGCGGTCACTACAATATATGATTTATTCATCAAATGGGCATTTAAACTTTTTGTTTAAATTATAATTATATTGTTATTCCTACATGATTTAAAAACTAGTTGAGAAAATAGAAAATGAGTTGAAAACTAGGACATAAACTTGGAACTACCTTTTTTCAGTTGTTTTACTAAGATAATTTGGGCATGTTTTTAACGTACAAAAAGTTCAATACAAAACTAAAGCTTTAAATAAAACAGAAAGAGAAGCTAAAGAAAATGATGACAAACAGTAAAAGTAATCTATATTGTAGCAATGTAGAAACAACCAAACTGGAGAAAAAGTTGTAAAATAAAGTTATAATACGTTATCTTGCATACAATAGGGAAGAAAAATATAAATATTAAGCAAAATTCGCTAAAAACACTATAGTAGGTATATTTAAATTGATTTTTCATAAGATCTAATTTTACAACAATTTTTACAAGACGGTCTATCAAGAAATATACAAAACCACTTAATATTTTTCAATGCACTTAAATTCGAATTGCCAAAAAATTTTTATTCTGTTATTTATTATCTACCTGACGTATGTTACAATTGTATTACATAAAGATCTTAAGGAAGCACCAGCAGATGTAAAATATATTATATGAGGTGCAACTAAATATTATAACATGAAGGATGTGCCTTTTATTACTTTACAATCAGTGAATGAAGCTATAATTATGATATTAACTTTAGTACAATGACTTGGCTCCAATTTTTATTAGTTTATCTTCCTTATGCAATATTTTTACTGATGAGACAGTTTCAAAAATATGTATTTAATTCATATGCAAGATTGTGATGTTTACTATTATTTTTTATTTGCTTAGTATTCCGCTATAAATTCTGATTATGTTTCTACTGTGTATTGACATATACATGTATCTAATTCCTTTTTGTACATGAGCCTTTTTTCTCTCTACTCATTTTATTTGAACCACTTTGCATGAGTGCTACTTGCAATTTGAGCTCCCAATTGAACACTAGAGGTTAGTGCATTGAACAGCAATTTTTGTAATATCTATATCTTCCGATATCGTGTTAATTTTCACGTATCTGTCAATTAGTAATCGTTGTCTAGTGATATTTTAGTAGCGAAATCATCATTGCAATTTTAATTTTAATCCATGCTGACCGAAACAAAACTGTTTGTTATTTAATTTCTTTATATATAAATATACATATATGTCAAAAAGTTAAGTTATATTGAATATAAAAGAATATTGAAATATTTCATCTTTTTATTGATTTTTATATATAATTTTTTTTATATATTTATATATATATATATATATATATATATATATATATATATAAACTTATACTATATAAACTCCTGAATAGTTAAACATCATTTTGCTTTAAATCTCATCAATACTAAATAAATCTCAAAGCCAGATAAATGATATGCAAAAAATGGGTAATCTAGTAAAGTGAAAAACTTACAATGTACCACTTACATTTAAAAATAAATTAGTATAGATAAAAATAATTTTTAATAAAACTAATAATCAGTAATCCTCCATTGGCCTGTATGCATGCCCGTAGACGATTTGGTATGCTGCTGATTAACTGGTCGAGCTGGGCTTGCGGAATTCTCTTCCATTCTTCACGAACAGTATCTTTTAGTTCTTGAAGTGTAATAGGGGGATTGTTTCGTTTCTTGATGTGTGTTTTGAGAGTGTCCCAAGCATGTTCAATGACGTTCATGTCGGGGGAATTTGAGGGCCACTAGAGATTACTTCTTCTTCCAGAAAATTTTGTACTGCTGCTGTTCGATGAGGAGGTGCGTTGTCATGCATACACACAAATTCATTACCTACTGTCCCTCAGAATAGACGCACGAAGGAATATAAACTTTCTCGATGTACACACCAGTAGTGGTGTCCGTGTACCACTCGTAATAAATAATTTGATTCATCAGACAACATCACGTTATTCCAGTTAGAACCATGATGCACCATTTCCCTTTTTTGCATCTATTTGATGAAAATGAAAACATGTTAACTTCAGCGTAATCAAGAATTAGATCCATAATCATAATCACTGTCGTCGGTATCTTCATTTGGATTGTAAATGATGACTGGCTTGATTGCTTCGATGCGATTTTCATGCATCCAACAGTCTTCTATTAAATTTTTTCCCAAATTGCAGGAGTATCAGTATCGTAACATGCTTCAATCTTCACATTTCTTTTTTCTCATGACCAGCTTCTTGCCATGTTTCCAAAACTGATGCATCACTGTAACGGTTACGTCCAATATAATTATCGTAGTAAGTTTTGCATATTTTCCAAATATGCTCAAATGATTGAATTTACAATGTTAAGGGGGCAGTCTTAAAATGTCCAAACATGTCCTTACATGTCCAAGACTATGTAAAATTTCGTCTTAAATATTTTTTGTTTTTTCATTCATTTTGTCTAACTGTGCTAATTTTGGCTTGAAATAATCCTAAAGAAATGAAATATTTTAATTCGTTAACCATTCTTTTATTTTATTTACTGTCCAGGAATTTGTTGGTTGCTTATTAAAAATTTCCTATTGGTATGGGACATTAAACAAAATTATAGCAGTTGGTTTATGTAAACTTGGCAGCAGTTTTCCTTTCAACCCTCTCACAAAGATTTTCGTATCCATGTTATCGTAATAATGACCTGATTCTGATTTTGACTAAAACACAAGATCCTCTTCATCAATAAAACCATGTTTTCCACAATCATGCAATATAATATGTCTGTTTCCTGAGTATCGGTGTTTTATGGATTTTATACTCTCGTCGTGCCAAATCTGTTTTATTCTACCTTTAGCAAAAATCCACGTTTCGTCTAAATAAAGCGTGTTCTTTTTAAAATTATTATAGTTTTTTAAAAACTTGATTCTTTTGTTGACGACACTAGTTCTTTCACACAAGTCTTTTTTATTGTCTTCCATTTGAACGTAAACTCTTTCAAAAAATCTTTAGGTGTGGTTGAGGTTTATATTGTGCAACCTCTACTTCACTATTTGCACTTTTTCTGTTTTTCACAACTGACTTCAGTTTTGTCATCACACACATGTACGTATTGAACTGGTCGCAAGCGGTTTCTATTGGCTTTTCAGAGTAAAATAAACGTTGCAAATTAAATATTACTTGATTTGATTTATATCTAAAATACGTCTCGCCATTTTCGCTGTCAATACACAAATAAACTTTTTACAATCATAAGTACTACTATAAGAAACTTTTTAGGGTAGGTACCATTATATTGCAAACGGTTTGGGAGTATCGCTAAAGTAAGGTCCCAGTTTCTCCGAATAATCAAAAATCCAAGTAAAGGCTATGAGGGATTCAATAAATATCTACGCTCTTGTTAATCTTTCAGAGCTCACTGATTAATATCACTTTACATTCTAGGTAACAGCTACTCTAGTTGTAACAAATATTTTGCACGTAAATATAAAATAAAAATATGTTTAAAAAATCTAAATCTTTTCATAAGCGTGTTAATTATCATGGAACTATCTTAAGTTGAGCAAAAAGGTAAAACTGCTAAGCAAACAAACAGTAGAGTGGACCATTGGCTGTCATTGAGTGTCTAATAGCGATAATCCAACACAGTCGTAAATTCGTAAAATATACTTTACCATTTATGGTACACAGGGATTAAAAGTTTACTGAAATTTGATAATGGACAGGTGAAGGGACCTGATAGAATCCATCTTAATTTTCATTCAGTATTTTCTGTAGAACACCAAAATTTCTTGAATCCGATTTTTACATCGTCCACATTGTCTTCATAAGTTCATCAAAAAATAGTAAATTCTGTTAGATTGATTATTGTTGTTTTACAAACATTTTTTTTATATTGATAAAAGTTTAAAAATACTTCCATGAATAATAAAACACTAATGTACAGTATATTTTATTTATTCGAAAATCGATTCTCTATATTTTTATTTTATTATTTTAACTACATATTTAATATACCAACATCTGCTATTTAATTAATCTACATTTTTTGAATTAATTTGTCACGGAAGAATACGGGCTATCAATATTATGTACTAAAATAATAATATTAAATCGACTCTTTGTTGATTTTATTGTTCTCGTTATTGGCTAACTTTATATTGGTGAGGATCTTCTTTTTTATTTACTATGGGGCATATATGAGTACGTATAGTATACCTTAACTATTTTGGAATCTTTTATTTTCTTACAACATATTAGTTGCTTTTGTAAACTTATTGTTTAATTAACTTAATTAAAATCGGATGCTTAAATTTTGGTTAATTTTTGTTAACACATACCACTTTATTCATCTGTTAACCAAAGGTGCTATTTATATAGTTTTAGCTTTTTTTCTTCTTCGTTTTCGTCTGCGATAGCCTTAACATTATTTATTTTACGAACATGTGTATTTGCTCTCAGTAGGTAGTGATGGCTTGTACAGATATGTTTTATTCCAAAATCTTTGGAATATATATGTAAAAGGGCAAAACTCACCGACAAAGCATAAACATACATGGAGAAAAGCTTAGCCCCCTGAGGTTTGCAGACGATATTGTGCTAATAGCTGATACGATAGATGAGGCCAATAACTTTTAAATCAGCTCTACCTTTCCTCGCTAGAGGGGGGGTTGAAAATAAATATATCTAAAACCCAGATGATGTCAAATGTGTTGACTTACTGAGCAGAAATGCTGACTATGACAAGGAGAAAAGTGAAAAAGATCCACGTTGCTCAAAGATGGAGCGTGCAAAGTTGGGTGTTTCGTGAACACGAGACAAGATCCCAAACCGCCAGCTACGACAAAGATCAGGAGTGGCTGATGCTGTAGAGAGAATAGCAACACTGAAATGGAACTGGGTAGGTTACATGGCTCGAATAACAGATAACATATACATAAAGCGGATACTGGAATGTAGTCCAAGAGATAATGCGTACCGAAGCAGAAGTCGTCCACCAATACGTTGGACTGACGATCTAAAACGTTGCCATAGGAATTGGATGCAAGCAGCACAAGATCAAAACAGATGGAAAATTATGAGGGAGATATATGTACAGCAGTGAACAAGCCGAGATTGAATGATGATGAATCAATGATCTATTTTTTCTTTCCTCATTGTATTAGTTTTCCACGTATATTTGCGTATCTCTGTATGTTAGAAGTACCAATTGTTTTGGGTGAATATTGATTTAACTCTTTTTCCGTTATTATAGATCGCTTCTTCAAGATACTTGCATATAATTCCTAAGCAAACCTAGTATTATCTATACTAAAAAATACAATTTTGTTACAAAATAAAAACAATGTTTACACTACAAAAGAAAACAGTCAATTCTGGTAAGTGGTAGGATACCCTTTTGTCCTCGGGTAGAGAACTCACCCCGAAGGCGGATGAACCAAAGATTTGGTCAACGGCATAAGGATAGGGAAGCACAAGTATAGGTAAACACCACATTAAAGATTCACAGCAATACGCCCCAGTCAATCAATTAGAGCAATGCTCAATACTAAAATCAAGTTCGGAGTAATTCCTCTGACTGGATCTCCGGGGAGGAAGTTTTGAGTTCACCAAAAGATAATAAATAAGAAAGAATATCAAGATTTGCACATGTAATGTCAAAACCATATAAAGCAGAAAAAAATCCATAATTCAATACAGGAGTTGAATATAATGTTTATTGAAATTACGGGAATAGCGGAAATGAGATGTCCAGATTCCAGAGTAATACAAGTGGAAGATCACAAGGTATACTACTTGGGAAAAAGTGATGGATCACATGAATATGGAGTCGGAGCAGTTGTATCACTCAAAGTTACCAAACGAGTTACTAGCTTTACACCAATATCAGAGAGAATGATGTTACTATAATTATAAGCGAACCCCATCTATATCAACATCATTTAAATTTATGCTCCCATTGTAGACAAAGAGAAGGAAGAAGCAATTAGGTTTTAACAGAAAATCGACAGAATCATACAGAAAATTCCACGACAAGAAGTTCTTATTATTATGGGTGATTTTAATTCCAAGCTTGCAACTGGGGATAAGACACAATAACACATAACACAAAACTTATAATAATTAACAAGAATTAGTACTACCTCAGGACCCTAATAAATAAAGAATGGACCAACAACCAGGAGATTAGAGCACGCATCGGAAAAGCTAGATCCACCTTCAATCGGATGGGGGCCTATTTTAAGAGCCACAACCTCTTTTTTAGTAAAACAGTAAGAATTCTGCGATGATACGTCTTCTCTGTTCTTTTTCACGGTGTTGAATCGTGGCCCTTAGACGAAGATATGTGAAGAAGATTGAAAGCATTTGAGATGAAACCATATCGGAGAATACTTAACATCCCGTGGACTGACCGAGTTACAAATGAAGAAGTCCTCAGAAGAATAAAGAAGAACCGAGGTACCGACCACCATTAAAATCTCGATATACTGTGTTTTATGTCCAAATGCAACGTATAAAATGGTAAAAACGGAAAATAACTCATAAGAATGAATTATTTCCTGGGAGATTTTATTGTTTAAGGGTACTATGATATAAGCACATCCTACCAGTGTAGCTTAAAATGAAAAAATGCAGAGTCCACGGGTTTTGGTGTTTATGTGTTTGATCTAAAAAAGAAATAGTTAAATTACCACATGTTGTGTGTTAAATTCTTAGTGATTTCATTGTAGTGTGTGTAAACATTATTTCGATCTGATTTATTACATGTTCCTTAAAAAAGGAAATTGTTTATTTTTATTTTATTGTCTAATAGTATACAAATATTCTGAAAAATCGTTTATGTTGGAACATATGAAGAAAAACAGATTTGTTTAGCATTGAAATTTTTGCTTGGATGTATCGCTTGGAGTTCTAAATAAAATAAATATTAGTAGTAAGCGATTTTCAGACATGTAATCAAGATTTCCTAGTAAAAATAGAAACAACATTGGGAGTTGATTCGATGTGAAATAAGGATGTTCGAAAGTTGTTGCATTTCGTAATGATGTTTATTTAGTAAACATCGCATACAGCGAGTATAAGCAGAACATATGCGCTGTCAAGTAAAATTTTTGCCAAAAACAAACTTAAAAATTATTTTTTTGTAATTATCTTAGGTAAATATAATACGAACATTCAACATGACTGTATCGCAAAATATTTCAATATAAACAGTAAGCAATATATTTACAGGATTAATCACATGGTAGGAACACGCTCAGTGGAGAGCATTCAATCGAGACATATTGATAATTTTAACAATACATAACATAATGAGAAAATTGTTATAAATAAAAACTGACAATCAATGTAAATAAAACTTTCGAAGTATTAATGACATAAAGAAGGTGTACATTCGCACTCACAAAATAAAATAAATTAGACCTTAAATTCGATTGCTATATTTATATTGTAAGTCTCCACCATGTAGGCGTTTTTACAGTGGGTTCAGTGAATGCCACGGCACCCTAGTGGGGGGTGCTAAAATGAGGTATTATATGGTGCAAGTCCCAACCAAAATTAATTTTCACACCACTCAAAATTGTAAACTCACATACAAAAAAAAGTGATTAACACGTTCACGACGGCATCATATTTGTCAGTAACTATTTACTTACGCTACCAGATCCCTGTCTGGTAACACTGCCTAGTGTTCGAATGATACCAGACCTATGGGTCTGGTAAAAATATCTATAAATAAACGGTTTCTGTGATTGTGTATTTGAAATTACATTGAATGTAACACTGCCGTCTCATAGTAAACATTTTATTCCATTTCTGGCAGCCATAGTACCAGACTGCGATGTCTGGTAAAGTATTTACGGTATACAAAAAAATATACTGATACTGATTTGGCAATTTGGAATATTTTACTTTTAAAAAATTAATAAAATCATGAATTTTTATTTGAAGTAATACTAAAGTGTATAATTATATACAAAAGTATTTTGTATATTATTATATACAAAAGTATATAATAATTGAAATAGTAGTTAATAATTAAATAATAATTAGATATGTCTATTATTAAAACAAGTAAAGCCCAAAGCCGATTTTCAACACGTTTTCAAATGGATCACTATCAGATTCACTTTCAGTTTGTATCGAATGCTTGTCCAGCAACAATTTAACCATTTTTTTACCTCTAGATGACATTTCTGTAGATTTTAATAAAAGACAACACACTTGTGCAGTATTTACCTACTATAAAACTAATTACCAAGCACGAAGGTCCGGTAAATCCCATAACGAAAAAAAATTTATTTTTGTGAGGCGTTACCCGATGCTGGTATCTCAGGTATCTGGTAACTTAAAACAAAAATAAAATATAAAGTACATCACAACGATTTCTGCAAGATTTCCTAATTTTAGTACCGGTTGAACATAAAGTTCATACCAGAACCGAGTATCTAGTTCGCTATTTGATTTTTATTACTGAGAAGATCGGTAACAAAGCATAGAAAATCCTTTAAAATGAGACTTTGTAGAGTTGTTTTTGTTAATTTGTTGCTTAATTATTGCAAAAATGGCTTCAAAAGTCAATTTTTTCAAAATTATTAATAACTTTTCTAAAAATGCACATTTAGTTTCGCGTGAGAATGGGAACACAATCACAAATATTCAGCTATAAAAGTTTTAAGAAGCTTTACTTAATAGTTACTACAAAATTGCAATTTTTTATCCCAGAAAGCTTTTATCTACAGATTTATAATGCGTAATCTATTTTGTCTACATGAATTCTGAAAGCGCCAAATTTAGGATATTACGAGCTTATCATTATCAGATTATCATATTATCAAATTAAATCATTTAACGATTAAAAAGTTTATGTTAAATATTGTAAAATAGGTAAACAAAAGTACTATGATTTAAAAAGCTTATAAACATTGAAAATAACTCAAGACACATCAACATGAAGCAAGTTCATTTTAGAACCCGAGTCGGCACTTTTTTTCAAAAATTCCAACTAAATATTGCACTTAAATTATTTATAACTGCTTTTTCCTATTTCTCTAAGTTTCTCTCCCTAATTGTAATACTGGCCTTTTTGAGCTGTTTTCTGAACCGGGGTTTGAGTTAATCTCAGCTTTTCCTCTTCCTATTCGCAATCAATTTATAGTTTAGACTCCTACATCATCAAGCACCTTACGCAAATTAAAGATATTACAAAAAATTGTGTGAACAAGGTAAATCACAGATGCCTTGTTTGTATTCATAAACGTTTTAATTTTGATCGTAACAGGTTTAATATATAAGGATTTGGTATATTTATTTTCTTTAAGTATTGATATTAATTTAACTGGACTACGAATAGTTTTACCTCTCATCGATATTTCAACAAATACATATCAATAATTTATCATTCTTAAATAATATGTGCACACAAATACAGTCTCTAAGTATTTTCGTTTTTAACGTATGTAACAAAAGTTACATACAAAGTGGAAAAAATATTGATAAAGGATTTAAAGAAACCGGTAAAATATATTCATATAATATTTCCAATAACGTGTTCCTTAACCAATTAACTGCAGACATAATTTAAATTAAACTGTGATGTCTATATTCTTCGAGGATACGCAATTTTCGATTCACCTGCCGCATTATGTCCTGGATGGTGAAATATTCAGCGTCACAACCATACTCGTAATTTTTTTACTTAACATTGCCCAAAAATCTTAATCGGACGAGCCTGGAGTATATTTGGAGATTGTCATTTTTGGGCACAAATGACAATCCCCATTAGGGATGTTGTGAGTCTGTAACCATGTTCTTGTTTTTCCGGTGTAATATGGTTAGGGTGATATGTATTAATAAAATCAACGAATTTCGGAATAGATGGAAATAAGAAAGTGGATAACCTAGCAAACAAAAGTCGAATACACGGGACGTCCTGCATGCATCCCTAAATGACTGCACTAAGCCATAAATTCTTAAAAAAAAATAGTCTTCGCTAACCAGCAGAAACTGTTCTCTTCCTTTAACGGTGAAGCATTTTCTGATTGATTGCCAGTACTACGAAGAAGAAAGAAGAAAATATGCAATCTCAGATGACATTAAAACCACCTTGACTACAATCACCGAACATGTAATAGATTTTTAAAAGATTTATGTTTATATATCTACATGTTCTTTTAAAGGTCTCTTCTAGTGATGTTGGCGACCACGTTGACCCATCTTATTCTATGTACAGCAGCTCGAAATCGATCAGTTATCGTTAGACCAATCCACTTCCTAAGATTGGTCAGCCGGGATATACGTCTGAGTCCAGTGCCTCTCTTGAACTCTAACCCCAAATCTTGCCTTGTAGAATCAACTGTGGAAGTGGGTAGTTATTATTACGCATAAGGTGGCCGAAGTAATATACATCTATTTAGTGTAAATCGAATCCTTGTCTACGTTACTCCACTAATAACCCTGCGTGGTTGATGTGTATTGTATGTTTCTATATATAAAAAAAATCGGTTGCCTGTAAAGTCGGTTTTACGGGCGAAAATTTTACGTGACAACGTCTTTTTCTCGGTAGAATATTTATTGATATGAATATTATTAAATTGCACAATAGGAACAAGGAATTGAATGAAAATAAGAATTGCACAAATTTTAACTATAGAAATATATTTTGTTTACTAAAACATTGTACATGTAAACTTAAACTTAACTAATTTCTATTTGAGTGATTTTGTTGAGGATAGGACGATGATCGGCACAAGCACGGAAGCACGCACCGATTCAACGCGCCTAATTCTCTAGTGCTGCGCGCGCAGCGGACCGATCATGTTTGAGTGGGAGAGAGACGCAAGGCATTCGCCGGTCCGGCGGGCCTCTCTCTCGTTCGGTGACTCACTGTAACAGACGTGAGCGGGCGTTACACTTTTTCATGAATGACTCCGAGCCACAACCTAATTTAAGACGTTGTCACGTCAAAACTAATTTCGAAAGATAACGCTCAGTATAAATATTCAATGTCCAATGCCTCACCTCTCATCTGGCCAATATAAGGCCTTGAAATGCTTGTAGCTAATATGGCACACCAGACGAAAACCTTTTCTTTCTTCAAATTTATTTTTTGACTTATATTTAGCGTTCTCTGGGTAATTTTGTATATCAGCGGTATAAAATCCGTCATTGCCTTGAATAATTTCCGTATTAAGTAAAATATTTTTCATCATCCTTGATCAAGGCTGTGAAGTATCTTCTGAACACGTTGTTGTCTGCATATATTGGGATTCTACGCAACTGTTCTCCAGTGTATTTTGGACACTTTTTCCGTTTTCTACAAATAAGTAATATTCTTTGTATTTTTAGTTCCCCACTAAGAGTCATTTGACTTACATGAAATCTTCGACCTAAATTCCGAGACGATTTTCCTAATTGGTCATTTGTAAATTCCACTAACCTATTTGACTGGGCAATACTCAACGCTTTAGACCGTCTGCTTTTTGTAAGATTTATATAATAGTATACCTTCTTCACATTCATCTATGGCTTTGTAAATGGTCAAAATTGCGACATTTTGACCTCTAAATCAATTTACAATTTCACGTTTTGTCAAACTAAATTGTACACAGATTTTCGGATATCCAGTTTTTACGCCATAACTTTTTTAACATTTGAAATATTTAATCAATATGATATGGCATTTGACATCTAATATTTGACAAATATGATATGACATTATTGAAGTATGACAATCATTCAAAATTTGTTTCCAGTGGCGACTAAATGCGAAGTTATTTGGGACTAAGTAATTACCAGACAATGATTTTTTTCCGAAAACTTTGTTAAATTTTGTTCTCGATTCATTCTTGTGAAATACATTAAAAATTTTCAAACATGCAGTGAAAATATTTTATGCAGAAAGCGTTTATTCATGCATTAGTAGGTTAGTCGGTTGCTTTTTAAAGAGTACATATATAATAAAGCACATGTACATACTGGACTAAACAGGATATCATAATAAAGTATTATAAAACTGTATATAATAATATATTATCTAAATAGTTACTGTGGATTTCTAAGACGAATATCAAGAATTGTTTTAGCAAGATATCGTCTTATTTTTGCGATAAACCGTCACAAAATAGAAAATAACCATTCACTAACTAGGTTATTTATTTCTTAACATTAAACAATGTGATTTCCTTCAGTCACTAACGCAATTATTAATTTATTTTAAAACATTTTTAGTGTTATCTTCTCAAAATAATACACACACGTC
Source organism: Diabrotica undecimpunctata (assembly GCF_040954645.1). Lineage (NCBI taxonomy): Eukaryota > Metazoa > Arthropoda > Insecta > Coleoptera > Chrysomelidae > Diabrotica > Diabrotica undecimpunctata. The sequence goes on from NC_092812.1 coordinate 56,981,511, forward strand.
CGAACCGTAAAACAAACTTGTATCCACATTTATAAACATCAAAATAAACGATTCTGGAACACATACGAAAATAAGCTTTTTGATTTTATACTAATTGAATATACGTTATTAAGTTTTGTGTTGAAATATCCTTTTCTCACTTTCATAATTCTCTTCAACACAGGATCCCTACTAATGTACCTACTTTCATTTCTTTAAGTTCATTATGTCATGTTTTTCTTTAGCTTTAAATTCAACAATAGTGCAAACGCTAAGGAATAAAACATAAAATAATTCAAGTTGTGAAATACTAATAAGATCAATACATAATACAACTCCAATAAATAAACAAAATTAAGAATCGCAACCAATATAAATGATGATATAACAAAGTTTCATGGAGGTATAGAGTAATAATACACAACCAACAAAAAATTTATTTCCTTAAGGAGATGACATAAAATATGTGATCTTCTTTAGGTGTCGTCTCAGTGGAGATTGGCAATGACTACTTTAAACTTGTCCATACTGTGGGCTTTTCTTATTAGCATTTGGAGGTCGTACATTGTAGATATTATATAAAGAAGCCGTTTGACCTTATAAACCTTTCCATACTACGACATCAAAGATCTTTTGTGTATATTCTGTACCTGTGCTTGTCTTTTGGATATGATTAAGCGCCTGCTGTCGAGCCTTTTTTAAATAGAAGCCTTACTTTAACTTCTATTATTCTATCCTCTCTTATACACAAACCGTTTATAACGTTCTTCGTCGTTTTCTCATTTCCAGATTCCATTGGTCTTGGTCATTTAGAAGGTACTCTTCTCGGTCTGCCCTTCTTTCGTCTTCACTGCGGTGTCCAGATTAATACTTTTTTTGGGATTCTGCTGTCATCCATTCTTTGCAGGTGCTCGTACCATCTAGTTGGTTGATTCTGATATCCTCTGTTATTCTATGTTTAGCACCCTTGATTTCTTGAATTCTCTCGTTTCTTACTCTGTCTAATAATCTTCATTTATCGGCCGCTCTCCTCCAATATTCTAGTTGTGTTGCTTTCAGGGTCTTTATGGATTTGTCTTTCAGTGACCGTATATCGTTTCCATATGTAACTTTTCAGCTTTCTATACTTCTGCTATCTCCCAATTATTGTTAATTCTGGAGCAGTTTTTCTCCCAGAATTCGATTTTTTTTTGTTAATACTATTTAAATGGGAATAAGCCACAATTAAAGGTTAAAGTAAGTTTATTGATGTTTCAATTTCCACTTCGGAAATTGTTCTCAAAATACAAACAATAGTAAATTAAACAAATATTGTTTTTTTGTTACTGGGTAAAAAATTCCTCTAATAATTTAATTTTATCTGACTCATTTATATGAACTTTATTAAATTATATAATTTAAATGCTGATTCCCATTTAAATATTAATTACTTTAAAATGCCACAAGAAAATAGCTTCAGAACAATATTAAGACATCTTTTTGGTTATTGCCCTTCGTGCGCTCAACAGGTACTTTTACCTTTTTTTGCTGCGATGTCTCTGCTCTCTCATCATCATAAGTGGCTCGACAATCCGTTGTGGATCTTCGCCTGCTTACAAAGAAGTCGCCACTCCTGTCGATTCCTGGCAACTTCCCCTTTATCTTCTAACCCTTAGAATATGTAGGTCTTTTATCTGTGCTCTCTCACTGGACGTTTTTTGCTCCTCCCTGAGCTTTATCGGAGTTTTGCTTGCTACATTTTAATAACTCCTCTTCATCTTCGGAAGTGCAAGTAGGTATCCAATCCCATAACTTCTAGATGACTGATGTTTTTTGTTTTGTTTGTTTCTGATCCATTGTTGTTCAACAAGAAGGTGGAATTAATTCCGTTGTTAGCTTTCACCCGTATGTGCTCACCTTACAAAATTAGTGCCAAGGATAAGGATCCCCTTTATCACAACAAGGTTTCAAGACTGTTTTAGAATATACAAAATTAAAAGTATGAAGAATGTATCATAAATGTTTTCAAGGTGCCTCATTTATTGAATAGCCAAATATATATTTCCGTAGCCAAATTTGTTTTACGTCTTTTATCTTTTTGCGAATTAAGCAATATTAATATCTGTGATCGTTTATTTACGACTTCAGGTTCCTCCCATATCTGTTGTACTCGTAGCATATTTTCTGGTTTTCTGTTCTTCTTAAGTTTAACATTTTGGTACTGAGCAGAGCCAATTATGTTCAGAGTGGACATCTGCCCCAGAACAATTTTTCGTTATCCTATTACAGTTGCGGAAGCGTCGGTTAATTAAGAAGAAATCGATCTGGTTTCTTACTATATTGTCTTGCTTATATTGGGGGATGTCCATTTGTCTAATCTTCTGTATAGGCTGTAGTTTAACACACCTAATCTAGTATACTTAAGAGTAACTCAGTCAACATAGGTAGTATTAAAACAATGTTTCAAAGTCAAATTATTCTAGAAATAAGTTTAAATTACCGAGACATGTGATATATTAATTGGTCAAAAATTTACTATTTGTATAAATAAAAATATTTATTAAACGCAATTAATTGCATTTAGTAAAATATTCGTGAAAAACAATTCAACAAATAATTAAATCTTATATACATATATACATTAATTGTTGTTTTTATTTTATACTTATAATAAAAATACTAACAAACCTTGGAAACTTAAAAACAAATTATTTTAATAGGTATATAGTAATAATTATACATTAGGAAAGTAATACGATTTTCCAAAAGTGTAAAGGCTATAAGAAAGTAAATTGCTTTCTAGTAAAACAGATTTTACTCAATACAGGAGTCTGTTTAAAAATAATAAACGCAGATAAATATTAGCACAGTCCAATTTAGAATTGCCCGGCTTAGACTGTTGCCTATCGCGACTGGTCGTCTGTCTTTAGGGGCTGGTCGTCTGTCTTTAGGGGCTGGTCGTCCATTAGAAGTGCAGTCGCGCCACCCGCAGGTAGCGCATATACGCTCGTATACAAGCGACAAGCGACGAATCCTAACAAATAAAATTTAACTTAACAACGTCTACTGCAAATGACCTTAAGCGACCGAGTTCAGCAGACCACAAACGACTGGCGACCGATCCCCTTGAATGGGATTAGTCGCGTATAATCGCATGTGATGATGCTATACTAGTTTGCCTTTTTTTATGCAGGTATTGTGTTAATTTTCGATATGGAAATTGATAACGAAAAATTGATTAGTGCCGTTCGTGAAAAGTCTCCATTGTGGAACATGAAAGACAAAAGGTAACATTTTCGTGATCACATAAGCGGTTTTGACTATCTGGCTTGTGTGGTACTGGTTTCTGATCATTGAGGTAGTGATACAGGTTGAGGTTCGCCTTCTTTATCAATTATAAGATTGTGCAACAAACATATACATTTAACGATATCATCGACAAAGTTTGGTTTAACCTCAATTCCCTTTTGAAGTACTCTCCACTTGGCGGAAATGTTACCAAACGTGCATTTAATAACTTGGCGTGATTGTGAAAGACGTTTATTGAAAATTGTCGGTGAAGTTCCAAGTTGTAATGCGGGAAACGGTCGCATCAAGCAAGTTTTTATGGGATAGGTTGCATCCCCCAAAAGAACATGCGAAACTAGGAAGTCCCAACACAACTAGTAAATTTCCATTTACGCCAAAAACCTTCTATTATTGACTCCAAGTATTCATCTGTAGGAGAATGGCATATGTAGAGTGTTCAAGTGATCCCAAATAGCAATGCATAATTTTTTAACTATTCTTCCAACGGTTACATCTGACATTCTAAACGAATACCCCAATATTTTTAATAAAGCACCTGTGGTCAAGTACCTGTAACAACAGAAATCATTATGAACATACAAATTACATGATTTATTATAAAAAACTTTGTTATTTGCAATATTAACCAAAACTGTGGTTTTGTGTTTTAGTGAACGAAGTAAAGAAAAAGTGGTAAGGACTGCGTGATGTATTTAGAAGAGTATATGAAAAATCCTATACAGCAGGAGATGTAGCGCCGGAGGAAGGTTCCTCTTCATGGACGTTCTTTGACCAGATGCTCTTCCTCTTCGACATAGTTGAGCCAAGATAGCTGAAGGGAAATGTTGCTCTCCAGAAAGAACACCTTCTTAAAATGATGACGGAAATACTATTGTCGATGAAGATGCTTTGCTTAATTTGGAATCATTACAAAACAGTTGTCACTGATTAAGTAGAAGTTATTATGTCATTGAACAAAATTAGAAAGATAGAGTCCCCAGAATCTGCAAGCAACCACCAGAAGCGTAGAAAACAGCATAATACACAATCAGCCAATGCTGATGTTTATCCTGTTGGTCCTTTAACACCTACAACTAGCAATCCTAAATGTAACAAAATAAATCAGCAGAATCACGGTTGATGATAAATTTCTAGAAATCGAGAGGGCTAAGTTAGTTATTTATCGAACATGCTGTTAACAAAGGAGACAGCGACTCCCAGTTTTTCGTTAGCTTTCTTTCATACCTTAAAAAAGTTCCAGAACACCGCAAATTGAATGTAAGACATAAACTTCAGCAAATTCTTATTGATGAAGGAGAGTTATACAACAAACAGATCCTCGAATTCCCCATCTCTCGTCGCCTTGGATCAGCGAAACAAGTGGACCCTCATAGACAACTGAAACTCGTCTAACTCACCTTCAGGCGATATTAATTCTTATTTGCGACAATATTTTGGGAACTTTTCAGACACCCAGTCACTGTGTTATGTAGCGCAATAAGAATTACAAAAAGTGTCCTCTGTACTTTTGAGTAGGTACTTTTTTATTTCATTTTCATGACAGATGGGTTACCTTTGTTACTTTTTTTGGTTCAATTTAAATTAATAAAGATTTATCATAATTAAATACTTTACTTACCTTAAAGTCACACTTAAACGTTCTGCATTGAAATTTGTCAGAACACATCCGATAATAATCAAAGAATTTGTTCGGATTATTTAGTAAATGATCATGCAGGTGATGGAATTCTCCCAGTAAATTCCTTCTACTAAGTATTTCATTTATCCAACACAACCGTCTCTTTTTATCACGACGAGCTCTCAAACACCTTATTATGTAAGGTTGCTCCAAAAGGGACATGTCTTGCAAATCTATTTTACACGCTATTCACAATACACACTTTCTTTTGATGATGACAGTAGCGAACTAAAGTAAAGAGTCCTACAGTGGATGATACCAGTGGCCCAGTCTTATGATCGTACCTACACGGGCGTACACGCGCTACCTGTGAGTCGCGCGACTACGCGTCCAATGGAGGACCAGCTTAAAAAGGTAGGTTCACGTTAAAACTGAAGTGCAGCTCCCACATGTCCAGCAGTTTAATTCACTGGTAAAATTTAGTGCTTGACTCTTTTGAATAGATTCGTTACAGTAGACTGACTGGCACAATTCTGTAAACAGTTGAATCAATCAAATGGAATTAAATTATAATTTTGCGGTCGATAGGTCTCCTCCACTATATTTTTAATCAACTATCGGACTAAATAGATACTTATGAACCAAGGTAATATTCATTTAATTGAGTTGTGGACCACATACGTTGATTTTATGAAGTAATCCGTTAAAATACTGCTGCAAGAATCTGAGGGTATTCTTCTGGGTCTTCATCAGCCAATTCTTGAATATATTGGGCAGAAGCTCTAAGCTCATCATTTTGATGGGTCCTTTCTTGTTCTAAAACGCATTTTTTTTGTAATTCTTGAAACATTCTATTTTGTTAACGGAAAGCTGTAAAACTGAGAAGACTTGATTAGCTAGTCTTTTTTGACAAGTCTTCTTGACTTCGGTTAAACACTACTGGTCTCTGCAATTTGGTCTTGAGAACTTTATACTATACACTTTCCTTTCATTAAACTCCATGAAGAAGTATTGTGCTTTAGATCAAAGCCATTAACTTTCTTATGTTAAGTTTAAGGATATATAAGCTCCCTAAAAGTAAAAATAAAGCTCCTTGAGTTATTTATTTTGTGTGCTAAGACACGTTACCTTCAAATCCCTACTTGGAAGTTCTTCAGCTTTAACAGCCTTAAAAGTTCTTTGTGATTAAAAGATTTTTCCTTGGCACATATCAACTTATAATACTCGTCCATGAATCAATATTCTAGGAGCACATGAAGCTTCATTTAAAACTTTGATAATGGCATCTTTTATGCCCTATGCCATTCTCGAATATAGTTTTGTTCGGATAATTTTTGGTAAGTTACTGCTATATTGATCCACATAAGAGCAATTTTATAAGTTAGATCACCATACATACTCTTTTGGAAGAAAGTTGCAGGTTCGCATTTTTTGATTTTTCATGGTTGGCATTACATTGGTAGACGCCATGCTCTTAAAATCTTGTGTCATCTCCGATATCCCTTAAGAAATAGTTGGAGGTTTCCGTGATATGACTACCGTGTTACTGTTGACACTCTGCTCTCACAAGTTTCTGAGATTCCTTCTTTGGAATCGGAAAAAATCGGAAAGTCCCGAAAAAATTAATTAGTTAAACTGTTCCATAAAAAAATTGAATTTTGCTATTATTTCATAAGAAATATTTAAAATTTCATTGATTAATACATATTATTTATATAAATACATAATCTCTTTCGTATTCTTCTTAGCCTTTTGTCGTCCATGTTTGGACATAGGCCTCTCCCAACTCCTTCCATCGGTCTCTATCCTGAGCAACATATTTCCAATTTGTTCCGGCTATTCTTTTAATATCATCAACCCATCTCATCTGTGGTCTTCCTCTTGGTCGTTTACTTTCGTAAGGTCTCCAATGTTGTATTGTAGTATTCCAACGTTGGTCTTTTTGTCTAGCAGTGTGGCCCGCTAAGCTCCATTTAAGTTTGGCAATTTTTGTTGCTATGTCCTCGACTTTTGTTTTGGATCTTACCCAGTCGTTCCTCTTTTTATCTGACAGTCGTATACCTAACATTGCTTTTTCCATTGTTCTTTCTGTTGTGGCTAGTTTATTCATGTTTGCCTTGGTTAGGGTCCAGGTTTGACATCCATATGTCATGATAGGAAGGATGCATTGGTTGAACACTTTGCTCCTCAAGTATTGGGGTATTTTGCGGTTCTTAAGTATCCAACTAAGTACATAATAATATTTATTAATTCTTCTTTTTTAAGTACAAAAGTATTCGTTTTAAAAATTTATTTTAATATCATTTATTCAGACAGTGTAAAAATTAAAGTCGTTTCATATTTTTATTAAAATAAACACATTTGAAGTATTAATTCATAATTAATTTATTACCAAATAATAGAAACATTTAATAACTTTTTATGGAAATAAATTTATTTATTTATTTTTCGGGTATTTTCCAATTTTTCCGGGAGGTGAAAGTAGACATGTTTTTATTTTTTAAAGCTACCTATTTAAAGCAGTTTAAAAAAAATGAGTATTCTGAGTACCATAGAAGGCGAGATATTGCAAATTTTTCCAGCGCACTTTAATTTAAAGTTCCATTAAAAAAAAGGAACTCAAGAAGTTCTTCCTCCCACTTTAACGTGGAGGTATTTTAGGAGTACGGTCACTTTAAGAGGTTATAACTGTTTGCACCTTTTCTGTATATGACATCTATAAATTGCACCTTAAAATCATCATCTTCACTAATTTTTCAGCGCTTCATGTTAATAAACAATGGAAATATGCTTTTAAGAAAAAATGCTATCTTATTTAGTATTGGTCATAGAAGGTTCTTTTTTTGATAAAGAAGATTGTATTAGTTCGCCATTTTTTCAGCGGAGCTACTTACAAGCGCATAATATAAAAAATACGCAGAGATCAAGTTGAATAACTTACAAACTATTTGGTCGATTTAGCTGAGATTTAGCACACTTCAATAACTCATTAATTGCCATAATTTTAAGTAGTTATCTTACATGTCGTTATTCTAAAAACAAGGTTATTAACATTTATAAATTCCTGCCAAAAATGGGTTTTCTGGAGTTATCAAAAAACATTGCAAAAAACATTTTCAATGTTTTTTCTGTTTCTATGATTGTTTAAAAAAATAAAGCAAAAGCAGCTGTAAGGATTTGTCATCATTAGCTACCCCTCATATTCCTTTTTTGACCTTTTTGAAGATTTTTACGTGAAATCGATGATTTTGTCATAGATATACTAAGGTGTATGTAGTAAGATATGGATTATTGTATGTGTAGTTTTTGTATGTGTCGTGATGAAAACAAACGCAGATTTTTATAAGAATTCAATTTTTGAAAAAAATTACAAATTAAATAGGACACATAATGAAAACAACACAATAAAAATTCAAATGTACTATATTTTATTATTAAACAAACTACTAATTTCAGGAAAACAAATTCTAATAAACCGATTAGATAAAGAAACTAATTACTAATTAAATAGAAAAGAGAACGGGTAAAATAAAATCAATTACAGAAATACAACCTATTATTTATTCATAGATATATATTAAAAATTAAAAAGTATATAAATAGTAGCTTGTAAATTAAAATTATAATAAGGTCGTATAGGTTATTTAGCCTTTCTGCACCTCGACCTAACAAAATACTTTATAATTTGAACCTATTACTTGTTTAATCTATTTGAATTCAAGAGTGTGAATACTTCGACTGAAATTGATCATGTTAATAGGAATACGCTCTCTGCCTTCAAGATTAATCCTTTCCAGAAACTCAAGCTGTTATATATGTTCTGCCATGCCGTCTCTTTGACTATGACTTAACCACCTTAAGGTGATATCTTCGATTATAATGCCTGGTAGCTTATTTAAAGAAGGTACTTCGAATTTTGAGGCTATAATTTTACAGATATTTTTGCTTATCTTCAGACACACTCCAACAAGATTGTAATGTATTGTGTTCTCATGCATAAATTTTTTTATATATGGCTTCAGTTTACTACAACTTGTCAGTAGCTCCACTTCCCCTGATCGCCTTATGACTTAAAATACACATTAGATTTTCTTGTTGTGCTAATTTCTTAAGAGATTGTTTACAATCCCAAACTAGCTTTAACTCTCTATCTAAAAGACTTTTTTTGCTTGGATCAATCGATATAGTACACAACTGAATTTACTTCTAGTTTTGGTTAAACTCTAGTTAACCATAACAGCAGCGATGTCGGCTACCCCAACCGCCTCCAATGAGGTCAAACTCGACCTCCCTCCAATAAATACGAGTATATAGTCTAAATTAATATTCTAAAAATTATATTCTTGCTTTACTGTTTTAACCCTTTTTATTTAGATGAATGTTTTTACTTTTCCCGTCTTTTCTCTAATTCTCTTTTAGTATTTACTACTAATATCACATCATTAGCGTACATTAAACATCAAGGGATATCACCGAGCATTTCTGTTTTCTGCACCAATGAAAATAGATAGATTTATCTTTTCTATGATATTGATCAGTCTCTTCTGTACCTCTACATTTGATATTTATAGATCTTGAGAAGGCGTACGAGACAGTTCCTAGACAAGAGATATGGAGATGTATAAGAGAAAAATGGGTTCCTAAGAAGTATGTAAGACTCGTGAAGGATATGTATGAGAAAGCGTATACCAAAGTAAGGACTTCTATCTGATTGACCGAAAGTTTTCGAGTGACGGTTGGTTTGGATCAAGGCACTTCACTGAGTCCCTACCTGTTTCATCTTGTTACGTATGTACTAACAGAGAAAATAAGGGAGGGCCTCCTTTATCTATGCTCTTTGCTGATGATATCGTGTTAGTAGAGGAAAGCAAAGAAATTTTGGAGGAGAAGTGGGAATGTTGAGGAAGAGCTATTGAAGAGGTAGGACTTAATGTTCTCGAGCATCTCGAAAATGGAGTATATGTGGTTGAGAAGATGAAGGGGAATGGTTGGGACATAGAATTTCTTGCAGAAAAACTAGGACGAGTAGGAGAATTTAAATACCTTGGCTCCTACTTAACGAAAAATAGGACACTAGATCGAGAAATTGTCAACAGGATACAGGCTAGTTGATTTAACTGGAAGCGTATGAGCCGGGTAAAGAGCTAAAAAAAAAAAGATATATAAGAGTGTGGTGAGACATGCGTTGGTGTACGGTGGTGGAGTGTAGCCTATAAAGAAGATTCAGGAATAGAAGATGGTGGTAGCTGAAATGAAAATGTTATGGTGGATGTTGGGTAAGACTAGAAGTGACAGCATCAGAAACTACTTGATTAGGGAAAGAGCCGGGGTGATTACAATCTTAAAAAAGATTTAAGAGATGAAAGCTATGTGGGACGAAGGATAGAGCTGTTATGAGTTAATGAAAGGAAAGGTAAAGGGAAACTGAGGAGAAGATGAAAAGACTGTGTGGCAGAGAACTTAAGAGAAAAAGGTTTACGTGAAGAAAACCCGATGGACAGAAATGAGTGGCGACGAAGAGTAAGGAACAGCGGCCTCTGAAAAGGGAAAAGTTGAGGAAGAAGAAAAAGATTATACGGAAGTCGAAAACTATAGACCTATAAGCCTCCATTATCATTTGTACAAACTTTTTACCGAAATAGTACCCTGTAGTAGTAGTAGTAGTACCTGTAGACTATCTGGACCCTCTCAACCAATACACCAAGTCAGTTTTCACTCAGATTTCACTCGGTACCAATAGTCAACTTATAGCGCTAAAATCCTTAGTAGAAAAAACCATAGGATACAACCGTACACTAGTACTAGTTTTTGTTGATTTCTGAAATAACCAGAGATTTAATACAGTGTCAGGTGTATTACAGATAGACCCTTGAAATTTATAGTATCTATAATATAAAACAGCAAGTGTGCAACTCCAAGAAAAACTAACAAATTCCCATTGGAGAGGGAAATTAGATAAGGAGATACAATATAACCCAAGCTCTTCAAAGCAGTTTTGGAGTATGCTGTCAAAAGACTCAGTTGGTACAAGACCGGGATAAATATCGACGGAAAAACGCTTTACAACCTTCAATTTGCCGACGATATTCTCCTCATTGCAGACGATTTACACAAAGCTTCTTCTTGCATCATCTTCTTGGAAAGGTTGGTGATCCAAATGGCAATTGTAGCTTTGGAAACTGCTGCACGGAAAATTTCTGCGGGTGAGCGGTCAAACCGCCTCAGGTCTTTCAGTCAGGAGTTCTGGCGCCTTCCTACTGCTCTTTTTCCCTGTGCTTTATTGTGCCATGACCCAGATATTTTATTTGCCTCTCTTTGACTATTCTTAGCAAATGTTTTTGTTTACTCATGCACCGAAGTACCTCATTGTTGGTAACTTTTTGTACTCATGAAATTCTCAGCATCCGTCTATATATATATATATATATATATATATATATATATATATATATATATATATATATATATATATATATATATATATATATCTTCTTCTTCTACGGCACTACAGCCCAAAATGAGCCTTGGCCTCCTTTATTTTTTGCCTCCACCCTTGTCTGTCTGTGGCTGCTCTTCTCCATACACGGACTCCTAAAAGTGCTTATATATATATATATATACATTTTAAAGGCATCTATTATTTCTTTCTGTTTTATAATCCATTGTTTAATTTTCACAGCCATACAGCAAGACAAAACTGATTATTCTAATTCTTAGCTCCTGATCTTGTAAAAAATGTTTTCATGTTGGGATTTCTAGCAAATGAATGTTTTCATTTTAGGAAAATGAAGAGATTTGCAAAAGAATAGGAATAAAAGATATCAGAAAATATATATCAAGGTTAAAATCCACATTTACAGAACACACTCAGCACTGATAGATGATCTAAGATAGTGTAGATAAAGAATAGATAGTGTAGATAAAGAATAGATAGTGTAGATAAAGAATAGATAGTGTAGACGTATGGGAGGGCTCATGTCCAGCAATGGACGCAAGAAGTTGGATGATGATAATGCTGATGAATGGAAGTTACATTTTTTGTTAATCTGCCCTTCATAAATCAAAATCAATTGCTTAATATTTTGGTTTTCTCTCGACGTCTACCTATATTCACACCACTTAATCCTAATTATTTAATTGCTCAATGCTTAATAATAATACTCCTGATTATCAAGTAAAATGTTATTTAACGTACCATGTATTTAAAACTTACATACACAATAATTGCTTTGCATGTATTACCGATGGAACAAAAAAAGAAATAATTGGAACCAATGACTATTTTGTATAAACAAAATCATGTTAATTGAAAAGTAAACAGAAATCAACGCGCAATCAACAACAAAATATTTAATTACGTAACGTAAGTCAAGGCCAAAATTGTGCTACAACTATTCAATATTATCAATTTATAACAAGATAATATGATATAGAATAGTTTTTATTAAAAAAAATATAGTTGAGATTTTGTAAACGTTTAAGGCAGTAAACAGTTATCGTTATTTTGTAGATTAAGAATAAATCAAATATACACTCACAGATGAAAATATAGTTCTTTTTGTAACTATTTATAAAAGTTGGAAATTCGATATATTTTAAAATAAGGAACTATGTAGTATAGCCCATTATTGACTGAAATTAGTTACATTGACGTTATTACAATACATATATTACTCGATTTTATATAGCGAGTGTACGGTTGATCAGTGGCGCACCCAGAATTTGTCTTAGGGGGGGGTTTTGAAATTTTTTTATGCTACCTCCATGTTGAGTCCCTACAATTTGGGTTTTAGTTTAATTTAAAGTACTAAAGATAGCAGTTCCAAAGATTCAGGTATCTATTATCCTACCTACCAACTAAAACCACCCTCTCTTACTTTTCCGCAGTTGACTGTCGCACGTACCGTACTCCGAAAGTGGGATGGCCACTGTAAGGCTGACGACATTTTTGGAACACTCCCTTCTCTTATCTAGATCTTATCTATTGTTCTGAAGCTATTTTCTTGTGGCATTTTAAAGTAATTACTATTTTAATGGGAATAAGCCAAAATTGAAGGTTAAAATAAGGTTATTGACGTTTGACATTAATCGAACTTGTAAATACAATACATTTTGAAGACTGCTATCGCCGTATTCCCGTTCTCCTCCAGGAATCCTCCCGGTGCAAGGCATGCTCCTCCTCCAAACCTGTCGATTCCATCGCTCTTCTAATTCCTTCATTTCAAGAGCGTCGAGGTCTACCTCTTTTTTTTCTTCCAGGGGGCTTCGATTTGTGAAGTTTTTGGGGCCAACGTTTGTCAGACATTCTCAATTATTGATGTCCAAACTATTTTGAACCTCTTCTTTCTATTCTGTCAATGACTGTTTCTGTAGCATTCATGTTATTTCTTATAGATTCGTTAGTCTTCCTTTCCTGCCTTGATATTCTAGCACGTCTTCTCAAATAATCCATTTCAACTGTCAACAATCTTCTCTTCAGGTCTGCATTAATTGTCCATACTTCAGAGCCATAGAACAAAGAACTGATTCAACCATGGTTTGCCCTATTCTTTTTTTGTTCCTTTTGGAAATGTGGTGATCCCACCATAAGGAGTTCAGACATCCTACAATTTTACGTCCCTGATTACTTCGTGTTTAATTTCGGTTTATCCCAAGCCGTTCTTAGCAATGAGTGGATCTAAATATTTAAATTTTTTCACTTGTTTGATTTCCACGTCCTCGTCTATCAACACTTCAAACCTTGCATCTGAACTGATAATTAAGTAAATATTCTGTTTTCTTCATGCTGACTTGTAACCCCCATTTTAAATATTCTCTCTATAGACACTTTATCACAAATTCTAGATCATAAGAATCTTGAGCTAGGATGACTTGGTCATCCGCAAAGTTTAGGGAGAACAGTACGTCATTTCCTATGGGGATTCCCATTCCCTGGCAGTGGTTTTTCCAATTTTGGAGGGCTGCCTCAATATATAAATTAAACAGTAAGGGTGACATACTGCATCCTTGTTTTAGTCCTTTAGTTTCTTTTATTGGCTCTGATAGTCTATATCCGATTTTTAGGTAAGTAGTGTTATCCCTGTATACTTCTGTGATTATTCCTAAAAGGTATGGACTAACGTCGAGTTGTTGTTAAGCTTGCCACAATTTAAGTCTTGGAACTGTATTATACGCCTTTTCTAGGTCGATGAAGGCTAGATGTACTTCTGTACCAACCGCTATTCTTTTTTATATTAATTGTCGGAGTATAAACAAGTTAACAGTGCAAGATCAAAGATCAAAAATTCAAACGTCAATAAACTTATTTTAACCTTCAATTGCGACTTATTCCCATTAAAATAGTAATTAGATCTTATCTCTGTCATTAGCCCGGTTGGTATTTCTCTTCTTCTTCTTTCTTTTTAATGACTGCTTGGATGTAATTGTCAACACTATTCCATCCCTCCGTATTTCCCGTCATCTTTACGATCATCTCTTACAGTCACAGGGTTCATACCTATTTCTTTATACATTCTGTTTCTCTCCACTGTACATCTATTACACTCCAGCATTGTGTGAGTAACAGTGTCGGAATATTCGCAGTATAGGCATTTATCTGCATCTGTCTTTCTGAACCTATGAAGATACGCCCTAAAACAGACAATCTACCCAGTCCCTTAGGCTCGGGATCAGCATCTTTGTCCACTGAGCAACATCTTCCTTGTTGTTCCACTCTTCTTGCCATTTTTCCATTGATCTTTCCCTTTCTTTTTTTTATAGCTGTTGTCAAATGCTTTCTTCTCCCATAGAGATGTCTCTTTTCTACTGCTCTAACACATGCAGAGGAACACAACCCGTGATAGTCCACAAGGCCGCCGCAGATACAGTCCTGTGGGCGCATGCTACTCGCAACAGACTCGTTCTGTCTAATTTTTTATAAGCCTAATATTAGGTATCTATATCTAAATATAATGAAAAATATTATTAATTATTGCGTATTTATACAATAATTATTGTGCTCTACATATTTAAAGTGGTAATTTAATTATTCAATCAGCGTTTTGGATTTTTTGTATTGTGTGTGAAAGACAAGTTACATTTTTCTACTATTCTTTATATATTGTTTACTTTATATGCCCTGGGGGTTGTTTTAACCCCCAAACCCCCCCCCCCCTGGGTGCGCCACAGCGGTTGATGTGACGATTAATCACCTAACAATATTTGTTTTTTGTGAATTATAATAACTTATCTTTCGAAAATTCTGTATCATAGAAGAACAATGCGGATTTTCACCAGAAAAGAAACGCGGGACCAGATACTGAACACCAGACCGATAGTAGAAAAAACGATGGAAGACTACATATCAATGCTGCTCTGTTTCGTAGATTAAACAAAGGCTTTCGATACATTAAAATGGGATCCTCTTTGGAGTATAATGGGAAATATAGAACTACCTAACAACCTAGTTAACCTAATAAGAAATCCGTATGATACAAAACTCAGCCAAAGTTAAAATACACGGGATATATTCAGAAGCGTTAAAAGCAAAGAAAGGAGCTAGACAGGGCCACATACTATTACCATTATTATACAACATTTATTTTAAATATATAATGAGAAGAGTACTAGACGAATGGGATGGAGGAATCACTATAGGAGGCAAAAAAATTAGTAGCCTGCGATACGCAGAGATGACATACTTATACTAGCAGCGAATGAAGTCGAAATGATTACCATCACTAAACGTCTGCCAAATCAGCGAAGAATTCGGACTTCAGATCGACACTGGAAAAACAAAAATTATGATTGTAGACAGAGCAAATAATAATCTACCGCACATATACCAAGTGGTAAATATATTTGTATACTTAAACTCCTTGATAACCAATAATCCCGATTGCTACTCAGAAATGAATCGTAGACTAGCAATCGCCCGAACCTCAACAGCTAAATTAATTAAAATATGCAAATATTGAACAGTAACAAGGAATACTAAGCTTAGGTTGATCAATGCCCTTAATTTTCCCATTGCTACATACACAGCGGAAACACGGACAATCAAAACAATCGATAGGAAAAATATCGAACTCTTCGAATTGTGGGTCTATAGAAGAATTTTACGCATCTTCTGGACAGAAGGTAGAACCAACCTTTCAATTCTGGAAAAGCTTCACATAAAATATAGGCTATTATAAAAGTAAACTTAGCATACCTAAATTACTTCGGCCACATATCTAGAAGAACGGGGATCATGGAATTATTAGTAGTAGAAGGAAAGCTAAAAATCCGAAGACCAACAGAAAGATCTCCAACACGATGGGCTGACCAAATGAAGACTGGTGGGAAAAAACGGTCCATATGGCACAGGACCGCAGTCAATGGAGACAGCATATATACGCATATGCATATTGCATATAATGCAGTCTCTGTAGGGGTCCAACCATATGCACATTTTTTCTTCGTTAAGCTGGAATCAGACAGCTCGTGCAATGGCACTCTTCGCTGTTTTACATCGACGAAGAGAAACAGAAAAAACGATATTAACGATCAGAAGAAAAGAGACAACGGTTGGCACCCCACGTTACTGTAAAATTAGTAAATATTTGCTTTTTGATAAATATACTCGATCTATCCCAAAATGAATTCGGCCCATTCCGATGGTGAGGATCAAGGACATGCTTCCAAGTTTCTTTTGAACCGGGTCGATTTACTGACAAACAAGGGGATAGCACACGCTGGCCATAAATAACAGTTTTGTCCTATCGCAGGTATCGTAAACCACAAATATTATGAAGAAAAAATGGTATTCCACGCTGTGTTGGTTCGAGTTTTAATATTTTGTCTTTCTATTACGTATTTTTTATTTCTCTTCGCTGATGAAGAACGCCCATCCACGATCTGTGAGATCGCTCCTTTAGACAGGTGGTTTGTGAGCATATCTCGTTCTCACAGTTAAGCGGTGCTTACCGATATCCATAAGAACTCTTCCTCCTAGCTACCATGATAATGTTGGTTTTTATGAAGATAATGTTTATGTACCTTTACGAGATTTTTTCTTACTTTCTGCTAAAGACTTTTTATATCCGGTTAACACTACTTAACAATATCAAATGAGGAGTAGCTAAGCTTTTTATCATTACTATTATAAGAATATTAACACATTCAGCGTTGTACATCTGTCTTATAGAAGTCTTAGACGGTCAGTCATAGCATAAATATTATTATCCAGTATAATTAAATCCAAAGAATTCCACGTATCTGTCATAATGGGTAACACAAGTTGCTTAGAATTTAATTTGCTCACAAACTATTTCATTATATGTCTTTATTTTAAAAGCAGGTGTAACCGCTTGACATTTCCTAATTTAATAAGTTCGATGCTTGTGTTCGATGATTAACTGTCTATGTCTCTTATAATGTATCATATTCGTAGGTATTTATACTTTTGCACTTTTCTATAATGGCTAGTTAATATTATATTATAAATTAAAAATGTTAATTTAATTTTCTTTTCTAAATTTTTCTACCAAGAATGTATTCATGTATATAATATTGTAGAAAATAATTATTATTGGCTTTTTTTATTATTATTTAATCTGATCATTTGTTTATAGCTAAGGCTTCTGTCATAAAAGTTGTACAGATGCTCCATAAATCCTGTAGGCGGAATTATAAATGCAAAGATTATACTTTTTTCCACTTTTAGAATCATCTGTTAGAAAATATAATGTGTCTTATGTACAATATTTTCCAGTTGATATTGATATAATGGATACTTTCTTTGACATATTTACTCTATTGGTACCAATGACAGCATCAGCCAACGATGGAGAGTTCTTTACTTTCCAGGATGATCAAATTCACACATTTAATGGTTGCCATTTTGTTTAACCAAATTACATTTTATGAAAAAAATCTATGTATAAATAATTCGTCAAGTTCTATTCATTTAAAGAAGTTTGGGCTGTTGTATTACTTCAGTTTAGACAGATTTTCCTCTATTATCGTTTGAAAAATCAATCAACTACCAAATATTAATAGTGCATCCATTGGATCTTCTTTTGTACGGAGTATATTCTTTATTGAACATTCTTCTTCGCAATCTTATCGAATTTGGTCAAAACATACCAATGAAATAATTATATTGGTATATTAGTATTTTACTTAAGGTTGTCAAGGACTGTTCGTAGGATATAATTACTTTACCTTACACTAATGAATCTTTTTAAAATAAGTCTAATAAGATCAATAAACACACAACTCTTCCTAAGGACAAAATAAACACAAACTTGTGTATTCTACAGTGATGTAATACAGAAATTATCACGAGAACTAGCCAGCATCAGTGGCAATCAAAATTTCATTCAACTAGAACGAAGAAATTAAATT
Source organism: Diabrotica undecimpunctata (assembly GCF_040954645.1). Lineage (NCBI taxonomy): Eukaryota > Metazoa > Arthropoda > Insecta > Coleoptera > Chrysomelidae > Diabrotica > Diabrotica undecimpunctata. Next base: position 56,999,764 of record NC_092812.1, read on the forward strand.
GCTAGAAATTTCATCACTCTCTGAAGTGTTTGACTGAACGATTAGCACTTGTAGCGTGGCTAAGGTGAGAAATTTTAGTGAAAGTATACTAAACATAAGAATTTTTACAATTCATAATAAAATTATTCGTTTAAATTGTAGCTTATCAATTTTCAGAGTACAATTGGAATCTCAGGTTAATAATACTAAAATCCACAAGGAAAATGAAATTGCTGTAGTTGGCTGTATACTATGATTCAAAAAAGTTTTATTTAAAAATCCTTTATGAAAAGTATTTAATTAAAAAGACCCTTTCGGGCCACATCACACAACGTTTTCGGACTAAAAAACACTTTCGTTAAATTCACACCAGTTATAGTCTTTGTGTACTGTTTTATTAATTTAAGAAACTTAAAGTCAGGTGGAGTTCATTAACAGCCTAACATACCATTTTCTTTAAACTATGTACTACCTCAACTACCTGGACATCTTAACAGACAGTATAATGTTCCATAAATATGATTCTATAATATATTTAATTTGCGTTACGTTTATTAGTTACGTCTAAGTTTTTCTTTACTACATTTATTTCCTTTACTGGAGAGAACATAAAAATTAATAGAAGCTATTGTTTCCTAAATTCAGTTAAATGGTTTTTGTTGTGTGGTCATCTGCTTCAACTACTACATAAGTCAATATTAATGCCCTTTTGTTCGATTAAATACTTGTATTATGCACAAAATCTTTAAGTGTATACTACCTTTATTTGTTTAGTACATCATTGTTTTAACAAAAATAAACTGTTACTTCTTAGACAAAATACAGTTTTGGTAAATTACTACTGACAGTCCCGGCGCTAAGGTATAAGGTGCCCGCCGGCAAAATTAACGTAGACGCCCTTTTTTTTAAATTTAATTATCTTTATTTATTTATTTCATCGTTTAACAATCGTAAAAATTAGATATTTTTTATGAGATTGTTCTATTGACGTTAGATATTTCAAATAAATTACAAGCTCCCTCCATAACCATTTTTAGTTCTTTCAAGACGTTTTAATATCCAGCACTAAAGACCAAAAAATACAATACCTTAAGGATATGTTATTAGTTCTACACTATTCTTAGAGCGATAGATAAAATCTTAAAAAACTTTCCAAAACTTGTTAAGGCGAGATTACATGATATTTCCACGCACCTAATAGTGATTTTTTTATGCAAGTTTTTATGTCCGTTGATATCGATGTGTTTACAATTTTGAAAACATCACTCACATTCGCGCCTTTAGCACTATAGTCAGCAATTTCGTTGCCTTTTATTCCTATGTGGGATGAAATCCGGATGAAATTTATTTCATTATGATTGATATTAGCCTGATAAAGGACAGTTTTAGTTTTTTTAAAGCAGGTTTTTTGGAAACAGTTGTCAGATTCTGTGTATGGCACGAAGTGAGTCTGTTAAGATAATATATTTAACAGTTTATTGTCATAAGGAAGACATTAAGGTATGACAATTTCAAATCGATGCAAATGGTAATTTATTCTTCTATAGAAAGGTCAAGCAGAACGGGCATTTGCTGTGAGGTTTGGGAATTTATCAATAAAAGTATTTCTATAGACAGGATTTCTTGTATCATCCCTAATTTTTGTTGCATACGTTAGACTAAGGTAATCTCTTAATCGGTGTTATACAAAAAGCTCCCAAACATATTCTGAGTGCTGTGTCGTGAATTTTGTCGAGTTTTTTAAGTACTGATTTCGATGCTGAGTTATAGACTATCGCCGCCTAATCTAGCTGTAATCTTATAATAAATATGTATATCATTATCCCACTTTCCATCACACTATCGCTGAACATGTCAAAGATACTTAAACTAAGAAAAAAAAAGAAGAACCCTCCCTTTTACGAGAGAATCGCAAGATATATCTCTCCCTCCCTTCATAATATTTAATTCCCAAAATTGTTTAATCAGACAAATACAGTCACACCTCCTTAATGTACCTTTCCTCCTGCAATATGTGATCTAATTCTTTCTAAATACAATAAACTTGAAAACCTCATGCAACAATTATTCAGTTCTTGTACAACATACTTGCTTAGTTTCCAGATTATTGTGATATCTTTCCAGATTCATCCAAAACTATTGATGGTGTGGGATCACACTGGAGAACTAAACTCAATTCTACAAGCCCTCATTCATATACCTACTCAAAAAATTCCAAAATCTGGCATAATAACAGACCCTCTCAGTGCATTACATAGAATAGTTATATTCAAGTAATCCTATAGGTATTTTAATAAAAGAGCAATTACATTTACATTTACTACACAACGCCGGGCAGCAAGTACGCTTTATATGAGTTCCATCACACATTGGTCTTCAACGAAATGAAAAAGTACATTTTCATGCTAGAGGAGCAATACACAGTGCCTATTCAGTGTTAGTAAACTTAGTGTCTGTTTCGAACTAAAAATCGTTCCTTATAGAAAAAGTGACAAATAAATGAGAAAACGAAATATTTCACAATAAACTCTACACATCGTAAAACCGAACCTTGGTGCGAAATAAACGTGCGAAAAAATAAATTACCAGCTGTTTGTGAACCTCACCTGTTTACGTATAGTTCATAGCAAACTAACAAACAGCTACCTAATCTCCAAATCAAACCGCCCTATTTGTGACTTTGACATTAATGTAACACATATCTTAATCGACAGTTTTAAATATATTAGTGAAAGACAAAATCACTCTATACCTAACCATATAAAAGCAGTCTTAGTGGTACATTGTAAATTTACAAATATGTTTAATTACTTGAAAGATATTGATGTTTTAGACAAACTGTAACTGTTAATGTTATGTAAACTCTATTTACAAATTTTAAAATATGACATCCTTACCAATCTGTTAACCTAATAATTAATCAAAAATACTGTTTAGATTTAAATATCTATGTACTAATTATAGTACAGCTAATAACACATAGTGGTTGATGCTGTCTTCGATAAAATAAGAAAAAAAGACAGTTCAGTGAATTCTTGGTTAAAGCGTTAACCTGACAAGCACATGAGCAAGAATTGCCACTTATATCAATATCAAATCTGGGCTCAAACGCACTACTTATTCACCTACTTCCTAACTACCTACCTACCTATTTCCTACCTACTCAAATGCACCTACTTCCTCATTAGTTTTCTTGCTGTTTAAGGTATCTTCATAAAGAGTTCTATTGAACTGAATTTAAACCAATGCATTTCAGCATTGCATATCGCTGTCCCCTCATTAAGTGTTCCAGATATTGTAACTTCCATATTTTTATTTTGTTATTTTTCGTTTTCTTTGCTTTTTCTCTCAATACTTCCGTATTCGTTTTCTTCTGTGTCTATACTATTCTAAGCATCCTTTTGTAACACCACACATCAAATGACTATAGCTTATTTTTGTGTTCTTGCTTCAATGTCCGGCCTTCAAGTCCATATTTTAGTATTGAAAACACGTAACATATCAGAGCCCTTACTCTCTGTTCTAATCTAAGTTCTTTATTGCAGAGAGTTGTTTTCATTTATAAAAACGCATTTTTTGCTATTTTTATCCTATTCCTTATTTCTGTTTGATCATTATTTTCTGAAATCCAGGTTCCCAGTTATTTTAAACCAAACTGCCCGAAAAGGGCGTAGTAATAAAATTACTTGGTAAATATATTATTATGTTTTAAAAACAAATAACTTTGCATTTATTTAAAATGCTTTATTTTTAATTAATTTACTTCAAATTTCTTTGAAGTTGTTTATAGGTTTTGTGTGAGGAGTTAGGGGCGTAAACGAATGATTTTAAAATAAGCATTTTATATAAAATTTATTTTATCAGAAGCTTTGTCAATTAAGCATTCTATGTATTAATACAGAATATTGTGTGTTTTATTCAGTTTATTGTGCATGTAAAAGAACATTGCCTATAAGTAGTATTAGATATATACTATTGCCTTATAGTATTTGCATTCAACTACCATAAAATTATATTTGGTAAGTAGTCCGCAAATCAGATACCGAAAAGTTGCAAAAGTATGAAAATTCAGCAATACATATTTCAACTGGAAAATGGAGAGATTGTCTTAAGAACAGGGTTAACATATTCCGAATCTTTAAATTCTCTTTTCTGCTTTTGTTGTAAGATTTTTGCGATTGCAGATTCTAGTAGGTTTGCCGAAAGATTTAAATAGTGTAGACACTTATCGAAAGCCTTACATCGACACGAATCAAGCAGAAATCACATGAAAAGCTTTCTAAAATGGAAAGAATTAGAAAAAATATTAAGCAGTTAAACTACTATTTATTGTCAAGAACAAATTATAGCGCATATGAAGAGCAAACATGTAATAAAGATTTTAACAAAATAGAATAGAAATAAAATTTGGCTTTTCGTGGATCATTGGACAAATTAAAAGCTAGAAATAATTGCAATTTTTTAAAACTAGTCGAATTGGTAACGGAATTTGACTCGATAATGGAGAGACATATTGACAGAGTACTTACCAAAAAACACAAAACCTACTAGGTACTTAAGTAAAGACACACAAAATGGACTAATCGACATGCTAGCAAATGCAATAAGAAATAAAATATTATCATCCGCTCAAAAAAGTAAATGTTATTCAATTATATTAGACTGTACACCAAATGCCTGTAAAATAGAACAAATAATAATAATACTAGCCTTTGTTTCTTGCTCAAATGACATTGTAGAGATCAGGGACACTTTCTTAGGATTTATCGAAATTGATGATTCAAAATGGTAAAATGGATTGCAAAATTTAAATTTAACAAAAAATTTTTGGCCTTTTTTTGTTCCCTGTGCTGCGCACACATTGAAATTTAACAATCAATGACGCTGCATATGTAAATAAATAATCTTTTATTATAATTCATATCAAATTTAACTTTTAAGCAACTATCGGGTACGCGTTGAGTAAGTAGCCAATGTTATTCGTCTTTTACGATAAATATATCAATTAAGACAAATTTATAATGCTCTTTCAGAAATTTTAAAAAATGATGAACTGTAATAATGAAGTATAAGTAAAAATGTTATGCCTGAAAATTAAAGATATTAAATTTATTTGCACTTGAATAATTTGGTAAAATACGATTTACTCGATAAGATTAATCCAGTTTGTTAAGCTATTCAAGAGAAAAATATAAATATTTCGTTAGTTCTGAAGTCTATTGAGAATTTAAAAACTTATATTTCTAAATATCGACATAATACAAATTATAAACAAAATTTTTGAGGTTACAAAACAATTAAGTGAAGATATGGATAGAGTGAGATAAATTACGAAGATTTAAGAAAACACTGTAATAATTTACAAATATTTTTGACACATGGTGACAACAAAGATGTTAACTACATAAATCTGTTCGATGAAATTTTGATATATAAATTTTTAGTACAAATGTTACAATAATTAATTAATTAGTTGTTGGAATAGCTTGCTGCAGTGATCTTCACGTGGAGCATTATTTTCATCGGAATGAGACAGCCAGGATCTGTCGCTACCATATGAAGACAACAAATACTATTCTTTAAAAATGCGTCAATCAAATGGAACAATGCCTGTGGGTTAGCAAAGATAGAGAGTTGCTAAAGTCTGTTATTCAACGAAAAATGTCTTACCGAGGACACATAGTAAATGGAAATCGGTATAGACTACTGCAACTGATATTTAAAGGCAAAATGTGGATGTGTAGGAAGAAAACAGATTTCTTTGCCGTGAATGGACTCACATATCAAATGCAGGAAAATTATTTCATGTGTCTATATATGTGTGTAAGCCATAGTAAAAATCTGAACAGAAATATCCCGCGAAATAAAAGTGCAATGGGGAATGAGACAAAATATATTGTCGCTTCTACTTTTTGTCGAAGCTTGGAATTAATCGTAGGATTAATACGAATAATTGAGTCTTTTGAAATATGGGTGTTTAGACGAAGTCTTAGAATATAAGAATATCATGGGTTGACAGAGTTACTAATGGAGAGGTACTGAAAAAAGAAAGCTGAAATGCCTGGGTCGCATAATGCGTGGTGCAAGATACATCATTCTACGTACATATATGCACGGAAAATCAGTGGGCAAAAGAAGTATCGGAAAAAGACGTATATAGTTACACCAGCCCGCTTTGCTAAGCTACTGATTGCCGATTCTAACGGCAAAGATCTAGATGTTCTGACGTCACGAGGGGTCTAGAAACCTGTCGAACGAATTCGCGATTCCGCTAGGAGACTTCGATGAAATTCCAGAACAACGGGACAAATATAAATAAAGATAAATTAAATTGTAGGGAGATTTGAAGGAGAGGTTTGGATGCAGTTCGGGTCAACTCTTTAGAGCGACTGTTTTAAAAAATAAAATACCCATGATGACCAACTTTCTCAGCAAATATGGTACCTGAAGAAGAAGTTTTGTCAGTTCGTCTAAATCTTTAACATATATGTATTGGCCAAATACGAGCATATAAGTAAAGTACAGTTCAATTGAAAATATTTGCGATAAAATATATGCAAAGGAAATTGCATATATGCATTAGCGGAGAAATGAGAAGTTTATTAGCAGAAAAAGTTAACATTGTACTAAAGAGCATCGACGATGTTCCTTAATACTTTTTTTTAATCTCTGGATGATTTAGATGTTGTTTGACTTGGCCCAGCTCCAGAACTGACAATTGTACGTCCATGCTGGTCTAAGTATTTGTTTATGTATTAATAATTTATTATTCTAACACATGCATACTCATATCGGATATCTAATTCCTTACTCTTTACGTGGACTTTCTAGCGAAGTCTAGCATGGAGTATCATACCCAAGTATTTTGTGTATGCTGCATATGATACTTAGGTTTTATTTATCCTTAAGTTTTCAAATTCTCTTTTCTGTAAAGTTTACATAAATTTATTTACTTTAATTTTCGGTCTGCTAAATACCACTGGAATTACTGTTTGGCCAAGTACACTTTTACCTTGTAAAATAAACTATTTTTAAGTATTTGGTCGATCTGGCTGAAATCTAGCACACTTTAGTAACTCATGAATTGCCACAATTTTAAGTACATAGTTATATTACATGTCATTATGCAAACAAATCAAAAGTTATTCACATTTTTATTTATAACTTTATGTAATTTTTTCAAGAGACGTTTTATAGGCAAAAAATGTCTTTTTCACTTTTTATGATTGTTTTAAAAAAGCAAAGCAGAATCAGCTGTACTTCTTCACAAATTTGTCATAAGCCACCCCTCATATAATACCTTTTAGATCTTTCAAATAGGTGTTTTAGTGATTTTTACGTGAAATCGATCATTTTTCACATTTCACAGAGAGAGTAGCAATTATGTTATTCTAAACCCCGTCTTGTAAAGAGTCTTGACTGTATTTTTATTTTTAAAACAAAAAATAGGTACCCTTTTTTATAATCTGTAAAGAATGCGGGAGAATACGTAAGTCTTAAAGTTCGGGACCCACCTAATCTCTGCTCAAGTTATTCCACTTACAACTGTAAACACATTAGACTACAATGTAGTAGATTTACATAAAAGAACGCAATAGCTTTTTATTAGATGAATTTCACACGTGTTGAGATTTTTTTTTTTTCGATATTCTAATGATCAGCCTTTTTAAAAACTATGTAAACCACTTTTATAGAGTTAAAATATTGTTGAAATATTTATTTCTTGTACATATCAGTTGTAGGCAGAAAAAGTATAGAACAGAAAATAATTTCATCGTATTGAATTAACTATTTTATTTTATCAAATTGAAGTATTATGAATGATATACATTAATTGTATTTTTACATAAATATATAAATTTCTGGTTTAATATAAAATCTTTTTTAATTGCTGAAAAGTGAACTGTATTAAGATAATAATAATAATTAGCCTAGTAATCTCATGACATGATTTGACTATTCTGCTCCATTCCTTTTTGTATATTGCTTTCATTCTCCAATTTGTGACGTTGAGTCTTTTTACATCATCTACATCCATTTTACACCTTGTACTGGGTCGACCTCTTTTCTGACGTCCTCAAATTGTAGTTGGCCGTAGTATTTTCTGTAGTCTACTCTCTTGCATTCTCTGTATGTGCCCTAGCTATCTTAGCCGTTGGCTTCGTATGACTCCTAGTATGCTGGGCCACCCATACAACTCTCTCAGATCTTCATTTGTTTCTTACTGTTTTTTATTTAATGTCAATGGCTCTCATGAATAAGTTACTATAGGCCTCATAACCGTTCTGTATATTCTTAATTTGGCACCTCTAGATATGCATTTATTTCTTAGTAACCTATCTAATGCATAAACACACTTGTTGACTTTCAATTGTCTGTTTTGGACTCATCTATATTATTTGGTGTTCGTGTTATAATTATTATTCCTAGATATTCGAGCCCCCCCTCAACTTCCTCAAATCTATATGTATTACGGCTTTTTCTTCTAATTCTTTAAGTATCCCTATCACTTCCTGTTTGCTTCTCTTACTTGTTTAATGATCTATAATTTCTTTTTACACACAGACACTGATTATCTCTTTGTTGTGATACAAAGGCCTTTTTTTTATGAGGAGTTTAAAGATTTCTTCTGGTAACGAAGGTCAGATCTACCAAAGATATTGGTTCTGATTTTAGTATTTAGTATACACATAATTAGCTCACTACCTCAAAAATTTAGTTTCCTACTTTACTCTTTTATGCGTTCAGTTTATTGTCCCAAGTACCGTTTCTTTAGTCTGCATGGACTTCCCTTCATTCTCTTGCTTGGCGCAGGCTTGCGACAATCACTTTCTGTTGTTCTGACGTTCTGCTTAAATTTATCTTTAATCAACTGCAGAAAACTATTTTATCTCGGCTATCAACCTATAGACTCGTATGCCCTCCATCCGCTGCCAGCTGCGATTTTTTTCGCTATAAACTGCTCTTAAGAAAGAAGTTAAGTAAGTAAAAGTGACCTTAAGGGACTCTTTCTCGTCCCGTATCAACCTAAAATATCCGTTTATGAGTTGACTGCCTTGATATCGAGAAGCATACGAAGTTTTATTAGGGTATATTATATGAAGCCCATTTTATTCCGGAACACCCTTTTGTCACGATAATTCTTGATGATATCAACTGGAGGATCCCTTCCATAGCCACAATTTTTTGGTTAGTGGAAAGATACAGCTCTTCTCGTTTTATAATTTTTTTCGTCGACAGTAGTTTTGGTGGACGCAGTCCACTCAGGCTCTGTCGTGTCAGTTCTTCTTCGAGAGTACTTTTTAATTTCTATCGTATGATGGCATTGCTAATATCAAGGTGCTCTAGATAAGCGTTGCCGAGATACCTCAAGTTTGTCGGCGTTTTGTGTTAGTGGATGCAAATCGTCCTCTCATGTTGGTTTCTGTCCTGCTGGACATCCTTTTTGAAAGTAGTTTGATTAATTTTTAGACTACTGCGTTTTTAACTTTTTACTGGAAACAGAACTCCCAATTAAGTATTAGTATGAAAGGAGATGCAGTCTGGTGCCTCTAGTGGATCATTCGAGACAGTTCTTTTAGACGCGCAATATTTTTCTTCCATTATTTACTTTCTGAAATTCTGGGAAAAAAATCTAAGTGTTTCCGTCTTTTGATAAAATTTATTACTGATTTTTATTTGTAATTGCAGTTATGTTTACGTTGTTCCTGTTGTATATTTCAGTATCAAAATTGGTAAAAGCGGTCAGAAAAATAGGTACTATAAGTAATTCTTCAGCTGTCATATTGCACTATTGTTGAAGATTGCGTAGCTAAGTTAGGTTTTTACGCAATTTTCACAATATCACAATCTTTTGCCTTCCTTTTTTTCCTGTATGATAAGACAAAATAAATATGGTATGTGGGTCATCTACCATGAACATCAGACAGTGGCGAAGGAAAGTATCCGACAGGGCAGAATGAAAGAACATTGTTAAGCAGGCCAAGACTCACAAAGGGTTGTAGCGCCATTAGAAGAAGATAAAAGATGTGGGTCACATAATTATGTGTCCAAAATACCTTCATTTCTCTTGTCTTTATAGTGTTCAGCAGCTGACGTTCAGTGTCCATTAACGTGAGAACACTCTCGTTGGAAGTGTGCAAGATCCACAATATTCTTTCATTCCGGTGTTCAAACGATTCTAATTTGTTCAATGTTGTTGCACTCTCGCAATATACACTTGCATATCTCGAAACACAAAAAAAAGAGATTCCAGTAATTATAACACTTCAAAATCATAGTAAAAAGATTTAATGACAAATTATTGTTACAAAGAACTGGTTTCTATGTAATAAATGCCTTACGTGATAGTTCAATCCATGTTATTATCTCCTCATCAGCTGCCTATTTAAAATGACTGAGACTTTCGACTTTCTCACGATCTATCCAAATTTTCTATTGAGCTATATTTATATTGCTAACTGTCATCCCTTTTATTTTCTTAGTACTAATTTCAAGACCTTTTCTTTAACCGTGTTTGAAGTTAGTCTTTGCTTTCTAAGAATGGCTATATCATCAACAAATCTGATATTATTAATTATTTCTTCACCAACTTTTTTCTTTTTGGTCTACCAACCAAGATTTTCTTGAATATTTCCTCGAAATATAAATTAAAAAGATTTAGCGATAATACACAGTCTTCTCGTACCCCACGTTGTATGGACAGTTTATTTGTGCAGCCGTCTTCAGTTTGTACAGATGCTACTTGGTTTTAATATAGTTAAATTATATATAATTTAATTTTACTAGTCTTAAATCATAGTTACCCAATCCTGTCGTTTCCATGCATTTAAAAAATAGATCATGTTGAACTTGACCAAATGCCTTTTCGTAGCCAATGAAACAGATATAGACGTTCTTCCGATATTCACACCTTTTTTGAAGGAGAACTCGCATACAAAATAGGGCCTCTTTAGTTCCTAAGCCATTTTTAAAGCCAAACTGTTCATCACCTATGTGGCTTTCAAATATACGTATTTTGCCTTCATTGTAGATTTTATTAAAGGTGATTAAGCAGGCGACTCTCTCCTCGTTCAGAAGTTTAAACATTTCGACGGAAATTTGAGCTGGTCCAGGCGCCTTCTTATTTTTTGCTTGCTATCTCGTTATTACAGAGTTTTCTCGACTGTTATCTTGGATAAGACCAGTGACATATCCTTTTCGTTCTTTGCAATGTCGTGTTTTGGTTTTCTAATGTAGTAGGTATATTTGAGTTTTTTATGAAGATTGAAGCTGTATTAAGATTCTATATATCATGACCTTTGCCTTTCTATAGTTTCTCTCTTTGAGTATCATGTTGTTGGTGTTTACCATGCCATCCGAGATAAAAACATTTGAATAAATTTATAAAAATTATAAATAATATCTTGACCTCGGCTATGAATTACTTCCATCGAATTTCTGGTATTTGCAGAATGATATGCAGAATTTTCAATGACAACTGTTTATTTTAAACGGTTTTTAAACAAATATAATATATAGTATACAGATAAGATCTTGTCTGTTTTACGTAGATTATTTATTATAAAATAAAAGAAAAGTAAAAATTAAGAACGTCTTGAAAATCGACAGCGAATGAAAAAAAACTTTAAAAATAGATCTTTAACAACATTGCTAATTGTCCAAATCCTTTACCTTGTAAATCTGAAACTTCATTTAGAAATTTGAATATCAAGGTGGTCAAACAGAAGAAGATCAGGTGGTAATAAGCGGATGGTACCTAGGAACTTCTAGAAACTTCTAGAAATAAGTGGCGCAAAATTGACCAAAAAATGTATTTATTCATTACTCAAAAATATAAAAAAAGGACGCATACAAACATCACTAGGCTAATAGCTAAATAGAATGCGGTCCTTCATTAAATCAAAATAAAAGATAATTAAAAAAATAAATTAATTACTGCTTAAAACTTCAAATTTAAAGGCTTGGGACTAAAATTTGTCAAACCGGTAAAAGCTATTTGGTTCTTATGTAATATTCCCCATTACAAATTTCACCTAATATATGTACTTTTAATGTTCTCAAATTGTCACTCCACATGCATCCTTCCAATTTAAATTAAGGTCGGCCACCTCTATATACTCAGCAGAGTTATATGCAATATTACAAGCCCTCATTCATATCAAAAGTACAAAACAGTCTTCCTCCGTCATTATCTCAGATTCTCTAAACTCGTTAACAACAATTGATCAACTATTCACTAAGAACCCTATAGCCTTATTTATCAAGAAAGAACTTGCAGCCTTACAAGAAACTGGTTCCGAAGTCAAATTTATATGGGTTCCATCTCACATGGGAATACAAGGTAATGAAAAAGCAGACCTCCAAGCAAGGGAAGCTTACAAAAACGATCATGCTACAATAGTGTCAAAGACTATTTCCAGTGATATAAAACAGTTCGTCAAAGAAAAAGTGATCAGTGCGTGGCAAAATGAGTGGAATTTATCGGAATCTAAACTAAAAGAAATTAAATCGACAGTGAGTCCGTGGCGCCTAGTGAACTTAAAAAGAGCTGATCAAGTCAAAATCTCTCTACTTCGATTAGGTCATACCAACATTACACATAAGTACCTAATGAATAAGGAAGACATTCCAGTGTGTGAATACTGTCAAATCAACATTACTGTTAAACACCTCCTAACAGAATGTGGAAAATATACAGTCAACAGACAAAATAACAATATTTCCAACAATTTAAAAACAGTATTAGGTGAACATTTAAACATCAAAGACTTAATTAATTTTCTTAAAGATACATCTTTATATAATTTAATCTAATGTAAAAACTAATGTCGCTAATGACCCAAGTGGTTGAAGCGACTATTTTCTTTGTAAATAAAAAAAAAAAAAAAAAATGTTCTCAAAAAATTCGTTATTTTCTAATAATTTAAATAACAACGAAATTTAATAATATAATATACTTTATTATATAAATTGTCTAAATAAAATATTCACGCACCTTATTCAAGAAATTTTAGGTTAATGATTCCATGTTTATTTAACCTTGTAGCATGTGTTTCTAAGCAAAAAAGGCCAGTGACCAGTGACTCTTAGGTCGAATCCTTTTCTTGCCTTGTCGGCAAAAAGACGATGAAGAAGGAAGATTTATGACCTATTGACAAAGGGTGGCTCCGTAAGTAGGCTGGCATTAAAACTGCAGAGGTGATGACGTATTGATGAGCACCTGCTGAATGCCTGCTCCAGCAAAAGAACTCTAGGAAGATAAGAAAATCTTTCTATATTTTATGATTTAAACCAAAGAATAAACAGCATAAACTAACGACACCAGCCATCGTCACAACAAAAATAATAATGCCTTAAAACTCGGTGTTTGGTTTTATATACCCGATTGCCAGACTAATTTAAAACTGAATGGTAATACAGACATTTTTAGTGGGTACTTAAACAAGGAATGGAGCTTAGTTTATAATACGTAGTTTGTATCGTGAGAAAAAATCAGTGCTTTTAACATCATCACAGGCAAAATTGATTATAGGGGGAAACGGAAATACTGCAAACTTAGACGTCGTAGTAAAAACACAGTCTACGAGATAGTGTAGCCACATCTTGGTACAACATAATCAAAATTTTGAGGACTAGGAAAAGGAAACGCTACACAAGATGTTTGAAATCCAAAACATATTATTTTTAAAACTGGTACTATTCTTTTCTTAATAAGAAGTAAAATAAACTGATATGAGCTAATATGTGCATTTTTTGCAAAACATTCATAATAAATATGTAAATCGTTTAGAGTATATAAAATTTTATAATGATAGTAGTCGCATTATATCCACCATTTGACTGGTGTGTTAAGTTTCACGTTTTATGGTCGATATTTATCTATGATTTTTTGGTGTAAACTATTAAATTTTATTACCAATAAATACTAAATAAGACAATTGTTTTAGAACCACATTGAATTTTATATGAAATTATATTCTCTGGATTACGTTTGTGTATGTCGATTTAATTAAAATATCAGTCAAAAATTATTGTATAGAAATTCATTTTAGTTTAAGCATAGAAAGTAGACATTTGATGTACTGTACCGTTGACTCACTGCCGGTCAATAAAAACAGGAGGAAAAATTTTAAAGATCTAAAAAAACGGATAAATATATGATTATCATCATTATTTTTGACTTTATACATGTAAAGGATCACTTCCCTAATTATAGTTCTCCATAAGTTTTTATCTTGGATCATACCAATATAAACCGACATGTCTTACTTAAGAGTCTCCCCCAAGTCTTATTTGGTTTTCGTTTTCTACTTCTTCCAGGTGTTACTTTCTACACAGCTTTCTACAGCTTGTCAAACCTGGGAACAGCTTTAAAAAGCCTACAATCAGCACGCCCATTTAATTAGCAGAAAAATTACAGGAAATTAGCTAGTAAGAGAAGTAAGTTCGAGCTGTAAAGTACGTTTAAAAATCAGATAGATTCCGGTGTTCATCTATTTCTTTCTTACCGAATTCTTTCTCTGTCTGCTCTTTGTGCAGATGGGTAAAATTTCGAAAGTCGTTCCTAGCCTGGTCTTTCCTAGACAAATAATACGTTCAATGTAGAACCCGCTGGTTTCTCTGTAAATTATAGTAAATAAGTAAACTATATTTAAAGTAAGTGACATAAAACAGCGTATTATATATTATACATTGCGTTAAAACCTACACAGTTAAAATATGCGTGACAAAGGTATAAAACAATTGTATAGGGTTGACAATAATTATAGATTATACAAAGCGACAAAGTTTTTAAACGATAAGAACAAACCTATTAGCAGAGACGCATTTAGAACTTGTTAATTAATTAACCGTATAACAGATATAAGAAACCAATACATAAACATATTTGAATATAACAGCAAAAATTTGTTTAATAATGTAATGATTCTACGAAACAAACGTACGTGTGTAATAGCATCAATGTATGGCATATAAAAGTTGTACTTTAGCACATGGGTTTAGTAGCTGAAGCTACCAGCGCTAACAAGAGTGCAAGCGACTTCACCTTGGACAGGCAGAAACAAAGTGATAAGTTGAGATGAGCAACTTCTCATGGAAGCGTTACATTCCGGAAATATAGGTTAGAGCTATCATAAGCTACCATAATGTCATTTAATTCTTGCAACGAGTGGCGAGTTCTGCTAATTTAATTCGTACTACCAGCAATTAGATGGGGTTGTAGGTACGACCTAGAAATAACTCTTTCATTTAATGTTTTATTAATTTTTATGAAGATTGATGGAAGTTGAAGATTAGCAATTCTTCGTATTGGGTGATTAACGTACTCGAACCATCTTAATATATGCTCTCTCATTTTCGCATCAATTGATGCCACTCCTAGACTTTCCCTAAAATACTCATTTTTATATACTAATGACAATACACCATTTAGTCTATTATGCATAAATAACCGATGCAATTCTCATCAAAAACGGTAACAGATTTGGATAATAAAACGAGTCTATTTTTAAATCGAAGTTTTATTAACTGTAAAGGAGAAAGTCAATGTCAACAAAATAGAATAAAAGTGATAAAAATATGTAGAATTTTGTAAACGAAACTTTTTCATTGTTGGGTGCCGATGGCAGAATCAATATGTACAATTAGCACCCATCGATTTTGATTTTTATTAAGTCAGTGATAATTTTATTTGCAAACTAACTGTTCGTTTATTTGTCTACTATTAATGAATCGAATTGAACCTATAAAGTTAATAAGGTTTTTCGGTATTTGTGTGAAAGAAAGATTATTATATATAAATAATTCACGATATTTATAGTATTAATTTAATTATAAACTAAAATTCAATGCTCAATTCTAACTATATTTTTTCACTGAATATTGGTGCTCTCCAAAGATTAAATTACAACTAGCTTACGACTAAATAATACAATCTATAATATGATTTGATGATTAAAACGGTGAGTGAATTGAGAATGGATATACATATAGGGAAATATCTTCAGACTGCACCTCTCTCTGTCTAAGAACTGCCTAAAAAGTATTTATCAATGGTGAATAATTGTTAATTTGTTAGATGGCTAATGAGATTTCCTTTATTTTCATATTTATTGATTTAAATAAATCTTAAATACTTTATCCAAAATATGAAAAAAAAGTGCTTCAGAACTCTTGAAATAAGGTGTTGAAGAACAGCGTTGATATTTCGTTAACCAATCAATACAGTTATTCAACTAGACTTACAAACGTGGACTGTTTAGCAGGTGTTAGACATAGTAACTTACTAGTAAATCAAGGCATACAACTCTTCGAACACAATTTTGGTAACTGGGAGATAAAAATTAAAAATTCGTGAAAGTTGATCACTACGTCTTCTAGTATGAAACTTATTGGTCTATTTGTCCTCTTTCTTCCAATTAGTAGCACAGCTTCTGTTTTTTGGAAAGTAAGCTAGAGTTCTTGTTCTTTTATTCATTCGCTGATCTTTTCCAATACCTCTTTGCTATCATCAGGCCATCGTTTGTTCGCTCTTTACTATCAGTGCCAGGCCATCTGCGTACGCAGTTAGTTACTAGTCTTCTGGTACTTTTATTCTGAGGATTCCATCGTAAAGTATGTTCCGCTATAGTGGTCCTAAAACAGATCCCCGGTGTACGCCGCCTGCTATATCATATATTTTAGAGTCTATGTCAATTATAGTTCTGTTAGTAAAATCGCTCGCTGTCATAGTTCGGATGTATTTTTCCTTGAGTTCCTCAGTTACCCCTGGTACCCCAGGAGCTTGCCCATAATATCCAGCAGACATAATGGTCTTTAGGAGCTTGGGTCTTTATCATCTTTGTCTAAGTTTTGTATAAGGCTAATCTTCCTTGCTTCAATTCGTCTGGGAAAACTCCTTTTTCGATGGTCTTGTTTAGTACCATAGCGATTTCTCTTGGAAACTCCTCAGATAAAACTTTTATTACTTCAGCAGACAGTGATCTGGACCTGGTGTTTTGTTATTATTTAGTTTTCATGCAACATTTAGCAGCTCTTCTATGGTAATTTCTTATACGTTGGTATCTTCTTCAAACTCATCTATCCATGTAGTCTTTCCTTGCTTTGGAAATAGAATCTTTATTGTATATTTTCTGATTTATACGCTTTTCCTTAAACATCTTATTCCACTGTCTTCTTCTGTTCTTTTCTTTCTCTTTCTGCTAGATCATTAAACAGCATTCCTTATTTTCTACCTCTAGTTGTATGTCTTCTTGTTGTATTACAGGTATTTCTTATCTCAGCTATCTCATCTGTTCACGAGTACATTTCCTTTATTTTCTTCTTATTACTTTTTTTCTTCCTTTTATAAAATCTCTTACTGTCCATTCCTTAGCACCTAGAGAAGACAGAAACATTTTTATGCAGACACGTAGTTATTTAGTCACTTTTTTAATTTGTATAGTATCAATAATTCCAGAGTTCGCAGCTTTTCTTTTTGCTGCTACTTTGTCTACAAGAAAACTAATATACGTACACCATTCTCCTTTCTTATAAGATATTTCTCCAGAATCGTTTACTTCGCCCTCATTAAACAGCGTTGATTATCTTATAAATTATACGTATATAGGTATATACGTAATTATAATTTGTATTGACAATGGTCATTTTTGCTGCTGCTTTGGAAGAACACAGCAAAGTTGCAATTTTCCTTGTATACAATACCAACCGATGCGATGAAATTTAATTTAAAGTGACAATAAAACCAATCAAATTACAGTTTTTAATAATCACACTTAAACGTTAAGTTCTATATCTGAAATAGTGGATGCTGTCAGTAAAAAATTACAGATGCCTAGAAGAAAGATTGTTGGTGAGTTAATGTTATTGTGAAACACTTTGTTTAACAAATCGTATTAACAAATATGATAAAATAACAATAGGCTATTGACTTTTATTGTTTAGGGATTATTATTGTGTTTAGTAAATAAACAACCATATCACTGTCGTGTTAAATCTTAACGAAATGCCCGATTTATTTAATTTTTATATTACACGTTTTATAAGATACTCGACGAATGTTTAAGACGTTAAGAAAAGCAAATACGGATATCAAATCTATGCGCTGACTCAAAATAAGTTAAATATGAAAAATGATTAGGAAAATAGTTTTTAAAAATTCCAAATAAATAAACTCCTTTGAGTATTATTTATGTTAACAAATTCATTAATATTTTTCTAAATTGTCTTTGTGACTTATTTTATTTTATTAACGTTTTTGACAATTGAACGCAACCTAGAGATTATAAATACTTTAATAAATATATAAAATTTAAAAAGTTTAAAAAAAACTAACTAAATAACATTAATTCTTATACAAAGCACGTGGTGTTCGTGTGTATTAAGGTATAAAAAAAATTGCTTATTACAAGCTTAAATTTTTATTTTAAGAAGATCTTTTCGGAATTAAATCACTCCATCATCAGTTAAATAAAAAGTTGTTAAAAAACATTGTATGGCCACTTAAAAAAAAACTTTCGAAGGACATCCGTATTAAAATATAATCCTCATGGTTTTATCAAGGTAAATGCAATAGACTTAACTTATTGATTATTAAAAACTGAAGATGGGGGCATCTTACATGACCCCCTGTAGCTGGTGAAGTTTTTTCGACTTACATTACCTCTGATCTGTTCTGGAGTCTTGGGCTAACTGTTCTTCTTTTAAAGTACAAAAATTTTCGTTTCAAAATTTATTTTAAAACCAGTGTAAAAACTTCTTTAGAAAAATAAGGGGTTTCATTTAATTTACATTTAAGGAGTATTAATTTATAATTAATATTATGTATTTATATAAATAACATACAAATACATTACAATTTAAATATTTATTTCGAAATAATAGTAAAATTCTCATTATAATATTCTCATTCTCAATAACTCATTAACTCCCATAATTTCAATTAGTTATATTACATGTAATTATTCAAAAAAACAAACATTTATAAATTACTGCAAAAATAAGGGGTTTGTTGCAACTATCTCGGTGAATTGTTTATATATTTTAATTTAAAAACTCACAGATTAAAGAACTTTTTAAGATCTACAACTTTTGTTGGAACGATTTTTCTCCAAAATGTATCAGAAACATTTTATAGACAAAAAAATTATTTGTTTCCTTTTGATGATTGTTTAAAAAAACAAAAAACGGTTTGTCATCGTCATCAGCTATCTCTCATAAAAGGCTACGGGGTTAAACAGCCCCTTTAAAATGTTCATTATACAATTTACAAATCAATCCTGTAAAATTTTGTAGAATTTAAAATAAAACAAATCAGGTAAAGTCGCCAAATTGCTGTTTATATTTCCTATTCATTAAAAAATGTATTTTACTGCCTGTTCCTGCCTGCTACTATTAATATGAGTAGAAAACGACTACGAGAAATAAATTTTAATCTTTTAAGTGCCAATCACCTGGAAAGTTTAATGTCGGTCATGTGTACTATTTGTGTTTTATTATAGCCATTGTAAATCACTATTTATTACCTAATAACAGTTTAGTAACACATAAAACTTTATTTTTATTTGAAAAATTTGAATTATTTAAAAAAAACCTGACGGAAGATAAAAAATTATTAAATCACACCCTTATATGTATTTATTAATGTTTGTTAAATAAGTTTTATTTAGAATCCAACAGTCCTTGAAATCATGTCGTTTTAGATGGCTGTACTTCCTGGGTGATTTCTCTTTCTAGTAAGTTCTAGGGTCTTGAAACTACTGCGTCAAAGGACAATAAGTGTATTTACAATACACCAGGAAGAAAGAAATTACAATAATAATGAGCGATTTAAATGCAAAGAAAGGTAAAGGCTGATTGGACAATACAATAGGTGATTGTGGTTTCGGAACAAGAAATGCTAGAGGCGATAGATTGGCTCAATTTTGTCAAGACGAGAACCTAGCGATTACGAATACATGGTTTCGATTACGACTCTGTATACTGTATACGTGGAGGTCATCACAGGATAAGGAACAAAATCGCATTAGAAATCAGATCGACTTTATACTATCCAATCTAAGATCTAGAAAATTCATTATAAGCGTTGACTTACCCTGTGAAGCAGATGTTCCATCAGACCATATTCTCCTTGTCTCGTCTCAAAAATGGAACTGTGATAAAATCCAAAAGTTCAAGTTGAATACTCAGTTGCTCAAGATAAACGAAATAAGTGCTGAGGCTTTAATAGGCTTGTATAAATCAAGAAATGAAAAGATTAACATTAGAAATGGAAAACACTGAGAAGGTGAACATTATGTGGAGCAAAACCAAAGATTCAGTTATAAAGACACAGAACGAAACTCTACAAAAGAAAGAAGAAAGCCGAAAACCTTGGATGACTTAATAAATACTGGAAATCATGGAACAAAGGAGAAAATTTAGGAACAAAAACCCAGATAAATACAAAGAAAAACATAAATTAACAAGGAAAAAAATAAAAGAGGCTAAAGAAAAGTGGATGATGGAAACATGCATTGAAATGGAGGAATTGCAGAAAAAACATAATCATTATAATTTACATAAAAGAGTTACGGCTTTTTTCCATGATTGATCGCAGATATGTAAGGTTATCTACTTCTTTGTCTTCCATTTATTTTAATTTTAGTATTTTGTATGTTTTTTTTTGTATTTACCTTAAGGCCCATTACATTCGAGTATTTTGCAAGCTTGTTCTGCATATGGTTGATGTGTTTGGATAGGAGACAAATGTCGTCTGCAACCTCCAAGTCGTTTAGAGTCCAATCCATTATGATAAGGAATAGTGTCAGGTACAGTACGCATCCTTGTTTAACTCCATTTTATATTGCTATATTTTTTACCATTTCTCCTGTATGTTCCAGTCTGGCTCTGTATCCCTTGTAGAATAATCTGATCAGGTTAATGTATTTCATCGTTAGTCCGTACAGTTTCAGAATCTTTCGCGTTTGCTCTCTGTTAATAATATCGAAGGCATTTTCGAAGTCAATAAACATTATATTTATATTTATCTGTCATTCGCTTGTTTCAAGAAAATTCTTAGAGTACAAATGTAGTCGATAGTGGAGCGTTTAGCGTAAAAGCCTGCTTAGTTGCTTCTTAGTTTCTTATCTCGCTCTGGCTTTAGTCTGTTTAATATAATCTTGGACATTATTTTGAATTTGACGCTCAGAAGTCTTATTGCTCACCAATTCTCGTATGTACTTAGATCGCCCTTTTTTGGTATCTTAATAATTACACCCTCGTTCCATTCTTTTGGTAGCTCCTCGTCGGACCCTATAGTGTTAAAGACTTTGTGTAACATTTCTACTAATTCGCTTGCGTCGGCTTTTATTAAATCTATCGGTAAGTTGTTACTTCCAGCGGCTTTGCTATTTTTTAGTTGTTTTAGTGTGTTTTGTATTTCTTCTTTCGTAATTTCATTTGGGCTAACGTTTAACTCCTATATTTCATTTCCTTCGTCTCTATCTGGTGTTGCCTTGTGTTTTGAGTATAAAGAGGAGTCAGACAGGAATGTGTACTGTCGCCACAATTGTTTAATGTATACTCCCAACTATGGAAAAGAACTGATTGGGTAAAAGGATTGGAGGAAGCGTCATTAATAACATAAGATTTGCAAACGATACCGCAATTATGGCAAAAAATATAGACAATTTACAAATTTTTGTAGAAATCATTAACATAGAAACCAAACGATGGAACAAACAATAAATATAGATAAAACCAAATACATGGTGAGTATAAATACCTCGGAGTAATTATAAACTCACAGTTAGATCATGATAAGGAAATAAAGGTCAGAATTGAAATAGCGAAAAGGATTTATAAAATACAAGTCAATGTTTACAAAAAGAAATTGAGTATAGTTATCAGATTGAGGTTTATCGAATGTTATGTATGGTCGCAACTGCTATACTTCGAAACAATAAATACTCTCTGCTTCACGTCATCATACAAAGAAGAGTGGAGGGAAGAAAAGGCTTAGGAAGAAAGAAGAAAGGCTGAGGAATATCAGAGATTAGAGTAATCTCATATTTCACGTTGCAAAAGGTAGACAAGTGTTTAAAGAAGTGATTGCCACACTTCGTTAGAAGACGGCACAATAAAAAGAAGAAGTGATGTCTTCTACTCTCATGATGTCATAATCGGTTAATGATATTTTTAATTTACTTAACCTTTTTTATCATAATGGGATAATCCCCAAAAATTTCAAAATCCCCCTCAGATAAATTTTGGGTGCGCTACTGATGGGATTCCATTAGTTTTTTTTATTCTTATATTTTCGCACAGCATAGCAGAATATATATATATATATATATATATATATATATATATATATATATTGTTATGGATCAGTTTATCAATCAGAAATAGAATAAAGAGTTTTTTTATTATTTTAATATACCGCGGGCATATAAGTAAAAATACAACCCTGTACTTATTTGTAATAGTTAGAATAAGAGAAGACATTGTTCCGTGACAGGACCCGGACGAGTTTTTCCTTGAAATACTGAGTGAATAGTGAAAGGACAATGGAACCTGTATAATTATAGATTTAAGAATAAACTTGTAATTGTATTTTGCGGTGGGCATTTTTCGAAAGTAAATAAGAATTAGATTTAGATATGAGATAACAAGAATTTGGAAACTAATTTCTGTTGAAAAAGGCAAAATTGTTAATGGTTTCTGAAAAGTAATTTGAGTGAAAGTAGTTTATTTGTTTTAAATATTATGTTGGAAATTTTCTAAATCGAAAATAAGTGGGAAAGATGAATGCTTATGATTGGTTAAAAAGGAATGATGGGGAATGAGAGAGTTGGGAAGGTTGTCTGGGGAGATTGAAAAGAATTATTATTTTACCGGCAGCCCAGAAGAGAAGACGTGTTTTCGTGTAGTCAATCTGAGTACCAGTTTTCGTTTGTTAGTGAAAAAGGTGGAAGCTGAGAGCAGATCAAAATCGAGAAGATTAATACCTCTTTTGAGTCTGCATAGTCCACGAGACATAATTGAGAAAGAAAGGAGAATTTGTGAATAAAGAGTACCGGTCAAAAGAGGCTTGGGCTTGTGTTTTCGGAGGAGTAGTTTGCTGGTATGCGGTTTGGATCGATGCTGAGAACGGGAAAGATTTGATGGTAGCCGGACATAATCAATCAAGGAAGGAACTGTGGTTTGATCGAGAGGAGACATCATTGGTGAAAAAAATAGAGGTCAGTCAAATAATTTGAATGAAAGAAAACTTTAATATATTCTAAAGATAAAATCAAATATAAGCATACGAACTAAGATTCCAAGTTTCAAAGAGTTATTTTTTTGTGAATAAATTATATTTAATATGGTCAATTTTTTTGTAGATATTATTATAAAACAGATCAATAGATAGTTTGTAATTAAAATTAAATTTAGAGTATAGGAGTTTGTTGGGAAAGATAATTGCCCACAAAAGTTACTTATTAATATTCATCGTATTGCTTATTGAAAATAAATAATAATTTGTGTGCATATTTATGTTGTTTTTATGTTAGTTCCGTTTCCTGTTCTATCCCGATTATGAGCAACTAGGAGATACTGAACCCACTAGAAGAGATATATAAAGTAAACTGATTAAAGTAAAATTAAAAAGGCACCCTGAGAATTTTTAATAGTAATTGATTTGTATGACTCTTCATAAATTAGTGAATTAATTAATTAAATAATTGGATTAATTAAATTAGTGTTAATTATAAATAAAACATCATAAAGCAGATCACAACAATATACAGGGTGGTCCTTAAGTAATTGTACAAACGAAAACCGTAAATTCTACACTTTAAAATATTACGATGTTGATATTAAGAAAGATACAGGGTGTTAAAGTGCAAATTTAAAATTCTATTTTTCGCTATAACTTTCATGTTTGTAAAGATTTATGCATAAAAATTTACAACTGGGTACTTTTTAATATGAGAAATTATAATTTGATGCACACTTTGATGTAGCTGATAGAGGGCGCCACATATGCCACATATGTGGCATAAATTTGCACTTAACTTTTTTGCTGTTTGAGTTACCTGTATTTTTGATAAAAAATCTTAAAGATACATTATTTTAACAAAAAAAAGGTATACTTCTTAATAACTTCTAAACTTGACAGTTTTCGTGATAATCGCATTTTACAAATCAGCTGCATAATTCTGATTTAAGGCAATTACTCCAGGCAACGAAGGAAAAATAGACAAAAACAATAATAAATCTAAATTTTGGTATAAAATACCTTTAACTAAAGTTAATAGTTAACAAAATATTAAATAAAATAAATATATCAGCAGGATAATTAATAATAGGATTTGACAAAAACAGAATAATAGGATTTTACATTTTACGTTTTATGTTAAATTAAAGTCATAATCAAAACATTTTGTTTACAAACCAAATTAAGAAATAGTTAAACTAAATAACATAACTTTTTGTCAAAGTAAGTGTTCCATATGTCCACCATTTTCTTTAATTCATTTGTCAATATATTACATAAAAGATCATCTCATGTTAAATAGCATCATTGGTTCTAAAGAAACTGCTGCAGTATTTATTTCTTCCCATAGTTGGTTGAGAATGTTTATGGGATTCTTATAGACACGTTGTATTAATACGCCCCATACACCAAAATCAAGCGGATTAAATTCTGGGCTACGTGGTGGCTATAATCTATAATGGATGAATATATTCTTTTGGATACATATCCAAACCTTATGGTATATTATGGAACTACATCTTATTTGTGGCAGAAGTTAAATAATGTGTTAAACTGTGATGTATTTGATTCATGGGTTACTTATATAAACACGGAATAACCTATCGATGTCATTACTTATTTATATGATTACGTTACAGCTTACGAGTAACTATAATCTCGAACAAATGGTCTGTTATGATTAACTAACGAACTAATATTATGCTGAACTAAATTACCTGTGTGTTTACTATATTTATAACAATATCGGTTATTAGTCCAACTATGATGTTTTTGTAAAAATGCTGTCTTTAAGGTTAGATTGGTAGAAAAAGTATTATGAAACAAGACACATATATGTTATTAAATCCCTGGCTTTAGTATCTAATTGTCCTAATAAAAATGGTTAAATAATTTACGTAATGAATGATAAGTATTCTTTTTGAATTTTTTATAAATTAAATAATTATATCAATATCTCACCACATTGCAAAGGAATATGAGTGCCACGATCATTCCAACGTTCAGAACAGTTATATTTAAGTATGTTCCCACTGCCTTCTCTCTAGAATGTGGTGGTGTACCATATTACATAAACCACATATTTTGTGTTTTCAGCATTTTACAGTAGGGAAAAAGTAATACAACTCTAGTAGGTATAGAAACTTAAGAAGCGATAGAAAAGGGAAATTCTAAACATGATGACGGCCAACGTCTAAATACGGACACGGCACCTAAAGAAGAAGATGAAGAATATTTTCTTCAATAAGACATTTAGCAGCCATAACAAAAATTTTGTAATGTTACATTATCATCTTTGAGTTGTTGTAATAAGAATAAACTGTGAATTATGCTTATCTACAGGTATTCAGTGCTTCACCGCACAAATATTACAACTAAGAATTATTATGCAGCTGACTTATAAAATGCGAATATCTCGAAAATGGTTAAATTTTGAGGTTATCAACAAGTATACCTTTTCCTTGTAGAAATAATGTATCTTTATTATTTTTTAACACAAATAGAGCTAACTTTAAGAGCAAAAAAGTTAAGCGCAAATCTATGTCACACATGTGGCATATGTGGCGCCCTCTACCAGCTACATTAAAGTTTGTATAAAATTATAATTTATCCCACTTTAAAGCATCCAATTATAAATTTTTGTCCAAAAATATTTACAAGCGTAAAAGTTATAGCGAAAAATAAAATTTTAAATTTCCACTTACCTGTATCTTTCTTAATATCAACATTTTATTAAAGCAAGTTGGCTTAAATCGTAATATTTTAAAGTGTAGAATTTACAGTTTTCGTTTGTACAATTACTTAAGGACCACCCTGTATATATAGACAGATATTTTTCAACCGTTCTTCATTTGTGTTCCGGTATGTCAGATTCAATATAATCTCTAATACCTTTAACTTTTTAGTTAACTATTTGAGAAATTTTATTCGTTCATAATATTACATCATAAAACACACAGTTTACTTATATTTCTATAAATCAGCATTTTCTGCCTTCAAATAATTGCGTTTTCTAGCTTTATACCGGCAAATTTGTTTCAAAAAGCAAAAAGACCTTAAATTTTACCAAAATAGATCACAGTCACACCGAAGTTGGTTTGAAATTTCATCCTTCAGTAAATTCTTTGTTAGACGTTGGAAACAGGATAGAAGTTTTTCGTAGTGAGCGGTGAATGAAATTATAATATATTTTTCAAGTAAACGCAATGTCCCATACGAATTTTCTATTCTATTCTTGTGACACCACAAAATATAAACCTTTCTACAATTCACAGGCAGACGCAGCGACGGTCTCACCCTGAAGTAACTAAACAAACAGCCTCAGAAGGGTCTGTCTCTTTGCTGACTTTGTTTAGTTATCCATCGTATTTATTTGACTACTTTTGCCCATAAAAAACTTTTTACTACAATAGTAATAAAATTTTCATTATACTTTTTTATTTAGTATTATCGTCAATGGCCAATGAGAAAATGACAATAATTTAACATTATAAAATAATGTACCAAATAAACATTTTTTTCATTGTAATTCGTCAAACTCCGGTATAAGATACTAAAATTAAACTTCCAAAGTTTCTTTTAACGGGTACACACTACATACAAAAGCAATATTCAATTACTACTACTAAGGATTTCCACAGTTTTCACTGTCTTCCTTCACTCAACCGTTTTCTCCAATTTTCCCTGTCATTCCAGTCTCCATCTCGCAGGGTTCTTTTCTCCATAGCCTCGTCGATTTCATCTCTGAATGACCTTCGGGGTCTTCCTCTCTTTCTTCTTCCAATCGGGCTCCATTCTGTGATTTTGTTTATCCAGCGTCCTCTGTCCGCTCTTCTGACGTGGCCGTACCAGGATAGTCTCTTCTCCTCTATATAGTCGGTTATGTCTGATTGCACTTCCATTCTCCGCTTAATCTCTGCGTTTTCAATTCTGTCTCTTTTGGTAAGTCTACAGCTTCTCCTCAGGAACTCCATTTCTACTGCTCTTATTCTACCTCTATTTCTCTTGTTTATTGTCCAGTTTTCGGACCCATATGTCAGGATACTTCTTGTCAGGGTGTTATATATTCTCTTTTTTGTCTTTATCGTAATGTTCTTATCCCACAACACTGAGTTTAGTTGTCTTATACAGTTTCTTGTTTGTCTCAGTCTGTTGTTTATATCTTTTTCTGTTGTTCCCTGGTTCGATATTATGGTTCCTAAATACTTGAATTTATCTGTTCCATTTATTTGTCTTCCCTCGTCTATCTCTAGGTTTCTCATATCCTTGTTTTCTGTTGTTAGGTATTCGGTTTTCTCTAAGTTTATTTCCATTCCGTTGTTTTTATATTCTTCTTCTAGTTTTCTGAGCATAAAGCTGAGATCTTCTTCATCTTGTGCGATGACTACTTGATCGTCGGCAAAACTTAAGGTGTATAGGTATTCGTCTCTTACTGGTATGCCCATTCCTTCGCACTTTCTCCTCCATGGTTTGAGTGTCTTTTCCAAGAATATTTTAAACAGAATTAACAGTTTAAACAATTTTTCAATTGTGCACAAATTATATCGTCATAAAATCATTTCGCCGCACCATAAAAATATGGGAGAAAGTCAATTTGGATTTCTCCAAAAAAGAACAGCAGAAGAAAAGACTTTTCTGTTACTATGTGAAAATTATGCCAAAATAAGACTACAAGACGTAAGCCTCCCCTGTTTATATCCAGAGTGTCATGTGCAGTATGGATCCAATTTTTCGTCATCTTTCGCAGATCATCTTGCTATCGTGTAGGTGGTCTTTCTCTGTGTCGTTTATCTGTTCCTGATCTTCATTCGCTTAACTTGCGTGTCCACCTTCCATCCTTCATCCTTGCCACGTGGCCAGCCCATCTCCATTTTAATCTGCAAGCTCTCTTCACAACATCTCCTACACTGGATTTGTTTCGTAGATCTTCGTGTATATACTATGCGGTCCATATGTATGGAATAAATTCTATGTGAAAAAAACCTGAAACAGGTCGATTTTTATTCTTAAATTGACAATTTACAGTATGAAAATATTATACCCCTTCAGCACCCCCTTTGAATTATAAGCACCCCCTCGAAAATTTTAACAAAGCTTAACTTTGTAATAACACAGGGGGTCGTATGGCACCTTGTTAGAAAGGGATTTTAGTCCTCTGTTCGGACGTGTACGAACTCATCACTATATAGCCCCCCATAAAATTATTAGACCCTCGGAGATATAGTAAACTGATCACCGGCATCCTTTGGAGATTGGTAAACTCATCACCGCAGATAGGTAAACTCATCACCGGGATTTTTGCCTGGTTTCTAATGCGAAAGATTGCCTCTTACCTGTTATACTTCTCGTTTATCTGATAATTTAATAAATTCAGAAATTATTTTAAGCAAGTGGCTTTAAAATTTAACTGAGATATTAATATGTCTCACAGTGTGGCCTATTAGATGTATCTGCCAATCTAAATGGTTTTGGGATCTAAAAATTTAGTTACATAGGATTTCGATAGTGAACTTTAAAATGAAAATATTTGTAAACATGTGCTATTTTTGTTTATATCGGAAGTAGTCCCAACTTCGTTATTTGATTTTCATTGCATTTTTATATTTCTCATTAAATTCTCGAGATAATTTGTTAAGCATACATTCGGTCTAAGTCTTACTGTTTTGGCGTTATTTGACTATCTTGAAAATAATAGACGATTTTGGACAGGAAGTAAATATAAAATGTCTAAAAAATAGGAAAAGCTAAAAACTTAAGTGTGCTATTAGTGCATTGAAGTCGAAGGAAACTTAATTTTTTACAAGTGCAAAGCTTTACATTTTATGGCATCATTGGAAATTTTTAAATTTGAAGTAATCAGCAATGCATTTATTGTGACAGAATGCATCAAAATGCTTAAGTACAGTTTCCTGTACTTTATCTTTCAATGACTTGTACAAAAATCCCACAATTAGAGGGCTTTTAAAAGCAATTTTTTTACATTTTTTGGTTAGTTTTCGCCATTATTTGTAGGAGTCACATGAGTTGTTCATTTCATTTTATAAACATCATGACAACTAACTTCAATTAGTGTAAGATACAAAATAATTTTTATTCTGTAATTTGTACTAATTTTGTTTATTGTAGCACCCTGATGATGCAAATAAAGATTTGCGAAAGCTTGGTAGACTAAAAAGAGTACTTCTTTGTCCTATCTTCAGCAGCACATCCAAATAGTTGTGTTTTGTGTGTCTAACTGATCAGCGTTGACTACAAGCGTTTATCGCTTTTTTAACATATATATATATATATATATATATATATATATATATATATATATATATATATATATATATATATATATATATATATATATATATATATATATATATAAGGAGTCCAATTAAGTCGGTACCATATGGAAATTTTTTTTATTTTTAGTTTTATGAAAAAAAATTTATTCTCTAGTTCTGAATGATCTAGAATTTTAATCATCAGAATCAGATATTAAGTATTCTTCAGTCATTTACGCGGTTCGTTAAACAACATGAATTTTATTAAGACTTGAGGATATCCACAATTCAGTTTTTTGACAAACCGCGTATACAACTAAAAAAATTTAATATCTGATCATTGTATTCTAGGTTTTAGATCATTCAAAACTTTTTATGTAACATAATTATTTTATATAACAAAATTCATAAAACTAAAAATAAAAAGGTTTCACATATGGTGCCGACTTAATTGGATACCCTGTATATATATATATATATATATATATATATATATATATACATATATATATATATATATATATATATATATATATATATATATATATATATATATAACAATGTAACTTTAACAATTTAATTAGAAATCTCAAAATGTAATATCAGAAAAGGTAATCTACAGCAACAAAGTAATATTATGCCTTGCCTACAAGAAACATCTTATACAGTTAACAATTACGCTGATTTTTTCTGTTTGATCAGGATGATTCGCGAAAACCAGTGCGAAACAACTAAACAAAAACGGTATAAAATTCCTACTCACCAGTTGTATGACATTTAGCTTTACACCCTTTCGTCGCACAAGTCCACAAAAGGCAATTCGATTTTTTTAGAGTCTTTCGCAATTGAAATTTGAAATTATTGATAACCATAACTTTTTGTCCGCCTTAGCTCAGAACGTATTCAATTAGCAGTTCACTATCCATGTTGAAGAAACAAGGGCAAATGAAGAGAAATTTTTCTTTTCGCGTGATTTTAGGTAGCTATCAATAGAATTTTGTGGAATTCCCAAATAAA
Source organism: Diabrotica undecimpunctata (assembly GCF_040954645.1). NCBI lineage: Eukaryota > Metazoa > Arthropoda > Insecta > Coleoptera > Chrysomelidae > Diabrotica > Diabrotica undecimpunctata. The sequence goes on from NC_092812.1 coordinate 57,030,277, forward strand.
AACTAATAAATTGCAGTTGCATTTAAGACATCTGGATTTGGATTATTCTGTGAAATTACCAAAAACTAGACGTTTGCTGGGATTTTATGGTCTATACCTGATCCGGGGTGCAGGTAGGCTAGTGATCAGTTTACCAATCTCTTAGGGTCTATTTTGAAAACCCTTCTTTTATGGCGGTGATGAGTTTGTACTATGTACGAGGGTATTTATGGTAATTGGTGATGAGTTTACGTGTACCCCTCTGTTCAGCTTCACTAATCGAAGACTTTCCGCTTCAGATTAATCGGTTTGTTGCCGTCTTTTGGCCGTAAATGCCGTTTTTAACAGTTTTGTATGTTGCTCATCCATGTGCTATTCTTTTTGATACCCCACATGTTTAGTTGTACTTGTCTATTATAATTTAGTATCTATGGTATATGTATTTATCAACAAGTTTTGCTTCGTCTTTCACTAAAGCCTCTGTATTGTATGGGGCAAAGAGTGTACATGTGTCTTCTGATAGAGCAAACATTTTTTTTCTACTCAGTCATGACCTTTCACGCAATTTGCTAACTTTGGAAATAAAGTCTTCTTCTCACCCAAAATATATCAACTATCTAACTTTCCAACAACACATGGATGGAATACATGGGATACAAAAACGTTCTAAAAACTCCCTGCTCGTCTTTCGGCATCATAATTAGAATATAACTAGATTTCTATCCTAATTACTACAATTGCACACTTTGTTGTGCTGGAAACGAATCTGACTAATTTCGTGACTTTGTTGTGAAATATGCGCATTAATTACGTGTTCCTTGTCAAAGAAATAGTGTATAACGCAGATGCAGAAATCATAAATAACAATTCATTATACAATACTTACAATGTTTTAAAGACGTTTTACCACTGATTCAGCAATGCTGATAAAGCTGTATAAAATCATATTGTTTTCTCTTAAACACTTTTAAGGTTACATGCAATGAGTGTTAAAAAACGTGACGAGTCGGACGTGTTTAATATCAGATTTTGTATACAATCTGTATTTTTACTGCATGCGGCATGTTTTCAAGATTAAATTTGGTATGTTTGTTAGTTTCTTTTTAGCATGTGTGTTTTTTTTTAAACTTACAACTAAGTAAAAACATTCAAATGTATAATGGTATACATTTATTATAAAATTGTAATTATCCAAAAGGATTAAAAATTTCAGAACGTTTTTGGTCTTATCAAAGCATCATCAATGAAAACATATTAGTAATTGAAACTAGTCGAATAGCAAGATCTAATAACTCTTATATTCCAAAATCACGATTACTAATCTTCAAATAAAACCATAGACCCGACAATATACCGTTTATATTTCTTAAAAATTTAGGCCCTCAATCTAAAGAACACCTACTCAAAATCTACAATATAATCTTATCCAGAAACGTATTTCCTAAATCATGGAAAAATTCAATCATAATACCTATTCAAAAACCAACTAAACCAAAATCAGATCCACAAACATATCGACCGATATCACTCACATGTAGCATAGGTAAAATATTAGAAAAGATAATAAACAATAGGCTTATGTGGTATTTAGAAGCAAACAAATTAATTATTTCAGAACAATGTGGTTTCCGAAAACATCGCTCAACTTTAGACAATCTCGTTGACTTAGAATCAGAAATCCACGAAGCATTTGCAATAAAACAGCATTGTGTTGGAATATTTTTTGATATAAGCAAAGCATATGATACAGTTTGGAAATATTCAATTATTAAAACACTCAGCAACTGGTTAATAAGGGGTAACATATTAAAATACATTTCAAATTTTCTTGAAAACAGACAATTTCAAGTTCGAGTTGACGGAACATATTCTCAAACAAAAATTCAACAAAATGGTATACCACAAGGATCAAATTTAAGCACAACTTTATTCTTAGTAGCAATAAATTCGATATTAACACAAATTGAAAACCCCGTCAAAGCTAGATTATACGCTGACGACCTAGTTATTTTCTGTAGAGGAAAAAACATAGCAACGATTCACAATCACATTCAAAAAGCGTTAACACACATTGAGAAATGGTCAGCTACAAGTGGACTTCAGTTTAACACTACAAAAACGAAAGCAATCTGTTTCTCAAAGAGAAATCAAATCCAAACAAAAGAATTATATCTACACGAACAAAAACTAGATTATGTAGAAGAAATCCGATTCTTGGGTATGACGTTTGATAAAAAATTAACTTGGAAGACACATATTCAACAGCTGAAAAAATCCTGTCTACCTGGTATAAATTTAGTACGATCCCTTGCCTTTAAAAACTGGGGTGCCGATTATTCAAGTTTAATACTTATTTACAAATCCATAATTCGATCAAAACTTGACTATGGAGCCATCGTCTACAACTCCTCTAAAAAAACACATTTGAAGTCACTGGATATTATCCAAAATAGATGTCTACGTATTTCTTTAGGTGCTCACTACACAAGTCCCATTCAAAGTCTTTATTGGGAAAGTGGAGAACTTCCTCTTTCTTTCAGAAGACAATATCTAAGCCTAACATATGCAGCGGTAGTGTCATCAAACCGAAATAATCCAGTACTGCATAACGTTTTTGCTGATCGATTTACAAATAAATTCCAACAAACACATCAAATTGATCATCCTTTTTACTTTCGTATAAAATCATACTTATCCAAATTAAATTTTCAATTTCCAAAAACCTATCATACCTCTTCAATCCACAACCCAGCACCATGGACAATATCTATTCCTGATATCGACATCAGTCTAACAAACCTAAGAAAATCAGAGATATCATCAACCGTCATTAAACAAAAGTTTTATACACTATTAAACAGATATGGCAATACCTACAACGTATACACCGATGCGTCAAAAAATGAAGACAGAGTTGGAGCAGCAATTTATTCGGAAGACTCCTCAGTTAGTTTCAAATTGCCATCAATTACAACCATCTTTTCGGCTGAATTATTTGCAATTCTAAAAGCACTATTGTTAATACAAAACAAAAACAAAGAAAGATGTATAATAATCACAGATTCTTTAAGTTCATTATCCTCACTGACTCAATTGTACTGTGACAACCCCCTTCTACTTCTTATTAAAAAAGAACTTAAAAACATTGCAAATAAGAACATCCAAGTTCACTTTTTATGGGTTCCTTCTCATATAGGAATTGAAGGTAACGAAGTTGTAGATATACTGGCTAAGAACGCACCAACTAACCCGATGTCCGAAGAAAGTAATATATTGGTACAAAACGATTTAAAACCATACTTAAAACAAAAAATAATTCAAAAATGGCAAGAAACTTGGAACAACACTCCATCAAGGCTATACGAAGTCAACAAACATTCACATCTTTGGAAACCAAAAATAAAAGACAGGAGAGAGCAAGTGATACTTACCCGTCTCCGTATCGGCCATACACGACTTACTCATGACTATTTATTACAGCGCAAAAATAAACCAGTGTGTGAAGTGTGTAACAGTGTTCTAACGGTAAAACATTTTTTAATACAGTGTCCCAAATATAATAGTGAACGACTCAAATATAACATACCCAACTCCCTAAGAGATGCCCTAGAAGAAAATACAGATACCCGAAAAGTATTTTCCTATCTTAAAGACTGCCAACTCCTTCAAAAGATCTAAAATGAACATTGTAACACACAAAGATATTATTATTATTATTATTGTAAACTAATGTATATTTTACTTATTGTATCTATATTGTATTAATCTAAATACGCTAATGACCCTGAGTGGTTGATGCGTTAATAAAAAAAAAAAAAAAATAAAACCATAAAACCATAAATTGTAAAAACCTAACAGACTCGGTCAAATCGATCGCAGGATTTCCAATTTTCTATCATTATGACATTTTCAGCTTCTTTATTTGTATAATTTTTTATGTCTGTTTAACAATATATTTACATGTGATTAAGCCACAATTAATTGTAATAAAAATTAAATTTGTTTTTGATTTTTACTTTCTTTACTCCGAATTCCTGATTTTTACTCCGAAACTTATATGAATATGATGATTATTTTTGGTAAATTTAGATAAAAAGTTTATTATATTCTTAAACCGAAAAGGGATTTGGCAAAGACAGTGATCACAACCCAAAATTTTTTAAAATTTTCTATTCCAGCAATCTACCTGTTGGAGCGTGATTTAGCTGTTTGGCTGCTTTATATATTTTAAAGCATAATCCAATGTCCCAAGACCAGAAACAAATTGAACGCTAGTATTTTTTTGTAAATTTTTATAAATAGAAATAAATATTTTTTTAAGTAGGAGTGTTTGTTTAAGTTTCATGCTAGATTTTAAAACAATACGCCAACCAATAGAGTCTTGGTTTGTTTAGAATAAAATATATCAATGACAAGCTGTAATTCGGCACATATTCAATATAAACACTTGATTGTTTGGAAATAACTTTCAAAACATATTATTTACTGCTACAATTAATAATTTAATTTTCAAACAATGGTTCTATAAGTGAATTTGTTTAATGATTTTATGTTTTTGAAAAGCCATCCATTTATTTTGTTTAGGTCTTACCACCTGTTGTATGCATTAATACAATTGTATGTAACAGAATTTTGTTTTAGTAAACATTTTTATGTAAAGAAGAGACAGATTAAATACTAACAACCTTTAAATCTATTCAAACCAGTCAATATTTAAGGCCATGTAATTCCTGGGTTTCCTCGGTAAATTTTTTTCTTTGCATGACTGCTAAAGAGGATCTTCCAAAATAATATAAAATCCATTATCTTCAATTATTTGTATGTTATCGAAGAAGAGTTGACGTAAATACGAATTATTGAGAAAACTGCTGTATGTTGTCGTGAAATCAAAAAGTATTATTTTTTCAAAACAATATTGCCAATTTATAGATTTTTGTTTGGTCCAATTTGTTTCTATCATATGTTATTCATTTCTTTTTTTCTCTTTCTTCTTCTCCTTCCTTTTCCTATATCAGTGAGTTGGATTTGGGCTAGCTATTTTAATTTCTATTTACCCATCTCTTTTATTCTCTTCTATTTCCTGCCATTATTTTCAACTCCTTGAGTGATTTTTATTTAACTTTTCTGCCTCTTTGTATTTTTACGATGTTTTTTGCTTCGTGGACTTTTCTTCTCATTCTGTTAAGTTGCATCCTCATGAGATGCGCATACCAGTTCATTTATTTCTTTGCTATTTTATTCATTATTGGTTCTTGGTTGGCCATTGTCCTACTAGCCTTGTTGCTTAATCTGTCATGTTTTGTCTTTTCAACTATCCTTTTTAGGTGTCTCATCGAAATTGCATTTATCCTGCTCTTATATTTTTCCAGAATTGTCCAGTTTTCACTTGCATAGAGCAAAGTCGGTACCACTATTCTGGTATATATTTTTATCCTTGTCTCTCGTGTAAGTTCTCTTTTTCCCAGTATTGAGGCTAACTTGTTTGATTTCTTTGCTTTATTTGTCATTTCCTAGTCTATTTTTCCGTCGTTAGTAATTATACTTCCAAGATATTCGTAAGTTGTAACTTATTTCCAATTCTGAGATTTTAAATTTTATCTTTATTTAATTATATTCCTTATCTTCTTTGCCGCTGATTATTACTATCTTATTTTTTCCTCGTTTATTTCCGTTTTTAGTTTTTCTACTTGTTCTACCTATATATCCAGAAGTTTCTGAATTTTATTCTCGGAATCTGCTATTAGTACTATGTCGTCCGCATACATTATTATTATTATCTATTGTTGCCGGTTGTAATCTATCGTATCCTATTATCGTCTGTAGTTAATTAGTTCTTACTCTAGTATTTCTTATCAATTCGTTAAAAAGAGAATATAAGAGACTATCCCCTTGTTTAATACCTCTCTACCAATAAAATTCTTCAGATTTTTCCCGTTATTTGTATTCCTGTTACCTCTTTGTAGTACTTTCTATACTTTTTATCAACGTATTTGGTACATTTATTTTCCTTAAGCATTTCTCTATAATTTGTTTTTATATGATGTCAAATGCTGCTCTTAGGTCTATGAATGCTAATACTAGTTTTTCCTCCGTGTCTATGCTTTTTTCCATTAGGTTCCTAATAATATATGTGTTGTCATTTGTCTGTCTTTCTGCCCTAAATGCCACTTGTTCTTCTCCCAATTGCATTTCTACTTCTTGACTTAGTCTCTTGTCTAATTATTTTCGTATATATTTTAAAGCGTACCGATGACATATTGCTCTATAGTTGTCGCAGTTTACATGTTCTCCTTTTTTAAATATTGGCATGATGATGATGTTCTGCCAGTCTGTCATCATAATTTAATGATTCCATTTTTAACGTTGTGATTAATGTTGTCATTTCATTTGTAACTTAGATATTTATTAGTGTGTGTTGGTTTTCTAAATCAAATCAAATAGAAAACTCTAGAATCCAAACCAGCGAAATGAGATTCCCCAGAAGAGTGAAAAGCTAAATGAGAAAATAATACAGAACAAATTGGAAAAAAATAAGAGAATGGACAAAAATCGATTAAATGAAACAAATATTAAATTACAAACCGAAAGAAAGAAGAAAACAAGGACACTCCTAGAAAAAATGGATCCAAAGTTTGATGCTAGAACAGGCAACAACTTCCTCATCCCTGAAATGACGAAGAACATAATAAATTTTTATTAGATATACAATTAATAGCTTTTCACACATCGTATCGGCACTTTTATAAAACTGCGTACTTTGTTTATTGACAGATACATAAATGTCTGTTAATTTATTTAAAATCTCAAGTGTACATACGTTGCTGTTAGCCTATTAATTAATCGATATTTGTTACATTGCTTTAAGTAAATAGACATTATAATTATTTATCTCAACTATCTCGTCAATATTGCATCCTACTAATCACTAACCAGTCAAAATAAGCACATATCATTCTATTCGACACATATTTATCGATTACTGGAATAAGCACTTTAGTATGCCATTTACTAAAGAGATAGATTGTATACACCAACTACATTAGAGCACTCTTGGCTATTTATCGCAATCGAATTTCTTTTTTTTTTTCTTGTTTTGCTATGATTCCTCTGTCGATATATCCACCATTCACACATGCGTTAATCTTACATATTTCACCGTTTTATTCTTAGTCTATCATGGGAACTTCTTGTAGTATAACCTTACTAGCAGTGGCGTAACTGTTATTTTGTTCACCAAGAAAATACTTTTTACATTGCGCTGGCCATGTTGAGCAATCCCAAATTTGTATCTTTTAAGTACCTGCTATACCAGCATTCTTTGATTGATTGTTGTAACAATTGATAAATCACAACAAGATATTAGTAAAAATCCAAATGAATCATATTTTAGTGTGAACAATAGTCGATCTTCACCATAAATTATTGATAAGGGTAATTTTAAAGAACTAAATGATCAAGCGAAACGGTTCGTGATCGAAAACAGAATTTGTAAACCTAATGGTCCTCTATTAAGAGACAGTAATAATAGGATTTTCCTTAAAAAATATTACTATATTGTTTCCAAGTCTACTGTGAAACTTAAACTTACTTGGCTATCCTATTCCTTAATACTTCAGAAGGCGTATTGTGAACCATTACACAAATTTTTGGATGGAACGCTATGACGACCGGGGTTACTTGAAACACTAGATGAAAAACAAGAGTCCATGATCAGGAAAGAAAAATCTTATTGGTGCCAAATATTCTCTAGACTCATTGATGTTACTCTAACGCTTTCAACGTGTAAGTTGGCCTTTCATGGTCACAGAGAAAACGTAGATTGCAATGATTCAAGTTCTTGATGAAACTGTTTGAGTATTGTTGACTTATTAGCAAAATTCTATTCGATTTTACAAGAACTGTTATCATTTCTGTTCTGGTTCTAAAAGTAGACAATCCACTCATAGATGAAATAAACGCCGCACCATTTTACTCCATTATATTTGATACGACTTAAGATATTTCGAAAGCAGATCAAATATGCGAAATTTGCCGTTATTGTATGATCGAGAAAGTCGAAAATTGTGTACCAAAGGTACTAGTCATTCAACAGCAATTGTTAGAATTTCATAAAGTTAAAGTCCAAACAGGCTTAGCAACAGAGGTTATTGATCTGCAACTTTTTTGTTAAAACACTTCAACAAATTTATAATTTTTTTTAGCTATAGTATCAAAAGATGAAATATCTTATTAAGTTTTATATCTGGTAAAAAAAAGGAAGTCTTCAACTTCTTCAACTTATGATGCTATTTTTGTTTTAAAAGTTAGGTTTGTTGAAGCCCAAAAAGCGCTAAAGAAAACGATTCTGGTAAATCAGATGAAAGAAAAGAAACTATTTCACTTAAGAAGATGATTAGGAACTACAATTTTATTATGTTATTAGGTTTTGACTGCAAAATTATATAAAATATTGATTCAGCTTCCAAAGCACTTCAGTAGAAAGTCACCGATCTTTCAAATGTCTTAAAACGTTTGAAAACTTCCACAAGGAAAATTAATTTCTCTATCTGGATGTATACCATGAATCACAAAAATTTTTGTATATATAAATATCAATATACCTTTTATAAAGGATTTTTTTAATTAAAAATTTTTGTTTGCAAATTTGGAAGTATTGAAAAGGTACCGACACGAATTTAAAAATTAAAAAAAAGAAGCAAATAGTGAAGCAAAAAAGTTGTCCATCAACCCTGAGTTGATTAATAAAAAAATTAATAAAAACCTACTTAAGAAACTGTATGGGATAAAACAGGTTACGTAACTTGACTATTCTGTCTAATGAAAATTCTATGGCCCAATCTTTAAACTTTGATGATGTTATTGATACATTTGCGGAACAGGAAGCTCGGAAATAAACATTTTATTAATAAATATCTTGTTAACATTAAACTTTTATTTTATTAAAATTGTGTAATACCTATGCTTTTAAAAATCAGATATTTAACTAAAATGTAAACAATATTAGCTCAGTGATTAAAATTAAATTACCATGTAACGATTTTTCTTGGGATCCCATTCAATTAATTTGGAACGGGCCTCATATGGTATGGATACGCCACTGCGTACTAATAAAATTGTAGTTTCTCTATAGTGTATATAAAATATATACTAAATACTAAAACAAATTGGATGTATCTACAATTAAGATCGCCCATTAAAACCGGTTTATTGAGTGTGAAAAAGTACTCAATCATCGGCTCTTAGAAGAGTTCAGCTGGGGCTTATAGTAAAAGATTATTGTAGTTGTTTCAGTCTCTAGGTTTAAGTGAACTGACAGGTAATAGATATCGGGAATTTGGTGTTGAGTTGGAATGATGTGAAGTGAGGTAGGGATATCTTTGTGGACAAGGATTCCATTACCGTGGGTGATCTGGCTCTTGGGTTTATGGTACGTGGTGTTCGCTGAAAAATTGGGCGAGGTTTTTTGGAGGGTATTGGTACTTGGATTTGGGAGGTACAAAGAAGATTAGATTAGAACGCAATTGACTGTACCTATTTTTTTTTTTTATGAAAAAAGTTTGAAAGTGTACCTAAGTAATTATTTCTTGTCTATAAGGCAGGATTTTGGACAGGGGGCTTGTGGAGAACTGGATAATCGCCTTCATGTCCCTAGAAAAGTGAGATCCGGATCTCAGTGTATAAATGCTTGGCCTCTTAGTCTAGTTTTCAATCAATATTAGTGTCAGACATTTGAACTGTTTATTATTCCTAATGATCACGTTTAAATTAAGTTTCAAAGCCTGTCCTACACCGCATACTTCCAAATATTCTATTTCATCAGTATTAATTTTATTACATGTGTTTAATTAATCCTCTAGTTTTCTTACTAAATTATAGAAACGACAATGCATTAAACTAAAATAACGTTTGCAAATGTTTTCTCGTATTTCCTATTTATCATATATTATTCATATTTATCGAAGCAAATATCAAAATCTAAATTTATACGAATCTTAAACTAAACAAGGAGTCTTTTCGGGACTTTAATATAATCTAGAAGTCTCTATCTTTCATCTATAAATAACAAATCATAGCAAATCTTTCATCTATAAAAAGCAAATCTATTTATTTATCCATTTATTAATTTACGCAATTCGGATTTAATGAAGCTTTTATCATATTTCCATTCTTCATTTATTGATTATTTCTTAAGTAATATAAAAGATAAAACAAATATAGCAAAGTACTTTTTTTTTCTTTATTGGTTTAATAATATTCTGACAATGTAATATAGTATGGGTTATTTCTTAAATCTGCTGTAATCTTGTTTAAATTCCGGAAATAATTTATTTAAAAATAATGTATTAAGCAACAATAATTTTACTTTTTGGTGGAATAAACATAGTAAAATTTCATCTAATTTATCTCACCTTTATAGTGTTCTTTCGTTTATCGTCTCCGTGATGAATAGCTGTCTTTGCTTTTTCCGCCTTTTCGTGGTTTATGTGCAGATGAGACATGTTAGAATTTTAAATTTTCGACTCCGCATATGAGAAATAGGGTGAGTATTTATTCTTACCATATAAAAACAACATAAAACGTATCTTAGGGAAAATGGTCGTTTTTGTTCTTATTTTAATATGAACGTAAAATTCCAGTTACCGTTAAAATTGCGACATACATCAATTTCGACAGTTCGCTCACCTAACGTTAAATCTGACGTTACAATAGGGCGCAGCATACGAAAACTTCTAATAACCAAATTTAGACAAATATGCATATTCAAGCGTAATTTTATATGCGCATAAATATACACGACTTTTGTCAATAATATGCAGAAAAAATTTAACATAACATTCAACAAAACACGATGAATTTTAAAGTATATTTATAAATATAAAATAATATATAAAATAATAAACACATAAAACCAAAACTTACAACAAATGTATTTATACTTCAGATTTCTCATACAACCAGTAGACAATTAAATTTTACCCAAAATTTTCTATTAAAAATTTGTTTTCTGTCAGAATATAGATATTTATAATATTCTAGTGAATGATCATTTTGAAGTGTGACTTGAGCCCAGGATTCCTTTTACTTGGGGGGTGAAAGCCATTCCTTCTCGGGGGGTGAGAAAACATACGTTCAAAATAAGTCCGGAAGTGGATAAACTAACTAATTCTATGCAACTTTTGTTCCATAAATTCCATGTTCCATTTTGTTCATTTTTTTTTAAATAAAACCATGTTTTCAGACGGTTTTTTACAAATAACTGAAAAATGGGTAAAGTGTAAAGTGGGATAAATGAAAAAAGTAAGGAATGGGTGTTTTTTTTAAAGGTATAGAACTTTAAAATGGAATAAAACAAATATGATTTTTTAAATTGACTTTATTCGAAAAATATTCGTTTGGCATTACAATTTCAATATGATTTCTGGCATAGGACTGCCACGGCTGACTTTGAAGTAGCCTAATCTAGAGGTCCAATTTTTGATGACTTTTTCTAACATTTATGGCCGTAAATCGGTAATAACGGGGCGAATGTTGTTCTCCAATTGGTCAATCGTTTCAGGCCTATCGGCGTAGACTAGCGATTTCACATATCTCCACAGAAAATAATCTGGCGGTGTTAAATCACACAATCTTGGAGGCCAATTCACGGGTCCGAAACGTGAAACTATTCGGTTTCCAAACGTTTCTTGCAATAAATCAATTGTGGCACAAGCTGTGTGACATGTTGCACCGTCTTGTTAAAACCACAGTTCCTGCACATCATGGTTGTTCAAATAAGGAATAAAAAAGTCAGTAATCATGGCTCTATAGTGGTCACCATTGACTGTAACGTTCTGGGCAGCATCGTTTTAGAAGAAGTACGGACCAATGATTTCACCAGCCAACAAAGCACACCAAACAGTCAGTTTTTCTGGATATAATGCCACATAATCAACGCCTTGCTAGGTGATCGTGTAGCTTTAATTCTTGCACCAGTTTGATTTTGTAAGCACGCAAACCAAGATCTTTCCGTAAAATCTTCCATAAAGTGAATGTACACATATCCAACTGCTGTGCACGATGGCGAATAGGCTGATTCGGGCCTTCCTCTATGCTACGCTCTACATCAGCAACAACTTCTTCTGTACGCACTGTTCGATGTCTCTGTGGATGCGTATTATGATTTAGAATAAACGTGGTGCGAAAACGTTCCATGGTTAATCGAATTATTTGCTCTGATGAACGATTATGTTGGCCATAAAATGGAGATAGTGCGCGATACGTATTTTGAACTGAACCATGATTTTCAAAATAAATTTCCACAATTTGGAAGCGTTGTTTAGACGTCAGTCTATGTATGCTGAAATGCCAAACCAAAATAAATATATATCACTTGACAGCCGTCAAAATGGCCTCCAGTTAAAAAAGTGTTGCCAACTTACATTTTTATATCTCTAAAAAAACACCTTTTATTAATCGAAAAAATATGTGTAGCAAAAACGTGGTTTATGAAAAAACAAAAAAAAAATGGTGAACTTATGAAGTCTGTACACCCAGTAGAAACAGAGTTGTAGCTCATGGAAAGTAGGTTCTTATTTGTCAAATTCCAGTTCCAAACAATGTGTTTGTTGTTTTGAATGTTGTTGTAATGTATTTATTTTCTATTCTTTTAAGATTTTCTGAGATTTCTAATTTTTTTTCTCTAACTAGTAAGGACTCAAATTCCTTTTCCATGGATTTCATAGATTTTTTTAAGGTTAATAAACTAAAGAACATTTATTAGATGACCGATAAAACCCAGCTCTTTGATGTTTTCTGACACCAGTAGTATACCTATCATATTGTTTAATATTATTATTGTTATTTAATTATTAAATTAATTAATATAAACTGCCAATTCAAGATAAACTACTAGAAAAGGGATTCTAGTTTTCTTTAATTTAAATTGTTCAAAAAATCATAATCATAACAATCATAATTTCCTTTTTTCACTTAGTGAATAAAGAGGACCAAAGAGTTGTTGGTAATTTTTAATTTAAGAGCTCGATATGTTTTAAAATGTCTAAAAGGAGCGAACATATTTTTATTATTAGTATATCGACACCTAAATTGAAAATATACCAAATCTTCCGACTAACGAAAATCTCTACAGTTTCCAAATTGTTAGTCTGCTCTTTGGAACAATTGGCATAAAATATTTTGCAGCATCGGGAATTATTATAGGGGATGAAGCAGCAAAGCAAGGTAAAGCCGATTAAAGTTTTTAACAGCTCCATTCCAAGAACGTAATGAAGTTAGGAAATGGATTAAAAAAGAAAAAACTAAATCTCAGCAAGAAAATCAATTTATAAAATATTTTCCATCACTTTATTCATCGAGGCGACGTGGATTGTTCGATGTCTGGCAAAAAAGTGGAAACCGTTAAAAGCAGCGGGCAATATTTCGCTCTTATTTTCCTATTATAAGGGGATTAAGCAACCCCTATTGACCTTGAATGTAGCGCTCGGAAGTTGGTAGGAAGTTTGGAAAACTCGAAGAGGAGTGCTTCCCGCGTCTCGTTGGTCACTTTTTGATCTTTTCTTAATTTTCCTCACTCAGCTCAATAAAAAAAATGTAATGTTTTTTGTTCTTAACACCCTCCTTCTATACACCCAGAAAACTGACACGAAACATACTTTGTATCTTTTTTCGATATACCTTATATCTTTAAGACAGAATTTTAGAAAAAAAAAATATAATAATTTAATAGTCGACATATATTACTGTAGAGACTCTTTTAGTTACATATATGTAAAAATAGTCATATTAATGTTAATAAAACAACAGACTACGTTGTACCTCTCACAGAATAAATATATTTAGGTTGCATGATCATTTCAAGTGAAGTATTAATGACATTTAAAAATTAACAAATAATACTTTGTTAAAAATATTGTTCTTGATTTTTTTGTTAGGTTTGTATATTTTTTATGCTATTTATACATGAATAGTATATGATAATAGACTATTTTTAGATGAATTCAAACTGTTATAAGTTTAAATGTTTGCAACCAACAGGGTGTCTTTTTTTATGAAATGGCCGCTGAAAAACAACTTCAAAATGATCATTCTGATCTACTTCATCTAAAAAAAGTGAAGAATATGTTAGCATCTATGGGAATAAGAGGCTTATTTAGAACATGCACTATTGCATAAGAGGACAATTTGAAGGAGATTTATTTTGATCTAGCTGGTGGTGTGATTTACCAAAATGTATACTTACAACAGACCTTAACACCAGTGTATAAGATTGAACAATCTCAGTTGAGTTAATCCACAAATTTAGTGATATAAATACACCTTAAGTTAAAAAGAAAAACTATAAAAAAATAAAAGATGATTTTGTTTTTCGAAATTTTAATGGAAAAACCTTTTTAATAACTTCATGGCTTTTGAATCAGAATGTTTGCGATGTAAGGTAGATGCTGTTGAAGACAAGAATATGATTTTACGTTTGTTTCTTGGTAGAATAGCAAAGGAATGGTTTGAATAAAAAATAATGACATTAGTTTTAGATAATAGGTTTGAGGTATGGAAAATTAATTTTTTATTTAGTTTTTGTGATATAGGTTGGCATAAACATAGGGAAGCTTATTCTTTTAGGTATATAGGTGGTAGTCCTGTTGATTATGCATTTCGTAAAGAAAATTTATTATTAACTGTGAAAAAAGATTTTCCTATTAGTATACTAATTGTATTTAATTATGAAAGACATGCCAATTTATATACAAAATAATATTGTTACGAACATGCATTCGACGTAGCCCATATAACGGTTGCATTTAAGGACGACGAGAAGCTTCCAGATGTATCGAGCGCGGGAGAGATCGACCCTTCAAACGAATTAGAGGTGGACTTCTTCTCATGGCGCCGTCTCCTTTCGAAGGTTGGCGATCCAAATTGGCGTTATTTTTACATTTGCTTAGAATAAAAAAACGACGGATTCAGTAAGCCGATATGTGGTTTGTTTAATGATTGGGGTTGCTTAGTAATGAACAATTACCAAAATCTCATTTAATAGCTTTAAAACAAGTTTTCTTCTTCTTATTACACCGTCTCCTTTTGAAGGTTGGCGATCCAAATGGCAATTGTAGTTTTGGAAACTGCTGCGCGACAGATTTCTGCGGATGAGCGGTCGAACCATCTCCTCAGGTCTTTCAGCCACGAGTGCTGGCTTCTTTCTATTGATCTTGTGCCCTGTACTTTTCCTTCCAGTATAACTTATAGAAAGTAATTCGTATCTTTCGCCTCTCAACACATCATCATCCTCATCAATGGCGCTACAACTCTTCGTGAGTCTTTGCTGCGTTTACTATTGCTTTCCATGTTTGTCGGTCCTGTGACAGTAATTCCCATTGTCGCACTCCCATTTTCTCTAGATCTTCTTTTACTGCACCTCTTTCCACCTTTTTCTAGGCCGCCCTACAGACCTTCTTCCCTTTGGCCTTTCCTAGAACACATTGTTTATAAGGCTATTGTCGTTACTGCGTATCACGTGCCTTGCCCATCTGAGTCTATTGGCCTTTATATATCTGACTAGATTTTCTCTTCCGAATAGAGACTCTAGCTCGTTATTGTATCTGCCCCTCCATTCGTTTGTCACGCTGTCTCTGCAAGGGCCATATATCATTCGAAGAATTTTACGTTCCCACACTAGCAATTTATTTATTTCTCTTTTTGTTAGTGTCCATGTTTCGCTTCCATACGCGACTGCTGGTCGTATTATGGTCTTATATATCCGGATTTTTGTATCTCGTGAAAGAAGTTTTGACTTCATTAGATGTTGCATTGCAAAGAAAGATCTGTTTCCTGCCATTATTCTCGTTTCAACTTCTCGCTCTAATTTGTTGTCATTTGTGATTGTTGCAAATGACTGCTGCTCTCAACACATGACCCAAGTATTGCATTTTCTTCTCTTTGATTATTCTTAGTAATTCTTTTTGTTTACACATGCGACGAAGTACCTCAACATTGGTAACTCTTTGTACCCATGGAATTCTCTAGAGGTGGACTACTCCAGAATATTCTAGTACGTAATAACTTTTATATATAAGCAGATCTTTTATGAGTTAAAGTGAGTTGATAAGATATAATCGTGCTGTAAACTTATAAATAAATATATTTATATAATTCGAACCGCTCGTTTTATTGAAATACGCTACAGTTGGGTTCAGGTGTGGGGTAATTTATTTATTTAAAAATAAATTCAGCAGTTACTTTTGAAAAAGACTTTTGAACTTTTGAAAAGTATTGTTCGTCGGAAACATCGGCGTAGTTCGGCAGTGATCTTTGTACGAAAGAACATTTAAAAAAGTACGTGTGTGCCTGACCAAAGATGCTGCTAGTAGAACTTTCAGTAAAACAGTTGCGTGAGCAACTAGAAAAACGCGATGAAGACTGCAGCGGGTCCAAGAAGATACTCCAAGAACGACTGAAGACTGTTCTCAACAACAATGAAGACGACCCAGAGACATTCCAGTTTCAATCAGCAGAAGAAGCAGTTTAAACTAAAATATTTGATGAAAAGTTCGAGAATGTTTCCAAAAGATTCGATGAAACGTCTCAAATTATTAAAGAAGTATCTAGACAAAACGACGAGACTTCTCAAATAATTAAAGAAGTATGTAGTCAGAACAATGAGAAATTTGAAGAAGTTTCTAGAACAATCGATAAAATACAGAAAAATGTAAAAGACGTAGAAGAGAAGATCAAACAATGAGAGACCATAATAACGAAGACGAAAGTGCTACCACCAGTTAATGCAGTAGTTTTAGATCCGGTAGTGAAAGAAGAATCACCTAGAGATGAAACGACACCCCATATGAGATTCAAATTGACACCATTTGATGGAAAGTCTTCTTGTCCATATACCTTAGACAATTTGAAGCTATTTCGACAGCCAATCATTGGACAGAACAAGAAAAGGGTGTTGCCTTGACTGCTGCTTTACGAGGTAATGCTGCGAATATCGTAAGATCGATTCCTAAGGCTCAAGAAAAATGTTACCAGACCTTGTTCACTCGACTAGAAAAACGTTACGGAGATGCCCATCTACAACAAGTCTACAAAGTACAAATAAGAAGTAGAATTCAACGAGTAAGTGAGAATTTGCAAGAATTTGAAGCCGATGTTGCTCGCATAGCGCGGTTGGCTTATCCTGAGGTACCAGACAACATTTTGGAAAAAATTGCTGTAGATACCTTCGTCAATGGATTGAGAGACAGTGAACTACAGAAAGCTTTACGACTAGCAAGACCGAAAGGTTTACATGAAGCGCTCGCCATTGCGTCTGGAGGAAATCGTACGGAAAGTAGTTCGTAACGCGATGTCGAAGAGACGCGAAATCAGATGTTGGAATGGTGGCGACGTAGGTCACATTCGCCGTAAATTGCAAGCCAATAATACAACAGTCACACAGCTAGAACAGATCGAACACTGGACTGCAAAAAGTAATTCACATGCTGATGCTCAGTCTGCTGAGCTGAATGCTTATATATTATTCAAAGTTGTCTACCGACACACCGCCTTGTCGTACTGCTCATCTATACGTCGTCGCGTCGATCAGATACACCAGCATATTCCTTAAGAAGTAGCAGATTCATTTCGACTTTTAAACTACTTTATTAGCTTTTTTAAATACAGTGAACCGAATGCGATTAGTCTGCCTACCCCGCTTGGCTATCTGACCGACTCCTTTGTTAATAACAAAAGATGATAATATTGAAAACGATGATAATATTAAATCGTATGTGTTCAGTTTTTCGTCTTTCAAACCTATATATGTGGTATAGTAGTAGGAAGACATGCTCAGATTTATTGGAGGACAAACTGTTTTAGATTTAGCAAAATATAGAAATACCTAAACATTTTAAATCAAAAACTGTGTGGAAATAAAATGTATTTTTCTTCCATTAAAACTTTTATGTTCATTATGTTCATTTACTTTTCTGTATTTAAAAACAGAATCAATTCAAAAAAGTGTACTAAAACAAAAGTGACACTAATGTGTCATGTGGTAATTTCTTCCAGTGTAAGATTTTTTTGTTCCGAACACCCCTTCGCTGATTAAGTATAGAGGGGTGGTTTTTCACGGCTTCCTGAGATCTTTGCCTCCGTCAGCATCCCTGTGTAATGAGATACGGGGATGATTTCCAGTAAACGACGTCGGCTGCCGCTGTTTTGGCCTTTGCAACCCCTCCCCTCATCGTCCTTCTTTTACCCTGTCGTGCATGCAGTCCGCCACCCCTTGTTTTGTTTACCACCAGGGACGATTTATTGTTTTTCTATCATTTGAACTTGGGCTATTCACGCTTAAATGTCCGCTAAATCTAATGGAAATTGCATTCCAACTTTTTCTATTACTTTTTGGAACAAAAGCAGAAAGTCTGGATGCGAGACTTTCGGGTAACACACCTCCGTTGATATTAATTCCATTTTACAATTATTTTTCAGGACAGACCTCATATTTAGATCATTGTTTTTGTTATGATTTTATACCTATTTTTATATTGTGTTCTTTATTGGGTTTTTATAAATATGTAAATAAAGTTGTTGTTGGATGTATCAGACCTGTAACCCAATTACTTCAGTTACCATCTTAGAGGAGCACGAACATTTTTATGGGAACATTCTTTTCCTTAACTAAAGGATCCAGTATTGAAATTGTAGAACACATACTTATTATTTTTTTAACGTTAAGCACTTTGCATGTGTAATATTTAATATTTGTTTAATATTAATATTCCTATACAATATTTGATATTTAGATAAATTAAAAACGAAAATTAGAAATGAATATTTTGGATGTTTACCATTGAGTGCTTTCAAAAACTAATTCCAAAATATTTTGCAGGGACATATTGGCGACGTTCCGTTTGAAAGTGCTGTTGGTTGGACGTCCAAAAACCATTTCTCAGCAACTGCGTCTTCTTGGCCTCTGACAATTGGACAATCTAGATACAGTGTAAGTAGAAACAAATATTTAACAGTATAACATACTAAAGCACTTGCTAAATATTATTTCCGTGTAGTTATTGCAGTGCACTCTCAAATAACACTGTAGAATTTATTTTTAACCTAATTTGTTTAAAAAATTATTAGATAGTTCCATTAGGTTTTACTTATAGTTTAGCTGACAGATAATACATAGAAAATAAATATTTTGTCTAAATTATACCAATAGAATAAAACAAACTCGAAGATATTGATTATACAGTGTGTCCGTAAAGTATAAAATAAATTCGATATTTTCTAAATGAAAAGCCTTTTTAAAAAAATCTAAAACACGTCGATTTTTAAATTTAATATTCTACATTTTACAATAAAATTTCGTTATACAAGGTGATACACATTACAGTGATGACGTCATCGGCTCTTTTTTTAAATGTAACATACTGCATTTTAGGACATTTTTAGATCGATAAAAATGAGCTGATTTCAAAAAAGTATAATACTCGGATCTAATGGATATAATTTGAAAGATATGCGCTTAGAAAATAAATTATTTATTATCAATTGCAAAAAAGTAGCCTACTTCTAGTTTTTGGTAAACTGTAATTATTTTTAGTAACGTTTAATAACAATTAAGTAGTACAATAATTGTATTAATTCGTGAATGTTCTGTATTATTGGTTAGAATTAATTTTAAGTAGAAATGAATTTGAGTGTAAAGCAAAGAATTTAAATACTCATGATGATTGGGTATGGAGACAAATCGCGAAGTCAGATGGAAGTGTGTAATTTATTTAATGATAGATATCCAGAAATACCCATCACGCAGTCAACAGTAAGTAAGATTGAAAAGAAATTTTGAGAAACTGGTACGGTTAAAAATGTACGCAAATCCCTCTATATATTATGTTACATTGGATGTTCTAGTTGCTTTTGAAGAAGATGCGCACACTTCTGTTCGTAAGGTTAGTAGTGATCTCGATGTTTGCAAAACAACGGTACACAAAGTACGTAAAAGTAAGTAAAGTAAGTAAAATGCACAGTTGTACAGGAATTAAACGAGGATGATCAGATAAAAGAATACAATTTTGCGAAATAATGATGGATAACAGCCACCGAAACCCTCTCTTGGTTCAAAATATTATTTTTTCTGATGAGGCTACATTCAAATTAAATGGCGAGGTCAACCGTCAGAATTGTAGATATTGGGCAAAAGAAAATTTCAACTGGATGCGGGAACATTATACACAATACCCGCAAAAGGTAAACCTATGGGCTGGCATTGTAAGAAATAAAATCATTGGACCCTACTATTTCGAAGGTAATTTAAATGGGCCAGCATACCTTCAGTTTTTAAGTGGGTATCTCGTACCTAGTTTAGTTAATTTATTTCCCAGTATAATTAATCTTGGAGGTTTTGATAAAAGTTTATAGTTTCAACAGGATGGTACGCCTCCGCATTATGCTTTAGATGTTCGAAGGTACCTAAACGAAATTTTTCCGAACAGGTGGATTGGAAGACGTGGACATATTGAATGGCCAGCGAGGTCACCATACCTCAATCCTTTGGATTAGTTTATGTGAGGTCATTTAAATAATGTTGTTTATAAAACGAAACCTGCAAATATTGGAAACATAAAAACAAGAATTCGTAAAGAAATAAACAATATTTCTCAAGAAAGCATAAACAAGGTTGTACAAGAATTTGTACAACGTTTGGGTTACTGTCAAATACAACAAGGGCTACAATTCGAACATTTAAGATTAAGTCACGTATTAATTACTGGATTACTTTTAAGTCATTTATTATAATTGATTTATAATTTATTAATATTATAAATCAATAAAAATTAATTTTCTAAGCGCATATCTTTTAAATTATATCCGTTAGACCCCCAGTATTATACTTTTTTGGAATCAGCTCATTTTTATGGATCTATAAATATCCTAAAATACAGGGTGTTACATTTAAAAAAAGAGCCGATGACGTCATCACTGTAATGAGTATCACCTTGTATAATGAAATTTTATTGTAAAATGTAGAACATTAAATTTAAAAATCGACGTGTTTTAGATTTTTTTAAAAAGGCTTTTCATTTAGGAAATATTGAATTTATTCCATACTTTACGGACACACTGTATACTTAAGCTGTGTATAGGTTTTTTGTATATCCGCATATAGTTGCGGTCAGACCCCTCAGATTTATTGGTTTTGATAGTTCTGCTTTAAGATATAATGTAGCGGCTGGTGCGTCTGGTACTTAAATATGTAATTAAAAATATTTTTTTTACTTAGTAATTATATGTTGTTAAATCAGGCCATATCGTATGTGCTAAAATTAATTTTGATAATTTTTAATTTATATTTCACCTTACAGGGATCCTCCCTCTTACCGAATGCTTGCATTGATAACTGATGTAGAATAGCTTTTGTACTTAGTCTTCTTATTGTTAGAATTATTGATACTGACGACCTGAGGTTAATATTAAACTACAGAAACGTATATGCTTTTTATATAAAATACCAGACAATTTGAACAAATAGTGTTTTTATTTTCCGTGCCAATGTTCATAGATCTCCCGACACGTAAATTTAAACAAAATTTTTTTCTTTTTCAATGTCTGTCTCCTTTACATACTTTTTATATCCACACCAATGGTTTTAATAAGATTCGCACTTTCTAAGCGAAAAAATAAAAACTCATAAATATCTACGTGATTTGGCATTGTTGTTTTAGCACATTTCCTCCACGAAGAGCCTGTATACGCATACCAAACACGTTGACAAACCTGAAAGTGAAATTTATTTCCTTAACACAATTTACCATTTTATTAAGCAAAAATAAATAAGGAATTAACATAATCCCTCTTGTTGAGATAAACCGAGCCATGGACGTATCAAGAAATCGTTTCCGCTAAATGAAAAGATAGCAATTTAGGGCAATTTACACATAATTTGGTATATTATTCTTTCCATATTTCCAATCTGTTGATTCCCTTTTACGTTAAGGTTAAAGTTTTTGCAACTTTCAAGTCCAACAGTAAATATAATACATATTTTGAAGTATATCACTCTAAAGTAATGTATTTTTATACCAACTAAACAACAGACGTGTTTCTTCAGATTCAAATGCCAATAGCATTAAAATTGTCACTCAATAAACACAGAAAAATTCTTGTTAACTTCTACAATCCCTACAAAGTTCTATTAGTATGTTGAATAACCTAAGTTGTATTTTATCTTTCGATTAAAGTTTCACTATACAATTTATTGCTATTTATAATATTTTCTACATATCGCATAGTGTTTATCTTTTATTTTTTGCTAATACTCCAGCAATGACGAATATTGTCACAATCCGAATTGCTATTTTTTTATGAGATTAATCTCAGCCTTCAGATCTTCAGTATATTCGCTTCATATCGGCGCTTAGTACCTACTGGGCAAATTTCACTTTGTCTCTGAGATGCGCAAACAAAGAACAGCAACCATGTTATGAGTGAGCAGGTTAGAAGAAACGCGTCTTCACTACTCGTAGAAGTTTTTAAATCTTTTTAAAATAAAGTCATGAGAATTCGATGACAGATTTTATATAAAAATAATAAATGTTTATTTACATCTTTTGATACAACGTATTTTACAACAATTTACATTTTTTGATGAGGATGTGGTGACGTTATGGTATTTGACGAATGGTTGCTATCCATTCTTCTCTCTCCTGGGGACCGGGTGTGCTGCTGGGTATGCTGCCTCAGACAGAGAGTAACCGGTAGCGCACTTTATTTGGTCTGTCCATCGGAGTGGCGATCTTATTCGGGTTCTTTTACCATCTACCTTGCCTTCAACCACCAACCTCTCCATGCCTTCCATTCGTCTGGTAATGTGTCCAAAGTACCTTAATATATTTTGGTTGATGATTGTGGTAAGCCTAGTATTGCAAAATTGATTTAGCAAACTTTATATTAACCCTATAACCATAGGCTGTGCATTCTTAGTCTTTAGAATTAACCATGTTGAGCAAAATCAAGTCCCACTTTATTTGTCCATTTTTAGTTCAAAAGCTATAGCTATTAGATCTATCTGTGGTAATTGTAGCAGAATCTCTTTCAGAATATATAAATATATTTCCTATTTTATAAAAATGATATCTAAGTAAGTAGTTTCTTTTGAGTACACCTGTGAGTTCCGTTAGCTAAAGTTCAGATTTTTTCATAGCATGGTCGGCGTCCAACTAAAAACCTCTTCTCTGCCACACAAGACATCAGGATGGAACATCTGGTTAAGGCATAATATCTCTTCTGATGCTCTGCCATCACCCGATTTCTAACCTTCCCCCCATACATTCATCGGGAAAACCACACCCACACAAACCACCAATGATTTTTAACCCCCTGCCTTAACAAAACTTCCATCTATCTCACATCATCTCTCTCTCTCTCTCTTCGTCTTGTCTTAATAACCAAGACGAACCTAACCAATCACAACATTACTTAACCAAACTTTATCAAACCTAACCTAACCATATTAAGCCTCATTTAGTTACCTAATTTTGCTCGCTTCGCCCGCTGACACTTCGAACCTTATCTTTTTTGTGTTGTAAAATTTTGCAGACTTGTTTGTGATCAGAAATGTATTTTTTTACAATAATTGATTTTAAAGTTATTTTAGAAAACTTTTTCAACATAAGTTGAAGCTAACAAAGATTGCATTAGGACCCGTTCAGCAGTCGATTTATACATCTCTTTGAAATGTTCAAGATCAAGATGAATCAAAAAGATGAAAATGTTTGGTTAACCAAGACCTGTGTCAAGCTCTGTTAGCAGTAAAAACTCCGTTAAAAAAATTGCAAAACATACATTTTAGTCAGTTTTTGCAAAAATATTGTAATTTCAATATTCCTAATGAAGCAACACTAGGAAAGGGCAATGCGGATGCATTTTATGACGGAATAATTGGGGAAATTAAGTTTCTTTAAGCGATAACAACTTTTACGTAATTTTCGATGAAAGTACAGATGCATGTGATCGATATATGGTGCATCTTATAATTGGCACCTTAAAAGAGGATGAACCAGGAAAATCTTATTCAATAGCTGCAAAACAACTCGAGAAAACCAAAAATATGACTGTAAGCCATTTCATTTAGTAAACACTCTCTGCTTTCTTTTTGCCAAAAGAAATAAAAAATAGAAATGTTTTAATATTTTTATCTGATGCCGCTCAAAAATATTGTCCTATATCGTCAGTAGATGTACAATGAACTTATTCAGTGTCAAAACATATTTTAAGCGATTTTGTATATTCAGGCAAATTTAAAAAAAAATAGCTGCATGTTTTTATTAGTAATGCACATTATGCGCATACTTTGGTAGTGTGTTGCACATATTCCACTCTCTAGTAATTAAGACATCGGTCGTGTTGGGATAAAGTCATAGAGATTTTTTATTGCAAGGATCCCTCTCAAATAAAATGATGATTAGAATAAAAATGAAATTAATATTTATATGTCATTCTTGGGGTATATATCATTTTACTTACTTTTAAGTAGATAAACGTTTTAAATCTTACTCTTAACACATGGACAAAAATTTCTAAAATTAATGTTGCAAAGATATATTATTTTTTATTTAATAAAACAGAATGGAAGTAGATTACTAATGCTATAAATTGTGGGGGAAATAAATTGAAATAAACAGTTTCACCGCATTCACTGTAGGAAATCCTTTGTACACGGGGTGTTAGGATTTGGGTTGTAAATACCTCATTTTACCCTTGGATACGCTCGTGTTAAGATGAACTGGAGTGTAAACAAGCTTTATCCTTTTCTAACTTTATAAGTTATAAAATATTCAGTCCAAAGTTGTGGAGTAGAACTCTCGGTTGAGAAGAAACTCAAAAATCAAGAAAAACTTTAGAAATAATGGTGTTATTCTGAATTTAATGTTTCGTTTTTATTATTCACTTCGATATGCAACTTTCGGGCTTCTTCTGCATGTTTACTTTTTCGCTTCGGTAATCGCTGCCATTTTCCAAGTTTTTTTTACAAATAGACCGCAATTTTAGCGAGCTATACTTCTTTTGTTTTAAAATATTAAAATTTATTTGAAAAATGGTGTAAACTAAAGAGTTTTGATTGCTTTTAAGTTTTATACTTAAAAGAAAATAACAGTTACTATAAAATTTTGGTTCTAGAAATTAGAAGCTCAAGTAAGAATAATTTTTTATAAAATAAGAATTTATTTTTTTCGTCACCTTTGGAAGTTTTTTAAACTCCGTTCTAAAAATATAAATGGCAATCTCACGGTATCATTGTATCACCGCTTTTAAAAATAAAAAATCCCGTTAAATAATTATTATGCATTACTTGGACTTACAAAAATATGCAAAAAAGTGAAAAATATGCGGATAAATATGCACCCAAAAATTAGCATTAAACATGCGTTTCTTTTAGAAGATATGCATTACATACGCAGTTTTTTTTAGAAAATATGCATACTGTCAATGAAAACAAAATATATTTAATAATGGTATATTAATTAATGTTTATTTCAATAATTAGAAAACATAAATAAATTTAAAAACTAAGTAGGTAATTGTAATGTAATAATTAATTGTAATGCAACTAGTAAAAAAGTAAAATACTATTCCTTAGAATTATGGAAACAATAAATGACCAAATGTTTTTTGAAATTTTCCAAAAAAAACTGATGGCTTCTATTTGTGTAGATATATTTGTCAATTGAGAAACTTCTTTCCACATCAACGAATGTATTGGGAGCATATTTTAAATTCACAAAAATATTTGGTTCTAAAGCTATTTCTTCGCAAAAATTACCAACAAGAACGTCAGCTACCTCAGTAAGTTTCTGAAAACCATTGTTTTTTTTAATTATTGTTTCAAATTTTTGAATAATATTTTTTCCAGTGTCACCTTTAACATTGTGACAAGCTGATCTAATTTCTTTTATTAAAACTATGCTTTCTTTCTACCAAGGACAACTTTTTTGATTCAAAATTTCCGATAATAACCTACCACAAAATTTTTAAATGTTAGAAATCGTATCTCGGATAAAAACTAGCTTTTCGAAAAAGTGATAACAGCCAAAAAGATTTCAAAAACATTGTGTTAAGCTAGTACTGTCACTGTAATATTTTTAATAATTAAAATTACTTTATATAATATAATTAAAATAATTAAAAAACAGGAGTTCATTAAAATTCATCAAAAAGTGCAAGCATGCCCCCGCCTTTTTTTATTTATTTGAAAAATACAAAACCTGAAAATATAAAAACTTTTTTAAAACGAGTCTCTTCATTATTACACTTGTAATTTGTCGAAATATTAATTGCATAACACAAGAATTAACAAAAAATTACTTAACATACTTACACTGAATTAATTTTCTCGTTCTTTTATATTTTCTTCGTCACTATCATCATTTAATTTAATAATAAATTTAATTCCACTCTTAATGACAAAGTGCCCAATCTTCTTATAGTATTCTTTAACTTTGATCACTTTGAAGGAACTTTTCTGCCAGTCTATTTGGTACTATTAGATACCTACTTCTCTTTTAATCACCTCAATTACCTTTTTATCAAATTTAGGAAATGTATTTGCACGGCCTATACTTGGTTTTAATTGTCGGCTGGAGTTTTGACATTAGCCGTCTACGATAATGTTTTACATACACGATAGTAGATTTCTCTTGAGATAGTGGCGCCATCGGGCGTTGAGGCTATATACTGATCGGACTGCCAAGTTTGTGTCACGAGTGAACATTTAAATTCCTCCAAAATATAAATTTCTAAAGAAGTGTATTTTGAATAAGTTCTGATCTAACGTCTTTTACTTTTTTTTGATGTACTATTTAAATTGTTTTGGAATGAATAGAAATGTCTGTGTAATAATATATGTATACAATTATGTCTTTATCTTATAAAAATCCTTAAATGGTAAATGAAATTTCAAATAGATGATAGGAAGGCATGGAACAACATAAAAATTATCAATACGACAATCAAACAATAGACATCAGTATAGTATTTTCAAATATTTGAATCTAAATTCTAAACGTTAATCTAACCAGATAATTATCATTATTACCATGATAATATATTAAAGTAGTATTCTGAATAAAAGTAAATAATTTAAATATAAAATAAATAGAGAGAACCGATGTTATCTTGCAAAAGATTTTGTGATAATGCTCATTTTATGTATCTAGGCTAAGTTTTTTTTAAACAGCTACGATAAACAATTACGGTAATAATGTTGGAATTTGAAATTTGTTTTTAGTCAGTTTTTTTAAACGGACAGATAATAAAGCTATAAATACTTTATTTAGTATTGTTTCAATTAGTAAATCTTCATGTATTTATTTTGATTATCAAGAATTGTTCACTAAATAGATTGCAGTTTTGCCAGCATTTCAGTTTATACAATTTTTCGTGATGAAGGATTTGGCGCTTAACATGCAGTATTTAAATGCTTTCTACATTTTAAAAATTGTCCTAAATCTAAATGCCAATGAACAATTTTTGTACAAAAAATTAATTTTAATAAAACCTATTTCCATTTCCAAAAATCTAGGAAAATACTATTGTTATCCCTATTATTAAACCGAATAAAGATAAATTACACCCGGAATCATATCGTCCTAGATTAACATGTTCTTCACAAAAAATAGTCAACAAAAGGTTAATGTGAAACCTGGAACACAATGATCAACTTACCATCGATCTGCAAAACGGTATTCACGAAGCTTTTAAAGTTAGAAAAAAACGTATGGCAATTTACGAGGCGGCGACCCTCGCTCCAACTATAGGATCGTACCATATTATCGATAGCCAGGTAAAATAAATGTATTATTTTAAATGCGAGCGTTCACTGTCACTGCTATGCTCTATATAAACAATTTTTCAACTCGAAGAACAAATTTCTCAAGTTTAAGTGAATGGTGCTATATCTTCTATTAGAGAACAACAAAACGGAATCTCTCAAGCATCGATTATTATCTGTCATACTCTATTTTCAGGCATCACTATATGCTGATGACCTGATTCTTTACATTAAAGGCAAGAACGTTAATCGTATGGCGTTAATATTACAATAGCACTTTAATAAACTAGTTAATTTGTCCCTAAGCTCCGGTTTTATTAATAATTTAATATTTTCAAAAAAGCCTATCGAAGATTAAAGCAAATCTCGCGCTTAAAAAATCAAAATCTTTCTTATACTAAAGAAATAAAATTTCTAGGAAAGATATTTGAACAGTCAAATTGGTAAAGTCATATTCAGCAGTTAGTTATTGTATGTCGAAATGGCCTTAACTTGTTAAAGTAGTTAACTCACAGAACTTCGGATGCCGATGGTAAAATACTACTCATGTTATATAGATCTTTATATCGATTACGGATGTGTAGCATATGCGACTACCAGCAAAACAACGTTAAAAGTTTTGGATACGTTACATATCACCCCCTAAGGATTATACTTGGCCCATACAGAACAACTCCAATAAATAGCATACAAGCTAAAATAGGTGAACCCGCAGCTGTTAATCCTTAATTAGGCTTCTAACATAACTGTAAATAAAAGAATTCCAATAAATTCAAAGAATTCAAGGTTTTAGACATATCCATGACTAATGACTCTTCATAGTTTAATCTTCCATATTCTCCTAGAATTCATCATGCAATGAAACTACTTAACTGGAAGCAATTTCCACTCTTACATGACTACAAAAATATATATTCATCTTTACCTTGGATTGCAAAAATTTCGACAGTCAATTGCGGTCGATTACAATTCCAAAAAAATATCACCAACTCTAATCTTGTCATACAGCTTTTCTGAGATTTAATTAACTTCAATTCCGATTACATAGTATATTATGCAGACGTATCTAAAACTGAAAATGGAGTCGAAGTGGCAGTAATTAACAATACAGGGATTCTCAAGACACACAGAATTTTCAGATATTGCAATTATATTAACAGGAGAACTTTATTATGCAATTTACCAAGCGATACTGCACGAAAATAGAAAAAAGATGAACAAAATATTTATCGTAACAAATTCTATGTCATCTGTACACATAATTAGGAAAATTACACGCAGCATCAATTAGTTTTACTGATAACTAAATAACTAAATAAATTACATACTCAATATATAATCATAAAAAATTTCTCTGTGTCCCATCACATGTTGGAATAGCAGGTAATGAAGCAGCAGAGAGAAATGCCACAAAAGCCATAAACGGTAACAGTATTTCCACGTCACGACATTTTAAATTCAATTCTTTAAATAACACTATCGATAACCTACTTTTGTTTTTAAAAGACTTTAATTTACTAAGCAAAGTGTAAATAGCTGTTACCGCTGACCTTAGTACTAAGTTTTCATTTGAAATTTTTTTAATGATTATATTGTTTAGAATTCTATAAAAATTTGAGAAAAAAAAACTCAAGAATACGTTGTGAAAATACAAGAAATAAAAATTTCTCTTTAAGTCGTTTCCCCTCACAAACCCGCAGCTGATTATAATTCTCTTTTAAGACGTTTTCAGTTAAGATGCCAGAAACGATGAAAGAAGCCAAGTCCGGCGAATGCTTATAATACGTACCGTAAACACTTGAGCCTCAAAAATTGCATCCGCATATTTGTGGTTTTGATTAATTTGTTTTCCGACAGCTTTTCCTTAAAGAACTTCTTCAGTTTAATATCTCTCCTTGCTTGTCATTACGGGACCGGAAGGTCTTGTTTTTTCAACGGCTTTTTTCTGTGGCATTCACTGGGAAATTAATAAGCCACTGTTGAGCTTGAAAGTCGTAGGTATAGATACAGTTAGGAAAAGGGGGACTTACAATAAGCGCTATAAAATTCGTTCTTCTTTTAACTTCACATGAGGTTACTTTTAAGTTCTTTTAGTTGATTATTTAAAACATAAAATAAATCAAGTAAAAATATTACTTGCATGCCCTTTCGCTTTTATCCTTCGCTTATATTTTTATGTGTGAACTTATTTTCTACTTAAAAATAAATTTTCCAGTTAAAAAAAGTACATAGGTCAGACGTGTAAAAGTTTCAAAATACGGATAACTGAACATAGGGCTACTTTTGTCAACGAAACAAGAAATTCAAATTCCCCCAGTGTTTGCTAACTATTTATTTACAAAAAATCATAAATTCAGTATATGTTTGAAATTTTACATAAACACAAAAGTAAAATATCACAATATGAAAACTGAGATATGGTAGATTCTTTAAAGAACACATCTCTTGGCCCCGATGAAATCTCAGCTTCTTTTCTGCAACACCTAGACGCAGCTGTAGAAATATTATTAAGAATATATAATCTTACATGGACTAAACATGAATTTTCAAATTATGGAGAACAGCTATAACTATTCCCGTCATAAAAACTAATAAGTCACCAAACAAAGCAGATTCTTATCGTCCTGTATTTCTAACCTGTGTAATGTGTAAGCTTAAAAAAAACTATAAGTAAATGTTTATTGTGGTGTCTGGAAGAAAATAACCAACTAATTAATGAACAATCTGGTTTTCTTCCCTTAAGATCGACTATTGACAATTTAGTTGATAAAGAATCATATATTAATAATGTATTGCAATTTATTTTGATTTGCGCAAAGCATTTGATATGGCTTGTCATCACAAGATAATATCAACACTGAAATCATGGGGCCAACAAGGAGATACACTTGCTCTTATTAAAAATTTTCTCCTAAATATAAAATTCAAGGTAAAAGTAAACGGTCTTCTATCTATTGTGAGATATGAACAAAATGGCACAACTCAAGGCTCGGTAATCAGCCTGACGCTTTTCCTTATAGCTATTAACTATATAATCAAATCAATGAATAAACTCATTGGCTCATGGCTAAATCCTCGATCAACTAGATACATTTATAGCATAGTCTAGAAGGAATGGTTTTCAGTTTGCTTCATCTAAAACTCGCTGCATCATTTTTAAAGAGACCAAAACCGATAAAGGAAATACCTACTTTAAAAATTGAGGGTCAGACACTTGGAATATGTAAAAAAAATTAAATATCTAGGTTTAATATTTAATCAAGCTCTACCCTAGAGCTTATATTATAAATCAAATATATTT
This sequence comes from Diabrotica undecimpunctata, assembly GCF_040954645.1. Lineage (NCBI taxonomy): Eukaryota > Metazoa > Arthropoda > Insecta > Coleoptera > Chrysomelidae > Diabrotica > Diabrotica undecimpunctata. The sequence continues at coordinate 57,061,365 of NC_092812.1, forward strand.
CAACAATATGTCAATGAAGACTAAACCTCTTGAAATGCTTTCTGGTACGAACTGGGGACGGTAGAACTCTACTCAGATTATATAAAAATCTTATCCGCTCCAAGATCGATTATGGATGCCATGCTTACCAACAACTCTAAACATTTTAGACACCATTCAAAATAACACTCTTAGAATAATATGCGGCGCATTTAGAACAACTCCTATTATAAGTCTTAAGGCCTAACTCGGTGAATTATCATTAGATTTAAGAAGGGAATTAACACTCTCATATGCAGAGAAGCGGCACTATTTACAATGTCACCAAACTATTACCTCCTAGAATATTCAGCACGCAAAAACCCACATTTCCTTTTAAGAAAGATGCAGACGAATCATAAATGAATTTAACCTTAAGGGCCGATTGTTCGAACGCTAATCAAAACTTGTTTGTAATCAAATATTTAAATACAATCAAATACGTCACAGCAGCTGTCAAAATTATTAATTGCCTTCTTCTTCTTAGAGTGCCATATCCCTACGGAACGTCGGCGGCTACCATGCTTATAATATTTTTATACTGATCTCGGTCTTGCGCTACGTGTAGCAATTGGTCCGCTGTCAAACCTGTCCACTGCCGCAAATTCCTCAACCAAGAGAGTTTCTTTCGTCCTATCCATTTCTTTCCTTCGATTTTACCGTTGAGAATTAGCCGAAGGAACTCATATCTTGGTCCTCTGATTATATGTCCAAGATATTCTAGTTTACGCCTCTTAATAATATTTAATAGAGTTCGTTGATATCCCATTCTTCGAAGAACTTTTTCGTTTCTAGTTCTGCTAGTCCATGGAATTTTTAGTATCCTTCGAAACAACCACATCTCAAACGCCTCGATTTTGTTCATGATATCGGCGTTTAAAGTCCAAGTTTCACATCCATACAAAAGAACAGACCACACGTAACATCTTGTAAACTTTTTACTGATTTCAAAATTTAATGAGTTATTGGATAATAGAGGCTTGAATTTTTGAAATGAGTTTCTTGCCTGTTCAATTCTACATCGAATTTCGAAGGATGGATCTAGATTTTGGGTAATCCAACATCCAAGGTATTTGAATCTCTGAACTCTCTGCAGCGGTTGTTGGTTTAATATCAGTTGGGTTGCGCCGATATCCACTTTACTGGTCACCATGTATTTAGTTTTATCGATATTTATCGACAGTCCCCAATTTGTGCATTCCATGTCAACTCTATTGATTAGCTCTTGCAGATCGTCGATGTTTTCAGCTAGAATCACAGTATCGTCGGCGTACCGTATATTGTTAATTATTTCTCCTCCTATGATAATTCCTTTTTGATCTTTTAAAGCTTCCCTAAATAGATTCTCAGAATACACGTTAAAGAGGGTGGGAGATAGTATACAGCCTTGTCTTACGCCTCGTTCAATACTGATTGGCTTTGATTCTCTGTTGTTGGTATTAATAATGGCTGTTTGGTTCCAGTAAAGTTTGGCAATAAGTTTGATGTCTTTCTCATCTAGTTGGATGCTCTGCAAGGCGGTAATTAGCCTATTAATTGCTTATTATTATTATTGATTTGTAAATAAAAACATGAAATTAACATCAGAAAGAGTTTAATTGTAGTTTATTTTAAATTAAACCGCAAAATAATACAATTGAATAAAATAACTCAGTAAACATAACCTCAAAATGTGACGTATTTGATTTTAATTAAATATTTTATTACAATCAAGTTTTGATTAGCGTTCGAACAATCGGCAGTGAATCTCCAAAATTTATCGTAACAACAGGTATAAGGATTATGTCACGATAAAAAAGTCCTGAAATTAACTTCCTACTACAGAATAATTAACTATATAAGTACCATTTTGTTCTTCTTATTCATTTATCTCCAACCTGGTGACATGTGACCTATTGACTCAGTTAGGATTTTCCTTGGAACGAGGAGAAGCTGTGCACACAGTTTAAATAATATACAGATTTTCCTTCAAGAGTTCAGAAATGCTGATCAGAGAAAAGAAATAAAATGCCGCATTGAAATTGTACGGTGAATGAGAAAACTTTTCTGTAATCGCAATATCAGTATAACGCTCCTGATAAAAATGCTTCGATGTTATATTTTCTCCACCCTTTTTTTATGGGGTTAAGACCTAGACACTGAAACAATCCAACATTTAAAACCTAGAAGCATTGGAAATGTGGTGTTGGAATACTTGGGACACATTATAAGAGGTGAAAAAAACGAACTTTTAAAAAATGCAGTGGCTACGCAGTTCAAATAAACTATTGAGGCGCATAACCAACAAAATTATAATTGCTAGAATGATTTCCATTCTCGGATATAAGCGGAACTTGTAGAAGAAGGTCCTTAATAGTTTTGTTTATATAACAAGTTAATTTATTGGTTGATCATATTTCTGTTATGAATTCAAACAGGGAAAATATGCCAGTCTTACAACAGTCTTCCTTTAATACACTTAGTGCCAAGCACCAAGCAAGTGCCACATACCTTAAATGTAACATATGACATCCAATGTGCTTCTTCTTCAACTAGAAAGTTGATTATTGTTATTGTACCTCTTCTACTATTGTCGATATTTATATGTTTGATTAATTGACATTAAACTGTCTAGAATTGCATCCACATTCAACATATTTATATTATCTAAGATTGATAAATAGTGTCAATACTTTATCTGAATAGTGTGATGAAATCTTGTTATCCAAACGAGAAAAGAAATTGCGATATTAAGCTGGAAACGAATGTAAATTTTCTCCCTTGTTTGTTGTTTACTCTATAATAGTATCATAATAAGTTCGACATTTGTAGCAGAAGGGATTGCTTTGTTTGTGTCGGACTCCTCGCCAGATCCGTACTTTATACAGTCATGTAACTATGTCAGTATCGCTCTCAATCACGCAACTTTTGACCTCCCCTTTGTTTGTATCTCTGCTTTATTACTTTTAGTGCAGCAGACAGCTGTGTACCTGCCTGAAAAAAAAAATTTGCCTGAAATCGATATTATTTTAATAAAAAAGTGGTAAACGAACTAATAAATAATTTATACCTTCAATGGATCCTTAAGGAATCGAACGTTATTCTGAAATAATATCGTATCTATACAGGATGTTTCACGACGAGCCTACACTATTATTATATCAGAAACTACTGATACGAAATTGATGAAAATGGGTTTATGAAATTATTAAGTTACTTAAAAAAATATTTTAAACATAAAATAACATACTACTTCCGGTTGTACCGGAAATAAACATCTTTAGTATTTTAAATGAAACACGCTGCATTTTTAGATTCTACGTAAAATTTTAGACAAAATTTAAATAAGGTAAAAATTTCATATTGTTTGAGTTTGACAGATAGAGACAATCTTTTTAAAGTTGATTCCTTACCAATTTACAAACAAAATGTCTTCGAAACCTTTGCACAAAAAGAGTAGATAACAGTATTTTAGAGATTAAATCGGAATCGAATTTCTAAAGACATTAATACGCCATATCCTTAAAGTTCAAACTGCAGTAAGTCAATAATTTTAAATTAAACACCGTATATGTTATAATTTTAATAAAAAATGAAGTCAATTATCTTTAAAATAGTATTGGCGTTCCTAATACTTTTGGAATTGTAAAAACGCATCTCCTGGCTCAGATGATATCCACAGAAGATGCCTCAAAGAACTTTCAGATAGTATCCATTCCACTGCTAAAAAACATAATCAATGTATGTCTAACATAGAAATACTTTCCTACCCCTTGAAAAGTGTCCAATACTATCAGGATTCCTAAACCAGGAAAGCCCAGAATCTGCACAGAATCTTATAGACCAATTTTTCTCTTAAACACTCTGGGTAAAGTCTATGAGAGGCTCCTCAAGGAGAGACTCGTATAATTCCTAAAGGCATATTACATAATTCCAAATTTCCAATTTGGATTCAAAGCTAGACTTCTTCTTCTTCTCGTGCCACTCCTAGCGGAGATTGGAAATCATCATGGCCACTGCGACTTTGTTAGCAGCGCGCCTAAAAAGTTCAATCGAACTACACCCGAACCATTCACGTAGATTACGAAGCCACGATATTTTTCTTCTTTCCACACTTCTTTTGCCCTTAATTTTGCCCTGCATGATATTTCTTAAAAGTTCGTACTTTTCACCTCTCACAATGTGCCCCAAGTATTGTGCCCCAAGTATGACAAAGCTAGACACTCCACCCAAAATGCATTGATTAAAGCAGCAACTTTCATTTCACATTCCATAAACGAACACAATAGATTCGCAATAGACATCTTCCTGGACGTTCAAAAAGCGCCATGTCTGGAATTCCGGACTGATCGAAAAACTCCACCGCATTGTACTGCCTATATCCTTCGTCAAAATTATACATTCGTATCTCTTCTAGTCAAGATAGCCAACAAACCCTCAACGCCCTTCACTCCACTAGCTGGAGTCTCCCGGGGGCTCAATTTTAGCTCCAACATTGGACACAGTTTACAATAGTGACATCCTCTATTCCATAAACAGGTCAAAGTATTTCTTGCTATATGCTTATGATACTGCAGTCCTTTCCGTAGGTACCCTCCGAGGGACGCCGCTAAGACACTGGTCTATATTCGATAGAGCTCAAAACTGATTAGAGAATATTGTAAGATGGTGCAATAGGTGGAGAGTAACATACAAATACCATTTAGATCTTCTCGCTGTTGAGCAAAAGTGAGAAACCAGGTAACTAACTCTCTTAGGAGAAAGGCTCGAATTCAGACCCTCGGTGTCCTATTTGGGAGTTCATTTTAGGAGAACTCTCAATTTGGACATTGGTATTTAGCACACTCTAAAATTCTAGATAAAGTAAGAAAAAGAGCCAATCTCCTAGGAGAATTATTGCCTGGTAAAAGAGGTAACACTAACTCGAAAACTCTCGTAAATACTTACAAAACCTTTATCAGGCCAATAATCGAATACAAACATGTCGTTACATGTGTTACACAAAAAGTACTAATAAACATTTTTATTTAAAATGATCTCAGCTACAGTTTTTTTCTTCGGCCTACATATTCTTGGTAAATCGATTTTTGCCCCCCCCCCACGAGGGAGTTTTAGCGGGAAACTCGGGGTACGAGTGGCAAACTTTTTTGCGATCTTTTTTGAGATCCAGGACGACTGGACTATAATTTCAAGACAAACTTGGACATCACGCGAAGTGCAAATTACGTTTCTGAAGCGACCAAATCATTTTAAAAACTCCCTAGAAGTTCTTTAAACGTTGTCCGATAGAATGTTTTCAATCCTTTTATAGCCAATCCAATCCAATAAAATAAATTAATTAGTAATTATTTCTTAGTCCATTCGGCGTACCTAACCGATATTTTGTATTATTTCCTGTACACCATATACCATACAGTATTAAGAAAAGAAAAAAGAAAAAAACAAATTTGGAGTTTATCTTTCTTCCTTAGTATAAATACTGGAGTTTTGCAACGTTTTCACAAAGTACCTGCTTGGAGTTTCTATCTTGTTAATTATTATTTGTTTAAAGTATTTCCTCAGTTCGCTGAACGCTCCCAGTTAAAAATTGAGGAATGCTTTAAAATTTTGTGTAAACAATAGATGGCTGAAATCGCATTCGGAATGTAATTTGTCTGGATTTTGGATTTATTTGTAAATGGAGTTTTTTGTCTTTGAGTATTTCTTTTAGTGGGTAATTTCGACTTATTTGTATCAGTCAGTTTGAATGTGCTAACTTGTAAAGTGAAATAAGTACGTATTAATTCTTTATTTTATGTAGCATTATCCCAATTATAGTTGCGGTACAATTAGAAATTATTGTACAGAAGACTAAATATGTGCATAGATACTTCAATCATAAGATTTCCTTCTTAAGCTCTTACAGAAGCTTATAATTTTAAACGGGATAAAATGGGATAAATAAAATTAAACTTCTAAAATACATACACGATATGAATTTCCACTGTACCAAACATGTCATATTCCTTTTGGCACCTTGTAACCTGATATGACTTGGAACAGTATTCAACCTAGAGAATGATTTAAAATCTATTAGAATTGGAGCATGGAGAAGAGTTATATAAAAAAATCCTAAAATGGAGCCAATTATTGTCTTACCGAAAAACGACTTGGCAATGCAAAGGGAAAATATATTGCAAACTACAAGAAAATTCATACTTGGAACTTGGAATGTGAGAGGCATTTTCGAGGAGGAAAGCAGTTGATAAAAGAAGAAAATAGATATAAATTAAATGTGTTAGCGCTCCAAGAAACTAAACAGAAGGAAACTTTCACAATAGGTGTAAACGAATATACAACACAAAAGAACCTTTTATATGTATCCTGAATACACATGCGCAGTTTTAGCTAATAGCAAATTACCAATGATAACTAACAAAGACTAGTAAACTTAGTAACAACAGAAGGACTATCTGATGTAAGCACGTAGTTTGCCCATAAGGGTTCGTGGCTAGCTCCAAATAGTAAATACAAGAGAGTACTGCTTTGATAGGTAATCAGTGTAGTAGTGACTGGGGACTCGGGAGACTGAGACCTCGGAAGCCCTGAAACAGACATCGAAGAGGATGACGAAAGCTCGGCGCAATGATAATCAACGCGGTTCAACCCGGAAGACTGCTGAGGTTAATTCCTGTAATATTATTAATCTTAGCTCTAGGTTTAATATATATTATATATATATATATATATATATATATATATATATATATATATATATATATAAACATTTACATATAGATATAGATATACAGTAAGGTCTCGTTTAATGCGGTGAATACGTTCCACAGAAAAGCGCATATAAAAATAATACATAAAAAGACATTACTTGACTTGAAAAAGTAGGGATACGCCTTCTAAAATTACATAAATATATATATATATATATATATATATATATATATATATATATATATATATATATATGTATATATATATATATATATATATATATATATATATATATATATATATATATATATAAGCGGGGATCCTACAGCTTCTGCCGCTTCCCGCATTTCGATCGCCATCTTTTTCTATCTCTCCAGGTGTCTTCATCAATGGCTCTATCTTTCATGGTTTCCATAACACCTTGTATCCAAGACTTGGCTGGTCTTCCTCGTTTCCTTCTATTACTTGGATTGTATTCCATAGCTCTTTTTGGCCATCTGTTGTCGTCCATCCTCTGTACGTGTCCATACCATATTAACTGTCTAGTTTCTATTCTTTCAGAAGTTGTATGTACTCTATCTGTTTTTCTTCTAATTTCAGAATTAGGTATACGTTCTACTCTTGATATACGGCAAGCTCTTCTTAAGTAGTCCATTTCAACCGTGTCAACTTTTTTCTTTCCTTTTACTGTCATTTGCCAACATTCTGCTCCATATGTAAGAATGGGCTCTACAATTACTTTGTAGATAGTCATTTTAGTTCTCATAGTAGCTTTGTTGGACCAAAGTATCGAATTCAGAATTTGAACACTCTTCCTGCCTTGTTGCACTCTATAGTCTATATCTCGTTCCGTTGTTCCTTTACTGCAGATAATACTTCCCAAATATTTGTATTCGTAGCACCTTTTCATTTGTCTAATTTCCAAATCCGGGTCTTCGTCTTCACTGCCTATTCGCATATATTCTGTTTTAGACATATTCATACTCATCCCCCATTTTTCGTATTCATCTTTGAGCTTTCTAAGCATATAATCTGCATCTTCTTCACAGCTTGCAATTAGTACTTGATCATCTGCAAAGAACAGCGTTGTCAGATAATGGTTGTTAAGCTTCAACCCCATTCCCGCACATTTTTGTCTCCACTGGTGCAGTGCTTCTTGGATATATATTTTGAATAGGGTGGGGAAAGACAACATCCTTGTCTCAAGCCTTTCGTTACTGTAAATACCCTTGAGAAAGTATTTCCTGTTTTTACAGTGCTTTGAGGACATTTATAGATGTTCAGTATTGCTTTTAAAAATGTTTTACTAAGGTCCGTTTTCGTCAAGACACTAAATAAGAGTTTTAAAGGAACTGTATCATAAGCCTTCTCCAGATCTATAAATACCAGATGCGTAGGGAGGTTTCGAGCTGTTCGTTTTTCAATTACTTGTTGAAGGGTAAATGTGTTGTCCACGCACGATCTTCCTGCTCTGAAGCCGCTTTGTTCTTCAATTTCTTTATACTCCTCTTCTATTCTTCTTTTCAATATACGACCATATAACCTTCCCAGCGAGCTAGTTACGCTAATGCCTCTATAATTTCCGCATTCTTTTCTGTCTCCCTTTTTATAAATGGGGCTAATGTGGGCCAAATTCCAATCGTCTGGAATCGTTTGGCCTTCAATTAAGCATTTATTAAAAATATTCACTATGCTTTCCAAAAGAGCATCCGGTCCATGTTTCACCAACTCGATGGGAATGTCTCCAGGCCCGGGTGCTTTTCCATTTTTCATTTGTTTCAATTCTTTTTTCAGTTCTTCTTTGTTTATCTTATGCACCTCTGAGTTTTCTGTCATTGAGATATGGTCAGGTCTTTCCATAAATTCGTGCCTACTTTCTGTTAATAGCGTTTCGTAATATTTTTCCCACTTTTTATTTTGAATCAGGTTTATATTTCCCTTATCTTTTCTTTCTTTTCTAATACTTTTTATGAAGTTCCAAGCTTGTGTCACTTTGGTTCCTCCTAAGCATCGGTCCATCTCTTCGCATTTCTCTTCCCACATTTCGTTTTTTCTTTTAGTGACTTCCTTCTTTGCTTCCCTGTTGAGTCTGCTGTAAATTCTGCGGTCTTCTGAGTCTTTCGTGGATAGCCATGTTTGATAAGCTTTTTTTTTTGTCTTTAATTAATTTTCCTACTTCTTCGTTCCACCACTCAGGATTTTTTCTTTTGTCAGCTTCTTCGTACCCCAATGCCTCTTTGGCCGCCTGATGAATGCAATTTTTTATATCTTGATATTCTTTTTCGGCTGTTTCTCTTCGAGTTAAGTGAGTTAGTTTTGAGGCTAGTCTAAGTTTGTAGAGGAATTGTACTGATTCTTGTTTGAGGCTATCAATATTATATCTTATCTTTGTGGAAGCTGCTACCTTCTCCTGTTCAATTTTGTTCTTGTTTACTTTCCTGTAGTGTATGGTTATTTTTGCGACCACCATATAGTGGTCAGATCCGCATTCGGCACCACGATACACCCTTACGTCATTTGTTTGGAGCCTTTTGTTTTCTGGTTGGATGAGATAGTCGATTATAGATTTTATCTTTTTCTTTGGTTGTTCCCAGGTAAATTTATGTATATCTTTGTGCTGATAAAATCCATTCATTATTTTAAGCTGTAATGTTTTACAAAGATCAATGAGTCGCTCTCCGTTGTTGTTTATTTTGTCTTCACCATATCTTCCTACCACATTGTCTTGTAATTTTTTGCCTACCCGAGCATTGAAATCTCCTAATAGGCATATTTCTTTGGATCGGTTAACATGGGTCAACACGTCAAGCAATTTGTCATAGAATTCATCCTTAACTTTTGTATCAGAATCGTCACTAGGAGCATATACTCCTATTATAACTATCGTCTCCCCATGTTTCTCAAGATCCATCATAATGATCTGCTCGTCTATCTCTTCCCAACTCTTGATATTGTTTTTGAGTTTTGTATGCACGGCTATAGACACACCTCTTTTTGCTCTTAATGATTTTTCAACTCCACTGTATAAATGAATATAGTCGTTCTTGATTTCATTTCCCTTTCCTTTCTTTTTTGTTTCTGTAAGAACGCATATGTCTATTTGTTGTCGTTCTAATTCTTGAAAAACTTCAGTTTCCTTGGTTCTTAGACCTTGTACATTCCATGTGGCCAATCTCATGGTCCTTTTTCGTAGCAGTCGTCGTCTTTTGTTTCCGTCCTTATTCCGAGGCTCTTGATCGAAATTTTTAGCAAATAACTTTTTTCTAGAAGAAGGGGTGCTGGCCCATCGTTCAAACCCCCAGACTTGGAGGACCAGGATTTGTGAAGAGTATGTAGTAGGAGTAAATGTAGTGACCCGTCTGCCCTCGGAAACCTAATAGCCATTCGGGGTCGGAAAAAAACGAGAGTTAGCCAAGAGAGGCTGATAGGAAAGATTAAAGACATTTTACTCAAGACAAGTTGAAACAGAGTAAAATGTGAAGGCCCTTATGATCCGCCAGGTGCGTTTCATAAGCGTATGAGTATTGATACAATTTGTGTTCCCGCTCACACCTCGGGGTGTTGACTACAGACTGTATGGCTCGTCCAGCATGCCATAGCATGGGGGATAGGGTACACGTCATTTATACAATGTAGATACCCCAGCTCCATGGCCTGACCCCAAATTACATAAAACCAAGACAAAAACAAAAAAGTTTCCAGAAATTAAAAAGAAATAGGCTGCATTATAAATTACTTCGAAATCTGAAAGAAATTTATACAAAAGCTTAAAAAAAACTAGTCCATATTTCTATTAGTTTTTGTAACTATTTATATTTATTCATATCGTGTCAATAAACAGGATAACAGAGGAACCTGTTTATTTTTCCAGTATTGCTGTTGAAAGTAAACTAATTATTTATTAACTTTGTCTGCAGGTGGATGTTTTCCTAAGTTGTCTCGTTCTAAAACGGGTTTAAAATAGCTTAATTCTTTAATACTCTTCCATTTTTCTATCAATTTTGTAACATTAACTGCTTTTTCTTGTTTTACTTTTAAAGTATATTTTGGTATTATTCTATATTAAATATATGTATATATATATATATATATATATATAAATATATAACTGTTTTGGATGGGTTGGAGTCAATAATAGGGCTATTGGTTAACTATTTTTTTATTCTCGAGCTTTCAATTGTGTTTACAATTATTATCAAGAGCTAAAAAAGACAAAATACTTACAAGGTTGAACTAAAAAGAAAAAACAATTTTTGTTAACTTACCAAATAAAAATTAGTTTGGTAAGTAAAAATCACTGCTTACATCTTCAAAATATTTAATACAAAAATGTTTTTATCTAATAAATGTTTCTCTGAAAAATTTTTATAATTTTGAAAACATTTTTTTAATATAAGAATAATTGAATTTATAAATAAGTTTAAATAGCAACCAATTACAAATAGCCTCAATGTCATAAATGCCAACATAAAATTGTTATTTTTGACAATTATATTGCCAAAAGTAAAACTTCGTTTAAACATTCTTTTTTGTTTAGTAACAAAAAGAAGAAGATTTATTCACCGTTGACAGATGTCTGAAAGAATGTGACAGATATATGGAGAATTAAATATGACATTTTACAAGTTTTATATATAAATCATAAAGAAAGAATATAATTATAAATTTTGCTTAAATTTTGAATTTCAGATCTTTTGTTTAAACTCTTATCATTTTTGCTAATACAAACCATTTCCAAAAAAGTCCTTTTAAATTTATTACTTTCACTACATAAAATTTTAATGTTATCAAAATCCATAATATGGTCTTTATCGATTACATGTTCTGCCAAAGCACAAGATGGTTTTTTAATTCTGCAATCACTTTTGTGAGAAATAATGCGATTTGAAAGATTTAACCTTGTAAGTATTTTGTCTTTTTTAGCTCTTGATAATAATTGTAAACACAATTGAAAGCTCGAGAATAAAAAAATAGTTAACCAATAGCCCTATTATTGACTCCAACCCATCCAAAACAGTTATATATTTGTTCCAAACGAGTCACAAGTACTTCTTTTTTCTTATATATATATATATATATATATATATATATATTCCATTTTATCCAGTCCCATTTTTTTTATTTTCTTCGTTGACATTAAAAAATGTATCTATTTGCTAATTAAAGTTAATGGAAGGGAAATATGTTGCAGAACACTTTGAGGCAACAGTACACTGTATACGCATATTCAATATAAAATCATATTCGTAAACGGGTTTAAAAATAACCTTCTAATTATACATACAAGTTGAAAAACAAATATCCTCTGGCAATAGGCACTGTTAATTAATAATACCATATTTATTTGTTTTTATTTACCCATTCTTGTATGTATATATTAATAATGTTTGTATTGTGGCTTTAAATATTCATTATTACAGTTGTGTTACATTGCATTATTCAATGTCAGTGTGTTTTGTTGTAAAATAAAATGGAATTCGCTGTATCTCTTTTAAACAATTTGGCTATATTCGTAGTTAACAAACCACCTTGTTTTGGTCCACAAACACTAATTTTAAATAATTTATAAACTTAAATAAAAAACAGCACAGTTTTTATAATTTGTTGACTCTAACCGAATAAAAGTGTGATTAGTCTGCGCATCAAGAACAATAAAAATATTTGGTGTTCTAGTTATTATGTTATTTTATATTATCATATAACGAAAACATAAATAAAGATAACACTTTATGCCAAAGAACCTGAAACGGAAAGTACAATTAGTACCAAAGACGTTTGGGCTAAAAAGTTCAAACTATCAAAAAAGTCACACTTGAACAAAACAAGAAGCAAATGGGTCAAGAATAAATATAACCAGTCAGAAATTACCTATATTGAAAGTTGTATAAACTAATAAACGTACTTAGCTTGGACTCTTCTAACTCTCTTCCTGAGACTCTCTTCTTGAGACGTTGTAAATTAATCATCTCCTCAAGAACAGATGTGTTTATTTTTCCGCTTGTCCACGATATTCTATACATTCTTCTACAACACCACAACTAGCAGAAGAAAATATCCTTGAAAATATGGAACTGGAAAGACATAGATTAGTAATCTCCGCAAGAACAAATGTATTATTGTTGAATAGACATATTTGTAGTATTATTAATACGTACATTCTTTAAATAACTTCAGTTTACCTAAACTTGTACTTGTTTGTGTAGATAATTTTGTTTTAGAGGGGTTTACAGCAGGATTTTCTTTTACGTACACTAAACTACACAGAGAAACAATATTTCTCTGTGTAGTTTAGTGTACGATACATCTGACTGACTTCACTGTGGCACCACAGAACTTCTCGAGATACTCATATGCTTTATCAACAATCAGTAAATACTACATTATCGTTAATTTCTTTATTTCCTCAACTTTAAACTTGGGGTAAAAAATGAATTCGAATGAATCGAATGGTGAGAAAATCCCAATTTAATATATAAGCAATAAAAAGGACGATCAAACAGAAAACATAATTGTAATAGGAACCATACTCGCAGAATTGCAAAAAATCAACGAGTTGTTGTTTTTTTTTAATGAGTTTTTCACAATCGATGATTTACTTACTTGGCCTCAATCTTGTAGACAATAGCAGGCTTATGGTTGAAAAAAATCTGAGGGTATATTTTTAACCTCAGATTGTAAAAAAAATATGACCTAAAATTGGTAGTGTGGACAAGCAATGAAAATGAAAACTATTAAATAGCAAAAATGGTGTGAAAAACGAAAGTTTTTAATGGATTTTGAGTTAACTACTGACCGATTTGTTCCAATATTTATAGATGTACCTTTTATAGAATATCTTGTATATAACAGTTTTGTATCACCGTATTATACCGTAGTTTTATATTTTTAACGTCCTTGACTTTGGTAAATGACAAAAAATTACAGTTGGTTTTCTGTAAAATGTGAAATGTATAGAGGAAACCAATCTTTATTTACGAATTTTGTTATTATGTGATAACTTGAATTTTTGCCAGCAGTTTATTTGTGGCTTTGTTTATGATTAACTGTCGTCGACTCAACATTACATTTTGTCCAAAATATTTGAAAAATCTCATTAGGTTCGTACACCAGATTTATGGTGTGCACGCTTAAATAATTTCGGTTAAATACTTAGTTTTTATACACATACTCGACCTTTATTGCGTCAGAAGAAGTATTTTTATTATTAACATGTGATAGGATTACAATTGAATATATATATTTATATATATATATATATATATATATATATATATATATATATATATATATATATATATATATATATATACAGTGATGAGTGTTATACCACCCGGCAAAATAGCGGAAAGGATAGAAGAAAGATTAAGTTGTGAGATAGTATGAGATAAAGCTAGTTCTTGACGTGGCTATTTCACTTCAGTCATAATTATACGGATGACCTCGAAAATATTTTATTTTAATAATTTCTGATGTTAGAATAAATGATTGAATAAATTAAGATATATTATAGTAAAAAACATTAATTATTAGCGATTTTAAATTATAAATTTTTAAGTTTATTTAATAATAAAAATAACTTAACTGAAATATTTGATTAAACTAAAGGTAGGTAAGTTCTATCCTAAAACAATTGTGTGTGGGATTGGCGTAATAGTTAGAGACGTGGTCTAATGATAAGAAGATTGGAGGTTCCATTCACACCAAGGATAAAATTTTTGTTTTAGTCTATCAAAAAATAATAGAAAATATGATACATATTAGGTAAAAAGTTTTCGAAAAACTCATTATTTACAATTTATTCTTATTCCAATGTTAAAAAATAGAAATACAAAATAATTCAATTTCAGTTTTACAGTCTTCAGTTGTGATTGCAAAATAATCCGGTTAAGACTGTTTAATGCCAAATCCATTACTAAATTCTCAGTGTTAATATCAATTCCTCTGTACAGGTAGTGATTTTCAAAACAATTAACAACATTGTAATGGATGCGCGCGAACAGCTGCCTGCTTTACAGCTAACCAAATCATCAAGCCATCAAAAATAATAACATACCGAGAAGTGTTTTTGCACGGTAAACAGAAACTTTTTATTGAAAAAACAATTCGTGAAAATGGTTTTAACGGTCGAGGAAAAAGTGCAAATTGTTGTCTGGCATGTGAATGGATTATTATCAGACAACATGATTAGACAACAATTTGTAAATATGTTTCCAAATAGGCCGGCTCCAGCACGATCAACAATTCAGTCTATTATACGTAATTTTTTTACTTATGGATCCGTGTTCACTCCAAGAGGAGTTCGTAGACGAAGGGAGGTAAATCCAGATTTGGAAATAAGGGACACTTTGATTTGTGCAAGTATTGAGCAAAATCCTACCCAATCAACATCTCGTCTCGGAGAACAATATGGAATTTCAAGATTTAGAGTAGGTAAAATTTTGAAAAGACATGGATACCGTCCCTATAAACTTCATAAATCCAACGAACAATTCCCTGGGGATCAATATAGACGTTTAGAATTTTGTCAAACTGCAATGGAAATGTCACATCAAGATGAACATTTTTTAGAGAACGTTTGTTCACCGATGAATGTACGTTTTCATTGCAGGGCCGTCACAATTCAATGAATGCTCGGTATTGGTCTCGAGGAAATCCTCGTCAGATTTATGTCGCTCGTACCCAGTGTCTTCGAAAAGTAAATGTTTGGGGAGGCATAATAGGGAATCATGTCATTGGTCCATTTTTTATAGACGGTATGTTGACTGGGCGGAAATACTTGGAACTTCTGCAAAATCAAATTGTCCCAGCCCTTCGTAATTTACCAATACCTTTCGATTCCATATGGTTTCAACACGATGGTTGTCCCGCACATAATTCTCGCATCGTCAGTGAATATCTCAGTGCGACTTTTCCTAATCGATTGATTAGTGGCCACGGAGATATTTTTTGACCTGCAAGATCACCTGATCTTGCACCTTGTGATTTTTTTTATGTGGGGATATATCAAGTCCAAGCTATATGGAATTGAAGACGATAGGCCTAATTCTCTCCAAGAATTAAGAGAAAAGATCTCTGATTCAATGAGAGGTATTAGTTCAGAAACATTAACTAATGTTAGACGAAACTTTTATAATAGATTGGGTTATTGTTCTGCTGCTAATGGAGGCTTATTCGAACATTTATTGTAAATACATTTCATTAGAATAATTTTTTTTTATTTTTATAGAATTTCTACCTATTTAAATATTTTTGGAAGTACATTTATTTAGAACGTTCTTTTATGTTTGAAGAATTATTACTTTATTTTCAAAAGTACGACATTGTTTTTTCAATTTTCAAATAAATGTCTAGTGACTTAAAGCAAAACGATATAATATCTGCATAATTTCAAATTTTAAAAAAAGTAAAACCTTCATGTGGAATTTGAACCCTGAGCGCCTGCATGAGAACATCGTGACTTGAACTCTGATCCATCAAACTTTTATATTTCTTAAGTGACAGTTTGGGATATTGTTCTGCTGCTAATGAAGGCTTATTTGAACATATTGTAAATACGTTTATTTACAATTTTTTTTTTATTTTTGTAGAATTTTTACTTATTTAAACATTCTTTAAACGTTCTTTTAATTTTGAAGAATTTTTACTTTTTTTTTGAACTCTAATCGTCTGCGACGTCTGTGTCGAATTCTTACCACTAATCCACGAAGGATATTGATTATTCCGTGACAAGAGTGTATGAAACTCCTCACATCATAATAGAAATTATTCTTGGTTAATAATTTAAAACTTTAGATTAAATAATTACTATTAATTAAATTATTTTATTCACATTTTTGCTTTATTGTGGTCAATCAGTTTTTATTTTATGTGAAATTAAAAAATGGAAATACGTCACACATACGTTACACATAATAATTATGACCGAGGTGATTTAGCTCGAAGCTAACGTCTAAAGGTGTGAGACTATCGATTTATAATGTTAATTATAGGTTTCTACCGATTATTTCCCACCTCTACGAGTTTCATCTCTTTTTATTTCACAAGGTAACTGTGTTTTCTATCTCGTTAACGTCTAACGTCTCACTGTAACGTTAAAAAGCCGGGTGGTAAGACACTCATCACTGTATATATAAAGTACTTTATTTCTTTTCAAAATATGTCCCACCAAGATCGATAGACTTTTGCATACCTTCAAACCAATTGGTAAAACAGTTATTCCATTCTTCACTTAACACCTGCAAAATCGCGGTTTTAAAGTCATCGATGGCTTCTTCTGGCGACTGGAATCGCTACCCACGCATTGAGTTCTTAATCTTTGCGAATGTGAAGAAGTCGTTGGGACTTAGGTCGGTGCTATACGGTGGATTGTTTAACAATTCGATGTTTGAAGCTCCCAAAACTCTATTGCTCTATAAGTTAAAACCATTCTCTTTGACGCACTTCTAGAACGAATCATTTTTGTTGGTTTTTCCTCATCGTGAAACACCCACACAGCGGATTGACGTTTATTTTCCGGTTCGTAGGAGTAAATCCAAGATTCATCGCCACTAACAATACTATAAACGTTTTTTGAGCTTCCTTTGTTGAACCGTTCTAATGTTTTGACACCAATTGACGCGAACCGCTTTTTGCTCTTTTGTGGGCAGATAAGGGATCTAACGGGAAACCAACTTTGTAACACTTAGTTGTTTATGTAGGATCTTTTGGATTGAGGTCTTTAAAATTCCCAAAGATGCCTCTATCTCCCGATATGTTATACGGCGGTTATCTTTAAATTTAAACCAAGGATCGGACTATGTAAGGATAAGGAGGGGCATATACTCAATACAAAAGAAGAAGTATTGAAAAGGTGGGTGCAACACTATGAAGAACTACTTACTATCGAAGTAGAAGATCCAAATCAACCACCCCCAGGAGCAAACAACAATACACCATTGGAGCCTCCATCATTTCAGTAAGTACGGGATGCAATAAAACACCTAAAAAATAATTTAGCCTTTCTCAGGTCCACAAATGCCAAATGTATATCTCTATTTTTGGCTTTTTTCTTTTCTTATAGTTGTTCCAGTGTGTATATGTGGTCTACGCATGATCTTCCCGCCGTGAAGCCTGCCTGATCCTCCCCTTTTATCGCTTGCTCTATCTTTTCTCGCAGTATCTTCCCATATGATCTTCCTATTGATGATATTTCGCTTATTCCTCTGTAGTTTTCGCATCGTTTTCTATCTCCTTTCTTAAATATAGATGTCATATATGCCTCCGTTCATTCCTTTGGGAGCTGTTCTCCATTTATGGCTTTCTGAAATATCCATTGTATCATCCGGTGTAATTTTTTTGATCCGAATTTTATAAGCTCAGGTAAGATGCCTCCAGGTCCCGGTGCTTTCTTATTTTTGATTGTTTTTATAACCGTTCTTATTAGGGGGATAACCCTCCTTAATACAGCATACAAAATATTTTCGAGTATTTTATATGATCGCCTGAGTGCATATTCAGAGGAGCTTCTTGACGAATATCAAAGGTTTTAGGCCTGGTCGATCAACAACAGACCAGATCTTTATGCTAAGGCAAATACTGGAAAAAACCAATGAATTCAAATCGACACACCCCATCTTTTCGTAGATTTTAAATCGGCCTCTGATAGTGTCCTAAGAAATAAATTGTATGAAGGCATTGATGAATTCCACATCCCCGATAAACTGATAAGATTGGTTAAGGCTACAATGCGTAAAGTTGTTACGGTCTGGAAAAGGTGGTCAGGGATGCCCAAATAGACAACATAGGAAACATTTTTAATAAATCATCCCAAATTTTGACATATGCAGATGATCTAGTTGCCCGCACAACACGCAAGCTAGAAGAAATGTATATCACCTTGTCAAACGCCTTAAAAAATATGGGCCTGCAAGTAAATGAGGAGAAAACTAAGATAATGGCATCAACACCCAACAATAGAGCCAGAAACATCGGCCACCAATTCACGGTTGATAACTGTACCTTTGAAGTGGAGGACACATTCACATACTTAGGCTCCCTGATCACCAAGGAGAATGTCATGACGGAAGAAATCAAGCGAAGAATAATCCTAGCAAACAAATGCTATTTTGGACTGAGTAGACATATGAGAAGCAGAAACTTAAGCCAAAAAAACAAAAATAACGATATACAAAATCCTTACATAACCAGTATTGACATATGGGTCGGAGACATGGACCATTTCCAAGGCAGATGAAAACCTCCTGCTTATATTTGAACGAAGGACCCTGGAAGAATATTCGGTGGCATCTGTGAAAATGGTGTTTGGAGAAGGAGGTACAACTACGAGATATATCACAGATGGGCAGGACATCTGGCAAGATCACAGCAGAACAACCTTCTTAGAAGAATCCTTATGTCACAACCTGTGGGAAGTAGAAGTAGGGGTAGGCCAAAACTCAGATGGAGGGATGGTGTAGATGAGGATGGTAGACAAATAGGCGCAGCGAACTGGGAACAGTTGGCAATGGATAGAACTGACTGGCGTAATAGACTTGGGAAGGTCGAGTCTCTTTTATAGGGCTATAGCACCAATGATGGTGATGATGATAAGATAAATCTAACATTATACCAACACTTGATTATTGAAAGCAACGATAACCATCATCCGTTAACCTTTAGGACATAATGCCTACCTACATGCCAGATATTAATTACGTTGAGAAAATCTTAGACTAAGAATAAGGCGAGTACAACATATGCACTAGGACTTACAGCGGAGTTCTGCGCTATTCATAGATGAAGGATAGTTTTGTCTGTATCCTGATCCAAGAAGAGTCTGGAGAGGACCTGATTTTCAAGAGAGGCGTAAACAATGTCAAGACGTCTCAGACGTCCGTACGATATCTGGTTATATCATAACCATATCCATATGGTTGTTGTGTACTGGAATAAGTTTTCATTAACAAACTGTTCCTGTTTTTGTGAAAGGTACTTTGAATCAGTAATAAAACAGTATTATCAATATAGGATTTATTTTAGAGACGGATCGCTCCATATCTGCATAGTATTCATGCCCTCAGAAGATCTTCAAGGTCATTTTACACAAGACAGAAACCTATTATCTCAAAACTCAATTATTTAATTTAATATCAGGACGGTCTTATTGAATAAATAATGCTGCCGAAGGAAATAGAGGTTATTAGAAATGAAATATTTTTTAGTATTTTATGTTTTATTTAATTATTTAGTGATATCTTAAAGATAATGAATACACTTGTTAACTTTTGGTTGATAATTTCGTTAAAGGGAAATCATATTTCACCAAAATTATTGCTGACTAATCAGGCATTATAACAATATATCAAGTTTTGGAATCTAGTAAAAATTTATCTATAGAACGAGGAAAAAAATGTGTTCTGTTTAGATATATTATATTGAATGTGCGATAATTGTTTATTTTTCATTATAATTTGAATTACTAATTTTTGTTACAAAATAAATTATCATCAAGTAATACATGGTTATTTTTTAATTTGTTATTCTGTAAAACAGTTTTTGCAGCCGTATCTATATTTTTATTTAGTTGTACTCATGTAATACAATGAGTGTACATATTGCTAATCAAAAAACTGTTTACGCGTGTGTGTATGTGTATGTGTGTGTGCGAGTCAGCATTAGATGGCATTGCTTTAACCTTAACTTTTTAGGTTTGAGTTACATCAAAAATAAAGTAAATATAAATTGCGTATTTTCATTCAATATATAATGCACTGAATGTTTCTGATAGTTTAAAAGAGTATTAGATAACAAAAAATACACTGTTGAATGCAAATAAAGTGATTGAACACATCAATTCAAGACCTTCGTGAATCAGCAATTAATAAAAATAAAGAAACCCTTGACTTTTGCTATGCAAACGACTGATTCAATTCAAAAAATCCCTCTAGGATTTAAAACCACAAGTACCAATTTAATTTATATAATTTGGGAATTCATGTTGGAAGCTAAAATCAGGACATTTGTAATGAATGGACAAAGAATATATTCGGTAGAGGTATCTAGAAAGTTGGTTCGTGTCTAACAACATGCATTTAAGAACATATTCGAGCCCCTGTTAAAGATTTAAGATTAGGGTTTGATTCATGTGAAGGACAAAATCCTATTATATACTAGTCCTTTTACTTATCCATACGTTACTTATTTATTAAACGCTCAAAATATTGGCAATAGGTTTTCTATTAACCCGACATAGTTTTTTCCTAATGACTCTCAATTTGGATATAGAGTCTACACATAAACTAAAATAGAGGCTCTATACTGATTACTTTTAGTAATTAAACACACTTAAAGTGATTATATTTTTCTCACAATGGGCAAAATATATAAGAAATTATGAAGAAATGTAAAATGATGGGACATGGACAAAATGTAGAAGAAACAGAAAGTTTTTTATATGCGTCCCAAAACAGATGATTTTATTTCTATCTAAAATTTTATAAAGTATATCATGAGTCTAAAAGTTGATGTGTCAAAAATTAAAATGTATTGGTTTGCTTGTTATAAAATTAATATTCTTTGGGAACAACCAACCATGTTAATAATGAAAATAGATTTGCTGCTAGATCCACAATATTTTAATATTGAAAAAGGTGAGACAATTCGTAAACCTTCACTAAAAGATGTAGGCCAAACCACACTGCTTTGATTTGGATAATTTTGCAATGACAATACGATAAATATTATTATTTTAACGTTGTACTCCACTTTAAAAAAAAGAGGAAATCTAGTCCAGTAGAACCAGAGATATGTAATTTTTTTCCGAGCGCTCTATCTTCAAACCGTGTTGGATTTTTTGGAGAGCGCGGCTGGCTCTTCATTCGGCTACCCCCACTGCTTTTGCTCTAATCAGAACACAAGTACTTGTTTACAACACTCCTGTTTAAACAATTTTCCATTCATTTTGTTTGCTAAAAGCTTTTTTAAAAACTTTGATGACTTTTCTTATAAAAGATTGGTTAATGGTTGATTTCAACCCCTAATGTTGGGAATTAACAGTGATTTTAAAAAAATGTGCTATTTTGGCTCCTAAAGTTCGTAGGTCTTTTTTTTAAAGTTGTGTTTTTAACCAGTTTTCCGAATATTTTTTGCCATTTAATTCGAACTAAAGTCGACCGAGTTGTTGTAAATGTTACATATATGTAACTTTTTTTCCATAGATTGTTAGTATACATCTTAATAAAGAAAATAAACCCCGGATTATTGAGATCCATTCAGTCAACTTATCTGGACCAGCCGTAGAAATTAGCTCATTTTTCAAAAAATCCTATAAACAAAGTAAATTTTTCAAAAACTGTTTAACCGATCTGGCCTATATTTTGCACACAATTCACACACAATAAGAGCCTCAAGTTCAGGTACATTTAAACAAATTTTAATAAATAATAAAAAAGTTGTTACCAGTATTCAAAAACAGCGATTTTGTTGTCTGTTGACGTCAAATGTCTAAATAGACAAGTTTTTAATTTATAAGCAAAATAATGAGTTTGTCGTTTTGTTTATTTATTTAAAAATAGTTCCATTAAAAATATGATGAATCCCTGGGTGATAGCCTGTTTGTATTATCTGATACTACACATTTCAACTGTTAAACCCACCTATGCAGTTGTGTCAACTAAACATCCTAAAAGTGACTTGAAATAATTATCTTTTCAATGAGCCTACTTACAAGCCCGTGACATAAAAAATATTAATGTTATTATAAACGTTTATAACGGATTTTTTAATAAGAATTTTGATAAAATGTTAAAATATTTTTAATATCTTAAAATTAAAGCCTCAAAGAATCGATTGTGATCTGCTAAATGCCTCTGGAGTCACTATTGAGCAATCTGGCAAGTACAGTTGATGAAATATATCGCTCTTGGGAATATACAAATTGAATAACTTATAAACTATTTTGTCGATCTAGCTGAAATTTAGCACACTTCAATAACTTATTAATTATCACAATTTCAACTAGTTATTAACATTTATAAAATACTGCAAAATTAAGGATTTTTGTAATTATCTCGGTCAATTGTTTATGTATTTTAATTTAGAAACTAGCAAATTAAAGAACTTTTTAAGATTTACAGCTTTTATTTAACTCATCTTTCTCTTAAATGTATCACAAACGTTTTGTAGGCAAAAAATTATTAGTTCACTTTTGATGATTGTTTAAAAAAATCAAAATCAGCTGTACGTCTTTAAGGATTGGTCATTAGTTATCCTTCATGTACTCGTATCTTTTAAAACCTTTAAAAATCTGTATTGGATTTTTACGTGAAACTGGTGTATTACTTAATCTCGTCATATTAGTTGAAGGATGTAAAGTTCGGTTCATATTCCTTACTCCAGTTTGGATTTTTTTTTAAATATTGCATATCATCGTTCGTTTGGACAATAATATTGACTTTTATTGAGTTTAAAAAGTGAGTACTAGAAGACAAAGAAAAGAATAAAAATAATTTAAACTGTTAAAAGAATAAAACGAAGTTTTCTTATGAGTACTATAATTTGAATGAATAAAACATAAATTTTAACTTATGATATTTTATACAACATATTTATAGTGACCCACATTTTAATGAAGCAACTAAATATTTCTTATTTGTATAAACAAATGATATTTATGTCCATAAAAGTTTAATTTTTACTGATAAAATGCACTCTGCTAATATAAAAGATACACAAAATTATTTAATAAACATAACAAATATCTTTATATTATTAATTCCTTAACAACCGATGAGTTAATAGGTCGTAGAATTAATTATTGACACATATTAGTAAAAAATAAAAAGAGGGTATACAAATATTTTCTTCTTCTTCCTATGCCGTCCCCATTAACGGAGGTTGGCGACCACATTTTTAAAAGCTTCTTTGTCTTTTGCAACGTGGAATAATTCGTCTACAGTCATGTTTGTCCAGTCTCGAATATTTCGCAGCCATGACTTCCTCTTTCTACCTATTCCCTTTTTGCCATCGACTCTACCCTGCATGATGGCCTGCAGAAGACTATATTTATTATTTCTTAGTATGTGTCCAAGGTATGCAGTCTTGCGTACTTTTATCGTTCTCAACAAATATTTTATTTATATAAATGTCATCAAATATCAAATGTCGTCTTGACAGTTGGAACAGTACAGTAGAGCAAACGGAAACGGTGGTGTCTTTGTTAATGACATAGATACGTATTAGTCGTTCAGCCAGTTGCAATAGATTCCTTAATTAGAGAAATACACAAAACTATTGCTAATAATGGGTAATTAATAACTATGGTAAGGAATATACGAGTATGGGCTTACTTACCTAGAAAAATGCCAGATGCATGCAGGGCAACAACTCAGTATAGGTCTTACAAAATTTCCTGAACCTGACCCATTTGGTGACGTCAATCTACGAACGAAACTATGAAATCTGACAATACTGAAAATATTATTATTTTTCATTTTTAATACTTTATATTGAATTCAGTATGAAATTAAAACAGTTATTTATCTATTAAATATAGTTAGTATTTAATGTAGAGGTCATAACTTGTTGAATTATCTTTTGCCACTCTTTCCTATATTCCGCCTAGTTTCAGATCTATCTTTTTATTTTTTCATCCAATTCCCAGAGTTAGTGGTCTCTTACGGACTGTCATCTCTCATGGAATTCTTTGTATGTGCTACAACCATCTCAGTATTTGTGCTTTTATGACTCTTAAAATATTCGGTCCTTTAAGTATCTTCACCAACTTTGCATAGGTGTTCTTTTTACACTAAATTGCATAGTTTTTTCCCAAATAGGATCTTTATTTCCCTGACTTGCACCAATAGTTATTTTGATCTATTCATTATCCGTATAGCACTATCATATAAAACTATACTGTCTTGTCTGTTCTCACTTTAGCTAATCCTTCATTCAAAATAAATTACACGCAATGAATATCGCAACCATTAATGCAACATAAACTTCTTATGGATTTTTTCTCGCATATGGGGTCTTCTGGTGAATGTAGCTCCTGATTATTCAAATCTTTCTACCTCTTTAAACTTATAGATTTTAATTATATTTGTATTTTCAAACAAAGCTTAGTCTATGTTTCGTTTATATCCTTTCATTTTTGCTTTTTCTTCTAATATTTGTATTTCTTCCTTTAATTTCTGGTTACTTTTACATAGGACTGTAAGATCATTGACAAATGCTGGGCACTGATTCTTACATCTTTATCATTCTGGCTTTTCAACCCTGCGTAGGTCCTAGCCTCCTCACGAATTTCTCTCAAGTGGTCCCTATCCATCATCTTCCTCTACCAAACACGTATTACCATATTCCTCATGTCTTCATCGATGTTATCTAGGAACCTTGTTCTGGGTCTTCCTCTTCTTCTCTGACCAATGGGTCTATCAAGGAGCGTTTTTCTAGATATGTCGTTTTGTTCCATCCGCATTACATGCCCTATCCACCTCAGATGTCCTATCTTAATATATTTTACGATATCTGGTTCCTGGTATATTCTATAAAGTTCAAAATTGTATCATCTTCTCCACACCTTCTTCTTCTCCTTAGTACTTTTCTTTCGAAATATCCTAACGTATTTTCATTAGTTTTTATCGGAGTCCAGATCGCTGAATCATATGTTAGGGCTGTGAGTATTATTGTTTTGTAGAGTTTTACCTTTGAATTAAGGATTAATTAACTTCACTTTAAGTTCTGTTACGTATCAGTTATGAGATTTTTTTTTGATTATTCAGTTTGTATACTTTTACTTTCCCTGTTAATTATCTACAGATTTAACTTAATTTGTTAGTGTAATATTATTTCATCGGAGTCAAATCCCAAAAATTATGAGTTCGATCCACCCACTAAAATTCTGTGTTTTCTTTATAAAAAAATGCTTCGTAGAAAACGCACAGCATAGAACTCTTGCATTAAATTTATTACTTTCATCTTATATTGGCGCATAACCCTTTGTGAATTTTAGACTTAAAAATATTCATTTATTGTGCCCTGTAATCAATCTTTTACGAGGCATTTCCCTGGTCTTTATATTATTCTTAAGGCGAGAACATCTGACTTCTTCTTCTTCTTAGCCTTCTCTCGTCCATTTTTGGTCATAGCCCCCTCCCAATTCCTTCCATTGATCTCTATCCTGAGTAACATACTTCCAATTTGTTTCGGCTATTCTTTTGATATCGTCCGCCCATCTCATCTGTGGTCTTCCTCTTGAAGACCTCTTGAAGGCTAAGATCCATTTGAGTTTGTCAATTTTTGTTGTGATATCCTCAACTTTTGTGTTTGATCTTACCCAGTCGTTCCTCTTTTTATCTGACGGTCGTATACCTAACATTGCTCTTTTCATTGCCCTTTCTGTTGTGGCTAGTTTGTTCATATTTGCCTTGGTTAGGGTCCAGGAAGGATGCATTGGTTGAACACTTTGCTCCTCAAATATTGAGGTATTTTGCGGTTCTTCAGTATCCAATTGAGTTTTCCAAATCCAATTGACTTTTTCTATCTCACTACCATTTCGTCTGTGTTGGTCATTCTTCTTGTTTTTGTCATATTCATTTTAAAGCCGTCGTATTGAGAGCTGTTTGCGAGTTCCTTCATCATAATTTGTAATTCCTCGAATCTGACATGTTCTTCTAAATAGTTAAGCCAGTTTAGTCTTTGTAAGTTCACAACTCTGGCACAAGCGGTCGCTCGGTATCCATAGGTCGATCCCTTACACTACTGTATTCTACTTTAAGTCGCAGATCTTTTATTGTTTTCTGGCCGGGGTTTAAACTAATCCATTTGACCACTTATAGTGAAGTTATTAGCGCCCTTCGCCCGCTTCGCGCACTTGTGTAACATAATCACATATTTGGTCTCAAGAATTAGGATTCTCTATAACACTATGGATTAAAACCTTTCTTCGCGACTCTATTGATGAAACTTCTACACGTTTTATTAATATAACTTAAATTACTGTATATATTCATATTCTTTTGTCATTATTTTATAATTTGAAATGAAAATTTTGAACCTTGATTCATACTTAAAATTTATATAATACTTAAAATTTTTTCTTCACAGTTATATGTAATAATTAATTTTAAATTGTTTGAATTTATATAATTTCGATAAATCATGTAGATTTATTATTTTGTATCCGTAATTTGAATTTTAATCAATACAATGTTATCTTTAGTTATAAATTTCGGTATAAATAATAACAAACAAAACATACATCGTCCCTCAAAACGCGTTACAGAATCCAACACAGATTCTTTCTCACATACAGGGTGGACTCTCTACAGACGAAATCCGCGTTCAAGCGCTGAAGATCAGATATCATAAAATAGTAATTCAGCGCTCAGTGTTTTGTGAATAGATAAGATTCTGATTAAGTAGCGATCGAACCATCTAAGGCTAAGCTTAGGGTATATAGAGAATTAATACATATGATGGTGATCAATTAAAGTTCACGACAAATTAAACTAAAAAATTAAAAATTTCAAATGCTGTGTATGACTAGATTTTTAACTTACGAAAATCGGAACAGCATTAACAAAATGTAAACAAGTTTATTTCAAAATTATTCATGTAATAAAGTTTTCGAATAAAAAATAATCAAAAATGCCTAAATATCTTTTTAAAACAGAAGAAACGAATATCTTTAATTCAAAACACAGTGCCATCTAGGAGATATGCAAAGGAGGTCAACAACATATGCGATCATTATTAAAAAGCAACTATTTAAAAATGCCTAGTTAATAAAATTAATTATATGCTTATATTACTACCCTTTAGAAAATGACGTCCTTGAAATAATAAACTTGAGACTTAATAAGGAAGGAGATTCATTAAGGACACCTAATAGAGTTGTACAAATATAATAATAAAGCGATATATGCTGCAGCAAAAGATATCTTGACTAATTAGAAAAATATGGGAAAACGAAAAAATGCCAGAGTAATGGAACATAGCACTCATTTGCCCAATTCTCAAGAAAAGTCATAAAACTGTGATAAACACAGAGAAATCCCACTATTACAAGTAGTAGATATATAAAGTATTATCAAAAATTATAAGAATTAGATAAAAACCTACAAAACAGACATAATAGGAGCATACCAGGCTGATTTCAGACAGGTAAGAACAACAACCCATCAAATTGTTGTGCTAAAATTATTACATAACAACAGTTATGAACAAATTTTATGTTTGCATATGCTCTTTATTTTTCTCTTTATAATTCTTTTCAAAATCAACTGCCAATGGAATTATTGGTTAGAAATAAGCTGCATATAGCAAAAACGTAAAGTACATTTACAGTACGGTTATTAATTCTTAAGTCATACCCTGACGGATAACGATTTAGATATAAGTGGTCTCAGATACTCCGGAAAAAACAGGAAACACTACTAAAAATTAAATACCAAGTTTAATTGCTGTGAGACTTACACAAAAATTTGAGAAGTTAAAAAAGGGAGTATCGAGATTCCCACAAAAATAATCAATGGAAGGCCGAGAACGGTGAGGTGAAGGATATTCAAGTAAAACTGAAGTTAAAGATGAGATTTAATTTTTATATATTGAATACAATCTCAAATATTCATATCATTAAAAGAGAACATATTATACAGTATGATAATATCAGCAGAAAAAGCCAAACGTATGACAACATCTAAATACCCACTACGATGTAAAATCGAAATTGATGAGAAAATAATAAAGCAGGAGCAAGGTTTAGATATCTGCGAATAGATATAACTAGTAACAGAGATGTTGAAGAAGTACGACAACAGACCTTAAAAGCAAGTAAAGCGGCTGGATCTCTTAATGACACAATCTGGAAGAACAAACACCTAAGACAAGACACAAAAACAAGAATCTATAAAGCAGCAATTAGATCTATATTAACATACACGGCGGAGACAAGACCTGACACATCTAAAACGAGACGACTACTAGAAACAACAGAGATGAAAATACTTCGACGAATATCAGGGAAAAGTCTGTTGGACAGGGAGAGAAACGAAAACATAAGAAGAGCATGCAATATAGAAGTAATAAATGTATGGGTGACAAAACGGAAACAGAAGTGGAACGAACACAATAGTAGAATGGCAGAGGATAGTAGGAATAGCACGAGATATGTCACCAAATGGACGAAGACGTATTGGCAGACCAAGAAAAAGATGGTGCGATATTTTAAACAATTTTTGAGGCTAATATTGAAGAAGAAACAGGCTTTAAAGCCTACATACAAGAAGCAAGAAGAAGAAGAAGAACATGTTAACATACTTGCAAGATATACTATTAAAGAAAAGCTTTTCGTACTCTTCTCGAGCATTTTAATTATTAACCAATTCTTTTCAGTATTTTTTAACTATTGTTCTAACCATCAATATAGTTGCTAACACTGTTTTTTTTTAGGTTCGATTAGTATTTTAATCATCCTAGTCCACTAAAACACACTAAATATCAAGTATTACGATTCCTACAAAATACGACCTATTTTCCAAAACCAGTAATTTTTTGTTGGACACACTATATCAATACATGAAACTTATAACCTTCCAATATTTCTAATTCTGTCATATAGAATAAACAAGTGACGTCAGTTCATAATAAACAAATAAACATGATGTGAAGATAAAAGATGTTTATTATGCGATCATGTGTAGTTGGAAACGGTGGATCCTGCTGTCTTTGTCCCTCTCACACTTATTGACTATTTGCTACACTCGCACCGTTTAACGTCAATAAGATAATGTATATTTAGTTGGAGGTTCCAGCGGCGCCGTTGGAGTAAATTTTATTTGTAGTTTTAAGGGTCCACATTGTAGGGGGACGGGATACCTGTGTAGAACATAATTATATTAGAAAATTACGTAATTTATAATTTTTATTGTTTACATGTTTTCAATAGGACCCCATATTTTTCTCAGTCAAATATAAATGGATGTTTAAAAAATCAGATTTTTTATCTCCTTGATATTTGATCATTAATTTGGTCTTCATGCGATTTCAATGTATTTTTTAAATATAATGGCAAATCCCTCTGTCTTTTGCTTATTGCTTCGTCTACCGTCTTGCTGTTTAATGAGTGGAGAATGTGTTACTGTTCTTTTTAACCTTTTTGTTGCTTTCCATAGAGTTCTCAGTGCTGCTTTCATCCGTCAACTCTCTCATGTAAGAACTGATTGACTCATTTTTGATAAGTTTTTGACCAGCGTTTTCAAATTCGTTTTATCTTAAGGAGCTCTGGTTTGGTGCCAATTGCTTCTCAGTGTTCTATTCTCTTGAATTAGCTTTTTAATTTCTTTCGGATAGTTGTTTCCTTTTCCTTTTGATCTTAGTGAAAAAGTACTTTCCCATGCTGATTTTTGTATATTTCGAACAAACAACTCTACTTCCTCATCTAATTGTTCAAGTTTTTTTAATGGTACTGCTAATTCAATTATATTATCTTCAAGGACTGATCTAAAACTTTCTCACTCAGTCTGTTAGTTTATTTGTTAATAACGGGTTACACCCCTTTCTAATGATTATGTCACTCACAGTGCGTATTATAAGTGAATGATCTGAATTCATATCCCAATCATCATTAATATATATTATTGGATGAAATATTTTTAATAACGAAGAAATCAATTAAGTTCGGTATTTGGTTTCTATCTGTTGGCCAGTAAGTCAGTCTAGCTGTTGATATTGCTTTACATTTCTGTACTTTTATGGCTGCCGGTAACTCTTTTTGTTTTAAACATTAAAGTCACCTCCAATGATTTATATTTTCCCCAAACTTTTCATATATTCTACATACTGTTCTTGTTTATTGAAATACGTAGTGGGACTATAAATTGAGCTTACGTTAATATCACAATTGAGCTTAGTTTTGAGTTTACACATACTGTAGTTGCTTGTATGTATTCTGTTTAATATTTTAGCTCTTCATAATGTTGAATGTTATCTTTTATTATTAGTGAGCTGCCTCATTTTGCTGCATTATCAGGATGTATAGTGTGGTATACCCGGTATCCTCTAAACTTTATGAAAGATTGTTTAGTGAATTGCGTTTTAGATATGTCACACAAATCAACTTCTTCTATATCTAGTATTGCTGGCAGCTCCTCATTTTGATGTAGCAGTAGATTGGCATTCCATGATTCGTAGTTCTTTACATTTCTTTTTCTGTGTTTCTGTTTTTAGTTTTCGGTATAGCTCCTTTAGCGTTATGTTCCAATCTGGCCACTCTGACATTTATTTGAGTTATTTTATCACCTTTGTTTTTTCGGTTTCCAGTTCTTGTTAAGAACATAAAATCAACATAAATCGATGAACATAACTGAAAAATAACCGGATATTATAAAGAAACTGAAGTTGCTTTAAAAAAGCACAGCCTAAGTTCCCTGATGTAGATGCAATTCCATGAGTGTTAAAAAATAAGATGACTGAATTCATACAGTAAGTATGTCAACTCAAATAGGCAACCCTGAAATGACCTACTATTTGGACAACCTCCATAATTTTTCCTTTTTGTAAAAAAGATTCCACCACAGAATGCAATAACTATAGACTATTTTCGTTGTACAATGAAAACATATTCAACACATATAAGTAAAATATTTTACATATATTACACCATAGACTAGCTCCAAATGAAAAAAGTATCCAATGTTCGCTTTACTGGTGTTACATTGGTCATAGCCCAAAGTGAGACTAAGATTGTGTCGTTAGTCGACAAACAAACAAAGTTAACAAGGAACACGGACTACAAATTAATGAAAATAAGACAAACGTGCTGATTGTCGATATAACCAGAGTTCGAAAGTCTCGATTCTTTTAAATTACATTTTTGTAACGTCCAAGTCTCAGTCTCAGCTCCATTTAATAATATTGGATATCAAACCTTATGAAAATATGTAAAAACACACATTATAAAAAACACAGAACAATCTTGTTCTGTATAAAAAACACATAACCAACCGAGCGATCACCAACCCGATGTACTGATACAGTTATTTAAAATAGGTATATACGGAGAGACAGTGTAAAAAGAGCAATATTATCCCTGGAAGAACCTCAATATCCATAATCACTACGCATCTGTTAAGATACAGAGAAAGCCACTTTACAGTGATCACATTTGGTGTGCTGTCTCTACATACTCTACAACTTCAATAAACAATGTTTGTTAATAGGTTTAATTATTTTGCAAAATCGCCATAACGTTTTTTGCATCGTGATAATTGTGTTATTAAACCAATTAATTATTTCAGTCCAAAAATCTTTTGATTCATAAATGACTGTCAACTATATTTGACCAGTAAAGTATATACTTTACAACGTTTTGTTATTATTATTCACACTTGTCTTATATTATTAAAATTTAAAATTTAATCATGTTCTATAGTCTATTTACATTAAATAGTAAAACCTGGATTTAAAAAAAATAGATCTTATCACGAATTCTTTATATTATATAATATGAGCGACAGTTAAACGATTAAAAATAAAACTAAAATGACAATTTGACGTGTTTTGACTTTTTGGTTTAAACCCTTGAATCCACGAATCTTCCAGGAAAACTCTTATTTTGTATAGAGAACCTATAGATCTATTACGAAAACATGCGTGGTTTATTTTTTTTATTCTTATCTGGAATACAGGTACTCGACTGTTATAACTTTCAAATATAAAAAAGTTAGACGTGTTTGACCGAAAGAAGCCATTGAGACGCAAACGAAAGTAGGGCCAAAATGAAGGTGTATAAATAACTTGAAAGAAGACCTAACCAAAATTGAGGTAATACGATGGAAGAAAATTGCCCAGTTTAGAATAAAATGAGTAGATCATTTACAGAAAGCTGATGACTATAGATCGTTGTATCACTTCACCCTTACAATTTTGTTATAATGTCGATAATGACTTAATTGTGTCTTTTATTCAATTATTTCCCAGCTTGCTTCAATTTAATAGATTTCATAGTTTGTGCTTCCACCCAATAATATATCCACGACAACATAATACCTTACTGAAGGCACATTGATAGTATCTGCTTACTGGAGGCACATTGAAAAACAGAGTCATGTCTACTTAAAAAGAACATAATATCTGTGCTTCTGAGTGGTTTTGTTACATTCTCTCCACCTCTGCTATACTTTCATCCTCTCCTCATCACCGAGGAGATCATGTTATCAAAATAATTAAATTCTGCTTAAACGCTCCAACATTTTTGGTACACTCCAATGCCTTAAAATTCTTTTTTTCTAAGTGCCATTTCCTAATCGGAGGTTGGATATCGTCATGGCAGGAGACTGCAATTGCTCATAATGTAGCACCCAAATCTTTACTCGATCTACCGCTACTCCGAAGAGTTCTATTGAACTGCATCCAAATCAGTTCCTTAAATTTTTTAACCATGACATTCTCCTTCTTCCTATGCTCCTCGATCCTTTTATCGTTACCTATATTATCAATATTAGTAAGTTATATCGCTGTCCCCTTATTACGTGTCCCAGATATTAAAACTTTCTTATTTTTATTGTATTTATTATTTCGTATTCTTTGTCCATTTGTCGCAATACTTCCGTGTTCATTTTCTTCTGTTTCCATGCTATTCTAAGCTTCCTTCTGTAACACCACATTTCAAATGACTGTAGCTTATTTGTGTGTTTTTGCTTCAGTATCCAGCTTTCGAGTCCATATTGTAGTATCGAAAGCACATAGCATCTCAGAGTTCTTACTCTCAGTTCTAATACAAGGTCTTTATTGCAGAGAATTGTATTTATTTTTACAAATACATTTTTTGCTATTTCCATCCTGGTCCTTATTTCTGTTATTTGATAATTATTGACGTGATAACGTCTTAAATTAGGTTGTGGCTCGGAGTCATTCATGAAAAAGTGTAACGCCCGCTCACGTCTGTTACGATGAGTCACCGAACGAGAGAGAGGCCCGCCGGACCGGCGAATGCCTTGCGTCTCTCTCCCACTCAAACATGATCGGTCCGCTGCGCGCGCAGCACTAGAGAATTAGGCGCGTTGAATCGGTGCGTGCTTGTGTCTCTGGGAAAAGACGTTGTCACGTAAAATCTTCGCCCGTAAAACCGACTTTACAGGCAACCGATTTTTTTATGAAATCCAGGTCCAGCTTCATAGGTACTTGTATTTTTCAATCTTAAGGTTTTTTCTTGTTATCATGTATTTACTCTTTTCTATATTCATTTTTAGTCCATATTTTTTACATTAACTGTTTGTTTTGTTTAGTAGTAGTTGGAGTTGTTCAGCAGACATGTTGACACCATAATCACGGTGTCGTCTGCATTTATTAAGTTGTTATAGGTCTTTCTTGCATATCTAGCATAAGATATGCAGATGACACTGTCCTACTGGCTGATACAGACACAAACTTACAGAGGGTTATAGACCACCTTAAGGATGCTTGTCGAGAGTTTGGAATGAAGATCAACGAAAAAAAAACAAAAGTAATGGTGATCCAAAGAAAACAGAATATCCCCTTACCTATAAAAATAAATGGGAATATTTTAGAACAGGTAAACCAATACAAATACCTTGGCTGTTGGATTAATTGCAAGCTGGACCCAGAACAAGAAATTAAAGCGAGAATTGCTCAAGCTAGGGATAGTTTCTTTAAGATGCGCGTTCTATTCTGCGATACACATATAAATATTAAATTGAGATTAAAACTTGTAAAATGTTTTATCTGGTCTGTTCTTCTCTACGGAGTCGAAACATGGACTTTAAAAATAAAGAGCCTGAATAGAATCGAGGCATTTGAAATGTGGGTGTACCGTAGAATTTTAAAAATTCCTTGGACAGCACGAAAAACAAATGAAGA
This sequence comes from Diabrotica undecimpunctata, assembly GCF_040954645.1. Lineage (NCBI taxonomy): Eukaryota > Metazoa > Arthropoda > Insecta > Coleoptera > Chrysomelidae > Diabrotica > Diabrotica undecimpunctata. The sequence continues at coordinate 57,095,925 of NC_092812.1, forward strand.
AGTACTAGCGAGACTCAATTTAGAAAAAGAACTATTGAGAACAGTCAAAAGAAGAAAAACCAGTTATTTAGGGCATTTGTTGCGCAACGAGAAATACTACATCCCTCAGTTGATAATAAAAGGCAAAATAGAAGGAAAGCGAGGAATTGGAAGAAAAAAATTGTCCTGGTTACGTAATATCAGAAACTGGACAGGACTTGGATTTGAGGAACTCTTAAGAACAGCTGAAGATAGACAAACGTTTGCCACCATAACCGCTAACCTCCATTGATGGAGACGGCACTTGAAGAAGAAGAAGGTCTTTCTTTAATTAATATTCCCCCACTTTTAGATAGTAATGCCACTTCAAAAATGGATTAACTATATACATTGAATAGTAATGGAGACATCCCTGCATAACTCCTCTCATGATTTCAATTTTTGAACTCGGTACTTTATCTATTACAATAGTTATTAAATTAGCTGTAGTATTTGCAGCTGACAATCATTTTTCTTTTATGTATTACTTTTATTTACCATGTTTTAAAATTTTAGCATAGGGAATATTTTAAATTAAATGAATGTTAAAGTACACTCACACTCCATTGCAAAGGAGATTTCAAATAGTTAGTAAAATTCACATTGTCATAAAAATTGAAGGACATCTTCTGTTAAAAAAATTAGTGACACAAATAAAGTGATGAACTTGTTAACATTACAAAGACATCTGAATAAATAAATTCTAAAGAAAATATCTATATATAACAAATATAAATAAGTAAAAGAAGTTTACTAACAAAGCAACCACAGTGTAGAGATGCGACAGTGGTAAATAACCTTATGAAATATCTTAAATTAAACGGAGAAAGCTTATTACATAAGAGTTTCTACAAAAATACATTTTAAAAAGAAAATCATTAGTCCACCACTGAGGCTATTTGAACTATCTTTATTACACTGAAAGAAAGTATTCATGATAGAAGTAATTGGAAAATAATTTAAAAAATATATATCTCTATCGTTGACCATATTTTTAGTAATAATAATATAGTAACTAATATTTTATAATTTATATTATGGTGCAGAAAAGTGTTAGATATAAATAAATGACTAATACTTACTGTGTTCAAATATAATGTACGTTATAGAATATGTTAAAATATTTTTAAACCAGTGTCATCAATTTAGGTGTCTACTTATTGTTTTTTCGCCAAGTGTATCCCAACTGACTCCAAGGAAGAAAAATAAGAAGACGAATAAAAGTTACCGTTATACTCCACAAGATTGACATGTTAAAATGTAACTGGGCAGGACACATAGGATGAATGGAAAACAACTGTTGGATGAAGCGAATTATTGAATGACGAGCAAGAGAAACATCAAGCGAATGGCTGGTCACGATATATATATATATATGTATATATATATATATATATATATATATATATATATATATATATATATATATATATATATATATATATATATATTGTTATGATATGTAAAATCGAGAAAAATATTGGGTTGATTAAAATATTTCAAAGTTCAAAAACATTAAAATAATTCAGATAAGTAAGATAATAAACAACAAACATTTCAAAGAAGGAAAGTTATTAAATTCTTGGATTACCTGTACTAAACAAAATGTAAGCTATACATAAATTATTTCTTTGTTATACTTGAGTGACCCGCATAATTTTAAGTGAAATCCAAAGACAATTGAAACGGGTTTTCCAAAATACATTAATGCAGTGATTAGAGACAAATAGAAGAGATTTTAGAAAGCGGTTTTTGTTAGTTTTTAAGAATTATAGAAAATATTATTTGTAAATAAGTTTTAGGAAATTTTATAATTATAGGTAAAAATTTGTTTGTTATCGAAATGAAAAAATGGGGGAATTGTGACGAGTTTTGATTGGCGGAGATTGAAAAAGGTGGGATAAGTATGTAGGAAAAAGTTTAGCTAGATTTAGGAGAGAGAAAAGATGAGCAGTTGGTTTTCCAAGTCTGTAAGACGAACAGTGATTGTTCTCTGGTGGTTCCCAAGAAGTAGCAAGCAGTAGTGTTGAATGTTAGTGAGTTTTTGTGGAGTTAGTGTATCTGACAGAAGCTGAAGCAGCAAAATATTGTAAGTCATATTTTCCTACTTATATTCCAAGAGTCACTGTTCAGGCCAACGAGAGATTCAGTTTATCGTAAAGAGAAGATATTCCAAGAGTCATTTTTCACTCGGGCCAACGAGAGATTCAGTTTATCGAGAGGAGAAAGGCTATCATAATTTGAATGATTGTTGCTTTTGAAGGAGATCATTAAGGACGATATACTTGCAACAATCTGTTGTAAGATTGCTGATTACATAGGGAGCGGTTGAGAGGAGATAATACAGTCTACAAGGAACAAGGATTTGGACCACTCATCATCAGAGAGAGATATTTTTGTTTTCTGCAGTTTTTTTTCTTTTATTGATAACACAATTTTTACACGTAATTTAGAAAGGATATAAATATTTTGATTAGGAGAGTTAGAATAGTTTGGGATTTTGAGTTTTCAATTAATATTGTTTGTACCATTAATTTTGATTGTTCACGTACGGAGAACAAAATTTTGAGAATCCTTATATGAGATTTGTTTATTGAAAACTTTTGAGTGTGAATTATTTCATTATTTTTATTTCAATATATAGTGTTAGATCATATGTGTTTTTTATTATTCCGGTATTCTCTGGACCTTACCTTTCACATGTAATAGCATAGATATTGAAGCACGAATTTAACCCTGAGATAAAAGAATTAAAAATTGTGATAGAGTCATAATCATATCATTTAAATAATTTTAATTAATCAAAAAAATTAATTAGCTAATTATTGCTTGGCGCACCAAGACTTTAAATATCACAATAATATATATATATATATATATATATATATATATATATATATATATATATATATATTCAGGGATTCTACAGGATTCACTGCCTTCCCTCGCTCAAACGTTTCCATCTCTCAGTTGTCCCATTCTCCATCGTTTAGGCCTCTCTTACTCATATATGTTAGTATGTCTGTTTGTATTGATGTTCTTTGCTTTATTTCGTCATTACTTCTATCCATTCTTGTTAGTCTGCAGCATCTTCGCATGCATTCCATCTCTGTTGCTACTATCTTACTGCTGTTTTTCTTGTTTATGATCCAATTTTCAGCCCCATATGTCATAATACTTCGCACTAATGTTTTATAAATCTGTGTTTTTGTCTTCATATTTAGGTGTCTATCTCACCATACTGAGTTAAGTTGTCGGATTGCTGTTCTTGTTTGTCCTAATCTTTGTGTAATTTCTTCCTCTATTGTTACCCTTTTCGTGATTATAAAGGTATTTGAATTTATCCTTTCCTTTGATTGTTACGTTGTCATCAATCTGTAGATCTTCTATGTCCTCTGGTCACGAATGGATGCAAAAAACAACAAACAGAAATGAATGGTCACACTAAAGGGAGGCTTACATCCGACGATGGATGGAATAGCTGAAACTCAACCACAGTTTTAGAAAATCTTACTTTACTTGTAAAAATTAAATTTTTTTGAAAATCTATTTGATTTATCAGTATTAATACTATCACAGCTTGTGTTTTACATTTTAAGTAATACAGCTCTTTTGCCGAATTTCAGAAGGTACAAGTTGTTTTGAATAATTCTAAAACATCGTCCTGTATAATATTTGTTTTGTAATTCATGGTTAGTGTCGTGTTATTAAAGTCTCAGAATTATATTTTACTTTCAAAAGAAAATGCTACAGTAATAATCAGTTTTATTTTTGAGTTTTTGAAAAATAAAATTATTATTTAAAATAACCTGCATTCACTCTGGAGTTCAGTTTGCCAAACTTTTAATTCATAGTCAAATTCGAGTTTTTAAATTAATAATAAAGTAATCGTGTGGGGTAAAAATAAATATCCCATTGTATTTGTGTATTTGTCTAATGTATAAAATTCTAATATCTAATATATAAAGAGAGTCTTCACAAACCGTATACAAGGTGAATTTTTTTCTATAAATAAAACGAACGAATTTTTTAAAACCGGACCTGATTTTGTCCAATTTTATTCAGGTCTGGTTTGCTTATTAAATTCATTTTGCAAGAAAGTTACATTTTTTAAATCGATGGGTCACTTTGCTAAACTTTTAATTCATAATCAGATTTAATTTTTTTAATTAAAAATTCAGTAATCGTATAAAAAAATAAATAGGGAATTTTTAATCGTCTATTGTCTTATTAATAAAATTATTATTACAATTTTCAAAAACCATACAGGGTGAAATTTTTGCTGTAAACAGAACAAACTAATTTTTTAAATCTAGACCTGACTTTTTTCCAGTTTGAATAAACCATTTGACTAGGTGGTAGTAGTGTAACGTTTGACCAAAATATGAGCCACATCGAAGTTACCGTTTAAAAGTTATGAAGAAAGCAGACACTTTTTAATGTCATTTGTTATTCCCCATAGGGGCCTTCATACCAGGTAGGAGTATGTACAGTTCCTCATGACACCCTGTATATATATGTCAAATGTCAAATTGGTTGTTTTTTTGTCTGTATGGATATAGTGTACAACAACACGTAGAAATAATAAAAATTTTTTGTTACGGCAGTAAACAGAATTGTCGAATTTGGGACGGTCAAAGATAAGATCTAAGAGCGTCTAACTTATCACGTTTGGTGTGGATTTTGAGTTGGCGGTGTCATTGATCAATATTTCTTTGAGAACGACGTTATCCAGACCATTACCGTCAACGATGAGTGATATAGATCAATAATTACCAATTTCTTTTGGCCAGACTTAGATGATATGAAGACCAACGAGTGTGGTTTCAACAGAACGTCGCTACGTGCCATATAGTTTATGGCCGATTCGGCAGTCTGACACACATACAGACAGTCAGAATAAGTGTAAACTAACAGACACCTATTTGAAGCTTAGAGGAAGAAAATCAGGGAAAAGGCAAAAATAGGTGCTGGGACAGACGTGGAACACAGAAAAACCATTCAAAACCAGTCACGGAACAAGTAAAACCCGAGGGCAAAAAGAAACCTCAAGAGAATACCGTAACTCTTCTGTACCATACAGTCGCTAAAACAATTAGAAAATCTAATGATCATATTAATTCAGATGTCACAACAGTATTCAACATAGCGTTAGTACACAGACGCCATCCTAACACTCGATCAGATCGGGCTCAAGAAAACCTGATTATCAACTGGAATAAGCAATTTACAAGTTTAACAACGTTTAGCGCTGGGATCCTGTGGGTAAATGTGTTATTCAAGATAAATAAGAAGATCAATTGGTTACACAGAATAGATACTAGGGACTGCAGTTCGCAATGCAAACATAACCTGTATAATGAATACCATTTTCAAAAAACTCCTGGTAGAACATGGAAATGGACAAGTTCAAACGGTGTCACTAAAAATGAAATACCTTACATATTGTCTAATCGAAAATATTTAATCAGAAACGTGAGTATGTTAAATAGGTTTTTATTAGATAGTGAACATAAAACTCTGGAAGAAAAAGTAGTAATAAATGTCAAGAAGGAGAGTAGTTAAAACTTTTAACAAGGAAGAATATAAAAAAGTAGACATTCTCAGAAGCCTAGAGAGCACAGACCTGTATAAAATAAATAACTAGATAGTGAGTGATATGTAACACCTTAAAAACATCTTGTAGTAAAAAAATTAAAACATCAACAACATCAACGACACATAAATATAAAAAACAGATTTACAAAAAAATCTGTGGAAAAATCTAATATTGCGATAAATGCTAGGAGATAGAGTTCCAAATGCCATTATAAGTGTCAGAACAAGGATGTCAGATGCTGTTGAACGGAGTGAAATTGGACTAGACACATGGCGGGAATATATTATGACGCTAGATGGACTTGCCGTTACACCTCCCCAATGGACGGATAAAAAGGGTTAAAACAATCTGGACTTACACCACATAAAATCGGAAGTTCTGAGATAACTGAGGAAGGCTTATGTTCAGTTGTGGACGCTACGTACTGTGTGTTGGTGATGAAATAAGATACTTTATTCGTATAATTTACGTATACTAAATCAATATGGTTTAATATAATCTGATAAATACAAATTCCTCAAATGCCATATTTAATGTATTATTTGCACAAAACACATGCATGCAATAACTGTCAATATGTAAATACATATTGACAGTATGGAAATATTATAATTATCCTTTATTGTGATTTTCTGATATGTTTTCGCTATCTAACATATTACCATTTTAATGAACTCTTCCAAAATGTTATTACTCCAGTCACTGTGGAGGAAAAGAGGTCAATACCTCTAAATTTTTTATAACTGAATCGATTTTGCTAATAATTTGGAATTAGGCTTATTTTACATCCCTCTTCAAAAGTTATATATGGGCTAGGTGAGCTTTTTATTTTTAAGGAGTGAAATCACCCCTTATTGAAAATAATGAAAAAAATTTATATTAAAGCATTTTATGGATTTAAATCGTGTTAAATTAGGTAATTGAAATATTGTCAATTATAATAATGGATATTGTGTACATTCTCAACCCTTAAATAATCTTAAAAACCACCCCTTTTAATAAAAATAATTGTAAAAAATCGTTTAACAGGTTCAAACGCTTTTGTAGTGCATTTATATCATCTAAAATGTAATTCTCTACTTATATAAAATAATTTTGGTTGATTGCAACACTTCAACTTTTAAAAACTACCCCCTATGTCAAAATATATAAAAAAATCTTTTTAAACAACTTCAAAAGTTTTTAATGTACATTTATATTCAAAAATTCCTTTCTTATCAATAAAATATTTTTTGATTAGTTGCTTATTTTCAACCCTTAAAAACCACCTCTATGCTCACGAAAAAATTCCCCTTTAAAAAATTAAGTATACTCATGATGTTTTTATTGTAAAAAATTATGCATGAAAATACTTTACATTAGAAAGTATACAAAATATATTTACAAAAATAAAAATTATTTACAATATATAAATATATTCATTGTCTGAAACGTCATTCTCGTCGTGTTCTAACTCCACCTCTTCGTCTATTGCAGGACAGTTTTGACAATTGTCGCCAGAGCATGTTCCACACGTAGCATTGCAAAATAGACCTAGTCTACGACAGCCACACGCTGAGCCGCAACCCTTTTTGCAATTGCAAAAAATCATTTTCAATAGTTCTTCTGGTGCAGGTGAACTTTTCATTTTTATTGGTTGTAAAATATCATCACTCTTGAACCATCCCCAATCCGTTATATCAATCTCTTTGTTTCCAAGCCATATCTGAGTTTGTAAATAAACTCTTTTGATATGCTCATCCAGGGCACTTACAGTTGGTACAAGAGATGATAATTTAACTGCAGTATTTTTAGTTGTGAATTTAATAAAGAATTCGTATCTCATTTGTTCAAGTAATGATGAATAATCTTCGACCTTATTCATTTTGTTCATGTGGGTGTCTTTGGCAAGGCCATACAGCAAAATTGTACAGTATCTCCCAGCTTCTAAAATGTCTTCGAGATCTGAAGGACAACATCAAAGGAGTGTCGCTTCTCTGTGTTTGTTAGTTCTCTGAAGCAGATGTTCAGTTTAGAGGTGCCTATATTATATACATAACATGTATATATATGTATGTACGTATGTATTATATACATAACATAATATATATATATATATATATATATATATATATATATATGTGTATGTATGTATGTATTATATAAATATTTGTGTGAGTGTTAGTGTGTCTGTTACCAGTTTTTCGAATATACTTGAATAAAGCTAATATGTACAGAAAATAAGTTGATGCTCCAAAATATAAATAACATGCTCCAAAATTTTTTTAGAATAACTCCGTTAATTTTTAAGCTACAGTGTCCATTAAAAAAATATTTTGAAGGTAATTTCAAAAGCTACAAGACTAAGTAGATTAAAATATGTTAAAATTCTTTCTTTTTAAATAGTAAAGGGCCAAAGTGCTGATTACAGGTGTGTCAGCCGCTGTATCTCAAACTTCAATTGGCTATATCTCTATTATTTTTCGAGCTACAACAAAAATAAAAAAATCAAAATTTTTCCTAAGAAAAAAAACTACATTTTGGTATAGAACCATTTTTCACGTATCTCTTATAGTTTTAGATTTATTTTGAAAAAATGTAAATTTTTATATAATTAAAAAAAAGATTTTTTAATTTAAACATGATTTTTTCAAAAAATACGCATTTTAAACAGGCTAAACTTTTAAAACTTATAAATAATACTAAAAAAAAAATGAATTGTAGAAGATATACGTTTAATTTCAATTCTGATCGAAATAGTGTTACTTATACTGCTCGTTCCTTTCTTTAAACGCTAGAGTAATTCAAATTCTTTCCTTCGTATTTCGCTTTGTTTTAATCAAAATGGCTTTTAACATAGCTCATTTTAAAGGTTTTTTCTAGCTCTTTAAAAAGCGTTCTATGAGTTTTTATCAAAAAAGATGTCCATTTTCCGATATTTGATGTCAAATGCATCGAGTATAGCATCCCAAAAATAAAAAGTCATCTTCAAACAATTATAAATCGCTTAGTATTGTACTTATAAAACTTAATAAAAAAACGATCTCTTTGTTTTTTTATAAGCTTTATTTTTGTTCATGAGAGATTTTTCAATAAAACGCTTTGTTTTTGAGTTATTCGTACAAAATCATTGGAAAACGTGTTCTTTTTTGCGAACAGTTTACTTTTTCAAGTGCGTATAACTCAAAAAGTATTGATTTAGCGAAAAAAATTTATATGACATTTTTTGTTTAAAATTTGATTCTCTATTAATTCCCGGGGTTATTTTGAGTGTAAAAAGTTCAACCTCTTAGATGGGGTGCCAACCACCCCAGGGGTAGAAGCACACATCGGCACCATAAAACTTATGTTTTTTGAGTAATTTATTACCCACTGTAAAAATTTCAGATAAATCGGTGCAGTTATATAAAATTTAAAGGGAAAATGCCACAGTAACTGGACTATATTTAATTTTAAACTATTTTGATAATAAATAAACCTCACAAATGTATTCTATCTTATTAGTGTCTTTCTAGCGGTTCTAATGAAAATAAAGGATAAACTTTTAGTTTCTATAAATTAAAAGTATTAGACAAAATATGCGCTGGCTGAAAAAGATCTTTTAAATAAAATCATTTCATTTTTATCAAACTTCGGTGCAATTGTCTGGATTAGGTTTTTAAGTTGACAAAAGTGTCTGTCTGGCGATCCTTTCATACATGTATAATAGTTGCGGAAAAAAATATAGTAGAACGCTCAGATTTGTAGGTTTTGATAGTTTTGCTTTAACATATAGTGCGGCGGCTGGTTGCTGTGGTAATTATTATGTAATTAAAAATATTTGTTTTTTACTTACGTATATACTGTTAAAGCGGGACATATCGTATGTGCTAAAATTAATTTTGACTATTTACATTTCACCTTACTAGGACCCACTTTCTTACCGGAATAGCTTTTGTAATTACTCTTGTTATTGTTAAATTTATTAATACTAAAAGAACTTTTACCGCTCCTTTTTTTCAAAAATACAAAACTTAAAAATATAATAACTTTTTTAAAACGATGGTCTTTTTATTATTACACTTATAATTTGTCGGAATATTAATTGCACAACACAACAATTAAGAAGGAATCATTTACAATACTTATACACTTAATTCATTTTCTCATTCTTTCGTATTTTCTGCGTCACTGTTATCATTTAATTCAAATAAATTTATTTCCACTGTTAATGTGGAAGTCGCAATCTTCTTATATTATTCTTCAACTTTGATCACTTTGTCGATTTTGTTCTGCGCCAGTCTTCTTTGGGAATATTAGATACTTCTTTTCTAATTGCCACAATTACCCTCTTATCAAATTTAGGAAATGTATTTGTACTAATTATACTTGGTTTTTCCATCGAAGCCTTTCTTAGTAGATTTATGTACATATTGAAATATCAGGGAAAAATCTTGCTGCGTTTCAGTATTTTAATGCATGCGAATCTTCTTTAGGGGACTTTTTTTTCAAGAATTACATACACACCGGTACTGGCACTGGCACTTTTTATAAAATCAGTATTGTTATCGTAAGCCATATTTTCAACCACATTGTCCCACGGACGCCACATCACTATTCAAAATAATTAAATGACACCAAACAACACATGTCCCAACTAAAACACTTATCTTACTAAAACGACATCCGATTAGTTGTAAGAAAGAAGGGATTAAACTTTGCCGCATTTAAAGCGTTTTACAATATACGTTACCGGGACTATACCCTATACCGATTGGTAATAGTATTCGCCTTATTGTATAAAGGTGTGCGTTGTATTTTTGTGAAACGTGTTAAAATATCTCTCATCGTCGTAGACTGTAATGCATCTTGTATATATGCAATCATTCCCAACCATTTTTTTTAATAAAACTAAAGATGACTTGCTACCCTAGCAGGTATAGCAGTTGCACGTTGTTACACAGCAAATTTTAAATTGACGTCATCGATATAAATACAGGCTCAGGATTCGTCAGAGAAAACAATACCATTACATTCTCGATTTGATTTACTGTTTTACCGTGATTTATCGATGTATGTCGAAGTATCAGTGGGAGACAAAAATAATTTTTACAAAGCCTAAAAGCTGGAAAGATTCTGACATATGCCGATGCCACAGAGGTTTTTTGTTGTAAAGTTCTCTGCTGAAGTTTCTCGAGGGTGGCCTGACCGATGGATAAGGCTCTCCGTTTTCAGACCACCCATGGTCAACGCTGTAACACACAGGCTACGTCTGTCATAAATATTTTCACTATATTGATTAACATAATCACTGTCGTTTACAGTACATTAACGTAATCACTTAAAGAAGTTTATGGATACCAAAAAAGCAAGTGAGCTCGAAATATATAATTCTATTTCTCCACGTTCCTATGCTCTATCTAACATACACAAGCTCCCACTGTCTACGAGACCCATTGTATTATCTATAGGCACTCCCAATGGACAAATAGCACAGCTCCTCCTAGTAACAGAAAGCAAATTTTGCTTTCTGTTGCAAGGTACAAACAGAACTCCTTCTAAGTTCAGTGTAATACTTTGTAACATTTAACAGCTCTCCAGTTCTTTAGAGATAATCAATCCTCTTTCCACATTGCAACAGTAACGTTACCATTGTCGCTTTTGAGAATATAAACCTTAGGATGGTTATTAAGAAACAGTTTGGTTTGTACATGGTATTTATTTAAAAAATGATGTTTGAATTCTTTATGTAAGAAGTTGGTAATAACATTTGTATATCTCTCACTCTTGTCGTTTTCCCATTACTGAGGATCGTCATTTCTTCCAATATTCCTAACAATTTTTCTCCATTGGTCTCTATCTTCAGCTGCTCTGAGATCTTCGCAAAATGAGTTTTAAGCTAAGTTCTTAATTTGGTTGGACCATCTAGTTGGTGATGCAGACATATTGTGGATAGCCTTTTTTAATCTCGAGTTGGTTTAGAATGGAAACGTTTGTCCTATGAGCTATCCAAGTTATGCGCAGCATTCTTCTCAAGCACTACATCTCAAAGGCATCAATTTTTTGGCGCTTGCGTCAGCGAAGAGTCCAAGTCTCTGCCCCGTATAGAAATATTAAAAATACAAGGGCATCCACCGGTCTCATCTTGATATTTTGAGAGATAGATCTGTCTTTCCAATCTTTAGTTAGTCGACTCGTCGCATTTTTTGCTATACTAGTACGTCTCCGAACTTCTGTTTCACAGTTCCCGTCCTTAGTTATACTAGACCCGAGATAGACAAAACTGTCCACTATCTGGTATTCCTGTAACATGTTAGTCAGTTGAATAGTGTGAAATCTATCGAGTACCATTATTTGTGTCTTAGCTTCATTGATTTTCAGACCAACTTTATTGCTTTCGTACTCAACTCTTCGCAGGAGATTAAACATTTCTTGCTAATTTCCTGCTATAAGCGTAGTGTCATCAGCAAATCTTAAATTGAAGATTTTCCTATCAGCCACTGTTACTTCACCGGCCCATCCATCTAAAGCCATCCTCATGACATGTACTCGTACACCATAAATGTTGAATAAGTCAGGTGACGACATGCATCCTTGTCTAACACCTCTCTCGGCCTTGAATTAGTTTGAAAACTTCTGATCTAGTCGTACTGTTGCTATATTTTACTGGTACAGATTTTTAAGTGTCGCCAGGTGCATTGGTGTGCTCATTTCTATTAAATTATTTTCATTTCTATTATATTTTTTATTAATTATTTGTATATAAATATATATATATATATATATATATATATATATATATATATATATATATATATATATATATATATACGTATATACTTGCCTATGTTTAAAATGTTCATATTCTAATTTACAGTTTTCACATGTGATGAAGAAAATTTCAACATTTTCTAAAATAGCTTTTATTGCCAGTGTTATCAAATTCCCTTACATAATATAAATAAAAACGTTTGACACTCTGTAACATTGTTTGTACTGTACAAAGTCAACGTAAACAAATTATTTGTTATAACAAACAGGGAACAGAGTCGTACAGAATCAGTAATTCCTAATTATAATATGAATTAAAAATGAACAATGTATTGGTCATGACTATGGAGTTTTTATAACAAACAATTCGATGTTGCTATGTTCGCTCTTTAATAACTAGTTATTCCAATGTTTTTATTTTGTGGGTTATAATATACAGAGTGTTTTTTTACATATACATACAAGCAGTAAACAAATGTTTCTGATATTATATTCATATAAGACACTAGTACTTGTTTGTATAGGCATTTTTAAATTCATTGAAGTCTGAGTTAAACTGAACTCAAAACATTAATTCTCGATGGTTTGCAAGTTGTAAAGACACTCGGCTTGACTGGGATGGGGATGTTGAAGAACTTATCTCTCTACTACTATGTGTTATATCATGTACAGTAGATCCGCTGGGTCTTTGCACATTGTCATCATTCATATTATAGGAAATAAACCTAAACGAATTGAGCCAAACTTACGTCGTTTATAAAAATTAGAAAATGGCTAATATTACAATGGACTTTTTGTACATTTACATTTGTACAAACATTTATGAAAGTGATTTTCCAATTTTTAGAAATTTACAGGTTGTCCAAAAAGATCTACCGTAAATAAATCTTTAAATCGTAGTAATCAGAAATAAAAGTGTTTTCATTACATATAAGCAAATATAGGGGTTGTGATCTAAAGAATAAATGGAAATAATTATTTTCCTTTAAATAAATCCCAATTCTTTTAACAAAATGCTAGCAGATGTTTTGCTAATAAATATAACTTCTTTATTCCTTAATTACTTACTTATACTTTGCAGAGTAACATGTAAAAAACAAATAATAGTGTGTATCTGACACCCAAGCTATAACCAACCACCCCTTCCCATCGCAGGAGACAATGAATGGGGACGCTTTGTACTAAAAGTAGTTTTGGATGCCCTGGGTAATGGGACATCATCTGTTTTACTTTATGTAGTTAAGCCACCTGATTTTAGGGGTAGCTAGAGGAGCTTTTCTCCCTATGAATGAAGTTAATTTTTACATTACTTTGGACTTGTGTCCCAAAATGTGTATTCCGGACAGTGAGTCACTAATCCATTTAACTCAACATAATGAATCTTCCTTCAACATATTGAGAGTTCGAGATTTTTAAAACTTCTACGTTTATGAGAATATATTTATATCACGTCGTTTTTGTTTAATATTTTTGAAAATTCAATTAATATCCACTCCTCTGTCTTCCCAGTGCTTTATTTAATATAAATTTGTAGTGAGGTTAAAATTTTGGCTTCGTAAAAAATAATCGTTTGCTGATGTTATTTGCACTAAAGGTGAAGTACGTTTGAGGTCGATAGATAAATTTGACTCTTTACCTGTAATCAATAAACCTAATGAGTCGTAAATCAAATAAACTGTTTATTATTTTCACGTGAGAACGAACAGTTTTTCAAAGTTTAAATGCGTTTATTCATTGTCGTTAAACCACCTCCTTGAAATTGTTTACATACAACAATAGCTAAAGAGGAACGCTAGCTGACATATTGTAATGGAATGAACAGGACCGGCCAGTTTGTAAATTTGTAATAAGTTAAAATTTATAAAAAATGTATAAAAAAAATAGAAGTCAAACAAATTTGGCGTAAATATTAACGTCTATAAAAGTTCATTGCACTGTGGCAGCCGTAGCTCAGTGGCTACGTTACTGGCGTAACAAGCTTTAGGGCCTGGGTTCGAATCCCGGCACCGACAAAATTTTCAATTTCTAATTTAACTGAGCTGCCACCGTGCTTCGGAGTGCACGTAAAGCCATCGGTCCCGGCTACGAAAGTAGTCGTTAAGTCATGTTAGGGGCGCTTGCGCGACCTGAAAACCCTAACGCTAGACCTTAGCCAGAAGATTACACGAACTTTACTTTACATTGCTCGAATAAGTACTCGTAACTCGTACCCCAACATACAGGGTGATTGATTAGTGTGATAAAGCTCAATAAATCCGCTATAATAATAGATAGCAATAAAAGTTAATAACAAAAATTTTAGGAACTTTTAGGGTTCATATTACAAAATTAGTTACAGGTGCTCGATAACACAGTGGCAAAAACTTATGTTTTTTTTTTTAATGGAACACCGTGTATTTTAGTTTATATTAGAAATCTGCTTCACTTACCCATCACTTCTTTATATCGAATACAGAGTGAGTCAAAACGCAAGTACGTTATTTTCTTAGTAATTTTAAATAGAACACCTTGTATTTTATGTCACTATCGAAAGGTATCATTACCATACTTTTAAAGAAGAAGAAGTTAGGAATTTAATTACGGAAGTATTGTCACAAGTTACCCAAGAAAAATGGAAAAATTATATAAAACACGTAATAGGAGAAGAAACGGATATATGGAAACACGTCAACATGATAGATTATGATATTTAACCATTTATTATAAACATTGATAGGACGCACAGTGACAGTGATTTCATTTGTAGTGACACGGACGAAGCTGACAGACGAAGGGGTTTAATAAAAATGATTTTGTATGCTTAAGATTTTTACATCTTGAATTATTGTTTTCAAAATGGCCGAGCATAAAATACTCTGAAACTTCAACACTATAAATGTAACATTTTTTTTGTTGACTTTTCACGAGTGACTTAAAAGAAAAAATAATTATTGAGTACCGTCAGAAAATTATTAATTGTTTGATGACCGCTGAGAAACAGACGCAAACGAAAGTATTAGGCAGGTACTTGTAGAGGATTATCGCTGTTAACTACTGTTGAATACAAAAGGAGGATTTATTTATGATAATTCACAGAATGGTCGAAATATGGCAAACTCTGAAGTCTATGCAATTTAAAGCCACACTGAATCTAACGCAGTATAGATCGCAGATAAATTAAACCTAGATTGGTAACAAGGATTGCTAAGGTCAACGCCCGTTTTTATGTGGCACCCTTGGGTTTGGTGGCACTGCTAGTCTCGTTCCTGCGCGTTGTTCGTTGTCACTTTATGTCATTAAAGTCAAAGTCTTTCATTACTTGGGAAGAATAAGACACCATATTTTTATTTGTTTTATTTTTTTATAAATAGTGCATGTTTTAAACGATTTTTAATTATGGAATCAAACACATTACATGGAATAATAATGGAAACATGAAGAACTGACCAAGAAAGATGTTGTGTTCCAAGTTGCATGGATACTACTAGCAAACAATACCGTTTACCAAGTCCACGAAATTATATATGTTTGATAAATGGGTGAATGCCGTTAAGAGCCCTAAATTAGAGAATCCTGCAACAGAAACTATAACAATTTTTATGTATGCGCTAGTTATTTAAAAAAAAAGAAGGATATAATCAAAGTTGGACATAGGGGCATTAAGAGAAAAGCCGTTCCAAGTTTCTTTTTACCACGACCAGGTAAGAAGACCAGGCTTCTTTTTACATAAAACTTGGTATTAAAATAACAAAGCAATTATTTAAATACTGACAAGTTCTTGTCACAACATTAAGAACACTAAATTATACTAACTTGGCTTAATTAATATTTCTTGTAACACATATAACATTTCTTGTAACATTTTTATAAGTAAAGATTTTATTCTTTAATTTTTTCGACCACTTTTGCATTTGAATGCAATAGAAAATAAATATAACCTCAACATAACAAGAAAATCCAAATAATATACGAAAAAAATAAATACATATTACCGTATACAACGAGGTTTTTTCGTTATTTTAGGATTATATTGATTTTCCCTTACTTTAAAATGAGCAAACCTACGTAATTTTACGTGCTTTTTGAATTTACCGCCATATATATATATATAATGTTACGCACCCTGGCACTAAGCGATGCGCCAATCGTCGCGTCGTTTTACTCTTTAACCCAGGACTGGCACTGCAAGGAGGAAGTGTGCTGTGGTATATACGTGTGGTAGATAGGAACTTATCATGTTAAACTTCGTCCAGGCTTTATTTTTCTTACGACATATCATTCTTCGCACTTTGGCTTGTGTCTACTTGTATATCAGTTTTTCAGCGTCGTCCTTTGTATTAAAACATTTTGGTATTTCTCTCGTTTATTTTCTTTCTCGTACTATTTATTCATTCTACTAATACGGCATTCTTCTCTGGATCTGAATTTGGTGTCCAATGGCTTCTGTTGCTGGAGGAAACCATTTCAACTGCATAAATAATGAAAACATTTAAAAAATGAGAGGTTGAACCGGAGTATCGGGTAACAACGTTGTTAAGTTGGATATGCACACAAGGTGGTTGATTTATTTAAAATTTATTTAAATTTTTGGAAAAGAAGCTTTTAGCGTTTTGCTTAAAAAATAAATTTATATCAATTATTGGCCATCGGAGTGTATTAAATATAAATAAGTTTCCTTGAGTCCTATCCTGAGAAGCATTTCTTTTTAATACTTATATATTTTCTGTTTATTTTCTGAACACATCTTTACTCAAATATAGTTAATGTTTAAACAAAAAAATATACACTAGAATGGCTAACAAAACGAGCCGCTTTTCAAGTTTATCTAGACATACACAACAGATGTTTGTTAAATATTTCTTCGAAACGGCATTTCCTTTGTTTGAACTTCTAAGAGACATCCAAATGACCGAAGCTTATGAATTTATGAAAATTT
The DNA here is from genome assembly GCF_040954645.1 of Diabrotica undecimpunctata. Taxonomy (NCBI): domain Eukaryota; kingdom Metazoa; phylum Arthropoda; class Insecta; order Coleoptera; family Chrysomelidae; genus Diabrotica; species Diabrotica undecimpunctata. The sequence continues at coordinate 57,113,186 of NC_092812.1, forward strand.
CTCTAAAATGAGTAAAGAAATGCTTACAGTAAAGAAAATTATGTGGCGTTCGTAATAATGGACCTTTGAATTTCATAATTATGTAAGCCTTAAACATAAAACTTTCAGAACACTGTAAAGAACAATTATTTATTTTAGTGACTAGTAAACAGAAATTAAATACGCTTAATAAAGCGCGAAGATAATTATACCTTAAGTGCATACTCATTTACCACAGATTTGCTAGAATTGTTGCAAATTGTTTTTTCTTCCCTTTTTGTCCGCCCGAAACCACGTGAACGTTGTGATAGTAAATGAGTAGTTAAGAATTTTCACTCTATTATATTATTAAGACTTTCCATTCAGGGCAAGTCATCCTTACCATACTAAAGCTGATCAAGTAATATTCATCAGTCAGGAAGTCTCTTCCTGAGTGAAAACTTTACTTCACATATGAACATTTTTATTATTTACCTCCTAATTTATAATTACACCTTGAATATAATTCGTAATATGTATAGTTGTGGTAAGAAATATAATAGAACGCAGGTTTTAATAGTTCTGTTTTACAATATAATGCGGCGGCTGGTTGTTTTGGTAATTAAATAATATGTAATTAAAAATATTTATTTTTTACTTAGTGTTTATATGGTATTTGCTTAAATTAATTCTGGCCATTTTTTATTTACATTTACCTGTTATTTTTATTTTTATTTACCTTATAGGGACTCTCCCTTCTACTACTACTGGATTGCATTGATGTGGTGCGTCTTCCTCCCTATCACTATCACTACCAACTAAACCCTATTGAACTGATATGTGCACAAGTTAAAAGATATATAGTTCGACATAATACGAAATTTCAATTAAAAGATGTTCAAACCTTGTTAGTGTTTTATACTTTTTGGGTTTACACGTCAATTAATCAGATATATTAAGTAAGCTTATATTTTACAATATTTTACAATCTCATCAGTTATATCTAAAATCAGACATTTTTTTCTTTTGGTCACCCATTGTAATAAAAGTAAAAAATTACTGCCAATGCTTCATCCTGACTAGTATCTAGTCTTAACTCAGATTACTTTTCCTGGCTCATGGGTAACTGTTTACTCAATAAATGGACCATTTCAAACATTTATGGGTCATTTGTATTTATTTTTAAACTGGACCTAGATAGCCTATCAGGAAAATGTATGTCGTTCCTAGGAACAAAATAAACATGTAATCTGTTCTTGAGAAATTTAAGCCTTAAACGTTAGAGTCTATTTGATCTAAATTTGAAAACCGGCTTCTTCATAATAGGTTAATGAACTGACTGAACATTAACATCAATATTATAAATAAAATTGTAAAATTTTTGAGTAGCATAATAAATTTTTCATAGTTTCTTTTCAGTTTGACTATAATTTATCTCACTATCATTCATATTTCGTGATGCACAAGCTAGTAGTTTCAAAATTTTACCACATTTCTGGAATATACTAACGCCTAAGCCATTTTTAGATGCACCACATTGCAAAAAAATAGTTTGATTCGGGATTAAAGCTGATGATTTATAAATGATGTTCTTTAAATTATCGAAACATTTTTGATGTGGAGGAAGCCACACCCGTTCTATATTTTTAAGTGATTGACAAAAAGGTTGAATATGTTCAGCCATATTCGGAATGTACTGTCTAACATAATTAAATGCACCAAAAATTTGTTACAATTCTATTTTACTATTTGGTTTTTCAAGTTTGCAAAGTGATTCTACTTTATAAGGATCTATTTGCATCCCTTTATGTCAAAAACCTTCTTTTTCTTCCTTTTATATAGACATGACTCTGTCTGTTTTTCAATGAGCCTCCAGTAAGTTGTCGTTTCATTGTTTTCGTGGTCTTCCTACTGATCGTATTGGGGAACCGTCTCTTGCCGTCTTCACTACTCTATTTGTTGTCATTCGGATTATATGATCGTTCTATTCTACTCTTCTATTTCTTACCCAGTTCTTGATGTTCTACACCTTGCATCTACGTCGTATATCTGTGCTTCTAGATCTGTCCCATAGTGTCTTACCATCAATTTTTCATCTCTGCTGTTTCTAACATCCTTTTTGTCCTTGTTGTGTCAGGTCTTGTTTCTGCCACATATGTCATTATTGGTCTGATGACTGTTTTGTAAATTCTGCCTTTCGTTTCTTTCCCGATATTTTTATTTCTCCATATTGTTTCATTTAGGCAGCCTGCGGCTCTGTTTGCTCTATTCACTTGATCTTCCACTTTAGTTTCGAGCTTTCCGTAGCTAGATAATGTAATGCTTAGATATTTAAACTGAAAACCTTGGACCATAAATTTAACCTCTTCTTGATAATATTGAAATATGTCACTGTTAAACTTCGCTCCTACTTCTTTAGCTCTTTCTAACACTTTTTTACCAGTTGTGTCATGTTCTTTTGTTGTTCCCTTAACAACCATATTATCATGACAAATCAATAAATTCTCTATACCTTTAAATTTATCTGCTACTTCTTCTTGAAACAGATCTTGGGAATTTGATAATCTATATGACAATACTTTATATCTGAAAATTTCATAAGATGTTGCAAAACAGCATTTCCAGGATGGTGCCTCATCAAGTTCCAAATGATGATACCCGCTCATACACATCAAATAAAGAGAATATCGTTGGCGTTGGCTTTACTTTTAAAGTTATTATAGTTTCTGTGGTCCTGAAACTTATCTTTAATCGTTTCTTTATGAACTTCTCCTATATCCACATGTTTTCTTTCGTTGTGAAATTTCAAATTATAATTACTTACTTTGCTTAGTAATTCTATAAATTCGAGGGCTTTTTGTAACGTAAGTTTTTCTACTCTTTATAAAGCTTCTCTAGTAACTGGATCTCTGATGCCCATCAATATCTTGTCTCTCAGAGCTTTATTATCGGATGTTTATTCTGGATCAATTTCATTATAATTATACGTTCGAATCAAATGTCTACAACTATTAAGAAACTGCTCAAACGACTCTCCTTCTTTCTGAGCCCTCATGATAATATTGTATCTTTCAAACTAGTCATATTTGTCGATAAGTGACATCGTCAAGTCGTACTTATTCGTTTCGGCTTCTGGAATGTCGAGTGTGGACATAATTTTGGCAGACTTAGTCCCAAGTATATTTCTTAAAATTGACAGTTTTTTACTTTGACAGTAATTTTAGGTTATGCTACCTCGTACCTCACTAAATTTTTTCCAAGTTTCTTTTTCTTTTATGGTAAAATTTAGTTTTTAATTAGCTAGCTGTTTGACTGCGCCATGCTTTATACTTTTTGAGTTCACAAGTCAATAAATCATATATAATAAGTAAACTTATTGACAACCTTTTACATTCTTTTAAAATATATCCAAAATCAGACATTTGTCAATCTGTGTCAAGTTGTTCGACCTATCTTGACTGGCTTCAAATTAGCCATGTTACTGAATTGCGAAAGTACAGCTAAAATGATTAGTTAGGAGAGGTTTTCAATAAGCATTAAATGTTTGAATTGTTTTAATGTAAAACTTACGATTTTTCGTATCAAAAGTGTAAAATATGTTGTATATCTACAAAGTATTTGTAAATATTTGTAAACTTTCCAATAGTTTATTGTAAAGACATTTTTTTATTAATATATAAGGTTAAACGTCAAATAAATTTATATTTTACAACTAAAACCTAGTTTGAAATTTTAAGAACTCTTCACCCTTTTTACAGTAAAAATCATTAGTTATATTTACGACCAATAGGTTGTGAAACTTACAGCTATTGTCAATTTTTTTTTATTTAGTAGCCAACAAATATTTTTTGCGTATAAAATATAAAATTATTGTGTGATAAATCAATGTTTCTTCAGATTTTCAGGGTTTAAAATTGGTCCAAAAAACATTTAAGTTCATGCGCACACTCCAGATTTTTTACAAAAGTACTCGTGTCACTGTCATAAAAAAAATTAAAATCAGAACCGGCTAGTGTTAAATACATTTTTTATATTGTCTCAATACAAGTGGGCACAGGTAAAAATTTTGTGTTTGAGCCACCCGTTCTGTATATTTCTTTAAAATTTGTATTTATTACTTCGTCTCGATTGTGAAAAGATTATAGGCATTACATTACAAATTATCTGAAATTTGACAAATAAACCCAGATTTAAAGAAATTTTGTTAATTATGGTAAATATACCTTACTGCAAGTATAGAAATTCTTAAAAAGTGTTCTTAACAATTTCTTTTTAGTAAATTGTTTCTATACTTTTATGTATAGTGGAAGTTTGTCTTGAAAAGAATTAAAAAACTTATGTAAACGACTTATATTTAAACAAAATTGTGTGGTATTTGAATAAACGAAAGTGATACAAGTATTTAGTTGATTCAGAGTCGGATGGTGGGTGCAGAAGACGGGACGAGTGGTGTAGCTCGGGAGAATTGTACGACTGTGCGCATTCATTAACTCCCTTCTGGTTTACTAAAACGAATATTAAACAATACAAACAAGCTCTGAAATATTATTATCCTTCTGAAACGAACCTTAAACCAAATATGCATGAGACCCCACACGGCAGATAAAGCGGTATGAATTTACGAAGATTCAGCCGGATACTCCCTTTTGCCCTGAATTATTATAGGATAGACCCCGAAAAGGAATACTGACTTAAATTGAATAATTTTTTGTTGTATCAAACACTCCATAAACATTTCTCAAAATGTACTCCTTTTAAGGATTGTTTGCACAGCAAAATATTTATTTCACAAAAACATTTAATTTCGTTTTAAATCAATATCGGTCTAAAACAGATTAAATTTTCTTTTAAAAGATTTTTAATTATTTTAATAATTTTACAAATTAAAATCCTTTATTATTTATCCTATAACAGTGAGTTGAAATGTCAGGACTACGGTATAGAGGGCTTCTTCTAAAAGCTTCTATCACTGAAGTTGACCCGTCAAAATTACTTGCAGTACGTGATTTTCAATAATTGTCATCTATCTATATAAAAGGCTAGGACAACAAGTCACACGGTTTGTCCGGTAGGATAGCTACGCCACCTAGGAAAGGAATCTCAACTACCAACATCTGACACTTCAATCATATTTTGTTCTTGAATTGATAAGTTTAATTAATAATACTAATAATGTTAATTATATTTTAATTTAATTTTAATTTTAATTAAAATTGCCAAAAATCTTGACTGCTGCAATTTTAAGATAACATTTCTTATGCCTAGGAAAGAAAGCTGAACTACTAACTGGCATGAATAAACTTATGTGACAGATAAAATATAAAATATTTATTTGCCAAATACAGTACCGAATAAGAAGTTATTTGGAAGATAAATTGTGTTTATTGTAGTTTAAGTTTGTTATGATGTTGTAGATTATCGCGAAATCAAAAATATAACCCAAATATTGTTGTTTATAGGGGGTGAGAGACGTGGATCCAGTATTAGAAGATTTATTGAAATCAAAGAGTATATAATATTTGAGGCAGAATCGACCATTTTAATTTTTGTAATGATAAAGACTTTTTTAAGAGGTTTAGATTAAGTAAACCGATAGTGATCTATATTCTAAGAATATATTGTAAATAGTTAATAATAAAAGATTATAAAAGTAGAAAGAATTGATTAATTAACATTTTCCAAGAGATATTGGTACTATTGGTTAAATAATAGTAGTATACGATTCAAAAATGAAAAATATATAAGTATGTATAAATAATTCTGTATTCTTGATAAGAAGTTTAAATGGAGATGATAGAAATGGCTTGTTACTTCCAAATATTGCTGATCCAGTTTTTCTAGTTTTATTGGTTAATAACTGAAGAGGAATTCCTCTTTTGTTTTTCTTCATAGTATCAAAAAATGTATTACGAGGAAATCTGACAGAACAATTAAGGAACATTGACTGGTGCATATTATCTTTCCAAAAATAAAAATACACATAGGCAACCAATAATCATAATAAGTAATGTGAGTCATCTATTAGTTACCTCTGACAGCATAACGTAAATATCTGTTCAGATGCAGAGGTAAACAATGGTAACTTAACAAATTTTTCTAAAATATTAGTACTTTGGAGCTTAAGTACAACCAAAGTGATGCATAGATTGTATATCAAAAAACAAAATCCAATAAAATATTCAGAAATCACAAATTCAAACTAAATTTCACCACGAGTAAGTTTAGAGAGCATTAATTTTATATAAGTATTTACTTACTAATATAATCATTTTCTCAGTCGTTACGTATTATTAGATATATTTAAAAAATGATACAATTGTTATTATCAAGAAAATTATTATTTGGTGTGAAAACCTTTGTTTTTTAGGACATACTCGATTCTGTGAAGCATAAGTTCACGAGACGAGCCAAATCTTCTGGTGTAATAACTCTAAACTAGTTTTGAATAATGGCTTCCATCAGTTCTCTCTTGTTATTTGGGTTTCGGCGTGATACTAACACTTTCAGTCTTGACCACAAATTTTGTAATGGATTTAGATCGGGACTATTTTTGGGCCAAGGTAGGACAGTAACGTCATGGTTTCTCAGCCATTCCATGGAAGTCTTAGCTGTATGACAAGGCGCTTCATCCTGCTGGAAGATACTTGTTGGGCATCCCCTTCAAACAAATTTCTGATAGTCGGCAGCAGTTTGGCTTGCAGTATCTCTCGCTGATATTTTTTGCATTAATATTGCCCTCGATTATTGCTACACGTCCAACTTCATTAGTGGTCATACAAGACTATACCATGACACTCACAGGATGCTTTATAGTGACCGTAGTACATTGGGGCAAAAGGTCTTCCCCCGGTCGGCGGCGTACAAACTTCACTCCGTCACTTCCAAAGATCGAGATTCTGGTTTCATCACTCCAAATTACTTTACTCCACTGTTATTCTGTCCACCCTCTGTATGCCAAAGCGCAATCAATGCTTTTTTGCCTCTGTTTTTTTTTTTTTCAGGAACGTCTTCTTTCTAGGAGTTCGTGCTCGCAATCCATTTTCACACAACTTTCTTCTGATAGTGCGGTCCGATATTTATAAGCCAGTTGATTGGCATTTATTTCTTTTGCGGATCTGCGACGATCTTATAAAGAAAGTCGGCATATTCTACGCTCATCATATTGACTCTAACTTTCGGTTTTCTGTCTGTTCTTTTTTCTGATTTTGTCATTTCAGTGTTATGATAACGTTTACAAACTTTTATTACACCTGATTTTGTGGCGCCACTACCCAATTTGTTTGCTATTTCTTGATATGTGTAACCTCTTCCTGCCTTCTCGAAGGATAATTGCTTTGGCTCTCTTTCCTGGATATCAGTCAACACGTTTTGAGTTTCTTGGTGCCATTTTTTTTTTTTGAATCGACACTGATGTATTCCTCTCTGATAATTAAACAATATCACCTTTGTAATAACTACCTGCAGTCACTAATAAACACTGGAAGTCACACGAAACTCTACTAAACGCTTCCAATTGGGTCGTTGACTGACTAGCAAAACCTTGTAGCAAGACAGTATTGCCAATGTTGCCATTCACAAATCTCGAAGTTTCGGCGTTTCGAAGTACATAAAATATTAAGCAGAAATATAAAACAATAAAATAAAAATGTAATTGTACTGATAAACTATATAAATCACGATTATGAGAGGAGTGTTGCTGGAAAAACGATAATAGCTCATTCAATCTTGCAGAAGCTACTGAACGATGTTAGAATCAACCTTTCATTCCGAGAATACATTTACAGCGTACCCTTTTAAAGCACCATCATGTGCACTCTTTAAGTAAAGGAAAGACATAAAAATTAAAGTAGACGATTACATTTTTTTATAATTTTTCTGCAGTTTGATTTCCCTTTCAACCTTTCCTATCGTTGGCGATTTTGTTGTATTCTCTTCATTTTCAGCAGTTGTTCAAAATATGTTTTCCGAGTTTCTTTAATTTCTTTAGTGTTTCTGGTTAGTTCGCCGATTTAGTTCCTGTACAGATTAATTTTTGGTTTAACATTGATTCTTCTGTATCATATAAAATTAAAACATCTTAATGTTTATTGATTTTAAGTGTTAGTAATCTTTATCTTTATATATTTTTTTGATAGGACGGTATTTTATAATTAAAATTCTACGTAAAATTTTTAAAACAAAAATCTCAAATATTAAATTTTTGTAAAAAGAAAGTTTGACTGCTTCAGTAGCTAATTATTGTTTAGATAGTCCTTTTCCGCGTTACTTAAATGGAGTAAGTTGCTTCACGCCACTTGGGATCCCTCAATTCATTTTAATTTTTATTTCGTTTCAGACTAAGACATAATTATACATAATTAATAACTTCACCCTGCATCTAATAAGACCAATCTATAATAAAATGACAAAGAATTAATTTCCCCCAACTGAATTTGCTTTTAATATTTTTTCAGTATGATGCAATTAATTTTTTAGCAAGTTTAATTATCAAAGGGAAAAATAGGAAGAATCGCAATTTAGCGAAAGTACACAAGAAATTGATTGTGTCGAGAAGAGAAAAAATTAAAATCTCTTTCCGTCCTATGCATAGAGGTACAGCTGGAGGGTAGCAACTTTCCTCCTCAATTTTAGAGCTTTATATACAATAAATAAATGTCATTATTTTCAATCCACTGATATTTTTAAACAACAGAAAAGCATTTTAGTGGTAATAATAATTGCAAATATTTTAAGAAGCATATTCTTTTTTTTTTAGATAGGGCTCTAGTGACTAGGTTAGTATTAATACATGTCATATAGATATTTTGGGTTTGTAGTCATCTATTGACCTTTACGTGAGACTCTTTAAGGTTTGCCGAACTTTCGAGTTTATTTAATTCTATCAAAATATACCTTGTAAGGATAATACTATAAAATTATCAGAATAACATAACATGACGACGTTTTATTTAATTTGCTTTGTTTTTTCCTTCATTCAAAACTTATGACTATGGTTTCCATTTCTCCTATTTTTCTATATCATTTATATACTCCAGATTTAGCCATACGGCTCATACTTCCTCTAAGGGGAACATTCACTCATCCCAGATACCTAGAGTATCAAAAATATTGAGCTCTGGTGGTACTCTTTCCATGCTATCGCGCCCTAGGTGACTTGGTATGCTGGAGTATCTCCCAAAAATTCTCGTACACGTCGCGAGGAGTACAGCTTTCTTCATGGCCTTATAGCGATGTTCATTTAGACCTAGCTGTTTTATGTTCTTTAAGAGGTTTTTGGGAATGACGCCAGTAGTAGATAGAATAATACGTACTGTCTAGGTACTTTCCATTCTCCATTGTCTCCTGATTTGTATTTCTAGATCTCTGTACTTGGCAATCTTTTCGTTGTTTTTAATACGCAAATTATTGGTATTAGCCACATCAATAAGTGTTGTTGGTGTAGTAAATTTATTAACTAGTATAGGATCCTGTCTGTTATGTGCCACTGGTTGATCTGTGAGCACAGTGCGGTCCCAGTATAGCTTGTAGTTGTCATTTTCAAGCATTCTGTCAGGGACGTATTGATAATAAGCAAGATGGTTGGTTTGGAGAAGTCCCAGTTTGTCAGCTAATTTTCGGTACATAATCTTTCTTACTGAGTCATCGCGTTTTTTATAATGGTTTCTTGGGCTTTACATCCATATCGACATTTGTCATTTTAGACTTGAGGATCTTTAACAATATATTTCAGGTAATTTTTAGTTGGAATAACCTGATCCTGAATGGCAAGTAGGAAACCCTCAGTCTCGGGAAACATCTTTCTTGATGTCAACCAATAGTTCGACGCTGTATTGTCGACATATTCTTGGCTGATCTCATTGAGATGTTGCCCATGCAGAGGTTTACTCATCCAGGTGCGCATTTTTTCTTCTTATTTAGATGGTTAATGCGCATTTCTTGTTCCCTCAGATTAAGCGGCGTTTTATTATCTACTGTGCAAATTGCTCGATGTAAAGTAGATGTCTCAGCCTTCACTTGAAAATAAGTTCTTAAATTAGCAACTTGTTTATCCAATTGCTTACCTCTATCCATGACCCCTCTTCCATTATAAAACAAATAAAGGCAGAGGAGCGAGCTCGTATTCTGCCAAAAAAAAACAAACAAAAATATCAGATTGTATTACCATCAAGCTAATAATTATTATAAAGCTATAAAGTTACAATTAACTACATGAAACAAACTTGTGAAACAATAAATAACGTAGTCCTAAAATATTGCAGTCCTATAAATAAAATATAGAAATATCAAGTCTGTTTTTAAAAATGTTAACACTAGTTGCCGATATGGTGTCTTGATCCAAATTACTACAGATATTAAATATCCTGTTTGACAAGAAGTTCACCTTGGACCTTGCTTTCGTCTTTTCCCTCTTTGATTTGTAATGGTGGCATCTTAATCTTTCGTCTTGATTTAAAATAAATATGGTGTTTAGGCCCCCAAAATTGTATTTTAAGAAAATTGCCTTTCTAAAACGAATTCACCGATTCTTTTGTATTTAATCCATTTTTTTAACAGACTACATTTAAGCATGTATTATACATGCCATTACGTTACATTACGTCATGTTACATTGCATTACGTTACATTACGTTTTATTACGTTACATTCCTTTACATTACGTTACATTATGTTACATTACGTTACATTACATTCCAAATGTTACCAAGAGATGGCTTCTAATTCTGCTACCTTGTCATTGTTTAAAGTAACTTAATTTTTACACTTTATTGACTGTCCCATTTACTAAGATTCCGATCTGTACTTGAATCTTTGTTTAGGAATTATTTTAGGACTTTTGCTTTGTTTTTCTTAAGCAGAAAGGTTCCATATTCAAATGCCGATAATTAATTAAGATCAGTGTTTTTAATTTATCAGTGGACGTATTCGTCTATTAATGTTTTTTTGTGTAATATTTTATTTTTTACTGCTATCAAACTTCTCAACCATCTGATATTGTAGAGATATATTTTTATTTTATACTCCGCCACTGCCTGCGTTTCGTCTCTAACAAAGACAATTATCGATTAGAGTTAATTTTTGAAATAATGAAGAGTGCACTTTGACAAGGAAGAGTTTTTAATTATCACTTTTAAATCCTCTTTCGGTAGCTAAGCACGAGACAAAAGCTCGAAAAGCTCAAAAGCTTTAAGAAAATCATCTAAAACTCTTGGCGTACCACTATTTCCCCATCTGGTGCTGCTCATTTCTGATTTGATTGCATTTTCACAGGTCACTGGAGATTTTTGTATTGCAACGAATAAATTGTGAATTGGAGGATATTTTTAGATGGTATATCCATCAAAAATTAAATATCTGATTCCAACTGTGACAAAATATATTACTATAAGAAACAGGATGTTTCCAAACTAAACAAAAATATATTTGACATTATACAAAAGAGAAAACTACTTTTTAATTGAATTTAAGTAAAAAATAGAGATATATAATATTAAAACAAAAAGTGTGTTTTGATACAATATAAATCCTGATGCACGTCATTATCTACGTCAGAGATCTAAGTTGACATCGTTGCCAAATTACAAAGAAATCCAGAATTCATTTTAAATCATATATATATATCATATAATTATGGCAGAAGTGGATTATATAACAAAACAAAATGTAAATAAATAAAAAAAATTGAAATTGAAATAGAAATTGAAAACAAGAATTAATTAATAAACAATTTAAGCCGAGTATAAACAAAGAAAATAAAATAAAAAAACAACACTTTTTTCATTACTTATTTACTTTGAAATGTTTTATTACAACTAGATTTTCAAATGTTAATCAATCTTTTCTTCAGCTTTACAAGTTTCGGTTTTCTCATCGATACATTACATATGATGGTGTGAACAATGTAAAAAAAGTGTGGTTCTTTCTCCTTTATTTGTTTGTGATCCAGACAAGTGAGCTTCACAAAACCGCTTTATAATCCACTTATACAAATTAAATGAAACAAGTTTTGGTGTATTTCTTTAAGTTTAGATAAATCGATATCTTCAAATATTATTTCTGCGCTTAAATAATGAATATCTCTAGTGTCTGTAATTCCAGTGTACTTGGCTAAAAGGTTCTTAGAAGGAACAGACGTACGACTTTAATATTTTGTGTTGGTCTCATGTGACGTCACTTACTATGACGCGGATGATGTGCATCGGGATTTATACTGTACCAACTGTAAGTATAATATTGATTATAAACAAAATATTAAATCAAGAATATGTTCTCGTCTATAAATGTCACAGCAGCGTGAATACGGGCTACTACATTGCCTGGACTCTCAACAGGTTTGAAGTAAACCTTTTTCGTTTAGGAATCCGCAATGGAAAAACTAATAAATTTAGATCTACAGATCTAGAAGGCCATAGTACCAATTCACTTCTTCCAATCGAACAGTCGGGGAATTTTTGATTTAATAAAGTTCTCACTTGTCTATCATAATGTACAGGAGTTGGGTACGGAGTACAAGAGTACAGATAATTCAGTCTATTGCTAATGGAACTTGACTTTACGTATTAAATAAGGATTTTCATCTTACCAAGTCATGTAAGTTATGAATATTTATGATTCTGATGAAAATTAATCCAAAGCTCCCTATTTTCCTCGTGCAAAATCCTTTTGGAGCCTTAATGGATATAACATATTCCCTCTCAATAACCTATGAAGTATACTATTTTGAAAATAAGTTTGTTTTGATGTAACTCGAAAAATTGTTGGGTTCTGATTTAACAAAATCAAGAATTTGCTTTTCTCGGACAGAATTGATCATAAATTTTTAAAATCATCATAGCGACCTATGCCAGTTTTAAAGCTTATTTTGTTTTTAATAAAGTTTAGATAATTAATTTTGGATCTTTGATTTTTATCAATAGTCCTGTAACTAAGGACAAAACGCAAAATTTTTATTTTTTTTTTATTTAAGTTGTTTTAGTCCGCTGATTCATTTTCGAAAGGACAGGCGTAAATTTTGAGACACCCTGTATAAATATTGCATATAAACAATAGACTATACATATTTAATTTATATTTACAATATGAAATTAAAGTAATATGTTTATGTAAATCGAACAAATATATCGTTGCTGCCAAAAAAAAGTCAATGAAAACTTTTATCACCATTAATTAATTTGGACAAGCTTTTTATAAAATTAATTTAGCAAACTTTCTACCAGTGTGGAGTCTGGAGTTGTAGTTTATTTTTTACAAAGTTTCGTATGGAGACATTCTCATATCCCCGCTGCATACTTCTAAAATTAAATGACCGATACTCGAAACGTTACCCAGTGCCGTTTTTTTACATTCTTTCATGTCAATTTGCTTAAAACAATGCACAACGGAAAATAACGAACAATCAATATTGGATCAACCCGCTTGTTTCATCCCCTAATTGCTTCTGAATTTTTCACACTGGAATTCCTGCAGATTTGTTAATGCTCTTAAAATATAGACAGTGTCTGAGATAGATTTATCATTGCATAACCTGTAAATTTTATATACGGGTTGGTGCTAGAAAATTCAATGAAAATCTACATGTTTCTTATCCACCCTTTTTTCTTGTCTCCTGTAATTTATCGAAATCTAATCTAGCTCTGAATGATCATATCTAATTAATCGTTAAAGATCATTTAAAATAATAATACATATTGATATATATATATATATATATATATATATATATATATATATATATATATATATATATATATATATATATATATATATATTGATATGATATAGGAGAAAGAAAAATAGTGATTAGAAATTAATTTATAAATTATATACTAGATAATATTAGATGTAAAAAAGTATTTGGTTATTTTAAGAAGTTATATACTAGAGAATTTAATAAAAATTATTTATGTGAGGGCATTTTTAATAAATTAGCATATAATAAGTGTAAAAAGTTGTATTTTAATGTTGTAAATATATTTAAGTGAGCCATGTGCATAGGCAACCAACTATACAGTAAATTGACAGACAGAAATTAATCATAATACGAATATAAAGTGGGGTTATAATAATAATGTTAGTTTAAAATGTTTAATTTATATATATTTAATGATTTAAATGTTTATTCTGATCTGAAAAGCCTAAATGTCAACAAAATTATTAATAGAAAAGAATGGAATTCTCTGGATCACCGGAGATGGCCATGTTTGCGAAATGGTTTGTTCCAGAAAATTCAGACATGTATTTAATAGAACAAATGGAACATGATTTATTGCCAGATGATTCTAGAACAGAAAAAAAGATATAAATACCCGGTGATTTGGATTAGAAGGGATCAGTTATGAGTTACAGTTACTATGAGGCCAGTTTATTATGAAAGTTAGTAGACACATTTAGTTAGTGAAGTAAATTGTTCAGAATTTTCAAGAAGTCAGTCAGAAAAGTTTAGTAAGAAATATGAAAGTTAGTTGGAGTCAGTGAATCAGTTACAAATAGTCCAATGGTTTAATATAGTGAGTTAAATGAAGATTAAAAATTATGCATATATTTTAATGTACATTTATAATTATACACAAATAATTATTGAAGATTAAAAAAAGTATATTGGAAGAAATTAAAATTATATTATGATTGGAGATTAGTATAAATCAACTTATAATAATTGGATATTGGTATATTGAAAAGAAGAATAAATATAAATGCTGTTTTGCTGGTTTGCTTGGTGGTTTATAAATGATGGTGAAGAAAAATATATCTTAAATTGGTTGAAGCTGATAATTGGAAAAAGTAATTTCACAAAAACAAGGATAACCGAAGTACGAAGACATTCAGTGGTGATTAGAATCTATATAGTGGAAAACAATTCATTTAGGCATTCAGTGAAAGAAAGGTACAAAATTTTGTTAATATAATTTAGTTAGTGTCATAACAATTTCAATTTTGAAGATAGTTTGTTTAAATTTTACATTGTCTATAGAATTTAATTAGTTTTATAAGAATATCAATTTAAAGATAGTTTATTTTAAATTTACATTGGCTAGGTTAGATATATATATGTGTGTTTCATAATAGTTATAATAAAGATAATTTAAAAAAGTACTTACAAACTAATTCTTTGAGAACCGCGATAAAAACCCTATATTATTAAAAACACTCATTGCTCATCATTCAAACAAACAATACATCATAACAATATATATATATATATATATATATATATATATATATATATATATATATATATATATATATATATATAGACATATAGTAGATATATTTAATATAAATTTATAATATTTAACATGGCAGGTTAAGTAGCCTTTAATACATTAATTTTAACAAAGTTTCGGTTTTATATGAATGGGTGTGTTTATAATCAGTCCGATATAATTTCATCAGTTATTTCTATTTTGTTGATTATCGTTTTGGCTTTTCTGATATACAGGCGGGTAGAGAATATTATAATGTTACTTTTGTTGAATTTGTATTTCCAAAGTAACGCCATAACCGCATTTTCCAAACAGGGAACAAAATGCTATAGTAAATTGGACCCAAATGAATATAATAACAAACGAAGTAAAATAAATACAGTGCTAATTATTTATATTTTGCAAGTAAATTATGTTCACCATGTAATGATTTACCGCAACGAATTGTATATTAATAAATGAATATAATATTAACATTAACAAAACCCATATTTAACTGCTAAATTATAACAGGTACCTATATACAGCAATCAAACATCCAATTGTTTTTCTAAAAATAATTAATAAGTCGGTTATTTGATAATAAATGCATAATTGAATTTGTTATAAATAGCCCACATTTTTTCGTTATTATTATTTCAAACCAATAAGTGAGAAAGTAATTATTACATAAACATGTTTGTAAACAAGCTGTAAACCGTATCAGAATTATCTGACGGTCATAGAAAAGAGTGTACCATCTTCATATTTATTAATATATTCGAGGTATATGTTATGTTTGTTGACTATTCTTTGGCTTTTTATAACTAACTACTTGACATTTATTAATTGTTTTAAACTTAGAGCACGTGAGAGCCCACATCACTATTCAAAATAATTAAATTACAGCAAACAGCACTCTACACTCTACTAACGAACTGCTTCCCAATTAAAAAGCTTCGCACAGGTACCTGGTCGGTTGTAAAGATAAGGGATCAAACAGGATTGTTTGCTATCGCTATAAATACCTAAAACAGATCTTTTAGAAACCTGATCAGAAGTATTCTATCTAACAGATTCTATCTAGGCAACATCAAACCCATTTATAGCATCAGTAAATTCCATAGAAGCTACCTTAGTGTGCTGAATGTTGCTTGTAGTATCCTGATTGGGGTCATTGGAGACCTATTTGAGGGAGAGACATAGAGTCCGGGATCGGGGTTATTTCTCAGCTCATTCCCCCTACATTCTTCTCTCTTTTTGTTTATGAATTGGGAATACTCACTCATTCTTGAGTACCTTCTTTGGCTGATATGTAGTACATAGCTCTTAATCTGTCTGAGGCATCTCTTAGATAACACTTTTTGCCGTGCCGTGCATCCCCCTGTGCCATGAGTACGATGATGTTGCACCTCTGAATTGGATAACGCAGTAATCGTAGAACAAACTGCACCGTATGATAAGTCACTCGTAGCGCAACTCTTTTTCTGCGTGTGCATAAATTTATGTGTGAGTTTGTGGCATTTTCACTCAACAAAACTAAGCAAATTACATAGCTGTAGTCATATTCTTAAATGATCTTAATATTTGGGGATAAGAACTTATTCACTTAGTCTGTCTTGAGTGGTGTACTGGCAAGTTTGGACTTGATTTTAACGTTCAAAAGTGACCAAAATGGTTCAAAAAGTCCGACGATTAAGTATTAAGGCACTTGCTGGACATTTGTAGATTAATAAAGAAACTGTGAGACAAAATGTTCAGGAGGAACTAAACATGAGAAATGTATATACTAAGCTTGTGCCCAAACTCCTACCGGCGGAACAGAACATTGAGATTTCAATATGACTCTGAAACCAAATGTTAATTCATGCATTCATGATAAGGATAGGCATATGGAATTTCCTATGGAATGGGTACTACAAGGTAAGACAATTAATTAATATGTATTATAATTTAGAGGTTTTACGAAGACGAAGAAATTTTTTATGGGTTTAAGAGAGGTGAAAAGAAAACTCCTGAATCCTTCATCACGACAATGCCTTGGCTCGCAATGCGCATTATGTCAAGTACTGTTTGGCCAAAAACCAAGTCACAAAACACCCACCCTACGCCAGATTTAGCAATCTGCGACTTCTACTGTTCCCAAAAATCAAATTCTGCTTCAAAGGGACCTGCACGTAAACATAAAACAACAATTGACGCAGCTATTCAAGAGCACATGGGAAAATAACTGCTTTGCACCTTGAAAGGTTTAGCGGTGTAGGGATGCAGAGGAGTATATTGAAGGGGAAAAGTGGAAAATTATAAAAACTGCTAAATAAAGATGTTATACCAGTCTCGAAACTTAATTTCCAGTGTTTTTGCACTTTTTGCAATTCGGTTATTGTTTTTCATCTGAGTAGTATTTTGTAATGTGATTTTATTGTTTAATAAAAAGTTTTGCTGTCAAAATTACAGAGTCGGCGAAGAAAGATATCAGACTAGGTGGACTTGCTGAAACGTAACCACTGTAATGTAACTTTGAATAAGGGATCCAAAGATCTGCTAGATATTAATAGTATTGATCTACGAACTGTCGTAAGTCTTCTAATAGGACACTGGCACTTGAACCAAATCGAATACTACTTGAGCATTATCAACTGGAGCCCTACGACTTTCTAGACGGGACTTCAAAGTGCATGAAAAGGCTGGGCTAAGTGTCCAGCCTTTTTAAACTTTTTTTTTGAGGGTGAAAATTTTCTAAAAACCGTAGCAGGTTAACCTATCCCTATGGATGACTGGGTGTGTTGGATTCAGAGTAGAGGAGTACATTCCAGCTCATTTCCCTCTAAAGAGAGGTCCTGCAAGAAATGAAGTTTTTCTCTTCTTCGTCTTAATGACTGCTCGGATGTAATTGTGTACACTATTCCATCACTCCTTACTTTCCGTCAACTTTACGATCACATCTCTCACAGTCACAGGATTCATACCTCTTTCTCTATATATTCTGTTTCTCTCCACTGTCTATCTACTAAAGTACAGCATTGTGTGAGTAAAAGTGTCAGAGTATTCGCAGTATAGGCATTTGTCTCTATCTCTCTTTATGAACCTATGAAAAAACACCCTAAAATACTCATGTTCTATGAGCATTTGCGTCAGGAAGTAATCCAGTTGCTAGTGTTGACCAAATGCAAGAACAAGACGGGACTTAGGCAGTCTTGGTCTTGGTCTTGCGCCAATATACCTGGTCTTGGTCTTGGTCTTGGTATTGCACTCCTGGTCTTGGTCTTGGTCTTGGTCTTGCAGCAAGAGTCTTGCAAGTCTTGCAGTTACCCATTAGCCTATTGCTATTTATTAAACGTTACTTTAGATCTTAGAACAACGTAACGGAGTAAGTACATTTTAAGCTTGAATTAACATAGCCATAATAAAGACCAACCAAATTAATAAATGTCTATACAACTGACATCGGGTGGGGTTTGAAGCCACGATCTAAGCTTACCGTGCCTATGCTCTAACTAACTCATCTATCTACCATGCCCCACAGAAATCAATCTATTTCTTAATAAACGTTTGCATTTACTAAGCTTAAATGTGCTAAAACATGGTTAAAACACAAAAAAAAAACAAATTAATGACATAAGCATGCCTGTATTTTAAAGAACATTATCTGCCTAGAAAGAGATTGATGGACATGATGGGCAAAAAATCCACATACATGTATCAAGGGCACAGATTTTTTAGGTGATAAGATAACAAACTATAATCCACTTATTAAAGCAAAATAAATGTTTTTAGAAATCTTATCTCTACTTTTATATAAAAAACTAACTTGAAAAAATTAAGAATAGGTAAAAAAGCAATGACAATCAAAAAAAGTTCTTTTAAATTAAGGAGATACCTACTTAATAAATACATTAATTTACCAAAATAAAGTAGTAGGTATATGATATTATGTAGTTGGTAATAAGGTAATAAGTATATTTTTTTACATGTCCACTTTTACCAGCGGTTATTAAAAAGCTTGTGATATCTCTACCGAATTTTGGTTTTTCAGGAAGAAATATTTGTAATTCCTTTTTGTGAAAAGATATTAGATGCTTCCTTAAACCTGACGTGTTTCTGTTGTTCATTTTCATTTCAACCTTTCTATGTAGGCACAATTTACACAAACCAATTAGCGATGCATGAATTATTTCGAAAAACTCATAAAATTTGCTTTTAGGTCTTTTAGATCTATAACTATAGAATTATTTGAATTTTTGTCCCTCATGTCAAATTGTAAATTTGTCACTCCGGGAACAAAAAGGATTAGATGAAAAACAATTATTACATTAAACATAAAGGAAAGCTCAATTGGGAATGAAGTTAAGTAATGGCGAAAAAGTAACTACGATACTACTAGTTACTTTATGTTCGTTACTATCCAATACCTTAAGTATCTAATAACCAACCGAGAATTATATATCGTTACTTCGTTATTCTAAATACTTCGGTATTTTGTTACGGTAGGCGGCATTATATGTTATTAATTTGTCTCGTTACTTTCGCGCTCTTTCAGCAAATTTTAACCGAATGATCTCATCGCACACTCAGCAGAAACAATTTATAGTCTTAGGCCGATAAGATTTGTTTATTTAGATTCCTTCTGACTAAATTATAATGAGAATACGATATTACTGTCGGCGTCGCATTGCAAGAAGATTATTTTTATGATTAGAGGGCGGCTATACTCAAAATATGGACAATTAATTTCAGAGCGAAGAAGTCGTGTGCTGAAAAAGAATGTACAAAATCTTTAATTTTGTAATCTCGACCTCTGAGCACGTGTCAAATGTGTTTTTTTAATGAATATTTTGATTCGGTATGTATGTTTATGGTATTGTTTGTAATACGCATTAGTTCAGTTTTTTAAATTTTTATTACATTTTTTTGCGTCTCATTGAGTCTTTAAGCCTATACCCGAACTACTATACTTGCTAAAACCACATTCAGTCCTAACTGCAAGAAGCAAGAGTCTCGCAGGCTTAGTCTTGTTCTTGCTTAAATCTTGCACGGTCAGTCTTGGTCTTGGTCTTGCTAAAATTAGGCGGTCTTGGTCTTGGTCTTGGTCTTGCAAAAACGCAAGAACAAGACCAAGACTGCAAGACCAAGACCGATTTTGGGCAACACTACCAGTTGCCTGTGACACCTGCCCACCAATCCCTTAAGCTCGGGATCAGCATCTTAGTCCACTTGACAACATCTTCCGTTCTACTCCACTCTTATTGCCATCTTTCTATTGATGTTTCCCTTTATTCTTTTTTATGGCTGTAGTCAAATGCTGTCTTCTCTCATAGAGATGTCTCACAAGGGCGCACCAGATATAGTCCTGTAGGTGCATAGGCGCATGCTACTCATAAAAGACTCATTCTGACCACTAGTATCATGAGCCCCTTCGCCCCACTCCAAACTGGTGGGGCGGTAGAGGATGATTGACTGAACAACACTGTGTAGGGTCTCCTCCTTTCTAATTTGGGTCCTCTAATGTGCAATGCCTCGAGTACATTCAAAATTGCGTCAATTGTGCTTCTTTCTTTGCAGAATCCGAGTCTCGGGGTTAGGCCTTCTGATCTCTCAATCGTGTCGTCGATCCGTCCTTGAAGCATCCTCTGGTACAAACCTTTTTAACCTGACATAACATGGTCGGTAAAGGCAAAAACCTTGGTTCTATTATAAATTGTTTCTTCTAGTCGTACTTTACTTTTTTTTCAGTCTTAAATATGTAAATGTACAGTTTTAACAAGTTTTTTTACTACATTCCTATTTCTAACTTAAAATTTTTACCTCGGGCTTCTTTGCATCCTTTTGCGTATTTTTGGCATTTCTTAAGTCATTTTTAGCGACCTAGTCATCTCATGCATTTAAGGAGTGTTAAAATGTTAGAACCAAACCGAAAGTTTGTTCAAAGTGAACAAAGTGGTGTAAACGTTGTAGCGGTAGATATTCATCAATAACTTTTGTATACTATAAAAATTTGGATAATTTTTAAATGTTTTCTTTAAATGTAAAAATCTTTTTTTTTGGTAAAAAGGAAACTGCCTAATTTTTTAATTCTCCAAGTGTCGAAGAGGCATTTCAACTTGATAACGCTGGGAATCCAAAGTCAGCGTGATGGTTTGGATTGGAACAGTGTTTCTGCAATTTTTTCTTTGTCAACATGAGACTGCGTAAATTAAAGTTCTTCGATTTCCCAAAATGAAAGTTTGTTTAAAGTTAACAAAGTGATGTATGTATACTTGTAATTATTCACATGATGTTATATTCTGAATCAATTTTAATACAACGTATTACAAGTAGTGTAATTCCAGAAATAAAAAAATACAAAATTATTCAAATACTTTTAAAGAACAACTAAAAATACGCAACGATCTCATTTTAAATTGTTTATCTAAATGAAACAAGTAATTTATTTATTTTATCTGTTTTTATATTTGAAAATGTTTGTTTATTTAGAGAGACACAAGGCAAGGACATACTTGAGAAAGTACTCATTACATAATAGTTTTGTACATATGATAATATTATACAAGGTTTATATAAAATATACTAGTATAAAAAATACACATTGTTCAATTGATAGCCGGATTTTACATAGTGTCAGGGATAGTTGCTACGTCGTTGGCTGTGTCTGATTAAATAATGGTAAATTCAAATAACGTCCAAAAGTATACATTAGATCCAATGACGATTTTTAGAAATCCTCCTCATTTGTACTATTAACAAAAATTTTTTTGTTGTACTTACAAAGTGTAATGTATGCTCTGTCTAGTAATAGTTGAAATAACTAACCGAATTTGTATTATCATATCAGAAACATTTTTTGCACCTTATTTGTAATATAAAATATTAATCGTTTTACTGTCTTCTTTTTGGGGTGTCATCTCGCTGCGGAGATTGGCAATCATTACAGCTATTCCTATTTTTATACTGCTGCCCTGAACAACTCAATTAAGGAACAGGCAAACCATTCATGGAGGTTTCTAAACCATAAGATTCTTCGTCTTCCCCTCGACCTGTTTCTATCTGCATGGTAAAATGATGATCGGCATGATCGTAAAATGATGATCGGCATAAAAATAGGGCATACTATGGACTCCAAAAACAATTCCACTCCAGAAATATTCAAACAAAAACTAAAATTATTATATAAAAAACACTGCTGAGGCCGATCCTTACATACGGGGCGGAAACACGGACTCAGAACGCAAAAGGACGTAAGGCTTCTGGGAATATTCGAGCGTAAGATACTCCACAAAATATTTGGAGCTATAAGCGATCAAAGGCAGTGGCGCAAAAAATTTAATTTCAAATTATACCAACTTTTTAATGAACCAGATGTAATGTTTATTAAAACACATCGACTTAGATCAGCCGGACACATAATATGAATGCCTGACAACATGATTGCTAAAAAACTAACGACAGGAACACCTGTCATCAGATGCCACCAATCACGCATCTCGATGTGCATCGCCCTTCCTTCTGGAACAAATAATTAAATCTAATTGGTCGAGAAATGAAAAAGTTTCATATAAAAGTTAATTTATCTTTAAATATGGGACATTTTCGGATCTCAAGTCAGTCAAGTAGAGTCAAGTCAGTACAGTGTACAGTGTGTGTTTTACCCGTGTAGAGTAGCTCCCTGGAGCACTTTGCTCGAAGGGCTCTGTTTCTTTCTAAGACTCTGAAGCTGAGTTTTTTTCTTCTTAGAAAGAATGTGTTTTATTTCCACCACCTAAATAAAACCATAATGGCATTGTCTCTTCAAGATAATGCCACAATAAGAGCGTACCGGCCAACTACGCAATATTACGCCATATTGCGCAATAGTTGGACAAATTAATAAACATGGAAACTTGCACCAAGTTGCAATCAGTTTTTCATACGTTTATTAATTACACCGGAGACGACATGGCGCCCAACCTTCAACGAACTCTACCACGACTCCGAGATGTTAGAGTTCTCATGCTCCGCGATCGAAAATCGCATACAGTTCCAACACGATGCCTGCATCAAAACCACTCAAGAAAACAGCGGGGAGAAGCATCGGATGTTAGTATACCAAACTAACATGCCGATATCCACCTTCTGCAGCCCTGAAACCGTCGATGTGCCGCATCTCCGACGAGCCAGCCTACTTGATGCTAAGTACCTGATGCAATGGATGTCTCCGCAGTAGCCAGTCACTGCCTGCCCTACCATTATGTGGTCCAGAGCACCACGGAGGCCCGGCAAACTCGCCTACGACACACCGGCGACATGCAGATGGGAAATGTACAGCTAGAGAGGACGAAGCCGCCGTAGAATGAGAGCACGTCGTCGAGGATGGACCTGCAGATGCTGTCCACAACACCGATCACCGCCTGTGAGTGTTTTTGTGCAGTGTAAGTGCGCGCTACGCGAGTGTACGCGAGTGTAGTGTGTGTTAGAGGACTTGTAAGTAATTTGACAATATAGACATATTCATTTTGATATATTTCATGTTATATTTGATATATTTTATGCATTTTTTTTTCTTTTCTATATGTGATTTGTAAAAAAAATTGTTTTTTTAAGTTTTTTTAATAAAATCATCTTTTTTTATCAGACTCAGAGTCTCCAAAGCAGGGGGGATGTCATCAGATGCCACCAATCACGCATCTCGATGTGCATCGCCCTTCCTTCTGGAACAAATAATTAAATCTAATTGGTCGAGAAATGAAAAAGTTTCATATAAAAGTTAATTTATCTTTAAATATGGGACATTTTCGGATCTCAAGTCAGTCAAGTAGAGTCAAGTCAGTACAGTGTACAGTGTGTGTTTTACCCGTGTAGAGTAGCTCCCTGGAGCACTTTGCTCGAAGGGCTCTGTTTCTTTCTAAGACTCTGAAGCTGAGTTTTTTTCTTCTTAGAAAGAATGTGTTTTATTTCCACCACCTAAATAAAACCATAATGGCATTGTCTCTTCAAGATAATGCCACAATAAGAGCGTACCGGCCAACTACGCAATATTACGCCATATTGCGCAATAGTTGGACAAATTAATAAACATGGAAACTTGCACCAAGTTGCAATCAGTTTTTCATACGTTTATTAATTACACCGGAGACGACACACCTATAGGAAGAAGAAGCCGAGGCCGACCGCGAATTAGGTGGTTAGATGGAGTTGAGACAGACTTAGGGATACTAGAGAACAGAAGGCCAGAAACCGAACAGAATAGCAACTAATCTGAGAGCAGTCCAGGATTCACAGAGGATTGGCGAGCCAAAGAAGATAATGATGATGATGATCAGCTGAAATAGGGCATATAAGCTCCTCTTACTATTATCTTACTTAATAATCATATATTCAATTTTTTCAAGTCCATGCTCAGTCCAGAGGGATTTGTTTTTTCTAACAAATGTTATGAGTCTTGCTAACTTGGTTACTAATGATTATCACTGTATCATCGTCTCATTGTATATTATTAATCTCCTATTTACATAAATTTTCGCATTACCTGTGATTAAACTGCATTGAAAATATATTCTAAGTACTGATTAATTAGTAGTGAAGATGGAATGCATCCTTGTCTAACTCCTCGTTTTCTATTTCTTCAGAGAATTCACCATCTATATTAATATCTGCATTTTGGTTTTAATAAATCTTGTTTATGATTCTTTTATTATTGCCATCGATGTGCTTATTTTCTATTATTTCCATTAGTTGTTCATGCTTTACTTTATCAAACGCCATTTGGTAGTCAACAAAATTATTATTAGCAATTAGGGGATTATACAAATAGTAGGGATTATTCTTAGCAATATTTGGTTTCAACAAGTAATAAATATTCTTCTTCCTTCTGGTGCACTCCATTACTGGAGGTTTGCGATTACTAAATCAAAATGTTTTCTATTCTGCGCCACTCTTAGTAATTGTTGAACGTTCATGTCCGTCCAAGTTTTGATATTGAGATATGACATGAAGCTCTATCCTCCCTTCAATTATTATTCGTACCAGGTTACATTTGTCATTTCTCATTATGTGGTCTAGGTACGAGGTCTTTCTTTTCTTAATCGTTATGTTAACTCTCTATTGATGGTATTTAATACTGTTCAGTTCGTAATCTGTTATGTTCATGAAATTCTGAGCATTCTGCGATAAAGCCACGTTTCAAAGGCTTCTAGCCGTCTCATGGTACTTAATTTTAATGTCCAGGCTTCAACTGTTTTCGGTTATAGATAATTTGCTCCCATTTATTTATTGTACATTTTCCGAGCCTGTTGTATTCGTTTTTTTACTTCTATATCTGGATCCCACATCATTTATTACTACTTCTCAGTATATAAATTTGTGAACTTGTTCTAATTGAGTGTTATTTGGACTAAGCGTCAATTTTCATCGGTTTTACGAATCACTATTACTTATATACTATACTATATTTTTAAGATATTTACCGTTTATTTTTATACCAATTTCGGCGCCGTCTAGTGCTTCTTTGAATATGCATTCAGAATACAAGTTAAATAACAGTGGAGACATGTGACACACCCTTGTCTGACACCACATTGTATACGGACGCTTTTAGTAGTGTGTTTGGAATATTTTAAGGTTGCTGCTTGGTTCCAATAAAGGTTTTGAATTATACGGAGATCTTTTCGGTCTAGCTTCCTTTTCTGTAGTTCATATAACAACTTTTCATACTGGACTTTATCAAAAGCCTTCTGGTAGTGGACGAAACAGAGATATACTTTTTTCTGGTGATCGAGTCGTTTTTGAATAAGTTTTGAGTAAGAGTCGCGAACAGCACCTCTCTTCTTCCCAAGGCCTTTCTAAATCTGAACTGAGAGTCACTTATGTCTATTTCACATTTTTTATAAATTCGATTCTTAAGAATATTTTTAGTAACTCATTAAGCTAATGACCCTAAATTCGTCGCATTAGCGGAAACTAGATTTTTTTGGTATAGCTATAAATTCTGAACTAAGCCAGTCCTTTGATATTAAGCCACTTCCATACATGTTGTTAAAAAGATGTGTTAGTACTTATTTTAGTTAGTATTTTATTTGCTATCGTCTATTAGTTTTATTACATCTATTTTTATTTTGTCTGGTCCACAAGCTTTCCAATTCTTTGCACATTGTATCGCATATTTTACCTCTACGTTCTAGGATCTTTTGGCGATTGTGTGTCTTGAGGTAATTTTCATGTATAAATTCGCTTGGGAGGTAGTTTAAACCAACTGTGTACTCTTGTTCTTGGTAAAATTGTATCAGACGATCTCACTTGTTATTGCGTGTGACTAATCCGTATCCTCCAGTGTTATCAGGTACTTTTTATTTGCCGAGTAGTAAGAAGTATTAACTAAGTGTAATAAATATTGATTTAAGTTATTCGTTTGAGATCATTTCTATGGTATATGTAGTACTAAGTAGTGCTAAAGAAGTTAGCTACTATCTGTGGGTTGCTGCTATCAATTAACTTTAGAGATTATGTTTTCGCTCATGTTCTAATAAGTCTTTTATGTATTTCCTTCCATCGTTTTTTCTTTCAATGCCGGTAAATTCTTTAACTTGTTTGTAAATGTTATATTTTTCATTATATTTTCTTCTTGTATTTATAAAATTTGGAATTTTTGGGTCCATTCTTTCTTATTAACTAGGGTGTGGTTGTTTAAGATGTTACTGATTTTCCTACGTTCCATCAACTTCCCTCGTCTTTTATTTTTGTCTTCGGCTTAACCTTATCCTGTTCTCGTTTATGTTTTGTGTGACTTCTGTCATTCAATATTTATTCTAATAAAATAATAATCTTTGTATACATGTTTGATAAATTGGCAATAACCTAATATAGTATTACTACTAACTATTAGTCATTTATATTCATAATTTAACTAGATCGTTATGTATGACATATCACGGTCAGTAAATTATCTTAGATTTATTATTCTAATTTATTTTATATATATTGAATACTTTCTCTAGTATTTCGCTAGCATTAGAACCGTTTAAACTCCGATAATTTATGATGTAGTTTTCTTACACTATTCAAATGCTTTTCTTTCAATTTTTTAAGAAAAAAATCGCTGCATTCTAGTGAGTTCTTATTACTAACGAATTTTTTACAAGAGATTTTTTTAAAGTTGCGATCGTATATGAGTCAGAACATTTTTTTTTATGTTTCCTGATCTTCATATTATTCAAGTTCTCAACTGAATATATATATATATATATATATATATATATATATATATATATATATATATATATATATATATATATATATATATATATATTATATAGATAAGTGAATAGATAAGTGATATAGATAAGTGAACAAGATAACAGCTTTGGAAGAAGCAAACAATTAAAGGGAACACCATAGAAAAATAAAGAAGATGAACTCAAATATACAAATGTAATTAGGATTAGAATAATTAAAGAACTTTTGGGGAAAATGAAGAAATGATGAAAAAATAAGGCAAGTAAGAATGGAACAATCGAAAACAATAAGAAATTAATGGAAATGAGGCAAGGGACTCATAATTTTAAAAGAGAAGTTAAGCAACTACAGGAAAGAGTGGAACACAGAGAAATACAGCAAGAAGGAAAACTTGATAATATCAAGATTAAAAAGGGACACAACAGACAATAGAAACAAAAGAGAAGAAATGGAAAATTCATAGGCAGATGACTACAAGTAAAAGTGAAATTAAGGAATGTCACAAAGATTGGGGAGAATCTCTGCGTTATGAATTGATTGATTGAAAAACAAGAGCAAGAACTAAAACGACTTCATTTATATTAAACAATGACCTATCAATGAAAGAAAAAGAAATAGAGAAACAAATAAGCAAAGGGGCTAAAGAAGGAATAGGAAAAGGAAAAAGGCCAAAAAGGATACAAAAAGTTAAGAGTGGACGGTAGGAAATGGAGATGGGATGTAGAGGAGCAGTTATGTGAAATAAAAAAAGGGGAAGCTGCACAAGTGGGGTTCAAAAAATAATAAATAGTATGCAACAAAGGAAAAGTAGTAATGACATTGCTACAATAAGGACGATGATTTTGACGGAAGGAAAATTAGATAAAGCAAGAAAATCAAGAAGGGAATAAAAAAAATTGAAAATGGACTGAAAGTGGAAATATGAAACGTAAGAGCGATATATGAGGAAGGAGCATTAAGTGATTTAAATGAAAGAGGTGAGAAATATAGAATCTAAATAATGGCCTTAAGAGATATCATGCAGATGAGAAGTGAAGTGAGATAGTGAAAAATGATAAAAATATTTTTTTTTAAAGTGGCATGCCAAATATATACCTGTGGTTGGGTTTTATGGTATCAAAGGGAATACAGCTTTTAGTAACTGCGCGGGAAATATAGAAAAATCAGCATAATTAATGTAAATGCTCCCACAAATGAGAAATTCATGGACATAAAAAATGAGTTCTATAAACAAAATAAAAATTATCGTGGGAGATATGGATATGTGTCACATCCAGAGGTGACACATCTGGATGCCAGGAGCAGTATCTACTGCTTCTTGGATGGTCTTTTAAAGGTATTTTACAAGAACAAGATATTTTATGTTCTCCAGGATGCTCCTGGTAATCACTATAGTAGTTAACAGAATTAAAGCTATCGGCTGGACATTTATCATTATTCGTACTTCAGGATCACTACACTTAGGGATTATTTAACAAATATAGTACTTGTAATTATTAAGCATACTGTCAGTTACATATTCATACTAACTGGTATGATTAGTTTGGTGAAGTTCCAGTGGAATCTGAACGTAGAAGCTGCTTATGTCGCCTTAGGTTCCTTAATATTAGTATTATCATCATTCTTATTTTTTTACATTCTGGA
Source organism: Diabrotica undecimpunctata (assembly GCF_040954645.1). Taxonomy (NCBI): domain Eukaryota; kingdom Metazoa; phylum Arthropoda; class Insecta; order Coleoptera; family Chrysomelidae; genus Diabrotica; species Diabrotica undecimpunctata. The sequence continues at coordinate 57,142,171 of NC_092812.1, forward strand.
CCAGGGTCTCTTACTCACTTTTTTCAAAGGTCCCTGTCACAAGTCATATCAGTCTAAAATTTTGTAGAATTTGTAACTGTCTACCACTTCTTCGGCTCCTTCCACACACTTGCCCCCGGGAGTCTCTTCAGAAATGTTGCACTACCCAATCGTTACTACACTTATCTTTAAGTTAAACGACTTTGAACTACTCACCGTACGAGTTTCTCCCCCTTTTATACATCAAAATTTACAAAATAATACACAAATTTTACCCACACAGATATTTATATATGTTTTAAGCGCATCCACCATTTTCCCCATTTTCTCTTATGTTTTTCATCTTATATTGTTTACCACAATTTCCGCGTTTTAAATATTTTTGATTAATATGAGCGACTTACCAGAACTAAATTGTTATTTCTATATTTCGTACATAGATGAATCTTTATTTTTCTTATCGATGTATGTTTGAAATTCTCTTTTGTATCATATCTAAACTGTGTCAAATATCGACTCCCATTTCATAGTACCGGAAACTAATTGTTTTTAAATTGAAAGAACCCAAGAATCGCTCACGCCAGTGGCGTTAATGGTCATCTTGAACTTATATTCATGATGCTATACTAAATTAAAACACAAGATTTTTCAGTATAGTTTTACCTCTGGTGATTTCGAAGTGATAATAATAATAATAATAATAAATATTGGTAACAAACTTCGTTCAAGAAACGATCGACTATCGACAATATCTGTATGCCGAATTCTGCAGTGAGTATCCAGAAATCCAAGTATCTGAACAGCGAGTAGCAGATCAATACCGGGTAATTAAAGGAAATAATCTGATCCCAGAGACTAGATCCGATATCGTCAGAAGCTAAGTCGAACGGGAGATTCATAACCAAGACGTAGTTGTAGATCAAGTCCCTAATAAAATACCTGAGCAGATTCCTGAGCTTGTCGTACAAGAAACTCTATCTGATAATACGAAGCAGGACAAAAAGTTGCGCGATAGTCTGGTAAGCGAAATATATATGCTGTGCAAGAGTTTAATGAAACAAACCCACTTAACAGACCACTGATACCAAAAATAAATTCTTCCAAGAAACTAGGTGCGCTGTTACAAATTGTAAACACTGAAGTCCTATTTAGAATCCCATACATTGGAATATTTGCGTATGCTAATTATGTGTTATGGGCATTAAGATCACAACACGACGAGAAACTAATATCGGAAGGACTGATAACATATTTGCACCCTGGGAAAAACGACTGCTAAAAAAGATTGAATAATTTTCTAGGGATATTGGCTAAATCACGGAATGTATTCGAGGAACAACAAGTAGAAAATTAATCAAAAGAGCCGAAGAAATAATGCTAAAAACCGCAAGACATTCATAATATAATCCAGAAAACAACACAGCACAACAGTTTCTGGATCCACTAATAAAAACTCTCCGTCTACTTATCCTGACTAAGGAGGTACAAAGTTAGTAACAAATAGAAATTCAACAATACGCTTTTTGAGCATGCCAAGAAGACGTTCTATCGGAAACTCAATTCCACTACAGAAAATGCCAATAAATCGTACCCAAGCGAAGAAGAAATTTATAAGTATTGGGGAAATTCATTTTTCTCACCAGCTGCTGTTAACACCAATGCTACAGGTATCGAAGATCTGACTCACAACTGTCAACACTACATTACTACTCCCTATAAGCTCTTCACCACTGAAGAAGTCTCATACATTATCAAAATTACATACAAAGACACAAATAATTGAGTTTTAATTTTGACACAACCACTTTTATTTTTATTATTTGTATAGGGCAGTAGATGACATATGACATGCTACATATGTATATAGGGAGAATGGACGGAGAAAAATCAAAAAAATTGGCTACAGGCCTCCATGACCTGGAAAACAGTATAAGGTTTATTTTATAATTTTACACAATATAATTTATTGAACGTTCTATTTTGAAAGGTTTGAAACAGAAAAGAACAAAGAAATATAAATGCAATTCATAGAATTCTATGGAATAGTCCGCAGGTTATTGAAGTTTTATTCAATTTTGGAAATGTTCAAATTCATAAAGTAAATCGTTGTACATTTCATAAAGCACGCGAAATTGTCATATCCATTGCCAAAACTACCGCTATAATATATACACAGACACAAACACACCCAAATCGAAGGAAAAAGTATGCAAAAAGGAAAAAGTAAACACCATATTGATGAGTTGTTTACGTTCCCATAATGCATTTAAGCATGACTAGAAGCATTTAGGGCATCCTTTTCTTCTTTTCCTTCTGTTCGTAAACAACGATGACGGTACACTTTTCCGTCTTATTTGCACAGCCTACCGAGATAAAAATGCAATTATGCCCTTACAATCTTCAACTTGCGCATTGGCGTACAAATCACGGGGTTCATTAAAGTTTTATTTGAATGGGAGAATAATTTGTAAATTTTCATTTGTATACAGAAGGTTTAAAATTATTACCTATATCTGCAAAAATTATTGTACTTTACTCTTCCCACAATAACTTGATCAACAAAAGGATGTCATCCAGTGTTTCCTAGATTATGCAAAGATGTACATAAGATTTACCGACAATCTATATTGGACGTAAACAACTACATCAAAAGTGCATTCAAATAGAGAAATTCGAAATAAAAGTAGTACGGCAAAGTAGTATTAATAATTGAGAAAAAGTTAAAGTTAATGACGTACTGCAAGGTGAGGCGAAAGTAATCATCCGATGTTCTTTTGCTGTAACTATTTTTAATGAAAAACTTTGCCGCCAATGTTGATGCCCATACGAGCCCGTGTTATGGCATTTTTCATCACTCTTGCTAGAACTTCGGGCGACAGGTTCTCGCATTCTTGACGAATACTCTCCTTAATGTCTTCAACAGTCTGAGGCTTGTTAACGTAAACCCGCGACTTCCCCAACAACCCCATAAAAAGAAGTCTGGAATGTTTAAATTGGGTGATCTGGCCGGCCACTGCAAATCACCAAAACGAGAGCTAAGCGATCCGGAAATGCTTTCTTCATAATATCGGTTGTGACTCGAGCCTCGAACAGTGTACGCCGTTGCACCGTCCGATTGGAACCAAATATTCTCTCTTCTCAATCCATCCAATTGAGGAAAAAAAAATCGGTAATCAAGGCTCTGTATCGCGCTCCGTCCACAGTCGTCGTTTAACCTGCGGCATTCTATAAGCACATAACAGTACACCACACAGTAATTTAGAGCTAGTTTAATGGTTTTTCGTGGGTAATACACGAATTTTTGGTGCCACAGAAACGATAATTTTGTTTATTTACTTAACTACTAAGATGGCTTAACCTTAGTAAGAGCTTACTAAGAGCCTTACCGCTTGTGATAATTTTCGATGAAAAATTGTTCTACTTTCACTTTTATTGTGTTGTTTTGGTTGATATTTTTAATCGTTTCAATTTTTTCATTTCTTTAACTAAGCGCAAAGCTACATTAAATGTTCAAAATGTCCTTCGCTGTCGTATTTGCGCAAATATTTCTCATGCATTTCTTATTATGTGGCAGATGGCTATAATTCGATTCCTCAGAGTGGAATAAATTAAAGACTTAAAAAAATTACAAAGGCAAAAATCTAGAGGACCTTCCCTACCTATCCAACGATATGGATATACTGTATCGTGAGTGATCACGTACATTACTGCTAAAATGGGATGGTGCATCACCATGCATTAACTATAAATGTTGTCTCAGCTGTAGACGAATTTCTTTAAAAAGAATAGGTTCCTGTAGGAAACTAAGATAAGATTCGCCTTCTATAAGTTATGTGAGAAACATATGAACCGATTAAATGATTATCAATTATCCTAATCCATACATTTAGTACCATACATAGTAATCCATATATTTAGGACCGACAAACATGGAAGGCAATAGTAAACGCGGCAAAGACTCACGAAGAGTTGTAGCGCCATTGATGATGATGATGATGATGATACATTTAGTAAAACCTTATGCTGAAAATGAGCTTCAAGGATTCCATGTGGATTTTCCTCAGCTCATAAGTGATTGTTATGGAAGTTTCGTATACATATGTTATACAGGTTTCAATATGGGTTATAGTTCTTGGTTAGTGTTTTACAATGATACTGAATCAGCTTGTGTCGCTGTTTTTTATTTCTTCAATGTCTTTAGTAAGTTTTCTATGTGTAAGAAAACCCACTCCGCCTACTGTATTTTCTTCTACATAAAAAAAAACTTTAAAAAATCGCTGTTTATTATTACACGATTATTATAGTGCTAAAATATCTGCCTATTAACATTGTTTGAACTACAGAAGATTGTTTCTAAATTTATATAATTGCTTTTTTGTTACAGTAACTGTAACTGTAATTTACTGTTTGTAAATCAGTACTTTATTCTGGATGAACAGTTACGAGTACCTACCTGTCAGCCAATACATATTTTTGTACTTTATTTTCAACTGTTTAGTTTTCTTTTTAACATGCTCCTTCCATTTGAGTTTGACGTCGAGATTTAAACCCAGGTATTTTGCTCTTTTTAGGAACAATGCTGTTGTTTAAAATAATTGGGGTATAATTGCTGTTCTTGTTAGTAAATTTAATATGAACTGATTTTTGTTCATTAAACTTTATACGCCATTTTTTGGACCAACGTTCTATGCCATTAATTACATTTTATAGATTAACCGTAGATTCTTCTATAGTTACTTCTATTGTCAGGACTGCTGTATCATCAGCAAATGTGGCTAGTTGAATGTTTTCTTTCACCGGAATATCAGATGTAAGTACAAAAGGTATAGTAGTTGTCCAAACACGCTACGTTTTAGAACCCCTACGTTTATTGGCTTTGACTCAGAGTACTCGTTTTTCATTTAACTCTAAATGTTTGCTAGTGTAGGTATGACTGCAATATTTCAACGAACGGCATAAGAAATATTTTCTTTAGCTTTATTAACAGCCCGTCGTACCATACTTTGTCAAATGCTATTGCGATATCCAGGAATACTACCGAACAATTTTGTTAAAGGAGGTGGCCTGTATGATGTTAATCCATGGTTATTTTGTCCTACTTTCATTATGACCTCTTTAGTTTTATAAAAGAATGGGAACATATCTAAGTATAAAAGACGCATTTATTAGGATAGTAAACTTTACTATGGCTTGTTTAGGTAATTTTTTTAGCATCTCACCATTGATGAGGTCAAACCCAGGCGCTTTTTTGCATTGTGTTCGTGATTCAATTTTTTAACTTCTTTTGTAGTAATCAATTGTATTTCAGACAAAATAAGTAAAGTTTTACAAATTTTTAATAGTTATAATGAACATTAACGATTTACATAGGAAGAAGAGATAAAAATGGCGTCCCATACCTTGACATGGGAATCAAACAAAATACGCAAAACGTATTAAGTACTGAATGGTACAGAAAAAATATATTTAGCAAAATTTGTGTCAACTACTATTCAAAGCTTATTATTCCACCTTATATGAAATTAAATTGATATTGGCTCTAAAAAACATAATAAGCAAACTATCACACATTAGTAACATCAGTAAAGGATAAGTGAAAGTTAAATTAAAAACCTTTTTTCGAGAATTCTTATCCAAATAAACTAATAAACAAATTTTTATTTAACAGCCGCAATAATAGAATGATTGATATAAATCAAACAACAGAACCAAATCACCAAAATATGCAATCTCAATTTGCTTTTACGTCACAAGATAACTAAAATCGTTGCTAACTATTCTCAAATTAAAATTACAACTAAAAATATAAAAACACTTGCATCATTTTATACAAAAACTAAAAGACCTAGTAGCTTTATAAAAAGCTCAAATGTAATTTAGAAAATACCATTCGAAAATTATCATAGATCGTACATCGGACACACATCCAGAAATCTAATAGGCAGACTGACTCATGAAAGTTACCTCAAAAATAAGAGAAATATATGTGCATTAAGTGCATTAAAAATATTAATTTAATTTCAATGAAACCAAAATCCTGAGTCATGAAAACAAATTAAACAAAAGCGAATTCTTAGAAATGGTATGTATAAGTAAATATCAACGCGTTAATAAAAAAACTGACATCAATAAACTAAGCAGTATCTGTATATTCTGTTTTACGAAAACTAATATTTTATTTCAATAATATTAAATTACCTGACTAAATTCAAAAATTTAAATTTTCAAATTTGGCGTCAGTTTACTTTGTTACTAAACTGAACAGTTGACAAATTATATCCAACATATTTCTATAACTTAGGTGTGCACTGAGCAGGCGTTTAATAATGGAAAATTAGTTATCAACAACGTGAAATATAATAAACAGAAACCAGTGTCTTTCTGACATAAATTGAATTTCAAAATAAATTATTAAACCATGTACTTATTCAACCTCAACAAAATTTAAACATTATAATTGTTTTTAGACTAAGAAATTTAATGAATGTTTTGTGTTAGTGTTAAAAATTTTCATTGTATTTACTGAAGAAAATAATTTTAAACTTATTTTCGCATATCCTGATGTAGCAAATAAATTTTGCGAAAGCTGAAATTAATAAAAAAAGAATAGCCCGTATGCTAGTAAGTTACGCCAATGGTGTTGAGATGGAGGAGACATTCGTGTAACCTAAACCGTGGCTACTGTCCCGAGGCAGACAAAAAATAACAGGTTGTTTACAATTTACTGCACAAGGGCACTTAACGTCCTCGTTTTAATGTTTGTTGAATTTTATTTTAGGGGAAGTAAAAGGGTAATAACAAAAAGCGGGTTTTCAGTAGTAGATTATTAAGAAGGTGTTTTTTTAGTATCTTTAAATAATTACAATCTTCAAAACTTGGAATTGGATAATTTCCCTGAACTATACATCCATTTTTAAACTTATAGTCAGATGTAGGTACTACCAATGAGCTAATGAGATAAAATATAAATGGTCGTAAGTAAAATATAGAACAAGAGAAAACGATAAAGTAGGAACCAATTACGAAACTTGGAACAATTTTATCGACATTAAAAGGGGTACAAATATTGCTCTAAGTGGATGTAAAATCGGCATAGCCATATTCCCTGATATTTGAAAATCCAATTTTATTAATGATATTGTTATTGTTGGTAAAATTGCGGCAAATAAGTTTATAATGGGAATGTTTTTCCAAACAGGTGGAACAATTTTCAATTTATTTACAACACAACTCTCAATTAAAATGATAAAATTTGTAAAAGCTTCATCGTGAAATGATAATATAATGATCAGTAATATACAAAATAATTAAATTATCAATATTCTCGTTGGAGTATTTAAAATAAATGTTATTATTGTTGTAATTACTTTTTGGATCAAATAAACTCAACAAAAATATCGGATGCAATCAAAACAGTTATTATCTGTTGCAATACAATAAACCGCGTAAAACAGGTAAAAATAATTAGCAGCAATATAATGACCAATCACTAATTAATTATTTAATTTCAACAAAATACCGTATTCATTTTCTGGTGAATTAGAAAACAGTTGTTATATGTAAACGTTACATTGTAAGTGACCTGTTTTCTCTAAGTGGGTCAAAATTGCTATACCAATTTTACAAACATTCAAACTCAAACTATCACGGATAATATTTTTTCTGGGATTATATTACAATCATTGTAACTAAAATTAGTGTTTATTGACGTTTCGTCTTCCAGTTTGGAAGTATTTCTCGAATAAAAATATCCTAAGTTAAATATTATGTTTATATGGGTTTAAGAAACAATTGATTGTAATAAAAATTACATTTTTAACTAACTGATGTTTGATGTTTCGATTTCCACTCCGAAATCGTTTCCAAAAGAGATTATTTAAAAAAATTCTGCAAAAATGTATAAACAAGTTGTATTTGGTAGGTTATGTTTTTCAAAGTTGATGGTTGCCTTACTTGGCCTCTATCTTGTAGGCAACAGCATGCTTATGGTGGATAAAAATCTGTGGATGGTGTTTTTACCGTCGAAATATCAAACACTGACTGTTTTATGTGTTTTTTATATTATTTGTTTGTTTAATGTGTGTGTGTAAGTAGATTACATGTTTGTGTATAGTGTGTTGCATACGTATTGTGTATAAGTTGTAGATGATATGTCCCCGACTGCCTATTAATCCGCTATTGTTGGTATATAAAATTATGGAAATAACTATGGAAAATATGGAATTTTCCATTATAATATATGGAAAAAGTAATTTTGGCGAATGCTTTAAGTCTGAGAGGTCGAAGTGCTTAGGCATTTCTACGCGTTTTTTGGTAGATAAGACCGTAATTAGTGCCGACAAGAAATCAAGTATTAAAACAAAGGCCTCATAATGTTATCTAAAAATCCAGATACGCCCTTAGAATAAATTAGATTAAAGTTAGATTAGAGTTAAATTGAATTAAAAAAATAAAATTGACATTATAATTTAAAAGTTTAAATTAAATAGGAAAATGAATATAAGTGACAAAGAAACAGGGAGTGAAATAGATACAGATGAAGAAACGAAACGCAAGAGAAACGACCTGGTTGAATATTTTAGGAGAAGTAAAATGACAAAGCGAATACCTTCTAAGTGACAAGATGGAAAAGGAAGAGAAAGAGGATGTCATTATTTAAATGATGCAACAATAATTAATGAATAAAAATGAAGAAATAATAAAATAATAAACAATTAAAAAATATAGAAGAAAACAGAAAATTAAAAAACTCCGTGAGACAATCACAAAACAGTAACAACTGGAGAAAACAAGTAAAAAGAAAAGTTTGATTATATCCGGTTTAAAAATAGATAAAAATGATGATAAGAAACAATGGAAACACTCATATCACAAGAACAGCAGGCGCAAATAAAACTGAGGAATGCAATAAAAATAGGAGAAACAGTCTACGCCATAGAAACAAAAACATTGACGGATAAAATTGAGATATTAAATAAAGAAAAGTAAGTTGAAGTACAATAAAGATCGGATCTATATAAGTAATTAGTTGATCGTGGATGGGAAAAAATGGATTTGGGAAGAAGAAAATATATTTGAAGAAGAACAAATAAAGAAATAATGTGGATGTATGGAAAACTAATAATTAAGACAAAAATACGAATCCAAAGAGCTAGATGACATGGTCACTTTATACGAATGTATAATAGGACCAAGTGACGAATGACAGTGAACCGAAATATAAAAAAAATAATGAAGGAGGGAGAAATGGAAAAAAAAGAGGACGTCCAAAGAAGAAATGGTTGAAGCAGTAAAACCTTGTCAGAAATATGTGTGGGAGGTAAGAGAGAAATAACAAGGGACCGAAAAAAAATGAGGGGAATAACCAAGTTTTTGAAAGCTAGGGGCCCAACAAGGCTTGTAACCCTATTGTATGTATCTATTTATTGTTGGTATATTCTTGTTGTTGACTTCTTGTAGTATTGGCAACCAAAACCTACTACATTCTGCTGATGACTGTGCTACACATCTTTATTAAGTAGGATAAGAGCTGCTTCTTTGACTTTTCTTTTTTTATGTCTGTTTCTTTCATGATTATTGATGCATCTTTCCACTGTACTCTGTGTTCGTTCTCCCAGGCATGTTTTCATATCTAAGATTTATCGAAGTCTCTGTTCTTGATGTATATTTCACGCTCGTTTACGCTGACACTTAGTGCTTGGAGTGTTTTGTTGTTTCCTTTCTTTAATCTTGTAAAATTTCTTATTTATGAACGACAATGGGTAGTCAGTTTTTGTCAATACTTTTTTTTCTTCCCGAAATGCATTTTCATTAGAGCACGTTTACGTTGTGGCTTGTGTGGTTATTTAAATATCTGTTGTCGTGGGTCGGTTTTCTGTAAACTTTGGTTGCATATGCTCTATATTCTTTTGTGACTAACACATCCAGAAAAGGGAGAGTGAATTTTTGTTTTTTATTTTCATGGTAAACTTGATTAATTCTTTTTTATTGTTGAGGTTTATCAGATATTTATTTAGTGCTTCTGGCCGGTGAAAATGAATAATCATGTTTTACTAAGACAGATGTTAGAAGAGATACACCAGAAATAAGTGACTCGCCTCAGTCAGTAAATGATACTATAAAGAGGTAGAGCAGAGAGGACTCTGTCATGTACTCCCTCTCTCTCTTTCTCTCTCATTCCCCAGTTGGTCTCAATGACCCTAAAAGGATCCGACAGGCAAACCTTTATTATAGTAAGGCAGCTTCGACAGAACTTGCTGTTGCTACACAAACTTTCAATGTCGCCTTCAAACAAGAGCCCTGGATGTATCAGGGTCAAATAACTGACCCAACCTAGTCAACTCTAACCAAACTTAACAACAGCTAACCAAACCTACCTAAACTTAATCTTTACTAACTTAAACTATAGATAAAAATACTTTAGTTACTTGTACATAAAGGTACTGTAATTTCTTAACTATCAATAGGGTCTATTAATATTAATATGGTAGATTAATATAATTATTAATATAATAAATAATATGGTCTTTCAAAGAAATACGCTTTTGTCTTTTTACGGAACTTTGGGAAATATGTTCTAGATTTAAGTTGTAAAGGGAGATGGTTGTATAGTTTATTACAGTATATAAGATAATTTTTTTTGCTCAGTGGTCAGTGAACGGGATCGGTAAATAAACAACATTTTTTTCATAGTTATGATTAGGTCTTGCTGAAAAAATATGTAGGTGTTTACAAATTAATCAAACAGTTTCTAAAATATATAAAGAGGAAAGCGTTAAAATGTCCTGATTTTTGAAGTAGCTTCTGCAATGAGTTGTTCTTCTAAGGCCAATCAGATACCGTATTGCTCTTTTTTGTAATTTAAAAATAACATCAGATTGGGTAGCTGTACTAGAGCCCCAAAAAGGAAACCATACCGAGTATGAGACTGAAAGAAAAATAAGTTATTTTGGAAAATGCTAAATTGATTTCCTTCGAAACAGATATTATTGCATAGCAAGCTGAGACTAGTTTCTTCTCATTTGAGGTTGCTCTCTATAAAAATACCAAGAAATTTTACAGAATCAACGATACTGATCTGGCTGTTAGCTGATACTGAGGATAGGATAATGCTACTGTCTTATCCATATTAAAAGAGAGTAAGTAAATTAGAGTCAGACCAGGTTTGTGCTTTAAGTAGATCAGAAGATATAGTTTCATGAAGAGTTGCAATATTATAGAGTTTTTTCAGCTGATAATGGTATTATCAGCAAAAAGGAAAAAATTTCAATCGATTTTTAAATTACTGATGTCATTTATAAAGATAAGAAAAAGTAGAGGACCCAATGGTACGGATGCACATCAATTGAACTATTCAGAGCAGCAGCATCTAAGATCAGAATAGCCATGATGATTGCCAACCTCCGTCGCGGAGATGGCACGTGAAGAAGAAGAAGAGAGGACCCAATACTGAACTTTGTGGTACTCCACATCTTTTGTGACTACAATCAGTATCATTTGCTTTAACCAGTTGTTTTATATTCCCCAAGTAAGATTGAAAGCAATTCAAAAAAACACTTCGAATCCTATAGAAATTTAGTGTTTTTATCAAAATGTCGTGATTTACTTAATCAAAAGGTATGGTGTAGTCACAAAAAACAATGGCGGTATAAAGATTATTGTTTATTGCTTGGTAAACTTGGTATGTAGTACAGAAAACATAGCATCACTGGTACATCGATTAGAAAAAAAGCCGAACTGATTTTGTGGTAAAATTTTGTTTACATGATAGAGAACACAAGTCGAGCTTTTATAACTCTCTTAATAATTTTGGATAATACCGGTAGTAAGGCAATAGGTCTATAGTTACTGGCATTCGATGATTTTTCACCACCCTTATAAAGTGGAATAATAATGGCTATCTTCAGGCACTCTCGAAATATAACTTTTTCTAATGAAACAATAAATTAGTGAGACCTGGTGATTTATATATCTATATATTTTTTGATATTTTTTAGGTGATTTGAGAAAATTTTTATGGATAGTCCATCAGTACTACAGGAAGATTTGCTTTTGATACTATTAATTATTTGAATCAGTTTAGATTTATTAACTGATCTTATAAATAATAAATTCGAGACCTTTTTTGAATTAAAGAGATAAGAAAAGGGATCTTGTTATGGCAAAATAGTTGATGTTATATTTTTACTCATATTAACGAAGTATTCATTTAGATTTTCAGGGTTTGGAACTGAAAATATTTTAGCTGTGTTTGCTTTATTTCGAAGATTGTTTATTATGGACCAAGTTTCTTTTGGAATACTTAGAGCTTTCCAGACGATTTTGATAGTACGATTTGTTTGCTATTTTGATAAGTTTTTATGATATGCGGATAACTTTGGTACTCCACGGTTTGTGATGTTTTGGCTTAATTTTATAGAAGGGAATTAAAAAAGACCCTTTTAAAATTACAGATAAGACTATCTAAAAAATCACTTAAATTATAGTCCACATCCACAGAACGAAGAAGAAAGATTCTTATTATAATCTAAGAAAAACTCAAAGAAGGCTTCATTTAACAGAAAGTCATATTTTGTTACCAGAGAGAAATCATTATTTTTTAGAAATAATTAGAGTGCTACTATGAGCTGAACTTGGACGATCACACCTAGCAGTTGTGGTATTTTTTGACTAAATTGACCAGAAAATACACATTTTAATTTGTCCACTTTGATTGAATTTCACCAAATTGATATAAGAAAGCTCTAAAAGACTCAATATTTCTTAAAAAATTTAAAATGTGGAACTTTTGGCAAATAGAAATAATAAAGAAACCCACATGTGAAAAAAATATCCAAGCGGCAACCAAGAATTTTGAAATTCTCTACCAGCTGGAGACTATCGCATAAGGTAATAGTTTCGTCAGCGTATCAAAGATTATTAATCAGTTTACCATTGATTTTCACTCCAAAGCATCCCTTTCTGACGCCTCTTTAAATGTAACGTTCGTCAGTTAATCTCCCGTTAATTCTTTTAGTTTGTAATATTTTTAAAAGCGTTCCATGCTCTACCCTATCGAAAGCCTTTTCGTAATCTATAAAAACCACATAAATATCTTTACGTTGGTCACAGCGTTTTTGGAGAAGTAGGTACATTTAAGCCAATGTTTAGTAAGGAAGCGTACTATAACTGAGATAATTTCGGCCTTTTTTCTGCAATGCTTCAATCAAAATAGCGCATTTCCGTCTAATATAAATTTTTCCATATGCTTGACAGTGTATACTTTCACAGAGAAAATTATGCTGTCTTCAGATTCATCCTCTTTTTCGCTTTTAACATTTCCAATTCCGTCTCTGGACCGCAGTAGGTATGTTGTAGCTGATCCCCTTTTAGTAAGTTCATGGGCCTAATGTCGATGTTTCTTTGTTGATGACTTTCTAGTGAAATATAAAGAAATTCTTTCATTTTCATGACTACTCTAATTCCTGCACCCAACTCTTCTGCTATTTTAGACCAATCTGTATACCAGATATAACCCTGCAGCCTAGATTGTGTATTCCTTCTACCCCATCTATCTTCTGGGCGGATGTTCACCTGGATAGATGGATTACACCAATCCCCGTAGGTCATCCTTCGCGCCGTCTGTTTATCTGAGGGTCTTTCCCTACTACGTTTTTCTCCCGGACCAGCCAGAATCACTTTCTTAATAATTCTTGTCCCGCCGCTCTCTCTGCGTAACCAGCTCACCTAGCCATTTCTTTATTTCAGTCACCAAATCTCGTTTTCCCAACAGCACCTGCACTTTCTGGTTTCTCATTAACCTTCTGACTTTACCGTATTTAACTAGTCCATAGATTTTTCTCAGAATTTTTCTCTTCCACCTTCTGAGTGCTTTTTGTTCCTTTATGGACAAGTTGAAACTTGAAGAACTGTAGTAAAACTGAAAAAGCTTCTCTTAGTTGCTGTCATTCTATTTTATTCTTTTTCGACAATTGAATTGTTTTCGATCACTATCTTTATTTAAAACTTGTCAGTCCCTCGTTCTCTCGTACCTGTATCGATTTATGGAGACATTATGATCTTGTTCTTCTTTTTGGCTGCTTAATCTAAATTTTTTCCCTGAAAACTTCCCCGACTCTTCCAAGTATGATGATGATCATGCAAGTTTCCATATATTTATTATATTTCCACACATTAAAAATACCTAAGAAACATCATTATTATTCCACTTTTTTTAATAAAAACTTACAAACTTTTTTGTTAATACATACCATTTGATTTGAAAACTTGTTCTCTGCAAACCAATGTCTGTCATGCAAATTAATCTGTTAATTGTACTGTTTTATTAAGGCAAAAGTGACAGCGCCTTAAATCTGTACGATTAATTGTTTCAAATTGTAAAGACATAGTGCCTTTTAAAGATAGTCTCTAGATATTTTCAAATTTTACTAAAATAAGATACTAATTGCAAAGATAGTAATGGAGCATCGCATTTAACACATGTTCAATATGGTTCAGGCTGATCTTTCAGAACCTGATGTTGCACGTTATTTTCACGTGTCTCGGAGCGTGATTTCGCGATTGTGGAGTCGGTATAAAAAATTTAGGATAAAGACCCCCATGTCTTTCAGCGACATGGGGGTTGTGAACCCCTATGAAAGACGTGTAACTGAAAGACATGGGAGTCGTCAACGTGAAACTACTCCTCAACATGATCGGTATGTGGTAGGATTAACTTGTCGAAAAGTGCATGTAACTGAACGTGAACTCTATGCGGCCTTAGAAAATACCCATAACATTACCGTATGTGACCAAATTTTGAGGAATAATTTATATGAAACTGACCATCACGCCAGACGACCATTTAGGGTTCCCATGTTATGCCTTGCAGGATGCCTTCAAGCCATCCTGCAAGGAAAAATATTTGGAAAACGAGGTCCAGGAAGAAGAAGAACATCTTGGTTAAAGAACCTCAGAATCTGGTTCAATACAACATATGTGCAGCTTTTTCGCGCTGCTGCAGATAAGATACAGATTGCCATGATGATCGCCAATGTTCGTAACGGATAGGCACATCAAGAAGAAGAATGTTATATCATGGACATCGTGGACTAAGATTAAGATGGGCACAAGAACATGTGCATTGGGGCTTATAAGAATGAAGTTCTGTTATTTACAGATGAAGTTAGATTTTTTCTCTACCCTGATTCAAGAAAAGTGCGAGTGTGGAGAGGACCTGGTCGACAAGAGAGACTCGAATATGTATAGGGTGTTCATCCATATACTGGTATAATGGTACAGTAAGAGATTTGTTTCATAATGAGGATATTACAATTTTACCGTGGCCAGGACAATCGCTAAATCTTAGTCTTATCGAACATGTATGGGATATGCTTTACAGACAGATAGCTCCTCATCTGCACAATGTTTATACTAGACAAGATCTTCAAGATCTTCTTAAATAGTAATGGATCCTATTGCCTTAAAACGAAATTGATAATTTAATTTTAAGCATGCCAAGGAGGTGTCAAGCTGTAAATAATGCTGCTGAGGAAAACACCAATTATTAAATACATTTTTTGTTAGATTTTTATGTTTCAAATTGACTTTTATGTTAAAAATAACCATTAAATTAGTGCACGTCTTAACTTTTCTTTGATTTTTTCATCATAAAGAAATCATAGTACGTACTTTTATTGCAAACTAATCAGGCATTATAACGGTATATCATTTTTTAAAATTGAATCAAAATTGATGTATATATGAGAAAAAACCTTTGTGTCCTTAGGCCAATTTGATGTGTTTACAGAAGCTAGGCATATACATAATCCTATTGAACTACAAAGATACAAGTGACTTAAGTCCTAAATGCAGCTACCAAAACAATGAGCTAGTAAATGACCACCAAACTTAATACAGTAGACGAATATGTGTACCTGGGATAATGCATACACAAGTATAACTTTTTATGCCCAGAAATCAAAATGGGCAACATTCGAACTCATATAACATTCAAATCTATTCAAATCTAATGAAAATCCATATGAAAAAAAGAGTAGTCAATCAGTGCCCACTAACCGTCATGACTGTATATCGCTCATCCTATGGCTATGAAATTTTTACAGTGTAGTTCTAAGTGGTCTGCTAAAATTTGATTATGCATCATGCATCAAAAAACCAGGACCAAAATAATATTAAATTTACTCAGTTTCCGGTCTATATTGCAAGTTATAGTTTAAAGTATCTAGCAATCTATTTTTAAATACTATTAAAAATATCTATATATCTTGAATTATCTTGTCTATCTAATTTTTGACAATTATCACCTATATTATGTTTCTTCCTTGGTTAATGGTTTTAGTTCAAGAACATCTAACTAGTCTATTTCTACTACATTTGTCTTTCAGATTTTACATTCTTGGAGTCTGTCAAGGTCACTTGACAGACTGATGTAAAAACATTTTGTGACCACACGATAACCAGTGAAAACTGATCTATCTATGGATGGAAATGAGTTGGAATCTTCATCTGTAAGTTTGTATTTACATAAAGAATAAACTTTTTTAATAATATAAAGTACGTTACCCATATATTTATAATCTGTTTTACGTAAAACAAAGTCCATGGCTATAATTATAAAATGTCGGTATTATTAAAAAATGTAGGTACATTTTATAATCCGAATAAATTTAAAGAATTATCAGACCCGCAAATAAAAATGATGTGCACGTCTGTGTAAAATCTCTAGAGAATACTCAAGTAACAACCCCTTGTTGTGTACACAATAAAGCGTCGAGTAGTATATGAAATGAATAGCAGGATTCTCCACTAGCCGGATTACCTCGAAGATGTCATCTTCGTCGATAGTTGAAAGTCGGCAATGAAAAGAACACGCAGTCCACGTCTAGGTTGACCGCTGCAGGAAATGACGGGGGCGTGGTGGAGGAGCGCGCAGATGCCACCTGGTTGGCACGAGGAGCCAGGAGGTCCGCCCAGCCGCGAATCCGAGGAAATCGGGCGCGGCTCTTTGTACATACCACATTTATTTTACTTCTTGTCTATAAAACAACAAAATAAAAGCTTCTAGATGACTCAACGATGTATATCTTAACCTGCCAGCGCTGGCGCAAACCCTAGGACAGCCCTAATCACGGACCTTCAACGGTCAGACCAATGCAAGTCTCAACAACCCATCCAACAAAACAAAAACAACCTCTTCTACGCCATATATAAGCTTCAGATTTATTTCTTGCAGGATACAAAGAAAATTCAACATATGTAGCGAAAGAGAAACAATCAGACTTTTCCAGTTGTAAATAATCAGCTTCATGATTCAATCAATGCACAACTGCAAGAGCTACAGCGAAACTTTAGATGTTCTTTCCTAAAAAGATATGCTGAAACTTCAACTTCCTGAAACTAAAAAAAATCAAAATTGGTACTCTTAAATAGAATTTGCAATATATCTTCACGAAAGGATTAGACTGATATAAACTTTTAGATTTTATCTCGTTATAGAAAACTTATGGTTTGAGACGTATATAAAAATAGTGAAAATTGGTAAATATTGACAAAGTTAGAGAGAACGTTTTGCGAAGTAATTAAATTTGGAATATATTAGATTCATTTTTTATAAAATAACTTTTTTACATTTTTCTTGATAATAACTTAATGCATTCTGTGCAAAATCAAGTCAAATGATGTATTTTGTATTTCTGTCATTATTTTCAGATTTGATCTAAAATTAGCCTCTGTATTTTAATTTACAATACAGAAAACCTTTCTCAGTGGTAATCTTGTATTATTTTTAGGATGTTGAACGTTATTTTTGGTGTCATTAAGAATTTCAACAAAAACTTAAAAGCTGGCGAATATTTTAGCATAATAAATCCTTCATAAATTCAGTCATCAATTATGAATATGTTAGATTACAACAAAACTATTGACGATGATTAAATTTGTAACAATTATTGTTATTTTTATTTAAACATAAATGTACCTATTTTACACTTAGCGCATTTTATTCGCGACCATCCTTTACAACCCGGAAATTTACATCTAGACGCGAAGTTTTTCCATTCAGCATCATCTGTGACCACTGGCAGCCCATAAAGGGCCATGGTCGCCCGTTGGGGTTTCTAAGTTCTAAAGTTTTACACGGTGTGGAGGACAGCCAAATGCATAATTCCTCAAAAAGTCCAACGTTTTATATCTAAATTCGTTACTTCCTAGTTTGTTTTCTTTGAGAAGATCATTTCAATGTCATGTATATCTATTTTGATTCCTTGACTATAGTTGAACATTTTTTTCTTTCCTTTGCTTGTTTTTCCCATTCTCGTATTCCTAGTTCTGGTAAATTCTGGTTAATACCATCAATCCATCTCTTTCTGGGCCTACGTCTTGGTCTCTTCCCGTTTAATTCATTTAAGTACATTTTTTGTATTTCACTTATCATCCATCTTTTCTACGTGTCCCAACCAACTCAGTCGTTTACCTTGTATGTCTTTTGTAATAGTCGCTCTATTAAATATTCTATTTATTTCATTCGTGGTTCATTCGTATACGCCATTCACTATTCTTCTATATAGGTCCATATTTTGTCGTTAAAATATTTCTTTCACATCTGAGAACAAGAGGAACTTGTTCACTGGTCAAAGTCCATGTTTCTGATGCATACATTACTACGGGTCTTAGAGCTGTTGTGTATATTTTTATTTTTGAGTTAATAGATACTAATTTTGACTTTATAATACTTTGTAGAATGTAGAAGCATTTGTTTCCAAGTGAAATTCTCGCTGTTACCTCATCACTGTTTTTATTTCCTTCTGTAAATATTGATCCTAAATATTTGAAATGGTTTACTCTTTTAAATTTTGCTCGCTTAAAGATTTATGACTGCCTTTTATTTGTATTTTTTTCGAGTTGTTTTTATGTACTTTGTCTTTGAGACATTAACTTCTAGACCCACAGTATGTGCCGCTTCTTTAAAATATATGTAAATCTTTTCCTGATCTTTTATTGTCCAGCTATTTATGTCTACATCATCTGCGTAAGCTATGACTTGTTTCTTTGTAAATATTGTACCTTCTCTATCTACAGGAGTTTGCTTGATAACTTGTTCCAACGCAAGGTTAAAAAGTGTTGTGGATAGCTCATCTCCTTGTGTTAGACCTTCTTTGACATTAAATTCATCATACAGTTACTTTTGGATTCTTACTTTTGCTATGGTGTTGGTTAGGCATAGTTATACTAATCGATTAGTTTTTTTGGCACATTTAACTTTTGCATTGCGCTATATAATCCCTTTCCAATTATTGAGTCATACGCTTGTTTTAAATCTACAAAAAAAGATGTTGTTCGGTATTCCATTCGTAGAATTTTTCCAGCGTTTGCTTTATTGTTAATATTTGGTTTATAGTTAACCTAACTTTTCTGAAAATAATTTATTTGTTATCAATGTTCTGTATTATATTGTGTACTTATGTATATTGATATTTTAAAATGTTTTCATAAAATATGCTATTTTCCCACTCCGATTATTTCTGAATTAGTCTGGTCGTATTAGACTTCACTTTTTATTATTATTTCTATTATTCGTCCTCTAGGTACTTAGGTTTTTAACTATTCAGAGAAACTAATGCTTAGGTAGCAATACTTCCAAACCGATTGCAAATTAATGGTACCCTTTAAAGTTTTTCATAGGACTATTTGTGATTGGAAAGGGTTTGTTTGTGTATTGACAGTGAAAGCGTGGCAGTGGCGAGATGCTTTTAAGATATAAAGCAAGTAATATTTAATTTGCAGGCTTATTTTACTGCTGAAAAAGCCAATGGAGACCTTTTGCGACCAGTTAAATCCGTACGTAAACGTGTGTGTGATCTACTATGTATTAGTGAGACAAAACGTCAGTTTTGAAAAACAAAAATGTGTAAATAATGATGTAGAGGTTACACAATATAAACATAGACCACACCTAAATCTAAAGATCTTCGGGAGGGTTGTAACGTTGAAATTTAATACAATGTCTACGCAATGCCTAAAAAGAACGAAGGCAATAGGAAAGCCTTGTGTGAAAGAGCTAGTGTTGTTTACAAAATAATCGAATTTTTTAAGAAAATATAACATTACTTATTAAAAAAGAACACGCTTCATTTGTTTATTTAGGCGAAACGTTGATTCTTGCTACAAGTAGAATAAAACGGTTTTGACAGAACGAGAGTATAAAATCCATCTTCTTCTTCAAGTGCCATCTCCGCGGCGGAGGTCGGCAATCATCATAGCTATTCGGACTTTTGAGACGGCTGCTCTGAAAAGTTCATTTGATGTACATCCGTACCAATCTCTCAGGTTGCGCAGCCATGACATTCTACGCCTCACTATGCTTCTCTTTCCTTGGATCTTTTCCTGCATAATCAGTTGGAGCAAGGTGTATTTCTCTCCACGTGTAATATGTCCGAGATATTCTAATTTTCTTGTTTTTATTGAATTTAAAATTTCCATTTCTTTGTTCATCCGTCCCAGAACCTCTTTGTTTGTGACGTGTTCTGTCCATGATATTTTCAGAATTCTTCTGTACACCCACAGCTCAAATGATTCCAGTTTTTTCATTGATGTCGCATTCAAGGTCCAAGATTCCATTCCATAAAATAAAGTCGAAAAAACATAGCACCTCGCCAACCTAACTCTTAGTTGCAGTTTTAAATCCCTGGTACATAGAACTCTTCTCATTTTGTTGAAATTTGCTTTAGCCAATTCTATTCTTATTTGTATCTCCTGATTGTAATCATTTGTGGAGTTAATAATTGTTCCCAGGTATGCATATTTGTCCACTTGTTCGACGTTGGTTTCGTTTATTAGAAGATTCTCGTTATTTCTTTGAGTTTTCGATATTCTCATAAATTTCGTCTTCTTGACATTCATTGTTAGACCATACTCCATAAAATCCATATAACTACTAAATACTATAAAATCCATACAACGCACCAATACAGAGGGAAAAGAGACATGGTTTTATTGTTGGAACGGATCTAGTGTTTTGGTCAACATCAAAATCAGCTGATTATCACGATAACATGAATATGAAGAGGTTGAAATGGTTGAAAGACTGATTTCAAGTTTACATGAATCTTGTGTTATAATGATATAAAGATAATGCTCCATACCATTCGGAAATTTTAAATAAGCAACCAACAAATTCCTGGACAGTACGTAAAATAAAAGAATGGTTAACGAATGAAATTTTTTCACTTCCACAGGATTCTTTCAAGCCGGAATTACTACAATTAGCCAAAGGACCAAAAATATTTATAGTAGACGAGGATATAAATAGTTTTAAACATGCTGTGTTAAGACTGCCCCCTTACTATTGTGAATTCAATCCAATTGAAAATATTTGGAGAATATTCAAAACTTACTACGATAACTATATTGGACGTAATGGCCCAGTGACGCAGCAGTTTTGGAAACATGGCCAGGAGCATTGAATACTGCTACTCCTGCAATTTGGGAAAAAGTGTGCGGAAATATGAAAAGTTAATAGAAGAATGCTGAATGCGCGTGAAAATCGCATCGAAGCAATTAACCCAGTCATTATTTATAATCAAAATGAAGATATCGACGACAGTGATTGTGATTATGGATCTAATTCTTAATTACACTGTAAGGTAATATATTTTATTTCCTTATTAAGAAAAATTTGTATTATTGTTATTATTTTATTAGTAAATACTTACCTCTACAATTTAGAAACAATAGAGTTTGTAATTTTCTTTTTTTTTTGCACTAATAATTGTACATTTCTCTAAATGAATGTAAAATACATTATCAGTTAAAACTTTAAATATTGGGGGAATTTGCTATTAACTTTCTCAGCACAGCGGGCCGTTTAAGTCAAAGCTTTCATCCCCAATCCAAAATAGCCGCAAATTCTTGAAATATACTTGTCATATTATAGAAAGTACAAAAAAATTTCTGGCTGTGAGAGAAACGAAACTGTTGTGAAGCGATAATGTTCAATAAGAGAAAATAGATCGTTTTTATTTTACCTTGTATATATACAAACATTCATCTAAAACACAAGCCACATCACAAAAACTCATAATTTACAACAGTTTTGTAGATGTTAAAAGACTAAATTAATCTAAACAAACATTTTTATTGACACGAAGCCATCGGTGTGAGAGATAAGAAATAAAGCATCAGTTTGGGAAAACATGATTGATCGTTTTTGAAATTCGATTTCATTGCTCCATATTGCTCTATGAAAAGTGATGGAAATCTGATGAATATTTCTCACACTGGCAACTTATCAAAATTTGTTGAATAGTTTTGGACAATAAATTGCGTTAAACTGTCTTGTCATTTCATATTAAATTTAAGTACCTAAATAACTACATTACTGAATAAGAGAATATATTTTTGATTAATTGGTTTTGTTAGGAAGAGATATGGATTCTACTAGGAGAATTTCGTTGCAAAATATTTGTAAATCATGATCAAAAAATGATCCTTTTTACTATGAACATGTCATAAAAGGTCCAGAATGTGTAGAATCTATAAGAAATGAGCTATACTCACATGAAATACTAAATACGTGGACTAAAGTAGACATGCCTAAACATAAAGAAGCTATTCAAACAAAGTGGGCTTTTAGAATAAAGGATGATGGAACTAAAAAAGCCAGAAGAGTAACCAAAAGTTTTAAAATTAATGAGGAGTAGCTAAATTACTCACCAGTAGCAATATCATCAACAATTAAGCTATTTTTATCAATAGCATTATTGGACGGCATTTTTAAATGGATTACTTTAGAATAATGTCTATATTTACGTACCAGAAGGAACTATAAAAAAGTCATATTTTCTTTAAAATATGCTTTCAGGTCAGTGTGTAGAGATTTCATATTCACTTCTGCGTTTAGGTTAGCATGTAGATGCTTTTTTGTTATTTTGTCTACAACCTTGTTACCTTCGATTCCAGTATGTGAGGGTACCCAGGAAAAATTAACTTCAATATTCATATTTTATGCATGTCTTAGTTTCTTTTTACTGAGAACTAGTAGTGGCTGATCACAGTAGAGTTGGTTTAATGCCATTATTGAGCTGAAAGGATCTCTAAAAATGATATTTATTTCTCTTTTCATTTTTGTTTACTATCAGAACTAGTGCTTTTAATATGGTAAACAGTTCAGCAGAGAACGTTGTTGTATTTGAAGGTAATTTGTAAGCTTTTGTGTAGTCTGATGAGTAGATTGCTACCACAGTTTCGTCTTCCAAGGCATTGGTGTAAACTTTGAAACAATTACCATAATTGCTTAATATTTTAGGAAATTCTTGATTAATTTGACTTGCTGACGTTTCTGATTTGTTTAGGCGCAATAATCTGGTGTCAGTTGAGGGAAGGCGAATTCTTTAAGGAGGATGGGTTTGGATTGAGCAAATATCGTAAGTGTCTGGAAAATGGATACCTATTTTTAACAAGCAAGTTTTTAGGCGATAATAGAAAGGGTAATCAGTTCGATTAGAAATTTGAAAACAACATTTAAAGCAGTCAGCGAATACGTTTTGTATAACTTGATTGTCTGGGTTATATGATACTGCAATGGTATAAGAAAGACTTACACATTGTCTTCTAAACGTGAAAGGGATCTCTCAAGTCTCCCAGTAAAGGGTTTGTACTGGATTTGTGTAGTGTGCTTCTACGAAAATGCGAAGACCTGTATTTTAAATCACATCTATTGTTCTACATCAATAATATTGTCCACAGTAGAACGATGTTTTGGAAGCCACTCCTTTCTATTAGAATTAATTTTTTTGAATTTTAGATATCACATGAGTTTGTTATTTAATATTTTCTCTAGCATTTTGCCCACACAGCAAGTAAGAGATATTGGCTTATATATTAGGGATCTGATTTTTATTTACTTTGTTTGGGAATAGGCATTATTATTGAATTTCTTTCGGATTTTGGAAATACATTTTTCGAGAAGATTAGGCTGTAGATGTTGAGGAAGTGTTCTTTAGATGGGTAGGTGAGGTTTTTTTAAAAAAATAGTGGGTATATTATCTGGTCCAGACTCCAGAGTACGAGTTTTTAAAGTTTTTCATTACCGCTTCCAATTCATCCATCGATATAGGAAAGTGTATTTCACTGTTATTTTGATCTTCATAATCTATGGTATGTTTTTCTTTATTTCTTTTGTTCTTCAAGAAATTCGGTGAATGGATTACGTCGCTTTGAATTTTTTTCGTAAATTAATGCCAGTATATTTAATATTTCCTTTTGAGATTTATATATTCTATTATTTTGCTCTAATAGATTTATTGACTGTGCCAGATATATTCGTTTTACTTTTTTCCATACCGTTGTTATTTATTGGAGTAGAAGTGTAAATTATTGAAACGTATATTATCCAAGAGTCGTGCTTTGCTGTTTTGATAGTGAATCTGGCTATATCTTGTAATCGTTTAAATTCTAAAGAATTTTGTTAATTTTTCTGTCTTTTGAATTGTTGTATTGTTTGTTTAAATTTATGGTTCTATCAAGGAACTGGACGAAATTTAATGGTAAAGTTAATTTTCCCAACATTTTTATCTGCTGAATTTTTTATTAGCTGTGTAATAAAATCATATGCGTTATTGATGGGTGACGTATAGATAGGTCCATAGCAGAACGTTCTCCAGTTCTTATGTCGAAACGGGTGTCTTGTCCATCATTTAGTAGAATTAGGTTGAATTTTTCCAGAAGGGATTCTATTGTTCTACCAAGAGGTGTTAATTTTTTTGATTGCCATAAAGGATTATGTGCGTTGTGGAGTACGTATTTTATCTTAGAGGTCCGGATATTTCATTATGGCTAAGTTCTTGGTTGGGGGATATATATGTTGCATATGGAAAGGTAGTTACGTCTTTGGTTCTAACTGCAATTGTCTTGATGTTTGTTTTTAGTGGTATTGCTGTTCTATTAATATATGCTTTATGTATATCGCTACTCCTCCGTTGGCTATTTTAACATGTTGTCGATTTTTAAAGAAAGAATTACAGTTTTTTAGTTTATGTACAGTGTTGTTTTAAAAATAAGTTTCTTGTAGACATAGAATCTCTGTATTTTATGAAAGTATGGATCAATTTATCAAAGAATTTTATTTCTTATTCGGGTGCATCTACTTTCAATTTTTTGGTCATTTAGTTTAGGGTACATTTTTGTCAGTAGATCTGTGACTTTAAAAATTTCATTGGTATACATCCTTGCAATGCTTAGTGGGCCTGAAGATCCTGTACAGTTTTCGAAGAAATCTATTAGTTGTTCATGGTTTAAGGGATAACTGGAATTTTGGTGTCTAAATAATTCTTTTGTTGGTTTCAGCATTTCCTCTAGAGTCTTTTTTAGTTTCTTGTTTTGATTTAATTTAGTATTCTTTTCTTTGTTTCTTGGTAATTCAAAAATATGTTCTGATGAAGGACTTGAGGACGGTGTAGAACGCTTTAAACTGTGCGTTTGTGGTACTGGATACTGTTTCTATTTGGTTAGTTAGGAGTTTTTTGCTTAGTGTTGCACACCTTGTTCGTTCAGTTGGGTTTTTTTCTGGTAGTGTCACTAGTTCCTTCTTTAGTCGCTTTATTGTTACTATTTTCAATAGGTTTCTCACCTGCTTCTGTATTGTAAGGTATTGAAGTTGTGTCGCCTGATATAGATACCTTTGCTATACAGTTTTTTGGTAAATGATTAGTATTTTTGCATATTTGGCAAGTCTGGTTATCTAAAGATAAGTATATTCTTTATGACATCTTCTCATGAGTAATAACGAAAGAATCAGGTAAAATATGGTTGGTAAAGGGGATATGCAGGTTTGTCGCCTGAAGATTAATGTATGCTGGAATTCAGGACTTAAGTCCCTATCCGTAGAAACGATAAAGGTGACAAGAGGTTGACACCAAATGCTTGCAATTTAGATTCTAAGATTAAGTGTGGAATAGACGGACATACGTTAGAGTATACTAGACTTTGGCTGGGAGTGATTAGTCGATGTGCTTGTAGGAGTTGGTGGATAATTTTGATTGTTCTATGGTTGGTAATAAAATTACTAAGTAAATACATACTCTGTTGTTGGATAACCTTAAACAGAAAATAATATTGGTCGAATTATTAGGCTTAAACTGAGAAGGTAATCTTTAATTTTGGTGTTGTGAGTTGCATAAAATACGATTGCTTGATTTCTGGTTTGATTGTCTGGTTGCGGAAAAGTAACTTTTAGGTTGTAGATATGGTTGATCTTGTGGAAAACTAGGTTATTGCGGTTATGAATATTTTGTATGGCAAAATATTAATTAATTGGGACCAGAAAATACTGGCCTATTTATTAAGTTCTCAATATATATTTCAATAAAGTCATCTTCCCGCTTTTTTAACTTTTGCAAAAACAGAAAAACGAATAATTTGAATTTAACATGCTTACGTATTGACTGTTCTGATAAGACTCCAGAAATGAAATTTATGTTATGTGAATTATTATATTATTTTTTTTATAGTAGTTGGGATTTTTGTACTTGCCAACACTGATTAACAATGTTAGTAGTGACTGTCACTTGTCACTTGCAATCTTATTTAATAACGTAGCACATGTTTAGTTTTAATTCGTACTGTAAAATAAAAAAGTACTTATATAATTAACTGCGAACTCTTAATTACCATAACTAGGGAACAAAATTCTAACACGTTTACATTACTTTGGATTTTTGTCCTCTCTTCTTCTTTTACAACTTAAATAACAAAATATATATATAAGTTTACCACTTATTTCCAACCTTTAACAACTCTTACTAATTTTACTCAAAGCAGAGAAGTCATTGATCGATGCGATGATCAAATCTATTAGAAATATAGGAAACCTCTAATCAAATAAGCGGCGTTGAAGATTGGTTTCAGCTGTAACACGAAGGAGTCGGTTGTTTGCGAATTCCTAATCCCATTTCACAATATTGCGTATCTTGATGCAGGCGGCAGCCTATATCTCAGACTATAATTTAACTGAAAACAATCCCTCACCAACATCAACGATTAGTGATTACGAAACGAAATAACGCTGCTATTTTAAATACGTATTTCTAAGTGAAGATTCATGAAGAGCTGAAAATTCTGCGTAAAAATCAAACCAAAATATTAAACTTGTTATCATTCAATAATACATTTTCATATATAAATTTTCGGAATTCGATCCCTCCTGCTCCGCGTATCATAAATAAAAACTACAAATCAACAGTTAAACAATTAATTAATGCTGTGGCAGCAGATTACTTTGAAAATAGAATGTTTCCAATAATAAAACAGTAATTTTTTGAGGCAAACAAGGGTCCGCGTAGACGTTATAGAATAATATATGCCCAATAAATATTGATAAGCATCTAAGAAATATCGGCAAAATACGACGTCTCGGCTATCTTTTCTTACCAAAACTTTAATAATGTGCCTACTGCCAATAATAGAATTCTTGTGGGGAATAATATCATTGTCTCTATCTCTTTATAGTACAAAATTATTTTAAGATTTTTAGAAATTATGTTTTACTCGTATCCAATTAGGGTTTTATATTTTATATAATACAAAGAAACCGGTATAAAATCGAATGGCACGGCCGTAAATCAATTTTCAGGGATAGACAGGATTCTGCGATATCAAGGTTAAAACTTTTACGTTACAAGACGCAAGTTGTCACTCTAATATTCTTAATACACTCGCGATCATAAAATCCGGGTCACCTTGAAAATCACCGATATTTCATTTTTAACGAGCTTTATCGTAAATAATAATAACACAAATACAAACTAATGCATGTTTCTGAGAATTGTTGCGGTTTCCTTTGTAACAAAGAATTCCAATAGGGCCGATTTCGCGGTAAAATGCACAGTTCCCAAAATGAACGCTACCTGTAACTCCGCTTGTTTTAAATGTCTCGTTTGTACTTCGACTTTCTGTTCAAATGCAACGGACAAACGTTTATTTTTGCCACCATTAGTGTTTATTGGTGCCATTATTAGTGTTTCTTTTTTGACAAAAATGCCTTTGACTGTTGTTGAAACGTTGAAACTGTTGCACTTGTGGAAGACGGTCACACTCAACGGCAAGTCGCAAGAACTGTTGGCGTAAGCCTTTCTACGGTTCAACGAGTGCTTCAACGCTTTCAGGAGGCAAGTTTGCTAACCAGGCGACCTAGCTCTGGACGAAGAAGAACGACTAAGGGACTAGATGACCGTTTCCTTGTGT
Organism: Diabrotica undecimpunctata; assembly: GCF_040954645.1. NCBI lineage: Eukaryota > Metazoa > Arthropoda > Insecta > Coleoptera > Chrysomelidae > Diabrotica > Diabrotica undecimpunctata. The sequence continues at coordinate 57,170,386 of NC_092812.1, forward strand.
TTCAGGCTTTACGAAACCGGACCTCAACTGCGGTTATGCATCAAAATCGTCTAGAGGAAGTACGAAATCGCAATTTTAGTGTTGTAACAGTCAGAAGAAGACTTCGTTTCTCTTGACTATCTTCTCGGGTAATGGCTAGAGGACCGCCACTTCGCCGGGTGCCTCGAGTTGCACGACTAGCTTTTGCTCGACAATACGCGCATTGGGGAATTAACGATTGTAGCAAAGTGTTATTCTCAGATGAATCCCGTTTCTGCCCAACTGGATCCGATGGACGTGTAAGAGTTTGGAGGAGAACCGGTGAACGATTTTCACAAGCTTGCATTGCTCCAAGAATGCCATTTGGTGGAGGCTCGGTCATGGCTTGGGGAGGTATATCTTCCGACTTCCACACAGAATTACCCTTCATCGAAAATGGGTCCCTAACTGCACGAAGGTACATTACGGAGATTCCGGAAGAACATGTTATGCCCAACATGGCAGGGCTTGGAGAAAACGCCGTTTTTATGCAAGACAACGTGCGACCGGACGTTGCCAGGATCAGTATGTAATACTTGGACGAAGTTGGAATTACGAGGGTACCCTGGCCAGCTAGGTCTCCGGACCTGAATCCCATCGAACATCTCTGGGACGATTTGAAAAAACGTATTCAAACCCATACACCTCCTCCTAACAACGCACAGGAGCTTAAGGATCTGTTAGTGAGAGAGTGGAATAACATACCACAACATGTAATCCGGAGAAAAATTGAGAGTATGCCCCGTCGTCTGCAAGAGGTTATTAGAGCAAGGGGAGGCAATATACGATATTGGTCATTGAAATTTCACTGATTTTTTACCACGTTCTGTATTTTCCATTTTTTTTTTTTCGTATGTCTGTTTTATCAACAATTTTATTTGTTTTCTGTTTTTTTCAATAAACACAATAAAAAACCATTTTTTTCTTTCAAAACAAACATTGATGACAAATAAAAAATACATTAGCCAAAAAAAAAAGGTTATTACTGCAGAAGAGGCAAAAATATTTAAGAAACTTGAAATTTTCAAGTTGTCCCGGATGTTATGATCGCGAGTGTACTTAGACAAAATTGAAACCACTCCGATTTAACTTATATACTGGTTGCGGCAATATTTTATCGAATATTATTTAAATCAAGGAATATCTTGAAGCAGCAGCAAAGATGAAATAGGAACAAAAAATTGTGCCCGTAAAAATCATTGGTTTGACGATGAGTGCAAGAATGCAATAAAGGAAAAAAAATTAAGCCAATAAAAAGATGCTTACTGGACGAACTAGAACAACTGTAGAGAATTACCAGACAAACAGAAAAGGATACACAAAAAAACGAAACCACTTAATAAGGAACCTTAAAATATAGCAAACCTCAACAGACAGAAAGAATTCTATAAGAAAGTTAACATAAACAGAAGAGAATCCAAGACAACTACAAGCCAATGCAGAAATATGTATGGAAAGGAAGACGAAAGAGATGAGATAAGTGGAACAGACGTGAGGGAAGAGGAACCATCAACGATTCTTGGAGTTAAAGATCCAATTTAAAAAGCTAGCCAGAAACAAATTACCTGAAATAGATCATCACACAGCTAACTATATAAATAAGGTGGTCACAATACCATAATGGCAACACAGCTGTTGGCTTTTAAATGGACTGTAATTTTATAGATGCTGGTTGGATGAAAAAATCACTATAGAACTAGATGATAATTATATGGCTCTGTCCGCGGTTGTTTAAATGTCAATGTTTGTCGTCAATCGCGCGCTTGCCAGCTTTCTTAGGGGACAGAAGAACTAAGAAACGTAATTGCGGTGTTGACACATCAGCTCATAAAAAAATATGGTCACAGAAATCCCTCCCCAGTGACTGGAATATTGGAATACTTTGCACCATACACAATAAAGGAGATATCATTGAATGCTCTAACTACAGTGGAACTACGCTTCTAAATGCAGCGTATAAAATATTTTCCACAAGACTATGCCACCGTATGGGACCATTTACAGAACGAATATTAGGAAAATACCAGGCTGGTTTCAGAGGCGGTAAATTGAGAAGTCATCAGATTGCAACCCTGAGACAAATTTTAAAAAAAAACACAGGAATACGGTCTTAATACTCGTCATATATTTATAGACTAACAAGTAAGTAGCCTACGACTCTGTTAATAGAGGAGTAATCTTAAAAGCAATAAAATAGGATAACCAAATCAGTTGGTAGATTTAACAAAACTAACTCTTAAAAAAGTTGAATGTAGAGTACGAATCCAGGGGGAATTGTTTGAACCTTTTAAAACAACTAACGGGCTGCGCCATGAAAGTCCTTTATTCTTTATACTGTTTAATCTGGCTTTGGAGAAACTAATACGTATATCACAAATCATAACCACTGGCTCAATATATAACAAATCAGTGCAAATTCTTGTCTATGCTCATGATATCAATATTGTTGGGAGAAAGGAAAACGCTGTAAGAGAGTCGTATGTAGCAATAAGAGAATCGGCTACAAAAATGGGTTTAATAATAAACACCAACGAAAACGCAGCATGAAAATAAACACGCCGCCACAAATACCAAATGAAGAAAATGAAGGCATCGAAGCAATGAACGAATTTGTATACCTGGGAGCACTTATCAACATTGAAAATAACACAACCGCAGAGATAAACCACATAATTTGAACAGGTGCTATTTTGGGGTCAATCTTCTTATAAATTCTCAATTATATCGAGAAATACAAAGGTAAAACTCTACAAAACATGGAGAAAGTGGAGAGTGTGGAGAAATACAACTTCGAACTTTATAGAATATACCACGAACCAGATATTGTAAAACATATTAATATAGGATGTCTGAGGTGGATAGGGCATGTAATGCTGATGGAACAAAATCACCCAGCTCGAAAAACGTTCCTTGATAGATACATTGGCCAGAGAAAAAGAGGAAAACCCAGAACAAGGTTCCTTGATAACATTTATGAAGACATAAGAAATATGGGAATACGGAAAATCTAAAATTTTGATAACAGAACATACTATGATTATTTAAAACTCGAGTGAATCTCCCTCGCACGCTGGAGTATGTGTTTCCCATACGGAAGGTCTGATTTTTATATCTAGCACCGGCTAAAATGTAGAGGTATTTTTAAAAAATATCCAAAGGCTTAAGGATCGATGTGCGTGAATAAAAGAGTATCTTGCGCTAAGGGTCATAATAGGTGGTTCTTGGTTCACACTCCGAAATGTTTCGTCTTTATTAAGGCAGTACTCGAAAGAAAAATGCAGGATTATTAACCAAACACTTTGCAGATGGCAAAAACTAGACTACCGCGTGTCGTTTACTTATGTAGCAAAACTAGTAGTTCTAGTTTTAGTTAAAAAAAATTGTTAGCTAAAATCTTTAAATTTTTTTGGTATACTAAATTTTAAACCGATTTCTTGAATAGCTTTTCTTTCTTGCAATATTTTCTACTAAAACCAATTTTCATAGATAAGAGGCGTAGGAAATGCTTTTAGTTGCGCTCATATGGCTTGCAGTTCTCGCAAACATAGATAAAGATGCTTGTGTGGACTGCCTTAAGAATCGAAAGGTGGAGAATTACAATAAAGTCAATTGTAACAATTACGTTGTCAAGCTCGTATTAACAAACAAAAAAAGAAGAATAGAAAAAGTTAACACCGAAGGAGATTTTTTGCCTCTTCTTTAATACTGACGAAGATGGAAGACATACTTGACTCTAGTAATAATGCTTTTATTTAAAGTTAGATTTGTAATATGAAAAATATTATGATAAATAACTTTAAAATGCTGATATAATTTGTTTCTGAAAATAATTTTAAAATTTTTTTAAAAAGAAGGAAAATATTGTCAACTTAAGCCAATAATTCAAGGATCGGGTTACTGAATAGTAGAATATTTTTTAATAAATGCAATTACGGTTTGGGGCATGTTTAAAAAGTTTTAATTTTCGTCAAAAAGGTTTAAAAGTTTATATTAAAAATCCGAAAATCTGGATTTCGAAAAACCGACCTCGCCGAAAATGTAATTCATTCTGCGGCGGTAACGGAATTAAAATAATTTGTCGAAGTTTGGCAGAATAAAACAAATCGAGGAAAATGCTTGGGTCCGAGGGTAGCTGCGAGAAACTTCTGATAACATCAGGCAATTCGTATTTTCCAATAAGAGATTCTCATCGGAATATAGCGAATCACAAATTACAATGCAAAAGAGATCGATCCGTGGAGACACGACGAGCCATACCTATTCCTATTGCGGAAACTGAATTAAAAAAATCTTTAACAAAAGAAAAATGACTAAATTTTATTGGAGGGGTAGACAAACCGGACGATATGAGTAGTTCGTCAGTATAAATTACCGAGTATCGTTTGGTAATTTAAATATTTGATTATTCCTGTCACTAAATGTAATAATATTTTACATTAGTAATATACAAACTTTACTGTTCGAAAATTATAAAACATTTAACATTATATATGTACCATCACTTTTACCGTTTTTTACTTATACGATCCAAGTTTAGAGAGGTCAAAATACCGCATAATATAAAGTGCTGATTAATACATGTTACATATTAATTAAAAAAGTATGCCACACAAAATTAGTTCAGAATAGTAATCATACTATATTCGTTTTCTTTGTCATTCGAGTACATGTTTAGTTCTTGTCTCAAGTCCTCATTTACTGTCTGTCAAGTTTTGTAAGGCCTTTCAGTCTTCTGAGAAATCGCATTTTGGATTCTTTACGTCATTACCCAACTTTCACATCATAACAGAATAGGTGTGGCCATTATTCTATAAAGTTGTATCATTGGTTGGTTTTATTTAGTTTGACTGCATTTTAATCATGATATTAGTATTTATGCACATACTCTTGATTTATTTGATCAGGTGTATTCGACAATTATACTATATTTACAGCAAAATAGACATGTTTTTTAACTCCTTGGTGATGAGACTTCTTATATATATACAGACGAATGTTGAGAATTCCATGGGTACAAAGAGTTACTAATGTTGAGGAACTTCGTCGCATGTGTAAACAAAAAGAATTACTAAGAATAATCAAAGAGAGGAAAATGCAATACTTGGGTCATGTGTTGAGAGGCGAATTACTTCAAGTTATACTGGAAGGAAAGTACAGGGCAAAAGATCAGTAGGAAGATGCCAGAACTCGTGGCTGAAAGACCTTAGGAGATGGACCGGAAAGGAGACCGCTCATCCACAGAAATCTTTACAATTGCCATTTGGATCGCCAGCCTTCGAAAGTAGACGGCGCCATGAGAAGAAGGTGATTAATGGTAAGAGCGTCAGTGGTAAGAGCTTCAAGCTCATACACACACATACACCCACATACATCCAGAACTTTATGCCATATTACAAGCGTTAAAATACATTTCCAGAGCACAAACCAAACACTCTTTAATAATATCTCTTTCTCTTATCATTTCCCCATTACTTAGGATCGTGATTTCTTCCAATATTCCTAACAATTTTTCTCCGTTGGTCTCTATCTTCAGCTTCTCTGAGAACTTCGCAGAATGAGTTTCCAGCTGAATTCTTAATTTGGTCGGACGATCTAGTTGGTGATCGTCCTCTTGATCTTCTCCCCGGAAAATTTCCAGAAACAATTAATAATATCGGACTTACTCAATTAACTCCGCCTGCAGTTTTTTGGGTGGACCGAGTAGCTCTACAGAACTGTTGCCGGTCCCAAGTCCGGGTAAGGGAGAAGGGGGTCTACAGCTAGGTTAGCACCCTACTGATAGACTTTAAAACCATACAGTTCATAGAAACAGGATTATGCTTCGAAACAAGAATGATTTCATGACGACAACTAACGCAAGAAAGAGGACAACGAATTTATGGAAAACGAGAAATATACTTCGCATCAGTACTTGGAACGTAAAGTTTCTAAACACAAGAGAGCAGGAAATTACAAAAGAGCTTGTAGAAAAAAGTATAGACATATGTGCACTACAAGAGACAAAGAAAAAGGGAAAGGGTCAAATTATGCTTGATGACTATTTGATGATTTACAGTGGCGTTGCGAAAGAAACCAGAGCCAAAGAAGGAGTCGCCCTGTTAGTACACAGAAAATTTTTACACCATGTACAAGAATGTAAATATATTTAAAAAAAAATAGAAGTGTAAAAGTTAAATTGGATGTCAAACTGGGTGAAAATGGAGACCTTCTGACGGACCTCTACAGCATAAACGAAATATGTATTAATAAAACATTTTTCCCTCACAAAGAACAATACAAATACACTTTTGAAAACAGTAGAGGACAAAGATCTATGATAGACTATTTTCTTTCGAATAGAGAGTTACAGCTCTCTTAAATCTTGCATGTAAGAGCACTAACATCAGCAGAAATAGGAAGCGATCATAAATTGGTATTGTGCAAAATCCGAATGAAAACACATATATGTGATATCAAAACACCAGAATACACCACAAAGATAAAAGTCAAAAGCTTACAGGATGATTCCACAAGATACCTATTCCAAAAAAGAACAGCCGAAATAAGCAGAAACATATATATCACAAAAAGTGATGGAGTCGAAGAAAGCTGGACAAAAATTAAGTCTAATATCTTAGATGCAATATTCGTTATAAAGCAAATTACTGAGAAATCACTAGAGTATAATTGACCTAAAGCGTTTGATAGATTGAGACTCAAAGATGTAATCCATCTTCTGTATAATAGAGAGGTTCCCCTAAATATTATAAAAGCTATCGAAAACATCTACCAAAACAACAAAATGGAAGTCAGAATAGATGGACAACTTACAGAACCTATAGAAATAGGCAGCGAAATAAGACAAGGGATTCATTGAGCCCCATTCTCTTCAATTTGATCATGGATAAAATCATCAAAAGCGTTAAGGAAGAGGATACAGAATGGGAAACAAAGAAATAAAAATACTCTGTTACGCAGACGATGCAATATTGATAGCCCAAGATGAAGATAGTCTGCAAAGACTGGTCCACAGATTTAACATCAAAAGAATTTAATATGACAGTCTCATCTCAGAAAACTAAGACAATAGTAGTTAGGAAAGAACCAACCAGATGTAAAATAGAAATTGATGGCACCAGTATTGAACAAGTAATGGAAATAAAATACCTGGGAATTATATTTTCTGGCTATGGCGACCTGGACAAAGAAGTGAGAGATCAAGTACAAAAAGCAAATAGACTGACAGGATGCCTTAATAACACTAGATGGCGAAACAGACACATTAACACTGAGATGAAGTCAAGAATTTATAAAGCCAGTGTAAGACCAATAATGACATATGCCTCAGAAACAAGACCCGACACAGCCACAACGCAAAGGCTACTGGAAACGGCAGAGATGAGAGTACTGAAAAGAATTACAGGAAACACGCTGAGAGATCGAAAGAGAAGTGAAGACATTAGACAGTGTATAAATGAATGGACACAAAATAGAAAAAAAGAATGGAATAACCACATAAGCCGAATGTAGGAGACCCGTGTCGTCAAAATAGCAAGAGATAAGTCACCAATCTGCAGAAGAAGTATCGGACGACCGCGCAAAAGATGGAGTGACAACCTTCCATAGAGGTATTAATCCGCCAATGAACAAACAAAATTGCTTATAAAGAGGAAGAAGAAGAAGGACTTACTCAATTTACTGAGACTAATAAGTCAAACCTTCACGAACAACACTATAGCCATATTAATCAAAGAAATATTACACAGTCTTCATCAAACAGATTTAAAAATAGTTTTATTATGGGTTTCCTATCATTCTGGAATCGAGGGAAATGAAAATGCAGATTGTTGGGTTTACACAGCTGCACAATTACCTTCATTGGCAGAACAATTAATTCCAGCCTCAGATATAAAGCAACTATTAAAGTCTATGACCCTCAATTTATGGAAAGAAAAATGGAAAACATCTACAAGCAAACTAAGAGAAATAAAAGAAGATACCCATAAAGACACATCGATATTCAATCAACAGATCTCACCAAGTTATCATATCTCGTCTTCGGTTATGACATTGCAAATTTACTCATGAACATCTTACAATATACTTTTATCCAAGCACCAAAATGCAGCAAGTGTAATATAGCAATAACAATAAAACATATGCTAACAGAATGTAGTGAATTTGACGCTTACAAACAATCGATACCTAGATATTCAAACAATATGAAAGATATTCTCAACCTTCAAACCGACTGTTAACCTCTTTTTCAATTTCTTAACAAATGTAACTTAGCAAGTAAGCTATAATCTACCTAAGTTCATACTTTGTATGTACACCTATTGTATTTTCTTTACGTCGCTAATGACTTCGTGGTAAATGCGGTTATTTTTTAAACAAAAAAAGTTGTTATATTTTATTTATACTTCTTATATTTTATTTTATATTTTATTGTTACATATAATGCAGTCTTATTTTGGCTCACTTTTTTCTACAAGGAGGCTTCGAATTCACTATAATGAAATATTGTTCTGAAGCTATTTTCTTGTGGCATTTTAAATTAATTTATATTTAAATGGGAATAAGCCACAATTAAAGGTTAAAATACGTTTATTGACGTTTCAATTTCCACTTCGGAAATCGTTCTCAAAATACAAATATTAGTAAATTAAACAAATTTTGTTTTTTGTTACTTAGTGAAAAATTCTTCTAATAATTTAATTTTATCTGACTCATCTATATTGACAATTCAGACATACCTTATACATTTTAAAGTAGACGACTTTAAAATGATATTGCCAATATTGTTGAGTTGCGTTCCTGGGACGACTTTACTTATAAGATAGTTCATTCGATTACATGAAATCAACTTTAACTTGAGAATATCCGTCAGAAAAGATCATAACATGTAATTCGTTTTTAAAAAGACAAATACATGCCATGATGACAGTAAAATTCTCCTGTTAGTGATTCCATAGTAAATTATGAGGGAAAAACTAGGAAAAAAACCTCATAATACTATCCCGACATGGTAAGTATTTGATCGTGCATTTAGTTTACCTTCAATAAACACCAAATTCCGATTTTATATGTTTGTTATTTAAAAAACATATATGATGTATTCTCTATATGTTACTGACTTACCAATACTGGTATTTTCCTTTTAATAACTTCCTCTTTTAATATGGGTAACCAGATCCTACTACATTCTGCCGCGGAATTCGCGACACAATTGGTCTCATTTAGCATAATTAGAGCCGCTTCTTTGATTTTTCTCTTTTTACCATCCGTTTCTTTTAGGACTATATTTGAATCATTCCATTGAACCCTATGTTCATTATCCCATGCGTGTTTACAGATTTGAGATCTATCAAATTCTCTATTTTTAATATAGGATTGATGTTCACTTATTCTAACATTTAATGGTCTTGATGTTTCACCTAAATAAAACTGATCGCATTCACAAGGTATTTTATAAATGCAATTCTTTGTCCTTTCTTGTTCATTGTTAGGTTTGGTTTTGGACAAAATAGATCTCAACGTGTTTGTTGTTTTGAATGTTGTTGAAATGTTGAATTTATTTCCTATCCTTTTAAGCTTTTCCGATAATCCTTTTATGTATGGTATTGTTATTTTCCTCGTATTATTCCTTGCATGTGCTGTAGGATCTCGTTCTAAGTTGTTTTGTTCTATTCGATCGATTTTTGAAAATTCCTTATTTATAAACGATAAAGGATAATCATTTTTTAATAAAACAGATGTTAACAAATGTTTTTCCTCCAAGAACGAATTTTCGTTAGAACAAGTAATTTTGGCTCTATCGTACAAGGATTTAATAATTCCCTTTTTAATAGTAATATTGTGATTTGATTTGAAATTTAAATATCTGTTGGTGTGTGTTGGTTTTCTATACACCTGAGTTTCGTATCCAGTATCGTTCTTAGAGATTAAAACATCCAGAAAAGGTAATGTGTTATTATATTCCTTTTCCATGGTAAATGTTATTGTCTCTTCTTTATCGTCTATATCATTTAGGAATGTGTCCAACAACTCTGATCCAGAGGCCATATTGAGAATACATCATCTACATACCTCCACCATACTGAGGGTTTTAAATTTTGTTTAGAAATAATATTTATTTCAAAATCTTCCATAAATATATCGGCTAATAATGGAGATAAACTAGAGCCCATTGCTAGTCCAAAACTTTATTTATAGAATTCATTATTTAGTTGAAAGTATGTATTATCAGTACATAATGTTATTAACTCCATTATAGCTGATATATTTAGTCTTGTTCTAGTTGCCAATGTATCATCACTTTCTAATTTTGTCTTGACTATATTTAAAGTCTTATCTAATGGCACATTCGTAAATAAACTATTTATGTCAAAACTTACTAAAGTATTATTTGGATTAAATTCAATATTTGATAATTTATTTAAAAAATGTTGTGTATTTTTTATAAATGTGTCATTTTTATTTGCAATTGGTTTTAAAATATTTAATAAAAATTTTGATAGTTCACTACAAGGAGAATTCATGGTACTACAGAATTTTTAAAAATTTTTAAAAAAGAATTTTTTACTAAGTAACAAAAAACAAAATTTGTTTAATTTACTAATGATTGTATTTTGAGAACGATTTCCGAAGTGGAAATTGAAACGTCAATAAACGTATTTTAACCTTTAATTGTGGCTTATTCCCATTTAAATATAAATTTACTATAATGAAACTATTAAAAACAAGTTCAGTATCTTGTTCAGAAGCGAAATAAAACGATAGATTGTTGTTGATGTAAGAATAAAAACGTTTAGTTTTTAATTATCATTTTAGTCTTATTAAACTTCAGGCCTTTCCGGTTTTATATTGTTTATTATAATCTAAATAATAAACGGTTTCTTCAGGCATTTTATAATTAACATACTGTTGTTAAAATTGCCTATTTTATTGTATATTGTCTCGGCTTATTCAATTAAATTTTATTGAATTATTAAATACTGCTTGTCTTAATATTCCGTGCGTATTGTTCTTATATTACCACCGAGCCTTAATAATTGGGAATTTTTTGTCACGAAACAAAACAGGTTTATTCGAAGGAGCTGACTTAGAGCTGGCTATGTATTATTCAAGACAAACAAATGAATAGACCAAGCCTCGAATGAGACGGCTCAAAACGTTCCTTGCCCGAGGCTATGGCCTCCTTCCCAGATTTGCCTTGGCGGTGTATAAGGAACATTATAACTCAACTTAATCAATATAAACTTTACAATGTTATTAGGCTACCCTCAGAAATTACGATTTGCGCGATTATATCCCATAACAAAACAACTGCTCGTGTCAGGGTTGGTAAACGTGATTTGGATAGTAATTTTTCGACAAAATTAGCACCATTTAAGTCCTAATAAAACGTTATCTGAAATATATATGTATATTATTAATATAGTGTAACTGATATATTTTCTTCTTGTATATTATTAAAACCCTTTTTTAAAAAAACGTCTATTCTTTCTTTATAGAAATTAAATTTGATTTAATCAAAACTTCTTCTTCTTCTTCTTCCTACTTTATAAATAGGCTTAATGCCTGTTTTACTTCGGTTTTTAGCCTTAATTGACGTTGTCTGACCATCTTTTCCTCGGTCGTCCCAATGATCTTCTTCCATTTGGCGATTTGTCTCTTGCTATTCGTACTATTCTATAATCAAAACTTGTATTCTTAAATGTTTGTTCTATATGCAGAACTTTATAATTAAATATGTCCAATAGTTATATTAGGTGTTAAGACATATTTCCTGGAAAAAAAAATTTATATATGTCATAAGACCTAATATAAATATTGGACATATTTAATTTGCAGGAGATTGCAAATATTATCAGATTGTATTTCTTGGCTGTTGTATTGAAGGGGTGTGTTAATCTTTGGAGCTCGTCTTCTGTGTCAGCGATTAACGCGGCGTTTTCTACATAACATGGATTATATTTGGATTTCTTTGTTCCCCATTCTATAACTATGACCTTTACGTACTTCTTGTATTATTTCGTCCATTATTATTATATTAATGAGAAAGCTTTGTACTGGTATACGCTGTGTTAGTTTTCCAGGTATCTTTGCCTGTATTCGATTATGGAAGTATATGTTTTCAATAGTTTGTATAATATTGATTAGAGATATTATTCCATTAGAAATATAGCGAAATTTATAACGAAATAAACTAAGTTTAAGAGTTATATCTTCTAAACCCTTGGCAGAATCTACCAAATGCTTTACCGACTTCTGCAGTTGATACTACAAGGCAAGATTGAGGGCAACAGACACCCTGGACGCAGACGTATTTAGAAGAATATCATTTAGAAAGACATGATTTCAGAATAAAATTGAGTTAGTTCACTTGAAATAATCTCTGCTACATCATCACATATATTGTTGCTTTAAATGTCTTATTAAATATATATGAATCCCCTGGTTAGCTGTGAAAGGTTTTATCTAAATAAATAATCATATATTTATTAAATTGTGTAATAGCATTCAATTTTTTTAATATATGTATTAATTTCCTAACGCAATATATTTTCCATTTAAATTTTGTCACCCCGGGTTTTTGTTGGCTTTAATTATCTGGTTGTACACTTCATTGTGGAAATAAAAATGTCTTAATCCCAACAATTAATTAACATTTCTTGTGGAGAGTTTCCCTCTGAATAATAATAAATATTCAACAGATTAATCTGTATAAAGAGTAAATTCATGAATATTTATTATTTTTTCTTAAGATCCGAAATTCCCAAGTTATCCAAACCATGTTTGTGTGTTTTTGGCACTAGTAAAGTGATTATTATAATATTAATTCTTGCTCAGGAGCTGTAAGTTTCTGATTTTACAGTAACGTCTTCTTTTATGATGTTTAATACATCTAATGTTACTGAAAAAATGGTGTTTGACTGATTTTTTTAAAACTTGTCTCACAGGTAAAATTAAACATGCTAAGTCTTATAAAAAAATTCAATAGAAAATAATTTTTTTTGTAAAAAGTGCATTTTCTCGTGAAGTTGATAACGCTGATAACAAACCCACATGCTTCTTCATTGTGGGTGGAGATCTAACCTACCTTCACCTTACCCAGTCTTACATAATGTAACATAACTAACTAAATTTTGATTGTTGGTATCTCCACACCTATAACTAGCTGTTTTACACGACGTCGCGCCGCATACATTAATCAAAAAGTGTATTAATCATTAATTAAAGTAAATTTGTATTTAAATATTTTGTGTCCACAGAAATCGTAGATTCAGTTCAAGCAACCACTGTCTAAGAACTGTTAGATTTTGACGCGATATAGTCTCCTTTTCGTTTGAGATTGTGGGTTTTTCCCCCTTTTGTTTCTGTTGTCCAGACCATATCCTCCTGTACATTCTTCTACTTTTTCTTCCCCAACCTTTGCGTTAAAGTCTCCCATTAAAATTGTTACATCTTGCGTTTTAATGGATTTTAAAATGTTGTCTAGGTCTTCGTAGAAAGTTTCAATATCGCTCTCTGGTTTGTCCGCAGTTGGAGCATAAACTTGTAGGATGTTTATTTTGGGTTTGTTCTGGTTTAATTGTAAGAGTATAATTCTGTTGGAGTATGGAGTAAAATTTATTACAGCTTTGTCAATGTTTTTGTTTAATATTATCTCGACACCATATCTGTGTAAACCGTCTTGACTTCCTGAATAATATATTGTTTTATTGTTGATTTTTATCTTTCCTGAGTTGGGCCATTGGACATTGCCGATTCCTAAAATATCTATATTGATCCTTTCCATTTCTTTAACGGCACTATGTACTTTTCCAGATTGATGTAGACTTGTATCATTCCAAGTCGCTACTTTGCAAAGTTTTCGCATGTTGACGACCGGGGAGGCCTTGCACTCTTGTGAGTTTCCTCCTCTGCCGGATCTTGTTTTCCAAGTTTCATGATCAGTAGAGTGTTCGATTGTATTGTTAGTCATGATGATTAACTAAGGATGCTCTATGAGCCTTTAATGTATTGGTTTCCCGTTGCCTTATGCGTCTCCACGCCGTTGACCATGTCTGGTTCGTCCGCCTTTAGAAACGATTTTCCATTTCTAGGATAAGAAGGAGTCCTTCCACTTACCGACTCTTCCACCCGAAGCTGTTGTGTCAGTAAGTGGGGGATTGCTTACACCGGGAATCACTCGGAGTCATAGACTAGGTAGGTCTAAAAAATAGAAATAGAGGATTTTTCTTTTTTATTTTGTAGAAATTTAGAATAGGTAAATAAATTAAGACGTTTTAGTAAAAAAAAAATAATTTAAACTTTATTAAATTAAACAGAACAATCATTTGAATAGTTATTGAAAAAAAAATGACATGTTTATTAATTTTTCCATATAAAATAAAAATAAAAAAACGTAATGCAACAGCTGCTCTCATTTTCAAATGTAGAGGAACAAATGCGTTCGCTAAATATATTTAAAAATGTCGTCGCCGTATATTTGGATCTTCGTTGTTTGCTTTATATATCACCTGATTTCTGCAACATTTAATAATGCGTATAACATCACCATGGGTCATCTTCTGCTATTTCGGGAGCAGTTTTAACTAGCGCACAACTTATCTACAACGGCGACAACCCCTTTTGTATTATTATAAGTAGTGACTATTACTGGTTTAGATTTATCACCAAATTTTGTATCAATATCATGATAATGGTACATGCTTGGTATTAAAATTACATTTTTGCGTTGCTTTGAGATATGAGAAACGATTGTAATATCCTCTGTAAAGCCAAACATGCTTGTATGGATTTGACGTTTAGTGGGGTTTGAAAACTCGACTGGCAGTTCTGTTTTATTTTTTCTTAGCGTTCCAATTGTAGTTATTTTGTAATCCCAAAATAAGTTTTTTACAAGTGGAACTGATGTAAACCAGTTATACATTGTTAAGTTAATGCTTGAACCAGAAAGGTTTGCACAATCTTAAATTGTGCAATTTTTGTAACTTCCATTTTTAAAGTGTACAATACTTTTGAATCACATATATCTTGAGTCCGTATTTATTAGGTTTTGAGAGAATGTACTGACGAAACGAAAATTTCCCTCTGAGAGCAGGAAGCATCTCATCAATGGTAACAAATACTAAATGTTTATAACCATGTTGACAATTTTTTACAAACTGGGTAAACACCATACGAATGGGAGCTAGCTCATCAATTTTTGATCGCTCTCCACGTGTTTCCTTATCATCAAACCTAATGCAACGATCTAATATCAACAAACCTAATCTTAGTCGCTAACACGATTACACTGACCTAACCCAGATAAATACAACAGTCCTATAAAAGCACGGATTTCCATTTCATCAGTGAGATTAGCAAATTTTTAAGTAGTGAAAAAAGTAGTAAAATAAATTAGAGAAAAGCAATTGAAAACTTTGTAAAAAAAACTGATGAGGTAACCATTTAATCATCTCACATAAATATTTGAAACGAGGTTTAAATTATTAAAATTAAGATTAACTTTATCTGTTACATAATTTTGACACTTTTTTATCCATCAGACAACAGCCTGATAGTGCATTTGTCAACATTCAATGTCCATCCCTTAAAATGGAAGAACAGGGTAAACTGCTTTAGATATCACTTGTCAGTGATGTTTTCTACAAAACTTGTTACTCCCATATCATGTTAAAAAACGGATTGATTAATGAATTAGGAGTAAATTTTCCCTTCAAATTTTTCTTTTTGGTTGGTTAATTTTTTCCTACATTTATTTTTTATCGTACTAGTATTTTTTGTAGTGGTAGTAGTATACAGTTGGACATATGTCAAATGCCAATCCTAAATATCACATCCTGTTACTACACATCAATGTGGGCTAAGCTCATGTGACATAAACAAACTTTGTATGGTTTCTGTAATGTTATATAAAATTAATTTTCTCTCACTGTAATTTTATTTTTTAATTTTATTTATTATTTAGAATTTTACTTTCATTTTATTTTATCTATCTCCAAGTGTATATTGCATATAATTATTAGAATTATTTTCAAGCAGCAAAAACTGAATGTGTATTTTGAAAATTATGTACAAAATGTATTTGAATGGTAATATATGGATATTTTGCATTTTTTGTTAATTACCAACATTTACTAATTAAAAAGTAAAATGCTACAACAAAAAATAATGGATATCAGTATTCATATTTAATGTATTTTGCCCAAATACAGTACAGAAAACTTATTAAACAAATTAATAGAGATATCTTTGGACAGCTTTCAGTTTAGAGCCAAACTGAATGGAATATATATATAAGTTAGAGATCAATCGAAAGGGGGTTCTCTTCCCTATTGTTGACCAGTGACACGAGTCGGCAGGGTTTATTTCGATTTCGCCTTTCGCCGACGATTTGAAATTGTAAATAAGAGCTTAGTTGGCCACTCAAATAGGTCATCTACTTTATTTGACGTTTGAAAGAGTCGGCAAACGTAGAAAAAGGCGATAATCAACTTGAAACGCCATTGTGGCCGTTTGAAAAATGACGATACTTTACTGCAGAACACTTTGTATCAGATAAGGTGATTGTGATTTATATACAGAGATGGAGCATTGTTTCTGTAGACGGGGCATTTTTAGTAAATAGGATTATCATTGGAAGATGTGTGTTTTGAAATGTTATTTTATGTGCTTGACATATAACCATCCATCAACGTTTTATATTAATTAACAACTAAAAAATATAAAGTAAAATTCACATTTAGAATTTAATCTATGTACAAACCGCAGTTTGTATACATTACGAAAAGATTATGTGTGCTCAAGGGACTGGATTGTATATTAATAGAGGTGTTTTTCTTTTATTTTATAAATTCTAATCAGCGATTAGACGTTTGCTGTCAAAAACTCATTGATTTTTCAATACATACTAGATTAAATATTGATGTATAGACAAATTATAAATTAATAAATAAATTTAAAAAATTAAAACATGTTATCAATAATATAATTTAATAATATTACTCCAAAATTGCTCATAATATTCCAATATTTCAGTTAAAATAAGAAAGTTTACAACGATTTTCAGTATAACCAAAAGCAATAATTAACAAAAAAAATATTAAATTAGAAGGTGGAGCATCTTTTACCTCAACCTCCTGATGTAAATTTGCAGAAATATATGAAAATATAACATTAAGAACTGTTCATTGAATTGTTATGTGAATGATCCTCTTTAGTATCCTCTATCCTCCATTGTATCTAAAACAATTTAAACGGGAGAAACTCAAAACAAATAAAAATTTGTGTGAAACTCGAGTTAGACTTGAAGGAAGAGCCCACGCTCTACTCATACACAAGAACTACATCGGAAAATGAGAAGATGAGAAGACTATAATAATTGTAGGGTATGGACCATACAATAACAAAGATAAGCAAAAGAAAGATACCTTTTTGGACTGCTTGCAGGACGAGATGGACATTCTGGATAACTAAGTCACAGTAACCGAAAATTTTAATGAAAGGGTACAAAATAAGTGATCAAGAGGACTATCCAGTCGAAAAATATGGAGAAATAATGAAAAACAATAACGGAAACAGAGTCATAGATTTCTGTCTGAAAAACAACCTGCTAGTCTGTAACTTACTTTCTAGACACAAAGATAAATTTCATTTACCATTTTGAACATGATAATTGTTGGGAACATATTTAAGATACTTTTTGATTGGAGTCACTTGAACGTCAAGTAAGAAACCATCTGTTTAGGAAAAGATATTTCCTGATGTCAACCAATAGTTCGACGTAGTTTTTAAGACTGTGCAATTAACGGTATGCAGTATTTTTAGACCTGCACAGGTTTGCAGAAGAAATGTGCTTTAAAGAAGTAGAAATACTAAAAGTAATAATAAAAAGTTGCAAAGGTATTCGATCTACTCAGACCAGGATAAATATTTGAGAGAAGGCGTCCAAGAAGAAGAATAACATCGTGGCTTACAAATATGAGACATTGATATATACAAAAGACTGAATCTTTTTTCCACAATGTCTTATCCTCTTCTTGCCTTTTCCCTAGTCGTTTTTGTTAACAAAAAGTGCCTGAATTTTTTAATTAAAACAACATGACCTTTCTACAATATATGTTTTTGGTAAAAAAATAAAAAGTAGCTAGTTAGTCTAGCTCATTATACCGTTTTAGGGATAGATATCATTACTCTAAACTAAGCATTCCCTTTTTTCAATTAAGCCCGATTTTAGAAGACTAAGAACCTCCATAAATAAATTTTAATGGCGCGTATTAATTTTAAAGCTTCCTGTATGTACGATTAACAGGTCGGGATGGATTTTTTGAGCAGGGACACTGATGGATATCTGCTTATTTATTCGGGGAGGTATAGACCTTTTAATTAAGCCATATCTGAAGTAACGAGGCAATCTTTTTGTTTCCTACCAAACCAGAGGAAATTAATGAATATTAGATAAAAGGCAGCAATGCTCTGGGCAAGTGTTCGCGATTAAGCAAACAATCTAATTTAAATATTGCTTGTTGAAAATAAAATTTTCAAGAGATATATGATTTTGAAACTCAGATTTGTGGGGTGGAGAAAAATATTCATTTTTACTTATTAAACAAACCAACAGCAGAGTCGTAATTGTTTAATTATTTTACGTTACTTCTGACAATTGAGTGTTGGCAAACTCTTCTCTTGAATTGTTCTCTGATCATTCTCCAATTACAATTACAATTAGCACTGACATAATACAAAAAGAACCAGCGCAGTAGGTAACAAATACACTAATTGGAATGATTTTTGTGAATATCTGGATACCGTGTTGGTGTAAAACCTGGTGAATTAAAGTAAATGAAATTAAATCTACCCATGTCACCCACACCCTATGAAGAGTCATTGCTACAAACAGAAGATGCAAAATATTTGGGAATCCATCTGGATTAACGGTTAACTTGGAGAACACATATATTGGCTAAGAGAAAGCAACTGGGCTTAAAACTTAGTAAATTTTACTGGATGTTAGGTCGTAAATTGCAATTAACAGTTACTAATAAATTGCTAATTTACAAAGTCGTACTAAAACTGATATGGAGGTACTGAATTTCATTTTGGGTAGCAGCATCTCACTCAAATATCGAAATCCCACAAAGATTCTAGTTCAAAGTCCTTAGGATTATCGTAAATGCTCCATGGTACGTAATTAACAGTGGTATTGCTCGTGATTTTCAAATGAAATCTGACAAAGAAGAAATATCCTACTTCTTCCAGCAGTATGACAAATCCATACAATATCAACCCAACGTATTGACTCAACCTCTAATGAAACGTCCGGTCCAGCGAAGGTCAAAAAGGGTAAGGCATCTTCTGTCGTCTAGGGGAAGTAACTTGACGGTAAATCGTCTCCCACACCGTACGCTCTGCTCTAGGGTATTCGTATATTAGTGTACGAAATACCCTAGGCATTTATCCCTCTTCATGTCGGACTGTTGAACTGGAACGATATGTTCGGAATTCTATTTACAATACCAGAAAATATTTGGATTTTTATATGCACTTGTATCGAAGAATGATGAAATAAAACGCCGATTGTAGAATACAAAACAAAGCCACAGAGTCTAAGGCAGGTAGGTGGAGCAGAGCCCCGCTGATCGGCTTCCTAGAGTTAGGGCTCTAGGAAAGACCGAGGTAGACTGTCCCTGGCTTGGAAATCAACTAATATTTATAGATAATATTTTACAAGATTCCAAACCAAAAGACCAGTGACAAAATTGGAAAAGAGGGAAGGCGGGGTGATGAGCGCCAATAGTGCTCATTGGTGACTCTGACCGAGCACTTGGCGATACTTCCATGTGATCTGCCTGTCAGATTTTTTTAACCTTAGTACAGTTGTATAGTAGTTAGGTTTTCCAAACCTAACCTTATATAAGTTAAAGGAAACTGTCACTGGATAGTTTTCCTAAATGTTTTGATTCTGTCAATAACAATTTGTAAAATTTTGTAGATTGCAAATTAAATGGAATGTTTATTAAAAAAAGTTCTGACAAGTTGTGAAACATTTTTTTATAATTTATCTAATACATATTTAACTATACTTTTATAGTTATTGTTTACATTTCGATAGTTTGTGTATCAATTTATCTAATATTGTATTACATTATATTATTTAATACTTATCTAATATTATTTAGTCCTTTCTATTTGGCCATACCATCTCTTTTCAGATTTTCTCTGTTCATTGACCTTAAAAATTTCCAGTTCAAAAATACACAAAGTTCCTGATTTTTTACTGTTTCTATAGGGGATTAACTTATCATAATGTATTCGACAGAAGATAAAACGACAAATGGTCAATGGTATAATGGTCAATGACATAAGAATGCAGATGTATTAAAGACTCGTAGAGGACCCTCAGGAAAATCACCATCAAATTAAGACTACAATTGCAAACCGTTCCTAATCATGAAAAGCAGATGCCAAGATTCGCCAGGAGAGGGAGACATTTATACCACGAGACCTCTTAGATCGTAAATATGCGAAAACCTCGTGAAGAAATCCTAGAAAGAAGAAAATCTAATTTGAGAGTATACACATGGAATGTCAGAAGTCTATTTGCGACTGGAAAGCTTGACAACGCAATTCAAGAAATAAAAACAGTGAGAATAGATATAATGGGAATCCGCGAATTCAGATGGCCAGAGTCAGGAATTTGTAGAAAGAACAGTAGTGTATTATATTTTTCCGGTAACAGCACAGAAGATTCACATCACAAAAATGGTGTAGGTATATTGGTATCATCAGAATTGAGTAAATATTTGACCAAATTTGTACCAGTTTCGGATAGAATAATATTGCTCCAAATAAATACTCAACCATTCAAAACCAATATATTGCCATAGTCGAATATTTCTGATATGGCACATGAAGAAGAACAAGATTCGACGGACTCTAAAACGTTCTTAATTTTAAGTGTGTTCTGTTTATTTATTATTTTTTATACTTATATTTTTATTATTAATTTTTTTTCGACATTTGTCTCTTTTTCTAGTTAGTTGCGTTGTTTATATTTTCATTTTTGCCTGTACTAGCGCCCAAGTAACTAATAGTTTGCCACCTTAAATTTGATGATTTTTTCTTTTTAATTTCTTTATTGTCTTTGGTTCGTTATATTCAACTGATTGAACTTTACTCTCAAATCTATTATGGTTTTATCAGGCAATCTTCTATATTTACTAGTATTTCTACGTCACATTCGTGTTTAATTATTTGTTTTGCGCGTCTTAAGTTTGTTTAATTTAATTTTACTTTTTTATGCAAGGTTACAGAGGATATATGATATTAGCCCTCTGTTCCCAATGAAAATTGTGTATAATAAGTGTCTACTAGAGGATAAAATATTGTAAAAGTGAAAGAATTCAGAGATTATATATTTGTACATAAAAAGCCAATACTATGAATATTGTAACGATGGCACCACTTCCAGCACTTCTGGCCAGCTTGCCATCTCTCTGTATGCCTTCACTCCCAACGACAACCTACCACTGCCATCGGTACGCGCTAGAGATTGAACACCAGCAACGATATAAAACGACGTCCACTGCAACAGAGAAGTCAGTTTGAACCGGAGAACTGATCTGGCAAAAAACTATCTACCAATAAAATCTTTTGGCAACAGACCTTTTTATCCATCAGTCGAGCAAGCTGGATTTAGAAAAGGTTTTGGCACGATGGAGCATTTGCAGAGACGTAAAACAGTAATCAAGAAATCCAGGGAATATAACATCTACCTAAACGTGGCTTACATAATCTTTTAAAAGACTTTCAATACGATCAAACTTAGTGCATTTCTGTCTTTTTTATACAAAGCGAAGATAAATACAAAATAGTTCACTTCCATTGGAGATTTACATAAAAATTGATAAGGACTTTAAAAGAAACAGAACTGCAAATTAATCTAAATAAAATCAAAGTATTAAGCATCTAAAGGTGTATTATATTGTAGTGATGTTGGCGACTACATTGACCCATCTTATTCTGTTCACAACAGCTCGAAATATATCAGTTGATGTTAGAGAAGCTTATTTCCTAAGATTGACCAGCCAGGATTTACGACATCGTCCAGTGCCCCCCTTGTCCTCAATATAGTCTTGTAGAATGAACTGTATAATCGATATTTACTATTGCGCATAATGTGGCTGAAGTAAGTTAACTTTTTTCTGTTCTTTGTGATGTTAATAATTTTTTGTCTTTCTTTAGCCCCTGGAGAGTCAGTATCATCATCATCTTTGGCTCGACAATCCCCTGTGGATCCTAGCCTGCTCTAAGATTAGTCCCTATTCTCTTCGGTTTCTGGCAACGTGTTGTCATCTCTAGTATGCCACCGGCAAAGTCGGTTTTAACTCCATCTAACCACCTTATTCCCGGCTTCTGCTTCGTCTTCCTATCGGTGTTCCTGTCGTTAGCTTTTTAGCAATACTGTCGAACATTCGTATTATGTGTCCGGCCCATCTAAGTCGCTGATCCGTAAAAGAGTTGGTATAATTCGAAATTGAATCTTTCGCGCCACTGCTCTTGATCGTTTATAGCTCCGAATGAGTGTAAATTGTTTTTGGAGTCCATAGTATGTTCTATTTGTAAGGTTTAATCGTCTTTTAATTTCTTTGCTTGTTTTATTGGTAGTAGTCACTAGCGAGCCAAGGTATGTGAAGCTGTCAACTCGTTCAAAGATATGACTTCCAAATGATGTTCCCGTTCCTCATTTGCTATTGGATCCTTAGTAACCAACATGTACTTGGTTTTGTCGTCGTTGATGACTAGATCGACCTGCTTCGATCTATCGATCTATTGTAAATAGTACCTCCGTCTCTAATTCGTATATCTCGGACTGCTGTTTCCAAGGCAATGTAAAATGGGAGGCAAGTCAGGGCATCCCCTTGTCTGAGTCCATCCTTTATCTCAAAGGATCGAGAATTTTCTCCCTGTATCCTAACGCTGGATTTAAAGTTAGACATTGTCATTCTCGTTAATCGCATAAGTTTTTCTGGTATACCAAACTCACGCATTGATTCCTATAGTACTTTTCTCTTGACACTGTCGTATGTCTTAAACTTGTAGCCTTTTTATGTAACTGATCGCCTGGAGCTGATCGCCTTTTTATGTGACGAAGCCTCTGGAGAATAGTTATGATAGTTTTGTGGTTGTTATATAAACATACCTTAGCATACGTCAGTAGCACCACATTAAGCAATAGTCCCAATAATTATCATTGAAAACACAATATAAAGCCAATCCTATTTGGGAATCATTGGATATACCACACCTGAAAAGTGTTCTATCTACTATTATTCCTATATACCAAACTGTAACTTAAGTAACTTGGCATTTACTCTAAATAATCAATCCACCATCTTTTCTGCTGAAGCATGTGCATATATAAGGCCCTTAAAAGGTGTTGTGAAAACCAGTGGAACAAAATTTTCGTGTACACTGATTTTTTATCGATATATAACTTTAAAGTCACAATTAACAGCAATATATTTATATTAAAAATTTTTCAACGGTTACTAAAATTAACAGACACACAGAAACTACAGACACTTATTTGTTTGAATTACAACCAACAGTAGCTACGAACCAATTTTACAAAGTTGTTGCACTAGGTAGAACTACAGTTGATAATAATACTAAGATTAATTAGATCATGCATGTTTTCCTTTTTCTTCTTCTTCAGGTGCCATCTCCGCTACGGAGATTGGCAATCATCATAGCTATTTTAATTTTTAAGGCAGTAGCTTTAAATATTTGTTTTGAGCTGTATCTAAACCATTCTTTCAGGTTCTTAAGCCATGAAATTCGTCTTCTTCCGATGCTTCTTCTGTCATACATCTTTCCTTGCATTATGAGTCGCAGGATCATGTTCGAGATACTGTAGCTTTCTTTCTTTAATTGTAAGTTCAACTTCCTTCTCTTTACCTATTCTTCTCAGTACTTCATTGTTTGTATCATTGATGTGAATCCCTTTTTTCATGGTTCTTAGAGAATGGTCTCAATTTATCTATAGAAAAATCAGTAGTATCTATCTTCACAAGACACAACATTCCTACAAATGAAAATATCATTCTGAACGATCAATGTTTTAAGCTTCAAAATCATGTCAAATATCTAGGCCTTATTTTGGATAAGAAGTTAACTTGGAGACAACACATAGAGTACATGCTTGATAGATGTAACAAAGGCAGCAATTTCCTCAGAATGACAACTAAAACGTGGTGGGGCTGCGATGTAGAAACATCCTTGTTGTTTTATCGCGCATATATACGATCTATTCTAGATTACGGTGCTACTCTTTATGGTTCCGCCTCTAAGAACCTTTTAAGAAAAATCGACACGTTTCAAAATTCTATTATGAGGATATGTTTGGGTGCTATGAGATCAACCCCTATACAACCCTTATATGTTGAAGCCGCTGAGCTACCCCTGGAAAATAGAAGAAATTTTTTAAGTGAAAAAAGCCTTCTTAAAATTCTATTAACTAACTCCCAGTTATTTTCAAGCGTCCGTCAACTTAACGAGTCAGATCTTACAAACAAATATTGGGAGAAAAAACTAGAAAAAACAGAATAATCCTATTTTTTTCAAGAAATTGGACACGGTTGACAGAAGCTTAGACTACTATTCTTTATTCCACAGAACTCAGGTTATAATACCCACTTATAGTGAGAACACCATTATGAGTAGCAATCTTCTAATATCTCTATTGCAGGATTATAGGGAAGCCACAGTAATATACACGGACGCATCAAAAACAACAGAAGGGACGGGATGCGCATACTTTTTACCTGCTACAAACGTAGATTTCAAGTATAAACTACCATATGAATTTTCAATCTTTTCAGCGGAATCAATAGCTATACTTGAAGCTCTAAAATATGTTAAAAACACCTGTAATAGACATATCTTAATTCTGTCAGATTGCCTTTCAGTTTTGCAGAGCATAAAAAACATTGACTTACCCTCAACATTTAGCAACCCCTACATATTTGAAATAAAAGACCGATTGTATCATTTATCATCGACTGGAGTCAACATAAAATTTATTTGGGTCAAAGCACATATTGGTCTCAAACACAATGAATATGTAGATCACTTGGCTAAAATGAGTGTAACAACTGGCTCTACGTTGAAATATATGCTTAACACATCAGATGTTACTACGATTTTCAAAAAAAATCAGCAACTTAGATGGAAAGAGCAATGGAAACATTACTGTTCTACAAACTCTAAAAGGTATACCTCTTTACAACCAACTCTACCTCAAACAACCTGGTTTCAGAATTTCAAAGCTCCTCGTAAATATATTACTACTATAAATCGAATACGCTTTGGACATGCATGCTACCCATGCCATTTATTTAAAATTAAAGTCATCGATGATGATAGTTGCAAACATTGCGGCAAGCTAGGTGACCTCGATCACATCTTCTTTGAATGTCCTAAATTTATTCAGCATTCAAACTCCCTGTATACAAAATTAACTAAATGCAATACATACGCTCCATATGATATACAGTCTTTGTTAGCCATAGGTTCTGTAACAATATATAATTTAATTATAGAATTTTTGTCAGACACATGCATAGCTTTATAAATCTGGTACTCGTTCATGAAAATTTTCATGAGCGTGTATAGGATTAGACTTGTACCCTTTGTTTATCCTATATGTAACAATACCTTATCCGTGGTCCAGTATTGTTTGTCTGTTAAAATAAATGTCTTGACGGACCCCTAGACGAGAAGCGAGTGTCCTTGTATTTTCCTTCGACGTGTTCTTCTATTAATTATTCGTCTATTTCGTTTTAGGGATACCGCTGTGCATTTGTCTGAGAGAAATAATCTGTACTTATCTGTCTATACTTTTTTAAGGAATATATTATAACCTTTCGAGACTGGCTGAATGACGAAAGTCAATGCCACAAAAAAAAAAAAAAAAAAAAAAAATCATTGTTTGTAACTCTATCTACTCAGGAAACCCTCATAATTCTTCTATAGGTCCACATTTTAAAGGCGTTAAGTCGTCTCATTGTGTCTAGATGTAATGTCTATGATTCCACTCCATAGTATAGTACACTATATACGTAACATTTTGTTAGGCGTACTTTAAGAGCTAATGTTAAATCTTTGCCACATAGGACCTTTTTCATTTTCATAAAATTAGAACGTGCTTACGTTACGTGCTTATGTTTTCCTTACATCTACATAAAGTCTGAGTTCTCCCAACAGACAGATGTGAGTGTGGAACTAGCATTGCTGATCTAAATCACATCTCAATACAAGTGCGTGGCTTCTTCAAGAATTGCAGAAAGCAGGTTTAAAGAAGCCATTAAACTTAAATATACTATTAAGTGAAGATAACACAACAATTTTTAAAGTGATTATGGTATTTTTGCAAAAAAATAAATTAAAGATGTGAATGAAAAATTGATTATTTCCTTTGTATCTGTATCTATTTGTTTATGTCTTGTATGCCATAATGAAATCTCTCTGAAGAACTCTGAAGAATTATAGAAATAATTCTTACTATCAAAAATTTACGTGATACGTACTTAAACATTTACAAAACTGACTTTTGCAAAAGTGCTGACTTTTTTTTATTAAACATTTGTTTTTGAATTTTAAGTAGGGTGACTGGCTCATCATCAAGTATTTAGTGTAATGTGTAAATACCATGAAGCTGACTTTACTTAACAACAAGGAATTTACCCAACACAGACACACTTCAACATATATATTATTGTACAATAAATAAGCCAAGTTTCTGAAGTACGACCAATTTATACTGATATTACATAAAAAAAGATCGCAAGTTCAAAGATCGTTATCGGACGTTTCAGTATTTCTAGATTGTGTCATCAAATAATTATATACTCGGTGACTAAGGTTTTTTATGTATTTCAGATAAGATTATATGAATACAAAATAAAAGTAGGTATATTGTACATTTCTGCCTCTAAGGTTTAATTCCATTCCCTTTGAAAAGTAGCTTCTAATTTGTAAGCTCTTCAGCGTCAGCCAATAAAATAGGAAATAGCAGTGGCATTATTTAAAGAGGATAAGAGGAGGATTAGAGCATACCGTTCAAAGTTGCAGTTAAATATTGCTTTTCTCCCGATAAATTTTCCATAGCTCCAATCAACTTTACACTCACCCTTCCATCGTTTCTCTGCCAGATAAACGGATTCTGCCAGACACGGCATATCGATTAGCTAATTTTTAATTTTGTTTTTGTGCTTCTCACTTCTCACCTAACATCTGAAAGGCCATTGTACGTCCACAGGCGTACGGTCAAGTTTTTTCAAGCAGGATGAATATTTTAATACTCGGATAGTTCGATGAAATAACGTCCGATCAGGGCATCGATGTCAAAAGTATTTACATTTATTTCTTTTTAGGTATTTTTATTAAGGTAAAAAATGATCAGTGATAAAAAAATCCATCTAAATATAATATGCCTGTAGGTTTTCAGTTTTTTGGTAGGATATTGTTCACCCCTATCTACACGTGTTGATGCACCAGATAAATATGGAAGATGGAAACTGCTTCACCCAAAAAAAGCCAAGGAAGTTACGGAAAATTCTAGATATTGAATATCAGCGTTGAAAATATTTATATAATTCATTGTCTTTGTTATCAGAGGGATATAGATTTCAGTCAAATAAACAAATTATAAATATTATACAAGTATATGCTCCTACGGCTGATAAAGATGATGATGAAATTGAAAGTTTCTACTACGATCTGGAACAAATTCTAAAATCAATGAAGAAACATCACACTACAGTAGTAATGGGCGATTTTAATGCCAAAATTGGACATGGATGTGTGGACGGTTATGTGGGTGACTATGGATTAGGAGAACGAAACGAACGAGGAGACCGTATGGTACAATTTTGTCAAGCGGAGGAGTTAGTAGTTGCTAACACTCTTTTCAAGTTATCTAACAGACAACTGTACACATGGAAATCTCCGAGTGACACCAAAGGTAGAGTAGTCAGAAATCAAATTGACTTTGTCCTTGTTAGACAAAGATTCCGCAACTCTATACTCTCAGCTAAAACCTACCCAGGAGCAGATATAGGCTAGGATCACAATCCTGTAGTAGTCACATTAAGAATAAAACTAAAGATCATTCAAAAACACATACAGAAACAAATTGATGTGAGAAGACTGAGTGAACAACATATAAAAGAGAAAACAATAGTGAACATCAAAGAAAATTTACAAATAATAGAGAAACTGAATAGAAATACTGATAACATAGACCAAAAATGGGAGAATATTAAACATGCCGTAATGCTGGCAGGGAGAGAAAATTTAACACCGAAAGAAAGGAAACATAAAGAATGGATGAATGAGGAAATACTACAGTTGATGTGTGAAAGAAGGGTACACAAAACAAATAATCCGATAAGATACAAAGAAACAGATAAACTGATAAAAAAGAAAATAAGAGAAGCTAGAGAAAGATGGCTAAGTGAGCAATGCCAGGAGTTGGAACAACTGGAGCGAAAATATGACTTTTTTAATGTACACAAAAAGATTAAAGAAATGACAGGAAGGAGAAGAACAACACAGACAGGACAGATCAAAGATACAGATGGTATACTCATAACAGATTTACAACAAAAAATGAATCGATGGACAGAATACATATCACAACTTTTTGAGGACAAAGATAGACAAGAAATCTCAAACGAATATACAGATGATACAGGGCCTGATATAATCAGAGAAGAAATAGATTATGCAATCAAACAAGCGAAAAGTGGTAAGGCCCCCGGTCCTGATGAAATTCCCGTAGAACTGCTCAAACTTATGGACGATGAATCTATTAAAATACTCCTAGATCTATTTAACACAATATATAGAACTGGAATAATACCTAGGGAATGGCTCCGTTCGACCTTTATACTACTGCCAAAAAAGGCAAATACAAGGGAATGCAGCGAATATCGTACGATAGCTTTGATGAGTCATGCTCTAAAACTGTTCCTGAAAATAATCCATAATAGGATCTATAGGAAATTAGACGTAGACATCAGTAACACTCAGATGGGATTCAGAAAAGGGCTGGGTACAAGGGAGGCTCTGTTTGCAATGAACGTTCTCTCACAGAGATGCTTAGACATGAACCAAGAAATTTACACCTGCTTTATTGATTTCGAAAAGGCCTTTGACAAAGTACAACATGAACCACTAAGACAAATTCTAATAAAGAAAAATATAGACAGCCGAGATATTCGAATTATATGCAACCTATATTGGAATCAAACAGCAAATGTGAAGGTTGAGGATAGGCTAACATAAGAAATTCAAATCCGTCGAGGAGTCCGGCAGGGATGCATCTTGCCGCCACTTTTATTTAATCTGTATAGTGAAGCTATCTGTGAACAAGCACTCGAGGAAGAAGATCTTGGTCTGATAATAAATGGTGAGACGATCCACAATATAAGGTATGCTGACGATACGGTTCTCCTAACGGGAACGCTAGTAGAACTACAACATCTCATTCAAAGTCTCAATATATACTGTAACAGTTACGGCTTGAAAATTAATTTGAAAAAAACTAAATTTATGGCAATCACGAAATCAAAGAACATCAGAGCTAATCTTGTAATAGACAATACAACGATTGAGCGTGTGTCCTGTTATAAATATCTAGGTGCTTGGATCACAGACGATACTGATCAAACAAAAGAGATTAGATGTAGAATAGAAATCGCTAGATCAGTCTTTAATAGAATGCGCAAACTCTTTTGCAATCGTGATATCAACATAAAGTTACGAATACGAATGCTGCGGTGTTATGTCTTTTCTACCCTGTTGTATGGAGTAGAGGCTTGGACACTAAAACAGTTGACCACAAAAAACATCGAAGCTTTCGAGATGTGGTGCTATAGGCGCATTCTCAGAATATCATGGATGGACCGCGTCACTAACACGCAAGTACTCCAAACTTTAGACAAAAGATGCGAAATTCTAAATGAGATAAAAACTAGAAAGATGGAATACTTGGGGCACATTGTGAGAGGTGAAAAGTACGAACTTTTAAGAAATATCATGCAGGGCAAAATTAAGGGCAAAAGAAGTGTGGGAAGAAGAAAAATATCGTGGCTTCGTAATCTACGTGAATGGTTCGGGTGTAGTTCGATTGAACTTTTTAGGCGCGCTGCTAACAAAGTCGCAGTGGCCATGATGATTTCCAATCTCCGCTAGGAGTGGCACGAGAAGAAGAAGATCTATACAGACACACATACACACACTCACACACACAACATATGAGCATTAAATTTGAGATATTTCTCGTTAATTAATACTAATCGCAATCCATATTTAAATCTGAATTTCTGAACCTCTGAATCATCTCCTATAATTTTCCTTTTGGTAAGTTTGTAAGTTTGAACGGTTTCCTTCTTCGCCAAGAAAGTTAATTCGGCCCATGCCACAAAACCAGTTTCGCTTGAAGCTAAAAAAGATTGCATTAGAATCCGTTCAGCAGTCGATTCATACTTCTCTTTAAAATATTCATGATCAAGATGAATTAAAAAAAGAAAAATGTTTGTTTAATCAAGACCTGTGTAAAGCAGCAAACCTATCGTTAAACAATTGCAAAATACACAATTGGACAATGTTTGCAAAAATTTTGTAACTTCAACATGCAACACTAAGAAAGGGAAATGTGGAAGCATTGTATGACGAAGTAATTGAGGAAATTAAAGTTTCTTTAATCGATAACAATTTTTACGTAATTGTCGATGAAAGTACAGATGCATGTGGTCGATATATGGTGCATCTTATAATCGGCGCTTTAAAAGGGGATTAAACATGACAACCTTATTTAATAGCTGCAAAAAAACTAATAGAGAAAACCAATAATATACGACTGTAAGCCATTTCATTCAGCAAATTACAACGAAAACCATTGTAATTGACATTGGCTATACATTTTTACATCATTGGTTATATATATATATATATATATATATATATATATATATATATATATATATATATATATATATATATATATATTATAATATAAAAGGCCAATATTATTTTTCATTTTTTATTTAAACTAAATATCCACCCAGATTTCAAGAAATAAATTTGATAAAACTAAAATATCCAGTTATTTAAAATACTTCCGGGATTTTTAAATTGTCTGAATGAGATGAACTCATAAGTACTTAAACTCTCCCCTGTCCTGGTTATTTAAAAGCTTCAAGAACGGGAAGAGAAAGAAGGGATGCTGATAGAGTGACAGCAATTTCCTTTTTTCTTTCAAACTTCAATATTGCAAAGTAGTTCAAATAAATTTTGTTTGTTGCTGTGGTGGTAGAATGGTGTGAGGATTGGTTAATATATTTAAGAAACGGCTACGTTTTAAGTATTCTACAGAAGACTTAATGGACTCTTCGAAAGTTTTTAATTAAAATGTATGGTGAAAATTCTACACATAAGTATTTTATGCTAAAATTACTAATAGATAGTCTTATTTGTTTGTAATACAAGGGTTAGTAATACAAGTGTTTAGGTAATATTGGTTTACATTTTTAAATATTTTAATAATTTGAATATTTATGCAAGAAAAAATCATTTTTAAAAATTTTCTGGAAGAATTTCATCCCTTGTTATATATTTTTTAATTTTTTTATAGACATTAAAGAAAACTTGCTAATTATTGGCGTTGCCATGTGCAGAAAACGTATTATTAATAGAAAAGAATTAAAAAAGGTTCTTGAACAGGTCAGTACCAATAATATGCCAGTTAACAACTTTTTTTCACCACTTGTATCTTAACTCTTAGTTTTTGTTGTGGTTCTCCCCTTAACATTTCTCCTCTCTTCCATATAATTGTTAAACTTTTTGAAGTCATCCAGTTTCTGTTTTTTATTTTTCTTTTCTGGTTATAGAGATTCTTTTCCTGTCATTAGCAGTGCGTTTTCTATTTTATACGACTTTTCATTTTTTCACATTTTCTGATGCTATTGTTGCTTGTTTTACTTATCATAGCACTGTGTAGATATTAGTATATAAAAATAACCTAAATTTTATAGCTCAGGAACCAGTTCTCACGTAATGATTCGTCCAGAATGATGACTGCTGTATTGGTTGAATTGCCTGGCTGCCTTATGCCATCTCAGCAATGGACTATTTTGAATTTTCTACGAAAAATGGTTCTTTTGGCTGACCTCCAACATATTATATTTCTAAATAGAAGATGTAGAAGCAAATATTACAATTTAGTGTTTATTTGGTTTACTGGGTATATATCCAGTTCCAACTTTCTAAAGGTATTTTCTTTTGTTTCCTCTCTTTCTGACCATTCTTCCTTATTGAAGGTATCCTTTGCGTCTACTTCTTATTTTGTATCAGTATTACTTCTTTCTTCTAATCGATAAATTTAGTCCAAATCATCTATTTCTTCATCAACTTTCTTCTACCTTTTTTTGCATCATCTGAGAAGCATCCTAAATTATCATATTTTTGACTAACAATATTATATCATTAGTGTAACACTCATTAAAAACAAAAATAGTAACACTGGATTAGTTTAAGTATTTAAATCGCTTAAAAATTTACCATTTGTTATGACTCTTTGCAGATTCAGGGCCCAAGTCACTTTTATCAGCGCACTTCTTAATAAAAATTATATAAATAAAAATTGGAGTACCACAAGGTTCAGCACTGAGTCGTCGTCTACTTTTCCTTATATTTATAAATGACATCACTAATTAAAAAATCAATGGAAACATTTTTCTTTTTGCGGATGATACCAGTGTCACCTGGAGAGACTTTAATATTGCAACTCTGATCTACTTAAAATATAAATTTGGTCTGACTCTAATTTACTCTCTTTAATTGTGGATACGACAGTAGCCTGCCATGCAATAGGATCTATTTCGAAGGAAATCAATTTAGCATCTTCCAAAGAAACAAATTTTTCTTTGTTCGAGTTTCATCTTCAATATGGTCTTCCTTTTTGGGGTTCTAGTACAGCTGCCTAATCTGATGTTATTTTTACGGTACCTTTATAGTCTAGGCGGGATCTGTTTTGGATTGGACATTTTCCATAGGAAGCTATTTTTTTGCTGGAATCCCTGCAGGATGTGCCCAATATCGATAATCACGATATGCGCTATGGATATGCGATATGGACTTACAAGCTCCATATTCCGTCTAGAAAAACCTTTTAATATGTTTAAAACGTGTGCTAAATTTTATTAAGATCGGTCAAATAGGTTTTGCATAATAATTTTGCAACCCAGCCTACTGGAAAAAAATCGCAAATTTTCAAATTTATAGTAGGCCCTAAATAAGGCCCTCAGATAGTTGCATATTTTTTTACATATAAAGGAAGGCTCACACTTTCAAACGCTTTTTGTAAAATTCAAATCGGTTCACTAGGAGAGCCTAGAAATTTTTTTAAAGTTTTAAACATTTTTTATATATAGGTATTAGGCTTATTAACAAATTGAATAACTTTACGAGCTTTAAACATATCAATTTCAAAATTTATACACTTAAAGAACATTAAAAGATGCTTCTTTAAAAAAAAAGATACATTCGGCTTACTGGTTGCCGAGATATTGAAGGTCAAAGTTGGCATCTATTTGCCGTGTAACCATAAGTGATAGAGGGCTCGTTTTTAAACAAATACCCTCGTCTTGTCAAGTACTTTTTACGTAATGCGCTTCATGGCAAAATCCATAAAAAAGACAAATAAAAAACCGTTTTCGCGTAAAATGTCGCTCGGAATGCATGAGAGGTGGTGGTGGGGGACCAGGTGGTGGAATATCTCGGCAACCAGTAAGCCGAATGTATCTTTTTGTTTAAGAAGCGTCTTTTAATGTTCTTTAAGTGTAAAAATTTTAAAATTGATATGTTTAAAGCTCGTAAAGTTATTCAATTTGTTTATAAGCCTAAAAAATGTTTAAAACTTTAAAAAAAATTCTAGGCTCTCCTAGTGAACCGATTTGAATTTTACAAAAAGCATTTGAAAGTAAGAGCCTTCCTTTATATGAAAAAAAAATATGCAACTATCTGAGAGCCTTATTTGGGGCCTACTATAAATTTGAAAATTTGCGATTTTTTTCCAGTAGGCTGGATTGCAAAATTATTATGCAAAACCTATCCGACCGATCTTAACAAAATTTAGCACACGTTTTTAACATATTAAAAAGTTTTTCTAGGCGGAATATGGTGATTGTAAGTCAAGCTTAGATAGTCGAAAACATTTAAAGGATTAACTTCATTGTTTTGTACTTTTTTTTCCAATTATTGCTATTTTTTCAACAATAAACATTAAATTTTCAATTTCTAGCTAACGAAATATTGTGTAAAATTGAATAACGAAACTTTTAACTTTGTATAATTTTTTCTCTAGGATCAATATTTTCCGAATTATAAACGAAAATAGGAGCAAAAAAAATGAGAAATTTTCAATTGTTTTCAGATTTTGTTAAATAAAAAATTAAGCACAGGGTTTGCGACTGGCGCATATCGTGATTATCGATATGGGGCACATCCTGAAGGGATTCCAGCAAAAAAATAGCTTCCTATGGAAAATGTCCATTATGGTCTGAATTTCTACAGATCCCGCCTAGTCTATTATGTACACAAATTTTTTATGTGTATATACTAGGGTACCACATGCAGCAACTTAACTTATTAGTTCGTAAGGTTTTATTATGCAATTTGCAATTTGTTTAAATTTTGCAATGGATTGTTTAGTTTATTATCTTGTATTTTTTGATATTGACGATTTATGTAATTTTAGTAAATTTTAATTTGTTATTGTTATTTTTCTGACTTTTTGTAAGCTTTATCCATAAAATTGTGCAGTTTTCAGTTACAATAAAGCATATTTTTATTCTATTATATTCTATTCACTTCCTACGAATTTTTATATTTACTGTTACTTTTTTATAATTTAAAATATTTTCTTTAACTTTAAATATATCCTTGTGTATACTTTAGACTTCCTTATAGTATCCGAAAACGTTTCTCGATGCCCTTAAGATTGCTATCAACTTCGAGAAGGGAAAGAAAAGTCTAAATTAGGAGATGATGGTATGATTATAGCGTTTTTTACTGAAAAATAACGCGGCGTTCTTCTAAAAATATTGCTCACGTGGACTGAATATTTAAGTGAAGTTGCTTGCGTCTTATATTAGTATACATGTTTTTTGATTTTATCAAAAATGAAACTTGGCTGAAATTTTAAGCAGGCTAAATTGGCTTTGTTATCGTTTCTCTTTTCGGAATGAACGTTTCATAGGCCCTATATGTCTCATTTTTTACACAAACATATTCCAAGTCAACTTAAAAGTAATATTTCTTTATAAAACTTTTTTAAATGACGGTAAAACACCTTTACACCTTTAAAACGGCAAAGAGTTTATCAGAATGTCTATAGAATAAAGTGGGAACACGGGCGAGAACCGGCGAAATACAGTGGATCACACAAAGCAGTCGAGTGGTGAAGATAACTGGGGAGCTATTATCCAGATTATCCTTTAAATGGAATAAATGACCATGAGGGGATAGCTGGATCGTTCTTCTGCACCTTATCTGCCTTCTTTGAATGTTTTTATCCCAAATTGTGTTGTTCCCGCATATAACATTGTATACGGGTGACCAGAGTATGCATTACTCAGGGGATCATACCTTACATAGAGGGAGCGAAGTTTTTAAATGATTTAAATTACAGTTTCATTAAAGTTTAAACTTACCGTATTATAAGCTTTTAAATTACTTAGCTAGTTAGTCAAGACTAGCTATAAATATTTTAAATTAAGCAAAGAAAAATAATTTTTAATTTGGTTCGTGTATAAATTTCGTTTTGATTGGTATTTCCGAATCGTGAAATTTCAATATTTTGAGTTTATTGGTTTGGTAATAATAAAATAATTAAATATTTTTAAGACATTTTCCTGATTTGCTATTTAATTCATTTTAATTTGGTTTATTTCGTTTTACATCTGACAATCTTGAATCCTAAAACTACAATTATTGTTGGCTATTATACCGGGTATTTCATTCATAATTGGAAATATTTTAACTGTAGATTCCTGGGTTCAAAATAATAATATTTAACCCAAATCACTTGGCTCCTTAATTAGTTACAGGGTGTTTTATTTAAAAATTTAAAAACTATTTGTACCCAGTGCTTTTGATATATCCTTGTCATACTTCGCAGAAAGTGTGGGTACTGTACACCCTACTAAATTATGTTAAGTAGACGTTTTTGGCTACTAACAGAGGCGTACGATAGGAAAAAAGTGAATGGTCGACCCTTCTCAAATTCTACGCCACTTGCGGAATTGTTATTTTAGCACAATTTTTCGATTCTCCAATACTTTTTATGTAAATAACATACTCTTTATTTTTAACAATAAAGTCTTTATTTTTCAAGATATTTGAGGTTAAAAATGAAGCAGCTGAGTTATTTTGGTTAATGTGTTCTGTATCTGTAGAGTAGGGAGGGCGAGTTAAGTTTCACAGCACTTAGGCCACAATTGGCCCACTGTGCATCCTCCCAGGGAGCTGTCACCCTTAGCTCATTGTTCATCCTGCCATTCCTAGGAAGGTGGATAAGTCACCAGGAGACATTTTTCTTTATGTGGGCAGGGGGGGCCAAGACTTGCAGAACGCGTACTCTCGTATTACCGATAACTCCGGGCATTCACATAGGACATGCTCTACAGTTTCGTCTTCTCGTTCACACTTCCTACATAGAGGTGTGTCTGCTAGCCCCAGTGTGTGGAGGTGTTTGCTTAGTTGACAATGACCAGTTAAAAAACCAACTGCTAAACGTAGGTTTTTCCTGGTCATTCCCAAGTAGTTCTTTGATGTTGACTCTTCAAGGTTACTTAGTATTACCCTGGCAAGTTTACATCCTTGCCCTTCTTCCCATCTTTTTACGGTTTGCGTATGGGAGTGACATTTGACAATTTCCGCAATTGTTGTAGTTGACCAACCAAAAAGATCACCAGGTCCTAAGAGTCTTAGGCCTACCGCCTTCCTAGATAATTGGTCAGGAATGCGGTTGCCTTTATTCCTATTGTGTCCTTTAACCCACCTCAGGATGATGGTATGACCATCCGAAGCTTGAGTTAGTGACTCGTGACACTTTATTACTAAACCTGATGTGACACGTGGTCTACTCAAGGTTAGTAGCGCTTGTCTGCTATCTGTGCAGATCATTATAGTTTTCCCTGCTATACCTTTTTGGGTTATCTCTTTTGCGGCTATGGAGATACCAGTCAATTATGTCTGAACTACGTTGGCATTTTTGCCCATACCCCACTTTATTCTTAGGTTCAGTGATCTGGAGTATATCCCGGATCCTGAGCCTTCTTTCATTTTGGAGCCATCGGTGTATATGCAATAGGCATTAGCCACGTTTGTCTCCATATACTGTCTTGTTTCAATTTTGTAGGGTTTGTTAAAAACAAACTTTGGATCAATTGAGTCGCAGCCTGCCTGTAGCAGTGGTAGCGCATCCAACTCTCCCCGCCAGAAACGAGTTCTCAATTGTCCCATTCCTACATCAAGGTTTGCACCAGCTGAGCGCAGTCGCAACATTGTCACTAGCGCCACCTCTTTGACATATATATATATATATATATATATATATATATATATATATATATATATATATATATATATATATATCTAGAGGCGTGATGCCAACGATCAACTCCATTGCAGCAGTTGGTGTTGTTTTCATGGCACCTGTTATATTTATGCAAGCCATCCGCTGAATATGATTTAGTTTGTTAATCGCTGTTGCCTGTAGCACTTTTGGTACCCAAGCAATAGCTCCGTAAGTTAGCATTGGCCTAATGACAGCGGTGTAGACCCAGGCGATCACCCTGGGCGTAAGGCCCCAGGTGCGTCCGATCGTTCGTCGACATTGCTCATAGGTAATATATGCTCTTTTAGCTCTACCATCTAAGTGTGAGTTCCATGTTAACTTCCTGTCAAGGGTAATGCCAAGGTACTTCTACTACTGACGAGATGAAGTACCTTGGTTAATATGTTAATTATATCTGTGTTTTGGGTCATAGGATTATCGTTATAAAAAACACATTTTGACTAAACTTTTTATAACAAATGTTCAATGTGACGCCGATTTACCTGAATAAGCCTATTAATTATTCTTTCTTTGTAAATAATTTAATAACTTTGTAACAAATAAACTGTTCTCTACGTTTATTTACAATATCACAATCGGATTAATACAACTTGAAGCAATTCTTCACATCATTTAAAAAAATAATGCTTATGCTTTCATGGTAGTTGCGTTCAAGTGCTTACGACAATTGAAAATAAGTTCAGGTTTTGTAGTTGACTCTGGTTTGAATTAATCGTTTCGATCTAGTAGAATGATGTCATTGGTGTTAGTTGTTGTTTTTGTCAGTAATGAAAAAGATGATTAAGTGAAAATGGTGCGACATAACAATTTTGCTAATCTTGAAATGCGAGATATGTTCTGTGTTTATGTAAAAGAAAATTATTTCTGTCTTGCTGCTGCTCCAAACTTTTAGTAATATTTTCAGTCCATTAGGAGAGACTGGAAAATTTAAGCCTAAAAGTGATGTGGAACGACCTTAAATTTTAACGTTTGATCAGGAGGATGATATTCTACGACCTTACCACTTAACACCCGTACAAAATGTATTACCAGATTATCCTTTACGGTTGAAGTTTGCTCAGTGGATGATAAATAAAAAAACCTAAATCGTAATTTTATTCAAAATATTCTTTTTACTGCATGGCTAAATTTACACCTAGAAGAGTATTTAACTAGAGAAACAGCCACAAGCCATAGTTGGGATATTGACAATTTCCATCTATTTCCAGAATCGCATTTTCAACGTGAATTTAAGATTAATGTATGGTGCGGTGTATTCGGAGATATGTAGTTTATATGTAACGGCACTTTTCGACGATCTAAAAGAATTGCCAGGTAACCAAAGAAGAGATATGTGGTTCATGCAGGATGGAGTACCGCCTCATTGTTCTTTAATAGTATGAAACTATCTAGATCAGCAATTTTCTCATCGTTGGATTAGCAGAGGTAGTGAGGTTCCGTAGCCGCCTATGCGCACTATGGCAGCTAATAGTAAATTCTGCTAATTTTATTGCAATTAGTCAAACATATTTGTTAAAGTTAGAAGATCATTTAACGAAAGAATAAATAAGCTTATTGAGGTAAATGGGCGTCACATTGAACTTAAAAAAGGTTTGGTTAAAATGTGTTTTTTGATCGGTGTCTTTTTGTTATTAAAATTGTTCTTTTATTTAGATTATAACAAAATGGGTTTTTTAATTTTCAAAATATGTTTTTAAATGTTAAATGCATATATTTGTTTCAAAGCGTTTCAAAAAATAACATTTTTTTTGTTAATATCGATTAAAATTTACGATCCAAAAACACCGACATAATTAATACATTAATCAAAATAACTGTGCTACTTAATTTTTAATGTCAAATATCTCGAAAAAAAAATCGTTTCGAAGGAAGAGTATATTATTTACATAGAAAGTATTGGAGAATCTAAAATTGTGCTAAAACAGCAATTACGCCAGTGGCGTAGATTTGGGAAGGGTCAACTATTCACTTTCTCCTGTCGTACGCCTCTGGTAGTAGCTAGAAACGTTTATATAACAAAATTTAGTAGGGTGTAGAGTATGACAAGATACTTCCTACCAAGTATGACAAGGATATGCCAAATAGTTTTAAAGTACTGGGTACAAATAGTTTTTAAATTATTAAATAAAGCGCTCTGTAATTCCGTAAGAAACCATATTTTATTGAAGTGATTATTTGGGTTGAATCTTAATATATTAAGCAGCCGAGGAATCTGCAGTTAGAATATTTACAATTATTAATGAAACTCTGTTAATACAAAAGTATTTTATTGTAGATGGGCAGTGTTGATTTTCTTCCTAATCGAGGCTAGGTGGCTTTCTACATATTCGTGAAGTTGAGTCCAATGTAGTAATGTAGTGTGAATCTTCGTATTCCAACTTCGGTCCCTTTGACACGGACGCGAAAAACCGACACAGATCGGAAGTAGAACGAAGTGAAGCGAAGTCGCATGAAGTACCTGTCTACGCTTTCGTACTCACTGCACTTCGATCAACTGCATGATTAGTATAGTGGCCGCTTAATAGTCACTACATTTTTTTATACTTTATGATGAGCTCTTCTATTTGTCTTTTTTACATAGGCTCTCCGGCGTAGCCTAGCACCTAAAGTAGTAATCAAATATTTTGCTGCATTGGCATATGGTATTTGAGCATTATTTATGACAGATATGGGTTGGCTCTTCTTGTTTGTAAAATTGATGTGTACTTACTTGGTTTCATTTTATTCGCTAGTATTTAGACCACTTATTAATTTTGTTAAGAGAAAATTGCGGTTTCCGTGTTGCTTCTGCTTGATCTTTAATCACAGCCATCAAGGCAGCGATCGTCGGCTAAGTTGGTTACTGTATTATGTACTAATTCAGAAATGTCGCTGATGTATAATATGTATAGAACTGGTCCCAATACACTTACCTTGCGGTACTCCAGCATTAATTTTGCTGGCATTTGTTAGTTCTCTGAGCTAGTTAATAATTGATTAATATTTTTTTCTTTT
The DNA here is from genome assembly GCF_040954645.1 of Diabrotica undecimpunctata. Taxonomy (NCBI): domain Eukaryota; kingdom Metazoa; phylum Arthropoda; class Insecta; order Coleoptera; family Chrysomelidae; genus Diabrotica; species Diabrotica undecimpunctata. The sequence continues at coordinate 57,211,097 of NC_092812.1, forward strand.
GTATTTATTTCTTTCTTATTTTTCTTATTTACTGCACTGGATTTTTTTTCATTCCTACAACGTTAATTTTTTACATCTTTTGTGTGCTATTTATTCTATCTATTTATGTGTGTTACTTGACGTTAATTTAAAATATTATTTAAAAATGTACTACCAAATTTTAAGTAGGAGAGACCTACATAAACAGTTCCCATTTAAGCTCATTGTTCTGATGACTGCATAGCCATTCTATTCTTTTATCCTCCCAAAAAATGATTTAAACAACAACGGCCACGCCATGCAGGGCGATGGCAGAATTGAGAAGATATCTGGATAAGCTAGCGTAGCTAATAATCGTAGAAAGCGAGAGTAGGCCCAGGATGTGAGGATTGTAAATGACCTCGAGGACGTTTATCCTAAATGGACGAGTGTCCTGAGACCGATAAAATCAAGCCTAGGTGTCTCGTCCAGTGGGATTTCACAGTTCCACTATGTTTGGCTCTCGCAGATTTTAACGTACGCACAATAGGCCAGATTTTTGTTGGATTCGTGGCAATCAACTTCCAATAATTTAATTATCTTTTTATTTGGGGCAAATTAAAAACTAAAGAAAAATAGAAAAACTAATAAATATCTAGACGAGAACTGACTTACAAACTACAATTTACTATTTTTACTAGGAAGGAATAAGCTACGATTTTACTTTAAAATAAGTTTATTTTGAGGTTTCTATATATGGGATCTGCTTTGACTTTGAAGGAACATTGGAAAGACTGGTGGAACGATGGAAAAGAAATATAATTTTTTTTATTAAATATTCCAATTAATTTGCAATCTGTACATTTTACAATAGACAAATTTTAATGACAATTAGAAAAACTGTACAGTGACAGTTTTCTTTTAATTTGCGTTTGGGAAACTTGACTACTACACAACACTACACTATAGAACAGTACTATGGTTCAAAAATTTGACAAGCATATCATGTAAAAGATACCTTCCTAACCTTACCCTTAACCTTTGCTGGACGGGACGTGTCATTAGGGATTGAGCCAATGCGTTGGGGTGATTTTCTATCCGTTCGTCATACTTCTGGGATAACTACGATGTTTCTTTTTTGGCAGATTTCATTTTAAGATCACGAGCAATAACACTTTTAGTTACCTACCAATGGAGTATTAACGATCATCCGAGGTACTTTGCACTACAATCTTTGTAGGACTTCGATATTTGAGTGAAGAACATTCCCCTGAGGCACGCCAGACCTTATTGTATATAGAGTTGTGGTTTTGTCTTGATGTAAGTGTCTATTTTAAAGGTAGGATTTGAAGATAAGGAAAATGTCGTTCGGTAAGCTCTACTTTTGATTTTGTATAAAAGTCCATCATGCCAAACTTTGTTAAAAGCTTGTGCGATGTCTAAAAATGCAGTAGATCAGTATATTTTGAATCTTCCAAAGGATTTGTATATTTTTTTATTACTTGGTGGACTTATTCGATGGGGGCATGTTTAGCTCTAAATCCAAATTGATGGTGAGGAATTAATTGATTTGCTTTTAATTGGTTATATTTTCTCTACAAGTAATTATTCTAGTAATTTTGCTATAGAAGGGAGTAGGCTAATAGGATGTTGTTTGCTTAGCAGGTTTTCCTGGTTTAGGGATTAGTATAAATTGGGCTACCTTTTACAAAAGCAGAAAGTACCCAGTCCTTAAAACAGCATTGTATATTTGTGTTAAATACCTCAGTCCCTTATACGAAAGTTCTTACAGAATTGTAGCACTAATTAAGTCCTATCTTGCAGTTTTTTTTGGATTCAATATATGTATGGATGATGATGATGAACATGATTAATGATAAAATTTTAAATGGGTAGTTTCAGTTTTTATGTGGTGTGTAGAAATGCTTTCACTTTATCTTCAGTGTTGAAATTATTTTCAGCGGGATATGCTTGGAAGAATTTTTGTCGGCAAAAACATTAGCTTTATCCTCAATCCTTTTTGCCCAGTGACCATCTGTAAAACGTATGGGAGAGTTTCTAAATTGAGGCCTTTTTAATTTATATAATAACTCACTATCTTTCCTGAAAGTTTTAATCTTAAAGAAAAAAAAACTGGATATGAGGCTTAAGTGTATAGAAAACCAACACAGACAAACAGATATCTAAATTACAAATCAAATAACAACATCAATATTAAAAATGGAATAATTATATCCTTATACGATAGAACCAAAATTACTTGTTCTAATGAACATTTGTTTTTAGATTTTTTTAGCGTTTATTCTTCTTCTCATTGCTCCGTCTCCTTTCGAAGGTTGGCGATCCAAATGGCAATTGTAGTTTTGGAAACTGCTGCGCGAAAGATCTCTGCGGATGAGCGGTCGAACCATCTCCTCAGGTCTTTCAGCCACGAGTTCTGGCGTCTTCCTACTGATCTTTTGCCCTGTACTTTTCCTTCCAGTATAACTTGAAGTAATTCATATCTTTCGCCTCTCAGCACATGACCCAAGTATTGCATTTTCCTCTCTTTGATTATTCTTAGTAATTCTTTTTGTTTACACATGCGACGAAGTACCTCAACATTAGTAACTCTTTGTACCCATGGAATCCTCAACATTCGTCTGTATATATACATCTCAAAGGCATCTATTCTTTTTTCTATTTCAGAGTCCATTGTCCAACTTTCACAGCCATACAGTAAGATAGAAAAAACGTAACATCTGATCATTCGGATTCTAAGCTGTAGACTAAGGTCTGATATTGTAAAAAAATGCGTTAGCGTTTATAAATAAGGAATTTTTTAAGAATAGACAGAATGAATCGCAACAACCTAGTACGGATTCCTATAACATTCACAAGACACCATATTAGGAAAATAACAATAACATACATAAGGGGATTATCAGATAAGCTTAAGATAGGAATTCAATGGACGAATAATATTATTGTTCACGTTAAGGGTTTTACCAGCAACAACCATGCAAATGATCAGATGGTGTCAATTCTACTTAAGATTTGCTTTGAAGACAGGCCTAAAATCGAAAACCATAAAATAATATCCAACGAAAAAGGCGGCGAAAAACAGGCAAAACGCAAAACTCTATCTATTGGAAATATAACTCTCCGTTTGCAGTTCGTAGTTCGCGTTACTTTACGGTCAGTTTGAAGGGATTTCGGATTTAGTGTTTATCTTGCGGACATTCAGCGAACAGAAAACGCGATGATGCTGACTTAGATCTGATTATTTTTATATATGCCTCTTGCTTAGCGGAATAAAATGTCGAATAAGCTAGTTTTTTTATAACCCTTGCATATTATTAGTTAACTGGACACATTCTTCTTTTTGTTATTAGGCTTATTTTCCAAATCAAGAATATTCCTTTTTGAATTTAAATATTTAATATGTTTATTTTATTTTCGAACTAATTTTTCTTTGGGTTTTGTGATTAGTAAATTTTTTATTAGTTTCGAGGCGTTCGTTAGTTTCTCGACAATACATTTCCAAATCATCGAGTGGCCAGCAAGATCCACGGATTTGACAACTGTATATTATTTTTTATGGGGTTATTTAAAAGACAAAGTGTATCTAAATAGGTCACAGACTATCCAAGAACGGAAAGATAGAATTATAGAAGAGATAGCACTAATTTCTTCGGAAATGATTATAAAAGTCTTGATGAATTTTCATTTAGAATAGATTTCTGTTTCCAAAGACAAAGTGGTCATATTGAGCTCCACTTTTATTTTTTTGTTTAAAAACCTAAAGTTATATTCGTTATTAACAATATTGTAAAAATATAATTATTCTTAAAAATAATTGGACCAAAGTTCACATTTGAATGATATTGATACCAATTTAAAATTCTGTAATGTAAGTAGAGAAGTGTTTTAAAAATATTTGACTTCTCAGTATATGGGGAGCAGTTTTTGTTAAATATATTAGGTCAAATTTACTTCATATAATTCTTATGGACTTGTGAATCAAACATAGAATTAATGACTTATATTTTTTCAGGATGATGGAACTATGGACCACGATATAGATGGGGATGGTGTTATTAATCTGTCTACATCACAAAGACCATCTGCAGCGACGACTCCAAATATTATTGTGCAATCTACAAATACTGAACAGGTAACTTCACTTTTTAAATAAATTTTAAAGCACGTCACTACATATAGACTTTATATTAAATGAATTTTCATTATTAGTAAGTTCAAACTATCTATTTTTTAAATGAATACAAATGAATTACTTATACCTGACATCTACTTAAACAAAAAGATGCTCAATATGGGTAATGTCAGATTTGATTTGTTTAGCTTTAAAATGGTTTCGTAACAAAATTAAAACTCCTCCTCCACGCTGCCAGAATTTGACAATTCATTATCTGAGTAATATTGATTTAGCCAAATTTCTAGTATTGATTACATCGTAGTTACTTTGGGAGATGGAGGTTCGAAGTTCATCCAGTCTAGTACGTATTCCTCCAAGATTTTCATAATAAATAGAAATAGTGTTTGTTGAGTTTTTGAAGCAGGTAACTTTCGCAAGTTTCGTTTTATTATAACCTATTTTTAAGCCATCCTCAACTCAAGCCAACTGCATTTTTGACCAAATTGTGGTGCACCATGTTTATTGGCATGTTTTTGCCTTCAGATGTCTGCCTCATTCGTAAGATCTTTACTACATCGTTCTAGGCAAGACCAACGCCTGTAATCGGCGTTTATTCTTTCTTGAATAATAGTACTTGCTGATTTCGGGATGCCATACACTATTAAATTATTAGCACGTTCAGCACGATCCTTAATTTCATGCAATAATGTTTCCACATTACTTGTACGATCAACATCCTGCTGCTGCTGTTGCTTAAATGTGTCTAGCTCCTCGTTTAAGGCCTTAATATGCACCTCTAGTTGAATAAAAGTTAGATAAAACAGGGATCTTTTTGATGAAAAGCACAGTCGTTGCAGAAGAACAAAAGAATCCGATTTGAACAACAATGGCTCTCTGCTCAGTTCCACAAAAACCCGAACATTTCTTCTCCAATAACACGTAAAATAGCACGGCAGCTATAACATCTAGGAGCTTTCTCAATTTGATCATTATTGATTGGTTTTACAGTTCAACGTTTTTTCATTTCATTTTCACAATATGACCTAAAAAATTTTGGATCAGAAAAAATTAAGTCTGAAGAATAATATCTGCAAACCAACGACATTGGCTCAAAAGTTTTTATCAGGTCTGCACTTTTTGTATCAAAACAGTTACTATTAATCACTTATTTTAGTTTAATTAGGAAAAGTAATTACAAGGATAACAAGCACATGTGATTAATTTTGAGGTTGGGTTACTATGATAATATACTAATGGAGTAAGAAAAAGAGGCAATAAGTCTAAATAAAAAAAAAGAAGTTTTAAATTAAAATTGGCGAATATAAAAGCTGTTTGTTACCAAATAAATAAATCAGATTTTATATAATATTTGATTTCGAACGTCTAATACATGAAATTCCTAATTTTATCACTAATTTTGTACTGCTAATTTAGGTTAAAACTTGAAGTAGCCTTTTTGTGGTGAAACAGAGTAAGTAACTATTAACCAAGTAAATACTGTTAAATTTTTTTAGAAATATAGTTTTAATTTAGTTTGATAATAGTTGTTAGTAATTAATTTTAAAAGAAAAAATACTAAGTTCCTTGAAGTCTAGTAAATAATGAATTTGATCGAAACTGGTATTATGTGAAATAATTTTTTGTAATGATTTTTTTAAATACGTATAAAACCGATTTTTACATCCTAGACTCCGGTTTCAATGGTCCGCGAATACCGCCTGCAAATACCGTCTTTTAATCTGTCTTTTAACTCGAAAATCAATACTCCATCCAACGACTTAGACATGCTAACACCACGATGATTTCGCCACAGTCACACTCTATCCGAGAGTGACTCTATATCGGGGACATCTGGCCCAAACTCTTTTAATTAAGATGAAAAATCCAAATGCATTAACGCGGCTGACACAGAGCGAAGTTGTCGCGAAAGAAAAAAGAACAGACCGAGGTTTGCGTGAGCGGAGAAAAAGACGCAGAAACGAAAGGCGGCGAATTGTACAGCGGTAGACAGCCCGCAGCCTAGCCGTCTTGATTAGAAAGGACACCACTATCGAGCCTTTATTCCCTATCCCTCTTGCTAATCTTTAGATTTGCCGCCTTTACGGATGCAGAATTTTTGTATCTAGTAGAAACCCATTGACCGAATTTCACGCCTTCTTGAAACAAATATTAAAAGGGACTAATATATATTTACATGTATGCTAAATATAAAACCCAATAAATTAATAGTAACGAATAAATTCTTTTCCTTAATGTATTCTTTTAACTGATTAAAACTATATGATCAAATTATTTGGTTTAAAATTACTATGCTCTTGTACAACCAGTTACCATATTTAGAGGTAACATGTATGCCATAATTACAATGAATTACTTATATATTATTTTAGATCGGATTAAACACGCTTGTCATATTGTCAATTATAAACAAATATAGGTTACATATTAATCTTCACAATTTCATTTTATAATTTTTTTGAAAACGATTTCTGGATTGATAATTCAAACATACAAGATTTATTTTTATCGTTAGAGTTAGTTGTAATTTAATCCCATTTATAAAATATGTATCAGTATAAAACATGCCAGAAAGAAATAGTTTCAGACTTGACTTTTGTTAGTGAAGTATGGAAGAGAATAATAAAAATCTCTGGTTTGAAAGACGTACCAATTATTTCTAAATTAAAAGTAGACAAGTGGATTTTAACCTCTCATGAAATAACTGACACCTTTAAAAATGTCTTCAAACGGTAACTAAAATGATACTTAGTTGAAAAGAAAATAATAACAGAAAATGCTGTCCTCTTTATAAATGATAATTAAAACGATCCTAAATACAGTATTTTCACTATTAAAGAACTGCAAAATGGTTTATCGGAATTAAAAAAAAAACGCTAGCCTGGGCCCAGACGACATCCCGGTAATATTTATAAAACATCTTCCTTACTCAGCCAAATTCTTTATTCTACTTTTAACTTAATTTGGCAAAATTATAAATTTTCATCAATTTGGTTTAAAGCTATAATTTTGTCTGTTTTAAAACGTCAAAAATCAAGCCTACAACTTGACTTATATAGACCTATCAGCTTGACATGTTCTATGGGCAAATTATTGAAAAAAATGGTAAATCTCAGATTAAGGTGGATATTAGAATCATCAATTTGTTTAATTTTAGAACAAAATGGTTTTAGGCAAAATCCTTCGGGCGTTGACAATATTCTTGGTCTGGTATTCATAAAGTACAAGCAACCAAGCAATACTGTATTGTAATATTTTCGATATGAAAAGAGCATTTAATATTTGTTGCAAATTCAATATTCTGAAAGAACTACATTATCGAATATTCGTGTAAATTGCCTAAAATTTATTAAAAACTTTTTACAAAACAGGTCTTTTTGCGTGAGAATACATAATCCTTACTTAGAGGAGAAAATTGAAGAAAATAGAACACCCTAAGGAGTCCTGGGGCCTGCATTATACTTAGTGGCAATAAAGAATATTATTAACAATCTTACTAAACCTCTAAAGGCTCCAATTTTTGTAGAGGGCCTTGTCTTTATAAAAGGTAACAACACCATATTAATGGTAGTACTTTCTAAAGCAATTAAAACAATGGTATCTGAATACCGGATTCAAATTTTTATTAATTAAAACATCAGGAACATTTTTCTCCAAAAATGATGCGACTTTGTTCGAAAAAAGGTTTTATTCAAATATTTATCTATATATCTACCTGAAATTAGAAAGAGGATATGTATATGTTTAGTCTCAGTTAAACCCTAAAACAAATTTTAGATTCTACACAGTTGTTTTTGTAGTTTTTTTTATTTTTATAATTTTTTAAGGTACATATATTTTTTACAATATTTCTCTAAATGTTCACTACTGTTTGCGATGTTCATTTACCTCTAAACATTTTTTTCAGCATTTAACTACCAGATATGTAGTTTAATTTATTTACTGCAATCTTTAAAATTCCAAACCGTTTCCGTTTGAAGCGTCCGCATCAAAAATCAAAGCTCTAGGAATCACAATCATTTATTTCATCCATGAATTGTTTCGTCAATAAATTTTCCTCACAAAATTTCTCCCCAACTTTTGTCTTCTAATCCACTTTGAATTAAAAGTAAGCAAATAAATTTGAACACGTTGCAGTTTGTGACCCTTTTCTTCTTTTCCATTTTGCTGTCGCATATTTTAGTAAAAGACGAAGTATACAAAAATAAGGGAGGCTGGAGGTAAAGAAAAATAGTGTTGGCGATACAATTTGGTTTAGATGTGCCAGACAGAGCTGAATTTGGCCATTGACCCAATTGCATATTTGAATCCACAACCGTATATGTATATAAACACACATATATGATTTTTTGGAAGTTCTAATTAGACGTTTTAGAAAACATAATTAATACCTGAAAATTTAGGATATGGGGTTTTTGGATATGTCCAATTATTCTAAATTATTTAGAGTTAAGAGATTATTATTAAGTTAACTAAAACTTCCTTGTTTAAAATATAACGTTCTAGAAGGCCCATGACTTGGTTTACTATTATTCTCCATTCTTTCCTTCATAGCTGCTTTATTTTTCCAATTTGGGATTTAAAGTTCTTCTATGTCTTTTTCGGTATTATTCTTCCATCTGATTTTCGGCACACCTTTCTTCATCTTTCCTCCTATTCTTCTCTTTAGTATTTTTTTGGGTAGTGTTGTGTTGGTGATCCTCTTAATATGTCCCAACTATCTCAGTCTTTATGATTTAATGATCCCTACGGTATTTGGTTCTCCATACATCTTCTCTAGTTCTATAGAGAAGATCTTTTTATCCAAATTCCATTTCTTAGTTTTCCTCCAAATATTTTCTTACAGACTTTTCTTTCTCACACTTGGACCATAACTTGTTCAGATTTGCTCATCGTCCATGTTTCACTGGCATATACTGCTATAAGTCTTATCACTGTCTTATATGTTCGTATCTTATCCGTTCTCGACAAGTTTTGACTTCTTAACAACTTGTTTAGAGCAAAGATACAACGACTACCAGCCATAATTCTCACTTGGATTTCTTCCTTCATATTTGGTCAGAGGACAAATGTGACCTAAAGAATTATAGACCTATATCGTTGGTCAGTCGAGTACACAAACTATTTATGAGAATTAATACCAATCGGAAAATGGATAATTACCAACCGGTTGAACAGGCTGGCTTTCGCAAAAGATATAGTACATCAGACCATCTGCTGACAATGAGAACACTGATAAAGAAGGCAAATGAGTACCAACTACCCGTATTTCTTGCCTTCGTAGACTATGAAAAGGTATTTGAGAGTATAGAGATGAGGGCTATTGAGCAAACTATTAATAATTGTAGAATAGATTCAAAATATAGGCAACAAATGCATAATATATATATATATATATATATATATATATATATATATATATATATATATATATATATGAAAAGGCCACTATGATAGTAAAACTAGACCAAAAAAACAAATCCCATCCCCATTAAGAGAGGAGTTAGACAAGTTGACGTAATATTTTCAAAGCTTTTTAATCTAGCCCTAGAAGACATCTTCAAAACTACAAGTTGGTAAATATATGATATCAACCTTAATGGCAAGCAACGAACTCGCAGATAGCTCCCAATACGCCGGCCTTAAAAAAAGAAAAACAATGACGAACACAGACGATCCTAGGAATATATATATATAGGCCAAATTCTGGTACTTGACAAAGAGAAACAAAGTTTTGAAATTACTAGAAGAACAAGACTGGCATGGGCAGGATTTGGAAAACTCAGTTGGATACTGAAGAACCGCAAAATACCTCAATACTTGAGGGGGAAAGTGTTCAACCAGTGCATCATTCCTATCATGACATATGATACCATCCACAACTAGCCACAACAGAAAGGGCAATTGAAAGAGCAATGTTAGGTATACGACTATCAGATAAAAACAGGAACGACTGGGTAAGATCAAAAACAAAAGTTGAGAATACCACAACAAAAATTACCAAACTTAAAGGCAGCTTTGCAAGTCACACTGCTAGACAAAAAGATCAACGTTGGAACGCCACAATACAAAAGTGGAGACGTCAGATGACATGGATTTACATTTTCTGTATTATTATTTAATTCTCTTGTGACCATTCTTTCATATATCCTTTCTTACTCTTCTGGTAGTAGTAAACTCTAGTAGTTTAACAGGTGCTTTATACTTTTTTTTGTTGGTATCTTCTTATGTTCTTTATACATATCTTTTTTGACAGGCACATGATTGATTTGGTTTACGGCTTTTCTATCTGGCGATCTCTATTTGCCTTGGTATATTCTCTTGTGTTGGAAGTACGTGTTCATGATGATCATATTTCTTTCTTTTTGCGAAATCTATTAGGAAGTGGCCATTTTCATCCGATTCTTTATCCAGACCATATTTTCGTAAGGTGAGTACGTATATTTCTTCTTTTCCTATTTTTGCATTAGCATCACCTAGCACTATTTTCACATCATATTTGGGACTATTTTTGAATTATCTATTTGGTTATAGAAGTTTTCGTTTATGTCTGTTTTTTTCAGTGTCTTTGTATATAAACATATATTACATATATATATATATATATATATATATATATATAAAGTAGTCCAAAATTTTTTGACTAGTTTGGAAAAAATATATGTAAATACTTTTTTCTTTTTGGGTGTGGTAGTCAATAAAAACAGAGCTTTGCTAAGGCGTACTATTTATTCTGAATCCAAGCTTTCGGTGATTTTTTGCCACCTTTATCAAGGTCTACAAAGAAAATTACTATGTTGTAACAATTTGAATGGTGCCAAAAAAAAAACGCTATAAAAAACTATAAAAAACTTACCCGAATGTAAGATTCGTGGCATAAACAACAACGTTAAATAACATGATAATGCTGAAGTTGCAACTAAACTTAAAAAAGTTACTGTTAAAAAAACACTTTAAAATTACTAAATACGTTAAAAGTTAAAAACAAAATGAAGGACGACATGTTAAAACAGTCGTCGCTGCAGGCTTGATTTCAGTCACATTTCACGAGCAGAAAGAGAAAGTGGGTGGACAATTATTGTTTAAATAGTTAGGAGAAAATACAAAAAAAAATACAAAAAACAAAAAATACAAAAAACAACAACGTATTTTGTGAGACGTTATAAAGTTGTTTTTTGTATTTTCTCCTAACTATTTAAACAATAATTGTCCACCCACTTTCTCTTTCTGCTCGTGAAATGTGACTGAAATCAAGCCTGCAGCGACGACTGTTTTAACATGTCGTCCTTCATTTTGTTTTTAACTTTTAACGTATTTAGTAATTTTAAAGTGTTTTTTTAACAGTAACTTTTTTAAGTTTAGTTGCAACTTCAGCATTATCATGTTATTTAACGTTGTTGTTTATGCCACGAATCTTACATTCGGGTAAGTTTTTTATAGTTTTTTATAGCCTTTTTTTTGGCACCATTCAAATTGTTACAACATAGTAATTTTCTTTGTAGACCTTGATAAAGGTGGCAAAAAACCACCGAAAGCTTGGATTCAGAATAAATAGTACGCCTTACCAAAGTTTTTATTGACTACCACACCCAAAAAGAAAAAAGTATTCACATATATATATATATATATATATGTAATATAAATGTAATAATAAATTATACAAATATATATATATATATATATATATATATATATTTGTATAATTTATTAATATAATATTATATTATAAGTATATAACTATAAATATTGCATTTTTAAATTTTATTTGTAAGTCAAAGAAAGTTATTATAATTATCTTTAATTTTTTATAAAGATTTCATGTGAAATCGGAGGAATTTTCGCAAGAGACTTTTAAGTTGCAAGAAATTGTTAAGCACTGTCCTGTTGTGTGCCGCATCGTTTTGTATGTCCAGATAATATCGCGGCGAAAAGACCGCTGGATGCTGGATAAAACGCATATCTCGTCATCTCCTCGTTGTAGTCATCGGGAGAGAGGTGGCGAACTGTTTACACCGTTAGCTCTCGGCTGAAGAACAGTTAACGGAGTAAGAGAGAGAGAGAGAGGGAGAGCATCGTCCAGCCAGGGAGTGGCTGCTATTTCAAGCAGAATAAACACATGGCTGTTTTCTTTGTTCCGGCAAACTAAACAACCATCCTGGAATCCAAACAGGCTGGCCAGTCCCAAATTCAATTTAGTCTTTGCATGCGGCATATATCCCAAAACGTCAACACCGACATCTCGCCAACTTCGGTTTCAGTTGACCGTTAGTGTGGTCGTTCGTTCGCTTACTCGCTTGTTTCATTGCTCCCAGCTCTGATGATGTTACCGATGCTGGACGCTTCCGAACACTAGATCGGTGATAACCTCAGGGAAGTCATAACAAAGAAGCCGATTTTTATCCTGTCAGGTGTTAAGATTCGACTGCAGTAATTACACATAAGAAATTTTTTTTTTAATTTTAATTTATTTTTGGTATTAGAGGATTACATTTTATTTTAATATAGGTTATTAATAGAGATTATTTAATCAAATTTTGTAACTAAAAATATCTTACTTAACTTTGTAAAACCATTGTTAATGTAGTACTCATAAAACCAACATAGCTACAGCTCTTGGTGTATTAACGTGTACTTGAATTAAACTTGTATATTGTAAAATTAATGAACTGAAAAGTAAAAGACTCAAAAGAAAATAGAATCCATTCTCTATAAGAATATCGTCGATGCGAAATTTGGGAGAACGATTTGGCTGCAATAAACATAAGCTGCTTATATAATTGGTAAATAACGTCAAGATAGCCTTGGTAATTTCCAATCTCTGATAGCAACGGCAAAACAAAAAACAAAGGATACATAGAAAAATAGGTTAATAAATAGGTATCTACATATTATAAAAACAATGTCCCAATAATTAGTGAGCCAATGTATTTTATCAATAATTTAACATTAACCTTTTATATTTTTTTATGTTTTGTAAATTACTATTAGTTCGTATTTTAATTACAATAGCAGTTGTCAACTTTGTTATTGTTATTATCTATGATAATTGTTTAAATATTTAATATTCAGTAAATAAAAACAAATATAAGCAAATTTATATTTAAATATTGCTTGCAGTAAATATAATTGTCAGAAAAATTGTCTAAATAGTTCGTATTAACTGTTATAAATGACAGGTGAGTACATACTTCTCTTTCAGTTAAATCTAGCTATTCCAGGGCGTAAGGCAAATTAAAAATAGTTTTCATTTCTTGTTGATTGTTGTTTATCGAGTATTTAATATATAAAAATTTTATTTAAAAAATTCCTTTTTAAAAGGTATCACAGGTACATCACAGAACGTTTTCGGATAACTGTTCGATCATCAGTGCTATCTGGATGTACATGTTTGAAGCCACTAAATATACGGGTAAAATTCCTTTAATTGTTATTAGATTATGTGAGGTGGTTAAGGCCATGCGGCCTCACCGCACTTCGACCTATAGAGATCTTTTGTGCATACCTTAATCTAGTTAAACTCTAGAATGCCAATACTTCTGATGAAGTTGATTAGCTTCCTAGGTGACTTGTTTCCTATGTCAGAGGACGCCAGACTGACCTCTCCTAGGAATTTTAGTCGTTTGCAGAACAGTGCTACGCAGTTGCATAGTATATGTTCTGCCGTTTCTTTCTCATTGTGACAGAAACGACAGTTCTCACTATCTGATTTGCCCATCTTGAGATGATATCTCAGAGGGCAGTGACCAGTGAGAAGGCCAGTTAGCAGTTTGATATCTTTTTTACTCATTTCGAGAAGGCGGTTTGTTGCAGTAGGCGACACTTTTATGAGCCTTTTGCTTGCCTTTGTCCTGGAGTGTTAGACCAATATGATCTTAGTTGATTGAATTCCTAGGTACGGAGTTCCTCTCTGATGTGGCTTTTCGATAGTCCACAGAAGGGTTCCGGACCCTGGAATGGGGTATTAGCTCCTTCTTTTGCGAGGCTGTCAGTTTCCTCATTTCCTGCAATTCCCTTGTGACCTGGCACCCACATCATAGTTACATTGTTGCGTTCCGCCAGCTTCTTGAGAAATTGTTTACAGTCCTAAACCAACTTTGACTTACATGTAAATGACTTTAGAGCCTTTAAGGCGGCTTGGCTGTCTGATGAAATAAAGACTTTTGCCCTACGGGTGTCTGGGTTGAGACATTCTTGGGCACTTATGTCTATAGCATGTATTTCTGCCTGGAAGATAGTTGGGGCGTTTCCAAGAGATTTAGATAGCCTGAAATTGGGCCCAGTAACTTCCACTCCTGCACTTTCATCTATAGGCCCTAGTGAACCTTCTTGTACTTTTGGTTCAATTTCTTCAACCATTTGGTGGTTTTTTATGACAACTTCAAAGGGTGTTTCAAAGTCGAATTTAACTTGCATAGCATCTGTCGGCATGTTCTTAGAATCCAATGGAATTTCTTCTAAGATTTTCAGGTGGTGTTGTTAGATTAACTTTGAGTTACATTTTTTTAAATTATAAACTATGATGTTTAAGTTACAACAGAAATAGATTACATGTCAAAGCAAGACTCCACTGGAGGTTGCTAGTGCTTAGACGAAGTGTCTGTGAGGACTTGTTGATACCAACTGATTCTAGAATCTAGAATCTAACCTGTTAGAGGTTGTTCCCTAGTTATGGTAATTAAGTTCGAAGTTAATTATTCAAATACTTTATTCTACAGTTAGCATTAAAACCAAACATGTGCTACATTATTAAGTAAGATTACAAGTGACAGTTGATAACCGGAATCACTATTGCGAACTAGCGTTTCAGTACAAAATTTCAATAAAAAGATATCATATTTTACTTCGCAATACTTTAGTAAGTCAAGTTTTTAGTTGCCTTGGTCTACACATATAAGGTGCGCCAAATCTCTGGCTTTCTTTGATTACGGCTAAATTAAGACGTCTAAAATTTAGAATGATTTTTGATTGTACAGGGTTAATAAAAACAATGAAATGAACCAAACTTGTGTTTGTTTAAATGGGACGCCCTATATATTAAACCATTTTTGAATATATTTTTTTTAAAATATGTGTTTGGTCATTGATTTGGTTTTCAAGGAAACAAATATGTAAATGGTAGGTTAAAGTTTTTTTAGTGTAGTGTTATTTTTAAATAATTTAATATCTTTGACATCCAGCCATACAATAAACAGTGTGATCACTATTTTCAAATAAAAATTTTTCTCTTTTTTAAGAAGATATTGATTACATTTAATAGTATGGTAATATGATGAATTCAACTAATTTTTACTAGCATATGTTTTTTATGTTTGATGTTTGGTTTATGTTTATAAAATTATATTAAATCTTTATAATTTTTGTTATATTGTTATATTTCAGTAGGTACAAAAAAAATAAAAAATCTGCAAAAACATAAAATGAGATAAACTCTTCATATTTTTAAAGACCTATCAGTTTTATTTAAAACTTTTTTATAAGTATGCTATAGTGTATAGTTTAGCCGTAATCAAACAAAGTCAGAGGTTTGGCGCACCAATACTTCGCCAAAAGATTATGATACTTAATAGTAACAAGATTCCTCTTAATTTGCACCATCTCCGTACGTTCCGTAGTGTTCGTATAAAATGTCTCATGTAGTTATTGGAGATCCTCGCAATCAGACTATTTTATTAATAAAAATTTTATTTGAACGCTAGTGTTATTAAAACTGTAATATCTATTTTTTTAATTTTTGTACTCATATTAAACTAACTAAAGCTGCTTGAAAACGATATTGCTCGAAATTGCCATTCATATTCATCCAGTATACAAGACATGTCACTCATCATGTATGAATAGAGCCGTCGCAATATCGATAACCATTAAGTTCGCGAAACTGAACGCTAAAGGAACACCATTTATACCAAACGACGATGAAATTCTGCGAAGTGTAAAAAATAGCTACGAGCTTCATTGCTGCATCAATGTGACTCCTTCGGAAGGGCAGCGTTGGCGGTTATCTTGCTATTTATTTAGCTAATATTATTCAGTAATATATATATATATATATATATATATATATATATATATAATGGCTTTATCATAATCTGTAATAGATTTATTAATTTATTGTTACAGTAAAATAAAATTTTGTTAATTTTATTAATAATAAAAAAACATTTTTAAAATTATCATATGTATTGCGGCTAAATGGATCAAGCTATCCAGAACCATTATAATGTATATATATATATATATATATATATATATATATATATATATATATATTACCAAAAGTATTGTCTGATATTGTATAAATGAAATCCGTCAAATTATATTTTTGAATAATAATTAATACTGAATTTAGAGATCATCATGATCACTGTCTCGATAACCCTTTTTGAGTATTGGCCTGTTCCAGGATTCTTCTCGATACTGTTCTTTTTCGTACGTTTTTCTCTAATTATGTATTTTTAAGGTTGATATATCATTTTCTATTTCTTCTATATATCTTAGCTTCGTTCTCCATTTTGTTCCTTTCTCTACTGGCATTTGTTGTTTATTTTGTTTGGTACTTCACTTTCTTCCATTCTTTCCACCTGTCTCATACAACACAGCCGGCCTATTTTAATATATATTGGGATATCCGGATCCTGGTATAGTTCAAAGTTATATCTTCTAAGCCACATTCCATTTTTTTTTTTGTTTCTTGGTAATGGTAATTGTAAGTGTAATTGTCATGGTAATAAAGGTAGGTAACTGCTGTCAAGCGTATGTACGTAACTATTGTTTCCGATAATTTATTTTGTATCTGGATTTAACTTTGTATATTTACAGTTTCTTTCATGAATACTAGTAGTTTGTTTGGTATATTAAATTCTTTCATTTTTTGTATTAAGAGTTCTCAGTTTATATTGTCATATGGCTTTTCGAAGTCTTTAAGTCATGATGATGTTATATTCACTTGTTTTTTCGAGTATATGTCACAGACTGAACATATGGTCTATTGTTGACAGCTGTCTGCAGAATCCACATTGGTCTTTGCCAACTATTTTTTCAGCATGTGATCTAAACTTTTATAAATGACGCTGGAGTGACAGACAGAATGATAACCGGACAATTTGTATAGTATGGCCAAAATAATAATCCTATAACTCATATGGTATGGACACATGGAAAGAATCAATTAAATTATATGGCAAAAAAAACAGACAACAAAAAAATGGAATCCAACCAGCAATCAGAGCAAAAAATCTTGAAGAGAAAAATGTGTAAGATAGGAAAATCTGTAGATGTAGATGAAATATGTAACTTTGAAGTCTATTAGTTTAGTTCAACATTTCATGCTGATCAAGTTGGCTGATGTGTGCTATTCAATTTGTGTTCTTTCAAGATTTAAGTGACAATAATATGTTTTTTTATGGAATTATAAATTCTGGTGACTAGGGTGATACGCAAATACGAAATCAAATAAGAAATCATTAGGTATGGCTAGTGATTCTCCTAGATATGGTAAAAGTGGTCTTCTTTTATTCTTATTTTTATTTGAATGTGGTTTTGTGATTGTTATTGTTCTAAACGCTATTTGGTGATAGATAGCGGTCATGATTTGCTTCTCTTTTTTTTTATTAGAAATACCACAGATATGAAAAAACTAAGAACTAAAAAAGGTTACCAAATGGGAGAATAACAACTTAAAATAATCTGCTATGCAGACGACGCGATACTGCTCTCTCAAGTGAAGACGATTTACAACGTATGCTACACCAATTTAATAAAACTGCCAGAAAATTTAACTTGTTAATTTCTCCATAACAGCAAATTGGAGCTAGAAGATCAGATAATAGAACAAGTGAGGGAGTTTAAATATCTAGGCATCACACTGTCTAGCTACGGAAAGCTCGAACAGAAGTAAAAGATCAAGTGAATAGAGAAAACAGAGCCACAGATTGCCTGAATAAAACACTATGGAGAAATAAAAATATCGGAGAAAAAAATGAAAGTCATAATTTAAAAAACTGATGGTAAGGCACTATGGGACACGGATGGAACGGCAACTAACTGGAGGCACATTGAAAAGCAGTAACGGAACAATATTAACCGATGAAAAGGATATAATGAAAATATGAAGGAAATGTTTCGAAAACAAGAAAAACCAAAGAAAAGAAAAAACAGCGTAATTGACGGATCAGAGAAAAACGTTAAGGAAACAGAAGCTATAAAGGAAGGAGAACTAGAGGAAGCAATAGGAAAGATAAAGACTGGGAAAGTTTGTGGGTGCGGTGAAGTTAGTCCCGAAATGTTGAAATATATAGGAGCAAAGATTATCCTATATCTAATATGAAAGGAAAAATATTGCCATAGAATGAACAAAATCAATAATTGTACTAGTGAATTAGAAGGGACGTACAAAAGACTGTCAGAATGATAAAGGCATATCCCTATTATATGTAATAGCAGCAAAACTATAAATAATAATAGAAAGAAAAGTGAGAATACTAAAGGAGGTACAAAGCTGATTCAGAATAGGACAGAACACACAAGACCATATATTAACCATGCAAAAGTAATAGAGAAATCTTTAAAGAAAAATAAAGAAGTACGGTAAGTTTTATAGACATGGAAATAGCATTCGATTCAATCGAATGAAAAACTATATGGGAGAGCCTGAAGAAGAAACACGTAAGCGAAGACCTGATAGGTTGACATATAGAGCAGAAAACACTAGAGCAGGATACACGCAGCAAAGATGAAATACCTCAGAAAAACGATAGATGCAAGAAGGACAGACAGAATCAGAAATAAAAAAAAAACTTAAAAAAACCGTTGCTTGACACAATAAAGGAGACAAAGCTTGGTTCGGTCATATAACATTGATGGGCAGTAACACCCAAGTAAAAAGAGTGTGGGAAGCTAAACTCAAAGGGAAAAACAGAAAGACAGACCAATAAAAGAGTGGAATAGCGACAGAGCAGAAATATTACAAAAAAAGGGTACATATTGGCAAGAAGCAACACAAATGGTGAAGAGGACACCTAACGGTAAAATAGGAACGATTATGTTTCATACAATTTAGCTCTACGCTTAATCTTTCTTTTCCAATTACGATTTTTCTGTGTATTTCTGGGGTAATATCTTTATAAAAGCATACCACATTATTTTTTCTAAAATCTCTGTATGGAGTCGTGTTGTCTTAATAAAATTTTGTTGTTTAATATTTATAAGTTTTTTTAAATTTTGCGAGATAACCTTTGGATAGTGTGCTCTCCTATTCCTGATTGACGGTTTTAGAAAAATATTTATAAAACTTTTTTATCTAAAAATATTTAAGACCCGCACCTGACTAAGCTCAAAAGCATATGAAAGCTATATTGCGTAAATCCTTGTTTGTATTAGTTATTTTCTTCATATCAATGAGAATCTCTTGTCATTGGGTGACGGCTTTTCCACCTAGATCTAAATCTACCCCACCGCACCCATCCCACCCCCAACTCCGATCATATATTTCGAGAGCATTAAGAAGTGACACACGGGCCGCGGTCATGCGGAAAACAGCTGGCTATGAGAACGAAAAAAGAAAATGGGAAGAAAAGAATATGGCACGCGAATCTCGAACTCATGATGTTGCTTTCTATCAATTTGAAGGGATTTTTCAGGGGAAATCCTACAGACAATGCTGAGGGTTCTCACTTTTTATTGATTAGTAGTTTCCTGGATCTAATACGGAAATTATAGATTCTGCTTTTAAATATACATAAATTCATAAAAAGTATATTTCCAAAAATTTATAAATTACTATTAAGGGCTGACAAATTTATATCGGAAACTTAAGTTTAGGCTTACAATCATTCTCATCTACGGAATTAACGATAATAAATAGACACATTTTTTATATATCGGTAGCAAACTACATATATATAATCCGATAAACTCTTATTTATATATTTTTATAAAATACTATTTCTGTCAAGAAACTGTTCCATGCTCATTTTTTTATTAACTTTACAGCCAGATATTAGTAGCCTCAGAAAACCAGTAATTTTTTATGTTTCAATGATAAACAATCTAAAAACACTTATATTAGATATAATATATACGATTAGAGCAGGCTTAGTACCATATCTAATATATAAATTTAGGGATGGGACTTAAGCAAACAAAAACACGGCGAAACACATATGTTGAAGATCTACTCTTTCAAAACCGGACAACATATAGGTCAATCTAAAGATTAGAAATCTTTGAAACTGAAATATATAACATAATGGAACTTCTCCTTCTTTTTTTTATATAGACATGACTCTGCGTGTTTTTCAATGTGCCTCTATTTAGTTGTCGTTCCATAATTTTCGTGGTCTTCCTTTTGGTCGTCTTCCTGATGTGGAACCGTCTCTTGCCGTCTTTCCTTCTCTATTTGTTGTTATTCGGCTTTTATGATCGTTCCATTCTGCTCTTCTATTTCTTACCCAGGTCTTCATGTTCTCCACCTTGCATCTACGTCGTATATCTGTACTTCTAGCTCTTCCAATAGTGTTTTACCATTTATTTTTCTAAGTGCTTTTATCTCAGCTGTTCTATGTGCTAACATATTTTTTGCCCTCTCTGTGCCAGGTTGTGTTTCTGCCGCGTATGTCATTATTGGTCTGATGACTGTTTTATAAATTCTGCTTTTAATTTTTTTTCTGATACTTTTATTTCTCCCTATTGTTTCATTTAAGCAATCCGCGGCTCTGTTTGCTCTATTCACTTGATATTCCACTTCTGTTTCGAGCTTTTCGTTGCTAGATAATGTGATGCCTATATATTTAAACTCCATCACTTGTTTTATTATTTGACCTTCCAGCTCCAATTTACATCTTAGAAAATTTGCTGTTATAACCATGCCTTTTGTCTTTTTTGGGAAAATTAACATGTTAAATTTTCTGTCGGTAATATTAAATTCGTGCAACATAAGTTGTAAATCATCATCACTTTGAGATAGTAGTATTACGTCTTCTGCATAGCAGATTATATTAAGTTAAGGCCATATTATCAGCATAGATAAAGCGTTTCGTTCCAGGTTTGTTTAATAAGTCGTTTGTATATATGGTATAAAGAAGGGGTATTTTTCCTTACAAGAAAACAGTTAAATACTTAGGGATACATCTGTATCCCTAAGTATTTAACTATATCTCTGTTTTTTTTTTTCTGTATCCCTGTTTAAAATATTATATATATATATATATATACGGTTATATATATATATATAATATATTTACCAACAAAACAAAAGTAAGCACAAGAAAAAAAAAAATTCAATATGACATTTAAACCATGGTCAAAAAATGAACCTTTCGTGTAGACAGAAATAAGAAAATCTCAATAAACTCCCCATTTATCATTGTCTGAGGAAATGTTCGCTTTTTTGTGATGTTTAGATACACTCTGTTCCGGGGAAGTTCTTGTTTAAGTTGTATCTTTGCTTATTCGCATTTCTATCGTATTTCTCAGTCCTTAACGACATTCCAATCGTTACGAAGTCGGCTTAAAGGCTTTCCCTAGATACTGAAACAGCTAATAGCTATCACTCTAAGTGAGATGTAATGTTGTTTTAGATACAGCCAGTGTTAGCACTGTTAACTGTATTAATGCTTTGGCCTTTTATCTATATGTAAATGGAAGTTTCGATTTCTGAGATAAAAAGTTGTTGATTGGATACCTGCTTTTGTGAGATACGAAAATGAGTTCGGGGTGGTCATTTTAAACGTTAAAAGAATTTAAAAAAAGGCAATTTAAAAAAGTTTGGTGCAAAAAAAACTCAATTATCATTTTCGTAATAAAAATTTTGAGCTCTATAATTTTCTTTTGGCTTAATAAAAAACGTATATTTCATATTAAAAACAGATTAGATTGGATTTTATGAGAAGATGTCTATAAATCGCCAGAGCGGACAGAATAAGAATAGAGTAAATATGAAACAGAATGGAATGCTTAATTTAAAAAAAGTTTGAAAACAGAGCCTTGCAGTTGTTCGAGCATGTACAAAGAATGCCAGAGCACAGGTTGCCGAAAAGAATATTGGACTGGGACCCACCGGGAAGAAGGCGGAGTGAAAGATTTGCTATAAGATGGAAAACGTACATAGAAAATGTTATGATAGGTAGATATTTCAGAGAAGGTGATTGGGAGAACAGTGCTGTGGAGGACGAAAATGGTCAACTCGTAATAGGAAAACGCCGAAAAAGAAGAAAAAGAAAACTAATGGATCGGTTTCTAAGGATACATTGAAATGGACGAATTACCAAGAAAAAATTACTAGAGAGAATAACAATGGAAAAATAATTCTTTAAAATAATATAGAACGATAAGAACAAGAGAATTTTATAAAATTTTTTGATTTTATAGATATACAGATGTGTACCTACAAGGCAGCACCTGGAGGAATTAAAATGTTGGATATATTTGGTTTTATCTCGTAACTGTATTGAATACTTGAGATTAAATTTTTTTAATAAAATATCGCCATTGCTATCGCGGTATGGGCAGTCAGTCATAAGTATCGAAAACGAAAAATTCCACGCGATAAAAAATGTCCTAAACTTTCAGTTTTCAATTTAAAACCCTAGCGACAGTTAAATGATGAAGGAAGTTTACGGAATTATATTTAAAACCGCTTTTTAATTTTGACACTAAGTGGAGGTGCGAACTGAACAGAAGGCACCTGGCATTTGTTAAAAGTCCTTAATTAAAGTAGACGCTGAATGCCCGCCATGAAAGAATGCAAAATTAGCTTCGTTTCTAATTACGCAACGACGATATCTTAATCTCGAAGTTGCAGAAGTTATCGAACACATCTATCACGCTGTTGGTGGCTACAATGCGTAATTTATAGCTTCAATTACGATTGGAAAATATTACAATGTCCGAAACTATTTACTTTCCATCTCTTTTCGCAGAATACAATGTTAATATAAATAAAAACATAAGAATTGATGTTTTCTAAAATTTCACAAGCTTTACCACGATATCCACATACGGATATTCATATAGGGGATATTAATGCACTCTGTAAAAGTGGTGTAGGGCTCTGTAGATTAATTTGGATTGCAGTAGGACATGGATATCCATACGGTGATATCGTGGTTAGCCATTTTTTTTTAAATATTCCCAGAATAATGTAAACAGCTCAAGGTCGACGTTCAGTCTGGTGGCAACCGAACGCAGCGGCAAGATATTTATTTAGTTCACGTTTTGAGTTTGCTGAGAAAGCACATGTTCTTTTTCTTGCTAGGTACTTAATTGTGTTTATTATTAGTAAAAATTAGCTAAATGATGAAGAAACTACAAGAAGAATATACCAAGGCTGGTCTAGATATTAACCTCGCGAAAACACAATACCTATCTACAAGTGAAGAAGACATAGAAGATCTACAGATTGATGACAACGTAACAATCAAAGGAAAGGATAAATTCAAATACTTGGGGTTTATAATCACGAAAAAGGCAACAACAGAGGAAGAAATTACACAAAGATTAGGACAAACAAGAACAGCAATCCGACAACTTAACTCAGTATGGTGGGATAGACACCTAAATATGAAGACAAAAACGCAGATTTATAAAACATTAGTGCGAAGTATTATGACATATGGAGCTGAAAATTGGATCTTAAACAAGAAAACCAGCAGTAAGATAGTAGCAACAGAGATGGAATGCCTGCGAAGATGCTGCAGAGTAACAAGAATGGATAGGAGAAGTAATGACGAAATAAAGCAAAGAGCATCAATAGAAACAGACATACTAACATATATAGAACAAAAAAGACTAAAGTGGTATGGACATGTAAGAAGAACTAGCGACAGCAGATGGATAAAGAGAATAACCGAATGGAGCCCCATAGGAAGGAGGAAAAGAGGACGATCCCGAAAATCCTGGAGGAACGAAGTAGACGACGCCATGAGTAAGAGAGGCCTAAACAATGGAGAATGGGACAACAGAGAGAGATGGAAACGGTTGAGCGAGGGAAGACAGTGGATACTGTAGAATCCCTGAATATATACATTAGTAAAAATGGATTCGGATCTCGAGAGTGAAAGTGATTTGAGTTATGAAATTTATAATAGTGACTTCGAGAGCTATTCAGACAGCAATTATTCATCAACGGATGAGGAAGAAGTCATTGATGAGGTACAAATGAGCGGCTGGACAGCTGTTACGGATCCGTTTGATGATAAACTTCCAAAAGATATACCCGAATTTCGCTTTGACTATAACTTTCACCCAGCTATTGACTTTCAAGATTGTATGGAAACTGTAAACTGTTTTGAGTCATTTGTAAGAGCAGTATTGTTAAAAAACTATGCGAATGGACCGATTAGAGAGCTGATAAATATTTTAATTATAATCCACACACCGCCATGAAAGTTTTTGGTCTTACTTCTACACCAGTGACTACAGAAGAAATTTATGTATTTATAGCGCTTTATTGTCTAAGTGGATTGACAAGTGTCCGCAAATTTCAAATTATTGGAGTACAATAAATATATTTACTGGTCCTCCAGTTTTTCATAAATCTGTTATGAGCCGAAATCGCTTTTTGGCAATTCTTAAATTCCTTAGATTTTCACCATCAGAACTTATCAAAAGTAATGCACCGTTTAGCAGACTAGACATTTTTATGTCTATATTTGTAGGTAATTGGTATACATCCGTTCGACTTTGCGAATCATGTTTTGTTCGCAAGGATCTGCTCCTTCTAGTTACCTACAAGGACAAGAAAGACGTTTATCTGCTTACCAGTAAACATACTGTAAGATTTTGCGAAAAAGAACGATATGTTGTACCTAGGAGGAAATGTTCTCTATTATAACAAACCGAAACATATTGAATTCTACCATCAAAATATGGGATCAGTTGATGCAGTAGACCAAGATGTTAAACCGTACAGTCTTTTACGGAAATCCTACACGTGGTTCACCAAAATAGGTTTGCACCTTTTAAATCTTATGCTATTGAACTCCAATGTATTTTACAGCCAAACCCATCAAAAACAAGTTTCAATGTATAAATATACAAAACTCTGCTGCGGGGAGATACTTCTGAAATATAGTAAAGGATATAAAGGAAACCGCTGCATGCAATGACCGATTTTCCAAAAGAAGTTGGACAAAAGAGGGCTCTAGGAAAATTTGTGTAATTTATAAAAGACGTGGAATGCGTAAGCTAACGAGAAATTGTTGCATTGCTTGCCCGGACAAACATGGACTTTGCTCAGCGGAATATTTTGAAAGTTTCCATAAGTAATAAAAATAATTTTCTTTTATTTTTTGCTTTGTTCTGAACATAATTAAATTGTTCACTGTCTTTTTTTATATATTTTATTTTTTAATATTTGACGTGACTTTATAAATTATACATAGATACATTTTAATGATATCCAGATGTGGATATTTTGGTAGTACAATTGATATCCAAGGTTGGATATACTGGTACACCCAAATATGTGGATATTCTGGTAAACACTATAAATTGTCATATACATTTAAATTGCTTCAAACATTTTTTGGCCTCCATAGGTGAATCTCTTCTATTATACATCATAATTATCGTAAAATGTATTTTCATTACAAAACTTTTGCTGGTATACAGCTCCCTACCTCAAAAAATGTCCTGGAGCGAAAGGGTTTTACAATAGTGGTACACAAAAATTTGAAGCTGGAGAATTTGTTAGGTTTGTATTATTTTTATAGTTAGTGAAAATGGTTACAGTTTGAAATCATATTTAATGAATCGATGATTTCCAATTCTAAAAAATCGAATGAAATTAAATTTGAAAGTGACTATGAATGTAATAGTAGGAACAGCAGTACTTCAGAACATCGCGATAGAAAATAAAGACTTGTTTCCTGTAGATCATAATCTAAATCAACAAGAAGACAATTTAATTAAGGCCATAAAAAGGGAAAAAAGGAAGACAATTTCTCTCAATTTCAAGGAAATTTAGATAATGAAAGGCATTAATGTGAATTATTTATTAGACAACATTTTGCAAAACTAGATTTACAACTACTAAAAATATATTTTTTAATGAGCCAATTGTATTTTTGAGGTAATTTTGCTTAATTTATATTATTTAACATATTTTTTTAAATAAATTTTTAGAGCAATTTTTATTTAAAAAATAATAGTTTATTTAAGAAAAAATGTCTATTTTCCGTTTTCTCCACTTATTCCATTTATCGAAGCCATAAAAGTTACTTAGTGAATCGCATTTTATACCGTCCTCTTAAAGTGTGCACTATCCACTTTTTGTATCAATTTATTGCAGCAATCATGGAAAATAAACTCGATAAAACAAAGCAAGCAGGATACCCAAAAATAACTTAGCGCGGAGTAAACGAAACGTTATTCAAGTTTCCTGCTTAGCTGCCCCTTTCCGTTCCCGATTCCCGAACTCAACGGGGACGCTGCTAGGGACTAGCCAGTGGCGCGTAGCTAACTAAATCTTAAATCTTTAGCTTTTTTAATAAGATATCTCTTAAATAAATCATTTTTATCACTATAAGTTATTACCAAATTTATTCAAAGATGAATAGAATACTTTAAAATATAAAGAATATACTTACAGATTTTACCATGAAACGCTTGCAAGATAATAAATGAAATGGTAAGAAAAATATAAATTTAAGTATTACGGATCAAGATCAAGTAGATCAAGACAAAAGGAAATGATACTGAAACACAATATCAAAATAATAATCGACAACGCATTCATAAAAAGCATTATAGCTTACAGCTCTAGAAGTAAAATAAAAAGCAATAAATTTCTATGGACAAAGACCAAAGGCAATGAATACTTACCTAAAATTGACAAAAACATTGTAATTATCATTTAGATGTACCTTACACTTAAATCTGGTCGTTTAAGACCAATTTTCAATTCTAATATAATCTAACTTACTATAAAAATCTAACTTCGTTATCACTTCAAATGATTTAGTTGTTTTAAGTCATCTACTAATATTTGTGTTATTCATAAATATATATTCATCAGCTCAAACAGGCCCTAGAAGTCCAAGGCTTTAATGGTTCTCTTCTATTTCTTCTTATCTTTTACTATGCTTTTCCAGTTTTGTACTACTAAAAATCCAAAGTCTTCTTTTCTCGATTCCATGTATTTTCATCGTGGTCGTCCTCTTTTTCTTTTTATGCTAGCTTCAGTATTTATTAATTCTTTGGGGACTCGTCCTTCCTGCATTTAACTACGTGTCCGAGCCATCTTAGTCTTTGAACTTTCGCAATGTTTGAAATTTTTTGTTGTTCATATATTTAAATTATTTCATTAGTTGCTCTTCTTCTCCAGATATCTTTTATACCTACATAATTCTTCTGAGGATCTTTCGCTCAATCTGTCTAGCTTCAGTTCTATGGTTTTGCTTAAGATTCAGGTCTCGCTAGCATAAAGCACTGTTGGTCGGATAACCGTTGTATAAATGCTTTTTTTTTTGAATATTTTGGAAATTTCTTTGATCTCAAGATCTTATTTAGACTTGCACCACTTTTACTACCTTTAGCCATTCATTTTTAGATTTTTTGAGTTTCTGCATTTCTATTTGTTAACGTTACTCGCAAATAATCAAACCTCATCATCTCCATATACTTCGTTTTCTCCTAATTTAATTCCATCCCATACTTTCTGGCTTTTCTCTCTTTTAAAGAAAAGTATTTTAAAAACTTCTCTTAATTCTGTTGTTCTTGTTATTAGGGCAAGGTCCTCCGCGTATTCTACGCATTGATGTGTGTGGTGGTAGATTGAGCCTTTAGTGTGAATATTGCATTCCCTTAAAATTTTTCCCTTAAAATTTTAGATTGAAAAATACAGTAGGCAGGGGGGTCACCTTGTCGTAAGACTCTAGTGGTGTTAAAGCTGTCGGTGATATGACCTTCTATCCTAACTTTACTTTTGGTTTCGTTGAGAAGGGATTTAGTTACATACGCTTGTCGAAAATCAACAAACAATATGTTTAGTCACAGACTAGTCACACATTCATATGAGCTAACCAGGATCTGTTTAAATGTAAAAATTTGGTCTATTGCTGATCTATTTGCTCTAAATCCAGCTTAGTATTCACCCAGTTATCCTCAATTTTAGCATTAAGTCTATTTCTGATCGCTAGAACTGCATAGACAGTTACACGGACTATTGTACATAAAATGATAAAGGGTTGGATTGGATTGGATTGTCCGGCGCCGAACCGTGGGAAATAAATCAAATAAAGAATTAAAAAATTAAGACCATGGAAATTAACTATTGAATACACTGTTGTCAGTTCACTAGGCTATATAGGGTAAGGAGTGAAGATCATGTGAAGTCAAAAGACTAAACTGGTATAGACATCTGCAAAAAATGTCTGAAATAAATGGATACAAAAAGATTTAGAAAACTAGACACCACCCTCTAGAAGAAAACGAGGTAGACCAAGATGAGGTAGACCAAGAGAGAGGATGTCGAAGGTGCAATGACAGGCAGAGATTTAAAAATTGAAGATTTTTGCTGCGGAAAACGTTGGAGGTTAGGATCCGAGAAACAGACCAGCTGTAGAAAACTCACCTATTATATTATGGAGAACTTATGGGGATCTTCGTACCGTATAAAATATGTAAGAAAAAAGTTGAAACAATTTAATGCTTTCTAATAAACAATATTTTTGTTTTTTTTTGCGGTGTGTAAATATACAACGATGAAGGTTGGTAGTTAAGATTTCTTTCCTAGATGGCGCTAGAAAATATTCCTGTCAAACTGTGTTTCCGTGTAAAGTGTATTCCTAGCCTTTTAATAGATTAGATATATAGAATTTCTTGCACTCACTTTACTGCCAATATATCCAAAATATTTTAGGTTTCACATTTTTATTGTAAACCATAGTTCTAGTTTATTATTCATTCGTCTGAGAACTTCCTTGTTGATACTTCGATTAACGATATTGTGATAATTATTCTATATACCCACATTTCATATGGTTGTATTCTCTCTTCCATAGCATCTTAATAATACAGGGTGGTACAACAAAACAAAATATATACAAAATATTCCCATCACCCTTTCTAATTTGAAAATATTTTTAATATAAGCAATCTTAAACGTCAAGGTTTTTAGGTTACGTTTTGGAACATGAAAGACAGATTGGTATCAGATACTTTTTTGATACTTATTTTTATTATATAGAACATGTACTTTCCCACCCTTTCTCAATATTCTTTTCTTTATTTATTATTTAAATTCAACAATAAACTGCTTTGGTTACTTTATTTTAAAGTGCTATAAATTATCATGGCATTAAAATATTAACATATAATTAACGTACTGCATTGTAAGAGTATTGGAGTGCATTTTATTAGGACCTCCTTTACGTCGCGTCGTACGTTACAGGTCCGCCTATGAAGATAGGGACAACGCATATCGAATGTTCGAGCCACACTTTTGGTAAACAATATCCTATTTAATTGCTTTTACAGTCTCCTGCACTCTTTTGCCTAAGTACACTTCCCCATTTCACTTCGACAGTAAACACGTCCAATCAGCAATAACTTTATCCATCAAATATCAGTACAGCAGCGCAAGTGGAAAATCTGAAAGATATGCTGAGATTTTGAATAAGAGGATTTTTCATTATGAAAGGGTTACTTTTTTATTTATTCTGTTAATTATTAGATTTTAAATAATCCTATATATACTTTTAAGAAGTTTAAAAAATGTTAAAATGAAGGTAGCAATATCATATGTCAAAAAAGCACAATTTTATTACAGTATTAGTTTGATCATTAAATATTGTGGAATTAACCTGACCTTGTAGCATTTTTAGGTTCATAAAGTACTAAAAAATTCTAATTTACTTACTACTACTTTTTACAAACAAAAGTAACTGTTCCGCAGTTTTCTTTTTTTCTTTCCTCATGTCTTTTATTATTTTTTGTTTTTCAGAATTGTATAAAGGGCCTGCGTAGCGCAAGCGGTAGGATGCTTGCCTCGCACGCCGGTGGTCCGGAGTTCGAATCCTACCGCCGGCAAGAACAACTAGACATTTTTAAAAATGTCTATAGGCCCCAGGTCGACTCAGCCTGAATAAAATGAGTACCTTGGGTAAAACCAGGGGTAATAATAGGCGGTTGAAGCGTAGCACTGGCCATGTTACCTTTCTTGTATACCGTAGGCCCTAGATATAGCAGACTACCCTGCTATACTCCCAAAGCCGCGAGGCGGTATAAAACGGGAGACTATTATATTATAAAGGTAGACATTTGCTAGCTTTCGTATTATCATTCCTACTAACCTTCCATTATTATTCGTAATAACCTCTCATCGTTATTATTCTTATATAATTGTTCCATAATCTTTTTTGTCCTTCTGACTTAGTCTTACATCTTACAAGTTATCTTCTTTCCTCAGTAGCCTCAGTCCTGAAACATCTGGTCTTCTTATTTATTGTCTTGTATACAATCACTACCGATAATTGTATAAAAGTACCAGAGTCGACGGTAAATATAGGAAATATTCTTTAAAAACCCTTTTTTCCTACTTTTACCGGTAATTGTATACATTTTCCAGAGGATCTTGGTAAATGTAAGAAATGCAAACTGTAACAATCGACGAGCAAGCGCAATCCCTTTTAGTCTGCAGTGTTGATTGAGACATCAAAAGTGTTTCTATCCCGATTTGGCAAGTGCTATGTGTTTTTAATTAACAATAATGTTACCTACCTATCTTTGAAGTGTTTTCTTTACCGACATAACGTTTTGTATTAACCCACCTACATACGGAAGTGTAAATTACATTATCGTAGAACTGATTATTTTTTATTTAACAATGAAAGAGCGTTTTAATACAAAATATTTGAAGCTGTTGAAATTTATTTGAAGCTAATAGCTGTTGAAATTTATTGTTTTTATTTTATAATTTTATATTTTTACCGCTGGTCCTTTACCGGTAAAAGTAGATAATTGAAAATAATTTCCTACATTTACCATCGACTCTGGAATTTCGAGTTTGTAGATTAAACCTTAATACGATACTTTGTCGAAGACCTTAGCTACCTCTAAGAAAAGTGTAGAACAGACTTTCTTTTCTTGTAATGATTTTTTAATTGTGTTTTTAATTCTGTGTACCTGATTAATCATCATCACGTAGCGCTACAACCCTGGGTGGGTCTTGGCTGACTGTACAACTTTTTTCCAATTTGTTCGGTCTTCCATCAACCTTGAGTCAAACGGAATGTTCATTTTCCGGAGATCTGCTTGGATGTTATCTCTCCATCGCATTCTGGAACGTCCGAGTGGTCTTTTGCCTGTGGGAATCTCCTCCCATACCAGTTTTACAAGTCTCTCGTTATGCAGTCTGTGCACGTGGCCTGCCCATCTTAGTCGCTTTGATTTAATTTCTTCGACAATATCGGCGTCATTGTAGAGTGCTTTTAATTCGATATTGGTCATCTTATACTGGTTTGTGGTGATGTCATGGTGAGGTCCGAATATTTTTCTAAGTATTTTTCGTTCAAAGCGTCTGAGCTTTTCTTCGTTTGCTTTGGTCATGGTCCACGTTTCGCATCCGTATGTTATTACAGGTCTGACGATGGATTTATAGATTTTTATCTTTGAACTTCTTGTCAGATTTTTTGATTTTATGAGCTTATCCAGTGCGAATAGACAGCGGTTTGCAGATTGGATTCTGTCTTTTATTTCTTCAGTAACATCGTTGTCAGCTGTGATTGCGGCCCCCAGATACTTAAAACGTTGTACTCTTTCGAAATTGAAGGTGTTGACCGTCACATTTTGTCCTATTCTGTCTCTTGCGTGTCGTTCTATTTATACACATATATTTCGTCTTTTCTTCATTAATCTTCAGCCCTACTTCACTTGTTGCTCCTTCTACCTTGTTGAAGATGTCTTTCGTGGATAGGATGGAGTCTCCTACGAGATCTATGTCATCTGCATATGCGAGTCATAGCTTGGGACCTTGAACCGATAGCAATTCTGTTTTTATTTCGGCCGACCTCATGGCTTTCTCTAATACAAGGTTAAAAAGTAGTGGAGATAACGCATCACCCTGTTTGAGTCCACTGTTGATTTCAAAGTTGCCAGACAGTTTATTGTATAAGGAAACACCCCTGTCAGACTTCATTAGAATACAAAGATTGCAATGGGCCGGACATGTGATACGAATGGGAGAGGCTAGGCTACCAAAACGAGCACTGAACGCCAGAATGCAGGGAAAGAGACCAGTTGGAAAGCCAAGAAAGCGCTGGGAAGACACAGTAAGCAGCGACGCACAAGCACTTTTAGGAGTCCGTGTATGGAGAAGAGCAGCCACAGACAGACAAGGGTGGAGGCAAAAAATAAAGGAGGCCAAGGCTCATTTTGGGCTGTAGTGCCGTAGAAGAAGAAGAAGACAGTTTATTATTTACACGTACTTTAGATATTCCACCCTCCATACATACTTTGGTCATCCGAATGAGTTTCTTTGATATTGAGAACTCCGCCATGGCATTCCATACTTGGCTTCTTTCTACGCTATCATATGCCTGTCGAAAATCTATGAAAATATTGTGTATGGGTCTGTAATACTCCCATCCATTTTCTAGAAGTTGTCTCAGCGTGAATAGTTGATCTATTGCTGATCTGTTTGCCCTAAAACCGGCTTGACCTGATTAATCACATAATGTTTATTTCTAAAACCGAATTGATGGTTTGAAATCATTATTTTCTCTTCTATTATTGGTTTCATTTTCAGTTTCAGTTTCTTAAAAAGCTTCGACATCACTGTTAAAAGTGATATTGGCCGCTATGAGGAGACTTCATTTGGTGATTTCCCTGGTTTTAGTATCATTATAATCTCAGCTATTTTCCATTAATTTGTGACATATCTCAATCTACATATAGCATTGATTATGTTGGTCAATTTTACTATGGCTTTACGAGGTAGGTTTTTTAGTAATTCTTTAGTGATTAGATCGTATCCTGGTGCTTTCTTCGGATTTATGTTATCTTTTATTTCATCAGCTATTTTCTTCTGGAATATTGGTCTGATTCTCTTTTCTTCTTTAGCGATAAGATCTAATATAAGAAAAATAAGAAGGAGAAAATGGCAAAAGCTGAAAAAGAACTCTTGGTTAATTAAATATCCGTGAAATCTTTGCAATCTGCCTCTAAATATAAAGCTTAGACTTTAAGTACTTAACTGTTATGTGTTTTCAACTCTGCTGTACGGAGTAGAGGCGTGGACACTGACATAAGCAATACAGTATTCAAAGTGTGGTGTTATCACTGGATAGTACCCATTCCTTAGGTGTGTAGAGTTATCAACACAAATGTTTGATAAAAAGTAAATCAAATAATAGTCTCCATAGCTAAACTGGATGTGGAGTAAGACAGGGATCCGTATTGTCGCCAATTCTTTTCTACGCCTACTCCGAAGAGGTCCTGAAAAAAGCTCTTGAGGGTGAAACAGCTGGAATAAAGGTAAATGGAGTTCCCATTAACAACATTAGATATGCGGACGACACTGTGATTTTAGCCGAAAACATTGAAGATCTTCAGAGACTGGTGACCAGAATAGCAGAGTATGGAAAAGAGTATGGTCTAACAATGAATGTCAAGAAGACGAAATTTATGAGAATATCGAAAACTCAAAGAAATAACGAGAATCTTCTAATAAACGAAACCAACGTCGAACAAGTGGACAAATATGCATACCTGGGAACAATGATTAACTCCACAAATGATTACAATCAGGAGATAAAAATAAGAATAGAAAAGGCTAGAGCAAATTTCAACAAAATGAGAAGAGTTCTATGTACCAGGGATTTAAAACTGGAACTAAGAGTTAGGTTGGCGAGGTGCTATGTTTTTTCGACCTTATTTTATGGAATGGAATCTTGGACCTTGAATGCTACATCAATGAAAATACTGGAGTCATTTGAGCTGTGGGTGTACAGAAGAATTCTGAAAATATCATGGACAGAACACGTCACAAACAAAGAGGTTCTGAGAAGGATGAACAAAGAAATGGAAATTTTAAATTCAATAAAAACAAAAAAATTGGAATATCTCGGACATATTACACGTGGAGAGAAATACACCTTGCTCCAACTGATCATGTAGGGAAAGATCCAAGGAAAGAGAAGCATAGGGAGGCGTAGAATGTCATGGCTGCGCAACCTGAGAGAGTGGTACGGATGTACATCAAATGAACTTTTCAGAGCAGCCGTCTCAAAAGTTCGAATAGCTATGATGATTGCCGACCTCCGCCGCGGAGATGGCACTTGAAGAAGAAGATAGCTAAACTGAGAAAACTAATAATTTTGGGCATCTGATAAGAAACAAGAAAAAATTATTGAGGTTTTAATGCAAGCTAAATAATTAAAAGAAGGAAGAGGGTAGGCGGCGAATCTCGTGACTAAAGGATCTCAAACAGTGGACTGGTAAAATATTATCAGAATTATCAAAAAATGGTATTAATTATATAGGTATACATACTCCAAGATCTTACTTAAAACATTGGCTCATACGAATAATGGTTTTATCCATTCATAATAGAAATCTTAAACTTTATTCGTTAGATGTGACGGCAATGATTTTGAATGACAGATTGAGCACAAGAAATAGCTTACCAAGATTGTTAATTCACCATAGGAAGATTGTTAATCAATTTTTTTAATTATTTATAATTAATACTATTGAAATAAATGCATTAAGTGACTTATTTTCTCGATTATGCCTTAGATTTATTTTAATTAATATAAACAACAAATAATCGTATAGCAACCCAGCTCAAGAGGGTCAGAAAGTAAAAAATTGAAAATTCAGTAATTTGATTTGATAACAAATTGGTGTGTACTGTGAAAATATTATTGAAAAATAACGTAAGCTTTTCTGTTAAAGGTTGGATAATATGTGGACCGGGCTCGAAAAATTTCTAATAATTAAATGTGAAGATAAAACTTTTATCTATTGGGCAATATACTGATAAAATTATTTTGTTTTTGTTATTTATTTGTGGCACATTGTGTAGCACCTGCAACGATTTGGGAGTAAAAATTAATTATAATATAAATATTTTTAAAATGTCGAAAGAAGTGTTTATTTGTTTGCAATTTGTTGCAGTTGACAGAATATTCCATAAAAAATCGAAAAAAACTATCATTAGAAACCACAGATGATACCGGACCACGAGTATTACGGGAATAAGTCATCAATGCCATCAAAAACATAAAAGAGGGCAAAGCTACTCGACCAGATGATGTGCCCATCGAATTATTAAAACTCACTGATGAAGATGTTATTAATATGGGGCACAATCCCCAGACAATGGCTGCAGTCGAACTTTATGGCAATAGCTTTATTGGGTCACATACACATTACACATTAAAACATTTTTTAAAATAATACACAGTGGAATTGTTAAAATTCTTGAATATGAAATTAGTTACACACAATTTGGCTTTAGAAATGGTATAGGCACAAGATGTGCTTTGTTCGGCTTGAATATGCTGTCCCAGAGGATTGGAATCAAACTCCAAGGTAAGAGTTGACAAGCAGAACATTCGAGATGTCAAAATTCAGAGAGAAGTCTGCCATGATTGCCTGCTGTTACCACTACTCTTCAATGTCTACAGCGAAGCACTATTTAAAGAAGCGCTCTCAGATTCAATAGAAGGTATATCTATCAATGGAGAAGTTTTGAATAACTTTCATTTTGCAGACGATACAGTAATAATGACGGATAACAACAATGATATACAGAACGTAATTTAACGCCTTAATAAATGCTGTGATGGTTGAAGATATTGTAATTTAAAATGTGGATACCTACAAATACTTAGGAACATGGATAACATCAAATGTTGACCAAGCCAAAGAAATAAGTTTCTTTGTTATCGATATATAAGGTTAGGACTACGCCTAAGGATGCTTCGATGTTACGTATTCATTACTCTTCTTTATGGCTTGGAAGCATGGACATTAAAACAAGTGCATCTGAATAAGTTGGCCGCCTTTATTTAAATTTTGGCTTCCGAATTATTAAGGCCAGATATGAAAAAGCGTTTTATAGATTTTCGAATAGCTTAGGAGTTAAACTTTATAATAGTTTAGAGTTTGGATACTTGGATGGACATTTTACAACAAACAAAAAATTGTTTACCTATTTGTCTGCAGTGGTCCAATTTATATGTATAATTTTTTTATTTTTTTTATATACCTTAACTTGCTCAGCACCTATGGCCACTTGCACGTGGACAATTACAAAAACAGTACATGTAGTGCAACATTCAAGAACTCCATTTATTTGGTTATAGAAATAAGTTATAGAAATGAGTTATGAATAGAGTTGAAACGTTAAAGTTTAAGGTGATCATTTGTTAAAATGTGGGTGGGAGACATTGGAGGTCGTTTGCTAAATTTAATGGTTTTAGATTTAATGAAGAATTTAAAATCGGTTTTAGTATAAGAAGATGAGAACAAACCGTTTACAGAGACTTTGAATGTCGATTGAAACAAAAGATTTTGAATACAATGAAATATATTTCCGTTAATATTATGTTGCTTTAGTTTGGCGATTATAACTTATCAACTAATCGTGTCACATGCCCCCTTGATTTCAAATACGACAACAGTTACTTCAACCTTGTTATTTATTGAGTTGGCGATGTCACTCTAGAGATTGGCGATGTCACAAGGTTGTCGCCAATAGATCTCTGTCGTCGAAAGCTCGATTGTTCTTTAAGAATGATTTTATTATTATTTTCTCGAGTATTTTACTCCTTGTGCAGATAAGAGATATAGGAATGTAAGAATCGGGGGAAGAGGCAGGTAGTTAATTTTTTTAATTGGTAATATCATTAACGTTCGCCATTCAATCAAGAAAAAAATATTTTATTATAAATTTGGAAAATTTTTTGGAAACGTGGATATTATAAACACAACGATATCAAACCACCTGGCCTGCTATTAACAGCATTAAAGAGGGCAACGCTGCGGGACTAGCCCTATTTCTACTCAGAATTTTTGAAAATTATGGACAAAGACGCAGTAAAAAGGCAAGAGGGTCTTAGAAAGTAGACTTCCTGGCTGGTCAATCTTAAGAAATGGACTGGTTTAACTGATCTATTTTAAGATGCCAATAGTTGTGAATGGGCCAACAAGGAGATAGCTTTAGAAGAAAAAAATGTAGATCACCAAGGCCAGAAGCTGTGTCTATAAAGTTTAAGATCAGATTTTAGTGCAGAAAAGAGGAGTTAGAGAATTAGAAAAATAGAGAGATAAGCATAAAGGGTTAGATCTGGATTCGCTGCCCAATTTTGCTGTCAGAACCTTGGCGATATTATTTTTTATCAGTGATAATCTTTTAAACCTTTAACCTTTTTTATTTTCAGACTTGGTTCGGACTGGTGTTTCACTTCTTGAGGAGATGTATTATCTATATGCGGTTTGTTACTTAATTTAATAGTGTGTCTTGATTTGGCTCTTACTCTTTTTAGGAAAATAAGGTTCTGCTCACATTTGATTCTGCAGATTTTTCCTACTGCATAACTTTTTCGCAAGACGAGCTAGCAGCACTGCAAGATATTTTGTAACTATGTATTCTCATCTATTACCGTCTGTTAGTATATGATTAAGTCTGGAATAAATATAAATAATAGGTCCATTCATCCAGATTTAGCTATACGGCTCACACTGTTTTATTTTTCTCAAGGAGAAAATTCACCCGTCCCAGATACCTACGGTATCCGAAACACCTACATCAAAAACATTAAGCTCTAAGGGTACTCTTTATGTAGATAACTTGATATGCCGGAGTATTCCAAAAAACTTTCTACCTGTCTTTATTTCGATATCAGTACTACGTTCGTTATAGTCTTACTAGAGATTTCCACTAAGATTTATCTATTTTATGTCCTCTAGGAGGTTTTTCGGGATGACACGAGTACTATAAAGAATAAAATGTATTATCTGGGTACTTTACTATCTCCATTGTCTTGATTTGTCTTTCATTTTTATCTCAAGATCTCTTTACTTGATGATCCTCTGGTTATATTTGACACGTTGATTATTGTTGTTAGTGTTGTCTAGTTAATTTTTAAAGTATTATGAGGTCCAGTCTGCTGTGTGCCACTGTTTGATCTGTGAGCATAGTTGTCATTCTCGAGCATACTGTAAGGAACATATTTATTTCTTATTTTTGCTAATATTTTCCTTGCCAATGCTGTATCACATTCTGGTATTACTTTTCTCTGGACCTTTTTTCCTTCGAAATATTACACTAAAGTTTTCTCGTTTTTCTTGAATGTTTTCCTAAAGCAGCTACATATCTTAATATCGTATGATTTACATCTTAGAATTAGATACTTGTAATTAAATATTTCTGCTTAATGAAATTACAAAAAAATTAGTCCACTATCCCATATTGTAAAACCATTTATAATTGATATATTTAAATAATAAAATAATGAAATAAATAATAAAAACTGGTAAATTCGCCCCTGGACTATCGAAACGAGTAGCTGGAATAAGAGAGCATAAAGAGAAACGTCTGATAATGAGTAACCGTTGCGTTTATTTCTCACAAACGGATTAGTCCACATTTCCCTAACCGCGCAACTCTACCCGGCTTGTTTGTGTTTGGCTTTCGGAATCCATCTGTAAAACAAATACTGCTGTTAGCCAGCGCTCTTATTGTCTTTTTGTTATAGAAATAAACGGCGGAAGAGAAGAGCGGCCATTTTAATTCGACGCTAAACAAAAGCCTAATTCGGTTATCGGAACCTGCAGAAATATCAAAGTCTCTTGTTTTTCTTTTTTCTTGGCTGCCAAAGCGGCCCTCCCCTCCTGCCTTCTGTCTCCTATCTTCATCGTTTTGTTTACCTTCATAACTTGATCACTCGATCTCAATAGCGATACCTAATATTCGGAAATATTTTAATTTTTTTGACCAGCCAAATATACACGTTACTTATGAATTGATATAAACTGTCATTAGTTTTCATTTATTAATCAGAAATTAGTTAAGTAGGTGCAATATTATACTATTATTCTTGCGAAGAGAATTGAATTCATCTAAAAAGAGTTTATTATAATTACAGTACAATATTCATGGAAAAATAATGTAACAAAAAGAGAAACAAGAACAATGGTAATTCTTATACAGTATTATTTGTTTGACAATTGTGTCATGTAATTTCTTAATGTCAATGATACTTAACTTCAAACAATTATTCATCCTAAAACTATTGATGCCGTGAAAGTATTCTAGAAAGTGCATATAGCCTAACACAGAATCTAAAACCTAACGATCTGACTGGGCATCAAGAAATTTTGAAGATTGTCCGAAATCCATGAAAAATTGTGGAAAGTTTATCTTGAATATTTTATTTGATTTTTTAATAACTCTTTTGTATGCCTGTTTGGGAAAAATTTATAATATTACAAACCAATAATAATTTTTTCCACAAAAACAATAATTCAAATCAAAGTGTAATAGTTTTTAATTGTTATTTTTGTTGTAAGCAATATTATAGTACAAAATATTGCAGTTTTAATATATCAAATTTTCCTGGCTATACACGTATGTGTTCGACCCGTATATCTGATTGAAAAGACCGAGAGGCAAATTCGAAAGAAAAATGAGAAGATTGTATCTGCGAAATTGCTTTTATTTCTGAGTTGACACCGGTGTCGATTATTTGTTGGGTCAGTGGCTCGTGAATATTACTGAAATATGAGTTACGACTTTTCTGCATATGTTACCAATCGGCAGGAACAGGACCTTCTTATTGCGTTTTGTACAATTCAAAAGTAGCCATATACAACGGCGCTTTCATCGCCGGCTAAAAAATGTTGCTGGTTCAGATGTTTTATTCTCAATCCCAGATGTATACCAAACAGATTTTAAGATATTGCTTTTTTGCAAGCTCTCTTACAAACATACTTGAGTTAGATATTTTTTGTTAATAATGGGTTTTTTCCACACCTGGATTTAATAAATGTTATTGGATTTCTAAACATATTTTGAACTAAGAAGGCCTCTACTGATCGAAATCAGTTATTTAATAATAAAAAAACATGGTCCAGTAGTTGGTACAGTAGACTAGCGCCAAGTTCCATACTATGTTTTCTGTATTTCTGAAATTTAAATATTTTTAAAATTGAATAAAGTAACTGTATTATTTATTTATTATTTAAATTTAAAACAAAATATATTATATGAAAATCAAAACATATTAACAAAGCATACGTTGTTTACTTCTGACAAACCTGTCAATTTAGACGAGATATTAAATTAATAATAAAATATAAATAAATATCATTTAATAGTAAATTTAATTATTATATAAACTAAATCGGCTATTCAAAAAATAATAATTGTTATTTATATGAAATTATTTTCAAACGAGAAGTGTCATAAAAATTTAAACCGATGATTCAATATTGTTATTAATTGGATGACATTTATGACTTTTAAATTTTGACAATCGTTAGGAATTGAATCTTTGATTGGCAGATATTCTTTTGATTTTTTAATTCTCATTTAATGTCTGTATTTTGTTAGTTATTTTTAGCAGCATTTAACATTTTACTATAGAAAAAAAGTAATACAACGCTAGTATACAAGCTCTGCTTCAATAAACTAATTTAAACATAGAAAATGTTTAATATATTTACTTATACATACAAACAGACTGTCGCCATTTCAAATGTTTAGTTACACCTTATCAAGAACAGAACAATAATAAAATCTTTTTTGGTTGGACTTATTCAGTATCATCATCATCATCATTGGCTTTTACAACTCTTCGTGAATTTTTGCCGCGTTTACTATTGCCTTCCATTGATTCCGATCCTGTGCTATTATTTCCCATGGCCTTACTTCCATCTTCTCCAGGTCTTCCCTGACTGCGTCTTTCCACCTTTTTCTAGGCCTTCCTGTCGATCTTCTACCATCTTCTTCTTCTACGGCACTACAGCCCAAAATGAGCCTTGGCCTCCTTTATTTTTTGCCTCCACCCTTGTCTGTCTGTGGCTGCTCTTCTCCATACACGGACTCCTAAAAGTGCTTGTGCGTCGCATCTTCTACCATCTGGTCTTTCCCAAAACACATTGCTAATCAGCCTATCGTCATCACTCCGTACCACGTGGCCTGCCCATCTTAATCTATTGGCTTTTATGTATCTTACGATGTTTCCTTTCCCGAAGAGAGTCCCTATTTCATTGTTGTATCTGCTCCTCCATTCATTTGTCACGCTGTCCCTGCAAGGACCATACATAATTCGCAGGATTTTTCGTTCCCATACTAATAGCTTATTGATTTTTTTCTTTCTCATTGTCCATGTTTCACTTCCATATGTCACTGCTGGTCGTATTATGGTTTTGTACATTTGGATTTTGGCACGCCTTGAGAGAAGCTTTGACCTCATTAGATGTTAAATGGCAAAGAATGATTTATTCCCCGCCAGTGTTCGTATTTCAACCTCCCGTTCTCCTGTGTTTTCACTGGTAATTGTTGCTCCTAGGTATTTGAATTCTTTGACCACCTCAAAATTATGATCGTTTATGGTAATGTTTTGTCTTATTCGCTGTCGTTCCTTTTTTGATACGACCATGTATTTAGTTTTTTCTTCGTTTATTTTCAGGCCTACGCTTAGTGTTGCTTCTTTAAAGTTCGATACTATATCCTTAACTTCCAGTGTTGTCTGTGCTACTGCATCTACATCATCTGCAAATGCGAGAATAATCTTTGCTCCTCTGGCAGTTATGTCTGGTTTGACTCTGGTATAGATTTTTTGCATTGCATATTCCAATGCTAGGTTAAATAGTAATGGGGACAGTATCACCATGACTTTAATATTAAAAAAAGGTCTAATTGTAACATTATCCAAATCATCTATTTGCACAATGCTCATAAATTTCTTAAAAAATGTATGAGCATTGTGTAAACAGAGCTGAATCATGTGTATGATAACTTTTTATGCCAACTTTATATTGTATAATAAAAACTAGTTTTTCTTTCTCAATACCTTTTCTATTTTATACCAGCGCTAGTCGATATTAAAATTTAGTAGAGACGAATATAACATATCTCTTATCTTGCCATTTTCCATCATGATTTATACTGATGAACAAAAAAAAATTTTTGGCCATCAAAAAATACCTAGGACAAATATTTTTTTTTATATCTATTTGTGGAAGTATACAATATAATATTTTTATTATTTGATAACATTATAAACAAATTTGCAATTTAGTTTCGTCAAAAAATTAATAATGAGTGGTTCCTCCTTGATTTTCTATGTTCAGTTACTCTACGGAGCATTGATTGAATTAATTGGTCTAAATTATATTGTGGAATACTCATCCAGATTCTTCTTAATGCATGCCACAAGTTTTCTAAGTTTGCTAGAGGACCTAACAATCGATTTTGGTTTCGACCTATCATATCTAACACATGTTCAATGAGTGACAATTCAGCTGATCTTGATGGCCATTTAAAGTCTTTATACCAGATTCTTGTATGAACCCTATTGTTTCACGAGCAATTTGAGGTGTTGCGTTATCCTGTTAAAAGATCGCATTTGGAGTGGTTTCTAGGTAAGGATATAGAACAGGTTGCAGTTCTTCACCAATATATCGTCGAAATATCAGAGTACTGCTAATAAAAACTAGAGATGATCTGTTTTCCAAACATAGAGCACTTCATACCATAATGCTTGGTTGTCTTGCTGTATGACGTTACAGCCAAGTCTATATTTCGTCTCTCACCTTGAAAACGTCTTACCCTTATGCGTCTATCAGAGCCACCAAAACAAAACCTAGATTCATCACTGAAGTAGACAAAATTCCATTAGTCATTCCAGTTCTTCCGAGTTCTGTATTATTCTAAGCGTCGAGCATTATGCTGTGGTATCAAAGATAACACCAAAAGCGGCCGGTAAGTTCTCAGTTCCATTCCAAGTAATCTTTGATTAACTCTTTTTCTCAAGACTATCCTTCTTGTAGCTGCAACTAAATCATCTCTTACTTGATGTACGCTGTCCCATCTATTTCTGAGAGCAAGAAGTCTAAGATGGCACAAATCACAGCCTTGCAACCTCCACCACGTCGATAAGTCTCGTCATTGGATCACCTTTTCCAAACTCTTATCACCGTTGAAGGATTAGCTTCAACCTTCGTGAAATTTCCCGTAAACCAATACCGCTTTTTCGTGCCTACAATGCATCCTTTTTTTAAGTCATTTAAATGACCACACTGCCGAGAACCGTGAACTTTTTGGGTAAATCAAAAACAATCCAAAATGACTAAAAATTACAAATAAACCAAAGTTAAATACACAGAAAAAAACTTTCTTATCTTTTTGATTTTGCGAAGGTCTTCGTTTCCTTTGGCTATCACCTAACACTCTTTGTCGAACCAATCTTTGTTTATAAAGTATACAAGTTTCATCTGATTTTTTTTCCATTCGCGATAGATGACGCCGTAATCAGAACAACATATACAGAGTCAGAAGTTAGTATAGTATCAAAAGTTTGCAAACTAGTTTTTATTGCACTAAATATAGTTTTTTACGTAGAAACTAAACCTGTAGTAAAAAATGGGGTTTTCTATTTAAAATTCAAAGTTGTCTTCGTCCCACCCCTAGGGAGTAAAAGATAAGGAGTCGTGTTTGGTATTATTCGATATATTTTTGAAAAGTATTAGACACCTATTTTTTGGTTTCTCATTTAACCGTGTATTTCTCAAGATATTATACCATTTCCATAATTTTCCGAGAGTATCAGGATTCCTAGGAGAAAAAAAATGTTTCGAATAAAATTTCATG
Source organism: Diabrotica undecimpunctata (assembly GCF_040954645.1). Taxonomy (NCBI): domain Eukaryota; kingdom Metazoa; phylum Arthropoda; class Insecta; order Coleoptera; family Chrysomelidae; genus Diabrotica; species Diabrotica undecimpunctata. The sequence goes on from NC_092812.1 coordinate 57,255,031, forward strand.
AAGATTCCAAATCTGCAATAAAAACATTGGGGATTTCCATTTAAGATTTTAAAGGTCCCCACCCACAGAGGGTCAGGATGGAGTTCATGTTTGGTGTCATTCGGTTGATTATTAGAAAATATTGTACACGTGTTTTTAAGTTTTTTTATCCAATCCAAATTTCGTGAAATATTTGACCGTCCCGCGTCTTTGTGCACACCCGGTATAGTGAAGTGTTTAGAAAAATATATCTATTTTATTTTGGAGTAATGGTCAATCTGGTATATTTTTTGTTGACTTTTTTTCGTATATTAGAAATCGAAATATTAGCTACGTTACTTTTTGCACTTACTATGTATATCAATTTTATTTATTTTATTAATTTGGTTATTAGTAAATTTTTGGTTTTTAAACTTTCTTTTAACATGTCCTACTACTGCCTTGTTATATGTAAAAGCGTTATCCCCGAATAATGCAAACTTGCCAATAAGCAACAAAAAATAGAATATAAAAAATCTATTGAGACATTGATGAGAATTTTTTGTCGAATGGGAAAAAGCCACCACAACTGGCAGTTAATTTCGCAAACGGGACATCGAGATTATCGATCTGAAACCAACCGGTGATGGTATTTAAATTATTTTCGATTAAAGTGCGCTGACGTTTCTTTGCAACATCGGCATTTGGTCGGTGTTTTTGCCATCCTTAACAATTTAGTCGGAGTTGGGTAAGTGGCACCCGTTGGACCATTATCGGAACGCTGTCCATTTAGCTCCGGCATAGCTACGTCAGCAGTCTGTCGTAGTCGTCGTATCTCCCCGACACACAAGGCTGCTCCGTGCCCCATCGAAGGCCGCCCCCACACTGCCCTGGCCGCGACTTAACCGCCACGATCTGTGGTCTGCGGACCTCGATCCGCCTCTCATTATCATATCCACTTCTCGATATAGTCCAAGCGGCAAAGCATTTAAACCTATTAAATGTCAGATTATACATTTTCTTTTAATTTATCATTTCAATTGACGAAACGAAATATTTAACTTAAATCTTAATGAGATAACCATAAAATATTTTATAATAATGTTTACGTCATGTCCTTTTGTTGTGTTTTTGTTTATTCTACTTAAGTTGTATACTTTTTGGATTTTTGTGTTATATGTGTTGGTCCATATATATTCCAAACCAATTCAACATTTTTCTTAATTTCTTGACTATTTAATACTATATTCATTCTTATCAATTCATATTTATCAATTTGAACTATTTATAAAATTTAAGCATCTAGACTAAGTATACCAATGCTGGATATTCACTCTTTGTCTTAATTTTTGAGCATGTGTTTTTTTTTTCTGTTACTCATTTTTAGTTGTAATGTAAATTTGCATTTAAAAGTCACTAAGCAAAAGAACTTCAAGAGTCCAGACTCAAATATTTTCAACAAATACCCAGAAGATACTAAATCCTTGGACCAGAAAACAATAGGTCGATCGAAGACGACTTAACAACCAGACTGACTTATAAAAAACCATGAAAAATAAAAGATCGTATAGATCAGAAGGAATCCCTGCCGAACTTTTAAAAAATGCAACATCAACGGTTATTAATATGCTGACAGAACTATTTTATAGATACTTAGACAGAGATAATATACTTACAACCTTGAAATGGATGGATTACAACCTTACAACCTCGATGGATTACACCGATCCAAAAAAAGAGGATCAGGCAGACTGCAAGAACTACTGCTACATCTCAGTTGCCAATACTCTCAGTAGATTATGTGGAAAAGTTTTGAAAAAGTCGAAAATAAATATGAAATACTGGAGCTGCAACAGCAAACAAGATTTCAAGTTAAGTGGTCCTGTATCGACCATATACCTATACACTTTCTTCTTCTCATGGCGCCGTCTCCTCTCGAAGGTTGGAGATCCAAATGGCAATTGTAGTTTTGGAACACTTTAATCCAACTAAATTAAAAAAGAATGTCTAGAGATAGACCAATAATGTCTAGAGATAGAATGACAGATGACTTTGCAGAAAGTGAAGGTAATATATACCCTACTCCATAGAAAATATTGAGGATCGAAAGATTGTGCTAAAATAACAATTCTGCCAGTGGCGTATAATTTGGGTGGAGTCAACCATTCATTTTCCCCTATCGTACGCCTCTGGTAGTAGCCAGAAACGTTTATTAAACATAATTTAGTAGGGTGTACAGCCTACACTTACTGCCAAGTGTGAAACGGATATGTTTTAAAGTACTGGTTACAAATAGTTTTTAAATTCTTAAATTTAAGAGTTTCTGTTCAAAATTCCTGTTTAAAATCTTAAAGACACTACTTTTCTAGTATAAATATTGTGCAGATGAGGAGCAATCTGTTTCTAAAGCATATCTCATACATGCTCGATGGAATTAAGATGTCGCGTAATACCTTCATTAAGAAACCAATCTATTACTGTTGCTGCAGCATGTGGCCTTGTATTACTCTGCATGTAACGCAAATCAGGACCTAAAGCAGTGGCAAATTCGTATAATCTATTCGTCAGCTTCGTGTAATCTATTCGTCAAAGTTTAGTCACATACAGTAATGTTATGGGTATTTTCTGTAAAGGCCCCATAGAGTTCACGTGCAGTTATATGCACATTTCGACGAGCTAATCGTAACACATACCGATCATGTCGAGGAGTAGTTTCACGTTGACGACCCCCCAAGTCTTTCAGCAACATTACAAAATTATTCATATCAACTTCTCCATTGCTCCTAGACATGTCAAAATGACGCGCAACATCAGCTTGTGAAAGACCAGCCTGAATCATATTCACAGCACTTACCATTTGAACATGTGTTCAATGCCAACGCTCCATTTCTATCTTTGCATTTAATAATCTTGTTTTAAAGTTTTTATTGAAAAAATTGAAATAATAATGGTGTTCCTTTAAACAGAGGTGAAAAAAAGACATAGTGGGAGACGGTTAGACAAGATAATTAGGACTTACGATAAAAACTTATGAAGAAGTGTAATTAAGGAAGATGATCTCACGTGAAGATAAAAGCAAAGAGAGTGGTTTAGACTATTCTTAGTTTAAGTTGGTCGCCGTAATTGTTTATAATAGTTTTTCTAATCCGACCTATTCTGTCGGTTGGCATTTCTAGTCTTTTTTTGTTTTTATTGTTTGTCCTGGTGTTTTTGAAGCGAAGTTTCTATAGTAGCGTTGTAGCGTATAGTAGCAGTCACAGTAAAAAGTTGGAAGAGTCTATTTAAGTAACGAGGGAGTCCATTATACAACATGTAAACTTGTAAATAATAAAATTACTTTATTCAATTTTAAAAATATTGTTTAAATATCTAGTCTACAATATCCTACTGTACCATTTTTTTCTTGTAATATTGTAGTTGTGATATAGTTAGTACTTATGAAGAAAGATTATATTTATTAAAAAGGAGCTGACTGTTGATGCAAAAAAGGAAATTGTGTTTAAATTGTAGGTAGAATGTGTAGTTGTTCTTGTTAGTAATTGAAATTTCGGTGAAAAGTCCACTTAGTATAATTGAAGTTGAAGCTGCTGATAATTTGATAAAATATGAATTTTAAACATTTCTATGAATTTTAAACCTTTTAAAATTCTTTTAATTTTTTTTATTTACATAAGCAAACAGTGATGTGTTTAATATTTGTAATAAAAATGTGTTTTTAAAATTTGATAGATGTTTTAGCCTACTGAATTGTTTTAAATTTTTATAAGAATTGATTTGTAGTAGATTTTCTGCTAATCTTTCGTATTATTTTGATTGCAATGTTATAAAAAAAACGTGCGTGAAAGCAAGTACGTTGAAAGTTGGATGTGCGACAATGGAAAAGCAGAACGGAATGGATTGTGCCTCATCTTCCGGTCACTGTCTCTTATTATTTCGGTTAAACATCTCTCATTGCGCTCGCTGGCGCCCGCTTCGCGAATACTAAATAAACATAAGTTTTAATTGAAGAATCTCGTTGTATCTCGAAGCGATGTGGACGGCATTTTCTCTCCCGCACCACCCCATACTCACCCCCCTCGCTCCAAGCCGGCTCGCCACCCTCACCCCATCCCCAGAGTTATTATTAGATCGCTACAAGCTGATGCAAATACAGATTATAAAGATCGGCCAGATGAAAAATGAGATACAGCATTCGTATTGTCTTATGTTATGACAATGGCGGTTCCCAACGCATCCGAGACCAAATATTTGTCTTTCACCATAATGCTGCTTGCTTGCTTCCTAGCTGCTTGAGCTGCTGAGTTCTACTTGCTATTTACCACGCATTGACGTGCTTTTAGACAATTCTCAGGAGCTTTTGTGAGGAATATTGTGATAGTATTTACAATTTCAGAGTTTTAAAAAGTACACAAAATACTATTGAACCAATGTTTCATATACAAAGTGTGATAAACTTATTTTAGTGCTGGTGCATTTTTTCAAATACTATTTTTTAATGCAATAAATTAGTAACTTTATTTAAGTTAAACAATTGTTAAATTTTATACAAACTTTAACATATTAAACAACCTATTTGCACTGAATACCTTGAATAACACCCTACACCTACCTTTAACATTTTTTATGTTTGGAATAAATACAGGATAATTAAAAAAAATGGTATATCAGGAATATACCAGGAGTATACCAATAGGAAATAACTATAAGGACAGTACTAGTAAAACCAATTCAAATACCTACCCCATCGGATAGCGTGATTCTTCTTGGGGTGCCTTACCCTTGCGGATGTTGGCGAAGATCATGGCAATCTGTACTTTGCATACTGCTGCTCTGAAAATATTTGTGGTTGTTGTGTTGAACCACGTACGTAGATTTTTCAGTCAGAAAATCCTTCGGCTTTCTGGCCCTCGTTTTCCTTCTACTTTTTCCTGTAAAATTAATTGCAGCAATCCATATTCCATATATTATATCGTAATAACTACAATGAAAGAGTACCCCCTTAAAAAAAATGAATTAGATAAACACTGATCATTAGAACTGTTGTAACGGTGAATGTTTGACTTGTACGAGCAATGGTGTAGAGAATGTTAAGGGATGAGTGGTGGTGACTACTGATCCACAAATTCATTAGTGATGATGGGACGATGTAAGAGAGACATCGGTCTAGCTTGTTTGTGTGCCTGTAGTTTTCCAGGAGTTTGTGTGAAGGTGTGAATGGGTATCAGATAATAGCAGGGCACCAGGAGAGACGTTTTAATACCTGGAGTGACAGAGGGAAGGTTTTTAATTGAACCGCGGTCATCTCAGGACAATGACGGGATCCGTTATGGTATTCGGAATTTAACGGTACTTGTGTCGCAGGTGTCTGTTCGCGGATTTTCTTCCATCTCTATACGATGTAAAAAAGGGTGTGTTTAGGTTTGGCTAGAGTATGAATATTTAATGTAGATTAAGTTTAGTATAGGTTTGGATAGGATAGGTAAGGATATTATATAAGTAACTTACTATTATTTTTTTTAACTTTAGGTCGCACAATACAAACCTAGCCCACATCTAAAGATCTTACTGTTAGTTTGAAATTCGGGAGATTATATATAAAATGAGTGAAAGGAAAGAACATGTTTCTACAGAGATGATGTTGAAAAAATTGAAAGACGAAAATACATTCGAAATTTTCAGGGTAAGTCTCTGGAGAGTTTTCAGGCAGATTGGCTTTAGTTTCAAAATGGAAAACAATAAAAAAAAGCCTTGTTTGAAAGAGCAGGAACTACAATAATTTATAAAAAAATACACTTCATTTGTTTATTTAGACGAAACGTGGATGTTTGCAAAGGGTGGAATAAGACGGATTTGGCAGGACGAGAGAATAAAGATATTATATTTCATGCGGGTGGAAAACTTTGGTTTTATTGATGAAGCGGATCTTGTCTTTTTGTCAAAATCAAAACCGGCTGATTATCACGACAACATGAATATGGTTCGTGAAATGGTTGAAATAAAACCTGCTTCCAAGTTTACATGAACCAACTGGTATAATTTTGGTTAATGTCCCATACCAATAGGACATTCTAAATAAGCAGCCAACAAATTCCTGGACAGTACATAAAATACAAGAATAGTTAAAGAACAAAAATATTTTATGTCCTCTGGATTATTTCGAGCGGGGGTGACTAGAATTTGTCAAAAAGAATGAAAAACCAAAAATTGTTATAGTAGACGAGATTATACATAGTTTGGGATATAATGTGTTAAGACTGCCCCTTACCATTGCGAATTCAATCCCTTGAACATTTTTGGGTAATATGCAAAACTTACTATGATAACTATATGGGAAGTAACGGTACGGTGACGCAGCAGTTTTGGAAACATGGTAAGAAGGATTGAATACAGCTACTACTGCAATTTGGACAAAAGTGTGCGGAAAAGTTCTCTTTCTAAATAGCTGATTACGCCCTGGACGATTATATTTCTACCATCATCATCAATCAGCCAATCCCGTCCACTGCTGGACATAGGCCTCCCTCAGTTCTTTCCAGTGTTCTCTACACTGGGCTGCTTGTAGCCAGTTTCCCGCTACTCTTTTTATGTCGTCGGTCCATCTAGTCGGTGGTCGTCCTCGGCTTCTTTTATAATTTCTGGGCCTCCATTCCATAATTCGTCTTGTCCATCGTCCATCTTGTGTTCTGGCTAAGTGTCCTGCCCAGTTCCACTTAAGTCTCGTGGTTCTTTCGATGACGTCTTGAACTCCTGATCTTTGCCTGATTTGTCGGTTTGTTATGTGGTCTCGGAGGCTCACATTCAGCATTGCACGTTCCATGGCTCGTTGTGTAACTCTTAGTTTATTCGCAGATTTCTGCGTGAGTGTTAAAGTCTCTGCTCCATAAGTTTGTACAGGCAAAACACATTGGTTATAAACTTTTCGCTTGAGACACATGGGAATTGAACTTTTTAGAATATGGCTTAGTTTGCCAAATGCTGCCCATGTCAGGCCTATTCGCCTCTGTATTTCATTTGTTTGATTGTCTCTGTTTATTTTGATCTCGTGTCCCAGATATTTGTAAGTGTCTGTTTGTTGTATGGTATTATTGTCGATAGTTATATTTCCACTCATTACGAGATTTGTCATAAGTTTAGTTTTCTCAAAGTTTATCTTTAATCCTGCTCTTTCAGACAGACTTTTAAGCGAATGTAGCATAGAAACTGTATCCTGTTAGTTATCTGCGATTAATACGACATCATCTGCAAACCTCAGATGATTTAATCTTTCTCCATCTATATTGATGCCCATATCTTGCCATTGGGTGTTCTTAAATATTGACTCTAGAGCTGCCGTGAACAATTTTGGTGAAATATTGTCTCCTTGTCTTACTCCTTGACCTAAGCTGAATTTTTCTGTGTCTTCGTGTAGTCGTATACTTGATGTAGCGTTCTCGTAGATGTTTTTGATTAGTGACGTGTACCTGTAATCTATTCGGCTTTGATTTAGGGCTTCCAGTACGGTTTCAAACTCTACAGTATCAAAAGCCTTCTCGTAATCGACAAATGCAAGAACCAGTGGTATGTTGTACTCGATGCATTTTTCAATTAAGATCTTTATGGTGTGCAAATGCTCATTTGTGCCATATCCTCTTCTAAAGCCTGCCTGTTCTTTGGGCTGATAGAAATCAAGTTTAGGTGTTAGTCTCTTTGTTAAGATTTTCATAAAGAGTTTATACATATGTGTCAAGAGGCTGATGGGTCTATAATTTTCTAATTTAGTAATATCACCTTTTTTGTGTAACAAGACTATCACTGCATTGTTCCAGTCTTTAGGAATCGTACCCGCATGTAAGCATTTATTAAACAGTTCGCTTACTGATTTTAATAGAATTTCTCCTTCTGCTTTTATTGCCTCAATAACGAGTCCATCGTCACCAGGCGATCAATGGTTCTTCATTTCCTTTAAAGCTGATCTTACTTCTAACACAGTAATGGGTAAAAGTATTTCCGATCCCTGATTTATGAGAGTCTTTACTCGTGTCGGTAAATTTTCTTGTGATCTTTGGCTGGTATAGAGGTCTTTATAAAACTATCTAGTTATTTTCAGAATGTTTTGTTTATCTGTTGTTGCCTTTCCGTCTTTATCTTCTAGCTTGTATATTTCTTTTTTACTTTGTGTGAGTTCTCTTTTCATTATCTTTAAACCTTTGTTCTTTTCTACTGTTTGAGTAATTACATTAGTATTATATCTTACCATACTAATATCTAAAACCCAGGTAAAAAACTTACCAAGGAAAATACGGCCAAGTATTTTCAGAATGCATAAATTTTATATTTTACTTTTATTGAATCTCTTTATGGTAAGTACCATTGACAGCAACATTTTTCTTTTCACATACTTCACTATTATTATTGGTCTAAACTCTTCCATTCTTTCAAGAATTTTAGTGCATCTTGGTATCAATCTATCAATGGTACTTTTTGCCTCTTAGGAAATTTCATTTATTTTATTTCATTTGTATATCAAATATCAATATTTAAAATATTTAATGACCTTATCGACCATGATCTTGACTTCCTTTTTGTATTATGTTATTATACGTGTTAAAACTCATCTTAAAAGCCATTCCATCGTTCATATTAGTTGTAGGAAATGAACATATATTGAGTAATATGGTAACAATATCATTTAGGAGCATAATGCATTTTTTACCATGTAACTGTTTTGATAACCTTCTTATTTAAACATTGACATAAGTACGCCTCTGCCGAGTTTGCCTCTCGTCGAACTGCATTGATGCTTGTGAATTTCGGCGTTTCACCGTGCATATTTATCATAACTGCTGTTTATATACCTTTACCTCAAGCTCACATGCCTCGCTTTCGCTCCCAACTCCGATGTGGATCCCGCCGATTTCTAGTTACGTATGCACTTGTAAACCACCGCCAATGCCACAGCCAATAATATTAAAATTTGATTCTCGCTGTACTAAGGGAAGCTCTTACGACTTTTCGTCATTTAGTTTAGATCAATAAAATAAAGTTTGTAGAGAGAACGAATAGAACTACAGTGGAAACGCGAACTGAAACTTAAAAATGTATTTACTGTTTATGAAAAAGATTTTTCTTGGAACAGAGTTTTTAAGGAAATCCCCTTATATGTTAGAACATTATTAGATAACAAATTTTTGCACTGTACAAGACGTTTTTAAATAAAATTGTAGAAGAATATTTCCTTCTACTAGCAAAAATCCCGACTTTAATTGATGTCATAATCAATACCAAATAGAGTTGACTAACAAAATACTTCTAACGCTATTTTCTTGTGGCATGTTAAAGTAATTACTATTTAAATGGGAATAAGCCACAATTAAAGGTTAAAGTACGTTTATTGACGTTTCAATTTTCACTTCGAAAAAATTAAATTTGTTTAATTTACTAATGTTTGTATTTTGAGAACGATTTCCGAAGTGAAAATTGAAACGTCAATAAACGTACTTTAACCTTTAATTGTGGCTTATTCCCATTTAAATAGTAATTAAAATACTTCTACCCTCCTTTTATCCAATTGGCGTTTTTAATTCATTTTCTTGTGATTAATTAGCATTAAAGAAAGTAAACTTTATATCAAAATACCTTCATTTTGTTTTTATCACCTTTCCTATCACTGTTTTAAATACAGTGTACAGTTGGCAGGAACTAAAAATATCGATTATATAGACAGTACCGATCTCCATCTTGCATTGATCCACCCTCTATAGTCTACAATATTTTAATGAGCAAATTTCAAGAAACAAGATGTTTCTTTAACTTAAATCTTTTGTAGTACTGCTCATATATTATCCAATTTGTAACTATCAATCAGAAATTCTGAAATTTGTGATGAGTTATATGATGAGTTATATCTTTCAGCAATTTAAAAGGTTAAAAAGTTGATAAATTAGTTATAATCACAACCTGGCAACTGTTTTGTCGTTAAAACTCAATAATCATTTCTCAGAATTTAGGGCCTACAATTCAGATACTATAGTATATCAATATGTTATATTTTATACAGTCATCATTCAGAGAATTTAGATTCTGCAAGAGTAAAGTTAATATATGAGTTTTTATTAATGACGAAGTGATTCATGCCAAGACGAGGGTGCACGAATACGAGAAACAAAAAACAAGGCTGGTAAACAAATAAATATTCGTGGTGTCGGTGACGTAACGACGCTTGGGTCTTTATTAACATAAACAACCCTTTTGCGGAATAATTTAACAATTTTATAAAAGGCTGATAAACAAGAATTTTGTTAAATAAGTATGTTTATGATATATTTAATTAATAGTTAACGGTAATCCAGATTTTACTTTGTACAGTGCCAGCCAAAAGTCCCCTTACCCTTCGTTCACCTCTTCAGTCCCCTCACGTATCGTTTGAACGGTGATACTTATAATAGTGAAATTTGAAGGGAAAAAATAAACGGACTCAACGCTTCTCAACTAGTCATAACAGGTGACGTTACAGAGCCACTGTGACCTATAATTTTATGGCAAGTGATCTGAGCCTTATGGTTTCAATTATACTAATTTTATTTTGGTTGAAGCTGATTTTGATGAATAAATAAAATAAATACTAAAGCCGACAAAGTAACAGCTGTCTTAATAATTGTAATGTGGAAACAATTTTCATAAAGCGGAACGTCTTTTTAATTAGAGGTACCCCGATTGCCCTATATCGAGGAGTTATTTGAGAGAGCTTCTTCGAAAATTTTAAGAAACAGGGAGTTTTCAAGATGCCAAACGATCTGGTCGACCAACAATTACTGATGACATAAAAATTGACATCTTTGCAGAAATGATAGTGAACCTTACTTCTTCTACGGACCAAGTTGTGTCTAGACAGTACATGTAATGTTGGCTAAAAACAGATTTCAACCATACAAATTAAAAATTGTGCACCAACTCTCAGATGATGACCCCGACCGAAGACTAGAATTCTGTGAAAATATGTCCAATAAAATTAACTAACAACTAGATTACATAAAAGCAATTTGTTTGAATGACGAAACTACCAATGTGAGGTACTGGAGTGAAACAAATCCTCACGCCTTTCGCTAAAAAACACACTCAATTTCCAGAAAAAGTAAAGGTTTGGACAGGTATTTTGGGAAACCACATAGTTGGGCTTGTTTTTCTCAATGCTAACTTAAACGGTGAACTGTATCTGGAGATATTACAAAACGCAACTGAGCCGTTAGTTCTTGAAATTCTGGAAGATAATCCAAATGAATTCGGCAACTTGAAAATAATGTTTCAGTAAGATGGTGCCCCTGCATACTATTATGATGTGGTAAGACATTACCTAAATGAGTAATATCGTGGTAGATGGATTGGACGTAGGGGGCCAGCTTGGTCACCGGACCTCACACCATTAGATTTTTTTCTGTAGAAAGCACATTTTAAACACTTAACATAAGAACTGGTTCTTAAATTTTTAAATCTGCAGATGTGGTCTAGCATAACTGTAAAAATAAGCGTAGAATGAGTCGATGCATCCGAAATTAATATACCAATAAGGTGTAACGGAGCAAGATGTTATTTTATTTATTATTTAACAACTACTAAGAAGACATTATTTATATAAGGACATTAAGAACTGCATTTCCATAAAGTAGTTGACTTGAAATATTGTAAAACCGACATATAATACGATGATTGATACGACGATGATTACCAGTTTTAAAGGATTGCAGCTACTAAACCACAGAATATTTGAAATAAATAGCGAAAAGATCAAAGTTTTACAATATTGTAGCAAATTGTAAATATATAATTATTATAGGTATAAAATTACACATTACTTGTGAGTTTATGTTTAATAATTTAACAGACAATAAAAGATTATTATTAATGAACCAATAGGTATTAAACGGACGCCTTTGTTTTCTCTAGTAGATAATTAGAAAGTTAAAGGCTGATTTATAAACTTTACGTTGGCGTTGGCGCTGGCGCTGACTTTAGCGTTACAACATGGTCAAATGGGAATCTCGTATGTCTATTTATAAACATCATTCGCCGTTGGCGTTGGCGTTCGGTTCCGTTCAAGATAAACCAACTTTATCTTTTACCGTTGGCCGTTGTAGCACAGAATACACCAACCCTTCTGTGGTTGTAGTCACGATCACAGAACATAAAAAAACTGTATCTTTGTCATCGCAGCCAATAGCGACACCGAAAAAGTGACAAGGTTTGTAAAACAAATCAAACTAAATTATTTGTTTATGTTTGTGTCTCCACGTATTTATAAAGTGAAATAGTTTAGATAATTTAATTTATATTCCCTATATATTAGAAATTCCATCAGAGCGATAGTTTACATTTATTTTTGGTTTTACCATTTGCAGTAATTTTTCAAATACTGGAACCTGCATCCTGGTATATTTAAAAAACTGCTATGTATCCCAGTTTTTTATATTTGCATAATAATTAAAATTACCTCTTGTCCTTCTGTTCTGGTTAATCGGCCTCCGTTTGTATTGACGTTGTCTTTTATTTCGAAGGCTCAGTGCTGCTCGAATACAAAGTATCGTGTATAAGTGCCACTGCACCTATAACAAAGGCCGAGCATTTTCATTTTCCATTGTATTAATTTTCAAGCAAAAATTAATAATACCAAATCAAAAATGTAAGGTTAGAAATGATCTTTAACGCCAACGCCAACCAAAAGTTTATAAATACAGTATAGGATAGCCAGCGTCAAGGTCAACGGCGAACGCTAGCGCCAAGGTCAACGGCGAACGCCAGCGCCAAGGTCAACGGCGAACGCCAGCGCCAACGCCAACGTAAAGTTTATAAATCAGCCTTAAAACTATTCTCTTACTAAATATCCATAGTTTGGTGAAGTTTAAAAATCATTTTTTTTTTTTGAGAAACTGATGTTTCAGGGAAATACGGTCAAGTTAATTAATGGATGCTGTGTAAATTTAAAATGTGTTTTGTTTTATATTATGGTATATAATTATTCCTTGCACTAATATAAATAGCCATCATTATCCTCATGTTCAGTGTCTTTATCACTATGCAAGGTTAACTTCCATAGTTACCACTTTTCTTTTAGATCATACGAATATTCATACCATTTAAAATATTGTTCACTCCCTAAATTTTTGCCGCTTCTCTCTATCTTTTATTTTTGTTGTCAGTATATCTGCTGGGTGGCCTTGTTCTCTACTTCTGTATAATATTCTACGTGTTTCAGCCGCTCCACTATCTTCCTTGTTCCTGATCACTTGATTTGGAACTCGGTCGTTTTGACTTGGATCATCATGGCTGGTCTACCAATATTCCATGTTGCACTTTTAAAACAATATAGATTATACTTTTACGTTCATTATTGGTAAGTCAGCAATTATATTATGATTCAGATCAGGTCGAACACAAGAGACCAAGAAAGATGTTTTAAAATGAGATACTGACTACATTACGTATTAGGTACTGAGGGAAGAAACTGCTGGTACTAAGAATCGGCAGACAGAAGATTAAGAATAAGAGAAATATTAGAAAAGGTGTTGCCTCAACAGTAGCTGAAAAAAATTATAATAGAAATGTTATCCGAACTAAATGAATTTGCCCCAAAAAATACTAGTGATCAGAGAAAAATAAAAAGCTGATATTAGGGCCAGCGTTAATAAAGAAAACAAAATTAAAAATCTACGTAATAAAAATCAGAACTTAGCAACCACAACAGTTCAACAATAATCAAATTAAGTGAAAATTGGAAGGCCAGACTAAATCACATAGAGTTAAATTATATGGCGAAAAAAAAATAAAAGTGGATTTATACCAACAAATTAAAAAAACCTCAACTTACTTGAAAGAGTCATATGAAAAGTAATGGACAAATAAGGGGCATATGAGCAGCCTAAAAAGTATAAAAGAGTTGATAACACTAACAACGATGAAAGTGATGGCACTAAAGATGACGATGGTATTGATGTTGACGATAATAATGTTGCTGGAAATTCAGATAAAGAAATAATGGCACTGCTTGTAATATTATTGAGGCTGTTCTATATTTTTGTTTACCACACAGAATCAGATTCGTTATTATAATTATAATATATTTCCCAATGCTTAAGATATATCCCTTTCACATTTATCCTTTTCTCTTCCAAATATATCCGTATAGAAACATTTTTATTTTAAGTATCATGTTTCAATCCATCTTTTTTTTTCAACATCACGTTTCTCACATAGAACTGGCCTTGTCGGAACTTTACGGTAAAAACTATGAAATAATATCCAATTTTAAAAAATATATCAGTATCATAATAACTGCCTTGGAGTTCGAGCAAACAAAATAATTGTATTTAAAAATATAAAAGGGCTATCGACATACCCACATACAATTCTTTAATCAACTGAAATTTTTCGTTTAATTTATTTTAGGAAAACCAATAGCAATGGCACAAAGTATCTGAGGTGAAAAGGACTTAACTATAGGTGTTTTAATAAATTGTAGAATCGAAAAGTTTTTGTGGAAAATTTTTGAATTATTTGTAATATTAGCATCTTAAATTGTTCACTACTTGTTAACTACTATGTGAACAATAATGGTTATTAAAATACCGATTTACCCCTAAAAGAAATTGAATAGAAAGATTCTAATGGAATATTGAAATGATAATCAAATTGAAAAATTACAGTCTGATGATGACTGTAATTAGCCTATTCAGATTCAGTTCATTTATAACACCTTCTTTTTGAGGATTGAATGGTTTTTTAATAAAAAATAAAGGTTTTCAGGTGACCACCAACCAAAAAAGAAAATCAAGCTTCATCTGCAAAAAAGGCGAACGAGATTGTAGTTCTGTTACCGCTGTAAAATCATATTTTTTCGTCAGACTTTAGTTATGTCCCAATATACATGTCAAAAACTTGTACCACATTGTAAGTACTGATTTTCTATGTACTCCTTTTCAATATCTGATGGTTATTAATAAATTTTTTAATAGTCATAAAATCGACCCATCCGTTAGACAGGAAAATCGGAAAACAAGTTCCGTCAGATAATATAAAAAGTTGTTAATGAAAGTATCCTGAAAAATATAGCTGGTTATCTATGTATTTCGTTACAATGTGTTTTAAGACATGTTCGAGCTGTCAGACGCTTTGAATGACCTATATTTCTCATTAGACAATTTTGTTTTCTTTTTTTTTTCTTATAATTTTTAAGATATTTAATTAAACAGAATAGCAGTATCTATATATTTTCGATATCTCGTAAAATCGACTTGTTTCGGAAAATTACCCGCAAAAAAAAGTCGCAGAGGGAAACCGTGTCAGACTAGACCTAATAAAGCGATACTCAAATTTTGGAGAGAGTATTTATCATAAACGTTTTTGCCGAAGGGAACAAATAAAAAAATTACGTTATTAGAGTTACTACAGTACTAGAGTTTCGGATAGCGCTGTTAAGTTTGTTATTTTTATTTGCAGCTTTAAAAAATAATCACTAAATTAAATCTATTTTTTTTTATATGGTGATATAAGGTTGTCTGAGAAAAAAATGGTCGCAAATTAGGATTGCCAGCTGCTAAAAACGCGGGGTATCAAACGATAAAGCTAGCACGCATCACCACTGGTCTGACAAGGATGGCGAGTGTCAGATTAGTATTCTGATCAACTTTTGAAGCTCGTTATATTGTTATGACGTTGATTAAAGTAAAGTTTGCTTTTTAGAAAAATGTAAAACTCTATTTTTAATTATATGTACATAAAATTTATATAATTAATATTATTTATCGATGAATACTCGATGACTTTAAAAACTCACACAACTGACATTCGACATTTTAAACCAGTGGCATTGCGTGCTTTATTGTCCTTTATGTTTGATACCTTATATTTCTAACTGCTGGCCACCCTAATTTGTCACCATTTTTTCTCAGGCAACCTTATATCATCATTTAAAAAAAATTAGCTTTAATTTGATATAAAAAAATATGCATATACGTCTTGAGAAACGTATTTTATTTAACAAATAAATTACGAAATTTTTGTTCAAAAATTAATTACCATTAATTAAGTTAGAACTATTTGCGGCCACTTTTTGACTGCCAACCTGTTAGTTAGCAATGTATTCTCCCATTCTTAAATGTATGTAAAAATCTTAGTTTGATTAACTACGTTATAAACGTAGTGACTTATCAGTGGGACCTTAGCAAACAAAGGGACTATTAGCAAAGAAGAACATGAAACAGAAATTAGTTTGTTCCAATAACATTTAGAACTTGAAAACTGTTTAATTACTAATTAAAAATTACAAAGCTAGTTCATATACGTAATCATCGTAATCATCAGCTTATAGGATTTCGTGCAGATGTCCATTTTTCATGTAGTATATGCCTAACAAACCTGAATATTATAGCTGGTAAATAATTACCATCATTAGGTTGGTTTAAATATTTAGAGAGTCTGCTATTAATCAGAATTAAAAGTATTTAAATTTATATAAATCATAGTATCCCTTTTTTGCGCCGGCACTGCGTATAGTAAAGCGATACATGAAAGAAAAGGACAGCACCGGTAGCAATGGTCAAAAACGAACAGTATTACATCACACATTATCGATTTCCCAGTTTGAATCTTCTTGCAAATAAGGGTAGATTGTTCTGACGTGATAGAAAGAATGGAATCCCCCAGCATTTAGTCGTATCTCGGTTGAATCGAAGTTGAAAAGTGGTCTGGGCGACGCGCCGGTCAGCGGATGACCGTTAACGTTGATTGCCGTCCTTCGTCACACGTCACCAACCGAGATTACTACCGCCTTACCATAACACGGGATCGGACTGCAAAAAAAGATAAAGAAAAAGTACGCCAATAAAACAAGAGGGTTCGCTTTGCCAAAGAAACACCTTCGAAAAACTTTTCAGATTTTCATCTGATTAATACCTGCTTGCCGCTTCCAACTTCAATAAACGACCAAAATCAATCCTTATTGACAATATCGTTACAAAGACTTCTTGCACCCTCTGAACGATGCTTGTGTATTTATCTTAACCTAATTTTTCAGTTTTATCATTGTAAAATGTCAGATTGTACCGTTATATAATTTATTCATAAAATTGATACATAAACATTTACAAAGATTTTTTTAAAGATGTTTGTAGTTGCATAGTTATGCCTTTTTAATTTTTTTATATTCTGTCTAATGAATTACGCTATACAGAGTATTAATTAAATAAATTCGACAAACATTCAGCAAGAAAAAATAATGACAGTTTGCTATATAAACGTATATATCTGCAAATACATTTCCGACATACGAGGTGTTGTGATCATAAAATAAAAATATTTCTACCGGAAGTCTTATTTTAATTATTCTTATTTCAATTTTACTACACTATTAGTAATCCGTAATTTTGCGACCTATTGGTCGCTGGTCCTTCGAGAGTTGTTATATTTTTTATCTACCAAATGTAGAGAAGGTGAGAATATAGTTTTTCAAATATTTGCTTTTAAATCATCGAACCAGATACATCAACCTTTTCCTACACCACTTTTGTCATATTTGGCAGGTCGACATTTACTGGACACCGTGAAATCATATAACTAGCCTCGCGTAACAATTACTGAAAATTTTATGGGTTTATGGGAGCATGTTTTACAAATTAAAAAGGAGATTAGTAAATTCCACCTTTTTAATAAGACCTTTTCTGAAAAATATCCCTTTAGGGTTTTATTCACTATGGTTTGTTATTTAACCAGGAGGAGTAATTCAAATTTACCGCGCCGTAATGCTTGTTTGTAATTGGTCCAACCGCAGGCAAATTTACTCCACTAAATTATGACATTTTCACACAAATGACATTTATGAAATTTTAAAATTCAAAATTTATATCGACGATTTTTTGTATTCTCTGCGTTATTTCTTTAATTTTTAGATTTTTCATTTGCAGTTATATAAAAATCAGTTCTTTTCAGAACTATTTAGCGACGTATTAGTGTTATTAAGATAACAATATAGATTTAATGCTAGTAGATAAGTACTAGTGGTAATTAACCTTTCCTACCTAAAAAACGCCGAGTAGATTTGGGTCATTTATCATCAAATGAAAAACTGCATTATAAACAGGTCCAAACAAATAAAAATTGGTAATCCTGGAATGAAAATGACAGCCATGGTAGCAAAAATAAAACTCCACTATCTTCCAAAAGAAAGATGTATTTGGAGATTTTTCTAGTGCTTTTTTTTAGTAGAACTTTTTTAGGTGTGAATCTGTCTTTTTAGTTTACTCCTCCTGGTTAAAAAACAATTAATTTCTGTCTAACCTCTACTAGAGTACTTTGGAACTGTTTGGTGTCCAAAATTAGTACGTGATAAAACCCTTACGGAAAATATTGAACGGAATGCCCCCCGACTATATTTTAAATATTTGAAGACCAGATTATCAAAGACTTTCTTTCGAAGGTTTACCAATTGTTGACGCAGGTAGAATCTGTATGTAAATAATTATTACTTTTCATATTTTTAAACATTGGATAAGGAAATTTTTATTGTAGACAATAATGACAAAATACGTGGACATTCATTAAAGTTGAAAAGATGTTTTTTTTTAACGATAAGGACGCAATAATTCTGTGTAATCGTGTTTCCCAAGTATAAAAGAAAATCATAACATAAATTATAAAATATTTATGTATAAATTCCTTTAAAAGCCAACTTGACCATTAGTTTTTGTACTTAGTTATAATTATGTATAATATAATAAATTTCAATACCGTTTATTTACGTAGCTAATTATGTTTGTACTTTTTCATTTTTCTTGTTAATGGGTTATGGTTACTGCTGTAGAGTACTAAATACACTCTATGGCGAGCAGATTAATATGCTCAGGAATTACAAAAGGTTTATTAGTCTCCACTGTAACAACACCTTCGAGAAAACACTGGTATAGCTTAACACATAGGTACAAGATCTGTTTAAAGAAAAAGAAAACATATAGTAGATTTCACAAATTTGACACATTTGAATTTATTGAGTTTTTCAGGTTAAATTATAAAGTTTTTGTAGCTTATTATCATTATACTAATATACTTAATATAATAATTTGAAGAGGAAGTTGTTGCTGTGATTCCTCGAAAAGTAGTTGGAAATTTTCGTAGTAATGGCCGTCTGCTAATTTAGGTTTATACTAGGCTCTTTCTTAGTCTCGTGGATATTTTTTGGAAGTAGTTTTCTTAGTTATTGAGCCCTTCTTAGAGTCTACCGTTTTTTGTATTAATTTAGTCAATTATGATCCCACGAGTGCGGAAGAATAAGGATTATTGCCAAAAAAAGGTAGATACTCAGGTTTGAGCATGAGACTTTACGCATTTACCTTGCATATTGCTTTTATTGCTTTGCGTTTTCCCTGGCAGTAATACTAGCAGAAGGAAGCAGCTGATGAAATAAAAGACAATATAAATCCGAAGAAAGCCCCAGGATATGATTTAATCACTGGGAAATTACTAAAAACCTACCTCGTAATGCCATAGTAAAATATACCAACATAATGAATGCTACATTAAGATTGAGATATGTTCCAAATTTTGGAAAATAGCTGAGGTTATAATGATACCAAAACCAGGAAAATCACCAAATAAAGTCTTCTCATATAAGCCAATATCACTTTTACCAGTGATGTTGAAGCTGTTTGAAAACCTCCTGCTAAAAAGCATGAAACCAATATTAGAAGAGAAAAAAGTAGTTTTGACAATAGAAACTATGTTTTACAATATTTTTAGACGTAGCTAAGTTTTTCGACAAAGTAAGGCATGAATGTTTAATCTGCAAACTTAAAACTCTTAAGCCTAAACAGTATTTAAAATTTGTGCAGGCATACATACCTGACAGATATTTCAAAATTAAGCAAAAAGTTGTGTACTTAGATCTAAAAGAAATCAAAGTATGAGTCCTTGAGTCCATCAAGGAAGCGTATTAGGTCCGATCATAAAACTAAATGAATTTAAATTAATTCACGTTAATTTTACTACTAAATAAATCCAAAACATTCCTATTAGAATAAATGATGCCCAAATACCGTAATGCAACTTCCCACACACTACTTATGTATCACACTTGATGCAAGACTTCTCTGGAAAGCCCATATTCAAAATAAACAGGAAGAACCTATCCGTTACAAGAAAATGTATTGGCTGATGGAAAGAAATTCAGCATCGTCCATACATAACAAACAACTTTTATACACACAAATACTAAGACCAGTATAGACAAATTAGAATTTAATACTTATCAATCTTTAGTAATTAAGTGAATGGAAAATTGATAATTGGTTAACTGTGACGTGATTTCACTGGTATAAGCACAGTATAGCAATACAGAAACTTATGAAAATAACATCCAGTCTTTAAAGATATTATTCAAATATTGTATTTGTACGCATGCTCCCACTTCAGCTATAAAGTAAGAACCATCCCTCTATTTATTAGAGTAAAAATAAATATCTTGATTTTTATCGTAACTTTGTCTATGGAATAGAAAATGTCAAGTTTCAATTTTATTATGTTTTATGGAATATCGTTCCCGCGCGTTAACTCATAACTTGTAGATGTTATTGAATTCGCTCTAAACGCATCTGTTCGAAACTTCTTTATGGGCTAGCACTGAAGGGGATAATATTATATTTATCGCGTGCTGACTCCTCAATATACAAAAAAAATTATTTGTTGGACGACTATGGCTATAGGGACTGGCTTCTTTAAACCAAAACTGATATATGGGATTTATGAGGACATTAGATATGTTGCAAATATGATTTTAGAAAGTTAAGAAGTTTTGTTTTTAAAATAGATGTTAAATTTGAAAATATTTTAATAATACTTCAGCCAAAAAAACTTATAATCCAGTAAAGGAAAAAAATCTTATACAGGTTTTTAAGGTTCTAAATCGTATGTGAGTGATATTTGATGAAAAATCGTTGAAGAAGTACAGCTGATTTTGCTTTGGTTTTTTTAAACAATCAACAAATAAAAAAATCATTTTTTATCTATAAATCGTTTCTATAAACAATTGATCGATATAATTGCAAAAAACCCTTATTTTTGCACTAATTTATAAATACTAATAACTTATCTAACCTAACCAAACAGTGACTCTAGAGGTATTTAGCAGATCGCAATCGATTCTTTAAGACAGGTTTTAAAATACATTACAAAAATGTCAACATTTTATTAAAATTGTTCATATTTTTTGATATTGATATATGAATAATTTTGATATTGAAATATTGTTTGTCTTAAAATCACATTTTTATTGTTTTTTAAAATTAAGAGCTGAAAATTTAATAAATTATAAATAAAAATCTAAATTTTATGATCCATTTTATGGATAAAATATGCCAGACGGAGTAAAAAGGTATAACCCTTGATGGACGTGATGGTATCTATAAAATACCACCTGTCAGAGCTCATTTTTTTAGAATGGAACTTTAAATTGGAGCGTTGCTAAAATATTTGCAATATCTCGGTTTCTATAGCATACAGAAGCTTGCCCAGTTTAGGTAGTTTGGCCTGTGTGATTTTGACATATTTGTGGTTTGATAATATTTTTTTATTGGTATGATACATACTGTATATTGCTTCATCTTTTCATATTAGCTTAGCATTATTTTGCTTCTAGCAGATAAGCCATTTGTAATACGCTCGTTGGTTTATCTGTTTCTATTGTTCAAGTTGTGGACAATTCGATGTAAATAAAAGGATCGAATTGTTTTCCAATGCCCCTTTGTCCGATTCTTCTCGATCGACGATGGTAAATAAATGGTTGAAGTTTGGAGTTAAAATTATAGTTTTATTGACACCTACTGATAATTACACTCTAGTTGTTGGTTAGGTAACTTTCTAAAATAGACTGCCCTCAGATGAGCTCATATCCCCAATTTATAATATACACAAATAATGTATACCTCAGCACAGAGGTTAATGCTTCTATCATACTAACAAACTTTGAACTATGAGCTTACAATACAATTCAACCTAGGCCGTTATTGCAACACTTAGGAAGTTTAATTAGAAAATATATTATTTGGCAATTTATTAAGTGCAGGTTTACACGTTGAATGGACTCAGTTTGTAATTGAACAAGTTGTATACCCACCTACTATGTGGGTATACAGCATATTTGTGTCGATGGTTACATATGCACTACTAAGTCTCTGGTCTAGTGTGTTTTGATTTAATTTTCGTGTGCTGTGATTGTAAAGGCTTTTTATAATTAACTTCGTTTCCTTTTCAGTTTTTTCATAGTTTCGGTTAAGATTTGTTTGTATTTTATATTATTTCTCTCTGATAATCCGAGACCACATTCGTTAAGTAACCCGGACACATTCTATCTATTGAAAGCATTTCGGACGTCAAACAGCAGTAGGATTGTCTACTTCTGGTCAGCCCCCACCCTGTAAAACTTCCGGAAGTCTTCCATCACTGCATCAACCGTGCTCCTGTTGATGGCTATGTCGATTCGCCCTCTCAGAATCCTCTCGTATAATTTACCTATCCAAGACAAAAGGCCAACAGGTCAATACTTGTCTTACCCTTTTGAGAGTAGCACAAGCCTTAAGATCTTTAAGTTTACCGAAAATCGCTGTGTTTCAAGCAGTGCACCGGCTCCAAACTGCCGATTCATGTCACCGCATCTGATGGCCACCGCCATAGAGTCCTGGAGTTTTTTGTGTCTTTAGGGTACTCAAAGCTTCATTGAGTTCTGTGATAAAAGGTACAGCTTCGGCATTCCCCTGTACTCTATTCCAGACGCCGGCGCCGGGTGGAAACAGCTCTCGGATAAACTCAAGCTTCTTAGCACACTAACCTAATAAACTTCTAATTTTGCAATAGAGCGATGTAACGGAAGACTGTTTTTTATTTTAATTTTAAATCAAATTTTCGCCGGTGACAAGTCTACAACATTTTGTTAACATAACATACTTTTTATTGGTTACTTTTAGAAATGAATACTACATGTTTTACTCCATTTTTTTTCTTTTTTACTAATTTTTAATTTTTGGACGTTTCCATATAAAATGGAGAAGGCGACAGGTAACTTCACCAAATAGCACCTTCGCCATTTTTTGTACTAAATTTATTAAATGGAGCGAAACTAATCCATTATGAAAAATTAATTGTAATAAAAATTACATTTTTTTATTACAAAATAACAGTAAAA
This sequence comes from Diabrotica undecimpunctata, assembly GCF_040954645.1. Taxonomy (NCBI): domain Eukaryota; kingdom Metazoa; phylum Arthropoda; class Insecta; order Coleoptera; family Chrysomelidae; genus Diabrotica; species Diabrotica undecimpunctata. The sequence continues at coordinate 57,278,180 of NC_092812.1, forward strand.
ATTTAATTTTGGCTACAATTACTAGTGCCTTGTTCCACACCCTGCCACAAGATAATTTCAGAACCACAATATTCAGTAAGATATAAATACCAACGGAACCAGAAATGTGTAATGATTTTTTGGTTTGCTTTTATTCTTTTTTATTGCCCAATACCACATATAAACATTTGTTAAAACTATAAGTCATTGTATTAAATAAAAAATAATGATAGCGTCTTATATGCGTACGTTAACGCGTTATTTCCCATGAAAATATGCCGGAAGCACCCAACGTGGCTATTTGAAGGCAAAAAGGCGTTAGGGTGCGTAAGGGTGAGGGGTGAATCATAAGCGCCGACTTTTCGGTAATAACTGGGCTTAAACTCTATTTAGGTAAATATTCGATAAGATAATATAACATTTATTTAAGTTTAAAGAACATAATTGTGTACACTACATTATAATGGAGATAAAGAATAAAATTAAACAATTAAAAAAAACAGAATTATACAAACGAGTGAACCTTGTTGATTTAAATGAAAATCTAGTAATACGAGATATACAAAAAAAACTTAGTAGTATTATATTATAACTGAAGAAAATAAAGACATCCAAAGAACAAAAAAAAAAGAATATGCGTGGCTAACCGCTGTTATTTTGGCCTAAACTAAAAGCAAAAAATATATCACGAGCAAAAAAGTGCTCGTGATATATAGTTTTATAAAACAATAATACGCGCAGTGCTCACTTATGGATCGGAGACATGGGCAATGATAACGTAAGATAAAGGGTTACTACGAATCTGTTATACCAATAGAAAATCTGTTATAGAAATAGAAAACTTGTTCCTTAACAAAAAAAATTCCCTCTGCTAGATATCAATTTTGTTGGTCTTCTACAATTTATTTAACCATATACATTTTGATCAACAATTAATTGTCTAATAATTAAAACTTCACACAAAATCAATAACAACTTTTCATGTTGTCTTTCAACTTATAGAGTTTTATTTTCTTAAGTTTACAGTTAAAAAGTTTACCACCTATTACATATTATTATACACCTACAATAATACACTGATCTCTTCCTCTATCTGATTACCAATATACTTAATTCAATAAAATATTAGGATTCCATAGAACATTACCATTTTATATCTTGCAAATCTACATATTAAACAATTTACCCTTTGGTCTTCAATCACAGTTAACGCAACCTCATACACGTATCTACCATCTAATTTTCAGATACCAAATGCTTGTTTAAGACATATATGGCCTTAATAAAATTCAAATTTTCCTGGATTCATTAGATAGGTTGATTCATGTATGTCAATACATGAATACAATGTCAAAGTCATCCCAATTATACTTTGTTTTACAATTTTCAACTGTATCTTTAACTCTATACATTACAAATCCACACACAAAACATTGTACCCCTTAATCGTTATTAATTATAAGTAATCCATTACCATACACATATGTGCTACCAAATTTTCAGGTTACAAATGTTGATCTACAACATGTACGACCTCATTTTTATTGTAGCTTATCCTAGCTTCATCAGATATATGTATTGATCATTACCTAATGTTAATTCAAATATCCCATAAATTTATTGTATTTACACATTTGTTTTACAGTCTTCAACATAATCTTTCAGAGTATATTACACCTTAACCCCAACATATTGATGTTTCTGTTGTTACAAACAATTATTAATATTCATATTCATTCAACAAATTGTTGGCTAGTGTCACATTAAGACACACACTTCAGGGTACATTGACTGCTTTGTTCATACATAATTACTAAAAAATATTTTAATCAGTTGCTATCGAGTACCCATAGAGACATCTTCTCTTGGGCTTGCAACCCCTGGAGGTCTTGCATTGTTATAAAGTAAATCTGTTTAAAACAACATCATCATTTAAATTTCTGTGGTGAACCCAAATGGGCATTTTTTCAATATATATATACCTTTTATAAAGGATTTTTTAAATAAAAGTTTTTATGATTCATTTTATAGAGCCAAGTAGAGGAATTTCATTTTCCTTGTGGATTACTACGAATCTTTGAAAGAAAAGTATTAAGGACCAGACATGGCAGACTTACCAAATAGGTTCTGTGGAGAAGGCGATATAATTTCGAACTCTATGGACTGTTTGGTAATGCAGATATCGTGAAAACCATCACAATAAACCGTCTAAGGTGAATGAGCTACGTTATATGGATGGATGAAAGTGATCCTGCTAAAATACCTGTACCAAATAGGCTAGTCGGAAGAAGTAGAAGGGGCGACCTAACCTCAGATATCGGTAAGATATGCAGGAAGATTTAAGGGAGATTGGTGTAAGGAGATGAAGAAGACAGGCACTCGAATAGCATACTATGATTTCGAATGGTAATAAACGTAAGGAGGTCAACATACATAAACTATAAATAGCAAAGGAAGAGATGCATAAACAAAAATGTTTAAAATAAGTAATAAGAAATACAGAGATACAAGCAGCTTGAAATAAATACAAAATATTGATAAACTGAGATAGCAATACTGAATACTAAGAAACCAAATTCTGGCATAGGATCTGGAATGTCTGCCTTGTATGAATATTTTAAGTCCTGTATGATAAGTATATGGATATTAAAGATAAAATATGTTTTTTAAAATTTTTCTTTTGTAGGATTTGTCAAATTTACAAATAAAAACCATGAGACTATTTGTCCAAAACAGCAGTTATGTAACTGGGTCATTGAAACTCTCGCCTTCCACGTATGCACAAAATATTTTATGCCATTTTATGACATCATCTTAATTACGACACATTTCTTTGTTAAATGTGAGATATTTTCGCGTATTATAAATACGACATATGCAAAAACAGTAAATACTAATTGAATTTGTACTTTTTAGCATTCCCATATATAAACGTTTGTTTCTTTTGGGGTTTTGCTGTATGGTTTTTTTTTGGAAACCAGTTTTTAGTGGTGTGGACGTTAATTTTTTTTAAATCGTTTTTCAGATTCAGTTTTTGCCTGTTAACTGAGGTATTTTTTTTATCCTGTTAGTTGTAAACGTACACCATTAAAGATCCATATTGAAATCAACCCTCAATCATTAAAACGCACAAGATTAGGACGAAGCTTACTCCTATGCTTCTTGCACAGGAGTAAGCTTCTTTTAGAAGAATTTGATGTCTTTTTTGGACCTTTTTTACAAAACCTAACAAGTAATACAATAAAAAATTAAATAGTAATCATGGAAAAAAATATGAAGATTGTATGTAAATAGAATTAGCGATTATTTTCAGACCAAATTTCTGATCAAGTATTAAGTATTAGTTTAAGCATTGAGTTAATGATATTCTCAATTTGATTTATGTGTTGTAATCTGCGATAGAAACCTAAATACTCCCTATATAAGATTTTTAGAATGTCTCATCTGTTTATTTGGTATACACTTGAAATTTTAACTCAACTCTTTATTGCAAATTTGTTGCAGTTATTAAAAAATTAAAATAAATATTTTATTTGTTTTTGATTGTACTGTATTGTTTCTGTATTTCATAAAACATTTAGAACTTGTATTGTTCATTCTACGCCTATGACTGATGCGAAAAGGGATGTGAAAGCGATGCGGTTCCAAAGAAGGAAGACATTTCGACCTCATAATAATTGCCTATTATGTGAATTCAGCCTAATAAATCAAAAAGAAAATATGCGCTTTTTAAATTGCTCTTTAAATTCATATTGGGACTTTTTTCGCCTTTCGCCCTAATTTTTAACCTATTTAGAAAGAGATTACGGAATATTAAGAACTTTTTGAAGTATTGTGATTTTTGTTTTCGTATGCCTTAATGTTTTACAATATTATTTAGGTAGAGAGAGGGTGTAGATCTTCTATGGATGCAATAAAGAGACACATTGTAAGATGTTTATATGTTAAATTTTAAGCACCAGTATACATATTGACACACAGAAGTTAAACTAAAATAAGAATGTAAGTTTTAGTCAAATATCTAGAATAAACAAAAGGGAAGGCGACCAGACTACATATATAGAAATTGTATGAAGGAAAAATAATAGAAAAAGTGTTATCCTAAAGTATACCTTATCTAAAAGATAATGGAAGAATATCTAAATAACAGAAATGATTAAAATTGTGTATAAGAATTACTGCCTTGGATTAAAAATTTATTTAGAGTTTTACTTTGCGTTCTTTTAATTTTTTATTCGATAGTATACTCATCAAGAGTATCCAGTTAAAATTTTTGTGTGATCGGAGCAAATTTGATGGAGTTATAGGCATTTATGAGTGAGTGAGTTGAGTGAATGAGGTAGGTGAGTGAGGTGAGTGGGTGTAGTGAGTGATTGAGGTGAGTCAGTGAGTGATGTGAGTGAGTGAGGTGAGTGATTAAAGTGAATGGGTGAGTGAGATGGGTGAGTGAGGCAGAAACAATCGAATTTATCGAGCGGATAAAATGGCTGCAGATGCAACAAAAAAAGGCAGATGCTCTAGATATTTTAGCAGGAAGCACTTTACTATATAGGCCTGGAATAGACAATACTTTCAGTGTGAGTATAAAAAAATAAACTTTTTTTTAAACGCGTTTTTCTTGGAATACTTTAAGTCGGTGTTCACTGTATCTCAAAAACTACTTGATCGATCCTTCTTAAATTTTGCACACTTTTTTTATAGATAAATTACTAGGTTGCAACGTTGAGATATGTTCCATATTGTTGTTATACTTTTTTGCGATGAACACCGCAAACTTTTTTTATTGTAGAAAATTAGCCTCCATTTTTAAATATTTTTTTTTACCAAAATTTTACATAATACTCTTGAAATGTTGTACTATGATAATATACTAATGTTATATTAAATTTATATTAAATAATTTTTCAAAAAAATTTTAAGAATACGTTTAAGATATTGAAAATAAACCCTACGCCCCCCTTAAATCAATGAATGAATGAAGTGCAAATTTTGAGGCATTCAAATCTAAACATAATCGTAGATCAAATAACCAGGTCATGCAATAACCTTTACTAATTAAAATAAATAGAATGTGTGTAAGGAGCCGCATCTTTTAAATTAAACAAAAAACTTAAAAAATAAAGAAAACATACACAGATATCTGGATGAAGTAGATAAAATTATCAGAAATCATAGTTAAGTCATCTGTCGAATCTGTATGATAATATATGTATTATTATATGATAACCCATATATGATATATGTAATAGAGCCCAAAGCACCTGCTCTAATGAAAATGCGTTTTAAGAAGAAAAAATACTGCTAACGAAAGTTCTGACTAAAAATGACTATTGTCTTTGACTCATTGACCCATTGTCATTTATAAATACAGAATTCCACAGGATTGAAGTAAGAAAATAACAATCAATCCATAAATACTCATAAGAAGAGACCCAAAGATAGCAAAAGTACCATATGAATATGGCTTATCAGAAAAACTAAAGAGGATAGGAAACAAGTATATCACCACAACGACATTCAAAACAATCAATACACTGAGATCTATCCTGTCTAAAAGTAAACCCAACAACATACAAGAAAGACAAAAAACTGCATCTATAAAATACCCTATGAATGCAACAATTTTACGTGGGAGAAACCGCAAGAACACTAAGTGTCAGGATAAATGAGCATGAAACGTACATCAAAAACAGGGACTTCGAGAAATCCCATATACGCAAACATTCCTGGGACAACGAGCAATGGAAATATGCATCAGTAATCATGAAAGAATGGAATAATTAATAATTGAAAAACAGATTGCCGAAGAGGAGTACACAGAGGAACCATGTCATGGCTTTGCAATATCAGTACTTGGACGGGCATGGACGTTTAACAATTAATAAGCGTCGCTCAGACTAGACATCAACATTTTGATGTAGTGATCGCAAATAACCTTCAGTAATGGAGTGCACCAGAATAAGAGAATAATGAAAGAAACAGAAATAAAAATGATAAAAGTCAAAGAAGTAGCCGTCAGCTTACTTAACAAAGAAAAATGTGTAGCAAAAACAGCAGCAGAATGCAGCAGACTTTGGTTGCCAATACTAAAAGAAGAAGTCAATAACAAAAATATACCGACAATAGCGGAGTAATATATAATTTAGCTCCTCAGGCCTAGTAGGCCCATGGATTGGTTTAATATTCTTTTCCATTCTTTCCTGTCTTCTGCTTTACCCTTGTAATTTGGGATTTTAAGTTCTTTGTCTCTTTCAACCTCCTTCTACCACCGTGTTTTCGGCCTACGTTTTATTTTTTTTCTTCCTATTTCTCCCTTTTAATATTTTTTTATCGGAGTAATAGGAGATCGAACAACATCAACTACAATCTTATACATAACACATATGCAACACACAATATACATAAACATAAATCTACTATTGCTCAAGTACGTTACTCAACCACAATTACGATAGAGTTTTTACGAAAACATATAACACAAAATATACAAAACAGTCAGGATTTGACATTCCTAAGGTAACAACACCACGCTCAGATTTTTTTAGTCATTTACATGCTGTTTGCCTACAAGCTCAAGGTCAAGCTTGTCAATTTTAAAATGACAGAACCAGGAACAAATAACATTGGTTATAGATTACGTCAATCATTAGTTACAAACATAATAATTAAATATATATATATATATATATATATATATATATATATATATATATATATATATATATATATATAAATAAATTTTGTATAAATGGTCCTTTCTGTATAATAATACCAGAGACATGGTAGTTTTGATAGTGTGATTATAACTTAGCCGAGGTGAAATGGGTAGAAAGTAAAATGTTGAGTCTTAAAATTTTTTATCCAGAAAAGATTGAATAAATAAAACCAAAGCTCACGTGAAGAGAACTCGAAATCTAGTTTTTGCTTCACATCAAGCTAGTACAATAATTTGGCGGGGTATTTGTCAGTTTATTATGAGGTGCGGGACAGGAGACACGCCAGGCGAAGGCTAGACTCGAAGGATGGGGTACAGCTTGCAACTGGAAGATGTGGACCTTCGGGGAGGTGGTAAAGTGGAGGTGTCAGTATTGCGCGGAGTGACTTGCGTGCGTCCGCCCGCCGTTCCTATTGCCGGCACCGCTATAGATATACACACATACAAACAACACAAAGTGCAACGGCAGCGGCGCATCTATGATCGCGCGGACCGCCTACGAAATCGTCCTAGCATCTTCAATGACCCTTTTGCGCAACAACACAACTAACTCTTGTTCTTTCTAGCGAAAAAGAAATAATTAATAGAGGCTGTTACCGTTTATGTGTTTAGTTGTGTTTAGGTGTTGTTCTGTGAGTGTTGTGTTTACCACCACCGATGAAGTATTGCGAAACTCGTATGCTGGCCTCTTTTGCCCAGGTACTCTATTATTTTTAGATTATTTACGCTTCTACATCCACGTTTTCTAGATCTACCTTCTTGTAGTAAATACGAGTATCAAACGAAAAAACAATATTAAAATATTTCACCTGTAACGATGTTTTGTTGCGAATGTTGGTGTAGTTATTTTTTAATTGTTATGATAATAGCAACTCAAATGTAAACAAACAAATAGGAAAATAATTAGTAGTTTACCTATTTTGTATTTTGTTGATATTTCCGAAATAATCTATAACCAATAATTTAAATACTGACCTTGGCTATAACCATCACGTAAACATAAGGGTGTTTAATTTATTTATGGTTGCAACGTGCTATACATTCATTTTAGTTTGTTATTGCTTTGTGGATGTTTTGTATATTCGGATCACTCCTTTTGGTATTTACATTAGCAAAATTGATTGATTAATAATAAATTATTGTACTAAATATATTTAAATATTTTATATTTTCCAAAACTATGTATATAAAATTTTATCACTTTATTACCTAATGATTTAAAAAATTTAATTAACAATTTTAATATTTACATAACGTCATATTTTTTGCTTATCAATCCATCTTCAATTTATATTGTAACTACTGATAATAAACTCACTTATCGAATAATTTTAAATATTTGTTTTCGTATTTTAAATTCGTCAAAAATCATAATGTACATAAACAAATATTTTTAAATAATCATCTGTCTTTTCCATTACCAAGATTCTTTTTTGTCTTAGTATTTTTTGTACTTCTTGATCAAAGTTAGTGAAAATTTAAGTTTATTTTGGAGATTTTTTAAAGGTTCGAAATTAATTAATGTTTATAAATTATAAAGGATTTTGTTTTGTTGTTCTTCAACAATTTGTCTCAATAATCATCTTTCATATATTTATATTTTATATCGTTATACAGTTTTTTTTACAGTTTGTAATTTAATCTTTCTTAAATTGAACAAAATTTTAATATCGTAATTTCTAATCAGAGTTTTAATTGTTATACAGCTATTTCTAGATATTATGATTGTGCTTTCGCTAGAATTAATTAAATCATGTATTAATAATTTCGATGTGTTTATATTTTCTCGATTCATACAATTTTTGCTTTTATCTCGTTGAAATTATGTTTTGCAAAAACACTCCTCTTCATTTAGTTTTAATATTTGTCTCTTCTCTGAATATATGATTTATTAGATCTAGTGTGATGCTTTGATACTATAAGAAAAAAATTAATTAAATGAAATTAAAAGTTTTAGAAACTTTTGCCAATAATTTTTCTACCTGGTTTAGAATTAACCTTAATAAAAATATGTGCAATTTAAATATTATGTCAGAAATCTCTGATAACTATAAAATTAATTTAAATACTAATAATAATGTATTTATACAATACCAAAAATTTGAAAAATATAGACATTTTTATTATTCTTATAAATTATTTATGTTTTTTAAACATTTACTTTCATTTAAATTTTACAAATTTTAAAATATAAACAAAATTTGAAAAAAAATTTATCAAAAATTAAAACTACTTTTTACTTTGCTATAATTAATATATTGGCATACTTGTTTTTTAATAGTATGAAAGGGTGCATAGTGCCGGTTTTCTAGACAAACAAATGTCCGCAAATAATTTGTTTCCGAGAGACGGGGTGTTGAAATTTCTTTACAAATTCACGATTTGTTTATTGCTCAGAAACTGATTGGGATATGCAAATGAAATTTGGTGGGTATTAAGAAGTAGTTATTGCACATTTTTTGACATACAACTAAGAATTTTATATTCCTCATTGGCGCTCATACAGGTACTAGTCTGAATTTTTTTAAAGAAAAGAATGGTACACCACTGAGATATTTTAAATAAAAAAGAATTTTTTAATTCTTCGTTTTACTTGTGATAAAAAGGTGATCATACGAGGCGCCGTTTTTATGCAAAAAAAATTAAAAATGTTTCCATTACTTCGACAATAAAAAAAATGCATTTCTGGTAATTTGTAAAATTTTTTATTCTTTTCCATACAAGAAAAAGTAATTACTAAAACTAATGATATAGCAAATTAAAAGCTTAATAATGAAGAAAAGCTAATTTGATATTTCGTATTTAACATTAGATAAATGTTAGCAGTAGCTAAATTAAATAACTGATATTCAGAGTCTACGAGACAATGTATTAAAGAAATGAAAAATACGAATAAAGATGTTTTATTTTTATGCATAAAAACGGCGCTTTATATTAAAAATATGCTGGAGATTTTTTAACGCAAATCAAACGAGGAATTTAAAAATTATTTTTTTATTAAAAATATCTAATTGGCGTACCATTTTTTTTTCTTTACCAAAATTGAAACCATTACCCGCACGCGCTCTAATGATGAATATAAAATTTTCAATTCTTTGTCAAAAAATACGCAATAACTACCTCTTTAAACCCACCAAAGTTCATGTGCCTATCTTAAGCGGTTTTAGAGCAATAATTAAATAAGTCTATATACACCCCGTATATAGACTTAATGTGATGTCATACAAAATACAACCCATTACTTATATACAGTTTTTTAATTGCCTCAATGATTCTACCATTTAGTGATTACGGTTTTTTCATCGTCATTGACTTGTTTTCTGACAGCAGTTTTTTATTGTTTGTTTTCTTATAATTGCTTGTTTTTAAAATGCTGCTTTATTATAGATTTAAGTTGCTGATATTCGAAGATATAAATTCTTGTTTTGTTTTCACATATCAATTTTTAAACTCTTTAATTTTGCTCTGTTTCATATTCATCATTCATCATTTTGCTCTGTATCATTTTTAGTTTTTTCTTAACTTAATACCTTTATTGGTCAAAAATGAAAAATCTATTTTCCTTTTCAATTAAATGTTAATATGATCAAACGGAATATTCTATCCCTTAGTTAACTCTTACTTAAAATGTATTTTAAAGCTCGAAATAACTACCCATAGCTAAATATCAGTTAAATATACAATTGATCAATTAAAAGCAAAATTTAATCAATCTATAAAATATCAGCCATTTATCAGTATTTTTGCTGATAACCAATATCCTCTCCTTATGTTTTTGTACACAATTTCAATTTTTTTTTAGTTTCTGTAATTTATACTCTTTTAATTTTTTCCATATATATTGTGGCATCTCAATTCAATTTACTATTTTTATTAGGGAGTTTATTTTGACGTTTGGATTTTCACTTCGGAAATTGTTCTCAAAATACAAAATATTGATAGATTTTACAAATTCTGTATTGTATTATTTGGCAAAAAATTCTTCCAATAACTTAGTTTTATGTGACTCATTCGAATTGACAATTCAGACATATATTATACAGTTTAAAGTAGATGACTGAGTTGCGTTCCTAAGACGACTTTACTGAAAGATAGTTTATTCGATTCCATGAAATTAATTTTAAGTTAATCAATCAGTCAGAAAAATCATAGCATGTGATTTGTATTAAAAAGACAACCATATGCAATGATGACAGTAAAATTCTCCTGTTAGTAATCCCATAGTAAATCACTAGGAAAAACCTCATAATACTATCCCGACATGGAATAGTATTATGAGGTAATATTTGGTATTACATTTAATTTACTCTCAATATTAACAACAAACTCTGATTGTATATTTATGTCATTTTAAAACATAAATAATGTATCCTCGATATGATATTGACTTACTAAAAGTGGTATTTTCTTTTTACCGATTTCCTCTTTAATATGGGTAAGCAGATCCTACTGTATTCTGATACTTCTTTGATTTTTCTTTGTTTACCATTTGTCTTTTAACGACTATACTTGAATTTTACCATTCAACTCTATGTTCATTTTCCCATGCGTATTTACATATTTAAGATTTATCAAATTCTCTATTTTTGATTTAAGATTGATGTTCACTTATTTTAACATTTAATGATCTAGATATTTCCCCTAAATAAAAACGTTCACATTTACAAGGTATTTTATAAATACAATGCTTTGTTTTTTCTTGTTCATTGTTAGGTTTAGTTTTAGTTAAAATAGATGTCTATGTATTTATTGTTTTGAATTTTATTAAAATGTTAAATTTATTTCCTGTGGTTTTAAGTTTTTTTAGATAATCCTTTTATGTATGGTATTGTTATTTTCATGTAATATTTCTTGTCAATGTTACAGAAATCCATTCTAAGTTGTTCTATTCCATTCGGTCTATTCTCGAAAATTCTAAAAACGAAATTTCGTTAGAACCAGTAATTTTGGCTCTGTCGTATAAGGATTTAATGATTTGGTTTGTAATTTACATATCTGTTGGTATATGTTGGTTTTCTATATACCTTATATATATATATATATATATATATATATATATATATATATATATATTACAAGATCCAACTTGTACATACAATACATTTAGGAGACGGCTATCGCCTTATTTTCGTTCTCCTTCACCAATCCTCCCGGTTCAAGACATGCCCCTCCTCCAAACCTCTCGATTCCATCGCTCTTCTAATTCTTTCTTTCCATGAGCGCCGAGGTCTACCTCTTTTTCTTCTTCCAGGAGGCTTCCATCTGTAAAGTTTTTGGGGCCAACGTTCGTCAGGCATTCTCAATAGGTGTCCAAACCATTTTAAAGCTCTTTTTCTATATACCTCATATCCAGTATTCTTCTTTGAGACTAAAACATCCATAATTTGTGTTATTATATTCCTTTTCCATGGTAAATGTTATTGTCTCTTCTCTGTTGTTTTTATTACTCAGGAATGTGTCCAACAACTCTGATCCATTAGGCCATATTGAAAACACACCATCTACATATCTCTACCATACTGTGGGTTTTAAATTTTGTTTGCAAATAATATTTGATTCGAAATCTTCCATAAATATGTTCGCTAATAATGGAGATAAAGCCGAGCCCATTGCTAGACCGAAATCTTGTTTATAGAATTCATTATTTGTTGAAAATAGGTATTATCAGTATATAATGTCAATACCTCCATTGTAGTTGATACATTTAGTCTTGTTCTAGGTGTGAATGTATCAGTTTTTAATTTTTTGAATATTTTCAGTATTACCTAATGGCACATTTGTAAATAAACTATTTATGTCAAAACTTACTAAAATATTAATTGAATTAAATCCAATTGTTGACAATTTATTTAAAAGATATTGTGTATTCTTTATAAATGTGTCATTATTACTTGCAAATGTATAACATTTTTAATAAAAATTTGACAGTTCACGACAAGGAGAATTCATGGTACTACAAATAGATCCAAGTGGTTTATTCACTTTATGAACTTTCGGTATTCCCAATAAGAATAGTAAATTACATATAAATATATTCTTCTTTTCTTTTAACTAATTATTAATGGAATTGCAGAGGATATCTTAACTCTTTACGTTACATAAAAGATTAAATAAATGTTATTCAATCACCCCTTCCAATCATCTAACGTAACATAGGTATCGTTACATACAACTAAATATTAGTTTGTTTGTTACTTCTCGTTTTTTAATTAATTTAACACTATATACCGTAGATAATTTCTTATCTTCCCTTTTAAATTTTTCACATTTATTAATTTTACTAAATACATTCCAAAAAGTATTAGTTTATTACCCCCTAAATATAATTATGAAGTAGGATTGAACAAAATATCTATACTGCTTAAATATAAAATAAAAATAAATTGTTTTCGTATCAATTGAAAAAGAATGACAGCACTTATCTAAAACAGTAAAATTTCATCTAGAAAATTTTAAACTTTGCAACAAGACATGCACGATAAATACTCGTTTATAAATAAACGTTCCATCTCGAAAGAAACGAATATTTATTAAAACTATTATGAATATATTTTGTTCGCCATATCTTTTGTTTAAACAACACTAAAACTTACGGATAATTACCTAGTTCGTTTATGAAAATTTATCTTGAATTGTCGTTCGACCAATCGTAGTTTGTTCCTTATTTCGTCTTATGTAATTGTTTTTGAGTAAACATATTGGTACTGAAAGTTTGTTTTGAATAATTAACAAAAATAACTCAATATTTGTTTTACCTATGTTAAAGTCATTACCTTTTTATTGTTGGTGTGTTTCAATGAAATAATACAGGGACAAATCACAAATGGCCAGATTAATTCTTCGATTGACTTTGCATTCAAACCAGCCAATATTATTTAATTAATTAATTAATTAAATATAGTTAGTAGAAACGATTAGTAATTAGTCTTGAAAGTAATGGAGGATAAAAAAACCAAGAAAAAAAATTAACTTTGGTACAATTTAGCTGTAGAATATAAAAGGTTTTGAGATAAAGCAACTTCATTAGCTTATTCGAAAAATAAATCCAGCATGTGGGATAAATTATTTATATAAGTAGTAGGTAAAAACTTTTACATATAATGTAAAATGAAACTAAATTTGATATTGACTTGAAAACTGGTTAATAAAATCAAGTTGACCTGTTCGGCAAGAATGGCTGAAGTCTACTAGAATGGTGTGGTTCTGAAGGAACTTTTGTCAGGCATATTTAAATTAAGTAGTATATTTTTGAGAAACAACAATTAAATAAAAAAAAAGTATTCTGGATGTCTGGATTTCCTACTGAGAAACCGTTGTCAAAATATATTAAATTAAAACTTATAATTGTGGAGGGCTTATGATGCACCACAAAATACGACTGTCTGTCTTAAAGTATATTCTTCATTCACACTATAACATGGTTTGGCTTATCAGGTATTGTTAGACTTTCTTAGTCTATTTTAGGCCTCAATATGTCGTAATTTAAACGAAAAACAGAGTTTTGCAGAGAAAAGAAAGGCTGTTCTGCATACGCCACCCTCTGTACAACGAATTACATTTTAAAACCATCCCTACAGAATATTCGGATAGCTTCAAAATGTTTCTATACTTTAAAAAATTTCTTCTTCAACTAACTTCATTCGATGATCTTTGATTAGGTACGTACCAAGGTGCATTTGTTATAATACGAAGAAATTATGATCTAAATATCCACAAGATATCAATTTTAGACTTTACCGCAGATCCTACAGTTCAATTGCGTTAATCCACACGTTAAATCTAGGCTTAATGATTGATTTATGTACCAGAACCTTGTTAGCTAAGCTCATTTGAAACGTGTTTCCTTGTAGCCAGTACAATTTATTCAGTTTTAATATCCAGCTGTTTTCTCTTCTTTAGGTTTATCCTTACGGTCCATAAGTATACTTAAACACTTTACAATAGCTTTGTTTTGTAATTCTTGACTTCTTAGTGAGACTATTTGATGTATCAAGAATTGTGTCCTGCAGGGAGATCAGTTGTGTATAACAAGTAGAGAACATTCCCATGCTCCGGCTTTTATTAAATATAAACCAAATTGATCTTTATATTTTACAATACAAATATTTTTTTATTATTTTTCTTATATTTTACAGTATAATTCATTTATTGCGTCATATTCTAAGAGACTAAGTTCCAAAATGGAAAATAAGAACTTTAGATTAATAATTAGAGCAATTGACCACAAGATATCGGAGCTGTATCAGGATATAACTTATATTAACATTTAGTATTTAAAAAATAAAAATTAAATACGTACTTTATTGAGACAATATTATAAGCATGTTCAAATAAGTTCGGTTAAGTGGTGAATTAATTAAAACTTCTTAAAAATTAACGAATTAATTGTGTTTTGTCTGAAATAAAAATTATAAGAACAATTAAAACATTATTTGAGGCTAATAAAAGGGTTTAGCCGATTAAGATAGTGAAGTCCATCACATTAGTTCTAATATACGTAAAAATTTCTTCTTTTTTTTTAAATCTCTAGGGTTTTTTATTGCATGCAACATGGTATTTTTTACAAATATATAATATACTTGTAACAAAAACAGTGTTTTTAACAGTATATAAAAATGAATGTAGAACTATTTGATAAATATAATAAATCAATATTTATCGATGTATCGCAAGGAAACTTAATCTATTCAATTTCATTGTATGGTTCCAAAATCAGCAGATTTTTCGAAAATTAAAAAATCAAAGATACCTAAAAATGTATAAAAAATTGTTTTTCGTTATTTTGACCATGAAGGAAATCATGGAAATAATTTGACACCCAAAAAAATAACATATTTTTAAAAATTCCAAAAACGGTAAAAAATTTGAATTTTGCGCCAAAAATTTTTTAAGAAACACCATGTTGTAGGCAGTGAAAAACCCTACACATTAAATAAAAAAAGAAGTTTTTACGGTGATTAAAACCGAAGATTAAGTTAAAAAACGAACAAACACGTTTTGATTTTTTTAAGGTTATGTTTGGGTCTAGGTATTTACAAATTTTTTTTGGTCAAATACTTTTTTATGTAACATAACATATTTTTATTTTTGGAATATCGCTGGAAGCATTTCTCGCTGTATTAACTGACTATACTCTTTATTACCCGGGTATTGACTTCTTCGATGATACAAAATGTTTTCTTTAAAAAAAATCAAAGCTAAAAGCTTGCTCAAGCACAACAGCTAATCAAACCACTCTTGCAAAGGGCTTGGAGAAAGAAAAAGTTCCCCAATCAAAGCAAAATGGGATAATAAAGATACCAAAAAGGATGACAAAAGATATTCCAAAAACTGTAGAGGAATCACACTTCTGAATATCATAAATAAATTAATAACAATAATTATAAACGATTGATTGACCATGTGGACCCAATGTTGCTTCAAGCCTGCTTCAGACCAAATCCTAATTATCTAATTGCCCTAAACCAAATTACCACACATTACAAATTTACCTCTTCACTCTTTATATGCTTTGTGGACTTTGTGGACTATTGTAGTCAACAACCAGGCAATTGAGAGTGGTGCAATTTGTATATCTGGTCAGAATAATCGACTGTAACTATTTACCGATTACGATTTACCCAACTAAAACGAACTTAAAAATCTTCAGCCCAAATGTAAAAACTGCATTACTATATGGCTATGAAACGTGAAAGATATCAGCATCCATAGTACACCAATTACAAGTTTTCATCTTATCAAATCTCGAATGAAAATTTATTGACAGGACAGCGATGGATTGGAATCCTCAAGGCTGACCTATTGGAAAATGACAGTAGTGGTCAGTGGATAAAGGGAAGTAAATCGAAAAATCCTGGCTTAAAATCATAGCACTAACGGGAAATAGAGTCCGCTGGAGACACTTCGTGGAAGCCCTATGTTCCTCTTATTAGTAGTTCTACTATTACGCTAATAATAAAATTTGCAGGTATCCATTTGTTTTGAAGTGAATACTTCTTACCGCTCGGTATAATATCTTTGCACAGGTCAGAAATACCAAGGCGCGTACAGTAACCTTGCGGTATAGAGTAATATCTATATAATATACGTATATATATACTTATTATAAAAATAAAATGAGGTTTAACAAAGTCACTTATTTTTTTATAACTTTGTATAACATCTCGAGAACGACTGGATCTTTTTGGCTAAACAAACCGTTATATAAACTTCTTTAGATTGACGTCACTAAAACCGTGGCTATCTTCACGTCCATATATTTTTTTTCATTTGATTGACGGGAGTCCGATGCTCCGCTGAGGAGAATTTTTTTAATCCATTATAATGAAATACAATGATAATTAACATGAAGTAATTAAATATACACATAATCATACAACAAATTAAAAAAGATAATAATGAAAATGTAAATAGCAAATAAATTCTGTATTATATTTAACAAATTTTGAAAATTATCAAAATCAGCAAACAAAATTTTTAAATAAAAAAATTGAGATTTTTTAAATTTTAAAGGACTTAAATGTGTAAAAAATATATTAACAATTCAGTAATAAGCAGATATTAACTTTAATTAATCCACATATAGTAATAACGTTCTATAAGAAGTATTCACTTCAGTCGGCACTCTCCAAGTGGCACGCGTTGCCAAATCCGTTAGTAATGTGTTATGTTAATTGCTGTGTGCTGTGTTTATAACAACGGCGATTTTTTTTTGTTGGAAATTGCTAGAATCTTAGTTCACATTAAGAAATTTGTAATGTTATTTTTTATGTAAGGAATAAATGGTGTTGAAATAAATTCTCATATATAATTTTTTATACATTTTTAAATTTTTTACACATATTAATTTCTTTAGAAGCAGTTTTTTAATTATTATTTATATTTTTTATAGACCTTACAGTATGTCTCAGTAAGTTAAAACTGTATGACAAACTTCTTGATTGATAGTTTTTGGAAAAAAATTAACATTTTAAAAATATTTCCCTCCTATAAGTTTTTTTCCCACCTTTTTAGTAGTTGGTCAAAAACTGTGAATTTTAAGTTTAAACAAATGTAACTTACTTTCAAGTTTAAGTTTGATATGAAGAAATTATTTTTCCTTTCCGAACGTGCTTCTAAAATATTTTTTTTTATATTGTTAGTTTTGGATTTTTCTATACAATTACATTCCAAAATTTAATTTGAACTTGGATATCCTCTTATGGTTAGGGCGAATCATATCCATTACATTACCAAAACTTCACAATAACAAAGAGTATGGAAAAACAGACAGACCGTTACTAATTTCTAACTGCATTTTCCAATTATCTACGTTTTATATCGAAATCACTTTTTTTATTCAAATCATTAAGAATACTATAGTTTAACTTTAATTTTATTGTGTCATCTCTTCACTATCTTGTGTTTAATTTCTTCTATAAACAAGTAATATACTATAATAACTAAAATATATAATTTTAATTCTATTTTACTGCTGGCAGTCTTACCATTTCCTAGAAATTCTTCACCTCTCCTGTGAATTTAACTATAGTATGGAAACTCCTTCCATTGTTTTGTTTATTTTTTATGTAGTGTTTCTTCTTGTGCTAATAATCATGACTTAAATTCTAATATTAGTTTTATTTTTGCGAATTCCATTCTATTGTTTATAACATTTGCTTTACATTCTTACTAGAGTGATAGACTACTTACTCAAGTGAATTAACTTGTTATGGGTCTTCCTTTCTTTTGTTATCTTGTCTTTTAATTTTCTATTCCCTAATATTTAAAAAGATTGACAAATATTTTTTAGGTGCGTTCCTAAAACGACTTTATTGGAGGATAGTCCATTTTATTACAAGAGATCAAGTTAACTCGAGAATACCTGTCAGATAAATATCCATAGCATACAATTGACCTTTAAAAAAACAATAATACCTATGTATGATTGTAAAAGTCTCTCATAAGTAATCCTGTTGTAAATCATGAAAAAGAACCTGGAAAGATGCTCGATTTTTGTTGAGAACAAAAATAGTAATATCAGTAACCCATATTTTATTGTCCTGTCATACGGATTAGAAATATCGATTATTTCCAAAACAAATAAAAATATTTTACTCCTCCGTGAACGAAAAAATCTCAGAGGAATATTTCCTAACATCTATGACAAAGTACATCAGTATACATCAAATACAAATGCATAATTATGTGTTAGATTAGATATGAGCTCAAAAAGTCACAAAAAACAACCTTTTCAAGCGATTCCTTGCATCACAGCCCGGAAAAGCAGGCTGATAGGTTAGGCAATCCGTAAGTAGATATAACTGAATGCTACAGAAAACTAGGGGGGAAGGTCGAATCAACACTTAAGGGATGTCTTGACATCTTCAGTACATTGAACAATATTTAAAACAGCAAAAGTGTATATAATACTTAACCCCAAAGCTTTTATCAAACCATTTAAATGTCAATGCCAACCCACTATAATGTACTTAATGGATTTTTAGACATACTTTTTAAAGTTTTGTTTGGTGTATATGTTTTCATTGCTTTTGGTACAATTAAAAAATCTGAATTTATTTCCATTGAAGTTTTAAGAATGATTTGAGCTAACAGAATTCTATTGAATCTTCTATAATATTAATTATTTTATTAAAATGCAATATAATAATTATTAATGCTTTTATAATTATTGATACAACGGTTGTCGAGTTAAATGAAAAGCCTATTTATATCAACAATGGAAAACATATTTGATTTAGATCTAAAATAACGTTGCCATGGATAAATAATAAAGCAAATAATACAGGGATTTTAGCAAAACCAGGATGACATATAGATCAATATTGTAAATTAAATTTGCACTTTAATATAAATATTTAAAGAAGTAAAATTATTTTGTTGTATTTGTTTTTTTTTTAATTTATATGTGCAAGTTTGTTTAAAAATATCTTTGTAATTGGATCTGTAGTATTTTTAAAAAATAGCCACTACTAATAGAGATTAGTTAAGGAAGATGATTAAGTTTATTACGAGTTTTATAGGCATGGCAATGTCCATTAAATCAATTCACATTTCAAATACAGTTGTATGAAATTAATGGTATTTGAAAAGAATTCTTTATGGATTAAGATCATTTTATCTTATACTTTTCTTCTGTATTTAGGGACATGCTAATATTTAGTATTTCTTTTTCTACCAGATACTTTAAATGTATTAAAAGTATGAAAAAGGTATGAATTCTTGCTATTTACATATTTAGTAATTTTGTGAATTTTAGCTTTTGATCAAATTGTCTTTAACTACCATTAGGGCTTTTATGAATTTTCAGTATTGTTTTCAATTTATCTTTGCAAAACTAAACCTATATATAATAAACTAAATTGTTATATTTAAAAATACATTTTAATTGGATTGTTGGGTTGAAAATAGGACTGGTCATCTAACAGTGAGTGTGAAATAAACAGTGGGTTTATTGGTGTTTTTATGGCACAAGAATAATTTACCATGACCAGAAAATTACATATCCAGTCTGTCTGGCGACTTAATGAAATGAAACATTAATGAATTAGGAGGTATAAGGCGTTTTAAGTGAAAAAATATATTTTTTATTGTTTTTCAATGTTATACATATGGTGCTTTATGGCGGTTTCTTAAAATAAAATAATGACGTAAAAATTTACACAAAAAATACTTAAAGCTACTTAAAAATAATAAGTTAATATTGTTTGGTTATCTAAATTTTATAATGTCTCCAGCTGTAAACGATTGTTTGGTTATCTACATTTTAAAAATATCTCTAGCTGTCAAACCATTTAAATGAAGGCACTACAAGCTTCTGGTAAATGTTCATCTTCTAAAATTACAGAATTCTGCAAATATTGTGTGTTCTTCTATTTTACCTTTACTTTTCAAAATTCAGTATGTGGCTTAATTATCTGTTGATAAAATACGTTAGGAGGTTATGTTTTATAAAAGTGCTTCAATTAACTTTCATTGATTTTATTACGACATTTATGACAAAAGTTTGAAACAAGAGCTTTAGACTATCCAACACAATTATAATATAATAAGTAGTGGTACATATTTTACTGAAAATATTGGTAAGTTTTATATAAATATGTGTGTGTGTTTGTTGGAAGTACTTACAAGTCAAGGCAATATACCTATTTATTATTTTGTTTCTTATACACAAAATAAAACATTTAATTACTCACTTCTGTAGCAATATATGCATTTTTATTTAATATCGGCCGCAGGAAATCTGCAACAAGGGTAGAATCGAGAGGGTAGTCCTCGTCGATTCCGACGTCTGCTTTTGCCGTCGGAACGCAGAGCGACGGCGACGCTAACAGTACGGCAGTCAGCGTGGAACTGAACCCCGACCAACCCTTACGGTTGTATACTATATATAGCATCAAAATATACACGTAAACACTGCCCCAATTCCTCGCTCGACACATCTTCAAAGAGAAAGCGAGAGGGCGGCTAACTTTGGAAATTAAGCGGAAATGGGGAAACACTGAAAGGAGTAAATTATGGTAACATTTTTTGACTGGCTTTACCGCGGATTAACAGATTTGTTGTTTATTATTTAACGAGTTAATTGCTTTAAAACATTTTTAATAATAATGCAGAACATTTGTGTTTCCCTTTTCCGTGAGGAATTTGATCGCTACTACTTTGCAATTACATTAAGAAAATTATAGTTATGAATATAATTTTAAAAACGATATTTTATTTATTTCAATTAGCACATAACTTGTTGAGTTCACCGGAGGTCAGTCACCATTTAATTATTTTAAAAGTTAAAACAAATATATACACATATCAAGTCAATCCAAAGTACTACGTATTATCGTTTGCAGAAAAATTCAGCAAATACAATGAATTCCCGTAAACATCAAATAATTAAAATTGTTTTTTACTTAAATTATAACACAGAGATTTATCTGTATATACACATCAAAGTCTAGGGATAATTTACAAACGTTTGAACCCTTTCAGTCGTGAATTATGAATATATTAGATTACAATTCCGAGTCAACGGTATAAAACCATTGTAGACAGACATTTGTCTAAACCATGAATTGATGGTAAAATAATAATACCACACAATGAGTTCTTTTATTGAAAAATATATTAACAAAACTGCTGACGATGATACAATTTGTAACAATGGTTGTTTTTATTTAAATATAAGTGCATGTTACATTATGCGCGTTTTATTTACAACCATCCTTTACAACTCAGAAATTTACATCTAGAAGCGAAGTATTTTCCATCATGTTCCAGCAAATGATCTATTTCATTTAAACTTACTCCAGTAATTAATCTCAATTCGAAATTCTGTGGGGTAGAAGAACGAGATGAGTTTTGAAAATTATCCAGTGTGGTGGAAGGACGACCGTTTTTCATGGTACCTATTGCTGATTAAAGAGCAGTAAGTCGATTATTGCTTTTTGTGAATAACCCAATTAAGTAGCTCTATGTTTGTACTTCAACCAGGAGTTTACACATGCCAAGTCTATAGAGTATGTAAAAATTATCAGATCCACTTTTTTAGCGAATGATGGTTCTGTATAATACAGTCATCAGAAAGTCCATTTTGTCAACTTCTCCCATATGTAGAGCCTAATTACATCAGGTCTTCAAATTTCTCTATATTTTTTATTAATTCTGTGCAACTTTCTACCCAAATCTTTATTTCCAATTCTTACAAATGTCATTGGTCATTATGACTTTTCCATCATCGGTTAATAATTCTTCAGAACTACCACAAGTATTCTTTTACAATACGTCTTCGCTGAAAAGGGAGGATTTCGAAAACTATTAAATCGAACTTTACCAGCAGTATAGATATATTTGTGCCGCAGATACTGTAATAAATTATAATTGCAAAAATAATTATTATGAAATACTTTATTGTCATTATTGTTTGGCTTTTGACTAGTATTAACAAAATATACATTCTGTAAATGTATTTCTCAATTAAAAAAATCTATTTACCTGCATGTTCCTTGCGATTAACGGTATTTGTAAGCTTTGCTCCCAATAATTTCTTACTCTTGGATAATAGGTATTACCCATCACGACATGTCTACCAATACTTCATAGTGTTGTACTCCTATACCAAGGATTTGCCAGTTAAGCAAGTTGCTCTTCGGTTAAAAACTTCACTTAGTATTACAAGAAGGCTTTAACAATCATTATCGAGAAACTAACAATATGACAACATATATAACAACAAGACAGACCTACAACGTCAATCAGACAGTTTTTTGCAGTTTTTTCGTCAAACTGATCTTCACAATCGACCTTTACTTAAGGTTCCTTCAATACACAGATGAAGTTTACAAAATAGTCTCGATCTTTTCTCCACTCAAATAAAAAAAGAGTTTGGCAAGAGCCTAGACATGCCTAGAAGTCCATAGTTGTCGTTGCGGCAGTGTTGTAGTATTGAATGGTGTTCGTCACTACAGTGAAAAAGTTTTATTCTTATCATATATAAGTTCTATAACAACACAGAGACAAAATTAGAAATAATTTAGTTCTACACGATATTATCTGTACAATAATCTAACATTAACATCAGTCAGATTCACGGACAACAGTACAAAACCAAGGATTTGAGATTCTGAAGCAGAACAAAAGATCTCCCAGATTCTGGGTGGAAAAAGTGAGGAAAAGTATTGTTCATGTTCTATACAAAACTTCCCTATCAGTCCTAGATGGGGAAGGATGGAGAATCACGAGCCGTACAGTCGAAACATCATGTCACTGTACTATTTTGAAAGTCAAAAGACAAAATAAGAAGTTTATAGAATTTAAATGGACGTGGTTAGGATATAAAATATTGTCCAAATAAAATATGATTCATTGGCTAGAAAAAATTTAGAAGGGGGCAAAGTGCGAATAAAGGATATCTAAGAAGATTCCACACAAGATGGACTGACATTAAGAGAAACCATACCAATTGGATTACAACCGAGCAGAGTAGATCGAACTACAGCTGATTAAGGAAGTCTGTCTTCAGCAGTGGATGGGTTTGGGATTATGATGAATCTGTTCAATCTATACATTATTGGAATTCCAAAAAATAAGAAATTTATGTAAGACGTAATTCATGCAAATTTTAAGCTATTTTATGAAGGTTAACATACATTGTGTTGTCGACATATTTTTACAGAAAAAAAATCACTTCGAACTATGTAGGCAAAACCCGCTGGCCACTGAATCGCTTTGATCGGGCATATTATCTACTAAGGAGTAGAAGTTTCTATAATATAATGAATGTCGTAGTAATAATTAAAGACTATTAAAATTACTCTCAAATTTTGTAGGACATGAATAATGCATACTTCTGTCAAAATTCGGTTCTTATTATTATTATTATTCGTAATCACTTCCTCATGTTTTCAAAAAATCCCAACAAACCGTTCTTAGTATCTTGGTAGATTATGTTGAGTACAATGAAGGTGAGCAACCGAATATATTTTTTGAAAAGTTGTTATTTTCGTTAGAGTTTTCGTATAAAAATATTCATCAATATTTCGTGTCTAGGAAATTCTTTACTGCATACAAAAATAGCTGCCTTTAAAACTTGGTACAGTTAAATCTTTTGTTTTAATGGTAATAATACAAAGAATCATTAATAATTACTGTAAATAGCTTCCTGTAAAAGCTATGTGCATGTTATTTACAACCATTGTTTTCTTGACATATATCTATGAATTGGGTACTTCATAAAATTTTATTTATTATTTAATTAGTTTTCGTTGTATTCTAAACACCTTTGCTATTCCTGCGAAGGCGAAAATAAAATAGAACTTTATTGAGCACTTTGCTAAAAATAAAACTTAAAGTTCAAAATTTGATTAAATGTTCAAAGATAAAAAGTAATTATAATGAATTGAAAAAACATTAAAAAAGAAAGTTTATTGTAGAAATATGAAAACAAAAATATACCAAACGAAAAACAAATTAACCTAAGAGCCATTATATATATAATGAACATATTCAAAATATTTTCTCTTTTTCTCCCTGTCTCTTTTTTTCTTAAACTAACAATCACTAAGAACAGTTAGTTTTGCGAAGTCCTAAATATGATTCTTTAGGCAATGTAACAGTGTTAAAAACATACAGGGTGCTTAAAAAAAGTAACACTGTCTCTAGGATAGGTAAAAAACCGAAAAATAGGTTTGCTTAATAAAAATTTTTTGTAACGTCATCAGTTTTCAAGATAAAGGGCGTTGAACAAAAAAAATTTTACACACTTTTTACAATTTTGCCGAAACTGCTGGCAACATTGTAATGAAATTTTATACGAATATGTTTTGGATACATCTCATGAATTTGTTTTTATATCTGACTTTCATAGAGGGCTCTAGTTACAAGGTTCGTACCAAGTATTATTCAACATAACTTTTTTTAGGGTAGAATTAATAAACAAAATTCCAAGTGGCCATAAAGATCATACAATTTTAGAACAAAAAGGTACTCATGGTCAAACTCGATACTTTGTATTGTTTTTGGAATATTTTAATTTAAAAATTATAACGTAATAACCGATGCTGATATAAAGTAATTATACAGTTATTAATTTAAAAAAGTCACAAGAAGAAAAAGACTAAGAAAATAAAATAAAATCCAATTAGGGCAAGTGTTCAAAATGTCCTCCGTTGTCACGAATATACAAGTCTATTCTTTTTCTAAAGAATCTATTAATCGTCTAAACGATTCTGGATCAGCTTTGATGTTATTAAGGTGACAATGAATTCTGTCTTCCAATTCTTGACCTGAATTTACCTCTGCAGTATAGATTTTTCCTTAAGATACAATTAAAGTGTGTAGTTCAAAAGATTAAAATCGCATGACCGAGGAGACCAATGAATCGGAGCCTTTGTACCTCTACCAATCCATCGATTTGTAAAATGGCTATTCAACTAATTATGACACCTTCTATCAAAGTGCGGTGGAGCTCCATCGTGCATAAAAAATAAAGATCTTTTCTCGTTTAGCGTTAAATCTTCTAATATCTCGAATTCAAGTGATTGTTTAAAAAATCAAGGTACATATCACCATTTAAATTGAATGTGATAAACTATTAATTTTTTACCTAAAGTTGCTGCTCAAACATTCACTTTAAATGAGTATTGGTAACGTGATACCCTTTTGACTCGTGGATTCTCATCACACCAGTAGAGTGCATTATGGGAGTTAAACATACCTTGTCGCATAAAGATGGCCTCGTCCGTAAAAAGAATTTATTTCAAAAAATTTGCATTGAGGGCTGTTTTTTCTTGCAATGTTTCACTAAAATCCACTCTAACCAGAAGATCGTCTGGAAATAGCTCTTGGACTTTTCTGTAATGATGTAATAATAAGTACTGATCTTTGTATCTGCCAAGTACTTGAAGAAGACGTATTTATTAGTCTTGGCATATTCTTTACTTTAACCGTTGGATATTGATTAAGTAAATTTAAAATAACATTTTCTTTAATATGTAATTGTTCTTGGTCTACCAAAATTTATTTTATTTGGTCTCACATTACCAGTCTCTCGATGTCGTTTAACGGCTCTAAGTCTTCTCTTACTTGGTAAGTTTCTTCTAGAAAACTTTTCTGCATAACGCGTAAAAGCTGCACTAGAGTTTTCTAAACGCTCACTTTAAGTTAACAACATCTGGTTGTATTCAACATTTGAGTACATTTTGATTAACAATATGTAGTTTTACAAATAAATCGGGATTTCAAAAATATAATTTTTATTGACTTATCATCATAACAATCAATAAATGTTTCCCATGCCGAACATAGAGAAAATCGAGATATATCTATTAGAACTTTATCAATACTTGATAACAGAATCGGTTATTACTTCATAATTTTTAAATCAAAATATTCCGAAAACGATACACAGTACCAAGAACTTTTTGGTGTAAAATTGTGTGATGTTTAAGTTTACTTGGAATTTTGATAAATCAATTCTACCCTTAAAAAAGTTATCTTGAATAATACTTGGTACGAACCTTGTAACTAGCGCTCTCTTTAAGAGTCAGATATAAAAACAAATTCATGGGATGATTAGGTTCCAAAAAATATTCGTATAAAATTTCACTACAATGTTTCCATTAATTTTAATAAAGCAACTGAGTGCTGTTTGGGTTCTTTCATCTGACGTATTTTTTGGCTATATAAGATAAAATAGCAATAACCTTCTTATAAAATAGCCATAACCTTCTGAATTCTAAAGGCTATTTAAATCTCACCTAACAGATAGACATTTACAGATAAAATATAGTACAGTTATAACAACATGGAAATATATAAACTACGGCGTACTTCAAGGTAGCGTGCTTGGTCTACGATACACGGCTGACTTGCTTCCTTATACTGAGTCATCGGAGACGATCACTTTGTATTCAGAGCATGGAAACGAGAGATGTTCTAGTTCGTGCCCAAAAAGGCTACAACCAACAAAAAAATATATTTATATGCTTCATAGACTTCGACAAAGCATTTGATAGAGTAAGACACAACCTACTATTAGCATGTTTGCAAGAAGGGCATCACACTACTAAAAAACTTGTACTGGAACTAAACGCCAGAGTTAGTTGTACTTGTTTCCTACCCTTTTCAGTTTTTCTGATAAGCCCTTTACATATGGATTGTTGTCATCTTTGAGTCCCTTCTTGTGAGTGGTTTTGATTCGTGTTGTTTACTTTCTTTAATCTTGTGGAATTCCGTGTTTATAAATGACAATAGGTAGTCATTTTTGGTCAAAATCTTTTTTAAAAGCTTTTTTTCTTCATTTTTATGACAGCAGGTGCTTTGGGCTCTGTCATATGAAAATGTGTTTATTCATTTTTTCATGTTTATGTGGTTGGAGTGTTAATTTAAATACATATCGGTATTGGTTGGTTTTCGACACTTTCGATCTCACTTCCATCTAAGTCTATTGTGACATTTTTATTTAACTTTTTTTTTAAACCAATTTTCACAGATTTTCGTTTATTAGTTTCCTTTAGCATGTAGAGTAGTTTCTCTGTATTGTTGCTTATGAGTACTATTTTATAGGCAAATCTTAGATGATTGCATCGGCACATCTGCCATCGATTTTAATTCCACATTATTACCATTCTTAATTTGCTTGTTGTTAGACCTTCTACTACGTTTATTTGCGAATTTGCATTGTCGTATATATGTATTTTAGGAGTATTTTATATCAATCATGGAATCAATCCTTGCATTATTTATTTCTTCTAATACGGCCCAGAGTTTTATTGTAATCCCAGAGTGCCTTATTGTAATCCCCAAATGCCAAATAAAGAGGTTCATTGTACTCGTATTCGTTACACTTTTCTATGTGTCTATATTGTCTGCAGGTATTCTATCGTACTATCAACTACTAAGATATCCCGCTTATTCGACAGGCTGGTTGGTACCTATTGAACGTATGTGATAGTCTGTTGGTAATTATTTTGGTAAGCAGATCTGGTAACAGGCTTATTGGTTTGTAATTTTTTAACTTTGTCTCCTTTTTATGTAGCAAAAATACCTGCGCATTTTGCCGCGCAGGAGGTTGGAATAAAAACTCCCAAAGGGGCACTTCTTTATTAAAATTTTAACTGCCTCCAAAGTAGTTTGACCTTCAGCTGTAATCATCTCTTTGATTAGTTTATCGTCTCCATAAACTCTTTAATTTTTCATCTGTTTTAAGACATAGGTTGAAAATAAACCACTGCTGATGGTATTTGAATTAAAAATTGTAAAGAACAACCATTAACTAATTTACAGATTACCCTAATAGTTTATGTGATAACTGCAGTTTGTTTCTTGCACATATTTATGAAAGGTTTTTAAAATACTTCTGGAAAAGGGGTATGTTTAATTATCACGCGCATAATTTACAGGGTACCTATAAGCTAATTAACTTGGTTAGAAATACAGTTCGTTTCTTATATTATGAAATAATGTAAGTAAATAGCTAGATTTTTATATTCCACTCGCGTCTTTTATCTCAAATCGTCAGTATGTGTAAAAATTGATTTCACATCGCGCTGTACGCGAGGGTTGCATTGCAACATCGAAAGACTATTTCGTTATCCGAAATATTAAAAGTATTTCACATTCAGAGGGGATGTTGTTTGTTTATTGGTTTGATAGAGAGGGTGAGAGAGATTATTCGAAGGGGGAGAAATGGCGTGCCAGTGCCAAAATAACTTCAATTCTTTAGACGCACTGCTCTGTTATTTTTTCAGGACAACCTAACGGACGCGAAATTAGAGCTATTGTTTCACAGGGAAAAATCTACACTTGGCAAATTGATAAAATGATTAAATTCTGTATTGGTTTTAACTCGTAACATAGTATTAATCCCAGTGGCGTGAAGAATCTTTATTTTATCTTTTCAATACTACCGGGGCTTTGAACAAATAGTGTTAATTCATTAATTTATTATTTATGTCTTTTTATTAACATTTAGTTTTTTTTTGCTTTAAACCGACCTTCCGCTTTTTAAAACCGATTTAACAATCTGATTGTGTATCCTTTTAAAATTTGCCTGCCTGTTTCCATTTTACAAGATTTCTAACACCTTGTCGTCGAAATAAATTGCGTCCTTTGTTAATTATTTCTTTGTTGTAAAGGAATTTTTGAAGGAATCGTTTTTTTATGTTCAAAAAAATATCTCAATGTCAGTTACATATGTTGTGGTACTTTGGTATTGGTCAATTGGATATAATGACAACAGGTGGACACGGAGAATTCTAGCAATGGCAGGCAAACAGTGGATTAGATTGGCGCAAGATAGAGAAAGATGGAAATTGGGAGAGACCTACATTCAAGAGTTGATGGAAAATAGTTGACAAAGAGAGAGAGTGCACTCTCTGCATTGTTTACTTTTGAACCAGATATACAAACTGACTTAAAATAACAATATTTATTACATTATTTATTTATATATAAATATTATATATTTATATATATTACAGTATTTATTTATATATAGTAGCCTTCAGCTATTTTCTTTAGGTGCCCCTGGGCTCGAGAAATGCCCCACGAAGAAGTCAAAAATCTCTGATCCCAATGGACCGATTTTACAGTACAATATTTCATTTTCTTTATAATCTTTCATTAGATAATTTTTTATTATCTTTTGCGGTTTTATTCCTAAAACTTATCGTATTCTTATAAAAAATGAGACAGTTTGTTAAAATCGGTTAACTGGGCTTCGACATATGACTCTTCGGATATAGGGTAAAAGGGTTCAAGTTCAAGTTTAAGGCGGTCAAAAAAAATAGTTAAAGACCCGGCCCAAAACATTCGAAAAGTAGACATTGTTGTATACATACAGAGCTACATTCATTTAAATTTTTATGCAATTTGAAATTTTGACAATTAAAAATCGTAAAGTTTTCTTTTCGTTCTTCTTGACCTATAAAATAAAATTTATCTTATGCGGTAAATTATGTCATCAAAATGTTGACGTTATATTAAAAAAATAAGATATTGTGACTGAAAATCGATCTACTGGGCTCAGAGATATAGCTCTTCAAATATAGAGTAAAAAAGGCTATTTAGGATCCTTTCGAGGGGCATATCTCAGGTCCAGGAGCATCTAGAGGGCTAGAAAAATATCTATGGGCTACTTTTTTAAGATACAATGATATACTAAAATTTGGTAAAAATCCGCGGACCCCCGCCCTACAAAAATGATAGATTAATATATCTATCGAAAATACAGATATTGCTAATATATATTCATATCAATCCTTCAATTTTACAAGGTTTTGCAAATTAATTCTTAAATTTGTTATTGTGCATTTAAAAAACATTAAGACTAATTTAAATTAAAATAAGCTTAAGGTCTTTATGGAATGCTGTTATGTTTGATTTTTCTTTGTTATTGTATTCTATTAGATAAGTTTTGTCATATAATATCTCGCACGTCACGATTGGCCTGATAGTACCAAACATTCGTGTCTAAAGCACTTTTGGCATGCTGCACTGTTTGGTTTTTATGACTTCGCTAAATCCTGTCATATGACATCCTGTATGATGTCGCACGATCCTGTATGTTAAGTCGTTTAGGCACTATAAGCTTAAGATCTTTTTGCCAATTCACCCTCTGACTATTTTTTTTTATTTACTTCTTAGGCTATCCTCTTTCTAACGATCCCTTATACGTCACGATCCAACCAGCCGTTCTCGAGCTAAACGATGTCAGAGTGGAAGTGAAGGGGAGTAGCTTAACCGCCCCAACCTCTACTACAATTTAAACAAATTAAGCTTACTTCAATTGCATTGGTCGTACAGGAAAACTTTTTTATTTTTGTCTTGATTTCAGCTATAAGAATCAATGAGTTAAAAATGCGTCTAACGTATAGGGAGCGCTATAGCTTCATTAATTTATAACTCAAAAGTGCATTTAGAGCAATAGATAAAGGGTAGAAATACTTTTTGAGCAAATATTTTTATTCCTACATAAAAATATAATCGACCAATGAAAGAGAATCCGTTTAGAATTAGATCTCCGTTTAGATCTACAATTGAAATTGGCCCATCAGATCTTATGATGTCTCATTCGATTTGATTTGAAAGAGCTACAATATAATGCATGTTGCATAAAAAAAAAAAGAATGGTTACAAAAGTTATTTTAAAAATAAAGAATGACGAAAAATTGACATTGTTAATTTTGCATAACCTATTAGGTCACATTTAATGTAACATAGCTCAAATTGTAGATTTTTCTATGTTCTTTCGTAATTTTGTACTCATTTTACCCTAAAATTTTGATTTCATACAATAAAAATAATCAAAAAATAGTGTTTTTTCCACCTTAAAAGTGCCATAAAAAAATTATAACCAACAGTTTGAAGTTGCAAACACTTGGAGGTTACTCCAGGTATTTGCATTCATAACGTTTCGAAAATTCACTAATTGCCTTAAACTGAAAGTGTCCATTGGTTAGTGTAATTAAAAACACTGAAAAATTATGGTGGTTTAATGCTCTAGATTGTAAAATAGATTAATGCAAAAGTAGCATAAAAAATATAAATTATAAACACACATGTTGTATTATAATTGGGATAATTAAAAAACGAAGTAAACAGCGTTATCATAAAACAACCAAAAAGCATAACCAACTGCTATAAACTCCTCAATTATATAGTTTCCAAACAATTCTTCCTAGTAAATTCTTTTTTGTGTATTGAATTATATTATCTTTATAAAACTGTGTTAGTTTCGAAATTATCTTTCCTTTTATAACAATATAAGGATAGTACAGATATTCTAATGTAAATAAGTATCTAAAATTTTCCTGATTGCCTTCGCAAAGAGGAATAAAAGAAATTAAAGTGTATCTCTTTTCTTATCTGAGGAGGTAAAAGAGCATAAAGAAGTAAGTGATGCCGCACGTATAGTTAGTTATCCGTCTCATTATAGAAAATAGCAGGAAAGCGTGAAGAGATTCGTTTCCTGTAGCCGAGTCTTTTATATTTAAATTGCTCTCCATGTAAATATACGTTCCTTCATCACAGATACAGATATTTACTCAAGTGTATTTTTCTTCGAAGAATTATTCACAAGAAGTTTTTTACCCTACCTCTGCCTTCTTCTAATTTCATTGTTCTTTCACCCTTACTGGGATGTTTTATATTTCTTTGGAGGTTTTTTATTTGACTGTTAGAATGATGCATCTAATAAGATGCTGAATTGTGCCCTGACACTTCCGGCTCAAAGAAGGGACAGCCAACTCATCCAGAAAATCATTGCGATTTTTATTTGTACACCAAACAGAGCCGGGGGGGAAAAATAAATATTTCTAACGAACTTATGAAAGATCTTAAAATAATTTTTATTTAAAACTATAATTATTATTTGGCAAATACAATATTTGGTTTTGTCCGTTTGTAAATTTTGTGAGAATAAAATCTTATAGTTTTCATAGAGGTGTTGTTTATTTCTGTGTATTTCTGTCTTCATAAAGGAAAATCTAGTATCCTGTTTATTACTTTAGAAGAAAACTTTCGACAGAACTTTTCTTGACATCTATATTTAATAATAATTTTTTTTCTGGCAAATAAATAAAACTGACAGGCAGATCACGTAGAATATGCCTTCTTAACTTTCGCTGGAAGGGACGTCTCATTAGGGGTTCAGTGAATGCGCTGGGGTGATTCTCTATGAGTTCGTCATACTTCTGGGAGAAGTAGGTTATTTCTTCTTTGACAGATTTCGTTTTAGGATCACTAGCAATAACACTGTTAGTTACGTACCAAGGAGTATTTACGATAATTCTAATGACTTTGGACTAAATTTTTTGTAGAATTTCGATATTTGAGTGGGATGTTGTCCCCCACAACTGAAATCCGTACCTCCATGTCGGTTTTAGACATTGGACTTCATTTAGTAGTTTTTTATTTTATTATAGCATTAATACCCGTAAGTTGTAATAAAAGTGTTTATTTTTGTGTCGTTTATGTTTATTTTTATATCCAAATAATTTCTTTAAACAAATAAAACATTTTTCTTGATTTTCTCAAAACTAAATTAATGTCAATTCGTTTCTTAATGGCAATACTCAAACCTATCTGTTACTATGGACTCCACCTACGGGAATGCAAAAGCATCGTCCCTGAACATCATTCAAAAAGTGCTAAGATCCATAGTAAGTCCACCATGATATGTAAATATCCAGCCACATCACCATAAGTTGAAGATCCCAATCATCAGATACGAAATTCTATAGGCTACTAAGATACAAAATAAATTCCTTTTACACCTCAAAACATGTAACACATTTACCCAATACTCTGTAACGTTATAGATGTAAATAAACTTTGTTCCATATAAAATACCCTACTAAATATAAAATAAATGACAGTAGGTATCTTAGAATGGCAGAAGAAGATAATATAAGAGTTTAAACACTCTCAAATTTAAAGAGTGTTTAAGTTATAAATTTTATAACAGCTTTGCCTATTATAACCACCATTCCTCCAAAATAATTCTTCTTCTCGTAGCACTACAACCCGGGGTGGGTTTTGGCTGACTACATAACTTGCTTCCATCTTGAACGGTCGTCCATAATAGTTGGGTCAGTGGATAGCCCCATTGTTTTTAGATCTGACCATATATTGTCTTTCCATCGCATTCGTGGACGTCCTAAGGGCCTTCTTCCTGTGGGGGCTTCCTCCCATATTAATTTGGCAAGGCGGTTATTAGGAAGTCTATGGACATGGCCAGCCCATCTTAGACGTTGAAATTTAATCTCTTGGACTATATCGCTCGCTCTATACATCTGCTTGACCTCAGCATCTGTTCTCATTCGGTATTAGTTGCTATTAATGTCGTGATAAGGCCCAAAGGTTCTTCTGAGGATTTTCCTCTCAAAACATTTAAGTTTTCTTTCCGTTTCTTTGGTCAGAGTCCACGTCTCCCACCCATACATGAGGACCGGTCTAATCACCATTTTATATATTCTAATCTTTGATGTTTGTGTCAGGCTTTTAGATTTAATGGTATTGTGGAGGCTGTACATACATCTGTTTGCTGCCTGAATTATTTCTTTAATCTCTTCCGCGATATCGGTATCTGCGGTGATTGTTGCTCAGAGATATTTAAAACTCTTCACTCTTTCAAAGTTATATGGGTCTATTGCAACATTTCGCCCTATTCTATCTCGTCCCTTTTGTCTGTTGATGCACTTGCATTTGGTTTTCTCTTCGTTTACCCTTAAACCAGTTTTCTTGGCCTCTACCTCCAATTTATTAAAAGTCTCCTTCACATTGGTGACTGTGTTTCCCACAATGTCAATGTCATCTGCGTATGCTAGTAGTAATTTTGGTCCATTTACTGTCAGTAATTATGTTTTAAGTTGTGCTGCTCTTACTACTTTCTCCAGGATGATATTAAAGAGGAGAGGTGACAGCGCATCTCCTTGTTTCAGGTCACTGCTTATTTCGAAAGATTCTGAGATTTTGTTACCTATCCGTACTCTGGATCTACAGCTATTCACACATAACTTAACAAGTTGGATAAGTTTTTTTGGAACTGAAAGTTCTGCCATTGCATTCCACATCTGATCCCTTTTAATGCTGCCTTACGCTTGCCGGAAATCTATGAAGAGATTATGGATAGTTCAATTGAATTTCCATCCTTTTTCAAGCAGCTGTCTTAGAGTAAAGATTTGATCTATAGTCGATCTATGTTTTCTGAAGCCGGCTTGGTATTCCCCCATGAAATTTTCTACAAACGATGTCAGCCTACTTAATAGGATGTTCGATAAGATTTTATATGCTGTATTAAGTAGGGAGAAGCCTCTATAACTAGAGCACTTGGTTTTGTCTCCCTTTTTGTGGATGGGGATTATTACACTTTCGTGCCATTTTGTTGGTATTTCTTCTTCGTTCCATACAAGTGTTATTAGTTTGTGTATTTGTCTATGTAAAGTTTCTCCTACGTAAGGAATTCAGCCAGTATATTGTCGGAGCTTGGAGATTTTCCGTTCTTCAATTTGTTAATTGCTTGCAATGTTTCATCTATTTTGGGGTCCTCTACCGGTTAGTCCACCCCAAAATATATATTTTCTCCATGTTGTTTCTCTTGATGTATGTTGATTTTTTCATTTGTTGCCACAGCCTTTTGACATCATTGCTCTGGTCTACTGTATTTAGATGCTGTTTAATTTCTTGTCAATTTTAAATAATCTTCTATGTAATTTTAATTACTTGATTTACAATTTCTTGGAATCCGGGACTTCTTTATTCAATTTTATAATTAAACTGATATAATTAATTTTAATCGCTATTGAAGAAACACCTTAGAAGAGTATTCTGCTACTCTTTTAGCATTTTATTATTTTTCACTATAGATTTGAACCTTTTGTAGCAACTCTTTTTTGAGCGATGTCAAATTGGGTAGTCCGGCCCTACAACTTTCTGATAATAAGGTAAGTAAAGGCGTCGTCAATCACCCTGATGCT
Source organism: Diabrotica undecimpunctata (assembly GCF_040954645.1). Classification (NCBI taxonomy): domain Eukaryota; kingdom Metazoa; phylum Arthropoda; class Insecta; order Coleoptera; family Chrysomelidae; genus Diabrotica; species Diabrotica undecimpunctata. Next base: position 57,313,844 of record NC_092812.1, read on the forward strand.
TATTTGCCCGACGCCGTAATTTTTGCCATCAATGCCTCACGTCTCTTCTGAACTCTTATAAGAAGTTATGACGACAAATAATAATATTATGCAAACTTTTTCGCTTATTCTTATTCATCAATTTTTTCCAATTCTACGTTGCTTCATTTACGGAGCTTTTTATGCTACAAATTTTTATATTGACGAAAATGAAAATCTTAAAACTAATTTGGAGAAACAACAAGAACTCGTAAAACCTTAGTTTCGTCTAAATATCTATCATATACCTCCCTCTTTAAAAATAGGATTCCTGTATAAAAGCGACGGTAGAAAAGGAAGATTGTTTCATGTTTTTAGGGGATGTGTTTTTTATTATAAACCTGGGAACCACAGTCTAGCAAAAATGGATGATAGGATCAAAATGGTTTTTATAATTGGAGGTTTTATTTGACTTTAAGTGACGATTATACTTAGTTTACGCAGGTTTTTGGTATATATTATGATACTGAAATTTACTTATTTAGTTATTAGATTTAGAGTTACTGATTTTATAAAGTCAGATAACATTGACTAAACAAACAATAAAATTAAATTATTAAGTTTTTCATTCAATAAATATCTCAATGATCTTAATTACAGGCGCCAAATTTTAATCAGATTCTTAAATTTAATCTTAGGGCCATTTTGTGGGTTCTGAAATACCTTTTGCCTTTTAGTAGTGTTCAAAAAATACAACAGAAATGGGAGGAAATAAAATAAATGCCAAAATGTTCGATAAAATTAAAATATATTGATAAGATACATTGAAAAATTTTATTTCACATATAAAACAAACCAAATATAAATATCGTTCCGATTCTATCCTGACAATTGAATATTGAGCAGCCAAAAAGTACTTCTAGCCTCACTAAATGACCTATATTACTTTACATAACTAATATTTTTCTCAAATGTTAATAAACTAATTAACTTCTAATTTCTTTCAATTCACATATTAACCCGGATACTCTCTTGTCAATTCGCTAGCTAACCTCCTTCCTTGGATCTGCTCCCAAAATCTCTATTTCACGTCTTAATCTTAACCAAAACTCCTATCTCCTCTTGGAAGTTAAATTCTTCTAGCTTAAGCTTCTCCCGATGCAATAATAATTTCTTTGTACTTTCAAATACAGTTAACATTACCTTTTGCACTGCTACCAATCAGTATAACACAAATACTTTTTAATTCACACAACTAAATTTTCTTCTTTTTATGAATAAATGGCTGTCTGTTTTTCAATGTGCATCCATTAAGTTGCCGTTCGTTCCATCGTTTACGTAGTCTTTCTACTGATCGTCTGCCTATTGGAGAACTGTCTCTTGCCGTCTTTACTAGTCTATTTGTTGTCATTCGGCTCATATGATTGTTCCATTTTACTCTTCTATTTCTTACCCAGTTCTTATGTGTTCCTACCCATACGCCTCAAAAGGAAAATCTTTGACCAATGTGTGTTACCAGTAGACGCATACAGGTTGATGACGATGACTCACCAAACAGAAAAAATTTTCAAAGAGGGCAGTATAAAATCCGAAATTGCAGCTTTGAATTTTTTGTTTCGAATTGAAGAAGGATTTGTTTTTACGTATTACTATAATAATTTTCCTTATTAATATGGAAGTGGTAATATTCCTTTAATTATATATCTCGTCATCTAACAAAAAGTCTCAGTCCTATTCCATTTGTTAACAATGTTTTCACCACTGTTATTCAAAATTATTTTAGTGTTCCCAGTTAGTTATTGATCTCCCCCCAAAAAGGTTATTTCTATTTTTTTCAGAAACAGTATAAATTACTTGAGCTCGGTTGACACTCAACGCAGAGATGCCGATTTTGCTAGAGGGTAGATGGAGGGTGAGCGATTAAGCTAAGTGGTATATGAAACCATAAATTTGAGGACCCGTACCGTGCAGGGTGACTGTCGGCTTGCCGGCCATTGCCCACTTAAACGGGCCAATTAATAAATCGGTCAAAATCCTGTAAGAGTAAGGTAATAGGAGTTATTAATATTTAGCAGTCTCTATTTAGTCTGCTGTGTGGCTGCGGGGAAAGGGAGTTACAAATGATTGCTGTCGCTGGCAGGACGTCGGCCTGGCATATGGCGCATTGACATATCCACTGGACCACTATAAATTTCTAACAACCGTCAAGTAAACCAGGACCGTTTTATAGAACATAATCTTTTTATTAAAGCTGTTATAAGAATATTATAAAGTAAATAATAGAAAATTTTAATTCTACAAATACGTCTCATTAACAAACAGTTTGTAGAAGCATTTTAAATAAGTCTTATTTTTATTCATCGATCTTGAATGACAAAACATATGGCAGTATTCTGTTTAGTAAAGCTTTTACTGTACAAGGAAAACTTCTACTACACTTCAACCTCAATGAGTTAAATTATGTGGTAACAAAATGACTGGAGAGCGCATCAGCTGCTTAGTAAGAGCTATTATACTGACATTTGTGCTTGATCCAAGCAGTGCTGCATGTGATTACGCTGAGGCATCGCTGCTTTTTTTCGCATACTTCTTTGTAAGGAATCAAATAGTGCTAATAATCAGAACATTTTTTGTTTGGATCATATATCAAGGATGCAACCGTTTATATATTAATTTCTTTCTAAATCTTAGAAGGAACTTAAATTATTCGAAGAAGAATTATGTATTTTTCAAAGTGCTTTGGTGTATATTTTTTTATCGTAACCAGTCACCTCCTACAAATAATTTCAAATAGACAAAGTCACAACTGCAGAAAATAGTAAAAAAAAAGTCCAAAGTTTAGGGGGAAAAGTCCAAAAATTGTTACTACCATCTACAATATACCGCCCTTGAAGCTATCTAACAATAACTTCAACTCATTTCTTCAGCAGCATTGTAAATTTATTATTCCGATCGATAAGACTTACAGAAAAAACAATGTGGATTCTTAATACTTGTACGCCAAAGAAAAAATTATATCCGAAATAGGAAACAATTATTTTTACATTTCATCATCATTGGCTTTTACAACTCTTCGTGAGTTTTTGCCGCATTTACTATTGCCTTCCATTGATTCCGATCCTGTGCTATTATTTCCCATGGCCTTACTTCCATCTTCTCCAGGTCTTCCCTGACTGCGTCTTTCCACCTTTTTCTAGGCCTTCCTATCGATCTTCTACCATCTGGTCTTTCCCAAAACACATTGCTAATCAGTCTGTCGTCATCACTCCGTATCACGTGGCCTGCCCATCTTAATCTATTGGCTTTTATGTATCTTACGATGTTTCCTTTCCCGAAGAGAGTCTCTATTTCATTGTTGTATCTGCTCCTCCATTCATTTGTCACGCTGTCCCTGCAAGGACCATATATAATTCGCAGGATTTTGCGTTCCCATACTAATAGCTTATTGATTTCTTTCTTTCTCAATGTCCATGTTTCACTTCCATATGTCACTGCTGGTCGTATTATGGTTTTGTACATTTGGATTTTGGCACGCCTTGAGAGAAGCTTTGATGTCATTAGATGTTGAATGGCAAAGAATGATTTATTCCCCGCCAGTATTCGTATTTCAACCTCCCGTTCTCCTGTGTTTTCACTGGTAATTGTTGCTCTTAGGTATTTGAATTCTTTGACCACCTCAAAATTATGATCGTTTATGGTAATGTTTTGTCTTATTCGCTGTCGTTCCTTTTTTGATATGACCATGTATTTAGTTTTTTCTTCGTTTATTTTCAGGCCTACGCTTAGTGTTGCTTCTTCAAAGTTCGATACTATATCCTTAACTTCCAGTGTTGTCTGTGCTACTGCATCTACATCATCTGCAAATGCGAGAATAATCTTTGCTCCTCTGGCAGTTATGTCTGGTTACATTTGTATTTGTAATGTAATGTATTTTTACATTTGCTTAGATGAAACGATGGATTCAGTAAGCCGATATATGGTTTGTTTAATGATTGGAGTTGCTTAGTAATGAACAATTACCAAAATCTCATTTAATAGCTTTAAAACAAGTCTTCTTCTTCTTATTGCGCCGTCTCCTTTTGAAGGTTGGCGATCCAAATGGCAATTGTAGCTTTGGAAACTGCTGCGCGAAAGATTTCTGTGGATAAGATGTATTTTTCTCTCTTTGATTATGCTGAGTAATTCTTTTTGTTTACTCATGCGCCGAAGTACCTCACCATTAGTAACTTTTTGTATCCATGGAATTCTCAGCATCCCTCTGTATATATACATTTCAAAGGCATCTATTCTTTTTCTGTTTCAGAGTCCATTGTCCAACTTTCACTGTCATACAGCAAAACAGAGAAAACGTAACATCTGATCATTCGAATTCTAAGCTCTAGACTAAGGTTTGCTCTTGTAAAAAATGTTTAAAAAACAAGTAGATTAAACAAATTCTTTAGTAGAATTGTCCATCTTTTATCTTGCAGCTGCTGTACCTCACGAAAAACTCTTTCATATATGGTGAAAGCGGCAAAAAATTTACAAATATTTCATATAAAAATGATTTATTTGACATGTTTAGCCCAGGGTATTAATAGGGTTGCTGAAGAAATTAGAACAAACTTTCCTCTTGTCTATAATTTAATTTCGAGTGTAAAAAAATATTAGTTAGAGTGCCCTTCACAACTAGTGGTAACAAGATGTGGAACCTGGTTAGAGGCTGTATTTTTTTACGTCGATCATTTTGAAGAGATTAAAAGTTTACTTTTTGAATATTCTGATAACAGCAAATTCGTCTAATCAAAGAAAATTTAAAAATAAAAAACAAAACATCCATTTACTTAAAGCAAATTCTGATGTTGTACCTGAAACACTCAATAAATTACAAAAACCATAAAATCCTCTTTCAGAAAGTGTTGCTCTAGTGGAAATATTTATTTTTTCTTGTGAAAATTTATAGGGAACAATTGCAGTGCAAATTTTACGAAAATTAAATAATACCATTGATTAAAATGTAAGATTTGTCACGGGTCTTCAAGTGGCAACTATTTTCCGGGGAAAATTTTCGGAAGAAACCGATACGTCTTAGCCAACCTAAAATATGCTCCTATCACTTCAGTTGATGTCGAAATAAGTTTTTCTATTTATAAATATCTATATTCTGACAGAAAACATGAGAATCACACCAGAATTTTCTTTCCAGGTTCCACCAGATTTTTCGAATAAGTATCTTAGGAAAAATTCAACTTATCTGCTATTTTCGGGATTGATTATAATGTTAGTAGAATAACATTCAAATTATATTACAAAATACATAAATAATTTGCAATTTCCCACATTTTTAAGGTTCCTTTTCCAGTTTGAGTACTTTTGATAGTAAAAAATTGTTAGTATTTTGATCACCACAGTTCAGCTGTAGCTTATTTATTTTGTTTCGTATTCAAAGTTAAGTACGTGAAATATAGTATTTGCTAACAATATTTGAGTGCGCTTTTGAATTAACAGACACATTATCTGTTTATTTTTACTTCTTAAGTCTATTTCTGAAAATATTAGGGTCGGTTCTGCATAAGTTCGTATTGTTGGGCCAGTAAAGTGTGAAATTCAGCAATCATGAGAGTTATTGAGAATGGTCTACTGTAAATTATGTGAGGGTGGCCCGGCTCCTTTAAAACTGTACATTTGTCAACGGATATGTACGCACTAAGCATGTTTTATAGGGTAATTCGTACGTCTGTCCACTCTACCCCATAATGCTGACCCTTCCCTTCCTATATTTCTCCCTTTTGCAAATGAAAAATGTACTCACCGTCTTATTCGGATTTGTTTTAAGATGGATAAAAGGATAATATATTATGAAGTATAAAAATATACAACGAAATTGAAATGAAAAAAATTTAAAGGTTTCTATGCATCAAATGTGAAGTGTGAAGGAATATAAAACTTTACATCCAATAATAAATTGAAACCAAGGACAACGTAACGTACTTAACGTAAATATTACATAAATACAAATTTTAAAAACTAGTGAGATTAAAAATGTTTTGTTCCCACTACATGACATATTTCGACTTTATTGCGGACTCATATCAAAGGATATTTAAGGAAATTTCCCATTTAACTGTTCTCTTCTGTTATTCTGATAGTCATAGAATATAATGATTCCTATATAGATTATATAGAAATGTCTTCCTCACAGTTTCTGATACCATTACAAACTGGGGTTTCAATGAAAGCTTTAGAACAAACCTTAGAGTGGGTAACTACATGAAATGAGAAACAAACATGAGTTATGCTATCGACTTCAGATACATCATCATCAACAGCTATTCCATTCATCGTCAGATGTAAGCCTTCCTTAGGTGTGTCTATTCATTTCTGTTCATTCATTTGTGTTGTTTTTGCATCCATTCGTTACCAACCATTCGCTTGATGTCATCAGTCCATCTGGTTTGAGGTCTGTCTCTACTTCTCTTGGTCGCCATTCAGTAATTCGCTTCATTTAACGGTTGTTTTCCATTCATCCTATGTGTACTACCAGTTTTATTTTAACATTGCAATCTTTTGGATTATATCTGTAAATTTTGGTCGCCTTCTTATTTCTTCATTGGACTTGCGATCGCTGATCTTAATGTTGAGCATTATCTCTTCAGATATATAAGTGATTCTATATTAAAATAGGCTATTAAAAAGAGAGACTTTTGCTACAAATAAACAAGTTGTTAGATAAAAAAATTAGTCTTGATTTGTTAGCCGTTGGACTTCAAAAGTATATACCTAGCTGACAGTTGATGAGACACTCTAGAAAAAACTGAAGATCTCTTTAAGAAAATAAGAGGTGTTGAACACATAAAAGAACAAATAAACCAGAGAAAAAAAATTGTATTAAAAAAAAAGAAAAAGTATTAGAAGAAAGAATACCTTGTAAAGATTTGTGAAAAGGAGGGAAAAATCTACGTTTCTATCCCGAGTCAAGTGGCTGGTTTAGAAATAAAAGTGAAATAGGAAATAATCAGCAAGTAAGAACTGTCAACAACTGTGAACTGGTATTAAAGTGGATATTTTTTTCATCGTTTCAACGGATGTTAAACCCTTTTTTTAGCAATTTTGCGAGCTCAAGAGAAGTGAACCAATTATTAAAAGTGATATTTCTATTGGTATGGTACAACGGCTGAGCAAGTCGTAACACTGATTGCTTTGGTTTTTCCTACTTTCTTCTATTAAAAGTTCTTCTCTATCCATGTCTTTGCTTTCGTAGATATATTCATTTAAAAAATAATTATTGCGTCCATCGGTTAGACACATGATTTTCATTCCATATGTTGTTGGCTTATTTGGAAGATACATCTTAAATTTGCACCGCCCACGAAATCCAACGAACATTTCATTAATGCAACCGGATGATCCAATAGAATAACAAGCTTGACAATTCTGAACAAATAACTGAAATATTTCTGAAATCGGTGCCGCGTGATCTGTCTCTTTCCTCAACGACCTGTCATCTGGATTATCAAACTTTAGAGCCAGTAGCAAAATTGCAAACCTTTCTTTTGTCATTATGCATCGAATTATTTCTCTTCCTGCACCATTTGCTTTAAAAATATTGTCTATATTCTCGTTATTAGATTTACATATTGCTGTAAATGCAAGAACTCCTAAAATCGCATTTAGTTCAATTTTTTCAATATTTTTTTATCGTCGGTGAGTTTTAATTTTTATATTTTGATCGAATATCTATTTTGTTATTTGTCCACTGAATTATTATTTCAAGGATATTATCTGTAATTCGCATAGTAAAGACTGGCAAAGGATCTGCAGAAGTTCCTGTTCTAGCAATAAGACGTAAACCAGGTAGTTGTACAATAATATTCTGCTTTTGCTTACGACTTCTTGAAATAAAAGGCTTCTTTCCATTTCTGCAACTTCCATTTTATTGTGTTCTAACTCTGGCTCGTCTCAATATAAGAATAAAAAAATAGATAGGTATATTTTTTTGTTGGCAGTCAAAACTCAGAACTCACCTTCTTCAGAATCGGTCTCATGATTACTCTGAAAGACAAATTCCTCATAACAATCCAGGTCGACATAACTACAGTCACTATATATTTCATTATACCAATTTAAATCTTCTTCCTTAAAGTTTTTATCTTCTACTGACACTGATTTTGAGCAACTTGGATGGAGAGCCATTGCACACAAAGCATAATGAAACTACTAATGTGACGTCTACGACACTAATTTAAATTTTTAAAATTGATAGTTTATACATACAACGTACCATACCAAATTCATATTGTACACTGATCAAGCAATAGCAAAAGGTACAGGCAATGTTGACCTTGACATACAAGACGAGTTTTTGGTGTAGGCAACCAAAAATTAGCGTCCATTTTCCAGCCGTTGCGTCAGTACTTAAGGGTTAAAAATATGTAAGATGTTAAAAATGCCAAAGAATATGAAGTAGATACAAAAATAAGAAGAAACCTCAACAAGTTACAAAAAAAATGGTGGGCAAAGATGGCTAACTAAAAATAATAAGTTCGGTTTAAAATTAAAACATGACAAATACTAAAAACAGAAAAAAAAACAGGGAGTAGGTAATTACTTAACAAGTGGGCATCTAGACATAACATACATTATGCCGTATGTAACTCAGAGAACAGTAATTCGTAACACTACATTTGGGTTATTTTCTTCAAGGTTAAACTGAAAAAACAAAAATAGAACTTTAGTAAAGTATATCACCAGTGGAAGCATTGATTTGTCTTTTTAGTGGTCTCGAAGTATAAAAACAAATCTGTATTGGATATAAAGCCCGTATATAAACAAGTGATAAAGACTGCATCATTATATTATTTAAAATATAACAAAGCAAACTATTTATATAGAAAAAACAATAGAGATTTTAAAGTGTTTGTTATAAACTAAATAATTATTACAAATATTTTATAATAAATACTTTATGAAATACACATGAAATTATGTCATGGTGTTCTTTGTGTAGGAGGACAGAAACCCGTTATAAACAAAATAAATAAACAGATAGGAGGTCTAAATAAACATCCCTATAACTATTACATCAAGGTAAAGCACTTTTAAAATATCTGCTCTAGCCTTCGGTCCATAAGCGTTCCTGTGTAAACATCTTCAGAAATAATTTAATTTCTCTCCAGGAATTTACTATTGACTGATGACCCCTCTGGCGATGTGGACTTATCGGGATTCCCAATAAACAACCCTATGAGGGTCTTGGAATTGTTGGTAAATCGAACAGTGCAAAACAAACAGTAGTTCTTGGATGGCGGCAATCTGATATTTCTCTTTACTTACTACCTCCTCTCGTCTAAGTATCAACATGTCTATATTTGTACGTGGGGATGGTCAGAGATCCTTTCTACACTCAGAGAAAGATGATGTATTGGTTTATGACTCCTGTTAACAGTTAGCTCTAATACCATTGGTCAGTATTTATTTAATTTGTGATAAAGCTTGATTTAAGATATTTACCACAATTTTAGAAAACAAACAATGTCTACCTATATTTAGTATAAACAGAACTGTCTATTATAAACTGGTATTGGTCTATTAGCATAATATGCTATGGTCTAATCCCTAAAATTTACGAATGCTACGAAAAAATGAAAAATTTTAGGATGAGAGATCCTTTTTCTTGTATTCATTATTTATAGATGTTTGATATTATCATGTCTATTTCGATATAATTACCTTCTGCCCTAAAAAAATCTTGTAATACGAAAGACAGTCAATATTTAATTTCAATACAGAGCACCACCATTCGCGTATCCTTATTTCATCATTTTAGAATCCTCAGAGTGAACTTGTGGTAAGCCTTCTGAATGAAACAAAATATTTCTGTCATATTAGCAATTATTTTCAAAAATGACATCAGTTCGCGATGGAGGTTTGACTAGATAAAGTGACGTGTTATGGAATATGCAAATTGTAGATTCCCCATGTCAGTTCATTTATCGTCTGTTTGCTGTGCAAATTGTAGAAAGCACAGATTTATTATTTTCCTGAATTATTGATTTCAAACGTAAAAATCTTCGGTTTTTAATAGATGTCATTGTAGCGTCCGGTGCACATTATTTTGTAAAATAAAATGTCACTTCCATAGAATGAAACAATAAGTTGATGCGTATTTTTTGTATTGAATCATATGGTTTACTATTTAGTTTGAAATATGTACAAAATTACTTACTACCAATAATTTTTACTAATATATTTAAATAATTTATGTACCATATTTCTTATTTATTTATTTTAGTTCAAAACCACAGTTCCGCCACTGATTTTTGATTTTTTGTAAATAATCATTATCTCTAATTTGAGGTGATTTAGATATTTATTGAATTACATCGAAGGCCACTTTCACAGATTCTCTCAATTACCATATTGACAACAGATTTTATCCCTGTAAGTCCCTTTTGTAACTGTAGGTCGGTGTCAATTATATCTTTTTTATTTTGCTCTGCGCTGTTTTATTGAAAACACCAGTTGCACCATGTTTTCTAAATCAAACATAAAAGTAGAATAAACGTGCTAGATCGATCAAGTGATGATACTTCTTTTCGAAAATTATAAAAACATCGTCTATGGATTTAATTTTTTCATCTAAACGTTCTTGTTGGTTAATAGATCTATATTCTTCGGCCAATTAATCTTGGTTTCTTCTGGTCTTGTTATAAATATATACAGAGCGGGCCAAAAGTTTTGAAACGCCTAATTATCTCTGAAACGGATGATCCGAATTGTACAAAAACTGGTATGCGCCTATTATGCAATATGAAGATTTGAAATTTGACGTTCGTAATGTTGCAATATGAAGAATTTTAGATTTGATACTTGCAATGTTGCCAGATTTACCATTTTTCTGATATTAGTTACTTTGGTTTGTCATAATACTTTTAATTTTATGTAGTCAGAGTCAGTAACATCTTAAAAATATGGTCAAAAACTTAGAAACGCATAATCGTTTCAATAAATATTTTGATTAAAACTATGTACAATTAAATTTGAACATAATAATTAAAAATTTTACTACATTGCTAAATTAATCTCTGATTCATTCTGTCTGATATAATGTTTTCAAATTAAATTCAATTTCCCTTTTTTAGTCTCAATTTTTGAGTTGATATTGTAGTTGTATTTAAATTGATGATATAGAAGTGATCACTACTATATAAATATTTTAGTGCTATTCAATCGAGTTTGGTGAGCAATAAGGGTTCGCATATGGAGAGATCAATGGCAGAAGATGTTCCGTAGCCATATTGAATCTTGTTAGAGATCCGTCGTTGAGTAGGCATAGGTTCAGAGGGTTAAAACTTTTTTTCCTCTGTGTTGTTTTATTTGATCCCCATGTAATGTTATGGTCATTAAAATCTTCCGTGATTGGTCGAGGTGAGAGAATTTGTTGGACAAGATTAAGTAATTTGGTTTAAGTTAGAGTTTCGTCTGGTGAAACATAAATGCTACAAATATTGAACTTTACTGGGTCCAGTACTGTTACAGCGACTGCTTCGTTATTATTTATGAGCTTTATATTTTGGACAGGTATATTTGACTTTATATATAGAGCCACTCCTCCACTGGCATAGTTCTGATTGGGTCGGTTGGTGAAAAATCCAGTGGAACCTTTCATGTTGGGCGTTGAGTTATTTTTAAAATGCGTTTCTTGTAAAGACATTAAATAATTTTATGACGAATTTTTTTCCTGTATTTAATTATGTAAAAGGGTACTAATTGGATATTGCATTATAAAGTTTCCAAATCTTGTTGATTCCACCATAAAAAATGTTTTTTATGGAAAATTCTTCCAGTATTATATTCATTACTGCATATTCATCGGTTTTTTGTATTATTTGTTCACACGGTATTCTATCTATCTCTTGTAATGAATAGCTTAAGTGCATCAGCAGATTTCTATTTTTATAGACATAATCTTTTTTTTTTTAATTATTCTCATTGCTACATAAATAAAGTTTATAAAGCCATCAAAACATTTAAATTCGAAGAATGAAATTGTGGTCCAAACGGCACCTCCTTGGCTTCTCCATTAGGTCGTTTACTATATCCCGTTTTATTTACGATTTAAATTGATCCTCTCCTGCTTTAATAAGGAATACTTAAATAAATGCCTCTATATATTAGACTTAATTTATTTAGGCACCTCTTGAAATCGCACATTTTCTCGTAATCACAAATAGAATCTTCAGAGCTTGAGTGTGCCCCTTCGAATCTTCCACTAAGTGTTCTTCTGAAAGGTAGAATTATTATGAAAGTCTGACGAAAGAATAAATTACTTAAAAAGAGGTTTTTATTAATGAAGAAAGAAAATGTTGGTATGGTGATAAGACCTTTGATGATTTGGTACATCATTTTAATTTCAGTTTGTCCCAGTGATAATTTAAATTCATTGGATGGTGAAAGATGATGTCATATAATTAAATAACTGATTAAATTAGAAAATTAGAAAAACTGCCAAATACTGCCTGTTAAAAGGTGTCTTGGCACGTCTAAACTATTAGTATAAGTGAACTAGATAAATTTGAATTATAAGATTGTAAATACACACACATACATACATATAATGTCGGCTGACCTGTATCGCTGTCAAATGCCTCTCCAGCCATCGTTTAATCGGTCTATTTGTTCCTCCTAATGATCTCTCCGTCCTTAGGGTTCCTTTTTTTCCACATTTCCAATCTATTCAACTTTACACACCTAACTATATGCTTACTTTTTATCAACTCCTGAATTTTAAAGTTATTTCCAATTCTTCAAAAGGTACCTTCCATAAGCGATCCGGAGTTTCTTTAAAGTATTTTTCTTTAAAAAATTTGAAGACAGGACCCATTTGCCTTTTTCATGCACCAGATTTCAGCAAGGAAGGTAATAACTGATCTATCAAACTTATGTACAACTTAATAATAACTCTTCTGGACAGCAAGTGAACTTTAATACCATCAATTAGCAAACTGACCATTATTTGCCGATATAATCCTTTTTGAGATCTTCTGACTTTATTGGTATAAGTCAATCGGTGATCCTAGATCCGCAAAAGACAATTTCCAGAGATAACGTTCTGAGATTTTATTCTTGCTCGATCAGCAGATAATCTGGATAATGTTTAGCGATACAAAATCTGGATCAACTAGCCCAATATCGTCCGCGTAAGCGCATGCCCTTTGTTTAATATTGTCTATTAAACAATGGATTCATTGCCTCGTGTAAAGAATGCTAGTTTTCTCAAATATTGCCAATACATGGCTTGAAGCGTGGAGTTTGACCTCGTAATTAATTTATAAAAGCGCGTAACAGATCAAAGACAGAGTCGACCAAACGCAAGCCACAGATCCTAACGCTTCAAGTCAATATTTACCGGGTTCGTGTCAATAAAATGGTCAATTTGGTTTGGTGGTTTAACTTTAATACAGAATTTCAATTCGTTTCTGTATTAATAGAGTAACTAGTTCGTGTCTGATACAAGAAAATTATACACCCTTTTTGACTTGTTTACAGTGGTTCCGCTTAGTCTTGGTCCTTTTACGGCTAGATATTAATAGCGCACTTCTAATATTATACGTACTTATGTTTTCATTTCTTGACGAATCAGGAAAATTTGATCTATAATATCTCTACTAGGACGATATCTGCACTGATAATATTGTAATATCTTTCCGTTTGTACATATAATCTTATTTGCAGTAGACCAAAGACCAAAAACTTGGTGTGCCACGTTAATTAGCCCACTTTTATTCATTGTCTTAGATATTGCACAACTTATAAAGAGCAGTTAGCAAACCTTGTCCACCTAATTTAAAAATCTCTGCTTCCGCAAGTTTACCGTTTCCTAGTCTCATAATTGCTTTACCTATCTCCTCCAAGCATGACTGCTCAATCTGCGGTTCTATATGGCCTAATCATAACAGTTTCATTCTGTTGGTTTCGACTTTGATCGATGGTTTATCTGTCTGTATCCATTGTTGCTTTCTGCATATACGATGACCTCTATATATAACATATGAGGCCAACAGAAAGGAAGGAGAATGTCTATGTTCAATCTAGAACCCGCCGGTTTCTCCTTTTCACCTTGGGTATGTATATTACCATAAACAAGTCATAAACATTCAATTGTAATAAATCCTTAATATCTACAAATTAAAATACGCGTAACCAAATTAGAAAAACCAGTACTTATTTATAACTCGGAGTGCTTTACCAAAGGTGAATGAATTATTGTAAAGAACAGCTGTGCTAAATACGTTACAAATTTTGTATATCTATATCATAAATCTTGTCTACTGTTGAGTCATAACAGGAGTATTTTAGAATATAATAAGGCAGAACAGAAAAGACTAGAGTGGCAATGCAATAGAATACTTTTGTATATAGATATAAAGGTAAACAAGCCAAGCAATATTATAAAGAATATATATATATATATATATATAGATATCAATTAATCATAAAAAAATATGCAATTATATTATACAGTAAATATACTAAAATAAATGTTTATATAAACGTAAACTGTTTTTTTTTTTAGTTTAAATCACGACACAATATGAAATTGGTTGTTCAGCACAATATAAATTCGCAACAACATGTTTATACCAGTAAACGGTGTACTCGATATAGCACCAATGTAATTTTGGCAACAAATAGTGTGCATAGGTTGTACGTTACCCTATTTATAGCAGCAGCTACCGAAAACGATGTCTTCTTCGACACAGATTAATAAAAGGATTGGCAATAGCGTAGCGGTACACTACCCCATAACTAAGAACGATTGTCTTGTTTCGCAGATGGAATTCTTCTTTGAAAAACGGCTCTTGGTTCAAGAGTTGTTTTTTTTACAAGTTGAGGCGACCCGTGGCTAATAGGTGTACAATTTCCCAAGCGATCTGCAATTTTAACGAAATACACTCATTTTCTATGCTTTATTGTTCATTGTTCACAATGTATGTTTATTGTTCACAATGTATGAATGAACAGTCTATTCTTTGCAACATTGTATGAACAACCATTATTGTTCGATAGTGTCTATGTTTTTGTATGTGAAATCTCGGCTAACTATACGGGGAGAAACAAAACTAACAGGAAGTATGTTGATTTTCCACAGTATTCATATAAAATTGCGAAACTGCAATAAGCATTGCTTTTCGTAAAACATTTTTTTCTATGTTTATTTTTGTTACATATATCTGCATTCCTTTCTTTTTTTACTCTTATTACCTCTTTTTTTTTTAATTTAATTATCGTCTTCGTTTTCTTTCATTTTTCACCCACAAGAATGACACTCGATTACGGCAATATCCTCTGAACATTTTAGATATTTTAGCTTCTCCACAGTCCACTTATTTTTCGCAGATCCTTCATTCTTACCGTAGGAAAACTACTTACTACATATTAAGTTCACTCGTCCATCGTACATTAAAAATGCTGGATAGTCACAGTTCTAATGAAATATTTGTTTGTCAATACATAATTAGTTTATTTTATTTCCAAATTAACAAAACAGAAGCAAGAAATAGACAGTTTCAGAATAATTAGTCTTTGTTTTTGTTAATAAATAATTATAAATAATCAATAAAAATATATATAATTCAATGTACAGATACTGTCATTGTACACAGAATAAGATGTAGAGCGTCGTAATCCATCGGAATGATTCCTTCTAAACGCCGGCAGATTTTCACCTCTTCCATCCCCTAATTACGTCAGGAGCGAGGAGTACAGGGTTGAATATGGGCAAACAGCGCCTCGTCTTGAGTAGTATTGTCTATGAAAACCAGCTTCTGGCTGGGTAATATAATAACCTCCCCTCTGATTTAGATTACAAACAGAAGGGTCTACACTGTTCTGTTTTCGTCGCATAAATGATTCAATATCAATTAGTGGTATACTGAATTATATAAAGCCAATCTTGCCCTTGAAAAGAATAATTGCAGACTTATGAAAATTCTATTTGTTTCCAAGAAAATTGGAGCGTAGGCTTTCATGTAATTATTGTTCGCTCTTTCGTTAAGGTAACGGATAGATGCCGACAGAGCGGAAATGCAAATTCTTGAATAAAAAATAAATAAAGATTTTTCTGCTACAAAACGATTTCTTGTTTTATTAAAGAAATAAATACAACATCACATTAAAAAAATTGGAAAATATAAAATAGGGACGTAATAAAAAAAGAGGGATTTATTTATAATAAATATGAAAAGCACTTTACAGAATTTTAAAGAATACTATATATAGAGGGTGTTTCATTAAGAATTGTCCATAAAATAACTGGAAAACCTTAGCACATAATACTAAAATTTAACCTAAAACACTTAAATAAAATATACCTCCTTACCGAAATACAAAGTGCTTTATTATAAATATTCTAAAATGATTTAAGCATATTGTTTTAACACCTTCCAATATTTTTTGTTTAACAGTTTACATATGTAAGGATATTTTAAATAGTGTCAAAAGATAGTTTTCCGCTGTTACCAAAGGCGTACTGTAGGGATAGGTACTTCCTTTTGTCCGCTTACAATCTACGTCACTGTCGTAAAAATCATTAAGCATGTTATTTTGATTCTTCGTTACTTTTTACGTAAATATCATCCTCGTGTCTCAATTTCTTGGCACAATTGATGGCAACGTTAGTTAGCAACATTGGTTGGCAATGTTTATTGATAACATTAGTTGGCAACATTTAGCAACAAAAAACTATAAATTTTTCATATCGATTTTTCATTTTTCCCGCAAAACTGTAGAAAATAGGAAAAATACACATGTTTGGAATAAGCTGGAGCAACCAACGTCAAAAAGAATGGAAAAAAAATTTGGCCGCGTTTGCCAAAAAATTTCGCTGGGTTTTTTTTTAAATTCGTTAATCGGATTCAGTTTAAGTCCAAGAACAACTGTTTTCTTTTAAAGCAGTTAAATCGTTTATAACAAACAAAGAATGAACAACCGTTGGACGAAGCGAATTATTGAATGGCGACCAAA
The DNA here is from genome assembly GCF_040954645.1 of Diabrotica undecimpunctata. Taxonomy (NCBI): domain Eukaryota; kingdom Metazoa; phylum Arthropoda; class Insecta; order Coleoptera; family Chrysomelidae; genus Diabrotica; species Diabrotica undecimpunctata. The sequence continues at coordinate 57,330,806 of NC_092812.1, forward strand.
AGCAAACAAGAGAAGTAAAGGCAGACCTCAAACCAGATGGACTGATGACATCAGCGAATGGCTGGTCACGAATGGATACCAAAACAATAAACAGAATTAAGTAGACACACCTAAGGGAGGCTTACATCCGGTGATGGATGGAATAGCTATTGATGACGACGAAATTTTAAAAATTTTGAATGTGAGGTAAAATTGAATCATATTTCCCCAACTGACAAAAAATATTGGAGCAGAATCTACATGTGATCTCTAAGATATTATATCAAAGCGATATCAAGGAACATATTATAAATATATCTTCGAATTTGTAAGGACGTGTTCTATCTGAACCATGAACTATTTATTGGCCAGGTACGACAAAAGAAGGCATGTTATTGCCTTGCTGTATCCATTATCCACTCATTTTATGAATAAGCCCTTCATGTCACACTTTGTAGATGCCTTACTGACTGCTAGGAATACAGTAGCAGTGTATTTCTTTTGATTGAATCTCTCTGTGACAAAAGCTTACACTATATTGAGACATCTTGGCGACCTGCGCTGTGGAATGTTAAAAATATGGTTAAAAGTGTGAATAAAAGACAAAAATAGTAATAAAAGAAAAAATATCAATCTCCTTTATAAGGAATATGCATCAAACAGCAATATTGCTGTCATTTTAGACTAGTATTCTGGTGTTTTACTTTTTGAAGAATGTTAAGAATTCCGTGGACCGACCACAGGACAAATAATTCAATTTTAAATAAACTTAAGGTCAGCAAACAGCTCTCCAGCAGAGTCCATCTCTAACAATTAAAATACTTTGGACATGTTATGAGAGCAGACACAGAAAACATAGATAGAAGACTTATTATTATCCAAGGAAAGGTAGAACGTCGAAGATCACGAGAAAGATTCCCAACATGATGAATCGATCAAATTACAGGAATATGCAAAAGACCTATGCGTGATATGGGGTGCGGGCCAGTAAAAGAGCATATTTTGACACTAATCTGATGTAGACTGCTAATCTACCCACCTTATATCTCAAATCTTTTATTAAATGAATTAGTCTTCATTTCTACAAACATCCTTAGGTGAATTTTGAAGAACCTGTTTGTTTATTTGCATTTATTTTATTACGGAAAACCCAGAAGATGTAGGAATTGTATATGAATAATTTATTCTTTTTCCTTGACTTTTTCATTTTATTAACATTTATATCCGTATATACATAATATGAAATGTACGCCTATGTTGTGCCGTAAAAGTAATGTAATAAATTATAAAAATTCAGCCCTTAACAAATATTTACAGGGAAGCTCGTTCCATAAAGAGTTGTGAAGACGCAGCAATGAATGATAAGACGTTAAAATGCATTACCATGATGTCACATGAAATAAAACCCATATACAGAGGAGCATTATGTGAAAAATATGGAAATAATATTGCTCTAGCTAGCAAAACAGCCCCCTGCATATGAAATATGTGATCAGGGCTAAGGAGATTTTTTAAGTTTCTGCACCACGTTTCGCAGTGAATATCAATGTTGAGGTGAGCTCCTGCCACAGCGCCCAAGAGCTGACTTTTTGCCTAATTTATTTTGCTTCGCCTTTTTCCCACTAACCAAAAAACAGCGCTGTAAATAATGATTTTTAAAAGGGTGATTTACTTTAAAATTTATGCCTCGATAGTTCTAGTTCAGATATAAAATTGACATAGAATATAAATAAACAATAATATATATTTTAGCATGAACTTCCACATTTTTTAGGATTTTCACAAGTAAATTATACCGATGGACAAATAGATGTGCATTTATTGAAGATTAAACTAAAACTATTTTTATATACTATTTGTATTAATTTCGGTTTGTGTATATGAGATAAACTTCACTTTCTATAAGCTATATTAAAAGTCATAAAAATGTCATCCAATTAATAACAATATTGAATCACCTGTTCAAATTTTTGTGATACTGCTAGTTTTAAAATAATTTCATATAAATCTAATTATTGTTTTAAACATCTTATTTAGTTTATGTAATAATTAAAGTTACTATCAAATGATATTTATTTATTTTTAACTATTAATTTAATATTTCGTCTGAATTTGACAGATAAGAATTTATGGGTTAGTGCAGTAAACCTGTTTATAATGGCTATAAATCCCATTTGTATTCCACTGCACTATAAACGAACTTTTCATGACTTGATTGTCCTTCAACTTTTAATAATAATTCGTCTATTTCTTCGGCTAAAGAAGGGTTCGTGTTCATAAGTGACAGTGTTGGGCACCATTAAAGAAGGTTCTTTATTGGTCTCTCATCAGTAGCTCCTATCCCGTAATCTTTGGTCCCCTGATCTTTTTAATTGATTATGATATTGCACCTATAACGTTCTCCTCTTACTATCTCCTACCTGCATAAATTATATTTCCATCTAACTGCATAAAACTAGCAGGATTAAGTTGGTAATAGAACTTTCAGTGCAACTTGTTCTAACTTTGCTTCTTCTTCTTCTTGTAGTGCCTATCTGTTTCGGATGTTAACGACGATCATGGCAATTAGTATTTTGCAAACTGCTGCTCTGAAAAGATTTGTCATTGTTGTGTTCAATCACGTACGTAGATTTTTCAACCAGAAAATCCTTCGCCTGGTCACCGTTTTCCTTCTACTTTTCCTTGTAGAATGCATTGTAGCAACCCATTTTTTTCGCTGTTCCTTATAACTTTGCTTGGACTCTATTTATGTTATTTATTTTAATTACTTACATACTTGGGCAGATTATTCAGCAAAATGTCATCTTCGAATCCTCACTTTGGTCTCTGAAAGGAAGATTTGGATTTAGAGACGTCTTCATCCTCAACAGTTTTCCATTCCGTTTTTCTTCAAGAGAGTCTTTTATGATATTAAAGGATTTTTCCTCGTAACGTATCAACCCAAATTACCTATCTATGAGTTGACATTTTTCATATCGAGGACTATATGGAGCTTTGTGAATAAATATCAATGGGCACCTTAATAACCATATTTTTTTCTGGAGCACCATTTTCTCTGGGTAGTTGCTGGAGATCATTCCTTCTTGGTTACCATGGGATCACTGTCATCTTGATTTCCCCTAGAGTAGTTTTGTAACTTTTAATGCCACGATATTCTAGGAAGTTGCAGGTTTCCTCTTTTTTGTAGTTTTCTCGTGGGATGTACTTCTGGTCGCAAACTGTTCAGCAGACTGTCTCGTAAACGGTTTATAATAGTTCTTTTGAGGCATATTAGAAATGAATCTTCTCTCAATGTCTGAATCTTCTCTCATTGTTATGAAAAACGGTGCATTATATTTGAAACTTGCGAAGATAAAAGAGAAAGCTTCCAACATCTTACAAAATTACATAAAAGGGTATCATCATGGAAACTATAACTCTCAGGCTGCTGCTCAGAATAGTTAAATTGAACTGCAAGCAAGATATTCTGGTAGGTGTCTCAAGCAAGACATTCTACCACTCCTAATCCTGTGCTTTTTCCGAATCTTTCCTTGCAAAAAATATTAAACAAGACCAAAAGTAAATATATTTAAGTATGTGCAGCTTCTTTAGAGGGACCTTTAATTGTTTTATTTATCTCGTAAGTGTACGATAAATTGTGGATCAGTTTAATTTTTATTCAAGTGAAGAATTATTGTATATTTGTGTTTTCGTTTTATTTAAAAGTATTTTTACATACATACCTATAAAATTTAAATAAACAATTTATATAAAAAATACATTACCATACTTATCCATATATTCATTAACGTTCTGTTATTTCACCCTTATTATTACCTGAACGACGATACAGTAAACAAAGACATTGTTTTGTAAATGTCCAACATATGCCGTATGTGTGTGTATTTACGTATACCTGTGTACTTGCTCTCCACCCTCATTGTTGATAAAATCTCCCAAAACGTACATCAGCATTAATTCAATGCAAAACAAACATACTAAATCAAAGATATTCTTACATTACATCGAATTCTATTAAAGCTGCCTCTACAGTGGGGTGACGAATTTTTCCGAAAGGTTATATCGTACAAATCTAGGAATTGAGTATCTATATAAAAAGGGTTGGACTTCACTTATATCTAATTTATGGATTATAGATCAGTCAACCTGGTGAAAACTTAAATGACATCGCTTCTTATGATTTAATTATTATTTTTTCTTATTTTTCATTTTTTCTTTTATTTGAACTATTTTGGAAATACCTATTCCATGTTTAATACCACTGAGATCTTGTCATGAAGAACTTCTATCTATTCTATACTATTCTATAATTCTAAGAGCTTACCCTATATGCTGTGTTAAATTAACTTAAATAGTTTTGTTCGTTTCTAATTCAGTATCATCATGATTATGATGATACTGAAGAATTTCTTAAGAATTTCAAGAATTTCTCTCTGGTCGTCCCTATCCATCGCCTTCCACCGTCAAGCACGGATTCCCATATTTCTCATGATCAAGGAACCTTGTTTCTTCATCTTTTTCTCTATCAACCTAGGTAATTTTTTTCCATCCGCATTACAAGCCCTATCCACCTCAGACGTCCTATCCTAATCTGTTTTATGATATCTTATTCCTGGTATATTCTATAAAGTTCGAAGTTGTATCGTCTTCTCCACACTTCATTGTCATTTACTGATCCATAGATTCGCCTTAGTACTTTTCTTTCGAAACATCCTAACACGTTTTCATTACTTTTTGTTAGAGTCCAGGTCTCTGAACCATACGTTACGACTGGACGTCTAATTGTTTTGTAGAATTTTATTTTTGTATTTTTCGATATAATTGTGGATTTAAGGATATGATTGAGCCCAAAATAAATAGCATCTGTTGGCCGTGCAAATTCTGCGGTTTATCTCTGTGGTAGTATTATGTTCAGTGTTAAGGAACGCTCCCAGGTATACAAATTCGTTCACTGTGTCGATGAAGTCGTTTTCTATAACAAGTGGTCGTAGGATTTGTTGGTATTTATTATTAAACCCATTTTTGTAGCTGATCCTTTTAATGCTACATATGCCTCTGGTACAGCGTTTTCCGTTCTCCCAATAATATTGATATCATCAGCATAGGCAAGGATTTGCACGTTTATTATATATTAAACCAGTGGTTGTGATTTGTGACATACGCATTACTTTTTCCAGAGCCAGATTGAACAGTATACAGGAGAGAGGGTCTGTCTGGCGTAGCCCGTTAATTATTTTAAAAGGTTCAGGCAGCCTGACTTCTGAGTTGCCCCTGAATTCGTACTCAACATTCAACTTTTTTATGAGTTAGTTTTGTTAAATTTACCAACTGATTTCTAATCCAGTATTATTAAGAAATAGATGGCTTTGATATTTACATGTTATTGGAGTCTCTGTTCATGACCACCTGTCATCTTGTTAATTACGTTGTTGAGTTTTTCCGTTTTCAGGTCTTTATGGAGATAAACGTAAAAAATGTACACGATGAAAATAGTCTTCCAGTTTAAAGAGTCGAAAATTAATTATTGTTTTTTTCAACCTTTTTTTTGCTTCCCATAGAGGATAATTATTAATGTTGTCATTATCTGTCAACTCTCTCAGCTAATTTAATATTTTTTTATGTTTCTCTAACCAGCATTGTTAAAATGTGTTTTATCTTGAAAAGTTTTAATTTGCTGCCACGTTCTAATTTTTTTCTCTTTTGATAATGTTTTCGTTGACTCTTGGTCTCAAAGTAAGATTTTTGTTTATTTTAAACAACTTCTTTCACTTGGTAGTAATTAATAATAATGCCACTACAGTCCTCTGTTCAAGGGTCGCTATTAAATTGTCCCAATCTGTTAATTTGTTTGTTGATGATGCTGCTGTACTCAACTTGCTAATGATCACATGCTAATGATAGTAATATGAATGAAAGATTCGAGTCCATGTACCCTACCATGATCAAGGTCTAAATAATTGAGGTATTCAAGAAATCGATATTAAGTCCGATATCTTATTGCTATTTGTTGGCCAAAGTTATTCTGCCTGTTGATATTTCTGTTCTTTTAAGGCTGCTAGTAGTTCTTTGCCTCTATTGGTTGTTTATCTTGGCCCCAATTGAGTGTGTTTTGCCTAAAAAACATACACAATGAGAGAAACGTCGAATATAACGTATCTTCAATTAAAATTGTGATTTATTCCCATTAAGTAGATTATCAAGTAAAATATATTTGATGTTTAATGTGTAAAAGTATATTAAAGGCCAAAAAATGATCAGTGTTTGTCTATTTTCTACTGTTTGTCGTAAGACGTTATTTTATATTTCCTATTTTTCTCTCTCCTATTTCTTACTCGGTTTATATAAAAAAAATGGTAATCTTGATGTAGTTTGATGCAAGTGACTAAACCACCTCTCAAAATTTGCCAAGTACGGCTCTGACTCAGGTTTTTTGAGTAGGTACGCTGTTTCGACCCTCCGATATATAAAAATGGAAATTCAAATTTGTGACAACAAATTCGGCAATTGTATAACTTGTGGACTAAAATAGAAAGGGTCCACCATCGAAAATGTTTATTCAAAAGAGAATACTTTGGAAATTTAAATTAAATGATGACAGATGAGGACGCTGTATTTTTCGGATATTTCTTCGACTGCGAAAGAATACTTTAAAAGGGTAAATTTGCATTCACAATATTAACAGTTGACTTTTGGGTTTTCATTTGATGAATTAGTTATTTCGGTTTGATTCCAAGTGGAAGGGCGAATTAACATTTTATTGCGAACCATTAATTGACTTCAACCATTCGGGTGCTTCTGATTCATTCACTATCGCTCTACCCCTTTAATTAAATTTCTGCAAAGTGCGTTCAACTTTTGACTAAAAACTGCACTTATATATTTCTTATCAATCCTAATCCCCAAAGTCACTGTTTAAAACAGAGTTCTTGAGTTTTCTTTTTGCTGATGATGGAATATTTTATTCCAAATAAAATCAATTGAGAAGGTTTATCCTTAATTTAATTATATAAAGAATATAAAGAACATCACACAATAAGTTTAAAATATTGCTCAGTTTTTGTTCCAGAAATAATCTTTTTCTGCAATAATATATAATAATAATTCTGCAAATATATTTTGCCTGTCTTGTGGGCACACACCTATTTTCTATTAATATTATATATTTATTATTTCAACTGTTATTGCTCTATTTTGTTCTTCTATTGCTATGCTACAGTCTACATAGTACCAATCATTGCATCTTACTTCGTATGTCTCTTGGACCGTTTCCGTATTAATTAATTATTAATGTCCAATTTACATAGCCATTCAATTGCTTCTGGGGAACATTCCGCAAAGTCCTGGAGGTTTCCACGGTAGGCACGATTCAAGCAGTCTGAAACACAATGGCTTATGGTCTGTCTAGATTGTCCGCAATCGCACTGTGGACTTTCTGCACGACCCCACCTGAACAGCGAATCAGCACATTTACCATATCCGGTACGTATACGATTAAGCCTTGCCCAAGTGGACCGGGGCAGATTTGATCCGATGAAACCCTGAGTTGGGGTGGATATCTTAATATAGTCCGATTCTACTGTTGGCATCCATCTTGTTGTCCATTGCCTATGTATATCATAGGAATTACCAATTTTTCGGACAGATCGTATTGGAGGATTTCTAGATCTCAGTCGCTGGTGCTCTTTTGAGATGTCTGGGATATCTGGGATATCTTGATGTATTGATAATTGTACGTTGGCTACAATTTTCTGGTACTCTCTCACTAATGCTGCTGTACGGCGTAGATCTGGTGGAGCAATATTGCTCAGAGTAGGCAGCCATCTCACTGGCGTTGGTTTTATTGTTCCAGTGATTATTCTCATGATTTGGTTAAGTTGGACATCGATTTTGCTTGTATGTGCACTATTTAGCCATACTGGTGCACAATATTCTGCCACTGAAAAAACCAAAGCTAGAGCAGAGGTCCGAAGAGTATCTGCAGAAGCACCCCAAGTTGTTCCGGCAAGTTTTGATATTAAGTTATTTCTTTTTCTTAGTTTCCGTATTACTTTATGTATGCATCCATCGGTCCTATTCTTCTATGTAATTTCTAAATTTGTTTCTTTTGCAGCTCTTTACCGTTATACTTATTGATTTGAATAGCTTTTGGTGTATGAGTTTAGGACATCATTTTTTGTTTTAGCTTTATCCAGATTAGAAAATTATCTAAAGTTAAATCTGCTCCCATTTAACTGTGGCATTTGTTTCAGACTTCACGTCTTTGATTTTTACTAGTATGTGATCAATTTGATTTATTTTTTGATTATCCGAGGCCATCTAATATTTTTTAATGCCTTATAATATTTCACTTATAAAAGATCCCAGTGGTTCACCGTATACCTTAGTTTGAATAAATTTATAGTGAAATAAAGAACTTCTGGTGTTGGCTGGTAATTTTGGTAAGACTTAGACGTTGTCTCAGTTTCGAGTAGGAACCAGTATGTTCCCTTAAGTAAAATCTTTTAACATCGACTTAACATCATTAACTACTTTACATATCAATATCTACGGAAATACAGATCCATGCAATATTTTTTACCAATTGTACTTTTTTATTCTCTTTACTTTATTTTGAGATAAGGGCGAAATAATTCTAAATAACTACATCAAAATAGGTAACGCCAGAAGAAATTGGGTCGAAATTGAGGACTCAGTTTTTGGACTAGAAGAGTCTTTGGTAGAGTGGAATCCCCAAGAAAAAAAGGGATGCCCAGTGCAAACGTGGACAATATCAATTGTGGAGGAGATGTATGAGTGATCAAGAAAAGTCTTGAAACGAGGTGGAAGCCTTAGCACAAAATAGGACTGGATGGCGCGTTTTTACCGAAGCTGTATGCTCCACTTAGCAGTTCAAGAACTTTATATTTTATATAATTTAATTTAGCTTCATAACATTTAAAGTGAAACATTTAGAAAAATTGATGGTAAAACACTATGGAACAGAGCTAGAAGTACAGATATACGACGTACATGCAAGGTTAGGAACATCAAGGACTGGGTAAGAAATAGAAGAGTAGAATGGAACGATCATATTAGCCGAATGACAACAAATACGGCAAGAGACGCCAAGAAACGGTTTCCCAATAGGAAAACGATCAGTAAGAAGATCACCAAAAGGATAGAACGACAACTTACTGGAGGCACATTGAAAAACAGACAAATTCATGTCTACATGTCTACAAAAGAAGAAGAAGAACGTTTAAAGTTGGACTAAATCGTTTAAAGTATGGTGACATTTCTCTAAATAGAGCTTTTTTAGCAACATCTCTTTAAATCAAAATCTCCTTTATTTTCCGAATTTAATAGTGATTGTGGGAGGAATGGTCTAACAATTCGACCTCTTTTACATAAAAAATTCTATTGTTTTGCATTGTCTTGGTAAAGGATGATTCGTCGTTTTAAGTTGATTTTTTGACGCCCAGAGATGATTTGCGGCAAATCTATGTGTATATCCAACGAGAAACTAATGTATCTCGTGTGGTACAGAAAATTTGGATTTCGGTTAATTAAAACAAAATGTGGAGATTAATTTTGGAAGCAAACCTTTAGCAGCGCCCTCTATGAAAAATATAAAAGACTCGCGTGGATGTTATTTGCGCCTATTTTTTAACCGAATATGTTTTAAAACCTTATTACCGGCTTTTCCAGCCGGACTATTTCTCATGCAAATGGGCTTCGCGTCACAGATCTAAATAAAAGAAAAATGCGGGAAAGCGGCGTGCGGTGAAGACACTAGATCAAGATTATTTTCGCGAATGGCCATATATCTAAAGAAGGTATACAGGTATTATGGCGAAACTATTGCTCTAAGATGCATGGCTTCCTCGGATATAATGCGAACTCTTGTATACACTGAGCGCGCCGCGAATCAATCATATTTATAACATGCACGAGCTGTTTTTCTTTTTTATAAAGGCCTCCTTTATGGCATTTTTAGAGGTTTGTAAAGTATATTTTCTTCTGTGGCAGTAAACGAATTTTGGCATGTTTCGATCAGTATAATGATATAGCTATTACTAAAGTCATTTTATAAAAAAAAATATTTCTGCTGTATAAGACAATACTGTTCTCCAATTTCTCACAAAAATTCATTTTTATTGCATTTATTTAGGATACGGAATACAATAAAAACAATAGAAAACGATTAATGAAACATTACAAATTAACAACTAATGTATCAATATAATCTAAAACAAAAAGGCTTTTGAGATTTGATTTCAATACAGGGCCTCTATCATCCACTTAGTTTCTTTAAGTAAAAAATCTTTGAATTTCGTTTTACTAATTTTATAATCTAAAACATTTTCGGTCGCATTCAGAAACTCATTAAAAAATCCAGGAAACCGCCTTCGACGGTATTCTTCAACAATGTTATGGACAGTCTGTCATTGCGCATCACTCAGGAGTAAGAAATTTTTCCCATTTATGTAATCTGTCAGCATATCTACCGCTGACTTTTCTTATTCTATTTGGCGTTGTCCATATATTGCACGGCAGTAGGGCAGTTCAAAGCCTGGCGGTTTCTGATCGATACAGGCATTTGGTATACTTTCTGTGGTCAGTCGCTGTCCCATTGTCTTCTCGAGTCGTTGGAATAGGCTTGATGCCTTTATCAATGGAGGATATCAGAATGGAAAGTCAATAGATCGGACTTGGTCTAATTGTACGTGAGATCATTATCATTGTCTGGTTTACTTGCATATTCAGCTGACGAGTTCGAGAGCGGATGATCTGAGTATGTGGTGCCATGTAGCTTTTGAATTATATTATTTCACGTTAGTAGTTTTGCTGCCATTTTTTGTAGGTGTTCTTTAAAATTTACAGTTTTGTCAATAGTTACTTCAAGATAGTTTGAGTTAAGTCAGTAGTTTTTTTCAAAGTCAACGGAGAATTTTTTATTGGCTTGAGCATTATTTAGATTTTCAATTTTATATTCCGTTCGATTTTAAACACTTCGGTTTCATTGATTATAAACGAAGATCTAAATTTTATGGTCCATTTTATATATAGCATATACCGAGGAGTAAAATTTTAACCCGTTAAAATTATGGTACTCGTAAAATAATCCCAGCTCCGTTTCTTTTATCCGTTTCTAAAAAAATATCTCCGTTTCTATGACACACAGAAGCTTGATTTTTTTTTTTAATTGCGGTAGCTCAATAAAATAATAAGAACTGTGCAATTTTTAACTTCCGAAAAAATCCTTAAAAATCAATTAGTTAAATTTTTCTATAACAAAGTTGAATTTTATTATTATTTAAATTCTTAAATTTTATTAATTAATAGATATTATTTAAATAAATATATAATAATAATTATTGATTTTTCTTGTAAACTAAAAAAATATTTGTTTCAGAATTTATTTTAAAACCATTTCTTCAGAGAGTGTAAAAGCTTTTGTAAAGTGTAAAGTCTTTTCGTATTTTAATTTAAATAATCACATTTAGCCCACTTCTATAACTCATTGATTACCATAATTTGAAGTAGTTTTATTATGTGAATATGCAAAAAAAGAAAGTTATTAACATTTATCAATTACTGCAAAAATAACGGATTTTTCATTAATCTCGGTCAAATGTTTATGTATTTTAATTATAATACCAACTTTTATTTAAACCATTTTCTCTAAAACGTATAAGAAACGTTTTATAGACAGAAAAATTATTTTTTCACTTTTTATGATTGTTTGAAAAAACAAAGCAATATCAGCTGTACGGGTTCAAGGATTTTTCATCACCTATCACTCTTACACCTTTTAGAATCCTCAAAATCCCTATGTAATAAAGTCTTTTTTATTAAATTAGTTTCTAGCTGCCTGGGTATGCACCCAAAAAAAATTCCTGACATAAACATATATTCATAGAATATCAAGCAATAATTATGTTTATGACATGATTTTCCCAGACTGAGGTGGTCTCATGTGCGAAGACGAAAGAAGTTACGTCTCGTAGAGAGAGATAGCGTTCCGAAATTGACACTTTTTACAGAATCACAATAAAAAACTCTCCAGTTTCAAATTTGTATGCCATAAAATAGTTGTTCGTAATGATACTCGAGTGTAAGTCAAATATTTGTTTTTTATTTTGCTTTTTGTATCTTCTTAAATATTGGTCTCAAGCTAAATATTCGAAAACCTATTAAAAAATTACAAATTAAGCAAAAAATATGAACCGTAAGTTCAGATAAAGATAAAAGTATACAGTAATTAATTTTAATTTTATGTTGCCGTAAGCAGACGCACATTAGTCGAAAAAATGTGTAAAAATGTAGAAAAGCTTAGTTACATTATAAATTATGGCATATCAGCCTATTAAAAAACTAATATCTATTTTAAGATCCCTAAGACACACATAGTGTGAAAAAGTAAGAATTCCAATATTCCCATAAAGGCCACTTCACAAAATGCCCAATGAACGGTAGTAAAACTTTCCGCTCTTTGGTAATTAGGATCAATCTTAAAACTTTATGTGTTTTGTCTGGCATTTTTTTACAATCTTCCAAATCTGTTACAGTCACGTACTCTTTTTTCGAGATTGGAATATAATAACATTTTTAATAAGTCACTAGATATTTTTATGGGGTTACACCAAAATGAAACATAACATAATAACAACTATATTTTTGTTTTTGACATTACAGTTAACAGACGTGAATCGTTTTTAAAAAATTCATAAAATAAAAATTGAAAATTGACTTGAAATAAAAGTTTGAAGTTGTTTTTCTGCTGAACCTTTGATTGGATATCGATCAGTTTTATTTCACATTATAGGTCTATTTCTAAAGAATTACTGTACCAACTTTTTCCGAGAAATGTCAACGTTTTACCCATATACGGAGTGTAAATATAAAGTTGTGTTGTTTCATCTTATTTTGTAACATCCGCTGGAATTAATTAGAAATAAACGCTGCATCTTACTAATATTGCTAGATAGCTTCTTCATCTTTTCTCAGCATTTTCTTAAAAAAGTCCTCTCGATATCTCTATTGTCAAAGATTATACAAAACTTGTAATATGTGTAATAATTTTTTATGGTCCTTTAAAGCAAATTGAAGTAAAGAAAAACACTACTACCATAAACTTAATTGAGATTTAAAACAACAACATTATATTATGTCCCAAGATATGCTATTTTCCTGGATCTGTGGCTATAAATCAACTGACATCTATAGAACCACATTTCATAAGCCTCTAAGCTGCACAGCCAACTCAACTCTACATTTTATCTCTTTATCTGGCTCCAATTGTTCAGTAATATAACAACCTAGATATTTAAAATTGAATATTCTTTGTATTGGTTATCGATATATTTGTAATTTTGTATTTGCTAAAATAAGCGACTAAATACCATGTATTATGTTTTAAAACACTTAAAACACGTGTTAATGAATTCTAAAAGACATTGCAATGCATTTAAGTCAAGACAACTGTATCTTCTGCGTATCTCATGGTATTTATCAGTTATCCATAAATTTTTACACTATATCCCAAGTTGTACAAAGCATGTTTAAAGGTTCTATCTGAATAAAAGAACTTTAATAACAGCTGATCTCAATTAACTGAGGCGATAAGTTTACGTATTCAAAATTAATGTGAAGTTGCATGCGCGGTGACAAGGCCCAACTGTGCCAGTTAAGTATAATGAGCGTAAATATAGTAATGATTGAGCCCTGTCACCCACGCGACTAACAGAGGGTTAGGATCAGATATGTGTTGCCCCATTTTTTAAAGTGTTTTTTTTTTCAAATTGGTCTACTAGCAGCATTGGTCTACTAGCAAACATGTTAGGATGTTTTGAAAGAATAGTACTAAGGCGAATTTATGCAGCAGTGAATGACAATGGAGTGTGGAGAAGACGATACAACTTCGAACTTTATAGAATATACCAGGAACCTGATATCGTAAAACATATTAAGATATGACTTCTGAGGTGGATAGGGCATGTAATGCAGATGTAACAAATTGACCTAGCTAGAAAAACGCTCCTTGATAGACCCATTGGTCAGAGAACAAGAGGAAGACCTAGAACAAGGTTCCTTGATAACATCGATGAAGACATGAGAAATATGGGAATACGTGCGTAGCGAAGAAAGGCGATGGATAGGGACAACTGGAGAGAAATTCTTGAGGAGGCTAGGACCCACACAGGGTTGTAAAGCCAGAATGATGATGATGATACTAGCAACATGGGCCCATTTTACAGCGAATTCTCAAGAAGAAGCTCGGTGGTCACGTGTAATAAGTGTAATAAGAGCACGCTCATCTTCGGCCATTTTTGAAGTACGACCAGTTTTAACTTTTGTTTCAAAATTTTCCGTTTTTTTTTCAATTGTGAAATTATATTTCTCAAAGTTCCTTCAGGAATACTTATTATAGCAATTTTGTGTTCAGAAAGTCCTTTGTTATGGGCCGTAACAATGGAATTGCGTAAATCGTTAAACACTTTCCGCGAACCATTTTGACAATTTAATATAAATTGATAATCTTCTGACTCGGAATAAATAGGCAAATATTTGACAAGTGACATATATTTTTTATTGCAGCAGGCCGCATCATTAGAAAAAGTAATAAAGGAGCAACAGCAGCAGTTAGAACTGGATCGAACTTGGGAACAGGAAAGGGAAAGGGATATTAAAGGCAATGGAAGCTCAAGTCCAGTGTCTGACCACAGAACGCAAGAACACTCACCGCCACCTTCGTCCGACACGCAGAAAAATCTCAGTGCGACGATTCCACCTATTCAGCAGGTATGGACATTAAAACTTCTTATTTATTTTTAAATTATAGTAATTTTTCATTTACCATAATCTGGTTTCTTTCTAAAGACAACCAATAACATTTTTATGTTTTGTGTACATAGTTTGGATTTTTTTAAAAATACATAATTATTGTTATAGAATGAACCCACAAAGCTACCCCCAAATGAATACTCCTATAGTCAGGCACAAACCCCTGGACCGCCACTAATGTCTTCACCCACTTCAAATCTTCACCACATGCAGCAGCTCCTGCAACAGCACGTATTAAGTCCTACGCAGCTACAGACTTTAATGAAGCAACATTCGATACTGCAACAACAGCAACAACAGCACCAAGTAAGTATTTAAAAATCAAAGCTCTTCATTGAATATATATCACTGTTTTCTGATATGCAGCTTGTTTACTTACAGCAACATCAGTTGGCAGAAATAGGCAAAAAACAGATTGAACAAACTATGCAATCGCTTCAAGAACAGCTTCAACTGAATCTCATCCAACAAACACATATCCTACAGAGTACAGACAAGAAAAAAGCTTCAAGCTCAATACAGCAACTAGCCCTGCAACAGCAGCAACTGATACAACAACTGCAATTAGTCCAACGGCAGTATGTGGTACATCAGGGTATGGGAATGCAACCTCTTATGCTGCCTCAAAGTCAAAGTAAGTAATTCAAATGTGGTAATATTACAAAACTGTATGTTTTCTCAAATCCATTCAAATACAAGCTTATTTTACATAACTTGTTTGAGTTTTAGTTTTTTCTTTTTATTTTTAGAGTATCCTTGTCCATATGAAAATTACTTTATAGCATTATTAATACACAACCTTATTATTAATCATCTTATATAATTAAAATAATTTATTTTGATGTTACTCTATTAACGTTCAAGTAGAGTTAGGGCATTGTATCGGGCAAATTTATACCAAAAAAGGAGTTTTAAGAAAACATACAGTAAAATTTCAGGTTAAAAAATAAACAGAATTGTTTATATTAGGGAAAACTTCCTTTAACATAAACTAAGCAGAATACTTATTGGAGAATGTCAGAAGATGTGTAAGAAACCGAAGACTAGAAGACTCATCCTTTTTTAATTCTAATAAAATCAGATCAGAGTTATTTAATTTTTTTGTATAATATATATAATTTTTATTTAATAGAGTCAGTAATTACTTTATTTTTGAAGAATATTGTTTAATCTAAAGAAGATCTACGCAAAGAAGGCAAGTTTTCAGCATTTTGGTACGTATTTCCTATCCTTTTTAATCATATACCTTATTCTTGAACCTGATTCCTTAAACACCACTTACAGTGACTTAGAACAAAGGTTTTCAAATGAAAAGAAACGATTTATAATATATCTATATGAGAAAAGACACAATTTAAAAGTTTTATGTTGCAGCCGAATTTTTACTTTCGTTTTACAGACTTTTGTTTTCATCAAAATGTTTATACCAATTGCCTAGGTTCAGTACAGCAGAATTTTTACAGAAATGACACAAAAGAGAAGTCTAAATTTTTAAAATAAAAATATAATATTAATTTTATATTTGGTAGACTTATTAAATTAAAACTAAAGTTTATTGGGTAATGAGAGGGACCAATAAATTAGCCATTCGGCCATTCCTGTGTACAGTTTCTTCTATTAATTTTTATATACATTATAACTGCAGAACTGAATAATAAACTGTCTATTTCAAGATAAAAGTGCTGAAATAAAATATTTCTTACTAATAATGGTCAGTAATTTGTATTATCCTATTATCCTCATTTGGTATGCAAATCTAGAAAGAGATAATTAAAGCACTAAAGAAAGACAAAAATAACAAAGCACCAGAACTAGGGAACATAAAATATGGAGGTAGAAAGATCGTATCCTTTAGACGAGTATTTTTCATTACAATCGAAGCAGAGAAGACAGAACAAGACAGCAAGGACCTGGAATATATATGTTAAGGAAATTAAAGAGAATCTAAGCTATGGTGATTCAAGATAAATATGTGTATGACCGAATACTTATGTATTGCAGGATTAAAATCGTCTAATATAAGAAATTATTATTCTTTATTAAAAATTATTCTTGTGAAACAGTTCCTTTATTCACAAAAATTCACAAAGCGAATGGGTTTATCAAGCATATTTACTGATATGAATCAATAAATCTAATATGTATTAGCGGTAACTAAGAAATTTTTAATTTGGAATTCTCATCCCTTTTGTACTAACTGATTGTCTAATTATCGCGCTCCCAAATAATCCAGTCGAGAACATTTTCTAAAACAGCCTTGTTTATTTCCTCGTAAGTAAAAAACATTATTCGGATCTCAATAAAACAAACGTCTGTAAAGTTCGTTGTAGTGTTAACAATGACAAGTCTTTCGGGCTTTATTGTGGTTTATTCCTTACGTATAAACGAAAAGATAATTGCGGTTAACGTACTTAAAGTACTTTAACAATAAAATACTGAAAAAAGTATAGATTATACAATGAAAATAGATGTTGAAAGATATGGTAGAATAAAAATGTAACCTCTTCTCGCTAAACATTTTTAGATGAACTATATTCGAAAATAAAATCGTGCTGGTTAAAAGATGGTTTTTTGAATGAGGTTTTACTAATGTTCTAGTCAGTATCTATTGGTAATTACCACAAAAACAGAAATGCTGATGTTTTTGAGGATTACTTTGAGCAAATGATAGGGTTAATTTCAACGAATTTCTTAATTATTTTGCATACTCTGTACCATTCAGTTAGATCTTTTTTTTATTGTTATACCAACAAGCTGCATTTAGCTTGCAAAATGCTCTGCCTTTAAACTAACTATTTTCACTTCATTACCTCAATGGATTTTGTCCTCTTCAGCCTTCTTTCTATATGTGTTGTCGAGGAGTTGGATGGCCCCTATATTGACATGTTGAAGTAGACGTTGTCTCTGCTGGCATATTTGACCATTATTTGTTCTACTGTCTCCATATTCAGATATCGGTGGATGCAGCTGTTTTTATGTACCATGGAGCATCAACGCTACTCCTTAGTTCAGTATCATTCAATTCTTGTTTTTACTGACGCATCCTTAGAGCTGTGCGCCGTATGTCCATACTGGTCTTAGTATGTGTTTGTAAATCAGTAGTTTGTTCCCAATGGATAGTTTAGAATGTTCCAAGCATCCAGTTCAACTTTTGAGTTCTTCTCTATTCTTTTTATCTATATATATATATATATGTATATATATATATATATATATAATATGCAACAGGGACCTCAATGTTATCTATTCTAATAGGCTGATATCGCTCTTTTATAGGAGAAATATGCACTAATTATATATCATTTTATTCAGAGATATGCAGTTTTCTTGCAGTTTCTTCATGGTCTTCTACAACTTATAGGATAGCTTGATCGTTAGCGAAAGTGAAAGAAAAATCTTCTTCAAGGTCTAGAATATCATTAGTTTAAAATAGTTAAAGTAGTGGTCCCAGTACACTAGTTGCGGTACTCCCGCTTTAATTTCTTTCAGCCCAGAATAGTCCTCCTCTTGCTTGACTCTGAAGAATATGTTAATATACAATTCCAATAATTGAGGGTATTGTTTTGGTAGTCCTCTTTTTGTGAATAAGGTCCATATGCCATACTCTGTCGAAAGCTTGAGCAGGATCCAGAAAGCTGGCTAAACAAACTTTCCTTCCAGTGATTTTTCTATTAAATAAGTTATTCCAACCATACTGATAAGATGATATGAGGTTCCTTTCGTCTATTATTGGTTTTAATATTTTTGACCATAGTTTTTCAAATAGTTTCGATAGTATAGGCAACAAAGATATAGGTTTGTATGATAAAATTTCGTTTTTCGAGTTATCTGGTTTTGCTATTATTTTGACCTCTACAACTTTCTAATATATCGGCACATGCTTAAGTCTGAATAATGCATTTATTAAGTGGGTAAGTGTCACCATAGGTTTCACTATGATAGCTGTTTTATAGCTCCTGTTAGTAGATCGAATCCAGGCGCCTTTCTAGGAATTAATATTTTCAGTTACCTTCTTTTGGACTTCCACAAGGTCATCTCGCTCGCCTTGTTTCATAAACATATGAGCTAATCAATGGAGTTTTCTCCATGCGTCTTTCTTTCTACTCGTCTCTTTCGGGAGAGAATTTAAATATTATGTTGTTGTTATACGAATATACGTTATTAGTTTCCCAATATTACGTTGATTTTTATTTAATTTCTTATCGTACTATATTGAAGAATTATTGTTTCTTTTCACTGATAAATTTAAATAACTGAAAACCACATGTATTCATATTAAAATCTAATGTAAACGTTTCTATAATATTTTCTTTATTTTAAATCCTATTTTACTAGCAACAAAATACGACTAGGAACGACATTGTTTTTATTTTTATGTTATTTTAATATTTGTGAATTTTTCATCAAAACTTTGTAAACTCTTTTAAAAAGTTTTAAGAAAATGTCCTGTTGCATAACTAATAAGTTTAAAACCACTAGAAATAGCAATACACTGCATGTTCATCTTGCTAAATGGATAAAAGTTTTGCTTTTATTGTTAAATAGTTGGCGATTGATTATAAATGGACCTCTATCGATATTTTTAATACACATGTTGGAGCAAAATTGATTTTAGAAATTTGTATAGTTTAACAGAATTTCAAAAATAATTGGTATTTCAAAAAACGTGAAGAAAAACATAAAAGTTTTATTTTTTATTAGAACAGTGTTTTTAGACCAAATAAGTTCTTCACCAGTTGAACTACTTTTCTTGTTTTTTTCGTTTTCCTAATTTCTTTTCTAGCCTACAGTCAAACAGTTTTCCTTGCTGATTTTTAACTTTCAGTTTGTATTTTTTTTTTCATTTTCGACTTTAGTAAATAGTGATCACACTGTATATTGTATGGCTAAATGTCAAAGATATTAAATTATTTAAAAATGACACTACACTAGAAGACATCTCATTTACATTTTTGTTACCTTTTAAACCTAAGCCCTTTAAATATCACTATTTTTTTCAACAAAGGTGTGAATATTTCAAAAATTAATAACTTTGGTTTGATTTGTTCCATTGTTCTAACTAACCCTGTATTATCGAAAATATTTTAAAGTTATAGATGTCTTTGATAGGCATCAGTTTTATTATAAACATTTTTTATATACTCCATGATTTAGCCATAATAAAAGAAAACTAGAGGTTTAGCGCACCTTTATATCACACCGATCATATTTATAATAAGAAAAAAATGGCTCTAAAAATTCAGTATATACTAAACATTGTTTAGTTTAAAAACACATTACTTTAAGTTCTCCCAGGTTTGAGTCGTTTTATGTTATTATGATTTGTTTTTAATTTAATTGATACCCTACAATTAATGTATAAATAAGTTTTCTCTATCATATGTATTAAAAAGATAGAGAAGGGTTCATCTATAAAGTATTCATTTACATATTTTAATTATTTGTACATCTTTTGAATTAAAAATTGAAATATATTGCAGAAACGTTTACTTTGTCCTTCTCGTCTTGGTCTTCCCTTATCACAGTGGTGTCCAAGGCGAGTGCCTTTAGCCGGTCCTATTCACGAATTGGTTAACGTGCGCTTAAAACTATTGGCACTTGCCTTTTTCCTTTCATCCCGTTTTCCCCGATCCCTCTATTATCCCGGATTCCTCCGGTCCATCAAAATGCTGCAAACATCAGCCCTTCTCGGCGGTTGTCCAACGGTTTTAATCGCACGTGCCAGTGTCGCTACACACTCGATTTGTAATATGCTATTGGTATTTTTACAGGTCTTAACAGCAGAGAGGTGATGAGTCCGTGGAAGGAGCTTAATGATCCCCATATGACCAACAACAAATCCTCTTTGGATTTAAACGGTGAGTAGAAAATTAAAAATTTTAGATTGTATTATTTTTGTTTGCATTTATAGAAATTATAGAGGACCGCAAGGAAAAACAGACAAATTTGTTTCTCAATATTTTTATTGGAATTTTTGATAATTTTTATAATTGTTCGTAACTGTCCAGTGGAAAACGGAATCTTGAATTCTTCCAGTTACTTGTTGGTTAATGTTATTAGGACTTCCCGTGGTTTTAGTAAGGAACTCAAGACTGTAAATAAAACCGTTTAATACTTCTATGTAAATGTAAATTTAAAAATATAAACAAAACTTAATTAGTTGTAATAATGAAATAAAAATAAATGTTACAAATACATTATTGTTAATGTTATGTTGCTTGTTAAACGGTTTTAAACAGAATGTCTTGTCCGACAGGAGGGTTGATTTCAGTCAGATCTCTTCACGATCAGCCGTGGCCGATTATCTTATCTTCGCGACAAACTGTCGCCGGTATCAAATTTTGCAAAAGACGACAGGGGTGTCGTCAGGTCATTTAGGTTTTAACATAGGCCGCCCCCTTTGAACGCCATAAGGGGGTTCAAAAACCCAAATGTATAAAGTCCACAAGTCAAGATTGAGCTGAAATTGTAAAGTTTATCAAAACACAAAAAAACTAGTTGATTTTCATTCGGTAGCACACATAACTTCACAACCGGACGTTTGTATACACCAAAGTTTATTTTTACCGTTACACTACGCACAATTCCGTAACTGCCGAAATGGATATCAGTCATTCTTCCTAAAGCCCATCTAAGAGGTTCCAGTCCATCTTATATAACAAGTGCTAAAGAACCAATATTGAAAAGGGGTATTCGTATAATAAAATACGTATTCTTTGGACCATCGTGTCCAATAACATTGCACCATTTGCTGCATCCTTTGAAATCTGCTCAATCTGTTTTCCATAACATCTAGCAGATTGCGGTCAGGAACTGATGTGAGAGGTGATCTAACCAGAAAATGTATAGGTGTGAGAGGAAGTAGATCTAAGGGGTCATTAGACTTAGGAAAAAGTGGTCTGGAATTGAGAATTGCTTCAATTTGCCTCGAAACAGTGAAAAACTCCTCATAGGAGAGAACCGTATTGCTAATTACCGATTTTACCACCGCTTCCCAGATACCACCAAAGTGAGGTGAACGCGGCAGAATGAATTTCGAATCGATACCCTCAGAAGAGAGTGTGTTATGTAAGTCAGAATTTCCAGACTCTTGAAAATTTTGGAAAGTTCATTGTTGGCACCTTTAAAGGTGCTCCCATTATCGGAAAGAATAGAAGCGCATTTAGCCCGTTGAGAAGTAAATCGTCTTAAAGCTACTATAAAGCATTCCGTAGTCAGACTACTCACAACCTCCAAGTGTATAGCCTCTGTGGCCAGACAAATTAAAAGTGCTACATAACCCTTAATAGTCTTGTAGTTTCTCGTAAGACGGTCCTTCAAAGGAAAGGGTCCCGCATAATCAAGTCCCGAGTGGGTAAAGGGTCGTGAAGGAGTAAGACGTGAAGAAGGTAGGTTACCCATTAAATAAGTTTCGAGGTTTGGAGCTGCCTTGAAACATGTGATGCAGTTTCTAACAACCTTTCTAACGACATAGCGTCCATTGAGAGGCCAATATTTCTCTCGCAAGGAAGATAAAAGTAGCTGTGGACCAGCATATTGTAATTTCATATGCTCAAGCCGTACAAGTATGTCTGTAAAATTGTGTTTTTGTGAAATAACGATGGCATGCTTTCTCTCGTATCAGATGTTAGCGTTGTGAATTCTTCCACCAACTCGAATTATATCATCTTGATCAATAAAACGGTTCAGGGTGAGAAGTTTGCTTTTATGATTGACCTTGCCATGTTGTTTGAGACCTTTGCCATGTGTGAGATCATTAGAGAAAGATTGATTTTGCACAATGCGAATAAGGTAAATCAGAGAACAGGCAATTTCCGCACGTGTTAAATCGTTAGAGGTTCTTTCTGGCATGGTTAGCCTGGAATTTTTGCAAAAACGTGTATATAGGATACAATTCGTAGTAATTTAATTAAGGAAGAAATTTTGTAGATAATCTCGAGATTCATGCAAATTCTTGCTGATAGATTAACAGTAGATCGAAGTACAGGTATTTTAACTTATTTAAAGGGTTGATGAGGCCAGAAATTTTCAGCCAATGAAAGCCATGGAGGGCGGTGAAACCATATATCAGACTTTTGTAGTGCCGTGGGTGAAATACCACGTGACAATAAATCTGCAGGATAAATATGTTTTAAAGGAGCTACCCTGGTTTTGGCACAGAGTAAATGACAACTTGTATTTCCCAAAGCATCTAAGGAACGAATAAAAATACAAGCACCATATGCTGCAGTAGACGCACTGGAAAATCCATGTAATTGTATGGATGTAAAATTAAAAACAGTAATATATCTAGAAAATTGTAATTTATTAAGATTGACTAATCGAGATTGCTAATTTGACCATTTTGTATGAATATCCATGGGTACAGCTTCATCCCAAGAAATTTTTAGACACCATAAGTCTTGTAGAATGATCTTGGCGGTTATTGTAACTGCTGCTAGGAGACCAAGAGGATCAAATATCCTTGAAATTGCAGAAAAAATGTGTCTCTTAGTAACCTTAGAATTGTTTGCAGTAGGTTGAACATTAAAGAAGAAAACGTCTAATTTGGGATTCCAAAAGAGACCGAATGTTTTGACAGTTCCTAGCCTCCTAGCCTCTTGTTTTGATTCAAGATCATGTTGACAGGCCCAAGGCTTATCCATAGTGATTAATATGAGAATATCGCATTCGAATGTGGTACCCATTGTGAACACAGCTTTGTCAAACCCAATGCTTCAGTCAAACTATTGCTTACACTGCCCAATGAGTTGCCAAAGGGTTCTTTCAGCAGCTCTACGATTTTTAAATATTATATTCTGTACTTCTTCTACAATTTCCGTTGTTGTTGCTGTTTTTGGACGTCTCTGACGTGGTTCACCTTCGGGGCTTGTACGACAACGTTTAAATTCAGCAACGTATCTTTCTACTGTACATATTGAAAGCGAAAAGTGCTTATACACTTTCAACATTCGTTCATAAATTTCCTTTGCTTTTAAACTTTCTAAAAAAAAATTTAATCACTGTACGATACTTGATTTTTTCCATTATAAAAAATACTGTGGCACGTCGATATTAAATGGCTTGTAAACAAAAAATAAATTGACAGATTATAATGAAACTTCAGATACGTTCATATAAAGAGTTTACCAATATAACCAAAAAATTAAGGATAGTAGCAATGCCGTCTCTTATCGAAATGCAAAACTTATTAAACAGCCTATTATTATGTCGTTTATATTTTTGCAACAACTTTTTCGACTCCATGCTGACTCACTTATCTTCTTTGCTGTGTTTATTATATTTTTTCCCTTTCCCTGGTTTTAAATTTCTATTCAAAAAATAGTAGGTACATCTATCTTTTAACTACGTAAAAGGTGACAAATTAATTTAAAACAGTATATCATTTTTTCAATATTAGGGATGTTAGCTGGTACATTTGTGTGTCACTACTTTAAAATAAATAGATCACATTATATTTTAAATAAATGTTCATACAAAGAGTATGAAATAAAATACCACCTGTATCAAATATATGTTGTCATTTACTAAGAAACGTTTTATTGAGACCACCAAAGTAACAAATTTTATTACCCCCATTGGCCATGCCTCTGTGGAGATCAGATTAAATTACTGAAACTAAGGTACATATATAGGTATTTGTGTCCTATACAAAAACAAAAAAAGTCAAACACAGCAAAACATTCGCACAACTCTTTGTGTTGCTCCCATTGAATAACAAAGTTATAGCTATTCAGTTTCTGTACACTTGTTATGACTGGTAATAAGGGAAAAGTCAGCGAAAAACTTACAAAAGAAATATCAATAAAACACACTTGAGTGGAGAAACTGTATAAAACTTCGTGAATCAGATTCCGGCAATAATCGATGCTCGATTTACCAGTCGAGATCTAATGAATGGTGATACGAAATCCTGATTAGAATATTTCGATAACATTGCTATATAAGTAATAATATATATTATATTTATATAAATGAAATTTATATATGTTATTTATATATATATATATATATATATATATATATATATATATATATTTATATATTTATATTAAAGCTAGGGCTAAGATTAATACTATTACAAGAATTAATATTTCGTGTTAAACCGCATCGATTATTATCATTGCGCCAATGTTGTCAGAAAATATTTTGATAAAGTGGAAATTAGGCGGTTTGATTGGACACCACTTAGTCCAGACATCAACCCTATCGAACATGTCTGGGATGAGTTGGGCCGAAGTATCCGAAGGCATACACCGGCTCCAAGAACTGCCCAGGAGCTACGAGAGTTGTTATTGCAAGAATGGGATACCATCCTACCATCGACCAGAATGTGATTCGTGATTTAATTGAAAGTATGCCTCGTCGGCGACAAGCTGTCATTAATGCAAGAGGGAGAAATATACGCTATTGATCAAGAATTTTTTTCCAATAATGTTTAGTTTTATTAATTTTTTTTGTCAGTTTCTTAACAATAAGTCGCACTTTTTTTAACTGTAAACTTGTTAATTTTATTAAATAAAGATCAAAATCCAAAATATTGCGATTAATTCAATACTAAATATAGTACCAATGGTTTACAACCTTAAACAGAAATTTACAACCGAAAATGTCATCGAGACATCACAATTTCAATGTGGCCTAAATTTTTTGCCTGCCAGTGTATATATATGAACGGTTCGTTTATGAATTTGAGGAACAATATTGTTTTTATTTTTTCCAGACACTTCCCCAGGATTATTAGGTATCCCTCCGAGTCGGTCTAGTAGAGATGAGCCAATGGACGATAAGCCAGATAGGTCTACAACACCTGACAGGGTACACCATCTCTACGGTCATGGAGTTTGCAAATGGCCAGGTTGTGAAAACCCTTGTGAAAATTTAGACGCATTTATCAAGTAAGTATTTTTTAACTTTTATATTTAAACACCGTATAGTATCGTTTTTTGTATCAACTCAGTTGGCTGGCATAAACCGGTGAATATAGTAGTCCCCCTTTCAATCGGGGAAGATGTATGTTCCCTTTAGGTGAAATCTTATAATATCGACCTCGTGTTTATCAAATATAACCATGATTTTCAATTAATTCAAAGGTTTTTAAACATATCTTCGTAGCTAATTGCAACTAGTCTTAAAATGTTTCACTGATGATGGTTCGACTGGACCGAAAATGTTTTGAAGATATTTGTAATCCTTTTGGATAAATTTTAAATATTGTCAATAAAATATACCATTATACACTAGACGTCTTTACTTCTCTGTAAGTTTTTTTTATATAAATTGTTCTGTGTTCACATTGAATATACAAAATGCGTGTTTTCTTCGCTGACTTCGTGAAAATATTTATTTGGAACAATGCTACGATAATATTTTCGGGCAAAAGCCTTTATTTTTCTATTTTATTGAAAACAAATTCAAAACAAATAAAAAAAAACAAAGTAATTATTGGTTTTTATTGCCAGCGTTCAAGACATAAACAGAAAAGTTTTGAGAAAATCTCGCTTAAGTTTGTCGCTTTTACACTGTTTCCAAATAGTTTCAGCGATAAATTGGAAATTTATAGGTTTACATAGATAGATGTTATGCTTTGTTTTGCTAACCTAACTGGATAAATCTATTACAGGGTATTGATTTATTATATCTGTATAAATTTAAATATAAAAACGACAAAAAAATACGATGTTTAAATCAGCTAATGGTCGTATGTATGACATTATACGAATAGTTAAATGGATTATTCTTTTCACATTAAACGTACCTAAACCATAATGATCTATGCTCTCTCATAGTTCAGTTCATCAATCATTCCACCATTTAAAATTAAGATCTTATTTTGTAATAGTAATTTTATTTTCAAATGAAGCTTCTAGATGGTCTCTTTTGTCACAATAAGGTTTAGACCTTTTTTTTTCGGAAATCTGTGTTTACTGCTAAGGTACTTAAACGCAGACAGAAGTCAGAAATCAGTTATCAGGGATCAGTGACCTTTTTGACCTGTGACAACCAGTTAGGCAGAGGTCCCAGTATAAGAATAGATCACCTGGGCTAGATCAAATCCCTGCTGAGCTACATAAAACTTTTAGACGAGGAAAACATTACCTACTTAACTATTTTTTTTTTAACAAAATTCACATTCAAGAAAAAATACTAGATGATTAGTTAAAGTCACTGTTTAAGATTACCAAAGAAAAGCAGGTTTATCAAATGCAGCGACTTTAGACTAATCAGTTTATATTTACACTGAAGATACTTTCACGAATTATACAATACAGAGTATTCTTTCTGTGCGAAAGTAGAATGGGTAATAAGCAATTTTGATTTATAAATGGTCTAGGAACTATAGAGGCACTATTTTTTTCTCTTACAAAAAAGTTATGAGTTCCGAAAGAACGTTCTTGTTTGTTACATCGACTTTGAGAAGGCATTGGATCGAGTACAACATGATACACTTTACGATTGCCTGAGGACAGCAGAACTTGACCACTACGATATAAAATGCTAAAGTAATATTATAATCAAGTAGTCTCTATCAAAATTGGAGATAGACATACCGAAAAACTACCCATTGAACATGGAGTACAACCGGGTTGTGTTTCGTCACCGAGTCTTTTTAATCTATACTCTAAAGAAATCTTTAGGAAGATTTTGGATGATTGACAAGAGGGAGTAAGATTAGGTAGAGAAGTAATCAAAAATATCAGAAACTCAAAATTGGAAAATTTACAAGATCTCTAAATATTATTAAATCCAGTCAGTAAAGGTCGTCTGCCTCTTAATAGAGAGGGAATAGAACGTGTAAACCATTTTAAAGACCTTGGTAGCTGGTTAAATGTACATTGTGACTCTGATGAAGAGATAATAACCAGGATTAATAAATATATCACGTACAGGCTTTTGTGACCTGGAAGGTCCAATTTTATGTAACAGAAACCTGTCGATTCATATTCGCAAGAAGGTTCTGAAATGTTATGAAGAGTAGAGGAACTAAAAACCATCTACTTCGCCTTGCATAAAATGTTTTTTTCTTTTTCGCACTTACACTGTGGTGTATACAATCTTAAATGTGGCGAAGATATAAAAACTTACATCGGTCAAACTGGTAAAATTTGTAACAAACGAATTACAGAACACAAAAGAGCTCTCAATAATAGAAAAACAGATTCTACGTGCGCATTTCACCTTCTATACCGTAATTATTCTTTTAATGACTAATTTCATATTCTTCACATTCAAAATAAAGGCCTTAAGCTGTCTTTATTAGAATCTATGGAAATTAACATATTAAAAATACAGATATAATTCTTAATGACCAACTTGAGATAAACAGTTCTCCCCTCCTCAACTTATTCAGTTGAAGATAGTGTCAGTGTTTTATTGTTAGATAAAATGAATTTTCATTAAGTTACGGTCGAATCCATCACTTATTAGGAACTAGTTTTGTCGACATTTGTGTGATAAATTAGCTTTCTGTCTTTTGGAAGAACGTGGAAAAAGTAATCATAGTAGTTTTTGGCATTCCTTGTAAATATTAACATATTTGTTTAGCTATACACATTATAAAACAAAATTAAATCACATAATTAATTGATCTCGGTAGCAAAACAATATCTTTAATCAATATCAGTTACATTTTTAAATCGGTCTCACCATAAAACATTTAGCCTTTAGATCCGGACCATTGTTCATAAATAAAACATTTCCATCTAAAGATTTTATCGCCCCACAACGGCATGTTTGCCACCCTGTACAAAGGACTTGGGGGACGAATAGACTCCTTGGGAGATTAACATTAAATCCGGCAACGTGGCGATCAAACGCCTTGCATATTAATTAAACATGGCGTAATTAGAGTTTTTAAACTACGCGGATGTCTTCTTTAATTTATGCCAGGTTGGTTTTTGCCTTTTTCTTTTGTGACTTTAAACTGCGGCGACGAGGAGGACAAAATTTTCTAATTTGATGTTTCGGTTAAATCCTCTTTCTTTCAGGTATTAATTAGTTCAGAAAAAAGGCAAAATTAATGTTGACTTTGACGCAAATTATATCGCTGTCGATGCTTTTTTGGAGGAAAACAATAAATGTCAGACGAACTGTTGGCGCTAAAGAGTTTAGTGTACAGTGTGAAAATTACTTTCTATAAAAAATATGTTGGAACATTTTTACGCACATCAAATTTTCTGTTTTTTGAATCACGTGCTTGTTTCAGGCATTTAAATACAGAACACATCTTAGATGATCGTTCTACCGCTCAAGCACGGGTACAAATGCAAGTAGTCTCACAATTAGAACTTCAACTACAAAAAGAACGAGACCGCCTACAAGCCATGATGCATCATTTGCATCTTTCTAAGCAGATGAGCTCTCCGGATCCTCATAAAGACTCGCCAGTTGGTTCTGTGAAGCTACCTGTCAGTTCCGCTTTACCCCAACCTCCCGTTTCTATGGGACCTATGGTCTCGGCAGTGAGGTCCCCAGTGTTGCATTCACCCTCACCGAACGTTGCAGGGCCGATACGGAGGAGACTGAGCGATAAGTCAGCATTGTCTTTAGCTGGTGGTAAGTATTCTTTATTACTTTCTTGTCATGATCTCTATCCTACGTATATAATACATAATCTGATTCTATACTCAAAACTAATTTTACTTTTTTAAATAACAAAACTTAAACAGTGTTTCAATGTAATGATGCCATTGAAATGCAAAGAAACAGTTTCAAAGGTAGTAGATACAAAATATTAAAGAGTTAAAAGGCAGTTTAAATAATACCAAATAAGTTTTTATGCCAAATCCATGTATGTACCAAAGTAAATAAATATGAACTATGTATTTTTAATATCGAAATCAAATTTATGGCTATAAAAATGAGCAAAATAATATTTAGTAGCTGATTGTTCTTAGAGAAAACAAATAGCTTAATTTTCTTAAGTTCACGTCAAATTGCTCATAGAAAGTTGGTATAAGCCACTGTTGGGGTATTTTTCCACTTTTTTAACTGGTAAATATAGTTGAAGATCAAGGTAAGTCTTTTTATTGCGCCTTTGTCCATGATTTTTATTCTGCGTATAAATCGTCTAGTCCTGCGGCTTTTCCTTCGTTAATGCTGTTCAAACCAGCTTCTACTTCCGCTTTGAGAATCGGTGGTCCGGTATTCGTCATTTTTATTTTGTCTATTATCTTCAAATGTTGTCACATAGTTCATCCATGTTGTTTTTATTTCTTTTATATCAACTATTGGATTTCCTTGAACCTCTGTTAAGTGTTCTGATCATTTTTATTTATAGAGGCCTGCTGCTTCTTTGGTCTTTTTGTGGGGGTTGAACGGACCGTCCTCGATTGATCGTTCTAATATCTCGATTTCTTAACACTTTTCTTTCAGAATTCTGTTTTTAGCTTCTTTGACATTATAAATTTTGCCTACTGCGTACATCGTCTTGACGTACCAGATGCATATTTTTTTTAGATTTTCTGGGCACGTTCTGTCGTTTTACTTGGTGGTTTTGCTTTCTAACGATCTGGGAGACCTCATGGTTTGTTGTGTTATTCCTCCCCTGCCAGGGAGTTATACCTCCCTCTTGCACTCCAACATACATGATCACTAGTCTTTACTCTCAAAGCTATAGCCATGATAGATATACAAAAGATTTTCTTTTCTTGTAAGTTGTATAAGAGGTTTTTTCGTTTCTTGTACACCCTTACGCCGTTGACCTATTTCTAGGTTTATTCGTTTTAAGGTGAGTTTCCCATCCCTAGTACAAAAGAGTGCCTACCACTTACTAACCTATCCGTCCAAAGCCATTAGTCAGTAAGTGGGGAATTGCTTATACCGGCAATCACACAACGAATGACTCGTCATGCTGGTAAACGGATAGCGAATGGGGAAAAAATTAGGAATGTGTGAGTGGAGGGAGGCGCTGGTTACGCAGTTTGTGTGTAGGGTATGTAGCATATAATGCTAACAAGTAAAACTGACACATATCGGCCAAATATTTATATACTGATTGAAACTGCTTGTGTTTTTAGTTACAAATATTTAATAATTATCGGAATGTGCCACTGCTAAATTATTTTAACAATCAATAGATTTTTAGTTTCTGCAGAATATATAAAATCTTTAGATACCTTAATACATATTGTTTTATTATTCACCTTGTACATAAATATAGATTAGAGTAATTATGAGAATATTAAACTATGTAATACCACACTGTTGCCCAATAAAAATAATTTCGAACTGTATCAATAACATTATGTTTATCTTTTACTTATTTTCATTTTCATGCTGCAACATAGGTTTACCATACATGTTGGAAAGAGCTGGATTAGATGTCCAACAAGGTATAACGTTTGCAGAATAAATAAACAAAACAAACTTATAAACTCTAATTGTAACAATTCTTTTTTTCAAGTTTATAATTTTATTTTTAGTAATATCTCCATCTTGAAGTAGGCATTCTAGATATTCTATTTATTTTCTTACTAAATTTTTAGGTTTTTTGAATCTGAGCCCGTTTGCACTGTCTTCACTCTAACTTTGTTTCAGTATTTTATACTAATCCCACATTATGCGCATATACATTAAAATTTAAGAAATATCTCCTTGGTACTTTCCTGTTACTGATTTAAAACTAATGATAATAAATATGACTCTCACACTGA
Source organism: Diabrotica undecimpunctata (assembly GCF_040954645.1). NCBI lineage: Eukaryota > Metazoa > Arthropoda > Insecta > Coleoptera > Chrysomelidae > Diabrotica > Diabrotica undecimpunctata. Next base: position 57,362,266 of record NC_092812.1, read on the forward strand.
GCTCTAATGAAATTTTCCTTTCATACGACATTTATCAATCTCTCCTACAACGATCATGACTGTAGTTATTATTACTTTTTCATACATGTCTGACACAATTTATGGAGTTGTTTGCACAAATCTGAGAATTGTCTTTAGCATATAAACATGTGCATACAGTAATATCATATAGGTAACTGTATTGTTATCCAGTATACTATGATAATCAGTCGTTTTTTGCTATTTTTCTGAAGACTTCCTAGTCTCTATTATAGCTTTTTTAGTGGATACATTTTGTTTATTACAAATATTATCATGGCAACACATGTCATACAAGACAATAAGTCTGCCATGACTTTCTTCATCTTTCCGTCTTTCCTTTATTTAATTTTGTAGACCATTTTGTTTTTTAAACGTAATCAAAGTAGAATGTTATTTTTTCTGTTGCAGAATCTTTACATCTTAAACACATGGTGGTATATACATATAAGATTTTCTAAGCTTCTATTGTTGTTTTGTTTGCTGTTCTTTTTGTATTCCTTTCCAACAGTTGACTTATTTGACATTCGGGGTCGGGGTTCGACAATTTAGAATTCTGGTCCTATTTTTCTGTTTCATTCAGATCGTGGTTGGCTATAACAGATGTACCTGTCAGATATATCCATGGGTCTACGAGTATAGTAAAATAGTATAGAAGAATTCAGTGTTAGGTTCATCCAAGGGCATCAGATAGTATGGTTACGCCACTGGATATAAAACATATAAGAGTACAATTATTTAAAATAACTATTTTTAGAAATAGCTGATCCACGTAATCTAAAGATCAGGTAGATTTAATAATTTCTTCTGTTATGATTTTGAGAAACAATATATTGTGGTTTTTAATACTTCGATTTGAATTCTGGTAATGAAATTATCTATTATTTACATTTATGAAAACATTTTGGGTGGTAATGTTTACTTAAAATCAAACAGCTAAAAGTATAGTAAAAATCGTAAATGTTCAGTTACCATACATATTAGATATTATTGTTTATCGTTTAAAATAATTTACTAATTAAAGTTTCACTCACATGTTACATAAATTACTACCAAAATATGATTTACATAGAAAATTGAACCTTCTCATGAAAATTCGTCTATAATAACAAAAAAATCCAAATCGTTACAATAATGAACAAAATTGTATTTAATTAGTTGTTTTTTACCAATAGATGTCTACCTGTTTTACAAATTTTTGTTTATCCAAATTGTACACGTATGCTGGGTCATAAGAAATCGTGCGAGAGCACGTGAGAGCCAACACTGAATTCTTCTCGTGAATTTTGCTATAGTAACCTAAACATGTGAAGATACTTGGTGCTTAGACACGAACCAGGAGTTTTCTATAAATGTAGTTATATAACGCAAAAATTTTGCTAAATTTGTACTATGGTTAAATAAAAAGTTTTGATCGTAAATCGTCATCTAATGGAATAAAATATATAATATAGATTTGTTGAGTAATTTACTAAAATTATCTTAGTTTGTTCTTTAAAATTTTAGAACGCTGTATAGAACATAAAAAAAATAATAAACAGTAATAATTGGCCTTTGGTGAAATTTTTTAATATTTACAGAAATTCAAAGAAATAGGGAATTTTACAAGAATGCCGATGTAAGGCCCCCATTTACATACGCGTCCCTAATTAGACAGGTAAGTTTCAATACGAAATTGCTGCAATAAGAAATTACATCTTTATCCCTTTTCAGTCTATTATTGAATCACCCGATAAACAGCTGACACTCAACGAAATATACAATTGGTTCCAAAACACATTTTGCTATTTCAGGAGAAACGCTGCTACTTGGAAGGTATTGTGCTATTTTTTATTAAATTTAAAGTAAAATTATAGTATACTATTGGTAAGCATTACATTTTTATTCAAACAAAATATTTAAAACCTGCACAGGTTAAAATAGTTACGTACATTGAAAAAAAATCAGTAAAATGTCCAGGATATATAATTTAGCCAAGAAAAGACGTAAAATACTTCATCTTTCATTAAAAAAAGGTGTGGGAAAATATTAAGCAAAATGATAATGAGATTTTCCTGCTTTGTCGAAATTCCTTATACCCTTGGAACTTAAAAATTAATAACTATGGATAAAATATTACAATATTTCATAAAACAAACTCTTCTTCATCTTATATTTAGGCAAGGCAGGCATGTCTCTGCACTTGGTCGTAAGACCTTTATACCAAACCCTCTGCTTTCATTAATCTCCATCAAGAAGTCCTGAGCTCCAGATAAAAATCAGTAACTTTCTTATGGATCGTTTAGACATTTAACAAGATCTGCAAAAGATACAACTGTCTAAAACCAGCACCACGAAGTAGGTAATAGGACATACCGTGCAATCCAGAGGACGTCTTATCCACCCGAAGACTCACATGTAATCATTTGTCGCCCAGTCTTTAAATCAAGTATTGCCCCGAGTTCCACACTGAAGGCAGGCTAATTTTAACTTCAAATCACCACTGGTAGTCTCTAGAATGTACGTCAGAACCAATTTGGATTCAGTGGCCTCCTTCAATCTTAACAACTTTCCACTGACTTTTTTCTTTAAAAAGGTCCTTTGTTATATTAAAAGATATTTTCTTCAGTACATGTAGGTACACCCGAAATACCCGTCCATAAGTGAATTTTTTGATATAAAGTATTACTTTGAACTTCAAGTTTTTTTGTGGTATAGGCTCTATTTCATTATTAGACACCATTTTAATTGGAGTAATTCTGGGTATCACTGATGTCGTGATCTCTTATAGCAGTTTTGTTACTCTACCACAATCTTCTCGGGGAGGAAGTTGGATATCTGCTCTTTGTTGTAATTTTTTCGGAAGTATAAATGACATCGTTATGGAACCTCGCTTAGGCCTTTTCAAGGTATGGCTATTCCCTTACCAGATAGTTTAAATTGGGAAAAGAGCAGACATCCGTCTGCGAATGTGATTTTTGTGGTTGTAATTTGTAGTGTTGTCAGAATTGTTGGTTGAGGAGGATTGTTAGATCTGCGATATCTTAGTGACGTAACTTCTAGGTTGTCGAAGTACTCGTTAGGAATCTCGTTTCCAGCCAAGTTGTTAAGTTTGGCTGGGAGGAAAGAAACTTCCTTTTTGGGGAGCCTGGTGAGTATTTGTCCTGGACGATGGCATGATGATTGACATTTTTTTTGCTCTTATTGTTCGTAGGAGGACTTATTTCTTGCCATGAGAGCAGATTCTGCTCTCTATTGTAGGTATATCGGCCAATTGGTGGATTAATGCCGACAGATAGTCTGCACGTTTCCTCATGATTTTTTTTAATATTTTGCGTTCAGTGGCCATGATAACAATAATTTGGCGGTTGTTAAGAAAGACGTATAGTACGGACCTGTATTCAACAATTTTTGTAAGTGTGTAGGAGAGTTTTATGCTAAGTGCTGCCGAGTTTACCTGATAAAGCTTCGAGCGGTCTAGTCCTCTTTCTCATCCTGTTTAGAGTGAGGTTTAGTTTGGTGTCCCGGTTGAGATTGCTCTTGGGATTTGTCGAATACAGATCGATTCCTCAACGTCCCGTCAATTGTTCCTGAGGAAGGTAGTGCAGTATCGTCAGCGTGTAGCAAGATGGATTCGAAATTATCTGTTGGGAGGGTAGATCGCTGTTTTAAACTGTTTATAAAATAGGTGCTAAAATTGAGCACTGGGGTACTCCAGCTTGCTTGTGGAGAATATATCAGTGATTTTAACTCGGATGTTCCGATTGGAGAGATAGGAGAATCATGATTGTATTGGCCACTTTCCATGGGGTATGAAAGTAATTCAGTAAGAGGAATGCATTGATTATGTTGGTAAGCAGTAGGATGATACTCTCTGGAAGTTTTTTGAGGCATCTATGCAATCTGGGTCATGAGACGTGTTTTTACCGTAGTTACACATCTCTCTGACGGTGTCCTCCTGCGCAGGAACCATAATCGGATTTTGGTTTCAAGTTTAAACCACTTTTTAAAATTTGGACTGTCAAAAGTGATAAAACTTGCCTGTGTATTTTTGAAGGCTTCTGCTTTATCTTGTGGATTGGATAGTATGATTTTATTTACTTAGAGATGAGAGTGAGGCGTTGACTTTTGTTTGGTTAGGGTTTTGAATTCGTTCCAGAATTTTGAACCATCTCTGTGGTCCAGACCAGAGGTAACTCATTTCCACCGTTCTTGTTTGAACTTGTTAACGTCTAGTCTTATGGACTTTGGACGCTGAGAGTCGGTTTTATTCTTTTTTGATGCGTGGGTCTCGAAATCTTTTACACCCTTTGATTAATCTGAGCTTAGTTTGGATTTAAGTGAGTATTCGTTGTGGAAGCATTGGAGTATATGGATACATTTTTATTATTGGACTGGGTAGAGATGAAGTCTCACGAAAAAGGATTTCAACTTTAGAAATCCCTGTGTCAATCTGACTGGTTGTTGATATGTTACCTAAGTCAGGAATGGTATGATCGGAAGTACTTCTAATAGACGAATTGCATTTTATAAGTCTGTATCGCATAAGTTTGATGATCTTTCTAGTATCATTACCATACTCCCTTATGTCCTTCAGCCTCTTAATGTTAGTACAAGGTCTAATACAAAAGTATATATGACCTGGTGCCTCCAGTAGACTGTTCGTTTTTACTCAAAGCACAGTACAATACGATTTTACCTTGCGTGTTGCTGCTCTCTTGATCCCCTAGCACAAGTCCTTCACTACAACAAGGTGAAACAGATCAATAGGGAAGTATAAATATATATATATATATATATATATATATATATATATATATATATTGTTTAACATAATAAACGTATAATGTATATAAACATAATTTTTTTGAACAAATTGCTGTTGCTTTTTAAAGTTTTCAAATAGAAAAATCACAACAATATATTTGTATGTATTATTAATAATTATGCGAATATACAATAACATAAATATACGTTTCTTATATAAATACTCACGTCTCTTTGTAATGCCTCAATATTTTATTATTGATTTTACTATAGGTTTTACGATTTGCAAAAAGTAAAAGCAATATCGAAAAAAACAGATACGTTGCTGACCTATTATGGACACTTTACTGATAATGTTCAAGAAAATTAATACAAAACATTTTAAAAACAAACAATATTTGGTAATTTATAAAATGCCAAACCACAAAAAAAGTAGTGGTATTTTCATGTATAGTCTAAAGATTTTAAGTGGCTTCACATCCAGTATCACATTCATTTTCACTCATATTTTAAGCATTATGAACTTGGCTCTATATTTTGTCCATTTTCAGTAAATTTTCAGCCTTTTTAAGGATTTTTTTTAACTATTTGAATAGTATGTAATTTACAGTTTTAAGGAGAAGAAAGAAATATTCAATTTTAACAACATATATTTGTTTAACATAATCTACTAGAAGATACCGACATCTGGAAGGATTTTAACAGATTTTATTTTAAAATAGAACACTTTATAAATCTGTTTTTAAGGTTGTTCCTCGATAAGAACTTCTATAAAAAATATCTTATTTGAATATCTTACATATTTTAGGTTATATTATTTTGTTGGTTTGACTGTGATTATAAAATAGGTTCTTTAAGAGATCTGCCTGTACTGAATGTTTCTGGAAATAACAAAGTTTGAGCAGCGAATTTTTAATATTCAAACAATTAGAAGAGAATATGTTGTTACAGATAAAAAAGATCAGACCAATCCATCAAATTTCAGAGAAAAACTTTTCAAAGGTCTATACCAGGAAGCTGAAAAAAAAAGTGAAATACTAAAAAATACATTAGAAGACGAATAATCATATTTTTAACATTTATAAACGTTTTACATGGGTATTTGAGATATCTTATGCAAATGCCTTCTTCTTCTAGTTCCATGACCGTTATCATCGTTGGATATCATATTGGGTACCATATTCGCTATCGTGACTTTATTGACAGCAGCTCTAAATAATGATGTAGTCAATTTTCCGTACCATTGTCTTAGATTTTTTAGCCATGATGTTCTTCTTCTAGCAGGACCATGTTTACCGGGAATATTTCCCTGATTGATCAGATGTAAAAGTTTATATTTTTCAGGGTCTCATATTGTTACCGAAGTATTCCAGCTTGCGCCTCTGGTGTCTACAACAAATGCTTGCAACTAATACCAGAGAAAATCATAAATGTTCTCAAATGTGTGCGCAACATTGTGACACGGATCTCGCAGCTTAAAAGCACAAGATCAAGTCACTTTAAAATGAAATTAGGAGTGAAATAAGTAGATAATAATTTTATTGGATAGAGTAATCAGACTTATCAGAGAAGGACCAGTCAAACACACATAATAGTAGAGTATAAATTATTTACACCGGTCAAAATAAACAAATTTTCAGAAAGCTTTTTCAGATTACCAGAAAACAGGACTGAAACAAAATATCTGTGCATAAGAAAAAAAATAACAGACCTAATTTTAGGCGAAGACGTAAAAGACAAAATTAAGGGTTTGCGAAGATTATAAATACGTCTGAGCAACAATTAACAAACAAGAAACAGACTAGCAAAAGATTAAGGAAAGAATGTCGCAAGGAAGGAGAGCAGTAAACAGATTGAATGGTATGGAATGGCACAAAGACAGTTAATACTCAACGGAAAGATCAAGGAAAAAGTGGAATTGGTAGGAAGAAATATTCATTGCTCCGAAACCTTCGTCAATGTTAGCAGATGAATTGTTATTTGCCGCGCAAGATCGAGAACAATATCGGCAAATAGTCATGGAAATTACCCACGCCTAATTTGGACACGGTACTCAAAGAAGAAGAAGGCACAAAGAAATCTGTAAAAAAAATTACCATCTACAATACGGTTATAAAAAGTATCACACTCTATGATGCAGAAACCTGAAGATGGACAAAATGTGACAAAACGACTCACTGCTATTGAATTCTGTGAGTCTTTCATTCTTCAACCTAATTATAATGAAATAAAAAAAAAAGTAAGAACTAAAAAAGGATAACAAATAGTAGAAAAACAACTTAAAATAATCTGCTATGTGTGTTGTCAATCCGTAACACAATTTCATTGTTTTCTTAAACAATACATACAAAAAACGATTATTTGATCAATTTGGTCAATTCGTAACACAATTTAATTTTTCTCTCAATCAAGCAACGCATAAAATATTTTTTGACTGGACAAAATTATAAAATTTATAAAAATTAGTCTTAATTTTCTTGAACGCCAATCAGAAACTAAATAAACAAACCTAAAATAAAAATATTATTGAATAGAATATAATTAAATTTAATATTTCACTAAAATTCTTCTTTTTTCAAAGCGATGAACTGTGATATACCTAGATTTGGTAAACTGTTTTTGTCTGTATTTAAAATTACGTCATTTTCAGGGTCAGATTTACATGCTTGTAGCGTTGCATGAGTGTTTATTTTAATTTTATCATTTGTAAAATTATTTAACTTTTAAATTTATCATCATGCTTTCATTTCATAACTATATAATCACAATAGAATATATTTATTTTTTGTTTTATGATTTACTCTGCATATAGCCTTACAAATGAATTGTACATATATAAAATCGCTTCCTATATTTATTTAATAAAAACATTTTATATTGTTTTGTTTTCCGATTATCAAAACTACTCTGGCAGCGCATCTTGCAGCGCATATACCGGTAATGGAGCATATAATTGTCCATTTCCCGCAGCTAAAATTTATTTCATTTTTTTAATATACTTTGAAATTTATTTCACTGTAGGAAATATTTGGGAAGGTGTAAATTTGTAATTAATTAGGTGTAATTAATTACCGCACCATTCAAAAATAAAAAAAAAAACATTAAGATTATAGTAGGTTTTTCATGATTCGCCTTAAGGTGTTAATCTTCCTTAAAATTCCAATTCAAAATCGTTTGAGAACGAAATAGAGCAAAAACTTTAATCACTTCGAGGAAATCATCGTGATCCAGCAAAATTGTAGCAGTGGACGTGATATTATGGCTACATAACAAGATTTCGAACTCTCACATAATGTCACCGTAACAAATGTTACTTAATACAAAATGAAATTTCTTAAATCACAAAAGATTTCCTCACTTATACTGAAGTACTAGAGGTTAATCCTCTGTTATAAATCTATTTTTAAAAATATATTTTTCCAATATTTGGTCTAGGATTTTGTTTCCATGTCTAAATTTTTATTATTTTTATGGATTATTGCCTTCCTTTTATGCTTAAATTATCGATTTTCCATAGTTGTTCTTCTTCTACTAGTTTTTTGGCAATTTTTCTTTAAATTGCTATTTTTCTTCATACGATATCCATTCCTTCCCATTCACAATCAACTTCCTATAGCCTATTGTTGTCTGTTTTCCTTTAATATTTTCTTCTTTTGATATTTTATTTCTTTCTATATTTCCTTTTCTTTCCTCAAAAATACTCCAACAATATTTTAATCAGAATCATTGGCAAGCGATTGCTCATAGTCTTGCTAAAAAAAGATGTAGAAGATGTTCGAAAATCTAAACAGCCACTTCGCACTGGGAAAATCCAGGACTTCCAGGTCAAAGGAAAGCAAGAAGGTTATTACAATAGGATAGGATAGGAATAGGATAATATTAGGTGTTCCACTGGACACTTCTTACTCAAATTCTGTAAAATAGCAAATTAGACAAACAACAATACAAGAGGCCTGCAAATTCAAATAGAACGGTTAAACATATAGTGTGCGGCTGAGCAGGGTATACATAAAAGCTCTTTCAGGTCGCAATGTGAAAAGACCAAACGACCCCGTTGACACGCAGAATCTACAAGATAAATAGCAATCTTGGACTTTAATTCATAAACCTACATGAAGATAGTGTTAATTTAAAATAAATATGTTGAGCGAAAAGTAGAATTGAATAACCTCTTATATTTTCATATTTAATTATTAAGGAATCATTGATCCGTTTACCTGTGGCTTATCCCGTTCTTTTATCAAGCTTTTCCAGAAACTAGCTTAACATAATTTTTATTCCAATACGTAAATAAAAGAATTTAACAATAATTAATGTAATTTAGTAAATAAAGTATTGCTATAAAAATGTCTCTTCATTGTAAGGTTGTATCAGTTGTTGTATATATGGCGTTGCTTGCACAATCCCGCCGGTGGCGCCATTTTTTATTTGGCGGTGTTTAATTTGTTGTTAGAACGCAGTACGACACAACCTATCGCTCCACAAATGTTTCATGCGTGTGGAGAACGTAAAGGGTGCAGTTTGGACAGTGGATGAAGTCGAATTCTACAAGAGAAGGCCCCAGAGATGCTCATCGGGTCCTCTGACCCAACCAGTCGTCGGGTACGTCATCCAGGGTCCAACAATTTCACCTTTGTACATTGTGTGTTTTGTGATTTTTATATATCTTTTTCTAATCTATTTTTACATCTTTTTATATAATAATTTTTGAATATTTATTTTATTAACAAGAGGTGTCTTCAGCTCGACAAATATACACTGAATTAAAGGCATAAGGGCATCAAAGTTACCAAAAGAAAGTTTCTAAATTAAATTTTTAACCTTTTTCATATTTAAATATTAATATTAACCTTTTTATTCACACGAATTTACCATTTTACCTTTAAATCACCATTCTTATCGTAGTTTTAGCAGTTTTATTTTTCTTTCTGAAGCTAGAAATTTTCTTTTGCTAAATTTCTATTTAGTATTTGATGCCAATTTATTAAATTAAAACTTTTCCAATTAAGGAAATCACAGGTTCCAATAACATTTTTGATATTATCTATTTTGAAATGCTATATGAATCACAATAATCGAGAAGAAAACAAATATTTAGAGTTAATTTTTTGCACATACAACATTAATATTTATAAAATGAATATTTTTACTAGCAGTTTTAGTAAAAGACATAACAAAGAATGCTTCCGTGTCCAGATATAAATTACATTATGTTGGTTACTTTTGGCATTATATATTATTGGTAATAAAGTGTATATTTTACGAAACAAGAGCTAGAAGGTATCTCAGGTGTGTGGCTTGTGTGGTGTGAATGTGGGAGTGTATAGCCGGTTCAGTAACCGCATGTCCTTAAGCCGCTGGCTTGGGCGACTAACAGGAAACCACCAGGCGTTAGCGCGAGTACCAAATCATCGAAGGTATATAATGTATAAGCACAAGTGTCGCCAAAAAATCTTACCTTGGCCTTACTTGATTTGTATCTTTCTCTTTCTTGGGTCTGCGTGTGTAGAATGCGATTCGCACCAATCTGTCACTCCACAAGTGTTTTGTGCGCTACGAAGACGACTTTGGGTCTTTCTGGATGGTGGACGATGCGGAATTCGTGAAGCGCCGCCACCTATCTCGTGGTCGGCCGCGGAAATATGACCCAACCCCATCACCCACTCCACCCCACTGCGCACAGTAAGCACCTTTTCAAGACGTCGCTATTATGACGTCACCGTACCGTACCTGCCGTCGTGTGCTGCTGTCTGCTCGGCTCTCGGCTCTATAGGCTCTAGCTCAGGCTCGGCTTGGCTCGCGCTGCTTAGATGCTTACAATAACACACCACTGCTCCTTCTGTGTAAACAAATAAAAATGACTATCATACTTTTACTTTGATAAAAGATTTTATTAGGATTAAATGATTTTCATGAGATTCAGCGACTAAGATACTTATTTTTAATCCAACTAATATCTAGTTTGTTACATTTAACAGTCTGATACCGATATTAAATTATTCTTGTTAATAATTTTATAAATTAAGTAAAATTCCTCTTTTAGCCATTAAATTTGTTTTCCCTTACTTACTGGTAAACCCCTGAATCAGTATAATTTGTCCTGTATACTACATGTTTATTATGCCATTAATAATAACTTTCTTGTGGCATTATTGGGCTTACTTTGGAACGTCTTTATCGCCAACGGCAATAGTTTGTACGAGTATAGTACGAGAGTAACTAGGAAAAACCAGCGCAGACCTTTTTTCCGTACTGCTTCAGTTTTTACACCGATCACCACAGCTTATAGGCCGATCGATGAATTCCAATTTTTTTTTCAAAACCCAAAAAAAAATACATTAAGGATGAAAATTTGGCGTTAGATAAATGTAAGTGTTTATTGTTGAAAAAAAATTAACGGTCCTAAATTACCTCTATTTTGCAAAAAATTTGCACAAAGGGTTGACTTTTCATATATTGGGCTGTATTTTGTAAAATAATGAAAAAAAAATGATTTTTTTTTAGGAATCAATTGTCGGGATAAGGTTATATTAAACAATTGTCTAAAACGTTTTTTTATTATATTTATATAATATATATATATATATATATATATATATATATATATATATATATATATATATATATATATATATATATATTAACATAGACATATAAATATTATATAAACATTCTAACATGACAGAAAATGTTTGTTGCTCTCAAAGATTGTATGTGTTTAACTATAAACATATCTTTCTAAATTAAATAAATTCTAATTTACTACGCAAATTCATTCATATTAAAAGTAAGGTTTTTCTATACAATGTAGGTATATCTTTTCCATAAATTTTTTGTTTGGTAATTGTCCCAAATTATTGATTAAAAAATTAGTTAATTCAAAAATGTGTTATGAGCGCGCTCATCTAATAGGTAACCCAAATAAGTAGTTACAAAAAGAGCTATATCTCAGAAACTACTAAAAGTTAAAAAAAAAAATAGTTTAGACAAATTTTTAAGGTAATTTTATGCCGATAGTAGTTTTCTAAAAACGATGAATTTACGAATTACAGCCCAATATATGAAAACTCAAAAACTCAAAACGGAGGTACCTTAGGAATGTAAACTTTTTTTGTATAGTAACACTTTCTTCTACTTTTTCCAAATTTTCATCCTCGATTCATTTTATTGATCGGGCTATTATGGTTTAACATTATCACCATCAACAGTGTTTCGGCAATATTCTGAAATACTAGAGATGCTGTTGGTTATTCCTAGCTGAAGATTACTATACAAAATCGGATATTTGTCTTTCTTTTTTCTGGATATTTTAATGTTTCCTCTTTTTCTCTATATTTTTATATCTGTATTCGAATACACAGATAATTAATTTTCTGACAATAAAACTACATTTAGATTTTGATATATTATTTAAGCTCTTTCTGAAACGATAGTTGAAGTAATATCTTATTATTTACACATTTTCAAATATATTATAGTAGTTATGCCCATTCAGTCACATCTTCGTCAAAAAATATTTTAACACACTTTTTTTCAAGTTAACTATATCTAGGATCAATATAGTACTAGTGGCGATATAACTATTTCAAATATTTTTCGAAATCTTACTTTCTTGTAGTTTTTCATGTTTTGTTAATCTTCTTAGCATTGTTTGACAATGTGTTTTAATTAATTAAAACTATATTAATGGAAAATTTCCACTGTATTTATTATACATTACATATTTTACTATGTTATGGTTTTCTCAGATATTAAGGTATAGCAAAGCAAAACTGAAAAAAGATGTCTACTAAATAAATAAAAATAGTGATACGAAACGTATTCATACCTTAACATGTGTAGGAACCACAGTGTGACGAAACGTCATGAATTAGCAAAAACAGGAAAAATTTTTTTTTTCAAAAAGTATTATTAGAAATCTCAACTATTTCAGTAATTATTTGCCTATGATGGGTCAGATATACCAGTACAGTAAAAGTTAAATTGTGTAAAAGATTTTCATTGCAAAGTAAGGTACTAAATTCCCGTGGTTAGTGATTAATATTGAAGGAAATTAATATTTAAATAAGTAAAAATAAATCAAATGTAATTTAAATATTTTGAATTTTTGAACATATAATTTTTATCTTTTTTATACATCAAAATTTTAGTTTTTTTTATAGAATTAAAAGAAATGTACAGTGAAACTGTATTGCATTGTAATTAAATGCAAAATTTGAATATCCCGTACAAAATATAAGAACAGACTTTCATTTTCTCTAAAAAACATTTATATGATAATCTGCGATCATATTTACTACCTACATACTACATTGTAGCCCTAATCACGGGAATTCTTTGTACATTATGTCATTTACAAAGAAGGATCAGTCCGTTCAACCTTAAACAGATCTCAATAATTTTAATTGCCGCTTTAGTTTATTGGTATTAGATAGATTGGAAACATAGATGCTTATTACTTGTTTTAAATTAATTTTATTCAGATCGTTTACATGTAGAGTCCCGATGCAAGACACAGACACAACACGTTAATGCTTTTGCTTGTCTTCAACCTGCATGATACCTTTCCTACAATGTTAAAACTAATATGTATAAAAATCTCAACATTATTTGTCTTGAAGTTCCTGTTTCATCAATAGGATTTATCTTGTTATTTCTAATATTGTACCTCAGAGGATCAGGTATTCGACTTCTTAGATACTCGGCCTGTGAGTCTTCTAGACTTTGAATAGTTCTTGTTTGTCTTTTGTAACAATATTTTCTATTTTTAATTTTCTTTTTTAATGTTTTGAGCATTTTTTTTTTCAAAAGGTACCTTTTTTGCAATCTATGTGATTAAAAATAGGACTCAACGCAATTTTAGCATGCCACCCCTCCCTCTAACACAAAAACGTCATTTTTTTATTTTTATTTATTTATTTTTTTTTTTTTTTTCGGTGGATTGCAATAAATTTAAAAATTTCAAATAATTCACACACATAGTTGAGACTTTTATAAAACGTGTCTATTTTTTATAGATCCTTAGGTTGACTGTACATCCAACTGCTGGAAAAACCCAGCAAAAACACCCAAAAACACTTAAAACTTACTTAGTTATAAAATTACTTATTTTATAAAATTTTTAAAAACATGCTTTTAAATTGTGTAGGAAGGTAAAAGTTTGATAAATTCAGTAAAAACCCCCGACTAACCCTTTAAAACCTGTTTCTCTATATAAACGATGGTTGTTTTTTTTTCTTTGATGCCTGAAAATATTCTTTTTCATATATCTAAGTATAAATTAAAGACCTATCAATTCAGCTTATATCGATCTAAAAGATATGATTAATCCTTTGAAAACTTGCAAAAACTTTAAAAACATGGTTTTGGGGGGGGTCTTGGGTCTTAAAGTGTTTCGCCTAATTTTTGAATGTCCTAAACGACTCAGTTACTTCAACTTATAAAAAAAAAACCTTGATTTGATCTATTTTGAAGTCTATGAATGTGAAAATCCAGAAAAACCACTAAAAAACAGTTTTTCGGAAAAATCGGGAAAGAATCTGATGTATTTTTTAATAAAATACATAAATGTATTATACGTTTTTTTCGGAAAACAATGCATTTTAGATTATGAAAACTCAACCTACGAACCTGTAAGTTTTTTAAAAGCCTCAACCTATGCGTGTAAATTTTTTGAAATGTTTAAATTGATTATATATTGATTATAAACCCACCGATAAAAATAACGAAAAAATGACGTTTTTGGTGGCTGGGAGTATAGACCTGTATGTTGCGTGTACATCCTACAGTTAAAAAAATCCATCAAAAGTACTTGAAAATATGGTTTTTTGCATGTTTCAAGAAATCTCTACCTTGTCTGAATATGGGAAATACATCGTCTCATGTTATTTTATAAAATTTTTGAAAATATACTGTCTAATGATTGATACTTGGAAATATTCTTTCTCATATATTTTTTGAGTATGAATTGGAGGCGCAATTGATTCAGGATGTTTTGTTAACTTTGCGAAAACTCGCAAAACCCTTAAAAACTGTGAAAAAAACATGGTTTTTTGGAGGTATAAAGGTGTTTTGCCCAATTTTTGAATGTTCCAAAGGACTCAGGTACTTCAAATTATCTATAACCTATAAAAAAACTTGATTTGATCTGTTTGAAGTCTATAAATGGGGAAAAGGTATATTTCAAATTTACTTCTAAAGATAACTTGCTTTTTCCAAAAAAAGATTCATAAAAAACTTTGGTAAACCTACCAGGAGTAGAAATATTATCAACTTCCGTTTATTTTTTTTACGCCCTTCGTTATTCAACAAAAATGAAACCTTTGTTCTACTTTGGTCCTTCGATTCGATATTTTAGTATCTTTTACGTTTCACGTTATTCCTTCGTTGTATGTTTTACATAAAAATGATTTTTGTACCATTTTGTTGAATATTTCAAGTTTTATGAACGGAAATACATTTAAAGATGGATCGAGCATATTAATATCCTTATCTATTCTAATCATTTAAACATCAAGAAATGCATCTGGTATAAATTGTGTAAAATTCATATTTACATTGTTTGTTGTTATTTGTATTATTTATGGTTTTTTCGACTTTATTCATATTGATATTCTAAAGTATTTTCTGTTTGTTATAATTAAATTGTTCCAAAATTTTGCTTCTAATAATTATTTTTCTCATTTCTGTTTGTTAGCGACACTTAACAGTTCGTTTCCGTTTATTTGTCATGTATACACACTGGATACGGTACAAAAATGCACCGCGTTGATAGCCGACGAACGTATTCCCGGAAAAAATTTATTAACTGGCGAAAAAATAAACAGAAAATCGAGAGAATCACTAAAATATAGACATATGACACCTGTCCTCGTCTCCCAGCCTCACAGAATCCTCACGGGCGTCGACTTTCCATAGGGAAAGGGTCAAGATCAACACTTTGGGTATAAATTTTATATTTTATTGGAATTATTCGTATTTGTTAATGAATGCATTCTAAAAAAAGTTATTAACTTATTTTTGTGAGTTTTCACGACAAGACTAGTGTAAAATTGCGTTTTAATAATTTTATATGTCATATGTATAATCATGCACTCAAATATTCAGCATAATTCACTACAAAACAAAGATTGATCTGAACATTATTATAAAAATATTAATTAACTCCCGAAAACAAAATTAAATTTTATACGAGAATATGTAAATTATATCTTTATGATCCTGTATTGTTTTTCCTCAGTTACATTGTCATATTTTCTTTATATCTATATATATATATATATATATATATATATATATATATTTAGTGTACTCTATATCTACATTATTAGGTAATATAAAAAGCTGATTAGTCGAAGCGGGATCTGTCGAAAAGCAGACCATAATGGACATTTTCCATAGTAATCTATTTTTTGCTGTGATTGCGCCCATATTATCACCTATAACTTGAAGGTATTGAAGAAGATATTGCTTCTCTAAAAAAATTATTGAAGGTAAAAGTTTCGTTTTTCAGTTTCACATAAGGGTGATTTCAAGTTTTATACATATTCAATTCAAAATTTTTACACTCATAGATCTTTGAAAGATGCTTCTTAAAAAAAACACGGTCGGTTTATTGGTTGCCCTGATATCAAAGCTTAAAGATGGCATATATTTGCTGCTTAACCACGAAAACCTGCAGTTATGTCAAGCATGGCCTCAAATGTTCAGATTATTGTCTGCACTACAACGGTCAGTTGTAGTGTCAAAAACTTCTTAAAATATTTTTTTATTTATATCTGATTCATATACACATTTTTACTTTTAAAGGGGGTGTAAAGCTAGTTCGCGTCCGCAGTATAATACTGCACGTGCACCCTTGTTAATCTAAATGGACTAATATAACAGGCGCCAGACAATCTTTCACAAGATCTCTTGGCAGAAAGAAATCGCAGTTTTCAAAGTTCTTAAAGGTGACACTGCCAGCAAATGGACGTTCTAAAGACCAATTGACCAAGAAACTTTTATCCAGTGTACTAGTTTTCCAACTTAATAAAGAGTTCAAATTCTGCACAGATTTTTAAAAGAACCTGATCACAATTCAAGAAACTCATACAGAAAACGAAGTCCAATTGCGTTTAAGAGGAAAAATCTAGGATATCTACGCAACCTATGTACGCGCAGATATAAAAAATGCATCCTTAATTTCCACTTTTACCAAGCACAAACAACATCCACGAGGTAACTGTGAAAATCGGCTATATCAGAAAAGCTAATATTTATTTACTATTTATAATCTTTAATTATAATAATAATTAAACGGATCTATCTATCTATCTAATGTATTGCCCTTTTTACTTAGAAGAGATTAAATAAGATATGGAATCTTTGGAATCTCCAGGAATTTTAGATGAAGCTTCAAATGAAAAAGGAAAGAGAGAAGTGAAGCTACCTGACCTAATAAAAAGGAAAAAGATTTAAAAAAAAAGGTGAATAAGCCAGAATCATACATAATATATACTGTATACCTACGTCATTTTCAAATAAAAATACATTTTCAAATTTAATAAAATTTGTTTTCCAAAAATAAAATTTTTTATACATATAAAGAAATTATTGCACATGTCTTGTTTTGCAATTAAAATAGGTGTTTGGAAATCATATTTGAAAACATTGTCGTCCGAGATATCGATTTAATAAAAAATTAAAATCGGATGGCAGGAAGTCGAGAAAATGCAATTTTTGGAGCGAGCTGTGATTTTGAACTCGCCGATTCATTTTTTACTCTGCGTGCCGAGAGGCTACCCCACCCTACCTCCCATAAAATAAAAATAAAAACGTTTATTGCCATTAAAATATTAACACTCAAACTTAAGATATTTCAAACTTAAAAAATTTTATCTTCTTTCTTCTGATGTCCCGCATCTGCACCATCTACTCTCTGGACCGAATCCTCTTCGGGTATTTGATTGTTCCTGTCGTTGACTCCTTGGCATATTTTTCTGTAGGTACTTCTTTTGGCATCGTACCTACTTTCATGTTTGGCCGTCGATGCAACCACCTGGCTAATTGCTGATCGGATGGTCGAGCAGCCTATGTTTAGTTCTGTACATTCTCTAGATACGGTTTCTGTCGAGGATATCTCTTGTTTTCAGGAGTCTTCTTGTGGCTCGGTGGAAGAAGTACCTCCTCCTGTTTTCAGCCATCTCCCTTAGTGGTGTGTACTGGAGCCTTTCTTGGATGGTTGCATTTGATACTCTATCTTACCATGTCGACTTGTCGATTAGTCTGTAGCATGATGTCTCTGATCTTTCCAACTTCTTACAGTTGTAGTCTGCTATGGAACTTCTTACTGGAACTGCATATAACATCACCGACCTAACGTAGGCCTGGTATAATTGAATCTTCTTGACCTTCGTTAGAGGACTTGCCCTGAAAACATAAGGGAGTATTAGTTTTTTAGCAATATTTGTTTTTACCTTAGTTTCTTGAACATACTTTGTGAAATTTAGTCTTCTGTCGAGGTGGACACCTAGATATTTGACTGATGTTTCCGAGTATATGATGTTTCCTCTCATCGTAACATCGATTACTGGTGGGCTGGTTTGCTGTGTGAAGATGATGAACTGTGCTTTCTCAGCGTTTATCTTGATTTTCCATTTGTCCGTGAAGTCTGAAATTCTCTTCAAGTGATTTTTGAACGTCTGGACGATCCTTCTATCCTCTTTTCCTGATGTGTAGATTGCCATGTCGTCTGCATATAGTGCTGTGTTTGTTGTTGCATCTGTTGGTAAGTCTGCAACCAAAATATTGTATAACATGGGCGATGGGATACTGCTCTGAGGAATTTCTTCTTGGATTTCTTGCATCCTGGATATCTTTTGGTCAACTGAAACTTGAAAAGTTCTATTCTAGCTTTGTTCGTCTTGTAAAAGAGGCCTGATTACTGTACGCTAGCAGTAGTTCGCAGTTTCTTCATCTTCCAAATCTAAATTGGTCTTCTTTGATTATTGTTCCCCTTTCTGCATGCTTCATCAGTCTTCTGTAGATGATCTCCAATATTTTTCTTATTGACTCTAGGAGGGATATTGGCCTGTAGTTTTCTGGTCTTCTTCCGTCCTTCCTTGGTTTTAGTAGAGGGATGATTTTTGCATGTTTCCAGTTGTTCGGAAAATGCGCTTTTGCTAGGCAAAATCTGAAAATATAATGTAGTTGCACTATAATTTTCTTCGACAGTTTCTTGACTGCGATCTTGTGGATTTCTTCTGTTCCTGATACTCTGTTTTCTTTTAGTCTTCTGATAATTTTAGCAACTTCTGTTGGATTTAGATGATCTTCTTCCTCTACTAAAAATTCGTTTCTTCTTTCTTTCGTAGGTGTTGTTGACTTTGTGTTTGGTTGCTTCGTCCGACATATTTTGATTTTGCCTATGTGTTGCTGCCATTCTTCTTGCCATTGCATCCACTTTATGTTGAGTTTCGTAGTGTGTTCCTTCCTCATCGAGTATTGGTAGCACCTTCTGCTTTGTCGTCTTCTCGGATTTAAACATCTTTCATAACCACGCATGCTCGTTGTTGTGTTGTTTATACATGACGAAATATAAAGGCTGTAAGTTATGTTTAAGGGGCCGAACAATTTTAAAGGAAAAACTCAATTTTTTGCACTTTTTTCCCAATCATTGCATTTTTTCAAGAATAAACAATAAATTTTCAAACTCTACCTTGTCAAATATTATGTAAAATTGTAAAACGAAACATTTACCTTATATAATTTTTTTTTTAGGAGCAATATCTCTCAACTTATAAGCGAAAATTTGGGCGCAAAAAGCAAAAATGTTTTTCAAATTTTGTTAAATACAAAATTAAGCACAAGGTTTACTGGCGCATATTGTGATTATTGATACAAGGTACATCCTGAAGTGACTCCAGCTAAAAAATTAACATTCAGCCAGAATAAAAGTTTTAATGTTTTAAAAAACATTGTAAAGAATATTATAATAACATTTTAAAGAACATCGAGTAAAAAGAATATATCCTTATAAGAATATATCTTAATAATATATACCTTCATTTTCTCTAGTTCGTATTCTTTTTTTTTTTTTTTGTTAATATTTCATTATTTTGCAAATCAAACCATTAGTTTAATGGTTAAATGGATAAATGAATAAATTAATGCAAATTTAAAGATAAATATAAAAAAGACGAACAAATAGAAATTTATGAAGAATTAAGTAAAAATTACTACAAAAAAAATTAATTTCGAATTATATAACATGAAATATTTTTAATATTTTTTGTTAAATCTTCCATACTAGAAAAGAAAATACGTTCCACGATTTTATTAGAAATCGAAGTAAGTAAAAGGATTAAATCAGGAGAATAACTCTAGATGGAGTTTCACTTTAAAATTTAATAAACGTGTCAAGAAAAAAAGTAGACAAGGAAAAAGGCAATAAAAAGTAACAGGAAATCAAAATGGAGTGACATTTTTTATTAAATAAGAATTACAAAATTAAATTAGTCTGAATGAAAACACAAATGATTTGATACACATTATAACATGCAGTAGAGGTTTAGATATAAAAAATAAATAAATAAAAGAAATCGCGAGATCTGCAGACAGGCCGTTTCTAGTGGAACAATGAAAATGTAAAGAAAACTTAAAAGAAATATACTTAATAATATCAATTGTTATATCTTATTTTTGATGTCTTAATAAATCATTATACACCGTGTTATATTTTTATAATATTTACCGCCGACTATAATATATGCATCAAATTTGTCGTTTGTAATTTTTAAACGTTGACCCTTCCAAGAACAACAAAGTCGACGCCTATGAAAATCCCTCATGCTCGAAAAACATAGGCAAGCGGCTGTGTTCAGGCAATATTAGATCATAGAAAAAACCAACATAGAGTGCCCGGCTTCCGGAATGTTTGGTTTAGCGCAATACTCATACATGTATCATTTTTTCAATCAATTTCTGTTGGACGTAGGT
This sequence comes from Diabrotica undecimpunctata, assembly GCF_040954645.1. Lineage (NCBI taxonomy): Eukaryota > Metazoa > Arthropoda > Insecta > Coleoptera > Chrysomelidae > Diabrotica > Diabrotica undecimpunctata. The sequence goes on from NC_092812.1 coordinate 57,383,008, forward strand.
TTACATTTTTGCTCTCTTTCGCCAGATCTCTGAGCTCCAGATTGAGTTACTTGATGAGGGACGACCACCTATCACTTTTTATTATTTTTATACCTGCAGGTACGGTTTTAAAGTAAGCTGATAACGGATACTGCAAAAAGTAAATAGAGATTTTCGTAATGTTATTAAGTAAAAGCTGAGCTACACGTAATATTTGCTGAAGGAGGTATTTAACTAATGTTGAAGCAACTAAAATGAATATTGACAACCGATTAAATATACTGTAGGGCCAAGACAAATAGGAAATCCGTAAATGTCTTTCATTATTTGTTGGTTATTTTTTCATGTTTTTTTAATAAGTTGAAAGTACAAATGTGATTGTTTTTTTTTTGCCGAAAACGTTTAATTTTTGAGATATCGACGATTAAAATTTAAAAAATAGATAAAATTGATAATTTGACAAAGACCGCGACCGCAGTCAACTCTCTGCTTGTGCCCTTAATGTTTTTGTTTTTGAACTCAAAACAGTTAGTCATTTCTAAGTCTCTATCTCTTTTTGTCTCCTTTTCATTTTACTCCTACGAGTAGCATTGATTCAAAAAGTCTCAATCAGCAGAGAAATGTCTTAAAAGTCGGAAATATGACAACATCGGATATTCAAATTCTCAAAGGAATCAGACAGGGGTATATACTGACGCCACTCCTTCTCAATTTATTTTTTGAATCCATTTTCCAGAGAGTCTTAGATCATATAAAAATCGGAATAAAGTGGAATTGAATGAATGGATAAAATGCATACAAGATTACTGGCAAATAAATGAAGCAATAATGGAAATTAGGATGAAGATATTTGAATACCCAAGAATAATTGTTGGACTATATGCAATCAATGACAATGCGATAAGAGAAAATGAAGATTTTCTACTAATTGGAGATTTTAACGGTCACATAGAAAAGGACGATGAAGATATAGTGGACGATTCGGAAAAGACGAAATTAGAAACGACAATGGAAGTCGACTATTTTAACCATGTCGAGAATATGACTTGACCATAACAAAAACAAGATTTTAGCATAAAAACATACATATATGGACATGAGAGGAACGTAGCAGAAACCAAAGATCAATTATTGATTTAATAATAGTAAGAACAGCCAGCAAAACAATAATACAAGATGTAAGAGTATACAGACAAACAGAATGTGCAACTAACCACTTTAGTACTAAGTGCTAGATTAGTACTAAGGAAATTCATATACACGGGAAGACGACGAAAAGAATAATATCCAGAGAGATGAGGACATGCAAAAAATCGCAAATATGAGGTATAAAGTAGAACTTCTACAAAAATTTAGTATTCAAACACTATATTAGAATAGGCTGCAGATAAACGAAGAATGCACCTCAACAGAAATGTATCAACACTTAATAAAATAAAACAAATTAAGCGACAAATAAAGTACTGGGTATGGAACAACACAAGATATTTGGAGAGATACAGTGAGAATACACCTAGAAGAGATGATTAAAAGGAAAAAAGATAATACACAAAGTAAAAATGGGGGACGTCCTTCAAAAAGAAAATACTATTTTGCAATAGAGACCTAAGTTTACAACTCGATGGCATACCATTAAATGCTATGTATATCTACACTGTTGTACGGAGTTGATAGATGGACATTAAAAGTAAGAAAAGGATGGATTCTTACTTTTAAGAGATACTTCATGGTTTAAGGAACTAAAAAAATTAGGCAAAGCATGAATTCCGGGTGTTCTTCTGATAAAGTTTATACTCCTAAAATTGGATGGTTCAGAATAATTAATGTTTTTCTCAAATCGCAAATAAAAAGAAACCCAATCAAATTTAGATGATTAGGATAATCTAAACCCTTTTCTCCAGTAGCTAAATATCGAAGTATTATTTGCAATTTCATTTTGGCCGATAGAGCTTCTCTAATATTAATAGTTTTTTTTTAATTTTGGGGCTAACAAGTTACAATAATAATTCTAATACCTCTCTTCCAAAAAGGAAGACAAATCGGACCCAGAAAAGTACAAAGGAATTTTTGATTAAACACTCAAATTAACAAGCAAAGTGATAACAAATAAACTTAATGAAATTATAACACTAGCAGAAGAACAGCAAGTTTTCGGTGATCATACACCGACGCTATATTTATATTGAGGCAAGTGCAAGAGAAATCATTAGAATACAACAAACTGGCATATCTGTGTTTCGTGGACCTTAAGAAGGCATTTGACAGGGTTAAATTAAAGGACGTTATCCACTTATTGTATGCAAGAGAGATATCTCTAAGAATAATCGAAAAGATCTACCAAAACAGCACAATAAAAGTAAAAGTAAAAGACGAAATAACTGACCCAATTGAAGCTGACAATGGGATAAGACAGGGAGATAAAACTTAAAATATTCTGCTACGCAGACGACGCAATACTACTCTCTCAAAGTATAGATCATTTACAACGTATGCTGCACCAATTTAATATAACCGCCAGAAAATTTAACATGTTAATTTCCCCCAAAAAGACAAAATGCATGGTAATAACAGCAAATTTACTAAAATGTAAATTGGAACTAAAAGGTCAAAAAATAGAACAAGTAATGGAGTTTAAATATCTAGGCATCCTACTATTTTCCTACGCAAAGCTCGAAACAAAAGTGGAAGATCAAGTGAATAGAGTAGCAGATTGCCTGAATGAAACAATATGGAGAAATAAAAATATCGGGAAAGAAATGAAAGACAGAATCATATCAGATCAGACCAATAATGACATACAAGGCAGAAACACGACCTGATAGAGAGACTACAAAAAGAAACAGCAGAGACAAAAACAACAGAATGGAACGATCATATAAGCGGAATGATAACAAATAGAGTAGTAAAGGCAACGAGAGACGGTTCCCCAATAGGAAGACGGTCAGTAGGAAGATCACAAAAACGTTAGAACTACAACTTACTGGAGGTACATTGAAAAACAGACAGAGTCATGTCTACATAAAAAGAAGAAGAAAAAGAAGTACCAATAAATATTGAAAATGGTGTTTTGACATTCTAACCAAATTTTTATAATTGTAGGGGTACTTGGAGATATATTTAATTAAAGTAGTATGACTTCTTTGTAGAATTTACTCTTTTGTAAACCTTAAATAGTCCTTATTTATTTTTCTTGCAAAATTGTGAAATCCTGTTCGCTATCACTTCACACATAACTTGCCATGACATGCTTTTACCACCAAGCACTGCATACTCGCCACTGAAGCAAATATTTGTCGTGTATATTCTCTTCACGAGCGAGGCATTAACACAGTCGTCAAATTATTAAGATTCGTGTCACCATGAGTGTGGTTCTTGCTCATGATTCACAACCCATAACGCTTGACGCTGCTTACAAATTTAAAATAAATTTTGTGACCTGGTTTTTGGATACCGAGATTTCGGGTATCAAGACTCAACATGCTTCGGTGTGAGAACATAAAAATTAAGCTGCGATAAAAATGAATGGTATCGTCTTAATTCCTTTTTTTCTAACCTACCCCAACCAAACATCATCTAACCTAATCTAATCGAACCTACCCTATCCAAAACGAAACTAACCAAAACCTACCAAATCTCATCCTCACGCTCGCTCGCATCTCAAACCTTATCATTTTTGTGTTTTGGTTGTAAAGACCTCGGTAGCAAGAAGCCACATCATGTATGTTCCTGCAGATTTTAAACTTTTTGTCGATATCTCCAGAAGTAACCATTTTCCGCGAAAGTAACATCAGATTCGCACTTAGCAACATTGATATGAAGACATTCTTCCAGAGATATGATTTATTACAACTTCAAATTAGAAGTTTCTAATCTCATAAGCAATTAAATAATATCAAATTAAATTTTATTGTCTTAAACGTATCAATGTTCTAGTGGTTTAGGCGTTTTTTTTATGTAGATTTTCAATCTTAATTCTAGATTATTAGTAATTAGAAAGCGGACTTTTCTAAAGAAAAACTAAATGATAATAAATAAACACTGACTTAGTTCGTTAAACCTTATTTTATATAAAAAAAACCAACATTTTTTGCAAACATTGGTTTTAAAAATGATACACATATGAAAAGCATGCTTTGAATGAATGTGACTCTCAACCTAAGAACTTTATGAGGTAAAAATGGTAAGGTAAAACCAGGTAAAAGTAGCTATAATATTGTTTAAATTTATTCATCTTTACCTATGAAGAATGTAGTGAAGCAGTGACCAACAAAACTGATATCTTTAACTCTAATGTTCAAGACACGTATTTAAAAAATCAAAATTTAAGTATTTTAAATTAATTAAATCGAAACAGTTCACTACATTTTTCTTCTTTTTTTTTAACTTTTTAACATTTTTTCAAATTCTCAATGTCGCACGTTTTTCTCACACTAATTCACAGTAAACGTTCCTGTTAAATACTTTTTAATTCTCTTTTCGTTTATTTTTAACTTAAACAGTCAGTCAGTCAGAAACCATACCTCTAGGTGGAAGGAGAGCCAGGTAATTTTTAAAACAGGAACAGTTGTTATAGATCACTTTTTACATTTTTTTCTACTAGCTTATATTTAATCAATAAGTAGTTCCAATTAGGTTCATATTGGATCGTTTTATATCTGAAGGCCTTTATATTACTAAAGGAGAAATTAGTCTGTCTGCGATGCAAATAAGAATAGAACATCACACCTGAGCATGTATTCAACTTGTTTTTTTTTCAGAATACTACCATATTAATACCATAATTAGAAAAGCTTTTATGTTGATTTCAGTCTAGCGTTTAAATATATACAGAGTGGACCAAAAGTCTGGAAACACTCAATTATCTCTTAAATGGATGATTCGAATTATAAAAAAACATCGATATAGCTAGCTAAGAGTCTTCAAAAGTTTACTACATTGCTAAATTAATGTCTACCTAATCAATTGTTCAAAATGTCCTCTGTTGTTAAACTGACAGCATCCTAAACGATGATAGAATACTTCTATAATATTTCTCCATGTTTGTCTAGAAATTAATATGGATTCATCGATAACCTCAAGTATCCTAAATAATCATAATGTTTAGGATTCAAATCGGATGAACGAGGAGGCCATTCAATACTACCTAATCTACTGTTTAAATTCAAATATGGTTGTGCAAATTCGATTCCTATAGCATCGGCCAAAAACTGTATTTTCGAGATCGAGAGCGAGAGAGTCGTTAAGATGCACCAGCCGCATCTAGAGACCCACACACATACATCTACAAATTCGCTCGTTCGTTGTGGTAAAATAGTGTAAGACCACATTGAAGGTACCGGTAAATCCAACCCTAGTTTTATATTAACCTTTACAATGTTTTGGTTGTTTATTGCAACCATTTTAAATTTGATTATTGTTTGCACCTATGAGTTAAACTTCATTTATCTTACCAGGGTTATCGAAGGAAATATAGTCGATATTGATTTAATTGTTATTGATTCTCTCGTAATAGAACATTGCTTATTCAATTCGCCACATCTGCCAATTCTTCCATCGTCCGGAAAATGTCTGATCTAAATAACGCCGAACATTTATAGTAAAATGAGCTGGAGCTCCGTCTTGCTGAAACCATATCTCATGAAATTTGGCTCCACACTCTTGTTCAGGGCAGGTACAATTTCATTCCTAAGTAGCATATTATAATTATTGTCACTCCAATACTTTAAAATTTGGCGATTTACATTCCCACACACTCCACACAGTGTAAATATTGCTTCGTCGGAAAAACTTATCCTGTAAGAAGTTCCCGTAAATAAAACTTTATTCATCATTACCTCACCAAACTGTAATCTAGGGCCTTAGTCGTCTTCATTTAGTTTATTGCAACAACTGGATTTTGTAAGTTTTAAATGAATTCTTATGTAATACACGCAGAGAATGTATGTAGATCTTCAACAGAACTCTGCATTAAATCTGAAGTTTTATTGTCATTTATAACAGTTTTTGGTCTACCTCTTCAAATGCCATCTTTTACTCGTCAAATTTCTCAAACTACTACAATTTTTTGTACGTATATTATTTTTTGTAGTATAGATGAACCAGTTGGCGACTTTACTGTAAGATCTTTTTCTATCGCCGTAGCCCCTCATTACTAAACCAGTAACTCTCTCTTTTCACTAAAAGCCATCTTTATTGTAGAGCTTTTAAAAACACATGAAACAAATGTCCCCTTTAATTATCACTTAAAAGGGTGCATTTTTGCGAAAGGGGTAAATTTATCACTATGCTTTAGATTGCATTGGGGTTAATTCTATGCAGTTTTCGTACATATAAATCAGCAGAATAGATGTTCAAAATTAAATTTCCTATCGAAATGTTACCTTTTAAAGTTAAAAATATTGTTTTTTGGCAAAAATTCAAAAAAGGAAGCAATAAAAACAGGAACACAAGCGATTTTTCTTTTATGCCCCATTCTTTTTTCCACGAGGGACAAAAGTTTTTTCTCTGTAAAGCAGTGCCTATACCTATACCCTCATGGAAAAAATTTAATTGTAAACAATGTATGTATGTACGAAATCTGCATAGAATTCACTCAAATGCACCCTAGTGCATAGAAACAAATTCACGCCTTTCTCAAAAAAGCACCCCATTAAATGGTTTTTTCGTATTTGGGGGTACATTAACCACATAAAATAATAAATTAAAGTTGTAGTTCCTCTTAGCTCTATTTTTTTTAACATAATCAATAGCCTATAAACCTTGACGCAATTTTTCCTTCACATGAACTTTGTCAGTCTCTCCCACATCTGCCCTAACTAGTTGCTACCCCATCATTAATTTTCATAATATTAATATACTCACCAATAACTCTTTTCTTATTGTAAACGTTATTTAATATGTCTTCTTTTTAAATTCGTATTATAAATTATCCCATCACCTTTCAGTTTTAACAAATTATGGATTAACGCCTAAAAGAGTCACAGTGTGATGAAACATGTTATTTAAAAGTAAATACAATAACAATTTTTCAAAAATATAGTATGTAATAATGGATTTTCATCAAGTAAAAAGTCAGGCAAATGTATATTTGTATATTTACTATCAATCTAGAAATAGTGAAATAAAAAACATTTGGTAATTTTTTAAAAAAATTCTAGTTGTTAATTTTTGGTAAATATAAAATAATATTTGTGTTATTGTCAATGGAAATCTATAAAAAAATTCATGATGGCGTAAAGGATATAAATAACGATCTTTTATGAATTTTGTAGTTTTTAACCTATTGCTCTCTCGATATCACAATCATTGGAATTCACGACTTTGGTATGTTATCTTTTACCTCTTTTTTACATTTTTTCTGCTTTCTTGTTTATCTTGGTATCTTTTTAACGTCTAAATGTTTTTAAACAATTGTAGCCCATAGAACAAAATTATTTATGTATTTTTCATGTACAGGGGTGCCACTTCAAAAAGTCCAACAATGAATCATAGCCCAACGATGTACGGAGATCATCTACCCTCTAACGTTCAGGTATGTTTTTATATGCTACATATTGCAATGTTTTAACTTGTTTTATAAAGTTCATGCAGGCTTCTTTGATGGAAGAAAATAACCTGTCGTTTTTGAATTCTTCATTGCTGGTTAATCGAACGAGAGATAGGTCTGAGTCGCCACCACATGATCATTTAATCAGGTAAGCTTACTTTGTGATTTCCTTATTTAAAGAAGATAATTTATTGTTTTTAAATAAATATGCATAAATATATTTTGGTTAATTATTTTATGTTTTAAATTAAATAATTATTTCAATTTATTTTTACAACCTAATACTTTCTTACGAATAGAATAATTTATTAAAAGAAAGTTTATGTTATTCCCATTACATTATTTTAATAACATCGATAAAAGTGCTGTATACTGCTGGAGTTTCTTTATATTTATTATTTGATTATCCTTAGGTCTCCCATGAACGGTGGACTTCACGTAAAACAAGAGTTGACCCAAGAGCATCACATGAGGAGCGATCGTGACCGTGACCGTGATCATGAAATGCATCATGTCATAAAGCGTGAAATGCTCTCTGAATACGAAGACTTGGATCAGGAGCAGTCGGAAAATGTAGCAGAAGATCTCACAATAGCTTCAGATCATACGGAGTCGAACATTGTCGACCAATAGTGATATAAAGTGTTCAACTCACTCGAATTCTTTAGAACTTTTCTTCGTTAATGAACGAGAACTATATTGGTAAAATAGGTGAAGATTTGAAGAATGGCTTAAACTTTGTATATTTGTGTGTTAGTGTATGTACATATAGAAAATATGTTTAAAATGGATGAGAGTGTTATGGGTATTGTTATCGTTTAGACAAATTTGTCGAGTGTTGTATCATCAGAAAAAGATCTTGATTTTTTATTAATACAGGGTTATTTGTTACGCGATGGACTTTTTTTGGCTAAGCCAAAGATTATTTTTAACATATTTAGTGTTAGTTTTTATGATATTCTCCTAAAATCTTGAGCGAATTTTCAAAAACCGAACACTATTTTTTAATTCCTCTAGGTAAACAACTTAAATGTATTTTTTACGTATATCCAAGGTCTCCTTTATTTTTGACTTAAATAATTTCGTCTTGTTATGTTTAAAATCTTTCTAGTATGTATAAAAAAGCAATAAGTAATATACAAGAAAATGCCAAAATAAAATATGTAAATATATTTGCCATAATAGAATCAAAAAAGTAGATAAACTACTTAGTGTTAGGTATTTTCAATATTAATTTTTAACTTAAATTTTAATTTTGCCATATATTATTTGGGAAAAATTAGATAGATATCATCCCATGTGCATAAAATCGTTTGTGTCAGTTTTTATATCTCTTTTATCGTTTCTTCTTTATTTTTACCGATTTATAATTAAATCTGTTATTTCAACGACTTTCAAAAAAGTGTAGCTCTTTGTAGCTATTTTTTTTATTTTACCTCTTGTTTGGAGTACGACCTAAATTTACTATAAAATCAGCAGTAGCACTGTGTTATTTTATATACATATATGCGAAAAATCATTATTTGACATCAATATGTTTTTCCTCAATATTCCTATACAAAAGTACAAAATGATCTCACATTTAGACAGAAAATAATTTAATATTTCCTTAAAATTAAAAAAGATGATCATCACTTACTACCAACTTAGTCCCCAAGTTTTTTATTTTGGTACCTCTAGTAGCAAAATAATTCTAATTATTTATTTATAAAAATAAAAAAAAATATCAATCACATTTAGTATGTTTACGTCCTAGTCGTACTCCATATAGATAATTTCCAGAACTCCACATTGTGATCACAATGCTGTCAAGCTCAATTCCAACATAATAGCTTTTACGTCACCTGTCACGTCGCGTTATGTCAGTAAGCATGATGTATAGAAGCAGAATATACATACGGTATTTAGTCAAGAGATGACTGTTCTATAACCAAATATACACACATAATCTTATGTACTCAATAATGTTTTCATGCTCATGTATACATAGAAATTTAAATCCATAAAGATCATTATTTGGCTTCCATTCTCCGCAGACCTCACACATCTTGCATCCTTTATTTTGACTTGGATTATGATATTTAAATAAATTTACTAATGTTTGTATTTTGAGAACGATTTCCGAAGTGGAAATTGAAACGTCAATAAACGTACTTTAACCTTTAATTGTGGCTTATTCCCATTTAAATAGTAATTAGAAATGTTTGTGTTATGAGGTTAGAAACAGTAAGAAATGTCCGAAAATCGTATAATTAAAAGCTGTAAACGAATAACTAACCGCGTCAGCGCACGACATTAATCCCTAATTGGTCCGAAACTTGATTCTCACCTTTTAATGAAAATACGCTTTGACATCTCTAGATTGTTGTTGATGCCTTGCTCATTTGCTCTGCCAACTTTGATATCTTGTTTTAGTTGCCCTGTCGTTTTTGCATCTTTCACTGGTCTATATTTAGTTTTTCATTGCTGTGATTTTTTTAAGTCGGAATCTAGCAATAAGCGATATTTAACAAAACTTTCTATTTCTTGAGACATAAGGATTCACCAACATTTTTTTCTACATACTCACGCCAAGAATTTATCTGTGAGAGCAGCACCATAAACTTAAGGTGAGTGTCTGAAATTGTAACCTGACGTTTATAAAAGAGTCGTTTTTCGACGAAGAAGGTATCTTATGTATATTCTCCTCCTAGTGTTAATTACTGGCATATTAAGATATAAAAAAATATAAAACAATTTATTAATAATGGATCTAAAGACCCTCATCTTGTTGAGTTGGTTGGATTTGTGAATGTGGTGTCGTTTGACATCAATGGCCTTTTACCTAATATTTTTGCTCAGCACAACTTTCCAAACTCCATTTTATTCAATCATTCTTCTTACATCGAACGTCGTTTTAATATTTTTGTCTTGAGTGTCCATACGGTGCGAACAAAAACGTGTTCAATGACTTTTGTTATATATGTGAAATTATAACACCCTCTACAACGAATATGGAGCCTAGATACTATATTCTGACACCATTCATACTCCCAATGTTAACCAATAAATTTTAAAGTACACTTCATAAAGGTTTTACAAATAACTTCAATGTACTAGGCCTGGTAACATACCAGTTTTTATTGTACAAATAATCAGTATTTCTACTGTGATCGGAGTTTTGAAAATTCGTAAAAATTCGCACCGTTCTAAATTAGCATATCATTTGCTATGTGTGCGTAGAAATGAAAAGTGTGCGAAGATAATGCCATAGTACATGAGAAGCTCATGTTGTTTGTGTTTAAACAGTGGCGTAGCTTGAATAAACTACTTACATTTTATTAATTTATAGCCCTCCCAATCTAGCTTATATCGGATTGGTAGAGCGACCGAATACATACCGTCGGTCAAGCTACTTTGGGCTATAGGCCAGTAAAGAAAAAAACAGCTGCAAAATCTTATACAGATTTTTGAAGGTTGTAAAAGGTATATGAGGGATAGTTGATGACAAATCCTTGAGGACGTACTGCTGATTTTATTTTTTTTAAACAACCATAAAAGGTGAATAAATCATTTTTATTTATAAAATGTTTCTTATATATTTCAGAGCAAAATGAGTTTTAGATCTTAAAAAGTTCTTTAATTAGCGAATTTCTAAATTAAAGTACATTAAAAATTGACCGAGGTAATTGCAAAAAACCCTTATTTTTGCAGTAACTTATAAATGGTAATAACTTTGTTTTTTGCACTTTTTTTTAATTTAGTTTTTTCACCATCTTAGAGTGATATAAAAAATATCAAAGTGATCACAATTGTTTATAAGCTAAAAAGTCAGCCCTTTTTGAAACGGTTTTTTTAATAACCATTTTGATAAAATGTTGAAATTTATTTGATATATCTTAATATTGAAACCTTAAACAATCAACTGCGGTCTGCTAAATACCTATAGAGTCACTGTTCGGGCAAGTACAGTTGTTTAAATAATCGCTCTCCGGGATAAACAAATTGAATCACTTACCTACTGTTTGGTCGATCTAGCTGAGATTTAGCACACTTCAATAACTCATTAATTGTCATAATTTTAAGTAGTTATATTACATGTCATTATTCAAAAAGCAAAGTTATTATCTCGGTCAATTGTTTATGTATTTTAATTTAGAAACGCACAAATTAAAAAACTTCTTTAAAATCTACAATTGTTATTTGCACCATTTTTCTCTAAAACGTTTTGTAGGCAAAAACTGTTTTTTTCATTTTTTATCATTTTTATGTTAAAAAAAAACAAAAAAATGAGCTGTAAGTCTTTAAGGATTTGTCTTCAGCTATTCCTCATATACCTTTTATAACCTTTAAAAACTTGTATAATATTTTTACATAAAATCGATGATTTTTTCATACATGGACTGAGGTACTAACAGTTCATATCAAGTTAGTTCAATTTGTGTTACTTAATATCATTATGCCATAGAAAAGTAAAAGTACCACAAAAATATAAGTTCGGAAATATTTCAAAGTGAGATCTCATATACACGATAGCCACAACTGCGATGACGGTAGAAATCAAATGTGTCTCAAGTGATTATTTCACTGATATAATTAGTAAATATTAATATTTTTCTTTTTAATAACCTAAAAATAGCAAACAAGTATATGTAGACATTTTTTATTAGTACAAAACACTGAAATCTGAATTTTCGATCCGAAAAAATATATTTTAACTTGCGTAGAAATTTCCGCCGAAATTTTAATTTTCGTGTTTCAAAGAAAATCATGGTGAGTCGACTTAACACAGCTGCGTTCAAACTTGCGCTTGGTCATGTTGTGTGTGATCACTAGACTTCGGCAAATATGCAAATAAAAATGTAGAAAATATGCGCATAAATATGCACGTGTTTACCCGAAAATATGCAAATATTTTACAAAATATGCATACAAATAAATAAAAAAATCGTAAAATAGTAACAATTTTATTTAAAAAAAAAGTGTACATAACTAAATATTTCCTACTATTCATTAAGATTTACATTTATTTTAAGTAACTACATCATTTTTAAGTATGAATAAACTTATTTAGAATTATGGTAACAATAAATGACCAAGTGGTGTTCAAAATTTTCTAACAAAAACTTGTGGCTTCTGTCTGAGTACATATATTTATATATGGAAAAACTTCGTTCAACATCAACTGATGTAACGGGAGCATTTTTCAAACTAACCAAAACATTTGGTTCTAAATTAATTGTTTCCGAAATATTTCCAGCTAGAACACTGACTACTTCAGAAAGAATATGGTAACCTTTATTTTTTTCCATAGTAGCTTCAAATTTTTTTAAAATATCTTTTCCAATATTACCTCTAACGTTCCGACAACATGACGCAAATTCTTTTATTAATGCTGTACTTTCGAACAATGACAGTTTTGGTGATTCTAACTGAGTAATTGTTTTTTGAACAAAACTAAAATTTGATTTTATAAATGAAAGTTCTTGTTGAAGCAAGTTACTCTGAAAAGTTTGTTTAGAATCCAAAAGAGATTGGGAACTTTCATCTGTTAACGTATCAATTATGTTCTTTATTTTAACAAAATGATCTGCATAAAAATTAGCTGCTTCTAAGGATGTTCCCCATCGCGTTAAAATAGGTTGTGGTGGAAGAGGAATGTTAGGTAGCATTTCTTTATAAAGTTGAATTCTTATAGGAGATTTAAGAAATACTTTTTTGACACTGGATATCATGGTATTTACAAGAGGAAACTTTTTTCGTATTTCCTCTGCAACTCTGTTTAATCCATGCGCTACACAAGTAACATGTATTAAATCTGGGAAAAATATTTTTAAATTTTGTCCTGCTTTCACCATATAAGGAGCAGCATCCGATAAAATAAGCAGTAATTTATTAGAAGGAATAGTTGTCGGAAGAAAAAAAGTTGCTAATGTTTCTTGTATAAAACGCGAAATTGTTAAAGCATTTGTTTTCTCAAGTTGCTGGCATGAAATAAGATGAGATTTTGGTAAGGTATCTTCTTTAAGAACACCAATCAATAAATGAGCAATATACTTTCCTGAGGAATCAGTGGTTTCATCTACAGATATGTAAAAATAATTATCTGCAATTTCTTCCTTAATATTAATTAACACCGACGAGTATAGCCCGTTCACATTATTTCTTCTTAGAGACCGATCACTTGGAACATTAAGTTTGCAATATTTTTTTAGAAACGAACTAAAATTTACATTTGCTAATTTTTAAAGCGGTATGTTTGCAGACACTAATGCGCGACACAAGTCTTCATTAAAAGTTTCTTGCTCATCTAATTTTTTTGAAGTAGATTGGAAACATTTAGCCATTGAAGTTTGATGTTTTCCTCCTACTTTTCCTTTTTTTGCAATGTGTGAAGCAGTTCTCACATGTTGGTCTATCTGAAATTTCTTCTCACATGCTATCTATAAATAAAAATAAAAACCTTTATTTTAACCCAACCTTTAAAATATAAAAATATACAAGGTGTTTTTGGTTAATCAAATAACTGGTTTGGAAAAAAAAACACTCGCTAAGTGTTTTAAATGCAGTATTAATCCACAAATTAGTTTTTGTTACTAACCATTAGTACATCATATAACTTATTTTAAAATTCAACAAAAGTTTTTTTTTTGTTAATGCAATTACAATAAAAATAATTGTGTTTTAGAATAGCTGACTTCATAAAAAAAAGTAAAGGTGAAAAATGTTTCTAAATACACACCATTGTATTGTACCATGGACAATTTTTTCTCACTAAAGGAAGCTATTTTTCATTTAAAAACAACCTACGAGTACTAAATTTCAAGTAAATACGTTTATTGGTTTTAAAGTTATTGTTGTTATTAACTAAAAGAATTTAATTTTTTTTAATTTTAACACCCTGTATCTCGAAAAGTAAATAAGTTTGACCCCTCATTAACTATATCGTTTTGTTCAATTTTTCGAGAAGTATCTACAGTCAAACGTTGTAAGTGTCATTTGGAAACACCCTGTATGTATGAAATATTAGATATTTAATAGAAAATATTAGATACTTACAATTTTGCCACAGACTGAACAGTAGATTTTTCCCATATCCATAGACAGCTCTTTATAAGGTTTAATCCAAGTTGAAGCACTGGTTGTTTTAGGCATTATAAAATCACAATCTTCCTTTTTGTTACGCACAACGAGTGTTTACGCTTTGAATATCAAAACAAAAATGATTTACAAATCTGAGCATCAAATTAGAAATGTTTAGCTACCTAATTCAATAAACTGGGAGATTTTGGAAAATCCCTAAATTAGGAACAAAACTATTAGCCGTTTACCTGCTGTTAAGATACAATAAATTGTAGATAGATTTGGGGATTAGATCATAAAATGCAAATGAGCGAACCCTTAGCGATTATCCAATAACTGAATGCCTCAGTGACCGAGACTTTCTAAGAATGTTGAGGGCTACTTAAATTGATCTTCTTTGAAATTGTAAATGTTTTGTACCTGTAGAGATTACGTACTTAGATCATTTCTTGATTAAAATGACTACAAAATTTTATACAAGAATTGAAATAAATTGGTATGTTTAAAAATTTTCAAATACAGTATAAAAATCTGAACTTTTATGCACTTTATGCAAACTTTTATACAAATATGCCAAAATATGAAATATTTGCATAAAATATGCACAATATGCAAAATATGCAATATGCATATTTGCCGAAGTCTAGTGATCACAAAATGTCTTCGCATGCATTTGCGAGCACATAATGGCATTCACACCGACATCGTAGTCGTGGTCCCGTTTTTTGTTCGTTCACTTTTTAATCCATAAATATTCCATTTATGTTAATCCAATTTTTGATTTATGTAAGTTTTAAATATGTTATTAGGTTAGTTGCGCCACTTTGTGAAGGTTCCATTACGCTCATATAGTGATGTTATATAAGCAATATTTGTAAATTTTCTCGTTAAGCATCTGCGCTATTGTAATCTATCTTTACTGCAAATATTAAATTCCATATCATTACCTAAAATAAAAATCATATATCAGTGTATAAAATAGTATAGATAATACATTTCATTATTATTACAGTAGCTAATTTCATAAAGACTCGAAAAGGCTATTATTAACACTTGTACTTAACACGGTCACCACTTAACCTTTAGGCTGCATTAGAACAAAATTTTGACCTAACAAATACCAATCTTATTCACTAAATTATTTAGCAAATCATTTTTGTTTCTTAATAATGATAAATCGTTGTCAATTTGGTTAATTTAATATAAGTTCCTCGATTTTCCTTATTTTGGTCTCTGGTTATTTATAAGCTATTGATAATACTTTATTTCCAGCAAATTTGGCCTATACAGCGTTCCACGTGTTAAGAAAATAACATTAGGCTTATGGAGATCAGTGTTGCCAAAACTCTCAGGCATGCGGTTTACTAGATTGTCGATATATTTTTCGAATTTCCATTTTCAATTAACATTTAACTGTAAAGTCAGAATAACAACTGAAGAACCACAAAAAACCTTATTATCATTATGTAGTCTCAGAGAACGACATAAAATCGCTGAAATACGTACACTGTATTATTTTAAGTTGCAATTAGTAATTAGATATATGCATTTCAAGCGGTCCGTTTTTTGCTTTTAAATCTTTAATAGCCGGCAAAGTGCATGATTTAACTAAGCAATATTTTCTACTGATTTTAATGATTCATGGTATATGATATTCTTACCGAAAAACAAATAAACTATCGTTACTATAATTAAAATAAGATAAAATAAAATTATCTTTTGTAAATACATACTATTTATTTAATTAAAATCATTTTCCCTACTTTTCATCTCTTGTTTCGAATGGGCACTTTTGGTCAATTACGTTAAAAAACATTAATTTAATTCATGTCTGTGAAAACGAAAATACAAATAATTATACAACCCTGAATCGTGCTTGTGTTCATCGTGGCATCGCTGCGCTTCTATCGTCCATAAGAAATACATGGCCCTATCTCCGCAATGTTATTTTCTTAACGTGAAACGCTCTATAGAATTTTTATAACAACTAAACGCACAAAAAAATTTATTTAGTCTCAACATATTTTATTCTTTTCTCATCTCTCAATTGAAATCTTAGAGTTTGAACTCGATTCTGAGTGTTAAGATTTCTTGGCTAATCTTTTAAGAATACTTTCTCTAATGTTTTTTAAATTTTGATCAGCTAATCAGAACAACAGAAGACAGGGAAGAGTTTGCAATTGTAGTAGCCAACGTCCATTGAGGAGCACTTTAAGAAGAACAATGTTTTTTATTTCCATTAACTCAAGATCTGTTCATTTTTCCACTAATATTAAAATACGTAATGGGTTCGACCGCAACTTGACGGAAATTGATTTTATTTAACAATAAGACACTGATAACTTTTGTTTTCAACACTTCCACAAAATTTATTGTAATTTATCATCGTCAAAAGAAAAAGTACTTACACAGTGATACAAAATTAAATGTTACGACTGCCGAAAAACTTACATCGGACAAACTGCTAGAAATTTTAACAAACGTACAGTAGAACACAAAAGGGCTTTCAATGATAGAAAAACAGGTTCTATGTATGTACTTTACCTTCTAGACCATAATCATTCTTTTAATGACCAATTTCAAATTCTTTACATTCAAAATAAAGGCTTTAGGTCATCTTTATTAGAATCTATGTAAATTAAAAAATACAGATATAATTCTGAAGGACGAACTTGAAACAAAACTCTTCCCTCGGCAACGTATTCAGTTAAATACTATTTCCGAAACAGTTGTGGTGATAATAAATTATAATAAATTTTGTGAAAGTGTTGAAGACAAAAGTTTTCAGTGTTTGTCGGTTTGTCAGATATTTTAAAATGATTTTTTGATGTTTACTTCATTGTGACTTTTTTGAATTAAGATTCAATTCATTACTATAAAATCCCAGATTAACAACTTAGCTTCTACCCATTTAACTTCTAAGTTAACCTGTTTCTACGTAAGCACTTCCTACTGGGCATTTTCCGATCGCCGAGGTAACTTATGTTGATGGGCGGTGGGCACGTATATATCTAGCTGATGCAACAGTTTTTCAGTTTTCCATTTTCCTCTGTGCGATTCTTCTGAGCGTTAGTGTTTCGAATCCATATGCTATAACTGGAATCACGCATCGATTGTATACCTTTCTCTGGTGATTTTTGAGTCATTTCCAAGATATTTATATTGTGTATCTCCTGTGGTGTTGTTTACTAATTTTATTGATCATCCGATGACCAAGATTATTATATAATTTGTTTATTTGCAATCCTACTACTTTTGTTGCCTGTAAAAGTTCATTAAACTTCACATTTATCCCGATTTTGTACCAGTTGAGTTTTTTGGAAGCCTACTCCAGGAACTGCTGATGCTGAGAGCTTTGGTGTTCAGCAGTAGACGTGAAAAGCTGGGTAATATAGGTCCTTATTTTAAATACAATTTGACTTATGAAGAGGTATTTTCTTGTAGAATACAGCCTAAAAGTTAAATAAGCATAAGATCGTATTTCCGAAAACCCGTACTCACTATCAATACTCATTTATTTGGTACATAAGCTATCTAAATTATACCAAAATTGATCAAAACATATAACTAAAAGGTATTATTGGTAAGACAGTACACCAGGTTTTAATTTTATCTTTTAATATTAACTCAAAGAGTTAGAGAGGATTACCAACTTCATTCAATCATAGACATGCTTTGACAGGCAAACAGTGTGAATTAATTATGTTCAATATTTAAACCTCCCTATTAACTGTTTTCTATACTTTTCATCTCGAGTCATACCAGTAATAAACTATTTCTAACTACTTATCAGTTCTTTCTTTGTATTCTAATATTCTTCTTCTGTTGACTTTAAAAACTCGACACATCCTGCTCTAACTGCAATAATTGCATTCTTGAGGAGTTATATGTAACATTTTATTATAATTTAGATAATCATTTAGGTAAACGTATTGCAAATCTATGAAAAACGCATACTACAGGTTTCGCATACCTACTAAGTTTTCGTACAAATTAGATTTTATTTACGTACCTCGGTGCTTAGGTTTGACAATACTTTAAATTTTATAGATATTCAATACGATTATTGTTCACATTAAACGCTACTGGGTTGTTTAAAACCAGCAGGAACACTATTATAGAAAAATATTATCTTACCTTTGAATCTTTTCGACATTTTTGTGTTTATTCCATTCTTACTGTCTTAGTAAGGATACATCTATTCTTTAATATGAAGATTTCAAATTTGATGCTTGCAATGTTGCCAGATTTACCATTTTTCTGATAAAATTAGTCACTTATTTCACAATCATTAGTGAAATCTCTACTTCAATACCAGTTCAACTGTATACAATACTTTCGATTTTATTTAGTCAAGAACATCTTAAAAAGATAAAACAAAATCCTAGACAGGTCTAATGGTGATTTTGAATGTTCTGGGAAAGTGTCGCTGAACAAGTTGGCTATTTCACTTTAAGATCTTTTCTATCGCCGTAGCCCCATCATTAAAACAGTAATTCACCCTTTGTCATATAAAACTGTCTTTATTGTAGAGCTTTTAGAAACACATTAAATAACTGTCAGCTTTAGTTTTTAATACAATTTATTTGACAAAACTTCAAGCTTCAATAAACGTCAAGCTATTATTAGTTTATGAATTAATGTCAAAATCATAGCATTCTATATATACTGAGTTATTTCAAAAATATTTGGCACCGAAAAGTTTTATTTATTTAAGATCTTCATTACTAGATTAAATACTAAGTGTTATATATGTTTGAACTCGTATTAAAGTGAAAATTCCCATAATATTGTTGTGTTGTATTTAAAAAAGCCAAAATGATTAATGATATCAAAAAAATTGTAAATCTGGCAAAAATTTGAAATCTCCATTTTGCAGAATAGACGTATCCTGGTTTTTGTACAGTTCGGAATATTGATTTAAGAGATAATTAGGTGTTTCTGGACATTCGGTCCACTCTGTATAGTAATCATCTAAAGTATCATCCCACTGTTTTCTGAATTATAAAACCGAACTCCTAAGAATTAACAAGTTTTTTGGCCAACTGAAATAAGTTTTAGTAGCTTAATCATTAAAAATGGTAAAGGTCACGTTGTAAAATTATTTGAAGAAGAATTATACAGGTAATACATAACTTAAAAGTTCTTGTGTCACTCATTACGTTACTAGATTTTTGTACGATCTTGTCGCAGTTTCTCAATGGTGACAATATGGAAAATCTATGAACTAATGACAGTGTTCATGCATTTTTAATTTTTATTGATATATTTTAAAAATATTTTATTTAAAAACAATATGGGATACGATACATAATATAAAATATCTTATATCACTCAGTATATTGATATACGAGGAAGAGTTCTTCGTTTCCCGAGAGTCAATTTAAGAAAATTTTCATACTTAATTAGACTGTCACCATTTTGAAACAGAGTGAGAGAATTGCTCGAAAAACTTAAAGAAAAGAAACATGTCGATGACGTCGTTTTTTTTTTACAAAAGTAAATAAATAAAGAACTGAATTCTGTAAGTTTTTTGCGAAACTGAAAATATAAATAGACCTGTTCGAGCGTTTTCCATAAAAGAAAATACTTCGAAATTATCAGGGGTAATTCATACTTTTTCACTGTTGCCATTGAGCATTAAATGATTGCCATGATTAACACAATAGCTATCAAACGATGTATTCATCACTAAATCAACATAGAAAACGAATAAACAGAAAGACACTAACTATCTCGGCAGAGGCATCTGACAATATAAACAAACAATTGGATTATGTATTTTTACTCAGAGACACTGTAGCGTGTTTGTTCGAAGATTTTCAGACGTAATTCTTAAGTGTTTCTCTTTCGTATATTTGTAAGATGCAAATAATGGCCCTATACAGGTTGTGAAAAAACACTACAATGTTTAAGTTGAATTATCCAAAAATGTATTACCAAGTTTTATTATTCAGAAAATAGTTGGAGGATTGAATTTATCAAAACTATTGCATGTAGCCGCAATGCAATGAACTACACAATCTCCACAAATTAATGGCAAGGTAATTTTGTACCATTTGTAACATCATATTTTTTCTGAAGAATCCTGTTTTCACGTAATTCAAGTGTTTAACAAAACGACCCTGTAGTGTTGAGTGAAAAAACGCACATAGAACAAACTTCAACCCTTACATACATCGGAAGCAAAGTCATTGCTTTTATTTAATACTTCTGCCATACAGTTGCCAAATACATTCGCATAGTTGTGATAGAACCAGGGCCTGATTGGTGTGAGTCTAATAAAGGGCAACTAAGTTTCAATGGGCGATAATTAGAAATTATACGTCAGAAATTTTGTATTTTGCTCTAGCATGATTAGTGTGCCAAACTGGCCTTGGATAGTACCTTAGTTTATTCAAATAAATTAGGTTGATCAACAATCAAAGTAACAAAAAAGTTTTATAATTATGATTATAAAGAACTTTATGTAGTTTTTTATAAAGAATACTGGAATAGGCTAATTATAGTTTTTCGTGATGTTCAGTCTACTGGTTTTTCTTGTCAATCTACTTATTCATTTTCTTAGTACATTTATCTTCGATTTTCTATATTACGTGGTCTTTATCCCATTTATCCAATCGTTTTTTCTTCTAATTTTTCTCTAATAATATTTTTGTACTCTTCAGATTTACCGCCTTAAATTTTTAAACATTTTAGCTAATAAAAATTACTCGAATTCTACATTTGTGACACTATTTTTATATTTAGTTCAAGCTGTGGGTAAAAAAGGTCGATTTCATGCAGGGACATTTTTAAAACCTACTTTGTGTTATAAATGGCGATGTCAGGAACAACTCCCCAGTCCTTATAACAGCAAATTTTTGCTTACTATTTATTTGTCAGACTTTAAGGGGGTAAAATGTGCACTTTTGATTAAGATTATTGTAAAGTTTAAGGTATAGTTGCGGTAAAACATATACTAGCCCTAACAACTAAATGTGGACAAACGAAAATTTATTGAAAACGTTCATCTTCACGATTTTTCTTATTGAACCAAAGAATGAGATCAATAATACATTAAACTCTATCATTAATAACAAAATATTGAAATGGCTTGGTCTCTATAAACTTTGAATTGTAGTGTTGGCAGTAAAATAAACGAAAATGTTACATAACATCATGACAACTATTTTATATGGCGTTTATTTATTCTTGAAATGAAATCGGTGATAGTTCTCTGTGGATCATTACGCAATTTCTGTTTCATGTTATGCCACAATGTCTCAATAACATTAAGGTTTGAACTGTTCGAAAGCCACGAGTGGACTTTAATTGTCTCAAAACCATTTTTTAGTTGTTTTAGCTGTATGGCATGCAGCACCGTCCTGCTGAAATATAAAATTCAAGTCCTAGTAAAGACGGTAAGCACTCGTACAAGACTATTTTTCAAAATTTCTTGATACTTTGCTGCGTTAATTGTGCCTTCCACCACCTCATATCTACCTAGATCCGCTTATAACTTGAAGCCCAAATCATAATTTCTTTAGGAATCTTCACAGTTCTTTTGAGGCAATCTTTATGGAATGTTTCTTTTTGACTTCTGATAATCCGTTTTTGAAAGTCTACAATGCAACATTTGAAACTTTGCATTTTGAACCAGTAATCAACGGTCCAAGAGAACTTTAAGCAACCGCTTTAATTGGACAAGATCGAAGATTTCATGTACCGTTGATGGCTGGTCCAGAGTCATTTCAGGGACGAATCGAAATTTGATGTTTGCGTGGGAGATTTTCGAAAACGGGTTATCAGAAGTGTAAATGAAGCATTCCATAAAGATTGCCTCAAAAGAACTGTGAAGTTTCCCAAAGGAATCAAGATTTGGAGGTGCGTGGCATTAGCTGATCTAGGAAGATATGAGGTGGTGGAAGGCACAATAAGTGAAGGAGGAAGTGCTCTCATGGCCTTCGACCAGTCCAGACCTTAATTTCATTGATACATTGTGACATAAGATGAAACAGAAATTGCGTAATGATCCCCAGAGAACCGTCGCCGATTTGAAGAGTAAGTTAGGTGAATATATTATTTTGCCGACAACGCTGCAATTTAAAGTTTATAGAGACCGACCCATTTCACTATTCTGTTATTAATGATAGAGTTTAATGTATTGTTGATCTCTTTCTTTGCTTTAATAAGCAAAGTTGTAAAGATGCACGTTTTAAATAAATTTTCGTTTGTCCGAACATTTAGTTGTTAGGGGTCGTAGTAGACCGAATCAATTTTGTTCAAAAAAAGATGTTTCTACGACCTATTAACCATAGAAACTTTTGTTTAATGGTAGGTCTTGAAGTCAGCAATCATAATATTTGAATTACAAAACTGTTACAATTTTTAGTGAGTGCTCCAGCTATAAATGTTCATAAAAAATTTTAACCATATTTTAATATCATAATTACGGGGTAACAACATTTTTTAGGTTTTTTTACACTACAGTGATAAAATGTAAGTCTTTGTAGACCAAATAAGTTAATAAAAAATCCTTTTTCGTCATAACTTTATAGACGGGTTATAGACAGTTAAAATATGTAGTATGAGATCATGCAAAAGACTCTCATCTAGGAATTCATTAAGTTTTTAGTGGAAATATTTGTTTATTTTCGTCAATTTCATTATTTTGTCATAACTTAAAAACTTATCTATTTCGAGATTTGACGTGATTAGATAAAAAGATTCGCCAAATGAGATATGCTAAATTAAAATAGGTTGTTAATAACTTTTTTATTTAAAGTTTTTTTTAAGTTATGAGCAAAATAATATGTTTGACGTTTTCATTGTTTATTTAAAAATATTTCCACTAGAAAATTGATCCCTAGATGAAACTCTTTTTGTAATATCTCATATTCCACATTTCAACTCTCAAATCTGTCTATGCAGTTATGTCGAGTAAAAAACTAACTTAATTGGCCTATTGAGAAGAAAATGCATCTTAAATTAGGTCTCTGGAATTTTTTTTCAAAAAGTTGTAGCCTCTTACTTTTTTTGTCTTGGGATAAACAAATTAGTGTATGTTAGCAACAAATTGGCCGGCGCTGTTTTGTAAAATATCATTTTGTTGGGATTAAAAGGGCTATTTAATTCTTTAAAAATTATTATACAAGCATTTTTACAAAAAACGTGGCTATTTAATAAAGTAACGTTTTTCAACTTCGAGCTCTAATTATGCAACGATTGATCGAAATTAAACTTTTAATGAATATCTGAATCAACACTCTGAATCAAAAAGTGCATATTTTACCTGTAAAGTCTCATTAATAAATCATATCCAAAAATTTCTTACTGCACAGACTGTGGAGTTGTTTGTGACATCGCCTTTTAAAACACAAAATAATTATTTCGCATTTTTTTATCCACAGTCTGAGCTAATTGGTTTTTAATATTTCACAGATATTGCTACTTTTGTGTTTTATAGATCAATATAGAATAATATAGTAATTTAAAAGATAATAATAAAAATTCTTTATAACTTTTGAATTTTCTCCTTGTCTTGTTGCGGTATTTTGCTCCATCAATAAGTATATTTTATTATGCTGTGACCTTCTCGTGCGTGTTTATTGTAAATCGCTAATTTTATCTCTAAACAAGTTGTAAAATTGTGTTCTCTAAGTTTATACGTGCATAAGATTGATTCCACATATTTTTAAAGATAAATAATTGTTTTGATTGTTGAACAAGTGCTTCTAGGGAAAACATAAGGGATCGATATTACGTCAAACTGTTATTTGTGTTTATAATTATGTATATGTTTGTGGAAAGTATTCGTTTTAAAGCATTTACGTTATTATTAAACTTGTGTTTTGTTTTTAGACGACAGGTTTTACCGAAAATTATTTTTTGTATGATAAAACCATCAAACAGAAAAAGTTGAAAGTCGCTCTTGAATTAGCTATTCAGGGGTTGTTGAAGATGTAGCTACCAATATCTAAAGTTAATTTAAATTGTATTAGATTAAACAAAAGTTGTATTAGATATAAAGTAATGGTATTACTACTTAATAATTGATTTTGTTAATTATAAAGATATATATTTGTGTTAATTAAAAGACACATATGTTGCGGATGTAATGTCAGTCCTGACCTAGAAATACGTTACGTGTACATAGATTGTAAATGTACTTTTTTTTATTTCAAGCTGTTTTATTTAAATACTGGCTGTCTGAGCTGAAATCTACCAAAGACGATTTATACAGGACCACCTTGTATAACAAAGTATTTAGTCATTAGTCATAGGTTATTAACATATCACAGTAGAAATTATATGTAAAAAAGGTTACATTTCATGTATCACCCGTTTGGATATCAACGTAAATTGGGTGTTATTTTGAAAGTTTCCGTATGTCCTTTAACGTATATTTACATTTGGCCCAAAATGGCTCAAATAAAAAATCGTTTAAAGACAGTAACTTTCAGCTCAGTTTTTTGCAAAACTATCACTATCTCCATGTAAAATTGTAATGTATAATATTTCTGGTATATCAATTTCTCATTTGTTTAAATAAAATATAAAAATATCAGTAAATAAGCGTTTTATTTTATTTATTTCCATTATGTAGAAGAGGAGTTCCCGTTTATTTGCAGCAGTTCCTATGAAGCTGATTGCCAACTGTCCCGCCATAGTTTTGAGAGTCATTCATTACAGCTCGGAGAAATACGATTTCTCTCAGGACTGTGACAAATCCACATATCTGAATTTTTTTAGTTATTATAGGCCTATATAAATAAAACCTATATGTTTTCTGCAGATACGTCGGCGTCTTTTTTTGAATAAATAAAAAATTTAGTGTAAAAAATGTCGTTTCGATTTTTTGCTTACCATTAAAATGCTTAATATTTGAGGTAAAATTACAAAACTTTGTCTTTGTCTTTGTCCCAAAGTTCTGTACTGTGGTCAATGTTCAAACTGTTAACAGGTACTGTCAAAATGTCAGATCGATATATTAATTAGTTAGTTATTTAGTTTAGTTTAGTTAGTTCATTAGTTTCAAAGTTAGTTTACTTGTTTATTCCAGAGACCTTTTTTGCAATAACATTGGTCAGAAAATAATTAAGATACGGTAATTCTACGTCTATAGAAATAAAGTTTAAGATGTTATCAATGTTTATTAAAAAAAGTGTTAAAAAAATCATTTGTGTAACCAAAAATCGTTTTGCAAAATTACTGTTATATTTGACATACAAACAATTAATTCCCAGCTAATTTCTGTATAATGATTAAAAAAAGTAGTTTAATTTTAAAGATAAATACTTTAAAAAATGAAAAATGTGTCATTTTTTACACTAAATTGTTAATAATTAAAAAAGACTCCGAAATCTCTGCAAAAAACGTATAGGTTTTCGTTATATGTGCCTATAATAACTAAAAAGAAATGCAAATATATACACGGTTTTTGCTTATTTTCCTGTACTATTACGTACTATGTAGGCGTGGAAATGAAGCACAAAAAAACACTAAACCTACCAATTTTCCGCAGCAACATAAATCACTGTGCAGCTTCTTGCATTTGATTCGTCAAAGAGCCAGGAACCTTTGTGGACAAAATTTGTGATGATAAAATGAAAATTGCATTTTGTACACAAGGAAAATGCATTTCCAAAGTACATAGAAAATGAAAAATTTGTAACTCGGAAAATACCGATAGGAATGTGTTCAATTTTATTACTCGAGAGTTTTCGACGTTGCTGAAATACGAATATGATAACAATGATGGTCCTTGAGCTACCTGGTGCCCAGGGTGAAACGTCTCCTGGAAGATTTTCATTCAAAATCAGTCGAAAATCATTACTTGAGGGTTTTCGAGACCTCTGAATACGAATATTATGACTAAGATGATCCTCGAGTTACCTGCTGCCCAGGGTGAACCTCTTTTTCCGTAGTTTTATGTTATTTTTATTCAAAATTAGTCAAAATTCATTACTCGGGGGGTTTTCGAGGTCGATAAACACGAATATTATGACAGCGATGATCTCCAAGATATCTTTTGACTGACTTTGAATGAAAATAACATAAAACTCGTTAATTAAGTCAGTTAATTTATTTGAAAACTGCAACAGAGAGGTATAGGGAAAACTAATCGATAATGAAAAACATATTTTTCTAGAATAATTAATCACATACCCTGTATGTGAAATGTCCCATTAAAAAAAAAGAATTAGGCGAAAATTTAGGATGCCGGTTTTACGCCAATTTTGACAGCACCCTGTATAATGAAAAAGGCAACGTTACACTGAAAACGATAATGCTGTATGTGGTTAATGAGTTCCTAAGGAATTTAAACTTCTATTTAAATTACATTAGAGGATATTGAACTTTACTTATATGGAAGAAAAATGTAATTTTCATATAAAAACCATGAAGTACCCGTGAAAATCTGAAGTATTAACAAAAATGTTCAGAATAACGTGAGTATTTCTAAAATTCAAAAATATACAAGGTGTCTCAAAAAACGAAGTTCTAAGCAACTTCCGGTATAACCGGAAGTAGCAAATAGATGAAATAATAATAATAATGAAAATAATATTTTCATTAAATAGGTAACTCTTCAAAACCCCTTCATTCCAATTTTCATGATTCAGTTACCTTTAGTTCTCGAGATATTTCTAATTGACCGTTTATCTGTCGCATCCTGTATATCAGTTGTTCTTACTATGATACTGATGTTCCGTCTATTATCTCTACCACATCGCACACATGGTTTTTCTTTTTTCATATTGGATGTTTTATAGAATTTAGTTGTCTTCTTACTTCATCTTCCAAAAGCCATGTGATTGTTATCTTATAATCTAGCAAAGGTTCCTTAGACACTTTCATGTATTTAGACCTATTTTTGTAGGTGACTCTCTGATTCTGCGGTAACTACAGCTTCATCGGCATAGTTGATATTGACTGATGAGTATCCATATACTAATATCCTAGACCCGCATTCTTTACAATATTTATTACTTGTTCCGTCGCTGTATTAAAGAGGAGGGGGCTAAAGCTATGTAGATAAGCATATTTATCTCCTCGTGTTCTTATGTAGATTTTTATAACCTTTATGTTTTTTATATCTACGTTTAATTGTTTCCCAACACTGTTATTCTTCAGTTTTACCCTTTTTTTAGACTACCTGTATTAGAGACCTACTTTCTGATAATAAATATTTGCTATGTTAAAGGTGAGTTTTTGTTATTATCTAGCTCTAGCTCTTTTCTAATTACATAATTCAAAAACAGAATATTGAATTTAAAATAGATTGAATTTTTATGCGCCATCTCGTGGACGAATACTACAGTTTTTTCATTGATTTTAATAACCTTCGCTAGGAAAAATCTGTGCCACAGAGAAAATTACAGTTCCCGTTCAACATTTTCTGTATATTTTTTTATAAATTACATCTAAACTTACTTTCTATTGAACAGAAAATCGTTTGATTCCGAAGTGGAAATCAAAATATCAAATTAAATTTATTTTAAACTAAAATTGTAGTTAATTTCCAGTAGAAAGAGTAAATTGTATCAAAATGCCCAGAAGAAAATAGCTTCAGAACAAATAATCGTTATTTAGATAGAACTGAAGAGCTTAGAGCTTAGAATAGAAGTTACGAGATTTTTCAATAGAGGCTATAACAAAAAATATTAAAATTTGAATTACGTATTTAGGTACACTAAAAAAATATTGAATAAATACGGAAAATATTAATAATAATATTAATAAAAATAAACCTACCAATATTTAAGGTTAATTAAATAGATTCTTCTTCTTAAGGTGCCGTGCATTTCTGCGTAGGTGTCCACCGTACATCGTCTTGTCAGGTGAGATGTTAAATAGTCAGGATTAAGTAATTCTGTTTTTAGCAGCATTGCGAAGCATTTCATAGCTGTGGATTCCTGTCCGTTGTCGAATATTGCGCAGCCATGACATTTTTTTACGTCCCAGACCTCTCCTACCCTCTATCTTCCTGAATGGGAGCCTTGTAACTGGCTCCCTATATTCGAGAGTTGGAAATCTTTTGATTCCAAGCCTTACTTCAAAGGACTTGTGAATGGATGTATCTCCATAGGTTTGGTTCTTCAGTGACCGTTGAAGGATAAGGATTGTTAATATGAGCAAATATTGCTCCAGAGAAATAAAAGCACTTTAAGTTTATCGACTTATTATTAACTATTTTTAGATTAAAGAGGTTCAAACGACGTAGCTGACTATACAGTATCAAATAATTCTTTCTTTATCACACGTAAAAGAGAGAAACCGTATTTATGAGAAAAAATGCCCGATTTCGGCGTAGAGAAATATTTTATATATGAATTGAGAGTGTTGCCTCAAGGGCGTGTGAGTGAGAACTAACTAAAATAATACATACTACTTGATGCGAACTTTAAGTGAAGATTACCCCTCTTGTATTTAGGTGTGAAAACTATTTAAGAGGCTGTGGCGCCATTAAGTCGGGCTATCCCGAACAAACTAGATATTAGTGAATATTTTACTTATTCTACACTAAGAAAAGTGTAAAGAACTATTTTTTTTATTTAATATTTTAAAATGATATGTTCATTTCTGGAACATAGACTGCCCGCGTTGAAGTATTTACTTCAAAACGAAAGAAAGAGTGATTTGAGAAAGTAAGCAAACTTAAATGTAATTTAAGAAATAACTATTCCTAAACTAGAGTAATACATATAAATGTGACAAAATTTAAAATTTTAATTTTCTACTTTGTCCACAGGAAGAGGACAGAGTTTTGTAATGGGTCTGTTAAAATATCCATCTCTAGTCTTTATTTTAACACTACGGACCTTATCGTCCTTACCAGTAAACAATTCAACAATTCTTGCCAATGGCCAGTGTAGGGGTGGAACTTTATCTTCCTTTAATAGAACTAAGTCGTTAACTTCAAGATTCTTCTGTGGTGTTAACCACTTGGGGCGATTCTGAAGTTGATTAAGGTAATCAATTTTCCAGCGTTTGGCAAATGATTGCTGAATCTTCATGTAGTTTTGCCAAATTGTTAATTTATTGTCAGGTATTTCCGTCACTGTCTCTTCAGGAAATGACGTAATTGGTTTTCCTATTAGGAAATGTCCTGGAGACAATGTGTTAAAGTCATTTGGATTATTTGACATAGCACAAAGAGGGCGTGAGTTTAGTACTGCTTCTATTTGTGCGAGAACTGTGCTAAAGGCTTCAAAAGTTAAAGTGGTATTGCCTAAAAGCCTTAAAATGTGATATTTGGCACTTTTTATGGCTGCCTCCCAAATTCCACCATGATGCGGAGAATGGGCTACAATAAATTTCCATTGGATTTCAGAAGAGGAGAGAAAATTGAATATGGACTCAGAGGTTTCCTTTTGTTTAAGAAATAGTGCAACTTCCCTCAACTGATTTCTAGCTCCTAGAAAATTAGTGGCGTTATCTGAGTAGATAATTTGTGGACAGCCTCTCCTACTGATGAATCTTTTTAAAGCAAGTAAGAAACTTTCGGTGGAGAGACCTGTGACTAATTCGATGTGCACTGCACGAGTAACCATACATACGAACAACGCTATGTAGGATTTTATTTTTGGAGCCTTTCTTAAATTGGAGCTTTTTATAAGAAATGGACCACCAAAGTCTAGACCAACATTGGTAAATGGAGGGGAGAAACATGAACGTTCCCGTGGTAAATCAGCCATTAACTGTGTGGCTGTCTTTGCTTTAAATTTAAAACAATCGTGACATTTATTAATTATCCTTTTAGTTTCTTTGAGACCATTTAGACACCAATATCTTAAACGAAAATTGGAAAGAGTATTTTGAGGGCCTGCATGACATAATCTTATATGTTCTCTATGCAGCATTAATTTTACTATGTGATTATGAGAGGGTAGAAGTAATGGGTACTTCTGTTCATATGGGACGTCTGAGTACCTTAGACGACCACCTACACGAATCATTTGCTGATTATCTATGAATGGGTTGAGTTTTAAAATTGTTCTATTTGAAATTATCTCCTTATTCTCAAGACAAGAAAATTCTCGAAAAAAGTGTGCCTTTTGCAAAAGTTTTATTATTAAATTTTCAGCATTTTTTAATTCTGAAACAGAGAAGGGTCCAACATATTTTTCATTTGGAAACTTGAAATTGTGAATATACCTGAGAATAAGTGTGATACTGCGTTGTAGTTTTGAGAAGTTTGAAAATTTGAGAGATAAATTTTCAATGAAACTTATTGGACTTTCTTGTGCTAGATGAACTATTTTCTTTTCCTCGGGTATTTTACTTACATTTGGTTTTGAATCATAAGAAGTTAAATCTAAGTCATAATTAAGTAGAAATGAGGGACCTTGAAACCAAAATTTTGAGTTTAGAAGTTCAGGAGCAGACATGCCTCTTGACGCAATATCTGCGGGGTTTTGTTTTGACTTTATATATCGCCACTTAAATTGTGGGTTTCCTTGTATTTCAGAAACTCTATTTGCAACAAACTGTGACCATCTCGAGCTATGTGAGCCTAACCAAGCAAGTACGATTTCTGAGTCCGTCCAGCAGTTTATTGAGTCTATTTGAGTTAATTTATTATTTAGAACTTCAACTATTCTTTTAGTGAGTTTGCTGCATAAAACAGCACCCATAAGTTCTAACTTAGGTAAAGTTAATGTTTTTATTGGAGCTACCCTACTTTTAGAGGTGATGAGTGTGGAAGAGACATTTCTTGAGCTATAAGTAACTCTAATATATATGCAGCTGGCGTATGCCTTTTCACTAGCGTCGGAAAATGCGTGTATTTGTATACTACATATATAATTTTCAATAAAAAAAGGTCTGTGAATTTTTAGATGTTTTAGTGCTGAAATATGTTTGAGAAAATTTAACCATTCATTTAAGAGTGTAGAGTCTAAACTTTCATTCCACTGAATTTTTGAAAGCCAAATTTTTTGCATTATTATTTTTGCAGTTACTATTACAGGATTAATTAATCCCTTGGGGTCGAAAAAACTTGCGATTATCGAGAGCACTTGTCTCTTAGTGTAGGAATCTTTTATTTCGATTTCTGGCACTGAAATAGAGAAACTATCTAATTTAGAGTCCCAACAAAGACCTAATATTTTATTAGAATGATTTTCTGGAGATATGACATACGCAGAGTCAGTTGAAATTTGTGAAATATTTTCTAAAAATTGTGGTGAATTTGAACACCATTTGTGAAGAGATATGCCTGCCTTTTGTAGCAGTGCAGTGATTTGCTCATGCGCAAGTGTGAGTGTTTCAATACTATTTGTACCATATAGTATGTCATCAATATAGCAAAATTTAATGAGCATATCATGAGCGAGAGGATATTCTTCCTTATGCATGTTTGCGAGTTCAATTAAACATCGTGTGCTAAGGAAGGTAGCTGGTTTCGTTCCATAGGTAACCGTTTCCAATTGTATACATTTTAACGGCTCCGAGGGAGAGTTGCGCCACAAAATATTTAATAAGAAAGTTTGGTTGGGGTTTATTCTGATTTGTCTAAACATCTTTTTTATATCAGATGTGAATACATACTTGAAGAGTCTAAAGTTGACTAATGTGTCAAATAGTTCTGGTTGTGTGGTATAACCCTTTAACATAATATCATTAAGGCTAAAACCAGAAGTGGTTTTCATGGATGCGTCAAAAACTACGCGCAAACGAGTTGTGAGAGAAGTGTCTTTTTCTACACTGTGGTGAGGCAAGAAATATTTGTTTTCTGAGTGTACATTCTGCAGAGACAACGGAACATATTTTGCATGTCCTAATTCAACATACTCATCTATAAAAGATTTATATTGTTTGTAAAGAGAATCATTTTTTGAGAATTTGTTCTCCAAATTTAGAAATCGCCTTCGCGCCATTTGGAAAGAGTCGCCCAATTTATTATTTTCATTAGGCGTGCATAGGGGTAAATCTACTTGGAACTGTCCATTCGGTAGGATTTGTGTTGTGGCTTTAAATATTTTCTCAGCCTTTTCATCATCAGGACTTAAAAAATGCTTTATTTCGGGAACTTCTTCAATGTCCCAAAACCTTTGGAGAAGATTATTTATATTTTCTTCTTCAGTGTGAGATTGAACAAATAAAGAAATATGATTCGAGTGTGAGTAGTTACAGTTTGAGTGAGAGTGCATCTTTTTCTTAGATGAAACTTGTGGAGATAGGTTACCGAACATGACATATCCTAAATGAGTGTTTTGAAGCACTGGAAGACCTGCTCCAATATGAATTAAACCATCCTTTAATAGATCACAGTAAATTTCTGCACCTAATAAGAGATCGATTCTCCCTGGGGAGGAGTAAGAGGGATCACTGAGCTTTATGCCAGCGGGTATTTTTATTTTGCTACGATCTAGAGGTACCTGAGGTATTTTACACGTAATATTATCCAAAACTGCACATGATACTTCAAATTTCATATCATTGTTTTTATATGGGAAAAATTCAATGTTTACCATTTCATTTGAGATGGAACAATTTTGAGAGATTGTGGAAATTTGTAATCTTTTATTAGTGGTAGAGTAATTTAGTTTATTTACTAAATCTTTTGTTGCAAAACTCGATTGAGATCCATTATCGAGAAGACATCTTGCGTGTACAGGTTGTCCACTTTTAGAGTAAATTGTTACCAGCGCTGTGGCTAGCAAAACTTCGTTTTTTGGATTGAAAGTGGAGAGAGAAGAGATGCAAGATGAATTTTGACTTTGTGTGTCTGAGAGTAGACAATTTTCATTTGTCTGAGTGCTTAAGTGAGTAGAAGTGTTTGGTGATTCACTATATGAATGTGGAGAATTAATTCTTTGAGTAACTTGGGCATTATTACTTCTTTGAGGAGCATGAAAATGACTTTGAGAGATATGTGGTGCACTATGGCGAGTTTGTGAATCACCCTGTATACTTGCGGACGATTGAGAGGTTTGTGGTGCATTAAAGCGTGATTGTTGCCTATTGGCGTGACTTTGATTACCATCATGTGAATTTGAAGCACTTTGATTGCTTCGAGTGGGAGAGAATAAATTATTTTCATGAGTGTGAGAAAAATTATTTTCTTCATGCAGAAGTGTATTGTGCTTTTTATTGCAAATTTTACATGTGTATTTAGAGATGCATTTATCAGTAAAATGCTTAGTGCCAAAACAGTTTCTGCAAAGCTGTGCTTGCTTTACAAAATTAAACCTTTCCCGAGAATTTGTGTCTTTAAATAAGTTACACTGATATATTTTATGACCAGTTTGTTTACAAAATATGCAATTTTCATAGCTAGATTTATTATTATTTATAGTGGAGATATGAGCAGTTTTTTGAGTGACTTTATTATTAAACTTTGACTGAGTTTCAGTGTAATTAAGTTTCTCTAAAACATCACATCTTTTTTCTAGAAATTCAAAAAATTGTTTGAGTGTTGGAACATTCTTAGAACCTACTTCATATTCAAAAGCCTTGTGAGAAGCAAAATCTATTTTTTCTAAAAATATTTCTATTAAAAGGAGGTCCCAATGTTCAATTGGAACTTCGAGATTACTAAGAGCTTGAAGCGTTTGCTTTGTGTGTACAAGAAAATCTCTTAGTACCTGAGGAGTGCATTTAACTAGAGATTGAGACTTTAACAGCCTTTTTATAAGAGTACTAATCACTCGTGATTTGTCATCATATCTTTCTTTTAGGGTTTTTATAGCGATAGCAAAATTTGCATCTACTACTTCGATACTGCTAATTAAGTTTAAAGGTTCTCCTTTGAGGAAGGATTTTAAATATATAAACCTTTGTACATTATTTAAACTTGAATTGTTTGTGATCAGAGTTTCAAATAGTTGAAAAAATTCATTGAATTCTGAGAAATTGCCGGTAAAGGTTTTCATGCTAATTTCAGGCAGCCTCGCACTGGAAACAGCATTATTATTTGAGCTAGGTACTTTATTTTCTGTTAAATTTAATTCTATTATTTTTCTTTGCAAACCTTTGAGTGTGTTGAAGTATTTTTCTTCAACATTTGCTCGATCAGCTGATTGTTGGTCGCTATCATCAGTCTGTTCGATTTCTAATTGAGTTTGTTCATATTGTGTGAAAAAATTAAAAAGTTTTTCTTTCCTATTTTCAAAATCAAGTATTTCGTTTTCTGTGTCTTTATTGGCTATAAACCATTCTGAGATACGTGTAATTGATGCTTTAAGTGATTTGCGCTTTTTCTTTAAAGCTTCCATTTTTTATTTAAAGTGAATTTGTTTGCAAATATATGCTGAGCGAGAAATAAGAGTGAATGATTTTGTTTAGTGTAAATGTCTTTTTTAACTAAGACGCGATTTTAATTTTAATAGAGTATTTTTACTAGAGTGATAAACAAATATTATTCGTGAGAGCGAGCTGTGAGACAATCTGTATAATAAACAATTGTCAGCTATCTTTAGCGATATTGAGAAGAAAGATCTGTTGTCAAATCAAAGCCATTAGTTAATATAAATATTAATAAACAAATAAAAGTCGAGACAAATGTCTATCAATATAAATTACGTGCATGCAGTAACTATAGAAAATATAGAAAGAGTTTTAACCTCACCAAATGTTTTTCAAGTATCCAATTTAATTACCGCTGTCGCTTACCAGCACATAACGCACTTTTCACAAAACACACGTGTCTAATCTTGAACGAAGGTCAACTTGTGCAATCTTTCTTCTAGGGACGAGAAACCATTATTCTTTCTTCCTGTTGCTCTCCGGCGTGTGTAATCCTTTTCTTTCTTCAGTCCTGTTTCATCAAATAATCTGTGCTCGATAGGACCACGAATGTGTGGGAGCCTTGTAACTGGCTCCTTACATGAGAGGGGTTGAAATCT
The DNA here is from genome assembly GCF_040954645.1 of Diabrotica undecimpunctata. Lineage (NCBI taxonomy): Eukaryota > Metazoa > Arthropoda > Insecta > Coleoptera > Chrysomelidae > Diabrotica > Diabrotica undecimpunctata. The sequence goes on from NC_092812.1 coordinate 57,418,432, forward strand.
TTTGATTCCAAGCCTTACTTCAAAGGACTTGTGAATGGATGTATCTCCATAGGTTTGGTTCTTCAGTGACCGTTGAAGGATAAGGATTGTTAATATGAGCAAATATTGCTCCAGAGAAATAAAAGCACTTTAAGTTTATCGACTTATTATTAACTATTTTTAGATTAAAGAGGTTCAAACGACGTAGCTGACTATACAGTATCAAATAATTCTTTCTTTATCACACGTAAAAGAGAGAAACCGTATTTATGAGAAAAAATGCCCGATTTCGGCGTAGAGAAATATTTTATATATGAATTGAGAGTGTTGCCTCAAGGGCGTGTGAGTGAGAACTAACTAAAATAATACATACTACTTGATGCGAACTTTAAGTGAAGATTACCCCGCTTGTATTTAGGTGTGAAAACTATTTAAGAGGCTGTGGCGCCATTAAGTCGGGCTATCCCGAACAAACTAGATATTAGTGAATATTTTACTTATTCTACACTAAGAAAAGTGTAAAGAACTATTTTTTTTATTTAATATTTTAAAATGATATGTTCATTTCTGGAACACTTCCCTTCGAGTATCAGTTGCTGAAAAGTATATCTTTCTCCTCGTAATATGTGTCCCAAGTATGCAGTCTTCTTACTTTTTACATAACTAAAAAGTTCCCTATCCTGTAAGCCCGATTAAATAGATAAATATTATTAAATATCCTGCGGGATTAATTCGGCTACTACTCCAAATAGGTATGAAGATAGGAATTAAATTTAGAAAATAGAAAAATGTTTCCTAAACTTAAGGCTTAGATAATCTTTTGGATAAAATATTTGGAATTTCAAAGATCTGAAAAGAATCTTAAAATATTTATCGAATCAGCAGCAATACTTGCTAGAGATCTAGGTATTGATCCTGAATTTCCAATCTCGAAGCTTAGGGAAAAAAGTCCGTTTATTTCATTACGAGGGCAGTGATGAACTAGTTTTAAATCCTATCCAGCAGTTAAAGACTGCTTTCTATAGTGCTATTCAATATTCTGCTTTCTGTATGAGTTTCATCACATTTCTAAATGCTAGTCTTACGAAATGCCTGCATGGACTTTGGCATTAAGTTACAGGTACAGGAGAAAAAAAAGTATCGTGAAAAATTTAGACTAATGAAATTTGTCTTGACTATCAAAAAAATCTTTTCTTACTGATTTCCTTAATAAAACAAATACTGTTAACCAATCAAGCTTTAATTTACGAATTAACTATGTAAAAAAATAATTTTTCTGATTAAATTTATTAGATACCTAGTTCTTTCTACTACAATAAATTCATAAGTAAGTACATAATAAGTAAGAATAATGCATTAACATATTGTGAACAAGATCCTTTTTAGAAGATTTTTTTTGCGATTACACAAATAACAAACAACTTGGGTATTAATTCCAATAAACCAACCAACGCCATCAAACAAACAGCAATTTTAAACTTTATATACAAAATCTAGTATCAGGATAACAGAAATGATTGTATATCTGTCTGCCAATTGTGTCTGTGTCTGTCTGTAACGAGCTCTCTCTGTAACGCGAACATTGTTCAGCAATTTTAACTTCATCTACAAAATATTGTATCAGGATAACAGAAGGGGTGAAGATTATCCAATTGTGTGTCCGTCGGCAACTCTGTAACGCAATTCAGCAACTTCATCTACAAAATCTGGTATCCGGATAACAGGAACGCATGAAGATCAACGAAATATTAACATTTTCAAGAATATTTAAAACTGGAACTCTGTTATATAAAGATATTGGTATTTTATAATAGCTATAATGTAATTTTAACGTAATAAATATTTTTAAACAGTTAATTTGTATTTTATTTAAATATTCAATTAATTTTGGTATTATCTACAGTTGCCATCTGTCATCAAAGGGTCAAAGTTTTACTGGAAATGTACGGATAGTCAGTTAACGTTAGTAGTTGTTAATACATTAATTTCAAACTAAACTTTAGTTTAATTTTTACATATCTTATTTACTTTATTAATTAAATTTACCATTAAATGATATTTATAATCAATTATATTTTATTATCAATTTAATATTTACTCCCACTATACAATAAAAAAGACAAACTTCAAAGAAGGCAATTGCAATGAGCCAGTAAAGCGGCGAAGACCAAGGTTAGTAGATATTTAAGTAGGTTGCCTCGTAACTATAGACCAATCAAATGCTCGCTTTTTAAAGGCGGGAATACGTCACCCATACGACACTTTTAAAATTGCCATAAGCTTCAATGCTAATATAAGGTTCAAAAACTTAGGTTTTGCAATATATTTTGGGATTTTCTTGGGTATAGGGATGTTAAGTGGTTCTTATATTAGTAATTATATCAATTTTTTTTTTCTAAAATCAATAGTCTGATGACAAAAAATAGAATTGATTATAGTGATAATATTGTGTGTTTTAAATGGAGATAACAGTTTATTTCGCACAAAAACCCAAAAAAACAGTAGAAAAAGTTCAAAAGCAAAAATACTAAATATGTCTCTATAAATAATATTGTCCTTAGACCTATACTTAAAAATAAAAACTAAACAATAACTAAACAAATAAACGAACTAATGATACTATAGAATAGAGACAACAACAAACGTGAACTTAAACTCAGACGTGCAGACAACTGTCCATCAACTGTCAAATTTGACTTTGTCGTATGAGTGACGTAAGCATTCTGCCTTCCCCTCACTTCGCCCACATAGTTACGAGACAACCTACTTAACATCTACTAACCTTGGGCGAAGACTGCGATTTCTCGCCACATTGACTTGCTGGATTGCCAACTTTTTGAAAATGCCCCTAAAGATGCTCTGAGAGCGAAAGTACCTACTTATTTGGGCAAGATTTAATAAAAAACTGTGCTCGCTCGATATCTGCCTTTGATTTGAGTAAGTAGATAGATTGTTCAAAATATAGTTACACGTTATTATCATACGTATGTATTAGTAAAGTATCAAACGCTTGCTTCTGTAGTTGTAATACACTCCGTCAAAAAAGTATCGCATCACCTATGAAACTGCAAATTTTGTATTAAAAATAATTTAAAACATGGATTTTTTACTGTTGTTTTTGTTTTGTTTTTTAAGTACGTAATAAGTATTAAAAGAAAAATGCAGAATGTACGAAAAACAAAGGTTTTATTTAATTATTTCATAAATTTGAAATAAGCGGACAAACAGCATTGAATAAAAAAAAATAAAAATCAAAAGTAATGATAATTTAGTAAGACCTATTGCCTCCTCTAGCTCTTATAACATCTAGACAACGTTGTGGCATACTTCCAATTTTATTAATCTTCTTAGATAATCTTGATCGATATTATCCCATTCTACGGTTAACAACCGTTGCAGGTTCTGAAGATTAGCTGGCGTCACATTACCAGATCTCACCCTTCTGTAAAGACGGTCCCAACCATGTTCTATTGGATTTAAGTCCGGGCTGTGCGCTGGCCAATTCAAAACTTGTAAATTTACCTCTTGAAGGTACTCGGTAACGATTCTTGCGACGTGTGGGCGTGCATTGTCATACATTAAAACAAAGTCATTACCAATAAATGGGGCGTAAGGAACAACATGCATCTCCAAAATTTCTTTAATCTACCTATCAGCAGTTAAGGATCCTCCATCTAGCTGTACCAATTCGGTTTGATCCCTAAGAGATATTCCTCCCCAGAGCATAATAGATTCTCCTCCAAAGTTTGTCACCGGTGTTACGGTTCTGTAACGATAAAATTTTTAAATAAAATATAATATTAATAAAAAAAAAAATAAAGCACGCCGCTGTTAAAATGTTAATAAAGGAATTATTTCTGTGGTCATATCAAGGGGTCTTTTTCTAAAGTGTAAGAATAGTTATCTATTGCGTATGATACGAATTAAAGCGAGATGGACATGTCTCGCCCAAAATATCAGAACTAGTTTTGCAGCCTATACAAAAATATGGATGGGTTCGTCCAAGGTTACTTAATAGCAAGAAATGAAAAACAAAAAGACATTCGAGAGAAGACTGGGAAAGTGAAATGTTGTCATGTTGATGAAATGGTTTATGCCGCAATTCCGGCAGTTAAAAATTACTTCTAATAATCGTTAATATTAGTGCTAGTGTAACGAACTTAGTATGCACGTTCTGTGTAAAAAGTTAAAGTGCTGAAGGTGAAATGGTAGATGGTTTTACAACAACTTTTGGAAAAGCAAGGTAAATTTTACCCAATATAAAATGCAGCATAGGGCATAGCTGAAATCTAGGCCAACAAATAATTCGACACCTAATAAGAGTCCGAAGAACATCAATAAGTAGACTATTGTGCTTTCTTTTTCTTTAAAAAACCTAGGTTTCGGTAACGCGCTAAGGCCTTTAAGAAAATAAAAATATACAATATGACTGAACAAATTTCTCACCAATCCGCAGTTTTTTAGTAGTTTTATTCAATCATTTTTGCAATAAATCGTTTATACAGATTGGATTTTACTAAGTTCAAATATTGCATTTAAAAATAGTATTCAGTAAATAAGTTAGTATTAACATTAAAATTCAACTATAATTAACCTAACTAAAACCTTTAGGGTTTAAGGATAGGATAGAATTGTCCAGTCCTATCGTATAAATAGGTTGGTACCAATCCTTAGGGTATGTAAATGTTTATTTCTTTATGTAGGTATTTAATGATTGAAATACGCTATGTCATTTTACCTAATCTACACAAGAATTTGTTATATTATTTTATATTAAACCGACTTTCATAATTTATTGGATTTTATTTCTAGACATAGTTTGTTGTTGGATTTACAGGTTGTCCTATTAGAATATAAAAATTTATATTCAATAATACAGGGTTTCTCAGGGTACCTAGTGATTCGTTAACATTATCAGTTGGTCGTAATTACTGAAACTTTGGGTGGTCCACTAAATCGAAGGGTCTTCAAGCGAAGAAGTAAAAATCGCAAGGAACTGTGGGACAGTGAAGTCTTTTTCTGGGTTTAGAATTTTACTAATCACCGGGGTTGGCTTGGTATCACTGTTCTCCCACAACCGGTCTTAGGTTGCATTGAAAATAACACTCGCCATCTCGTCTATAAACTGGTATTCTTCGATCCGAAGTGTATAAACAAAATCTTGACTCATCCGTAAAGAGTATGTTACCCCAGTCGTCGATATTCCAGTTTACGTGTTGCAAATATTAGACGTGCTATACGGTGTTCCCTTGTAAGTCTCGGGGCAGTGGCAGGTGGCAGCTTAAGATGTGCCTGACAGTTTCTGAAGACACACGTACATTTCGAGTCTCGGCTAAGTCATTTTGAAGTTGACTTGCAGTCACATGTCTTCGACACAAAGCCTGAAGGACTAAAAATCTATTATCCACATGCGTAGTTGCTCTTGGCCGACCTGTTACAGCTCGTCTTTCATAAAGACCAGTCTCTCGGTACCTTACTACCACTCGTAATACTGTCGACTGATTTACACCCACTAAATTTGCCACATCTCTGACTCCTTCCGTCTTCAATGAAGGAAATTATGCTAACCACTTGATCTCGCGTTAAATTTAAATTTATATTGTCACGACCTTCCATACTCAATATTTAATACGAAATTTTAAATTAAACGCAAAGTGTATACTTTTTACAAAAATAAAATAAAAACTGATAATATAAAAACCAGACAAAATAGCAATTAACATTTTTTTTTTCTTAAACACTAAGCTGTATTTACAAATTTCTTTTTAATATTATTTATTCTATCCTTAATATTTTTAAAGGCCAGAAAGAAATAATTTAAATTAACCAAATGCTGTCAGAAATATTTGTAATTTTATAAGTGATGCGACACTTTTTTGGCGGAGTATATTTTGTTGAAAATTTGAATGTTCTGGTGGTTGTGTACAAAGTATATTGACCACCGACGACTGACGCTTCAGACCAAAAGTGAATAGAACTATCTCTTCGCGTTTCTGTTATCCGTATACTAAATCGAGCAGACAGTCATTGGAACTGTTTGTTTATAAACACAGGACAGGAAAGACAGGAAAGGACAAACAAACAAACAAAATCAATTCACAATCCAGATCGTACATAGAATTTTGGCAAAGGTTTTTTGGCTTATTACTAATAAGTGTTGAGATCTCAAGTTGAGAACATCTTAAATAGTTTTTTTATAGTTCAAAAACTATACTAACTTTAGGGCAATAAGTGATATAAACAAACTTCATGGCAATAGTCAATAAATAGCTATTCTACATATTATTGGCGTTCATAGAGTTCGAGTCTTCTTGTATTTCGTTTTGTTTTTCGCTCCAGTCGGACTTCTTTCTGCATTGGTTCGTCGTTGTGTTGAATTTTTTTGTGGTAGGTGTTAACTATAGAATAATGCTCTGAATTATTTCGCACTATAAATGCTTTCCACACATTTAAGTTCGTCATGTAAGTACCTAAGTAGTTTAGTTTCTTTTTTTAATTTCTTTTCTTTTCGTCTCTTCTCTTTGTCTGGTAATTCTCAACTGTGGTTATAGTTCGTCATGTAAGCATTTTACGATAAACTTCATCTTTTTCACTAGTTGCATTCTTGGATTTATCAAATCTGACCTGTTGTCCCTTCGTCAGAAGAGGTCCAGGTTACTTTGTGTATGATTTTGTGTTAAAAATAAGTGCTAGCAAGTGTCATGTTTAGTGCTGCTGCTAAGTTTACCATGCGTAATCCGTTATCGCTGCAATCACTGAGTAGGCTCTACTGTCCTATAGTTGGGACGAAAGCCGGCTCTAGTCCTATTCGCGTATTCACGTCACCTCACTATTTGTCATTTTTGGTACAGCTTCTGTATATGGCTAGGTCTTCGCAATACTGATCTTTTTCGTCTTCTGGTTTGTCATGAGTCGGACTATGCGCGTTAATCAATCTGTAATTAAAGACTTTCTCTTTTAAACCTAAGTAGCACATTCTGTGACACTAGGCTTTAAAATCAATAACAAGGGGTTTGGTTCATGGTTTACAATGAAGCCCACTCCATCTATATGTTCAGTTTCATTCCAGGTATAATACACGACATGTGATCTTTTTTCATAGCTATCAGTTCGCGTCCATCCTATTTCCTGCAGTGTCAAGACATCTAATGTAGGAAAGGACAGCGAGGACCACTGGGGTAATGGGACCACCATCCCATCCCAGTGTGTTAAAACAAGAGAAAATTATATAGTAATGCTGATTGTCCAACCTCACTTCAGTCACCGAATCAGGTCACTTGATTTAACATTTTTGGGGCCATTCAAGACTCAGTATGCTCGTGAATGCGATTTCTGCATGATAAATCTAAAAGGAGAACTGATCACAATATACGACGTGGTACAATTAAGCGCCAGAGCATTCCAGCAAGTGGCTACAGTAGATAAAGCTGCCAATGGTTTTGAAAGAATTTAAATATATTCATTTAATTCGGATGTTTCTGGTTTCCTGCCTTCGACTGTCCATGAAAATGTAAAAAACTTATCTACAAATCACGAAACTACTACATTAACACAAACATCAACTTTAAATGTTCTTCCACCAAATGAACCAGGGCCAAGTTCATCAGAATTTAGTGCAGGACGGGGTTCTTCGAAAGCAGAACTTGTCCAGTCTTCATCATTTGTAGAAGTATTACAAATCGTATCGCCAGTTACAGTTTCAGACAATAAAAAGAAGAAGAGGCAAGGCAAAGTAACAGAAAAGAAAATTCCATAATCCTTACAAAATAAGTAAATAATATTATCATCCCTAATGAATTTATCTACCTATGACATTTGTTGCACAAAATATCATTTTACAAAAAATGTTCTTTCCCTTCATTGTCCGTCATTCTATATCTAATATAAACAAATATGTATTTGAATAGCTTTCAGAATCAATCAATGTATCGAAATCTCTGTAAAACAAGAATTTTTATTTAAATAAATTTAATACTTTTTCTTTACTGAACATGTCTTTCTTGTCTCTAACATAAATAAATAACCAAAAAACTGTTATCTCTAAACCGAAATTATGAATAAAAAAACAAATAATAATAATTCCAAACTCACCCAACAAATTTCTAAGCCTTTGTAACACGATAATAGGAATGCGAGAAGATCGTCGTATGTTTTGTCGCTTTAGTATGTCTGCGGTCTTACAGTTTCAGGTTCTATCATCCACACTTACCACATAGATGGCGCAGAAAGCCAGGCTAAATGTTACTGTATATAAATAAAATATATAGAATATTTTATGTATATTTTATACTAATATGTTTATTGTATATCAATTTGATATTAAATTAAATTTTATTAATATTAAATAATAAAATAAAAACAAGATTGCAGATTGAAGCATAGGTACATTTGAAGTCACTTGCGACTATGTTGCCTAATCTACATTTTTTCCAGAATGCCTTAGGCCTTAGGCGGTGTTGTATACTTGTGTACTACAAGTACTGAAGTACTTATAGTATAATTGTCTGATAACTAACTTTCGTCAATCAATCAACAAATCAATTTGTTATTAAGGCTTAATGCATGCCGCTTGTATGCTACTAACAGGAAAAAATATAGTTGTTCTGAAAACAGTGCTATAAGATATGCTCAAAACTTTGTCTATTTGCCAATAGGTAGCGTCAGTATTAAATATGATAATTTATTTGATTATATTAATATAAGAAAACTAAACTGTTTAAAATATATTTATTACATTATCAAAATAATAATAGTGATTATTTAAACTACTATTTATATAGAACACACTTCTAGTTGTAGATTTTCTTTAAAACTGTAATACATACATTGTTGTCGGGCTACCATTTTGTGGGCGAAAGTACATCCACATTATAACACGCTCCTCAGACTGAGGTATAATCGGACGATCTTCTCCCATTTCTGTTATCCTACTACTAAATTTAGTCAAAGTTAAAATCAACCATGATGGGCACCAGCAATGACAGGTTTCGTCAAAACGAGAGGAGTAGAGAGAGATCTGAAATAAAAGGGAGTGTATTCATACAGAAGATTTAAAAAACAGTAATGGACACAATTGCCAGTTCCACCATGTACAAAATGCATGTTACAAAGATTGTGGAGAAAACCACAAGTCCTCTGCCAAATACCGACAGAACAAAAAGCAAAGTGTGTCAGGGATAACATCCAGCTAGTTTAGAGAGGTCTCAGTCTGGGGAAAACCTAGACAACAACCACAAATCAATGCAAGACAAATAAACAAAACAAATGGGCACTCCTCAAGCCCCAAGAAACACCTCATGGTCTATGAATTTGAGTTAATTGTCTCTAGATATTCTTCTTCCTTTGAACGTTTATGGAGTTTGTCAAAAGGTATGTGTTCTATCTTCAATGGTTTGAATTTCATCGCCGTTTGAATATCTATGGTCTAGTTCATCCTTTATTGGTATTAGTTTGAAGTGTATAAAATCAAGTGTGCTAGTGTGAATATTTGCTTGTCCCAGGTTGAGGGGAATAATTCCTGGGTCGTTGATCTTCCATTTCTCCCATCGTTAAGGTAATCCTGTGGGGAAGGTTCAGAATTAGTTTTTGACTGAAGTTGATGTTTTATATTTTTCTTAATAGTCACTTCGTTTTTCCTTTTATTAGTTTTGCAGAATATCGAATAAATAATTATTTAGTATTATTTTCTCTACGTATGGAATTATTGTACCCAATTATAGCGTAAGTATGGCATTTGTTCTTTTATCGATAATTTTGCTTTGGTGTTACTTATGATCCGAAGATATTCGAATATTCGATTCATGTAGGATGAAATCTCTCAATCGGCCCTTAGGACTGCGGGTTCTCTGATGTTGTATAGTGGATTGAGATTTTATGTGACTTATTATAATATAAATTCTTGTACTAAACTACCCCATTTTTGAATCCTGTACCATTATCGGCTACTAGCATCGTTGGGACTCCATGATGTGTTATAAAAATTAATAAAGCGTTGAGTACATTGATGACATATGACAATTGTCCCAGAAATGACATTAAAATAGTAATTGGTGTGTCCGAATATAGTCTTCATAATAATACTACTACTACTAAGGATTTCCACAGTTTTCACTGTCTTCCTTCACTCAACCGTTTTCTCCAATTTTCCCTGTCATTCCAGTCTCCATCTCGCAGGGTTCTTTTCTCCATAGCCTCGTCGATTTCATCTCTGAATGACCTTCGGGGTCTTCCTCTCTTTCTTCTTCCAATCGGGCTCCATTCTGTGATTTTGTTAATCCAGCGTCCTCTGTCCGCTCTTCTGACGTGGCCGGACCAGGATAGTCTCTTCTCCTCTATATAGTCGATTATGTCTGATTGCACTCCCATTCTCCGCTTAATCTCTTCATAATAATACTAATTCGAATAGACACCGAGCAGTCACCTTCGCAGCCTCAAAGAACTTGATCATAGGAAACACATGTTTTCTACACAAAAAAATACATATGGGGACTTCGAACTCGCCTGATGGATTAACGAACAACCAAATTGATCATGTGATCATAGATGCTAGATACTTCTCCAACCTTATGGATGTCCGCACCTATCGAGGCGCCAATATTGATTCAGATCATTTTCTAGTTGGCACAAGAATTCGGGCTAGAATCTCAAATGCGAAGAAGGAGAGAAGTATCAAAACAAGGTGCCTTAATATTGAACTCCTCAAAAACCCACAAACGGTAGAAAGGTTTCAAAACTATATCGAAACTAAATACATAACTAAAGAGAATCTAACAATTAGTGAACAATGGGAAATGTATAAAAATTATATTAAAGACGCAGCAAATAACATTCTAGGGCCGCAAAGACCACCACCACGCAATGAGTGGTTCGATGCTGAGTGCGAGGACATTACAAGAAGAAAGAATAATGCATATAAACTGATGCAACAAAGAAGAACCCGAGAAAAAGAACAAAAATATAAAGATCTCAGTAGTGAAGAGAAGTACATCCATCGGAGAAAAAAGCTAATTTATTAAAATAGAATATTGGAAGCACTTGAGGCATTAAAAAAGGGAAATCAAACACGAAAATTCTATAAAAATCTATAAATAAAGCAATAAAAGAATTTAAACCAAGGATCGGACTATGTAAGGATAATGAGGGGCATATACTCAATACAAAAGAAGAAGTATTGAAAAGGTGGGTGGAACACTATAAAGAACTACTTACTACCGAAGTAGAAGATCCAAATCAACCATCCCCAGGAGCAAGCAACAATACAAGTCTCCATCAATTCAAGAAGTACGGGATGCAATAAAACACCAAAAAAAAAAGAATAAATCTCCAGGAACTGATGGTATACCCGCGGAACTTATTAAATGTGGAGGTGTTACTCTGACTAGTATTTTTTCTTGACTTTCGAGTATTTTATATGGTCGCCTGAGTGCATATTCAGAGGAGCTTCTTGCCGAATATCAAAGTGGTTTTAGGCCTGGTCGATCAACAACAGACCAGATCTTTGTGTTAAGGCAAATACTGGAAAAAACCAATGAATTCAATATCGAGACATACCATCTTTTCGTAGATATTAAATCGGCCTATGATAGTGTCCTAAGAAATAAATTGTATGAAGCCATGGATGAATTTCACATCCCCGATAAACTGATAAGATTGGTCAAGGCTACAATGCGTAAAGTTGTTTGCAAAGTCGAAATAAAGGGCGAACAATCACAGACATTTGAAACGTATGTTGGGCTGCGACAGGGAGATACGCTGGCGTGTCTCCTTTTCAACATAGCTCTGGAAAAGGCGGTCAGGGATGCCCAAATAGCTGCCCAACAATAGAGCCAGAAACATCGGCCACCAATTCACGGTTGATAACTCTACTTTTGAAGTGGTGGACAAATTCACATACTTAGGCTCCCTGATCACCAAGGAGAATGTCATGACGGGAGAAATCAAGCGAAGAATAATCCTAGCAAACAAATGCTATTTTGGACTGAGTAGACATATGAGAAGCGGAAACTTACGCCAAAAAACAAAAATAACCATATACAAAACCCTTATACAACCAGTGTTGACATATGGGTCGGAGACATGGACCATTTCCAAGGCAGATGAAAACCTCCTGCTGATATTTGAACGAAGAATCCTGAGAAGAATATGCCATCTGTGAAAATAGTGTTTGGAGAAGGAGGTACAACTACGAGATATATCACAGATATAAACATATATTTGGTGGTAAAGACGTAGTATCCCTTATAAAAATAGGAAAACTAAGATGTCAGGACATCTGACAAGATCATAGCAGAACAACCCTCCTAGAAGAATCCTTATGTCACAACCTGTGGGAAGTAGAAGTAGGGGTAGGCCAAAACTCAGATGGAGGGATGGTGTAAATGAGGATGGTAGAAATATAGGCGCAGGAAACTGGCAACACTTGGCAATGGATAGAACTGACTGGCGTAATAGACTTGGGAAGGTCGAGGCTTTTTTATAGGGCTGTAGAACCAATGATGATGATGATGACATTTCCTCGACATATTTTGTAGGCTTGACCATACTTCCAAAAGGCGTCTATTATGGTTAAAAACTTCTGTCCATTGACTTGGAATAAATCGATATGAACTATTTCCAGTGGCTTAGTAGGTGTTGGTGTAACCATAATTTTTGGCTTGGGAGAAAGTCTGTCATATTTATTATCTTGGCATATATCGAAGAAGTTTATCAGTATTATCGTTTTCTTATTTGGTTCTGTCAGTTATTCATCTATGGTTATTTGGTCTTTTATGATAGTTTTTTATAAGTTACTTTTGTTTTTTTTTAAGTTAACGCCTTCCAAAGGTGCTCCTTAAAAAATTAATGGTATCGGCTTGTAACTGGTCTGTAGATAGCTGAATATGATGACGTTTTTTAATTGAAAATGTTTGGGAAATTGCTGGAGGCCGTGGATTGTAGTTAATGACTTTGATAATAATTTGGTTATTAGTGACTTTTCTAAAATAGGTATCTGCCGCTGCATGTCTTGTTTCATTTCCATTTTAATCTGTATTTTGATTTTTGTTTTCAACAGTGTGGTCTGAGATAATTTCTAGGATTAATTGTTTTGCTTTTCCTTTACTATCTCGTTCTTCTTCTTCTTTAAGTTCCATCTTCTATCGAAGGTTGGAAATCATCATGGCTATGCGGACTCTGTTGACTGCCGCTCTAAAAAGTTCTGCACTACTGCATTCAAACCATTCCCTTAAGTTCTCAAGCCAGGATATTCTTCGTCTTCCCACATTTCGCTTTCCTCGGATTTTGCCTTGCATAATAAGTCTCGTTGACTATTCAATCTCGTTGACTATTCGATTTTGATCTGGGTTATTATGAGTTGACTATTCGTCATCTTCCATGTCGCCTAAATCATCAAAAACTTCCTTATCCAACTTATCTAATTTTTATTGAGTTTTATGAAAATTGTGTAAATAAAACGACATTTAAACTTTATGTAAATTTCATTTTAAAAAATATGATACAATTTATACTGCTTATGTAGCATATAAATCACTTAGGTGTAAAGGCACTTGGATATCTTACTTACGAATCTTACAAAAATTTTGTGAATCCATAATTCTAATAAAGAAACATAAATTTTTAATAATCTGGTATGTACAAAATAAAAATGACACGAAACAGTTAAAAATACTATGCTTAAAGTCAAAGTGTTGTTGATTTTGAATAATATCTATTTATGTTACAATTATGTAACTTCTTATATTTGGTATAACGATATACGAAGAATATCCCCAAAAAAATACATCACCTTGCCTTTATGCATAAAGATATGGCTAAAGTAAAAAAATAACAAATCAACAATAATATGTAAAAAAATAATTTTAATATCTAAACTTCCACTTTAAAAGGAGAACCAGGAATATGATCGTCCCCCCATTTTACTATTACTAGGTAGTCGCCTCTATCTCTAACCATATAATTAACAGCATACTGATTGTGTCCTTGATGTTTAATAAATACTTCCTCACATGGGCCTTTTGGTCCGTGGATTCCAACGAAAAGAATATTCACACCTGTAAAAAAAGAAAGTACAGATTTTTAGTATTCTACATATATTTTTGTCCTATAATAAAAAAAGTAGCAAAATATCCCGTAATATACTAAATCAAAATAGGAAACTAATAAATAAAGAATAAATCAGATGAACAACTTTATCAGATGAAGAACAACACGGATTCAGATCCGGAAGATTCAGATTCAAAAGACTGCATACGAAAAAAAGGAGACGTTGACAAAAGACGACGTTTAGACAGAGTGGATCTGGTGCTGTCCTGGCCAGACATCATGTTTGATTTTTCTATACTATCCTACTCCTTAAATCCTAAAATGCCGCAAATGAAAAGAATTTTCTGACTACACAAAGTTGACAAATGGTTCCGGTCTTGGCTAAGGTTCATGTAATGGAGATCCAATGCTTACCGGTATTGGCACCATGTCTGTTACCACCATGGCCCAAGCGACCATATTGTTACGATAAATATGACTCATATTTAACCTGTAAACATGTTATTATTCTAAACAAGAATTTTCTCGTAGATTCTCTGACCCGCTAGAAACCTGTCTGGCGCTCCCTTCTGTTCGAGAAAGGTCAACACAGGTCGCCGAGGGGATTCCAGAATAACGGCTATTTGATTATTGTTTGTATTATGTTTATTAGATTAATAAACTCAGTTCAATACTCTACTGGTGTGGGACGAATAATTACAATTATCCGAAAACAACAATCTTCAGAGAGCATCGACCTGTCACTACCGTCGGGCAGACTCTTTTTCGGCTTCTTTTAGTGCCTTTGTTATGCCTTTATTTGCTCTTTCAATGATGGTGTTCCAAACGTTTTCTTCAATAAATCAATTGTGGTACGAGCGGTGTGACATGCCAGCTCCTACACATCATGGTTGTCTAATAGGGGAATGAAAAAGGCAGTAAGCAAACTTAACATAAATCACTTGAAAGTTGTCAAAATGACCGACAGGTAAAAAAGTGTTACCAACTTACATTTCTATATCTCTTTAAAAAACACCCTTTATGTTGGTGAAGCATGTAATGCTGTTTTTAGGTCCTCACAAAATAATCAAGAGTTGGAGACGGTTAGATAAGAAAACTTTGTAACGAGGATTAATATTGGTATGAACCTATAAACCAAGACACATTATATGGAGAAATGTAGAATGGAGGCAAAAAGAATGTTGACGAACCATTTTTAGTTAATAATAATGTACTTATTTTACTGATTCTTACCTGCATTCTGCGCTGAAACTGTAAATTGATTCTGTTTTCCTAGATATGCTTTCTTTAATCCCATTCCCTTTGATAGCACTTTGGATGCGTCACTTTTGAATGCGGGCAAAACAGGTCCTTTGTTGTTATTTGCTTTTCCTGTTTTGGCTACAGTCTCTACCACTGTTGAAGATGATTCTTGACCACCAATATCCGCTACTTTTTTGTCACCTGCAAACAATATTTAAATTTACTAATGTCTTGTTAATGTTTATAAGTAGTAAACGTACCTTTACTTGTTACCTTGAAAGGTGAACCAACAATATGGTGGTTGTTATATTTAATACTAATGTAGTAGTCTCCTGGGGCTAGTGGAGTGTATCTGACTTTGTATCCTTCTTCTACTTCTGTGCAATCCATCGATACTTTGCTGGGACCGTCAATGTTTACCGCTAAGGTACCACTACCAGCATTCACGGTATCAACGATAAAATCGGTCTTTACACCTATAAAAAATTATTTATTATTATTATTATTATCTATCTAAAAGGCTTAAATATATCACAGACTTTGTGCAAAAAATAAACAAAATTTCTTACCAGTTTTAACTTCTTTTAGTCCATTTCCGCTCGCGTGAACACAAGCTGGGTCAGCAGTATCCTTACCAACTTTAACACTAAATGGGGATCCAGGTATATGTACTCCATTAAACTTGGCGTGAATTTTGTGAATACCGTTTTCTCTTGGCATAAATCGGATGGAGTATTCTTCCATATCAATGATTTGGACAAAGCAATCGTCTTCATGTCCTGAAGGTCCAATAATCTGAAATTACATTTAGTAAATTACCGAGGTTCCTACCAAGAAGAAAAACTGAAGCATTTAATAAACGAAGTTAGTCGAATGCCGGCCTTTTAAATGATTCTTTAAAGAAGGTGACAATTGAAATATGTCATTCATAGGAAACTAAGATTATTGAAATTATCAAAAAAGTGACGAACTGAAATTCCTAATGAAAAAAGAAATTTATCGAATTTAAGTTTTATAAATCTTTGTTTGCATAGCATCATAATTAACAATATACACAACCAAATTTCTCTGATATTTCTTATTATTTCAAGCGAATTTAAAAAAACCAACATACAAGCTTCAATTCGCGTAGGGATGCTCCTAAACAAATTATCAATATTTTGTTGTGGTAGGTTATTCCATTATTCAAGAGCAGCTCGTACTAGCTCTGCAGTGTTTTGTGGATTTTCCCAAAGAGCTCTAGTTCTTCTCTTAAGCATATCCCACAATTGCTCCATAGGGTTAAGGTCGGGTGAGCAAGCAGGCAACTCCATAATAGTGATATCTTTTGGTTCAAGGAGCAAAGGTTACTTTTCTGGTATGTGGAGGCGCATTATCATGCACGAAAATTAAATTTTCTTCCATTGCACCTCTCCAGAGGCTAACTACAGGTTTTAGAACCAAATCAACATCCCTACGAGCTGTTAAAGTTGGTTGGATGGAAATTAAAGGAGTTTTTTACTGATTATAATGCCATGACACTTCTTTCTTTATATCTGTGAATAGAACTGGCAATTTACGTTTTTGCTTGTCTTTCTTGAAATACTAAGCGGAAAATACTAAGCAAAATCTTTGATGGGAAAAAATGGACAATGGATAAGAACAAATACCGAGCTAAAGGAGCTCTATCAAGAACCGAACATATTAACGGTAATTAAGGCACAAAGACTTAGATGGTTGGGCCATGTGCAGAAAATGATTCCATCTAGAGTTCCCAGAATGGTACTGTTTAGTGCAATGGCAGGTAAAAGTCGAAGAGGAAGACCAACGTCAAGATGGAGCAACAAAGTTAAAGGAGATATGAGAAGACCTAAACTGGGAAAGAAAAGCAACTGGCAAAAGGGAGGGGAAAAGAATAGTTCATCAAGCCATGGGCCTATTAGACTCGTAGTGCTTACTATTATGATTATTATAAATTTAGCGAGGTAGATAGAAGAAGAAGATAGTCACAATAAGAAATCCACAAGAAAACTGTAGTAGGCTGTATACCTACCATAAATCACAAAAATTTGATTTAAAAAATCGTTTATAAAAAGGTATATTTATTAAAAAAAGAACCCTTTCGGGCTACATCACAAAACGTTACCGGACTAAGAAGTTTATCATCTGTGCTGTTACAACGCTTTACATCGTTGCCAATAAATTAATATAATGTTAAGGTTTTAAACAAGTTCACGTCATGGCAACGTAAAACTCCCAACTGGGGTTGGGGGGCAGCAAAATCTTAGGCAGCAAACCTTAGTTGATAAGTAATCGTTATTATCATTAGAAACATTGAATAGAAGTAAAAAATATTTCTTACTTTGGCGTCCAAGTCTCCCTTGGCTCCATTTCTTCTAACAATAAATTGAGATGGTTTGTCTGCTTGGATACAACCTTCAGGGAATTGAGCTACTTCGAGTAAATGAGCATCTCCTACAGCAGGTGAAATGTACACCTTGAATGGTGAGTCTGGAACATGCTCGTCGTTGAATTTCAAGCCAATGCGGTATTCACCTGGAACAATAGAAAAATAATAATACTAAGAAGATCGAATAATTAATTGGCGCGAGTGGAAACAGATAGAGCACTAGGGAACGGAAGGATTTATTTAGTTTACAATACTTTACAAGTATTTTAAATGGTCCCCCTAGTAACGTTTCGGTATACAAATGAATCTATTAAAAATTGTTTTTCATATTGTTAATGTTTATTTATTATCCTTAACTCCTCCGTATCCAGTTCCAAACCCGGCTGAGAAAGGAAGAGGGACTCTAGATCTTGGTGTACCCAATGATGCTGATAGGTGGGTATCACAAATATCAAGAAACGTCTCAGGGTATACAATAGCAAGCACATAGTCAACAAATTCTATTTCAGAGTGTGAAGGGCAAAGGCGAGTCTCCAGCGCCCAAAAACTGATGCCACTCAGTTAAGGGTACAATGCCTTTTCAGAAATCTTTCGAATCCACCAAAATTGGAGGTTGTGGCGATAAGCCTGCTTCAGATCACACGGGAAAAATTATTGCAAAAAATCCTAGAAAGAAAATGCTGGACAGTCCTAACGCAAAAAAACCCAGCTTAAGAAAAAAGTTAATGAGTTTTGGAACATAGAATATACAAGGTGTTCGAACTAAGCTAGATGAGGTGTTGAAAGAAATTAAGAGATTTAAATCGTTTAAGTCTTTATATAAACAAAAAAGAAAGGGAAAGGGACACACAAGTTTGAAGATTTTATTCATTTCTACAATGGAGTAGGAAAAAACAGAAAAGCAGCAGCAGGTGTAAGTATACTGATAAAGAAAAGGCTCTCACGAAATATTAAGAACTAGGAAGAAATCAATGAAAGGCTGATAAAAGTTGAGATGAAGCTAAAAGGACGTGACTTAGTGGTAGTGGGGGCATATGCATAAAGGATACATTCTATGACGAATTGGACGGTAGATACTATTGGAACTAGAATAGTGACTTAAATGCTAGAACAGGAAGAAAAGTACATAGGAAACTTGCCGGTCCATACAGCAAACATAATTCTTATTTATAAAAAAGGTAACAAAGAGGATATCAAAAACTTCAGACCCATAAGTCCAGTGCCACTCATAAACAAGATGTTCACAGAGATCATCAACAACGAATTAACAAATGAATAAGATTCTACACAGCCAAGAGAGCAAGCTGGCTTCAGAAGTGAATTCAGTACCATGGATCATATCCATGTGCTTCGAGAACTAATGAGTAGAGCTAAAGAATATAATATACCGCTAGCATTAACCTTTTTAGATTTTGAGAAGGCTTTCGGTTCTATATATCCCAAGGCAATAATAAAAGCTTTGACCAACCAAAGCATTGACAAACCGTACATCGAGACTTTAGCAAATATATATTATAGAAAAGCAAAAGCTAAGGTAAAAATGTATGAAAACATTCGAGAATTTCCCACTACCAGAGGTGTTCGACGAGGAGACGCAATATCACCAAAGCTCTTAGAAAATATATTCAGTAAAATGAACTGGCAGAACAAAGGCCTATCAATTGATGGAGAATAACTCAGCCATCTAAGATTTGCAGACGATATCGTTTTGATTGTTAATAATTTTGCAGAACTACAAGAACTCATAAGCGACCTAAATGCAGTTAGAAATGAATATGGTCTATAAATGAACTAGACAAAAACAAAAACCATGTACAACGAGCTAGTCAATGTCCAAGATATAATAATAAACAACACTGCACTTGAGACACTAGACGAGTATATATACCTGGGACAATTAATACATAAATCTGGCTCCTCACTCCCAGAAATCAACAGAAGAATGAAACTGGCTTGTGCTTTTTTTGGTAAAAATGCAGTTATATTCAAGCCCAGGATGCCATTTCACCTGGAGAAAAAAGGATTCGATCAGTGTATACTACCAATCATGACATACGGCTGTAAAACTTGGACACTAAAGAAAGAGATAATAGCGAAACTTAAAGTTACTTAAAGTTCAATGAAGCGATGCATGCTAGGTATAACAAAGCGAGAAGAACTGACAATAGATGGTCCAGTAGAATTCCACTGTGGTATCCAAGAGTCGTCTAGAGACCAAGAAGACGTCCAAATTTAAGATGGGAGTATGATATAAGGAAACAAACCGTTACATCATGGCACAGAAATGCAAATATTAGACAATCATGAATAGAAATAAAAAACAACTACATAAGAGAGGCTGCACCAAATCGGTAGAATACGCTGAGAGTGATGATATGTATATTATCCTTTTTTGGCACGTATACAGAGACATTAAATAAGCTGAATAGATTTTCATAAAGTACGTAAGAGAATGGGTGTGTAATGTTAAAGCATTCTATATAAAAATAACTTCCTTGTGATATTATTAATATTTTGTAATCATTCAATTTGATAAAAGTTAATGTACTAATTAATCACTGTAGGTTGACGATTGAAAATAAAAACTAGTTACCAGGTAAATAATCTGTTAGCAACCCAGAAAAATACAGCATGTTTTACTCTGAATTATATGAACAATAGTTGAAATTAAAATGACATATTTTTGATGTTTCGACTTCCTGGTGGAAATTATTTTCAAAAAAACGTCTTTTTTAATCGTTTTCCAGATTGGAAATCGTTTAAATTAAAAATATTATATTTGAATTAAAATCCTTGAGATTTATTTCAAAAATATTAACCTTTAACCAGAAAATTAAAGGACAAATTAGAAAAATAAATTACCTTAGATGTTACGGTCGCTTGTAAAGGCATGAGTGTTTACCTTAATAAATTATGTCTCGCGCAGCCGTCACCATAATAGTAGAATGACAACATTATAGAAGTTTAAGAGATGATTACAACCTTTTTATAGACGATTAATTTATTTTGAAAACTACTTTATTGTTTTCGTTTAAATTCCAACTTTTTTAACTGCATCTAGGGATAATGAAAACAACAAATAGGTACAAATTAAAATACATAATCAATGTAATGTGCACTTCATATATATAAATAATAATAGGAAATAATAAAAAAACAAAAATGACGTCTCTCAACCTACACCGGAATTGTGATTCGGTAAACTGGCTCTATTGATGTTACACAAGCATAAAAATCTATAAATACGAATCCAACCTTCACTATCAGGAGCATCAACATTAGAATTAAAGTTTATTTCCTGAAACACTTTGTACATTGTCCACTTTCTTGTAACTTCAATAAAAACATTGACTAGCAAAACGTTGTGCTTAAAACAACAAACATTAAGGTCTGGTAGGCTACTCCAAACATATATGAAAAATCTTTCTAAATATTAAATATATGATTCAATATTCTATATTTAACATCGAAAACTACCTTGAGGATTTTTTGTCACAATAACATAACACACTTGGATTCATGCGGCGAAATTTTTGATTTGGACCTTTGCCAAAATACAAAATCACTGACCAATACGCGTACAGGATGGGACCCTAAGTAATAAGAAAGTAATAAGGAAGAATGTATTTATCATTCAAATGTTTAAACATTAAAGCGAACGACACCTTGACAATGAAAATATAATTTATACAGGGTGTCTCTCCTGACAAATGAAGATTGGAGATTTCTCAGATAATTTTAAGACCATTTAACCTAATTCCCCTAGTCCGAAAATGCTTCCTAAGGGAGCTAGAGCTCTTTGAAGATGGCGCCTTGTAATTCGTTTTTTATAAATACCTCCAGAACGTTTCTAGTTAGAAAAACGAAAACTGGTTTGATTATCATTCAGAGTTTAATCGATTTCATCAATTGCAAAATTTCTAGTGACGGTCATAGACGTCCGTTTTGGGTAGGTTAACGGTTATGTTAACACATAACTTTTTATAGATAAATTTAGTATAAATTTTATAAATTTTCTTTTGTTTCAATAAATGTAGCTCATAATTCGTAAAACAAGTTTGAAAAAACAAGCAGAAAATAAAATTGAAAGTTTTATTTAAAGGTTTTTAAAAAACTTAGAACTTAGAAACTTAAGAAAGTATGTAGCTATTAGAACAAGCATCAAAGGTAGATAGTTACAAAAGATGCTCGATGTGATGACTATTGATCCTTTTGCTTAGAGAACGCAAAACCAACTCAAGACTAGAAATTTCAGCATTCTGATGGATGACCTTAAGCTAAGATAGGAAAGGGCTGCCAAAGTAACATTATTGAAGATTTTGGACTCGGCGATAGTAATGAAAGGGGAGACTATTTCGCAGATTTTTACAAAGAATATAATATATTTATAGTGACCAACTTTTTCAAACTACCTAAACGGATATTATATACGTGGAAATCTTCAGCAGATACCCCTAGTAATATCGTAAGAAATCGAATTGACTATATAGCCATTAGTGAGCATTACAGAAATGCAGTAAAATCTGTAAAAAACTTTTCCTGGTGCCGATGTCCCATCTGACCACATTCTGTTATTGGCCGAATTCAAATTAAAGCTTAAACGGATAAAAAAACAGCGATATTCTAAGAAACTTCTAACAAAACAACAATCAAGTGATTGCAAAGAATGTTGAGAGCAATTTTAAAAATAACGAAGAACAAGAATCGATCGATTAGAACCTAATCAAAACGATTATAAACCGTTTAACTCCAAACTTAAAAGATAACAATAAATGAAAGCAACAGTGGATGAGTGATTAAATTTGAAATCTAACAAAAGGACAAAAGGGACAAAAGGAGCAAATTTAAGAATCAACAGAGACGCAGAGATGTCGTCAATCCAGTTTAGATGTGTTTTAGTGAATTTTAGAATGCCTTCAACCGAGTAAAACATACTGAAATGATAGCCAATCTTCAGCAGATGGGGTTTTACCCCTATACATAGAGGGCAGTAGCTAAAGACAAGTCGGGATGGTAATATCTACGCATCCAAAGTGACTGCTGATGGCGATGTTCATCCCAAGATTTCCTCCCGTTGTTGCAGGGCACAGGCAGAAGACTGTTATATTTCGCTTACTGTAACTGAAAATATGCTGTCCTCGTCCCGGTCGTCAGTCCATCTAGTTGGTGGCCGTCTTCTGCTCCGTATTGTTTCTAGTCTTGGTATCCACTCTAAAATACATTTTGTCCATCGGTTGTTTGATAATCTGGCGACGAGTCCTGCCCAATTCCATTTTAACGACGCGATTTTTTAGATAGCGTCTGTTGTTTTTATTCTACGACGTATTTCTTCTTTTAGGATTCGGTCTC
This sequence comes from Diabrotica undecimpunctata, assembly GCF_040954645.1. Taxonomy (NCBI): domain Eukaryota; kingdom Metazoa; phylum Arthropoda; class Insecta; order Coleoptera; family Chrysomelidae; genus Diabrotica; species Diabrotica undecimpunctata. The sequence goes on from NC_092812.1 coordinate 57,441,431, forward strand.
TTAGAGAAACACCCAACATCTGGCGCTCCATAGCCATCTGAGTGACGCTAATCTTATTATCTACCTTTTTTGTGAGTGTTAATGTTTCCGCTCCATAAGTGAGTATAGGTAACACACATTGGTCAATTTCCTTTGGTGGTTTCCTTTTGAGGCATACGGGATCACATTATGCTACTAGAATTGTTCTCAAACTTTTATTTTAGGCAAAAGTAGCTTCCTCCATAATTAAATTAAATATAAATTGTTCTTTAGGAGAAATATTCCTTTTCTCAATGTGTCCAAATACTTTCTTCTTTAGTTCGTACAAAAGTTTTCTATGATAGTTTAAAGAAAATATATATCTGTCATATGTCATTGTCTCAAGCATCAGACAACACGACACAATTTCTAGAAAGAATTTTCAAGAACGATTCATGAAATCAAAATGAAATTTTTTTTCTAAATCCAGCCCTGAGTCTATTTATCAACATAACCGTTAATGAAATGTAATTAATTAGGTTAAGTAACCATCTGGTGATTGTAAAATATAAAAGGGAAATCACAACTATTTATTCTTTGTTGTGTCGTATTTGCAATAGGTATAACCGTTGATTAAATATCCGAACGAATCCGATTGAATATTCGAATATTCAATCAACGGTATAACTATAATACTGAGACATTCTAGCTCGGGTCTGGACTGGCCCGCCGGTCCACCGACCCTTGGGACGGTACAACTTTGTTAGCATCTATCCATAAAAAAACTTAAGCTGAAATATTTTCTGAACCTTTAGCCAAACATAATGATGCAGCTTCTTCTTCTCATGGCGCCGTCTCCTTTCGAAGGTTGGCGATCCAAATGGCAATTGTAGTTTTGGAAACTGCTGCGCGAAAGATTTCTGCGGATGAGCGGTCGAACCATCTCCTTAGGTCTTTCAACCACGAGTTCTGGCGTCTTCCTACTGATTTTTTGCCCTGTACTTTTCCTTCCAGTATAACTTGAAGTAATTCATATCTTTCGCCTCTCAACACATGACCCAAGTATTGCATTTTCCTCTCTTTGATTATTCTTAGTATGTAATTCTTTTTGTTTACACATGCGACGAAGTACCTCAACATTAGTAACTCTTTGTACCCATGGAATTTCTTAACATTCGTCTGTATATGTACATCTCAAAGGCATCTATTCTTTTTTCTATTTCAGAGTCAATTGTCCAACTTTCACAGCCATACAGTAAGACAGAAAAAACGTAACATCTGATCGTTCGGATTCTAAGCTGTAGACTAAGGTCTGATCTTGTAAAAAATGTTTTCATGCTCATGAATGTTTCCCTTGCTTGTTCTATTCTTGATAGGATTTCTTTTTTGGATTACACTGACTATTAATATTTACTCCCAAATATTTTATGGAATTTACCTGTTCTATTATTTGACCCTTGGCATACACCTGTAAGTTTATTGGAGTATTTGAAAATACGCTGTGGTGAACTACCGCATTTATTATATTTTGTAGTTCTTGTGCGTTGCTTGCTATTAAGACGGTATCATCAGCATATCTGATGTTGTCTATGATGATTCCGTTAATCTTAATTCCGCCTTGGACCTCGTCGAATGCTTCTCTGGATATAGACTCCTAGAATGATGCAGCTACCGTTCCCCTAAACAATTTTTTTAACTTGCTCCCGATTTCGTCGTGAGATTGATTTATTTGTAGAAAGATCAATTAACCATAATGTTTTTGTAAATTTGTTTTATTTATTTAGTTTTACGTGTCTCGACAGCGTAGGTCACTGACACAGGTATAATTTTATTACATTACATTACAAGAATATACAGTAACATTACAATCGATAAAGAAATACATTAAAACTATTGGTCCAGTTATTAATTATCAAATTGTAAACTACGTTCCTTCTTCTAAATTTCCTGGTAAAGCCTGGTTTCATAGAGGAAATTAATAAGGTTTTGGAATTGATCTGGCGAGCTAAGAATATTTTGGAGGTTTCGACTCAAAAGATTCTTTTTACTGTTGTTGTTGAAATAGGGACAGTCTACGAGAATATGTTTAACAGATAGAATATTACCGCAGTGTGTACGTGTAGGTGGATCTTGGGAAGTCAATAAATGTTTTTGAGTTAGTCTTGTATGGCCGATTCTAGGTCGGCGAATTAAGATTTTGTTTTTTCGTGTCATGGAAGGAAAATCAAGCTTTTTAACGGTGGGATGGATATCACGAAACTTGGAAGGGATTTTATTCCAGTGATCTTGCCAAGACATTTGGATGATATTTTTAAAATACGACTGTAAATATGTATGTAATTGTATGTTTTCAGTCTCCATATTAGAAGATGCGGCTTGTTTTAAAGAGGTCGGCTAGTTCGTTGCCAGGGATTCCTACATGAGACGGAATCCAAATCATGGTTATGGATACTCCAAGTGAGATTAAACTATCGAAAGAGTTTTGAATAGTTTGAATCAAAAATGTACCGCGTACATACTTTTGAGAGAGTAGATAGACGCCAAAAAGTCTGTACATATGATTACGTTTTTATATTCTGGTGATAGTAAGTTTGTAGCTTGGAGAATAGAGAATAATTCAGCAGTATGTACGAAACAGAACTTTCAAGAGCTGTTAAACCCAGAAAAAGAACAAAACGAAGATGAAGAGATAATTCACCACACAGTAGAACAACTAGTTGAGCAACCAACATTGGAAGAAACGATAAACGTCATAAAACATCTAAAAAATAACAAAGCACCTGGCACAGATGGAATAACTGCAGAACTGATAAAGAATGGTGGACATGCGCTATGGAGACGTATCCATAAATTAATCGACCGCATATGGACACTAGAAGTCATCCCAGAAGATTGGAAAGTGGGAATCATACTTCCTATGTACAAAGGGGGAGACAAACGACTCTGCAAAAATTATAGGGGCATAACAGTTTTAAATGTCATCTACAAGATATTATCAGGAATTATATATAGCCGCCTGGAATCGTTTTCGGAGGAGATTATTGGTGAATACCAATGTGGCTTCAGACCAAAGAGGTCAACTATAGACCAAATACATATGTTAAGAGGTATACATGAAAAATGTGTTGAATATAACATACCTATTTACAACTTGTATATCGATTTCAAACAGGCGTTTGATGGAGTAGATCGACAAAAGATGTTAAAGCAACTATCTATGTTAGGGATACCCAATAAGTTGGTTAAACTTATACGAATGACTCTGGAGGTTTCCAAAGCTATGGTGAGAATAGATGGAGATATGACGCAGGCCTTTGATATTGAAAATGGAGTTAGACAAGGGGATGCCTTATCAACAACACTTTTTAATCTAACTTTAGAAGCTGTTGTTAGAAAACTGGATGTAAACGGCTGTATTAATACAAGATCTATGCAAATATGCGCATATGCGGATGATGTTGCCATAATAAGCCGCAACAAAAGGGTATTGAGCGAAAAAGTTATAGAACTGAAACGAGAAGCTGCTACGTTTGGTCTACATATAAATGAAAGCAAAACAAAATATATGGAGTGCACAAAATCGAATGAACATGAGAATCTGAAGGTAGACAACCATACCTACAAATATGCCTCCACTTTCCCCTACCTAGGCTCAATAATAAATGACAACAACAACATCAGTCAAGAAATACAAGCACGGATTCTTAGCGGCAATAAGTGCTTTTATGCATACAAAGACTTAATGAAAAGTAAGTTACTGAATCGTGAGTCTAAGCTGAGAATCTACAAAACAGTAATTAGACCAGTGGTCACATATGGATGTGAAACGTGGACCCTCTCAACCACTGATGAAAATCAACTGAGAATATTTGAGCGCAAAATACTAAGGAAGATATTTGGACCAACCCAATGCAGCGATAGTTCGTGGAGAATTAAAATGAACCACGAGCTGGATGAACTAATGCAGAGCGCAGATATTGTCAGATTTGTAAAATCACAAAGACTAAACTGGCTTGGTCACCTAGAAAGAATGCCAGATAATCGAGCTGTAAAAGTAATCCAGAGATGGAAGCCCCAAGGAAACAGAACAAGAGGAAGGCCCCGTAAAAGATGGATAGACGACGTAGAGAGGGATCTTAAAACCATGAACATCAGGCAGTGGCGAAGGAAAGTATCCGACAGGGCAGAATGGAAGAACACTGTTAAGCAGGCCAAGACTCACAAAGGGTTGTAGCGCCATTAGAAGAAGAAGAAGATGTACGAAACAGAAGAGCGCGAGATTACAAAATACGATTAAATCTGTGTTTGAAGTTACAGCACATCCAATAGCTATAGGACTCTTAGGAGCATCTGTGTATACAATTTGGTCAAATCTGTTGTTGGCAAGTAATTATTTAACGGTTTGTCTTAGAAATTGTAAATTTGTCTGATGGTCATCACAATTAGTTAACGAGAGATTAAAATCTGCTTCAATTTATTCCAGGGAGGTTTAGGTGATATTAGTATTGGATTTTTGGCTGAAAGATAGATGTTATTCAGATGTGGTGAGAGATACTGTGAAATAGAATGAAGTTTAATAGGAGAAGAAGAGTTTAAAAGGTCATTACTTAGTAATTTATAGGCTGGATTTTTGGTATTAGCTAAGATTCAAGACGAATATTTTAAAAGGAGTTGCCGGCGACGTAGCCAGAGGGGAAGTTCATTAACTTCTCTGTATAAACTCTCTGCGGATCTCAACCTAAAGGCTCCAAGGCAGATTCGAAGTGCAGTGTTGTGTACAGAATTAAGAAGTTTTAAATCTGATAGGCTAGCTGACATATACATGAAACTGTGGTGGTCTATTTTAGAACGAATAAGACATCTATAAATCTGAAGTAAGGAGTCTTCGTCTGCACCCCAATGATGATTGGACAGAATTTTTAATATGTTAAGATTTGTCATGCACTTAGTTTTGAGATCTTTTAAATGGCATTTCCAAGTGAGTTTACTGTCGAATGTGAGTCCCAAAATCCGTATGCTCTTTATTGCTGGTAGAAAAGTACCATTTATTGTAATTTTAGGATTTATAGTACTGGCTGTCCTGCAAGAAAACTTAATGACTTTTGTTTTCTTAACAGAAAGGTTAAATCCACTTACTTGCTTGAAGTCCGTTCAAGCAATTGGTCAGTAGTATTCTGAAGCAGTTTGCAAGTGGCAATAGTGTCTTTGCCTCGACAGAAAATTATTAAATCATCTGCATAGAGTGCAAACTTGACTGGAAGTTCAATTGTTTTACACATATCGTTTAAAACAAGTATAAAGAGTGTAGGACTCAATACCAACCCTTGGGGAACGCCATTAGTTTGTTTGAAAGTCCTAGAGATTTTGCCATTTTTTCTTACCTTAAAGGTTCTATTTATTACTATTTTTTGTAAATTACAACTCGTATCAGGTATCAGATAATCAAAGGCTAGCTCACGTAGCTCAAAAATGGTACCCAGGGTTTTGTGTTAATAGTTCAGATACGACGTGAGACCCCTCGAAATCCATTTTTACGATTCGGGCGCCGTTAGTATCAATATCTGCTGATTCTGATATAACAGTTCCATCCAACAATGTAGCTAAAATAACAGTGCCCATACACTTTAGGTTTTGCGGTAAAATAGTAAGTGCCAACTACTATATAACAAAACTGTGGACCCAACAAATGTTGCACCCAAATCCTTACAATGTTTTTCTCGTACAGTGCTTGTTGCGCTTAAGTCTAGGATACAAAAACCCTCGTAGTCTCCTCATTGGATCGCGTGTCTTGTATATGCATTTGCTGATAAACTTCAATAATTTGCTGATCAATGGTCACACGTTACTTCGGTATTGAATGAATATGTGAATCTAGATTCAGATCAATCAGATCAAGAAGATCTCAAAGAAATAACCAAAATTATTCAGAAAATAAATATCTAATAAAATGTGTTAAAGAAAAACCATGTAAATCTTCCACTAAAAAATAAATAAATAAATAAAATGAAAAACCATGTATAACTCAATTAATTGGTTATGTATTTTAATTTAGAAACTCACAAATTAAAGAACTTTTTAATATCTACAACTTATTCGAATCATTTTTATATTACAACTATAAGAAACGTTTTATAGGCAAAAATGATTTTTTCACTTTTTGTGCTTGTTAAAAAAACCAAAACCACATCAGCTGATTGAAGATTTTTTTACAGGTAGATTGGGGTACTCCTCTGTCGAGTTTTATGACGAAGTTCTCTATAAAATTAAAACTAATTTAGACTTGCAACGAAATAAATGAAAGGCATAAGAGACAACACATTTTTTCAAAAAAAAAAAAAAAAAAAATTATTAAATTGTTAAAAAATTAAATGTTTTTAACTTGTACAAATAAAGCAGAAATGGTACATTCTATAAATAATAGTTTGATTATAACGTGGAAAAAGTATAATTAATTATATAGTTTCCTGTAATTTTAGAAACGCAGCAATTACAGATATAAATAGCTGTCAGAATAACATACATTCTTAGTAAGAAGGTATACCTAATTATTATTTTCGTCGCATAGAATTCATTAAGTATGATACGGCACACTTGCCGCAAGTCATCCATGAATTTAAAATTTGGGTCACTATGTTTGGGTCGCAAAAATACAAAATTATACTTCACACCACAGGTAGTTTATAGTATTCTAGGATTCTCTTTATATATAAATAATACTATAAGTTTATAGTATTATATTAGTATATATTGTGAAAAAGACAGTAAGATTTGATTACACGTACAGAGTGGAGCAAAAAATCCAATATGAAAGTTTGATGTTTGTAACGTTGCCAGATTTACCATTTTTCTGATGTCATAAGAACGTCTTAAAATGAAAAATAAAACAAAAGCTGAGAAACGCCTAATCGGCTCAATAATTTTTTTAATTTATTTAATTACCTCACTAAACTGTAATCTACGGTCGTAGTCATCTTCATTTAATTCTTGCATTCTTGCGGCAAATGGATTTTGTAGGATTCATATGAATTCTTATCATGTATTTGTGCAGCTCTGCGTGAGGATTTGTGTGGATCTTCAACGAAACTTTGCATTAAATCTAAAGTTTTATTGTAATTAATATTGTTTTTAGTCTACCTGTTCGAATGCCATCTTTTACTTGTTCAGTTTCCTCAAAGTGATTTAAATTTTTTTGTACTGTCGCCTTATAGATAGGAAAATGGTTTGGGGAAGTATCGTTAAAGCCTATTGTCCATGGTGGCGGTAATTTCATAGTCACACGTCTTCATTGGCCTGCCTTTTAGTATTTTGAAATTTCATCTCGCTTATTCACTGGTGTATCTTCCATCAACCATCTTAGTTGGGCCTCTTTAATTTTCTTTTCGATTGGTTGTACTTTCAACTGCTCTCCTATTACTCTTTCTGCTATGGTTTCTTTCATTACAGCATCCAATACAATATTGAACAGGATGGTACCTAGTACACCCCCTTGTCTTATGCCTTCATTAACTCTAATTTCGTCGGATTCCATGTTGTCTGTTCTTACTCGCATTTTTGTGCATAGACTCATAATGCCTGTCCTTAGTTTGGTGCCAATTACTCTATCGATTAAATGTTGTCGACTTCTCTCTTCTATAAATGTATTTCATGCTTTTTGTATTAGCTGCTTGAGAGAGAAAATATGGTCATGAATGCTTCCTTTCCCGAATCCGCTCTGTGACTGCTCCAGTTTATTGTCCACTTCTTTTAATAGCTTTTTTCAATACTATGTTATATACTTTCGAAGCGATGATCAGGAGGATTATAACTCTAAAGCTGCTGCATTCCCGTCTGTGACCTTTTTTTAAAATGGGTAGGATAGCCCTCACTTCCCAGTCTTTTGGGATCTTACTATCGTCCCAAGCCTTATTGAACACTTTTTGCATTTCATTTCCTTTTTCGACCATATTTTTTAGCATTTCTGCTATTATTTTATCGTAATCAGCTGCGTCTCATCTTTTTAGTTTATTTATAACTTCTTTTATTTCATCTGTTTTTATTTCGTTTTAATTTTGATTCGGACGAACTGTAGTCATTATCATGATTTTGGGTGTTTCAGCGAAATATCATATTCCTTGCTTATTGTGACCATTATTTGTACCAGTTCTCCTTTTGAGCAGGCTAACATTAGGATATCGTCTGCATAACTAAGGTTCGTGATTCTTTTGTCACTTATCCTTACTTAGCTTATAATATACTGTCCACATATATTAAATAATACTTAATGTGTGATCACCTTGTTGGAGGACGTCCTCTATTACAACGAGATGGTCAGACGATATCAACCGCATCCAGCACAACTAGATTGAAGGTGCTCAAGATCGGATGCAATGGAACTATTTACAGAAGGCCTATATTAGCCAAGATGTAGGTAAATTTGCTGACATGATTGATGCAGAAAACTACTCACCTCAGCAAATAAATAATGCTGATGAAACGGGCCTTAACTTTAAGGCATTGCCAAGCAAAAGTCTGGCTGCTAAGGAAGAACTAACCGCTCCAAGTTTTAAAATCAGCAAAGAACGGGTAACCGTTTTATCATGTACACAAACTACCTCTTCAGGTTACTGGGAAGTCGTCCAAACCAAGGGCATTTAATAACAATATCAATTGTTTCCTGTTTACTACAGGAATTCTAAATAAGCTTGGATGACCGCACATCTTTTTAAGGAGTGGTTTGAGAACCAAATCGTTTCAGAAGTTAATCATTTCTGTGAAACATCAGGCTTGCCAACCTGTGCTCTGCTTCTCATCGACTATGCAACGTCTTATCCGCCAGATGGTAAATTAGTTTGTGGAGATATAAAATCTGTTTTCCTACCACCAAACGTTACCCCGCTGATACAGCCAATGGATCAGCACGAAACTGTTATACAGAAAGCAGCTCTTGAGGCGTCTTATCAGTAATGAAGATAAATTACTGCCACTATTAGAAAAACTTAAGAAAATAAATATGAAAGACATCATTTACTTGGTAGCAGAGGCTTGGGAATCTGTGAATGGGAAAGTTATAAGAAATTCCTGAAAAAAAATTTGGCCAAGCCTTACGTACGAAAAAATGCCAGAGCTACAGGCTAAAGAAACCAATTTGTTAAGGGACCTTGTGCAAAATATTCCTGGATGTGACGAGGCTAATAACAATAATGTAGAAGAATGGGTGTGAGCTGATAATAATGGCCACGAGGTATAAGATGATCAGTAAATCATTGAAATAGTTATAGAAGAATCTTTAAAACCCTCTGATGAAAGTGATGGGGACGAAGATGTCAACAGTAGGGGTAGCCCACACAGAAGATGCGGCTGCGTTTGATCTAGCGCCAACAGCCTGCCGCCAAGCCAGTGAATACCATGTTTTTGAGACGCTGGCGTAACTTACCTTCGAGGGGGAGAAATTCTTTTTTTTCTAGATTTTTTCAATAAAAGTAAAATTTGAAAGATTTATTAATAGTTAAGTACTTGAGTATTGTCATTTTTAGATATACAAAGTAGTGGTTCTTAGTCTAACCGTATATTTATTTTCCCCAAATCTATTGCCAAATTCTGTTTTGGATTAAGCAGATTACCGAAGTTCGGATTAGTGGAACTCTACTCTACATATATACAATTATTGTGATAAATTAAGTTATTGTTGTAGTACTCCAATGACCGTTAATATCGAGAAACGATAATTTTAAATACGAAATAAAAAAATGTGTTTGCTTTAGTTGAAAGGGCAATCATTTTTGTGGGGTTAAAATGAGCATTGCTATGAACGATCTAGTTTAGAGATTTGCATCTCAACAAAGGTTTTCAAAATATATTTTTGAAATGTAATTTACTCGTGTAACCTTTTATTAAAAAAAGCGTTTAGAATACTGATTAAATAATTGAAAATAAATTAAAGGTAATTATGAACTTATTTTATTAGTAGGTAAGTAACATGTTCTATTTTACTCAGTTTTTTCAGTGAAAAATGTATCTTAGGGACTAACTCTGGATTGGACTGAATGTCCTCTCGTACCTAGAGTTTTCACAAGTAGAGATTGTTGTTGTGTACACTAAGGACTTTTTGTATATCTAGATAAATATTTTGAAAGAAATATTTTGTGACGCAAAAGCTTGAAGGCACTGGGAAGGAACGTTCATGGTCCATGCCGGCACACTCAATTTTTTGTATGATGTTTTGCAAATAAAATATTTTTTGCCTTCTCTTATTTCTCGTATTATTTGTTCTGTTTTCTTTTTAATTTCCATATGACATTAAATCTAACAAAATAATTAATAATAACAATAAATTATTAATAGTAATAATGACACAATTTGTGCCAACTTCGATTAGTTTATTAAAATAAATAATTTTACTTACCGGGTTCTGATACTTTGTATGAAACATCGCACGAACCATCTTTGCGGTCAGAAAAGTTGATCTCAGCTTTGCTGGGTCCTTCAACTGAAATGGCCAATTGACCACTGCCAGCTTCTCTTGTCCATACATTAAATTCGTTAAGTTCACCTTGTTCACCTCTTTCTAAGCCAGCACCTCCAGCTTTTACCAAATGAGCTCCGTGATCTCTGTATGGACCTACAGTAAATTGGAATGGAGAGCCTGAAAACAAAAGGAAGAATAAATATGTTTATAAACTTTTTACTTAAAAATAAATTATGAAGAAAATTAATTGACAAAGATAGCTTACCTGGAATATGAATGTCCTTGTATCTGACTGAGACAGTGTGAACTCCTAATTCTTTGGGTACGAAGTGGACAGCATATAAGCCATCTTTGACTTCATTAATTTCTGCATCTTCTGTTACACCACCAGGTGACGTTACTGTAGCGCTTAAATCAAATGACGTAATGCCTGAAGAAACAGATAAACAATTAAAAACATTGAAAAATTACTTATGTAGAAGGAAATAAGTATAACTGCAAGAAGCCAAAATTGGTGCAAGAAACCAAAGAGTAAATGGGTGTTAGTCAAATAGTGCTACGCAATTTAAAAAATAAGCTCTTGCAATAATCTAGGCCAAAACAAAATGTCCAGATTGTATGTTACACATTTATAAATACTGTTTTAAAACATACCAGGCATTTTGAATGTCAATTTACACTGGCTACCGACTTCTGTGACTGGTACAGCTTCCCTCTGCCTTTGGATCTTCTCACGTTGTCTGTTTGAACCTTCACCAGTGACCTATAAAATCAATATATAGGGGTCAACTTTCTGCAGTTTAAATCTCTAACATAATAATATAATGTTAATCTTGTATAAAGCAAATGGTGTTCGATTTATAGAAAATAAAAATTATTGATGCAGTTGCTGAGATTTACAAACTATGAATTAGGCAACCAGTATTACCTACTTAAGTTCTCAATTTGAGATCATAATATTAAAATGGACTGTTGAAGGAAGATAATTTATAGGACGATAGAATCTGTTGGAATTAGAGCATGGAGAAGAATTGTCAGAGAAAGGGGCGAATGGAGGACTGTTCTGAAGAAGGTTTTGGTTCATAACAAAGTGTGATGCCACCGATGATGATGAAGATTAAAGAAACCAATGCAACAACAATTAAAAACGATATAAATATAAGTATAAAGAATTTGACATTAACCAGAACCATTTTAAGACGAATACATTTAGACAATTCAAATTTTGAATACTACCTAACTGTAAAAAAATAACTAGTGATAACTGAATTAGCTGGGGAAGCTAAATAACAAAAGAGTTATACTTAAGAAATAGACCTAGTGACTATTTTTAACTTAAGTAACTATAAGTAACTTTTTTTAATACTGTACAGACTACGAGTTTACTTACCTTAACAGTGAATGGCGATCCTTCCAAATGATGGTCGGCGAATTTAAGATTTACAATATAATAACCAGGTTCAGTTGGTTTGTATGAAATGTTTAAAGTGCCATCGGTGTTATCATTACATTGTATTTCAGCTTTACTAGGTCCTTCAATTGATAGTGACAAACCACCAAAACCAGCGTTCCTGGTGTCAACGGTAAAGGTGTTATCTTGATGAGTTTTGCCTTCTTTTAGAGCACCACCAGTTACTTTAACTTTTTTGGCGTCTCCTACTTCTCTTTCACAAACATTAATTTTGAACGGGGAATTCGTAATGTGGTTACCCATTTTTTTTACACTTACTACGTGTTCTCCTATTTCCCTGGGGGTAAATGATATGCCAATGTTTCCTGTAGGAAGTCGCTTAAGGAAACATGGTTCTTCTAAACCACTGGGTGCTTGAATGGAAGCATTAAGAGATCTGATATCTGCATCAGAGATTTTACCACCAGGTAAGGATACTTCGCTACATGAACCGACAGAGATTTGGTTCCTTTTTCTGCCCTCTCCAGTGATCTTAGCGTTGAATGGAGATCCTGTAAGATATTTTACATTAATATTACAGTAATAAACTTTGATCAGATAAAAGGCATATATCGAGCACAGTTTAATTAAATCTTGCCCAAGTACTTTCGATCCCTAGATCATCTTCAGGGGCATTTCGTCAATTGTGGCCTATCCGGCAAGAACAAGATGTCATAAACATATAATTGTACATTACACTACACTACACTACACTTTGTAGTGTAGTGTAATGTACAATTATATGTTTATGACATCTTGTTCTTGCCGGATAGGCCACAATTGACGAAATGCCCCTGAAGATGATCTAGGGATCGAAAGTACTTGGGCAAGATTTAATTAAACTGTGCTCGATATATGCCTTTTATCTGATCAAAGTTCATTTATTCGAGCATTCAACCTTATATTTATTTATTACAGTAATAGTTAAAAAAATGATAAATGTATTAAAAAATTTAGACCACAGATGCAGAAGCTCTAGATGGACTGGACTAGAAGAAATTAGGGGAGGTCTGTGGTCAACTTTGACGAAGTCAACGTCGACCTAACTTAACTTAGACGAGGTCTAAGTTAAGTTAAGTTAAATATTATTTAAAATTTTTAATTCTCTGAAGAAGGTGAAAATAGATGGTTATTGTTATTAGAATATTATCAATTTTATGGATAGCAAATGTTTAGCAACTAATACTGAGAATAGCATAATAGCGTAAAAGCACAAAATATATGAAATACAGTCAACTTCCATTTATCCGTAGGTTTGAGTGGCACGGTTGTCGCAGATAATGAAAATCGTGGATAAGCCCTAACTAGAAGTCAAATACATAAATGCAAAAAAATAAAATTTAGTTTCACCTAAATGGTATTTTGGTAACAGTTTTCTCCATCACTTCACAATTATTGAAGACTTTACAGACTCCATCGCAGATGCGATTTCGTAAATAGAGTCGAGAATAGTGAATGACTTCCAAAATTCTTTTAAGTCCTACCCTTCTTCAATTTTTGAGCGAAGTAACTTTGTTCTGTAGTTTCTATTCATAGATGCAATGACGCCTCGGTCCATAGGTTGAAGTAATGCAGTCGTGTTTGGGGGCAAACATTTGGCAACTAGTTTTCAGTTAACAGACTTAAGCATATGCGTTTCAGGATGTGAGGGGGTGTTTTGAATTAATAACACAGATTTTTGTGGCAAATTAATTGCTTTAAATGTTTTATGAGTGTTTCTGACTTGTGGTACTCCTCGAAATCACTTTTAAATCCCTCAGCTCCCTGTTGGTCACTCCTGAGCTTCTTTCCATGAAGTCATATCACCTTTATCCCATGACGTTGCTTAAAGCAAGTCAACCAACAAGATGATGTATCAAAATCCCCTTTGAAGCACAACATGTCAAAAAACTGGTTTACTTTTACAGCAATTATTGGACTTGATATTGGTGTTCCCATGTTACGAACTTTGGCTATCCAATCTACCAACGCCCTCTCTAATTCTACGTAAGACGAAGTTTTCATTGTTTTTCTTTTCTTCATGACAGAAGATCCTTCTGACATTGATGAAAATGAAAGAAGTTTGTTCTTTTGTTTTAAAATGTCTCGCACTGTCGACTTACGGACACGGTACTGAAGGCGCATAAGTTTACGGGATGTACCATTTTCCATTTTACTTATGAGTTCTAACTTTTGATTAATCGTCGACATAACTTTTCTTCATTCCTGGGACATGGTAAAAAAACAATAAAAAATGCACTGTAGCTCAACTAATGGTCAACTGAACGAACTGCTAATTAACACAAGCAAGTTAACAGCCCTATTTCACCACTGTCCAGCAGTTATGGTTAAGGTCTTTGTTTTACCCCACCGCGGACAAACAACTCTATCGTCTATTATAACAAATAAATAATGAAATTAGCCAATCGTCTTTGTTCATTACTTTACATTGTTAAGATTTGATTTCACGTACAGTGCGTCTGTGCATCCGCTTATACATATTTCGGCCTAATAGGCCTCTTCAGAACGGCTTTCACAGTCGCTCTGAACGTGAAAATAAATCATTTATGTCTTAGGAAGCAACTCTAACATGGCTTCGTATAGACGCAAATAGCGACATCTGATATTAAAATCCGTAAACTAATTTTCGAAACCAAATTCAGAATTTTGCTTTAATCTGTGCCTTCTAAGAATTGCAAGGCAAAACAGACGCACTGTACGTGAAATTTTCCTTTTTATTCCGATATACTCGGTACGAGTACTAGAAACCAATTCGCTAAGAATTTTGCTTAGTTGAGGAAATATGTTGTGGAATGCAATTTTTAGATTCCCCATGTCTCTAAAAACATCTTTATCAACGTCTGTTTTGCGTTGCGATTCTTAGAAAGCACAGATTAAAGCAAAATTCTGATTTTGGTTTGGAAAATTAGTTAACGGATTTACAATTTTTTTATATTATAATTGTAATAATAGTATATATAATATACTATAATAATAATAATAGTAATAATAGTAATCTAATTTAAAAAATAATAGAGTTTTCATTAATATTTAAAAAAGCTCCTATAGAGTCGCGGATAAACGGGAGTTGACTATAAAGAAGATGACCAAGCAGCCACAGATTGTAATGTGTAGATTTTAACAGGAATGATTTTTTTATTTGTTTTTTTTTTGAAGAAACATTACTTACCTTTGATATGTTTGTCTCCAAATCTAACCGAAATCTTATACTCTCCAGGAGCTGTGGGAAGGTACGATACCGAAACGGTACCATCTTTGTTGTCATGACAGCTGATTTCAGCTTTACTAGGACCTTCTACGGCCATTGACAAGCCTCCAGCTCCCGCTCCTTTGGTGGAAATAGTGAAGTTGCTGGGTTCTCCAGTAACGCCATGGGTAAGGCCGGGACCATACGCAGTTACGTAACCAGAACTAATTGAGTCTACATGGATTTTGTAGGGCGAACCTTGTACATGTTCTCCATTGAATTTCACAGCTAATTCGTGAACACCTAAAAAAATGGTAAAGAACGTTTTATTGCATTTGTGTCGTCAATATAAAAGTATTTGCAATGTTTTGTATGGAAATATTGAAATAATTGGATATAATACAAGCAAAACTCTTACTTGAGATTGAGACTAACAGATCTAATTTTACGAACGAATACAATTTAAAAATTGTTACACATTAAAGTAAATATTTGCTTGATAAAAAAACAAATGAACGAATCTTACCTTCTTCACGAGGATCGTATTTTATAGTTACAGTACCATCACGATTGTCTTCGATAATTGGTTTGTCAATGTTTCCGCTGGGCATCTTTATTTCGGCTAGAAAAAAAATTTAAACGTTAGTTACAGTATATTCGGTTTGTAAGTGGATATAAAATGTTCACAAACAATTTAACTGAGATTCCTAGTTTACTTGTATAGTTTGATTTCTATGTTTTACTGATTAACGAGAAGGGCTTTTTGTTCAAAGTTTTTTTTTTACTGAAGACTGAAGCCAAGAATTATATATCAATTAAATATAAAAAATTAATGGTAAGTATTATATGACTATGAAACCGAACTATTAAATTTTTACCTTTATGAGACTGGACATAAAAAGAGGACAGGAAAGTCAGAGGTTCGAAGTCAACTCCAAATCCCTTTCCTCCCACTGGAATCGACGGTACGTTTCTCAGTACAATAACTTTTTCGGCGTGGTCGTATATGGAATGGGTCACGGTCTTTAAATAGTCATCCACATAAAGTGTAGCTAGTTGTTCCCAAGTTGGTTCTTTTGGGGTGTTTATCCAAGAAAACATTGTCTAAAGACAATTTTTAAGCACATTGGGCTCTAGTACTTTGAAAATTGTTTCGGCTTCAGAAATTTTTTTGTGTACTGGTATTTTATATAAATTTTATTACATATTTTAAATATTAGATTTTGCAAACTAAGAACTTACACCACAGAAAGTTATTCTAAGAATAGAGTAAAAATGAACGATGAAAAAGTAACGATTTCCCCAAGACACTCTTCGATACAGCTGATTTTGATAAATTTGGTAATAACAATATGTTACAAACAAAATATGCAAAAGATTAAATGTCATTTTTAAGAGCAGAAAATTATATGGAAAAGTGACATAATTTTATTAAAAAAGCATAGAAAATCCTTTAAAATGGCAGTTCGTAAAATATTTTTTGTTAATTCGTTGCTGAATTATTGCAAAAATAGCTTCAAAAGCCGATTTTTTGAAAATTATTAATAACTTTTCCAAAAATGCACAAAAAACTTTTTTAATTTCTTGCTAGAATTGGGAAAATATCACAAGTATTCAGCTATAATTTCAAGAAGTTTTATCTAATAGTTATTGCAAAACGGAAATTTTTTATCCCAGAAAGCTTTTATAACATTTTTATGCATAAATTCGTCTACATGAATTCTGAAACACCAACTTAAAGAGAAACGCTTATATTATCAAATTAATTAATTTAATGGGTTATGAGATAATGGCCAACTTCAATATTTATGTATTACACTTATAAATAAAATCTTTTAATAATAAATTTTACAAAATTTTTTTTTTATTTAAGAATTAAATCTATACGTGTCAATTTTTACAACTACTGTTTCTCAAAAACATTACATTTTAAACAAATTAATTGTTATAAACTTTGTATAATTATAAATAAAAATTATGAAATTAATCGGTATATATAATTAACATTTTACAATTTACATACTTAATTTTACTATATTTATTTATAATTATACAGTTTATAACAATTAATTTGTTTAAAATATATTTGTATGGTTTTTCAGTCAATAAAAGTAACTGCAAAAATAACAAGCATAATTCAAGAAAAATTAACACGTATAGATTTGATTTTCAAATAAAACACTATTTTTTTTTGAAAAATTTATTGTTAAAAGATATTATTCATAACTATAATACATAAATACTTAAGTAACCTATTATTTCATAACTTTTTCTATTAATAATAATAACGGGAAAGTAATATTTTGCAAAATAAATATTTATTTTAAATTGTTAAACAAATTACTCGGTTAAACAAACAATTCACAAATTAACTAATTGAATTTTTATAATCTATGCAACAAGGTACCAAAAATTAAAAAAAAAACATAAATTTTCCTTGATTAGAATCGGAGATATTGTGACTTTTATAAATTTTAACTTATAAATTCAGGTTTTGAAATAGTAAAATCGATAAATGTAAAAAGGCTAACTTACGTTCTACGTTAGTTAATGAATATGTTGCATACGAGAATAATATACAATAAATTACATTTTATTTGACGTTTTTTATTTTATTTACAATTGTTGTAATTAAAAAATCAAGTTCGAGCACTAAAATACGACTCTAATAAACTTCAAGCAAAAACAAACGATATACTAAAAATTTGGCATAAACACTATATACAAAAATTTGAACCAAATGAGGAATATGACGGAAAAAATAGGGAAGATATGAATGACGGCTAGGAATTTTCTGAGCCAAGCAGTATGGAAGAATTGGAAAAGGCAATAAAGAAGCTAAAGATAAAAAGCTAGCAGAAGTGACAATTTTGACCTGGAGTTAGTAAAGTACATTGGACCAGAAGGAAGGAAATGGCTACTAAATATCCTACAAGTAGCCTGGGATAAAAGGACAATATCAGAGGAATGTGAAGTAAATATGGTCCTTCTGATCAATAAAAAAAGATGATACAACCGACTGAAGAAATTTTAGAGCTATTTGCCCGTCATCTGTTGTTTAAATTATACACTAGAATTGTAGAAAACAGACTGAGACATATGGTGGAGAGCAGAATGGAAGAAGAATAAGCAGCTTTTAAAAAATAGAGAAAAAAATAGAAATAGTAGAAAAACTATACCTGACATGCCTTTAATTTCATACGAAAAGAGAGTATATATGGAATTGCCTAGAACAACTGCAAGTACCAAGGTACATAATAGAAATAGTCAAGAGTATCTATGGAACAGTAAGAAAAATGAGAAATGGAGAGAATTTTTTTTTGTTATTTCATTTTATATTCTTATATACATCTAATGGTTGTTTTTCCTATATACTTAAATGTAGTATTTATCTGCTGTAATCATATTACAATACTGTGGTCAAAAATGAATTAATTTGTGACCACGAATTTTTTTGTTTAGATTTTTTCGCGTAGGTATATCATTGCTGCTTTATGTGTTTGTGCTCTGCACATTTCATTTAAGATCCTGCTACCAATGACGTTAACCAAGTAT
This sequence comes from Diabrotica undecimpunctata, assembly GCF_040954645.1. NCBI lineage: Eukaryota > Metazoa > Arthropoda > Insecta > Coleoptera > Chrysomelidae > Diabrotica > Diabrotica undecimpunctata. The sequence goes on from NC_092812.1 coordinate 57,460,025, forward strand.
TTTTAAATTTTATAACTTGTTTAATATAAGTAAATTATCGGTATATTACTACTCTGTTGATTTTTTCATATTAAAATCCTCCTATTCATGACGTAAACTCCACGACATCTAAATTTAATAAATTATTTAACATTTCGATTATGTAACGCTAGTTTACATGTTTTTCACTTGTAGTTTTTCTTATATTTTTTTTTTCGAGTTACACTTAAGTGTTTGTTTACGGTATTTCATTTTTTATCGTATTTTTTATTTTCTCAACTTTTTCACTTATGCCTGTCGTTCCATTCCCCGTCTTTCATCCCCAGTTTTGAAATGGTTTCGCATCCTTCGTTTTTCAAGGACGTTCTAAATCGGCATTTTTTTTTCTACCATTGCTTTATTCTGTTATTTTTTTATCCATCTGCTGTTGCTAGTTTTTGTTAGAGCAAAATCGTGCAAACCGTTATATCTATGTAGATTCATACAAAAGTAAAATAAGAGCGATAAAAAAACCGTCGCCCGAATGGGACTTAAATAGTAAACAACTAGCTAATACGTAATACCAAAAGTCAAATTGTTTGGTCTTTGAAGATTAAAAAATACTTTCAGGCCTTTGTTTTTAAGCTATATAATTATAGGTATAGGCAAATAGATTTACAGTTTTCCAATTCCTTCAGAGTATCAAGTTAATAAAAGTAAACAATATTCTAAAAAACTAAAGCCATCGACCTGATGCATTTTTTGAATTAAAAAAATGTTTTTGTGTGAAGAGATTCACTTTTTGGCTCCGCTTCTCAATGTTGTACTTTGAAAAACAAGCTTTGGCATATTTCAACTGCGAATATTTATCTACAAAAAGAATGGCTGTGAATGTTTGACTTATTTATGATAAACACGGTTTAAAAATATTTATACTTATTAATATCAACGATCATTTCTCTAATGCTTCTTATTGGTAGTGCTAAAAGATTTATTGCTGTGTTGAGTGACGTGGAAATTCACATGAGTTGCTTTAGATAAACTGTTAAGTAGTCGAATATAGAATAAATACTATTAATTCGGGGAAATACGATTTCTCTCGGGACTATGACAAATTCAAGTATCTGAATTTTTTTTTAATTATCATAAAACCAGAGATAAAGAAACTTACAGTATTATAAAGTTCATTGAAATTTTTTGAACACTTAAATTTTTAGTTTCCCCTACTAATTTTCATTTCAGCCTCAATTTTAACAATCACTTTTTTCACTCACACTCACAAACTTTTTTTGATAAAAATATTGATAGCTTAATTCTTAAACTTTCATGTTGTATGCATAGAGTTACCGTATCTTCATTATTTTATGACTAATGTCATTGCAAAACAAAGGTCTCTGAAATGAACAAATAGAATTGCTGTTAAACTAAATGATGGATCGATCTGAAGCTTTGAGGGTTTGTTAAAGATTACAATACTCAACTTTGAGTGTAATAACAAATATCTAGGTTGATTTTTTACAATAGTTATAAACAATTAACAATTTTGCGTATTTTGCCGTTTTCGAAGAAACGAATTCATTTTACAAATTTTAGCAATCGCTTTTTGGTGTTCACTGTATCCGTCATCGTCATTCAGATGTGCTTAACTCCGCCTCTGGCAAGTGCTGGGCGGATCACGTACCTTAGTAACTACCAGTGCCGGTCTCAAGCACAGACAAACGAGGAGGCTTGGATGACAGGCTAGTAACCTATCACCGAAAAAACAAACATTACTAGGAACCGGAAAACAAGCCTCGGAATGGACGGATATTAAGGATATATTAATATTTGGGACTTGGAACGTTAGAACTTTGAATATACCAGCAGCGTTGAGTGCCTTGCTCAGTGAATTGGAAAGATAAAAGATTAGTTTGGCACCAATTTAGTAAACAAGGTAGCTAGGGAAGGGTATCCAGGACACAAAAAGACACACAATTTTGTCAAGTCGATTAGATACAGGAAATAAGGACTTCCGGGTGGCATTTATAGTCGACAATAAATTGAAACACCTTATAACAGATTTTTAAGCACTTAATCAACGAATTTGTAGGACGCGAATAAAGAATGACTTCCTCAAATTTTCCATAATAAATGTTTACTGCCCAATAAATAAGATGAGGATACCAAAGTAGCTTTTTACCAATTACTAGAGCTTACATCAGTTCTACCATATTTCCCCACAAACACATACACAAAGACATCTGGATATACCTTGGAGGATATGTTGTAAACCCAATAGACCACGTCTTGATCTTCTTCTTTAAGTGCCTTCTCCCGATCGGAGGTTGGATATCATCATCACTATTTTTACTCTATCTACTGCTGCTCTGAAGAGTTGTATAGAAGTGCATTTAAACCAGTCCCTTAAATTCTTTAACCATGACACTCTCCTTCTTCCTATACTCCTTCCTCCTCTTATCTTTCCCTGTATTATCAGCCTTAGCAGTTCATATCGCTGTCCCCTCATTACGTGTCCCAGATATTGTAACTTTCTTATTTTTATTGTGTTTATTATTTCGCATTCTTTGCCCATTTCTCGCAATACTTCCATGTTAGTTTTCTTCTGTGTCCACGCTATTCTAAGCATCCTCCTGTAACACCACATTTCAAAGGACTGTAACTTATTTATGTGTTCTTGCTTTAATCTCCAGCTTTCAAGTCCATATTGCAGTATCGAAAACACGTAGCATCTCAGTGCTCTTACTCTCAGTTCTAATCTAAGGTCTTTGTTGCAGAGAATTGTTTTCATTTTTACGAACGCATTTCTTGCTATTTCTATCCTGGCTCTTATTTAGGTTGTTTGATCATTATTGTCTGAAATCCAGGTTCCTAGGTATTTGTATTTATCAACCCTTTCCATCGATACATTTTCCAAATGTATGTATGTTGATATATTTGTTTTCTTTGTTATTATAATGCATTTGGTCTTTTTTATATTCATTTTTAGTCCCTATTTTTCACAGAAACTGTTTGTTTTGTTTAGCAGTAATTGGAGTTGTTCAGCAGAGCTTGCCATAATCACGGTGTCATCTGCATATCTTATGTTGTTAATAGATCTTCCGTTAATTATTATTCCTTCACTTTGAGATAGTAATGCTTATTCAAAAATGGCTTCACTATATACATTAAATAGTAATGGGGACATAATACATCCCTGCCTAACTCCTCTCCTGATTTCAATTTCTGGACTGGGTTGGTTATCTATTACGATTTGTGCTCTTTGATTCCAGTAGAGGTTTGTTATTATGCGTAAGTCCCTATGGTCTAGTGTCTATGTTTTTTGTCTTTGGAAGTCTTGATAGAAAAGCGATTAGCAGCCAGCATTTTGGACGTAAAAAGTAGACGTGCATGCTGCGGCTTAGACCGCCTAGAAGTTAAGGTACACTTCATATGTAAGATCAGCTGACAGGCAAAGGAAAATCAATCAAGAAAAGAATTTTAGATCTTGAAAAACTGTAAAGACTCGAAACGCAAAAGAAATTTGAATAAGCAATAAAAAAGGAAGCTAACTAAATATGAAACAAATGAAGAGAGAACATTAACAGACCAGTGGAACCTAATAAGTAGAATCACATTAACTGCAGCAAAACGGATGCTAGGAACTAATGAAAGGAAAGATGACCAACGCTTTGATGAATGTAAGGCGGCAATTTGAAGAACGAAATGAAGCACATATTTGACAAAACGAACTAGAGAAAGAAAAATGGTACTTGAAAACAAAAGACAAGACGAATAGCTGATAAACTGTGTAGACAAAATAAGAGAAAACACAAACAAACAATCTAAACAAACTAAAAACTAATCTGAAAAAATAGAAACTTGTAAAACATATTTTGACAAACTGCTGATTAAAAACTCTCACAATAATGATGTATAACACACAAAAAATGAACTATTGGAAGAATCGGAAAATGAAGAGAATGAGATATCAAAGTCGCCAACGTTAAAAGAGGTTAAAAGGGCAATCAAACTGCAGAAAAATTCCATTGGAAGGCACCGGGATGTCATGGAATACCCACAGAATTGGTCAAGTTCTCCCTTAAACGGAGAAAGGTAAATAACAAAAAGGATATCTGAGGTTATACACAAAATATGGAGACAAGAGAAAATACCAAAAGAGTGGAATAAGAATATCATCTGCCCAATCCATAAACTTTTCTGTCAAAAATATAGAGGAATCTCCTTGCTGTGTTGTAGATATAAAATATTCGCCAGTATACTTAACCATAGACTACAACCCCTCGCAGAAAAGATCATCGGAGAATATCAGGCAACTATTAAGCAGGATTTAAGCAAAGCCTAGGAACATGACGTAGATGTCTATAATACTTTTGCCTACGAGTATGAGTCAATAAACAGGGCACATTTATACAAAATATTAAGTGAATTTAAAATACCGCATAAAGATATAGTCACAGCCACAGTGTTTGGCTATTTTTGTTGATATTTCGACTGTATATGTAATCGAGCAGAAGGTACTGGGTTTTTTCTCTGGTGATGGAAATACTAATTTCAGGGCTTTCTTGTGTAGTTTTTGATTTAAAATTTTATTAATTGTTTGTTCGTTATATCCATTGTTTACTGCTATTTGCTTAATGATATTTAATTCTGTTGTATTTTGACATCTATTAGACACTTGCAGTGGGCGGGTCATCTAGTTTGAGCTAGAACAAGTGAAAGCTACCATGTACAACGTATTCTATTGGCGAAACCCCACAAACAAGACGAAGAGGCTGACCAAGGTTCAGATGATGGAATGGTGTAGACCTGGACGGCATAAACATTGGTGTTAACTAACAACTGACAAACTACAATAAATAGACACGAATGAAGGAGTAAGCTTAGAAAGGTCGAGAGTCAACTTGAGCCGTAGTACCAATGATGATGAATTTGTGTTTTAAGAAATTTATGTTATGTTTGTGTGGCTCTAGATTAACTGCTTCTTTTAACCTATTTTTAAAATTGTTTTGTGTTTACATATCTATAACTTAAGCTAAATAGTGTCTTTATTTTTAGTTTTTCCTTTATGTTGTGTAATACATTGTCGTTTTCTTTAGGTAATTTAAGGCTTATTTATGATGGAAGCAGCTCAAGCTATTTTTGTGAGACTGAAATAGTCTGAGGTATGCACATAAAAAATCTCTCTGAATTAATTATGTTATTTTTGTCCCTCTTCGTCACATTTACTAGACGGCTCAATATTTATTCAGGCGGATTTTATAAAAATATTACAAGAAACAAATGTAGGTACATCGCTCGTTAAAAAGAAGCATAAAATATTTTATTTGGTGTCTTCTCGAACTCGCTTTCAAAACTATTTTTATGCCGAGTTTATTACTCATTATATTTAATGATTTGACACTTAACAGTTATATCGATTGTGTACTATCATCAGTTAGAATTTGGCAAACAGCCTAAGATCGGTTTTTTTTTGAAAAGACATGACATTATAGAAATTCCGCATTCCTATAATAATAGTTTAAATTACTATGGTTGTTCGGTGGAACCGTGTTTTATATGAGTATAGTTACATCTTATCACTATTAATAAGTATTTAATTTAATTAATGCCCTTTTAGATTTGAAAAATTTTTAAGTATGCAAAACTTTATGTTGGCTCTGCATACTTTTGAAAATTAATAACTTTTTTTCGAAAATTTAGATTGCCAAATTACACTGGGGTGTAAAGTTACCCGAACACTCAATTTCTTTTTTTTTTTGTTGGTGTTTAGATCAAAACTTGTTTAATTTGTTTGAGTTGTATTTTATGTCTTGTTAGCGATAACTTTTTGTTCTTGTTTGAACCTGTTTAGACCTTTTGTGCGTACAACAACACTTTTACACATACGTTTTGTTATTAATGTGAAACAGTGGCTTAGTATTAATTTAAGTTTATTGTGGTACTGTACTTGATTATAATTTCGGCTGTAGGTTTTTGTATTGTCTCCTGTTTAAAACTTGCATTAAAAAATTATGACACCAGAGGAAGTATGTTGTTGTTTGTTTGGGTTTATATGACTGCGGACACTAAATCCATTCGCCAATCTTCCAATTTTTACTCATTTTTTCATTAGTCATTGTTTCTTATACAATCTTATCCTAAATCTATTACTAAGTAAAAGAGAAAGTAGAACAAGCTGTTGCTTTACAGGATGATGGACGGAGAATTGGTTACATTGCAAATGCTTTAGGAATTTCTCGTAAGTACAGTGTTTGATGCAATACAAAGATTTCGGGAAACATGGCAATACACCAGGAGGCCAGATTAAGGTAGACGAAGAACCACAAGCCACTTTAAAGATCGCTTTCTTATACATCGATCGATCGTACAATATATCAGCACCAGTACTTGTTCAACGATTAAATGATGCCCATAGAAACACAGTTTCCGTTTATACCGTTCGAAGACGCTTAAATGAATATGGATTAAGGTCCAAAATACCCGTCACGGGACCTCTATTAACAGCAGATCATCGGAGGCAACGTTTACACTTCGCTCGTGAACATCTTAATTAGGGTGTTGACAATTGGACTGCTGTGCTTTTCACAGATGAATCAAGATTTAACAGATGCTCATCAGATGGGCGGCCTAGGATATGGAGAAGAGCTGGTGAACGTTATCAGTAATGTGGTTTTACTCCGAGAGTTCAATTTGGTGGAGGTGGTATAATGGTGGTATAATGGCATTTCCCTAGAACGTATACAGAACTTGTTACAATTCAAGGGGACAATTTGGACGCTCAACTGTATATTCAGCAATGTTTGTAGGTTACAAAAACGTTCGAAAAATACTCGAAATAATAGTCATATTTAAAAATTGTTAAAGAAGGAGCGAATTTTCCTTCTGCATTAACTGTGAAAACCGTAGTTACAATTTCCTTATTTGATGAAGTTCGTTCATCACGGATTTTTTCCTCGCGGTCCAATTACAGTACTACTTTTTGGAGCTAAACATAAACATGTTTGGTAGCACTCCTATCGCTTCAATTTATACGAACATCCGAACCATTTACGTATTTTCACTTTAGTTACTGCGCCTCTACGACCATGAATGTATTCTGCTTTCTCCTGGGAAAAATTGTCTTGTGCCCGTTAAGGAAGCTGTAATACCTTTTTTGTCATGGCGACCATTGACAAAAGGATTTAAATATTTGCCTCTCGAACAAGTTTTTGCACAGAACTCAATAACCGGGCTTTTCCAATTGGAAACCCCATTCTAGCACAAGTTAATATCCATTTAACTAGGAGGTCTTGTCTCCTTTCCCAAGTAAAGTCGAATCTGGAGAATTTCCAAAAAGACGAAAGACTCATTGGATTTGCGATGGAGAAAAACATGGTTGTCAGAAGCACACAACTAAAACGGAAAGAGATATACAAAAGTACGTGGGTCTTTCTAGATGAAAAGACGGGGAAAAAGATAGATAATATTATGACTGAAAGTAGATATATGAATACCATTCAAAAGGTAAGAAGTATAAGAGGAGCTGAAATCGATTCAGACCATTACCTCATTAAAGTCATATATGGGGGGAGGAAGAAAGAAAAAGTGAAAATGAATAATAAAACGAGGAGAAAGTATAATAGTAAAAAAGCCTGGCAATAAATTAAATCTGTCGTAGGAGAAGCTAGCGAGAAAATAGTTAAAGGCGACTTCAAGCAAAGTAAAAATAAAGATTGGTTCAACGAAGAGTGTTAGGTGGTAGAAAAGAAACAAAAGAAGACCAGACAACAATTATCAACAGATAATAGAACCAGATCTGACCAAACAACTACTAAAACTAATCCAAAAAATAATAGAACAAGACAGAATTCCTAAAGAATGGAGATCAAGCATCCTAATACCACTCTCCAAAAAGGGAAACAAATCGGACCGGGAACATTACAGAGGAATTAATTTATTAAACACAACACTAAACTATAACACTAGCGATAACAAATGAACTGAATGTAATTATAACACTAGCAGAAGAAAAACAAGGTTTTAGGTCGGGAAGGTCATGCACCGACGAAATATTTATAATGAGGCAAGTGCAAGAAACATCATTAGAATACAATAAACCGGCATATCTATGTTTCGTGGACCTTAAGAAGGCATTTGACCGGGTCGAATTAAAGGATGTTATCCACTTATTGTAGGTACGCAAGAGAGATACCTTTAGAAATAATCAAAATTATCGAAAATATCTACCAAAACAATACAATAAAAGTAAAAGTAGAAGGGGAACTAACTGACCCTATTGAAGCTGGCTGTAGGATAAGACAGGAAGATTCCCTGAGTCCTCTATTGTTCAACCTGATTATGTAGAAGAAACTGAAAACTAGAAGAACTAACTGACCCTATTGAAGCTGGCAAAAGGACAAGACAGGAAGATTCACTGAGTCCTCTATTGATCAACCTGATTGTGGATGAAATGATAAAAAAATAAGAGGATACCAAATGGGAGAAAAAAAAATTAAAATAATCTGCTATGCAGACGACGCAATGCTACTCTTTCAAAGTGAAGATAATTTACAACGTACGCTGCACCAATTTAATCTTACAAGAGTACCAGGTTGGCTTTAGAAAGGACAGATCTACTATAGATCAAATCTTCTCCTTAAATAAGATACAGACAACTTGTTACAAAGGTAAAGTTTATCTGCACGTTTTGTTTTAAGTTTTTAAACAAGCTTATAAACAAGCATCCACTACATCATTTATCATAGTGTTAGAATGCACAATCATGAAAAATGAGCACCAGTGCTTAGCATTTGCTGATGATCTAATAACCTTAACAAGAACTGCTAAAGAATTAAGAACAGTGGTGAAGAAAATTATTGAAGAAGCAACTACGTAGGGATTGGAGCTAAATGAAGACAAAACCAAAATATGATCATCATGAACAAATAAAGAAAATTCTAGTGTGAGGTCTGTAAGTGGTAAAAAGTATACTTTTAAAAGGGTGGACAATTTTGAACGACTGGGTGTAGTATTTAATGAAAATAAAAAAGAGCTATGGGAACTCCAAGTCAGAATAGCGAAAAGCAATAAAAATTTAGGCAGTTTAAGAGCCCAAATAATTTGAAAATACGTTTCTAGACAAGGCAGACTCCGAATATATAAAACAGTAATTACACTAAAAGAAATATATGCCTGCGATGCATGGGCATTAAAAGAAGGAAAAGGATGCTCTGGAAAGTTGAGAAAGGAAAATATTGAGACGCGTATTCGAAGGAAGGGAGAGAAAAGACGGGCGGGAGAGAAGAACCAATAACGAATTAATAGCTTTGTACAAAGAACCTAGCATCACCAGGTTCGTCAAGTCGCAAAGGATCAGATGTGTCGGATATATAGAAAAAATGGCAGCGAACAGAAGGCCTAAACTAGTTATAACCAACAAACCAATCGGTCCCAGAAGAAAGTGGTGGATCAATAAAGTGGAGGAAAATCTTAAGCACGTGATGGTGAGGACTGGAAAAGTAAATCTCAAAACAGAAGTGAATGGAGAAATATTGTTCAGCGAATCCTTTAGAGCAGTTATTACTCTAACTAGTTAATTTATTGATTTATAAAAATGGTCTTAACGACCTGTTTTGCTTAAAAAATATAATAAACTTAATATTTAGCATTAAATTAGTTATTAGATTTATTAGTAATATCTGAAGAAGTTATAGTTTTCCATTTTACATTTTAGAAGAGCTATAACATATTATTTACTGACTCATATACCAAGCTGTCTATTAAAGATAATAAACAAAGTATTCTGAAAGGCTGTGAGTTCTTAATTATTTCGAGAAAAGAATTTTAAGTAATTAAAAGCCTCTTTACAAAAAATAACAATCAATGGATGTTTCAGCCATTAAGCGTTGATCTACAAAACTAAAAGGAATAATACATAGCAGTTGATCGGCGGCATTTTGGCACCTGCCGTAAACGTAAGACATGCCAACATCATACATAAAAACTTGCTTACTAGCTATCAGTTTTATATTTCTAAAATTGAGGCGATTTAAGAAAAGTTGGCGTCCGGGAGTTTATTAAATATATTTAATAAACTCATAAATAATTTTACAACCGCCGTCACAGGTTGGCGCTAAATTTATATCAGAAAACGTGATCCGGATACTCTAGCGATCTAAAACTAAAAATTATATTGATAGGACATGCTTTTAACTGCTTATGTTACGAAAGCTTTTATTCTAGTTTTTAACTTTATTAAATTAATTAGTAAAATACGAATCAAATCAGATGCGCGGAAAAATCTTAATACTAAGCTTAAGATCAATTGCTATTGAAAGACATACAAGAAACAATAGCTACGAACGAAAAAGATTTTGATGGGAATGGATTATTTGAAATTAAAAAATAAAACAAGAAAATTATGTAGAAATGCATTAAAAAAATATTTTGTCAGCTTATTAAGCGCTGAGTTTGATAAAGCCAGCAGAACGTACAGCGGTAAAGTACAGCACCTGTGGATAAATTGATAAAACTGCACAGTCGTTTCAAAAGAAAAAATAAGTCAATGAAATTGTGGGAACAGATGATATACCTGTATGACCAGTATCAATAAAAGTAATTTGATTTAGAGGTAAAATACATATACGGATTTTCTACGGCTATCACCGCCTCTCGTTCCGATTTTTCCTGTTTTTTGTCATCAGAAAGTTTTTCGTTGTAATTATTTTGTCCTCGATACCGTCATACCCCAGTATATATGTAAAGAAATCAACGATTTTACGTAAAAATCTTATACAGGTTATTGAAGGTTCTAAAAGATATATGAGGTATAGCTGAGGACACAATTTTCTAGGTGGAAATAGCGAAAATCCATCACTGCGTGGAAGAAATTGAAAGGTAGAAAATAATGCAACGTTCAAGGCAGCGCTTAATTCTGTAGAGGTAAATTCTAAGCTAGTATGGGATTTAGGGTGCCCTAAATAAACTAGGAGACCGTTGGAAGGTTGGGGAAGTCTGGGTACTAGGGCACAAGCGTCATAAGGGCAATGAAAAAGCAGATGAAATTGGCAAACAAGGCTCATTAACGCCATTTGTTTTGACTAGAACTCTTCTGCGGCGTTGAAAAGGCAGTAACAATAACAGCTACAAGAAAGTGGGTAGTACATAAATATCTGGAATGGTGGAGCAATTGACCAGGACAAAGGCAGGCGAAACAGTTCATTATAGAATATTCGCCAAAATTTACAGCAGATGTAATCTAAGCAAAGACAGGAAGGTAGCCATAGTAGGTCTGTTAACAGGGTACTGTAAGCTGAATAGGCAGTTGAAGTTGATGGGATTGGCAGATGATTCAATGCAGATTCTTTCACCTAGACGAATAAACAGCAGAACAGATTTTATGAATGTGCCTGACAAATGAGGGGTTCTTTACATTAGGCGAAGAAAAGCCACCGGTGAAGCTTTTAGACTTTTTAGGCTCAGGCTAGAGAATGCAATGTAGGATTAGAGGACCACAATATATCTAAAAAAAGTCGCAGTGGAATAGGCCAAATGTCACCTCATTAAATATATCTAGCCGATAACAAATCATTGAAGACGTATAGCTGCTTTTTCTTTGTTTTTATTTAAACAATCATAACAATTGAATAAATCATTTTGTGCATATAAAACATTTTGTATACATTTTAGAGAAAAATGGTTTAAATAAAAGTTGTAAATCCTAAAAAGTTCCTAATTTGCAAATTTCTAAATTAAAATCCATAAACAGTTGACCGAGATAATTGCAAAAAACCCTTATTTTTGCAATAATATATAAATGTTAATAACTTTGTTTTGTTGCATATATAAATGTAATAACCTACTTGAAATTATGCCAATTAATGAGTTATTGAAGTGTGCTAAATCTCAACTAGATCGACCAAATAGTTTGTAAGTTATTCAATTTGTTTTTCCCAGAGAGCAATTATTTAAACAACTGTACTTGCCCAAACAGTGATTCTAGAGGTTTTTATCAGATCGCAATAGTTTCATTGAGACTTCTAAGATTTAAGATTTAAGAATTGTATTAAAAGAAATTCAACATTTTATCAAAATTTATATTAAAAAAACATTTTGAAAAAGGGGGCTCAATTTTTAGCTCATAAACATTTATAATAACTTTGATATTTTTTATGTGATGTGTAAGTAGGCTCAATGAAAAGTTGGTGAAAAACCACAATTTCAAAAAAAAACTCAAACCTTCTATGACCAATAGGCAACAAAATAGCATTTTGTTGCCTATTGGCCGTATAAAACATTTTGTATACATTTTAGAGAAAAATGGTTTAAATAAAAGTAGTAAATCCCAAAAAGTTCTTAATTTGCAAATTTCTAAATTAAAATCCATAAACAGTTGACCGAGATAATTGCAAAAAACCCTTATTTTTGCAATAATATATAAATGTTAATAACTTTGTTTTGTTGCATAAATAAATGTAATAACCTACTTGAAATTATGCCAATTAATGAGTTATTGAAGTGTGCTAAATCTCAACTAGATCGACCAAATAGTTTGTAAGTTATTTAATTTGTTTTTCCCAGAGAGCAATTATTTAAACAACTGTACTTGCCCAAACAGTAATTCTAGAGGTATTTATCAGATCGCAATCGTTTCATTGAGGCTTCTAAGATTTAAGATTTAAGAATTGTATTAAAAGAAATTTAACATTTTATCAAAATTTATATTAAAAAAACTTTTTGAAAAAGGGGGCTTAATTTTTAGCTCAAACATTTATAATAACTTTGATATTTTTTATGTGACGTGTAAGTAGGCTCAATGAAAAGTTGGTGAAAAACCACAATTTCAAAAAAAAACACAACCTTCTATGACCAATAGGCAACAAAATAACATTTTTTATATATAATTATATATTATATATTTTTTATATAATACTTTTAGTCCGTCTCGGTATATGTCATCTATAAAATGGATCATAAAACTTAGATTTTGGTTTATAACCTGAATATTTTTCAGCAATTAATGTTAATAAACAATGGGAATGTAATAAAAATGCTATATTGATTCCTATTGGTTATAAAAGGCTATCTTTTTAAAGATTGTGTTTTTTACAATCTTTTCAGTGAGCCTACTTACAAGCGCGTGACATAAAATAATATCAAAGTTATTATAAATGTTTATAAGCTAAAAAGTTGGCCCTTTTTCAAACGGGCTCTGCAGTCGTCCTTAAACGAAGTTACCTGTCTTTTTTTCTACCTCATTTATATTGAGGTTCAGTTTTATTTGATTTCTGGCCCTTTAAAACTTCGATCTACTGCTTTTAGCTTTACTCTAGTGACCCCCATCACTGTAGAGTATAACGCTTTTATATACATAGATGGTTTTGTTTTCCTTTTGCTCGTCTTATATGTAACAAAAGAAGATAGAAGACTGGAATGTTTTTGGAAAATTAGCTCTTATATTGGACAACAAAAATCAATTTTTTATTTTTCGGTATATATATTTTTTCCTCATCATCCGGCTATTCACATACGCGGCTCAATCTTGCGATACGAACGGAGGAAATAATATCAAGACTTCAAGTAACATAAAGAATAATGGAACTAACAATATTAAATATAGCGTCAGAATAAAAAATCAGAAAATACTGAATAAGAAACAAACCAAAAATAAGAATCAACAAAAAGAGTTAAGTAACTGAAGTGTAAGTTTGCTGCAAGATGAGAGGATACCACATACAAAAAATTATTAAATGGAGACTATTATATAGGAAACGCAATCGATGAGTTTTAATACCAAATCATCAGAACACTTTAAACAGTCCTGTACCGATATTAATTTTGGATAATTCTAAGGGAATCCTAACAAAAATCGAAGTTCTTTGAAGTTGTAGTTCAAAATGAAACGTATTACTAACATGAGCAACGAAAAAATAATAAAAAACAAGTCTATCTACATAAAATACTTGTCTATGATATATATCTTAAAACCCCCGTCATAATTGGCTTAAACCGCTGTGTTCACGTTAAGGGATGATATTTTGAAATCTTTGAATAGTATAAACATAAAAAAGAACACTTACAATTTTTTTCAGTGAAAATAAGTAACAAATTTAATAAAAGATAATATAAATAAATGGCTAGTGACAAAGATTGATTTAAAAATAATTTATCTTAAAAATTTATCTGATGAATTGCTGGGATATCGCTAGGAAATTTTAAATATTCGACCTATCAACATTTACAAATCAGATCCATTAATTTCTTTGTCAGAATAAATTTATATAAAACAGTCCTGTATCTAGACAGTATTTCTAGTTTTTCACACCAAAGAGTTTCAATAGTCATTTTTTTAACTAATCAAATATGAATAATGTGTACATCGCAAAATTTGTTTTCCAATTATTTTATAAAATTAGGGAATACTTCACTTTGTACAAAAAATATTAATTTTATAAATTTTTTGTAAAAAAATTTCAAATGGCACAAACAATTTTTGTACGTACAACAGTTCAGAATGAAGGTGTTACTGAAAATGGAATGGAAACAATGGAACATACCATTGATAAAACCGTTAATGACTTTTTTGCCAATGAGATACATACAAATTGGTATAAAACATCACATTAAGTGAAAAGGTGTTTTTGTGTGAAAAGGTGTTTTTGTGTGAAGAGAGTTGGAAAAGAGGTGAAAAAAATGGACATAAAACAATGAGAAATACCTTTATTAGACCGGCAAAAGTTACGGAAAGCAGTAAACTAGCCCACGAGTCAGTTACGAGTTGTAGAAATTCAAAAGAAGAAGTAATGTTGTGTAATGTTAATCAAGATTACATTTTTAAAGGTCTTAAACGATGGACATATTATTGGTGAAATAGTATAGTTGCCCATCCACAATTCTATAGAACACCGTTGTAAAGGTATGCTAAAATTGACGTTAGAATTTAATATTGAATTAACATTGAATTAGAATTTTCGATATTTATAGAATGATTTACGTTAGCATTGATAACACATTGTATTAGAGTCAAGTTAATAGGTCATTGTATGAGAGTCAAGTTGAGTTCATAAATAAACTTTTTTCCACGGTTAGAAAACAAGAGTAAATCAGATGGAAGGGTTGCTAATAGATTCTTTTAAGGATTTAGTTATAGGGTATAAATACATGTACAATATATAATATATCCCAAAACAGGATAAATTTGCCAGATATATTTAATATGCTCTTAACGACAGCGTTTATAGTATTTTTGTATGAAGAATACGATTGCATATAGATGTATAACATATATCTTTACAATAAGTTCCAAAAAGATAATTTTTTTATAAATTGTTCAAATGAAGAACAATAAAAAAACCTAATCATTTTGTGTTTATTAAGAATAATGGATGTTAAGCCACTTAATGCCTGAGAATAAGTCAATTAAATGAAATTAAACTCTTGGTGAAAAAAAAAAAATAGAGAATGAAAATATATTTATACAAAAAAAATATTTTTTAGTTTAAATATATTTAAAACTATATATTATATTAAATATATTTATAAACTATATATAAAAGGTTTCATTATTGATCATTTAATCTAAAGAAATTAAAAATTTTTGAAATATATGAAATTTTTTTCAAAAATTTTGGTTTTGTCTTTATAACCAGAAAATGAAGAATTAGAATATTGTGCCAAAATGTTTGCCAAATTAGTCGTTAAATGCAGTTATATGTTTCAAAAGCGAGTTCTAAATTAATTAATAAGATTGCATAGCATGTTGTTTAAATATTATTTCTAAAAGTTGACCATTTCAGTTTTCATTTTTATCAATAATAAACAAGAAATTAAAAACAAAAATATTCTTTAGGGTAAATTTCATCACAAAATTATCTTAAATACACTACTAACTTGTAACCACCACTACACAAGTTTCTGCAAGCCGAAATATTTTCAAAGTCATCTTAATATGTTCTTTTGAAATCTCATACTTTACCTTCTTAAGGATATTAAATTAAAAAAAAATAAATCAGTTTCCTAACTGTGCTTAAATTCTCTGTGAAATTAAAGCTAGATCCACAAAAAACTACGAAGCACACTAAAACATGTCCTCACTGAGACCCGGACTGCGCGAATCAAAACTCCAGTCAAGACTGATTTCTGATCTTGAGAATCTTTGGTAAAGATTTTATCAGTGAGGTGGAAAAGTAGGAATCAGCACCGGACTCGCCGGGGAGTAGCGGGCGATGTATCTTTGGCTTATTTTAAGAAAAAATACGTAAATAGATCAAGAAAATGGCTTATTTTTTGGTTGTTTATGCCAGAAATGAATCTGCATAAAAACAAAATACTTGGTCAAGCTAATGGACGTACTTATTTTGATGTTTTTATGGAAATGTTATACATACTTTAACATTTGATACACTGAATGAAGATGTTTTTTAAACGTTTATAAACCCCGCCTTTTCTGTTTTTTAAGTTCTACAAGAATCTGAAACAAAAGCAAGAGGAACTGGTAGGACTCAGTGTTTATTGCAATTTCCCTTTTTCGTCTATCTGTCACATTAATGTTTTTATTCACAGTTTAAGAAATACATTCAATTTTTCTATAACTTTTTAATAAAGATCTTCATCATAGGAAGACTGGGTTTGTGTGACCTGCCAATCCCATTGCTTAATGACAGGAAAAATTATAGTAGCAACCACAACATAATTGTGGATTTAAAAAAAAACACTCCTAAACACACAACAATACTATTTCAACATATTATATGTTTTCTTTTAGGAAAAACATCCCAAAAAACAACCACAGACAGCATTAAAAATATACAGTAAAAGGTTTTAGTTGATTAGACGAATTAAATTAATTAAATGAAAATTGGCTTTCAAATTTTAAACGGACTGAAGGACAAAACAAGAAATAATGGTATACGAAGTAAAACAAGACGACCATTTAATATTTTCTTTAGTTCTGTTGATATCAGGAATAAATAAATTGATGATTTTTTAGGAAAAATTGTACGAAAAAATTTCGTGCCTGATCTGCCTTATGTATTCAGTTAAGATGTATTTTTTTATATTAAGGTGAACTTGACAATGTTAATAATTGTTCAAACAATTTACTATGTATTTTTATGTTATAAAATGTAGTATTTACTATGTATTCAAAGTACATAATTTCAATTTTTTTAAGAAGAAAAAACCCATTTTTGTTCCTGCTTAACAAATTTACAGAATTCTGTTCGGTCCTGGAAATGAATTTAATATAAACTGGGAAACTCACGAGTGTTGGAGCCTCGACAGCTGTGCAGAAGCATGCTAAATTAATAATATTTGACAGTCTAAAAATACCAAAATATGTTTTGATGTAAAAATTAGGTTGCGACTAGGATGGGGTTTTATTTTCGTTAAGTATTGAAATTAATATTTTGCGCAATTAGAAACCCAACTGCAGTTGTTACCTGGACAACTCCGTTGAAAGATTGACAAAGAATCTAAATGTTTTTGGGAACTTTTACGACAGGATGACACTTGGTATGTTAAAAACATATCATTTTAGAAATTTACTGGACTTAACTTCGCAGATTTTAAACTAAATCGTCAAAAACTTAATGTTTTAGTTAGTACACTTTACTAAACATTCAAATCAAGTAATAAACAGTTTTTCTACTTTTAAAATCGTTAAAAAGTTTTTTTACTAATCGTGTATTGAGCTACTAAACACTACAGCCCAAATTGACCCTTGGCCTCCTACAAACTATGCATCTAAAGACGGCCTCTCACCGTTCGTGGATGTCGGCTGTCGGGATGTTGTCTGGTTTACATCGGCAAAGAGAAACAGAAAATCGATATTAACAATAAAAAAAAACAACGGTTGGAATCCCACGTTACTGTAAAATTACCTACCCCAAAATGTAGGCGGACAATTCCGATGGTGAAGTTCCGATAGTGAAGAATTTCGAATCAATGGTTAAGTCTGTTGTACGCTCTCAGTGTTGGCGGTAAAAATTTTAGTAAGTTGGGTAATTTATACAATAATAAAAATAAGTCACGTCGGAATGTTTGATGGGGTTAGTATGTGCTATAAATCGCTTCCAATTTCCTTTAAACTGTGTTAATTTACCGACAAAAGCCGGAACAAAAGAATAAATAGACAGTTTTGCCCTATCCCAGAATCTTAATACAAATATTTAGGGTAAAAACGGTATTCTACGTTGGGTTTGTTCACGTTTTTATATTTTATCTTTTTCTATATCGTATTTTCTATTTCTTCAAGAAAAGGCTACGGAAAATGTAAGGGGATGAAGTGTCAGCCTAGGCGCAAAATTTGCTAGACGTGAGAACATGGAGACGATTATTCTACTGTAATATTATTTGTACGATATTAAAAAATATATAAATGTTTATGTCCTTGGAGTATTATACCTCTCCGCGACCATTAGTGAATGCAATGATTCCGTAATTATTAACATAATAGGCATTAAAAATTCTCATTCTTGAGGTACAATAAATATTTTGAAATGTCTTATTTTTACGTGTTGTGCATGGGTTTCCATTATATGTAAGGGAGAGTATGCTCAACGAAATACATACAATATTGACATGTATTACAAAGCTGTCAGAGCCAGGTATAAACGCGGCGTCCTAGTTATTTTGAAAGTTTTAAAGTGATAAAAAAAAATTAATGAAAAATTAGTCCGAAAATGTTTGAATCACATTCTTGTATTTTCTTACAAAAATGGAAATCATCGAATAACTATGTAACTAAGAAATTCAAGATTTTACAGAAGAAAATGTTAAGTAATTCTAAAAATATTTATAAAAAGGTAATAAAAATTATAATTTCAAAATCAACTCACCATCAAATTCACCACGGAAATAGAAAAAAAAATTTCTTACTTTTCTGGATGCGTTAATCACAAAAGAGCACTGAGGAGATGCAACCAAAGTTTACAGAACCCATACCAACAGATATTTAAATTACCATTCAAAGCAAAACGTAAACATCAAAAAAGGAATTATTAAATCATTAAATGATAGAACCCGAATCACCCGCTCTCATCAACATCATCAAGCCTTCATTTATCACGTCCACTGCTGGACATAGGCCTCCCTCAAACTTCTCCTGCTCTAATGAAAATGAATTTCAGGAAGAAAAAACCTTCTAACAAAGGTTTTGACAAAAAATGACTACCAATTGTCATTTATAAACAAGGAATTTCAAACTATTGAAGAAAGGAAACAAAAAACACCACAAGCAATCCAAAAACACTTACAAGAAGGGATACAAAGATGGCAATAATACCATATGTAAAGGGCTTATCAGAAAAATTGAAAAGGGTAGAAATAAGTTCATTATCACAACTACATTTAAAACAACCAATGCACTGAGATCTATCCTATCTAAAACCAAACCCAAAAACGCACAAGAAACCTCAAAGAATTGCATCTATAAAATACTCTGTGAATGCAACAATTTATATGTGGGAGAAACCACAAGACATCCGTTAATTTTTAAAAAAACATAACCTACAACAACTTTGTTGGTTATACATTTTCGCACAATTTTTTAAAATAATCTTTCTTGAGAACGATTCCCGGAGTGGAAATCGAATTTTCGTTACAATCGATTGTGGCTTAATCCCATACAAATATAATATTTAAAGTAATTACTTATAGAGCTAAAATTAATACTGTTACAAGAATTAATATTAAACTCAACAGTCTTCCGCGTTAAACCGCGTCGATTATCATTGCGCCGAGCTTTCGACATCCTCTTTGATGTCTTCTTCAGGGCTTCCGAGGTCTCAGTCTCCCAAGCCCCCAGATACTACTACACTGATAACTAACCAATGCATTGGTAATTCATTGGTTAGTGATCACTGTAGTAGTGTCTCAGTCTGGAAGACTGAGACTTCGGAAGCTCTAAAGAAGACATCAAAGAGGATGTCGAAAGCTTGGCGCAATAATAATCGACGCGGTTCAACCCGGAAGACTGTTGAGATTAATATAAATTCTTGTATTAGTATTAATCCTAGCTCTAGGTTTAATTGAGCTATATTAGTAACAGGTGACATGTATCTAGAACTCGTAGACACTGTAAACGACTGCTTTCGTAAAGTAAATAGGTGGATGACGAATAACGACCTGGAACTTGCAGGCAACAAGACCGAAGCGGTCACTCTGAAAGCCCCGAGAGCCGGGCCAGATTTGATATTCCAACTAGGTAGTAATGAGCTAAAATCAACTAACTGTGCTAAATATCTAGGCATTGATCTAGACAGAGGCCTACGCTTCACGAAACATCTTTCGAGAGTGGTTAAGAAGGCCTACGAACAGACAGCAGCCATCCAGAGAATAATACCCAAGATAGGTGGGCCTAGCAGCAACAAGAGAAGATTGTACCTAGACGTTGTACAATCGACCCTCCTATATGGAACCCCCGTCTGGATAGATGTACTGAGATATAAAAAGTACAAAGACATGATCAATAGAGCACAGAGAAAACCTCTTCTCAAAGTTACGAGTGCGTATCGAACCACTTCTACCGTGGCTCTTCAGACAATCGCTGGTACGCTCCCCATTCACCTCTTAGCCAAAGAACGGCATATGCTATATGATAACCGGAACGGTCACTTACTCTAATCCTTGATGTAGTGGCTTGGTACAACTGCAAGTTTAAACGAGTGAATTATTATTTTACTCAATTTCTGACTGGACATGGATCTTTTAGGTCTTACACATACGCCATCAAGAAAACCAATGATGACATATGCTCTACATGCGGCGAAAGGGACGACGCTGAGCATTGCATCTTCCGGTGTAATGTTTTCGCCCCCGAACAAAATAGACTTCACAACAGAATAGGGTTGACAACGCCCAACAACATTCTACAGGTAGCTATGATCAACAAGGAGAACTTCGAAATCATAATAGACCACATAACGGAGATCATGAAAAGAAAGACCACACTTGAAAGGGCTGAACAAGCCAGGTGAGAGAACAGACTACACAATAAATTTATCTTTACCTCACATCGACATAAAGGTGCAAACTTTCCTTTTTGTTTTCACCTTCTTCTTCTTCTTCTTAATTCTATAATAACGTCAGTTTTCCGAACCCCTTTCCCCCTTTTCCTTCCGAAAAGGAATCAGACCCTCCCCTAGATGTGTGCCGTTATTAGGTATACATTGTAGGACAAGCCCTAAGATCTTCTGCAAGAACACCCTTCCAGACTGCGCGGGATGTCCCCATGTTTCGTTCTCTAATGAACTCGTCCGGGGATATTCAGCTTCAAAGAGGGGGTGGTTTTAGTTGGTAGGCGACCTGACAGGGGCGCACGATGGGGGCCCGGTTTTCATGTGAACTCTATGCCGTTCTCGAGTGGTCCTGCCTTTTCTGGTTGAATCCAAAAGTACTAGGGACACCTTCCCTAGTCGGTTCCGAACCTTTCTACCTCATTCCAAAAAAAAAAGGTTTATTTGAACTAACCGTGGAAATCTTTCGGAACAAGGTGGATTCTTAGGATGTTAAGGTATGACTTAATCCTTAAAGTAATTAGTATTTGTTAATGATAATGTTACGATTTAAAGGAAAAAATAGATCTCTCCTCAGTAATTTCTTGGGAGGTTTTTCACCTCCTAATTTATAAGAAATGTACATAAAATAAAAACTATTTAGCTTGTACTTTTGAAATGAATAAGTATAATATATTAACTAAATAAGTTTGAAAATTAATGACACTTGCCTTGTCGGTAGTAATTAAAGTAAGTAATACAAAGTGCAAATTTAATTTAATTAATTATGCACGAAAACATTGGCATAAATTTGATTAAACTTACATGTATTTTTCATTCTCACTTCGTAATTAGTGAGGACGTTTTTAGCAACTATTATACATTAT
The DNA here is from genome assembly GCF_040954645.1 of Diabrotica undecimpunctata. Taxonomy (NCBI): domain Eukaryota; kingdom Metazoa; phylum Arthropoda; class Insecta; order Coleoptera; family Chrysomelidae; genus Diabrotica; species Diabrotica undecimpunctata. Next base: position 57,481,842 of record NC_092812.1, read on the forward strand.
TTACATTGAGAAGATTGACGAACGCAGTATCAAAAATAGTGCACCTGTCTAGCAAATTACAAATTTTCACGATTTATTTACATATTATACAGGATTGGGTTAAAACTAAAAATATAATAAATTAATATTAAATCGAAGAAATGATTTTTGCTTATAAGACGGTTCATCGAAGAGGCTTTAAGGCATAATGTACTACAATCGATTTTCTGTCCTATATCTGTTATATAATTAAAAAGCTACAATGTATCGTCTCCTAAACATATACAAAAGCTTAAGGTTATTAGAGAGGGTGATTCATTAGTAAGAACTGATTTTAAAACTGTCAACTGTTGGAAATTCCACAACTCCAGCGGCGTCGTGATTTCATTATTTTTTTTAGGATTGAATTAGATTTTTAGAGTTAAAAACACATTGCCGCATATAAGATCTAGCGACGTATTTTTTAAAAATCAATTATGGTACTATGTATTTGGCATTCCCGACATAGCGGATGATTCAGCATCAATGTACGTCTATACTGAAGATATTACAAAGAAAGGGTCGAACCATGTATCTTCTATGCTTTTGCACTCTTGTATCTTAATCATAAAGAACTTGATTATTACAAACACATTTTTCAAGTTACCAAACAGACGATTGTATACATGGCGATCGCCTGCAGATACATCGGAGAAAGTAGTCAGGAACCAGATAGATTACATTATGATCAATGAAAGATACCGTAATGCTGTTAAAGCAGTGAAAGCATATCCTGGATCAGACGTAGCCTTAGACCACAATCCACTTATTGCCAAGATTACACTCACCCTTAAAAATATTAAAAAAATCTAAGAATCCCTACAAGACACAAGAAAACTTAAAGAACCTAAAGTAAAAGAATGCCTCCAACATGAACTGCATGTAAACTGCAGCAAATTTAACACAAAAACGAATGATATTGACGAGTACTGGGATCGACTAAAACATTGTCTACTGGAACCCTGTAAAGAAATACTAAAGACTTCCGCAAGGAGAAAAGAAGAATGAATGAATGACGAGATACTCAATATGATGAAACAACGGAGACAATTTAAAAACAAAGACAACAATAAATACATAGAGATAAACCACGAAGATCAGGAAGATGATAAAGCAGGCAAAAGAAAAATACTTTGTACAGAAATGTAAAGAGATCGAAAAACTTCAAAATAAATATGATCTGTTTAACCTACACAAGAAAGTTAAAGAACTGGCAGGACTAAGAAAACAAAATCTCACTCGTGAAATTCTGGATAGACACGGGACTATTTTAACACATACGGACGAGAAAGTACAAATATGGGCAGAATATATCGACGAATTGTTCGATGATGAAAGAGGAGATCTGGAACACATAAAACTTACGTCAGAAGAAATATGTCCATATATTACAAACGAAGAAATATTACACGCATTAAAAACAATGAAGAGTGGGAAAAGCCCTGGACCTGACATGCTTCCTATAGAAATCCTAAAAATTGTAGATGAGAAGCACATTGATGTTTTAGTGACACTCGTGAACCAAATTTATAGTTCAGGCGTATTACCCAAAGAGTGGTTAACGTCGATTTTTATTTGTTTCCCCAAAAAGAAAAACGCAAGAGAATGCAGCGACTACCGCAACATTAGCTTGATGTCTCATATGCTAAAGTTACTACTAAAAGTCATCCATAACCGAATATATCACAAACTGGATATAGATGTTAATGATACACAATTTGGTTTTCGCAAAGGCCTAGGAACGCGTGAAGCTCTTTTTTCACTTAATATACTGATACAAAGATGCCTGGACTTAAATCAAGATATATACGCATCTTTTATTGACTATAATAAAGCATTCGATAAAGTACAACATAAACAATTAATGAATGGTCTGAAATAAAAAAAAGATTGACTACAGCGACCTCAGGATCATATAAAATTTATACTATAAACAGCGAGCAAAAGTACGTGTTAACAAACAGCTGTCAGAAGAAATTGAAATTAGACGTGGAGTGAGACAGGGATGCGTATTGTCGCCAATTCTTTTTAATGCCTACTCCTAAGAGAACTTGAAAAACGCTCTTGAGGGTGAAACAGCTGGAATAAAGGTAAATGGAGTTCCCATTAACAACATTAGATATGCGGACGACACTGTGATCTTAGCCGAAAATATTGAAGATCTTCAGAGACTGGTGACCAGAATAGCGGAGTATGGAAAAGAGTACGGTCTAACAATGAACGTCAAAAAGACGAAATTTATGAGAATATCGAAAACTCAAAGAAATAACGAGAATATTCTAATAAACGGAACCAACGTCGAACAAGTGGACAAATATGCATATCTGGGAACAATTATTAACTCCACAAATGATTACATTCAGGAGATCAAAATCAGAATAGAAAAGGCTAGAGCAAATTTCAACAAAATGAGAAAAGTGCTATGTACAAGGGATTTAAAATTTGAACTATGAGTTAAGTTGGTGACGTGCTATATTTTTTCGACTTTGTTTTATGGAATGGAATCTTGGAACTTGAATGCGACATCAATGAAAAAACTGGAATCATTCGAGCTGTCGGTGTATGGAAGAATTCTGAAAATATCATGGACAGAACACGTCACAAACAAAAAGGTCCTGAGAAGGATCAATAAAGAAATAGAAATTTTAAATACAATTAAAATAAGAAAATTGGAATATCTCAGACATATTGCACGTGGAGAAAAATACACCTTGCTCCAACTGACTATGCAGGGAAAGATCCAAGGAAAGAGAAGCATAGGAAGGCGTAGAATGTAATGGCTGCGCAACCTGAGAGAGTGGTACGGATGTACATCAAATGAACTTTTCAGAGCAGCCGTCTCAAAAGTCCGAATAGCTAGGATGATTGCCGACCTCCGCCGCGGAGATGGCACTTGAAGAAGAAGAATTATAAAGATCTATCTAATGATCATTTAGTTATCTTTAGTGATGGATGTTCTGGTCAGAACAAAAACCATGTTATGGTTTATTTACAATATATGCTGGTACATTCTTTAATAAGTTGTAAGAACTACCGAGGGCTTAGTGTAACTAACTCAATCTGTAGAGTCTACGGGAAGATAATTAAAAGCCGAATTGAAGATTGCTGGGAAGACGCTGAAGATCAGAGTGGCTTTCGTACTGGTCGTTCTTGTATAGACAATGTGTTCTGCCTAAAACAAACAATAGAAAAGCGTTTGGAACATAATATGGAGACACACATGGTATTTATTGATCTTCAAAAAGCCTATGACAGTGCCCCATTAGCCAAGCTATGGCAGGTGCTAGAAGACAAGAATATTCCACCGATTTATATTAATGCTGTAAGGGAGTTGTACGATGATATGACGAGTGTAATAAAGATTGGACAAAAAGTGACAAAAAAGATAAAAGTGACCAAAGGACTTCGCCAAGGCTGCTGTATTGCACCTACTCTCTTTAAGATTTATTTGGAGGGGGTTTTGGATATTTGGAAAAGAAAATGTGAACCTATGGGTGTTAAAATTGGAGACCATACACTGTACAGCTTGCATTTTGCTGATGACCAAGTAATACTTGCAGAAGATCAAGATGATATCCACTACATGTTACGAAAAGTAGATGAAGAATATACTAAGTGGGGCTTATCAATTAATCCATCAAAAACAGAATACGTAGTAGTGGGAGGTGAAGGAAAGCACTTAGAACTAGGAAGCAAACAAATTCAAAATACTGATAGCTATAAATATTTCGGTGTAAACATTACAAACAATGGTCGAAATACAAAAGAAATAGCTACTAGAATTGGTCAAGGAAATTCAGCAATACGTCAACTGAATAGTATACTTTGGAATAACCACATCACCCGAAACACAAAAATTAGGATATACAAAAGTCTCATAGAAAGCATTGCTACATATGGTTCAGAGCTTTGGGTAATAAATAAAAATGACGCATCCAAAATAAAAGCAATGGAAATGAATTATTGTAATTAATAATGATAATGTAATAATTAAAATACAATATTGTAGTCTAAAAGTTCCAGAAGATTGGGATGAACTCATACGTCAATCAAGAGAAAAGCCATCTCCATTTAAGGTGGTCAACATGACTCAGGAACATTTTTTCGATATAAATAAAGCTGTTCCCTATACTTTCTAAAGAGCCAAAGACCAAGTTTAAGTCTTAAAGAAGCACGTAGTATCAAGATATCTATAGATTCTCTATACGTTAAAACGCGTAGTACATATTTTGGTCCATGGACTCACTGTGCTGCTCGGAATAAGAGAGCATTGGCCAATGCTATAGATTTAGATAAGTTATATGAGTGTCCGATTGCTATTGGTTCTGTGAAAATTCAGCATATTGTATCAGTATCTGCATTTTTAAAAAACCCTAAAAGCGTTCCCTTTTATCAAAAATTTCGAGTCACTGAAAGGGCTCCAACTGTTGACGTTGATGAAGATGGCGCTAGCAGTGGATGCGAGTAACTCAAATTAAAAAAAAAACATACTATGTTGTTATCTATGATCTAGTTAATAAAATATTTACAGCAAAACGTCAAAAGACAAAAAATTTACAGGATGATCTACTTGAAATAAGAAGAAGAACTAAAAAAAATCGGTGGCATCACATGACCCTTACGCATCAAAATCTATAAAAAATCTTGCAAGCCGTTTCAGAAATAATTAAGGCGTTCCATACTTAAAACTCACCCTGTAGATTAAGAATGAAAAAAAAAAGAAAAGCATTATTTTAAAAGTATAAGAAGCCTTTATTTTTGTTTAATAAAAACGTTTGTAGGTGCTTTTGAACAGATTTTACAATGATTTTAAGTTGCGAGATTTTTACACTCCAAGATCACTATTATTTTGCAATTTTTGAAATTTTGCAAAAAAGACATAATTACCATCATTTCGGGTTGTGGCACTATTTTGCCTTCAGTTTTAATCACAAGACTCTTTTTTACAAAAAAAAAAACTATAAAAATCGTGCAATCCGTTTAATTGAGGCGTCCCACACTTAAAACTCACCCTGTAGAGTGCGAATGAAGAGAAAAACAAAAGCATTTTTTTAAGTATAAAAAAGGCATTCAATTCTGTTTATTAAAAAGGTTTGTAGGTGCTTTTGAACAGACGCTACAGTGATTTTAAGTTACGTTATTTTTACACTCCTCTAGTCAGTATTATTTCGCTCATTCAATTTTTCAAATTTCGCAAAGGCACGATTACCCTCGTTTCATATGGCGGCACTAGTTTTTGTCAGTTGTGAGTACTAAAAAATAAAAAAAAAAACCGTCCCAAGAGTGTGCTCTCAAATATCAAAATCAATGTTTTTGGCATAAAAAAAGCGGATATTTTCAGTCAAATTGGTCATATTACTTATTAATACTTTAACCACCTACGATATATTGACGACACAGTCAATATATCACAAATTCAAAGAAGGGCCAAAGTCATTAAGTCAGACTTAAGTCTAGCATCGAAAACAAAATAACAATCACATCTAATACACGTATAATACCTAAACAAATATATTAACTGTAAAATAACATTTCATTAAGCTGATTTCTTTACATCTTAGTTTATTTCTGTCTTTTACACCCTGTCTGCCTTTTATCATTGCACCAGGGCTTACAAATTTTGATTGGCAACTACCAAAAAAAATAATTTTGTTTCTCACTAATCCTCATAAGTTGGAAATGAGCCGCCGATATTTTAAATTTTTAAAGCTCTAAAATATTCAAATATTTGATATGACAGATATTAAATGACGTCAGCCTGCCGGTTGCTATTCTCCGTAATTTATGAGGGCAATATAACAAAAACGTCGAAACTGTTCGACAAGGAGCGTGGGCGATAAGGAAATTCTTTGCGAAATATAAAAATAGCGGATACCTTTTTCAAAAAGATTGGATATTCTATACTGATATGAAAACACAGGTGATGGATTAAAAAATGATTGGGTTGTGGGTGAAACTCGTGATGTAACAAACGGCTATAGCAATAATACTCATATAAAAAGGCTTGTCAAATAAATATAGAATAGGTGGAATATAGAATGGTGGCCGATTGCTGCTGGAGTCTTCAAAGGGATCGTTCTTTTAAATCCTTTGCAAGAATATCACATAAAATGAAGTTTTTAGGTGACGCCAAATAAGAACTTTTGGGCTGCGAGACTGGTTAGGTTAGAGGAAAAGGTTCAGGTTTTTTTAGCAGATATGTTTGATGATTTTTGTACAATAAATATCTTTCTCTTATTCATGTCTTGTTTTTTATGGGTAGAAGCACTATAAAGTAGCGCTGCTTTAAATTACCTAATAGGTTAGATATTGATATGTTGTCGTATTTTGTGAACGATCTCATGGAGCAATTCTGATGGCATTTTTGAGTTCAATAGAGCCAAATTACATAGTAATAGTGAAAAAAATTCCAGCAGCAGATTGTGTGTTTACTGGTGTAATAATTGAGGAACTCTTCAAAATTGACATATCGACAAACTGGGTATCTCACGCCAAAAACAAGAAAAACAGCATTGCATTTTAGTATCTAATGACTGGATAATTATAAATAGAAATGACGACTTAAGTTCTGAAAAGTGGATAGGGTACATAGTGTTTGGAACGAATATTCTTGTTAACTTCTTTTAAGATTATTTACATTTCATTTCATGGTTTTTTAAATTGGAGACATAATATTTTTAATTTAATTTAAAATAAACGTACCTATTCAATTTTAATTTTAATACGTCCAGTCATATATGGCCAACTGTATACCATGGACGTACATAGATAAAAAATTTATGAACCTTAAATAAATATTTAACATTCATTTATAAAACACTTTAGTACTTAGTTTCTATTGCGCCGCCCATGGTTTACAAAGGAACCTATAAATGCGCGGTTTACGCTTGTCTAATCGAGATCGTAAAAACCATAACAAATCAAGAGTGCAATAAAACAATAATTAGAAAAACATTTTAACGGTTTAAAAAAACATTAAACCAAACATTTAAATAACTTCTATTTATATACGTTAGTAAATAACCGTTTTGGAGTGTAATTTTTCTTGTCACGGCGGATTTGCTTGAAAATTTGGATTTAGATTTCACTTACCATCTACTTCACTTTTGGACTTAAGCCCAGGGTTGCTTTTACTTGGGGCTGAAAGCCCCCCTTCTCGGGGATGAACAAACATACGTTCAAAATAAGGATATGGATATCCCGGAAATGGATAAATTGACTAAAACTCTAAGCAACTTTTGTTCTATAAATTTTTTTTACTAAGTCAATACTTTTTGAGTTATTTGCGAGTGAAAATGTTCTTTTTTCAAAATAAAAACCACGTTTTCAGATGGTTTTCCACAAATACCTAATCGAGTATTTCAACGTGAAATAACCAAAAAATGAAGCACTTTTCTGGGAATACTCATCAAAACTTTTTAAAAGTGTTTTTTTTTTTAGTTTCTACCATCAAAACTAAGCGAATACGCTCAAAATAATGTTGGTACCTTTTTTTAGTAAAAAATCGTGAAAATCACTCCTTAATTGGCATCCCGAATGAAATTAATGATTACCGCTTTACAATTTACTTTATTTATGGATTGTTTAGATGATCTGTACGTTTGACCGGTTCAAAGTGCTTATTTAAAAAAAATGGTTTTAAAATAAACAATTTTTTTGAAATTTTGAAAAAAGTTTTTATCCCTAAAAAATAAAAAGCAACCAACGACACAACTCCAATTTTGAAGTTGAGGGTATAACCTAAATCCAAATTTCCATGCAAATCAGTGTATACAAGGTATCCAATGAAATTGTTTTAATTCTAATTATTCTAGGGAATGAGAATTAGAGATTAAACTGTGATAAAATTTTAAATTATGTTGTTTAATGTTAATTGACATTGATTAACTTCATTAAAAGGTGATTTGAATCAATTACCCGTTTTAATTGACAACTATACGATTTTTTTCTAGTAGTGGCAGTTTTCACTCCTAAAAAACAAAAAGCAACCAACGGCACAAGTCCAAAAGTGGAGTGGAGGGTAAGTAGAACCTAAGTCCAAATTTTCATGCAATTCGGTGATGACACGGAAAATTACACGGTATCGCCGTATTTCAATTTCATTTACTGGCCTATTAGTTTTAAATATAACATGAAGAGGAAAGAAACAAAGGATTTTGTTTACCAAATACGATGTGGGTTTATTTAAATGTAATGAACATGATTGAGCTACGGAGCGGTGAATCGGTGATTGACAATGGAGTGTGGAGAAGACGATACAACTTTGACTTTGATAGACCCATTGGTCAGAGAAGGTCGATGAAGACATGAGAAATAGTAAGAAAAAGGAGATTGTAGTATTTTACCAACACTTTTGAAAATTATATAGTGTTTCATTAATAATTGGGACTATTTTAACTGTAGATTCCTGAGATCAAAATATTAAGATTTAATTAAAATAACCTAGATAAAATGTGGCTCCGTACTGACTTACAGGGCGTTTCATTTAAAAAATTTAAAAACCATTTGTATCCAGTACTAAACACATTATAACTAAAACTTTTATAACAAATGTGCAATGTGAAGCCCATTTACCGCAAAAAGCTTATGAACTCATACGTTAAACAATCTTCTTACTTTAAAAAATATGTTTGGCTGATTGAAAATAGGTATAATTAACGAAATTTATTATTTAGTGCCATAGTTACTGACGATTATTTAATTCTTGTGAGTATACCAGTGATTTCATATACCACCAGAAATAAAAATTCATTGCCATTCTTCAATAACGGCCTCAATGAGTTGGTTGTGATTGGCAATAGGGGGTCTACGACTTCGAATCTTTTTTTTTAAATAGTCTATATTATTTATGTTCGGACTGTTAGGTGGCCACTCTAATAATGGAATATCAACATCATTTAGGTAGCCAATAACCTCTCGAGCCACATGAGGACGAGCGTTGTCTTGCATGAATAAAAAATTAGGTCCAAGAAACGGAGCAAAAGGCATTACATGTTCGACAATAATGTTGTCTAAGTAATAATGGGCATTCATAGACCTCGTACGTATGAGGACCAACTCCGTACGAGCTTCAAAACAAATTTCCCCCCAGAAAATTTTAGAGCTACCACCAAAAGGTACTTTAGGAGAGATATTGCAGCTGGCAAACCTTTCTCCTCGCCTTCGCCAAACATGCTCACGATCATCTGGAGCTTTTAGGCTTAGTCTAGTCTCATCGGAGAAAAGAACTCGTTTCCAACCATGGATGGTCCAATTTTGATGCAATCTTGCAAAATTCAATCTCTGAACCCTATGTTCTCTGGTAAGCAAGGATTTTTTGGCCGGTTTCCTGTTGCTAAATTCTGCTTCATGTAAACCTCTTCTAACTGTTCGAGACGATATCGCGACATTTCGAACATGTGCTAGTTCATTTTTTAGCAAATTGCTAGTAACTCTCCTATCTCTGAGAGCACGTTGTCTTAAAAAACGATCATCAATTTGATTAGTGCAACGTTTTCGCCCTTGCCCTGGTCTTCGATGGTACGACCCTGTTTCATTATATCACCTCACCTTGCGACTGATGCTGGAATGATGCTGTCTTCCTAATAAACCTGCAACGTATCGCATTGAATATCCTTCATCTAGGAGAGTCGATGCTCACACTGCCTCCTCCATTGACAAATTTTTTTGGCGGTTAATTTTTTTATTTGATTTTTATGCAAATAAATTTCTAAACATGCATGTGAGGAAAAATATCACAATAAAAAGCTTGTTTCACACAAACACTTTGCTTTAATCGGCACTTTTTATAAAAAGTTTAACTCACTTTTAGTCTAAAACGAAGTTTAGTACAAATTATTGTTTCAAACAAGACTATTATTAGCTTACATAACAACGTCTCTGTCAAACAAGGTCTATAAGCAACTTATCGTACAGTAAATTCCCAATAAATAAAAATTATTCAGAAAAATAAGAGTGGTGCGTTAATTTTGTCCAGGAGTTTATTATAATGAAAAATGATCCTTCGTTTGCATTGCTTCCCTAATAATAATACGCCCGCAACAGCTGCGTACAGCTAATAGTAAGAAGAAAAAGATTAGACGCCTTTTGGGCTCGCAGGTGTCTCTTACGAAGAGAAAGTGTTCGGAATATATAAAATTTAGTGTTAAGGGAATTAAAATTCGAAGACATAGCAAGTTTTAAAAATTTTTGCCCCATTTCACCAAATGCTTTTGACGAACGTCTATATAAAGTGGAACCTCTTATAAATTTATAAAACGTTCCGACACACAATTGATGTGAATTTCACTCCATAACCAAATCATTTGGCAAATCCCATGATAAATAATGTATTGTAAAGTCGACTTTAGTTTGTTATATGTTTAATTCTCGTGATATAACACGCTTTTCTTAGACAGTCCTTTTCCACTGCGTCAATTTGCTTTTTCTCTCTTTCGTCATTTGTCAACATTCCGATCCATGCGTTAAAATTGGTTCTACAGCCGACTTTTTGATTGTCATTTTTGTTTTTTGGCTAATTTTAGTAGACCAAAGTAATGTTTATATTTCTTTCCGGCTTTGTTGTATTTTATGCTGTACATCTTTTGATTTAACACCTTAGAATATTTGTTATGGAGATATCTCAAAATATTGTGTTGAAAACACAACCTGACAGTCTGTTGACACTAACTAAAGACACTTTAAGCATCGAGTTAATAAAATTAATGAACTAAAATCCGCATCTTATTTTTTTACAAAAAATAAATATCGTCGTTAATGCGTTTATATTTATGCACATAGAAAGCAAGTGTTGGGAGATATTTACGAAAAACAAACGGTTAATACTCCCCGTGAGTATTTTAATATATTTTATGGAATTAGAATATAACAATCCTTGCCAATTTTTTTGATGTAGTGGTAGTCGAGCCCACTTTGACAACATCAAGTTTATGGTTGCAATTGGCGGATAAAAATAGATTAAAAAAATATTTAGCCCCTGCTGTTGACCATTTTTTATTAAATTGTGACACTGTCAATGTAATGAGTCATCAAATGTGGTACGATCATTTTATAAACACTTTTCATATAATGATAACCCAAAAATAAGGCATAACGAATGTAAAATTGTAGTAAATATATTTTTATTTAGGTGCCCTCTTCATAACTGAAGTTAGCCATCGTTACTGCAAATTATCGCTACCGATATCTACGATAGTCCCTGGCGTAATCCAGTATGTGTTTGAAAAGACCTTGACACTCTGTTTGGTACTTTTAAAGTGCTTTTAAGGTGGTGGGTATCGATTCCATATTCATATGTCTTTTCTAAGGTTTGTCTGAGTTTTTCGTTAATAAGTTTGCGAGAAGTGAATATGAAATAATGCCATTTCGATATTTGTTTAGATGGACATTTTTTACAATTAAAAAAAAGATGTTCTGGACTATTTTTGACCATGAGATAGCCATTTTTTTGGTTCATAATATCATAGTTGAATTATAAATTATTATTAAAGTATAAATATTAGTAAATAAAATTCGTAACACTATAATAAACGTAAAATTACATTTTTCGTAATTTTTCAGGCGGCTCATATAAGAAATTATCATCGTTAGCTACAATATTACCATTATTTTCATCAATGTGTTGCTATATTCATCATCGTTAACATTTTCATTGATAGTGTAAGTTTTGAGCACTTCAATCCATGCTTGCGACATCCACTTCTACTTTCGCAATTACCTACACAACTATATGTAATTGTTAAAACTTGTTGGGGATAAAGTAGTTCTAAAGTCTCTGCAGGTTTTAATCCTTCTTCAGTTTTTTGCCATCCAAAATTTTCAAACTTTAAATAATTATTTCCTAACTAGATCTGTAATTGATAGTAAGTACGGCTTTATTACTATATAAATCTATTATTAATTGTTCTCATTTTTGAATTAAAATATTTTTATTTGTGATCTATAAAATTCTGTTGTTATATCTTTCAGATTTTGCTGATCTAACTCGAATAATTTCCCTTTTCCTTGATTAAAAAGTCACGAAGTGGTATCGCAACCTGTAAAAATATAAATATATGAACTCTATTTCTTCAATCAGTTCTCATAATTAACCAATTCTTTATCCACCCTTTAGACTTTCTTTTAGCTGTTCTTTTTCCAAAAAATAAATTCTTGAACAAAGATGAACGAGCTTGCAATTGATGCATAATAACCAATAAACCAGTGTCATTCCCAACTACAATAATATTTTATTATTGTCGAAGCCTGCTTCTTTATTAGAAGTGATAATTGAGGAATGCAGTTCATATCAATAGAATAGTATAATCTTGCTTTTGTATTTAAAAACTTTTGTTAAAAACAATTATAAAAAAAGAATGTTTAATAAATTTAATCACGTAACATTGTGGTTTTAATTAATTGATCATTTTAATGATTACAAAACTTTTTTTTCTACATAATTTACCCATTTTTTTATAAAATCTAATATTTAAAAATAATACTTACATATAAATAACAGATCTTTAGGAAAAATAATTATTTTACGCTTGTGCAATATGCATATAAATACACAACACTAATTATTATAATTATAAAAAATAAACTTATTATTTAACGTGTGTTAAATACAGAATACAAAATAAGCGTCTTATTTAGCCACGTGCATATTGTCCACTTTATATTCTAACGCAGTGATTCCCAACCTGGGGGCGATCGCCCCCGGGGGGCGATTTGAGATATTCAGGGGGGCGATAGAGCGAAGGGGGCGATATGGGGGGCGACAGAGAAAAGGGGGCGATAAGGGGGGCGTTTAGCATCCGGAAAACGAGAAATGGGTAAATGAGAAAAATAATAAAAGAGAAAAAAAAAAAATACAATACTTTCGATCGGATATCCATAGGATAATAAAAAGTAAATATATGTATACCAATGCAGGTAATAATAACACAAACATCTCGTCTAGTCACAGAGAGCTATGAATCATAATACAATTTAATTCTATACATTATCGTTATAATTATACATTAGAACGAATTCTGCATTTTTCTTTGATCGAGCTTTCGTATTGTGCGATCATCCGCACAAAAGAGAAAGAGAGAGAAGTGGGATAAGAATGATGAGAAGTAGGTACCGCTCCTGTCGATCTGACTCGAACAAAAAGCGAACGGCCGAGGTTGTCGTCGCTTCAAATGCGGAGTCTTTCGTTCCCGAGTTTTGTATTGTGGTATATAAAGTTGTTTTGTTTCAACTGACAGTCATTATGTTCAGTGAGTCAAAAAGTGCTAAGCCGCACACAATTGGAGAAGAACTCATCCTCCCAGCTGTAAAAGAGATACTTGATACTATGTTGGGACCCAGTCAGGCCGGCCAAGTAACAGATGCAGTTCCTCTCAGCAATAATACTGTCTCCAGAAGGATTGATGAAATGGGAGCGAATGTCGAAGATGTTTTCTGCAACAAATTGAAAAGCAGAGAGTTTACTGTGCAACTTGACGAGAGTACCCTGAGTGACAGCACAGCTTTGCTGCTGTCATATGTCCGATTCATTGACGACAATGGAGAAATGGCCAAGGAAATGCTGTTTGTTAGAAGTCTGATTACTGATACAAAAGGATCTTCCATATTTGAGATCGTTAAGAGATTTTTTGAGGAAAAAGAGATTCCCTTATTAAATATGATCGCCTGTGCTACTGACGGTGCAGCAGCAATGACAGGACGCCATCGGGGATTTATTGCACATCTGAAACAAGCAGTACCTGGAATTTTGTGTGTTCACTGCGTCATTCACAGAGAGCATTTGGCTGCCAAGAATTTGAGTGGGAGGTTGCACGATTCTCTTCCACTTGTCATAGATGCGGTAAATAAAATTAATAACCAAAGAATGATCGAATATTTCGTACACTTTGTGAAGAAAATGATGAGATATTTAATACATTGCTACTACATATGGAAGTCCGCTGGCTTTCTAAAGACAATTGCTTAAGGCGGTTCTTCAGCCTCATGGATACTGTTATTGAATTTCTTAATACTACTGACCCCACACTGAGTACAGAACTACAAGAGAAGCGAAATGACATCGCTTACTTATCAGATATTTTTCAAAAATTAAATGAAATGAACCTGCAACTACAGGGAAAGAACATAAATATGGCCAAAGCGAAGGGAGTAGTCGGAGCATTCATTGACAAACTATCTATTTTTGAAGAAAATATGCAGAGAGGAGATCTGACCAAATTCCCCAACTTGAAATCTTCTTGTGTTGATTCTGAGGATCTTCAAACATACTGCCTTCACCTTCAAACACTGAAAGAAGATCTGCAGTCCCGATTCCAAGATTTGACTAGTCTGAAAGTGCCAACTTGGTTTATCAATCCTTTCAGCGTGGAAGTTTCAACGGTATGTCCTTCTCTTCAAGAAAACTTGATTGATTTGAGACATGATGTTGAAATTGAAAGTTTGTTTCGGGAGTGTGGTACGAAAGATTTTGGCCGCGGATAAAAGAAGTGTATCCAATCTTGTGGAATGCAATCAAATTATTATTATTGGCATTCCCCACAACATATCTAGTGGAGGAAGGTTTTAGTTCTATGTGTATATTGAAAAACAGACAAAGAAATAGGCTCGACATAATAGAAAGAGGTGATTTGAGGTTGTTATTAATCAACATTGAGCCAGATATAAAGAAATTATGTGAGGGACACCAGGCCCAAGGAAGCCATTAACAATTCTTTTACACACATATAACCATTTATCATTTTACGAAATGTAAAAATAAATAAATATGGATACTTATCGTTTGTATAGATTCATTATTTGTTTCCATTTTATTTGGGGGGGGAGTGGGGGCGATTGTAGTATTCATAACTAGTGAAACCTGTCTAAGGGGGCGATCATGGGAAAAAGGTTGGGAACCACTGTTCTAACGCTTCTCAAGTGTGGCTACTACAAAACTGAGCATGCATATTATTTTCTTGAGAAAGCCCAGATTTAAAAAAAAAACATCAAAATTGGGCCAGTACTTCCGGAGATATTGTAAAATTTTCAGGCGAATTCAATTTAAAGTTCCGATTTCACTTTTGAAAGCGATGAGTTCATTCTCCCCACCACTTTTCATATTTGGAATTGAAACTCGTACTTTTCAAATCGTTATTTATAATAATAAAATAAACTATTTTTAATTGTTATTATAGTCATTCTCAAGTATAAGTATTGAATGTTATATGCGCACAGTTTCATTTCTTAATATTAATAAATAAACAAATGGTGAATTTCTGAAAAAAAATGGCTATCGCTATCTATATATTATTTCATATTCATTTCTCGAAAAGTTATTAACGAAAAACTTTATAAACAAATTAGGCCATTATTTAAACTTAATTTTAGGGGATAATAATTTTGAAAATGGTATTTCAACTTACATATCTTGAAAATATAAATAAAAACGAACAAAATCAGATTTTGTAAAGCGGTTAAGGTGACGGAAACAACCGCGTTTTTCATTATCAAATAAAGAATTTTCTAATAAACCATTAGAGTAACTTTTAAATAAATAAATATTTTTCAACAAAAATTTATGTGTAATTTAAAGGTGTTTAAAGACATATTTTTACGTAAATTTTGTTATTTTTTGTGATTATTGCTCCTACAAGTTTTTGCAATTTTTCTAATTAGAAAAAAGGTAATGAAAAAAATATAAAATAGTGATTTTTTTAATAGTAGACCGTCCTGCTTTTAATGCGGCTTGGTCTTCTCCTATAATTTGCTCTGTAAAGTGAAGTCAAAGCTGCTGTGAATATAATCGAAGCTCCAAATATACAGAACAGTGATTAGACCAGTCGTAACAAGACTCAGAAATCTGGACCATAACAAAACAAAACGGATTATTGTTACGGCCAGTGGCGCACCCAGGGGAGGTTTTGGGGGTTAAACTCCCAGGACCCTATTCCGACACTGTTGCTCACACATTTTAAGCACTCAAAATGGAGGTAACATCATAACAAAAATTTTGGTGACAAACCAAACCCCCCCCCCCCAGGGGCAAATTCTAGGTGCGCTACTGGTTAAGGCGTTTTAAACGTAAACTACTACAAAAAATATATAGCCCAGCAGCTGATAAGATAACTGAACACTGTCGAATTAGAACGAATGAAGAACTGGAAACATTCTAAACGATTTGCATGCCATCGGAATACAAAACTGGCCAGAAGATATGATTCACTGAAGTAGTAAGGGTTGTGAAGCTAAAGACAGAAAGAGAGAGAGAGAGAGAGAGAGAGAGAGAGAGAGAGAGAAAGAGAGAAAGAGAGAAAGGAATTTTTCTGTATTCTTAAAATCGTATAAAAATTATTGTTTACTGATATCTATCTAGTCAATTTTGTACCGAAGTTGATGCACATATTTTCAGTATGTTGACAGACTCTGGCTAATTTATTACATTTAAAATAGATGCAGTTTTTGAAACTAATAATACTGCCTTCCCACGACTTATTGATCAATAGTAGTGATTAATTGAAAACATGTTTGTATGTACGAATATTATTGCAAATCGATTTTAAAATATTCGTTGGCATTTCAAAATACGTGTTAATTTAATTTTTCAATTTGTCATTGCCACTATGCAGAAGTTTGGTTAATTGAACATTAAAATTTAATATATTTACAGATTGGGGTTTCGTCAAATATCAACAAGCTGTTAGTTGAGGTAAACTTAAAATTGGCATGCGAAAGTGTTCATACCACAAATTTCAATCATTGATAAGTTTTAAAAATTGTGAAAACTGAAAGATATACCTTTAAACTTCTATTCTTTATATTGAACATAAATAATAAATTAATAAAACAGCGTTCCTTGGCAGGGTTTTTACCCCAGTCTACCTGTGAAAAAATCATCGATTTCGCGTAAAAATCTTATACAGATATTTGAACGTTCTAAAAGGTAAATTTAAGGTAAAAGGTAGCTAATGAAAAATTTGTATAAAGCCGTGTTGCTTTAATTCTGTTATGTTTTTTTAACAATCATAAAAGTGCAAAAATCATTTTTTGCCTATAAATTGTTTCTTATGCATTTTAGAGAAAAATGGTTCAAATAAAAGTTGTAGGTCTGAAAATGCTCTGTAATTTGAGAGAAAATTATTCTTAATAAATAATTTAATCTAAATTAAAATACATAAACAATTGACCAAGATAATTGGAAAAACCCATATTTTTGCAGTAATTTATAAATGTTGTTTTTTGAATAATGACATATAATATAACTACTTAAAAATATGGCAATTAATCCGTTACTGCAATGTGCTAAATCCTAGATAGATCGATCAATTAATATGTAAGTTATTCAATTTGTTTACCTTGGAGAGTAATTATCTGCTAAACAACATTACTTGCCCAAACAGTGACTCTAAAGGTATTTAGTAGATCGCAATCGATTCTTTGAGGCTTCAATTTTAAAATATATATTCAAAAAAAACGTTTTATCAAAAATTCAAAAAAAAAACAGTTTGAAAAAGAGGTGAATTTTTGGCTCATAAATGTTTATAATAACTTTGGATATTTTTTATGTCACGCGCTTATAAGTAGGATAGAAAAGATAGTGAAAAAACAAGATATTAAAAAGAGAACCTTCTATAACCAATAGAAACCAAGATAATTATTTTATTAAAATCATATTTCCATTGTTTATTAATATTAGGAGCTGAAAATTGAATAGATTATAAGTGAAAATCTAGATTTTATTATCCAATTTATAGATGGTAAGTATATACAGAGAAGGTGTAAAAAGGTATAACCCGTTAAAGTGATCGTATACTCGTAAAATACCGCTACGTTAAAGTGAATGGAAGAACTTTCTGAATTTTTTTGGAATGGAACGGAATATATCGCCGTATAAGGAACGCAGATATTCCGTTTTGTTTTAAGAAGGGAAAATAGTAAGAACTGCTACTGCCACTTTACCCTCTCGGAAAAATCGGAAAATCCCGGAAAAATAAATTAATTAATTTTCTATAAAAAAGTTATTTAATTTTAGTATTATTTCATAAAAATATTTAAATTTTAATAATTAATGTATATTATTTATACAAATAAATAATATTAACCATACTAACTACCTCTAGAGTCACTATTTGGGTAAGTACAATTGTTTAAATAATCACTGGATCCACTGGATAAACAAATTTCAATAACTCATTAATTGCCATGATTTCAAGTAGTTACATTACATGTAGTTGCGCAAGAAGCAAAGTTATTAGCATTTATAAATTACCGCAAAAATAAGAGTTTTTTTCAATTGTCTCGGTCAATTGTTTACGTATTTTAATTTAGAAACGTACAAATTAAAGAACTTTTTGCGATCTACAACTTTTACTTAAATCATTTTTCTCTAAAATGTATAAGAAACGTTTTATCTTCAAAGATTTTTCAGCTGGTTTTTTTTTCTGTATTGGCAATTTGTAGAATTTTTTTACTGGCAATTTCTACAAATTTGTAGAAAACCCTCTATAGGCTCAAGCGATAAAGAAAATCTACTACAGAGTGCATTTAACAATTTGATTTTTCTAGTCTTGTCTATTATTGCTGTCATATTACAACTCCTTTTTAGCACTCCATAGAACAAAAATTCTAGCAACGGTTTTACGATCGCCTAGCAACGGTTTTACGATAGCTTCTTCTTCTAAATGTGCCTATCTTCTAGAGATGTTGGCGACCACATTCTTCTTCTTCAGGTGTCATCTCCGCTACGGAGGTTGGCAATCATCATAGCTATTTTAATTTTTGAGGCAGTAGCTCTAAATAGTTGTTTTGAGCTGCATCCAAACCATTCTCTCAGGTTCTTAAGCCATGAAATTCGTCTTCTTCCGATGCTTCTTCTGCCATCTATCTTTCCTTGCATTATGAGTCGCAGGATGCCATACTTCTCGCCCCGCAACACATGTACGAGATACTGTAGCTTTCTTTCTTTAAATGTAAGTTCAACTTCCTTCTCTTTACCTATTCTTCCCAGTACTTCATTGTTCGTAACTCTATCTACCCAGGAAACTATAATTCTTCTATAGGTCCACATTTCAAAGGCGTTAAGTCGTCTCATTGTGTCTAGATTTAACGTCCATGATTCCACTCCATAGTATAGTACACTGTATACGTAACATTTTGTTAGGCGTACTTTAAGAGCTAATGTTAAGTCTTTGCCACAGGACCTTTTTCATTTTCATAAAATTAGAAGGTGCTTTTTTGATTCTGACTTTGATTTCTGCAGTGTAGTCATTATTTTCTGTTATAAGTGTTCCTAGTGTACTTTTTTACTCATTCGATCTGCATTCAAGATTTCGTTAGTATTATGGTTGTTTTTACAAATTTTCATAAACTTCGTCTTTTTGATATTGAATGAGAGTCCGTACTCCCTACTACATATTACTATTTTACTTATGAGTCTTTCCAGGTCTTGTAAACTATCGGCTATTATTACTGTATCATCTGCATATCTAATGTTGTTAACTAAGACTCCATTTACTCTTATGCCGACTGTTTCATCTTCCAGAGTTTCTCGAATTACCTCTTCAGAATAAGCGTTAAATAATAGAGGTGATAGTATGCAGCCTTGCCTGACTCCTCCCTTTATTTCCATTTCTTCAGATGTCTCTTTTTCAATTCGTACTATTGCTCGCTGATTGTAATAATGGTTTGTTATTAGTTTTAAATCTCTTTCATCTAGGTTTTTATTTTTTAGAATTTCCATGAGTCGGTCATGTTTACTTTATCAAACGCTTTATTGTAGTCTATAAAACAGACGTAAAGAGGACGGTTAACATCCAAACATCTTTGCGTCAGCACGCTGAAGGAGAATAGTGCCTCTCTGGTACCCATACCATTGCGGAACCCATATTGTGTGTCACTAATATCCAGCTCCAGTTTAGAGTGAATTCTGGAGTGGATAATTTTCAACAGAATTTTCAAGGTATGTGACATTAATCTTACGGTTCGATAGTCATTGCACTCTTTGGCATTCACTTTCTTTGGCAGACACACCAATGCTGGTGTCAACATTTCTCTAGGGATGATTCCCGTAGTATAGATAGCGTTGAACAGTTCTACTATTATGTCCAGGTTTTTCTCGTTGACCAACTTTAATAGCTCGCTTGGTAGTTCATCTGGACCAGCAGATTTATTGGTTTTCATTGAGTTTAATGCCTGGCTAACCTCTGATTTGGTTATCTCTGGGCCTACATCTCCCGTTTGGCTATCTACAGATGTACTAGCTTCTCTCTGGTCATGAAATAATTCCTCGATGTACTCTTTCCATCGTCGTACTTTTTGTCCTGTCTCCAATATAATATTGCCATTTTTGTCGAGCAATATATTCGAGGTTCTTCTACTTCCTACTCCGGCTAGTTCTTTGACTTTTTTATGTAGGTTAAAGTTGTCATATCTGTTTTGCAGTTCTTCTATTTCTTTACTTTTTTCAGTAGGCTACATTCCTTTTTCAATTTTTAGTCCTCTTTCCTGATGCGGCTTTCCTGGCCAACGAAGTTACTTTGTTATGGCTGATTTACTAGCAGGTATTTACTTAAGAGCCTGTTTCCAGGTTAAGGGGTTACCGAGTCACAAATTACATACTTTAGAGTCTTTAGTGTAGGGATAATAAATATTTTGTTAGAATTGAGGCGTTTTTCAGGCACTTTTAAGTACAAAAATATATTGCTAGTATTCCGCTGGGTAGTAAATGGTAGAGATGTAATATCCTTCATAAAAATAGGTAGGCTTAGATGGGCTGGACATGTGTCAAGAGCAAATGAAAATTACCCACCCAGACGAACTCTATTATCGGTCCCAGTGGGAAATAGGAGTAGAGGCAGACCACGACTGAGATGGAGGGACGGTGTGGACGAGGACGCAAGGAAAATCGGCGCGGCAAATTGGCAACGGTTGGCGATGAACAGAAACGACTGGCGAAATAGACTGGGGAAGGTCAAAGCTCAACTAGAGCTGTAGCACCACTGATGATGATGATGAATTCCGCTGGGTATATTATAGGAATATTTCAGAGAGCTTCACGCTATTCCGACGTCTTGTGATTTGATTAAATCCTGCTTTGCAGCCATATTGTATGTCTATCGTGTGTCGTATCACTATATCAATATTTTTTCTCATATTTTGAGGTTAATTAGTTTTTCAGTTTATTTAGTCACTTATTCACATCAATTAAATAGCAATATTTCTATTTTGTTAGTCCCTCCGCGTTCTACACCATGTTTTCACACGATTGAAATGTTTTTGAACGTATTTTCCTAAGATTTCTGTGTCTTTTCACAATTGGAAAACGCAGGCTGATATCCAGCAGTTTCTAAAATAATTCGACATGTCAGATTTGATGAATAGTTTTCTAAATATCCATAAATATGCCAAGTATACATTTTAATACATTTATGGTTGGATAACATTTACTGAAATCGAATCAAAAGTTATATATTGTTTGTTGTCGGAAAGTATGCAGAATTTTCTGAAAATTTTTTCTTCTATATTAATAAGAGAAACATACAAATCTATGTTTGTCGGTGGTTTGATCAGCTTTAGAAGCAAAATTTGAAAGTTAGCGAAGGTTTAGCGTTAACAATTTTGATGTTTTGGAAGTACGCGGTTGTATTCGGGTTATGCAGGTGTGTTTCTTGATCTGAAGTGATAATGATGTAATGATCTAAAGAATTGTAATCGGGAAAAGCGAATTATAATTAAAATGGCAAAGTGATTGGCAATAATAATAATGAGTATACGTATAATTGTTACCTTTATTGATTTTACTGCAGATATATTTTTTAATAAATATAATCAATTACAAAATTTACGTTTGTAGATATTCCAAACTTTATACAATTTTACCCTTTACTACAGCATGTTGTGTAAAAACAACTTACTGAAAATTTATAACCTACTGAATTCATAACTTTCAACTTTATAAAAGTTGCAATATCTCCGGTTCTAATCAATGAAAATCATTATAAAAATTCTTCAATTAGTTAGTTTGTGAATTGCTTATTTATTCAAGTAATTTGTTTAAACAATATTAAAAATAAATAGTAGAAAAAGTTATGAGATAAAGTTAAACTTCAATATTTATGTATTATAGTTAATAATAATATCTTTTAACAAGAAATTTTACAAAAAAGTAATTTTTTACTTAAAAATAAAATGTATACGTGAGTTATGGGAGTCCCTGTCCTATTCATTCCCCTAAAAGCGATTTCCACGATCCGCGATATTGCGAACGGACGCGGACCAGCTCGCACCTACGCACCGTGGGAAATGTCTCGTCCGTGGTAGCACAGGCACGTCTGTGCTGGTGCGTCGTATCCATAGAGAGTCGGTAAGATCAAAGGTGCGGTACATGCCCGTACGACGCGTTTGCCCATTCCATTTTTTGCTAAAAAATGAAATGGGCAGACGAAGTTATTTTTGATTTTTTAAATTGTTTATCAAAATAAACCAAGTTTATGGAATTCTACGGCGCAAGAGCATAAGAACCGGAACGATATATACGATGTACCCATGAACCGAATAAAAAATCAATTCAAGAATAGACTAGAATAGACTAGACTAAATAGAATAGAATTTCGATTAAAGACTTAAAAAAGAAGGGAGACAATTTAATAACATATTAAATATGGTAATTACTAGTTAATACCACAACCGCAGCTGCAGCAACGATACGTTCTCTTTCACTTGGCATTTTGAAATAAAGTTAAATCACTTAAATCAAACACTACTGTTACGGACCTACACAAACTGTCACGGACCGTAGGAAGAGCACTGTCTGCGGTGCGTTGTCGTCTGTGCTCATGAGCTGTGCGCGATGATCTTTAGAATCGCCGATCGTGGGAAGCCGCTATAAGAATGATGATCCAGGATTTATGTTCTAATGAACTTTGTGATTAGATTAGCTGTATTTTTATATTTACTTAATTATCATTTTACCATTGCATTTTTGCAATGAGAGGGTGAAAAGAGAGGATTTCGGTGGCTGTTATCCATCATTATTTCGCAAAATTGTATTCTTTTATCTGGATCATCCTCGTTTAATTCCTGTACAACTGTGTATTTTACTTACTTTACTTACTTTTAAGTACTTTGTGTACCGTTATTTTGCAAACATCGAGATCACTACTAACCTTACGAACAGAAGTGTGCGCATCTTCTTCAAAAGCAAGTAGAACATCTAAGATTGTAACATAATTTACAGAGGGACGACCTGATTTGAATGCATTTTCAACCGTACCAGTTTCTCGATTTTTTTTTAATCTTATTACAGTTGACTGCGTGATGGGTATTTCTGGATATTTATATAATAATAGTCTCCCGTTTTATACCGCTGTCGCGGCTTTGGGAGTATAGCAGGGTAGTCTGCTATATCTAGGGCCTACGGTATACAAGGAAGGTAACATGGCCAGTGCTACGCTTCAACCGTCTATTATTACCCCTGGTTTTACCCAAGGTACTCATTTTTATTCAGGCTGAGTCGACCTGGGGCCTATAGACATTTTTAAAATGTCTAGATGTTCTTGCCGGCGGTGGGATTCGAACTCCGGACCACCGGCTTGCGAGGCAAACATCCTACCGCTTGCGCTACGCAGGCCCCTCTGGATATTTATCATTAAATAAATTACACACTTCCATCTGAGTTCGCGATTTGTCTCCATACCCAATCATCATGCGTATTTCAATTCTTTGCTTTACACTCAAATTCATTTCTAATTAAAATTAATTCTAAGCAATAATACAGAACATTCACGAATTGATACAATTATTGTACTACTTAATTGTTATTGAACGTTACTAAAAATAATTACAGTTTACCAAAAACTAGAACTAGGCTATTTTTTTGCAATTGATAATAAATAATTTATTTTCTAAGCGCATATCTTTCACATTATATCTATTAGACCCGAGTATTATACTTTTTTGAAATCAGCTCATTTTTATGGATCTAAAAATGTCCTAAAATACAGGGTATTACATTTAAAAAAAGATCCGATGACGTCATCACTGTAATATGTATCACCTTGTATAATGAAATTTTATTGTAAAATGTAGAACATTAAATTTAGAAATCGACGTGTTTCAGATTTTTTTAAAAATGCTTTTCATTTAGGAAATATCGAATTTATTCCATACTTTAAGGACACACTGTATGTATAATAACGTTGTAGATAAAAGCTTTCTGGGATAAACACTTTCAATTGTGCAATAACTATTAAGTGAAATTTCTTGAAATTTTTGTAGCTGAATATGATATTGTCCCAATTCTCACGTAAAATTAAAGTTTTTGGTGTATTATGTTCAATATTGTATTGAAGCTATTTTTTTATGGCATCTTAATGCAATATACTATTTTTATCGGGAATAAGCCACATATATAATAACCCACTATCGTCTAATATTATAAAAACGATAAAAAAATTGTTTGGTACACCAAATTTTCCATTTAAATATTTTGTATTGTTAAGTTGTTGCAGAATTTTATTACATATTGGTTTGGAGAAAACAAAACAAAAAGATACCTATTTATTTTGAATGAAACAATACTACGTCGGTGGAAAATATTTTAATGAGGCGAAACATTGGTTAAAATGCTTGCCAGTTTATAAAAGATATAGAACAATGGATGTAGTGTTTGACTACAAATATATTTGACAATTTGTCACTTACATTTGGCAGTGTAAAAGCTATTAATTATCACAATTAACGCGTAACTTAGATTTATTTTATTTCCTCTTAGAATCAGTTCAAGCTGCGGTATGTTAAATGGTTTAAACATTTTACACATGATTAATTAAAATAGTTTTGTTTATAATTTTATTCCGAGTACTCATTTTTCTTAAATATTTGTCTGTTCTCTACAATTCAATTTTTGTCATTATTTACGATTAAAATTTACGCTTATACATTATTATGTATTTACAATGACTCCATATTTTGTCAACTTTCCCCAGATGGTCGCGGAAGAGTTTGGAGATGGATCAAACGATTTCCGAACACAAAAGTTCAAATAGAAAACAAAATTTAAATAAAACAATTCTAATTTTAAGGTTAATTTCCAAAAATCGAATAATTAAAACGTATAGTTCAACGAAAAATAGTTTCAAAGTCATATATGTACGATAAAAATCGAATGAAGTTTTATACCATTAATACCAAAGTAAGTAAAAAAGTATGTATAGTGCAAGTCAAGATATCTATTGGCTTCTGTGACTTTGTCTTTCAAATATTTACACAACTATAATCTGTCTCAATGGAAAGTGGAATTATAATTTCAAACAGATTTAAAAGTAAAGGACATAAAAACACTATATCGCTACCTTGAAAAAGACAGGCACATCTCAAAAAAAGTGAAAAATGGACTTGTTAGTGAACAGGTTTTAAATATTCTATTTTTTTTGTGTGATAACGTCATAAAGTTGGCCATCAGATGGTAAAAGTGACGTTATTATAATAAGATAAATAAAAAAAGTTCGATATTTTGCACAAACGGTCATATTATGAGATATGCTGTCCTTTATCAAAAACACAATAAGATAATATAATTCTTTGTGAAGAATAATGCATTATTTTGAGTTGTGTCAGTCTTGAAACTAAGTTGAGGTTGTTTAAAATGAGTTGTAATATTCTTTTGAGTTAAGTATGTCAGTATTTTAGATTTTTTTTTTAATTTCTGAACTCAACCATCTACAAATTATTTCGACTTATGACGTTCTAAAAAAATCTAGTTGGAATTACTTCAGATTAAAAAATGTCCAGAGGATTTAGAGGTAGACTCATGCAAGTTGACTTCTGTCAAAAACGATGAAGAGAGTGCATTATGAAGAATTTTCAAAGAAAGACAAGTATTTTTTTAACCATAATTTACAGCAGAATAACAGTATTTTTTAGTTTCTATACTATACAATCTTTGCTGTTATTTTTGTGACAAATATACATTTGTAAAAAACACGGAAAAGAATGTCACAACTCAAACATTTTTCGTTTTTTTGCGGATGAAAGATTATCATTCTAATGTTATAACTTCGTCGCAAATGCCGATCAATTTTGACTGGTTATTCTATATCTTAGGAACCACTACTCGTAATTTAAAAAGCTAAAAAATTGTTTATAATTTTAAAACATTCCTGAGACCGTCCAAATAATCCGATTTCAATTTCATAAAGTACGTTAGACAGGTTAGGTCTAACCGCGCTAGGTTGAAGCTATGGAGAGAGACCGGCCCAAATCAGGCTCCAGAGAATTCTATAAAGCAATTTCCTCTGAGAAAAGAGGACATAGAACCAATTCCATCCATACACTGAGAGACAATCAAGGCCGTATGATAATCGACGGTAAAGAAGTAACTGAAGAATGGAAAGAGTATTTTAGGGACCTTCTAAACATCATACAGGAAGAACAACACAAAGAAGAGATCTATATCACAGCGGGCATGCCCGTCAAAAATCCCTCCTTTGAAGAAACCCAAAAGGCCTTAAATAAGCTGAAAAATCACAAAGCGCCGGGTACGGACGAGATACCAGCAGAACTTCTGAAATATGGGGGAGACGCACTACATCGCCAAATCCACCAGCTAATAACACACATATGGTTAGAAGAAAGGATACCAGCACGATGGAAGGAAAATCTACATTTCTAAAAATTGTCACATTTTGGCATATGACGGTCTTCTTGCAAGGTAGCGACATCTTAAATTACACTAGAAATAGATGTTAATTGCATTATAGACTGACCTGTTACGTTTCCTCCGGTACTGAGAAGTGGGATTTTACTAAGTTCGACTGGCCTAAATACTTGCTGTTTGGTGGTCTGTGTACTGGTTACTTGTTCGTGAACTTCGCTGTGAGTGATAACTTCGCTAGTCTTTTCAGCCTGGAAAAATAAATAATATAAAAATAATTGATGTTTTTCTTTAGGTCACATCAACGCATGCATTACACATTACAGTATAGTATTTTACTGATCCAAGTAACAATTACAACATGAAAGAGTTGATAAATTTAAAGCACGTTTCGTTTAAAACCCAAAAAAAATTTTAACACTTGCTAATGTTAAAAAAAATAATCGTCCTATTGTCAATTTATGATTTCAGTGAGCTGGAGATTTTCAAATCGATGGCTTGGTTCCAAATGTTGTTAACTATATATATAGAACCATTAGTATCTATGTACACAATGAACGTAGTTCGCAATTCCATATGTAGCTAGTAACACATAGCCACCTTTGGAATGGACATCTTTCGATGTAGATAAAGTTAGCGCCATTTGTTTTATTATAACACATGGTACAATGAACATACCATAGGTTATTCTGTGGAAAGGAATATTCAAAACATTGTGGTAACGTAGAGCTTGATGGGAACATTAAAGTTAACCTGGCTTAACAGGTTTAGATAATCAATAAATCCATGTATGATCTTATTGTTCTTGAGTGAGGGTAAAGATAATTGTTGTTCGATACAGGAATAATCATGATGTTCAATAGTAATGTGGACACGGTAAGCACAATATCCGAAAAATTTATGCTGGACTCTTTCTATGGTATCAATATTGTTCTGAAAATAGGGTGACCAAATAACTGAACAGTATTCCAAAATAGTTTTAACTAAGCAACAATATACTAATCTTGTTGAATCAATGGAGAAATACTTGCAATTCCTAGTAACGAAACTTAAAAGTTTAAATGCCTTTATTGAAATAGAGTTTATGTGGTCACAGAAAGTAAGCTTCTTATCGAAAATAACACCCAAATCCCGAATAGAAGAAACATAATTCAGTGGCTGATTGTTAATGGTATAGCTTTTTCCAATTCTATTAACTTTACGAGAAAAACTTATAAAACAACATTTTTTTACATTTAAGGTGAGTTTGTTCTGATTGCACCAATTTTGTAATCGGTCTAGTCATCTTATAGCAAGGCTTGATCTTTTAAGCTATCTATAACTTTCCAAAATTTTAAGTCATCTGCCAACTAGACATTTGCTATTTAGGAAACAGAAAGTGTTATCGTTAATGAAGATATTAAAAAGAAGTGGAGAAGTGTGGCCTCCTTGAGGAACTCCAGATGTTACTGAGATACTGTCAGACAGATGACAACCTATCTTGACTCTTTGGCTTCTCCCAGATGTACAGTTTTTAATTCATTCAACAAACCTGGCATGAAAGCATACATTAATTAATTTGCCCAAAAGTATTTGGTGATCTACACGATCAAATGCTTTGGAAAAATCTGTGTATATTGCATCTACCTGTTTACGGTCTTCCATATGAGATAATATATCAGATTGATAGCAAACCAAGCTTGTTGCAGTGGATTTTTTGCTAGGAAAACCATGTTGTGATGGAGATATTAAGCCTTTACATAACCAAGAAAGTTGCTTTGCTATTAGACAGTCGAAGAGCTTAGGGATTGCAGATTGTATACAAATGCTACGATAATTTTTAATATTGTCTTTCTGACCATTTATAAATATGGAAACAATATAACTTTCTTTCCATAAAGAAGGAAAAATAGATGTATCCAGAGATATATTTAACAATATAACTAATAGCATTACATGGGTACAGACAGACACACTTTTTTAATAAAAAATTAGGCATACCATCTGGACCAGCAGTAAGCTTATTGGGTCATTAAAGCTCATTTATGCCATTAAAAATATCAGTTATAATAATCTTAGAAGGACAAATATTTGTACTAAAGTTGATATTTAATGAATGGATAGGTTTATAAAGGTTGTTGTTATTTGGTGAATACACAGTTTGGAAGAAGTTCATAAATAAATTAGCTATATTTTGACCATTCATTGCAGATTGGAGTTAAGTAGGTTATGAATAGATCGCTTATCATTGATGTACTTCCAAAATGATTTTGGATCATTTCTTGGGCCAGTATCTATACATTTAATATAGTTGCTGGGGCAAATTTCAGACAGTTGTTTACATTCAGCTCTTGGGTGACAAAATCTAATATAGTCATCATCAGAACGATTATTACCATAAATATAGTGAGCATATTTTTTCTCCAGAGTCAGTCTTCTAAGATCAGCAGAGAACCACTTTGGAAAAATTGAAGTTCTATATTTCTTCAATGGCACAAAGTAAGCAATTCCTATAGAGAGAATTTCATAGAATAATTTTGTAGCAACATCAATATAACCATAATAATAATAACCATACATATTTGCCGGTCTATGGAAGCAATGAAGTTGTTAAGCGCCATGTAATCGCCATTGCGAAAATCATAAAACGACTCATCATAAACCAAGTTATTTCTATTTGTTTCTTTCACATCGACGTTTAAGCAACATTTATAACCCACATGATGAATGCTAGGATCTACAAGGGGAGCACTTGCTTTTAAGATATTTAGCCCCTAACATTAGAAAAAACTAGATCCAAAAATACATTAAGATTATTGGTAATATTATTATGTTAATACAGTTTCAAAAAACTAATGGCTTGAGAAATATTCACAGCTGGATCATCTACAGGACAATGCACCATTACACCAAACTCATCATTCTCCCATGACGCATTGGGAAGATTGTAATCGCCAAAAGCATAGATATCCTGTGCTGAATATTGTAGAACAACATGTTCCACAGTTTGACAATGCCAGTTGTATACTTCGCAAGGTGATTATGGAGGTATGTTAACACCACCGACCACAAACTTGACTTTAATATATACGTTGATATATATTTGCTCAACCCGATTTTTACGAATATTAATGGTGTGTGATTCATATTATAAGAGCTTTACAATTTCACTGTAAATGTTATCTGGACCAGGTCTTCTTTCAGTTTTCATGTTTTTCAATGTATATTTATTTTCTAATGTTAGAATAGGTAAATTATTATAAATGTTTGTTCAAACGCCTGTTGATATATATTTTTTTCATATTTAATGAAAAATGATACTATCTTACTGGAAAAGCATAGAAAATTCTTTAAATTGGAAGGGAGGTGATAAAGTTATTTTTGTTAATTTGTTGCTTAATTATTATAAAAAAAACTTTAACAGTCGATTTGTCAAAATTATTATTATTAAAAACTTTTCTAAAAATGCACAAAAAACTTTAATTTCGCGTGAAAATAGGGACGCGAAATAATAAAAATTTCAAGAAATTTCTTTTAACGGTTATTGTAAAATTGAAAAGCACGGATCATATCCCAATCGGCAGAGGAGTACGACAGGGTGATACCTTATCGCCTAACTGTTTACCGCAGTACTAGAATATGCTTGTAAAAAACTTAACTGGGAAGAGAAAGGCCTGAACTCAAGGAGATATGTACAATGCTACATTGTACTTCAGTTAGTGTGCGCCAGTGTGGGTCTTAAAATAAACATCTCCAAAACAAATTCTCAAAAAAGTGCTCAAGATAGAACACAATTTACAAAATGAGGGAGGTCTAGGTCCAGCAGTGAACGCAAAGGACTGGGTGATAATGATGATGAAAAATTGAAATTGTTTATCCTAGAAAGCTTTTATCTATAGCGTTATTATACGCAAACTATTAGGTCTACATGAATTCTGAAGGTAGCAAATTGAAGAGAAAGGCTTATTTTATCACATTAAATTAATTAACAATTAAAAAATTTATATTAAATATTGAAAAATAGGTTTAGAAAAGTACTGTGATTTTAAACTTTTAAACATTTAAAATAACTCAGACGCATCAACACATAGAAAGTTATATTTGTAAATATGTTTGTAAAGTTGTTGAGAAAAAGTAATTGTAAAAATAATAAGCATAATCAAAACAAATTATCACGTATGGATTTGATTTTCGAAAAACAAAGTTATTTTTGTAAAATTTATTGTTAAAATATATTATTTATAACTATAATACATAAATATTTAAGTTGCTTATTATTTCATAACCTTTTCTACTAATAATAATTAGAGAAAAGTAAAATTTTACATAATAAATATTTATTTTAAATTGTTTAAACAAATTATTTAGTTAAATATACAATTCACAAATTACATAAATGCATTTTTGTGAGCTAAGCCACGAGGTACCCCAAATTAAAAAAAACATAAATTTTCGTGGATTATAACCGGAGATATTGCGACTTTATGAATTTATGAATTCAGTTGTTGAAATAGTAAAATCACTTCGCTTTTAAACCCTGTATCTTTTGCGCATCATGGACGGTTCATTTTTAAAGGAACCGTTTTCAATTTTTTTTGTCGTAAACTTAAACTCTTAATCTATTAAACGGTTTTTTAAATTGCTTATAATATATAAACAAAGTCCCGGTGATTTTTTGAAAAAAAAAGGCTAACTCGTATTTTAAGCCACATCTGCCTGAATCTGCCACACGTGAGTCAAGTTTTATGATGACTTTTCCTTTACTTTAGCAAGCTTTTTCATCTCTTTAGGTTTTTCCAGCTCTTCATACCGCTGTACAAACGATCTCCCCTTAGCAGTAGCTACAGCGTGCTTTGCTTTCCTATTTGCTACCTTATACTACTTTCCCTCCTTAGTCCTAATCCTTTTTGGGATGTGGTGACACCATCAGGCCTTTACAGCTTTTTCACGATTTCTCTCCATCGTTCTTTGTCCTGGACTAGTTGTTCGGCTTCATGTATACTACTTTACTTTCCTTTTTTTGGGACTCTTATACCTCTTTCTAGCCTTTTTCTTTTACATAACCCTATACTGTACTTCACTGTTCCACTACCAAGTTGTCTTTGAAGTTAGGAGGCCCTTCACCATATATTTTCCTAGCACTTGCACTTCCACTTGTACCACAACTTTTTAATACGTGTAAAAATGCCAACATAGTGAGTCAAAAAAAAAATAACTTACGGCTTGCTAATGCGTTTGCATTATTGTAATTGTTTATAGGCTTAAAATGTACTTTTGCAAACCTATTTAACAATATTTAACATGATCTTTTTAATCGGTAAATGATGTAATTTCATAAAATAAGCTTTTTTCTTCAATTTGGTGCTTTCAGAATAAGCTGATAGAGGAAATTTTTCAACAGTCACATTATAATATGAAGCGTTGTATATTACTAAAATTGAATTAGAAGGTAAATTGGAAAGAACCATTGCATGATTCATATCCGAAAAAATTGCATTGCATGAAAATGAAGAATTTTGTTTCCAAAAAGTCCATTTTTACCACCACAATGTGAAATTATCAGTCGTTGAGGCACAGGTGATTTAAACATTTTGGAACTGTGTGGGAACTATCCTCACTATATACAATATTTCTATCTACAAAAAAATATAAAATACTTTAAAATTACTTATAATAATAATGAATAATTTTCTTTTACCGATTAAAGGTGATAACAGATATAATTATTTTTAAATTCAAGTAACTAGTGACCATAAACTCTACAATAAAGGTAGCGATGTCATTTTAATATCCTGTAATTTTTTGTATTCTTTCCGAATCGAAAGAATTTCCTGGATATAAGTATCTTTACAAAAATCAAGACGAAGACGGCCTCAAGTGGTATGAAACGCAATGCTGCACACGTTATACAATTTCAGCTATATTTTACATAACTGAAAATCAAGATAGGGTTTCATTCACTTTGGTTACCAAAACGAAGTTGACTCGCGCAGCAATCTATTCTCGTACGTTATCCATCCCTAATTTTTAGTATCCTCTTAATAAGCACGACATGCCCAGACACTTTCTTGGCTTATATATACATTTATTAATTGTCTACAACAAAGTTTACATCTGCTCTATGTTTAAAGTTTAATTTTGGAAGCTATTTGTTGGTAACGGTGAGCACAAGATGAATTGATCCATTAAACGTTTTTAACCAATCGATTAGGTACGCAAAATTTATTACTATTAGCATAAAATTGAATTGTCGGCAGTCACAATGTGTCAAACATAATTATTAACTCACTGTAACTTAAATATCGATTTAACGATAAGTTAAATTATATTTCTAAATAGAAATATTAGGAAAAATGATTGGTTTAATATTAAAATTTATTTTAATCAGACTTTATTGTCACTTTTATAACTTTCAATTAAATAAAACACAGAAAAAGTGTTTCAAATAACAGCACAACAAACCAGAGAGAGTCGAAAATTTACGGACGTAGGCAACCCTTCGCATAACAGACTAACCACGGCAATAGCCACTAATACCCGCCGCTACAGAGATCACAGGAAAGCAGCTAGTCTTTATGAGTATTTCGGATCCCAAACAAACGTTCAATTAAATAATAGTGGATATCAAAAATGTGTGTTATTTCTTTATAACCAATAAGTTATGTGAGGTTTCCATGTTTTCTCTCAAGAATCACTCCTAAGTATTTAACCGTATGCTATAAGAATACTTTTATATTATTCAGAAAAATTAAATTGTGATTTGGTATGTTGTCTTGTGAATATGGAAGTTACCGTTATGGTAACTGACAGTTAACCATTTTCTATCGGCGGGCGAACTTTCGACACCAAATTGTCTTTGTACCTGGGGTAATCGAAGGGTCAAATTTTATTATAGGAAATTTCGACACCGCGGCGTAAAGCAGATAGGTATGTAATTAGCGGCGATGGACATTTGCACCCAAGCAGGACAAGCGGGTTTTCCCAATATTTATTGTCACGGCGGGGGGCGTGGCACTTGTGTACTTGTGACTAAATTATTTCAGTTGTAATTTATTTCTTGTTTGACGTTGACTTGTGCACGTATACGGATATTTAAAAAATGAGTTTGATAAAAAGTTCCCGTGGTCGAGATTTATTAGTGGTGGAGCATCATTCGTTCTCGAAACAGAAAGTGTTAAAAAGCGGCGAAATATTTTGGCGCTGCATCCAAAGAAACACTAAGTGTTCCGCAAAAGTGTTTACAATAGGCTGTGAGGACCTCACCATCACAAGAAGTGATTTGGTACATAATCATGAAGCCGATCCAAAAAAGCTTGAAGTAAAGATGGTAACCAATGCATGTAAAAGAAAAGCCCAAGAGGACATATCGGAAAAGCCTGCCAAAATTACAAGAACTGCTGTTGCTGAGTGTGATGCCAATTTGCTGACGGTTCCTGAC
This sequence comes from Diabrotica undecimpunctata, assembly GCF_040954645.1. Taxonomy (NCBI): domain Eukaryota; kingdom Metazoa; phylum Arthropoda; class Insecta; order Coleoptera; family Chrysomelidae; genus Diabrotica; species Diabrotica undecimpunctata. The sequence continues at coordinate 57,515,897 of NC_092812.1, forward strand.
ATAGCTAGCATAAGAAAGAACATTTACAACTGTCGTCGTAAACTGTTACCAGGTCCGTTACCAAGAAGCATATCAGAAGTCCATAACGCGGTTAGTAATTATTCTCCTAAAACCTATCGCAATGAAAGTTTTTTGTTTTTAAATCATCCTGAATTAAATGTAATTGTATTTTCATGCGAGACAAATATTCGTTTGTTGTGTAAATTAAAAACTTTGTATATGGATGGTACATTTTCATACAGTACCAAATATTTTCTACAATTATTTACTATACATGGCTTGGATAATGGACATTATGTTCCTTTAGCATACTGTTTGTTAAAGGACAAATTGTCAATGACATACAAAAATTTATTTTCTTTATTGAGGTCTAAGATTTTTGAAAAATTTCAATTATCATTAGAGCCAACTGAAATATTTGTGGACTTTGAAAAAACAATTCACTGTGCTTTATTGTATATGTGGCCCAATGCAAAAATTAGTGGATGCCGTTTTCACTTACACCAAAACTGGTTTAAAAAAATTCAATCTTTGGGTTTGGTACAAGAATATAAGGATACAAATTCAGAAATTGGAAAATGGTTAAGGCATACGTTTGGTTTAACTTATTTAAATCCAGCAGAAGTTGAAGAATGCTTTCTTTATGATTTAATGTCATATAAACCTATAAACGCAACACTTGATATATATGCAGATTATTTACTGGAAAATTACATTTTCGATAGCGCTCTATTTCCACCACACATATGGTCTAATCAGAATCCGTCTATTGCGAGGACCACAAATGCCTGTGAATCCTTTCATTCGAGATTTAATTCTTCTTTTTATTCAACACATCCTTCTATTTTTATTGAAAAGTTAAAAGAATTTAAAGTAGACACTTATGTCAAAATAAATAGTTTACATATACCAGCAAAAATCAAAGATACTACTGTTAAGGCTAAATTGGCATTTTTGGAGAAAATGATGGATAAACTACGATCCCAACAAATACGTAGGTTAGATTTTATAAAAGCTGTATCTTATCATTCCTATAATAGCAAATAAATCATTGTATACAAGTATATTAACGGTAAAATGTACAAAAATTAGGTACTAGTTGTATTATATATAAACTTAAGAATCCAAAACCAAAAATTTAATTCAAACCAACAAGAATTTACCGAATATCTGAGAAATATTCTGGACAAGTTTTAATAGTTAGTTCAAAGTTATCACGGTCCATGGACGTTCCAGGCCACTACTGGAAAAACAACGCCAAAACAAAATAACTTTTTAGTTGTATTATATTTAGATATTATTACAGTTATAAAGAAATAAAATGCACATTACTTTTATTAAAATAAATAAATTAATTAATTATGGTATTTTATTTATGTCGCAGCTATATTTATTTGGTGTCGAATATACCTGTAAGATAAAAACGGGAATTGGGGCTGGTGTCAAAAATTGCCATTAAATTTTAGTCGCTACCTGCTTAGTGTCGAAATTTCCTACGCCCTTTTCTATTAACCAAGTAGTAAATACTTGAGAGAGAGATTCATCGTATTAGCGCCGTAAGGATCAATTATGATTATGATTATTATTACGAAAGTATATAAGTTTACTAGTATAAAATTTAACAATAGTGTAAGCAATATATGGTGGTATGTAAAATTGAGAAATAATTTTATATTTTAATATCGGTAAACAAAACACACCGTCAGAGAACTTTATACAATACTTGGTCACAAAAAAACAGGTTTCTGTTGTTCCCCTGCAAACACTCGTTTCATCCTTTTCTAAGAAAAATGTCACAAACACCCCCAACCTAAGACTATTTGATGAGATTCTAGAACGTGTAACGTCAATAAGTTCTTGGGCATGACATTCGAAGAAACTCTAAGCTGGAAACTTCATATAACAAATTTGATCTAATCTTGTCACAATTAAATCTTCTAAAAACTCAGGCCAATAAAGAATAGGGTGCGGATCGCCAAATACTTTTGATGTTATACAGAATATGAATCAGATCAAAATTAGATTATGGATGTACTGTGTATTCTACAGCCACTAAGACACTGCTAAAAAAGACAGTTTTTACAATCTCTCTTTACGTATAATATCTGGAGCTTTTTGCATAAAACCAATCGAAAGTATTTATTGTGAAGTTGGTGAACCATCTCTAGAAGACAGAAGGCTTTATTTAAGTGTAGCATACGCCGTAAAAATCAGGTCTAGCTCAAAAAACCCTACTATTCAAAATTGTTTTACAGCAAAGTTCCCTACATAAATAAGCCAAAAATGGCCAAACCCTTCTACGCAAGGATTAGAAGCTACTTAAATCAATGAAACTACACGTTCCCAGCATGCTTTCCCTCCCACTCTTCCTCAATTCCTCCATTTCAAATAAAGAACCCTTAGTGCCTAACCCGCCCCATTTCTTCCGATAAATATTCAACAAACCCACTGTTAATCAAATCCGCCTTCAATGATATGCTTCACAACTACAAGGATTATACACATATATACACTCTCTCTTGTCGTTTCCTCATTGCTGAGGATCGTGATTTCCTACAATGCGGGCTGTCAATTCTCTCCATCTCTTGCGATTTTGGGCTGCTCTCATGGACTCGGAAAACATATATACACAGATGCATATAAATCAAATGTAGGTACTGATGATGCAGTCATGACCCTAATATCGACAAATAAATACAAACTCTCTTCAGTCAACGCATCCAATGATACCAATTATGTTATACTCACAAACTCTCCAAGTTCCGTACAGCCAATCCAATATGTCTACCCAACTAATCATCTTGGTCATCAAGATAAAACAAGAAGTTCATACCGCTCAACTGAATGGAAAAAATATTATATTCTTCTGGATACAATCCCATATTGGAATTCAAGGAAATGAAAAGGCAGACAACGCTGCAAAAGAAGCTGCAAGTGATAGTACGGAGTGTACTGTGCGATATTATGTGGGAAGAAAAGAGGAAAGTGTCATCGGCTAAGCTACGCGATAGTACGAAATCGATAAAACCCTGGCTCACATTACCAACAAGTCGGAGGGACCAAGTAATATTAACGCAACTCAGACTGGGTCATACGCGATTAACTAAGCTATGCGTTTTCCAACAAACAGGAACCAAGATGTGACAACTCTAAAGAAAAGTTAGCAATCAAACATATATTAGAGAAATGTCCAGCATTAACGCCAAAGCGCATGTTGTACAATATACCCAACAATTTAAGTGATATTTTAGGTCTACAGTGCAATCTCCCAAACCAAAAAAGTTTCTTAACTTCAATTAACATTCTAAATGCTATGCACATTATATAAATGTAATACAAATTATTGTTCGCTACTATTGTTTCGGTAATAGCCAATTTGGCTGATGCGATTTTGTTAATAAAAAAAACACATCCTAAGCGTTTTCTATCAATGCCAACAAAAGTTCCCAAGTAACGGTTGTTGTAGTAATTATTTTGATTGTCAACTACCAGATAACAAAGGTGGGTGTATCTGTGATTTTTCCCAAGCTTTAAAAACGAAGACGACACTTAAAGAACCTGATATTTCATTTAATTGATCATAAGACTTGGTCTAATCATCTACTTACTAACTATACCCATCTAATAATTTCTCATATAAACAAAGTATATCGGTGCCACATATTTGCAGAAGACTAATAGAACACAGCTGGTGTAATATCTATCATGTTATATATGTGAAATCATAAATGCAGTGATAAGCTATTAAGATTATGACCATTGCCAAGATTGAAATAAGTTAATGTATTTTTAAAATATTAATTTCAGTTTACCTAGAAAATATTCTAATCAACTCTGCCAAATACAGAAATCTTGGTCCTTTTAGAATATTTAAGTAAAAATACAGACGAGAAGCCATATATGTCAAAATATTTCTGTATACTTTAGATTTTTTGATATTGTACTTTTCTTTCAACAATTACAAAATTCCCAAAAAAATTACAGCATAAATTTTCCTCTTATAAAGTTATTTGACCTAAATACTATACGTAAGTTCATTTGTAATCATTCGAACATTTAACTTGATTCAAAGCACTTGTTATATTTCTCAACAATTTTCTCCTTCTTTCTGAGCTTCTCTTATTACACACCCTGTATAATTGAGTTTTCATATACTCCTCCTACTCATGACAGTTATAAATATTATAATACCTTATTAAAGAAAAGAATAAAGTGGAAACATGCTTTAGGAATTTTGTAGCCTTAACTAAATCAAAATTCAACATGAAAATAGAGTATTTGAGATGTGATAATGCTGGAGAGAATAGTTCTAAAAGCTTTAAAGATTTTTGTCCTAGTAAAGGAATAACTATACAATATTCTGTATTCTGATTAGCGGAAAAATACAATCGTATTATTTTAGATAAATCCAGATGTTTAATTTTTGGACAGCGGTCAATTTGGTTGACGGTTGACAAGTCATTTTGGGGAGAAGCTGTATTGGCTGCTGTGTACTTAACAAATAGAACTCCTACAAGAAAATTGCCTAATGACTATACACCAGCTGAAGTTTGGTATGGTTACAAATCTGATATAAACAAAACTAAATTATTGGGATGTAATGCTTACGCAAATTTTCCTGAAGAAGATCGATTTGGGAAGTTTGCTAAGAGATTAAGAAAATGTATTTTTATTGGCTATTGTGACAATGGATACCGCCTCTGAGACCCTCTAAAACGAGCAGTGTTTACATCTTGTTCAGTTAGACTCCAGTTTATGTGCGATAAGACGTATTAATGAAGGTATGGATGAGCAAACTACTACTGAACCTGTTAAAATTTAACCTGAAATAATAGAACCTCATAATAATCAAGGAAACGAGATACATAGAAGTTCAAGAGATAGACGTATGCCTTTTTATCTTAACGACTACTGGGTACGATGATGGATGATGAACATCTTGTGTAAATTTCAGTTCATATAATACTTTTATTTGCAAATATAAGATGGGAGATTTTGAGTAGGAGCAGGTTAAGTTCTAGTTGCCATTTATGATGAGGTAAAGATCGATATAAGCTCAGATTACGAGCATAGAGAAGACTTAGAAAATGAGAACTCAGTGGAAGAAAATTCCAAGATCAGCGAAGAATAAAACCAAGACGCCAGCGAATACATTAACTTTGAAACTGATTGCAATTATGGTCTTTATTGCTTGGGAAAGGAAAAAAAGTACAAAATAGTGTAAAATGCCAGCTGCATAAAAGAAACTGTAAAAACTCGTGCTCATTCACTCGAATTCAATCACCAAATGTTCAAAGAGAGTTTAGAGAAGCGAAAAGCCCCTTGAACTGTTGAAAATTGTTTGTAACATACGATATGCTACAAGAAGTTCTGCTAAGGTCTAAATCCATTCAGTAACTTTGTGATTTATTTGATCTGATACATTTGGCCGGATTCTATCGTTGAGGAAGGCAAAACTTAGATTATCTTTAGGCTACAGATGATACAGGTATAGTTACATTTAGAAAAACGATGCCTCCATATAAATCTAGGTTTCTTTTGACAGCACTGAGATTTAATGGACCTGAGCGTCAAAAATTCGATAAGCTAGCCACCATTAGATATAAATAAATATTTTGCACATATTATAGGGTTTTTCAACGTAAATAAAATGTAGATCTGACTATGTTAAAAAATGATGCTTAAATCTCCCTATAACTAATGTTTACAATGAACTTTTCACGGACCGAATACTTTTTGTTACAAAGTATGATTCATTAGGATTTTATTTTAAAATTCACTTGTAAATATTTGGTAAATGATATATGGATATTCAGTATCCCCTTCCCACTCGCAGAGACCAATAATCTCTCTATTTTAAGAACGCCGTTCAAAAATAAAGTTTATTTACATTCTGCTATGTGACACTGGACCGGCAATATTAAAATGCTTTAAAAATTAGAAAAAAATGCTGCGATTCCCATAACACATTAATTTAACAGATGATTTTCATGTGTATTTTAATTTTTAGCGTTGCAAAGAGTGGTAAAAATATAATAACTATTTTATATGGGGTTAAGCGGTTAAGCCACAATTGATTGTAACGAAAATTACATTTTTAAATAGCGTTTCAGATTTTCACTCCAGAAATTGTTTTAAAAAAGATATTTAAAAAATTGTACGAAAACAACCAACAGATTAAGTTGGGTTATGTTTTTCAAAACTGAGGGTGGTGTATTTACACTAGGAATATTAAATTCTGAATGTTTTGTGTATTTTATTTGTTTGTATTATATGTGTTTAACGTAGATTATGTGTTTGTGTATTGTGTGTTGCATATTTATTGTGTATAATTCTGTTACTCCAGTGAATAAGTGGTTAAGTCAATTTTTTGCCAAAATGGGTTTAGTGCACTAATGAGTACAGAATGGCTTCTGGGATAGGTTAACTCGATTTGACGTATTTTGGTCCACTGTGCATAACTGGTTAACTATAATATAATTACATCATGAAATTTTCTGACTAATTTACGATCTAAAGCAGATATCTATCTAGCAGATAAAGCGTAGTTTATAGACTAGTCGTTAGATAGCGTTGTATGTACATTTATTGAATTTTTAAAGAACACTATGGGGGGAAGCACAAGCTCATATAACGATATTCATTTTTATTTTTATTCTGTGCCCCATAACATTAGTTCTTCATAGTATTTCTGCATTGTATTTAAAAGATGGATTCCCGATTCGGGATGGATCCCGAATTAAGAGAATTAAAAGAAAAAGTTTTGACAAAAGGTTGTGCTGCCTGTTTTTGATTCAGACAAACTAAAAGACAATAATGATAGCGATTTAATGCAAAGTAAGGTACTTATTTAGATCTCTACAAAACATTTTTAGAACAGTTCTTTGTTTTAAATGTGGATGTCGCAAATACATCATCAGCTAATAATAACGTTGCCATTGATGTGTTGGAAGATTTCGATTCAGATGATAGCATTGCTGATCCGATTTATTTACCACCACCCGGATATTCAAGCTCTTCAGATGAAGGAACCTCCAACCCTAAGCGGACGAAAGAAACAAATCTGTGCCAAGAAGACAACAATGGAAGCAATTCATGTAACACTGAAGTTGTTGAGGTAAGAACTAATAATAAAAAATATATTAAAAAGGCCAGATCCAGAGGTCAAAGAGCTGAATGCAAAAAATTGAGAAATTTAGGAAAATCATATAAAACTGAAAAAGGAAAAATAATTTCTGAAAGAACAAGGGGTACTTTAAAATCATGTAGAATGAAATGCAATGAGTTACGTTGCAAAGGGCCAAGAAAAAAACCAATTTAAAAATAAATTATCTTAACGACTGGGCACAGTTAATCAGAATTGCTAAACAGAAAAATCCCTTTGACATTGTGATGATATTGAAAGAGAATTTCTTTGATTTCACTTCACTTGTGACGAAACATGGCCCTTACATTATTAAAAAAATTGATATTGATGGCGAAAGGTTTCTGTGGAAACCTGTCCAATAGCTTCAATATGCTCAAAGCGGCGGCCAAATTTCATTTAAATGCTCATTAAGACAAAAAGATCGTTTCAAAACAATAAATTTTGTTCGTAGAGGACGTTCAACTGGATTATTTAATTTACCTAACATTAACAACGAATCAATTGCGATAGCCACAGAAAAGAAAAAAGACTTATTGTCTTTATTGCCTTTAATAGATTCTTCATTCCATGCATTTTATCAAAACCTAAAAACGAAAAACGATATCGCCAATGATCCTGACCTGGAGGAATTGGATCCTGACCAAGATACACAACCTAATTCAGAATAAATGTTTTTAAACTTACTGTAAAACTGTTTTTGGTAAATTTTAAATAAAGAAATATTCTTTTTTTATGTTTTAAGTTATTAAACCAAAAAATAAAATACATAGATTGGCTTATTTTCAATAATATATTGAGGTGAATAATTGGGTAAGTCGATGGCGAATAAATGGTTAAGTCTCATATCTCATTATCCTAATCACTTAGTAGTTACAGAATGAGACCAATAATACGTTTGTATTCTATCATATTTTTAAATATCATTTTGTTGTCGTCCTAGCGTTAAAGACAAAAAAATTGAGTGACTGTATATGGCAATTGATTTTATTCCCCGTCGCAAGGTCACGGGCAAATCACTAGGTTATTATATAAGGCGGTGGTATATAATAAACGCTGTACGCCGCGTATAGCGTTTTCTGTATTTTTAGAATTTAAATAATATTTTTGAAATTGAAAAAAGTTATTTTATTATTTATATTTTAAACAAATTATATTATATTAAAATAATTTAATAAATTATTATGTTCACTTCAACGCCACCTGCTAACGTATGAACAAAGCATACGTTGTTTACTATTAATTTTATATAAAGGCTTTTTATCAAATTCACTTTTTTAATATAAAAAAATAAGCTGCAGGAAGCAACTTTAATTTAACAAAATACTAGTAAATTAAATAAGAAATAAGCATCTACATCACGCAAAATATTTAAACGAAATGTTCTCGGTACGAAAAGTTGGAGGATATAATATATAATAACATATATTATATGTCACTTTGCAGTTCCATTGTTGATATAAAATAAAATTCCACGCTCTATCTAATATTTTGAATTAAAGGTAAATGAAACGCTGTTGAAATATAGGCAACTACTATTTTTAATGTGTGGGAAGTGTTAGGTAAGAGAAAGTATTTCAAACATACCTCAAATTTTGACTCAGTATTTACAGTGTTTTATTATTAGTAAAACGATGCTCAGCATAGATATTTCCCAGCTAATTTTATTTACGATTGTGCACCTGTCTTCTTTATATCTCTTGAGTTTGCTGCTGCTACATCGCATCGCTTTGAGTAAGACAGAGTGCGATGACAGAAATATTAATCCAGAACTTATCAACAGACACGTCTGGCGGAAAAAGTTAATTTAGAAATTTTGAACAGTCACTGAAAATTAAAAAACAATCAGCATTCCGCAAGTCGACATTTAAATAAAAGCGACGCTTGGTATAAACATCAGAATTCTTCCATATTTTTGGAATATCTTTGTATAAACAATACTAACTTTTAAGAACCAGGGATTAAATGAATATTATACAGGGTATAATAAAAAAGGAAGAAGTTTGGTTTTTGAACAGGGCGTACTTCCGGTGTTTACTTATGGTGCATAAACTTTAGCACTCACTAAAAAATCTGTGAAACAAATCAGAGTAACTCAGCGAGTCATGGAGCGATCGATGTTGGGGTTAACATTCAGAGATAGACTCCCAAATGTAATTATAAGAGCCAGAACAGAATTCAAAGATACTGTAGAAAGAATAGCATACATCAAGTGGAATTGGGTTGAACACGTGGCAAGAAATGGTGGAGTGGCGTCCTAGGTTTGATGGAAATAGAAGTAGAGGTAAACGTCCAAGACGACGGAGCCATGCTGTTAAGAGAGTCACAACTCACTGGATTCATACGGCATAAGGTCACCAGCAGTAGACTACTAAGAAAGGCTTATGTTCAGTAGTGTATCCTACAAGCTGCATGGCGATGATGATGATCCTTCAAAAAAAGTAACGAAATCTTTCTTACAGATATAGCTTCACTATTTTACAAAATAACCAATAAATAAAATGAATAACCGATATGTAGTTTAAATGATACTATTTCTCAGTTATTCTGCCATAATTTCTACTGAATACACGCCTTTTTCGGAAAATCCCAGAAGAAAAAGTTAATAGGTTTAATATATGGACCTCTGGATGGCCAAGAAATAGGCGCATCAGGATCTCTTTCAATCTAACGTCCGGGGTACTGTCCGAAAAGATATTCCCTACCTTTGTTATTGTAATATACCGGAACGTTGTTCTGTAAAAACCAGATATTTTGCTTGATTGCGATATTTCGGCCTTCTACCTTTCCTTCTACTATCAATAGTTTCATGAGTTCCACGACCAAAATTACCCAGAATGAAATGCATATCTGCCATTTCTGAAAACGTGTACCCATAAAACTCTGAATTGTAAAATTCGTGATCTTGCTGTAAATATAAAAAGTCAAGAAATTAACATATTGCTGGTGTCCTACCTGCTTAATGCCCCAATATTTTTGTCGGGCAACATTTTCCACGCATTTTCCAGTTATTATCTACCAATCAGGCAAAAAAATATAATTCTATTCATAATATTTATGATCATTGCCAGATTGACGCTTTTTTACGACCTCTGAAAGGAAAACGCCGTAGTTTAGATATTCCAACCATGAAAAAAAATGTCCGTCACGATATTTCCAAGTAATTCACAAAGTTACAGCTTCCTATTTTTCTACTACTTCTTAGGATAATCATCTGTAGATTACACACAAAAGTTCAAAGAACCTGATATATTCACACTTTAATAGTTGGGGCATGTTTGCGTTTTTCTGCTTCATCTAATCTCACCAAGAATTAAAAATAGAAACATACTTATTCATTACTATTCAATTTTTGATGGACATTACAATGTGTTGCTATAAATATCCATCACTTGGTTAAATATTGTACTAGAAATCTTGTCTTTCTGAATTACATTATGTTTATATTGTTATTTCACCGCATATCACTGTTTTTATCTCTAGTTATTATGTTTTGGTCTGTGAGTCCCCACTTAGGGCTTTACTTCTTTAGAAATGTTCAGTTCACTGCTTAAAATTTATTAATTTTATATCACTTTACCTTAAACCCAAAACAAAGGTATATTAGTTTTATTTTCTGTATAAGTCTTGAATAGCAATGACTATGTTTTTATTAATTAACTTTATAATTTATTTCATACATATATTTTGCTTGTAAATTATTTTTTCTACATTGTATTATATGTAAAATGTACAGGACCAGCTGCTACATTATCTTACATTTAATACTGTTAACTAATTGGAAGCAACACGATGCATACGATCATTTTGGCTAACCGTTCTGCAGTCACCGATTGTGTTCCTGACTCAAAGCCGAAGTGATGACAGCTGAGTGATTGATATGTAAGTGTTAGTTGAGAAAACTGTTGAGCTGTGACATAAATCGTCTGTTTTATGTGATTGGTGGCAGAGTATTATGAGTGTTTTGTTAGTGAAATGATTGGAGATTAATCGCTGTGTCAATTTAACGTTAAAGTAATGGGGAGATGTTAATGATTTGGTTTAACAGTAACGTATTTTATTACGGTTTAAACAAAATGTTTAAGGTTAAAACTTTATTATTGAAGATTTAAATTTAAACATATTTGACAGGTTTAGAGTAGAAAACTTTATTCTTTAGCTTTTTAAAAGCTAAAACTTAACAATATGTTCCAATTTTATAGTAGTGAACGTACAATAAGTTTAAGGTACTATTACCGTCTAGAATGGTAAAAAATGACACATTTTCAATATTTGTTTTGTATCTTATCTATGATATATATGGCAATTAAACTTCTTTTATATTAGTATACAACTTTTAAAGATTACAAAAAATTATTTTTCTTTTTTTTTCCCAATGTTTCCGTATTTTAAACATGGCGCCAAAAATTTTTGACGGCGCCAAAAAAACATAAAATTCGAGAAGAGTTTTAAAAAAGAAGTGCTTTTACGTGATAGTTTACTAGAAAAATTGAAAATTAAAAAAAAAAAAATGTCAGACATTTGAAAAAATTGTTCAAAAATTGACCATTTTTTTAAAATTTTTTAGTCACAAAAATGTTATTATTATTTTTTTTGGTCAAATTGCGGTAAACTATACTAGAGGAAACTAAAGCAAACACAATGCATCAAGGTCTATTAAAATAGACCGACTAGATTCATAAATTAAGTGGTACGTTCTCTTGTAAGGAATGGGCGTATGGACGTTTAGGACCAGATCCATTAACATACTTAAAATTTTTAAGATGTGCCTGCGCCGAATGCTTGGAATATCATCATTTGTTGAAAGGCAAAGAGCCCTAGAGGGAGATTTTAACAATGTATCCTTTGATGGAAGCGCTTAAAAGACTAGGTTCCTACTTTCATATGTGAGTGGCCACAAGAGGCTCTATTAGTTGTCTGTGTCCACTCGGATCCATCGTGTCTTCACAACTTCACTAAGCGAAGTCACCATTTAAGCGAAGGAAGTAAGTAATTCCGCATAGAGAGAAGTAGTGTCTCCATTGTTGTGGTCACACCAATGTACGACTTCTAAATGAAGATCACTATAAAAAGTATATCCCCCAGTACTCAATGAAATGGAAATTTTATTTATAGACACTTTCTTTGGAATTGGAAACAGACAGAAAGGAGCAGGTATTGACGAATGCTTAAAAATATATAGTGGTAGAATATTCTAGAACAGAAACAGGCTAAACAGTTTGTTAAAGAACTTTCGGCCAAGTTCATAGGAGACTCAAAAACAGCTGAAAGGCTGTTAAGATGACCGGTCCCTGTAGGCTCAAAAAATAGTTCTGGCTTATAGGCTTCCCAGAAGAGATGTTCGTCAAGGAACAATGGAAATCTACGTCATCTTCCGGACGTTGACTATCAACATAGCTACCCTTACTTTGCTGGCAGCTATTATTAATGGTCCGCTGATAGATGTGTTGAACAATTTTTTCAGATTTTGAAGTCAATAAATCCTTCTTCTCCCTGGTGCTTTTTTTCTATACATCTTGCCCTCAAGAACTACTTGCAACAAGCCATATCTCTGCTCATTTCTCAGAATATGGCCAAGATTCTAATTAGGGTTTTTCTATGAGTGATTTTGCATTCCTTTCCCATTCTACGTAAAACCTCGATATCGACCACCCAATCTCTCAATGTCACAATTAAGACTGTTCACTATTCAAGATTGTTCAATACCTTACCAAGAGAGCAAGGCTGGATTAGGTGCTATAAATGACCAAGGAAATACACTCAATATGTAAGTAATATAATCTTTTAATCTAGAGTTTGTAAATTTTAGATCATCGTCATTATAATCATCATCATTATCATCATCATTCTCAGCGTATTCTATCGATATACACAGTCTTCATTTCTGCCCACGATTGTCTAAAATACGCTCAGGGTACTAAATCCACTTCTGAAGCCAGCTTGCACTCTTGCAGCATCGAACGCATTTGTCAATCTGTTGTTAATGATCTTTGCTACCTTTCTTATTAACGAGCATTTTGTTAGCTGTTTTCCAGTTGTCTTGTATGCATATTGATCTAAGGCAGTTCGTAAATATGCCCACTAAGATTTTGCAGGTATTTTTGTCAGCGTATTTAAGCAGTTCTAGTGTTATGCCATCTATTCCAGCTGCTTTACCGATTTTCATTTTTGTAATTGTCGATTCTTCTTCTTCTGGAAGGACTTCTGATACATCTTGGTCACTGATTGCTTCTTCAAGTGTTTCAGAAGTTTTGTATATTTCGCTGTAGAATTTAGCCACGAGTTGTATTATTTTATCTGCCTGTAATCCTAGTGTCTTCGTTTGTTAGAGCAACGATTTGCTTCTTTCCAATGATATGTAATTAGTAATTTGGCTTCTATAACTAAAATTATCCCGATATCTTAAGTACCGAATTCAGTAATTTTTTGTTTGTTTTAATTCTATTGAAATTCATCAAAGTAAGAATTTTATATAATTTTCTTATCTTCGCTAGAACGTTTATTTACAATTTCTTTTATTTTTGACACACGTACATACAATTCCAACGGAAAATAAATTATCAACTTGTGGCACAAAATATGTACTGAAATCAAGGACACTTTAGAATTTTTATTTTAATTTTAGAATTGTTGGCAAATCTTCTAGCTGTATTACGACAAAAGGTGCAATGATAAATACAATTTTTGGTTTATTAAAAAATGATCTCTGGTTATATGATTTCAATAACTGAGCATCATTTTAAATTTTAACGTATCGTAATAAAAGTTGAAAGGACTCGCGTTAAAATCTATAATATCTTGATTACATCTTTGAGTATAATCGTAAGATTTATCGATCCAAATACATAAATTTCAATAAAACCATTTCGCTTTATAATAAATTATCTATTTCTGGCAAAAAATTACTATTTGCATGCGGAACGCAGTAAATAACACTTATTTTTGAGTATGCATAAAATTAGACAAAATTATTGCTTCGCAGTATCAAATAACGCAGGCTCGACATATTTTTTATAGCAAACACATTGTATTAAACCATCAAAAACTGCTCAGGAACAAACAAAAACTACCACATACACTTTTATACAGCTTATGTCATTCTAATGAAAATAAATATAAAAATTGTTTCTATACAATAATTAGTGAAGATTCAAATGTTACTAGAACTGTATAACACGTCATAACCATCAGAAAAACGGCAATAAGTGATATATTATAAAGATTTTTTTATAAATTTGTTTTATTTCATGTTTACAATTCTCCAATTATCCAAATAAAAAAACAGAGAACAATATCTCTGGTATGTATTCAATGCAACAGTCTGCAACGATCTAGTTTATTGTACCCAAAAAGAAGCGAGGCATCTAGAGGTTCAACTTGATAACAGATTTAATTTTACAACACATATAGAAAGGACCAATAGAGCTGAGGAGAAGACTGCTGCTTTAGTAACGATGATGCCAAACACAGGGGGTCAAGTTCATAAAGAAAGAAGGAAGATGTATTTAGAAATAGTACATTCTACAATTCTATACGTGGTCCCAGTCTGGGAGAAAGTAATAAAGAAAAAAAAAGTACACATTGATGACGGTAAAGGTACAAAGAAAACCACTGTTAAGCATGGTAAGCGTCTACAGTACATTTTTATCAATTGCTGTATAAATAATAGCAGGGATAATTATTCGTAAAGGAGAGGAAAGATACAAAAAAGATCAGGGAAGAAAGCACAAAAAATAATGTGGAAATTGACAGAGAAAGTGCTCCAAAAAAGAACTAACGCAAATTGGACGAGGATGCTTGTCAAAATTTTATTTCACACAATTGTTAACAACCCATTGGTATGTATAGCAGGGATTTTACCAATCCAATTAATGATAAAGAAGGATGACTATGTACAATGAAAGAAAGTGGATATAAAGAAGATCAGGGAGAAAAGCAGACAAAATAGTGTTAGGGAAAGTAGTTCGAAAAAAGAACTAAACCAAATTGGACGAGAATGCTTGGCCAAATTTTATTTCACTGTTAACGAGCCATGGGTCTGTATAGCAGGGATTTTACAAATCCAATTAATGGTAAAGGAGAGGGGGACTATGTACAAAGAAAGAAGAAGGATATAAAAAAGATCAGGCAGAAAAGCAGAAAAATAGTGTGAGAAGTGTGTGGAGCCATGGGTCCCTTAGGACCTATACTTATAAAATAGAAGAGGCAAATGACGATCTATGCGTAATGTATGGGGTGGAGGACGTGCCAGAAAATTGCGTTTTTGCATGCAGTTAATTCAGCCAGGAAACGGAAAAATTGGTAAAAAAAATAGAAAAGCATCACACAAGAAACCACAATAAGAAATCCATAGCCAGCAAAAAACTTTAACATAACAGTAAGGACTACCACGGAAATTATAAAAAGAAAGTAGAAGATGAAAGGGTGCAAGAAAATAGGTTAAACTAAAAAAAACTGAATAAATATACTTGATTCAAAAACCAACATACTCGACGGTACATTCTAAAAGAATAATTCCAAATATGCCGTAGAAGATAAAGGTATTTAGTGGGTAAGGTCAGGTTTGCACACTTCAAGTGATGTACCTGAAATTCTACACTACTCCAAAGAGAAAGGACAGCTAGGGTGAACCTTCAACTGTAGTAAAAAATACTAGTAAATTTTTTTAAGTGACTTGGGATTCAAAATACAGATAAACTAATACACGTACTTATCATAAGATGAATAAAATCTAATAGAAATTATTGGTAGCTTAAAAAAGAGAGTAGGGGTATGCTACATGATTTTCTGAAAAAGGAGTAGAGAATGGTAAGAAAAAAAAGTATTACAACAGGGTTTTTAATAGTTTTGTAAAAACTTTTTTTTGGAGAAAAAAAATTTTCTGCCGAAATGTAAATTAGTGTAGAAACGAACAAAATTATATACTATACAAAATAAAATAAAATAATACAATAAGTATGTTGGTCATCAATAAAAAACAATAAAAGGAAGCCGGTATTGGAGCGGTTACTTACGTAATAAAAACTGAAAAAAGAAAAGATAAATGAGGATGTAATTGGTTTTTGATAGAACTTTTATTAAATAACAAAATAAAGGTCTGCCCGTGCTTATTTTTGTTTAAAAATTATACAAAATATGATCTAAAGTAGACACAACTTTATAAAAAATAGCCAAGATATACTAAAATTCGAGGTAAAGCTATTCATTATTAAAAAGGCGATGAATCTGGAAAAATGCTGATTAAAGACAAATGATTTTTAAATAAAATAAAACAATTAAGAAGAAGAATAAAAATACGGCACACAGAATAGAAAGTAATGAAAAATGCAGATGAATAAATCAAGTGAAAGCAAATATTTTTCGTAGAAAATATGTGTCACAAAAGAAAATGAGTAAGTCTCTCACGTGGTATAATCTTATGACAGGAAATTTGAAATCATATTAATGGAATTTTTCCCAGCACAAAATTTTTCAACTGAATATAAATATATGTTATGTTAAACAAAAGATGTTTAATTTAAAATAGAAATATTATTTTTTTAAATCAAATACTAATGATAGTTTTATGTGGTTGTTTGCATTTCAAAATTACGCTGTATCTTTCAGCAAAGCATGGACTTAAAAATAAACTTTTCTAAATTTAATGTAACCGAAGAAAATTTTAATATTTTGATTAGCTAAAAACACAAACACTTACATACCGCTAGAAAAATCGCAACACAAAACACGCTTTCTCTGTCAAACGTACCTTACAAATCCTAGCTAAAAGTGTTCACAAGACTGAAACAATTAAATTAACATAGATCTAAAATTTACAAATCTGGTGGGTGCCAGAAGAGAAGAAGCTCCCATTCGGTAGCGTTCGATTATCCTCGTGGAAATATTCAATTTCAAGAGAAAAAAAGTAGAAAAACACTGTGGTAATTAGAGTGGATATGTTTTAATTTTTCGGGAGATTCTAGGCATGTTTATTAAATTCTATTTTTATGTTCAAATTCTCTTTGATTTACAAATTATATATGCGGCATTATAGCTGGGGGTGGAGCGTCGCTTTCATTTTAGTTTCAGAAGGGGGGAGATGCGACCGTAGAAACGTCGGATCCTGTGACAATCTTGTCTAGCCAAATATTTTAGATTTAACTTAAGCTCGAGCTCTCTGGCGAGGATGATACTCCTACAAAAATGTTGCTTTTATTTGAGACAGCCGCGTATCTATTAATTATACTGGAAACGCCAATGTAATTTCAATCCCGGACACATTTAAAAATAAAACGTTCACAGGAATGATTTAAGAAAACATGGAAAAGAAAGGCGTTGACAATTAAAAGAAATTGAAATTGTTCTTGTGGCAACTTAATGTAATTTAATATTTTTGTTGAAATAATGTTTAATAAATGTTAAAATATATTTATTTTGAAAAAAAATTTGGTTTTTGTTACGTGGTGAAAAATTCTTCTAATAATTTAATTCCTTCAAATCATTCGATGTTCTTCTAAGAACGAATTTTCGTTAGAACTAGTTATTTTGGCTCTATCGTATAAGGATTTAATGATTTCCTTTTTAATATTGACGTTGTGATTTGATTTGTAATTTAGATATCTGTTGGTGTGTGTATTGCTTGACCTGAGTCTCATCCAGTATCCTTCTTTGAAATTAAAACATCTAGAAAGTGTGCTATCATATTCCTTTTCAATGGTAAATGTTATTGTCTCTTCTTTATCGTTTATATTCTTTCATTCCACAAATGAAAATGTAGCCATATATTTTTTGAAAGATGTACACTCTCCTTGCGACTCTTTCTTTTAGTACCTGTTAATGATACTGAAATCAGGAATGAAAAAATTCAGACTGCCCGGATTTTTATTTCTTAAACAAAAAAATAATTGTGGAAACAATCGATATAATTATTGACAAATTAATTATACTTTATAATAATTGTCTTACTGAATGGATTTTCCCAGATGTATTAAGTAACAAAAGTGTTCAAAAAGGGAGCTTTAGATGAAATTGGAAATTATCGTCCCATCTAAATCATTCCCATTTTCGGCAAAATTTTCTATAGAGTATTCTAAATGTTCGTTTGATAGAATATCTAGAAAAATACAAAATACTTCACTGTGAGATATAGTTGATGAGATTTGTAGGAAGGTAATTTTGTGTCTTTGACATTGTGTGACTTATCCAAAGCTTTTGACTGTGTTTCGCATGAATTACTATTGGAAAAAATGCATAAATACGGTATTAGGGGAAACACTCTTAATCTATTTAGATCATACTTAACAAATAGAAAACAGGCAGTTTTTCTTCATAACAGCTATTCTGAGTCTAACCCGTGGGGTTCCTCAAGGTTCTATATGTTTGCTTCGCAGATGATACAACTCTCATTAATACAGATATTAATCAGCATAATTTAAAAATTAAAATGGATAGTGATATCCAGAAAGCAAAAAACTGGTTTTTACATAATGGGCTGAAGCTAAATGAAAAGAAAAACCAGAATTTGATTTTTAGTTACGATTGGAAGTATATCTCAAGAAATAGTGTTAAACTATTAGGAATCTTTCTAGATGATAATTTGGATTGGAGTGTGCATACAGATTACTTAAGTTTTAGACTTGCTACGAGTATATTTTTAATACGCAACTTAGTTTACAGGGCCTGCGTAGCGCAAGCGGTAGGATGCTTGCCTCGCATGCCGGTGGTCCGGAGTTCGAATCCTACCGCCGGCAAGAACAACTAGACATTTTTAAAAATGTCTATAGGCCCCAGGTCGACTCAGCCTGAATAAAATGAGTACCTTGGGTAAAACCAGGGGTAATAATAGGCGGTTGAAGCGTAGCACTGGCCATGTTACCTTTCTTGTATACCGTAGGCCCTAGATATAGCAGACTACCCTGCTATACTCCCAAAGCCGCGAAGCGGTATAAAACGGGAGACTATTATATTACTTAGTTTACATGATTCCTAAAAGTACCTTTAGAATGTGCTACTTTGCACGGAATGCCTTCTCGAAATCAATGAAACATGCATACACATCGCAGTTAACATCCCTGGCTCTCTGTATTAGAACTTGCAAACTAAAAAGTGCTTCCCTCGTTCCGAGTCCTGCTCTGAATCCAAATTGAACTTCACTCAGGTGTTCTTCTAATTTGGTGTACATGCGCGAGTGAATAATAGAAAGGAGTACTTTCAGTACATGGCTCATCAAAGTAATTAATCTATGTTCTTCACATTTTCTACCCCACAAGTAACCAGTCTCGTAGATGTTGTTAAATAGTCTCCTAAGAGCTGTGATTTGGTGTGCCTCTAATAGCATTAAAATTTCACCATACGCCTCATCAGGTCCTGGTGATTTCCCATCTTTAATCCGCTTAATGGTCATAGTTACTTCTTCGTTTGTTATTTTTGGGCCGTTGTCGTGTTGTTTATTTCAGTCGGACTTCCATCTTCGTAATTTAGATCTTCGCATTTAAAGAGATGGATTGGTCGAAAGAAACTTTCGTCCCACAGTAGAATTATTTCGCGCAGCAGCCGATGGAGAAAGGTTTCAGGAAATTGTAGACGGCCAACGTTTTAATACGAATACATCACCTAAAGAAGTATGATGGGTAAATAAATCTTTAACCGGACACTTGGAGCCAAGCCTATAATAATTTTTGTTACAATGGTTCTTAAGTTTAAGTTGATTTCATACAATCAAAATACACTATTTAATCCCCAATAAACTTGTTCAGGAAAGCACTTCAAAAATAGTAACAATGACATTGAACATGAGTATTTCACTTAATAATGTATAAATTTTCTCAGACCATTTTAATATTATTAAAATTGTGAATAATTTTTATTAACGAAGTAAAAATCAAAATTGAAGATATCTAAAAGAAGCTGAAAATTTTCACTTACATTAAAACTATGTTTAATTATCAAAGAAGAAAAAGCACTGTAGAAATATATATTAGAGCGATACATTGTTGCAAAAGCCATTAGAAGATCTTTCAAATGAGGTGTCCCGTGATCTTGGTTTGTATTCAAAAAATCGTCGATTATGGCACTCAAAAATTAAAATTGACGTGTTTTAAGATTTTTTCAAAAGTCTTCTGGTTGTGAAGTAGTGAATTTATTACATAGATTTGCATCATACTTTATAATGTTTTATATCATTGAAATACAGGTTAGTTAATTCAAAGGATACCTGGTAAAACTATTGCAAAGTTTCTGGAAGATTTAAAAATAACGTAAACCAAAATATAAAGCAGCAACAGCAATAAGATCAATTTTAGTTATAAGCGAAAAGAAACACGACACAGACGTATCCAGGAAGAAAACAAGTATATACCTATAGTTCTAATTCCGAAATTTATAGAAAAGATAACTAGGGCATCAAGCGCAAAGCAAAGTTTAATAACATCAGTTCACTAAAAACTGGCGGTACACTTTAGACTATTTATTTTTTTAAAAGTAAGTGGTTTTATTAATACTTATACGCCTATGATAATTATTTAAAGGAAAATACTTAAGCAAAAACTTTCAAACAATAATTTTAGCTATAACACAACGGATAATTTACTCCAAATTGTTAGCAATTCAGGATACGCCTATGTGTTAATCAACCAGTTAAGTCGCCAATCTCGACACCACTCACCACTAAAGTGTAGAAACCTCCAGGTACGCTTTGACCGCCGAACTTAATATTGATGGTATATTCCCCAGCATCTGCCACGGTGTAATAGATAGTGACAGTATTGTCCCCATTATCTACTATATTAATATCCAGATCTCTACCGAAAAAACAATCACAACAATTTTTATATACAGTTCTCAAAAAAATAAACGTAAGCCCAAACTTCTTGAATAAACCACTTTAAGCATGGTACATATTATAATCTTATTCAACCATTTTTCAAAATTGGAATTTCTCAAATAAAAAACTCTATTAGATTTTGATTTGGAATCTAAGGTGAGGTTTTTTAAGCTTTCAATTTATGACTCAATGAAACTAGGCCTTTATAAAAATGGCCCTTACTTAGACCTCCCTTAAGTTTTTTCGTTAGTCTTGTTTTTAATTTTAATTTAAATATGCGCTATCAATATAGGTTTCAAATTTCATCAAAATCGGAATAAAACTAAAAAAGTTATAATATCAAAATGGGTTCCAAATAAATTTAACCCACCATGTATGGATGTATACTCGTTTATATTTACGTGTCTCTAGATGGCTTTTAACTTTACAAGTAATTTTATATTACAAGGTTTAGACAAGAAATTTGGAATTAGTTTGTTTGTGTTTAGTTTATTTTCATTTCGAGTGCATTACTGGAGCTCGACTTAAAAACTTACTAAACTCAAATTTGTGAACACTGTATAAAAAAATTATTTACCCTCCGTCAACGGACTTGATTTTACACGTAATTTTCCCTGCTCCAGCCTTTTCAGTGTTAACGATTATATGGTAAGGCTGGCCACTAGCCAGATTTTTTTCTAAACCTTCTGTAATCTTGCATTTGTCAGCCTAAGGAAATAAAAAGTACTGAAGGGGCCGACTTTTCTAAATATTTATGTCCCTCAAAGGTTTAAGTATAAGGAGTGATAAATTTCTACTAAAAATCGCAAAAACATTCAAAATTTAAAATTTTAAAAACTCGTTGATATCAAATTCTCATTATACTATATAGGATGAGTGTCAAATATTTGCCTCAAGTGCCTGAAAAACTCAATACCTTTGCCTTTTTATGACACTTCTTGATGCAAGTATCTCACAACTGCTTTCATTAAATTTGGTGATAACAATATGGAATTATATGGAAAAGTGACAAAACTTAAAAAAAAATTCAAAAGCAACATTTGAAAGATTTGACGACAAAATTTCAAAACGATTTCTTTAAAAATGAGCCGTCTCTGCTGTGCCAAAGAAGAAGGGTTTAAAAGGTAAGCTACCTTTTTATACCCACTTTTTACTTCCAATAATAACAGAAAAGTACTTTTTGTTTGTTTAAACAAACTACTCGATTAAGTAAACCAGTCAAAAATGATATAATTGCATTTTTCTAATTTATGCAACGAGGTAACCCAAATTAAAAAGAATATAAATTTTCATTGATTAAAACCGAAGATATTGCGACTTTTATATAAACTTGAAGTTAAGAATTTATAAACAAATTCCCGGTGAATTTTCGAAAAAAAGAGCTAACACTTGTTTTAAGGGTAGTATTTAGATCAAATACCGATCTTACATTGTTTATATATTGTTTATCAGTAAAAAATGACGTTTAATCTTTTGTATTTTTTTGTTGTAATACATATTATCACCAAATGTATCAAAAGCAGTTGTTAGTACCTGTATCAAAGAGTGTCTTGAAAAAATCGTTGATTCCCTGGTCTATTAAAAAAGATACATTGTATATACATACTAATACATTGTTATTTTTATTTTGTATAAGAATTACAACTTAATAATGTTGGCAATTAAAAATATTTAATTATTCAAGTGACTATATCTGATTTGGCACGTTCTTTTTAACACATTCATTATTCACGCATTGTCAACAGCATTTTAAAAATATTTTAAAAATTGAGAGCGAGCAGTCAAATATTCGTTGCATATTTTTATATCTAACATAACAAAAAAACCAAGTGTGATAAAAGCGAGAAGAAATTAAACAATAATAATGAATAAGCTCGTAACAGAATGACTTAAAATAAAAAAAAAAGAAACTATTTATAAACAGTGCGATTTATTTTGTACTTGTATCTTGTATCTGTTTTTTTTTTAGAGAAATATGTTACTTTGCAAAGTATAAGTAATTAATTAAGGGTTAAAGAAGTTGTATTTGTTAACAAAACATATGTTTTGAATTACCTGAATTGGGATTTAAATACGAAAAGGACAATAATCGAAAAGCATTAATTGAACACCAAATTCCTTCGTAAATATATGAAAAATCTTAAGAGTGTGCCTCCCAGAGACGTTTAAAATGTACGTAAACCAGAAGGGTATGACGGTAAACGTTTTATCATTGTTCACGCTGGTTCTTCGAAACAATTTGTTACTGAAGCAACTTTATTGTTTTGCTTAAAATCTAACGTAGCTGATTATCATTTGCATCCTATGTAATCCTGATCCTATGTAAATCAGACAAACAGTTCCTTGATAATCTAGTTGTACTTTTTAACAACATATATAATAGCGGTAAAATCCCGGAGAACTGGCTACAGTCAACATTATTACAATCCCGAAGAAACCAAATGCCCAAATCTGTGATGACTACCGGCTTATAAGCTTGATCAATCATGTCACTAAAGCGTTCACTAAGATCATTCATAGAAGAACATATGATAAATGTGAGTCAAATATCGCAGTTTGGTTTTCGGAAAGCACTTGGAACTAGAGAAGCAGTTTTCCAGGTGCTTATACAACGTCAGAATGAAGAATGAGGGCGGAAGGAAGCTTAAAACAAGTATTCTCGTTCTAAATTTTTGTGCAACCAATGCAAAAAACATTATTGTATTTCTTGTTTTTTCTCAACACATAATGCTGTTTTAAAATAATAAGGTGTTATATTATTACAATTATTTTTGCACATTCTGAATAAAATATTTTATTTTGTTCATAAAGTTTTATAATTTCCATATCTTTCGTAAAAACCGTCTCACATCCGATAAGGAAATATTATTTTGCTCTTTGGACCACCCTGTCCAACTTACAATGTAATTTATATAGCTGTGGGGGCACAGTTGATGCCACGGTGTCCCGAATACAAAACTGTAGTGTGGCATTAGAGTGATGCCTCATTGTCCCAAGAGTACTATTTAGTGAGGCATCATATTTATGCCACCCGGGGCTGAACGTGTTAAACTGTGTAAACACTGTTGTTTTTGTTCAGTTTGAAATTATGAAACTAACTGCAGGTAGTACCGCGGACGAAATTGTTTTCTATAAATGTTTATGTTATTAAGATATGAATACCAAATCAGATATTGCATATTAAGATTTCCGGTAAAATTCCAACTTCACATATAAAAACCTATGAGGGACATCGTAAAATCTGGTTAGTAAAAAAGTAGAAAACTTTTACTAAAAAATAGTTAGGCTAGACTTAATGTATCGTTAAAAAGCCAAACTTTTAAATGATGTCAGCTGGTAACAGCAGATTGTTTGATATATATGTAGACACACTTTTAACACCTTGGATTGATGCCAAGGGTCGATTTTTACAACAGTAACATAACTCTAACAAACACAATTAAACAAGAAAAAAATGCAAAAACTTACATTTCCGATGGCATATGCTTGAATAGCAATGGGGGTCTTCAAAACCTCTTTGTCTCCATATTTAGCATCAAGTTTATACCGCCCGCAGTCATCAGGCACAAATGTTGCACTGTAAGTACCGTCGCCATTATCTGTGAGCTTTACAGGCCTCTGTGAGCCATCAGGACCAATAATCTTGACATCTAATTCCCCATAACCTGCTTCATTTGTGTCGACCATAACAGTTGTCGGAATGGAGGCAGGAATGCCTTGGTCAAAAATGGCAGGTCCACTGAATTTAACTTTCTCTGGTTCCACTGTAGGTTTGACATGAACGGGAAATGGGCTGTTGGGAATATTTTTGTCATTGTAAAGAATTTGTGTTTGTAAGTTAGCGCCTTCGTTGGGAGGGATGTACGTCACTGTAAAAGTACCATCACTGTTGTCAACTATTTCAGGTCTCTTTGAGAGAGGTTTGGAATCAGAGGTTATATTGACGGCTACAGGAGCCGGTCCAGCTTTAGAAGCGTCAATTGTAAAACTTGTAGGTACTCCCGATCTACAATTGGATTTCTCCAAACCAGGCCCATAGGCTTTTACTAAGTGCTCGTTTGTTTCTGGTTCTACTGAGACCTTAAATGGAGAGCCCGGTATGTGATTTTCAGTAAACTTGATTGAAATATCGTATTCACCAGGTTCGGTTGGTATATATTCTACAGAGCAAGATCCGTCTCTGTTATCTTTGCAAGTCATTTTAGCTTCTGAAGGACCTTCAATAGCAAGAGAGAGACCTCCGGTTCCAGCTTCTTTAGTTTCCACAGTAAACATATTTGATTTATTAAGGATTCCCTTCTGAAGTCCAGGACCATACGCATGACACTTTCTAGCATCACATCCTCTTCTGACATTAACGATAAACGGAGATCCTGGTACAGGTACGTTATCGTAGAAAATATCTATTGTATGTTTTCCTTCTTCGAAAGGAGTATAACTTACTTTATAGGTACCGTCGATTAAAGGTATTATTAATTTTTCGACTTGTGCACCTGATGGGCTGGTTATTGTGCATGTCAATTTACCATCGTCACTCGATTTTGGAATGCTTCTGGTATCCACTATAAAATCAGTTGGAGAATCTACATGCACACCTGGAACAATGTTTCTTTATTAGAATTTTAAAAAGTTAAGGTAGCGAAACAATCTTAAATCTCATGCAGGACATTTAAACAAATTATTTCAAATGTATTACTAAAGTTAGTATAAACACACTCTAAATAAAGGGATTCGTATTTATCCCAATAAGAAGAAAAAAACATTATTTGGATTATTCTATAGCCAAGTCTACTTTGCCATTGAAAACAACATGAAACAACGTTAAAAGGAATTTGCTTATACATATAACACAATCATGTACATGCTAATAAAATGGTTAATTTTTAATACAATGTTTATTACAAATACACACTAATTTTAAGAGCAGAAAATAATGTTAATTAATGCCCGACAAGATAACTAATTATGCAGGTAATAAAACATGGCAGTATATACTTAGCTACAACAACTGAAACACATCTGTTACTGAGATTATATCAAACAGTTTCATTTGTTAACTACATACTTAACCACTGAAATAAAAAATCTAAGATGCTATATCTTAGTTTTAACCAACGAAAATTATTACCACAATTAATAATTCTATATGCATACAATACTGTTTTAATATTTTATTATTAACTCAATATAAATTAAATTAGAAAAATTAAAAATCCAAATATATGGACCCCTGCAGGCAAGGATGAAGATATAATAGAGCCATGCTAGAACAAATTGGCAATATTATTTTATAACTAAAAGACATGACATAAATATTATAATGAGCGATTAGAGAGGGAGAATAGGAGGATTGTATGGGGCGATATGTACTGAGGAAGAGGAATGAACGTGGCTCTAGGATGGTTGATTTCTGAATCAATGTGGAACTTAATATGCATATAATTGCAAATACCTTTTTCAAACTTCCTAAACGTAGATTATACACACGGAGGTCACTAGCTGCCCATCATAACAAAATAGTGACAAATTAAATAGATTATAATTATCCTCGAGAGAACAAATAGAAATTCTTTAATATCAAGCAAAACTTATCCAGAAGCCTACATATCCTCCTCTAAACTAAAGCCCCTAAAGAGCCGAAAAAATCGTGGATCAAACAAAAAACACAAATGCGGAAAAAAAGGCAAAGAAGATAATGCTGAAACTCTAACTATAGACCATAAGTGGCAAAAAATTCAACATGTTTTTATGTCAGTTGGAAAAGAAACCTTCAAACCACTTAATGAAAAAGAACCTTGGATGACAGAAGAAATTCTTGAACTTATCGAAGAACGAATTACACATAAGTTCATGAAAATATCAGAATGCAAATTCGAGAGGCAAAAGGGAGGTGGCTTTTCGACAGATGCTAGAAATAATTAGAAGATCTAAATAAAATGTATGATAGTTTTCATTTACACAAAAAAATAAAAGAAATGATAACATAATTACTGATGTGAAAGAGAGATTGCGTCAATGGACCACTTCTACTTAATAATGATAGAGGAGAACTTTCAATAGAAACCACAGAGAATACCGCACCACCAATGTTACGACAAGAAGTCATCTATTCCATTAAAAACACAAAAGACCAGGCACAGCTACTGGACCAGATGATGTACTCATTGAATTATAAAAAATAATTGATGAAGATGTTAGATATCATGATTGAACTCTTTTTAACATGAATCAGGACATGTACTTATGTTTTGTAGAATTTGAAAAGGCATTTGATAAGGTTCAACATAAAAAGCTTGCAGATATATTAAAAATTAAAAATAAATATTAATTTGATCAAAAAGTTTATGTTAAATATTATAAATAGGTTTGCAAAAGTACCTTTCTCTTTTTTTTATTAGTAGAAACAGTTAGGAAATAATGGTAACTTAAATATTTATGTATTATAGTTACAAATAATATCTTTTAAAAATAAATTTTCCAAAAAAATTAATTTTTTATTTCTTCTTCTTCATGACATGACTCTGTTTGTTTTTCAATGTGCCTCCAGTAAGTTGTTGTTCCATCGTTTTCGTGGTCTTTCTACTGATCGTCTTTCTATTGGGGAACCGTCTTTTGTAATCTTTAGTACTCTATTTGTTGTCATTCGGATTATATGATCGTTCTATTCTACTCTTCTATTTCTTACCCAGTTCTTGATGTTCTACACCTTGCATCTACGTCGTATATCTGTACTTCTAGCTCTGTCCCATAGTGTATTACCATCAATTTTTCTAAGTGTTTTCATCTCTGCTGTTTCTAACATCATTTTTGTTTTCTCTGTGTCAGGTCTTGTTTCTGCCGCGTATATCGTTTCTTTCCCGATATTTTTATTTCTCCATATTGTTTCATTAAGGCAGCCTGCGGCTCTGTTTGCTCTATTCACTAGATCTTTCACTTCAGTTTCGAGCTTTCCGTAGCTAGATAATGTGATGCCTAGATATTTAAACTCATCACTTGTTCTATTATCTGACCTTCCAGCTCCAATTGACTCCATTCAAATTATAAAAATTAATTTGTAATGTTTTTCAGTCAAGAAAAGTAATTTTAAAAATAATACGAATGGTTCAACAAAAATTAACACGTGTAGATTTGATTTTCAAATGAAAAATTATTATTTTTTTGTAAAATTTATTGTTGTGAGAATTCTTTATTACTATAATCCAGTGGTCGCCAACCTGTCGATCGCGAGCTACCGGTAGCTCGCGGAGGCAATTCTGGTAGCTCTCACAACGATTTTAATTTAAAAAATACAAACTGCAAAAATCAGAGAAGCGCCCGAAAATTCCACAAAAAAATCTAATTGTCATAATATTAAACATAAACAGCGGCAACGTTGCGGTGAGCGATCTGCCCCTGACGCCGTCAAGCTAGAATCAGCTATTTATAGAACAGACCAGCCGGAGCAGCGCGTTAGTGTTCGAGAACGATCTGGATTGCTTTGAACGGGACAAATACGCACGGCGCGGCGACATTGCGCTTAGTTTAAAACTGAACGCGTAACCAACGTCCAGCGGTTGGGTTAGTAGAGAACAACAAAAATAATATTATGGCAAGCAGTTGTAAGAAGGTAAAGACATACCACTTTCAATCGGAATGGGAAGAACAATACTTTTTTACAGAAGTTAAAGATAAAAATGTGTGTTTGTTATGTAATACTTCGGTCTCCGTTGCTAAAAAAGGAAATATTGAGAGACATCATAAAACTGTACATTCTAATTTTGAAAAATCATTCCCACTACATTCTGCCGCCAGAAAGGAGAAACTGAAACAGTTAAAAAACAGTTAATTGGACAACAATCAATATTTTTAAGAACAGTCGACAAAAATAAGGCTGCAACTGAAGCATCGTACCGTGTGTCCCAGATAATTGCACAAAAAAAGAAACCTTATGAAGACAAGGAAATGATAAAACAGGCGTTTTTAGAAGCTGCTGATTCGTTATTTGCCAACTTTAGAAAGAAAGACGAGATAGTTTCAGCTATAAAATCTATGCAACTTTCTGCTAATACAGTGATGAGGCGTGTGGAAGTAATGAACAATGATATTTTTTTACAGTTAAGAACTGACTTAGATAACTGTGTTTATTTTTCACTTCAACTGGATGAATCAACAGATGTCGTTGACACTGTCCAGATGGCCGTGTTCGTCAGGATGGTTTTTAGTGATTTTACGATTAAAGAAGATCTTTTGAAGTTCATTCCACTGAAAGGACACACTACTGGACAGGAGTTGTTTTCTCATTTAAAAAATATTATTTCTTCCGAGAAGATTCCAATATCGAAAATGGTAGGCTTGACAACCGATGGCGCTCCAGCTATGGTGGGTTGTGATAAGGGTCTGGTGGCGTTATGTCGTAAAGATGAAACTTTTCCGCAATTTCTCTGTTACCACTGCATTATCCATCAGCAACCATTATATGGAAATTTCCTGAAACTAAACAACGTTATGAAACTGGTGGTAAAAATTGTGAACAAGATTAGAGCTCAAGCGTTACAAAGAAGATTATTCAGAACCTTGGCCGATGAAGTTGACTGTCAATACGAGGACCTACTCCTTCACTCTGAAGTCCGATGGTTAAGTAGAGGACGGGTGCTGAAACGTTTTAATGATGTCCTATCTGGCATAGTTCAATGAATTCGATGAACCGACTCCGGAACTAGAAAATTCAATCTGGCTTAGAGATTTTGGTTTTCTCGTGGACATTACAGAGAAATTAAACGAACTTAATTTGCAGCTTCAGGGGAGAGACAAAGAACTAGCGGAAATGATTTCTGATATAAAAGCATTTATCGAAAAGTTGGAGTTTTGGGAACAAAACCTAATTAACAGCGATTCCAAGCATTTTCCTATTCTTTCAGAAAAAATATCTCAAAATCCATTAGAACCCTATGACAACAAATATCATGTAGAAATAATTTCTACCCTGAAAAGTAACTTCAAAAATCGTTTTAAGGATTTTAATGAAATGGCTTTAGTAGCGCAGTTTGTTGTTTCACCCTTTATGGAAATTGATATCCAGCAGTTTGCAGCTTGTGTTATGCAGAACTTTGGCGAAGACATCGCTGCAACAGAAATGGAAGTCATTGAGTTTCAAAATGATTTAGCCTTAAAATCGTTAGTCTCAAGTACTGAATGTATCTGGCCTATTGTAAGTAAAGACAAATATTCAGTTCTATGCTGTGTTGCCTTGAAAGTGAAAGCATTATTCAGTTCAACCTATTTGTGTGAATCTTCTTTTTCCAATATGAAGAACAAATATCGCAATCGACTTACAGATGAACATTTGGATAATTGTATTCGAATGGCTGCATCAAATTATACTGCAAACATTAAAAAAATTATCGATGAGTCTGAGTGTCAGCCTTCTCATTGAACGTGCTTTTTTATTTTTCAATGTTTATGTTTATGATAGTGCGTTACTTTTTTGTTGTTATTATTAACTATTTTTAAATCATACGTGACATGCCATTGTGGCTGGATAAAAGTTTGTGTTTATTTTTCAAATACCTTCCTTTGATAGGTAGGAATGTAGCTATGAACAAGTACGTACTAGTAATATTAGTTATTTTGTTATTAGTTTATTATTAGTACCTATGTATTATGTATTACCAGTTAAACAGTAAAATAAATACATATAATGATAGATTAACTGTGGATTATTTCATTTACGTTGCCTTACGTGGCTTCCGTGTGGGTAGCTCGCTGTTTATTCCAAAATTAACAATGTAGCTCAACACATTGAAGAGGTTGGCGACCACTGCTATAATCAATAAATATTTGCGTTATCTATCGTTTCATAACCTTTTCTACTAATAATAGTGAGAGAAAAGTAAAATTTTGCAAAATAAATATTTATTTTATATTGTTTAAACAAATTACTCGGTTAAATATACTATTCACAAATTAACTAATTGAATTTTTAAGATCTGCGAAACGAGGTACTCTAGGTTTAAAATAACATCGATTTTCATTCATTAGAACCCGGGATATTTCGACTATTATAAATTTAAATTTATAAATTCACTTTTTGAAATAGTACGTTTTTTATGCATTTTTTGAAGTTACTAATACCTTTTAAAAAATTGAAATATTTTGAAATTAGTTTTGCAATAATTAAGCACCAAATTAACAAAAATAACTATACAAACTCTCATTTTAATTTTTTTTATTTGCTAATGACAATAGTACCGAATCCCGAAGTCAATGGTTTTTAAGACCTGTAGTTCAAAGAAAAAATATTTATCTTTTATAACTTCAGTTGTTTTGATCTTTTTTATAATTAAGTTACATCACGAAAATTAATAAAGTGTTTAAAGACCGTTAACGCATAGCCGTATTTCTTTATCTTTGATGGTTTTGTACCTGACCCACAAAATCCCAAATATTTTGATATCTTTTGATCGTAAATAATTCGTAAAATCTTAACAAAGTATTGTTATAGTGTCTTGGCAAAGTTTTATTGAGATGATATTGTTTTCGTCGGAATAATTGTCAGGATGCCAACATAAAACAAACCTTTTAATTAATTTTAGGAATATTTTATATACATAGCTGTCCTATAAACGATTTTTGGGTGCTATTGGTAGAAAGTGGTCTTAACTTTCCGTTCTTATACACTCTGGGCCAAAATTAACCGGCCACCTTAAAAATGGGTAATTTTTGATGTCTTATATCTCCTAAACCTGTTGTTTAATGTAAGTGATTTTTTTAATATGTTATAGCCTTATTCCTTGACAATATCGTTATAATAATATGGTTGCTAAACAGGTAAATTTTCATTGTATACCGGGTGTACGAATTAAACTGTGTTTTTTCTTAAAGTTTGCATCACCCTGTGGAATATTCTAGCATTTATAAAATATTGAAATTAAAACCTAACTATAGCCTCATGGTTTCTCAACATTATGCTATTTAATTCATTTACTTATGTTGGATAATACAAAAGTTAGGTAGTTTAACAACTAGCCATGTTTTTCATCAATACAGACGATTTAACTCACCAGCAAAATTAACCCCACCACCTTTATTATTGTTTTGTTTACATTACCTGTGACAGTTTGTTTCCTAAATTTGTGTCATCGAAGGATTTTTGACATGTAGTCGTTGTACGACATTGTTGCAAATCTGTTTCCGTGTTAATAACAATTCTTGAACAATTTGTAATTAAAATTAAATTTGTAATTAAAATTAACAATTAAAATTGTAATTTTATATCATTGTGAGCGCATATTGTTTAAGTTGAAATTTTAATGCTTATTTATTGTTTGTGATTTTAAAAATGCCACTCGTTCCAACTGATGCTGCTAGGGCAGTGACTTTAGTTGATGCTGGTTACAGTCAACGTCATATCGCTGGTTATACTCGATGTACCCAGAACTACGGTACAAAATGCCATCAGACGATTTTGGGAGACAGGAACGTACAACCGCAGGCCAGGTCAAGGCCAAAAACGATGCACTTCAGTTCGAGATGACCGCTTCATTGTCACTAAAGTATTGAGAAATCGTCTCTTCTTGAGGCGAGAAACGTTAGTGTGAGTAGACAAACGATTAGAAGAAGACTGTCAAAAATAAACTTGAGGGCTTTTCGTAAAGCTCGCGCACCAATATTTTCCTATTACCGAAACAGTGGCTTACCGAAGAGGGTCAATAATGATTTGGGGAGGTATTTCTTACGAAGCACATACTGATCTTGTTATGTTCGGTAGAGGCAGTGTGAATGCCTAAGTATACGTGCAAGAAGTTCTCCAAGACAATGTCATGCCTTTTGCACCATTCATTGGTGATAACTTCAGACTAATGCATGAAAATGCACGTTGCCATACAGCAAGATCTACCCGTGAGTACCTTAATGGGGTCGGGATTCAAGTTCTACCATGGCCAGCACACAGTCCCGATCTTAACCCAATTGAGCATATCTGGGACAACCTCAAAACACGGGTAAGAGCAAGAGTACCAGCCCCTGCATCCTTTGAAGAGCTGAAGACAGCTGCGGTAAAGGAGTGGCACAATATCCTCCAATCTGACATCCAGGATATCATGAATGGATTGACAAACCGGCTCCAAGAAGTCCTAAGGGCTAGAGGCGGCAACACACATTATTGATACCCAATTTTTTTTTTCAATTAGACTTTGATTTCCAAAATATTGTTAATTTTAATTTTCTTCGAAGATTTTATTCACTGGATTTTTACTGTGACAAATTACTTTTTTTTTTAAAGATTAATTATTTTTTCTCTTCCGCGGAGATAAAAATTGATAAAAAACATGTCTAGTTGTTAAAGTACCTAACTTTTGTATTATCCGACATAAGCGAATCAATCAAAAAACAAAATGTTGAGAAAGCATGAGGCTATAGTTACGATTTAATTTCAGTATTCTACAAATGCTAGAATATTCCACAGGGCGATGCAAACTTTAAGAAAAAAACACAGTTTGATTCGTACACCCGGCATACAATGAAAATTTACCTGTTTAGCAACAATATTATTATAAACATATTCTCAAAGAATAAGGCTATAACATATTTAAAAAATCACTTAAATCGGACAACAGGTTTAGGAGATATAAGAAATCAAAAATAACCTATTTTTAAGGTGGCCGGTTAATTTTTGCCCAGAGTGTATTTTTCGTTTTTGTTTTTTAATTTTCCGCTGCTTGTAATGTTAACTCCCAAATAATTCAATTTCCATTACCTGTTTTGATTTTATTCATTAGAATATTATTAGAGTTCGGCTAAGCTTCGGCAAAAAGTGGTAAAAAACATTTTTGTTCAAAGTTATCTCAGCTTCTTGCTTAAGACTTTTTTTCTAAGGCGTACAAATTCTTGGGAAGAAATCGATGTTCTCCGTTTTCCCCCCTACGAGGGAAACTTTAGGGAGAAGCCCGAGTGTAGAAGTGGCAAACTTTTTTGAAACTTTTTTGGGATCACAAAATTGAAATTCTCTGTAAAATTCAGCATGTTCGTATGATTTTTAAAGAGTTGCAATTTCGCAAGTATACAAACATTGTTAAAATACTAACAGACTTTTCAGTAGTTTTGATTCCCCCATACAGAAATACAGAACATAACACCCGCTATGCTACAGAATGTTAAAGACGAAAGTAATGGCCGGTTCAGTCATTGTCTCACGATCAATGGAGAACAATTTAAACATTTACTGTAAATTTTCGTTTGTTTATTTTTGGTGATGTATCACAGTAA
Source organism: Diabrotica undecimpunctata (assembly GCF_040954645.1). NCBI lineage: Eukaryota > Metazoa > Arthropoda > Insecta > Coleoptera > Chrysomelidae > Diabrotica > Diabrotica undecimpunctata. The sequence continues at coordinate 57,550,084 of NC_092812.1, forward strand.
TTGCATAATAGTAAAGTATTAGTTGTAGAACAATATGGAATTTCATTTAATGTGTTTATTATGTTTATCCTTAATTTATTATTTCGTAGGTAACTTGGAATTTTTGTATTTTTGCCACCCTGTACCAATTTGAAGCAACGTTTTATACATTTTTGGAATCAGCTCAGCAAAGGAAATAATATAAATTAAAAAAAGGGAGTTTCTTTACGAAAAATGTTAATGACGTCATCCTACGAAGGTGGCTCACCCTGTATATTAGAATCGACCTGTTTCGGGAATTTCTAATCCTTTATGGACGCACTGTATATAAAAGTAGACAAGGCAAAAGATCAATAAGTATTCTAAATGTCATTTTATAGAGGATACATTTTAGGGAAAAGTTTTAATACCAGTGACTACTAACATTAAAAATGTTAATTGAAAAAGCGAAGGAATGCAGAATATCCGTTTTTATTGATTTCGAGAAAGCTTCTGACAGCGTAGAGCACTAGGTTATAGGCACATTAAATAAAGCAGAGTATACCACCGATATGCTGAAAACTAACAACAAATATACTTAACAAAGCCACAACAACAATCAAAATCTACGAAGGAACAGTAGAGATACAGAATAATAGATAGATTAGGCAAGCAGCCACAATATTTACAAAAGTTTTCAATATAACTTTTGAAGATATATCTAAAATTTTAAGCAGAAGAAAACTGAAGAAAAAAATAGTGCCGCCCTAATATTAGAGGTACTAGAAAGTACCAAGAGTACTAGAAACCAATTCGCTAAGGATTTTTTCTTAGTTGAGGAGATATGTTGTGGAATGCAATTTTTAGATTCCCCATGTCTCTAATAACATCTTTATCAACGTCTGTTTTGCCTTGCAATTCTTAGAAGGCACAGATTAAACCAAAAATCTGAATGTGGTTTCGAAAATTAGTTTACGGATCTCAAAAACAAAAATTTTTACCCGATGTATTTTCGGTTCTTACTTATGAGTCACGAGTATGAACTGCCACAGAGGCAAATGTTGCAAAATGCAAAATATAATACTAAAGGATAAGAAGAGATGTCAGAAGTGACATAATAAAACTAAAAGGGTAACTTGTAGGATACATTAGGTATCTAGATTAATTATATTGTATAGTGGTAATCTAAGAAAAAGACGACTTAAAAAAGTTAGCCTGAGGTGGATGAATACAGAAAGAAACCTGTAAGAATGGAGAAATAAGGGAAGACTTATATCAACTATGTATTTGGTTAATGAAGCTGAAATAGATAGAGGGTTATTACTTTCATACGAGAACAATATACAAACATAACAAATTTAACTGTGTATTTTAACATTTATTTAACTACAGCTATTTATAGTTTACATTAATTTAAAAATTAAAGCAAAATACTATATTATTTCATATATATGGTGAAAATCTAATAATATTTAAATATATATACACAAAGTGGGCCAAAAGTCTCGAAACGCCTAATTATCTCTTAAATGGATAGTACGAATTATATAAACACGGGGATATAGCTATTTTGCAACATGAAGAGTTGAAATTTGATGTTTGTAACTTTGCCAGACTTACTATTTTCTGATATCATTAGTCAATTTGGTTTTTTAAACACAACACCCATATATTGTAACTTTACTGAAATCTCCACTTTAATACTAGTTCAACTATGCATAATTCTTTTGGTTTTATGCAGTCAAAACAAAAGCCTTGAAACGCCTAATCATCTCAATAACTTTTTTTAAGTCAAACTAGGTACAACCGTTGATTGAATAACCCAAACCCCTTTGGGTTATTCAATCAACGGTACAACTAAATTTGAACATAATAATTAAAAGTTTACTACATTGCTAAATTAATGTCTACCTAATTAAATATTCAAAATGTCCTCCGTTGTTAATATGACAGACTCCTAAACGATGATAAAATGCGTCTATTACATTTCTCCATGTTTCTCTAAAAATTAATATGGATTCATCTGCTGGTTTAGTTTTATAAGCTCTCCTTTTCAAGTGCCCCCAATAAATATAGATAGATAGATTTAGAGAGGTAGCCTTTTGGCCTATTCCACAGCGACCTTTTCAGATCTATTGTGGTCCTCTAGTCCTAGATAACATTCTCTAGCCTGACCCTTTTTATAAAGTCTAGTAGCTTTAAGACTGTACCTTCCATGTAGCTATTTGCCGGTGGATTTTCTTCTCCTAATGCAAAGAACCGCACATTTGCCAGACTGTCACACTGACATAAAATGTGCTCTGCTGTTTCTTCTTCGAGCTCACAGAATCTGCACAGGTCATCATCTGATAATCCCATCAGCTTTAAGGGACAATTTAGTTTACAGTGCCCTGTTAGAAGACCTACTATGGCTTTGACTGTTTTCCTGTCTTTGCTTATTAGGTCTGCCGTAAATTTTGGCAAATGTTCTGTAATGAACTTTTTCGCCTGTTTTTGTCCTGGTAAATTCCTCCACGACGAAGTCTATCAGACGAACTCTATTATCGGTCCCAGTGGGAAATAGGAGTAGAGGCAGACCACGACTGAGATGGAGGGACGGTGTGGACGAGGACGCAAGGAAAATCGGCGCGGCAAATTGGCAACGGTTGGCGATGAACAGAAACGACTGGCGAAATAGACTGGGGAAGGTCAAGGCTCAACTAGAGCTGTAGCACCACTGATGATGATGATGATGAAATTCCTCCACCATTCCAGAGATTTATAAGCTACCCACTTTCTTGTAGCCGTTCTTATTACTGACTTTGCAACGTCGCAGAAGGGTTCCGGTCCAATGTCAATAAATATAATTTTTAGGTTTCAAATCGGGTGAACGAAGAAGATATTCAATACTAAACAACGCTGAATATTTACAACAAAATGAGGTGGAGCTCCGTCTTGCTGAAACCATATTTCATTATAATTGGCTCTAAACTTGTTTTTCAGGGCAGGTACAATTTCATTTCTAAGTAGCATTTCATATAGCTACTAGCGAGTACAACCTGCTAGTAGGTTGACGAAACACGTAAAATTTTATTGATTTTCAAGATTTCTCTGTAAAAAATAATTACTCGCAAAAAAATGTGCACGATTGTTCTATATACCAATAGTTAGCAGGGTTTGTAAAAATTTTGTGTAAACAGTGTAGTTACAGCGAATAATTACTGTGAGTACCGTTTCACAATTTATTAATATAAAACCAACTACTTATTACATCCAAGAAAAACCGGACCATGCAGTTTACCTCTTTTTGTTGGAACTGCTCGAAAACCATAGCGACAGCTGACCGCAAACTCCAGTGCGACGTATGTAACCGACAAATAGGTACACATCACATGCACCGACCTTTCTTTATAGGATCGCGTCACCCGACAGAAAATTCGTGGATTGAGTATCCTTGGTAAGTCTTGCAGCTCAAATATTTCTAATATTTCGGAAATAAAAGATCTTCTGCTAGACTCTAAAATGGAATTTTGTACGAAAATTGATGATTTTGAAAATAAAATAACTGAGTTAAACAATAAGCCCAGCCAGATTGATTTATTTATTAGAATTAGGTATAATAGAGAAATATACAAGTAATATAGCGAACCAACTCTAGCACAATACACTAAACTGCAGAGATTACGGTGGGCAGGGCACGTGGTCCGCATGCATGAGAATAGAATCCCCAAAAAATTACTAAATGCAAGAATGCAGGGAAAAAGACCTGTTGGAAGACCTAAAAAGAGATGGGAAGACGAAGTCGATGAGGATGCCACGAACTGCCTGGGAACGCGTTCATGGAAAAGAACAGCGGTAAACCGAAATTATTTGAAAAACCTGTTGAAAGAGGCCAAGGTCCGATTTGGGCTATAGTGCCATTGGATGGATGGATATTGATTTATTTAAGTCTACTGAATTCACGGATAATATTGCTAACGAAGCTGTAGATCGCATAACACGTGCTAACAATATTCTAATCAGTAGCGTACCAGAATCTACCTCTAGCGATGCAGAACGCAGAAAAGATGACGACGCAAATGAGGTTAACCTTGTCTTGGAAACTGTTGGCTGCTAGGAAAATCAAATTACTTTCTATACAGTTGGCAAAGCGAACCAACGATTTCTCCGAATGATAAAGGTAGTAATGGGTTCAGAATACCACGTTAAAGATATTCTGAGAAATAAAGCAAAACTTCTGGAGAACAAAGCCACGGAAAAATTATTCTCAATTGACGACAAGACGCCCATACCACAAGTACGTTTTAAAGATCTCCGAAGCGAACTAGAAACTCGCAAAAATGTCTGTCAACATTATTTAACTATTAAATACTCTATATGGCACTCCCAGACTCACGAAATTTCGTTTATAATTTTTCTACCGACAAATTTAATGACTGGATATTTCTATATACTAATTTAAATTCACTTTCCGCTAAGTTTGATAAATTTGTATGCACAGTGCAACTTCTTAAACCGGACATGATTTTTATTGCCGAATCCTGGCTTAAACACTCAATTCCTGACTCCTCTGTTAATTTAAATGGATAAACAATATCCCTAAAGATAGAGAAAATCGTGTGGGTGGCAGTGTATTTATTTATTTATTCAATATTATTACCACAACTTTCAAAATTTGCATTAAGGTACTAGATATTCCTGGAACAGATGCAATTCACTTATCTGTTACTAAAAATCCTTTTGCCTTAATTTAGTATGTATATATTATCCACCTGTTACACTATTTGCACACGATAATGTTTTGTTTACAAAACTTGACTAACTGTCATCTCTTGATAACCTTATTATTACTGGAGATTTTAGAGATTTTAGAGATCACATGTCCAATAACTTCATTATCTGACGCCGAAAACACTCATAATTTGTTTAAAAGCTTTGTAGTAAATTCGAACCAGATATAACTCATCACAGAACCTACTAGATTTAGAATAAATAAACAACCTTCTACTTTAGATCTAGGGCTAATTAGCTGATTTCATCTCTCGAAGTCAGTTCTCCTATAGGAAAGTCAAATAATGCAGTTATAACGAGCGGTAATATTAAAAACGTCTACCAATACATACGATTCTCCTTGACGTCTGAAGTTTCAATTCCTCTACTTCAAAAACCCAATCAGACTTTATGCTCTTCTGATAAATAATCTTCAGAGACTCTCTCTTAACTAAACTAAACTCTGCATTAAATATAAAGCTTTATTGTAATTTATAACAGTTTTTGGTCTACCTGTTCAAATGCCATCTTTTAGTAGTCCAGTTTTCTCAAAGCGCTTTACAATTTTTTGTACCGTCGCCTTATGGATACGAAAATGGTTTGGAAAAGTATCGTTGAAAACGTTGGCTACTTCACTATAAGATCTTTTTCTATCACCTTCATCATTAAAACAGTAATTCGCTCGTTTTTAAGAAAAACCGTCTTTATTGTAGAGCTTTTAAAAACACATAAAATAACTGTCAGCTTTGGTTATTAATACTATTTATTTTACAAAAATGTTCAATAAACGTCAAGATATTGTTAGTTTTATGAATTAATGTCAAAATCACAGCATTCTATATCTACTCAATTACTTCAACACTATTTGGCACTGAGAAGTTATATTTATTCAAAACCTTCGTCGATAGATAAAATACCAAGTGTTACATAAATGGTTGAATTCGTATTGAAGTAAGGATTCCAATAAGCATATAATATACAGCGTGTTGTTTTTAAAACGTGACTAATTACATCAGAAAAATGGTAAAGCATCAAATTTGAAATTTCTATATTGCAGAATAGGGTATCCCGGTTTTTGTACAATTCGGATTATCCATTTAAGAGATAATTAAGCGTTTCCAGACTTTTGGTCCACTCTGTATATGCAGATAGGTAGATATATAGGGTTATAATCAAACACTACAAAAATAAACAAGTTAAAAACTCAGAAATATATCACAACACAAATCAAAACGTTTAGCGTAAAACACTCGACACACCCAGGTTTACCATGCAACTGGACTCCACTGCCAGACACCTTTATCCTGCTCATGTCTACATCTGGTACAATAATAGCCTGAAACGGACTTCCAGGTATATGTTGATCATTAAAAGTAATATTTATTCCGTAATCCCCAATTTCAGTAGGTAAGTACGCCACTGAGCAAGTACCATCACCGTTATCTCTACAATTAATAGCTGCTTCGCAAGGTCCTTCGACGGTGACTCCAAGGCCTCCTTGACCTGCGCCTCGAGTATCTATCATAAATTCGGCAGGTCTGTTCACTATGCCCCTGTGTAATCCAGGGCCAGTGGCTTTTACTTTTAAGGGGTCCGAGCCCGTTAAGCAAGTCAGCCTGAACGGTCTATGCGAAATAGGCTCCCCACCAAATGAAATTCCTAGTAAATATTCTCCTAACTGTGTCGGTGTAAAATTAACGAGATATCCCTCGTGGGTGGGGATTACGTGTGCTTTGACTTTGCTTCCTGATGGGCTAGTTATTGCTATGGAGAATTCGGCTTTACCAGCGTCTTGAGTTATGACTCGGAATTGTTGCAGACTGTTGACTGGGGCAGCTAGGTTTTCAAGAGGAACACAGATATATGTTAAAATATAGTAGTACCACATGTATATAATTTCATGATTAACAAAATATAAATAATGATATATCGATATGCAATCCAATTTTGTTTTGTTTAAAATTTATAAATGATCTAATAATTTTCAGTCCTTAAAGACGTACAGTTGATATTGCTTTGTTTTTTTAAACAATCATAAAAAGTAAAGAGGTACATTACATTTTTTACCTATAAAACGTTTCTTATACATTAAAGAGAAAAATGGTTGAAACAAAAGTTGTAGATCGTAAAAAGTTCTTTAATTTGCGAGTTTCTAAATTAAAATACATGAACAATTGACCGAGATCATCGCTAAAAACCCTTATTTTTGCAGTAATTAATAAATGCTAATACCTATGTTTATTGCTAAATATTATGTTTTATATTATTATTGGTTGTGATTGTAATGAAAATCACATTTTAAATTAACTAATATTTGACGTTTTGATTTCCAGTCCGGAATATCGTTCTCAAAAAAGGTTTTTTTTTGTACAAATTATTTAGAAATGTGTATAACCATAGATTTTGTTATTTTTTATGTCATTTGAAAGTTGACATGTATGACCTAGATATATTTTTTTATTTTTAACATTATTTAAGTCATAAATGGTGGTTTCTAAGGGTTGAAAATTTGTATTTAAGTACAAATTATCATTGAATGTATTTATTTGATTTAATTCATTCAGATTTTAATGAATAAAACGCTTAAATATGTGTTTTTCTATTTTTTTTTTCACTTAGGGGTAGTTTTAAACCCTTCAAAATAACAAGCGCACTTCGCCTGTATATAAATTTTGCAAAGGAGAGTAAGACAAGCTTAAATTTTTCCACATTTTCAGCCAAACCCATGCACTCCGAGAGAATTCGGAGGTAAGGTCCTATTTGCCGCCCGAGTTACTGGAGTAAGAATAATTATTATTAATTCTTTTTGGATAGTACAAAAAGATTCGTATCAAAATTTATTTTGATATTCAAAGAGTTGAATTTTGATATTCATTTATTCAGAGAGTGTAAAACTTCTTAAAAAATAAGTCGTTTCATATTGTAATTAAATTATATTTTTGAGAATTAATAATTTATAATTAATAGTAGAGTAAGCCCGGGAGAGACGGGCCACTTTTTTTCTCACACAGATTACTTGAAAAATTGACTAGTGTATGATACAATTTTTGAAAAAGAATACTTATTATAGTTTATATATCTATTGTGCAAAATAAAAAATATGTAACTTGAGGAATATAAAAGTTATAGAAATTAACTTAAATACTTCTTATTGGCCCATCTATACCAAAACGTAGGTACAGATGGGCCATTGCTATTGGTAGAGTTGGGCTAATTTGAAACACATAAAATAATGATGTTAACCTATTTCTTTTTACTAGCAATTTTTCCACACGAATCACAAACATTTTCAAATTTTGTACAGTTGTCATGGCACCAGTGTTTGCAAATCAAATATTGAACCCAGTCATATTTTCTGGATGTTTTGCTGTAATCTTCACCACAACCAATGCACTCATTTTCATTAAATTCTTCTTCGTCTTCGCCGTCATCTAAAACTGGCACATCTGCATTCATATCATCATCAGACGAATCTAACGCATACTTTTTACATTGACGCCTTTTGTTTTGCTGCTTTGGAACTGTCTTGTTTTTTTATTCTTGTTTCTTTATCTTTTCTTGAATTTTGTCTGCAGAATTAGGAATTTCCGCCACTCTTCTTGCTCGGCCCCTTACACTCTTTTTTGCAGCATCCGTTTTAGGTACAGGCGATAACGTGTCCAATACTTTTCCAGGTGTTACATTTGAGTCTTCAAGTTTAGACGTACCAGCTGCAGTTTCTTCATCAACGACTAGAGTAATGGCTGCATGTGAAGGACCTGGTTGATCTAAAATATTTGGATCTATTTCTGTATTACTTTATTTTTCTACTACAGCTGAGGAGCTCTCATTTGTGGACAAAAAAGCGTGCTCTGGAATTTTATCGGGATGAAACGGTACAATTAGTGTGCCAATAAATCCAAATGTTCCATTTTTCACCGTTGCTGAGATTTTCCACGCATTTCCTAACAACTCACCAAACTGATAACGTGTAATTTTTCTTGTTGGGTTATTCCTGATATAGTTTTGACATCTCGAGTAAAAATTTGAAAAAAACTCGGTCCAACGGCTGCAGAAAATGCGTGGTATGACTGAGTAAGCACAATATTATAATTTCGTTTTCGTCGCATTCTAATACTTCCACTGCTGCTGTATGGGACGTATGTCCATCTAATATCAGCAAAACTTTGCCTTGAGGCTTTCGAGGAATAAATAGATTTTTTAGACAATGTAAAAAAATATCTGCATTTACGTAGGCCGATTACAAACATTGCTCTAGGTGGCATTCCATCCGCGTATTCCTTTTTTCTATTTTTTTCCTTTAAAAATAGAATACGGAGGTAAAAATACGCCCTCAGCATTGCAGCAGCTTATCACAGAAATCGTTTCTCCTTTCTCTCCTGATGTAATAACAGGGACATTCTTGGATCCTTTAGACGCGAGTACACGTCCAGGCATGTTATTTAACTGCAAACCTGCCTCGTCTACGTTGAAAATATGCCCCGGCTTATTTATTAGTTGACTATTGGTTAAAATACTTAGCAGCTTACTGTTTAACTACCTCCTCATTTAATCCTTTTGCCCTGTTGTTTCTATTGAATTTGTGACTTACATTAAATTTTTCTGCTAACTCAAAGGGCACAGTTCGTACATGGTCGAGAGTGGGTGCAAAATGAGTGAGTGCTTTTGCAATTTCTTAATATGCAGCACTAATTTCATCTCGATCTCATCCTCAAGAATTGAAGAAGGTCCAAGACCATTAATTTTCATTCTTCTCTGTATGCTATTTCGAGGTATGCCATAAGCTAATGCAGCTCGATTTAGTCCCATGCGATTTTCTCTGATTTCACCAAGGAAAAATTACACCAACAACATATAATTTAGTAAAAAAATCTCCGTTGTTTATGCATACACGTCGCAATGACCAAATTCACAAGGTCTGTCGTTGACTAAATGTTATAAATCGACGTTGTCGCACTGCACAGTAAACAGAAGTCTGCAATATGACGAATGGCCCATCTCTCCCGGACTTACCCTATATATTTATATAAATATTACACATTAATTATTAAAATTTAAATATTTCTTACGGAATAATAGTAAAATTAAACAACTTTTATGGAAAAAATTTATTTATTTATTTTTTCGGGATTTTCCGATTTTTCCGGAAGGTGAAATTAGCCCAGTTCTTATTTTTTTCTCGAGCTATCCCAGTTTAAAAAATGTATGTTCTACGTGCTATTGATGGCGAGGTATTGCAATTTTTTTAGCGCAAGCGTAAAGTTCTCCTCTCCACATTATCGTGGCGGTATTTTAATAGTAAGATCATTTTACCGCGTTATAACTTAACACCTCTGTATATGCCATCTATAAGTTGAATCATAAAATCTAGATCTTGACTTATAATCTGTTTAATTTTCAGCTCTTAATATTAATAAACAATGGAAATACGATTTTAAGAAAAAAATTGGTTCCTGTATTTCGCTTGTATTCTTGTATTTCACAAATTATCGATGAAATTTGAATGTAAATTTGAATAGATTATCCATGACGTGAAAGGGATTTACGAGTAGTAGTAAAATTTCTATACAAAAATTTTCTTAATGTAGAAAGTTTAAAAACTATTTTTGGTTACATTCTGGCCTACTTCCAGTAAGTCTATTATAAAACTCGTAAAAAAACTTCGCACATTTTACGCAAAAATCTTCGTACCTTTGTCTATTATTACAACGTAAATATATTAACTGTTATATCAAATACAACGACGTTCTACCAAATAAGAATCTTAGTTGAAATAATACACATACAGTTGCGTTCTATCAAAATATAAAAAAAGACTGAAATATTATGAAAGGTTATTATATATGATTGGTTTTATACAAATACACAAACGTCCGGGATTGAAAATAGAAAATTTTGTTCGAACTCGCAATGAGTGACCATGGAATGCGAGGAACAGAGTGGTCTTTAAAATTACGGATATTAATTTACAGATCCACAATGAAATTTGTATCATAAAGTGAACAGCTGATTTTGAGCCAACTAAAATAATCTGGTGAGACTGGGCTTGCTTATTAGTGTCTTGCGGTTTGAATTATACCGCCAGCTTAATTGTATTTAAACATTGATTGAATGCGAATGGGAATATGACATCAAAAGCCGGTAACTAGGTTTGTTTTCATCTTGAGATAAAATTGTAAAGGGATTTTCACAAATTTATTTCTACTCCATCGTGCCATTTATTTTCTAAAATATTTGACTTCTCTACTCCTTTTCTTTCTCTTTTTATTAGCAGGCATTAATCAGTCGCCTGGACAACACGCACTGCATAAATATCAGATGGTCCATGTTACAGTCAGCCCGATTCCGGGCTACACAAAAACAGAAAAGACAACAATTTGTTGTAGAGACTTAATTAAATTATTGTAAGACATTTTCATAATGTAGGAAAATTCGAAATCAAAACAGTGTGAGTAGCTACTAGAGTACCTTAACAATTGAAGATACCTCTCTCTTCAATCCTTATCCCCCGGAGGAAGTGTAGTGGTCATCGTGATGTCGTCTCCAAAGATCTCTATCTTTAGTAATTTCCTTTAACTCATGCATAGGTCTTTCGCATATCCCTGTAATTTGGCGATCCATCTTGTTGGGAATCTTCCTCGTGATCTTCGGCATTCTACCTTTCATTGGAGAATAAGTCTTTCCATTAAGGACAGGAAGATACCAAGAAGATACAAATCAGCAGTACTGAGAGGAAAATTGAGTTTCCGATTCCATTTCTTCGGTGGAGGATAGAACAGAACAACTCTCAATAAGTTTACAAGAACCAATTGTAAAGAATCCCAAAGCATATCCGGTACAAAATTGCTTCCGAAAGACTTATAGTAGAATAACAACAAATGAGGGAAAAAGCAGAAATGGTACAGATCAAATTAAAGGAAGTAATAAAAAAAATGAGGATCAAACTCGGAGATACGGAGAATCGATTAGATTCGATACCAACAAAATATCTGACGAAGAGCAGCGACTACATTATTATTGCAAAGGACAACAAAGTCCTTATAAAAGAGACAGCAAACAAACAGAGGGAAATCTAACACAAAAAGCAATAAAACAACATTGTCAAAAATTTGGAAACGGCTCAGCTCTTTCCATCTGTCTCTGTCTTGTGCGGCTTGCATCCAGTTGCAGCTTAGAGTCAGTTCATCTTGTTGGTGGGCGTCCTCTGCTGCGTAGTGCTTTTTGTCTTGGTCTCCACTCGACAATACGTTTTGTCCATCGGTTGTCTGATAATCTGGCGACGAGTCCTGTCCAATTCCATTGTAGCGTCGCGATTTTTTTGACGGCACATGTTGTTTTTGTTCTACGACGTATTTCTTCGTTTGAGATTCGGTCTCTCAGAGAGACACCCAACATCTGGCGCTCCATAGCCCTCTGAGTCATGCGAATCTTATTCACTACCTTTTTTGTGAATGTTAATGTTTCCGCTCCATAAGTGAATACATGTAACACACATTAGTCAAATATTTTCCTTTTGAGGCATATGGGTAGGTCCGATATATATATATATATATATATATATATATATATATATATATATATATATATATATATATATATAACGAGTTTATTACAGCTGCCGCCGTTTCTCGCAACCTAGCTTCCAACGCTTGCGATCGTTCCAGTCATCTACTTGTAGACCCCTATCTTCCATTGCATCTTTTACTTCTTGTCTCCACCATCTTCTTGGTCTTCCCTTTTTCCTGCGGTTGGTGGGGATCCACTGTAACATTCTCTTTGGCCATCGTTGATCATTCATCCTTTCTACATGGCCATACCATTTCAGCCTTTTGCATTCTATAGTTTCCAGGACGTCAATGTCTATGCCCATACGCTCTCTGATTTCAGTATTCCTTACTTTATCTCTTCTAGTGAGTTGGCAACATCTTCTCCAATAATTCATTTCCATTGCTTTTATTTTGGATGCGTCATTTTTATTTATTACCCAAAGCTCTGAACCATATGTAGCAATGCTTTCTATGATACTTTTGTATATCCTAATTTTTGTGTTTCGGGTGATGTAGTGAATTCCAAAGTGTACTATTCAGTTGACGTATTGCTGAATTTCCTTGACCAATTCTAGTAGCTATTTCTTTTGTATTCCGACCATTGTTTGTAATGTTTACACCGAGATATTTATAGCTATTAGTATTTTGAATTTGTTTGCTTCCTAGTTCTAAGTGCTTTCCTTCACCGCCCACTACTACGTACTCTGTTTTTGATGGATTAATTGATAAGCCCCACTTAGTATATTCTTCATCTATTTTTCGTAACATGTAGTGGATATCATCTTGATCTTCTGCAAGTATTACTTGGTCATCAGCAAATGCAAGCTGTCCAGTGTATGGTCTCCAATTTTAACACCCATAGGTTCACATTTTCTTTTCCAAATATCCAAAACCCCCTCCAAATAAATCTTAAAGAGTGTAGGTGCAATGCAGCAGCCTTGGCGAAGTCCTTTGGTCACTTTTATCTTTTTTGTCACTTTTTGTCCAATCTTTATTACACTCGTCATATCATCGTACAACTCCCTTACAGCATTAATGTAAATCGGTGGAATATTCTTGTCTTCTAGTACCTGCCATAGCTTGGCTAATGGGATACTGTCATACGCTTTTTGAAGATCAATAAATACCATGTGTGTCTCCATATTATGTTCCAAACGCTTTACTATTGTTTGTTTTAGGCAGAACACATTGTCTATACAAGAACGACCAGTACGAAAGCCACTCTGATCTTCAGCGTCTTCCCAGCAATTTTCAATTCGGCTTTTAATTATCTTCCCGTAGACTCTACAGATTGAGTTAGTTACACTAAGCCCTCGGTAGTTCTTACAATCTTTTCCGTCGCCTTTATTTTTGTATAGATTGCTGATATATGCAGTTTTCCATTCTGGGGGTAGCTCTTCTCCTCTCAGGAATAAATTAAAAGTATAAGCCAATAGCTGAAATAGTTTGTCAGGGCCATATTTAATCAGTTCAATGGATACTCCCCCCGGTCCTGGAGCCTTTCCATTTTTCATAGCGTTGGCGTGTTTTTTTAATTTCTTCTGGTCCGATATACCTAGTTTAATTTACCAAACGCTATCCAGGCTAATCCTATAAGACGTGGGAGCTCACATATCTGGTTATTTCTGCCCAACCGAATTTCATATCCTTAGTACTTACACGATGCAGTCTGCACAATATTCCTTTCATCAACAGCAATATTTCGATTAGTCCGCACCAGATTAATCATTATTTGTGTCTTATTCATATTAATCTTTAGGCCGACCTCCAAGGAAGCGGGATATAATTTTTCAAACATTTTTATTGCATCATCCATACGATCGGTTATAAGGACGATGTCATCTGTCATCTGTCAAATTGAAATGTAAAAGACACATAACAAGGAAATTCTAAGCAAAAAAAAAGATGAATCACAAGAGAAAAATCCAAAATACCGAATACATCCAGCCCAGAGACGTCAACGTCCATAAGTTTAACGGGTACGACTCCCACGGACAATGATAGGGGAAGAAAATTTCGAACATTATCACAACGAACAACATTAAAGCCTAAGGGAATATGACAGAAGGAACTAAGTTGTTGTAAGAAGGACTGAGAAAGAGAAGAGAAGATGAGAAAAAAAATGAAGTCCACATACGACAACAGGTCTTTACTCATATTTATTGTACAGGTATCAAGAGAGGAAACGGAAGCAATAATAGAGTAACACATTAAGACACTTGGAAGTAACCCTAGATATATTAAATAGACCGACAGCTCACATTCAATACTACAATTGTCATTTATACAAGTAGCAGATGCCACGCCATTACTAAGTGTGAAATGGGCCAGAAACCACAGGCTATCACAGTGCGTCCGACGAATGGATGGACCTCACCCGACTAACTTCAGACAGTGCAGAAAAAACTCATATAGACCAAAGCACGGAACGACATCGAGTGCTAGCCCACAAGAAGAATTAGGCAATAGACTACAAATATAAATCGTGCAAATGATGACGACATTTATGGAAACGATGAAGAAGTTAACAAAACCACAAGAAATGATTAGTCATCAGAAAGAGATTGTCTGATAAAAGACATCAGGTAAGTAAGCAAAAAATATTTTTTTTTCAGAGGACAGAAGCAATCGATCTGTATCGATCGGATTGGTAATCAGAAGACGACATCTTCTCAAGGTACTATTTATTACCCCATAGAATGCTAAAAAATGACACATTCTCATCATTTTTTTTGTATCTTATCTATTATATACGGCAATCAAACTTTTTTTTATAATATTATACAATTATTGAAGATAACAAAAAATATTTTTTTCTTTTTTTTTTTTTTTCATTGTTCCTGTATTTTAAAGATGGCGCCAAAAATTTTTCGTCCAAAAATGGCGGACAGTTAATATCTGAAACGACAAATCTGAAATATAAAATTCGAGAAGAGTTTTAAAAAAGGTTCCCTTGCGTGATAGTTTACCAGAAAATTGAACACATTTAAAAAAAAAACAAAATGGCGCACATTTGACAAAATTGTTCAAATATTGACCTTTTTTGGACTGTTTTCAGCCACAAATATTTTATTTATTTTTTTTTTTTGTCAAGTAGTGGTAAACTGCCACAGAGAAAACCAAAACAAAAAAATGCATCAAGGTTTATTAAAATCAACCGACTAGATCCGGAGATTTACTGTCTGACAGTTTCAAACACGTAGTTTTTCTCAAAATTTTTAATCTCCCGATCTAGTTAGTCGATTTTAACAAACCTTAATGCATTTTGTTTTGTTTGTTTTCGATTTGTCTATGACAATTTACCATAATTTAACCAAAAAAAAAAAATAATAAAATTGTTGTGACTAAAAAAGTAAAAAAAAGGTGAATTTCTGAACAATTTTTTAAATGTCCGCCATTTTGTTTTTTTTAAGAATTTTTAATTATTCTGGTTATCTATCACATAAGAGCACTTCTTTTTTAAAACTCTTCTCGTATTTTATGTTTCAGATTTGCCGTTTCAGAGATTAACTGTCCACCATGGAGCAGTAATTTTTGGACGAAAAATGTTTTGGGTCCATCTTTAAAATTCACAAACAATAAAAAAAAACAAAAAAAAAATTTTGGTTTGTAATCTTTAAAAGTTGTATAATAATATAAAAGAAGTTGGTCTTGTTCTTCTGCGTATAATGAGTACTAAATGATACGGTATACTGTTAATTACTACACTTGCCGGTAGGTTATGCTACGATGTCTGTTAATACAGTTTATGAGGTAGATATTGTTACGATAATTATCCTGGCCTAAAATAACCGTATTATATTATGACTAATGCTGTTCTGTTTTAGATTATACGAGACCTTTCGAATAGCTGGCATAAACTCCAAGTAATAAAAAAACTGGTTCCATTCGAATCTTCCGGAATTAGGCCTGTCCATTCGAGGCGAAACCAGGTCAATTGAGGTCAAAATCCATGGGATTCTAGAGCAGCTGTTTTCGTATAAATATGAGGGAACTTTTATTTTGAAAACAGTTAGTTAATTCTCAACACCCGCGCTCGCGAATTTGTTACGTACGGATATAATAAATTATTGTCAGATAAGTTAATATAAATAAAGAAATAAATTAAATCCGTAAGTGTTATAAATATTGAACCTTTTAATAAATTCACAACAAATGGTGTCAGAAGTGGGATCGAACATAAATTAGACTTATAATAATAATACAAGTGAATACGTAAAATAAATTGTGAAAATGACGACGATTTATGAGCTGACAATGACTAATTTAAGAAGACATCTTGAAGACAGAGAATTAGCTTCTACCGGAAAAAAGGCTGAGTTAGTCCAACGACTAAAGAACGCTTTGCTAGAAGAAGGACTAGATCCAGAGACTTATATATTTGAAGATGCTGTGATCTCGTCGATTTCGAAATTAGAGAACAAAGTTTCTGGTGACATCGCATCATTAGAGAACAAAGTTTCCGGCGACATCGCTTCTTTGGAAGACAAAGTTTCTAACGAGATTTCTTCGCTGGAAAGCAAAGTCTCTGCTAATATCTCTTTGGAAATCTCTAAAGTAACTTCTGAGATGTCTGCCCTCGACAATAGAATGTCTTCGCTAAAAAACCAAGTTGCTGCCGATATGTCGGCCTTCGAAGAAAAGATTAAAGAGATAGAAAGGAAGATGGAGGAAACCGGGACAGCAGAGAGAGGAAACAATCCAATTACAGTGGAGACAAAAGAAGACGAGACGAAATCTAAGTTGGAAACACGACCGAAATTTGAAGGAAGTGGAGGTACTGTCCATGTGAAAGTCCCAACTTTCGACGGAAAATCATCATGGAACAACTACATGAAACAGTTCGAATCAGCCGCAAGAGCAAATGGATGGTCTGAAAAAGAAAAGGCTGTAAACCTGACTATCGCTCTTCGAGGAGATGCCTTAGATGTGCTTCAGACCATAGCCGTAGAGGAGACCGATGATTTCGAACAACTGAAGAAGAGGTTAAATATGCGATATGGCCACGAACATTTGGAGCATGTATATCAGTCACAGCTTAAAAATCGTAGACAGAAGAAAGATGAGGCTCTTCAAGAATATGAGGTAGATATTGCCAGATTAGTACGATATGCTTATCCAACAGCTCCCGAAGACATGATGGAAAAATTGGCCGTGCAAACATTTATTGATGGTCTTCGTGATCATGAAATGCAGAGAACACTGCGATTAGCTCGTCACAAGACGCTGGTTGATGTCCTATCCGCCGCCCTCGAATATGAGTCAGCTACGCAGGCCTCTGGCGGGTACAGTAAAGTTAGGACTGTAAAAGAGGAAGAAGATGAAGATAAACTTGACCAGCTCGTTAATATGATAAAAAGCATGACATACAAGAAAACGAAGACCATCAGATGCTGGAATTGTGGCGAAATAGGACACGTACGAAGCTCCTGTAAGCACCCTAGGTACGACGCAAATCAAGAAACTCACCATCAGGAAAACTAGAACGGGTCAGCCTTAGGGGGGCAGCTTCGACCCAGAACTTTTCCAAAGACCCTCTCATACTAATAGCTTCTTTGAAATGTCGTGAAGATAGTGTATATGTAGATGGAGACATAAATGGTAAAAAGCATACGTTGTTGGTGGATACCGGAGCGACCAGAACCATTATACGCCCGACAGTTATAAACAGCCGAAAGAAACTGTTACCAACGAGGTTACGACTTCGGACCGCTACAGGTGAAAATGCCAACATTCATGGAGAAATCCAGGTACAATTGGGAATTGGGGCAGAAAAGTTTGTCCATACTGTTATAGTTGCTGACATCGAAGAGGATGTTATATTAGGAATGGACGTAATGAATATGCATGGATTCCAATTGGATTTTAAGAATAAGGTAATCAAAGTTGGCAACGAGGAGGTATTTCTCCATCCACATAATGACAACACTGTGCAAGCAGCCATTACAGAAGATACAGTCGTGCCTGCGAGAAGCGAAACGATCATAGTAGCGCGACTACAGGGAATTGTAGACGAAGGGAGACCTGTTATGATGGAGCCTTGGAACCACGACGATGAGGTTGGCCGTGGAATCATAATTGGAAAGGAATTGGTGACTTCGGCTAAAGAAATTCCTGTGAGACTTATCAATGTCAACGACTACCCAGTGACCATAAAGAAAGAGACAAAAGTAGGAACTTGTGTACCTGTGACATCCATAATCCGTCAGGCGACAACATCTGATAATTCCAACGACAAATTCGACCAAATGGTTGCAGTTGCAGGACAGTCTCTAAATCAGATGGAGAAAAGGAAATTAAGGGAATTTCTTCGGCAGTATCGTGATATTTTCGTACCGAAAGGAGGGAAGACGGGAAGAACTACCGTTGTTAAGCATAAAATTGATACTGGTAATGCTAAGCCAATTCGTCAAACAGCTCGACGATTACCACAGGCGAAAAGAGAGGAAGCTGAAACGATTGTTCAGGAAATGAAGAAAGACGGGGTGATAGAACCTTCTACGAGCCCATGGGTCTCTCCGGTGGTCCTGGTTAAGAAGAAAGACGGAACGACGAGGTTCTGTGTGGATTACCGTTTGCTGAACAACGTTACCAAGAAAGATAGTTATCCTCTGCCTCGGATCGATGACACATTGGACACATTGGCTGGAAGTAAATTGTTTTCTACTTTGGATTTGAAGTCTGGATACTGGCAGGTAGAAATGGACCCAGTCGATAAAGAAAAGACAGCCTTCACCACAGGATCTGGATTGTGGCAGTTCAACGTTATGCCATTTGGACTTTGTAATGCTCCTGCGACATTTGAGAGGCTTATGGAAAATGTGTTGAGAGGGTTATCTTGGAAAACATGCCTGGTTTATTTAGATGACATAATCGTCTTGGGGGAGACATTCGAAGACCATTTGAGGAATTTAGAAAACGTTTTTAATCGACTTAAAGCTGCCCAATTGATGTTAAACCCCAAGAAGTGCCAGCTATTTCAAGGTAAAGTCAATTATCTGGGTCATATAGTCAGTAAAGAAGGAGTGGCCGTGGATAAGGGAAAAATCGATTCCATTAAGGAATGGCCAAAACCAACTGACAAACATCAAGTGAGAAGTTTTCTTGGACTATGTACTTACTACCGAAGGTTTATTAAGAAGTTTGCAGATATCGCTAAGCCATTAACGCGACTTACGGAGGAAGCAAGAGATTACCGCTGGGATACAGACTGCCAAAATGCCTTTGAGACCTTGAAAAAGCATTTAATAACAGCACCAATTTTAGGGTATCCACTGCCAGAAGGAGAGTTCATCTTAGATACAGATGCAAGTAATGTGGGAATTGGAGGAGTGCTGTCTCAGATTCAAGGAGGACAGGAACGAGTCCTCGGATATTTTAGTAAAGTTCTTTCAAAACCTGAGCGGAATTATTGCGTCACGAGAAGAGAACTTCTGGCAGTAGTGAAATCAGTAGAGCACTTCTACCAATACCTCTATGGAAGGAAGTTTTTAATCCGAACCGACCATGCCGCCCTTAAGTGGTTGATGCAGTTTAAGAATCCAGAGGGTCAGATAGCCAGGTGGATCGAACGACTCCAAGAATACGATTTTAAGATTGAGCACCGAGCCGGAGTTAGCCACAGAAACGCTGATTCTCTTTCCAGACGGCCATGCCCAGCAGAGTGTCCCCACTGCAACAAAACGGAATCCAAGGAAGCAGCAGTGCTAAGAACGACGATTGTCAACGACGACTGGACGCCTACTAAGATAAGGGAAGAACAAGAGAGAGATCCAGTTATACAGAAAATCCGAAAATGGAAAGAGGAAAACCGTCGACCACCTTGGCAGGAAATATCAAACCTATGCTCAGTAGTTAAGACGTATTGGGCCCAGTGGGACTCATTTATCATCGAAGATGGCTTGCTTAAACGAGTCCTGGAAAATGATGACGGTTCAGAGAAGAGAAGACAGTTGGTGATCCCAAAGAGCAGAATAGCCGAAGTACTTCGTCAGTTACACGACAGTCCATCGGGAGGGCATTTTGGTGTAAGGAAAACCCTTCAGCGAATTCGGGAACGGTTTTATTGGATGAACAGTTCCGACGACGTAAAAGACTGGTGTAAGAAATGTACTATTTGTGCTACGAGTAACGGGCCTCACCGGAAAAGGAGAGCTCCTATGAGACAATATAATGTTGGAAGCCCGTTTGAAAGAATAGCTTTGGACATTGCAGGGCCATTTCCAGAAAGTGAAAATGGGGGCAAGTACATGTTGGTAGTAATGGATTACTTCACTAAGTGGGTCGAGATTTACGCACTTCCAGACCAGAAGGCCGCCACCGTTGCAGATAAGTTGATCCAAGAATATATCAGCCGATTTGGAGTGCCTTTGGAGATCCATAGTGACCAAGGCAGGAACTTCGAAAGTGATCTATTCCAAGGAATATGTGATAGACTAGGCATGAAGAAAACAAGAACTACCGCGTATCATCCGCAATCGGATGGTATGGTAGAACGAATGAATAGGACAGTTGGCAAGTATTTGACAAAGATGGTGTCCGATCATCAGCGAGACTGGGACCAATACCTTCCGTTCTTCACAATGGCCTACAGATCTGCTGTTAACGAATCAACGGGCCAGACACCAGCCAGAGTCCTATTCGGACGCGAAATGCGACTACCTTGTGATCTAGAATTTGGGTGTCGACCTGGAGAAGATGTAGCAGGTGAGGATTATGTGATCGAATTACGAAGAAAAATGGACGATATACATGAGTTGGTCCGTTCCCACCTTCAGATCGCTAGCGACCGAATGAAGAAACGGTACGATACACAAGCCGAAAAGGGTTGCTTTAAGAAGAACGACAAAGTCTGGCTGTATAATCCCAAGAAGCGAAAAGGTTGTTCTCCCAAATTGCAGCAGTTTTGGGAAGGTCCATACCTCATCATGGAGAAGATCAACGATGTCATCTACCGAATAAGCAAGATTCCGAGGGGAAAGCCGATGATAGTACACCATAACCGGCTGGCGTCTTTCGAAGGTGACCACGACGTAGATGAAGAAGTGGAAGTAAACCAAGTCCAAGACGTGTCTGACCTCACGTTTGAGGAATTCATGGGTGCCTATGGAGGTACCGGTAAAGCAAGACATGGTGTTACCACTGAAGAAAAGCAAGATCTACTCGCGCTCCCCGATGACTACTCGCTGGCCCTTACCATCCCGGCCAGTATCAAAGACGCACCAGGGTTGGCATCCGTCTTTCGAAGGAAGTTTGGTCGAGTTGCAGAACTTCAATGCCAGGTGCCAGCTCCCGGTAAGACCTTGAAACTCCAAGATGCATCACGTTACCTTTTCTACCTGGTAACAAAAGACACTGCCCGTGACCAACCTACCTACCGAGATGTGTGGGAAGCCTTACTTCAATTGAGAGAGCACGTACTAGAGTCCGACGTGCAAAAGTTAGCCATGCCAAAGTTGGAGTGCCGCCAATTAGATTGGAGGGTCATCCGAAATATGGTGGAGGAGATCTTTAAAGACACCGAAGTCCAGGTGTTAGTCTGTTGCAATCCGCATAGTTACTGGTGCGGAGAGAAAACCGTCCCTTGTCATTTTTATACAACTGGAAGTTGTAAAAGAGGGTCCAGTTGCCGATACCAGCATACAGTTCCGGTTCCAGTCCCGACAAGGTTCCAGGAGGAACCATCTTTTAAGAGGGGGGCAATGTTACGATAATTATCCTGGCCTAAAATAACCGTATTATATTATGACTAATGCTGTTCTGTTTTAGATTATACGAGACCTTTCGAATAGCTGGCATAAACTCCAAGTAATAAAAAAACTGGTTCCATTCGAATCTTCCGGAATTAGGCCTGTCCATTCGAGGCGAAACCAGGTCAATTGAGGTCAAAAT
The DNA here is from genome assembly GCF_040954645.1 of Diabrotica undecimpunctata. Classification (NCBI taxonomy): domain Eukaryota; kingdom Metazoa; phylum Arthropoda; class Insecta; order Coleoptera; family Chrysomelidae; genus Diabrotica; species Diabrotica undecimpunctata. The sequence continues at coordinate 57,572,229 of NC_092812.1, forward strand.
CCATGGGATTCTAGAGCAGCTGTTTTCGTATAAATATGAGGGAACTTTTATTTTGAAAACAGTTAGTTAATTCTCAACACCCGCGCTCGCGAATTTGTTACGTACGGATATAATAAATTATTGTCAGATAAGTTAATATAAATAAAGAAATAAATTAAATCCGTAAGTGTTATAAATATTGAACCTTTTAATAAATTCACAACAATATGTACGTTTACACATTGTTTAACTCATGATTTGTGAGTGCTCCTCATAACATTCGTAATGTATTGGTTTTTTATTCCTAGTGCATCTTTATTGTATATTTACTGTAGTTAATCCACCTTGGGCTAACCATGTTTAAGCTTGAGACTGTACAAGAATATTAAGTAACATTAAATATTAAATAACAAGAAATAATGAAATATGCACTGTTTTATTATGAGATTTTGAGCATTGTTCTCAATTAGGTAACTATATTTATTTTCTTTTTCTATTTGTATTTTTCTTAAGAAAAAACTTCACTTACATCGTCGAGCAAAAGAAGGGGATATGTACATTATCTCCGATTAAACTGTAAAGTAAATCGACTGGATAGTGACATGGCTGTGTAGTCACCTGTTCTTATTATAAAGGCGATGACACAAATTACAGCTTCTTCCGCAAGCGGCAAAAACGAATCTTCACAACTCAATTCCTAACGGAAAATAAAAAGGATAGTCAGAGTTGACCTATTTATAGGAAGATATTCAAATAAAAAATTTACCGTTGGAATTGTGGGTGGTCTATATTTAACAAAACTATTAGTGGTCAGAAATGAACTTTACCTAGTGGAAGCTTAGACCTGTCGGTTGGACCGTCTAATGGGCAATAAAAGATTCAAATGTAGCGTTTGGCTTTGAGAAATCATATTCTAAATTTGCAAACAAAAGCCACCGACAACAGCGAGATGGGTCAGCAACCAAAGGGCAATTCAGATTTATTTCGGTATTACAGAAGTGCCGCCGGACTTAGCGGATGTTGTATACGAGGAAGAAACGCCGAATATTTAGGATTATGGATTACTGTGCACTACCTAAAATATTTATTATATAATAATAACGAAAATTGGGCAACAACCGGATTTTTAACACTTTACAAGGTAAAGAACGTAGCTCTGAAACAGGCTTTTTTAGAAGCCTAAAACTTTTAGCCGAAATACATTGATGTACAAAGGTCTACGAACCCAAATGACCCGTTTGAACCTACAATCTACAAGTGTAGGTGAGCCACAATGAAAAATACTTTAAGAGAGTTAAGGCTACATACCCTATACACCTATAAACAATATATACATAAATGATAAGTCAGAAATATCTTTCTTCATAGATATAAAGAGAAAATTGTTTCTTTACTATCTGTGATAAAACTTTCCACTATAATACTGATTGACTATCCATAAACATTTTCTTAAGTCTTCCAAAAAATGTTTTGGAAGTCCTGGTCTCACTATTTAATGATTCCTTTGAAAAAGGTGTATTTCCAGGGTGCCTAAAAACAGCAATTATTATTCCTCTTCATAAGGGTGGTGAAAAATCGAATGTCTGCAACTATAGACCTATGGCCTTACTACCGGTCCTATTCAAAATTATTGAGAGATTTATAAAAGCTCGACTTTGTCTTTTCTTGTTGAAAACAACATTTTATCACAAAGTCAGTTCAGCTGTTTATCTAATAAATATACCAGTGATGCTATGTTTTCTGTCCTACATGAGGTCGATCAAGCACTAAACAGTAATCAATCTTTACACTGCCACTGTAATGGCGCCTTTTGTGATTATGCCAAAGCTTTTCATTGTGTAAATCACGACATTCACGCTCTACAAACCTTGCTTCTTAATAAAAGCCATATCAGTATCCTTAATTCTGTAGAATTTCTTAGTATTTTGATAGACAGCAACCTTAAATGGTCCCTTCATATCAATTTGTTAAGTTAGAAACTAGCCTTAGCCTTCTATGCAAAGATCTGTTTCGAAAGAAATCAATTTATTTTATCTTCCAAAATAACATATTTTTCTTTGTTCCAGTCTCATCTTCGATATGGTCTTCCTTTTTGGGGTTCTAGTACAGCTGCCCAATCTGATGTCATTTTTAAATTACAAAAAAGAGCAATACGGTATCTTTTTGGCCTCAGTAGAATAACGTAGAATAACATTGCAGAAGCTACTTCAAAAATCACGGGATTTTAACTCTTCCCCCTTTATATATTTTAAAAACTGTTTGCTTAATTAGTAAACACGTATATGTTTTTCCAGCAAGACCTAATCATTACTACTCCACCAGAAATTCAACCTTTTATGTGTATTTGCCGATCCCGTTCACTGAGTTAGTAAAAAATCTATATTATATTCCGCAAAAAAATTATACAACCATCTCCCTTTGCAACTTAAATCTGCAACTTCTTTCCTTAAGTTCCGTAAAATGACAAAAGCCTATCTATCTGAAAGACTACATTATTCAGTGGAAGAGTTTGTTAACGAATAGTATAAAGTTTATGTACAAGTAACTAAAGTATTTATATAATAATTATATATTTGGGTATCACATGCAGCAACTTAAACTTATTAGTTGATAAGGTTTTATTATGCAATTTCCAATTTATTTAAATTTTGCAATGAATTGTGCATTTTATTATCTTTTATTTTGTGATATTGACGATTTGTGTAATTTCAGTAAATTTCAAATTGTTTTTGTTATTTTTCTGACTTTTTGTAAGCTTTGTCCATAAAGTTGTACAATTTTCAGTGACAATAAACCATGTTTTTATTCTATACTATTCTATTCTAGTCTATAATACCCTTACTGAATATTATTTATAGACTTCGGCAAATATGCATATTGCATATTTTGCATATTGTGCATATTTTATGCAAATATTTCATATGTTGGCATATTTGTATAAAAGTTTGCATAAAGTGCATAAAAGTTCAGATTTTTATACTGTATTTGAAAATTTTTAAACATACCAATTAATTTCAATTCTTGTATAAAATTTTGTAGTCATTTTAATCAAGAAATGATCTAAGTACGTAATCTCTACAGGTACAAAACATTTACAATTTCAAAGAAGATCAATTTAAGTAGCCCTCAACATTCTTAGAAAGTCTCGGTCACTGAGGCATTCAGTTATTGGATAATCGCTAAGGGTTCGCTCATTTGCATTTTATGATCTAATCCCCAAATCTATCTAGAATTTATTGTATCTCAACAGCAGGTAAACGGCTAATAGTTTTGTTTCTAATTTAGGGATTTTAAAAAATCTCCCAGTTTATTGAATTAGGTACCTAAACATTTCTAATTTGATGCTCAGATTTGTAAATCATTTTTGTTTTGATATTCAAAGCGTAAACACTCGTTGTGCGTAACAAAAAGGAAGATTGTGATTTTATAATGCCTAAAATAACCAGTGCTTCAACTTGGATTAAACCTTATAAAGAGCTGTCTATGGATATGGGAAAAATCTACTGTTCAGTCTGTGGCAAAATTGTAAGTATCTAATATTTTCTATTAAATATCTAATATTTCATACATACAGGGTGTTTCCAAATGACACTTACAACGTTTGACTGTAGATACTTCTCGAAAAATTGAACAAAACGATATAGTTAATGAGGGGTCAAACTTATTTACTTTTCGAGATACAGGGTGTTAAAATTAAAAAAAATTAAATTCTTTTAGTTAATAACAACAATAACTTTAAAACCAATAAACGTATTTACTTGAAATTTAGTACTCGTAGGTTGTTTTTAAATGAAAAATAGCTTCCTTTAGTGAGAAAAAATTGTCCTTGGTACAATACAATGGTGTGTATTTAGAAAAAATTTTCACCTTTACTTTTTTTTATGAAGTCAGCTATTCTAAAACACAATTATTTTTATTGTAATTGAATTAACAAAAAAAAAACTTTTGTTGAATTTTAAAATAAGTTATATGATGTACTAATGGTTAGTAACAAAAACTAATTTGTGGATTAATACTGCATTTAAAACACTTAGCGAGTGTTTTTTTTCCAAACCAGTTATTTGATTAACCAAAAACACCTTGTATATTTTTATATTTTAAAGGTTGGGTTAAAATAAAGGTTTTTATTTTTATTTATAGATAGCATGTGAGAAGAAATTTCAGATAGACCAACATGTGAGAACTGCTTCACACATTGCAAAAAAAGGAAAAATAGGAGGAAAACATCAAACTTCAATGGCTAAATGTTTCCAATCTACTTCAAAAAAATTAGATGAGCAAGAAACTTTTAATGAAGACTTGTGTCGCGCATTAGTGTCTGCAAACATACCGCTTTCAAAATTAACAAATGTAAATTTTAGTTCGTTTCTAAAAAAATATTGCAAACTTAATGTTCCAAGTGATCGGTCTCTAAGAAGAAATAATGTGAACGGGCTATACTCGTCGGTGTTAATTAATATTAAGGAAGAAATTGCAGATAATTATTTTTACATATCTGTAGACGAAACCACTGATTCCTAAGGAAAGTATATTGCTCATTTATTGATTGGTGTTCTTAAAGAAGATACCTTACCAAAATCTCATCTTATTTCATGCCAGCAACTTGAGAAAACAAATGCTTCTCAATTTCGCGTTTTATACAAGAAACATTAGCAACTTTTTTTCTTCCGACAACTATTCCTTCTAATAAATTACTGCTTATTTTATCGGATGCTGCTCCTTATATGGTGAAAGCAGGACAAAATTTAAAAATATTTTTCCCAGATTTAATACATGTTACTTGTGTAGCGCATGGATTAAACAGAGTTGCAGAGGAAATACGAAAAAAGTTTCCTCTTGTAAATACCATGATATCTAGTGTCAAAAAAGTATTTCTTAAATCTCCTATAAGAATTCAACTTTATAAAGAAATGCTACCTAACATTCCTCTTCCACCACAACCTATTTTAACGCGATGGGGAACATGGTTAGAAGCAGCTAATTTTTATGCAGATCATTTTGTTAAAATAAAGAACATAATTGATACGTTAACAGATGAAAGTTCCCAATCTCTTATGGATTTTAAACAAACTTTTCAGAGTAACTTGCTTCAACAAGAACTTTCATTTATAAAATCAAACTTTAGTTTTGTTCAAAAAACAATTACTCAGTTAGAATCACCAAAACTGTCATTGTTCGAAAGTACAGCATTAATAAAAGAATTTGCGTCATGTTAGAGAGAACGTTAGAGGTAATATTGGAAAAGATATTTTAAAAAAATTTGAAGCTACTATGGAAAAAAATAAAGGTTACCATATTCTTTCTGAAGTAGTCAGTGTTCTAGCTGGAAATATTTCGGAAACGATTAATTTAGAACCAAATGTTTTGGTTAGTTTGAAAAATGCTCCCGTTACATCAGTTGATGTTGAACGACATTTTTCCATATATAAATATATGTACTCAAACAGAAGCCACAAGTTTTTGTTAGAAAATTTTGAACACCACTTGGTCATTTATTGTTACCATAATTCTAAATAAGTTTATTCATACTTAAAAATGATGTAGTTACTTAAAATAAATGTAAATCTTAATGAATAGTAGGAAATATTTAGTTATGTACACTTTTTTTTTTAAATAAAATTGTTACTATTTTACGATTTTTTTATTTATTTGTATGCATATTTTGTAAAATATTTGCATATTTTCGGGTAAACACGTGCATATTTATGCGCATATTTTCTACATTTTTATTTGCATATTTGCCGAAGTCTAATTATTTATATGTAAATTTAGTTTGATACCTATTGCTATTAAAGAAATATTTAAAGTTAAAGTAAAATGTATATCGATATATCATTACGGTTAAAAGTAATATAGAAACACATTAACGGCACTTTAAACAGAAACTTTTAACTTGTAGAGTTGAATATTGTATTAAAATAACAATTACTTTTTGTAAAATCTTTGTAACATGGTAGATTACCACTTGTACTAGTATTTACGCTAATTAAACGAAATAAAACTAAAAAGTAAACATAAAAAGAAGGTATAAATAAATTAATATAAATAGGTTCATTATTTCGACCTAGTAAATAATTATGTCACATATTGATTGCATCTCCCGGATAAACCGGGTTCATAATAAATAAAGTGGCAACCGGTATCAAGAAGATGGATAACATACATAAACTGGTACTAAACTAGACACTTATACTAAATCAAGGATTACTGAACAGAAAAAATACTAAAATAATGGGATGATGTTAGCAATAAACTGCAAATGAATATCAAGAAAACGAAATCCATGATATTCTCAAAAAAACCACAAAATGTAGATAACCTGATCATCAATAATACAACGATCGAAAGAGTAACAAGATATAAATATTTAAGAACGTGGCTAACCGAAGATGGAGATCAAACAAAACAAATCAGATCTAGAATAGAAATGGCAAGAAACACGTTCATAAAATTAAAGAACTTACTTTGCAACCGTAACCTTAATCTAGAGATCCGCACAAGAATGCTGTGGACAATAAAACAGTCTGAAATCAAAAAATTAAACTCCTTTGAGATGTGGTGCTACAGGAGAATCCACAGAATATCGTGGACTGAAAAAGTAACTAATATAGAGATGTTACAAAGAATGAAGAAAGAATGTGAAGTCATAAAAACTGTTAAAATTAGAAAGATTCAATATCTGGGTGATATAATGAGGGGCGAGAAGTACGTATTACTTAGGTTAATTATGCAAGGGAAGAGAAACCCAGGACGACGCAAAATATCCTGGCTAAGAAATTTGAGAAAGTGGTTCGGTTGCAGCTTATTAGAATTATTCAGAAGCGTGGCCAATAAAATTAAAATAGCGATGATGATTTCCAACCTCCGATAGGAGAAGGAACCTGAAGAAGAAGTTAGCAATAAAAGCAGGAGACCGTATATCAAAATGGAATAAGACAGCAATTGACGAAGGCGCAAAACTGTAATGTTTTATAATCGGTCACTCACCATTATAAATTATTTTCATGGCATAAATCACAAAAGACAATGAATAATAAGCAATGAAATGACAAGAGGAAGTACACACTCGAATATAAAAAAAGATTAAAATAAAGAATAAGATCTGATCTGCTATTACGGATATTATCTAGTTGCAACGATTTGTAGATTGATTCTATTGTTTTTATGTGATTACTTTCCAACATCATTCTAGTGATCTCTTCCGTGAGTATATGTATTAGTATATAGAGCTGTTCTTAATTTTCTGTTATGACCATAGTAGCATCTGCACACCTGATGTTGTTTATCACAATGCCATTGATTCTTGCTCTCTCCGGGCGTTTTTCTAGCGAAGATAGGATTATATATTCAGCCTATACCTTAAAAATAATTGAGGACAGAACACACCCTTGACGTACTCCTCGTTCAATGTTTACCAATTTAGTGTTTCGAGTGCAGCCTCTGTGATTCCAATACGTGTCACAAATGATATTACGTCGTTCAACCCAACCTGTTGGAGAATTTCTATTAATTTTTGATGTTTGATTCCATCAAAAGCTTTTTTGTAATCAAAAAATCAGGTGTAGAGATATCTTTTCACTTTAAAATATATCTCAGCGATTAATGTCAGACCTAGGGTTATAAGCGTGTCTTCACCGTGTGCCTTCTATGATTTATGAACCTGGGGACTTTGTTCTGGTCTGTCATGTCCAAACAATTCCTATTGCATCAAAATCTATTTTAGTGTTTTAATAAATTATTATTGACCAATGTTTGGGTTGTCGCAGACTTGAGACCTCTTTCATTTTCTTGTATACTTTTCAGTCCTTATGCTGAGCCTGGAAGTCTTCTATTTCTTTACATCTATCTCCTAGCCATATATCTTGGCTAAATAAATGGATAAAGTGTTTTCGCAACAAAGAAAGTGTGTTCGTATTATCTCTGGGCTCTGTTATAGAGCAGATTGTAGAAACTCCTTTAGAGCTTTACAAATTTTAACTTTACCTTGTGTATATATTATGCAGTGTCTGTTGCACATTAAACAAAATCTTGGTCAATACAATGCGCATGTAGATTTTTACAAGTATCCCACCAGATTTAATAATAATCTTATACCAGAATTTAGCCATCTTGAGAGATCCAGAAATGGTTCAAGGTATTTAGCCATAAAATTCTATAACTTAGTGCCAGCTAGAATAAAAGCTCTTAATTTTCATCAATTTAAGGCGAAAATTAAGAGTTACCTTATAGTGAATGCCTTTTTTACGTATGAGGAGTATTTAACCTCCAATTTTAAATTGTTGTAATTGTTGTAAGTATATTTTAAAACACTGTATTTATGTTTTGTGTTTATATTTATGTGTTTATTAACTATATTGACATATTTTATCTTTGACTTGGTTGGTCTCTTTGACTGTTTAATTGCTTGTATTTACTTATGTCTTTACTTTTAACTATTTGTGTGAGCTTCAACAAATCTAGTATATCATCAGTCATTCAGGGATTCCTTTTTCTTCGATCTACTTTATCTATTGCGTTTTCTCCTGCTACAATGATGGTGTTTTTAAGAATTGTCCACGTATCTTCTATGACAATAATGCTTTATTGAAAACAACTCTAAATATTGACGACGCTTTTTTATGCCCTTGTCTTTAGTTTTTAAGCCATGATAGTCTTCTTCTTCCAGAACCACGTTTACCTTGGATCTTTTTATTTATGATCAAATGCAACAGCATATTTTTCCGAGTGCATCATAATGTAACCAAAGTATTCATTTTTTATTTAATATTCTTCTTCTTAGGGTTCAATTTGTTCCTCGCATTTCCGGTATATTCTTTTGTGGATGACTTTTAAAACAGCTTCAGCAGATGGCTCATTAGGCTTATGGCCCCATTAGACTTCCGCATCTAATAGCTTCAGCAGTTCTGCAGGAATTTCATCAAGTCCCGGTACCTTTCCATCCTTCATTTGTGTGATGGCTGACGTTATTTCTTCTGGTAGGATTTCGGGACCTGAATTTTCTTCAGTGGTGGGTTCTTGTAATGTTTTAAGGTCGTGGAAACGTCTCTCTAAGTATTCTTGGAGAAACTTTATATATTGACCGATTATTTTGCTTGGTTCATCCATGTCTTTGTCTACATATCTTATTTTTAGTAATCGTTTTAGGGTTCACGCCGCTTTTCCATATAGTAGTACTAGAAAGGTGTTACAAGGTGACATTCTAACTTAAAAGGTCAAAACTGAGGTCGTGCTGCAACGTTTCTCAGTTTTACAGACGTTATTCAAGCTCGTTTTATTCACTATGTCCAATATTAGCCTGTAACATTAAGTTACATTCTATTCCTTGATGTGCCATTAATTTTGACTCTCTAACATTCTACTTTTGATTCATCATTAATTTTGGTCGGCTAAGATGATTTGGTCATCATTATAGCCCAGGACATGAAGTATGTCGCTAATGTGTCTAGCTATCAATCCATACATGAACGGATCCACAAGATAGGAGATAAGACTATCCTAGAGACAAGACAGTATCAGAACAGATAGCCAACGGATAACCTATGCTGACACTGTATCTCTTCTCGGTATGTAGTTGTACGGAAAAAAATATGGAATCCCATAGATGCTGATATTATAAGATTCCTGGTGTTTGAAAGACTATTACTCTCATTAAGGCCTACAAGTGTTGATATCAAATAAATGTTCAAAGATTTTGATAAAGAATTTAAAAAAAGTAATTAATGTTCCTGTAACTATATACCAAAAACCATTAAAACAAAAAGTACTTACTTTGCTCCAAACCGTCCACTTTAATTTTAGATACGTCAACATTGGGCTCTACTTTAAACTTAATTGGGGTACTAGGTACCTTTTGTCCTCCGTAGTGAACGGTTAGTTTGTGTGTCCCCGCGAGAACAGTTTCATAATCCACAGTGTAGGTTTGATCACCGTGGTCAGTCAGTTTCAGAGGAACTTCTTCTCGGGTGCTTTCGTTGATTAAATGAACATCCACATCACCGTCGCCAGCTTGTCTGGAATATAAAATATTTTGTAAATATTTCAAAGATTTTTTTTATAAACAGATAATCTTACCTTGCATCGATGTTAAAATGAGTTGGAGTATTTGCTTTGACGCCATCTTGAAGACCAGGTCCGAAACACTGAACTCTAGCAGCGTCTAATGGTTCTTCAACATACACTCTGAACGGAGAGTTTTTCACAGCTACTCCTCCATAGTTTACTTGAACCGTATGTCTATTTGAGCTTGTAGGAGTGTATATACCTTCAAATGAGCCGTCATCCTTTTGAATTAACTTTACTTTTACATTATTCAAGTTTGCATCACAGACCTAAAAAACAGTTTTTTTTTTTTAAAGAATATTACATATCAGAAAAATATAAAATATATTAGAAAATATCTTAGAAAATGATCTTTCTTACCTTTACATCCAAGGGGGCAGGACCAGCTTCCCTAGTATCTATAACAAATTTGGTCGGAGTATTGGTGTGAACTCCACCTGACTGAACACCTGGTCCGCTAACATGGACTTTTTCAGGATAGTAATCTGTATGCGGCAAAATTTGAGCAATATACGGACTACCAGGAATGTCTTCATTGTCACATAAAATATGTACAGCGTATTCACCAGGTGCAGTAGGATAATATTTAACATCTGCTGAGCCATCGCCATTGTCAAGGCATTCTATTTTAGCTTGTGAAGGACCTTGTATACTAAAGCCTAAAGCTCCGGTTTCTCCATTTGTTTCAACTGTGAAAACAGCTGCGGAGCTGACTAATCCTCCTTTCAACCCCGGTCCATAGGCCTTAATAAGTGTTTCTTTATAGGGTCCCACATTAATTTCAAATGGAGATTTGTATATTTCATTTCCACCAAATTTGATCATAATAACGTATTTTCCTTCTTTTAGGGGACGATAAACGGCTTGATATGTATGCTCATCCACCTTTTTAATAGTACAGTTTTCATATATACCATCTGGACCTATTATTTGAATTTCTGGAACTCCTTCACCAGCTCCTTCAGTATGAATCTTAAAGTCGGCTTCATCCTTTACTCTAATGCCATGCGGCTGAAGCCCACGCCCGCTTGCTTTGACTTTGCGGGCATCTGATGCTGGGGAAACTCTTACCCCGAACGGACTATTTGGAATGGGTTTACCAGCGAAAAATATATTAACGGAATGTAGACCAAGAAGTGGGGAGACGTAGCCGCAGCGCCATACATCAGGAGCTGTCTGTTGAACCTTAACAGGAACGGTACTCTTATTTTCGGAGGGATCTAAGATTATTACTTCAGGAACACCATTTCCAGCATCTAAAAAACAAGGTTATAATTTAATTTGAGCAATATTTGTAAAACACTATAATATATGCCACATTTAAACATTGAAAATGGACGAAAAATTTACTCCAATTAAAAATTCCATTGTCTCTTACATTCAGACCATCAGAAGTGTAGAGGAACAATTCATACTAAACATATGTGTAGTTAAGTTGTTATACCTAAATATCCACCTGGCTATTAGTTTTTGTCTTTGGATGTGTTATGTAAGTTACCCTGGCTTTTTGAGTGTCACGAAGAGGGCATATGTTTGCCTTATTAGGTACCCTGGACTATCTATGCATGTAACAAGCGAATAGGGTGCGTACATAAGTTTTAATACTTTGGCTTCCCAATAAAAACTTGATTATGAGGTTGACATGTGAGTGCGAAAAGAAAGTGCTGATAGAGTCTTTCAACGAATGCCAAAAGCTCCTCTTTGTCGTTGGATTATTGGTAGCACTCGTAAAACCTTTTTAAAAATATTTTTATGAATATTTCTGAATGATGTTGACACATTAGATGGATTCTAATGTGTCTGGAATTAAATATAGCAAAGACAAAAACATGATAGTGGATAGGCAACACAACAATCATCCACATATAACTAAAATCGACCGGTTTGATTTTGTAAACTGTAACTTATATTTGGGATCACTCATGACAAACACAGGGTTATTGATTACAAAATATGGATGCGAATGGATAGATATATATATATATATATATATATATATATATATATATATATATATATATATATATATATATATATATATCAAAATATGGATATAAAAGGAAGCGAATCTTGGACGTTGCGCGAATCAGAAAAAAGAATGCAATGCTGCGAATTTGATGGACCAACCGTAGAACAAATAATTCTACATTTTAATACAACATTTAAAATATTGTAGACATGTAATGAGGTCAGATATAGACATTATGGAGAGACTCATCGCTCAAGGGAAGATAGAAGGCCTAAATATCTCAGATACAGAACGCAAAAGTACTGAAATGTAAGTAAGAAAGATAAACGATGAAAACCGATAGAAAAGTATTATGTGTATTATGAAAATACATAAAGTAGATTATAAAGGACGTATTTACAAAGGAGAGAAATACAACCAACTTCGTTCCATAATGGAGAGTATGGTTGAACGAAAAATGGATCCGGGAAAAAGATGCTCCTAGTTAAAAAATTAACAGAATGGATAAGTTACACATTTACTACTAAGAACCTCACAAGACAGAGACAAGTTTACCTTAATGATAATTGCCACTAACCAAACAACTAAAACTAATCTAAAAAATAAAAGAACAGAACAGTGATCAAGCACCCTAATACATGAGGAATTAATTTATTCAACACAACACTAAAATTAACAACCAAAGTGATAACAAATAAACTAAATAAAATTATAACACTAACAGAAGAACAACAAGGTTTAAGGTAGGGAAGATCATGCACCGACGATATATTTTAATGAGGCAAGTGCAAGAGAAAACATTAGAATACAACAAACCGGCATATTTATGTTTCGTGGACCTTAAGAAGGCATTTGACCGGGTTAAATTAAAGGACGTTATCCACTTATTGTACGCAAAGGAGATACCTTTAGGAATAATCAAAACGATCGAAAATATCTACCAAAACAACACAATAAAAGTAAAAGTAGAAGAAGAACTAACAGACCCTATTGAAGCTGGCAATGTGATAAAACAGGGAGATTCCCTGAGTTCTCTATTGTTCAACCTGATAATTGATGAAATAATAAAACTAAAAAAGGATACCAAATGGGAGAAAAACAACTTAAAATAATCTGCTATGCAGACGACACAATACTACTCAGGTTGCCGCAGAGCCTGGATGAAACAATATGGAGAACTAAAAATATCGGGAAAGAAGTTAAAGGCAGAATTTACAAAACAGTCATCAGAGAGAACTTATAAAGAAAAAATAGATACTTAACTTTTGGCTAACAGCCGAACCTTTTCTTTGAGCTCCTAAACAATCGAAACGTTAAATAGTAGTTACTCTAAAATAGCTAAGTATGTCACCGATGAAGTAGTTTAAATCCTCTAAACTTTTATCTAATCTGACTCTCTGTAGAATTTTACGTATTAAGGGAACTCATTAAATTGATACTTACTTTTGGTGAAAATATCAAAATAAGTAGGTCTGTTTAGATGAACACCATCATGCTGCAGTCCAGGCCCAGAGGCTGTAACTTTGGAGGCGTCTCCTGCAAATCCCTCCACTTTAACATGGTAAGGGCTCTTTGGTGAATTCCTCCCTGAGAAAAGAACGTATATTGTATGGATCCCTTCCATCTGTGGTTGATATGAAACTGTGTACGTCAAGTTCTTATCATTATTAAATTTAACATCTGCGGGTTCCCTTTGTCCCCGTGGATTCTCAACGATTACTTCTACGTCAGCACGTCCTGCGGAGAAGGTTTCAACAGTGAAAATAGCTGGAGCACCCACTACTGGGCCAGTGGGTTCAATACCTGGGCCATAGACTCGTACCCTATAAATAAAAACAGAATGAATAAAATTATTTTCTCTCGCAATATATTACCTAGATAAATTAAAGCTAATTCTTAATATTTTCATAAAATCAGACCAATTTCAAACACTGTATATTAACCGAAATATAGACAACCAACATTGCACTTCTACTTTTTAACTACATGTAGATAAAACAAAGAGTTTGATTGAAACAGCAGTGGCACCAGAGGTGCTCACAACAACAAATTAGAAACTGAAGCATTAAAAAAATAAAAAAAGTTAGACCAAAAGAATATGGATGGAGAAATATAAACAATGTTTAGACAAAAAGGAACAAGTTAGCTAAGAGTTTATGTTATGTTATGCATGGCATAGAAGGAGCTGAGTGTTGTATTTTGTATCAGAAAAAATGAAACTTAAAGGACTTCTATAATATCTCTGTAACATTAGCTATAATGTACAGCTGTGACCATTGAATAGTTTACACCCTTAGATATCTATATTTTATCTATTTTATTGTATTATATCTTTTTTTTATAGTAACCGATTTTTTCAATTTTTACCTTGTTTAAACGCACATTTTACGTCAAAGTTGCGTTATGCTGCCCGGACAAGTTGTCTCTCAGATAATCTAATATCATTTTGTTGTCCTGTGGAGATCTTCTGCCTTCTTGAACCAGCCAATCGTGCTATAGAGTAAAAATGATCCCATCTTTGTTTGATTTTCCATATGTAGGTACATATGTTTGGCAATTGCTCTTGTTTTTTGAGCGTCATTCAAATGCATTCTAGGCATTTTGGACGCGTTTAAGAGCTTTTTATTTTATTTTTCAATCCGAGCGAATTTTTTGACAAGCACTTTGACATTTAGCAAATCCGTTAATCCGTATGACATTGCAATTTTACAGCATTACAATGTAAAAATGAAGCTGCCAACTATTCAGTGACCGCAGCTGTACATCATTGAACGTTAAGTAAATAAAAAGAAAAAAGAAGGGTGAATGCATATTTCAGAAAAGAGAATAGGTACTTATATGGATGAGTTGAGTGAAAAAAAAAAGAAAAAAATTTAGAATGTGTTCATTACTTAAAGTCTAAATATCGCACTAATCGGTTTCAAAATGAGAGAGTATATGTTTAGGTATTTAGGATACATTCAACGCTGAAATGAAAATTGAGAGTGTTAAGGTTCTACAAGAAGTAGAAGAGGAAGTCCTCAAAGACATGGTTAAAGACAATTAGAGGGGACATAAACATGTCCCGTAAAGGTAATAATATTGTGGGGGTCCAAAAGTGAAACATACGGAGAAATGTAATTAGGGAAGTCAAAAGAACAGGGGATTTGTTCAAAAAGAATTATAATATTGAGTTTCATTGGTATAAAAATAATCACATTTTTATTGAGTATTTTTAGATGAAATGCTGGTTGTCTACATTCAGGCAATATGGTTAATGGTCCTCTACATTTTAATATTATATTTTTATGTAGGCATTAACCAAAAACCATTACATATTCCATAGATATTCTAAGGGAATCTTGATTAACTTTGAATTAAATGCATAACATATTTATAAATGGTAGAATATGATAAAGTATGATTGCTTATTTTTAGAGATTGGATTTTCTCAGAGTATAATTTTCTCTTTATTTTACAGGACTACCATTAGAACCTTTACATCTTTATGGAGTAATATTATTATTATATAAATATTGTATATGAGAAATATTGCACGATGTATGTCTACACCAAAAGTTTTGGAAGATTTAAAGGCACTATGATATTTGCTGCTACTAAGAAAAACGCATGTTTCAGTGAAAGCTATTTTAAGAATATTCAGTATTTTACCGTCAGAAACAACACATTTGTCTCCATTCTACTATCAGTACATGATCAGTACATAATCTTCTATTGGTTTGTTGTAATGGTGCCATGAAAAATGAATGTATTATCAAACGTAGTCTGTGGATCAGGAGGCTTTGTCGAGTACATTTTGGTTACTTTGTTTAATTTTTATAATTTAAGTTTGTAGTATGGATACTTATTGATTTGTGAGAGTTTACCATGAGTTCGCTCTGCTGAAGCCAAGAGGCAGAAATATGCATATTGCGAAACGCTGTTTCCTACGCTGTAATGAAATCAAACCTTAACTGTCTATTTTCTAACCTTTCTGATTTATATTCTCCAATTTGCTTAAGTTTTCCAATAAAATTAGCAACAATCATGTAATTTAATATTAGTTTAATAACATGTAAAGATTTTCATTCATGTATTTAGTGAATTTAAACATGTATCCCTTTGTAGCAGCACTGAAGATGGAATATTTATTCCGAAATCTTTCTGTAATTTAGTCCAAAAGGGTTTCTTAAATAAATAACCATTTATAAGGGATTTTTTTCTTTTTTGGTATATATGAGCCTACGAAATTAACTTGTAGAAAGAAAAAAATGATTAAAAATAAAGACAGGATTTGACTTCGAGCAGGAAGTAATTTAATTGAAACAGTTTCCATACACTGACGAACTTAGGAGAGTTATTTATTTATGCAAACTGAAGTTTAGGCGCGATATGAATTTTCAATTGATCTTGATATTGATGCTTTAGATTTAAGAAATACTTACTTATTTACATTTGTTTTAGGTCTTAACGGTGCACCAGGTTTGAGCTTGGCGTTGGGATACTGCGACAAATATGTCATCATGGATTGTTCGTCAATATTTGGGTTGACTATTTCTTCAGGCTTAATAAGTTGGGGAACGTTTAGCCAATCATCGGCGAGATTCATAGCCTCGGAGGCATTTTTCACTCCTTCTCGGTTGTCCCAGTCCTAAAATTTATAAAATATTTGGTTCTTTGTTCTGTTTGATTACATAAAAAGAAGTTAAAAAGAAAAATGAACTAATAAAAGATATGTTGCATTGTATTTGTTAGCCTTTAAATGATGTATTATACTTTTTAACATGAAACAAATGTGCCACTTGTATTACTTACTTGCCAATCTGGACATAATCCAGGAGCTACAGCATCAACCAAAGCACCGACTGCTTTTCCACTGTTCCAGTCTGTTGTGAAGTTTTTTATAGGTAAATCTGGAAGCTTCGTTTGAATCCAGTTCATCAGCCTATAAAGTAATAAAATCAATCAATTTATTTTGTATACACTATTGACTACAAAGCGCAAAATAATAAACTACAATGACGTAAATGAAAAAGAATACCAAGAACACTTTCTCTGACCCAATCAACAATATCTTTTGACATTTATTTTAACACCTATAAATTATGGAAGACTTAAAGCATATTTTTATATTTCCCAGTTCCTCTAGAAAGCACAACTGTTCAATAATCAAACCATGTCCAGTTTACATATGTACAATATACTTCAGTATATATATATATATATATATATATATATATATATATATATATATATATATATGCATGTATGTACTGTAATTTTCACGTGCGTATTCTATTATTATGAAGATATATTGTAAAAGGTACATTTTAATGCAAGAAGAAATGCAACTTTAAAATTTTCTCTCAAATTGAACACTAAACTTAAAATATTTTCTATCTTGTGTTATTGTTACATTATTAAAAGTATTAGTTTGTAGGAGTAGATATTTAACTTGTTCTATTTCTTCTTACTACCAATTTAATCATTCCGCCGTGTGTAAATAATGTGCCCATTGAAGATGTTTCTTTTTATGGCATTCCTTTATCAACCAATCCTCAAACATATACTGTTTACATTGTGTACTATAAAACAATTTAAACTAATTTAAACAGACCAACTATTATTGGTGATCGACCTATGTTGGTTAATCATTTGTTAGTCTGTTTTTTGAACTAACAGAAAAAGTGGATTTTAACCAGTCCGTATTTTCTCTATTTTATAGATATCATTAGTAAAATCAGTAAGTATTAGAATTTGTGTTTACTTAGTAGTATACGAGTAATATCCCGTTTTGTAATGTGGGACTTATGTACCGGGTGTGCCAAAAGAAGGGGTACGATCGAATATTTTGCGAAATTTACGATCGAAAAAGATAAAAAACCGTATTCAATATTTTTCAAAAATCTATCGAATCACACCAAACACGACCCCCAGTTCCACCTATAGGAGGTTCAACTCCCCCCATTTTTCTATTGCAGATTTGGAGTCCTTATGAAAAAATAAGCAAGTTCTATGTGAAACATTTGTCGAATTGTTAACAGATGACGCTATATAATTATATATATTTATATATATATATATATATATATATATATATATATATATATATATATATTTATATATATATATATATATATATATATATATATATATATATATATATATATTTATATATATATATATATATATATATATATATATATATTTATATATATATATATATATATATATATATATATTTATATATTTATATATATATATATATATATATTTATATATTTATATATATATATATATATATATATATATATATATTTATATATTTATATATATATATATATATTAAAAGAATTTTTAATATATATATATATATATATATATATATATATATATATACGATGAAAATTACTGAGCTCTCGAAAAGAACCGCGTTGAGAATTTAAAACTCGACGTTTCGGCACCCATTTTGGAGCCATTATCAAGAGTGATACGGTTCGGTTCGAGTTCGGGGTCTCAATCTGCCTACTCCCCTCAATCGAGACGTACCAGTATCGTGTTCTATATTGCAAGAACTGTCTCTCGGCACTGAGGTCTCAATCTGCCTACTCCTCAGTGTCGAGTGACAACCGGTCTTACCCTGTGTGGCTGCTTTTATACTCGCTGTATGCGCGGGAACGGTATGCGCTGACGTGGTCTGAACTGACGTGGCCTGAGCGGTGTGGGCGGGAGGTCGCTGAAGCAGGGGTCGCCATGTTGCCGGCAATCGTTTCGCGTCATCGCGCGTGTTCAAGCTGTTAGGCCGTTTTTCGATTTCGATAGCTTCACGAATGATTCTCGCTTTTAATGAGCGGATGGGAGCGATGGTTTTTGCTTTTTCGAAATCTATTTTGTGGCCTGTCTGAATATGATGTTGGGCTAGGGCTGAAGTGGTATCGGAATGTTTGACTGATAGAGAATGTTCGTAAATACGGTTATGGATTCGTCGGTTTGTCTGTCCTACGTATGTACGTGGGCAACTGGAACAAGGTATCTCGTAGACACCATGGTCTTCATTGGGGATTTTGTCTTTTACGGATCTGACGAGATTGGACAATTTGGAGTGAGTGGTGAAGATGGTTTTGATATTAAGAGGGATAAGAGTTCTACTGATCTTGTCAGTGACACCTTTAATGAAAGGTGGAAAGATTTTGGGTTGATCCGGCGGCAAGGTTTCTTTTTTGGATGGAATGGGGTTTAGAAGTTTTTGAATGCTTCTATTGATTTGGGTTTTGTGGTAGCCGTTTTGTAGGAGTGTTTCTCTTATTGAATTGATTTCGGATGACCTGTGATTGTTGTCGCTGGGTCTTATGAAACGGGAAATAAGAGTGTTGATGACTGAATTAAGTTGGGCGGGGTGATGATGTGACTGGGCATTGAGATAGCGGTTTGTATGAGTGGGTTTCCGGTACACAGAATAGTAAAAACTGTGAGGTGGATTTTTCTGAATAAGAACATCAAGGAATGGCAAAGACGCTTCAGACTCAACTTCCATCGTGAATTGAATGCTGGGATGTATTCCATTCAGGTGGGAGAGGAAGAGATCTAATGTGTCTTTACCATGGGGCCAAATGACAAAGGTGTCATCAACGTACCGTAACCAGCAGGTGGGATTGAGATTTGTTGAGATTTTCAAGCTATATTATATATCTTTGATAGTACTTTTGTTACTTTTCTCGCATGTTTCATCATTTCTACTGTTACTTTGCCGCTACCTGCTGATTTCCCATTTTTAACCCACTGATGGCTTCCTTTAATTCCTCAATGATGATCGGCTCTTCATCATTTTCTTCTAGTTAGTACTTCAATTATTTTTTCTGTTTCATATCTCTTTTCTTGTTCGCTATTAGTATTACCAAATCTTGGAAATGTTATCTCCATCCATTCATTATTTAATTTTTATTTATTAGTATTTTGAACACACATTTTAAAAAGTTTTAGACATTTGTTTAGAAAAATGACTTCCAAGTTAAGGGCGTGGATCGGACCATATTCGGAGCTCTCTCTAGAGAGAGATAGAGCATTTGAAGTAGTAAAAAGTACTTCATTGGCCAGCATTCTGGAACCTCACTTGATAAACGTAATTTGGAAAAATTTAATTCTTCTTAAGTTAGTCCAAATATCTCTGCTGGATAGTTTAAGAAGTTCAAAAAATAGTAGACAACCATTTAAATTTGATTTATGCCAGATGATGATTGCATAAAATATTTCTCTGTATACAGTTAATCACACCAGCTGTAAGTTCTTTTTTGATAAACGTTTTAATAAATCATTACCGGAGGAGAGTACTTACATTGAGAAAACAAACTATGGAAAAATGCTATGTGGAATTTATTTCAAAAAATAAGCGCTAGAGGAAATTTCTTGTATATTACTGTGAATGAAAAGACAGATGTATGAGGCAGGTATATAGCTAATTTCATGATTGAAATTTTGAACGAAAATTTCGAGAGAAAACTTTATTTTTCTGCCGTTAAAAAATTGGAAAAACAAACAATTTAACTATAAGAAGATTTATACAAGATAGTTTAGAACCCATAGAACCCAATACCAGTGAATAAAATAATTTTATTGCTTTCAGATGCTAGATGATAGAACTGGAGAAAAAATTGCACAAAATACGAAGATTTTGTGCAATTCTTCTTCTGCAACGTCTTCATGAAGAAAATCTGCATCCATATAAATTGACTTTTGTGCAGGAACTAACAGAAGACGATCCAGATGGTAGAATGGATTTCTGCGAAAGAATGATGGATAAAATTAACACAAATGGAAGAGCTCTTGGCACTATTCTTTTTTCTGATTAATCAACATTTACATTGAACGGAGAGGTAAACCGACCAAACTGTAGATATTGGTCAGCGGAGAATCCTCATTGGATGCGTGAGACACACACTCAATATCCTCAAAAGGTGAATGTTTGGGCAGGTATTATATGAGATCATATTATTGGTCCTATATTTGTAGATGGTAATTTAACAGCGGAAAAATATTTAAGCATGCTAAGAGACGATGTTCCACCTCAGTTGGCTAACTTATATCCCAATCCAATAGATCTGACCCTACCGCATGAAACTGTCCAGCAGGACGGTGCAACACCCCATTATGCTTTAATGGTGAGAAATTACTTGAATGAAATCTTCTTCAATAAATGGATTGGACGAAGGGGTACTATTGAGTGGCCAGCTAGGTCGCCAGATCTTACGCCTTTGGATTTTTTTCTGTGGGGTTATCTCAAGTACAAAGTATATGCAACACAACCAACTAGCATTGAAGACATCAAAGAAAGGATAACTACAGAAATACGGAATATTTCACCTCAAACTTTAAACAAAGTTCGGGACGAGTTTTATAGGAGACTGTGTTATTGCCAACAACAAGGTGGAGAATATTTTGAGCATTTATTTTAATGTAATCCAATTAATTACCTCGGGTATTCTATGAATTAATTATCTTGAAGAAAATTATACTTAATTTCAAAATTTCACCTTGTATTATTCATAATAGACCCTAAATGATATAGTTCGTTGAGATCAGGTTGGTAAGGAGCTTTTAAAAGCAAAAAAATATACAGAGTGTTTCATTTAAAATACAGATTATGGACTATGCCAGACTTGCGTGGATCACCCTGTAGATTCAAATTTATGTTTAAAAAGCGCACATTTAAATTTAAAAGTTAAGATATCTCAACGTTTTTATTATTTTCTAAAATAAGGACACAAACAATTTTATTCCATAAGTGGTTTCCACACTGTATGTATTTGTGTTAGGTTAATTCACTTTGAATAATAAATAATAATTATTTGCCTATTATGTTGCTAAAAATTTTTATGTACCTAAAAATCCGAGCTTTGGAGATTATACTTCGTAGAGAATAAAATTGATTTTAAATTAACTGTATATTGCGTGACTTACTACGGATACATGTTTTAAGTTATTTTAAATTAATTGTTTGTGTTACCTTTGTTTTGGTGTGGGTTCTGTGCCATTGTTTAAATCGTCTTCTCCTTCCCACATCGGCAGGGATATTGAATAATGTAAAATTAATGTCCATATTAATCCTAATATTAATTTTAGTTTGCAGTCTACTATGTGGCTAGAATCTGAAAAAAAATAAGTATATTATTATTGTACATCAAGACTAAATTTCAATAAAAATGCCCTTCATTCAAAATAGCTAGCAATTCAGATAACCTTACATCGGATGGCAACAACAATAAATTTAAATATAACTAATATCTAATCAATAAGGCTCAGTCAGTGGTATCCCATTGATAACACAACAAAGCAGCGTCCATTGAGGTAAAGAAATCATTTTGCATTATCGGTAGCATTATACCAAGTTAAATAAAAAACAGTTTGCTTGTTGTGCTATCAAATTGACTGTATGTACTATTAAAGTTTGTTTTGAGTAACATAAGAGTAAATATTTGAATAATCCATAAATTTCCAAAGTAATGTATAAAAAAAAATTCGCGAATAGGATGAGTAATATTTAAGTTAAAAATCGCCATTTTACTCTTTGATAACAATTTTTGTAAAAATTTGATTTCAAGGTTCCTACTATCATCATTTTAATCATCATATAATTAGTTAATGGTCATGGATGATGATTAATTAATTTTATTAATTAAAATAGTGTAATTAATCAATCATGTTACAGCTAAGTTTCTATATGTTTAGGTATTATCTCTAATACACTCACTATACCATTATTATATTTAACCTATACTGCTTTTTATCTCCTTTTTTGAATAGTATAATTATTACGCTAGTTAACCATTCTTCCGGTATTTTATTGTGTTTTATAACTTTGTTAATTGTTCTATTATTGCTGCTCCACAATATTCCAGTAATTCTATCGGTATTCCGTCTTTACTTGAGGCCTTTCTGTTCTTCAGCTTTTCTTCAGTTTTTGGAACTACTATTCTATTTATATTCACTTCTTCATTTGTGGTTATTTATGGTGTTTTCGGTTCTAGCGTCATTGGTTCTTCTTCTGCATAGATCTTTTATGATAGACAACCTATGTATCCTTTTCTATACGTTTTGGGTCTATTAGTTCCTTTACCTCCGTTCTTTGACCTCTTATAAAGCGCCATATTTCCATTTGAATATCACGTCTATACAAGAGCGACCAGCTCTGAAACCGATTTGATCTTCATATTCTTTAACTTGTTCTTGGATTGTTAATTTACTGTATTACGATTAATAATCTAAAATATATTTCAACAAAATTTACTGAGGAGGATAAATTAAAACACACGGTCCTAACTTATTTAAATCCATATTTATTACTAGGCCAATTAAAATGTTTACATAAATAATTGTTGTGCTGACAGTGTAACTACATACGTGAGCAGGTTTGACAAATAACGAAAAATTTGTTACTTTAGCAACATTTTTAGAGTCAAGGTTAATTCACTTTTTAATTAAAAAACATTCAAATGATGTCACATCTATATAATTTGGAATAAAATCTATTGGGAACCATATTGTTATATGCATCTACAGAACAGAAGTTATACCATTCTAGATAAATATTTTTGTACTTTTGTATTTTTCTCGATTATGTTTGAATGTATGATTACGTACTTATATATAGTATTTATCAATCATATCGTAATGTAATCAGTATACAAATCTTTGTAAATGGGCCTTCTTACTTCTAATTTTTTCTCTATGGCTCTTCTAGCAAGAAGCATTAAGAATTGCTACTCCTGCAATTTGGAAAAAAAGTGTCCAGAAATATGAAAAGTTAATAGAAGAATGTTGGATGCGTAAAACTCTCATCGAATCAATTAACCCAGTTAACATTCATCATAACTATCATTTACAATCCAAATGAAGATACCGACGACAGTGATTATCAATCTAATTCTTGATTGCACTATAAGGTATGCACTATTTTCATTTTCCCGTTAAGAAAATTTTTGAGTGTTATCAGTTTTATCAGAGCCATTATTTTATTTAAAACTGTATTTTTTGCTTGTCTTCGACAGTGCTTTAATTATTGGAAGAATTTGAAATTAACTTTCTCAGTACACTAATCCAAAATAGTCGCGAATTCGTGAAATATCCTATATTGCCCTCTGAGTTAAAGTCATAATCAAAATTTGACAGGTTTCTAACAGCCTCACAAATTGGAAGCGAGTTCTTGAGTCTACAATACAGATTAGTTAAATCTTCTTCATTTAGTTTGTTGATGTTTGCGAAGAGAGTAGAGCTACGATATCGTATATTAATAAAAAAAACTTTTGGCTGAGGTATTCTCTTCTATAGTACAAGGGATTACTGTAACCATATTTGGTAATTACTTACATTAAAAAGGCTAGGCGCATTGGTCTAAAATTTCAACAGTGGATTGTGGTTTACTTTTTATTCACTTTACAATCTATACATTTTTCCCCGTGAACTATAGTTTTTCTGTATTTTTCATTGAAAAACCTGATATTTTGACATAAATTGCAATAAAACTGCATCCGCCATTACATCTGCTGTCAATGATGTGCGTGTGCGTATGCGTAGTGCATACTTTTTGAACCAATGTTGCCATACTTTTCAAATATATTATTTATTGCGAAAATACTAATTCTCGAGTACCTTCATACAGGAATAATGATCATGAGTATCATTTCAGTTTTCTGTTTCTAAGGGATTCATATAATTGTACTTTATTTGTTATTAACTTATGTTATTATATATAGATTAGCTTTAATTTCTTTAGTTTAGGTTTTAAATAGTCGGTCAGATAGCCAAGCGGGCCAGGAGGCCGATTCTCATTCGCTTCACTGTCGAATGGTTCAGTGGATGTGGGTCCAAGTCCCGTCTCGGTGTACAGAAAAATAAAAAAGGCTAACGCAGCAGTTTAAATTTAATATTTAAGAGTTTATTATTTAACTTATCTGCAAAGATTAAATTTCTTTATATATATATATATATATATATATATATATATATATATATATATATATATATATTATTGTGATATTTAAAGTCTTGGTGCGCCAAGCAATAATTAGCTAATTAATTTTTTTGATTAATTAAAATTATTTAAATGATATGATTATGACTCTATCACAATTTTTAATTCTTTTATCTCAGGGTTAAATTCGTGCTTCAATATCTATGCTATTACATGTGAAAGGTAAGGTCCAGAGAATACCGGAATAATAAAAAACACATATGATCTAACACTATATATTGAAATAAAAATAATGAAATAATTCACACTCAAAAGTTTTCAATAAACAAATCTCATATAAGGATTCTCAAAATTTTGTTCTCCGTACGTGAACAATCAAAATTTATGGTACAAACAATATTAATTGAAATCTCAAAATTCCGAACTATTCTAACTCTCCTAATCAAAATATTTATATCCTTTCTAAATTAAGTGTAAAAATTGTGTTATCAATAAAAGAAAAAACTGCAGAAAACAAAATATCTCTCTCTGATGATGAGTGGTCCAAATCCTTGTTCCTTGTAGACTATATTATCTCCTCTCAACCGCTCCCTATGTAATCAGCAATCTTACACAGATTGTTGCAAGTATATCGTCCTTAATGATCTCCTTCAAAAGCACAAATCATTCAAATTATGATAGCCTTTCTCCTCTCGATAAACTGAATCTCTCGTTGGCCCGAGTGAAAAATGACTCTTGGAATATCTTCTCTTTACGATAAACTGAATCTCTCGTTGGCCTGAACAGTGACTCTTGGAATATAAGTAGAGAAATATGACTTACAATATTTTGCTGCTTCAGCTTCTGTCAGATACACTAACTCCACAAAAACTCACTAACATTCAACACTACTGCTTGCTACATTTCAGGAACCGCCAGAGAACAATCACTGTTCCTCTTACAGATTTGGAAAACCGACTGATTATCTTTTTTCTCTCCTAAATCTAGCCAAACTCTCACTCCTACATACCTATCCCACCTTTTTCAATCTCCGCCAATCAAAACTCGTCACAATTCCCCCATTTTTTCATTTCGATAACAAACAAATTTTTACCTATAATTATAAATTTCCTAAAACTTATTTACAAATAATATTTTTCTATAATTCTTAAAAACTAACAAAAACCACTTTCTATAATCCCTTCTATTGTCTTTAATCACTGCATTAATGTATTTTGAAAAACCCCGTTCAATTGTCTGTGGCTTTCACTTAAACTTATGCGGGTCACTCAAGTATAACAAAGAAATAAATGCAAAGCTTACACTTTGTTTAGTACAGGAAATCCAAGGATTTAATAACTTTCCTTCTCCGAAATGTTTGTTGGATATTATCCTACTTATCTGAATTATTTTAATGTTATTGAATTTTGAAATATTTTTAAACAAACCAATATTTTGCTCGATCTTACATATCATAACAATATATATATATATATATATATATATATATATATATATATATATATATATATATATAAAGCCATTTCTATTGTATTAGGAACTTTTACTGTTGAAGAACATTATTAAAATATTTTGTCTATTTTGTAAGAGATTTGCACACACAATTGGAGAGTTTAAAATTCCCTCAATACCAAAGTAAGTGTACGTTCTTTTAATCTACTACAAATTCTTTTAAATCTCGTTTATAATTTGATCACCCAAATAATAACTTAATATCTGTAAAATACAGGACTATTTGTAATTCTTCATTGTTGATTATTGAAAATTACAATTCTCCTTTAAAGGTCACCGATCGATATTAAGTAATCTTAAAGGAGGAACTAAGATCTAACCTCAAGTAGCTTCTCACAGAACCACTTGAATTTTGAAAGATTAGAAGTCAATACGACTAATCCTTCTTCATTTATATCGGTTTCAGTAAAAACAGCTTAAAACCCCGAACAAAATTACGTAATCTGAACGCCCAAAACTTCGGCGTCAAAACCGAAACGGGAATGTGAAACCTCCAAAATACTCCAGATAAGAAAGCACTTAAAAAAGACAACAATACAACTAATTTGTAAACAATGTTAAGGCCACCTTGGGCTTTTACTCTGACTGAGAATGACAATAGAGGTGTACAGTGTACAGGTAGTTCGAACCGAATCAATACTGCCTTTATACAGTGTGTCCATAAAGTATGGAATAAATTCGATATTTCCTAAATGAAAAGCCTTTTTAAAACACGTCGCTTTTTAAATTTAATGTTCTACATTTTATAGTAAAATTTCATTATACAAGGTGATACACATTACAGTGATGATGTCATCGACTCTTTTTTTAAATGTAACACCCTGTATTTTAGGACATATTTAGATCGACAAAAATAAGCTGATTCCAAAAAAGTATAATACTGAGGGTCTAAGAGATATAATTTGAAAGATATGCGCTTAGAAAATTAATTTTTATTGATTTATAATATTAATAAATTATAAATAAATTATAATAAATAACTTAAAAGTAATCCAGTAATTAATACATGACTTAATCTTAAATGCTCGAATTGTAACCCAAACGTTGTACAAATTCTTGTAGAACCTTGTTTATGCTTTCTTGAGAAATATTGTTTATTTCTTTACGAATTCTTATTTTTAAGTCTCCAATATTTGCAGGTTTCGTTTTATAAACAACATTCTTTAAATGACCCCACATAAAATAATCCAAAGGACTGAGGTCTGGCGACCTCGCTGGCCATTCAATATGTCCACGTCTTCCAATTCGCCTGTTTTTCGCCAAATTTCGTTTAGGTACCTTCGAACATGTATAGCATAATGCGGAGGCGTACCATCTTGTTGAAACCATAAACTTTTATCAAAACCTCCAAGATTAATTGTACTGGGGAATAAATTAACTAAAGTAGGTACGAGACACCCACTTAAAAACTGATGGTATGCTGGTCCGTTTAAATTACCTTCGAAATAGTAGGTTCCAATGATTTTATTTCTTACAATGCCAGCCCATACGTTTACCTTTTGCGGGTATGATGTTCCCGCATCCAGTTGGAGTTTTCTTTTGTCCAGTATCTAAAATTCTGACGGTTGACCTCGCCATTTAATTTGAATGTAGCCTCATCAGAAAAAATAATATTTTGAACCAAGAGAGGGTTTCGGTGGCTGTTATCCATCATTATTTCGCAAAATTGTATTCTTTCATCTGGATCATCCTCGTTTAATTCCTGTACAACTGTGCATTTTACTTACTTTACTTACTTTTACGTACTTTGTGTACAGTTGTTTTGCAAACATCGAGATCACTACTAACCTTACGATCAGAAGTGTGCGCTCTTCTTCAAAAGCAAGTAGAAGATAAGTACATAAGAACATAGTAATGTAACATAATTTACAGAGGGACGAAATTTCTTTTCAATCTTACTTACTGTTGACTGCGTGATGGGTATTTCTGGATATTTATCATTAAATAAATTACACACTTCCATCTGAGTTCGCGATTTGTCTCCTTACCCAATCATCATGAGTATTTCAATTCTTTGCTTTACACTCAAATTCATTTCTACTTAAAATTAACTCTAAGCAATAATACAGAACATTCACGAATTAATACAATTATTGTACTACTTAATTGTTATTGAACGTTACTAAAAATAATTACAGTTTACCAAAAACTAGAAGTAGGCTACTTTTTTGCAATTGATAATAAATAATTTATTTTCTAAGCGCATATCTTCCAAATTATATCCATTAGACCTGAGTATTATACTTTTTTGAAATCCGCTCATTTTTATCGATCTAAAAATGCCCTAAAATACAGGGTGTTACATTTAAAAAAATAAACGATAACGTCATCACTGTAATGTGTATCACCTTGTATATTGAAATTTTATTGTAAAATGGACATTAAATTTAATAGATTTTTTTTAAAAGGCATATCGAATTTATTCCATACTTTACGGACACACTGTATACTAGTAGTGGAATTTGTCGGCCTTTTGGAATATTGGTAAAAAGTTTCCGCTACAGGCTTCGTGTCTCCATTTAAGGATTAAATAAATTTATTGGTTCTTCTTATAACTCACAACGGAATTCTTTTACTTATAATTTTACTGGTTTGAAAATGGATTAAAAATTATTTTAGTTTTATATAAATGCCGAGCAAAAATTATACAAAGGTTGATTATAATATTGTTTTGCGCATAAATATAAAAGTATGCAGTTTATACATACAAACAAAACTGTTTCGTATAGCCCATTGTTCAAAATTGCCAGATAAAACTTGAAGTAATAAATGGAATTGCATTTTTAAGATTAAGCGACGATCGTAAATTTATAGCACTAAAAATACTATAAGTAATTTTTCGTCTTATTTATTGCTTTGAATTTTTACCTCCCTATTGCTCACCACCACATATAGTGAGAACATTAGTGATGTAACTTGAAAAACATGGATCTGAGATAATCGCAGTGGAAGTTTTTATGAATTTTTTTAAATTTTTAACGGCTTTACGGTTTAATATATCGTACTGAATTGTGTTTTATGTAAGAATTAAATTAGGTTTACGGTGCAACGTCATAATTTTCTGTTCAAATAAAAAAAATTAACGATGGAACTGGAACGAACGAATGTAAACCGAATGGGACCAGATAGATAAGCGAACATCTGTAAAAACAACAAGCCGTATAGCAGAAGACCCGTTGGAAGACCGCCAAAAAGGTGGAAAGATAATGTACAGTCAACAACGACTGAAACAGAATAAGAGGCAGACAAACAGGAGTAATCCTAGTCGCGCGAAGAAGAAGAAGAAGTCAGTAATGCATAAAAAAGTTCAATTATTTTGAAGATTCGTTGGTAAAATAATACATAAATTCAAAAACTTAATTTTTTAACAAAAAGAGAAACCATACGATTTCTACCTGGCGAAACCGAATTCAAATTTTTACCACTGTGCCTTCTAAAACTTGCAAAGCAAACAGCTTAATAAATTACTCAATTGTTATTTTGATAACTATTGGTCTACGACGGGATAGATTTTGTTTCGATTCAGAGCAGTGGCTATACCGCTCTGAGGAGACCTAAAGAGGTCGAAATACGTATTAGCGGCTTGCCGCTGCCCTGTATCGAAACAAAAATCTAATACCGTCATTATGATTTAATTTTTTAATGAAAAAATATAAGATTGTAGATCCTCGAACTTCCTCGTAGAATCTGACAACAGCTGTTGATATATAGATGCCAATTCATGGTCTGCTATAGATGATGATAATGCTTGTATCGTAGTGTGACGTGCTGTGCGAATGCTAACTGATTTAAACGTAGCTTGGCTATACGAAGTTTTATAAAAGAACGTCTGGGGATGCTCTTTTTCGACCAGAACTGCAGATATAGAATTAAAATTAAAGCTTTCGTCATCCTTGTTTTTATTGAAAAGTGTTTGTTATTTGGTTCAGGTCAACAAATTCAGTATGATCCAATTCATTCACTCTAAAACAACTACCGCTTTTTCTGGCACCGGAAATTATCGCTGCATAGTGTGCTGGTACATAGATCGGTCCACCTTTCAATGATTTTTTTATGCTTTTCTCAATCACTGAGTGTGTGCAGTCTCCTTCATTTTTCTGTGACCCACAACAACAAATTTATGTGTGATGCTCTTTATCTGGAAAGTAGTGACAGCATACAACAATACTGTAATAATAAATTTGTTCTTTCCTTGCCTACCGCAATTTTCGGAGTAAAGAATTATCTCCAACTTGTCAGAATCTGCAGCTGTTGCCTTTTTTAAAGAATTATAGTAAACAAGTTCCGATTTCGATTGAACCACGCTTTCCTTCGCCTTCGTGCCAAAAATACCACTCGACATTACCAATCCCTTTTTTTGCAGTTCACAAACTGTAAAATTACAGTTTAATTTGGAATTATAGTAAAAACTAGACACATCTCCCCTGGGGACTGGCAATGTACATATGGAATTATTTGAAGTAGATACGTCAAAACCGAGAATTTTGGAGTTTCGTCATTAATGTTCTTACTAGACAATATGTTCTCTTTTTTGATGAAATTACTATTTTCCCATATTGTGTTTGCCAAAATTAATTAATTAAATGGTTAAGCGTAAAACAAATATTTGAATGTGACCATTTGATTAGTTAGTTTTGACCAATATAATACAGGGTGTTTCAAAAAAAGATACCACCGTCTCTAGGATAGGAAAACAACTGAAAAATAATTAAGGTTGGTATGGTAAAAGATTTTTGTAACGCCATCGGTTTTCAAGATAAAGGTTAAGGAAAAAAATGTTACATTTTTAACGATTTTGCCGAAACTACTGGTAACATTGTAATGAAATTTTATACGAATATATTTTGCAAGCTGATACATTCCATGAATTGGTTTTGATATA
This sequence comes from Diabrotica undecimpunctata, assembly GCF_040954645.1. Classification (NCBI taxonomy): domain Eukaryota; kingdom Metazoa; phylum Arthropoda; class Insecta; order Coleoptera; family Chrysomelidae; genus Diabrotica; species Diabrotica undecimpunctata. Next base: position 57,603,573 of record NC_092812.1, read on the forward strand.
TGACTCTCATAGAGGGCGATAGTTACAAGGTTCGTATTAATTATAACGTCAGTTTTACAGCTTGCAATTATACCTGCAAGACGCAAGAAAGTTGCCTAAAGGCACGCGCAGTATGTAGTCAGCTGATTATTTCCTGCAACTTCTTGCAATTGCGCGATAATCGGTTTGAAGCCATTTTCTCTGCAAGTTTTCATGCAAGCCTAGGAGAATTTGTAGGAAGTTTGATTTTTCCACAATGTCAATGCTCTTATCCACCATCTCCGTTCTTGGCGTTCTAAATTAGTAACTAAAAGGCTGGCTGCAGCAATAATAATACTTAATACTTAAGGTTGCTGCTACTGCCCTTTTTCCTTATATATATTTGGCTATTTCTAATAGTCTTGACATTTCGAAATTAACTAAATAGTGTTAAATAAACAGCAATAAGTAAGTAAAAAAAAAACAAAAGTTTATTAGTTAGGTCAAGGGTAAAAATCTTAACATGAATTGCATTGCAAGACGAGTTGCAAGCTGTAAAATCGCACATAAAGACCTTGCAATAGACTTGCATGAAAGTTAGTCATGCAATAAATTGCAGTAAGTTTTAGTACGAGCTGTACAGCGGCCTTTATGCAACATAACTTTTTTAAGTGTAAAATTATTAATCAAAATTCCAAGTGAACTTATACATAATAAAATTTTACATTTTAAATTTTAATTTAATAATTTGAAAATTATGAAGTAATAACCGATGCTGGTATAAAGTAATGATACAGTTCTAATAGGTATATCTAGATTTTCTCTTTTTAAAATTCGGTTCTGATCAACGATTATTGTATTAAAATATGTTATATAACATCCACTTCTCTCTCATAAAAACCAGTTGTTAGCAATACAAATTTTGCATTGATTTAATTTAGTTTATCAAAAAGGAAGGCGATATCTTTAGGTATTACTTCCTCTACAGTGGTTTTTAGAAGAATTATGTCAACGTGCAAGGATAGAAAAATTATATGTGTGTTATTATAACATTTAGGTGTTGTTATCAAACAGGATGTGGATAACAGCGACCATTTCGCCAGCTGAAATTATTTCGGTAACAATAATAGATCTGAATTTTATCGAAAATGTATTAATAGTCTATAAAAACGTTAAGAAATGTGTTCTAAAAATTAAACACTCTTAAGGATTTTTCTTTAGCTAATTAATAACAATGATTTAACTACAAATTTAACGTAAGCAAAAAATAAGGGTTATACATTTTACTTTTAATATAGTATGAACAAAATAAAAAAAGCCTTGTATAAACCGTAGCCGATGACGTGCAGACTGGAAGAGTCTTGAGAAATTAAATACTGTTATAAATTTTGAGGTCGCAGCTTAGGATGATCAACTAATAATACCATCCGTAAAATAGTTTCGAAACACAATTAAGATTTCTTCTTTAATCTGAGCCTTCTAAAAATTGCAAGGCAAAACAAACGTTGATAAAGATGTTAATAGAGACATGGGGAATCTAAAATTTGCATTCCACGACATGTCTCCTCAACTAAGCAGAAATTCTTAGCGAATTGGTTTCTTGTACTCATACAGAGTAGATCCGAATAAAATGAAAAAGACAGTCAAGATTTGATTCAAGTACAAAGTGTCTATGTATCTGTTTATACATATTTCGCCCTAATAGGACTCATCAGAACAGCTATTCATAGGCTTTCTCAACGTGAAAAATAAATCTTTTCTGTCTTTAAGAAGCAACAATAAAATGGCTTCGATATGGACGCAATAGCGACATCTGATAATAAATCCGTAAAATAGTTTTGAAACACAATTAAGATTTCTTCTTTAATCTGGGCCTTCTAAAAATTGCAAGGCAAAACATCTATTAACATCTTTATCGACGTCTGTTTTGCCTTGCAATTTTTAGAAGGCTCAGATTAAAGAAGAAATCTGAATTGTGTTTCGAAACTATTTTACGGATTTATTATCAGATGTCGCTATTGCGTCCATATCGAAGCCATTTTATTGTTGCTTCTTAAAGACAGAAAAGATTTATTTTTTACGTTGAGAAAGCCTATGAATATCTGTTCTGGTGAGCCCTATTAGGGCGAAATACGTATAAACAGATACATAGACACTTTGTACGGGAAATCAAATCTTGACTGTCTTTTTCATTTTCGTTTCATTTAGATCGTTTCGAACTGGCACAGCGTTCCACTAGACTACCGACTGTTAGGAGTAAATAAAAGCCCAGGTGCACTGTCAGCCCTACGGGACTTGAGATTATTTCACGAGAGGTGGCGGTACGGAGTGAGTCCTTAGATATCGAGTGTGATTTCGGGAGTAAATAAAAGACCCGAAAGGGACTTACAATTACTCCGCAATCCAGGGGCAGTCGAAGAGTCAACACTCTGCCGACGTTCCTATGCCTCGAGGAGGGTGAACTTGGCCACACGTTGAGGCTTTAAAGGTCGGCATCTCTGTGAGATTCAAGGCATCCACCGTACTTAGAATACTAGACTTATATTGTAAGATAAATATATATACGATTCACGTAAGGAACTCGAACTGTTAAAGTATTCTACACTGCCGGAGACACCTTGCTGACCACAGAGCCTCCGGTGAGCTTATCGCCGAGTGGAAGTCAAAAACGCATTAACTCTACGAGCAGGAAGATGGAAGCGCAAAACCTTCGTTCCTTATGCAGAGCGGCGGTCGAAAACCATCGTGAATATCCGAATACATCGGAGGATGAACCGACCGCACGACAAAACCTTCGAAGAAAAAACAATTCCAAACCACATGATATTTATGATATTTAATTAGGTATAGCACATTAAGAAGAAACATTTTAATTCTAGTATTAAAACGTTTATTAAAATATTTATTTATTCTATAAAAAGAATGTAATAAAAAATCTCAAATATACCTAAAGAAGATATATTAACAAAGCGATACAAACATTATACATTATTTTGCTATATATACAAAGGCACCTAGATATTTAAGATAAGTGTCCGAGACTCCACGTGACCTGTTACATTCCTAGACATACACCGTCATCAGTTACGGGTTAAAGTACCTGTAATAATGCTGTCGTAAATGTTTATCAGAAAATATGAAATAAAAAATTTAAATAAATTTAGATTGTCAGAAGTTCATTGATTTAAATTATTTTATTTCTTTTTAATTTTATCGTATTATGAAATACGGACCTGGAAGTGTTAATAGCAGGTCTACCTAATAAACGGGTTATTCAAAACATAGTGGTCAGTGGTCACTAAAACTAACAATAACTGATTCACAAAATTCCATAGCCATATGTAGTATTTTTAACGGTGATGTCATATATTCAAATCAGATTATTTTATTCAAATAAAAAACATTCGCTGCATCCAACGTTTTATGACTTAACGGTCGGCTACCTTATTACAAAAGGTATGAGGTACATAGGTTACTTAAAAAGTTAAACTAAATCATTAGCATCATCATCGTCATCAAATTATATTAAAGACTGAGTCACAGCCCTGTTTTTCGACGGTATTTCAGTAACAAAAAATATGAATAATAGACATAGATGAATAATGCAATGATGCAATGAAAATTAAAACCTAACAGGAAATAAGAGTCGGGATCCCCATGAGAAATATTTTATTTTTAGCTGTAGAATATCTTTAATCTGCAAAAAAATACAGTAGGTATATATATCCATCACATATCCAATATTATCTTCTTAGATATTCTTCATATCCCTTTTGGATTTTATGTAAGGTGTGCTAGTCCGCTAAGGCACCGTGATTACTTATTACCCTTTGCTGCAATAAATTTTATAGATTATTCTACATTGTTGGCAATACCATTTTTAACATATGAAATAAAGGTATTTTATCTTCTCCAACGTCACAAAACGTGTGTTAAACGAGTATGTTTAATTAAACAAAAATTTAAAACGGTCTCCAATTTGCAAACCCAAAACGTCACATAAAAAATTCATTTTATAATTTCATTGACGTTTAAACGTTATCAATAAAAACCGGAACGAATATTTATATAATAAATTAATATAAACAAAGCTTAGATCAATATTCTTATTCCTTAAAATTTATTTTATTAAAGTTTTGTCGATTTCAATGTAAGTAGTACGTTCCTGATAAGAGCATAAAAGTAAAAGTTAAAAATAGTCACTGATTTAAATAAATGGTCTTTTTTCGGCGAAAATTTGCGAAGGTGTGAACCCAATTAATATTAATTTGAATAGTCTGCTACAAGATATTTAATGTTTGGCCTCGGAAATAGCTGAGAATCATTCGCCTAAAACAATGTAATGTTTACATACTCCAATGAATAGAGTGGTTTCCCAACAAGAGATATTGTAGTCATAATGTTTTTTGTATTTAACGACTTATTAAATAAAATAGTATGTGGAAGATCCTGGAAAAACGAAAAAGCCCCAGACATTATTTATAAAACCATATACAATCAATAGGATGGCTTAGTATAAACCAAAGTGGCATTTAGCTAAAGAAATTCAAGATTTAGTACGGTACAATTTATCGAAAAATATTTAAGTTAGGGACCTTACCTCCCAATTAAGTCGGACTGCATGGATTTAGCTGAAAATTTGGATTTAGGCTTTTCTTGCCCTCCTTTGCAAAAGTTATATATGGGCGAAGTGTGCTTTTTGATTTTAATTGGTTAAAACTACCCCTAAGTGGAAAGAAATTAAAAAAAACACGTATTTAAGCATTTTATGCATCAAAATCTGATTGAATTAAGTAAAATAAACATATTCAATGATAATTTGTACTTGAATACAAATTTTCAACCCTTAGAAACCACCGCTAAATAACGATAAAAAATAATTTTTCACGATGTTAACTTATGAATTAAAATTATTAAAAATTTATTCGTCTCTTGTGAAATGATGTTTCGTTGGTTTCAAGTTTCTAAACCCTAGAAAGCATCCCTTATGCAAAAAAATACTTGAAAAGCCTATTTATAGATAGTTTAAAAATGTTTTTTTCATTTAGATAACTAATAATTCATTCTTCGCTTATAAAACAATATTACTTTAGTTAAAAATCTTCAACCCCTAAAAATCATTCTGAGACACGTAGACGAGTACAAATTTTAAAATACAGTGTAGTTTAGTACACATTAAAATTCTAAACTTATGTATTTAAATCAATAAAAATGTTTTCCTTGGTTATGAAACAATATTTATTTGGTTGCAAATTGTTAACCCTTAGAAACCACCCCCTATGCTACTAAAAATACCAAGCGCTTAATAAAAAGCATAATATAATATTATGCGTACTTTAGATATGTGAAAGCTAATTTTTTTCACGTTCCAAAATTATCTTCCAAAAATATCATTGGTTATTCTTCAATAAGTCAGTTAATCTTCAAGCTTTGATATATGCATACATAACCATTTGAAAGATAATTGTAATTGCTACAAGTCTAGGTTCATTAGAAAGCCAAACTATGTTTCAAATTTCTAAAATTAAGGTTTGAAGCACTCGAAACAGGCGGTGTTCACACCAAGACATACATTTTAATCGGTGGTATCTCCATTGTTTGTACGGTACAGTAGTTTAGGAAAGAGAGTATATTAAAAAATGAACTACATTATTGTACTCATCATTTTTTACATAGATATTTCTTATAGAATCTTTTCAACAGGACAGGTTAGTGGAAAGTGGAGTGCCTCATGGTTCCGTCCTTGGACCTCTGCTGTTTACGGTTTACACCAGCGATGTTCCTTATTATGTCTCAAGTAAAATATCGTTCTACGCTGGCGCTGATGACACAAAAATATTTGCCAATCCAATCACAAACCAGCTAACCCTCCAAATGGACTTGGACTCTATTTTAACTTGGTGTTCCCAGTGGTTACTACCCTTAAACGCGGAAAAATGTATAGTGCTTCGAATTGGTAAAAATAACCCACTTGTGCCGTACTTTGTTAACGGACAGCCATTAGATTCTGTGTTTTCATATAACGATCTTGGTGTTATCATAAACAGCAGCCTAACTTGGTCCGACCATATTACATCTATTTGTAAACGTGCGAACTCCAGACTGTATTTTATTCGGAGGTGTTTTTCGAGAGTTTCAATGCAATCATTCTGTAAACTTTACACTCTGTACGTAAGACCCATACTTGAATACGCTGGACCAACGTGGTATCCTGATCTGGTTCGAGACAAGACTATGTTGGAAAACGTCCAAAGAAAAGCCACTCGAATTTCTTTGGGACCGAGAAGACCTTCTTATGCAGAAAGACTTAGTATGGCTAACCTAACTTCTTTTGAACTTCGCCGACAACGTGGAGACTTAATTACAACTTTTAAAATATTAAAATTCAATTTTGGAAATCTCGATGAAATGTTTACCATTAATCAAGATGAACGCCTCAGAGGTCATCAGTTCAAACTGAAGAAAGAAAATTTTTCTACAAGATCAAGGCAGAACTTTTTACCAAATAGAGTTTTTGAGTGCTGGAATAACCTTAACGATAACATTGTCTCTGCTCCCTTGCTCCCTGCTTTTATGAAAAACTCATTGTCTCCTATTAAGAAATGTAGTTCTTTTGGAAATCCTCTCCTTTTAAATTAAATGTCTGTTTCGTCCCCCGTTTTTTAAGTGTTTTCTGTGTGTTTCTGTGTGTGTAAAAGTGTCTTAATTTAATTTTAACATAAAAATTTTTGGACTTTACAATAATTTGCCAGATATTACAACAACTTTATCAAAGAAATTTTGATAACTACAAGATTATACAATTGCACACCCACACAATCTGTACATCCATTGAAGATCATACAATCTGTCTCCTCAAGAACTTCCCCGTTTACTGTTAAATAATTACAATAGTTGACCTGAGTTCTCCAATCAACAATCCAAGATAGTTTGAACCATGTTCTTTCAACCATCAATTAATAGAGTACCGGCATCATTTTAACTTTGTATCGTGACCTGAAGATGCTTTGCATATTATAGAAAGCGAAACCGGTCGTCCGATTAGTTAAATTAAATTGATTGTGAGTAAGTCTAACTTATTATTTCTTTTACCTTATAAAATTTTAGTTATTAATGAAATTTCTTTGTTTTTGGGCATAATAGGGACTTAGTTCCTCTGCCCTCGCTTATGTATAATAATAATAATATAGTTTTTAGGTTATTAAGAACAACTTGCGACTTTCCTCCGTTACGCTGTTAATTTCTATTGTATCGAATGCTTAGTGAACGTACGAAATCTAGGACTAATGGTCGATTGTATTTGATGAATTTTTCTATAATCCTTTTTATGCCGTGGAGGTGGTCGTTGGTGCCAAAAATTTTTCCTAAAACCTTCCTGTAGGTTGGTGAAAATATAATTTTGTTTCCAGTCTATTTACTATTATTCTTGTGAATAACTTGTAGAGGTGGTTTACCAGTCTTATGTGGTAATTCTCAAGGTTTGTTGGATCGCTTTTTTTGTGTAATAAAATGTTAAGTGTACATGTCATCTTGTAGGTGTAATATTACTCTGCAGGATTATTCATATCCTTTCCAAATATAAAGATCCTCTAATATTTTTTAAATGTTCTAATAACCTTTTTAAACAAAGACATCACTATAATTCATTATATTATTGGTCTGCATATTATGAAAGCAGTCGTTCGATCTCAAACACTCTTCAGACGTTTGTTTTTCAACATACCTATAATCAAACTGCATGTTGCGTTATTATACAACGTTGCCAGTACCTACTTTCCTTGACCTACCATATGTTAGTCATAAACTAGAATATTATGGAGAGTTTTACTGCAAACTATCTCAGGATAACAACTCGATAATTGCACAAAGGCTCATACAAGTGGTCTAGTATTTCTGTACTAGTAACTGTTTTCATCGCAATTTGTTGTAAAAGGAAATTATCAGTCCAGTGCCGTAGGTACTAAAGTTTAAGCCGGGTTTCAGAAATACAACAAACAATTCAAAAATGGATTATATAAAATTGAAAGATAATGACTGGTCTAACAAATATAAATAGTAACGATGGAAATAATGTAACCCATGGAATAGTGAAGAAATGAAAGATATAGAGAGCAAAAACGCAGTATAGCATGTATTGCTCGATTTTCATGCAAGCTTTTTGAAGCATTTGTTATTTCAAGAAAAAACATTTGCAAATGTTCTTTGAATTTAAACTGTTAAAGTGTGCTAAGATCTTGCGGATTTTATTATTAATATTTTACATATTTTTATATAAAAAAAATTCCATTAAGGAACATTAAGGTGGCTTTTCTTAGGAAATACTTTAATAGTATTTACATTTCAGAAATTCAGTTAAATACACATTTATTTTAACGATTTAATTTCCACTAAGGAAATCATTGCCATAATACAAACTTGGAGTAAATTGTGCTTCAGGAGAAATCTTTTAATATTATCTATAACGGTCTTACTTAAGTCTTTTGTAACTGATTTTAACAACATACAGTTCAGCTACATATTCTTATTGGAATTGATGATGTGTATGGACTTATATATACGAAAAGTTTTTCATTAAAGGGATTAAGTATTAATATCCTGGTTTTTTTTTTTAGTCCTTTTCTTGATATATTCATTTCATATTTACTTCAAAGCTGTGTAGTTTTGCCTCCTGCAACTTTAAAAATAAACTCTTTCTAAATCTTACAGTTGTCTATTTCGGAATTTGGGAACTTTACAAAATATTTTGCTTCTCTTTTGGTGTTTCATAACGCAATCATAAGACAACTATAAATCATTAATTTTTTATATTGTGTCTTTGGCTATAAGAATGCATTACTTTAATTAAAAAGAACGAAACTTGATGAGATAAAAATAATAACTATTGTTTAATAAAAAATTGAAAATTTAAAATGGTTTTTAATAATAGAGCATAAGTTAAGGATTAAATGTGTAAATTGACAATAAAAAAATGCAGACCTACTGGAATTATATCGCACGGATCCCTTTTTTGAATAGTCACTGGACTAGAACACATTATGTTCGCTCTAGTGATTGGAATTGATGTACTAGCAAGTCGTTTTAATTTAATTTCATTAATTTTCGAATGTATTAAATTAAATTAAACATCAGTGATAATATGTTTGGAATATATACAACTCTCCAACATGAACGCACCATATCAAATGTATCACGATTTTGGAGCTATCTTGAGCCCTTGATTGGATTTTTTTTTCACATTATAGGTCTATAGGGGTGTAAATATAAAGCTGTGTTTTTTCACCTTATTTTGCCACATCCTGTGGAATTCTTAGAAACAAACTAAATCTTATTTGAATTCCTGTAATTACTATATTATTGTTTTCTGAGAAATGTCGACTATTTACCCATATACGGTATGGGGTAAAAATAAAGTTATGTTTTTTTATCGTATTTGCAACACCCTGTGGAATTTATTAGAAACAAAAGCTACATTTTACTAATATTGCGAGATAGCTTCATCTTTTCTCGTCACAATGAGACATTTACAAAAAATACAAGTGGCAGATGTAAATCCTCGTAAAAGTAGATTGCAATTTGCCATAGACACCTTGAGTGGAATTTTGATGACTGTGAACACGTGTTGTTCAAAGTTGAAACCAGGTATCACTTATATAGCTCAGATAGACGTGAGAGTTACTCGACGGCCAAGAGAAGGCTATGCACAGTGCAACATACGACCTATGACTTTATTCAATGGAATATCTGTAATGGTTTGAGGAGGAATATCTCTTATAGTGCGAACGTACCTTTTTTCTTTACGAAGAGATTCCTTATTACAGATATTCTGTCTAACATACGAAATAATTACTTTCTTTTAATGTATGATAATGCTAGACCATATGTTTAACGTGTGGTTCGTGATTATTTGGACAAGGTTGGGATACAAATCATGAACTGGCCACCCCGCAGCTCTGATCTAAATCCGATACAGAATTTGAGGGATATTATTGATCGTCAACTCAGAGGCCGACCATATGTCCCTCTTAATGACATATAAGCTATGGTGAGAGATGTTTGATACGCAATTGATCAAAACCAAAAGAACTTAACTTAAACTTAAAGAATAGGACCATCTGACCAAGTAAACATAAGATGTCTTAGATATGGAGGTCTCTTACTAGCCTTAAGAATGCTAAATTTTATAAATTAATATTGGGATCGAAAATGCAACGATCAGAAAAAATTTCGACCGAAGAGGACCAGTGGGAAGACGAGCCAGAGGAAGACCAAAACTTAGGTATCAAGATAACATAGAGGATGATCTAAAATCCATCGGAGTTAAATCATGGAGAAGAGTTGCCAGAGACAGGGGCGAATGGAAGATTGTTCTGAAAAAGGCTTTGGCTCATAACGAGCTGTAATGCCACTGATGATGATGATATTGGAATCGAAAATACCATTGTTTAAAAAAGATGACCGAGACATTTTCTAAAACTATAGAGGTCTCAGTCTATTGAATGCACTATTTAAAATATACTTCAAAAGTAAGAATAATAGATTAGAATAAAGGCAAGTCTCCTATGCGAGTAGCGGGTAGCACTCCTCTACGATCCCCGTAGAAGGCAGGCTGCTATAGGTAGTGGCGTCCTTGCCTTACTCTAGCTGCTGACTTTCTCCTATGTCCAAGCCCAGAGAAAAGGCTAGGTACCCATTATATATTCCACCCATTTCCAATCCTTACAAAATACCGCTATATTCCGCTACCAAACTGCAAACTACTTCGAGTTTGCAGTAATTTATCGTAAACAAAGGATTAAGATCCAAAATGGATCTTAATGATGAATTTGGTGCTCTAGCCAAAAAGCAATCTATCACATGATGGAAAACTGAAGAACTATGTTCCATAAAGTCGAAAATATGAGTATTTATTTATTACAAAATATGGTTTCCAGGTAACTGTTAGAAGTAATAAGGATTAATACTTGACCGTTATAGTAAATGTATTGAATATGGGAGAGATTGAATTCAAAGATGAGAAATTGTCACATTTCATTATTTTTTTGTATCAGGACGAGCTTTGTGTCGTCTGCTTTTACATTAAAACTAAAACAATCGAAGTGACCCCTGAATATGGTCGACAGTACTTCACTGTATAACAAATCTTGCAAGAATTTCTCCGCATCGTGTCCGCGACATTTGGTTGATTTAAGATATTCCGATCAGCCATGAACTTGAACCGGTCGTTACTTAAACAAGCTCTTGAATTCTACCAGTAGTGATCAATAGGTAAATAACATTGAAATTTGGATTGCAAATTAAAAGAGGACAATTATAACACAACGATACAATAAATCAATTCGAATATATCTTAAAATATTAATAGAAAAAGCTATCGTGAATCATCGACACTATAGTTTTCTCAGACTGCGGGTAAAAAAGGGTCGATTTCATGCACTAATTTGTGAATTTTTGAAACCTACTCTATGTCAGATAGGGCGATGTCAGGAACGACTTCCCAGTCCGTGCAGTAGGAAATTTTTATTTTTGGTTATTATTAATTTATTTGAGACTTTAAAGGAGTAACATATGCACTTCTGGAGCAGACATCTAAAGGAAACATGGGCAGACTACTTTAGATACCTATTTGCTAAAGGTGGCGATAAGGAACCACCAATACCAGAGGTGGCGGCAAACGAAGAAATAGATATCGAAGAGGAAGAGGTAAAGGAAGCATTAAGTAAATTAAAAAACAGAAAATCATCAGGAGAGGATAAAATCCGAACTAACGCCTAAAGTACGGTGGACCAGATCTAACCAAACAACTATTAAAATTAATATAAAAAATAATAGAACAAAACCGAATTTCTCAAGAATGGAGATAAAGCATCCTAATATCTCTTTTTAAAATGGGAGACAAATCGGATCCGGAAAATTACAGAAGAATTAATTTATTAAACACAACACTAAAATTAGCAACCAAAGTGATAACAAATAAACTGAATGAAATTATAAGATTAGCAGAAGAACAGCAAGGTTGGGAAGATCATGCACCGACGCTATATTTATAATGAGGCAAGTGCAAGAGAAATCACTAGAATACAAAAAACCGCATATCTATGTTTCGTGGACCTTAAGAAGGCATTTGACCGGGTCAAATTAAACGACGTTATTCACTTATTGTACGCAAGAGAGATACCTTTAGGAATAATTAAAACGAACGAAAATATCTTCCAAAACAACGTTAAAGTAGAAGAAGAACTAACTCTCTCTATTGAAGCTGGCAATGAGATAAGACAGGGAGATTCCCTGAGTTCTCTATTGGTCAAGCTGATTATGGATGAAATAATAAAAAAAGAAAGAACTAAAAAAGGATACCAAATGGAAGAAAAACAATTTAAAATAATCTGCTATGTAGACGGCGCAATAGATTCTCTTAAAGTGAAGATAATTTACAACGTATGCTGCACTAGGCATCACATTATCTAGCTACGGAAAGCTCGAAGCAGAAGTGGAAGATCAAGTGAACAGAGCAAACAGAGCCGCAGGTTGCCTGAATGAAACATTATTGAGAAATAAAAATATCGGGAAAGAAATGAAAGGCAGAACCTACAAAACAGTCATCAGACCAATAGTGACATATATGGCAGAACGACCTGACACAGACAGGACAAAAAAGATGTTAGAAACAGCAGAGATCAAAACACTTTGATCTCTACTAAAATTGATGGAAAAACACTATGGGACAGAGCTAGAAGTACAGATATACGACAGATACAAGGTGAAGAAAATCAAGGACTGGATAAGAAATAGAAGAGTAGAATGGAACGATCATATAAGCCTAATGACAACAAATAGAGTAAATGCGGCAAGAGACGGTTCCCCAATAGGAAGACGATCAGTAGGAAGACCACGAAAAAGATGGAACGACATCGTTCCTGTTCCTTTTTCCATGTTGTAGTTCTTTCTAACATATATAATAAATAGATTATTAATAATATATTTGGATCTCGATCTGTCGATCATTCTGCTGTCCCGAATTATGTCTTAAAGTCTATTATTGTTTTTACATTGAATTAAATTGTAAATAATATTGATATAAAAGACAAATGACAGTGATGTTCAAGATATAAATGTACAGGAAAATTTATCATTAAGTGACGTTGTTAAGATATCTTACCCAACAAGGCACAACCTAAATTGAAAGAATAGAAGACATATTTTGTATAGCATAAGGTACTTATAAACTAATATAAATAAAAACTATTTTAGTTTTATATTTTAAACCTGCAAAATCACCTTTTTAATATGCAATTCCGCGATATAATTTGCAATATATGTAAAAGATTAAATTTCACGGTGTAATACCTTTGTGCACTTTTGCGTGCTAGATGCAGTTGACCGAGTAATTTTATAATATGATACTGTTCAAGACATACAGTGACGACATCGACTGTTCAGTTGATGTCACTAACATAAAACAAAAGAAAGTTAAAAACTTGATTTTTTGTTTAAGAAAACTGTACAAATAACTGAAATGTTAACAAATTGAAGAATTTAACAAGAGATAAACTTGAGTAATAGCTCTTGACCTTTATTTACCAGCAAGCCAAGCATAATAATTAAGCTTAATAAAAGAATTTAATTTCATTAGAAATACAGTAGGTACTCATTGAAAAATACATCGGATGCTTTATTAATACAAAAATAAAGACCGTTAAAACCGTAACTTCATTCATTCTCAAATTTTCTCATAGTTTATGACGTGATTGACAACATATAAAATATTTCGACAATCCCTACCGCAAACACCGCGACGAATGATAAAAACGCCTTCAACTTACTGAATTCAACTGTGCAAACTTGTTTAAAATATTTCTTTCTATTTAAAAAATGGATTCATTTGGAAACACTAGAAGAAGCATTCAGTAACCAAGAAGATGTACCAGAAGTCCTTCCGGAAGAAGAAGCATCGATAACTACAAAAATAGAAGAAAGCGGTAAAGCAGCTGAAATAGATGGCATAACAGTGGAATTGCTTAAAAACGCTGGCAAAAACACCTGGAAAATCTTAGCAGGCATATTTACGAACTGCCTAAGATCAAGATGCATACTAGATCACTGCAATACAGCAAACATAATTCTCATTCATAAGAGAGGTAGTAAAGAGAATATCAAAAACTGCCAAAATATCAACCTGCCAACATTTACTAACCACTCACGTATCTCTTCTTAGTTAATTTCGTCATATCCCGGCAAATTTTTAATGAAAGGTTTAATTTCTTCTGTCGTTTTCTTACCATTTTCTTCTTCAGGATAGTCAATCAAAATCTTATCAAAAAGTTTGTTCCAGCATTTTTCCAAAGTTGAAGATTTGATCTTGGCCCACGACTCAGCTCACCAATAAATATGTTTCATTGTTAAAGATTTGAGAATTTCGGGAACACTTTTGGATTAATTCGTCTCCTGTAATAACAGATGTCTTAAGAATGCCTCTATAATGTCTCTTGAATGTCTCTATGACTCCCTGGTCTAACGGCTGAATTAAGCTTGTGACATTCGGTGGCAAAAATCTCACAATTGTCATCATTTTGTAGATTTTGAGGGTGAGGGCGCATTGTCAACAAGCAACAGTGCTTTGATGGGAAGGTTTTTTGATTTTAAAAAGGATTTTACACTTGAGACGAATTCATTTTCGAACCATTCTAAAAATAAAGTGGTCGACATCCATGAACTTTTTTGGCTTCTATAACTTAAAGTGCCTTTTCGGAAATATCTTTTAGAGCTATTGGTTTTTGTGATTTCCCAACACACATCAATCGGTGAGTGAAATTAACGGAATTGTTTACGTTTTGCGACAAACATTTACTTTTTATTGACGAAATTATTGAAACTGTCAACCGTTTCGGTTAAACGATGTTTCGGTTAAAAAGGTTTCGGTTAAGGGAGGTTTTACTGTAATAGCGAAACTTAAAGTCACTCAAAGATCAATGGAGCGATGCATGCTAGGTATACCAAAGAGAGATCGAAAAATAATAAAATGGATTGGGACAGAAAACCAAGGTCACTGAAGTAATCCACAGAATTAAATATGTAAAATGGCAGTGGGCAGGACGATATTTAGCGAGAAGAACTGAGAATAGGTGGTCCACTCGAATTACACTGTAGAGGCGTGTTAAGAGACCAAGAAGACGTCTAAATTTAAGATCGAATTATGACATAAGGAAACAAGCCGCGACAACATGGCGCAGAAAAGCGATTATTAGACAATCCTGGGCAGAAATGAAGAACGACTGTGTAAGGGAGGCTGCATCATAATGGGTAGAATACGCTAAGAATGATGATGATTATGATGATCTGATAATGACTGAAATTTCTTGAAATTATTACCTGATTCTCAGTTTAGAAATAAGATAGTTTTACCAATTAAGCAGAGTTTATATTAAAGATAATGTTAATCGCCGCAACTGCAAATATTAAACTGATACTTATCCTAGATGGACGTTGAAACAGAGAACGCAAAACCGTACAGCTAATTTTGCTTTGTTTTTTTTACCAATCATGAGACGAGAAAAAAATTCATTTTTTGCTTATGAAACGTTTCTTATATATTTTAGAGAAAAATATATCGTATTTCGATGTCTTCATTCAATGTATCATATGATATGATATATCTATGAATAATTTTTTTGCCATCGCTAGTTCTTAATAAATGTTGATCTGGTCTTTGCTATGTTGTTCTATCTCGTCCTTCGTCTACATATTCTACGATATGCTTGAAAATGTATTCAGAGTATATATTAAAGAGAAGAGGGGATAATACACATCCCTGTCGTACTCCGCGTTGCATTGATACGAGCTGCGTCAACTGATTATCTATTTTTATTTTCACAGTTTGATTATACGATACAAGAATGTACAGAGAATGTGTATCACGTATTATTATATTCATATTTTACATGAATACAGGCATCAGGACTTACTGTTAAGGCCACATTTTCGTAAGTGTTAAATCAGATAAGTTAAAAAAACGTGTTAGACTTTGACTATAATTTACTAAATATTGCAGAAATTAGTCCATGGCAAAATGAATGTGAAAACGACAATCGCTAAATGTCAAGTTTCTGAGAGAAGTAAAAGAGAAAACCAAAGAAGACTTGATGAGAAACAGACAAATGGTATCTGTGATTATGATTGGTGGTATTAACACAGAAATATGTAAGCACAGCAATGTGACGTAGTTAAGTTGTGCAGATTGAACAATAAACGCATATTTTAAATAAATTTACAAACTCGTTAAAAAATACAATTCTTAATACTCATAATTTTTTTACGGCTTTACATTTCCCGTTTTATTGCTTCTAATTTTCTGCTTATCTTGACTCCTCTGTACACAAATTAAGTATAAACGGGTATTTGCTCTGTAATAAAAATACAGATTTTTGTAGCTAAACATAATGTGGTTTCGCCACTATGACTTCATAGGAGCCTACCAAAACATCACATATTTAATTGACTTGATGACGAACAAAATAAAAGACAAAAAATAGTCAAGAAGAAAATAAGACAAATGTGCAATGTGTGTATAGGTAAACTTTTACCTATACCTTTTATTAATAGGCTATTGATTATGTTAAAAAAATAGAGCTAAATCTATAGAAAAGTTGTTCAAAATTAAATTTACTATACCCGGTTCACAATTTGTTGATAGCTCACTACAAGTTTAACCCTAATTAGAAAACTGAAATACAGAGAGGATAAGTAATACGATATAATAGTAAAAACCAACCTAAAACTGACGGTTTAAGACGTTTTCGACTAACCCACCTTATATCTGAAGGAATACAATACCTTATAATCCTATTACAAGGGGTATTTTGAATGGTTAGATATGAACGACCAGTGTCGTAGAGTATATGATTGAAACATTTATTTGAACTAAATAAATATATTTTTTAAATTGTACTTATGTAAATTGTATTTTTTAATAAAACTTATTTATTTTATTCAAAAATAAAAAGTTTCTTGCCATTTGTAAAAGATACATTTATTTAATTAAGGAAAAAGGCGCCAAATGTCGCCTGGCAAAATTTCCAATGTGTTTTAAACGAAAGATTACATTATTACTCAGGGCAGAAAGTCCCTGAAAACTTCTACAGCGTTTATTTTAATATGTTATGTACCAGGGGTGAAAATAAAAGAGAAAATATAGTATAATTTTTAATTGAAAATATTGCATGCAAAAGAAACTTTTGATTTATTCTAAAAAATATTTCATTCTGCTTTTAAATTTTTCAAAAATGCTTTTTAGTTTTCTCAGGATTTGAAAAAAAAATGTATACATTTAAAACACATTGAACATTTTGACATTTTGCGCCTTTCCCCTTTAATACCTTACGATTACAACTACTATTACTTACCTTATATAATTACGATTAGAAAACTATTCAAATTCAAAATAAATAGGATCAACTTCGGAATCCGAGTCGTCTTGAGGGTTAATAATTAGGTTAATAATCTGTACGGTCGCATCAATTATGTTATCAAGATCCCACATTTTTTGTTCTTATTCTATTACATGTCTTACTGCATCTTTCCAGTTTTGTTTTGTAATATGTTATAAAGACTCGTATAACAATTCACGTACAACTTGTATTTTATATGACGTATTTTTTCTAGCCACATAACTTTTCATTTGTGCTCAAATGAGTTCAATTGGATTTATTTCGCAGTGGTAGAGTGGAAGTCTAAAGACTGTGATGTTTCGCCTTTCCGCCATTTTGTCAACTACGTATTTCTTGAACTTAGATTTGTGTTGCCGGGCAATTTTTAAAAGTTCTGCTTTTACCATTCCATCTTCGTAAGGCAGATACTTATTCCGCAGCCAGTCAAGAATATCCTGTTTCATCCACGCATTCGTTAGAAGTCTTTCTACTAGTCGTGAATGATAAGGTGCATTATCTAATACTATAATTGAATTTGGTGGTATGTGTTCAATCATTTGCTCAAAATACTCTTCGAAAACATCAACTGTCATCTTCTCGTGATAGTCTTTTGTGCTTTTGGAATGAAATTCCAACAAACCATGCTTAACAAATCCTTTTTCACTGCCAATGTGAGAAATTATTAATCTACTGCCTTTACCAGAAGGTGGGGAGATACCAGTAGACCAACCTTCGATAAAGGCTTGCCTGGAGCTTAATATATTTTTATCTGACCAAATTTTTTTTAGAGTATGACCCCTAGATAATTTCTTCTCCAACATCATCTTCTCCTCCCGGTCAATCAAAAGTGATTTTCGGTCTGATTTCTCCCACCGGAAATTTAATTCTTTTAAAACTTGCCACAATTTAGTTCGTCCGATATGAGGCAAATCCGGCTCGTCTCTAACTTCTTGTAAAATTTTGTTTAGGTTTGGTATTTCTTTTTTGAAAAAAAATCCATGAATTTTCTTTCGAATACCATTTTTGGCAAATTCATCAATTTCAATAGGCTTTTTTCCTCTCTTTAAGTGTTCGTTTGTGTTTAGGTTAGCTATACCGTGTTTTTTTCTTTCTGAATAGGAACCTATATAAAGTTGACTCTCCTACGCCAGTCATGTTGGCACAACTTTCGACTATGTTGCGAACAGTGTTTGTGGGATTCTGAGAAACCAGAGCATCGTGAACATTCAGGACAATAGTCTTCTCTCTTGGTGAATAGACAGACTTACTGACTGTACGCAACAGTGCCGGTGTAAAACTTGATGATGAAGCCATCACAAACAATCCAACAAAACGAGCACGAGCCAAAGGTACGTATATGTTCGTAGGTATATGGAATAAAAAATCAATCACGCACTGCATATAATTCGCAAAAGAAATATTCGATACGCTAATTACTGCCGTAGACGCGGAAACACCGACGAGCCGTAAATTACATGCGATCAAAAACGTACTAAACAAAAAAATTGTTTTCGTTCGTAATAACTTCACCCTTTCAAGTTAAGTTTCGAATATAATTATATTATTAAAAATCTGGGGAATTCCATCTTAATTATCTTGCAACGAATAGTATCTTCGGATATGAATGCCAGGTTTTCTAGTAAAGTGATTAAACGCGAAGATTAGTATTGAAATATCCAAAGAGATAAGGTATTCTTATTTACAAAATTGTTAATGGTTAAATTCTTTTTTTATTAATATAATCTAATAACCAACATTAGTCGTGAAAGTTTTAATTGTTTTTTTGCTAAATATATTAGTATTAAAATATTATCAATATTATATATAACAGTATTAAAACATTATATTATTATTTAATGAATAAACACCTTAGGAACGCCTATGATTTACGACCGTTTTATGAGTTTGAGGCATATTTCGTGCTCTCAACAATTTGTGAACGAAGAATATAGAAATGTCACCTATTAAAGTCAAAAATATTTTTTTCGCGCAAATATATTCAAAACAACCAAGCAAAAAAAAACATGAACATACGTGATTTTTTTGCCCCATAACTTTTTTGCACGGGGTTATAGGTATAGGCATTACTTAACAGTAAATAAACTTTTATCCTTCTTCTTCAAAACGACGTTCGATAGTCTTAGGATTTACAGTTTTCCAGATACGATTTTTTAAATTTCGCCACTCACACAATGTTTTGGATATTTGCGTGCGATGTCAATTTTTTAAATAAACTTTGTATCAACTCGACTTCAATAGCTTCTGATCAGAGTATCCTATCGACGAAAATTAGCTTTTAAAGATAAAGAGGGCAGCTTTCCAACTTAATTTGTGCTTTTTGCCGTAAATAGCAAAAATCGTTAACAATATAAAATTTTGAAAAACCGTAGTTTTTTTTTAACTTAGTCCTAGAGTCTTCTACAATAGACCATTTTAAAGCTAATTATTTTTTCTTTCTTGGTAATATTGGTATACCATTGCTTCTTCTAAATGTGCCTATCTTCTAGAGATGTTGGCGACCACATTGACCCATTTTATTCTATTCACAGCAGCTCCAAATAGATCAGTTGACGTTAGTCCTAAGATTGACCAGCCAGGATATACGTCTACGTCCAGGGCCTCTCTTACCCTCAATCTTGCCTTGTAGAATCAACTATAGAAGTCGGTATGTATCATTACGCATGATGTGGCTGAAGTAAGGCAATTTTCTGTTTTTTATGGTGTTAATTATGGTGTATACCATTGCATATACCTAAAACTTTGTAGAAAAAAGTTATACAACAATGTTAGCGAAAAATAGGGAAAATTACCCAAAAATAGTGTGAGTGACATACTTTGAAAAATCATATCTCGGATACTGAAGATTTTGAAAAAGAAGGATAGAAGTTTTTGTTGTAAAGCAATGTTTACACCTATAACCCCGTGGAAAAAAGTTGTGAGGCAAAAAAGAAAAATCGCGTGTTTTTGTATTTTTTTGCCTCGTTTTTTGAATATATTTTTGTCAAAAAAAAATTATTTTTGACTTTAAAAGGCGACATTTATATGAAAAATTTTAGAAAAATTTTTTCTGTAGGTTTATATGTACGAAAAGTGCATAGAATTCACCTACATTCACCCTAGTGCATAGGGTCTAATTCACTCCTTTCTTAAGAACACACCCATTTAAATAGTGCGTATGTCAATCCATTGACCATATCAAACAATAAATCCTCTTTGACGTTGCAGCTTCGTTCTAAATTACATAATCAATGGCTTACAATATTGGTAAGTAATCATGTATTCAAAGGCATACCTCACAACTCTGTTTTCTATTTTCTTTGTTACGATATTTCTAATAATCCTTAGCAACGGAGTGGTTTAAATAATTTTATGCAAGATAAGAAAAAATATAGGTTCAGTTGAGTACACAACACTTAAAAGTAACTTGATGATTAGAGATTGCTTTTGATATTGATTTACAGTAATTCAATACGGATTTAATAATAAATAATTATCATCATGAGTATCATAAAACTCATAAAAAATTCTGTTTTATTTTGTTATTAAGAAATCTACAAATCTGTTTAAAAGGAGACAATTTGCTGTATATGCAAAAATAATGTGAGAAAACATTATTACCGAGTTCTTATAATATTAGAATTAATGTAATAAGTAAAGCCACCTATAGTCCAACAATTTAGAGGGTGATTTATTGGTAAGACCTGATTTAAAACTGTCAACTATTGGAAAATTCCACAATTCCAGAGGCGCCGTTATTTTATTATTTTGTTCATAAGTCTTGCCATATTATTAAGGGAATATAGGTACCTAACTTCCTACCATTAAAGTTTTACCTGAATTAATTTCTTAAATCCACACATTGTTCCAGAAATGAACATATCATTTTAAAATATAAAATAAAAATATAGTTCTTTACACTTTTCTTAGTGTAGAATAAGTAAAATAGTCACTTTATGAAGTTTGCTCGGGATACCCGACTTATTGGCGCCACAGCCTCCTAAATAGTTTTCACATTTATATGTATTACTCTAGTTTAGGAATAGTTATTTCTTAAATTACATTTAAGTTAAGTTTGCTTACTTTCTCAAATCACTCTTTCTTTCGTTTTGAAGTAAATACTTCAACGCGGGCAGTCTATGTTTCAGAAATGAACATATCATTTTATATTTTAAAATTTAAAATTTTAATTTTCTACTTTGTCCACATGAAGAGGACAGAGTTTTGTAATGGGTCTGTTAAAATATCCATCTCTAGTCGTTATTTTAACACTACGGACCTTATCGTCCTTACCAGTAAACAATTCAACAATTCTTGCCAATGGCCAGTGTAGGGGTGGAACTTTATCTTCCTTTAATAGAACTAAGTCGTTAACTTCAAGGTTCTTCTGTGGTGTTAACCAGTTGGGGCGATTCTGAAGTTGATTAAGGTAATCAATTTTCCAGCGTTTGGCAAATGATTGCTGAATCTTCATGTAGTTTTGCCAAATTGTTAATTTATTGTCAGGTATTTTCGTCACTATCTCTTCAGGAAATGACGTAATTGGTTTTCCTATTAGGAAATGTCCTGGAAACAATGTGTTAAAGTCATTTGGATCATTTGACATAGCACAAAGAGGGCGTGAGTTTAGTACTGCTTCTATTTGTGCGAGAACTGTGCTAAAGGCTTCAAAAGTTAAAGTGGTATTGCCTAAAAGCCTTAAAATGTGATATTTGGCACTTTTTATGGCTGCCTCCCAAATTCCACCATGATGCGGAGAATGGGCTACAATAAATTTACATTGGATTTCAGAAGAGGAGAGAAAATTGAATATGGACTCAGAGGTTTCCTTTTGTTTAAGAAATAGTGCAACTTCCCTCAACTGATTTCTAGCTGCTAGAAAATTAGTGGCGTTATCTGAGTAGATAATTTGTGGACAGCCTCTCCTACTGATGAATCTTTTTTCTTTTCCTCGGGTATTTTACTTACATTTGGTTATAAACCATTCTGAGATACGTGTAATTGATGCTTTAAGTGATTTGCGCTTTTTCTTTAAAGCTTCCATATTTAATTTAAAAGTGAATTTATTTGCAAATATATGCTGAGCGAGAAATAAGAGTGAATGATTTTGTTTAGTGTAAATGTCTTTTTCAACTAAGACGGGATTTTAATTTTAATAGAGTATTTTTACTAGAGTGAAAATAAATATTTTTCTTGAGAGCGGGCTGTGAGACAATCTGTATAATAAATAATTGTCAGCTATCTTTAGCGATATTGAGAAGAAAGATCTGTTGTCAAATCAAAGCCATTAGTTAATATAAATATTAATAAACAAATAAAAGTCGAGACAAATATCTACCAATATAAATCATGTGCATGCAGTGACTATAGAAAATATAGAAAGAGTTTTAACCTCACCAAATGTTTTTCAAGTATCCAATTTAATTACCGCTGTCGCTTACCAACACATAACGCACTTTTCACAAAACACACGTGTCTAATCTTGAACGAAGGTCAACTTGTGCAATCTTTCTTCTAGGGACGAGAAACCATTATTCTTTCTTCCTGTTGCTCTCCGGCGTGTGTAATCCTTTTCTTTCTTCAGTCCTGTTTCATCAAATAATCTGTGCTCGATAGGACCACAAATAGGGGGGAGCCTTGTAACTGGCTCCGTGCATAAGAGGGTTGGAAATCTTTTGATTCCAAGCCTTACTTCAAAGGACTTGTGAATGGATGTATCTCCATAGGTTTGGTTCTTCAGTGACCGTTGAAGGATAAGGATTGTTAATTTGAGCAAATATAGCTCCAGAGAAGTAAAATCACTTTTAATTTTATCGACTTATAATTAACTATTTTTAGAGTAAAGAAGCCTCAATACGGCCGTAGCTGACAGTACAATATCAAATAATTCTTTCTTTATAACACGCGAAAGAGAAAACCGTTATGAGAAAAATGCCCGATTTCGATGTAGAGAAATATTTTATACGTGAATTGAGAGTGTTTTAAAATGCACATGCCTCAAGGGCGATGTGTGAGAACGAACTAATAAATACTACTTAAAGCGTAAAAGTGAAGATTAAGCCTCTTGTATTTAGGTGTGAAAACTATTTAAGAGGCTGTGGCGCCAATAAGTCGGGTATCCCGAGCAAACTTCATAAAGTGACTATTTTACTTATTCTATACTAAGAAAAGTGTAAAGAACTATATTTTTATTTTATATTTTAAAATGATATGTTCATTTCTGGAACATAGAACACATATCATTGAAAAGTAATTCACTTTATCAAATTATAACGAATATATATATATATATATATATATATATATATATATATATATATTCTTGAAAAGGGCTTTAGTGACTAGGTGAATATTAATATATATGGATATTTTGGATTTTTTGTAGTCAAATACTGGCCATTAAGTAAAACTCTTTAAGGTTTGTTAATCTTTCGAGTTTATTTAACTCTTTCTCAAAACATACTAAAAATTAAAACAAAAAACTACATTAGACAATGAAGTTGTTGTATCTTTAACAGGCTTACCCTTGTGAGGATTGTACTAAAAAATTAACAGAATTACTTAACATTTGACATTAGGTATATTATTTAATTTTCTTTTACTTTCAGTCAAAACTTATTACTATGATTACCATGTCTCTTCTATTTTTTAAATTCATTTTAAGTTAGTTTGACAGAGGAAGTGTCTATGTTTATGTAAACCTTCATTGCAAATTTTGACATAATATGTAAAAATGTTTCGTTTGCATTTATTAAACAAGTAACAGAGTTTATGTTAATAAGTAATTAAGAAGGGAAAAAAACCTATATATATATATATATATATATATATATATATATATATATATATATATATATATATATATATATATATATATATATATATATATATATATATATGGTAGCTACTAATATTAGTAGCATTCAGCAAAAGCTTGCTATTTCTCTGATGAAATGAAAGCTGCGTGTTATGGCATTGGAGCACAAACTAGTCAAACCTTTCGCGGTTGAATTGGTATCAACAGAACGATAGAACAGTTATTTCGGTGTATTCCCCACCTCGTCAGTTGACTCGGGCTTGATACCAATTCAAACTACGAAAGGCCTGACTACTGTCTCCAAAATACTTCCCACGTTACTAATTTGGAGAACACAGGATGGAGCTGGAGCACATTTTGAACACTAATATAGGAACTGGTTCTTAAATTTTTATTAATTAAATGCCAATCTACAATTTTAGTATTTATTTGATTTATTCATCAAAATCAGCTTAAACGCAAACAAAATTAGTATGATTGAATAGATATGATATCGAATAGAATATGATTTCAATCCCTTTAAAACGATATATCACTTCCCATAAGGTTCCGTTTAAAATTTTCGGTAACAGTGGTTTTCTAACATCATCTATGACTATTCATCATCATCAGTAGCTAGACAATCTTTTCTGGGTCCTTTCTTGTTCTAGAATTTTCCGCCATTCTGTTCTGTTCCTTGCTTTGTTTTTCCAATTGGTAATCTTGTTCCACTTGTTCCATGTATCTAAGTTTGGGTCTTCCCTTTGACCTTCTTCCTACTGGTGTTTGCCTCATTATATGTTTTGGTGTTTCAGTCTCCAACATCCGTTCAATCATCTTTATGGATGTTATGACCTCGGGTTCATTGTATGCTATGTATAGTTCAAAATTATATATTTTGCGCCATATGTCATTTTCTTTCACCCCCTTATATATGTGTCTAAGGATTTTTCGTTCCATCTATGACTATTATGTCACCTCTAATGACTAGTTGAGAAGCCTGCATTCGTTTATTTTCTCCCTCAAAATTTCACTATTATAAGTATAACCGTCAAAAGATACCAGGAGGGAGGGAAATTTTGGCTAACACTGTATATTTATATACATACAAATAATTCTAAAATTAGCATATTTTAAAAAATAAACCAATTTCAATTCCAAATATTTAACGGTGAAAAATAAATAAAATAATAATAAAGCGATTTTAGAGTTTCAGTTCATGTTAAATGATATGTACATATATTTGATAAACGTTATCTCGAACGGATTTGGGTAGGTATTTACTTTTGGAGGTCAGTCAACATTGCACCGAAGTGATATTTAAACACGATTTTACATTTAACTTTATCGAAAAGTTAAAAAATCCAATACATACTTATTAAAAAATATTTATTTAATATATCATCCGAGTAAATAGCAGATTGCAGAGCATTGGCTTTACCTTTAATAATTTATTTGACCTAATAATTTCTGCAAGTTTATGATAAAATGATGAAATATGCAGACTCTGCTATATTTCAAACCATAAGAAAACAATTACTACCTTAAAAATCAAAGTAAATAAAAGATGAATTACCTATATATTTTGTAACTTTTAAATTCTAGGCCTACTACACCTACTGAGTTAAATATTCAAAATAAAGCCTCACTCTTCAAAATTAAATACAATTTACATAATTTTTTACAAATGACCAAACCATAAGCATTCGAATACTAAAAGACAAAATAAGCGTATGTCCTATATCTGCAACAACAATGTGGTGGGGTAGTAAACTCAGGACGACCATATATCTCTTATTCAGATAATTCATTTCATTTCAGTCCTCAGAGACGAAAATGCCACTAAACCTCTAAAAATCATAGGAACCAGCTGAATTTTGCTGAAAATATTAATTTTGGGACCCCAAAAAAGATGCAAAAAAATTTACCACTCTTACTTCCGGGCTTCCCCCTAAAACCCGTCGTGGGGGTCTAAAGTTATCAGTTTTCTAGATATTTTTATTTTTCCATCAAAGTATTAATTTGGTAGATATTTCAACGTTTACCAATAATTATTGTGAGTTGGCCATGATTGATTTATCAGAAACTGACAGTTTGACATTATTGTTTATTAATTCAGTAACGAAATAACGACACATAAAAGAAAACAATTTATTTCAAATAAAATTTATAAAAAATAACCGACGGAAAATAAAAAAAGAATAACAACACATAGAAAAATAAAAAACAACAGTAATTTTAACTTATCTTACTTAAGTAAGGTGTTCAAAATCACCTCCCAAAACATCTATGCATATTTAAAAGCAGTCATTGAAAGAGTTGCTTACATTACTAAGCATTTGTAAAGAAATATTTTGATTCGGATTCTATTTTTCATATCATCCCTTGTTGGAGGTATTTTATATACTTCGTTCTTAACGTATATATATACAAGGATTTCCACAGTTTTCACTGTATTCCTTCACTCAACCGTTTTCTCCAATTTTTCCTGTTTAGCCAGTCCCCTTCCTGTAGGTTTCTTCTACTCATTGCTTCGTCCACCTCATCTCTGAAAGATCTTCGGGGTCTGCCTCTCTTTCTTCTTCCTATCGGGCTCCACTCTGTTATTCTATTTATCCACCGATTTTGGTCTGCTCTTCTGACATGTCCGTACCATGTTAATCTCTTTTGTTCGATGTAGTCTATTATGTCGGAGTTCATTCCCATTCTCCTCTTAATCTCCATGTTATTTATTCTATCTCTTCTTGTTACTCTGCAGCTTCTCCTTAGGAATTCCATCTCTGTTGCTCTTATTTTGTTTTTGGTTTTCTTATTTATTGTCCAATTTTCACACCCATAAGTGAGGATACTTAACGTAACCCCAACAAAATGAGTCCATTTTATTGAATTCTGGTGACCTTGGGGGTCCATCCCTTCCGATCTTGTGCATCTTGTTTTTAGATAGAATGTTTTGAACAGAGTAGTAACTAAGTTCTTGTTCATTGGAAATACTCCTTATACTTGTGTGTGGGTTTTCTGTAACTGCCATCAACACACTCATTTCGTTTTCCTCTGTCACACTAGTTTTTGTTCGTTCATGTTTTTCATAATTCACTGAACCAGTGCGGTTAAATCGATCTTTCACTTTTTCAAATGTATGTTGTCTAGGTTGCCGCCTATCTGGAAACCGTTCTTGATCAATTCTAGCTGATAGTAATGAATTTTTATTGCATTCCCCCAATATCCAGATCATATCTACCATTTCATTAGTAGTAAAATTCATTATTGCTAATTTAAACTGAATTAATTACTGAATTACTAAATAATAATTGTTGCTAATTTACGGTGTACCCCAATTGCTGAAATGTATTCATAGCAATTGATCAGGATTTGCTTTAACATAAATATTTGATCGGTTGTTGACCTTCCCTTGCGAAATCCTCCCTGGTATTCTCCTAGATTCTTCTCTACATATATTTCTAATCGTTTTTTAATTAGTATGACGAGCACTTTGTATATTACCTCTAACAAGGATATTTATCTATATTTGCGCATTCAGTTCTATCTCCCTTTTTGTGTATGGGAATTATAATGGAAACGAAAAACCAGATTCTTGAGCTATTTTTTTAATACTTAAAGTAGGTTCCAAGTTAACATGACCTAAAATTGCTACTTCTGCCGCTATAATCCCAAAACACGTTTTTCACAAATCCTTTTTTAATCAGCTACTAATCCCATTTTATGAAATTTTTTAACTAGTTTTAATACGTATGAATGATAAAGTTTTACCTTAAAGAAATTCATTAAATAATTTCGCTGTTCTTCTTGCACATTGCCCATGTTAAAAAAATATGGAAATAATTTCAACGAGGATTGCGATAGAGTAGACCATTTCGTATGACTTTAAAAAATACTTATGTAATATAGCTGTTAAACATTACCGTTCAAATATCTCAACTATTTGCAATTTTTTTTTTCAATGTTGCCTTTGCCTGACGGAAAAAAAATTATTATTAATACTAGGAAAATATGGACGTTGAGTCTAGTTTTTAAGAGGTATCACTTTAATAAATTGATACTTTTTCACGAGAACAGAGTTAATACAAAAAAAGTCATGGATACCTGAATTCTCCAGTGAAAAACCTATCTAATGATGTATCACACATGGTTTATTTCCAATTTAAAATTAAGTGTTTAAGGTGCTAGAAGGCAGGGGTTTGACAAATGACAGATGTCTATATCGTTAAAGAATGACCCCTTTGGAATACAAATCGACCTGTTTCAGTATTTTCGCAAAAACTTCTGATAATTTACATGTTATAACAACGAGTCAGTAACGATGCAGAAAACAGTTTACTCATTGTAAGGAGTGACGTGACTTAACCCAAGACAAGCCGATGATTTCATGTTTTTCTTAAAATCAATAATACAGCAACACATGTTTGGTTAAGATTTTGTCACCCAATAAATGTTGAAAATATTGTTAAATTTCCAATGGAAGAATTTTATCGAGTCTAAGAACGAATAAAGTTTTATTTAAGTAAAAACGCTAATGTTACTGTAAACTTAATTCAATCATATTACTATGCGCTAGTTCTAAAAAGTGGGAATAACTTTTCATTAAACAATATTTTTTTAAAATTTAAAAATTCAGTATTTTTCGTCGTTTTTTCTCATTTTTCTCAGCAAATATTTGTTTTATAACAATTTTTAACCGGAATAAAAGTTTTGCACTTAAATTTTATATAAAATACATGTAGCTGCAAGTTTTAAAAATTATTATTCTTACTGACAAATACTAAAAATCTCAAAAAATAGTTAAAAAAGCTTTTTTGTGGTTTTATCTATTTTACTTATATTATACATAGGCCTTTCATACTTGGCTAAAGAAATAGATTCAATCATTACATCAAATTTCAATAAAATCAATGAAATAGCTTTTGGAACAATAATTTTGCAATCTAATTTTTTAAAAAAAGTTATTAATTTTCAGGGGTCCAAAATTAAAAACTTTAGATAGTTGAAAATGTTGTACAATGAGAATTCAAACCAGCAAAAATTTGTGCCACGCCATAGATCTTGTTTCTCTCTCTTATAAACGCCGCCGATCGAGCGCCCGTCCTGTCATAAGCGCTTCATTAACGATTAAAAAACAATGTTTTAAAATGAAATAAGCCCAAAATACTTATCGGAAAATGATACAACAATGTTCCAACTTGAATTTAGATCCTTGGTGAATTCAAAAATAATATATTTTACTTATGTTTTTGAGCCTTGAAAATCGTCATTTTGCGTTTTTTTTTTCAGTTTTGAATTATTTATCACTCGAAAATAATCAACTTTGGTGAAAAATTACAACAAACCTTTTTTGTTCACACACATTCTTACAATTGTTACAATAAAAAACTTTTCGCCAGGTCCACATCTTGAACCTTATTTTGGGGTATCTTATGATAGTGATTATGCAAAAAAATCTCATGGGAATATTTTTCCGAAGGAACCCGAGCTGTTTTTTCGAAACGGACGACCCGAACGACCGAGCTGAACTGAAAAACCTATCAATAATCGCTAATGTATTAATATGAGACAGGACCGACTTTTAAATATTGAACATGTCAATTATCAAAATCAATAATAATGGCTAACACAAGTCACATATCTGATTTATCCACTACAAATTCAAAATCATATTTGCAAGTTACAAAACAGAAGGCAACGTCATTTCCAACCAAACAACAAGCAGCAAATTCGTCAGCAATCGATTTAACTATATGTGACCAACTATAAAACCAATATTGACATGGGATGATATTCCTTATTTGTATGGCTGTGATCAGTATCCAATCAGAATCTCCTTTCAGTCACCTAATCACTACTCAGAAATGGAATCTAAAAAAATGCTAACTGAGAGAAATATACTGAAATGATAGAAGAGAATATCACTGAACTACAAAAAATACAATTTTAAGACATAGACAATGATTTAAATGAATTCATATTCTTAATTACAAAAGCAGCAACACCAAATATAGGTATGACCAAACTCTACTAAAATTTACTCCTTTTCATGGTGGAATGAAGAATGTAAAAAAATATTAAGTCTTAAAAAAGTATTTTAACAAATTTAAATGAAACAGAACATAACAGAAAGTTAATTGAGTACCAAGAGAATAAGCAAGATATATTATGAAGAACATCAGAACAGTCTTGGAACAAATTTGTATTAGTATAAACAGTTCAACGCCGCCTTCTCTTGTTTGGAAAAACATTAGGAAAATTTCAGGTAAAAACATATTCAAACCAACCTATTTTTAGCACATGACAATAAAGTTATTGTTAATAGAAAAGAAATAGCTGATGTATTAGCAACACAGTTCGAAAACAATTCCAGGAATCATAATTATACAAAAACATTCTTAGAAGCCAAGCTTATTGGTGAAAAAATACCTTAAGATTTTAAAAAAGAAGAATTCCGCCCAATCAACTGTAACGTTACTATAATTGAATTAAGTGCCCTAGCTTCAATAAAAAAATACAGGTCCAGGGCCCATTACAAAAATTTTTAGATTAAAGCAAAAACAATCTACTAAATTTGTATAACTACATATGTGACAATAACGTATTTCCCAGTAGTTGGCATGAAGCAATAATAATTCCTTTACTAAAACCAGACAAACTTAGAACAAAATCAAACACATATAGACCAATATCCGTAATAACAAATGTCTTATGTAAAATTATGGAAAAAATGATAAACCGTAGACTTCTTTGCTACCTGGAACAAAATAAACTACTAGCTTCTCAAAAAAGTAGTTTCCGTCAACATAGATGCAGTACCGATAATCTAATGGACTTTGAACCTGAAATCAATGAAGGATTTGCGAATCAAAAAACAAGCACCGCAGCGATTATCGACATTACTAAAGCATATAAACCGTATGGAGACACAAAATTCTTTAAAATCTACAACACTTTAAAAGGTAACATATTTCATAAAACATTTTATTGGCAAATTAATAATAACCAAGTATCCTGACAAATTGGCGTAAAATAGACAACCATTGGAAGGCTTTAATTAAAAAAAAAAACATTCCTATTAATATTAATAAAGCAGTTCAGTGAATGGTTAAATTAAAGTTGTTTTTCAATAAATACGTTCTTTCAGGATGGCTTAGCACGGTTCCTTAACCTAAAACCAATCAATAATTTGTTGTTAATGTCTTCTTTATGTATCTCTAATACTGTGACCTTACATGTAGCCATGTCATAGTCTGCAAACTTAGAATTCTTCACGGTCTCGATCATTACATAAGATTCTTGCCAATTTATTTTTAAAAAACCAGTAAGTACCAAACAGCTCGTTTTCGTTTTTTAGATAGTTACATTCATTGGACATTGGAGGTTATTTATAGAATAGACTGTTAATAATTTACTTTTACTTGGAGTAAATCAAGAAAACTATTTACTACATTTAGCATACTCACTCGAGCAGGGTCGGCATTGTAATCAATTTATTTATTACATTTATATATACACAATACAATGTATACTATTCTCAAAATCTTTTAGCAAATTAGATTATGTCTACCGAATTATTTACAGTAAAAACTATCTCTTAAATTTGCGTGAAAATTGAATTTTCTTCTGTAAAGAAAATCTTTTCTAAAAAAAATTTCTTTCTTATGCCATTTTACGAATCGATAGAGTACTGATTCTATTTTTAAAAATTTTGGCATAAGGTCTACTGGTGCTCTAAAGGTGTTAATTATGACCTAAACATGTGATGTTTTTTAGTCAATATCCGTGATTTTCTCCTTCATGCCACTTGAAAGTTTGTTAGTTTTTACGATAAGGAACCTGCCAAAAAAAGCATAACGACAGGTCGTAATAACGAAAGATGAGAAATGAGAAAGATGATGATGCACTTAGAGAAATTCGATTTTTAGAAAAACGCACCCTGATTCAACTTGGAAGCAGTTTTTCTTTCAAACATTTCACAAACATACCCGTATTAATGTTATTGTGATAATCTTTTTACTATAAATAAATTATTTCCAACGTTAATTGAAGAAGTATTATAAAAATCATAAATGTTTGTTTTACAATTACCTCAAATGCGAAAAAAATAAACAAAGTAGATGATTTATTTAAGAATTTATTTATTTAAATAATACAGATTCGTAATGTACGCAAAAAGTACATACAAAATAAAAAAGAAAAGTAGAAATCCATAAACAAGTACAAGAGATACAGTTAACAGCTCCTTCCCCCTTCACGACTCACGCGAGTTTCAAATCCGCCCGATTTTAACGACCACATTTTGATGGTGCATGGTGGACGATTCCATTAAAAAAAATCTGTTTTGAATTTTGCACAATAAAACTATACAGTATGTTGTTTCAAATGGTGATAATTAAATCTCTTAATTGTTATAAACAAAGCTGCTGTCAATTAAAAAAGTGACACTTCGACCCAAATTGTCCAAAGACAACTTATACTTTCTTCAATTTGTAAAACAAACGCAAGCTTTAAAACTATAAAAAAATTATTTTTCTGCAAGCAATAGTTAAAAAGTTATTGTAATTATTTATAAGCAAAAAATTTACATGTTTTTGCAATATTTAGAATAATATTTTTTATTTTTTTTTTTAATAAAGTTAATAGAATGATCCTTCTTATTTCAGAAGCTATTCGTAGAATTATAGTAACTTTATAATTTTCTGACTTATATTGTTGCAAAAATATTTAATTTGGGATAAACAAATAAAATAACTTTTAAACAATTTGACCAATCGCTTTGAAATTTTGATCATATTTTAAGCACTACAAGACCCAAAATTCTCTGTAATATGAAGATCCTAAGTTAATTCTTAAAAAAGTTATTTATATTTATAAAAAACTGAAATTTCTGACTTATTTTGCGACTTTCTAGCAACAAATAAGGATAGAAACATTTAAAAAATTCCAGTTTGAAGGTTTTTATATGACTAATTTTGTGTATTAAAGAGACAAAAATACTAAACACACTTTTCCAATGTAAGGTTAATAAATTTACAATAATTAAGTTTATTATAATATATTATATCATAGTATATACCTATATGATAATATAAAGTTTGCATCTTAGAGATTATCTGATAAATGCAATAGTGACATCATATCCTCTCACGTTAAACTGAAAAGTGTTTTTCTACTTATGTGCAAAGTAGTTACAAATTTTAAATGGTTAATTCGCTCCGTCTGTTTAAGTATTGTTGTTTCCAATTAAAGCAGTAATACTAATTAATCCAACTTGTTAAACGGTCTTTTGTGCTGATAAACTACACTAGGAGAATCGCTTAGCCTTTAGCGATTGTTTTGGAGGACTGATCCGTTTTTCTTTTTTCTTTCTTTGTTTTTAACAATATAGTTTTGTGAATTTATTGTCCATACATACATAATACGGACCTTATTCTACCGTTTAGAGTGTGGAAATTTTGATTCATGTTCGTATAGATCTCCCTCGATTTCTTTTCTTGTAAATAGCTGTTTTCGAAGTATGTTTTACTTACCTACTACTAATGATAAGTGTCATGTGCCTGAATCATTCTAGCTATCATTTCTCTATTTTATATTAAGCTGTTCCCATCGCATAGTTTCTCGTTACTAGATAATCCCAGTGTTGCTGTACGGTATGAAATTTTTGTAACGTAAATTTTACTTTTCAGTTTATCATTTAAAGTCCGTGCCTCACAAGCAATACTTAGAATTTTTGTCTCTATATGAGTGAAGATAACGAAAAGTGGAAGAGAGAAGGAGAGGACTATGTACAATATTGGATGTCTCAAGGATGATAAATAGATTAACAGATGTAATGAAAAGTAAGAGACTTATCACTACTCCCTCTCTCGTCATGAATGAAATCTACAATCTACAGATGGTGGGTTATTTGTTCTTATCACGTTTTATATATATATATATATATATATATATATATATATATATATATATATATATATATATATATATAATAACGGATTTATTACGGCTGTCGCCGCTTCTCCGCCCCCAATTTCCATCTTTTTCTGTCATATGCAGTTGCCTCTTCTAAGTCTCTTGCCGCCATTGCTTCATCAATATCGTTGCGCCAACTTCTCCGTGGTCGTCCTCTCTTTCTTCTTTCAGGAGGGATCCATTCCAGTACTCTCCTAGGCCATCTGTACTCTGGCATTCTTTTAACATGTCCGAACCAGATTAATTGTTTTCTTTCTATGTCATCATTGATATTTCTCTCCATTTTCATTTCGTTTCTTATATGTTCATTTCTAACTCTCTCCAGTTTCGATCTACCGCAGCTTCGTCTCAGATAATCCATTTCTGTCGTCATAAGTTTGTTTCTATTAGCTTTGGTGACGTCCCATACTTCCGAACCGTAAAGTGTAATACTTTGGACTATACTACCGTAAATGTATTTTTTGGTTTCTCGTCGAATTGTTTTTTGCCAGAGAAGAGAGTTTAAGGCACGGATCGCTGCTCTGCCCTTGTTTATTCTTTCCCTGATTTCATCTGCGCTATTTCCCTTCTTGTTGAAAATGACCCCCAAATATTTGCAGGATTGCACGCCTTTGATTTTGTCGTCTTCCAAGACGAGGTCACATATTTCATCTGTTCCCACTGAGAGATATTCATATTTTGTCATATTCATGTTTAGACCTGCCACCTTATATTCTTCTTGCAGTTTTCTTACCATATAGCTAAGATCGTAGCTGTCTTCGGCAATTACTACCTGGTCATCCGCAAAGAAAAGTGTATATAGCTTGTTTTCTTCCACCGTTATTCCCATGTTTCTACATTTTTTTACCCATTTCACTAAGGATCTGTCCAAATAGATTTTAAAAAAGGTGGGTGACAGACAGCAGCCTTGTCTTAGTCCTTTTGTTGTTTGAAAAGGAGAGGTGATTTCTTGTCCCATTTTAATTCTTGCAAAGTTTTGTTCGTAATATTTTTGAGTGGCGTTAATAAGAATTGGGTTTATTTTCAAATTACCCATTTCTATCCATAGTTGGGAGATCGGTACACTGTCATATGCTTTTTCCAAATCTATTAAAGCTATATGAGTTTCTCTATTTCTCTGCACTCGTTTTTCCATTGCAATTTTTAATGTGAAGATATTATCCATAGTGG
Source organism: Diabrotica undecimpunctata (assembly GCF_040954645.1). Classification (NCBI taxonomy): domain Eukaryota; kingdom Metazoa; phylum Arthropoda; class Insecta; order Coleoptera; family Chrysomelidae; genus Diabrotica; species Diabrotica undecimpunctata. The sequence continues at coordinate 57,638,886 of NC_092812.1, forward strand.
AGCGTCCGGCCCTAAATCCCGCTTGTTCTTCGGGTTGTTTGTCTTTGATATCATTTTCTATCAGGTTTCGTAGTACTTTTGAGTATAGTCGGCCTATAGTAGCAATCACTGCGATCCCTCTATAGTTTTTAGGATCCATCTTTGTGCCTTTCTTGTGTATTGGAGAGATATACGATTGTCTCCATTCTTCTGGAACTTCTTCTCCGTTTAAGCATCTTTCGAATAATTTTTGGATCATCTCAAACAGTTTTGATGATCCATACCTAATCAACTCTGGATGTATTCCGCCTGGACCTGGAGATTTTCTTAATTTCATTCCCTTAACTGCTTCATTCACTTGTTCTATTGATATTTCGATTCTTCCTTCTACTTCCACTTGTTCATTTGTCTGTTTAAACCTTTCTCTTCTCTCTGTTAATAAGTTCTCAAAATGCTCTACCCATGTGTTCTCTGGTATTCTATTTATTATGACTTGGTTTTTTGTCGTTGTTCTCATCGTTTTTATAGTTCTCCAGGCTTCAGAGCTCTTTGTCCCTCCTATATGGTTGTCTAGGTAATGGCATTTTTGTTCCCATGTACTATTTTTCTTTATCACGTTTTTACATTACATATATTTGAGCAATATTTTTACTTTTCAACCATTTTTGTAACGGGTGGGGGGAGAGTTCACGAATTTTTACTAAATTATAGTATATCATTGCTTAAAAAGTTAGTCCTCTAGGTACCCCTTAAAAGGGTCAAAACCTATGTTTCTCAATTTTTAGGCGGTCAAAAAAATAGAGGCACGAGCCAAAAAATTCGATAAATATACATTGTTTTATACATATATAATTATTTTCACCTAAATTTTTATGCAATTTGAGGTTGTCAGTAAAAAGTACTATCAGTTTACAAATCATAAAAATGCGATTTTCGAAAAACTGGTTATTTTTAAATAGTTGTATCTTTAAATCTACTAAATAGATTCTAATTTATCAATGCTCGTTTGAAAGGTATTTAATAATCCTTCAATTTAGTATTTTCTACAATTTTTTTCCTCTTTTGATTAACTTTTGACAATTAATTTTATAATTTGATAATTCTTTAGCGGTTTTGTAAATTATTTCTTTAAAAATGTGACATTATAAGAAAAAAAATGAGATATTGTCAGTTAAAATCGGTTTACTGTGCTCAGAGCTCTTTAAATATATGGTACAAAGAGGGCTATTTTTGACAATTTCGAGGGGCATATCTCAGGCCTAGGGCCACCTAGAGGGCTAAAAAAATAAGTACAGGCTACTTTTTTAAGGCACAATAATATAATAAATGTAGGTAAAAATCCGCGGACCCCCCTTCCTAAAAGTGGTCAAAAAGTTAAAATATTGCTCACATATATAAACGTGCCTGTTTGTACTTTTTACAAAAACAATAGTGTTCTGAGACACCCATTTGATTGATTTATCTTAATTCAACTGATTAAAGTGCTTCCAAACAATTCAGAAATGTATATCAGTATATTCATAAGTACTAGTCCCACGACAGTGTTGGTCTGTTCGGTAATTGTTATTTCGGTCTATAAATTACTATAGTCTGCAATGACTAAGGAGTTTATGATTCATTTTTCATTTTAATTTAATTGAAATTTAAATAAAGTAATATTAATAAAAATATTTAGTGTTATTTTTAATTTTTAAACTGTATATTATAACACAAGCAAAAAGATTGGCATATTTTATCATTATCATGGTCATAAACATTTATTATGGTGATAAAATATATTCGTACAATAAGAAGGTCTTTTGAGCTCAAGTTATCCAAAATATTGACCAAAACGATAAGAGAATGCTAGAAATTTGAAGGAAGACATTAATAAAAATGTCAGAATGGGGAAAAATAAATAAATTCAGATAATTAACTACAATGATTTCGACATTGGTGTGCAATATATCTAGATCTAGAGTTTTAGTAATGAAACGATATAACATACAGCGATTTGTATACAGTGATGAGTGCCTTAAGAACCGGCAAAATAACGCAAAAGATAGAAAACATAATACGTTGTGAAATAAAAAGAGATGAAAGTAGTAGAGGTGGGAAATTATCGATAGAAACCTCTAATTTATATTAAATTACATTATGACTATCGATAGTTTCCCATCTTTAGACGTTAGCTTATGAGCTAGTTGACATCAGTCATAATATTACAAGTATGACGTCGAACATTTACATTTTTTAAATTTCGCATAAAGTAAAAACTGATTGAAGGCAATAAAGCAAATGTAAGTAAACAGTTTAATTAGTAGTAATTTGATAATTAATTCTGTGTTGACGAATACAGAATAACAAGCTATGATAATTCTGTATTGAGAAGAGTGTATGCGACGTCTCAAATCATAGTTTATTATTGATCAATATTTTAATTTTGGATAAAAAAATACTCCTACTTAAACTGTTTTACTTACATTACGTGATACGTATTACTATGACTGAAGTCAACCAGCTCATAAGCTAACGTCTAAAGGTGGAAAATTTTCGATAATTCTAATGTAATGTAAAGTAAATTATAGGTTAATATCGATAATTTATCACCTCTACTACTTTCATCTCTTTTTATTTCACAACGTATTATGTTTTCTATCTTTTGCGTTATTTTGCCGGTTCTTAAGGCACTCATCCCTGTATATTTGAAATCGTCAATAATCAGAATTCAATTAAAGTCTGATTTTTCTCGTTTTTTTTTTTTGAATTTCACCCCTTCTATTGAATAAAAAATGAAGTATTATAATAATAAAAGGAAAAAAATACTTATTGACCCAAAATTCAATAAGGCCCTCTCTTTCTTTTGATTAAACTAATTAAATGAGTACCTAATAATTGAATAACCAAACCTTAAAAATATATATTGCAGTTACATTTATATAATTTACATATAGTTGTTTTAATATGTTTTTAATTGGCTTAACACATTGTTGACTGTTGACTAAATTTAGAAGAACATTCTACAAGTTCAATGCAATGCATTCATTTAGTATTGATAAGTACTATCTTCGATAATGATGTAAATTAACGATTTTAAAATATTCCATCATTAAAATAGCATTTAATTTATTTGTAACCTTTTTTAACACATTCCAGGCAATATTTAATTTAATTAGTCATTGCCAGATTACCCTGACTCTAAGAGCCGATGGGAAGTATGTACTTTTATGTTCCCTCTGTATCTTGACGTTTTTTTTTATATTTTTTGGTGCTTAGATTCAATTTTTCAAGAGTATCAAGCTGAAAACCAGTCAGTTAATTTGTTATTAACAATTTTATTGTTTAAATAATTGTATCTCTGAAAATATTAGAGATATTTAATTTTACCAAAATGAAAATTGTTCCTTTTGAAAAAATTAACAAAATGGCATTTGGTAAACTCTGATTTGATTGTTCCATTCCATCCATCCCATGGCACTACAGCCCAAATCGGGCCTTGGCCTCCTTCAACAGGCTTCTCCAATCATCTCGATTTACCGCTGTTCTTTTCCATGAACGCGTTCCCAGGCAGTTCCTGGCATCCTCATCGACTTCGTCTTCCCATCTCTTTTTAGGTCTTCCAACAGGTCTTTTTCCCTGCATTCTTGCATTTAATAATTTTCTGGGGATTTTATTCTCATGCATGCGGACCACGTGCCCTGCCCACCGTAATCTCTGCAGTTTAGTGTGTTGTGCTAGAGTTGGTTCGCTATATTGCTCGTATATTTCTCTATTATACCTAACTCGCCAGTTGTTGTTTTCACTTATTGGGCCCAGGATCCTACGTAATATTTTTCTTTCAAACAAATCTAAAGCATTGGGAGATTTCTGTGTCACCACCCATGTTTCACAACCATAACTTACTATGGGCCTGATTATTGTTTTATAGACCCGGAGTTTTGTTTTTCGGTGTACGTCTCGCGATTTGAATATGTGGCTCATCGCGAAATAGGCTTTATTTGCCAACATAAGCCTTCTATTTATTTCCTTGCTTGCGACCAGATCCATTTCTAGGTATGTGAATCTATTTACATGTTCTATATCGTCAATAAAGTGTTGTTGCACCAGTCTATTTGATCTGGTTTGTATGAGTAGTTTTGTTTTATTTGTATTTATTGCTAGCCCTACTGCTTCTGCACTCTGTTTCAACTCAACGTAGGTTTCTTCCGCTGCATTCACTGTTCTGTTCATTATGTTTATATCATCTGCGTATGCTGCTAATTGGGTAGACTTGTTTGTAAGTATGTTATTTCCGCTCACCGTCAACCGTCTAATTACATATTCAAGAACAAGATTAAAGAGCGTTGGAGCTAGTCCGTCGCCTTGTTTCAGTCCTTGCGTTATCGTAAACGCATCAGTGATCTGTCCCTGAATACATACCTGTGCTTCTGTTTCTGTCATTGTCATTTGCACTATAATCGTTATAGTCGTATTAATTTTGATGGTGATGTGATTGTTAGAACGAAGTTATAACAAATTTGTGAAAAATAATTGCAAAATAGGCATTCGATGGGGCTTTTCCCACATAGAAGTGCATACTCAACCCCCCTGGCTTCTAGACTAATGGCCCACTCGGCTGTACAGCATAATAAATACGAAAGTTTGCTGTAGCAATGAAAATATGAAACAATGATCTTTTTTAAAGTATTATTAAGACGTTTTTACTTTTGATATAATGCTTGTGCCTTGTACATTTTACGAGGAAATGTTTGTTTGCCTAGCAGTTTTATATTTTTTGCCCAACACTAAAGAGTGTTGGGCAAAAACTATTTTTACCTCAAACTAGGTAAAAATTAAAGTTCATGTAACCTTCTGGCTAAGATCTAGTGTTAGGGTTTTCAGACCCTAACATGACTTAACGACCACTTAGGTAACCCGGACCGAAGGCTTTCCATACCCTCCGAAGCACGGTGGCGGCTCAGTTAAATTAGAAATTGAAGAATTTGTCAGTGATGGGATAGGTAAAAGCATAGGTAAAATGAAACAAATGCAAGATGCTGAAAAGTGTTCAAGGAATACTACAAATATCATTAGACTAAACATTTAAAGAACATAAAAAATTAGACAAAAATTAAAACTATAATGTAGCAAGTTAGAATGGTCTAATTTTATGTAAACGCATTTTTTATATATGTATTATGAGACATGAATTGATATTTGCAATTGCAGTAAATAAATGTTATGTTATCTGACAGATACAAATCAAATTGAATTTAAAAATCAGTAAAACTATTAATAGTATACAAATAGACTTGACATACAATGCATTGCATTATCCTACAATGTTATCATCATACCCGTCATAACTAAAAGCGGCAATTACATTATCCTTTATTAATGGATTATTTTTCAATTGATGGATTAGAGGTCAAGTACTGAACGGAACGATGTCTTACAATTAGTTTTATATCAAAGTCACTGATATACAGACGGATATTTCTTACTTTAAAAATCCGGTAAAATAAAGTCAGGCTAAAATCATTTTATAAAATAAATCAACAACAACTTTTTTAAATAGGGTGGATATAATATAAATTCAGCAGTAATGGCATTTAGGTATAGGGAATATTAAGTATTTTTCAAGATTTCAAAAAAGAAAAATATATATTAGGTGATCGACTTGAAATAACAAAGTTTATTATATAAGTGGTCGGATGAAAACGAAACAGAGGCATTATCTTATTATGAAAGATTTTTAATCAAAAACAATCTCTAATGACGACCTGACAAGAAAAAGAACACAGATTTAAAATTATGTATTTGGAAATATACTTAGTAAAAGCCTCATAGAAATACTGCACAAAATGCTTACTGAAATTTTGAATCACTCCACTAGATGTAACATACAAGATCGTAGCAAGAGTTCTGCCCTGTTTTGTAAAAGTCTGTCATTCTCCCATTTCTCAAAAGCCAAAAATCTCGTCTAGACCCTGATTCCTATAGACTAATAAGCCATACTTACGCAATGAGCAAGCTACTAGAAAAAAATATTAACTCAAGGCTGATTTGGCATCTAGAAAATTTAAATTTACTTATAAATGAACAAAATGGTTTTGGATTGGACAAAACCAATCTGGAATACCCAACCTATTAAAACTGAAAGGTGATATTCAAGAATCCCTGGCAACAACACAACATTGTATCGCAGTATTCTTGGAAATTGCTTTTATTTTATTAAGAACTTTTTAGAAAATAGATCGCTTAGTGTAAGAGTGAACAAGCACTATTCCGCAAAACAGAAGGAAGACAACGGGACACTCCAAGGCTCAATTATAACCCTACACTCTTCTTAATCGCCATTAATGACATAATCAAAAACCTCATAAAATCTTTGAAAGCACGTTTATATTCAGATGACTTGGTTGCTGATGTAAAAGGCAAATATATTAGTTTAACTTCAACAGTTTTGTCTCTGATAATGGGGCTCTGATTACTCTACCCTGCTCACATCTTGAAAACTTTAATAAGATCAAAAATTGATTATGGATCAATTGCTTAAGCCTCTACATCCCCCATTTTGTGCCTCCCATCCCTCTCACTAGCGAGTAGGGTGTTACCTGGGATGTCTCGATATCGAATTCTCAGATACCTTTCCAATCAATATTAAAAACCCTCACCTTGGATAATTAATACTCTAAATATAAATACTGGCCTAACAAAATTTGACAAACAAATTAATAGTCAAATAGTAAAAGAAGTAAGGATATGACTTACTCACAATCAATTTATTCTACCACCAACGACCGGTTTCGCATACTATAATTTGCCATGCATCTTCAGGTCAACGGTACATGGTAAACTAAGTGCTGAAAATATAATAACCCGTATCAGTATTTTCAGCATTTAGTTGATCTGAAGATGCACAGCAAATTATAGTATGCGAAACCGGTCGTTGGTGGTAAAATAAATTGACTGTGAGTAAGTCTTATTCTTATTTCTTCACAGGCAATATATTCAAGATATTAATAGCCATGCAGAGATCAAGTATAATCTCGATTTAATTCTCAGTCAGAATTACAAGCATTGCTATAAAATCTTACAGATGCATTTAAATGTGACAGAGAAGTAGACCGCTGCATTCGTTATCCCAAGCGATATATCAATTGAGTCTTTCAACCTACTTCACAATTTTCTCCGCTGAGCTCTATGCAGTGCTCAAAGCTATCCTGCATATCAATCCTAGTGACATTCCTAATTCAGTTATCTTAAGTGACTCACAAGCGTCCTTCAAACCCTTAAACCGATCAATTCCAAAAGTCCTTTTGAAAAACTTATAAAACTAGAACTCATGCAAGCTCAAGAAAACTCTAGACTTATCAGATTTATACGTATACCATCCCACACTGGCATTGCAGGCAACGAAAGAGCTGACCAATTGTTGTATGTGCCAATATAGAAAAAGCCGATGATCGAAATACCTCGAGTGATATAAAAGCTTATATCAAGAATCGAGTTTTGTGTAAGTGGAAAAACGAATGGCAATCTTTCAATACTAGACATATTTACTTTAAGGGCAATAATACAATGTTGAAAAAATTTTTTTTTTCAATATAGAGACTGAAGTCGTCAGTCAGCATATTGTAAAATGTTACACTGCATTCCCATAGTATGTAAGTTTAATGAATACAATTTTAAGAACTGAGCCCTGAGGTAACTCTTTGTTAACTAACCTTGGGCCAATCAGTGAATTATTTAAACGAATATGGACTTGTCTATTTGTAAATAGATTGATTAGGATATAAGCACATTTATTAGGTACTCCTAATTTAACAAGTTGATCAAGCAGAAGCTCGAGAATAACGTTATCATATGCATCAGAAATGTCCACAAATAAAGCAGCTGTATATTGGTTTTTAGAATAAGTTAACTGGATATCCGTTGCTAAGTGTGAAATGCAGTCCATAGTACCTTTCCCTCTATGAAACCCAAGCTGACCGTCTGGGTAAAGGTTGTTACTTTCCATCCACCATTCTAATCAATTTTTCATGATTCGTTCAAATGTTTTCAATATCACTCAGTCACACTCCCAGGAAACTCCGCGTTCAAAACATTGTGATGACAAATTTGGATAAACTGTAATTGGCCATATTTGAAAGATCATCCGAACTAAAAAAACCATAACCTAACAAAACATGGTAGGAAAGCGATCTAAGAGGCTATCAAAACTAAGATATATGGACGAAGTACTGGAATATCTAAAAATACTCAAAAGTAGAAACTGGAGAGTAAAAGCAAAAAATAGAAATGAGTAAAGAGGACTAATTGAATAGGCTAAAACCCAACTAGAGCTAATATTGATTGTGTATATCCAGATATAAGCTTAAAGAAGAATAGATAGCACTAGGTTAACTAAGAGATAATCCAATAGACTCGACGTTCAATGTTGAATGTGGGTTGTCTAAAATATGAAGGTAATGACCATCTTTCTGATCAAAAAAGTTATGTTAATCCTTATTATGAGCTATCTTTTAGTAATTACTACAACAACAAATTTTGTTTGTCAGTCATGTAAGTCATGTGTGATTCTCATATTATAATATAGCATAATCTGATAAAAGTTGTTTAAAAAATGGAAGGTGCGTTGGCATTGGTTTGTCGTACAAGGTCAAGGGTGCCAGATTCGAACGAGCAGAACATATTAACGATAAAAATTATGATGCATACAGTATACGCGAAATAAAATGACACATTCGTAAATACCCATATACACCTCTTATCCTCTTAAGTACATATAATAAAGTCATACACTCCAAACTTTAATTTGACAAAGATTAGAAATAATTCTAGACAAAAACCTTATTGGACTTTATTATTAACATAAATGAAAAATCTTTTAGCGAAACCGGAAATTTTAAAATTAAAAAAAAAAGTAATAATCCAGAACGTTTTATTGATCTATAACTTAAATGAGTATCTTGTGCAAACTATTATCAAAAATGCTAAAAAAAGATAAACGTCAGATTAGATAACTATAAGAAGAAGGAGCAACTTCGATCCAAAAATGGGCTTAGTACACGGCACCATCAGTTAATTATGAAAATACCAATTGAATAAATATGTATCGAAGAATATAAAGCAACTTATGATATTCACGGACATAGATTTCGTATCATTAATTACAATTTATAGTTTTTATACTTATTTGGTTTAGCCATAATTTAATGCCCGATCTTCTATAGCAGATCTGACAACATTCAACAGACTAAGTTCAAGAGTGTTGAAGAAAATTATTGAAGAAGCAAAGATTTTTTAATAGAAATTAATTCTCAAACAAAAAGATTTTAGTGTGATGCCTGAAGTGGTAAAAGTTATAGTTTTAAAAGGCTTGACAATTTTGAATACCTAGGAAAACTCCGCATACATAAAACAGTAATTAGACCCACAGAAATATATACCTGCAAAACATGGACATTAAATAATAAGGAAGAGGATACTCTGGAAAGATGGGAAAGAAAAATATTGAGGCGCTAATTCGGAGGAAGGAAGGCAGGAGACGGATGGTGGAGAACAACCAACGAATTAATGGCTTTATACAAAGAAGCTACCATCACCCGGTTCGTCAAGTCGTAAAGAATCGGATGGTTGGCATATGTAGAAAGAATGGCAGCGAACAGAATACCTAAACTAGTTATGACCAGTAAACTAAGGTCCCAGAAGAAGAGGTAGACCCAGAACGACGTGAATTAATAAAGTGGAGGAAGATCTTAAGCACGTGAAGGTGAGGGACTGAAAAAGTACAGCACAAGACATAAGTGAATACAGAAAGATTGTTCATCGGATTCTTTGGAGCAGTTAAGAACTTTGTACATACTTAAGTTTTGATTAAAATAGTTAAAATTAGTTAATCTTATGATTGTATTTTATAAACATGCCCTAGGTCTTAACAGCCTATTGTGCGTATCAATAAATAACTTCGCTGATGAAAAAATATAGCAGTAAAGAAACAAATGCTCCTATGGTATTTATTGATCCTAATAAAGCATATGATAGGGTTCCTCGAGAGGTTCGAGTGTTGGTCGCTAAATAAGAAAGGAGTCCCCGGTAAGTGTTTGGACAGCTATGAGAAAGACTGATAAATTTCATGTAGAAGTAAGATTGTATTAGGGCTAACCGCATAGGTTAAGATGATTAAGGCATTACTAATGTTGAAATAATACTCACTCAATACGAAAAAGACCAAAGAAGATCTGGTAGGAGGCATTTACTCAAAACGTGTTTGTAAAGGGTATAGATATTGGTACGACTCGATAGAAACTGATGGAGAAATGTAATTATGGAAGCCCACCCCGCATAAGAATAAAGGAAAAGATAATTACGATGATTAACTACTTGACATAATATTATACAATTTTCAAGTAAGAAAATTATATTATATCACTGAAAAATTAGCGATAATCCAAGGAGCGATATAAAGACAGAGGCTAAATAACAGATTGAAAGACGGAAAAAGTAGCGTAGTTCGAAGTAACAAGACTTACTAAACTATGTGATCCAGAAAATCAATAATAGAACAAAATACTACCAAATGATCTAAAATGCGTGACAATTATGCTCATACTATCTTCAAATTAACTTCCAGATTCTTATTTTGAATGAACCTCGTATGTCTAGAGAATCATGGAAAGATTATTGAAGATGACATCATTCATAAAAGTAATGTGAAGGTTTATTAAGGTAAAATAACGGGATTATAGCTAACAATACTTAAAAAAATGATTAAATGGAAACTAAATTTAAAAAAAAACGAAATTGTATACCTACGTATATAATATAAGTTCATACAAAAATCAGAAGTATTTTATAAATAATTAGGTGCAACTAGGTCCATATTAGGAACTAGAACTACTTAAAAATATAATTTTCAATGAAATAATATAATGTTTTTCTCGCAGAAAACAAATATTGCACTGATAACAAAAAAAAATATTGCCTTAAAATGATCTGCCAAAAAGATTTTAGGTGCCAAAACTGGTACCGGTGCAGAATTATAAATAAATAAAACTTACCAATATTGACGATCCGAATTCCTTCGTCGTCCTGCAAGAACTTTAGAGCCACAGACACATTTTCGAGTTTTTGCGACCGGAACGATGGTTTTTTGTTATATTTTGGCAAACTTTTTCCTGACAACACTTCGATCAAAGTTATTAACCTCAAACCGTCACTGAGGTCTGTTTCTAAATTGCCAATATGTTTTGATACCGTTTTGAGATGTTCGTTTGCCCACCTTGTAAACGTGTTTTGTTGAATTTTTTTCCATTGTGCGTCCTCGGCTAACTCACGCTCCGTCGTCACCATCTCGTCCTCGTCATCTACTAACTGCTGCTGATCGCGCTCGCTGCAGTACTCGCCGATATTCGAATTCTGTGTCTGCACACCCAAGCAGGAATCAACCGGTCTAAAACCGGTGCCGGTGTCGTGGTAGGGAAACTGGCTCATCGTTACCTTTCGTGGATTAACCTCTTCTTGCTTAGTACGACACAACGGCGGTTAAGGTACTGCAACCTCACTAATGTCACCTATGACCCCTGCAACAACACTAAATATAAGAAAGTAAGAACATTACTTATGTGATTAATTTGTCGTTTGAATATGTTGTTTACCTGCTAATGACTTAAAAACTAGTTAGAAAATTATTTAAAACCCAAAAAATACTTGTCTAAATATTTATTTTTAATAAGGTAATCCTACAACATATAATATATATTATATATAATATATATTATATATAATATATATTATATATAATATATATATATATATATATATATATATATATATATATATATATATATATATATATATATATATATATATCTGCGTAGGTGTGTGTGGCACCCAAATGGAATAGATGCGGTATTTAAATAATAGTGCATGTTTTAAAAAAAATAATGTAATACGAGTACGTCAATTTTACACTTAATATTTTATATTTTTATACTTTGCACTAAATTTAGGGATGCAATGTTTACAGTACATTCAACCAACTTACACCTCTAAACGATTAACGGAATTCGCAGAAAATTTTTCGTTGTAGTAAAAGGCGCGGTAAACTGCACTGGTGTTCTCCATAATGTTTAACACTGCTGAATTTTAGGTATAAAATAAATATATGTGTCATTAACCCGTTGTTTATAGTTTTGCATATTTTGTTACATTTTTTTTAATAAATAGTATTTTTGCATAATGGTATTTAACGTAAATTTCTTTCACCTACTGGTTTAATAATTGTTTTCTGAAACAAATACTACCGTGCTAAGGATAATTTATATTCAAAGTAGATATACAAAGTACTAAAATATCACTTTTAATTTTTGTTAAAAAATAATTTTTTTTTATTGGCTTTAGGGTAAATACCCACACCACCAGACACAAATTTTTAAAAACAGATACAATACAAGGATTACACAGGGATTACACTCTTCTCGCCCAGGGGCCGATCAGGGCATTTTTATAAACGATAAAAGGTAGGCCTCGGACAGATAGGTATACATACATTAAGGAAAGACATCAGGTATCAACAAAGGTGGTTATATATGTATATTCGTTGTTCTGACGAAAGACAGCAAACAATCGTAAATTTCTTTTCTGTCTAAAGCAAGAAGATGCAGTATGTTATATGGGCTTTCAATGTTTAATTTTAAAAGTCTTCTGAAAAGCTCATTAGATTGAGCTCTATATTTTAAACAATCAAAAAAGATGTGGTCCAGGTCACAGATTTTATTACAGGCTTCACAAAGATTACTCTCAAGTATTTTAATTTTAAATAAATGTGCTGGATAACATGCGTGACCAAACTTCATTCTGCTGATAGTAGTTATACTTTTTCGACTGTAATCGTACTCATTGCACCAAGGTTTTCTACTTAATTTGGTGGTCTGGTGTAACGTGTTGGATTTGTAAAGATGTACTCTTGCCATAAATAAGACCATTTCTTCATCATTCTCTGTTTTGCTATGATTATTTGTTCATCTGTGGTTAATTCGTAATTTATTTGTTTCCCCATTACTATGCTTTCTTCGGCAATTTGATCTGCAATTTCATTGTTTGTTATTCCTGCGTGTGCTTTGACCAAGAAGAGTTTTAAATTTTTATTTTGATCTTGTAAATGTTTAATTATTGCTTGGATGCTAATCATAATGTCATTGGTTGTGTTTGAGTTTGATTTTAAAATTTTAAGAACGGAAAGTGAATCGGACAAGATTATAGCATTCTGATCCTCTCCCTGATAAACATATTCTAGTGCTTTTAGAACTGCTATTGCCTCAGCTGTGAAAATAGATGTGTTTTTGTTTAACTTATATTTTTTCTCTGTATACGTTTAGGTATAACAAAAGCGCAACCTGTACCTTCGGTGTTATTTTATTCATCAGTATATATATATATTAGTGACGTAGTTTGGATGTTCCTCCGAAACTCCGAATAAAGGGATATATTCACATCACAGGAAACAAAGTGATCAAAGTAGTCGGTCCCTAACTTTGTTTGTGGTTTTAAGGTCACGTTTCTTAATCCATCACAAATAGGAGAAGAGTTTTTATGAATCCAAAAAGGCTTAGTTAGGTCGTATTCGTTTAACTTATATATGCTGCTAATGAATGGTGAGTTTTCCTTTGCTTCAGCTAATTGCTAATTGCTTCAGCTCTTAACGGTTCAACTGAAGATTGTTCACCCAGACATATTCTGAGTGATTTGTTTTGTATAATATCCAGCTTACGTAGCTTTGTTTTATTGGCTGTTCCATAAAATGTACAACCATAATCAATTTATTGATCTTATGTAAGCTTTATAGAAGGTTAGAGCTGTTTGAGGTTCTGCACCCCACCAAGTTCGCATAATGGATTTTAAAAAGTTTAGTCCTTTATTGCATTTTGTCTCTATTTGTTCAATGTGAAGTTTCCAGGTTAATTTTCTGTCTAATGTGATTCCTCAGTATTTGACATTGGTATCCACCGGAAATTCTATACCATCTATTGTAATTTTCTGCATCGGTTTCATATTATGCCTGGTGAAGATTATAACTTTGGATTTTTCTGCGGAGATTTGTAGCCCTAAATCACTTATAGATCTTAAAACGAGTTTCGTGCTTGAATTCAAACGATTGATGCATTCGTCGAGATGTTTGCTACGTGTATAAACAACAAAATCATCGGCATATTGTATAATAGTTGCTTTAGATATGGAGGTGTGTAAATTAGTAGTATATATATTAAAAAGTAATGGTGCAAGGACAGATCCTTGTGGCAAACCTAAAATTACAGTTTGGTATTTTACTGGGCACCCATAATGTTCTCTGAGCCCTACTTGCCTGTTTATATATAATTTGCATATTGTGTTAGCAACTTCTTGAGGGATTTGTAATTGCATCATTTTTTCCTGTAAGATGAACCAGTTGACATTGTCGTAGGCACCTTTAACATCTAGAAACATCGTTCCATTATACTTGTTTTCAGTTAAGCCTATTTGTGTGTCTGTAACTAAGTATGTCACCGCGTCTATGGTGCCAAAACCTTTTTTAAAACCATATTGTGTAGTTGGCAGAGCACTGGTTGTATTTAACCACCATTCCAATCGGTTTTTAATTATTCTTTCGAAAACCTTGAGTATACATGGCCTAAGTGCAATAGGTCTATATGAGTCACAAAGGTGGGAGTCTTTGTTTGGTTTGTGTGTTGGTATTACAATAGCCTTTTTCCATTCTTCTATACTTTCCCCATTGATCGAGATATCATTTAGAATTTTGATTAGAAACATCTTGGCATTGTTTGGTAATTGGAATATCATAGGATATCTAATATCATCATATCCAGGTGATGTATTCTTTCTGTTTTTTATGATATAATTTAATTCTGGTAAGCTAATTGGTTGACTAAAAATCTTATGGTTGGTGTTATTTTGTCTTTGTTTTGAGAAAATGTGTGAGGTATCATTCAAAGCATTAGCTGGTGTAATTTTATCTAAAAATTGCTCTTGCCATTCATAATTCCCCGACGTATTACCTTTCCCATAGATCCTATTCATTTTTCTGGCCTGAGTCCATATGTTTATCAATGGTGTATTTCTATTTAAGTTTTCGCACCAGAGCTGCCATTAAAAAATACTTCGGAGTAAACTAGAACATTTTGTTAATTTAAATAGTGGTGTAGTTTCAAGTGACCATCATGCCTAGACGTAACTTAGATATTGATGAATTAATTGCAAATGTGCATAAATACTTTACCATGGAAAGAGGCAATGGTGGACCTTTAAAGTCATTATTATGTATAAATCAACGCATTTGTAACGCACTCGGGATAAGTGAACGTAAGCTAAAAACTATAATGAAGACTGTCAGAGATTCTCAAGAAGATCTTACTGTAACTGAGTATCATGAAGACAAGAAAACAACTCGCAAACATTCTAGGAGCATTGACTTACTTGATGAAGAAAAATTTGAAATTTGCAATATTTTGTATCGAATGCGTGAAAACAATTAACATGTCAGTTTAGATACTTTACTGGCCAAAATAAGAGAAAGACAAGTTTCTGAAATTAAGAGGACTAACCTTTGGAAAGTGTTGAGAGATTTAGGATTTAAATTCATAAAAGAATAGGTTACTTTTATGCGAATGAAGTAGTGTGGTTCACAAAAGAATTAAAGTTTTGAGAAAATATACTAGACTTAAATCTGAAAATGCAACATTCGTATACTTAGATGAGACATGGATATTTGCAAAGGGTGGAATTAAAAAAATTTGGCAAGACCACAGCATAAAATCAATAAAACACACAGATAGAGAAGACAAAAACACATCATTCTTCATGCATGTGCACTGCCAGTTTAATCCCATCGAACACATCTGGAGTATATCTAAAACGTATTATGATAATCACGTTGGGTGCAGTGGATACAGTCTCTTAAAACTGCAACTCCAGAAATATGGGCCAAAACTGTAAATAAATGTGAAAAATTAAGATTAATTAGAAGAGTGGTGGATCCGGGAAAATAAAATTTAGTGACGATGATGATGATTTATAAATTTAAATAATCAGTAAGTACACTATTATAATGATATTTACAAAATAATTGTACAGCAGGTTAACCATTATATTTATACATTCCTTATTAGCCAAATAAACAATAATATTTAAAATTCCATTTGAATGTTTGCTCCTTATTTTATACAAATTAACTCTAACTGATAATAGAGGCAAAAATATTCTAAACAAAGTAAGTGATTAAAAAGATTATGGAGAACTCCAGTGCAGTTTACCATGCCTTTTACTACAACGAAAGGTTTTCTGCGAATTCTATTAATGGTTTAAAGGTGCAAGTTGGTTGAATGTACTGTACGTAACAGGATTTATTTCTAAAATTTAAAATTGTCGTTCTGCAACTATTTTTATGGCATGGTTTTTACTGAATATTTAATTTTTTGGCATAAACCACGATTGCAATTAAAATAAAAACTAACTATTTTATTGATTATATTAATTTTTATGTTTCATCCAGAGTATTCCCAATATATACAGAGTGAGTCACCACTAACGAGACGAAAGATTACAGGGAAAGGGAAAAATATTTTAAAAATTTTACACTGAGAGTTTGTAAGTTGAGAAAGCTACATTTTTAGTTATTTATTTATTTATATTTACGAATAAGTATACCATTTTTACAAAAATATAACTTCAACCTGTACAAAGCATAAGTTGCGTTAAAAAAACAAACTAAAATTAAAATTAAACCAAATTAAATTAGGAACTTAACTTATTAGGTAATCATAGTCAAAACCTTAACTGATTTCTTAAATGTTTTTATAGGTATGGGAAATAACTCCAAAATATTGCTGTGCTCATTATGTCTGTAAAGTTAGAATATCCATTTTATAAGGCCTAATTCAGACCAACACTATACTTTATTGCTAATTTATTACGAAAAGAAAAAGTAAACAATTTATTGCTGTAGCCGTTTACGAGAAACAGTGGATAGTAAACTGACTTTACGGTAAAGCTAGCATAGCCATAGATATATCTCGGCAAGGAAAAGGGGCTACAGGGCCCATCCTGGCGGCATATTTTATTGCTAAATAATTGCTGTTGATTGGTATATTAACCAATCCCCAAAACTACCCCATCATCCCCTAGCTCAAAGCACACCTCCGGAAAACCGAGATATCGGCCAAAAAGTGAACTGCAAGGAATTGCTTACGAATTTATTGCGGAAGTTTTACGGTTTTTCATTCCAGTAACTCTGGATCTTCAATATATCCATTCATCTTACTTACTTAGTCCTAAGCCTTTCTACCGTTAGGTGTAAGGCTCTATCCATTCATAATCTTATTAAAAAAGATTATTAGGTATATCATCATGCGTGTTTTCTTGTCTAATAAAACCAATCTTGTAAGCACATACCCTCAAAAATTTATTTTAAACTCTCTCGATACTGTAGATATCACTATTATATGAAGGAGACCAAATGTGAGAACCATACTCGAAAACCGATCGATCTAGGTAAACTAAAGAATAACATTTTTAATGTTAATTTAAAATTATTTAGAAATATAAATTGTGTCGCAATAAATTGCGGCGTATGAAAGTTATATTTATCTTATGGGACCTCCTGTATTTTATTGAATTTTCTAATTGTCCGCAAAAAATAAGGTATAGTTTCATGAGAGTTCCCTATACCTAAGTGCTAATTACAAAGTGTTCTCAGTTATGCGGACTTTTCTCAACTTATTTAATTAATTATTTCTCTTCTAAATTTTCTATTAAATTTTCGCTTACGACTAAATAGTTGGACATTGGTTAAATCTATTCCATGATTGAGTATTAAGCATCTCTTTACAGGGTGTTCAAAATTTACAGAGTCTGTACATTATTGGATTATTCAATACGGGATATGTGGCTTATTTTAAATAGAACACCAAGTCTATTAATAAATTATTATATTAAACAAATGTTCCTCTTTCGAATGGAATAAGGATGTCCTATAACTAGGTGTCATTGGTGAATTTTTTTGAACGGTAAATCGATTTTAAAATATTAATAGTTACTCTCGATTTTTAAACCCATCGTCTTGGCATAGTTGTTATATACGAAACCAGACAAATAAATAGATAGGTATACTTTTAGTTGCTGATTTGTATAATAAATTTTTTCGTTATTCATAATAATTAAATACATAACAAAACAGAAAGGAATTTAATAAAACAAATACATAAATAATACAAAATGAATCAAAACTTACTATAAGTAAAAAATGATCAGTTATATGTAACAGATGTTCACACTGCTTGCCATCTTCTGTAATATAAGAAACGATTTTATCTTCAAAAGATTTACTTGCATTATTTAACATATTTGGTGTATAGGCGCAAACGCGTTTAAAATTCTTAATTTCATATCATCTGGAATAGTAGGGGGTGTATTAAATACAATATTTTTAAAATAACCCAGTTTTCAAAATGGATCCAAAAATCTTGTTTTAAGAGATTTCCATCAAAAAAATACGGGCCGATAACGTACTCGCACGTAATGCCGCCCCAAACATTAACACTGCATCGGTGTTGGAGATTAACAGTACGAAATAAATGTTTGTTTGCAATATCATAAGAATGAAAATTGTGTCTATTTACTAGACCATTATTGTGAAAAGTAGATTCGTGTGTAAACAATATACAGTGTGTAAAAGCCAAATGGAATAAATTCATTATTTAGGTTACTGTACATATTTATAAAAAATCCCGAAACACGTCAAATTTAAATTATAACTTGACATGCTTTAACGTGAAAATGCAACCCCTACCTTCAACCCTCTTAGAATGACAGGTACAACCCCCAATTTTTAAAATAGGAAGTATAGGCTTGTGATATATCGTTCGAAAGGTCTTTTTCATTCTCCATTCAAAAATGTTGTCGCTTTCAAGTTTATTAAGATTAATTAAGATAAAATAAATTAAAATCATGTGGTTACCGAAATTCGCTAAAATATACTCAAAACTTATTTCCGTTTAGGTCTTGATAATGAGTAAGTGAACAAAAACCATAGCATTTTGGTTTTTAGATGGTAACCATTAAAAAACTTTAAAGAATTTCTGTGGCAACGTTATTTTAACACGCATTAGTAAATTGTTTTTTTTTTAAGTTGTCAGTATTTTAATTTAAGTAAAAAGTTCGTTTAATTCAATTCTAAAAATGGTTAGATTAACGGAAATGCATAAAATAACAGTTTTACAAATGATTGGTTACGGAGATAACACCCGAACACAACAGGAAGTAACTCGCCTATTCCATGAGAAATTTCCTAATTTACAAGGAACAATAAGTAGAATAGAGAAGCAGTTTCGAGAGTTTGGTCATGTAAGGCAGATAAAAAAAGCAGCTGCCAATGCACTGAGTGATGAACTCAAATTAGATGTGTGGCTTGAGTTTCAGGAAAATCCACTTACATCGAGTAGACATGCATCCACTACATTCAATGCTAGCCATACATCAATAGTAAACAT
Source organism: Diabrotica undecimpunctata (assembly GCF_040954645.1). Lineage (NCBI taxonomy): Eukaryota > Metazoa > Arthropoda > Insecta > Coleoptera > Chrysomelidae > Diabrotica > Diabrotica undecimpunctata. The sequence continues at coordinate 57,658,370 of NC_092812.1, forward strand.
ATTAAAAGAAAATAAATTGCATCCCTATAAGATGATACCTACTCAGGAGCTCATGGAAGACGATTTTGATAGGAGAACTTTTTTTTGTAAGCAAATGATGGACATGTTGGATAACAATATTATCCAATTAGAAGACGTTATGTTTTCTGATGAGTGTACTTTTTCACTTAACGGTCATGCTAATCGGCAAAATTGCTACTGGGCCACGGAAAATCCTCACTGGATGAGAGAAGAACACACTCAATACCCTCAAAAGGTTAATGTTTGGACAGGGATTGTAGGAAACAATATCATTGGTCCCTTTTTCATTGAGGGCAACTTGAATGGCAACAATTATTTGGCACTACTTCAAAATGATGTCATTTCAACGTTGGCAAATTTATATCCTGATCCAGGAAACCCTCAAGTTCCAGCGAATACGATATGGTTTCAGCAGGATGGAGCACCACCACATTACCAACTTAACGTCCGGCAGTACCTCGATACAATATTTCCCAATCGGTGGATAGGGAGGCGAGGATCGATTGAATGGCCAGCGCGATCACCTGATCTTACATTATTAGATTTCTTTTTTTGGAGATATGTGAAGAGCCATGTGTACAAAACCAAACCTTCTGATTTAAATGACTTAAAAGAACGAATAACGCTTGCGATTATGTCGATCACGCCTGTTATGTTAAATAATGTTAGAAGACAGTTTTATTTGAGATTAGGATTTTGCCAAGACGTTCGCGGTGAACATTTTGAACATCTACTTCATTAACATTCATAGTTCTTTCTCGTGTTCTACATTTTATTACGTTTTGCATTACATTTTAGTTTTTGATTGTATTGTAGCGAATTTCGGTAACCACATGATTTTAATTTATTTTATCTTAATTAACCTTAATAAACTTGAAAGCGACAACATTTTTGAATGGAGAATGAAAAGACCTTTCAAACGATATATCACAAGCCTATACTTTCTATTTTAAAAATTGGGGGTTGTACCTGTCATTCTAAGGGGGTTGAAGGTAGGGGTTGCATTTTCACGTTAAAGAATGTCAAGTTATAATTTAACTTTGACGTGTTTCGGGATTTTTTATAAATATGTACAGTAACCTAAATAATGAATTTATTCCATTTGGCTTTTACACACTGTATTTTTAAAAAAATTAGGATCTTCTCCTACTGTATCTAAAGTCTATAAAAAAAAATTAAACGTTTATCCTAATCCTGTTCTGTCAAATACTGGTGTAGTTTAGTGTGATACGGATGATCGCGGTTTGTCTTAAGTATTCTACATACACTTGTTCGATTGATTTTAATTCACCGGAAATTTTTCCAGTACTAGTATCTGGGCTTTCCGTAATAGAAAGCAGGACCTTAAGTTTACCACTAACTGGTTTATTTTTTTTTATCTTTTCATACGCAAGATAACCAGTAGCACAGAATCTATTGAGTAATCTCTCAAAAACTTCCTTTTTTGGTGTTTTCTATCAGGATACTTTTGAGCGTAAACTTTAGAAGCTGAGACAAATTTTCAAACATTAATCAATGCAAAGTACCATGTCGACCCTTTCGTAGATAGCGTAATTCTTTTAAAAACAATTAAATTTAAAGATAATGCACGAATGTTTATATTATTGACAATTATAACCAGGCCGTAACGTCATAAAATGACAATGTCATACAATGACATTAATTAATTACATCTTTTTTTTAATCGATTTACCGATTAAGAATTTAAATAATTTTCGCAAGTAATTTACGCAAAAACTATGACATCTAGTTAAATAAACTTGATTTAATATTACGATTGATTACTATACACGGTGTTCCATTTAAAGTAAGTCTCATACTACACAATAAATAATCCAATAATGAAGCGGTAAATTTTGAATACCCTGTAAAGAGATGTTTAATAATCAATCATGTATTACATTCAACGAATATCTAAATTATTTAAATGTAAGAGTAATTTTGTTATAATTGCTTAAATAAGTTAATAATGAGTCATAAGCCTTCTTTTAAAACTTTCCATTTTAAGAAAAGTCGACATAACTCAAAACACTCTTCACTTAGGAAGGTAAACTCTTCTAAAACAACCTTCCTTATTTCCATATTTCCTTATAATATAACTTTGACACGCTGCAATTTATTGAGACATCCTGTATATTTCAAAATAATTTTAAAGTGAGGTAATTATCATAACCCCAAATGTCCAAAAACATTTTTTTTAATAAGAGATGTTTCTAATTCGTCGTTTTAAATACACAGTCTGCCATGTTTATTGCGGATCAAAACCCCACAGTTCCAGTTACAATATTAATTAAAAAGTAGATATTTAAAGCAAAACCCCACATTTGATGTGATGGTTATAGCAAAACCCCACATTTTCTAGTCATATAATGGGGAGTAGATATTTCAGTCACGTTGATTATTATTGTTGACAGTTCACAATCTTAACAGGTTAGTTTCAGAGAAAGGTTATAATTTAATGTATATGCTTAATTGAATAAAATAATGAGTTTAAATGAAGAAAATGTAGATAGTGAATTAGTTATAATAAGAGGAGCAAGTACCGGATCACCAAAAAGACAAAAGGCAGTTCCCAAGCGACAACTTCTTAAGGAAAAGAGATACGCTGCTCCTGCTCGTGATTGTCTCTTCATAGTTAACTCACACAAAAAAAATCTTTTAAATGTTGTTGAGTTCAGCTTACGGACGCCGGTGCATTTTGGAAGACTCTTTATTCTAAACATGAAAAACTTTTTTATGACCAATTGGTTGGTAGGTTCATAACAAGAAAAAACGTTTATCGTCGGAGGTCTCCAAAATCTTCCTTAGGCCTAGGCATACACCAAGCAAAATCCAAACCAAAATCGACTTGAGTTACCTACCGATTTCCTATTGTTTCTAGGGGTAGCGTAACTGTGTGTAAATCTTTCTTTCTGCGCTTTACTCAGTTTACCCCAAAAAGAGTTGACGACTTGTATTCAAACTAAAAACTAACCAAGGACTAGAAGATAACAGAGGAGGTGATAAAATAAGTCAAAGATCACTGGTTAAGGAGGCGGTTTGCCAGTTTATTGGAAATATTATTGAAAGTCACTACAACCACAACAAATCAAAAAGAGTACATTTATGAAGTTATCTTTCAATTCGGAACTTCACATGATTTATAATGCTAGTGCAGAAAACCCTCAACTTCAAGTAAAGTTATCAATGTTTCGTAAAATATTCTGCGGATAATTTAATGTTGGTTTCAAATCCCCGATGTCTGACATCTGTGGGTACTATGCCATGATGGACTATAAAATTAAAAATGCTACAGAAACTCAAAAGAAGATATTTTTACTAAAAAAAATACACAGGAAAAAGGCAAAGTGTTTCTAGGACCTAATAAAAGAAATCAAAGAAAAAGAGAAAATTTTATTCTTTGATATGCACCAGGTGCAACCACTTCCTTGAACACCTATCCAACAGGCTTTTTATGCCAGATAACTAGGTCTTTACAATGTTCTCTCTCTCATTCTATTTCATAAATCTGCTGCAATATTATATGCAACATCCTTGGCCCTCCCAGCGATTGCTCTTCTTTCGGAGTCTCTCTCTACACTAACCTGACAACAAGCGTCTCTTGACATCTTTATCATTTTAGTATTTTTATTATATTTATCCGCTTAAATAATCCTTCAAGTTAAGTTTAATTTTAATACAATAAATATAATAGCCACTTTTTTAGATTTACAACAAATAACTGAAAAAACATGTAAAATAGATACCGAAATAATACTTACTTACACAGTGGTGTATACATACTTAAATGTGGCGACTACCCAAAAACTTACATCGGTCAAACTGGTAGAACTTTTAAAAAACGGATACCAGAGCATAAAAGGGCTTTCAGTTATGGAAAAAAAGATTCTACGTACGCGCTTCACCTTCTAGACTATAATCATTCTTTTAATGAATAATTTAAAATTTATCGCATTCAAAATAAAGGCCTTAAGTTATCTTTATTAAAATCTATGGAAATTAATAAATTAAAAAATATATAATTCTGAATGACCAACTTGAGACAAACAGGTCTCTCCCTCTCAACTTGTTAAGTTTTGAACAAGTTTTGAAAACAAAAGTTTTCAGTATTTTATTGTTAGATAAAATGAATTTCCATCAAGTGACAGTCGAGTCCATCAGTTATTTTCTTTAATTCGTTGAATGTTGTTTTTTTGAATGTAATATAGAATGAGGTAATCATCGTTAAGTATTGAATTCCATAATATCATAAGTTTTTATCTAAGAGATATTGCAGTACAATACGAGTCATTATCGTACGTCATACATTCCTCGAACTGAAAGACACTTTTGTCCTCAAGGCGTGGCACACAGGTAAATTTTATTGGTTCATCAAAATGATAAAGTACTATTCTGTATTTTTTTTTATTCTAAACAGTTGATATCCTTGATGCGGTTTTTATTGAAGGATATAATATAATTTTTGGAATACAAAATGGGTGGCCGCGGTCTTAATCTGGAAATGTAGTTAGAAAGAAGTTTTAATATGCTGAATATCGTTTGAAATTTATCGAGAAATAACCAAAATTGTCGCTCTGTATATAGGTAATCGCTATTTGGAGATTTTATCCGACGTTAACTGTATCATCTATGAAAGAATATGAATACGATGTGTGAATTAATATTGTATGATAGACACAATCAAAGATTTGCATCCGATAGAACAGAAGCCAGGTATATATGCAATAGAAAAACATGGGAAACCAGGAGAGCACAAAATATGGAAACATTGGCTAGAGAAAACTTGATTCATGAAATGTACTGTAGAATCATAAGGCTTTTAGGGAAGATCAAATATGATTGAAGACATTATTGTTGAAATGATAAGAGACGCTCTTAAAGAGCTTGAGAAATGTGCTATTTATTGTAAAGAACTCGTTAACACTACACTGAAGAATTGATTGAAAACGCTAACCCGGATGATGGTCTCGAAGAGATAGACGAACAACCGTTAACTATTCAGAAAGTAAGGGATAGATCTGCGGGACCAACTGGTATATTTTTATCTAATCGAAAGCGGTTAGAACGCTCCTGTAAAATATCACAGACATTGGAGAAGAAGAGAGAGAAAAATAGGGAGAAGTTACAGGATCAGCCATCTAGTGTAGGGGACACTCCCAATAAAGTGTTGGAAAATGATATACTTATAACTTCAAATGTTGTTGACTGTTTAGAAAATCTGTCCAGGTACGAAGTTTTTATCACAAAAATACTTCTTATAGGAAAACTTACCCCATTTCTCCATAAAGAAGAGGATATCAAGAATCAGAGATTCCAACTAGTACTCCATTTAAGGATTTAATTAATAAGATGAATAAAATGATGAAAAAACCAAAGCTATATCTTGAACAACAAAAAATTAGAGTAAACTTATTGTTCTTTAGGTGCCGTTTCCGTATTGAGATTGTCATCACGTCTACAATTTTCTGAAACCCTTCGCTAACCACTGCTTTGCGAAATAATTCTTCTACTGTGGAACCACAACATTGCCTAGTATTATGCAGACAGAAAAATTTCTTTCGACCAATCAATCCCTTTCTTCTCACTTTTCCTTATATTATAAGGCGAAGTAGATGGTAGTTAGATCCTCTAGTAAACTGTTTTACTCCTCTTTATGATATTTATGAACAGACAATTCACCATTTTAAAAACATCTTCATTGGAAGTGTGAAATGAAACATATGATATGTTTATGATCCATCAATAGCACTAAAATTGAAATGCTTCTAATTTGTTTAGCATTCTGGTTTTCTGTTGCATAAAACTGGTTTCCAGGTCAGCCTGACATGATATTTCGATTCTGGTTATTATTTCCTTATCAGAGTCACAATTTACATTTAACCAGCTGCCAATAGAAAGCAGACCTTGATCTATATTAATCTAATCCAACTGCCATCCACTTTGTCTTTAAAATGTTAATTTTAAGGCCTCTCCGATAACTTGCTTCACTGAATACATTTACTAATTTCTAGAGATCTTTAAATTTTTTGCAACAACAGCTGTATCGTCAGCGTATTTGATAATGTTGGTTACTTCTACGCCTAGTCTTATTCTCTCTAGTCTGTCATCCAAAGCCTCCCTAAAGATTTCTTCAGAGTATAAATTAAAAAAACTGGGTGGTAAAATATAACCCTGTCGTACTCCACGTGTGATGGGTAGTTTTTCAGTACGACTATATACAATTTTGATAGAGGCTACTCGATTGTAATATAAGTATTTTAGCAGTCTATATCGTAGTGGTCAAGTTCTGCTGCCCGCAGGCAGTCGAAAAGTTGTACAAATCATATTTGGTTGAATGCCTTCTCTAAGTCGATGAAACAACCATAAAAGTTCTTTCGGAACTCACAACTATTTTTGCGGAACGCACATACAAAGTAGTGCTTCTCTACTTCCTAGATCATTCCAAATCCAATTTGCTCATTACCCATTCTACTTTGGCACAGAAACTATACTCGGTTTTGTATAATTCGTAAAAATATCTTAAGTGTGGGGCTTATCAAACTGATTAGACTAAAGTCGCTGCATTTGGTAGGCCTGTTTTTCTTTGGTAATGTTATAAACAGTGACTTCAATCAATCCTCTGGTATTTTCCCTTCGTTGTAAATTTTGTAAAAAAAAGTGGTTAAGTAGGTAATGTTTCCCTTAGCCAAAATTTAAGTAGCCCAGCTGGAATTTGGTCTAGTCCAGGTGCTTAATTATTTTTGGCTTGCTGTATTCCTTTTCTGATTTTTGATTTCGGTATACTAGGACCTCTGTCCAACTGGTTGTGACAGGTAGTATGTGTAGCATTTTCTCCAAAAACATCGTGAAAAATGTCACTGGTGTATCTCTCCCATTTTTTTCACTGTTGTTCGTCTGTATTTTTAAGTACGTGAGCATTTTTCAGTTTTCAGATAACTCAAGATGGAACACTCGATGCTGCTATAAAAGACAGAAACATACAGGGTAGAAAAGCCATATAAATGATGAACGGCATTCTGTGGGACCAAACAATATCTAAAGCGAACAAAAAACTCATACTAAAAGTGTAATCACATATGGCAGTGAAGTTTGGCCAATGTAACAAAGAACAGAGAAACTGTTACTAGCAACAGAAATGAACTTCTGGAGAAGAGCAGCAGGCAAATCAAGAAGAGATCGGATACCAAATGAGAGAATACGAGAAATGATGGGAGTCAAGCATACAATAGTTGATGACATAAAAACAAAACAGTTAATATGGTACGGCCATGTACAGATAATGCCAGATGACAGGATTCCGAAACAGATTTTGACGTGAACATAACAAGGAAGAAGAAAAAGAGGAAGGCCGAGAAGAAGCTGGAGAGAGGGAATTGAAAAAGAACTAGAGGAAAGAGAAATCCCTCCAGGCCTATGGTTAAATAGAGAAGAATGGCGGTTAGGAGTCGGAAGGCGTCGGAGAACGCTGTGAACCGATAGTAGTAGTAGCATTTTTCAGATTTCTAATTATAACTATACTATATTTGATTCCGTATAGAAGAAACAACCGAAGATCTATTGAAATAAAAGGCACAATTTTATAATATCCACGTCGTAAACGTGTGGTGTACGCTGGCTGACGACATAGCGAAATTGATTAGCGAAAACCTAAACAGTTTAAAGGAAGAATTTGCGAAGTTGTGCAAGGAAGCATCCAACATCCAAGAGGGGTTTGACAATGAATCAAAATCCTAATATACTGAAGAAAAATACAGTTATTGTGATATGGTTAAATTATGGCGAATATGAGTTTGAAAAGGTAGAGCACATTAAATATCTTGGTGACTAAGTTATTGGAACTAATGAAAGAAGCATAGTAATCAATAAAAAAATTCAGGCAGGATATAGAACTTACTGGAAATACAACTTCCTCAAAGAGACTGGCTGAATGACGAAAGTCTATACCAAAAAAAAAACTTCATCAAAGATAGGAAGCTTACTCAGAATACTAAACTGAAATTTTAGAGAGCAGCAATTAGACCAGTAATTACATATGGTGCTGAAGTAATGTATCTGACACAGAAAGATGAAGAAAGGTTGGGGATCCTAGAGAGAAAAATTATTTAGAGAACAGCAGGCTCACTAAACTTAGGTTATAATCAATTTAGAAAACTGATGAACTAACGAAGTAAGATAACTTTTGAAAGGAGAAGACATCGTCAGATTTATCAAGGCACAGAGACTCAAATGGATGGGCTATCAAGAAGGATAAACCTAGAAGCAGTTATCAAGAAAATTAACAAAATGGAGACCAGTATCAAGCAGACCATGAGGAAGACCGAAAACGAGATGAGAGAACCAGATAATTGCAGACTTTAAGAAGATGGGAGTTAGAGAATGGAAAACCATAAGCAAAAACAGGAGAGATTGAAGAAATATTGTAGAAGACGCCAAGTGACACAACAAATTGTAAAACCAAAATGTTAATGACTGATTCCCCGCGACACGTGATTCGGAAGAGCCCAAAGAGGGCGGAAATCACTCCGCTAAGAGTCTATATGCCATGCTGGTTATATTCAGTAATAATAATAATAAAAATGAATTAATTCCATCCGTATATCTGACATTTCAACATAGATTTCAACTAATTTAATTATTGTGATACTAGTCATCATTTTGTGATCTAGTGATCACTTGGTATCTATTTCTATATTATAAACTAAAATTCTTAAACAAAGGCATTCGAGGTAAAATCTAATTTGACCGTCTAAAGCACTCTCTTTTTTCTTCTTCTTCTTCTCTTAACTACCCTTACACCCTAAGGTGCCGAATTTTTTGTTGTGTTGGTGTCTATTCTGTTTTTCCATTTCTCGATATCATTTTCATTTCTCTCTAGTCCATCCCTCTGGCTTTATCCAACTTTTTGTTAGTCGTCCTCCCTTTCGTTTTGTTACTTTTTTAGTTTATAATATTCTCTTTGACCATATTTCGTGTTCCATCCTCTGTACGTGCCCAAACTATTCCAATTGTTTTTTGGTTATTTTATTTATTATGAATTCTTCCTCTAGTTGGTTTCTTATTTGATAATTCTGATTCTGTCTTTCCCAGCACTGGGAGTTATTTTCTTCAATAAATACTTTCATTTTGATAGCAGTTATTTGACTTTGTTTCATGTTTATTTTGTAATATCCAGCTTTCGCTTACATATGTCACTTTTTTAATCCGCAATAAGAATAAAGATAATACAAAACATTAAAGGGTACGTGATTTTAAAAAAATAAGAGGTAATACCTACCAGTCACTTTGAAATCAGCATGGAAGTTGTTAATTTGATTTAGGTGTGGGTTCTCATCGTGGATTACCTGAAACAAAAACAATATTTTCTTAGAAAAAAAACATATATGAAGAAATAAAAATAAAAGCATCAATCAATTTTATTTTCAAATCTGTTCACTCTATTTTTATTAACTAAATATTCAATCTTCAATTGTGATAAATAATCTCGACATTCTAATGGTTTCTTGGCGCCCTATTTTCATATACTATGCGTCTTCTTATGATCATTAATATCATAGAACTATTTCATGATTTTCTGACAACACACCGTACATCTGTGTTATGATTCTCTGACTATACCCTGTATGCGATAGGAGTTGACAGCTGACGGTTGAAATTTGACAGATATCTAACGATAAACACTGGATCTGCATTACCGACGTCCCTGAATATTAACTCAAAAACTTTAAAAGTAGATAATGGTGGTGGTACACCTTTGAAAATCTGTTGTGTCAATCAGCATTGATCAACAAGTTTTCGTTTTAATATTTTATGGCAATAGTACGGAATATTCCGTATGTATACAGTACTACAGAATATCTGGGCCATATAATGCGCAATGAACAACGATACAACCTACTTCGGACCATACTTCAAGGTAAAGTGCATGGGAAAAGAGGTCCAGGACGAAGAAGAATATCCTGGCTGCATAACCTGCGAAAATGGTTTAACTTAACCACTACCAGACTTTTCAGGGCAGCAGTCAACAAAGTCAGAATAGCCATGTTAGTGTCCAACATCCGTAACTAATAGGCACCATTTACTAGTATGTACTACAGTACCTATGTATTAATACTAAAGATTCAGGTGGCTTAAACATGGATTCCATGATGATACATAAAGCTTACAGTTGAGTACCTAACCAAACAAAATATGGTTTCATCCTGCAAAAATTATCACGCCTGACACCATGTATAAGCCTGATGGAATATAATAACGAATACAAAATTGGATTGTTAAAGTATATTTGTTATAATGCCGGGGTTCAGACATCACACACATGCTAACCTAACCTATCTAACCTAACTCTACTGTGTCCTTGTCAGCTGGCTGTCATGTAATCTTGTTACCAACATGAATAATATGAATGTCGCTTACAGATATGTTTAGGGTTAGTCCCTTCATTTAAGGGATGATACAAACATTGTTTAATGGTATTTGTTTAATTTCTCGTTGTGGCGTTTAATGTAGGTTTACCAAATAATCAAAGTTATGGGTATACCTTTCTGGGTATGTATAAACGATTAGTTTATATACATAAAAATAAAGAAATTTAAAACCCATTACTCCTAGATTAGGTAATACTTTCTAATAGGCCATTAGAAATTTGTTAATGTACGATTAGAAATTAACTTTCTGATTGATTTTATTTATTTCACAGACTTGTAGTATTGCTTGTTTGCTTGGTATACTGTTCTGTGTTGGTATTTGTGCATATGTTTCGTTTTTTGGTTTTTGTTGACCCTGTTGTAGAACTCATCACCCTTTTCAGGGTGTAGTAGTGTATAGTGTATAGTTGTAAAGTAAAATGGGAAATTAAGAAGAAAATTAAAAATAGTCGAAACGTAGAGTGTTATCTCCAGAAGGACGGCATTTAGTTCGTTCTGAAAGTGGAAAATTATTTTACTTTGGAAAAAATAACATGTCTCCACTGACATCTGCATTTTTAAAAAAAAATACATAAACAATAAAACCTTTCATAATTCGACGCCACTTCACAAAAGAAATATGACCAAATGACCAAAAAAACATTCTTACTAAACGAAAAATATATAAAATTAAACAATTTACTTTTTAAGTGACGTAGACTTAAATTTTAAAGTATCAACTGTTTGAGGCCTACTGATCATCGCAAACCGGACATCTTACCTGGTTTTTTTGAAAGTGTTTAAAAAAAGCTTTATTTTTGTTTTCTTTTTTTTTTTAAGTTTCTAGCATCAAACCTAAGTGAGTTTTTATTTGGTGAAAACATCGTGAACATTATTTATGTATTTTTTTATATGATCTGTAAGTTTAACCGGTTCAAAAAACTTATTTTTGAAAAAATTTGGTTTTAAAGTAAAAAAATTATTTTTAAATTTTGAAAAAAATGCGTTTTTTTCAAAATAACTTAAAAAGTATTAGTGATACGAAAAATCTTGAAGAGTAAAAAAATATAGGTTTTGCTTTTCTGAACATTTTGGTTTTTTTTGTTTTCCTGTAAGACAAAATTAGAGAAAAAGATATTGCTGTTTATAGTTTGCATATACTCGTGACTAGTTCAAGCCCTTTCAACTACAACCCTTTTAAAAATAAGGGTTTGAAAAAAAAACTAATTTAAATTATTTCATCGCTCCTAAAAAAAACCTACAGAAGGGCTTTTTAAGTACTTAATAACTTAAAAGCTCATCGAGTTAGCTTAAAGAGTATAGCTATAAGTAAAAGACCAATCACATATTTTAGGAGATATCAGAACGCGTATACTGGAGCATTGTAAGATACTCATAATGTGCTATTAAGGCACAGACATACTTTTACCCATCCTTACAAACTAATAAGGGTTGTTTTTAAAGTTGAAATAAAATAAATTTATAAAATTTTGATTAAAAAAATTATTGTATTTATAGTTTCAATGAAAAAAAAATACTACAACTATTCGAATTTTTTCGCAATGTGTGGTTTTTATAAGGGTTGAAAGTCACTGCTGAATTTATTTTTAAATCCCACTTCTGACACCACTGTACCGTTTTTAAATAAAACGAGCGGTTCTAATTTATATAAATATATTTATTTATAAGTTTACAGCACAAAAATATCTTATCAACTAAAAACTTAATATCCTCGTTACTTATATATAACTACAAGTTATTATGTACTAGAATATTCTGGAGTAGTCCACCTCTATCCTTCACGACAAATCAAGAATGCAAGCGATTCTACACAAATCATATGGAAATATATGTTGGACAATAGCCACCTGGGCCCTACAAATTAGATAATTTGTACGGCAACGGTAGAGAATATGTCAACCGTTAGCAGATTCGGGAAAAAATGTAACCATGGACCGCTGATTTACCTCTTATCCAGTTATCGAGGAACTTTTAATAAACCATAGATTGACTTTTGTACGTACTTTAAAAACCAATAAGCCGCAATTACCAACCATTATAACCAAGGTACAAAACCGTCCCGTGCAGTCTTCTGTATTTGCTTTTGGAAAACACATGATGGCTTCGTTATATGTTCCTCAAAGAATAAAAAATGTCCTCTTGGTGTCTTCTTTTCATCGTGACGACACAGTTGATCCAGTTAGTGGTAAGCCACAGACTATTTTATTTTATTATTCTACAAAATGCGTAGACATCGTTGATAAAATGACTTCTTCGTATGGCGCTTCAAGAAATACGAAACGGTGGCCGTTAGTCACTTTTTATGGACTATTAAACGTTTGCCCAGATTTAGCCATACGGCTCACACTCCCTCTAAGGGGAAAATTCACTCATCCCAGATACCTACGGTATCAAAAGGATTGAGCTCTGGTGGGACTCTTTCCGTGTTATCGAGCCCTAGGTAACTTGGTATGTTGAAGTATCCCCCAAAAATTTTCGTACACATCTGGACTTCGCGAGGAGTACCTACAGCTTTCTGCATAGTCTTATAGAGATGTTCATTTAGACCCAGCTGTTTTATGTTCTCTAGGAGGTTTTTGGGAATAACACCAGTAGTAGATAAAATAATAGGTACTGTCTGGGTACTTTCCATTCTCCATTCTCTCCTGATTTGTATTTCTAGATCTCTGTACTTGGCGATCTTTTCGTTGTATTTAACACGTAAACTATTGGTGTTGGGTATCGCCACATCAATAAGTGTTGTTTGCCTAGTCATTTTATTAACTAGTATGAGATCCGGTCTATTATGCGCCACTGGTTGGTCTGTAAGCACAGTACGGTCCCAGTATAGCTTGTAATCCACAAGGAATCTACGTTCCTGTATTTGGCTGTATACCATATATTAAAAAAATTTATTAAAAATCCTTTGTAAAAGGTATATATTTTTAAAAACCCAAACGGGCTGTTTTAGACAAAACGTTTTCGGAATCCATTATTCCATCATCAGTGTCTAGGTGTACATGAATGTAGCCACTAAATACATGGGTAAAAACCCGTTAACAAAAATTTAGTTACATTTGTTTTACATTATATTATATAAATTGCTAGGATGCTAAAGTTACCGTTGGATTGAACTGAGTTGCTTCCATTAAGTCCTCGTAGACACACCGTCTCAGGACTTGCAACTTCAACGTGGAGTCATATGTCGCCATGTTACCTAATCCAACGGTAACTTTAGCATCCTAGCAATTTATATAATATAATGTAAAACAAATGTAACTAAATTTTTGTTAACGGGTTTTTACCCATGTATTTAGTGGCTACATTCATGTACACCTAGACACTGATGATGGAATAATGGATTCCGAAAACGTTTTGTCTAAAACAGCCCGTTTGGGTTTTTAAAAATATATACCTTTTACAAAGGATTTTTAATAAATTTTTTTATAGCTTGTAGTTGTCATTTTCAAGCATTGTGTCAGGGACGTATTGATAATAAGGAAGATTGTCGATTTGGAGGAGTCCCAGTTTGTCAGCTAGTTCTTGATGTATAATCTTTCCTACTAACTCATGGCGTTCTTTATAATCAGTACCGACAAATGCCTGACAGCCACCGGTAAGATGTTGGATGGTTTCTTGGGCTTGGCATCCATATCGGAATTTGTCATTTTGGACTTGAGGATCTTTAACAATATATTTCAGGTAATTTTAGTTGGTATAACCTGATCCTGAATGGTAAGTAGGAAACTCTCAGTCTCGGGAAATATCTTTCTTGATGTCAACCAATAGTTCGACGCTGTATTGTCGACATATTCTTGGCTGAGCTTGCTTTTATTATTACTAGATTCAATAATCCAAATGCGGAATATAGCCAAAATAAGAGGCTATTTATAAGAAATTTGGGAATGGAGCTAATAAAAGAACATATGAGTTCCAGAGCCTCGACGTCAGGTTTAAATTCATATAATTCAGTCTGCAGTTGTCAAATACGGCAACTCTAAAGCTCTATCAGATCCCCTCCCAATAAAAGAGGACACTGTTGGTATTGCAAAAAACGGAAAACAGACATTTCTGAAAGTTTTGCAAAAATTGGTCGTGCATGCAACATATTGTAGCATGTTGCACAGACTGTGTAGACAAAATGACGTAAAATCATTGTGTAATTTTGGGCTACTGTATGTTCTGCGGGAATTTTTATTGTGTTTATATTTTACGTTTCTTAATTTTATTAAATATATTTTACTCATCCTTAATAAAAAGGTGTTAAATTTTTTGTTATTATATATTTTTATAATTTTTTAAAATAAAAGTGTAAAAATAGTAAGGTTTTCGTATTTATTCTATAGTAAATGTATAATTCGACTAGCCACAAAATGTATGATTTTTTTTTAATAGGGTTCGTTTTCACCCCTAAAAACTAAAAAGCAACCAAGAGCACAAGTCCATTTTTGAAGTGAAGGATAAGCATAACCTTAATCCAAATTTCCATGTAAATCAATGAAGACAAGGTATTCAATGACATTGTTTTAGTTATAACTAATCTAGGATAGAAATTTAGGGGTTAAACTGTGATAAAATCTTAAATTATGTTGTTTAATGTTTGTTAACATTCATTCACTTTATTAAAAGATGATTTGAATCAATTATCCGCTTTACTTTACAATTAGACGATTTTTTTCTAATAAGGGTAGTTTTCACCCCTAAAAAATAAGAAGCAACCAACAGCACAAGTCCAAAAGTGAAGCGAAGAGTAAGTAGGACCTAAATCCAAATTTTCATGCAATTCGGTGGTCACACGGAAAATTACAGGGCATCGTCGTATTTTACGGTTATTTACATTAGGTTTTATTTTGAGAACGAGTTCGGAAATCGAAATATTAAGTTTTATACTAGTTAATATAACGATATCACAAGAAAAAAGTGTGAGAACAACTTTTTTGTTGTTTGTGGTCACAAATATATTTTAATAAATATTTGCTGCGACTTTTGGGACAATCGGTACGATCGAATTTGATCGCAAAATGGAGCACGAGATTTAAAACGCCCGGTATAACGCAACGGCTAATAGTCCTTGAGAATATATCTCGTCTTTCGCTTGGTAGATGTTACATGCTATAAGCAGTTGAATCGAAAGAAGTAAAAGAGCGTATCGTTCAATAAAAATAATTTGATTGCCAAGTATAGAAAAAATGAGGATTGTCTTTAGATGGAAAGGAGTACATCGCCATAAATGGCGAAGCTTAGCTTACCAGTTTACACATAACCCAAATGATCGAGAAATTCAACCCAAATAAGAATCAATAGTCAGTAATGAAGCGGACATGCATTTTATGACTAACGGATAATTATTTTGTTAATCCAAACAACATGAACTAATAGTTCATTACAAACTAGTGTTTTATTTAATTATTTGATGACTGTATTTCTTACATATTTTAAATATATTCTATGAATTAATTTTTATATACTATCAATTTTGATGCTTTCTTTATATTCAGAGGCGGACTCGATAAAATCATTCTACAAATTATTCAATATTAATTCAGAAACGCAATTATCCAATTTGCTGTGTCCTGTCAGGACCTTCTCGCGTTGAAGGACCTAACCTTATTGAACTACTCTAACCATCATAACATTATTCTTCTTATTTACTATCTCTCTCTCTCTCTTATTTACGTAATGTATAAACGATAAACCTAATATATGTCTGCAAAATCCTTTTCTAGTTCCTAATATCGATGTATCTTAAAGTATCTTTATTTTTCTGTTATAAAACTTCTTCTTAAGTCTGGAAGAAGAAAACTAGTTTAATATTACCAGACAAGGAGAGGTTTACGAGATTTTAATAATAAATAAAGTTTAAGAGATTTTACTAAACATGCTTAAATCAATATTTGGGTCACGAAGCTAAGAAACCAATTTCAGATCACTTCATTTGACAGACAGACAGACAGATCCAATTTCAGTTCACTTCATTTGAGTGAAAATTCAACATTGATTTTCCAGAAAATTCCAGCACCTTGGATTTTTTGATAGATGGAAAAATTGTGGGGGAATCAAATATCTACGCAGTACCGCTAGAAAAATCTTTAGATCTCATTGTTGAAGAACTAAAGGCTTTTTTTGTATCCTGGTAATTATAGATTTTTATACGGTACCTCATCTGGTCAACTGACAGTAAATTTTTTGTATAGCGAATAAGCGAATAGCGAATATGTAGCGAAGAAGAAGGAGAAGATATTTCTGTCACAAAAATCATTATCTATTATTGCGAGTGTTTTCTGTTTAAATTAATATTGCTGTGATATAAAAAAAGTCCATCGTAAAAAAACATGTGATTGCTTTAACAATTTGAGCGATTTAAATGTGTTAAAAAAGTATTTTTATGTGGTTATTAAAGATAAAAGTTGTAAATTTATTTGAAATTTATCTGTTTAATTAGTTTTTATATTATTTGTGATCAACAATTGGACATTTTGCTGAAACATTAACTACGACTGGGAATGCAGATGTGGCCGATTTCAGAATTTCACAGTCTATTGAATTTGGACGACAAAATATAAATTCGTATTTAACAAAAATGAATAACTTCACGACGACGTTTTTATGGCATTATCATGGCAACCATTATTGAAAATACTTTATTAATATTAATATTTAACAAAACTAAATTTAAAATTTGACGTGAGTATATTATGCTATATAAATATGTACTGAATAATGTAATTCTACATAAGACATCAAAAACTATATGGTCTACATATATATGTCATACTTGAAAGATAGTCAGGTCGAGCTTAAACGTGTAATGATATATCGTTAATATGTTGGTTAATCCACCAAGTAGCCTACGACTACAATTTTAGCTACTCATTGCCCTCATATTAGCATCTCTAATCTTAAAATCCAGCACTGGTTATTAAATCTTAAAACAACACAAAGAGATGAAAATTTTAGATGTAAAATCATATAGAGGATTGGGCTGTGGAACTGACAACTTGTTGGTAAAAGCTAACCTTGTTGCTAAGTAATAATGGCTTGTCACGGTCACGAAAGACTTGCAACATTTAGAAAATAATAAAAGAGCATGGTAAAATAATTAATATAATCATTGACGAAGAAAAAGTCTGAAATTTTCTAGGAAATCAAAAGTTTAAATGACTTAAAATTACATAACTGAAAAAAAGTTTTAATACTAAATTAAAACTAATTTAGAAACTTTTATTATAATAAATGGCATCAATATTTTGGAAACTTTACACAGAAGAAAGGCAACAATACTAAATACGAGAGTTCACGATGAAGTTTCAGGAAAGAAAGTGAATATTGAAAAGACTATGCTTAGTTCAGCAATCAGGCGGCTAAAAATCAGAGGCCATAAGGTATTAAGACTGCCATCTTATCATTCTAATCTCAATTCAATCCAATTCACAACTTTATTAATGCAATTTAATATTTTTGTATTCGTTGTGGAATTTGAACGGTCACGTATTTTGTTTAGTGTGAATTTTAACGATATTTCCTGCTAGAGACGTGAAATATCTTGGGTTGCATTTGGATCGAAAGCTCACCTCGAAGCAACACATTAACACCAAAAAAACTCAGCTCAATATAAATTTAAAACAAATGAATTGATTACTTCGCTTGAGTTGTCTGATGGGTGGATTGAGTAGCTCATCGGATGACACTGCCAGTTCCAAGCCCAGATAAAGGAGGAGGGTCCCTAAGGCGAGGTTAGCCAACTACCTAAGGTAACTAATCCATACTGGCTCACAGAACCGAAGATACAGCCTCGGATACCGGACGGAACTATCAGATGACGACACGCTCTATGACAACAGAAAAACGAATTGGTAAACGAAAACCTAAACACCACATCACAAGAATCACGTGCTGGAACATAACGTCGTGAAAGGAACATTAAAATACGGAGAGTTTACACTCATATACAGCGGAAAAGCTAAACAAGAAAGAGCACATTCAGGAGTCGGAATTTTGGTGCACGATAAATACACGCAAAGCATCGAAGATATCGAATACATCAACGATAGGTTATTAAGGATCTCTATAAAAATGCGTAACATCACAACACACCTGATAAGCACATATGCCCCAGACATATCTAAGCCCACAGCAGAAACTGAAAATTTCTATTAGCAACTACAAAACACCGTAGATAACATAAATGCTAAACACAAAATTATCGTATTCGGGGATCTTAATGCACGGATCGGAAACGATGTCATACCAGGTATAAAACAAAAGTACAACGAAGAAATAATTAATGAAAACGGCGAAGCACTAATAGACTTTTGCGCTAGAAATGAAATGAGAATCAACAACACAATTTCCTCATAAAGACCAACATAAATACACTTGTAACAATAATCGAGACCAGCGATCAATGATAGATTTTATAATCACAAATCGAGTGATAAAACCGTCACAAGTGCTTGATGTCAGAGCCCTAACATCTGCTAACCTGGGGACCGATCACAACCTTCATTTATTCAAGATGCTACTAGAACGTCTTAACAAAATCTTAAACGACATAGAAACACCAGAGGAATGGCATAAGAGCATCACAATCCCCATATTTAAAAAAAGACAAAAAACTTGCCCACAAAACTACAGAGGAATAACCCTCTTAAATACAACGATGAAACTTTTCACGAGTATTCTTAAGGACAAATTTGAAAGGCAAATCACTAATGCTGAAGAACAACAAGGATTTACAAGAGGGCGGTCTATAATTGATCTGACGAAGGCGTTTGACAGGGTTCGCCTAGGAGACATTCTAAATATATTAACAAGATATATTAACAAGATAGTCTATAACCTAAATAACAACAATGTAACCAAAGTTAGAGCAGGAGACCAATTCACTGAAAATATTGCTACACCGGGCGGAATTAGACAAGGCGACAGTTTAAGCCCCTTCTTGTTTAACCTACTCATGGGCAAAATTATAAACAAAGTAACATCTCTCAATCTCGGATACAGAATGGGCAACAAAAGAATTGGTATGGTGTGTTACGCAGATGATGCAGCAATTATTGCCGAATGAGAAGATGATCTTCAGAGACAGCTCTTTCACTTCTTTCAAATAAGCCGCCAATTAAATATGACCATTTCTACCAACAAAACTAAATGTATGACAATAGCAAAAGATCCGCTCAGATGTAAGTTAGTGGTTGAGAACAACCCCATAGAACAGTGTGCCCCCTAAGAACAATAGTGGGCAAAACAAGAAGAGTCATGGTAAGAAATACAAACGTCAGAGAGCAGTGGAAAATTCAAGATATTGTAAGATGGGGAAGGCAGCTTAAGAGGATGAGGTACAATCATGTAAGACGAATGGGTGAGAATAGACTTCCAAAAATTGCCCTAGAAAACAACCCGCCCGGTTCAAGCCCTCCCGGAAGACTACCTAAAAGATGGAGGGATAGTTGGCAATCTACCTCCCAGAAAATTAACCAGAGGCAGCTTCAGAATTAAACAGATCGGAAGATCTCCAAGAAGTAGAAGAAGAAGAAGAATTGGTTACTTGACAGAAAGTCACAACTGTCATTGGAGAACAAAATACTGCTTTACAAAGTCATGCTAAAACCAATATGGACTTACGGCGTAGACCCCGCAAAGGATCCAATCAATAATAGACATCCTGAAATTAACTCTAAGAAAAACCATCGACCTTACTAAAACACATCCCTTCACAATCCCGGATACTCCGCCTTGGAATAGACCAATTCCACATTTAATCACTTCTCTATTAGAATACAGTAAACATGAAAACTCGAGCCTACTCCTAAGACAACACTTCAAACAAATCATAAGCAAGAACCAATTCCAAAAAATTCTGTATACAGATGCCTCCAAAAGCGAAGCAGGCGTTGGATGTGCCGTTACCACATATGATGAAATAATGAAATCATCTTTTTTACCGAATTTATGCAGCGTATACACTGGAGAAATTTATGCGATACTAGAAGCTTTTAAAATACTAAAAACAGATATGATAAAAACCAAGCAATATGCACAGACTCCCTGTCGTCACTACAATCGATAAAAAGTCTATACTCTCAACATCGTTTAGTTCAAGAAATCCATAGGATTTACAGTGTACTCGCTTTTCAAGGTGTAAATGTCAGGATCACCTGGCTACCATCCTATATCGGCATCCCCGGTAATGAAAAAGTAGACCAAGCAGCCAAGCAAACTTCTTAAGTAAACAGTCAATCCTCAAAAGTCCAACATATTCAAATCCATAATGACCTAAAGCAAATTTTCAAGCAACAATAGTATCATACCTGGCAAACCCACTGAAACACAATCAAGAGTGCATTACAGGAGATCCGGCAGACTGTTGAAAAATTTGAACTTCCAACTATCTCTAGAAACGAAAAAGCTGTCATCCGAAGATTAAGAATAGGATATACCCGATTCACACATGAATACTTAATGAAGTCCGAGCCGAAGCCCAATTGCCAAATCTGCTTAAGTGCATTAACTGTGAAACACATCCTGACCGAGTGTCCCCAGTACGCAAAACACAGAGTGCAACATAAACTTAAGTCTAATATCAAAGACGTTTTAAACTCAAGCAATCAAGTCTTTAACCTAATTGGTTTCTTGAAAGACATTCAGTTGTTCAACAGAATATGACTCCTTGTTTTCCATGTACTTTACTTATATTATATTATTTAGTCATAGGTTCTAAGCTTATAGATTAACTGCAGCAATTAGTTACATGTGCTTGTTGTAATTATTGTACACAATATTGTTTGTGTCAATGGTCATTGCAGCCGAGACACGTTAATTTAAATAAAATTTAAATAAAATATTGCTACATAATAATCTATTACGACTAATACATTATTTATCATGGAAATTATTAACTGTTGTATTATCAGGAAATAATGACCAGCGAATAGCCATATTCCTTAGATTAGAACATGAGTTTAATACGTGCCTGGATCGTTTTCACCACTCACTGTTCGAGTTTACGTGTAATGTTTTGACTTACTAACAATACTTTTTTTAACTTAGCCAAACTGTTTCAGAAATAAAATAGTAGGAGGCTACTATTTAAGAAAATGAACTGAATATAAAAAACAACATTACTCATTCACTATATCAATTGATAAATCTACACTGTTCAGTCAAAACGTAATTATTTCAAATGTCCCCTGTTTATATGTGAAAAAATCATGGATTTCACGTAAAAATCTTTACAGGTTTTTGAAGGTTCTCAAAGGTATATGAGGGATGACAAATCCTTGGAAAATTTACAGATGATTTTGATTTGTTTTTTTAAACAATCATAAAAAGTGAAAAAGTCATTTTTTTTCAATAAAACGGTTTTGTATATTAAAAAGAAATGGTTCAATAAAAGTTGCAGATCTTAAAAAGTTGTTTAAATTGCGATTTTGTAAATTAAAATACATAAACAATTGACCGATATAATTACAAATAACCTTTATTTTTGCAGTAATTTATAAATGTTAATAACTTTGTTTTTTAAATAATGAAATATAATATAACTACTTGAAATTGTGGAAATTAATGAGTTATTGAAGTATGTTAAATCTCAGCAAATTCGACCGAATAGTTTGTAAGTAAGTTATTCAATTTGTTTGTCCCAGAGAACAATTATTTAAACAGCTGTATGTACTTGCCTAAACAATAACTCTAGAGGTATTTAGCAGATCGCAATCAATTCTGTGAGGCTTCAGTTTTAAGATATATTAAAATATTAACACCTAAAAACCGTTTGAAAAATAGCTGACTTTTTAGCTTATAAACATTTATAATAAGCGCTTGTAAGTAGGCTCACTGAAAATATAGTGAAAACACACAATATTTTAAGAAAAAGATCGTTCTGTGACCAATAACAACCAAGATAGGATTTTTTTCTTAAAATCATATTTCCATTGTTTATTAACATTAAGAGCTGAAATATGAACAGATTATAAACGCAGATCTAGTTTTTATGATCCAATTTATAGATGGCATATACAAAGAAGGTGTAAAAAATTATGACCCGTCAAAGTGATCGTACTCGTAAAATGCCGCCACTTTCAAGTTTCTGAGCTCCGTTTTTTTAAAATGGAACTTCAAATTTAAGTGCGCTAGAAAAATTTGCAATATTTGCAATGACACGCAAAATATTCATTTTTTTTTTCAAACTTGATTAACTTGATAAAATAATAAGAACTGGTCTACTTTCATCTTCCGGAAAAATACATTAAATAATTTTTTCTACAAAAAAGCTATTGAATTTTATTATTATGTCGTAAAAAATATTTAAATTTTAATAATCAATGTATATTTATTATTTATATAAATATATATTAATAATTAAAAATTATTATTCCAAATGTGTTTATTTAAATTAAAATATAAAACGTATTTTTTTAGTCTCTGAATAAATGGTTTTAAAACACATTTTGAAACGAATTGAAAAAATATATTTATATAGTTTTTATAAATTTTTATAAGGTAAAAAGTTTTTAAACGGTTTTTAATAACAATTTTGATCACAAGTTGAAATTTATTTAATACATCTTAAAATTGTAGCCTCAAAGAATCGATTGTGATCTGCGCAATACCTCTGGAGTCACTG
Source organism: Diabrotica undecimpunctata (assembly GCF_040954645.1). Classification (NCBI taxonomy): domain Eukaryota; kingdom Metazoa; phylum Arthropoda; class Insecta; order Coleoptera; family Chrysomelidae; genus Diabrotica; species Diabrotica undecimpunctata. The sequence continues at coordinate 57,681,419 of NC_092812.1, forward strand.
TTTGGGCAAGTACAGTTGTTTAGATAATCGCTTTCCGGGATAAACAAATTGAATACTTACAAACTTACAAACTGTTTGGTTGATCTAGATGACATTTAATACACTTCAATAACTCATTAATTGTCATAATTTCAAGTAGTTATATTTTATGTCAAAATTCAAAAAACAAAGTTATTAACATTTATAAATTACTAAAAAAATAACGGTTTTTTGCAATTTTTTGGTTAGTTGGTTATGTATTTTAATGTAAAAACGTAAATAATGTAAAGCTGTACGTCTTCAGGGACTATCAGCTATCACTCATATACATTTTACAACCTTTAAAAACCTATTCAGCTTTCTTTTTTTTTTTGACTGGTTTTGTAAACAATTTCTGGATTGGGATTTGAAACCTCAAAACAAATATTAAATGTAATTCTCATTACAATCAATTTTGGATTAATCTCATAATGGCGAATGAACCGCATTTTTAAAATGTGTTATTCTTTATTTGATATTTGGGTCTCTAGCTCAAAAGCTGTTACCACTTTTTTTGTGTCTTGTAAACAATAAAAAAAGAAGCGTTAGCAATCCTTGTTGATCTACACTTTCGTGGAGACGTTTTGAAAAAGTGGTGCAATATTTTATTAAACTTTCTTTTTTCACCATAACATACTTCGATGATCTTGGTGTTGTTTTTAGATGATCATTCGTCGTAGTAGTCATTAGTAGTGTTTAGTTTTTGCATCATAAAAACTCTGGTTCTGTCTGTAGTTATGAATATATTATTTGCTTAGATTTATTGTTTCTCTGCTTTTAATATTTATAATGATGTTTATTACGCTGCTCTTTCTGAAAACTCAAGATTTCTTAGAGTTCCTCTGTAATAGCGGCACTTAGATTCTAGTCCACTCAATATTTTAACAGAATTAACGTGGTCGGGTTAGATTTTTTTTAAACAAATCGGAAATGATCAAAGCTGCTGTATTGTTCACAATTCTTTGGTTGTTGAAAAGATCTGTGCTACCGTCTAAGCCTTCACATTTATAGTATAGTCTAATGAACAAGATTTTTTGAAATTACAAGGTTTATTTATTGTAAATATAGGTTATGTAATGTACAAATACGGAGCAGTCAACAAAATTAATTTCCACGCCGTATCTATAAAACTAATTAAACCCGAAAAAAAGCGATGAAACAAAAATGTAGAAAATAAAATCAATATATCATTCAAAATCTTGATAAAACACTTTAAAAATTTAACCTCCACCTATAAAAATACATACAAAAATAAAAAATAGATAACTTACCAACTTTGAATAAACGACACAACCTAAAAAGTAATTTTTGTACAGGTAGCACAGAGATGAATACGTTGACTATTGTATCAATAATTTTGCTAAGCTAATATTATCTCCTGATTTCTTGCGTGTCTCTTGCCTTTATCAGAATACATACCGGAAAGGCGGTGGTTTGCATGACATCACAATAATTTAGTTTGTATGACCAAATCAAACAGATAGGAGATATCTAACAGTTCATTAAATATAATCTTTTATTGCTAAGCTATTAACCCTTAAATACGTATATTATATAGTTCTTGATATAAATATATCGATGCCGTCATGTTTCCACGGAAGATAATTTCTTCACTACTTCTAGTACATACTAAATACTTATATTAATATTTTTGTATAGAGGAAAATTATCCAAATATCAACAGACTATACATCCACTACAGAGAAACCAGAACCGAATAATGCAATGCACAGATAAAAGTATTTAAACGAATTGGCAAATGGCAGACAATGACAAATGACAAAGACAAATTAAAGTAAATATTATTACACCAGTCTATCTGGACAAAAAATCATTAATTTCACGTAAAAATCTTATAGAATTTGATGAACGGCATGTAAAATGCAATTTTTATATTCCCTTGCCGAGTAATTTATCAAGCTGTTTGCTTTGCAAGTTTTAGAAGGCACAGTGGTAAAAATTTGAATTCGGTTTCGCCAGGTAGAAATCGTTTGATTTCTCTTTTTGTTTTTAGATGGCGTAGTTACGTCCGTATATAGTTATTTTGATAACTGTTGTCTAGGACGGGAAAGATTTTTGTTTTGATTCAGAGCAGTGGCTATACCGCTCTGAAGAGACCTAAAGAGGTCGAAATACGTATAAGCGGCTTGTCGCTGCGCTGTATCGAAACAAAAATCTAATACCGTCATTATGTTTTATGTTCTAAAAGGTATATGAGGGGTAGCTTATGAAAAATCTCTCACTCTCGAGGTATGCTGTAAGTCGTAATCGATTCTATAAGGGTACATTTTTAAGGTATATTAAAAAAACTGCAACATTTTATTAAATTTGTTATTAAAAAATAGTATGAAGAAGGACTGACTGTTTAGCTTATAAACAATTATAATAATTTTGACATTTTTAAGGTCACACGCTTGTTAGTAGGCTCAACGAAAAGCTGGTGAAAAAGCACACGTTCCAGAACCAAACAAAAACCTTTTATGACCAATAGGAAACAAGATAGAATTTTTTTTTTAAATCATATTTCCATTATTAATGCAAAAATGCTGCACACGCTCTATAAAGTGTCAAAAACAATTGGTCTTAAAATTAACACCTCAAAGACAAAATTTATGATCCTTGTAGTCAGCGGTAAAATTCTGATTGAGAGCCATAGCATCGATCAAGTAATAGCTTACAAATATCTAGGGCGTGAGATTCGCTTAAGCCGAGATAATCAGACAACTGAAATACAAAGAAGGATAGGTCTCACATGGGCTGCCTTTGGTAGATTGAATAACATTTTCAAGTCTATTATCCCAGTTTGTTTAAAAAGAAAGGTTTTTAACCAGTGCATTTTACCGGTTTTTAGATATGGTGCAGAAACACTGACTCTGTCAAAAAGAACAATAGATAAAATAAGAGTTACACAACGCGCTATGGAAAGATCAATATTAGGTATTAGCATCATAGATAAAGTACCAAACCAAGAAATATGAAGAAGAACAGGAGTCACAGATGCAGTTGAAAAAATAGCCATTGCTAAATGGGCTTGGGCCGGACATGTTGCCAGATTAACGGATGATAGATGGACCAGAAAGATTCTGGAATGGCGACCAAGGCAAGAGGCATATCGAAGCAGAGGACGACTACCGACTAGATGGACGGATGATATCAAGCGCATCAACACAAACTGGATGCAAGAAGCACAAGATAGAAATAGGTGGAAAATTTTACGGGAGGCCTACGTTCAGCAGTGGATAAATATAGGCTAATTGATGATGATTGAACAAATTATAAATGAAGATCTAAATTTTATTATTCATTTTATAGATGGTATATACCGAGAAGAAGTAAAAAGTTATAACCCGTTAAAATCGTATTTACTCGTAAAATACCGCCACGGAAAAGTGAAGGTGAACTACAAAAATATTATTTATACTTAGCTACTTATCTTCATAAAAATGCAATTATAATACAATTAAACATTTTGTTGAAATAAAAAACTATAAAATTAAATAAAAGAAAGAAATGTATTTTAATATTATATAATTATTATTATATATTTATATAAATAATATACACTTATCAATAAAACTTAAATATTCCTTATGAAATAATACTAAAATTCAATAACTTTTTTATGAAAAAATTTAATTTATTTATTTTTCCGGGATTTTCCGAGAGGGAAAAACATCACAATTCTTTTTAGTTTGTTGAGCAGCCCAAAAGCAGTTTAAACAAAAATTAAGGTTCTACGTGCGATAGAAGCCAAGATATTGCAAATTTTGCCAGCGCGCTTCAATTTGAAATTCCAAACTAAGAAAACGGAGCTTGACAGTTCTCCCCTCCACTTTTCCGTGGCTGTATTTGAGTGCCTTTTTTATTTCATTTTTATTGATTTCTGGTTGTAGGTCAGAGTTAACGTTCTTTATTTTGTTGTAACTGATTACGGATTTCTTGGGTTGGTTGTTGTTCTGTTTTATAGAGATTTGTATAATATTCGTGCGTTATCTGTAAAATTTCTTTTATATTGTTGGTCTCCACTCCTTCTTTGTTCTTTATGCTATTAATTTGTATGTTTCTCAGGTTCTGGCTGTAAGCACTTCGTGTTTCTATTTTTTTCAATTGTTTTCTCTATCTTTTCTTCCTGTACTCTCCGTTTACAATTCTTGATATTTTTTTTAATAGTTTTGTTTATTTCTTTATATTCCATTTTATTTCTGTCCCCTTGTTCTAGTAATGTTCTTCTTGTGTTCATAAGAATCTTTGTTTCCTGGGATATGAAACTTTCTTTTTTTTGTTGTTGTCTGTGCTATTTCTTCACCCACTTTCATTAGAGTTTCAGTAAATATCATGTTTATTTCATCGATATGTTTGTGTTGTATATCTTTCTTGGTCGACAATATTTCCTTTATTCCCTCTTCGTACGTTTGTTTTTCTTGTTTTAGTTTTTCCATGTCTAATTTCTGATTATTTTCCATGTTCTTTCTTGTTCCAAATTTACTATCAATGATCAGCTTGGCTCGGACTAGTCAATGGTCGCTACCAGTTGAGAAGCGATTTAGCTCTGTTACGTCTTTAACCATGGATTTTTGCGTTGAAAGAATACAATCAATTTCGTTTTTAGTTTCACAATTGGGACTACCATGTCCATTTTTATTGGGGTTTTTACTTAAAGAATATATTCATTGCATATAGTTGCTTCTCCTCCAAGTAATTCATCAATGTGTGTCTTCTATCATTTCTTCACTTATCAAGGATAAGTCTATTATTATTATTGAAGTATTAACACAGCTTTTTCTGCAAAAATCAGAATGCCACCTCTCACATACACCTCAAAATACATTCGCCCTGGTCTAGCATGAAAAAGTTTTCAATAATTTCGTATTTTATAGGAAATTTAATTATCGCCATTTCATTTCATTACGACTTTGCTCCAAAAAATAGTTATAGGCAAGAAAAGTAGAAAAAAAAATCGATGTTTTTAGTAATTTTTAAATATTTTAATTTTTTTATTATAATAATAATTATTAAATATTATTGAATCAATTATTATTATTAAAGTTATCACACAGCTTTTTCTAAAAAAATCACTTTTTCACATATACCTCAAAAAAGAACCGCCGTGGTCTAGCGTGTGAAAGTTTTCAGTAAGTTTTTATAATTTTCGATAGTACTATATGAAGATCACTTTTAAAACCTATAAAATATAAATTAAAACGCAACATAATTTTAATTTACGAGTTTAAAATAAAAAATTAACAAATAGAAAAGTTGTGTTAAAAATAATTTATATTAAAGATAGTAATCGAAATTTTGCCATATATATTAATATTTAGAGAAAAAATAATGGTCCACTAATATTAAATGTTTCTCTAGCACCTGTAAATAAAGCAGTTTACTAATAAATTTATTAAATGTTTAAAAATATTGGAAACAATTGAAATCAAAAATATTTTTCTTCATTATAATATCATAAAAAACATTAAAGCTGCACCAAATATTAACACATACCAATTAATTTGAAACAAAACCTCTCCGGCCTACTTTTTTAGAGAGACAAGCGTTTTCTTAATTATTGATAGATTTTCTTATAATTTATTAACACAGAAAAAACAAGATATGTTTTCCATCACAAAATGTTTGTTTATGAATTCACGTATTAAAATAGTGGTACTGTCTATATTAACTTATAGGATAAAAATAACTTAAATGTCAAGATCCCTTTAAATATTCGTTTTGTTTTCTACAAACACAAACTATTTTGATGGAAAACAAAAAAAAAATAAACCAAAGTTGAAAAATTAACTAAAAAAATGAGAACTTATATATCTATGTCTAAAAATGAACTTACCTGTAATATCTATAGTTTTCTACTGACCGTAAAGTGTACACTGAATATTATTGTAAAGTAGCTATAATAAAGTAATTTTTGTAATTAATAAAAAATCAGGAATATTTTTTAAGTCACCTCCAATTAATTTTAAGTTATAATTTAAAAAACAACGTTAAAAATCACAAAATCATTGCACTTTAGTTTGTGGTTATAATCAGACTGAAAGCAGGCTCGCTTAGTAAAGATGTTTCAAACTAAGAATAGAACACTGTCCATGAGTGATGTTTATAGATTGTCTCTTCAAAGTTAACCCCACTTTAGTTCTTTCCCATTTTTGTGTTGCACATGTTTGTTTTTTATAAGTTTTTTGACAAAATCACCTGTGTTTTTATTCGTTTTTCAAGATTTGACTCACCGTGAAACGAAATGCCACTACAATCTGGTTATTTGCGTCATAATAATTGTTTTTTGGCACATCTGGCACACTTGCAATATACCTAGTTTAATTTTATACATACATGGAGTATCTCACTAAGTAGTCGGTAATTACGGCGAAATCTGAAGATGATAAACGAGGATTAAGAAGCCTGTTATACGTGGTGTAAACAAAAATACAGTGTACACTTTTTTATGTGACAATATTGCCGATAATGCTAAACTTTTTTAATAAATAAGCTTCTCAGCTTAGTGAAAAAATTATACAACAAAAACATAATTTGACAAATTAGTGGAAGAAAAAAGAAAAGATCTTAATAGATCAGCGCTTTAATCACAGGTACAATATAAGTAAACAATCAAAATGATCATCAATAATTATAAATATGCAAAAATAATTTAATTTAGGTTAGCAGTAATTACAATAATCTGATCATATAAAATTACAATATATTTAATTTTATATCAAGGTTTAGATGAAAAAAAGGTATTTTCAAGAAAGTATATGATTTCTATAACGGGATCATTACTTTTTTTTATTTAAATTAATGTGTATCGGCGGCAATGACCATTGACACAAACAATATTGTGTACAATAATTACAATAAGAACATGTTACTAATTGCTGCAGTTAATCTATAAGCTTAGAACCTATGACTAAATAATACAAGCGTTTTATCACTTATCACTTTATCACAAGTTATAAGTTAAAGCTAAAGTGCATGGAAAACAAGGGGTCATATTCTGTTGAACAACTGAATGTCTTTCAAGAAACCAATTAGGTTAAAGACTTGATCGGGTGAATTTAAAACGTCTTTGATATTTAACTTAAGTTTATGTTGCACTCTGTGTTTTGCCGTTGATTGAATAACCCTATTCAATCAACGGTTTTGCGTACTGGGGACACTCGATCAGGATGTGTTTCACAGTTAATACACTTGAGCAGATTTGACAATTGGGTTTCGGCTCGGACTTCATTAAGTATTTATGTGTGAATCGGGTATATCCTATTCTTAATCTTCGGATGACAGCTTTTTCTTTTCGATTGTTGGAAGTTCAAATTTTTCAACAGTCTGCCGGATCTCATGTAATGCACTCTTGATTGTGTTCCAGTGGGTTTGCCAGGTACGATACTATTGTTGCTTGAAAATTTGCTTTAGGTCATTACGGATTTTAATATATTGGGCTTTTGAGGATTGACTGTTTATACAAGAAGCTTATATTATTTTATCATATGTGGTAACGGCACATCCAACGCCTGCTTCGCTTTTGGAGGCATCATTATTTAAATAATGAAAAATTGTCATTTACGATTTTTTTCTGTAGAGGTGGAGAGAAAACTTTCATTAAAGATTTGCTAAATTAAATTAGACCCTTAATTTATTTAAATAATTATAAATAAAGTTTGAAAAACAAATTTGCATTATAAATAAGTACTATAAATGTTTTATTTTGCAGGGAAAGTTGCTTTATGTTACCAATATAAAGCAAAAAAATTTGGTTGAAAAATATTCAATACACAGGCCTACATTTTTTTTTATGAAGAAGTGTTTTAAGTTTAATAGGTGTCCTATAGTAAGGGGGATGTACTGATCACGAATATGTACTTAGTTTTTTACCAGCACGTCAGGTTTTCAAGAAAAGTGTGTTTGAAATTTTTCATAGAAACTTCCAAAAATACTGAGAAAATATTTATTGAAACTCTATTTAATACATACCTACACTGCAAAATTAAGTTGTTCTTAAAAAAAGAATTCAGTATGATTTGCGTTAGACAATATTTGGTTTTTTTTAAATAAAATATGTTCTCTTTTTCCATGAAAACTGCATTTTGCGCTATTCTTTTTATAGATTTTTGTGATTGAGTCTCTATTCAAGGTTCATCAGTAATCAGCCATCATTCTTATATCCCATCTTCCTTGGTAACGTCTCTTCATCTCCTTTATATCTTGATGGAACCTCTCTCCCTGCTCCTCGCTGACATCTCCAAGATTTTCGGGAAAATAGTCAACGTGGGAATCCAGAAAATGAATTTGACGCTCATATAGCATCCCAGTTTTTTATAATTTTCGACCATATTGGCTACAATTTCCTTACTAGTTTGGAAACTTATTGTTTCCAAGGAAACAGTCTATGACTTCTACGAAAGAACTCCATGCTTCAGATTCATCCTGGGTCATTGTATTCTGGAACAATCTGTCCAATTTTAAGGTTCGAATTTGAGGGCCTACAAAAATTCCTTCTTTTAGCTTTAGAAAGTACAGGAAATTTCTCGCACAGATATTTAAAGCAGTCACCTTGTTTATCTAAAGCTTTGACAAACTGCTTCATCAATCCTAACTTTATGTGAAGAGGAGGCAAAAGAACTGTTTGGGTCAACTAGTGTATTATGTTGCACATTTTTTTGTCCCAAAGTTGGAAAGTTCAGCTTGAATAATCTTTTGAGGTTTGTCTATCTCAGGATTGAAATCGTCTTCATTGGTTTTTTCGTCTGAACTTTCATCTGATGATTGCTGTTGGATGGTGTGAAGAAAAGGTGGAGGAATAGGGATTCCTGGTCCATGAGATACAGGTCGTTTAGCAGAAGGTAAATTAGGATATTGAATTTTGTGTTTATTTTTTGCATTGAACCCCTTGATATCGCAGGAGCAAAAGTAGCAGTCGTTATAAATCGATAAGCTTTCTTTATAAAGTCTGTTATGTTTTGTTGATGCTTTTCTATTGTTAAATCACCACACACGTAACAAAATATATCAGGAATGTTCTTACACTTTCTTGATGACATTATGGCGCGATAAAAGCTCATAAAACAAAATATAACTTGACGCTACAAACAACTGACGCTCAAGCGGCCACTATACAACTGCCGATGCCGTCAAGTCGACGGCATCGGCAGTGTTGCCATTCAAATGAAATTAACATACATAATGTATTAAAATATTAAGAAATAATTTTAATGCAATTTACGAAATATCCATAAGGATTTGTTTGCGCTAGTACAAAAAAGGTTTTTTTTAATTTTGTGAAAAATTTTGACGTGATGGGCTTAAACCGAATTCAGAATCAGCGTACCCGTATTAACTAAGGGCACATGTCAAACTTAAAACACCAAAAATCATGGGGTCTGGGTAATTTATGAGATATTTAATTTGTTAATTAAATGTTACTATTTTTTCAATTGCAAAAACGCGGTCGTTGCCGATAGAGTATACACTTTTATAAGGTCTTATTTTCTTGTTTTTATGTATATTTTCGACAAATTCATTAAGAAATCAAAATTTCAATTATACTCCCCTCCAAAATGGCGTTTGCAAATTTGTTTATAAATTGTTTTTTAAGAAAGTCACGGGGATTAAAAATTTTTAAATGCCCTTTCGATATTCGTGTTCCTGGCAATTTTTCACATATTAAAAAAAATTGCCGAGATAGCTTTTCCAACTTTGAAAATTTATAATTTGTCTATTTATCAATAGTCCATTCGTTAGAGATTTGACCCCTAAAAATCGTACGAACAAGCTCAATTTTACCGAGAATATTAATTTTGAGACTTCGAAAAAGGTGCAAAAAATTTACCACTTTTACCCCCGGGCTTACCCCTAAAACCCTCCTCGTAGGGGGGTAAAAAAAAATTAGCTGAGATAATTTTACAAAAACAAAAACAAAAATGTTTGAAGGGCCACGGGAAAGAACGATCAAAGTTACATTTTGTTCATTTTGTACAAACCGAATTTTAAAGTTTAAAGTCGTTTATTTTGTTTTAGAAAAATTAAATACAACATTTTTAAGTATCAGTTTATTACTATAAGACTTTTTAATGCGCAAATGAAAGAAAAATAGTTTGGTAATTAAATATGTGCTTGATATCTTTAAATTTTTAATTAAGGAGCTGGACTCTGATCTATTTTACGCGTTAAATGTCGATTGGTGGATCGTCGACAAATTCCATATCACTACCTTCATTCGTATCGGCATGGGAAACTAGTCCTTGGTAAAAGGAATACGGGTCTGTCAGGAATTGAATCATTTGCAAAAATCATGCAACTTAGCAGTCTTAATAGGCAGAGGTTTATTATACAGCTTCTTTAATGGAACAGGTGCCATTCTCGTACGTGCCTGATTTTTCGTGGGAACTACCACGGCTGTAAGATCTAGGTGGTAAAATAGTGGTCTTTGTGTAACACAAAACGTGGATGTTTTTTTTTCAATTTTTAGAATCCTGATAGACCTAGTTGCCGTAGGACATTTTGGCACACAAAGATGGAACAAATATTTAGTCCCCGTCTGAAAGTTTACTTTATCGGCAAAGTTTATTACCTTGAATGGTAATGGTTTACTGAACCTATTATTTAATACATCTCTCCAGTCGTCCAGTATTTCCGTACAGGATTTAGAATTCACAAGACTCATGCCCTTATCACATTCTGGGTAAGAGCGTCCACGAATAAGAAATATCACTTTCACTAGGTCGAATAGGTTAAGCTTGTACACTACGTACTGGAGAAAATTTTTGTTTTGACCGCCGCACGAATCACAAAAAATTATTAGACGTATGTTTAAATCCAAAATATGCAAAAGAAAGTGTTCCAACATCATCGGCACCCTTTCGGGTAACACTTTCAGCGTATGTAGTAACTACGTCACAGTATATTGCTAAAGAACTACGTTTAGTAAAAAGGTCGTCGGGACCTGATCGTTATTCTCCGTAAGCTTATATCCTTCCCTTTATTATCTTCTGTACGGTAATCGTTATTGTACAAAGGAAACCATATTTGGGTTCTTTCCGCAAAAAGTTTAAATATGGCGCCAATATCTAAATTCCGACTAAAAGTGGACTCTGATCGTTATTTTCCGTGGCCTTTCGTTTCTTATCACTTTTTGTGTAGAATAAACCGTTCTGTCGGAAACAACACTTGAAGCGACCGTCGATTTTGAATGTCAGTTACATTTGTTTTAAGACATGCATGCATTTGGTCAGATTTGAGAGGCGTATGCCCGATGAACATTTTGCACTTTCATTATTGTACTGAAGTAAGTAGGTACATTTATTTAATACGTGTCTATTTATTTGCCTTAATAATATTAATAAGATATGAGTGAAAGTGAATGTGAAACTCTAGCTATTGCTTGCTTATTAATTGAAGAAGAAGGACAAAGAATGAAACGAATGATAAAGAGATTCTGGGTCCATGATATTTGTAAAAAGAGACTAACGTTTGGAGAATATCATTCATTATTTCTAGATTTGATAAGAGATGACATAAAAAATTTTCAATATTTTCGCATGTCCCATGAAAAATTTTCGACTCTTTTAGAAATGCTGAAACCGATACTAGTTAGAGAAAATACCACATTCAGAAATGCCATTGGACCAGAAGAAAGACTAGCAATTTGCTTAAGGTATGTTTTCTTTTATTAAAAACTGTATTAAACACTATGTTTATAATCTAAAAATAAAAAATCAAATGCCACCTATCTCAAGGAGTAGACTGTGTATGCGGGTTAATACCCACTAAATAGTTGGTGATTGTTCTTGAGGATAATCTTGAACAGAATTGGCACTTAGCTCAATGAAAGTACGTTCATTGTTGAAATGTAATTGAGTATATATTTACGCACAATCTCCTTCTTGGGGTGCGATACCATGACTTCTGGGTTTATCTTGAGTAAGCAATACCTGGCGCTGTAGGCGATACATCTGATAATTTGTAAATCGCGATGCTGTTTCATTGTTCGTGACCATAGAAGAAGTGTTTAGTAGGGCCTGTAATGTCGCAATTTTTGTCTCCACAGCATTCACCATTTGAAATAGATTACCTTTAATTTCTACCTGGTCTTTCAAAGGAAAAGTTTTAACGGTCTGCGCCATATTTATAAAGAAGCTTGTTAAAGTGTCTTTCTGTACCTGTTGACTACGATGAAAAGTTTCAGATTTATTTTGTAAGTAATCCTTTAAAACAGATGCCGCTGATACTTCAGGTGTAGTACTTTTCCGTTTTCTGCGGTTCATGGTCGGTGTAGGCTCACGTGATAAACTAGGAGTTGAAATCGAAGACTTATTTTCCTCATTATGGTCAGTATTTACTTCTGTTTCTTCCTCGACATCTGACTGACCCCCTTGAGAAGAACTTATATTAGTTTGTCTTTTCTCCTCGTCAAAAAGATATGGTACCAAAAAATTTAATTCTTTCTCAAACTTCGCGCTTCTTATTTTTGACACAGCCTGTCCACTTTTTGTCTTACGAAGCTTAAGTGCTTTACGATCACGGATTCTTTTCTGAAAACAAGAAACTTTTCTGAAAAAAAAAATCTAATATTGTACAAACACAAATAGTATAAAGTTGTTTACTACTTATAAAATATTTTTGACGTGACAACGTCTTAAATTAGGTTGTGGCTCGGAGTCATTCATGAAAAAGTGTAACGCCCGCGCTCACGTCTGTTACGATGAGTCACCGAACGAGAGAGAGGCCCGCCGGACCGGCGAATGCCTTGCGTCTCTCTCCCACTCAAACATGATCGGTCCGCTGCGCGCGCAGCACTAGAGAATTAGGCGCGTTGAATCGGTGCGTGCTTGTGTCTCTGTCTTTCTCGAGCGTTCTTGGCGTTCAAGACACATTACAGCAGAAACACTTCCTTTCATTTCATATTTCTCCTATCATCGTCCTATCCTCAACAAAATCACTCAAATAGAAATTAGTTAAGTTTAAGTTTACATGTACAATGTTTTAGTAAACAAAATATATTTCTATAGTTAAAATTTGTGCAATTCTTATTTTCATTCAATTCCTTGTTCCTATTGTGCAATTTAATAATATTCATATCAATAAATATTCTACCGAGAAAAAGACGTTGTCACGTAAAATCTTCGCCCGTAAAACCGACTTTACAGGCAACCGATTTTTTTTTTCAGATTTTTAGCAAATGGAAATTCGTTTCGGTCATTAGCATTTAGTTTTCGAGTAGGAGAACGCACTGAACGAGAAATAATACATTCAACCTGTTTTGCTTTTTAATATTAAGGCCGTATGACACTATGCATTTTCTTGTATCATTTCTTATATCGTTTCTGATATAGAAAGTTATTTATGTTTTCTTGTATCGTTTCTTGCACGTACATATGTGCTCTGTATGACACTATGCAAGTTCTTTTACAGGAAATTGTATGTGATTCGGCACATGATTGGTCGAAATTTTGACACATAAAAATAGAACTGCAGTACCCACAAACCATACATACTCTAGTATGTATGGTCTGTGGCAGTACCTGAGGAGCCCAAGCCAGATGCTACTGATTATTTTTTAAAATACTGTGGTTCAAAAGTGAAAGAAATAGAATGTCCCAATATTAAAACTAAATTGGAAACCACAATTTTTGAAGATATTCAACAGGCTGTAATGGAAGACAGAAATAATAAATAATTTGGTTGTAATAATTTATTTGTTTTTTTTTAATTATGTGTTTGAATGGCATGCTCTTGAAATTCTACTCTCTTATTTGGAGATTAAAATAATCTTTAAACTCATCACGAATTTTTAAAACGGTTATGTATTGTTTTTAGTAATACATCTCCTCCTACTTGCAATAGTTCCGATGCTATTTGATCAAATCCCTGTGATTTATTGTTTTATCAATTGGGCTACTGCTGTTCTAATCTTAGTTATTGTTGGTGGGCACTTTTCTCTGATGTCTGCTTGGTCTAATTGTATATCAAGGTTCTCCTCCAGCCGCCATTATGACAGAAGTTTTACGTTTTTGCGCACAAATTGGCGCATTTCTTGTACAAGAAACTGCAGCGGACACCAATTCTTGTATCGTTTCTGATATAAGAACTATACGCTTGTATGACACTATCCATTTTTTTGTTATCTCAGAAACGATATAAGAAATGATACAAGAAAATGCATAGTGTCATACGGCCTTTAGACAGTTATATTTGTTAAACATAATTTTGCTTACATATAAAAATTAACATGTATTTAAATCAATAGATCATACTTACAGCACTAGAAGAAAAGTTCATGACTGTCCAAATTACTAGTGCTTATAAATCAATTGGAAAACACAATTTCACATACTTTATTCCTAGAATATTTAACTATTTGCCCGAGATCTATAAAATCTACATGAGAAAAATCAACTCATTCAACATGATTAAATCCATTTTTATAAAATTTCTTAAGAACACTGGATCAGAAATTTTGGATGTGATCTTCTTTAATTAAATTTATCATACAACTAATACTATATATGTACTTAATATACGTTGTAATATTTTATATTATCAACCTGATAGTACTGTAGAACAAATATTTTAATAGTTTAAATGATGTAATCCTTGAGCACACCTCTGGTTCATCAGGGAATTTCTTTTTTGTTTATTTGCTAACAACTATTATTTGTTTGACACAATATTTAACTTAGAACTAATTTGTAATTCTATTACATTGAACTATTATATTGTAGCATTGTTTTATATTGTATAATGGGAAGTAAATAAACATTATTATTATTGCTGTTAATGTATGACAATCTTGTTCTAAATATCTTAAAAATTTATGTTCCAATGGTTTTGAAAAATATTTGGTTCTCGCTGAAGTAATAGGTACAGAACCGATCTTTATACAAAACGGATCCGCCGTAGAAAGAGACAGCATGATTATGAAGCTTTTGATGATGATATTGATGCGAAACAACATTTTAAAATTAATGTATTCAACATATTAATAAATCAAATTAAGTCTTCATAGGTAGAACGTTTTGAACATACCGATTATTTTTTGAATAATTGTGGACTTTTATATATTTTACAATAATTGTAATTTACAAATGAATCTAAATAATGATGAATGGCGCAAATATTAGGGTAAGGTGGAGTAATTGGATCATGATTTTACAACAAATCTGCGTTCGGCTCAGATTTTTAGTTACCGAATGATCAAAGTATAAGTAAATTTTAAACTATTTGTATAAAAACATGACCTTTATTTAATACTATTTAAATGTATGGAACCTTAATTTGATTGAAAGTATTACAGTAATAATAAAATAAATAATAAAATTGTACGTACGGTGGGTCCAATTACCTCAATTAACAGGGGTAACTGGAGCAGCCAGCCTAAAATCTCATAGTAGCTGGTAGAAATCATTGTGGGCTATCGGGGCCTGACTGCATATCTTTACACTTTTCAAAAAAACCTCAAACAATAATTTAAATTGAGCGGATTTGAAACCAGACTCAATGTAAGGGTATCGTCTCGTATAGAAGATAAGGTTTATGAACAAAGTATACACAGTTTGCAGCTAACAATTGTATTTAATGCCATTACATTATAGAGTTTCTAAACTTACATTTAAAGAGTTTATTAAAACTGAACAAATCAAAACTAATATATAAATATATTCCTAAACAAAATTCTTCATGAAACAGAAACTGCAAATTGAAAAATAAGATTAGTAAAGGAGCGTTTATAATCTCATATAATGTCCCACAAATGCTGAAATTATTTCACATGAAAAAACCCTCTTTTAGAAATAATTTTTGGTTCTTCAATTGCACCAATAACGTCATCCCAATCGTATTTTCCAATATCTGTTTTATCTGGCCACTTCCAAGACTTCATTTTCTCCAAAGACTCCAAGATTTCTGCATCTATGAAATTGCAACCTGGTCATCTGTAAAGCTTAAGATTTTTCCTGGAAAATACTCTTCTTCATACTTAAAGATTACATATTCACCAACTTTTTTGACAATTTGTTTAAGACCTAGTTCCTGAAAATTTCCACAGGTCTGCTGATCAATATTATTACAGAACATTTCAAATTTCTTTTCGCTATCTAAATATCTTTCATTTTCTTCTACAACGTCTTGCAAATCAACATCATCACTACATTCTGATATAAAATCAAAACTGTTCTTTTTCTTGTTTTTTAAAAAGCTTCGTATATGCGTATTTTTTTTTAGCTTTAGCTAAAATGGCCTTTATGGCCTTTCTTTTTATATATTTTTTTTTCAATTTCTCTCATTTTTTCTTTCTCCTCCTGTTCTTTTTTTATTAGATAATATTTGCAGGTGATAATTTCACAGTTAGTGACCTTTTTTTTTGTTTCTTCCCTGAATTATGTGGCCTTTTATCTTTTTTCATCATTTTTAACAATAATTCCTCAAATGATCTACGTGTTTGTAAAGAAGGTCCAATTGGCGAGACAGGGCTTTCTTTTTCTACTTGAACTTCGTTTGCAGAACTAGCTTCTGTTCTTTCAACCATTCCAAAGTAGTCTTTTTGATTTTCAGTGGCTATAACAGGACTCGCATCTGGTTGTAGTGCTGCTGAAGATGTAGGCCTACTGTCTTCTGATTGTACTGTGGCTGAGAAAGGGATAGTTATTGAGTGTTCGACATTCAAAGAAGCAGTGGCTTTCAAGTGTACTGTAGTTGGATGGGGAAGATTGATACACCCGTGATGCACCCCGTGTCGTCTTGATGCCATTTCTAATATCCACAATTATCCTATCAAGGTTTTCCGTGGTATATGAGGAACCAGTACCCCTCTGAGTTTTTCTTATGTATGTTCGTACCATTTTCTAAAACAAAAACAGTCTAATATAACCTAGGCTTTGAAAAAGTAAAGGATCTGAGGGGTAACTGGACCAGGCCCTGGCCCAGTTACTCCGGATATGGGTCCCAGTTACCCCGAAAGAGCAAAAGCACTCGAGGTAACTGGACCACCCATTCTAACCTCAAAACTAATAAAATAAAGATGCAAAACTAATTCAAACATTGTTAATAGTATATTAATTAACACTTTTACATTAAAATACATGGTAAAAACACTTAACTTATGTTTATATGTGCAAAAATATATGTAAAAATGTGCAAAATTTGAGAAGGATCGGTAAAGTAGTTTTTGAGATACAGTGAACACCGATTTGAAAAGCAAAGCAAGATTACCCCTCCGCCCTCATACATCACCTGTCGAACATTCACCTGTCGAACACTTCGAAATAGATTTCGTCTCATTTTATGTTTCGTCTCATCCCTTGTTGTTGGAGGTAGTTTATCAATTTCATTCTTAACGTAACTCCAAAAAAATGAGTGCATTTTATTAAATTCTGGTGATCTGGGTGGTCACACTACTGGTCCATTTCTTCCAATGTATCTATGAGGAAACTGATCGTCAAAATTGGTTATAACTTTGTAAATACCCTATATAATATAATAAAACTTTATACTGTCGTGATGGAATGTAAAAAAAAGAAGTTCCAGAAGTAGAACGGATCCAAAAAAAACATGACAGTTTCAACTTCAACAAGAAAAATATACCTTCGGAATTAGAAAACTGAAAAATGCTCACGTACTTAAAAAAAACAAAAAGAAAAACTTTTGATCATGAATAACAGTGCTAAGAATGGGAGAGATACATCAGTGACTTTTTTGCATTATGCTACCTGTGAGACCAGTTCGACAGAGGTCCCAGTATACTGAAATCAGAAGTGAGAAAACAAATACAGTAAGCCAAAAATAATAAAGCACCTCGTCCAAATCAAATCCTTGCTGAACTACTTTTACTTTTGAACAATCAAAACATTACCTACTTAACCACGTTCTTTAAAAAATTTTACAACGAAGGAAAAATACCAGATGATTGGTTGGAGTCACTGTTTTTAACATTACCAAAGAAAAGCAGACTCACCAAATGCAGCGACTTTAGACTAATCAGTTTGGTGAGCCACACACTTAATATGCTTTTGAGGAAAAAATCAACCTGTCAAAACCGCTACATAATAAGCAGCTAGATGAAAAAGTTTAACTTATTTTTAATTGATGAGATAAAAAACAACATACCTATACAGCCAGTTAAACTGTTAATTTATATAATAATTAAAAGCTTTTTTAAAATCATTTTGGTTCTACATTGCGGAGTTTATAATAATAAAAGGCATCGATTCTGGGGGCGGTACCAATCGCCCGTTGTTTCTAGCGGTGCTATTGTTTTAATTCGTTAGTGTAAACCAGGTAAAACTTTTTACTTACTAATTGATTTTAAGAACCTCCTTTTTATTTTACGATTTGTCACAAAGTATAAGGAATGCCCAACTTCATGATTCATCAAGAATTTATTGGCTATAAGCGTTTTGGAAGGTTTGGCCTGCATATTTCTACTTTTTGTAAAAGTTTAATTACAGTAAACGATAAACTGGAAAAAGGCAGGCCTTACTTTTTACTTCTAGCAGATATTACTTATATTACTGAAATATTAGATGTAATTATTGTTGGAATTGAATAATTGGTATCAGAGCATCAGGTTCATCCCTCTCATTAGGTAGCAGCAAGCATTCGTTGTGTATTAATTCATATTTTTATGCGTTATTTTCAGCAAAATATTAATTATGTTGAATAAAAATGTATATGAAAACCGTAAATATCGATGAGTGGTCTACGGGGTAAAAAGGTTTGGGAAACACTGGTTCAAAGGGATAAAGTCTAACCGACTGTGCGTGAAATAAGTATGGCTGTTCCATGTTGATATCCTTGGTCTGTTTCTCCGTGGTAATAAATGTAACCTTCCTTTGTTTTATGTTTTTATGATCCAGTATGTTTATATTGATATGTAGTATATAACTCAGCTCCAGTATGTTTATATTCATTCAAGTCATGTCTTGTCATATATTTGCATTTTATCTTGGCTTCTTTAATTCTCGATGTTAGGTGACGGAGGTATTCTTCGCACCCTCTCCTCATTTAAGGGAGAGATGGACGCAGGTTATCAATTACCCCACAGTATATGGAGATCACTTAATACACAGAATTGACAAAATTATATATAAATAAATGTAATATAAAAATTGTTTACGTGAATTATGTAGACGTCTAAATTATGCAGTAGGCACATAATTGAGATGAGATCTGTATTGTTGTTTGCCTAACTAACATATCCGCTAGTTTATTATTGTTTTTTCGTAAAACCATCTCGTCTAAAACTGAAATGTTAAATTCTTTTACTTATATATGTTTTTCAACGTCAGTTATTACTTATAAATGAACAAAAAATGTATCCAAAGCAAATTATGAAATTGGACTAGAATGTATTACAAATGACAGTGTGACGTACTGCTAATGTCAGAGAAAGGTCACAGATTATACAAATATCTAAACGTATTTAAACAAAAGTAGAAGGATTTCCCCCCTCTTTTGAAGCTCTCTTCTTTTGGTGAAGGGGTGTCCGGTTTTATATCAAAGAACTTTCTATAATTAATTGCTCCTGTTGTTAATATACCACTAGAAAACATTAAGAGGCAAGGTAGGCCAAATATTGAAATAGCTTCATTCAGAAATCTACTTAAACTGATCACCTGTTGTACATAACCTAAAACAATGTTACTATTCACGTTCGGTTGATTTTAACAGTGATCCTTTTTTACAGAAAATGCATCCAGAAGAAGTAAGCAGCGTTTGGTTAAACAGGAGATTCTATGAAGATGCCGAAATCGCTCATTACGAAAACTTGACAAAAGTAAGTCGTAAAAACTATTTTTGGTCAAATAGTGACATTTTATTGTTCATCAAATGTTGGGTGCATTCTGAAAAAATTAACACTCTGTTCAACATGCCTTTTAATACACTAATTGATTCATTAATTTTGTACTAATGTCTTTAGATACACTATATAAAAGTTACAAAGATTAAACAGATGGTAAGATAATCAAGTTGCAGTACATATGAAGACTATTTCACCTAATTCTGAAAATAAATTAAACACTTATTAATAATTTTGATATGTACAGTTAAAGTTAAAAATTGCTATATGTATATAAAATAATATTCTGAATAATGCTGATTATATGACAGCAGCTGTTTGTAATCCAAGTATATGCTTGGAATATATTAAGTAAAAAATTTTAACAAATAAAAAATTGTTGAGTTTAATTGTTTAAGCTGTAAACAACAAATATTTGTAATTATTGTGTTAAAACATTAATTTTTTGTTGGATTTAGCTAAAAAAGTATAAAGAAGAATGTTTTGTTTTTGTGCAAACCAATGAGTTAAAAAAAGTTCAACTATCTCAAAAACAGTTTTGGCATATCTAAAATTATTAGTTGCCTTCATCGTAAAAAAACTACACAGATAATATTACCCACCAACCTAAAGGAACCTAATCTGAATTATATATAATATTAATTAATAAAATGGTAATTTGAAAAAGTTGAAAGTATAAAAATGTAGTTTTTGAAATAATACTGCTATAATTTTCCTAAAAATCTTGTGAAACTTTCCTATTTTTCAATGTAAACTGTTATGTTACTTAAAAACATATATTTCTCACAAGAAACTGTATTTTGTATAACTATGGCTCCACTGATCAGGATGATCTATATACAGCATGTAATATCAGTGTTATTGCTGTCATTTTATAGTAATCAGAGGTGAAAATATCTTTTTAAATGAAAATACATCATAAAGATAGATAGATAAAGTACACAGATACTTACAGAACACTATGCCACTACGTCTCACAGTGCGAGAATCACTCTACAGTTTTTAAATGTAGTAAACATTCCTTTTAATGGATTGGCCAGCATTGAGATTGAGTCTAATGCTGGCCAATCTGTGAAAATATCTTTTTAAATGAAAATACATCAAAAAGATACATAAAGTACACAGATACTTAAAGAACACTAACATAAATGCCAAAATTAAAATAAATGATACTCCATTAGAAAGAGTGGGATACCTGGGATCATAACAGTCTCTGGAAGATTCTCTGTAGCCTATCTTTAAGTATCAATATGTGCATAAGAATTCTTAGATGTTCTATCTTAAGTGTCCTAAAAAGAGTTAGAGGCATTCGAAATGTGGTGCTATCGACATATGTTATAGGTCTCATATATACACCATACAGCTAACGTAACTATTCTTGAGAGACTAACAAAAGACAAAAGAAAATTATTAACACCATAAAGAATAGAAAATTTGCTTACTTCTATAGTTAATTCTACAAGAGAAGATTAAGGGCTAGAGAGGCTCTGGCTTTCGAGCTGCATAGAATAGAATTAGATGGGTTAAATGATCATTTAAATAGTATATGCACAAAAGTTATAAAGATTGTTGTAAAGTTTCTTTTGGTTATTAACTAATTATAGATTCAAGGTAACAAGTAGCTGAAATATTGTTTATCTTAATTTTATGATAATTCAAGAATTCTTTTAACTATAAACCTAGTAAATATGTATTTTTATTGCTGTATGTTGAATAAAATTGGGTATTGAAAATATTTTCTTTTGGTGCAGGCAGCTTTAACCCCATTGGCTGGTGAAGTAGCAAAAGCTCGTCAGAGGTTAATCGAAAGTAGGGACACTTTTACAGTGAGTAAAATTACCCTACAGTATCAGTAATAACACAATAAGCTGTAACTAGGCTATGAAAATAATTTTTAGATTGCAACAATGAACTATGAATTAAAATCAAGACTATATTTTTATGACATTCCCCTAATTGCAGCTTCCTATATAGCTGATGATCACTTCAATTGTTACAAGGTGAACTATGACAAGTATTATTTGACTCATACTTAAATAACTCTGTGAAGAAAATTGTTTGTGTTCATAAATTTCATTAAATGAAATATTTATCTCTCATTTTCTCACAAATAATAACAAGTTTAACTATGTTTCAAAATGTAGGTTTGGTTTGACCCAATTTTCATAATTTTGATTCATTGACACTGATATATTTAAATGTTGTACAATTTAATGCTCTTGCAACTATTATTTAATAGCTAGTATTCCTTACATAAAATAACCCAGTCTTTTATATCAAAACAAATAGATTCTAGCTGGGAATGGGGAATGCTGCGTCATTCCAATTTTCCAGATTATTCAAAGCAGTTGACATGTCCCATATGTTCACATAGCTTGTCTTTCAGTAGATGATCTCTTGTACACCAGGTAAAGCCATGAACAATGACCATGCTCTAAATGCAGCACTTTACCTACTCTATCCCTTTTGGGAGTTTCTAGATCTATATATCACTTCATTTAGTCTCTTTTTAATTTTATATTGACATTTTCATTGTCTTTGAAGTTTATAAATTATATAAGATGGACTTCATGACCCAACATCAAAAAAGCTGGGTCTGGCCAGTGTCTTTATTCATAGATGATCAGAAATAAATATACTGGTCCCAATCTCTTTGATATTCAGATACAACTTTGGAAAGATGGCCCATCATTCCATTCATTATCTTGACTATTCCATCTGACTGGGGATGCATGAGTTGTTGTTCTGGTCTTATTGGCAAATGTTTTCGAAAAGTGCTGATTAGAAATTTCGCCTTTAGTCTTAGTGGATTTCTAGGGGAACATAAATTCCAATTTTAACATCTAGTACAGCTCCAAGTTTTTTCAGAAGGTCCATCTCCTATATAAAGTGTCTGAGGTTTCAGCAAGTAATATATTTTGTGTATAATTGTAATCTGGCCAGTACATACCAGCATAGTAACTTCTCCAAATGTTCTAATTTTCTCACCAGTAGCTGTTCTAGTTGTACTGATACCAGTGATAATCCAAGATGGAGTCGTATTATTCTGTATTACCCCTTTAATGCTCTAAATATATTTGAGCATGAATTAAAACAAATTATTTTTTGAAAATACACATGCCAACATTAATTGTGAGGTATAGTGACAATTAAAGTGATCCTCTCCTATATATATGTTGAATATTTTTGTAGTATTAATACGAATTGTAACACATATGCATCAGTAGTTTATTAATTCAATAATTAAATATATTGTAGATATTCCCTTTTGAAAGATGCTTTAAAACTTTGCTCCTACTTATTGTAATTTTTCTTGTGCAGAAAATTTTATTTTTAACTGTTTTGTTGGAACTGAGGATGTTAAGTATTAGTATTAATAAATAATCGTTATTCAAACTTAACAAGATAACGTGGATGAAAATGTGGAAAGTATAGGTGGAGAGAAATTTTATAAAAATCTACTGACTATATGGATAGTTATGCTCACATGATGCAGATATAGTCTGGTAAAGCCAGAATCGGCTAAAGTAACACCAAAAAGGCATAGATATGTTCTCGCCAGAAAAATTTAAGTACTGCCTTACTAGCCATGGATGGTTTACATATTTCACTGCAGGTTCATGTTCATCGACGACACATTTGTGAATATCTCTAGTTAATTAGTTGCATGCTTTTAACACATCTATTCTTTATTTATGTTATATTAAAATTGTTGCAAATTCTTGCTTTTTATGACGTGTCATTCTGCCTCTGACTAATATTACTAAATAAAAATTAAAGAACTAATCAGTATTGTAATTTTAGTCAAATATTGATTCCATAGACACCGGAGCAATCAAATTCATGGAGAAGAAAATAGTCGAATATGAAAAAAGTAAGTAACAATGAATTATATTTTTTGTTTGATTTATAACCAGTATATATAGACCAATCAATTAAAGGTAAAAAATAAGAATTTTTTCGTCATAACTGTGTTTCTGTATATCTTGTTCATAACTGTGTATCTTGTTCAGTTTCCAGTCAAATTCACGTGAGAATACTTACGATGAGGGAGTGAAATCTCGAATAAGGAAAATTTTCCATTATTTTTTTGGAAAACATACTACCAACCGTCAACAGCATAATGAACAGAGTGAAGAATGATAAGGAACTACCAGCTTTTTCAAAAACTACATTTCGTAAGTTACCAAATGACATGGGTTTTGAATATGGTAGAAAAGGTAGAGATTCAATAATGATGGAAAGAAAAGATATCATATCCTGGAGACACAAGTACCTCAGACAGATAAAAACATTGAGGAAGAAGGATAATGTAAACCTTGTTTATACCTATGGGTCTTGGACTAACGTCAGTGCTTCAGTCAAAAAGGAATGGAGGGACACAACTTGAAGAAACCACGAGATGTCTTCATAAAAGGGCTCTACTAGACTGAAAGCTCCAACCCAGAGATGTCCTGGGTTTATTGTTTTTCATGCTGGAGGCGTAACTAGTTTTGTGGCATGGGCCAAATTAACTTTCTTGGTCAAGAAGGAAACCGCTTAGTTTCCCAACTAAGTTGTTACCAACTTTTTTAATTTTTAGTTTTATGAAAAAAATAATTCTTTATAATAAGTTCTGAAAGATCTAAAACCTAAAACAGAATCATAAGATATTAAATTTTTTTAGCTGTATACGCGGATTTGTCAAAAATATGAATTCTATGTTCATATTTTTTGACACACCGCGTATATATATACTTTATTTATAGTATATATACTTTATGTATAATCTAAATAAATTATTTTCTTCTTTTTTAGCCATTACTTCTCTTGTTCAACGAGTGAATGCCTTAGAATTAAGAGTAGCTACTTTGGAAAAATCAGACAGTCAGAGCAAACCCGTAAGCCAAATCAATATACAATCAGTACCTTCATCTAAGCCTGTCGCTAATGATGATGACGACGACGATGTCGATCTTTTCGGTTCAGATTCTGATGAAGATGATGAATCAGCAGCCAAAATCAGAGAAGAGAGACTCAAAGCATATGAAGCAAAAAAATCAAAAAGTAACTAATAACAAAAGATTACCAAATATTGTTTTAAAATAAATATTTTTTAGAACCTGTATTGATTGCTAAATCCAATGTCATCTTGGATGTGAAGCCTTGGGATGATGAGACTGACATGAAACTAATGGAAGAAAATGTCAGAAAGGTTGAAGCCGATGGACTTTTATGGGGTGCAGCTAAACTAGTCCCTCTAGCGTATGGAATTCAGAAATTACAAATCTCATGTGTTGTAGAAGATGAAAAAGTTTCTATTGATTGGTTAACAGAACAGCTGCAAGAAATAGAAGATTTTGTAAGTTTCCTTTGTGAATATGTGATAAGTTGAGTAGGTTGTGTGGAGTCGTAAGACGTTTTACTGTTTAACTGTTTTACTCTTTGTATGAACTCTGAAATTATATCAGTTTTCATTTATGATTTCAATCTGAAATATTTGTCTAGTCCGAAGTGCTTACTAACGTCATTTGAGAAAGTTTGTACAGCTTTTAGCATCTTATCTAGGTGATTTTAGGTGGAAGCCATTAATTTTAGTATAATAACTGACCTACTAACTTTATTTGTTAATATTAATATTGTTATTATACTGATGACCATTTTTTTTTTTTTTAGATCCAAAGTGTCGACATTGCAGCATTCAACAAGATCTAAATTGTGAAATTTATTTATTGAATTTATATTGATTCTTTATAATTGATTCTTTTTAATTGATTCTTTTTAATTGATTTGGTAAATAAATTAATTACACTTATACTAGTATTTCATTCCTTACTTCCCTTCTTTTGCTTCAAATATTGTCGATGTATGTAAATGACTATAGACTATAAGTGGATAAAGGTGCCATGTCACATTTTGTGAAAAAATGAGATAGTGCCCTTTTTTAGACTTCCCTGGTATATATGCAACTTTTAAATTCGACTCTATTTTTAAAAATTTTAAGGTTAAAAAGATATTTGAGTGATAAATGTGTCATGTCACATAACTTCTACTAGATTTAGAGAATAGAGGTACGTCACAGTGAATATTATATTTTCAAAGCTCCTATATTAATATTACAGTTACTATTCACATTGGTATTGAGATATTGTTTATTTCCAGATACAAACGATAGTTTTCAAGAAGCTGCTACATCATCCAGTAATATAAACGAAAGTTTTCAAGATGTTACGTCCATTAGTGAGTATTATCTATGCAGCGATGAAAACGATTCTGATGACTCGGAAAATACTGGTAAATATAATAAAGAAAATATCGAGGAGGTTAGGCGTAACTGTTTCTCTACAAATGTGGCAACATTGCAAGTCATACAAATTACTGAAAATGAAACGATTTCATTACCCAATAAACAAAATATACGACACGTCACTGCTAATGGTATAGACCAGACTTTTTTAAAAACAAAGTTGTTTACACTAAAACCAAAAGTATCCAAAAAGCTACCACGTAATCCAGGGGAGTGGAAACGAAGAAAAGCTGCAAAACTAAGGCAAATGTGTCAAGAATATATTTCGCAAACAGGAAAAGGAAAGAAATCAAGCTTGGAGTACTTTGTACAGAGCAGTGTCATCTGAACTGTACGAACAAGTTCAATATAGAGGATAGAGAAATGTTTTTCAGAAAAGTTTATGCTTTGGGTAGGAATGCTAAAAGTACTTTACTGTTTAAAAGTATTACAATGCAACCAGTAGTTCGTCATAGTTCTAATACAAGATCATCAAAAAATTACACCAAATATGGGATAACACACAATAAAAAGGTAATAAAAGTGTGTAAAACTGCCTTTTGCTCTATATATGAAATCGGCCGAAAAAAAGTTGAAAGACTACAAAATTTACTAAAGCTTGGCCAATCTATACCGTCACCTGATCAACAAGGACATCATGAAAATTTGAAAATCGTCCGCACAAAATAAGTGATGATGTGGACAACTGCATTGAAAGACATATACAAAAGGATCCAGCTGAAAATTCGCATTATTCAAGAAACAAAAATGCGTACAAGAAATACCTTTATCCTCTGCTCAATGTAAATAAACTGTACGAACTGTATATACAAGACTGTAAAGAACAGAACTTGGATAATGCATAAATGGTTAAAGCTTCTTTCTACAGACACATTTTTGAAACTAAGTTCAATTTATCTTTTGGCTATCCGAGATACTTGTAGTGTATGTGACGCTGGACAGAACTCGTTAGAGCATAGAGAAAACTGGGAATTTGCTTACCAACAATTTGAAATGCAGGTACCATTTATTACAAAAAACATATGCTATATAACAATGGATCTCCAACAGACCATGCCATTGCCGAAGTTGTCTACATCAAAGGTTTTTTACTTGAGGCAAATGTGGATGTTCAACTTCGGTATCCATTGCAGGAAACATTCAGGACACAAATCCTATTTTTTCACATGGACAGAGAATATTGGTAATAGAGGCAGTAATGAAGTTGGAAGTTGTCTGTTGCGGTTTTACTAATTATTAAAAGAAGAGAATCCTGAAATTGACCATTTGATAATATGGTCGGATTCATGTACAGGCCAAAAACAAAAACTTTTTATTACTTGCTTGTATCAATATTTAATTTTAAATAACAGATTCAAAATAATTGAACATAAGTATCCCGAAGTAGGACACAGTTATCTCGATTCTGATCGAGATTTTGGTCGAATTGAGAAAGTACTTCGGAAGCATCAAAATATTTTTACACCAGACCAATACCGTGGAATCATCACTTCTGCTAGTACTGAAGACAGTGTGTGTCTAAATATGGAGCATTTCTTTTTTGATTTCGAAGCACTTCCAGCCATGCTTCATTTAATGAAGAGAGTGACAAATACAATTTACGAAAAAGTTAATCTCCGGGATAACGTTAAATGGAGTCGAGTAGAAAAATTTGGCTATTATTTTTATAAAACCTGTTTAGATCCATCCACTCCATATTTGGAAGTGGATCTACATAAGAAAGGTAGGTACATCTCAAATTGAACCTGAATCTATTACATTAATACAGCAGCCCAGATGCGGGGGTATTACAACTGAGAAAATGTCCAATTTAAGAGATCAACTCAAATTTATTGATCCCGACTATAGATGGTTCTATGAAGAGGTTTTAGAGCAAAATCAGAACAACCTCAAGACCAAGAAGTCAAGGAAATCGTGCTAGTTTAGATTAAATTAGTGTTAAAAATGTTTTATAAAGAATAATATGTATTATGTTTAATAAAGAATAACTTACTTTCACATCTGTATAACTCCTTTATTCACAATAAATCATATAAACTTTTTCTTTGTAGGTTAATGGATAACGGTTTTATGTGCACAAAAAATATTTTTTTCAAGAAATTTGTATCTTGAAATATTTCTGAAGCATATCACAGACAATACTTTACACTCATTTAACTAATAGAGTTTTACCAATTTCAATCTAAAACATAATAGAAAAGTTCCAGATCAAAATGTATTTTATCAATTTACTGAGAACTAAAAAAATGTGACATACCACCTTTATCCACTTATGTCTTCAATTATATATCAGCCTTTTATTAAACAAATATATTATATAGGAGGAAATATGTATAGGACCAGGAATAATATAATGTTTTTTAAACAACTTAAGACAATTAATAGGTCCAGATCTGAACCGGACTACTTATATTAAAGAATTTTTACAAATTGTATGTACTACTATGCTCTTCCTAGCGCTAAAAAAATGTCTAAACAAATATGTGGGATCTGCCATAATGCAACTGAATTCGGACATCGGATTATATGGACTAACAGAAATGCAAAATATGCATACAGTATGCTCAACTTAAATAAAATAATTAAATTTATCAATATCAAAACGTGAAGATGTATAAGAGGTGAAATTATTTCATCAATTACAAATTTTGTGATAAGCCCTGGAATGTTGATATACAAGAGCCAGTATTTTTCAGTTTTTTAATTAGCAATTTATAGAATTCGTCCTAGGTAAAGGGGTATAAAACCATTTTTGTTGTGGCCCATGGGTCCAATGACCCAATAAAAATGTCTCTGGGCTTTTAGTCTATTAAGATTATCAGGAGATCTATAGCAGCAGTTTAACAATACATACCTACTGACGTTCTATTCAAATATGTTTTAGCTGAAATACCATTTATTTCAAAATGTTTATCAAGGCGTATTACATTACAAGACAAAGTATTTTTTACCCAGATCGCAGTATCACACCAATACCTGATATACAATCATGAATGATAACGCTGAAAGGGCCCATATTTCAGATAAAAAAGAAAATTTATAGAATTAAATCCTACAATGCCATTTAATAAATCATTGATTTTATCAACAAGCAAACTTTACATTTAAACGTAAAATAATATATGCTTTAGTTTGTTTTTTTTTTAATTGTTTAGGAATTTCCATTATATTGTTTATTATTAACGATTTTGTTCTTGCTATTACTGAAATACATCAGTACTATAGTAAACCTGAAGTGGATAATACGTTTTTATAGAGTTTTAACAATATGGAAGGAGAAAATAGTCACGGCAAACGTTGGCAAAATTTTTCGGAAGGTGAAAAAAATTATTATATACAATGTGTATTGTGGACTCCGTGAAAGGAATGAAAATATGTTGGTCAATGACTTTATAACTAACGATTTGACTAAAGTGTCTACAAGAAGTGTTCACCGAAGTCTAAAACAATTTAAACAACGTGAAGTTAAGTCGGATACGTCTGTTGAAAAAATTGAAACCATAGGAAGAAAACGTATTTAGCTTAAAGAGGATATTAAGTATGCTATTTGCATAAAATGCCGTGCTTTATTTTTTCGAAATGAATTTCCAACCTTAAACAAAGTCGCAGCCGAAATAAATTCGGACGATTTAGTACCCAAAATATCAAAACGTGTTATTGCGAACATTAGGGCAAATGAAAATTAAATGTATGAGTAGAAGTAGGAACAATCTTGAAATGAAAGAGAAGGTATTATTTTGTGGCAGAGACATTACTTGAAAAACTTGGCTAAATCAAGGCCATGTCTCAAAGGTATGGCAAGATTTTAAAGTTGGAAACCGTCGACAAACCTTATTGAAGGGTTATTTTTAACACACATAGGCAGTGATTCGGTTTTTTTTTTATAACGGCTTGTTACTCTTCGAATCCAAGAAAACCAATGACTAGCATGAAGAATATAATAGTGCAATATTCTGTTGATAGTTAAGAGGTTACATAGAGTAAGGTGTTTATTTAAAAACCTCAATTGCTTTTTAATTGGGGTAGCAACCCCAGTGGAGTCTTACGTAGCCATGTGATTAATTCCTTAAACATAATAGTTTTTAATTATCAAAGATGTAACTCAAAGTTAATCAAACTACATTTAAAGGATGTTTACCGACATTTTAGTGGCTTCCAACATGTAAATCCAGATAGCACTGATGATGGAATAGTTATTCCGAAAACGTTTTCTGATGTAGCCCGATGGGTTTTTATTATTATACCTTTTATAAAGGAATTTTTTAAATAAAATTTTTGTGATACATGATCTACAGCCAATTACAGGAATTTAGTTTCCTTGCGGGCTTTTTATTTATTTATAATCTGATTGTATTAACAAAAATAATGTTTAGAGATATCGAATCTAAAAACACATATCAGTGTTGAGTAGCTTCAATAAAAAAAAATCGGCGTAATTCTGAAAAATTAAAATAAAATCCTGATTCAAATCATGAAATTTTGCCTCTTATTTTTCTAGAGTTGGTAGCATTGACAGTTCTTTATATGACAAACTTGATATCGTACAATTAATAAAACTCATTTGACATTACCGAATTCTGATTCTGAATCTGAAATCTGAATTTGTTTCATAAACATCTCGTCATAAAAAAGAAACGCATTTTTTAAAAAATGTTTGTTACAAGAATACTTAGACCAGCAACTGTGCAGTAAGTATAATTTGATAATAAATACATAAGTATGAGAATTAATAATATAGACGGCGACATACACCTGTAAAAATTACTAATTACGTAATTTTTTCAAAAAAAACTATTTTAGGAATGTCCGATTCATGTCACAATTAGGAGACCTAGGAAGCGGTGCCGGCAAAGGAGGCGGTGGAGGTGGTTCTATTAGAGAAGCCGGTGGTGCCTTCGGCAAGCAAGAAGCGGCAAGAGAGGAGGAATACTTCTACAAAAAGGTTAGATGCACTGTATATTTTACGAATTTTATAGATTTCGAAGTCTCTTTATTATCATAATCTTGACTGTACAACTGAGGTCTACAACTATAGGCCATTTCCCTTTTTGTGCCACTCCACTTATTTAAACAAATTGAGTACCTAACAATAAGGTGATTATAGTTACACAATTTAAAATTGTATATCTTTATATTTGTACAGAATCCAGACCACTAGTGTATATGAGAACAAGCAGTAGATAATCAATGTCTTGTATATGCATATACAATTATATTTGTACTTATTATTTCTCACTTATTGTGTTTAGTTAATGTGGGTACTCAGCTAGATAAAGTACTTGATTGTTTTAAATTATATTCATTAAAATCAGGTTGTGATCATTTTTGTTTGTTTGTAAGCATATCATGTCTGTTTCTTGTCTATTCTATTTTTATAGCGTTCTATGAGTTATTAGACCAATTTTATTATCTATTGTGAACCTAATTACATTTTGAATTAAGTCCAAATTTTTTACTCAAGGTAAAACCTAATCAGTTATCAAAAATCTATAAGTATGCTTAGTCTTCCTCTATGCCCTCTGTGTCTATCTTGATCCATCCAGAAGTGATTTGATATTTTTCCTCATACAAGATGCTTGGTAGTATTTTGTAAGATGTATTTAGAAAGAGTACCTCTATAATTATTACAATTTAGTGTCTTCCTTTTTATGTTTTAGTAACCCATTTCCTGGACTGGTGAAAAGTTGATTTAATAATAATTTATTTATGTGTAACTGACTGTCATCTGTGATTCTAGAGTTCTAACAGGAAATTATGCTTATTGCTATTTTTTTCAAGAGTCATCTGTTATAAATGGGTCATATTCAATATATTGCCATTTAATTTTATTTTGGGTTCCCAAAATGGAGGTGTGATACTTTTGAGCAAAAGTATGAGATAATTATTTCTAAAATATTTTATTTTTTTTTACTCCTTAAGCTTTAGAATATTCTTTGCTGTAAATAGGAAGAGTTGAAAGTTAGTAGGGTATAGGTAGGGATGTAGTTTTTATTATATGGTACATGTTTTATAAAAGTCAAATTGTAAATAACATTTGTGAGATCAATTATTTTATATATTGGAAGTGAATTTTAGATGTTGTTTAGAAGTTGTAGTAAAAACAATAAATTTGAGACCAAAAACATAAAAAATATATGGAGAAATACAAGCAGATAGTACCGAGAAATAAATAGTGATCAAAGATAAAATAATTAGCTGGATTTATTAACCACAGAATCCCAAGATTGATATAAATTAAGA
Organism: Diabrotica undecimpunctata; assembly: GCF_040954645.1. Lineage (NCBI taxonomy): Eukaryota > Metazoa > Arthropoda > Insecta > Coleoptera > Chrysomelidae > Diabrotica > Diabrotica undecimpunctata. The sequence goes on from NC_092812.1 coordinate 57,713,752, forward strand.
CAATAGACAAAAAGATCAAAGCAATGAGTGATCAATGAAGTTTAGTAGAAAATAGATATAAATGGAATCAAAGTTGCGAAACATACCTTAGGTATCATATAATCTTCCACATAGAAGATTTTTGGGAATAACATGCTTTTAAAACGTTATAACTGTAGTACTGTTGTATCTTCAGTCTCCAGATCCTTGCTTGTTATATGGTATGATGTACAGAGTTACATTTAAGTTGGATCTCTTACCTGCTTGGTATACCTAATAGGCTCATAGTAATATTCTGTAAATCTGTGACTCATGTTATGTACAGCTCATCATGCATTAATTACTTATATTATAACAGAAACAAAATTAGTTGAGAGATTAAGTATCCAAAAATATTTTTATCTACATAATACAAATTTGTTTTTGTCTCCTTTATAGAAGCAAATTCATGTTTTGTTTTATTTTAGCAAAAGGAACAGCTGCAAAAGCTGAAAACTGATCTTAAAGATGAAATAAGCTTCCATGAAGAGCAAATTAAAAGACACCAAGAAGCTATTTCTCGCCATAAGTCCAGAGTTACTGAATTAGACAAGAAGGAATAGTGAGTTCCTATGAATCCTCAAATTTAGTTACTCTTTATTTTCATTCATGTATGTTTTAAGATAGTGTATTGCTTAATATTTTGATTTCTTAATAAACAATCACTTGTTACAGTGTTTTTTTTTTATTAAATTTTTCATCTGCTGTCATAAGCATTTCTGTCTATAGATATGAGGCAGTCGTATATATAGCTTTTATCCCTGAGGAAGCAAAATAAAACTCAGGTGCTTTGTTAGATGTGCTTTTTAATTAATAGTCTAAGCTTTCGTCAATGATTAACAAGAGAACAAACAATGAACAGATGGAAACTAGGTACAAAATAATAAAACACCCAAATTATAGCAAAAAACTCAGTGACTTGGATGGAAAACAAAGAAAGTGTTATCTGTGTATATACTTAACATATTTTTAGATACATGATGAGAAAGATCAATCTATATACATAAAAACCTAACCACAAATAAATTGGAATCTTACACATTGTTTAAAACAATCTAAAAGTAATTAACAATTTACGGCGTTGTCACTAAACTTGTTTGAAATAGCGGAAAAATTTGAAATGTAAAAATGACAAATATTATCTAAAATGTGTAAAAAAACAAATACTTAAGTAACATTAGAATTACAGAATGACAAAAACACAATACAAGTAAATAAAATAGTTAAAATTGGTAAATTAAAATAGTTATAAAATCTAACATATCACTCATATATCTGGGCGACAATTTTTTAATTCCTGAAATATTTTGTTTAAGTAGGAAGGTGTAGATATAACTTAAATTATCCACATCCTTCTTGTGATTTTTCGTTGAAAATCTCTATTAGATGAATCTGTCATTATAGAGGGCTATGTGATCTTTGCTATTAATGTGAATACTAAGACTTGTAGATTGTGGTTTGAGTTTGCAATCACTTTTATGAAGGGCCAATCTTTTGCTTAATCTTTGGCCAGTCTGACCAATATCAACTAAGCCACATTCACCATTCACATGGGATGCCACATATTATGTTAGAACATTGTAAGGTAGGAGTAGGATCTTTTAATCTGGTGTAAAACAAGTTAAGCGTTTTTTGGTTATAAGTAGATATTTTTATATTAAATTCACCAGATAAACTAATGAGTGATCTAGATAGATTTTGTATAAAAGGTAGTTTACCATATCTTGTGGGAGTATCAACTAGAGTAACATTGTGATTTGCATCATTGTTTACAGTAGGATTCAAAAATAACAATTTGTTAAACAGTTTTTTTTGGATATTGGTTAGATAACAATATATCAAATAAAATTTTAATGTTTTTAATAACAAATTTCGGATGGCAAATCTTAGTAATTCTATTTTTCATTGCTAGAACTTTAATCCACCTGTTCATTGTTTGTTCTCTTGTTTGTTTGTAGTTTACTCTGATGATGTCAATAATCATTGACGAAAGCTTAGACTATTAATTATATTAATTAAAAAGCACATCTAACGAAGCACTCGAGTTTTATTTTGTTCCTAAGGGATAAAAGGGTATCTCCCAGCATTATTTCCTTTTCACTGTATATATATATATATATATATATATATATATATATATATATATATATATATATATATATATATATATATATATATATATATGTATTCTTATTTTTTTTCATAAAACTAAAAATAGAAAGTTCCCTTTGTTGTGCCAATTTAATTGGACACACTGTATATATAACTTATATAAGAGTTAAGATTACTATTAGAAAAAATAATGGTCACACAATAATGGTATTTTTTTGCTTCCCATGGCCTTAGAGAAATGTTTAAAAGTAAATGAATGTCATTAAAGTATAAGAATTAAACAAAAAAGTACCCTATTTGTGACACTTCCTGCCCGGCAAACAACAGTTGTTTTGAGTAGTATGGGCCTCTAGAATAAGAACCTATATGTTTCCTGCAGTTGATTTTTTGGAATTGTGGTGCTTAAAATATGATCCAAATTTCAAAGCGATTGGTCAAACAGTTTAAAAGTTATTTATGGCAAATTAAATTTCTTTGCAACAATATAAGTCAGAACATATAGCAGTTAAAGTAATTCTACGGGTAGCTTATCAAAGAAGATTAATTCTATCAATATTTTATTATTTCTATCAAATTTCATTTAACCCATCATCACCCTCCCGACTGACCGGGAGCGTCTGGACAATAAATGAATAAATACAAAAATATTACTCTTAAGGCTTTTATTTGCCAAAAAAAGCTTTAGAAATCAATGAAACAAACAAAATATTCATTATTAAAATAAACTGTACTGTGAAAGATTAATGTTAAAGTATACCATGTCTTTATATCGGACACTTTGATCTGTCAAAGGATTTGGTAACCTTACAATCACTTCTTCGTATATTACAAATGCTGGAGGCACTTGACTAACTATAAACCAATTATTGGGTTTTGTGTTGCGATTTGGGCATCTTGGTGAGAAGGCGGGATGGGGATTTGCAACATTTCGAGCAATATTTCAATCGAATCGGAACGGAATTACTACATCTTGGAATCTCGCAATTTAGCCGTTCTCCCTCGATCTTGATACCGCTCGAAAGTGCTTCGGCGAATTTGAATTCAGAGTTCGTGAAAACTCTGATATAAGAGGTGGGTTGGTTTGTGGAACGGGCAATTATACGAACTACTTTTGTGTATGGAAATTTGATTTCGGAAAAGTTATCCTCCATAGTTTTCAGGGAAAGGTTTTTTCCGACTATGACAAGGTGGAATGTTTGTGGATCATTTGGAGCGGGGTGCGGATTATGGGGCTTGCTTGATCTGAGAGCTAATAAGATGGTGTCATCTCGTGTGGTTTTACGGAGTTTTGCCGCGAAGTCGTAGATGTTTAGTAGTTTAGTAGTTCGCACAGAGGCTGCCTTTTGGGATGGGAGGACTTTGATCGAGTCCAGATAAGGGATGAGGTTGTGTTCTTGGATGAGGCGGTAGAAGGGTCTCTGCTGACAGATATCTGAGGGGATATGCTCGATTCTGTAATTATAGATAGGTTGTGGTTGTTGTGTGTTTGAGGTTTGAGGTTGGGAGAATGTTGTTTGTTGAAGTATGGTGGGTGTTTGTGTGAGTGTATGTATGGGTAATGGTGTTGGTATTGTGTGGTGATATTGTGTCTTGTGTGCGAGAGGGGTGTGATTGCAGGGATTGAGGGATGGAGGGTCGTGGTAGGGTGTGTCTGCTTTGGATGTGGACGGGGTAGGGTGGTGTTGTTCTGTGTGTGTGTTTCTTTGTGTTTTCTTTGGTGTGGTGAGTATTCTTGGTGTAGTGTTGTTTGTGTCTGTGTATTCTGTGGGTTTTCGCTTTGATATGGATATGTAACTGTGGTCTGTGATGGATTGCAGATCCTCTTCCCACTCTTTTATATTGAGAACAGGACCCGTCGTGTAGAGGATGGCCAGGTTTTCGGATGATTCCATTTCCAGGTCGAAGGTGATGTCTCCGAGGAGATTGTGGTTTTTGAGGGTTCTGAGAAATTTTCTTTGGCTAGAAAACTTCTTAGGGATTAGTGTGATGTAGTATTTGTGTGTGTGTGTGTGTTGTGTGTGTTTAGGGGTAGGGTGTGCTAGTGTGGATGTGATTGGTTTAGGTGGAGGTAGGGGGGTGAGGATGGTAGTATGGGTGAGGGTGGAGGTGGGGTTGGGGGTGGTCGGAATCCAGGAAAAGCGGACATGATGAAATCATTGATCATTTTTTAATGAGCTCTAGTGAGAGTGATGATTTTTTTGTTTTTTGGTGTATGTTGTGGAGTATTGGTGTGAGGTGTTCGCTGGCCGCCTCAGGATTTTAGTGGCAGATCTCTCCCAGAGCCTTTTTCCATTCTTGTAGCGACCTTGGTTCGTGTCCATCTATGGTGACAGACACTTGTGATGTGTGTGATGAGGTGGAGTGTGGATCTGAATCAGTGTACCACTCTGTGTCTGGTGATTTTGGTGGATCTTTGTGTTTTCGTGCTTTTGATCGTGTTCGTGGCATGTTGGTGTAGTGTGTGTTTATGTGTATATGAGTTGTGTAATTTGAAGGTGTATTGTGTATGTGTATGAATTTGTGTAAATGATATATGTATGAATTGTGTTGGTGCGGTGAATAGTAAGTGTATGGAATGTGTAGATGTTTGTTTGGAAGTGTGTTATGTATGTGTATGAATTGGTGTAAATTGTATTATGTAGAATTTTGTTGGTGTAGTAAATGATAAGTGTATGAATTTGTGTAATGTGTATGAATGTGTGTGAATTGTATGTGTATGATTGAGGGATAACCGGTTCTAGGAATTATCGACCGGCTGGCGCAACAATCGTTCGGTTTTGATGCTAGATTACCAGTTTTGGTACCTCACATGCACTATTCTTATACCTCCACGTGGTAATTTCACATCTAAAGTTTGTTTCTGGTGGTCCAAGCGTCCAGATCGTGTCCCGTTGGCACCGTGGATTCGTTCGCGGGGTCACCGTGGATTTCGCGACCGTTGGCGCACGTTATGCTTTCGTGACCCGTTTCGCGGTTTGGACCTTTGCTGGCGGTTTCTCTGGCCTGGAACTTCACCGTGTGTACGTTCACGCTGCGACTTTTCGCGCGACTGCTAAGAATACAGAAATGCACTTCAAGTTATATTTGCGGTTACACTTGTTGTCTAGTGGAATGAGAATTATGAGAGTGTCCAATGCCTACCGCTGTCCAAACCCTCCCGGCGCTCCCCTAAAATAAATTGCCAAGAATAGCAGTTTGTATCAGAATTATGGAGGGCAGAAGGTACTCCAACTTAACATTCTTAAGATCTATTATTAGAACCTTTGTTCTCCAAACGTATAGTAGGAGGTTGTAGTTACAGAGAGTACTGTATTTACATTCGATACCTTAAAATATATAAAACAAAAGAACAGCCAGTATTTGATACATGCTAATGTCAACCAGTATTTTACTCGTGGAAAGTTGGAAATTGTTTTTCTACAATAAAATACATTTTAGTTTATTATTTTCTTCCTTGGTTTTAATGTCATAAAGAAAATCCTTTCTAACTACAGTTTTGTTGGGATTACCCTATACTTACCTACCTCATTTAAATAGTTACGAAATTATTTTGATACAATTAATGTCGGATAAATTTAGAATTTGTCTATTTAGTGATTTGTTGTGTCCCACTTACCAGTGGGACACAAAGAAATTGCTCCAAACTTAATTTAGAAAGGGTTGTTTATGTTTAGTATTGACATTTTAATTTGACTGAAGCTTTTTGATTAAGATGTTTGTAAACAGCCAAATAAAAAACTGAAGACTTACGTCAACTTAAGTATCTTATACCAAACGAACTTTTCCACAAATAATTAATTTACATTTGTGTAAAAGTGTTTAATTTACAATGCAACCTATCATGTTTATATAGAACTTTAAATGAAAAGTAATAACATTGAAATATCAACGGGGTAGGAAACCTTCTAGCTAGTAAAAATATTCTATTGTAGTTAAACAAACATTCAATGATTTCCTCCTCATTAATCATTATGGTAGAAGTAAAAAAATGCAGAGCGGTGGCTATGTTAAGCCAGTAACATAGTAAAAACTAGTTACCCAGGCTATATTATGAGAAATAAAAAATATCATATAGCACAGTTAATCACCATACGAAACATTCAATGAAAGACTTGTATCATAGTATAAAACTTGTATGGTATCAAAAAAGATGTCACAAAATTTTTGGGTCTATTTATGCAACTAACAGTACTATAATGTAGAGTTTATAATATAAATACAGCTAGAAAAAGGAAAAAACCAAAAAACTTGCTGTCAAATTTCAAATTCGGTCAAAAGGTTAAACAACTCGCAACCGCAACGTCATATCAAAACACTTATCGACGGTAGTGTTATAGCATTGTATAGCCAGTTTAAAATTTGATTAACCTTGAATAGCCGATATATAGGTACCTTTACCTCTCTTTAATATTTATGATTTGAATTATTGTGCTACTTTAACTTGAGTGAATATATTTAAATTCTAAGTAGTTAGAAGCCGACGCCGATAGTACTCCACTTCTAAATCAACGGAGAAGTTCCTTAAGTTAGCGTTAAAAATGGTGCAGGTAAGTTCAACTTTACTATTTTACTATTTTAATTGTAATACCGGTTAACCGTTATAATTAATTAATATTGTACGCTGGGCGATATCAATAACCTCAAAAAATTAGCGAAATAAATTTTAAGAAAGTCATTGTCTTGTATAGTCAAATATTTTACTGACCAATGTTAAAGTAATTGGTTAAATGTTAATAAGAAATTACGAATCAAGAAGTAGTAATAGTCTAGGTAGTCGAATTAGGATGTGCTACTATAAATTTACCTATTAACTTATCTGTAAATACTTTATTTCACATATTATATGAAGTAGGGGATGTTTCAGACACGGATATTAAAAAAACTACCATATTAGATATATAAAGGTATATTAATCTTCTGCTTCTTCATTTGGTGCTTCAGCACAACTTAAGCCTTGGCCTCCTGTAATTTCTGACTAATATGCAATGCATATATTAGTAGTGGCCTACGTATGGTCTTATCCAATGTATTTTACCATTTAGACCTCGTCTTGGCAATCTGTCATCATCCATTCTCACTATGATCAACCCATCAAAGTCACTGGAGTCTAGCGAATTCTGATATGTGTTTGTGCTTTTTTGAACAGTTGGAAAGTTCATTATTATATCTAGATCTCCATTTTTCAGGTATATACAATGATAATAAGTATCATATATCTGTATTTGAGGAAATAATGAGTCTAAAAACTAAATATTCTTCAGGGCCTGATGGAACGCCAATGGTATTTAATAATAACTGTGTTTTTTTCTTATGTAATTCTGTACAACAAATATTCAATCTATCATTGTTATTTTTTAACCAGTGCTGTCTGTATATGCAAATTGATTTTTGAATGAAATTCTATTGGTGAACATCATAATTTATGGTCTAGTTGGCACACTGTTTAGTTAGAAACTCATTCACCCTGTTTTGTGGGTAGCTGTTTACATGTACATCTATATAGAAGTAATATTTGTTAATAGTTACTGTGTTGAATAGACCTTTTCCAAAATATTTGTTAAAATATAGACCTAATCAAATTTTACATTGAAAATGTCAAAGCATAATTATTATTTCATCCAGCATGGTGACTAGCTAGTACTGAGCTACATATTTATGTGATTCCTTGGCCTATTACAATTACGATTTTTTTTCAAAGCTATCTTCTAGCTCTATATTAAACTTACATTGAGAACTCAAGTGGGAATTAAAATATCAGAATATATTGGGCCTACACATGAATTTGCTTAACATGAAGTTATAATGTATTGAATTATACTTAGTCAAATGAGACAGGTTTTATCAGATTATTCTAGCTAGAGCCTAATATTTAGTGCATTACAAAATGTATATTCTTTTACTGTTTCCATGCAAGAATTTCCATGAATTCTTTGAAATTATATTCTATTGGTGTTACTATTTAAAATAATGTTAATATTCTATTTAATAGCAGCAGTCCTGCTGCTTGCAAAAGATGGAAACAGACAGTGAAGGGAATATGTCAGATTATGAAAAAAGGAAAGAAAGGGATTCTATATCTCCATGTATGGAGAGTAAGAAAACAATAAGATCCCATGCTAGCTGAAGAGGCATACTTACTAAGAGAAATGTATAAAGTGCTAAGAGAAACGAGAAAAGAAAATAGGGAATATAAAGAAGAGGCAATAAAATTAAAAGTCAATCCTGAAAATAAAGGAGGAATTAGAAAAAAACAGAGCAACATCTACATGAGTGAAAAATAGATCGGAAAGGCTTGAAAAGGAATAGAACAGAGACAATATTGTAGTAACTGGATTAAAGATTGATACAGATGAAGATAAAATAAAAGAAGATATGACAAATTATGTAAGAGTCCACCTAAATGAGGAAGTAAATGTAGAAAGAGCAAGAAAATTAGAGCAGAAAACTTGTTTGCCACAATTAAGAGAACACATGAAAAGAATTATACAAAAAAAGAGTCAGCTGAAAAAGTTAAAGGGAGAAAAGGTATTCATAAATGATAATCTAACAACCAAAGAAAGAGAAATAAGAAAAGACATAACTGAAAAATGTAAAGAACTCAGGGAAAATGGTAAAACATATTATAATAGATGGAGAGGAATGGTGATGGGAAAACAAAGGCTGTCTTACAATTCCTTTTCTTATAACTGTTTTTGTTTTATCTTCAGTCTATCAATTTTCAGTATTGGCTTTGTACACCAAAAGTCTTTATCATAAAAAATTTAATTAACACAGTGGACACAAAAAAGGTATATAAAATAAATAGAAAAACTATTGATAAATTTATTCAGATAATTTTATTATTTAGAACAATACTTTCACCATACATCCAGAGAAAAGAAATGGAAAATAAGAATTAATAACAATTATTTTCTACAATAATATACAATACCTATGCAATAAAAGATTTATTATTATCATTAATTAATAACAATCAAGTGATAAGAATCAATAATAAGTTATGGTTAAAGGTTTTAACCAAAAGTAAGTACATATTACAAACAGCTATGATTTTTCATCCATTATGATATGCTGTTAAACACAATCTAAATAATAAAAATGCATCTAGAAAGAAACAAAAATACCTTCAACTGAGACAAATATTATAAAAGCAAGTACTTAGGTATAAGTAAACTATACCAGAGAAGTTTTACTGTAATAGAGAAATGTTAGCTAGTAAATATACATGAGTACATGTAATCATCATTACAAGGCAACTGAAACAAATTTGAGAGAATATATTATGAAAGAAAATATAATTGGCTAGTATGATACTATAGATGTGGAGGCATAGAGGGAGTTCACACATAAACTCTGTAAGATGAAAAATTGCTGAAAATTCCACTACTTAAACAGTAGGGAGAAGATTTGATTAACTATCTTTTCTTTATAGGTTAGACACACTTGTGTATTAACTTATATGTGCCTATACATAACTATGTGTGTCTGTGGTCCCATACTGACTGCTTCCCTTCTCATTAGCTGATATCAGAGTTTAGTTATTTCCTCTTTAACACATATGCAGGAGGCAATGACATAAATATACTGTCTCTGCAAACATTATTTGGAGAAATTGCTATCAACACTAGGAGGACTTTCAGACGAGGGTACTGTATGCGAGATACAGAATTTGTGATGGCTGCTGTATCATATTAACAGGCATGCTTGTCAATATGAAAACAGTAGCAGTGCAGTGCGGTTATAGTTTTAAATTATGGATGTAGAAGAGTGGATTATGCTGTGGTACATATTAAATAAAAAGAAAAAGAAACTGAAAAGACGACGTAATTTGTGGGTTCATCCTATTGTAGAATTAAGAGAAACCAAGGGAACATATAATTTGCTGTATCAAGATTTATTGCAAGATCCATCAAAGTTTTTTAATTATTTTCGAATGTCTGTGGAGTCGTTTGAAGAACTACATAAAATTTTGGAAATTCAATTGAGTGAAAAAGACACAACTATGCGTAAAAGTATTTCATCAAGAGAACGGCTTTCTATGACTTTAAGTTTGAAGTTAAAGTCTATGACTTAAATTTAAAATAAATCTGTGTACTTATCTCCAATTTGTAAATTGTTTACCTCGCCCTAAATAAAAAATTACCATATTCCTTTCACAATAATGTAGTTTTATATTCGTTAAATAATCATAATTCCAATTAGCAAACTTTTAAAACTAAACTGTATAGGTATGAAACAAAATACCTATGTATTTTGACAGTCGTAGAAATTTCGACCCAGCACTGCTGCTTTTTATTTCTATTGCAGTAATCTGGGGATGCTGTATCCCATAGATAGGGATTTGATTGTACCAAACAAATCAATTTGTCATTATCAAATACAGCAGGCTCCATTATTTAACCATATTCAGAAAACACCTTCTTTCTTTCGTTGCTCATTCACAATTATTCGACAGAAAATTGCGCGTCTATGGAATGTGGTGCAAAAGTATTCGTGTCTGAAAGCGTTCATTTAAAGTAATGTTTCTTCTGTATCTGGCATACGCATTCAGTCGTCGGCGACAGGAAGATCCGAGATACTGAATTGGGTATCTCGCATACTGTATCCGTCGCGCGTCCCGTGTGAAAAGCTCCATTTGAGTCTATATAATATCTGCGTCTCGGTTACGCCTATCTCGGATACAGCATCCTCGTCTGAAAGTCCTCTAATGGAACACACATGGATTATATTGTTATATTCTACTAAGCACCCTTGTTTCTTTGAATAAAATTTGGTGGCTGTCTTGTATGATGGCATGTTGTCACACAAGTATTTCTAATGTACACTGAACAACAGCTACCAGAATTGCAGTAAATTCCTCAGACCATAGTTCCATCAGATCTTTGGGTGATCTTCAACCTTCTTTTCTATATTTCGCGAAGATTTTGCTGATTCGATCCTAAAATTTTATCTAAAATCTAAATTTTCGTCACTTTCTAAAAACTAAAAACTTAAACAAAATTAGCCTTTACATAAATGTGATACCTCAGATTAAAGTTAAAATTCAAACTGCCATAACTTTGGTTTTCGACTACCTAAGGGCTTCCTTAAACGCTTAAAATATAGGTTTTGTTATCTATTTTAATAATTTGTTGAGTTCTAATATTGCAGAATAGTTGAGAAACTTATTAATGGCCACATGTGTTAGCTTACTTATGAAGCAAAAAGCTCAATTTTTAAGCTGTAAAAAAATAGTTAAAGGTCCGGCCAAGAAATACAATAAGTAGAGATTGTTGTATACATAAAGAACTACTTTAAGCTAAATTTTTATGCAATTTGAGATTGTCAGGAAAAGTACTATCAGTTTAAAAATGATAAAAAGTGTGATTGTCGAAAAACTGGCCATTTTTAAACAGTGGTATCTTTGAATCTACTACATGGATTTTAATTTCCCAATTCTCGTGTCAAAGGTATTTAAAAACACTTTCATTTGCCGGTTGCTACAATTTTTTTACTTATTTAGTTAAATTTTTACAATTGAAAATCATGAAATTTTTTTCTTTTCGGAAGTTTTTGATTTATTCTGGATTTTTCTTTTTTCGGTAATGTTGAACCCTCGTTTACTGAATTTCCAAGTGCTTTTCTTTTTACGGTATTAAGTCGTTTGCTTGGAATTTTTGTGAAAGAATTTTGAAAGTCAGGTTTATAGGGTGAGGACGTAATTATTTGTGATTTGGAACCTGTTCCTCCACGAGTGGACGTTTTTTTTAAGATTGATATAGGGTATGTTTCAAAAAGGTTGCACAAATCTTGGAGAATTCTCCCTGGAGCATGACTTCGATGGTTCCATGAACTCTTTGTCAATAAATTTGGAGCAGGTAGGATGTGGTTCCATCAGCTTCTCGTGCAGAGAACCAGCTGCTCCTTTGATTATTGAAATCGACTAGCAGTACTTATTGCTACAATTAAAGTTACAAGGGAACCACGTTCAGCAGATGTTATTGACACAATTTGTCATTTTCCTTTTCTGCCTACAAATTGTGCAACTTTACTCTGAACAATTGCCAATCCAGTTTCATCCACATTGAAAACTCTATGCGGAGAAAAATTATGTTTCTTTATTCAGTTTCCAAGTTATCAAAGAACTCCTATACATTTTTTTTTGTTGAAGTCGGAAGTATTATGGCGCCTTAAGAAAGCGTCCAGCCAGCTTCTTTCTGCAATGTTATTTTTAAATTGATGAGTTAATCCATTTTTTTTAGCTAATGTGTATGCCATTACGCGAATGTCTTTTTGTGTTAGACCAAAATATGCAGCTTCCATTGCTGAACCAACTTTACTTCAATCTCTTTTCCTAATACTGTTTTTTTTTTTCAAGCCAAGTTGAAATTATTTCCTCCACATTTGTGCCTCTAGTCTTCTGAATTTTCAGGAATCTTTGCAAAGATCTTGGTATGTTGAAACTTTTACTGGCATTTTTCAAACCCGTTATTTTATTTCTAACAACCTTCATGGCTTTTTGCATGTCTTCAGGCCTCCATTTTTTTCTTATGTTTTTTTTTCTCTGATATTTGCAACCCGTAGGGGTCCATATTTGCCACCTATAGGGGTCCATATTTGGAACCTGTAGGGGCCTATATTAGCCACATTGTACATGACCATAATATGATGAAAAATTTTTTTAATAGGTTGGCATTGAGCCCAGTTACAAGTTTAATTACAGCTTATCGTGAATAATTATCAGAAATCTGGCGAATGCACTAACGTCTCTGATATACGAGTTAGAAAACAAATGCGGGAGGTCGCCAAATTAACCAACACTTCGCATTCTTAACCTTAACCTATTTTTAAAAGATGGCGTTACATATCATGTCCAATTTTTGATGGGGGCCCATAATAACCACACGGCTCATATTAGGACTTTCTCCTCTACTAAAATATTTACAGCTTCGGTTTCAATGCCATTTTATCTTTATTTTTTATAGGTCGAGGTTTATACTGTAAAAAACAAAAAACTTGGGGACATTACAGCTTCCAACACCACAACAGTAGGTGATATAAAAAAAGAAATAGCAAAAGTATCGAAATTTCCTGTAGATAGACAGTCACTGAGGTCAGAGGTCAAGGGAAAGGATATCAAAAATGATGCTACCATTCCTAATCTAGAATCATTAAGAAAAGTATTTGTTAAAGACTTAGGGCCACAGATTGGATGGAATACAGTATTTCTTCTTGAATATGCTGGGCCCTTATTTATATATGCTGCAGTTTCTTTTAGACCATGGATCCTTTATGGAGATAATGCTAGCAATTCCACCTTCACCACAACTGCCAAGTAAGTCAATATTTTACAATTTTAGGTCTGAATATGATTGTAAGCACATTAGTTAATGTTAATAGACTAACCATGGGACATTTTTAAGGGCATTTGTAATGCCGTACAAAAATATTGGTACCAGTAGCAGGGACAATCTTTAATTTTAAATTTAAAAGTTGTACAGTCAGTATCTTTGTGGATTTTGGCTGAACAGTATTTATTTTTGTTTTTATAAGGTAGACATTAAGATATCTATCTTATAGAGGTGTACCTTATACCACAAAGGCAAAGAGTTATTAACCACAATAAAATCAGTCAAAATTGAATACCTCGGTCAGATTATGAGGAATAGCGAAATATATGGGTTGCTGCAATTAATTCTACAAGGAAAAGTAGAAGGAAAGCTAGGACCAGGAAGGAGGATCATTTTATTTTATATCACACTGTACATTAGTTTAAGATTTATAAAATTCCTTTGTACCATCTAATAATCTGTACGGCGCCGATAGCTTGCATTCAAATAACTTTCTAGACATAAGCTTCTAAAATCGTCAAAGAATTATAACAATGCAGGGATTAATGATTTCCAAATTATCGAATCCAGCCTTGGATGAGCGCTAGGCTCCTGTCCGCGCTAGCCGCACCTCAGAAGGTTCAACACAGTCGGTATAATAATAAGTTTACTCAGTTCGTGTCAATATTGTATCACCGACAAGTTATCTAGTTTTTCACATAAATTCAAACTCAATTTCATAAATCAGCTATCGTAAGCAAGTTATCGGCGTCCAAAATACGTTGTTGTAATTGTTTAAATAGACTTGTTAAAACGTTCTTTTCGAAACTTTCATTTGTCCCAGTTTTCTGGGTGGCCCTTCAAAGAAGTATACAAAGTGAACCTATTTCCCTAAGGACAAAACTTGTTCCCCAAGGGAAAAAACCAGCGACCTATGACTGGTGCGCGAAACAAAGGCACCAGGACAAGGTGTAAGGTGTAAGGACAAACAAACCAGCATCTTCGCTCACAAACAACTGAAAGAAGTAAAAAAATATGACTGAAAAAAATGGTTACGTTTACGCACTTTTGGCGGTTAATGGGTCAACCAACATGGTTATTGCTTCTGTTCATTAATAGTAAAATATTCTGTTTTTATTTCCATAAAATTCTCATTTTAATATTTTTAACAATTCCTACTGAACATTTCTTATGGAATTCAACAAAAAACCTACTAAATTATTAAATTGCCTTATCTTTTTAACATTCTAGTTACACTGTAAGTGCTTATCATTTCTATTGGAATTGATTACTGTGTATACCTTATGTAATTACATGGAATAGTGTAGAAATATATCTTGAAGGACGTCACTAAAACTAATTAACTAATTGCTGTAACTTTACAAATTTAATAAAAAATATAAATGAACTAAATTAAAATGTAATTCTATAGACTTTTGCGATTCATTCTATATGATTAAATCATTGGCTCAATAATCTAATTCTTTATAACCCTTGACTCAAACTGTAGCTGACGGTGAGTGATTGTGTATTTACTCCATGAATGAAAAAAGGCACTATAAAAGTATTTATTGCATTAAATAGCGTGACAATGATTCTTGTCTTCAGTTCTGAACGTGAACACTGAATGTTTTGTACAAGATATGTAGGCATCAATGCCGACTGAATTTAGAATTTGGGAGAGATTGGAGCATACACAAACTGTATAATACAGGGCGTTTCTAATTTCATGCGACAAAATGCAGGAGGTGATTGCTCGGATGAAATTAAGATGGGTCTTTCGTATAACAAAATTACCTCAGTCCATCCCTTAATGGTGATATCACCCTTAATAAACCCCGTCCGATCGGTGTGATTTATATGGCTCACAAAGTTTATTGCCCATTTGATTTTGTCCTGATCTATCACTTGTTTTGCCACACGCCAGTTTTCCCTTGTGTGTTCACAACTTACAGTTTTGAGCCGTAAGCGGTGAGCAACTAAACCGATAAAAAATACATCATTGAGAAACTTTTAATTATTTTTTAGGATAGCTCTAGGCTGTTGGTCCATCCATTACCTAAAAAGAATCCTAGAAACATTATTTGTTCATCGTTTTTCACATGGAACTATGCCAATTAGAAATCTATTCAAAAATTGTGGATATTATTGGGGATTTTGCCTGTATGTAGCCTACCATATTAATCATCCATTATTTACACCTCCTCCACTTGTATTCCAGGCTGTTGGATTACTGTTATTTGCTGTAAGTATTATTTCAAGAGTATTATATAGTATTTTTGTTTCTAAACCGATCTCCACCAGGAGAAAAATTGTGACATCATTATAAAGAAAAGTATAAAATAAACAGTTGAACATCTAAACATATTTAATATTTTAAATTATTTTATCTAAACATTTAAAATGTTCGTATTTCTTTTTTCTCTATAGTAAAATAATGTGGGGAGTGTCACGGAACTAGCGCCACGAGGAGTCGTCAGGGTAGCGTCATGAAATAGCGGTTCTTCACATCGATTCATTACTTTCGATAAATTGGTTTCTAGTCAACATACATTTATTCTAAGCTGGTTTAAATTTAAAACTGCATGCTAAATGACTAACAAAATACAGACATTAAATGGGAAGTAAAAAATTAAAAGAATATCTTCCAATAAAAGATTCGATTCGAAACGATTGTCAAAATTTAAATAACAATAAATAAATAACAATATTTAATCACTTGTTTAAATTTTTATAACACTTCTCGTTTTAAAATAATTTCATATACTTAAATACAATTTTTATTTTTAAACATCTTAGTTTATATAATTAAATTTACTACCAAATGATATTTATATTTTATTATTAATTTAATATTTTGTCTGAATTGACAGGTCTGTCTTTATATAAAATTAAAAGTAAACAAAAACGTTTAGATGCCAGAAATATCAACCAACACACTGTATCACAATATGAGTCACCTTTAAACATTGAGGACATTTTTGGAAAAATTACGGGTTCGCACATATTTTCCAAAATTGATTTAAATAGTTTTTGATTGATACCTTTAGCCAAAAGATGTAGAAACTACACCGCATTCTCAATCGATGGTCCCATTTGGACTGCAAAGTGCTTGTGCAGCACCTGTAAGAGCTCTACATACCATTCTGAACCGACATGAGGATTTCATAGTCCATTCTTCTGCTTCTTCTTGATGTGCCTATCCGTTATGAATGTTGACGATCATCATGGCAATCTTTATCTTATCTGCAGCATCGCGGAAAAGCTGCACAGATGTTGATGTCCATTACATTTGAAACACATAAAAATAATTCTGGAAGATTTGGATACAGCCGGATTAAAATTGAAAAATGTCAATTTTTTCAAAAGGAAGTGATTTATTTAGGCTTTAAATTGGATACGAACGGAATTAGTTTAGCCGAAAATCGAGTCAAGCTTATCGACGAATACCCAAGTTCAACAAACTTGAAAACATTGAGAGGTTTTCTTGGCACGATCAATTATTTCAAAAAATTTATTCCTTATTTAAGTCAAAAGGAAATACCTCTAATAAAATTATTAAAGGAAGGGATAAAATGGAGTTGGAAAGAAGAACAGGAGGGCGTGTTCCAAATTTTAAAAGAAGAATTTCCAAAAGGAACAAAAATATATCACCCCATGTATAATCTACCATTCATACTTCGAAGAGATGCGACCATCCAAAAATTTGCAAGAGTATTGTCGCAAATACAAAACGAACAAGAAGTACCAATATGTAAAATAAATTAAGGTTCTATCTGTTGGGCGCTAAATTCACAATCGAGACGGATCATGCAGCGTTCGTCCACATCATGAAGAATCGATTGGTGAATAATCGGATACATAGAGGCATCTTGTTATTGCAGGAATATGATTTTTTGTTCCGATACATTAAAGGAAAGGACAACATCATAGCAGACGCTCTCACACGAGATGAAGACATAGGAAAAAAGGAAGCAGTTACGTTGCATGTGGGATTATACATCTTAACCCAAGAGGAAGGCGTATTTTCTTTAAATGAGATACGAGCAAACCAAGAAGACTTGGAAGAAAGAGAAAAAAGAA
This sequence comes from Diabrotica undecimpunctata, assembly GCF_040954645.1. Lineage (NCBI taxonomy): Eukaryota > Metazoa > Arthropoda > Insecta > Coleoptera > Chrysomelidae > Diabrotica > Diabrotica undecimpunctata. The sequence goes on from NC_092812.1 coordinate 57,731,274, forward strand.
GAGCAGAGAGGGAAAATGACATATTTTTCAAGAGAATAGGCGGACTAGTTCAAACTTTGGCAGAGAAAATTATAAAAAAATTACATGAGGACAATGGACATATTGGCAGCAGGAAGGTTTGGCTGGTTTTTCTAGAGAACTATATCTGCAGACAAGATTATCGTATTACTAAGGAGACTACCCAAAAGTGTAAAACTTGTTAAAGATACAAAAGTAGAAATTTCAAGAATGAAAACATCTCAAAAAATATTGTATTCAAAGAAATAAACAATTATTACAAAATTATTACAAAACAACAATTAAAAGTAAACGCAACAACAATGCTTTGTTAATACGTTAGCAGGTGGCGCTAGGAGAAAATATAATAATTTATCGAATTATTTTAATATAATATAATTTTTTTAAAATATATTACTTTATTAAGTTTTAAAAATATTATTTAAATTTCAAAAATACACAAAACATAGTACCTATTAAGCTTCGCACTAGTCTACTGTACTTTTTTTAACCTTCCCTGTGCATTTTTTGACTATGATAACTAATAACTAATGATAGAGAAGGTTCTAAAATTTGACTTGGTTGAATTTGCAAATTTTGAACTTTATGCTTTTATCTATGTTAAGAATATTGATAAACTTAACATACTCATGCCTCTAGATTTGCCAGAAGATCAAACATTTTATCTTATTGAGTCAGAATTAATCATTGTTAAATATCTATACATTTTTCTTATCAGATCCATACTACCGGAAGGTATACGGTGACCTTGAGTAATTTCTTTATCTCATTTCTTGTAATATCTCTAAAATTATATTTTTTAGATTTTAATTTTTGATTATAGGAGGTGATTTAAGTTATAGAATCGGAAACATATTTATCCCCCATGTAGTGGAGGGAGAAACTCACGAACACGTTCTTCAGACATCAGAAAAAATCACCGATTTCAAGTAAAAATCTTATACCAGTTATTTGAAAGTTCTAAAACGTATATAAGGGGTAGCTTATGACAAATTTTTGAAGACAGAGCTGATGTTTGCTTGGTTTTTGTTTTAAACAATTATAAAAAGTGAAAAAATCGTTTTTTTCTTCTATAAAAAGTTTCTTATACATTTTAGAGAAAATGGTTTAAATAAAAGTTGTAGATCTTAAAAAGTTTTTCAATTTGCGAGTTTCTAAATTAAAATACATAGATAATTGACTTATTTTTGCAGTAATTAATAAATGTTAATAACTTTTTTTGCATACTGACATAATATAACCACTTAAAATTATGGCAATTAATGAGTTCTTGAAGTGTGCTAAATCTCAGCTAGATCGACCAAATATTGTAAGTTATTCAATTTGTTTATCCCGGAGAGCGATTATTTAAACAGCTGTACTTGCCCAAACAGTGATTCTAGAGGTATTGCGCAGATCGCAATCGATTCGATGAAGCTTGAATTTGAAGGTATATTAAAAAAACATAAGATTTTGTTAAAATTGTTATTAAAAAAACGTTTCAAAAGATACTGACTTTTTAGCTTGTAAACATTTTTATATATATTACAGGATCCAACTTGTAAATACAATACATTTTGGAGACGGCTATCGCCGTATTCCCGTTCTCCTTCGCCAATTCTCCTGGTCCAAGGCATGCTCCTCCTTTAAACCTCTCGATTCCATCGCTCTTCTAATTCCTTCATTCCATGAGCGTCGAGGTCTACTTCTTTTTCTTCTTACAGGGGCTTCCATCTGTGAAGTTGTTGGGGCCAACGTTCGTCAGGCATTTTCAATAGATGTCCAAACCATTTTAAACATCTTCTATTTATTCTGTCAATGACCGTTTCTGTAGCATTCTGGTTATTTCTTATAGATTTGTTGGTCTTCCTTTCCAGCCTTGATGTTCTAGCACTTCTTCTCAAATAATCCATTTTAACTGCCAACAATCTTCTCTTCAGGTCTGCATTAATTGTCCATACTTCAGAGCCATAACACAGAACTGATTCAACCATGGTTTGCCCTATTCTTTTTTTGTTCCTTTTTGGAAATGTTGCGATCCCACCGTAAGAAGTTCAGACATCCTACAATTTTACGTCCCTTATTAATTCGGTGTTTAATTTCGGTCTCTCCCAAGCCGTTCTTATTAATGAGTGCACCTAAATATTTAAATTTTTCCACTTGTTTGATTTCCACGTCTTCGTCTATCAACACTTCAAACCTTGCATCTGAATTGATAACTAAATATTTTGTTTTCTTCATGCTTGTAACCCCCATTGTACATATTCTCTGTATAGACGCTTTATCATAAATTCTAGATCATAAGAATCTTGAGCTAGGACGACTTGGTCATCCTCAAAGTTCAGGGAGAACAGTACGTCATTTCCTATGGGGATTCCCATTCCCTGGCAGTGGTTTTTCCAATTTTGGAGGGCTGCCTCAATATATAAATTAAACAGTAAGGGTGACATACTGCATCCTCGTCTTAGTCCTTTAGTTACTTTTATTGGTTCTGATAGTCTATTTCCGATTTTTAGGTAGTGTTATCCCTGTATACTTCTGTGATTATTCCTAAAAGGTATGGACTAATGCCGAGTTGTTATAAAATTTGCCACAATTTAAGTCTTGGAACTTTTCTTGCGCCTTTTCTAGGTCGATGAAGGCTAGATGTACTTCAGTACCAACCGCTATTCTTTTTTCTATTAATTATTGGAGTATAAACAAGTTATCAGTGCAAGATCTACCAGGCGTAAATCCACTTTGGTCTTCGCTAATTAGATGTCATACATCATCTTGTATTTTTCTATTTATTATCTTTCCATACAATCTCCCGAAAGTAGGTAGGACACTTAATCCTCTGTAGCAGTTAGGATCTTTTCGATTATCCTTTTTAAAGATGGACACTTGGTGAGCGGTTTTCCATTCAGATGGTACTTTAATGTGTTGGCAACATTGATTCATTAGAAAAGTTATTCGTTCTATTAGGAGTGAACCTAATGCTTTAAGTAACGCTGCAGCTATATTGCCAGGTCTTGGAGATCTCCCGTTTTTCATTTTTATTAACGCAAGTACTTATTGACGTGGGTTTGAAAGTACTACTACATATTTTGTTCAATTTGGTTTTGTTTTGAGGTGAACGAGTTTGATGCCCTTTTTTACGAAATCTTCGTTTTTCTAATATTTTTGTTCTTATTATTGTATCTGTGTATCTGTTTCGTTATTGCTTCGATTGCTATTTCTATTTCTTGTGGTTGTTTTAGTGGGATTTTTAGGTCTATTTTTTTTTGTAGAATTTCTTTGAAAATATTCCAGTCTGTTGTTTTATTTTTTAGTCTGGGAGGTGGACATTTTTCTGATGGATTAGTCATTATTACTGCAATGATTGGCGAGTGATCTGATGATAGGTCCTCATTAGATTCTATGTGCAGGTATTCTTTTAATATTCCTTTATAGAACAAAAGTCAAGTAAACTGGGCAGTCTATTTCGATCGGTTGGCCAGTAAGTTGGTTTGTAGGTTGAGAGATACTTTATAGATAAGATACAAAAAGAATTGTTGAAAATGTATCATTTTTTAGCATTCTACAGGGTAATATTACCTTAAAGCTATGCATTAGCTCAGTTAGATTTTTTAAAAATATATTTACCATACGATACATAGATTTAGGAGTATATTATTTATAAATTGTTATTTGTACTATACTATACTATATTTTTTAGGTGTGTGAATCAGGAAATCTAGCAACTCATTTACTTTTAAGAAATCTCAGGCCTGCTGGAAGTACTGTTAGAAAAATCCCTCGTCCTGACGGATGTCCATTAAATATACTATTCGACTTTGTCTCTTGTCCTAATTACAGTTACGAAGTTGGTTCATGGATTGGTTTTACAATTCTAACCTCATGCATTCCTGGTAAGTATATATTATTAAAACAATATTGTTTCAAAAATTTTCAAAATTTCATATTAAGTTTTCTGTTACTAATAATACCACAATTTATTTTGTTTTATTTATGTTTTTTATGTATCTTTACCATGAAAAATTAACGCGTTTCATAGGGCTATCGAAAAAAAAATCGTAATTGAGATAGTTCATAGAATAACTTCCCCTTCTTTTGGATGCTTAGTCACAAATTTAAAGAAAATCAAGTAATCTACATCCAGTCTTTTATTACTTTTGTAGTATATACATGGGATCTATTTGTCTGGAATGTAATACATTTCATAAACAAGGTCATTCAAAATTAAGCATGAAAGTTCATATATTGCCTCAAAATAGGAGGTGACATATTAGTGTAGTAGTAGAAGCTTGATAGAGTGACATTGGTCAAATCATACTATATACTGGAGATTTTAATATTAACAGTTTAGATTATTAATACAAACTTGTCAATGTAAAATATCTCCTCCAAGCCCTATTAATTCATTATGGTCCCCAACTTGCATGAGTAGAGAGCATTTTAAGACGAGGAAATATCATTGAATTCTTATGGGTATATAGACAATTACAAAGTAAATGTAATTCATTTTAATTTGAATGTACTATATTTTTGGTGACTATTAGTACTTTGTGGAAAGTTGATTGACGCATATGCAACGAGGGTTTTTAAAGTTCCCCATCATTTACAACTTCACTAAATATTTGTATTTATTTTTAGCTGGTCTCTTTACTGCAGCTGGCTTCTATCAAATGACATTATGGGCATTAGGAAAACACAAGAATTACAAAAAAGAATTCCCAGACTACCCAAAACAAAGAAAAGCAATCATTCCTTTTATTTTATAAGTTTTTCTAAATTGTACTTTTGTTATTAATTTTATTTTCGTTATTTAATGTGGTCTGTTGGTATAATAAATTTATCTTATATGTGAGTGTTGGTTTATTACCATTATTACTTCTTTTAATGTATCCTCTATACTACTTACTTTACCCCGGACTCAAGAATTTATCTCATTATTCAATCTCTATCAAAAGCTGTATGATGAAGATACATTCAGTGATGATACTCACCAAGCTGGAAAAATATTACTTGTTAATGAACGAAGATCAACATTTCTTCAAAACCTGACATGTACCTAACAGGTCATTTTCAAATGTCTCAGCAAACTAAGTGGTCAAGTGGCAAAAATCCAACAACAAAACAATCCAATTTTTAGAGGTACAGAATAATGTATGAACAAAAACTAAATACTGCATAAGAAAGCACTGAAATTAGTATTTCCACCATTAGAGAAAAAACCCAGTACCTTCTTATCGAGTACATATACAGGCAAGATATCAATAACCAAACACATAAAAAAGAAAGGAATAACACCAGTTTTCAGAACAAACAACAACTTAGGCAAATATATTAAGAACAAAAGCCAAAAGTTTGTATACACCACTTACGCAGTGGTGTATACAAACTTAAATATGACGACTGTCCAAAAACTTAAATCGGTCAAACTGGTAGAAATTTGAACAAACGTATAGGAGAACACAAAAGGGCTTCAATAATAGAAAAACTATGTACACACTTCACGTTCTAAACCATAATCATTCTTTTAATGACCAATTTCAAATCCTTCGCGTGTAAAATAAAGGCCTTAAGTTATCTTTTTATTGGAATCTATGGAAATAAAAAAATACAGATACTTTCTGAATGACCAACTTGAGACTCTCAGTTGAAGACTATGAGTTTTAACACATACCAAAAAGAGATCTACCGAAATTAGCTGTAGTGATTATAGATTTTGTGGAAGTGTTTGAAAACAGAAGTTTTCAGTGTTTTATTGTTAGAATAATGAACTCGATACAAATAATAAAAAACTCTAAGAAGAATCGACAGAGGGCTAAAGGTATATACTAAGAATCAGTACAGTGCCTCATACAAACTGTCAAGTTTCAGTAACTCAATGCACCCTATTCAAAAGCTGGATCTTGCTTGCTTAGTAGGAGCGTTATATGAAATACAAGTGATATTTGACTCACTCAAGAGCCATGAACTCACCACCAAAGAACTGTACATTGATCTATTCATAAATGCATGAGACACTAAGAGTATGTCTGCTCATTTCAAACGCAATTAAGCCTATTTCTGTTCCAAAGTTCATCACCAAAAATTTTGTAACAGCTGAAGTGGGAATTTCCACCGAAAGAGGTAAAAGGTATGTTATAACAGTCTCTGCCTACGTTCTCGGTGACGACCTTAATCATTCAGCAGAGAAAGTTAAAAATCTCATCAGCTAAACTCGCTAACGTGTTCAATAGGGAATGGAGTTTGTAAGCCAATTTATTAGTTTGCATGCTGTACATTGTCTTGGTCTAAAAGAAACCTATGTCCAAATACAGAGACAAGCTTATGCAGTTTGTAAGTTTCACAATTTTTTGTATGGGAGGAAGTTTACAATCCTATCAGGTCACTAGTCTTTAAAAATTATTTTTGGGAAAAGCATGGATTGCCTACTTTAGCTCATGTCAAGATACAAACATGTGCTGAAATAACGTTAATTTATCAAGACAATGGAACCACTTTAATAAAGAAGAATTTCATGTTTTGCATATCAAATGAAATTTATGGAGTTAACACTCCACTTTATCATCCCGAATGATGCACCGGAAGTACAGAAAAGTAAGTATTTTGATAAGTGTTTAGCTGAAGATTCGTGAGATGAATTTTATGAAATGCAAATAGGTAGAACTAAATATATGGAGTTGGTAATAGAAGAATCTGATATTGAGCAGGAAGAAATAGCTTTGAAAGAGCCACAATTAAAAAAAGATGAAGAAAGGAAAGAAACCAGTAGTAACATGTACTTGGTCAGAAGAAGACATACCTACAAAATATATTTCAGATTTACCTCCATCTGAAATTACTGAAATTTTATCGCCACTGGAATATTTGACACAGTTTTTCTCTTTGGACATAATGGCTGATATTGTGCGCCAAACTAAAATTTATTGGACTAAAAAAACAGGTTCCCCTCTACAACTAATTAATGCAGAACTTACAGAATATATTTCCATAACTCTTACTATGAGTATTATAAAGTTGACTGCTATAAGTGATTATTGGGCCAGAAATACTCGAATTGACAAAATAGCGGACATAATGCCTTTACGACGTTTTACTAAAATTAGAAGCTACTTACATTTTGCTGATAATTCTCAACTATCCCCAAATACTAAAGACCGATTTTTCAAAATCAGGCTCCTAATAGAAAAAATTAGAACAAATTTTCTGAAGTTCCACATTGGCAATTAATATTCTGTGGATGAGACTATGATTCCTTACAAAGGTACCTTTGCAGGGAATCTTAGACAATATATAAAAAGTAAACCACACAAATGGGGTTTCAAATTGTTTGTAAAAGCAACTGTTATTGGCATCGTTACAGACTGCATAGCTTATCAGAGTGCGTTTACGTTTGACCAGTTAGCAGGTAACTCTGACGAATTGACAGGCATAGAAAAGGAGTTAGGTGTTGGCAGTATTGGTTTTGCAATGTGTAAAACCATTCCAAATCCACAACAGGCGGTCGTTTTTTTTTGACAATTATTTTAGCAGCCTACTATTGCTTCCATTTTTAAAAAACTGACTTTGGAATTCACAGTTATCCATTAGAAGCTGACAAAATTATGCGATATTATTATAAAAGCGATCTAGAGGTCTATAAATCTATCTCTCACAAGGGATAATTCTGGTAAAATGGCATGATAACAAATGTGTGTTATTAGGTAGTACTGATTGTGGAATCAAGCCTGTGACTCATATAAAGCGATATGATAAACATTCCCAACAAAAAGCTGATGTTCCTTGCCCTGCAATAATAAAACAGTATAACCGATACATAGGAGGTGTAGATAAAGCTAATTCTCTTTTAGGATTATACCGCAGTCCTAGTAGGGCTAGAAGATGGTACTATGGTATTTTTACATATTTATCAGATATGTGTGTTGTTGTTGTCAATGCCTGGCTAGTATATAAACATGATTGTGCTGAGCTAAAAGTAAAAATAATACCTTTGAAATGGACATAGCTGAATCTTTTTACCAAACAGGTAAAAAAAGGGGGCCCCATTCACTGAGCGAGATGGTCAACAAAATTGTAACTCCTACGAAAAGTCGACCACATGACATCACTAGGAAAGACAACGTAGGACACTGACCTATCTATGGGCCAAAAGTAGGATGCTGATTTTGCAAGAATAGCTACACGACAATTCTGTGTCAAAAATGTGACATGAGACTATGTTTTGCACCGGCTAAGAAAATTTTTTTTAATTTTCATAAATCTCCATAAATTTTGATCTTTGGTTTTTCTTGTAACTGTGTAAGTATTAAAGTTCATGTTTGCTTATTTTTGTAGTTTTTCTTACATATTGTATCAAAATCACCACTAACAAAATTACTTTTAAATGTGTCGATAGCAATTAAAGTAAACTGTATACCCAAGCTTAATAAAGCCATTCAGAGCGATGCTGGGAATATTTATATTCCACTATGCATCAACAATTTACCCATATAAATTACCATCATTCTTGTACTCATTGCGTCGAGTAAGGACGATAAATATACGAAGACGGCTTCTTACAAACTCTCTCTGATGACGGGTAGACCCAGAAACACGTGTTAGGGAGTCGTAAGAGACTCAAATTAAATCGAAACGCAACCGTCTTCGTAAAATTACTTTTGTTAGTGGTGATCCCTGGTTTGCACAATACAAAAATTTTAACCTCAAACTTTTACTGTTCCTTTGGAGCAACGGTCTTATTATACCATTAATGGACAATTTTACTTGAGGGCAACATTTTCAAACTTCACTTTTTATACAAAAATTGCGTATACCAACCCCACTGATACATTCATAGTCGCTTAAAAAACACTTACATGACTTTTTAGAATTCTATTTCAGTGAATTTAAGCTGTGACGGTTACAGGGTTAACCTAATTTTTTGATCGTATAGATACAGGATCATTTTTTAATAGATGTTATTGCTTGTTGAATTTACTAAAAATTACTAAATCGCCAGCTTTTACAGAGATTTTATATAGTTATTATTGTATATTTTTGTAAAATATTATCGAAGATGCACTTGGCTATGGGCATTTGAACTTGAACTGAATCTTCCGTATTATTTTATTATTTTGTTATTTTGTTTTAAATAGATTTAAAAGGTAAATCTAAAATTTATATGTGGTGGTAAATAAAACAATGTGTTCATAATATATTTATTAAGTTAGAAATTCCACTTCACAATAAATAATTACATAATTAATGAATAACGATAAAAATATTTGATATGTATTATATATATATAATAATTATACCAGCCTTTATATACGGGAGGTACATCATTCAAATGATAGTGTCATCGCGTACCAAACACAAACACCTGCACTACTATTCGAAAAAATATATTTGTAAATTTTTTTTTATATATTTATATACTTTGACTATACATTAATCTGACCCCAAACCAAATCACAACAGACCACTGTCAAAAACAAAAAGAAATATGAGTGCGTTTGTACTCTAATATTAAAATACACGATTTTGTGTATTCTCAAAATTTACGCTTAACTTCATGTAAATATATTCACAGTATGCTTTGGTTGTTTACATCGAAAAATCTAATAGATTAAAAAATATTCTTTTATTTTTATTTTATAATCTATTATTCGTAAAAAGAAAAATCTAATGTTTAAGTTATGTTAAATGTATAGCGCGAAAAGTTTAGATAATGTCTTAGGATTGACGCATTAGCCAATCATTTTTATTTTTGAAATAGGTTTAGGGTGAATGGATTTGAAGGCAAACTGTACAACATATATTGACTATATTTTTCCCGTGTTGCGGATGTGATTGTGCTTGTTAATAGATGGCGTGTTCCACACTCCCAGATATATTTGATGGTAAAGTGTCAGGTCGTTATCCTCTGAGTGTGTCGACGGCATCAGAATTTCTAATTATATATACAAAAATCACAAAATCGACACTGTGAGTTTCAAGGGCGTTTGCGCATTAGGCCCTTCAAAGCGCTTCCTATTAACCCGCAGTGTCGCTGCTTAATAATTGTCCTGAAGTCCCCCCTAAGTAGATAAAGTTGAGGTAGGCCAGCACTTTGTTACCCTGCACCTATCGCAACAAAGTTTTAGCATGATCTCAAATTTTTTATACCGAAGTGGGGAGTTCTTGGCCAAAATAAACCGGCCAGCCGGTATTTGATATGTTTAATAATACACTCTTAAAACCTATGACTAGTGCCACAATAATTGCTGTAAAGAGCCTACCAAAAACATCCCGTTCTATTTATATATCACAACTTTTTAAAAACTGTTTAGATTCTGGATTAAAATACATTAAATACACCACCGACCAATTAAAAACAACTTTTTGTTGAAAGCTTGATAGTTTATCATGAAATTGTCAACATTTCAACAATATTTTTCTTTGCTAGAAATATTTTATTGAAATTTTAATGAGAATTGTGTTGACTATTATATATAATCGTATTTTGTGCCAATTTCGATTGTTGCAATACATTTTTGTCACAATTTAACTGAGATATATGAGGTAGTTTTGGTTATGATTTTATTTAGGTGAGGTATGCACACCATTAATCTTTAATTCTATAAGTTGGCAAGAATGTGATGATCTGCCTAAAAAGGACTTTAATAATAGACTGTAACCTGTAGTAAGATCCTTTTTTATTTGGCAGATTCCAACTAACAGTACATTGTATAAGATAAACAGAACATCTGTAAAATATTGATTATCTAAGTGTCATTGCACAACAGATATTCTTAGTACCTATATATTCTTTCGTGACTATGTTTTTAGTCTGAGGAATTACGTCTTGAATTTATCTTTAAATAAAGAATGCAATTTTGTTCCATGAAATCTTCTTTTACAAAGATCAGAAACTTATTTTAAAATAATAATATCACCGTTCTACGAATTTCAGGTATCTGTAGAAACTCGTTGCATACACTTTTAATGGAAACCATTTCGACTTAATTGCAGTTCTTTATAATAAAAAAACTTGTGAAAACTTTACTCAATGTACGTCGATGTATATCGAAGAGTTAATTTTTAGATCTCAGGCAAAAGCTACTAAAATTCAATTGAGGGAGAGATAAAGTGAAATAGTGTAATATAAATTTTTTAATTGAAGAAATCAGGCTAGTTTAATTCAATTTTTATATACATTGTGAAAGGTAAAAGAAAACATTTCAGGTATCACAATATAGATAAAGTGTTGATACAAGAAGTATTCATTGAATTCTATTCATCTACTACAAAGTTCACACCTCAATTCCCCCACAATAGTTTCGGATTGACCTACAAAATATGACACTGTATCTGCAAAATTATGGATCGGATTTAGCACAGATTCGTTAATTAAAACTTGATTACTTTCATTAATATTATGACTGAAAGCATAAACTGTAATTTATTACATACATTCAAGACTAATGCGTTGATTGTCGATGAAGTTTTTGTTAGCAAATTTTTGAAACTACACGATGCACTATCACACATTTAGATATTTCATTGATGTGGCTAGGTCGTGGCATATTATATATTTAAATCTATTTTCTTTTAGGTATCGTTGTTGAATTAAATGAAAAGGAAAGTCTTTGGTAACTCCAACATGTAGCTAATTATCTCACTTAAGTTCATAAGGTGGATTTGACAAAAAGAGATACATTCTTTGAAAAACATTCAGATGTCTAAAACATTAATAAAAACTATATGTACTAGTATATATAAATCTGTGTTTTAAAATTGTCTTATGGACTAACAATATACTTATTTATGATATGTGCCGATTTCAAAGACCTTTTGGTGCTTTGATATGTTTGTCATAAGTTCAAAATTGTTGTTGGCCTTGGTTATGTGCAGCCAGCCTTTGAGACAGCAGAAAGGGCTGTCCAGCAGAGTAAAAACATAACCAGGCTCGCTTACCCAAAAACCTTAAAATGTCTAAGGCCACCCTTATAGTGTAAAGTTTGGTGTTATTGAGAGGCCAACGTTTATATTTTTTGTTTTGAAAAATTATCTTTAAAGGAACAAATTTTTAAAATTACTCTTCTACCATTTTGATTACTGGTTAATTTGGAAAAACGAGCCGTTGGTTAAGGGATGGTGTAGACAGGGGACGGAGTTTAACGGACTCTGCTGCTGAACAATGAAGTAGACAGACAGACAGAAAGATACTTAATATGGAAGATATGAATAAAAGTTTTTACTTAAAGGTAGATGGGGTTGGGGATGAGCGAAGAAAATAGCAGCAGGGTCAAGTATGGTTCAGTCTAAAAATCCGGTATTCACGAGTTTTTCCAAGAAAAATTTCACATCACCCAACTCGGAATCTTTTATTCCCAATGATTTTAACATTCCCAGATCTCCGTTTTCTACTGCTATAAACACGGAACGTAAATGTTCCAAGTCTGATCGCATCAAGTGTAACGCTGCTCCAAAATCTTCAATTGTTTGTGATTCTGAAAAAGAAAATTTTATTAACTGTAGGTCCTTCTTTTTTACCCGGTTCAAAGCTCGGATAAAGGATGAGGAGTATAGCGGCAGGCTCACTGCTATATATATATATATATATATATATATATATATATATATATATATATATATATATATATATATATATATATATATATAATCTAACCGACCCTGTGGAAGCTGGCAATGGGATAAGACAGGGAGATTCCCTGAGTCCTCTATTGTTCAACCTGATTATGGATGAAATAATAAAAAAAGTAAGAACTAAAAAAGGATACCAAATGGGAGAAAAACAACTTAAAATAATCTGCTATGCAGACGACGCAATACTATTCTCTCAAAGTGATGATTTACAACGTATGCTGCACCAATTTAATATAACCGCCAGAAAATTTAACATGTTAATTTCCCCAAAAAAGACAGAATGCATGGTTACAACAGCAAATTTACTAAATTGTAAATTAGAGCTGGAAGGTCAGATAATAGAACAAGTAATGGAGATTAAATATCTAGGCATCACATTACCTAGCTACGGAAAGCTCGAGACTGAAGTGGAAGATCAAGTGAATAGAGCAAACAGAGTCGCAGGCTGCGACTATGGAGAATAAATAAATAAATAATATGGAGAAATAAAAATATTGGGAAAGAAATGAAAGGCAGAATTTACAAAACAGTCATCAGACCAATAATGACATAAGCGGCAGAAACAAGACCTGACACAGAGAGGATAAAAAGGATGTTAGAAATAGCAGAGATGAAAACACTTAGAAAAATTGATGGTAAGACACTATGGGACAGAGCTAGAAGTAGAGATATACGACATGAGATGCAAGGTGGAGAACATCAAGAACTGGGTAAGAAATAGAAGAGTAAAATGGGACGATCATATAAGCCGAATGATAACAAATAGAGTAGTAAAGACGGCAAGAGGCGATTCCCCAATAGAAACGATGGAAAGACAACTTACTGGAGGCACATTGAAAAACAGACAGAGTCATGTCTATATAAAATGAAGAAGAAGATATGTATAATATTCATTATAATATATAATATTAATATATATATATATATATATATATATATATATATATATATATATATATATATATGATAGATGTTTCTCCTTCTTTTCTGAATTCTTTTCAAAAATTATTTAAACAAAATAAAATGAATTTTGATAAATTATATATAAAACCATAATCTTATAGGCATCTGCAATATAGATATTGTCAAGGACAATACAGACTGAGCGAACTTTTCAAAGAAACCAACAAATTATCAGCCATGAAGGCAGAGATATTGAGATACCTGGGAGACATGCAAATAATGCCACCACACCATACAATAGCAATTCTATCCCATTCCATTAAAAGAAAGAGGTGAAGATGCAGACCAAGAACGAGACGGCAGAAGTCGAAGAAGACTAAAGAAACTGAAAAAGGAAGGAATCGAACAAATTTAAATGAAGAAAAATAGTCAATCCAGCAATGGGGTACTAGGCTTCGGAAACAGAAATGAGGCAGGATATGATATGCTGAAATAAACCACAGCAGTAGATATGGCGATTGTTTACACTTTTCCAAAAGAGAGAGTTAACTTATCACATACAAAAATTAGACCAAATCACTCATACATAAATTATTTCATGACAATAAAAGAAGATAAAAGTAATGTAAGTACCTGATAATGCTATCGCAACCTTGTCTACTCCACCTAGTGGTTTCAGTGCATCTCGAGCTTTGCTTCCGAATAATTTTTCCAAATAGTTCGGACCGTGGCTTTGGAGAAGCGATTTAAGAAAGCTTCCTGTCTCTTCCACTGGCGGCCTTTTGGCAGCCGTACAAAGTCTCGAGTCTTCGTCGTACCCGTCAGGACAGTCTGGCGCCCCATCGCACAAATATTGGATGGAGATACAGTTGCCGTCCCCTGGACATTTGAATGGCTCGTATGGGTGGCAGGCGTCACCTGAAATAAAAAAGTTTGTAAGGATAAAAAAGGTAAAAAATGTTGAGTGTAATTGTTTAGGTTCAGAAATTCGAATGACATTTAAAGGACTGTGGGTCTTGCATTAATCCAGGATTTTCCTCCATTCTGATCTATTCTTGTTTTTGTCCTTTTAGTTGGTAATTTGTAAGGTTTTCATATCTTTCTGGATGTGTGCCATATATCTGAGCTTGGGTGTTTCCTTTGACTATTATTCCTCTTTTGTGTCTGTCTTATAATTTTCATTGGTAACCTCCAATGGAGGCTTTACCGTATTTAATTCATCCGTTCAACATGACCCATCAAATATTTTCTAAACATTAAGATGTTAGCTTTTTTGTATGCTGTGTATAGTTTAAAATTAAATCGTCTACGCCGTACAATATTTTCACTTACCACTATATATACAGGGTGAGTTTTTAGTGGGACGTTGGTCGATAATTCCATTGTGGTACAAGATATCCAAAAAACTTATTTAGAAAAAATGTAGGCAATGATATTCTCCACAACTGAAAAATATGTGGAATTCTACAGGATGATTAATAACTGCGTGGTATAGCAAACATACAATTTTTTAAATGGGACACCCTATATATTTTTTCAAATTGGTATTCTTCTCATAATTTTTGTTCTTATAGTATTGAATTTTCCATTACTATACAGAGTATTTAATAAGTAATGACCATTTTTATTTCCAAATCTCTATGAAATCAACACCATTTTATATAAAGCACATCGAAACGCTTCAACTCTTAATAAAAGAAATAAACCCACAAATTATAGCTCTACAAGAAACAAACTTTAAAAACAACAAAAAATACAACTTAAAACATTTTGATTCATACCACAAAATCAGAAACTACGCTAACAAAGCAAGCAGTAAGGTATCAATATATGTTAATTCTAATCTAGCATCAGAAGATATTCCTTTACACTCTGCTTTAGAAGCCGTAGCAATTAAAGTTCAATGTCCAACTCAGCTATTTGTATGCAATATTTATCATATGTGGATTTTGTCGCAAAAGACCTGGAACATTTAATCGAGCAAATTCCAAAACCTAGAATTATTCTAGGTGACTTTAACTCTCACAACATTTCCTGGGAATGTTATTCCACAGACAAAAGAGGAGAACAAATAGAAAAATTTCTTAATGAAACAGATTTTGTACTATTAAATACAAGAGAAAAAACTCGGTTTAACTCTGTTACCGGCAATCATTCTGCTATTGATCTGACTATATGTGAAAGTTCCCTAGCTCCTAGTATAAACTGGGAAGTATTAACCCATACCTACGATAACGACCACTGGCCATAAAAATAAGAATTAATAGTTCCATAAGAACAATTATAAATTTTTCAGAAACATGGAAAACTAAAGATGCAAATTGGATAGCTTACCAACAACATATTGAAGACTACCTACCTAATTTTGGACCAATAGGAGATAACATTAATGTTGTAACAGACAAATTTACCTCAATGTTAACAGATGTAGCCACAAATATTATAGGCAAAACAGCAAAATCAAAACGTAAACATTCAGTACCTTGGTGGAACAAACAATGTGAAGAGGCACTTAAACAAAGTAAGCATGCATTTAATGTATTAAAAACACATCATACACCGGAAAACAGAACAGCTTTTAAAAAATATAGAGCCTAAGCAAGGGACGTAATTACGAAAAGTAAACGTGAATCATGGCAAAATTATGTTTCCACAATAGCCGAAAATACTCCTGCATTAGAGATCTGGAATAAAATCAGTAGGATTAAAGACATTTCATACAGCAACAAAATTAACTCTCTTGACATTGAAGGAAACTTAATTACAAACAACAGTCAAATAGTCAATGCTTTAGCGAACTTATTTTAGACATATTCAAGTGATTCCGTACATGACCCATTATTTGTCGAAAATGAAAAGAAAATAGAAAAAGAGGTCAAAATTACAGATTCCATCAGTCCGCTAAATGTTGTAATAAGTATGCAAGAACTAAACGAAGCACTGCAAGGACTTAAAAACTCTAGCCCTGGACCAGATGAAATTCCAAATTGTTTTTTAATTAATCTTCCTTTAGCTGCTAAGTATCTACTTTTAGATATATTCAATTTTTTTTTCGACTAAACAATTTCCTAGATCCTGGAGTACCGCTATAATAATTCCTCTTTTGAAACCTAACAAAAACAAGTCAAACCCGGAATCTTATAGACCAATATCCTTAACATCTTCCTTATGTAAATTACTAGAAAAATTTTTAAATATACGGTTACAATTCTTTTTAGAATAAAAAAATCTAATAGTTAATCAGCAAAGCGGCTTTAGGAAAAATAGAAGCACAACTGACAATTTAGTGTCGCTAGAATCGGCGGTTATTGAGGCATTTGCAACTAATCGACAAGTTATAGCTGTCTTCTTTGACATAATAATTAAAGCTTATAATACTATATGGAAATATGACGTTATTGTTAAATTACAGTATTGCGGCATAGATGGAGATTTTCTAGAATTCGTCAAAAATTTTCTAGATGACAGAAATTTCCGAGTTAAATCAAATCAGGAACTTTCAGCATACTATACACAAGAAAATGGCATACCCCAAGGATCTACACTAAGCGCAACACTCTTTTTAGTTGCAATTAACGATATCAAGAACCACTTCCACTTCGGATTTCCGAAGTGGAAATTGAAACGTCAATAAACGTACTTTAACCTTTAATTGTGGCTTGTTCCCATTTAAATAGTAATTACTTTAAAATGCCACAAGAAAATAGCTTCAGAACAATTATCCGAATCATCCGATTTTAGAACAGATTAAAAAAGTGACCTTGTGACTCTACAAAATAATCATAAACAAGTACATATTGTGTGGATACCATCTCATGTGGGGATACCAGGAAATGAGATAGCTGATCAAATGGCCAAAGAAGCTTGTAAAATGGAGAGATCCGATGATAGAACTAACCAAATTCCTCACTCAAATATGAAAAAATGTATCAATAAGTACACAAAAAACTTATGGTTACATAGATGGCAACTCTTACCAAATAATAATTTGCGGCAAGTCAACCCAGATCTATCAGCGAAAACACCAATTTTAGTAAATATTATAGGACATACCAGACCGACGCACGAACATCTACTAAGGAAGCATCTAAGGAAGGAACCTTCTAGAATATGCTACACCTGTGACACCAATATAACTGTAGGCCACATTGTTATAGACTGTCCATTATATCAAATGGAAAGACAATAAGACAAGCTACTGGACTACCAAGTGATATAAAGTGGGCTTTAGACAGTGCGGATCGTGACAAAATCATTAGGTTTTCAAAGAAAACGAAATTGTATAATCAAATATAAGTGATACTTCAAGAAAAATTCTAAATTATAATCAACTTTGTAAAAACTTTATAGTTTATATTTTATATTAATCATTATAATATATTATAGTCTATATTATATCACCGCTAATAACCTTCTATTGTTGATGCGGGTTATTCCCAATAAAAAAAATGTATATAAAGAGGTAATGCACTAACGATTATTTATTTTATATAATAAAGTAAACAATATATTGTAGTTTTTAAATTAAGTTTAATTGAAATCATTGACAAAAATTTGTATACAGGGTGAACTACAAAACAAAATTACGATATTCTCAATTTTTTTTAATGGATCATCCCATATTTTATTTTTTATTTTAGAAATATTTTATTTATGATACTCTTTCATTTTTATATAGCATTCCCTATACCTAAACACATTACTTTCCGAGATATTTTTAGTTTTCTTCAAGTATGTAGTGAGTATTGAGTGATAACATAACAAAATTATTTTTATTCAATAAGTAACTAACAAAAAATATAAACCATAACAATATGCAATGAATGTATCAATAAATGTGATATTATGGAAATATCATATTTTCTAAATGAAGCAAGATTATTTTTATTTAATCAATATCTCACACAAAACACAAAGCAAAACAATATACAATTGATGTAACAATTTTTAGATTGTTATATCAACCTCATTCTAAGCCAGGAATTTTTAATAAAATATTGCTAACTGTCGATTATGACGGGCAGTTATTAATAAGTAACAGGCCATTTGTGTCAGTTACAAAGGTAAAATAAGAGGCTTTGAAAATGACAGTTTTCATATTATTACCTTTTTAATAGGTCTGTGTGGCTTATCTTTATTAATAAAAATGAATTTTTCTGTAGAAGAGTTAACGTATATGATCTGGGTATTAGGAGAAAGTTCGAGAAATTGCTTACTTGCATCCAGAATATATCACGAGCGATATCCTGAACGGAGGAAGTCAAATGCAAGAGCTTTTGGAAAATTAATGGATCGTTTTGTTCGCACTGGGTCAGTTGTATATGAAAAAAATAAGAGAACCAAAACTGTTCTAAGTGAAGAAAAGGAATATGATGTACTGATAACTACTACTTTAGTCAAACTTCGGCGGCAAAAATTCTTTAACATAAATTGCATCCTTACCGCATCAACAATTGACAGTCAATGATTATCAACGCAGATTAGTTTTTTGTCAATGGTCTCAGGAGCAAGTGCAAAGAGAGCGATTTTTTTTTATTATGTGCTTTCTGGAGATGAGGCTACATTTAACAAAAATGGAACGGTGAATCGGCATAATTTTCATTACTATGCACCAAGCAATCCCTATTTTGTTAACATTGATAGTCAAAGTAGAACCTAAATAAGTTTTTTGGATATCTTGTACCACAATGAAATTATCGACCAAAACGTTTACAAATTTAAAAAACAGCAAAAAGGAGAAATAACAAAAATTCTTATTTTTACATATATCAGTAGTCAGAAGACTTCTTTTCAATGGAGAAATTAAGTGAAGCACAAATCCAAGATTACTGGGGCTATTGGACGTTGTTAGGACAAACCTTTTATTCCGACAATACATCTACAGTTTACCTATAAAAAACACCATGAAAGTAGACGTATGCATTTAAACTTAAGTATTGAATCAAAAATAAAATCTATTATCTTTACATATTTTATAGAATCCCGCTATTTTCGCCACAAAACAAGGAAACAGTCAGCCAATTTTTCAACATAACCTTTTACAATTTCTTGGAATAGTCAGTTTCATGTTTGAGGTTGACGCTTTCATTTGATACGATTAAAACTAATTATGTAAATAAATCCTACAACGGCAATCAATTTTTATTATAGTGGTATGTCCTCAATAAATATTTGAGTATTTTCGATCTTTGTAAAACGTATCAAGAAAAGAGGTGAGTTTTTGTGTAACGGTATTTTGGAACTTTAAAGACCCACCATATTATAGCCAGAAACAAAGCAGAAATTAGAAATGCGTTTATATAGTTAAAAAACAAATCAATGGAATAATATTTAAAGATAAAGCAAGAAAGTTAAATTATGGCAATGAAGAATATGAGAAACGAAAATCATCGAAATGGTGTGCGGGGAAAATAACATAAATAAAAAAATTAATCAATTAGTCGAGTCCAAAATGTGGACAACATAATAGAGTAATAATCTAACCAATAATAATGCATCCAAACGAAGAAAGCAGGACATTTAGCTCCTCAGACTCTGAATAATTTACATGGTTTTATGTTTTGAAAAACTGATGATGATGGTACTTCATTTAAAATACTTTGTTATGTATACCTTTATTAAGGAATATTTTATTTTAGCACATTTTTCTTCAAAGAAACATTAAATTTTACTCACAGTTAAACTTCAAGAAATTCTTAGTTTCAAGAAGTAAATATTTTTAAAAATCACATGATACACCTTAGGTACGACCCTGTTTGGCTTTCACATGCGATTGTTTACAGTTGGAATATGTATCATGAATGAATTGTAATGCTGCAAAAGTTGTAACCTACGAAACAAAACCTAGGATTTAAAGAGGGAGGAAAAAGGGTAATACTATGAGAACCAATCTTAAGAAACATTTTGGGAGACGCCAAAATTGTTCTCCAATTAAGAGTTTTTCAGAACTAAAAAAATGAAATTTATGACAATTACAAAAACACAATAACAACAAGAAATATTATATGGCAGAGAAGTGATGGTAAAAAAGTTAACAAACACAAATAGGTATCTGGGTACGATTTTTAATGAGAATCGAGAAATAAGGATTAGAATTGGAGAATTTAGAGAAGTATTTAATAAAAGGAAGAAGAAGAAACATCAACGTCAGAATTGACCATAGACCAGAAATGGCAAAATATAACGAACGCCATAGAAAGTACCGCAGCGGAAGCTATAGGAAAAGAAAGGAATAACAAGAAGAAAAACCAGTAGTTTGACCAGGAGTGCGAACAAAGCTTGCATCAGAAAGCAATCAAGAGGCTAGAGTTACTAACACGCCCTACACATGAGAACAGGGAAGACTACAACAGAGTAAGGACTCAAACGAGAAGACTTTTGAGAAGAAAAAAAAAACAGTACCTAGAAGCGCGAATACAGCAACTAGAGGAGGAACATCGAACCGGTCAGTCTAGACACTTTTATAAGGACCTAAAAACAATGAAGGGCAACACGACCAACAGCCCAAGATTTATAAAAGACGATGCAGGACAATTACTAACAGACAATGAGGAGATAAGCCGCCAATGAAGAAAGTATTTTGAGCAACTTCTAAATACAGAAAAACTCACAACGACAGGGCAACAAACACAGTACCAGTCAGACGGCATACAGGCGGAACTACTAAAAAAGGGGGAGAAAAGCTCCACCTTGAGATATATCATCTTATAAGAGAAGTCTGGGAAAGATGAGAAATACCGAAACACTGGTATGAAAGCCATATAGTACCTATCCACAAGAAGAGAGACTAACAAATATGTCGGAACTATAGAGGAATATCGTTAATCAATACAACGTACAAAATTATATCCATAATATAATACGCAGAGGAAATAATAGGAGACTCCCAAAGCGGATTCAAACCGGGAAGGTCGACCATAGACCAGATATTCGTCCTACGCCAGGTGTTGGAAAAAAACTGGGAATACAACCGCGATGTACACCAAATCTTCGTGGATTTTAAACAAGCTTATGATTCTGTTAGCAGAGAAGCATTGTGGGAGACCATGGTAGAAATCGGAGTACCTGGAAAGCTGGTACGATTAGCACAGGTGAGCACAGAGAACGCTTCAGCACGAATCAGAATTGGCAGCACCACGTCGGAGGAATTCCTCATTGACACCGGGCTTAGACAAGGAGATCCTCTCGCCCCCCTGCTATTTAATTTTGCACTACTTGCATATGATAAGGAAAGCTCAACCACAACTAACAAACGGATTTTCGCCCAAGGATCAAAAATACTATTGGCGATTGCAGATGACGTGGACACAATTGCACAATCCACCAGAGATGCAAAAGAAGTTTTCACCTTATTCGAAAAACGGAGCCAAGGAAGTTGATCTGAAGGTCAACGAGGACAAGACCAAGTACATGGTGGTTACGAAGCACCCAAGACCAAGGGTTAGACAAAACGTAACAATCAATGAATACAACAATGAATCAATGAAGTCGTAAAGAATTCAAGTACCTGGGAGCGATCATAACATCTGAAAATAAATATGAAAAGGACGTGGCAGCCAGGATCATTGCAGGAAACAGGGCATATTACTCACTAATGACCGTACTTAAATCAAAAATACTCTCAATACCAGCAAAAATAAGAGTGTACAAGACAATAATTCGTCCCACAATAATGTATGGAAGCGAGACATGGACTCTGAATCAGCGGTAAACGACAAAATTACTGGTACTGGAAAGAAATATACTGCGGACTATCTAAGGACCTTGTAGAGAAGAGACAACAAGAGAATGGAGAAGATGACACAATGATGAACTCCAGACAGTATATTGTTACGATAAATATGAGTCATATTAAAAACCTGTAAACATTTTGTTATTCTTACTTTTGTTCTATAGTTGAGCCGCTGAAAAGATGGAATGATCATGTGAATGGCACGCACTCTTAAATATTCCTCTTCCTATGTTATCACTTTTCCCACGTTTACACCGCTCAACAAAAACGAATTAACAATGTTGCTATAATATATTTATACTTTTTTTAATAAAGGTTATTGATGTACATTCATTTTAAACATTTTCACAAAATTCACCAGCCGGCGAAACTGAAACACAAATCATGATACATAAAACATTTAAGTTATAGTATCATAACACAAATAATGACGGTGTAAACAGTTTCCCATAAGGTCTAGTTTCGAGCGCCTGTCGATGCCTGCATTAAGTGATCATGCGACCTTGGATTCCATGTTTTCAGCGGCCAGGGTATAGTATTTTCTCCGACCCGCTAGAAACCGGTCTGGCGTTCCCTTTCATTCGAGACAATTCACAGGTCAACATCTGTGGGCTTCGAAGGGATTCCCGAACAACGGCTGTTTGATATATATAGCGGAACTTTCATTGTGTGAGGCAGTCTGAAAATATAATCGGGTCGAGTTTCGAATTGTAACGCGGAAATAAATATTGAAAATAAATAATATAAATTAAAGTAGATGTGATAAGTGTAAGAATATTGTATATATAAATTAAATAAAGACTTTAATAAACTAAGTATTAGAATATTTGTTATAATAAATAAAGTTAATAAATTAGACTAATAAACTCAGTTCAATATGGAGATGAAAACATAGTACGCTACATTAAAGCAAACCGAATAAGATGGACGGGTCACGTACTAAGATCGAGTGACGAAAGACTCCTGAACGTCACATTCTGGGAAAGGCCCGATGGCAGAAGGGCAGTTTGTCGCCCATGAAACAGGAAAAAAAAAATAAAAATAATTAAGATAAGGAAATTACAATATCTGAGTCATGTGATGAGGTGAGATAATTGCAGATGATTATCATTATACTGCAGATTAGTTTTTAGCCTTACCTTTCCGAAATATTTAAACAAATGTCCATCAAATGCGTGGACTGCAGATAAAATTAAAGAATAGTTGACAAATAAACGCATACCGATTCTTCTTCTTAAAATGTGAAAGTTTAGCTATTGTTAGGCATATTTCAAATGCCTCATATTTGTTGCCAAGACTCAAAATCGACATTGTATGTTATAACCTTTGAAGATTAGACTCTAACAATGGAAATTCTATAGTGACCGGTCAACGCAAGTGATAAATGTTATTGATCTCATCATGAGAATCATAAAAAATGGCAAATATCGCGCAACGTTTATTCATTTAACAACTTTATAGAAACTGAATTCATTTGTAGCAAAATTCCAAAATTGCATACGAAAGCTGCACTCTTCAGCTTTAAAACGCATTTTGAGTTTTTTTGATAGGACACTCTGATCGAATTGTTACCGACCTTTTATTTAAAAAACTAATTTCGAGCGTGTAACTGATATTCAAATTCGTCGGTCGCTTGAATCGTTGTTTCTCAGAGAATGGTTTATTTTACACAAAAAATGATAATACATATTTTTGTTCACAATTATCTCAGAAAAAAAGTTTTGAACAAAAAATGTGGCTATAGCGTACAGATTCTTGCTAAATCGACGTTTTTCGCTTTTCTCCCTACGATGGGGATTTTAAGGGAAGCCCGTATGTTGGGGTCCCAAAATTGACATTCTCAACAAAATTCAGCGTGTTCGTATTATTTTTACAAGTTCGGAGGCATTTTCGTCTCTAATGACTGGCGTATAAATATTGATTGAAATGTTTTTTTTTTTCGTGGTGTTGTGTAAGCCCACAAATGTGCTTATGGTACTTGGAAAGAGTGATTGCATAATAAACGAAAAAACAGTTTTTTGGGAAAACGTAAACGTGTCCGGGTTTTGTGACCTCCACCTCTACAGTTTATTGCAAACACTCATTACTTATTAACAATAAATGAAACATGGCTATCCAAATTAGTACATATAAAATGTTTCTCTGTAATTTTCCATCATTACGATAAAGTACAAGCTCTATAAAATTATAAGTCTACAAAAAGGTAATTTTATCAATGCTGTGCATTGAAGCAAATTTAATCATAAAAATAATTTATTAATTAAGTAAAGTATGTTTACAGATAAAATAAATGATACAATAAATAAATTTTTGGTACTATTTGTACATTTGTTTACTTAATTTAACGTTCTATTATTTTTTCGTTTCCTCTTTTTTAATTAAGAAGCCTTGTATTACTTATTAATTTCTGTAGTTTTCTTTATTTAGTACCGGTCCGTTTATTAGCCACGTTAATTTGAGACATACTTTTATAAAACAAACTTATAAATTACTACTAACCTTTTTAGTGCGGAATATTTAATAATTGGCAAAAGTATAGAAAGCGCCGGTGAAGTTAGCTACAAGTGAAAAAAGTTTTGTATTTGGCAGTGTTGCCATGTCGTTTTAATAAATCACGAAAGAGCATGCGATATAATTTGCGATATTAATTAATTTTATTAATTTTTTAAGTTGATTAAGTTTTTAAAAGAAGTTTAATTAATTTAAATTTAATTTATAATTTAAATTAACTTTCCGGGTCCGATTTGTCTCCCTTTTTGAAGAGAGGTATTAGGATGCTTGATCTCCATTCTTGAGGAATTCTGTTTTGTTATGGAATTATTTATTGGATTAGATTTAGTGGTTGTTTGGTAAGATCTGGTCCTCCGTACTTTAGGAGTTCGTTCGGTATTCTGTCCTCTCCTGGTTATTTTTTAAAGTTTTTTTTTTAAAGAACGAATAGCATTTTGTACAAATGATTTATACTTGTTATTTTACGAATTATAATCATTTAAATTCCCACTTTCGACTTCCGACGCAAAAGCAAGTTTGAAATTACGCATAATAATACACTCTGAAACTTCGTGCGCTTTGATCGGCTACGAAACATCCCTGGCTCCTAGACTAACTATTTACTATAGGTATATCACTTTTACTGACATGAAATGTTTTCGAAATGAAATTATGACACGGGAGAAACGCATTCACATCACGACATAGACCACCTCGAAGAAATTAGTGCCCGTACTTTCCAAGCTATTCGCACTTATTTTCATTTGACTCTTAATTACTTGCCAACCCTGTAACCAGTATAAACCCTACAAACAACCTTATTAAACATTGACATCAAGTACACTCTTGGGCCCAGTATTCGTGGTAAAAAAGCTACTTAGGTTTTTTTTCAATTTCATTAATTCGTTTATATTTAATGCAAACTGCACAGACTTTTTAAAAAACAAATTAGGGTTGTTTTCACTTAAAATGTTGTTTACTCTTTGAACATGCAGTCTTATTACCCCCGAGAGTTGTTTGTTCATAAATATAAAAGCTGTATGCAAAAGTTTTCCGAGTGCACGTATAATATTTTTATAAGAACATTTGAAACATTAAATTTAAAAAAATTCAATGAAAGCTATTTTTCATAATGGATGTTTTCTAGCATTACAGAATATACATGATTTTTGATTTACTTATTGTTAATAAGTATTATACAGTAATAAATAATAATGATGAAATACTAATATTTGTCACAAGTAAGCATGTGAATGTCCACTGTAATGACAACTTACCAATCACATCAGATGAAGTGGAAAAAGCAATATTACAACTTAAAGACCTGGACCTGACAATGCACATGCTGAACTCATAAAGCTATGATTGGAATAGCTTATAAAATGGCTAAGCTATTCAAATTTAAGATAAGATAATATATAAATAATAAAGGAAATGAAGTCAAGATTGGAGTAAAAAAAATATGGGTAAATAACAGCGAATGGAAGTGGAATGACAAAGAAGGCGCAATATGTAAAAAAACATCAAAAAACTAGCAACTGAATGTACTACTGGAATAAAGTTGACGAAACAAGCACAGAACAAGGTTAGCGATAATACAAAAAAAGGAAAAAAGGGGAAAAAATGAAAACCGGACCAAAACACAAGAAAACATTACGAAAAGAACACTTACTTTTAGGAACATGGAATGTAAGAGGCACATATGGAGAAGGCAAACTTAAACATTTAGCGAGAGAAATCGAAAAGTTCCATTTTGACATAGTAGCTTTACAGGAGACGAAACAGCTGGGAAATGATATATTAGAAATAGAAGATACAATGTTTTTTAACAGCGGCGGAAAGAATCGAACGTTAGGCACAGGTTTTATGATAAGAAAAGAGCTAAAAGAAGCTATAGTAGAGTTTAAACCAGTATCGGACCGCATATGTAGTATCAGGTTCAAGGGAAAATACCAAAAAATCACCCTCATAAATATTCACGCGCCTTCAGAAGAAAAAGATAATGATGTCAAAGAATGTTTCTACAATGAATTAAACAGAACAATCGAAAATATACCCAGATATGATATGAAAATTATTCTAGGCGACGCAAATGCCAAAATAGGGAAGGAAGAAGTATTTAGACCGACAATAGAAAAATATAGTAAACATAATGAAACTAATGAGAACGGACAATTCCTGATAGATTTCGCAAGAGAAAAAAATATGATCATAATGAGCACATATTTCGAAAGAAAAGAAATACACAAGGAAACATGGATATCGCCAGATAGAAAGACTAAAAACCAAATAGACCACGTGCTCATCGAAAAAGAAGAACAGCAATGTATAAAGAAGATAAGAACATACAGAGGACCAGACGCCGACTCAGATCATTACATGGTGGGCATCAAAATTAAGCAACTGATACCAGAAAACAAAAACAAAATAAAAAAAAAGAAATGTATACATAACCCAATTCGATTAGCAACAAAGAAAGAGCAAGAAATATACGAGGAAACAATGGAAAGAGAACTAAAAAAGATACAAATAGAAGAGCAAACTGAGAACAAATGGGAAAACATAAAGCAAATAATGAACAAAGCAGCAAAAGAATGTAATAAACAAGAGAATAAAAAGAGGAAAGACTGGTTCGACATAGAGTGCCAAACAGAAATAGAACTAAGACAATCATTAAGGATGGAAATAATCACGAAAGAAACAACAGAGATAAAGAATAGATATAGGGAGCAAAGACAAAAAGTAAAGAGGGTGCTGAGAGAAAAGAAGAGAAAACACATAGAAAATAAGCTAAAAGAAATAGAAGAGAATTACAGAAATAAAAAAATAAAAAACCTATATCAAGGTGCTAGAAATGAAAAAAAAGGTTTCCAACAAAAACCCATATTCGTTAAAAACAAAGCAGGAAATAATATAAGCGGGGAAGCAGAAATAGCCGAAAGATGGAAAGAGTATTTTGATGAATTACTAAATGGCAATAATAAGTCAAACCAAAGAGAATGTATGGAAGCAGAAGCAAGAATCGAACACTTAGAAGACATAGAAGATAATTCACCCAGCAAAGAACAAATCGAGGAAATCATAAAAAATCTGAAAAACAACAAATCCCCTGGAAGCGATAACATATCAGCAGAGATGATGAAATATGGTGGAAAACTGCTAAATAATTGGATATACAAGATCATAAAGGAGATATGGATAAAAGAACGAATACCAGAAGATTGGAAGGAAGCCATTATTTGCCCATTACACAAAAAAGGAGATAAAACAGAATGCAGTAATTACAGAGGAGTAGCGTTACTAAATACCGTATATAAAATCCTATCAAAATCCATAAAAGATAAGCTAGAAAAAGAAGTTGAAAATATAATAGGCGAATATCAGTGCGGATTTAGACGAGGGAGAAGTACAACGGACCAAGTATTCATACTCAGAGAATTACAAGCAGAAAGCTAGGAACACAACTTACCAACGATAGCGCTATTCATCGACTTCCAGCTAGCATACGATAGAATAAAAAGGAAGGAATTAAAAGAGACCCTTGAGGAACTGGGAGTTAGCAGAAAGTTGCGTAACATGATACATCTTACTTTAGAGAATACAGAAAACAGAGTCAAAGTAAACAATCATGTATCGGACAAATTTATAGTAAACGAAGGATTAAGGCAGGGCGATCCTTTGTCATCATTACTCTTCAATTTATGCCTAGAAAAAATAATGCGAGAAGCGAAAATCAATAGAGAAGGACTCATATCCTAACATTAAAGAAGAAATATAAGCTAGAATAATGGCAGGTAATAGAAGTGTACATGCTCTTAGTGGAATGTTGAAAAGCAAGTTTTTATCAAGAAAGGCAAAAATACAGTTATACAAAACAACTATACAACCAATAGTAACGTACTGCAGTGAGACATGGACAATGACAAAAAATGAACAAAATTTACTGGAGAGATGGGAAAGGAAAATCCTGAGGAAGATATATGGAGGAATAATAAGGGACGGTTTATGGATAAGAAGATCAAATGATGAGTTAAAGAAATTATATAATCAACCTAACATAATAGGAGTCATAAAGGCACAGAGGCACGAAATGGACATCAATAATACCCAGTTTGGATTCCGAAATGGACTTGGAACAAGAGAGGCGTTGTTTGCACTGAACGTTATGTCTCAAAGATGTCTTGACATAAATCAAGATGTATTCATGTGTTTCATAGATTACAACAAGGCCTTTGATAAAGTGCGGCATGATCACCTAATCAGACTCCTGACAGAAAAGAATTTAGATAAACGAGACATCCGACTAATAGCAAATATGTACTACAATCAGAAAGCAGTAGTGAGAGTAAAGAATAATACCACTGAAGAAATTGAAATAAAGCGAGGTGTGAGACAAGGGTGTATACTGTCACCAACCCTGTTTAATCTCTATTCCGAAGACGTAATGAATAGAACACTTTCTGAGCAATCCGTAGGTATTAAAATAAATGGTGTTAGATTAAACAATCTGAGATTTGCCGACGACACCGTTCTGATCGCAGAAACACTTGAAGAGCTACAGACATTGGTGAATAAGATAGCAGACTGCAGCGAAGAATATGGACTATCTTTGAACATAAAGAAAACTAAATTTATGGTAATATCGAAATCAACACAAAATGTCCAAAATTTATATTTACACAATGAAATTATCGATCGAGTTAGCAAATACAAATATTTAGGCACTTTTATAAATGAAGACAACGATAGCTCAGCAGAAATCAAAATAAGAATAGAAAAAGCCAGATCCATATTCACTAAAATGAAGAGAGTGTTCTGCGGAAGAGATTTGAGCCTTGAAATGAAACTTCGCCTGATGAGATGTTACGTACTTTCTGTGCTGTTCTACGGAATGGAGTCATGGACATTGAAAAAGATTGATACCAAAAAATTAGAGGCATTTGAACTGTGGATGTATCGCAGAATCCTGAGAATATCATGGACCGAGAGAGTCACAAATGTCGAGGTCTTGAGAAGAATGAATAAAGAAAAGGAAGTCATATTTACGATCAAAAAACGAAAACTGCAATACTTGGGACACATTACAAGAGGCGAAAGATATGAACTGCTTCGAATAATTATGCAAGGAAAAATAGCAGGAAAAAGGTCCATAGGAAGAAGACGAAACTCCTGGCTAAAGAATCTACGGGAATGGTATAGCTGTAGCAGCAACGAATTGTTTCGGTCAGCAGTTTCGAAAATACGTATAGCCCTGATGATCGCCAACCTTCGGAACGAAGATGGCACTTGAAGAAGAAGAAGAAAGGCACAGAGACTAAGATGGCGAGGTCACCTAGAAAGGATGCCGAACACGACGACTCCAAAAAGGGTACTAAACTACACTATAACTTTAAAAAAGAGAAAAGGAAGGCCAAAAAATAGATGGAATCAGGAGGTAGAAAAAGATATGGAAGAAATTGGACTAGAAGGCCAGAAAAGAAAAATGAATAACAAGAAGGAATGGAGAAAAATCACATATCGAGCCAGAGAAGATCTCAGTACATAAAGGAAAGCGAAAATGAAGAAAGAACAAACTTTTTAAGCCATGGGCCTCTAAGTCCTTTAGTGCTATTGTATATATAATATATAAATAAGATTTATCAGTACCCATAAAAATCAGGTTACTACGATGTTATATCTTTCCTATACTGTTGTACGGAGTTGAGTGGTGGACTCTCACAGACGCTACCTGCAAAAAAATTGCGGCTTTCGTAATTTGGCTTTATCGTCGAATCCTGAAGATATCCTATACCGAACACGTTACTAAACAGGACGTTTTATTAAGAGTTCAAAAACGTAAAGAGTCGTTAACCACAATAAAAATAGCCAAAATCGAATACCTCGGTCACATCATGAGGAACAGCGGTTCCTCATGGCTGGATATGGGTTGCTGCAATTAATTATACAAGGTAAAGTAGAAGGAAAACGCGGAACAGGAAGGCGAAGGATTTCCTGGCTGAAAAATCTACGTACGTGGTTCAACATAACAACCACAAATCTTTTCAGAGCAATACTTTGCAAAATAGAGATTGTCATGATGGTGCAAACATCCGAAACAGATAGGCACTGCAAGAAGAAGCATGTGCAATGACTTTTAATAAGAAAGTTGAGAACATATACTTATTTCTAACAATATTAACATGTGCACTAGAAGAATTTGCAATAATAATACGATTTTAATGAGAAACCCCAATATAACTACATCATTGACGGCTGTAGAAACCAAAAATCAATAATAGATTGCAAATTTAATAGTAGTGAAACCAAATAAACAAAATCAGAAAATAATTTAAACAGAGAACAACGATGTGTACGGATGGGAGGTTATATATTGACAGAACAGCAATAATTACTAAGAAGATGCACAAAACATTTTAAGGAAAAGCTTGAGGGAGATGGAGGGAGAACCCTGATATACCATTAGCCCAAGCAGATAACAGAGACAAGAATCCACCAACAATAGCCGAGATTAGAACAGTAGTAGACAAATTAAAGAACAATAAATCACCGGAATCTGATCAAATAGCATCGGAGCTACCGAAAGAAGAAGGAGACACATTACTAAAAACAATACATGAGCTGATAACAAAGATATGGTTGAATAAGCATTGTTCTAAAGCTATTTTCTTGTGGCATCTTAATCCTTAACTGTGGAGATGGGGTCATTTTGACCCAGGCAGGTAAAGAAACGTGTGCTGACAAGTTATTTATTTATGCACCGCTTCGCCCCCACCAGTAGCTTCCTAGAGATGGTGCAAGCACTCCTGACCACGGCGCAGTAGATGAAATTTGGTTTAGTCCCCACTTCATTGCGAAACGTATTGTACTATGCACTGTTAACAAGGTGACCAAAGTTTATCTGTTGATGATACACATTTGAGCGAAGACGAAGCGAGTGATGTTGAACCTGTTGCAGTTTCGCAACGATATATAGACATTTATATAATATTAACAGACTTTGTGGTAGTTTTGATTCTCCCCGTATTCCAAGATTACAGATGTTGCGTTCTGCACATACGATGACCTCAATATAATAATTGGGGTCCTCAGAAAGGGAAGAGAAGATATTCTGTTCAATCCAGAACTCGCTAGTTTCTCCCTTTCGCATTGGGTATGTATATTCCTATAGAAATAATAAGCAAGACGATCGTATGAAATTCTATTTCATATTATATATATTATATATTATATAGAAGATAGATAAATTAACTAACGTAAAAACACAGCTGTTTGGAACTAAATATTATACGATGGATATCTATATATCACACAAACCACTTATCTCCGGATGAAATCATAACAGGAATATGCTAGAATATGATACGATAGGCAATACCAAAGTCCATGCAATAGAATACGTTTGTGTATATATAAACGTAAACAAACCAAACAATATTATAAGCAATATATATAGTTACACATATCAATTAATAGTAAAATAAAATATACAATTAAACTATACAGTAAATACGCTAAAATGAATGTTTATATATACGTAAAATGTTCTTTTAAAAGTTCAAATCACGACACAATATGAAATAGCTAGTTCAGCACACAAGATGAATTTCTTAACAATATGAATATACCAGTAAACAGTACTCGATATGCAGCAATGTAATTTTGGCAACAAATAGTATAATGTGTACTTTACCCCATGAAATGATTTCAGCCACGATGGGATTGCTAACTCTCCGGTTCGGTGAAAATTCAGGAATAAAAAAGTTTGATAAAGATTTGCTTCTGATAAAGCAAATATTTCAGTTTACTAAGTAAATCCTCTGTTATGAAGGAGATTTGGCTCCCAGAATCAATAAGGGCTCTGGCCTTAACTTTCCGACCTTCAGAAAAATACAAAAATACAGAGATAGTACCTAGCAATACAAGACCTTCGTGGGCACAAAAAGAGGCTACTGAAGCATGCGAATAAGTCGAGGTTTGCTGGTTTGATGAACTAGGCGCATTCACATGAGCTATCTGGGAAGTAGATGGCTTGAAATTAGGTTGATACGTTTTATCTTTTCTAATGGACATCTAAAAGGCAAATTCACTTGGTAAGCACCATCTGGCAAACGCAGAGTGGTGTCTGAGAATATCTGTTCTGTAATGACATCGTCTGAGGTGAGCCCGTGCTCCTCTGGCATTTCCTCACATGTCCAGAACTTCTCGACAATATCGGTCAAAGTATCTTACTCGGCTTGTAAAAATACTCACGACGAACTTTCAAAAGATAATCAATATCGACCAATGAAACATTTTCTGCAATCCAATTACAGTGACGAATAATTGCATTCTTTGTAGACTGTCTCTTAAATTTGAGGGTGTCCATTGTTTAGACAAAAATGGAGCTGTAATCTTGGAATACGGGGAGAAACAAAACTACTCCTAAAGGCCTAAAAGGCAGAAAACAACTATGGAACACGATGAAGGAAGTCGGAATAACTCAGAGGTTAATAGAAGCCGTAAAAAACCTTTACAACAACAACAAGGTAAGAGTTAAAACAATAAATACTCCAACGAATTTAAGACCACAAAAGGCTTATTGCAGGGATGCTCTATATCTCAGACACTGTTCAAGATATTCCTCGAACAAATATTAAAACCATGAAAAAGGAAATGTGAAGGGATGGGAATACCAATCCGGGACAACTTCTTGTACACATTAAGCTTTGCAGATGACCAAGTGGTAACGGCTCAAGATGAAGAAGATCTATGCTATATGCTCCGAAAATTAGAAAAGGAATACACAAAAAATGGACTGGAAATAAATCTAGAAAAGACCGAATATTTAACAACAGAGCAAGAACCAGTGAGAAACTTGGAAATGGACGATAATAGGGAAATTAACGGCACTGACAAATTAAAATATTTGAGATTCATACTCTCAAAAAATGGAATCACCAAGCAAGAGATAACCAGCAGATTAGCACAGACAAGAGCATGTATTAAACAAATGAACGGGGTACTGTGGGATAGATAGATTACCAGAAATACAAAGAAGAGAATTTATAACACCTTGGTACGCAGTATAATGGAGCAGAGAATTGGGTAATAAATAAATGAAACAGGTCCAAAATCACAGCAACTAAAATGGAGTTCATGTGAAGAAGCTGCAGAGTGACAAAAATGGATCGCATCAGAAATGAGGAGATAAAACGAAGAATGGCAGTAGAACAGTACTCAGCTACATCGAAGAAAAACGTTTAATTTGGTATGGACATGTGAGAAGAACAGATCATACAAGGTGGATAGCAAAGATTTTGGATTGGAGCCCAATAGGAAGGAGGAAAAGAGGTAGACCCCGAAGATCATGGAGGGATGAAGTGGACGAGGCCATGGAAAGAATAGAGATGGAGAATGGCAGAACAGACAGGACTGGAGACGTTGGCTGAAAGAAGGAAGGCGGGGACAGCTGTAAAAATCCTTATATAGATAGATAGGGCGAGGTCTATCTGAATCTGACAAAAAAAATTAGTGTACCTACGCAGTCTGTGATAGGCCTCTGCAAACCAATAGAACAAAGCGACTGAAATGTTTTTTATGCGGATAGAACCGCATATAATTGGTTTTCCTATATAGAGTTATGAACCGAATTGAAGAAAAGGGGTTTGACATTTGTTGGAACTTTAAAAAAATCAAAAAGAGTTCCTACCAAACTTAAAAAGGGATGTTGGATCCTCTTTTTTTTGGGTTCACCAAAGATATTGCAATGGTGTCTTCAGTTCCAAAAAAGAGAAGAGCAGTTTGCATTCTTGTATCTTCACAATACCATGATAACATATGCGATAATACTACACGTAAACCAGATAGTATACTGTTTTACAATTCTACCAAGAGTGGAGTGGATACATTGAACCAAAAGTATTCCAACTATTCGTCAAATAGAAGAACCCCGTCGTTGGCCGATGGTCATTTTTTATACACTGTTGCACATACCTACATCAAAAAGCTATGGCTTCTATAAATCTCGTAAACCATCAAATGAAATTTTCTGTTTTAATTTTATAAAAATGTGGGGGGACAAATTAGTAAGGCCTCACCCATTGCGGCGACTAAATAATCCAAGGATCAACCGTGAGTTACTAGGAACAATTAGAAGAATTTCTGGCATTCTAGAACCACTCCCTCTCCAGCTTGATCAAATTGGTAACACCCAAAATAAACGCAACATGTGTTATTTATGTCCTAGAAATAAAGACGAGAAGACATTCATTTGCTGCAGTTCATGTAAAAAGCCACTTTTTGTATTAAAAAGTAAGTTCTTTGCAATGGGGTTTTTTCATTGTCGAGTTGTTTTTGACGTGACAACGTCTTAAATTAGGTTGTGGCTCGGAGTCATTTAAGAAAAAGTGTAACGCCCGCTCACGTCTGTTACAGTGAGTCGCCGAACGAGAGAGAGGCCCGCTGGACCGGCGAATGCCTTGCGTCTCTCTCCCACTCAAACATGATCGGTCCGCTGCGCGCGGCACTAGAGAATTAGGCGCGTTGAATCGCTAAAGTTGAAAATCGTTGAAAGTATCGTCAGCTGTGTCTGTAGTGAAAATGTGGAGTGCTTAGATTCGTCATTTACAACAACTACAACAATAAAGGTAAATAATTGTACACTAATATTTCATTATCGTAAACTATGATTGATTGATTAATTGTTAGATTGACACAAAAGTTGAGAAACTGAGTTTATAGGTTATGTCATACTATTGACAAATGTTGATAGTGTTAAGTAAATTATTAGTTTAAATCACTCTGCAATCAATCGTAATTCAGTCGATTGAGAAGAAACAGCGCGTATTGCTAGTCAAACATTTAAAATAACAAATTATAACGTCTAACCTGTCCAAACAGGGCGACCAAACAAACGAACTAAACCGACCAATCACCACGCGCGGAGTTAGAATTTAACTGTGTTTAGCAAGAATTTCAAATTCCAATTTTAGTAAATGTTTTAATTTTCAACTTTACCATTTACATTTACAAATTTTAATTAATTTCAAATTTATTTAGCAAAAATTTGAACCTTCGATCTGAATAAGTGTTTTGATTTTCAAATTGATTCTTTAAAATTAAAAATATTAAAATATATATAATCAGAAGTGAACGTCACATAACATTATCTGTACTTATTATTATTTAATATGTAGGCAAATACATGTGACCATACTTGGTAGACACAATTGGAAATAGTAATTTTTTATAACTGAAAAAAATAAATATATAAAATACTGGTAGCAAACAATAACTTCAATGATCGATATCTCCGCAACTAATTGATATATCGAAAAAATTTTCAAATAAATTTTGTAGAAAATAATAAGATCAATAATATAATATAAAATAAATAATATATAAAATAATATATAAAAATATAATATATAAAATATAAATAATATATAAAATACCTAATAAATCGGTAATGCAATTCTTATTTTCATTCAATTCCTTGTTCCTATTGTGCAATTTAATAATATTTCATCATCATCATCATAAGTGGCTCGACAATCCGTTGTGGATCTTGGCCTGCTCACAAAGAAGTCGCCACTCCTGTCGATTCCTGGCAACTTCCCTCCATCTTCTAACCCCTAGAATCTGTAGGTCTTCTTCCACATCATCAATCCATCTCATTCGTGGTCGTCCTCTGCTTCTTGTGCCCTCTGGTTTTGAAAATGTTAATCTCTTCGTGTATTCGTGATCTGACATCCTAGCAATGTGTCCAGCCCATCTAAGTCTCTGCACTTTAACAAATTTCACAATATCTGGATCGGTGTATAACTGATACAGTTCAAAGTTGTATCTTCGACGCCATAGCCCATTTTCATTTACGGCCCCAAAAATCTTTCTAAGAATTTTTCTCTTAAAAATACCAAGAAGTCTTTTATCATTTTGAGATAAGATCCACGTTTCAGCCCCATATATCAAAACTGGTCTTATTAAGGTTCTGTATATATTAAGCTTTAGTGCACGTTTTATATTTTTATTTTTTAAATGTCTCTGGAGGCCGTAAACAGTTCTGTTTGCTATTGCTATGCGTCTTTTTATTTCGTCGCTTGTCGTGTTTGTTGCGTTTACTAGCGATCCAAGATATGTAAATTCTTTGACTTGCTCAAAGGTATGGTTGTTAATTTGAATTCTTTGTTGGATATTTCGAGGGTTTTTAGAAACCAACATATATTTGGTTTTTTCCTCGTTTACCACAAGTCCTAATTCACTTGCTGCGTCCGCAAGCCTTGTAAAACACTGCACCATGTCTCTCATACTTCTGCCCACTATAACTATATCGTCAGCAAATGCGAGAATTTGCGTCGATCTATTAAAAATAGTTCCATTCATTCTAATATTTAATTGTCTGATTGCCTTTTCCAAGGCAATATTAAAGAGGAGACACGCCAACGCGTCCCCCTGTCTTAGACCATTATTAATGTCAAAGAACGTAGAGTTTTCTCCTTCAATTCTAACGCATGAGCTTACGTTTTGCATTGTTAGTTGGGACAACTTAACTAACTTAGGTGGGATCCCAAAGTCTATCATTGCATTATATAATGCAGTTCTTTTCACACTGTCATAGGCTGCTTTGAAGTCAATGAAGAGATGGTGTGTTTCTATGTTATATTCTAATGACTTTTCTAGAATCTGCCTATGTGCTTGAATTTGATGTGTAGTTGACTTTCCAGCAGTAAATCCGCATTGATATTGACCAACAATATCCTTTGTAAAATGTTTAAGTCTTTCAGATAATACATTGCCGAAGATCTTATACGCAGATGCTAACAGAGTAATGCCTCTATAGTTCTTACACTCCAGTTGATTCCCATTTTTATGCAATGGACATATTATTCCCTTCAGCCACTCTTCTGGTACCCATTCATTCTGCCATATAAGTACTTTAATAATATTTATATCAATAAATATTCTACCGAGAAAAAGACGTTGTCACGTAAAATCTTCGCCCGTAAAACCGACTTTACAGGCAATGTTTTATTTTTTTCAGTTTGAGTTTGAGATAGTTTTTTAACTAAGCAACTAAGCTATTGCGATTGCAGAATTTACTATTTTATAAAACCTTCATTCCTTTTGACTCTGTCAATTTTATAAAACTTGCTGTATTACTGCCAAACATCCAGCACTAAGGGAGTTTACCTTTATTATAATGGCTCGTTTCATCGATATGCAGAACTTCACTTTTACTTATTTTTTGCTCTCTTTGTTCATACGCTTCTTGGCATTTTTCTGCAACTTTAGCCTTCCTATTTGACACACTACCCACACTGATGGCCAGGTTGAAAAAATTTTTTTATAATATTTGCTACTTTCCTTTTCGAGTTCTTTTTTATTTTTTTCTAAATACATCTTTTTACAATAGTATTCTTTTCTTTGGGTCAAAGCAGTGGCGCACCCAGAATTTGTCTTAGGGGAGGGGTTTTGAAATATTTTTATGCTATCTCCATTTTGAGTCCCAAAAATTTGGGTTTTAGTTTAATTTAAAGTACTAAAGATAGCAGTGCCAAAGATTCAGGTATCTATTATCCTGCCTACCAACTAAAATCACCCTCTCTTACTTGTGTGCAGTTGACTGTCGCACGTACGGTACTCCGAAAGTGGGGTGGCCATTGTAAGGCTGACGAGATTTTTGGAACACTCCCTTTTCTTATCTAGATCTTATCTATTGTTCTGAAGCTATTTTCTTGTGGCGTTTTAAAGTAATTACTATTTTAATGGAAATAAGCCACCATTGAAGGTTAAAATAAGGTTGTTGACATTTGACATTAATCCAACTTGTAAAACCAATACATTTTGAAGATGGCTATCGCCGTATTCCTGTTCTCCTCCGGGAATCCTCGCGGTCCAAGGCATGCTCCTCCTCCAAACCTCTCGATTCCATCGCTCTTCTAATTCCTTTATTTCATGAGCGTCGAGGGCTACCTCTTTTTTTCTTCCAGGGGGCTTCCATTTGTGAAGTTTTTGGGGCCAACGTTCGTCAGGCATTCTCAATAGACATCCAAACCATTTTGAACCTCTTCTTTCTATTCTGCCAATGACCGTTTCTGTAGCATTCATGTTATTTCTTATAGATTCGTTGGTCTTCCTTTCCTGCCTTGATGTCTAGCACTTCTTCTCAAATAATCCATTTCAACTGCCAATAATCTTCTCTTCAGGTCTGCATTAATTGTCCATACTTCAGAGCCATAACAAAGAACTGATTCAACCATGGTTTTCTCTATTCTTTTTTTGTTCCTTTTGGAAATGTGGTGATCCCACCATAAGGAGTTCAGACATCCTACAATTTTACGTCCCTGATTAATTCGTGTTTAATTTCGGTTTCTCCTAAGCCGTTCTTAGCAATGAGTGGACCTAAATATTTAAATTTTTCCACTTGTTTGATTTCCACGTCCTCGTCTATCAACACTTCAAACCTTGCATCTGAATTGATAATTAAGTAAATATTCTGTTTTCTTCATGCTGACTTGTAATCCCCATTTTAAATATTCTCTCTATTGACGCTTTATCATAAATTCTAGATCATAAGAATCTTGAGCTAGGATGACTTGGTCATCCGCAAAGTTCAGGGAGAACAGTACGTCATTTCCTATGGGGATTCCCATTCCCTGGCAGTGGTTTTTCCAATTTTGGAGGGCTGCCTTAATATATCAATTAAACAGTAAGGGTGACATACTGCATTCTTGTTTTAGTCCTATAGTTACTTTTATTGGCTCTGATAGTCTATTTCCGATTTTTAGTAGTGTTATCCCTGTATACTTCTGTGAATATTCCTAAAAGGTATGGACTACTGTCGAGTTGTTGTTAAGCTTGCACAATTTAAGCCTTGGAACTGTATTATACGCCTTTTCTAGGTCGATGAAGGCTAGATGTACTTAGGTACCAACCGCTATTCTTTTTTCTATTAATTGTTGGAGTATAAACAAGTTATCAAAGCAAGATCAAAGATCAAAAATTCAAACGTCAATAAACTTATTTTAACTTTCAATTGCGACTTATTCCCATTAAAATAGTAATTAGATCTTATCTCTGTCGTTATACCGGTTGGTGTTTCTCTTCTTCTTCTTTCTTTTTAATGACTTCTTCAGGTTCATTCTCCTCTCGGAGGTTGGAAATCATCATCGCTATTTTAATTTTAATGACTGCTAGGATGTAATTGTGAACACTATTCTATCCCTCCGTATTTTCCGTCATCTTCACGATCATCTCTCTTACATTCACAGGGTTCATACCTATTTCTTTATGCATTCTGTTTCTCTCCACTGTACATCTATTACACTCCAGCATTGTGTGACTTACAATGTCTCAGCATTTATCTGTATCTGTCTTTCTGAACCTATGAAAATACGCCCTAAAACAGACAATCTACCCAGTCCCTTAGGCTCGGGATCAGCATCTTTGTCCACTGAGCAACATCTTCCTTGTTGTTCCACTCTTCTTGCCATCTTTCCATTGATCTTTCCCTTTCTTCTTTTTTTTATAGCTGTTGTCCAATGCTTTCTTCTCCCACAGAGATGTCTCTTTTCTACTGCTAACACATACAGAGGAACACAACCCGTGACAGTCCACAAGGCCGCCGCAGATACAGTCCTGTAGGCACATCCTACTCGCAACAGACTCGTTCTGTCTACTTTTTCATAAGCCTAATATTAGGTATCTATATCTAAATATGTATAATGAAAAATATTATTAATTTATTGTCTATTTATACAATAATTATTGAGTTCTACATATTTAAAGTGGTAATTTCATTATTCAATCAGCGTTTTGGATTTTTTGTATTGTGTGTGAAAGACAAGTTACATTTTCCTACTATTCTTTATATATTGTTTACTCTATATGCTCTGGGGGGGTTTTCCGGGTGCGCCACAGGGTCAAAGTGACCTAAAGTCCCTTACATTGTAGAAATATTTCACTTCCTCAGTTAAGGGTTAATACAATTTACTATTTTTACTAGGAATAAGCCACAATTTTACTTTAATAAGTTTATTTTTTACGTTTTTACGTTTAATTAATATTTTAAAAATTAAACCCTTATATTTCATAAATGTTTTAAACAAAATACTTTATATCAAAATCGGCAACCCTGCTGCAGACACATTGTTATTCAATTATTATACATATACAAATAATAAATAATAAGTTTTTACTTTTACTAATTTATTGATACCATATTATATTACAAAAGCTTGCACCTACAACCGAACCACACCGAACTGCCAGGAGTTTCGTCTTACAATTTGGCCTGAAGCGTGTTAAAAAACGTCTGTAAATTGATATAGTAATAGTACACGGTTATCCCATTATTTTAATATCACGCCTTCAAAGCGTTTCGCCTTACTTTGTTACCTTATCTAAGTAAACAACTTGGGCGAACATTTATGCAGAGAAACTTTTATAACATCTCGTGCGAAGTTTCTAGTTATATCTATTTATATTTGCTCATACTCTTGACTCCTTCAAGAAACTTTAGATTAAAGGAAAAAGATATGAGGTAGGTACACTGTAAAAAGTTTTTAGTAAGTCTGCCGATTTAAATACGGTAAGAAATTGTAATTCCTCGTTCATGTAACATTTAATAAAACTCAATCTCCTAAATTACCAATATATCAATCTTGGAAATTAAAGAATGCCAACTGGAACTCCTATCAGATTGACATTAAAAAAAATTGAAAATTTCCAATCAAGCAGTGACATAAACTCTGACATTAGGTCCTTAAATAATATCATAACAGAAGCAGCCTTAACTAATATCGGTAAAACTAAACTCTGTAATAGACAACTAGTGCCTTGGTGGACCAGCGAAATCGCACTAGCTCTATCTATAACAAAACGCGCGTTTAATAAACTTAAAAAGGATAATACGGAAGAAAATTTACTTAATTTTAAAAATCTTAGAGCAAGAACGAGGTGTCTCATGTAAAAAAAGGAAAAGAAATACATGGGAAAATTATGTCTCTTCTATAAATTCATCGACCCCTTCAGCTGTCATTTGGTCTAAAATTCGTAAACTCAAAGGTTCCAACTCTTTTAGACAAATAAACACCTTAACTCTTGGTCAAACATTAATTACTTTTAATAAAGCTAGTGCAGAAACATTTGCTGATATTTATCAACAAAATTCTAGCAATAATAATATACCTCAGGAAATGTTAACGCACAAGGAAACTATATAATCCTCTATTATCACTATAAACGATATCAATGATCCTTTAAACATCGCAATCACTCTTCAATAATTAGAATTTGCTATTTCTGATTTAAAAAATACCTCGGCTGGACCAAATGACATATCACCAATATTTATAAAAAACTTACCATTTACAACTAGTTTTATTAGATTTATTTAATATTTGTTTTCTAAAACATAAATTTCTTGATCTTTGGTCCCAGGCAGTAATAATTCCCATCCTCAAGCCAAAAAAACCCAAAGATAAGCCCACTTCTTACCGCCCCATCCCGCTTACCTGTAGTATGTGTAAAATCTTAATTTTAAACCTTCGTCTAGTATGGCACTTAAAAATAACAATCTCCTTTCCCCTGCGTAGTAGATGGTAATTTGACAGCGAAAAAATATTTAATCATGCTAAGAGACGATGTTCTTCCTCAGTTAGCTAACTTATATCCCAATCCAATAGATCCGACCCTACCGCATGAAACTATCTGATTCCAGCAGGACGGTGCAACACCCCATTATGCTTTAATGGTAAAAAATTACCTGAATGAAATCTTCAATAAATGGATTGGACGAAGGGGTACTATTGAGTGGCCAGCTAGGTCGCCAGATCTTACGCCTTTAAATTTTTTTCTGTGGGGTTATCTCAAGAACAAAGTATATGCAATACAGAAATACGGAATATTTCACTTCAAACTTTAAACAAAGTTCGGGACGAGTTTTATAGAAGACTGTGTTATTGCCAACAACAAGGTGGAGAAGATTTTGAGCATTTATTTTAATGTAATCCAATCAATTATCTAGGGCATTCTATGAATTAATTTTCTTGAAAAAAATTATACTTAATTTCAAAATTTCACCTTGTATTATTCATAATAGACCATACATGATATAGTTCGTTGAGATCAAAGTGTTAAGGAGCTTTTAAAAACATAAAAATATACAGGGTGTTATAAAAATATACCCTGTACATTCAAATTTATGTTTAAAAAGCGCACATTTAAATCTAAAAGTTAAAGTATCTCAACGTTTTTTATTATTTTCTAAACTAAGGACACACACAATTTTATTCCGTAAGTGGTTTCCACACTGTATAATACGAAGAATCCACATTATTATAAAAAAATCCTTTCAGCCTTTTTATTTTCATTGTGTATAAGTATAATTTGAATCATAAATAAAGCATATGCAACTAATAAATAAACAAAAAACGCAATTAATTTCATTGACATACGTCAATCTGATCAAATTTGAATGATCGAGTGAGAGGTAGATTTTTAAAATTTGAACAAACTGAACAATGCTGAAATTGTATTTTAGAAAATCACCTTCACTGTTTTATGATGTTATATTGGGTTTCATCTCACGTGCAATAAAATTTGAACTATCAATCATGTTCAAATTTATCTACTATAGTTTGATCAAATATTTGACCGTCTGACTCTGACACGGACTTTATACTTTTTTTAAAGCATCATCAGTTCAACTAAAAAAAATAATGGTCTAAGTTTACAAGCAAAAATCAACAATGGTTGCAAACGGTTGCAATGGTTGATTAATATTTGCAAACAATTTGTAGGTTTTTTTAGTTATTATATAAACTGTAGGGTTACTTAACAATCTTAACATTTAAATAAACGACTTAACGAAAAACAACAACTAAAACCGAGTACTACTGTTCATTACTTATTCTCTAGTGATTTAAATTTAACAGAAGGCTTCATTGAACTATATTATTTAAGTTCATGCATAGACAAAACGACACGAAGTACATATATTTACATTTGGAAATTTTCCGTTGGTTAACGAGAACATCGTTCAATGAGCGTGTCTACTTCGTTCCTTCGTGGGCGGTCAGTGAGGTGAAAAATATGAAAGATTCGCCAGAGTTATTATTTATTGTTCTGAAGCTATTTTCTTGTGGCATTTTAAATTAATTACTATTTAAATGGGAATAAGCCACAATTAAAGGTTAAAATACGTTTATTGACGTTTCAATTTCCACTTCCGAAATCGTTCTCAAAATACAAACATTAGTAAATTGAAACGCCAATAAACGTATTTTAACCTTTAATTGTGGCTTATTATTAATTATTAAATAGTAATTAGTTATTATTTAATTGCAAAATGTAATAGCAAACATTTAAATTTGCTTAGTTTAAACCTGTCATTTTAATT
This sequence comes from Diabrotica undecimpunctata, assembly GCF_040954645.1. NCBI lineage: Eukaryota > Metazoa > Arthropoda > Insecta > Coleoptera > Chrysomelidae > Diabrotica > Diabrotica undecimpunctata. Next base: position 57,775,394 of record NC_092812.1, read on the forward strand.
TGTATGTCTCTAAATACACCGATGTATACTACGTACGTATATTTCTCTCCAGAGATTAAGTTGCAGAATGAAAAAGTTCTCGTAATGCATTCGAGACTAGAAAACTGTTTTTGTGAGATCCTTTTAACTTTTAACATTTTCGATGCATGTTTATATATAGAGCATGATAATGAGAGTTTTGATGCAGATTATTTTACTTATGCAGCAGTACACAAAACTCTTTTTAAAATATCAAGAAGAGGAACAGAGTGTTCTGTGGAGGTTAAAGAACGTTTTTCAAATGCAAAACAGTTATAAAAAGATACATTCAGTGTATCTAATTCGGCGAAAAGTCTGCGTGGGGTAGGTAGACTAGATACGGATGTAACAGGGCACGGTTGTTACGATACAAATATTCTCGGAACTTATACCACAGTCAATCTGTTAAAAAATCATCGATTTCACGTAAAAATCTTAAACTGGTTTTTGAAGGTTCTAAAAGGTATATAAGGGATTTTGCTTTGTTTTTTTAACAATCATAAAAAGTGAAAATATCATTTTTTGTCTATAAAACGTTTTTAAACATTTTAGAGAAATATGGTTCAAATAAAAGTTGTAGATAAGAAAAGTTCTTTAATCAGGGAGTTTCAAAATTAAAAAATTGACCGAGATAATTGCAAAAACCATTGTTTTTGCAGTAATTTATAAATGTTAATTATTTTGTTTTTTGAACAATGGCATATAATATAACTACTTGAAATTATGGCAATTAATGAGTTCTTGAAGTGTGCTAAATCTCAGCTAGATCGACCAAACAGTAGGTAGGTGATTCAATTTGTTTATCCCGGAGAGCGATTATTTAAACAATTGTACTTGCCCAACCAGTGACCCTATAGGTATTTAGCAGATCGCAATCGATTCTTCAATTTTATGATATATTAAAAAATTTTATCGAAAATGTTATTTATTTATTTATTCCATGAAAGTATAAATGTCATTTATAAAAATGCTATATACACAATTACAGTCCCTGAGCGAGAGCTATGTGGTTTAAATAAGAAAAAAATATATAATGCAATAAAAAATATAAAATGGTTCAACTATGCAAACAATTTGTATATGGTGTACGGATATTATCATTATTGATATTTATTTAACAGAAAGAAAACTCAAACTCATTTATACAAAAAAGATAAAAAAAAAAACAAATGTAAAAAATGTCAGCGTGAGGATGTTATAAAATGGTTCTCATAAATTAGATTTTTTAATTTTCGTTTGAAGGTACTGATGCTCATTGCCTTTACTATGTCCGAGAGAAGGTTATAGTACTTTATTCGTTCTACCACAATGCTTCGTTGTTCTGCAGTTGTGTTCATTGCTGTAGCTTTCAGATGGAATCTATTTCTTACGTTATAGTTGTGAACTATAACGTGAAGTGGTAGTTGTTTCCATATTAGAGTGAAATTTCTCCATTTGACACTGTTGTTTAGACACGTACATACTTTTGGTATATATATATATATATATATATATATATATATATATATATATATATATATTCGGTTTTTTATAACGTCTTACGACGTTGTCCGACTCCCAAACGCCACTGTATTCTGTCTTGAGTTAGGTTTTCGTCCAGATTTCGAGCGCTAATCGCTTTCCTAACTCCCAGGTTCCAGCTCTGTGGTGGTCTTCCTCGTTTCCTCTTCTCTGGGGGTTGCCACATCATCGTTTTTTTAGGCAATCTTTCGTCCCCCATTCGGCTCACATGCCCATACCATATGAGCTGTTTTCTCTCAATATCCTCAACTATAGTGCCCTCTATACCCATTTGTTGTTTTATCACTTCATTCCGTATTCTGTCGGCTCTTGATATTCTCATCGATCTTCTGATGGCATCCATTTCCGTGGCTTCGACCTTTTTCTTATATTTTTCGGTTATTCTCCATGTCTCAGCTCCATAAAGTAGGCTAGTTTTAACCATTGTCTCATAGATGTTCCATTTTCTTTTCTTTGATATTTCTTTACTCCATAGAATTCCGTTCAAACATGCTATAGCTCTTCGTGCTTGTACAATTCGATGTTCTATTTCTCGTTTGTCTTTTCCACTACGGTCGAAGATGACGCCCAGGTATTTATATTCGTTGCATGGATTTATTTTTTGATTGTCATCGATATCGAGTTGTTCTGCTTCAGCTCCAATTGAGAGGTATTTTGTCTTTTCTAAATTGATATTTAATCCCCATTTCTGGTATTCTTCAATTAGTTTTCTAAGCATGTATTCCATGTCATCTTTGTCATTTGAGATCACCACCTGATCATCTGCAAACTGTAAAGTATATATGTAATCCTGATCGTTCAATTGTATACCCATTCCTTTGACTTTCCTTTTCCATTGTTTCAGAGCTGCAGAGATATAAATCTTAAATAGAGTCGGGGAGATACAACATCCTTGTCTGAGACCCTTAGTAACTGCAAATTTTTCAGCTAAGAGGTTTCCGAATTTCATTTGGGAGTTTGAACCATAATATAGATCTTTGAGAGCACTAACCAATGTTTGATGTATGTTTGATGTGCCCAGGACTTCCCATAGTTTATTTAGCGGGACTGTGTCATATGCCTTCTCAAGATCTACAAAAGTCATATGTAACTCTCTATTTGTCACAATTTTCTTTTCTATAATTTGTTTAAGACAGAAGATGTTATCTGTACATGAACGACCTGCTCTAAATCCTCCTTGTTCTTCGTCTTCAGACGATTGATAATCTTCCTCTATCAGGTCCCGTAGTATTCGACCATATAGTCGACTCATTGAACTTGTGACCGATATCCCTCTATAGTTTTTACAATTTCTCCTGTCACCTTTTTTATATATTGGGGTCATATATGCTGTTTTCCATTCATCTGGTGTTGGATGTCCATTAATATATTCGTTAAATATCACCGTGATCATTCTGTGTAATTTCTCTGAGCCATTCTTTATTAATTCCGTAGTTACTCCCTCTGGTCCACTTGCTTTCCCATTCTTCATCCCTGCTATAGCTTTTTGAACTATGTTGATGTCTATGGTAATATGCTCTCCCAGAATTTCGATTCTTGATGAATTCATATCTTCTTTAAATTCGTCTCTGTTCTCATTTAATAGATGTTTGTAATAATGTGTCCAATCCTCAGGATTTATGGGATTTAGAATCACTTTCTCGTTAGTCGGCTTCTTAACAGAGTTTATAAACTTCCACGCCTCAGTGCATTGTCGTCCTCCAATATAAGATTCTATCTCTCTGCACCTTCTATCCCACATCTCATTTCTGGAGGTCATAACTATCTTTCTAGTTTTCTCAAATTAGAGTTAAATAGGTGACATTGCTATGTATTAAACTGTAATATATATTTTTCCTATATTTAATTTCTACATAATTTGCTGCTCTTCCAAGAACCCCTACTGCAGCTGAGATTTTTTTGCATAAATGTTGTATGTGATACTCCTAAATCTATGCTCAATGTACAGTCCCAGATAATTAATATATTCCATTTTTTGTAAAGGCCGTGATTCAAGTACTATTGGTAATTATTGCCTACCACTCTTCCCTCTTTGTTATGACCATATAACTTGATTTATCTGCATTAAGGGTAAGAAGCATTAACTATAAAAGAAAGAGACAGAGAAATCTCTGATGAAACATATTTAATTAAGTTGGTTGATTTTCATCATAACCAGAGTTATGCTTGTTTTTTAAGTTATTTATTATGTGACTTATTTCTTTCTCTGAAACGGGAGTTAAAAACATGCAATGATTAGTTTGTTCGATATTAATTTGAAAATTTTTTACATGCTTTATTTTCTTTACAGCTTCTGGCGCTGCATTTGCCATAAATTGATTTATTTCGTTAGAAAGCACCTGAGGGTCACCCTCCAAACAGAAATTACCTTGATTTTTGGAATTACCCTTAATCTCTTTTACCAATTGCCAAGCCTTATTGAAGAAGAAACAGGCTTTAAAGCATAAATACAAGAAGGAAGAAGAATATATGTATATTTAAAAAATATACATTAATCAATAAAATTTAATATTTCTTACGAAATAATAGTAAAATTTTTAATCTCGGAAAAGTGATTTCTGAAATTTTGATGAATTAATTACCCTAAAACTGCTTACACGATTTTTATAGATTTTGGTGTATAAAGCTCTTGGGATGCGGCCGATATTATAGTGGTATTTACATTGTTGTCAAATCTTCCGTTTTTCTGTAAATCTAATGAACTTTCTTATTTCTGTATACTTTTTCTTTTTAAAGTGCTGATAATAAAAAGCTGCTTTAAAATGCTGATAATTTTTTATGTAATGTTCCCCATATATATACGCCATACATTATCTTCGCCCTAGTTAAAATAATACATGTAGATGAATAAACTCGTTTACTTTGAATCATCTTCAATAAATTATATTCTAATAATATTATAATGATAACAGGATCTACTGTCAATAACTTAGTCAAAAGTTTAACTACACTGATGCAGTAAAATATTTATCAAAATCACAGCACATAAAACCTTCTTCTTCTTCTTCTTCAAGTGCCATCTCCGCGGCGGAGGTAGGCAATCATCACAGCTATTCGGACTTTTGAGACGGCTGCTCTGAAAAGTTCATTTGATGTACATCCGTACCACTCTCTCAGGTTGCGCAGCCATGACATTCTACGCCTCCCTACGCTTCTCTTTCCTTGGATCTTTCCCTGCATAATCAGTTGGAGCAAGGTGTATTTCTCTCCACGTGTAATATGTCCGAGATATTCTAACTTTCTTGTTTTTATTGAATTTAAAATTTCCATTTCTTTGTTTATCCTTCCCAGAACCTCTTTGTTTGTGCCGTGTTCTGTCCATGATATTTTCAGAATTCTTCTGTACACCCACAGCTCAAATGATTCCAGTTTTTTCATTGATGTCGCATTCAAGGTCCAAGATTCCATTCCATAAAATAAAGTCGAAAAAACATAGCACCTCGCCAACCTAACTCTTAGTTCCAGTTTTAAATCCCTGGTACATAGAACTCTTCTCATTTTGTTGAAATTTGCTCTAGCCTTTTCTATTCTTATTTTTATCTCCTGATTGTAATCATTTGTGGAGTTAATCATTGTTCCCAGGTATGCATATTTGTCCACTTGTTCGACGTTGGTTTCGTTTATTAGAAGATTCTCGTTATTTCTTTGAGTTTTCGATATTCTCATAAATTTCGTCTTCTTGACATTCATTGTTAGACCATACTCTTTTCCATACTCTGCTATTCTGGTCACCAGTCTCTGAAGATCTTCAATGTTTTCGGCTAAGATCACAGTGTCGTCCGCATCTCTAATGTTGTTAATGGGAACTCCATTTATCTTTATTCCAGCTGTTTCACCCTCAAGAGCTTTTTTCAGGACCTCTTCGGAGTAGGTATTGAAAAGAATTGGCGACAATACGCATCCCTGTCTTACTCCACATCTAATTTCAATTTCTTCTGACAGCTGTTCGTTAACACGTACTTTTGCTGGCTGTTTATAGTATAAATTTGATATCATCCTGATGTCGTTGTAGTCAATCTTCTTTGATTTCAGGACATTCATTAAATGTTTATGTCGTACTTTATCGAATGCTTTATTATAGTCAATAAAACATACGTATATATCTTGATTGACGTCCAGGCATCTTTGTATTAGTATATTACGTGAAAAAAAAGCTTCACGTGTTCCTAGGCCTTTGCGAAAACCAAATTGTGTATTATTAACGTCTATGTCCAGTTTGTGATATATTCGGTTATGGATGACTTTAAGTAGTAACTTTAGCGTATGAGACATTAAGCTAATGGTGCGGTAATCGCTGCATTCTCTTGCGTTTTTCTTTTTAGGGAGACAAATAAAAATAGATGTTAACCACTCTTTGGGTAATACGCCTGAACTATAAATTTGGTTCAAGAGTGTCACTAAAACATCAATGTGCTTCTCATCTAGAATTTTTAGGATTTCTATAGGAAGCATATCAGGTCCAGGGCTTTTCCCACTCCTACCACACATAAAACCTACAGCAACGTAAATGAATAACTTCGAATTTATTGCATTTAGGTATAGGGAACATTACTGAAAATAATCAGCATTTCTTAAGGACTTCAAAAGATAAAAAGTATATGGGATAATCTATGTATTTGAAATAAGAAAGTTCATTAGATTTACAGAAAAACTAAAGATCTGACAACGATGTTAATACCACCATTATATTGCCCACAATCACAAGACACTTACAAACCAAAATATTTAAAAATCGCTTTTTTTCGAGCCGTTTCCGAGATAATTGAGGCGTTCCAGACTTAAAAGTCACTCTGTATACAAAAAATTGTAATAAATTCAGTAATCTGGGTGGTATTATTATATTTCTGTAAAGTGCCTATATTTACATTATACTACTAGTCATATTTTACATAAATATAAATTAAGTTTCCCACTTTTCCAGGTTCTCTATATCAAAGGAATTTATCCTGCGTGGGTACTGTATATTTTGATTAATTTGTTTGCGTTTCGTATCAAGCAGAAATGTTATATCAATATCAGCTCCGCCTACGTTACGAAACAAAACGGGTTTTGTATTCTTATCTCTACGAATAAGGGTGGATGCTTGAAATTAGATCTTGTTATCTCATCAAAGCTATGCTATTGTTGTAATAGTTATAATAAGAGTATTGTCTACGAAATAGTCGCCCAGAATAATATGCTTGAATCACACATAAAGATAATAACTAAAGACAATGACTAAATAATAACGTAGTCGTTATATAATAATATAATATCGTCTCATTTTATAAAATTGTAAAAAACGCTGAAATACACCAACTTCTAAATTTTTGTACGTACTGCGAATAACAATATAAATTTTAGGATGTTTGGTCAAAATCCGTGAAGACGTACAGCTGATTTTGCTTTGTTTTTGTTTTAAACAATATTAAAAAGTGAAAAAGTCATTTTGTGCCTATAAAACGTTTCTTATGCAATTTAGAGAAAAATACTTCCAATAAAAATTGTAGATCTTAAAATGTTCTTTAATTTGCAGTTCTAAAGTTTCTAAATTAAAATACATAAAGAATTCACCAAGATAGTTGCAAAAAACCCTTAATTTTGCAGTAATTTATAAATGTTAATAACTTTGTTTTTTACATTATGATCTATAATATAACTACTTAAAATTGGGTCAGTTAATGAGTTAAAAGTGTGGTTGAGTTCGTTGAGTTTACCGAAAGTACAAGCTGAATATAGCCGCAAATGTCTAAAATGTTTCGGTTTGGCAGTGTTGGCATGTTTTTATAATGCATATGTTGTATGCTTCAAATATAAAGAGATCAAGCTTTTAAAAAGTAAATTTTGATTATACTACTTTATGAATTCTGCAATTTTTAAATTGGACGATTTTCACATTTGGTCCCATTGAAGATAGCTATAATTGAGCTGTCAATTAAAGTAGACAATCATAGACCGAAATGTTGGTTCTTAACTGTGTTGCCATGTTTTTTTAATAAATCGGGAAATAGCATGTGATTTATAATTAACAAAAATCCAATAGAACGTTAACAAACTTACAGTAAAAAAGAAATTTTTTCAAAAAATAATAAGAATAGTATTCAGGTACTTTCCACAGATATCTGGTGACCATCTGTAACAATCTGGCAACTAGTGGTTTGAGGATTGTCAAATCTATTAGCTTATTATCAAAGGCAAATGCCAAAAAAATGTTGTAATAATAACTGCAATTTATATGAGAAGAAACGAGTATTTATTCGTTCGTGTTGTATATAAAAAAATAAAAAAATTGCATAATTCATATAATAATATAATAAAAATGTATTTTTGAAAGCTTCTCTATTTGTAATTGAAGCCTACAACATATACATTATAAAGACATGACGACAACACAGTCAAACGTCAAAAATTTGTTTTGTGAATTTAATTCATAGCTCCTTTGTAGCTATCTTCAATGGGACCAAATGTGAAAATCGTCCTTTTAATTTATATGAAGCAATAACGAGTAAATATTTGTCTCTTTCGAGATTAATTGCAAACATCTATTGTAATCTGGCAACTGCTGATTTGACGATTGCCAAATCTATCCCCTAATCTATCAAAATTAATAATTTTGTATTAATTTTTTTTTATGTATTTAATTTGTATTTTTGTATTAATAATTTTGGTAATTGCTAAAAAAATTCTAATAATTAACTGCAATTAATCTCCAAAGAAACAAATATTTACTCATGGTTGTTTTATATAAATCAAAAATTGCAGAATTCATAACATAATATAAACAAAATGTACTTTTCTAAAGCTTTATCTTTTTATATTTGAAGCATACAGCATCTACATTATAAAAACATGCCAACACTGCTATACCGAAATTTTTTGTTCCATGTTTGACATTTGCAGCTATTATCAGCTTGTACTTTCGGTAAACTCAACCAAAAGTGTGTTAAATTTCAAATAGATCGACCGAATAGTTTATAAGTTATTCAATTTGTTTATCCCGGAGAGCGATAATTTAAACAACTCTTCTTGCCCAGACACTCACTCTAGAGGTAGTCTGTATGTTGAAATAGATTTTATAAGGGTACATTTTTAAATTATATTAAAAAACTGCAACATTTTCCATTTTCCTTACTTGAAATATCAATTTCTTTATTATGATCTTTTGCGAATAAAACAAGAAATACTACTATAAAAACTAAACGTATATTTGACGTTTCCGTTATCAAAACTGAATGTCATTTTGAGAAAACTAGAACTCAATCTAATGGGTGTTAAAAACTTAGACCATTAAAGCTTAGTTTTAATGGTCGTTAAAAACAAGCTCGTATGTCGGTACTAATTTCATAATCATTCGGTCTCTCTATATTCTATATATTAGCAGAACAACCTCAGACTGTTCTTTTCGCACTAATTATGCGTCCTATATGTAATTTTCAAATTACCATAACTTATATGATATATACATATATATGATATATACATATATATGTATAATGAGTATTTATGGCGTGCACAACAGGATTTTATCCCGTTTCTATATTTAATGCGCATAAAAAAAGGGTGGATAGATAATTATTCAAGAACATGCTTCGCATTTCAACGTTAATGGATACAGATACTGTTAAGGGTTCATTTAGTTTAACATTCAATTTAAAATGTCACCTTTACCATTAGATAATTGGGATCAATATTTCTATTGATATTAAATACGGTAAACAATAATATCCACGTCGTTATAATAACAAAACCGTCACCTATTAATCTTGACAGAAAAACATGTACAATAATAAAATAGGTATGTAGATAAAGGAATGTGGATAAATGAAATGGAATTTGAAAAAATCTACAGAAAAATGACCGAGTTTGATAATAGTTTTAAGTATGGTATGACTAAGCTTTATGCATATTTAATAAACCTGTTCCAGAATGTATGAATTGTACGATTTTATCAGAGGGAAGGAAAACTTCTTGAATAACTATAGTCAATTTAAAAGTTATAATTATTATCGTTAATATTATATTTATTTTAGGTTAAATCAAAATTGATTGTAATAAAAATTACATTTTCCTTTTGTTTTTTGACGTTTCGCTTAGATATAAATACATAAATTACCCCGGTTAATGAAGAAAAAAATCTGAAAAAATCTTATACAATTATTTAAAGTTTCCAAAAGTATATGAGGGATAGCTGATGACATATCCTTGAAGACCTACAGATGATTTTGCTTTGTTTTTTAAACAAAGTAAAAAAAATGTTTTCCCTATAAAACGTTTCTTGTACATTCTAGAGAAAAATAGTTTAAATAAAAGTTGTAGATCATAAAAAGTTCTTCTTTTGAGAGTTTATAAATTAAAATAGGCGAGTGACATAAAAAACATCAAAGTTATTATAAATGTTTGTAAGCTAAAAAATCAGCCCTTTTCAAAATGTTTTTTTATTTAATTGTGTACCCCGGAGGTAAAGGACACTATGTCCATTTTTATCGAAATTTAGTTTATTGCACTTTTGAATATAACTTTTCTGGCTCTACACATAGGTAAACCATACTATGTCCAGAGACAATTTTACGGCAAGTTACCGACTTTTTAATAAACACCAAGTCCACTTCCAGTCAGAGGTAAACAACACCATGTGGACTTGGTGTTGTTTACCTCTACTATATGTGTGCACCGTCATTTACCATCCGGACATAGTGTTATGTACCCTTGTACACTTCCCGTCATATAAAAATGGTACACTTTTTTTTCCCAATGTAAACCAATGTTCAGACCAGAAATATATAAGAGAGCCTCTCTTACATATCTCTGGTTCAGATAACGGAATTGCACTAAATCTAAATAAAAAAAATAACGTTTAAAAATGTGTTTAGATAAATATTATTTTTATTATTAACAACAAAAAACGGTATCTAATAAATTTAATAACAGAGAGACGGTTGAGTTAATGTCCAAAATGTTTGAAGAATTTTTTAATAATGGAGATATGACAAAATACTATTATTTCAGCAGTTTCGAATTATAATACATATATTTAAATTCCACACTTCCACTGTAAAAGTTATTTATTTTGTATTAATTTCAAATTAAATTTTTAATTTTTCCAGTGTGTTTTATTTATTCTAGTATGCCACAACTCAATACAGTTTTGTGCTACACTTTACGAGAAACGAATGACAGCTCTCGATTTGAAATTAAACATAATAATTTAAAGTAATGTCTAAATTTTTTATTTTTTAACATTATTTTTGAAGTAAAATATTTTCATAAATTATAATAAAACACGATTCAAGTCCTTCTTTTAGCTGGTTTGATGTAATATATTCGTTATAAGAAAGAAGTGGACAAAAATGATAATTTGTTTGGAGATGAAAATTCGGATATTGATAAAATCTATGAGCCTCTAAGTGGTGAAAGCTCAGAATCGGACGACAATGATATGAGACGTAAAAGTAAACCAGCGAAAACAAAGGTAAAAGAGAAAGCTATTATTACTCCTACGATTAGTGGGGCAATAAAAAAAATCTTCTTCAGGACGATTTATCCCTAAGCAGTGATGCAGGCAATTTCAATGAACATAATGAAGTTATTTTAAAAGAGAAAAGTGTTAAAAGAAAGGTACAAAATATAACTAAGTGCAAACAAAAAGGTAAAAAACGTGTAGTAAATTAACAAAATTGGGCCTGTAATGTTCGCAAACGAAAAATAGCTGGTGGGAGTATCTCAGTAAAAGAGGCAAAGACGCAAGAAAAAATGCCTGCAAAAATGTTAAAGCCTCCTTGCATGTGTCGCATGAAATGCTCTGAAAGATTGCCAGAATACGAAAGACAAAAAATTTTCAACTCATACTGGACTGAGACAAACGTTTCAACCAACCTACTCTTCGATCAAGAAAAAAAGATCTAAATTCTACCAAATCTAAAAATAATAGGTACACTACACTACCATTTTACAGTGAACAATCAGCTATTGAAGGTGTGCAAGGTTATGTTTTTAAACACACTTGGTATACCTAATTTAGTAGTATTAAATATGTTGAAAAAAATTGAGGAGGTTTAACAAAACCTGATCAAAGAGGTAGACACACGCCAACCAATAAAACTCCTACCGAAACCATAAATAGTATACATCAACATATTAAATCATTCCCAAAATACGAGAGTCATTATTCCAGAGAAAGGAGTAAGAGAGATTATCTGGGCACAGAACTTACAATAGAAAAGATGTATCAACTTTACATTGATGAATGCAATGAAAGACATGTAGATCCAAAGCTCAGAGCAAAAAAGTGGTTGTACGCAGATATTTTTAATAAAGATTTCAAGTTGTCGTTTCGGGTAAACCGCCCGAAAGAGACATTTGCGATACATGCAGTACATTCACCGCTCAATTAAAAAATAATCTTACTGCAAATGAACTAACCAGTGTACATGATGCTCACCTAATTGAATCTAAAACTCGGTATAACTTAAAACAATTGGACTTTATAATAGCTAAAGAGTCACCAAAATACAAAGTACTATCTGGTGATTTGCAAAAATGTTTGCCTTCACCACTAACAAACAATTTTATTAGTTTCTACAAAAGGAAGCTTTGGACATTAAATTTTACATTACATGATGCCAGTTATTCTTTTGTACTGTATATTGTGAGGCGAATCGAAAGGGGCCCGAGGTGCAAATGAAATTGCCTCGTCAATTTTGAAATGGGCTGACAATACAATTCCAAGTAGTCAAGTAGAGGACATCACTCTTTGGACCGATAACTGCTATGGACAAAATAAAAATATAAGTATTATAATGTGCTATTTTTGGATACTGCAAATAAAGACGATCACTCAAAAGTTTTTACTGAAAGGGCACACACATATGGAAGCAGACACTGTTCATGCTTTAATCGAAAGAAAAAGAAAGAGACTCTCCAATTTGGCCATTTTAACACCATGGTACTGGCAACAACTAGTTAGGCAAACATCAGGTAAATACACAGTGCACAATATGGAACTTGCAGATTTCAAAAACTTCAAAACGCTGTTCGATAAGAAATTGTCATCTAATCCTCCTTTTGTAAGTAGAAAAAAAAATGTTAATAAAGACCCTGTTCTACTGTCAACATGTGTTTTCCTACAAGTCCAACAAGAACACATTGGAAAGTTCTTTTATAAGACCGATTTCAATAATCAAAATATGTATGAAGTGGACTTCATGAGGTATCGAAGACAGCAAGTAACGTTTCCAGCCCAATTAAATCAAGTCTCGGTAATCCCATTACCAATCACAAAACAAAAGTACAATGACTTAATTGCACTACTGCCTTTTGTTCCGTCAGTTTGTCATGCGTTTTATCAAAATTTAACAGATAGCGATGTAGCCACAAACGATTACCCACAAGAAGATGAAGATGATATGGAGCATCTTTAACAATTTTGAAACTTGTCGTCTATAATTTTACTTAATTATTATACTATTATAATATTTACCTCTAATAAAATAATAGTATAGGCTGTTTAATGTGTTTGTATTGTTTATTTCGTAAAGACCTTAACATGCAATGCCACATTATTTAAAAAAGGTGTTATAGGTAAACAACACTATGTTCAACTACACATTTTTTTAAAAATTTTAAATAATGAACGGTAAACCTCAGGTATATAACACTTCATGGAATGAAAAACGATTATACATACCACAATAATAATATATTAATCTTGGTTAAATATAAGATACATTAGAGTATTTACTGATTACAAATTTAAAAAATTTTAAAACTGCTCTCCTGAAAAAATAAGAAAATGGACATAGTGTCCTTTACCTCCGAGGTACCGAAATGTAGAAGTTTTTTTAATATACCCTAAAATTGAAGCATCAAAGAATCAATTTCAATTTACAAAATACTTGTAGAGTCACTGATTGAGCAAATACAGTTGTTGTAAATAATCGCTCTCCAGGATAAACAAATTGAATAACTTACAAACTATTTGGTAAATCAGGTTAATATTTAGCACACTTTAATAACTTATTAATTGCCATAATTTCAAGTAGCTATATTACATGTCGTTATACAAACAACAACGTAATCAAAATTTATAAATTACTGAAAACATAATGGTTTTTTGCAATAATCTCGGTCGATTGTGTATGTATTTTAATTTGGATACTCTCAAAATTACAGCACTTTTTATGATCTACAACTTTTAATTGAATCATTGTACTATAAAAAGTATAAGAAACGTTTTATAGACAAAAAATATTTTTTTCACTTTTTAAAATTGTCTAAAAAAAAACAAAGTTAAGTACGTCTTTACGGATTTCTGATCAGCTACCCTTCAGATCTCTTGGAAACAGATTCTTGGCAGCTGGAAATTACAACGCTAAACATACACACTGGGGATCTAGACTCATTTTTCCAAAAGGAAGATAAAGTAAGACAACAATCTTAAAAACATATCCACAGGTGAACCTAGTGAACCTACCTACTGGCCCACCGACAAAATTAAAATACTAGATCTGGTACAATTTGGTGTCATCATGGGTTTATCAAACAACCACTTGAGGGCTTCTTCTGGTTATGATCTGTATTCTGATCTTCATTTTCCTGTTTTAATAGAAGTAAGTTCAGAAATCCTTTACAGATCACCATCTGCTACGTTAAATAACAAACCCACAAACTGCGAACAATTCAGAGACTTACTAACCAATAAATTAGCATTAAATATCTCACAAACCTGGAAATACCAATACAATACCTTAACCAATCCATACAAGAAGCTGCATGGGAATCAATGCAGCTTCTCAAAGAAATAAACTACCATGAACTACCAATAAAATCAAACAAAAAATTATTGAGAAACAAATATTGCCGTAGATGTCAGCTGACGAGAGCACCACAAGACAAGACCAATCCAAATAGAACTACAGCATAGTTAAAAGCGTCAATAAATAACCACAAAAATAATGGTATACATTCTTGTCTCACACATTTTTCGCCTACAGAAGCTACTGAGTATTCACTTTGAAAAACAACCAGGCAAATAGAACGTCCTCAATTCTCCAATAGAAGCCTTTCCATAGAAGGTTCTGTTTTTTTTTGGAGAGTGTGTTTTTTCACCAGCGTTTAATTGAGCCTACTTACAACCGTGTGACATAAATATATATGCTCTGTTCTACTATATTTTTGAGTTTGCTTTTGTTTTCCAGCACATTTACTTTATCATGTTTTCAATTTCAACGAGGAACATTTTCTCGCCTATTTTGCTACCTTCTTTCAATTTAATGTTTTGGTGAAGATTTTTTTTTATGAATTGCTGCAGTTTATCTTTATTATCTCTCCCATGATTAGTTTTTTTAAGTCTAGGTCTTTAATAATTATGTTTCTCTTTCTTTTATCTTTCTCCAGCTGTTCGATTTTCTTATTTGCCTCATTAAGTCCCTTCTCTAGTTCTAAATTTTTCTCTTTTAATTCTCTAATACAATCCAATATCTTTCTTTGCTCTTTTCCAAAAATTCACGCATCATTTTAAGCATATCCTCATTTTGGGGGCTGTTCGTGCTTGGTGACCTCTTCGCTAATTTGCTCTTTTCAAAAATTTTGCTTACCTGTTTTCTTGTATGCTCCGCCTCTGTGCATTTTGTACCATTAAATTTTATTAACAAATAAAATAAATAAATAAAAATATTTATAAATTTTATACAGTACTATGGAAACCTGAATAACAAACTTGTTCTTTTTGTTGACTATTGTTTATCGCTCTAATTATCCGTTCAGCGCAAAATGTCACCGCCCAAATCAACTTCTCAAAGGCTTTGACCTTTATTCGTACGGTGATTGAAAACACTAAATTCCTAATTTACTAATATAATAAAAAAAACCAATTTTTTACTTGCTTCTATAAAAATCTTTGTTAACTACACTTTGCACTACCTCCCTGGTGGGGGTTAGGACCTGGGTGCGCCACTGACCGAACTCTCCTCCTTTATACAGACGTTTTCGTTTAAGGTTAACTAGAGGAGACCTTTGTTCCTCTAACCATTGGAATATGGAGATTAAAAATTATGGAGTAAGATACATTAGAAGAACACAGCATAAGATAAACATAAATGGAAAAACATTCGGGAAAGTATATTTTTAAAAATGGACGAATAAGAGTTCACCAGGAAGAAAAGAGATCATTTACTATATTTATATTCTATTTTGAAATTTTCTAATAATATAAATTGTTTCGATTTATGATTTAATTTAATTCAAATGTGAAATATGCATTATATTTCTCACACAAACGTTTTATAATAATGTAATTGCATAAGGTATAAATTGTTTTGACCTGCATAAATAATATAGATATACTATAATATATATTTATGATCATCGAGCTCTATTACGGCTAGTCTTTACTTTGAGCTTGTGTGACATTTGCGTGTGTATTTCAATGTCACGAATACAGATGTTTATAACAATATCTATTGCTATGCGAATGGTATATTAGAAAAATAATATTCGAAACGTTACTGACATACTTCATTTCACTACCATTTAATCCAAAATTGCCTATGATCTTATTGAGACAGAATTGAAGCCGGCTAGAGGGCGCTATTTTTCGGCGGAACAAAAATAAGGGGGCAAGAATTTGAAAATTCTTGACTGAATATACGAAAATTTTGAAAGATCTGGCTTGTGTTAACTGTATTTATAATTTTTATTATAGAATAATGAAGATTGGGATTTGCTTAATAAAATTGAAATTGTAGAGAAACTACTACTTGTAGTTTGATCAAACTTAGATCAAGCCTACATTATTCGTCACTAAAGGCGAATTATATTGAATTTTGAGCTACCTAGGCCGCCGAGGAAGATTAACGCGGTAAATTGGTCTTAATTCGCAATTGACAGAAACAGACTAGGGAAGGTCAAGGTTCAATTAGGGCTGTAAACCCATCTGCATAGATGTATTTCTAATTGATAAATTTAGATGGAATTAATTTTATAATTTTATGTTATATGGAAAATATTTATTTAGTATTAATTCTAAAGTTAACAGTTTCTATGTAAGGATCTGTAAGAGGAGAAATTTTAATTCTCCAAAAACAATTTGTTAAGTTATTTCGGAAAAATATTTTATTTAATAATTTATCTGATTAGCAAGTCCTGTGTTACTCAAGAATTATCTGCTAAAGTTAAAACCACATGAAAAATGGTAAATATTAGAATAAATGAAGAACATTTAGAGTACGTACAACTAATAGCCGTGGGGCTACTAGTCAATAAGAAATAAACAGCAGGGTAAAATCAATGGACAGACAAAAATAAACAGAAGCTATAAATAAATAAGCATAAAAACAAAAACAACTCCCCGTAATACTAAATACTTAATAACCGTGAATCCGAAAATACACTACGGAATAATAATATAAATATAATATATAACCGAAGCTGTAGAGAAAAAAAACGTGCATTAGTGAATTTTTGAAAACAGCACAGTATTATAAAGGGCAATGTCTGGAGTAACGTTCAAGTGTTTTCAAGTCCAAGCTGTTGGTTATAATTTTTAAAGGTACTTTTAAGGTGCAAAAAACGGTGTTTTTTTATAATTTTTATTTTTATTGTATCAAATCAATATCTTAGGTTAAAATAAGCAGACTATAGAATTAAATTACCAAAAATTAATGATTGAATACCAAAAATGTGAATTTTTCGCCATTTTTAATTTTTGAAATAACTTTTGCAAAATTTAAATTACAAAATTGAGTCAAGATCAGATCAAATCAGAATCAGATAGAGATCTAATTCTAAACGGATCCTCTTTTTGGTCGATTATATTTGCTCCTAACAGAAAATACCGCGGATGGGCGTTGATTGAGAGTTTATTATCAAATATAAGTTTGGCTCTAAACTAATTTTAATCCGTTTCACTTTGTTTTGCAAAAGGGTGAAAATGAATTAGAATCGGTCACATCTAAAGAAAAAATGGTTCCTCCTGAGGTGTCAGAGAGTATATTATGTAAATGTACAATAGGCTCTGTGTGTAACAAACAGTGTGGTTGTTCCAAACGTGGTCTAAAATGTACGCGAATATGCCTATCCTCTCAGCATTGTTAAACGTATACAGAAGATATCGATGGACTACTCAATACTCAATTTTTTAATTAAAATCCTTCAGAACTAACTCTTAGGTATCTTAAAATGCGCTTAATTAAAAAAAAATTACCAAACAATATGCAACCTACGTCTCTACTGATCAGAGCAGCGATACCTCTGCTGCCACTTGCTAGAACAACATTCAACTGTATACTGAAGTGTACCCTAAATGCGTATCACATCCATTTAGAAGAACTTAAATTACTTATACCATCTGTAATGTGTTAACAAGAGACTCACTTCAAAGAAGACAGTTATCATAACTTAAAAAACTGTACTCCGTTTTTTAAGAATAGAATAACTGCTATCCGTGCTAGTGGGGGAGTAGTAACATATGCCCATAACTCATATAATACCGAAGTCATACGTTTAAGACATGTGGTAGAGGCAACCAGTAACTATAAAAGGGCCCCACAAAGTTAATATTTGTAATATTTATTTTCCTCCGGACTTAGACCCGTCCATAAATGAAATAAGTAAACTCTTCAATCAAATCCCAAAGCCTCGTATTATTTTAGGCGATTTTAATGCCCACAATATACTTTGGGGAGGGCAAAAAACAGATTCCTTGGGACGTAAAATCGAACAAATTGTTACTGATTCTAATATGAATATCCATAATGATAAAAGAATCACAAGATTTAATATTTCCACTGGCGTTGGGTCCGCCATAGATTCATCCCTTTGTGACCTTGTCTTGCAACCATCTCTGCCGTGAGATGTGACATCCCATTTGTATGGAACTGATCAGTTTCCCATACTAATTATGAACAATAACCGTATCCCCTCATCAATTCCATCCAATAAATGGTGTCTGAAAAATGCAAAGTGGTCTCTTTATTCTTCTTCAATTTCACAAAAAATTTCTCATTTGTTACAACCCTTCGATATAGAAATTGATATTAACTCTAAAGTATATCATTTCGTACGCTTTTTAAACGCCAATAGCTCACGAGTCCGTAGGTTTTTCAAAGTTTCCTCAAAAACATGCTCCAGTTCCATGGTTATAAAACAGTTATCCAACTATAAATAACCCATTGTAATTTAAAAGACACATTGCCTACCGTAAATACACTTTAAAGAACAGTAAGAAAGAAACCTGCACAAAATAAGTATCATCTTTAAATTCATCTACCCCTACTTCTGA
Source organism: Diabrotica undecimpunctata (assembly GCF_040954645.1). Classification (NCBI taxonomy): domain Eukaryota; kingdom Metazoa; phylum Arthropoda; class Insecta; order Coleoptera; family Chrysomelidae; genus Diabrotica; species Diabrotica undecimpunctata. The sequence goes on from NC_092812.1 coordinate 57,794,187, forward strand.
GGTTTGGAAAATGATTAACAAAATGTATGGGAAAAAATCATTTAATATCATTTATTACCTAAAACATGATAACCATATTTATTTAACAAAGAAAGAAATAGCCTCCGTACTAGCACAAGTATATCAACAACATAGGAAAATCTATCTACAAGTTTCCTTGTTCATAAAAATAAATTTAATAATGTCTGTATAAATTTTGATAAACATAATAATTTACCTCTAAGTGTCATATTTATAATGGATGCACTGTTAGAAACAACGTTAAAGACACTAGCCCAGGGCCTGACAAGATACCTGCTACATTTTTTAAAACCAATGCCAACGGAAGGCAAACAATATCTTCTTGATCTCTATAATTTTATTTGACAAAGAATGTTTTCCCAATTAATTGGTATGACTGAATTATCGTACTAGTTTTTAAACAGAGCAAGAATAAATCGGACCCAGAGTCTTACCGACCAATGTTTACTATGTGTAAAGTACTTAAAAAAAGATAACTAACAGACTAATATGGTACCTAGAAGATTGACAGCTACTTAGCCCTATACAAAGTGGATTTAAAAAGTCCAGATCTGCATTAGACATCCTAGTGGATATTGAATCTGTAACTAATGAGTCATTTGGGTGAGTTCAAGAATGTTTGGCTATATTTTTTGATATGACGCGTGCTTATGATACAATTTGCAGATTATATTTCGTTAGAATTCTGTCAAGGTGGTGGGTTCAAGGAAATATTATCAAATTTATTAGTAATTTCCGATACCTATAGACGAAACTTCAAAGTTCGAATAGACAACGTTCTTTCAGACTCCAAAATGCAATTAAACGGCATTCCTCAAGGGTCTACTCTTAGTGTTGCGCTTTTTCTTATTTCCATCAATGACATCTCTAAATCATTTAGCCTATTAGTTAAATCAAGTCTATTTACTGATGATCTTATTATATTCTCTCGAAGAAAAATATATCAACCATTTACAAACTAGAGAATTGGCCGAACACTACTGGCCTAGAATTTTTTCCCACTAAAACGAAAGCAATCATCTTCAGTAAAACTCCAAAGAAGCACATTATACCAACGAAATTCTGCCTAAAGAATTTACTAATAAATTATTCAGAATCGGTTAACTTCTTGGGAGTAAAACTGGATAATCGACTATCTTGCAAGACCACATCCACTCACTCCGACAGACAGCTCAAAGTTCCAAATTCTTATGACTATGTACAAAACCTTAATTCGTTCAAAAATACATTATGTTGCTATTGCCTACAACTCAGCCAAAGGTTCACTGCTGAAAGTGCTAGATCCAGTACATAATTGAGCAATTAGAATTGCACTGGAAGCATACTGCACAAGCTCCGTTCAAAGTATGTATGTTGAATCAGGCGAACCATCGCTTCAACTCAGGAGAGAATACCTTAGCCTCATATATTCCTCAAGAGTACCAGCTAACCCACAGGCACTTTTTTATAAAAACACATTTACAGATGGATGTCCATGGATTTTTAATTGTGGGAAAAGATTTCAGCATCCGTTTTATCATCCAGTAAAAGCAATGTTACAAAGCTTAGACACAATTATTCCACCCACTTACAATATTTCTTAAGTCAGCCAACACATGTTACCATGGACAATAATTTCTCTCCATGATTGTAATACAAACCTTTCTGCATTCAAGAAATGTGACACAACAGCCAAAATTTTCAAACAGAAAGTACTAGAGATATTCAATAGTTTTAATAATTATTGCCGATCTGCAAAACGGAGTAGGAGCGGCTTTCACAACAGATAACTATAACAGTTCCTACCAGCTCCCTCCCCAAACCTTTATATTTTGCGCTGAACTCTTTGCTATCCTCCAAATCATTAACGTTTGTCAATACACAGGACATCAAATACTCTCTTGATCATTAGCTATTCCCTGAGTCATTAACAGCCCTAAACATCTCGTTCTGCTTTTAATTAAAGCGAAACTCTTAACATGCCATCAAAATCAAACATTAGTTCAGTTCCTAAGTGAGAATCCGTTAACAGACATCATAACTATCTGTGTTCATACTGATTTAAAGCAATATTTTAAGAACAAAATCATGACAAAATGATAAATAAATTGAAATAATTCAAACTCTATATTAGAACTATTAAACAAAGTGTGTTGCTGCGGAAACATTCTACTAAGAGATAGACCAAGTGATCATATCCAGATTGTGACTTGGACATACAAAAATAACCCATGATTTTTTATATTAAAGAAGGAACCTCCTCCGATGTGTTATGTGTGTGATAGTGAACTAACAGTGCAACATGTCCTCTCTATGTTGTAACAACAACAGTTACCTAATACCTTTAAAGAATGTTTAAGTGAAAATAATTATCTAAAATTCTCAATTTTTACGTGCCATAGGACTGAGTAAACAAATTTGATGTTAACTTTTTGTTTCTTTTTCACATTTCATGTAATTAGAGTACAATGCTAATAACCCTTTGAGATTGAAGCAAATTGTAAACAATAAAAACAATATATTTTCATAAAAGATCGAAAATATTTTATCAGAAGGATTATCTATAGATTGGTTAAAAAATGTTCAATAAAATAGAGCTTATAGTTTCTACCTAAGTATCACAAAAAAGCAACTATAAAAATACCAATCATAGTAAAAAGATTGGAAGCATGGACAAGAAAAATGAAATATCCACAAAAATCACAACGAAACAAAAGAAGACCTAAAATTAGAAACTAGAAATCAAAAAGTAGCTGAGTCAACACTAGTAAACGTAACGTAAATATAAGAAGTATGAGAGAAACTATGTCAAAATTAATAATAAATTATTAATGTTTGGTCAAATATGAAACCAAAATATAATAGAACTGTCCAAAAATGGAAGCCTACAAATAAGTGTAAAATGTGTAAAAAAAGGAAGAAGTAGCTTAAATTAGTCTGCAATAATAAATATAAAAACACCCTTTACACGAATAAGATTAAACATGTGTATATCTAAGAATTGTTATAGTTAACAATATACTATTTATTAGAAAGCAATTATCATTTCCAACGAATTATTTAATTATAAATAAATAAAAAACGGTATCGAAAATGTCCAACAATACATTATAAAGGAATCAAAGCTATTAAAAGGTATGTGCTGTAATTTTTGGCACTAATTTAATAAATAGGATGTATCGAAAATATCAGACGGTCACTATAAAGCATAATAACTATAGTTTTGAAAATGTACCTATTTTATACAGTTACTGTTTGAACTAAATATTGATATTTGAAGGTCGTTTAAATGTACAATGCCAATATTCCATTTTTATCTCTAATAAATAATATAAAACAAAAACTGTGGATAAATCACCCATTATTATTTTAATCTAAAAGTTATATGTCTTCGTACCTTTGTAAAATAAATTTTTAATAATGTAAATATGACTGTCGATCACATGTCTTATTATTTTAAAAGTACTATAAATTTTAACACTAAGTTTAGGCCATAAATTTGAATTGTATTATTTGGACAGTGTTTCGGGTAAATGCGTATTGTCAAAGACATTCCACTCCTTTGTTAACGAGTTTGTAATTGAATGATGTTGTCACGTCTGTCACAAGTCTTATCTAGAAACAAATCTATAAAAAGACGAGCAAAAGTGCACTAAAGGATATAAACACAATAACTATTGATCGTCAGAGAAAAAGCTACTGCGACAACTGTTGATGCAAACTTCCAATGCCAACAAGTTGCAGTTGATACATATTGCTAGGACTTACCTCTTTTTGAGCTGACATGTCCGTAGAGACGGCTAAGATCTATGGCCATGATAGAGTGCGGTATGGCAGCACACATGACCACGAAGACGGCGACCAGCAAAAGGGGATGAGCCGTTGGCGCCTCCCGGACCATAGCTGGGGCACAATAAAGGGAGCGGCTAGCGAAGCGGCAGCTCAGAGAAAAGCCGCCCTTCCCTGCTCTAATACTTATACACACCAGCCGTGAGCCGATCACGACCGAGACCGACTTGTTAAGGGTAGCTTGCTTCGTTGTTGGGGATGTAGTCCGGTCATTTTACCTATTATACTGACCCACCTGTAAAAACATACTCAGTCTTATTTTTAAATAAAACGTCGTAATATATTTTATTGCAATTTTACAGACTGCTAGTAAAAAGTAATTTAAAGGAGATTAAAGGGATTTTAGTATTCATAAACGACAATTTAAGAATCAATCAAATAGAATTCATCCTAATAATACCTGAATCTATCATATCAAGAATTTTTCTTAAATAATTGGCGAAATTAATGAAGAACGATGATTTCCAAGAAGCTCGCAATTAAATAACCCAAAATGCGTTAAGGAATATAATAATAAATTTGTCAATTTCGATTTTCTTTATTTCCGTTATGGCAATGTAAAATAATATAATTGTTGCAGTTATAATTTCTATCTCACCCAAACTTAAAATGAATGTATACTTCTTGTTTATACATATTCACATTGACTAACGTTTAAGCACTTTTGAAAACTACACTTAAAATTATTTATTTTAATAACTGGTATTATTTTTCACATAAACGTAACACTTTTTCACAACACACAACTTTTTCACAACATACAATAGTAGACAATATTCGTACTCAACAACTCAGATGGTACGGTCATGTACAGAGAATGTCTGAAGAACGTCTCCTAAAACAAGTCTTAATGTGAATCCTTCACGATAGAAAAAAAAGAGGAAGACCCCGCCTTAGTTGGAGAGAAGGCATCAATAGAGAAATGAAAGACAGAGACATAGAAGAAGACTTATGGATGAATCGAGAGGAGTGGCAACTGGGTATCAGAAGACCAAGGAGAACGTTTTAAACCGATCTATATATATATATATATATATATATATATATATATATATATGTATATATATATATATATATATATATATATATATATATATATATATATTATTTTTCACTCAGAATAATGTTTAAGAGTGATGAATAAAATAACTAATTCGATTAAAAATACACAATACAGATACAAATTGAACTAACCTGTGAACTGGACAAAATACAGGTGGAATGAAATAGTAATTTAGTTCATTCATTCATTCAGTAAGCGTTACAATCCCAAGGATTATAGCTAACGCCATGGCGTTCAAAATCCTATTCTTTGGTGAGGTGGATTATTCTTCAAGTCAATTATAGCTTGATGTGTGTCTTTGATGCTGTAGTGACTTTTTTGCATTTCTTCCTGTCCTTGCACTGAACTTTCCGGTCTTTAACTTTCATATCTTCTTCTACATCATCCAGTCATCTTCTTCTAGACCTTTTTCTACACCTGGGCCATAGTGGTGTCCAGAAAGTTATCCTTCTCAGCATGTCTGAGTTTGGACGTCTCTATATATGTCCTATATATTTTAAGCAAAGGGATTTTTTTAATCTGATTATATTTTCTCCCTTTATTTATCTTCAATTTCGGCATTTGTTTCCATTCTTCTTTCTCCCTCTCTTGATAAATTTGGGGTCCAATATCGTTCTCAATATTTTTCTTTCAAATTTCAGTAGGCTATCTTCCTCTTTCTTCCACCCATATGTCAGAACAGGTCTTATTAAGATCTTATATAGGTTTATCTTTGTTCTCTTATTTAGGGTCTTGCTTCTTAGCAGATTCCTATTTATTCCATACGTTTTGTTGCCGTTCAAAATTCTTTTCTCTGTTCTCTCTTTTTCGGTTTTCCTTATTGTTACTCTCAAGTAGCTAAATGTGGATACAGTTTCAAAGTTATGGTTCTGTCTTATTAAATATTTATAAGTTGTTGTGTGGTCCTTCCCTATCGTCATGTATTTAATTTTGTGCAACTTTTTTCCTAGTCGTATTCTCTTTGCTACCTTATCTAATTTTTCAATTGCTCTTATAAGTGTCTTCGTCTTTGCTATGATAACTAGATCATCTGAGATCAACAGAACGGACGGTTTTTCTCTCTTCGTGATAACCACAGTTACCACGCGAAAATACCGATAAACACTCTCTGCTATTGACTCGCGTAGACAATAGACCTCTCTAAGTGGGCGCTCATAATGAGGCGCTGGCCCTCGCTCCGACCATAGGATTGTACCATAATCGATCGATAGGTAAAATAAATTACATGACGGTCATCCTTAATTAGCTAACGAACCGCATCAATATTTTGCTGTGTAACTGTTGTTTTGGGTGGACCTGGAGACATTGCTGTTGGGACAATCCACTTCGAAAATTGTAAAAGATTATTACTCGAAATTGTTCTCGGATTAGATCCATTTTTCGACCGACTTGCTAATTTCAAAAATTCACTGTATCTACACGACTTATTGTGTTGCAATGAAACTCTTGATTTATGTCAACAAAATATTGAGGTTACATTTGGGTCGGAAGGTTTTATTGATGGCACCCTCTAGCGTCTATATGCAAAACTAAAAAGACAAACCTCGTGGTCTGTTTTGAGTCCATATTTGTTGTATTAGCTTGTTTATTTCTTTGTGTAACTCTCTTCCTCCGTATTTTAATAATTCCATTGCTATTTGATCTTCTCCTGCTGCTTTTCCGTTTCGTATTTTTTTAATTTCTTTTTGTACTTCTTCTGTGGGAGTTTCTGCTTCGTCGTTTTCTTATACTATTGGTCTTACTTCTTCATCGCAGTGTGTTTCCTCTGTAGTAGCATTTTTTCGTAATATTCTTCCCATGTTCTGCTGATTTGTTTATCTTCAAATACGATTTCTTCTTTTTGGTTTTTTTTTCTTGTTTTTTTTTGTTGCTCTAATTTTTTTGGAAAATTGTTTTATTTTATGCTTTTTTCTGTATTTTTATCTTCTAGTTTTCATTTAACTAGTCATTTTATTTCTTTTTATTTGTTGCGATAGTTTACCTATCGAGAAGAGGCTTTACATTGATATATTTTGACATGCAGGTGGACAAGAAGTGACGAATGATGACAAGATTAATAAACTATAACGGAAAGAATAATTTAGAGGGGAAATTGTGAAAAAAAAATGAGAAAGATAAATAAATACGAAGAATAAGATTGATATACCCCATTGACATAGTTCTAAAGAGCTTTGAACGCGGTATAACCTCTCTAAGAGTCTAGCCACTCTTACCTTTTTACTCGTAGAAATTTTTGCTTTTTTATGAATATATTTTCTGCGAAATCAAATAATCATTTTCATGGAATATTTTCAAATATCGAACGTAATAATACCGCACTATGTTGGGGTTGCAACGAAGCTGTCTATCTCTATTTCTCTGTTGTTCTGACGCTAACACGCAGGGATGGTATCGACGTACAGGGTGAACCCATCTGAAGCCTTTAAAAAATTGTATACAAATCGAGATATTTTAAGACGCAATATACTTTTTTTTATGAAAACAGAGCTGTTTATTGTAAGATTTAAAATTATTTTTTACCTGGTTATTCTTTAGTTAAAATCCGTTCATTGACTCTCTTCTTTCCTGGTTTCATATTTTCTCTTTTTTGGTACGTTTCACCAAGATCTCTTCATTGTCGTTGTTGCATAAAAAAAGTATCTTTTTAACGTATTCTTATTTACATGCAGAAACTGAAATTTATATGTATAATATACGTTGGGCGAGGTATTATATAGAAATTAATGACAATGAGAGACAGAGATATGGTCTGTTAGCAGAGTACTTAGAAACAATGGAATAACTTTAAAATGGTCCCTAAGAGTTCTAGAAATCTTAGTCTCGAGATGGATAGATGGAAGAATGGATGGATGGTTTGTGGTTATTCATTCTCTATGCCATGTACACAGGCCATCCTGGCTGAACATGGTAACACAAACTGTGTTTACATTTCAGTACCGCAAAATCGTCTTTTTCAAAGTAATCTATATTGAAATAAACTTAAATAGAAGCAATACGTGATAGTATACAGTGCAGCTGCGTGACGGAATAAAGCAGTCAGTTATTCTTATTTTATAGATCAAAAACATCACAAAGCATTCCTCTTGTAAGGTTAAGTGTCAGTCGAAAGGCCTGCTATCAGAATCATTTCTGGTTCTACAACTGGTTTAGATAAGTAGTAATGAGTTTATCAAATGATACCAGATCCGACCTTAAAAATTTTTCAACAGCCAATCTCAAAACAAAACATCATACACTGCTGTGCTTAATAATACGTCTATTCAGTTTCCTTCTAAGAATCAAACAATTTTATTTAATGCGCTACCTGATACTAAAATAGAAGAGTACTTAATAGCCCTTGGTGCAGTTATTCATCCATGAAATATTTTATTTTCATTAAGACCATCAAATAACAGAATATGTACCTATCTCTTCAGCGAGTCCTTGGTTGAAAATTTGTTGATTAATCACTCCGAACGGAAGACTATTACTATCTAATGTTTGCCCTTCTATTCCACATACTCTAATAGAAAAGAGTTAATTAAATTGGATCTTAAATTAATGTCACCTTTAACTTTCTTTAGAATAGGTGGTTAGCTCCCAGAATTTCAAGAAGTCTTCAGTTTTAGAAGACAAACATATATTCAACCACTTGTAGATATAGACCTACCTCCTTTGTTCTTAATTACATCTGAACAAACTTCAGATCGCATATTTTTAAGTTTAGATAAATCTTCATGTTTTATTTGAAAGAAAGCAGATCACATTACAGTAAATTGTTTAAGTCATAATCAACAAAATAATTCCACTCTTATACACCACCAACCACAACAACCAAAAGAATCCCCCCTGTCTAACACATCACCCTTAGAAATGGAACCAGATCTTCCAGTCGGTAATTCTAGTGCCGAACTACACCCAACCAACAAACAGCTACGAATTTAATACCTCATGTACTTATGGAAACTAATTGTATATCTAAAGATCAGACCAACAAAAGAACAATTTCGGAAATTAATACTACTCCATCTCCCACTGAACAATTAAATAAAGAATTTAAAATCCCAAAACCAACCAAAAGAAACAAAAAAATCAATCAGAAACTACCATATCAATTCAGAAAATGATGGTGCCAACAAATATAATATTTCACAATATGTCAAATAATTTTAACTCAACATATGAACCAAGTCATGACTTTTTTGAAAATATTCTAGCTCGTGTGATTCCCTGAGCTTACTACAAAATAACACAATGGATAAGTTTATGTTCCTGAGAGGTAGTTAAGAGGCAGTAGATGTTCAATCTTTATTTTATGATGAGTCAAATGTAGGATTTATAACTGTGTATGAGAGTTTTGGCGTATTTTTTGCCACACTCTCTCGTAAGTGTACCTAGGAGATATGCTCCTATCTAAAGTTACCTCTAGACCAACATTCCTGGTAAACAGGACTCTCAAATAAGTTACTGTTGAACTGAAGGAGAGCCTTTCTTCCATCAATTGCAGGAAATATTGATTTTTCACACTATGAATGGTTTTGTCCAATAATTTTTAGTGCCCCTTTTGTGATACGGATTTTTTTTTACTTACCAGGTTGCTAAAGTCTTTCATTTTCAGCAACGGTCATCGATTAGAAATTCCATATTTATTTTTTTCTTCTATAATCTGCAATTTATGTTTTTGCATATGTTTTCCATCCTTGTAAGATACCTTTTGTGGCCTTAATTTGTTAATAAATTGTGTTTTTTTATTTATAACCATATTACTTATGTATAATGTTTGTAGCAGAGTTAAACGTATTGATTCTTCTGTTTGTAGATTCCTTATATTATATGGATGTTTCTTAAATTACGGATGTAGTTCTTAGATATATATATGAAAATGTAAGGAATGTGTTATTTATAAACCTACTAATTTACCTCAAGCTGGTCTTATGGGATCGTATCTCAATATTAGTTTTCCTTTCCAAATGTTGTCATTAGATTTGATTGGTCCCTATCCTAGAGCGTATAAAGGAAATACTATTGCTTTAGTAGTCGATTATTTTAGTGAATTCCCTCTTGTATATGATATGACTTCAGCTACCGCCTACCGCTAGTGAATCATCATGAAACTGAGAGATAACTTCTATGCGATTTTCTGTCGGAATAACAATTTTCCAATTTGAAATATTGGATATGGACGAATCCAGGATTGGCCAAGCAAGATCGCCACTTGACAGCGGCACCAACTATTGTGGAATAATAAAATAACAACAAAAAAAGAAGAATTTATCAAACAATGATAGAAGGAATTGAATTGTACGAGGCCGAACTCTGGGAAATTAATTAAGGAAACAAATCAAAAATTACGGCCATGGAAATGAATTGAAAATGCCGGCTCACTAGATTTGATAGGGTGAGAAACGAAGATATTAGAACAAAAATGGAAATTGATCTAGACATAATAGACACAATTGAAACCCAAATACTAAACTGAGTAACATTTGCTTATCAAATTCCTCTACTACTCATCAAGTTTCATCAAAGACTGATCCAATAAATTAACGTCATTAATACGAGAAAGGGCATCTGCTACTAACGTTCCACTAGACGTTCTATGAACAACAATCTTAGAACAAAACTGCACCTTAACACATTAGAAGAATCAAGAGCGCTAAGAACTGGAGCACTTGCTATAGCATCTTTCATTTTGTCAAAAGTATCCTGAGCTTCTGGATACAATGTTTCTCTTTTTACGATTTTTCAACAAATTTAAAATTGGTTAACAACTGTTCACAAATCTTCTATAATAAGAAACTATACCCATTAATCTTTCACTTGAACCGTCGAAGTCTGACTATTAAAATTTCAAATAGAAGGTAACTTACTAGACTCTGAAGTTAAACCCTTTTCACTAACTAAAAATCCAAGAAACTTTAACAAAGGTCGACAGAAACTGCAGTTAGAAGAATTAATAGTAAGATTTAATAGTAAAATCTCCAAAAGTTCACACAAAATATTGATAAGGTCAAAGAAAACAAAAATATGTACACATGCTAAAATAATTCTAACGTAGGTCTGCGACTGCGCCACATATCAAAAGATAATCAGTCGCTGTATGGAAGAATACTCTGATCTTTGCCACACGTCTTTGATAGATGAATCATCATGAAAAAAATACAGATCCCAGTCTACATGCTTAAAAATCAATGTCTTTATTAGGTTTGTTAGAGTCGATTTCTTTAATTTTGTTTGGTTTCATAGCGTTTTAGTATTATCTTACTATCAACGGTTATATCTTCTGATATAACAGTAATATTAAATTAGGATTATATAATAATTGAGGATTAAAGGTCATAGAGAATGTATAAGATTAAATTTCAATTCAAAACTCCACACCTTATTAGCCGCTGTATTAAATTTTGAGTTTAACCTTTGCCCTTATAGATCGGTTCAGGATTTTATAGAGCTCGTATAATTATTACGTGGGTGGAAAGCATCAGCCCTTACAAGGACAGTTTTAACAACATCCCCCTAAACCGCATACGTTCTAAGTAGATTTTCTTGTAGTTAATATCAACCGTCATAAATTAGGTACACCCCGTATTTTCTTAATGCCATTCACCACATGAATGAATGATATATAAAAAGTGTTTATTACTCTTTATTTAGGATTACTTCGGGAGCTGTATAAAGACAAACAGGGAATACAAACCAAAAACAGTAGAGGCAGCGTAGATGAAATTAGGTCAATTTACAATCAGGACATTTTCTCACAGATATTTCTTAGTGCGACCGACGATATGTTGCTTTTGACCTTAAAGATTTTTTGATACCGGGAAAAAGGGGGCGGCATATATTATATACTGTTGCGTTTTCACCTTACTGATGATAGTGATGATTGATCACCGTACAATGTACTTGCCTACCTAATCCAATTCATTATTGGCTACGGTGTAATTTCTGCTTTTATTGTGAAATCAAAAAAGTAAAAATTTGGTATAAATATTTAAAAAAATTATATAATTTATAATAATTATAACAAAAAAGTTGCAGGAATTAAAAGAAATAGGCTGCATGATAAATTACTTCGAATATCTGAAAGAAATTCATACAAAAACTTGTGTTAATTTTATTTTATGGGAAAGTAATAGGTATATATCTGTACCTTAATAGAAAAAGGGCCAATGTCCATTTTTATTGTTTGGAGAAAATTGGGTTAACAGATTTGGAGTATGTTGTTTATTCAAATATCTAATCAGTTTATAAAATATTGTGGTGTTTTTTTTAATATGTATTAACATAATGCCAAGCTTCATTGCACTGAATACTATTTTATTATTTTTCTTTATACCTAGAACAACATGGACATTGTCCTTGTGCAGACTTTGCCGGATAGGGACATTGGCCCTGTAACAGAGCAGTAAAATAATATGATTTAGAAGAAAATTCTTTATTTTTTAACATACAAAATACAAAAGAAATTAAATTAAATCCTATCTTCGTCATTGGTGTCTGGAAATGAAATAGTGTTAGCATTGATATAGCTACATTGATATAGCTATACATTGTTAGTACTATACAAAGAAAACAAAGTAGCTATTAAATGTGGAAATAAAGCCTACAATCCATTTAAGACGACAAAAGGACTTCTACAAGGCTGTGCTACGTCCCCTACTCTGATTAAAATATTCTTGGAAAAGACACTCAAACCATGGAGGAGAAAGTGCGAAGGAATGGGCATACCAGTAAGAGACGAATACCTATACACCTTAAGTTTTGCCGACGATCAAGTAGTCATCGCACAAGATGAAGAAGATCTCAGCTTTATGCTCAGAAAACTAGAAGAAGAATATAAAAACAACGGAATGGAAATAAACTTAGAGAAAACCGAATACCTAACAACAGAAAACAAGGATATGAGAAACCTAGAGATAGACGAGGGAAGACAAATAAATGGAACAGATAAATTCAAGTATTTAGGAACCATAATATCGAACCAGGGAACAACAGAAGAAGATATAAACAACAGACTGAGACAAACAAGAAACTGTATAAGACAACTAAACTCAGTGTTGTGGGATAAGAACATTACGATAAAGACAAAAAAGAGAATATATAACACCCTGACAAGAAGTATCCTGACATATGGGTCCGAAAACTGGACAATAAACAAGAGAAATAGAGGTAGAATAAGAGCAGTAGAAATGGAGTTCCTGAGGAGAAGCTGTAGACTTACAAAAAGAGACAGAATTGAAAACGCAGAGATTAAGCGGAGAATGGGAGTGCAATCAGACATAATCGACTATATAGAGGAGAAGAGACTATCCTGGTACGGCCACGTCAGAAGAGTGGACAGAGGACGCTGGATAAACAAAATCACAGAATGGAGCCCGATTGGAAGAAGAAAGAGAGGAAGACCCCGAAGGTCATTCAGAGATGAAATCGACGAGGCTATGGAGAAAAGAACCCTGCGAGATGGAGACTGGAATGACAGGGAAAATTGGAGAAAACGGTTGGGTGAAGGAAGACAGTGAAAACTGTGGAAATCCTTAGTAGTAGTAGTATTGATATCATTTAATTTTTGAAGATTTTGATAAAATGGCTTGTTGTATTCACTAATTTAAGGTAGAAAATCAAACAATTTTTTACTTTAATGTCGGCTAGAGACAAAGGTTCTGAATTAATGGGTTCTGGTTGCTCAATTTCTATTTCGTTTTTTTCTATTTCTAGTAGAACCCCTCCTTAAATCAATTTTTTTAAAAGCTTCATCATCTGCAAAAATTTTTTTGTAAAAGCATTGGAACTCATATTCTTGGGTGTATTTTAACTACTTTATTTGCATCCACGGTACAGCTTCCCTATCATCATTACTTTTACGATGTACTAATTTTCCTGATAGTACGTTACTAAAATTTAAAAAATCTTTTTGTTCCATCTCTACAACTTAAAGGGGACGAGTCTTCCGTACACTTTTTATGAAATTACTACAATCATGTGGAACTTCAATTTCAGATGTTGTCTTTTTCTAAGCTGTCTCTATGGCCGCATGAATTGTGTCGGCCTCCATATGAATGTGGCCAGGTTCCATAAATTTATGATGTACCTCTTTCAAACTTTTTCCTATTTTCTTCATCTCACGCATTACTAACAATATCATAGTGGATACAAAAATGTTTCTGTTTTGGCCAGAACAAGAACCACTGTACAAATGAAGCATGTTCACTTGCAGTTTTTTCATCCTTTGCGATGTAAATACGGTTAGGCATTTTTTTCCAATACAGTCCCGTTTCATCAGCGTTACTTATACAGCGACCAATACTTGATCGGCACAATAGTCCCCATCTTCAATAATTTTCGCTAGCTCCTGTGGAAATATTTTTCCTGTTGCTTCATTTTCTGTAGCACTCTCTCCTGTAATCTTAATACTATTCAGTGCATTTCTTTTTAAAAAATCCGGTTAGCCATCCTTTGCTAGCTGAAAATTCTTAATCAGCTTGGTAAGTGGAAGTTGGTGGCTCTGGCTGTTTCATTAACTCATAAAACTGAAGAACTTTTTCTTGGATTAAATAACCACTTACAGGAATTTTTTTTTGAATTAGTTCCAGAATCCAAATTGCGATGGCTGTTTTTTCTAACAATACATCCCTTGAGTAAGATGAAAATTTGGCGCTGAATTTTTGTATCAGAAATTATAGATTTTCTTATAGCAACCTCATTCTTCTTAATTGCTCTTACAGTTGATTCGCCTAAATTAAAATGTTTTCCAATTTCCGTAGATTCTTCTCCTTTTCCTAAGCGATCTAAAATTTCAATTTTCGTTTCCAACGAAATTGATTGTTTGTGATGTTTTTTTTTCCATTGGACCAAATAAAATCTTAAAAAAAGAAATAAAAAAAATAGACTTACGATATTGAAATAGCAAAAACCTCTTCTGATGAAAAATAAAACTTTACGACACTCACTTGAAACGTTTCAATCCGAAAACTGTATTGCAAATGGAATCAGCAAAATTTTAAACAACTTTTTATAAAACGAAGCATCGATAAGAGAAAAATTATTTTAAAACAATAACAAGTTGTACTTTTCAATGCGAAACTTGCAATGATGTAATAAGGATATGTAACAAGGGAATTCACGAATTGTAAACGCGAATTTTACTGGCATCTGGATGTGAATAGTTAATATTTAATAATAATGTTAATAATAGAAATTTTTGGATGAAATACAAATAGCACAATTTTAAAATCGCATAAAAAGAGACCGTATTGAATATAATTATATTCTGTTACTGATAATGATTTTCTCCGTTTGTTGGTTTCACGATTTTTTTTTTATTTAACACATTGCTGGACACTCCCGAATTGCAAATCGGTCAAAACTTGTCACACGGATATTTAATAATCTAAAAGTTAAATTTCAAAAATTCATTTAGGGAGGTGTTTCTAGGAGTAATTAGTATACGTATCTTGTCAATCAGTTGCCAGATGAAGTCCGTTTGAAGAGGTCTAACCTCCGGACGCTGGTACTCACGTGAGACATGGTTATATGTTGCCTGAAGTTAAATCTAATAAAATCTTAAACATCCTTCACTTTTAATAACAATATGTACATTTTTTGGCAACTTTAACTTCTGCAAAGGGTATTACCCTAATATTTTGGTGGCTCAGGCATGTTAACCTGTAGCTGTAAGTATAACCATTTTGTTTTTTAACCTTAGTCAACATTTCAATCACGTTTGCTTTAATTAAATGGTTCATACTTATTTTATGCTTTTAACCTGATGATGGAATTATTATTCCGAAAACGTTTATTATTTTAATGTAGCCCTTCTAAGGGTTTTTTAAATATACCTACTTACAAAGAATTAAACCTCCTTTTTTTTTAATTAGTATAGTTTTTTTTCGCCAAAAACACGTACGGTTATAACCGTTCCGGTCACACCAGACAGTTATTATCTGCATCATAGGCCACGACGGTTACCACCGTCCACTTATTTATAACACAAAATCATTTATTTTAATAAACCAAACATAAATAAAATCCAAGAAACAAAATACAAACAGTAAAATGCAAAAAATATTTGCGTATGCCACAACGTGAAACATAGTCCTGGACACAATGGGGGATGTTCAGCAGTTCATCACATGTTTTGTACCTGTAGCTGGTTTCCCTTCTCCTTCCGTCTTTTGTGCACTGTTTGCACCGCAGAAAATATTTATTTCGGCTATAATTCTGTGATTTACCACCTGGATTACCAGGAAGAGCTGTATTTTCTTGTGGTGTATATTGTGAAGAAAACTTAATCAATGTTCTTGCATCTTTTATTTTAGGGTCCAGTCCTAACAGGCTTTGGATACGTAAATCCCTGAAATCGATAAATCTGATTGTTGCTGATAGATTAGGACTGTTAATCTTTTTGAACAAAAAAAATGCATTCCCGATAGCTATATCTAATTGATGAAATATTATCTTTTTATACCAGAAAATGTTTGTACTGGGGCATGAAAAGTATGAAATCATTTGATCACACCGGTCTATCCCAGACATATATTTGTTATAATGGAATACTTCGATGGGTTTTATTTTATCTTGTTCTCTTCTGTTTTTACATCTTATTAGTTTCGGGTGATGCAAAGTCGTAATCGCAAACACTTCACGGTTATCTCTTCACTTTGAAATGTACACTTTTCCTTGTCTTTACCATACATGCTCTCCTTTTCTTAAGTGAGTTTTATGTTGAAGAAGTCAATTAGGTAGCGATATGCTGTTATAGTATTTGTTCATATATAGATGGTATCCCTTATTTATATATGGCTGCATTAATTTTTAATACAACCGCTTCAGTTTTAGACATAGCTTCATCAGGCGGGTTCTCTCTTTGCCCTTTGTATATATCTATGTTTAGGACATAACCATCTGCACTACATAGTTCATAAAATTTTATGCCATATTAGGTTTTTTATTTTTTATGATAAAACTAAATACATGGTGACCAATAAAGTGGATATCGGCGCAACCCAACTGATATTAAACCAACAACCGCTGCAGAGAGTTCAGAGATTCAAATACCTTGGATGTTGGATTACCCAAAATCTAGATCCATCCTTCGAAATTCGATGTAGAATTGAACAGGCAAGAAACTCATTTCAAAAATTCAAGCCTCTATTATCCAATAACTCATTAAATTTGGAAATCCGTGAAAAGTTTACAAGATGTTATGTGTGGTCTATACTTTTGTATGGATGTGAAACTTGGACTTTAAACGCCGATATCATGAATAAAATCGAGGCGTTTGAGATGTGGTTGTATCGAAGGATACTAAAAATTCCATGGACTAGCAGAACTAGAAACGAAGAAGTTCTTCGAAGAATGGGACATCAACGAACTATTCTTCTTCTTCTTCAAGTGCCCTGTCCGTTGCGAACGTTGGCTATTAACATGGCAATTCTGATCTTATTTGCGGCGCTTCTGAATAGTTCGACCGATGTGAGCCCGAACCACTTCCTCAGATTTTGGAGCCACGAGTGTCTTCTCCTGCCTGGCCCTCGCTTACTGTCTATTTTTCCCTGGACAATCAATTGCAGTAGACGGTACTTATCGTGTCTCAATATGTGGCCTAGATATTCAAGCTTTCTTTGTTTAATTGTATTCACGATTTCTTTCTCCTTTCCGATTCTTTGGATTACCTCTGTGTTGGTGACATGTTCGGTCCAGGATATACGAAGAATGCGTCGGTACACCCACATTTCGAATGCTTCTAGTTTTCTCGTGAGCGTCTCCGTCAGCGTCCAGGCCTCCACACCATACAGTAAGATCGGAAAAATGTAGAATTTAACTAGACGTAGTTTTAGGGGAAGAGACAAATCCCTGCTTATGAGGAGCTTTTTCATATTGCTAAATGCTGCTCTAGCTCGTTCTATTCTCGCCTTAATTTCTGTGGCCTGTTCCCATTTTGCATTTACGTTGGTGCCAAGGTACACATAAGATTCTACATGGTCAATTAGTATGTTACTTATCCGTAACTGTCGAGCAGGCTGTTGCTTCCTGCTTATCAGCATCCACTTTGTCTTCTTGAAGTTGAGGCTCAGGTCGTATTCCTCACTAACTGAATAAACTCTTTCCATTACCTGCTGTAATTCGTCTATGGTACTGGCAAGGATCACCGTGTCGTCGGCATATCTTATATTGTTTGTTAACTCGCCGTTTATTTTTATGCCCTCATTTGCATTTTCCATACATTTATTAAATATTTCTTCGGAATAAATATTGAATAGGAGTGGGGATAATATACAACCCTGACGGACACCTCTTTTGATCTGCACACTTTTAGTGAGTTCGTTGCCAATTTTTGCTCTTCCTGTTTGACCCCAGTATAGGTTTGCCACAATTCGAATGTCCTTGTCGTCAATACCTGTCTTTCGCAGAATATCTATCAATTGTTCATGATTGACATTGTCAAATGCTTTTCTAAAATCCACAAAGCACAAATACACGTCCTTATCAACGTCTCTACACCGCTGTATAAGCACCTGGAGAGCGAAAATTGCTTCTCTAGTTCCAAGTGCTTTCCGAAAGCCAAACTGCGATCTATCAATATTTGACTCACATTTATCATATATTCTTCTATGAATGATCTTAGTGAACGCTTTAGTGACATGATTAATCAAGCTTATAAGCCGGTAGTCATCACAGATCTGGGCCTTTGGTTTCTTCGGGATTGTAATAAATGTTGACTGCAGCCAGTTCTCCGGGATTTTACCGCTATTATATATGTTGTTAAAAAGTTCAACTAGATTATCAAGGAACTGTTTGTCTGATTTACATAGGATCTTTAGTATTTCGCAGGGTACATTGTCCGGACCTGCTGACTTATTGTTTTTTAGTGCTGCAATGGCATCTTCTATCTCCGATTTAAGGATTGAAGGTCCTGTTTCTCCTTCTCCATATAGGTGATCATCAGTCCTGTCAGATGCAAATAATTTTTCTATGTATGATTTCCATGTTTCTAAGATCGTTGATGGCTCCGAGATAAGATTTCCATCGCCATCTTTTATGGAATTTTTTTTATCTTTCATTCGTTGGAAAACCATTTTTCTTTGGCTTCTCGAATTTTCGTTCTTATGATTTTGTGGATCTGCTGGTATTTTTCTTCATTTTTATTCTTGAATTTACGTCTTTCATCCATCATATCCATTATCTCATCAGACATCCATTCGTTCTTCTTTCGTCTGTCACGCTTTAATAGAGTCGCGCATGTTGTTTGGATTGCTTCCCTCGATTTATCCCATCTCTCTATTATGTCCGACGTGTTCTCGTTAATGTCGTTTATTTTCTTTCCTAGTTGTTCTCGTACTTTTATTTCGGTTTTTGGGTTAGTGAGTTTCTTAATATCAATTGTGTTTAAATTAGATCTTTTCTCGAACCGTTTTACTCTCATGACCATTCTGCATACCAACAGATTGTGGTCCGTAGGAACATCGGCACCTGGGTACGTTTTTGATGATTTTATCATGTTTTTATATCTTGTTGGTACTGCTATATAATCTATCTGATTCCTTATGATTGATGAACGAACTCTATTAAATATTATTAAGAGGCGTAAACTAGAATATCTTGGACATATAATCAAAGGACCAAGATATGAGTTCCTTCGGCTAATTCTCAACGGTAAAATCGAAGGAAAGAAATGGATAGGACGGAAGAAACTCTCTTGGAATTCCTCGTTGAGGAATTTGCGGCAGTGGACAGGTTTGACAGTGGACCAATTGCTACACGTAGCGCAAGACCGAGATCAGTATAAAAATATTCGCGATTGAAAACAAAGTATCTGACCTCTGGCGTAATAAATTTAAACTACTAAAAGTGGTATAAACAAACCAGACAGCAATTGATTTGAATAGAAATATTAAATTTTTTTAGTAAATTTCAGCATTATGACTACGTTAAAGTATTTTAAATCAAATCGATATTGTTCTGTTCCTCCCCTATTGCGAAATAGGGAAAGATATGTCCCTATTTCTCTTTGCTAAACTTTTATTTATTTATTAACGGGTATACCATTTACATTGAAACAAAATATATATAAACATTTTCAAAGTAAGCATAACATTGGAAAATAATTAGCAAAGTTTAACAAAACACTAATAATTAACTTGAATACAAACTAATATCACACAAATAGCAGAAACTGGAAAAGTTGAGAAAATCAATAAAAAGAAAATACCGCTATCATTTAGTCAATAACATATTGAGAATACATAATTTATTTTCTTAAATAACAGAAATACAAATACTTACCATGTTAGGATAGTATCATGAGGTTTTTTCCTCATGATTTATTATGGAATCTTTTAAAGACAAATCATGTGCTATGATCTTTTCTGACAGGTGATCTCAAGTTAAGGTCGATTTCGTGTAATCAAATGAACTATATTACAATAAAGTCAATAAATAAATAAAGTTATAAATAACTAAATAAAGTCAAGTTCAAGTTATTTATTTATGTTAATATACAATAAAGTCCTTACATATGTCAAAAAATAGTATAAAATAAAAATTAACATATAAAAAACATAGGCATAATTTTATAAAATAATGCATATATTAATAAGACAAACATTACACAGAACATTATACTATAGGTTCCCAGGTATACACAAAATATTTATACAAAAAATATACAAATTCACCAATACACAAGCCAGTTCCAACCATTAAAGTTAAAATTTAAGAATTCATCACTTGAAAACTGCTTCCCCTTCAACCAATGGTCTCTTTGCTTCACCACAATACTCAACGATATCATTAGGCTAATTTCCATTTTTAAATAATAAAAATAACTCGTCTTAAACCAAACTAAACATCCAAAAGCAATGGTAAACATTAGACTGTTATGTTTGTTTATACCATTTATATCGGCCATGACACTGCAATCGAGCTGCCCTCTACATTCAGTTTCAATCGCGAATTATAAGCATGGTAGTCGCCGACGTTCCGTAGGGATATGGCACTCTAAGAAGAAGAAGATTTTTCATGTATGTTCTGAAAGCTAATCGCCCTCGAAAAAGTAACTATTCATCTAGAGATAATTTTTGTGGAGGCATATAACAAGATTGAAAATTTCTAATTATAGGTACAAGTCTAAAATATTTCTTACCTTCGCTAATCTATCGGTCTCAGTAGAAATTTCCGGACCGATTCTGAATTACCGCTCATTAGAAATGCAAATCCATCTTCTGGTATACCTCTTTCTATCGAAAATTTCCTAGCATTTGTCAATGGTAAAAACACCCTCAATAAACAGCAATAAAATTCGACCAATAAGGTAAAAATTCTTTAATAGTAGGCTGATCCATAAAATTTATTTTTGATAATCTACACTCAGGTGCAAAAAAATCGATCCATTCCTTATATCTTATTTATTTGAAGTTGCATAATTTTAGAGACGTATGTAAATTTAAGTGTACCCTCGTATACGAGAAATAAAATAATATTTTTAATATTGCTTTTTATTTTCTTAAAACAAATTGGTATTTCAGGTTTTTGTCAAAAATGGTCTGAAGCAAGTAGATATTTATTGAATGTTGTTTTTAATTCAACAACCATACTAGTGTAGTGATTTTATTTTCAAAACGTGTTATACTTTTATTTAATTTTCTTCCTAAATGTCTCTAACTCCGACAGATGCTGCAAGGGCGGTGACTTTAGTTCAAGATGGTAGTAGCCAATATTATGCAGCTGAAATGTTGGGTGTTAGTCGATCTTCTGTTCAAAGAGCAGTTCGGCGTTTTAGCGACACCGATAACTTCACAAGAAGACCAGGATCAGGTCGTAGAAGGGTAACATCCGAAAGAGATGATCGATTTCTGGCGTCATCATGTTTGAGAAATCGGCATCTAACTTCAGTTGAACTGGCAAATTCTCTGAGCGAAGTGAGAAATGTGGATGTAAGCAAATGGACAGTTCGTCGACGACTTGTAGAAGGTAATTTATTATCCACAAAGCCAGCCCTATCTCCAATACTGTCCATAGAACATCGCAGAGCTCGCCTTGCTTTTGCAAGAGAACATGAAAACTGGAGTGATGCAGATTGGGGCAATGTATTGTTCTCAGATGAGTCCAGATTTTGTCTAAGGTCACTAGACGGCCGAGAAAGGGTTTGGAGAAGACACGGAGAGCGATATTTTCAATGTAATATTGCGGAAAGAATAAGTTATCGGAGGGCTTCGTTATGGTTTGGGCTGGTATCAGTTCAGAAGCCCATACGGATTTAGTTATTGTAGATAGAAGTTCTATGACTCCTGCAAGATACATAACAAGTATTTTAGATCAGCATGTGGTACCTTTTGCTCCTTTCATTGGACCTAGTTTTATTTTTATGAACGACAACGCGCGTCCTCACCGTGCCAGAATCGTCAACCAATATATAGAGGAGGTGGGAATTGTCCGTATGAACTGGCCAGCTTGCAGTCCCGATCTCAATCCCATAGAACATCTATGGGATATGATGCGAAGACGTCTTCGAGCACGAGTACCCCGTCCAAACAACTTGGCTGAACTTACAGCGGTTCTTCAAGAAATATGGGACCAATTGGATCAATTTGATATTCAGTAGTTAATTGCCTCAATGCCTAGACGTGTACAGGCTGTTATAAATGCCCGAGGGGGAAACACTAGATATTAATTTATTATCAATGTTTTTCTTAATTTCAGAAAGTTTTGAATATTCTTGTATTTTTGAGTTTTGGCGTATGTCTCTATAAATAAATGATTTTTTTGGATAATCTGTAAAAATTATTTTAATCTAACATATACTTTTACATATATACCTGATTTAAAACTAATATCTTCAAACGTTTTCTTTTTTCAGCAAATAATACCCATGGATCGATTTTTTTGCACCTGAGTGTATTTCTTCCAGTTATAAATAACCTAATAACAGTTTTGTAGCAATTCCCATTTGGGAATTTGTAAACAAATAGGATATATGTAAGTTTTGTTTTATTTTGATACAAACCCATGTAATTATAAATATCATAATTACTTCTGCTTATCTGTATATATAACTGTTTGTTTGAGACAGAAATAAATATTTATTTCATTTCTCTGAACTATTTTGTTTGCTTTATTTTAGAATAATCTCCTAACCCTTTGATGTGTTTTTTATTTTAGGGATATTTTTCCTAAATCCATCAAGTTTAGGATTCTTCGAAGCGGCGTCCTCCTTTCAAATAGCTAGAAGTCTTCTTCTTGTTGTCCCTCTTTGCCCAGTTGTCCAGGAGATTTATGTAAGTATCCCTTTGTTTCATTTTTGGTAGTTGCCCCAATCCGACCCCTTGTTATTAAACTTATCCACGACCCAGCTCTCCAATTAACCCCTGAGTGCCGTCCGCATAAGTTTCGATTTATTTTGCTTGCCCTATTTTCGCCCCCAATCATCTACCCCTTATAATCTTACCCTATTGTAGGCAAAATATTTCGTTACAAAATAATAATCATCTAATTGAAATTATATTTAAAATGTAAATAAACAACGTAAAATACAATCAGTTGCTTTAATTTCCCTATGTTCTCTCTTAACTCGTTGCGTGTGGATGCCCAATCATAGGACATACTCTGAACTGAAACTAATTATTAACAAAAATGTGTATAATCAATGGCATACATGCGCGCCGTCCGCACATTGGTGAAGGCACCATGTGGCTCACATGTATGTCATCCGCAGGGATCGTGACGACCACTCCTCTTTACCGACCAGCTTGTGATTCCCCGAGGGTGGTCGCTATTGTAAAGTTTTACTGTATATTGTTTTTGGTTGTATTGGTTTTTCCAGACGATCAAGACGTGATTGCACAAGACCAAGACGACCTCAGCTACATGATGAAGAAACTACAAGAAGAATATACCAAGGCTGGCCTAGATATTAACCTCGCGAAAACAGAGTACCTATCTACAAGTGAAGAAGACATAGAAGATCTACAGATTGATGACAACGTAACAATCAAAGGAAAGGATAAATTCAAATACCTGGGGTTTATAATCACGAAAAAGGCAACAACAGAGGAAGAAATTACACAAAGATTAGGACAAACAAGAACAGCAATCCGACAACTTAACTCAGTATGGTGGGATAGACACCTAAATATGAAGACAAAAACGCAGATTTATAAAACATTAGTGCGAAGTATTATGACATATGGGGCCGAAAATTGGATCATAAACAAGAAAAACAGCAGTAAGATAATAGCAACAGAGATGGAATGCCTGCGAAGATGCTGCAGAGTAACAAGAATGGATAGGAGAAGTAATGACGAAATAAAGCAAAGAACATCAATAGAAACAGACATACTAACATATATAGAACAAAAAAGACTAAAGTGGTATGGACATGTAAGAAGAGCTAGCGACAGCAGATGGATAAAGAGAATAACCGAATGGAGCCCCATAGGAAG
This sequence comes from Diabrotica undecimpunctata, assembly GCF_040954645.1. NCBI lineage: Eukaryota > Metazoa > Arthropoda > Insecta > Coleoptera > Chrysomelidae > Diabrotica > Diabrotica undecimpunctata. The sequence continues at coordinate 57,818,514 of NC_092812.1, forward strand.
GAGGAAAAGAGGACGACCCCGAAAATCCTGGAGGAACGAAGTAGACGACGCCATGAGTAAGAGAGGACTAAACGATGGAGAATGGAACAACAGAGAGAGATGGAAACGGTTGAGCGAGGGAAGGCAGTGAATACTGTAGAATCCCTAAATATATATATGGTTTTTCCAATGATAAACAATTAGCACTAATGAGATGGTTTTTAATTGATGTTGATACTTCGACGATTAGAATGAGCTTACAAGCTTGTCCTTTACGACTTAATCTTCCAATATCTTTTCCAAATTTTCGTAAAATGACAAAAGCCTATCTATCCGAAAGGCCATATTATTCAGTAGATGAGTTTCTTAATGAATAACTAAGAAATTACAGTACATACCTTAATTTACAAGTAACTAGTATTTTATCTATATTTGGGTATCATGCATATCTAATAAGTTATTAGTTCTTGCGGTTTTATTATGCAATGGATTGTTTATTTCATTATCTTTAAAAATTTTATAATTTTCAGTGACAATAAAGCATATTTGTAATTGCTAATTATGATCTGAGGGGACATCTGCCAGATGTAGTGTTTTAGTTATCTTGATTAAATTTCAGTAATTGTTATACAATCATTCGGATTTCTTATGATCTTACTTTTAGTATCTGCTGGTGACTTCAAAGTGTATAAAGGACGCTTGGAGAAGGTATTTGTCAGACATAAATTGTCCTCGTGTTTTTTTTTGTCTACCTTATCCTACTTTGGCATTGAAGTACCTTTGTTATTAAAATAATGTCTTTATTTTTCAGAGAACTAATCATCCTCTTTAAAAGTATCTCTATTATAGTATCGAAAACACGCAACATCTCTTTTTTACTCAGTTCTAACCTAAGGTATTTATTGTAAAGAACAGTTTTAATTTTTATAAACGCATTTCTAGCTATCCTGGCCCTTATTTCTCTTGTTTGGTAATTATTTTCTGAAATTCAGGTTCAAAGGTATTTTTCAACCCTTTTTATCGGTACATGTCCCCAATGTATATTTCTTTGTTACTGTCATGTACTTAGTTTTTTTTATATTCTAGTCCATATTTTTCACAGAAATTGCTTGTCTCGTTTAGTAGTAGTTACGAGTCGCTTAGCAGAGTTTGCAATAATTGAATCGGTGAGAAGAGAAACCAGATATGTTCATAAATAGGCATTTTTGACATTTTGACAGACATCCATTATAAATATGAAGACACATCGTTTTGTATAGAAACCAGACGTATCCTCATACTAATAATGCTTTTATGTGGATTAGAAATTATTGTATTGTGGAAAAATCGTATAAGTCCTGGACATGTCCACTTTTTCTACAATGCAGGTCTATTCGTCCCAATATACATTTGTCATTCGTCACTATGGAAGGTGTAGAAGATGATAATCTCGAATTCAAAATTAAAAAAAGGCGAAATCCAGAGTGTTGGAAGGCTGTTATCAATAAAAAAGCAAGATAATCTGGACAACAGTATACTGATTATAAAACTCGTACTATTTCAAGCAAAACGATTGGAGAACAATGCAGGTATGTTATAACCTCAAATTTTGTTAAATATTTAACTTTTACTAGACTTATTACAATGTAGATGTAACAAGAAATGCTTTCTTGCGATTCCTTGTGTATGTAGAGAAGAGATATTGACAAAATTTTATAAATTTTAAAACAAAAATGCTCAAGACGTTTATCTTCAGTCTCTTATTGAAATCTTGACAGTTGTCCGACGGCGTTCTAGACAAAACAAAGAGAAAACCACATGAACACTCATTTTCATACAGATTGACAACAAGTACAGGAGTTTATTCCGTTTGTAAATCTGCATGCTACAACGAAACACAGAGTAGGTCGGTTGATAGAGCTTTTAGAAAAAGGGCAAGTACCTGTTGACATGAGAGGTAAAAACCAGCTAATGCAAAACCTGAAGAAATAGTCAATAGTATAAAAGCCCATACTGAGTCATTTCCTGTCAAACTAGCACACTACACTGGACTCGAAGTGAAATATTTGAACGAAAAACTAAATATAAAAATAATGCATTCGTTATGTTCGAAAAAATTTTCAAATGTCCAAGTTAAATATGGTTTTTCTAGAGCTGTCTTCACCGACTTCTATCAGTTACGCTTCGGCAAGCCTCAGATTGACACCTGCAGCAAATGCGAAGAACTAGCTTTAAAAATAAAGTCCCAATATTTGAATCATAATGCTAAGAAGAGGATAGCAATAGCTGAAAAGATGGTGCATGTACGTCGATCAAAAAAGTTTTTTGCTAAAATAAATGAGTTAGAGGCCCTTACCAAAGTGGATCCATCGGTAGGAGGAATATGCATTGACTATATGCAAAATCTATTTCTAACAGTAACACCTATCCAAAATACATTTTTCCTAATTCAACTGACAGTCAGTGTGTTTAACATACACGATCTTAAAACCGGTAAAAGCTACTTCTACGTATATCACGAAGGATTAGGCCAAAAGAACCCTAACGAGGTGTGTTCCTTCATAATGGATTGTATTAAAACATATGTATCTGACGAAGTGAAACACTTTCATATTTTCTCTGATGGAGCTGGAAGTCAAAACAAAAACCACACAGTTTTAAGGAACGTCAGAGCCTTAACAGACCTCAGAATATTTGAAACGGTGAACCAGTACTACCCTACTCGTGGTCACTCGTTCATGCGTTGTGACCGTAAGTTTGCTGTAGCAAAGAGAGTAATAAAAAAGGTTGATAGGATTTAGGTATTAAAAGAGTATCTAAAACTCATAACTGCTAGTACTAAAAGAAGTTTCACTGTCCATCTGATCGAGAATAATATTATATTATCAAAGATTATAAACGCTGGTGGACTAGATACTACAAAACAAATATTTTATCACACAGATCACTAGGTAGACATATTCTCAAAGAACAAAAAGTTTTTTTTTTCTATCAGCAAGTTCATGCACTTTTCTTGTAACTCTCAGGCAAAAGGTCAAATTGTTGCCCATGAATTTATTGATGGAATTGTTCACCATACATTTGATGTTTCTATACGCACCAAAGTAGAGTCACTACCTGTTAACTTGCCTTATCCTCATGTCAGAGTTCCGATTAAGAAAAAGAAATTGGAACATCTATTGCAATTTGCACCCTACTTGGAGATGAGAACATTCCTGGATGCAAGATATTTTATGATTCCTTATTTACATGGCTAACTGAAGAAGATGAAGATGAATCCGAAGAACTTTGATTTATTCCTTTTTACTTTGGTATTTTGTGTTGTATTGTTTATATCATACTAAATAATCCTAAAATAATAATGTCTAAAAACCGGATATGTCCAATAAATAAATATTTATTTTCCGTCCTCTGATTCTGATAGTTGCATTCATTAAATTTTCTATCAATATTTATCAGTGATGGATTGCTCTAGACAGTGGTAATTAAAATTGTGTTAAATACTGGATAGTTTTCAATAGAGGAAGTTTTTTCATATTTACCGCTAACTTGATTTTTGTGACATGTCCGCTTTTTCTTCCCCCTGATTCAATTATAGTGTCATCTGCATATCTTACGCATAAACTTGGACCAGATTAATATCCACTGGCACAGAGTTTAAATGTATCACGAGACTCTGTACGAAATATAACTTACAGATTTAACCCGGGATCCGACAGGTGGGGTGTAGTACACCCCAACAATACTGAAGCGTCTAAAACATACGGAAATTTTGCATGTAGTGGCAACAGCGGCTAGATAGCTTTCTATTGTATATCCATCTATGCGATGACACATAGTTTTTAGTCATCTGTTTAGTTTCGCCAATTATATTTGGATTGAAAGAGGTCAGACCCCACGTGTCGGATTTTGTACATTCTGCAGAATTATTTTTATTATGTTTTACTCCTATAAATAAGTAAGTATGGTAAGTGAATAATACTTATGGATTTGAACATATTTTTTTATTAGTTTAAGCTAAAATGAATTACGAACGAGAACAAGCACGCCTTTAGGGCTTATGGGATGAAGTAGACAGTGAAGAATGTATTGACAAGAGTGATTCGAAAGTAAGTGAAGAAATAGACAATGTTAGTGAAAATAGTGACTATCCTAGCCAGCTTCAAGATGTTGACGTTCCAGATATCACAGAAAACTCAGATGAAGATGGAAGTCCAAATATAAGTGACAACTTTTTAGGAAAAAATGGAATTAAATGGCTGAAAGCTGTACCAAACAAAAACGTTAGAACAAGATCTGAAAACCTTATAACATATCTACCTGGTGTTAAAACGTATGCTAAATCCGCCAGAACTCCTATTGAATGTTTTCAGTTATTTATATCTGAACAAATGATTGTTGACATTGTTACATGCACTAATGAAAAAATAAGAAAAAAGACTGAAAAATGGAAAGATTCAAATCACTTGGAGAAACAAATCCTTCAGAAATAAAAGCTGCACTTGACCTCTTATACTTAGCCGGTGCATTTAGAAATAATCATCGTCGTCTGTGTGAGCTACGGAATGTGGATGGCACAGGTATGGACATATTTCGGTGTACAATGAGTCAAAGAAGATTCGAGTTTTTAATTTCATGCCTTCGATCATAAAAAGAACAGGGCAGACAGATTGAAACTGGACAAATTGGCACATATTCGAGGAATTGTTAACCGATTCGTGGATAACTGCAAGAACGCCTATACACCGTCTCAATATGTAACAATCGACGAAAAATTGGAGGCGTTTCGTGGCCGCTGCAGTTTTAGAAAATATATACCGAACAAACCAGCTAAGTACGGTATAAAAGTACACGCTTTGGTAGATGCATGTACATACTACCTTGTAAATATGGAGGTTTATGTTGTCAGTAGTCAGATGGACTTTTAGACAAAGCAATAGCCCTAAAGATATTGTAGACCGTCTAGTGGCCCCGATATCTGGAATAAAACGAAACGTGACGTTTGACAACTAGTATACCAGCTACGAACTCCTCGAAAACCTACGAAATACAAACTCACTGCGGTTGGAACAGTTAGAAAAAATAAGCCACACATACCTCCAGAATTTTTAAATGTACGCAATAGAGATTTGTATTCTACACTTTTTAGGTTTCAAGAAAATTGTACACTAATATCCTATCACTCAAAAAAGGGAAAAGTGACATTATTCATGTCATCTCTCCATCATGATAATTCGGAGGGTAATACGGAGAAGAAAGTTCCTGAGAAAAGTATCTTTTTATAATTTTAGTAAGTGTGGTGTTGATATCATGGATGAAATGTCCGCATCTTACAGTGTTTCACGTCGGAGTCGCCGCTGGCCACTAACAATCCCTTCTCTCCTCCTTTTCTCCCTTCTCAATACCGCAGGAATTAATGCCCAAATAATTTACAGAGTGAATAATAATGATGTGAAAATTGCTAGGAGAATTTTCCTAAAAGAGTTAGGAAAACAATTAATAGAAGACAATCAACGGAATAGAGTAACAAATCCGAGGTTAACTCGAAAACTGCGTAGTGCTACAAGACATGTTTTGGGTGAATAATCAGAGCCAGTACCTAAGAGAAGGAGACCAGGTCAGCAGGGAAGATGTTCTAAGTGTCCTCGTGTTCGTGACAGAAAAACCAAATACATATGCGAGGCTTGCGAGATTTACATCTGTCTTGAGCATGCCCAAATCTATTGTACTGTACAGATTTTGAGTAATTATTCAAGTTCGTATTGTTTACTAATTTAGCCATCTTTGTTTTATTAATTATAAATAAAATCATTTTTCTTTCGTCTTTAATTTAGTTGTGTTAATTTGGTTATTTTTCTTGGAATACGAATTTATTACAGAGTGCAATATAATTTATTTTTTATTAAGTATCATACATAAAATCATTTTTCTTTTGTCTTTAATTTAACTTAAACTCATATAATGTTATTGATTACATGTTGTGTATTACAAATTACAATAATAAAAAATAAACGTAAAGATATTTTTTGGAATTCTTTAACTTTTTCAGTTGTTGGGGTTTGTCACACCCCACCTGTCTGTTAGTGGAAAAAAATCACCTGTCGGATGCCGGGTTAATAAAACTAGTCTTCTTTGTAAAATTAATAAATTGATTTCCATGAAATTAACTCGGTAAGATTAAAAACTCTTTTACTAGAACGATTTTGAAGGTGCATTGGGTCCACCGAATCACATCTTCTACCTAAGAATGTAATTGTTAATTTTTCTAATTTAATTGTTTTTATTTCAGTGTTTCTCGTTACTTATTTCGTTTAACAATGGTCTAGTAAATTTAGATTTTAATCGTATTCCGGATTACATCTCAAAGGCTTTTCCCAATATTACAGATGCTTTCCTTGGATAAGTGCTATTTTCTACAATATCTGCAGGAAGGGTAAGATTTTTAAATAAAAACAACTTAATATTTATGTTTGTATTACAAAGTATAAAATATTACAAGTATATACATATTATTTGGTATTATGTCGATTTAATATGACTTAATCTATGTATCAATATATCCCAAGCAACATTTTTTCCAAGGCATCACCTTGTATCAGTCAGTTCAATACAAGTATATGTGAGCTATTCTAACTTAACTTTTTGGGAACTCCTTATACGAGGATTGTCTTTTTAGTTTTGCATATAGCCGCTTAGAGGGCGCCACCAATAAAACCTTCCGACATAAATGTAACCTCAATCTTTTGTTGACATAAATCGAGAGTTTCAAAGGAAGCTCAAAAAACGTTTATTAGAGTTTTTGTAGCTTCAAACAATACACACAATTGTCAATCTCTCAGTCCGCGAACTCTCCACATCATAACTGAGTGTTGAAGTGGACACTTTGCTATCTGCAATTTGGTTTTTGGTCCAGCAAGGTAAAACACGTTTTCTATTGCGTTACATAATAGTTCTCTTTAGAAAACCTTAGTTCTCATTAGAAACCTCAGTTCCCATGTTTGAAAGTATTTTTCGAGAACGAAAATTAGAGATGTAGTTACCTATACTGAGCACGCCAAAAGGAAAACAATAATTAATACATATTTTTCCTTCTTGACCCATATCTGCCAATTTGATTGGTTGGCAATACACACAATTGTCAATCTCTCAGTCCGCGAACTCTCCACATCATAACTGAGTGTTGAAGTGGACACTTTGCTATCTGCAATTTGCTTTTGGTCCAGCAAGGTAGAACACGTTTTCTATTGCGTTACATAATAGTTCTCTTTAGAAAACCTTAGTTCTCATTAGAAACCTCAGTTCTCATGTTTGAAAGTATTTTTCGAGAACGAAAATTAGAGATGCAGTTACCTATACTAAGCACGCCAAAAGGAAAACAATAATTGAAAATTTTTACTAATCTGCTTTAGGCTCAGCAGGGTACCTTGCGTTATTAGCTGCTACTGTAGTTTCCATAGAAAGAACTCTTCTTTAAAATTGTATGAGACGATCTTACAATTGGAATTGCCATTTCCGGAGTTCCGTGACTGCTTCAGGGCATCGCAGGAACCGCTTACAAAATTCTTGAAGTTTCCTCATACGGTATACTGGTCCTACTCGAGTATGATCCGAGATAGTTGTTAGTTTACATAATTCTGGAATTAAATACACAACTTCAGACTTTCTAGCTCGTATTTCCCTATGTCTGGTATGACACACCAGCAGAGGCTGGCGTCGTTGACGAATATGAATCTTATACTTGTCTGCGTAATACTGCCCCATTGCATTCCTCTTGCAGCTTGTAAGGTATGCAAAAAGTCGTAACATTAATTTTTTGTTTTACTAATCTGCTTTAGGCTCAGCAGGGTACCTTGCGTTATTAGCTGCTACTGTAGTTTCCATAGAAAGAACTCTTCTTTAAAATTGTATGAGACGATCTTATAATTGGAATTCCCATTTCCGGAGTTCCGCGACTGCTTCAGGGCATCGCAGGAACCGCTTACAAAATTCTTGAAGTTTCCTCATACGGTATACTGGTCCTACTCGAGTATGATCCGAGATAGTTGTTAGTTTACATAATTCTGGAATTAAATACACAACTTCAGACTTTCTAGCTCGTATTTCCCTATGTCTGGTATGACACACCAGCAGGGGCTGGCGTCGTTCTCGAATATGAATCTTATACTTGTCTGCGTAATACTGCCCCATTGCATTCCTCTTGCAGCTTGTAAGGTATGCAAAAAGTCGTAACATTAATTTTTTGTTTTACTAATCTGCTTTAGGCTCAGCAGGGTACCTTGCGTTATTAGCTGCTACTGTAGTTTCCACAGAAAGAACTCTTCTTTAAAATTGTATGAGACGATCTTATAATTGGAATTCCCATTTCCGGAGTTCCGCGACTGCTTCAGGGCATCGCAGGAACCGCTTACAAAATTCTTGAAGTTTCCTCATACGGTATACTGGTCCTACTCGAGTATGATCCGAGATAGTTGTTAGTTTACATAATTCTGGAATTAAATACACAACTTCAGACTTTCTAGCTCGTATTTCCCTATGTCTGGTATGACACACCAGCAGAGGCTGGCGTCGTTGACGAATATGAATCTTATACTTGTCTGCGTAATACTGCCCCATTGCATTCCTCTTGCAGCTTGTAAGGTATGCAAAAAGTCGTAACATTAATTTTTTGTTTTACTAATCTGCTTTAGGCTCAGCAGGGTACCTTGCGTTATTAGCTGCTACTGTAGTTTCCATAGAAAGAACTCTTCCTTAAAATTGTATGAGACGATCTTATAATTGGAATTCCCATTCCCGGAGTTCCGCGACTGCTTCAGGCCATCGCAGGAACCGCTTACAAAATTCTTGAAGTTTCCTCATACGGTCTACTGGTCCTACTCGAGTATGATCCGAAATAGTGAATTGTTAGTTTACATAATTCTGGAATTAAATACACAACTTCAGACTTTCCAGCTCGTATTTCCCTATGTCTGGTATGACACACCAGCAGGGGCTGGCGTCGTTCTCGAATATGAATCTTATACTTGTCTGCGTAATACTGGGCGTAGCTCATCTGTGAACCATCTACCAAAGGGAGAGTACTATCAGCATTCTGGGAGAAGTCCACATCATCAATTCTGTAAGTCCTGTTGTTGTAAAATGTCAGTACACTAGATCCTATAATTTTACTTTGGAATTCTTTTGGACCGTGTAACTGAGAAAACCATGGATGCAATGGTATCCCCATAGCTGATGTAAAAAAATGCCAAAGTTAAAAACAACTAGCATAATGAACCATATGACAAGAACAATTGTCAATCTCTCAGTCCGCGAACTCTCCACATCATAACTGAGTGTTGAAGTGGACACTTTGCTATCTGCAATTTGCTTTTGGTCCAGCAAGGTAGAACACGTTTTCTATTGCGTTACATAATAGTTCTCTTTAGAAAACCTTAGTTCTCATTAGAAACCTCAGTTCTCATGTTTGAAAGTATTTTTCTAGAACGAAAATTGGAGATGCAGTTACCTATACTGAGCACGCCAAAAGGAAAACAATAATTGAAAATTTTTACTAATCTGCTTTAGGCTCAGCAGAGTACCTTTCATTATTAGCAATATTAGTAATTTCCATAGAAAGAACTCTTCCTTAAAATTGTATGAGACGATCTTATAATTGGAATTCCCATTTCCGGAGTTCCGCGACTGCTTCAGGGCATCGCAGGAACCGCTTACAAAATTCTTGAAGTTTCCTCATACGGTCTACTGGTCCTACTCGAGTATGATTCGAAATATTTAATTGTTAGTTTACATAATTCTGGAATTATACACAACTTCAGACTTTCTAGCTCGTATTTCCCTATGTCTGGTATGACACACCAGCAGGGGCTGGCGTCGTTCCCGAATATGAATCTTATACTTGTCTGCGTAAAACTGGGCGTAGCTCATCTGTGAACCATCTACCAAAGGGAGAGTACTATCAGCATTCTGGGAGAAGTCCACATCATCAATTCTGTAAGTCCTGTTGTTGTAAAATGTCAGTACACTAGATCCTATAATTTTACTTTGGAATTCTTTTCTGGACCTCTAATCTCTAGAAATATGTTGTAACAAGTGTCCTCACGCAGGACTTTAAATGCTAGTTCGATATTCATCATCACTTGATTTTCGTGTTGGCGAATAGATGTAAAATATCCAGGCCACAGTGATAATTTGTGCTCATGTATATTAATTTGACTTTTGGAATCATGATAGTCTCTTTGAAGCAACGTGACCTGCATTGCAGATAGACATTTTCTTATCAGTACGTTAAAAAGTTGTATGTAATGGAGATCTCCCCATGCCAGTTCACTGACCATGCGGATGTGAATTCTGATTTTTTCCAGCTTCGTTTTCCACAAATTTCTCCAATGATTCTTTGTGCTGTATACAGCACTGTTCCATTAAATAAATAGCCAGACAGTGTGTCTCGAAGAGCTTGATGAATAACTTTTTTTCGTCCACTGGTGTGATCAACTTCCGAATTAAAGTCAACAAGGTATTGAAATAATTTTTCATGTCTGTATTAGTGGAAAATAGTTTGATATTAAATTATTAAAGCTGCCGAGCTTTTAAACTATTCATTGTCAAGTAACTCTTAAGGGTTACTTGACAACACGTGCATAGATAGTATATATATATATATATATATAATATATATATATATATATATATATATATATATATATATATATATATATATATATATTTATATATATATATATATATATATATGACGTACTGAAGACGACCAATAGTCAGAAATACGTATATACGGTTGCCTTCCATCTTATACACATGTTTTATTATATATTTTCTATTTTGTTGCGAGATATGCCGATATCTTTTACCTTTGTTTATATATATATATATATATATATATATATATATATATATATATATATATATATATATATATATATATATATATATATATATATATATATATATATATATATATATATATAATAATAATAATAATAATAAGGATTTTAAGGATGGACTTGAGGATCTTTGACTGGAAGAATTTTCATGTCTGTATTAGGAAAATATTAACGGAAATGGGATGGAAAAATTTTCAAAGGGATACAGGATGGTTAATTGGAATCAAATGGGCGAGATACTCTGCAATGCAAAAATCGGGGAGGGACTGAACATAAAGAGTGTGGTGAGGCCTGAGTTGGTGTACGGCTGAGAAGTGTGGCATGTCAAGAAGATTCAGGAAAAGAAGATGCAGGTAGGTGAAATGAAAATGTGGATCTAGAAGGAACAGGATAAGGAACAGTTGATTAGGGAGAGTCGGGGTAACTAGTCTCAAAAAACGGGGTTCGATGACAAGAGAGAAAGCTGATGACACGATGGGCAAAAATTAATAGCGAAGAAGAAAAGGGAGTTTGATAGAGTGGATTAGGGAAAGAGTCGGGGTAACTAGTCTCAAAAAACGGGGTTCGATGACTTAAGAAAGAAAGCTGATGACACTATCGGCAAAAATTAACACCGAAGAAGAAAAGGGAGTTTGATAGAGTGGATTAGAGAAAGAGCCGGGGTAACTAGTCTCAAAAAACGGGGTTCGATGTAGGACGAAGGAAAACCGAAGAAATGATGAAAAGACTGTTAGAGGACTTGAGAGGGAAAGCTGATGACGACGGACAAAAATTAATAGTGAAGAAGAAAAGAGACTTTGATACCAAATTATGTGTGTACATCTGCCAACCTTTTAGACTATCTATGCATGTTGTCAAGTAACCCTTAAGAGTTACTTGACAATGAATAGTTTAAAAGCTCGGCAGCTTTTAAATAATTTAATAATTTAATATCAAACTATTTTCCACTAATACAGACATGAAAAATTATTTCAATACCTTGTTGACTTTAATTCGGAAGTTGATCACACCAGTGGACGAAAAAAAGTTATTCATCAAGCTCTTCGAGACACACGGCTGGCTATTTATTTAATAGAACAGTGCTGAATGCAGCACAAAGAATCATTGGAGAAATTTGTGGAAAACGAAGCTGGAAAAAATCAGAATTCACATCCGCATGGTCAGTGAACTGGCATGGGGAGATCTCCATTACATACAACTTTTTAACGTACTGATAAGAAAATGTCTATCTGCAATGCAGGTCACGTTGCTTCAAAGAGACTATCATGATCCCAAAAGTCAAATTAATATACATGAGCACAAATTATCACTGTGGCCTGGATATTTTACATCTATTCGCCAACACGAAAATCAAGTGATGATGAATATCGAACTAGCATTTAAAGTCCTGCGTGAGGACACTTGTTACAACATATTTCTAGAGATTAGAGGTCCAAAGCCCAGAAAAGAATTCCAAAGTAAAATTATAGGATCTAGTGTACTGACATTTTACAACAACAGGACTTACAGAATTGATGATGTGGACTTCTCCCAGAATGCTGATAGTACTCTCCCTTTGGTAGATGGTTCACAGATGAGCTACGCCCAGTATTACGCAGACAAGTATAAGATTCATATTCGGGAACGACGCCTGCCCCTGCTGCTGTGTCATACCAGACATAGGGAAATACGAGCTGGAAAGTCTGAAGTTGTGTATTTAATTCCAGAATTATGTAAACTAACAATTAACTATTTCGGATCATACTCGAGTAGGACCAGTAGACCGTATGAGGAAACTTCAAGAATTTTGTAAGCGGTTCCTGCGATGCCCTGAAGCAGTCGCGGAACTCCGGAAATGGGAATTCCAATTGTAAGATCGTCTCATACAATTTTAAGGAAGAGTTCTTTCTATGGAAACTACAGTAGCAGCTAATAAGGCAAGGTACCCTGCTAAGCCTAAAGCAGATTAGTAAAAATTTTCCTAGTAAAACAAAAAATTATTGTTACGACTTTTTGCATACCTTACAAGCTGCAAGAGGAATGCAATGGGACAGTATTACGCAGACAAGTATAAGATTCATATTCGGGAACGACGCCAGCCCCTGCTGGTGTGTCATACCAGACATAGGGAAATACGAGCTAGAAAGTCTGAAGTTGTGTATTTAATTCCAGAATTATGTAAACTAACAACTATCTCGGATCATACTCGAGTAGGACCAGTATACCGTATGAGGAAACTTCAAGAATTTTGTAAGCGGTTCCTGCGATGCCCTGAAGCAGTCGCGGAACTCCGGAAATGGGAATTCCAATTATAAGATCGTCTCATACAATTTTTATGGAAGAGTTCTTTCTATGGAAACTACAGTAGCAGCTAATAACGCAAGGTACCCTGCTGAGCCTAAAGCAGATTAGTAAAACAAAAAATTAATGTTACGACTTTTTGCATACCTTACAAGCTGCAAGAGGAATGCAATGGGACAGTATTACGCAGACAAGTATAAGATTCATATTCGGGAACGACGCCAGCCTCTGCTGGTGCGTCATACCAGACATAGGGAAATACGAGCTAGAAAGTCTGAAGTTGTGTATTTAATTCCAGAATTATGTAAACTAACAACTATCTCGGATCATACTCGAGTAGGACCAGTATACCGTATGAGGAAACTTCAAGAATTTTGTAAGCGGTTCCTGCGATGCCCTAAAGCAGTCGCGGAACTCAGGAAATGGGAATTCCAATTATAAGATCGTCTCATACAATTTTAAGGAAGAGTTCTTTCTATGGAAACTACAGTAGCAGCTAATAACGCAAGGTACCCTGCTAAGCCTAAAGCAGATTAGTAAAAATTTTCCTAGTAAAACAAAAAATTATTGTTACGACTTTTTGCATACCTTACAAGCTGCAAGAGGAATGCAATGGGACAGTATTACGCAGACAAGTATAAGATTCATATTCGGGAACGACGCCAGCCCCTGCTGGTGTGTCATACCAGACATAGGGAAATACGAGCTAGAAAGTCTGAAGTTGTGTATTTAATTCCAGAATTATGTAAACTAACAACTATCTCGGATCATACTCGAGTAGGACCAGTATACCGTATGAGGAAACTTCAAGAATTTTGTAAGCGGTTCCTGCGATGCCCTGAAGCAGTCGCGGAACTCCGGAAATGGGAATTCCAATTATAAGATCGTCTCATACAATTTTTATGGAAGAGTTCTTTCTATGGAAACTACAGTAGCAGCTAATAACGCAAGGTACCCTGCTGAGCCTAAAGCAGATTAGTAAAACAAAAAATTAATGTTACGACTTTTTGCATACCTTACAAGCTGCAAGAGGAATGCAATGGGACAGTATTACGCAGACAAGTATAAGATTCATATTCGGGAACGACGCCAGCCTCTGCTGGTGCGTCATACCAGACATAGGGAAATACGAGCTAGAAAGTCTGAAGTTGTGTATTTAATTCCAGAATTATGTAAACTAACAACTATCTCGGATCATACTCGAGTAGGACCAGTATACCGTATGAGGAAACTTCAAGAATTTTGTAAGCGGTTCCTGCGATGCCCTAAAGCAGTCGCGGAACTCAGGAAATGGGAATTCCAATTATAAGATCGTCTCATACAATTTTAAGGAAGAGTTCTTTCTATGGAAACTACAGTAGCAGCTAATAACGCAAGGTACCCTGCTAAGCCTAAAGCAGATTAGTAAAAATTTTCCTAGTAAAACAAAAAATTATTGTTACGACTTTTTGCATACCTTACAAGCTGCAAGAGGAATGCAATGGGACAGTATTACGCAGACAAGTATAAGATTCATATTCGGGAACGACGCCAGCCCCTGCTGGTGTGTCATACCAGACATAGGGAAATACGAGCTAGAAAGTCTGAAGTTGTGTATTTAATTCCAGAATTATGTAAACTAACAACTATCTCGGATCATACTCGAGTAGGACCAGTATACCGTATGAGGAAACTTCAAGAATTTTGTAAGCGGTTCCTGCGATGCCCTGAAGCAGTCGCGGAACTCCGGAAATGGGAATTCCAATTATAAGATCGTCTCATACAATTTTTATGGAAGAGTTCTTTCTATGGAAACTACAGTAGCAGCTAATAACGCAAGGTACCCTGCTGAGCCTAAAGCAGATTAGTAAAACAAAAAATTAATGTTACGACTTTTTGCATACCTTACAAGCTGCAAGAGGAATGCAATGGGACAGTATTACGCAGACAAGTATAAGATTCATATTCGGGAACGACGCCAGCCCCTGCTGGTGTGTCATACCAGACATAGGGAAATACGAGCTAGAAAGTCTGAAGTTGTGTATTTAATTCCAGAATTATGTAAACTAACAACTATCTCGGATCATACTCGAGTAGGACCAGTATACCGTATGAGGAAACTTCAAGAATTTTGTAAGCGGTTCCTGCGATGCCCTGAAGCAGTCGCGGAACTCCGGAAATGGGAATTCCAATTATAAGATCGTCTCATACAATTTTTATGGAAGAGTTCTTTCTATGGAAACTACAGTAGCAGCTAATAACGCAAGGTACCCTGCTGAGCCTAAAGCAGATTAGTAAAACAAAAAATTAATGTTACGACTTTTTGCATACCTTACAAGCTGCAAGAGGAATGCAATGGGACAGTATTACGCAGACAAGTATAAGATTCATATTCGGGAACGACGCCAGCCTCTGCTGGTGCGTCATACCAGACATAGGGAAATACGAGCTAGAAAGTCTGAAGTTGTGTATTTAATTCCAGAATTATGTAAACTAACAACTATCTCGGATCATACTCGAGTAGGACCAGTATACCGTATGAGGAAACTTCAAGAATTTTGTAAGCGGTTCCTGCGATGCCCTAAAGCAGTCGCGGAACTCAGGAAATGGGAATTCCAATTATAAGATCGTCTCATACAATTTTAAGGAAGAGTTCTTTCTATGGAAACTACAGTAGCAGCTAATAACGCAAGGTACCCTGCTAAGCCTAAAGCAGATTAGTAAAAATTTTCCTAGTAAAACAAAAAATTATTGTTACGACTTTTTGCATACCTTACAAGCTGCAAGAGGAATGCAATGGGACAGTATTACGCAGACAAGTATAAGATTCATATTCGGGAACGACGCCAGCCCCTGCTGGTGTGTCATACCAGACATAGGGAAATACGAGCTAGAAAGTCTGAAGTTGTGTATTTAATTCCAGAATTATGTAAACTAACAACTATCTCGGATCATACTCGAGTAGGACCAGTATACCGTATGAGGAAACTTCAAGAATTTTGTAAGCGGTTCCTGCGATGCCCTGAAGCAGTCGCGGAACTCCGGAAATGGGAATTCCAATTATAAGATCGTCTCATACAATTTTTATGGAAGAGTTCTTTCTATGGAAACTACAGTAGCAGCTAATAACGCAAGGTACCCTGCTGAGCCTAAAGCAGATTAGTAAAACAAAAAATTAATGTTACGACTTTTTGCATACCTTACAAGCTGCAAGAGGAATGCAATGGGACAGTATTACGCAGACAAGTATAAGATTCATATTCGGGAACGACGCCAGCCTCTGCTGGTGCGTCATACCAGACATAGGGAAATACGAGCTAGAAAGTCTGAAGTTGTGTATTTAATTCCAGAATTATGTAAACTAACAACTATCTCGGATCATACTCGAGTAGGACCAGTATACCGTATGAGGAAACTTCAAGAATTTTGTAAGCGGTTCCTGCGATGCCCTAAAGCAGTCGCGGAACTCAGGAAATGGGAATTCCAATTATAAGATCGTCTCATACAATTTTAAGGAAGAGTTCTTTCTATGGAAACTACAGTAGCAGCTAATAACGCAAGGTACCCTGCTAAGCCTAAAGCAGATTAGTAAAAATTTTCCTAGTAAAACAAAAAATTATTGTTACGACTTTTTGCATACCTTACAAGCTGCAAGAGGAATGCAATGGGACAGTATTACGCAGACAAGTATAAGATTCATATTCGGGAACGACGCCAGCCCCTGCTGGTGTGTCATACCAGACATAGGGAAATACGAGCTAGAAAGTCTGAAGTTGTGTATTTAATTCCAGAATTATGTAAACTAACAACTATCTCGGATCATACTCGAGTAGGACCAGTATACCGTATGAGGAAACTTCAAGAATTTTGTAAGCGGTTCCTGCGATGCCCTGAAGCAGTCGCGGAACTCCGGAAATGGGAATTCCAATTATAAGATCGTCTCATACAATTTTTATGGAAGAGTTCTTTCTATGGAAACTACAGTAGCAGCTAATAACGCAAGGTACCCTGCTGAGCCTAAAGCAGATTAGTAAAACAAAAAATTAATGTTACGACTTTTTGCATACCTTACAAGCTGCAAGAGGAATGCAATGGGACAGTATTACGCAGACAAGTATAAGATTCATATTCGGGAACGACGCCAGCCCCTGCTGGTGTGTCATACCAGACATAGGGAAATACGAGCTAGAAAGTCTGAAGTTGTGTATTTAATTCCAGAATTATGTAAACTAACAACTATCTCGGATCATACTCGAGTAGGACCAGTATACCGTATGAGGAAACTTCAAGAATTTTGTAAGCGGTTCCTGCGATGCCCTGAAGCAGTCGCGGAACTCCGGAAATGGGAATTCCAATTATAAGATCGTCTCATATAATTTTTATGGAAGAGTTCTTTCTATGGAAACTACAGTAGCAGCTAATAACGCAAGGTACCCTGCTGAGCCTAAAGCAGATTAGTAAAAAATTTTTCTAGTAAAAGTATCCACTTCAACACTCAGTTATGATGTGGAGAGTTCGCGGGCTGAGAGATTGACAATTGTTGTTGTCATATGGTTCATTATGCTAGTTGTTTTTAACTTTGGCATTTTTTTACATCAGATATGGGGATACCATTGTATCCATGGTTTTGTCAGTTAGACAGTCGATTTTGTCACAGTGACTACAGTGTCCTCCTCTATGGAGTAGAAAGCTGGAGCCTTACAGAAGATGCCATAAAACGATTGGAGGCATTTGAAGTATGGTGCTACCGCCGTATGTTGAGAGTCTCATCTATACACCACACAAGTAACATAATTATTTTCCAGAGGCTAAGAAAATAAATTATTAAGGGACCTTTCACACGGACGTCCAGTTCTGCAGGAGTGGTTTTTTACTGAATCCCGTAAAAACCACTGGTGTGTTCACACACAGTAGTTTTCATCCCGTTTTTTGCGGTAGAGCAATGGGCGGTATATTATATTTGCCAGATTAAAACAAAAATTCAGAGGTGATGGACGTGAACACGCTTGCCATATTGTATTATTACCGCCGCCGCCGGCAGTGTAAAAAAAGAAGATTTTGGGTCCACCCGATTCTGAAACAACGGCGGCGGTAATAATACAATATCGCAAGTGTGTTCACGTCCATCACCTCTGAATTTTTGTTTTAATCTGGCAAATATAATATACCGCCCATTGCTCTACCGCAAAAAAAAGGGATGCAAACTACTGTGTGTGAACACACCAGTGGTTTTTACGGGATTCAGTAAAAAACCACTCCTGCAGAACTGGACGTCCGTGTGAAAGGTCCCTAACACTATACGTATAATTAAACTGGATCCTTTTTTTACTGGACCCATTCCAGTGGCAAAACCGAATGTCAAATTTAAACGGATCGGTTTTTTGCTGGATACCGTAAACAGGATGCTCGTGTGATTGCAAGTATCAAGTACGTATACTACTCAACAGGACCCTGCAAAAAACGGGATGTTGCCGTGTGAAAGGGCTCTTACACAATTTCTAATGAGTAATTGTAATGTCAGAAAGAATCAGGGCAATTACAAAGCAAAGAGTATTGAACATGTCCGTCATCATCAGTTAACCGCTGAAAGCACATCGGAGAATTTTCCCAGCGTCTAATTAACGCTAGAACACAAAGTACAACAAATAACGTTGTAACAAAAAGGGGTCACACTGGTGGCAAAAAGAGTGAATGTACTGCAGAGACTAGTAAACAGGATAAAATAAATAAAAATATGAATAATTACAACAGGAAGAATAAAAAAGGAAAAAATTTAATTGGGACTTACATATATAAATATTTAAAAAATATTTGTCCGTCTAGGTGTTGCATCTTTTTGGCTATCGGTATATTTTATCTTTGTACATGAAATGAAGAGATCGTTACATAATAGATTTATAATGAAACTATACTAATTAAAACTATATCACAAGATAGCAAACTCTAATAACGGAGTTTTTCGTATAAATTAAAGCATATATTGTTGAACAAAGAAAGCCATTACAGTAAATAGTTGGAAAACACATTTTAGTTATGAAACCGACCGCTTATGTCAATTCGTCACCTTACCTTTTTTGTAAGGACGGTATAAACTTAAATATGTCATATTTATGAAACATTAAAAAAATTATGACGTATAAACTAAATATCCGAAAATGTGTACAATTTAGTTGAACGAACTATACCTTATAGTTGAACGAAATCATTTATAGTCATAGCTGAATGCTAACAAGGTACACCATGTTAAATATTCCAAAAAGCGTTGAGTAATACCCAGCCAACTAGGTGGTTGGTAAAAAAACTAAATCTTTTTGCAAAATACATAGGTGAATATGCCTTGCGTAATAAAAATGCAAGAGGAAAAAGAGTCCACCAAAGAAAATAAAAGAGAAACTAATGAATCCAATGAACTTAACCTATTAATACGTAAGAAATAAAAAAGGCATTCAGAAACATCAAGAAGGCTACACAGACGAAATTATAGGAAAAAACGAAGCCTTAAATTCACTAGACCCGAGCTGAGAAAGAGGTCTTTGAAAAAACAACAAGGTCAACTTCAAAACAGCAAACCCCAAATAAAAAAATCAATCGAAACATTCTATAGCTACCTCCTTCACAGCTCAATAAATGATCCAACTGTTTCTTCAAAAAATCTGAAAAGAATTATAACAAATATCAGAAGTAATGCCCGAATTAAGCAAAGGAGAGATACAACACCCCAAAAAAGAAATGAAAAGGAACAAAACGTCTGGAAGTAATGGAATTCTGATAAAAAACGTTGAAAGAAACATTTCTTCTTCTTCTTCTGGTTCCTATCCGTTTCGGATGTTGGAAATCATATTGGCAATCATGACCTTGCTCGCTGCGGCTCGAAACAGCTCCGTTGAGGTTTTCTTAAACCATGTTCTTAAATTCCGCAGCCATGATATTCTCCTTCTACCGGGTCCTCGCTTACCTTTGACTTTACCTAGCAATATAGACTGCAGCAGGGAGTAACGGTGCTGATTTCTCATAACGTGTCCCAGATATTGCAATTTTATGCGTTTGATCGTAAACACAATCTCTGGTTCCTTCTTCATTTTTTCTAGAGCTTCCTTGTTCGTGATCCTTGCTGTCCATGATATTCTCAGCATTCTTCTATAAAGCCACATTTACTTAAGTCATTAAGTCTTCTATAAAGAAACATTTACTTAAGTCATTACCAACAGGAAATTTGATGAATACCAACCAGTAGAACAGACTGGATTTAGAAAAATTCTAATAGAAAAGGAAAAGGGGTATAAGATTTCTCTCTGTTTAA
The DNA here is from genome assembly GCF_040954645.1 of Diabrotica undecimpunctata. Lineage (NCBI taxonomy): Eukaryota > Metazoa > Arthropoda > Insecta > Coleoptera > Chrysomelidae > Diabrotica > Diabrotica undecimpunctata. Next base: position 57,838,926 of record NC_092812.1, read on the forward strand.
TCTATAACTTACAAAATATAAAGAGCAAACCAGAAAAAATATTGTAATAAAAATATGTAATTTTCGCCTGTTTTTCATGAATAATTTTTTGGAATTCATCTTCAACACTTCTGTTTCAATTGTAGTAGGTACTGGGTGGCTTTCAGGATCAAACCAGAAGGGCACAGGATGCTAAGAATCTGGTAGAGTCTAAACCGCTACCCAAATAAAACACCAACGCTTTATATAGTAAGTAAGACGGAAAAAACGAAGAGCTAATGGAATTAGGGTTAGGAGATACATTCTACTACTGAGGAACATCAACAGAAAGAATAGGCAGTATTGAATTCCCAATCAACAAGAAATGGAAACGAAGAGTAGTAGAAATAACTAGTATCTTGGATAGAGTAGCTAGCGTAACTTTACAACTATTAAAAAGATGTATGTATACCTGGGACAATTAATCCTAGGTATAACAAAGAGAGATAGAAAATCACTATCATCAATAAATTGAAAATGAAACAGTATGTAATATATATATATATATATATATATATATATATACCGCCCCCGTTTTCCCGGTGTCCAAAAATCTAAAGAAACCTCGGCGTCGGTCGCACTAAAAAATATCCGTGAAAAAATTTCCTAATTGAAAATTGACCTAATTTCATCTATCCTACCTCTACTGTTAATGGTTTGTATTTGACACATCATTGTCTTATGTTTTTTATGTTAAATATATACTGGGACTTTCTTTGTTCAAATACTTATGTTACATATGATATTTAATTTAAATAACACCAAATTGTAAGGTCATCAGAACATAAATTATATAGAAAGAAAAAGAAATAATAGTTTTGCACTGGTATTTCTTTTTCGTTCAGTTACTTTTACATTGTTAAATTGAGCTCCTATCCGTAAAACATGTGTAAGTGACAAACGTTTTCTTCCTTATTTACGTATAAATAAAAAGATATTGAAGTCTCGAATACATGTTTTTCGGTTAATCTACAAATAATAATACCTACATAGGCGTCTCCGAGTCTCCAGGATTTTGACCGTGAGAGGTATACGCAGGAGGACCATTGTTCAAAAATGCCATAGATCTCATGCTGCTCCTACTGGACTGTCCCCTTTTCTGAGGTACTTGAGGAGTAGCATGACTATGGTAATGTTTTGGCGGCGAGTAGTTTAACGCCCTTGTACCATGAAAATTGGAATAACTGGATCTCACAGACGCAGGTCTATTATTGTATAAATCATCCAGCTCTTCTGTTTCATTTAAGCTCTGCTGAGAAGATTGTTGATAGTTTGGATTTGTATGGCCTGCATTAATGGGCCAGTTCTGATGAGCCATTAAGTTATTATTAGAGGAAATGTAATAATTTGACAAAGGCGACTCAATTGGCGAAAGACTAGAAGGACTATCATATGGCTTTTTTTGCTGCTGCTCTAACAATCTGGTCACCGGATTCTGGGCTGTTTTTCTTGACCTTGTCGATGATCTGGTATGTGATCGATGACTGCTAGTGCTGTGCCGACCTGAAGATCCCCTAGTCATCACGCTTCGTCGTTTTACCCTCCGTGGAGTCATTGGCTTAGGAGAGACTGGAGTAGGTACTTGATCGAAATCGTTGTCGCTATCATTTTGCCTGTTTTCGAGTTGGGAACTGAATTCAATGGAGTAAAGCGAAAGACGGGGTTTTGTGTTCTTATTCTTACGAGTTGACTTACATGACGCTGTTAGAAAGACGAATGTTTCAGTAAGGTGATAATGGACAAAATGTAAAGACAGTTTTGGAGACCAAATATGTTTTTTAACTAAAATTTGGACAATAAGTAAAATTTTATGTCGGTTTAAAACAAATACAAGAATTTGTATTGTTTAAAAGCGGGTAATATACTATACCAACTGTTTATTTATTATAATAACTTCAGTCCCTATTAGTTTTTCTTTGCTTACTTTCCATGCTTTAGACTGTTTTCTAGTTTAATGTTTATATCTTCTTTATATTCTCTATCTTTGTTCACATCTTTAAGTCCTTCTACCCTGTATCGTTCATGTTTAAATTTTTGGTGTTTTGAAATTCTGACCCTTAACCTACTTTCAACCAGGTAGTGATCAGAATTCTCATTTGCGAAATTTAATATATTCTGGTGCGGACGTTTATTATATTGGATTGGTGTCTTAAGTTTGCAATAACATGATCTATCTATTTTATTTTTTTGAAATATGTCCTGCTAAGTGATCATGCCTTTTAATGCCAAAAAACCCTCTTCATGAAACATGTCGAATTATAAAACAAACGGAATAGGACCCCAGGTGGGTAGAGTTAGAGGACTAACCTACTAAACTACAGTTCACTAACTGACTAAAATACAGTGGGATATTATCAGCATATCCGAAGTAAGAAGAAAAGGAGAACAAAAAATACAGCTAAAATCAGGAAATTTGCTATACTATAAAGGTAATGAAGAAAACACAAACAATGGAGTAGGATTTATAATAAATAGAAAAGTAGTTAAACACATACGCCATCGTGCCATGGTGCCATCGTATGGCACCATATGCAGAGCGAATAATAGGACAATACCAGGCTGGTTTCAGAGGTGGTAAATCAACAATTCATCAGATTTCAACCCTAAGACAAATTCTAGAGAAAACACTGGAATACGGTGTAGACACGCACCACATATTTATAGACTACAAGGCAGCCTACGACTCTGTAAATAGAAGAGAATTGTTTAGAGCAATGATAGACCTAGGAGTACCAAATCAGTTGGTAAGTTTAACCAAACTAACCCTTGAAAAAGTTGAATGCAAAGTACGAATCCAGGGGGAACTCTCTGAACCTTTTAAAACAAATAACGGGCTACGTCAGGGAGACCCACTCTCCTGTATACTATTCAATCTAGCTTTGGAAAAAGTAATACGTACGTCACAAATCACAACTACCGGTTCAATATATAACAAATCTGTGCAAATCTTAGCATATGCTGATGATATCAATATTGTTGGGAGAACGGAAAACGCAGCACGAGAGGCGTACGTAGCATTAAAGGAAGCGGCTACAAAAATGGGTTTAATAATAAACACCAACAAAACAAAATACATGAAAATAGGTACGCAACCACAAACACTACGGCCACTTGTTATAGAAAATGACGTCATCGAAGCAGTTAACGAATTTGTATACCTGGGAACGCTCGTCAATACTGAAAATGACACTACCGCAGAGATAAACCGCAGAATTTGCACGGCTAATAGATGCTATTTTGGGCTTAATCTCCTTTTTAAATCTACAGTTATATCAAGAAATACAAAAGTAAAACTCTACAAAACAATAATACGCCCAGTCCTAACATATGGTTCAGAAACCTGGACTTTAACAAAAAGTAATGAAAACATGTTAGGATGTTTCGAAAGAAAAATACTAAGGCGCATCTATGGAGCGGTAAATGAAAATGGTGTCTGGAGAAGACGATACAACTTCGAACTCTATAGGATATACCAGGAACCAGATATCGTAAAACACATAAAGATAGGACGTCTAAGGTGGGTAGGCCATGTTATGCGGATGGAGCAAACCGACCCAGCTAGAAAAACGCTCCTTGATAGACCTATTGGTCAAAGAAGAAGAGGAAGACCCAGAACAAGATTCCTAGATAACATCGATGAAGACATGAGAAATATGGAAATACGTGCTTGGCGGAGGAAGGCGATGGATAGGGACGACTGGAGAAAAATTCTTGGGGAGGCTAGGACCCACACAGGGTTGTAAAGCCAAAATGATGATGATGATGTTAAACACATACAATCTACCAAGGGCATATCAGATAGAGTAGCATACAAGACACTTAAATTAAAAAGAACTTCCTTAAAAATCATACAGGTGTACGCTCCAACAAGTACCTACAGCGATGAAGATATTGAACATTTCTACGAAGACATAACAAAGCTATGGAAGAACAAAAATCAAAATTAACGCCAATAATCGGGGACTTCAATGCCAAAATAGGAGAACAACTATACAAAGAAAAAGACAAAGTAGGACACCATGGATACGGCAAAAGAAATGATAGGGGACACACATTGATGAATTACTTGGAGGAGAAGCAACTATATGCAATGAATATATTCTTTTAAAAAAACCCCAAAGAAAATGGACATGGATTAGTCCCAATGGTGAAATTAAAAACGAAATTGATTATATTCTTTCAACGCAAAAATCCATGGTTAAAAACGTAACAGAGCTAAATCGCTTCTCAACTGGTAGCGACCATAGACTAGTCCGAGCCAAACTGATCATTGATAGTAGATTTGAAACAAGAAAGAAAATGAAAAATAATCAGAAATTAGACATGGAAAAACTAAAACAAGAAAAACAGACGTACGAAGAGAGAATAAAGGAAATATTGCCGACCAAGAAAGATATAGAATACAAACATATCGATGAAATAAACATGATATTTACTGAAACTCTAATGAAAGTGGGTAAAGAAATAGCACAGACAACAACAAAAAAAGAAAGTTTTAAGAAAGAAAGAATTACAAAATATGATGGATGAATTAAATAGCGAATCAACAAAAATAGGTCTACAAATGAATTATAATAAAACGAAAATTATGACCAACCAACCAGAAGAATTAATAATTACAATTGCACAAACAACTATAGAACAAGTAAAAGAATATGCATATTTGGGACAACTGGTTAAATTAAATAAAGAAAATCAGACCGCAGAAATAAAGAGAAGGATACGGTTGGCTTGGGTATCCTTCGGAAAACTTTCTTATATACTAAAAAATAGAAAATACCCCCAATATTTAAAAACAAGAGTCTTCAACCAATGTATACTTCCTGTTCTCATCTACGGTTCTCAAACTTGGACGCTTACAAAGGAAAACATGGAAAAAATAGCAAAGACCCAAAGAGCCATGGAAAGGCAAATGCTGAACATCAGGCTATCAGACAAGAAAAGAAATACTTGGATCCGCAACAAAACAAAAGTGACCGATGTATTAACGCTGATAGCAAAACTGAAGTGGAAGTTCGCTGGACATACCATAAGACAGAAAGACGACAGATGGAATAAGATGATTATACACTGGAGACCATATAGTTTCAAACGAAAAAGAGGAAGGTCACAAATGAGATGGCCTATGTCCAAAATTGGATAGCAAGGGCTGTATAGATAGAAAAGTGATCTTGCTAGGTTTACTAACGTATTGCCATTGTAATTTGATTGTTCATGGAGACTGTACCTATTGTGGGTTGGAATTTTTGTTATCTTCCAACTTTTAGGCATGACTCGTATGGGGACTCCAATTCATAATAAAACCAATTAGGGTTAGATGTAGTAATTAACTGACTAGTTATGTTTTAACAAAAAATATATTCTATAAAGGTCTATTGACTGAATTGTAGAGTTTGCACAATATAGTACAATTAACTGAATATTTCCCGTAGTAAAAATATTGGTTGTATATTACCAGTTTTGTGCATAATAAAGAACTCTAGAAGATGTCTCCAAAAAGTCTCATTAAGAATATTACACCATTAAAATTATCTTTCTGGTTCTACGATAACTCGTTGTTGACATTTTATATATTAACAATATTATTGTTAATGTGCTTTCATCCGTTAGCGTCCATTGTTGCAAAAAGTTAGTCCAAAGTTATTTTTCTTGATAGTATTGTATGAATGTTTTGAAAGTGCTTCCTTGTGGCATTGTTAAGTTAAGTATTATGTCTTTATGGGATTAAGCCACAATTATTGGTTGTGATTGTGACGACAGTCACATTTTTAATTAGCTAATATTTCCACTCCGGAAATCGTACTCAAAAAAGGTTTTTTTTTGTACTAATTATTTAGAAATGTATATAACCAAAGATTGATTCAACCGATAACAAAATCTTTGGTTATACACATTTCTCAATAATTTGTACAAAAAAACCTTTTTTGAGAACGATTTCCGGAGAGGAAATCAAAACGTCAAATATTAGTTAATTAAAAATGTGATTTTCATCACAATCACAACCAATAATTGCGGCTTAATCCCATAAAAACATAATATGTATTGTATGAATGTTTTCCATAAAGATATTCCAGGCGACGAGTAATTTTCTCTAAACTAATTAGTCTAAAGAGTTTATTTTTGAAATATGAAATTTTCTAAAATTACTTTTTTGTACCAATATTTTTATGATATGGATTTCTCCTGTTTTTAGTTTTCTGTTATTGGCTAAACATTAGCTTCATCAGAAGGTTTGTCAACATGAGTTCAATCAATGATATGTTTTGTATCACTACTAATTATATTTAAAAGAACTCTTTTGGCTGTTTAGGTAAAGTAATTTAAAGTTTGGTGCCACTAACACCTTTTTAGCTCATCAATTACTGAATTATTTAATTAGAATATTTCATTTTAATGGTGTAATAATTCTTGGAAATAAATGTCAGAAATCAAAATAAAAATTACTTATAAATATTTTAATTAAATCACAAAGTTACATATACATGCATAAAATAATAACATAGTTCATGCTATAAGCTATTCTTAAATAAGCAGTAAAGCAAGAAACGTGCGACCAGAAGATGCTATTTTGTAACCAGCAGATGGCTAAAACTACACTAATACTTGTTAACACCTTTACAATGTGCAAGTTAGTTCGTGACTTTCTCAATTGAATCACTACTGCTTCTTTATTCGACAAAAATATAAACAATTGTAAATATAAATAAAAATTATTTTCCATTATTCTACTATTTGTTTACAATAAACCAAATAGAAGTATACATACTTAATCATAGTAGTCATTTTAAGATTTAGAAAGGGCGTATGGTACTTGGATCCCATACCTAGAATTTTTTTATGACTACACTGTCGAAACTTTCGTGTATTTGTTACTTGGATGGAGTCGGGCAAAAAGTCATAGATTTTATGCGAGAAAAAAATTTATTACCGCAATGGTAATTTTTATTTTAATCGACAGTTTTTAACATATAAATTCGGACAAAAATTTTGGGTAGTTTGAAGAGATAAATCTCAAAGTCATGCAAAAAAATTTACTACCTTAAATAAAAATAAAAATTTCGGTCAAAATTCACAACTCACCATGTATAGTATTAAACAATGGGATCAGTCACTTTTAATAGTGAGAAGGTTGAAAAAATTGGATGTAACGAAAATCATATTTTTAACTAACTAGTATTTAACGTTTTGACTTCCACTCCGGAAATCGTTTTCAAAAACATTATAAAAATTCTGCAAAAATGTATTAACCAAAATTATTTGTTTTAGGTTATGTCATTTCAAAATTGACAACAACTGCAAGATCGAGAATTGAAAATCATGCTTGCTTTCGGGTTTAATTTGCAATAACTTTTTTGTTTATAGAAATTTTTTTAATTTAGAAAATCTCATTTGAAAGAGCAAATATTTTCAAGACAGTCGTCTGTTGAACGTTTTTATCTAAAATGCGTAGTTTTTTCACAATATTGAAATGAATGAATATAAGTCGCTTTTTTTGTCCCAGATATTCCAGTTAAAAATGCCGCCCACTAATTTTTCAAGTGATTTTTCGGCTTCGTTTCATGGGGTAATAAACTAGAAACAACTCATTAATTTAATTATTTATAAAACAAAAAACTAGTGTTATTTGTTAATGTAGATAAGTGACTTAATTGATTTATACAGTTGTGTAATTGTTGTATTATTGTTTATTTAATATTAAGCTATATCCCTAACTTATGCCTCGCAGTTTAGTTAAGAAGAAATACTTTTTTAAGTTTTATAGATTTTCCTAATAATATTGCCATATATGAAAATTTACCACATTATTTTAAAAAAATATATGATGGATTCTTCAACTTGACTACATGACTTTTGATTTATTGCAATAAAAATAATCCGACGAATGTGAAATCGGGACTAGGATAATGATATGGGCTTTATATTATCCGACGATACCTTATTTTTATCCTTACCATCGGCAATACTATTAGATAAAGCTATAAAGTAGTTAAGCTAAAAGTGAAACGCTAAGAAAGACTCGAAGAAACATATAGAAAGTCCGACCAAAATGCAGAAACAAAAAGAACAAGAAATGACAGCATTTTGTGAATGATACATCATCTCAAAATTTATGGTATTTTAAAATTTGTAGTCGAAGCGTCATAAAATTTTTTTAATCACAATCGTGGTTTATTGTAAAAAACAGAAGTTAATAGGAAAATGATTTTATATTAAACTTTTCAGTGCTAAAAAAAATTAAAGTTTTGTTAAAAAAATTAGCTGTAATCTTGTCCAATCTAAATTATTGTGTAAACTATCTGTTTTTAGCTATCCCATTATATTTTTAATTAATTGATTAATAAATCAAAATTTAGTTTGTAATGATACATTTTTTGCTGAGTATATAGATAGTGGTCTGGAATTATTTCTTCCTCACACTTTTGCGATTGCAGCAGACATTATCAGCAACAGATAATTCAAGAAAATGGTCTATAAGCCCAGACAATGAATCATTCCAAACAGCTGCAGTGATAATAATTAAGTTTTTATGTCATGTTCATTTTAGCAGATATTACATTGGCTACGTAAATAACTATCTGTTCGCACGTTAAAATATATTTATCAGTCTAAAAATAATGACTAGAACTAACAACAATAATAATTATAAATGTGCTTTCATGACATATACAAATATGTGTCTGAACACAAAGACACAGGTCTCTTTGAACCCTTCTTCCCACTTAAACCCGCATTACTAAAAGAGTTACTTCTTCTTTTCATAACACGTATAGAATCTGCATGGACGTGCTTAGCGTTTTTATGCTTGTCTTGGTCAAAAAACAGATAGCTATTAGATTGGTGCAGAAATTTGTTAGAACTGTACATTTTATCACTGGTCACATACTTTGGATGTAATAAAATACTGTCAGGTGCATTTGGCTTCTCATAATTAACTAAAAAGAAATATAAAAGCGATAGTCTAATCTACGTACACAGTTGGACTTATTCTTTAAAGCAATCTGATACATGAACAGAGACTGTGATCAATTGATCATTTATTTAAATTCTTATCATTTTTCTGTTATTAAAATATCTTGAAATATTTATTTAAACATAATTCATGTCTAGACAGAAATTGTTTTAACTGGTGCTTTTTACAGTATTTATTAATTCATTGTATACTGGGTTTAAATTCAATCTATTTTTATGCACGAGCTCGTATGGTTACAAGCATTCCATAAATGCGACAACTATAAAACCATCTCCCTTATCTCACATGCCAGGAAAATAAAGCTACACATAATCAACGACAGACTGATAACTTTCCTACAAAGAGAAATACTCCAAGAACAAACTCTTGTTTCTCCAAGCCACTACGAAATCTACGAATCTACAAAAATCTCATTAAAGAACAAAGTGGCTTTAGGTAAGGAAAATCCTGCACATTACAAAATCTGAATCACGCCCAAAACATCAAAGACAGGCATAAAAGACACTAGGTAATGAGGACAGTATTTGTAGATCTTACCGCTGCTGACGACACCGTAAAAACACATTTTTGTCATATGCGCATTTTCCTGCAGAACAGAAGATTTTTGTTTCTCTCAATGAAAAGATTGAGGGCACTAAATAATTGTCTAGCTCAAGATAGTACAATGGTAATAACACTATACTACCTTAACAGCAACGCCAACCCCTACCAATATATATTAGGACTTTCATCTGTGCAGATGACGCAGATATAGCAAGATTCTGAAACTACTTTCTTGTGACATGTTTAATCTAAATATTATGTTTATATGTAGATGATGTGTTCTGTATTTGGCCTCACGAACCAGAAACATTGAGTACATTTCTGATGGACACCAACAACAATAAAGAAGAATCAATCAAATTCACCACTGAAGAAAACAATAACTCACTTCCTGTTCTGGACGTGCTAATCACAAAATAAGACACAGGTTATGCAACCAAAGTCTACAGAAAACAAACCCACACCAGCAGATATCTACATTACCAGTCCAAACACAGCGTAAACATCAAAAACGGAATTATCAAATCCCTATACGATAGAGCCTGAAGCACTTGCTCTAATGAAAATGCATTTCAGGAAGAAAACTGCTAACAAAGGTTCTGACTAAAAATAACTATCCATTGTCATTTATAAACAAAGACATCATAAGCAATCCAGAAACACTCACAAAGAGAGACTCAAATATTACAATTTCTACGTGGGAGAAACCACAAGACCACTACGTGTCAGGATAAACGAGCACAGAACATACATCAAGAACAGAGACTTCCAGAAATCCCACGTATGAAAACATGCCTGGGACAACGAGCAGAGTACAAGGGAAAAATGCAGCCCTCATCCTACTCAACGAAGAAAAATGTGTACCCATCAGCAGAATGTAGCTGGCTTTGAAGCCCTTGAACACTGTGCTTCTTTTAAATACCTTGGAGTTTGAAACTAAAAGACAAACTAACAACCTGAAACAATCAAAAGTAGGGCGCATATCCTTCTAACCTTGGAAAAGTCGAAGAAGAAGGAAGCATCAGCACCTAGATGTATATATGCATGTAAATTTAGCTATCAAGGAATCAGCTAGAATCATTAATGTATGTCTGAGACTCACACGTGGAATTTTAGGAACAACCATTTCATATATGCATATTGGTTTAATTATGTTGTTGTATATTAGTAATTAATTTTCTACGCTTAGCTTGAATTTTCTTGCATTAGACAGGATTATTGTTCTTAATAATTACTTACAATATTCAAATATTAATGATCTAGATAGTAAATCAAATAAATATCAGATTTAACTTTAAGACAGTCCAACTATATATAGATCTAAATACTAAATAAAAGGAAGATCCAAAATTATATTATACTACTAAGTGCATTCCCATTACTACAACTTACCAAATTGTTTGAGGATCAAAGCCACCAATGAAATCAACTGCAAGCACACTTGTATATTGATACCATAATTGATAAAAAATGTCATTTAGTACATGTATATTTGGTTACTCTAGCCATTTCAGACATACTGTTTACTTTTAGGATATTGATTAAAATCAAAGCAGTTCAAAATAAATCACCTATCTTATAAATATTGCATCAAGCCATCATCTCTCCTCAAATAATATAAACTTCCAGTAATATCAAACTTTAATTCTTCCCTTTTTCTACTTATAAACTTTTCCGAGCCAACATAATTTGTCTTTATTCAATTTTATATGGTTTTTTCACATCTTCAAGTAAAATGATAAATGTTTGTAATTCTATTCCCTCCCTTCATTCAATGAATCCACATTTTCTTCCTTAGTATTATTTCAATTTCTAATATCATTGTAGATGCTTGTCCCCCATTTTTTAAAAATTATCTGATATGCTTGGATCATTATATTTACTTTTTGACATATTCAATAATTATAAATAAGCGAATTGTCTACCCATCTATCTAACTCCTTATACTTAACTCTTCTTCATGTTAAAAGTATGCTTTCTAAATGTGTCCACAATGATATTTTGCCATCATCCATAGAAATGCATATTTGATGATTGTCATGATCGGTTCAATTACTACCAAGAGGCAGGCGGGAGGCTTATAGTAACATACTATAACGGCTAAATAGCTGATTACATTTCATTTCAGTTTAAGTTAACACAAGTGGTGAATACTTTAAAAACTATAAGAATAGATCTTTAAGTTCCCAAATATTATTCTTGTCATGATATTTTTTAACAATAGAATGTTAGTCAAAGAGTGTAACTACTTAAAGATTAAAATATATGTTTACTTACAGGTATCATCTTCCTCCATGAACATACGACTAAGACATATTCCAATGATGCTGTTGAAGCCCTGCGAAATTAAAAAAATAATTATCTTTAAAAAATTTAAAAATTTTCTTAAAGAACAGAATATTCCATACAATTCATATTTTTTGAAAAAACCGCGTATATGGCAGAAACAATTTAATGTCTGATGTTCGTATTCTACATTTTAGATCATTCAGAACTTTTTATAAAGGATAACTTTTTTCATAAAATTAAAAATAAAAAAGTTTCCAATATGGTCCAATTACGTCTGAACCATATCCTTTATAAAAAGTTCTGAATGATCTAAAACCTACAACACAATCACCAGATATTAATTTTTTTCAGTCACACACACGGTTTGACAAAAAATATTAATTTTGTGATCATATTTTTTGACAAACCTTGTACAGGGTGTCCCAAATTGGTTTGTTTTGGGAATACAGGGTATACCGAAAACTAGAGGAGATATAGAAATATTATTAAGGCGTTCAGTGGCGTACGAAATTTTTTTTAGGGGGTCTTACTAAAGAAATATAATACCAACTTATGTTTTTTTTATATGGGACACCCTATACATTTTTCGTTCACATTTTTAATTCTCTTTCACCTGATATGACATGTTATATGTATATCTATTTTCAGTTTTTGAAGCTATTATGCAAATAATATGTTGTCGTAATGTTATAGGCACTTAAAAATAAAATACTCGCTACAATAATAACGTATTTTAACCTTTTATTAAGAGGATACTAATCCCTTGACAGTTTTATTTAGCAAAAATAAAAACAGTACCTACCTAACTTGAAAGTAAAGTAAATACTTACTGCTAATTATTAGTTCAAAGTTAATTAATATTTTTAAAGTATTGCTTCCATATTTTATAAATAAAATTGTCACAAAATAGAACACACTGTATTTTATTACATTTTTCGTTTCTATTTATAATTTTTTATCCGATATAATATTATTATCTTCTAATTTTTTTATTATTGGTTTAAAGCTATTTTCTTGTGACATCTTGTGACAATACAATTTATTAGTTTTATTGGGAATAAGCTACAATTTTACTTTAAAATAAGTTTATTTTGACGTTTAGATTTCCGTAAAGTGTAATTTAAAATATTAAAAATATTTTTAATGAGAAATATGTATATATTTGGCCGAGAGGAATACATTTTTGTTTCTACAAGGAGCATCTGCCCATAATGTCGAATTCATTGGAAATTATTTAAACGAAAAATCATAATCGGTGGATAGGAACTTATGGTTCTTATATTTTAATATTTATAAGATATCTTTCAATATTTATAAAACTGGCTTTAATACTAAGGAAGAATAATTCCAAAGTATTCATCAAGCATTTAGAAAAATAAAGCCAATGCATATACTCAATTGAGTAAGATCTGTAAGAAAAAGGTGTTCATTATTATTATAACAAAACGGGGGCATTTTGAATATTTATTATAATTTTTAAATTTTTGTAAAATGAATTCTAGCTGTTCCTTTGTGTATTATTTTTGTTTTTATATTTATTATAATGTTAATATTTTCGTATAATTAATTCTGATTAAGTAGTTTTTGTTGTTGGTAGATGTGTTATTTCCATTATTTAAGTGGATTGATCTTATTTCTGGCAAATAAAACTGAGAAGGATTATTCTGTAAGGTATGTAACGTGATGTCAATTAAACAATTTATTTGCAGTGTAGCTCCAACGACTGAAAATATATATAATATGTCATATCAGGTGAAGCAGAATTAAAAATGCAATCAAAAAATGTCAAAATATATAGGGTGTCCCATACAAAAAACATAGGTTGGTATTATATTTCCTTAGTGAGACCCTCTAAAAAAATTTCTCGTATGCCACTGAACGCTTCCATAATATATTTATCAAAAGTTCTAATGTAAAAACTACCGGGCAATAACGCTACTAACTGTGGCATATAAAATACTGTCAAATATTGTGTATGACCGATTGAGACCATATGCGGAACAAATAGTTGGGGGATATGAATGTGGTTTCTGCAGGCAGAAGTCCACAATAGATCAGATCTTCGTCTTGAGGCAAATCTTGGAAAAGACTAGTGAATTTAATATAGGCACACATCATCTTTTCATTGATTTTGAGAGTGCCTATGATAGCATCCATCGAGAATTTGTGATCCATGCACTGAAGGAGTTTAATATTCCAACTCAACTCATTGATATAGTAAAAGAAACACTTAAAGTACAAAGCAAAATTCGAATTCAAAACGCACTAACAGATACAATCCATGTGAGAACGGGCCTACGACAGGGAGATGCCCTATCCTGTATTCTATTCAACATCACAATAGAGAAAATAATTAGAGAGTCAAAAGTCAACACCAGAGGAACAATAATAACAAAAAGTGTACAAACATTTGCAGATGATGTGGATATCACAGCTAGAAGCGAAAGAGAGATGATAGAAGCATTTAATGTGATAGAAAGAGCGGCACAAAACAGTGGCCTAAACATTAACGAAATAAAAACCAAATACATGAAGGCCAGCAAATCGACAGGCCAAAAAAACCTACAGAATCTGACAATAGGAGACTATAACATCGAAAGCGTGAAAAATTTTACATTAGTAGGTTCACTAGTTACCGCAGATAACAATGCCAGTGAAGAAGTTAAGAGAAGAATACATATCGTTAATAAAACATATAATGGGCTAATTAAACATCTAAGATCTAACATCACAAGAAAAACCAAATGCAAAATATACAAGACCCTGGAAACCGGTCCTTGTATATGGATCAGAGACATGGACACTCTCGAAAAGCGATGAGAACCTATTAGGTACGTTTGAACGATAAATCCTTAGACACATATACATATAAGGGGGTGAAAGAAAATGACATATGGCGTAGAAGATATAATTTTGAACTATACACAGCATACAATGAACCCGAGGTCATAACATCCATAAAGATCGGACGTCTGCGCTGGATGGGCCATGTTGAACAGATGTTGGAGACTGAAACACCAAAACATATAATGAGGCAAACAACAGTAGGGAGGTCAAAGGGAAGACCCAAACTTAGATACATGGAACAAAATCTGAAAACACTTGCCAGGACCCAGAATTTGTTGTCAAGCTACTGATGATGATGAAAAGTTCTAATAAAGTTTTTAAAATATTTTCTTAATAAAGAAGATATTTAACCCTAGCGTTTTCGACATTTTTCAATATCGCCCTGTATCTCGCTAATGTGGGGAGTGATTAATGATTTGATTAGGTAATTGTTACTTTAATGAAGAAAGAAGTCATAACATCTTAACTACTTTTTTTCTATCTCCTCTAGTTTTCGGTATATCCTGTAAAACATACTAATTTGGGACACCCTGTATATGAGCTAGTGTGACCAACTCCAATTAAGTCGAATTCCAGACAAGGCTGAAAAAAATACATGAAACCCGGGACTTTTTAATAAAAATCAGGCCATTTTTTTTAACTACTCGATTTGCGGTTTCAAATTAATTACTGACAAAATAAATGTTTACATAAAATAATATTGCAATACAGCAGATTTGATTTAATGGCTTTGAAATGAATCATTAGTTCGGATCGATTTTATTGTTCATAAGAATATAGCGCGAACAATATAAACAAACTGATTTATGTGTATATTTATACAGTATACATGAATTGTTTCTGAATCATCTTTTCAGAAGACGATACTTAAAATACAGAAACGAAAAAAAGTCCATAGTTTGAGTATTCGTAGAGCTATAATACCACGATGTATAATGTATGCGTTTTGTATGTGGTATAGTAAAAACTCTATATAACGGACATAACGGACAAAAAATCTGGTCAAATATAAAAAAAAATAAAAACGTACTGTTAATATTATACATGCTTAACCAGTCCCACACCACTGTATTTTGGAAAGAATTTCAATAAAATTTAGCATAAGGACACATTCCTAATAGTATTATGTATATATTTTTGTGCCGATAAATAAATAAATAAAAAAGCATTTGTAAGAGAAATATAACATTTTATAAACATAATATAATGTATCTATATCACATATTATTAGGGGATTCCCTAATATAATAACGCGTAGGTTTCTATGATTAAAAGGATGTTTACCACGCTGGCCGGGGATTCACGCAACTTTACAGTAGTTTGACTTGTTTATTCGTTGTGAACAACAACAAAACAACACTGCCAAAAATTAAGTTATCAGAGGTAAGATCGCATCTCGACGATCTAATAACATTTATTGAGCATTCATCAGATAACAAAGTTCAACTGTATATACTCAATCTACGCATTTTCGTAATTTTAGAGAGTTGATAATAAAAAAACAGCAAACAACGAAACTTGATCCCTTTTTCATTTTCAAAACAGGATTAACGACAGCACGCGCGTCGATGTCAACAGTAACGTCACCTCACGACGAATGTTCAAAGACAATAGAATTTTGTTTGTATTTTTTATATATATCGTAAGTGTACATACATATTTTCAAAAAAAAAAAATGTTTTGATTTATTTTAAACATATGTATTTTTATATAACGGACACCCCGTCACCCCAAGTAGTCCGTTATATCGAGGCTTTACTGTATTAGTACTACTCTCTAGAGTAATTGTCGCCTTTTGTCGTACCACTAATTCAATTTGATGTGAATTGTTAGTTTGTGATTGTTGCCCGCAACAACAAAATAAACATAATAAACTGTCGGATAAAACCAAAATAATGCTAAAACAAAGAAATCAAACGGAAGTGAGTAGCAACATACAGATAATACAATACAAAGAACTTTGTAAGACAATAAGGAAAAGTATTAAGGAAGATATAAGAAAATACAATGAAAGACTGGTAGGAACTGCAATTGAATACAGAAAAAAGCTAAGCACAGCATTAATCATTGGGAAGAAGCAAATCGATGCTGTAACAAAAGAACACACCAGAAATGAAATAATACAAATCGTGAGTAAATTCTACAGCCAACTATACAGCGCCCCTGAAACACTTGAAGCAGTCAGTAACCAAGAAGATACCAGTACCAGAAGTCCTTCTGGAAGAAGTCGAATCGACAATTACAAAAATAAAAAGCGGAAACCAGCTGAAATAGATGGCATAACAGTGGAACTGCTTAAATATGTTGGCAAAAACTTGTAATAAATGTCACTGATTTTTACTAATAAATTAAATACTTAATAACAATACTATTATTAATTAGATACTAAAAAAATACATAATATTGTTTAAACTATTGAAAATTTTTAATATTTCAAAACAATATGGCGGAAATGTGCAAGTTAAAGTTAAATTTTAGTATGTTTGATATTAGCACAAGATTAAATTATAATGTAAGAAAAATAACCTAACCTAACATTTACTGAAAAAAGAAGGTAAAAATAAAATTTCAAAATATTTAATTTTTTTTTTTCATAAGAAAACATATTTTGTGTAACTATGGCAACACTGGATAGAATTACACTTCTTAAAACAGTGGACATCATTCTCAATCTGTATGTGTGAAGATAGCCACAAATAGCTGTCAGTGAGTTTGGTGGAAGAATATGGGTGTTTGGCAGTGTTGCCATATCCTTATAATAAATCGGGACAGAACATGTGATATATTAATTAAAATTGGGAGAGAACATGCGATATATATTAATTCATTTATTAAACATGGAAAACAAATATAAAATAGTAAAATATCGAAAAAATATTACTTTTACCAAAAAATAAAAAGTAAATAGCTTTAAAACAGTTTTTAAGAATTAAAATTTCAGTATAAATAATAAATTTAAAAAGTACCAAATAACTTAAATTCTGCTGTTTTAAGATTTTAATACCAGATTTCGTGTCTTATATACATTAAAAATTGCAGAATTCATATAATATATTTTTTAAAAGCTTTCTCTCTTATTTGTAACATAAGTAACATGTAAGTATTTGAAACATATAACATACACATTATAAGGACATGTCAACACTGCCAAACGTTTATATTTCTTTCTATGAAACTTAATTGACAGCTATTTGAAATTTGAGGCTATCTTCACCCAGACCGATTGCGAATGATTTCCGGTAGGGTGTACGTGACCAGTTGTCATTAGTACCATTTCTTGTCCTTCCATTATATATACAATGGCGGACATGGGCGTTGGACATAAAATACATATTTTAAATGAAAATTACATAGAAATCATTGTACAATCATCAGTTAGTCAAGCAGAATTCATTGATATAAACTAAAAAATTAAATTGAAAAAGTAAAACTGTACTTACAGTTAAAAAACATTGAATACCAGCTTGGACTATTTCTACGTGTACATAATTGATTAAACATCCCTCATATTCTTCAGAATCTACATTTTTAACCCGGCATCCTGGACCGCCCGTCCTCCACCAACTGTCACTGTTTAAATCCAATTTGAGCACTTTATTTTTCTAGAAACAAATATAAAATATTAACACATACATTATTCTACAACATTAACACATTTTTATAAAAAATATATATTATACATACATTATTTTACAAAATAGTACAACATGAACGCCGGCGACTGTCCGGCAAACTGAACTGTAAGAAGACCGGAAGGCAAATGGACGATCTCAACGAACTTAACGTAACTTGTTTCTTACACTGTAGCTTGCGCAGTTGCGATTTCCGCTTTTTGGTGGAGGGAGACAATCCATGACAGGTCTCACCAGAGTTGCCAGATCGGGATATTTCCAACCATAGTTGGTGGTAATTTGAAAGCGTCTGGGGGAATTTTTATAAGCTGAAATGGCTGGGGGATTTTTGGGGGGAAAAATATGGATGATTTTAGGGGTCATGGTCATGAACATTGCTTTTTTAGAAAACAAAGTTTCTAACGAGATTTCTTCTCTGGAAAGCAAAATTTCTGCTAACATCTCTAACGTCACTTCTGAGAT
This sequence comes from Diabrotica undecimpunctata, assembly GCF_040954645.1. Classification (NCBI taxonomy): domain Eukaryota; kingdom Metazoa; phylum Arthropoda; class Insecta; order Coleoptera; family Chrysomelidae; genus Diabrotica; species Diabrotica undecimpunctata. The sequence continues at coordinate 57,857,688 of NC_092812.1, forward strand.
GTCTGCCCTTGACGATAGAATATCTTCGTTAAAAAACCAAGTTGCTGCCGATATGTTATCCGTTGAAGAAAAGACAAAAGATACGGAAAGGAAGATGGAGGAAACAGGGACAGCAGAGAGAGGAAACAATCCAATTACAGTAGAGACAAAAGAAGACGAGACGAAATGTAAGTTGGAAACAAGGAAGATAGTTATCCCCTGCCTCGGACGACACATTGGCTGGATGTAAATTGTTTTCTACTTTAGATTTGAAGTATCGATATTGGCAGGTAGAAATGGACAGAGTAGATAAAGAGAAGACAGTCTTCACCACAGGATCTGGATTGTGGTAACTCAACGTTATGTTGTCACCTCGGGGGAACAAATAAGGGTCTAACCACCTTCTGTTGTCTCCGGGTGCTCTGTAGAGGGCTTCGAATATACTGTCGAGAGCTCCCCTACTTAAGTCCATTTTCGGGTTATGGACTTGGAAAATATTTATCTTCGGTGTCTTGCCTTGAAAAAGGCAAGATATTTCTTACATGACAATTTCGTCGTCGAAATAAAACACCAAATTAAGTTGAAACAATTCTCAGCCACAGAGTATGGTAAATAAATGCAGGAAGCAGAGCCCCGAGAGCACTAAGCTCTCGGAGAGCCCGTGAGGGACTGACTTGCTGACCTGAAAATCGCCAATATTTATATGCGCTGTTCGAGCGATAAATAGGGATTTCCAGGTCAAGAGCCAATGGGAAAATTCGAGGCGGGGCGATGCGCATCGAAATGCGTACTAGTCCACAGACTATGGCATTCGATGACAATGTCATTTGAGAGGGTTATCTTGGAAAACATTCCTGATTAATCTAGATGACATAATCGTCTTAGGGGAGACATTTGAAGATCATCTGAAGAATTTAAAATTGATGTTAGACCCCAAGTGCCAGCTATTTCAAGGTAAAGTCAATGATCTGGGTCATATAGTCAGTAAAGGAGTGGCCGGGATAAGGCAAAAATCGATTTCATTAAGGAATTGCCAGAACCAACTGACATTTAAGTAAGAAGTTTGCAGATATCGCTAAGCCATTAACGAGACTTATAGAGTAAGCAAGAGATTACCGCTGGGATACAGACTGCCAGAAGGAGAGTTCATCTTAGATACAGATGCAAGTAATGTGGGAATTGGAAGAGTGCTATCTCAGATTCAAAGAGGACGGAAACGAGTCCTTGGATATTTTAGTAAAGTTCTTTCAAAACCTGAGCGGATTATTGTGTCACGAGAAGAGAACTTCTAGCAGTAGTGAAATCAGTAGAGCACTTCTATCAATACCTCTATGGAAGGAAGTTTTTAATCCGAAACGACCATGCCGCCCTTAAGTGGTTAATGCAGTTTAAGAATCCAGACGGTCAGATAGCCAGATGGATCGAACGACTCCAAGAATACGATTTCAAGATTGAGCACCTAGCCGTAGTTAGCCACAGAAACGCTGATTCTCTTTCCAGAAGGCCATGTCCAGCAGAGTATTCCCACTGCAATAAAACGGAATCCAAGGAAGCAGCAGTGCTAAGAACAACGATGGTCAACGACGACTGGACGCCTACTAAGATAAGGGAAGAACAAGAGAGAGATCCAGTTGTACAGAAAATTCGAAAATGGAAAGAGGAAAACCATGGACCACCTTGGCAAGTAATATCAAGCCTATGCTCAGTAGTTAAGATGTATTGGGCCTAGTGGGACTCATTTATCATGGAAGATGGCTTGCTCAAAGGAGTGCTGGAAAATGATGACGGTTCAGAGAAGAGACGACAGTTGGTGATCCCAAAGAGCAGAATAGCCGAAGTACTTCGTCAGTTACACTACAGTCCATCAGGAGGGCATTTCGGTGTAAAGAAAACCCTTCAGCGAATTCGGGAATGGTTTTATTGGATGAACAATTCCGACGACGTAAAGGGCTGGTGTAAGAAGTGTACTATTTGTGCTACGAGTAACGGGCCTTACCGAAAAAGGAGAGCTCCTATGAGACAATATAATGTGGGAAGCCCATTTGAAAGAATAGCTTTGGACATTGCTGGGCCATTTCCAGAAAGTGAAAATGGAGGCAAGTACATGTTGCTAGTAATGGATTACTTCACTAAGTGGGTCGAGATTTACGCATTTCCAGACCAAAAGGCTGCCACCATTGCAGATAAGTTGATCAAAGAATATATCAGCCGATTTGGAGTGCCTTTGGAAATCCATAGTGACCAAGGAAGGAACTTCAAAAGCGATCTATTCCAAGGAATATGTGATAGACTAGGCACGAAGAAAACAAGAACTACAGCATATCATCCACAATCGGATGGTGTGGTAGAACGGATGAATAAGACAGTTGGCAAGTATTTGACAAAAATTGTGTCCGATCATCAGCGAGACTGGAACCAATATCTTCCGTTCTTCACAATGGCCCACAGATCTGCTGTTAACGAATCAACAGGCCAGACACCAGCCAGAGTCATATATTACCAAGTCCACTATTTTATGGTGACTATTCAGTTTCTAATTGTCAGGATATTGCAAATTTATTTAAGGAATTATTCCAGACAGTTTATGTTGACCATGAAGATACTGTTGACTTTGAATGAATGAAAATGTCAATAAATATATCACCTGCAATGAAATATCTAGAAGTAAAATATTTACTCAAACTCTTAAACTTCCTAAGTTATAATTTTGCCCAGATGGACTTCCCAATATTTATCTTAAAGAGTGTGTATGTTTAATAGTGTTGCACTTGTTTCTTCCTTTTAATAGATTAAAAATATCAATCTTTCTGGATGCCTGGAAAGAGAGCTTTATTTTACCCATTTTAATGGTGCCAAACAGAATGAGATCTGTAGAAGAGCCATACCTAAGATATTTCACAGCTTGGGTAAGTAAACAACGATCATGGATGTGTAAGAATCTTATTCCTGAACAACAACATGGTTTTAATAAGAATTTAATATATACAGTTACTAATATGGTTACCTATCAGTCAGATATTATCAGGTACATGGAGAATGGCAAACAAATAGATACCATATACACAGATTTTTTGAAGGCATTAGATTAAGTAAATCATCAAATAGGTACTGCTTAAAAAAATAGCAGCATCTGGTTTTCATTTTCAAATGGTTTGTTGGTTTGGTTTGTCTAGTCACACTCAAAGAGTTAAATTTAGTAATTGTTTTTTGGATGGAATAAGGACATGACAACACAGCCAAGAGCACCAACATTAAGTTCTCAGGAGGTTTATTGAAGGCTATGTTCACATTGCACTTATTTTGTAAAAATACCCATAAAGCTAATGCCTCAAGCAAATAAGATAGTGGTGAGATTATTCTAGATAAAAAGATTAAATCATTTACCTCATGGTCTAATCCTGCAACATTTAGGTATAAACATATCATAAAAATGTTCCAGCCAATCCAGAAAAGGTGCCATAATAAATACTAAAAGAACAATAAATATTATTTTAGCTTGAATAATTGTGAATAAAAATGTATTACTTACAGCTATGATGTATTTTGGGCGGTATTGATAAGCACCAAAAAAACCAAAGATGATAAATATTATTTCAAAGAAGTTGACTAATATTGGAATCCACAGAAAACCCAGGAAGTCAAACACCTGTCTTTCTACCACAGCTACCTGTAAGAGGAAGCCTCCATTAACACACTATTTTGTTATTACTAAAGTAAACTTACCATTTGCAAAAAGCATATTGAAAGGAAAACGTTTCTTCTTGAACAAATGCCCATGGCATTAAATTGTTTTTATTACTGTCTGAATTGTTATTTCTACTTACAGGATACAACTATTTCACAACCATCTTTAGCAGAAATTAAAGGTGTACATTACGACTGCAGGCAGCGCACTGGATAATTATGATTCATCTTCATTAATGAGCTGAGAAAATGTTACTTTTTATTGTTTAGCTCTAGGTATTTTCCCATCACTCCGTCATAAGATTTTGTCTGAAATAAATCATAGTCAGTATAAAAACCTTTGATGTTGATGACTGGCTGACAACTGACATTACTGACAAGATGTGTTGTGTTGAGGTTCTTTCAAATACAGAGATGCGCGATCGCATTTTTTAAATCACTTTCAGATTCGGATCTGTGATTTTAAAACGTGATTTGTCATTCAAGTTTATTTTGTTAATGTGAAAAATCCATAGAGTTACCACATTTTAGAGTCCAAAAAAGAATTACCTACCATATTTAAACCCTTATGGTAGCAAATATCAAATATGCTAATAATTATTTATGTAGTTAAATATTTCTTTAATTTATCCAATTTTATTTCAGATATCGGAATCACGGGTCACGTCACTCTTTTTATTCTGGTCGCTCATCTCTACTATTTAGTTCGCTATAATTACTCAGTTGAATTTATGAGTATTTTATGAATGTCTACATGTACAAAATGTAGCTGGTGGGTTTTAAAATTGACAGGTTCTACAGTGAGAGTGAGATTTAATCAACGAGTTTAATACCAATATAGTATAGTAGTGGGAGGGTACGAGACTGAAAACCCGTCAGATAATTTGTTATTAACAATTTAATTGTTTAAAATGATTGTATCTCTTAAACTATTAGAGGTATTTAATTTTACCAAAATGAAAATTGTTCCTAAAAAAAAACAAAATGGCGTTTGGTAAACTTTGATCCGATTGTTAGAACCGGATTTATAACAAATTTCGTGAAAAAAATTGCAAAATTCGATGGAGCTTTTGCAAGTATAACTCAGCTTTCATACCTGTGATTAACTTTCCAAACCTCCTCATTTTAAAGTTAATTATTTCAGCTTTAAAAAAACTGACCTACTATAAGTCGTATTGAAAAAATCAAATCTTTGGTTGATGCATTGAATACAAAATATCAAAATGTGTACACCCTGGGTGAGAACTTTGTTATTGATGTAACTTTGGTACTATGGAGAGGTAGATTAATTTTTCGTCAATATATTCCCAATAAAGCCCACCGATATGGGATAAAAGTATTCAAACTTTGTGCAACAAATGGATATACCTCGACTACGAGCATTTATGAAGGCAAAGCAGAAACATTTGACTCAAATTTAGGCTTGGATCATCATGTGTTTCTAAAATTGTCACAGGGCCTTCTAAATCAAGATCGTACGTTGTTTGTTGATAACTTCTACACTAGTTATCCCTTGGCTTTATCGCTCTTAAATCAAAATACCTGTTAGGGCCTCAAGGAAAACATTTTTCAAAAGAAGTTATGACGAAAAAGCTGAAGAAAGGTGAATATGTAAGTAGAGAAGACGAAAATGGAATAGTAATTCTCAAGTGGCGAAACACTCGTGATGTAAAATTACTGTCTACGAAACATGCTCCTGACTTGATCGATACCTCATAAAATAAAGAGAACACAACCACATCGACACCATCAACTAGTAAACAACTTAAGAAAAAGAAGAAAAAGGAAACAAAAATAAAACCAAGTATGGTAGTAGCTTACAATCGAGGAATATCTGGCATAGACATATCTGACCAAATGTCTTCTTATGCGACACTTTTAAGAAAAGGGGTAAAGTGGTTTAGGAAGCTGGCCATGGAATATCTCCTCAGCATTAGTGTTGTCAATGCTTACCTGGTAATGAAAATGGTTTCAAAGAAAAAGAAGATGCAAATACGAAGGTTTAGAGAACAGCTGGTTCAGCAAATGTTAGACATAGAACCAAGAGAAGAACCTATAAAAAAACAGGACATGCATTGACCAAAGACAAAAAAATTCGTCGTATTTGCAAGCCTTGTTACAGATATTTGATTGGTTCTCTAGGAAGATCGGAAGCCAGAAAGAAAGTGAAGAAAATAATGACGTATTGCTGTGGTTGTCCTGATCAACCTTATATGTGCATGATGGACTGCGATAAAAATATTCGTACGTAATAAATTTATATTTTCCTGTTTTTGTTTCACTTTTGTATGGCAAAAATAAAAACTATTTTTTTCTTTTAATTTTTCATTATTTTTTCTTGGAGCGCCACCAATGTTTTAATGAAGTATCACTGGACAACAACAAAATTTCATATAAAAATCCATATACTCTCACGTAATTTTGAGTGATAGAAGGGTATTCAAAAGCTATCGTGTCAGTCATATGTGACTGACATGGCCTCACCGTAAAAATTGTACAAGAATTGAACAACTTTTTTGGTGTGGCGCCCCATGAAACTTTTTGAGAAAGGCGTGTGGCAGGCAATGTGTTAAGATCTTTGTGACTAGATCCAGGACTAAGTGCTACATATGGTTGAAGTCATATTGAAGTGAGATTCCAATCATAATACAATGTACAGACTGTTGTATTTAAAAAACCAAATTGACTGATGATAACAGAAAAATGGTATATCTGGCACAGACAGCATTTCAGAATAATCATTTCACGGTTCTGTACAATTCGGACCATCCAGTTAAGAGATAATTAGGCGTCTCCAGATTTTTTGTCCACTCTGTATTATTGTTTTAGCTTACTACAAGTACCTTAGGTAAACAATATTGTTTTCTGGTGTTAATTTTTTAATAATATCGTACTGTGTGATTGTCCTTCCCTACAATAATATGTTTGTTTTTTTTGTCTTTTCACGTTAGCCTTTAAATAAATATTTCTATTACTAATTTCTTGTATATCAGCATTAACACACTATCTTTTGACTAATGATATAATTTTAAATCCTCCTGACGTATGAATATTCTTATTACAGTAATTAGTCTTAACGATTGGAAAATATTTTGTTATTAAAAACACCCATTAAATTCACACGGCCCGAGGATTTTATCTTCTTTGATATCGGCCAGACTTTGCTGTAGGCACCACACTGTTATATTCCTAGCATGATGGCTCTATCTATACTAAGCACTGGCCTTGAAAGTTCAAAATATTAATAAATTGACGAAATAATCCAACAATATTTAATAAACATCTTATCGCTAGTTAATACCCATCATTTTATTCTAAATCTATATCGTTTTGTTTTCTCCAGAACCGTATTTTGGGGAACTAGATCATTTCAAAAATATAGAAAGCCTCCCCCTAATTATTATATGTGTAAAGTAGGGTACTGTGATTCCGAGACAAGAAAATTTTTGCATCTTGCTTAATTTCAGGATTGCACTTTTTTGCTGCACTTTTGGCCACCATATCATTGATGCAAATGTACCTAATTATTGGTTTTACCACCATTTTATAAAACCAATATAACATGTCTGGATTTAAATCCCACATTTTTGAATGACTGCTTGCTTGCTTTTGGTTATTTGTTCTATTCTGATTATTGCAGGTAAGTATTGAGTCTACTATGACACAAAGGTATTTTAATTCGCTAGCCATATTTAGATTTGTATCATTTAGAATTTTAGACATCCTAGATAGAGGGTGTATGCATAGACGTGGCCACAACGGGTTCCGCGGGTGCCGTGGAACCCACACTAACTTTCGAGGGGCGCAAAAATTCTGATCGGTGACTTCTTGAAGCAACTAATCTGTAAACATTTTGAGTAATTTTAAACAAATGAGATATTAAATAAGTTAAAAATTATGAATAAGTTAGATATTATTTTCTGATTACTATCAGATTTCTGATATCTAAATTAACTTACTATACCTAATACGGGCCATCTCCAACATTTATAATTTTAAATGCTTTTGTTGTGGATTTATTTAAGGTTTAGTGTTTTAAAATCAGATATCTCTATTAGACAGGCGTTAATAAGTTAAAAAGGGATACGAAACATCCTTCAAATATGATAGGAAACCATAATACTGTGTGATGGATCTTCTAGAACAGTAAGAGGGCTTTACTAGCCAGAACAGTTTTCAGCCAAAATAACAGGCAAAGGGAAAAACATGGGAATTTGGTCGTTTTCATCCACTTATAGTATTCCAAATGGTTGGAATATAGTCTAACAAAAGATGCAGCTTTCTAATGCAGATGTTATTGATGCAGATCATTTTCGTGCAGATGTTTTGGCATGAACGACAATACTAAGCCTGGCTTGATAGAGACTGCGTTTATTTTTATTGGATTTTTATCATGAAATAAAGTTACAGAACAATTTAAAATGCATCAAAATACAAGTTGCCATACATTTAGCACAGAAACTCGGAAGAGTTATAACGTGAATTAGTCCGTAGATCTTAAAAACCAAAAGAAAAAAGAGTCTGAACTGAAAGGCAGAGAGACCCAGGGACAAAAATAATTAGATTATATGAAGAAACTAATTAATATAATTGTAGTTCTAGTAAAAGGTTGAAAACCTCTTCGTGGTCACGATGAAACGTAACAAAGGAATGAAAAAGGATTCTGGAAATTATACTTTTTAAAAAATATGACCTTACATTAAAGGCATACTTAGAATCAGTCTCAAAAAACTGTACTTATGTTAGCAACTATATTTAAAATGTTGTTTTACATTTTGTCAAAAATGTAAGGGATATTCAGAAGGAAGCGAAAGGGCTTTATGGGATTGCAGACGAGACTTCTGATGTCACTCGCCACGAGCAGATTGCTATTGTTTTTAGATTTACTTTAATCAAATAAAAGGCAAATATCGAGCACAGTTTTTTATTTAATCTTGCCTAAGTACTTTCGCTCTCAGAGCATCTTCAGGGACATCTGAAATAAGCCAAGAAACTTATTTATTGATATTAAAATTATGTTTTCTGGACAATAAATGGTGACCAAAACTCGTTTTTAGATTTATTCCTAAAGAAAGTATGTTCCCAGTTAACAGGCTAATATTGAAACGTTTATATTTAACGGATGCAAAAACAATAAATTTTACTTTGCATGATATGAATGTTTCGTTGGAGGATGTTGAAGCTATATGCTTTGACGAAGCTTCAGCGATGTAAGTAAAATTTACTGGTGTAAAGAAAATATGTAGAGAGAAAAATATTAAAATTGTATATATTTATTGCTATGCACATTGCCTTAATTTAGTATTGGTAGCTACTTCCACTAATCATATTGAAAACCCAACGATTTTTGATTTTTTGGTGTAACACAATGTAACACAATTAGTTTATTCTCATATTGAAGGCAGTCCAAAAATGCACTCTATTTTTAAAGAGATTGAGTAGGTCACAAATAATAAGTCAACAACTTTGAAATCTTTACCTGAAACACGTTGGGCTTTTCGTGCTGGGGCAGTTGCTGTGGTTAAAGATCAGCTTGTAGTAAGTATCGAAGCCATTGAAGAGACAGTTTGATGTATTATTCCTTTGATTTTATTATATATTTGAAAATAATGCATCCAATTTTACAAATGGTTGTCGAAGTAAGCAAATTACTTTAATCTCCAGACATAGAAATTTGTTAAGCTATAGAAGAAGTTTCAAATTAGCGTTTGCTTTGGAAGAATTAAGGATCGAACCATTTCTATTTGATAATATTTTTTATTACAAAGTAAAAGACACGGTGATAAGCTTCAAATTAACATTCCTACTGCGAGAAAACGTAAAGCTAACAGATTAAATCACAATGCTGGAAACGCATTTACAGTTAACGACAAGAAAAGTGATAGTCTTTGTATTTTATCTGCTTTTAGACCGAATGATTAAGTCATTTAAATTAATAAACGGCAAATTTGACCAAGAATCAAAAAAATATTTATTCAGTACAACAAGCTCTATATAATAAATTGCTCTATATAATAAATTTATGTCATCTAGTTTTTTTATGTATTTTTTGTATAGGTGACTGTGACCACCCATATTTTTCTTATGGCCACGCAAGAATTTAATATAAAATCAAACATAACTCGTTTCAAAAATTTACTAATAAATATATTTTGAATTTAAAAAATTATTTCAAAAAATTGTACACTGTTTTTCGAATATGAAAATATCATTGTTGGAAATTAAATTAATGGGGGGGCGAGATTTTCGGCATTGGAACCCACACTAAGAAAACCTGGCCACGCCTATGGGTGTATGCACATTTATTGTTTCGTCAGTTTAAGAGGTACTGTGTCCTTATTATTGATATTATGTTTACATATATTACGTTTATAAATGTCTTTCTCTTATACAAGTAGAAAGAGAGAGAGAGAGAGAGAGAGAGAGAGAGAGAGACAGAGAGAGAGAGTGAAAGAGAGAGAGAGAGAGTGAGAGAGAGGGGGAGAGAGAGATATCCATTTCTTTTACTTAACAATAAATTTGTTCTATTGTTCTATTCTGCATTATTCGGAATACAGAGTTGTTACGTTTTAAACATTTTGTTTTATTTTTTTTAAACATTTGTTTGGATGTAAAATAGTTTTTATTGTTCTAAAGCTATTTTCTCGTGGCATTTTAAAGTAATTACTACTTAAATGGGAATAAGCAACAATTAAAGGTTAAAGTATGTTTATTGACGTTTCAATTTCCACTTTGGAAATCGTTCTCAAAATACCGTAAAAAATAATTAAGTTACTTCCAGCATATTCAAGCAGAAGGTTGGAAAACATTCTACATAGAGCCAGTTTGTCAATGATGTTATTTTGAGAACGATTTCCGAAGTGGAACAGCTCTTCAGGCCTGGAGACCCATGGCTTCTACTTTCTTTACAATTTTTTTCCACTCATCTCTGTTTTTTGTCTTTTCCTCCCAGTCCGGCATTCTTAGTTTTCTTACATCGGTTTTAACCTCTTTGTTAACCACACTTTGCACTATTTATTATATGCAAATTATACTCGAGAACACCCAAAATTTGAGACAAATCTCGGAGCAAATTTACACACTATTGACCTGACGTTAAAACATGTTTAAAACACTTAAATTAAACAACCCTTTTTTTATTTTCTTTATTAATATAAGAAGTAAACATGAGAAAAATTCTCAAATACATTATACAAACTTTTTAACATACATATTATTTATTTATTAATAATAGGAACACTACAAAAATTGGAAAACTTAAAACATTTTGCATACAAGAATTAATACATTTCTCAAACTGTTTCAGTCTCATAGTAATCTTGTAATCTAAGTCATCAATTTGATATCTATCAGTCACGTCAGCAGTGATGAAATTAAGCTCTTTAAAAATTGAAACCAACTAAGCAGTTTTGATATTGCCTAGCCGATTGCGTAGTTTGGAATGGACTAAACCATATGACGAGAAGAGCCTGATAATTAATAATAATTGGCAATGCTTTTAGATGGTAAGTTTCTATATATTCCAAGCCAGTTTCTATTTGATCTTGACTAAGTTTATTTCCACTAAAGTGATGATCAAGCAAATTTGCCAAAAAATGAGCTAGGGTCAAAGCCATTTAGATACGCTCCTTGACTTCATTCGTATCACTTACCAAAAATTCGCCATTTGCATGTTCAGCCAATGCAGTGTCCTCCTAACAGAAGAAGAGACAGAATAACTTGGTGAGATCTGTTGATTGAATGTGGGTTTCATGGACCAATATCTTCTTTTATCCCTTAGTTTGCTTGTAGATGTCTTCCATTTTTGTTTTCATAAGTTGAAGGTCATAGATTTTGATAGTTGCTTTATATCTAAGGCTGGAATTAATTGTTCTGCCAATGAAGGTGATTGCGCAGCTGTATTAGCCCAATGATCAGCGTTTTCATTTCCCTCGATTCCAGAATGAAAGGAAACTCATAGGAAAACTATTTTTGATTCTGCTTGACGAAGACTACGTAATATTTCTTTGATTAATATGGCTATAGTGTTGTTCGTGAAGGTTTGATACATTAGTCTCAGTGAATTGAGTGAGTTAGATATTATTAAAGAGTGTTTGGCTGGTGCTCTGGAAATGTATTTTAACGCTTGTAATATGGTATAAAGTTCTCCATTCTCCCACTGTATGAACTGGGAAGCTTAAATAAATGTTTGGTATCGTTGTTTATGAGTACTGCTGCTCCTACGTCTTGGGAAGACTTAGATGAATCAGTCAAGGTGTGGGTGTAATTTTTATAATTCGAGACTATTAAATTTGTTAATAATTTTAATATATATGTATAAGATATGGACTGGTATCATTATTGCGTTAATTGGGTGTTTACATGTGGGGTTTTGATAATCCATGGAGGAATGCTGTGTCTATTCATTAGACATGTAATGAGAAAATTTTGGAGATTAAACTTTGATATGTAGCGGTGAACGCTAGTGGGGAGGTGCTATTTTGAAAACTTGATTTGACCATTGCAAAAAGTGTTTTTGTGATCAAGAATTAATAGAAGCGATGCTACTCTTGAGGCATATGATAAACTGAGAATTTGTCGTCTGAAAGATAGTGATGGTTCGTCCAGTTCCAGTATAGGCTTTCTATAGGCGTTGTTAGAGACAACAAGACTTATTTGCTAAGCATCTTAATAAATTTAAGCCCTTATAGCATAAAAGTTATTCTTTCGATATATTTTTCCATGATAGACGTTCGTCGAATATCTACAAAAAATTTATAGGTGAAGTGTAGTTTAGTTTCTGGTTTTATAGAAATATTGATGGTAATTAAAGTTCTGTTATTTTATTTTTGAGAATAAAATGCAATTTGTTTTGTTTGAAATTAGGTTTCATTGAATAATCCGATCGAAGATTAGATTTGGACCTTTTTTTAGCTGGTTTGGGTGGCATTGAGAATATCAAAGGGGGAAAATAAGTTGATGGTACACGAATAATGGATGGAGATAGAATGGTAGGAGTGTCAGGAGGACTATCGGTAGAGTGTCCTCTTTTTTGTATATGGGCTTTGAATTAGTATGAGGAGGGATTTATAGATCCATAATGGTAGCCGAGGTGGGTGTGTCGTAAACGGGGATGGCCTCAATTTTTGAAGATGGAAGTTCATTTGATGAAGTTAGGGAGTCAGCTGCAAATGAAAAAGAGGGAGGAGCATTAGCTGCACTAAGTGTATGGTCTGGTACACTGGGGACTTTCTGGTAAGAATTCGCGGTATGTCCCGTAAGTATACGAAGAAAACACTATAGTCTATCAGTGAATAAGAATATTCTAAAAGATGTATTTTCATGGTTAATTAGCAGGTAAATAGTAATATTTTTTGGGTGAACTATTTTACCAATTGCTTTAATATATTCAAATAAAACAGTATTCAAAATGGAGTATATGACAATAGCTTGTTCCCCTTTAGGGAACGAAGGGGGAGGAGGCCTAGAGAGTCTGGCAGCGACATATAATTTTCGGTTGGAATTGGAGTTGTTTTGTGTAGATGGTTGAGCGCTGTTCATGATGTGTGAGTTTCTGGTTACAAAGACCACAACACAATATGTGAGAGTACTTAATAGACCACGTAAAAGAAGAAAAAAGGATCTCACCTAATTTCTCTGGATATTCACTGGATTTCACAATTAAATTAGACTTTTAAAATAGTAAATCAAATACTCGTTTCCTTATCACACCGTGATCGAAGCACTTCGCTTCGTATTGTTAACTCGTCGATCGTCAACACGTGAATGAATTTATCTGTTACAACGCTGTTGTACCCCTAAAAATCCCTGAAAAAAAGTAAATTCATACTATATATATTTGGTATCCCAACGAGTGGCATAATTAAAGTGGTATATATTTGACGACCAACTCGTGGTATAGATATATATTTGTCAACCAACTTGTTGAAGGAAGTTATATATGGTTAAATAAAAGTTTAGTGTATTTTAAGGGCTAATTAACGACAAAATTAGCCGGTTAAAACAGTGACCTATTCGCTTCGCGTCATTTTCGGGATGGTTTCGGAAAAAGTACTTCGCTCTTTCGGATTCTTTGACTGGTTTAATTTTTTAAAATAATTTTCTGCTTCGTGTTTAGTTACTGGACAGAAAGTTTGTTAAATTTAGGTGATTCGGTAATTAGGTATATACGGACGCTAATGTTTCGATATTTTTGTAAAATTTGCTGATGGTGTTAGTAGAAACGAACGAGTGTTGAAAACGTTAGTTGATATACAACTAAGAGATAAAATGTTGCCTACTAAGTTTATAGTTTTTCCTAATACATCTAACAAAATTCCTTTTAGGATTGATTTTTTGACCAATGCAGAAATAGTCTTAGATTTGCATAATAAAAAATGGTATTTTGCAAATGAAAGCACACGTCAGCAGTTGTTCTTTGAAGCCAAGTGTATAGAACTTACTGAAATTTATTGCTGTGAAAATTTAAGACAGGATCAAGGAGCGATGCTAGCTGAATAGGAAGCACCGCATTAACACTGAAAATATCGCACCAATCGCACTAGCACCATACCGAATGTCAACTGCACAGAAGAAAGTGCTTAAAACTGAGTTAGATAAACTCCTGGAAGAAGGCATCATCGAAGAATGTGTAAGTGTATGGGCCGCGACAGTTGTATTAGTGCCGAAAAAATATGGCGGTACGAGACTTTGCGTAGATTATCAACGTTTAAATGCTTTGACTAGTGACTCTTATCTGTTGCCATGTATGGACGATTTATTACACGCTGCTAAGCGACCTTTTTATATGTCTACCATAGACTTACGATCGGGATATCATCAAGTTAATATCACGGAAGCTGATCGTGATAAAACTGCGTTTATGTCACAGTTCGGGGATTACCGGTGCTTGCGGATGCCTTTTGGACTAAAAAGAGCCCCAATGAATGAATTTTCAAAGACTCATGGACCGTTTTTGCCGTGGTTTGTGCGCGAAAGGTGCATGTTTGATCGCGAAAAACTGAAATGTAAATATGCTGATAGATGTTTGAAGGAACTCAGTCCATTCAAAGAAGGAGATTTAGTCTGAGCCAAAACAACCGCTCCCAGTAACAGGTGGAAAGGTCAGACAGCTAAATTCTACCCGAAGAGAGATGGACCCTACAGAATTAAACGAGTGGTATCCCCTGTGAGTTATGAGCTTTGTGGAATGGACACTCCTACTGCTCCTGGTGTGTTCCATGTATACGCCCTTACATACTAACTTCAATTATGTTAAAGCTCCCACGCCTGTAGTGCCAAGACGAAAACGAGGACGCCATAGGAAGAAACCTGCATCTTCTGCGGGCCCCTCCTATAATGAGTTCGATGCCAGGGGGGAGGGGACTGTAACAAATCATAATCCCTATGGTGACGCCGATGGGGTATGAGGGATGAACTAGCCATCATCGGCAGATTTCAAGTGGTCTAATGTGTTGAAAATTGTTGAAATCCGTGAGGAACGTGTTTAGACTTTAACAATAATTTGCCTTTTTGGGTACAACTATATTTTTTACTAGTTTTTCACTTTCATTTTTTTCATATAGGTATTCCAATATAATTTCCAAAGTATATAATAAATCAAAGTAAAGATATACACCACAGTTTGAAAATTTGATTATTTTTAAAAATATCTAAAACATAGATGTTCAAAGTTTAAAAAGTGGTGATTTTAAAGATAAATATGTAAAAAACTTGCCTCTGATTGGCTTAAACTCTTTTAAAACAATAAAAATAATAATACTGTATTAGACCATTGGGTTTTAAATTAAATTTAAATTAGTTTTTCGGCCCGGGTCTTATCAAAAAGATAACGACTTATTTTAATAAGCTATGCCTAGTACCAAAGTCAAATCACGGTTCTAAGTCGGCTTCATGGGTCTAAGTCGGCTCTGTGATTCAGTTACAGTTTAAAATAACGAAGTTACTATGTCAGCATTAATAGGTTTATTTATTTACACATTTTTACCATGTTCTTATCACTAGTGGCGATTTCAAGTTGAATCTCAGATATTACAATTGAATTTTTGTCGATTGTATTGTTAGTGTGAATGGCGAGGAACTAAGATATCAAGTGAATTTTTGATATCGACATTTGTGATCAGGAATCGATAACGTTTACTATAGTGGTATTTTGAACAGTTACGTTTAGTTTTGAGCAACTACAGGAAGTCCACTGACTTCGTAAACAGCTAAGATGCAGAATGGTCCAGAGAAAAGTTCCTTAGTGTAAGTTATAGATTTCATATTAATGGCTTTTTGCCAAATTTCTAATATTATGTTTGAAATAAAGAAGACGTAGGTAGTGTGATTAGTGTTAAAACATCATTGCTATTTTATTATATATGTAGGTATAATAAACTTTGTGGCGCGCATTTCTTTTTATGATGTTCAATGTTCACACACACTACACACATGGTGTCTAAAACAGTGTGTAGTGTTTATGACATACTAATTTATAAAGTGTATAATATAATGGTATTTATATTATATTATTATATTGGTATGTCTTCAAGAAGCATTCCACTGAAAGCTTACTTATACTATTGCCTATATCTAATTGTCTAAATCAGGTTCCTTATAGGCTTAAAAGCTAACTAAACGGTCTGAGAATTTAATTATGTTTAATTGAGTTTCTTCTCATTAATGTAATGTCTCTCACAATCTTTACTGTGTGACTAAGTAGTTTTATGGCCTTATAGTATGTATGTGCATTGTTGTAGCTCTCCCTTGTTGTAAACAGCTACTAACATACTGCTTTACCACTTCTCTGACATTTGTCACTTTAAGGCTGTTTATACTTGCCCAGGAATATTATCTAGGCGTAAATTTATTTCGCGTAGCGAAAGCTAGTCACTTTTTTTTTGGCGACCACATGTGCATTCAAATCACCTTCTATTATGACTTACTCCTTTTACGGAGTATTGCTCAATGTCTCCTAATTGATCATAGAAAACTTTTCTTTCATTCTTACCGATTATATTTAATAAATATCTTACAAAAAGCATTCCACTGAAACGTCACCTATAGTCTAACTAGGATCCTTATTATGACACTTTAACTAAACTTATTATCTTTTATTTTGTGATACTGACGATTAATGTAATTTTAGTAAAGTGTAATTGTTATTTTTATTTTTTTGACTTTTTGTAAGCTATGTTCATAAAATTGAACAATTTCCAGTGACAATAAAGCATATTTCTATTCTATTCTAAAGAAAATGATGATGAATCTAGGTTTTTATTCAACAGTTGATTTCTGAAACCAAATTGGTTTTCATTATTTACTTTATCATCGTTATTGATCGTTTTCTTCATTACTTTACATACACTGTGTCAGCCAAATGGAATAAATTAGCTAATAAATAAATGAGGAAGTATTCGAAAAAAACAGTCAAACACATCGATTAGTATTTATAGTTGCGCATTTTTTTCCATAAAAACTTTTTATACGGGGTGTATCAGATAACGGTGGCCAATATCAACCTGCTTATTTTAAATAAAACACCCTGTATATTAATTAATTTTTGGATTCCTCAGATCATTTTAGACATTTTTTGAATACAATATCCTATACCTATCTTTGACTGTTTCGGAAATATTAAGTAAAATGCAAAAATTCACATTTAGAAAAGAAAATTATCTATTTTCCGAAAGTCGCTACAACATATTCAAAAACTTCTAAATAATACAAATCTAAACAATACAATAATAAGAAAAAGTCTAATGGTGTTAAATCGGGAGGTCGTGGTGGCCATTCCATCGATCCTCGCCTTCCTATCTACCGATTTGGAAATATTTGGTTGAGGTACTGCCGGACATGGATTTGGTAGTGGGGTGGTACTCCATGTTGTTGAAACCATATCATATTTGCTGGAACTTGTGGGTTTCCTATTTAGGATACAAGTTGGCCAACGTTGGCGCTACATTATTTTGGAGCAATGATAAATAATTGTCGCCGTTCAAATTGCCATCTATGAAAAAGAGACCTATGATCTGATCTTCATTAATTCCTGCCCACACGTTAACCTTCTCAGGGTGTTGAGTATTGAATTCTCTCATCCAGTAAGGATTTTCCCTTGACCAATAGCGGCAATTTTGCCGATTAGCATGGCCGTGAAGAGTAAAGGTGCACTCACCAGAAAACAAAACATGTTCTAATTGGATCACATATCTATCTAACATTGCCATCATCTGTTCAAAAAAAATACGTTCTTCGCCAAAATCATCTTTAATGAGCTTCTGAGTGTGTATAGTTTTATAGGGATGTATTTTTTTGTTTTCTTTTAATATTCTAATAACCGATGAATAGCTAATATCGAGTACTGAGGCTACTTTCTGAACATATGTATGTGGCTGTTTGTCAAACTCAAGCATACCAGCCAATTTGGTATCCTCACTTATTGTATTGGCAGCTTCCTTTTTACCTTCCTAACATGTCTCAGCTCGTGGAATTGCTTCTCTACTTTACTAATTATTGTCCCTTGAGATATGTGCGGCAAATCAGGAAATGCTTCGTGAAGTAAACGAGCTACTTCCATTTGTGTCCGTGTCTTATCTCCATAGCCAATCATCTGTATAATTGTAATTTTGTGCATTTCTGTTAAATGAACCATTTTTCTGGCTTGCGGTTAATGAAATTTAAACGACAACGACAACTACTTCTGTCATGGAACAATAAAACATTGGCGTTTTAAACCAAAGTAAACAATTTTTTGTTTTTTTTAACATATCAATAAAAATTAATGCTTAAATAGTTTTTGGTTACTTTATCATTACTAAGACCTAAATGGGCAAGAAGTATTAAGACAGTGGTAGCGACTTTGGACAAATAAATAATTTTCTTTTCTAAATGTGAATTTTTGCATTTTACTTAATATTTCCCAAACAGTCAAAGATAGGTATAGGACATTGTATTTAAAAAATGTCTAAAATGATCTGAAGAATCTAAAAATTAATTAATATATAGAGTGTTCTATTTAAAATAAGCAAGTTGGTATTGGCCACCGTTATCTGATACACCCAGTATAAAAAGTTTTTATGGAAAAAAATGCGCAACTATAAATACTAATCGACGTGTTCGACCGTTTTTTCGAATACTCTCCTATTTATTTATTAGTTAATTTATTCCATTTGGCTGACACACAGTGTATAATATGTTCTATGATTTTCCAGGGAGTTGGAAGTACTCTTTTTGTTCTATTAGATTACTTTTAAATTCTCCAGGAGTTTTGTTGATGATGGAATATGGAATGTGTTGTCTGAACTACATTTAGTAAAATTCAGTTTTCTTTTTATATATTTATTTATGTACTTCTTTTCCAGTACATCCGCTATTTATTAACACAGACATTTATTTACTAAGAGATTGCTTATATGTATTCTAAAAAGTTTAACTTTTTACTGGGTTGTAGATTTTAACTAACCTGTCTTTTTTAGTTATATTAGGAATTATTACTCATATATTCTAATGTTTTTTTATCTCGACATTTAAAAAATACTAATTGCATTAGATAAGATACCACATTAGATTAGGTAGGCTACTTTTTTCGCCTTTAATATTTTTTCTAAGTACAAATATTGTTATGTTATTTATCTCATTTTTATCTAAACTGAGAAACTGAGATAGGGGTTTAAACACGAAAACAGGTAAATGCAATTTCTTGCAGATATTGTACCTCTTTGACATTTCGTAAGCAAAGCCTTCGACAGAGTCTGGCACGAAGGACTGACATACAAAGTTAGAAGCTATGGATACAGCGGAGCCATGACCTCATCGTACTACCTGCGGGCGGCCGCAGGTTTAGGGTTCGGATAGGACAAGTCCTGTCCGAGCACGGAGCTTTGGAGGAAGGAGTGCCACAGAGAGCGGTCCTGTCACCTCTACTGTATACAATATACACCGCCGATGTTCCAAGAACAGCAGAAACACTTACCAGTCTTTATGCAGATGACACAGCAATTGCGGCATTGATGAAGCTGTAAACAACTTACAGACAGCATTGGATAACATAGAAAAATGGAGTATCCAACGGAAAATAGCCATTAACTCAGAAAAAACTCAAGCGGTCATGTTTAAAAAGAGAAGAGAAACCCCAGACGAACAGCTTACAGTACAAAATAATTTCGTCGAATGGAAAAGAGAAGCAAAATACCTAGGAGTCACAATGGATCAAGCACTAAACTTCACGCAACATGTGGACCAAACCAATAGTCTCCATAAGAGGTCTCCATTCCAAAATTCTTTTTGTGCACCGATCATCAACTGATCTTGCTACATGACCTGCCCATTTCCACTAGTGTTGTTATCCTTTCAATAACGTCTGCTACTCCTGACCTTTTGCGTATAGTAGCATTGGGTATTCTATCACGTAGAGAAATCCCTAACATTATTCTCCCCATTGCCCTTTCCGCAACTTCTAATTTACTCACTGCTGTTCTTGTGAGTGTTAGGGTTTCTGTGCCGTAGGTCATCACTGGCAAAATACACTGATTGAATACTTTTCTTTGACTATCCAGTTATCCAAGACTCATTGAGATAGGTAATAGCTATTAATCTTTTGATGTTATTGGTGGTCAAACGCATAAATATACGACACATTTTAACAATATTTACATTTGTGTTATACTTTTCAGTAAAATCGATAACAGTAATTATGGCTCCATGGGCAAAAGGACTAGAGAAAACAGCGTATCAAGCCTCAGAGGTGTTGTGTACTGTGTGCACGGTAAACCTAGTGCAGGATGTTGTACAGTTCTTGAGGGGGAAGTGTTAGAGATGGAGGGCGAATCGCAAATAAACACCAGAGAGAACGCAGATACAACTGAACTCAGTAAGTATTAACATTTTTTTATAAAGTACTATACTTCAGTCATCAGAGACGAGAATGATACTGAATTTCTAAAAATCATACGAAAAATCTGAATTTTCCTGAGAAAATGGGCTTTTTGCATATTTTTGGGGTCTTAAAATTGACATTTTTAGCAAAATTCAACTTGTTCGTATGATTCTTATAGGTCAAATCTCTCACGAATGGACTACTAAGGCTGCATAAGGGAGAATAAAAATACATTTTTACAAAATAGAGACTATGCTTATTTTGATTCGTACAACGAATATAAAGTTTAACAAGGTTTCAATAAATCTAGGAGGCTGTCAACATTAGATCCTCACCTTTTGTCTCAGTTCTCGGTTTTCTAGGATTGCGATGGAATATACACCACATCCTACTGCTCAAAGCTTCAAAGGTTCAAAGTTTTTCATCTAGGTTACCCACATCGGTCTCCTGACAATCGGATCGCTATCCCTGATTATTCATTTTATCTAAAACTATTATTGACCTTTGAAGGTAAATGATCTTGACCAAATGATTGATATTCAGAAACTTCGTTATCAGGGAGCCCAAGTATACAAATCTGTCTGCTACTTCGAAATTCACCACTTCACTTGGTGTATGTGCGGTAAATTATTGTTTACCCTCCATGTATGTCTCTACTGAGATATAAATAATCGTAACACTTCTTTCAGTTTTTCTTAGAATCTATCATGTCCCCGTCCACACCATCTATCCATCTCAGTCTTGGTGTATGTCTACTCCTATTTCCCACTAGTGCCGCTAATAGAATTCGTCTGGGTATGTAATTTTCATTTGCTTTTGACACATGTCCAGCTCATCTAAGTCTACCTATTTTTATGAAAGATATTACATCTCTACCATTAACTATTTCTTTATACTTCTCGTAAAATTCAAAATTATGTCGCCGTCTTCAAATACCATTTTCACAGATTCCGCTAATTATTCTGAGTAGTATCTTTCTTTCAAAGACGAGCAGACGATTTGCATCTGTTTTGGAAATGGTCCATGTTTCTGACCCATATGTCAGCACTGGAGTGTTCTGTAAGTAAACTTATTTACTTCCTCAAAATTATAGTGATCTATGCTAAAGTTTTGTTCGGCGATTCTAGCTTTATCTCTGTTATTTGGCATCGAAACCAAAATTTTGGTTTTTTCCTCGTTTATTTTAAGGCCCATATTTTCTCCGGCCGTCAAGTAGTTGGAAACCATCTCTTTAAGACCTCGTGTGGTGCGAGCGATCAAATCCAAGTCGTCAGCGTAAGCCATAATCTACGTTGACTTATTAAAAATTGTTCCCCTGTTGTGTAACTTAGCATCTCTTATAGTCTTTTCCAATGTTCAAAGGCTTGTATTTTCACTCTACAGATCATTTTAGTCATAGTTTTTTTTGCAGGTCTGATTAATTTATGAGGAATGTTAAGTTCATTCAGCTTCAAATAATTTACATCTTAGGACGCTATCGTCCGCTGACTTAAAGTTAAGTCCACAAGTCCACAAAGAGATGAAACGTATCAATGTAGCACAAAAATCTGGTCAATTGTTGACCTACCTGGCCTAAAATCGCTTTGATATTCGCCAAGAAGTTCTTCTATGTACGTACTTAAAGGTACTGCAGAGGTTGGTGTTGGAGAATATGTTGTATTTTGTTTTCAGAAGAGCCCTATAATTTTTACATTCCAACAAATCTCCCTTTTGTCCAGTGGACATATGATTCCAGTGCACCATTCCTCTGGCATTTGTTCTTCCTAGACTTTGACTATTATAGTGTGAATTTGGTGCATAATGCTGTTAACTCTATGTTTGATGAGCCTGCAGGAATACAGTCCACTCCTGGGGACTTGTTATATTTAAGACTGATTGCTCTCGCATTCCATATTGAAGAAGGTTCTACGAGGGTGTTGTTTTTTGGGTTGTTGGGTGTTTTCCACTTCGGTATAAAGTAGTTCTTTGAAGTGCTTAACCCATCTGCCTTGTACTACGTCACTGGTACTAAATATATACATTTTTGTCCCTACACCAAGTCAGCCTTGGTTTGAATTCTTTTCTTGTCTTATTTAGGATATTATAGAACTTTCTATTTTCATTTTTTTCCTTTACTAATTGAAGCTCTTGTATAATCTGGTTTTCCAAGGTCCGCTTTTTTCTTCGATGCATGCGTTTTTACTCCTTCCCAAGTTCTTTGTACGTTTGCTCCTTATTCCGTGTTCTTCTTTGTTGCATAAGTTTATATGCATAAGTTTATATGCATAATTGTTCTTTTAGTGATATCTTCACATTCACCATCGAACCAACCGTTGTGTGGAGTGCGTTTTTCTAGTCCTGGGACGTCATCTGCCGCTCCCTTAATTGTTTTTCTCCTTATATCCCATTGCTCGTTAGCTGTTAAATTCTCATCTAGTGTGTTTTCACTGTCAACGTAATTTTGATACCTTTCTAGTGTACGGGGCTGTTTCGCGAGTTTTAAATTATAGATAGTGCTTTTCTCACCCTTTTTCCATTTTAAGTTTAAAATTCTTGCTCTTATTTTTGCGCCTACCAAGAAGTGGTCTGAATCTATATTAGCCCCAAGATATGAACGTACATCCATTAGATTAGAGAATTGCCTGGTTTCTATTAGGATGTGATCTATTTGATTTTTTGTTGTTCCATCAGGCGAAGTTCATGTTACTTTATGGATAGTCTTGTGGGGGAAGTAGGTCCTTTCAACGACCATGCCCTTGCAAATCCTATTATTCTATTTCCATTGTCGTTGGTGACATTACGGGCACTGCCATTTTCCAATGTATAGACTATATATATTTTCTTTCCATATTTTTGCATTAAGATCTCCAATTATGATCTTGATGTCTTTTCTGGGGAATCTGTCATAGATGGTCTCTACCTCGTACCATTTACCTGATGTTAAAAAACTAACCTCTTACTCTTCGTGGGATTATTGATTTGAATTCCATGATAAAACGTTTTGCTTTATTGTTAACAATGAATGCGGTACCGTTGCACAGAAGAGTTATTGCAAAATTGGAATTGTTTATCCCAGCAAGCTTTTATCTAAAGCGTTATTATGCGTAAATTATTAGTTCTACATGAATTCTGAAGGACCAAATTGAAAAAAAAGGCATATATTTAACGATTAAAAAGTTTACAAACTGTACATCGTAAAATAGGTTTACAAATATATTGTACAATCATACAAATATTTAAGTTACCTTTTATTTCATAACCTTTTCTTCTAATAATTATAAAAGTTAAATGAAAAAGTGATAAAAAATGATAAAAGTAAAATTTTGCAAAATAAATATTTATTTGAAATTGTTTAAAAAAATTACTGGGTTAAATAAATAAACAATTCACAAATTAACTAATTGCATTTTAATAACCTATTCAACGAGGTACCCCAAATTAAAAAAAAACATCAATTTTCGTTGATTAGAAAGATATTGCAACTTTTGTAAATTTGAATTTATGAATTCAGTTTTTGAAATAGGAAATCGCTTCGCTTTTAAATCCTTCATCTTTGGCGCATCATGAACGGCTCATTTTTAAAGCAATCTCGGACCAACTCGGGTTTTAAGAGTCGTATAAGACATTGTGTGTTTTTTTTAATTCGTGTAAAAATGCCTTCTTCTTCTTAAAGTGCCCTCTCCTCAATGGAGGTTGGCTACTACAATTTTAAAATCTTCTCTATCTTCAGCTGTTCTTATTAGCTGTTCAAAATTTAGCCCTGTCCATTGTCGGATGTTTCTGAGCCACGATAGTCTTTTCCTTCCTAGGCCTCTCTTTCCCTCGATTTTTCCTTTCACTATAAGTTGGGCATATTGGTACTTATTATTTCTCAGTATGTGGCCTAGGTATGATGTTTTTCTAACTTTTACTGTGTTAAAAAGTTCTCTTTCCTTGCCTATTCTATGCAGCACTTCTTCGTTTGAGGTATGCGATGTCCATGAAATTTTGAGCATTCTCCGGTAGATCCACATTTCAAAGGCCTCCAATTTATTTACGGTTGATGTTTTTAGGGTCCACGTTTCAACTGCATATAGAAGAGTCGACCAGACGTAGCATTTTGATAAACGTAGTCGAATTTCGAGTTTTATTCGAGAATCACAAAGCAGTTTTTTTATTTTTTCGAAAGATTTTCTGGCCTGTTCTATTCTCGATCTTATTTCTAGATCAGGATTTAGGCTGCTATCGATCCAACATCCCAGGTACTTAAATCTATTGACCTGTTCTAAAATGTGCCCATTTATTGTGCAAGGTTGAGGTACGTTTTGGTTTTTTCGGATTGACATCACTTTGGTGCCAAAATGGTGGTAAAAATGCCAACATTTCAAATAAAAAAAAAATTAACTTCCTACATGCTAATGCGTCTGAGTTATTTTAAATTTTTATAATCTTAAAATCACAGTACTTTTGCAAACCTAATTTACAATATTTAATATAAACTTTTTAATCGTTGAATGATTTAATTTGATAATATGTCTTTCTCTTCAATTTGGTGTTTCCAGAATTCATGTAGACGCAACAGTTTACGCATAATAACGTTGTAGATAAAAGCTTTCTGGGATAAAAAATTTCAATTTTGCAATAACTATTAAGTGAAAGTTCTTAATAATTTCCAAAAAATCGATTTTAAAACTATTTTTGCAATAATTTAGCAAAAAAATAACAAAAATAACTTTACAAACTCTCATTTTAATGGATTTTCTATACCTTTTCAGTAAAATTGCCTCACTTTTCTTGATGATTTACTGGTCTTCACCTTTAGTATTTAAAATAGCGAACTTACATTGTTTATAATTAAAAAATGTTGTTTAATCTTTTGTGTGTTTTGTTTATTACATATTGTTATCACCAAATTTATCAAAAGCAGTTGTTAAAATACCCGTATCAAAAAATTTTACCTGTAAGTTGCTTCACGATTATATGTTCTGAGCATGTTATCACGTTAATTAGTGATTTTTTTATTTTGTTTCTTATTAATAATCCGACACCATGTCTGTGCCAGTAGTTATTCATGCCAACAAAATATATAAACGATTCTTTTGAGAGTAAAACAGAAAATATTTTTTGTTTTAAACATAAACAATTTCACCTCTGTTATTTATTAACTGCCCTCATTTTGATAGTAATCTAATCAAGAATAAACTTACCTACAATTAAAATATTTACTTTTAAGTAATCTTAAACGGATTTAATTTTTGATAAATATATTCAACAGTCCCTAATATTATTTACCAACATCCCGTCGTCCCTAAAACTTGGCTATAAGAATTATTAAACTATAATTTTCTGTTGAACGACACAGTGAAACCCATCCAGAAATTGCACCATCGGAACATAAACAGCGTGACTATTAGTTTTGCAATCGGCTCTATTCTTTTGCACACTACCCATAGATTTTTATTGACTGATATAATTTATTCGGGAAATATTTGGGATTAGACTATTTACGTACTAGCTATTGTTACTTTTTTAATAACAAAAGAAGGCTATAAAATCTGAATCTTCCAAAGTGTTTTTTTGAAGTGGAAAAGGCTGGTTTGTGGTGTGTCATTGAAAACAGCTAAAATGATTGAACTTACAGGTATGTTTAATGCTTTTTTGTGTATAGTGTATCGAATACAATATTTTGGCGGTAAATGATATCAAAGACACATTTTATATTAAATGAGAAACTGTATTACTTTGAAATAATTTAATATTTTTGTTGGGAATAAGCCACAATTTTAGTTTAAAGTGAAGTTTATTTGAAGTTTCGATTTCCACTTTTGAAATCGTTCTCACAATACAAAACATTAATAAATTAAACAAATTTTACTTTTGCTGCTTGGTAAAAAATTCTTCTAATAATTCAATTTTATCTGACTTATTCACATTGACAATTCAATTTATGATTTTATACATTTTATACAATTTATACATTTTAAAGTTCTTCTTCTTCTTCTAATGGCGCTACAACCCTTTGTGAGTCTTGGCCTGCTTAACAATGTTCTTCCATTCTGCCCTGTCGGATACTTTCCTTCGCCACTGCCTGATGTTCATGGTTTTAAGATCCCTCTCTACGTCGTCTATCCATCTTTTACGGGGCCTTCCTCTTGTTCTGTTTCCTTGGGGCTTCCATCTCTGGACTACTTTTACAGCTCGATTATCTGGCATTCTTTCTAGGTGACCAAGCCAGTTTAGTCTTTGTGATTTTACAAATCTGACAATATCTGCGCTCTGCATTAGTTCATCCAGCTCGTGGTTCATTTTAATTCTCCACGAACTATCGCTGCATTGGGTTGGTCCAAATATCTTCCTTAGTATTTTGCGCTCAAATATTCTCAGTTGATTTTCATCAGTGGTTGAGAGGGTCCACGTTTCAGATCCATATGTGACCACTGGTCTAATTACTGTTTTGTAGATCCTCAGCTTAGACTCACGATTCAGTAACTTACTTTTCATTACGTCTTTGTATGCATAAAAGCACTTATTACCGCTAAGAATCCGTGCTTGTATTTCTTGACTGATGTTGTTGTTGTCATTTATTATTGAGCCTAGGTAGGGAAAAGTGGAGGCATATATGTAGGTATGGTTGTCTACCTTTAGATTCTCATGTTCATTCGATTTTGTGCACTCCATATATTTTGTTTTGCTTTCATTTATATATAGACCAAACGTAGCAGCTTCTCGTTTCAGTTCTATAACTTTTTCACTTAATACCCTTTTGTTGCGGCTTATTATGGCAACATCATCCGCATATGCGCATATTTGCATAGATCTTGTATTAATACAGCCGTTTATATCCAGTTTTCTAACAACAGCTTCTAAAGTTAGATTAAAAAGTGTTGTTGATAAGGCATCCCCTTGTCTAACTCCATTTTCAATATCAAAGGCCTGCGTCATATCTCCATCTATTCTCACCATAGCTTTGGAACCCTCCAGAGTCATTCGTATAAGTTTAACCAACTTATTGGGTATCCCTAACATAGATAGGTGCTTTAACATCTTTTGTCGATCTACTCCATCAAACGCCTGTTTGAAATCGATATACAAGTTGTAAATAGGTATGTTATATTCAACACATTTTTCATGTATACCTCTTAACATATGTATTTGGTCTATAGTTGACCTCTTTGGTCTGAAGCCACATTGGTATTCACCAATAATCTCCTCCGAAAATGATTCCAGGCGGCTATATATAATTCCTGATAATATCTTGTAGATGACATTTAAAACTGTTATGCCCCTATAATTTTTGCAGAGTCGTTTGTCTCCCCCTTTGTACATAGGAAGTATGATTCCCACTTTCCAATCTTCTGGGATGACTTCTAGTGTCCATATGCGGTCGATTAGTTTATGGATACGCCTCCATAGCGCATGTTCACCATTCTTTATCAGTTCTGCAGTTATTCCATCTGTGCCAGGTGCTTTGTTATTTTTTCGATGTTTTTACATTTTAAAGTAGATGACTTTAAAATGATATTTTCCATATATTTGAGTCACGTTCCTAGGACGACTTTATTGGAAGATTTGATTACATTAAATTAACTTTTTCTTACAAATACCCGTCAGAAAAATCATAGAATGTGAGTTGTCTTTAAAAAACAACCACATGGAAAAAAACCTTATGATGTGATGTTTTTTCATGATATGATCTTCTTCTTCTTCTTCTCGTAGCACTACAACCAGGGGTGGGTTTTGGCTGAATGCACAACTTGCTTCCATCTTGAACGGTCGTCCATAATAGTTGGTTCAGTGGGTAACCCCATTGTTCTTAGATCTGCCCATATATTGTCTCTCCATCACATTCGTGGACGTCCTAAGGGCCTTCTTCCTGTGGGGGCTTCCCCCCATATTAACTTGCCAAGGCGGTTATTAGGGAGTCTATGGACATGGCCAGACATAGCCATCTTAGACATTGGGATTTAATCTCTTGGACTATATTCGCTCGGTCTATACATCTGCTTAACCTCAGCATTTGTTCTCATTCGGTATTGGTTGCTGTTAATGTCGTGATAAGGTCCAAAGATTCTTCTGAGGATTTTCCTCTCAAAAAATCTAAGTTTTCTTTCAGTTTCTTTGGTCAGGGTCCACGTCTCACACCCATACATGAGCACCGGTCTAATCACCGTTTTATATATTCTAATCTTTGATGTTCGTATTAATCTTTTAGATTTAATAGTATTGTGGAGGCTGTACATACATCTGTTTGCTGCCTGAATTCTTCCTTTAATCTCTTCCGCGATATCGTTATCTGCAGTGATTGTTGCTCCGAGATATTTAAAACTCTCCACTCTTTCAATGTTACATGGGTCTATTGTAACATTTTGCCCTATTCTATCTCGTCCCTTTTGTCTGTTGATGCACATGTATTTGGTTTTCTCTTCGTTTACCCTTAAACCAGTTTTCTTTGCTTCTTCTTCTTGCAGTACCGTCTCCTATCAGAGGTTGACTACCATCACAGCAATCTTTACTTTGTTGGCTGCAGCTCTGAACAACTGTATTGAACTTCACCCATACCACTCCCTTAAATTTCGCAACCAGGAAATTATCCTACGTCCCACATTTCTCTTTCCCGAGATTTTTCCTTGGATTATGAGTCTAAGCAGAGAGTACTTTTCTACTCTCTTATGTGGCCCAGATATTCCAGTTTTTTCGTTTGTATGGTTTTTATGACCTCGCATTCCTTCCCCATCTTCAGCAGAACATCTTGATTTGTTACTCTTTCTGTCCATGGTATTTTCCACATTCTCCTGTAACACCACATCCCACCACCATTATATTTATGTCCCGGCTGCATAGGAACTTTTTCATTTTGACAAACGATTGTCTCGCTATCTCTATTCAAACCCCTAAATATTTGTAAGACGTAACTCTTTCAACTGGCTGATTATTTATGGTTAAATTCACATTGGTGTATAGCTTCTTTGTTACAATCATGAATTTAGTCTTTTTGATGTTCAGTTTTAGACCATACTTTTTGGTATGGGTGTTTATGTTTTCCATCAAAAACTGTAAATTTGCTAGGTTATCTGTTACTATTAGCGTGTCATCAGCGTATCGTATATTGTTAATTAACTCTCCGTTAATGTTCATACCAATGTTTTGCTCTAGGAGCGCTTCCTGACATATTGTTTCGCTATATATATTGAATAATAGTGGAGAAAGCACATAACCCTGACGCACACCTCGACGAATCTCAATTTCTTCGGTTAACTCATTATCAACTTTGATTTTTGCTGTTTGTCCCCAGTACAACCTGGATATGATGTTAATGTCGCGACTGTCGATGTTTTTGCTTCTTAGGATTTCATACAGCTTTTGGTGTCTAACTTTATCGAAGGCCTTCCCAAAATCTATGAAACCTACGTAGAGGTCTTGGTTTACATCCAAAGATCTTTGCATTAACACACTCAGACCAAACAAAGCTTCCCGTGTTCCCAGTCCACCTCTGAATCCAAATTGTGAATTATTTTTAAAAATATTTTCTTTTCTTTGCCTTTACCTCCAATTTATTAAAAGTCTCCTTTACATTGGTGACTGTGTTTCCCACAATGTCAATGTCATCTGCGTATGCTAGTAGTAATTTTGGTCCATTTACTGTCAGTAATTCTGTTTTAAGTTGTGCTGCTCTTACTACTTTCTCCAGGGTGATATTAAAGAGGAGAGGTGACAGCGCATCTCATGTTTCAGGCCACTGCTTATTTCGAAAGATTCTGAGAGTTTGTTACCTATCCGTACTCTGGATCTACAGCTATTCACACATAACTTAACAAGCTGGATAAGTTTTTTTGGAACTGAAAGTTCTGCCATTGCATTCCACATCTGATCCCTTTTAATGCTATCGTACGCTTGCCCGAAATCTATGAAGAGATTATGAATAGTTCTATTGAATTCCCATCCTTTTTCAAGCAGCTGTCTTAGAGTAAAGATCTGTTCTATGGTCGATCTATGTTTTCTGAAGCCGGCTTGGTATTCCCCCATGAAATTTTCAACAAACGGTGTCAGCCTACTTAATAGGATGTTCGATAAGATTTTATATGCCGTATTAAGTAGAGAGATGCCTCTATAATTAGAGCACTTGGTTTTGTCTCCCGTTTTATGGATGGGGATTATTGCACTTTCGTTCCATTTCGTTGGTATTTTCTCTTCGTTCCAGATAAGTGTTATTAGTTTGTGTATTTGTCTATGTAGAGTTTCTCCTCCGTACTTAAGGAATTCGGCCAGTGTATTGTCAGAGCCTGGAGCTTTTCCGTTCTTCAATTTGTTAATTGCTTGCAATGTTCCATCTATTTTGGGGTCCTCTACCGGTTAGTCCACTCCAAAATATATATTTTCTCCATGTTCTTCCTCTTGATGTATGTTTAGTAAAGTCTTGAAATATTCTTGCCATGTTTGGAGCAGTTCTTTTTCATTTATTATTAATTAATCATTTTTTAAATACCCTGTAGAACTTATATTACTGTAAGGGGGAAGTGAAACGAATTTAAAATTTAAAGTAAGATACGGGATGTTTTATTTAAAATATATCTTTTAACTTGCTCGGCGATATAAAACACTCTGCAATATTTTTTTGGCAGTAAAAACCAATTTTAAAATGTAAAGCATAGCTAATTTAAAATTTATTAATTGCAATAAAATAAAAATATTGAAAAAACCACTATATAATCGAATGCCTATATTATAAAATTTTCGTCAAAGGTTTTCTTATCAATAATTCATTCAAATTTTGATATTTTGTATTTGCGAATAAATTAGTCAAGGTCCCTGCAACACTTGTTCTAGTCTTGTTTTATTTGTTATGGATGTACAATCATATTATGATTGAATAAATTCTCGATACAAAAATCATATAACGTCAATAACAGTTCTCTGGACAGTTATTTGGCGTAGAACTGTATCGATGACGGTGCCGAAGATGGTGGGTGTAGAAGATAGATGTAAGTTTTTATATAATTTTTTGGATTTTATAAATGAAAAATTGTCTAAATACTTGTTATAATTTAGGTCATTCATTAAAATTTTTTCTTTGTTTAGTAATTACCAATTATTTATTAAGTAAAACTTCAAAACAAAACAAAATTAATAATGAACATTGGAGTTAGAAAGGAATTCTCTCAAAATATAACTATAAAGCATAAAAAGTAAATACAAGATCTTAAATCAATATTTGACAGAAAAGTGAATATTTATTCTTGTTTCATCAACGTTTTTGATAGTTTGAGAAATATATTAAAGAAAAATCAAAACTTGCGAAATATTATACTTAAATACTAAACCAAAATGGATTGTAATTAAAATTATAGGGTATACACCTATATACACCAAAGCAGTAAATACGTAGTTGAAAAACTTTTTAGCAATTATTTTTATTTATACATAAAAACATAATTGACCAACAAGAAAATCCGGTTAAAGTTAGATCTCTATCTTTTTTAGAAAAAAAGTTCTAATCCTGTAAAATGTATAAAAATTTAAGAATTTTTATAACCAATTAAACAGATCTCGAAAAGGAATTGACAGATCCGATCTTAGGAAGTCTCATTCGATTTGTAATTAAAACAGCTATAATACAATATAATGCTTTTTGCATAAAAAAAGAATTTTTGCAGAAGATATTTTAAAAATTAAAAATGGCGAAAAATTCACATTTTTGAACTTTCATTAATTAATTTTGCATAAACTATTGGGTGAAATTTAATATAACACAGCTCAAATTAATACTTTTTTACCCTAAGATATCGATTTGATACAAAAAAATAAAAATAATTTTGTGTCTTGGACAGCTTGGACTATATGGATTTATTGACAATTCTTTACCTGAGCTCTGCAAAACTTGCTGGTTTAGTGTTATAAATTCTACTTTTCAAGTATCCCCAATCAAAATAATCTTTAGGATTCAAATCGGGTGAACGAGGAGACAAAATGAGCTGGAGCTCCGTCTTGCTGAAACCATATCTCATTATAATTGGCTCCAAACTTGTTTCTCGGGGCAGGACCAATGTCATTTCTATGTAGCATTTCATAATTATTGCTTGTTAAATTTCCTTCTACAAAAAAAGGCTCAATTAACTGAATACTCACTATACCTGACTATACGTTTATTTCTGTAGACTTTGAGTATGGTTTTCACGTATCCAGTGCCAATCACGACTCTATTACTTTAAATTTTGGCGATTTACATTTCCAGATAGTGTAAATATTGCTTCGTCGAAAAAACATATCTTGTTAACGAAGTTCTCGTCATTTACAATGTTATTCATCATTACCTCAGTAAACTGTAATCTACGGTCGTAGTCATCTTCATTTAATTCTTGCAACAGCTGGATTTTGTAGAGTTTAAAAAAATTCTTATTCTGTAGATCATTCTGCAGGACTGCAGAATAACCTACATTAGGTATTTGTGCAGCTCTGCGTGAGGATGTATGTGGATCTTTCCTACTACTAAATGCTCCGTTTTATCAAAATTTCTAGGTCTCATTTGAGATATTCTTCATTAACTTTACTTACCATGTAGTGGTAGCACTTGTTTAGTTAAATACTCTTTCTGCCATATTTGTTTTCCCACTCTTTTAAAATTACTGTACAAATATCTCACAGTTTTTATATAAGTGTGACTAATGTTTTATCTTTTCATTGCAGTCCAGATCCTAGAAAGTGGAATGCTGTCGTATTCTTTATTCAAATCAATAAAAACTAAATGCGTTTCTAGGTTGTGCGCTAGCCTTTTATTTTTAGTTTGTCGAATACAAAAATTATTATCTATGTAGGATCCCCCAGCTCTGAAACCACTCTGGTCTTCAGTTTCTACAAACTGGCTTTCAATTCGCGCTGTCAAGATTTGTCCATATGGCCTCCCAATGCTGCTAATAACAGTAATTTCACGATAGATCTATCACCTCCTTCTGTCACTCTTCTTGAAGATATTAGTAACATATAGATGACAGGGCGTATAGATGATAAATGACCAGAGGTTTCTTAAATTTATAACAGTTGTTTGTCTTGAAATAAAAATATTCTGTATTTAGTATCTTCATGGGTCACTGATATTTTCTGATAGATTGGCTATTATTGAGAAAGTTATGGGAGAAACAAGATGTAGGCCAAGGTTTTGTCATTCCCTACATATAGTGCCAACTATTTTGACAGCAATTTTAAAGTCTATAGAAAAACATGGATGAATTTTATAAACGAAATTGTTTTAGATCGCATAAAAAATTTAATATTATATATTATATTTACGATTTAAGATCACCGGATACATTCTTTATCGCATTTACCAGGAAATTTGTTAATCAGAAGGTTACAAACTTTTAGAAACGATTTGGTATGCATGTCTGCTAATTTAATTAAGATAGTAAAATTATTTGTAAATTTCTCCTTGGGTTCTTAGAAATCCGGAAATACATTGCCCACCAGTGAAAAACACAGCTTCCAACTTAGCGCCATTTATAAAATTCGTAGAAATAATTTCAAAGGATTTAGTGTAGGGTTGGAACAAGGTCATCTCTGATACAGACTTAGAAAGAAGGAAAGATTAAGACAGAAAGAGGGGAATAGATAAATAGAGCAAATGAAGCTATGAGGTGAATAATATGTAGAAAAGCAAATTAGGAGACAAATAAAAAGTATATCTTACAAAATAGTTGTTAGATCAAGAATAACATACGCTCAGAAAACACGACTTGATACAGAAAGAACATAAAATCACAGAAACTAAAAAACTTAAAGAGTTAAGGAATGGATACATAGAAAGAGCTAGAAGTATTTAAGACAGTAGATGTGAAGTAAATAATATCATGAACAGATCAAAAAGAAGATTACAATAGAGTGACCATAAAATTTTGGTTATATGGTCAGGTTATAGGTTAAAGATCTATAAAATTTAAGATAATATTGGATGTGAAAGAGCTTAAGATACAATAAGAGGCTTGATAAGGTAGCAGGTAGCACTCTTTTACGATCCCGATAGAGGATAGACTGCTACAGGCTTGGTGTCCCTGACTTATGCTAGCCGCTAACATCCCTCCTTCCTATTATAAGGGAGTCAGGTCCTTATACCCTTTCCTGTCTTTTCCCAAATTATCCCTACGTACAAGCGGGGCGTTTTAATATGCTAAAGCCTCCCAATTGAAGATGTCCAGTATCAACACGAAATTATTCCAGATGAGTAGAGTTAGATACTCAGAATCTCACCCTGAACAATCAGTCAGCCTCATGGATTCTGAGGAAGGCAAAATTCGACTGAATCTAATAAGAAGAATTAACCAGCAATTCTTCGTATAGCTACTTACAATATAAAAACTAAAACACCCAACAACACCTCGACCAATTAGAACAATACCTCTCAAATATCAAATGGGATATACTTGGTATGTGTGAAACTTGCCTACCAGTAGAAGCATATAGAAGAGCTCGCTAGAAAGTCACATGTCTAGTCATAACATACCATCAAGAATTTTTATTCTTTATGTTACAATTAAAAATTTAAAATACGCATTGATATCTTCAAATAAAAC
This sequence comes from Diabrotica undecimpunctata, assembly GCF_040954645.1. Classification (NCBI taxonomy): domain Eukaryota; kingdom Metazoa; phylum Arthropoda; class Insecta; order Coleoptera; family Chrysomelidae; genus Diabrotica; species Diabrotica undecimpunctata. Next base: position 57,892,722 of record NC_092812.1, read on the forward strand.
CAGTTGAAAATTTCCATTTTTGCAACCTGACACCTGGTCGTAAAGTTTATTTTAATGATTTTGATCCACAGCTTTCGCTAGAAAAGAGGTATAATGTCTACTCGGAAGTGTGTCGAAAGATTTTATTGTTTTTGGAATACTTGGTACTCAAAAGGTAATAAATCTTTCAGTTTAATTGTTTTATTTATGAATTTTCTTCATAAATATATGACAAAAAGTGGTTTATTGCTGAAATTATGTCTAGTAATAACCCACTTTATGAAAGTACTAAAAACCGTTAAAACTGGCGGTTTGCTTCTTCCTATAAATTGTTGGATTGGAGCGGCAATTGGGGCATTATATATGAAAATAAAATGGCGCTGGGCCGCTCACATAGCCAGATATGATGATAACAGCTGGACACGAAGAATCCTAGAATGGAGAAAAAAGGCAAAGACAAGAAGCATTTGAAGACCTTAATAGCAGTGACAGGCAAATAGTGGATTAGATTGGGACAAGATAGAGAAATATGGAAGCAATTGAGAGAGATTTACATTCAGAAGTGAATGGAAAATGGTTGACAAAGAGAGAGACAAACTTTTTTAGTTAATAAATTAAACATTCACTATAAATAAGTAAAGTCAATAGTAGTTTTCCGGGTTATCATATGGAGAACTCGGTGGTTTTCGTTTGAAAATCTATGCCAAATGGCCCATTGTACTCACGAGGACCATCTTGAAAACGTTTCTTAAATTTATGTTTAGTAAAATATATAGAATATTGGAAGACGAAAAAAGTTATTCGCAGATGAGTTTTAGGAAAGGTCTTGGAACAAAACAAGAGCTGTTTGGGGTAAATTTCTTGATACAGCGATATCTCTATAGATAGATATACCAATAGATCAACAGTATTAACGAATAATTAATATTGCTGATCCCAAATCTTTAATGCCAGAAATGAAAGTATTGTAAGGCTCATTCTTGCGACAACTCTCCAAAATACCAAGGACAAGAACGACTTAAAAATAAAAACTAAATACTAGGCTAAATATATCTCACCCGAGACCTTCAATTTGTTAACTAAATAGTTATCAGAAAATCGTTTTAACTACGATTTTAGTTTTTTATACCTTGAAATATCGATATCGCGTATTATATTTATCGTTGCTTTTAGGATTGAATATAATATTTTCAATAGAATCGATGATTTTATGTTTAAATAAATCACCAAAAAATGTAGAGGAAAGTCGCCTAATATGGAGTACTTTTTTTAAAAATACTATTAAAAAATAGCGTAATTAATGTTAAGCACTATTTTTAAATTTTATGTTTTCTTGGACACTTTTTAAGCGATTAGTAAAAAGACGCAGCTTAAAAAAATACAAAAGGAAATAGGCAGTAAAAAAAGGTTTTCTGGGGTACCATTTACAACGTAAAATTTCAAAATAAATTCAATTATTTTTGTTTTTTGGATTAAAACTATTTATTTATGAAAATGACATATAAAAATACATCTAACAAAAAGTTATTTTTTTAAATTAATTGAAAATTTAATTATCTAAGAATAACACAATAAATCTATTTATCAGAGCAAAAGTCACAAATATACCGGTCTCTTTCACACCCAGAACATTAAACGTGAGCCAATTTGAGACAGCCCCTGACACATCACCAACTGCTCGCCTCTGACATCTTCAGAATATGGAGTTTCGCAAAAAATACAAACGGCATCTTCTTCAAACTTTTCTACGAGGTCATACTTAACTACAGGGGTCGAATCTAAAGATGAAGAACTGCTGGATTCTCTTTTACGTTTATTTGGGTTTTCCTCTGACAGTTTCTTTTTTTGTTGGGCAGGTTTACTTTTTTTTGTTTGTTTTTGAATTAATAACCTTTCTTTTAATGCCAACAAGTGGAGTACTTGTTACAATGGCAGTTTTGCCACTTCTTGTACTCTTTTTTTTAGGATATTTTTAGAATCTGTTGGAACAGGCATCAAATCTACAGGAGTAACCTGTTTTTCAGGGGTTTTTTCTTCTGGTACATTCTAATTAAATTGCTTTTCCTCTACTGCTTCTGCTTCTATTATTTCTTCATTAACTGTTTCCTCTTCCAGTGCTTCTTTATTAACTGTTTGTTCTTCTACTCTTTATTCAACTATTTCTTGCATTTCTGGGACAAAATCACATTCTTTGAATACAAGAATACATTTCTTTCGAGGGGAAACATACCAGTTTTCTTAAACCCATTAATTGTTGTATCCATGGTCGCTGCTTTTATATTTTAATCCAATTGGATACAAAGATAGATAATTTTAAAATTTATGACATACAGATTTTTAATGTAAAGTAATGTAATGTAAATTTATGGATATTATATATTTTCTATTTTTGATTTCAGTTAATAAACACTGCCATTCAAATAAGACGCCTGAAGTGGACAACCGGGCAAGAAAAAAACTTATTATGGCCAGTATATTATGCGTAATATTTATGTTAGGAGAAATCGTAGGTAAGTAATATCACCGTAAAACTATCAGACCCATTCAAGACCAAAGAAAAATTTAGAAAAAATATACACTGGTGTTACCGGATGATTACACCTATCGAGCAACATCCATCTCTCGGACCAGAGGCCCTCGGCTTGGATTATGTTGCTCTCTGGGCATAATCGTCTTAATAACACCCTCGGTGCATAAATAACTATTAAACCATTGTTTTTTAATGGATAATGAAGCGCGTATGACAGGGCAGACGTTCATTTGTACAATGAGAATTTAAAAAGAAAAAAATGTGTGCCCTAGATCTTGTTTTTTTTTTCTCTTATATACGCCACAACCCGAGCGTCCGTTCTGTCATAAGCGCTTCATTAACGATTAAAAAACAATGTATTAAAATGAAATTGGCCCAAAATAGTTGTCGGGAAATGATAGAACAAGGTCTGAACCTTTAAGTTAGGTTCTTGGTGAATTCAAAAATAATGTTTTTTACTTGTATTTTTGAGCCTTGAACATCGTAATTTTGCGTTTTTTATAACGATCAAGTTTACTATAAACACTACAAGAGACTGATTTTGTTCAAAATGATGCAAAAAATTTAAAAAAAAATTAAAAAATCCACAAGGAAAATAATTCCTGTAGCTGGCTGTATACCACGTATAACAAAAGAGGTTAGTCTTTGTATGTGGGTATATTTTATTTTATAAAAACCCTTAAAAGGGCAACATTACAAGCACGAACGTTTTCGGAACAACTGTTCCATCATCAGGTTAAAATGCAGGTTAACATGCCTGAGCCACCAAAATATTTGGGTAAAAACCCTTTAAATTGAAAAATGTTACCGAAGAATGTACATGATGTTTATAATATTATGTGATGTTTAATATTTTAATTAGATTTTACTTCAGGTAACATACACCCATGCTTAATCGAGTTCCAGTGTCCGGAGAGTAAACCTCTTCAAACGGACTACGGTTGGCAACTCGAGTTGCCAACCGTAGTCCGTTTGAAGAGGTTTACTCTCCGGACACTGGAACTCGATTAAGCATGGGTGTATGTTACCTGAAGTAAAATCTAATTAAAATATTAAACATCACATAATATTATAAACATCATGTACATTCTTCGGTAACATTTTTCAATTTAAAGGGTTTTTACCCAAATATTTTGGTGGCTCAGGCATGTTAACCTGCATTTTAACCTGATGATGGAACAGTTGTTCCGAAAACGTTCGTGCTTGTAATGTTGCCCTTTTAAGGGTTTTTATAAAATAAAATATACCCACATACAAAGACTAACCTCTTTTTTTAAAAAAAAATTGTCTGCGCTGAAAAAATTTATTGTTATAATCTTCAGTTACAACTTTTCGCCTACGCGACCTCTTGAACTTTATTTTGGGTTATCTCGTGAAAGTGATTGTGTAAAAAACCTCATGAGAATATTTCTCCGAAGGAACCCAAGCTTTTCGCCTTGTCTATTTAGTTATTTTTGATAGTTATACAAGGTGTTTCAAAAAGGTATGTCATAAATTAAATCACACACTCCGGGGACAAAAATAAATCGATTGAATCCAACTTACCTTAGTACAAAAGTGTACACAAAAAAAGTTACAGCCCTTTGAAGTTACAAAATAAAAATTGTTTTTTTGCATTATCTCCTAAACTACTTGACATATTGTAATAAAAATGGACACGTTACTTTCTTGTTCTGAAAGCATTTTTCATACAAAAGAAACAACAAAATCTAAGCGCACAGAAAAGTTTTAAGGGGGGTGTACAGCCCTAAATCCCCCAAACTTTTGAGTACGTTCAAATCAAATGAATTTTGTGGCATCATTAGTTTAACACATTATTTTTAAAACTCTTTTGCCTCTTATCACTTTTTCGAAAAACTAGTTTTTTCCTAGTTGGCCATAAAATTACAATTAGTTTCTACGGATACAATAATTACAAACAGTTTCATCAATAATAGTCAATAATTTGAAGCTATCATTTATTGTGTGAATAAAATTAATATTAAAAATTTTGATATTACAATGGCCTACACATTTCAGGAAATGGCAGATATGCATTTAACTTTGGGTAAGTTGGATTAGATTAAATTATGATTTCAGTAAACTATCGGGAATATCGTAGGTGAATGTCAAGGATATAGTGCAGCAGCCGCAAGGCGTTATGCAGTAAAATACCCCAATCGAAATACACCCGATAGACGATTATTTCTGACAATTGGTCGTCGTTTACGGGAAACGGGTACATTCCAACCGCAAGTTGCTGGCAATAATAGTGGTCGTCCAATAATGGATGCAACTGATGAAGACATTTTAGAAATCATTGAAGAACTCCCTGGAACAAGTACAATGGTAATGCTACTCAACTAAGTATTTCTCGCGTAAGGGTTTTGAAGCGTTTGAAGGATCAGCTGCTTAAACCCTATCACTTAACAACGGTTCAAGAGTTATTGGTTGAAGATTACCCTAAAAGGATTGGATTTTGCGATTGGTTGTTAATGGAAAATACTCTAAATGTTAATTTTATTAGAAATATTTTGTTTACCGACGAGGCTACCTTAAGTAGAAATGTAATAACAAACCATCATAACGAGCACATTTGGGCCGACGAAAATCCTCACGCCAAAAAGACGACTCATCACCAAAGGACTTTCAAAGTTAATGTTTGGACAGGAATTGTGGATAACAATCTAATAGGCCCAGTATTTCTTCCCAACAATTTAAATGGTGATAATTATTTGCAGTTCTTGGCAAACGATTTACAAGAGTATTTGGAAGAAGTGAATATTGCAATAAGGCAAAATATGTGGTTTCTACAAGATGGCGCTCCACCGCATTACAGTAATGAAGTACGGGAATACCTTTGGAGGCAGTATCCTGGTCGGTGGATTGGAAGGGGTCGTGACGCACCTATTTCTTGGCCACCCAGAAGTCCAGGTCTTAGCACCATGGACTTTTGCTTTTGGTTTTTTATGAAAGAGAAAGTGTATTCTGTAACAATACACGAACAACAATTGAGGGTTAGAATAATTGAAGCTGCAAATCAATTTCGTCAGAAAAATATGATTTTTCAGCGCATTCGGTTTTCCTTATTAAAACGATACGAATTCCGAAGAAAATGGGGGTCATTTTAAACATTTATTGTAATATCATATTTATAGAGGTTATAGACATTTTTTGTACTTGTTAATTCATTTAAGCCATTTGTTTAGTTGCACGTAATTTTTTAAAGGTTAATGAAAAGGGCCGTAACTCAATAAAAACTGTTTTTTGAAAAAAGTGATGATGCAAATTTTTTTTAAAAATAATGGGTTAAACTAATGATGCCACAAAATTCATTTGAATTGAACGTACTCAAATGTTTGGAGGATTTAGGGCTGCACACCCCCCTTAAATTTTTTCTGTGCGCTTAGATTTTGTTGTTTCTTTTTTATGAAAAATGCTTTCAGAACAAGAAAGTAACGTGTCCATTTTTATTACAAAATGTCAAGTAGTTTAGGAGATAATGCAAAAAAACAATTTTTATTTTGTAACTTCAAAGGCCTGTAACTTTTTTTGTGTACACTGTTGTACTAAGGTAAGTTGGATTCAATCAATTTATTTTTATCTCCGGAATGCGTGATTTAATTTATGACATCTTCTTCTTAAAGTGCCTATCCGTTCCGGACGTTGGCGATCATCACGGCTATCTTCACTTTGCTTATTGCAGCGCGGAACAGTTCAGTGGTAGTAGTGTTATACCACTTTCGCAAATTTTGAAGCCAGGAAATGCGTCTTCTTCCCGGTCCTCTCTTACCATTTACTTTCCCTTGGAGAATCAGCTGGAGAAGGCCGTAACGTTCTTGGTTTCTCATTACATGACCTAGATATTCCAACTTTTTGGTTTTGACGGTCATGAGAATTTCACATTCTTTCCCCATTCTACGCAGGACCTCCACATTAGTAACTCTGTCAACCCAGGATATACGTAAGATGCGCCTATAACACCACATTTCGAAAGCTTCGAGCCGATTCATAGATGCAACAGTCAGTGTCCATGCTTCCATTCCGTAGAGCAGAACTGTGAATATGTAGCAGTTCAATAGACGGCATTTTGTTTTTAGTGATATGTCTCGACTGTTGAAAATAGTTCTCATTCTAACGAATGCTGCTTTTGCTTTTATTATACGCTGTTTAATTTCTGTTGAGTGGTCCCATTGGCTATTTAAATTGGTGCCTAGATATGTATATTGCTCGACTCTTTCGATATTCTGTTGGTTGATTGTAAGTTGAGCGTTTAGTATTGGTTTTTTACTAATTGTCATAAATTTGGTTTTCTTTATGTTAAGAGCTAGTCCGTATCTGTTGCTGACTTCTGTTATGCGATTTGTTAATATCTGTAAGTCATTCAGATTATCGGCAAAAACTATAGTGTCATCTGCATATCTAATGTTATTCAACCATTCACCGTTTATTAGTATTCCTTTCGCACAACCGTCTAAAGCTTCCTTAAATACCCATTCAGAATAAATATTGAACAACAATGGAGACAAAATACAGCCCTGTCGTACTCCACGTTCTATTGCAATTTTATCAGTTAACTGGTCTTCTATTTTGATTTTGGCCGTTTGATTGTAGTAAATGTTTCTGATAATTCTAAGATCTTTGTTGTCAATTCCAATTTCTTGCATTAGAGTCATTAATTTGTCATGTTTTACTCTGTCAAATGCCTTCTGGTAATCTATAAAGCATACGTATATATCACAATTCACATCCCTGCATCTCTGAAATAGCACCTGTACAGCAAAAAGGGCCTCCCGTGTTCCCAGAGCATCACGAAATCCGAATTGTGTTCTTGTTAGTTGTTCCTCACATTTTGTATATATTCTTTTGTGGATGACCTTTAGAAATGTTTTAAGTAAATGGCTCATAAGGCTTATAATTCTATAGTCTTCGCACTTTCTCGCATTGGGTTTTTTTGGAAGATTTATAAAAGTTGACACTAACCACTCTTGGGGAACCACGCCCGTATCATATATACTGTTAAATATATTTGTCAACCATTTTATGCCATCATAGTCCATAAGTTTTAAGAATTCTGAGTGAAAATTATCAGGGCCTACTGCTTTACCATCTTTGGTGCTTTTGATGGCATATTTTACTTCTTCGACTGTAAATGGTGGTCCAGATTCGCAATTGGTGTTTGTTGTAATACCAGTGTTACTTCGTATATCTTCAAAAGTTTTTTCCACGTATTTGATCCAAATATCTCTTTTATGCTCTATTTCCAGTACTATGTTTCCCTGATTATCTGTCAGGAATCCAGTGTTCTTGTGTTTATATAAGCCTGCCGCTTCTTTAATCTTTTTATGGAGGTTAAATGAATCATGTTTTTGTTGTAATGACTCTATCTCTGTACACTTCGAGCTAAACCAATTTTCTTTTGCTATTTTAATAGCCCTTTTTATTTCGTTATTTATGTTGGCGTAGTAAGTAAAGGTATGTCAATTTATGACATACCTATTTGAAACACCCTGTATAGACTATAACAAAATATTTTTTTTTGTAGTCTTTTTTGTCATATTTATTATATGCATATTATATTTGTAGCCATTTTCTTCTCTACTTTTCTTTTTTCTGTTCCGAATACTTTTAAAGATTTATGATCATTTTTAACAATTTTTCAACACATATGACTATGTTTTTAAAAGTTTGAACCAACGTTATCTATGTTTTTAATGCGTGTGCCATTTTTTATTATTAAAACCGTAAGAGGAAGTAGTTTATTATGTAATATTTTATTTATAAGTTGTTGACATTTTCTGCCTCATTAATATCAGTTAAAAATGGTTAATAAATGAAGATTGGTCGAAAATGGTTGTATTGAAATAAGTCGTTCATGTATATCCAACACATGATAAATTCAGAATTTGTTTACAAACATTTCGTGGAATTATTCTATTAAGTTGTTTCGTCAACTTTAATTATCAAGATATTAAATGTTTTTACTGTCGATAGTTGAGTGTAGTGGATACACACTGCATAAATGAGAGGTTGTGAGTTCGAATCTAGGAAAGATGGAATATTGTAGTTAAAATTTTGTAAACATAGCTTCAATTTCCATTTGTCTACAGATACATGTATGTTCCAAAAGCGAAACAATTTTGAAAAATATGTTAGGCATATAACTAATATGTCTAGACAATACACCCTTACCAAGGTCTTTATAAGGAATTTTTAATTCTATAATGTAGTTGTGTCACGGTTATCACTGGATTTCACGCAAACCCTCTTCTTTACATTCTTAATTTATAATTATGGGCAACATCAAAGGAACGCAAAAAAGACAGATTATAAAGAGATTATAAATATTTTTATTGATCAACACGGTTTTTTCCGGTGAATTTTTTTATCACCTCTAATTAAATGACGTAGCTCTCACGTGCTCGCTACCCAATATTTCAAATTATAAAACGATTAAAATTATTCTTGGATACGTGGTGTGTACATATAGGCCAATCAAGTCAGCAAAACTAAGCCTTTTTTCGTGTATTGTAGTTACAAAAAGACTCTCATCGAGAGATTCATCAATTTTTTAGTGGAACTATTTTTAAATAAACAATCAAAACGTCAAACTCATTATTTTGCTCATTATTTAAAAAATAGTCTATTTAGAGATTTGACGTCAACAGATAACTTTTTCAAAAAAAAAAATATATATACAAAATAAGATATGCTAAATTAAATAAATTTATATACAAATATATTTATATCTGTATTTTTACATAGGTTAATAGTATGCCTCTTACCGCAGAAAATAAGCCACAAAATATTGAGATCCATTCAGTCAAATTACCTAGATCAGCCTCAGAAATTAGCTCATTTTTCAAAAAAATCGTAAAAACAAATTCAATTTCGCAAAAACTATTTAACCAATCTGGTCCATCTTTTGCAAACAATTTAAACGCGATAAGGCCTTCAAGTAGGTACATTTAAACAAATTTTAATACCTAATAAAAAAGTTATTAACAATATTCAAAAACAGAGATTTTGTTGATCATTTTGCCATAACGCTTTTGTTTATTAACCGATTTTAGTTTAGAATATGTCATTTTGTGTATGGTTTTTTCTAAAAAAGTTATCTGTTGACGTCAAATCTCTAAACAGACAAGTTTCTAAGTTATGAGCAAAATAATGAGTTTCACCTTTTTATTGTTTATATAAAAATAGTTACACTAAAAATTGATGAATCTGTATTCGCCCTTGGTTGGAGTGGATCTCCAAGAGAACACAAAATCGGCTAAAGCATTCTCTAACAAGTACCTCTGCAACGGTAGCAGCTTCTTGATTTGGTATCGCGTAGGCCTCAGTCTATTTCGTAAAATAATCCATGTCTACCAGGATATATTTATTTCCATCATTCGTCTCTGGAAGTGGACCTGCAATGTCAATTGCTACTCTTTCCATAGGACAACCAACATTGTACTGTTTCATGGGTGCCATCTTTTTACCAACTTGACCATTACTGGTTGCACACAGTTCACATTTCCGGCACCATCTTCTTACATCATCTTTACAGTTCACCCAATAGAACCGTTCTCGAACCTTTTGCAGAGTCTTCGTAATACCAAAGTGACCACCTGATGCACCGTCATGCAACTGACGCAATACTTCTGACACTTTACTTTTAGGTACAATCAACTGAAGCTTAGATTCTGTACCATCATCGTTCTCAAAGGTTCTATATAGAAGATCATCTTTTAGCACTAGACAATTCCATTGGCTTCAGTAAGACTTGACTTCTGGACTACATGCACTAATGTCTTGCCAAGAAGGTCTTTCACTTCGACGCATCCAATCCAATACTCTTTTTATACATGGATCATCTGCTTGAGCGTCTTGTAGCTGTTGAGGCTGCCATTGATCATTAATGACGGTGGTCCGTCCCATGGGGCACAATCGTTCTCCTAATTTAAGACAGTGATTACAATTTGCACTGCGTCTTGAATGAGCATCAGCATTTGAACGACTTTTTCCAGCCCGGTGTTTGATCTGTTCTAGCCTTCTCACTGTTGTATTATTTTCTTGCAATTTACGGCGAATGTGACCTACGTCGTTACCATTCCAACATCTGGGTTCGCGTCTCTTCGGCATTGTGTTACGAACTACTTTCCGTACGATTTCCTCTAGACGTCGTTTTGTTCGTCGCTCTCTTCAGAGGTTCGTACTCGATAGTTCCGTGAAGCTTGACTAGCTGTTTCGTGTTCCAAAGCAATGGCGAGCGCTTCATCTAAAACTTTCGGTCTTGCTAGTCGTAAAGCTTTCTGTAGTTCACTGTCTCTCAACCCATTGACGAAGGTATCTACAGCAATTTCTTCCAAAATGTTGTCTGGTACCTCTGGATAAGCCAACCGCGCTATACGAGCAACATCTGCTTCAAATTCTTGCAAATTCTAACTTGCTCGTTGAATTCTACTTCTTATTTGTACTTTGTAGACTTGTTGTAGATGGGCATCTCCGTAACGTTTGTCTAGTCAAGTGAATAAGGTCTGGTAATATTTTTCTTGGCCCTTAAGAATTGATCTTAGGATATCCACAGCATCATCTCGTAAAGCAGCAGTCAAGGAAACAGCTTTTTATTGTTCTGTCCAATGATTGTCTTCAATAGCTTCAAATTGTCTAAGATATATGGACCAAGAAGACTTTCCATCAAATGGTGGCAATTTGAATCTCATATGATGTATCGTTTCGTCTCTAGGGGATTCTTCATTCACTACAGGATCTAAAACTACTGCATTAAATAGTGGTAGCACTTTCGTATTTATTATCATGGTCTCTAATTGTTTGATCTTCTCTTCTACGTCGTTTACATTTTTCTGTATCTGATCGAATGTTCTAGAAACTTCTTCAAATTTCTCATTGTTCTGACTACATACTTCGTCGAATCTTCTAGAAACATTTTCGAGTTTCTCGTCGTTTTGTCTAGCTACTTCTTTAATAATTTGAGACGTTTCATCGAATCTTTTGGAAACATTCTCGAATTTATCATCATTTTTGTTCTAGAAGCTTCTTCGATCATTTGCGAGACATTTTCAAATTTCTCGTCATTTTTTGTAGAAGTTTCTTCGATCTTCGTTAAAACTGCTTCTTCTGCTGATTGAAAATGGAATGTCTCTGGGTCATCTCCATTCTTGTTGAGAACATTTTTCAGTCGTTCTTGGAGGATCTTCTTAGACCGGCTGCAGTCTTCATCGCGTTCTTCTAGTTGCTCTCGCAACTGTTTTACTGAAAGTTGTACTAGCAGCATCTTTGGTCAGGCACACACGTACTTTTTAAATGTTCTTTTTTTACAAAGATCACTACCGAACTACGCGGATGTTTCCCACGCACAATACTTTTCAAAAGTTGAAAAGTCTTTTTCAAAAGTCACTGCTGAATTTATTTTTAAATCTCACACCGTGACACCACTATAGCGAGATTAAATTAAACGAGCGGTTCTAATTTATGTAAATATATTTATTTATAAGTTTACGGTACGATAGTATCTTAACAACTAACTTTAACTCCTAAAAGGTCTGCTTATATATACAAGTTATTATGTACTAGAATATTCTGTAGTAGTCCACCTCTAATGTTTGTTTGGCGGGACGAACTCTCCCGCGGTCGATAGTTCCGGTTGCTTCTAGAAGGACAGATCATCCTCCTCTCGAGATGCAACCATTATATGGGCTACGCCGAATGCATGTTCGTAACACTATTTTTAAATTTTTTCAATACTTCTTTCCTAATTAGAAGTTTTCAGTTTTGTTTTCTTGAAACGTTATAAAAAACGATTCATTTGAAACCTTCTAAATTAAATTTGGTTGATAACTTATTTAAACAATTGCGAAAAACTGTAAAAATTTGTAGGAGCAATAAACACATAAAATAGGCATAACTAATAACAAAAGTTACATAAAAATATGTCCTTAAACACCCTTAAGGTATAGCATTTTTCACATAAAAATGCTTGCATGTCATTCAAGATTTACGACGTCAGAACCCCACAGCGTTGCCAAAACATCAGAATAGTTAGTAAGTGAGGAATTTTTAAAATGTCAACTATTTGTCAAACTATTATATTAACAGTAAATACACTTAGTTTTAAGACTACTGCAACACACTAAAATACATAAGAAAACATTTTAATACAAAATTATATATTCTAAATTTTAAACTTACCTCTTTTAGGGCTGTAATAGTAAAGACGTCCCGCCATTATTTCTTGTTCAAAATTATCTATCTTATATGAAAGCTTATCAGCTTTCTACAGACTATTTACATATTTGTTTTGACATAGCACAATCACAATACACAACAATAATTAGTTTTTAAAGCTATTAATCTAAATTTAATATGTATTTATAAATATAATTTATTAATATATATTATATTATGACCAAATTGTGTAAGAAATCAAAACATAAACAAAATTCTTACTCTAAAAAAGCGGCAACACTTTATACACTTTTGCCACACGCTGAACTGTCAATAAAATTTTAAGTATTCCGGTATCAGTTGCGTACAATTATCTAATCTATTTAATTAAAATTATTATTTTGTGCAATATTAGACTTGAAGAGTTATTTCATAAAATTTATATTATTTATAATAACAAATGTTTTTGGTTATTTAATCAATATAATTCTAAAATTTTCAATATAATGATGATTACATTTTTCTGATTATTACACCATGTTGACGCCTATGAAAGATCGAACAGTTCCGTATGGGTTTCGTATTATTAGCTGTGTTAGAAACATTTGAACTCCAAGGTTGACGTTCTGGAAATTTTAAATACAAGTGACGTCACTTTGTATAAATCGTGACGTGCAAGTGTTTTACTTTGAAAAATGGTATATTGATTTAGCTGGCAATTTTTCACAAATTAAAAAAAAAGTTGTTCTAGGACCATTTGTGACCGAGATAACCTTTTTTTCAGAAATTCACCATTTATATATTTATTCATATTAAGAAATGAAACTGTGCGAATACGACACTCAATACTTATAATTGAGAATTACTATTATAAAAATTGAAAATAGTTCATTTTCGACTTCGACCTTAACGATTTTATCTTTTAAAAGGAAGAGTATTATATTAATTAATTTGTACTATATTTTTTAGGGGGATATTTATCAAACAGTTTAGCAATAGCATCAGACGCAGCTCATCTTCTAACAGATTTTGCCAGTTTTATGATTTCCCTATTTTCACTCTACATGGCCAACAGACCTTCAACGAAAAAAATGTTATTCGGTTGGTATAGAGCCGAAGTTATTGGTGCTTTAACTTCAGTACTCCTAATTTGGGTTGTTACTGGCATCTTAGTATATATGGCCGTACAAAGAATCATTAACAAAACTTACGAAGTCGATTCCAAAGTTATGTTGATTACCTCTGCTATCGGTGTTATTGTTAATATCATGTAAGTATCTAGAATATATTTTTTGTATTAACATCTTTAAGATTATTTGCATGTTTCTTAAATTATTTGTGTATTTATATAATGTGTGTTTATCGTAGGTAATGTTTTTGTGTATTCTGTGTTGCATATGTATTGCATTCATCACACAATATACAAGCTCATAAAACAATAAAATACTTACAAAACCGTCAGAATTTGATATTCTGAGTGTAAAAACACAAGATAGACATATTTAAAAGACGTCATTTTGAAGGTTTTTATATGACTTATAAGTTTCTTGATCTCAAATTTGTTTCAAATGCTTCATTTTTTGCTGATATACGAAAAAAGCTAAAATTGACCATTTTTTGACCTTAATTTATTAATAACTAATTAAATTAAAAAATAAGTTCTTTTTATAGAGGTTCACACAACTCGAAACAACTACTGTGGTTTGCCTAGAAGGGACAGTGTCACAAACATTGTACTTTTTTGTTTATATCCCTGAACTAATGACTAATGACATCTCACCACATATCTATGTAGTTTAATTTCCGGAGAAATTGTATTCGTACAGGGATACAAAATTTATTTTCTCTGTAAATAAAATATTTGAAAAACAATTTTGGTGCTTATCAAATTTGATCAAATCTCTTCATCATGTTTTCACAAAACAAGACACGCCGTTTTTGGTCTCCTGCTAAAATATGCTGAATGCATTGAACGTGATAAGCCTGCACAAACTTATGATAGTCAAAAAAACCTCCTCCTTCACTAGCAATACAGCCAACTTATCCTAAAAAAAATTCATACATTCATACATTTATTTAGCATTCATATAAATTGCAGTAACAGTATACGGTACATTTGGCTGTTACTGTTTTACCAGAAAACGTTTTTAATTCTTTAATATCATGAACAATTTCTGGATGACGTTGATCCTTAATTTTAAGTGGTCTGTTAAAATTGCTAGTTAAAGTTACAACTAATACTGTCTATCTTGTAGAATGGGTATAACTTTACACCAACATGGACACACTCACAGTGGTAGCGATGGTGGACATCACGGGAAAAACGAGGAAAATATTAATGTCAGGGCTGCTTTCATTCACGTCTTGGGCGATTTCCTTCAAAGTTTTGGAGTTTTCGTAGCTGCTATCGTAATTTATTTCAAGGTAGGCAATAACTTTGCACTACAAAGTGTTACAATATAACATTCAAATGTATAAAAATCGTAGTATTAAAATTTGCGTTAGAATTAAGATAAAATCTTTACTAAACCTAGACAAAATAAAAATGTAGATAGATATAGTTTTTGCGTTACTTTTCCTATCATTCTACTAGGAAATTGTTGGTTTTATCACAGAATACTAATCACAACAAGAAGCGAAAGCTTTGTCGGAACCTTTGATGTTGGGAGGACAGAAATTCAGAGTGACAGTGGCAATAAAACTATTCATTCGTACACGAAGAAAAGTAGTGAGGAAGTCGTTCAAAACTGTAGTCAAATGATAGTTAGACTGAGAAATGAAGTAATCATTTTTAAGTAATCTGTTTTGTATGAATTTTATTTTTTCTGTAAAATTTAATATAACTTATATATCAATTCTGTACTGATAATTAAAAAGTTGTTAAGTCAAAAATATCGATTTGTTTTTTTTTAACAAACAAATTAACGTATTAAAAGTATTTTAGTACGTTAAAAAACCGATAAAAATCGATTGAATTTGAGAGTTAATTTCAAAATAGAGATGAAAAGCAGTTGATTTCTATTACTTTTTATCGTTTTTTTAAGGTTAATAAAACACTTCATCACTCAAAATCTATATTTTGACTCAAGACTTTTTTACTTATCAATACAGAATTATACTTTTGAAATTTCTATTAACTTTGTCTTAAGTTGCTGACTTTTTTTGTTTCCTGTTGAGGAATTTCTTTGAATGTGAATATCTATTAACCTCCAACACCACGATATTTTCGCTGCGCGTAAAAACTCTGCAGCTGCGGCTAGAATGACTGTATACCCCTTAGATTTCTTTCTATGCATCTGAGGTCTCTGAAACTTCTGGTTGTATTGTAGTAAATTCAACTCGTCAGGACATATCAAATTTATGGTAGGAAAGGGTAAAAAGTTGTAATAAAACAGAATAATAAAAATTTATTGTAATTAATATACACGTATACCTCTTCGATTTCTCTTTCTGTGCGTCTGAGGTCTCTGAAACTTCTGGTTGTACAGTAGTACATTCAATTCGAATGGATATATCACATTTGTGGCAGGGAGGGGTAAAAAATTGTAATAAAAAACAATAATAATAATAGAAATTTATTGTAATTAATACTAATAATAATGTTTATTTAGGAAGCTTAGATTATAATATAGATTTACAAAAAATAAGCATGCTGAACACTAAATAAACTAGGGATTTGTTAAAAAGTTTGTCAAACATTTAAAAAAAATTAATTAAAGATTTATCGTCTTCCTTCTGTTTGGAAGACATATATGCTTTTTTTGCATTTGCACGCAAATTTTTTATTTTTAACCTCATTTTCCTTTTTCTGGGTGTATCACCAGACAACTTGGAGGGGGTTTGTGTTGCAGCTGATGTGAAACATTGTGGAGTATGGGGCCTATGTGGAGTAGACACTTCTTGCCTATTAACATCAACATCTGAAATATAAAAATATATTTAATAACCAAATAACATATAAATGTTCAAAGTAGATATGTTAATGCTTATTAGTGATTAGTTGAATGCATAATACAGTTGTAGGAGCAATACATAAAATAACCTGTTACCAGAAACTCTTCCATCAAAGTATCAGGTATAGTACTATGTTTGTCATCATTAATGGCAACTTGCTGTACATTATATATTTCAGTTGTACCTAAAATTATGACATAAATATTACTCAGTATGTAACCATAAGATATATGTTCTTAATAAGGCTGATAAAAGATCATTCAATTTCACAATCCAGATCTTGTTTATATTATGAAAAACAACAAACAACTTTGTATATAGTTGTAAGTAGATACTGATTTTTATATGACTTTTATAATAAAGCACTATAATTGTGAATAAATAAAAGTATCTACCTTCCAGCCTTATGACTTTCTTTAATGGTTCGTCTGTGTGTTCTGAATATTGGCTGTGTGAGAAAATCGTTGGATGTGCTTGTTCAAATAAGGTCTTCCTTGTGTTTCCTTTGGACATGTACACCGGTTCAAAATCTTTCTCGCACATTTTATAATTAGTATGTAATTCAGCATGCTTGGAAAGCAGATCATACCTATTGGCTGCTTTCAGCCATAATTCAGCTCTAAAAAAAGTGTATTTAACTAAAATATAAACATTCAGACAACACTTGTAATACGTTTGAATTGAAAATTTAATTCTTTTACCTGCTATGATCAGTCGGTATTGAAAAGAGACTAATTCCTTCACCAGTTTTCGATGGGCACCCACGAACAACACAATAAAATCCTTCCTTTCGTGCAGCCATCACAATAAGTTTATTACACAAATATATTAAATTAACTTACTAACTAAATAACTAACTAAAACTAAAATACTAACTAAATTAATTATATTAACTATTAAAAAACAAACACCAAACACTTCTCAATACATAAACAAACATGACATCAAAACTACTTAAAACATGGCGGATTTCGCACATGCGCAAAGAAATTTGGATTGCGAAAAAGCCTTCCGTTTCGCTTCTTGTTGGGATGGAGTATTCTGTGGTTTTATCATTGGCGACTTTGATAATTCTAAATTGAACCTAGTTGCATTTTAGAAATGCCTTTTTACATTTTAAAAACATATATTCTTATATCTCTGTAATATTGCTATTTCAACTGTATTTAGTATCAGTATAATTTTATTTTTTATATTCTTAAGTAACACAGAACGTTTCTACATTTTAGCCAGATCTAATGATCGTGGATCCAATTTGTACGTTCTTGTTTTCCGTTTTGGTCGTTATAACTACCTTTGCCATCATCAAAGACGCGTTGTTGGTTTTAATGGAAGCATTACCAAGAGGAGTTAATTTCGAAGAAGTTATGAACACATTGCTGAGGATTGAAGGAGT
Organism: Diabrotica undecimpunctata; assembly: GCF_040954645.1. NCBI lineage: Eukaryota > Metazoa > Arthropoda > Insecta > Coleoptera > Chrysomelidae > Diabrotica > Diabrotica undecimpunctata. Next base: position 57,910,733 of record NC_092812.1, read on the forward strand.
TAAAAGGGTTCATAATTTGAGAATTTGGGCTTTGAGTTTAGATAAAATAGCAATGTCAGCCCACATAGCAATAAGTAAGTAATTGAAATAAACGAAAAGTTGAAAAATATTACTAAAGGTTTAAACTTTTAGTAAATGTAATCTTTTATATAAAAAAATAAAAATTGAAGAAATTGTAATTGTATGTGTATGAAATGGCACGATTTCTTTCGTTGAAATATAATCATCATAGCTAAGTCATTGTTTAATTGATTTTAATTTTTTAGGTTCAGGTACCAATCCCCAAAATGTGTTAATGGTTGCTTCAAAAAATATTCATGAGAAATATAACTTTTTCGAGATGACCCTTCAAATCGAAGAATTCCAAGAGGCAATGGAAGATTGCACACAATGCAGAAATCCCTAATTCTCAACTTATTTATTTTTAGTGTGTATTTATTCTGATATTTATACGTTTTTTAGAGAAAGATCTAAACAATATTATAGATCAATAAATCGTTTCTTTTTGTTTTTTTTTTCAGCTTTTTCCGTTAACACCATTTATCCCTTTCTCCTTTCTTGTTTTAATTGTATTTAAAATTTCTATTTCTTTATTCATCCTTCTCAGAACCTCTTTGTTTTGACGTGTTCTATCAAGATTCCATTCCATAAAACAAAGTCGAAAAAACATAGCACCTCGCCAACCTAACTCTTAGTTCCAATTTTAAATCCCTTGTACATAGCACTCTTCTCATTTTGTTGAAATTTGCTCTAGCCTTTTCTATTCTGATTTTGATCTCCTGACTAATCATTTGTGGAGTTAATCATTGTTCCCAGATATGCATATTTGTCCACTTGTTCGACGTTGGTTCCGTTTATTAGAAGATTCTCGGTATTTCTTTGAGTTTTCGATATTCTCATAAATTTAGTCTTCTTTACGTTCATTGTTAGATCGTACTCTTTTCCATACTCCGCTATTCTGGTCACCAGTCTCTGAAGATCTTCAATATTTTCGGCTAAGATCATAGTGTCGTCCGCATATCTAATGTTGTTAATGAGAACTCTATTTACCTTTATTCCAGCTGTTTCACCCTCAGGAGGTTTTTTCAGGATCTCTTCAGAGTAGGCATTAAAGAGAATTGGCGACAATATGCATCCCTGTCTCACTCCATGTCTAATTTCAATTTCTTCGGACAGCTGTTCGTTAACACGTACTTTTGCTCGCTGTTTATGGTATAAATTTGATATGATCCTGATGTCGTTGTAGTACATCTTCTTTGATTTTAGGACATTTATTAATTGTTCATGTCGTACTTTACCGAATGCTTTATTATGGTCAATAAAACATGCGTATATATCTTGATTAACGTCCAGTCATCTTTGTATCAGTATATTAAGTGAAAAAAGAGCTTCACGCTTTCATAGGCCTTTGTGAAAACCAAATTGTGTATCATTAACGTCTATGTCCAGTTTGTGATATATTCGGTTATGGATAACTTTTAGTAGTAACTTTAGCACATGAGACATCAAGCTAATGGTGCGGTAATCGCTGCATTCTCTTGCGTTTTTCTTTTTGGGGAGACAAATAAAAATCGACGTTAACCACTCTTTGGGTAATACGTCTGAACGTTCAAGAGTGTCACTAAAACGCCTTTGGTTCAAGAGTGTCACTAAAACATCAATGTGCTTCTCATCTAGAATTTTTAGGATTTCTATAGGAAGCATGTCAGGTCCGGGACTTTTCCCACTCTTCATTGTTTTTAATGCGTGTAATATTTCTTTTCTTTTGTAATGTATGGACCTATTTCTTCTGACGTAAGTCTATGTGCTCAAGATCTCCTCTTTCATCATCGAACAGTTCGTCGATATATTCTGAGCTTCTGAATTTCCCTTAATCCATACGAATTTAACATCATGGCAGATGTGCATTTAACTTTGGGTAAGTTGGATCAGATTAAATTATGATTTCAATAAACTATCGAGAATATCGTAGGTAATGTCAAGGAAATAGTGCAGCAGCCGTAAGGCGTTAATAAGCGTAGGGGATAGTATTGTATCCCCTATAAACAATGTTGTGTTTTATCTTCAATGTTTTATCTTCAACCTAGAATATAGGTTTCAGATAGAATTGCAATGTCAATAGAATTAGAATACAGAAATTATTTAAAAGCTTGGGCATTAGATACAGTAGAACGATTATTCCATTGAATTAAATTTAAATTATTTGAACTATTATGAGCCGTTGGATGTGGATTCATTTTCTTATAAATTAGAAATGTGTTTTTTGATTAAATTTTTTAAGTTGGGAATATTTAGAAAACAAAATAATTGCAAAGGAATACGAGCCCCTTCCCATATCAGTTGGCCCACCAATGGAATTTGCAGTTTAAGTCGATTAACATAAACAAATTATACTCTGCTACTCTGCTTTATAAGTTCCCATATTAATTAATATGGCATTTTTATTAATATTTATTAAAAATATTAACTTTGTGGTTATTTATTTATTTTCAACAATAAAAAAATTTCACTAAACCCTGGCTATGCTATCTAAAAGGAACAAAAAAAGAATAGGGTAAACCATGGTTGAATCAGTTCTTTGTTATGGCTCTGCAAATCTGAAGAGAAGATTGTTTGCAGTTGAAATGGATTACTTGAGAAGAAGTGCTAGAACATCAAGGCTGGAAAGGAAGACCAACGAATATATAAGAAATAACATGAATGCTATAGAAACGGTCATTGACAGAATAGAAAGAAGAGGTTTAAAATGGTTTGGACAGCTATTGAGAATGCCTGACGAACGTTGGCCCCAAAAACTTCACAGATGGAAGCCCCCTGGAAGAAGAAAAGAAGGTAGACCTCAACGCTCATGGAATGAAGGAATTAGAAGAGCGATGGAATCGAGAGGTTTGGAGGAGGAACATGCCTTGAACCGAGAGGATTGGCGGGGGAGAACGGGAATCCGTCTCCAAAAGGTATTGTACTTACAAGTTGGATCCTGTAATATACGAGGCGTGTTTTTTTAAAAAGGAAAGCCTGTACCTTAATCTACTTTTCTACATAATTTCCGTGAATATTGAGGCACTTGTCATAACGTGGCACCAGTTTTTAAATACCCTCCTGATAAAATTCTGCCGCCTGACTTGTTAACCACTGCGTCACAAATGTTTTGACTTCGTTATCGTCTTGAAGACGCTGACCGCCCAGGTGTTTCTTCAAGTGCTGGAACAAATGGTATTCGCTGGGCGCCAGATCAGGCCTGTATGGAGGATGATCTAGAGTTTCCCATTTAAATGATTTGATGAGATCATTGGTCTGATTAGCCACATGTGGACGGGCATTGTCATGCAGCAAAACGATACCCTTACTCAACTTGCCACGTCTTTTGTTCTGGATTGCACGACGCAGATTTTTCAATGTCTCACAATAAGACGCTACATTGATTGTCTCATTACGAGGCACAAACTCCACTAGCAATACTCCTTTTCTGTCCCAAAAAACTGTGCACATGATTTTCCGGGCAGAAATTGTTTGCTTAAACTTCACTCTTTTGGGTGATGATGAATGTCGCCACTCCATGGATTGTTGTTTCGATTCTGGTGTGACGTAGGCCACCCACGTTTCGTCACCAGTAACAATTTGGTCTAAAAAATCTTCACCTTCACTGTGGTACCGCTCAAGGAAAGTCAATGCACTGCCTAAACGTTGGGTTTTGTGCAAATCCGTCAACATTTTTGGAACCCAATGTGAACACAATTTCCGGTAATTCAAGTTATCGGTAACAATGCGATACAAAACACTACGAGAATACTGAGGAAAGCAGTCGGACAATGATGAAATTGTAAAGCGTCTGTTTTCTCTCACCTTTTCATCCACTTTCTGCACCAAATTTTCAGTAACGACCGAAGGACGCCCACTCCGTTCTTCATCATGCACATTTGTGCGGCCATCTTTAAATGCTCTCACCCATTTCCTTACCATTCCATCACTCATAATGTTTTGTCCGTAAACTTCAACGATCTCACGATGAATATCGATCGGTTTTACGCCTTTAGCACTAAGAAATCGTATAACAGCCCGTACTTCACAATCAGCGTGACTCACGATTGTTGGAGGCATCTTAAACACTGGAGTAAACAAGTATACAATGAAGAATCAGACTGTAATGGCGTCAGTGCGTAGACAAGAGATGTAGGTAACCAGCGTTCATGCGCGGAACGCCGACCGTAGCGCTGCGGCGGCGGAATCGCAAAACGGTACTTACTTAAAAAACATGCCTCGTATATATATATATATATATATATATATATATATATATATATATATATATATATATATATATATATATATATATATATATATATATATTCTATGCGTTTTTATTTTAAATTTATTATTATTCTATTTTTAATCAATAGTTTTCATTACGTTATAAAATATTTTCTACAATTAGGAAATTCAAAAATGTTGTTGCATTGATGCATTTTACTTCTAAAATTTACGCTGCGCTTTTATTTTTGTTCTTTAAAATTTAATTTTCTTATCAATCTAACGTTGGGTCAACTGAAATGGGAAGGGGCTTGTATACCGTACCGACTATCGTAAAGCATAAACCATGGCTCACTGACAGTACTTGGAATAGAATCAAAATGAACTTATTTTAAAGTGAAATCGTGACTTACTCAATTTTACCTTTACTAATTATTGCAATTAGTACAATACATCTTTCCAGTAAAAGTATAATTGTCTACATTCTTAATATTATTTTTTATTTGCTAAGAAGAACATTGCTCTGACTATTAATTTCTTATAAAACTTTTCCACTATAATGTTTTGACGTCTCTGTATTTATTTCTGTATCAATAAAAGTGCACAAAAATATCGATCCTTGTTTCGCTTAATGAAGGTATTTTCCATTTCAAGTAAATATTCAACGCGTAGGTTGTCTCTTTACTGTAACATCTTTTTTTTTTTCAAGCATAGGAAAATTTATTTCACATATTCTTTTGAAAGACATTCGTTGAAAACTAAGGCTTCTCACAGATTTATAAAAAACAAACATTTTTCATTTTATTTCTAAATAATATTGATCTTCCATCTACAACGCTAATACTATGTTTACCTAAACTTATATGGAATAAACCCAGTGTAAATTTAACTCCTTTTTAATTAATATCATTAGTATCTACCAAATCTCTAATTTATTGAAAAAGCCTTTAAAAAATTAATTAGTTAAACATTTTTGACGAAATTTTCTACACAGATGCTTATAATAGGTCCCATATAGCTTAAATCATGCAGCTGTTGGATGTGCTGTGACTTCAAATATAAATCTAATCAAATCTTGTACTTACCCACGCTTTACCTGGGTACATCCTGGAGAGCAGGGCCGCCGCTAAGGTATTGGCCGCCCGTGCGCAACTTAATATTTGCCGCCCCCCTTCCAACACTTTAGACATTACTTTACTTTACTTAATCAGTAGACCCATTTGTACCTTTCGGTGTTGGGCCGTTTAAAATACAATTCATTACATTACACTATTTGACAGTCTTCTGAGGTGTCCTAGCTCTTAACAAACTTTCTCCATTCCTTTCTATTGGATGCCATCTGTGTTGCTTCCTGCCAAGTCTTACCCTTACTCGTAGTATCTGCGAGATGTCACTGTTCCATTCTTTAATGGGTCTTCCTCTTCTATTCTTCCCTATTGGTTTGGCGTCCCACACTCTTTTAACTTGTCTATTATTGTCCATCCGGGTTAGATGTCCGAACCATGCCAATTTTTTCTCTTTGATTGACTCGAGTATCGGTTTGATTTTGAGTCTTTCTCTTATTTCTTCATTTCTGATTCTATCAGTTCTTTTTACTCCTATCGTTCTTCTGAGGTATTTCATCTCTGCTGCCTGAATTCTGCTCTGATGTCTTTTGTTTAATATCCAATTTTCTGCTCCATATGTCACTGTAGGTCTATATATTGTTTTGTATATTGTCATCTTGGTCTTTGTTGATATTTCTTTGTTATTAAGGAATCCTCTATTTAGTGCTTGGAATAGTTTTCCTGTGTTTTCCATTCTGTTGTTAAGATCATCCTCGATGTCTCCTTTGTTGTTGATTACTGTTCCTAAGTATTTGTATGAATTTATCTGTATTATTTTTTGTTGGTCTATCATTACTTCTATTTGATCTTCCGTCCCTTGTTTCCTTGATATTTTCATTATTTGAGTCTTCTCTTTGTTTACGTTTAAGTTGTATTTGCTTGCTTCTAGGTTCCATTTCTCTAAGTTGTATTTCAGTTTTTCTGCAGTTTCCGCAATTAATACTATGTCGTCTGCAAATATACACATCTCAGCATTTATCATTTGCATTCTGTTCCAACCGATGCAGTATTTCTTGAATGTTTTCTTACATTCTTTCACTATCTCATCTATTACATTTATGAATAGTACTGGGCTGAGACTTCCCCCTTGTCTAACTCCTTGGGTTGTTTCAAATGGTTCTGACTGTATATTTAACATTCTTACTGTATTTGTTGTTTTCATGTATATACTTTTTGTTGCTTCTATCAGTTCTTCACTTACTTTTTTCTTCTTTAGGCTTTCCCATATATCTTTTCTTTTGACTGAGTCGAATGCTTTTTCCATGTCTATAAAGCTCAGATGTATTTCTTTATTTTTCTTTAAGGCTTTCTCTATTACTTGTTGCATGGTGAATATATGGTCTTGTAAGACCATATTTAGACATACATACTATTATTTAAAGAAATGTGCAGAAGATGCATAATAATAATAATAATTTGTAAATAGATAAATACTTACTTGAACATTTAGACTAATCTCCATGATCCAACGTCCATATATTATCCTAATGTATACCCTAATATCCTAATATCTTATCCTAATATCATAATTTAAACGTCCATTATCCTAATTTAATAACCATGGTCCAACGTCCAGATTATGTAAATTCTAATATCCTAATTTAAACGTCCATTTAATTAAAATAAACCGTGAATAGAAACATAAACACATAAAAAAACTAAAAACGCACTTTTCGGGCTTTCGTCTCGAAAAACTTTTTGACAATATCTTTAATGTCCAATGTCACACACACTTCATGTTCTATAGATAACATTGCAGAAAGCAGAAACATATCTTACTACAATTGTTATTTGTTCTACGTGCGCCCCAATGTTTTTTCTCCATTTCATATAATTTTTGATGAGCAGAGTCAACTGTTAATCCTTTTTTAATGTTGTAGATAGTTCAAACAGTTTTTGAGAATATTTTATATGAGCTGCACCGGATTCATGTCTTTTTAAAATAATAGCTAAATGTTGCCAGTCACTTACCCCATTAATTCCACTAAGTAATTGTCGGCTGCTGTCATCACAACAAAACAGTTTACAAGGTGCACAAAAAACACTATTTAGTGATAATGAGTAAAGTAACCACGGGCGATCAATTTGGCCTTGATTAAGTAATGTGCGATAATAATAAGTTTCTGAAAATTTCCTATTATTTGTGTCTCTGGGGAAGTTAATTTTTGTAATTGTAATTTGCTGAGGAAAATTTTCAACAACAAATTGAACTTCACTTGGATCATCTGAAACTAAGTATATGCTGGAGCTTCCTACACTGCAATCCAGATTAACTGGAACATTAATTGTTGTGTCTTGGTTGGTGGTTTCAGGTTCAGGCGTTTCAGCATCAGCACTCGCACTATCGCTATTATTGTCATCAAATCCTCCGTCTCTATCCGCAGGAATATTCAATTGTTTGGTACTTTTTTCTATGGTTTGGACTTCGCTTGAAGTTGAAGGTCCTAAATTTATATCCGAGTCTTCTATATTTTCATGTATGTTTTTCATCAAAAATGGTTCCAGTGCACCGCTAAGTTTTTTTTCTCCTCAGTTTTTGCCTCTTTTATCTTTCTATATTAAAAAAATGAAAGTCTTATTCTTTTTCTTTCGGACATTTTGAAATTATCACTTAAGAACGAAGCCGGGCGAATTTAACAAAATAAATCCTAAAACACTGCAAATAAGTTGTCCAAATAATGTTTCTTCAAATAATATGTAGCCGTAACGCGTATACGAATAAAATTGCTATGATCTCGACGTTACTTCCAAATTCAGTACCTACTGTGCAAAAGAAACGGGTACACTACTATATTTTACAAACAAAATCGTTTATCAAACGCGTGTCTAAATTCATAGAATTCTCAACTAAGACTGAACATAAGACATAATAACCCATCTATAAACATAACCATAGGAACAATATTATAACAGAAACTTTACAACCACTTGCCTAAATTCTTGTAAAGTATCTACGTGTGAAATATCAAATATCTGAAGTCCGAAAGCCGCCAGCCGCTTTGAATTAAAAAGTATTCCCGAAACTGCCTTATGACTGTACCTGCAAAAGGGCGGCAGTTCATACAATAAATAATATTTTCTGACATTTTTTTAGATTAGGATGAAAAAAAGAATTATACATGATAAATGAAACGCATTTAAGTATTATCACGTACTGAATAATTATTATTGTTTGGAATATTAGAGTTCACAGAATTATCTGAATCATTACTATTTAATTATTTGAATTTATTTTCGTTTTAAAAAAGTGTTATCATCAGTGGACTGCTTTTGGCCGCCCGTGTGCGATGCACACTTGGCACACATGGTAGCGGCGGCCCTGCTGGAGAGCTCTCTTTATTCTCCTAATAACTCATTTCCAGGAAATAAAAGAAAATATTGTTCATCCTATTCGTCTAGTACTTTCCTCATTATATATTCAGAATATATGTTGTATAATAATGGTGATAACATGTCCCTGTCTTCCTTTTTTTTTTTGAACGCATTTGAATATATTCCTCGAACTTTGGCTGAGTTTTTATCATACATATTTCTTATTAGGTTAACTAGGTGTTAGGTACTCCGATATTTCTATTTATACTCCAGAAGGGATCCCATTTTACTCTTCGAGTCGAAATCCTTTGTGTAATCTACGAAGCAGATTAGCATTGCTATATTGTGTTCCATCCCTTTTCCTATTATCTGGTGTTAGTATCTGCTCACCGTTCCTTTTCCTGGTACGAATCCGCTTGTTTGTTTTCCCGAATTGTTCTTCGGCTATCCTGTGATCCATATCCATACTACGCAGCTGTATAAGCCCAACGATCAGAATTTTCATTTCCTTCGACTCCAGAATTAGAGAGAACCCATAGGAAAACTATTTTTGATTCTGATTGACGAACATTGCGTAATATTTCTTTGATTAATATGGTTATTGTGTTGTTAGTAAAGGTTTGATGTACGAGTCTCAGTAAATTGGGTGAGTCAGATATTATTAAATAGTGTTTGGTTGGTACTCTGGAAATGTATTTTAACGCTTGTAATATGGCATAAAGTTCTCTATTTAAGATACTGTATGAACTGAGAAACAAAACTACTCATACAAACCAGATCAAATAGACCGGTGCAACAACACTTTATTGACGATATAGAACATGTAAATAGATTCACATACCTAGGAATGGATCTGGTCGCAAGCAATGAAGAAGAACCGGAAATAAATAGAAGGCTTGTGCTGGCAAATAAAGCCTATTTCGCGATGGGCCACATATTCAAATCGCGAGACGTACACCGGAAAACAAAACTCCGGGTCTATAAAACAATAATCAGGCCCATAGTAAGTTATGGTTGCGAAACATGGGTGGTGACACAGAAATCTGCCAATGCATTAGATGTGTTTGAAAGAAAAATATTACGTAGGATCCTGGGCCCAATAAGTGAAAACAACAACTGGCGAATTAGGTACAATAGAGAAATATACGAGCAATATAGCGAACCAACTCTAGCACAACATACTAAACTGCAGAGATTACGATGGGCAGGGCACGTGGTCCGCATGCATGAGAATAGAATCCCCAGAAAATTATTAAATGCAAGAGTGCAGGGAAAAAGACCTGTTGGAAGACCTAAAAAGAGATGGGAAGATGAAGTCGATGAGGATGCCAGGAACTGCCTGGGAACGCGTTCATGGAAAAGAACAGCGGTAAATAGAGATGGTTGGAGAAGCCTGTTGAAGGAGGCCAAGGCCCGATTTGGGCTGTAGCGCCATTGGATGGATGGATGGATGAACTGAGAAGCTTAAATACATATTTGGTATCGTTGTTTATGAATACTGCTGCTGCTACGCCTTGGGAAGGCTTAGATAAATCTGTGATGTGGGTGTAATTTTTGTAAATGGAGACTATTTGTTTATTAATGTTACTGCATTAGCTATCAATGTGTGTCTATTATTTCCTAAATGAGTTTTAATATTACCTCGTCCACTGTTGGAAATATCAACGTCACTTTTACAGATTTACATTTACATACATTTACACTTAAATATCTTTCAAAGTCTTTTGAAAAAAGTTCTCCACCAATGTCATTTCGCACAGTTTTTATATGAACACCCTTCTTGTTTTCAGCCATACTTTTAAAATTCTTAAAACAATTAAAACCTTTACTTTTTGTTTTAATAAAATAAATGAAGACCATTTTACTAAAATCGTCTTGGAAAGTAACAAAATATTTGGAGCCACCTAATGATCTGTTCTCCATAGGTCCACGTACATCAGTATGTAAAATCTCCAATAAACTATTAGCCCTGTGACCTTGCTCTGGAAACGGTAATCGTGTTTGTTTGCCCTCACAACAAACTATACAGTTTTGTTTTTCTATTGTTAACTTCCCCAGTTACATTCAGTCCGTCTACCATTCCATCTCATTTTTGTTAAATATTTTGCAACAATGATTTTCAAATTTAACTAAATTCCCATTCTCTATTAGTTTTCTGACAGATAAGAGATTAGTTGTAAGTTCTGGAACACAAAGAGCATTTTGAACCACAATATTAAAATTAATATTACCATCAACAGTTGTTAAATCCAAATCACCTGAACACTTTACTTTGGCTGTGTTCTTGTTAGCAACTATAATGTCACCTGTATCACTTACTCTTTTATTATTACCAGTCTTCATTTGGCGTTAAATAAACACTAGCTTCTGAGCCCACATACCACTCAGTTTTTTTAAAGTCTCCATTGAGAAACGCGGCACTAAATGCATGTTTTTCGGATGTCTTCAACATCGGACATTTATTTTTATAATGTCCGGTTGTTTACAATGATAACATCTGATTTTCGACAGATCTTTGTCGCTCTAAACGCACTACCAGTGTTACCAACATCACTTTCCATGTCCAACAGTTTTGTTTTAATTGAATCGGTAGAAATCACAACTCCCGAATGTTCAATCGCCATTAGCATTGGTGAAAAACGATCAGGTAATCCCGCCAAAAGTAGCGAAATTGTACCGAGTAATAAAAGCTATGGTCAGTAATATTTTTTTAATTTTCAACTCCCTGTATTTCCGAATTTCTGATATGATCAGGGTTTTACCTGAGCATTTTCCTTCAAACGTGTTATTTTGAAGCAGAGTTTATTCCATGTTCGATTCTCAATGGTACACCCTGTACACAAGGGCACGTGATGTAAGTATTGACACAATTAGTCTCACCTACGGGAACGCTATCACTTGAGATTAGATTGTGACTTTTCTTGTAAATAAAATTAAAGTTCAATTCAATATTAGTGTCTATTAGTGTTTACAGCAATATTTAATAAAAATTCCTGACCGTTGATGGTGACCTTAGATATATAGTAGGAATTTATAAATAATATGCAATATATTCTAGACTTAAAAAATATTGTTATTTTCACAGATATTAAGATTTGTTTATATTTTTCTAGTTTGTTTATTATAAAGATATAGCAAAATTAGAAATTAAATTACTTAAAGTTTATTATAAAAAATTTAAGTATCTAAGTATGTTATTTACCGACCTATTGAATTATGATTATTGATATTCATAAGAATGAATGTCATTTTATTTTCAAAATAAAACGTATGCGTATATACATCAACGATATCTAATTGATATTATTTATAATAAAAAAAATAAATATTACTAACCTACTTTTTCCAAAATATTATTGGTCTTCTTTATTGTTATTTTTACAGTTTTTGATCCAACCGCTGCATAGTTAATAGTAGCGTTAATGATTTAAATATTATGTTTATATGGTATTAACCCACAATCGATTTTAATGAAAATTACATTTTTAACTAACGTCTCACTTTTCCAATTTCCACTCTAGAAATCGTTAAAAAAAAAAGATTGTTTTAAAATAATCTGTGGGAAAACTGGAAAAAGGGATATTCTTTTTTAAAGAATTATTTTTATCTTTATTATATTTGCCCTTCTCTTCCTTATTATTAGTGTCTTTAATTTTGATACTTTTCTGAACACTCAGTCTTGATCTTAAACATTTTAAGTCTCTGTTTTCTTCTATGCGTTGCTCTATTAAGTTTTCGTTCCATTTTTTGATCACACATGTACATAATACATAATAATGTTTTTTTTTTCAATCAGTAAAGCTTCATTAATAAAACTCAATGGCGTTTCTCTGCAAAAAGAACGAATTTATTATTAGTTGTACAATATTAAATTAAAATTACATTGCCTGCAAAAAGAAACAACATTTGAAGCTTTTACTTATGACAGTATTAAAAATTAATAATGACCAGACAAGAGTTACTGTCAAAATCTAAATAAGAATTTTGACAGTGGCGTAACAAACTATTAAAACCTAAATTACATAAATCAAAGAAAAACAAAAAGGGTGTTCTGTCTTTTTTTCATCATCATAATCATCATCCAGCCTTCATTTATCACGTCCACTGCTGGGTATAGGCCTCCGTTAAATTCCTCCATTCTTTGCGATTTTGTGCTCTTTATTGCCAATTTTTTGTGATATTGGGGACCATTGGGGACATGTTATTGGGGACCATATTTGTAATAAACTAAGTTTTTCAAGTTCATTTTGAGGCCTACCTTCGAACATGCAAAGTCCAATTCGTTTAACATATCTGTGGCTTCTCCTAAATTACCGGTCATAAGGACAATGAGATGGTTAAGATTTTCGTCGTCTATTTTTACTCCTCTGTGGTCCCAATTGACCATCTTAAAGACATACTCTAATGCCGTTATGAATAATTTTGCAGTCAATCCTGCTGTCATTCATTGTTTCTACAAGGCTGTGTATTTCGATCGTGTCGAACGCTTTATGAAAATCTATGAAAGTGAGGACATGAGGTTTGTTGTATTCTATAGATTTTTCAATGAGTGTCTACTGTATGGAAGTGATCATTGGTACCATAATTTGATCGGAATCCTGCCTGCTTTCGCGGTTGGTAGAAATCTAATTTTTTCTCCAATTTTGATGTCACTAACCTAGTGAAGAGCTTGTATATGTGGTTCAACAGGCTAATAAGTCTATAATTTTCTAGGTCCGTTCTATCTCCTTTTTTATGCGAAAGGATGGTTATAGCATTGTTCCTTTCTTTGGGCATCTCTCTTTGCTGCAAACATAGATTAAACGGTTTCCTTAATTTATTTAATAGCTTACTCATCCATTTACGATAGTTTCTATTACAATTCCATCCTCTCCTGGGGCTTTGTTATTTTTCATTTTTCTTAACGCTAGTCGAATCTCATCTACCTTTATTTCTGGCATTAGTTCAGAACCTTGATTCATGATCTTCTTTGAAATGGCTGTTTGTATTCGTTTACTTCCATATAATTCCTTCGACGACCTATATTAACTCGTCTCTACGTGATATTATTTCATTTTGCTTGTTTCTTAATTTATGAATTTCCCATTTTCCATTCGTTAGCTTTCTACGTAGAACTTTTAGTCTGTTATTTTCCTGTATAGTACGTTTAATATTATCGGTTTTAAATTACCTTAAATCTATCCTGATTACCTTCGAAACAGTTTTATTCATTTCTCTTAGAGTGTGGCTGTCTGCATTCTTATCGCTTCTCATTTGTCTCTTATCCTATCAACAGAAAAGGCTACTTTTTTATAAATATGTACATTATCTTCGCCAGACTTAAAAATAAATACCATTCTATGTCGCTGATCTGAATCAACCCATGACTGTGTTATATTTCAAAAGAGTAGGTTATGTTTTATTTTGAAAGTGGGATATATGTCAATGGTATATTGTTAGGAGATAGTGGATATCCACTAAGGTAAATCGATGTTTACTACTGAATATGTCTAAATAATATATAAGTAATAAATTAAATATTTATTGAGGATTTTTATTACATAATTATCTTCTGACGCCACATTTGCATCCTATGCATCCCAGGAATGAAGCACAAAAACCATTGTTGATAGACAATATGGGGTATTAAAGCGGAAGTTTCCTGTACTTAGTTTATGATTAAGATTAAAGTTAGAAGCAGCTACAAATGTAATAACAGCATCATGTGCTATTTTCACAATATTTGTATTGAAGCAAAAGAAGATCAGACGATTTAGAAAACATTGGTCAGTTAATTGAAGCTGGCCATATAAATCAACCGCTTGATAATCAAAATCAATATGGCATTGCAAGAGATATTATTGTCCAAAATTTTTTTTAATATGTGAATCAAATTGACTAGTTTTTATAATACAAATCTTAAAAAGTAAAGTTAAATTAATTAGTTCTAACCTCGAAAGTTAATACTAAAGAGAAAAAATTATATAGTCTACCCAACAAACTAGTGTTGTATTATAAAAACCCATTCATGATTTCGTTAAAAGTGTGTTATTAAAAATTAGTAATAAAACAACAGTGAGGTTATGACATCTTATTCTTCTTTTTATTTATCAACAATAGTTCAAATGTTCCCGAGCTAATACCTAAGAAGGCATTTCCTAGATAAGCAGTTCTTTTAGTTGTGAAACGCGATTGTTTCTAAGTATTGATTTAGGAAGTTCCTTTCGATAATAATTACTTCCAGAGGCAACTGTTTAGGTATCGTTGGTAAAATCGGGCATTAGAGGGTTTTAACAAATGCTTTGCAACTTGTTTCTACACACTGCCAACGTTTGATATTATTGGCAAGCATTTTATGGAAGTTATACTAGTGATTGTCAATAACTAACCCTTTTCGCTTAGCATTTCACTTATTTCAAATTTCTCCGTGATGGGCTAAAGACATTCAAACCGTAACTAAAGTATGTAATAATATTGATATACGCACAACCTTAATTTCTTATCATAATATTTCAGGTGGAATACTAATTACCTATCTTCTCTAAGAGATATATAACCTGCAATGTCTGACACGAAAAAATTCAATCAAATATTGAACAAGGGAATATGAGCTCTAACATCATAATACTTTAGTGATAATATCGTTATAAAATTTTAAGTAAGAAACAGTTTTGTATTTAAGTAACTACAAAGTTTGAGAAATATTTATTAAAAATTTTATTAATTTAATCAATATTTATTAAAAATGTATCAAAGTACCTGCTTTATGAAGACGACATTCTCTATTTACGCTGACCTTAGCCATTCATTATTATTCATTGTGTACCTAGTAAAGGCATTTTTAAACTATCTTTCTAAGAAATATATGGCCGGAGCGAATTTTCCTGAGATCCTTTTCTATAGAGAACTAGTATAATGCCCGAAGAAGACGACTTACCCAATAGGTAAACTTTTCTCGACTAAAAGTAGTAACAGTAACAGTAACTGTAGTCTAACTGGACTAAAAAGGCAATGAAGGAGAAAATAAATAAACTCAATAAAATAAAATTTTTAATTTTAGTATAAAAATAATTATTACAAAATAAATAACCCCTAAATATATTTTTTATTATATACATAAATACATGTCTATGTTCTATTGCTAAAAAGACCCTTATTTAATAACAAAAACTTGGAATTATTTTATAATTCAGCCTTACTTAGATATGACCACGGACAATTGATGGTAAGCCTAAACTAATTATCTACTCTTTATCTTCACATAATCTGTATAATTTATATTGTATTTTTCACAGATTTTTTTAAAAACAGATCTCCCAGAAAACTCCTTTATAGAACAATACTAATTATATTTCAGTCCTCAAGTTTGAAGGTGCGGGCAACTAAAATAATTCTACATTTTTTTATAAGTAGGTACACCAAATAGCTGCCAAGACTTTCACTATACGAAAAGTCTGTTAATAATGTTATTATTCCTAATGTTTATCCAAAATCGGAAGAAAATGTTTTAAACGGAATTTGAGAAAGTTTGAGAATCTTTGATGTAGAATTTGACTAAAATATGGTTAATCTTTACATCTTCTTTATGACAAGTAAAATTGAGAAACAATTTGGCATTCATTTTATAATGAAATTGTATTCTTAGGTACATATACTTCTCTTTTGTAGTTCTCTTCTCTTTATTTAATTGATTATTTATCTTTCAGTTCAATTATAAATGTTTAAGAGTTAACATTTTTCTAATAACCTTTTCTAACCGTGGTGTATTCATAGTTCACAAAAAGTATATCTACTATAAACAATTTCATTACAATTATTTTATATGAGTCTCGTTAGTAACATATCGAACTTTACAGGGTATTTCAAAAAAGGTAACATCGTCTCTAGGATAAGTAAAAAACTGAAATATAATTGGGGTTTACTTAGTAAAAAATTTTTGTAGCGCCATCCGTTTTCAAGATAAACGGCGTTAAAAAAAATGTTACACATTTTTTACTATTTTGCCGAAACTGCTGTCAACATTGTAATTAAATTTTATACGAAGATGTTTTATAAGTTGATACATCCCATGAATTTGTTTTTATATCTGACTATCATAGAGGGCGCTAGTTACAAGGATCGTATCAAGTATTATTCAACATAACTCTTTTAAGGATAAAATTGTTAATCAAAATTCCAAGTTAGTTTAAACATCATACAATTATACATCAAAAAGGTACTCTTATTAAAACTCGATACTGCATACCGTTTTCTGAATATTTTGATTTGAAAATTATGAAGTAATAATCGATGCTTCATGAATAATCCAAAAAATTAAAAAAAAATTTGTCCGGGTCGAAAAAATTGATTGTTACAATTTGTTTAAAAAAAATTGTTTAAAAAAATTTGAACAACTTTTCGTCTGGCGATCTCTTGAACCTTATTTTGGGGTATCTCATGACAGTGATTATGTAAAAAAAATCTCATGGGAGTATTTATCTGAAAGAACCCGAGCTTTTCGCTTTGTCTAAATACCTATAAAGATGTCTAGGTTTTAAACCTTAAGTCGTTTACGTTTTTTGTTGTATGTGTGGTGAGTACATATTAAAAGAGAATAGAAAACCAGTTTTAAGTCCGTGAATAACCAGCAAAAAAACCTATTTCACTTTCAAAAGAAATACTCGTTCCAATATATAGTAACTGACCAGAGGATGATGTTGAAAAATCTTCTGTTAAGCATGACGATATTGATTTTGATTAAGACTCAACATACCAAGAGAAATTAAATGGTCTTATTAGAGATTTAAACTTTTTAAAGAGGTCTTTGGAGATACTTGATGAGATACCCTTTCTCTAGAAAGACCTTTCAAGACATACCCAAAAATCTCTAAAGAAGTTTTTAGATTAAATACCATTTTGTGTATATCCATATGTATCTATGGAAACGAGTGTTGTAGGAAATCAAATAACTATATAATGACTACATAACCATCAGTAAGCGTTACAGAAATGCAGCAAAATCTGTAAAAACTTTTTCTGGTGCCGATGTTCCATCTGACCACAGTCATGTAAGTATACCGCAATGCAACATCGTAATAAAAACGGAAAAAAAATCAGAAAAGATAAAACTATAGAGAGAGGATAGACAAGGAGATTCTATCTCATCCAAGCTTTTAAATTTAGCCCTAGAAGATATGTTTCAAACTTTAGAATTGTGAAATAAAGGAGTGACGATAGACGACGAAAAAAAGACAAAGAAAATTTGCAGAAATGGGTATTAGACCTAAATACAATATCATATTAATAGCACTAAAATCGAGCAACAGCTAAATATCTGAGAAACGAATATCTAGATATAACTCTGGATAATAATAATATAAAAAAGGTTGAGTGGTATGTATTCTTAGGTAAAAAAATCTAACTGTCAAAGCTTAATCTAAAGGCGGATTTAAATAGAAGCTTCTTAGATAATATATGTTCCTTAGCATAGATAGTATTTGGAAAATTACAAACAGTCTTTAAATCAAACTTACCAAATACTTTAAAGGCAAAAATTTTCGACCAGTATATTGGGCTAACCTGTACCGTACCCTCACCACATTGCCAAAGTGTCATGTCTGCCATCGAGTCCTACTCTGCTGCGTAAAATGGCCAAGCTACAGCAGAAAATTACATAAAATTGTATTTACTGTTCTGTCATATCGTGAAGTTCTTTCAGTTAATCCAAATTAACCCAAATTTAACCCTGTATTTGTTTTATTTGTTTGTTTATATTAAAAAAAATTGATTTTGCAAATCTGTTATTACTCAATGAACTTTTGTGTTAGGATAAATATGTTTTAATTTTAATACAGTTTTCTAGCCTTTTCATTAATTATTGATCAACTGTCTTTTTATTATTAAAATAATCAGTTACGTCCACTGAACCTTTTTTTGGAGCAGGTAAACAATGGAATATAAGGTCTTTATTTATACCACTTTTACAGTTGCAACCAATTACAGCACATTGCAAATTTCTTAGCAAGTGAGTGTTTTCATACTATTACCTTAGAAAACGACATTCTTGACATAAAAACCGAACTTTTCTGTATAATACAATGTAAACTGTAGCAGAGTAGGACTCGACGGCAGACATGACACTTTGACAATGTGGAGGGGGTAGCTCAATAGTGCTGCCATAAGTCCTGACATATGGAACTGCACCATACGCTTTTACTAACAACATAGTCCACACACTTCAAGTGACTCTGAGAGCTATGGAAAGGAGAACGATATTCTATATTGATACATTGTGAATATTATACTTTGCTATATAATTATATGTATCTATAGCTTAGTTAATCGTCACTGATAATAGTGAAATTTGTTAATATTAATTGTAACTAATTTATTAAATTAAGGAACTATTTTGGAAATTCATTTTTTATCAAGAAACCAGGTACGTCAACTGTCAGTAAATATTTTCGACCACATAATAGAATACAACTTAAAAATTATTATCTGAGCAGAATATTCCTATGTGGGCGATGTAGAAACAGAAGTGATGAGCCTGTCACCACTATAAAAACTATTACTGCAATTGCAATTACTTGTCTTGTTATTCTCCATAAGCCATTCATTAATGCCAGTGTGGCAGTGGATCTTTGACAGATAATCAATAAATCTACTTGGATAATGAGACAGTGCTTGTGGTCACAGTATACCAATTATTCATGGTTTTGTAGGGATTTCATATGATTTACCCATATTATAAAACTCAAACAATAATTTTTAAGTTATACAATACCAGAAACTTTAGTTACTTATCCAATAGTGCTTGGGAATGGTTTGAGATTAGCTACAGAACTAATTCTCCTAGTTTTAATTCCAGTCAGTCTTCTCTCGATATCAGCTAAGCTTATTCCTCTGGTTTCCGGCACAAAGATGAATGCGAAGAATAACGATACAATAACAATAATTCCATACATCCAGAAAGTAAAATGAATTCCTATGGCTTTAATAATGAGCAAGAACGTCTTGGTTACTATAAAAGTACATGTCCAATTGAAAGCAGTAGCAATAGATGCCGCGGGGCCTCTTATTTTAGCTGGTAAGATCTCTCCCATCATAAGCCAAGGAATGGGACCATAACCCAAAGAGAAACCAAGAACATATACCATGAAGCTAACAAGGGGTAACCACCCTAACACCGATAGATCAGTATGTGCTACATCTTTTAAAAAGAAATATATTCCAAGAACAGCTAACGACACTATCATGGATACACTTGAAATATATAACAAAATTTTCCTGCCCAACCTATCGATTAGCATCGCGGCAATAAAAGTTGATACGAAGTTAACCACACCAACAATCACTGTACAATATTTCTCATCTAGACTTGATCCTGATTCTTTAAAAATTTTTGTTGTATAGAAAATAACAGCGTTTATACCACTAAACTGCTGGAAGAACATTAAACCTAAGGCTACAACTAGAAGCTTCATATTTTTCTTCGAAAGGAGATCTAAAATATTTGCATTAAGTGCGTTTGATTCCTGTTGTATTCTTTGAAGATCTGCGAACTCTTTTTCGATATCTGAATTTTTTCCACGAAGCCATTGCAAAGATGATTTTGCTTGGCCTAATTTCCCCTTTCCAAGAAGAAATTTAGGAGTTTCTGGTATAAACCAAATCATCAAAAGAAACGGAACTGATACTACAGCCCCTACTAAAGCAAGTACTTGCCATTCGTAGAATACTCCTAAAGTAAAGCAAATAAGTACACCTAAGTTACCCAGAGCAGTTGGTAAAAGTCCTAGAGATCCTCGAACTTCGGGTTGTAAACTTTCCGCGGTGTAAACAGGAAGCGTTAGGGAGGCTACACCCACACTGAGTCCAATTACTATTCTGCCTATGTAGAGATGTATGTAGTTTGAAGCGAAGAAAACAAGTAGCCACGACAGCAGAAAACATACATTTGTTAACATGATGCTCCATTTACGGCCAATGAATTCAATAAGAGTTCCTCCACCGAGACCTCCAAGTAGAGCACCAAGAGGCATAAAACTTGAAATCCAAGACATCTAAAACAAATATTAAGTATAAGTATTTTAACTAACACTAAACGTAAGTAAACTCATCAAATAAATTTAAGAATTTCATCTCAATAGTCATCAGATAAATATGTCGAAAAAGAAAACTTTTTTGGTGTATATGCTGTGTTTGATTGTGTAAAATTCTTAATTGTATATAGTCACTAATAAATGTACATTTACATTCACTAATTTTATAAGTGGAAGCGGAGCGAATCAAAAATCCAGCAATGCAAACCGGCAGCTGGATTACCATAACAAAATACAAGCAGAGATCAAATGGATCAGAATGGTTTTTGCAGCGTCGCGGAAACCAAGGAGAAACTACCGCATGATTTCACCTTAGAAAAAGCAGTCATGGCAAAGGCATGCGAGGAGAAACCACCTGAAAGTGGAAAATCCAAATCAAAAAGCAGCTATATGTGTAGGAACATTTAATTTCCATTTAATATATGTGGCTGGGAAATTAGATAACGAAATGAAAAGAATATGAGTTGACATCCTCGGAATAAGTGTGTTAAGATGACCAGAAAAAAGTAAAATGCCAACGTAAGAAGACACATTCTACTAATCTGGCAATGATTTACTAAATCAGTTAATTGTCGTTGGTGTATACTAAGCTTTTACAGCCTTGTAATATATCGCCAAAACAATATTTTTTTATTAATAATACATAGTAAGTGTCTGTACCATAGTTCGTTCTTCTTCTTTTGTATATATTTGAATCGATAGTTAATTTAGGTCAAGCTTAATAAAAAAACTGAATTGCCCCAAAAACAAATAATTTGATCCTACTTTTGCGCCTGAATTGTAACCTAGTATGACAGCTCTGTATTTATTTTTCGTTAAAAGCTTTCAAGTTAGTCGTAAAACATCGTTAGTACTTTTAATATGTAGCTGTAAGCCATAAATCACTCACTTCTATTTTTTATCCTTCTAAAAGATTTTAACAGTCGATTATAAAAAAGGTTGTATTGCTTTTCCTTTGAGTTTCCATACTAAAAGTCAATAAAAATGCCCATTAAAAGTTCGTTAGAGCCGTTAAAAACATTCATTACAGACCATTGCTCAAGTCCCTATACATTGCTGCACAGACACACATTTGCTAGTTCTCAGTTCGCACTCTCAGAAGAATCTCAGTCAGAAGCCTAACCACACAACATCAAGTCCCACGATTCTCCAAGGTCTACGTAAATTATTTCGCTTTCAGCACGTATTATTATGCACAAAATAAGACCTAGCCAAGCAATTAAGTTTTAAATTATTGTTTAAACCCAAATTTGTAAAATAAAATTGTTTTTGTGAATGTGATCAAATAAAATAAATTTATTTCAAAACTCAAAATCTATAAATTACTTTAACATTGAATTGGTACCTGCTTCGACAAAGATTTATTAATTGAAGTCCTTCATAATCAACCACTAGAGGCTTGGCTCTCGTCTTATGTTGAGGACAAGAGACATCCACAGCACTAAGAAGAAATCTCAAGTGCTCTATGACTAATTTCATCCCAAATTCAGACAGAATTCTCTTATTACAGCTCAAGGCCTGCCTAGTCAATATTATTTTAATGCAGTATTATGCTCAATCTGCAGATAAGAATGAAAACGAAATGAAAACGTTTTATGAAGAATTAAAAGAGCTTTTGAAATACACTAGGAACTTTATCAGATTAGTACTCACCGGAGGTATCGAAGTCATTCGGATATAATAAGCGATTGTTTGTGAATAGAATAAAGCAGACTTAGCTTTAGTCAAGGAGAGAAAAATGAGCTACTTTGGTTACATACTAAGAAATGAAAAATATAAGTTGATGCGAATGATTATACAACGGAATGTAGAAGGAAAAAGAAGACCGGAGGGACGACGCACGTCCTTGTTGAAAAATTTAAAGCAGTGGAGTGGAAAAACAGCAATAGGACTCTTCAGAACAGCTGCCAACAGAGTAAAGTAGGCCGTGATAATCACCAATGTGTTTAAATGATGAAGTACACTAAGAAGAATAATGGTAGCAGTAAACATGATCAAAATTTCAAAAAAGCACTACACTTAGATTACTGAGCCGTAATAAAAGTATAACAATATACTCTTCTCCTTCTTCAGTGCCTTATCCTGTCCGGATGTTGGCGATTATCAAGGCTATCTTGGCTATCATATTAAACACTTAATCACGAAGCTACATCCACATGTTACAACTACAGCTCACCGGAGGACATAACATCTAATGGAGTGGAGAGGACATACAAGCAGCTCATCGATACCATAAGTATCATCCTCACTAATTATTGTTAAGCTTTGGCAGGGTTGATTATTGTTTCTTATTTTTTTAATAAATATGTTTGGTTAAAATTTGTTTTATTTGCTCTCAGCTAAGAGCTCAGGTTCAATCCCTAGTTTAAGACAAGACGAACTCACACCTAAGATACTGAGCTAGGCAAGGCATAGACGATAAGCTCCCGTTGATTGAGGAAATATTTTTATAACAGTACTTCAATTCTCTTTGGTAGTCTTATCGTTACAAGGTTTAAGAATAAATGGAACGTACCTAACTGAATAATCTACAATATCCTGATGATATATTTCCGATGGCTGATAAAAGCAGATCTAAAATATATGGTTAAAGAATCAAACAAGTAGGCTAAATTTTAGACACACAGTACCTACCTCAAAAGAAAAATATTTAATCAATGTATACTTTCTATTTTAACTTATGGTTTACAAATCTGGACACTTTCAAAGGTAAATACTAATGTATTAAAAGCGTAAAAGTTAAAATATCAATGAAAAGGTAAATGATGTAAATAAAACTCAAAGATTCAAAAAGAACGACTGGATTAAAAAATTAACACATTACACAGTAACTGAAAAAACTTTCAGATCATACCTTTAAATGAAATTATGAGAAATGGAATAAGCAGATAATATATTGGCGACTATTGTAACACTAAAAGAAGAAAATCTTGAGAAAATCTATGAGATGAAGTAAACATTTGAGGAAACATGCTGGAACAAGAGGAATGGAAACTACACTGAACGAATATCAGTGAAGACATCAAGAATGGCCTATATAAAAAGAATGGAATAAAGGCAAGATAATTATATAAACTCTATTGGTCCATCATATCTATTGAAAGTTGTGCGTGACTAAAAACGGCAATAATTTTTTATTTTTCAAAAAAGATTGTTTTAAATGAGGAAGTTGTTAACATATATCATACAATTGTTTTGGCGCTATTAATAAATTAGACTGCCATTGACAAAAAATAAAAATAAAGAGCCTAACTTCAACGTGACTCACCCTATAATAAACGATATAATTTTGACAATATAAACTTTCCTAAACTTATCTAATTATACCAAATAAGTTTATCTGTTTGACCTCGAATGAATTAATGTAGTTATCTTTATTGCTCATTGCTGATTGTGAAGACACTATTTTGCCTTGGTAAAAAGTGTTGTATATCCAATTCACGGGAAGAAATCATGATCACAGAGCAAATAAGTATTTTTACTACTTGAATATGATACAATTAAAATAAACCCATGATACACGTGCTTATTTTAGGATTAAAGATACTTATACCTCACATTTTTGTTTTAAAGATTTATAGTTGGCACTCATCCTTTAGAATTATGTTGTTAACTGAAGTTCAAGGTATCAAACGGTTGCCAATGTGTTAGTTGTAATCCCAACAGTGGTTTTAGGAAATAAAAGACTACAATTACATAGGAAAGCCTTTATATTGTCTATTATGTTCAATTAAAACCCTATCAAGAACAATTTGTGTATTGTCAATGTTAAAACTTCAATCTTTTGTTTTCCAATATGTAGCCTTATTAATAAAAGGGTGCCTAAGCCAGTCTCTTAATTTCTACTGTTTGAGATTCTGCAACGACCGGTTGAACAATATTAGAGATATTATGTCTCCAGGTCTAACTCTACGTCTTATTTTACTTACTTCCTTCTTCCTTATAGTAATTTTAGTTTAGGCATTTGTATATACAATAAACTTAAATTAAAGAAATTTAAAAAAATCCTTACGTTAATCGCGTAAAAGTTCTTTCTATTTGCAACTGTGTATTAAAAAATTGTTCAAATAGAGATATTATATGAAGTAGTGCTTGAATTGAAATTAAAAATGAATTTGTTACGGATCTAAGGTAATTTATGGTTTAATTTCGAAATAGGAGAATTGGCAAAGCATAATAACCGAAGGTTGTTATCAATAAATGAAAATTATAGGCTGGTAAAGGACACAAGTTTTAAATTATTTCAACTTCACACAGGCATTCTCCTTAGATATTGTATTCTTGAATTAAAATTCGTTCATCCGAATTAGCACTACTAATTCATCCAAATTCTGACTACTAAACATTTTTTTTTGTGAGCAGAAATCAGGTGAAAGAAAAAGGAGCAACCAAAACTCGAAATTCTAAACTTAAACAGGGCGATATCGAAATTTTTAAAATGCTGGGTTCGTTCAAGTCACCTTCGAGATCTGCTCGGAGACAGAAGGTAGCGAGTACGACCAGGAAGTGAGAAAAACAAACAAAAAGGAAGAAACAAATCAGCGATTCAGATCTTCTTCTTGTAGTGCCTATCAGTTTCGGATGTTGGCGACAATCATGACAATTTCTATTTTGCAAACTATTGCTCTGAAAAAATTTGTGGTTGTTGTGTTGAACCACGTAGGTAGATTTTTCAGCCAGGAAATCCTTCGCCTTCCTGGTCCTCCGTTTCCGTTTTCCTTCTACTTTTCCTTGTAGAATTATAACGATTTAGATAGTGAAATAAAAAGAAAAAACAGCTAGAAGAAAGTAAAATGGAGATTTCAATGGTCATGGAGGAAAATATGACAGCTATGAGGAAGCAAATTAAAAAATTACAAGAAGTAATCGATGATCAAGGAAAACAAATTGCAATGCTAAGCGGAGAAAATAGAAAGCTAATAAAAAGCTCGAAGTCCAACATACAGTCGAAGTTTCGTTGAAGATCCATATATATACATCCTCACGCAGAGCTGCACCAATATATGATATAGGTCATTCTTTAGTCTTCCGTGTATTACATAAGAATTCATTTAAACCCAACAAAATGCGATTGTTGCAAGAATTAAATGAAGATATCTACGACCGTAGATTACAGTTTGGTGAGGTTATGATGAATATAACTGTAACTGGCGAGAACTTCATTAACAAGATATGTTTTTCCGATGAAGCAATATTTAAACTATGGGGGAACGTAAATTGCCAAAATTTAAGGTATTGGAGTAAGGTAAATCCACACTGGATACGTGAAAATCATACTCAAATACCACAAAAACTAAATGTATGGTCGGGTATAGTGGGTACTCAGTTAATTGTGCTGTTTTATGTAGAAGGTAATTTAACAAGTGATAATTATGAAATGCTACATATTTGAAAATGGAATTGTACCTGCCCTGAAAAACAAGTTTGGAACCAATTTTAATGACATGTGGTTTCAGCAAGACTCCAGTTCATTTTGTTGTAAATGTTCGGCGTTATTTAGATCAGACATTTTCCGGACGATGGATTGGTAGATTAAATAATTATACAGGGTGTTTCAAAAAGGTATGTCATAAATTAAATCACGCATTCCGGGGACAAAAATAAATTGATTGAATCCAACTTACCTTAGTACAAAAATGTACACAAAAAAAGTTACAGCCCTTTGAAGTTACAAAATAAAAATTGTTTTTTTGCATTATCTTCTAAACTACTTGACAATTTGTAATAAAAATAAACACGTTACTTTCTTGTTCTAATAGCATTTTTCATACAAAATAAACAACAAAATCTAAGCACACAGAAAAATTTTAAGGGGGGTGTGCAGCCCTAAATCCCCACAAACTTTTGAGTACGTTCAAATCAAATGAATTTTGTGGCATCATTAGTTTAACACAATATTTTTAAAACTTGTTTTTTGCCTCTTATCAGTTTTTCGAAAAACTAGTCTTTTCCTAGTTGCCCATAAAATTACAATTAGTTTCTACGGATACAATAATTACAAACCGTTCCATCAATAATAGTCAATAATTTTAAGTAAGAGTACATTAAGTACAAGAGTAATAGCTGCTAAACTAAATGTTTCTCATGTAAGGGTTTGGAGGCGTTTGAAGGATCAGCTACTTAAACCCTATCACTTAACAACGGTTCAAGAGTTATTGGTTGAAGATTATCCTAAAAGGATTGGTTGTTAATGGAAGACACTCGAAATGTTAATTTTATTAGAAATATTTTGTTCACCGACGAGGCTACCTTCAGTAGAAATGGAATAAGAAACCATCATAACGAGCACATTTGGGCCGACGAAAATCCTCATGCCAAAAAAACGACTCATCCCCAAAGGACTTTCAAAGTTAATGTTTGGGCAGGAAATGTGGATAAGAATCTAATAGACCCAGTATTTCTTCCCAATAATTTAAATTGTGATAATTCTTTGCAGTTCTTGGCAAACGATTTACAAGAGTATTTGGAAGAAGTGAATATTGCAATAAGGCAAAATATGTGGTTGCTACAAGATGGCGCTCCACCGCATTACAGTAATGAAGTCCGGGAATACCTTTGCAGGCAGTATCCTGGTCGGTGGATTGGAAGGGGTCGTGACGCACCTATTTCTTGGCCACCAAGAAGTCCATGTCTTAACCCCATGGACTTTTGCTTTTGAGGGTGTATGAAAGAGAAAGTGTATTCTGTAACAATAGAGGACGAACAACAATTGAGGGTTAGAATAATTGAAGCTGCAAATCAATTTCGTCAGAAAAATATGATTTTTCAGCGCATTCGGTTTTCCTTATTAAAACGATACCGAATGTGTATTAAAGAAAATGGGGGTCATTTTGAACATTTATTGTAATATCATATTTATAGAGGTTACAGACATTTTTTGTACTTGTTAATTCATTTAAGCCATTTATTTAGTTACACGTAATTTTTTAAAGATTAATGAAAATGGCGGTAACTCAATCAAAACTGTTTTTTGAAAAAAGTGATGAGGCAAAAAAGTTTTAAAAATAATGTGTTAAACTAATGATGCCACAAAATTCATTTGATTTGAAAGTACTCAAAAGTTTGGGGGGGTTTAGGGCTTCACACCCCCCTTAAAATTTTTCTGTGCGCTTAGATTTTGTTGTTTATTTTGTATGAAAAATGCTCTTAGAACAAGAAAGTAACGTGTCCATTTTTATTACAAAATGTCAAGTAGTTTAGGAGATAATGCAAAAAAACAATTTTTATTTTGTAACTTCAAAGGGCTGTAACTTTTGTTGTATACACTTTTGTACTAAGGTAAGTTGGATTCAATCAATTTATTTTTGTCCCCGGAATGCGTGATTTAATTTATGACATACCTTTTTGGAACACCCTGTATGCTCGGTGAATAGCGTACTCTTTAGCAAGCATGTGGCTAGGAACGTCAGTATCACAAAACTTGATTTATAAAACTAATATTCTACTTGATTTAAAGAAAATTTATTAATAAATTAATTAAAATTAATAAATTAATTTTTCAGTAAACACAATCAAATTAACTACATTATTTAGCGATGTACTTTCTCAACTTAAATAAAATTAAAACAATATGATGGTTTATTGAACAAAATTGAAAGTTTTATGGATTAACCTCACGTTGAAAGGTTTAATTGCTTGTTTTTTGCAAAATTTTCCCTTAATTTCATTGTATTTACCGTAAAAATAATTTTAAACTTATTGTAGCATATATCTCCACTGGGCTCAGAGATAAAACTATTGAAACATAAGGTAAAAAGCTCATAAGGTCAAAAAAAAGTTAAATTTAAAAAGTTGAAGTTAAAAAATGAGGCCCGGGCCAAGAAATTCGATAAGTAAACATTGTTGTATACATATAGAACTACGTTCACTTAAATTTTTATGCGATTTGAAATTGTCAGGAAAAAGTACTATCAGTTTATAATTTATAAAAAATGCGATTTTAGAAAAACTGGCTATTTTTAAAAGGCTGTATTTTCGAATCTACTAAATGGATTATAATTTACCAATGCTCGTTTGAAAGTTATTCAAAAATCCTTTAATTTACCGTCTTATTTCTATTTTTACAATTCTACAATCTTTTTCCCGTTTGGTTAAATTTTGACAACTAATTGAAAATCATAAAATTTTGTCAAGCCTTTTTATTTTAGTGTAAATATAGCCCTGTGGTAACATTTATTTATATAAGGCCTCATTTTATTTATATTAGGCGGTGGTTTTTCATAAATGCCGTACGCCGCGTATAGCGTTAGGTCAGTCACGTATGTATGCTTGTACGGCAGTTGCAGAGACCGCCTCTATCAAGAGCGTGCATCGTAGTGGTTTTGTTCTAAATATTATTATAGCTTACTACTTATTTAATTTAAATTTAAGGTTATTTTGAAAAAAAAATTTTTGTTCTTAAAATGGTGTTTCAATTTTGCCTTGTTTTAGACATAGAAAAAAAGATCTTCCACCTAAAAAATTGGTGAGAGATTTAATTCATGGAAATCTTTCCCAACGCCAAATTGCTTCCAAGATCCACGTTTCCAAGACAACTATTACACGAAACTTACAGAACCTAACCTTAAGCAAAAGCTTACTTAATTTAATGTTTGATTATCAGTGCATAAAGTTTGTAGAAAATTAATGGAATTGGGATACAAAAGTCGTCATCCATTTGGAAAGCCTCTTCTCCCAGAAGTTATATAGTAAAAAAGACTAGCTTCGGCAAAAGAATATAAGGACTTTACTGTAGAAGACTGGAAAAAGGTTTGAGACTTATATAGATTTTGAAAGATGATTAAAATAAAATTATTTTCGTACTTTTTTTAATAGGATTGCTTCAGTGATGAAAGATGATTAAAATACTAACCAATAAAGACAGTATCGATAACCTGGAGAGAAGTATTTACTTGAATGTGTTGTTAAAACTGTAGAACATCCAACAAAAATAATGGTCTACCATTAGCGGTAAGGGACTTGGCAGACTTCATATGTTAAAGGAATGCGAAAAGATCAATATATAACTTCTTCTTCTTGTGCCACTCCTATCGGAGATTGGAAATCATCAAGGCTATCCTGACCTTGTTTAAAGCTGACCTAAAGAGTTCATTACTGGTACAGCCAAACCACTCTCTCAAATTACGCAACCACGACATTCTTCTACGGCCTGGATTCAGTTTTCCTTCTGTTTTTCCTTGCATTATATTTTGAAGTAATGCGTATATATAACAATATATAACAATATAGAAGAATTGACTGATACCTTAAGTGTAATAATGATTCATGCATATTTATGCAAGCGGAGCACCAAGTAATACCTACTGCTAAATCATTGAAAAAATTTCTGGTTGAGAGTGGTATTCCTGTCTTGGACTGGCCCGGTAATTCTCTTGATCTTAATCTCATAGAAAATGTTTGGGAGATTCTAAAACCAGCAATTTTCAATGAAAGAGTCTCTATATGACATACATGATATCTGTGATTTTCCGGGTTTACGTCCGCATTGGATAACTTCGGTTTTTAGAATAACATTATTAATTCATAAATATTATGACTTACCTCATTGCTTGAAAAACTAAAATCTCTCTCAAGGGAAAGTTGAGCTGGTGCAGTATAGGCAGTGGAGTATCCTATGATTAAAGAAACCCAGGATACAGCAATTGCAGCAAATAACTGAAAAAGAAATTAACATATAGATAGAATATAGATATAATAGAATATAGAAATATAGAAATATAGATAGAATAAAGAAAAACAAAATTAACATGCATTTCATGTAAATAAGCTAGATAAATAAATAAGTTGTTAGTAGCTCAGTAAAAGTTCTAACGGAGCAGTCGACCAAAATCGATTATTAAATTAAATAACCTAAAGGAAAAGTGAAATGAAGTGAATTATTAACTATTATAATTAAATATTTACTATTCACATCCAGATGTCAGTAAAGTGAGCCTTTGCAATTCGGGGATTCCCTTGTTACATGATGTCCCTATTACATACATCATGGCGAGTTTCGCATTGAAAGGTATAACCTGTTATTGTTTTAAAATCATTTTTCCCTTAGCGGTGCTTCGTTTTATAATAAGTTGTTTAAAATTTTGCTGATACCTTTCAAGTGCGTGTCGTAAAGTTTTATTTTTCATTAGAAGAGGTTTTTGCCATTTCAATATCGTATGTCTAACTTTTTTATTTCTTTTTTTAAGATTTTATTTGGTCTAATGGAGAAAAAAAAACATCAAAGACAATCAATTTCGTTGGAAACGAAAATTGCAATTATAAATTGCTTAGGAAAAGGAGAAGGATCTATGTCAAACCTAACCGTACTTACATCGCAAAGGATGAAAAAACTGCAAGTGGACATAAAGCAAGTAAAGATCGAGTAACGTCATTACATACTTACAGGAGCAATACATCAGGAGATAGAATGTTGAAACCGCTCTTAATAAATAAATCTCTTATACCACGTGATTTAAAAGGCAAAGATTTACTTTACAAGTAAAACAAAAAGAGCAGTTGTAGTTTGATAGAACTTTATAGAAAAACATTATGATTTAAACTGGAAGAGTACTGAAAAATTAAGCTGATTTAAACACGTTTTAGAACAAGACAACTTAGAAAAAGATCCACCTGCAGACAAAGTTTAAATGCATAAATAATTAGTTTATTGGAAGCTTTATTATTATTATTGGAAGCGGCGCTCCAGATATTGGTCTCATAAATGTAGCTGCATCGAACGCTGGAATAGCTCTACACAAGTGTACCACTTCTTCTGAAAATAGTGTAAACCTGGATAGAAGGTTTACACTATTTTCAGAAGAAGAACACGGTGAGAGTTCGGCACAGTCGGAAAGTAGAAAAAGTGAAAGTGAGAATATAGACGCAGTAGAAATCGAGGAGGATGAAAATGGGCACAAATGGAAGCAGTACGGATTCAGAATTAGATGGATTGTCATATCCAGCAAATAGAAAATTGGCGAAGTGGAAATTGAAACGTCAATAAACGTACTTTAACCTTTAGTTGTGGCTTATTTCCATTCAAATAGTAATAATTAGTATACTTTCAACAACAATACTAGTAAAACAAACAGGTTCCCCTGTTTTCCTGTTTATCGACACGATATGGATAAATATAAATAGCCACAAAAACGAATAGAAATATGGACCAGTTTTATCCTGAAATAATTCTTTTCCTTTTTCCTCTATTTCCCTATTTCTTTTAATTTTTGGAAACTTTTTTGTTTTTGTCTTGGTTTTCTTATCCCTACTTTTTCAAGGCAAGTGATGTCTTTTTTTATGCAATTTTTTTATATGCGCTTTTCTCGTATCCACCGCATAAAACGAGACCTTTCTGTATGCTCATAATGGGAAAAGGGTGAAGACGAAATATATTCTAAGAAAAATTATAAGAAAATTTAGTGCAGAAATATTCTGAAACATTTACAGCAGTGATTCGGTTATAGCTCCAAGTAACTTGTAAAGAAGCTAACTATAGAGGACGATAAAGAATTTCCTAAATTTTATTAAAACATTCTTAAGTAAAAATCATAAAAATCGATAAAATGATCTTCGTAGAAATTGTATTGTTAATACATCACAAAAATTAAGGTTATTACCGCTGTTCTCATTATTTTATGTGATTAGTCCATCACAAAAACAAAAACCAAACAAAACAACACAACGTGATAAAAAACTACAATTTCACAAAATCTTCAAAATATTATACTATCCACCTGACTAAACGTCCAAGTTGGTTTTGGAGTGTCAATAGGTACAATAATATTAACATGTGTATCAGACCTAATCAACATTGTAATAATTTCGCACGGCAAATAAACTGGCACTACTATCAATAGATGATTTATTTTTTATTGGCAATTTAACTGACAATTAGTTTGTTTGGATTGATTATATATTGACCCCTCCATAATCAGATAGCTGAATAACTAATTTAACACGTGCTTCTCAAAAAGGTATGTCTAAAACCTCTAGATATTCATGTTCATGTTAATAGGTTAAACTAAAATGCTAAAATTGAATATTATTAAAAGTAATGATTATAATAAAACTAAATAATACCATCTATCCATAAATGATTAGTAAGATCTTTTTATGGACAAGTCCATTTCTATTTCTACAGTGTGCCACAAAGTTTCAATTTCATTTTGTGTGCTTTTACAGACGATTTTTTGATTAACGCTAAAAATTTGTTATCCATAATTTTTTTGAGTAGCCATAAGCAAAAACGAAGTTATTATTTGGACATTTGTTCCAAAATTTTCCGCAACTTTCGTTCCGGTTGATTTTATTTTATGCAGAACTACTTTTATTAGGGAAACTTCGAAAAACGTCACCGTATAAATACATAATAGTCAATTACAATATCTCTCGACGCAGAACTATACTACGTTGCGATAGTACATATTCCAAGTCTTACAAAGATAACGTGAACAATTCTGAATTGTTTCTTAGAATATATCAAAATAGCACATAGACTAGTTCTGACCGGAATGACTGGATCAATCATGGCTACCAGATTCACTAATATAGCTCAGTCGCAAATTTTTGTTGCAGTTTGAAAGTAAACAATCCCTTCCTTTACTAATTTAAAATAATTTAAATAAATGTAGATGCTATACTAGAGTTTTCATAATTTTAGGAACCATATTAAATTGAAATACTATGACAAACTATGCGTCTATAAAACATTATTCTCTTCATATTGAGAATCTACGGTTGAGATTAAACTGCCCCAAAAAGTAGTAGCTGCAAAACTGGATTTCCAAACTTTGTAAATCCTAGCCTGCTCCAAGATTCATCGCCATTCTGTTCGGTTTCCGACGATCTGTTGTCATTATCTAATTTTTAATACCCCTTTTTAGTAGCCCTGTGGCGACACAGAAGAAAACTGTCAATTCTTTTTCTGTCATCGTCCAATGTGAACTGTCAATTCTTCTTCTTTTCCATATAGTGCTTAACAGAACGTGACACTAACCGTAGAAAGTGATAGGACGTGACATTTATGTGACAGACGACTCAGAACGTGACATTCGACGCAGGACGTTACATTTGACGTGAAATGTCACGTGAAATGACCTGAATGACGTGACATTCGACGCAGGACGTGACATTTGACGTAAAATGTCATGTGAAATGACGTGAATGACGTGACATTCGACTCAGGACGTGACATTTACAAGAATGGTGGCGACGGCCTGCTAGAACCACTGCATAAACTATTACTTCTTGTCTGGCAAAATGAGACCATGTCCTGTGAATGGTCTCAAGGCGTGATATGTTCGTTATAACAAAAGACGATCAGCTCCAGTGTGACAACTACAGAGGTATAACCCTGTTAACAACTGCTTACAAAATACTAGCAAAAATGTTTCCTACGATAGGATACAAATTTACACAGTTGGCATAGTTGGAAAATACTAGACCGGATTTACTCCAGAAAAATCAACAACTGACCAGATTCATTTAATAAGACAGATCCTCGAGAAAAATTAGAATTTAACATTGAAACCCATAACCTATTCGTCGACTTCAGGGCTGCATACATTGTAAGAGAACAGTAGGTACTATGCCAATCAATGCGTGAGTTTGGTATACCAGAAAAACTCATCTGATTAACGAAAATGACAATTACTAAATTAAATGTCAGCGTTAGGATACAGGGAGAAAATTCTTGATCCTTTGAGATAAAGGATGCACTCAGACAAGAAGATACCCTGGCTTGCCTCCTATTTAAAATTGCCTTGGAAAAGGCAGTCCGAGACGTACGAATTAGAGACGGTAGTACTATTAACATTAGATCGATACAAATCTTAGGATGCGCTGGTGACATTGACATAATAGGGCGTAGCAAGCGAGGCGTTAAGCAATGTTTCCTAGAATTGGAAACGGCGGCGAAACAGGTCGGTGTAGTCATCAATGAAGACAAAACCAGATACATGTTGGTTCCAGGATCCTATAGCAAATGAGGAACAAGAAACAGTGAAACCTTGGCACGCTAGTAAATACTACCAGCAAAACAAGTGAAAAAAATTAAAGACGAATAAACCTTACAAATAGGGCATACTATGGACTCCAAAAACATTTCCACTCAAGAAATATCAAAAAAAAAAAACGACCAAGGGCAGTGGCGCAAAAGATATAATTTTGGTTTATATCAACTCTTTAAAGAATCAGATGTCGTAACCAGAGGCCGACCGCGAATTAGGTGGTTAGATGAAGTTGAGACCGACTTAGGGATACTACAGATCAGAAGATGGCAACATGTTGCCAGAAACCGAATAAAATGGCGACGAATCTTCGAGCAGGCCAGGATCCACAGGATTGTTGAGCCAAAGATGATGATGATGGTGGAATCAAAGAAATATTTAGTAATCGTTAATAGTACAAGATCTATTCATTTTGATAAAATGGATACGTCCGGACCCCCCGCATGGATTTTAAAAGTGAAGGAACAGGACGAGCTGAAGGAGAAGTATAGCCAAAAAGATAAAGAAAAACGTTGGCAAGAAGAGGAAGAGCTAAAGAAGAAACGTAGGGAGGTGGAGGAGAAGCGTAGACAAGAAGAGGAGAAGTAGGGGCGTAGAAAAGTACAGTTAAAAATCATAAATAGTTTGTCTCAAATTCACAAAAATTCTCAGTTAGAGGTAAGCTAAATTACTAGTAAAATAAATAAATTAGAAGAACAACAGAATGAAATAAAAAATGAAATAGTAGAACAACAAAATATATAAAAAACGATTTAAAAAATCAATTAATACAACAGCAAAACGATTTAATACAACAACAAAACGATTTAAAATCTATTTTAGAAAGACAAATAGTTAAGTTAGAAGGAAAAATTGCCCAAGGCCCAACAGCCCAACAAGCTTCTTTATCTAATATTGTTTTAGCAACTAACGTCGAATCTGAACAAACAGCTTCATCATCTTCCATAATTGAACCAGGTACAATTAGAACTAGCAAAATTTTAAAACACTTGCATTTGATGATCAAACAGCATGGATACTTATCGTTTTCCAGGTAGAACCGGAGTATTCTGTCCTAAGGACAGAAGAACCAAATAATGAGGTCAGAAGGTCGCCCAGATCGACATTTAGAAGCCCGTCACATAGTTCTACTAGAAATACTAGTAGATATATGTCTCCACGGAATCGATTTCCCACAAAGGCCCACCGAAGTGAAAAACATACTCTGGAATCTAAAGTTGCACATTTGAAGGGGTAACTGGCGATTAGTAAAACTGAAATAGAACAGTTAAGAGTTAATAGAACAGGTGTCAATTTTACAGAATGAATAATTATAAGAATTCCAAGATGCTTTGAATTGATTATAGGTTCAAAGTAACTGTCAGCTTGAAGAGAAAGAGAATGTAACCGAAGAAGTATATCTCCTGAGGACCACAGTTAAACAGGATGAAGATAATGATTAGACTTTTCTGGATAACCTTAAAAAGAGTCAAAAGAAAGATGTTTTAACGAGTCATACGAGAATGGCTCAAAAATGGAGTAAGACCTATTTGGCAAGAAACCACCAAATACAGTGGAACTATAATGGCGTACTGTGCTCAATGGAAATCTCTGTATCTTTGCAATGGTCTATCATATCGGAACCGGGAAAGTCCCGATGGAGTACTACAGTTCATCAAGTGGTACTGCCAAAATCACACATTAAAAGTGTGTTACAATAACTTCATAGCAGCCATTCTGGAGAACATTTTGTAGTTAAAAGAACACTTGCCAGAGTTCGAGTCATATTTTACTGGATCAATTGCCGCCGAGATGTAGAAGACTGGTGTTAGAAATGCGAATTTATGTAAAGGTAGAAATGCCCTAGAACAAGAAGTCGTAATAAAATGGCACAATATCTTTCCGGAGAGCCGTTTGAACGACTTTCAGGATATTCTCGATCCACTTCCGATGACAGAGAAAGGAAACAAGTACTTAATGGTCGCAATGGATTATTTTTCAAAATGGCCAGAAATTGCACCCCTTCCTAATCAAGAAAGAAGCAGTGGCAGAAGCATTCATAACACACGTCGTTTCAACACATGAAGTTTCGTTAGAGTTACATTCTGATCAACGACAAAATTTTGAATCAGAATTATGACAAGAATTGATGAAAATCTTGGGTATTAATAAAACTCGCACTAAAATTGGTCGAAGATAGAAAGAATAACAGAACTGTTCGTTCAATGTTTATTACTGAAAAATAAAAAAGATTAGAATACTGTAATTCCTCTATTTCTGTTCGCCTATAGAACTGGCCAGGATCTGTCCATGATTCACGGATATGGAACAACTCACAAAGTTGTCACACTGCTAAAAATGAGTTTAGGAGGTCAAATGCAATAATTTTAGGAGATGAAATCACGTAACATATGCACAAATTCCATTTGGGATTCACAACCTTTATTACTTTCGTCTTCACTGCTTTCACTAATTGTAACTAATTGTATAAAATCGAATACAAACTTATACTTTATGTTCATACTCATGTTCGGAGTTTATACTCCGTTTTTATTCATAACACCCTATATCTGATCGACTTGAAGAAAGCATTCAACAGAGTAAGACTCTTATAATAGAAAAGAAAGCTGGAATAGTTTTATAACTTACCCAACCTGTAGTCATACATTATACAAAAGGGGACTTATTGATAAATATACTCTTTAATTTAATCATGACAGCATGACAGGATAACAACATCAAAAGTGTCAACAAAAGAAGAGTCTACAGTATTGGTAACAAAGAAATGAATATAGTCTGTTGTGCAGACGACGCAAAATTGATAGCCCAAAGTTAATATAATACAGTCAGCATGAAACAAATAATGGAAGTAAAATACCTTGGAATTACACTGACCAGCTACAGAGACCTGCAGAGAAAACAAAAAAATTCAAACAATTCAATACAAAAAGCTGATGGACTAACAGAATACCCTATAATACTATATGGCGGGACCGACATATTAACAATCAGGTGAAATGAAAACGAGACAAGACACAGCCAAAACACAAAGTGTGTTGGAATTGGCGGAGATAAGAATATTAAGAAGAATTATAGAAAATACGCTGTGAGATCTAAAGGAGAATAAAGGCATCAGAAGAAAATGTAAGGGAGGCGTTATAAACAAGTAAAGAAAAATTATGATTTACAAAGAGAGAGAGAGAGAGAGAGAGAGAGAGAGAGAGAGAGAGAGAGAGAGAGAGAGTAATTAAATGTTATATAGCAATTATATATACTTAATTCAAAGCATAAATACAAGCCAAAAGTTAAATAATCAAAGGATTTGAATGACATTTCATATAAAGCAATAAAAAGCACCATTGATTTATGGAAAGAAAACAGAACAAAACAAACGTGAAAATAAATAAGGTGAAACGAAAAATGAAATTAAACAAAAAGATCTTTTAGACTATCGATCTCGAGATTTAGAGATATTCTAAATCATTACATCACGTGTGTAGACATAAAAATGCTTGAAGAGAAGTAGTAAAATAAAAGTGAAAGGGCATAAAATATAGTATTACTTACTTGTGTTTTAATATTTCTGAAATGGAGGTCAAACTTTTCTTCCTCCTCTTCCGGAACGGGCGCTTCTACTTTAACTTTCTGGAGAGGCTCAATTTCCTGAGCCGCCATCCGGATGTTGGTGTCTTTGTTCATTTTTTTCTGGTTTATGGCGGAGTTCGAATCAGCAAGGGACGACAAGTTCGTCGCGGTGGTTGAAGTCGAAATGCAAGGGCTCTCTGTATTTTGCAGTCGCCGATGGTTGCCATTCTGTAAACAATCATATCGAATGACCTCTTAGATCAAACTTATAAAATTAATATAAATATTTGTAGACTTGATAGGTTTTTAGACGATTTGTACAGCATTCGACAAGAACAGTTAGTTGGATCTTGACCTCCTCGTGACGCATGTCACCTTCTGATTTTTTATTTTTAAAATGATAGGTGGTTTAATGTGGTTTTAAAATAAATTTAAACGTTAGATTTTTACTACCTCAACTATTATACAAGGAAAGTTTTAAAAAATTTTATAATTTTCCTGTATCTCTTCTAATATATTACATAAATATGCTCATGAAGAAAAATGCTTAAAGCGTAGTGGGACAAAAACAGAATATTTTGAATGGTTTGAAGAAGGAGTTACTAGTTACTAAAAATAAGATGGTAGCTTTGGATGGTAAAATAATTGTAAAAAGTGTTAAATATCTAGGATTGTGTGTAGGCTTTATCAGTAGGTGTTTTGTAATGATACATTGTTATCGGTGTTGATATGAAATGTTCCGAAATTGTTTATTCCTGATGTTTACGCAACTACTGTAGACATTATCAAAGCCGATACGGCAGCAGACGAAACCTTGTATCACGCAGTATTGGTCTTCAGACACTTAAATAGTATTTATGCTATTTATAGTATTCGTATGTCTGCCAGGATCTATCGGTTAGTCAAAATTACTATTGAACTTTTCAGTGCATCTCTAGAGAGGTTTTATATCATAGCTCTGAGTATTTAGATACAATGTTTTTTCTTTACAATTATAATTAATCATCTGTTTTGAATTTCGATAGCCACTCTGATATATGTAGATAGTAGTGTGATGTACTGTTAAGAACGTTTGTTTTATTGAATAAATTTTGGTGGTTGTCTTATATCGCTGATCTATCGCAGTGACTAAGGGGACAGTTCCTTTTGTGTTTAATCAAACAAGTATTCACATTACATTTTGTTATTCCAATTTACACTTACACTCAGTCAGCAAAAGAAAACAGGGCCAAAGAAGGTGTAGCCTTATTAATACACCAAAGGTACCAAAATCGCATCAGTGTCAATACATATCAAGATAAGAATGGAGAAGGAAGACCTAAACATCATCGGAGTATACGGAACAGAAAATAACAAGCCTCAAACGACAAGGGAAACGTCTTATGACGAATTGCATCAAATAGTAAATTAAGACAGAGGGAAGATGAGCATATTGGGGGATGTTAATGCTCGAATAGACAATCAAATAATACCGGAATTAAGCAAAAACATAACGAGAATGTTAAAAACGAAAATGGAGAACTGGTGATAAACTTCTGTACGAATAATGAACCTAGAATAAACAACACATTTTTTGACCACAAAGATCAATACAAATATACATTCAATAACACCCGTGGACAAATATCTATGAGAGATTACATTATAACCAACAGAGATATACATTCAACAAAAATAATCGACGTAAGATGCCTCAAATCAGCAGATATAGGTAGCGACCATAGCCTAGTATTATGTAAAAAAAAAGAATTATAATGAAATACTGCACACCTAAAAGAGCGGCGCCTACACAAACAAAAATCACAGTCGAAGGACTAAATACGGAATCCCCGGAATATTTATACAAAAAAAGAATATCACAGAAGATTGCTGATTGAGAAGAACATATAAAAAAACCCCATGGCTTAGAGAGGAAATGAAGACATTAAGAAAACCTTTTTGCAATACAGAACACAACAAACACAATAGGCATACAACCGCTTTAAACGAGTCAGAAATGAAACGAATACTTTAGTAAGACAACTAAAAAGGGAACACTGGTAGAGGTTCTTAAAACAAATGGAACACGACTTTTACGGAACACAGAAAGAAATATGGAGAATGATCAGAGAACAAAGAAAAGAGATAAATAAACTAATAAAAACGAAACACATTCAGAAGGAAACATGGACAGACTAGTTTCGATCCTTATTTGCTATAGATGGCAATAATGAACCACCAACACCATAGGTGACTCCAAACGAAAAAATAAATATTGAAGAGGAACCGGTAAAGGAAGCATTAAGGAAATTAAAAAACAGAAAATCATCAGGAGAGGACAGAATACCAAACGAACTCATCAAGTACGAGGGACCAGATCTGACCAAATAACTACTAACACTAATCCAAAAAATAATAGAACAAAACAGAATTCCTCAAGAATGGAGATCAAGTATCCTAATACCTCTCTTCAAAGAGGGAGAAAAATCGGACCCGGAAAATTACAGAGGAATTAATTTATTAAACAAACACTACAAATTAACAACCAAAGTGATAATTTATGACACTAGCAGAAGAACAACAGGGTTTTAGGTCGGGAAGATTATGCACCAGCGCTATATTTATAATAAGCCAAGTACAAGAAAAATCATAAAAATACAACAAACCACATCTATGTTTCGTGGACCTTAAGAAGGCATTTGACCGGGTCAAATTGAAGTACGTTATCCACTTATGGTATGCAAGAGAGATACCTTTAGGAATAGTAAAAACGATCGAATATACCAAAATAACACAATCAAAATAAAAGTAGAAGAAGAACTAACTGACCCTACTGAAGCTGGTAATGGGTTAAGACAGGGAGATTCTCTGAGTCCTCTATTTTTCAACCTGATTATGGATGAAATAATAAAAAAAGTAAGAACTAAAAAAGGATACCAAATGGGAGAAAAACAACTTAAAATAATCTGCTATGCAGACGACGCAATACTACTCTCTCGAAGTAAAGATGCTGATGATAATGAACAAAGTTAGTAGAATTCTGTTCATTAGAAACATCTTTTGGAGCATACCCAAAACTAGTCTCTTGTACCAATATTGTAGATTGATTGTATCGAATATTATATAAGGATTTTGTGCGTCCTTAGTCAAAATTTTTCAGAATTTCTTGACACCAAACAACACAAATTATGTGGAACTTAACTGGATCAAATCTTTCTTACACTTAATTGTTGATGCAAAATCGATTGTATTGCAATCTTTGATATGCCAAGAGGCCACGACGAAATCATTATGAAAAATGTACGAAGAGATTCTATGTATTGTTTTTGAGTAAAGCCTTTTTAAAATCATAAAATCATAAAAAATCATCTAGCAGTCAATCACCAGATGTATCAGAAAAACTGGTGTTACTCTTTTTAAATCATTTGAATAGTTGCTTTTAAAACAATTAAAATATTGCCAACCCAAAGGCGTACCAAAAAATTTTTGCAATTTCTAAATTGTAATATAATTACCTATTATAGACAGGGTCGTAAAAGCC
This sequence comes from Diabrotica undecimpunctata, assembly GCF_040954645.1. Classification (NCBI taxonomy): domain Eukaryota; kingdom Metazoa; phylum Arthropoda; class Insecta; order Coleoptera; family Chrysomelidae; genus Diabrotica; species Diabrotica undecimpunctata. Next base: position 57,952,530 of record NC_092812.1, read on the forward strand.
TACTATTATAGTATAATATTAAAGCCTAAACAGGAACACGATTATATAATCGTGTAACAAACGAGAAGGTAAAACCAAGGAGTTCTTGCATAAAAAATACAAAAATAATCTTATAAAGGTAAGATGGCGAATGGACGTTGACTCAGAAGCCAATAATTACCAAACACACACAGATAACTTATTTTTATTACATTTTTTGAATTTATTAAATATTAATCTTTGAAAAGTGACGAACTAGGTTTAAATATATATATATATATATATAAATAACATACTATAATTCTTAATCCATTAAACAAAAATATACACTGATCTTTCTCTAGTAGCGTGACCATAATCCTGATAAGGAAATGACGCAGATATCTGTTGTTTAGATACATAGTCCCCCTAGTATATATGAATCAGTGTTTTTTCACTTAATTAGATTTTTTCAATATGCAGATTGCGTAAGCTCATGTGTTTGAGAGTGGCAGTCTATTTTAAGATCTGGACCCTTCTAGGAGTATTTATTGTCTGTCTTTTTACTGCGAATTAATGAGAAAGACAACATGTTTTGAGCGGAACAAATTCATAACAATTTTTTATTAGTTCAAAAAGAATTAGAAAGAGTATCTAATTGTGATAAAGTAATTTCATTAACTATAGTGATTAAATGACTAGTTTATATAAAGTAATTATTAAGGAAATGGCTTGGTATAGATACATAATAAAATTCTGGAATAGTAAGCTAACTACGAGGATGCCATCACCGTAATCAGTGGCCTTATCATCAGTTCATTACGAGCCAAAACCTTCTGTAGAACAATCTCCCATTCTCCCCTGTTTCTGGAAACTCATATCCATGCTTCAATTCTGATATATTTTATGTTATCCTGGTACCTGAGTTTCTGTCTTCCTCTGGTTCGCCGTCCAACCGATCTCGGTCGAAAACTTTTCTGACTACCTCTTTCTAGCTCTAACTGACGAAATCTTTTATGTATCAAAACTTCTATACAGCTCAACGTTTTATCGCATCCGTAATTCTTGCTCTACTACTTTATGTATTACTTTTAAAATTTGTCGTTTGAAAAGTTTAGGCTATTCTATTTAGGTCATTATGTATTTCGTTGGCTTTGAGATGACGTAGATACCATCTGAATATCCGAGCTCTTGTATATATATTTATAAAAGATTACTTTTTTAAACTCTAGAATTACTTTTTTATGTGCAAGGTTTAATAGAAGATTCGACAGTCCGTCTTCCTGCCTTACTCCATTTTTACAGCGGAAGACCCTTGAAATGTTGTGGACTTTTATGAGTCACATGAGGCTTTTAAATTCATGAATACAGAGTCGACCAAAAGTCTGAAAACACCTAATTATCTCTTAAATGGATGGGTCTGAGTTGTACAAAAACCGGGGTACACCTATTCTGTAATATTTAAAACCGGAGATTTAAAATTTGAAGTTTGTTTGTTTTATGTGTTTTTAAAAGCTCTACAATAAAGATAGTTTTTTATGAAAAACGGCGAATTACTGTTTTCATGATCAGGGACTATGGCGATAGAAAAAGATCTTTTAGTGAAGTTTCCAACTTGTTCAACGTAACTTTTCCAAACCATTCTCCTATCATAAGGCGACGGTACGAAAAATTGTAAAGCGCTTTGAGGAAACTGGACAAGTAAAAGATAATATTTGAACAAGTAGACCCAAAACTTGTAATAAGAATTCATTTAAACCCTACAAAATCCAGTTGTTGCAGGAATTGAACGAAGATGAGTACGACCGTAAATTACAGTTTAGTGAGGTTATGATGAATACAATTGTAACTGACGAGAACTTTATTAACAAGATATGTTTTTCCGATACAGCAATATTTAAACTATGTGAGAATGTAAATTGACAAAATTTAAGGTATTGGAGTGAGGCAAATCCACAATGGATACGTGAAAACCATACTGAAAGACCACAAAAACTTAAAACAATGTAAGGTTGGGTAAAGTGGGTACTGTTAATTGGGCCGTTTTTTATAGAAGGAAATTTAACAAGCGATAATTATGAAATGCTACTTAGAAATGAAATTGTCCCTTATCTGAAAAACAAGTTTGGAGCCAATTTTAATGGGATATGGTTTCAGCAAAACGGAGCTTTAGCTCATTTTGGTGTAAATGTTCGGCATTATTTAGATCAGACATTTCCCGGACAATAAATTGGTAAAATAAGTAGTATAGAATATCATCCTCGTCCACCCGATTTGAATCCTAAAGATTATTTTTATTGGTTTAACGTTTTTTTTTAAACGGATAGATTTGTTAAAATTTGTCCTAGTGAAAAATAATTATTTTTTATTATTTATAAATAGGGAATTTCACAACATAGAAAAAATGTCTGGAAGAAAGAATTACCGAAAATTAAGATAATCAGATGATAATAAGAGTACCAGACATAAAATGCTTATCACAATGACTTAAAAAGTATAAAAAACAACATTTAAAATAATCAACACATTGAGAACTTGTTTGTATAAATATTTTTTGTATTAACAACCTATAGAACAAGAAGAGAAAGTAGATAAAACCGAAGGATGAAGTAGCAATAAAATACCCAAAAAAACATGTTTCCAAAACCTAGCAGCAAATTCTTCGTATTAACACAAAGATTATCCTACTATCACAAAGTGACATAAGTCATAGAATATAACAAATATTACGATAAGATACAGGGGAGACTTGCCCAGTACCGGTTACTTCTCAGTACCGGACGGAGTATGTTTCCGATAAAGTATGCTAGATAGCAGATGCACTCTAGCGGTAAAAATTCTATCCCACTTAGGTTCACCGTGAAGGAAGTGGGGAAATGAGGAATATATTTTTGACGCGTTGTCAGCTTACCGACCTAAGTTTGAAGCTTCTGAACTGTGATGACTGATAAGTAGATTTTATTTTCTTATAATTTGTGTTCCAAGATCCCAAATTGCCAGCTACAACGAAGATCAGGAGTGGCTGATGCTGTAGAGAGAATAGCAACGTTGGACTGACGATCTAAAACGTTGCCATAGGAATTGGAAAAACAAAGACAACAATAAATACAGAGAGATAAACTACGAGATCAGGAAGATAATAAAGCAGGCAAAAGAAAAATACTTTGAAGATAAATGCAAAGAAATCGAAGACCTTCAAAATAAATTATGATCTGTTTAACCTATACAAGAAAGTTAAAGAACTGGCAGGACTAAGAAAACAAAATCCCACTCGTGCAATTCTGAATAGACACGGGACTACTATAACACATAAGGACGTCAGAAGAAATAGGTCCATATATTACAAAAGAAGAAATATTACACGCATTAAAAACAATGAAGAATGGAAAAGCCCTGGACCTGAAATGCTTCCTATAGAAATCCTAAAAATTATAGATAAGAAGCACATTAATGTTTTAGTGACACTCTTGAACCAAATTTATAGTTCAGGCGTATTACCCAAAGAGTGGTTAACGTCGATTTTTATTTGTCTCCCCAAAAAGAAAAACGCAAGAGAATGCAGCGATTACCGCACCATTAGCTTGATGTCTCATGTGCTAAAGTTACTACTAAAAGTCATCCATAACCGAATATATCACAAACTGGACATAGACGTTAATGATACACAATTTGGTTTTCGCAAAGGCCTAGGAAAGCGTGAAGCTCTTTTTTGACTTAATATACTGATACAAAGATGCCTAGACGTCAATCAAGACATATACGCATGTTTTATTGACTATGATAAAGCATTCGATAAAGTACGACATAAACAATTAATGAATGTTCTGAAATCAAAGAAGATTGACTACAACGACCTCAGGATCATATCAAATTTATACTATAAACAGCGAGCAAAAGTACGTGTTAACGAACAGCTGTCAGAAGAAATTAAAATTAGATGTGGAGTGAGACAGGGATGCGTATTGTCGCCAATTCTTTTTAATGCCTACTACGAAGAGATCCTGAAAAACGCTCTTGAGGGTGAAACAGCTGGAATAAAGGTAAATGGAGTTCCCATTAACAACATTAGATATGCGGACGACACTGTGATCTTAGCCGAAAATATTGAAGATCTTCAGAGACTGGTGACCAGAATAGCGAAGTATGGAAAAGAGTATGGTCTAACAATGAATGTCAAGAAGACGAAATTTATGAGAATATCGAAAACTCAAAGAAATAACGAGAATCTTCTAATAAACGGAACCAACGTCGAACAAGTGGACAAATATGCATATCTGGGAACAATGATTAACTCCACAAATGATTACATTCAGGAGATCAAAATTAGAATAGAAAAGGCTAGAGCTAATTTCAACAAAATGAGAAGAGTGCTATATGTACAAGGGATTTAAAATTGAAATGAAACAATGAAAAAACTGAAATCATTCGAGCTGTGGGTGTATAGAAGAATTCTGAAAATATCGTGGACAGAACACGTCACAAACAAAGAGGTTCTCATCATCATCATCATTCAGCCTCAAGAGTCCACTGCTGAACATAGGCCTCTTCCTCATGTTTCCAACCCCGTCTATCTTGCGCCGCTCTTATCCTGAGCGCCGCTCTTGTCCTCTAAAGAGGTTCTGAGAAGGATGAATAAAGAAATAGAAATTTTAAATACAATTAAAACAAGAAAATTGAAATATCTCGGACATATTACACGTGGAGAGAAATACACCTTGCTCCAACTGATTATGCAGGGAAAGATCCAAGGAAAGAGAAGCATAGGGAGGCGTAGAATGTCATGGCTGCGCAACCTGAGAGAGTAGTATGGATGTACAACAAATGAACTTTTCAGAGCAGCCGTCTCAAAAGTCCGAATAGCTATGATGATTGCCGACCTCCGCCGCGGAGATGGCGTTTGAAGAAGGAGGAATTTTATGCAAGAGGCACAAGATCGAAACAGATGGAAAATTATGAGCAAGATCTATGTCCAGCAGTGGACAAGCGAAGATTGAGTGATGGTAGTTTGCGTTAATGCTACTTATATTATAGCTAATGCATAGAAGTAATTGATATTTAATTATAAACATTAGTTTGGAAGGGAAACATTAAATCATCTCTCCAACACGTTTTCCCAGTATCGGACAGTCATGAATTGCACAGTACCGGACACTAATTATTGTGTACTAGCTCACTATTTCTATTTTTTTTTTTTGGCAAGTATTGGAAAACAAAATGACTATTAGACAAGCTTCTTTTTGTCCCAAAGAGCATGCTGGCAGACAGAATCAAACAGCTAAGAGGAGGTGGGGACTTGGATCTGAAGCCACTTATGGGTTATTTTAAGAAGACATTTTCTGAAGAGCTAGAAACCTAAACTTCTGTACCAATTTAATAAACAAAAAAGATTGTAGGAGACAAGTTCTACTATAAATTTTTGAGCTGCCATCCCAACTTTCGTTGCGAAAACCACAGTCAACAAGTATTTAAAGAGCTGTCGGTTTCAACAAACCACAAGTCTTCTTCAAAAAATATGAAGCACTGCTATCAAAATTTAACTTTACGCCCTCAAAGGTGTTTAACTGCGATGACACGGGTATTTCTGTGGTCCATGATAAATGCCTCAATGTTTCTGTCATAAAGCAAAACGCAGGTTAGTAAAATCACGTCGGGAGAAAAAATCTACTTTTTTATATGTGTGAAAATTGCGTAACATGAACATTTGTAAGCAAATAAAATTCAAAAATATTTACATAACTTACAAAATATTTTAAAAAATGAATTTCATGATGCTACCCATGCGATTAACGTGTTTTTAATGTGTCAGGTACTGGGCAAGTGTCTAATGTGTCAGTTACTGGGCAACTGTAGCACAACAAAAAATAAACTTTTTTTATTTGTTAATTTGATAAGTTTAACCACGGAATTTTGTGAATATTAATTTTTGTACGAACAATAAACATGTTTACTTTTTAAAATATTGCATTTTTATTTAAGCTTTAGGTGTCCGGCACCGGGCAAGTCTCGCCTAACTCTACTACTGTACGCTCCTGAAAAATTTTGGAACACTAAGTAGCACAAAATTTAAAATATGAAAGTAGGCTATGTTGTATAAATACTCCAAGTAATACACACAAATACGCAGCTTACTTAGAGATAATACGTCCATAATTATTGCAGTTATCAAAAACTTTAACTGAAACAAAATACTCCGAATGTAGGTAAAACCGTTGTAAAACTGACAGCTCTGATCTTGACCCTGAAATCCTCGGAGCTATTGATTATTTTCACTCAACTGAAAATGAACGTTTTTATAAAAAATACAGACTTACTTTGGCCCTTTTTTATTACACATATTCCAGTTTTAAAAAGAAGAGTATAAAGGCGGAAAACATATGCGATTGAAATTATCAGTAAATTCTACCTTGCACAACAAAAAATTTAGTGGAAGTGTTGATCGGTGACATTAACCAACAGTTCATGCGCCAATTCAATTTTTGAAATTCCTAAGAATCGATAATCTGAGATGCATTTGGCAGAAATCTACTCAAGTTTTACAATTCAAGTGATAAATTTTACCGAAAATAATAAAATTAAGATGGAAGATAACATAACAGTAATATGAAGCGGTATAATATCGAATATGGAAGCAGAAATATACTAACTTCTAAAGTTCTACAACAATTCAAGTGATATAATTTACAGAAAATAATAAAATTAAGATGAAAGCTAAAATAACAATAAGATGAAGCGATATAATATCTAGTCTGGAAAATATATAGAATGGAATGAAAAAGTATTTGAAGATTTAAAGATGTTTATGATTCAACTAGTTCTAGTGGTAAAAAAAAACCGTTAGCTATTGGACAATGTAGAAAAACTTCTACAAATACGAAAAGGCTTACGAATCAAAAGCTTACTTTAATGACAGGTGAATACGCACTGCAGAGAAATAATTTTCATTTTACTAGTGCTTTAAAAACACATATCCCATTGAATAGTAATGAAAAAGTAAATAAAAAAAAAATGATTTGAATTAGCTAATAAGTAAGCTACATTAGCATATATTCCGAAAAATTTTTACAATAATTCACTCACTTAATCAAGCATTACTTAAAGCTTACCTCAATAGTAAAAATTTCTGTAGTAAGAGTCATCATAATCGACTGGGTTTATTAATCAACCACATTAATTATTTTATAGTAATTTCACCGGCAAGATCCGATTATCTCTCGCCAATATCCGATTTTTGATTTGATATACCCTTGGTGATTACCATCCAGTGAAACAAAGAATCGGTTATAGTCCAATGGAAATTTAAGGGTTTTGAATAGTATACAAATTAAAACAATTCAATGAAATATGGAGACATGTAGAAAAAATAACAAAATAAAATTTTTTTTGTGGGTGTCTATATTATTATTTACAGGGTACATAAAATGGTCATTAAAAATATTTCGAATATGTAATGGTTATTATTGCGGTATCTACTTTACATCTTGTTTCTGTTGTTAGTTGTAAATCTATAAAAGTGACTATAGTATATTTAACGAATTTGCGACCATTTTGGATTAGCGATGAAAACTGTTACTTAAACAGTCCGATGTGCTGCTATTATTCCGGAATACCGCACAGAGCCAAAAAAGGAGTCGGTATGATAGTGAATAAAAGAATAGAATCAATGATAACACACTAGGAAGCAGTACCATCTAGAATAATTACAGCCTAAACAGAATTAAACAAGGAGATGCGCTGTCACCTCTCCTCTTTAATATCATCCTGGAGAAAGTAGTAAGAGCAGCACAACTTAAAACAGAATTACTGACAGTAAATGGACCAAAATTACTACTAGCATACGCAGATAACATTGATATTGTGGGAAACACAGTCACCAATGTGAAGGAGACTTTTAATAAATTGGAGGTAGAGGCAAAGAAAACTGGTCTAAGGGTAAACGAAGAGAAAACCAAATACATGTGCATCAACAGACAAAAGGGACGAGATAGAATAGGGCAAAATCACTGCAGATAATGACATCGCGGAAGAGATTAAAGGAAGAATTCAGGCAGCAAATAGATGTATGATGTATGTATAGCCTCCACAATACTATTAAATCTAAAAGCCTAACACTAACATCAAAAATTAGAATATATAAAACGGTGATTAGACCGGTGCTCATGTATGGGTGTAAGACGTGGACCCTGACCAAAGAAACTGAAAGAAAACTTAGATGTTTTGAGAGGAAAATCTTCAGAAGAATCTTTGGTCATTATCACGACATTAATAGCAACCAATACCAAATGAGAACACATGCTAAGGTCAAGCAGATGTATAGAGCGATATAGGATATAATCCAAGAGATTAAATCCCAACGTCTAAGATGGGCTGGCCATAGACCATAGATGTCCATAGACTCCCTAATAACCGCCTTGCCAAGCTAATATGTGAGGAACCCCCCTCAGGAAAAAGACCCTTAGGATGTCCACGAATGCGATGGAGAGACAATATATGGTCAGATATAAGAACAATGGGGCTACCCACTGACCCAACTATTATGGACGACCGTTCAAGATGGAAGCAAGTTGTGCAGTCAGCCAAAATCCATCCCGGGTTGTAGTGCTACGAGAAGAAGAAGAAGAAACAGAAGAAAAGACAAGGAAGGGCTATTACAAATATACAGACTAACAGAAGCTAATGAAGATAGACAATGATAGAATTATGCAACGAACTCCAAAATAAATTAGACAAATTAAGAGAGACAAGGGAAAAAATAATAGGAGATTGAAATTCAAGACTAGGTAAGGACGTTAGTAGGGGATTGGGATGTATTGGACAATATGGGGAAGAAACATTAAATAGAAATGGAATTATAATTAAATAAGACAAAGATACATTTGTGGCTGAACAGAGAAATAAGAAAAGCTTAATCGACTATATTGTAATAATGAAATGTAATAAAAAAGGTGAAGAAAATATAGAGCTATAGCAAATAAGTAGAGAAAAAGTAATAGAAGGATTATCAAACATAAAAATAGGCAAGGCAGATTGAAAATGGTAAAATACATGGGAGAAGAAGGAATAAACTGGCTAACTATAGAGCAATATGTCTGTCATCGGTGTGCTTTAAAATATATACGAAAATAATAGAGAAGAGGCTAAGACAAGAAGTAGAAATGTATTTGGGAGAGAACAAGCGGCATTTAGACCAGGTAGACAGACAAATGACAACATATATATCATTATTAACCTTATATAAAGAAGCATAGACTCAGGGAGAAACTAGTATTAGCATTCATAGATCTAAGAAGAGCATTTGACACGATAGAAAAACAAATTATAGGGAAAGGTTTGATGAAAATAAATGTACCAAATAGAATGATAAAAATAATAGAAAGTACTTACAAAGAGGTTAAAGGAAGAGTACAAACCGGAGAGGGGAACGATCGGAAGAATTTAATTGGAAGAGAGGTATTCAACAAGAAGAGGGTCTCAGCTCTTTGCTATTCATAATAGCAATGAACGAATTGATAAGAAATACTAGAGTAAGAACCAACTATAGACAATAATAGGATACCATAGATTACATCCGGTAACGAAAGAGTCGTCATTGTATGCGGACGTCATACTACTAATAGCAGATTCCCAGATGCAGAAACTAATGGATATATGGATTGAAAAAATACAAGAACTAAAAATGGAAATATACGAGGAAAAAAGTAAGATAATGATAGTCAGCGCAAAGAAGATAAGGAAGATAATAAAATAAAGATAAAATGTAAAAACTCAGACTTAATAACTAGAAAGTTTAATTACTAACGACGGAAAAATAGACTGCAAAATAACAAATAGAGCAAAGAAATCAAACAAGTTATACTATGTGGTAGCCCCAATACTGGGAAAAAAAGAATTTACACGAGAGACAAGGATAAAAATATATAACACAATAGTGATACCAACTGTGCTCTATACAAGTGAAAACTGGACAGTTCTGGAAAAACATAAGAGCAGGAGAAATTCAATGGAGATGAGACACCTAAAAAGGATAGTTGGAAAGACAAAATGGGATAGATTAAGCAACGAGACTATTAGGAGAATGGCCAACCAAAAACCAATAATGAATAATATAGTAAAGAGACAAATGAACTGGTACGGGCAACTAATGAGGATGAAACATAACAGAATTACAAGAAAAGTTCACGAAGCAAAGAAAAAGAGGCAGACCAAGAAAAAAAAGGATACAATAAGTAGTAGAGCCGGGAAAAGTTACAAAAATCACTCCAGGATTTGAAAATATTGGCAGGAAATAGAAAAGAATGGAAGAGATGGATGAATGGAAATTAAAATAGCTACAAATACGGCACCCTAATAGGGTAAAAGAAATGAGACAAAGAAAGAAAAAAACACTGATTAACTAAAAAAATATATTATAATATTAATATTATACTTATTGCATTAAAATTAAACTGAAATTGGGCAAATCCTTAGATTTTAAAAATATGTGATCTAAGGTTAAATCATTATAATCATTAACTTCTTAGAAATCACCAATGTGGACACTAATGGTTATAATTAATTGGTAAAAACAAAAATGAAAACGATGGGGCTGGATTATAAGGTAGGTATTATACAGGCACTTCCAGTTAGTATTTTGATCAGTAAGAATTGATTCATTATTCAGAATTTTGAATAATTTTATATTATAATAAGTATTTAGTTATAAAAAATGCAGTTGGTTTGAAGTTTATATCTGTCAAACGGTTAAAAAGTGTGCATTATCGGTTAATAAGAAAGTAATTATATATAATTTTATAAAAATGGAATATCCTTAGGTTTCTGTTGATGATACTGTCGAAAAGATAAGTAATATGACAGGTGCAAGCAAATTAGCGATATATAAAATTCGAGCCTCCAAAGGACAATTCAGGTGGCAAAAAAATTTAAATTTACTCAACCAATTAAAAGCGAATTAAAAAGAAAAAATTTTTATTTTAAAAAAGAGATGCCCACACTTGCCAAAGATTTGGATGCGATCCATTAACACCCGTATTTTTCTAAAATAGGACGGACAAAACTATGGAAAACTCTAAAAGAATTGAAATTCAACTGGGTAAAACATGATAGAAAAACAACTCTTATTGATACTAAAGAAATTGTTTGTTCGAGACGGAGATGTCTGAACCATTTTTAAATTAAGCCAATAGCCAGAAAGTCAGCTAATATTTTAAACCAATATATGAACAGTGATGCTTTTGAAGAATTTTTTCGGCAGATGATAGAACTCTTACCAAAGTTTCGTTTGTAGTAATGGATAACGCTAAGTATCCTTCCCGTCAAATTGACCGTCTGTCAAATACTTCTTGGAAGAAGTAGGATATTATTAAGTGGCTAACAGATAGAAACATTAGTTTTCCAGAAAAATCTGTAAAAGTTAAATTGCTACAAATTAGAAAATTAAATAAGCGTCCAATTATGGTCACTGATGGTTCTAAAACTGCCCTTGGTACTGGAGCGTCTTTGGGCAGATATGTAATTATAATAAATCTTACAGCCTAAGTCAATCTACAACTGTGTTTCAGGATAGAGTTTTTGTTTAGGTGGCTTGTATTGATGAAATCATTGATAGAGATCTCAAGGCAAATATAATCAACATTTATGCAGATATCGAAGCGGTTATTTTGGCAGTAAAGAACCCACTCACCAAATCAAACTGCAAAGAAACTGCAAAGATCTCCTCAAAAACCTGACAAAAGATAATAAAGTGTCTTTAATATGGGTACCGGCTCATTAAGGGATGCATGGCAACGAACAAGCAGATTTGTTCGCAAAACAGGGCTCAAACGAAACCATTGTAAGCCCAGAACCATTCTGTGGCATCACTTAAAATGCTACAAAAAACGAGGTTCAGAATATCTGATAAGGGATCGTTCAAAAGAAATGGAAAGCCACTCACAGGACAAATCCAGACTAATAAATAATAATAATAATAATAAATTGTCACCTACAAATATACTCCCAATAAATATATATATATATATATATATATATATATATATATATATATATATATATATATATCAACAAAAGATTCATTTTATTGTTATTGATAGTGTACACATGCACTTGACAAGATAGTTTTCTCAATGTCATTATCAGTAAATTTTGATTTGATATTATTTTCTCACTTCAGTGAGTTTTCATTTCAAATATAGTTCAAGGTTTGCACACCCAATCGATTCGCTTCGTCCATTTTCAAAAGCAGTTAATTAAAATCACGTGTCACAACTATTGTTTTTCCGACAGTGTTCATTAACGAAAAGCTGTAGACAGCATCCTTAAAAGTTGATTCATGATATCATTCTAAACCAAAACAAGACAGGACATCTTACGGAATAATTTATTTTAGAACAATAAAAAATAAAATCTTATGAAACAATTAAACCATTTATTTGATATGCAAGGGTATCTAGATTCTAGATGTCAATATAGTTATCGATAAAATCATTATCGGTAACGGTTAGAAAAATTCTGACTGCGAATGCTGGAAGAAAGAAATTGGAGTATCCAAAAAGGAATAAGGGGTTCAAATTAGGTAAATATGCGGAAAATATGACGATGTATCCTGTTAACGTCACTAGCCTCTCCTACTCAATTTTGACCCTTATGTTCACGTGGTGAATTCCGGTAACTTGAGCAATTCTGTGATAAGATTATGCTAACCAACCCTAGATTGCTGACATAAGAACTAGATAAAATGAAAGCTGATGTAATAGCGACTAAAGAGATGTGTTGGACTTCTTCAGGAATTATCGAGAGAAGACACTGCAATATACACTATAGCGGACATATCACCCGACATCATTTTAGCAGTGGTTTTCTAGTCATACTATTGCCTATACTACCTATTGCCATACTAAGAGTATTAGTAGGTATGGCAATATGTTGAATAACATCTCTGTGATACATCACCAGTTGTTTAGTAGTCATGTTGTGACTTATGCATCCTTTAGTTAGATGCGTATGACAGATTATTATTAGTTTTACATTATTTTGGCTGATTTCTCTCCATTTAATTTGTTTATCCGGCTGACTTTTATTTTACTTTTTTGATATGCGCCAAATGTAGGCAACTTACAGTTCCCCGTGTTAACCATGTTTCAATCATAGATGTAGCAATAATAGAACTCAGGGAAAATAACTGAAGCCGACTTTTTAAAGTTGTTGCGCGTGTTGTCCGCTAGGTGAAACAAATAAGGGGGCAACAAAATGTAAACAAAGTTTCACTTGTTTTCCATGTAATATTTTGGAATTTTGCGAGTGTTTTTCTAAAGATTAGAGTAAGATAATATCCTAGCCGAAAAATAATCATTTTTTACTTATACGAGTGCATTTTTAAATCATATTTAAATAAGACATACTTAGTTTTTTTAATATATATTTTTTTAATTTTTGTGTTTGTGGTTTAGAATAATTTTATAAAAATGGTTCGATCATGCAGTGCATTAGATTTTACTACAAGAAATTTCAGAACAAAACATGTATTTCGGTGAGTATCAAAACATATTACTTTATACTCTGCCTACCATCTTCCATATTATGAATTCAAATGACATCCTATCACCCTCTAAAAGTGGAGGCTGTACCGCAGTGACTATGTGACGAGCTTAATAAGTTAGAGGGTGAAGAATCAGTTCTTCGTGCATGGAGCTTAATAGTGAATATCCGCTTGCTTTTATCAGTTCTTCACTAAATTGTCTGATCATGTTTTTAGTTTTGTGACAGTTGCTTTCACTTCGGTTACTGAGGGTGGGATTGTTTCTCTTTTGTTCATCGCTTTAGTATTTTCTTCTGTTATGTGACCGTGCTTCGCTCTTTATCTCTACACATTCCAGTTCTATTTTAAACTATTTTCTTCTCTTGTTTTTGGAAGAATTTTCTAGTTTCTGTCATTTTGTTCAATTCTTCTCATTCACGAAGTTCAATTTCTGTGTCTTCTCTTTTTTCCTGCGGTGTATTTTCTTCTCTTCCTTTCCCAGTCTCTTATATTCTTTTTGTTAAATATTACACTGAATTTCAATTTTTAAACTAGTAAGTATGTCTAAAAGTGTACAGACCAAATTTACTAGAGAAATTTTTATTTTATTCTCTAACTAGTCACGTTTGAGATGACATAATTTTCTAGGGAATGTGTGGATGGTATGATTGAAGATTATTAAACTGAATTAAACTCGAGAAGACATCTGTTCATTTTGTTGCTGGGGTTAAAATTTTTTTAGAGATAATTGAGTGGGTCGAGTTGGATCAAAATTTTCGCATCCAAATCCTATCGACCGTAAGGACTTGAGTTCTGTCGACTTTTTATCTGGGGGCAGCTGAAATGTACAGGATATATCCAGTACATTTTGGATTTATTCTCAAATACACATATTTTCATGCCGCAACGGTGTAGTAGTTGCTTGAATATGAACTTCCAGCATCATTTATTTTGAAAATTTATTGTTATTTTTCAATTTGGTATTTTTTTAATAATTTTTCACAATTATTTGAATTAAGTTGCAGCAACTTACATTAGAAATTAAACCTATAAGTGGTTTTTAATTAATTTAAATGAATTAATAATATTAATATAGAAATTCCAAATGCAATTAATAGCATTAATTAAGACATATACTTATCGGTTTAGCAAATTCTGACGGAAGTATTACTTTTAGAAAAAGCACCAAATTTATATAAAGAAAAATTTATCATTTTTCGCCTTTTCAGAAAAAAAATATACACAAAATATATGCTAAAGAGATATGCTAAATTAAAATCGGTTAATAAACAAATAGTTATTGCAAAATGAACAAGAAAATCGCTTTTTTTTAAATAGTATTAATAAGTTTTTTATTATTTATTAAAATTTGTTTAAATGTACCTGAACTACAGGGTGTTATGGTGTTTAAATTGTTTGCAAAAGATGGGCCAGATCGTTTGAAGAGTTTTTGCGAAATTTAATATTTTTATAACATTTTTTGAAAAATTAGCTAATTTTTAAGGCTGGTCGAGATAATTTAACTGAAGGATCTCAATAATCAGGAACTTATTTTCTTTTTTAAGACGTATACATACACATACACATGCACATACACATACACATGCATACACAATAACATTTACAATAACTCCATAGTATTTAGTTAAAATTAAATGAAAAAAAATATTCGTAAAGCTGGTTAAAAACATAAGTTTTAGAAAAAAAAAAAGAGGTCCTATGACCTTTAGGACCTTTTTTCAAAATCACAGTTACGTCAATTAACATCATTCAGGGCTGAAATTAACCAATATTTTAAGAGAAAAGTGAAAGTTTTTAACAAAACTTTTAGCAAACAAAATTATTAAAAATTGTTTAAACCGGAGTGTTGTAAACGAGTTCTTTTCGTTCCGAGTAGAGTAAAAGGAGTGGGGCTAGCCGAATGAAGTGCCAGCCGCGCTCTCCGCTGTTTCAAAATAGAGCGCTCGGAAAAAATGACATATCTCGGTTCTATTGGACTAAATTTGATCTTTCCTAACTTTTAAACTGGGTACAACATGGTACAACGTTAAAATAATAACATTTATCGTATTTTCATTGCAAAAATATTCAAAACGAAGCAGCTAATAGCTACGGGATGTACAAACCTTTTCTTAATCGTTTTTTATTGTTATTTTTTTTTATTTATTTATTGAAAATATAATTATATTAAATAAACATTATTTGCAAACAGTATTAAATTGTTATTTAAAAACAATTTTCCTAATACTCTCATCTTGTTCTTAAATTTTAAATTCATCTTACTTGAAATAGTCCTCTTATAAAAAAGTGTATGTTACCCAGAGCAAATAATAATCAAAATGGTAAGCAATTTTTGCTTTAAAACAATAACAAAATTAATATTTTTTCTTGCCGTAACAATTTTTTTAAATTTATTGACTCATTCTGAACAAAAAATGTTGTTTATACTTTTCTCTTAAATGCATGCATTTAACGTCTTAAAAAACGCGAAAATAGCCATTTTCAAGGCTCGATAACTCAGTGAAAAATTAATATTTTAAGTTTAGCAATCTTCAAAATAAATAAAAACTCCATTTTATAAGATCCCGAAGAGTTTTTAATTATAACTTTATGACAACCCATTGTTTTTTAATTGTTCATTTTGCGCCACGCAGAGTTCCGCGACCGCTATATATACATATACGGTGTCGAAACCTTCTTATGGTGCCAATCCGTTACGGATGTTGGACACTAACATGGCTATTCTGACTTTGTTGACTGCTGCCCTGAAAAGTCCGGTAGTGGTTAAGTTAAATCATTTTCGCAGGTTATGCAGCCAGGATATTCTTCTTCGTCCTGGACCTCTTTTCCCATGTACTTTGAAGTATGGTCCGAAGTAGGTCATATCGTTGTTCATTGCGCATTATATGGCCCAGGTATTCTAGTTTGCGACGTTTTATGGTTACGACTAGTTCGCGCTCTTTATCCATTCTATGTAGTACTTCTTCGTTGGTAACTCTGTCTATCCAGGAAATCCTTAACATGCGTCTATAGCACCACATCTCAAATGCTTCGAGTCTCTTCAGTGATGCTTCAGGTTAAGGTCCAATGACTAGCATTTTAGTAAACGAACTTTTATTTCCAATTTTATATCGTGGCTGTTAAAATTTTTTTTTATTTTGACGAAAGCTGATCTTGCCTTCTCGATCCTTATCTTAATTTCCGTCGACTGGTCCCACTGTTCATTTAAGTTTGCACCCAGATAACAAAAGTTGGTGATTTGTGTTATAGGTTGTTGGTTAACTAGTACTTAATTGACCAGGTGGTATTCTATTTTTGCTTAAAACCATGTATTTGGTTTTTTTGATGTTAAAATCAAGCCCAAACTTGCTACTTAGTTCTGCCACCCTGGAGACAAGTGTCTGCAGACCTTCAAGACTGTCTGCAAAAATGACAGTATCATCATCGTATCTTATGTTGTTCAATCGTTCTCCATTTATAAGTATTCCCTCGTCTATGTCCGTTAGCGCTAGGTTCATAATGTGCTCTGAATATGTATTGGACAATAATGGAGACAATATACATCCCCGTCTCACACCTCTTTTTATCTTTATGTCGTCTGTTAACTGATCCCCAACTCTAACAGCTGCAGTTTGTTCGTAATAGATATTGTTTATTATACGGCGATCTCTGCTGTCTAGATCAATTGAATTTAATATTTTCATCAGTTCGTCATGTTTTATTCTATCGAACGCTTTATGTTAATCAACAAAACACACATATATATCACAATTCACGTCTCTAACATCTTTGAAAGATAACTTGTATTGCAAAAAGTGCCTCTCGAGTACCCAATGCATCCCTGAAGCCGAATTTTGTGTTTGTCATGTGTTTTTGACACTTTTTATATATTCTTTTATGTATAATTTTTAAAAAAGTTTTCAGGAGATGGCTCATAAGGCTTATTATTCGATAATCTTCACATTTTTTGGCATTGGGTTTTTTAGGGATTGTTATAAAAGTTGATCTTAGGCAATGTTGGGGTATTTGTCCACTTTGGTATATATTGTTGAAGATTAAGGTAAGTCTTTTTACTTCGTCTTTATCCATAATTTTCAAAAATTCTGAGTAGAACTCGTCTGGTCCTGCGGCTGTTCCCTCCTTAATGTTGTTCATAGCAGCTTCTACTTCTGCTTCGAGAATAGGTGGTAGGGTATCGTCATTTTTATTTTGTGTGATGGTGACATTCCTATCGTCTTCAAATGTTGTTGTCACATAGTTCATCCATGTTGTTTTTGTTTCTTCAATATCAACTATTGGATTTCCTTGAGCGTCTGTTAAGTGTCCCGGCCTTTTTGATTTATAGATACCTGCTGCTTCTTTGATCTTTTTGTGGAGGTTGAAGGAATCGTGTTTACCATCCAATATCTCGATTTCTTCACACTGTTCTTCCAGATTTTTATTTTTAGTTTTTTTTATCTCTTTGTCTAAAATTTGATATGCAACGTAGTCTTTCCGCTTGGATTCTCTTCTTCTGCCCATCATCTGTAATATACCGTCGGTCATCCATGGTTTTTTTTCTGTCTTTTTCGGTCGCAGGTATTGGTCTAATATTTCCTTCCCAATGTTTTCTAAGTGGTTTATTTCTGTGTCAACATCATTACCTAACTGTCGAAACCACATATAAGATATGTAAGAAGTTATAATTTCTTATAATGTAATATGTACACGATTTTTTGTTCTAAAAATAATTTTTTAAGACTAAAAAACTGATTTGTTCAAATTTAGTAAGAGTATATGTAAAAATTGTTTATAAATAACAATTTAATAATGTTTATAAATAACATTGATTTAATATAATTATATTTTAAATAAATAAATAAAAAATAACAATAATGTGCATTCCGTAGTCATTAGCTGCTTTATTTTGAATAATTTTGCAATGAAAATACAATACAAGGAAAATACAAGAAAGAACAAATTTACTTACAGTACAACCAGAGATATGTCATTTTTTCCGAGCACTCTATTTTGAAACGAATGTTTTGAAGAGAATTGAAGAATTGAAGGCATACAATAATGAATGGGAAAGATACCTGACGGAACTGTTTAAAAGAAAATAATAATCAACACGTACCTGAATTAAGACAAGAAACAGAAATCAGTTTTCAGGAAGTACAGATAGCCATAAATTCACTCAAAAATAGAAAGTCACCAGGAGCAGACGGAATAACAAATGAGCTTTTAAAACACGGAGGTGAAAGTATAACCATAGAGATGACAAAACTTATATAAAAACTAATATTGCACTGCAAGATACCAGACGCATAATTATAGAGGTATAAATCTACTGAACACCGCACTTAAGCTTACCGCAAAAGTCATAACCAACAAAATCAATAAAATAACTTTATCAGATGAACAACAAGGATCCAAGGATCCGGAAGGTCCTGCGTAGACGCCGTATTTGTAGAGACAAATCTAAGGAAAGGCCATCGAGTAGAACAAACCAGCATATCTATGTTTTATAGACCTGATAAAGACTTTCGATCGCTTCCAAGTCGAAGACTTGTCGTACCTACTGTATAAAAGAAACAGACCAATAAATATTATACAAACCATCGAAAACATCTACTTCCATAATCGAATACAGGCAAAGATAAATGGAAAACTAACACAGTGTGTACCAGTACAAAGCGAAGTCAGACAGGGTGACTCGTTAAGCCAACTTCTCTATAATATAATAATGGACGAAATAATACAAGCAGTATGTAAAGGTCATGGTTACAGAATGGGGAACAAAGAAATCCAAATATTATGTTATGCAGACGACGCCCCAATAATCGCCGAGACAGAAGGCGAGCTCCAAAGATTACCACACATCTTCAATATAACAGCCAAGAAATACAATATGATAATATCAGCAGAAAAAACCAAATGTTTGACAACATCTAAATACCCACTGTGATGTAAAATCGAAATTAATGGGAAAATAATAAAGCGGAAAGCAAAGTTTAGATATCTGGGAATAGATATAAACAGTTACGGAGATGTTGAAGAAGAAGTACGACAACAAAGCTTAAAAGCAAGTAAAGCGGCGGGATCTCTTAATGACACAATCTGGAAGAACAAACCCCTAAGACAAGACACAAAAACAAGACTCTATAAAGCAGCAATTACACCTATATTAACATACACGGCGGAGACAAAACCTGACACATCTAAAACGAGACGACTACTAGAAACAACAGAGATGAAAATACTTCGACGAATATCAGGGAAAATCTGTTGGATAGGGAGAGAAGCGAAAACATAAGAAGAGCATGCAATATATATATATATATATATATATACAAGGATTTCCACAGTTTTCACTGTATTCCTTCACTCAACCGTTTTCTCCAATTTTTCCTGTTTAGCCAGTCCCCTTCCTGTAGGTTTCTTCTACTCATTGCTTCGTCCACCTCATCTCTGAAAGATCTTCGGGGTCTGCCTCTCTTTCTTCTTCCTATCGGGCTCCACTCTGTTATTCTATTTATCCACCGATTTTGGTCTGCTCTTCTGACATGTCCGTACCATGTTAATCTCTTCTGTTCGATGTAGTCTATTATGTCGGAGTTCATTCCCATTCTCCTCTTAATCTCCATGTTATTTATTCTGTCTCTTCTTGTTACTCTGCAGCTTCTCTTTAGGAATTCCATCTCTGTTGCTCTTATTTTGTTTTTGGTTTTCTTATTTATTGTCCAATTTTCACACCCATAAGTGAGGATACTTCTTGTCATGGTATTATATATTTTTTTCTTTGTTTTCATGCTGATGTTCTTATCCCATAGTACCGGGTTCAATTTTCGTATGCAGTCTCTTGTTTGTCCTAGTCTATTTTTTATCTCTTCCTCCGTTGTTCCTTTGTTTGATATTATGAAACCTAAATACTTATACTTGTCTGTTCCTTTGATTTGTTTACCTTCGTCTATTTCCAGCTGTTTTATTTCTGTATTCTCCGTTGTTAGGTATTCAGTTTTCTTTAGGTTTATTTCCATCCCATTCTTTGTATATTCCTGCTCCAGTTTTCTCATCATAAAACTGAGGTCATCCTCGTCTTGTGCGATTACTATTTGGTCGTCGGCAAAACTTAGCGTATATAGATATTCGTTCCTTACTGGTATACCCATTCCTTCGCACTTTCTTTTCCATGGTTTCAGGGTTTTTTCCAGGAATATTTTAAACAGGGTGGGGGATGTGGAGCAACCCTGTAGTAGTCCTTTTGTCGTCTTAAATGGACTGCATATTCTATTGCCCGTTTTGATAGCTACTTCGTTATTCTTGTAGAGTGCTTTTACCGCGTTTATTAATCTTCGTGGAACTTCGATGTCTTCCATTGCTTCCCATAGCTTGGTTCTAGGTATTGAGTCATATGCCTTCTTAAGATGAACAAAAGCCAGATGGACGGATCTATTTTTGGCCATTCTTTTTTCTATTAGTTGTTGAGCATGCAATATACAAGATATAAATGGATGGGTGACAAAACGGAAACAGGAGTGGAACGAACACATAAGTAGAATGGCAGAGGATAGGATGGTACGAGTAGCACGAGATAAATTTTCAATAATTTTGTTTTGACTTACCTTAGTTTTGTTAAAAACTTTGACTTACCTTATAAAAGATTGATTAATTCCAGCTTTTAATATTATTAATTAACGTAAGTTTAACGTAGTGTTTTTTGTAATAGAACCTCTTTTTTTCTAAAAGTTTTGTTTTTTAACCAGCTTTCTTAATATTTTTGCCATTAAATTTGAACTAAATTCTACGGAGTTGTTGTAAATGTTTATAAGCTTAAAAAGTGCTATTTATTATTAAATCATTTTGGGTACATAAACGTAATTTTTTTAAACATTTTTTCCGTGAGTTTTTAACGTACGATACAGAAAATAAGGCACGGATTATTGAGATCCATTTAGCCAAATTATTTGGACTAGAGTTAAAAATTAGCTCATTTTTCAAAAAATCGTATAAACTTAATTAATAATAAAAAAAGTGATTAACAATATTCAAAAACAGCGATTTTGTTATTCGTTTTGCAATAACTGCTTTGTTTATTAACCGATTTTAATTTAGTATATCTTATTTTGTGTATCTTTTTTTCTGAAAAAATTGTCTGTTGACGTCAAATCTCTTAATGGGCAAGTTTCTAAGTTATGAGCAAAATAATGAGTTTTTATTGTTTATTTAAAAATATTTTGTATAAAAAATTGATGAATCCCTAGATGAGAGACTGGCCCTCTAACTATAAGGTGAAAAATATCAGTAATAAAATATATCACTCTTAAAAAATTTCACTACAGACCATAAAAAGAACAAATGAAGAAAATGAAATTCTCAAAAAGGATTCAAACGCTTGAACATACAATCAGAAAAAAAAATATTTTCGTTGCAAAAAATTATTAATATAAATTATATTTTACCTAAAAATGTAAAAGATTGTACAGGAAATAAATAAAAACAAATAAATAGATATGTTTATCTTATTTAAGACCATAGTATCTATTGTTTTGAAACTGTATTTTGAAAATGAATTCTGAAAATAACGAAACCTACAGTTTTATTTTATAACTTGTAAAATGTTCCCAACAAGATATTTGATTAAATTGTAATATAAAATATGATAATCCTAATTTTCTTTTAATTGCCAAGTTATAAGTTGTTAATTTAGTCATGAAATATATTCTTAAAAATATTAGAATATGTATATTAGGTACTCATAAAAATGTATAGTACAGCAAGTAACTTTAAAACTTTACGAAGCACTATTTTGGATAGTATTGTCTTAAAAAACTTACCCATTGGGCCCAGGTGCCTGGTTTTATAAAGCTCCATCCCTGACGAGGGTTCTGCGAAGAATTCGGCACCACCCTGTAATAATCACTGCTAGATTTGGGCATGACAAAAGTAGCGAAAATAAATCAGAAATGAGCGAAAGAAGCAGTAAGTCTGACTGTAACTGTTAGTGAAATGAAGAGCACACAGCCATGTTTCTGATTTTATAGTTGGTTGTTTGCGCAGACTTATAATACTTCCTAAGGTAGAACATGTTGCTTCCCAAAACAAAAAAAAATTAAATCTATTTTCTACAATACTTCCAGATGATTGGTACAAACATATTAATGCATAGAAATATACGGAAGTGCACAAATATATTATTATTTATTATTACTGCGTTACGTGTTCATTGAAATATTTAAAAGTTATTTAGAGAAAAACAAGATAATTCAAAATAATAAAAGTATTTCAAGATCATATCGCAATTATGATTGTTATAATTTATCTATCAATCTGTTGTGGTCACAAAACCGACCCCTTTTTTTCTGCAATCATTGTTTACTCCCAATAATGAATTAAATGGTAGAAATAGTATTAAAGTAATTTAGTTAACCTATATATTATTATATATAGGTATTTTTGCTTGTAAATTGAAAACAAAAATAGCAAATATTAGATAAACTAGTAAGAGGAAACTAAAACCACATAAGAACAGTATTAAACATAATATATTAGTTTAAGGGAAATATAAATATTACTAATTATTTTGTAATTTTTCATTTGAAAATTTTATTAAGCATGTACTTATTACATTTTTTATGTGTATTTTGAATAATTCCTTTTACGAGACTGTTCATATTAATCCAGTAAAGAAAAAAACAGCTGAAAAAATCCTATGCAGGCTTGAAGGTTCTAAAAGGTATATGAGGGATAGCTGATGACAAATCGTTGAAGACATACAGCTAATTTTACTTTTTTTTTTTCTAAACAATCATAAAGAGTGAAAAAGTCTAGTAAAAGTTTGTCTAAAATGGTTCTTATGCATTTTAGAGAAAAGTGGTTCAAATAAAAGATGTGGATCTTAAAAAGTTCTTTAATTTGCGAGATTCTAAATTAAAAACATAAATAATTGACCGAGATAATTGCAAAAACCCCTTATTTTGCAGTAATTTATAAATGTTAATAACAATAAAACAATTTCCACAAAATTTATTTTATCACTACATTGGTATGTTTCACAGGAACTAACAGGAAACTCGACCAATTTTTATCGTATATTAATTCACTTCATAGTCATATTGAATTTACAATAGAAACAGAACAAAATCAATCCATAAATTTTTTAGATTTAAAAATTATCAGACTTAAAAACAAACATAACTTCTCCATATTTCATAAACCTACCCATACTGACACGACTATACAGAATTCATCATCCCATCCCACACAACATAAACTGGCAGCCTATCATAGTATGTTACATAGATTAACAGAAATTTCGATGTCAAAATACAACTTTGAGACAGAATTAAATATCATTAAGCAAATCCAGTAAACAATGGATACAACGAACAAACAATTAATAAAATTTTAAATAAAAAAATACACAAGAAAGCCCTGAAATTAGTATTTCCATCACCAGAGAAAAGACCCAGTACCTTTTGCTTGATTACATATACAGGCAAAATATAAACAAAAATAGCCAAACACATAAAAAAGAAAGGAATAACACCAGAATAAACAACAACTTGAGCAAATATATTAAAAACAACAAGAGCCAAAATAAAAAGCACTTACACAGTGGTGTATACAAACTTAAATGTGGCGACTGCCCAAAAACTTACATCGGTCAAACTGGTAGAAATTTTAATAAACGAATAACAGAACATAAAATGGCTTTCAATAATAGAAAAACAGATTCTACATACGCACTTCACCTTCTAGATCATAATCATTCATTTAATGACGAATTTCAAATTCTTCACATTCAAAATAACGGTCTTAAGCTATCTTTGGTAGAATCTATGGAAATTAACAAATTAAAAAACACAGATATAATTCTGAATGACCAACTTGAGACAAACAGTTCTCCCTTCCTCAACCTATTTCATTAAAGACTATAAAGTGTAAACGCAGGCCAAAAATAGATCACTTGAGAAAGGCACTCTGCCGAAAGAGCGGTGATAAGTTTTTATAACAAATTTTGTGGAAATTTTTGAAAACAGTGTTTTATTGTTACATAAAATTAATTTGTATCAAGTAACGGTCGAATCCATCAATTATTCAAAAATGTTAATAACTTTGATTTTTGAATAATGACATGCAATAGGTAGCTACTCGAAATTATGGCAATTATTAAGTTATATCTAGATCTGTTGAAAGTTTATCCCGGAGAGCGATTATTTAAACAACTGCACTTGCCCAAACAGTCACTCTAAAGATATTTAGCAGATCGCAATCGATTTTTTGAGGCTTCAATTTTAAGACATGTATTAAACAAAATTTGTTTTTTTCATAATAACATGTAATATAACTACTTGAAATTATGGCAATTAATAAGTTATTGAATTGTGCTAAATATTAGCTAGATCGGCCAAATAGTTATTCAATTTTAAGATATATTAAAATATTTTTAACATTTTATCAAAGTTGTTATTAAACAAACCGTTTGGAACCGAGTTTTTAGCTTATAAACATTTATAATAATTTTGATATGCTTTGTGCCCAGCGCTGATAAGTAGTCTCACTGAAAAGATGGTGAAAAGCATAATGTTAAAAAAAAAGAACCTTGTATCACCAAAAGGAAATAAATGGGAAATTTTTTTCTTAAAATCATATTTTCGTCATTTATGAACATTAAGAACAGGGCGACTCCTTCTTTGGCTCTGGTTTCTTTCGTAACACCCTTTTCTTTTTTCTTCGTCTTTTGTAGTGCACATATGTCTATACTTTTTTCTATTAGCTCTTTTGTAATTTCCTGCTCTCTTATGTTTAGAGGCTTTACGTTTCAAGTACCGATGCAAAGTATATTCCTCTTCTCCTCTATCCTCTATCTCTATCTCTATCCTCTTTCTCGCGTTAATCGACGTAATGAAATTATTCCTCTTTCGAGGCATAATTAACTCTGTGACACTAATACGGCTATTAAGAAATAGGGGTTAGTAGAAGAGGGATAAAAATTAAGATTTGTATATGTATTTTTTATACCACATCATAAAAAAATAAAAATAAAAAAAGTTTGTAAAAAAATTTAAAAAAATGTTTGTGGCGAACGATCCTTGCTCTTTAGGGGTATAAAAAATATATTACGGCCTATTCTCAGATTTACCGATGATATATGTACAATTTCATTTAAATCGGTCGAACCATTTCGGAGAAATATGGTAATAAGCTCTGTGACACTTATATGGCTATTAAAAAAGGGTGTTAGTAATAGAGGGGTGAAAATTAGCGGCTGTATGTATTTTTTAATGCCACATCATAAAAATATAAAAATAAAACAGTTTGTTTACAAAATTAAAAAGAAATGTTTAGGGTGAACCATTATTAACCCCTTAGGGGTATGAAAAATAGATAACGACTATTTTTAGATCTACAGAATACACATGTAAAATTTTATAAACATAGGATCAGCCATTTCGGAGAAGTATAGCAACTAACTCTGTGGCACTAATATGGCTATTAAAAAAGGGGATTAGTAATAGAGAGGTGAAAATTAAGGGCAGCCTATATTTTTTATTGGCACATCATAAAAACAAAAATAAAAATTTTTGTGTAAAAAATAAAAAAAATGTTTGGGGTTAACCACCCTCACCCCTTACGGGTATAAAAAACAGATAACCACCTATTCTCAGACCTACATACAGAATGCACATGTAAAATTTCATAAAAATCGGTCCAGCCGTTTCGGGAAGGAAGTTTTGACGTTTCAACAACATGCGGTGTTCCCAAGCGGTCACCCATCCAAATACTAACGCTGCTTGTGGCACTGCTTGACTTCGGTGATTCGAACAAGAACCGGTATATTTAGTGTGGTATGACTGTTGCACAATCAATCAATAATGACATTTATTTTGTTAATCCTAGCTTCCTAGGATTAACAAAACCTTTGTTAGTCATAGTGTGGCGCCATCTATTAGTTATATTTACAGAAAAACTGTTTTGAAGTGTTTCAGTAAAATTTTTTGAAAATTATTTTTTACACAAACCTTCTCCTGATCATAACAAACACAGCAAAAAAAAAAAGAATTATCCAATTTGGTGCAGTCGTACTGAAGTAATATCCGTACAAACATTTCGCAGATTCATTTTTATTAATATATGTAGATGTAGTACGGGTCCCAGAACACTGCCCTGTGGGATTCATGCTTTTATTGGTCGTAGTTCTGCAAATTCGCCTTCCTGTTTAACTCTAAAAGTTCTGTCTTATCATCTCATATGATTGTATTAGCTTTACATGATGGATGGTCAGATGTTGTTTGAGTTTTAGTAACCAGCTTCTGTGCCACAATTTATCGAATGCTTTTGTTCTGTAATGACATATTGCAAAATTTTCCAGCGCGCTTGAATTTGAAGTTTCATTCTAAAAACAAAATCAGAGCTCGGAAAGTTCTCTGCATATGCCATCTATAAATTGGATCATAAAATTTAGATTATTACTTATAATCTATTCAATTCTCAGCTCGTAATGTTAATAAACAATGGAAATAAGATTTTATTAATAAAAAAATGTCATCTTGGTTCCTATTGGTCAAAGAAAGTTCTTTTTTCAAAGAGTGTTTCTCACCATCTTTTCAGATAGCCTACTTACAAGCGCGTGACATAAAAAATATCAAAAGTTATTATAAATGTTTATAAGCTAAAAAGTCTGCCTTTTGAGACGTTTTTTTTATAATAATTTTGGTAAAAGATTGAATTTTTTTAATATATAGGTACCTTAAAACTAAAGCCTCAAAGAATCGATTACGATCTGCTAACCTCTATTTAGAGGTTGGGGTAAGTACAGTTGTTTAAATAATCATAAAAACTATTTGGTCGATCTAGTTGATACTTTCAAGTAGTTATATTGCATATCATTATTCAAAAAACAAAGTTCTTAACATTTATAAATTACTGCAAAAATAAATAATACAATTTTGTAATTATCTTGGTCAATTGTTTATGTATTTTAATGTAAAAACTTCTAAGTAAAGAACTCTTTAAGATCTACAACTTTTAATTGAACCATTTTTCTCTAAAATGTGTAAGAAAGTTTTATAGCCAAAAAATGATTTTTTCACTTTTTTTGATTATCAAAAAAAAGCAAAATCCTTTTAGAGCCTTCAAAAACTTTGATTTTTTCACAGATAGATTCGGGTATATTAAAAATACTTAAAAATTTAACTTTACTGGAATTTAAGTTACTGGAATAACAATAATAACCTAAATAGTAATTATTTATCAAGTAATTGTCAGTGTCTTTGAAATAAAAAGGCCATTTTAACCTTGCGGAAAATGTTTATCTTACGAAATACAGCGATATAAAAGATATTGCCTTCGAGAAACAGACTGTAAAAGTTTAGTGGAAATTTCCACTGGTCTTTAAAGCGGCTTACAAGCACTCCTTGTTCGACTACTTCTATATCGAATACCGCATTTCTTCTTCTTGTTAAGTATTATAATGCAAAAGGCTGTTTAACATGATTGCTCTTTGGGTTTTTCAGTCTTCGATCAATGATTGGCTAGAAATGTGGGTTGGTATTTTGGTTTTTTTGATACGTGTGAGACAAAAATGCGTTTTCAATTAATGAGTTTCTAATTGTTTATTAGAATAGGTAAATTATTATATATTAACTGTTTTTTTATCGATATACATAATTATATTTCTTAAAATTCTATTAGGTGATGACATGTGATGATATTTTGACGTATATACAGAGATGTTTATCAAAATATACCTTTCACGTAAAAAATAGAATGTCCGTCATTTAATAAATATGTTAAAATATATTTAGAATAGACAAGAAAGGGAGAGAAATACAAAATGGTCTTAATTGTAACCTTCTTGGGTTTCCATTTTTCATACCAAGAGGAAAATTACATCAAGCAAAAAAATAAAACCAAAAAAATACAACGAGAAAAAAAAGGAAACATTATAAAGATAAGCTGAAAAATATAGGGGAAAGCTATAAAGATATTCAAATTAAGAACCTGTATCAAGGGATAAAAAATGCAAAACCATGACATCAGCCGAAAACTGTGATAAAGAAAAAAATGGAGAAATGATTATGGGAGAACCGGAAATATTTGAACGCTTGATCTACTTTGATTAGATTCTAAATGGAGCTGAATAAAAAGATGGTAATAACGAGGAAACAATGGATCTAGCAAATGAAACACAAAACCAACAGAATCAAAAGCAAGCCCCGACTATAAGCGAAATAAAGAATATCGAGAATTTAGAAATAAGCAAAAAAGCGACTGCATAACGGCTGAAATGATTACATTTGGTTGGAGTATATCAGTTATCAGCTAAATACCAGAAGCTAATTAAATATATATGGGAATAAAAAGTACTAAATCAGGAATGGACAGAAGCAATACTAGAAGAACTGGAAAAAGAAACTGAAAATATAAAACGGGACGTCATAGAAATCAGCAAAGTAAGACGGACAGATGAAGATATTAAAATTAGCGTCAGGAAACACATTGTATAATATATAATCAACAAGAAATGGAAACGAAGAGTAGTAGAAATAGCTAGTATCTCAGATAGAGTAGCTAGCTAACCTTACAACTATCAAAGAGATACAATATACAAGTTATACAAATATACGCCCCAAAGATTACTCACACTAACGAAGAAATAGAGAAACTCTACAGTAACATAACTGAAGCGTTAAGTAACAATAAAAGTCACTTCAAATATTTAATTGGTGACTTTAATGCCAAAGTGGTAAAGAGAAAGGGCAAGGAACAAGTCATGGGAAAGCATGGAGTTGGTTAGAGAAATGAAAGGGGAGAAAGACTGATTCAGTTTGCATACTACCAAAACATGCGTATTGCAAATACATTTTTTAAGAAAAAATCGAACAGAAAATGGACTTGAGTAGTACCAAATGGAACCACTAAAAACGAAATTGACTTCTTCCAACCAACCAGAGTAACACAATAAAAGATGTCAGTGTAATAAATAAATTTCAAACAGTCAGCGACCATATACTAATCAGAGCAAAAATTGTTACAGATCTAAAACTAGAAAGAATAAAATTAATCACAAAACCAATAGTAAGCGGTATAAATTTTAACAATCTAAACGAAAACTCAGATCACTACTAAAGGACAATTGATGAAAGGTTACATGACCCAATCGACAGCTCTCCATTAATGGAAATCATCATTGATAGTGCCAAAGAAATCGGAGGCCAGCTACAACAAACTGAACATAGTAAACTGTCTAATAAAACCAAAATAATGCTAAAACAAACAAAGGAAATACAAGTTAGTAGCAACATACACAGAATACAATACACAGAACTTCGTAAGACAATAATGAAAAGCATTAAGGAAGACATAAGAAAATACAATGAAAGCCTGGTAGAAAGTGCAATCGAAACCAGAAAAAACTATAAGAAAATAAGAAAAGCATTAATCATTGGGAAGAAGCAAAAATCGTTGCTCTAACAAATGAAAACACCAGAATTTCAGACAGAAATGAAATAACAGAACTCGTGACTAAACTCTACAGCGAACTATACAGAGCCCCTGAGCCTTTGAAGAATCAGTAACCAAAAAGATGTACCAGAAGTCCTTCCTGAAGAAGTAGATTCGACAATTACAAATATGAAAAGCGGTAAAGCTGCTGTAATAGATCACTTTCCAAAAAAAAAAACAGAACCTTCTATGACAAATAACAAGAAACAAGCTTAGATATTGCAGCGGTCAGTTGTCTTCTCCACTTTTCAGTGGCGGTATTTTACGAATACAATCATTTTAACGGATTTTAACTTTATACTCCTTCACTGTGTATGCCATATATCGGTTGGATCATAAAATTTAAATGATCTTTTACAATTTTTCAGCGTTTAATGTTAATAAACAATGGAAATATGGTTTTAAGAAAAAAAACTGCTATCTTGTTTAATATTGGTCATAAAGTTATTATAATTGTTTAGGTATAAGCTGAAAAGTCAGTCCTTTCTCAAACTGTTTTTTTAATAACAAATTTAATAAAATGTTGCAGTTTTTTACCTTATATATACCTTAAAAATGTACCCTTAAACAATCGATTTCGATTTACAGAATACCTCTAGAGTGAGTGTCGATCTCCGGTATAAACAAATTGAATAACTTATAAACTATTCGATCTATCTATTTGAAATTTAGCACACTTTAAAAACTCATTAACTGCTACAATTTTCAGTAGTTATATTACATCCCATTATGCAAAAAGCAAAGTTATTAACTTTTATAAATCACTGCAAAATTAACGGTTTTTTGCAATTATTTTTGTGAATTCTTTATATATTTTAATTTGAAACTCGCAAATTAAAGAACATTTTAAGGTCTACTTATATAAGGTCTATAAAAAGAATGAGTTTTTCACTTTTTAAGATTGTTTAAAACAAAAACAAAGCATGGATTTTTCATCAGCTACCTCTCATAGACCTTTTAGAGCCTTCAAATACATATCTATATAAGAGTTTTACCAGCAAGTAAGATAGTAGCAACAGAGATGGAATGCCTGCGAAGATGCTGCAGAGTAACAAGAATGGATAGGAGAAGTAATGACGAAATAAAGCAAAGAACATCAATAGAAACAGACATACTAACATATATAGAACAAAAAAGACTAAAGTGGTATGGACATGTAAGAAGAACTAGCGACAGCAGATGGATAAAGAAAATAACCGAATGGAGCCCCATAGGAAGGAGGAAAAGAGGACGACCCCGAAAATCCTGGAGGAACGAAGTAGACGACGCCATGAGTAAGAGAGGACTAAACGATGGAGAATGGAACAACAGAGAGAGATGGAAACGGTTGAGCGAGGGAAGGCAGTGAATACTGTAGAATCCCTAAATATATATATATATATATATATATATATATATATATATATATATATATATATATATATATATATATATATATATATATATAAGAGTTTTACGTGAAATCAATGATTTTTTCCAGAGATACTGGTGTATATACATAATGCGTCATGAAAGATAAATAATCCTAAGGCTGTATGTGATTTATCGCTATACACCAAAAGGGTTAAAATCTGTTAAAATGACAACTTTTATAATGTATTTGTCTTATTAATTTAATATGTTACTGCGTTTTAAAATGTGGCGCTAAATTTTGAAATATTGTAGGTTGTGACTTGGACTGATGCAATTTCTTGGTTGTGTAAGTTCTTTAACATCAGTCATTATACGAGAATGCACCGACTAACGTAAAATAGGTGTAGAACCGGTCATCCAATCAGAAAGCAGTATTTGGCTTTGCCCCTTTACCATGGACGTCGCGCCGATAATTTTCAGAAGAACTAGCAAAATTTAACAGAAAAATATTAATAAAGATTCACAAATACAAGAGTTATTGTGGTATATTTGGAAAATTGAAAATTGATATATCCACTAAATTGAATTCACATGTGGTAGACAGATTTTTTTTTAATATCTAATATTCTACATTATTTTTTTTTATATCAGTCGCATCACCTACTAAAGGTTGTTAGCGGCATGTTACATTGAGGTACAATGCTTAATTAATTTACAATAGATGAAAAAGTTGAGTTTCTTTAAGGAAATTTACAATATTATTTATGTTACAGTTTTTGTCTAATAATGCTTTTAGATCTTTGGAAAGATTGTTGTTAAATTTTTCATGAATATATTTTTTACAGTTAAGGAAGTGTTTTACATTTAGAGTTGTCATACATAAAATAAAAATGTATGACCTAAACGTAATCAATCAATTCTAACTTCTAACCCGTTTGGCTCTGCTTGTGTTTTGTTTCTTCGACGTTTTTATAGACAGTTTAATTTCTTTTAATTTCGATTGGGAGTTATCCCATTCACTTTGCC
The DNA here is from genome assembly GCF_040954645.1 of Diabrotica undecimpunctata. Taxonomy (NCBI): domain Eukaryota; kingdom Metazoa; phylum Arthropoda; class Insecta; order Coleoptera; family Chrysomelidae; genus Diabrotica; species Diabrotica undecimpunctata. Next base: position 57,984,865 of record NC_092812.1, read on the forward strand.
ACACACTCAATTTTGGATTTAATCACTGTTTTAATATCACTAGCAACCACTTCACTCACTATTGTTGAATTTTCGTTGTTTGCTGCATCTCTAGCTTCTTCATGTCCTCGGATACCGACATGCGATGGGACCCAAAGTATTACGATGTTGGTGTTTTCTTGGTGTAAAATATCTAATTCTGTTTTCACAAGGGAACCTATTGGATGTTTTGGATACAGCTGCTGTATTGTCAGAATGGAGCTCAAACAGTCAGTGATAACTACTGCCTTACTATAGCTGTTCTTCTTTATAATTATTAACGCTTGTAGGATGACATAAGTCTCAGCCGTGTGAACAGTATTGAATGTTGATAATTTGAATTTGTGGTGTTGATTAGAATCTCTAGAAGCATTTGATCGTGTCCAACACCACAAGTTAATGCAGATCCTCAAGAAAGTTGATATAGACCAAAAAGACATAAGATGCATTGAAAAGTTGTACTGGCATCAAACGGTACAGTTAAAAATAGACAATTTTATATCCAAACCCATACATATAAGAAGGGGCGTTCGACAGGGATGTGTGCTTTCCCCTCTTTTATTTAACATTTATTCGGAAGCCATATTTCAAGAGTCTTTGTAGGATGCAAAGATGGGAATCAAAGTGAATGGAGTATTGATCAACAACATACGATATGCTGATGATGGTGTCTTAATTTGTGACAACATAGTCGATCTTCAACAACTTGTCACTATAATCGGAGAATACAGTAAGCGACTGGGATTAGAGATTAATACCAAAAAAACCAAATTTATGATCATCTCCAGAAACTTGGATGCACTTGAAAACTCCACCATAACACTGAATACTAAGTCCATTGAAAGAGTGAGTAAATTTAAATACCTGGGATCGTGGCTGTTTGAAGACTGGGCATCGGACAGGGAAGTAAAATGTCGCATTGAGCAAGCTCGACAAGCTTTCGTAAAATTCAAGAAGGTACTGACTTGTTCAGAGTTCGATCTTCAACTGAGACTAAGGTTTACTAAGTGCTACGTGTGGTCAGTGCTGCTATATGGCGTAGAGGGCTGGACACTCAAAACGAGGGATATAAACAGATTAGAAGCTTTCGAAATGTGGCTCTATCGCCGTATCCTAAATATACCATGGACAGCGAAAATCACAAATATAGATGTCCTTAAAAGAATAAACCAAGAACGCCAACTTTTCGAAACCATCAAGAAAAGGAAAACGGCGTATCTAGGTCACATCATGCGAAATGAAAAATACCAGTTCCTCCAACTTATAATCGAGGGTAAAATTGAAGGCAAGAGAGGAATGGGACGTAAAAAAATGTCCTGGCTCCGAAACATAAGGCAATGGACAGGGATTAACGACATACAATATCTGATACATATTGCAAGAAATAGAGAATTATTGGAAAATGTGATCGCTAACATCCATTTGCATCTAAAGAAGAAGAAGATGAGAATCTATAACGACCGCTCCTATGCTGTCTGAAGTTTTGGATGCGTCGGTATATAAGTAGGAATAATCTTTATAATTTGATATTATTGAGAGGAAGGACTGAAGTATATTGGTATGGTTTGTTTAATCTTCATTGAAAACAGATAGACTAAGATTAATGTAAGGAAGAGGTATTGTCCAGGGAGGAGGTGTATTAATATTAACTGGGAATAAGACTGTGTAACAATTGATAACAAATGTAGGTACTGTAGAATTTTTTCATGAAAGGGAATATTTATACTTTTATCTACAAGGAGTTCGGCGAAACGATTAGTTTCAGTAGTATATATGACAGCATTATTTGAATTCGATAGCATAAAATAGACTAAGATACATTCTTCATAAATTCATATAATTAAAAAAAATAAAGAGCAAAAAACTTAAAAATTATATAAGCGGAAAAATTATACCAGCATTCAGCATAAGATATAAAAATATTATTAATACAAGTTATTTATTTCAAATGCCTCATATTTGTTGGCAAAACTCAAAATCGTAATATCATCTTATAGGTTTTGATTAGTCTTTATCAATGGAAATTCCACAGCTACCGGTCAATGGAAGTGATAAATTTGATTGATCTTTTTTTGATTTTGGTTTTTGATAGTACATTTTGATCAAAAGGTCTCGAAAATTATCCCATCTACATTTCTTGTTAGAAACATTCTGTTCTACGGCATACAGATTCTTGGTAAATCACTGTTTTCCGTTTGCCCCCTCTTTGAAGGGGGTTTTAGGGGGAAATCCGGGAGGTAGAAGTGGAAAAGTTTTTTGGCATCTTTGCTGTGGTCATAAAATTGACATTCTCAGCAGAATTTAGGTTGTTCGTCTCGTTTTTAGAGATCAAATCTCTGACAACGGGACTAAAAGAAGAATTAAGAACACTGATTTCGGATCTAGAAAATGTACCAGTAGCAAAAGGGCTGAAAATCAATCTGAAGAAAACAAAATTTATGACTAAGGCAGAAGACATGTCTGAATTTAACATATGCGGAACAAATATAGAACATATTTCTCTCTCTCTTGTCGTTTCCTCATTGCTGAGGATCGTGATTTCCTACAATGCGGGCTGTCAATTCTCTCCATCTCTTGCGATTTTGGGCTGCTCTCATGGACTCGTAAAACGTCTCTCCAGTGGCTTTCTGTACTTGATCTGACCATCGAATAGGTGAGCGTCCTCTGCCTCTACGTCCTTCTACGTTTCCGCATACAATTAATCTTTCTAAGTTGTCATTGTCTCTTCTCGCAATGTGGCCAAAAAACTTTAAAATATTTGCAAGACACTGAGAGGAGAGTCTGGTCTGAATGTTTAGCTCTTCGAGAATCGACTGATTGGATCTGTGCTCCGTCCACGACACGCGTAGCATTCGTCTCCAGCACCACATTTTGAATGCGTCAATCCTTTTCCTATCCTCTGATTTTATTGTCCATGTTTCGGCACCGTAACTGAAGATTGAAAAAATGAGTGTCCGTACCAGTCTCATTTTGAGTTTTTTGGATAAAGAGCGGTCCTTCCATATTTTTGACAGTCGACTCATCGCGTTCTTGGCCATCCCTATTCTTCTGCGAATTTCCGTATGGGAGGAGGCTGCATTGCTTAAGGAAGATCCTAGATACGTGAACTCGTCTACTTTCTCGAATTGATTTAGGGCGCCTGTTGTTTGGAGGATATTCGCGTGGTCCACAATCATGATTTTTGTTTTCTGATTATTAATCTTGAGCCCACACTTGTTGCTTTCGGTTTCTACTCTCTTTATCAGTCTCGACATCTCCTCTTCAGATGTTGCTATCAGTGTTGTATCGTCTGCGAATCTTAAGTTTGAGATCTTTTTTCCTGCAATGGAGATGCCGCCTCTCCATCCATCGAGTGCGTTCCTCATTATGTATTCTCCATATAAATTGAACAGGTCTGGAGATAGTATGCACCCTTGTCGTACACCTCTGCTGGTTTTGAAGGTATCAGATTGCTGGTTTTCAATTCTTATTTTAACTGAGTTATCTTCGTATAAGTTTTTAATTAATATTGCCAAATGATCTGGAATTCCCATCTCATGAAGAACTGTCCAGAGAACTTCCCACTTCACACAATCAAATGCCTTTTGGTAGTCTAGAAAACAGATTATTATTGGAATTTTAAATTCGCGGGCCTTTTCTATGAGCTGCCGCATATTAAGGATTTGCTCTCTCGTACCCTTCCCTTTGACAAAGCCTGCTTGTTCTTGGGGAATTTGTTTGTCTAAGTATTGTTGCAAACGGCGTTTAATGATTCTTAGTAATATTTTGCTTGGATGGGAAATCAGTGAGATGGTACGATAATTACTACACTTTGTAGTTGTTCCTTTTTTATGGATTGGTATGCACAATGATGTGCGCCATTCTCTGGGCCACTTTCCGCATCTCCAAATTTTATTACAAAGTTTCCACATTATGTAACATCCTTTGTCTCCCATGTTCTGAAGGAGCTCTCCCGTGATATCATCGCAGCCAGGGGATTTATTCTTCTTGAGGTGAGTTATTAAGAACATATTAAGAACATATTTACTTAAGGGCAAAAAATGAATCAAACTATTAAAATAAACTCAATTATTACACCATTAAAAACAAAAAATACCTTTTAAATTAAGAACGAAGGTATTCTAGCATGTCTCTTACCTTTTCTGACATATGGGGCAACGGTGTAACAGGAAGAACTTGAATAGAATCAAAAAAGTGGTACATACATGTTTTCTGTATTGTTAAAATTTAAATATGTTTAAAATTGAATAAAAATAAAAAAAAATTATGACTAGGAACGCTTTTCGAAAGAAATGCAACATGATTTTTACAGCCTGCAAAAGGAAATATGGCGCTTCATATGAGGTCAAAGAACGGAGGTAAAGTAACTAATAGAACCAAAACACATAGAAAAGGATACGTGGATTGACCACCTAAAAAAAGCTCTTCCAGAGAAAGAACAAAAGACGCTAGAACCGGAAACACCAGAAATTACCACCAATGAATAACTTAATATAAATGTACAGGAAGTTCGTAAAATATTTGAAAAGCTGAAGAACAGAAAAACAGCAGGTAAAGACGGGATACCAAATGAACTACTTAAATATTGTGGAGCAGCAATGATAGATAATTAAAAATTATAAAACACAATAAATTACCGAAGAACGGAGAACGAGCAAACTAATTCTACTATTAAAAAAAGGAGATAAAAACAGCCAGAAAACTACAGAGATATAAACTTGTTAAATACTACGCTAAAACTTACAACTGAAGTTTTACGTTTGACAAAGTAAGACTAAAAGATGTAATCCATCTTCTGTATAATAGGGAAGTTCCCCTAAATATTATAAAAACTATCGAAAACATCTACCAAAACAACAAAATGGAAGTCAGAATAGAACATCTTACAGAACCTATAGAAATAGGCAGTGGAATAAGACAAAGAAATTCATTGAGCCCCATGCTCTTCAATTTGATTGTGGATAAAATCATCAAAAGCGTTAATAAAGGAAAAAGATACAGAATGGGAAACACAGAAATAAAAATACTCTGTGACGCAGACGACGCAATATTGATAGCCCAAGATAAAGATAGTCTGCAAGGACTGTTCCACAGATTTAACGTAAGAGTAAAAGAATTTAATATGACAATCTCATCTCAGAAAACTAAAACAATAGTAGTCAGATGTAAAATAGAAATTGATGGCATCAGTATTAAACACGTAATGGAAATAAAATACCTTTGAATTACACTGTCTTGTAGCATTTGCATTTTCCTTGAAGGAAATTTGTATTTTGAATTGAATTTTGATTTGTACTTTTGATTTGTACTTTGAAATGTATTCTTCCAATTCATCTTTACGTCCCTGAAGTTAATGTAAACCATTTTATAGTTTGTTTATATTTCACAAGATGCGTATTTTGTCGGTATTCTTTGATCAAAGCCTCTTTTAGGATATTCGGCGTGTCAAATAAATATTTCAGTTTATATGTTTTGTTTATACCAAGATTGTGCGAATGAATTTCAAAAGTAAGTGTTCACTCTCGGTAAAGCCGTCCGCTGATTAAAGCGTGTTTAGTTTTGTTGGAGTCCGAATTTATTTTCAAATTCGTAATCTTTTCGTTTTCCTTTTTTTTTTTGTCATGGAAATATAATATAAAGTGACAGTAGTAGTTAAAATATGTAGTATTGAGCAGTCAACACTTGCAGTTTAAGTGAGGTTTGGAAGAATGGTTATTTCCATCCTCGTTTTGTTTCTCTCTAGTTGTCATCCCAGGCTTTTTGGCCGTTTGGAGTTGAATTTGTTCCTGTTCAGAAATTCCAGTATGATTCCAGTTTCAACCCTCAGAAACTTTAGTGCTTTTGTTTTGCTGAAATCAGGTAACTTTTTGTGTTAAATTTTAAAGTCAAGATAGACATTTTTTTTTAAGTAATAATTGCTTTCATTATTTAAAAAGATAATTTTTTATTTGCCACAGTTTATAGCTCACTAACATTTGTAAGTTTTGTAGCAATAGAGTTTGTAAACGAATAAGACATAATTAGGTAAGTTTATTCTTCTTTATTTATTTTGGTATGAATCTCTGTAACTAATACTGTAATTTTTTGTGCCATCTTTAATATTTTGTAACTGTTTGTGGTGATACACAATAAATGTTTAATTTTTTGTAAACCATTTTGTTTGTTTATCTTGACTAACTCTTTAACCCCTTTTTTAGTTTCAATTGAAAAGATATATTTTTTATGTTTAATAATTATTTCAATAGTTACAACTAGCTGTTGTAATGGTTATAATTTGGCACCTCGAAGCGGCGAACTTTTTAAATTGCTAGAGGTATTTCCTGTTTCCTTTTGTTTTGTTTGTCCCAAGAGATTCACGTTAGTACCTTTTTGTTTCATTTTTTGTAGTTGCCCCAATCCGACCCCTTGCCATTTACTTATCCACGACCCCAGCTCTCCAAACAAACCCTGAGTGCCGTTCGTACAAGTATCGATTATTTTGCTTGCCCTATCTCCTCCCCAATAATTTCTGTCCCCAATTTTCTACCCCTTATAATAATACCCCATGTGGTAGGCAAAAATATTCGTTACAGTCTAACTATGGAGACTTGGACAAAGAAATGAGAGATCAAGTACAAAAAGCAAATAGACTGGCAGGATGCCTTAATACCACTCTATGGCGACACAGACACATTAGAACTGAGATAAAGTTAAGAATTTATAAAGCCAGTGTATAACCAATATTGACATATGCCTCAGAAACAAGGCCCGGCACAGCCACAACGCAAAGGATACTGGAAACGGCAGAGATGAGAGTACTGAGAAGAATTACAGGAAATACGCTGAGAGATCGAAAGAGAAGTGAAGACATTAGAAGAAAATGTAACGTACAGTGTATAAATGAATGGACACAAAATAGAAAAAAGAATGGAATAACCACATAAGCAGAATGGAAGAGACCTGTGTCGTCAAAATAGTAAGAGATAAGTCACCAATCGGCAGAAGAAGCCAATTAACCCGCCAATGAACAAGCAGAAGTCCTTTACAAAAAGGAAGAAGAAGAAGAAGAGAATCGTTACGATTATTGACAGATATAGTTTTAATTTTTTACTTTTCATTTAATGTCTGCATTTTGGTTTAGCTATTTTTCGTGTAGTTCGTAGAATAAATATATGATGACTATAAACGAATTGATCGAGAGTAGTGAATCGATGTGAAGACTCGCTATTCTATTATGCTACTCGTGACGACGCCATCTTGTGGCGCTAGTTCCGTGACGCTCGCCTCAGCATTTCACTAAAGAGAAAAAAATTAAATACAACGCCAGTATAAAAGCTTCCTTCTAAAAAAGTCAAAGAGCCGTTGAAAGACAAAAATATTGGGTACATTTCAAGTCAAGAAAGAAAAATGAATAGATAAGGAGCAAAACAAAACCAACAGACGCCGTATAACACGCTTTAAAATTAAAATAAATATGGATTGGATATAAAGAATGACATAGAGACGGAAGATGAAACAAATACAAACGAATTGGAGGTTTATAATACGAGTCTAGGAGCCAGGGGGATTCTGTTCCCGTTTTCCTCGGTACCTTGACGTTTTTTATGTTTTTTGGTGCGTAAAATCGATTTTTTGAGGGTACCAGGCTAAAAACCCGGTATCTCCTAAACTATTCATCCTTAAATTTTCCTCAATTTATGTTTATATATAACGAACCAATACCTGTTGCCTCCCCTTCGTACGCACCAATGCATTTAGTTGCAACGTCACGTAGCCTTGAAGCACTTGCATGATTTGAAAACACTTTTTATTGTTGTTAATAAGCAAGTTACATTTTTACGGTAAACAATTGAGTCAATAATACCATACTGAATAAAATGTTTTTTATTTGTATCGTATGTTAACCTTAATTGAAAGCAAATTAATTATATACTTGACAAACTTATATTTAAATAAATTAAGATCCTTTAGTTCTTACACAGTTGTCAGTTTATTTTTATAATACCTAAGATCTAAGAATTTGAAAAATAAAATAGGAAACAAGCAACAAGAAAACAAGCTACCTACTTGAATACTACAATGAGAATGGTTCTCTAAATTTTAATAGCTTAAAATATATTAATATGATAATTGTTATTGATTCTGTTTTTTAAATGGATTAAGAATGTTGCAGTTTTTAATTATTAACATCGACCTTCATAAAAACTGTGAGTGTGGCATCGTTGTAATTATCATTGCTGACGTCAAAACACACCTTCGTTTCTTGACCATTCTAGTGGTTGCAACAAACCCCCAGGCAAGTTTTCTATTCAGGTATTTTCAGATGCTTAAAAACGTTACATTTTTACGTTATCTTGACTTTTACTTGATTTATTATGTTCCAGAAGGTTAGAGGGTGTTGGTTGGCATTAAATAGGCATACCTTGATGGAATACATATATGTATTTTTAAAGGTGATATTATATTTATAAAATATAGAAATCCATAGTACTAGGATTGAGTAAGTCAAGGTATTGCAAGGTTTTCTAATCTTGGTAAATAAAAAAGAAAAAATTATTGAATAATCCTTAATTGTTCGCTTTTTTATGTATTGGATAAATCCTTGCCAGTCTTGTTTCTGAGGCATATGTCATTATTGGTCTTACACTGGCTTTATAAATTCTTGACTTTACTTGTTCAATACTGACGCCATCAATTTCTATTTTACATCTGGTTGGTTCTTTGCTGACTGCTGTTTTATTTTTCTGAGATGAGATTGTCATATTAAATCCTTTTGCTCTTATGTTAAATCTGTGGACTAGTATTTGCAGACTATCTTCATCTTGGGCTATCAATATTACGTCGTCTGCATAACAGAGTATTTTTATTTCTTTGTTTCCCATTCTGTATCCTCTTCATTTGTTAACGCTTTTAATGATTTCATCCATTATTAAATTGAAGAGCATGGAGCTCAATGAGTCCCCTTTTCTTATTCTGCTGCCTATTTCTATAGGTTCTGTAAGTTGTCCATCTATTCTGACTTCCATTTTGTTGTTTTGGTAGATGTTTTCGATAGTTTTTATAATATATTTAGGGGAACTTTTCTATTATACAGTAGATGGATTACATCCTTAAGTCTTACTCTGTCAAACTCTTTCTTTAGGTCAATAAGACACAGAAATGTTGGTCTATTATTCTAATGATTTCTTAGTAATTTACTTTATAATAAATATTGCATTTGTACACGATCTTCCACTACGAAAACCCTGTTTTTTATCTGCTAAACTTATCCTTTGATTTATTAGTACTTGTAAAATTTTTAGGGTAGTAGTTAACAAGTTTATACCTCTGTAGTTTTCTGGCTGTTTTTTATCTCCTTCTTTGAATAGAAGAATTAAGGCCCGTTTTCACGCTACGTCTTATTGTACATTTTGTTGGATAGGACAAAACCTATACAATAAAACGTGGCATGTAAACAGCAAAACGTACGTCTTGTCGAATCGAAATGAAATCCAAGGTCAGATCGTAGAAATGATGGGAGAAGCATAGTTTTGCGAGAACTGATAGGATAAAACGTTACGTGAAAATACATATTCAGACAAGTCGCCCGATCTTGACTTATTTGACGACTAGTTCCACTGCAGTTCGTTTCATTTTTCCCAAAAAAAGCCTAATAATGTCAGATTTGCGGCAATACACCCACGTTTTTCTCGGGGAATTTATTGAATTGTATAAAAGTTTTTAAGTAGTTATGTTTTAAAACCAAGTAGATTGCATTACAGGTTTCAGGAATTATTTGGCTTAACGCTGGTTTGGATATTATGGTTGTGAACTCCAAGTCCTTGAGGCTGCGTCCTGTTGCAAGATATCTGAGAGTTGCTGTGAGTCTTTCATGGGGAGTAATCGCTTTTCTCATGCAAGTGTCTTGTTTCAATATGTATGGTGTTACCAACTCTAGCAATTGACAATAGGCTGAGGTGTCCATTCGCAAATAATTGCGCCAGTCATCTGGTTCGCCTCTCAATTCTTTTAGTAACGAGACGTGGGAATACTGGCGTCTTTTCAGAAGCCATTCTCTTGACCATCTTGTCTTTTCCCTCTTCATCCTCTTTTTCCTCAGTCGTAGTATCGTTATAGTTGAAAAAATAAAAGAAAGCAGCTGTGTTTCCTCCATAATAAAAAAACACTAAATAAACTTCACACAACTCAAGACTCTGAATTGAGTAGAAATGAGGTAGAAAACGGAAGGAAAAACGTAGTGTGTATACACTGGACAAAACGTACATTTTGTCGTACGTTTTATATGACCCACAAAACGTACAATAAGACGTAGCGTGAAAACGGGCCATTACGGACGTTTTAAAATCTCATTAAACATCGCAGTTGTTCGTACCTGAATGGCACATCGCAACTTCTGTAATCATGCATTCAGTTGGTGTTAATTTGAATTAAGTTTTGTCAAAACTGTTGTACAAGCTCGTTGATTTAATAAATATATGCATTGTATAAAAATAAATGGCAAGTATTTCATTTTATTTTTATTTATGTTAATTTTAGAAGCATAATTTTCCAGAAAATTTTGTTAAATGGAAAAAATATATTATTTTGCCTTGGCAGTGTAGTAAATGTGATATAAATACATATTTAAATAAATATGTAATACTTTAATTTTAGTTTTTAATTGATCTTATATTTATTTCTTAATTTCTTTAAGAGCAACCTCCCGATAGCTATGAAACGGGACATTTGACCAATGCGTTCTTCCTATTGTGACATACGGAGCAGAAACTCTCTCTCTCTCTCTCTCTCTCTCTCTCTCTCACACACACAAAAACGACAGCACTAAAAATGCGAGTGGCACAAAGGCGCATGGAAAGATCGAGTCTCGGACACAAAAAGACAAAATAAGGAACCAAGACCTAAGGAAAAGAATAGGTATCACTAATGTCGTCGAACGTATAGCCAAGCTGAAATTCAATTGGGCAGGTCACATAGCGAGACTGAAAAACACAAGATGGACCAGAAAACTAATTGACTGGCGCTCAAGAGAAGACAAACGCAGCAACGAACGACCATCAACACGCTGAATTAACGACATTAAACGAATATCCAATAAATGGCAACAAGATGCTCAGAACCGTGAAGAGTGGCGAAAAATGTCCAGCAGTGAACAGAATAGTCCATAGTAAAATGGGTGGGGCAAGCAAGAAAAAAACTTGTCAATATTCGGAATATTTAAAATTTGGGTTCATATCCGCTGTTCACAATGAGCGAATTCATTTTTGTCTTTTATGCCAACAATGCTTGACCAACGAATCAATGAAACGAGGTTGTCTTAAGGTGCATTTGAAGGCGAAACATAATTACTCATATTAATTCAGATTTCAATATTTCTTTAGTGGTCGCTAAAACTGGAAAACATCATACTATAGGAGAGAATTTAATAAAACCGTCAATATCAGTATTTCTTAAAACGGTTCTTGAAAAAGATGGGCAAGAAAAATGTCTGCTTAAAATTGATGAAAGATGCGAATCGAGAATTGATTCTTGTGCATTGTGTTATTCATAGGGTCAACTTGGTAGAAGTACTACATTCAGAATAAAGTTGTTAATGTTATTAAAGTTAATGCCAAATGTGAGCATCTCTCCAAGCTATTTTGTGAAGAACAAAATGAAGACCACGTGACATTTTCACTTCGTACTGAAGTAAGATGGCTATTTAAAGGGAACTGTTGGAAAATATTTATGGAACTGTTTGATACTCTTAGTGATTTTTTAAGTGACGAACCTGAAATGACGTATCTGTTAACAATCGATAGTAAAGCATGTGCGAGTAACTTAACCGATATCTTTGAAAAACTAAATATATTAAATAAGCAATCGTTTCCATCTTCATATTTATCTGAATGTGGATTTAGTGCTGTAAATAATTTACTGGTACAAAAAAGAAATCGGCTGGATATAACACAACGTAAAGACTTAAAATAAAGCGAACCAAATTGGAACCTAATATACAATCTTTGTGCAGCAAGGATCAAGCGCAAGGATCCCATTAAATTAAAATAATAAATTATTATAGAAAGCTCTCAAACAAATATGTGAATTGCAAACACTCGATCTAACTGGAATCTAAATCTAATTGAAAACTGACCAAATGTCGGGACTTTAATTTTAATTAGTATTTAAAAAATATCAATGGTGTCAAAAATATCAACATTTAAAATGCCTAAACATTTTTCTTATGTTTGACGAGTTATTCACTCGTACGCCTTATGGAATGTATTCATAAAACAAATATAAACCAAATATATCTTTGTATTGTATATTATGAACGCTTGAATTACCCTATAAGTTATCGATGCCTGATTGACCGCACGTATTTTATGTTTTGTCTCAGAAAACCTTGATGTCAATATCGTCAGTATGTCGTTGTCCGATCTGTTGCTTGAAATTTACAGCACCTTTTGTAACGTTATTTTTAGAAATTGAATCCGCTGTGCTAATTGTCGCATGGAATGATTAAAATTGATTAAGTAGATCACTATCGAATCATTTCTCGAAACAAAATTTTCCATTACGGTTCTACACTAAGAAAAATAGATATTTTACCTAATTATTGTTTTTTTTAAATAAATTCTTTGGAAATCCACTTTTAAGAAATCAAATATACCAAATCATCCATTTACAATATATCATTAAGATTCGCTACAGCGTTGTTGCTACAATGAGTCAATAGAGTTCAGCAGGTGAACTACCTGAAGGCACAGATGACAAGATAAGTGAGCACATACTTAGTTTCCCAAGATACAAATCCCACTATACTCTAAAGGATAATTTGGAGCATTATTATCTCTCACCCCTTCTAAGTATTTCAAAAATGCATATGTACTTACAGAAATATGATTCTGAAAATTTACGTAGGCAAGACAAGAATAATTAACATCGAAAACCATCTTCTAATCATAGTACTCATCCAATTTTAAGCTGCTAATCTTTTAACTCGTCTAAGCGATCGAACTTCTTATTGAATTCTGACGAGATTCCTTTTGTCATCTCAAGGTCTTGGGCAGCACAGCCCAAATAGATCCTGTTGAAGTTCTGTGGTCACTCCGAATTTAGCACTATCAAGGTAATGGTAATAATAACTTCATCTAAAACTTTCATTCTTACTAGTCGTAAAGCTTTCTGCAATTCACTTTCTTTAAATCCATTGACGAAGGTATCTACAGCAATTTCTTCCAATATCTTGCCTGGTGCCTCCAGATAAGCCAACCGTGCTACAAGAGCAGTACCTGCTATAAATTCTTGCTAATTCTCACTTGCTCGTTAAATTCTACTTCTTATTTGTGCTTTATATACTTGTACATGGGCATCTCCATAGTATGTTTTTGGTCGAGTAAACAAGGTCTGGTAACATTTTTTTTTGACCCTTTGGAATTGATCTTAGGATATCCGCAGCATCACCTCGTAAAGCAGCAGTCAACGAAACAGCCTTTTCTTGTTCGGTCCAATGATTAGCTATCGCAGTAGCTTCAAATTGTCTAAGGTTTATGGACCAAGAAGACTTCCCATCAAATGGTGGCAATTTGAATCTCATATGAGGTGTCGTTTTGTCTTTCGGTGATTCTTCTTTCACTATAGGATTTAAAACTACTACATAACTAAGACATCACAATGCGGATCGGACAAGATGAAATAGAACAAGTTCAGGATTATATATATCTGGGTCAAACTTGTACTCTCTAGATGATTGATTGGAGGTTACACAAAGAACGGTACTAGGCTCGGGCTTCAGTCTGGTAGAGGTATCTTGGTCGGGGTTCTTGTTACAGCTCAAATATCACGGATCAATTAAAGAAGTACTTACAACACAAAGACAAGAAGTTAGAAGAGAAGATAAGAGATAAGAGAAGAAAAGTTATTTGGGCACCACCCTATTTTTAGAGGAACAGGGAAACCTTAAGGCACATAGAAAAGGATGACGAGAAAGGTAAGGTACAGCTAGAGAACTCACGCGAGAATAAAGTAAACCGTGAGAGAAAAGGTATCGGAATTATGCGGTACACTCCTAATATTTCGACACATATACTCAAAATATACGATCAAACAAATAATAATATAATTCAATAAAAAATGCCTGGAAGAGAAACACAAAAATATAAATTCAAATTATATAAAAAAATATAAAAGAAATAAAAAGCAAATAGTTCTTTAACAAAATTATATTTAGGTATATTTGTTAAAGTAAATGTACTATACCAAATTTTATTGAACAGTTAAATGGCATGATTATTGCGTAACTGATTATTAATTACAAACAAAAAATATCTCTTTGAAAAATAGTTATAAATAATTTAGTATCCTCAAGAATTAGAAAAAGGCAAGGAACATTATAATTATATCTACGTCAATATTTGGCAAGCAAGTGAATTTTATGCCTTGAGGATACCTAAACATGAAGTTACTAGGTTTTTGATCGTGATCACTTCAAATCTAAGAATAGAATTTATCAGAAATATAATCTACATATAAAATAAATTGTACGTTATTTATACGTATATATTATCCTGTATTTTTATACTCAGTCAAACTAAACCTCCATAAATAAGAAGGTACACTGAACTGGAGTCATAAATCAACTTCTAAAGATTTCGTTATCACAGTTTAGTCAATAAAACTTATACTCACGAAACAGGTGTATTCAGATAATGGTATTACGCCCTCAATAAGGCACTTGACTTCGGTCCGTACAACAGGTAGTTGGGATGACACGCCCACAATAAATTGCGGTCTTCCTAACGTAATCCCTTAGATTGTCTTAGGCCGACGAAAAGAGGCAGCTAGACCGGAGTAGTACAGGTAGTTGAGATAAAATGAAGATGACTGATGATCGAGGTGAACGAACGTAGCGGTGAATGTTTGAATAGTGTACACGTATGAACGGTGTAAACTATGAACGGTGTAGAATATGAACGGTGTAGAATATGAATCTGTGTAAAATCTGAACGGTGTAGAATCTGAACTGCGTAGAATCTGAACGGCAAACAAAAGTGACTTCATTTGGAAGACGTCTGTTTGACAAAAGAGAAAATAATTAATATAAGACACACTGTGTAAAGATAAATAAGGGTGAATTGAAAATCCACTTACCGCCGATTGTCGAAGATAAGACCGCTTGCCACAGGAACCAACTTGGAAATGAACATCGGATTGTGAACTTAGAAGGGCTTAGACAAGCGAAGGTTGCAAATAGGGAGGGGATATTGGCTGAAGGATGCCACGCGAAATTGACATTAAATAGCCGGGCTACTGGGGTTCATTTTCATAGCTTTTACCAATGGAAAGTAAACTTTCTACGAAAAACAATTCTTCTGTTTTTCTGAGAAGGTAGCTCGGAGATTTCACAATAGGTCCTTTTTCCTTTGTTATTAGGAAAGATTTTTATGTACCAAAACAAGATAAAAAGAAGAAGGAGCATTTGGCGAAGTTATTTCTTTGTTAAAAAAAAGGCGTAACGAATCGCTCGGTAGTGTCGGTTATTTGAGGCAGATATGCAGGCATGGGCGTCAAACTATAAAACTTAACAAAGAAAACCAAACAGCAGAGATAAAAAGACGAATTAGACTGGCATGGGCCATTTGGCAAACTAAGCTACATTCTTAAAAACAAAAGATATCCACAGCATCTTAAGACCAAAATATACAATCAATGCGTACTCCCTGTTCTCACTTATGGTTCCTAAAAGTGGACATTTACAAAAGCAAACATGGACAAAATCATAAAAACCCAAAGAGCAATGGAAAGACAAATGTTGCACATAAGACTAATGGATAAAAAGAGAAACGAGTGGATAAGAGAGAAAACAAATTGAGGTATGTTAGACAAGAAGTTGCAAAATTGAAATGGAGATTTGCCGGACACAATATAAGACAAAAAGAAGACCGATGGAACAAAATTCTTATAAGTTGGAGACCGTGGGAATATAAACGAAACGGAGGAAGGCCACAAATGAGATGGGCAGATGATATCAAGAAGAATGGAAAAGGATTGGGGAGGCCTATGTCCAAAGATGGACCGAAGAAGGCTAATTATATAGATAGATAGATAGACTCAAATATCATTATCAATAGAAGCAAAAACTTTCAGGTCATTGTCATGTAAGGTAGGACATGTTTTAAGATTTTTTTTCTCGTTTCAGCCTTTCTTTGTAAAACATTCTTGAAAAAAGAACAAAAATTTACTATTTGAAATTATGGGGTCATGCAATAAAGTATCAAGAACTTTATTTACTTCTTTTGGAATACAAGATAAAAGGATTTGTCCCTATCTGACAATATAGTTTATACTAAAAGAAGAAAGCTTAAAAAGAACAAATGTGAATATTTTATGTCTCTAGTAAAAAATTATGAACCACAGTGTGGTCTACCATCGAAGCCAGTAGAAACAGAATCTCCTGTATCAGAATTCAGTGATAAAGAGTGAATACAAATATTCAAAATATATGTTAACAGATTAGTTAAAGCATTTATTTGTTTATTTCATTTTAGTTGATTAATATAAAGTATCACTTTCCAATATAAAATTTCTATTTTTCCCTTAAAAAAATACAAAAACTTTGCATAAACCAGCCAAGTTCATTTAATTTTTCTTTACAACTAACTCCATAATATTCTGGCATCACCTTTTAAAATGTTCTATAAATAATGTAAATGAACCCCTGAATTGACAATAGTGTCACTATACCCATATTGACGGAAGATGGATGATGGTATATTTTCAATAGTGTGTATATTAACAATTATACTAAACAGTATAAGTTGAAATAAAAATAAATAAAATAGTATATAAAAATAATGTTTAAAAAGGTACTTACACATCGTTATTATATAACTAATTTTCAATGATAAGAAATTAGAAATTTTGTAAAATTGTATGCCTTAGATTACAAATTGTCACTAAACTGTATTCCGCCAAATTCAAGAGAAAAATATAAGTCGCGCTAAGCTTCTAATTAGATCCGTGGATTTGATAATGAAATTTAATTTCTCGTGACAAGTTGGTACCTTATCATTAAAATGTTATTTGTATTGCGAACAGTAAACATATTTACTACTTTTCAAATCTTTCAAAATGGATTATATATTATACCGTTATTAAAAATTCGCAAATACTGAGTTCCTATAGTGTATTTTTATGTATGAGAGAGTAATAAAACAATAAATTATGTATGCAAATCCCTAAACTGTTGATACGGGTGACTCAATGAAAAACAGATATTTGTCAACAAGTTTACAGAAGTATATAGGAAAACAATTTTAAATTGAGTATGACCACCAGGTATAAAGGTTGGAGCAGAATAGAATACAATAGTTGTGAGGATTACTAATCCCTAAATAAGGTTGCCAGTGTCGGAGTGATGGAGGTTAACAGGTACTAATGAATTTGCAAGAAATGTAAGATGTTTATTTTATTGGTTATATATAACCAATAAGAGTTTAATAAGTACCTACCTATTTGCAAAATAAAGTTTAATTCTTTAGATAAAATAAAACGTTTTATTTTATCTATTTGCAAAATAAAGTTTAATTCTTTAGATAAAATAAAACGTTTTATTTTATCTGAAATGAGTGCATTCCACGAAGTAAGGGTTTCAACAATCAAACATTTAATTCTTTAATTCCAGGAATCTACGACAGTAATTGACTAGATAAAATTACCTTCTAAACTTATTCCACAGAAAATGTGATAGTGGGTTTTTCCATTTTGTATATAGGAAGGTCCAAGTGGCGTATTCAAAATTCTTAACAGTTCACTAAAAGTAGGTACTTCAGTTGCAAGGTGCAGTTTATTGTGTATACTAGTGTTATGGAAAATTTGGAAGTGCCGTGTAAACGCCGAAAAATTGGTCCTCTAACAGTTAATGAAAAAACATTATTATTTGATTGTTTTAAATCATTTACAGACAAACGTTTATGTGAAAGTGTTGATGAGACCGTTGAGTTAGTTAGCAGTACACTTGGTGTTGGGAAATCTACGATTTACAGAGTTATTAAAGAAGAGAAATGTGGTAGTTTTCAAATGCCACGTAATGCTCCAGGGAAACCAAAATTTCAAATAGAATATCATTTTAAAGAAGGACTTCGACGGAAAGTGCATGAATTCTTCTTTAGACAAGAATTTCCAACATTGGATAAAGTTCTTGTCTCAGTTCGAGATGATAAGGATTACCCAGAAATGGGTCGAAGTACGTTATGGAAACTTTTAAAAGAAATAGGCTTCCGCTGGAAAAAGAATCCCAGAAAGTCTATTTTATTAGAAAGAAGCGATATTGTCATATGGAGAAGACATTTTCCAAGAACCATAAAGGAAATGAGAAACCAAAAAAGAAAAATATTTTATCTTGATGAAACATGGATCAACGAGGGTCATACACCAAATAAATTTTGGCAGGATGAAACTGTTACAAGTCAAAGGCACGCTTTTGTAAATAACTTATCTACTGGTTTAAACCCACCATCAGGAAAGGGACGCAGGCTGATAATAGTACACATTGGCAGTTCAGACGGTTTTGTTGAAGGTGGTTTATTAACTTTTGAATCAACTCGTACCGGTGACTACCATGAAGACATGAACGCTGATGTCTTTCAAGAATGGTTCGAACAAATGATAGATCTTCTTCCTAAGAACTGTGTAATAGTAATGGATAATGCAAGTTATCACTCCAGACTTATAGAAGGACTGCCCACAACCAAGTGGTTAAAAAAAGACTTGCAGAATTGGCTGAGTTCAAAAAATATTACGTACCATCCCGGATCTATAAGAAAGGAACTTTATTCGTTGTGTGCCCTTCATAAAGAAAAATTTAAAAAATACGAAATTGATGAAATTGCCAAAAATCGTGGAATGACAGTACTTAGATCCCCACCATATCATTGTGAATTAAACCCGATTGAACTGGTATGGGCACAGATAAAGAGTGAAGTTTCAAGAAAAAATACCACTTTTAAAATTCATGATGTTAAACAGTTGTTTTTGGAGGCCGTAAATAATGTAAAACCTGAAAACTGGGAAAAGGCAGTAAATCACACTATTAAAGAAGAGGAAAAAATGTGGAAGCTGGACAATATTACTGATAAAATGATCGAGCCAGTTATTATAAATCTTGGTTCTGAAAGTTCATCTTCTGAATCTGATTTGGATTTGTAACAAGTAGCTGTAAGTTTTATATTAATATTTTTATTCATCTATTTAACATACCTTAGACGGTTTTAAAAACTCTTTTTCTCTTTTGTAATTTTTAAAAATTAAAAAAATGTGTATTTTTTAAAACCCTTTTTAATGTAGGCCAGTCAGTTCTAATATAGTGTGTGATAAAAGAGGTCACTTTTGTTTACATACACATAACACTTTATAACACTGAAATAATTCATTTATTTTTTACAATTATTCAAAGTAATTTTTCAATTAATCTTGAGCACGCCCATGGAGTGGTCGGAGCTACAAGTTAAAATTATGCTAATTACTCTCTCGTTCATAAAAATAAACTATAATAGAATTTACAATTTTTATTGGGAATAATCAACAATTTTACTTTAAAATGAGTTTATTTAGTTTATTAGTCTTAAGCAATACGATAAAAAATTGTCTTAAACGTTCATTACAGCAATATGAAAAAAAATTTAAATTACTTCAAATGTAAAAATAAAAATAACAATAAAAGAAACGTTAGGAGAATGATATCTCTTTGATGAATTATTAAGGTTTGTTGTTATTAAGGTGAATGTTGGCTATTTTGAATATTTATAAATTTTGTTCAATATATTACAATATATGTTACTTAACTGTCCAGTGTCCGTTTTATAATTTAAAGTGTTTCTATTTTTGTTAATGTAATACATCTCAAGAAATAATCTACTTTTGTAGTTATCAGTGTGTGCCAAATTCGACGTTTCGGTTTCCATTTAAAAAATCTTTCTCAAAATACAAATTCGTCTAATTAATTTTGTTTGACTGATTCATATAGACAACTCAAACATTTTAAAGTATATGACTTAAAAATGATATTGTCAATATTTTTAAGTTGCGTTCCTGGGTCGACTTTATTGTAAGATAGTTTATTCTATATACACTTATTTTATTACCCGTCAGAAAAATCAATACACTGTAATAACGTTATTCCTGTATTCCCTGCGTCGTCAGACAATCAGGTAGATACAAACTCATACACGGAAAGTCATCGAATTGTCCCGGTATTTTCCTCTTTTCGAGTGGTAAGCTACAAAAATTTTGATGACTTAAACGAAAACGATTTACCACTATCGCTTTCTGTCTTTTTGAGCTAAGGTACACCGGGGTAAGAGGAACCTAGAAAATCAGTAATTTCTGTTTAAGGCCTTCTAAAAAATTTAGTTTTATATCCACTCTATTAGGTTAGGTAAGACTTACACCATTTTCTAATACGAATCCGGTGTTAAAACATAAAAAACGTTAAAGAACTTTTTTCTAACAAAAAATTTCAATGATGTGATATGGTTTCCACTTGCCCCACATTTTCTACATGGCAAATTCATTGGCTGTAGGAGATGGCTAGTATGTGGCGGTAGTTTTAAAATAATTATGTCTTCCCTTAAAGCAGTTTCAATAAGGGCAATTTATGTGTGTGAAGAGTAACCGTCATAGATCAGAAAAACGGGTCTCTCTTTAGGAATATTCGGAAGGAACGTATGTTCAATATAATTAGAAAATGTTTCCGTTTCCATCCATCTCTTTATTGTTGCTCCATATGTAATTCCTTGATACTCGTCATCTTTTTTTGCTAGCCATGTATCCCAAAGATTTTTTCCTTTTAATATATAATATATATTTAATAATAATATATATTTAATAATAAGGGGTGGTCATTTTTCTCCTGTCGCATTGCCACCCATTAAGACAGAAAAGTTTTCTTTGTCAGGATTAGCTGTAACTCGATGAGCGGCTTTTCCTTTTTCACCTACTACTTTTACACGACGAGGATCTAGGCAGAAACTAGTTTCATCTAGATTATAAATCCTCTCAGGGGGTATATTCGAAGTGATTTCTTGCACCAAGTCAAAGTACTCTGCAATTACAAATTGATCTATACTTTTTTTACGGGCCACTTCAACTAATTGTGACTTCTTTTGAGAAAGTCCATATCGGCGCTTGAAACTTAAAAAATAATCATCTCCCGGTATTGAATCTTTAAATGGAGTTTTTATGTTATTTTCTGACACATATTGTCCAATAGCTAACAAAATTTCTTTTTTTGGGAGGCCAAAACCCCATTTTTCCATGGTGTTAATATGGTCAGCAATTTTGGTCTCAATATCTAAACATAAAGCTGTTGGCCTACCCATAGTGGCACTTTTCTCACCCCTTGATCCCTTGACTCTTTTAAATAATGTTGTTTATGGAATGGAGTAATGTTTTGATGCTCTGTAGAGTGTCATTTGCTTAGATTTTACAGCTTCTACTGCTTCTCTTACGGTTTTTTGAGAATATGTTGGCGGTGGTTTCTTTTTGACATAATTACGAACCATTGTAACTGCAAAAAAAATAAGTTAGATTAAACTGTTTTAAATAAATGCTTGGGGAAAGTGGACACTAGTGTAGCTTTTTGTAGCTTATCTCTCGAGAAGTGGGAAATAACAGGAGAATTTGCTGGCTTTTTATGTAGGAGTTTGTATCTATCAGATTGTTCGAAGACGTAGGGAATACAGAAATAACGTTATAACACAGTCTATTGATACCAAGTCATACAAGAAAGGTTTGACGAATATTTATATATTCGGCGTTTCAAGTCGTAGCAAAGCTTTAAAAAACAAAAAAGGATGTTAATTAATGCAAGACTAGTACAGCATAGAAAGGAAAAAATTATTGGAAAAACTCGCAACTCAGTAGAAAAGAAAGTAGATGAACTTGGAAGGCAACCGTAAATACGCATTTCTGACTTTTTGGTCGTCGTCAGTACGGTGCAGCCAAGTTAGAAAAGGAGCAAATTCACTTAGGAAAGCATCCACAGGAGCCATGCGACCAATTGGGGTCAGAAATCCCTGAATTTCAGCCTGGTGACTCTGCAACACAGCCGCGGAGAAAGCTAAAGCTTCCTGAGGCTTTGCTTGGCTTAACTTGGCCGCCGCCCTGTACTGATGACGACCAATATATATATATATATATATATATATATATATATATATATATATATATATATATATATATATATATATATATATATATATATATACACTTCTCCAAGAAATTAACGCACCACTTTGAAATATTAAAATATTTTATTAACGTTAATAAAAATTTCCATTGTAATGTTATATTTTGCAAGCCCCTTGTATATGCTATTCGTACACTCTATATTTATTGACTGTGTTTTATCGCTATAGTTTTTTTTGCAACAAAACAAAAAGAAGCAAAAAATGTACTAATTCTATAAATATACTAATTTCCAAGTGTTCACGAATTTTATTCGACTACTGTTTAATTGTTGATTATTGTTAATTGTGTTTATTATGGAGCGTCAATCACGTAATATAACCCGAGATGAATGTGCCCGAGCAATGATACTGTCGGAAGAAGGTTGGAGTTACTGATGAATTGGTCGTCAGTTTAATGTGTCCCACACATCCGTCTCACGGGTGTTAGAAAGATTCCTCGAAACAGGGGATCATACTCGCAGACCAGGGCAAGGACGAAACCGGGTAACTACCCCTATTCAAGACCGATTTTTAAGAATTTCTGCTCTTCGACAACGTTTTGTAACACATCAAAGTCTACAAATTCAGCTTCGAGACGTGCATGCTATACAAATTAGTACTGAAACTGTTCGCCACCGACTTAGGGAATACAACTTAACATTTAGGATTGCTGCCCGAGGTCCTCTATTAACTGCAGAGCATCGAAGGGGGAGACTACATTTTGCCAGAGAACACCTTAATTCGTTAGAGGCTGACTGGAAACGAGTGCTATTTACTGATGAATCCCGATTTTGTTTGTACAATAACGACAGACGTGTTCGTGTGTTGCGACGACCAAACGAACGATATGCTCAGTGTAACTTCTCACACACCACATTTTTTGGTGGAAGATCCGTTATGGTGTAGGGTGGTATTTTTTTGACCGCACGTACGGACCTAGTGGTCATACAAAATGGAACTATTACAGCTGAAAGGTACATATTGGAGATCCTGGAGCAACATGTAGTACCATTCGCTCCTTATATCGGTGAAAATTTCTTACTAATGCAAGATAATGCCAGACCTCACGCTGCACAGATCGTCAGAAATTATCTAGAAGAGGTAGAACACTATGGAATGGCCAGCACATAGTCCGGATTTAAATCCGATTGAAAATCTCTGGAATATCCTTGGTAGGCGATTAAGAGCGACACCGATACAATAAAACAACTTACAGGAAGTGGAAGAGAGGCTGATCCAGATTTGGAGAGAACTAGACCAAAATGAAATACGGTAATTAATTTTAAGTATGGGCCAACGATGTGAGGCTGTTATACGTAGTAGAGGTAGAAACACTCGTTATTGAGACTTTTTTCATGTTTTAGTTTACTTTTCTTACCATTATTTTTTTAGAATTTTCCGTTTTATTTTTTTTTCTCCTGTACTTCAACATTTTCTGATGATAAGACAAATTGTTATAATTAATAATAAAATGTAGAATAAATCTGGTGAAGTTTTATTTTTTATTTTTTGCCTGTTTACAAATAAAATTGATTTATTGAAGTGGTGCGTTAATTTCTTGGAGATGTGTAATATATATATATATATATATATATATATATATATATATATATATATATAAAGCCTTATATAGATTAAAAAGCTAAGTACATTTTCCACACGACAGACTAATAAAATATAGGGTGTTTCATTTAAAATAAGTATGTTATTACAGCTTGAATTTGCTAATAGAACAATCTAATATTTTGACCGCCCTGTAAAAAATTTTGCTATAATAAACATCTGTTTAAATATGAAAAATAGCCTATTATTAAGACCGAAGACAAAATTTGTCTATAACTCGTAGATTCGTAGAAATTTAATTTTTTCTAAAACCTTACATTTTTAGAAAAATCGAAATAAACCAAAACACCCTGTATTTAGGTATGGAGAACCCTTTTAATATAAGTACAGCTTATTTTTTAAGAACAATTCAAAAATGTCATTAAATATAGGGTGTTTTAAAAGAAAAAATATAACTTCGATATACAAAACTTTTTAAAGCACCCTGCATAATTCACGTTATTTTTAAATTGTAGTGTTAATAGGCCTGTAAGTTCTATGAAGAAAAAAACTTTGGATATTAAATAGTTTTCCGTACAAAGAGAGACCGAGGCGTATAGGCTGGGCCACCCTGTATATATATTTATATAGAAATATTCTTCAAAGATTTTATACAAAATCTGATACCTAACTTATAATGCAAATGTGCGTTCCTACAATATAGACAACACAAAATACTTTCATGCAATTGTAAAGTGTTTTACGACTGGATTGGGTTTATCAGTTCCTTGTCTTACCAGTAGAAATCTTGCCTGGCCTATATCTGCCGTAAAATGCTTCGTATCTTTTATTTTTGTCATACATGGATTCATATACATCATCCACACACCATCATCAGTTCATCTAAAATCAGTTAAATGAGTATTCATCCAGAAAAAAATTGTTTCTATGAATGTATGCCTATTTAACTGATTTTAGATGAACTGATAATGTGTATGGATACATATATGAAACCTCTTCTTTAATAAAGGATGAAGAATACTTGAGGGTTGTCGGTCAAAGTTCGGAGAATAAAAGAAAGGATATTTGCTACTTCATCCTGTATTAAAGAAGACGTTTCGTATATGAATCCATAGACACCATCAGTTCATCTAAAATCAGTTAAATGAGCATATTTATAGAACCAATTTTTTTCTGGATGTAGGTATACTCATTTAACTGATTTTACACGAACTAATGATGTGTGTGGATGATGTCGTATATGAATCGACGTATGACAAAAAATAAAAGATACGAAGCGTTTTACGACAGATATAGACCAAGCAAGATTTCTTCCCTAAGACAAGAAACTGATTAACCCAATCCAATCGTAAAATACTTTTAAAATACGACAATTGCTTGAAAATATTTTGTGTTGTCTATATTGTAGGAACGCACAGTTGTATTATAAGTATCAGTTTTTGCATAAAATTTTTGAAGAATATTTACTAGATAAATATAAAACATATTTTCTACAAAACATAAATAATTTTTTATAAAATTATGATTAAAAGTATTTCAATATCAAGGTGAATAGTAGGTATAATATTATATTATAGAAATAATTTTTACCAAGATCTTCGCCAAACAATATTTAATCTATCAATCTTAATGTTTGGCGTTTAATTAAATGAGAAGCATTATCTTATGCCGTTTTTTTTTAATAAATACATTTTACGTTCTTGAAAGAAATTCGCTAAAGGACGACCAAAGAATATAGACGCTTAAGCGTCTATATTCTTTGGGACGACGAATCTCAGACAGTTCAATACATCTGCGATTTATCAAATCTGACAGGTTTTTATTACAGTATTCTACAGTATATACTTGTAATGTTGATTATAGTTCCGTATAGATGTCTCCGTATGTAATATCTTTATTAGTATTTTTAAAATCTCTAAAAATATATTAATTCCTGAAATTTTATTTTTTTTTGTTTGCGTTATCTAAAAGAAAAATACTTAGTCATATCACATCTTCTGATTTAAAATATATACAGTGCACAGCAAAATTAACGCATATTTTCAAAATTTTAATTTCAGCATTAATAAATTTTTATTTTTCTTTTATTTTCAAGATAAAAAAATAAATTGAAAGCAAGTATTGCTTACTCTGGCGTTTATTACTGCTTGATAACAATCTCTCATACTAAGAATTACTGTTCTTATTTCATATTGATCAATTTTACTCCAAATTTCAACCAGTAGTTGTCGTAGTTGCCTCCCTACGATATCCCAAATATGTTCTATAGGTTGGGTCGGGACTTCTCGCAGGCCAAACCATGTCAGGATTTCAAACCTCCTGGCAATATCGCTGCAAATTCTTGCAATGTGTGACCTGGCATTATCATGCATAAGCATGAAGTTCTCTCCAGTAAATGGTGCAAACGGCAAGACATGTTCTTCTAAAAGTCTGTAGGTAATGTACGTTTGTGCTGCAAGTCGCCCCCTATCTATTCGAACTAACGACGTACGAGCTTCCAAATCGCATCCTATACCATTACTCAGCCGGCAGCATACTTTACAGTCTCTACAATGGAAGGGGAGACTGGGGGAATTCTGCGCACCTAAGGGAAAATACTCACAAAAAGTTTCCTATGTGCGCACAAACTTTCATAATTTAACTACTGAAACTGTCATTGCGCGGTATTCCCCCAAGTACGGAGTAATTCTGCGCAGAAATTAAATAAAGCTGTATTCGAAAAAAAAAATATTGTAGTAAATCAAATATTGCAAATAAAACAAATTTATTACATGCAAAATTATAAAAAAACACATTATAGAGATAATTTTATTTCCTAACTGTCTTCCGTTTGACCTTAGTACAGATATCGTACGTATAATAACTGCTGAATCCCAACCACTATATTCTGAATGAGCTAAATTCCAACACATTACATTCTTCTTCTTGATGTGCCTATCCGTTACGAATGTTGGCGATCATCATGGCAATCTTTATCTTATCTGCAGTAGCGCGGCAAAGCTGTACAGACGTTGTATTGAACCAGATTCTGAGGTTCTTTAACCAAGATGTTCTTCTTCTTCCTGGACCTCGTTTACCCTGGACCAAAAATTTTTTAGAAACCAGAAATTACATATCGGTACCAAATTTCTTTGTCTCGTCCGAATTCACCGCACACCCCACACTCCCCATCTTCTAATGTTAGATCTACATCATCTAAATCATCATCATCACAAAGTTTACTCTCATCGTAACTTTCAGATTCAGAATCATCCAAATGTAAGTTTTTAACTCCAGCTTTCTTGCTTACAGGTCGTTTCTTTGCTTTAGTAGCCAGTTTTCCTACGGTTCCTGTCGTTCTTTTCCTGGTTTCAGTTTTTTTGACCTCTTCAGCTTTTTTCTTGCGATTTCTCTTTTCTTGTTTTATTTCTAATTGAGTTTTTAGGGACGTGGAAGTGAACATTTCTGAGTATTGTTGTGAACGTGATTAGGAACTTTTCTTTTCAATTTTGGTAGGAAGAGGCGCTAGCTTTTCAATAGGTATACTAGACTGAGTTTTAACATTTCCTAACGTTCCAGGCTGGGGTCCAGCTCGCTGATTTGTGAGGTATGAGGAGGAAGTGAAATGTGACTCCTATGGTTATCCAATAAGAAAAGCACTGGATATTTTTTCGAGGACAAAATGATCTATCCAGTCGAAAAATCATCAATCATATTCATTTATCCAACCGTTGTTTGAACATCTGTATATTGCTCCAATTGAGAAATTGAGACTCCCCTCATTAATTGTGGATTCATACGTATTCGAGGGAATATGAACGTAAGAGGGACACATTGTCCTGTAGCATTTACAACACGTACTCTGGTAACATTTTCCCCTCTTTCCCAAGATATTATGGATCCTACTTGTTTTTGACCTTGTGATGCCAAAATTTTTGATGGTTTTTGGACCGTAGAAATTCTTGAGTACCTCGGCCACGTGATGCGGAACGAAGAAAAATATCGAATTCTTCAACTCGTTATGCAGGGTAAGTATTTGGCAGAAGAGGACCGGGACGCCGTCGTATCTCGTGATTGAAAAATCTCCGACAATGGTTTGGGATGACCTCAGCGGAGCTGTTTCGCAGAGCAGTCAACAAAACCATGATAGCCTTGATGATCGCCAACATCCGGACCGGATAAGGCACTGAAGAAGAAGAAGAAATGCCTATTTCATCTACATTAAAAATTCGACTCTCAGGAAATTTGAACTTTTCCGAACTGTGAGCAAACATCTTTATTGAAGGCAGAAATGCGGTTTTAACTGTACCTTCGGGTTTTCTAACACTAACGTCTGGATAACGCTTTAAAAAGAGTTCTAACCAATCTTTGGAAACGGCGTTTTATTTTACTCGCTTCAGCAAACTCCTTAGTTCTGCTGGTGTAATTTCAAAAAACATTTTTGACATGGTGGGCTATGGTGGATTCCTATTCATCATTAAAAATTGGTTTCCTGTCAAGTTTAATTTTTTTTTGGCTATTGTACTTTAGTTTGTCACGTAGAGTGGATTCTGGAGTATTGAATGATCGACCTTCTTCTCGTATTTTTCGCCCAGATCGTATAGCAGTGATAGCAGCTTTTAGTTCATCTTCTGTCTATTTTGATCTTTCGGTTTTCCGAACATAAGCACGGGCCTTGGAATCTAAAAAGCAATACAAACACTATATCAGCAACAATTCTCACACAGGGTAATACTGCGCAGCGCGAAATTACCCCGACATAGCTGCACACTATTCCCCTTAGGTGAGTAATATAACTGAACTAGCACTGTTCGTTAATGACTAAATACAATGCATTGTTTTTGTACGTGAAATGATCTATACATATAAAGAAAAATAATCGTGGAATAGTTTTAATGAAAATTAATAACAGAAGCACTTACCACTTTTTAAAGATTATTCGAAAATTACATCAACGTCTTGGAACACAAACAATCGTCGACCTTGTCTAAACCAACACTACGAATGCAATCATATTACAAACATGTGGTCGGCTAGCAAATACGAGACTGTGTTAAATGTTGAAATACTTATGCCGTGTTGCCAAGATACTGATGCAAAGATTTTCCCCGTGCTCGGAATTCGGATTCCTCCAGACTCCTCTACACTGTTCGTTGCTGTAGGTAAATATACACTGGAAACATGAAAACCATACTCAAAGATCTCAAGAGGTAAAATGTATGGTCGGGTATAGTGGCACTTATTTAATTGGGCCGTTTATTATAGAAGGAAATGTAAAAAGCAATAATTATGAAATGCTAGTTAGAAATGAAATTGTAACTGCCTTGAGAAACAAGTTTGGAGCCAATTTTAATAAGATATGGTTTCAGCAAGACGGAGCTGCAACAGGTAGAATTTATTGGTCTCCTTGTTCACCCGATTTGAATCCTAAAGATTATTTCGAGTGGGGATACTTGAAAAGTAGAATTTATAGAACTAAACAAACAAGTGTTGTAGAGCTAAGGCAAAAAATTATCAATGAATCTATATTAGTTTCTAGAGAAACATGGAGAAATGTAATAGACGCATTCTACCATCATCGTTTAGAATACTGTCAAACTAACAACTGAGGATACTTTGATTAGATAGACATTAATTTAGCAACGTTTTAAACTTTAAGCAATGTAAACTTTAATTATTATGTTCAAATTTAGTTGTATATAGCTTGAATGCCAAGAATGCAAAAGAATGCCAAGACCACCGGATAATAAGTTTAATGAGTCATACGTGCAAAATATTTTTAAAAATTATACACCGGAGAATACACAACAAACTTGAGCAGGACATAAGCGACACACAATTTGGATTTAGAAATGAACTGGGAACGAGGGAAGCCCTGTTCGCTGTGAATGTACTTGTGTAAAGGTGCATGGATGTTAATCAGCCAGTATATATGTGTTTTTTGGATTACAACAGAGCCTTCGATAAGGTCAGACATAACCGTCTTATCGAATTACTTGAAAAGAAAAACTTAGATATGAGAGACATCAGGATCATTAGCGCTATCTATTATAATCAGATCGCTGTGGTAAAAGAGAATAACGTCTTTTCAAATGAAATACAGATTGAGAGGGGCGTGAGGCAGGGCTCAAGCTGAAGCAGTGTGTGTGTGTGTGTGTGTGTGTGTGTGTGTGTGTGTGTGTGTGTGTGTGTGTGTGTGTGTGTGTGTGTGTGTGTGTGTGTGTGTGTGTGTGTGTGTGTGTGTGTGTGTGTGTGTGTGTGTGTGTGTGTGTGTGTGTGTGTGTGTGTGTGTGTGTGTGTGTGTGTGTGTGTGTGTGTGTGTGTGTGTGTGTGTGTGTGTGTGTGTGTGTGTGTGTGTGTGTGTGTGTGTGTGTGTGTGTGTGTGTGTGTGTGTGTGTGTGTGTGTGTGTGTGTGTGTGTGTGTGTGTGTGTGTGTGTGTGTGTGTGTGTGTGTGTGTGTGTGTGTGTGTGTGTGTGTGTGTGTGTGTGTGTGTGTGTGTGTGTGTGTGTGTGTGTGTGTGTGTGTGTGTGTGTGTGTGTGTGTGTGTGTGTGTGTGTGTGTGTGTGTGTGTGTGTGTGTGTGTGTGTGTGTGTGTGTGTGTGTGTGTGTGTGTGTGTGTGTGTGTGTGTGTGTGTGTGTGTGTGTGTGTGTGTGTGTGTGTGTGTGTGTGTGTGTGTGTGTGTGTGTGTGTGTGTGTGTGTGTGTGTGTGTGTGTGTGTGTGTGTGTGTGTGTGTGTGTGTGTGTGTGTGTGTGTGTGTGTGTGTGTGTGTGTGTGTGTGTGTGTGTGTGTGTGTGTGTGTGTGTGTGTGTGTGTGTGTGTGTGTGTGTGTGTGTGTGTGTGTGTGTGTGTGTGTGTGTGTGTGTGTGTGTGTGTGTGTGTGTGTGTGTGTGTGTGTGTGTGTGTGTGTGTGTGTGTGTGTGTGTGTGTGTGTGTGTGTGTGTGTGTGTGTGTGTGTGTGTGTGTGTGTGTGTGTGTGTGTGTGTGTGTGTGTGTGTGTGTGTGTGTGTGTGTGTGTGTGTGTGTGTGTGTGTGTGTGTGTGTGTGTGTGTGTGTGTGTGTGTGTGTGTGTGTGTGTGTGTGTGTGTGTGTGTGTGTGTGTGTGTGTGTGTGTGTGTGTGTGTGTGTGTGTGTGTGTGTGTGTGTGTGTGTGTGTGTGTGTGTGTGTGTGTGTGTGTGTGTGTGTGTGTGTGTGTGTGTGTGTGTGTGTGTGTGTGTGTGTGTGTGTGTGTGTGTGTGTGTGTGTGTGTGTGTGTGTGTGTGTGTGTGTGTGTGTGTGTGTGTGTGTGTGTGTGTGTGTGTGTGTGTGTGTGTGTGTGTGTGTGTGTGTGTGTGTGTGTGTGTGTGTGTGTGTGTGTGTGTGTGTGTGTGTGTGTGTGTGTGTGTGTGTGTGTGTGTGTGTGTGTGTGTGTGTGTGTGTGTGTGTGTGTGTGTGTGTGTGTGTGTGTGTGTGTGTGTGTGTGTGTGTGTGTGTGTGTGTGTGTGTGTGTGTGTGTGTGTGTGTGTGTGTGTGTGTGTGTGTGTGTGTGTGTGTGTGTGTGTGTGTGTGTGTGTGTGTGTGTGTGTGTGTGTGTGTGTGTGTGTGTGTGTGTGTGTGTGTGTGTGTGTGTGTGTGTGTGTGTGTGTGTGTGTGTGTGTGTGTGTGTGTGTGTGTGTGTGTGTGTGTGTGTGTGTGTGTGTGTGTGTGTGTGTGTGTGTGTGTGTGTGTGTGTGTGTGTGTGTGTGTGTGTGTGTGTGTGTGTGTGTGTGTGTGTGTGTGTGTGTGTGTGTGTGTGTGTGTGTGTGTGTGTGTGTGTGTGTGTGTGTGTGTGTGTGTGTGTGTGTGTGTGTGTGTGTGTGTGTGTGTGTGTGTGTGTGTGTGTGTGTGTGTGTGTGTGTGTGTGTGTGTGTGTGTGTGTGTGTGTGTGTGTGTGTGTGTGTGTGTGTGTGTGTGTGTGTGTGTGTGTGTGTGTGTGTGTGTGTGTGTGTGTGTGTGTGTGTGTGTGTGTGTGTGTGTGTGTGTGTGTGTGTGTGTGTGTGTGTGTGTGTGTGTGTGTGTAGACAGAGTGGTAGTCAGTGAAGTCAGTGAAGAAAACGGACTGTCCCTAAACACAAATAAGACATAATTTATGGTAATTACAAAAGCCCAACAGCGCCAAGAAAACATAACAATACATGGAGAACAAATTAAAAAAGTTGAAAAATATAAATATCTGGGTACAATAATTAACGAAAATAATGAGTACACTGAAGAGATTAAGGCAAGAATAGGACAGGCAAGAAATTCTTTCAACAAACTGAAAAAAGTACTTTAACAGCAGGGACATTTCAATTTCTTTAAAGATAAGACTTCTGAGATGCTACGTGTTCTCCGTATTATTTTATAGGTTGGAGGCTTGGACTTTAAAGAAAGATGTTTCGGACAGATTGGAAGCCTTCGAGTTATGGGACTATAGAAGGATATTAAGAATAAGTTGGGTGGATAGAGTCACAAATGTCGAGGTGTTGAGAAGAATGGGAAAAGACAAAGAGGTTTTAAATACAATTAAAGTCAGAAAATTGCAACATCTGGGACATGTCATGAGGGGAGAGCGTTATAACTTGCTGCAATTAATAATACAAGGAAGAATACAGGGTAGAAGGAGTCGCGGAAGAAGACGCATCTCCTGGTTAAACAATTTGAGAGCTTGGTTTAACTGCACTTCTGCTGACCTCTTTAGAGCAGCGGTATCGAAAGTGCGAATTTCCATGATGGTTACCAACCTTCTTAGAGGAGATAGCACAAGAAGAAGAAGAAGAAGAATAGTTTGAATCCAAAAAATTATTGAGGCGATTAGACGTTTCTAGGCTTTTGTTTTAACTTTTTAAAATGTTCCTGACTACATAAAATCGTAAGTATTGTATACGGTTGAACTGGTATGAGATTTTAATAAAAATACAATATACACAGTGTTTTCTGATACCATGACAAGTGACCAATGATATCAGAAAAATCAGTGACTAATGATAAATCTGGCAACGTTACAAGAATCAAATTTCAAATCTTCATATATTATAAAATAGGTGTATGCCTGTTTTGTACTATTCGGACCATCCATTTAAGATATAATTAGGCGTTTCCAGACTAACCACTTTAATTGTGCGAGTTATTGCATTTTTTGCTTATGTGTTCGTTTTCGCAAAAAAGGAAATGGCATCTTTAATTACATAGACAGTGCAATTAAATGTAACTGAACTGTTGGCACGTTCCAAAGGATTCTTCTGATTATCTGAAAAATGATATGCACTGAATACGTGTCAGTGATATCTCTACAAAATTCTTATGTATGTATAAATTCCATTGTTTGGAATATTTGTATACATATATATACGGCAGTCACTTCTATACGGCGTCTGAGACGGCGCCGGCGCCCTTATTATCTACACTTCGGACTAGAAATTCGAAATTAAGAATTTTAAACTACGTCATTAACCTGTTTGTTTTCTGGCCATGGTCTGAACCATCATCGGCCACTAGATCATTCACGTTGAAGTGAACGCGATTTGTCTACCTGGGCCGTTTGGCTACCTAACCGACTTCAAAAATAATAATTTTTCTAAATTATCGAATCATAGCCTGCTGGTACCTCTCTCTTCCATAAACCGGCTCGCACAAGAAAACACTTCTGCGAAGTAGGCGAGCTAGCAGTTACATTTAAAATTCAGCTAGCTAATTTATTTAGTTGAGACTGCAATCTTTCCAAAACCCTAAAACATCCCCACTTGGTCGAATCTTCCGTATAATTAAGTACAATTCTATAGTATAAATCTAAGTATAATTCTATTTTAAGATAAACTTAATGTACATATGTACATGAATAATGTACATGAATTTTACATTTTTATATGTCTGTTTGAAATTGTTTTAAAATTTCAAGAAAATGAAAAGTTGACGGATGGGCCGAATAGAAACTGGCATTAAATTTAGCATGGAAAGGTCCACATGCATTTGTGCTCGTTTCGGTACTATTGCTGAGTTCAACCCATAAACAAGGCGGAAATACGGCATCTTCGGAAATATCATTGTCCACCAAATAGTCATCAAACAATTGTAGACGTTCGTTTTCGGGTTGTATTTCTGAAAAATCGAAAGCAAAACAATCTTCTACTTCGGATGGATTCAAGAATTGTAAACCAAATATGTTTTTGTTCCTGTAATCAGGCAGGAGTCCCAGATTTTGAATTTTAGGGAATCATGCTTGTGCCAAATAAAACCTGCAGCCTACTATTTTGAAATTTGGGAACACTGTTCTTATGGCATTGTAAATTGCTATTTCAAAGTCTGCCATAATATTTGTTGGGTTCAGATTAAATCCCAAACGTAAGCATTTAATTTGCAAAAGTTTAAAAACATTTTTGTAAGGACATCCCTTTTTATGTGGTAGTAAACAAAAAGCAAGTGGAATTTAATATCCATTTTCCAATATATTCAGTGTGAAGTTTTTCTTCTTCTTCTTTTGGCATCATAACCCTGGATGGGCCTGTCTGGCTATGTCCTTCCATTCAGATCTCTCTTGGGCCCTTCTCCTCCATTGTCTTATATTCATATTTTTCAGGTCGTCTTCCACGTCATCCAACTATCTCGTCCTGGGCCTTCCTTTTTTCCGCCTTCCTACCGGCTTGCACTGTAACATCTTCTTTGTCGTTTTTGTGTCTTCTTGTCGCTGAACATGTCCCAGCCATGACAGTCTTTGACTTTTCACAAATCTTACAATGTCATACCCTTTCTCCTGATTCTCCATGTGCCGTCTTCCTCTTGCACCGGGCCATATACTTTTCTCAGTATCTTTCTCTCGAATGTCCTGAGTTGGGCTTCCTCTTTTTATTACCCAGGTTTCACAACCATAGGTTACTCCGCGTCTAATCTGTAGATAGTCATTTTGGTTCTTTTGTCTAATAATTTCGATGTCATCAATCTTTTTTTATTTATAGTATGTACGATTTCCATTGGAAATACGTGCATTAATTTCGCTACTTACGGAATTCCTCTGATTAATTTCTGTGCCCAAATATGTGAAGGCATCCAGATGTTCAATAGTATAGTTGTCTATTGCTATATTATTTTTATTTTCAGGTGTTCTTTTGATGGTCATGTCCTTAGTTTTTGTTTCGTTTATTTTAAGCCCTCTTTTTTGAGCTTCAGGATCAGTTTCCTTGAACGTTTCCATTAGTCGTGTCTTGATTTTACTAATAATGGCGACATCGTCTGCACATGCAGTAATTTGTACTGTTTTGGTGTTTATATGGTAGGTTACATTGGTTTTTCTGATGACTGCTTCAAGAACTAGGTTGAATAGCATGTCTCTGTCTGTCTGTCTCACCCCCATGTTGATGTCAAACAGGGGAGACAGTTCTCTTACTGCGATTTTTAAACCCTGCAACGTCATTTTTATGAGGCTGATATATTTTTTTGGTATACCTAGAATTCGGAGGTCTTCCAGCATTTTGTCTCTTTTCACACTATCAAAATCTTGTTTAAAGTCTATATACATATATAGTTCTATGTCGTATTCATAACCTTTCTGTTGTATTGTTCTAAGTATGAGTATGTTGTCTGTAGTGGCTCTATTTGGTCTGAATCCATTTTGACAATCACCAATTATATTTTCAGAGTATTTTGACAATCTAGTGTAGATAATACC
This sequence comes from Diabrotica undecimpunctata, assembly GCF_040954645.1. NCBI lineage: Eukaryota > Metazoa > Arthropoda > Insecta > Coleoptera > Chrysomelidae > Diabrotica > Diabrotica undecimpunctata. The sequence goes on from NC_092812.1 coordinate 58,020,269, forward strand.
AGAAAGGATTTTGGAAAGGATTTAGCAATGTAATTGGTCTGTAATTCTGGCATTCCCTCTTATCTCCTTTTTATATATTGGCTGTATAAGACCAACTGCCCATTCCTCCGGCATTTGTCCTTGGTCCATACCAACTTTATCAGGTAATGGATTCAGTGTGAACAATTGCCAGAAATGATCTGGACCAGAGGTTCCCAGACAACAGAGGTTACAATTTTAGATAGACCCCCTACTTTGAAAGATTTAAATTTCTAACAATAGTGAAGTATCTATAATGTGAAAAAGTAAAAAAAAAACAACACATCTTTACCCATTTATTAATTAAATTTAAATCAAAATATAGTAACTGTTACATGGAAAAAACTAAGCAAAAAAAAATTCATCGGTAAGGATGAACTTGATGGTCTAATAGTAAATTATCAGCATTTGGCATTAATTTAGTTAGGTTTCATCAAATCTTCTCGGTTAATGATGCCCAGTTTGTTTCTTTTTTGTTTTGAGATTTATAGCTGTGCTGATACCCCTTTCTCCTAGGTATGAAGATGGAAAAACAATTAAAAACTTTCTCGCGGTATTCCATAATACATGCAAATAAAAATGTAGAAAATATGCGCATAAATATGCACGTGTTTACCCGAAAATATGCAAATATTTTACAAAATATGCATACAAATAAATAAAAAAATTGTAAAATAGTAACAATTTTATTTAAAAAAAAAGTGTACATAACTAAATATTTCCTACTATTCATTAAGATTTACATTTATTTTAAGTAACTATATCATTTTTAAGTATGAATAAACTTATTTAGAATTATGGTAACAATAAATGACCAAGTGGTGTTCAAAATTTTCTAACAAAAACTTGTGGCTTCTGTCTGAGTACATATATTTATATATGGAAAAACTTCGTTCAACATCAACTGATGTAACGGGAGCATTTTTCAAACTAACCAAAACATTTGGTTCTAAATTAATTGTTTCCGAAATATTTCCAGCTAGAACACTGACTACTTCAGAAAGAATATGGTAACCTTTATTTTTTTCCATAGTAGCTTCAAATTTTTTTTGAAATATCTTTTCCAATATTACCTCTAACGTTCCGACAACATGACGCAAATTCTTTTATTAATGCTGTACTTTCGAAAAATGACAGTTTTGGTGATTCTAACTGAGTAATTGTTTTTTGAACAAAACTAAAATTTGATTTTATAAATGAAAGTTCTTGTTGAAGCAAGTTACTCTGAAAAGTTTGTTTAGAATCCAAAAGAGATTGGGAACTTTCATCTGTTAACGTATCAATTATGTTCTTTATTTTAACAAAATGATCTGCATAAAAATTAGCTGCTTCTAACCATGTTCCCCATCGCGTTAAAATAGGTTGTGGTGGAAGAGGAATGTTAGGTAGCATTTCTTTATAAAGTTGAATTCTTATAGGAGATTTAAGAAATACTTTTTTGACACTGGATATCATGGTATTTACAAGAGGAAACTTTTTTCGTATTTCCTCTGCAACTCTGTTTAATCCATGCTCTACACAAGTAACATGTATTAAATCTGGGAAAAATATTTTTAAATTTTGTCCTGCTTTCACCATATAAGGAGCAGCATCCGATAAAATAAGCAGTAATTTATTAGAAGGAATAGTTGTCGGAAGAAAAAAAGTTGCTAATGTTTCTTGTATAAAACGCGAAATTGTTAAAGCATTTGTTTTCTCAAGTTGCTGGCATGAAATAAGATGAGATTTTGGTAAGGTATCTTCTTTAAGAACACCAATCAATAAATGAGCAATATACTTTCCTGAGGAATCAGTGGTTTCGTCTAAAGATATGTAAAAATAATTATCTGCAATTTCTTCCTTAATATTAATTAACACCGACGAGTATAGCCCGTTCACATTATTTCTTCTTAGAGACCGATCACTTGGAACATTAAGTTTGCAATATTTTTTTAGAAACGAACTAAAATTTACATTTGCTAATTTTGAAAGCGGTATGTTTGCAGACACCTAATTTGAGACCAAAGACAAGAATTGAAATAAATTGGTATGTTTAAAAATTTTCAAATACAGTATAAAAATCTGAACTTTTATGCACTTTATGCAAACTTTTATACAAATATGCCAAAATATGAAATATTTGCATAAAATATGCACAATATGCAAAATATGCAATATGCATATTTGCCGAAGTCTAGTCATAAGTAACAGTTTAAGTGAGAAACAAATATTTATTTAAATTATTATTTATCGGAATCTCTAAAAAAGCTTTTGACTACATTTTTTGATAATTTCATATTTTGAATTTCGCACGCATCTGGATGTTTTATTTTATGTTTTATTGAAGTACATTTCCTAATATACGATCATATAATAACATACAATTTCTGTGTCTTCATTAATTTAAACAACTCGAACAGTCTGAATGAGGTCTGAGAATAAGGTATATGGATTACTACAGGGGTTACACTGTAATACACAAAAATCACAAAATTTATGAGTCGATGCGAAGCGTGGCTATTTTCGCGCGACCTTAAGGAAAGCTCCGATATTTGTTTATCTTTTAGAAGATTCACAACTCTGTGAGTGGATGAGACGGACACCGTACACTAGTGGCCAAAATTCTGGAAACTTTTTAAAAATTTTAGTTTTGTTATCAGCATTCCTCTTTTTCACAAGACTTATGTTATTTATAAGTTTATCTATAATTTTATTACATCGTTTTATACTTCTACTTAATATTTAACATCTATTTTAAGGGGGAAAATCCTATAAAAATTTAAAAATAAATAAAACAGCAGCCGATAGCTATTAGTAGATATATTTAAAAAAATGGTACAATGATTATTATCAACAAAATTAGTATTTGGTAGGATAACCTTTGTTTTTTTGAGGACAGACTCAATTCTGCGAGAAGATTGACGAGACGAGCCAAATCATCTGGTGTAATAACTCTAAACCAGTTTTGAATAATGGCTTCTATCAGTTATCTTTTGTTGCTTGGGTTTCGGCGTGATACTAAGACTTTCAGCCTTGACCATAAATTTTCTATTGGATTTAGATCGGGACTATTTCCAGGCCAAGGCAGAACAGTAACATCATGGTTTCTTAACCATTCTATGGCAGTCTTAGCCGTATGACAAGGCGCTCCATCCTGCTGGAAGATGCATTAATATTGCCCTCTATTACTGCTAAACGTGCAACTCCATTAGTAGCCCATACCATGACACTCACAGCATGCTTCATAGTGACCGTAGTACACTGGGGCAAAAGGTCTTCTCCCGGTCGGCAGCGAACAAACTTCACTCCGTCACTCCCAAATATCGAGATTTTGGTTTCATCACTCCAAATTACTTTACTCAATTGTTCTTCTGTCCACCCTCTGTGTGCCAAAGCCCAATCAATGCGTTTTTGCCTCTGTTTTTTGTTCAGGAACGGCTTCTTTCTAGGAATTCGTCGTTCCTTCGAAACAAACTTTTCATCTTTTATTGTCTTAATAGTCATTGTTTTTATAGTGAATATCTTTGACTGTTAAAGTACTAAACTGGACAAAATTTTCTTTTAAAACAGAATGTATTATCTTGCAAGGCTTCTCACAAATGTCATCGGTTGCTTTACGTTTAACACCGTTACTCACTATCTGCCTATTAAGTTTTTTCAAATTTTTTTCATGGGTATGCTCTAGTTCACTGCGCATAATTAAGTATTCGGCACCTACAGTATATTGTTACGATAAATAATGACGTGTCATATGACTCAAAACTGTAAACATATTTATTGCTAATATCTTTTCCGTTCTAGTTATTTCGGCGCTCAGTTGAAAGACCTGTTCACCTGAATTATGATGAGTCACCCACGACTTGAAATTTCCAGGCCGAATAAAACCAGTCTGAGCGACCTTCTGGGGTCTTCGATGGGAAATCGCGACAATTCTCGAATAACGGGATTTTATATTTAAGGAGGAATTTTGTTGTAAACAGAACAGTTACTTTTTGAACATCGCGTCGCGTTTTAAAATGTAACGTACGTATTATAATAAATTATATAATTATTAATGTAAGATAAATTAGTAAAAGACTTTAATAAATTTGTAAGTGTTATAAATAGAACCTTTAATAATAAATAAAAACAATAAATTAGAATAATAAAAACATACTAATATATTTTAGCTTTACGGGAGCGAATCGCATATCTCCGAAACACTTCACGACTTTTTAACTCTTTATGTCTTTTGTAATTTATGATGTAAATTTCGGAGATTCTACTATTAATACAGGTATTCCACGTTCACTAAAACTTTTAGAGCATTCCATAATGTTTTGCTTGCAAGTAATTATTACAAATCAAGTTGTTTTTCCCAGAAATTTTAAATTTCCTGTTCGGGGACCAATTGAGTGGTGTCATTAAAGTACCATAATTAGCATCAGTTGAAATTAAGGATAGGATTATCTTCTGGTAACTGCTCGGGGACGAATTGAGGGCCGACATTACTGTTATCAGTATCTTCGACATTTATGGTTGGTATTTATGTATGGTAAAATCACAATTGTGAATAGTTACATGTGTGGCTAAATACATTTCTTAGTACATTTATTACCTAATAAGTGGACTTCCAAGACGACGGTAAACGGCTTTTCGAAATTATATTAAGGTCTCATTGCATCTGGTACCATTTCGAACTCTGGATGATTTTTATTATATCTCCAGATTTGATCCTGGTATCTGTTTGCTCATGTTCCTGGCGTCTTAGTTGCCTTCTCTATACTCCTACTAGCGTCTCTTTTTCCATCCGTATATGTAATGGAGGGAGGTCAAGTATGACCTCCAAGGAGGTGGTTGAGGTAGTAGGGTTTCATTTTACTCCATCGCTCCAGTTATGATTAAGTATGTCCGTCATTGAAGCTTATTCAACTTCTATCTGGTAGTCTATTGATGACATATAGACCACCATACTAGTGGTCCATACGTAATCATAAGTCTGACTGCAGTCATATATAGCCAAGATATCTGTTTTAATTCCATACTCCATGATTTCCCACATACAGTTCGACATTTCCAGCAGGAAAGCTTTTTTGTGTTTCTAGATATTTGACATCATTCGGTTCTTTGATAGTTTCTCCATACAGAGCCATTAAGATGATATACAGTACCTGGCCAAATTATTAGGCCAAGCAAGGAAAATTTTACTAGATGAAGTTATTTCTCTCATTATTATTAATATATTTGACAAAAATTACTGTTTTGTTCTTTTTTTGTTAATATTAACTCTTAGGTAATAAAACTGTGCTAAAAAATTAAGTAAAAACATTTATTTATTAAAAAAGTATAATTTTTACAATGTAGTGATTAGTTCAATATTCTATGTGTCTGCTTTTGGCTGCTAGAAGAGCTTGAACACGTCGAAGTATGCTCTCGATACAGGCTTGAATAGTTTCCTGGAGGTGTGGATTCGAAATCTCCTTTTTCAGTAGTTCCCACCTATTCTCAATAGAGTTCATATCAGGCGAATTACCTGGCCAGTCAAGAACTTTATTTCTTTTTTGTTTTAAATAAGCTGAAATACTCTTACCCTTGTGTCAAGGGGCGCCATCGTGCATGAATATGGGTTCCTCTTCTCCAGGAAACCATTTCTGCAGCTGTGTCTACAAATGTCTCGTCTCGAGTACTTTCCGGTACTGGTTTTGTCTCATCGTGTTTTTCACTACGTAGGCCTGTACCTTTGCCGGATACCACAGATCAGACCATGAGTGACAGCGGGTGTTTGATGGTGGGCACAATGCATTCGGACTTGTATTTCTCGTTAGAACGTCTTCTAACAAACTTCCTTGTTTCTGTCAAATCTAAAAAAACCAATTCGTCCGAGAAGAAGACCTAAAATCAACAAATTTATAAGAAATGCTCATGTTTTATTAATTTTCATATTGATATTCAAGCAAAATAACACAAGTATACCTTTTTTCAGTCTTCCACTGTCCAGTTTTTTTTATTTTTGTACACATTCAAAACGTTTCTTTATCATAGTCGGAGTAAGCCATGGCTTTCGAGCTGGTGTCCTTTCGACAACTCTTCGACGAACTGTTGTTTCTGAAACGCAAATTCCTTCATCTTTTATCTCCTGGGTAAGCAGTCGCAGTGGTTTTTTTTTCTGTTTTCTAGACAAATATTTCTTATTTCGTGATCAGTCGTAGCAGTAATCACACGATGTCTTCCGATTCCAGACACAATTTTCTGTTTTTGGTGACAGATCAGCGTTTTTCTTCATCTAAAAATATAATATAATATTTTTATAATTTAATTAATTTTACCAATAACTGCACTACATATGTTTATAATCTAAAAACTAATAATAAAAAAAGGATAAATCAATCATCTCTGCAATTAAATTTCAGGACAAAACCGTTTAACACTCAAATATCCACACACAGTATTTGAGGTTATAAAATGCACACTACGTGACAGGACGCAATGCTAGTTAGAAATGGTGGATAGGCCAGTGTTGCCAACGTTACCATACTATTCTAAATGTTGCTATGCAAAAAAAAAAAAAAATAACATCGCGGAATCTGAGCATCGAGGTCATGTGCGAAAAGCATGAGTTCGATGGGCAGACCTTTCGGGTGCTCAGCTGGCGAGGAGAACAAAATCTGTTTTGCCAATTCAGCGGCAGAGTAACCGAACGCACACTTTTTTTCTGACAGAGAGACATCAACTTAGGCTAACGGATCTCTGTTCGAAACACACTTTTTTTAGGGACTCAAGTCCCGAAGTCACATTAACCAAAGTTGACGTTCTCAGGAAAATTCAGCTCGTTCGTATCATTTTTAAAGGTTAAGTTAATTAGAATATTTTTCTTCTAAGAAATTTTCGTTAGAACAATAATTTTTATATAATGGCATTATGATACTCTTTTAGTATCTATTTTGAGATTTGAATTTTAATTTAAATATCTGTTCTACTAAATTTGTTTGTATTGCAGTGTAAGTTTTAACGTAATGTTCACATTTCACTTTAAGCTTCTTAATGGGTAGCTACTATGATTATTGTTCGCTTTTAAATATGTATTTGGTGTACTTAAAAGTCACTCTGTAACATAAAGTTTATATCTGATGAACTAATTCTTTTAATTTGATTTCCATCGTCAACCACAGAAATTTTGAACATACTATGCTTCTCTTTTATTCCAATTTCGTAAGAAAACCATCTACCGCCTGGTGAATACCACTAATTATATTCAAATCCCGGATTACTTTGTAAAAATATGATTGGTATGTAAAAGAATGTGGATTTTAACAGAAGTACATTATTATAATTAGGGCAATAAACTGAAATAACCAAAAACAATGAGGAAGACAAAGTCACAGGTCAGTCGTTCTTGTAAATCATTATCTATTTATTTTAGTGTCTCATACTTTAGATCTTTGAAGTGATTTTTAACTGCTAGAACCCTTTCTTTTAAGATAGATAGACATTCATGCTTTATTCTAGTTCCTAATATGCCCCCCCCCCTCTGTCCCTCTCTCTATATAGGATATATCTCCCCTTCATTTTACTTTATCAGGGTGTCGGAATATATACACACATGTCCAAAAGTTTGGAATACCTACAAATAATATATCTTCGCGTGTGGTGATTTTAAAACTGTTATATTTATTGTGTCGATATTCATTCTAGAGCGTTTTTAAAAGAAAATGAAAAAAAATTGAATCGTTTTTGTATCATTTTGATCACATTCAACCGATTTGCGTATTTACACATTATTTCCGCCTTTGTTTAAATTTGATTTGAGCCGTTTAAAAATGCCTAGAAACGTGATATCTCATTTTGACAGATCTACAGTAATTGCTTTGTTACAACAGGGCTTTATTCAAAGTGATATCGCAAATATTGTTGATGTTACTTTGAGTGCTGTATCGAAAATTAAAAAAAATATTCCAAAATACAAATGACGTGAAGCATTGCCCTAGAAGTGAGAGAAATCGATGTACAACAGCAGCACAAGACCGACAGATAACATTAATAGCTCGAAGAAATCGTCTGTAATCTACAACTGGTATATCCAGAGAAATTGCTAGGCTTCAAGGACTGAGTATTTCACGACAAACAATAATACGCAGACTAAATGCGGTAAATTTGTACCGTAGAAAACTCTTACGTGTTTCCAATCTAATCTACCAACACAAAATGGTAAGGTTGCAACGGGCTAGAGAAATGATGCCAACTGGAATAACGTGATGTTCTCGGATAAATCAAAAATTGGCTTGGTTTCTAATTCGCGAAGAACTGGTGTGAAGGGCTCCAGGACGACAAGCCCGACTAGAAACAGCCCAACTGCGTGTTCCATTTGAAGGTAGCAGTAGGTATTATGGTTTGAGGTGGTATTATGAGTGGTACACATACGCTGCTACTGGTTCTGGAGAGAAGAGTAACTGGTGCTGTGTACATCGTGAAAGTTTTAAATCCAGTCGTGCGTCTATTCTGAGGGACAGTAGGTGATAGATTTGTGCTTATGTATGACAACGTACCTCCTCATCGAACAGCAGCAGTACAAAATTTTCTGGAAGAAGAAGGAATATCCACACTACCGTGGCCCTCAAATTCTCCCGACATAAACGTTATTGAACATGCTTGGGACATTCTCAAAACACGCATCAAGAAGCGAAACAATCCCCCTATTACACTTCGAGAACTAAAAAAATGCCTGCTCATGATGAATGTGAGAGAATTCCGCAAGCCCAGCTCGAACAGTTAATCGGCAGCATGCCAAATCGCCTACAGGCATGCACACAGGCCAATGGAGGAAATTCTGACTAAAAATTATTTTTTTGCATATCGTATATTTGACTTTGAGATTTATTTAGTATTGATGAGAATTGAAGCAAAATGATGTTTAACTATTCAAAAAGATTATATAAAAAATAAATAAAAAGATGAAATATTCCAATATTCCAAACTTTTGGACATATGTGTATATATTGTTATGAGTCTCAATTTCCACTTTCAGAAAAATATTTAATAAATTAAATATGCAGGCATCCGTTTAAAATTAAAATTAAAAATAAGCATTTAGTGTAGTCCAGTAAAAGCGTGTTTTTAATAATTAAAAGTGATTTCACGAACGATCAATTATACAGGCCCACAAAAAAAGATTAATAAAACTTTTCTTACAAATTTATGTGAATCCTATGTATTTTTTGGCGCTAAAAAATAATCTGAAATTAGGTTTTAGGTGTTACCCTCAGTTTTTCCATAATATGACACTGGCTTATTCTACATTATAATAATTTGAAAAAGATAAAATACAGAAATATATTAAAATGATACATTATTAGAATAATACTGTTACGATAAAAATCCTGGCCTAAAAATAACCGTATTATATTATGACTAATGCTGTTCTGTTTTAGAATATACGAGACCTTTCGAATAGCTGGCATAAACTCCAAGTAATAAAAAAAACTGGTTCCATTCGAATCTTCCGGAATTAGGCCTGTCCATTCGAGGCGAAACCAGGTCAATTGAGGTCAAAATCCATGGGATTCTAGAGCAGCTGTTTTCGTATAAATATGGAGGAACTTTTATTTTGAAAACAGTTAGTTAATTCGGACGACGCGCTCGCGATAAAATGTTACGTTCGCTTTTTAATAAATTATGTATGTTTAGTGAAAATAAATAAATATCATTCATTGTGCTTTTTAATGAATTAAGATAAGAACAAGACATTATAAATTAAAGACTTAACAATTAATAAATTCACAACAAATGGTGTCAGAGTGAGATCGAACATAAATTAGACATAATAATAATACAAGTGAATATAAAATAAATTGTGAAAATGGCTACGATTTATGAGCTGACAGTGACTAATTTAAGAAGACATCTTGAAGACAGAGAATTAGCTTCCACCGGAAAAAAGGCTGAGTTAGTCCAACGACTAAAGAACGCTTTGCTAGAAGAAGGTCTAGATCCAGAGACTTATATATTTGAAGACGCTGTCATCTCGTCGATTTCGAAATTGGAGAACAAAGTTTCTGACGATATTTCGAAAGTTTCTTCTGATGTAGCCAAAGTTTCTGGTGATGTAGCCAAAATTTCCGGCGACATCGCATCATTGGAGAACAAAGTATCCGGCGACATCGCTTCTTTAGAAAGCAAAGTTTCTAACGAGATTTCTTCTCTGGAAAGCAAAGTTTCTGCTAACATCTCTAAAGTCACTTCAGAGATATCTGCTCTTGACGATAGAGTGTCTTCGTTAAAAAACCAAGTTGCTGCCGATATGTTGGCCTTCGAAGAAAAGATATGGAAAGAGATGGAAAGGAAGATGGAGGAAACAGGGACAGCAGAGAGAGGTAACAATCCGATTACAGTGGAGATAAAAGAAGACGAGACGAAATGTAAGTTGGAGACACGGCCGAAATTTGAAGGAAGTGGAGGTTCTATTCATGTTAAAGTCCCAACTTTCGACGGAAAATCATCATGGAACAACTACATGAAACAGTTCGAATCAGCCGCAAGAGCAAATGGATGGTCTGAAAAAGAAAAGGCTGTAAACCTGACTATCGCTCTTCGAGGAGATGCCTTAGATGTGCTTCAGACCATAGCCGTAGAGGAGACCGATGATTTCGAACAACTGAAGAAGAGGTTAAATATGCGATATGGCCACGAACATTTGGAGCATGTATATCAGTCGCAGCTCAAAAATCGTAGACAGAAGAAAGATGAGGCTCTTCAAGAATATGAGGTAGATATTGCCAGATTGGTACGATATGCTTATCCAACAGCTCCCGAAGACATGATGGAAAAATTGGCCGTTCAAACGTTTATTGATGGTCTTCGTGATCATGAAATGCAGAGAACACTACGATTAGCTCGTCACAAGACGCTGGTTGATGTCTTATCCGCCGCCCTCGAATACGAGTCAGCTACGCAGGCCTCTGGTGGGTACAGTAAAGTTAGGACTGTAAAAGAGGAAGGAGATGAAGATAAACTTGACCAGCTCGTTAATATGATGAAAAGCATGACATATAAGAAAACGAAGACCATCAGATGCTGGAATTGTGGCGAAATAGGACACGTGCGAAGCTCCTGTAAGCACCCTAGGTACGACGCAAATCAAGAAACTCACCATCAGGAAAACTAGAACGGGTCAGCCTTAGGGGGGCAGCTTCGACCCAGAACTTTTCCAAAGACCCTCTCATACTAATAGCTTCTTTGAAATGTCGTGAAGATAGTGTATATGTAGATGGAGACATAAATGGTAGAAAGCATACGTTGTTGGTGGATACCGGAGCGACCAGAACCATTATACGCCCGACAGTTATAAACAGCCGAAAGAAACTGTTACCAACGAGGTTGCGACTTCGGACCGCTACAGGTGAAAATGCTAACATTCATGGAGAAATCCAGGTACAATTGGGAATTGGAGCAGAAAAGTTCGTCCATACTGTTATAGTTGCTGACATCGAAGAGGATGTTATATTAGGAATGGACGTAATGAATATGCATGGATTCCAATTGGATTTTAAGAATAAGGTAATCAAAGTTGGCAACGAAGAGGTATTTCTCCATCCACATAATGACAACACTGTGCAAGCAGCCATTACAGAAGATACAGTCGTGCCTGCGAGAAGCGAAACGATCATAGTAGCGCGACTACAGGGAATTGTAGACGAAGGGACACCTGTTATGATGGAGCCTTGGAACCACGACGATGAGGTTGGCCGTGGAATCATAATTGGAAAGGAATTGGTGACTTCGGCCAAAGAAATTCCTGTGAGACTTATCAATGTCAACGACTACCCAGTGACCATCAAGAAAGAGACAAAGGTAGGAACTTGTGTACCTGTGACATCCATAATCCGTCAGGCGACAACATCTGATAATTCCAACGACAAATTCGACCAAATGGTTGCAGTTGCAGGACAGTCTCTAAATCAGATGGAGAAAAGGAAATTAAGGGAATTTCTTCGGCAGTATCGTGATATTTTCGTACCGATAGGAGGAAAGACGGGAAGAACTACCGTTGTTAAGCATAAAATTGATACTGGTAATGCTAAGCCAATTCGTCAAACAGCTCGACGATTACCACAGGCGAAGAGAGAGGAAGCTGAAACGATTGTTCAGGAAATGAAGAAAGACGGGGTGATAGAACCTTCTACGAGCCCATGGGTCTCTCCGGTGGTCCTGGTTAAGAAGAAAGACGGAACGACGAGGTTCTGTGTGGATTACCGTTTGCTGAACAACGTTACCAAGAAAGATAGTTATCCTCTGCCTCGGATCGATGACACATTGGACACATTGGCTGGAAGTAAATTGTTTTCTACTTTGGATTTGAAGTCTGGATACTGGCAGGTAGAAATGGACCCAGTAGATAAAGAAAAGACAGCCTTCACCACAGGATCTGGATTGTGGCAATTCAACGTTATGCCATTTGGACTCTGTAATGCTCCTGCGACATTTGAGAGGCTTATGGAAAATGTGTTGAGAGGGTTATCTTGGAAAACATGCCTGGTTTATTTGGATGACATAATCGTCTTGGGGGAGACATTCGAAGAACATCTGAAGAATCTAGAAAACGTTTTTAATCGACTTAAAGCTGCCCAATTGATGTTAAACCCCAAGAAGTGCCAGCTATTTCAAGGTAAAGTCAATTATCTGGGTCATATAGTCAGTAAAGAAGGAGTGGCCGTGGATAAGGGAAAAATCGATTCCATTAAGGAATGGCCAAAACCAACTGACAAACATCAAGTGAGAAGTTTTCTTGGACTATGTACTTACTACCGGAGGTTTATTAAGAAGTTTGCAGATATCGCTAAGCCATTAACGCGACTTACGGAGGAAGCAAGAGATTACCGCTGGGATACAGACTGCCAAAATGCCTTTGAGACCTTGAAAAAGCATTTAATAACAGCACCAATTTTAGGGTATCCACTGCCAGAAGGAGAGTTCATCTTAGATACAGATGCAAGTAATGTGGGAATTGGAGGAGTGCTGTCTCAGATTCAAGGAGGACAGGAACGAGTCCTCGGATATTTTAGTAAAGTTCTTTCAAAACCTGAGCGGAATTATTGCGTCACGAGAAGAGAACTTCTGGCAGTAGTGAAATCAGTAGAGCACTTCTATCAATACCTCTATGGAAGAAAGTTTCTAATCCGAACCGACCATGCCGCCCTTAAGTGGTTGATGCAGTTTAAGAATCCAGAGGGTCAGATAGCCAGGTGGATCGAACGACTCCAAGAATACGATTTTAAGATTGAGCACCGGGCCGGAGTTAGCCACAGAAACGCTGATTCTCTTTCCAGAAGGCCATGCTCAGCAGAGTGTTCCCACTGCAACAAAACGGAATCCAAGGAAGCAGCAGTGCTAAGAACGACGATTGTCAACGCCGACTGGACGCCTACTAAGATCAGGGAAGAACAAGAGAGAGATCCAGTTATACAGAAAATCCGAAAATGGAAAGAGGAAAACCGTCGACCACCTTGGCAGGAAATATCAAACCTATGCTCAGTAGTTAAGACGTATTGGGCCCAGTGGGACTCATTTATCATCGAAGATGGCTTGCTTAAACGAGTCCTGGAAAATGATGACGGTTCAGAGAAGAGAAGACAGTTGGTGATCCCAAAGAGCAGAATAGCCGAAGTACTTCGTCAGTTACACGACAGTCCATCGGGAGGGCATTTTGGTGTAAGGAAAACCCTTCAGCGAATTCGGGAACGGTTTTATTGGATGAACAGTTCCGACGATGTAAAAGACTGGTGTAAGAAATGTACTATTTGTGCCACGAGTAACGGGCCTTACCGAAAAAGGAGAGCTCCTATGAGACAATATAATGTTGGAAGCCCGTTTGAAAGAATAGCTTTGGACATCGCTGGGCCATTTCCAGAAAGTGAAAATGGAGGCAAGTACATGCTGGTAGTAATGGATTACTTCACTAAGTGGGTCGAGATTTACGCACTTCCAGACCAGAAGGCCGCCACCGTTGCAGATAAGTTGATCCAAGAATATATCAGCCGATTTGGAGTGCCTTTGGAGATCCATAGTGACCAAGGCAGGAACTTCGAAAGCGATCTATTCCAAGGAATATGTGATAGACTAGGCATGAAGAAAACAAGAACTACAGCATATCATCCGCAATCTGATGGTATGGTAGAACGGATGAATAGGACAGTTGGCAAATATTTGACAAAGATGGTGTCCGATCATCAGCGAGACTGGGACCAATACCTTCCGTTCTTCACAATGGCCTACAGATCTGCTGTTAACGAATCAACAGGCCAGACACCAGCGAAAGTCCTATTCGGACGCGAAATGCGACTACCTTGTGATCTAGAGTTTGGGTGTCGACCTGGAGAAGATGTAGCAGGTGAAGATTATGTGATCGAATTACGAAGAAGAATGGACGATGTACATGAGTTGGTCCGTTCCCACCTTCAGATCGCTAGCGACCGAATGAAGAAACGGTACGATACACAAGCCGAAAAGGGTTGCTTTAAGAAGAACGACAAAGTATGGCTGTATAATCCCAAGAAGCGAAAAGGTTGTTCTCCCAAATTGCAGCAGTTTTGGGAAGGTCCATACCTCATTATGGAGAAGATCAACGATGTCATCTACCGAATAAGCAAGATTCCGAAGGGAAAGCCGATGATAGTACACCATAACCGGCTGGCGTCTTTCGAAGGTGACCACGACGTAGATGAAGAAGTGGAAGTAAACCAAGTCCACGATGTGTCTGACCTCACGTTTGAGGAATTCATGGGTGCCTATGGAGGTACCGGTAAAGCGAGACATGGTGTTACCACTGAAGAAAAGCAAGATCTACTAGCGCTCCCCGATGACTACTCGCTGGCCCTCACCATCCCGGCCAGTATCAAAGACGCACCAGGGTTGGCATCCGTCTTTCGAAGGAAGTTTGGTCGAGTTGCAGAACTTCAATGCCAGGTGCCAGCTCCCGGTAAAACCTTGAAACTCCAAGATGCATCACGTTACCTTTTCTACCTGGTAACAAAAGACACTGCCCGTGACCAACCTACCTACCGAGATGTATGGGAAGCCTTACTTCAATTGAGAGAGCACGTACTAGAGTCCGACGTGCAAAAGTTAGCCATGCCAAAGTTGGAGTGCCGCCAATTAGATTGGAGGGTTATCCGAAATATGGTGGAGGAGATCTTCAAAGACACCGAAGTCCAGGTGTTAGTCTGTTGCAATCCGCATAGTTACTGGTGCGGAGAGAAAACCGTCCCTTGTCATTTTTATACAACTGGAAGTTGTAAAAGAGGGTCCAGTTGCCGATACCAGCATACAGTTCCGGTTCCAGTCCCGACAAGGTTCCAGGAGGAACCATCTTTTAAGAGGGGGGCAATGTTACGATAAAAATCCTGGCCTAAAAATAACCGTATTATATTATGACTAATGCTGTTCTGTTTTAGAATATACGAGACCTTTCGAATAGCTGGCATAAACTCCAAGTAATAAAAAAAACTGGTTCCATTCGAATCTTCCGGAATTAGGCCTGTCCATTCGAGGCGAAACCAGGTCAATTGAGGTCAAAATCCATGGGATTCTAGAGCAGCTGTTTTCGTATAAATATGGAGGAACTTTTATTTTGAAAACAGTTAGTTAATTCGGA
This sequence comes from Diabrotica undecimpunctata, assembly GCF_040954645.1. Lineage (NCBI taxonomy): Eukaryota > Metazoa > Arthropoda > Insecta > Coleoptera > Chrysomelidae > Diabrotica > Diabrotica undecimpunctata. The sequence continues at coordinate 58,035,888 of NC_092812.1, forward strand.
CGACGCGCTCGCGATAAAATGTTACGTTCGCTTTTTAATAAATTATGTATGTTTAGTGAAAATAAATAAATATCATTCATTGTGCTTTTTAATGAATTAAGATAAGAACAAGACATTATAAATTAAAGACTTAACAATTAATAAATTCACAACAATACCTTTAATCTAATTCTTATCTTGTAATAGTATAGGTCTGTACAGTACAATAATTTCAGGAGTCAATGCTTTTGTATTTTCTTTCTCTTTTTTTTTTGTAGAACTTCTCAAGTAGCTTTTTCTCCTATGCGAGGCACTCTCTTCCTGGTATCGTTTTTCCATCACCTTGATATCTTTGTGGAATCGTTCGCTTTGTTCTTTACTGACATCACCCAGATTTTCTGGGAAAAAGTCAAGATGGTTGTACAGAAATGCCGTACAGAAATTTTTGATCGTAATATCCCACTTATCAGAGAGAAATTAATTTTCCTGTGAAAATGTACGGCATCTCCAAAAATGTTATTTTTTATGCGACTAAATTTAAATCACTGAGTTTCGTATTGGCTCAAATCATCTCATTTGTACTACTTAAAAATAAAGGGGTGCGCCCTATAAATCTCTGTACCAGTCAATATGTACGGCACTGCAAAAAAATGTCTAATCTAAATGTCGTTATTCTTGGTTTGAATTTTTTTCTGCTTTTGTTTAGTTTCTGGTAAAACTTTCTTGCCTCTGTTTGCTTAATTAATTTTTGTAGTTCTTTGTTCATATTTTCTCTCTTCTTTATTCGTTAAATTTTCTTTGCTTCTTTAAGTGGTTGTTTATATTCCTTCTCTGCTCGTCGGGTTCTGTGTCCCTGTTGCATCAGCAAATATGTTCTGTTTTTTCTTTCTGTTATAATCTTACGTCGTCAAATCAGTCATTCGTTCTAGTTATTTTTTGTTTACCTTCCATGCCTAGCAGTTCTTCAGCTGCTTCTTTTATGATGTTTTCACGTTTTAGTATGTTTAGTTTTATGGTTATTTTATTGTGCTAAATATCACAGATTATAATTATAATCTTCTGTGCATAGTAATCACTAATTTTATTGTTAATATGTTTCTTTTAGTCCAGGTGTCAGAGATTTGACCCCTAAAAATCATACGAGCAAGCTCAATTTTGCCCAAAATATCAATTTTGGGACCTCAAAGATAATGCAAAAAAGTTTACCACTTTAACCCCAGGGCTTCCCCCTAAAACTCCCCTTGAAGGGGGGTAAAAACGCTAAAAATCGATTTACCAAGAATTTGTACGCTGTAGAAAAAAATGTTTCAAATAAAAAATATAGCTATGTTTCAAATAAAAAATATAGCTGAGATAATTTTGACCAAAATGTTTTTTTTTATAGCCCTTTTTCTATCCGAATTGTCGAATAAAGGCCTCTCCCATTTCTCGCCATTCATCCCTGTTGTGTGCTAGGGTTTCCATTGGTCCTGCGACTCTTTTGATATCGTCGCTCCAGCGCATTTGATGCGCCAAACAAAAATGTTTATTGGTACTTTTTTCGTAGAATAAAACGTTCTCTCGGAAACAACGCTTAAAGCGACCGGCGATTTTGTATGTAAGTTCCGCGAGTGTAATCAATGTTAAATAAAATTTGTATCATTTCGACGGTAAAAGATCGATATCTTTTGATCAGAGTGTCCTATCGACAAAAATCAAAATGCGTTTTAAAGTTGAAGAGTGCGGCTTTTGTATACAAGTTTTGTATTTTGTCGCAGATAAAGTCAGTTTCTATAAAGCTATTCAATAAATAAACTTTGCACGATTTTTACCATTTTTTACGATTCTCGTGAGATCAATAAAATTTATTATTTTCATTGACCGGTCGTAGTGAAATTTCCATTGTTGGAGATCAGTCTTTAAAACCTACAACATGAAAGTTTTTTTTTTATTTTATTATATATGTTTATTTACAATCTACATCATTACAGAGTATTAAGTAAATGTGTTACAGGTTTTGCGCGTGAAGGAGGGACTTCCAATGATGTCTCACCTTATTCTATTTTGGTTTAGTTTTGAAGTAGGTCTTGGGGCCAGGTTCTATGTAGTCTTCTTGTGGCTGGACCATTGTTGAATAGTTCCCTTACTAGCTCATTTTTATGGTGCATGGTAAGTTCATTTTGTGACTCCGTGGCTCAATGGATTTCTTCTCTGATGAAAGGAATCTTTAAGTCGTAGTGTAGTGTTTGATTACTTATGTACCATGGTGCATCCACTATCGATCTTGGAAACTTTAGACTGATATCTTTGGATAATATTCAGCCACGTTGGCTTTGCACAGCCAGAAAGGTGTAGTCCTTAGAACCAGATAGGTTTGAGTATGGCTTTGTATAGAAGAATTTTGTTTTGGATGTTAAGTTTTGATTTACGTCAAAGAATCCAATACAATTGCCGAAATTTTAAGTCTAGCTGTCTTCTTTTGGTCTGGATATGTTTCTTCCAAGTGAGACGTTGGTCAAGATGGAGGCCAAGGTATCTAGCGTCTGTTACTGTTGGTATTCTCACATTTTCCATCCTTAAGGGTGGGCATATGTTGTGACGGTTGGTAAATGTTATTTGAGCTGATTTTGTGTTATTTACTTTTGTTCTCCATTTCGTATACCAATCATTAAGTATGTTCAGATGATGTTGCAGGTTTTGTGAGGCTTGTATGGGATCTTCATTTACAGCTAGTATTGCTACGTCGTCAGCAAAGGAAGCGATTGTAGTATTATTAGTCTCTGGTATATCGGCTGTGTAGAGTGAGAAAAGCAGCGGCCCTAGAACACTACCCTGCGGGACGTCGGAGTTGATAGGGCAGAGGTTGTATTGTTGGTCTTTGAATTTTACATAGAAGAAGACGGTTTTGGGTGAAATTTATAGCAGAAAAATTTATAGTATAATTAAAAAAGAGCAGTTTTAAACGTTTTAGATCGTTTGTAATGTAAAAGTTTCAATCCAGAGTTTTTTAAGCATATTTCAAATGCCTCACATTTGTTGCCAAAACTTAAAAGTAAAATGTTATGCTATAGGTTTTGAAGATTAGATTCCAGTTATTGAAACTCCATAGTGGCCGGTGAATGGGTGAATGAAAGGGATACATTGTATTGATCTCATGAGAATCATAAAAAATGGCAAAAATCGCGCCACGTTTATTTATTTAACAAAAAACTAAGTTCATTTGCGGCAAAATACAAAAAATGCATACGAAAGCTTCACTCTATACCTTGATGATCGTAGACCGCTTCAATCGTTGTTTCTAAGAGAACGATTGATTCTACACAAAAAATGCTAATAAACGTTTTTGTTTAAAATTATCTCAGCTACATTTTTTATTTGAAACATTTTTTTCTATGGCGTACAGATTTTTGGTAAATCGATTTTTTTCCGTTTCCCCCCCTCTACGTGAGGGGTTTTAAGGGAAAGCCCGGGGGTAAAAGTGGTAAACTTTTTTGCATCTTTTTTAGCGTCCTAAAATTGACATTTTCGGCAAAATTCTGCTGGTTTGTATGGTTAAGTGGCATTTTCGTCTGTTTTAAGTTTTCAGTTGCTTGTTTAAACATCATTTATTTTTTCAATACATGTTTTTCAGTTTGTGTTGAACATTGAATTAAAGAAGTTAATCTGAATGGATTATTTGTTTAATTTTTATGGTAAAATATTAATGAATAAACCATTAAAATAACAAACAATTTTTTAACGAGTGGCTGACACGTTTACTTCTCCTTTTCGTATTTCTTGTAGACCAGTGTCTGAATTCGGTATATTTTTGGGTTCAATCAAATTATAAGGTGTAGAAAAGAAATTCATAGCCAAGTTCCAAACGCAACATTCGCTGTGTGCATACGGTATTGGAGAGAACATATTTGATTTTTAATTCACTTTCAGTCTTCTCTGAAACTTCGTCTTGTTCGCGCGACCAGTGCATTCACTACGACTACCAACTGAAACTCGTGGAGTGGGTATTTGTTTAGTGCTTTTTGTTAACAGTTTATTGGGTACGTTGATTTTAGATTTCGATAGTTTTTATTTTATTTTTTGAACTTAAATTAAAATAACAATAAAATATTGGTTAAAAACAATTTATAAAAATAAATTTTAATATTATAAAAATATATGTGAATGTTTTTGTATGCCAAGTTAACTATTTAGTGCCTTTTTAAAACTTAGGGCAACTGGTCTCCCTTTCAACCGTTTAGAAGTATTTAAAAAATTTTACTAAATAATTTGCATTTGGATAGGATTTTGTTTCATTCTTTTTGAAATGATACTATATGTATACCACAATATTGAAATGTATAAATTTGTATAAATAAATTGTGGTAATTTTAGAAAATAGTTGAATTTTTTTAACGACATTATTAGGGAATGTATTCTAAATTAATTTTAAAATAATGGAAAACAAAACATGATAATATATTGAAAAATGTACCATATTTTTGGTTTTTTTATTTTTTTTTAATCAGTTTTAAAAATTTCAAAATTTATTCGATCTTATATAAATATTTCAAAAAAGTTTTTGGTTTATAAATATATTATTAAAACAGAAGGTTTCCCCGTCATTAAGATTTTTAATTCGGTAAATAAAATTCTTCCCGATTTCAATTGGAAAATAAAAAAAAACTGGAAAAAGCACTAACTACCATTACATAATTTATTTTGAAAATGTTAGAAATGCAGATAAAATCTTAATTATTTATCCAATTATTTTATCATTATAAAATTTCTACATGTAGTGCTGTTTTTATAAAAAGTTCTATTTGATATATTAGTTTGGGTTCAAATTTTATTGGATATTACTATTTATTATTTTAGATGTTTTATATATTTTACTTTGATTTGGTTTGCCTACATTTTAGACATTTTAACTATTTTTATTCATAATTATCTAATATTCGATATGGTTAATATAGAGAAATAATTTTTTATTTACTGGCGACCTTATCGTCTTTTTATTTTACTCTGGAACATCATGTTTTATTTGATCTGATAATATTTCTCATATGTACATTTGGGTAGCACCTGAGATTTCCAATTATTTATTATTTTTGTGTACTTTTCTTTCTGTATTTTTAATTTTTATTATTTATTTTGGGGCTCTTATTCGACTTTTTTGACTTCTAATATCAATCACTCTTCTTCTATTTTAAATCAGGATCTCTTAGCACCAAAATGCAATATTAGTGTCATTATGCCGATTATATAAAATTTTCGTCTCAAAACCTAAATTTTGGAACCCCAATATCTTCCTACCTGCTGGTTTTTTATCCAATTATCTTTTTAATATTATTCCAATCTATTTTTACTCATTTGAGCCAAAAAATTGTTAAAGATGTATCAATTTTGAATGTGTAAAACCTGATTCCCGAATTTACCACTGGGTATACAGATTTTTAAGGTTGTTAAGTCCTCAAAAATGTTTTCTGAGAGTTAAATTTTTCAATTATCATTTTATGGATCCATTTTTTTATACACAGGCAGGATAACTTGATCATCAGTAAGTTTTATTATACAAAATGTATCCTACTGTCTCATTTCAATATACTAACCCTTGTAAAACTGCTTTTGTATATGCATTTAACATAGTATTAGAATTGGACCTATTCAAGCAACGTTTTAGTGGTTAGTATTAAAATAGATTAAGATACAGTGGCTCATCTTAATTTAAGTCATATTGTCACAAATTACACACCTTTGAAGGTTATAGAAAGTTACTGTTTCACTAAAACTTTTTTCTATACACTTTTATAAGATAAATGACCTTATCTATGGACGAGGAGTGTGAGATGATGTTTTATAGTTATATTGTTTTGTATTTAGGTTCCGTCTTATCTTTAACTCCTACTTTCCGACTAATCCACTGATAGTAAAGCCAAGTTTTTACAAAAAAATGGAAATCAGACCAAAGAAACGTATATCAAGAAATTTATTTGATAAATAAATTTTATGATCATAAAACGTAATATAAAAGCAATCGTTTATAAATAAGGAATGTGCGATTATGAAAAGTATAGAGAATAGAAAACTGTTCCATATGCCATAAATTATCAAAAAGTAAATATACTTTACTTTGATTAATTGGTTGCAAAATATTATAGTACAAAAATCTACGGAAATACTACAATGTTTGTAATCTAACAGAGTTTTCAAGAAATACAAATACACCAATTAATGAAGAAAAAAAGCTGAGAAAATCTTATACAAATATTTGAAGGTTCTAAAAGATATATGAGGGGTAGCTGATGAAAAATCCGTAAAGACCTACAGCTGATTTTGTTTTGTTTTTTTAAACAATCTTAAAAAGTGAAAAACATAGTTTTTGACTATAAAAAGTTTATTATCCATCCTAGAGAAAAATGTTTGAAATAAAAGGTAGATCATAGAAAGCTCTTTATTTTGAAAATTCCCAAAATAAAACAGACCGATTAAATAGTTTATAAGTTATTCAATTTGTTTATCCCGGAGAGCGATTATTTAGACAACTGTGCTTGCCCAAACAGTCACTCTAGAGGTACTTTATAAATCACAATCGATACTTTAAGCCTTCATTTATAAGGTTTATTAAAAATTAAAATTTTATTAAATTTTTTATTAAAAAAGAGTTTGAAAAAGTGCTGACTTATTAGCTTCTAAACGTTTATAATAAATTTGATATTTTTTTATGTCACACGGTTGTAAAAGCTGGTGAAAAAACACACTAAAAAAACAGAACCTTCTACGACCGATAACAAAAAACAAGCTAAGATATTTCAGCGGATAGTTCTCCCCCTCCATTGTCAGTGGCGGTGTTTTATGAGTAGCATCTTTTTAACGGATTTTAACTATATACTTCTTCACTGTGTACGCCATTTATCAGTTGGATCATACATTTAGATCTTCTTTTACAATTTGTTCAAGTTTTAGCTCTTAAATGTTGATAAACAATTGAAATATGGTTTTTAAAAAAATGCCTTATAAGCTTATTGGTGGATCCATTTGAAATTTAGCACACTTTAATAACTAATTAAATGCCACAATATTAAATATTTATATTACATGTTAGTATGCAAAAAAAAACAAAGTTATTAACAATTTATAAATTACTGCAAAAATAAGGGTTTTTTGAAATTGTGTCGGTCAATTCTTTATGTATTTTAATTTTGAATCTCTCAATAATTAAGAACTTTTTATGATCTATAACTTTTATTTTAACCATTTTTCTCTAAAATGCATAAGAAACATTTTTTACGCATAAACTTTTTTTTTAATTTTTACCATTGTTAAATAAAAAAAACAAAGCAAAATTAGCAGTACGTGTCCACATAATTGTCATCACCTACCCCTCATATACCTTTTCGGACCTTTTAATACCTTTATAAGGTTTTTTCAGTTTTTTTTTCCTCGACCGGGGTAGACCAGTTTACTGTGAAAAACTGTGAAAAAATCACGTAAAAATCTTTGATATTTGAACGTTCTAAAAGCTATATGAATGTTAGCTGATCATCCGTGAAGACATACTAGTTTTGCTTTGTTTTTTTTTAACTTCAAAAATTTTAAAAATATTTTTTGCCTATAAAAAGTTTCAAAAAAAATAAAATGATTCAAATAAAAGTTGTAGACCATGAAAAGTAATAATTTTGTTTTTTGTATAACAGCATGAAATATGGCTACTTGAAATTATGGCAATTAATGAGTTATTAAAGGGTGTTAGCTAAATATCATCAAGATAGGCAGATAGTTTATGTTTATGTTCAATTTGTTTATTCCGAGAAGCGATCATTTAAACAACTGTGTTTGCCCAAAGAGTGTGACTCTATAGATATTTTGTAAATTGAAATTGATTCTTTGAAGCTTCAGTTTTTGAAATATTTTACAAAACTTGAACATTTTGTTAAATTCTTTATTAAAAAACTGTTTGAAAAAGGGCTGACTTTTTAGCTTATATACATTTATAATAACTTTGATATTGTTTATGCCACACGCTTATATGTAGGCATAATCAAAAGCTGGTGAAAAAACACACTTTCTAAAAAAACAGAATCTTCTAGATTAATAGGACACAAGATAGCATTTTATTCTTAAAAGTATAGGGTTTTATTCTTAAAATCTTTCATTGTACATTAACAGTAAGAGCTAAAAATTTGAAGGATTCTAAATGAAGATCTAAATTTTCTGATACAACTTAAGGATAGCATATACTGGAGGAGTAAAATACCGATAGGGAAAAGTGAAGGGGACAACTGTCGAGCTTCGTTTTTTTTTTAGATTGTTTTAGATTGAAACTTCAAATTGAAGCGCGCTTCATTTTTTTTTTAAACTGGGATAGCTAGCTCAACAAAATAATAAGAATTGTACTATGTTCAACTCTCGGAAAATCCCTGAAAAATAAATAATTAATGAAATTTTTTCATAAAAAAGTTATTAAATTTTACTATTATGTTATAAGTGTATATTATTTATATAAATATATAATAATAATTATAAATTATTAAAATATATTTATTTCTTTTATTTAATTTTAAAGTTTTTTATTTTAACAAAATAATTCATTTTATTATAATTACATTTGATGAAGATAAGTAGCTAATAAGTATAAATAATATTTTTGTAGTTCACCCCTCCACTTTTCCATAGCGGTAATTTACGAGTATCATGATTTTAACGGGTTATAATTGTTTACTTTTTTTTGGCATATACCATTTATAAAATAAGTAATAAAATTTAGATCTTCATTTATAGTCTGTTCAATACTCACCTCCTATTGTTAATAAATAATGGAAATACGATTTTTAGAAAAAAAAAATGTCACCTTCTTTCTTATTTGTCATAGAAGGTTTTCTTGTATTTTGAAAAGTGAGCTTTTCACCAGCTTTTATTGAGCCTACTAACAAGCGTTGAACATAAAAAATGATAAAAGCTATTATAATTGTTTATGAGCTAAAAAGTCCGTTGTTCCAACTGTTTATCAATAACAAATTTAATAAAATGTTTCGGGTTTTTGAATATAACTTAAAAATGTACGCTTATAGAATCGATTTGGACTTCTGAATAACTCTAGAGTGAGTGCCTGGGCAAACACAGTTGTTTAAATTATCGCTCTCAGAGATAAACAAATTGAATAACTTATAAACTACTCGGTCAATCTATTTGAAATTTAACACACTTTAATAACTCATTAACTGACAAAATTTTAAGTAGTTATATTACGTGACATAAGAGAACCTGGATGACATATTTTAAGGAATTACTAAACAAAGGGACACAACTACCATTACAACAACAGTGGCAGCAGCAGGCACGACAGGAGGTACAACAACAAGAACTGGGGAAAGATGGAGAAGAAAATGAATTAACTAGACCCCCAACGCTAGAGGAGGTCCAAACGGCAATCCACATACAAAAAAGCCATAAAGCACCGGGAATAGATAAAATACCGGCAGAACTACTCAAGCAAGGAGGAAGGAATTTGACACAACAGATGTACCAGCTAATACGAGAGATATGGATAGAAGAAGAAATTCCCCAACAATGGAAGAAAAGTATAATCTGCCCTATTCATAAAAAAGGAGACAAACTGTTGTGTCAGAATTATAGAGGCATCTCTTTACTCTGTTCGGGATACAAAATACTCACAAACATCATTAATCGAAGACTACAACCTCTCAACGGAAAAAATCATCGGGGAATATCAAGCAGGGTTTAGGCAAAATAGATCTACCATTGACCAACTATTTACAGTTAAACAAATACTAGCCAAAGCATGGGAATATGACATGGACGTTTACAATCTCTTTGTAGATTTTAAACAAGCCTATGATTCAATAGATAGAACAATTCTACCTAATATACTGAAAGAATTTGGCATACCATCAAAATTAATACGACTAGTGCAAATGACAATGACAGAAACAGAAGCACAGGTATGTATTCAGGGACAGATCACTGATGCGTTTACGATAACGCAAGGACTGAAACAAGGCGACGGACTAGCTCCAACGCTCTTTAATCTTGTTCTGGAATATGTAATTAGACGGTTGACGGTGAGCGGAAATAACATACTTACAAACAAGTCTACCCAATTAGCAGCATACGCAGATGACATAAACATAATGAGCAGAACAATGAATGCAGCGGAAGAAACCTACGTTGAGTTGAAACAGAGTGCAGAAGCAGTAGGGCTAGCAATAAATACAAATAAAACAAAACTACTCATACAAACCAGATCAAATAGACCGGTGCAACAACACTTTATTGACGATATAGAACATGTAAATAGATTCACATACCTAGGAATGGATCTGGTCGCAAGCAATGAAGAAGAACCGGAAATAAATAGAAGGCTTGTGCTGGCAAATAAAGCCTATTTCGCGATGGGCCACATATTCAAATCGCGAGACGTACACCGGAAAACAAAACTCCGGGTCTATAAAACAATAATCAGGCCCATAGTAAGTTATGGTTGCGAAACATGGGTGGTGACACAGAAATCTGCCAATGCATTAGATGTGTTTGAAAGAAAAATATTACGTAGGATCCTGGGCCCAATAAGTGAAAACAACAACTGGCGAATTAGGTACAATAGAGAAATATACGAGCAATATAGCGAACCACCTCTAGCACAACATACTAAACTGCAGAGATTACGATGGGCAGGGCACGTGGTCCGCATGCATGAGAATAGAATCCCCAGAAAATTATTAAATGCAAGAATGCAGGGAAAAAGACCTGTTGGAAGACCTAAAAAGAGATGGGAAGATGAAGTCGATGAGGATGCCAGGAACTGCCTGGGAACGCGTTCATGGAAAAGAACAGCGGTAAATAGAGATGGTTGGAGAAGCCTGTTGAAGGAGGCCAAGGCCCGATTTGGGCTGTAGCGCCATTGGATGGATGGATGGATGGATATTACGTGACATTATGCATAAAACAAAATTATTAGCATTTATAAATTACTGCAAAATTAAGGGTTTTTTGCAACTATCTTAGTGAACTCTTTATGTATTTTAATTTAGAAACTCGCAAATTGCTTTTAGCAAACAAATGACTTTTTTACTTTTTACGATTGTTTAATAAAAAAATAAACAAGAATCAGCTGTACGTCTTCACGGATTTTTCATCAGCTACCCGTCATATACCTTTTAGAACCTTCAAATATCTGTATAATCTATGATTTTTCTGTATCTGAAATCAATGATATTTTCCCAAATAGACTAGTGTAAAAAGAGTACCTTCTTGAAAGCAAGATTGTGAGGAATCCATTATAAATGACAGAACAGTCGTACTGATCACGCAAAGAATTCAGTAAACTCTGCCAGTTCATTGTTCATCTTTACAGTTTCAAGTTGGTAAATTTGGGCCAAATATCTGCAAGTGAAAATGAATAATATTCATAACGATCCGCAACAGCAATAAACATCGTTAAATTTTAGTACGGTTCTAAAGTAACGACTTACTCCTGGTTTATTTCAAGTCACGGAATATCTAAAAAATTTCAACGTCTGTGGATAAATGGATGATCTCTGCGTGGGCACGTGTTAAGGCTGATAGGTTTCACTCTCGTTTATTTAAATTCAGTGAACAGAGCCGCTGCCATAAGGGGCTCGAATAATAGCAGGTGGTCTGGACGCATGCATGCATTTATACTTTAATTTTTAAGTTTTTGACTTACGTCGTGGACATCGACTACGAGGTATGTTTGTTATATTCTTAACATTTTTAGTTTGTAGCAATAATTAATTAGACTCTTATAATTGTTGATCACAAATATTTTATCATTATTTCCGTTCAACCTTCATAATAGACAGTTGGAAATATAATTGCCCAATACACAGACTCTAAAGTTGCCTCAGGGAATGACTTATATGCCCAATATTATGTCTGAGAGAGAAAGTCTTCGAAATAATGAGATGCAAAATTTAACGAATTCTGCATTGGGTTAGAATGCGGACGAATCTTCTTTATCGACACGCACAGGGTACCTGTCCAATGCGTACTTAAGGGGAGGAGATTACGACTGGTAACGATAGAATCTGTGCACTTGTAAAGGAGAAATCATATTACGATTGCGAAATATTTATCATACGACTTTCCTGATGATTTCTCCGTGATGTAGGTATAATTATGAAGACGTTAAATTATTTAATTCTGTTTAGACATCTATTTCTAAATAATGCAGGAACCAATTGTGGGATCTCCAACTTTTCCGCCATATCATCTTTTCGCTGTTTTAGAGAAATACTGATTTTTAGAATCATCACAATAACGAAATATATATGTTAGTTTACAACATCATTACTATAATATATTGACTCTTCAGTGAACGTCAAGTATTCGAAAAAGTCATCTTCTTCATCTACTTGTTCTGGAGCCCTTATAACAAAATCATAAGACTATACTTGCACATTGATGTTAATACCAATTTTTGATAATACGGAGGTCTTGGTCATCTATTCCCACCTGTTTCAAGACACCTATCAACGGCCTTTTCGAAGTCGATAAAACAGATGTACTAGGATGTTACTATAGTAGAAGCTACAGGTAGAATGCAGCTTAAGTCTTATTGCGCGCAGCGATGCCGCTCATGTCAGCATAGTGGTAGGTGTGTGGTAGTTTGGCAAAAGACTGAGAAATCAGGACCGTACGCGCTTCGTTTCAAAAATCTTTACTCATTAATTTAACTGAGTTAAATAAGAGAAAAAACAAAAAAAAACAAATTAATTCTATAAAAAATGTCTGTATACATAAAATATCTAATAACTCGTAAATATTTATATACATATATACAAAAAAATGCAAGCAGTTAACCCTATACGACGCGATAAATATATATACATAAAATACACAAGATGATCATAACTGATATGTACTGAAACCTGCAGTACTAAAAAACAAATGAGCATTAAATCTGATATTTCTCGTTAATACTAATCGCAATCCATATCTACATCGTCCTCATCCTCTGAATCATCTTCTTCTTCTTCTTCTTCTTCGTGCGACTAGGATTACTCCTGTTTATCTGCCTCTTATTCTGTTTCAGTCGTTGTTGATTGTACATTATCTTCCCACCTTTTTGGCGGCCTTCCAACGGGTCTTCTGCTATAGGCTTGTTGTTTTTACAGATGTTCGCTAATCTATCTGGTCCCATTCGGTTTACATGTTCGTTCCATTTTTTTCTTGTTTTTATCCACCTGTTAATATTTTGAATTTTGCATTGTTCGCGTATACTTCTGTTGGTTTGTCTGTGTCTTAATGATATGCCCGCTATTGATCTTAATACTTTCATTTCGATATTGTTGATTTGTTGTTTCGTCTTTCTTATATCGGTCCTTGTCTCCGTTGCATATGTTAGGATTGGTCTTACTGTTGTCTTATATACTTTCATTTTGCTTTCCGTGGTCAGATATTTGTTTCTTTATATGGTTTCTCGGAGGCAACCACTTACTCTTGCCGCTTTTGATGCTTGCCTTGTGGTCTCTGTTCTTATATCCCTGTCACTAGTGATCTCTACTCCTAGGTAATTGAATTTCATTACTTGTTCTACAATTTTGCCGTGAATTTCTGGTTTGCATCTACGCGGCTCTTTACTGATCACTATACATTTAGTTTTTTCTACTGATATTCTCATATTAAGTTTGTTTGCTGTGATATTGAAGGTGTGGAGCTGCCTTTGTAGATCATCTTCGTTATCAGCAATTAGTACTGCATCATCGGCATAGCAAAGTATCGTGATTTTATGCGCTCCCATGTGGTATCCGTGTCGTTTTCTTACTTCGTGAGTTATTTGATTCATCACCATATTGAATAACAATGGGCTGATCGAGTCTCCTTGGCGGATTCCTCCTTTTAGTTCTATGCATTTTGATTCCCCTGTTGGCATTATAACTCTGGTCTTGTTGTTCTTGTTAATTTCATTAATTGTCCTTATTATCTGATGGTCGCTTAATATTGTTCTGAAGCTATTTTCTTGTGGCATTTTAAAGTAATTACTATTTAAATGAGAATAAGCCACAATTAAAGGTTTATTGACGTTTCAATTTCCACTTCGGAAATCGTTCTCAAAATACAAACATTGATAAATTAAACAAATTTTGTTTTTTTTTTGTTTAAAACGTCTGCGTATGCACACTCTGAGATCCACACTGCATCTAGATTTCTATGTCCGGCATATAATTTCAATGTTTCTGCTCTAGTTTCTTTAATTATTTCATCCAAGACAATGTTAAACAATATGGGCCATAGGACTCCTCCTTGACTTAGACCCTCATTTAGTATGAACTCTTCGGATTCCATATTATCGGTTCTGATTCTGTTCCTTGTAGGTCTATATATACTCATAATGGCTTGCCTGAGTTTGATTTCCACACCTTTCTTTTTTAAACATATGTCAATCACCTTCCTTGGAGTACTATCAAATGCCTTTTCTAAGTTTATAAAGGCTTGGTATAACTTCAGTGAATTAGTTCAGTGGGTTTTGTATTAATTTCTTGATAGTAAAAATGTGATCTTGACTACTTCTGCCTTTTCTAAATCCACTCTGTGATTATTCCATTTTAGAATCAACTTCTTGTAAAAGACGTTTTTCTAGTATTCTCTCATATACTTTGGATGGGATGCTCAGTAGTGTTATTCCTCCGTAGTTACCACATTCTCGTCTGTCTCCCTCTTTGAAAATTGTAGAATAACTTCAATTTCCCAATCTTTTGGTATCTGGCTCTCACTCCATGCCCTATTACATTCTTTTGTTAGCAGTTCAATGCCCTTGTCGCCCATGTTTTTAAGCATTTCTGCTGTGATTTTATCAAATCCAGCCGCCTTACCTTTCCTAAGCTTTTGTATGATTTCTTTTATTTCTGCTATAGTTATTTCATCTTGAATTTGGTCTTCTTGCTCTTCCTCTTCTGGTTCTTCTGTGATAATGTCTACATCGTTTTGGATATTCAGTAGATTATCTAAATTATCTCAAAATATTGCTTCCATCTATCTAGGATGTGGTCGTTGTCATGCAGTAAGTGTCAACAGGGCACATTACGCAAATAAAAAACTGCTAGCTTCTAAAATACTAGTTCGGAATTCGAAGATGCAATTGTACAAAACACCAATAAGATCAAAATTGTGACCTACGGTTGTGACACATGGACCTGCTGGAGAAAGACGAAGGTGCCCTAAAAAATTTTGAAAGTAAAGTGCTCAGGAGGATTTTTGGGCCTGGAGGTTACAGAACCCACATGAGCTCGACAGCTAATTAAACACACCGATATAGTTAAGTTCTTTAAATCGCATATTCGCTAGATGAGAATGACAGAAATACAAAAAATATTACGAATGGAGGCCGGCCGAAAATACTCTAGAGCCGCTCTAGAGAGCGTTGATTAGAGAGTGTGGAGAATAATCTGAGGATTATGGGAGTTCGAAATTGCACAAGAGAAGGGAATGGAATGCAATTGTTGAACAGGCCAAAACCCACAAAGGGTTTTGTGAGGTGTTTCATATTTGAATTTTGAACAGCAGATTCTAACCCCATAAATTCACGATCATAGAAATTGGCCGTTTTTACGCTCATTTTGAAATAACTAGCAAATTTCAATGGTCAGAATAATAATTTGTAGGCGTGTATCTTAGAAACGTGTTTCTTTACGTTTGCTTATTAATAAAAGACTATCGATATTATCTTCACGTGAAACTATCGTGTCCTATGTACACAAACTTCTATTCTTGAATGGTCTTTAAAGATTAAAGGATAATTTTGTAGTAATGAGTAAAAAGAAAAGATAACACCAGTTAACTTAACATTTCTCAAACTCATTTATGATAACTAATGACTATGTAGACGAAAATCAGTTTAAGGCACAATTATAATGGAATTTGAAATAGATTTAAAATAATAATAAGTAGCACAACTATAAATGAGTTGCTAGATAAAGTACATCAATTGTAAGAGATAAAGTACATCTGGCAGCCTCAAGCAAACTTGAAGTAGTAGCCATATTTAGTATCTAATTGACGGAAATCGTGTAGCCTGGAGGAAAATTAAGATTGTAGAATAAAAAATTATATTCAATTTATTAAAGTTTTACTTAGCGAGAAAATAACTTTAATTGTAGCATCATATTATAGTTAGTCTTTTAATAGTTTCAAAAATAAAAATTAAAATATTACACAATTATGGGACATGTATTATGTTCAGAAATTATCGATAACTATCAACAGATGGCACATGTAAACTTGGAAGCAGTTATTCCTTGAACGATTTCACAAACATCTCCGTATTCATGTTATCGCCATAATCAGCTGATTTTGATTTTGACGAAAACACAAGATGAAAAATAACATCAAAATACAGACATTAAGTGAAAAGTAAAAAAATTAAAAGAATATCTAGCTGTCAATAAAATGTTCGATTCGTAACGATTGTCAAAATTTAAAAGTCATAAATGTCATCCAACTTTAATAACAATATTGAATCATATGTTTAATTTTTTATGAGACTTCTAGTTTTAAAATAATTTTATATAAATACAATTATTATTTTTCAACATCTTATTTAATTTATATAATTATTAAATTTACTATCAAATAATATTTATTTATATTTTATTATTGATTTAATATTTCGTCTGAATTTGACAGGTCTGTCAAAAGTAAACAACGTATACTTTGTTAATACGTTAGCAGGTGGCGTTAGGTGGCGTATTTTAATATAATTAATATAATAATATAATATAAACTGCGAGGCAAAAGTTAGAGATTTAGCCTAATATTAATTACAATAATACTACAATCATACTCATCATACAATCATTATTTTTTTTTATTCAAAGAAATAAATAATTAAATTCAACTTATAAGTGGTTTCTAGTTTATAATCCCATGAAACGAAGCCGAAAAATCATTTAAAAATCTAAAAGTTACTACTATTTTTTAACTGGTGTATCTGGGTAAGTCAATAGAAAAGCCATATTATCGAAACTTTTCCTGCGTCATGACATTTAAGCAAAAAAGCCTCTTTTTTCATTCATTTAAATATTGTGAAAAAACTACGCATTCTATATAAAAACTTTCAACAACGTTCAACTTCCTAAAGACGACTTTCTTGAAAATACTTGCTCTTTAAAATCAGATTTTCTAAATTAAAAAATGTTTATAAATAAAAAAGTTATTGCAAATTAAACCCGAAAGTAAGCATGTTTTTCAATTGTTTATTAATTATTAAAATAAAAAATAAAAATATTTAAAGCACATTTCATAATGTCAGTTTTTATGTAGATTTTTTTTTAAACAATTATATTTGTTTATCCCATTTGAGAGAACACAGGTCATTTTCAAATGGCTGTATAGGTCTCAAATTTTCATGTTTTTTAAACATTTCATAATGTCAGTTTTTATGTAGTTATTGTTTTTAAACAATTATATTTGTTTATCCCATTTGAGAGAATACAGGTCATTTTCAAATGGCTGTATAGGTCTCAAATTTTCATGTTTTCTAAAAACTGTAATATTTTTTAATTGTTTATTTATAAATAATTGATGCAGAATGAAGTACCATTACCATTATATAGGCAATATCCCTAACTTATGCCGCGAAGTATAGTTTTTCTTGGATATAAACACCGCAGCTGATTTTGAAGATAGTATTGGACCTTTGCCATACCATGAAGAGGAAATCCGTGAACCTATTAATGAAGTGGGGAGAAAGGTACTGAAGAATTACGTGACGCAAGCCAGTAATAGAAAACTTTTAAAACACCAAAAAAATTGTAATGTATTCTAATGTGCTGATAATATAACACTATTCACGTTAAATCATCATCATCAGTTGGCGCTGCAGCCCTCAGTGAGCCCTGGCTTGCCTCAAAACATTCTTCCATTCTTCCCTGTCGGGTGTCTATCTTCTTCATCCCCTTACTGCAATTTGTCTTAAAAATCCTCCTGCACATCGTCCAGATACCTAAGTTTAGGTCGCCCCCTTCTTCTTCCGACCAGCATATTTAGCATGGTTGTTTTAGAAGGATCACTTTCATCCATCCGCATAACATGGTCCACACATCTTAGGCGGTTTATTTTGATATTTTTTACGATATCTGCATCACCAAAAAGTCTATAGAGTTAGAAATTATATGGCCTTCTCCACAAACCCTGTTCGTTTACTCCGCCATATATGGTCATAATACTTATCTTTCAATGAATCGTAGTAATTCTTCATTCACGTTAAATGTTCAATCAAACTAATTGCTTTTCTAGATTCAACTCATTATGATTGAATTTACCTTGCAAATATTTATAGTGAAAGAGGCTTAAGTGAATATAGCCTAATCTTTTTGTATTATATATAAAATATGTAGAATTCACATTTCTAGATTAGACTGACCACTTAACGTAAAGTAAAGTAGACATTTTTCAGTTATTTGTATTGTAATATCGTTTGATTTGATTTCTTTCAAAAGATTTTAACAAACCATTGTATTCCTCAGATAGATCTAAAATTGAATTACATTTGCCACTTTCATTTTCACCAGCTCACTTGTTCTGTAAAATCACTTCTGTAGAAATTATTCATGCATTACATTTGAATCAACGATTATGGATCTTTTTTATCACATATGGTGGGCTGTATATGTTCTATATCGCTGTCTGTATCTTTAAACAGTTTCTTCTTATTTTATAGTATCTCTCTCTCGCTCTCTTTCTCTCTTGTCGTTTTCCCATTACTCTAGATCATTACTGTGTCATCAGCAAATTTTAAATTGGAGATTTTCCTACCAGCTACTGTTACTCCTCATGATATCCTCGTGACATGTTCATCATAAATGTTGAATAAGTCAGGTGACAACACGCATCCTTGTCTAACACCTTTCTCGGTTTTGTATTGGTTTGAGAACTTCTGATCTAGTCGTACTGTTGCTATATTGGACTGGTACAGATTTTTAATAAGTGTTACCAGGTGCATTGGTGTGCCCATTTCTATTAAAATGGACAGATTTATCCAGCTTACACAATCAAATACCTTTTGGTAGGTAACGAAGCATATAATCATAGGTACTTGAAATTCTCTAGACTTTTCAATGAGTTGTTTCAGGTTCAGGATTTGCTCCCATGTACCTTTACGTTTCCTTAAATTTTTCATTTATTACACCATCTCTATTGAAGATCTCCTGCTTTTAAGAAATATACTGCTATTTGTCCTCAAAAAAACTTCTGGTACCTTGACTGGTAACTTAAAAGTCGACAAAAAGAAGGATCTAGTGAGATTTTTAGTAATTTTTTTGGATTTATATTTAGCTTTTAAAAATTTCTTTGTTGTTTTTAAATAAGGCCTCAACAAAAACTTGTAATCAATTTTTAACCAAATCTTGTATCTTGGAAGTTTTCGTATATAACATTTAACGATTTTTGCGGGCAACTATTAGTAGTATTACATATTCGTATGCAATTTCCAACATTTTTAACTATATCTAACCGATAACTTATAATGCCAGACGTAGCAAAACCCAATAAAAAGAGTGCGCTGGTTATAAACGGTGATTGAACTATTCTAATAATGCAATTAATTGTAAAGTAGGCTACATATCGGTCTGCTGTTTGTTATAATTAAAATAAATGCATAATTCACAAGAATGATATATTGAAAAACACCAGTCCACTTTTATTAGACCAGTTCAGAGAAAATTAGACCAAAAGTCAGGTATTTTTAGAAAGATGTTTTTACTATAAAAGTGGAGTATCAAATAAGATAAAATATAATTATTATTTTATTAAGATATAAGAAAATTAAGCTATTTCAAATAATTTTAATATCTCACAGATTCTATAACTCTTGTGCCAAGACACAAAATTATCTCAAACACTTAAAACACCCCCTTTTATGAACACTTCCCTCTGTAAATTTAATGAGCAACAAACAAATAATATAATTTTTCGACAAGCTTTTAAAGATATTGTGAACAAACACATCCCACTATGATAAGGTGCTTTAAACTGACGCATCCCGAAACGCAGTTGGAGTGGGCTGTTTTGTCACTACAGTTGATACAGTATTAGGACAATACCGAATATCCAACGAATGTAGCGTGTTTTCAGGAGATTCCTTCAGTATTTCAAAAGCTCTCGAGTTCTCTTTTGACAATCATCAAAGTGTAGCTCTGTGTACCGATTCCTTATCCGCAATTCATTCGTTAGAAAATATTTTCACCTAGTGCAAAAAATATTATAATCGATACATCTCTACACTTCCCGAGGGACTTCAATAACAATAATATGGGTGCCTTCTCATATCGGTATCCAAGGAAATGAGATACAGCATTGCGTGGGTCCAAGCCTCCTCAAGAATTTCTCTCCAGTCGTCCCTATCCGTCGCCTTTCTCCGCCAAGCACGTATTTCGATATTTCTCATGTCTTCATCGATGTTATCAAGGAACCTTGTTCTGGGTCTTCCTCTTCTTCTCTGACCAATGGATCTATCAAGGAGAGTTTTTCTAGGTGGGCCATTTTGTTCCATTCGCATTACATGCCCTATCTACCTCAGACGTCCTATCTTAATATGTTTTACGATATCAGGTACACCAACAACAGAACCCACAGTTTAAAAGAACTTCTGAACTTCAAGCCGACTCAAGAGCCTAATAGACTTCTTAAAGACTACACAGTTGTTTAACAAAATATAATTTACATAATATTGTTATTTTTTACTATTGTAAACTCTATATCATAACTCTGTAGGTACTATTGTAAACCTTTGCACCCGTGTCAATGACTAAAGATATGGAGACACGTTAATTCGAAATAAAAAAAAAAAGACTTTAGCAGGCGAGAATGGAACTTTGGTTTTTGGATTTCTGGTGAGTGCGTGTCCTCGTCGGTGTCAGGTTTTTTTGAGAATCTCCTTTGCTCTGTTGTTAGAGCTATTTATGGTGGAGGAATGTATCTCTTACTGAGATTGGATATCCTATCATGGATGGAATTCATTTGGTGGAATAGCGCTGACAGGAAGTCATGGTTTTGACCCATGACTCTCCTCAGAAATTACCTCTCAGTGGCCATGGCTTGGTTGTGTAGTCTTTTATTAAGTATGGTGTAGAGTTTCGCTCTATATTCAATAATTGGTCTGACAAAGCTTTTATAGGTGTCTAGGATAGTAACTTGGCTAGTATTTCCAAATTTGCCACACAAACTGGCACTGTTTCATACTCTATCGAGACTGTTTTTGAGGTCAGTGTTCCAGTTGAGTGTCTTTGTGAATTTAACACCCAAGTAGGACACTGACGGTCTGAAATCGAGCCTTTCTCCGTTGAGCATTATGTGATTTCTTCACTCCTACACTTCTGACACTCCTGTCACTCTCTTGTGATATATAATGTTTAAATTTAATCCTGAAAAGTAAAACTACAGTAAGTGAAGTAACCTAACTTATAACATGTCATGTTCTACTACAATATGTTACTAACTTTGAAATGGCAATAATTCGTATAAAGTTTATATTATTCAAAGTTTTGGTCAGTGACAATTAGATCCGAGTCAACATTTCCAGCTCTTGTTTGTGTTAGCCACCATGAATGTGGTTTTATTTTGATTTATATGTAATCCCATTCGTTCTGCTGCTACTAGCTCGGTTGTGATTTCTGGAATGTTGACATTAGTAAAACCTAAAAAGCAGTATATTTTTGACTTATATTGGTATAATTATTATTCTATTATTTCTATCTAAGGCTAAGGTAAAAGTGGTACATGTTGACGAAGAACCTGATAATTAAAAAAATCTGTGGCCATGAACCGGAATTTCATCCTCGAACTTTATAGAACAGCATTTTGATAAAACAACTCGCAATGTGATCGAAAACATCCAAACAGGTTACGCACTCGAAGAGGAAAATTTACGTAATTCAGAATTATCAACCTTAATGTTTGCCTGTCCTGGTGCGCTAACGTAGTAGGATCTAAATTAATCTTTTTTCTCGAGAACACTGTAACGATGATCGTTCCAAGATAATCGAAAGGCACTAGTTCTTTGTATTTCCTATCAAGTCATGTTCTTCAGAGTCTACGTGTTCCCTACGACTAGAGTTGTTAACGACGATCGTCTGGGTATAAATGACATGAGGTGAATATAGTCGTCAGTGTTCAACGATTATTCCAAGCAGAATATTCTGACATCCATGACATGTGGTTAGAAGGATTGGTACCTGTCCTAGCCAGAGACAAACCCTCCTCACCACAATGCTCACGAGACGCTCCAGCATCCCGCCCCTCCCACAAGTAAAATAAATAGTCTGTGGTCGTTCTACTTCTCTGTGTTTATGCTTAATGACCTGGGAAATGAGACCATCACCTAGTGCCTCCTTCTTTCTTCTTCTTTTGAGGTAGCGCAAAACGCTTTTCTCTTGTTTTTTTTTGCGCTGTCTTCAAGATGTGGCGTTTTGTGTGTTGGCACATTGAGTAATCGCTTTAAATAAAGTCCTTTGCGAGGACTGGATGTACGATGATGATGTTTTAACTCTTCCATAGTCCGGTTTTTGGGGTTGTTTTGTGATATTTTGTAGGTACTGATACTAATATCTACTTACATTTAGAGGAGTTGAACTCACCACTACCTTAATTATCTTGTAACAGACTTATCTTGTTATTTTAAATGTTATATATTCTCTTAATCGATGTTTTGGCAGCAAGTATTTGCTTCTATAATTTATATCATAGTCTACAAGCTCATTGAGTATTCTATTTGAGTGGTGGATCAGCTCGTTAATTATGTGGTATACCCTATAGTCCATCGTTTAAAGTACTTTTTTCTGTTTGGTATTTCTATACAGGAATCTGTTCGCTACTAAGTTGGGTACTTTTGGTTCTGCTCTCAGATATTTGTTCTGAGCTATTTGGATCTTCTTTCTTCTTTTTGGTCAGTAGTGTGACCCCACACTACTGATGTACATGTTAATGTAAGTTTATTAAAGCTGTTTACTATTCTGGTTTTAGGTTTAAATGATAGTTTGTTTCTTTCAATTATTCACACGAGCTTGCCTTGGATGTGTTTGCTTTGTTTATAGTGTTAGTTACATAAAATGTTAATGTTATTCCTCTGTCTAAAGTGACTCCCAGATATTTAGCTTCACTTTATGGTTATTTCAGACAGCGAAAATACAAAAAGGTAATCAGATTGAATTGAACACCATTTGTCAAATTAAGATTTATATTGAAAAATAAATAATATATGCCTTAAAACGAAAATATTTAACCACTTAATATAAAACAATATATACGGTTTTTACTTATGGTTCACTTAAAAAGGCAAATAATGAGAAAATCTCAAAATTACAATAGATCAATGAAATAAAAAATTATAAATAAATTAGAGAAGTCACCAAAGCGAAATACGTTACCCAGTAAGTTGTACAACTTAATTGAAAATATGAAGCTTATACTATCCTCGAATATGATAAGAGATGGACAAAGCAGATGACACGTGGACGATTATCAAAATCCAATATAGTAAGAGGAATTGAGATGGAGCGGTGATCTTTTGACCTTTTGGAACAAACTAAATCATAACAACACTAAATGGAGACCAGGGAAAGAGACAAGCATAAGCATATATGTCCAAAAAATAAGTAAACAACGCGCAATAGACTTTAATTTTTTTAGACAATTTCAGTATCTTCAATTATCTTATACATTAAGAGTCAGGCAATTCTTAATACTCTCGTTTTTTATAAAGCTTTGTATTAAAGTAGAAAAATCACTTGGTATCTTAAGTACATGATTTTATATCCAATTGCCCAAATTAAAGAACCATTAAATAAAACGAACCAGTGGCTTTTTCTTGTACCATATTCGCCTCTTGTAATTTCATCTTACATAAAAAAATACGCATGATTGATGTTATGGTGCATTGAACTTACGTTCATCTCTAAAATTTCAAATGGTAAGAGCCTAATGGGAATATACGGATGTGAGAGTTGAATACTTAGTGAAATGATGAATCAGTAATTATTTGAAATTTTATGCGGTAGGTCCGCTTCAAAAAATGATTCAGGCTTTTGTTAACCTGTTTGCACTACGCTTCAGTTGTCTTAAATGCGTGTATTTTGTCGGGAAATAGTAATAGTAATAATGTACAGAATGTCTCTTTGTAAACTGTACGAATATTGGTATGTGATATCTAAATTAACCTTGACGATTTCTCTAAATTCTTGTCTATATTTGTTACTACACTAGTTTTATTGATAATTTTACACAGATTATATTTATTTTAAAGACTGCTATTGTTCAAACCATTTTTATGAATTTTTTGGGTATATCAGGAGCTTTTTGACGCCTAATTGCCATTTCAAATATGTTATATTCACGTAGTATTGGTACATGTATATTTTATATTTTGGAATGATCGACTTGCAAAAATGTGTGCCCATCTCTACACTTGATCTTGTGATTTATTTTTGGTGGAATAGTCGGCTAGTAGGGGCAAGAACACGAGAAAATTGATACTCAAATAGTGTATCTAGTTTTCTGCATAAAATAAAACAAAACGATAATAAGAAAACTCAGTCATTCTTGAACAATAGATCTTGAAATTGTTTCTGAAAGACGCTACAGCGTTTTATGTGACAATATTATTTATGGCTGAAACATAAACTATTATTAAATTTACGGTCAGCTAATTTAAGTCAAAGATCGTAGGTAAATGAAGGACTCGAGAGGAACACGCCTATCTACCAACCATAATACAATATGAAACATAATTATTGGTGTATACATTTTTCGCAAACAGAGATGAATCTAGGTTTATGAGTTATGTGGTGTACTCCAGTTTGAACTTTTTTATGTAGTGTAAGAGATGGATGGGGTATTTCCAAGATGTTTTATCAACCTAAGAGTAAGCCATGACACTAGAGTGCAGTACCTTAATTGTGAAAATATTTTCTCCTAATATTAAACTATTCTAAATAAAGATATAATATGATTAATATGGTCTGAATAATAGAAAAACAGGGATACACCTATTATGCAATATTAAAATTTGAAATTTGAAGTTTGTAGTGTTACCAGATTTACCATTTTTCTGGTGTCATTAATCACTTTGATTTTTTAAATACAACACCCGGTATATTGTACCTTTATTGAAATTTCCACTTCAATACCAGTTCAATCGTATACAATACTTTCGATTTTATCTAGTCAGGAACATCTTAAAAAGATAAAACAAAAGCCTAGAAACGCCTAAATCGTCTCATGACTGTGGTTAAGACACCTAACTGTAGAGGTAACAAACATATCGGCTTTTCTCCCTATTTACTTTACTGACTCTATTGAATTTACTCTAACTTGACATTGGGACTTGAGTCACTAAAAGAATAAAGTGTCTGTTTCGAACAGTGAGCCACCAACCTGAGTTGATGACTCTTTATCCGAAATATATGTGTGCTCGGCCACTCAGCCGCCGATTTGGCAAAATAAATTTTGTTCTCCTACAAAAGATCTACATTTGATCTATCTGAGTTGTCTGGTCCGCCATTGCGGTTGTTATAAAAGACCTGACGGGTCTTTTATACGTGTATATTTAATTTATTCACGTGATATTTAAGCGATTCCGCGATGACTTAGCCAGAAAGCGTTTTTTTTTTGTTTTTTGGTTTTTGTTTTTTTTTACCTAAACTAACTAAAGTTAACCTAACTTAAAAGTGTGCGTGAGCTGGGGTGTGCATTCCTAGGTGTATATGGCCATCACACACCCCGTGTATGTTGTACCTAACCTAGTCTAACCTATTGCTAACCCTCTCGCCAGAGTAATATTTTTGGGTGCTTTTTGTCTAACTTTACATTCGTTCTTTGAACTGCTGCGTGGCTATCTCATTCTTCATTATTCATTTTGGTTTTCCCTATATCCTGCTATTTGCTTCGGTCTTCTATGTACCGTCCTTATGTTTTCGTTGTAGTTTGTCAGCTCTCTTAACATTCTGTTTGGGTGATTACTTAGTAAATTGAAAATTTCATAGGCTCTTTCATCCATCGGTCTTAGGATCCTTATTTGTCCAGAGTCTCTGAATACGTATCTCAGTGGTACATATCTAGGTATTTTTAGCGTATTTCTTATAATCTTGTTTTGGATAGTCTGGATTTTTTTCCTGTTAGTTTTGCAGGTGTGTCCCCAAGCAGCGGAGGTGTATGTTAGAACTGGTAAGATTATGCTATTAGCAACTCTAATTTTAGTTTTAAATCTTAACTTGCTTCTTCTGCCTATAAGTGTTAAGAGCTGACGTTTAAGTGCTTTCGCTTTGTATACCGATTGATTGACGTGCTCGGTGAATGTTAGTTTTTTGTCGAGTATAACCCCGAGGTACTTTGCTTGATTAGTCCATTCTACGGAGGTGTTTCCTATCGTGGTTTCTCGATTTGGTATACTTCTGAGATGGCTTAAACATGGCGATCTTCCATTTTATGCACCATCTCTGGAGTTTATTTAGTGCTCTTTGCAGATGATTAGCTGCAAGGTTAGGATCTCTCCAGCTGACAGCTATTGTCGTGTCGTCAGCGTAAAGACTTAACAGACATCCTGGCTCTATTGGCGTGTCGGCCGTATATATGGTGTCCAAGTATGGTGATAGCACCGCTCCCTGAGGCACTCCCGCTTCCAGGGCCCCGACTTCGGACAGGATAGCCCCTATCCGAACTCTGAACCTTCTATTAGCCAGGTATGACGCATGGAGACATATCCTCGCATCACTGTATTTAAGGTCACTCATTGTATAGAGTAGTCCTTGCTGTTGCCGAGTACATTTTTTCGTTGTAGCCTTTAGTTCTTCTTTACATCTATCTAGATAAAGTAAATTTATGTGAAATAATAATAAAAAGTAAGCTTTGTTAACAATTTGCTAAAGAGTTGATATTTTACATAAGAATTAGTTGGGGTTTCTAAGGTACCCCCTATTGGCATTTCCGTTACTTTTAGTTGCTTGGGCACTCAAGGGTTAATATATTCGAGTTGTTATTATTTAATAATCTTATTTTCATTTCTATCCTTTCGGTTTTCTATTTCTCTCCGAATACAGATAGAAAGATATGTCAGTAGCACAAATAAAAAACGCGGTTAATTTACATGTCCACAGGGAGTATCATATTTAAAGCTATTTTACACAAAAATGTAACATATAACATTAAAGATGTATTACGAAATTATTAAAAAAATGTATTACGATAACTCGTGCAAGGAGACTACGATGATTGATGCTAAATGACCTGCTATTCTACAGTTAATATTAAATGTGTTGTTTTATGGGACAAACTGTACATTCGCACCAAATTTTGTCGATTGCCAAAACGTTATATAATCATCATATAACTTTCTCCGAGGTCAAGTGTACTACGTAAAAATCGCATTTTCGTAAACACCCGTTGGCAATTACAGGTTTTTAGTTATTAAACCCAAATTGGTTTTGTAGGGATGGACAGCAATCTCTCTGATTCAAGTTAACGTGTTATATAACGGATATTGATGCAAATATAGTGAAAATAAAATTTTTATATCCAGTTATTCTGCATGTTAATCATTCATACGACTTTAATGTGATATATACTACATTTCTTGAATTTTTAAGTATCGCTTGATTTAACATTACGTTTTTTGCAATAGGATTCCAAACATATTTTTATTACAAGCATATGTACGATATTAACTCCGATAAATTCTATCAAAGGTTCTTTTATGCTGGGACGATTGTAACTGTGATCGTTCAATAGAAATCAGAGGATATTATTTTGTATTTCCTATAGAGCCCTAGTTCATCTGATGAGCGATTGAGACCGAAGCGGTTATCTTCAAAAAGAGAAACCAGAACCCAGAAGAATAGCTAACAGTGCAAGACTAACTCATCGAATGGCATAACGAAGCTAAATACCTTCTTCTTCTAGTTCCATGACCGTTATCGATCGTTGGATATCATGTTGGCTACCATATTCGCTATCGTGACTTTATTGACAGCAGCTCTAAATAACGATGTAGTTGATTTTCCATACCATTGCCTTAGATTTTTCAGCCATGGTGTTCTTCTTCTACCAGGACCACGATTACCGTGGATCTTTCCCTGAATGATCAGATGTAAAAGATCATATTTTTCAGGGTGTCTCATAATGTGACCGAAGTATTCCAGCTTGCGTTTCTTTATTATATTGACCAGTTGTGTTGTTTGGTTCAGCCGTCTAAGGACCTCCTCATTTCTAACTCTGTCGACCCAGCTTATTTTCAGTAGTCGTCTGTATACCCACATCTCAAAGGCTGTCAAGCGTCTAAGGATAGCCTCAGTTAACGTCCACGCTTCCACTCCATACAGCAGGACAGGAAAGATGTAGCAAGATGTCAAGATAGCAAAGTACGTTTCCCATTTTTACAAAGGCAGCTCGGGCTTGTTCTATTCGGCTTTTAATTTCTGCGGTCGGATCCCAGCTCTCATTGATATTACCGCCGAGATACACGAGTTTCTCTACTCTGTCCAGTGTGGCATCTCCGACTTTTATACCGTCATCCTGTATATAATTTTGTTTGCTAACTATCATATATTTAGTTTTCTTAACGTTGAGTTTTAATCCATACTGATCACAAGTCTGTTTTATTTTGTTCATTAGATTTTGAAGGTCTTCTCCGCAATTAGCAAGCACTAAGGTATCGTCGGCATATCTAATATTGTTGACGGTTACTCCATTCCCAATAATACCTTCATTAAGGCTTCCTTAAATATTTCCTCCGAATATAAGTTAAAAAGTAAAGGCGACAATATCCAGCCTTGTCTCACTCCTCTTTTTATATGTATTTCATCCGACAGTTCTTGTTCAACCTTTATTCTTGCCACTTGATGCCAGTATAGATTTGTAATTATTCGTAGATCTCTTTCGTCCAATCCAGCTGTTTCCAATATTTCTAGCATTTGTTATGTCGGACTTTGTCAAAAGCCTTTTTAAAATCGATTGCACAAATGTACACATTTTGATTTATATCTCTGCATCTCTGTACTAGCACCTGTATACTAAACAAGGCTTCTCTTGTACCCAAGCCACTCCTAAACCCAAATTGAGTATTGCTAATTCTGTCCTCTAACAGCGTGTAAATTCTGCTGTGTATTACTCGCAGGAAGATCTTCAAAACGTGACTCATCAGACTTATTGTCCGATAATCACCGCATGTCTTTGGACGATGTTTCTTAGGTGTTGTGACAAATGTCGACTTTAACCAATCAGTTGGTAATATCCCAGTGTCATAAATTCTGTTAGAGATTACACAGAGCTTTAATTCCATTTTCTCCCAAAAACTTTAGTATTTCAGGACTTACTTCATCGGGGCCAAGTGCTTTTCCATTTTTTGCCGTTTGCATTGAACGTGTAACCTCACTTTCTGTTATAGAGGGACCTGATATAGAAATCGGTGTATAGTGTTCTATTCTCTCATCTTCAAATAATTCAGAAATGTAGTTTTCCCATTCTTTTAACTGTTCATTGATGTCTAATATTCTGTGTTCGTTTCTGTCTTCTAAACTTTGGGATACTTGTTTCCGTTTGTTTCCAGCGACCTCTTTTAATTTCTTGTGCAGATGAAATGTATCGTGTTTCTTTTCATAGTGTTCAATTTCATTACATTCTTTACTATGAAATTGTGTTTTCGCGTGTCTTATCTTCTGCCTGATTATTGCGTGGATCCTCTTGTATTCGTTTTTATCTTTATTTCTGACTTCTCTTCTTTGATCCATAAGTCTCAGTACTTATTTCTTCTGTCATCCACCCTTGTTTTTTCTTGCTTTTAGGGCACTCAATTTTGTTTCTTGAACAGTCTTTAAGATGTCTTTAATTCTCGTCAAGTTTTCCTCAGTACTTTCCTCTTTGCTTGATGTTAACTTAATTTTTTGTTCTAATATACTAGTTCTAGTACTAAATACCTAGGAGTCATAATGCACCAAGGTCTAACATTCACACCATATGTCGCAACAGTCCAGAAAATAGCAATGGCAAGAGCCGCAAAAGAGGACTCACAAGAAGAAGAAGCAAATTAGATATCTTCTTCTTCTTTTCCATTTATCTTTGCCTGTATTCGATTATGGAAGTAGATGTTTTCGATGGCTTGTATTATATTTAATTGGTATGTTTCTTTTATACAGTAGGTCTAAGATTGTGGATGCAATCGAAAGCCTTTGTCAGGTCTATAAAACATAGATATGCTGGTTTATTGTATTCGATTGCCTTTTCTGTGATATGTCTCAGTACAAATACGGCGTCTACGCCAGGATCTTCCGGATCTGAATCCTTGTTGTTCATCTGATAAAGTTGTTAGTTTATTGATTTTCTTGGTTAGGACTTTTGTGGTAAGCTTAAGTGCGGTGTTTCAATAGATTTATACCTTTATAATTGTCGGGGTCTTCTTTATCTCCTTTCTTGAACATTTGTATTATTATGCTGTTTCTCCATGCGTCTGGTATCGTTGGTTGTTCCGTCTGGTCCTGGTGACTTTTTATTTTTGAGTCAATTTATGACTATCTCTACTTCCTGAAAACTGATTTCTATTTCGTGTCTTACTTCAGGTACGGTATTGTGTTGATTATTATTTTCCTTTCCTTTAAACAGTTCCGTCAGGTATATTTCCTATTCGTTTGCTGGTATGTTATTGTATTTCTTCATTTCTCCCATTTCTTTCCGTTGGTTTCTTATGAATCTCCACATTTGTTTTTGTGTGCCGTAGAAGTCGCTTTCCATTCTAAACTGTTCATTTTTTGTTCTTCTTACCAACTGCTTTGTTTCATTTCGTATTCTTCTATAGGTGTCTCTGGATTCTGGGGTATTTGATTTCTCTATTTACATTTCTCTTTTATTTCTTCTCTGAACCATGGTGTATTGTTGTTGTTTCTTTTTTTTCAGTATGACTTTGCTTTTTTCTAGAGCTTCTGTTGCTGCTTCTTCAATGTTGTTTTTAATTTTCTTCCAGCTCGCGTTTATATCTTCGATGTCGTTTATTTGTTTCAGTTGTATCTTCTGTGCTAGCCTCTTTTGGTACATTTCTCTTGTAGAGTCGTTACACAGTGATTCTACATTGATGTTTTCCTTGGTGATTTCCTGTAGAAAATGTTTTGGTGTTATTTTCATTCTTATTTTTGCTAGTACTAGTTTATGTTCACTTCCTGCTTTTGCTGAGTTTAAAGTTCGGATATCTAGATTCTGTTTGGGGTGGATTAGTTATGGAAATAACATTAAGACTGATAAACAGCATCATACTACCAATAATTACAGATGCATCTCTCGCATGGGGACACATAAGTCATAGTAACAAAACAGCTTGCAAAAAACAAAATTAAACTATAATTTAATATATTAAGAACAGTAGGTTATTAAAAACAAAGCATTGAAATTCTCATACGTCAGTAATAATAACGCATATGGCATTTTGTTAATAACTATTTACGAATTAATTGTTGTATCAGCAGTCTCCGGAGATTTATTGCTCGTTAAAATTGCATCCTTAAAAGATAAGGACGAATATTATTACCCGTCTATTATCCGTCGACGATGCAAATTTAAAAGTCCACTAAAAAAATTATATACCTCGATCTTAACAGAAACTGGGAAAACTCGGCAAAGTTTTTACATCATTCGAAGACATGAACAATCAATTTATTATAAAGGCATTATTCGTCTTTGAATACACATAGTCTGTGTGTTTTGCTTTTTTGTGCAACATAAATATTGAAGTATTTCGTCATTTCCAGCTCTTTAATCAATATTTGATTAACCGTTTTCATTCTCAGCGTATTCTACCGATTATGGTGCAGCCTCCCTTACCATAGCCGTTTTTTATTTCCACCCACGATTGTCTAATATTTGCTTTTCTGTGCCATGTTCTACCGGCTTGTTTTTCGTTATGTCATAGTCACATCTTAAATTTGGACGTCTTCTTGGTGTGTTGGCGCCTCTTGGACACCACAGTGTAATTCTAGTGGACCATCTATTGTCAGTTCATGTCGCTAATGTCCTGCCCATCGCCATTTTAAAGATTTAATTCTGTGGATTACATCAGTAACCTTGGTTTTCTGTTCTGTTCTCGCTCCATTGACCTTTTGAGTTTATCTATTTCTTTAATGTCCACGTGTCGCAGCTGTATGTCATGATTGATCGAATGCTTTTTTTTAGGTGGAGTGACATATTCGATTTGAATATATGCATTTCTACCAAAATATGCCTAATCCAGTACCATTCTTGTGTTAATTTATGCAGTGGCGCACCCAGGGGGGGTTTTGGGGATTAAACCCCCCCCCTCCCCAGGGCCCTATTCCGACACTGTTACTTACACAGTTTAAGGACTCAAAATGGAGGTAACATCATAAAAAAAATTTCGTTGACCAACCAAAACCCCCCCAGAGGCAAATTCTAGGTGCGCTACTGGATTTATGGGAGTAAAAGGAGCTAGATTTATATATTAATTGTCCCAGGTATACATACTCGTCTACTGTCTTAAGTACAGTCTTGTTTATTATTAGATCTTGTCCACTAGCTCGTTGTACATGATTTTCGTTTTATTAAGTTCATTTTTAGGCCAACCTCATTGCTAGCTGCATCTAGGTCGCTTATAAGTTCTTGTAGTTCTTTAAGATTATTAGCAATCAGAACGATGTCGTCTGCAAATCTTAGATGGCTGACATATTCTCCATCAAGGCTTTTGTTCTACCAGAGCATCTATTTGCTTCTTCAATACGAGTAATGCTTTTCTTGTTTTCTTATAGTTTTTTTCTGTTTTCGATTGCATTTTGTACCAGTCTTTCCAAATCACTTTCAACACATACAAAAAAACCATATGTGAATATAATTCACTAATCTATTTACAATTTACATGTAGAAATAACAATGTGTTATAATTTTTGCTTATTATTCTTTTTCTCTGTGCCAGTTTAAATTTTGCTACATTTGCGGTTCATAACAACTTCCCCGCCTTTGATTTTTATTTACAAATTTCTATTTTTTTATCAAATGCATATTTTATCCATTTTCCCTTATTAAAAAAACTTTTCCCCGTCGTCAATGCATCTAAGCAAACAAAAAAAAACGAATGTAGGTTTGATTTAATCATGATTCTTGTATAAATCATTTATATTAAATATTCCCTTGAAGTTATCAGTCTCCAAGTATTCTATAACATAATTGTTGATTCCGTTTTCACTATGCACCCAATATAGGCCTTCAAAAACTGCTAATAGTTTGACACATACACCATTATAGTATTGGACACTTTCAACGCTCTTACCATTACGTTTTCTCCTGATTCGAATATGACTTTGTCTGTGTTGCCGTTGGAGGTATTTTTCTACACCTCTCCTTAATGTTTTTTCTACTATTCCTGTCACTTGTTGGTATTCTCTTTGTTCTGGTTCTTTTCCGAGCTTTGGTGGTGTTGTCCCTTTCATCATAAATACTGGTGCCTGTTTTTATTATCGTGTGGGGAATAGAGTTCAAATGCTCTTGGATTCCAGGCACTTTCCTATCCCAATGTGTGTGTTGGCTATCCGATGCTATGCGTAAAAGTTTTGTGACTTTTGTGTGAATCTGTCTGAAGGGTTGCTCTATGGATGACGGTTACTTGATTGATATTAAAATTTTTTTAAAATAGTAATGACACAAACAATTTTTAAACACTAAAATTTTCTTAATACTAATCTCTTGCAAATCCAAGATCATGTACAATGTGTAACTTCTTTTGTTTGTTTTTTTAATTAGTATAAGATTTTAACAGTTGAAGTTGACAACAACTGATGTCTGTTTTGTGTTAATTTATACTTAGCCTCTACCTAGAGTTGTAAGCAAATGAATTTCTACAACGAAACAATATAAAACCACATCGTTCAGTTTTAAACATTAAAATTTACATTGTTACGATGTCTTTTACTATTTACTATGTTTAGACCAGGAATTAAATGTTAAAAGACATCTTAACCACTTAAATTTGAATATTTAAATCTGAAAGATGTGGTTTTCTATTGTTTTGTTATAGAAATTTATTTGTTTACAACTGTAGGTGGAGTTTAAGTCATGGACGTATATATTAACATAGACTGAGCAGTCTGTAGAGTTAAGTAACGACACCATCTTTTTTTCCGTTGTTCGTTCTTCTCTTCTTCTGTACGTGCCATCTCCGCGACGAAGGTTGGCAATCATCACTGCTATTCTAACTTTTGACACTACAGCCCGAAGGAGTTCAGTTGAGCTGCATCCAAACCATTCTCTGAGGTTTTGCTGCCAGGACATTCTTCTTCTACCTATGCTGCGCTTTCCTTGAATCTTTTACTGCATTATTAGTTTTAGGAATTCATATCTGTCACCACGTGTTATATGACTCAGATATTGTATTTTTCTTATTTTGATAGAATCCAGTATCTCCCTGCTGTTCTCTATTCTTCTTTGTACTTCTTCATTGGTTATTCTGTCTGTCCAGGAGATTCTCAGCATTCTTTGATACGTCCACATTTCAAATGCTTCCAATTTATTGAGACATTGTTTATTTAAAGTCCATGTCTCCACATCATACAAAAGAACAGAAAATACATAACACTTTAGTACTCGTTTTCTAAGATTTAGGCTGAGGTCTCTACAACATAATATTTGTTTCATATTATTAAATGCACTTCTAGCCTTTTCTATTCTAACTCTAATTTCTTTGGTATAATCGTTTGTTTCATTAATGTTTGCCCCTAAATAGCTATAATTCTGAACTCGTTCTAACATCTTATTGTTTACGTGTAGATTGATGTATCTAATATTTTTCTTTGATATAACCATGAATTTTGTTTTCTTTATGTTTAGTGACAGACCAAATTCTTCACTCGCTGCAACAACCTTATCTAAAATTCTTTGTAGATCTGTAATATTTTCTGCTATTTGTATTGTATCATGAGCATATCTTATTTCGCGTATGGGTAGGCCATTTATTTTTATGCCTGCTACTTCATCTTCTACTGCTTTTTTGAATATTTCCTCTGAGTATGCATTAAACAGTGATGGCGACAAGACACAGCCCTGTCTAACACCTGTTTTGTTTTTTATTTTATTAGTTTTTAAATTATTTATTCTTATGGCAGATCTTATAATCTAGGAAGCAGACATAGATGTCCTGATTTACATCTAAACATCTCTGTATTAGCACATTTACTGCATATAATGCTTCTCTGGTTCCTTGAGCATTTCTAAATTCGAACTGAGTTTGTCCAATGTCTTGTTCTAACTTTTTATATATTCTACGATGAATAATCTTTAGGAATACTTTTATTATGTGGCACATTAGACTGATGGTACGGTAATCGCAACATTGTCTGGCGTTTTTCTTTTTCGGTATAGTCACGAATGTTGTTAGAAGCCATTCTTTAGGTAATATACCTGTTCTGTATATGATATTAAATAATTCGACAATAACATGTATATTGCAGTCGGCGATAAGTTGCAATATTTCTGTCGGTATTTCGTCTGGTCCTACTGCTTTCCCAGTTTTCATTTCTTTAATTGTGTGTTTTACTTCACTTTCTGTTATTCCTGGTCCAGTCTCTTCAACGAAATATTTGTTATCTATTTTGTCTCGTTTGTCGTTAAACAGCGGTTCTATATAGTTTGCCTATACCATCAATTTGTTTCATGTATCCATTACTGTGTCTCCCTTTTCATCAACTAGTATATTTTGTTTGTATTCTGGTCTTCTATTTAATTCTTTTATTTTCCCGTGTAAATTAAAGCTGTCATGTTTATTTTGTAGCTTTTCTATTTCATCACATTTTTCTGTGAACCAATTTTCTTTTGGTATTCGAATTTGTCGCCGTATTTCGTTTTGTGTTTGCTGGTACAATGATTTATTTTTGCCCTTATATACTCTTCTTTTGTTCATCAAGTTTAATATTTCGTCCGTCATCCAATCTTTTTTTTTCTTTGGTTTTGTGTAGATACTTTTTTGAAGGTTCTATTAAGTCAGCCTTTTTTTTTTCAGTTTTTGTTGATGTTTTCTTCAGTGCATTCCTCTTAAATCTGTACGGTGTTTAGACGTTCACTTATTTTTTCTTTGATAATTTCTCTGATTTCTGGATCTATTAGTGGATTTATATCAGTTCTTTCTACTTTTGCTGTCTTCTCTATTATTTCATTTTAATTTTCATATGTGCTACTAAGAGATTATGCTTAGATGCTATATCTGCTCCAGATTGTGTTTTGACTGCAGTAATACTATGCCGATATCTTTCTTTGATCATTATGTAATGTGTCTGTCTTATATCAAGTAAGTATAGCAGCTTTTCTTTTGGTGATGGAGAGAGAGAGAGGGAGAGAGAGAGAGTGAGAAGTTGCAATGCGCTAGTGAGGGACAGATCGAACAATCGGAAGAGATCTTGTCGTCAGTACGCGGGGCCGGTATGCTCGGTATATTTTAATATATACGTCTATGGTTTAAGTATAAATTAACACAAAAAGGACTGTCTAAGTCACATCAGTCATTGTCAACTATATCTGTTAAAATCACAGAACATAAATAGGTACCACCGCCAATCTTATCCCATTCTATCGACATTAGCGACAAACTGGTTAATCTCTCTTGTTATTTAATTTTTTATTCGTTTTAATTTGGAGAAGGAGCGTTCTCCACTGCAGTTTGTTACTATCATGCTTAAAAAGATTCTCAGTGCTATTTCTACATTAGGAAAGCTATCTTTAATTTTGTTCTCTCTTAAAAGATAATATATTTCCAGAATACTATTAGTTCCTTCAAATTACTTTGATTAATTTTCAAGTATTCTGTTAAATGCAAACATTCCATTTCTAACGCTTTCTCGTTTACGTCTTCCATAATAGATTTCAGCAAATTCTTTGCAACTTTGTTCGGAACTCTTCGAAATTTAGAGTTTTCAAGTGAAAAAATAATCCAAAGCGTTGACTAATGTTCTTATACGAACTTAATCGCTGTTTTAGAGGAACGCCCAGGGAAAAATATTTTCAATGACATTAACTACTTGGTAAATATTCCATTTGTCATATAATTTTTTATATATTTGTCATATATTTATAGTTTCGGTGATATTCTTATCAATTCGTGTCCAATACGATGATCTTTGTGGTAACTGTGACAGCTGTCATACTAGTATGCAGTTATACAGCTCTAAAAATATATATATTTTTTATATTTCACGTATATTATCTTCCGTGCTTAGATAACCGATTCAGTTATCATTTAGTAACCAAGTAGAGACTAGGAGTCCCAATCACTTGTCCAGTGTGCCCAGTGAAGAAGAAGAGCTTGGGTCGCAGTCCCTCCATTGGCTTTTCAGCACTAAAATAAGTTTATGCAAACTATATATATATATATATATATATATATATATATATATATTACAGAATCCAACTTGTAAATACAATACATTCTGGAGACGGCTGTCGTCGTATTCCCGTTCTGCTCCGCCATTCCTCCCGGTCCAAGGCATGCTCCTACTCCAAACCTCTCGATTCCATCGCTCTTATAATTCCTTCATTCCATGAGCGTCGAGGTCTACCTCTTTTTCTTCTTCCAGGGGGCTTCCATCTGTGAAGTTTTTGGGGCCAACGTTCGTCAGGCATTCTCAATAGGTGTCCAAACCATTTTAATCCTCTTCTTTCTATTCTGTCAATGACCGTTTCTGTATCATTCATGTTATTTCTTATAGATTCGTTGGTCTTCCTTTCCAGCGTTGATGTTCTAACACTTCTTCTCAAATAATCCATTTCAACTGCCAACAATCTTCTCTTCAGGCAATAATTGCCCATACTTCAGTGCCATAACAAAGAACTGATTCATGGTTTGCCCTATTCTTTTTTTGTTTCTTTTGGAAATGTTACGATCCCACCATAAGCAGTTCAAACATCCTACAATTTAACATCCCTGATTAATTCTGTGTTTAATTTCGGTTTCTCCCAAGCCGTTCTTATCAATTAGTGCACCTAAATATTTAAATTTTTTCACTTGTTTGATTTCCACGTCCTCATCTATCAACACTTCCAACCTTGCATCTGAATTGATAACTAAATATTCTGTTTTCTTCATGCTGACTTGTAACCCCCATTTTACATATTCTCTGTATAAACGCTTTATCATAAATTCTAGATCATAAGAATCTTGAGCTAGGATGACTTGGTCATCCGCAAAGTTCAGGGAGAACAGTACGTCATTTCCTATTGGGATTCCCATTCCTTGGGTTTTTCCAATTTTGGAGGGCTGCCTCAATATATAAATTAAACAGTAAGGGTGACATACTGCATCCTTGTCTTAGTCCTTTAGTTACTTTTATTTGCTTTGATAGTCTATTTCCGATTTTTAGGTAAGTAGTGTTATCCCTGTATACTTCTATGATTATTCCTAAAAGGTATAGACTAATACCGAGTTGTTGTAAAGCTTGCCACAATTTAAGTCTTAGAACTGTACCATACGCCTTTTCTAGGTCGATGAAGGCTAGATGTACTTCGGTACCAACCGCTATTCTTTTTTCTATTAATTGTTGGATTATAAACAAGTTATCAGTGCAAGATCTACCAGGCGTAAATCCACTTTGGTCTTCGCTAATTAGATGTCCTATATCATCATTTTATGCAAATTAAATATTACTTAATTTATATCTAAAACACGTCTCGTCATTTTTTCTGTCTATACACAAACAAACTCTTTACAATCACAAGTACTATTATAACAAACTTATTAGGATACCATTAATTTGCAGCCGGTTTAGGAGTATCGCTAAAGTAAGGTATTAGTTTCTTTTCTCACATTTTTTCATTACTAGATTAATTTACTTTTGTACTTTTTATGCTGTACAGTAGAGCATCAGCTGTCGAGTGTCCAGCGATAATCCAAAACAGTGACGCATTCCTGAAATATACTTTACATAGGTACGAATTTTTAGATTTCCCCTTATAGAATTTAAACATCTAAAAAACAACACGTTAATCTGAACAACCGATTCCTTTCTCTTGACCCTAATATCACATTGTATTTCCACATGAGCATCGCTTTCCACGAAAATTTTATTAGACGTACGTGAGAGAGTTGTTAATTTAACACAATTAGAATCTATTGACACCCACTGAGAAGCGAGTTTGGGAATTCCTCCTCCCATAGCGCACTTGAATCAATTATGTAGATCTGAAAAAATAAATTGAAAATATTCATTACTTATTGTTTATGTATGGGATTCCCAGTTTATCACGTAGAAGTAGGAAGTTTATTCTTTTTACTCAGAGTAAATATCGATCTCGACCGTTTAAACATGTTTAATACTAAAATAACGTTGTTTTAAAGTTAAATGTATATAATATAATCTATATGCAAATAACACATTTATTTTTAAAATTAACGACAAGGTGAAAAAAATATTATGTATTTTAATATGTAACTAGTGTATAATCTTAAAATAGATGACAAACAACATAACGACTATTAGTACCTAATTTCAAAATATCGGTTTTCTTACAAAAGTATTTGACGGGATATTCCCACATAGTTGTTTTAAATTAAATCCAAAAATAAACAAATTATCTGCAGTAAACATTAAAAATAAATTTGGATAACATGGTTATTATTTTATATTTTCTTTCATCGTTTAAATTTTAAATAGTCACTTTTAAAATGCGGGTTTTAGAAACGATCTGGACATAAAAACGAATGAAAGGGAGCACTGTTTGGGGTAAATCAGGGGTATATATATGTATATATATATATATATATATATATATATATATATACATATATATATATTGCTGAGTTTAATATTAATTCTTGTAATAGTATTAATCTTATCTCTATTCTCTGTTCACAAATTGTTGAGAGCACGAAATATGCCTCAAACTCATAAAACGGTCGTAAATCATAGGCGTTCCTAAGGTGTTTATTCATTAAATAATAATATATTGTTTTAATACTGTTATATATAATATTGATAATATTTTAATACTAATATATTTAGCAAAAAAACAATTAAAACTTTCACGACTAATGTTGGTTATTATATTATATTAATAAAAATAAGAATTTAACCATTAACAATTTTGTAAATAAGAATACCTTATCTCTTTGGATATTTCAATACTAATCTTCGCGTTTAATCACTTTACTAGAAAACCTGGAATTCATATCCGAAGGTACTATTCGTTGCAAGATAATTAAGATGGAATTCCCCAGATTTTTAATAATATAATTATATTCGAAACTTAACTTGAAAGGATGAAGTTATTACGAACGAAAACAATTTTTTTGTTTAGTACGTTTTTGATCGCATGTAATTTACGGCTCGTTGGTGTTTCCGCGTCTACGGCAGTAATTAGCGTCTCGAATATTTCTTTTGCGAATTATATGCAGTGCGTGAGTGATTTTTTATTCCATATACCTACGAACATATACGTACCTTTCGCTCGTGCTCGTTTTGTTAGATTGATTGTGATGGCTTCATCATCAAATTTTACACCGGTACTGTTACGTACAGTCAGTAAGTCTGTCTATTCACCAAGAGAGAAGACTATTGTCCTGAATGTTCACGATGCTCTGGTTTCTCAGAATCCCACAAACACTGTTCGCAACATAGTCGAAAGTTGTGCCAACATGACTGGCGTAGGAGAGTCAACTTTATATAGGTTCCTATCAGAAAGAAAAAAACACGGTATAGCTAACAAGAAGTTAGAGACGACCCGGATTTGCCTCATATCGGACGAACTAAATTGTGGCAAGTTTTAAAAGAATTAAATTTCCGGTGGGAGAAATCAGACTGAAAATCACTTTTGATTGACCGGGAGGAGAAGATGATGTTGGAGAAGAAATTATCTAAGATTCATACGAAAATTCCGGGCTGAAGAAAGGCCCATCTTCTACCAGGATGAAACGTGGGTAAACTCAGGTCATACTCTAAAAAAAATTTGGTCAGATAAAAATATATTAAGCTCCAGGCAAGCCTTTATGGAAGGATGGTCTACTGGTATCTCCCCACCTTCTTGTAAAGGCAGTAGATTAATAATTTCTCACATTGGCAGTGAAAAAGGATTTGTTAAGCATGGTTTGTTGGAATTTCATTCCAAAAGCACAAAAGACTATGACGAGGAGATGACAGCTGATGTTTTCGAAGAGTATTTTGAGCAAATGATTGAACACATACCACCAAATTCAATTATAGTATTAGATAATGCACCTTATCATTCACGACTAGTAGAAAGACTTCTAACGAATACGTGGAAGAAACAGGATATTCTTGACTGGCTGCGAAATAAGTAGCTGCCTTACGAAGATGGAATGGTAAAAGCAGAACTTTTAAAAATTGCCCGGCAACACAAATCTAAGTTCAAGAAATACGTAGTTGACAAAATGGCAGAAAGGCGAAACATCACAGTCTTTAGACTTCCCACCCTACCACTGCGAAATAAATCCAATTGAACTCATTTGGGCACAAATGAAAAGTTATGTGGCTAGAAAAAATACGTCATATAAAATACAAGCTGTACGTGAATTGTTATACGAGTCTTTATAACATATTACAAAACAAAACTGGAAAGATGCAGTAAGACATGTAATAGAAGAAGAACAAAAAACGTGGGATCTTGATACCATAATTGATGCGACCGTAGAGATTATTAACCTAATTATTAACCCTCAAGACGACTCGGATTCCGAAGTTGATCCTATTTATTTTGAATTTGAATAGTTTTTTAATCGTAATTATATAAGGTAAGTAATAGTAGTTGTAATCGTAAGGTATTAAAGGGAAAATGCGCAAAATGTCGCCTGTCAAAATCTTCAATGTGTTTTAAATGTATCCATTTTTTTTTCAAATCCTGAGAAAACTAAAAAGCATTTTTGAAAAATTTAAAGGCAGAATGAAATATTTTTTAGAATAAATAAAAAGTTTCTTTTGCATGCAATATTTTCAATTAAAAATTATACTATATTTTCTTTTTTATTTTCACCCCTGTTACATAATATATTAAAATAAACATTGTAGAAGTTTTCAGGGACTTTCTGCCCTGAGTAATAATGTAATCTTTCATTCTGCGTTTAAATTTTTCAAAAATATTTATTAGTTTTCTCCGGATTCGAAAATAATGGATAGTAGTAACGGAAGTACAATTTAAAAAATATATTTATTTAGTTCAAATAAATGTTTCATTCATATACTCTACGACACTGGTCGTTCATCTCTAATCATTCATGTACCCCCGTCATAGGATTATAAGGTATTGTATTCCTTCAGATATAAGGTGGGTTAGTCGAAAACGTCTTAAACCGTCAGTTTTAGGTTGGTTTTTACTATTATATCGTATTACCTATCCTCTCTGTATTTCAGTTTTCTAATTAGGGTTAAACTTGTAGTGAGCTATCAACAAATTGTGAACCGTGTATAGGTATTAATAATAGTTTAATATTAATAATAATAGTATTAATCTCAAGTTCTGCTACAAATTCCGTCACATGCCGTCTTCGTGGAGTATTTCCCATGACGTGAGAACATTTGTAGTGTGAATTCAAATTCAGTGTTTTTAGGCATTGTTCAAATGCCTCATATTTGTTGCCAAAACTCAAAATCAAAATTTCATGTTAAAGGTTTTGGAAGAATAGGTTATAACAATAGGGCGAAGTTTTCAGAATCGTCACTAAGACTCTGAGGTCAGATCTCCCATATAATCTGTGTAATGACAAAAGAAGGGAAATAGCTATAAAAATACTGTTTCCTAATAAGCTCACAAACGACTTCCTGATTAGAAACGATGAGAACTGTCCCCAAAAGTTGACGGCGGCTGAACTCACCAAAGCCGACAATTCCATCAAAATAGGTGGAGATTAGACCTATTTTGATGGAATCCCTGTACCGGACCGTGTGCCACTAGAGGCGATAAAGATACTAGTGAATGAATGCCCAGAAGCTACTAGAAGGGCACTTAATGATCTATTAACAAGATAAGAAATTCCAGACCAGCTAAAACAAGCTAAATTTACACTGATACATAAACCCGCTAAAAACCCAGACGAAGCCAATTCGTACAGGCTTATATGTCTATTAGACTGTCTGGGAAAACTATACGAAAATTTTGTCAAAAGTAGCAGATGAATTGAATGAGAGAAATAGACTATCTCCAACAGACAATACGGATTTAGATAAGCTAAGTCAGCAATAGACGCGGTAAAAAGTTTAAATAATACTGTAAAGAACACAAAGTAAAGATGGGCCATACTATTAGTTATGTTTGATGTGAAGAATTCCTTCAACTTTGCCGACTGGGTACATATAACTGTGGAACTCTGTGGTAAAAAATACAGAACAGAAGTTAACAGCAGATCGCAGTTAAGTCGCAGATCACCTGGCGATACTAGTGACAACTGACATGAACTTAGAGATAGAAGACAAAGTTAACACATGCTGCAGAAAAGTCAACAGCTGGATGGCTAGAAACGATCTCGAACTGGCATGAAGCAAAACGGAAGTGGTCCTACTAAAAGGACCACGACAAAGACCCGAGTTGACTTCTCAAATTGGTAGTATTATTATAATGCCTACAAACTGTGCAAAATACCTAGGCATTTACATCGACACATGCCTAAAGTTCACAAAATACCTGACAAAGGGAGTCGAGAGATCGGAAGTACCGGACTACTTCAACAACGGCCCTACGGGTGATAGCGGGTACGCTCCCCATTCACCTCCTAGCGAATGAACGGTAGATGCTCTATAACTCTTGGGACGGCCACCTACCTGAGGTGAGAGCCATTATTAGAGAATAATAACGAACAGAATGGCTAGCACAATGTCAGGCACAGATAGACAAGGCACAATGGACCAAAAAATGAATACCCGATGTGATAGAGTGGTACAAATGTAAGTTCAAGAGAATACATTTTTATTTGACGCAGTTCTTGACCAGACACGTATAGTATTCGAAAAACCAGCGATGAGAATTGTGTCATATGTAACGTAGAAGACGACGCGGAGCATTGTATCTTCAAGTGCAACATGTTTGCGTTGGAATAACACAGAATGCGAACAAAGCTAGGAGAGATATCCTCTGACAACTTAATACGTGTCGCTATGGAAAGCAAAGAGAACTTTGAATTTCTCATATACCAAGTAACAAAAATTATGAAGAGAAATTACATGTAGATAACATGATATGACTAATCACTGTATTCAAAGAAAAAATAAAAACCGGGACACAATCAGCCCCGATTTACTTCAAAATCGAATGTGATAAAAAAACTAGATAGCTGAAAAACCGTGGCTAAAATGGACATACCTAACGGGTCCATAAAGTAATATTTGAAATGTATTTATAGATACGTTGGCAAAAAATAACGTCGATATTTTAAACAAGAATCAATATGAATGACAAGTCTTCTCGATTGATATATTTATGTGTAGTTTTCTACTTATTTGATCGAGTTCATGAAACTGCCTGTGTAACTCTTTTTCAGTATCGAGTATAGTTATCGCGTCATTAGCACAGCAGACGATGCCGATATATTATTATTATTTTGTATCTTATTGTAAAACCCGTTAAACATTCTATTAT
Source organism: Diabrotica undecimpunctata (assembly GCF_040954645.1). NCBI lineage: Eukaryota > Metazoa > Arthropoda > Insecta > Coleoptera > Chrysomelidae > Diabrotica > Diabrotica undecimpunctata. The sequence goes on from NC_092812.1 coordinate 58,080,396, forward strand.
TTTATTCCTCAATAAATTAAAAATAAATTGATTCAGGCTATCTCCCTGTTTGATCCCTCCTGGTATACGCCTGGTTATATGCGTTCCTACTATTATTTTTGTGGAATTATTTACAGTTATACAGGTGTGTTGTATATTTAAAGATTTCTCTTAATTTATTATATTGCACAGAGTGCTTAGTTATTCAGTGAGTATATTGAATACACTCACTGAACTGTCCCAGATTGTGTACATATACAATCACAATTACAAGGGCCAAGATTTACGCGTGTAAGGCCGGTTATGACCGATACTGCATAGACAAGACTCGACATCAAGAAAACACGTAATGAAAAAAACAGTCAGAGATTTCACAGGACTATGGGACAGTCAATTTAATAGGGATTTCAGATAAAGGTGTAATATAGAGAACAGAAACGACTGGATACGAAATAGAAAAAAGAGTGAAACAACGACATAAGTAGAATGGTAGAGTCCATACTAGTAAAAATAATATGAAAGCGAAAAAATATCACCAACGCCCCAAGTAATACTGTAATACCAAAAAAAAAAGGTGGAATTGGAAGGTTGGATACTAATTATCCAAACAAATGGATTGGAAGGAGAGGTCCTATTGAGTGGCCACCGAGGTCACCAGACTTACCGTCACCTGACTTTTTTCTACGGGGTTACCTCAAGTCAGCTGTTTATAAAACTCAATCCACATCACTTGGGGAATTGCGAGAAAGAATTATGCAAGCATGTGGCGCTATTACTAGAACAACATTTGCCAAAGTTCGTGCAGAATTTGAAAATAGGCTGTATTATTGTTTACAAAACAACGGAATCCACTTTGAACATTTATTTAATGGACATTTTTGGATAGCATTTTTTATAGTCTTTTTAATGATGTATCACAAGTAGTAACAAAGCTTATGATAATTAGCAAGAAAAGAATAACAGAAGGTCAACTCTACGTCAACCAATTCCCTGTAGAAAGAGTGACGCACTACAACTACCTCGGCACTATAATAAATGAAGAATGGACCAACAACCAGGAGATTAGAGCACGCATCGGAAAAGCTAGTTCCACCTTCAATCGGATGGAGGCCTTCTTCAAGAGTTACAACCTCTCTCTTGATACAAAAGTAAGAATGCTGCGATGCTACGTCTTCTCTGTCCTTTTTTATGGTGTTAAATCGTGGTCCTTGAACGAAGATATGTGCAGAAAACTGGAAGCATTTGAGATGTGGCTATATCGGAGAATGCTTAAGATCCCGTGGACTGACCGAGTCACAAATGAGGAGGTCCTCAGAAGAATGAATAAGAACCGAGAATGAATCCAGATATGCTCTCCTTCAAGCCATCCTGCAAGGAAAAATATTTGGAAAACGAGGTCCAGGAAGAAGAAGAACATCTTGGTTAAATAACCTCAGAATCTGGTTCAATACAACATATGTGCAGCTTTTCCGTGCTGCTGCAGATAAGATAAAGATAGCCATGCTTACTATCCTAGAAAGAGTTTCAAGCATTTTTCGAAATCAGCTTTTGTTCTTGAGATATAGCCCATTGTAAGTTTTAAAATTGACACACTGTATGTAGCTACCTGTATAATATATGTGTGAATTACTATTGTAAATCATTATTATCAAATAGGTTATAAATATTTATAAATATAATGAGTATAAGAGATATAATATAAGAGTAATTTTAGTTCGACTAAAGACCACAGTCAAAAGAAACCAACAGCACACACACACAAATTATTTAGATTTGTATACTGTGTATGCAAGCAACAAATTAGTCAAGTATACTGTGGACGAATAGAGAAGCACACACTGTACAAACTAAAATGGAGGAGAGTACCTACAAGTTATTTTTACCTCCAAAGCACGCCCATAGATCAAATATCAACAATAGAAAAAAGCTGTGATGATAATAATAAAGTGAATACCCAACAGAATAAATTCAAAACAAGTGACTACAAACAGTATTACCATTTAGAAGAATCTCGATTTTGATTAAAGGAAAGGCAGTGTTAACTAAAATCTACCCACAAAACAATGATTACATTTTATAGAAATTCCTATTCATATTTATGAATAATTCCTCATCTTTTTTGGTATTTGTTTATATTTATTATTTATTTTAATTTAAATATCCAGTTACTTTCTTTTTCAGCTGTACAGAGTATTTCATAACTGTTAGGTTGAATAATATTTGAATTCATTATGTTTATGCTGTTTTAATTCGTTAGTATTATACGAGGATCACTCCAAATTCATTGACGTTGCATCACGTATTGCTGGCGAGGCTACGTGTAGAGTGGTCAATCGTTTCTCTTTTTATTTTACAGCCTAATTTTTAATGGAAACGAAATTAGTGTAAAATGTTTTTGAAATATTATTCAATATCTGTACCGTTTTTTAATAGTTATCAGAGTATCCATATTTAATTGCACTTTTAAGCAAAAATACGTTACATGAAACTTTGATACAAGTATGGAAATACTATATTTATATAGTCCAGTCGTCAGAGATTTGACCTCTAAAAATCGTACTAAAAAGCTAAATTTTACTGAGAATCTCAATTTGGGGACCTTAAGATGCAAAACAATTTTGCCACTCGTACCCTCGGGCTTCCTCCTAAAATAAAAGATTTATCTAGAATCTATATGCCGTAGAAAAAAATGTTTGAAACAAGAAATGTAGCCGAGATGATTTTGAAGAAAAATTTTAATTAGCAATTTTGTAGAATGAACCGTTTTCTCAGAAACAATGCTTGAAGCGACCGGCGATCTTAACCCTTTTTGCTACATCAACTTTAAACGATAATTTCTATGGCATAGTGCTATACACACCCCATCTAGAAAGGTTTACTTTAAGCTACAACGTTTTTTATTAGTGTTGAGACTGACAGCACCGTCTATTACAAGGTAGGAAAAAATTTACTTCAATATGGCTGAAGGTGTCCACATGCTGCATGAAAGTGAATAAATATTTTATCACAAAAGTAGGTAAAAACATTTTTGTGCAATATTTTCGCTTTACGTTGAACATAAAATACCAATACTTTAGTTTTTTTAAATATTTACCATTAGAATAGAGCTATGTAACGATTAAATCTGCTTTCAAAAAACTATGTAGCTAAAAAGCAACATTACCAGTTAATAGAAAGTTTTTTTCTGTTGTAGATTTTACTAGGGAAACTATTTTTTACTACGGATTTGAAGCCAATAAGACAAGCACGTTTTTCTGGCAACAAAAACACAATAACTCCTGTAAATCCAAATATCTCAGATATTCTCGATTTATTTGATTCGGAAGAAGAAACTTTACAAGACGAGAATATTTTCGAAAACTCGGATGATTGAACAGTTTTTCTTTGACATGATCTCTCCAGGAAAGCTTAACAGCCCATGCCATACCCAAAAATGTTACAGTATTTGAGTAGGGAATTTGGTTGATCATGTCAACTAGAATTTTTTTAATATGTCTACTGTAAAGGATTTGTAGAGGAGATAGAAGGGGCTAACATTATTAGGAGTATATTCATAAGAAACGGACAAGTTATCTTAGTGCTGATATGTCTCCTACATTAAATTACCACTCGGATTAGTCGCCATCAGTTTGTACATCAGTTTGTGTATCAGTAATGTACTTTTATTGTACACAAAATACGAATATTAAAGTTTCTTACGTGTAAAATTTGAGAGGGGTTATGGAAGAAATTTGAGTGTCATAATGAACAGTTTGCATAATATTGATTTTGATTAATTGAATCTGATACTTACGCAGTCTTCTTAGCAGAAAGTTGCTATAGTGCCCTTCTCTATCATAAGAATATAAACTATGTACCAATGGTACGGGACCGTACCCATAACACGTTACTGCGCTACTCCTACAGTATTGTCTTTGATTTGTGTCTGATTTCTTTAGTTAGTTCCACTTCTTCGTCTAATTGCCGTTTACTGCTGAACGTGTTCTGTATATTCTGCAAGTTAATTGCATCTGAGTTTTAAAACTGCTCCAATCTATGTGATGTGTATTGAATAGCGTTGCAACAATGTAACCGGCTGTGGAGCAGTACTTAAGAGAGTACCGTAATTTAAGTATCTGTACTCCAAAATTAATGAGGATAATTCAAACAACTTTGAAGGCAAGAAGCAAATCCATGTGGGAAACAAAACCTATTATACTATATATTATTAAATTGTACGAAAACTCTCAGAAGAGCTAATTCTCTCAGAGACTTAGGAATGAGGATACATTAAGAGAAACTGGAGTCCAGGATGTGGTGAGGTAGATAGAAGAACGACACACATAAACCCAATACAAAAATACCACTAGGAAGATCTTCGAAGAGGTGGTATGACAAATGGGCATCAATATAGCAAGAACTGGGATCATAGAATAAACAGGATCATGTCCTACAAGAAGAAGAAGACTCCTGTTCTGGAAAAAGGAAAAGAAAATGCAGCGCAGTACTCTAAGACCTGGGGTAACTTAGGGCTGCGCAAATTGGGTTATGACAAATCAGGATAGAATGATCTTATCCGCATGAAAAAGGAAGATCCTCAGAAAAATTGACGGGACAGTAAGAGATTAAGAGCAACGGTGTATAAAAACAAATGAAGAGCTCAGTGGGGAGCTTAATATTGTGCCTAAAACAAAAAGTGCTATATTAAGATGGCTGGATTGCATGGAGCGTATGCCCGAATCAAGACAAATTAAAGAGGCTTATCACCATAAATTGGAAGATCATAAGAAGGCTTCGAAAGAGCTAAAGGAGTTAATTGACTACCTCCAGCAGCTTGGTGAGGATACAGGAGTGCAGGAGACTGGGATTCTACAAACTTCGTAGTGCCAAAGGACAAGGTAATATAAATATGTGAACGTAGCATCGCGAGGAAAAATATAGCATGGAGAAATTATTGTAAACACCGAGTTATATCCAGACTTAACCGTAAAACACTTAAACTTATATACAAAATATGCAAATATAAATGCTTCTGTAGATATCAACAAGTCAGCATTGCCCTTTTGTTTGGTCCAATATGTTTTGCTAATCAGAAAAGATGCTCAAAGTTTATCTTGGTTACTAGACCAAAGAGTTAAGACATTGAATATTAAAATACGCAAAAAGTTATCTTAAGTAATTTGACATAAAAGAGATGAACTAACTACTTATTTTATGAAAGAAGAAATACTAACATAAGAAAACGATTATATTTACAAACAGTTTTGTTCAATCTATTTTTGCGCTCAACCGAAAGAATTGCAATTAAGTTACTATTTCATAAATACATATTAATTCTTTGTTTATTTAGTTTTTAAAATTTTACTATACGATATTATAAAATAGCGATCAAAAAGATAAAGCTACTACTGTTTCAGGTAATAAGGAATTACCACAGTGGTCCACCTTGTTTAATGATTACTATGTTATTTCTATGTGTTGTAATATCTTAAAATATCTAGCTATCCAAAAAATCTCAATTAGAGTAAGACGTGGGATTTACATTAAAATGCCGCTGGTTTCAATCACCAACTTTCACCAAATGACATTAAAGAAGTTTTATCAGTTAATTTCGAAAAAATGTATTTTTTACACTATACGATAGTAATTTTTAACTGTAATTGTTGCTATTGCTCTCATATAAATTAATTCTTTCTTTTTGCAGTTGCAAAACCATACCTGTCGGCGTATCAGGGTAAGTACTTCAGTAATACATATTTATATAGAAAGTGGCAGTAAAATAGGATAAGGATATTAATTTTATATTGTTGGTCTTAATTTAGTTAGACAAAGGTATATTTGGCCTTCGACAAATCATGGTTAAACATTAAACACCTCTTGTTGACTTGATTTTAGATTAGTTGATTGAAAACACTTATATATCGCATCTTGCTTTTTCTCTCCCGATTTTAATTTATTTTTTTTTTGCTCGTCTGTAAAGCAGTTTAGCAATGCTGAATTATTTGAAATTTTTTCTCGCATGGTATCTGCAAAAAAATTTCCTTCACTAACTTATTTTTGGATTAAGGGCTATTTAATACATTTACATGTGTCATAAAATTACTTAACAACATTCTACAGGCGGATATAGACATTTGCCGGGAAGAAACTTCCAAATTGGAAGGGGGAACTTCCAATGAAACACCAACCAACAGACATAAAAAAATAAACAAACTACATAAATAATAGGTTTTCTTTAATTTTATACCTTCTTGAGGGGGGGGGGGATTTTTCCCTCCCGAGTATCCTCCATTGCACCCGCCACATATCCGCCATATTTTTTTTGTGCAGCCTTAACACTTCTCTGATATTATACCTGTATTCGAATTTTCTTTTTAGTACGGCCACAGTTTTATGGGATTTTATTTTTGTATCTTTTATTTTATGTGTAGGGTTATATTAAATTTGTTGTAACGCATATTGTTTGGAATTTATGGTTCTCACTTCTCAAGTACTTAAAATGCGAATGCTCCGTTGGTCTCTTATCGGTGATTATTTTAGACCGTACGAAATGTGTCTTTATGTGCCATAACTTTCATGTTTTTTGAGATTGCATTGCATACTAATTGTTAGTTGGAAATTATATTGGGTTTCTTGAGCTAATATTTTGTCACCAGCAAATAGTAGGGTACTATCGAGTTGTGCACTGCAGTATTCTACAAAAAAAAAGAAGTTTGTGGATTATCGAACAAAAGCTTTCTGGTTTATTTGAATGTTTTTACTTTATGCTAATTTTTTTGCTTTAATTAAATAGTTTTCTATTATGGACATATAACTCATATATACATATATGACATATATGACTCTGGAGGGTTCCAAAGCTATGGTGAAAATAGATGGAGATATGACGCAGGCCTTTGATATTGAAAATGGAGTTAGACAAGGGGATGCCTTATCAACAACACTTTTTAATCTAACTTTAGAAGCTGTTGTTAGAAAACTGGATATAAACGGCTGTATTAATACAAGATCTATGCAAATATGCGCATATGCGGATGATGTTGCCATAATAAGCCGCAACAAAAGTGTATTAAGCGAAAAAGTTATAGAACTGAAACGAGAAGCTGCTACGTTTGGTCTATATAAATGAAAGCAAAACAAAATATATGGAGTGCACAAAATCGAATGAACATGAGAATCTGAAGGTAGACAACCATACCTACAAATATGCCTCCACTTTTCCCTACCTAGGCTCAATAATAAATGACAACAACAACATCAGTCAAGAAATACAAGCACGGATTCTTAGCGGTAATAAGTGCTTTTATGCATACAAAGACTTAATGAAAAGTAAGTTACTGAATCGTGAGTCTAAGCTGAGAATCTACAAAACAGTAATTAGACTAGTGGTCACATATGGATGTGAAAAGTGGACCCTCTCAACCACTGATGAAAATTTAACTGAGAATATTTGAGCGCAAAATACTAAGGAAGATATTTGGACCAACCCAATGCAGCGATGGTTCGTGGAGAATTAAAATGAATCACGAGCTGGATGAACTAATGCAGAGCGCAGATATTGTCAGATTTGTAAAGTCACAAAGACTAAACTGGCTTGGTCACCTAGAAAGAATGCCAGATAATCGAGCTGTAAAAGTAGTCCAGAGATGGAAGCCCCAAGGAAACAGAACAAGAGGAAGGCCCCGTAAAAGATGGATAGACGACGTAGAGAGGGATCTTAAAACCATGAACATCAGGCAGTGGCGAAGGAAAGTATCCGACAGGGCAGAATGGAAGAACATTGTTAAGCAGGCCAAGACTCACAAAGGGTTGTAGCGCCATTAGAAGAAGAAGAAGAAGAATTATGGACATATAATGGGAGGAGATAATTTTTTATTTGTTTTAAAATACAATCTGTTACATACAAACAAGTAACACTAAATATTTTTGTTGAACGAACATAGTATGTAAGCAAGAGTTTTAGTCCAATGACTATTAACTCGTACTGATAACTAAAACTAAGTCTAGACACCAATTTTCTAAATGGTAAGTCAACAGGAGCTCTAATGTTTAATCTAATTAGTTATGTGGAGTTGTCCAATAAATTTACTGCTAACTCTTTGGGGTATTTTTCCAGTCATTTAAAATATTTATCACTGCTTTTAACAATCATTTGCTTCACCGGTTCGATCTTCAAGTCCCTGTAAATGTCTGCATATGGAATGAACCACGGTGCATCCGTGATGGCAAGAAGAACTTTAGATTGAAATCGCTCTAGTATTGCTATGTTACTATCTGCTGCAGTTGCTCACAGTTCAATCCCTTATTTTCAGATGGGCCGGATAATTGCTTTATACACTAATATTTTGTTAGATAATGATAAGGTGGATTTACGGTGGAGTAACCAATAGTGTTCTTTGAATTTTATACCTAATTGCTTGCTGTTTATCCAGAAGTGTATCCTGCATTTTAGCCTCTTGTCTAGGTGTAATCCAAGATATTTTACAGTATCATTTGGTGTTTCTTTGTGACATCTAGTAACTACCATGTTAACTGAATTTCCTTCGTTGATTTTTATCTTCCATTTCTTAGCTCATATTTCAATTAAATGTATGGTTTGTTGTAATATTTCAGCTGCTTGTATGAGATCTGGGTTTTTGACCAGAATTGCAGTGTCATCTGCGAATGTTCTGATTGTGGATTCTTCTCCAGTTGGGAAATCATCTGTAAAGATTGTGTAGAGAATTGGTTCCAAGACACGGACCCCTCCATTTATGTTGGGGATGTTAGACGCACTTTCTTCTGGCATAAAATAGTCTTTCTTCGAGGTATAATTTTAGTATCGTGTATAGCGGCTGAGATATTGCTTTCTTCAGTTTGAATAGTAATCCTGTATGCCAGACCTTGTCAAATGCTTGACTAACATTCAGGAAAAGGGTATTACAACAGCTCTTTTCTTGGCTGATTGTATCTTTTCTACCACTCTATGCACTTGTTCAGTTGTGCCGTATTTTTGGCGAAAACCTAACTGATGATTAGGTATAATATTGTTGTTCTGTATTTCAGTAATCAGTCTACTTGCAATGACTTTAACTACATCTTCTTTTGCTATTTCATCTACACTATACTTCTTAAGTGTTAACGAACAGCTGTCCGAAGAAATTGAAATTAGATGTGGAGTGAGACAAGGATGCGTATTGTCGCCAATTCTTTTTAATGCCTACTCCGAAGAGATCCTGAAAAACGCGATCCTTGATATCTTTGTGCTTTGTTATTTTCTTCACTGTTAAAGTCTTCACTGTTATCTGTAAAATCTACCTTGGATGGCTGATAAGCTTATTGTCTCATAACTACTGTATGTTTTTGTTTCAAGTTTCCAGATTTTCTTCAATCATATTTTCCATCACTACATAATTTAAATAATAAATTGCCAAATATTTCCGAAAATTTTAGATTTTTTTTCTAAAAAAATATGATAATTAAGAACCTATAGTATATTTTTAGTATATAAGTTTCATTAAAACTGAATAAGTTTGACCGAAATGAAAAATAAAAAACCAAAACATCGAAAAAAAACACAATTTTCTTCATTTTTCTCAGTAATTTTGATTACTGTTAATTTTGATTAATGTTAATTATATAAAAAGTTGTAGAATTTTATATTATCTAAAACTTTTCATGTAAAATTTTTTAATAAGATGTTAAATTTTGCCGGAAATAAAAAATACCTTGTTCGTCTCCATTTAACCCCCACCCCCTATTCACCCCGTAACTTTTCAGCCGTTTAATTTATTTTTATTTTATGTATTATACCCCCACCTACCACTTTATAAAACCTTAGGTATTTTTTTAATTAAAATTCTGCTAATTTACCAGGTGTACTATTCTAGTATTACACTACCAATTGCAATTAAAATTTACATCATTATAGTTTATTCGTCTTCCGGGTTTGGACCGTGTCATTTGTGAGTGACCCAAAAGTGGGTTCATCTCGACGTTTCGCTACAATTGTATGTAGCTTCTTCAGGAGAACAAAAAGAAAAAGAGACAAAAGACAGGAAGATGGGTAGTTAGCAACGGTAACTCAGTTACTCAACGCAACCAGAGGCGAATACTAACTACCAAGATGGGCATTTGGTCACAGTAACTCAACTACTCAACGCAGCCAGAGGTGAAAACCAAATGCCAGGACAGGGATTCACGTCCAACAGCTCAGAACACTAACGCGTCGAGAGGCAGGGAGTGAATCCGACGATTACTCCGCTACCGCTCTATTTATAGTCGCGGTGACCTGTCGTGTCGGGACGTATTATCGGCACACTCCGTGGCGCGAACGTCAAGAAGCGCGCGCTGGCCAATCATGTGGCAGCATCGTGGTAGCGGGACCGGACGGCGGCTCTAGACTGGGATTCCAGATGGGAGACAAGTAGTATCCTTCCTCTCGATTGATATTATGTGGATTTTTTCGGATCTCTAGAGATTCGCGGATTTTCCTGGAATAAAAGAAGGGGCTCTTAGAAATAATATGAGTTTTTTCGAACAATATGGAATGACCGGTTTCTTGGCAGTGTTCCGCAACTGCAGAATGGGAGAAAAGACCTGATCGAATGCATCTTTGATGCTCTTGAATCCGAGTTTTGACGGAACGACCAGTTTCGCCAATATACACTTGTCCACATGAACAAGGAATAGAATAGACACCACAGGAAGATAGGGGCGGTAATGGGTCCTTAGGAGACACAACAATATCTACCCTCTCCTAAGGACCCATTACCGCCCCTATCTTCCTGTGGTGTCTATTCTATTCCTTGTTCATGTGGACAAGTGTATATTGGCGAAACTGGTCGTTCCGTCAAAACTCGGATTCAAGAGCATCAAAGATGCATTCGATCAGGTCTTTTCTCCCATTCTGCAGTTGCGGAACACTGCCAAGAAACCGGTCATTCCATATTGTTCGAAAAAACTCATATTATTTCTAAGAGCCCCTTCTTTTATTCCAGGAAAATCCGCGAATCTCTAGAGATCCGAAAAAATCCACATAATATCAATCGAGAGGAAGGATACTACTTGTCTCCCATCTGGAATCCCAGTCTAGAGCCGCCGTCCGGTCCCGCTACCACGATGCTGCCACATGATTGGCCAGCGCGCGCTTCTTGACGTTCGCGCCACGGAGTGTGCCGATAATACGTCCCGACACGACAGGTCACCGCGACTATAAATAGAGCGGTAGCGGAGTAATCGTCGGATTCACTCCCTGCCTCTCGACGCGTTAGTGTTCTGAGCTGTTGGACGTGAATCCCTGTCCTGGCATTTGGTTTTCACCTCTGGCTGCGTTGAGTAGTTGAGTTACTGTGACCAAATGCCCATCTTGGTAGTTAGTATTCGCCTCTGGTTGCGTTGAGTAACTGAGTTACCGTTGCTAACTACCCATCTTCCTGTCTTTTGTCTCTTTTTCTTTTTGTTCTCCTGAAGAAGCTACATACAATTGTAGCGAAACGTCGAGATGAACCCACTTTTGGGTCACTCACAAATGACACGGTCCAAACCCGGAAGACGAATAAACTATAATTCTGACTCTGGCCGTGGAAGCCTACGATTTCAAAAATTTACATCATTTGTATATTTAAATAAGTATGACATATTATTATACTGAAGTGATTGATTTATTTCTCTTCATATTTGTTTCAACTCAATAAATATTCATGCTGGTTAAGCTTTGGCCAAAATTCTGTCAGATGATTAATAGTCCTTCCAGGAAGTCGTACCGTCTTTGAAAATCATTCTCCGAAGAATTAGATTACAAATAATTATTCCGTTTTCTTTTTAACAATTGCCTCACCAATTCATCAGTTCGTAACACTGTCGCGCATTTTAATTTGCTGCGAAATGTTAATTAAATAAGTCGAGTAATTGATAATAGGAATGTATAACAATATAAATTCCTGTTTGGAATATATTAATAATTAATAGATAATGGGTGGAATTTTTGAGAAGATTACTAATAGAAAAGTTTGTATTAGTATGTACTTCCTTTTGTTATGGAAGTATCTTTAGTTACAAATGTTGTTGTTTATGTATCTTAAGATATATTGGTAAAAAGAAAGGTTCTGAAAGCGTTTTCTTGTTGCATTTTTAACTCATAGTGTTTTCGCAATCGCCACGGATACTCCAGGGAAATAAGTAAAATTTAAGAGGGTTCAGCACATCTCAATAGCTCGGTATTTGATGACTTTTTTCGTTAATATACCTATAGTAAACCAATATATATGTTTTCTGCAAAAATTCGGCGTAGTTTGTTAATTATTAACAAGTTAGTGCGAAAAATACGATTTTTTTTCGAATTTTTGCTTCTTCCACGTGATTTTTTACATTTTACCTTTCCTTGGATAATAAGTCTTTCCATAATCTTTGTGTTTGCCCTTATACCGTGTCCAAAGTATTTTAATTGTTGGAGATACTTTGCTGGAAAGCCGTTTGCTGACATTTAACTCATTTAAAATTGAAATATTTGTCCTGTGGGACATGTAAGTATCTATCTATAATTAAATATAAACATTTTATCTGTTAAGAAATAGAAAAGTCTTCAAAATGGCGTAATCTAAAATTTTTTAAATTAATATGTTGCTGCAAAAACAGCAGAAAAAGGCACAATTGTTAATTGTTTATAACTTTTGTAAACATTAAGTTGCAACTATTTTGTATAAGTTCATGTAAATTGTGTTTTTGTCTTTTTTAGTTTTACGACACCTACCTACAAATCCCTTATTAAAAATTCGTTCAGGCTAAATAAATGTATGTGACGCAAAATACCCATTTATTGACTTTTTAATCGTATAATATACACATTATGAGTTGGGAATTATGCATACAAACCTGCTAATTTGATAAATTTTCAAAAATTTATCATATTTACCAAATTTTGTGGTAATTATGCATTATGCATTATGCATTATGAAAAAAGAAAAGCAGCTTTGTTGATAAAAAAGTTATAATAAAATAATGTTTGTCATTTGTTATAATTATCTAGTATTTTCTCCTCAGGAAATTTATAACCCTTATAACAGCCTGCACACGTCTTGACATTGTGGTAATTAAATTCTGAACATGAAGTCGGTCCAATTCGTCCCATATTGTCTAAAGAATAGCACTAAGCTCAAGCAAGTTGTTTGGGCGAGGTAGCCGAACTAAAATTCATCTTCCCAGTGTGTCAAGTAGATATTCGATTGGATTGAGGTCGGGGCTGGAAGCTGGCCAATTCATACGGACAATCCCGCCGTCTTTTAAGAATTCTTTGATGATTCTAGCACGGAGGGGACGTGCGTTATCGTCCGTACAAATAAAATTATGTCCTATGAATGGCGCAAGAGGTACCACATGCTTATCTAAAATTGTTCTTATATACCTTGCTCCTGTCATACTACTTTACACCCACAAGAACTAAGTCAGTATGCGCACAGGAACTTATACTAGCCCAAACCATAAGTGAGCCTCTCCGATATGTTAATCTATCGGTAATATTGCATTAGGTAAATCGTTCTTATTGTCTTCTCCAGCTTATTTCGCGACCGTCTGGTGATCTCAAGCAAAACCTGGACTCATCCGAGAACAAAACATTACTCCAATCTGCGCAATTCCAATTCAAGTTGAGATCTGCGGTATTACACGGATAGCTGTGGAGATAGGGCTGGCCTTCTTGATAATAAATTCGCTTCATGAAGTCGTCGACGAACTGTCCACCTACCTACATCCACGTACCACATCCACAAGAAACCAAAAATCGATCATCGCGTGCGGATATTGCTCTTTTACAGCCTGATCCTGACCTTCTAGTATAGTTGCCGTTTTGAATTAACCACTGAATGTTTCTTTGAACAGCATAACTATTAACACCTAGTACCTGGGCATCATCTGTTATCTATTTTTAAGAGCGTAGGCGCAAAATTTCGGACCAATGCTTTTTAAATACATTCATTTTTTTCGTATCCTGAGAAAACTAACAAATATTTTTGAAAAATTTAAACGCAGAATAAAAGATTACATTATTACCGAGGGCCGAAAGTCGCTTAGAATAAACAAAAAGTTTTTTTGAATGAGATATTTGAAATTCAAAATCACACTAAATTTTTTCTTTTTTTCACCCCTGTAACCGAAATTGGCCCGAAATTTTGCGCCTACGCTCTTAAGTAAATATATGATTCTGTATACTCCTACCACTAAATCCACTTTAAGCTTCGTCTAATGTGTATTCTGACAATATTCTTAATCGTTTGTTTATTACTTTATCTCAGAGTTTCATACATGTATATTCTCTATGTACATACCTATGTCAACCCTCTATAGATATTACATTCTGTCATATCTCCTTTTTTGTATATGGGTACTATTAGTGACACTTTCCAATCTTCGGGTATATCTTTATTTCTCCATATTTTATTCATTATTTTTAGTTTTAGTAATATTTGTTTTCCATTTTTCCTCATGTTTTTTTATAATTTATGTTGTTATTCTGTCCATTCCAGGAGCTTTTCCATAATTTAACTTTTTTATTACTTCTTCTAGTTCTTCCTCGTTTATTGAGTTTTCTGTGTTATCTTCCGATATATTATTTTGTTCTTCATTAATCTTGTCTTGGTTTATATCTGTTAGCAATTCTTCGAAGTGTTGTTTCCATCTTTTAACTATTTCTTTTGTTTATGTTATTAATTTTCCATTTTTAGTTTTAATTATAATTATTATATTTCATGTTTTTTTTTTGTATTTTTATCTTCTTAAGGGTTCTGTAGAATAGCTTTAGGTTACTTTTGCTATCTTCTTCCATTGCATCTCCGAATTTTTCCCAATTATCTCTCTTTACTACTGTGACCAATATATTTATTTCATTTTTATAGTTATTATAATTCTCGTTTGTTTTGTCTTTTGGACATTGTTTCCATTCATTTTTCTTCACTTTTACTTGCTTTTTTATTTCTTCGACCCACCACGCTGTCTGTTACTGAGTCTTTTTTACTTGTTTCGCATACTTACTTAGCTGCATCCAGTAGTATATCTTTGTAGTCGTTGCATAGGTTGTTTATGTCATTATTGTAGTCTGTTTCTTTTATTGTTCTAAGTTTTTCGTTTACTTTTTTCTCAAACATAATTGCCATTTCTTTATTTCTTAGCTTATCGTTTCTATCGTCTCTTTTTTAATTAGTTTTTCCTATTCTGTACTAGGCTTTTTCTTCTTTTTTCTTGTATCTTAATTACTTTATTTATAATTATGTGATGGTCGCTGCATATTTCGGGTCCTCCGTGTACTTTTGTATCCATTACTTTTCTTCTAACATTGCTTTCAACTAGTATAATAGTCAATTATGGATTTTTCATTTCGACTTTTCACTTCTCTAGTATACATGTCGATTTCTTTGTGTTTAAAAATTTTATTAGTTATTATCATATTTTTTAAATTGCAAAATTCTAGCAATCTTATTCCATTAATATTTCTGGTCATTTCTCCATATTTTTCTCTATGTCTAGTGTAGATTTCGTCTTTTATTCCGATCCAACTGTTAAAATTCCCTACAATGTATATTTCTCCTCTTGCGACTTCAGTTGCAAACGTTAAGTCTCCCCAAAATTTATCGTTGCTTTCTTTCTTTATAAATTACAAAATAAGTTTAAAGTAATTTATATTTATTATCTACTTACTTTCCTCACATTTACCATCTATACAGTTTTATCAACTTGATATCGAGACATTCTGTATCGACTTTAGCTTAAAGATTGTTTATTTACAAAATTTTGATGACTTAAACAGCAAATGATTCGGAAATTAATGTCATGTTAGAAATTTCCTGGTTATAAAAAGAGTTAAACGGAGACGTTGATGGAGAACAGGTTTACCACCTATCACAAATCGGTTAGTAGACCAGTCTTAATATATTTAAAATTGGAAGTAAGGAAAGCAAGTTAATGAGGTCGGGAAAGAGAAGTTATTTTTTTGTGTTAGTGTTTGACACACGGAAAAAAAAATATTACTATTTTTTATACAATCCTGTACGAATAGTCAATAAATCAAAGTAAATTTTAAGCCACTGAAATGTTAAATACAGGGTTGGCGACTTAAGGGGTTATCTTTTAACGATATAGACATCTGTCTTTTGTCAACCCCCTCTCTTCAACTACCACAAACCCTTAATTTTAAATAGAGCACAGACTATGTGTGGCACATCATTAGACAGATATTTTCCTGGGGAATTTAGGCAGCCCTGAACTTGCTTTTGATATTAACTTTTTTCTAGTGAAAAAGTATAAATTTACTAAAAGTGTTATACCTCTTAAAAACGAAACGCAACGTCTATGTTTGGCTAGCAGTAATGACAAATTTTATCCGTCACGTCAAACACTACATTGAAAGAAATTTGCAAAAATTTTAGTTATTTGAACTGTTGTCAGTAGCATTTAACAGCGTTTAAATTTCAGTCAAAATTCACTACTTGGCCAGTATTTTATTAAGCAATGAGAGCAGACAGTTTTTAATAGTAATTTGTTATTTGTTAAAATAGTTTTAATTATAATTATGATTTATTTCTAGCAAACATGGTAATTAATTTAATTTATTCAAATAGAATATACTTAGGCAGTTTTAGAGTTTATCCCGACATTGTAAACTGGCCTAGTTTTAAAATATTCAGATAGGAATATTTTTTCTTGAGAGTTATCAGGCCATATTACCATAAATTAAAAGATTAGGTATAAACCGACATAATAGCATTAGTTTATGATCCCCTGCCGCCCCTTTCTACCCAAGCGGATGACTTTCTTTATCTATATTAAGTGGAATCTTCAAATAAGTATTCGGTAGACGCACACATGGAGTTAAAATTTAAATTTTGTAATAAATTGATGGGTACAACATTTAATTGTTTCAATACTTGTAACATGTGCTGAAGAAAAAGGCGTATCATAATATATTCTTCGAAACATACAAGAAAATGCGTTAGGCTTTCACGGCCATCGTCTAACTTGTTAAATTGTTTGTTCGGGCTGTTAGGCCGTTGTCTTCTGAGATTAGTTCTCGATGTTTCGCTAACACTAGGGGTTGGCATCTTCTGGAGATGTTACTGCTTTGCTTGTAAGCTCAAACTGATCAGTTACTGGTCCAGATAGATGGAATAGAGCTCTATCTAGACAACTATACACGGTTCACAATTTGTCGATAGCTCACTACAAGTTTAACCCTAATTAGAGAGCTGAAATACAGAGAGGATAGGTAATAAGATATAATAGTAAAAACCAACCTGAAACTGACGGTTTAAGATGTTTTCGACTAACCCACCTTGTATCTGAAGGAATACAATACCTTATAATCCTATTACGAGGGTATTTTGAATGGTTACAGATGTGTTACACCAGTGTCGTAGAGTATATGATTGAAACATTTTTTTGAACTAAATAAATATATTTTTTAAATTGTACTTATGTAAATTGTATTTTTTAATAAAACTTCTTTATTTTATTCAAAAATAAAAAGTTTCTTGCCATTTGTAAAAGATACATTTATTTAATTAAGGGGAAAGGCGCCAAATGTCGACTGGCATAATTTCCAATGTGTTTTAAATGTATCCATTATTTTCGAATCCGTAGAAAACTAATAAATATTTTTGAAAAATTTAAACGCGGAATGAAAGATTACATTATTACTGAGGGCAGAAAGTCCCTGAAAACTTCTACAATGTTTATTTTAATATGTTATGTAACAGGGGTGAAAATAAAAGAGAAAATATAGTATAATTTTTAATTGAAAATATTGCATGCAAAAGAAACTTTTTATTTATTCTAATAAATATTTCATTCTGTTTTTAAATTTTTCAAAAATGCTGTTTAGTTTTCTCAGGATTTGAAAAAAAATGGATACATTTAAAACACATTGAACATTTTGACAGGCGACATTTTGCGCCTTTCCCCTTTAATACCTTACGATTACAACTATTATTACTTACCTTAAATAATTATGATTAGAAAACTATTCAAATTCAAAATAAATAGGATCAACTTCGGAATCCGAGTCATCTTGAGGGTTAATAATTAGCGGTTGTGTCTCTACGGTCGCATCAATTATGTTATCAAGATCCCACATTTTTTGTTCTTTTTCTATTACATGCCTTACTGCATCTTATCAGTTTTGTTCTGTAATATGTTGTAAAGACTCGTATAACAATTCACGTACAGCTTGTATTTTATATAACGTATTTTTTCTAGCCACATAACTTTTCATTTGTGCCCAAATGAGTTCAATTGGATTTATTTCGCAGTGGTAGGGTGGAAGTCTAAGGACTGTAATATTTCGCCTTTCCGCGATTTTGTCAACTACGTATTCCTTGAACTTAGATTTGTGTTGCCGGGCAATTTTTAGAAGTTCTGCTTTTACCATTCCATCTTCCTAAGGCAGATACTTATTCCGCAGCCAGTCAAGAATATCCTGTTTCTTCCACGCAGTCGTTGGAAGTCTTTCTACTAGTCGTGAATGATAAGGTGCATTATCTAATACTATAATTGAATTTGGTGGTATGTGTTCAATCATCTGCTCAAAATACTCTTCGAAAACATCAGCTGTCATCTCCTCGTGATAGTCTTTTGTGCTTTTGGACTGAAATTCCAACAAACCATGCTTAACAAATCCTTTTTCACTGCCAATGTGAGAAATTATTAATCTACTGCCTTTACCAGAAGGTGGGGAGATACCAGTAGACCAACCTTCCATAAAGGTTTGCCTGGAGCTGAATATATTTTTATCTCACCAAATTTTTTTTAGAGTATGACCTGAGTTTACCCACGTTTCATCCTGGTAGAAGATGGGCCTTCCTTCAGCCCGGAATTTTCGTATGGATAATTTCTTCTCCAACATATTATCTCCTCCCGGTCAATCAAAAGTGATTTTCGGTCTGATTTCTCCCACCGGAAATTTAATTCTTTTAAAACTTGCCACAATTTAGTTCGTCCGATATGAGGCAAATCCGGGTCGTCTCTAACTTCTTGTAAAATTTTGTTTAGGTTTGGTATTTCTTTTTTGAAAAAAAATCCATGAATTTTCCTTCGAATATCATTTTTGGCAAATTCATCAATTTCAATAGGCTTTTTCCCTCTCTTTAAGTGTTCGTTTGTGTTTGGGTTAGCTATACCGTGTTTTTTTTTCTGATAGGAACCTATATAAAGTTGACTCTCCTACGCCAGTCATGTTGGCACAACTTTCGACTATGTTGCGAACAGTGTTTGTGGGATTCTGAGAAAACAGAACATCGTGAACATTCAGGACAATAGTCCACTCTCTTGGTGAATAGACAGACTTACTGACTGTACGCAACAGTACCGGTGTAAAACTTGATGATGTTGATGATGAAGCCATCACAAACAATCCAACAAAACGAGCACGAGCGAAAGGTACGTATATGTTCGTAGGTATATGGAATAAAAAATCACTCACGCACTGCATATAATTCGCAAAAGAAATATTCGAGACGCTAATTACTGCCGTAGACGCGGACACACCGACAAGCCGTAAATTACATGCGATCAAAAACGTACTAAACAAAAAAATTGTTTTCGTTCGTAGTAACTACACCCTTTTAAGTTAAGTTTCGAATATAAACTGAACAAACGAGGCACGTGGACAAAGCATACCCATTATATTATTAAAAATCTGGGAAATTCCATCCTAATTATCTTGCAACGAATAGTACCTTCGGATATGAATTCCAGGTTTTCTAATAAAGTGATTAAACGCGAAGATTAGTATTGAAATATCCAAAGAGATAAGGTATTCTTATTTACAAAATTGTTAATGGTTAAATTCTTATTTTTATTAATATAATATAATTACATAACATTAGCCGTGAAAGTTTTAATTGTTTTTTTGCTAAATATATTAGTATTAAAATATTATTAATATTATATATATATATATATATATATATATATATATATAACAGTATTAAAAAATATTATATTATTATTTAATGAATAAACACCTCAGGAACGCCTATGGTTTACGACCGTTTTATGAGTTTGAGGCACATTTCGTGCTCTCAACAATTTATGAACGGAGATTAGATAGAGCAAATGATACTAACTCTAGTCACAGAAGTATTGTATGTGGAGTACCACAAGGTTCAATATTGGGTTCTCTACTTTTCCTTATCTTTATAAATGACATCACTAATTTAAAAATCGATGGAAATTTTTTTCTTTTTGCTGATGATACCAGTATCACCTGGAGAAACTCTAATATTGCAAGTCTACATGCAACTATCTTTACTTACTAACTTTAACTTCTGATCTACTTAAAATAAAAACCTGGTCCGACTCTAATTTACTTTCTTAAAGTGGATAGGACAGTAGCATTATCCTATAAAGGAGCTCTTCAACCCTTGCTTCTTAATAACAGCCAGATCAGTATCGTTGATTCTGTAAAATTTCTTGGTATTTTTATAGACAGCAACCTTAAATGGTCACTTCATATTTGTTAAATAAGAAACTAACCTCAGCCTGCTATGCAATAAGATCTCTTTTGAAGAAAATCAATTCAGCATCTTCCAAAATAATATATTTTTCTTTGTTCGAGTCTCATCTTCGATATTGTCTTCATTTTTGGGTTTCTAGTACAGCTACTCAGTGTGATGTTATTTTGATATTACAAAAAAGAGCTACTTAAAAAATCACGGGACTTTAACGCTTCCCTCTTTATATATTTTAGAAACTGTTTGCTTAATTCGTGAAAACCTACATGCTTTTCCAGCAAGACCTAATCTTGACTACCCCACGAGAAATTCAACTTTCTCCTTTGATGTTTATTTACCGATCCCGTTTACTGAGTTAGTAAAAAAATCTAGATTATATTCAGCAAAAAACTATACAACCATCATCCTCTACAACATCTTTCTCCAAGTTCCGTAAAATGACAAAAGCCTATCTGAAAGACCATATTATTCAGTAGAAGTGTTTCTTAATGAATAACTAAGAAATTACAGTATTTATACCTATATGTACAAATAAATAAAGTATTTTTATATATATTTGAGTATCACATGCAGCAACTTCAAGTTATTAGTTTGTAAGGTTTTGTTGTGCAAATTGCAATTTATTTAAATTTTTCAGTGGATTGTTTATTTTAGTATCTTTTATTTTGTGATATTTCGTGATATTGACGATTTATGTAATTTCAGTAAATTTTAATTGTTATTGTTATTTTCTGACTTTTTGTAAGCTTTGTCCATAAAATTGTACAATTTTCAGTGACAATAAAGCATATTTCTATTCTATTCTAATCTTATCAGCTAATTTTTTTTATTGGTGACTGCAATTTAATGAAAGTCAAGTTCAAAGTTTGTCTGACAGATTACGTCGAAAATAGGAAAATATATAATCGTATTAGAGTAATTAGCATTAAACACGTGCTTATATTCATTCTTAAAAAAAACGTTATCAGAGGGTAATTAATAGATACTCTAATTTGACAATATGACGTTAACAAGCGATCATTTAATAATTTTTTTTATTGCTAATACGCAAATTATTATGTATATTTGTCAATATAATGTGCATAAATAATATACCTATTGTTAGCTATGGGAATATAAGATACGAAGAGAAAGACCTCAGATAAGATGTAAGGACGATTTTTAAAAAGCATGCTGAAAAAAGACACAATACATAGGCAGAATCGTACGGGATATTAGTTTTCTCTCTTCCACAACCTTTATCCATCCACTTCTCCCAAGGTCTTCCCTAATTACTTCATCTATCTCTGTTCTGTGCCAATTCTATCCACTGTTTGCTATATGTCGTTGCATTGCTCTTTGTGTTGTTTCTAGTTTTTTTTTTCAGAATATTCAAATATTTTGAATGTGACACGTAAACTTTTTTCCGACTATATTAAGAAAGATATTCAGGAACAGGCACTAATAGTAGAAACTAATGAAGAAGAAAATTAAACTACTGAGACTGAAAAAGAACATCTCGACGTTGCTTCAGATAGTTTTAAAAATAGAAGTACCGTACGACATGTCACTGCTGAAGGCCTAAATATTATTAACTCAGGAAAACGCAAAATATTAAAAAAAGTGTCTACAAAACGAATTCGAAATCCAGGTGAGTGAAAACATAAGAAAGCCGCAATATTAAGGAACCAAGGACAAGAATATGTTATCACAAACAGGAAAAAAATATGAGAAAGAAAGTAATAAGAACAGGAGTGCAAAATTAATTGTTGAAAAAAGGATACAGATTATTAAGGACATATAATCTTAACGAAATGTTATGCTAAAAATACTTTAATTTTTAAAGGTAGTCGTCGTAGATCTAATAGAAGATCGTCAAAAACCTAAATTTATGGACAATATGTATGCGCTCCAACGAGTTTGATTGTTTCCCAACATGCCCAACAATAAAAGGCTTTTTAGAAGAAGAAGGGGTTGAAATATCAGAGGCATTTATTGAAGAAATTATACAACATCTGAAAGGATTGAGTGAAGCTTTTGATAAGTATTTTCCAAAAGAACAGCAGATTAAATATCAAACTGAATTGTGGATAAAAAAAGCAATTATTTTTAATGCACAACCTTACACCATGTCAACGGGAGAATACGAAACTTTTATTAAAATGACATCTGATTCATCATTGCAAAATAAATTTAAATTAATGCCATTAACGGAATTCTGGTGCAGTATAAAAGCTGAATATCCTCAATTGTCGCAAATGTGTTGGTGCTTTTACCATTTGTAACCACATAATATATGTGCAAAACGGGGTTCTCAGCTTATTTGTCGAGAAAAACTAAATACGGGAACAGACTTGATGCTGAACCTGACATGAGAATTCAACTTTCAGCAATTAAGCCTAATATTAAGTATATTTGTGGTAATAAAAAGCAATATCACTTATCCCATTAAAATTAAACTTTATAAGTCCTGTAAATGTAAATTTAAGTTCTTTTACTGTTTAAGTCCTGTAAATGTAAATTTTTTTTATTAATTACTTTTTGAAGAAAATAAATATTTTTTTAAATAATTGTCATTTTTGTTGCATATAATTAATCTACAACTCAGAGTTGTATCAATGCTATGAAAAATGCAACATCGCCCGGTCTATAAACATTAATAGACTAAGGTGGCTAGGACACATTGAAAGAATGGACACTGGAGACCCCCAAAGACAGATATTATATCAAGAGCCAGTACGAACCAGGAAGAGAAGCAGGCCAAGATGTAGATTTAAAACGCAAGTCGAAGATGACTTGAGGAATCTAGGGGTCAAAAATTGGAAAGCCAGGGCGAAAGATAGGGGGGAATGGAGACTAATTCTTGAACAGGCCAAGACTCACACAGGGTTGTAGAGCCAAAGATGATAATGATAATTTATCTACAGATGAGGTTGATCAACTGCTTAATATTGCCAATACTGACCTAAGGATGTGAATCCTGGACCCTGAGACAATTGAAAAGAAGAAAGATAGACACCACTGAAATGTTCTGTGGGAGACAAATATTACAAATTCCTTGGATTGGACCGACCGTAGAACAAATAATTCAATTTTAAGAGAGCTAAAAGTTAGCCAACGACTTTCTAGTAAAGTACATCTCCAACAATTAAATTACTTTGGACATGTTTGAGAGCAAACACAAAAAACATGGAAAGGCTCATTTTACAAGGAAAGGTGGAAGGCCCAAATAGTGAAGAAGATCCCCAACAAGATGGATCGATGAAATTACAGGAATATGCAAAAGACATTATGCATGACTTAAAAGAGGAGATATTGATAAAAACCAGGGGTTCCACAATAAAAGTGACTACTAAAAAGGGTTGCATTTATCAAAAAGATTAAGAAACCCTGTATTAGGGTATTGCTGATTTTACTTGATTATTAAAATAAATTTGAGTTAAAAGCTACTTGACTCCTTTATTTCATGACGAAACATACGATTTCGAGTTTAAAGTTAGTGGATAAAGGTGTTATGTATACAAAGTCTAGTTTCACAAAATCTTGCTGTCTCTTTTTAATATTATAATTAACAAAAGAAAATAGCCTAAAATTTATCTATGTTTTAAGGTCTCACTCATTAGAATCAAAAACAAAACAGAAAAGTTCCAATAAAAACGCGTTTTGTTAATTTAAACAAAACTTTTAAAATGTGACATTACACCTTTATCCACTCATATCTTCAATTATAAAATATTTTTGTTTTCGTTCGAAAAAGCTAATATTAAAGCAAATACAAACTTTTACATGTAATTAAAAGGATGTGTAAAACTTAGAAATTTCAATATAAATATTGCGAATGGTGTTTCATATTTTACGTAAGGCTAAACAAACGCTTGCAGACGATTTCACTACCAACTTTAACAAAACAAGTTTTTTATCTTTTATTGAACAGTATTTCTCAATTTGCGAATCATTTAAAATTATTTCATGTTTATTTGCACTGCACGAACTTTAAAAATAATTTGTTGTAGATTAGAGATGAGTTGGTTACTTCGGTTGGTACATTTAATACCATCCAATGGACGGAACCCAAAATCAAGTATATAAATATTGTTAGTCCGTACAAGGTTTTTAGTGTTTTATAAATATTGGTGAAGAGGTTATAGATTTTTCAGGCTTTATGGAAATAGGAATTATGTGCTTTTTTAAATTTAATAGAGAGTATCAGCAATACTGACACGATATGACAAATAATAGGCTTATCGTCAATTTCTTCGATCTTTTTTAATTAATAAGTTCAACATTCTCTAGTAAAAATGGAATTATCGACTGAGGAAAGACGCTTGACGTTTAAAAAATAATTATACTAAAATTAAAATCTAATCATATCAAGTTTATAGATAGAACAGAAATACCTCAAAAAGGAAGACCATATCGAAGATGAGACTCGAACAAAGAAAAATATATTATTTTGAAAGATGCTAAATTGATTTTCTTCGAAACAGATCCTATTGCATAGCAGGCTGAGGCTAGTTTCTTATTTAACAAATTAATATGAAGGGACCATTTAAGGTTGCTGTCTATAAAAATCACAAGAAATTTTATAGAATCGACGATACTGATCTGGCTGTTGTTAAGAAGCAATGGTTGAAGAGCTTCTTTATAGGATAATGCTACTGTCTTATCCACGTTAAAAGAGAGTAAATTAGAGTCGGACCAGGTTTTTATTTTAAGTAGATAAGAAGTGATAGTTTCATGAACAGTTGCAATATATTCTCCACGTGATACTGGTATCATTAGCAAAAAAGAAAAATTGTTCCAACGATTTTTAAATTAGTGATTTTTAAATTAGTGATGTCATTTATAAAGATAAGAAAAAGTAGAGGACCCAATACTTTTATTACTAGAGTCAGTCTAGTTATTTCCTATTTCCCAAGTCAGATTGGAATTATTCAAAGAAATACCTCGAATTCCGTAGACATTTAGTTTTTTTATCAAAATGTGATTTACACAATCAAAAGCTTTGGCATATTTACAAAAAACAGTGGCAGTGTAAAAATTATTGTTTAGTGCTTGATAAACCTCATGTAGTACAGAAAATATGGCACCACTGGTACATTTATTAGATAAAAAGCCGAAATTATTTTGTGATAAAATGTTGTTTTCAACGAAAAAAGACATGGATCGGGCTTTTATAAGTCTCTTAATAGTTTTGGATAGTATCGTAGTAAGGCAATAGGTCTATAGTTGCAGGCATTCGATTTTTCACCACCTTTATGAAGAGGAATAATAATGGCTGTCTTTAGATACTGATAGTCCATCAGTACTACAGGAAGGTTTGCTTTTGATACTATTTATTGTTTGGATCAGTTGAGATTTATCAACTGGTCTTATAAAGAATGAATTCGAGACTTTTTTTGAATGGGGGAGATAGGAAATGGGATCTTGTTTTGGCAAAATAGTTGATATTATATTTTTACTCACATTAACGAGGTATTCATTTAGATTTTCAGGATTTGGACGGGAAAATGCTTGAGCTGTGTTAGTTTTATTTCGAAGATCGTTTATTATGGACCAAGTTTTTTTTGCAACACTTTTAGAGCTTTTTAGACGATTTTGATAGTTCGCTTTTTTAGCTGTTTTTATGTTTTAGATAGGTTTCTCTGTACTTGGTGATATATTCAGTGACAAAGACGTTGGTAGTAAATTTCTTTATGTACAGTAGTGAATGCATATTCTTGGCTGATATGCGGTTACCTTTGGTAGTCCAGGTTTTGTGATATTTTGGCTTAATTGTAATTAAAGGAAATGCCTTATTGAAAATACAGATAAGCCTATCTAAAAAATCATTGAAATTATAATCCATGTCCACAAAAGGAAATTGCCACTCAGAAGTCAAGCATAAATTTTGGAATTTACGAAAGTTCTGAGCGGAAAAAATTTCACCTAAACGTCGGGTTTTAGAGGAGGGTTTGTTGAGAGTATTAAACTAGCTATATACTGCGTCATGATTAGATGCATCAATAATTGTAGAGCGTACATCAAGGTGTGAGAAATCTGAGACAATATAATCAATTATAGTAGATGTTGTTTTAGTAACTCTAGTGAGATATACAAAAGACATCATAACGTTTTGTTATCCAAAACTGCCACGTAGATTAGTTATCAAAGCAAAGCAATCGATTCTGAGTAAGTAAGGAATCGAATCAGTAAAAGGAACGAATTCTTCCACTTCTGTTAATTCATTGGTTAAGTAGTATTATATCAGTCAAGGTTGCCCGCTTTCTCTATGCGGACACTGCCCTAATCATTTGAAAAGAAAACACATAAAGTGCATGCTAAGCAGGATGAAACGACGGTTAGAGAGGGATAAATAACTGTATCGAATTTTTTCTTATGGGTCATTCTACTACTAATTTCGGTAGCTTGTCTTATAGTCAGATATAATGTTATGATATAAAGAGTACCTAACCATCTAAATACTCGTGAGTTTCGCAGACCAATTATTTTGTGTTTATATGTGCAGGGTGCGTACGAACTTCTTTTACAAAAATACTGTAAATTTAGAAGCCTTTTTAACCTTAATAATAATAATGATGTTTTTTGGATAGGATTAAACCACAATTAATTGTTATAGTAGGGGAGGCAGGGATGCTAAATTTGCAGTTGCTAAAGCGTCATTGGGACCTATTGGATTGTGAAGATTAAGTCCTAAAACGAAAAAAGTTTATGTTAACTTTTTCTTTAACTATACCAAAATGGTATATTTTGCAGGGTATACCGAAAACTAGATGAGATAGAAAAAAGTAGTTAAAATGTCATGACTTCTTTTTTCGTGCCCAATCAAGTCATCAATAGCTAACCACATTAGCGATATACAGGACGATTATTGGAAAATATGGAAAACGACGGATGGAAGAAGAAAAAATAAAAGGTTATATATCTTTTTTATTAAGAAACAGTTTGAAAAACTTTATTGTAACTTCTTATAGAAATATAATGGAAAAAATCAGGGGCACAGAAAAAAGTTTTTTAGGGGGTCTCACTAAGGAGATATAATACCCACCTTATGATTTTTTTACGGGACACCCTATATATTTAAAATTTTTCGTTTACATTTTTAATTCTCTTTCACATAATATGACATATTATATATATATATATATATATATATATATATATATATATATATATATATATATATGAAATACACAAAATTTGCTATCAGAGAGAGGTCTCTGGACTTCTTGTTATTTTGTATATATATTGTTATGATGTGTTGTTTGTTTGAATGATGAGCAATGAGTATTTTAATAATATAGGGTTTTTATCGCGGTTCTCAAAGAATTAGTTTGTAAGTACTTTTTTAAATTATCTTTATTATAACTATTATGAAACACACATATATATCTAACCTAGCCAATGTAAATTTAAAATAAACTATCTTTAAATTGATATTCTTATAAAACTAATTAAATTCTATAGACAATGTAAAATTTAAACAAACTATCTTCAAAATTGAAATTGTTATGACACTAACTAAATTATATTAACAAAATTTTGTACCTGTCTTTCACTGAATGCCTAAATGAACTGTTTTCCACTATATAGATTCTAATCACCACTGAATGTCTTCGTACTTCGGTTATCCTTGTTTTTGTGAAATTACTTTTTCCAATTATCAGCTTCTACCAATTTAAGATATATTTTTCTTCACCAGCATTTATAAACCACCAAGCAAACCAGCAAAACAGCATTTATATTTATTCTTCTTTTCAATATACCAATATCCAATTATTATAAGTTGATTTATACTAATCTCCAATCATAATATAATTTTAATTTCTTCCAATATTCTTCTAATATACTTTTTTAATCTTCAATAATTATTTGTGTACTATATTAAACAATTGGACTATTTGTAACTGATTGACTAATTGAATGGACTGGACGGACTTTCTTACTAAACTGCTTGACTTCTGACTAAAAACTTTCATAATAAAACTGGCCATCTTGAATCCAAATCACGGGTATTTATATCTTTTCAATCTTCCAGAACCATCTGGTAAGAAATCATGTTCGATTTAGTTCTATTTCTTCTATATGGATGTTCTCGAAAAAAGTATCTGTTCGATCCACCGACATCGTTATTCCAGAATGTTCCAACATAAACAAAGGTCAAATTCTGCATTCTGGAGAATTCGTTAATGTTCTATTGATAATTTTGTTGACATTTAGGCTTTTCAGATCAGAATAAACATTTAAATCATTAAATATATATAAATTGAACATTTTAAACTAACATTATTATTATAACCCCACTTTATATTCCTAAAAATTCTTAATTTCTGTCAGTCACTTACTGTATAGTTGGTTGCCTATGCACATGGCTCATTTAAATATATTTACAACATTAAAATACAACTTTTTACAATTATTATATGCTAATTTCTTAAAAATGCCCTCACATAAATAATTTTTATTAAATTCTCTAGTATCTAACTTATTAAAATAACCAAATATCTAATATTATCTAATGTGTAACTTATAAATTAATTTTTTAAATAATATCATTTCAATATATATATATATATATATATATATATATATATATATATATATATATATATATATATATATATAGACAAATTGCGATGAGTTTGATTTTTTTATTCACATAAAAAGTAAAAATACGAAAAAATTGATTCAGGTTGTGTCGATGTCAAAAACTATGATTAACCATGCCAAAACCCTTAAAAACCGAGAAAATATGTTTTTTGGGGGGTTTAAAGGAGTTTCGCCCATTTTTTGAATGTCCTAACGACCTCATTTAATTTAAAATATATGTAACCTATAAAAAACATTGATTTGATCTATTTTGAAGTCTATAAAATGGAGAAAATCCCTCAAAACTCCTAAAAAACAGTTTTTCGGATATTTGAAGATGACGCACCGTACGGAAAAATCTGAAAAAAATCAGAGATATAATTTTTTTATGGAATACACAAAATGAAAAACAAATTACTGCAGTCACCGCTTTTTTCGAAATAAAAATGGATTTTTAGGTTATGTATACTCAACCTATGGGTCTATAAAAAATAGACAAGTTTTGTAAAATCCTCAACTATGCGTGTAAAATTTTTAAGATTTTTTAATTGATTCCATCCCACCTAAAAAATCATAAAAACGAAAAATTGACGTTTTTGAGGGCAATTTGCCTATCTTAACGGGGGGTATCCTTTATTAAACGAAGAATTTGATAGGAAGTAAGTGGAATTAGCGAATACAGTAACACCTGAGCAAAATAAGAAACTAGAAAGTTGTTTGTAATATTTTGTTCAGCATCTATTTCTATTGATTTTCATGTGAAAATCACAACTTTCTTTTGTTGGGTCTAAATAATCTTTTTTGCATACTACTTCAAAAGTTTTTAATATGAATTATAATTGATAAAAATGTTGGATCAAGTTAAATAATTAATTTAATAAAGAAATTAAATTGCATACAAGCAAAATCATGCCCCAATCTAAAATAGCCGTAGGTAGTAGTCAGCCTTCCACAAGTTAAACCATATTAAGCAATTAGAATAAATATGTATAATAATTTCACCTTAACCCTTTCGTAATATTTTGGAAGCACAACCTTGGGCTAAATTTACTTCGATCATTTAACAGGTAGAATTGCAGTTGATTTGGGCTTGGACAAGGTCATGTACAATAGCAAAGCACAGCGAAATTTTCCTAAGATGGCGGTACTGACAACAAAATATTATTTTCCTGGAGTAAATTGTTATAAATTTTAAGTCGGATGACCGACGTCTGTACTTCTGTTTTAAAACTAGAGAATGACTTCTTTCTGTTACAAAATGGTTAATAACAGAAAAAAAAATTCAAATAACTAAGCTTTGTTAAAACAATCTTCTCCTTTCTAGAAACTCCTTAAAGCACAAGCTGTGCGTGAAAATATGCGCATTGCAACGGCAAATCTTTATTTTTGCTTATTATTAATTTATTTGAGACTTTAAAGGAGTAAAATTTATGCTTTTTGATTCAGATAGTCATAAAATCATAAAAGTATACTGAAATTTCGTTCAGTTGTGGGCACGATTGTGCCGAATTAACTTGGATGATCTCTATTCCGTGGGTATCATTGCGCCGCCTCTCCTGTTGACTTAATATCTTACTGTTCTCCTTATTGTGACTGTATCACTGCACAGTGCGCAGTAATGCATTAATAGACGAAAGGTATATAAGGAGGGGTAGCTGATGAAAAATCCGTCAAGACGTACAGCTGATTTTGTGTTGATTTTTTTTACTACTACTACTTGTCGGTTTATAACGTTCTCCGCCGTTTTCCGACTTCCAATCGCCACTTAGTCCGGTTGTTCCATAAGTCTTCTTCTATGGCCCTCTCTCTCAGTTCTTTATTTATTCCTTCGCTCCAACTTTTTCTCGGTCTACCTCGTTTTCTCTTTCCTTCTCGTTGCCATTTTAATATTTCTTTTGGTATTCGTTGTTTATCCATTCTTTGTATGTGTCCGAACCAGATAAGTTGTTTTGTTGTTAGGTCATCTGTGATTGTTCGTTTGATTCCCATTATTTCTCTAATGCGTTCGTTGGTAATAATTTCTCTTCTAGATCTTTCTGCAGCTCTTCTCCAAAAATCCAAAAAGTGATACTTTTTACTATAGTCTCTCTTTACTATAGTCTCATATATCCTCTTTTTATTTTCTTTGCTGATGGATTGGTCCCATAAAATGATGTTTAACATTGTGATGGCTTTTCTCCCTGACGTATTTCTCTCTCTTATGACTTTGTCTAATGTTCCATCTTGTGAAATAGTGATACCTAGATATTTGTAGTCACAGCAGTACTTTATCGTGGTGTTATCGTCTAATATGAGATATTTTTGTTGTGCTCCAATGCACAGGTATTCGGTTTTCTTTTTATTTTTTTTAAACAATCTTAAAAAGTGAGAAACACAGTTTTTTACCTATAAAAAATTTATTATATATTCTAGAGAAAAATGTTTCAAATAAAAGTTGTAGATCATAAAAGTTCTTGATTTTGAAGATTGCCAAAACAAAATACGTAAACAATTGACCGAGATAATTATAAAAAACACTTATATTTGTAATAATTTATAAATGTTAATAACCTTGATTTTTGCTTAACCATATGTAATATAACTACTTAAAATTATGGCAGTTAATGAATTAATAAAGTATCACAAATTTCAAATAGGACGACCAAATAGTTTATAAGTTATTCTAGAGGTACTTTATAAAACGCAATCTATTCATCGAGGCTTTATTAAGGTTTATTAAAAAAACTAACATTTTATTAAATTTGTTATTAAAAAACAGTTTGAAAAGGGGCTGACTTACTAGTTTCTAAACATTTATAATTACTTAAACACTTTTTTATGTTAAATGAAAATTGACTCAATGAAAAGCTTGTGAAAAAGTACACTTTCCAAAAAACACAACCTTTTACAACCAATAACAACAAACAAGCTGAGATATTGCAGCGGGCAGTTCTCTCCTTCACTTTTCAGTGGCGGTATTTTAAGAGTATCATCATTTTGTAATGCAAGTGCAATAGGTCGGTAAGAGATAGGGTTGTGTTTTGGTTTGTTAGTTTTAATAATGGGAATGATTATTGCTTGAGACCAGAGGTCTGGAAATTCATGCTTTAGGCAACAGGCATTAAATAAATCTAACAGAATTAATTTGGCTCCGAATGGTAAGTTTTTTATGAAGACTAGTATACTATCATCTGGTCCTGCAGGTGTGTTTTTTATATTTGACAGGAAAAACTCTAACTCTTAAAGAATTATAGGAGCATTTATGGGCTGTGAGAGTTGTTATTGGGGATTGTAAAAGCTTCCATGTTTTTCTTGTGTGTTAAGGTGTTTATACGTCTAAAATAATTTGAGCCTTTACGTTTACGAATTTTAGTCCAGATAACCTCGGAGGGTGTTGAAGAATTGATAGATGATAGATACTCTCTCCAGGTATTTCTTTTGCTTTTCTTTATGGGATATCTTGCTGTAGCTCTGAGTTTTTTGAAATGAATTAAATTTTCATTAGTTTTGTGTTTTTTAAGTACATTAAAAGCATGATTGTTGGAAGATAGAGCAAGTGCTACTTCATTGTTCCACCAAGATACTGGAGATCTTTTGCAGAGCTTCGTTTTACCTATATTTTTTATAGCTACTTCCATAATTATGTTGTTTAGGGACGTAATCTTAGAGTTTATATCATCACTTGGATGATAGTTTTCAATTTTCTTTTCAATGTCGACTTGATAAGATGACCAGTTTGAAGTCCGTAATATCCAGGATTAATAGATTGGAAAATTAGGAGATTGAATTGCATTTGATAATATGCAGAAAGGAAAGTGATCACTGTCATATAACAATTTTTAAATATTCCACGTGAGACACGTTGATGAGGATTGACTACATAATGATAAATCTATGGTGAAAAAAAAGCCATTGTAGAAGTTAAATCTGATAGGTTCCCCTGTATTAAGTAATAGTAGATCAGAAGAGTCAATGAGATGTTTAATTATATTACCGTATTTGTCTGTTTTAGGGCTTCCCCATGTAGAATGATGACAGTTTATGTCCCCTAAAATTATTTTGGGTGGGGAATTTTATCAAGAATGTTATTTACTACTTGTAGGTCTAGCTCGCTAGGATGATGTAAATAAATGTTGCATATATTAATATGTTTTTGGTATGTAACACTGTAACTCTGCTACAGCTTCGAGATTAGTACTTAATGCAATTGGCTTAGTTTCTAGGTCTGTACTTACGAAGATAGCTTCTCCGCCACTGGCCTGTTGTGTTATTCTGTTTTTTGGAAAACATTGATAATTTTGAAGATTTATATTAGCTTGCGTCTCTTGAAGATATAAGATCTTTGAGCATAATTCATTTATTAAAAGTCTTAACTGTTCTAAATGGGTATAAAACCCATTAAGATTCCACAGTAAAATAAAGGAATTGGACATGTTAGAATTCTGCCAGAGATAGTTGTTCTAGAGATATCTGTCTCTTCTGTGGAAGAGATATTCTTGGGGTCTAGTTTCTTTTTTAATCTAGTTGTGTATATTATTTTTTAATTTTGAATTGTGGGTATAAGCGTGAACAAAATTAAGGATCTCAATTCTTATTTAAGAATTAATACTTAAGAAATTATTTGAGGATGTTTGGCATATAGTGCGTTTTCTAGATTCTAGAAAGTCGCATATTTCATTATAGTTTAGGATAAATGGTGGTGATCTGTTTTCTATTTTGTTTATAATTGACTCTAGAGAAACTAAAAGTTCTTCGCGGAAATTTCTGGTTGACTTTTTTGACATTTTCTTGGGTTTACTTACTACAGAAGGTGTAAATATTCGTAAATCGGTCTGTGGGGTATTTTCGTTAATGTCTGGAGAAGATTGATGAACCTTTTTAATTGATTAGTAAAATAATATTTTTTGACTTTTTAAGATTGTTTAAAACAAAAATAAAACAAAATCAGCTGTACGTTTTCACGAATTTCTCATCAGCTACCCCTCATATTTTTAGAACCTTCAAATATCTGTAAAAGATTTTTACGTGAAATCAATTTTTCCCGGATTGAATGGTGTATTAGATATACATTTAAAAATGTAACAAAAAATATAAGAATTTATTTCAAGGATATACCTACACTTACGCTTACGCTTACGTTTATCTACTACTTTAATAAAGATCATATTTAGTTTTGAGCCTCATCAATGGCAATTTTTGTATAATATATGAATGAATAAAAACACTATTATAAACCTCCGAAATGGGGGAAAAAAGCTAAGCCATACATAAACTAAGTGAAAACAAAGGGTAAACAAATCAAATAAGGAATAAAATAAAATAAATTTATCATTCGCTGTTTGTAGCAAAAGTAGATAGTAATAAAACTAAAAATATTGTTAAAATTATTGAAAAAAACTTTGAATAACATGTAGGAGTCAACACTACATAAACAACGT
This sequence comes from Diabrotica undecimpunctata, assembly GCF_040954645.1. Classification (NCBI taxonomy): domain Eukaryota; kingdom Metazoa; phylum Arthropoda; class Insecta; order Coleoptera; family Chrysomelidae; genus Diabrotica; species Diabrotica undecimpunctata. The sequence goes on from NC_092812.1 coordinate 58,114,813, forward strand.
AGCAAACAGAGAAAATACGAAACAACAGGTTTTGTAAAGAAAAAAATAAAAATCACAACAATAGAAATTAAATCGTTTATACCTAGTTCTCGAATATTTTTGTTATTGTACATTAAAAAACAATTAAAATAATTATTTTGTTAAAAGTAAACATGTAGGTATTCGTAAACAAGTTCTACTTGGCATTAAAAATAATGCGGCCACTTTTTGATAATTTGTCATATTTTTAGGTACCTATCAAAAAAAATCCCGCCGAGGTCAAAAAACTACCTTAATAAGCGGTTCTTACAAATCAAGTTATTTTTGTTGACAGGTACCCGTATAAATAGTTTATAGAATGGTAAAGCACTAGTGTAATTCCCTTAAATATTTATAAATTTAAAGTAAACAGATTTGCCACATAATAAATATTTTATAGTTAAAATAACTGCAAGCCTTTGGGATCAGACTGTACGAGTAAAAAAATATAAACCCAAGGCTTTCCAATAATAAAAAACATATTCTAGATCTGCTGCTATAATCTATATTTATGCCATTCTAAGCCACCAAAAAATCGTACTTCAGATGTTTGTGTTGAGTGAATTTGCTTTTAACTAATTAGAAAACCAACGATTTTCCCATAACAGTCGTTGACACAGGTATCTAATAACTGCTTTCGATCAATTTGGTGATAACAATACGTAATAAACAATATGTGCAAAAGATTAAACGTCTTTTTTTTTAGTTATAAACAATATAGGATTGCTATTTGATTTCAAATACTAAAGGTGAAGAAAGGCCGGTAAATTACATGGAAAAGTGACACAATTTTAATAAAATAGGAATAATGTTAAGAAAATGATAAATTGATTTAAAATGATATGAATAAAAAATATATAATAGACAATAGAAAAGTCTAATGGTTCGTTTTTATCGTATTCTTACGAGTAATCAAGAACATGTTCAACGAGCGCTGTAAAACCCTTTATAATATTGCGCTGATGTCATTTTATCTTAAAATGATTAACTTTTTCATTTTCCATTTTACACTAAAAAGAAATAGAAATAAATATGTAGAAAATTTAATTTGCTGCAAATAATGTATATTAAAATGTTCTTTAGGGTTGCTAGTATACAAGATACAGCGCGAAAATCCTTTTCACCCCTTATTCCAAGATGACGAGTATTCAAGAACCCTGTCAATTTCGGAACGCTGTGAAATCCAGAGAAATTAATGAAATTAAACAAAATTATAGTGAAAATTATTCTTTAAAAACGCTCTGTAATATTGTCCAAATATCATTTTTTTTTTTGTAAAATTACTACAAAAAAAGTTATAAGGCTCAAAAGAAAATTTATTCCAAATGTTTAGTTATTTTTGTTTATAACTTATTTATTTTTCATTTTATGATAAAAAGTAATAGGAATAAAGTTATAGACAATTTAATTTCCTACAAATAATATTGAATATAATTTTCTGTAGGTTTGCTAGTTTACGAGATACGACGCGAAAACGCTTTGCAACCCTTGTTCCAAGATGGCGGCCGCGGTACAAGGGTAACGACACCACCAACTTGAACTTACCCTTCTAATGCCTTAAAAGAAAATTGTATCCTCTAATAAATGCACGCTAAGCCTTAAAAAATGTAATATTTCAATAGACTATATCAGCTGTACAAAATCCAGCAAGATTTTTACTTAAAATCGGTGATTTTTTCAGAGATTGACTGGGATATTGCAAGACTTCAAAATTATAGGTACCCATTGTGTATCATGTTTCTGGTTTTGTAGTCTTTTCTTGATGCCATGAGCTTTAATTTGCTTTCATTGACCATTAGATCCCTATGCAGATAATTACCAAAATTTTCTCAATGTTATTTAATTATTTCTTTTATTATCAAGTTTTAATTTAAGGAGATCACTCTTCATTAGGATGACGTTATTTTTCACATTATTTTATTTTAAAACATCTCACCGTTCTTGAATACCCCCATAATGGCACATGTACCTGCGTCTTATTGTTATAATATCGGGACCACAAAATATCATCAACACTTGATATAGGGAATCCCAGTTAATTAAACATTTGACCATTTCTCGATGTCTCTAAATTTTTAATTTGGATTTTTTTTAGCCAACTTTGGGGTTTTTGAAGCGAGAACTCTTTTTTTATTCTTTATAACTCACACAGTTCTCATTCAACACCGAAACCTGTTCAAAATAAAAAGGACCCCAAAATGAATGTGATAAAAACAACATATATACGTTGTTAAACGGTCTTACAGAATGACGTATAATGATGTTTTTAAAACCTGCAGAGAAATTGATGGTTTCGAGTGAACACGAATATAAAAAAAAACAAAACTTGAAAATATACGTTATTTAAGTACTTTTTCACGACAAAAAATGCGAAGTATTGTTTTTTTGTTGTTAGTTTCGCAAAAAAATCATTTTAAAAATTCAAATTTTTGGCATTTTTAGTCCGCCGTGATAATTTCTAAATGCAATATTGCGAAAACGATTAAAATTATTGAACATATACTTTTTAGCATGTAGTTGTGGATTTTCTCGAAACCTATTAAGTCTAAGCTTCTAGTCCTAATATTACACTGTTGAGTATTGTTTTAATTGTGATTAAAATATTTCGGCATGCTTAGTGCAGAAAATATCACCTAAACTTTAAAATTTTTGCTGCTGGTAGATCCTTGGGATCAGTAATTAATTTATTGTCCTTCACAATACTGTTAAAACTGCAAGGTTTTGTATGACCTGTCACTTCTTTAACGAGTTTATGTATGTTAAAGTGGTCATGTTTTTCTTCCAATTCCTCAATTTCTGCACATCTGTCTAGCAGCCACTGTTCTTTAGCTTTGCGACACTCTTTTCGTATTTGTAGGTTAATCTGCTGATGTTTGGTTCGGTCTTTGTTTTTAAATGATCTGCTGTCGTCCATCATTGATAATATTTCATCAGTCATCCAATTCTTCTTTTTATACTTTTGGGAAGCGATCAGAGACTTGGTGGTGGTTGCGATAGCTTTTTTAATACAATTCCATTTGTCTTCTATACTGGCTGGTTGTTTAGACCTTGCCGTGATATCCGCTATTGCCTCATTTAATTTTTCTGTGACTTTTAGTTTAACGTTAGGTTGTTTTAAGCTGTTTATATCAGTTTTATTTATGGATTTTCTTTTAATTTTAATCTTAATTTTCAATTTTCCTACTACGGGATTGTAATCAGATCCGATACCTGTTCCAGGGTACGTTTTTACTCCTTGCAATACATTTCTGTATCTCTGATTAATCAATAAAACATCAATTTGATTTCTTACGATGTTGTCATGCGTATTTTGTGGAGACAGGTATGGATAATTCTATATTATTGATAATATTTTAAATTCACATTCAGATTAAGTCCACTAAAACAATTCACCAAGACATCCTGAATATAATATAATGAATTCAAGATATGAAACAGAATATGTATGGAAGAAGAAAGTTTCCTATTATTATTCAATTGTAGAATCAAACTGGAGACAATTTTGAAGATGAATTGCTAAATAAAAACATCATTAAACGTCCTTAAGTTGAAGATGTTTGAGAGCCCTATAAAATATTTTTGTGTTATGGGAAAACCTTAGAAGGATCATTAATATACATATATTTTTTTTTATTTTTTATTAAATTTTTCTTTACATAGTTTAATTTTTAAATCTAATAAATCTATTTCTTTTCAATGCATATCTTCTGCCAAATCCATTTCTTTGACTTGTTTCTGTTGTGCTCTTTTCTCCCCCTTTTGTACATAAAGCCGTTGACCTGCTACTAGTTTTGTTCTTTCTTCAAATAGGCTCACTACCATCGATATATTATAGTATAGTATATCGATGCTCATTACTTTATTATTCATAGTTTTCTTCCTAAATTGAATATTTTTCTTTAAAAATGCAAGATTCCATTTTCTACGGATAAAATCTGTAAATATGATTTTTTATTTATAATAAAATCATAGTTGTTTGTGTATAACAAATATTAGAATTAGCTTTTATTCCTGTTATTATGATTCTTCATTTACCATTTAAATTATATAATATTTAAAAATATTGTATTTTATATATTTAGTTTAGTCCTACCCTACCCTACTATTGAATATAGCAAATTGTAATATGTTAAAGACAAATCATTAAAATTGTAACGAATCAGCTCACAAACTAGTGGTAAAGTATTACCGGTTATTTCTATTTTTTATTTATTTTTAAGTATTCATTTCTTTAAAACTGCTCTTTTTGATTAGAACTCTACACATCTCAATATTCTAACAATAAACATATTTCTTATATTAGATATCTCTTGAGAATATGTTATGAATAGTGGTTAAAAGATTATAAAAAGTATTGTACCTTTCTGTCTTCTTCTTTACTTCGACTTGTGCATGCAGATATTGTATTAAAATAAATGCTCTTATCATTCTAAAATTCACAATGAACTGATTAACATTTCTACTAACTACAGTTAATTTTTAATATGTAATGAATGCTAGATTTTCTTGTGCTATCATTTAAAAAAATAAAATTACCACTTTTTCTGTTTCTTTAGCTATGTTGTCCTTATTTAATTTATTTGAAATTATCTTCTGTGTCTAAAAATCATCAGTTTCCACTAATTACATGTAATCTCCACTAATTTTTACCTGTTATTCAAGCTCTTACTCTTTACTAAATTCAGCATAATTTTTTGTACTTATTGCACTTATTATTATATATTACTGTTTTCTGGTTATATTTCCAAATATATCTTTATTCAAACAAACAACAATAAATAACAACCAATAATAAAACCATTGGTAGGTACTACTACCTACCAATGGTTTATAGCATTGGAAATAATGATACTTGATGTGAATAATACTGAAATGAATAATAATGAAATAATGATACTTGATGTAAAAATTTATTTAAGTCAAAGAAACTTTTACATCCAAGATATTCACGAATTTATTGGCACAGAAATTGATGAATAAATTCATGAATAAAGCTCGCTTTATTTAATGGATTGGCCTATCTAGTTTTATCTGCCAATCAGTCTTTTTATTATACACAATCAACTTGTTTATGATTGTGGTACTAATTGATCACATTATATAGGTTGAGAAGCATCATTAATAAATAACATAGATTTCGGTAAGCTGTAAATTTTTTATAGTTTTTAATGAAAATCGTAGATCAACAACAAAGCTTATTTGTTTATAATTTTTATGTCATAAATCTCTTGATTTCAGTTTCTCGACAGTATAGACACGTTTCGAATCCGAAATCACGGTGTGGTAATGTCTTTGTGTGTAATTATAATATTTCGTATTCGGATCAAGGCATGCACGGTTTTTAACACTAACAATAAGAACTTTGATTATTGCTTTGTAGAGACAGGAAATACGCGACAGAGAAGTCGACATACTATTAAATAATTTATTAATATACATAAATTTTAACAAATATTTTTCCTGATTTATTTGTTTGACGCTTCAGGTCGCTCACTTCAGCCTGTAAAATTTCGACCGGAAGAAAAATTAGAGATTCGGAAATATTGTTATTTATGCCCATCTAAACTTCATAGAAAGGCATTTTACTTATGCTATGATTGTAAAAAACCTATATGTTTAACATGTAGTAAGAAAATATGCACAAAATGTGCTTCAAAATAATCATAACGAAAATAAATGTTCTTTAAAATTAGTGTAGTTCACCTGTTGCCAGAATGTTTTTACTGAATAAATTTGTTATTTTTTGCATAAAAATTAATGATTGATATTCCCTTAAACCTAATACATATATTTTTTAAACTTCGCAAAAAACACATTTTTTTAATTGATGAAATTGTGGAAGATTGTTATAAGAAGAAATTTCAGTGCTATTGTACAATAAAGGTATTTTAATAATACTTATATGCCGATGAGCGAATAAAATTGATTTACTTGTAACCTATTTCAGTGAATTTTTTTCAAGTACCTAAATCTTTTTTTTATTTTTTAAAAAGGAGTCCACGGGACTCCATACCACGCTCAATGTAACTGAAATTGCACCTCACCGGTTACGGATTAAAAAGAGGGAGGAAAAGTCAATTATTATTATGGAAGTTATCGCTTAATAAAAACAGAACCGCTTTGGTCTATGATGTGTTTTAAATGAAGTTGAAAGTAATAAATTGGACCACATACATCAAATATAAATTCCGAATCGGGATTAATTTGCAACAATTATCGACCAAGCTGAGGAATTTTATTCATCTTAGAGAATGACAAAGATGTATGTAATAAATATTTTTTATTCATAATTTGTTTTAATTTTTAGCGTGGAAAATATAGGATTAAAAAAAAAGTATCAGACGATGTCAGGAATTTTCATTGACAACTTTCGCCAATTTAGTCGAGCGGATATGAACTCGCAAATTTTTTATCCTTTTACTCTTTTTATGTCTGGTTTGGCGTTTTTATTTATATTTCAGATGGAAACAGTGGTAGTTCCTTCGGAAGTATGTAATAAAAGGATATTTGCTTGACATGAATAATTCCATTAACAAATGTTACTTCTCTTTAATTTTTTTCGTTTTGTATATACCGCGAGAAAATCCATTTATATTTAGAATTGTAGGTCTACAAAGACTTCTTGCTATTCAATGCAGAATTTATGCGTCGTGAAAAAATGTATTTGACTGTAAAACCTGTTGTGTAATATTAATAAAAAAAATTAAGCGAATCATTTGCTTTTTACAGAACCAGTGGCGTTTCGACTATATTTTATAAATTGAAATTTTTTTTAATATTTGAAATTGAAATATTTTTACTTCCATATAAAATCTTTTTCTATTGCATTTAAATAAACTAATTTTAAATATTTAATGTGTAATAAATAAAGATGGAATTTTAAAAAGAAAAAAGAAATTTATTAGACCAGTTAAGATCTGTTTTGAGGTGGATGTGAAAGGTGGCATTCTGATTTTTGCAGAAAAGGTTATACGATAGCTGTAATAATAATAATTGAATTTTTTCCCTCTCAAATAGGTCGAGAATATCAATAAAAAAAAACTATTTAAAAATTACTAAAATGTCGTTTTTTCTACTTTCCTTGCTTATAACTTTAAAACAAAATAAAATAGCGATAAATAAATTTCCTATAAGATACGAATGGTTGAAAATGTTTTAACTTATTAGCATAAGATGCACTTAGATTGCACTTCGTAATAAGCCTAGAAAATCTTTGTAATATAAAAAAACAGTCCACCAAATTTCCAACACCAATTTAAAATCAATTCAACAGATTTCGCATAATAATTTTGCAATCTATTTTTTTTTTTAAATTGAAATTCTTTAAAATCTTGCACAATATAAACTAAACCATATATCAACTAAACCATTTTTTTTTTTAATATAAAAGAGCACTTCACCTATCCAACGCACTTTATTGAATTGAAATTGGAATATTTGGCAGCGTCAGGATTTTTTTGAAATTGTAAACAATTTTTGGTTTATAAACATATTAGAATATCTCGGTAACTTCATCATCATCATCTTTGGCTCTACAACCCTGTGTAGGTCTTGGCCTGTTTAAGAATAAGTCTCCATTCCCCCCTATCTTTCGTCCTGGCTTTCGAATTTCTGACCCCTAGATTCCTCAAGTCATCTTCGACTTGAGTTTTAAATCTAGATCTTGGTCTGCCTCTCTTCCTGGTTCCTACTGGCTCTTGATATAAAAGCTGTCTTTGGGGATCTCCAGTATCCATTCTTTCAAGGTGTCCTAGCCACCTTAGTCTATTAATTTTAATAGACCAGACGATGTTGCATTTTTCATAGCATTGATACAACTCAAAGTTGTAGCGCCTTCGTTATATCCCGCTTTCTTGTACTCCTCCGTATATGTGCCTAAGTATTCTTCTTTCAATGCGGCCTAACAGTTCTTCGTCACTTTTTACCATAGTCCATGTCTCTGACGCGTATGTCAGGACAGGTTTAATAAGAGTTTCATATACTAGTATCTTGCTTTTTCTGCTAATTATGTGTGATGTTAAGAGCTGTTTTAGTCCAAAGTAAGCTCTGTTCGCCAAGTATATTCTTCTCTTAATTTCTACGCTTACTAGGTTGCTGTTATTTAGTTGTGTTGCAAGATATATAAACTCCGAGACCCGTTCGAATGTGTATGCTTCTGTCACCAGATCTTGTGGTGCCGCTATTTGTGTGCTGTTTGTGACCTTCATGTATTTTGTTTTGGATACGTTGACCTGCAGTCGCATTGTCTTCGCGGCTTTTTCTAATGTTTCAAAAGCCTGTATCAGGTTCCTTTTTGTCCGTGTTACTATGTCAATGTCATCTGCTTAGGCCAATATCTGTACACTTCTATTGTTGATCGTACCTCTGGCTGTTATGCCCGATTTCTCTATGGCACTTTCTAGCGCTATGTTAAACAAATAGGCACGATATACTGTCTCCCTGGCGTAATCCAATATGTGTTTGAAAAGACCTTGACAGTCTGTTTTGTACCTTGACTTTGCACTCAACTTTCGAAAGAATTGCCTTTATCAATGTTATTAGATGCGACGGAATATCTAGTTCTGCCATGGCATTATAAAGTGCGCTTCTGTCTACACTGTCATAAGCGCTTTTAAAATCTATGAAGAGGTGGTGGGTATCGATTCCATATTCATGTCTTTTCTAAGGTTTGTCTGAGAAGGAAAATCTGATCAATTGTTGACCTTTCTTTTCGGAACCCACATTGGTATTTGCCTATTTTTTCCTCAGTATATACTAGTAAACGATCTTAAAGTATATAAGCCAGTACTTTGTAAGCCGTATTTAAGAGGGTAATGCCTCGATATTTGTCACATATTAGTGGATCCCCTTCCTTGTGTATAGGTATTATAATACCTATTATACATTCCAATCTCGGTAACTATTAGTTTAAATTAAATTTAGAAAATGGCATTGGAAAAGAGTCGGAAGGGCGTTTTTTTAAAAAAAAGTTAAATTACGAGCAATAGTTCCTGAGATACAACCGGTCAAAGTTGACCGGCATTTAAATTTTAATAATTTTTTTATGATACATTAAGAAAAAATGAACTTCACAACAATATAATTTATTATTTATTAGATTTACTTTACAAAATTGACTTAAAAATTATTATTTATTTCATATAGAAAGTATTTTTTTTCAATTTTCGGATAATAATTTGTCTAGGCGTGCTTTCTTTCGCTGTGGACTGGAAGGATCTTCCATTACTTCATCAAAATCTTTATCTTGAAGTTGAAGATTACTCCCCAACACCATTTCCCAGCCCCACTCTTTTGGGTCTAATTTAAAGCCATTGCTGAACTTGATAATAAACCCTAAAGCAGTGCTAAGCGGTTACATATTCGGGTGCACATGAATTGGCTTCCGCTAGCAGGTAATAAACTCTCTATCGAATAAAAGGGTTTGCGTGAATTGGCTCCCGAAGAAATTCTTGGATATTTAGGTAGGTAAATTGGATTTTTCCATCATTCTTTAAATTCGTATACCCCTCGCCACCCTTGCTTGTACTTCATCATATCGTGATAGAAAATGCAAGCTACTGAAATGTTAAGAGAACGGGGAAAACCCATGCTAGTGGCGAACAGTTTTAAAAATAATTTCCACAAGTTGCCATAACATGGTACTTCTGCCTACTCCTCTTCAGCCCTCTATCTTTCTTTTAGTTATTATTTGTATCAGATGATATTTGTCATTTCTCATTATGTGGCCTAGGTACGAGGTCTTTCTTTTCTTAATCGTTTTTATAAGTTCTTTTTTTCTAAACAAATATTTGATCGAGAATGTGTTGTATCTAGTTCAAAATAATTCTAAAATTATCGTTAATGGATAGTTAATATAGATAGGGTAAAAATCTATTCTCTCAGATTCAAATTCAGAAATGTTTGTTCAATTTTTTCACATGCGAAAAATCATGTCATTTTTTCGCTGTATTACTAACTATCATTCTACCACAATTTTACAATTATTTCCCATTCTTCAACCCTTCCTACTCACATTTCAACCCCACTCCATTAGAAATACAGACAGTTGTAAGATAGCAAACAAGAAAGACCTCTCCCTTGCCTGTGGTCTATCGCTGAGAACGGACGCTCTCTCTTCCCTGTTTACTGTCGTTGGTAACAGAGGTGTTCTGTCTACTGTTGACTGCCGCTAACTAATTCTCTCTCTCTTCCGCTTATAGTTACGCGAAAAATACTGCAAATACTGTTTTAAATCGTGTACAGACGCAAATGTGCTCTATCTCGTGATCTCAGTGTTAGTACCGCGATACACGTGTTCAGAAACAGGTAAAGAACGGAGATCTTCCCCTATGAAGAATAACCGCGAGTGAAAGCCTTTAAATACCGCGAATGTGTGTGCAGCAGAAGAATTAGTAAGACTTTGTATGAACTTAATTTGCTATAATGTGTATAACCTTTTACCACATATCCTAATTTATTTGAACCAGCCCTATGTAATACAGTCCTCATACACTGAAATTATACTCATAATTTCACATATGTACACCCCTTTTATACAATGTTTATTGCTTTAAATTACAGTAATTGCTTAAAGTAATAGCTCTCCTACTAAAACAAACGTTTATTCCCCATAACCATTTGTCGTCTGGTGGTCTTGTTTGAATATAATATGCATTCGCAGTTAAGGTACAGAGCAATGAAGACATGACACAGCCTTGTCGGACACCAGATTTTTTCCGTCTAGCTTGATTTTCTGTAGTTCTAACAAAGCCTTCTGGTAGTCGATGAAACAGAGATATACTTTTTTCTGGCGATCGAGGCGTTTTTGAATGAGTGTTTAAATCGCAAACAACGCATCTCTTGTTCCCAAGGCCTTTCTAAATCCAAACTGAGAGTCACTTATGTCTATTTCACATTTTTTATAAATTCGATTGTGTATGATTTTTAAGAATATTTTTAGTTAGAGACTCATTAGGCTAATATAGCTATGAATTCCAGTGTTAGTCTATGTGAACTTTAATTATATGAAACAGGTGGCGAAAGAGTCAGAAACTGCGCTTGGCATCGAAATATTTAAAAGAATCAGACATTTCGTGTAACTTAACATACGTGTTTAGTCTTTCTTTTTGGACTTAGACGACATAGGCGATTGTTTTACTATTGGTATTGGAGCAATCTTATCCAGACATTCAGTAGTTCAAAAATTTGCAGATTTCTTGCTGAAGACGCCAAATTTCTAACTACCATGTGTGCCGAAACTAGTACGTCTCTACAAAGAACGATGAATGCATGCGAGAGTTTCCATTCAAAATTTAATTCTTTGTCTTATACTTGCCACCCGAACATTTTCCAATTTTTGGAGTAAAAGTAAAATTGTAAATAAAATACTATTTCTTGTCTAAGATTATGCCCCTGTGCCAATTTTGATAGCAATTTATAACTATACAGGGAAACTATTAGGAAAAAACGAAAAACAAAAATTAACTTTAACACCCTGTATCTCTTTTCTCAGCAACATTTTATTAAGGCATATTTGGCCCAATAGCCAAATTTTTTGGTCCAAATAACCTGTCCTTAGTCTATGTCCCAATAGTTATGACTCACCCTGTATACACACAATAATCTTAAAAATACCAGATCTGGTAGATTTTGGTATCATCAGTCACCATGGGTTTATCAAACAACTTTACTCATCAGGTCTGTCACCATCTCATGCGTAAGTTTGTGTTTATACTGAAGTAATAGCATATTTAAAAACTATAGCATATGAAGCTTGCTTAAATATGTCATTTATAGAAAATAATCATTAAATAGGTACAGTGTTGAGTTTTTTTTTTCGAATAGTGTATTTTGTAATATGATATAAAGTGATAAAAAGATTTATAATGACAATATCTTACTAATTGAGTCCCAACTTTATAATTAAAAACCACTTTTTTATTTAAACAATAAATCATTTTATGTATGTCGTTCGTCTTCTCCCTTAATTCTATCAAAGAAAAGTATTACACCTGTAGCTTTATGCAACGCAAGATATCTTGTGTAAATATTTGAGGTAAGATGTTACCAAAAGAATGCTTTTAATCTGACAAACGCAGAAAGGCATGAACAATTACGGATATTCCAACAGTTGCTAGAAATGATATCGTACATTCTATAAAAATAAATATTTAAGAATTGCTCTTCTACGAATGTATGTGTAAATACGGATATACGGTATAAGAAACTAAACAGTGCCGATGACAATGTGTCATAGTGTTTTGTGTAGTCAGTGCTGCCAGAAATCAGTTTTAGGTAATATTCTACAATACTTAATATTTTTTAATTAACGCTTTAATATTTCTTATATGGAGTTTTTGTCTATAAAATGGTAATAGTCACTTTAGCCTGTTTATCTTCTTAAACTTCTACATTTGTAAGATAGGTGTACATAATTAGGTATGTTTTGTAGTCTATTGCACCCATCATGTTTTTGAGGCTTGTTATATAGGTTTTTCATTCCTTGTTGGTCTTATCTATCTGTTTTTCCAAAATTTGAAATACTATTGCCTACAAGAAATTGTGAAGAATCACGAAGGGTGACGTAGAAGAGAAATGGGAAGCAATACAAACAGCCATGACGCAAGCGGCTGACCTTAGCATTGAGAAAGCAGAAAAAGAAAAGAGGGAACACTGGTTTGATGAGGAATGTAAAAGAATCCTAGCGCAGAGAAACAACACTAAAATGAAAAATGTTAAAAGTAATACAGACAATAGTGAAGAGCATTATAAAATCAAAGGGAGAGAAGCTAGACAAAAGAAGAGAAAATTACAGGAAAAACAACTAGAAATAATATAAGAGAACTGTGTCCAAAAAAATGATACAAGTGACACAGAATAAAAGCACAATCTTTTGCAGAAATACAGAGATGGTATGTTACTACGGGACAAGACAGAAAAATTAAACAGTTGGGCAAGAGTATTTCGACGAATTATTAAACGATAAAGGCCAAACAGACACAAAAATGTAACAAAAAACACAAGAAGCAAAATTTCCAGAGCAATGGAACACAGCACTCATCTGCCCAATTCACAAGAAAGGTGATAAAAAAGGCTGTGAAAATTACAGAGGTATCGCAGTATTAGAAGTAGTATATAGAATATCAGCAAAAATTATAAGATGTAGAATAAAAACCTACAAAACAGAGATAAGAGGAGAATACCAGGCTGGTTTCAGACAGGGAAAAAACCGACCAAATTTTGATGCTAAAGTTTGAAGCAATGAGATCACTAGGAGGAATATCGGAGAAACTAATGACGCTAACTAATAGAGTCAATAAAGTCATGATAGAAGGAAGTCTTTCAAACCAGTTTAACGTCAATACAGGACTAAAACAGGGAGTAATATACATGACTTGGTATTACTGAGACGTTCAGGAATAGAACTTCGAAAAAGCTCACAAAATTTGATGAGGAAGGTAGAAAAAATTTTCGCGGTGCTGTTTTACAAGTACGATCACTTTAACGAGTAATAACTTTTTATTCCGTTACTGTATATGCCATATATGAGTTAGATCATCAAATCTAGATTTTCATTTAGAATCCGTTCAATTTTGAGGTCTCTATGTTAAGAAACAATTATTGAAATGATTTTAAGAAAACATGCTTTTTTGTTTTCTATTGGTCATAGAAGGTTTTGTTTTTTTTTGGAAAGAGTGTTTTTTCACCACCTTTGTTATAAAAATATCAAAGTTATTATAAATGTTTATAATCTAAAATGTCGGCCCTTTTCTAACTGATTTTTAATCACAAATTTATTAAAATATTGAAGTTTTTTTAATGTACCTTTTGAACGACTGTAAATTCTATAAGAGAAACACTCGCTCATAAATGTTTATTTAGGTGCTGGTATTACTTTTATGCGAAAATAAGTTACATGTAAATTTATCAATTAATATAAATACTGTGTGTGTATGCAATCAAATTACGGTACCTGTGATGTTGATGTAACACTTCTTCTTCTTCCACAGTGCACTGGGGTTGACTCAGATGGGACAGAATCTTCTTAAAGCCGCGTCGTCAGGTTTACACAAAAAAATACTGAAGTGTTTTTGCGCGCTGATTTATACAAAACTGTCACTGTCACTGAAGTGCGTGTCGTCTCGTAGCTTCGCTTCCCTTAACTTAAGTCTCATAGGGAGTTGTGTACAGGGCCTTATTAATTCACGATTATGACATACACACACGTTAATTAAATAATTAAATATAAAAATAAAATAATAAAAATTATTAATAAAAAAAACTAAGAATATGTGTGGAGGGACGTAACACCTTTTACAAAATAGCTCCAGAGTTACTGTTTGAGTTTGAGTCACTGTGCAGTTGTTTAAATAATCTCCCTCCGGGATAAACATATATCTAGCATCATTTATAGGGCAAGTTCAATAGTTTAAATAATTGGCCTCAGGGATAAATAAATTAAATAACTTTTAAAGTATTTGACCGATCGGGGGGAAATTTCGCAAAAATTTAAAAGACGGTAATTCCTCGATGTTCAAATGTATTAATAACATCTTATTTTGTTAATAAAAAAATTAATAAAATTTATAAATTAGTGCAAAAAAAACTGCTTTTTTGCAAATATCTCCGTAAATTATTTATCAATTTTAATTGAAAAAACGGGAAAATAAAGATATTCTTGATATAAATAAATGATATAAATATTGTTTATGTAAAATATAAGGGAAAAAACTTATAGACAAATAATCAAATTGTGACCATAAATTATTGTTTAAAAAAAACGCAAGGTAAAAATACGAGTACCTTTTCATATATTCGTCATCTAGTAACCCCCACCTATGTCTTAAAAGCTTCAGATATCTGCGAAACATTTTTCAACCTTTTTTTTTAGTCAGACTGGGCTATTAATGATGTATAATAGTTCATTAATGGTAAAGCAGGCATCTCAATGATTGTTTTTAGTGACCCCGTATATTATCAAAAATTTTATAGTCCAGTCAGTTGTTATGAATTCCTTAACCATACGTTTTCCACCATACTTTTTTCGTTATGTTTTCACTCTTCATTAATCGATATCCCCTTTTTTAAATCAAATAAACTTGGAACTGAGCCAGTCATTCTGGATATTCCCGTAACGTTTTTTATATATCGACTGTTGAAATATTTCAAGTGAAAACAATTCTTAGTAACGTGTAAAGAATAATAAAGCATAATATTGCTAAGCTCATCATGCCAATTTCATCTGTATATTTTCTCTGAATCATTTATTATACACATAGGTTTTAGGGAATTCGGAAATTCTGGGATATTTACGAGACTGTATATACATTATTTTTCGCTCTATGCGGAAAACAGATTTCAGTGAGTGGTTGTACAATTCGGTTTAACTTTTTGATGAGTGGACATTAATGCTATCCTTTTTTTCGAGACAGTGAAAAAAGTTTCTTTTAACATCAACTACATATACGATCGTGTAAGTGTTTTTTTAATTTGATATTTTTTATCTGTACAAACTTAACGCATTTATTTTTCTGTGAGTTTATTTAAATGTGTAGAGTATTAGATTAAATTGTAATAGTTCTGATTGTATTAGCATTTATTAATTAAATTCCGTCTTCTTTCTTCTCATATTTTCTGTGATTCTCTGTTATATTCCATTAAAGTTTTCTGTCTTCTTTTCATTTATATATCGTATTTATTTAGCACTCGATACCCCAAGAGTGTATTCTACGTATCATACATACAAATGGTGCTGTGAGTTCGAGTCTTAGCACATTCAACATAACGTGTATAAGGGCTGTATTCCGTTGAAAAGTTACAATTAGGGTCTCATTTTTCAGAGGACGCAATTTTATTTTTTTGATGTATACGGAGGTTAGTATAAGCTTAAGTTTAAGTTTGTGGGGTCGCTAACCTTGTCTCCAGGCCGCCATCTTAGAAAAAGGGGTGGAAAAGGTTTTCGCGCTGTATTTCGTAAACTAGCAACTCTACAGAAAATATCTTTAGTCATTATTTGTAGAAAATTAAATTGTCTACAACTTTATTGCCATTACTTTTTATCGTAAAATGGAAAATAAAAAAGTTATAATCAAAAATATCTGAAAATTTTTGAAGGCATTTTCTTTTGGGCGTTATAATTTTGTTTGACAATTTTACAATAAACTGACATCAGAGCAATTTTATAGAGGATTTCTCAACGAATAATGTTCTGTTGACCGGGTTCTTGAATACCCGTAAGAATACGATCAAAAGAACCTATTTAGGCTTAGTAGTTTTGTCTCATAAAAAAGATCATCTATAAAAAAAATGATCATCATGATCTGCAATCAGCTGCAATTATTTTGGAAGACATCCGTTAACAGCCTTATAAATCGAACCAGTATTCACCTTCAAATGATTTTTTTAAAGGACGTTCATACTTCAATTCCTAAGACTGTATCCGTTTTATTATCAGGAATTATATGCCAATCAAAACGTTCAGTCAAGTCGTTGCTTGCATCACAAGCAAAGTGTATATCGGCTGCACACTTCATCATTGCAGCAACTCGACCTGCTTCATTTATTTCTCCCCTGCTACTTGGGGTTGGATCTTTTTTATATAAAAAATATGGTTCCAGTAATTTTATTAATGTTCTTTCATCATTAGGCTTCTCCGCATCTTATAATTCTATCTCATTGTTTGAAGATTCCTGTGCATTTCGCCCAGCACGTAATAGTTTACACAATACAATTGATGGTAAAAATACTTTTCATGCGGTGGGTGGTATTCAATGTGTTACACCTTATGGCAATTTCGAAGCTGATAACAGTTTACCACGTGTCTTCAAAAGAATACCAGCTTCAGCTAAATCTACTTAAGGGTTAATTCCCCTTAAGTCCTACTCAAAAGGCAAAATAATTGGAGTGGGTAAAATAGATTTTTCATGAATTGAAAGTATCACATCACCGACCAACAGAATTGCCCCTAGGTCTAGTAATTTAATGTGGCTGTATGGTGAATGGTCTTGCACTTTAAATATCAGCGGAAGGACTACCTTTATGATTGAAGCAACTGCTGCTAAGAACCCAGAGAAGTAGAGTTTTATGTTTGCAATTTATAAACGCTCCTTTAACAGATTATGACACAATTTTAACAGAACTTCTACATTCGAATTGAAAAATGTAAAGCTTCCAATCAAGATTCGTGTATTGTAACATTTGATCAACAGCTATATTGGAAACAGCTCGAGGCTTAGTGGGGATACCACTTAAAAAAACGCACCTCCAGACACTACCTTATACAAGAAATATATTATAGAAAACTAAGCCTAATGGTCATGTTCACGATAATATCAATCCAGGACCAAACTTGAATTCAATGCATGATCCAGAACCGAACTTGGATCCACAACGTAGTGAAGATCGAGTACCGAATATAGAACCAAATTGGGGTCCCAGTAGTAGGTAATTATAAGCTAATAGCACCTTTTTCTATTCCGTCAGGAGTAAATGATGAAGTAGCTGCAATGTTGGAAAATGGTACGCCTGGAGACTTTTTTGATGCTGTGGTCACTGAAAGAGTAATTGAGTATTTCAAAAATCTAGCATATATAGATTGAATAGAAAGGATGCGACGACTGAGCTCGGAGAGAATCCACGTTCAATTTTCTTTTCTTACTCATTTTGTCATATAGCAAATCTTCACCCTTTAGAATAGATAGCCTTTGATAAAAAATACTTGTCTTGACTGGTGAATTTTAATTACAATATAGTATTTCTTCTTTTTGTTACAGACGCAAAAATGTGGGACCGTTTTTTCGGAGCGCACGGGGAGTTTTGTGCTACGCACCCGTGGGAAGTCATCGTAGCCACATTAACATTAACAGTATGTATGTGGACAGTAGACCAGCAACATCCAGCACCCCCACTAAAACATACTTTCAGGTTTTGCACGAAATGTCCAAATGAGGTAAGTGACAAAATTAATTATTTAGACCAATCAACAATGAATAAAAGACCATTTAGCTGTGATTCTATTATATATCATATTGTGTCAAATAACGTAAACATTGATTAAATTGTAACGTTTATATCATATGAGTCGCAAACCAAATTATTTTCATTTCGTCATTCATACGTGTGTAGGTCTAGTGGGGTATTTGCTATTAGAACGGTGGTTTCCGTATACCTGATGTTATTTATCATAGTTCTGTTGATCTTGATTCGGTTGGATGGTATTTCACCGGAGTTATATATCTTATCGAATAGAGAATAGATGTTATTAAGTGTAGGCTTTTACTTTGATGCTGTCGGGACCAGTAGATTTTTCGTTTTTTGTGTTTTTCAATGTATTCTTTAAATGTCGTAAGTTTATCCTCTGTCCCTATAATTATTTCGTTATTATTAATTCTTAAGATTGTTTCTTTTATTAAATAGACTAGTGGAATAATTTAACCAGGCACTTATTATGGAAGAAGAAAAAGAAAACCTGGAAGACGAAAGAGATGAAGTAAGTGGAGTAGACGAGTGGGAAGAGGAACTACCCACGATTCTTGAAGTTAAAGATGCAGTTAAAAAACTAGCCAGAAACAGATATGGAGAAGACGATACAACTTAGAACTTCATAAAATATACCAGGAACCTGATAAGAACCTGATTAAGATAGGACGTCTGAGAACAAAAAAAAAACAGCTAGAAAAACGCTCCTTGATAGACCCATTGGTCATAGAAGGAGAGGAATACCCAGAATAAGGTTCCTTGATAACATCGATGAAGACATGAGAAATATGGGAATACGTGCTTGATGGAGAAACGCGATGGATAGGGAATGGAGAGAAATTCTTGATAACATGAATTCTTTTGATGATGAAAATTGTTTTTTGGTTCTTTTTATATCTGCATGTCATTTCTTTTACTTTGTTGTTAACTTTAAGGGTATCATATCTTTCCTCAAGTTGTTCGATTGCTCCTCAAGTTGAGTGATTTTTTCAAATGATTTTATTGAACTTCTTGTTTTAGTTACGTTTGTTGTATGATTTCGCCTTATATTCGTCAGTTTTATGATTTCTATGATAGCTTCTTTTTGTATCTTGGTTATTTTTGTTTTTAAAACATTCCATCTTTCTTCAACGTCTTCATTTCATACCTCTTTCTTTCTTTGGGTATTTTTTGTTGTGCAATATCTATTCTTCTTGCCACTTTTACTCATTCGACATTCAGAAACTTCTTGAGACTAAGACCATGACAGTTGGATTGTGGTCACTACAAATGTGTGTACATCGATAGACGATTTTTATGGATTTTAAATACTTCTTAAACTACAGGTCGAATAGATTGAAGTCAATTTGATTCCTAACGATTCTTTCTTCTCAGTATACAGAAAACGTCAATTTATATGACCGTCTGGGATGTTGCTTAAAAAAGGTGTTGATTAAAACCTGTAGAAATTCTACAGGTCTACACAAAATTCCAGTCCACTATTGTTTCTTGTACCGAGACCTTATGCCACTGTATTGTCTTCTTCACCACCAGTTCCAATTTTGGCTTTAAAGTCTCCGATGGTCATTGTTACCTCCATATCTTTTCCAATAGCATTAGTTTATATATTTCATTAAATATCTCTTCGATTTCTTGATCTGACTTTGAGCGTCATGCGACTTTGTCGTTTACTGGAGCATAAATCTGGGTATTCGTAGTTTCAGTAGTGCTATTTTATCGTTCAGAGGGACGAAGTCTATAACATACTGTGCTATTCTGTTCGAAACCAGTATTGTTGTTCCATATTGATGTCCTGGGTCGGTTTCTTGGGAATAATAAATGTAAATTCCTTTTTTTTTTGGTTTCCTGAGCAACGCTCATATTACCTCACTCTGGCCCAGTATGTTTATCTATGTATTCTGTCCATCTTAGCTTCCGCGTTTGCTAATTTTCTTTGAACGCATACTCTGCATACATTCTAGGTTGCAATACGTAGGTACTGTCAACCCACTGGTAACCTATAGCTTAGCCTTAGAAAATTCCTGCCAAAAACTAATACTGTTTTTAATTTTAAAAAATTGTAAAACTGTATACAAATTTAACATTTTTATTAAGTAAAAATTACATTAACGATGGTCCTGAACTATAAATTTCAAAATCAAGATATCTTTGACCTCTTAATGATCTTTTGAAATATTAATTTAGGTAATATTTAAAATAAATGTTTGTTTTAATCATTGTTTAAAAAATTATCATTTAAACAGTTCATCAAATACTTTTGAAAAAGTCATTAAATGTACCTATAGTTTACGACCAATATTTTATTTTATTATGAATTAGTCCCTATATACTAGGGTGGATTTAGGTGAATTCTATGCACTTTTCGTACATATACGTCTACAGAAAAGTTGTTAAAAATTAAATTTTCTATCTAAATGTCAGCTTTTAAAGTCAAAAATATTTTTTTTTACAAAAATATGTTCAAAAAACGAACCAAAAAAACACGTTTTTTTTTGCCCCATAACTGTTGTCCACTCTGGTACAGGTATAGGCATTGCTTAACAGAATTAAAATTTAAGTGTAGTGTAGGACTTACAGAATTTAAGTTATTAAAATATATTACTTTTGTTTTGTCTATATTTAAAATTAGGTTAGTATATCGATACTAACTATTAATCGAGCTAAAAAATGATTACAAATAGATGCCAATTGCTCGTAGGTTTGTTCTGAGACCACAAGAGAAGTATCATCTGCAAATAACGTCAGATCCATTAATAAATAACACAAAAATCAAAGGCCCTAATACAGAGCCCTGCGGAACTCCGTGTGATTAATCACACGGTCCTCAGAGATAGCTTCACTGATTTTAACATAAACTATCATATCTGATAAATAACAACTGATTAACCAATCTAAAAATATGTCTCGAAAACCATTATTATACAGTTTATCACTAACAAACCGGCTATCAAGAGAATCAATGTTCAATCAACATCTTTAATGTTATCATCATCTTTAAACTCATGCCAAAACTCTTGAGAATTGTCGGAATCCATATAAGGTGAAGATGCAGGTTGCAAATCTGTGCTGCTTGACGAAGTTGATCTTTTTTTTATTTCTTTTAGCTGGTTTTCGTAGTGTTGATTTGTTGTAGAGTTTTTACTGCTTCTTCTGAGGTTAATATTTCAGAACCAGGACATACTCGGGACTTTTTTGTTGTCTCCGGCTTAGGAGCTTGACGAACTACTGACAGTAACAAGTTATCAAATGATACGTTAACACCAGGTTCTTTTGTAGCACTTCTTTTGATGTAGAAGACACTGTAGTGTCATCTGCTATCGAATTCCCGTTAACACTGATAGTACTTAGAGAATCGTTTCATCTTTTTAGTGTTTCTGGAGGGAAAGCTTCATCTAGTATATCAATATATCAACTTTTCATCCCACTTAAGTTTAAATAATCGAAAAACAGACAGATCTAATGGTTGCAAAAGATGACTGCTGTGTGGTGGTAGTTTTAATATAGGTATATTGTTCTCGATCGCTGCTTTAAGTATTTCCAAGCTTATATGGGTTAAGTGACCATCATAAATGATTAAAACGGGACGTTCTAGTCTACTGCTGGAATCAAAGTTTTCCGGAAGTAGTTTGTAAAAATATTACTCTCCATTCAGCCTTTCTTACTGGCAGCATAAACGGTACCCTGAAAATCTGCTTTGGGAGGTCCCACAAATGCTTGCCTTTAAATATTATTAATACCGCCAGCTGCGTTGCACATTAAAAGAATAGCTATGTTTTCTTTACCTGGGGAACTTACTGTTCTCGAAAAAGCTTTGTTGACGACACCAATTATTTTAGATTTTCTCGGATCTATACTTAGGCTGCTTTCATCTAAGTTCCATACTCTACGAGGCTTATCAAGAAGCTCAAGCTCGGTCATAGTTTTTTCCAGCAGGTCAAAATATGCATAGATTATGAATGGGTCTAATGCTTTCTTCCTAGCATATTCTACATTTTGTGGGATTCTTAGACTCATATTATGACACTTCTTAAAGTTAAGGAACCAATTCTCTCCAGGTATACCAAAATTTGTTTTCATTTTTTTTTCAGTTACAAATTTTGCAACTACTTTAAACACCTCTTTCCTAGACCAACCGAATTCACACTTTTCTAGAATCTTTAAACCATTGGGCCAATGTTAATTCTTCTGTAATTTGAATATTTATTGGGCGTCCTTTGTTAGCTTGTTTTGCTCCCCGGATTCCTCGAATTCAACTGTATAGTGTTATATACGGTATATTGAATTGTTTGCAAGCGCCATTGTGTTCGTCCTGCATTTAGTTTCAATATTCCTAAATTCAAGTGTTCTTTCTTGTATTTTGCATCAGATGCACTCCTTTTTTATGTATGTATGCACCATGATGAATCTTAAACAACGGGGCAAATGTATTACATATCACAATTACCCCGTATTCTTGTTTCACATTTTCCCCAAAAAGCATTTTTTTATGGGCCAATGTGATACACCAACAAAAAGAACCACTTGATAATATTTTTGTCGTAAAAACTTACATACGCACATTATAATTATGAAGAAAAAGTTACGAAATATGTAAAGTTAAATAACACTATTCAATTTTGGCGTTAACTTAATTACTATTTAAATGGGAATAAGCCACAATTAAAGGTTAAAATACGTTTATTGACGTTTCAATTTCCACTTCGGAAATCGAAATTGAAATTGAAACGTCAATAAACGTATTTTAACCTTTAATTGTGGCTTATTCCCATTTAAATAGTAATTAATTTAAAATGCCACAAGAAAATAGCTTCAGAACAATATTTGGCGTTAACGTTTTAGTTTCGGCAACTGTGTGAGAGCGTAGAACTAGCCTAAGAATGGTTTTTATACTGACTGAAATTGCAATTATTATTAAAAATAATTTGTATTTGACTCGATTTCCAACTCAATTTGTTTAATTTATTGAAAACGATTTAGGAAATTATTGTTGTTTAAAAAAATTTATTAAAATTTTATAAAAGGTATATAATTAAATACCTTTTATAAAGGATTTTAATAAATTTTTTGTGATACATGGTATACAGCCAACTACAGGAACTTAGTTTCCTTGTGGATATTGTTGTTTACTCCCATAAAATATAGTAGTAGTAAGCCTAAGAATATGAATCCTGCTTAAAATGAGAATAATATTATCTTTGAATATTTTCAAAAGTTAAGTAAATTAAAAAGCTGAAAATTTTTTAATATAAATTATGATACAAGAAGGAAACATATGCATTGGCCCTTTAGTATCCATTTTCCGTTTTAGGTATAAAAATTATTTGTTAACTGTTAATACTCGTTACTTTGTATTAATTTCGGGTTACACGATAAATCCTGACGGTATATTCATGGCAAATAAGATTAACAAAAAGGTTGTTTATGGCAAATTCGAAAACTGCGTTATTTTTGGAATTTGTATATTTAAGATTTGGTTTTGAATGATCGTCGGTTTTCAACAAGCCTGTAAGGAACATAAGACTTATATTTCAATGTCTCTTTTATATAGATTGTCTTTAAGAGAGCAATGGATAATGTTTTATTAGCTTATTATATTTCATTCCGTTCTTAAAGGCCAGAAAAATATAGCATTCAAATTAAAAGGGCATAACTTATTCAATAAATAACTATTTTTATAATAGTTATTTATCAATCAAAACAATATACAATATTTGTAACCGTTTTTAGATTAATCTTATAACAACAGTATTCTAATCCAAGAAGTTTTTAGTAAAACATTCAAACTGTCGATTTTGACGAGCAAGTAAAAAACCACTTGTATCAGTTAAAAAGGGTAAAACAGTAGGCTTTGAAAAAATGATTTCATTTGAATTGAATGTTTTCTTATTATTACCTTTTTAATCGGTCTGTGTGGCTTGTCTTTAATTTTAAATAGATTTTTCTGTAGAAAAATTAACATATACGATCTGTGTATCAGGAAATAGTTTGAGAAATTGCCTGCTTTAATCCAGAATATATCAACAGCCATATCCTGAACGTAGGAAGGCAAATGTAAGAGCTTTTGAAAAATTAGTGAATCGTTTTGTTCGCACTGGGTCAATTACATATGAAAAAATGAGAGAGGATGAGAGGATGTAACTACTCGTGCATCATTTTGTGACAAAAATGTATAAAGTTAATTTATCTGAAAACTGCAAGAGATATGTATAGGGAATACGGATACAGATCAATAGTGAAAAACGTATTCTTCTAAAATAATGAATCACATACAGGGTGTGCCATTTGAAAAAAAAAGGAATTAGGCGAAAATTTAGGATGCCGGTTTTATGCCAATTTTGATAGCACCCTGTATAATGGAAATAATGGAAAAGGCAACTTTACATTGTAAACGATAAAGCTGTATGTGCTTAATAAGTTCTTAAGGAATTTAATTTTTTTATTGAAATTCCATTAGAGGATTGAACTTTATATAGTAATATAGAAAAGTGTAATTTTAAATTAATTTTAATTTAAATTTAAAAGAATAAACCAAGAACGCCAACTTTTCGAAACCATCAAGAAAAGGAAAACGGCGTATCTAGGTCACATCATGCGAAATGAAAAATACCAGTTCCTCCAACTTATAATCGAGGGTAAAATTGAAGGCAAGAGAGGAATGGGACGCAAGAAAATGTCCTGGCTCCGAAACATAAGGCAATGGACAGGGATTAACGACATACAATCTCTGATACATATTGCAAGAAATAGAGAATTAATGGAAAATGTGATCGCTAACATCCATTAGTGGATTTGCATCTAAAGAAGAAGAAGAAGTAATTTTCATATGAAAACCATTATAACTGAAAAACGGTTCACAATATTTATAGGGAAGTATGAACAAAAAATGTTCAGAATAAAATAATGTTCAGTGAATATTTGTAAAATTAAAAAATATAACGGGTGTCCTATTAAAAAAACAAAGTTATGATGAAGATGCAAATATTTTCATTAAACAGTTCACTCTTCAAAACCCCTTCTATCAAATTATCATGATTCAATTACCTTTAGTTCTCGAGATATTTCTAATTGGCCATTTATCTGCCGCACTCTGTATAAAAGGGGGCCCTTTGCACCAGAAGCATCCAACAACGCCAGATGATCTGAAAAATAGATTTTTAGGTAGTCAATCCACGTATCCTTTCCTATGTGTTTTGGTTCTATTAGTTCCTTTACCTCCTTTCTTTGACCTCTTATGAAGAGCCATATTTCCTTTTGCAGAGCATAAAAATCATGTTCCATTTCTTTCGAAAAGCGTTCCCAGTGATCAATTAACCAATTGATTTCTTTTGTCTTAGTTGTATTTGGTTTCTTTTTTTGCTGATGTGTTCTTTCAGACACGGGATTTGGTCCAGGTGTAGCCCAACGTATTTCGTTGTTTTAGTTCTGGGTATTTCCTCATTGTTGATATATATGGGTGGTGCTGTTTTTTGTCGTAAACTGAAAGTAATGTGGGTTGACTTGCTTTCATTTATTTTTATTTTCCATTGTTCCAGTCAGTTTTCAAGCTCATTCAAATAGTCTTGGAGTTTTTGTGTAGATATGTCGATGTGTTTATGACTTGTGAGTGCTACTGTGTCATCTACAAATGTGCAAATTGTTACTTTATTTGAGGTTGGCAGATCAGACGTATATAATAAATAATAGAGGTACCAGGACGCTGTCTTTCGGAATTTCCTCCTTAATGGATCGATGCATTTTGGATATGCATCCATTTACGTTTGTTCTGATCTGTCGGTTTTCCAAGTATGATGTAAGTATTCAAAAGAATCGTGATAATATTTGTTTAATTTTATAAAGAAGTCCTTTATGCCAAACCTTATCAAAAGCTTGACTTACATCTAGTGATACCACTGGGCACTGGGCAATTTTCCCTTCCTTCTAATGCGGAGTTGATTTTATAGGTTATTCGAAAGTGTTTCTAGTAATTTGGAGATTGTTAATAACAGACTGATAGGTCGATAAGATGAGACTTCACTGGGATCCTTTCCTGGTTTTGGGAGTAAAAGTATTTCTGTAATTTTTAGATTGTTAGGCAAACAATTACATCTTAATATTGCGTTAAATATATATGTAAGGATTACTATACCCTTTTTGGACAATTCTTTTAGCATTTTTGGTGTTATTAAGTCAACTCCTGGTGACTTTTTGATAGTTGGTCTGAAGATTTCTTCATTAAGTTCATTTGGCGTTGTTAGTCTTATTGGCTTTACTGATGGTTGTTCTGAATTTACATAATTATCTTGATCTTCTTTATTGTTGTGTGTTTGGAATATTGTTATTAAATGTTCAGCAACTAACTCTGATTTTTCTTTATCGCTTTTTGCCCATTAGTTATGTGTGCGTCTGTGGTTTTTCGTACAGATGGTGATGTTTTTTTAGGTTTTAAGTACGATTTGATTGGTTTCCATATTGACTGGTCGTATCTATTAAGTTGTGTTACGTATTTTTAGACTGATTCTTGTCTTACAATCTTTAGTTGTGTTGTGTTTTTCATTTATTAGTTAAGCGATTTTAAAACATTTTATCAGCTGGATTTCGACTTGGTTGCCATTTGGCTCTTGCTCTTCTTTTTTTAACAATGAGCTTTTTAATTTCTAGTGGAATATTTATTCTCTCACCGATTTTATTTTACCTGCATCGTTCGGTGTTGCTTCTTTTGCAGCGTTTTGCAATAATATCATAAGGTTGTTTGTAGCTGCTTCTATTTCTGGAGGGCTTTTTAGTCTTACGTATAATTTAATGTTTTCATCCAGCATTTTTCGGTAAAGGTTCCAATATGTTCTAGGTCCATGCAGTTTTGGAGTAGGTTGTTTGTTAATTACGCAGGTGCTAATTGTTGCAATAATGGGTGAATGATCTGACAATAGGTCGTAACTGGGAACTATGGCAATATCTATTCCTTTTATGGTGCAAAAATCTAAGAGGTCTGGTCTTTCTGAGGTCCGTTGGCCAGTACTTTCTATCTAATACTGCTTTTTTTGCTTAAGTATCTCTTAACCCTCGTCTCTAGTACAGTGGCGCACCTAAAATTTTCCTGGTGGGGGGTTGGTTGGGCACCGAAATTTTTTTATGCTACCTCCATTAGTCCTTAAAATTGGGGTTTTAGTTTAATTCAAAGTACTAAAGATAGCAGTGCCAAAGATTGAGGTATCTGTTATCCTGCCTACCAATTAAAACCGCCCTCCCCTACTTGTGCGCAGTTGACTATCGCAAGTACCGTACTCCGAAAGTGGGATGGCCACTGTAAGGCTGACGACATTTTTGGAACACTCCCTTCCCTTATCTAGATTTTATCCCTGTCGTTGTTCCGGTTGGTGTTTCTCTTCTTCTTCTTTTTTTTAATTACTCTTCGGATGTAATTGTGAAGACTATTCCATCCCTCCTTACTTCCCGTCATCTTCACGATCATCTCTATCACAGTCACAGGGTTCATACCTATTTCTCTATACATTCTGTTTCTCTCCACTGTACATCTATTACACTCCAGCATTGTGTGCGTAAAAATGTCAGAATATTCGCAGTATAGTCATTTATCTGTATCTGTCTTTCTGAACCTATGAAGATACGCCCTAAAACAGACAATCTACCCAGTTCCTTAGGCTCGGGGTCACCATCTTGGTCCACTGAGCAACATCTTCCGTATTGTTCCACTCTTCTTGTCATCTTTCCATTGATCTTTCCCTTTCTTCTTTTTTATGGCTGTTGTCAAATGGTCCCTTCTCTCATAGAGATGTATCCTTTCCACTGCTAATACTTACAGAGAAACACAACCCGTGATAGTCCACAAAGCCGCCGCAGATACAGTTGTGTAGGCGCATGCTACTCGCAACAGACTGGTTCTGTCTGCTCTTATCATATCTGTACAGGTCGTTACAGGTAATTTAATTATTAAATTAGCGTTTTGAATAATAAGATTTCGGCGTGACATGCTGAAATTCCTTTTCGCTCCGGCCGGTTTTCCTCACCACTTTTTTTTCTTCGCCACTTTTTAAGGTCACGAGCCGCCACTGCAAATAGAGTAAACTTACTTTTCTGTTGCTTCTATCACGTGCTCAGAAAGTGTCCAATTTTTACTATTATAAAGGAATACATTAAAAATATGATTATGCATTGGGTAACGTTTGTGTTGTTATTTAATACCTAATGGTGTAGGTAGTGTTTTTAGACATCATTCATCCGGTGGGCTAGAATTACCTATTATTTATCCTGTATACTTTTTAATATTTGGGAAGATATCCAACACAGCGACTAGGTCATTATAATAATCAATATTCACAATATTGCAA
Organism: Diabrotica undecimpunctata; assembly: GCF_040954645.1. NCBI lineage: Eukaryota > Metazoa > Arthropoda > Insecta > Coleoptera > Chrysomelidae > Diabrotica > Diabrotica undecimpunctata. The sequence goes on from NC_092812.1 coordinate 58,143,111, forward strand.
TTAACATTATTACAAAGTAAAGTTTTCTCCATATTTATTGTCGTTACATAAGAAACGAAAATAAAGTTATATCATATAAATACAAAATTTGCCCATAAATTATTCATTTACCAAATTCACGCAGTTTAGTGATTTACGATGTTGCAGATTTTAAGTATTGTAAATAGCGAACAGATGTCCTTCATCTAAACAGGAGGGGATTATCTGGTCAATAGTCGCTATTAAAATAGTTCACTATCAAAACATAGTCACGAATAGCTGAATTAGCTGGTGAATGTCTAAATTTGATTATAGCGTTAAAAAGGATTTGTTTTTAAAATTTTTGGAAGATGGCTCTCTAGTTTTCTGTAATAAAAATGCTGAATTAACTATTTTACTCTAACTTTAGAATAACGGTTGTTTCTCTTCTTCTTCTTTTCTTAACTCATGTTACCACCTAGGGTGTCAGAGTTTTGTTGTGTTATACTAGTAATTTAATCTGTTGTTTATTTCCTTCTTTCCGTATTTGTAAAAAATAATTTGTAAAATAATAAAAAAATAAAAATCATTGGTTTGACGATGCAACAAAAGAAATCAAGCCTACAGAAAGATGCTTACCCGACGAACTAGAACACGTGTAGATAATTACCAGAAGAAAAGAGGATACACAAAAGAAAAAAACGAAACCACTTAAATAAGGAACTTAAATATATAGAAAACCTTAACAGAGAGAAAAAATTCCGAGCATTCTATACTAAAACAATTTTTAATTGAAGGTGATTACTTGGCAACATCGCACTTAATGAAGCCCTTAACGATAACTTTTCAACGAAATCATATTCCACTTATCAATTTTGCAGAGGCGTACCAAAAAAAATTTAATTATTTATTTAAACACATATAATAAGTAATTACGTAAAAATTAAATCTAAGACCGATATAATTATTAAATTATCATGTGTCTTTTGACAGGTATCTTATAGTTGTCTAACAAATTAAAGTAAAATTTTATTCTTATTAGGGAGTACCTAATACAGAACTTCAAAAAACAGAAAACTTTGGAAAATACTTATTTTTTCATTAGGCTAAACAATCTGAAATTTTAATATACGATCTCGTCATTACACATCATTCTCTATTTATAGAATTGCTGTGTGCTGTAAACGTTATATTTGTTTTTTTTTATCTTAATTTGAAAGTTTCATTGTGTTTATTTATTTATATAAATATAAAAATATATTATGAAGTTCATATAAATTAAAATGAAGTAAGCTAAACTATTATCATGTGTATGCTTGTATTTGTATGTCCCAGAGAAGAAAGTTTGGCGGTGGTGGTGTCATGGTTTGTGCTGGAATCTCATTTGAAGCTCGAACTGAACTTATTTCCATCAATGGCCCCCTGAATGTTCACCGGTATATAGAGGATATTTTGAAAAAAGCAGTAGTTCTATTTGGTCCATTTGTATGCATTATAATGCATACTACAAGAATCGTGACAAATTACTTGGAGGAAGTAGGAATTAATACTCTAGAATGGCCAGCCTGCAGCCCTGATCTGAATATCATCGAACATCTTTGGGGGGACCTTCATCGTAGGGTTAGAAGTCAATCAGGCCAGCCAGAAAGTCTTGCAAAACTTCAAAACATGCTTTGTAAAGAATATAAACGTATTCCTCAAGTTTTTATTCAAAATTTGTTTCTTTTCCTTACAAAGCGTTACAAAATAATTCAAGTTAACCACAAGCTAATACAGAAGTCAAAATGGTGACCTACTACCAACAAGAAAAGATGTATTGAATAGAAGGGTGGAATACTTTAACCAGGTACTTAATATACAGAAAGAAGAAGAAAACCTGGAAGATGAAAGAGATGAGGTAAGCGGAACAGACGAGATTAAAGAGGAACCACCAAGTTAAGCGAAACAAATCATCTAGAATAGCTCATAAAAGAAATATGGACACAAAAATCGCTCCCCAGTGATTGGAATATTGGAATACTTTGCACCATACACAAAAAAGAAGATATCCTTGAATGTTCTAACCACAGAGGCATTACACTTCTAAATGCAGCGTATAAAATATTTTCCACAATACTATGCCACCGTATAGGACCATATGCAGAAAGAATAGTAGGAAAATACCAGACTGGTTTCAGAGGTGGTAAATCGATAATTCATTAGATTGATGATAATGATACTCTTTCCAGACTTTTACCATTCCGTGTTGTTTATGGTTTATGTTGTATCTTGGTATTACCATCTTTTATGCCACATATTTCTGTTCTCTTCTGCTCTCATAATGCTTTGATCTTATTCCAAAATGATCTACTGTCATTTTTATAATCTTCATCTAAAATATTCCCAAATTAGTTAATAGTTCTTTGTCCCTTGGATCCCTTGTTTGCACGTATCTTTTCCATGCTTCTTGTTTATCAGTGATAACCTATATGGTTCGTTTTTTCTTTTAATTTTTTCTATTTTTCATCTCATTAATATTTTCGTCTAGTTTCTAGTCTTTTTTAACCGATTTGTAATTATGTAGGATCTGTTTTATTTATTTTATTTTAGTAGGTTATTGTTTATTTTGTTTATATATAGTTTTCTTATGTTATCTGGTGTTTCTATTATTTCCTTCGAAATACATCGGATGAAACAAGCCACCCAGGCTGGCTAATGTCGGCGAGGTTGCCAACTCTACGCGTGGATGCCCAAGCTAAGCGACGGCGGTGTTGCCAACTATACAGTGGCAATCAAACGTAGGAAAAGGCTTTTAAAAGTTAATATATTTAAAATTTATGTGATTAAAATTTAAAAATATTTTTGGCGGTCCAGTTTTCGACCTTTCGGTCCGGAGTAGAACCGCGGTCCGCCGTTTGCCGACCGTTGCCATAACAGATAAAACAGAAGCCATTAATTTAAAAAGAAGAAGATATAAACATATCAATAAATAGTTTTCAAACAATTTTAAACCCCTCAAGTGTATGTATACAACATAATCGTTATATTTGAACAAATTATTCAGCAGAATACTAGAGAGAAATTTTGAAATATTTTATGCTATTGAATTCATTGAAGTCTCTGTAGAATGAAAAGACATCTACCATTAAATATTACGGATATTTGTTTTTTTATTAATTTGGTAAATGATTGTATGATGTACTGAGTTAGTAGGATCTCTAGATACGCGTATTAATAGTTAGAAGTTAAGAGAAAGTTTGAAATTCTTGAGGTATTGCTACATTGGATTTATTTTTAAACGAACCGCTGTTGCTTTTAAATAAAAAATTTAGATGTGCTATTGTTATGAAACTTGTTTATGATTTTTCTTTTATTTTCTTAAAACTAGTATTAAAATTACACATTTTTAATTTCGTTAAAAACAATTAAATTAAAATGAAAAAGTTTTCGGTAATATTTTTACAAACAATTTTATTCCTAAAGGCTAAAACATTGTTGCTTAATTAAAATCTGAATAGGTCTGTTTATTCCCCAACTTATTGTTTATTATTATTAATTATTTCCTGCATACTTAGTCTTAGGCATACTTAGTCATACATGTCTTTTTCAACATCCTTCTTCCACCTGGTTTTCGGTCTGCCTTTCTTCCTTTTCCCTCCTATTCCTCCCATTAGCATTCTTTTTGGCAGTCTCGTGTTTTCCATCCTTTGGATGTGTCCCAACCATCTCAGTCTTTGTGACTTTATGATCCCTACGATATTCGGCTCTCCATACATCTCCTCTAATTCCATATTTGGTCTTTTTATCCATATACCATTCCATAATTTACCTCCAAATATTTTCCTGAGGACTTTTCTTTCCCAGACTTGCAGCAAGACTTGCTCGGATTTGTTCATTGTCCATGTTTCACTGGCATATAATACTGTCTTTATATATTTGGTCTTATTACTGTCTTATATATTCTTATCTTAGCCCTTCTAGATATGTTTTTGCTTCTTAATAAATTGTTTAGTGCAAAAATACAACGGTTACCGGCCATAATTCTCGCTTGGATTTCTTCCTTCATATTTGGTCTTCTCGTGAATGTCGCTCCTAAATACTGGAATATTTCTACTTCTTCGAATTTATATGTTTTTTCATCTGTTATTACTGTCAGATATTGTTCTTGTAGGTAATCTCTTTCAGTCCATTCCATATATTTGGTCTTTTCTTCATTTATGTACATCCCTTTCTTTCTCGCTTTCATTTCTAATCTTTTTATTATTTCTTTTAATTCTTGCTTACTTCTGGCTATCAGTACAATGTCGTCAGCGAATGCTAAGCATTGGTGTTTTCTTTGATATATAAGTCCTGACCTGTTGATTCCAGCTTCTCTGATGGTAACTTCGAGGACGATACTGAACAACAGCGATGACAGTGGGTCTCCTTATCGCACCCCCTCACTAACCTCAAACTTATCTGTTTCTTCGCCATTTATTTTAACCCTATTCTCTGTTTTTCGGAGTGTCATTTTTACCATTCTTATCAGTTTTTCACTAATTCCCATTTCACGTAGTGCTTTGTATATTTCTTTGCGCTTTATCCTATCGAACGCTTGTTTAAAGTCGATGAATAGGGCCATTGTATCTTTCCCATATTCGTAGCTTTCTGCTTGTATTTCGCGCAGTAGGAAAATTTGATCCACTGTGCTGCGCCCTCTTCTGAATCCACATTGATATTCCCCTATGTCATTATCTATATTTTGAGATAGCTTGTCTTTTATATATACTGCAAGTATTTTATATGCAACATTTAGTAGGGCTATTCCCCTGTAATTGTGGCATAAACTTTTGTCGCCTTTTTTGTGAAAAGGGCACAGTGTCGCTTCGGTCCATTCCTTCGGTAATTTTTCTTGTTCCCATATGTCTTTTAGCAACTTTTCCAAATGCTTAATTAGTACTGGTCCTCCATATTTAAACATTTCAGCTGTTACTTCATCTCTTCCTGGGCTCTTATTATTCTTTAGTTTCTCTATTATTTCTTTTATTTCTTTTTCGTTAGGTGGTCTTTCCTCTATTCGTTCTTGATCGACATTTTCATACACTTCTTCTTCCTCTTCATATTCTGTTGTGGGAATTTCATTTAAAAGTTCTTCAAAGTATTCTTTCCATTTGCTCAATATTTCTTCGTCACTTACTAAATTTCTTCTATTTTTGTTTTTGTAGTGTACAGGTTTTCCTTGGTACCCCTTTTTCTCATTTTTCACCCCTTGATATAAGTTTCTAATTTCTCTATTTTTATAGCTCTGTTCTATACATTTTAATTTATCTTCATTGTATTTTCTTTTCTTAGATCTTATTATTCTTTTGGCTCTTTTCCTTTGTTCATTGTATTTTCTCTCTATCTCTGTTGTTTTTTCTTGCATCATTTTCATTCTTAATTTATTTCGTTCATCTAGTTCCATTTTACATTCATCGTCGAACCATTCTTTGTATTCGTGTTTTATATTTCTATTACTGGCCTGAGCTGCTTTGGTCATACATACTTTTATTTGCATCCATGTTTGTTCAATATCTCCACTTTCTGCAATATTATCTAATCCTCTACTGACTATTCTTTCATATTTATTTTGTTCCTTTTCTGTCAGTAGTCTCACAGGTTTAGTTGCTTTATACTTTTTCTTCCGCTGGTTTCTAAGCACTGGAATAAGTTGTTTCATTTGTATTCCAACTATAAAGTGATCTGAATCTGCATCTGGACCTCTGTATGTTCTTATGTTCTTTATACATTTTTGCATATCTTTTTCGACAAGCACATGATCAATTTGGTTTATGGTTTTCCCAATCGGTGATCTCCACGTTCCTTGGTGTATTCTTTTATGTTGGAAGTATGTGCTCATAATGATCATATTTCTTTCTTTCGCGAAATCAATTAGGAAGTGACCATTTTCGTTCGTTGTTTCATGCAAGCTGTATTTTCCTATGGTGGGTACATATATTTCTTCTTTTCCTATTTTTGCATTACTATCACCTAGCACTATTTTTACATCGTATTTGGGGATATTTTCGAATACTGTATCTATTTGATTATAAAAGTCTTCTTTTATTTCTATACTTTTGTCTTCAGTCGGTGCATGTATATTTATAAATGTTATTTTTTGGTATTTTCCTCTTATTCTTAATACACATATTCTCTCTGAAATTGGTTTGAAATCAACGATTAGATCTTTCAGCTTTTTATTTACCACAAAGCCTGTGCCTAACATTCTATTTTCTCCCCCGCTGTTGAAAAATAAATAGTCGTTTATTTCCATTGAGTTTTGCCCTAATTGTTTTGTTTCTTGTAGTGCTACTATTTCGAACTTGTATTTTTTGTATTCGTCGATTATGTGTTTTAGTTTTCCTTCCTCGTACGTTCCTCTTACATTCCATGTCCCTACTAATATGCATTCGTTTATTACTTTGTTTCCAGTAATTATCTCTACATTTTGTTCATCTCTTGTACCTTTATCTTGCCAAGTCGTCTTCGTTATTTTAGCCTGTTTAAATTTTGCTGTTAGTTTTTTGGTTTTACATTTTTATCTTTTACTAATTGTCGTTGGCTGTTATTCCATGTCCATATTTCTCCATCTATGATTAGCTTCTGGAATCCTATTTTTACATTTTTCCATTATATCTCTCTGCCATAGCCTTACTTCTAATTTCTTTCTGGATAATTCTTTCCTCCTTTGACATATCATCATTTATGTAGATTCGCTCGTCTGTTTTGTTTTTTAGTTTATTTTTATTTTTCATTACTTCAATTTTGTTCTTCACGCTGTTAAGTTCTACTAAGGTAGTATTTTCTCCTATTTTTCTCGCTCCATTTACATCTACTGGCACTTGTAGTTCTTTTTCTAGAAAGTTCTCTACGGCCTCTCGCAATAGTTTTTGATCATTTGTGTCAATGTTTAGTCCTTGTATTACTACATTTTTCCTCTTTTTTTCTCTCTCCAGTTTCTCTATTTTTTCGTTTGCTGCGGTAATTTCTTTCTCTAATTGGCCTATTTGTTTAATAGCTTTTTCGTTTGTTTCTCGCATCTTTCTTTCATTCTTTCTAGCATTCTTTCTTTGTTTCATTGTAAAGAAATAGTTCTTCAAATTTTAAAGATGGATATTTACTTTAAAATTTTACTAAAACAAGATTATTAAACGCAAAGATAGTCATAGAATTTGGGCATTTAATACATGTTTAAATGGTTAGTGCTATGAATATGATTCAGACTGGTCTTTCACAAGCTGATATTGTACGTCATTTTGTTGTGTCTCAGAGCGTGATTTCGCGATTGTGGCCTAGATATGAACAATTTGGTAATGTCGTTAGAAGACATGGGGGTCTTCAACGTGAAACTAATCCTGGACAGGATCAGTATGTGGTAGGATTAGCTCGTCGAAATGTATAATGTATATGTGTATAACTGCACGTGAACTTCATGGGGCCTTAGAAAATACACTTGTTTTCAACACTTCCACAAAATTTATTTTAAATTATTATCACCACAGCTGTTTTGTTGGCCAAAGAGGTTAATACATTTATTGTTAAAACTAATGATACAACTGGAAACGCTTTCGCTGATAATATATTTAACCATATGACTAAGATTAATATCATTAGAAAAACTAGTATCAAACTTACTTGGCTTTCGGGTATGAAACGCGTCGAATCTGGCTACTCAGACCTTTCAAATCCCCTTCTGGAGTCTTCGTCAGGTCTTCTGGGATATAAGTCTTCCGAGCCCTCAGATCACTTCACTAGTACACTGTTCACTACTTTTGCTTCTAGTTGACGACGGTACATTCATACCGCCTATGCTGTCCTGTTCGCTGACTTAGCGTTTGAGGTACGAAGACGGTGGGAGCTGAATTGGTGAATTGACCGGATGATGTTTTTTGAATGAGATTTCCGTAGGAAAAAAAGACAACAGACATTCCTTGAAGAGGCGAAAGCCTAAATAGGGTTATCATAACGAAATTCATCGAGAGTTCTTCATGTTGGTAGAGAAGTCAAAGGAGTCCCAATGAGTTTCCCACTCTTTCCAGTAATTACTAATATCTTCGCGGAAGACTTCGACATGTTGACGACATAATAATTATCATTTGGCCCCATGAATGCTTTGGTTACTTTTCAAACCTGAACACACACCCATGCCAACCGCTATTAACATGTCAATTCACAGCATCTACCTTTACAAATTAATTCAGTCATTAATACTCTTGTTTACAGATTATTACGCCTTTGCCACGATGCAAGTAGATCCGCAAAATTTTTTATTTAAAACAAGCGCTCGTCCACAATGGATATTGCGAAAATCTTATATAGTAGCATTCACAGTCGTCTATCTCCCGTTCAATCTCAATCTAGAGAATCATACTCTCTTCAATACAAAACTATTCCCTATATTCTTCTTCTTCTTCTTGTTGTTCTTCTTTTTATGTATTCTTCTTCTACTTTTACTTTTATTGTGTTGTCTTGGTAGATATTTTCGATCGTTTTGATTATTCCTAGAGGTACCTCTCTTGCGTACAATAAGTGGATAACTTCCTTTTAATAAAGGTGTTAATAAAATAACATAAAATTTTCAAAATTAAAGGAACTAAGGACAATATTTAACACTCGTTCATCTCTCAGTCGGGATCCAACAATGCGTGGAGTGCCAGTTCTCGTCCCAACACGGAAGTGCGTCGAAATGTGGTCGGAAAAGTCCCATGGAGCCTGGAATATCTAGGTTTTAGATTAGTTTTGAGCGTGGGCTTCCGAGATCCTTTGAACCGTGATAATTTACGTAGATCGTAGATCGCCAGTTTTGTCCTTTTTAGCGAAGAGTGGCACTCCACGCGCCGTTGGATTCTGCTATCCGATCCGTTAAAGACAATATATAGCACATACAGCACGAACAACACGGAGTTATTTAAATTCTTTGTGCAGATTGTCAATAATCTCGCACAGGTCAAACCAATAGAAGAATTTAAAACAGAATGTATGAACATTATATTTCAGTTGTTTTTCTATTATGTTTATCCATTTTATTACATTCAATAACTTTCCTCAATCATAAAAAATATCTGACATCTTTAATTTGTTTGTTACACAAGTTTGTTTAAACAAATTTGCTTTTTATTATATTTATGATCAATATTTCAAAAATCTTATTGGAAGTAGTAAATTTTACTAATTGAAAAGGTGATTGATTTATGAGATACTGAATGAATTTTAAAGAAATATAAAAATATACCTAAATTTACGGAAGTTTTTTTGTTAAGATTTTTTGTTGACATTCATAGTCTCGAATGCTGTATACACAAGCTGTAAAAGTATTAGGTCTCGTCCAGATGTGATTTTTAGAATGCACACTATTTCCGGGGTCCGTTTTTGATTTTTACCGTGTGACCCAAATTTCACAATACGTTTTTAGAACATAATGGTTTACAGTGGTTTATCGACCAGCCCAACTTCATAATAAATTTCATGCTATTTTTTGGATTTCCAATTATAGTTCCTAATATTTATAAACTTCATTACTATTTTTATAACAATTATAATATTAGTAAACAAATAATAGCTAAGAAAAAAAGAAGCAAAATTTTTCTTAATGAGAAAATGAAAACATATTATCTTACAGTGTAATCAAGATCCATACTCATAATCACTTTCGTCTTTATCTTCATTTGAGTTGTAAATAATTTTTTTTAGATCCCATTTATTTACAATGTGTGATAATGATTACAATAAGTAAATTGTTTAATTAAATTACAAGAGACTTGCAGGAGACTGTCCAGTAATAATAACCTATTAAATCATACTTTTAGAAACAAAATTATTTGTGACTGATAAATGTGTATAATAAATTTTAAAAAATTTAAAAATTTAAAATCTTGTTGGTAGATCGCTTGGGGCGTGGCGCTTTAGCCTGGGGCTGTATAGGATTTTCTACGTAAGATTTACTGGCCTTATTGATCAAATAAATTATTCTGAAAGTCAAAACTTTTTAAACATACATTTGCGACTCTAAAATGAGCAAGTATTTTATTATTGGTTACCAGTTTATAAAAAAATATTAGTGCGTACCATAAAAAAACCTAAATAACCGCATATTGCAATGTCTAGACCTCTTTTATATAATGTTGAATAACAACTGGTTGACTTGGATTTTCAACTTCTTTATAATATCGACAAGAATTTGACGCATGTTCCACTTGTGCTACATATTGTAGGTCACTTTATGCTTTGTGAAAAAAGTATAAAGAAAAATTTGAATTACGCTTCCTCTCTGCTTAGTTGAAATAGGAACAGTTTTACAGAAGAGAAATAAGCTAAAACTCCGGCAATGAAAACTTAATTCTTATTTCTAATTGAGGCTCTATTTTTTTGTTGTATTTCCGCTTTTGAATTTTCTGTATTTAAAACTAAATTACATGATTTAATTTCTAATACAAATTCAGTGCTAGGTGAGAATTTTTACTCACAGCTTTAGGTGAGAGTGGAGCAAAATTGTCCCTGTGACATTTTTTTGATCAATTCAAACAAATTCCTTGTCTGAGGGGGTGCCTAAAGTAGTAGTGTTATATTAGCTATGAAGAAATTTCATTCCTTTTAATGCCACTTTCTTGTTCTGAAGTGCTAACCTCAGCTTGTTATGCCAACTTGACGGTTTCCCTCCCACCTGTTTACGACATCCCCCGGGGCTGTTTAAAAAAAGGGTGATATTATCTGAAAGAGCATCCACTTGCCTCCCATTGCTCAGACTTGTCTGATGAAGATGTATTATTCTTTTCCTTATAGGTAAAGTACTTGGAAACATCTTCATTTTCCACTATAGTTCGATCAGTTGTACATGATGGTGTAAATTTCCAATTTGGGAATATGTTCGGATTAAAAGAACAGATGCCTGTTGTTTCTTAATTATAGCAGCTCTTCATACGCTTTTCCAAACAACCTAGCTATGTTATACAGAGTTATCACTTTTCCATGGTTAATCAATAAAATAATTTCTTCATTAAAATACATCATTAGAGGTGAAAATACTATCATATCCAATGGCTGCATCTCGTGCGTACAATGTGAAGGCAGCATTATAATTCCATTTGCTCTGCAGTATTTTATAGAATTTGGCAAACTTGTGATTTGAATAACTATCAAGCAATAATAGGATCTTATTTTCAAGCTTTATATGTTGTTGAAATGGTTTAAGAACAGAATGAAGGTTTCAGATTTCATGTATCCAGATTCGTTGTAAAGAGACATATGGGACGCCATTAAATCTCATTGTTGTCTTCCAAACATAAGTTCTAACGATTATTTCTGTAAACAGATGGCTTTCATGACAAAAGGCTCACAGTATTTTAAGGTCCAAAACCATTCTGAGACATCACAAAAGATGCCCTTAAAAATGAAATTCAAAACACCAAATAGAGAGCCTTTCAAGGAAAAAACCGTATGAAAAAAATCATTAGCAACGTTAACAAAAGGCTTTCGTCTAGTCTAATAAATTCCAGCAAATGATAGCTGAAGGCGGTCACAAGTACTAAGAAAACACCTCTACAACATAGGTTGTATGAATGACTCATGGTGCAGAAAATGGATGAAGGGACTGCTATAGATGTCCTCTGTGAGTGAGTCAGGTATACACCAGTATATGAGTCAGGTATACACCAGTATATGAGTCAGGTATACACCAGCAGAATATGTATTGATTTTAGAGAAATCCTTCGCTTGCTTTAATCACGAGCAGAGGATTTCTTGATGGAATTTACTGAAAGTACAGGTTTCGGTAAGACCTGACAGCTAAGTACTAGACACAAGTAATATCTCACCTGATGTAAAAAAAGAAAGTTATATACCGGTACGAATACCGTACAATACCAGATAATGAGCCTAAGATTATTTTGCTTAATATTCCGATCAAAGCTGAAGCAACATTATATTCAATCTATAAAATATTGAGATACGATATAAAAATATACACGAACATTTAAATGAATAGAGAAAATGGATAATATGATCAAAGCAAATCCGCAATGACGATGATCTCTATTTTTGTCCAAAATTAGAAGTATTTGCTGTAAGTGCAAAGTGTGATTTAATTTTCATTTATACTCATACGTACTTAATTGATTACCAACAACAACAAACATGCTAAAGAAATTAAATAACAGTTAATATTATCTTCCGTAAAGGTTACCGCTCGATCCAATCTGGACTATCGTGTTTACAATTACATTAAATTAGTTTGTTGATGTTTGTCTCATTTATTACGTCCACCAACTTGAGGAAAGGAAAGCAAATAAGCTATACAGTTTTGAAGGTGTATTAGTTTATATAAATCACATCCTTCTAAAGTTTTTTGCCCTTGGAAATAGTCCTAGTCCTTCTTTTATATCTTGATATATCTCTCCAGATATGAGGCGGCATTTTTATATATAATGTCTCGAATTTCAAACTTACAACCTTCAGGAAGATGTTTAGACTTAAGGTGTGGTCTAGGTTTACTACTACTGCAGCCTACGTTTTTTGCTCGGGGAGATATGGGTACGTACATCGACGTGACCATGGCGACACAAGAAATAGCGGCGAAAGTAAGAGGCTAGAAGGTTTTGCCAGACTACACCGGAAGGGAACATCGGTACATCGGATTCTCGATAATCGGAACGGGGACCACTAACACGGTCCGTGCGTCCGGGATGTCGGGGAACGGATGCGGCGGTGGGAATGACTGGAAAGTATTCAAGGAGCTGATTAAATGGAAAGTGAGCCTGATGCAAGGTCAATCACCGACGGTGGAAAACTTGGTCCTCCGGACTGGATCAGATACCACCTGATGCGGTGAAGGGTCTAGGACTGGCAGAGCCTGCATGTCTTCTGGAACACATGAATGCACTGCTGCATCTGGAACTACACTATGGAACACATGAAAGCACAGACCTTTCCTGAAGCTTGGAGGACATCAAGGTTAATACTGCTCCCCAAGGCTGGGGAAAAGTATCGCCCCATCTCTCTCCTTCCATGCATCGGTAAGCTGTATGAAAGGATGGTGCGAGTACGCAAAGACGACATGATTGAGAGGTCGTTTATCTCCAAGGCAGTTTGGTTTTTAAAAAGGGAAAAGCACGATTGATGTACTCAAAGCACTGCACAACAGAGGGAATGAACATCGCTGGGCGGCACTGCTGGTGTTCGATGTTAGGAATGCATTCAATACGCTTCAGTGAAACGAGGTAATGTAGGCAATGAAGGAGAGAGAATGTTCTGGTTAACTGATCAATGTGGTGGCGTAGTATCTGTCCGAGAGAAGCATTATGGTGGAGAAGGGTACGATCTTCGACGTGATAACCGGGCCTAGGGATCTGTCTTGGGCCCCACGCTATGTAACCTGACATATGACGGCTTGCGACAGAGAAAACCGAAGCCATCATTCTGAAGGGGAAAAGGAACAGGTAAAGTGTGGAACTACAATGTGCGGGGGCATGTCTAACACCCAAGAAACACGTAAAGTACCTAGGAGTGACGTTGCATCAAAATAGATAAATGGGGGAGCACGTGCGGAAGGTGCGAAATAAAATACATGAAATAAAATAGAGTAAAATAGAATAAACTGGAATACAGTAGAATCAAATAGAATAGAATAGAGTAAAATATAATAAAATAAATTAGAATAAAATGAAATAAAGTATAATAAAATGGAATAGAGTAGACTAAAATAGAGCAAAATAAAATAAAACAAAATAAATAATACTAAATAAAGTTAAAATAAAATAAAATAAATTAAATTAGAATAAAATAGAGCAAAATGAAATAAAACAAAATAAAATTAAATCAAGATAAAATAAAATAAAATAAATCAAAATAAAATCAAATAAATTTAAATTAAATTAAAATAAAATAAAATAAAGTAACATAAAATAAAATTAAAATAAAATAGAATAAAATAGAATAAAATGGAATAAAATGGAATAAAATGGAATAAAATAGAATAAAATAGAATATAATAAAATAAAATATAATAAAACCAAATCTTTTAATTTGACGAATATTAACAGACCTACAGCATACTAATTCAATTGTTTGGTATGTCATTTGGTCTGTATTTTATTTTATTTTTTTTATTTTAGTTTATTATTAAGATATAGTTTTTTTTATGTAGCTTAATACATCTTTCAAAGAAAATTTATGATGCACCATTAATATTTGACAGTAAATAAATGTTATTAATTTCCTTTGTGACTTTATGAAAAAAAAACAACAGTTACAAAGAGAATAACAGTTCAATATTGAAGCATTTGTCGAAATAGTTCATAAAAATGTTCTACAATTAAATCAAAAACAAAGGATTGCGTACTATACTTTGATAGAAGCTGTGAACATTGGATCTGGTGGAATTTACTTCCTTGATGCTGGGAATGGACACAAAAAAACATTACTAAAGACAACATTAAAGACACTCCAATTGACAAATAACACGCGGGTGTTTTTGCAAGAAGATCAAATTCCTATTGTGTTTTCGAAGCAGTTAGATATTGGAAATGGTGAAGTCGCTATTGACACCTCGACCAGAATCATTTCATTATCAAATTATTTAATCATATTAATCATAAAAAATCAAGAATGGTAAAAAGAGAAGTAGTGAAAAGTAAAAATGAGATGTGGAATCGAAGATTGCAGAGGTGGATAGGTATATGGGTGGAACAAGAGTTGGGCAAGCGTGGAAGGTGATAAAGTCTCTCCGGAGGGAAGGAAAGGAAAAATCTAATTTACAGTTAATAGATCTAAAACAGTGGAAACACACCAAGAGATCGAAATGGAAGAAATATCCGAACATAAACAAATAATTGAGATAACAACCGGAGAGTTAAGCGATGCCCTCAAAAGATCGAAAAACGGTAAAGCAGTAGGACCTGAAGACATCCCAATTGAGTTGGTAAAGTATGGACCAAAAATATTACATGCGATGTTGGTTCAACTATTTAACAAATGCTTAAAAGGACAAAATATTCCTGAAGTTTGGAATGTTGGATATATCAGTTCAATTTTCAAGAAAGAGGATAAACGCAAATGCTCTAATTATAGGGGAATAACTGTTATCAGCTCAGTGGGAAGGTTGTACGGTCGAATAATAAAAGAAAGTATAGAATCAGAATACGAAGACATTGAAGAACAAAATGGATTTCATGCAGGAAGATCGTGCACTGATGGTATATTCGTTCTGCAGCAGGTAATCGAAAAACGGCAGGCAAGGAAAAGAAGGGGAAGAAGGGGAAGGCCTTCAGTTGCGTGGGAAGAAAATGTACGGCACATAATGAGAGATAGAGCCATTAAAGAAGACGAATGGATGGACAGAAAACGATGGCGGTCGAAATGCGAGAAGCGGCAGAGGCTGTAGGAACCTCGCTTATATATATATATATATATATATATATATATATATATATATATATATATATATATATATATATAAAGGATTATAAATTCATTTTAGAAATTACTGGTTTCATTTCATTAGTAGATCAATTTACGTTCGTTCTTCTTATGCTGTATAGTAGAGAGAGCCATTGGCTGTCGTGTGTCTAGCGATAATCCAAAACAGTGTCGCAAATTCGTAAAATATACTATCTGTAGGTACATCACATTAATTGACTTTCCTTACATCCATCACAGACAAATTCATGTATAGGTTGACGAACAAACTTGTATTCTTGTGTATTCTGTGCTTGTGCCTCAAGATTAGTATGTATATGTTTAACAAATGCAATCGCTAGATCTTTCTCTTTGCATCAAATGTATTTGATCCACGTCCGAAGTAATGTGATATTAAGCAATCTGAATCATTGGGATTACTCAACGACGCTTTCGAATATTTCAGTGGCAGTACATTTGATGTAATAAATATATCACGTGCCGATCTGTTAATTAACTATTTTCAATGTCATTATTGTTTATATATCACAGTGTTTCAGACAATACACCTGATGGTACTCTGAGCAAACTGGAACTGATTTCTTAATTTCATCACCGTCCTTGTCCGATATATGAATTTTGAAATTTTCGTTGTTCAATTAGACTCGTTAGAAATACATGGTTTATTGTTTGTAGTCAGTCGACAGTTTTTAACTGCAACTACTATAAAATTGTTCAGAAATACTTCAACAGACCAGTCAACAGATACAAAAGCGTAATATGCTTGTTCTTTATACTAAGCAAATCAGATAGGAGACTCTTTTTCATCAGCTGTTAGACTTAACCTTTCCTCAACTCATTTTTAAAATTCTATCATGATTCTGGACTGTATCTGGGTGAGCATTTAGCAGATTTAAAATCGTAATACTTTTATTATTCTAGATATATCCACTTAGTTCTGAAAGATGTCTTGCTTTTCCTTATTACTCCAACAAAAATGGTCCCAAGAAGTTGAGTAATATCCAACTTTTATTACTTATGTGCTATGTTATGTACTATGTTCGCTATTGTCTCAATGGGTACATATGAACTGGAGGCCACTACAGATAAAGGGGCTTGCGCAAATTGAATGCCGATAAAATTCTCGGAAATTTAGGTAGGTGGGCGATGAATTGTATTGGGGTAGCCACTTAGAAACTGGATTGGGAGTAAATTCGCCTACGATTAAGGTGGTTTTATAAAGCTCGGGAACTAGTTAAGGTGCGCCGTTCTCAGTACCACGGGTCACGGGGCTCAAATTCTCAATTTTAATTTTCCTGTTTCAACCGTGTGTTCTTTTTCGTTTGTTACCTATTTGATGTAGATAGCTATATCATCACTCATCAGCATGCTTGCCTAGATTATCCTGTTATTATTATGCCATTCAGCCACATATTGCCATTTACTGGGGCTAGTTCAGACATAAGCTATCATGGGCCCTTTTAAATTTTTATACTTTGAGTGATAGTACGCTTCTATACATACACTATATTATACTATACTGTGTACTTTATATAATCTACAATAATTCGTACTATGTGTTATAAGACATCATAATATTGTGTTCTTAAATTTTAATTTTTATGGTAAACAATTTTAAATTCTTGTTCATTTTTGTTGTTTCCAGTGTAATTGATTTTATTTTCATTTTCTGTTGGATAATGTTTTTAATATCGATGGATCCTTAAATCCCAATTCAGATTTCGAGAGTAAAATATTCATAAGCCAAGCAATTTTACAAGATTATATCGATCGATGTAACAAAGATCTGCTCTGGAAGGTATCCTATAAAAACTACAATGTATCTTGTGTTTATGTTAAACAACGCTTTGGTTTTATCTTAGCTGGTATAATTATTTTTTTATAACAGACTTCGAATAGCTATTGAATACTAATGTAGTATGCATTATACATCTGTACAGGATTGTATTTCGTCGAAGAAGCCAGGAAAGAGAAATGAAATTTCTCTTCTGTTGTAATGTTCTGTAACCGTGTTGTAATATGTTATTTTACTGTTTCTTATTTATGTCTTACTTTTTCCTTGATTATTACTAGAAGCAGTAATGAAATTATGTGAGTTTTGCTTACTTATTCTCAATACGTTAATTTTATTGCTAGGTGTATATCAAAAAATTACTTGTCTGAGCCGCATCAAAAGTACTTGACAACTATCATTTTTCATGCCAGTATTACATTAAAAAATAGTTTATTGATGAATTTTTTTTCTAATGTCACGCCCAAAGGCGTGATCGCCCCTTTTCACAAAAAAAGAACTTAAGCGCCTAAAAAAGGACATAAGTAGTTAGTACACGCCCTCAAGCATGCTATAAAAAAAACAGAGGGATATGTAATAAATATAAGACTTAAAGGGAAGTTCGCTAATATGAACATTATTAGCATCCATGCTCCAACGGAAGAAAAAGAGGATGATGAAAAAGACATGTTCTATGAGGCACTAGACCGAGAGTACGATGAGTGCCCAAAGAATGACATTAAAATAATAGCAGGAGACTTTAATTAAAAAGTCGGAAGAGAGAATATATTTTCGCCCACCATCGGAAAAGAGAGCCTACACGTAGACTCTATAGCTGGGACACGATTTCCCCATAAATATATACATAAGGGAACTTGGAACTCTCCTGATAATGAAACGATTAACCAAATAGATCATATAATCATCGATGCAAGACACTGCTTTAACTTATTAGATGTTAGGTCTTTTAGAGGAGCAAACATAGATAGGGGTCACTATTTAGTTAAATCACGATTTCAAGAGAAAATATTAAATTTAAAAAAGGAGATCGGGAGAAGAAGAGAAAAAATCGACATTAATAAACTAAAAGATCCCGACATTGCAAATGTATGCAGACAGCAAATAGAAGATCAAATAAGGACAGAAAACTTAGAAGAAGAAGAAGACATTAACCAACTATGGGCAAATATACGAGATATTGTGTTACAGAAATCGGTTGAAATATTGGGCAAAACCAAGTCAGAAAAAAGAAATCATTGGTTTGATCAATGGCCACAAATAGAAAGAACGCAGCATATCAACAAACCATCGACGCAGGTTGTACACGGAGAAAAAAAGAAGAGTATGGACGTCTTAGAAGAGAGGAAAAACGTATCCATCGACGTAAGAAGAGGGAATACGAACAGAACACTCTCAATGAGATACAAAGTTTATTCGATAAAAATGAAACGAGGAAATACTACAAATCCTTAAATAATAGCCGTCGAAAATTTAAACCATGATTAAAATTTGTAAAGACACTAACGGTGAAATTCTACATGATAAAAACTCAGTTCTTAACAGGTGGACACAACATTTCAGCGAACATCTAAGTATAAACGATATTGAAGGAGGTTACAACATAGAAAATCAACAAGATCTACAGCGTCAACTACACAGTGAAGAAGTGTCAATGTCATCCCAAAACTCAAAGACAATAAAGCCCCAGGAATCGATGAAATCTGTTCGGAAATGTATAAAAAAGGTGGTGATCAACTTTTTGCAGCAATCCATAAACTATTAGTACTTATATGGCAGAATGAATTGGTACCAGAAGAGTGGCTAAAGGGAATAATATGTCCGTTGCATAAAAAGAGTGATCAACTGGAGTGTAAGAACTATAGAGGCATTACTCTGTTAGCATCTGCGTATAAAATCTTCGGCAGTGTATTGTTTGAAAGACAACATTTTACAAAGGATATTGTTGGTCAATATAAATGCGGATTTACTCCTGGAAAGTCAACTACACATCAAATTTAAGCACATAGGCAGAATCTAGAAAAGTCACCTGAATATAACATAGATACACACCATCTCTTCGTCGACTTCAAAGCCGCCTATGACAGTGTGAAAAGAACTGCATTATATAATACAATGATAGACTTTGGGATCCCACCTAAGTTAGTTAAGTGGACCCAACTAACAATGCAAAACGTAAACTGATGCGTTAGAATTGAAGGAGAAAACTCTACGTTCTTTGACATTAATAATGGTCTAAGACAGATGGGCGCGCTGGCGTGTCTCTTTAATATTGCCTTGGAAAAGAATCAGACAATTAAATATTAGAATGAATGGAACTATTTTTAATAGATCGACGCAAATTCTCGCATTGGCTGACGATATAGTTATAGGGGCAGAAGTATAAGACACATGGTGCAGTGTTTTACAAGGCTTGCGGACGCGGTAAGGGAATTAGGACTTGTGATAAACGAGGAAAAAACCAAATATATGTTGGTTTACAAAAACTCCCGAAATATCCAACAGAGAATTTAAATTAACAACTATACCTTTGAGCAAGTCAAAGAATTCACATATCTTGGATCGATAGTAAACGCAACAAACACGACAAGCGACGAAATAAAAAGACGCATAACAATAGTAAACAGAACTGTTCACCGTGTCCAGAAACATTTAAAAAATAAAGATATAAAACGTGCAGTAAGACTGAAACGTGGACCTTATCTCAAAATGATGAAGACTTTTTGGTATTTTTGAGAGAAAAATTCTTAGAAAGATTTTTGGGGCCGTAAATGAGAATAGGCTATATCAGTTATACACCGATCCAGATATTGTGAAATTCGTTAAAGTGCAGAGACTTAGATAGGCTGGACACATTGCTAGGATGTCAGATAACGAATACACGAAGAGATTAACATTTTCAAAACCAGAGGGCATAAGAAGCAGAGGACGACCACGAAGGAGATGGATTGATGATGTGGAAGAAGACCTACAGATTCTAAGGGTCAGAAGATCGAGGGAAGTTGCCAGGAATCGACAGGAGTGGCGACTTCTTTGTGAGCAGGCCAACATCTACAATGGATTGTCGAGTCACTTAGGATGATGTAATAAATATTGTAACCATTCAACAACCCATTAGAAACGGTGGGTGCCAATGGGTAACCATATAACTACCTGTAGGGAGCCAATGTAGAACAATAAAACTCACAACTTTCTTTGGGAGCCAATTGTTAGGCCTCGTCTAGCTTAGTCTCTCAGGTGTGAGAACTTAGCTTAGAAGTAAATGTGAAAAATGAGTGTGCCTAGGACAAATAAACCAAAATATGAACTAATCATATTTATTGTACAAATTAAAATCAAACAAAACAAATCTTGCCTATAGCTTTACATAAAAAGATTTTAAATAATACTTATAGCTTCTGATGTTGTCTTCAGGTAGCTGTACAGGATTGCAGAATGTAGTGGTTAGTTGCTGATGTAGCTGAATCTAGATACTTTCATGTTTGTATCTTTAAGTGGCCATTGAGTTCTGAATAGTAGCTGCAGTTATTACTGCTTGGTCGACCAGGTGCTGTAGAATTCTTCACCCAAAAAGTTGAACAAAAATTAGGCCAAAAAGATCCAGGAAAAAATATCATATATAAAATAAATTTTGTAATCCAGGAAAAGATTTAATATCATCATAAGTGGCTCGACGAGCCGTTGTGGATCTTGCCCTGCTTACAAAGAAGTCCCTGGCAACTCCTTCGTGGTCGTCCTCTACTTCTTGTGCCCTCTGGTTTTGAAAATCTTAATCTCTTCCTGTATTCGTGATCTGACATCCTAGCAGTGTGTCCAGCCCATCTAAGTCTCTGCACTTTAACGAATTTCACAATATCTGGATCGGTGAATAACTGATATAGTTCAAAGTTCTATCTTCGACACCATAGCCCATTTTCATTTACGGCCCCAAAAATCTTTCTAAGAATTTTTCTCTCAAAAATACCAATAAGGATTCCATCATTTTGAGATAAGGTCCACGTTTCAGACCCATATATCAAAACCGGTCTTATTAAGGTCTTGTATATATTGAGCTTTACTGCACGTTTTATATTTTTATTTTTAAATGTTTCTGTAGACCGTGAACAGTTATGTTTGCTATTGTTATGCCTCTTTTTATTTCGTCGCTTATCGTGTTTGCTACGTTTACTAGCGATCCAAGATTTTTGAAATATTTCACTTGCTCAGAGCTATGGTTGTTAATTTGAATTCTCTGTTGGATATGTCGGGGGTTTTTAGAAACCAACATATATTTGGTTTTTTCATCGTTTACCACAAGTCCTAATTCACTTGCGGCGTCAGCAAGCCTTGTAATACACTGCACCATGTCTTTTATACTTCTACCCACTATAACTATATCGTCAGCGAATGCGAGAATTTGCGTCGATATATTAAAAATAGTTCCATTCATTCTAATATTTAACTAACTTAGGTGGGATTACAAAGTCATTTCATTTCAATCATTTCATTATATAATGCAGTTATTTTCACACTGTCATAGGCTGCTTTGAAGTCAACGAAGAGATGGTGTGTATCTATGTTATATTCTAGTGATTTTTCTAGAATCTGTCTATGTGCTTAAATTTGATGTGTAGTTGACTTTCCAGCAGTAAAATGTTTAAGTCTTTCAACCAATACATTACCGAAGATTTTATACGCAGATGCTAACAGGGTAATGCGTTAGAGTAATAGTTCTTACACTCCAGTTGATCTTTAGCCATTTAGCAAAAGATTTAATATATAAAATGAATTTTGAACTGACGATCTAACTTAAATGAGCTTAAAATTATATTAATATAATTAATGTTTATTTTGTAACCCTTAAACTTGTTTATTATTGTTAGTATTAGTAACTTCTGCCCGTAAGTAAATAAACAAAACAAGAGTTATAGAGACGACAGTACCAAACCAAAATATAAAAAAATAGAATTCCGCATAAGACCAAAAATTACACCAATAAAACGCTATGCTTTACCCGCCCCTGTATGCATTTTAAATATAATTGAATTGGTCGCGCGTACTCCCAAGAATTTTATTACACATTTCGCTTATTCGTAACGTAACATTTTTTTCACTACGAGAAAAAAACTATGTTTCTTTATTAATTATCGCAGTTATCACGTAAGAAACACATTTCTCAATTTACTTTCACTGTCAAGGTCAACAACCGCTGCGCGAAAAGTCCATCTCCATGTTGTGGATGGAAGACCTGAAAATAACTCGTTGAGATATGTCAGATGCGGAACTACAAACAAAGGCGCGGGAGGAAGAATTGTACAGTGTGGACAAATCATTGTAGAACCAAAACTAAAAACAAAAGACAAAGAAATTTTGCTTTCTTAATCCATTATTTACAAAAAACATTAAAATTGAGATCGTATAAGCTACGAAGAGTCTAATATACCTATTAAATATAATTACTAAACAATATAAAGGAATATCCGTATGATTTTCACGCTTCTTAGGTTAAGAATTTATGTAAACGACTTTCCAATTTTAATTTAAAAGTTTCAGAACATTACTATTGGATTATTGCATATAAATAAATTGAGCGGTTTGTAGGACAAAATTTTACAAATTTATACGGCAAACATGGATATCGAAAAAGCCTTTAATCGAAAGCATAGAAAAGAGATTGAATTATAACTATTCTTCTTTTTATTCTACTTATTGGAAAATTATCTATATCGACCTATATATTTTAGTTCTTCTTCAAGCTCTGTCTACTGAAAAAACTGATAAGTAAACTCAACAGTCGAGAGGAAGAAGACTGTGACAGACGACAGAGAAGAAAGAAGACAGATGACAGATAAGAAAGAAGATTTGACACGGAAAACTAAGAAATGCCAAGTGACATTCACACAAACGCTACACCTTTGTGTGAATCTAATGTCCCTTTGCCACGCTGCTTACAATAGGAGTGAAGATACGTACCTAATGCCGTTCTGGCATAACGTCATGTTTGATTTTTTTTATTACGTCCAATTCTAGTCGTTAAACCCTATCATGTGATAGCCTGCACGTCTCTATACGTTGATCCGTTTAGGCACTACATGCCTAAGACCCCTTTGGTTATCCGCCTTTAAATTCCAAATTCTGATATTTAATTCTTAAGCTACCCTCTCAGGGCCTGACGGCATATATCCAGCACCACTACGGTGGGAACTGGATATCTTTCTGCCGCATCTGGTGGGAATATGCCGAGACTCCTTGGCTCTGAGATATATTTTTAGAAAGTGAAGAGGGGTACGTGTGGTCTTCATACCAAAACCAGGTAGGATGGGCTACACCCTACCAAAGGCTTTCCGACCAATTAGCTTTACATCGTTTCTCTTGAAAACGATGAAAAGGCTATGCTAGAGGTACATAAGGGATGAAGTTCTGGTTCATAATCCACTTCACCCAAATCAGCATGCATATACTTCGGGAAAATCTACCTATTCTGCACTGCATCAAGTGGTAGGAAGAATTAAAAGATCGCTGGATAATAAAGAATCCACCCTGGGTATATTCATAGAAATCGAGGGAGCGTTTGATAAAACCACATTCCCAACCATCACCCAACAGCTCAATGTCAGGAATATTCCCCTGGCCGCGAGCGAATAGTAATAATTAATAGTAATAGATATTTAGTATGCATAAATGTAGAAGATGTTTGAGGGATGCTACCACCACTCTTCTGGAACGTAGGTCCAGACACCCTGGTTGACCAACTCAGCAGCAACGGGTTTTACACAGTAGTCTATGCAGACAATATTGCTGTCATGCAAAACGGTAAGCTTGGGAACACACTATTTGAGAGATTAAAAGTTTCTCTCCGACCAATAGAAACATGATGCAAGGAACACTCACTATCTATAAATCCTAAGAAGATAGAGATGGTCCTCTTCACCAGAAAAAGAAGAATCACGGGCTTAATACCCCCAAGGATTCTAAACTACAGTATAAACTTTTCTGACGAGGTGAAATACCTTGGTATTACTCTTCACAGAAAGTTAACATAGAACTCCCACTTAGATTCATTAGGCCAATGCTAACTTACGGAGCTATTGCTTGGGTACCAAAACTGCTACAGGCCACAGCGATTAACAAACTAAACCATATTCAGCGGATGGCTTGCGTAAATATAACAGGTGCCATAAAAACATCACCAACTGCTGCAATGGAGTTGGCCATTGGCATAACCCCTCTAGACATTATATGTGACAACCTTGATGTATGAATGGGACAATTGAGAACTCGTTTCTGGCGGTAAGAGCTGGATGCTCTACCCCTGCTACAGTCAGGCTGCGACTCAAATATACCAAAGTTTTTCTTTGACAAACCCTACAAAATCCAAACAAGTGTAGGGAGTCAAACGTGGCCAATGCGTATTGCAGATACACCGATGGCTCCAAAATGGAAAAAAATGGAAGATTTGGGATATACTCCAGATCACTGAACCTAAGAATAAAGTGGAGTATGAGCAAAAATACCAGCGTAGTTCAGACAGAACTGGCAGGTATCTCCATAGATCCAAGAAATATACTCTATACATATCTCACCGAAAAAGAGATAACCTAGACCCAAAAAGGTATAGCCGGAAAAACTATAATAATCTGCACAGATAGCAAACAAGCGCTACTAGCCTTGAATAGAGCAGATGTCACATCAGCGTTGGTAATGGAGTGTCACGAGTCACTAACTTGATCTTCGGATAGTAATAATATCGTCCTGAGGTGGGTTAAAGGACACAATAGGAATAAAGGCAACTGCATTGCTGACCAATTAGCTAGGAAAACGGCAGACCTAAGACTCTTAGGACCTGAGGATCTTTTTGGTTGGTCAACTACAACAATCGCGGAAATTGTCAAATGTCACTCCCATACGCAAACCGTGAAAATATGGAAGAAGGCCAAGCATGTAGACTTGCCAGGATAACACTAGATAACCTTGAAAAATCAGCATTAAAGAAGTACTTGGGAATGGAGAGGAAGAACCTACGCTTGACAGTTGGTTTTTTAACTGGTCATTGTTGACTAAGCAAACACCTCCACACACTGGGGCACAGTAGACACACCTCTATTCCGGAAGTTGAGTGAACGAGAAAACGAAACTGTAGAGCATGTCCTATGTGAAAACCCGGTGTTATCGTGAGTACGAAAGTACGCGTTCGACGAGCCCTGGTAAGAGAGATGTCCCTGGTGACTTGTCTACGTTCCTAGAAATGGCAGGATGGAAAATGAGCCAAGAACAACAGCTCTCTGGGAGGATGAAGAGTCAATTGTGGCCTAAATGCTGTAAGACTTAACTTGCCCTCCCTACTCTATAGATACAGATACAGAAGCTTCCCTCTTTCCAAGGGGGTCTAATACGTCACGATCAGACTAGTCGTTCTCGAGCTGAGCGAGTTTGCGACCAAGTTGGTATTCTGTCGAGGAATTGGTTTCATTTAACGTAATTAAAACCGTTTCTTTGATACTCCTCTTTTTACCATCTATTCCTTTCAAGATTATACTTAAATCTTTCTATTAAACTCTATGTTTATTTTCCCATGCGTGGTTACATATCTGAGATAAGTTTTTCCGATAATCCTTTTATGTATGGTATTGTTATTTTCCTCGTATTATATCTTGTGAATGTTACAGGATCCCGTTCTAAGTTAATCTGTTCCATTCGGTCTATCCTTAAAAATTTCTTATTTATAAACGATAAAAGATTATCTTTTTTAATAAAACAGATGCTAACAAATGTTTCTCCTCTAAGAACACATTTTCATTAAAACAATTAATTTTGGCTCAATCATATAAGGATTTAATTATTTGACTTGATTTGTAATTTAGATATATGTTAATGTGTATCGGTTTTCTATACACCTGAGTCTCATATCCAGTATCCTTCTTTGAGATTTAAAAATTGAGGAAATATAGTGTATTATTATATTCCTTTTCCATGGTAAATGTTATTGTCTCTTCTCTTTTGTTTTTATTACTCAGGAATGTGTCCAACAACTCTGATCCATTAGGCCATATTGAAAACACACCATCTACATATCTCTACCATACTGTGGGTTTTAATTTTGTTTGCAAATAATATTTGATTCGAAATCTTCCATAAATATGTTCGCTAATAATGGAGATAAAGCAAAGCCAATTGCTAGAACAAAATTTTGTTTATAGAATTCATTAATTCGTTGAAAATTATCAGTTCATAATGTCATAACTCCATTATAGCTCATACATTTAGTCTTATTCTAGTTGTCAATGTATCATAATTATCTAATTTTGTTTTGATTATTTTTAAAGTCTTATCTAATGGCGCATTTGTGCTTCAACTTAGTAAAATATTACTTGAATTAAATTCAATAGTCGATAATTTATTTAAAAAATAGTGTGTACTCTTTATAAATATGTCATTATTATTTGCAAATGGTTGTATAATATTTAATAAAAATTCTGACAGCAAGAAGAATTCATGGTACTACAAATAGGTCTAAGTGGTGTATTCGCTTTATGAACTTTCGGTACTCCATAAAAATGAAGAGTCTTTCTGTAATGAGGTGTAATTAAAAATTAAATTATTAGAAAAATTTTTTACCAAATAACAAATCAAAATTTGTTTAATTTATTATAGTTTTGTATTTTGGGAACGATTTCCGAAGTGGAAATCGAAACGTCAAATAAGCTTATTTTAAAGTAAAATTGTGGCTTATTCCCAACAAAAATAGTAAATTGTATTAAGATGCCACAAGAAAATAGAAGCTTTTTTTGTATATTAGCCTTGGTTTAGAACCTTTAGCCACGTAATTACATACAAATATTAATATTCAATCATTCAGGATTGTACGGGGAGGACACTTTTCATGCTTAGGGGTTCATCAGAACGACTTAATGATAACACACAAGACATAAACCACGGTTAGATAGGTGGGCAACAAATGGGTACACATGCAAATGAAATATCCATTCAAACGATAAAATTTTTCATTCACACCTCTAATTTAATTTTTTGCAGAAATACCATAATCAATTTAAAATTTTTTGTATTATCTTCATTTAATACTACTACTATCGGTTTACAGCGTTCTCCGACGCCTTCCAACTCCTAACCGCCATTCTTCTCTATTCAGCCATAGGCCTGGAGGGATTTCTCTTTCCTCTAGTTCTTTTTCAATTCCCTCTCTCCAGCTTTTTCTCGGCCTTCCTCTTTTCCTTCTCCCTTGTGGTGTCCACGTCAAAATCTGTTTTAGAATCCTGTCATCTGGCATTCTCTGTACATGGCCGTACCATATTAACTGTTTTGTTTTTATGTCATCAACTATTGTATGCTTGACTCCCATCATTTCACGTATTCTCTCATTTGGTATCCGATCTGTTCTTGATTTTCCTGCTGCTCTTCTCCAGAAGTCCATTTCTGTTGCTAGTAACAGTTTCTCTGTTCTTTGTTTCATTTGCCAAACTTCGCTGCCATATGTGATTACACTTTTAAGTATGGTGTTGTATATGAGTTGTTTGTTCGCTTTAGATATTGTTTGGTCCCACAGCATTCCGTTCATCATGGATATGGCTTTTCTACCCTGTATGTTTCTGTCTTTTATAGCAGCATCGAGTGTTCCATCTTGAGTTATCTTCATACCCAGGTACTTGTATTCATCACAGTTTCTAATTTCTACCCCATCGTCTAATATAATGGACTGTTTTGTCCCTCCAATACACATGGCTTCAGTTTTCTTAATGTTGACTTCGAGACCCCATTTGTTATATTCTTCTATTAGCTTCCGAGTCATGTAACTCAAGTCGTCATGATCCTGAGCAATCAGTATTTGGTCATCAGCGAAACATAAGGTGTACAGTGTAGTCTCGTCATTGAGAGGAATTCCCATGCCATTACATTTTCTTTTCCACAGCTTGAGTGCTTGTTCCAGATAAATTTTGAAAAGGGTAGGCGAAATACAGCAACCCTGCTTTAGTCCTTTCGTGACCTTAAATCCTTCAGATATCCTTGATCCAGTTTTAATTTTTGCAGTCGTTCCATTATACAAACTTTGGACTGCTTTGATAAGACCATGCTTAATGTTGGTTTGCTGTAGGGTTGACCATAGTTTACTTAGGGGTACACTGTCATATGCTTTTTGTAAGTCTACGTACATCAGGTGAACTTCTTTATTGACGGCTGTTTTTTTTTTCAATAAGTTGCGTAATAGAGTACAGGTGGTCTACTGTGGATCGGCCAGCTCTAAAACCAGCTTGTTCCTCTGCTTCGTAATCTCTATAGTCATTTTCTATTTTGTTCTTAATAAGTTTCCCATACATCCTACTTATTGTGCTGTTTACCGCAATTCCTCTGTAATTTTCACACTGATCCTTGCTGCCCTTTTTGTGGATAGTTGACATGATAGATAATTTCCACTCTTTTGGTAATTCGGCTCCATTCAAGCAGTCTTGAAAGAGTTTTCTTAACTGTTCCTGGAGTTTATCTGTACCGGCTTTCACTAATTCTGCAGGGATGTCACCAGGACCAGGGGATTTTCCATTTTTCAGGGATTTGGTTATTTCTTCCATCTCTGATTTACTTATTTGTAATGGTGATGAATTTATACGTATACCTATCGTGTTGTCTTCCATGTTAGCAAATTCTGGTCTTTGTTCTGTTAGTAATTTTTTGAAATATTATCTTCATTTAATACTACATTTAAGTTGAATGGGGTCTTTAAACCTGAAAAGAAAATAGCTTCAGAACAACAATAAATTTTGTAGGAAAAAACTCCGAGAAAGGGCCTGTAGACGAACAGATTTAACAAAAATGATCACGAATACCTGGTATATAACTAAACGCTATTACCATAATTTCAACAGTGAAAATAAATTTAAAATACGTTTCAGAAATAATCATGCTTATAGAGATAACGGTAATTCAAAACATCCTACAAAAGTATTAACAAATTCCACTCTTGAAATAATTGCTTCAAAAATAGGTCCTACAGTTCATTGCTCCATTTTTCTGAAGGTGCATATGCATATTAGATAAAAAGCATATTAGCTGAATGACTCATTAAATTCAAGGTATACACCGGCTATATATTATAATTATATCATTTCATAAAGTTAAAGCAGCATCAGAACTTTTGTATTGTCTATGTTAATTGATTCTGACGCCGAGGTCAGTTTTGTTTAGAATCTCACTTATAAAATATGAGGTTTGAATTAAAAGAAAATCAAAATTGTAATATGGTTATATTTTAATCAGATATACAGTTGATGAAAATTTAGAAAGTAGTTTAATTCACGTTTTAAAACAATTATGATATTTCCAACATAATAGGGCTGAAAAATAAACTAATCAGCTAAACAATAGCACATAATACTAAAAATACGGTGAAAACACTCTGAAATCGAATTTAAAATCAACAGCGCAGAACAAAAACACAAAATGACCCCAATTTGATGGCTATGAAGGATGGTAAAATCTGTGGTAATCCTCAAGAGAACTTGGTTCACAATCCAATTACCTTCGCTATAATTTACAAACTTTAAGTAGCATAAAGCAGTAAATATCTCCTTCTTAGTAAAATAAATGTACAGGAAACGATCAAAATAGTCAAAGTCTTTCAAAGAGTTTGTAAACGTGACTTGACGTGTTGTTGGTTTCCTTTATGAACACCAGCTGTCGATTTTTAGTTTAAAACAAAAGGTGTATTTATTTATTATTAAAATTACATTAAACTTGTAACAAATTAACTGTTTACTATTAAAATACTTAACAAACCAAAACGCAGAAAACCAAAACGATGACATTTTAAATTATTATAGTGATCAAAAACAAGAAACAAAGGAAAACGTTGTTTCTTCTAGTTCAAGACATTTCTTATAACAGAATTTAAAACAAATGGTATAAAAGTTTGCTAGAGCATCATTTATAATCAGAATTTACATTTACATCATACATTGTTGAGCTATTGGTTGCTAAAAGAAACATTAGATTAGGTATACAAATTTCTATGAAGGACTACAAATTTTGCACTTTTCGTTTGGTCATTTTAAACATTATTACCTTGTTTAGGAGATGTACCTCTTCAAGGAAGGATAATATTTCATCAAAACCACTCCATGCTTTGTTTTTAATTTTATATTTTATCATGTCTAAGATATCTTCCTCTGTTATATAAGATAGAAACAAACTATTTTGAACAAAATCGTTGGAATGCTGAAAATTAGAATTGGGTTTAATTATTTTACTAATTATATCTTCTGGTACAGCTATAAAGTAATCATTAAATTTGTTTGATACTATATCTGAATCTGTAATCCTAGTATCATCTATTTTTAGACAGATATTTTTTTGTTTTCCATTAAGTTCATTTATAACAGCCCATGTGGTTTTGTTTTTGTTAGAGGATTCAGAGATTTTATTAAAATAAAACTGACCCTTTGTGGTCTCAACAAGAACTTTGTGCTGATATTTGTTTTGTCTATATAGAGTTTTTAGCTTAGGGTATGCCTTACTTAAAGTACACAAATCCTTCAGACTATCTGAAGAAGATTTTACTTCTTGTGTGAACCATGTTTTTTTTTTGTTTTGGTAATGTTTGGTTTTTCTAATAGGACAACTAATATTGAAATAGAACTGTAATTTATCATGAAAGGCATTATATTTACTCTTAATATCAGTTGCATGATAAACATATATCGTAAGTAAAAGGGGGAGTAGCAGTATGCTGCTAGAGGAGCGGGATAAGATGATGGTGGCCCTACTTTTTTTTTAGAAGGAGAAGTTGAAAGCCTAAGCACGCCTTGAGGAGGAAGCACCTCTGCTGTTACCAGATACACGATGGGAATAACTTTTGGATTAGCATTTTTGGCTCTCAACTTATTTTATCTGCGATTTTTAATGAAGGTTGCTTCTAGGACGTCGTGATACTCATCAGGAAGTTCGTTACCAGTCGAGTGTAGAAGTTTGGCTGGAGGGAATTCAACTTTTTTGTGGTATTCAGGTTCAGTTTAGCTCGGTTGTTAAGGCTATTTATAGTGCATAGTATGTGTCTCTTGCTGAGAGAATGAATTATGTTCTCAATAGTGTGCATTTTGGAAAGTGGACGGACTAATGCCGATGGATAGTCAGCACGTTTTCTCATACATTTCCGCAGGACTGGTATAATAATTAAACAGTAAGCCAATTGGCTACAGTATGACCAGTGTAGAAGAGACAGCTTCCAGAGAAGAAAAAAAATATTTTCATAAAATGTGTTACTTTGTATGAAATAAAGTCAAAGTAATCAATATATCAGTTACTATGCTATAAAATAACAGTCTTTACGGACATTTTCAAATAAATTTGTTTGCTTTAAAACCATACTAAACAGTTAATAGATGTATATTTAGAATATTTGCAGCAATAAAATGTTTTCGGAATCTTCTATAAATTATGCAAAAAATAAATGTCTGCGTTTACTTAGAACGCCAAAATGTAAATAAATGTCGGAGATAGTGTACAAAGTGGAATAATAAGCCGTTAAGTACTTTCAAATGCCTAATTAAAATTACTTTGTAGCATGGAGCCATGGGGCGGATAGATATTTGCTACAAATTACGGAACACATGTGAGACAATAATATAATTTATGTCATAATTCGAACAAAAGATTGTCAGGGTATCCTATCTTATATCGTCAATGTGAGCGAATATGTCTTTGTCTGATTGTACTAAATGGCGATTTATTGAATATAATTGAATCTTCTATAGTACTTTTTGTAGTAATTCAATTTATCATACAAACGGTAAAATAAATAACATCCCCGTTGCAAAAGTGAATAATTACAAATATCTTGGAGTTATTATAAATGAAATAAGCGATAAAAACGTTGAAATCAAAAATCTAGTGAAACAGTCCATTTTCATAAAAATTAAGAAATTGTTTAATAACCGTGACAAGTCTCTCTCTGCGAATAAGAATGTTAAGATGCTAGGTACGTGTTTATTACCTTACTGTACGGTGTAGAAGCGTGGAATCTAAAGTAGAACAATACAAAAACATTAATAGTTTAAACAAGTGAGAGAAAACGGTAGATGATTTGAATTATGTTGTGATATGCAGACAAAAAAAAACAGACGAAAACTAGTAGAAACAGGCCACATAATTGTTGTAATCAGATAGATCAAACTAAAATACGACAGAAGGGAGATGAGTACAGAGAAGTCTTAAGAAAAGAATTTGTAGAACATTATCAACAAGAATACTCCGACATGAACACAATTAATAAAGAAATGCAACGAAAGCTCTTGAAAGCAGGACTGACTGTTGCAAAGAAAACGAAAAATAAAGAAGACAGAATAAGTGACAGAACAAAACGGTTGATGGAAAAGAGACGCACATTTCTAAGGGAAGGAAAGCGAAACACCAATGGTTTCAAAGAATTGAATAAACAAATAAAGAAGGGAGTAAAGGAAGATTTAAGGATCTATAATGAAAACAAGGTAGAAAAAATGATAGAAAAGAACCGAGGCCTGAAATGCCAAAGATCAAACTTAGGAAAGCCTATAATAATCTCATTGAAGAATAAAAATGGAAAAGAAATAAGAGAAAAAAATGAAATCCTAAAAGTTATTTAAACATTTTACCGTGATTCATATTCCTCAAACAAGAACCCAGATAACACGGCAAAGGAAGGTCTTAAGAGAAAGATAACGAATGTCAACTCAGAAATACTCCCTAACATAGAATCCTTCGAAATAAAACAAGCTATGGCACAACTAAAGAACAATAAGACTCCGGGTCCAGATGGAATACTTGTAGAAATGTTGAAGGAGGGGAGTGAACTTCTTCTCGAAGAATTAAAATTTTTTTTCAACGAACGTCTTCACAGAGGAGAAGTCCCAGATAATTGGAATGAAAGTTTGACAATACTTCTTTTCAAAAAGGGAGACAAGGGAGATCTGAAGAACTATAGGCCAATCTTAGGTTTCTAATCTCAATAAGAAAAGTAAACTGAAATATGAAAAAAGTCTTAATAACGAGTGTTTCCACCTCTACTACGTACAACAGGCCTCACATCGTTGGCCCATACTTAAAATTAATTGCCGTATTTCATTTTGGTCTAGTTCTCTCCAAATTTGGATCAGCCTCTCTCCCACTTCCTGTAAGTTGTTTGGTTGGATCGGTGTCGCTCTTAATCACCTACCAAAGATATCCCAGAGATTTTCAATCGGAGTTAAATTCGGACTATGTGTTGGCCATTGAATAGTGTTAATTTCTACCTCTTCTAGATAATTTCTGACGATTTGTGCAGCGTGAGGTCTGGCATTATCTTGCATTAGTAAGAAATTTTCACCGATACAAGGAGCGAATGGTACTACATGTTGCTCCAGGATCTCCAATATGTACCTTTCAGCTGTAACAGTTCCATTTTATATGACCACTAGGTCCGTACGTGCGGTCAAAGAAATACCACCCCACACCATAACGGATCCTCCACCAAAAAAATTTGGTGTGTGAGAAGTTTACACTGAGCATATCGTTCGTTGGGTCGTCGCAACACACGAACACGTCTGTCGTTATTGTACAAACAAAATCGAGATTCATCAGTCAATAGCACTCGTTCCCAGTCAGCCTCTAACCAATTAACGTGTTCTCTGGCAAAATGTAGTCTCCCCCTTCGATGCTCTGCAGTTAATAGAGGACCTCGGGCGGCAATCCTAGGTGTTAAGTCGTATTAAGTCGCTGGCAACCAGTTTT
Organism: Diabrotica undecimpunctata; assembly: GCF_040954645.1. NCBI lineage: Eukaryota > Metazoa > Arthropoda > Insecta > Coleoptera > Chrysomelidae > Diabrotica > Diabrotica undecimpunctata. The sequence goes on from NC_092812.1 coordinate 58,176,988, forward strand.
AGTACTAATTTGTATAGCATGCACGTCTCGAAGCTGAATTTGTAGACTTCGATGTGTTACAAAACGTTTTCGAAGAGCAGTAATTCTTAAAAATCGATCTTGAATAGGGGTAGTTACCCGGTTTCGTCCTTGCCCTGGTCTGCGAGTAAGATCCCCTGTTTCGAGGAATCTTTCTAACACCCGTGAGACGGATGTGTGGGACACATTAAACCGACGACCAATTCTTCGGTAACTCCAACCTTCTTCCGACAGTATCACTGCTTGGGCACATTCATCTCGGGTTAAATTACGTGAATGACGCTCCATAATAAACACAATTAACAATAATCAACAATTAAACAGTAGCCGAATAAAATTCGTGAACACTTGGAAATTAGTATATTTATAGAATTAGTACATTTTTTGCTTCTTTTTGTTTTGTTGCAAAAAAAAACTATAGTAATAAAACACAGTCAATAAATATAGAGTGTACCTACGAATAGCATATACAAGGGGCTTGCAAAATATAACATTACAATGGAAATTTTTATTAACGCTAATAAAATATTTTAATATTTCAAAGTGGTGCGCTAATTTCTTGGAGAAGTGTATAAACAATGTAAATAAATATTTATTTTAAATTGTTTAAACAAATTACTCAGTTACTTACTAAGTCAAAAAAAAATAAATAGTATATAAAAAAGGAATATTAAACAGAAAAAGATTTATGGCAAAGTCACGGTAAGCAGTTCAGCGGATGTTCTGCAATGAGTCATTAATCATTATTATATTCTTCTGAGCAGTAAAAGCAATGTTTCAGAAGATATTTTTTTATAACTTTTTCGAAACTATTACAGCTTAGTTGTTTAATACTTTTTGGTAAAATACTGTAATAGTTATAATTAAGGCAATTTTTATCTGAAAGATGTAATCTACGGCGATTTGTTCGTAAGTAGTGACCGTGAACATCAGACTGCTTTATTAAATGCCCCCGTTTTCTGTGAATTTCAGTTAGAACTTGAAATTTCAACAGAGTAGGTACCGGCGTAATTTTGAATTTGAAAAGCTTTCCGGGATAAACAATTTCAATTCTGCAGTAACTGTTAACTGAAACTTCTTGAAATTTTTAAAGCTAAATATTTGTGATAGTGTCCTTATTCTTAAGCAAAATCTAAGTTTTTTGTGCATTTTTAGAAAAGTTATTAATAATTTTCAAAAAAATCTACATTTGAAGTAATTTGGCAATAATTTAGCAACAAATTAACAAAAACTGCAAAACTGATTTTATGTGCTTTTTCAGTAAAATTGTGTTACTTTTCTATATTATTAAGCGGTCTTCACCTTTAGTATTAAAAATCAAATAGCGATCTTACGTTGTTTACATATTGTTTATAGGGAAAAAAGTAAGTTTAATCTGTTGCATATTTTGTTTATTACACCTGATAGATACCTGTACCAACGAATGTCACGAGAAAATCTTTAGTTCTTTGGTCTATTATAACAGAGTATATTAGTTACATTACAAACTGATCATTAAGCAATTTAAAAGTTATCAGAGTATAATAGATATTAAGAGATATATGTTTTGATAACAGTAGATTTTTAATGAAGAGTTTATTTAGAATTGTTTTATTAAATTTATGATTATTAAATGTTATCTAAAACTAATAAATCATATCGTCGAAGACATGTTGAATGAAATAGTTTTTTAAATTTAAAACAATGTTCAACTCAAGATTGTTCATATTTGAAATTTATTTGTAATTCTTTATAATAATTTTCGTTGTCAAAAATAAGCAATCTTCAGCAAAAATCACATTTTTTGACAAACCTCGTATACGTCTGATAAAAGTTAATATCTGGTGGTTGTATTTTAGGTTTTGGATTATGCAGAATTTTCTATAAAATATATATTTTTTCGTTATGATCAATATTAATAAAGTTTTCCATATGCCGCCAACTTACGAAGACACACTATATATATATATATATATATATATATATATATATATATATATATATATATATATATATATATATATATATATATATATATATATATCAACAGAAAGAAAAACAGAACACTCTTTTTGTTTTTCTTTTATTTGTGTTGGCTTTAATAATTTGTGTTACGCCACTGTCAATATACTTAGTCTTATTTAGCTTTTGACAGTGACTCTTGTCTTGTCATTATTAGTTTTCATTACTGCTATAAGACCCATTTTAATATTAGTTAAAAGCTTCAAATTTTGTTTCGTTTTGTACAGTTGTTCTTTTTGCAGAGAAACGCAATTGAGTTTTATTAATGAAACTTTGCTGATTGAAGAAACAAATATTATTTCGTATATATTATGGTACATAATATCCAAAAAAGTTATTTATTTCTGTTTTTATTGTTTCCGTTTAATCAGTGACTCGTGTTACACTGGTTACTATTAAAATAGACCCACAGAAATGGGAAATAATTACTTTTTGTTGGTACGTGAGGTTTCTAAGATTGACAAATTTTCCATGGAAATTTTACTAGCAAAGCTGCTACACCTACCAAAGAACAATTTAAATATTTCCCAGCATGTGTTTCGCACTCTTGTATTTATTTGAAATTAAATTATGAAAACGTTAGTGAATCCAATAGGTTACAGGACCGTAGTGTATTTTCCCTTTTTAAAGACAAGTTAATGTTTTGTTGATAATACAATGACTTGAGTATCTACAAATCGTTACAGAAGAAAGTGAAAGAATAGTATTGTATATAAAAATAATTGACATGGCCTTAAATTTTCGCTTCGCTGATTTGTGTTCAAACATCTTCATTTTCCCTGGAGTGACAAGCATTTTTGTACATCAGCATTGATTTTGAACGATACAAAAGAAGAACAAAATTATTGATACAAAGTAGGAAAAGATGTTTCGTATATATAACATCGTTTAGACCTCTATCTTCAATCGCACTGTCTACTTCTTGTTTCCTCGATGATCTTGGTCTTGCCCTTGTCGGGAATCCATTTTAACATTCACTTTGGTCATCAATGGTCATTCATCCTTTCGACTTTATCATACCATTCCATCCTTTGGCATTCTATAGCTTCCAGGATGTCCTACTCGATAAACTTTATTAACTTTTATTTTGGAGTTACTCAATAAACCCTCGATAAACCTAACTGTATTAACCGTTACTTTGGAGTTTTCCGTGCAAATGCAGTATTCGATTATTGTTTTCAAATTTCTAGTTGGTTGGGTCCACGTTAATTTATGGATATTTCCTCATTTTGTTTAGATTTCTGTAAAACTTTCGAGTTTTGTTTTGGTTTCTTAGCAATTATATGCTTTCTAACTGCTTTTCCGCAAATTGCCTTTTTTTTCTTCTATGTAGGTAATCTTTTTTCTTCTTTACCAATCTACCACGGTGCTCCTTGGTTATTGTCATTAGTTCTGCTTTAACCATAGTATCTGTAAATGAAATACATTTTTCTCGTATCCACCTCTGCATGACGGATTTTCTTTCCGTCATCGTTGGAATACGTTCAACAAGGCGGCTGCAGTAAGATGCATTATCTACTACTATGACATAGTTACTATTTATACGCTGTAGAATGTTCTCGTACCACTTCTCGAAATATATGGAGTTCATATCTTCATGATTCCCGGTTTTCTTCAATACAAAAACAAGGGCATCATTTTGCAGAAAACCAGTATCGCTGCCAATATGAGCTACAGTTACCCTGGCCCTTACCTGACGTTGCTCGCAACCCTGTCGACAAACCTTCAACAAAGGCTTGCCATGCATTTGTTACTGTTGTTAACTTTGGCGACTGTATATCCGGCGTTAACGCTTTAAAAACGCGAACTAACGCCTATAAGTACAATTGCTTTTTACTTTGCTGACGCATGGATTAATGGTGCCATTTTACTAGCGCCAGTTGATTTGAATTGTTTTCATGTGCCAATAAACTTGCGCCAATAATCAATGCATGTATACCTCTTGACAATGTTAATAATTGCTATTGGTGGTTGTACTGAGAGGGCCCATATACCATCGTTTTCAAAACAGAGAAATATGCGACATTTCCAGACAATCTGCTCTTCAGTCTCAGAGCACAGCGTGCCCACTGCCTTACCAGGCACTCTCCAATATAGAGTTTTACACGCTGGATGGCTCTGCTTGTTTGTAGCAAGTACTACATCCTTTTCATTTCTTTATGGGCTTGTAATCTCGAGTAAACAGACTCCTTTTGCTGAGTTATGGTTGTCTACGACAAATACTGTGTTTTATTACTATATACCCTTCCTCCATCGAAGAAGAAGTAGACTTGATGTCAGATCCAACCACGTTGGCATGTTTTAAATAACATAAGTATGAGTTCGATTATAATATGATCTTCACAGATGTCACCGCCGCAGCACATATTTCCTTGCCAATAACAGTTTTTAAATACCAAATAATTTTTCAATGATATGTGTGGATTTAATAAATTAATTCAGATAAAAACTTTAACTGAATAGTAAGGTAAGACTTGGCTAATTACGAAATTCACAGAACGACAAAGCTACGGACAGATCACAAAGGAATTCTTCTTCTTCTAATAGCGCTACAACCCTTTGTGTGTCATGGCCTGCTTAACAATGTTCTTCCATTCTGCCCTGTCGGATACTTTCCTTCGCCACTGCCTGATGTTCATGGTTTTAAGATCCCTCTCTACGTCGTCTATCCATCTTTTACGGAGCCTTCCTCTTGTTCTATTTCCTTGGGGCTTCCATATCTGGACTACTTTTACAGCTCGATTATCTGGCATTCTTTCTAGGTGACTAAGCCAGTTTAGTCTTTGTCACTTTACAAATCTAACAATATCTGCGCTCTGCATTAGTTCATCCAGCTCGTGGTTCATTTTAATTCTCCACGAATCATTGCTGTATTGGGTTGGTCCAAATATCTTCCTTAGTATTTTGCGCTCAAATATTCTCAGTTGATTTTCATCAATGGTTCAGAGAGTCCACGTTTTACATCCATATGTGACCACTGGTCACATATGGATGTGACCATCCATAACCATCCAGCTAACTACTGTTTTGTAGATTCTAAGCTTAGACTCACGATTCAGTAACTTACTTTTCATTAAGTCTTTGTATGCATAAAAGCACTTATTACCGCTAAGAATCCGTGCTTGTATTTCTTGACTGATGTTGTTGTTGTCATTTATTACTGAGCCTAGGTAGGGAAAAGTGGAGGCATATTTGTAGGTATGGTTGTCTACCTTCAGATTCTCATGTTGATTCGATTTTGTGCACTCCATATATTTTGTTTTGCTTCCATTTATATATAGACCAAACGTAGCAGCTTTTCGTTTCAGTTCTATAACTTTTTCGCTTAATACCCTTTTATTGCGGCTTATTATAGCAACATCATCCGCATATGCGCATATTTGCATTGATCTTGTATTAATACTGCCGTTTATATCCAGTTTTCTAACAACAGCTTCTAAAGTTAGATTAAAAAGTGTTGTTGATAAGGCATCACCTTGTCTAACTCCATTTTCAATATCAAAGGCCTGCGCCATATCTCCATCTATTCTCACCATAGCTGTGGAACCCTCCAGAGTCATTCGTATAAGTTTAACCAACTTATTGGGTATCCCTAACATAGATAGTTGCTTTAACATCTTTTGTCGATCTACTCCATCAAACGCCTGTTTGAAATCGATATACAAGTTGTAAATAGGTATGTTATATTCAACACATTCTTCATGTATACCAACATATGTATTTGGTGTATAGTTGACCTCTTTGGTCTGAAGCCACATTGGTATTCACCAAGCATCTCCTCCGAAAACGATTTCAGGCGATTGTATATAATACCTGATAATATTTTGTAGACGACATTTAAAACTGTTATACCCCCATAATTTTTGCAGAGTCGTGTCTCCCCCTTTGTACATAGGTAGTATGATTCCTACTTTCCAATCTTCTAAGATGGCTTCTAGTGTCCATATGCGGTCGATTAGTTTATGGATACGCCTCCATAGCGCATGTCCACCATTCTTTATCAGTTCTGCAGTTATTCCATCTGTGCCAGGTGCTTTGTTATTTTTTAGATGTTTTATGACGTTTATCGTTTCTTCCAATATTGGTTGCTCAACTAGTTGTTCTGCTGTGTGGTGAATTATTTCTTCATCTTCGTTTTGTTCTTTTTCTGGGTTTAACAGCTCTTGAAAATGCTCCTTCCACCTTCTCATTACTTCCTCTTTCTCGCTGATAATTGCCCCATTGTTGTCCTTGCAAACTGTTGATCTTGTCATGTATCCTTGGGTGTATTGCTTGGTTTCCTTGTAATTTTTTTTTTCACAAAGGAATTAATTTATAATAAAATAATTTAACCCTAAAAAAAATAATGAAATACCGACGCCGCTGGAATTGTGGAATTTCTCAACAGTTGGCGGATTTAAAATCATTTCTTACCAATTAATCACCCTCTCCAATAAATTGTTGGACTATAGTGACTTCTTATCTACAATACAATAATGTAAAACAAACGTTTATATGGTAGATATTTATTACAAAGCACGGAAACTTTATGCCTAAACCATTCAAATATTTAAATATATTTCCGGATTATATTCTTGTAGAAATTTTTCTTCAGCTACACCCATCCTAATTTAGTAACAAACTGATCCTAAATTTAAAATTTCAATGTAAACATACACATAAATATGCTAATTTGTACCATGACCTAATGAACACATTGTGAAATGAAACTTTTTGATTTGTCAATTGTGTTTAATGACATTTCAATTAACGTCACTTTAATGATGTCTCTAATTGATTTAATTAAAATGGAACTGAAAATGTTTGATTTTAAGTCTATAACGGCGTTAATGCCGGTATTTAGACGAAAACTTATTATAATATATTTTTTTTTATCAGAAAACCTTCATTCAAACACTAAAATTTGGAAGCATTATTGTCGTTTTGTATCGCAGTCTTGTTCTTCCCATTCCTTTCTCTTCAACTAAAATTGGTAAGCATCCGTTAAGAGTTTCTATATAAAATAAGCCTAAATCTTTCTTAACCATACTTTTTTCTCATCCTTTATTTCCTTCCTCCCATACATTATTCTTACAATTTATTCTAAAGCCAGATTGAATAGAATACAAGACAGTGCGGTTTCTTGTCTGAAGCCGGTGCTTGCCGAAAACGCATTCGTCAAATTTTTACCCTAAATTATATGTTTAACATGGTACCTTTGACTAGTTCTACCAATTTCTTTGGTATGTCAAAGCTGGTAGGATACGTCTTTGGTTGATCCTAAAAAGTATACCTGCCACCACTGCATATAAAATTAGAATTGATAGAACACTTTGTCTAAGCTATGAATAAGAATGGACAAGGTTTTATGTACTTAGAAGAAAATATAAAGAATGCTTCTTTTGTAGGTCCACAAATACAAAATTTGATAAAAACTTGACAAAAAAGTAGACTAATAGAAAAAATAGCATGGACCTGTTTCAAAAATGGGGTTAAAAACTTCTTGGGAAACTATAAAGACGACCACTACACGGTAAGCAATCTACTGAAAGCCTACAATGATTTGGGACGCAACATCTCCCTGAATATCCATTTCCTTGATTCCCACTTGGACTTATTTTCACAAAATCTTGGAGATATTAGTGATGAACATGGAGAAGGTCTCCATCAAGATATTTCAAGTATGAAGTCCGAGAATGCTGGATGACTAGTACTGCACACTTAACAGAGATGTGCCAGAAGCAAAATACTGAAGAAAATCCCTCAGAACCACCTTTTAATGTAGTAAACCCATAGCCGTATAGCAGTAAATATCTAAAAAAATGTGTTATTTGTATTTGAGTGTCTCGTGATAGAAAAAAACTATTATCATTTTTGTATTCAGTATAAAAAGTACTATAAGAATCAGTCTATAAAACTTTTAGGACAAAGCATTATATTTTTTTTCTTGTCCGGTGTTATTATAGCATATTGGATCAGATATAATCGATTTTGTTGTAAATGTGTGTCAGGTTACTTAACAAAAAAATTCATTCAGATTCCAAACAGGACACCATCGAATAAATTTTCAACTCGTGTCATCCGAAAACAAGACACTGACATAATTTTCATAATAAAATTCGTTATCTAACTTGAGGTGAAAGTGAAGGAGGTGCTTCTTTTTTATTAACATACGAATTTTTCTAACGATAGCATTCTTATTTTCTATTTACTGATTTGAAGGACGAATATTATTAACTATTATATATATTTTATACGATTTTTAATAGTCCAGTCAATGACCATTTTCCCGCATAATTTTCTATAACCAAAATGGTGCATTCTTGCACCAAACCTTGGCTATAGGTTCTCCTTACCCTCAACTTCAAAGTTGACCCTGTGCCGTAGAATGGTTTTACCCTGGGGCAATGCCAACTCTTCTGGAGGGTAAAAAAATTGTCTTTCAAAATTGCACCGAGAATGAATATACTAACGAATTAAGTAACTTTTGTCCTATACTTTCTTTTCTGAAAGTCAATACTTTTCAGACCTATTCGCAAGTAAAAATGTCAATTTTTTAACAAAAAAAAACACTTTTTAAACGGTTTTTTGAATGTTACTTACGCGTACTTACACGGTACTTATAAGAAAAAAAAAGAATGGTGGATGTATAATGTATGTAGACCAATAGAAGCGAAGAAATAGAATATTGAAAGTTGGTTCTTCTTCTTCAAACACCAAAATTGAATGTTTCAACGTGAAATATGAATAAACCATTGCATTTTTCGTGAAAAACTCATAAAAGCTTTTTTGTAGTGATTAAAAAATCTTTATTTTTATTTTTTATAAAAATCAATATCCTAAGGGAGTTATGACAAAACTAGAGTTGGTCTGTATTTTTTCAGAGACAAAAAAACGTGAAAACCACCCCCTAATTACCACCCTAATTGAAAATAATTATTGCCCCTTTACAATTCACTTTATTAATATATTTACTTATCGTATGCTTTAGAAGTTTGGCTGATTTGAAATGCTTGGTGTTGAGAAAGAATTGAGTTTGAATTGAGAAAAGGATTTTTATATTTTTACAAACAATTCCCTTTTTTTTTTCGAATAAATACAAAATATTAGAGATACGCAAAATTTCTTAGAGTTTAAAATTTTAGGTTTTGTTTTTTTATATGTAGTTTTATGTATAGTTCTATGTGTAGTTTTTGATTTATTTGAAAAAAAAGGAATTTTTTGTAAAAATACAAAAATCCTCTTCTCACCTCAAACTCAATTTTCTTCAAAACTAAGCATTTTAAACTAGTCAAACTTCTTGAGCTCACTATAAGTACATTAATAAAGTGAATTGTAAAGGTGTAACGATTATCTTAATTAGGGTCGTAATTAGGGGGTTTTTTTATTAATTAAAAAAAAATTAACTTATATACTTACTTAATTCCTATAATTGTTAATTTAATTAATTAATTAAATTAACAATTATAGGAATATATGGTGTAAACGATGACGCAAATCTAGCAGAAAAAGATCAATTTTATGACCTACTAAACGAAACCCTTATAAAAGTGGGAAACCAGAGAGAAATAATACTTCTGGGGGATTTTAACTCGAGAGTAGGAAAAAGGGAGAAAGATCCTGTAATCGGAAGATATGGTGAAGAGGCTGAAAATGATAATGGTAGACGACTAATTGAATTATGCCAACAACACCAGCTAAGAATATGGAACGGTTATTTCAAACATAGAGATATACATAAATACACTTGGCACCAAGACAGTAGAAACATAAAATCTATTATCGACTATGTCATTACAAAACAAAACACTAAATTAAACATCCAGGAAACTAGGGCTTACAGGGGTAAGGAATGTGGATCTGACCATTATTTGGTTGCGGCTAAGACTCTGATTCCATTTAACCGACACGTTGAAAGCATCAACACTCCAAAAGGAACTGATATAAATCTGAAGAGATATAATGTCAGAAGCCTACAAGAATATAGCACTAAAATCTTATACCAAAATAGATTAAATGAAAAACTACTCGAGGAATACCTAACTGCTGAAACCAACCAATTATACGAACATATAACTGACTGTATTCACCACGCAGCCCAAGAAGCTCTAGGCGAAGAAACCAGAACAGTCCACAGATCAGCGGGAAAAATCACTTGGAATACACAGCTTGAAGAGTAAAGAAATAAGAAACAGGAAGCGTACAAAAGATGGCTGAACACTAAGAATCTTGAAGATAAAGAAATATACAAAGAACGGCAAAGAATATTTAAAGATATGACAAGGAACAACAAAAATGAAACATGGGATGCAAAATGTAAAGAAGTTGACTGTTACATCGGAGGAGCGCGATCATCAGCGGCATCGAAATTAATAAAAACCCTGAAAACCGACACATCAAATAAAAGTCGAATACAGCCCATCCAGATAGATACATGGAAAGATCATTACGCAAGGGAACTGAATGAAGACAGAGATATTTATAATACTGACTCACCTCAACGAATACGAGTACAAGGTGAATATGTAAACATGGAAGAAGAACAAATACAACAAGCGCTTAAATCGATGAAGAATAACAAAGCATCCGGGCCGGAGAACATACCAGCAGAACTTCTAAAAAACGGAACACCAAAACTAATAAGCTATCTTAAAGTGCTATTCACAAGATACTTAAATGGGGAAGAAATCCCGAATAGTTGGAAAGAAGCATGGATTACTCCAATTCACAAAAAAGGTCCAAAAGATATTTGCGGAAATTACAGATGTATCTCTGTCACCAGTACCTTTAGCAGGCTGTTTGGTAAAATCTTAAAAAACATGATTGAGAAAGAATACGAACCTCATGAAATTGAACAGCAAGCAGGATTTAGAGCTGGAAGATCTTGCGTAGACCACATATTTACCTTAACACAACTGAATGAAAAGAAAGTTACAAGAAACCAGGAAATACATCTTTTATTTGTGGATCTCACAAAAGCATATGACACGATTCCTGTGAGAAAGCTGTGGCAGTCTCTTGAACGATCTTCATTAAATAGCACGATCATCGCCGCAGTCAAACAATTATACAATAAAGCATCATCAAAAATCAAACTAAACAACACCTTATCAGAAGAATTTCCAGTAACAAAAGGCTTACGACAAGGATGCTGCCTCTCTCCAATACTATTTAAGATCTATTTAAATGAAGCACTAAAACACTGGAGAAGATCATGTTCAGGAATGGGGATCCAACTTGACGACGATACAACATTATACACTCTACATTTTGCGGACGACCAAGTAGTAGTGGCAGCAGACAAGGAAGATTTAGAATTCATGACGAGACGGTTGTTTAAAACATATAAAGAATGGGACCTCTCTGTAAATAGAAACAAAACGCAATACTTATGCATCGGGAATGAAGTAGAAGATCTAATGGTCAACGAACATGAAACAATCAAGAACTGTGAGGAATATATATATTTGGGAACAACAATCAACAAGAGTGGGCGCACCGAAAAAGAGATAGAGCAAAGAATCGTGAAAGGAAAAAGGGTGATAGGATGCCTAAACCCGATGCTATGGTCAAAAGAACTATCAAATCAAAGAAAGCATCTCCTCTTTAACTCCATCTTTAAAAGTATAGTGCTCTATGGATGCGAAACATGGCAACTTACTAAATCCCTTGAGCGACGCCTACTTGCATTGGAAATGGACTTCTGGAGAAGATCAGCTAGAAAATCAAGGCTTGATAGAATACAAAATGACCATATCAGAAATATAATGGGAGTCAAGTCAACCATCATTGACGAAATTCAAAGGAGACAACTGATCTGGTATGGTCATGTGAAAAGAATGGACGACGACAGGCTGCCAAACCAAATTTTAAAATGGACGCCAAGGGAAAGAAGGAAGAGAGGAAGGCCAAAACAATCCTGGCTGGGCGGCATTCAGAAGGCAATGTCGGAAAGAAACCTTTACCCTGGCGAATGGAATGACCGACGTAGCTGGAAACTGGGAACCGAAAGGCGGAAAACGTTATAAAAAACCGGAAAAAAAAAATTAGGGGGTAATTTTCACGTTTTTTGTCGCTGAAAAAAATATGGACCAACCTTATTTTTGTCATAACTCCCTTAGGATTGACGTTAGAGACGTTTATAAAAAATAAAAATACAGATTTTTTAAGCACTATACAAAAAGTTGTGAGTTTAAAAAATAAACATATCAATAAAAAAGGGATAACTGAAGAAATTAGAAACAGGGTGCAAGCTGCTGTTTCTACGCACTGGATAAGCTTGTAGAATTGAAAACCTTAACAATGATATCAAAAGTCAAAATCTGTAAATCCATTATCAGACCTAATGGATGCGAAACATGGACAATAATGAAAGCAAATGAAAAACAGACGATTTGAAAGAAATATACCCAGAAAAATGTTTGCACCTTACCACGGTATGACTACAAACATATTACAAGATAATAGATCTTTATAATGATAATGATATTGTCCAGGTGATTAAATTCCAATCACTTGATGCTAGTGGACGTACGTAGACTTTACCTTTACTTTAAAAATTACTTTAAACATTTTTAAAACTGGTTTGGGAGGAGATTCCCATCGGAATAAGACTTGGAGTTCCAGAATGTGATAGAGAGACAGCCATTCAATCAGATCTTCAAAAAAATGAAGATCCCATTTGACTACAGATTGATGGAAGACCGAAACAATTTGAAAAAGAATGTACAGTTAGCCAAGACCTATCCCGGGTTGTAGCGCTACATGATGATGATTATGATTAAGATAAACCGCATTCAAATTAAACAGCGACTAAACTTTACATTAAAGATGAATATTCTTTAAAGCATGGATAGTTTTTATATGAAAGTCACGTTCAGCTTATGAATTATATAAATCACTAATCAACTCGAATTGCTGGGTTGGGAAACCATGTATGTTATTGTAGAGAAACCACTTTACAGTGAATTAGTTACCATTTGGTGTTCTGTGTCCGAATATGGAATAATACCTTTTGTAGAATGACGTTATTAGTCCAGTAACTCGGGCGGAAAATAGGACCTTACCTTTCAATTCTGTCGGACTGCATGGATGTATTTAACTGAAAAATTTGGATTTAAGCTTATTGTACTCTTCTTTGCATAAGTTATCTTTGGCAAAGTGTGCTTTTTGTTTTTAAGGGGTTAAAATTACCGTGGAAATAATAGGAAATTATGACGTAAATAACATTAAAAAATTATTTTTTACCACTTAAATTGCCTAACTTATGAATTAAAATCAATAACAATTCATTTATACAGTGATGAGTGCCTTAAGAACCGGCAAAATAACGCAAAAGATAGAAAACATAATACGTTGTGAAATAAAAAGAGATGAAAGTAGTAGAGGTGGGAAATTATCGATAGAAATCTCTAATTTACATTACATTACATTAGGACTATCGATAGTTTCCCACCTTTAGACGTTAGCTTATGAGCTAGTTGACTTCAGTCATAATATTACAAGTATGACGTCGAACATTAACATTTTTTAAATTTCGCATAAAGTAAAAACTGATTGAAGGCAATAAAGCAAAAGTAAACAGTTTAATTAGTAGTAATTTGATAAATACAGAATAACAAGCTATGATAATTCTGTATTGAGAAGAGTGTATGCGACGTCTCAAATCACAGTTTATTATTGATCAATACTTTAATTTTGGATAAAAACATACTCGTACTTGAACTGTTTTTACTTACATTACGTGATACGTATTACTATGACTGAAGTCAACCAGCTCATAAGCTAACGTCTAAAGGTGGGAAACTTTCGATAGATCTAATGTAATGTAAAGTAAATTATAGGTTTATATCGATAATTTCTCACCTCTACTACTTGCATCTCTTTTTATTTCACAACGTATTATGTTTTCTATCTTTTGCGTTATTTTGCCGGTTCTTAAGGCACTCATCCCTGTATATGAAATATATACAGGGTGTTTCAAAAAAAGGTAACCCCGTCTCTAGGGTAGGTAAAACACTGAAAAATAATTGGGATTTGCTTAGGAAAAAAATTTTGTAACGTCATCCGTTTTCAAGATACAGGGCGTTGAAGAAAAAAAAAATTACGCATTTTTTACGATTTTGCCGAAACTACTGGCAACATTGTAATGAAATTTTATACGAATATGTTTTGGAAGCTGATACATCCCATGAATTTGTTTTTATATCTGATTTTCATAGAGGGGCTAGTTACACGGATCGTACTAAGTATTAGTCAATATAATTTTTTAAGAGTATAATTATTAATCAAAATTTCAAGTAAACTTAAACATCATTCAATTTTACACGAAAAAGGTACTCTTGGTAATACTCGATACTGTGTACCCTTTTCGGAATATTTTGATTTGAAAATTATGAAGTAATAATTGATGCTGGTATAAAATAGTTAGTAATTAAACAAAATTCACAAGAAGAAAATTAAATTAATGACTAAGAACATAAAATAAAATTCAATTATAGTACCTCTGTAGCATAGACTTTTTCCTTAATATACGACCAAACTGCGTAGTCCAAAGGGTTAAAATCGCATGACCGAGGAGGCCAATAAATCGGAGCTTCTGCACCTCTACCAATCCATCGATTCGGAAAATGATTACTCAACCAATTACGACACCTTCTATCAAAGTGTGGTGGAGCTCCATCGTGCATAAAAAATAAAGATCTTCGCTCGTTTAGCGTTAAATCTTCTAATATCTCGAATAAGGAATTGTTTAAAAAATCAAGATACATATCACCATTTAAATTTTCAGGTAGAATATGATAACCTATTAATTTGTTACCTAAAGTTGCTGCCCAAACATTAACTTTAAATGAGTGTTGGTAATGTGATACCCTTTTGACTCGTGGATTCTCATCACACCAGTAGTGTGCATTATAGGAGTTAAACATACCTTGTCGCGTAAAGGTGGCCTCGTCCGTAAAAATAATGCATTTAAAAAAATTTGGATTGTGAGCTGTCCTTTGTTGCAATGTTTCACAAAAATCCACTCTAACCGGTAGATCATCTGACAAGAGCTCTTGGACTTGTCTGTAATGATAAGGATGTAATTGCTGTTCTTTCAGTATCCGCCAAGTACTTGAAGAAGAAGTATTTATTTGTCTTGCTATATTCCTTACGCTAACTGTTGGATCTTGATCAAGTAAATTTAAAATATTATTTTCTTTATTAATTGCTCTTGTTGTTCTTGGTCTACCAGAATTTATTTTATTTGGTCTCACATTCCCAGTTTCTCGACAACGTCGTTCAACGGCTCTAAATGATTTTTTACTTGGTAAGTTTCTTCTAGGAAACTTTTCTGCATAACGTGTCACAGCTGCACTAGAACATCCTAAACATTCGCCTAAGGTTAATAATATGTCAGTGTATTCAACATTTGAGTACATTTTGATTTGATTTTATAAATAACAAGGTTTCAAAACTCTAATTATTGTTGATTTATCGTCATAACAATCAATAAATGTCAGATTTCCATGGCACACTTGGAGAAAATAGAGGTATACCCATTAGAACTTTATCATTACTACCAGCATCAATTATTACTTCATAATTTTCAAATCAAAATATTCCGAAAACGGTATACAGTATCGAGTTTTACCAAGAGTACCTTTGTAGTGTAAAATTGAATGATGTTTAAGTTTACTTGAAATTTTGATTAATAATTATACTCTTAAAAAATTATATTGACTAATACTTAGTACGATCCGTGTAACTAGCGCCCTCTATGAGAATCAGATATAAAAACAAATTCATGGGATGTATCAGCTTCCAAAACATATTCGTATAAAATTTCATTACAATGTTGCCAGTAGTTTCGGCAAAATCATAAAAAATGCGTAAAATTTTTTTCTTCAACGCCCTGTATCTTGAAAACGGATGGCGTTACAAAAATTTTTTACTAAGCAAACCCCAATTATTTTTCAGTTTTTTACCTACCCTAGAGACGGGGTTACCTTTTTTTGAAACACCCTGTATATATGAAATAATGTTTCATAGGTTTTAAATTTTTACTCCCCTAGAAAGCGCCCATTTATGCAAAAAAAAATACTAAAATAGCCTATTTATATTTTAAAATGTTTTAATTTTCCGTTTACATAACCAAAAATTCATTCCTCACTTATAAGACGGTGTTTCTTTAGTTTAAACTCTTCAACCCTTAAAGACGACTACAACGTAAAAATAGTTTTACATACATTAAAATTCTAAACTTATGTATTTAAATCAATAAAAAGTTCCTTGCTAATGAAACATTATTTCTTTAGTTACAACTTTTTAACCCTTAGAAACTACCCCTATGCTAATAAGGGTACGAAGCACTCAATATTATTTGTTGGTGCCGAGATATTCATCTACAAAACTATTATTCGTACTAAGATATGTGAGAGCTCCAAAATACGTATCTTTTTCACGTTTCATAATATTATCTCCCAAAAATATCATTGGTTTTTTTTTTAATAAGTCAGTTCATTTTTAAGCTTTGATATATGTATACATAGTCATTTGAAAGGTAATTTCAAGGGCTACAAGACTAGGTTCCTTAAAAAGTCAAATTACCCTTCAATTTTTAAAAATCAAGGTTTAAAGCACTCGATACTATGTTCACACCAAGACATCCATTTTAATCGGTGATATCTGCATTGTTTTTCACGGTACAGAAGTTCATGGTAAAGAAAAGTCGAGAAAATTTATTGAAAAAGAACTACATTTTTGTAGCTCCAGTCAAACTTTTGGATCTAATGAAGAACTCTAAAAATGTATTGTAGAAGGAAAACGATTAATTTTGATTCTGGTGGATATTAGACTAATTATACTGCCTTTTTTTGCTTAAAATATTCGAAGAGTTCATCTTTAACAAGCTGTAACTTACTCAGTTTACAAGCAAATAACTTTTTGTAGTGCTCATTTTAACAGTCTTGTCATGTGCTATAAAAAACTTTAATATCATTACTCCCGAAAAATCAACCCTTTTCTTACAATTTAACATTGAATACATTGATCCAAGTATTCGTAAAAAAATGTCTTCTTTCACCAACCATGCCTCACTTTGTATTGTATCTAGAATATCTTGTAAAAAATTAATCTCATTCTTATTTCATAAGCTTCATTTTTGTTTTGCATGATTTTTCGATCAAAGGAATACTTTTTGAGTTATTCATGAAAAACCGTTAAAAAATGTGACATTTTTCAATGAAAATTCGCTGTTTTCAACCATAAATAGCTCAAAACAGTATTAATTTACTGAAAAAACTCTATGAAATAAAAGTTGTTTAGAATTTAATCCTCTGTTGATTCCCGTGAAGATAATATTTTTCTTGGATATAATAATTTTGGTATTTTTATATTCTGATTTGGACCATATTATTAAGTATTATCTATTTTGGTAATAATCCTTCAAATTTTCTATACGAATGATCAATGTCACTAATCCTATATTATTAACGAGAAATTATTGAACGTTTATAATAATAGATTCATTCCACAGCGTTCCTAATTAAGGGTTTGAGTAAAGATTAAATAGAATCATTCATATGATACAATCACGTTGACCTGACAGTATTATTTTATTTATTTAATAATTTACATCACAGTAGAACGCTAGCTTTAATATTGTACAAAAGTAAGCATAACTTTACAAAAATATCAAAGTAAAATAAACGATATATCTCTTCCTGGAACTACTATTATTTCAATTTCATACTGCAGGTAAATATTTCTTGCATGTTGAAATTTATGATGGATGAAAGTGTTCTTACATGTTGATTTTGAAATTTTGATAAAGGATGAAATATTCCAGAAAAGAATTTAAGTACAGGAATTAACCATAAAATGAAGCAGCTAATATTAATTTCAGCAACTTTGAAATCGTGGTTATGCTTAACTTTACGAATATACTACAGAATGTATAAAAATATATCATTAGAGAGAAAATGCATGGACATTCATATATAATAAAAATGATAAATTACTTAAGCATATACTTGCTTCAAAATTCTTGCTATTCTTGCTACAAAATTCGAAAACCACGTTTATAATAATAAAACTTATTTGAAAGTATTTATCAACAGTCAATATTTGTAAAATAAGAGTAAAAACTTACCCCCTAAAATAAGAGTAAAATAAGATGGGTGTGAATTATAACAAAAAATGAAATATTTAACCAAGAAAGGCCATTTAAATATTTTCAAATCCAACTCTACTTTCTGTTGTCTACCAGAAAGTAGGGACAACCTTTTAGATAAAACCTGAGCAAAAGAAAGTTACCAAATGAACGAAATCTAAAAAAATTAAGAATAAAATAAGAAAATAATAACATTGTTAAGTTTTTAACGTTATAAACACTTAAATCGCGCTACTTTAATAACAATGTCTTTACAATTTACGTCTACTAAACGTTCTGGTATATGACTCATTTCACTAATCCCTCGCAAGCCTTCTGTCGTCCATTTTGGACATAGACCTCTCCCAAATCCTTCCATCGATCTCTATTGTGAGCAACATACTTCCAACTTGTTCCGGCTACTCTTTTTATATCATCTATCCATCTCATATGTGGTCTTCTTCTTGTGCAATGTATTGTGGCGTTCCAACGTTGGTCTTTTTGTCTAGCAGTGTGGTCTGCGAAGCTCCATTTGAGTTAGGCAATTTTTGTGTGATATCCTCGACCCTTGTTATGATCTTACCCAGTCGTTCCTCTTTTTATCTGTCAGACGCATACCTAACATTGCTCTTTCCATTGCCCTTTCTGTGGTGGCTAGTTTATTCATATTTGCCTTGGTTATTGTCCAGGTAGGGCCTGCGTAGCGCAAGCGGTAGGATGCTTGCCTCGCATGCCGGTGGTCCGGAGTTCGAGTCCTACCGCCGGCAAGAACAACTAGACATTTTTAAAAATGTCTATAGGCCCCAGGTCGACTCAGCCTGAATAAAATGAGTACCTTGGGTAAAACCAGGGGTAATAATAGGCGGTTGAAGCGTAGCACTGGCCATGTTACCTTTCTTGTATACCGTAGGCCCTAGATATAGCAGACTACCCTGCTATACTCCCAAAGCCGCGAAGCGGTATAAAACGGGAGACTATTATATTATTGTCCAGGTTTGACATCCACATGTCATGATAGGAAGGATGCACTAATTGAACACTTTGCTCCTTAAATATTAAGGTATTTTGAGGTTATTAAGTATCCAACTGAGTTTTCCAAATCCTGCTCATGTCAGTCTTGCTCTTCTAGTGATTTCCGTTCTTTGTCAAGTTTCAGAAAGGTAGATATATTTATAAATTTGTTCTATCTCACTGCCATTTATAGTTATCCGTCTGGGGTCATCTGTGTTTGTCATTGTTTTTGTTTTTATCATATTCATTTTTAGGCCGACGTATTATGAGTTGTCTGCGAGTTCCTGCATCATAATTTGTAGTTCCTCGAATGTGCTCGCTATAACCACGATGGCATCAACGATTCTGAGATGGTTTAACGTGGTGCCATTAACGTTAATGCCATATGTTGACCAATTCGTAGTTTTGAAGACGTCTTTTTAAGGCTAGATAGATATTACGTCGCCTTATATAGCTCCTCTCTTTAATCAAATTCCAATTCAATTCAAATCTGAGTATACAATGATATCTAGATATATCATTATTTACTGCTTTCGATTGACAGTAACCTTATTTTCATTACCGCTCCCAACAAAATAAGAACCAGTACATAAGCAGAACCAATCCAAGAGATTTTTAATACAAAGCAAAGAATTGATTTGCTCCTTGATTCATGTAAATTTTTGATGGTGACTTTCGTTTTAACACAAACATTTCTTAAGAAATAAGGATCTTCATACACTAAACTAGTTCTGTCGATATGGATAACTGAGGTTACTTGAGGATACAGTTTCAGCTCTGACCAGATTGTCTACATGAGGGAGTCTTATCTCCTCTTCTCTGAAATCTGGTCAAGTATGGGTTGATAGTTAGACCCAACAACGACAGACATTGTATCTTGAGGTATGAGGATATCCTGTTTATTTTAGTCTACAGGAAATTTAATGGCACGCTCAGAAATGGAAATAACATCAGAAATTCAAAATCAAGAAATTTCCCAGAAGGAGGAATTTAGCGGGATTAGGCCTCTAACACTGAATGGTTCAAGTATAAATTTGGTGAGTGAAGTAAAGTACCATGGGATTATATTACATTCGAGACTTACTTGGAGTCAGCGAACACAACAAATAACCAAAAGGGCGGTAACTACCTTAATGGTTGCCAGACGCACTAATGTGAAATTGTGGAATTTAAAACTAGACGCTATATTGTATTTATAGCAAGGTGAAAAAACCAACAATAATATATGCATCAGCAGTATGGTGTGCAGCATAAAGTACCATCCTCGAATTATTCAAAGATTTGGTTGCCTTGAAATTACAGAGCTCTGGCTCTGAGCAACTTTTTAAACTGTTGCTGATATTTTGCTGGGGCATTTTTTATACTTTACCTGTTATTCCGTTTAACTGCGCATAACCAAAAATGCATGACACTCTAGTAAAAGACTTTTTCTTTAGTGTTTTATAACATAGATTATAGATTTCTACAATAATTAGGTAATGTAATGATCTGGTGACAAAATTAATGACAAGTAACGCAACAACTTACTTCATTAATTTCTCAGCGCATTAGATTTCGTTACTGTCGCTTTTAATGAGTACCGTATTCATAACGATCAACAACGAACACTTTTGTCTTTTTAGGAAAAGAGTAGTGACAAAAATACAATCATTATGAACCAACGAAAGAATATCACCATGTCAAATTTGAAAAAATGTTTTTTTTTTTTTTAGGCCGAATATAATGCCGCTGAAGTCATAGTTATGACAATAATTAGATCTTTAGCTGTGCTCTACTGCTACTATCAATTTTGCAAACTACAAAAACTAGGATCTAAGTACATTTTGGGTAAGTTTTTATTCATTCCATAAAAATAAATTTTTTTCCTTATTCTATTTGTAACAAAAAATTATTCTTGCATTTTTTTTGCCTAAAAAAAGATAAACCATCTTAACGTGTATTTTTCATGTCTTAAATACATTATTAAGAACTATTATCTTATCTCTACTCTACTTTACAGCAACACTGTTAAATATCGTGACCAACAATTCCTTTATGCGTTAGAATTTATCACAAATTTATCTTGTCCTTCGCCAGTTACTTAAGAACTGAGTTTTTAGTGTTAGACTACAAGCCCATGGGAGATTTTTAATGAATAGTTTGACCCAGTATGCATCACGTATAAAACAATACTACAATATGTAATAACAACTTTAGAAACCATGCCGTCAATTCTTATCGGTACAGATAAGTCACAGGTAAGATAAACTTCCCACTCAAGGGAGGACTTTTTGGCCAAACATATTTGTAAGGCATTTATAACTTTGGTAGGTAATACAAAAAAAATGACCTGCGACGTAATGCCGTACAAACATTTTCTATTTTCGGAAAACTTTTTCCCCATTTTCTGTCCAGGTCACCAAGTTTTAGATGCTAAGACGATAATAGCCTAAACGCACTTCTAGAGATTTCTATATTTTATATATTTTTGAAAGTTACATTTTTTTTTAAATTTTTCCGTGTGGGTCAGTAATTAACAATTACATAAAAAAAAACAATTACATACATCGAATCATATCGGAATCAATTTTTTAGGCGTATCTCATGGAAATAAACACTTTTTCTTTTCCAATCCCTGAAAATCTAAATGAATACTTAGTTAATGTGAATAAAAATATAACAGCAACTATTTTTCCACAACAAGATCCTATTTCCTATCTCCCAAATTCAAAAGAGCTGTCGAATTTATTTTTTATAAGACCAGTTGGTAAATCTGAACTGATCCAAACAATCAGTAGTATCAAAAGCAAATTTTCCTGTAGTACTGATGGACTATCCATAAAAATTTTCTTAAATCTCCCAAAAAATGTGTTGGAAGTCCCGGTCCCACTAATTAATGATTCCTTTGAAAAAGGTATATTTCCAGAGTGCCTAAAGACAGCCATTATTATTCCTCTTCATAAGGGTGGTAAAAAATCGAATATCTGCAACTATAGACCTATCGCCTTACTACCGGTCCTATCCAAAATTATTGAGAGACTTTACCAGTGATGCTATATTTTCTGTACTACACTCTCTTTTGTGACTATGCCAAAGCTTTTGATTGAGTAAATCACGACATTTTGATAAAAAAACTAAATTTCTACGGAATTAGAGGTATTTCTTTGAATTGATTACAATCTTACTTTAGGAATAAGAAACAACTAGTTACAGCAAATGTTACTGACTCTAGTCACAAAAGCATTGTATGTAGAGTACCACAAGGTTCAGTATTGGGTCCTCTACTTTATCTTATCTTTATAAAAAAAAATTTTCTTTTTGCTGATGATACCAGTATCACCTGGAGGAACTCTAATATTGCAACTCTTCATGCAATTATAACTTCCGATCTACTTAAAATAAAAATCTGGCCCGATTCTAATTTACTTACGTGGATAAGACAGTAGCGTTATCCTATAAAGATATATTCAGATACCGATTGCGTCCACTGAGTTAGTAAAGAAATCTATATTATATTCGGCAAAAAAAATTATACAACCATCTCCCTTTGCAACTTAAATCTACAACTTAAATTGACAAAAGCGTATCTATCTGAAAGACCATATTATTCAGTGGAAGAGTCTCTTAACGAATAACTAAGAAATTACTGTACGTTTAGGTACAAGTAACTAAAGAATTTATATATATATATATATATATATATATATATATATATATATATATATATATATATATATTTGGGTATAATAATAATTAAAAATATCTAACTAAATTTTAAGTAATATGTGTAATATTTTAAATTCAAATAAAGATTTCTACGAGCCGCGCCTGTATTGCCGCAACCGCTGTACACACTACACACTTACCGGTAGACTGCTCGAGCTCGAATCGAAAGGCATTATTCGAAATATTTGGGTCCTCGTTTTCAGCGAGATAAAAACCATTTATCCTTGTCAAAATATTCTTACTTATACTTGAATGTTTAAAGATTATAGAGCTGTTTGTAGAATTGCAAATTTACTAGTTTTTTAGAAAAAAAAATCCTAAAAATCACTAATTAAGTCATTTAAAAAAAATGCCAATAATTTGAAAAGGAAGCAGTTTTCTAAAAATTATCAAGAGAGAAAAATGTTTCTTGTTTGATGAGATACGCCTAAAACATTTATTCCGAAGCGACTCGGTGATATTGCTTTTTTTTATGAGTTATATGTTAATAAAAATTGCCGGCCCACTTGGAAAAATTCAAAAAAAAATGCATTTGAACTTGGAAAAATATATAGAATCAATTAAAAAGGGTTTGGTGCTTTAGAAATGCAAAACAAAAAATTTAGTCGGTATATTCCGTTTCTAAGCGTCTTTTTAGGGGTAAACCGCTCGCTTATATGGCTCCAGTGGGGTATGACCAACAGACTATTTTAGGTTTCGGACCCTACGTTTGGCCGAAAAGACTACGCCACGTCCACATATCCATCATTGCTTTAGTGATGTTTGCTAGGTGCGCATTTGACTTAAGTTTCCTATCAAGGGTAACTCGAAGGTACGTCTTTGGAGAATGATAGTAATATTTATTTTCATGATCGGGGGTTGAATTGTTATTTACCTGAAACATGTGAGATTGATGCATATTCCTTGTGATCGGCAATAATACTGTCAGGCTTACCTCTAACAGTTATGGGTGTTTGGTGATGGGCATTCATATATATTTTCCGATAGATATCATATTAAGTTGATAACTGGTATGATGGAAATAATCTAAAAAATGAACTGGTTTTGACTGCTGAGGTTTGATTATATGAAACTAATGTTTACTGAAATGAAAATATTACTGAAACTTAGAATGGAATATGAAGACATAGAGGAAGGAAGAATTATGTTAACATGAGGGTAATAAAAAGCTACGTCAAAGAGAAGGTTAAAATGTAAGATAGTTACAAGAAAATTATTTATTGTATCTCGCTAATAGAAACGGATATGCCACATAGATTATCTTCGTTTGTATTGGTTATGTTATGTGGGACATTCCTTATGCAAGTTTTTATTGTATATTAGTATATTTATTTTATTTATTGCCTTTCTAACAGCTTTTAGTTATTTGTAATGGAGATTTTTCTGAAGGAACCAGTTTTTAAAATAAAAAAATATTGTTGGGAACAAAATAAATGGTGAAAGTGTTTGTCCATTGGCGTTCTTTCGAGGATCATACATTATTAAGATTTAAATATTTTCATTGAAATTTTTCACTGAATATCTGTTATTACTGATAACAATATTTGACAAAACACCTAGTAGAAGTTAATACCCAAGGTTTATGGGCAAACATAATTTAATATAACATTTTATACAAACATCTACAACTTGAAAGGAGAAAATTCAATACGTGGATGGACGACGATGATTAAAGACCGCACTAAAGTTAAAGAATAATTTAAAAATATACAAGTAAGAAACTTACAGAAATAAAAAATTCGAGAAAAGATTAGAAAAAATAAGAACAAATGGTAGGCTATGGATCTCCATACTCTGTATATCGTTATAGACTGTATATAGACTGTTAGAAAATTTGAGTACCTAACGTAATAGTTAGATCAGGACGTAGCAACATCATAAATTAAATCAGCATGTAGTACCCAGATTGTTACTGGGAGGATCTGAGGGGTTGGTCGTCTGGTATCCTTGCCAGTCACTCTGTCCGGGATAAACTCTACTGGGAGGTTACCTCCTGGTGACCTCTTAGTATTTCTGGTATCGATAACCTATGGAACAAAAAATGTTTCTACTACCTTTTTTGGTATTTATTTATTTGGTATATATTGTATTTATTCTCATTAGACCCATAAATTTTTCACTGGTATTTTTATCATATACTTCACAAAAACGACGTTGTCATATAACCACAGCTATTATATATATAAATTAAGGTTGGGGATTAAATGTTGGTATAGGTATCGGAGGAGTCGTTCTTTTGCTCGTAACCATTAGAGCAAACCATTAAAATATCTGATAAATTCATAATTGATAGTGATGAATGGGTCACAGCTGATCTAAAAAGTCAGCCAGTTCTGCCAACTAATCCTACCTCCTACTTTCACGAAGACATAAGTCGCGTAATCCCCGGGCAATATATGGCGTATTATGAGAGTACGAAATATAGCAGAAGGGGAAGGGTGAAAAGCGGATTTCGGGGCCTTATAATCGGAACGCACAAGCGAATCCTTACCAACCAGCACTGAGGCAGCGTGGTAAGATACGCCTCACAAGCCCTTTCATGAAAAACAGACTTAAATCATGGCCCTCATTCTCTTTAGGCCCAGATGGCCCTGAACTGGGTAACTTTCGGGATCGAGCCAGGAGGGCAGAGGTTGCTAAGAATCTGCAGAGTCAAAACCGCTACTTAAATAAGACTATATATATATATATATATATATATATATATATATATATAGTGATCCTTTCCTAAGTAAACATGCTCCTTTTCTAACTTGGCTGCACCGTACTGAAGTACTGAAGACAACAAATAGTCAGAAATACGTATATATGGTTGTCTTCCATCGATATACCTTTTTTGGTTTTCTGTTTTGCGAGACATGTCATTACATTTTACTTTACTATATATATATACAAATTTGTGTCTCAGAATTCACAACAAAATCGCTTACGGCATTCTGTGTGCGATTATCTAAGCAATATCTATTTTTTCTACCTCTCGAAGGTTATGAATTGTTTTTTAAGTGACTTATTAAAACGGAAGAGTACTTTCTCCAGTGTTACCTAGAGACCATGACATTGAATAATTTTCACTTCGCTTTCTTTATGGTTGTTACATGCAATTGTTAAACTATCGTTACTACTCTTAGTATAAATTAATTTGAAATGTTGATTAGAATATATTTTTGAGTATTTAGATATTAGGCTAGAAGATCATACAGGACACGAAAAACAGTACATATCTTCTTTAATAAAATTTAGCGAACTGAACAAAGCATATTAATTCTTATTCTACCTAATTTTGAATGACCAAAAATTATCTTTACCATCCAATGTTCACCAGCCACCCCTGAATAGTTGTACGATATTGAAATAATTTACTAAATAAAAGTGTAACGATGCCGAAAACAGTAGTAAACAAAAATTATATTTATATATATTATAATGTACATATAAATATATTATATGAGCAATATTTTTACTTTTCGACCACTTTTGTAGGGGTGTGGGTCCAGGTATTGTTACCAAATTTTAGTATATCATTTTATCTTAAAAAAGTAGCATATACCTATTTTTTTAGCCCTCTAGTTGCCTCTGTGCCTGAGATATACCCCTCTAAAGGATCAAAAATTGGCCTTTTTACCATATATTTAAAGAGCCCAGTTTACCGATTTTAACTTACAAGTTCTTATTTTTCTTTTGCTATAATGTCAACTTTTTGATGAAATAATTTTTAAAACCGCAAAAGGCAAGTTTTATTTTATAGGTTAAGAACGAAAAGAAAACTTTTTATGATTTTCCATTAATTGTTAAAATTTAACCAAACAAGGAAAAAAATTGTAAAAAGATATAAATTAGAGGATTTTAAATACCTTTCAAATAAATATTGCTAAAGTAAAATCCACTTAGTAAATTCGACTATATAGCAGTTTAAAATAGTCAGTTTTTCGAAAATCTAATTTTTTATTATTTTGATAGTACTTTTTCCTAACAATCTCAAATTGCTTAAAAATTTAGGTAAAGGTAGCATATGTATACAACAATACTTATTAAATTTCTTGGTCAAGGCCTTTAACTATTTTTTTTTGACCCCCTGAAAATTGATTATCTTTCAGATAATTTGAATTCACAAAACAGTAGTTTTGTTATTAAAGATGTCAATTTACCAGATGTTTATTCATAATGCTTTATATTCAAATTTTCCCAATTGCAAAATGCTGGAAAGATTGCTAGGACTTCTTTTAATGTATCCTCCGGTATAATGAATATTCTATAAATATGCACATAAAGAACAGCATATTACTTCACAGAAAATGAATGTCAATAATTAACCTAAAAAATTGAGTACTTAAGCACTTAGCATTAATTCTATGAAAATCGTTTGAACATTACCTTGGGTATTCTGTAATTTAATTCTTGCGACAAGAAGTCTAGTAAGGCCAAGGTTGAAGATGATTACCACCGAATTATAAGGTAACATTGTAATTATATTTATATAAATATACACACTCAGATGCAAAAAAACTCAAAATGGAAAAAATTTTGGTCAAATTCAAAGTATTTAAATTTTTTTATTTTTAGCCCTATTTTGATAATTTTTCAGTACACTGTGTAAAAATTTATAAATTTTAATTAAGTATAGTGAGTTTTTTAATAAAATTTTGTATTTAACTTATTATACGGGGTTAATCGAAAGGTGGTTTTTTATCCTAATTTTGAAACACCCTGTCGAATAATTCCGTTAGCGGATTTTCGTAAAACCTTGTTTTTCGGTTGCAACCATGTCTTCTAAGTATTATGTTTTTTGTTTCATGTGAAAATATGGATTGGTTCATTTTTAGGAGAGAAATGACTTTGCCGCCCACAATTTACGACTTTTCCTATTATTACCATTATCTTTTGTATTAATTTGTAATACGACGATGGGGCTTTGGTGACTGATATCGAAGAAATGTCATATCGACATCCCAGATGCACTGTATTTGAATAATGATTAAAAGCCATGATCTTAGTTTTAATGAACAATGATAACAATAACAAAACATAAAAAACAACTTAAATGTAACTTAACCTAAGTACGCAAATAACAAAGAAAAACTGAATACTTTGCGTTGCCTCCCCTAGTCTCTATAACTGCCTGTACACGTCGGCTCATGCTGTCTATGAGGTTGCGAATATCATCTTGCTGGATGTTTTGCCATTCCCTTCTAGAGCCAAGCGAAGTTCGTTAAATGAGGCTGGTGCGACCTTCTAATATTTCTACCAAGCATGTCCCAAACGTGCTCTATTGGGTTCAGATCTGGCGAATACCCTGGCCAGTTCATTTTATTAATACCAACTTCCTCTAAATATTGCGTGACACACATTGCAGAGTGGGTCGCTCATTATCTTACATTAATAGAAAATCATCGCCGATATACGAACACTCAATAAATAACAATTCAGTGTGTGCCTCTCGGGATATTCCTGCCCATACCATCACCGAACCCCTCCATGGCTAACGCGGGGACTGAAAGCGCACTCCGCAAATCTCTCTCCAGTTCGATGCCATACTCGTTCTCTCCCATCTGATGAGTGAAGACAATATCTCGACTCATCCGTAAAAAGAACATTACTCCATTGTCCTAAACTCCAATGTAAATATTCCCTGGAAAATTGTAGTCTAGCCACTCTATGCTATGGAAGTAATTTGGGCCCAGTTGCTGGTCTGCAACTTTGCAAACCAAATTCATGTAATCTTCGACGAACTGTAAATACACTTACATTATTGCCTCGAAGCTTTTGAAGCTGATTTCTTGTTTGCACCGCTGTTAAATGACGATCTCGCAAAGCGTTGACTCATATAAAACGATCATCTAAAGCGGTAGTTTTGCGCTTCCTGCCACTTCCCTCTGTTTGTTCCAGTTCGTATAAAAATAAAAGGTTTCACTACCTTTGTAGACCGATGAGTGTGTAGTACTCTAGCCACATATTTATAATTTCGCCCCTCTTCAACCAGAACAACGGCTTTCGCACAATCTTCGACATTTAGAATCATGATCAATCATACCTAAACAAAATGTAAGTGTCAATATGACATAATGATAACAGTCACCAAAGTCATCTCGTCGTATTACAAAATAATCGTAATTAAAAAAGTCCTAAATTGTGGGGTGGCAAATTCATTTGGCTCTAACAAATAAACCAAGGCATATTTTGACATGAAAAAAAAAACAATGCTTAGGAGACATGGTTGCAACCGAAAAATCAGGTTTTACGAATATTCGCAAACGGAATTATTCCACAGGATGTTTCAAAGTTAGTATAATAAAACCACGTTTTAATTAATCCCGTACAATAAGTCAATTATAAAATTTTATCAAAAAACTGACTATACCAAATTAAAATTTATAAATTTATACCCGGTGTGCTAAAAAATCATCAAAATAAGGCTGAAAGTAAAAAAATTGAAATACTTTGAATTTGACCAAAATTTTCTCCGTTGCGTTAGACGTCTATAATTTAAAATTATTTTCGATTATACAGGGTCAGTCGGAACAACGCAATGAACCAAAGTTGTGTTTGTGTTTAAAACACAAAAAAATAGTCCAGTGGAGTTAGTTCTGGAGATCTTAGGGGCCATTCCACAATACCACCGTATCCATTTCAACTGTCACTGTAATTTTTATGTCAATTTTTTAGCACACGTCCAACATTTGGGAACAAGGGAACATCCTCTAACATGCCAGGTAACCCGCCTGTTAAAAACCTACGATACTCATTGCTAGTGACCGTTCGGTCGAAAAAGTAAGCAATAATGTATGATTCGTCAGAAAATAAAATATTTTCCAAAAAAATTACATTTTGACTTAACACTTCTTCCGCCTACATACAAAAATTCATTCTTTGGAAATTGTTTTCATTTAATTCCTGATGCAACTGAATTTTAAATGCGTAGAATTGTTTTTTGTTTATAATTCTTCGAACTGTTATATTAAGATATAAAAATTTGTTACAAAAAATGCAACTACACAAATATCACTAGCTTTTGTGACACAAGTAGGTATTTACTACTTATTTTAATACATTTTTTGACAGATACCTATAACGTTCTTTTGTTTCAAAGCATACTTTCTACGTTCTCAGAATGTAGGTGCGTACTTACATTAACCCTGTCATTTAGAAGGGTATGTCACGTCTGTCGTTGACCACACGTCTAAGAGTATTGAAGTGCTACGTCTGGTCCACTTTGTTCTATGGATGTGAAACCTGGACAACAAAAATAAAAAATCTCAACAAATTAGAAGCGTTTGAGTTGTGGTGTTACCGTCGCATGCTCAGAATCCCGTGGACAGCACACATATCTAACGAACGCGTGCTAGAAACCGTGCACAAAGAGCGAGAATTGATCAAAATCATCAAAATGAGAAAGGTCCAATACTTCGGTCATATAATGAGAGGACCTAAATATCGCTTACTCCGGTTAATCATTCAGGGCAAAATCGAAGGAAAACGTTGGGTCGAAAGAAAACAACTGTCCTGGCTGCGTAACATTAGACAATGGACAGGTCGAACGGTCGAGGAACTGTTTCATCTAGCTGCCGACCGAGAATCATTTCATCAGCTTGTCAATATGACGATAGCCAACGCTTGAATACAAGCACGGCACACAAAGAAGAAGAAGTCACGTAGAAGGAAGTGGGGGTGATAGACAAGTGGTAGACTGGTAGGACACTGATATGCCAAGCGCATTCATTTACATTTCAAATTTCAGTCTATGTTTGCATGTTGATAATGTAAGATGAGTTTTGCGAGCTAGCGAACGTGTCAGAGAGTGATGAGTGCATATCAGAAACAGAAAACAATACAAGTAGTGAGCGTGAGGAAGAAAGTAGTGATGATTCTGCTGTTCCATTATACGTACAACATCCTGTAGAACCTTCTGTAACAGTTCCTTCAAAAGACGATAATATCCAGTGGTCTCTCGATTCTTCTTATCAACGCGGTCGTTTTTCCACGGCTAATGTTATAAATAATGCTTCAGGAGTTACAAGGTACGCATGTGCACGAATTGTCGATATCAAAAATTCATAGTTGCAAACCAAATTATAAATATGACCAACATGGAAGAACAGCGTGTTTTTGGAACCAACTGAAAAGACTTGGATAAAATTGGTTTTCAAGCATACATTGGTCTTTTATTATTAGCTGAAGTTTTTAAGTCCCATGGCGAATCAACTAAAAGTTTGTGGAATGAAGAAACGTAGTGGATTTCGAGCAACAATATCCCTGGAAGTATTTACAAAAATTTCGCAAGTAATACGTTTTGATAACAAGACTACTAGACAGGATAGGAGACGTACTGATAAACTTGCTGCTATACGTGAAATTTGGAAAAATGGGTAGAAAATCTACCAAAATTTTTTAACCTTGATGAAAATGTTACCGTCGACGAGCAATTAGTTGCCTTTAGAGGCCGCTGTCCCTTCAAACAGTACATTCCAAGCAAACCAAATATGGCATAAAAATTTGGGCTTTATCTGACAGTAAAAGTTCGTATGCTCTAAAGTTGCAGATCTATACAGGAAAGGAAGCAGGTGCCGCGCCGGAACGGAATCAGGAAATACGTGTGGTGTGCGACTTGTGTAGTGATTTGAAAGGCCACAATATTACTTGTGATAACTTTTTTACATCATACAATTTACAACAACTTCTTCTAAAAAGAAAAATACAATGCTGGGG
This sequence comes from Diabrotica undecimpunctata, assembly GCF_040954645.1. Lineage (NCBI taxonomy): Eukaryota > Metazoa > Arthropoda > Insecta > Coleoptera > Chrysomelidae > Diabrotica > Diabrotica undecimpunctata. The sequence goes on from NC_092812.1 coordinate 58,208,537, forward strand.
ACTATAAGAAAAAATAAACCAGAGCTTCCAGCAAAAATTGCGAATAAAGAAGTTCATAGTTCGCCTTTTTACTTCACGCAAGATAGCACTGTTGTTAACTATATTAGTAAAAAGAATAAAAATGTTATTCTTATGAGTACTTTGCATCATGATAAGGCTATTCGTGACAGAAATGACAAAAAGTCCCAAATTATTTTAGATTACAATTCCAGCATGGGAGCAGTGAAGACTCTAGATCAGCTTGTTGGTACGTATACATGTAAGAGGAAGACAAATCGCTGACCTATGATTGTTTTTTATAATATGTTGGACATTTCTGCCTACGCAGACGCGTTAGTTTTATGGACAAAACGGCGAATTTTTCTTGAGGAATTGGGAAAAACACTGGTGAAACCACTTATCCTTTCCAGGAAAAATTTACCAAGAACTAAAGACTCACAAGAACTGGTAAAAATAACACGAACAGAAGCGAGTAGAGAAGATGGAAGTTCTAGTGAACCATCTATGGACAATCCAACTCCGCCTGCTAAACGAGCACGCTGTAAATTTTGCTCTAATAACGATAACAAGACTAATATTTTATGGTGTATATGTCACACACATATTTGTAAAACCCATTTTTTTTATTACTGTCCCAGTTGTAAACTAAATTAAATTTTGTAGGTATTTGTTCTTAGGCTTTTCTGGGAAAGAAAAAAATGCCTTTTATTTTTGTTAATAAGGTTTAATTTACATTAGCAACATAATTTTTGTTTAATTAACTATAATTGTTTGTTAATAAAGTTTTGTTTAGCACCATTAGCTTATTTTATTTCGATTGAGGACCGTAAACCATAGTTGGTCATATTGACCCGAACAGTACATTTGCATAGTTGACTCGAACGGTACAGCAGGGTTAAAAAGTTATTTAACTAATATACTAGGGTGGATTTTAAAGTTCATTGTTTATTGAATTTAATAATTATTGATCTATGGATATTATTTCCCTATGTGTATTCTATCGCAGACCTGTCGCAACTGCTTTTGAATAGTAAAATTGTTAAATTGCTCTTTTTTCTTTTCATTATATTCAGACATTCATAACCACCCCCAAAATACTGTGTTATGTGTGTATAATTATTAGAATTTAAAATTGACAAAAATTATGTATCACATATATTGTATTTGTATTATATATTTTTATATATTGTGAGATTAAAGGAAATTAAATGAAGCTAAAAATAAAATCAAAATTATATCAAAGTTGTACGATTCTTATTAATATTAAAATACTTGTTGCAGGAATAGCTGGTTTATTCACACTATGTTCTAGCTTCATATTTACATCAACAGTATTAAAAATTCTTCGTATCAACGTAGCGGACTTCAAGTAAGTTCTATATATAAAAAAATAGTTCCATTTCTATTAATACTCTTTTATTTTCAGAGATGCCTTATTCTTTTTCTTGCTCCTAATTGATTTATCGAAAGCAGCTATGTTAGCTCAATTCGCATTAAATGCGTCTGATCAAAACGAGGTCAAAAATAACATCGCGAAAGGAATGGCGCTTTTGGGACCCACCATTACTTTGGATACGATTGTTGAAACATTAGTCATCGGGGTAGGCACTCTATCCGGTAAGTTTCAATAATTTAATCATTTAATTGGTTTTATTTGAAGCACATTATTATAAACGTTGCGAATTAAGCGGGATATACATCAAGAGAACAAATACATCTGGTTCAGAACAGCAGAGTTATGTTAAGAACAAAAAAAATAATGAATTTGTTAGGAAAAAATAGAATATTGGGGGACAGTTTTACCATGGATTAAAACTGATATCTATAGAAAACCAAAACAAATATTGTCATTATTGGTCTGATGACTGTTTTAAAAATTCTGCCTTTCATTTTATTCCCGATATTTTTATTTCTGCTTATTGTGTCATTCAGGCAACCTGAAGCGCTGTTTGCTCTATTCATAGTTGGTCTATGATGATCTAACACCGACGTTAGGGTCCAAATCATGAAAAAGTACTATTTTATGATGTATGAATGCTGTAACGGTTTCTTCTTGTTGGACTTACCCATATAGCCTAGAGTCTTCTTCTTCTCGTGCCACTCCTAGCGGAGATTGGAAATCATCATGGCCACTGCGACTTTGTTAGCAGCGCGCCTAAAAAGTTCAATCGAACTACACCCGAACCATTCACGTAGATTACGAAGCCACGATATTTTTCTTCTTCCCACACTTCTTTTGCCCTTAATTTTGCCCTGCATGATATTTCTTAAAAGTTCGTACTTTTCACCTCTCACAATGTGCTCCAAGTATTCCATCTTTCTAGTTTTTATCTCATTTAGAATTTCGCATCTTTTGTGTAAAGTTTGGAGTACTTGCGTGTTAGTGACGCGGTCCATCCATGATATTCTGAGAATGCGCCTATAGCACCACATCTCGAAAGCTTCGATGTTTTTTGTGGTCAACTGTTTTAGTGTCCAAACCTCTACTCCATACAACAGGGTAGAAAAGACATAACACCGCAGCATTCGTATTCGTAACTTTATATTGATATCACGATTGCAAAAGAGTTTGCGCATTCTATTAAAGACTGATCTAGCGATTTCTATTCTACATCTAATCTCTTTTGTTTGATCAGTATCATCTCTGATCCAAGCACCTAGATATTTATAACAGGACACACGCTCAATCGTTGTATTGTCTATTACAAGATTAGCTCTGATGTTCTTTGATTTCGTAATTACCATAAATTTAGTTTTTTTCAAATTAATTTTCAAGCCGTAACTGTTACAGTATATATTGAGACTTTTAACGAGATGTTGTAGTTCTACTAGCGTTCCCGTTAGGAGAACCGTATCGTCAGCATACCTTATATTGTTGATCGTCTCACCATTTATTATCAGACCAAGATCTTCTTCCTCGAGTGCTTGTTCACAAATAGCTTCACTATACAGATTAAATAAAAGTGGCGAGAAGGAGCATCCCTGCCGGACTCCTCGACGGATTTGAATGTCTTCTGTTAGCCTACCCTCAACCTTCACATTTGCTGTTTGATTCCAATATAGGTTGCATATAATTCGAATATCTCGGCTGTCTATATTTTTCTTTATTAGAATTTGTCTTAGTGGTTCATGTTTTACTTTGTCAAAGGCCTTTTCGAAATCAATAAAGCAGGTGTAAATTTCTTGGTTCATGTCGAAGCATCTCTGTGAGAGAACGTTCATTGCAAACAGAGCCTCCCTTGTACCCAGCCCTTTTCTGAATCCCATCTGAGTGTTACTGATGTCTACGTCTAATTTCCTATAGATCCTATTATGGATTATTTTCAGGAACAGTTTTAGAGCATGACTCATCAAAGCTATCGTACGATATTCGCTGCATTCCCTTGTATTTGCCTTTTTTGGCAGTAGTATAAAGGTCGAACGGAGCCATTCCATAGGTATTATTCCAGTTCTATATATTGTGTTAAATAGATCTAGGAGTATTTTAATAGATTCATCGTACATAAGTTTGAGCAGTTCTACGGGAATTTCATCAGGACCGGGGGCCTTACCACTTTTCGCTTGTTTGATTGAATAATCTATTTCTTCTCTGATTGTATCAGGCCCTGTATCATCTGTATATTCGTTTGAGATTTCTTGTCTATCTTTGTCATCAAAAAGTTGTGATATGTATTCTGTCCATCGATTCATTTTTTGTTGTAAATCTGTTATGAGTAAACCATCTGTATCTTTGATCTGTCCTGTCTGTGTTGTTCTTCTCCTTCCTGTCATTTCTTTAATCTTTTTGTGTACATTAAAAAAGTCATATTTTCGCTCCAGTTGTTCCAACTCCTGGCATTGCTCACTTAGCCATCTTTCTCTAGCTTCTCTTATTTTCTTTTTTATCAGTTTATCTGTTTCTTTGTATCTTATCGGATTATTTGTTTTGTGTACCCTTCTTTCACACATCAACTGTAGTATTTCCTCATTCATCCATTCTTTGGGCCTAGAGTGGATCCAGCCTAGAGTGGGACCTCAATATTTCAGCCTGATGACTTAAGTGAGCAGTGTTTCTCAAGGCTCCAAGATGTATCCCTTTATCCGGAATGTTTTCTATCTACAGAAAAAAGTCTCCTTAAAAAAACTTCGGAGCATTCTGCATCATTTCTAAAGAATTTTAAAGGCGATTTGCTTTCATTTTGGAACAGCAATTGATGTTGTGTCAGCTCTAGCATTCGCTGGCAAGGCTACATTAAGTTAATACTCGTGGGTTTGTTTGTGAAATCGGGTGTATGTTGCTACGGGAATAAAGGGAAGGAAAATCACTGTTAAGTGTATAATATTTTTCGATTTGCAATCCTGGGATATGGAATGGGATAGGCAAGTGGAAGGGAAGTAAAAGTTAAGTTCGTTATTTCACTTATTAACAAATAGAAAGAACCACTGTCTGTGAAAAGGTGCGGTGTTAGCACTCCCCGTTATAGAGTCGTGTGCTCAATAAGCAAAAGATAAAGATTATGAGCTTTAAATACGAATTCGTAAATAAAACACAAATCATAACTAAAAAGTACTTACAACTAGCCGCAGAGTGTTATGAGTCGGGACTAAGCCCGAGTTGGTTGGCTCTCTTGAGGTGAGTATAAGACTTAGACTGCCTTTTTGACTTGGCTACTTCGTTGGTGTCTTTCTTTTTAATTGGATTGCTTCTTTCCAGTGGGTATTTGACATTTTCTTGAGATCGTTAGTCCAACGAGCAGGGGTTCTTCCTCTACTTCTTTTGTCTAACCACGGCCTCCACTCAAGCAATCTCTTCGTCCACCTTTCATCACTGATTCGGGCGACGTTCTATTTCACTGGCAATGTGACAATTCGGGAAATTACATCTGTAACTCCTGTTCTTCGTCGTAAGTTTTCATTTCTAACTCGGTCATGAAGCGATATACTCAGCATTGACCTTTCCATTTTCCTCTGAGCTATTTGCAGCGTTTTAGAAGTTGTAGCTGTCAATTTCAAAGTTTCGGCACCATAGGTTATCACAGGCAACACACATTGGTCAAATGTTTTACGTTTTAAAGAAATTGATATATCGCTTTTAAAGATGTCTTGAGTTCTATAGGCTGCCCATGCTAGGTTTATTCCTCTTCGTAGTTAGCATGTTTGGTTGTCTCTTGTGATCTTTATTTCGTGTCCAAGGTATATGTATTTTTCCTTCTTCTTCTTAACATGCCATACACCAAAGTGCGTAGGCGACTATCTCATTACTAGAATTCTGTTCTTGGCGGCGTGACAGATCGCCTGTATTGTGTATTCCTGTCCATTCTTTAATATTCCTTAACCAGGTTAATTGTTTGCGGCCGACTCCTCTCCTACCTTCGATCTTCCCTTGTAGGATTAACTGTGGTATTTCATATTTTGCTCCTCTCAATATGTGCCCAAGGTAACCAATCTTGCGTTTTTTAATTAATTCAAAGAGTTCTCTTGCCACGCCGGCTCTCTTAAGGACGTCATCGTTTCGAACTCTATCCACCCAAGGTATGCGCATCATTCTTCTCAATGACCACATTTCAAATGCTTCAAGTTTGTTGATAGATGTTTTTTTCAAAGTCCACGTTTCCATGCCATAAAGCAAGATGGACCATATGTAGCACTTGACCATTCTGTAGCGTATTTCGAAATTTAGGTTTTGATTACATAGGAGCGGTCTGAATTTCACAAAAGCTTGTCTTGCCATTTGTATTCGGGTTTTTATCTCTTGTTGTGGATCCGATTGGTCATTGATTGTGGTGCCAAGGTATTTAAAAGTTTTCACGCGTTTTATGCGATCGTCACCTATGCATATTATCGGGTTTTCTGGAGGGTTTCTGCTAATGACCATATATTTCGTTTTTAAAATGTTGATTTTGAGGCCATATTTTTTACCTATGCTATTCACCCTATCAAGTAATAACTGCTGATCTTCCAAATTATCAGTTATAATCACTGTGTCGTCCGCATAGCGTAGGTTGCTAATTGGTATGCCGTTCACCAATGTATATTCACATGTTCACCATGTATTTTTCCACCAGCTCTAATTCGTTATCTCCAATATTGATATTTCCGCTAGGTACTACACTGGTACTATACTGGCACACACTAACTGAAGTTCATGTAGCGTTGTACATGGGGATCTCCTTTTTTGTACAGTAGAATTACCTCAGCATTGTGCCATTTGTCGGGTATATTACTGTCCAAAAGGCACACAAAGGTTTTTTATTTTCTTAAGTAGTAAGTTCCTCCGATTTTGATTGCATCAGTAATTACACAATCTTCGCCTGGAGATTTGTTATTCTTAGCTTTTTTTTATGGCTAGTTTTATTTCTTCTATTGTTATTTCCGGTAGTAGTTCTGATCCTTGGTTGACAATACCTTTTTTCCTTGTTAATATTTCTGGTACTTGATCTTCTCTGCTATTTGCTTTGTGTTGGCTTGTGTACAGCAATTTGTAGAAGTCTTCAACTATTTTAAGGGTTTCCTCTCTGTTGGTTGTAAGATGACCATTTCTATCTTTAATCTTTATTATCTGCCTTGTCCCCGTTCTTAGTCTTTTTCTCAATACTTTCATACTTGTATTTTCTCAAATAGTAGAAAAAGTGGTGTAGAACACATTATAAAACACATAGCCAAAATTAAATGGAGGTGGGTAGGACACGTCGCTAGAATGAAGGATAATAGGTGGACCAAAAAAATCTTGGAGTGGAGACCGAGAGCGGATAGACGAAACCCGGGAAGACCACCCACAAGATGGACTGACGACATAAAGAGGATTTGTACCAACTGGATTGCAGCAGCGCAAGATAAATCTGAATGGAGGTTTTTCGAGGAGGCCTATGTTCAGCAGTGGACGACTATGGGCTGATGATGATGTGGGCTGATGATGATGATGGTGATTTTCTCAAATGGTATATTCGATTTGTTCTTGGTTATATTTTCGAGTGTCTTGTCTAACAGCTTTGGATATTTCTTTATTTAATTTTTGTAGTTCGTCGGGTTTAGTTTCCGTCTCGCTTCTCATTTTTCTTCTTTTCTGCATTAGTTGCCTGGTATTTTGGCTAATCTCCTCTTCTTTTTGAGTTCTAGGACAGAATTTGTTTTGAGTTTCCAGTAAGTCATTTGTTAATTTATTATTTATTTAAGTCGTTTATATTATTTTCTGTTTTAGGATTACTAAGTATGTCGGAAATACGTTGCTGATGTCTTTAACGGTTTGTTTTTTGTCCGTGATAATAAAATCTATTTCGTTCTGAGTGTTTACATTAGGACTTTGTCATGTCCGTCTTCTCTGTGGTTTCCTTTTGAAAAAACTGTTCATTTGGAATAGTTCATGTTGTAGCATGAACCTTAACAGTATTTCGCCACGTTCATTTCTACCATCCAAGCCAAAGTTTCCCAGTGGTGATTCTGTAGGGATTAATTTCATTCCTGTTTTGGCGTTATGAATGATATGTTCTTCTTGATGTGCCTATCCGTTACGAATGTTGGCGATCATCATGGCAATCTTTATCTTATCTTCAGCAGCGGGGAAAAGCTGCACAGATGTTGTATTGAACCAGATTCTGAGGTTCTTTAACCAAAATGTTCTTCTTCTTCCTGGACTTCGTTTTCCAGATATTTTTCCTATTTGGAAAAAATATTTGGAATGATATGTGACTGAATTTAAATGTATAAATAATTGAATATGGATTGATGTCACGTTGAGGGCAGCTGTGGCTGTATATGTTTATGGAATCGATGGAATTCACAAACCAAGTGGCCAATAAAATCTCAGTTCCGGAGATGCAGTCGGAATACTCAGTGTGTGAGTGCGCGTCAGACGACACTACTTTATATTTGAAGTATTGATTTCCACGTCACAAATCGTTCTTAAAATAAAAATTAAACAAATATTATTACATATACATTAGAAAATAACGAAATCATCATGCCCTGCGACCATTACACATACCTAGGAATCATTTTTGATACAACGGGGAAAGATGATGAAGAAATAAAGAGAAGAATAACACAATCCAGAAAAACAATAGGTTGTCTAAACAGCGTACTGTGGAGTCATGAAATAGGAAAAAGAAGAAAACACAATATCTACGAATCTCTTATTAAAAGCAGTCTATTGTACGGAGCGGAAACTTGGCGAATAACCGAAAACAACAGAAGAAAACTGGAGGCAGTAGAAATGGACGCTTTTAGAAGATCAGTAGGAGTGTCACGCAGAGAGAGAATACTTAATGATGAGATAAGATAGACAAATGGGGGTTGACGGCTCTCTAACAACAGACATAGAAAGAAAACAGCTGATATGGTACGGACACGTCCAGAGGATGGATAACTCAAGACTCCCAAAAATAATTATGCAATGGATACCACTAAACCGCAGAAAGAGAGGAAGACCCAAGAAATCTTGGAGAGAGGGAGTAACGAAGACGATGAGCGCAAGGGATCTTAGAGAGGACCAATGGGATGATAGAGTGTCATGGAAATTAGGCATCAGACAACGTCGCAAGACGTTTTAAAACCGATTGATATATATATATATATATATATATATATATATATATATATATATATATATATATATATATATACAAATATTATTTTTTTTATTTTTATTTTGATCTAATGATATACATCTTACTTATTAATTGACAAAATCAAAAATATCGGGGAATATTCAAAATAATATGTATATATTAAATAGGATTTATACTAATACTAACAATTTTAATGTTTTATAACATAAATATAAACAGAAAAACTATTTTCAGGTGTCTACCGTTTAGAGATGTTGTCGTACTTCGCCTGTTTGTCAGTTTTAGTCAACTACATGGTTTTTATGACATTTTATCCAGCGTGCTTATCTTTAACTTTAGAGGTAAGTCAGAAAATTATTAGTAACTACCATACTTATTGGACTCTTGTAAGTTTAATTGAAATAACGAAAGTGATTTCTTAGAATTGAAAATTTAATCAAACTACACTTGTGAGCAAAAAAATCGACTCACCGAATTGGATTTTATGCTTAGTAATTTTATGTTGTGTTACTTTGAATTAAAACAACTAACGCAAAAAAATATTGTCGATTATAGAGCTTCCAAAAAATAATTGTTTTATGCAAATTGGCAACGTGTTGTAAAAGTTGCCTACTTCTGTATGGCACAGGGAATGCAAAAAACATTGTAACGATCATGTTTAACGTAATGTAGATCTCTATGACTATAAGTTTGCCGGTGGTCGCGTGGTCGTCTCAGTAGCTTTTCAAACTGGCAACTTCCCTCCATCTTCTGACCCTTAGAATCTGTAGATCTTCTTCCACATCATTAATCCATCTCCTTCGTGGTCGTCCTCTGCTTCTTGTGCCCTCTGGTTTTGAAAATGTTAATCTTTTCGTGTATTCGTGATCTGACATCCTAGCAATGTGTTCAGCCCATCTAAGTCTCTGCACTTTAACGAATTTCACAATATCTGGATCGGTGTATAACTGATATAGTTCAAAGTTGTACCTTCGACGCCATAGCCCATTTTCATTTACAGACCCAAAAATCTTTCTAAGGATTTTACCAAGAAGTTTTTATCATTTTGAGATAAGGTAAACATTTCAGCCCCATAGCCCCACCTTTGAAGTCGACGAAGAGATGATGTGTATCTATGTTATATTCATGTGACTTTTCTAGAATCTGCCTATGTGCTTGAATTTGATGTATAGTTGACTTTCCAGCAGTAAATCCGCATTGATATTGACCAACAATATACTTTGTAAAATGTTTAAGTCTTTCAAACAATACATTTCCGAAGATTTTATACGCAGATGCTAATAGAGTAATGCCTCTATAGTTCTTACACTCCAGTTGATCACCCTTTTTATGCAAATGACATATTATTCCCTTTAGCCACTCTTCTGGTACCAATTCACTCTGCCATATTCCTGGGGCTTTATTGTCTTTGAGTTTTAGGATGGCATTTGACACTTATTTTTTTGTTGGGTCTTCACTGTGTAGTTGACGCTGTAGATTTTGTTGATTTTCTATGTTGTAACCTCCTTCAATATCGTTTATATTTAGATATTTGCTGAAATGTACCCATCTGTTAAGAACTGAGTTTTTATCATGTAGAATTTCACCGTTAGTGTCTTTACAAATTTTTAATCGTGGTTTAAATTCTCGACGGCTATTATTTAAGGATTTGTAGTATTTCCTCGATTCACTTTTATCGAATAAACTTTGTATCTCATTGAGAGTGTTCTGTTCGTATTCCCTCTTCTTACGTCGATGGATACGTTTTTCCTCTCTTCTAAGATGTCTATACTCTTTTTTTTCTTCGTGTACAACCTGCGTCAATGGTTTTTTGATATGCTGCGTTCTTTCTATTTTTTGGCCATTTCGCATTCATGATCAAACCAATGATTTCTTTTTTTCTGACTTGGTTTTGCCCAATATTTCAACCGATTTCTGTAACACAATATCTCGTATATTTACCCATAGTTGGTTAATGTGTTCTTCTTCTTCTAAGTTGTTTGTCCTTACTTGATCTCCTATTTGCTGTCTGTATACATTTGCAATGTCGGGATCTTTTAGTTTATTAATGTCAATTTTTTCTCTCCTTCTCCCGATCTCCTTTCTTAAATTGGATATTCTCTCTTTAAATCGTGCTTCAACTAAATAGTGATCACTATCTGTTTGTTCCTCTAAAAGACCTAACATCTAATAAGTTAGAGCAGTGTCTTGCATCGATGATTATATGATCTATTTGGTTAATCGTTTCATTATCAGGAGATTTCCAAGTTCCCTTATGTATATATTTATGGGGAAATCGTGTCCCAGCTATTACCATGTTCTTAGACCTCGCAAAGTTTATAATTCTGAGACCGTTATCATTAAAGTTTACGTGTAGGCTCTCTTTTCCGATGGTGGGCGAAAATATATTTTCTCTTCCGACTTTGGCATTAAAGTCTCCTGCTATTATTCTGATGTCATTTTTTGGGCACTCATCGTACTCTCGGTCTAGTGCCACATAGAACATGTCTTCTTCATCATCCTCTTTTTCTTTCGTTGGAGCATGGAGACTAATAATGTTAATATTAGCGAACTTCCCTTTAAGTCTTACACTATGTTTGACCTTGCTGCTTACAATAAATCCGATACCAAATTCGTGTCGGGTAGGGTGTCCACTGTAGTAAATATTGCAGTTTTTTTTTTCCAGGATGCCTGAACTAGTCCGCCTCATTTTCTGTAAAGCAATGATATCTGCTTTGGCTTTATTCACTTCTTATATGAGTAGAGCCGTGGTTCTAGGCTGATAAAGACTTCTTACGTTCCACGTGCAAATTTTTAAATCATTATCCTTATTTCGTTCGCGAGTTCGTCGTAGGTTAGACAGTCCGGTTTCTTTCTTTGTAGCTCTCATAAAAAAAAAGGTTTTTTACAGGGTTGAGTAGTTAACCCAACGCCAAACCCCATTTTCGGGGGCCATTTCACCCGCTCTCGTCAGTTGCCGACCCAATTTTCCACCCGGGTTGGATACCGGATCTCCAGTTGGGTTGCTCGGTTTACATGGGACACCAGCGTGAAGGTGAGAGTCGGATTTGAGTAGAAGAGGCTAATTGGATTAAACTGGAATCAACTCCATGTTTTCGCATTCTACCCCCTTATCCCCCAAATCCCCTTTATATTTAATTACCAGATATATATAATTACATATTTAATTACCAGAACAACCAGCCTCTACACTATATCTTAAAGCAGAACTATCAAAACCTACAAATCTGAGCATTCTACTATGTATCATCTAAGACCATACATCATAATGAAGTATAATAAATAAGGTAATGAAGGCAATGGAGGAGAGAGAATGTCCTGGTTACCTGATGAATGTGGTGGCGGAGTATCTGTCCGAGAGAAGGATTATGGTGGAAAAGGGCACGATCGTGGACGTGACGGCCGGGGTACCCCAGGGATCTGTTTTGGGCCCGACGCTATGGAATCTGGCATATGACGGGGTTATGCACTGTGAATACGGAGAGGGTACAATCCCCTACGCATTCGCGGATGACCTCGCTGTACTGGTAGTGGCCCGGGATGAGCCAGATCTCAAATACCGGGTTCGAAACGCAGGCGGCGTCGTAAAGAAATGGATGACGCAGCACGGACTGAAACTTGCGACAGAGAAAACCGAAGCCATCATTCTGAAGGGGACAAGGAACAGGCAAAACATTGAACTAAAATGTGCGGGAGCATGTCTAACACCCAAGAAACAAGTAAAGTATCTAGGAGTGACATTGCACCAGAATGGAAAATGGGGGGAGCACGTGCGGGAGGTGGTTCGGAAGGCTGCGAATAGTGCGGCTGCGTTGGGGAGGGTGATGCCGAACATTGGAGGACCCAAATCCGGAAGGAGGAGGGTCTTACACGGTGTTGTACAGTCGATCGTCCTCTACGCGGCAGCAGTCTGGAGCAAGGCGGTAGAGATAACGGCCTATAGGAGTCTCATGACACGAGTGGACAGAACTCTGTTGCGAGTGGCATGCGCCTACACGACTGTGTCTGCGGCTGCGGCTGCGGCTGCGACTGTGGACCATCACTGGATGTGTTCCGTTGCATGTTTTGGCAGTGGAAAGAAAAGAGCTTTATGAAAGAAGAGGCCCAATCCTTACTGTGGCCGAGAGAAGACAGGAAAGGGAAAGGTCAGTTAAAAGATGGCAAGAAGAATGGAACAACACGGAAGATGTGGCATAGTGGACGAAAATGCTGATCCCGAACATAAGAGATTGGGTGGACTGTGGCCACAGGCGACTGGATTATTTCCTGACGCAGGTGCTCACAGGACACGGGTGTTTTAGGGCCTACCTCTATAGGATCGGAAAGGCTGATACAGATGAATGCCTATACTGTGGATACTCGGACACTGTGACACATACGATGTTAGATTGCAGTAGATGGATAGTGGAAAGGAACAGAATGGAGAGAGAGACAGGTGTGAATTTTGTTACAGTGAGAGAAATGATTGCGAGAATGATTGAAAATAAATTAGGTTGGGCTAACATACACAGCTATATCCGTGCAGTGATCAAGAAAAAGGAAGAGGAAGAAAGACAGCTGGACCAACGCTAAAGGTCAGAGTGAATGATGCTGAAAGGTGAATCTAGAAAAGTGGGTCACACTGTATGAGTTAGAATACGTGAGTCAGACTGTGGGGAAAGAGGAAATGCCCATCTGGGAATGATGCCGAACTAGGAGCGATGAGTGTCTTCTACGCGCTACCTGGAACGAGACAGGGAGCCTCCTTGCTGATGAAGAGAGTGTGGATGTGTATAAATGGAGAATGAATGAATAAAGGTAGTGCTTAGGAAGTGATGCCGGCCTTACAGCGGCCATTCCTCTTCCGGATCGCTGGATGACAGAGAAGGGTCTGGTTTAGCAGGTAGGCGTTCGGCGTAGACTCGGCGACGAGAGGGCATTTTAAAGTACCTCGGGAACTATCGCCAGGAGTACGAAGAACGAATCCTGCACTAAAGTTAGTCAGGCGGCGGCGTCCTGGACTGAGATGTCTTTTGAAGATTCCAAACCCCCCCTCTATAAAGACGAAAAAAAAAGACCATACATCATGTTTAAAATAAAATATTCTAGTGTATTAGTATTCATAAGATTAAAGTGGTCAAATCATATTTATTTTAAATGTAACCGTCAATATATTATGTTGCTAATTGTTAATAAATATGATCTTGTTACTGTAGTAATGTTCGCTATATTTACCTTTAAACATTTCACAATTATTTGCATTTTTTAAATACTATAACTTATTGTGATCAAATTAATAAATAATTATAAATGAAACAAGTAAATTCAATAATTTCGCTGTAGGTACTGCGAAAATATTAAATCTAGTATGCTTGAATGCTGCACGTTTTTTTTTTAATTTTCAGCTCTCTCGTTGCACGGGGATGTACACTAACAAGAACAGTCTGATCAAAGCATTCCGAGAAGAAGACCACAAATCAAATCCTGTGGTACAACGAGTGAAACTAATAATGTCCGCAGGGCTTATGTTAGTACATGCACACAGGTAAATATACCCAGTAAAATAATTTAAATATCAATGAATGGAACCGTAAATAGCATAGATAGTCAATAGCTATTTAATATTTACAAGCTCTTGACCTTTTTTAACTTATTTTTACCGTGTATATTGTTATTTGAAAGATGTTTAAAAAGATTATCGTATGAGGTAATAACAGGAGTTCTTTCGTATAGTTCTTTTTACCGTTATTGCTTTTTGGTCTTTAATAAGTTCTTTTAATAATAAGCAATCCTAACCATTTTTTTTGTGAAACATCTAATGCGGCTGGTAACTGTTTTGAGCATATCGAGGGGTTCGAGCGAAAACCCGATAAATGACAAAATTATGAAATCCGGTATTTTTATTTCTTCTGTATTAAAAACACGTCTTCTATCACTGAAAAATTTTTTAAATTGATATTAACATTTTTAAGCTCAATAATTGATAAAAACCAAACATGGTAAAAACCGTTAACTCGTATTTTTAAATAACACCAACCCGATATATAACTTTACTGATAAAAAATACTTTGAAGTAAATATATTTATAATATGAGAATCCGGTAGAATCATTTATCTTCTTTTCCTGTGTAAAGTTACTAATTTTATTAGAAATATTTCTGAGTTAAAAACAGATAATTAATTTTATCGGAAATAGAAATTCATAATAAATTTCTGAAATATAAAATCAGTTCTAGGAAAAATAAGCTAGAACAACTTAACTGCTTTCTTTTTAAAAGAAATTCACAAGTTAAGATTTTAAAAATATATAAATACATTTATCGGATATGAAGATTACAAAGCTGTTAATTTTAACAAAATATATTCATGCGAAAATCCAATAAAGAATTTTATACTACGACACTTTATTAAATTTCAGCACATTTTTGTCCTGCGAAAACCCAGTAAATCAATTTTAGGTTACACGAAGTACAACGATTTACCTTTTTGGGTCGGTAGTTCTGATTAGTTCGCTCATGTCTGAACTTGATTACGGACGTTGCGTTCTCTAACAAGTATAGTTTGATGTTGAATTGTGATGAACTCTGTAGAAATTACTGGAGTCTAGATTTTAAATCTAGAAAAAATTTTATTTTGCACAATATAACTGTAAAACAAATTATGACTAGACTTGTCCTTAAAACTTCCAAAAGAAAGGAACGAAAATTTAGCAAGAAATGTTTATTTCCACTAGCTAACAACGAACGGATTCCAGTGTGCCAAAAGTTTTTTACAAAAACGCTGTGTATATCCCCAGATGTTATAATAAATGCTGTAGCTAACAGTGATTCTACTGGTTGCTATTCTAAAGAAGACAATCGCGGAAAACAGGAACCAGTTAACACAACAAAGGCTGAAGATGTTCAATTTGTTAAAAGTCGTATTGAATCCTTTTCGGTCATGGAATCTCATTATACCCGAAAGGATACCATTAGAAAATACTTAGATCCCACTCTAAATATCAAAAAAATGTACCAGCTTTACTTAGATAACTGCATCGAAAATAATCGAGACCCTGTTGCTTTACGTAAATATCAATCTATTTTTTGTGAAGAGTATAATCATAAGTTTTTTCACGCCAAAAAAGGACCAGTGTTTTATCTGTGCTAAATATGCTAAGGCTGATCTACAGCAGCAGAGAAAAAACCTTGAAATAATCTACGAAGAACATAAAAAAACAAACGAAATTTGTCAGGCCGCTAAAAGAATAGATAAAGACACGACATTTATGTCTGTAACATTGGATTTACAAGCAATTTTACACATACCCAAAGGATCTATTAGTCAATTACACTATCGTAGAAAATTGGTAATATACAATCTTACTATTTGGGAATCACCGCTACCCAATAACGCATATTGCTTGTGCTGGAATGAAATGCATGGCAAAAAGGGTAGTTCTGAAATCGGAACTTGTATGTATTACTATTTAAGTGAATGCTTAAGACCTGAGGTTAAGCATGTAACAATTTTTTCAGATACTTGTAGCGGTCAAAACCGCAATCAGTTTATAGCCGTAGTGCTGTTGTGGATCGTACAAAATATCGACCAATTGGAAATTATAGAACAAAAGTTCTTAGAAGCAGGACATACTTATATGGAAGTGGATTCTATGTACTCGGCAATAGAATCTGCAAGTAAACATGTAAATGTAACTTGCATGAATGACGAAAAATATATTTCAAACAGCAAGAAAACAGAAAATGAAGACAGTAGACAATGTGAAACATAATATAGGCCCATACAAGGTAAAAGAAATAAAATTTAATGAATTTTTAGAATTAAAGTCACTTGCAGCAAATATATTGCAAAACAGAACAGTAGATTCTGACGGTAATACTGTGCAGTGGTTAAAAATCAAGAGACTAAAATATATTAAAGGTTAAAGAAGGAAAATTTTTTTCAACTACGATCTATCAGAAGAATTAAAGTATTTAAACATATCAGAAGATATTGGTTTGAATTCAAAAAAAAACTCCTACTCTACGGTCTAAAAGGCAAAAACAAATTTTATCCCAAAAAGCAACCCTAGACTTACCAACTCCGGGTAATTTACCAAAGTTATACAAAAGTACTCTTCCAATAAGCGAAGCAAAAAAAAAAAGGATTTAATGAAGATGTGCCAAGAAAACATTTTTCCGGAAGAGCTGCATGCTTGGATATCAAGTTTAAAAACAGGGAATAATGTCTTAGATCGAATTCCAGACGTAATGATGGGAGAAGAATCGGAAGAAGAAGATATTACCTTTTAATTTCCTAAAAAGAATGTAGATTATTATCTGTTTTATTTGAATAAAATACAGTTCATTTTTATTTTATAATTAACAAAATTAAAAATAAAAACCAATAAAATCAAATGTTGTACTAATTCAGCGAGGAAAAACCTGATAAAAATCATGTTTTATTTTTTTTTTGTAAATACCTTTTAAAAAGTTAAACTAAAAATAAATTATTCTAACTAAACATTAAATTCTCTACTGTTTGGCTTTAACAAATATTTGAAACAACTTCCTATGACGATTTTAAAGCCTCTTCAATGTTACGAAAATCTTTAATCGCGATTATCTCCAAACAATGATTTTGTTAGTTATCGGGTTTTCGCTCGAACCCCTCGATATGCACTGTTGTTGTTTTTTTGGAAGACATTGACTATGTTCTATTTCAGGGGTAGGCAACCTTTTTCGGATGGCGGACCGTTTTCAAATGTAACTTAAATAGTTCTTTTATATCATATACGAGTTTAAATATTATCAGAAATAAATATAAGAAAAAGAGCATAACCGGATAAGAATGTCAAATTTGTCCCAGCGGAAACTTGACCCCAAATTTTGGGGTAACTCAAACAATGAAGAGTTTCCAAATTTTAGCCCAAAATTTTGACACATAACCCAGTGGTGCACCCAGAATTTGTCTGAGGGGGGTTTTGAAATTTTTTTATGCTACCTCCATTTTGAGTCCCTAAAATTTGGGTTTTAGTTTTGTCTAAACGGCCTTGCTTTAGAGCCATATGGTTTATTATCTCTTCTGCATCTATTTGAATGTCCTGATGGATGAACATCAAATCTAAACCATTTAGTCTTTCTTCGCTAATATAATTTCTTAAATAAGTCTTTAGTACTTTCAGCGATGAAAATTACTTTTCACATGTTCAGGTTGTTACAGGTAATTTGATTACTAAAGTAGCGTTTTGGATTTTTTGTATTGTGTGTTAAAGACAAGTTACATTTTTCTACTATTCTTTATATATTTTTTACTTTATATGTACTGGGAGGGGTTTTAACCCCCAATCCCCTCTGGACGCCACTGCTGTAGTTTTAACTTGTCTGGTGCTTTTACAATATCAAATTTTAAAGGATTTTCAAATATTAATATGTCCATTTCTTTTGCATAAAAATCTTAAAACCGATGTCGATAATTTTGATTAAGTACTTTAGTGACTCAATAAAAATATTCGAAGGGCATTGTTTGCCGTTTTTGGTTGAAAACAATTGCAAAGTAAGAAAATGATTATAGAATTATTTTTGTAAAGTTGAGAAATAAACAATTTTATTTTATTTCTATAAATAGCTCGTTGATTAACTTTAATTGGCCTTGTAGAGTTATATTTAATTTATTGGGGTAAGTTGTAATATCCACAATAATTCACATTTTTTAATTTTTCCCCCTTGAGATAGTACATATTGAAAACATCTAATAGTTGCAAAAATATATATTCACCACTTGTATTCCCATGGAGGCATTTTAATGTAGTAAGTTCTTCTGTTACACAAAATTATTTATCAATTCCACGGATAAAAATAATTATTAGGCGGTGCTGTTCAGCAAATAATTTCGAAATATGTAAGACGTTTTGACCAATGCTGAACTTTGTTCCTACATTTTTTTTAAACGTTTTGTTGTGTCTTCCCACTATTCTTCTTTTAGCGATCATTTTTGTCACCGGCCATATTTCGGCACGCTCACGCTCCAAGTTTGTTGATTTTGCCTGAAATTATATTGGTGTTTTGGTGGGCCTCACAAAGAGTTGCAAAGGGCGCCACGGGAGGATATACGGAGTCTGCTTAGTTTTCCTAATGGCATATTCCCTTCCATCTTCTCTTTTTATAATTTCATAGCAAAATATACTCCTCCGTCTTGCTGATTCCATTTTCTTCAAACAAAAGGAAGGGCCTTTCTTCAAAGGCAAAAAGTTTTTAACACTTCTTCTTCTTTTCGGTTTTGAGGGATATCTGCTTAAAATAGTTTTCGAGTTCCCTTTGCTCTGCAGGCAGTAATTTGTTTGTTGTTTTTAGTTACAGCTTTATAAAAAAATGCATTTGTCATTGCTGAGCCAATGAGAAGCTCAACCGCTAGCTTAAGATACTATTTAACACCTCTTCGTAATACACTAGAGTATGATTTCAGCTGATCTGAAATATCAATAAATTCTTTACAATTATTATAATTGGTCACTGTTTGCGGTTTTTCTACTAGCGTGTTATTTTTACCCTGAACCTCCACTTTGTTATCCGTATGTACTGTGCTAAGGATCAAGACATCTCTTTTATCTTTCCACTTCGGGACTACTCGAGTGTTACTTTCTCGTGCAATAACTTCATATTTAGGTTTAATTGATCTCAATATTAGCCTACCAGTTAACATCAGCAATATGTTATCTTATTCTGACAAATCTATATATAATATTCTAATCAAGTTTATAAACGATTCTAAAATAAAAATTTAAACATCCTTATAATAATTTTCTGTGGCAAAAAGATTTTTTGTCTAATGCCATCTCTCTCTCTCTCTCACACACACACACACACACACACAACTTCATTTTTTTTTAACTTTGCTTTCACAACATCTTTAGAGTTTAATTTTCTATTGGATCTAAGCATACCTATCCAATTTGTTGATCTATCTAAAAACTGGTGAGCTAAGTGGACATTATATAAAATTGTCTGTGTATAGTATCCAAGAGTCCATCCATCAATGACATAACAACTGAAGATGACGCTGCTGAAGGTGTAACCATTTTCTGTACATAATTTGTAGAGTTTTATGCCGAACTCATGTTTCTTATTTTTGATATATTGTCTAAAGGTCAGCCGCCCACGAAATGGTACCATGGCCTCATCAATACATACATATTTTTTTTCGGAATTTTTTGCTACATTAGGTGTTTCCACCTTTTTAATCTTGAATGCGGAGAAATATATTCGTTTGAAATGATCTGTTCAGCATATCTGATATGTTCGTTTCAATTACAATAAAGTCCATAATATCATCTGTTACATCCTTTTTGCGGTAAGTTTGTCAGTTAAAATACCAGGATTTAGTGCATTGAAATCAAATAGAGTTTGTCCCGTTATAGCAGTCCATGCAAGCTGAAATTCAGCAGCAACAACTGGAACTTCAGTGTCGTTGTGATCTGTGTCTTGAGCGTCCAAAACATCGGTTGAAAGTTGTTCTACACCTTTATCTTCAAATTTTTCACAATTATGTTGACACTACACTATCTATAATTTCATCTACGTGGCTTGTAGATTGTTCTGCACTTTTACGTTTTAACTTTTTGCAATCGGTCTTTCTTTTTCACAATTTTCCGAGTCTGACGAAACCGAAATATATATATATATATATATATATATATATATATATATATATATATATATATATATATATATAAGAAAAGAAATTTAATCTTTGCAGATTAGTTAAATAGTAAACTCTTAAATATTGGGGAAATCTGCAAGAAATACTCTAATGTGTATCAATTGTTTCGCCGAACGTTTTCGCCAAAGAGAATTAATTTGGCTTCTTCAGGGCTGAAAGAGAATAAATTATAATTAGCTACCATATATTATCTATTAGATCAGTAAGATCAATAATGTTTTAATAGATAATATATGGTAGCTAATTATAATTTATTCTCTTTCAGCCCTGAAGAAGCCAAATTAATTCTCTTTGGCGAAAACGTTCGGCGAAACAATTGATACACATTAGAGTATTTCTTGCAGATTTCCCCAATATTTAAGAGTTTACTATATATATATATATATATATATATATATATATATATATATATATATATATATATATATATATATAAAGGTTCTTGAACTCCTAAGTGGAGCATAGAGCTTCAGTGAAAACGCGCCATCGGGTTCTATTTTGCGCTAAGGCCTTCACCTTATTCCAAGACTTTCCTTGGCCTCTTATCTCGTCCATGATGGATCTTCTCCAAGTTTGTACTGGGCGACCTCTTTTTCTTTTCCCTTGGGGATTCCACTCTAGGGCAGTCTTTGCGATACTGCAACTATTTTTTCGGAGTGTGTGACCGATCCAACCCCACTTTCTGGACTTAATTTCATTTTGTACCCTCTTTTGTTCGGTCAGGTGTAGCAGATCGTCGTTTCTGATGGTGTTAGGCCAGAATATACGAACAATTCTTCGTAGACATTTGTTAACAAAGACCTGCAGTTTGTCTGTGAGGGTGTTTGTCACTTTCCAGGTTTCACATCCGTAGAGTAGAACAGACAGGACATTTGATCGGATCTTTGTCCTTGTAGTATACTCGCCAGATCTCCAAACAGGGTTGAGCGTGCTGAAAGCTTGTTGAGCTTTTCGTATCCTCATACGAATATCGTCTTCTGTACCTACGTTTTCTGTTATGACACTTCCAAGATACGTAAAGTTTTCCACATTTTCAATCTGCATATTGTCGATAGTAAATACCGTGTTGTTCCTTGCATTTATTCTCATGGACTTGGTTTTACTAATATTGATTTTGAAACCTATTTTATTGGCTTCAGTGGAAAGTGTTTCCAATTGGTAAGCCAGATCTTGGAACCTTTGACCTAATAGACAGATATCGTCCGCGTATTCTAGATCGCTTAGGCGTGTGGTTAACGTCCATTGTATCCCTCTTGTGTCAGAGTCTAGTTTGGAGAGAACATAGTCTATAGCTATGTTAAAAAGAAACGGAGAAAGCACGCATCCCTGTCTAACTCCAGTAAGTACGTTGAATTTGTCACTGTTGATCCCATTGTGTGTCACGCTGCATTTCGCATCAGTATATAGTGACTTTATAATAGAAATTATTTTTTGCGGGATGTTTCTTAGCTCTAAAATTTTCCATAGACCAGCGTGAGACAAGCTATCAAAGGCACGTTCAAAATCAACAAAAACCATGTATAGGGGTGTGTTCCATTCAACCGATTGTTCCATTATTACCCTCACAGTATTAATGTGGTCTATGCAGGAGGATTCTGGCCTAAAGCCTGCTTGATTAGCTCGAAACTCAACCTTGTTTGTTATTCTTTTCAGTATGATGGCCGCAAAAATTTTATTTATGACAGTAAGCAAGGTTATTCCTCTCCAATTTTTGCACAGTGCGAGGTTGCCTTTTTTTGGAAGCTTGATAATGTTACCTTTTTTCCAGCCCGCTGGAATGTGGTTTGTTTCCCACACCTCTCTGATTATGGGGAGCAAAAGTTCAGCAGTTAGATGCGGATCAGCTTTAAGCATTTCAGCAGCAATGTTATCGATTCCCGGTGATTTGTTGTTTCTCAGAGATTTGATAGCTGCTATTATCTCCGTTTTGGAAGGGGCCTCGCAAGAAATATGCAAGTCTATATTCTGCTGGTTTTCGACTATTTCGTCTGCGTTATCTCTGGGAATACCTAACATCTCCTGAAAATTCTCTTTCCATCTCTCTACTTGGTCATCTGTTGTAGTAAGCAATTCGCCTGTTTTGGATCTTACAATGTTCGAACAGTTGGACCCTTTTTGTGTTAGTCGTCTAGTAATTTGGTAAAGCTCCCTAGTTCTGTTGTGTTGTGCAGCTGTTTCTGCTTGTTTTGAAAGTTCTTCAGCCCACCTTCTTTTGTCTCTTCTTGCTTTTCTTTTAACTGATTTATAACCGAAATATAATCGCCTTCATAATTGTCACTTTCGAAGGCATCACCTACTTCCTCATCACTCATATCAATGATCTCATCGTATATTCTTTGCAAATACTGTTGTTCTTCGAAAGAATTAAATTTTTTCGCCATACTAACAGATAAAAGGTCAATACGTTACAGATTCGAGGAACACTTTGACCGTAACGATATCTTTATATAAAATAAAGTTGTTACTGTAATAAATGACCTGTACGGTTACCGTGAAGAGTGAATCATCTACAACGCACATGTTGGCCTTAGTGCTCAGTGAGTTAAATACGATTCACAACCGTAAATGAAGAAAAAAACATTTTTTTAAGGGTTAATTTTAAATTATCATTGTTATAGTGCATTTTTTGAATATTTTAATAAAAAAAGACATGGAGCCTGAAATCAAAAAAAAAATTAACGTGGCGGTTAATGTGTTAATAATGCTTGGAGCAATGATGTATACATATAGAACGCTAAAAAGAACTATAACAACATACGTTTTCTGTTTTAGTCGTTGGCCATTCAAAGAAGAGGACACTGATGATATTGGCTCATTGGTTGTCGAACAGCATATCACTCTCAACCGTACGGAAGAAAATGCTTTACATGGATATATTATGAAGTAAGTCAAATTTTTATATATTCATTTACTACTAAAATACATCCTTAAATGCTTATAATAGTTATAATCATAGCTGCCCATTACTACTAATCCACGATAATTCATGAAACTTATCATTTTTCCTATCTTTAGTATTATAGATAGGTATGATCTCTTGTATTAGTTATTCTCTTGCATCCTTTTATAATTCTATAGATATTTTCCAGTTTATTCCAGTTTTATTTAATTTTATTTTCTTACCTTTATTATCTCTAGTCTCATTGTTTCTGTAACTTGCTGGATGAAGAAGAGTTCAGTCAGTAATTTTTAGTCTTTTAATATACTTCACATTTTATTTTTCCCATTGTAAATACTTTAGCGTTTTTCCACTTTTTTTTCTAATTTTTTGATAACTTTGCTCTCTTTCTAATTAACTCTCTTTTCAATAATCCAAAATCATTTTTCCGGTTTTTTGTCTTTGACTCAATTTGGACGGCGAAATTTTAATATTTTTCGGTGGATTTTGTTCATAAAAAATGTTCTATTCTATATCTTGAGGTTTTTCGAAAATATAAATCTTGTGACCGTTTTTTCTGTGGTTTTTCTATTTCTTATAAAGCTTGTTTATTTGATTACGTTTTAAAATATGTTTTTAGTTTTTTTCCGTTTTAATTAACAGTATAAAAAGTATATAGTTTAAATCCCTGTTTGCCTTCTCCAGTAATCCATCTTAAGTTTATATTATTCTTTATATGAATATGTTGTACAAATACATAAAAAGTAATTTTTAAAATATTATAAGGAACATTGGCTGCAGAATCAGTGTTGCACTATCTATATTCATTTAATAATATATATACCGAGTGGGCCATCAAAAAGTGCTCATCCTGCAAAAATGCTTCTACAAATCGATTTTTATTCTAAATGGGATTCCATCCTTCCACTTTAATTATACAAACATCTGTCATTTGTCAACCCACTCCCTTCCAGTTCCATCACCCCTTAATTTTACATAGTTAATATACAATGTGTGGCATATTACAGAGAAGGTTTCTTTCTATATTAACTCTCATTGAGAAAAAATATTATTAAAGAATGGGCTAATGAATATAGTCCACCCTGATATTTAGCAATATTCGTTACACATTCTAAAATGCTAAAAGAGGTCGACTTTCATTCCAAGAGGGATACATTTTAACATAGCTCTCGTAATCATCAGTCCATAACATGGAAATTTGGCAACAGTGAATAGAGGGCCTTTGAAAATATCTCTTTGTTTTTATATATGGATTCTACTCATGGTTTCTTAAAAACTTTTCCAAGAAAAGGACCTACTCTTAGAGAAATTGCTGTTCTAACAATATTTTCAGGCCTTCTAAAATATTTGACAAAAGAATATGGTTCTAAAATGAGCAGTTCCACGAAAAGGAGAAAATTAATTATAAATAGGCTGCAACACCAATAAGATGAATGGCTTCAAAGTGATGTGATTTTGGATTTTTGTAGTTTCAGTGAAAATTGTAAGTGTAGGTTAAGTTCCTATCTGGTGAAATGGAAGTGGCATCAAAAAGTGGCACATTTATTTTTATTTCGATAAATTTTAGTGTGGTGGGCCAGAAATCAGGTGTATTATTAAAATTAAAGAAACAATGGAAATTCAAGTCTATATTAGCCATAGATTATTATTACAAGATGAATATAACTCCAACATAAATGTTATTGTTAAAAATAAGCGTGAAGGTACAGAAGAACAAAGCCATTTTGAAATTTTAAATGGGGGTGGTTAAACTGTTCCATAAATGTTTACTGTGCAAATCACTACCATAGGTCATAATACTCAAACAGTAATATTTGCTGATGAAACCAAAATAAACTTGTTTGGATCCGATGGAAACATATTGGTGTGGGGAAAGCATGGTTAAATTGTAGATGTAGAGTTGTCTTGAGTAATAAGCGCTTTGGTCTGGCACTTTGGGTAGAACTTGATTTTTTTGACAATCGAAGGATACCGTCAATAAATCGTCCCATTTTTCTTTTAGAAGCTAATAGAAAGCCTTTGTTTTTAACTTGTGCACTCTCTTTTGCGCCATCAAGTTTGTTTTGATTTGTACGTCATCACAATGCTTAATTCTTTCATCCAAGGAAAGGTATGTGGAGCATTCATCAGTTCTTAAGCTACCAAATCCCAAGTTAAAATTTGTATTAAAAACATATCTAAAATACGATTCTTTTACGCGGTCCTCCTCTTGGGTCTTAGCGTTGTAGAGGCGCCACAGTTTCTTAATGTTCAGATCATCAGATCTGAAGTCAAATACTGACGAGAAGTAGTTTTGGACCTACAATAGTGGCTTTCAAGTACATTAAACTTTTTGATAAAAGTGATAATTGATTCTCTTTTTCCTAAACATAAAATGCGCTCCCGATTCGCGCCCCTTTTTCTTGTGGTAGATCACCGGTGTTTCTGGTTTCTGGTTAGAACACCCAGCAAACGATTGGACTTGATTCTCAATGTATCTAAAAACGCCTTTTTACACACACGGACTCTCCAACGAATTTTTGTACACGAAGTAATTAGCACTTATCTTGTTTTTTCCTCTTGCATTGTTTAAGATTTTACAGGAGTTTACATTTTTTTTATAGTTTTGTAAAATTGGCTATGAAAATATCTTTGGTCAGTGTATGTAAGTCCTTGGCAGTGATATGCCTTTCCCTTCTTTCCGTGATTGCAAGTAATTTTCTTCGGCAATCCATCTGTAAAAAATACCTTGTTGTAGTAGCCATACACATCGGTTTTAGCCCAAGTTACAAAAAACTTATTTTCAAAAAACCGGCGTTTTACCCATAATAATAAATTATCAATGCCATATAAATCGGTTAAAAAAAATTTAAAAGCCTAAAACCAATGAGGCCTCTTGTTCTCGCATTGACTTCAGGCCACGACCTTAGTCCGCCACTGCATATAACACAAAGTTTTCAAAGAAAATAAAAAGTATAAAAAGTATAGTCTTCAATAGCTTTACCTTTGCCTCTTTTCTCGTGCTATTTTCCAACTTTCAGGTTCTTTTCTCTTCTTCCTGGCGGAGTCAGGACACTACGGGTTGAGTTTCCATGAACAAAACAAAACAAAAACTACAAAACAAATCAAAATAATACGAAAACACGACCTGTCTCAATAACAGCAGCAAATAAACAATAACCACACAACGGAAAGCTACGCGACGTTCGCGTACGATCTCTGAGTTTGCGGCTGAAACCCCTTCCCTGAGCGGATCTACCTGGTTTTGTTGCAAACTTGGAGACTTGCCTGGTTTTGACACTAACCTTGACTTTAGCTAATTATTTCAAATAGGATTTGGCACACATATGGATCCAAATAAAATCTGAAAAAAAAAATCGGTTGCCTGTAAAGTCGGTTTTACGGGCGAAGATTTTACGTGACAACGTCTTTTTCTCGGTAGAATATTTATGGATATGACTGAATCGACTGAATTACGATTGATTGCAGAGTGATTTAAACTAATAATTTACTTAACACTATCAACATTTGTCAATAGTATGACATAACCTATAAACTCAGTTTCTCAACTTTTGTGTCAATCTAACAATTAATCAATCAATCATAGTTTACGATAATGAAATATTAGTGTACAATTATTTACCTTTATTGTTGTAGTTGTTGTAAATGACGAATCTAAGCACTCCACATTTTCACTACAGACACAGCTGACGATACTTTAACCACACGTGTGAACTTATATTATGACGCTTTCTCGGTTTTCCAACGCCAAGAACGCTCGAGAAAGACAGAGACACAAGCACGCACCGATTCAACGCTCCTAATTCTCTAGTGCTGCGCGCGCAGCGGACCGATCATGTTTGAGTGGGAGAGAGACGCAAGGCATTCGCCGGTCCGGCGGGCCTCTCTCTCGTTCGGTGACTCATCGTAACAGACGTGAGCGGGCGTTACACTTTTTCATGAGTGACTCCGAGCCACAACCTAATTTAAGACGTTGTCACGTCAAAATGGATGCACCTGGTTTTGAAACTAGTATATTATATATATATATATATATATATATATATATATATATATATATATATATATATATACCTATATATCTTTAAACAAATACAGTTTCGTTCCATTCTCATTCAAGACATTTTCTCAATATGGGAATACTATTTCGTTACTACCCTTTCTTCCGGTTCTTGCATTAAGGTCCCCGATAAATATAATTTCTTCCCGACTGTTTACATTATCTAGTGTTTCTTGTAGAATTTCTTCGAACTGATCTTTTTCTTTTTCTTTGCTATCTTTTCGCGTATTATGACTATAGCTCTCCTTTTGTTTTCATGTCTACACTGATTATTCATATGATATAACCTAACCTAATCTAACAAAATGGATTGACCAAATCACAGGAATCCACCACAAAACACGAATTAACAGAATGGATATGTACCTACCATATAGGACATCACAAGTGCCACTAAACAACTTCCATTGCATAAAACATACAATTTCCTTTTCCCAGTTCTATCAGGTAATCATTAAAATACAGTGAAGTACACCTAATCTTAAATATCCACCTTACATCATTAAAACATACGTCATCATCAAGCTGCAACATTTGCTCCAATACTGTTTGCCCAGAATTGAAACTTATATTTGCGTATCCTGCTTATGTCTGTTGTTTAAAAAATCATAATCAAATATACCTAATGACCAAAAAATAAAATTTTACAAAGCGTAATCCCGATTATCATTTGTTGAAAGACACGTTAAAACATATGTGGAATGAAATAGCACTGCACTGCTATCCTTCGAAATTATTCTTGTTAAGTACCACCAGTGGTAAATGTCATTAAAATATTATCACTTAAAGCAAAAAAATGCATAATAAATACACACTTCGCGTTCATTGAATATCTACTTTTTTATTAAAATGTCATAATGAATGCTAAATCAAGTGAAATGAAGTAACGATGTATTTATCGTGGTCTTGTATTCCATGTCATTAGTCGAAGTTGGTAAATGTTGTTAGTTTAATAATGGAGTAATGGCGACAAAGTCGATAATAAATCACTTGACCAAATATTAGACACAAGAGTTTCAAAATATATATTTATTTAAAAAATAAAATTCTTGTGTTTTTTTTTATAAATTTGTTACCTATAATTCTGCAACCCATTATGCACTGCAGCTTTAGATGTAGTGTTATGAATATAACTATTAAACAATCGAAATAATCGCACTGATTACCCTTAAATCTTGAATACAATTTCAGATTACAATATATATATATATATATATATATATATATATATATATATATATATATATATATATATATATATATATATATATATATATATATTTGTTCCTATTAATAATTTATTATAGTAGTTGATACATGAAACACGTTAAATTTGACTCACTAAATGATAAACATTCTTAAAAATTTTGTTCAAAAATTAATAATTCATTCTTTTTTAGATGGATTACCTTAAGTGCTGATCACATAGTGATTCTTATCTTGTTACTGGCATTGGTGGTAAAATTTATCTTCTTTGATCATAAAGAAGACTTCACAGAGAAAATAAAAGCGTCCATGTCAGAAAATTTAGAAACAGACACTAACACTAGTGAGTTCCTCAAGCTGAATCAACAGCTACAAAGCAAATATTTATCTCAAACTCCTATATTCAGAACATCCGACACATTCTTTTTAGGTAGAAGTGATAGTGATGAAAAATCAGATTCATCTAGTGGTAAGATATAATTTATTTATAAATTCATTTACCAGCTAAAATTTGTTTAGCAGAAAATGGTTGACTTCAATTAGTGCGGACGTAAATATTATTAAATTTATCTGACTTGGCCAATTGTTAAGATCTTGTACCTCAGGTAAACCATTGTTACCTGAAACCGGGCCTTTTATACTATTATCAGTTAACCCAGGATGTTTATATTCGGTACTAATTGACGTCAACCATTTACTGCTAAACAAACTTTACCTCATATTTTCAGCTATTCTGTGCTATTCAGTGCTGTACATTTTTTACTTATCAGTAAGTTATTATTATTTTTTAGATGCAGATGTTGAAGATAAATCTGTCCAAACAATCTACTGTCAGACTGAATCAGGTCAGCTACTAGAGGATGACATAAACGATATTAAATTATGTAGAAGCCTAGAAGATTGCTTATCCATATACAATGATTCTGACTTGGGTGCGGGAACACTAACTGATGCAGAAGTTATACTCCTTGTAGAAAATAAACATATTCCAGGATATCAAATTGAAAAGGCTGTAGATAATCCTGAGAGAGGAGTAAGGATTAGAAGGAAAATTCTGGCTAAAGATGCTAACCTTAAGAATCCATTATTTGATTTACCTTTCAAGAATTATGATTATAGCAAGGTACATATAAAATATAACATAAGATGAAATCATTTAATTTTGATTTTGGGAATTCCACTCAGCAGCTTGATTATATTGTTAGTTAAACCATTTAAGGTAACTTTTTGTAAATAACGGTATCTGTTGATTTGTTATCACATTGCCCGTCATATAAGTCTTGAGTAGATAATTGCTAATGTGCCAAATTCTGTTCTTCATCACAACAGTGTTATGATTTGGGCTTTTTGAGTGCTGAGAAAAATAATTTATAAATCTCGGTGCTTTTTCTCCTTTAAAATAATCTGATTATCAGTGTGCAAATAATTTTTCTAGTCAGATTTCCATGTTTCTAAGATCCTTAATGGCTCCGAGATCGATCGCTATCTTATATGTTGTTGGGTGACTTATTGAAGTTGTTCTTGTTTGTTATTGATTATTTGTGCATATTGTAACTATAGTATTACTTTCGTATTTTTCTAATCCCTGTATTCGTTCGATCAAGTTGATGTTCATCTCTAGTTTACATCTCAGCGGATTTCCTGACAATCGCTTTCTCTAGTTAAATTATTATTTAATATCGCAAAAATGAAATATTTTTAATTTGTTTTATTTAGGTTATGGGTGCCTGCTGTGAGAACGTTATAGGTTACATGCCAATTCCGGTAGGATATGCAGGACCTTTACTGTTGGATGGTCAAGAATTATATGTTCCGATGGCTACTACTGAAGGGTGTCTAGTGGCGAGTACCAACAGGGGATGCAGAGCTTTAAAGCAATGTGGGGTCACTTCAAGAATCGTTGGAGATGGAATGACTAGAGGTCCTGTTGTCCGATTTCCATCACTAACTAAGGCCAGGTAAGGCTCAATAGAAAATAATTAAAGAACTTATTTTTGTTACTTGTACACCAAATACAAGTATCGTTTATTTATCACGAAATAGTACCTAAGTCTTTTGACTATTGGCTGCTCTAATATTAACGCATTTGTCCTGCGAGTCGTATTATAATGTTTATTATAATAATTGCAATATCTATTACAATAGATACAGTTTCACTCTAGAATAATTCACAAAAATATTCATATTATGTTAATTAAAGATGTTCATTTTCCTTCTTTGAATATAATAAAACCATTTTCTTTCTCTGTAGGCCTCAAGGTACCGTTACTGTATTAAGTAACCACCGCGAATCCATTCCGTAAGTGACTTTTTAGAAGTGAAATGCACTCGCATGTAAATTGATGTTCAATGTTTACAGAGACCAAGTGGTTAATAGACTGTAACTATATGTATGTATATATATATATATATATATATATATATATATATATATATATATATATATAGTATGTGTGTCTGTGTGTTTGTTTGTTGTCTTAAAACCATCAGTCGTACTTTCAGTACTCTGCCGTTTCCAGTAGCTTTTGCGTTGTGACTGTGTCGGGTCTTGTTTCTGAGGCATATGTCATTATTGGTCTTACACTGGCCTTATAAATTCTTGACTTCATCTCAGTGTTAATGTGTCTGTTTCGCCATATAGTGTTATTAAGGCATCCTGCCAGTCTATTTGCTTTTTATACTTGATTTCTCACTTCTTTGTTCAGGTCTCATAGATAGACAGTGTATTTCCCAGGTATTTTATTTCCATTACTTGTTCAATACTGATGCCATCAATTTCTATTTTACATCTGGTTGGTTCTTTGCTGACTACTAGTGTTTTAGTTTTCTGAGATGAGATTGTCATATTAAATTCCTTTGCTCTTATGTTAAATCTGTGGACCCGTCTTTGCAGACTATCTTCATCTTGGGCTAACAATATTGCGTCGTCTCCGTAACAGAGTATTTTTGTTGACCTTAAAATTTGTATCAGTATTTCATCCTAAATAAGGTATACTGTTACATCATATCAATCTTTTCTGTTAAATTTTTCCATACCACTATTAAAAAAATGTATCATACAATATTTAACATACCATTTCATATATTTTTAGTGCTGCCATGAAATGGATCGAGAAACCAGAAAACTTTGCCTTGATGAAGGAACAATTTGATTCCAGCAGTCGATTTGCAAGATTGGTGAAGATATTAATTAGAATCGCAGGAAGATATCTTTTTATACGATTTGTAGCAAAAACAGGAGATGCTATGGGTATGAACATGCTTTCCAAAGGTACTGAAATTTCTCTTAAATATGTGCAAAATGAATTTCCCGACATGGAGATTTTGAGTCTCAGTGGAAACTTTTGCACAGATAAGAAACCTGCTGCTGTCAACTGGTAAGTTTTTATTTTATAAACATTTGTTGATTCAAAATATTATAGTATTTTATTTATATATAGTTAAATAAAAAAAAGTCTGTTATTTGATTTGCTTTCGGAAATACTGCTTCCTCTAGCTGTACAATTCTCTTGGGTTTTCTTTTTCGATAATTGTACTCCATTCCTTTCTATCTACGATGACTCTTTTCCAGTTCCGGATTACCTGAATTTATAAATAATTTTCAACGCTCTCTAACCAACGCTTTCTAGGACGTGTCCATGATCTTTTTTCATTGGGGTTTCATTTGATGAACCGGCGTGATTGATTTATGCAGTTCAAAGTTCATATGGATTCTATAGATGTCGTGAAGCTCTCGAAAATACGCAAAAATCTTGTTCTGTACTTTTCTTTAGAAGCTTTCCAAGTTATATTTGCCTTTCTTCAACAGAATCCATGTTTCACAATCATAGTCTCTCTCTTATTAGATTTCTTTTACAATTGTATCTTTAAATGGTGAATTAGGACTATACATATACTTATCTTTATGTCTTTACTTATAAGGATCACTATTTTTGGATATTAGGAATGCTAAGTATGTAGGTACTATCTTTTCTTTGTCTACTACAAGTCAGTACTACAGTCAGTTGGTTCATTATATATCTTTCATTGACAGTCATACAAGACTTTCATGTTCTCTGCTACAGGATCTGCAGTTTAAACTTCTATGAAACAGCTAAATTGTATGCAGGTGTCTCTTAACGGGCGCACATGTTCAGTAAATACGCCTGTTATGACTATGAGCTGATTTTTGCTTGTTTTCCACAGTACTCCAGCCCTGTTCGCATTCCAGTGCATTTCCAATACAGTTTGCCTTATGTTTGACTATGGGTGACTAAGATTTGTGGATCCTCCCCGATCTTCTGATTTTCCTACGACCAGTTGCTTGCTTAAATGTCTTAATTTTGTTTGCTTAGGTGGGTCTAATAGAAGATATGTTTGGATCGACTTTATCTTGTGGTGTCTTGTCCAAGGTGTGACCTAGAGTACTCGCATTCCTTACGACTAATGCTGTCTCCTTACGACTTGTATAATAACTCCAGCCTGTAGTAAGAGATTAGACAATAGACTTACGTCTCCTTGTCTTGTAGACAGTTTTTATGTACCCTTCATATAAATTTGTCTTTCGTATAGGTTTTCGTATTGTGTTATAACAAATAGTTATTCCTATTCATCCCTGCTCAGCTCATGTTATAGTTGAACCTTATTCGGTCCTTACTGAGCTTAATTGAGTTTTGTCAGTAAATCCTGTTCATCTTCATAAGTGTGACCCAGAACGCTGTCTAGTTCCATAGCTTCGGGATGACTGAGATTACTTTGATGGTTTTTCATGATCCAGTAAGCTAGGAAATGGATGGTCAGTTTTGGAAGAGCTTCACATACCGAACAATAATCTAATTAAACCCGTGTGTCGCCTGCTATTCAGCGTTGAGCATCCACTCGGTCGTGCTCACCTCACAAAATTAGGTAGCACGACTGAGCTGGATAAGACCTCCGGCTCTTGCAGGCGGTCTACTTTTCTTTTTGTTATTGATATTTAAGTTTACATTAAATTTTATATTACTACGGCTACATTGGTGTTGGTGAGAGTAAGCTGGATATATCTGACTAGATTTTTTTATATACCTATGAGAACCAGGCATTTAGGAGGTTTTCTTCTGTTAATTCAAAAGTTTGTTTGAAATCGATCAATAGAATGTATGTTTATGAAAGAATATGATTTTTTTAATGATAAGATGTATATATTTATGAACTGATATGATTTTTCTTTTAGGATTGAAGGTAGAGGTAAATCAGTTGTGTGTGAAGCAGTGATTCCATCTAAAATAGTAACCACAGTATTAAAAACAACAGTTAGTGGCTTAGTAGATGTCAACTACTCCAAAAATATGGTCGGCTCCGCTATAGCAGGAAGTATTGGAGGTTTTAACGCTCACGCAGCGAATATTGTGACAGCTGTTTTTATAGCAACAGGTAAAACAAATTCTTTAATTTGTTTAATTTTATATCATAAATAGCTCATGTTACTAGTATTAATTTAAAAATATTCTCCATTATTCTAAGTATAGTGTAAAAAAGTCTTACTAACCGGGATAACTTGGGATAGATGAGGCCATCTATCCCAAGATGAATACCAAAAAGCAAAAGAGTTTATCAAAAACGAAAGTGACATCTTCTTTAAACGAAAAATAACTGGCGTCACTGAGTTAGTCCAACATCGAATAAACACTGATAAACTCTTACCCCATAAGACAGACACGAAGACATCTCCCATTTGCAAAACAAAAAGAAGCTATTGCCGTTCTTGAAGATATGCGGAAGACGAAGGTCATTGAAGTGTCGAGTAGCTCCTGGCCTTCTTCATTGGTCTTGGTAACTAAGAAAGATGTTTCCACGAGGTTCTGTGTCGGCTACAGAATAATACATAGCGTCACCAAGAAAGATTGCTCCGCATTGACGATACCCTTAGTGCCTTGGCTGGATCGAAATGCGTTTTCCTACGTGGATCTCAAAAGCGGTTGTTGGCAAAATCCAGTCTACCCTCAAGATAGAGAGAAGGCAGCATTTTCTGCTGGAAATGGGCTCTACCAATTTAAAGTGATGCCGTTAGGATTGTGTAATGCACCTGCCACGTTTAAACGATTAATGGAGCTATTACTTAGGGGACTTACACGGAAATCCTATCTAATATACCATCATGGTTATCGAGAAGGATTTCGTCGAACACCTTGTCAATTTTAAAGAAGTTTTCACCAGATTTAGGAACGCTCACCTACAAGTAAATGCCAAGAAGTGCGTGGTCTACCCACACCAAGAAACAAACACGATGTCCGAAGCTTCCTTGGCCTTTGCAGTTACTATCGTCGCTTCGTGAAAGATTGCCAAACCTCTCCATAACCTGAACTAGAAGAAGCTGTCATTTGACTGGACACCAGACTGCACTTCACCACACTCAAGCATAAATTAACAACGGCTTCAATCCTGGCATATCCGAAAGAACAGGGTCTTTTAACAGAATGATTTATAAAAAAAACTGCTGAAAAAATTTTTTTTTTAAAATATATATAAAAAAATATAAGCGAACTGCTAATACGAAATAATTATCAAGCATCTATTTGAAATCAAGAGATAGAGGAAAGAAGAAGAATAAAAAGATAGTGGTATCTCTCCTAGAGACACTTAAATCTTGTAATGAATCTTGATTGCTAAATAATTCTACTCATAAGATTATCTGATTGACATCTACTGATTGATCTCTTTGTTTGTTTGGCGTTTTAAATTTTTCGGTTACAGGTGTAATTGTATCACTTTAGATAAAAAGATTTAAATTATTAAAAGCAATTTTTCAATTTAATAAATATAACATTATTGTTTCCAGGTCAAGACCCAGCACAAAATGTAAGTAGCAGCAACTGTATGACCTTGATGGAACCATGGGGTTTAAATGGAGAGGATCTCTACATATCGTGCACGATGCCTTCTATCGAGATAGGAACTGTTGGAGGAGGTACAGTCCTCCCACCTCAAGCAGCTTGTCTTGAAATGTTGGGCGTAAAAGGAGCAAATTCAGAAAGTCCTGGAGAAAATGCCAACCAACTGGCGAGAATAGTTTGCGGTCTAGTACTGGCTGGAGAACTTTCCCTGATGGCAGCCTTGGCTGCTGGTCATCTCGTCAGAAGTCATCTAAGACACAACAGATCAACTACAGTACTACCTGAAAATTCAACCTTCCAGTCTACGCATGTGAAAAGTAAAGATTTTCTACTACCTCCATGCAAAGATTCCTTTTAAGAAGGATTTTACAAGTTGAAATAGATCCCTTGGGGTGTCTGCAATAGATGTTTTGAAGAAACTATGATGAGATATCTAGTCTTATAGATCACAGACTGTTAGTGATGTTGGTGAAAAAAATAACATTTAAATAGCAACGCGACATGTATTACTGTTTTTATTTTATTGGCACATTTCAAAGAATATACAAGGCTGGTTGTTGGTGATACGTCTATACTTTCCTAATACTAATTCAATATTTAGTATTCAAAATAATGTGTCCCTAACTAGAGAATAACAGATAATATATTATATTTTTGTCTTGAAATTTAATGTGTCTTATGATTTATGGATACTTTTTTGTGGATCAGTAAAATTATGTCAACTGTAGTAATTGTTAAAATGTTAATAGAATTTATCATAACAGAACAGCTTTGGTTAATGTCCTGTTACTGATATCGGTACTACATGCTTATCTTAATTGCTTCTGTCAAAGTGACAAATCGATTGATGTAACAGCATAAACTCATGTTTGTAATATTACAGAAAGTACTAATTTTGACATATTTACGGTTTATCAGTTCCTTCTGAATTTCTTAAGTAGGTACTATAATATATCGTAGTACTAAATCTTTATCCACAAGGAAAATAAAAAATTCTTATAGTTAACTGTATACCATAAATCACAAAAGTTTTATTTAAAGATCCTTTATAAAAGATATATAATTAAAAAGGCCCTTCCGGGCTTCATCACAGAACGTTTTTGGACTAACAACTCCATCATCAGTACATTTACCAGGTGTATGTAATACAAAATTTGTTATTTATTACATATTTGCGAATAAGTTAGTGTGATATTAAAGTTTTTAACAGATACCCTGCATGGCAACGTAAAACTCCCAATTTGGGGGTTGCTGACCCTGAGCAGATGTATCTGTATGGGCTCTAGATATCAACCTGTTTGGAAACAAGTTGTACTGCTTCAGGCAATCTTCTGTATCTGTTAAAAACTTAACATCACACCAAATTATTAACAAAAATGTAATAAATAACAAATTTTGTATCACTTTAAGGATTTTTACCAACATATTTAGTGGCTTGACTTATCTACACGGTAAATGCACTGATGATGTACTTATTATTCCAAAAACGTTCTGCGATGTAGCCCGAAAGGTTTTTTTAATTATATACCTTTTATAAAGGGTTTTTTAAATAAAACTTTTTTAAATCTTTATCATTAGTAAGGAAGTACATTGATTATATTTGGTTTTAGAATTTGATTCCAGTGTATTTATTTTATTAATATTTAAATTCTTCTATTTGAGAGTTTAATCATGTTGTACTTAGTTCTTTTGTGTTGGTATCTCGACCTTGACCTTTTATGACAGCTTTAACTGAGACTATCTTGAAAAATGTACATATCCCATTCACAGTGAACGTTGTTACATAAGTTTGGTTAGTTAATGACAAAAATCCATTACTGCACAAATCAGCAATACCTTCTGTTAACGAAGGAATCACTCATTGTACTTATTTGTGTTATATACGGTTACGTTGCTGTTAAAATTCATAGTTTTTAATTTGTCAGCCTGTAAAGGCTTAAATGAGGCCTAAGCTTTTGTGCCAGCTAGATTAGTTTGTTACATTTGTTTTATTTTTAAAGATATCTCCCTAAACGAGAAAACATTTGGTCTGTGATGGTGTATTAACTTTTGTAAGTATTTTTTGAAATGTTTCAAAAATGTGCCTCTCTGTACTAACATTTTTGTACAGGGTGTATTAATAATTATAGTTATTTAATTTATGTATATTAATAAAAAAATTCTACTGTTTATTGTGATTAATTTATTTTCCCATACCTTTAGTTGCTAAAAACATGCAATATTTAGAACCCTAGAACCAAATATAAGGATAATAAAGTAACAAGCAGTACGACCGTCTGCAACTCTTAAATAAAACTAGGAGTTTGACTTAATGGTTTATTAAAAACTAACCGAAGTACATAGCCCTCTAATAAGGTAACTGTCGTAGAAAGAGTTGGAAGGGAGTTTCTAGATGGTTTCTATCGTCAAATGCGCCGGGCCCATCAACTAAAACATTTGTAACCTTCACAAAATGTGACAGCTGGTCAGCAAAATCCTATAATTAAGCTATTTTTCGAGTGCTTGTACGTACAATGCTCACCAAGGTCCATTCTCTGTAACTTTTATCCTTTGTCCGGGGTAGCTCAGCATGATTGAGGGTATACCTAACGACTCTCAGTACTCATGCAAAAGACCCTCGTTAGGTTCTGCCACTTTCACCAGAAAACTTTATTATCTTTATCCGATTACATTTATTTTTCACAGAAATTTTTAAAAGGTTAAGGATGAAGGAGGGATTGAGTAAAAATGGTCCGCTTGGCTACATCTATCCATTGTTCAAAGTCCGGTTGAACAACCGAGGAATTATTTTTCGAATGGTTAAAGGAT
Source organism: Diabrotica undecimpunctata (assembly GCF_040954645.1). NCBI lineage: Eukaryota > Metazoa > Arthropoda > Insecta > Coleoptera > Chrysomelidae > Diabrotica > Diabrotica undecimpunctata. The sequence continues at coordinate 58,246,580 of NC_092812.1, forward strand.
TTTTGTAAATTCGTCAACGCCTCCCCTGATGATCCTGTCATGCTCATTTTAGACAGCCACACCTCACATTCTACAATTCAATTCTATAATTACTGTCGTGAAAATGGAATCATAACGGTTTCTTTTCCCCCACACGTATCTCATAGGGTTCAGCCATTGGATGTGCCTTTTTTTCTCAGGCTTGAAATCCGCATATAATCACGAATGTAACCAGTTTATGAAAACACATCACTATGAAACAATTGCTGTTAAAGATATTGCAGAATTATTTGCTAAAGCATACAACCGCATAACTACGATTGAAAAAGGTATAAATGGTTTTAAAATTACAGTATCCGATATATAGGAATGTATTTAAAGAGGAAGATTTTGCTCCAATAACTGTCTCACCTACTGCTATCGAGGATAATATGGAGATACCATCTACGATAATCGATGCAAACACTTTACCTTGGGCAAAATCAAGTCCAGTTGCTGGCCCAAGTGGTTTGACTTCCATCGGAAAGTGTACAAAAACAATTCCTGATTCAACAAAGCTATTGAAGCAAAAAAATTCTAAATACTCTTCTTCGGACACTGACGAATCATTTTGAGAGTTACAAGAAGTGTATGATAATGAAGCTACAGGTGATGAGGACAAAACAGTAGAGATTAAGAACAGGACCAGTCTAAGAATTACATCCAACACCTAAACCTAGACAAAGCAAAAGAAAGAAACAGAAATCCAAAATTTTGACCTCTCGATACCGATGAAAGAAGGATTTGAAGAAAAATAATTAAAAAAAAACAAAAGAAAACAGCTAACACTGTCAAAAAACGCGTAATGAAGATAAAGAAAGTAAGGAGCCAAATAAAAAGAAGAAACAGGAGATTAAAGTAAAAGAGGAAGAAAAACCATCAACATACTATGTTGGCGGTGAATTCGGGGCAGATAATGAAGAATGGTGGCGATGCAGATCATGTGGCATATGGTTTCATGCTAATTGTACCAGTCTAGATAATGCAGAAGACTTTCATCATGTAATTATTGCGAGTAAAGGATTTTTTCATTCATTTTTATAAATATTCATTTTTTTTAAATTTCGGTAGATATTTCCCCACTCATGGTCGATATTTTCTATTAGTAGTCGGGTAATATCGACCCAACAACTTTTTGTATTTTTGTATTTTTTTTCTAAATAAAGGGCTTTTAGAGATTAAGTGGTACTTACTTCCCTTCTTTGAATATCATTCAATGTATACACATCAATATATGTGTCTTTTGTTGTTACGTATTTACTTTATGAATTATTTATGTTAAGTGGTCGATATTAGACCACCTTCCCCTACGCCGATATACTGCTTACCGCATAATAAAACCGTGAGAAGGTGCCAGTAAGAAAACTAAATTAGCATAAAACTAAATAACAACGAGTGAGTCGATTTTCTATTAGGATAACAGAAATGCGAAGAGATAGTTAGGTTTGCATTTGGTCTGAAACGTCAGTCTGTAGCGTTGATTGAATAACCCGTCTGTAGTCTGTAGTCAATATATATTTAGTATTTTACATACCCATCATAACAATTCAAATTCTTAAGAAAATATAAACCTAGAAGTATTTATATAAAAATATTAGTATAATAATGTTATTATATGATAATAAATTAGTAACTATATTTTAAACAAATTATATAATTATGCGAGGCGATATTCAATACATTATTATGTTTGCTGCTAGCACCATCTGCTAATATGTCAACAAAGTTTAGCATAGGTATTTCTTTTGCACTATTGCCAAGCATACGTTATTTCCTTCTGACAGCTTGGCATGCAATAAACTTTTTTAACAAATTAATTACAGGCAGAAGTTATTTATTATAAAATTACATACAGAGTCAATTATACACGAGTAATATTTATTGTACTAGATTTTTATTACTTCTAATCTTGATAAAATTTAAAATACACAGTACCTATTGGTTACAAACTACAAATATTTTGTGCGAACGACAACATTGTGAGCAGAATTTTTAGTCTTCCTCGTCTTGGTTACTTATACATTACAGTTTGCTTTACTGGCCTTGTTACAGTTTTCTACTCTTTCTCCAGTATAGCACTTTTCGCATACAATACATAGATGGCACAAAAGTCGGACTAAATATTAAATTAATAATAAAATATAATTTATTATAATTATAATTATTCGATTTTAAATCTAATTATCATATAAATTAAATAAGATGTTTAAAAATAAAATTTGAAACAACTGATATGTTGGATTATAATAAGGAAATAACATAAACTTTGCAATCTAGTATCCCTACACCACAGCATAGACACACTTATGTGCTTAGGCTGTGTCTACACTTTCAGCAAGACTTTGATGACAGGTGACAGTCGCTATTTTTAAAATTAGGTTAATATTTAAATAAATATAAATACAAATAAACTGGTTAAAATATATTTATTACATTCAATTCATATGGTTATTATTAAATACTAATATTTTATATAAAAGGCTTTCAGTTTTAAATATTCTTGAAAATGTTATTGTTTATAATGTTAACAAGTCACTATTTTGTTGGCGTACAGTCATTCGGAGTAACTTTGATCCTGTGTATTATAATATTCGGAGTAACTGTGTATTATAATAATAAACTATTAATATTATGTCCAACAAGCTTAAAAATTTGCAACAGTAGCAAGTATAATCAAGAAAAAAAAAATTTTTTTGCGTGGTTTAAAGTTAGACCCGCTATGGGTGTAACTTTCAACCATATCTACATTTATAAGTAAAATCCTATATATTTGGTGTTTTAAACTATCAGGACAACTTTGCAAGAGTGCATTATAGGTTACTTCGGATGTATAAAAATTACACAGTTGTTACACAGCACAAAATGTTTAGCCCAGGCCTGGTTACCACTCTGTTTTATATGACTGTTCATGCGGGTTGATTCAACAATATATACTCTAAAAGTAATTTAAAAATATTTATTAGGAAACTAAAGTCTTACAAAACAATACTAAATCAAGATTCTTTGTTAGTTTACCAACAGAAATATTAAATTTTTCACTCGATAGGTGAATCACAGTTTCTTTAAACAAGTGGCACAAATAAACATATTGGAATTTGATTTGTGAAGTTTGTTATTTTCAATGCACCTCAAATGAAATATTCTTATGCACTTCTTACATTTTATACCTAATGAATCCATAGAAACATTGAAAGTACAAAAATAACACAATTCAGAAGATATTTCTTGATTTTTAAAATTAATAGCCTCTGCCAGCTCCTTCTTGCTTTGAATTTCACCCAAGGAAAATGATTGAGGGGAATGCGAAGTCCTTTTCTGCTGATTTTCCAGTTTGTTATGTTCTGTCTTGCGTTCCTTGTTTACTTCACTGTAATTTTTAACTTTATTTTCCTTCATTTTACTTACTATGTGTTCATCTTCATTACTGACGATTTGATCCTGTTCTGTCCTTTCTGCCAGTACAATATCTACTGGCATATTGTCAATGTCGAAATTGTAGCCAATTGAGTCCTCGACTATAATTTCAGTCATATGGGTTTCTTCCAAAATTTGCTGACCGTGCAGATCTCCATAATCCAGCATCTGTTCTTGATTTACCTCGTCAACGTCTTCATTTACTTGCACATTGTCCTCAACTGCAGGTATGTATTCTGCTTCTTCAACAGTTCTGTTGGTCGTAATAGATCCTTGCGATCTATGAACCTCTCGTATTTTTGGTCCACCTCGTGGTTTTATTACATCTTGTGGGTTCGGTCCACCTCTTGCTGTAGATTTTCTAGTATTGCTAGTAATTGAACTCCTGTTTTGATAATACTGGTTTACTTCTTCGACTGAAACACTTTTGCCAGCAGTTATTGGAAGACAGAAATATTGTTGTTTGCGACATCAGAAATTTCTATCTCCAAGTTATCAAAAAACTTACTTATTATTTTTTCATTTACTTGAGCCCTAGTTCTCGAAATATTCGTTTGAAACCGTTGAGCAAGTTATGTGCGGTTTCTCTCCAAAAATAATTGGCTCCAATCTCAGCCTGTTAAATTTTCCTTAAACTGTGATACTTTTCTCCCTTGAGAATTTAGATAACTTTGTGCAATGCATCTCACATCAAACAAAGATATTGGAATTCCATTATCACTTAAAGAAACAACATGCTTGGCTATCGACTTTTCTTCGGAATTGTATTACGCGGGATATCGTATTGTTTTGAGGCCTGCCTTTCACTCAGCATTCTACTTTTAACCTGTTCTAGTACTGTTTGTAGGTGTTGTTCTGTATATCGACGTTTAATTCCATACCGACGGACCCGAGTGAAATTAAATTTAATAAATAAATTTTCCCGCAATGTTAAATCGTCAGGGTAACTTTGAACCAGTTTCAATGTGGTGCAAAGTTAGCCTGAAATTATATAAATTATCAGGCCGGTCAGTTTTTGCTGCAATTCCAGGTTATTTTAATGAAACTTGAAGCTCTGATGTACCGAAAGTGATCCTAAATCATTAATAAAATAATTAAAATACCCGTCATACTTACTTTTTTGACAGAATCGCTATAAGTAATCACTTTGAATTATTGTTTATAACATAGCACTTTAAAGACCTATAAAAACTCAAGGTTGACACAATACAACATATTAGACGCCTTCAAACTAAACTGAAATGTCAATGAGAGAGACATATATTGCAATTTATCCAAATTAAACAGTTTTAACAGCAAGAATACTACTTATAACGTACACTAATATCAAAAAAAGTAAATGGTGCAAAGTTAGACCCTGTGGATCAAAGTTACCCCGAATGACTGTATACAAAGTATAGGGAGGAAATACTCTAAGAGAGACTGACAGTCTCTCATGATCTTCATGAATTTCTATTATCCTGATACCTACTAAATTTAAAGGTTGGAATTCTTATTATTTTAAAGATGTTGTTGATTATCTTCTATTTGTCTGTGTTTTAATTCTCTCTAGGTATTTTTCAAGTCTCTCGACAATCCTCCTGTTGTCTTTCTTTGGCTGGGGTGTAGATTGCTGTGTCGTCTGCATATAAGGCGGTGTTTGTTCTGGCATCAATGAGCAAATCTGAAACAAAAATATTACATGGTGGTGATAAAATGCAGCTCTGGGGCATCCCTTCTTGAACTGCTTGCATCATGGACATCTTTTTGTCTAAGTAATGAGGTAGCCTAGCTCTTTACATTTTGTTGAATAGTGCTTTTCCAAACTGTGCTTTTTCTACCTCCAGTATGGCCATTCCTGGTCTTTTCTTTTTGTTGAAGTCGATTTTTATATCACTGACCAGTCTTGGCGAAATTACCAGAAGAATAAGGTTAGCGTGGGCAGGATTTGGAAAACTGAGTTGGATCTTGAAAATCACTAAAATAGAACAATATTTGAAGACTAGAATTTACGATCAGTGTATCCTCCCTATACTCACGTATGGTTCACAGACGTGGACACTCACCACGTCTAATATGGATAAAATAGTAAAGGCACAAAGTTCGATGGAAAGATCAATGCTCGGGGTGAGACTTATAGACAAAAACAAACAAATGGATTAGAAGCCAAAGTAAAAGACGCAGGAGAACATGCTGCCAAATTAAAATGGAGCTTCGCAGGACCCAATGCCCGACTGAAAGATAAAAGATGGAACCACGAAATTCAACAATGGAGACCATGGTTAGGAAAGAAAGAGGAAGACCACAAATGAGATGGGCTGATGACATTAAGAAGATCGGAGGGCACAACTGGAAGCAAGTGGCGCAAAATAGAAAACACTGGATTGATTTGGGGGAGGCCTATGTCCAAAAAAGTTGGATTACTTCAGGCTGAAGAGAGAATGGAGAGACCAGTGTTGGTAGTTGTAGTTTTCAATTTCTTCCTTTTCTGAAACCGAATTGATCTTCCTAGATGCCTCTTCTCCTTTTTGCAAACTTTTAGGCCTCTAACTTTCTGGTCTTCTTCTGTCCTTCTTCGGTTTTAGTTCATTTAGTGCCTTTAGTTCCTTAGTGACGCTATGTTGATCTACATAATCTTCATTCATTGATAAGAAATCTAAAAATAGAAATCCGTTAGATAAGAAAAAACCGTTAAATAAGAGCGGAAAGAAAAAAAGAAACCGGTAGATAAAAAACCGTTAATTAAGGTAGCAAGTCTGAGCTTCTCGGTAACAAGAAATGACAGTATATCTTATCGCTGTAAACATGATTATAAATCAGTGATTATAACAGCAATATTTAGCTGTATTCAATACTTTGTCAATATGAGGCGTGATCCGTATCAACATGACTTTTCTAACAAAAGCAATGTAGCTAAACATAAATGCAAACGTTGTAAAGGAATAAGAAATGTATCAAAGAAAAGAAGAATTAATGTCTCTGTTGTAGAAAATCTGGGAAATGACGTTAAAAATTATGAATGAGGTAAAACAAAGAATGATTGACGTGTTTTCTGGTTATATTAGAAATCACTATTGCCTGAAGGTTAGTTTGTAACTTTTTGGACTTTGTGTACTGATATAGCTCACGTTCATTCATATATACATAGTACCAAGTTGTGGCGTATAGAAATCGATCCTGGACTGGTGCAATATTGGATACTAGTAGGCAGGATTGAATCAGATTAGTGGCTCCTTTACTGTGATATCAACTCACCAACCCGTCTAGCCCGCGTGGTGTTTTAAGACTACTTATCCTTCCAACAACAACTACATTCGAATAGTGATACTTAAATGAATGCAATTGGTCCCCAGGTGGGTGGAGCATGTATTGCCGAATCCCACACCCAGAAACTATATCGTAGATACAGCCTTCAACATATTGACTTCCATATACCTACCAACTTTTTTTACAAAGAGGAATAACAGCTCTATAAAGACATTACACTAGTTATAAACCCAGAGAATACATATTACCTAATAATTACGAGAGATTTTAAGGCTAAAATAAAAAAGAAATTATTTCTTAAATTGGATGATTTAAGTTAGACTAGATTTAAATAGCAACAATTTATACTAAACTATAATAGCTTTTTACTAATAAATCTCAAAAGAAGGCAAAAAAGAACTTATGTATTATTTAAGAAAAACTTATTGCAAAATAAGCATAAAGTAGCGTATAGATTATTCATTTACATAACCGTTTCTTACTACTTCCTAATTGCCATATTTTTTATTCAATAGATAAATAGTATAAAGAGACTACAAATATGTAATAAGAGGCTGAGAGCCCATGAAAGAGTATGGAAAAAATATAAGAGAATGATGCAAATATTGACAAGCAAGAAAGGAATGGATTTATTAAGTACCATGCAGAAACCGAGAAATCGAACAAGGGAAAAATTAGAAGATAAAATATGACTAAACAGACAAACACTTAGTCCGACCCTGATCGACAGAGGAATTCTCGAGAAGAAGAAATAAAAAGCAATTGGCGACACTGCATGCTCTTTATTTATATACGTATTATTGGTTGCCTAAAAGTATGTTGTGATACTACGCCTGTACGGTAACAGGATTAGTGAATTTTATTCTAAATATTTTCTATATACTTCCTTAGGCCTAATTTAGAAATACTGGGGCCTAGTGAATCAAACAATGAATTACTTTTTAACGAATCATTGAAAATTTTAGACTGATAGTCTATATTAAGTTAATAATATCTTTCAGAAGAAAATGCTTTTGAGACCAGAATTTTTGTAAAAACGTAAGTACTGCTTGTATTCATTAGATGTATTTAAAAAGCAGAGAAAAACACATGATTGTTAATTTTAAGATATGCTCTGTCAAGTGACCCTTGACTTATCCCTAAGTTCTACTCACAAAGTCAAGTATTATTAGATTTCAAATTCCCTATTTTTATACACTTCCTGAACAATAGTGGCAAAACAGTGCACCAATTTTATAGATGGTATTGAAAGACTTTAATATTATTTGGGAATAAATTCAAATATCTTAAGTGTCTACAGTTTTTGTTGACATCCTTTCCTTTAAAAATTACAGTAAAATACAAAAATAACAGCCACTTGTTTAAGTCCTACTATTAATCTTTCCTTGAAAACAATCTAATGTTTTGTATCGCAGATTACAACAGTATTTGTAAAATTAAATTCAAATAATAATGAACTAACTGTACATCCCGGAAGTTTGGTTAAAAAACCATTTTTTCTTAGGGATGTAATACTATATTGATATCGAAAATAAAAGCTTTGAAAATTGTGGGTTTAAAGTAAACCAGGAATGTGATTTTTTTATATAAAATTAAGATGTTTCAAAATCAGAAAGGTGCTATTTGATAACATTATGGTTATTGAAGATTTAGTCATGTCACAACAATGTGAAAATTAGTGAAATTAGGCCATATAATTAATATTAAAAATCACAGCAGATAAAACTAAGAATTTAAGCCAAAGACAAATATTGTTTTGACTTATATAACTATAAAGATTAGAAAACTACATTTTAATCCATAAAAGTCTGATTCTAAACAAAATTATGCAATTGGTGTTCCTTAACATTTAGAAAATTACTGCACAAGACTGAGTTCTGGTCATTGAAAAAATACAATGTGAAAACAATTTAATACAAAAGCCTGAAATTATAGATTTAAGAGTGACAGCAAGAAAGATATCATGCTTCAATTTAAAGATGAATGTTTAAGTTCAGAAATTGTTTCTTTATGGAATCTTAGTTTTAGTCTTCACACAGTGGTGGATCTTGACATTTCATCTAGAAAAGACAAAAAATATAAACCCAAACTACATAAAAGGCATAAATAATGGGTTTTCTTTGATTTTGGTCCTTTTGGGGAGGGGATTTCCCTTTTTTCACTCCTTGTGTCATTGCCCCTGTCTTCACATATTATATGATGAGAATAAACCACACATGACTTATTTACAAAACCACAATTTACTTTCTTCCTTCCAATTTGGTTGCCAGTCATTTAAAAGTACATGTGATGCCATCTTTGAATTCAGGGAAAAACTATACTTGGACTTAAATAAAGATTATGTTGCTGCTGTGGTTTTCAGTGATCTATTTAAAGCCTTTGACTGTGTCAATCACAAAATACTTAATAAACTGGAAAGATATGGTTTTAGAGGCACCGCTTTAAAGTAGTTCAGTCCATACTTGAAAGACAGATGCTTGTCTGTATAAATTAATGAGCGCTACTCTATCTTTATTAGTTGTAGCTTACCTCAACACTCTGTCTTAGATACTATCTTTTTCTTGATATATTTTAATGACATAATTAACCTTGACATCAATGGCTGGTTTACTATATTTGCAGATGACACCACAATTTTATGGCAAAACAAGGACTCTGAGGTATTGAATAAGATCATTAGTATTGATTTGCTAAAAATCTTAGAGTGGTGCAAAGCTAATCATTTGACATTTAATTTTTCAAAATTTAATAATGATCTAAACAACATTACTCTGGGCAATGAAGGCATTTGTGCGGGATAGCTGTTCTCTTCATCATTTAAGCAGACTTTTTATGCTACAAAAACAAAACACTCAGATATTAATGCAAGGTCAAGTTTGGTACGTCATGCAGACCTTTGTTCCAGAAACACTTGACATCTTGACACTTCCTTGCATAAATATCCTTGAAATAGCATGCTTAATTTTTAAAAAACAAAGAGGATATTCAGACAGATTCATTTTATAACACTCGTCTAACTTATGTTATTCCTTTTCCAATTCCCTCTTCTAGGTTAATTAAAAAATCATTTATTTACACTAGAAACAAATTGTTTAATCACCTACCACTCAATATACGATCTTCAAGCAATATCATTTTATTCCGTAAAGTAATCAAGAAGTTTGTATTATCTAAGTGTTACTATAGTATCGAGGAATTTTTTTAGGACAGTTGCACTAATTGATAGCTTTGTTATTATGAAAATTGTATAGTTAGTATGTATTTTAATGTATCTTGTATGTTGTTTGTACTGTGTCATATTGTGTTTTATAAATGTAACTCATTTTAGAAACAAAAAATTTCTCTCTGTCTCTCTCTCTCTCTAGCAGGGTAATCTGCTATCTCTTACCCTCATTTTTACTCATTTTTTTAAGGCTAAGTCAACTTGGGGCCTGTAGATATTTAAAAATATCTAGATGTTTTTGCCGACGCTGGGGATCGACCCCCCGGGCTTCTGCGTGATATTCAGATACTCATTTGTGAAGAAAACTTCATTTAAATAAATTTCGACCATGAATGATGTATCCTGAGGTACTATCCTGCTGGAAACTAATTTTATTAAATGTATCTGTAATATGTATTACTTATTTTACATAGTATACTGTATAATATGCAAAAGTGACCAGGCAGTTCCCATTTCGGGTAAAATGTGGTTTAAAAAACTTTATCTCAAGGGAAATGGTCGAAATTATCATATGGATAAGTCGTGGTAGAAATGTAATCAAGACTGTTTCCTATCGGGATATCTTTGAACTTCAATGAAAATTATTTTATGAATGAAACTTTTAACTTCAGAAAATCCTTTGATATGATCAAAAATATTTATATACAGGGTGATCTACTTTTGTGACAAAATCTGTTGTATCTGATATTATAATAGATATCAAAAAAAGTTATTTACAAAAATAGGAGGTAGTTGTAAGCTTTACATTTTAAAATTAGTTACAAATATACAGGGTTTTCCATAACACCGTACCTCTTCAGATATGACTTTTTTAATAAAACACCTTATATTTTATGTTAAATTTAAATAAATAGTTATAAAGAAGTTTCAATGAAAATCGTAACAATTTGCCCTGTGTAATTGAAAAGTACAAAAGCAACGACCTGTTGTAGCCATAGTTTTTAAATGATTTTCAAAATTCATTTGGAGGCATTTGAGAAAGTGAAAAGGCATGCCAGCGCATCTCCCTGCTGTAGTCCAACATACGTTTCAAACGCTTGTGATTGTTCACTGTATATTATTACTTTGCAATCAACTTTACGCATTTTAGCTCTTACCAGTCTTATTATTTATCAGGATTGTAGAGTTCGCCCATGGCTTCATAGAATTTATTATGTAGCACACATAGGCTGATTTAATATCTATGAAATAGTTGGTTGGTATGGATATAAGCTATTGGTTATGTTCAAAAAAATAGGGTTAAAAGGAACTAGTCTCGATAATAAAGGTACTTGACACGTTGCTCTCGCAACAGGTACATTGGGACTTCTCAAGCAGCATAGAGGATTTAGGTAAGTTAACGAATTACAGTGGCTTCAATCCGCACTTTTAACATCAAATTAAAGTAGGTACTGGTAACATATCAGTCAATTCTCACACTAGACTAGACTGAACTGAATGGATGCAGGAAGAAAGAAAAGAGAAGAATCGGCAAACAGAATTGACGCAGTGTCCTCGAATGGGAAGACGTCTGTATGACAAAAGAGAAAATAGTTAATGTAGGAAGCACTGTTTGAAGATATATGGATAATAGTGAATTGAAAATACACTTACCGCCATTTGATGAAGACAACCGCATGCTACAGAAACCAACTCGGAAATGAACTCGATTTCTGATACTTAGACAAGCTAGGAATAAAAAAAGAGTGTGAGTATTGGCCAAAGAGTGCCACACGAAAATGATACTTAATTGACAAGTCTGGTGTGGTCTTATTTCTGCCCTTACTACTTTCTCTCGACAGGAAAGATTATTTCATAGGAAACCAACATCTCCGTTTTTCTTAGAAAGTAGGCTGGGTGGCTCGACAATAGAAACTAACTTCTTTGTTAAGAGGAAGGGTTTCTATTTAACAAATGAAAGATAAAAAGAGCAGGGAACATATGGCGAACTATTTCGTTGATGAAAAAAAAAAGGCATGACAAATCGCTCGTTGCTTATGGGTTATTTTTAAGGTTTCTAGCTAAGTAGGTGGCGTCATAGGTGGATATCATAGGTGGCGTGCAAGTAATTTTCTAAGGGGAATAATTTAAGGAAATTTTAAACATGCTTCAATACTGCCCTAAAAAGTGATCCAAAATTATTTTGGAAGTACATCAATGATAAGTGATCTAGTCATAACCTACCTAATGCCTTATTTTATCAAATTCAATCAGCAACAAAATGTCAAAACATAGCTAATTTATTTATGAATTTCTTCCAAACTTTATATTCACCAAATAACAACATTTACGTACCTATCCATCCATTAAATAGCAACTTTAGTACAAATATTTGTTCTAAGATTATCATGACTGATATTTTGAATAGCATAAGTGAGCTGCCCTGCTGGCCCAGATAGACTGCCTAATTTTTTCTTAAAAAGTGTGTCTGTACCCTTGTAATGCCGTTTGTTTTATTGTTTAATGGATCTCCAGAAACCTATATGTTTCCTTCTTAGTGGAAAGAGAGTTATGTTGTTCCTATATTTAAAAATGGCCAGAAAGACAACATTGCAAATTATCGTAGCATTTGTATACAATCTGCAATCCCTAAGCTCTTCGACTGTCTTATAGCAAAGCAACTTACTTGCTTCTGTAAAGGCCTAATTTTCCAATCACAACATGGTTTTCATAGCAAAAGATCCACTGCAACAAACTGGGTTTGCTATCAATCTGATATATGTATTAACTCAAATGGAAGACAGTAAACAGGTAGATGCACTATACGTAGATTTTTCCAAAGCATTTGATCGTGTAGATCACCAAATACTTTTCGGCAAATTAATTAATGTAGGGTTTCATGTCTGGTTTGTTGAATGGATTAAAAAGATTAAAAAGTCTACATCGAGTCAAATAGTCAAGATAGGTTGTCAATATATATATATATATATATATATATATATATATATATATATATATATATATATATATATATACCCACAACCTTTCAACTCATATAGTATTTATAGATCTGACAAAGGCATACGATAGTGTACCACTTTCAATACTTTGGGTAGCAATGGAAAAACAAGGAATAAGCAAAAAAAATATACAAGCAGTACAACAGCTCTACAAAAATATAACGGCAAACATTAAAACTGGAAATAGATTTACTAGAGAAATTCCTTTTAGTAAGGGCCTAAAGCAAGGCTGCTGCATAGCACCTACACTCTTCAAAATATATCTAAATAAGGCACTCTCAATGTGGAGAAGAAAGTGCTGCAATATGAACATCCCAATCGGAGATGATAGATTGTACACGATATACTTCGCTGACGACCAAGCCATTCTAGCTGAAGACGAGAGTGATGTAGGCTACATGCTTAGAAAACTGGAAGATGAGTATACCAAATGGGGCCTCACAATTAATATACAAAAAACTGAGTACTTAGTTGTAGGAGAAAAACCAGAAAGCCTACAAATCGAAACGGGAACTATAAACCAAAAGACAATTTTAAATACTTGGGAGTCCAAATAACATCAAAAGCAGGAAGTAGTGAAGAAATACACTCCAGGATTGGCCAAGCAAGATCAGCCACCAGACAGCTACATTGACTATTATGGAATAAAAAAATAAAAAAAGAAAATAAAATAAGAATTTATAAAACAATAATAGAAAGTATTAGGCTGTACGGCGCCGAACTCTGGGAAATAAACCAAAGAAACAAATCAAAAATTAAGGCCATGGAAATGAACTACTGGAGACGATGTTGCCAGCTCACTAGACTTGATAGGGTGAGAAACGAAGATATTCGGAGAGAAATGGAAATCGATCTAGACATAATAGACACAATCGAAGCCAAAAACTTAACTGGTATGGACACCTTCAGAGAATGCCTGAAAATAGATGGCCAAAAAAAATAGAAGAATGGACTCCGCCAACTAGAAGAAAACGAGGTAGACCAAGACGATCCTGGAGAGACGATGTCGACGATGCAATGACCGCCAGAGATCTAACAACTGAAGATTGCTTCGACAGAAAACGCTGGAAATTAGGATGCGAGAAGCGGCGCCAGCTGTAGAAGACTCGCTTGTTATATATATATATATATATATATATATATATATATATATATATATATATATATATATATATATATATATATATTGTGACAATTAGGGTTTATAGAAAATAATTTATGAGTTATATACTACATAATATTAGATATTTGGTTTTAAATAAGTTATATACTAGAGAATTTTATAAAAATATATTTATGTGAGGGCATTTTTAATAAATTAGCATATAATAATTGTAAAAAGTTGTATTTTAATATTGTAAATATATATAAGTGAGCCATGTGCTTAGGCAACCAAAAATACTCTCGGAGATTGACAGATATTTATACTCTGAAGTGACGTTTAAGAATATTTACGAATATAAAGTGGGTTATAATAATATATTGTTTGAAATGTGTATTTTATTAAATTAGAATGTTAAGTTACTAATTTAATTATATATTCTGATCTGAAAAGCCTAAATGTAAACAAAATTATTAATAGAAAAGAATGGAATTCTCTGGATCTCCGGAGATGGCCATGTTTGCGAAATGGTTTGTACCAGAAAATTCAGACAAGTATTAAATAGAACTGAATAGAACATGATATCTTACGAGATGGTTCTAGAAATCCAAAAAACATATAAATACCCGTGATTTGGATTCAAGAGGGCAGTTTTTAAGTTTTTAGTCAGAAGTCAGGCCAGTTTATTATGAAAGTTAGTAGAAAGATACAATTAGTTAGTGAATATTGAAGTAAATTGTTCAGAATTTTCAAGAAGTCAGTCAGAAAAGTTTAGTAAGAAATATGAAAGTTAGTTGGAGTCAGTGAATCAGGTACAAATAGTCGAATTGTTTAATATAGTGAGTTAAATGAAGATTAAAAATTATGCATATAATTAATGCACATTTATAATTATACACAAATAATTATTGGAGATTATAAAAGTATATTGGAAGAAATTAAATTATATTATGGTTGGAGATTAATATAAATCAACTTATAATAATTGGATATTGGTATATTGAAAAGAAGAATAAATATAAATGCTGTTTGCTGGTTTGATTGGTGGTATATAAATGCTGGTGAAGAAAAATATATCTTAAATTAGTAGAAGCTGATAATTGGAAAAAGAAATTTCACAAAAACAAGGATAACCGAAGTACGAAGACTTTCAGTGGTGATTAGAATATATATAGTGGAAAACAGTTCATTTAGGCATTCAGTGAAAGAAAGGTACAAAATTTTGTTAATATAATTTAGTTAATATCATAACAATTTCAATTTTGAAGATAGTTTGTTTAAATTTAACATTGTCTATAGAATTTAATTAGTTTTATAAGAACATCAATTTAAAGATAGTTTATTTTAAATTTACATTGGCTAGGTTAGATATATATGTGTGTTTCATAATAGTTATAATAAAGATAATTTTAAAAAGTACTTACAAGCTAATTCTTTGAGAACCGCGACAAAAACCCTATATTATTAAAAATACTCATTGCTCATCATTCAAACAAAAAACACATCATAACAATATATATATATATACAAGTGAAGTGAAAGGACAAATCAATATTTATAAATAAAGATAAAAATGATTGAAAAGACCTTAAAATAAAGAAATGGAAAAGAAAAACTGGAAAAAAGTTTATTTTGTAAATCAATCTGTTAAAATGAATATTTACTGTTGGTAATTAAATGTTTTTATCAACCCTAGAAATTTATTCAACAGTCAGTCAGTAAAGTGGTAACGTAAGTGTGGTTTTAATACCGCCACTTAATCAAATTAACGACGTCGTTTTGTGAACAGTGTTAATTTCTTATACAAACTAAGGCGCCTATTTTATTACATTTTACGTATAGTATACATGAATACATTCGTTGTAGCTACACTAATTTAAAAAATAGTTTTATGACCTAAGCCACCGAATCACGCGTTAAAAGCGAACAACTTAGACGGATTAATGCGGAAATGAGCAATTTAGCGGAAAGTAGCATTGAAAACCATTGCTAACTGATTATGTGTGAGAGATTTAAAAAAAATTGACAAAATTGATAGTTTTAGGAACCAGTTAACACAGTTAACAGTTGTGTCTCGACAACTACATATTGCTAAATTGTGTTTGTGATTGAAATGTGTAAAAATACATACAATATTTTAATAGGCAAGTTGCTTTTGTGTACACTCTATATATATATAAAGTATATTTCACAAATTTGCGACTGTTTTCGATTATCGCTAGACACTCGACCGCCAATGGTCCACTCTACTGTACAGCATAAGAAGTACGAAAGTAAATTGCTCTAGTAATGAAAATATGAATCAAGTAGTTTGTAAATTAAATTAAAAACAATCCTTTTATAATATTTCTTTGCAGTATTAATAAGAAGTTATTTACAGTAAATCCTTTTGATATAATTCATGTGCACTGCACATTTTACGCGGAAATGTTTGTTTGCTTAGAAGTTTTACCTTTTTTGCTCAACATAAAAGACAGATTCATCTTAATTAATAAGATTAGATTAAGAGATGTGGTCTTTCGGCCTATTCCACTGCGACCTTTTCAGATCTATTGTGGTCCTCTAGTCCTAGATAACATTCTCTAGCCTGACCCTTTTTATAAAGTCTAGTAGCTTCGAGACTGTACCTTTCATGTAGCTATTGTCGGTGGATTTTCTTCTCCTAATGCAAAGAAATGTGCTCTGCTGTTTCTTCTTCGAGGTTACAGAATCTGCACAGGTCATCATCTGATAATCCCATCAGCTTCAAGTGCCTATTCAGCTTACAGTGCCCTGTTAGAAGACCTACTATGGCTTTGACTGTTTTCCTGTCTTTGCTTATTAGGTCTGCCGTAAATGTTGTCTAATGTTCTGTAATAAACTGTTTCGCCTGTCTTTGTCCTGGTGAATTCCTCCACCATTCCAGAGAATTGTGAGCTACCCACTTCCTTGTAGCCGTTCTTGTTACTGACTTTGCAACGCCGCAGAAGAATTCCGATCTAATGAATGGCATTGATGAGCCTTGTTTGGCCATTTCATCTGCGTTTTCATTGCCCTTATGACCCTCGTGCCCCGGTACCCAGGCTACCGTAACCTTGCTACGGTCTCCTAGTTTATTTACGACACGCACGCAATCCCATACTAGGTTAGAATTGACCTAAGCAGATTGCCTGACCTTGCTGTAGCAGAGCCTTAACATTAACTGCAAATACGTAATCTTCTCAGTTTTTATGCTTTTCTTTTTCAGCACGAGCCTGCTTTTTTCTTGTTGTGTGTTTCTTGTATTCATCTTCAGATACAAAACCTAATTTATATGACGTACATTTTTCGCAGGCGTCTTTTTAAGGATGAAATAATGATATGTTTTCCGTATCTAAAGTGTTATTAAATTTTGCCACCGACACAGGCAATACGTTGTTTGTAAAACACCAGTCCGAAACATAATAATCATAAAGCGACTGTTTTGATAACAACCGTATGGGCACGATTCCACGTTTAAACTACTTTCTTTCTAACGGTTGGCGCAACACGGAGTTGACGCTTTTACCGTAGTGGGGGTCTTATGCATGGAGGTAGCTTGTTTTTGGCAGGCTATTTGAAAGGCTTACGATAAAAATTAGGAGTTAGCGGTTTATGAACTGATATATAGCTGGGTAAAGAAAGCAATACACAAATAAAACGATATTACGAAAAAAGTGGAGTTAGCTTGTTTGCAGATTAAGCCATCGTTATGTCCTTTCTCGTTGAAAACAACATTTTATCACAAAGTAGTTCGGCTTTTTATCTAATAAATGTACCAGTGATGCTATGTTTTCTTTACTACATGAGGTCTATCCAGCACTAAACAATAATATTTACACTGCCACTGTTTTTTGTGACTAGCCAAAGCTTTGGATTGTGTAAATCACGACATTTTGATAAAAAAAAACTAAATTTCTTCGGAATTCAAGGTATTTCTTTGAATTTATTCCAATCTTACTTGAGGAATTGTAAACAAATAGAGCAAATAATACTGCTGATACCTCTTTGAATCTTTTGCTGCTGTTACCAGTATCACCTGGTGGAACTCTAATATTGCAACTATAACTATAACTTCTGATCTACTTAAAATAAAAACCTGGTCAGACTTTTCACCTCAGTAGAATAACACATTGCAGAAGCTACTTAAAAAATCATGGGATTTTAACTCTTCCCTCTTTATATATTTTAGAAACTGTTTGCTTCATTCGTAAACACCTACATGTTTTTCCAGCAAAACTTAATCATGAGTACTTCACCAGAAATTCAACCTTTGATGTGTATTTACCGATCCTGTGCACTGAGTTAGTAAAGAAATCTATATTATTTTCGGCAAAAAAAATTATACAACCATCTCTTTTGCAACTTAAATTTGCAACTTCTTTCCTTAAGAGCGTAGGCGCAAAATTTCGGGCCAATGCTTTTTAAATGCATTCATTTTTTTCGAATCCTGAGAAAACTAATAAATATTTTTAAAAAATTTAAATGCAGAATGAAAGATTATATTACTACCGAGGGCCGAAAGTCCCTTAGAATAAACAAAAAGTTTTTTTGAACTAGATATTTGAAATTAAAAATCACACTAAATTTTCTCTTCTTTTTCACCCCTGTAACTTATTAAAATAAACATTATAGAAGTTTTCAGGGACTTTCGGCCCTCAGTAATAATGTAATCTTTCAATCTGCGTTTAAATTTTTCATAAATACTTATTAGTTTTCTCAGGATTCGAAAAAAACGAATGCATTTAAAAAGAATTGGACCGAAATTAAGTACCGTAAAATGACAAAAGCCTATCTATCTGAAAGACCATATTATTCAGTAGAAGAGTTTTTTAAATGACTTGATTTGCACTTCGCGTGTGCCGCTGGTAAATAATCAAACTCCGTGTGAAAAACTGACTTTATTTTGAATTACACAATACACGAATATATGAACGCTAATAAGTATTATGTCTGCTCGCTCTGAATGCTGTATCACCGATCTCGTCCCGTATTTGAGTGTTGTCGTCTTGAGATGCTTTTAGGGACTCGCCTTATCTTCTCATATGGCATATCTGCATATGCATAGACTGCTGTGTGTTGCCGAATAGGAAAAAATTCATGAATTAAACTTAAAATAGATAGTGCCGTGAACATGGCCCCCGCCTTGGCAATCACTGCCAATAAAATCTACTGCTAACGCTAAATGTTCAAATGTTTGAAATACACTTAGTCCGAAACGGGCAGCGGACACACCTTGGAAAAAGAACGAGTTATGATACCATTGTCTGCCTTTATCTTAAAAACTCTGTGGCGTGAACAAGTTTATTAACGAATAACTAAGAAATTACAGTACCTTTAAGTACAAGTAACTAAAGTATTTATATATATATATATATATATATATATATATATATATATATATATATATACACTTCTCCAAGAAATTAACGCACCACTGTGATATATTAAAATATTTTATTAACGTTAATAAAAATTTTCATTTTAATGTTATATTTTGCAAGCCCCTTGTATATGCTATTCATACACTCTATATTTATTGACTGTGTTTTATCGCTATAGTTTTTTTTTGCAACAAAACAAAAAGAAGCACAAAATGTACTAATTCTATAAATATAGTAATTTCCAAGTGTTCACGAATTTTATTCGGCTACTGCTTAATTGTTGATTATTGTTAAAATTGTGTTTATTATGGAGCGTCAATCACGTAATTTAACCCGAGATGAATGTGCCCAAGCAGTGATACTGTCGGAAGAAGATTGGAGTTACCGAAGAATTGGTAGTCGGTTTAATGTGTCCCACACATCCATCTCACGGGTGTTAGAAAGATTCCTCGAAACAGGGTATCATACTCGCAGACCAGGGCAAGGACAAAACCGGGTAACTACCCCTATTCAAGATCGATTTTTAAGAACTTCTCCTCTTCGACAACGTTTTGTAACACATCGAAGTCTACAAATTCAGCTTCGAGACGTGCATTCTATACAAATTAGTACTTAAACTGTTTGACAGCGACTTAGGGAATACAACTTAACACCTAGGATTGCCACCCGAGGTCTTCTATTAACTGCAGAGCATCGAAGGGGGAGACTACATTTTTCCAGAGAACACGTTAATTGGTTAGAGGCTGACTGGGAACGAGTGCTATTTACTGATGAATCCCGATTTTGTTTGTACAATAACGTCAGACGTGTTCGTGTGTTGCGACGACCCAACGAACGATATGCTCAGTGTAATATCTCACACACCACATTTTTTGGTGGAGGATCCGTTATGGTGTGGGGTGGTATTTCTTTGACCGCACGTACGGACCTAGTTGTGATAAAAAATGAAACTGTTACAGCTGAAAGGTACATATTGGAGATCCTGGAGCAACATGTAGTACCATTCGCTCCTTATATAGGTGAAAATTTCTTACTAATGCAAGATAATGCCAGACCTCACGCTGCCCAGATCGTCAGAAATTATCTAGAAGAGGTAGAAATTAACACTATGAAATGGCCAGCACATAGTCCGGATTTAAATCCGATTAAAAATCTCTGGAATATCCTTGGTAGGCTATTAAGAGCGACACCGATCCAACCAAACAACTTACAGGAAGTGGGAGAGACGCTGATCCAGATTTGGAGAGAACTAGACCAAAATGAAACACGGCAATTAATTTTAAGTATGGGCCAACGATGTGAGGCTGTTATACGTAGTAGAGGTGGAAACACTCGTTATTAAGACTTTTTTCATATTTTAGTTTACTTTTCTTATCATTAGTTTTTTAGAATTTTCCGTTTTATTTTTTTTTTCTACTGTACTTCAACATTTTCTGATGATTAGACAAATTGTTATAATTACTAATAAAATGTAGAATAAATCTGGTGGAGTTGTATTTTTTTATTCTTTGCCTGTTTACAAATAAAATTGATTTGTTGAAGTGGTGCGTTAATTTCTTGGAGAAGTGTATATATATATATATATATATATATATATATATATATATATATATATATATATATATATATATATATATATATATATATATATATATATATATATATATATTGGGTATCACATGCAGCAACTTATTAGTTTATAAGGTTTTCTTATGCAATTTGCAATGTATTTAAATTTTGCAATGGATTGTGTATTTTATTATCTTTTATTTTATGATATTGACGATTTATGTAATTTCAGTAAATTTTAAATTGTTATTGCTGACTTTTTGTAAGCTTTGTCCATAAAATTGTACAATTTTCAGTGACAATAAAGCATATTTCTATTCTATTCTATATTAAGGGATGCTGTAATAAAGGCGGCTGTCATCTTACATTTTCAATAACTCTCTATTGTCTTCCATTTTGAACGTAAACACAATCTTCTTAAATTTTTTAAATTCGATTTAGAAATTACCTGTTCCTATTTTCATTACTAGAGCAATTTACTTTCGTACTTTTTATGCTGTCTTGTACAGTAAAGTGGACCATTGGCAGTCGAGGTGTCTAGCGATAATCCCAAACAGTTGAAAATTCGTAAAATATACTTTAGTAACAGTGTGGTATGGTTAATAAATAATTTTTAGTGTACCTTATTACATTAGTATTTGAACACAAATTGATAAACAGTAATTTAGCCCCATCCTATAGTGTTTCATCGGGTTCTTGACATGGCCATACAATAACCAGACTGATGGTGAGTGAGTATGGATATGCGTAATATTTTGATACGTACACGGCAAATGACTAACCTGTTATTATCAATCGTTATCTTGTGTTGATTGTACTATTTATTAGGTACACTGTGTTCGATTATCAAATTGTAATCATTCCATTTTCAAGTGTTTGGATTCGATAAAACTCAGACTGTGCAGATATTTCCTGAAATGTTGTTGAGTTTGTGTTCGTGAGTTTGTTAATTATAATTTTAGTTAAAAAATCATCGCCAAATTTTTTTTTTTGATGAAGGTACAGTATTTTTTTTATTTGCCGTATCTCACTCAGTATGTTTTTTAATAACAATTTAAAAATAAATCTTTCTAATTTTCAAATCAAATAATACCATGTGCATTTTTTATGCAAAAATTCTTATTTTTGCTCATTGTAGTTTATTGGGGTAGGTAATTTAACTTTGTCTATCTAATCTAATCTTTATCTTTTAATGGAGTCCAATTTATAGAAGTACTAATAAAGAAGATAAAATATACTCCTCTTCTTCATTGAGTAGTTTTATAGAACATAATGTACAACATACAAATATTTTCTTCAAAATTCCGATTGCCACTTAACGGTCCAGCAAACGTGAATTCGAATAGTTACAATTCTAATAATGGTAATTCTTATATTATTGACTATTATTCAAAATATCTGACTAGTTGTTAAATTGAAACAAGGCATTGCCTTCAGGCACTACAAGATTTCTTTATTTTAATATATTTGTTCATCATAATTCATAAGTTCATCACATATATATATATATATATATATATATATATATATATATATATATATATATATATATATATATCTGGACCTTAGAGCCAAACAGTATTAAGTCCACTTTTTTCCTATTTTTAGGTTATTATTGTTCCTGTAGTATTTTTTTCCGCCCTATCCAATGGTAATGCGTATTAAGTCCAATTTCTTTTCGTTTTCGAGATAGCTGTAGATTATATATGTTAAGTCCTCTATTAAATAGAACCAAACAGTATTAAAGGTTTTCGTTACTGTTTGGCCCTAAATTATATCCAATATGTAGGTATTAAGTCCAGATGTGAGGTTAGTTAACTGGACTTAATACTGTGTTGTTTTAGTGTACATCAGTTGTCATAATATTAAGTCACATTATTTTGTTCGTTCAGTTAACAGAAAAAACGTGATAAAGTTCCAGTTGAGCGTGTACGTGCTAGAACGGGATCTCGTGCTGGAAAAAGAATAACGTCGTTGAAGTCTTTTTTTAGTGTAAATGGTAAGAGGCTAAGTGTGTGTCGTACTTATTTTCTTAACACCTTAAATATTTCACAAACTACTGTACGTAATGCATTAACTAAAAGACAACTTGGGGGAATTGTAATACCTGATCAAAGGGGTAAACATGAACCCTCTAATAAAATATCCGCAAACATAAGAAACATTATCAGGGAGCACATACAGAAGTTCCCGTGTATAGAATCACATTACTCCAGGAATAAATCCCAGAGGATGTATTTAGGGAGCCATCTCAATATTTCTATAATGTATCGGTGCTTCTATGAAGATTGTATAGAACGTCAAATTCCTAAAGAACATATTCCCAAGCAGTGGTTATTTAATGAAATTTTCAATTCTGAATTTAATTTAGCCTTCAAAGAGCCAGGAAATGATACATGTGACACATGTGATGGGTATGTTATCAAACTCAAAGATTCTGTATACTTGGAAGAACGCCTTAAATTACAAACTAACTATGACTCTCATCTTTTTGATGCAGATCATCGGTACAAACTAAAGCGACAGGATAAAGAGACTTTTAAAACCGAAGCGGACACCAAAATACTTTCGGTGGATTTACAAAAATTTTTACCCATTCCTCTACTAACGAATGCTCAGAGCTTCTATTCTCTAAAGCTATGGACTTTCAATTATACTGTATACGATGCAATAGAGAAATTAGGATATTGTTTCACCTGGGGTGAATCTATAGCCGGACGTGGTGGAAATGAAATGACTTCATGCCTTCTGAAATACATTAATTTAAATGTAAAAGAATCAGTAGAAAGGATTGTTATCTGGAGTAACAACTGTCCCTCCCTATCACAAAATAGAAATATTCAGATGATTATGTGCTATCTTTCGATTCTTAAGCTGAAACCGTCAATAAAATGCATTGAACATAAGTACCTTTTAAGAGGACATACTCACATGGAGGTGGATAGAATTCATGCACGAATAGAAAGACAGAAGAAGGCTTCCAGTTAATTTTAGTTACTAACTCCGTGGGATTGGCAACAGCTTTTCAGACTTTGTGACAATAAATTGGAGGTAGCGGAAATGGAAACCATAGACTTTAAGAACTTTACCCAGTTATCTTAAGAATCCAGATCTTATTTTCAAAATAACAAAAAAACGATAACTAATCAAAACTTTTTAATATCTAAAGTGGTTCATATGAAGTTTTTAGCAGAAACACCTGGAGTTTTACATTTTAAAACAAATTTTAATCAAGAGAATTTTGAACAAGTTGATTTCAATACAGCAACCAAAAGACTACCACGCAAAGGAAAATGTAATGATAATTCTAAGGAAGTTGTTCTCCATGCCAATTTAATTTTGAAACGAATAAGAGACACACTTAAGCCTATTTCAACTAAATAATATAACGACTTGCAGAACTTATTACAATGGGTGCCCAAAAGATTCCATGAATACTTTAAAAATCTTCCACATGGTAACCTCAAGGAGGACGACTAAAAAATACAATATTTATTATGAATTTTCTGTTTTAAGTTAGTTATAATTATTCCTTTGTAACATTTAGGTCTGATTTCATTTATTTTAAAAAATAAATATTTTTGGTGTCTTTTTGCGTTTTATTATTTAATTGGAATTGATATAATGCTGTTTGTACTTTGTACTACAGATTAGTACGAGCCAAACAGTATTAAGTCACAAAATATGGTATTAAGTCACAAGATATTAAGTCCATTGTTAGAACCAAAGAGTATTAAGTCCCAATATTAATTTAAAATTATTTAAATAAATTAAAGTAAGAGGTTAGTTATTATCAGCTTTGTTTATCTTTAAAAAACATAACTGGGAAAATAATAATCCGTGTACTCCTATTTACAATAGGAATTTGTTCAAAAAATACCATTTTTCAAAATCTTCAAATTGTTCTCCTGTAAAATTTAAAATACAGGACTTAATACCGTTTGGCTCTGAGGTCCAGATATATATATATATATATATACATATTGGTTGGGTCAAAGCTTCTATTACTGCCTTGGGCCATCTCGAAATCTTATAGGTCTGTAGTTTTTGATATCTTCTTATATATTTGATAAATATTCTTGCTAAGATTTTCAAGGTTTTTTGCCAGCGTATTTAAGCAGTTCCACTGTTATGCCATCTATTCCAACTGTTTTATCTCTTTTTATTTTTCTAATTTTCGATCCTACTGATTTCTTTTACAAGTGTTTCAGCGGCTTTGTATAGTTCGTTGTAGAATTTAGTCACTATTTGTATTATTTCATTTCTGTCTGTAGTTCTAGTTTTCGTTTGTTAGAGCCACGGCTTGCTTCTTCCCCATGATTAATGCTTTTCTTGTTTTCTTCCTGTTTTCAATTGCATTGTCTACCAGTCTTTCATTGTATTCTCTGTATTTCTTTCGCTGTGTATATATATATATATATATATATATATGTAGGATTGCATTCGTCATCAAATAAACTTATTAAAATTATTTCCGTTACCAATAACTTCTATTTATCACGAACGGCGAGCCGAAAGCCAGAGTTAAGTACCATTGCTGAAAAAACATAAAACGCGGTATGAATCAGAGAACTCATAGAGGAAGAGGTGATTAAAATATATGATGAAGAAAGAAAAGAACTTCGAGAAAGATGTAAAGAACAAATATGTAAGGTACAAGCCGAAAACAAAAAGGGGTATAATTCTAGAAGAAAACGAGCAAAAATTTATAAGGAAAAAGATTTAGTTGCAATAAAAAGAACCCAGTTCGGCCCAGGACTTAAACTCAAGAAAAAGTTCTTAGGTCCATACGAGATTGTCAAGGTTAAAGATAACGATCGTTACGATGTTGTTAAGATTGGTGAGCATGAGGGGCCAATGCGAACATCAACGTGTGCTGAGTATCTTAAACCGTGGGTCGACAATGAAAGCGACGAATCCGAGTAGGATTCTGAAGAGGATGGCCGAGTGTAGGATTGCATTCGTCATCAAATAAACTTATTAAAATTATTTCCGTTACCAATAACTTCTATTTATCACGAATGGCGAGCCGAAAGCCAGAGTTAAGTACCATTGCTGAAAAAACATAAAACGCGGTATGATGGTAGCTCGACGGGGGGTCGAGTACACAGTGTAAGTAGAGCACTCAAGACGAAGAGTTGATATGCATATGACGGCATCTCATCTCTATACGACGTACGACGAAAGACGTTAATATTTTTGCTATTAAGCCGCGCACCTATTTCAAGTTATAAGTAGTTACTGTTTACATTAGTTGCATATTCATTCTTCATTCCTGTAATTTACGAGTTTAACAATAAAGTGTTTGTTTCAATTCGAATCGACCCGTGGCCTATAATTATTAAACCCTAGATAACAAAGAAAAACCCTACATTTTGGGGGCCTGTCCGGGATAAACGATGAACGATGAACGATAAACGATGAACGATGAACGATAAACGATGAACGATAAACGATAGCGGATAGCAGATAGCAGAAGATAGCAGATAAACGATAGCAGATAGCGGATAGCAGATAAAGGATAGAGGAACAGGATATTATATGATTGACGACACAACAACGCCTTGTTTACCAATACCAACTCAAGTAGATGTGCCAAGAACGAGAAACAGGACCAAAGAGGATAAAATCTCAACCGATGAAAGATGGTAACGAATTAAAAAACTATTAAAGATGATTTGCTAAGGTAAGAGCTATTTTTCAACATTCTACCAAGCAAATAAAGACCGAAGAAGATAACGTTATTTATATGACATTTGTGTTTTGAAAGTTTTGCTTTTGTTTATATAACAGAATTAATAGTATAGTAGATGAACTCTCAGTAAAGACGCACGTGTTTTTTATTATATGAATGAACTATTTTTATTTGACCTAGATTTAATTTTGTGACTTATAAAAACATTTTGATACATTTGAACATTTATGGTATCCGATTTTTAAACTTTTATGAGTCTTATGAGTGAATTCCGTAATAAATAGAAATCAATTATAATAAAAATTTTATTACTCCTATTTTTTGTCGACGAAATTGGACAAAGGAGTTATAGCGCAAGAAATGACGCTGAAGTTATATCCGTAAATACTGGAACGACTGGTATAAGACGACAAGAATCATTTGCATTAAGTTTTAGAGACGTGGAGGACAGCATAAGATCGTTTGATGGAAAAGACGAATATCCTATTCGCACGTGGATTATCGAATTTGAAGAAGTAGCTGAGATAACAGGGTGGAACAATCTGCAAAAATTAATCTATGCAAAAAAATGTTTAAAAGGACTCGCCAAATTGTTTGTGTAGTCAGAAAAAGGCATCAGAAATCGGCCTGAATTGAAGAGAAGTTTAATAGAAGAATTTGGAGAACAGGTAAATAGTGCGCAGATACATAAAATGTTGATGACGAGACGAAAAAAATTTGATGAGACTGTACAAGAATACATGATTAAAATGAGAGAAATAGCTAATAGAGCTTACTTAGAACAAGAAGTTGTTATACAATACATAATTGATGGAATACAAGACGAATCATCCAATAAACTAGTGCTATATGGAGCAAAAAATTTTGCAGAGTTTAAGGAGAAAATTAAACTATATGAGAGGATAAGCGGTAAGAAGACTACTGGACAACCTCAAGGCTTTAGAGCAAATAAAGAAGGATTTAAGAAAAACGAAGACATCGTTAGAAAGGAAAAAAAAGAGAAGAACGACGTGAAAAGAGAAAACAACATTACTTGTTTTAATTGTGGAAGTAGAGGTCATAAATCTAAGAATTGCCCAGATAAGTTTAAGGGAACGAAGTGCTTTGGTTGCAACAAATATGGGCATGTTTCAAGTAAATGTCCCAATAAAAATTCGACGAAGGCTACTACAGAAAACACAGCTTTAAATGTAATTGAGGTTCAGCCAAAAACAGCGGTTAAGCTTACAATTAATCAGATCGCACTAACAGCTTTATTTGACACAGGAAGTGATATATGTACGATAAGAGAAGATGTTTACGATACATTCTTTAACGATATTTGTTTAACACCCGACACCATAATTTTGAAAGGCTTAGGACAAAATGCGAAAGTTAACACATTAGGATCATTCTCTACACAAGCTGACGTTAACGAAGAGAAGTTTGATCTAACATTTCATATTATCCCAAAAGCTGCGACATCTTTTCAAGCAATAATTGGAAATAATATTTTACAACAAGCATCTGTTAGTATAAGAGATGATGGGATAGTAATGTACAAGAGGACGGACGAAAACTTTATTATGCACATTATGCTTGACGAAAAAGATAAAGAAGATGAAGTAAAAGTAGCACACATTGAAGACGAAAAACACAGAGAAATTGTTATGCAGTTGATGGAAAGTTATGAACCAAAGAAAACGAAGACGACAGAAATTGAAATGAAAATTGTCCTAAAAAGCGGGGAACCGATTTATGAAAGACCCAGGCGATTATCTGTTTCTGAAAAAGAAGAGGTAGACAGTCAGATAAATGAATGGTTAAACGAAGGTATAATTAAACCTAGTTGTTCGGATTTTGCCAGCCCAATAGTATTGGTAAAGGGGAAAGACGGTCGGACAAGAATTTGCTGCGATTATAGAAAAGTAAACAAAAACATAATAAGAGACAGATTCCCACTCCCCCTCGTTGAAGACGTGTTTGACTGTTTACAAGGTGCAAAAATTTTTAGCACGATTAATTTAAAGAACGGATTTTTTCATGTTCCCGTAGAATTTAGTAGTACTAAGTACACATCGTTTGTCACGCCCAGCGGACAGTTTGAATTCCTCAAGTGTCCATTTGGACTGTGTAACAGCCCAGAAGTATTGCAGAGGTTTATTGCTCACATTTTTAGAGAATTGACGGCTCAAAAATATGTAATTTACTATTTAGACGATTTTACCAAATTTGTTTGGCTTTACCCGACGAAGTCAACAACGAAGAAAGAAGTTATAGGTTGTCTTGAAAAGCAACGAAGAATATTTGGAAACCGTTCTCGAATGATAACCGACCGAGGTACAGCATTTCGATCAGAGGAATTTAAAAGATATTGCCAACAAGAAAACATTAAACATGTTCTAGTCACAACTGAAGTACCAGCGGGAAACGATCAGGTTGAACGAGTGAATAGAACAATCATCCTTGTTCTTACGAACGAAGTATAGGTACTACACCTTTCGAAGTATTTGTTGGCGTAAAAATGAAAAATAAAGAAGACATTCGAATCAGAGAACTCATAGAGGAAGAGGTGATTAAAATATATGATGAAGAAGGAAAGGAACTTCGAGAAAGATGTAAAGAACAAATATGTAAGGTACAAGCTGAAAACAAAAATGGGTACAGTTCTAGAAGAAAACGACCAAAAATTTATAAGGAAAAAGATTTAGTTGCAATAAAAAGAACACAGTTCGGCCCAGGACTTAAACTCAAGAGAAAGTTCTTAGGTCCATACGAGATTTTCAAGGTTAAAGATAACGATCGTTACGATGTTGTTAAGATTGGTGAGCATGAGGGGCCAATGCGAACATCAACGTGTGCTGAGTATCTTAAACCGTGGGTCGACAATGAAAGCGACGAATCCGAGTCGGATTCTGAAGAGGATGGCCGAGTGTAGGATTGCATTCGTCATCAAATAAACTTATTAAAATTATTTCCGTTACCAATAACTTCTATTTATCACGAACCGCGAGCCGAAAGCCAGAGTTAAGTACCATACATAAAACGCGGTATGATGGTAGCTCGACGGGGGGTCGAGTACACAGTGTAAGTAGAGCACTTAAGACGAAGAGTTGATATGCATATGACGGCATCTCATCTCTATACGACGTACGACGAAAGACGTTCATATTTTTGCTATTAAGCCGCGGACCTATTTCAAGTTATAAGTAGTTACTGTTTACATTAGTTGCATATTCATAATCATTCCTGTAATTTACGAGTTTAACAATAAAGTGTTTGTTTCAATTCGAATCGACCCGTGGCCTATAATTATTAAACCCTAGACAACAAAGAAAAACCCTACATATATATATATATATATATATATATATATATATATATATATATATATATATATATATATATTGGTTGGGTCAAAGCTTCTATTACTGCCTTGGGCCATCTCGAAATCTATAATGCTAGCGGTATTTCATATTCTTTAGCTCTACTCATTAGTTATCAAAGCGTATGAATATGATCCAGGGTACTGAATCCACTTCTGAAGCCAGCTTGCTCTCTTGGCTGTGCAGCATCTAATGCATTTATTAATCTGTTGTTGATGAGCTTCGTGAACATCTTGCATATGATTGGTAGTAGACTTATAGGTCTGTAGTTTTTGATATCTTCTTATATATTTGATAAATATTCTTGCTAAGATTTTCAAGGTTTTTTGCCAGCGTATTTAAGCAGTTCCACTGTTATGCCATCTATTCCAACTGCTTTACCTCTTTTCATTTTTCTAATTTTCGATCCTACTGATTTCTTTTACAAGTGTTTCAGCGGCTTTGTATAGTTCGTTGTAGAATTTAGTCACTATTTGTATTATTTCATTTCTGTCTGTAGTTCTAGTTTTCGTTTGTTAGAGCCACGGCTTGCTTCTTCCCCATGATTAATGCTTTTCTTGTTTTCTTATAGTTTTTCCTGTTTTCAATTGCATTTTCTACCAGTCTTTCATTGTATTCTCTGTATTTCTTTCGCTGTATATATATATATATATATATATATATATATATATATATATATATATATATATATATATATATTCTCACCCGTTTTACATTTCCAAAGAAATTGTAGATGTTATTACGAACTTTTCAGATAAGTTTATTGTGGTGGATCAGTCCACTGGTTTTTCCATTCGGCACATCTGTTTACAGGTCCTGACAATTTCTGGCTTTGTTAACCATTTGTCTCCAAGCTGCTCTATCCAGTAGTGTCTATGTCCAGTTCTTTATTTCCAGTGCTCTTAAATCAACTTGCCCCTACCATCATATCTTGGGTTTCCCTTTTGGTCTTTCTCCTTTCCGGTGTCCACTTCGTTAATCTTCTTTAAGCTGCGTTTTTTGCTTTCATTAATATATGTCCGTACCACCAAATCCTCTTTTATTATTCTTGCACTGTTTTTGCCCTTCAGTAAGCTTCATAAGATCTCCAGCTCACTATTTCTCTATTCTGTGGCGATTGAACTTTTCCGCTACCACAAGTTTTACCGTAAGGGGTGAACCGCACTCATCATAAGGCGTTTTTCCTTCTTGAACAAATGACTTCAAGACTTTGTTTAAGATAAAATTCCAATATCTAAACTGGCCTAAAAATTAAATTACTCACATAATCACATACAAATAACATTATGTATTAACTAATATATAGAGCTGACAAAAACCAACCAGTTTCAGTTTTATAGTAGTAATGGCCCGTGATTAGTCAAGACGAAACCAGTAAACTCGCTTTTTTGCGACCCTTTAGTATTTACTAGTTTTTATGTCGCTGGTACATCAATTAGGCCAGTAGTTATTTCCAGTTTTCAAGATTGTAATTTAAAATATTAAAATTCTAGAATAAAATAATATACAATATCTTTACATTGCTCTCATATTGTAATTGTTTTGGTAATTCTATATGCCAAATCTTTATTTAAGCCAAATTAATACATAATCCAAAAGAGAAAAACAACCACATAAAGTCACATCAGTGAAAATATTTAGATTATTTTGTGACAAAAAAAGAAGATAGACGTGAATTTAAAGGATTGCAGTGTTCTTTTTCTATAATGGTTTTCATAATAATTTTTAATCGATTGTTCTTAATTGAATACATCCCTCCAGTAACGTTCCATTTTAAAATTTTTTCAGGAAATAAAGAAAAACATTTTTCGCGATAAAAAATAAGTTAATACATTAAATATTATAACAATATTATTGTAAACCTTTTTATAAAACATCACTATGGCATCATTGACTTGAGATCCTTCTTTTTCTCCTTTTTTATTGGAATTTGTCCTTCATAAAGTTTGCGAAATGTTGCGATTTTTACCGGAGGAAGATTGATGTTCCTTCTTTCTGCTTTCTTTGCAAGGTAGTGAGTATTCCATGGCTGAAGGATGTTGTGGGAGGTCCTGGCTCGCGATGAAGTTTGATCATCATGTGCCAGTGACCACGCAAAATGAGTTATTCGAAAGTTTACTGTCCTCTTGTGAAAGTCTTTACTCAGAGAGTTTTCAATAATGCTAAGATCTTTAAAATTTTCAGTAGACATTAAATAGACAGAAAACTTTTCTGAAACGGCTGTAATTACTTCTACCACTGGGAAGGAACATAAACCATTACAGATATCTTATGACGCTCAATCAGGGCAAAGTCCCTGTCACAGAGTAAAAAGCTGTGTCCTGTTATCAAGAATTTCTGTTCCACATTAGTGAAAAATGTATTTACAACAAAATGTTGCATAAGAGCTACGATTTTCCAGTTATGATTCTGACCTGTACAAAGATATTCACTATAGAACTAGAATCTTCAAATGCCATAAACTTTCTAGATTTGTCCATTACTAGACTTAACGACAAGTTCAACTTTGGTATCTACCTCAAACCGATCATGTCATCTAATAACCCTCTATCTCACAAATTTTCCACTTTCAGAAGTTTAATTCACAGATACCATTCCTTTGCCTGCACATGAGTACATCAAGAATTAAACATAATCAAACAAATTGCAATCAATAGTGGGTATGACTCCAGTATCATCCAGAGACGAATCCGAAAATGAGAAGTCCAACTTCTTCACCACGCTGCCGTTCTTCCTAACTCATCAATTTCTCCCATGGACGTATAAACACACGTCCATGATTTCTCCCACTTACATGTCATTGTAGTTCCATAACTCGATTATCTCTGAAAAATTAAACACTTTGTCGAGCACATCTGAAAACACTAATTGTTTTTAAAGTTAAGAACATTCTAAATAAAATTTTAACTAACACAAAAGATTCTATCCACTATATGAACCGCAGTGAGGTTGTGATGCCACCTACATTGGTAGAATATACCGATCATTATCCACCAGATCGTCAAACATTCTAAACAGAATAACACTTAGCCTTTCCTCATCACCTAAAATATAATATTCACCATCTCAACATCCCAGATGGTGTTACTTTGATACACAATATCCAACATAAAAATATACTACGTTTGGATCTTTATAAAGACCTACAAACTGTCAGATATAAGAGGATTGGCCCAAATTGCATCAATCGTCACTCTTGTTTCAATCGTGTCTTTATATAATTCGTCAAATATTCTCTTAATCTTGTATTACTTCCTTTTTTATCTTTTTACTACTCTTCGTATCTATTATTACTGTATTATCCTAACTAGCTAGCTACCTTCTCCAAAATACCAATTTATATAACCTTAAGACTTTTGTCCATTCGCCTACAACCTTGCTTTTATATCGTTTCATGTTTTCCAGTCTTAGATCAAGTACAACATCTCCCACCTACCTTCAATAATCTTCTACTTCTATGACCATTTCTAATTTCTTTTAATGCTACCTTTCTCACCCTTCACTTTGGTTTTCAAATGACTCCCTTCACCACAATGTTTCAATTCTCTTTCCCCCTTCCTTTTATCTCTGATAGTTTACAAAGGACCCCGGCACTTTTTTATGTAAAAGTGGTTTCAGTTAAATTGGCTGAAATTCTGCATGTAGCTTTAGTCACAAGTTACTGCTGATAACTTTTGATCAACTCTCTGCAAAGTTTCAGCCAATTTAACTGAAACCGCTTTTACATAAGAAAAGTGCCGGGTTTCTTTATAAAAAGTTTAAATATATAACATTATAAATTACGAGTTGTTTACTTTATTACAAGTTTTTTTCAACTATAGTACACAGCCAACCGCTGGGATTTTCCCTTTTGTTAGTCTAATCTTGAATTAAAAATTCTAGACGTCACTAAAAATCAAAGATTTATATTGTGGTTAGATATTTCTCGTCAAAATAGATAGGAAGTAAGTACATTTTGTGTTTAGTGCAAGATATTCTAGTTATCACAGAGTTAACAACAGTTATCTAATAGTACTAACTAAGAAATGTGAATTCATATCGCCGGAACACCGATATTTGTACTTTTATTCAAAGAGTGATGTTCAGCAAGATGATGCTGGTCATTTAATAAACAAAATTACAAGTAAGAAATAAAATGTATTAAGAAAAACACTTAAATAAATTAAAACGGTTTTTATAGGGTAATGCACCTTTTAGGCCTGTAAATGAACGTGAAATACGGCGATACCGTGTAATTTTCCGTGTCACAACCGAATTGCATAAAAATTTGGATTTAGGTTATACTTGCCCTTCACTTCAAAATTCGACTTGTGCCGTTGCGTTGCTTTTTTAAGGATGAAAACTACCCCTATTATAAAAAAATCGTATAATTGTAAACTCAAGCAAATTCTTCTTCTTCGCGTGCCACTCCTAGCGGAGATTGGAAATCATTATGGCCACTGCGACTTTGTTAGCAGCGCGCCTAAAAAGTTCAATCGAACTACACCCGAACCATTCACGTAGATTACGAAGCCACGATATTTTTCTTCTTCCCACACTTCTTTTGCCCTGCATGATATTTCTTAAAAGTTCGTACTTTTCACCTCTCAAGCAAATTGGAATTATTTAATTATATACTGACATTCAATTTAGATTTCTTTACTGTTATAATTTTTTACCACATAGTTTCTACCCTTATAAAAACCACCCCTTGCAAATAAATTAGAATACTAACTATAAATACAATAATTTTTTAATCAAAATGTTATGAATTTATTTTATTTTAACTTAAAAAAACCCTTATTAGTTTGTAAAGATTTGTGAAAGTAAGTCTGTGCCTTAATAGCACATTATGTGTATCTTGCAATGCTCCAGTATACGCGGTCTGATCTCCTAAAATATGTGTTTTTTTTACTCATAACTCGGTTAGCTTTTAAGCTATGAAGTGCTTAAAAAAACATTTTGTAGGTTTTTGAAGGGCAATAAATCATTATCATAATCAAAATCATAAATAAAATCATTTAATTAAATTAATTTTTTAAACCTTTATTTTTGAAAGGGCTTGAACGAGTCACTAATCACGAGTGTATTCAATCTTTGAACAGCCATATCTTAATCTGAACCAATTTTTGTCTTACAGAAAAACAAAAAAAAAATCAAAATGTTCAGAAAAACAAAACCTATATTTTTTTTACTCTTCAATATTTTTCGTATCGCCAATACTTTTTAAGTTATTTTGAAAAAAACGCATTTTTTCAAAATTTCAACAATTTTCGTTTACTTTAAAACCATATTTTTCAAAAATTAGCACTTTGGAACAGGTCAAACTTACATATCACATAAGTAATACATAAATAAATAAATTGTAAGCCAGTTACAATTAATTTCATTTGGGGTGCTAATGGGAGAGGGGGTGATTTTCACGATTTTTTTTTACCAAAAAATTTACCAATTTTTTTGAGCACAACTCGCTTAGGTTTGATGCTAGAAACAAAGAAAAAAACAAAAATAAAGCTTTTTTTCAACACTTTAAAAAAGTTTTGATGAGTTTTTCCCGAAAATTGCTTCATTTTTTGGTTATTTTACGTTGAAATATTCGATTTGGAATTTGAAAAATAAGAACTTACTTTGCATGAGCTACAACTTTGCGTCTACTGGGTCTACATACTTAATAAATTCACCGTTTATTGTCTTTTTTTATAAGTTACATTTTTGCTAAGAATATTTTTTTCGATTAAATACTGACCTTTTGAGTTATTTCTTAAAAACTGTCTGAAAACGTGTTTTTTTTTTGAAAAATGAACATTTTCACTCGCAAATATCTCAAAAAGTATTGACTTAGTGAACGAGTTTTTGAACGTATGTTTTTTCACCCCCGAGAAGTGGTGGCTTTCACCCCTCAATTAAAAGCTACCCTGGGCTCGAATCCAAAAGTGGAGTAGAGAGTAAGAGGAACTTGAATCCAAATTTTCAATCAAATTCGTCGTGACGGGAAAATTACACTCCAAATCGGTCATTTACTGACGTATTTCCGTTCCCAATCGCCACACATTTCTATTATCGCAGTCTTCTTCGCTAAGATTTCTGTCATGCCCTTCATCCATGTTGTTGCTGGTCTTCCTCGGTTTAGTTTCTCCGTGGAGATCCAGTCTAATATTTTTTTCGGGATTTCTTCCTTTAGCTGGAAATGTTCCAGTTTTGAGGCGCCGGAAACCCGCTTTTCACCCTCTATTGTCTGCTACATAACGTACATACATTTCCAGCCATATACCCAGTGGTTTCGCGACACAAAAGTTGTGTCTTCATTCGTTAGAGAGCAGTAAGCATTTCTCAGAGTTTTCTTACGCTCTGGGCTTCGGCAACCCATTGTGCCTCCAAGACTTTTTCATCATCATCATTATTGGTGCTACAGCCCTATAAAAGAGCCTCGACCTTCCCAAGTCTATTACGCCAGTCAGTTCTATCCATTGCCAACTGTTGCCAGTTTGCTGCGCCTATTTGTCTACCATCCTCATCTACACCATCCCTCCATCTGAGTTTTGGTCTACCCCTTTTTCTACTTCCCACAGGTTGTGACATAAGGATTCTTCTAGGAGGGTTGTTCTGCTGTGATCTTGCCAGATGTCCTGCCCATCTTAGTCTTCCTATTTTTATAAAGGATACTACGTCCTTACCACCAAACATATGTTTATATCTGTGATATATCTCGTAGTTGTACCTCCTTCTCCAAACACCATTTTCACAGATGCCACCAAATATTCTTCTCAGGATCCTTCGTTCAAATATAAGCAGGAGATTTTCATCTGCCTTGGAAATGGTCCATGCCTCCGACCCATATGTCAACACTGGTTGTATAAGGGTTTTGTATATGGTTATTTTTGTTTTTTGGCTTAAGTTTCTGCTTCTCATATGTCTACTCAGTCCAAAATAGTATTTGTTTGCTAGGATTATTCTTCGCTTGATTTCTTCCGTCATGACGTTCTCCTTGGTGATCAGGGAGCCTAAGTATGTGAATTTGTCCACCACTTCAAAGGTAGAATTATCAACCGTGAATTGGTGGCCGATGTTTCTGGCTCTATTGTTGGGTGTTGATGCCATTAACTTAGTTTTATTTTCATTTACTTGCAGGCCCATATTTTTTGAGGCGTGTGACAAGGTGGTATACATTTCTTCTAGCTTGCGTGTTGTGCGGGCAACTAGATCAACATCATCTGCATATGCCAAAATTTGGGATGATTTATTAAAAATGTTTCCTCTGCTGTCTATTTGGGCATCCCTGACCGCCTTTTCCAAAGCTATGTTGAAAAGGAGACACGCCAGCGCATCTCCCTGTCGCAGCCCAACATGCGTTTCAAATGCCTGTGATTGTTCGCCCTGTATTTGGACTTTGCAAATAATTTTACGCATTGTAGCCTTAACCAATCTTATCAGTTTATCGGGGATGTGGAATTCATCCATGGCTTCATACAATTTATTTCTTAGGACACTATCATAGGCCGATTTAAAATCTACGAAAAGATGGTATGTGTCGATATTAAATTCATTGGTTTTTTCCAGTATTTGCCTTAGCACAAAGATCTGGTCTGTTGTTGATCGACCAGGCCTAAAACCACTTTGATATTCACCAAGAAGCTCCTCTGAATATTCACTCAGGCGACCATATAAAATACTCGAAAATATTTTGTATGCTGTATTAAGGAGGGTTATTCCCCTATAGTTTCTACATTCTAATTCATCGCCCTTTTTGTGTAGCGGGCAAACGATCCCAATACACCACTCTTCTGGGATTTGTTCCTCATTCCAGGCTCTCAGTATGATTTTATATATATGATTAGTCAGAGTAGCACCTCCACATTTAAGTTCCGCGGGTATACCATCACTTCCTGTAGATTTATTATTTTTTTTTCCAAGACTTTTTACCAGCTTTAAAACCACCTTCAGAAGAAAATACTGCAGTAATTTAAAATGATGAATATTCTTTATTTGATCAATTAAATCATACTGTTCACGTAGATGGTATAACTATTCTACTAAATTTTGAAATTTAATGTTACCTTTTAAAATTGAAATTTTTTAAATTCTTGCACAACGAAAGCTAAACTATATAGAAGTTTGCCAATTTTTTACATATAAAAGAGCACTCCACTTATCCAACGTAATTTGTTTATAAGAAAATTAAAGCATCTTTGGGATTTAGGTTTCTCTATTCGAGTTACATCTGATAAAAAAAAAATAAAGAAAAAGAAAATTGATCCATTGAAAGCAAAGAAAATACATTTTTTATGTATAACGATTTTGAACTTTGAAATTCTTCTTCAACATAGTTTTTTTGGAAAGATATGATTCTAGAAAAGTCACTTGAATATAACATAGATACTGTTACGTAAAAATATGAGTCATAGTTTTAACCTTTAAAACATGTTTTTAATCTAATATGTTGTAGAGTTTACGAGAGGCCTCGATTTACCTGAGCGACCTTCCAGAACCGATATGAGGGAAATCCAGTTTGCCTTTACCGTTTCGCCATCGAAGGTTTTAGACTATTCGAGATAACGGCACTGGTATATAATAACGGAACTTTATTTGGAAGGGACAGTTAATAAAGAAGATTCGCGCTCGCGATATTATTATTGTTACGCTCGCCTACTAATAAATTATTGTATATTTAGTGATAAATAAACTTATATAAATTATCGTGCCTTTTAATAAATTAAAGTAGGAACAATATAATAAATTAGTAAAGACATTATAAATTAAAGACATAACAATTAATAAATTCCTAACAGTGGTGCAGAAGTGTGATATAAAATAAATTGTGAAAATGGCTACGATTTATGAGCTGACAGTGACTAATTTAAGAAGACATCTTGAAGACAGAGAATTAGCTTCTACCGGAAAAAAGGCTGAGTTAGTCCAACGACTAAAGAACGCTTTGCTAGAAGAAGGACTAGATCCAGAGACTTATATATTTGAAGATGCTGTCCTCTCGTCGATTTCGAAAGTTTCTGGTGACATCGCATCATTAGAGAACAAAGTTTCTGACGATATTTCGAAAGTTTCTTCTGATGTAGCCAAAGTTTCTGGTGACATCGCGTCATTAGAAAACAAAGTTTCTAACGAGATTTCGTCCCTGGAAAGCAAAGTTTCTGCTAACATCTCTTCGGAAATCTCTAAAGTCACTTCTGAGATGTCTGCCCTCGACGATAGAATATCTTCGTTAAAAAACCAAGTTGCTGCCGATATGTCGGCCTTCGAAGAAAAGATGAAAGAGATGGAAAAGAAGCTGGAGGAAACAGGGACAGCAGAGAGAGGAAACAATCCAATTACAGCAGAGATAAAAGAAGACGAGACGAAATGTAAGTTGGAAACACGGCCGAAATTTGAAGGAAGTGGAAGTTCTGTGCATCTCAAAGTCCCAACTTTCGACGGAAAATCGTCATGGAACAACTACATGAAACAGTTCGAATCAGCTGCAAGAGCGAATGGATGGTCTGAAAAAGAAAAGGCTGTAAACCTGACTATCGCTCTTCGAGGAGATGCCTTAGATGTGCTTCAGACCATAGCCGTAGAGGAGACCGATGATTTCGAACAACTGAAGAAGAGGTTAAATATGCGATATGGCCACGAACATTTGGAGCATGTATATCAGTCGCAGCTTAAAAATCGTAGACAGAAGAAAGATGAGGCTCTTCAAGAATATGAAGTAGATATTGCCAGATTAGTACGATATGCTTATCCAACAGCTCCCGAAGACATGATGGAAAAGTTGGCCGTTCAAACGTTTATTGATGGTCTTCGTGATCATGAAATGCAGAGAACACTACGATTAGCTCGTCACAAGACGCTGGTTGATGTCTTATCCGCCGCCCTCGAATATGAGTCAGCTACGCAGGCCTCTGGCGGTTACAGTAAAGTTAGGACTGTAAAAGAGGAAGAAGATGAAGATAAACTTGACCAGCTCGTTAATATGATAAAAAGCATGACATACAAGAAAACGAAGACCATCAGATGCTGGAATTGTGGCGAAATAGGACACGTACGAAGCTCCTGTAAGCACCCTAGGTACGACGCAAATCAAGAAACTCACCATCAGGAAAACTAGAACGGGTCAGCCTTAGGGGGGCAGCTTCGACCCAGAACTTTTCCAAAGACCCTCTCATACTAATAGCTTCTTTGAAATGTCGTGAAGATAGTGTATATGTAGATGGAGACATAAATGGTAAAAAGCATACGTTGTTGGTGGATACCGGAGCGACCAGAACCATTATACGCCCGACAGTTATAAACAGCCGAAAGAAACTGTTACCAACGAGGTTACGACTTCGGACCGCTACAGGTGAAAATGCCAACATTCATGGAGAAATCCAGGTACAATTGGGAATTGGGGCAGAAAAGTTTGTCCATACTGTTATAGTTGCTGACATCGAAGAGGATGTTATATTAGGAATGGACGTAATGAATATGCATGGATTCCAATTGGATTTTAAGAATAAGGTAATCAAAGTTGGCAACGAGGAGGTATTTCTCCATCCACATAATGACAACACTGTGCAAGCAGCCATTACAGAAGATACAGTCGTGCCTGCGAGAAGCGAAACGATCATAGTAGCGCGACTACAGGGAATTGTAGACGAAGGGAGACCTGTTATGATGGAGCCTTGGAACCACGACGATGAGGTTGGCCGTGGAATCATAATTGGAAAGGAATTGGTGATTTCGGCTAAAGAAATTCCTGTGAGACTTATCAATGTCAACGACTACCCAGTGACCATAAAGAAAGAGACAAAAGTAGGAACTTGTGTACCTGTGACATCCATAATTCGTCAGGCGACAACATCTGATAATTCCAACGACAAATTCGACCAAATGGTTGCAGTTGCAGGACAGTCTCTAAATCAGATGGAGAAAAGGAAATTAAGGGAATTTCTTCGGCAGTATCGTGATATTTTCGTACCGAAAGGAGGAAAGACGGGAAGAACTACCGTTGTTAAGCATAAAATTGATACTGGTAATGCTAAGCCAATTCGTCAAACAGCTCGACGATTACCACAGGCGAAGAGAGAGGAAGCTGAAACGATTGTTCAGGAAATGAAGAAAGACGGGGTGATAGAACCTTCTACGAGTCCATGGGTCTCTCCGGTGGTCCTGGTTAAGAAGAAAGACGGAACGACGAGGTTCTGTGTGGATTACCGTTTGTTGAACAACGTTACCAAGAAAGATAGTTATCCTCTGCCTCGGATCGATGACACATTGGACACATTGGCTGGAAGTAAATTGTTTTCTACTTTGGATTTGAAGTCTGGATACTGGCAGGTAGAAATGGACCCAGTAGATAAAGAAAAGACAGCCTTCACCACAGGATCTGGATTGTGGCAATTCAACGTTATGCCATTTGGACTCTGTAATGCTCCTGCGACATTTGAGAGGCTTATGGAAAATGTGTTGAGAGGGTTATCTTGGAAAACATGCCTGGTTTATTTAGATGACATAATCGTCTTGGGGGAGACATTCGAAGATCATTTGAGGAATTTAGAAAACGTTTTTAATCGACTTAAAGCTGCCCAATTGATGCTAAACCCCAAGAAGTGCCAGCTATTTCAAGGTAAAGTCAATTATCTGGGTCATATAGTCAGTAAAGAAGGAGTGGCCGTGG
Organism: Diabrotica undecimpunctata; assembly: GCF_040954645.1. Lineage (NCBI taxonomy): Eukaryota > Metazoa > Arthropoda > Insecta > Coleoptera > Chrysomelidae > Diabrotica > Diabrotica undecimpunctata. The sequence continues at coordinate 58,288,164 of NC_092812.1, forward strand.
ATAAGGGAAAAATCGATTCCATTAAGGAATGGCCAAAACCAACTGACAAACATCAAGTGAGAAGTTTTCTTGGACTATGTACTTACTACCGGAGGTTTATTAAGAAGTTTGCAGATATCGCTAAGCCATTAACGCGACTTACAGAGGAAGCAAGAGAATACCGCTGGGATATAGACTGCCAAAATGCCTTTGAAACGTTGAAAAAGCATTTAATAACAGCACCAATTTTAGGGTATCCACTGCCAGAAGGAGAGTTCATCTTAGATACGGATGCAAGTAATGTGGGAATTGGAGGAGTGCTGTCTCAGATTCAAGGAGGACAGGAACGAGTCCTCGGATATTTTAGTAAAGTTCTTTCAAAACCTGAGCGGAATTATTGCGTCACGAGAAGAGAACTTCTAGCAGTAGTTAAATCAGTAGAGCACTTCTATCAATACCTCTATGGCAGAAAGTTTCTAATCCGAACCGACCATGCCGCCCTTAAGTGGTTGATGCAGTTCAAGAATCCAGAGGGTCAGATAGCCAGGTGGATCGAACGACTCCAAGAATACGATTTTAAGATTGAGCACCGGGCCGGAGTTAGCCACAGAAACGCTGATTCTCTTTCCAGAAGGCCATGCCCAGCAGAGTGTTCCCACTGCAACAAAACGGAATCCAAGGAAGCAGCAGTGCTAAGAACGACGATTGTCAACGACGACTGGACGCCTACTAAAATCAGGGAAGAACAAGAGAGAGATCCAGTTATACAGAAAATCCGAAAATGGAAAGAGGAAAACCGTCGACCACCTTGGCAGGAAATATCAAACCTATGCTCAGTAGTTAAGACGTATTGGGCCCAGTGGGACTCATTTATCATCGAAGATGGCTTGCTCAAACGAGTCCTGGAAAATGATGACGGTTCAGAGAAGAGAAGACAGTTGGTGATCCCAAAGAGCAGAATAGCCGAAGTACTTCGTCAGTTACACGACAGTCCATCGGGAGGGCATTTTGGTGTAAGAAAAACCCTTCAGCGAATTCGGGAACGGTTTTATTGGATGAACAGTTCCGACGACGTAAAAGACTGGTGTAAGAAATGTACTATTTGTGCTACGAGTAACGGGCCTCACCGAAAAAGGAGAGCTCCTATGAGACAATATAATGTTGGAAGCCCGTTTGAAAGAATAGCTTTGGACATCGCTGGGCCATTTCCAGAAAGTGAAAATGGAGGCAAGTACATGCTGGTAGTAATGGATTACTTTACTAAGTGGGTCGAGATTTACGCACTTCCCGACCAGAAGGCCGCCACCGTTGCAGATAAGTTGATCCAAGAATATATCAGCCGATTTGGAGTGCCTTTGGAGATACATAGTGACCAAGGCAGGAACTTCGAAAGCGATCTATTCCAAGGAATATGTGATAGACTAGGCATGAAGAAAACAAGAACTACCGCGTATCATCCGCAATCGGATGGTATGGTAGAACGAATGAATAGGACAGTTGGCAAGTATTTGACAAAGATGGTGTCCGATCATCAGCGAGACTGGGACCAATACCTTCCGTTCTTCACAATGGCCTACAGATCTGCTGTTAACGAATCAACAGGCCAGACACCAGCCAAAGTCCTATTCGGACGCGAAATGCGACTACCTTGTGATCTCGAGTTTGGATGTAAACCTGGAGAAGATGTAGCAGGTGAAGATTATGTGATCGAATTACGAAGAAGAATGGACGATGTACATGAGTTGGTCCGTTCCCACCTTCAGATCGCTAGCGACAGAATGAAGAAACGGTACGATACACAAGCCGAAAAGGGTTGCTTTAAGAAGAACGACAAAGTATGGCTGTATAATCCCAAGAAGCGAAAAGGTTGTTCTCCCAAATTGCAGCAGTTTTGGGAAGGTCCATACCTCATTATGGAGAAGATCAACGATGTCATCTACCGAATAAGCAAGATTCCGAGGGGAAAGCCGATGATAGTACACCATAACCGGTTGGCGTCTTTCGAAGGTGACCACAACGTAGATGAAGAAGTGGAAGTAAACCAAATCCACGATGTGTCTGACCTCACGTTTGAGGAATTCATGGGTGCCTATGGAGGTACCGGTAAAGCGAGACATGGTGTTACCACTGAAGAAAAGCAAGATCTACTCGAGCTCCCCGATGACTACTCGCTGGCCCTTACCATCCCGGCCAGTATCAAAGACGCACCAGGGTTGGCATCCGTCTTTCGAAGGAAGTTTGGTCGAGTTGCAGAACTTCAATGCCAAGTGCCAGCTCCCGGTAAAACCTTGAAACTCCAAGATGCATCACGTTACCTTTTCTACCTGGTAACAAAAGACACTGCCCGTGACCAACCTACCTACCGAGATGTATGGGAAGCCTTACTTCAATTGAGAGGGCACGTACTAGAGTCCGACGTGCAAAAGTTAGCCATGCCAAAGTTGGAGTGCCGCCAATTAGATTGGAGGGTTATCCGAAATATGGTGGAGGAGATCTTTAAAGACACCGAAGTCCAGGTGTTAGTCTGTTGCAATCCGCATAGTTACTGGTGCGGAGAGAAAACCGTCCCTTGTCATTTTTATACAACTGGAAGTTGTAAAAGAGGGTCCAGTTGCCGATACCAGCATACCGTTCCAGTTCTAGTCCCAACAAGGTTCCAGGAGGAACCATCTTTTGAGAGGGGGGCAATGTTACGTAAAAATATGAGTCATAGTTTTAACCTTTAAAACATGTTTTTAATCTAATATGTTGTAGAGTTTACGAGAGGCCTCGATTTACCTGAGCGACCTTCCAGAACCGATATGAGGGAAATCCAGTTTGCCTTTACCGTTTCGCCATCGAAGGTTTTAGACTATTCGAGATAACGGCACTGGTATATAATAACGGAACTTTATTTGGAAGGGACAGTTAATAAAGAAGATTCGCGCTCGCGATATTATTATTGTTACGCTCGCCTACTAATAAATTATTGTATATTTAGTGATAAATAAACTTATATAAATTATCGTGCCTTTTAATAAATTAAAGTAGGAACAATATAATAAATTAGTAAAGACATTATAAATTAAAGACATAACAATTAATAAATTCCTAACAATACATACCATCTCTTCATTGACTTCAAAGCAGCCTATGACAGTGTGAAAAGAACTGCATTATATAATGCAATGATAGACTCTGGGATCCCACCGAAGTTAGTTAAGTTGACCCAACTAACAATGCAAAACGTAAGCTCATGCACTAGAATTGAAGGAGAAAACTATACGTTCTTTGACATTAATAATGGTCTAAGACCGGGGGACGCGGTGGCCTGTCTCCTCTTTAATATTGCGTTGGAAAAGGCAATTAGACAATTAAATATTAGAATGAATGGAACTATTTTTAATAGATCTACGCAAATTTTCGCATTCGCTGACGATATAGTTATAGTAGGCAGAAGTATGAGAGACATGGTGCAGTGTTTTACAAGGCTTGCGGACGCAGCAAGTGAATTAGGACTTGTGGTAAACGAGGAAAAATCAAATATATGTTGGTTCAACAGAGATTCAACAGAGAATTCAAATTAACAACCATAGCTTTGAGCAAGTCAAAGAATTTACATATCTTGGATCGCTAGTAAACGCAACAAACACGACAAGCGACGAAATAAAAAGACGCATAGCAATAGCAAACAGAACTGTTCACGGCCTCCAGAAACATTTAAAAAATAAAAATATAAAACGTGCACTAAAGCTTAATATATATAGGACCTTAATAAGATCAGTTTTGATATATGGGGCTGAAACGTGGATCTTATCTCAAAATGATAAAAGACTTCTTGGTATTTTTGAGAGAAAAATTCTTAGAAATATTTTTGGGGCCGTAAATGAAAATGGGCTATGGCGTCGAAGATACAACTTTGAACTGTATCAGTTATACACCGATCCAGAGATTGTGAAATTCATTAAAGTGCAGAGACGTAGATGGGCTGGACACATTGCTAGGATGTCAGATCACGAATACACGAAGAAATTCATCACCATCATCATCTTGGTGCTACAGCCCTTAGAGGGCCTCGACCTTCTCAAGCTTTCTACGCCATTCTATTCTGTCCCTCGCTTGCATTTTCCAGTTGCCGACTCCGATCTTCTCGGCATCTTGTGTTACCCCGTCCATCCACCTCAGCTTTGGTCTACCCCGTCTTCTCATTCCCACGGATTGCGCTGTTAGAATCTTTTTTATTATGAAGACACGAAGAAATTAACATTTTCAAAACCAGAGGGCACAAGAAGCAGAGGACAACCACGAAGGACATGGATTGATGATGTGGAAGAAGACCTACAGATTCTAAGTAGGGAGGGAAGTTATCAGGAATCGGCAGGAGTGGCGACTTCTTTGTGAGCAGGCCAAGATCCACAACGGATTGTCGAGCCACTTATGATGATGAACGAAATGAATTTGATGAATTTTAACGAAAGAGCTCCGAAAGAGAAAGTAAGGGTTTAAAGATTACCATCTAATAGCGTTCAACTTTGACAGGTTGTATCTCACGAACCACTTCCTCGTAATTTAACTTTCTTCAACTAATGTTTTTAAAAGAAGTGTCTTGTCAAGACTGCTCTAACGCCGGTTTCAAGATTTAATTTAAACGAATAGTTGTTTTCAATTAAAAAAAAAATCTTGAGGCCGCCCAAATAATTCAATTCTATAAAGTGCATTGGATAGGTGGAGTACTATTTTGTATGTAAAAAAAATTACAAACTTCTACATGGTTTAGTTTTTGTTGTGTAAGATTTAAAAAAAATTAATTTTTATACAAAAATTTGATTGAAAAATTATTATACGAAATCTATTGAATTGATTTTAATGAAATTTGGTTAACTGTTTTATTATAATATCAAAAGTTTCTAGGCGAATTATGAAGGTGCTAAGTGCAATCTAAGTAGTTGAAAAATATTGAATAAAAAAAGATTTGCTGTCCCCATAAGGGTAATAAATTTAATCATTTAAGCCAGGCGTATCTTTAATAATTTTTAATATTTTAATTTTGTTAATATTCCTGACCTATTTGAGAGAGAGGGAAAGTATTATAAAGTATTATGAAGCTATCAAACAAATTTTCTGCAAAGATCAGAATGCACAATGTTTCACAAGTAAATACATGTTTATGGAAATACCACTGAATCACAATTCACTTTTAAAGTTGCTAATAATTTTACATATGCCTCTTAAAAAAGATAAGAAGGAAAAATCAAGTTTACATTTTTTTAAACTACTTCATATAGACATACCTTAGATATAAAGTAAGTAATAAAATATTTCACCGGTAAGTAATTTGTGATTCATTAAATAATATTTGCGTTTTAAATCGTTCAGAAATGGAATTAGACAAGCCGTAAAGCTCGGGTTCGTTCTGAAAAATATTCTAATGAGATTTTTTTGCATAATCACTTTCATGAGAGTAGGCCCCAAAATAAGGTAGCCCGGGCGAAAAGTTGTTCAAATTTTTTAAACAAATATTTTTTTTATTACATCCTTTATTTATTGTAATCTGTTTATACAAATAAAAAAAAACAATAATCAATAAGTTTATCACGTAATTAACACAGGGGAGATCCGTCCAGTGACAAAAATCCTTTGAGAAAAATTTCTAATTTTGCAAAGACATATACTAACATTAAAAAGTCTTCTTCTTCTTCTTCTAATGGCGCTACAATCCTTTGTGGGTCTTGGCCTGCTTAACAATGTTCTTCCATTCTGCCCTGCCGGATACTTTCCATCGCCACTGCCTGATGTTCATGGTTTTAAACTACTCTACGTCGTCTTTCCATTTTTTACGGGGCCTTCCTCTTGTTCTGTTTCCTTGGGGCTTCCATCTCTGGACTACTTTTACAGCTCGATTATCTGGCATTCTTTCTAGGTGACCAAGCCAGTTTAGTCTCTGTGACTTTACAAATCTAACAATATCTGCGCTCTGCATTAGTTCATCCAGCTCGTGGTTCATTTTAATTCAGCACGAACCATCGCTGCATTGGGTTGGTCCAAATATCTTCCTTAATATTTTGCGCTTAAATATTCTCAGTTGATTTTCATCAGTGGTTGAGAGGGTCCACGTTTCACATCCATATGTGACCACTGGTCTAATTACTGCTTTGTAGATTCTAAGCTTAGACTCACGATTCAGTGACTTACTTTTCATTAAGTCTTTGTATGCATAAAAGCACTTATTACCGCTAAGAATCCGTGCTTGTATTTCTTGACTGATGTTGTTGTTGTCATTTATTATTGAGCCTAGGTAGGGAAAAGTGGAGTCATATTTGTAGGTATGGTTGTCTACCTTCAGATTCTCATGTTAATTCGATTTTGTGCACTCCATAAATTTTGTTTTGCTTTCATTTTTATATAGACTAAACGTAGCAGCTTCTCGTTTCAGTTCTATAACTTTTTCGCTTAATACCCTTTTGTTGCGGTTTATTATGGCAACATCATCCGCATATGCGCATATTTGCATTGATCTTGTATTAATACAGCCGTTTATATCCAGTTTTCTAACAACAGCTTCTAAAGTTAGATTAAAAAGTGTTGTTGATAAGGCATCACCTTGTGTAACTCCATTTTCAATATTAAAGGCCTGCGTCATATCTCCATCTATTCTCACCATAGCTTTGGAACCCTCCAAAGTCATTCGTATAACTTTAACCAACTTATTGGGTATTCCTAACATAGATAGTTGCTTTAACATCTTTTGTCGATCTACTCCGTCAAACGTTTGAAATCGATATACAAGTTGTAAAATAGGTATGTTATATTCAACACATTTTCCATGTATACCTCTTAACATATGTATTTGGTCTATAGTTGACCTCTTTGTTCTGAAGCCACATTGGTATTCACCAATCATCTCCTCCGAAAACGATTCCAGGCGGCTGTATATAATTCCTGATAATATTTTGTAGACGACATTTAAAACTGTTATGCCCCTATAATTTTTGCAGAGTCGTTTGTCTCCCCCTTTGTACATAGGAAGTATGATTCCTACTTTCCAATCTTCTGGGATGTCTTCTAGTGTCCATATGCGGTCGATTAGTTTATGGATACACCTCCATAGCGCATGTCCACCATTCTTTATCAGTTCTGCAGTTATTCCATCTGTGCCAGGTGCTTTGTTGTTTTTTAGATGTTTTATGACGTTCATCGTTTCTTCCAATGTTGGTTGCTCAACTAGTTGTTCTGCTGTGTGGTGAATTATTTCTTCATCTTCGTTTTGTTTTTTTTTTCTGGGTTTAACAGCTCTTGAAAATGCTCCTTCCAGCTTTTCATTATTTCCTTTTTCTCGCTGATAATTGCCCCATTTTTGTACTTGCAAACTGTTGATCTTGTCATGTATCCTTGGGTATATTGCTTTGTTTGCTTGTAAAATTTTCTAGTCTCTCTTCTGTTATAATCTGTAATTTGTCATATTTTTCTATTCAACATTTCTCTCTTTTTCCTTCTACATATTTTCTTTGCATCTTTTCTGAGTTCTTCATATGCACTTCTATTCAATCGGGAATCCCTTTGTAGACATTTCTGTCTAGCTATATTTTTGCTATTTATTACTTGTTGGCAATCTTGGTCAAACTATTCCTCGTTTCTTTTGTTTGAGGTTTCACCTAATGTTTCTTTTGCCATATTTGTAATTATCGTTTGGATGACATTCCATTCTGCTTCAATGTTGTTTTGTTCTCCTCTTTCCTTTAATATTACTTTTATTTTCTGCTGGTACTCATTCTTTTTATAATTTTTAAACATATATTATGTTCCATTTTCTTTGTTTTGCGCCTTTCTCTTTTCTTACCATTGATATTCTTTGTTTTATCTTCGATATAACCAAGAAATAGTCCGAATCGCAATTTGTGCCTCTATAACTTCTAACATCCGTTACGGAGGTTGCCCACCGCTTAGATATTAATATGTGATCAATTTGATTAAATTTATTAGTACCAGGTATCATCCAGGTTCCTTTATGAATATTTTTATGAGTGAAACACGTACTAACAACTCTTAGTTTGTTTGCCATTGCTAACTGTGCCACATTTATACCGTTGTTTCTGGTAATATCATGTAAACTATGCTTACCAAAGGATTCTGCATATATTGGCTATTTTCCCAACTTCGTTCATATCACCCAAGACTATAACTGCATCTCTTTTATGTGCATTTTCACATTTTACTTGTAGTTGGTCATAGAATTGATCGGTTACTAGTTCATCTGCTGCTTCTGTTGGGGCATGGATATTAATAATTGTAATATTATGAAATTTTCCTCTTAGACGTATTTTGCATATTCTTTCATTAACTGGAGTGAAACCCAATACTGACCTGCGGCATTTATGGTTTACCATAAAACCCACTGCAAAGTCTCCTTATCTTTCTGCTCCACAGTAGCACATACTGTATTCTTTTTATTTATGCAACCATGCCCTTTAAATCTGATTTCTTGGAGGGCTGCTATGTCTACTTCGTACATCAATAGTTCCTGTGCAATACTTTGCATTTTGCCTGCCTGCAGCATGGTTTGGACATTCCAGGTTCCCAGTCGCAAATCCATCATTAAGTTCTTATTCCGTAGCATTGGTCATTGTCCGTTGGTCCGTCCGGTTAGTTCATTGTTCGTAGCATTCGTGATAGCTGAGTTTAAGGTGAACAGGTTATCGGCCTATTGCACCCGAGTCCAGTGCCAGGGCTGCTGGCTATAGCTTCTGAACAAGCTATGCTTTCTCCCTTCCTCGTCCGCCCTGACCCTACCTTCCATTGGGGTTGGTTACCCAATCTCCAATAGGGTTGCTCAGGTTTACCGGGGTTCACCCGTGTGATCAAGATCACAGTTCTTGGAGGTGAGGATAGGAATTGAGTAGGAGAGGCTATAGGTGTTAGAGATCCTTTATTTATTGTAATCTGTTTATACAAATAAAAAAAACAATAATCAATAAGTTTATCACGTAATTAACTCAGGGGAGATCCGTCCAGTGAAAAAAATCCTTTGCAAAGACATATACCAACATACCTATTAAAAAGTAGCAATAATTAAAACACACACAGTTAGGTATAAAATGATAGAGTATACGTTCGTATATTTACAGTTATAGAAAGGTCTAAGGGATCAGGGCGTTTTAGTCTTCCTCTTCTCGTTCTCTTAAGTAGGTATTGGGCAAGCGTATTTGGATGGTTCAGTAGTCTATTTTTGTAAATGCCACTGAGTGAGACAACGGTGTCTTTAATGTTTTGGATCTGAAGGTCTCGATGTATAACATAATTGGGCACATACCACGGTGCATTGGTAATATGTCTCAAAACTTTAGATTGGAAACGCTGAAGTTTCAGTAAGTGAGAATTAGATGCTGTACCCCATATATGTATACCGTAAGTCCAAACTAGCTTTAGAATACATTTATACAGTAATAGTTTATTATGTAGACTTAACTTGGATTTTTGGTTCATGGACCAATACATTTTCCTGTATATTAATCCTAAAGTGTCAAAATATACTCCCAAGTATCTAACATCACTTTTTTGGTATTGTTTATACGCACAGATGGTACACTCTCCCTGCGTCAAGTAAATGTTATATGTTCTGATTTGCTGCCATTTACTTTAACTCACCACAGTTTTAACCATTTCTCTAGATCATTTAAATGAATTTGTAAATTTTGACAGGCTGTAACAGGAACCGAGCAAGAAGCCATTATCACAGTATCGTCTGCATATATAGCAATTGTGCTGTTTACTCTTGTGGGAATATCTGCCGTGTAGAGTAAGTATAAAATTGGTCCCAATATACTACACTGAGGTACTCCCGATAGAATTGGAGATATGTTTGATACTGCTTCATTGTATCTGACCTAGAAGTATCGATTGGTAAGATAGGATCTCAGAAGTGCATACAGAGAATGAGGAAAGTGAGTTTTTATTTTAGATAGCAGCCCCTCATGCCATGCTTGTGAGACATCCAAAAAGGCTGCAGTGCTATTTCTTTTCAATAGCATCTCTTGATATTTTGTCAACCCTATGTACCTCCTCAATCGTTCCATGTTGTTGCCTGGATCCAAAGTGATAATCCGGTATTAACTTTTGAATGTCGATTATAGAATTCATTCTTTGAACGAGCATCCTTTCAAATATCTTAGAGATAATGGGAAGCAAACTGATTGGACGATACGCTGATAGTTCGTGTGGATCTTTATTTGGTTTCGGTATTAGAATAATTTGTGCCAATTGCCATTGAAACGGAAAATAGCCCAACTTTAGTATAGCGTTAAATATGTACATAAATAACCGAAATCTTTCTTCGGGTAAATTTTTGCAGATTTTTCCCTATATTAAATCATACCCTAAAGCTTTTTTAATATTGGGATGTTTAACTAAATCTTTAATTACGTTCATTTTGATATTTTCTATAGGAGGTGACATCTGGTAGGGTGCATCTAAGTTCTTGTGAATGAATTCTTCTTCTTCCATTTAGATAGTTCTGGAGTAAGATTGAAAAATTTGGCTGAGATGATTAGCGAATGCTTGTGCTTTATCTTCATCGACCTTGACCCAATCACCATCGTCATTTCTAATGGGACCATCATGCTTAATCTGATGTTTAAGTTTCTTAGAGAGTTTCCAAATAGAGTAATTTGTGTCATCTGTCGCAATAAGACTTTCAAGAAATTAATTTATGCCTTGATCTTTGTATTTGTGTAGTTCTCTTTTAAGCAAACGAGTAGCCCTATTCAGTTCAGTTTTGTCTTCAGGAGATCTGGAAGTTTGCCACTGTTTTCTTAGTTTTCTCTTTTCATTGATTAAGATTTTTATATGATGTGGATATGGTGCACAGTTATTACTCTGATTTAGATCTGGAGTTGCTCTCCAACCTACCTGTTGAATGATTGATGTACGGTGATGGACTACGCCCTCAATATTTTCATTGTTTAAGAGGAAGATTTAAATTAATTGCATTTTGAATATTAACTCTGAACAGACTCAATGATTTGAAAACGTGGGGTATTTATTTGTATTATATACAAGTTCCATCACGTCAATAAATATGGGAGAATGGTCCGACGACAGGTCAAAGGAAGCTTTAATATTTTTATGATAGTAAAATCGATGAGATCGGGTATTTTATTTCTATCTGTAGGCCAGGAGGTACTTTGTCCAGTAGAAATTGTAGTCAAATTATTGTCGTTTAAACTTTTAATAAGTTTTCTTCCGCGTATTGTTATTAATCTAAAATCCCATCTTGTATGCTTTGCATTAAAATCACTTGCTGCAATAAAGGGATGACCAAGCTAAAAAAAAAGAAACAATCAATTTTGTCGACCTGTACAAATTTTTTTGGATCGCTCTGAATAAAATAGGTCTTTTTTAGGAATTTTTATGTAAACTTGATCGATTTTGAAGGGCAAAATTAGGATTTTCAAGGCTCAAAAACACAAGTAAAAATATTGTATTTGAATTCATCAGGGACCTAAATTCAAGTTCAAACCTTTTTATATTATTTCCCGATAAGTATTTTGGGCTTATTTCATTTTAAAACATTGTTCTAATGAAGGTCTTATGACAGCCCGGCGCTCGGGTTGTGGAGTGTACGAGTAAAGAGAAAGAAACAAGAAAACAATGTTTTAAAATAAAATAAGCCCAGGAGCTGATAGAAGAATGCTTGTGTTGCGTTCTGCACATACGATGACCTCTATATAACAATTGGGGCCATCAGAAAGAAAGAAGAATGTCTATATTCAATCTAGACCCCGCTGGTTTCTCTCTTTCGCTTTTGGTATTAATATTAAACTAGAAAAAAATGAAAGCCAAAGGACTATATGAAACTCTATTTTAAAAAGGAGTAAAATCAAACATAAATATACATAAACAAACTTACAATTATAACTAAACAAGAATATCTACAAAGTTAAATATTAGTTAATACGAAACGATACCAAAAAGACAACCATTTTAAGGATTGAACACTGATGGCTCAAACAAAGTGACAAGGTATTTAACAACTAAAATACAAACCTATTATAATAACCGTAAACATACTGTACATAATAAAAAAATATAAAGGGTTATAAAGAGAAATAATATTATAAAAAAACAATAAAAATATGGATATATGTGTCAATAAATAGTTTGTCAACTAATAATGTGGGACATACAAATAATTAATACAATTATTAATACAAAAACACACAATTAATACAAAACATACAATTGGTGTTAATGTAAATAAAAAAAACAAATGCAAAATGTTCTTAATTGACAATGTTCAATCGCGACACAAACTAAGATAAAGATCTAAACTTAGTTTGTGTTTGTAAAGATATTTACTTTACCATGTAGCAGCGAAGCACTAGCACATTTTTAAACCAGGAACTGTCTTTCTCACAAACCGAAGCAAAGTATCGTAACTGATCTTAACCCAAATACACGTCTGTGTCATTTGGGAGATAAAACTCGTCTCTTATCTCAAACACACGTTTGTGTCATTTGGCAGATGGAACTCTTGTAATGTTTAGTGCTTAAAACAGCTGTGTTTTTGTACACGAAATCTTGGCTAAATATACGAGGAGAATCAAAACTAACACAAAGTCTCTTAATGATTTAACAAGGTTTATATAAAATTGCGAAACAGCCTTAAATAAAAAAAAAATTGTTTAAAAAAACTGTTCACCTGGACGACTTCTTGAACCTTATTTTGGGGTATCTCATGAAAGTGATTATGCAATAAATCTTATGGGAATAATTTTCCGAACATACCCGAGCTTTTCGCCTTGTCTAAATTACAACTTCGCCATGAAAGTTTGATCAGGGGTGTAGCAAGCAATGTCCAATTTATGTTCTTACCTTAATTCTGGTATGCCTGTTAGCAACTTTCTATAATTCTCTTTCTACTCTTCTATGTTATTGTTAAATTAGTAGAATACCTTTTGTTCTTTCTTAAATCCTGCAGGGTGTTCCAAATTTCCCGCCTTGTGAACCTAACCATGTTTATCAAGTTTTCTTTTTGTTTTAGTGATATAATGGCTACAAGTGTTTAACGGTTTTTAATTTTTTCATTAGTCTTCTTAATACCAGTTAATAAATACAATATGGAAATTAGTCATTTCCACTTTCTGCTTGAATAGAGATGTAAAACCGTTTACCCTTGGTCAAAATATTTATCAATGTTCTCTTTGCAAATTTTGTTACTTTATTCATTGTAACAATATCTTTTTAACGCATTTACAAGAATTTGTTCTCCCAATATTCTATATCTCCCTTTTGGTGCTGGTATTTAGAATTTTGGTGTAGGGTCGAGAACAGTATGACGCATTGTCCATCAATATCATTTGATTAGGTTTATGATTCAATAAAATATATTCTTGTCTATAGTAATCTGTTACAAACGAGCTTGAGTCTTATGACTCTCAAACAAGAAGCATTTTCCCGTCATCGCTCCAGATAAACACTGGGTGTCAAAATTCTTATAGATTATAGGTATAAGTACTATCCTCTAGTCTAGTTTTGTAAATAAAACCACATTTTATGAAAACACGTATCACGGTATTAACTGGTTTACATAATAATCGGCGTATTTTTAACTTCATATGAATCATTTCCAATACCTATAAAATCAGTTTATCAATATGTTTCAATTACATATTATCAAAGTTTTTAGCATAATGATGACTTATATCAGCTTTAATAGCTCTTAAAATTGTAGAACAGTGAGATCACACACATATAATCTTGATAATTTTATATTCTAAAAAATATAGTGCAATGTTCACCTCGTAAACAGGAAGTATCAAATCCAAATGGTCGTCAAAGAAGCGACGGTTTATATATAATATCCACTACATAATTTAAAACTGGAACAAGTATTTGATTGGCTATATCTATATTATAACGAGCCATAGAAAAAAATGAAATTTGAGTCTTGAAATAAGCCCTCCTTTTTGGATGATTAGTCACTCCCAAAAAATAAATTCATAATAATATTTTAAGTAAACACTACATAACTTAAACTATATAGGAGGGTTCAGAATACTAGTGAACCGTCCACTTAAGCTCCATTTGAGCTACAGAGGTTCATAAAAAAATCACTTGTTAACATTTTTAAAAGTATATATTCAATTAAGAAGGTCAAGGAGTAACTTAGACATTTACATTACTTATATTGGCCAAATGTCGTGTAATAACCCCAAAAAAGTGGACTGGTTCAAATGTATTCTGAAGAATTTTAGTAAGATAATGATAACTTGAAGTGTTGTTAATACACTTTATTTTTACATCTTCTTAGAGATCATATTAGAAATATTAAAACGAATAAACGATAAAAAAACGAATCATCGGTGTCATTTCCTTCAGGCGCTTCGTTGTCCTGAGTTTGATAAGTTGGCTGATTCCCTGGAAGATTTCTGAAGTATTCATTCAACATGTCCTCCTTTTTTGCAATTTCTACATCCAATAGAGGGTCTCGAACAAGTTTCAGTAGAGTAAGGCTAGTTTTTATATTGCTGTTTTGCCCAGTGCATGAGTCAGAAATCATACCAATGTGTGAATGTCCTGACATGTTCATACAAATGTTTTCTAAGGCATGAAACTAGATCTTCAGAACCCCTTCCACCATTAGTTTCATCCCAGACTTGCATAGAGGCAGTGTTGTTATTAACACAATGAATGCTAAAATTGTAGATATAAAGATTTCATCTTTTTTCAGTTCAGCGCACTTGTTCGCTCGCCTTAGTGCAGATTTCTCTCTGCCTTTAAGTCGGTTGTCTTTTGTCATCAGTTTTAGCACGGATCTTTTGTCACAGTTGCTGCAAGTGTCCTTCGAAGGAGGTTTAAAGTTCAAGTTAAATTTTTGGCTGAAGACTTTCGCAGATTTTTCTTTCGCAGGATTTCTGTTCTCACTTTCAATATTCATACTGGACTCAAGTATCTTTTGTTCTCATTGTCTTTCTTGTATAGTGGCTTTGTTTTGAATAACGGCGGTTTTGTTTTGAGTAAATGAATTAAAAAAAGATTTCAATGTATCTTCAAAAGAGAACTTCTCACGGTACTTTCTGGGGCATTTACAGTCATATCAAGAGGGAAATATCTTCGATTGCGTTACCTTATTACTGCGAGATGTGTACTCTTTACCGCTGTTAAGATTCAATGTGTTCTTGTTAATTTTCCAGTTAATTTCCCGAGGTAATTTTCTCGGGCAATTATTCATTTTCTCCATCTGAATGGACAGAGGGAGAAATGGTGTTGCTGTTAGCAGTATCCGAGGCAGGTACGATGATGTCACCTGTAGCTCCATCACAAAACAAATTAAACTGTAAAAAATATTTTCGTTATACATACAATAGCATACATGCATACAAAAGATTTCAATAAGACAGTAAAGACAGACAAAACTTTCTGTTCGTAAATATCTTGCACTTACTCTAAGCATTTGATTTCATCGTCCGCTGTCAGCAAGCATCAAAATAATGTTTTTTAGGCTTTAGGCCTAGTTAAAAACTTATTGAAACAATATTTCAGGGATTTAAATACCTTTCTCCCTTAATTTACTGGGTTGAGTCAGATCATAAGAAATGTTTTCGGTCAGAAGGCTCTTGGGCGGACGCCTCCGTTTTAATTTGGCCGACAGAACAGTCTTGTTATAGTCAGATGAAGTACCATCCTCTAAAAAAAATATATGCTATTAGATGTTTACTGAAATAGTTCAGACCTCTCTTTAATACACGTTTCAACAATGGTTGAAACCAGATGGTGTGAATCCGCGTGTTCATATCAGTATGGTTTGGCTTTCGGTATACTATATATCCTATGGTTTCGTCTTCTTTCTTTATAACCAACACATCTAAAAATAAAAGTTGTTGGTTATTCTCCCGTTCCATGGTAAACTGTAATTTCGGGTGGATATTGTTGATATGTTCCAGGAATGTATTGAGTTTTTCTTCTCCATGTGTCCAGATAATAAATGTGTCGTCAACATATCACATTGATCTACAACTTTTATTTGAATTATTTTTCTCTAAATGTATAAGAACCGTTTTTTTAGGCAAAAAATGTTTTTTTTTTTTCACTTTTTATGATTGTTTGAATATTGAATATTAACTTGATTGATGATAGATTGAATATTAACAACATTGTATGATTCTTTAAAAAAACAAAGCAAAGTCTTCAAAGATTTGTTCAGCTTGATCAGCTATCATATACTTTTTAGAACTTTTAAATATATATATATATATATATATATATATATATATATATATATATATATATATATATATATACATTTAAATTGCAATTATAAGAGAAAGAGTTTAAACAACAAAATTAAGTTTTGTATTTTGGTGTAGGTCTGGTGGCTATGCCGTACAATGAGCAGCGGGAGTAGCCAAATATGGCGTCGTCGCAGTGGTACAGCATGGATCCGCGCTGGCCTAGTAATCTTCATCTTGGTATTCATATGGATCCAGATGACGTTCCTGAGCTTCGCTGGTTCATCTCCTCAATACTCAGAACTAAACGATAGTAACGCGGCTATTCTGAGTATGGTTCCGGCTGTTTTGCACAAATTTTTATCACCCAGACCAAAAAATCTTTCTACTATTACTTTCGCTAACGGCAGTTTCTCGAAATTTATTTCCACAGACGTTCTAAATATATCTGATATTAAACGAAATATAGCACAATACAACAGACAACAAATCGTTTACAATGAAAATATATTTGAACCGCTTCAAAATGATTCCATTGTCATACTAGTTCAAATTCACGACAGAATCACTTACTTACGCCATTTAATTGTCAGCTTAGCACAAGCACCTGGTATTTCCCAGACCCTTCTTATTTTCTCTCATGATTACTATGACGAGGAAATGAATAATCTAGTCAGAAGCATTGATTTTTGCAAAGTGATACAAATATTTTATCCCTACTCCATACAAACTCACCCATACGAATTTCCAGGAGAGGATCCCGGAGACTGTCCTAGGAATATTAAGAAAGACCTGTAAGTGTATAAACATGAACTGTTTTATTTATTTTTTATTTTATTTTTATTGATGGCTTTGATAGGACCAATTAGTTAGACTTTGTTTGATTTATGAAGTGAGTGTCATAACTATATATATTACATCTTGAGCATAATAAATTTATTATTATAAATTTGCCTCCATCTATCTATCGTCCATCGGCAAATTCAAACAAATACCACCTTTAGTCCAGACAAATTAAGATTTTTTTAACCACGAGATGTTATGAGATGCAAATATAATGTGCAGAATAATTTTGAATTCGGTTCCGCTAATGAAGTTGCTTTTTTTGTCCTTAAAGGTAGAAAAAAAAGTTTAATTTCTGCTGCTGCTAAAATACCGGCAAGTGCTTATCTTTAAAGGGACTGGACCTACCAATGTTTCGTTTAGTTGTCGTCTTTGCAACTAGGTTGTTTATAGATGTACATTTCTTTACTTTTGAGTTGTGTTGAAATTTCGTTGTTTTGATGTGGTCGTTTATAATTCTAATATATTTTGGTTGTTTGTTTTTTGAAACTTTATCTGTGTATAAAAAAAAACTATTTAGACCATGGGAAAAATCAGGAAAAACTTAGAATGCTGTGGGTCAAAACCTCTATTTTTAATGAATGTATCCTATTTAGATAAGTAACTTTTTTTGAAATAATGTTTATCATAAATTTTCTGCTCAATAGCTGTCTTGAGTTTTTCTTGAGCTGTCTGTTTGAGAGGGGGTTGAATTGCTTCGGTTTATATGTTTATAGGTGTTGAAAGAGCCCTAAACATATTCTTAGGCATTTATTTTGTTGTGCTTCACTGTTGTTTATATGTGTGTTTGTTGCAGTTCTATACAGTTGACATCCATGATCTATTGATCGTAGGATTGTTTTGTAAAAGAGTAGAGCAGTATTTAGGTCTACCCCCACTTTGCAAAAGGTTTTTGCAATTTGCATATTTCATCATTATCATTTACAATCTACGTGAGTCCTAGCCTCCTCAAGCATTTCTCCGGTCGCCCTATCCATCGCCTTTCTCAGCCAAGCAGGTATTCCCATATTTCTCATGTCTTCATCGATGTTATCAAGGAACCTTATTCTAGGTCTTCCTAATTTGCATAATTTGGTGAATGAAATCTTCCCATAGTAGTTTCCTATCTAGTTGTAGGCCAAGGTATTTCACAAAATTACTAATAGATACTTTATATTTTCCTATGATTATCTGTTTATGATAGTTGTTTATGTTTCGAGAGAAAATACAGGTACCGGTTTTGGAGTCGAATATGGAAAGTCCAAAGTCATCAAACCGTTTTTGAATTTCTATAAATTCAGTGGTAATATTTCGTATACCATTTTTCTCTGTTTTATCGCTAGTGTAAATTACGACGTTACCGGTGTGTTGAACAATTTTGGATTTTTGTTTAATAATGTTCCCTAAGTTCATTGTATACGTACTGTTAAAAATTTGACCCAGAAGAATACCTTGTGGTAACCTAGATCTGCAGATTCTTGAAGCTGAAATTTTTTCATTTATTTTTAAGGAAAAAGAAGTTGGTAGACCAATATTGATGAGCTTTTCTTCCAGTATATTTATGCTAAAGCTA
This sequence comes from Diabrotica undecimpunctata, assembly GCF_040954645.1. Classification (NCBI taxonomy): domain Eukaryota; kingdom Metazoa; phylum Arthropoda; class Insecta; order Coleoptera; family Chrysomelidae; genus Diabrotica; species Diabrotica undecimpunctata. The sequence goes on from NC_092812.1 coordinate 58,306,740, forward strand.
TGGGTCTATTTGAGTTTGCATTGCCATCAGGTTTTCCAGGTTTTTTAATATATAGATATACTCTCTCCACATTATTGGAAAATGGGTTTTTTTGTCCAAATCGAATTGAATAGCTTTAATGGAGAGTGTGCTAAGAGCATTTTATGTAACATACTATATATGATATTATTCATACCAGGAGATTGTATTGTTTGTTAACTTAAGGCATTGCTTAAGAGAAATACCGATGATAAATGGAAGTATTTTTGTTAACTGTGATTATTTGGTGGGTAACTTGGTGGGTGGGTGGTGATTTGGCTTGTTTTTGATTTTTATATCGGTTTTCTTTATTCTACACTTCTTTCACTGGGGTGTGCTGATTTAGATTTTTGACAGTAATTATTCCAGCTGTTTCTTTGAGTTATATAAAAGTTGTGTTGCTACTGCGTTAAGTTTTTTATATTCTGTCAAGTAAATGATATTTGGGGTGTATTTAACATAAGAAAGCTTGTTTCCTTGCTTTAGCTGCTACATTACACGTTTCATTCCACCACTCTCTTGAACAGTGATTACGTTTTTGAGAGTTTGAAGAGCATAAAAGATTTTTTTTAGTTGCAGCTTTATCGATAATACCCATTAATGAGTTTCCAGATAGGATGGTTTACTTGTTGAATTTGTGCAGGTGAAACTTCACTGGGGTGTGCTGATTTAGATTTTTGACAGTAATTATTCCAGCTGTTTCTTTGAGTTATATAAAAGTTGTGTTGCTACTGCGTTAAGTTTTTTATATTCTGTCAAGTAAATGATATTTGGGGTGTATTTAACATAAGAAAGCTTGTTTCCTTGCTTTAGCTGCTACATTACACGTTTCATTCCACCACTCTCTTGAACAGTGATTACGTTTTTGAGAGTTTGAAGAGCATAAAAGATTTTTTTTAGTTGCAGCTTTATCGATAATACCCATTAATGAGTTTCCAGATAGGATGGTTTACTTGTTGAATTTGTGCAGGTGAAACTTTATTTATAAATTGGATATGTATTGGTAGGTGGTTAGATCCATGTGGTAATTCTATAGTCAACCACGTAATTGGCCGTTCTAGATCATGAGTGCACATAGTCAAGTCTATAGCTGATTCGTTACTGTTTACTAATGTAGGGGATTTGTGATTTTAAATTATCAAATTACAGTGTTTTAATTATAATTTTTTTAAATTTTCAAAAATTTCAAAACTTTTGTTTTCTGTTGCTTTTAAAATTGTCTACCTTTTGGTGTTATTAATCTAGAACCTCGTTATGTATGCTTGGGATTATAATCACCAGTCGCAATAAATATGTTTCCAAGTATAGTTAACAGCTGCTCAAATTATTTGCTGGTTATTGAGTGCCTTGAAGGGCTATATATTACAGAAACTCTCAGTGCAATTTCAAGTGAAATATTTTTTATTTATTTTTGTACTCTTTATCTGAAATTGCAATGCTACTGTTAGTTTGTTGCACCTACTTTACTGTTGAGACAATCCCGCAGAAAAAATTTAAAGGATGTCTTGTGATCTAGCAGAGCTCTTAAAAGTACCTCGCCCAATTCATATATTGAGAAATGTTTCGTTTAAATAATCTTGCAGCATGAAGCTCCAATCTGCATTTCTATATAAGTTACCAAAAAAATCAAACGTCGTCTGTAATCATATTAATATTGTTCGGCTGTCAAATGTTTTTCTATAAAAATCTCAACAATTACATATGATACCCACCTATTGGCTAATTTTTTAGGATATTGAATGTGTCTCAAGCATCCAATGAGGGTTCTCTGCTGATCAATGTGTACAATTTTATGTGAAAGTTGACTTGGCTGAGGAAATAATGATTCCAAAAGTTATATTATGACATCACCTTAGGACAGTTGTATTACTGACGTTATTTTCACGGCAACTTGAGATGCAGTAGATATTACAATTGACTTATCCAAAATCAGAACTCGTATAATTGATGGTACTAGATTATAACCATATAAATTGAAAATGTCAATGCTTTTACTAACCTTTTATTAACGTTTATAGAGCATTAAGAAAAAAATGTAATAATGCACTTTACCCAGACGTCTATGGGCATTATAGAGAAGCAAAATTTACTCAAACAAAACACCATTGGTGGTGGAAAGCGAATAGGGTATTTAGTGACCTGGAGGTTACCAGAAATCACACCGGTCTGGTAGTTTTACTCGAAGAGGATCACTATGTTGCTGAAGACTTTATCCATTTGTTGCGATTAATGGAACGGACCTACAAAGAATCTTGTAAACATTGTAATATATTGTCTTTGGGAACATACTTGAAAACATACAACTACTATGCCGATTCGAAAAAGGTATGTACTTTATAACAGCCATTAACTGTATTAACAATTTATGTATTTTCTTTTCACTGTTTTATTCAAAAATATATTTTTATAGTCGTACTTTTCATACTTTATATGGTGCCCCTGTAAAAATGGATCTTTATAAGTAATTAGAATGAAGATATTTGTTGTGAGCACACTAAATATCTTACTATAGATCACAGATGACTGTATTTTATGATTTAATGTGCAATATTTGCCTCATTATTCTTCTATTGTTCTTTCAAGTTTCATAGAAATAGGAAACGTTTCTAGTTTAAAACAAAATGACTCCAAACATTTAGAGTTACTATATAAACCAATTTTGTTATATTTTTATTCTAGGTAGAAATATCACCATGGATTAGCAGTAAACATAACATGGGAATGGCTTTTAACAGATCAACTTGGATGCAGATTGTAGATTGTGCATCACATTTTTGTAAATATGACGACTACAATTGGGATTGGTCGTTACAACATGTATCTCAAAATTGTTTGAAGGATAAACTGCATGCAATGGTAGCTCGTGCGCCCAGGGTTTTCCATATCGGCGAATGGTAAATATAAATCTTCCTAAAAACTAAATTTTTTCACTGTTAGTTATACATACATATACAGCGAGTCTGTAGTAATTTTGACTTAATTTCCTCGCTGTCATTGCGTCTTGGACCTCGACATTGGAAGTCCTCTTTGGTCGTCCTCGGTTTCTTCCTTGCAACCGGAGTCCACTGCCATACTCTTTTCGGCCATCTACCCTATTCCATTCTCGGGAGGCGTCCATACCATATAAGCTGCTTCCTATTAAAAGTATCGAGAAAGTTGCCTTCTACTTGCATCCTCCTAATATTATCCTTTCTTATGTGCTCGAGCTTGGAGATCCTATAGCTTCTTCCCCATTTAGCTATCTCCATAGTCTTTAATTTTTTTCTTCGTCTCTTAATTATTATCCAGACTTCAGATCCATAAGGTACATTTACTACTAAGTCGTATCCTTTTAATGTTATTTCTAGTTGGACTATTCGCTCGTTAATCTCATTTTAACTTATGATGAATCTCTGAAGTTGTTTCTTCACCAGAATAGAAATTCCTGCTTTTACTCTCATATCTTAATCACCTCCTCTGTATATATTGATGTAATCTGTACTGTAATCTTGTAAATGGATCTTCATACTTCGCTTTCGTTAATAGGTCCAAATATCTTCTTTAGGACTTTTCTTTTGAACCTTCAGAACTTTTGTCTATTGAGCCGTAGGCCTGTTTGAAATCTATGTATATGTTGTGGACGTCAATGTCGTATTCCTACGAATTGTTTAGAATTTGTTTCACTGTGAATAGCTGATCAGTTATAGATCTTCTTTGTCGTAAACCAGTTTGATATTCCCCGACAATATTTTCAGTTAGTTGTTGGGAGTCGTTTGTTTAGTATATACGTAAAAACTTTGTACGCTGTGCACAATAAGGTTATGCCTGGATAATTTTCGCATAACAGTTTATCCCCTTTTTTATAGATTGATCATATAATCCCGGTGTTCCAGTCGCTAGAGATCTTCTCATCATTCCAAATCTTGTTCATAAGCATATGCATTTGTCCTGCTAGGTATTCGCCACCTAATTTATACAGCTCAGAGGGGACGTTGTTAATACCTGGAGCCTTGTTATTCTTTTGTGCTCGTATTGCTTGTTTTACCTCTTCCATCGTCGGGGGTTCTATATTTTCGGTATCTCCCTCAATGTGATGCATGTCCATATGCTCTTCATTTTCTTGCATCTCTAGGAGAGTTTGAAAATAAGTTTCCCAGACTGATTTTGTTTCTTTTGGATCGCTGGTTATTTGCCCTTCTTGATTTCTGCATAGATTTGTTCGGGGTTTGTATCCTTCTCTTAAATTATTGTTGAGTATTGTTCTTAGGATTATATTATTACAGTGGAACATCAAAAAACCGAACTCTGAAGATCCGAAATTTCGAATAATCCTTACATCAAACAAAACAAAAGAGAGTTGTGTTTATTTAGAAAGAAGAGAAACATTTTAAGTGATACATAGTGGTACAGGTATATTAATATGGAAAAGACCGAGTGACCTTGTTGCAAAAGCAGATCGAAATAATCTTGTGCTAATAAAATGGCTTAGATGACGTATTTGACTAATACGTCTGTAAATGTCGATTTCAATGAGAACTAACGCTTTGTAAAGAATCTTACCATTTTCGAGATTATTTGCCATTTATGTATAAGAATCTTACCATTTGAGTGAGTTCAAAAATTGCTGATGCTGCCCCAATAAAGTCATGCTGACTTTGAGTTTGAAAAACTTCAAGAGAAAATTTGCTAATATATTTTCATAGATCTTTGAGAAACATGTCAGCAGACTTGTAGGTCGATAGTTGTTAATGTCAATTATATCCCCCGTTTTCAAGAGAGGATGGACCACAGCTTTTTTGAGGTCATCAAGAAACACACCGATTTTATACGATCCATTCATGACCAGGCCAAGGCATTTTATTATGTCAAGAGTTTCCTTGATAACCTTCATTGGGATTTGATCGTGGCCAATGGAGCTGTGATTTTCGAGCATCTTGACTACATACAATATTTCAGACTAGACTCTTTTATATCAAACAGGAGTTTTTCTAATGCTTCTGCGTTGTTTCATCTTCGGGAGTTTATAACAAATGTCAGAAACTGTTGAAATGTCTTTTAAATTTATTTGATATAGTTGCTGGTTCACCCTGTATATGTAAATTGCTAAGCTTAGATTTATTTTTACCTGTTACAAAATTCTGCACAATTTTAGGGACATTATCAGAGTTCTGGTGCCCCTGCCCGAAGATCCTTTGTTTGGCATTGTATAAAATATCATATTTTTTTACTGTTTCACATTATTAGTCTACAGTTTAGCTACACATTTTTAGTGCATATTGTTATAGCAGCTGTGGCTTGACTCACTCCACGCCAAGGTCACTCACTATTTACAATTCTAGCCGTGGTTTTCTACAACTCTGCTTTTTCGCAAAAATACATTTATTCTGATAGAATAACGAGAATCAAAAATAGGTATATATTCTTGGTATCTATTTTTGATTTGATTTCTTGATTTTCGGTTGTAATATACATAGTTTAGTAACTGATTGCTTGTAAAAACAAGTATTGCTTTTCAGAGTTCATTGAAAGTAATAAAAATGAACAATTTTACAATGATATGCTTTTCTTTAAAATCAGAGAAAGTTTAAGGACTTAGCACTGTGTATATACAGTATACAGGGTGTTTAACGACTATCTTACGCTATCTGTATATCAGAAACTACTTACACATTTATGAAAATTTTTTTATGGCGATAACAAGTTATGACGAGCTTAAAGAAAATATTTTGACCGAAATGCCACTTCCGAATTGGCACCTTATACAAAATTTGTATATATGTAATGAATCTGCTTGGAAAATGTCGAAGAAATTGATGAATTGCGACAGCAGTATGGCGAGTTGCCCCGTCCTCCTGGAAAAATTGGTGTCGCTGTGACAAATTACATGCCCGACAGAATTGTCGTAGGGACAAAGCGTGTTAAAATTTGTATGTACCTCTGTTGATTAAGTGTGACTTGCCTACCATTTTCTTCGATTAAGTACGGACTAGTGATTGCTTCTCATACCAGACACTTACTTTAGCACTATATAAAGGAACTTCTTGAACTTCATCTTGTCTGGCAAAGCCCAGAAATCGATTTGTGCGACGATTTACATGGCCCAACAAATGAAAATGTGCTTCGTCTGAAAACCATAAATTTTTCAAAAATTCAGGATTTTCATACTGTAATGCGCAATATTCTGGCGCAATATTCCACTATACTGCGATAATTCCGAGGATGTAATTGTTGATAAGAAATTTGAATCACATTGAAAATTGAATCACATACGAAAATGCACCCAGCTCCGTTAGGGTTCTTTGCAAGGAAGTTCTTTTTAATCCAATATGCAACGCTGTCCTTGTCTGGCTGGCTTTCGGATTTTCCAAGATTCGCTCAAAAGCACATTCCTGGTTATTGTTGTTGTTAACTGTAAATATATTACCCGTATTTCTGAACTTTTCAATAACCTTCAAAATTACAGCATTACTTGGAGAACGTTTATTAAACCGTTGTGTGAATTGATCTTACTAATTACCTTACTAATTAAATGTTTAAGGATTACTTGACAGGTCTATACTAGTTAATTTCGATATGATAACGCGCACAAAGAGACACCTATGTTTCAGTTTCAGTACTGTTTATTTCGGGATATACTGTAGTAAATTGAATCCCAATATTAGAAATAAAATAAATTTAATAAAATTCATGACATCCAAACTTAAATCACTTTGTGGCACTACACAACATTATAACTAAAGTATTAATTATTTCAGTGGTGTCCATCACAAGAAGAAAGACTGTCAGGCTACGGCAATGATATCAAAAGTTCAGCAGGTCCTCAAAAATGCAAAGAAACATTTCTACCCAGATTATTTAATATTAACGTATTCCACGGCACTGAAAAAAACGAAACTTCGAAAGGGTAATGGCGGATGGGGTGATAGAAGAGATCATAAGCTGTGTATCGGTATGACTATAGGTGGATAGCTGATTTTATTTTTGTTATAAATTAATTAAATTATGAAATGTTATAAATTGTTATTTTTTATTTATATTTATTCGTATCGAATTTTTGAATATTTACTGTTTTTTTGTTGCCAGTATCTCTGCATATTATTAAGATATTTGTACTTGTGTAAAATATACAATCAAGATGTGGAAAATATTTATTTTATGTTAACCTAATATGAACCGTTGGGATCTGTGACTCTATACATCAGAGCGATCTGTGAAAAAACGACAAATTGGATGTGAGAGGTGGCATTCTGATTTTTGCACAAAAAGTTATGTGATAACTTCAGTTATTATTGATAATATTAATTGACTTTCTCTCCCTCTCAAATAGAAGAATATTAATAAAAAAATAATATTAATATTCGAGAATATTAAAAAAAAAACAAAATACATCTTTTTTATACTTTCCTTGCTTACAACTTAAGTAGTAATAAAATAAAATAGCGATAACTGAATTTCCTATAGGATACGACAGGTTAAAAATGTTTTAATTTGCAAAATAGGAATAAATACAAAAGAGAAGGGGGACAAGCCTGTTCTTACTCATTTTAATATATCATTCAATCACTTAGATTGCACTTGGGACCTTTATAATTCATCTAGAAAATCTTTTTTTAGTAAAACAGTCCACTAGATTTCATTAAAATCGATTCAATGGATTTCGTATAATAATTTTGCAATCTAAATTTAAAACTTAAAATTGTTCAAAATCTTGCACATTAAAGTTATAATATAAAGAATACTGTAGCAATGCATAATGCGCAAGGTGACCTTGAAGACTACTTAAAATATGAACTTGCACCATATCCTCTGTCAATATGTAAAGATTATCTGCTTTGAAAATCGGAAAAATCAAAATTTTACGACAATATACAAATTCCTTCTACTCTCGATTGCGTGCATGTCATTGATGGAGGATTTCTCCTTCATAAAGTAATTTGGCCACAGAAAAAAACGTTTGATATAATTTTAAATACTTATGTCGACTTCGTTAATAAGCATGCATTATTCGCCTAACAGCTACATTATTTTTGACAGAAATACTATACTTAATGCTTACTTGGAATCGGCAGAGAGAATGAATAACCAAGAAAGCAATGACTACTAAAGCTAATGGTGGTCAGACACAATCCTGGTAAATGAGGAGTTTAAAACAGGAGATGTAACATGCCATAAAGTGCTATCTCTTCTTTTATAGTAGATGTTGGCCATATGATGCGTTCATTATCTTCGAGATCGTGAAACTATTAAATTCTTCGAAGGAAACTTATTCTTATTATGGATTGGTTACAAGTTAAAAACTGACTATTTTAATTCTCTACAACTATTACACAAATTAATATAATGTTACTTACCATTAAGTCAAAAGAAACTTCCTCTTTTTCATGGTTCCAGATGTAGATTCCTCTGAATTACAGTCACTTGAGGTCCCAGAGGTAGTCAGCCATCATATAGTAGTATTACACATGCGTTGATAACGTTGCTCCATCAATTTAATATCTTGATGGAACCTTTCCCCCTGTTCTTCGCTGTAATCTCCCAAATTATCGGGGAAATAGTCCAACTGTGAGTGAAGAAAATAAGTTTTACACTCATAAGACAACCTAGGTTTTGGAAACATCTTAACAAGCCATTTACTTCTTCTTTGTAATTAGGATTTTTTTTAATTCCCAAAAAACCCTTTAACAACTGATTTGAAACTGTTTCATGCAGTTTTCCTTTCAAAGTCAGTGTCGATCATTGGTTGGCGAATTTGGGGACCCACAAAAATTCCAAAAAACCCTTTAACAATTGATTTGAAACTGTTTCATGCAGTTTTCCTTTCAAAGTCAGTGTCGATCATTGGTTGGCGAATTTGGGGACCCACAAAAATTCCAGTTTTTATGTTAGGAAACGTCTTACCCAAATACTGGAAACATGGTTTATCCTGATTCAACGCTATCACGAATTGTTTCATTAAACACAGCTTAATATGTAGAGTTGGAAGCAGAACATGTTTGAAGTTTAATAATAATAATTAATCAACCAAAACGTAGCTTTGGTGAAATTATTTCACCTGAAAATGATCCATCTTCAAAACAATGTAACATTTTTCCAACACCTAAAGTCCAATTCAAAGTTAAAAAAACTAAAGTTAGTTCAGTAAATGCTTCTGACTGCTCAGTATCTCACTCACTTGAACCTGCTGAAAACTTTATAGAAAATCACTCTCCATCTTGAATTCTAAACTTTGACCAAATTAACATGCTATTAATAAATATTACTGGATCAGCAGATCCTATAATAACCATGATTCAAGAATATACCACAGACCTACTTGCCTTGATCGATATGCTTAGTCAAATTTACTCCTATTTAAAGATCCATAAAACGCAAATTCACGTCTATAAAGAAAAAAAACTTTATTTACCTTGGTAATGATGCTTGGGAAAGTAAGATATCTCAATTAAGTCAACATTAAGATTCAAGTCTCCACTTCAATGGAATATTAATGAATTTTTCCATCGCCGTGCTATGTTCTGACATCTAATTGGTGAACAATTGGTCAACAATATGCCTACAGTATATTACATCAGGAAATTCACTAAACACCCCATAAAAAAATGATCAAGGCCGAACTAATGCAAGCTCAAGAAAATTTCAGAAGAATCCACTTCCTGTGGATGCCATCTAATATAGGCATCAGATAGTAATTCAAAGACTTTCTTACAATTTTCCAAATAACCTGAAAGCATCACTTGATAAAAATTAGGTTACTTGAAATATATAAACATGTTACTTAAAATTTAATTGTGACAAATGTCGCTAATAACCTTCGGGTGGATGCGACTTTGATCTTTAAGTAATAAACAGAATTACCTGAAAATGCAATAAAAAAAACTTTACTTTTAATGTATTCTGAACATCCATTTTTGTTATTTTTTCAAGTTTAATAGTCGATGTCTCAGGAACTGAAGATTTCCAGCGAAAAAAAAAAAGATGTCATATTAGGACACCCTTAACTTCACTTTTAAGTTTCAATAAAGTCCGCCCAGTACATACTAAACTGTATTTAAGCCCAAAATGAAATAACAAAATAGAAAAAGGTTGGTAAAGAAGGAAAATGTGAATTGGTAAAGTAAAAGAAACACAAGTTCCTTGAGAAAGGAGGTAATTAAAGTAATGACATCTTATAAGAAAATTTCCAAATTATTTTTTCTATTTATTAAAACTTCAAAATATTGCACACTTAGAAATATGACACAATCGTTAAAATATAAATAAAATACAACTAAATATATAAATGCATCGGTTCAACATAAATACATTCATAAAATTAACAATTCACAAAAAAGTACTACTGGTCTATAGTGGTTTCATTCAAATTTGGCTGTAAGTATCAAATTTTTTATTATAAAAATTAACACTTGCGTAACATTTAACTTTGGTATTAACTTGTATACATAATTTTAGTGCCTTTTATATGCCATGTAGAGGAAATGTTAACCCTACACTGCCCACTGTAGCAGATTTGATACGGTCTGGTAAAATTTCGAATATTTGTATATGATACAGTAAATTTTACCTGAATGTTCAGTTTATCACATATGCAACACCCATATTTATCGGATTAAAAAGCCTATTTTGGGGATTTTGTTATTGAAGTGAGATTAGAGAGGCCAGTTCTTTGTCAGTCGTACTGGTGGTCAGTGGTGACTGGAAGGCTACCGTTATTTATAAGAATTTACAAAAACAACCGCGAAATTGTGCTTTGCTGTGCATTTATTTCCATACATAAAGGTTAGTTTTACAAAGTAGTCATTATTTTATAAAACAAAAATATTATATTTAGGTGATATGATGCTATAAATATAGTTGTAGCAGATCTGATACATCGGACCAATAGGGCATGTAGATATAACTCACAAATTCTGTAAATATATTATTCACTCATTATTTTCAGTGATTATATACCTAACGAAAATAAAATTGTTTCAGAAAAATATCCTATAAGAAAAATAAAGGTTATTTGACAGAAAAAGAGTTAGAAGAATTGAACTGAAGAACTTGAAGTTGAAGATTCTGTCGATCTTTGTGACACTATGGAAGAACTATCTTAAGGATATCGAATTAGAAGATGAAACTGTTTTGCTGCTCCAGCTACTATTGACGAATCTAACGAAAAGGTCAATGATGGCGAAATAAACGCACAAAATTTGCCTAACAACCATGTCAAAAAATTGAAAGACAAATATTCTAAAATTATATGGAAAAAGAAAAATTTAGTTTTGCCTGAAGATAGTTTAGAATTTTTGGGTGACGATACTGTGCCTAATTATATGTTATACTTAGAAAGTCCAATAAGTTTTTTCTCATATTTCTTTGATGACAATCTATTAGAGAAAATTGTTTCCCAATCTAATTTGTATTCTTCGCAAGTGGACGTAAATAAATCTGCAAATTTGACTTCTACTCAGCCCAAAAACTATTTAGGTATATGCATATACATGTCAATTGTACATATGCCGAATGTGCGAAAGTACTGGTCAGCATCTCTTGGTTATCACCAGATATCTGATGTCATGAGCAAAAATGAATTTGAGGGAATCAGTAGATTTCTTCATTTCGCACATAATAGTAAAGCACCAGAAAGAAACGATGGAAAGTATGATAAATTGTACGTTGCGACCTGTAGTTGATGCATTGAATTCTAAATTTCAGTCTATACCTTTACAAAAATATCTATCCGTAGACGAGCAATTATGCGCATCAAAGGCTAGACATCATTTAAAACAATATCTACCTGCTAAACCCCACAAATGGGATTATAAATTGTATGTGCTTTGTAGGGTTGATGGTTTTTCCCATAAATTTGAAATATATACAGGTTGTGAAAGTATATGTCTGCCAAATGAAACGGATGTGTGGGCTAGCGCAAATATTGTTATTAGACTTTGCAGAAACGTTCCTTGTTTTAAAAATTATCGAGTGTATTTCGACAATTTCTACACATCTGTTCCACTCTTAGTTCAATTGGCACAAAAAGGGATACATTCGCGAACCATTCGCAGAGTAAGAATAGCCAATTGCAAATTGCCAAGTGAAGACATCATTAGAAAAGAAGCAAAAGGTACCTCTGTCGAATATGTAAGCTACACTGATGGTGTTGAAGTGTCGTCTGTCTCTTGGAAAGACAACAAAACCGTATCACTCTTATCTAGTTTTGCCGGAGAAATTCCTATTACCCCTATAAATCGTTACGACCGAATACAGAAGTGTCAGACGACCGTCAACTGTCCATATGTTGTGAAAGAATACAACAAACACATGGGGGGCGTAGATTTGATGGATTCACTGATAGGAAGGTATAAAATTCAAATTAATGAGAACTAAAAAGTGGTATGTGCGCTTATTTTACCATTTAGTAGATATGGCTGTAATAAATAGCTGGTTGCTGTATAAAAAATGTGCAGAAAACCGGAAGCAAACTAATATCCTTCGGTTAGCAAATTTCGCGCAGAAGTAGCATACTGCCTATGCCATATTGGGGCCTCCAATGAATCGAAGAAAAGAGGAGGTCCAAGTGAAGTAGAAAAATCAATTCAAGCTAAAAAAGATCGCCCAGCTACAACATTCCGCCAAAAGAAGTAAGAACTGATTCATTTGCACACTGGCCAATGTATATGCAAGGCCAACAGAGATGTAAATTACCATCATGTTAATCATTTTCTTTAGTGTTAGTGCCCAGTGTAGCATATCTGATACAACCCGTTTTATTGCTAAGTATATATTAAAAAACAAATTTTTTAATTATTTTTCCCTTCTGTACCTTCTAAAGATATAGGAAAATATTTTTTCACAAAAATAAAAAATTAGACAGTGTAAGGTTAAGAGAAATATGGAAAATTATTTAAGATAGACCATAAAAAGAAATCAAACATCTAAACAAGTGGTAAATTGGCAAGAATGATCAACGCCAAGTGTCATATGTGAGGCTGATAGCATATCCAGATGACTAAATCGAATGTAAGACAGTAATTAATTTAGGTTTTTACTTCTAGTTTGTATTCTTGTATTTTATATAAGATACAATTTATGTACTAGTGTATTAATACAATAAAGAATTTAATCCACTGAAATTATTAAAGATCAAATCTTATCTATAGCATTTTATAACAATCGTAGATATCACAGAAGTTATTACAATAAAAGCATTTCTTTAAATACCGAAGAACAAGATTTGTCTCCATCACTAAATTATAATCAGTTAAAGACGACTTCAAGATTCATTAAAATATATAAAATTGTCAAAATCTTAAAACTAACAACTTTTGCTAAGTTTCCATAAGAACAAATCTTGATACCGCTCTATAAACCAAGAATGAAATAGTAAAAAAATATAGATTCGGTATACTTTAGATACAATACAACGATTAGAAAATCATGCTTGGTATGCCTCTGAAGAAATCAACTTATATTACTTAAGCATTAGTCTGTTCGCTACTGAATTTTTTGTTCACCAAATGATTTTCTAATTTTGGTCAAATATGAAAGCAATATAGACCACAGTACAGCACAGTAATAGTGTATGTTTGGAATGAAGTGTGGAATGTGCTAAAAGGCACTAGCATTTGCTAAGGTAAGAATGTAATTTTAATATGAAGTTTTCGTCATATCGGTCATCAAATTTCTTTTTTGGGGCAATTTGAATAATCTCCAAAAATATTAATTAATACGTATGGATTTTTCAATGGATAGCATGTTATAAGGTGTCCAATACGAATAAAAGGAATGAATAGCATTATGTACGGTAGTCGCTTAGTAATGCGACACAGGAAAACTACGACTTAATTACCAATTTAACTTGATCTATTTCATGAAAATATTAAAAATAAAATAACTTATTTAAAATAACAACGCTAAAAATGGAGATTAGTCAAAAAACATGTATATACAAAATATTTACCACAAATAGAGTGGTCAATAAAATTCATTAAATAACAAACATACGTCGATAAAATACTCTTCTAAAATATTAAAAATTTATTGTTCATGGCATCAATAGAATATAAAAATAATGTATAAACTTTCACAATATATAATCGTATTTATATCTCATTGCAAGTTATAGTATAAAAGCCAACCAGTTCTAATCTTACCGTTACTGTCAAACATGACTACGTAAGTTCAGTCTTTTCTAGTTTTAATCGATATACTAAAAGTCGATTCATCACATGAGCAAGGAAACATGAAACGTATCAACTCTTACGATGAATGGCTGCTAATGTGATGTAACAACCCTCCTTAATGTGAAAGAAAAATAAAAAAAAAACAATTTTATGCCTAATGGGCTTGAAAGAGGATTCAAGAATTGCAGATAAAAGATATCCGTCTTTAGTGAAAGAGAGCGAGGAATCCTACAACATACGGTCAAAATCACGGTCAACATAATATGTAAATAGAACAAAAAAAAAATTGTCAATGATACGCATCATGTGATAATGCAAATATAAAGAATGAGTAGTGTAGTGAGGGTAAATTGTTAGCAGAGAATATAAAGACCTGTAAATCCGTAAATCGTATTTATAGTTTATATTATAATTTGCGTTGAGATTTAACTTTTTATGTTGAGCTGTACTATTTTGCCGTACCCTGTACAAAACGATTTCATTGGTTCCATAAGAAAAATATTGCTCCAATCGTTGGACTATGCGGTGTTAGTCTTCGGTAGTAACTCTTTAATATTCATATAACTAGAATCTGATGTAAAGAACTTGACTAATTCGTGAAAACTAGGACGAACTTCGGCTTTGTACTCCCAACAACGTTGGATAATTCTATAAATATCTTCCGGGCAATCTTTTGGTCTTTCTAATCTTTCTCCAGCTTCGATATGGTTTATTGCCTAAAAATAATAGAAATATCATTTATAAAAATGAGATTCAATACTGTCAATCACCTTTTATCGGCATGCTTTGACGCCCCCGCAAAAGATAAGCTGTCTTTCTCAGAGACCAAATAGTTCATTTTACCAATAATCATAAGAAAATCTAAGATCTAAGAGCTGACATATGAGGCAACGTTGGAAATGGAAATAAATAACAAATAGTCTCAAACTACAACAGGTAATGAGAAATACATGTTATTGGAAGGATAGCCTTCTTATCTTATCTTATCGCTATGGACTGAATGCATTGATAGGTGCGGTGGATCACGCAGAGGTATAAAAAAAATAAAACCTTATGCTAAAAATATAAATAACGCATTTGAGTTTATTTTCGGATTGTTTCTTATTCTGTGATGGCAACACTAAGAACCAAACTTAGACAGCTCTTCAAGAGGGTTGAAATATAATAAGCTAAGAAGACCACAAAATAGATCTAAGTAGAATGAAAAATCTAGAAGGAGAATGTGCGACAGAGTAGAGGAACTAGTCCCATCACAAAGCCTTCAAAAGTTATTTCAAAAGAACATACTAATAGTATCTACTTAATCAAAAATCAGAATGGACAGTATTCAAGCGCTATTATAGACGCACTTTTTTGGTTCACTTATACTAGAAGAACCGCAAAAGGACATTTTTGTCTAACCGTACATTATCTACGTTTACTTCATAGGAAAAATCATTTGGATTTATGAAGATTATACAAAATAGTTTCAAGATGAAACCAAAAAATCTTATGCCTCTCTAAAAAAGACATGATAAGGTGAAAACCAAACAAAATTGGTACATATTAAACTGATAGTAATTCATATTAAATCAAAGGTTCGCACCGAAAAAAAATTACAAAATGAACTTCGAAAAATAAAGGCAAATATCGAGCACAGTTTTATTAATTAAATCTTGCCAAAGTACTTTTGGGGGCATTTCGTCAGTTTTGGGCTATCCAACAATCCCAGAATGTCATAAACATAAAATTAACAATAAAGTTGAACATAACACTACACTAAACAAGGACAACAGTTTAAAATTATTTAAAATAGTCGAAGATACATTTTTGTCTGCAACAGGAGAGAGAATTGAGAAAGATTCTCTCCTGATTTCCTTCGAAACAGTTTTATTCATTTTTCTTATAGTGTGGCTGTCTGCATTCTTATCGCTTCTCATTTATAGTCTATATGGACTTATTTTACTATCTGATTTTCTTTTAGGACAGTGCACTCGGTGACTTTCTTGCAAGACGTATATGATGCAATTATTCAAGTTGTTAGGATCGTTCTCGGAGGTTTCTTTCTCTTTTTATGTTGATTTGGACTTTCGTTCGTATCATTCTGTGGTCACTGCTTGTGGTGAACTTGTTGAGTACTGTTACATCTTTAATTATTTGTTTTTTGTCACTTATGAAGTAGTCGATTTCGTTCCTTGTTCTACCGTTTGGACTTTCCCAGATCCATCTTCTGTGCATATTTTTGTGAAAGAAGCTGGTCATGTTGAATAAATTATTCTGGAGTAGGAATTATAGTAGCGTTTCTCCTCGGTCATTTCTTCCTGGGGAACCGTATTTTCCCAAGGATGTTTCTAACTCTGCTTCTTTTACACCTATTTTTGCGTTGAAATCGCCACATAAAATTGTGGATTGAGTACGAATGTCATTAAGCGCAGTAGATATATCATCATAAAACATTCCGATTTATTCGTCTGTATGGTCTGTTGTTGGAGCGTATACTTGGATAATTTTGAGTTGATATCTACTGTTCAGCTTAAGAATAAGATATGCCACTCTAGATGATATACTTTGTATGTTTATTATCTTATTCGCGTGGTTTTTATGGCCATGTGGATGGAGATGTGGACTACCTTTTTAAAAACTTACTTCAGATCCTTTCATATCTCCATACGGTGACGCTCCAAACGAATACATCTCCCAAATAGTAACTCCAAAACTCCAGACATCACTTTTGTGAGAAAACTGTCCAAAATTGTATGACTCTGGAGCGTACCACTTCAACGGCCATTTTCCTCCAGCCAAGGCCCTGAAAATAAAAAAGATACGAAATATAAAAAATTTGTCATGTGTCCGCGCGCAATGAACTCACCCTAATACTAAAGAAAGACATTGAATACTCGATGATGCATGCCACAGTTTATTGGAATACCCCAGCAAATGTATTTATCAATCAGATCAATCATGCCCACTAAGTTACCGAAAATTTACAAAGAAAATTTTGAAAAGGGTAATACAGGCTACCGAGTATGTACTAATAAAGGGAATAACCGAGATTTGGACAGTTATTGAAGATTTAATGATCAGATGCAGATCAAAAGCATTGCGAGAATATTATATAACCCATTGATACTTACAGTGTAGAGACCACTTATGGAATATAATTAATGTTCAGCTGTTCTAAGATGTCTTCACATAGATGCAAAACTGCATCCATATAAAATAACTTTTACTCAGAAACTAATGACTAGAAGACTAGATGATTCCGATCGTAGAATGGAGTTTTGTGAAAAGCTGATAAATAATCTGGATAGAAATGAGAGTTTTGAAAACCATTCCTTTTTCAGATGAGTCAAATTCGACATTTACGGGAAAGTAAATCGACAAGATTGTACATTTTGATCAGCGGAGAACCCACATTGGATACGAAACGCACATACTTAATATCATCAAAAGTTAACGTTTAGGATGGTACCGTAGGTGACCATACATTTGGTGTGACTTTTATAGAAAACAATTTGACAGCTGTAAATACAATATGTGGATGACACTTTTGTGACCGGAAGACATAATGGAGAGGGTAAACTTACAAATCCCTAAGATCCAGATCACGATGGAAATAAATAACAACAAACAAATTTAATGCGCTGTAGGGACGCGAATTGAACACCGACATTTTTTTAACTCATGGGATTTAAAACTGCATGGAACGTACACTTGATGACTTCCTCCACAACTTACTATTTGTAGATTAGGCAAAGTTTAGAACAAATATTAAGGCAAGAGATATGTGACCCTACGTTCTTGAACAATAGGAGCCTAAAACACTCTACTTAAAGAATAAAATGTCTAACAAATAATGTAGAACATTTATCTGATATTGATAACATTTTAATTGAAAATATACGAACCTGTAATATTCATGATCAGTCCCTAGAGCTCTAGACAATCCAAAGTCACTTATTTTTGCTTCAACTGGAGTGGCTAGCAATATATTTCGGGCAGCTAGATCTCTATGCACAAATCGATTCTCTTCTAAATATTCCATTCCTTAAACATATAATAGTTTATTACTATCATACACATCATTTGCGAATGTGATTCGCTTTGTGATTTGAAGCTGACATATAGTAGCTACCAAAAATTTAATTGAAAGAGATCCTTTAATTTTCAATGAGGATGTTGTTGGTTGTCCTCGAAAGCACAAGACTTCTTGGTAAATGATCTGGCGACCAAGTGCCAGAGACTTTCGTGTCTTGTCTGAGAAGATTAGAAGAAAGAAACAGAAGAAGAAAATTTGGATGGCGCAGTCATTGTAACAAATAATTGTTATCTCAGATGGGTAGTAGATGCAGATACATGCAGTAGAGTTACAGCGCGATAGACAAAGTGGAATGAGGTGACAGGTGTCTAGTGTGAGAAGGATTCCAACGGAACTCAATAAGCAAAATTCTATAACATTACCATAAGGTTAGCTATGATCTATGGCACTGAATATTGGGCAGTTAAGGTACTATTACCGTCTAGAATACTAAAAAATGACATATTATTCAAAAAATTTTTTTGTTCGAAAATTACTGTTCCATATCGGACAGTTAATCTCCGAAACGACAAATCTTAAATATAAAATTCGAAACGGGTTTTAAAAAAGAGGTGCCACTACGTGATAGTTTACCATAAAATTTAAAAATTTCTAAAAAAAAAACAAATGGCGGACATTTGAAAAATTGTTAAAAAATTGACTTTTTTTCATTCACAAAAATTTTGTTAATATTTTTTTGGTCAAATTGTGGTAAACTATCATAGAAAAAACTAAAACAAACAAAATGTATCAAGGTTTATCAAAATCGACCAACTAGATTAGGAGATTAAGTGTCCGCCTGTTTTAAGAACATAGTTTTTCTCTTCTTACGCAATGTGCTAAAAGAAACTAAACAAATGCAGCTAAAAATAAGAACGTCCATTAGTTGAATATTCTTAAAGGATTCTACACAAATCGCATAAAAGCATACAAGTACCAAATGTAGATACCTACCACAGGCAATTTGAGCAGCCCAAATTTTAAATTCATAATTTGGCTTAATCCTTTCCCTATTTAGTTCAATATATTGGAGTATAGACCCAAGAGGTACCAATTCTTGCACCATTAAAAGAGATGGACCCAGAGACAGACCTATAAGCTTAACTATGCATCGGTGATTTAGTTTCATCATCACCTTAGCCTCACTTAAAAATGCTTCCTTGTTTGTTTCCATTTGGTCGTTGTGTAAAATTTTTATTGCCACTTTCATTGGTTCTCCGTTTCTTTTTAAGTAAGATCCTAAAATGTTTCAATTAAATTAATACATTTTAATTAATATATAACAAACATAATTTAAAAAAGGTTACAAAACTAGAAGGGTGCACAAAAACAACAAAAACTCCTGTACTGGACAATATGAAAATAGTAATTGAGTAGTAAGAAGGGTATAATAAGAGTATGAGTAATTGAATTTAGAACCAAAAGAAATATCTAATTTTTCTAGCAACCTATATTACAATTTTCGATTTTGTTGCATTTGGTCTTTAATATCACTTTTTTTATAAGATTAATTCCACTATAAGCTGATTTCCTTGCTTTCCTTTTTTCGTTCCTCTCTTAGAGATCCACACCCATATTTTAATTCACACCCTTTTTGTCATAATAATTTATTATAAAATTTGCTTCTTTTTCATGGTGTGAAGAATATGTTTACATTAATTATTTCAATTCTTGTATGATATTGTAATTAATAATAATCCTATATAACCTAAAAATATATATTTTGCTTTTTTCTGCGTTTATATTCATATCTGGCCCACTGATTGTATCAACGTCTTATAATTATTCAATATTTCAGTAAGATCAAACTGAATCTTATATAAAATAAAATAAAAATAAAATATGTCCCTTTTTATTATTTTACACAGTCAAAAGACCGCAAGGAATTTCCTTTATGTGGTCTAATTGATCCTGCCAGTTCAACTTCCTGTCAAGAATACCGCCTAAATATTTGACAGACGTTTGACAGCCTATTCTTGAATCCATAAATTTAAAAGTAAAGCTGAATGTATAGTTTGACGGACTGTAGACGTAGACGCACTGGAGACGTAACAAACGGACTGTAAATATTATGTCGATTTATAAATCGACGAAGTGGAATTTTTGCACATGAGTAGAAACAGTGGCTAGAGTTGGTGACCATGAATGAGTTACATTAACCGACATTCAACATAATCTATAAACTTATAGGAATCATAAACAAACTGTGTGTGTGTTTATTCATTTATACTATTGTTTATTATAATATTTATCCCTTTGCGTGTTACAATGGATTATGAAATACACGAAGGTATGCTCCTTGGTGCCTTGCTCTTTAAAATGTTTACTGGACTTATCGTATATGTGTGGATATCCCCAAATTAGGCTAATTAACAACTCATATTTATCTGAAATATTGAAATTATAGTATGATATCCTTTTCTTATTTATTATTATTATTTTATAAATTATTAACGTACCGTCCATTGTAAGAAATAATCAACAAAATTCGAATATATTGATAAACAACTTAACAAAATAGAGGCCGGGCCTGACATTTTTCACTTTGGTTGACAGCACAAAATTCTTCCTTTTGATTGGCCAGACGCAAATAACGCACTGTAAAAAATGAAAGTTGGCCAACTCTTCCGTTCCAGTCCGATTCACTTACGTTCCGTCATGCGTTTACGTTCATTTATAAATAAGAGTACACAAAATTATATGTTGATCTTTTTCCAGTGCGTCTACGTTTACAGTCCGTTAAACTATAAATCCAGCTTATTATATACCCCTATCTGATGTTTTCTTGTAAAGAAAAGTTCAGTTTTATCGGAACATTGCAAAAACTCCATCGCAGACGTAAGTTCTTTACTCCAAGTGTTACACAGGACTAAACATAGCAACCTTTCCATGCAGGTCCCTCAGTAGCACATCAGCTATAAGGTTCCATGTCACAGAAGCGATTTGAGGACAACTCATACGGATGCCCCCTTTCTGGTGTTAGCTTACTAACGTTGAAAGATTATTTTAATTTCTCGAATAGGATCTTTCAGCCTATCTAAGATTTGATTTGGAATTACTCTTTTTCCGACTTCTTCAAAGCCAGTATATGGTTAAAATCATAAGTACACCGTAGCATTTTCTTTTTCCCAAAGTAGGTCATAAAAAGCGATATGGTTTATATCTTGTTGCATTTTAAAATAGTAGTTTAAACTACTACCAGATTTGGAAGTGGACAACATCTGACATACGAAAGTCTGCATTCTGCTGAGTTTTTTCCTTACAATAAAAGGTGAACAGTTGTTGTAAAGAGCTTTAAAATCTTTGAAGTCATTTTGTTCCATATTAATTACATTGAATGGTTTGAACAGCAAAGTCGTGCTAGCTGCTGCTGCCAGTCGCAGGGAGTCATGATTTTTAAAAAGGGTATTTTTTTAGTTCTCTTTCAATAAGAGAATGATTACTATCCACTCATTGAGACATCGCCGAGAAAGGTGGTGAGCGGCCGGTGCAGTGGCCGGGGGCTATCCGAGGGACTGGCCTTTAAGCAGAAGGGTGAAAAAAAAAGCCGCTACTTGAGCGGAACCTGAAGCAAGAGATTATATATAAAGTAAAAAAATGAGATTTGAGGCAGAGAAGTAGACGCAGGTAATTTATATTCTTTTTATAGTATACATACCTTCATAAACAAATGCAAATTCTCCTTCACCTATCAAATTACCCCTCTGTAACCTCTCCTGGGGAATGTAATTATTTTCATTTTCGTTATAATTATTATTATTTGTCGTATTCGTTGTGGAAAAATCACTTGTAAATGAAATGTTCGCAAACTGACTAGGAAAATATTTGTTGTGTGGCTCGTCACCTTTAGGAAGAAGAACAGGTTTAGGAGCTACTTTTGGTGAATTTTTCTTTTTGTTTGGCTTAGGCATTGTTGAAAACTAAAAATGATTTTAACAATTATTAAAAATATTTCGATTAAATATGTTTGCAACTTAAAAGTAAATACAAAAAATATAATAAATATAAATAATAAAAGCATTATTATTAGTTAAATTAGCGTTAAATAAAAAATTATATAAACATATAAAGATACTATTGGGTTTTATACAAAATTAAACTTTTTTCTAATTGCACAAAGCTGCATCAAACTTGAATTCTTATGTGGGTAATTCTCCACTAAATGGAAAATGCCCCAAGATAATTTTATGTAATAAATGTTAATATATTTAAGTTTTTTGTATCAATAACGATATAGTATAAGGTATTCTTGGTACGTCACAGCATATTTAGTAATTTAATAATGGAATATTAAAATAAATGAACCTCAAACACCTCAAAACACAGTCGCCTGGTATGTCTCTTTTCCAGAATTACAATCGTGTTATAAGTATTTATTTTTTTGCCTTTAATACCAATAAAAATATACAAATACATAAAAAAAACTGGTAAGGATCTTAAAACATTATATTTTTAAAATAAAATTTGAATCCAAATATCTATATGCAAATGCTATTATCAAATTATTCAAGCAATCCTCTGTTAAAATTTGAAAATCGCGGTGAGTCAAATTTTGTTTTGGTGTGAGACATTTAGATCGTGAAACGCATTCGGTGTCAAGTTTGTTCTATTGTGGAACTAAGCGGGCAACCGCTATTTTGTTTAGTGCATAGTACATAAAAAAATAGGACAAGTGGGAAGTATGTTTTTCTTATTCATAGCTAGAAACGCATGCGCCGTGACGTCGTGACAAGATTTATTGGTACGCAATTGCAAATTGAATTTTGTCTTTGTTGTCATCATCTTGAATTGTAAACATTGTAAATTGTAAAAAAGGAATCCCGAGTTTATTTTTACTAGCAATAGGTAAGCACTGTACCTCATAGCAAATGTTTGTTAGCAAAAATAAATTAAATAATATTGTGTACGTTTTTTCTGTTTAAATTAATGTTAACCCTATTAAGTATGTATATGAATCATATATTTTAAAATCATCAAAACTCATAACTCTTTGTTATTGTATTACGCAAATCGGACTTTTATTTTTAATATAAGTATTATGAAGATTAATTGTAATAATATTCCATTATTATAGATTTTAATGAGCCTTTTGGGCAACACATTCTTTGGGTTCATTTCTGATGATGATCAAGGTCAAGATATTTAGTAAGTACTTTTTATTTATTAGTCATGTTTTGTAAAAATATTGTATTTAAATTTCAGATTCTCAGAATGCAGCAGGTATTGAAGAAACTCAAACTATAAGGTTTATTGATATGCATGGTAATATATTATAAAAAATATTAAAAAAATCCATATGTTTTCTATAGTTTTCTGTGCAATAATAGAGTATTTATTCAGTTGTCGATACTGTTTCCCATTTATAGTGGAATATGCTGCCTAATTTTAGTTTGACACCCCGAAAATCCTTCTCAAAAAGATTATGTCAAAAAAGTGAGCAAAAATTTATAACCAAAATGTTATTAGGTTCTTTTCAAAAAGTGTCTTTACTTAGATGAATTTTCTTCATCATTCTGGTTTTACAACCCTGCGTGGGTCTTAGCCTCCTCAAGAATTTCTCTCCAGCCGTCCCTATCCATCGCCTTTCTCTGCCAAACACTTATTCCCATATTTCTCATGTCTTCATCGATGTTATCAAGGAATCTTGTTCTAGGTCTTCCTCTTCTTCTCTGACCAAAGGGTCTATCAAGGAACGTTTTTCTAGCTGGGTCATTTTGTTCCATCCGCATTACATGCCCTATCAACCTCAGATGTCCTATCTTAATGTTTTTTTACGAATTCAGGTTCCCAGTATATTCTATAAATGTCGAAGTTGTATCGTCTTTTCCGCATTCCATTGTCATTCACTGCTCCATAGATTCGCCTTAGTACTTTTCTTTCGAAACATCCTAACATGTTTCCATTTTTTGTTCGAGTCCAGGCCTCTGAACCATATGTTAGGAATGGGCGTATTATTGTTTTGTATAGTTTTATTTTTGTATTTCTCGATACAATTGTGGATTTAACGAGGAGATTGAGCCCAAAATAGCATATGTTGGCCGTGCAAATTCTGCGTTAGTATTATTTTCAGTGTTAAGGAGCGCTCCCAGGTATACGAATTCGTTCACGTCGTTTTCTATAACGAGTGGTCGTAGGATTTGTGGTTGTGTGCTTATTTTCATATGCTTCATTTTGTTGGTGTTTATTATTAAACCCATTTTTGTAGCTGATTCTTTTAATGCTACATACGCTTGTCGTACAGCGTTTTCCTTTCTCCCAACGATATTGATACCATCAGCATAGGCCAGGATTTGCACTTATTTATTATATATTAAACCAGTGGTTGTGATTTATGGCGCAGCCCATTATTTGTTTTAAAAGATTCAGACAGTTCCCCTGAATTCGTACACTACATTCAATTTTTTCAAGAGTTAGTTTTATTAAATTTACCAACTGATTTGGTATTCCTAGCTCTTTCATTGCTTTGACCATTTCTCTTCTATTCACAGAGTCGTAGGCTGCTTTGTAGTCTATAAATATGTGATGAGTATCAATGCCATATTCCAGTGTTTTTTCCAAAATTTGTTTCAGGGTTGCAATCTGATGAATTGTCGATTTACCACCTCTGAAACCAGCCTGGTATTTTCCTACTATCCATTCTGCATATGGTGCCATACAGTGACATAGTACTGTGGAAAATATTTTATATGCTGCATTTAGAAGCGTGGAAGCGACTCTGTGGTTAGAGCATTCAAAAATATCTCCTTTTTTGTATATGGTGCAAAGTATTCCAATCATTGGGAGGGATTTCTGTGTCCATATTTCTTTTATAAGCTGCTGTAATGCCATTATGGTATCGTGGCCACCTTCTTTATATAGTTCATCTGGGATATTATCTATTCCGGGTGATTTGTATTTGCATCCTTAACTTCAAGAATCGTTGGTGGTTCCTCTTCCCTTTCGTCTGCTCCCCTTACCTCATCTCTTTCGTCTTCCAGGTTTTCTTCTTCTTCCTCCATATTAAGTGCCTGGTTAAAGTATTCCACCCATCTATTCAATACATCTTTCCTTGTTGTTAATAGGTCGCCATTCTGACTTCTGCATTGTTTTGTGGTTGCCTTGAATTCTTTTCTGTTGATGTTAACTTTCTTATAGAATGCTGTGAATTCGTTAAGGTTTTCTATATATTTAAGTTACGTATTTAGGTGGTTTCGTTTTTTTTTTAGTGTATCCTCTTTTCTTTTCTTCTCTTTGTCTGGTAATTCTCTACAGTTGTTCTAGTTCATCCTAGTCTAGTTCTAGGACGCATTTTATTGAGGTTTATTTATGGGTGACAGGATATAGCTATCTATATTATATTTTTAATTGTTAATATATCAAATCGATAAAAATAAAATGTCTGTAACTTACCTCAGGTACAGGTGGTTTTGGTTTTGGGGGTACATGATATCTTAGAACTGTAGGCAAACCATCGGACATTAGGCTGTAGTACTCAACGATGTGTTCTAAGGATTCTAAATATGGCCCATCATCAATAAACAAATAACCATCCTAAAAGGTACATGTAAAATTATTACACAAAAATTTTATTTGGGCAAAATGTGGAGGTTTTTAATGATTAATGTTTTAGTTCTTGTTGACTATTTTATTATTCCTGAATATACATTGGGTAAAAGAATAAAACAGAATCAAATATACCATATTAAGAAAGCCTTGGAAAACCTTTCTACAGAAATAAAAATTAATGGAGAACAAATTTCTAATATAAGATATACAGATAAGACTGTCCTACTAATTGATACAGACAAGAACTTACAAAAAGTTCTTATACCAACTTAATGATGCTTGTCGAGAGTTTGGAATGAAGACTATTGAGAAAAAACTAAGATAATGGTAATCCAAAAGAGACAGAATGTCCCTTTACCTATAATGATAAATGGGAACAAAACAGGTAAACCATTACAAATATCTTGGCTGCTGGATTATGCTGCTTTATCCGAAGTATTTGGTAAACTTTCCTCCCTTCCGCTAAAATATCATTTAGGTCTTGATAACATACCCAATATTTTGTTGAAGCGGTGTACTTACTGGTTGTCATAGCCTCTGTTGGAGATCTTTAATATGTGATTGTCACAATGTATCTTTCCTACTAGGAAAGAAAGTTTTATTATGCTTATTTTTAAGTCAGGGGAGAAAAAGAATATAATGAACTATAGTGGGGTTGTTTGCAATCTTCTATTTTTAAGGTTTTTGATAGTTTGGTGAGTTCTCATCTAACTTGGCAATGTAAGCAGATAATTGTAAATGAGCAGCATGGGTTTCAGCAAGGAAAGACGACTACAACGAATCTACTTGTATATCAAGGCAAAATTGTTAAGGTCTTTGAGGGTCCATGTCAGGCATGACATGGATGACTATACTGCTTTCTCCAAGGCATTTGATAGGGTGAACCACGTTATATTATTAAATAAACTAGACACAATATTTTGAAAGAAATTTAATATAGGTCATCAGATAAACTACACAATGAATCCAATATCTTTAAGAAATTGTAAAAATATTGACTTACCTTTTTGCGGATGATATAATGATAAAATACATCATCATTTAATAATGTCAAGACATCCTCTTTATTTCTATCACTAAATCGAACTAAATATGTTCCACTTTTTGTACTGTGTAACTTAATTGTCGCTTCTGCTTCTTGTCTATCTAAGGTACTATGATACCATTCTCTGCGATTAGTACTTTTAACAGTATATTTATAGTTTTCTGTAAAAAAGGCAATAAACAGAAAATACTTCAAGAAACAAGTAAAATTTATATACTTACCCAAAATTTCAGCACAATCTGGATGGTTATTTAACCGAGCTAATTGAGCAGGTGTCATGCTATCATTGTTTCTAGGTCTTGCAGGGGCATTTAAAGACAGTAATTCTTTGACTACTGTTTTATGACCTTGGCTAGCAGCTTCATGCAAAGGTACTGCCCCTGTTTCTGTATTTCTGGCTTGAATATTTGCATTTCCTGTTTGAATTAGAAGTCGTGCTGTAGCAGGAAAGTTGTAATAGCAAGCATACTAAAAAATATCATAAGATATTACTATGCTACAATTTAATAAGGTGATGTGAATGATTTTTAAAAATATTAACCAGACCACACATCTCTACCTCTGGCAGTGATAAAGGAAAGTTTAGATGTACTTAAAGATAGTATTATTATTATCTAAGGCAGTTAGTATAACATAAAAGATTTTTTTGCTTAGAAAAAACTTTTTTTGCTTGTTGTTTTTCTGAACAAAAATTTTTTTTGTCATTTGTTAAATGTGATACCAAAACTCTGTTCCTTAGTCTTCACAAAAGTAAAAGTTTGTTGTAGGATACACCATTCTCTTCGGCCCATTACAAACTCAGCTCAAATGACAAATCTTTCATGTTGAGTTCTTTTAATGCTTTTTCTACCGGTTTTTCCTTTAATATGGCTCTCAGAAGCAGCTCAGGTGTTTCTTTTAATATCCACTACAGTACAGTTTGGCGAAAGAAATATCGCAGTGATGCATTTTTTCTCTATTGTTAATTTGTAATAACCTATGGACAAGCATCAGCTAGTTTTCTCCCTATAAGCGGGTTGTTTTAACTAGCAAGAAAAATTCAAGGTTCAAAACCAAATATTTCAAGAATAATCAAAGAAGAGTTTATGTGGATGATATGCTAAACAAAGCTGATTCTATTCAAGAAGCTCGAGAGATTTGGTACTAGGTATACAAGAGTGATTGCTATCATCTTCAATAATTGAGGAATTTTAAAGGACAAAATTCATTTACCATTTCTCATTTTGACCAATGTTGATATAACTAAGACTTAGGATTAGGGTAAATGTATAATATCAATACAACTTTCTCTAAGTAAAAAATTACTAAGAGATCTATTTTATCAGCCATATCAAAAACAATTATCATCTGGGTTTATTAATTATAATTAAAATTGTAATTATAATTAAAATGATTATGAAAAATTAATGGTATGATAACTTCTCCTGGGACAAGAATTTGCCTGAAAGACTATGTTCTAACTGGATCAGTTTGTAGAAGAACTTCCTTTAATAAACAAATTGACTATAAGTCAAGGGGTGCTGGAAGAAAAATCAAGAATTGCTTACATATGGAGCCTTAGTTATTATAATAGATAAGAACATTAGTCTAACCCAGAAGAGATATCAGTGGAGTAGCTTCAATTCAGTCTTCCTCTAGTGTAATCAAACATAAACTCAATAAGATTTGTCCACCACCTCTAGCACCAGCCTTTCAAGGTGGGTAATATGTTACCACTTCTTGGTCACCAGTTTGGTTCAGCTCTAGATGCTGTACAAACCACATGTTATTTCTTTGTAAATTATCTGTCTTTATTATAGTAGTTTATATTTATTTACTTTCCATCTATAATAACACTACACTAGATACATTGTATAGACTTATTCCATTAAAGTGCTACAATTAGTAAACATGAGAATTCTAAAGGTTATTTAAAAAAAATAAAAAAAAAACATATTGAACATAAACATACATTATTTTCAAAAAATAGCTATGATAATATTATAACACGAATTATTGATACATATATGAAAGATGGGCACTGATGAAATACTATATCATACTATAAAACTACCTTGTACTCCTATATACATAATTTGATAAAGTGAAAATCTTACATGCAAAGGTGTAAATCCAACAGAATCTCTAAGATTGACACTTGCTCCACATTCAATTAATTTAAGTAAAATGTCATTCTGTCCATTCATACTGGCAAGATGTACAGCTGTTTGTCCATCCTGGTTCTTTGCATCCTGTGGATAATCTGTTTTTAGAAGTTCTTTTACAACTGTGTAATTTCCTTGCCCAGTAGATCGATGTAACAAGTTTGTACGACCAAGTCTCCTAGTATTAGGGGGAGGCGGAAATTTTTCTATATATTCTGTAAGGACTAGATTATTTGAGAGCAAATTTGGCGTAACCTTGTAATGATTTACTAATACTTCTAAGCCATGAAATGTTGGGAACTCATCTAGAATAATAACAAATTAATAAGAATCTACTATGATTTAAAACTATATTAGATTATAAAGCATCTATAGCATAGATAATACTAATTTAGGCCAAATTAATCATTACATATTTTATTAAATATGTAATGATATAAAATCATTTTAAAAAACATGTGCAAAGTTTCCTCAAATCAGGATGTCAGGGTTAATTAAAGGAGTATAATAAATTGGTAAAAATATTTAATAAATATTCCCATTTTATCATCAGAGATTAAAAATCAGTAAGTTTTATACCCTTAAAATGTTTAAAAATTTATTACCAATGGAGAAGAAAGCATCTTCAGCATGTCTTCTGATTTGGAAATGACTAACTTGATTATTATGGAAAACTGAAAGAACATAATCTCCTGTTGAAGTATTACTTTCACGCACAAGAAATAAACCATCCTTCTTGTCATCTAAAATCATTATTACTTATGATACCACAATTTATATCAACCTGTTGTCATTGTTACCTTGGGATAAAATTTTCTCAGCTTCTTCTCTACTTAATCTTCCATGATACCACAACATATCCTCAGTTGTTCTATTTGGTCTATTCATTATTTATTTTAATTTAAATCCCATGGATTAAATATTTTCTAATCTACTTACAGCCCACAAATAAATATTATGAAAACCTACTTCCTTGTAAATTGCAAAACAACAGTTGACAAGTGTCACAGTGTCAGTGTTGTCAGTTTCAGTTCTGTACCATAGAATAATAAACAATCAGAATTCCCACTCTGCTGATAATATGCTATATTTTATTCATATAAAATATAGCATATAAAATATTTATTCATATAAAATAAAATATTCAACTTCAAAGGCGGCATCTGAGAGTGGGTATTCTGATTGATATTTATTCTGTGCTTTCGATTTGTATGAGTTTGGTTAAAAATAATTTTTGTTTGTGTGATTGGCACAAATTGTTAAGGATTGGCATATGACAGATGACAGTTCAAAAATTTATGTTGGCAAAACAGTAAACTATTCCTTCCTTCTTATTAAAACTCTCTTTAGAGAGGTGTGGACATGAAATAAATCTTAAAAAATACAAAGCATCCCGTAAAAAACGTACTTTTAACAAAAGTGAGGAAATGTTTTTTATTAGTAAATTAACATATTTTTTCTTATATTTTCAAAAATAACTTATATAAACAAACTGAAAACTTTAACTTTTGTTAAAAGAAGACTTGATTTTAGGTTTAAAAAATGGGCCGATACGCACGTGAGCCAGAAAATGCTGCAAAATCTTGCAAAGCTAAAGGTTCAAACTTAAGAGTACACTTTAAGGTAAGAATTTGAACTATATACAACTAAGGAACACTATTGGACATAACCTGTCAAATGTATATTTATATTAGTAATTCAACTCCATGGTTTTGTAGAACACATGTGAAACTGCAAATGCAATTAGGAAGATGCCTCTCAAAAGGGCAGTAGCGTATTTAAAGAACGTAATAATTCAGAAGGAGTGTATACCATTTAGAAGGTTTAATGGTGGAGTAGGTCGTTGTGCCCAAGCAAAACAGTTTGGTACCACTCAGGGAAGATGGCCTAAAAAGTCAGCAGAGTTTCTTTTACAACTCTTGAGAAATGCTGAAAGCAATGCAGACTACAGTGGACTGGATGTAGACAGATTAGTAGTAGAACATATTCAGGTAAATATTTACATATTTCTTAGTTCTATACAAGTAATGTCACATCATTCTTAAATCTGTTTAAATCATATCAATGTCACATATGAATGTCATTTAAAATAAACAAAAATAAAGAAACTGCTTAAAACTAAACATATTTAAGTATACTATGTTGAATGAGGCCTTTGACAATAATAGTCCATGTTTTTATTCAGATTCAGTTGGAAGTAATGTCACATAATTTTTAAATCTATGTAAATCATATCCTTCAAGGAATATGTTGATGTATGAATGATACTTAAAATAAACACATTAAGAAACTGCTTAATACTTTGAAAGCAAGTTTGTGGGTGCCTAAAAAATAATGTAATGCCTAAAATAAAAATAACAAAATATTAAATATGGATAATTCTTTACAAAACCAAATATACCAAATCCAGAATCATCTATTTGGCATTGTTATCTGTACATCAGTTATTAAGTTCTGCTATTGTTTTAAAACAAATTGCATCAATTTTTTTCAAATTTCAATCTACACCTATAAGTTTCTTAGACTATACAGTTCTAATGGTCATATGATTTTTGGGGAGAAAATTCTCTTGAGGAAATGTGAATTCCCAGTGTAGTCTATTTTTCATTTGGCAATAAGCACAAACTATGCTCAACTCAGAATCAGCTATGATCTTCTTATAGTGTGTTGACAAATTATCCTAAGGCCAGACATCTGTCTTTTGCGGCATGCAAAAGATCAAAAGTGTTATTTATGCCTGTCCAGTTTTTTATGTTCCGTAGCCACGACATTTGTTTGCGACCTACTTCTCTCTTGCCTTCAATCTTTCTTTGGATGATTAGTTGAGGGATTGCATATTTTTTTCCTCTCAGAATATGGTCGAGGTATCCAATGTTTTTGTACCTTAAAATTAGTCTGCTTCAAGTGATTTTTTATACCTACTGCCAAATTTTTACCTTAATCTACTAGACCCTGATATGAATGCTGATCAGAAAATGTTCTTTTCACCCAGTTAATTGATCTTTAGGAAAATTAAATTGAATTGGTACTTTAACTCTTTAACCACGTAATGCACACATTAATTTCAAGTTTATTATAAAAAAATCTTTTGTTTATTTCAGAGTTTGATTATGCTTGTAAAATAATTTAAACAAAATTGTTTTAAGAGTGCATTTTTTGTGACAGGGGTGTATTAATATATACTCCTCAATAATTTCTCTCCAGTTGTCCCTATCCATTGCCTTCTTCTGCCAAGCATGTATTCTCATATTTCTCATGTCTTCATCAATTTTATCAAGGAACCTTGTTCTGGATCTTCCTCTCTGACCAATGAGTTTATAATAACATCCAATAATAATGACCACTACTAATAATAATTAGTAAAATTTATAAAATCCAGTGGATTCCTTATTGAATGAATTATGTTTTAAATAAACAAATAGATAAAAGTGTATACACATACTTGTTCACTGAAAAGAGTAAACATACAATTCCTTCTAACTGGATTTGCATTTACCAATAGCCAAAAGATTAACTGGCTTGTAAATGTGAACGGTAATGCAGTAAAATTCACCTCATTTGAATAAAGATTAGGCACTATTATAATTTCTCCTGTATGGTATTTGATCTTTATTATTTGATAAAGTTTTTCGTTAAAATATGCATTGTATTGATGTATACTTTTTCAGGTAAACAGAGCAGCGTGTTTGAGGCGTCGTACATACAGAGCCCATGGTAGGATCAATCCTTACATGTCTTCACCTTGCCATATCGAATTATGGTTAACTGAAGGAGAATCCTCACAAGATGCTCCCAAAAAGGCATCACAGAAAAAGAAATCAACGCTTGACAAAGTGAAGAGACCAAAAGCACCCCCAGCCGTGACCCATTAAATGTTCTTTCTGTCACCTGTTAATAATAAAAATTGATTGCCACAATTAGTTTTATTTTTATTTATAATTGGCATGTAAGTAGTTTTCACCATGGAGAAGTATCATAAAATAAGTGACAGTAAATAATTAAGGATTATTAATTTCTGTTAGATTACTATATGATATTTTTACAGAGCATTATGCTTTCCTATGTTTAGGAATGTACCTTCAGAAGAACTTTTTCTATTAAGGGAGAAATGAATGATTTTAAATTCGGTTTAGAATAGTATTTGCTGGTAAGTGGTTCAAAATATTACTGATGAATGCTTAGAAATGATAATTCCTCAATCCAATATATATATATATATATATATATATATATATATATATATATATATATATATATATATATATATATATATATATGCAGTAGATGTAACTCTTTTTATGTTTGACTGTTTTTTAATGTGCTTCCAGTAAGTTGTTGTTCCATCATTTTTGTGGTCTTTCTATTAGGGAACCGTTTCTTGTTGTCTTTACCACTCTATTTGTTGTCATTTGGCTTATATGATCATTCCATTTCTTACTCAATCCTTGATTGTTCTTCACTTTGCATCTATGTCATATATGTGTACTTCTAGCTCTGTTCCATAGTGTTTTCTAAGTATTTTCATCTCTACTCTTTCTAACATTCTTTTTGCCCTCTGTTAGGTCATATTTCTGCCTCCTATATCTGGTCTGTTTTGTAAATTCTAATTTTCATTTCTTTCCTGATATTTTTATTTCTCCATATTGTTTCATTTAGGCTACCTGTGGCTCTGTTTACTCTATTGACTTAATCTTCCACTTCTCTAGCTAGAAAATGTGATGCCTAGATATTTAAACTCGATCACTTGTTCTATTATCCGACCTTCCAGTTCCAATTTACATCTTAGTAAATTTGCTATTATAACCATGCATTTTATCTTTTTTGGGGAAATTAACATGTTAAATTTTCTGGCAGTTATATTGGTGCAGCATATGTTTTAAATCATCTTCACTTTGAAAGAGTAGTATTGCTTTGACTGCATAGCAGATATTTTTAAGTTATTTTATATTTGGTATCCTTTATTATTTCATTCATAATGAGATTGAACAATAGAGGACTCAGGAATCTCCTTGTCTTATCCCATAATAAGTATATGATACAGATTGTCAATATTAAATTACTGATTGTCATCCCCTGTTGAGGAATACATTACCTTGTACAAAAATCTAGGTTTCTTAATATCCAATTTTTAATTGTAATGTTTATTTACTTTATAGAAAATGGACTACAATATAGAATTTGACTATGATTTTCCACTGAAAATAATTTAAAAAATATCCCCCGAAAATGTACCCCATCTACTAATCAAAATAAACGTCAACAGTGAGAGAAAATGTATCTGATTAACTCCTATTTCATAATTACTTTAAAGTGACTTGTACTTTATATCAGAACCAAAATGATTATGAATCCCATCAATCCAATGTAAAATGAAAATGTAAACAAAAATAGAGTCAGAACTGCCAAACCACAGAACAGAAGTCTTGTCATATGTCACATCAGTTTTAGTTCGTGCCAGCTACAAACGAACGCTATTGTCGATTTAAAATTAAATGTTTACATCAAAAAAAACTTTTATTTTTATTAAATTAATAGAATATATTTTTTTAAATCGAGCAGTGACAATTTGAAACTCATGTCTAAGAAAACTTCAAGTTTCTTTTTGTGTATTCTAGATTTTCGAAATTTGAGATTTAACAACTTTATGATTTTTAAGTTATACCATTGGCTATCATGAGTCATGACATATACCACCGAACAACGCATGTTGTTCGGTGCATATACACCTCGAAAAATTTTGACATTCTTTCATAGATCACTTCATAGATTTATGCATTCTTTCAGCTCAAAGGAAAATATTTGCATATTATTATCACTTATTATGTTAAAAAATAGATGTATTCGTTATTAGTCTAGTAATAGTGGTTTGTTATTTTTAAATTAATGTTATGGATTTAGATTTCAAATAACATATAGGACAGTTCCTAACATATTTTTAAATATTACTGAAAACAAAAACAAAATGAGTCAAAATACAAATAATAGCGTCGGCAGACCAAACTTTTCCAACGTTCCCAATAGAAGCATAAATTTAATTAACATCAAACCGACCACAAAGAAATTAATAATAAAGAATCTAAAGAGTAAGTACCTTTTCATATAATATGTGGGATTAAATTACAACTGATTGAGTTAATCCCATATAAATACAATAGAACTTAAACATGCCACAAGAAAACAGTTTTAGAAGCTCTTCTTGTTTAAGATTATAATTTATTTGTTTGTTTTCAACCCAGAATTAGTATAATCATTATTCTACTATTATTAATGTTACAGCACCATAAAATTTACAGTGCAACAAACCTTAATCAATTGTATTAATAAATAGACAATAATAAATATAAATCAGGATAGTTTCTAATAGCAATGTCATTCATTCTAATAGTTCACTTAAATATAAGCTAGATTCTTATGCATTGTTAAGAAAGAGATAAGATCAACTTATAGACAACTTATTGTGAACAAAATCATTCTCAATTAATATATTCTTCTTCTATGTTTTCTGCCCTAATTTCATCTTCTATTTGCTCTCATACATTTGCTATGTCTGGATCTCTTAGTTTTTGAATATTTATTTTTTCTCTCCCTTTTTCTATCTTCTTTTTTGATTGGATACTCTTTCTTTAAACCATGTCTTAACCTAGTGATCACTATCTATGTTAGCTCCTCTGAAAGATCTAAAAAGTTAAGCAGACTATATGGTCTATTTGGTTAAATGTCTCATTATCAGGGAATTTCCAAGTTCCCCTATGTATGTCTTTGTAGGGGAATTGTGTACCACATATTATTACCATGTTCTTAATCATATCAAAGCTTATGAGTCTCAGTTTGTTGTCATTTTTGAATTTGCGTGTAAGCTCTCTTTACTGATAATGGGAGAAAAGGTATTCTCTCTTCCGACTTTGGCATTAAAGTCTGCTGCTATTATTTTAACATCATTTTTGGGCACTTACCTTACTCCAGGTCCAGTGCCTCATAGAACATATCTTTTTCATTATCCTCTTTTTCTTCAGTTGGTGCATAAATACTTACAATTGCTAACATTAGCAAACTTTCTTTTAAGCCTTATTCAACATATTGAGTGATCAATAGTTTTGAAGTCAATTGCATTGTGTTTAATCCTACTATTCACACTAAATCCGGTATCAAATTCTTGACAACTAGGATGTCCCCTGTTGTAAATATTGTAGTTATTTTTTCCAGGATTCCTAAGTGAGTCTACCTCATCTCCTGTAAAACAATGATATCTGCTTTGGCTTTATGCATTTCTTTCATGAGCAGAGCTGTAACTTTAGATAGTCTGGCTTCTTTCTCTTTACCTTTCATAATATGTAATTTTTTACAGGGTTGGATAGTTAGCCCAATGCCAAACCCCCTATTTAATGGACCAGTTAGTTCTCAACCCTACTTTTCACCTGGGTTAGACACTAGATCTCTAGCTTGGTTGCTTGGTTTAACAGGACATCAGAGTGAAATTATACTGATTTATACTTTTTGTGAATCAGTCCACTCTACCTTATCTTATGAAATCACTAATAACTATGCTGATGTTACCTTTTGTTTTAGGTGAGCCACGACTCCCTCCACATTATATGGAAGATACTTGGGATAAGCTAAAAAGTGCTGTTATTGCTATTCAGAATGCAACAGGAAATCAATATGCTTTAGAAGAACTTTATCAGGCTGTAGCTAATATGTGTAATCATAAAATGGCACCCATAGTATATGACAGATTGTATGATTTAGTTGAGGTACATGTTGCCCAAAATATTGAGCAATTTTTAGCAGAATCTATGGATCGCCTTTTATTTTTGAAAAAGATGAATGATACATGGTCCGCCTATTGTAATCAAATGAAAATGATTAGAAGCATATTTTTACATTTGGACAGAACTTATGTGCTTCAAAATTCTTCTCATTTGATGTCTATTTGGGACATGGGGTTGGAAACATTTAGTAAATATATACTCTTAAATACCCTTGTACAAACTAGAGTAGTTGAAGGCCTACTAATGTTAATTGAGAAGGAACGACAAGGAGACCAAGTTGATAGAACTCTTCTGAAATCCCTTTTGCGGATGTTGACTGACTTACAAATTTATGATAAGGCATTTGAACAGAAATTCTTACAAGCCACAGAACGCCTTTATGCAGCAGAGGGACAAAGACTTATACAATTGCTGGATGTTCCTGATTATCTAAACCATATTGATAAAAGAATTAAGGAAGAGAGAGATAGAGTTATTCATTATCTAAATGATACAACTGAAAAACAGCTTATTCACACAGTTGAAAAACAATTGATCAGTGAACATATTAGTCAAATCCTACAGAAGGGTCTAAAGCAATTGATGAATGAAAATAGAATAAGTGATTTAACTTTGTTGTACACATTATTAGCCCGTGTAAAAAATGGAACTGCAGAACTGTGCACTGCTTTTAATGGGTATATTAAAACGAGAGGAAAGACTATTGTTATTGATCCAGAGAAAGATAAGTCAATGGTTCAGGAACTACTTGATTTTAAAGATGCAATGGATAATGTTGTTTGTACATGTTTTACTAAAAATGAGAAGTTTACCAATTCCCTTAAAGAAGCATTTGAACATTTTGTTAATCAAAGAACCAATAAACCTGCTGAACTTATTGGTAAGTATATCTCTTTTGACTAAGAACTCATTTACAAGTTCAAGGAGCAGTTGAAACTTCCCTATCTCTCAACATATTTTTTAACAGTGTTAAAGCTAAGTCACCCTGTATCATTGTGGTCTATGCCTGTGTCATTACATGCCCATTCCAATCTGTCTCTATTATTGTTACCACTTGTAACATATTTCAGTACCTATCATGAAAAATTCAAGCTTCCTTCAATCTCTTAAATAAGACACTTTATGTATATTCCAAGAAAAATATTTACATAATGACTTTGAGGAGGCATTAACACCAGTTCAGAGCATCTATGGTTCTAAGAAAAAAAAAAAGAATAGTTATTGTGGCCTGATTGTGTCAATATAATTATATATAATATTATAAAAATAATAATTTGTGTATCTTTAGTATTTTCAATAACCAGTTTAGTTGTTTAGTATCTTTTTTTGCCGATAATAATATAAAATATTTTTTAGCAAAATTTGTGGATTATAAACTTCGTGCTGGCAATAAAGAGGCTACTGAAGAAGAATTAGAAAAACTATTAGATAAAATAATGGTTATATTCCGTTTCATTCAAGGCAAAGATGTGTTTGAGGCGTTTTATAAAAAGGACCTAGCGAAGAGGCTACTGGTGGGTAAATCCGCCAGTGTGGATGCTGAAAAGAGCATGTTAAGCAAGCTCAAACAGGAGTGTGGAGGAGGCTTCACATCAAAACTTGAAGGCATGTTTAAAGATATGGAATTAAGTAAAGATATTAATGTGGCGTTTAAACAGCATTTGAGTGTTAACAGTCGAAATTTGGCACCAATTGACATGTCAGTGAGCATTCTCACCATGGGCTACTGGCCCACCTATCAAGCAATGGAGGTCAGCCTTCCATATCACATGGTAAAGTTTCAAGATGTATTTAAAGACTTTTATCTCAGCAAACACAGTGGAAGAAAACTTCAGTTCCAGCCAACATTAGGACACTGTGTCTTAAAAGCAATCTTTAAAGGTGGAAAAAAAGAATTGGTTGTCTCCCTTTTTCAAACTGTCATTATTCTGTTATTTAATGATTATGATGAGCTGAGTTTGGAGGACATAAAAGCAGCTACTAACATAGAAGATGGAGAACTGCGAAGAACATTGCAGTCTTTGGCTTGTGGAAAAGCTAGAGTTTTGAATAAAATTCCTAAAGGTAGGGATGTTGAAGACAATGATAAATTTAGATTCAATAATGATTTTACGAACAAGCTGTATAGAATTAAAATCAATCAAATACAAATGAAGGAAACAGTAAGTACATTATTTTTATTTTATTCTATTCTACTGTGTGTTATATTCATTTTGGACATAAATCTCATTGTATAAAGTGTTTTCGGTTTATAATCTTCCACACTGACCAAGCGATTAAGTAAAGTTAAAATAAAAGGCTAGTGCAGGATACATGTTAAAAAATAACTCTAGGAAAGAACATTATCTTTTAAAAGTGATCAAAAGAGTCACTTAATAAAAACTGAAATAGACCATTAGAGACAAGCCAAGATAACATGAATAAAAAACCAACTTAAATTTCAAGAAAAATCTTAGCCATTTATATAAATCCAGGGTGATTATTTGGGAGTTCCAATTAGATGTTTTATAGAAACTTGACATAATTAAAATAAGAGTCTACTACCATTTCCGGTTATACCTGAAGTTGATTAATACTCCCATTTTTTAAATATAACAAATGTTGAGAATTTTCTCAATACAAAGTTATGCTACCTTAAACCAAGTGTTTTACGAGATATGACCAATTTTATTTTGAAACAGTGTCCGATTTGACACACTGTATCTTTATAAATAATAAAATTGCAAACATTTTGTGAAGTAAAATTTTTTTTAGTATCGTTTATTTTGATCAAACTTTAACATTTTGTGAATAATATAATATTTGATATAAACGGTGATTCAAAACGTGTATATAAAAATTTCTTAATTTTCTTAAATGGATCAACTGATATGTTTTGACGTTATTAGAAAAACTTGACTGGCCTTCAAGTTTCGTTAACTACTTCGTACACCTAAATTTGACAGTAATATTTAATTTTATAAGTATAGATTAAAATGTTTGTACATATTATAATTTTCATTATTATTGTATAGAGTGGATAAAGCACCGGGATCGGATCAAATAGCATCGGAGTTACTGAAGGAACGAGGAGACGCACTACAAAAACAATACATGAATTGATAACAAAGATATGGTCGAATAAACAGCTACTAGCGGAGTGGAATAGCAGTATTATTGTACCATTACATAAAAAAGGAAATCAGTTAGAATGTGGAAACTACCATGGAATCACGCTGTTGAATGCAGCATACAAAATAATGTCTAACGTCATTTATGAAAGACTTAATGGTACAGAAGAATTTGAAGTGAAAAAAGGTGTTCGCCAAGGAGACCCGTTGTCTACATTGCTATTCAATATAGTTCTAGAAAAAATTCTATTTTATACAAGGAGCACCAATGCTTAGCATACGCTGATGATGTGGTTCTCATTGCAAGAAATGGAAAAGAACTATCAAATATAGCAAAAAGACTGATTCGGGAAAGCTCTAAAATGGGACTGAAAGTTAATAATTAATAAATCGAAGTACATAGAGATCTTGAGCAAAAAGGAATAAACACCAGGGGATCCTTTAAATTGGAGGTGGAGGATGGATCAGTTGTAGAATTCGAGAAGGTGGATGAATATATGTACTTAGGTACTCTTATTGATCAGACATGTAAGGAAGAAACTCAAATCAACCTGAGACTGACCAAGAGCAACAGGTGTGCTGGAGCCATGAGGAAAATATTTAAGGCCAAAGATATATCTCGTAATACAAAAATAAGAGTATACAAAACTATAATTAGACTATACAGAACACATTGGAAGCATGGGAAAGAAAGATACTTCGCAGAATGTTTGGTGGAAAAGTAGTAGACGGAGAATGGAGAAAACGAACTAATGCAGAAGTGTACCATTTGTATGCTAACCCTACAATAACAAAAGTGGTGAAAAAACGTATATTAGAATGGCTCGGTCATCTAGAAAGAATGCAAGGTAATAGACTAGTCAAGAATATCGCTTGGAGAGTACCTGAGGGCAAAAAAAAAGAGGAAGACCAAGAAAGAAATGGGGAGATGTAGTGATGGAAGATGTCAGAGAGATGGGAATCAGAAATTGGAAGCTGATAGCTAAGAACAGAAAACGATGGAAATTATCCATCCAGCAATGGGCCTAAAAGGCCTGTTAACGCTGTACATACAATATTTTGACCACCATGTAAAAAATTTTGTTATAATAAACATATGTTTAAATTTTTAAAAAAACCTTACATTTTTAGAAAAATCGAAATAAATCAAAACACCCTGTATTTAGGTATCGGGAACCCTCATAAAAATAGAGCTTATTTTTTACGTAAAATTTAAATATGTCTTCAAATAGAGGGAGTTCCATAAGAAAAAATATAACTTTGATATATCACTCTTTTTTGGAGCACCCTGTATAATTCACAGTATTTTTGAATTGTAGTGTTAATGGCCCTGTATAGTTCTACGAAGAAAAAACTTAGGATATTAAGTAGTTTTCCGTACAGAGACCTAAACATATAGGATGGGCCACCCTGTATATACGTTAAAATCTAAATATCCAAATAACTGTTAGATTCAAGTATAGGAAGTAGTTGAGAAACAGTTAAAGTTCTTTCTAATAACGTCATTATTATTATTTCGATCCAATAT
Organism: Diabrotica undecimpunctata; assembly: GCF_040954645.1. Classification (NCBI taxonomy): domain Eukaryota; kingdom Metazoa; phylum Arthropoda; class Insecta; order Coleoptera; family Chrysomelidae; genus Diabrotica; species Diabrotica undecimpunctata. The sequence goes on from NC_092812.1 coordinate 58,348,100, forward strand.
ATTAGGTATGGAATTATGCAGAAAACTGGAACATAGACTATTAAATTCGATAACAGTAGAGAATATTCGGAAATCTATTTTACATGTTTTAATTAAAATATTTTTTTAGTCTGAAGAGCAGAAGGCGACTGAAGAAAGAGTGTACCAAGATAGACAATACCAAATTGATGCTGCTATTGTGCGCATTATGAAGATGAGGAAAACACTCAGTCATAATTTGCTCATCAGTGAGTTATATCTGCAACTCAAATTTCCTGTTAAGGTAAGCTATACTAAAATGTATCTTCCTTAGCTCTATAATATATGTATACAGGGATGAGTGCCTTAAGAAACGGCAAAATAACGCAAAAGATAGAAAACATAATACGTTGTGAAATAAAAAGAGATGAAAGTAGTAGAGGTGAGAAATTATCGATATTAACCTATAATTTACTTTACATTACATTAGAATTATCGAAAATTTCCCACCTTTAGACGTTAGCTTATGAGCTGGTTCACTTCAGTCATAGTAATACGTACCACGTAATGTAAGTAAAAACAGTTTAAGTAGGAGTATTTTTTTATCCAAAATTAAAGTATTGATCAATATTAAACTATGATTTGAGACGTCGCATACACTCTTCTCAATACAGAATTATCATAGCTTGTTATTCTGTATTCGTCAACACAGATTTAATTATCAAATTACTACTAATTAAACTGTTTACTTACATTTGCTTTATTGCCTTCAATCAGTTTTTACTTTATGCGAAATTTAAAAAATGTAAATATTCGACGTCATACTTGTAATATTATGACTGAAGTCAACTAGCTCATAAGCTAACGTCTAAAGGTGGGAAACTATCGATAGTCCTAATGTAATTTAATGTAAATTAGAGGTTTCTATCGATAATTTCCCACCTCTACTACTTTCATCTCTTTTTATTTCACAACGTGTTATGTTTTCTATCTTTTGCGTTATTTTACCGGTTCTTAAGGCACTCATCACTGTATAGGGAAAATGTCTCACTACGATCTATGAAATCCATTGAACCCGTTTCCTTTCCACTTTTAGAAAATCATTAATTATTCTTAGCTATCAACAATGTTGCTGGTCATTATAGAAGAATCTTTTTTCCGTAATGGCTTTATCAACAACTCTGTTATGATTTAATTAGTGAATGGAATGTTGGTAACAGCTGTATAGAAATTTAAAGGATTATTGTTTATACAATTTTTGTATAACGACTAGTTTTAGTGTGCTCAGGTTAGTCTCAGTCGACAGTGTCTTGTAAGCATATGTATCATGCATAGCTTGGTTTCAATATGCTGTTATACCTGGTAATCAATCATGATTGAACTCTTTGTTTTAATCCCTGTGTGAGATATTATAGACCCATAGAAAAAATCGTAATTTAAAGAGGCCACCTCGTGGCGTTTATGGTTTGACACTGTCAATCTTGAAATAGTCTACCAATAAAAGAGTTAACACATTAACACCATAAATTATAGCAACGTTAAGTTTGGCATGTAGAAAATATCGCTTAACTCCTTAACTGCCTTTCTCCTGTACTTCCTCTCTCTTGTTGCGAGGTCAGCCGGAAGTAACCGAAATTTTTATTTAAGCTGATCTTGGCTGACCGTCGCGTCTCACATCTCACTCTCAGCCCAGCCTACGCAGTTCACTGAGTGGTTGTTAGATTAGTCCGTAGCGTATGAAAATAAAATAATTTCGTAAATACATCAAGCTGTATACAGTTGAAGAAAAGATACACATTTTAAGTTGGTATTTTGGAGGTCACTCAACTCGAGAAATAGTAGATGTATTCGTTGTTGCTTTTAAGAATAGATCAGTTCCTTTAAGTTCCACAGTTGACTGAATAATTGAAAAATTTCGCAAATGTGGGTGTATTCAAAACTGTCACAAATAATCTTCGTGAATCACGTGTTCGTCAAAAGAGTGAACAATGTTTAAATAAAGAAATTAATGTTTGTGCCGCTGTTGAAGCCAGTTAACCGTGTTCAAGCAGAAAAATTGCTCCAAAATTAAACTTAAACCAAGGTACTGTTCGAGGTATTTTAAAAAGAAATGGATATCGGTGCTATAAAGTTCAAACTACTCAAGAACTTTTTCCCCAGGACAATATTAAACGAATGGAATTTTGTGCGGAGCTGATGGAAAAGCAAAATGATGATCAGAATTTTTTAAACATTTTATTTACTGACGAATCGACATTTTCTCTTCACAGGAAACAATCTATCCATTGTTCGATATTGGCCTCGGGAAAATAAGTATCAAGTATTCCTGTTCTCTTCACAGGAAACACAATCCATCCATTGTTCGATATGGGCCTCGGGAAAATAAGCATTAAGTATTCCTTTGCATACACAATACCCACAAAAACTTAATGTTTGGTCGGGGATTTTGGGGGATTAAGTTTTAGGTTCCTTTTTTATTGAGGGCAACCTCAACGGCACTAAATACCTAGAACTGCTACACAATCAAATTGTTCCGGCAATTCAGTAATTTCCTGTGAATTTTGGAGATATTTGGTACCAGCAATACAATGTCCCAGTCATAATACCAGGGCAGTTATTACCGAATTTCTCCAAAGCACATTTTCCAACCGCATCATTGCAACAAACGGTACAATCAAGTGGCCTCCAAGATCAGCAGATTTGTCCGCAAATTTTTTTATTGCTGTCTTAAATCAAATATTTATCGGCACAATTTTGAACGTGCCGAGAAATTAATGGAGTTAAGGGCGAAAATTGTCCAGCATTGTGCCAACATTGCGCTGAATCAACTCAGAAATACAAGAGTATCTTTTTTTAATAGATTAGGTTATTGTTTGGCACAACAAGGTTATCTGAACCTTTAATTCATTAATTTTTTTGCCCAAATAGGTATTTCAAGTTGTTTTAGAATTTTATCTTTTAAGTTTCTTTTAGAATAATTGTGTTTTGTTTTTACGAAATTATTTTTAATTTTCAAAGCCATTACGTCAAAAAGAAACCACCCAGCTATTTTATTAAGAAACAATATTTTAATATATACAATAAGTTTTCCCCCGAAATGTAATAGATAATACGGAAAAATATTCGCGTTTCAAGTTCATCCATACCCCATCGATTTTAAATGATTACCGCTACCGATATCGCTCTGTGCTCTTCACTGAAATGTGATGTGTGACTTCCCTCAGTTTAACACGTGGTGGGAGAGGCAACCTATTTGCGTGAAAATTCAGCAGTCCACTCGAATACATGTTATTTATATGCTCCGTTTTTTTTTTCGCTGAACGTATATATATATATATATATATATATATATATATATATATATATATATATATATATATATATATATATTTAATTTAATTATTTTATTATTTTTAGCCTGCTGATCTGAAAAAACGCATTGAATCCCTTATCGATAGAGACTACATGGAACGCGATAAGGACAACCCGAACCAATACAACTATGTGGCCTAGGTCGCTTTTATTTAGTATTATTGTTTAGGATTAAGTAATAATAGTTTCTACTAAACGTTTTTAAAAGAATATCTAGTCCAGTTTTAATTCTGGCAAGTTTTATATTTATTTTTGGTTATATTGTATATTTTTTCTACCTCGAATATAAGTAACAAATACGCTATTTAGAAAATATAATTCTCACTGATCTTATTGTCTCAATTCATTTTAATTTAAATCTGTCTGTATCTTAAAATGTTTACTTTACAACTAATAATTTGATTTTATAACTAAGTATTGCAAAAAGAAGCTATAAAAATTGTACAGTTGCCAATTGGCAATAAACATGTAGTCATTTCCGTTCTTGGCAATATTTCTATTTTCGGAAAAATAAAACAATCATGGAGACTTACAGACCACAACTCCCAACATTCCGTATAATATGAAGGTTCTTACATCATTTTTAAAAAAAGGTGCCTAAGATCGACTGCAGGGCACATATAGGTTCTTGTTATAGAGGTCCACACTACTCAAAATTTTTGTCTGTTTGGAGGGGTTGGTGGCACAAAGTACTTTTTTGCTTCTTTGGCTAAGGTTAAATAAAGATGGAAATTAATTTTTGCTACTGGCATGTGATTAATGACCCGGTACGCCAAATATAAAAGTTATGTCTCCTATATTGTATATATAGTGTAGGTATATAAGGTTCTTGTTACAATATTTGAGGTCTTTAAATATTTACCTTGTGAAATTATTAAGAAGATAAGTAATGTTATGATAAAAGCCACTTTAATCAGTGTTTACCTTTTCTCTCTCGTTCACAACCAGATGTTAGATACAAATAATCAAATTAGCAACTTAAAAATAACTTTCCTACGCAACTGAAGCAAAAATCATACCGTGTGTACCGAAAGTAACAATTTAACCCTTTACCGCATCATGTGCCATAAATGGCACAAACCAAAAAAATTTTTTTTTTAATGTTTAACTCAATTTTTGTCGTAGCTGCATGGCAGCGAGATATGCGGCATAGTTCTGACGATGAGATAGACAGCCGTGCGCAGTTTCAAGTTCATTCTTGTTGAAATTCTGAACCACGTGAAACAGTGCTCGAAGTTAGAGGTTATTTTTCATAGTAAAAACGTTTTTTACAGCGAGAAAAAATTGAAATTTATTGTATTGTGATATTAGATATCTGCTTAGGTAAGTACTAAAAATTAAGAATGTGAAAGTTTCTCGAAAACCCCAACCAGGATTTGTGCTATATATGGCACACTATGAAGTTATGGACTCATTGATTGTTTTTGTAGATATGGATCCGAAACTCTTTTATGGTACAAGGAATGCAGTTAGAATTCCAAATAGTACTAATAGTGAAAAATCAGATCTCTCCGATGAAGACGGCACAAATGAGATGATATTGTGTCAAGATAGTGACAATGAGGAGCGTGAAAATTTACCAAGCAATGTCAAGGAAACTGTCATTTCTGCCACATCCTCAGATGATACCCCTTTGTCTGAAAGACTATGATATAAAAGGAAGAAATCTCATAATTAGGTGAAAGGAAATCTGAGAAGATCAGAAAATGATACAAAATTGACTGGTTCTGAAAATTTACCTTCTTCGATTTTCCAATTAGAAACTCCTGTCCTATTTTTTAAGTTTCTCTTTCCTGATAGTCTTACAGAGCATATCACAGACCAGTCAAATTTATACTCAGTGCAACAACGTCCAGATAAACCAGCTAATATAAAAAATATGAAATAGAACAATTTATAGGAATTACTATTTACATGTCGATAATTCAACTTCCATCAACAAGACACTATTGGAATGCCAATATTGGCCACCTAACAGTTAGCGATGTGATAAGCTGTAACAGATTCGAAGAAATAAAACGTTTCTTGCATTTCAATAACAATGATGACATGATTGAAAATGATCAGCCTGGACATGACAGATTATTCAAAATTAGACCTGTTCTGAGCCAAATCAAAGAACGACTACTCATGGTTCCGAAAGAAGAATTTCTAGCTGTAGACGAACAGATTGTACCAACAAAAGCGCGAAGCCAGCTAAAGCAGTATAACCCAAAAAAAATCACATAAGTGTGGCTTCAAAAACTTTGTGCTGAGTGGTATTTCGGGATTCAGCTATGACTTTAATTTGTTTGCTGGTTTCCAGAGTAATATTGTACCTCTAGAAGCACCAAATCTTAGTATGAGCAGCAACGTGGTTGTCAAATTAGCAGATTCGATACCAAAACATCAACATTACAAGTTGTTTTTTAAAAATTGGTTCAGAGGCATACCTCTTATGATATATCTGACCAAAGAGAGCATTTTACCTTTGGGAACAGTAAGACTTAATCGTGTTCCTGGAGTTGTGATGCCAGCTGAGAAAGAAATGCAGAAGCGCAGCAGAGGTCATATGGTAGAGAAAATAGCCAATATAGACAATGTGGATGTCAGTGTAGTGTCCTGGTTTCATAACAAAATCGTTACTACAATGTCAACCTATGCTGGAAGTGAACCAAAGGGAGAAAAAGAAGATTTTTCAAACAAGAAAGTATACATAAAATGATACCTTGCCCTAACAGTGTCCTAATCTACAACAACTACAATGGGAGGTGTAGATCTTCTTGATTCCATGTTAGGATTTTATCGTATAAAAACCAGGTCGAAGAAATATTATTTACGAATATTTTTTCATTTCATTGACATGACAGCCGTAAACTGTTGGTTATTAGCCAAAAGAGCGAAGAAATTTGATTTACCCCTTTTGGATACCAAACTGGCAATAGCCGATGCTCTATGCAAAGCCGGAAAACCAATTAAACAGAACAGAGTAGGAAGACCGTTAAGTTGTAGCATTCAGCAGATGTACGAGAACAAACGAAAAAAGGGACCCACTATAGAAATACCCTAAGAAGACATCCGTAAAGATGGGCTTGATCATTTTCCCTATTGGGATGAGAGCACTAGGTCCAGATGCAAATTTCCAGGCTGTACAGGGAAAACATATATAGTGTGCACAAAATGCACATTACCGTTGTGTATTAATAAAGAAAGAAAATGTTATTTGCAGTTTCATACTGTATAGTCTTTACTGTAGCTTCAAAATAGTTTGACTTTAATATTACATATGTTGCAAAATTTTTTTTTGTCAATAAAGTTTTCCTCGTAGCTAGAAGACGGCAGCTGTTTACTTTAATCGACTTTTCTCGACACCATTCTTTCTTCAACTATTTCACTTATCAAGATTTACCAAACGGGATTTAACTCTTTTAGATGTCTCTATGGTCGGTGCTACAACCAAAAATATTTATTTTTATTTAAAAAAGTTATAAACATTCAAAAGTGTACAAAATGTTCGCCATTTTATTATTTTTTTTCGGTAAAAATGTTTCATTGTAGTACCAACCATAGCCAATTCGATACAAAATATGAAACCATTTTTTTTTGCTTTCAGATGATTCGTTTCTAAGAAATGATGACACCCACTAACAATTTTTTTTGAGTTTATGCAGCTATTTTGAAAAAGGAATTTTTTTAATTAGCCCAATGCATCTACTTTCACTTGTAAAAAGTTTGATTTTTTTAATATCGTTTGTACTATATATATAAAAACACGGTTTTTGGAGGAACCTGGCCTTAATAACATATATGGACACATTTTATATAATATAATTATTACCTTACTTCTTCGACTGATTACAGTTGTTTTTCTTAGGTATTTCTTATATTGATTTGGTATTCCTTATTTTTTGTTGCCCTTTAATAGCAGCTTAAGGAGATTAAATTTCATTCAAAACATACAGTTGATATACTTTAGGCTAAACAGATAGGGTATAAACCCCTGTCCTGAGTTAAAGAATATCTTGGTCATAAACATATATGTCGGGTGACATGTTAAAGCGTATAGCACTCCGCCGAGTCGCCGCAATTTGCTTTGTCCAGTAATGGAACTCAGCACCTGGGCACCCAACGCATGAACACATGACAGAGATATGACAACGAAACATAGCGCGAAGAGTGTACGACAAGTAACTGTCCCATTACCCACAGCATTCACATGACTCGGCATTCATATTTACGGTATAACGGCTGGGAGAATGTGTCTCTGGTTAGCACAGGTATCAACCCTCCCCACTTCGATACATGTACGTCAGATTAATATTCACAGACATGCGTGCCTTATGTGAAAAATTTGTGTGCGGTTCCATAGTATTTGACTAATGATTCGTTGTAGTTTATGCCTTTTTTGTCCACAAAACACTTTTTAAATTCTTTCTAAAATTGTCAACAAGAGACTGTACTTTTGAAACCTTTCCTGAAAGAACTAATTTCTGGTTATCGATATAGTTGCGGTAAGACCTATAGTAGAACGCTCAGATTTGTAGGTTTTGATAGTTCTGCTTTATGATATACTGCGGCGGCTGGTTGTTCTGCTAGTTAAATTTGTAATTAAAAATATTTATTTTTTACTTAGGTATATACCTTTAGAGCAGGATAAATCATGTGTGCTAACATTAATTTTGACCATCTTTTATTTACATTTCACCTTGTAATTACTCTTGTTACTGTTGGAATTATTGATACTAAAACAACTTTATAAAAACAGTTAAATCTAAAATTAACGTAAGTATACATTTATTAAAATTCAGAAAAAAAATGCAAACTTCAATAAGTTGTTTTAGAAGTGAAAACTTCTTTAGCGACCTTGTGCACTTTCTGGATGGTGAAAAAGCATTGAACACGCGACAGATTTTTGCAACCGTCATGTCACCGTTACGAAAATTGGCCGCAAAGTCGCACAGCTCGAGAACGGCTCGACGAATCGTGACGTATGAGGTCTCATCGGAAAGGGGAGAGGGTAACTAGTACAGTGACGTAAAAATTTTAAAAAACAGCGCGTAGTGCTGACAGAAGTGAATACTTCTTATAGCGCGTTATTACTATATGTCGGTTTCTGAAATATTTTTGCCTGCTTATTACTGAAATGTTAACATTTTTGTATAAACACCACACATTTAAGTCCTTTAAAATCTTTAAATAATTTAATCATACAATTTTTTTTTGTTTAAGATTTTAGTAACTTTCAAAACTTGTTAAGTATAATATAGAAATTATTTATCATTTACATTTTCATTATTATCTTGTATTTATGTTTAATGACTTCATTTTGATTATCGTTATATTTCATTATAATGGATTAAAAAAAAAACAATAAACGAGATGAGGCACTCTGGGAGAGACCGAGAAGGGGAACCATAGCTTTCTTATCGTCTACGCACGGTGCGATGTTTTTTATTTTACTATATTTTAGATTCCGCATATCTCTCTTACACCTTTAGCATCGTCTGTTTTGCCTTGCAATTTATAGAAGGCACAGATTAAAGCAAAAATCTGAATTTTGGTTTCTTCAATAGAAATCTTCACATTTCTACTTTGGTGATTTATTCTCAGATGTCGCTATAGCGTCCATATTGAAGCAATTTTATTATTGCTTCTTTTGACGGAAAAGATTTAATTTCACTTTTAGAGCTTCTGTACTAGCCGCTCTGATGATTCCTGGTAGGATGAAATACCTATAAGCGAATATAAATCAAATCTTAACTGTCTTTTGTTTTATTATATATATATATATATATATATATATATATATATATATATATATATATATATATATATATATATATATATATATTTCGATTCGATAAGATTCGATTTAATTTAATTTTTCTTCATTTTACATCATTTTATTTAATTTCATTTAAATATATTAAATAATATTTAATTTTACTTCATTTTCTTTCATTTTATTTTATTTTGTTTAATTTTTTGTAATTGCTTATAGTTATTTAGAATTTTATTTAATTTTAATTAATTTTATTCATTTCCAGTCGTCCTCGAGTTGTGTCTATTTATGTATAATATGTATACCACAAGGTTACTACACGCGTCTCAATTTTTCTAGCCGCACTAAATAAGATTTCGGAAAAGATCGTACCGTGCGATTAGCTTTAAAAACTAATAATTGTTGTATATTCTGATTTCCTTTGAAAAATTCCAAAACAACTGAATAGTCGCTGTATAGAGCTGGTGGCTGAATTATACATTTTTATGTGATCTTTTATAATATTATGAATTAAACGTATCACGTTTTCCATGTTATTGAAAGGTGAAAAAAGAAATTTTGAAAACGTGATTATTTTGTTCATTTTAAAAATCAAATTGACTACTGTATTCTTAAATACGAGGTCTGGCTATTAAATAACAAGACTGCTTATGAAAAAGAGTTTTATTTTAAAAATTATTCTACAATCGAATGCTCTCCTTCAATATATTCCCCTTCCCTCGCCACACACCGTTCAATTCGTTTTTTCCATTGGTCAAAGCAATGCTGGAAGTCTTCTTTTGTTAGAGCTTTTAGGAGCTCCGCCGTTTTTTGCTTCACCTCTTCCATCGACTCGGACCGAACCGGATTCCTTTTAAGGCAGACTTTATCTTATCTTTGGAAGCAGGAAAAAGTCACAGGGTGCTAAATCAGGCAAGTATGGCGGGTGTTCGAGCACTGGAATGCCTGTAGCGGCTAAATAACGCTTCACAGACAACGCGTTATGGGCAGGTGCGTTGTCCTGGTGCAAGATCCACGGCTTGTTTTTCCACAACTCCGGCCGTTTCTTACGAACTCGCTCTCGCAGCGTTGCCAAAACTTTCAAATAGTAAGTTTGGTTTATAGTTTGACCCTCTGGAACCCATTCAGTCATCACAATCCCGTTAATGTCGAAAAAAACGATTAGCATGACTTTAAATGTTGATTTCGACATCCTTGCTTTTCTCATTCTTGGCGATGCAGGAGTTATCCAGTGCATGGATTATCGCTTAGTTTCAACATCGTATTTGAATATCCAGGTTTCATCGCAAGTGATGATGTTTTCCATTAATTCAGGCTCTTCATGTAACCTCTCAAGAAAATCTGAGCAGATCTGTTGACGAACGAGCTTTTGGTCAGGAGTCAAATTTTTTGGTACCAACTTCGCACAGACTTTCATGTTCAATTCGTCATGTAAAATTTTTTTGACAGTTTCTTTATCGGCGTTTACAGTCTCAGCAATCATGTGAATGCTCATACGACGATCTTCTCGCACAATTTCATTTATTTTGGTCACTATTTGCGGAGTTGAAACAGAGACAGGTCGACCTGGACGTTGGTCATCTTCGGCGCTCTCTCGGCCTTCAGAAAACCATTTATACCATTCGAAAACACGCGCACGAGATAGAGAACAACTTTTTCAACAAATTATAGCACTCAGTTGGAGTTTTTTTTAATTTAACGAGACATTTCACATTAATCCGTTGCTCATGTTTTTCGTCACATATTGTTATCGGCACGAGAAAAAAACACGTTCTTTTCTAACCTCTACAGAAAAAATACTACTACAGCGACAAAAACGTGCTTTCGTACTGAAAGAGTAGACACTTCCAGGTATCCAATGCTGCATTCGTTTCCCACTCTTCCCCTCTAGTACGCCTTCTGCGCGCGCAGTCTCGTTATTTAATAGCCAGACCTCGACATTTTGAAAATTCCTCACTTATTAACTATTCTGATGTTTTGGCAACGCCGTGGGGTTCTGACGCCGTAAATCTTGAATGACGTAAATTGATTTTTGTAGGAAAAATTCTATATTATATACACTATGCGTGCGTCATATACTATTGAAGTGAAAACTTCTTTAGCGACATTATGCACTTAAATGAACTTAATTTATTCTTCATTTTACTCATAATTAAATTATTTTGTATACCGTTGAAAGTCGAATTTTTGTTAAATCAGAAGTTACTTGTACCAACAGTTTTTCATCGAAGCCGAATTTTTTATGTAGATTTTTATTAAATGCATTCGAATCTTCTTTACCGGTACTTTTTTTTTCAGGAATTACATTCACACTTATTTTTTAAAACGCCGCATTTAAAGCGTTCTACAATGTATGTTACCGCAACTATACAGTGCAAATAACGAGACATTGTTTCTTGTTTCATGCTATTTTTTAAAAGCTTATTTCCCATGTCTCCTTTATTATTCCAGTAACGTTACCTTCCTGGCAATCAGATAAAATCAATATTGTCAAAAAAATGTTTATCTACTTATAGTAAAAATTTTTATATTGAAAAGTGGTTTCCTTCAGACTGAACATTGTGGACATATGGTAATGGTTTGTCGTTCATGGGTTAATTAAGATACAGTTGTTCACCTTTGGATTGGTTTAGTCTGTCGTCTCTTCTACATAGTTCTACTAATAGTTACGCTTAATTACATCCCATGTCGAACAGCTTTTACAACTGTACTAAGTACACAGTTATTTCCACGGTTTTGTACATTTCGTTCCACTGGAATGATTTTTGTTTATTAAAAGTTGCTTAGTACAATTAACGACTGATCTGTTAAGCAATCTCAAGTGTAAGTCCAATTAATTATTTACCGGCCAGAAGATAATTTTTACTATATTTTAATTTTAATAATAATTTCGATGATTGTAGGTTTTGTATTAATAAAATTAATTTTAAATCAAAACTTGTGTTGTTTTATTATTAGATATTATTCATTACCTATTAAAATTACGTGGAAGATAAAGCAAACTGCAAATATATTTACAAAAGTATATGACATAAGATACACCGAATTTAATGAAATTTACATTTCAGTTATTTTTAACGCATAATCATAAATAGAAATAAAAAGTTAAAAGTATATCTCACACGAAGTTCTGCATGTCAGCCACATACTCCACTAAGTTGTCTACTAGTTAATTATTCGCGAGAATCTATCCCAGATAACAATATAAACTCGATTCAGACTTACAACAAGTTTGATACATCAAAAAAGAAGGTTTGCATTGTCAATCACGTGCAGCAAGTTTAAAACAAACTTGCTAGTTACAATGCGACAAACTTGGATCACGGTGTTGTTTGTAACATGATGGATATAGGAAATTCTGAGCATGCGGCGGTAGCACCACATTTCGAAGGCTTCTAATCATTTGGATGTTGCCTCCATCAAGGTCCAGGCTTCGACTTCATATAAAAGGGTAGAAAATACATAGCATCTCAAGACTCGTGTTCTTATATCAATGTTCAGGTGCATATTACATAAAATCTTCCTGAGGCGATTGAAGACAGCTCTCGCCTTTTCTATACGACATCTTATTTCCTGTGAGTGGTCCCATTCCTTATTTAGGCTGCATCCAAGGTATGTAATTTTGTTGATTATTTTCAAAGGTTCATTATTAGCTGTGAATTGGTGCTGTATTACGTCGTTTTTACTTACTACAAGAATTTTGGTCTACTTACAGTTTAATTTCATGCCGTATCTGTCACAAGCTTCCACTACACGGTCTATTAATGTTTGCAGATCCTCCGCATTATCAGCAATCAAAACCGTATCGTCCGCATATCTTAAATTGTTTATGATTTCACCATTGATTTTTATACCTTCTCTTAAACCATCAATAGCTTCCCTGGACAGCATTTCCGAGTAAGTATTGAACAACGTCGGTGATAAAATGCAGCCCTGACGTACTCCCCGTTTTATCGTGAATTCTTGTGAGGTTTCGTTGTCTATTCGTACAGTTGCCCTTTGCTGTAAGTATAAATTTTTAATTAGGCGTAAATTTTTGTCATCAATACTAGATTCTTTCAGTATCTGAAATAATTTTTGATGTTGCACCTTGTCAAATGCTTTTTCAAAGTCTATAAAGCATGCGCAGACTTCACAATTTACATCTCGAGCTCTTTGTATCAATACTTGTGTGGAAATAGGGCCTCTCGCGTTCCCAGTCGGCTTCTAACCCCAAACTGAACACTGCTAATGTTTTCTATATATGATTTTGAGTGCATGGCTCATTAAGCTTATAATTTTGTAATCAGAGCATTTGGTGGCGTTTGCCTTTTTGGGGAGAGGGATGAAGGTGGAAACTAGCCAATCTGTAGGAAATTCTGCAGTTTCATAGATTTTGTTCCGTAGACTCGTTAGGAGTTTGAGTTGGTTGTTTTCAAATAGTTTCAATATTTCTGCTTGTATGTTATCAGATCCAGGTGCTTTGTTCACGTATCCGTCTATTAATTAATCTCTCCATATTATCATGGTGTGACTAAGTAATTTTATGGCCCTGTAGCTAACAGCTACTAATATACTGCTTCTCCATTCGTCTGCTATTTGTCCCCCTTCCATAATTCTATTAAATAACCCTGATAGCTAACTTGTTCATGTCTCTCCTAATGCTCTACACACTTCTCTAGGAATATCATCTGGTCCAACTGCTTTTTCTTTCTTTTTTTTATAAGTGTTTTAACCACTTCCACGTTAGTCATTTGGTAACCGTTGTTGTTACTGTCTCGGTTAACTTAACTGGTTTTCTGCCAATTGCTTCATTTAATAAACTGTCAAAGTACTTTTTCCATCTCTTAGGAACTAGTATTTTATTATTTTCATCTTGGATACATCTAATCTGATTAAAATCTTTTGCTTTCTTTGATCTATGTTTGGCTTATATATCTTTGTTTCTCTTTCTCTGCTATCAAGTTGATCGAGATTTGTATAGCTTTCTGCTTTAGCTTTTGCTACTGCCACTTTCGCTCCCTTTTTGGCGACCGTATAGTTTTGAAGATCTTTGTCCTTTGTCCTATTGTCTTGCCAATATTTATATAATTTTCTCTTCTCCTTTATTTTTTCTTGAATCTTGGACCATCACCAGGTCTCCTTTATTCTTAAACTTATTTCCTGACGTTTTTTCAAGTATTTCAAAATTAACAGGTTTTTAAATTATTTGTATTTTGTTTGCACAACATTCTTTTATTATATTAGTTCTAAGCTTAATATTTTTTCTCATATTTATTCTTCCTAGAATTCTGTAGTTGTCTGTATGTCTGAAATATAACGCACTTTTGAAATATATTATAATAAAACACACAAATATTCTTCAATATTCAATTTATATTTCATTTCATGTAACCTAAGTGAAATTTAAAAAATAAATATACAACTTTAGATATTAGGTACTAGTCCATATATCACTGGAATATGTTCTGATATTAATTATTACCATCTATTTACTTCATATACATTTAACTAAATCATTAATTAGAGTTATTTTAATGTAAGAAAGGTAGTTGTAGCTATTTATTTGGTGGCTGAATTTCCATTGTTTTGCAGACCCATCCTGCGATATCTACATCCTCTGATTCAGTTTTTCTGATCCATGCGTGATTCTATAAAAAATAGATATATACAATTATTAGAAATCCTCCCATGTCTACAATGTGTAATATGCATATAATTAAAAATATTTGGATTACTGATTCAACCTTTTTTTCCATCTTAAAAAGTAGTTAAAATAACTTAACCTAAAATAATTTAAATGTAACTCAATATATGCATATACAGGATGTTTCAAAAAAAGATAACACCGTCTCTAGGATAGGTTAAAAACTGAAAAATAATTGTAAATTTCATTGCAACGTTGCCAGTAGTTTCGGAAAAATCGTAAAAAATGTGTATTTTTTTTTCTTCAACGCCCTTCATCTTTAAAATGGATGGCGTTACAAAAATGTTTTACTAAGCAAACCCCAATTATTGTTCAGTTTTTTTTCCTATCCTAGAGACGGTGTTACCTTTTTTTTTTGGAACACTCTAAATATAGGGCGATTAAATTTTGTGACAAATTCCGTTATATCTGTTATTATAATAGATACCGAAAAAAATTACTTACAACAATAGGAGATAGCTCTAAGTTCCACATTTTAAAATTAGTTACAAATATACAGGGTCTTCCATAACACTATACTGCATCTCAGATATTTTTTTAACACTCTGTATTTTGTTACAAAGTAAATTACAATAATACAAAGTTGTTTTGTGTTATACAGGGTATTTAAAGAGTTACAACCACATTTCAACGAAAAACGTAACAAGTTCAGTCCTATAGTTGAAACAGGGGTACAAAACCAACGACCTATTTTAGCCATAGTTTTTAAATAATTTTTAAAATTCATAAAAATGATTTTGCTAATACTCTTTAAATCTAATACAGGGCTAGTCAAAACAAAAATTCATTACTTGCTCAGTACTTTTAAATGCATCACCATATATTTTATATCACCATTATCAACTAAAGTCAATGTAGTTTAATTTGTCTTAAGTATTTCCTATGCCTATGCTTAACAGTTTAGGAGATATTTTAAATTGTGGTTGAAAAAGGGGTATTTGATTAATTAAATATATTATTCTTATTTAATTTACTATTTACAAATATCTTAAAACAATACACAAAAAATAAAATAAAGAAATTGTTATTTTCAATGTAGAAGGTATTTCAAATGAGTTCCTATACAATTAAAACAAGGTTGCTATGAAGGTACGTTTCAAAAGTTGACAATTCAGTCCTAAACGAAATTGCAACAATGAATTTTGAAAGAGAAGAACTGGTATGAGAAGAGAATGTAATAGGAACTGTTTACTTGCAGCAAGAGTTTATAATGAGCGGTAGCAGTAAGAGTTTATCATGAGTGTTATCCAGATTGTCTGCAACTGAATAAGAAAGGTTATGGATATATTCAATCACAATGGTTCAGTGTTATATGAGGCCAAAAGAAAAAACAACGACGATTACAACAGAACAAACTGAATTAAACGTTTTACTGTCCAAAACTGAGCATATTGATATAAGTATCCGAAATATTTCAAAAGTGTAAGATTAATTAAGGATCTACTTAGAAAATTCTCTCGAGACACCACATACACCCATACCATATTCGGCGACACCAAGAATTAACTGTGAATGATTTTGAAAGAAGGGTGGCTTTAAGAGAATGGGCACAACAAAAAATAACTAATATTCGTCTCGAATTGCATGCAATAATTCTCGACATATCTAAAACATAGCGCGTCACAACTGAAAGAAGACCCTGAGAATAACTATACTTAAAAAACGATTAAGTGACGTGTGATGGCCTCACATTTGATTGATATGAACATGAAAAACTACAGTAATGAAACTCACAGAGAGGTATAAATATATAAAAAATAAATGTTAATGAACTAATTTATTAATAATTATGGCTTACCATTAGAGTTTTGAGGTCTGCTCTTTCATCCGGATTCTTCCTTAAACATCTGTCTACAAAATCCTTAAAATCGTCTGTAAAAATTCCAGATGGTAGTTTAGGTGGAGGTTCATTTACAATGTAATCTAACAGCTCAAATATAGCCATAGGTCTAGGTCCTTTAGTGTGATCTGGCGAATCACTATCATTGTGAGGTCCAAATATGGATGCAAGTGTTTTTGCGTCTGGAGGAGGAATTGGATACATTCCAATTGCCATTTCAACCAGTGAGAGTCCCAAAGACCAAATGTCACTTTGTACTGAATAGTGGGTTCCTTGTAACCGTTCTGGCTGAAGAAATGCAAAATTTAAAATTTAGTAAAGAACTTTGTAATACTTAACTACATAAAACTTACAGACATGTAACTCCTTGTTCCAACAAAAGAATTGGCCATTGAATCAATAAGTTGACCGGATACTCCAAAATCACATATCTTGATTTCTCCTGAACTATTTATGAGTATATTACTTGGTTTCACGTCTCTGTGCATTATTGCATGTTTGTCTCTTAAGTAACTAAGCCCTTTGAGAACCGCAAATGTGATTTTACCTATAACAAGTGTAATGGTGATTCAAAAACTATTTTCTTGGTATTTCCATATTATCTAGTGTACTTATGGGTAATATTTTTACTCAATATTGCATGTATTTCTGATCCTATATATATATTTACATAATTATTTAATAAAATATAGAAACGGATTCAAGCACAATGACGAAAATTAGAGATTTGTGAATGGCAACACTGGAAATAATATATCGCGTCAGAGTTTAACTGTAAACGTTATCTTAACATTGGAACGACAAAATCAGCAAAAAGAACAGGCAGAAAACTGAAAGTTAGTCAATACAATGAGCGCAGAATATGCCGCCTGTCTTTAGAAGATCAGGAGAAAAGACATTAATGTTATTGTCATATCAACAGGCTTACAAATATCGGACCACACTATCAGAAGAAAGTTGTGCGAAAATGGATTGCAAGCAAGAAGCCGTTTCTGAACAAAAAACAGAGACAAAAACGCATTGACTGGGCTTTGACACACAGAGTGGACAGATGAACAGTGGAGTAAGGTAATTTGGAGTGATAAAACCAGAAGCTTGAGCTTTAGGAGTGATGAAGTGAAGTTTGTTCAGTTACTATGAAGCACTTTGTGAGTGTCATGGTGTATGTAGGTTTGTATGATGACTAACGGAGTTGGACGTTTGGTATTGATAGAGGGCAATATTAATGCAAAAAAATATCAGAAAGAAAGACTGCAAGCCAAACTGCTGCTGACTATCAGAGATTTGCTCGAAGGGAATGCTCAGCAATGCATCTTCTAGCAGCATGAAATACAGTAGACTCCCGTAAGTTAGGCCTCGTTTAGTTCGGTCTCCGCTTAATCCGGCCGGCTCTCTGGGCATTAGTCACACACTTGGCGAGCGCCAGCCAGACGCGAGCAGGTAAACCGCTCATCGTTTACGGTAGGCATACAGTCAGTGATTCTTGTTTCACTTGCGATTTTTACTGTTTGTATAGACAGTATTCTTGTGTGTGTGGACAATAACTGTTTCGAGTCGCGCATTAAACTGCTTTAAAATGAGGGAAACGCGTAAACGTAAGTACAAGTCAATGAAACAGAGACTACAAGCTCTGAAAAGACACAAAGGACAAAGGAGAATCCGCGCAAAGTATTTGCAGAGATTTAAACGTGGGCAAAAGTACAATCAACGACTGGCGGCGCAATAGAAAAACTATCGAAGGCTTTTGTACACAGATTGAAACTGAAAAAGTTCTACAAAAGCGTTGCACACTGAGAAAAGCAAAACACGAATTGGTGGAAGATGCTCTGTGGTTGTGGTTCATGCAAGAACGAAGACGAGGAACCCCGTTAAGTGGACCAATCCTAAAAAGTCAAATATTGACATTCTTATTAACGAACCTGATGACAATGCAGCTCTATTGCACCATCTTCAGCAACTACCAAACAGTGGTCCCATTGTTGAAGAAGACGTTTTGGAGTGGATCAACTTTGAAAAGGAGCTACACAACGAGGTTTTAAACGACGACGAAATCGCCGAGAAAATGAGAAGGATAACGACACAGATGCTGCTGAGAATGAAGATGAAGATAAAGAAAATAAAATGAGCCATGTGAAGGCAAAGCAGCTTTGCAACTGGCAGCTACCTATGTCGAACAGCAAAAGAATCAACTGCCATTGATGTAATGATTATTAAAAAGTGGCGTGACTTTGCACGTCAAAAATCATTAGAAAAGAAAATTTAGAAAAAAAAAACTGACTTTTTTAAGTGTTTAAGAAGCCAAACCACCAATGTGCAATAATATTTTTAGGCCTAGAGTTCCGTAAGTATTGTTTTATAGTATTTTTGTAACTGTCTATCTTTTCATGTGTTAAATATATGTCAGAGTATTCCTCTGTGTTGTCTTCTACTTAATGTACAAATGTTTTGTTTTTGCTAGATCCATACAAAGAATAAATGGGCATTTTTTAGATAAGCATCGGTTAGTTCGGCCACTTTTAAGTTCGGCCTAGGGTCCGGTTCCCGAGGTGGCCGAACTTACAGGAGTCTACTGTAGTCCCGATCTAGGTCTGATAGAAATCAAATCAAATAACAAAGAAGAATTGATAAAAGCCACTATTCAAAACTGGTTTAGAGTTATTACACCAGAAGATTTGGCTTGTCTCGTGAACCTAATGCCTCGCAGAATCGAGTCTGTACTAAAAACAAAGGTTGTCCCACCAAATACTAATTTTCTTCATAATATCCATTGTGCCATTTTTTTAAATATATCTACTAATAGCTAATGGCTATTGTTTGATTAATTTTGAAATTTTTTGAGGGCTTCAAATGTATGTTAAATATTGTGTAGAAGAATAAACTGATGCAATAAAATTAAATTTCAGCCACTACATAATATGAATTAAATATTTGCATACCTAAAATATTTTCCGGAATACGGCCAGCTCTTTTCAAAATTAGATCCAGGGATCCTGCATCCATGTACTCCATACAAATACTAATTTCACCATCACTATAAAATGCTCCATAAAATCCAACAATATGTGCAAAATTGCATTTGTGCAGAACTCGTAACTCTCTAATAATTTGTTTTTTTATTGCAGGTTTTACTTCCAGATGAATAAGTTTTCTTGCCATTATTAATCCACTGCCCTTATGACGAACTTTGGTAACTACTCCGCCATTGCCAGAACCAAGTTCTCCCAATTTCTCAAAGTCATCATCAGAAAACTCTCCTCCGATTTTTTCTTTTTGACAAAGGAACACTTCTATTCTTTTACGCTGGGTGTCATCCATTTCAAGGGTTGAATCAAGTTCTTCCAGGCGTGCAGTTAGATTTTCAATGCTATTTCCCCTCACAAGGTTACTTGCACTAAAAATAAATTTATTTTAGTTATTTGACAGGAAAAGCCCCCTTACATTAAACAATACATAAATAAAATGGACTAACATAATTATACAAATTCTTAAAAACAATGGACAGATAGGATGACAGATTATCTTAGGTCAATAAATTGAGATTAATAACAAATCCCTTTAAAATACAACTAATAATATTTTCCATATAATCCAAGATCACTCTCCAACTAGAAAGATATATAACAATATTATTGCATCCTCCCAATATGTCAAGTATTTGGGAATTAAAATAGATTAGAATTAAAGTTCAAGTACCACCTCGTGTAGTAGCTAACCACAATAAAAACAGTCAAAATCGATACCTGTCACATCATGAGGAACAGTGAAAGATATGGGTTGCTGCAATTAATTCTACAAGGAAAAGTAGAAGGAAAACGAAGACCAGGAAGGCGAAGGATTTCCTGGCTGAAAAATCTACTATCCGAAGCGGATAGGCACTAAAGAAGAATACCACCTCATGTATAAAAGGAAAAATTACAACTAGAGCAAAAAACTTAACAAGTTCATGCAAGAATGAGGGAATTATGATTGAAACTGCTGCCAATATTTATAAAATGATTTACAAAACCCATGGTGGCATATGGTTCTACACTACAATGTCCTATGATTGTAAAGGTTCTGCTAAAAATAATATAAAAGTGGGTGAAACAGCCAGCCTTTGACAAATTACTAGAATGCATCATTCTGATAACACACTTCATAATCTGTCAAATAGAACACTTTACAATAAAATTGGAATAAAACCTATAAATGGGAGACTCAATAATTTGTTTAAATCTTTATTAAAGAAAAAAACATGCAATTGATTGAGCCTCATGTTTTGAAGATACCTGAAAACACTCACCATAGATGTCTACAGAGAACTCCATTTATTATATAAGTATATTTCTCTTACTAAACAGATAATTGACAATATAAAGAAACCAATAAAAAGATTTACAATTAAAATCTAATATCACATGTTGTTTCTCTTAATTTGCAGCATACATTGAAGATGGCATTGAGAAGATTGTTGTTGAGGTAATTAAATATTCCCTATAATGGTAACTTTTCATTGTATTATGAAAAAAAGTGTATAATGTATTTGTACTTCTAAGTTGCCTGGAGAGAACATATAGATTGTTGTTGTTGCTGTAGTTTATGGCTCTCTTCCAAAAGGCAATTCGTAAGTAAACTTCCTTAGACCTAGAGTTTATTTGGTCTTGACAAACAATATTAATGACATATACAACATACATCACATGTGAAACATACATCAATGTTAGAGATTCTAGTAGTTCAGTTGACTTGTGATTTTCTGGTAACCATGCACAGATCTAGGTATATTAAATTGATATGAGTAGTACCAAAGTTATGGTTGCGAAACATGGGTGGTGACACAGAAATCTGCCAATGCATTAGATGTGTTTGAAAGAAAAATATTACGTAGGATCCTGGGCCCAATAAGTGAAAACAACAACTGGCGAATTAGGTACAATAGAGAAATATACGAGCAATATAGCGAACCAACTCTAGCACAACATACTAAACTGCAGAGATTACGATGGGCAGGGCACGTGGTCCGCATGCATGAGAATAGAATCCCCAGAAAATTATTAAATGCAAGAATGCAGGGAAAAAGACCTGTTGGAAGACCTAAAAAGAGATGGGAAGATGAAGTCGATGAGGATGCCAGAAACTGCCTGGGAACGCGTTCATGGAAAAGAACAGCGGTAAATAGAGATGGTTGGAGAAGCCTGTTGAAGGAGGCCAAGGCCCGATTTGGGCTGTAGCGCCATTGGATGGATGGATGGAGTACCAAAGAAATCTATACTGAATACTTCTATGGCAATACCAAAGACTACTTTAAAACACACTTTCGCACAATATAAAATTTTAACATATGGATAAGACAACCCCTTCGCATTTCTAATGATAAATCCCAACATCTTAGAGGCCTTCACTGATATTGTATTAATATGATCAACAAACTGATTTTGACTATAACATGTCTCTAAATATCTTATTTAGCTATCTCAGAAAACTTACCACTATCAATGTAGTATGAAGAATCAACTGGTTTCTTGTTGTTATTGTTATAAAATGTTATTTTATGGTATTTTTGAAAAATTGATTATACATAATATACTCGGTATGTTGCAGTAAAGATGGTGCATTTTCCTAACTTAGCAACACCACACTGATAAATGCCAATAAGCCAGAAGTATATAAGTGTATACACCTTACATACAAATGCACACACACACACACACACACACACACACATAGAGAGAAAATTGATACAGAAAGTTATATGAACTAGTGATAGAATGTCAGTAAAATTTGTACTTGATAAAAAATTGCTATGTGTATCCCCTAAAGGTGGATTTACTGAAAATGAAAGAAAAGCTTTTTATATTCGATTAAAAGATATATTTATTTGATATTTCAATATCTGAGGGAGTAATAATAGGTGATTTTAATCCAGAAATGGGTAAATTCAAGAGGATATGAAGGTATAAAGAGACTAGATTTTGAAACTAGAAATGGTGGCTTAATTCTTTTGAAAGATAGAAAGTCTGCTTATAGCATAAAAAAGAGTACAGAAGATGTATCACTTGATAAGAAAGCATAAAGAATAAATTCACAAGATGAGGACAAGTAGTATGTTTCATAAAAGCATAAAAAATAAATAGATAATATGTACATTTTTCAAACATGTAATAATTTATTTATATTTAACCCTATATAAAGTCTGCTGAGAAATAAAATTATTATTTGCAAACAACATTTGCTAAATTATTTATTAATAATAATAAAAGTATCAAATTAATAGTTTGTAGAATATAAGTGCATTATTATTTGTTGCTTGCTGACAAAATCATAGTATTTTTTTGGTTAATTTTTGTATAACACCTTCTGAAATATATGTCTAAACTTAACTGATTTTATCTATAAACAATTGTTCATTTGGAAACATTAATTTGTATGAAAATGCAGTCAACTTCTTCCCACAAATTTTTAATTGGTGTAAGATCAGGGGATTGTGCTGGCAACTCCAAAACTTGCATGTTATTTCCTTGAATTCATTCTTTTTTAAAGAACATTTTAGATTGTTTCCTATTGGAAAATAAAATGACCTGGCATTTCCCACTCTGTAGAGAACCCTTTCCATGAGAAACAACTCCATAAAAAGCCTGCCTTCACCATTTTTAAGTTGGTAGCTACATATTTTATACATAGATTAATGAATCATATTATTTGTAACTAACTTCTTTTTACATTTACAAAGAATTGCCTGAAAATTGATTAAATATGAATAACATCCTATTTATATTATACATGGATCAATATTAGAAGTATCAAAATTTGAAATTTAGATTGATTTTGGGAACATTCATACTTATTTACTTAAATAAATCACAATCTTTATTTTTGATGTAAATAAAAAGGTAGTATATGAATAACTCAGCTTCTTTATTCCTTCTGTATGCTAAACTCAATAAAAGCAAAGCAGTCTAGTGTGCTCTTATATGAAATCATGGTATTTGTATGGCATTTGAGCATTAAATAATACCTTTTTCCAATTGTCTGGTATTCATCTTAAATATTGTTGCAATATTGTAAATGTTGCTCATTTCTTCTCAAAACTAAAGGTTTTTAGCCACACTTCTACTGAACAACTTTGCTTTTATTTACCTTCTCTGAAATATACTTGGACCAACCATGATTTCTGGAATTTCAGCAATAATTCTGGATGTGCACTTCCAAGGATCATTTTTCAAAATTCTTTTAAGGTGTCTGTTGTTTTTCTTGTCATTCCCAATTTTGGTAGGTGTTCCAAATGCCTCTTTTCATTACAGGCTGAAATTATTTTAGATACACTATAAAAAGAACTATAGGAAAGTATTTTGTTATTTAAGTATATTATTAACTTATTTTTTGGAACATATTTAATATTTTGTTTACTATTGATGCTTTGTTAATTTGTATTTGAAACTTAATAAGTACATATTTGATCCTCAAGAACACTCTTATCTTTGATGTCATGTATATAGTACTTTAAACTTGGGATTTAAAAAATTTGGTAAACTACTGCTCTACTTTTGTTGATAGTGTATACCTATGTAAATTTGAAACCTAATAAGCTCATATTATTTAATCCTCAAAAGACTCTTGCCTTTGATGTCATGCATAATATAGTACTGGAAACTTGGGATTTAAAAAAATTGGTAAGTGCTGGTCTACTTTTGTCCAATAGTGTGTATGTAATAATCTATCTACTCATTTTTAGAATTTTTTGGAAACAAGTTATAATAACCATGACAATGTTGTTTGTTTTATTAAAACTACTACTATTATATCTATCTACAGAACTTACACTGGAGTTTCTTGAAATGATGATGTTGGTGTTACCGCCGGCGTTTGGTCTATTGAACCAGGAGGTAGTGTTAGGTTTAATTTATTTTTTGACATTGTAAATATTTCAATTACATTTCTACTGTAGAAATTACTTCTATACCTATAAGTTAACTTAGAGGTTAACTTAATTACAATAATTCAGTGCACATAACAAGCTCGTTATTATTTACTATACGCTATTTTTATGTTATTTAACGAAATGAGGCAATTGATTTTTAAAAGACAAACTTATATTTTTATCTATTAACTAAAATCGAATTTGGGAGTGACTACATCCTCTAACTTATGTACAGATAATAATTAATCTATGTGGTTAAACCATATAAATTAATAAATTAAAGTACATTGAACATGAACACTATTGCCTATCTCTGACAGAATTCATACATTAAAAGGAAACAGATTTATTACGGCCCAAAATTTTTGGATAAAAAATTTTCAAGGTTACTGATGCCTAATGACAATTGAGAGCTGTCATTAAAAATGTGACACTGTGACAGTGGCATATTATTTTTTTCACTTTTGTTGACTTAAAAGTAACAGATGGTTAAGTACTGACATAATTTGATAGTGATAAAAATGAATGATCCCTCAAAGAAAGTAAAAAATCCGTTGTTTAGTGTATCGGTAACTGGAGGAACCTTTGAAGATTTTACTCAACATGCTATATTGTTACCTGCAAAAGAAAAACCTCCACCTCATACATTAAATATATCCCATGGTAAGTTTTTCTCTTTTGTATATTAAAATAATGGTACTAAGGTGTTAAATCATGATATTGGTGTTAGGTTAATTTAAATGAAACAAATTTGTAGGATTTATGGAGATCCTATAAAAGATGTACAATGTTTAATTTAAAATTCTTTACTTTTTGAAAAAGGGCTATTTAGATAGTGAATACTGATTTTTATTATAAATATGTTTATTTTTAATAATCATATCAATAGTAGTACAGTAAAAAGATCAGGAAATGCACTGTAAACATACACAAATTCAGTAATGTATACCTATCTGTTTTTTCTTTATATTCTTCTATTTTTAGGTCCTCCTTCTATTCTTACCCATTCTTGTTAGATATCTGTTTATGTCACTTGAATTTTATATAGGAGTTTTAGTGTGTGTCCCTGTTTCACAAAAACACTATTCTTTATGGCAGATAGGACTATTCTGAATTTATTCCTATTTTTTAGGACAGCTAATATTTCTGATTTCTTAGTTTTTGGATAGTATTTTTCTACACTGTCTTACATTTAATATGCTGCTTAATGTTATCTTTTGGGTCAAGTTTTTTTTTAATATATTGTTTGTCATGGCTTTACATTTGTTTTGGTTTACATTCATACCATTATTTAAACACCAGCTGTGTAAACTATGTAAGCCATATTGAAGTTTGTTGCAATCTTCAGTATACTTATTAAGACAGCTCAATTTAAGGTCATTAGCAAAAAGCTGATAGTAACTTTCAGTGAAACATTTATGTATTTTATTGATAAATATGATATGAGATATAGAGCTTTTAAAAGAAAGGTTTTTCAACACCTAGTTGACATTGAGCCATATACTGTGGCAGAGTACCTGGCCCATCCTTCTCCTTGATCAGCATATTTAATTTGTAATGTTAATATATTTTAAATGTGTGATGTCAATATATATTTTTTTAATCTGTAATTAATAATGTGACATTATTTGCTCAATTATGTTTAAAAATTTATGCAAATAAAAAAATTTACTCTACTCTATTGTTGCCTATTAAAAATATCAAAACCCTTAAATAACAAAGAGTTTCTTGAAGCCATACTTTTTGTTTTCACAATGTGTAAATTACAATTATTTCGAGTAGGATAATTGTGAATATCACAAGTCCATGTAATAAACTCACAAAAGTAAGCAGGAGCCAAATTATTAAAAATTTTATAAATGAGCACCAGTGTAAGGTAAAAGACCCTTTGTTGAACTAAAAGCCACTGCAGCATGCTAATCATTGTTAGTGCTTTCACCAAGAATGATTTCATTCCATGATTTTGTAATTTTTGCTACATGGCTGATTGATTTAAATTGAAGAGAAAAATAACAGACAAACAAAAGTCGAAGAGGTTGAATAATTGCATTAAAAACTGTATTTTTAGTTGAAGTTGACAAATTTTTAGATATTCTTGAAAAAAATATAATTTTTTAGAAATCTTATTTTTATCATAATCATAATTAAATCATAATTAAAATGGTCATTAAAAGATAATAAATTATTCTATTGAAAACCAAGATACTTAATCTTTGTGATGATTTCTATTTTATCATTGTCAATTTAAAGATTAATAGTATTTATATTAATATTTGAGTATTTATATTTCGTTGTTATTATCATAGCCTTCATCTTTAAAACATTTGTTTAGTTTGTTGATGTTTAAATATTTATTAACAGACTGTAATGCTGAATTCATTCTAGATACAGCATTTTCTAAGTTTGAATCGTAACATGCAAGTAGGATGTCATCTGCATACAAATTAAAGAAATCACATTTAACAAACAAGTCTATATCATTTAAATTATAATATGAACAAAAAGGGTCCTAAGACACTACTTTGAGGTACCCCAATATTAATATTAATTTCAGAAGAAGTAATATCATCAATGCTCACTTGTTGCTTTCTATTTAATAAGTAATCTTTAAATCATTCAAAAACATTTCCTCCAACACCATAACCTTCTAATTTTGTATATTACGATCAATAGTTTCAAAAGCTCTTTTTAAATCAAGCAATACCACCACTACATAATTATCATTATCCAATTCAGACCTGAATTTACAATGTGAAAATTGCAGTGCAGTTAACAGGAATATTTTTTACAAAAATCTGCCTGATTATTCATTAAAATTTCATTTTTATCAATGTGATCCATGACTTCATCATATACTACCAACTCTAATAATCTCTCAATGGACGGTAGTATATTAATAGGTCTAAATTCACCTGCCTTAATAGTATTATCAACTTTTGGTATTGGAACAATTGTAACGATTTTTAATAAATCTGGAATTTTTGATGATCAAAGAGAAGTATTTATAAAATTTAAGATAATGTGATAACAAGTTACAAAAAACTCTTTTAAAATTTTGGAGTTTAGTAGTTCATTAATGTTACTCTCATTATCAAACGACTTAACCATTATTGCTAAATTTTCCTAATCTAAATAGTTTTGTATTATTTTTTTTTAATATTAAAATCAGTCAAAATATTAAGTACCGGCTGTTTGTCCTCTGCATTATGTTCTGATTGATTATTTTTAAATGATTCATTAACATTAAATATAATTAATTATATTGGAAGCCCTACTTTGCCTCTCCAGCATTTCGGAAATAATATCCTCCATATCTGGTGCAACAGATGTGACATTTTCCTTGTGTAGAATTTTATTTATACTTTCCTTAAGTTCACCTACTTCTTTTAACAAAGCTGGTACCTTCTGAAATCCCACTTCACCACTCACGAAATTTCACCACTCACTCACTAAGTCATGATGGGAGACAAGTACTGCCGTGTTGTCATCTGCGAAGGTTGCTGTTATTATGATTTGAGTTTTGAGATTGGTAAAACTGAAGTGAAAAGCTGATAGAACATTGGTCCTAACATGATGCCTTGCAGCACTCCTGATTTACTTTGATATAAGTCTGAGCATTCTGATCCATATTTAACTGAGAAGTATCTGTGGCTTAAGTAGGATGTCAAAAGTTTACAGAACTGATGAGGCAAGGATCGTAGACAATGATACATTTTTAAATTTTTCCAACATGTGATCAATATTGACTTCCAAATTAATTTTTCCAAATAAAAAAAAATAAAGAAGGCTCATTTCCAAATATCTAACATACTTAGTGAGTTTAAAATGCTTTAAAAAACTGATAAATGCCATAAGATATCATTTTATAAAATTGGAATAATCAAATAAAATTTGATAGCAAACTTCCATTCAATTTTCATATTAATCAATAAGGCACCTAAGATCATTGGATTTGTCACTCGAAATGTAAAAGAGGATCTGTTTTGTATTGTGCATTGGTAAGGTCTCATTTAGAGTATTCTTCGGTGATGTGGCCAACAATTTTAAAAGAGATATGATTAATTTTGAGTTAATTGAGTTTTTTGAGTTTAAGTTGAATATGGCTCAAAACTGATACCTAAGGATATTACATCTAGAAATTATTTTTTCTTTTAAAATTGATGGCATAAATAATCATAAGCTCCGTTAATATCCAAAAAAGCCTGTAAATAATTATTTTTAGAAACATTTATTTGGATATCTACTGCAATAGTTGTGAGAGCATCTATTGTGCGAAGGTTTTAAAAAGAAATTGGTCTGTAAGAATCTGCGAGATTCGCATCCATTCCTGATTTTAATATCGGGATAAAATCTGCTACAATTCTTTGATACCGTGTATAATTATTGGTTGTGGATGACCGTACTTATAATTTAATGTCTTCATGGTGCTTAATTCCAACCAAGGAGATGGTTTCCGACTTAAGGTTTAAAAGAAGGTGCATTTTCA
This sequence comes from Diabrotica undecimpunctata, assembly GCF_040954645.1. NCBI lineage: Eukaryota > Metazoa > Arthropoda > Insecta > Coleoptera > Chrysomelidae > Diabrotica > Diabrotica undecimpunctata. The sequence continues at coordinate 58,377,100 of NC_092812.1, forward strand.
GCTGTCTTATTTATAATTTTAACAAGAAAGCTGCACTTTTAATGCTACATATGTTATCAAATTTCATGCCTTTTCAAAACAGCATTCTAGAATATATGTATATAGATTCTAGTTAGCTCTCTTTATATTCCATTTACTTTTCAGTATAATTTTTTTATTTAAAATAAAATTGTTTGTAGTTTTTATTAAAATATCACAAAAAATCTTTACTTATCTGCATTCGGCGGAGTCTCCGAATTTGACGACTCCGCTTCTGAGGTTTCTGAATCAAACACCAAGTTGTCATCACTAGAATCTCTACAACTTATCGTTTCTTCATCATTATAATCACTACTACTTATCGTTTCTTCATCATTATAATCACTACTACTTATCGTTTCTTCATCATTATAATCACTACTACTTATCGTTTCTTCATCACTAGAATCACTACTACATATCGTTTCTTCATCACTATCAGGCTTCCTATTTTTAAAACTTTCCATTGCGGAGGTATATTTAAAATACCTTAAAAATTTTGAATGTTTTACTAATATCGCTTAACAAAAAAAGCACGAGATACTAGATCGTTTATTTCTCGAACACCTACTCTGAGCGAAGGTTTATACGGAACTGATGCTTAAGTTTCGCCACTACAGCTTGTTTTTTTGATGCTAAAACCAGAGTCAGTGAAGTTCAGTAGCTGCGATAGAGGGTTCATCGCCAAACAAAACCACAGTAGACTCACCGAGTCGTCTTGGAATAGGGTCCGGTTGATTGGGATATTTTCAGTTTCGATATTGTTATAAGTATATATATCTATAATATAATATAATATATCTGTAAGTCATTCATGCGGTACTTAGTCAAAGGCTTTCTTGTAATCAATATAGGCGATAAAAGATTCCTTTTTTAGTCCATGCCTGGTTGCAGCAATAAATTGTTTCTTGACGTAAAACTTTGGCAATAAATTAGCAATCAATTCCTTACGGTTCGTTTTTTAGCCGATATCTTGGTTTTTTGAGGGTGTGTTTTGAGCTAGGGGATGAAGAGGTAGCTTTTGAGGATTGGTTAATATACCAATCATCATCAATTAATTAGCAATAAAATATGCCGTCAAGATGGGACCTGTACACCTTTTCCTTGCCGAGATATAGCTATCGTTATGCTAGCTTTACCATAAATTTAGCATAGTCACTGTTTCTCGGAAACACAAGCAACCTATGTTGGTGGCTTACAGCGGTACAGCCTTTCTATCTCACTGACTATTATCTTGCAATACTTAGATTCACATATATCTCATTTTTTAAGATTATGATACCGATTTTACCAACTTTTGTAGGTGATAAGTTGAATTTTTCTCTTTTGTGAAAACATGTGTTCTAGTTGAAATATCTACCGCATTCTCCAACAATATTTTTTGGTTTAAATCTTTGTCCTCCGATTGATCCTCTTGTGTATTATAATGACCTCTCTCCTCTATTGGAATCAATTTTAATTGATCATACCCTACATTCAGTACTTTTATATTAAGTAGAAATTTCACTGATATTTTTCTATAAGCTAATATACCTCTGCAGCGTTGCTTTTCCCACATATCACAATTTGTATTCTTTACCTAGTTCTTTCGCCTTTTGTTCTTTCTACTTCGTTTCTTGGATGCCAGCTATTTGGACTCCTCTTCTTTTCATGTATTAATTATTTGGGATATAGTACACTTGGAGCAATAAAAGTAAATAAATATATTTATATTTTATGTCTACCTCATATACAATCAAAGATAGCTTACAAATTAAAAATGTATGTCCATTATATTAGTATAGGCTTTCACGGCGTTTGTCATATAATGGTACATTGGTTTTTGGGGTTATAAGCCGCTATCTGAAACTATTTCTTCCTGTTTTAGTCTGCGTTCATCCGCCGTGCGGGAGATACCTTCGACGGTTGCCTCATCGTGTTTGATAATGTTTGCCGCATTATTACACGGCCGGTGAAATAATTACAAACCACGGCCTACAGCCTGGAAACTAATGTATCATTATATTATTCTAGTACCAACATTTTTGTTCATCTCTAATAGAGTTGATTAATTGTCATATACGTCCTCCCCTGTATGTAGGAAGATCATATTGTTTTCTTTTTTTCACACATTTTACAATTAGATAAATGACTAGTACTAGTATAAGTAAAAAGAGTAGAATTCCTAAGATTAATGCTGCTATTTGTCCTGGTCCCCACATTGCACCTAAAAAATATTTTGATTTGAAATTATTGAAAACAATTAAAAATTTATATGAGCAATGACGTGAAAAGGAGATATTTATTTCAGAAAATCATGGTTTTTGTTATGCAGTTATAAAATAATTCAGTTATAAATAATTAAAGTTTTTGTTATACAGTAATATAAATATAACCTCATTTTTGTTGTATAGTGTAAAAAATTTTAATATAAATTTTAGAATATGACTAGAAAAATGAGTTCAAAAGACCCTTAACCGTTGAGGAGCTCTTGCGGTTGATCGAAGAAGGGCTATCTGATATTGAATGTATGTGTAACGAAGCTGAAGATGGTGGTTGGGAAGAACAAGCCAATTAACGTAATATTGTTGAGGAGGTGCTTACAGAACTGGAATTGCAAGATTATGTTGAAGAGCAGGAAGCTGAAGCATCTGAAGCAATAGAGCTTGTTCATGAAGAACCGCAGCCTAGAATTTCAAAACAAAGTAAAATGAAGAGAATAAATGACTTTATGGAAAATAACGGTCTAGCAAAAAAAAGGAGATATCAAGTGCAGAAAGAACATGACATACTTAACCCCAGATATGCATGGCATGAGGAAGCAACTTCTAACATCTTTTAACTTGAAAGTCCTTATCATATTTTTATCAATATTTTACTGATGATCTTTATGAAGAAATGGCTACATATACTAATTTATATTCTGCCACAAAAGACAATGGTTTTTCTTCCACTTCAGCTGAGGAAATTAAAAAATTTGTTGGCATGCATATTTTGATGGGGAACTTGCATTATCCTAGAATTAGATGCTACTGAGATCTTAAACTACAAATTCCTATGATTACTGATAGTATGCCTGTCAACAGATTCTGTAAACTTCGCCAAAATTTACATTTTGTTAATTTCTAAATTTCATTTAAACTAACAGTTACTGAGATATTCTATTTGTTTATAAGCCAAAAAATTGTTTAGAATTTAAAAAGAAATCTGATGCCGCCCAAATAATCCAATTTCAATTATATAAAGTTCGTTGGATAGGTAAAGTACTCTTTTATATTTAAGAAAATTGGCAAATTTCTATATGGTTTAGTTTTCGTTGTGCAAGATTTTAAAAAAGCGGTGCCCATTTTTTTATTTTGTTCTTGGTTTATTCAAATAAATTTTTATTTAAATGATTTTAAATACCTTTTTTGTATCAGTATCTACAGAAAACAAATTGGAATGTATAACTTCAGAAAATTTAATATAATGTAAGAATTTACTTACGGTAAGCGTTAGCTGTTACAGTTTTTCGATTGTTCAGTCTATCTGTAGCAATAAGTTGTATGTCAGCATTGCAACATGAGTCACTGTATGTCCCTGTAACTTCTTCTTTGGTACCTGTGGTGAATCCTTCTTGAAATATCAAGCCTTTCGGATTTGATGTTAATTGTAATAAACCTAAAGATAGAAGCAATGTTGTACTTTAAACTTTAGGAAAAACATTTAAAAAAATTAATCGGAATCCGAAAACATGATAGAACTTACATAATATGTAAGTTCTATCATATCTATGAATATGTAAGTTCTATCATATTATGTAAACATTCTGAAAGGATTTACTATAAGATTTTAGATAATTATAATGCTAGCATTATCGCTTTATACCCCAGTCTAACTGTAAAAAAATCATCTATTTCAAATAAAAATCTTATAAAGTTTTTTGAGAGTTCCAAATGAGGTATATGAGGGATATCTGATGACAAATCTTTAACGACGTACAGCTGATTTTGCTGTTTTTTTTTATCATCATAATAATAAAAAGTGAAACGTTTTTATACATTTTAGAGAAAAATGGTTCAAATAAAAGTTGTAGGTCTTTAATTTACGAGTTTCTAAATTGAAATACATAAACAATTGACCGATATAATTGCAAAAACCCTTATTTTTGCAGTAATTTATAAATTTGAATAACTTTGTTTTTTTAATAATGGCATGTAATATAACTACTTGAAATTATGGCAATTAATGAGTTATTGAAGTGTGCTAAATCTCAGTTAGATCGACCAAATAGTTTGTAAGTTATTCAATTCGTTATTCCCGGAGAGCGACTATTTAAAAAATGGACTGGAAGTGAACTCATCACTTTATAGTCCCCCATAAAATTATTAGACCCTACGAGATATACCAAACTGATCACCGGCATCCTTTGGAGATAGGTAAACTCATCACCAGCATTATTCCCCCAAGGCGCTGATTTCTAATGCCAAAGATTACCTGTTATCTGTTACATTTCTTGTAACATGAAAGAGTATATTCAATGTTGAAATGAGAATCAGCCAATACGAATCACCGTTGAGTATCAAATTTCTGATGGGAATTGAAAGGAAGGTCAAAAAGACACGGTGGGAGATATCTGAGACATGTTTGTGAGAATATGGAGAACTGTAATCAGAAAAAACGAGCCCACGTAGGGATAAAGAAAAAGAGAATCACGATCATTCAATACCTCATTTGTTAACCCCCATATTTTAACGGTATAGACATCTGTCATTTGTCAATCCCCTCTCTCCAGTATCACAAACCCTTAATTATAAATACTGAGTAGACCACGTGTAGTACATTATCAGACAGTTATTTCTCCGGAGAATTCAGACATCCTTGAATTTTTCGTTTCATGTTAATTCTATTAGTATGAAATGAAAAATATAACACTACAACACCTGTAACTCGAATCGTCTATCGAGTATATTCGATCAGGGACGTAACACGGCTATCGTATCACTAGTTTTAAAACATATGAAATCCATCTACTCATCTTCGAAGGATCGGAGATCTTAAGAAGAATATTTTGTACAATATGTGAAAACCGCATCTGGAGAATGCGATATAGCTTCGAACTCTATAAGAAATATATCGAAATAGCAGACGGCAAGGATGTAATATCCTTCATAAAAATAGGTATGTTAAGATGTTCATGACATCTGTCAACAGCGAATGGAAACTACTCACCCAGACGACGAACCTTATAGTACATTTGAAAATAATTGATAGCAAAAATTTTATAGCAAAGTTCTAAATACAGGGTTGGTCAATGCAGTAAAAACGTAAGAATTGATACCTTCTTATCTGAATTTTCACTCGACTTTAATATGATCAATAAAATGCAAATGAGCAAACCCTAAGGGATTAACCAATAACTGAACGCCTCAGTGACGGAGAATAGGTAGTAGGATAGGTTTTCTCCCTGTTGACTTTTTAGGTGCTTTTGTAATATTTCCATTCCTTCGTTCATTTAAAAGTCTATAAATACTTGCTTCTTTAACTCTGGTCATATCTGAACATCTGAACACTATACTTCGAACAGTACTTGTAAAATGTTCATGTACAAGAGCATCATGTACATTTGACACTAAAGTTTTCATTGGAACGGTTAAATGACACTTTAATTTAACAGGAATAAAATTAGACGTTTGTGACATTTTTACTACACAACTTCACTTATTAATATCGCTTTTTATTATAGAACTAACCATTCTGCGTGTTATAATCACAGGACTTTACAAACACAACCTGTTAATCTTAACTAAAGTGATTCACAATCTGCAAAACACGTTCTGCCGCTTGGAAATTTTAATTCTTTCTAAGAAAGTTGGGAGCTTATAGTCACTGTTTTATAATGTTATATTGGGTTTTATCTCACGTGCAGTAAAAATTGTGCTATCAATTATCAATCATTTTCAAATGTACTATAGTATTAAAGCCTGTGAGAAGTAGAAAACGTGAGGAAAGTTGGAGCGGTAAATTGGCAATGATCAGGAACGACTGGCGAAACGAACTAGGGAAGGCCGCAATTCAACTAGGGCTGATAAATAATCATTTTAAATAAAATTAAAAGTTTACATATAAATGAAACAAATAGATTGATATTTAGAGTATTAAATGAAAACGTTCAAAATGAGTACAGTTCAGTAATATTTAGTTAATTGACATTATAAAAATTGTTTCGAGTTTGTTTTCAACAGACATTTTAGTTTTTATATTTACTTTCCCACACTCGAATAATTATCATGTTATCAAATTCACTGCAGGCAAATTTTGACTTATATCATTCACGAAACCCGTTTTAACTTTATTCATTTTGTAACTTTACTTACAAGATTGTACTTTTTTCACGCTTCTTAGGATTCGACGTTTTATGTTTATTTTAGTGTGTGGAAATAAACTTGTTATCAATAGTTTTACTTTCAAAAAGAACTCCGTTATAGCTTTTATTAAACAACGATTTACCGATTTTTTATTAAAAAAAATTTGTTAATACATGCAAGTTTGCTATTACTATAACTTAGATCTAACTATAAAGCATTTAAAAATCTAAGGATACTATACCTACAAAAATTTCATTTAACACTATAAATTTATGTAGGTCGACTTATTTTTATATAAATAAACGTACTTATAACATTCATACATGACCCTAAAGGTCGTAATACAATAACAAGTATCTTATTTTCTATTTATACGAGGATTCTTCGATAATTACGTGGCCTAATAAAGAAAAGACAAATTTTTCGAAAAAAAAAAATTTTTTTAGTGTTAGTATCCTGTTAAGCAAAGCGAAAAGCTCGGGTTCGTTCATAGAAATATTACCATGAGATGTTTTTGCAAGTTTGTTTAAAATTTTTTTTAACAAATTGTAACAATAAATTCTTTCGGCCCGGATATTTTTTTTTAGGTTTTTTGGATCATTATTAACAAAAAAAGTCTGTTGTAAGTTTTCTCCACAGTTGATCGTTTCGATTTATAAATAATTTAAAATTAAAAAGACAAAATTGATTGCAAATTAAAAAAATAATAATTGTTATTACAAAATTAGCAAAAACAATTTTACTCCAGTCTTCAGATATATAAAGGGGTCAAAAATAAATGTTTTTTCAATAATTTTTTCAGGTATTTAAGAGCTACATAGAACTTTCAAAATTTAACCAGAAAATCTTTAAAATATAAAAAAAACCGAGGTTTTAGTTCCGTAGTTATGATCGAACAAAGTTGACCGGCATTTACAACAATAGTACGATGGTTTGAGATCTGTTTTTTAAACAAATACCTTTGTTGTGCCAAGTACCTAGTAGATATAAATTTTCATCTTTTTTCTTTTCTGCAACTTGGTTAAAATGTTGGTTAAAAACTTTAAAACTACAGAAAAATCTACGAGAGGTAGTGGTGGGGATAGCAATTTCATCCGCCCGAAAAATGAAATCACGAGTTCAAAATAGCTTTAGTGGACCGATTTTATCTCAGCTTTTAGTATAGTAGTAAAAATATTTAAATATTATTCTTTTAATAGACTGTAATTATTTATTTTCTGTATTTTTGACGTGACAAAGTCTTAAATTAGGTTGTGGCTCGGAGTCATTTAAGAAAAAGTGTAACGCCCGCTCACGTCTGTTACAGTGAGTCACCGAACGAGAGAGAGGCCCGCCGGACCGGCGAATGCCTTGCGTCTCTCTCCCACTCAAACATGATCGGTCCGCTGCGCGCGGCACTAGAGAATTAGGCGCGTTGAATCGCTAAAGTTGAAAATCGTTGAAAGTATCGTCAGCTGTGTCTGTAGTGAAAATGTGGAGTGCTTACACCTCACACAAATTCACTTTAATGAAGAAAGAACTGCGTTTGTGCGTTTAATAATTGCGTATTCACCTTATATATAAAAAATGTTGTGGTTCCCCCAAAACAGATTGTTACTAAAATAGAGAAGGTCCTATTTTAGGGGGAACCACCAGTATCAGATATAATTTTAGGAAATTACCTAGGGACCTATATTCTTTTATAATATTGCTATGGATTTATCCATTTAATATTGAGCAATGATTGTAAACATTCTTTATAGTTTAAACTTCAATGAAAATTATTAACTGTGTCTAAAGACATATATGATATGAGGTATTTTACCCAAGAGTATTAAGTATAATGAATATACATAAAAACATAATTTTGTTTTCTTAGGATTTAACATTTTGTCAGCACATTATCTCAAATTCACACTTAAATCAATATGTTTTTACTATTAGGTCTGTTGAATGTTTGTTCTTTACACAAAATTTAGTCTATACTTCATATTTATTAAAGGCGGTAAAATATACATTACAATTCAGTTGTTTATAAACCACTTTCAAAGCATAAAGAACCTTTTAAGCTTTGTTTATATTATTTTGTGTATATTAATTGAGTTAATTGGAGTAGCCCACTTTGATACAAAAATACAGTCAATTTATGGATATTTCAAGGTGACAATCTAAAAAAAGCTGATTTCCTCCCATGTTGATAGTGATTCCTTGTTCCTATTGTGCAGTTTAATAATATTCATATCAATAAATATTCTACCGAGAAAAAGACGTTGTCACGTAAAATCTTCGCCCGTAAAACCGACTTTACAGGCAACCGATTTTTTACGTATCAATGAATACTCACTTGCAAAATTACGTCATTTGTTCCTTTTCTCGTTCGCTATGGTTACAATTCAATGTTAACCGTTTATTTTTTTAACAATTAATCTAAATTTACTTAAATTACCTTTAAATATTAATTTTAATTTTAATTTAATTTATTTAATTTAATTTAATATTAATTTTATAAATAAACTTCAGTAAAAAAATAATTTAATAAATCCCGAATCGGTTTCTTGTTAAGTCATTTTCGATCATAACCTCGGGGCTAATTGACCAATCTTAATGTTTTTTCTCTTAAAATATGCGTCTTTTGCTGAACTTTCGACATAAGTTTAACAAAAAATTTAATTGAAAATTGAACAAATTATTGTATTTGTTTATTAGCTTAAAAATTGTACAGTTGTTTAAAAAAATTGAAATAGGCTCTCCTATTTCACTGATTTCAATGGTTCTACTTTTATACTGTACAGTAACTGACATCTGAAACTTGCACTAGAAAGTTTGACATTTTTAAGCATACGCTCACGCAGAACGTTTTGACGTATGAGCAATATTTGTGTTGTTTACAGTGGCTTAAAAATTTGACTCGGCCAAAAAATGGAATTGAACCGTGAACATTTTCGTGCGATAATAATTTATCATATCTTTTGAAGTGGATTATCAAGACAAGAGTGCATGGATGAACTTAAATGGTTATACAGGGATCAGGCACCATCCTGTAGCACCGTAAAAAAATGGTACAATGAATTCAGTCGTGGTCGGCGCTCTCTCCAGGACGAATTGTGAAGGTTGCCCAAAATCGGCTGTTATACCAGAAACCATCGATGCTGTGCATCAACTGATATAGCAAGATCGTCATGTGAGATTGATGTATCCTTGGGTATTAGTAAGATATTACATGATCATTTGGCTCTAAAAAAGATTTGTTCACGTTGGATCCCACATAATCTGACGAAAGGTCAAAGAGAGGCTCGTGTCAATTGGTTCAAGGAAATGTTGAAGAAATGGGATCGAGGTGTATCAACTGCTGTGTATAACATCTACACAGGTGACGAAACGTGGATCTATGCATATGAGCCCGGAACCAAATCCAACAAAAGTTGTTCGTGGAAGAAGCATATCGAAACAAATGGTAGCTTGTTTCTTTGGTATAAATAGTCATGTAGCTACAGTTCCATTACAAGAACGTTCTGAATGATATACAACCATTTGTTTGCCTGAAGTTTAAACTGAAATGCGGAAAGAGAATACGAAGGGAGGAATCATTCTTCACCACGGCAATACAAAGCTCACACACATCAGCACACACAACGGAGTTTTTGACCGAACAAAACATCGAATTAACGAGTCATCTGCCGTACAGTCCTGATTTGGCACCCAATGATTTCTTGTTATTCCCGCACATCAAAAATAAATTGCATGGTCAACGATTTTCGACACCCGGAGAATAGGTTGAAGCGTTCAAAATCCATGTTTTGAAATTACCTCAATCTTAGTGGAAAACGTGCTTCGAAAATTGGTTCGATTGAAAAGCAATAAAGCCATTTCCGACCATAAATACTTATTTTTTTTTTTTTCATTTTTAGGCCAAAAATATAAATGCCAACTTCTCGTATGCCTAATGATCCAATGATCTCAAAACACATAATATTTTTTTTGCTTAAAAGCCAATTTTGCAGTCTTTAGTAATGGGTAGCTTTTGCTAACTTTTGTTTTGACTTTTTTGGTTTTGGGAGCCGTCTTTACAACCCGGTCGTACCGCAGCCAATTACTCATGTAATTCAAACTTATTTATCGTTGGTTTTACTACCATGTTGTAAATCTAAAAAGGCAAGTCTGGTTTTAAATACCAGAATTCGTTGTATCTGCTGAAGTAAGCCTGGAATCTAATAATACCTCAAGGTACTTCACTTTATTCAACCAGATTTAGATTTTTACCATTCAAGTTAAGAGAAGCTAATCCCTCTAAATTCCTGTCTGGTAAGAAATTCATTCTGTTACCACAGACAAAGAATGTTCCATTGTATCTCTGCATGTGTCATTAAATTTGCAGTGGCTAAGATGACCAAGTCATCCGCATAGCCCACCAGGACATGATCTCTTTCGTTAGTTTTGAGAGTAGTAGAGGTGGTGGACCCAGGTTTTACCGATCGTTATGTCTATCGTCTTTGCCTTCTTTATAAACAAAAATATCAATCAAGAAATACAAACAATGCTCTTTAGCTGTGCTTCTATACATAGCTGAGGAAAGAAATAGTGAAACATGCTAGAAAAAAATATATAACCGATGGCACTATTAGGTATTAAACATTTCCAATAATATATAAAAAAAACAATTTGTATTGATAAATGACTTAAATGAAACTTGTAATTGACATTGTTATATTTTCTCTTTATATTCTCACGATCATAACTTTCGTACTTGCATTTCATACATTCTTGCAAATTCTTGATACACCAGAAATGTAAAAATTAAAAAAAAACAACAATTAAAAATATCATTAGATTTTTACAATGGTTAATTTAACATTTGCTAATAATCGTGACTTATTTACCTGAACCTTGATCTCTAGCTCTAGCCTCTATAGTCCAAGTGCCTTGATCACAACTTGAAAATATAACTTTGGCACAATCACTAAGGTATGTATAATCCAAAGTGGGTTCGACATTGTCGTTCGTTAGTTGTGATCCCACATCAACTATAACTCTTTTCTCAACATACTCTGATCCTACAGCTGCTGTAAATGTTATCAAATCTTGATAAATTCCGTATCTTATTGATAGTATTAGAGTAACGATTGCTGTTGCTTGTGGGCTAATAATTGTTCTATAAAGAATAAAGTAACAAATTAGAGTAATATACAACAAGTCCTACATATAGAGGAAATTGATTTAATTTTAACATCATACATTTCAATAAGGTTAATAAAAAGTAATTAATATATATATATATATATATATATATATATATATATATACATATATTTATATTTTTAGTAGATTTTTTGGGCTTTGGTTCATAAAAAAAAGGTTATCTATGATACTATGGCATTTTTATTCACTTTTTTTTCGACGTTTCAGCAGTATATCCATGCTTTTTTAAGAAATATTGACAATCATGCAAAAGTAAAACCATGTAATTACGTCTACATTACGACAGACCCATGTAATTAGGTCTACAATATCTATAATTGTAAAAATAATAAGCATAATTCAAGAAAAATTAACACGTATAGATTTGATTTTCGAATAAAAAATAATTTTTGTAAAATTTGTTCTTAAAAGATTTTAGGATCTTTTAAGTATTTATAACTATAATACATAAATATTTAAGTTGCCTATTATTTCATATCCATTTCTATTAATAATAAGAGGAACGTAAAATTTTCCATAATAAATTTTTATTTTAAATTCTTTAAACAGATTACTCTGGTAAATAAACAATTCACAAATTAACTAAAACAACTTTTAAATCCTTTATTTTTGGCGCATAATGGGCAGCTCATTTTTAAAGGAATCGTTTTTCATTTTTTTGTCTAAACTTGAAACTCTTAATCTTTTAACTGGTTCTTCTAAATTTTTATAAACAAAATGTTTATAAATGTGAATGTTTAAAAAAAAAGGCTAACTCGTGTTTTAAGGGTAGTTGAAAAAAAAAAAACTTTAAAATCCCTTATTTTAAAAGATTTTGTATGCTTTTTCAGTAAAATTGTGTCACTTTTCCATATAATTTAAATCCTCTCCAGTATTTAAAATCAAATAGCGATCTTGCATTGTTTATATATTGTTTATAAGTAAAAAATGACGTTTTATCTTTTACATATTTTGTTTAATACATATTGTTATCACCAAATTTATCAAAAGCAGTTTTTAGATACCTGTATCAACGATTGTCATGGGAAAATCGCTAGTATCTTGGTCTATTCTACCATTAAGTCTATATGAGTTTCATAGTACAGTCCGAACATCATATTTGTCTTTGAGAAAATACTGATTTATATTTGTTAATTATGTTTTCAATTTCCAATTGTTGATTTAAATGTAATTTATTCATTTCAAAATTACTAGTATATGAATTCTCATTAAAATGTACTACATATTGGAAAATTTGATTAAATTTGTTAGAAATCACTAAATTTTGGATATTTTTTAATTTATTTCATGTCACCGGCCAACTCATGAATACTGAAATTTTCTGTAACTTCTTTTATTGAAGTATTTTTATTTTGTTGAAGGTTGTTGTATTGTGTGATCATATCTTATTCTTCTTCAGTGCCTTATCCGGTCCGGATGTTGGCGCTCATCAAGGCTATCATGGTTTTGTTGACTGCTCTTCGAAACAGCTCCGCGGAGGTCATCCCAAACCATTGTCGGAGGTTTTTTAACCACGAGATACGACGGCGTCCCGGTCCTCTCTTGCCAAATTCTTTACCCTACATAACGAATTGAAGAATTCGATATTTTTCTTCGTTCCGTATCACGTGGCCGAGGTACTCAAGCTTACGTTGTTTTACTAAATTAAGCACTTCTTTTTTTTTCTTATGCGCTGTAGGATCTCAACGTTGGAGACATGGTCCACATACGATATTTTTAGTATCCTCCTGTAGATCCACATCTCGAAGGCTTCAATCCGCTTTTCTGTGGCTTGCGTCAGTGTCCAGGCTTCAACATCGTATAGTAACACTGGAAGAATGTAGCACCTCACTATCAGCATCTTGGTTCCCAAACTGAGATCACTGCAGTACAGCAAGGATCTCAACTTGATAAATGTGGACTGTGCCATTTCAATTCTGGATCTAATCTCCTGAGCGTAGTCCCATTGCGAGTTGAGGTCCGAGGTAAGTGAATCTGTCGACTCTCTGGATCTCTTCGTCACCTGCCATTAGTGCCCCGGGATCTAAATTTGCACTGCTGACAACCATGAATTTAGTTTACTTAATATTAAGGTCTAGTCCATATGTTACGCTCACAGTTCTCACTCGGTCTAGTAAGGCTTGTAGACCATTTAGGCTGGTTACCAGTAACACAGTGTCATCGGCGTAGCGGATATTATTGATGTATTCGCCGTTCACTCGGATTCTCATCTCTAGGTTTGTGAGGGCTTCAGTAAAAATTTCCTCAGAGTATATATTGAAAAGAGTCGGCGAGAGCACACAGCCTTGCCTTACTCCTCGCATAATCTTCACTTAGTCGGTCAGCTGGTCTTCGACGACCTTGACTGAACCAGCACGCTGGTTCCAGTATAAATTCATGATTATCATGATTCAACACTACTCTTTGTAGGGCGGCGACCATCTTCTGGTGCTGATAACGGTCAAATGCCTTGGCGTAGTCAATAAAACAATAAACAATAAAATAAAATATAGACATCACAACTGACATCGCGGCATCCCTGAAGTAGGACTTGTAAGGTGAGAAGTGCTTCACGTGTACCCATGGAATTGCGGAATCCAAATTGCATTTCACCGACATTTTCTTCGAATTTTTTGTAAATTCTGGCATGTATGATTTTAAGAAAAATCTTAAGTGCCTGACTCATAAGGCTGATAGTTCGGAAATCTTCGCACGTTTTCTCAGATCGTTTTTTGGTAGTGTTACAAATGTTGACAATAGCCATTCCTCTGGGATATTCTCATTTGTGTTCACTTCACTCATCACCTTAATAAGTTCAACGGGTATTTCGTCCGGACCTGTGGCCTTACCATTCTTAGACTGTTTTAAAGCTGTTTTCACCTCGCTTTCTAGTATTGACGACCCTGTCATGCAATTTATTTCTGGAAGGTTACTTCGGTAGTCCCAGAAAAGTTCGTCGATGGACGTTTTCCAGGTCACCAACTTCTCTTTAACTGCCGTCGCCAGGTTCCCGTCTTTGTTTATGAGGAGGTATGTGTTTCTCCTCTTGTATTGACCAGTGGCTTCTAGAATCTTTCGGTGGATATTTATATGATCGTGTTTCACTTGGAGCTCTTCGATTAGTTTACATTTTTCTAGCATCCATGTCTCCTTGGCTCTTCGTATTTCTTTTTTAATTGTTTGGTTGATTTCTTGGTATTTCTTCGCGTTCCTGTTTTTTATTAATCTTCTTTGGTCCGTCATTTGCAGAATGTCATTAGTCATCCATTCTGTATTTTTTACTCTTGTTTTCTTTCTCAGATGTTCTTTTCCCGCATTTAACATGACCTCTTTGATATAACTCCATTTTTGTTCTACACTCTGTTCTTGTTGTTTAGCGGTTTCTAGTTTTTCTCTCATTACATCTCTTACGTTATGACGTATCATATAAGACTTCATTTTAGATTAATTTAAAATTCTTTATATAATGTAAATCTATTAAAAAGTGTATATTTGTCACACCAATAATTGATCCCAAATGAACCTTCGAAAATTGGCGCAGTAAGACGGATTGAGATGCAGTTTGGTCGATTCGTGAGAGCGTTAGGAAATTTTGTGAACTAATGCGATCATGAAGAAATGAAAAATTTCATTTGGAAAACTCCTGGGCACCAGATACATCGGAGACCTTTTTTGACATGAGATTCGTGTTCAGCGTCCCTCAAAATCCACGAGTATATGATTCAATATTTGCCGACCAATTTTTTAAATTTGGAACTCTGGAAACGCATTTTCCAAATGCAATTTTTCATTTCTTCAAGATAGAATTAAGTCGCAAGATTTCCTGACGCTCTCATGAATCGAATGCACCAAATTAAATTGTTGCTATCAATTATGTCAGATATATAATATGAAAGTCCAGCATCAATTTAATTATATTTTTTTTTATTGTATGATTTGTGTATTTGTAGCAAAAGTCTCTCTAAAGAACATATCCTAATAAGAAACTGTTTATAAATTTAAATTCAATAGTGTACCTCACTGGAGTTTGGCTTTTGTCTGTATCGTGTTACAAAAATTAATTTTCCTTTGTTTCCAATCAAAATTTAATGTATATTTTATAACTATTGAAATAGAGTAGTCAACACATGATTGTTCTATAAATAATCTTAGAATCTCAATTTTATTCATATTTTATTGGATTTCTAATCTTGTGCAAACGATTTCAAATATTTCCATCCATTGTAAGACGTTTTTTTAGCCGTGAATTTTTCTGACATTCTTTTGTGTTCCTGTCTTATGCTTTGGTCAGTCTTGAAGTTTAATATATATATATATATATATATATATATATATATATATATATATATATATATATATATATACTTGCGATCATAAAATCCGGGTCATCTTGAAAATTTCAAGTTTCTTAAATATTTTTGCCTCTGGTGCAGTAATAACCTTTTTTTTGGCTAATGTATTTTTTATTTGTCATCAATGTTTGTTTTGAAAGAAACAAAATGGTTTTTTATTGTTTTTATTGAAAAAACAGAAAACAAATCAAATTGTTGATAAAACAGACATACGAAAAAAAATGGAAAATGCAGAACGTGGTAAAAAATCAGTGAAATTTCAATGACCAATATCGTGTATTGCCTCCCCTTGCTCTAATAACCTCTTGCAGACGACGGGGCATACTCTCAATTTTTCTCCGGATTACATGTTATGGTATGTTATTCCACTTTCTCACTAACAGATCCTTAAGCTCCTGTGCGTTGTTAGGAGGAGGTGTATTGGTTTGAATACGTTTTTTCAAATCGTCCCAGAGATGTTCGATGGGATTCAGGTCCGGAGACCTAGCTGGTCAGGGTACCCTCGTAATTCCAACATCGTCCAAGTATTACATATGATCCTGGCACCGTGCGGTCGCTCATAAAAACGGCGTTTTCTCCAAGCTCTGCCATTTTGGGCATACCATGTTCTTCCGGAATCTCCGTAATGTACCTTCGTGCAGTTAGGGACCCATTTTCGATGAAGGGTAATTCTGTGTGGAAGTCGGAAGATATACCTCCCCAAGCCATGACCGACTCCTCCAAACTCTTACACGTCCATCGGATCCAGTTAGGCAGAAACGGAATTCATCTGAGAATAACACTTTGCTACAATCGTTAATTCCCCAATGCGCGTATTGTCGAGCAAAAGCTAGTCGTGCAACTCGAGGCACCCGGCGATCATCTGGCGACCAGTGGCGGTCATCTAGCCATTACCCGAGAAGATAGTCAAGAAGAACGAAGTCTTCTTCTGACTGTTGCAACACTAAAATTGCGATTTCGTACTTCCTCTAGACGATTTTGATGCATAACCGCAGTTGAGGTCCGGTTTCGTAAAGCCTGAAACAGAAGGAAACGGTGATCTAGTGCCTTGGTCGTTCTTCTTCGTCCAGAGCCAGGTCGCCTGGTTAGCAAACTTGTCTCCTGAAAGTGTTAAAGCACTCGTTGAACCGTAGAAAGGCTTACGCCAACAGTTCTTGCGACTTACCGTTGAGTGTGACCGTCTTCCACAACTGCAACAATTTGTGCCGTTTCAACAACAGTCAAAGGCATTTTTGTCAAAAAATAAACACTAATAATGACACTAATAAACACTAATGGTGGCAATAATAAACGTTTGTCCGTTGCATTTGAACAGAAAGTCGAAGTACAAACGAGACATTTAAAACAAGCGGAGTTACAGGTAGCGTTCATTTTGCACTTTACCGCGAAATCGGCACTATTGGAATTCTTTGTTACAAAGGAAACCGCAACAATTCTCAGAAACATGCATTAGTTTGTATTTGTGTTATTATTATTTACGATAAAGCCGTTAAAAATGAAATATCGGTGATTTTCAAGGTGACCCGGATTTTA
Organism: Diabrotica undecimpunctata; assembly: GCF_040954645.1. Classification (NCBI taxonomy): domain Eukaryota; kingdom Metazoa; phylum Arthropoda; class Insecta; order Coleoptera; family Chrysomelidae; genus Diabrotica; species Diabrotica undecimpunctata. Next base: position 58,394,483 of record NC_092812.1, read on the forward strand.
TGATCGCGAGTGTATATATATATATATATATATATATATATATATATATATATATATATATATATATATATATATATATATAATATGGAAATAATATATATGGAATCTTATACGGGTTTTTGAAGGTTCTAAAAGGTATATGAGGAATAGCTGATGGCAAATCTTTGAAGACGTACAGCTGTTTTTGCTTTTTTTTAACAATAATAATCTTTTTAGCCTATAAAACATTTTAGAGAAAAATGGTTCAAATAAAAGTTGTAGATCTTTAACAGTTCTATGTTAATACATACCTTTCTTTTTTGAATAATGACATGTGATATAACTACTTGAAATTATGGCAAATAATGAGTTATTGAAATGTGCTAAAAATTAGCCAGATCGAGCAAATAGTAAGTTACTTGCCTAAACAGAGATTCTTTGAGGCTTCAATGTTAAGACTTTAAAAAGGCTTTAAGATTTTATTAAAATTGTTATTAAACAAGAACCGTTTGAAAAGCTGACTTTTTAGCTTAAAAATAAACCGCTAACCAAATAAAACAACAACGCTTTATATAGCGACATATAACTGCCGCTCGCGATCAAATCAATCTAGACTTGTAGAACTGGAAAAAGAAACTGAAAATATAAAATGAGACGTCATAGGAATCATCCAAGTAAGACGGACAGATGAAGAACTATTGGAATTATCGTCAGGAAACACATTCTACTACCGAGGAACATCAACGGACCGAACAGGCGGTATTGGATTCCGAATCAACAAGAAATGGAAATGAAGAGTAGTAGAAATAACTAGTATTTCGAATAGAGTAGCTAGATACAAATATACCCCTCAACGATTGCTTACAATGACGAAGAAATAGAGGAACTCTACAGTACATAACTCAAGCATTAAATAACAATAAAAGTCACTTTAAGTATTTAATTGGTGACTTTAATGCCAAAGTGGAAAGAGAAACGACAAAGAACAAGTCATGGGAAAGTATGGAGTCGACGAGAAAAATGAAAGTGGAGAAAGACTGGTTCAGTTTGCACACTACCAAAACATGCATATTGCAAATACATTCTTTAAGAAAAAATTGAACAGAAAAAGGACTTCTTTTTGAAAAAGAGAACAGAGAAATGGAGTCACTAAGAACGAAATTGATTTCATTCTAACCAACAAGATTGCTACAACAAGAGATCTCATTGTAATAAATGAATTTCAAACAGGCAGTGACCATAGACTAATCAGAGCAAAAGTTGTTCTAGATCTAAAACTAGAAAGAATAAAATTAATCACAACACCAACAGTAACCGGTATAAATATTAACAATGTGAAAGAAAACTCAGATCACTACCAAAGGACAATTGATGAAGGATTACATGCTCAAATCGACAGCTCTCAATTAATGGAAATCATTCTTGATAGTGCCAAAGAAATTGGAGGCTTCCAACAACAAAAATAACATAGGAAACTGTCTAATAAAACCAAAATAATGCTAAAGCAACGCAGGAAAATGAAAGTAAGTAGCAACACTTACAGAGAATAGAGAGAACTTTGTAAGACAATAAGGAAAAGTATTAAGGAAGACATAAGAAAATGCAATGAAAGACTGGTAGAAAATGCAATCGAAAATAGGAAAAACTATAAGAAAACAAGAAAAGCATTAATCATTGGGGAAAAGCACATCGTTGCTCCAACAAACGAAAACACCAGAATTACAGACAGAAATGAAGTATTACAATTCGTGATTAAATTCTACAGCGAACTATAGAAAGCCCATGAAACACTTGAAGCAATTAGTTACCAAGAAGATGTACCAGAAGTCCTTCCGGAAGCAGTAAAATCGACAATTAGAAAAAAGAAAAGCGATAAAGCAGCTGAAATAGATAGCATAAAAGAGAAACTGCTTAAATACGCTGGCAAAAAAACCCTGGAAAATCTTAGCAGGCATATTTAAGAAACTGCCCAATATCAAGATGCATACCAGACCACTGGAATACAGCAAACATAATTCTCATTCAGAAGAAAGGTAACAAAGAAGATATCAAAAACTACAGACCTATAAGTCTACTACCAATTATATACAAGATATTCACAAAGATCGTCAACAACAGATTAACAGGTGCATTAGATGCTGCACAGCCAAGAGAGCAAGCTGGTTTCAGAAGTGGATTCAGTACTCTCGATCATATCCATACGCTTGGAGAACTAATGAATAGAGCTAAAGAATATGAAATACCGTTAGCATTAATCTTCATAGATTTCGAGAAGGCTTTCGATTCTATATATCCCAAGGCAGTAATAGAGGCTTTGACTAACCAAGGCATTGAAAAACCGTACATAGAGACTTTAGCAAATATATACAGACAAGCAAAAGCTAAGATAAAAATTTATGAAAATAGTCCAGAATTTCCCACTACCAGAGGCGTCCGAAAAGGAGAACCAAAGTAAATTCAAATCCAGGATAACACTCCACTTGATGAAAAAAGCATTCGATCAGTGTATACTAACAATTATGGCATACGGCTGCGAAACTTTGACAGTAAAGAGATATTAGCGAAACTCAAAGTTACTTAACGGTCAATGGAGGTATTCTGGGTATAACAAAGAGAAATCGAAAAAGAATAGAATAGATCAGAGAGAAAACCAAGGTCAGTGATGCAATAGATGGTCCACTAGAATTACACTGTGGTATCCGAGAGACGTCAAGAGACCAAGAAGACGTCAAGAAACCAAGAAGACGTCTAAATTTAATATTAGACAATCGTGGGCAGAAGTGAAGAACGACTATGTAAGGAAGGCTGCACCATAATCGGTAGAATACGTTGAGAATAATGGTGATGATGATAATGATAAATAATTAGTTAATTAATATTAAAATATCATTCTTATTTTACCTGTAAGGCTGCATACTACCAAGAATAGACTTCTCATCTTTGCAGTAAAATCGGGCGTCAGCTGCTGAATTTCTTAAGTTCGTCACTTCAAATGTAATTACAGCCGTTTTACTATTAGGTATAATAAGCTCTGAACTTACTCCTACATCTACTGATAACACAGGTTGAGGAAATATATTATTTGAGCTGTAGTCATTTACATAGGTTAACCGAGAAAAACGATTGCCTATAAAATAAAATAAATATGCATTTTTTTAATTTTTCGAAATATATGTCACATAGAAAACTAAAACTTATTCTGGAGATTACGATAATCTCACAGACTTGAATATCATATAATAAAAGTAAATAAATGTTATACCTTTTCCGTCAGTTCCTTCCACTTGTACTTGGAACGATTTGTGCGTCACATTGGTGAGTTCAATATCTAGCTGTTTGCGTTTGTTGTTTTTTATAAGTAACATGTCCTTCATTATAGTATATTTTAGATTGTTTGACAATATTTGTCCATCATTACTGATAAAACTAATGTTTTCAACTGTTCGTAAATCTCCGGTAAAATCTAATTTCAATATTTTCATTTTGTTTTGAAGTGGATTATCTGTGAAATAGTAAAAATTAATTAGTAAAGGAAATAATATGTTAGCGTTAATGGGTTAAGGGTTTTTGGATATATATACAGGGTGAATTTTTCGTGCGACATCGGTCGATAATTCCATTATGATATAGAATATCCAAAAAACTTCTTTAGAAAAAATGTAGGCAATGATATTCTCCATACTTGGAAAATATGTGGAATTCTACAGGGTGATTAATAACTGCGTGGTATAACAAACATATAATATTTTAAATGGGACACCTTATATATTTTTTCAAATTTGAATTCTTCTCATATTTCTTGTTCTTATAGTATTGGGTTTTGCATTACTACACATATAATTATTTATTTTATACTATTTATTTTAACTATACTTAAAAATTATTTATTTTATATAATAAAGTAAACGATATATTGTAGTTTTTAAATTAAGTTTAATTGAAATCAGTGACAAAAATTTGTATGCAGAGTGAACTACAAAACAAAATTACGATTTTCTCAATTTTTTTTAAATGGATCACCCTATATATTTTATTTTTTAGAAATATTGTATGTATGATATAGCATTCTCTATACCTAAACTCATTACTTTCCGAGATAATTTTAGTTTTGTTCAAATCTTGGAAATACATTCAATTTTTGTAAGAAGAAATAAGTATTGAGTATTGAGTGATCTCTCTCTCTCCAATGGCGCTACAGCCTAAATCGGGCCTTGGCCTCCTCCAAACTATGCCTCCAACCTTGTCGGTCCCGCGCCGATCGTCTCCAGGTTCTCACGTCTAGCAAATTTTGCGCGTCCGCCACTTCATCCTGCCACTTCATCCTTCCATCTTTTCCGTGGCCTTCCTTTTGGTCTTGCGCCCTGCATTTTACTATCAAGAGCTCTTTTCGGCAATCTTTCTGTCCCCATTCTTACTACATGACCAGCCCAGCGGGTTATTGAGCGATAATATAACAATATTCATCATCATCATCATCACTGGCCCGACAACCCTTTTTGGGTCTTGGCCTGTTCCAGGATTCTTCTCCATTCTGATCTGTTTCGTGCTTTTTTTTCTCCAGTTTTTTATTTTTAAGGTTGTTATATCATTTTCTATTTGTTCTAAGTATCTCAGTTTCGGTCTTCCTCTTGTTCTTTTTCCTACTGGCATCTGTTTGAATATTTTGTTTGGTATTTCGCCTTCTTCCATTCTTTCTACATGTCCTATCCAACGCAGCCGTCCTATTTTAATGAATGTTATAATATCCGGATACTGGTATATTTTGTATAGTTCAGAGTTGTATCTTCATCGCCATATTCCGTTTTCTTTTGTGCCATTATATATGTGTCGCAAGATTTTTCTTTCGAAGGTGGCCAACAACGTTTCCTCTCTTTTAGTGAGTGTCCAGGTTTCTTAGCCATATGTGAGTACCGGTCTTATTAGGGTTTTATATATTTGGCATTTTGTTTTTCTTGCGACGTTATCTGATCTTAGTTGCCTAATTAAGCCATGGTAACATTTATTTGCAATAAATATTCGCCTCTTCACTTCCTCCGTAACGTCATTATCAGACGTGACTAGGGATCCCAAGTATATAAAGTTTTTTAGCCCCTCTATGTTGTATTCTCCTATTGTTATATTTTGTGGCTGCCTTATTTCTGCGTTTTTACTTACCTGCATATATTTTGTTTTGGTCTGATTGATTTTAAGACCACTATTTTGTGCAGCTCGTTCTATATGGTTGTATGCCTCTATCATTTCTATTCTTGATCTTGCGATTATGTCAACATCATCTGCAAATTCTAGTATTTGCACGCTTTTATTAATGATTGTTCCTGGTGTATTGACTGTTGTGTCCCTCAGTATTTTCTCGAGTACGGTGTTGAACAAGATGTATGATAGAGCGTCTCCCTGGCGTAGTCCCTTTTTCACATCTATTGTTTCCGTTAATTCATTTTGTATCCGGATTCTACTTTCTACTTTTAGAGATTCTTTTATCAGTTCTATTAGTTGTGTTGGTATATTAAATTCTTTCATTGCTTTTATTAAGAATTCTCGGTTTATATTGTCATATGCGTTTTCAAAGTCTATGAAGAGATGATGTGTGTCGATGTTATATTCACTTGTTTTTTCGAGGATCTGTCTCATAACAAATATCTGGTCTATTGTTGACTTCTGTCTACAGAAGCCACTTTGGGATTTGCCAACTATTTTTTCAGCGTGTGGTCTAAGTCTTTCATAAATGACGTTGGACATTATTTTGTATGCTGCATTCAGCAGCGTGATTCCACGGTAGTTTCCACATTCTAACTGATTTCATTTTTTATGTAATGGTACAATAATACCGCTATTCCACTCCGTTGGTAGCTGTTTATTCGACCATATCTTTGTTATCAATTCATGTATTGTTTTTTGTAGTGCGTCTCCTCCTTCCTTCAGTAACTGCGATGCTATTTGATCCGATCCCTGTGCTTTATTGTTCTTTAATTTGTCTACTGCTGCTCTAATCTCGGCTATTGTTGGTGGAGTCTTTTCTCTGTTGTCTGCTTGGTCTAATGGTATGTCAGGGTTCGTCTCTCGCCGATCTCCTTCAAACTTTTCCGTAAAATGTTCTGTCCATCTACTTAGTATCTCTTGCTGTTCTGTCAATATATTACCTTCCTTATCTCTACACATCGTTGTTCTCGGTTCAATATAACAATATTATTTTTATTCAATTAGTAACTAACAAAAAATATAAACCATAATAATATGTAATGAATGTAACAATTAATATGATATTAAGGAAATAAGTCTAAAGTAAATGTTCAAAATGTCCACCTTTAAAGTCTATACAAGTTTGTAACGGATATTCGAATGACCGAGCTGTTAAAATCTAAATGACCTGACGACGGATCTGTCGTCTTTGTAACGACGCAAGCATAGCTTGGCGACAGCTTGTCGCTAAGGGAAGATAAGTAAGAAGTCCCGTTACTTCTTAACGGAAAGATGGTAAAACCAACCCTCCTCCGGCAAACGGCAAAAGCATTCTGTTTCAATTCATCGAAGTAACAACATGTAGTATAATATTATAATATTAATATATTTGTAATATTTTTTATTTTCATTACAAACAATTAAGTTTTTTCATATTATAACGTTTACATAGAAGTATTAAATAGTTTAATTTACGGTCTTGTGTTCCTTACTAAAACCACGGGAAGTCCAAATAATATTTAGCAACAAGTAACTGGAAGAATTCAAGATTTCCGTTTTCCACTGAACAGTTACACAACATACTGGTCCTTCGATTTGGATGCTTGCTGCTTTGGAAATACGAAATATCAAAGGTTAGTGCTTTTCCTTTTACCTTTATTTCATTTTTTACATTTTCACATGAGATTTACATTTGATTTGTTTCAATTCGGTGGAAAACTACTTCTATCTTAATTGTTTGTTATTACTCACTATTTTGTACAACATACGAAACATTTATTTGATTATTTTACTTGGTGTAAACGCGGTGGTGTACTATTACAGGGTTTTATTCCTTATTTTACATTTAAAAATAACTAATTTGATTTGTTTTAAAATAATTTCTGCATTCTTACACTACATCACTGAACATATATATTTTTACGTCCTATTTGGATGTATTTACTATAATTTGCTATAATTTACACTTTTGGGTTCTATAACCAATACGGTTCGTCATTTGCGTAATCGTAATCACACCTTATCGTCATTTCTACATCCTTTCTGGATATATTTGACATATTTTCTTAATTTACAACTTCTGGGTACTATTTACCAACCGATTCGGCTTTCCAACGATTCGGGCACGCTTTATAACTAAATAAAGCTACATCTAAATCACTTTAATCATTTACACATTTTCTGTGCTATTTTATTACAGCAATTTTATTATTTTATATTTTTTAAGCACAAAAAATTTACATTTAGTTACATTTTCATTTAACACACAAGTTATAATACTTAACATTGTACCTTACTTATTTTACATTTAATAAATTTACTTGTCACTATGGCTGAAGCTGCTGATAATGCTAAAATTAAACGCACTTCAATTAAGGGCACTTTAACTCGTTTCTCGAATTATTTTAACTCTGTCAAAGAGTTACCTGCAACTGAAATTAACTTTAGGGATTTACAGTTACGCCTTGAGAAAGTTGAGAAGCTCTATGACGATTTTGATAATGTTCAATCAATTATTGAGGCTGCTGACCCAAACTATACTACAAATGCATCCACTATTCATGACAAGGAACGAGCATCTTTTGAAAATCCATTCTTTTCTATCACTGGCCTAGCTAGAGAACTTCTTGCCAAACTTTCGACTCCTCCTGCTGGTCAGATATTCCAATCATCTACACCTTCCACAAGTGAAGGTAACATTTCTCAACAAAATATACGTTTACCTACCATTAATTTACCTTCGTTTGAAGGCGACTACGACACCTGGTTATTTTTTCGAGACACTTTCAACTCTATCATCCACACAAATTCCGAACTTTCGAACATACAAAAATTTCACTATTTGAGACTATCCTTGAAGGGCATTGCTGCAGACACAATACGCAATTTAGATATTTCTGATGCAACATATGCCACAGCATGGTCACTTTTAAGGGAAAGGTTTGAAAATAAACCACTTCTGGTTAATAACCACATCAAAAAGCTCTTCAATTTACCCAACATTTCTAGAAACTCACATAATGATTTGCGAGCCTTATTAGACGGTTTACAACGACATCTACGATCTCTTGAATCTTTACAAATAGACATTACAGGTTGGGATCCTCTTATTATCTACTTAGTCACTACAAAATTGGACAACACATCTCATCGCGAATGGGAACAATCGTTGAAAGATAACGCTACAAATTTACCCACATTAAATGAGCTCACAGAATTCTTAAAAGGAAAATGTAGAGTTCTGGAATCTCTTAATAATCACGATGAAAAACTCCGCACCAAAGCAAAATCTTTTGTATCTACGAACAATAACAGCAACACTTTAAATTGTTCATTATGTTCACAAAATCATCTTATTTATTCGTGTCCTAATTTTAGCAAATTGCAGCCAACCTCTCGCTTAAACGAAGCAAAACGTTTAAAACTTTGCATCAATTGTTTACGTTCTGGACATCCTACTAAAAACTGCAAATCTTCTGGCTGTCGCAAATGTGGCAAACCTCATCATACGCTTTTGCATTTTCATAATTCTATTCAGAACACTCCAAATTTGGAAGCATCATCTTCTCAAACACCTTCTAATCAAACTACAAACTCCTTAACAACTCACAACCATTTTGCTAGTTCGTCGCAAATTTTACTGTCTACTGTTTTAATTAAGGTCTTTGACTCCAAAGGTAACATGCATGAAGCTCGTGCACTGTTGGACAGTGGTTCGGAAAGTAATTTTATTACTCAACGGTTACTTAATACTTTAAAATTACCCACAACTGCAATTGATTTTTCTGTCTATGGCATAAATCAAACAAATTCTGTGGTTCATCTTAAAACTTCTCTTACCTTCAAATCAAATACAATCAACTTTACACGTACAATTTCTTGTTTAGTGATGCCTGAAATAACTGGAAGACTGCCTTCAGTCACACTAAACAGGGAATCTCTAAACATTCCCTCTAATGTTACATTAGCCGATCCACACTTTAACGTTTCGTCTACTATAGACATTTTAATCGGTGCAGACACATTTTGGGATCTCTTATGCGTTGGTCAAATTAAGCTATCACATGGTCAACCAATTTTACACAAAACCAAGCTTGGCTGGATTGTATCCGGTCCTATACCTTTTCTTTCTCGTAACAAAACAAATTGTCACTTTTCTAGCAACAGAAATCTCGAAAATCAGTTACAGAAATTCTGGGAACTTGAAGAATTTCCAAGAACCAAGTTCTTTTCTGAAGAAGAACTTCAATGTGAGAAACACTTTAAAGAAACTACTTCCTTTGATTCTACAGGCAGATTCATTGTCTCTCTTCCTTTAAAGTTACCTCTATCAAATCTTGGTAATTCAGAGATTTCAGCTACCAAACGTTTTTTCTCTTTGGAAAAGAAATTAAACTCTAACCCAACTTTGAAAGCAGATTACATTCAATTCATCAGTGAATACTCATCATTAAATCATATGTCTAAACTTCCTCCAAATTTAGTATCTCATCCAGACTTCTTTCTTCCTCATCATTGCGTTTACAAAGGTAACAAGATTCGTGTCGTATTTGACGGATCTGCTAAAACTGACACTGGCTTTTCGTTGAACGATATACTTATGGTAGGTCCTACACTACAAGACGATCTTTTTACTATTATTTTACGTTTTCGAAAACACAAATTTGCTTTAACTGCTGATATCGTTAAAATGTATCGACAAATTCTTATAAAGGAAAATCAGCGTTGTTTACAAAAAATATTGTGGCGATCTGATCCAAATTCATCTATTGAGACTTATACTCTAAATACTGTAACTTATGGCACTGCTTCCGCCAGCTTTTTAGCAACGCGATGTGTGCAAGAAGTAGCTCACATTTACTCTGACAAATTTCCTGATATTTCGTCTATCATTTTACGCGATTTTTACGTGGACGATCTCCATACCGGTGCTTCCACCTTAGAGGAACTTAAACGTATTCAATCTTTAACCACTGAATTACTTTCAAAACATGGCTTTCATTTAAGTAAATGGAAATCAAATTCAACCGAATTAAAAATCGATAATATGGATAATACTCCTTTGGACATAGGTTCCAATGAAACTGTCAAAACATTGGGTCTATTTTGGAATCCCAAATTAGACGTTTTATTCTTTAATGTTCAACCTACTGCAAACAATTCTAGGATTACTAAGAGACACATTCTTTCGGCAATTTCGAAGATATTTGATCCTCTTGGTCTCTTAGCAGCAGTTACAATAACCGCTAAGATCATTCTACAAGACTTATGGCGTCTAAAAATTTCCTGGGATGAAGTTGTACCCATGGATATTCATACAAAATGGTCAAATTATCAATCCCAATTAGTCAATCTTAATAAATTACAATTCCCTAGATATATTACTGTTTCAAATTTTACATCCATACAATTACATGGATTTTCCGATGCGTCTACTGCAGCATATGGTGCTTGTATTTTTATTCGTTCCTTAGATGCTCAAGGAAATATAAGTTGTTATTTACTCTGTGCCAAAACCAGGGTAGCTCCTTTGAAACATATTCTTACAGTTCCCCGACTTGAACTTTCTGGAGCCCTACTCCTATCTGAATTGGTGGACAAAGTAAAGCAATCACTACAAATTAATTTTGATGAAATTGTTTATTGGTGTGATTCCAACATTGTTCTAGCATGGATCAATACATCTCCCAACTTGTTAAAACCTTTCGTTGCGAACAGGATTTCACAGATTCAATCGTTGACTAATTCTAATTCCTGGAGATATATAAACACACAGGAAAATCCTGCAGATTTATTATCACGTGGTATTTCACCTACGGCACTACAAAATTCCGATCTATGGTTTCATGGCCCTCCATGGCTTTCATTGTCTGAAAATTTCTGGCCTCATCAACCCTTCAAACAGGTTAAAATTCCTGAACTTCGATCTTCTGTTAATCTATCCGTAAGAATTTGCATGAATCTCGACATTATTTACAAAATTTCTTCCTTAACTAAATTACAACGAATTGTAGCCTACATATTACGTTTCTGCAAAAATTCCAGGCTAACCATGCCAGAAAGAACCTTCACCAATTTAACATGTGAAGAAATTGCCTGTTCTCTGATTTGTCTTATTCGCATTGTGCAAAATCAGTCTTTTTCTGATGATTTCACACATCTCAAAAAGCATGGCAAGGTCGATCATAAAAGCAAACTTCTCACCCTGAATCCTTTTCTTGATCAAGATGACATAATTCGAGTTGGTGGAAGAATTCACAACGCTGACATCTCATACGAGAGAAAGCATCCCATCGTAATTCCACAAAAACATCATTTTACAGACATACTTGTACGGCATGAACACATGAAATTACAGCATGCTGGTCCACAGCTACTTTTATCTTCCTTGCGAGAGAAATATTGGCCTCTCAATGGACGCTATGTCGTTAGAAAGGTTGTGAGAAACTGCATCACATGTTTCAAGGCAGCTCCAAAACTCGAAACTTATTTAATGGGTAATCTACCTTCTTCACGTCTTACTCCTTCACGACCCTTTACCCACTCGGGACTTGATTATGCTGGACCTTTTCTTTTAAAGGACCGTCTTACGAGGAACTACAAGACTATTAAGGGTTATGTAGCACTTTTTATTTGTCTGGCCACAAAGGCTATACACTTGGAGGTTGTGAGTAGTCTGACTACGGAATGCTTTATAGCAGCTTTAAGACGCTTTACTTCTCGACGGGGTAAATGCGCTTCTATTCTTTCCGATAACGGGAGCACATTTAAAGGTGCCAACAATGAACTTTCCAACTTTCTCAAGACTAACAATTCTGCCATACATGACAGACTCTCTTCTGAGGGTATCGATTGGAAATTCATTCCGCCGCGTTCACCTCATTTTGGTGGTATCTGGGAAGCAGGGGTAAAATCGGTAAAATACCATCTTAAACGAGTAATTAGCAATACGGTTCTCTCCTATGAGGAGTTTTCCACTGTTTTGATTCAAATTGAAGCAATTCTCAATTCCAGACCTCTTTTTCCTATGTCTAATGACCCCTCAGACCTACTTCCTCTCACACCTGCACATTTTCTGGTTGGATCACCTCTCACATCAGTTCCTGACCGCAATCTGTTAGATGTTATGGAAAACAGGTTGAGCAGATTTCAAAGGGTGCAGCAAATGGTGCAATGTTATTGGACACGATGGTCCAAAGAATACGTCTCTTCTCTTCAGCAACGCGTCAAGTGGAAGAAACAATGCAGTTCCCTTCTCAAGATTGGTTCCCTAGTACTTGTTAAAGAAGATGGACTGGAACCTCTTAGATGGACCTTAGGTAGAGTAATTGACATCCATGCCGGCAGTGACGGAATTGTGCGTAGTGTAACGCTAAAAACAAACTCTGGCGTATACAAACGTCCGGTTGTGAAGTTATGTGTACTACCGAACGAAAATCAACTTTAGTTTTTCATATTGACTTTTGGACATTATATATTTGAGTTTTTTGAACCCCCTTATGGCGTTCAAAGGGGGCGGCTTATGTTAAAATCTAAATGACCTGACGACGGATCTGTCGTCTTTGTAACGACGCAAGCATAGCTTGGCGACAGCTTGTCGCTAAGGGAAGATAAGTAAGAAGTCCCGTTACTTCTTAACGGAAAGATGGTAAAACCAACCCTCCTCCGGCAAACGGCAAAAGCATTCTGTTTCAATTCATCGAAGTAACAACATGTAGTATAATATTATAATATTAATATATTTGTAATATTTTTTATTTTCATTACAAACAATTAAGTTTTTTCATATTATAACGTTTACATAGAAGTATTAAATAGTTTAATTTACGGTCTTGTGTTCCTTACTAAAACCACGGGAAGTCCAAATAATATTTAGCAACAAGTAACTGGAAGAATTCAAGATTTCCGTTTTCCACTGAACAGTTACACAACACGAGCCACATTTCTTAACATTTGTAAGTCAATTTTATTAAAAGCTCGTTTGACTATGAGTGTTGGCAAAATAGGGATTGTTTTGTAGTTCACCTTGTATACAAATTTTAGTCAATGATTTAAATTAAACTTAATTTAAAAACTACAATATAATGTTTACATTATTATATAAAATAAATAATTGTTTATGCATTACTTCTTTATAAACATGGTGTTGATTTCATAGGGATTTAAAAATAAAAATGGCCATAACTTATATCAAACAATCATTATGAGAGGAGTATAAACATGAAAAAATATATAGGGTGTCCCATTTAACAAATTGTATGTTTGCTATACCACGTAATTATTAATCACCCTGTAGAATTCCACATATTTTCCAAGTATGGAGAATATCATTGCCTACATTTTTTCTAAATAAGTTTTTTGGATATCTTGTACCACAATGGAATTATCGACCGATGACGCTCTAAAAACTCACTCTGTATATATATATATATATATATATATATATATATATATATATATTATATATATATACACATGTATATATATACACCCTGTATATATATACACCCCGTATATATATATATATATAATATATATATATATATATATATATATATATATATATATATATATATATATATATATATATATATATATACACCCTGTGTATTCCACATAAGATATTTACTACTACTACTACTACTACTAAGGATTTCCACAGTTTTCACTGTCTTCCTTCACTCAACCGTTTTCTCCAATTTTCCCTGTCATTCCAGTCTCCATCTCGCAGGGTTCTTTTCTCCATAGCCTCGTCGATTTCATCTCTGAATGACCTTCGGGGTCTTCCTCTCTTTCTTCTTCCAATCGGGCTCCATTCTGTGATTTTGTTTATCCAGCGTCCTCTGTCCGCTCTTCTGACGTGGCCGTACCAGGATAGTCTCTTCTCCTCTATATAGTCGATTGTGTCTGATTGCACTCCCATTCTCCGCTTAATCTCTGCGTTTTCAATTCTGTCTCTTTTTGTAAGTCTACAGCTTCTCCTCAGGAACTCCATTTCTACTGCTCTTATTCTACCTCTATTTCTCTTGTTTATTGTCCAGTTTTCGGACCCATATGTCAGGATACTTCTTGTCAGGGTATTATATATTCTCTTTTTTGTCTTTATCGTAATGTTCTTATCCCACAACACTGAGTTTAGTTGTCTTATACAGTTTCTTGTTTGTCTCAGTCTGTTGTTTATATCTTCTTCTGTTGTTCCCTGGTTCGATATTATGGTTCCTAAATACTTGAATTTATTTGTCTTCCCTCGTCTATCTCTAGGTTTCTCATATCCTTGTTTTCTGTTGTTAGGTATTCGGTTTTCTCTAAGTTTATTTTCATTCCGTTGTTTTTATATTCTCCTTCTAGTTTTCTGAGCATAAAGCTGAGATCTTCTTCATCTTGTGCGATGACTACTTGATCGTCGGCAAAACTTAAGGTATATAGGTATTCGTCTCTTACTGGTATGCCCATTCCTTCGCACTTTCTCCTCCATGGTTTGAGTGTCTTTTCCAAGAATATTTTAAACAGAGTAGGGGACGTAGCACAGCCTTGTAGAAGTCCTTTTGTCGTCTTAAATGGATTGTAGGCTTTATTTCCACATTTAATAGCTTTAATAGCTTTAATAGCTATTAAATGTAGCTACATAAGATATTTGCCAACGGTAATTGGATTAGCCCAAGTCACAGTACTATTTAAAAAATTGTTTTCGCCAACTTTCATTGAGGAGTAGGTACGATGAAAAAGATGATGAAGTAATTAAGGAATTTAAGTTATTTTAGAAACCAATGAAATTATATTCGTTAAAAATGTGATGTTTGTTTTACTCAGATTTTACATACAGCCCTCGTAATATTCTCGAAACACCGACTTTTTTGACAAACCAGTCAGTGTTGTGTTTATCTAATAAAATAACATTGCACCGAAAATAAGTCGTCAATATTTAGAGTAGGTATATTATTATATTTTCAGATAAAAACTTTATCTGAAAATTAAGTTGCGTATATATATAATATTTAGATTAATTTGAAATAAGAAAGTTACGTCAGGGTTAAATTTTTATTGAAATTATGTAAAATTGTTAATATAAAGGTCATGTCTTTAAAAATCAGAGACGTATTTGGTAATAAATATGTGATTGTGATAGTGTACTTTATACTTCTTCTTAACATGCCATACACCAAAGTGCGTAGGCGACTATCTCATTACTAGAATTCTGTTCTTGGCGGCGTGACACAGCTGGCCTGTATTGTGTATTCCTGTCCATTCTTTAATATTCCTTAACCAAGATAATTGTTTGCGGCCGGCTCCTCTCCTACCTTCGATCTTCCCTTGTAGGATTAACTGTGGTATTTCATATTTTGCTCCTCTCAATATGTGCCCAAGGTAACCAATCTTGCGTTTTTTAATTAATTCATCTCTTTCCACGCCGGCTCTCTTAAGGACGTCATCGTTTCGAACTCTATCCACCCAAGGTATGCGCATCATTCTTCTCAATGACCACATTTCAAATGCTTCAAGTTTGTTGATAGATGTTTTTTTCAAAGTCCACGTTTACATGCCATAAAGCAAGATGGACCATATGTAGCACTTGACCATTCTGTAGCGTATTTCGAAATTTAGGTTTTGATTACATAGGAGCGGTCTGAATTTCACAAAAGCTTGTCTTGCCATTTGTATTCTGGGTACACTGTACTTTATACAGTGTACCCTAATGTACTTTTGCTTCAGCTTTATTATTATTTAATAAACAAATGCTTTTGATAAATTTGGTGACAACAATATGGAATAAACAAAATATACAACATATTTAACGTCATTTTTTACTTATAAACAATGTAAGATCGCTATTTGATTTTAAATACTAAAAGTGAAGAGTGGTAAATTATAGGGAAAAGTGACACAATTTTACTGAAAAAGCTGAGAGTTTGTAAAATTATTTTTGTTAATTTGTTACTTAATTATTGCAAAAACAGCTTCAAGAGCCGATTTTTTGAAAATAATTAGTAACTTTTCTAAAAATGCACAAAAAACTTTAATTTCGCTTGATAATAGGAACAATGTCATGTATATTCAGCTATACAAATTTCAAGAAGTTTCACTTAACAGTTTGTTTATCCCAGAAAGCTTTTATATACAACGATATTATGCGTAAACTATTAGGTCTACATGAATTCTGAAAACACCAAATTGAAGAGAAAGGCTTATTTTATCAAGTTAAATCGTTCAACAATTAAACATTTTTTTATAATTACTTTTCTTGGCTGAAAAACATTACAAATGTCTTTTAAACAAATGAATTGTTATAAACTTTGTATAATTATAAATAAAATAGTAAAATTAAGTATGTAAATTGTAATGTTAATTATACAGTGAGAACGTAAATGTTGGAATAAATTCGTTAAACGCTTGATTTAGTCATTGAGCAAAAAAAAACTCAGAAAGGTTATGTGACCTGAGCGACGAAAGAAAAATATGACATTCGTATACAAAAAGATGCGCTCCTTTCGATACTACTGTCAAAATAAGGTATTACCATTAAAAAAATGATAATGACGTCATCAAAAATATGAGTTTAGCAAAAAATGTCTAACTGAAAATAAAATCGACTCAGGTCTAAAGGTGGTGGCAATACCCGTTGTTAAGGACTTCTGGCTGACACTTGTCCTCTGTGGACGTGGACTATAATTTCAGTGATTTTTTAGATGGGCTTGTCTGTATTTTCAATAAGGCATTTCCTTTAATTACAATTAAGTCAAAACGTTACAAACCCTGGACTACCAAAGGTATCCACATATCAGCTAAGAATATGCGTTCACTATTGTACATCAAGAAATTTACTACCAATTTCTTTGTCACTGAATATATCTCCAAGTACAGAGGAATCTATCCAAAACTTATCAAAACAGCTAAAAAAATGTACTATCAAAATCATCTGGGAAGCTCTAAAAATGTTGCAGGAGAAACTATTTCCTATCTCCCCAATTCAAAAAAGGTCTCGAATTCATTCTTTATAAGACCATTTGATAAATTTGAACTAATCGAAACAATCAGTAGTATCAAAAGCAAATCTTCCTGTAGTAATGATGGACTATCCATAAAAATTTTCTTAAATCTTCCAAAAAATGTGTAGGAAATCGTGGTCTCGCTAATTAATGATTACTTTGAAAAAGGTATATTTCCAGAGTGCCTAAAGACAGACAATATTATTCCTCTTCATAAAGGTGATGAAAAATCGAATGTCTGCAAATATAGACCTGTTACCTTACTACCGGTCCTATCTAAAATTATTGAGAGACTTATAAATGACTTAAGTCCTTTCCACTATTCCACCAGAAATTCAACCTTTGATGTGTATTTACCGATCCCCTCCACTGAGTTAGTAAAGAAATCTATATATTATTATATTCGGCAAAAAAATTATACAACCATCTCCTTGTGAACTTAAATCTACAACTTCTTTCTTTAAATTCCGAAAATGGCAAAAGCCTATCTATCTGAAAGAGCATAATATTCAGTGGAGTTTCTTAACGAATAACCAAGAAATTACAGCACGTTTATGTACAAGTAACTAAAGTAGTTTTATATATACAGTGTGTCTGTAAAGTATGGAATAAATTCGATATTTCCTAAATGAAAATCCTTTTTAAAAAAATCTAAAACACGTCGATTTTTAAATTTAATGTTCTACAATTTACAATAAAATTTTATTATACAAGATGATACACATTACAGTGATGACGTCATCGTCTCTTTTTTTAAATGTAACACCCTGTATTTTAGGACATTTTTAGATCGATAAAAATGAGCTGATTTCAAAAAAGTATAATACTCGGGTCTAATAGATATAATTTGAAAGAAATGCGCTTAAAAAATAAATTATTTATTATCAATTGCAAAAAAGTAGCCTACAGTCTGTCCCAAACCCTTCTTTCAGTGCGTCACTAATTTTGACGTCATATAGGATTTTAAGAATGTCGAGAATTATTGCATGACATTTTAGTTAAATTTGACAGTTGTAGGATCGTAATCTCTCTTTTTCTAATTGAAAATAATTTAATAATTTTAATATTAGTCTTTGTTCTTTCTCGATATATTTAAAATATTTTTATGACAATAAATACAAAATTAAATTTTCACTGTAAAATGTCTGATAATACTAACCTGGAATGACAATTATCATTTTATCAGTTGACATTGTGAAAGTACTGTCACCATCGAGACAATCTGCGTCAAATTATATTTATGCGCATAGTTGATTGGATATCTATTTAGCGTATTCTAAACTCCAACCAATTATACATCCGTAAGCAGAATTAGCTTTACGATAAATAATTTTCTAATTTCTATGTATAATAATCACAGATACACGTTTTTTTCTGTCACTTCTAGCTTAATGTGTTAGAGAGAATTCGATCAACTATGACGAACTGAAAGAAGGGTTTGGGACGAAATATACTTCTAGTTTTTGGTAAACTGTAATTATTTTTAGTAACGTTCAATAACAATTAAGTAGTACAATAATTGTATTAATTCGTGAATGTTATTATTGCTTAGAATTAATTGTAAGTAGAAATGAATTTGAGTGTAAAGTAAAGAATTGAAATACTCATGATGATTGGGTATGGAGACAAATCGCGACCTCAGATGGAAGTGTGTAATTTATATAATGATAAATATCCAAAATTACCTATCACGCAGTCAACAGTAAGTAAGATTGAAAATAAATTTCGAGAAACTGGTACGGTTGAAAATGTACGCAAATCAGGGTTCTGATTATATTTCATTTCGATGTCGAAATGTAAAAGCCACTACGCCATGACAGTCGCAATCGCTAGCGATTCTCATTCATTTCGATTGTAGTTAAAACTGGGGATATTTACTTTATCATTTTGACACTGCTGAAAATTTGGGTTGGCCGTGTTGTTTATTGGCTTCACGCTGCACTGCAGCACTACGCTTGTTGAATGTTTGTTTTGTTTACGTTACGTGAACGTCTTTTTTTTCTTGTTTGAATTGTTAAATCATAAATAGTGGCCATTCTCAATTATATTTTGAATTGAAAGAAAAGATGACAAGAAAAAAAAGATTTGACTTAGTGGTTATATTTTGATATATTTTTAAATTTACTGCAGCTTAGTAATACTAATCCTAAACATTTTGGCTATCCTAGAGGCATAAACACCTTCTGCCAAATATGGTTCTAATACCCTTATTAAATAATTTGCAGCTTGTTTATTAAGTCGGAATTGCTGCCTAAATTGAGCATCACTTAGTGAAAAAGAATTTTGAGTATCCCGTAACATTCTTCTTATCCTCGGTTGTGAGCGTCGGATATCTATTCTCTCTATTAGCCATATTAATACTTTTTGCCCTCAGTTTTCCTTGCAAGGATCAAAACCATCGAGCAAAAAGACAATGCTCGATGATCAAAACACAACACCGCCTACCTAAAGTCATGTCAGATTAATTTCGACTCGAAATGAAATTTCAACCACTTTCTTGACGTTGAAATTAATTTCGATAAATCGAAAATTAGTGACGTCGTTTGGTTAGTTCAGCTGAAATCCACAAGGTTCGCAAAGTCGCATTCCGACGTCGCCATATTAATTTCGACATGTTTTGAGTCGAAATCTCAATTAGAATCAGGGCCCAGGTCGTCCCTCTGTAAATTATGTTACAACATTAGATGTTCTACTTGCTTTTGAAGAAGATGCGCACACTTCTGTTCGTAAGGTTAGTAGTCATCTTGATGTTTGCAAAACAACGGTACACAAAGTACGTAAAAGTAAGTAAAGTAAGTAAAATGCACAGTTGTACAGGAATTAAACGAGGATGATCAGATAAAAGAATACAATTTTGCGAAATAATGATGGATAACAGCCACCGAAACCGTCTCTTGGTTCAAAATATTATTTTTTCTGATGAGGCTACATTCAAATTAAATGGCGAGGTCAACCGTCAGAATTGTAGATACTGGGCAAAAGAAAACTCCAACTGGATGCGGGAACACCATACACAATACCCGCAAAAGGTAAACGTAAGGGCTGGCATTATAAGAAATAAAATCATTGGACCCTACTATTTCGAGGGTAATTTAAACGGGCCAGCATACCTTCAGTTTTTAAGTGGGTATCTCGTACCTACTTTAGTTAATTTATTCCCCAGTACACTTAATCTTGAAGGTTTTGATAAAAGTTTATGGTTTCAACACGATGGTGCGCCTCCGCATTATGCGTTAGATGTTCGAAGGTACCTAAACGAAATTTTTTCGAACAGATGGATTGGAAGAGGTGGACATATTGAATGGCCAGCGAGGTCGCCAGACCTTAATCCTTTGGATTATTTTATGTGGGGTCATTTAAAGAATGTTGTTTATAAAACGAAACCTGCAAATATTGGAGACTTAAAAACAAGAATTCGTAAAGTAATAAACAATATTTCTCAAGAAAGCATAAACAAGGTTCTACAAGAATTTGTACAACGTTTGGGTTACTGTCAAATACAACAAGGGCTACAATTCGAACATTTAAGATTGTTTAAGTCATGTATTAATTACTGGATTACTTTTAAGTTATTTATAATAATTTATTTATAATTTATTAATATTATAAATCAATAAAAATTAATTTTCTAAGCGCATATCTTTCAAATTATATCCGTTAGACCCCCAGTATTATACTTTTTTGGAACCAGCTCATTGTTATCGATCTAAAAATGTCCTAAAGTACAGGGAGTTACATTTAAAAAAAGAGCCGATGACGTCATCACTGTAATGTGTATCACCTTGTATAATGAAATTTTGTTGTAAAATGTAGAACATTAAATATTTAAAAATCGACGTGTTTTAGATTTTTTTAAGGCTTTTCATTTAGGAAATATCGAATTTATTCCATACGTTACGGACATACTGTATTTGGGTATCACATGCAGCAACTTAAACTTATTAGTTCGTGTAAGATTTTATTATATTTTAGTTTGTAATATTGACTATTTATGTAATTTCAGTAAATTTTAAATTGTTATTGTTATTTTTCTGGCTTTTTCTAAGCTTTGTTTAGATAAAAAATTTAACGTTTATATATATATATATATATATATATATATATATATATATATATATATATATATATATATATACATATTTAAATTTATCGACGAAAACAATTTTTTTACATCACGCAAGATTACATTTTGTTAAGATCAGTGTAGGTTTCGACTATTAGCCTAGTTCACCTCTGATAATTATGTTTATATGACGTACTGTTCAAAGACTATAAACTTGCTATTACCGGGCATTTCCTACAAAAACATCAGTAGTGTGTTGGTATTGAAAGATATATGTACAAAATAATTCAATAGTGAATATAGTTTTTATTGTTAAAGAAAAAACGGTGAATCTATTCTAAACCAAGAATGTCAAGGGTAAGGAAACATTATAAGTTTATTTTTAAAAAGACGCGTGGAATCATGACCACAGTTGCTTATATTTTGGAATAGGTTTATTAAATTTGTGGGAAACAAACAATGCAGAGAGCGATGTTCCGTAAAACAACTTTGGGTAGTGTCTACCGTCTACACTCTACGTGGGATTACTTCATTAATATTTATCTTTGAATATCTAACATATAAGTACAATATTTTGACAAGTTTTTAAACAATCACAATTGGGAAATATTCAATATTTTCCTGATTTCACGATCATTTATCTTTTATAGAAAGTTTCCCTATTCGTTTAAATTACATATATTTATGTTTAAGGAAGTAAAAACCCTATTTAACTAAAAATCTTGTCTGGGAGTCTTTTATTCTTTGTATGTGGCGTGCTTATCTCCATCTTACTTATCTTACTAGCGTCATAATGCATTATGGAAGATACAATACTCGTTTTTCTATGTTGTTAGTGAATAACCTTTAAATAAATCTTCATATTATGTAGCCTATTCTTTATCACAGCTTTTCATCTAAACATGTTTTATTACCACCAATGGTTTTAAGTTATCGTGTTATAAGAAAATAATTTGGCCTTCTTTCATTTAATGTATTGTCAACACTAAAATTGAATTTTTTACCTTCATAATATTCTTAATATTTACCATTGTTTGTCATTTCAGAGTTGTGAACCCCTAACCTCTATAAATTTTTGGGTTTATAATTATTATCGTGAACAATAACTTTTGGACAATATTGTTATTCGTTTTATTATTTATTGTTGCTATTGCTATTCGATAACAACTTGGTTATACATTGTCGCACAATTTTTTAAAATCATCTTTTTTTGAAAACGATTTCCGGAGTGGAAATTTAGTTATTTAAAAATGTGATTTTCATTACAATTAATAATTGTGTCTTAATCTCATATAAACATAGTGTATTTAGTGCATACAAAATACATTACAGGGTACTTGGAAGACAGACCAATTAAGTTAGGTCTTTTTTTTACTCCACACAACTGTATAGACTGGTTTGTCAGTTGAAATGTGTATGAGATAATACAAAAAGTCTCTCATCTAGGGATTCATCAATTATTGTTTAGCGGAAATATTTTTATATAAACAATCAAAATGTCGAAACTCATTATTTTGCTCATAACTTAAAAACTTTTCTACTTAATTTAACGTCAATAGATAACTTTGTCAGAAAAAAGAGATACACAAAATAAGATATGCTAAATTAAAATCGGATAATGAACAAAAAAGTTATTGCAAAATGAACAACAAAATCGCAGTTTTTGAATATCGTTAATAACTTTTTTCTTATTTATTAAAATTTGTTTAAATGTACTTCAACTTAAGGGCCGTATAGTATTTGAATTGTGTGCAAAAGATGCTGTGTTTAAATTGTGTGCAAGAGCTTCTAAGAGGTAAGTCTTGCAATCAGGAAAAATATGTAGTATTTTTTTTTCAAGACGGCGCTTTAGCACACAAATTACAATAATGAAGTTAGGGAATATCTTTTCGGATAACACCTGGACGTTGCATCGTAAGGGTCCTTGTGCGGTTATTTCTTAGCTAACGAGAGGTTCACACCTTAACTGGACTTTTGCTTCTAGGGTTTTATAAAAGATGAGGTTTATTATGTTGCAAGTATCGAGAAGAAGAACTTGGGAATAGAATAATTGAAGCTGCAAATCGATCTCGTGAGAAACCGATTATATTTTTACTATGCATTAACATTACATTCGGTTTTTTTCAAACGGCTTTTAAAATCTGCATTTAAGAAATTGGAGGCTTTTTCAGGACTTGGAGCCTACTCATACATAACTACTCATAACTTTTGAAACATAATGAAAAAAGACCACATCTCGATAGCATACAGCTTATCGAAAAAGTACTACCGGACAAGTACTTTCAAAAATATTTTTTTAAACAAATTGGGCCACAATAATTTATTTGTCATGTACACAAACATTTGAGGGTTTAGATTATCACAACTCCCATAAAATTTGTATAGTGTTCCATTTTTTTAAGATGCTCTTTCTACAAAAAACCAATTATCCATTTTCATTTCGTAACGTGAAAGGATTATAACTTTTTTTGTGCATATCTGTAGTACTAAGGTACGTTCAGTTCAATCGATCTGTTTGGCCCCAGAATATGTGTTTTATTATAGGACCTATCTTTTTATTACACCTTGTATATATGGAGTGCTTATTGATCATTGACCAAAACATTTTTTTGCATACTAATGAATAAAATATGAAATGATTGAAGTAGAGTCTTGGGGGATTCAAAGTTAAAGTGTATAATTGGTTGCATGAATCATTCCATTAGATATTATTTAATCATACCGCTTTTATGAAAAACATAAAATAATAATAGACTTTGCACCAAAAATAACACGCATAATAAACAAGCGTGATGTAATACGTGTAAAATAGTGACTCCATATAACGATATAAATGGATCTGTGAAAAAACGACTAAATTTGGATTTTGGGTTAAAATTTTTGCAGAAAAATCCAGTAATAATAATTTACATTCCCTCCACTCGAAAAATATTTAGACATGATTGAATGCATTGTTTTTTTTTTCTGCTTTCCTTGCTTATAACTTTAAAACTATTTTTCAACCATTTGAACTTTGAACCTTCATAATTTGGCTAGAAAATCTTTTTAATACATATAATAAAAACAATCCACCAAATTTCATTAAAATCACTTCAATAGATTTCACATAATAATTTTGCAATCTAAATTTGAAAAAAAAATGAAATTGTTTAAAACCTTGCACAACAAAAACCAAACCATTTAGAAGTTTGCCAATTGTTTACATTTAAAAGTGCGCTCCACCTATCCAATGTACTTTATAGAATTGAAATCGGATAATTTGGGTGGTCTCAGGAATTTTTTAAAATTGTAAACAATTTTTTGGCCTATAAACAAATAGAATATTTCTTTAACTATTAGTTTAAATTAAATTCATGAAAAGAAAAAGACTCGCAAGACCTTTCTTTTAAAAGAAAAAAAGTGTCATTACGAGCAGTGGTTCCTGAGATATAATCGGTCAAAGTTGACTGGCTTTTGCGACGAAATTGTAAACAATAGGATGGTAATCTTTAAACTATTACCTTTCTGTTTCGGAGCTCTTTCTCGATAACAATTTTGGGCGTAAAAAATAAAAAAAAAAACTAGGTTAAAGAAAATTGAATTTCAAAGTTCAAAATCGGTATCGTAAAATACTGTATTTTCTCGGCTTCCAATGGATTTTTTTAACGCAGTTGGCAAGTACTTTTTATTGAAACAATTTTGCGTGATGCGTCTCGTGATAACATGAATAAAAAAACAAAAAAAATCGTTTTCGCGTAAAAAGTCGCTTGAATTGCATGGGAGGTAGAGTGTTGGAGCAAAATGTGAATCGGCGAGTTCAAAATCACAACGGCCTCCAAAAATTGCATTTTCTCGGCTTCCTGCCATCTGATTTTGATCTTTTTTTATTAAGTCAATGTCTAGGACGGTAAGGATTTTAAATATGATATTTTCAAACGAGAAATTTACAATAAACAATTGTATGCCATTCAACAATCGCATTTTCTTTCTATACAATTTTTGTTTCTGAACTTGCAAATTACATAATGAAGTGAATTTTTACTTTTCTTTCTTTGTTATTTTCCCCCTAAGCCTTGATGACATATCTTTTTATTTTTTCTGAAATCGTAATAGTTTCCCTTAAAATTAAAATTTCCGATTAGATGTGAATCGGTATTTGAAAATCAGCAACTGGTGTGCTGTCTTTGAAACATTTTCCCGCCTATAAATTCGATCGAATAATCTGTTTTACCTGTATTTTCTTTTACAAAATACGCCTGCGCCGTCAGCCTGGTGCGTGCATAAACCTTCACATTGCAGGGAATCGAGGACGACGTTCTGACGTGGAGACTCCAAACTCCGACTCCTTGCGTCGCATCCAGAAAAATTTCTCGTTGACCTCGTTCTGTAAAACCGAATGATCCAGTTCCGTACGATGCAATGTCATCGTTGTCCGTTAATGTCACGCGCTGTCCTAAAAAAGGCGTGTTGTAAATGCCACTGCAACGTTTAAGTTTGACAGGTCAGTCAAAATATTTGTTTGAAATTTTAAGGTAAGGTCTTAGGACCAAAAACAATACAACAAAACATTATTTAGTATTATAACTTTAAAACATACAAAAAATACAAAAATAACTGGAAGACTGACTGGGTATTTTCTTAGTGTTATAAGTTTATTTACCTGTTGAAGTTGTGAGTATTCCTTCAACATCTGCAGGAGTTAATATTATGTGTATAAATATGACTTCCGAATCAATGGGAAAATTGAATGTGGAATCCTCTGTGATATTTGATTTTGCAATTATAATCGACTGCAACAAAAATTATTATAAAAATACCAGCATGAACACAATCTTACATACAGTGTGTAAAAGCCAAATGGAATAAATTCATTATTTAGGTTACTGTACATATTTATAAAAAATCCCGAAACACGTCAAATTTAAATTATAACTTGACATTCTTTAACGTGAAAATGCAACCCCTACCTTCAACCCCCTTAGAATGACAGGTACAACCCCCAATTTTTAAAATAGGAAGTATAGGCTTGTGATATATCGTTTGAAAGGTCTTTTCATTCTCCATTCAAAAATGTTGTCGCTTTCAAGTTTATTAAGATTAATTAAGATAAAATAAATTAAAATCATGTGGTTACCGAAATTCGCTACAATACAATCAAAAACTAAAATGTAATGCAAAACGTAATAAAATGTAGAACACGAAAAAGAACTATAAATGTTAATGAAGTAGATGTTCAAAATGTTCACCGCGAACGTCTTGGCAACATCCTAATCTCAAATAAAACTGTCTTCTAACATTATTTAACATAACAGGCGTGATCGACCTAATCGCAAGCGTTATTCGTTCTTTTAAGTCATTTAAATCAGAAGGTTTAGTTTTGTACACATGGCTCTTCACATATCTGCATAAAAAGAAATCTAATAATGTAAGATCAGGTGATCGCGCTGGCCATTGAATCGATCCTCGTCTCCCTATCCACCGATTGGGAAATATTGTATCGAGGTACTGCCGGGCATTGAGTTGGTAATGTGGTGGTGCTCCATCCTGCTGAAACCATATCGTATTTGCTGGAACTTGAGGGTTTCCTGGATCAGGATATAAATTTGCCAACGTTGGAATGACATCATTTTGAAGTAGTGCCAAATAATTGTTGCCATTCAAGTTGCCCTCAATGAAAAAGGGACCAATGATATTGTTTCCTACAATCCCTGCCCAAACATTAACCTTTTGAGGGTATTGAGTGTGTTCTTCTCTCATCCAGTGAGGATTTTCCGTGGCCCAGTAGCGGCAATTTTGCCGATTAGCATGACCGTTAAGTGAAAAAGTACACTCATCAGAAAACATAACGTCTTCTAATTGGATAATATTGTTATCCAACATTTGCTCACAAATAAAAGTTCTCCTATCAAAATCGTCTTCCATGAGCTCCTGTGTAGGTATCATCTTATAGGGATGCAATTTATTTTCTTTTAATATGTTTACTATCGATGTATGGCTAGCATTGAATGTAGTGGATGCCTGTCTACTCGATGTATGTGGATTTTCCTGAAACTCAAGCAACACATCTAATTTGAGTTCATCACTCAGTGCATTGGCAGCTGCTTTTTTATCTGCCTTACATGACCAAACTCGCGAAACTGCTTCTCTATTTTACTTATTGTTCCTTGGGATATAGGCGGTAAAATAGGAAATTTCTCATGAAATAGGCGAGTTACTTCCTGTTGTGTTCGGGTGTTATCTCCGTAACCAATCATTTGTAAAACTGTTATTTTATGCATTTCCGTTAATCTAACCATTTTTCAGAATTGAATTGAACGAACTTTTTACTTAAATTAAAATATTGACAATTTAAATAAAACAATTTACTAATGCGTGTTAAAATAACGTTGCCACGGAAATTCTTTAAAGTTTTTTAATGGTTACCATCTAAAAATCACATTGCTATGGTTTTTGTTCACTTTCTCATTATCAAGACCTAAACGGGAAATAAATTTTGAGTATATTTTAGCGAATTTCGGTAACCACTTGATTTTAATTTATTTTATCTTAATTAATCTTAATAAACTTGAAAGCGACAACATTTTTAAATGGAGAATGAAAAGACCTTTCAAACGATATATCACAAGCCTATATTTCCTATTATAAAAATTGGGGGTTGTACCTGTCATTCTAAGGGGGTTGAAGGTAGGGGTTGCATTTTCACGTTAAAGAATGTCAAGTTATAATTTAAATTTGACGTGTTTCGGGATTTTTTATAAATATGTACAGTAACCTAAATAATGAATTTATTCCATTTGCCTTTTACACACTGTATATATTTAATGTGTAAGTCTACATTCTTAGTGTAACAGTGGACTATTGTTTTTCAGTCTATAATATTATTGGAAAAAGTCTGTATGACTTGTACACACTTCTAAAATATAGTACTAACTGGCAACAGGTGTATGTTCTAAAAATACTTATAGTGTGCAAAATTTTTTATTAAAATAAGCTGAGTACTTTCGGCATGTAACATGCCATTTTCAGAGCTTTGTCTTATAGGTTACAAATACCTCTTGGAAGAGTGATTGTCGACACAAAAACATTAGAAGGCCAACGACTGTGTTATTAGGGTGAAAACCCTTTTAACCCTGGTTTTAAACATGTCAATGATGTAATAGGAAAAAATGAAACAAAAAATAAAACTAAGTCATTTGATCTGTGTTTTGCACTACCGATCAAGTTTTTAAGGCACAGAGATAGCTTGGTACAGGAGAATCTAGTTTTTCGATTTTTTTCTTCAGTCGCACATTACAGAACAACCTGTATCTCCTGTTTTCTCTATTTCGAGTTGTAGATTGGGCTCTGAGGCACCAGTCAGTTCTCTCAGTCTGTCCCTCATTATCTTAGTCAAGTGAATATTAGCTGATCTTCTGAGCACATGTGCATATGTTAGTTGATTGACAAGTGTATATAGGAAAGTTCTCCGAGGTACAAGATTATCTGTTTCAGTGCTGAAATTATAATAGCATAGCTATTAATTCCTAATACATAAGTAGTATTGACCACCTTCTTGTATTTCTCGAGACATTATAATTCCCTGCCATCTGATCAACCATGTCGACCCTTATTTTGGTATTGTTGTAGTCGTGTATGATTATTGGTTTTCCACTTTCTTCGTTGACGTCGTCGTTGTCGTGGAAGGAAGAAATGAGCAGGACATGTTTCCTTTTTTTTGGAACATGATAAGTTAAAGTGCAAATTTTTTGGAGTGCAAACATGTTTGAAGGCACCGGCCTTATACCTGTTACCCACTGTAGAGGTAGTTCTTTTTTATTACTGCGTATAGTTCCTATCATAGTTAGCCCATATTGATTCAACATCGTCTTGCAGAGGGGAATACTAGTAAACCATCTATACTATAGATACAACCGAGTTACTGCGTCGGGCTGGGGAGTTACTCTTGACAAAAGGTCCTTCTGGTTGTACTCCCTCGTAAACGTCCATCTTGGTAGTATAAAAAACTTTTGCATTAGCCAGATTAAAAATTTTAATTCCGTACTTCGATCATTTTGAGGGAATAAATTTTCGGAATGGATATTTGCCTCTGAAGCCCGGTAGCATCTCATCTATAGTTACGTATTTTGACAACCAAAAATTTTACTCACAGTTTTTCACAACTAATTCAAAAAGATCTCTTTAAAGTGCGAGTTTGTCAAAAAGCTTCCTAACTGCCCTGGTAGTCAGATCATCAAAACGAAGATAAAGCAATAGAAATTGAAACCGATGAAGGGAAACGCAGTCTAAACCTTTTAGGGGAGTTCCCATTGGTAGAAAAAATTTCTTTCACATTCAATTTATTTGATTTCTGTACTCCAGCAAGAATACTAAGCAAGGCTTGAATTTCAATTGCATCAGTTTTTCGGTAGTACGACTATTACACGGTAGTACGGATTACATTTTAAAATATTAGGACGTGAGTAGTGACCACGGTGTGAGAGAGCAGGTTTCGAAAACAATAGCTGTTTGACATCTTTAGTTTCGTCTTATGTCGATGTGTAAAAGGTTTTTCAACGTATATGTTCAATAGTATCGGTAACAGGAGACAACACTGGAAAACTCCTTTTAGGACATCGAATGGTTCCATTGGTAGATGATTATTAATATTCAAGTCTACCATCTGATTCCAGTATATAATTAAAATGATTTTTATGCCCTTTTCATCAAGACAGCTTTCTCACTGTCTTTCTATCAGCTAGTCATGCTTGACTTAGTCGAAGAAATATCAAAAGTGATTCATTAAGTTAATAAATTAAAAACTTTTGCACTTTTTAGGTTAGGATCTCTTTGGAATTAGTCAACCCTTGATTTTATCTAGTCGTCTGGTATTTGACCTATATGACATATTTTTTAGACAGATATATTAAGTATTTTATATTTACATGCTTCGTATTATGTATAACGGATTAAATGGATGGCTGATATCAGTATTGTTTTATACTTACAGTGTTCAAATCTTGGTGACTACCACTAATAAAATTTCTGTAATTGTAACCTGACAAGTCCTTAATATTATTAAATAAAAACAAACCGCCAGAGTAGGAACATAGTTCCTGCAATAAACGTTCTTCATTGTTTTTTGTGGGATATGGTCCTCCCCAAATTACATATACCTAAAAAATATATATTTATTAAGAAAAACAAATCAGTGTTCTTTATTTACTTACTCTGATATTTTTCTTCTTGATAATGGCCGTGTGTCCTGCCAGGTCTTCATCATTAATTTTTCTATCAATGAAAATAAGGACGGCGCTATCTATAGGCAAAGCTGCCGCAGCTTGTAGGGTAGCGAAGAAAGCAACAGCTCCCAAGGGCTGTGGAACTCCTAGTTCAAGGTTTTGATCTTTAATTCTGTACGAAAGTGCGTTGTAAAGCTGCTCGGTATCGCTACCTTTTATTTCCAATATTGGCGCGGAACCTAAAAGTAATTAATGTAAGAAGATAATTCGTTCTAAAATAGAAGGTTTTTATTATATTAATAAAACAATAATTACCAAAGTCAATCTGAAAAATCATCGATTTCACGTAAAAATCTTATACGGGTTTTTGAAGGTTCTAAAAGATATATGAGGGATAGCTGCTGACAATTCCTTGAAGACATACAGCTGATTTTTCTTTATTTTTTTAAACAATCATAATATTTTTGGCAATACTATTTTAGCCAAAGTAGCCCAGTCTGGTTATACAAAAATTATCGATTTCACGGCAAAATTTTTCGCAGATATCTGAAGCTTTTAAGACATAGGTGGGGGTTACTAGATGACGAATAGATGAAAAAGGACTCGTTTTTTTTAAACAATAATTTATGGTCACAATTTCATTTTTTGTCTATAAGTTTTTTCCCTTATATTTTACATAAACAATATTTATATCATTTTTTTATATTAAGAATATCTTTATTTTTCCGTTTTTTAAATTAAAATTGATAAATAATTTAGGGAGATATTTGCAAAAAAGCAGTTTTTTTGCACTAATTTATAAATTTGATTAATTTTTCGATTAACAAAATAAAATGTTATTAATACATTTGAACATCGAGGAATTACCGCCTTTTAAATTTGTGCGAAATTTCCCCCGATCGGTCAAATAGTTATCAATCACCAGAATATAAAAAAGTAGCAATATGTACAGACTCCTTAGCGTCTATCTATTCTCTCAAAAGTATGTACCGTTCGCGTCATAAAAAACTGGTACAACTCTTATAACCAAAAAGTTATCTTGTTGATCTTGTCACATGTGTCATTCTAATTTCTAGGGCACTCTTGCCAGTTCAACGAAAATATTATATGAAACCAGCTAAAAGCAGGGCTGTGCGACAGACCGCCAGTTTTGAGTATACTAAAAACTAAAACATTATCGAGCATTCTCTATCAGTCAGTCACATTTATTTAAACATGCATCCTAAAAAATTCTCCTATTACTATTGTAATTTTCCATTATCTCAATTAAGTACCCACACATTGATTTGTGTTTGATTATAATTTATGAAAATATTTCAATTAAAAAATAATGATAGATAATCAATTTAGACGTAACTTTAAATTATTTTAATAAAACATTACAGTGAGATATTGGATTGTAACTGTCACGTTTTGAAAAGCGTTTGTTCGTTCCGGATATTTTATAGTTTATAATACGTAGGATAAAGTATAATGTTAGTTTTTCACATTTATTGTTCTTGTAATAAATAATAATTTAATCTTGGTAGTTTGCCTGTTACCACAGATCACCTACCTCCCTGTTACTAAACTTATTGACACAAAATACAGTTCATGTTCGGTAGGTAATTGAAGTATAAAATTACAGTATATGAATTCCAATGTTCCCTGTGCCAATACCCTAGGTTTAAAAATTCTTCAAACATTTTGGATATTAGCTCAACCCTATCTCTGGTTATTAAATTTGTCAGATACGGTTTTTTGTTGTTAATGATAAAAATAATACCTATCTAAAACTTTATACATTTTTAAACGTTATTTTTTATATATTTAGATTTTGTGCAATTCCGTTATCTGTGATGGCAACAACGAATTGATTTACAGACCATTGTATCCAGCCTGAACACAGGTTTACATTGGGAAAAAAAAGTGTACCAGTTTTATATGACGGGAAGTGTACACGGTGTGTCCTTTAGTTCAAGCTATTCAAAACTCTTTCGTTAGTTTAACCTCACTGGGAGTATCCATAAGCATGATCTGGATTCTCATGTAGGAATCCCTGATAACGATCTAGCCGACCTCTTTGCAAAACAAGCTGCATAGAGATCTTCATACAGATTTACAGTAGTATTTTAAAAATATCAGCCAAATGTCTTGGCAAGATCACTTCCAAACTTCGTGATATCCATACCTCCGTTAAAAAACTTGAGTTTCCTTCCATGAAACGAAAAAACAAAATCTTAATTCGCCGACTTAGAACCGACCATACAAGACTGACTAATAAACATCTAATGGCTTCCCAAGAGTCACTTACATGTACACACTGTAGTAATATTCTATCTGTTAAACATATTGTCGTAGAAATCATGAATGAATATTGTCGTAGACTTTCCCTATTTCAACAACAAAAAAAAATTCGTTGCTTGAAGGATTTTTTTCCTTTTTGATTATGTCCCTATCGTAACTTCGACTTCTTGCATTTCTATTGATGAAAAATGGGAATTAGTTATTGCTGCATAAATTATCGCGAAATTTTCATGCATACCATTTCTATTAAAACAATTATTCAAATTTGATTATCGTTGTTAAAGTGCAATTTGACAAACTTGGATTTGTTTACTCTTACGCTAAGTAATCATACCATTATATATCATTACCATATTTTAGAGCTAAACAATATGTAATTAACAATTTTTACGTGTTATCATGCAGCACTTAGTGCTTGCATATATTAAGGAACTAATTGTTTGATTTACATATATTATTAAAACACGATACTATACCTTCATTGTGTTTTACAAGTCGAAGGATATCGGTTTAATAAATAAATACACAGTTAATGTACCCTCCGGAAATATATCACCCGTTAATTGCCAATTTTATCAGTTAATAGGAATATTCAAATAAACTGACTGACATGTATGTATTAGTACAATTAAAAAAAAATTAAAACGATAAAGAATATGTAAAGGAAATTGATTTATTTGTTCTATTTTTTGTATATAAAAGGAGAAAAACAAAAAATTCATTAGCTGAAGCTAATGAGCCCGGAAATAAATCCAATAGAGTATGTTTGGAATGAGCTTAAACGAAGGGTCCGGTACAGAATACATGCACCAAGGAGCATAATAGAATTGAGAGCTGTGCTTAATGATGAATGTGAAGCAATGCCTCAAGAATTTATTAGAAAAGTCATCCGATCCATGCGAAATCGATTGGAAAGTGTAATTAGGAGTGAGGGTAGTAATATCAAATACTAAAAAATAAAGAAATTCATTTTGTAATTGATGATTTCTCTGTTCATAACGTCTTTCTTGCGTTAGTTCCAATGATGAATATTTAGGAAACTCTGTTCGTATTGCATATTGTTTTTATAATGCTTCTTCCAAAAAATTAAGTATATAATATAATAATAGCAGTATTTGTTCAATAATAGCGAGTTCAATAATAAAGTTCATAACGTTCATTAATAAAGGAACTTTCAACGTTCAATAATAAAGTTCATAAAGTTCGTAACATTAAGGGCCGATTGTTCGAACGCTAACCAATACTTGATTGCAATCAAATATTTAATTACAATCAAATACGTCACAGCAGCTGTCAAAATTATTAAAAATTGCTTATTATTATTATTGATTTGTAAACAAAAACATAAAATTAACATCAGAAAGAGTTTAATTATGGTTTATTTTAAATTAAAGCGCAAAATAATAAAATTGAATAAAATAAATCAGTCAACATAACCTCAAAATGTGACGCATTTGATTTTAATTAAATATTTGATTGCAATCAAGTTTTGATTAGCGTTCGAACAATCGGCCCCACATCTTTATATTTTCATATTTCTTACATTGAAACAGAAGGTGTAATCTCAAATATCGCGTTTGAGTAGATTGTTTTGCATTTAAGTGTATATTCTATGTATAATGTAGTGCCGTCAAACCATAATGTGTATAATGTGATGTTGTTTATACAAAGGGATAGTAAGATCTCATTTAGATTATGCAGCCAATCTTTTAAATCCTTGCAGTAAAAGTCTGATGATGAAGTTGGAACAAGTACAAAATGTGGCCTTAAGGATTATAACAGGTTGTCTACGTTCTACACCAATTTTAATATTACAAGCGGAATGTTCAGTATCCACACTAAAAGTTAGAAGGGAAATATTGGCTCATAAGTATATATTGAAACAAATGTCTGAAAAAAATAACATAGTAATAAGAAGTTTAAACAAGTTAAATGAAGCTATAAATGCAAATAACCAATTTTGGAAGAATAAAGCTATACCAGACTACTCATTGGCATATACAGACATACTCAAAAAATCAAAAAATATAATCCGATAGAAAATTAATCCCATATATGAAGTAGAAAGAAAAATTCTTTTATATCCTATTACAATTAATAGCCTAGAATATGAAAAATATGAAATTGAATCTAATAAAATGTTTTTAGCAAAATATGGTGGAATATATAGTAATCATACCTATGTATATACAGATGGATCTATCGACCCACAAACAAACCAATCTGGATTTGGAATTTATATACCACAGATTAATTACAAATTTTCTTCAAGGCTCCATAATTACACACAAATCTGTATAACTGAAATGATAGCTATATATAAAGCTATCTCTGTGTGCATTGAGAAGGGGATCATGAAAGCAGTTATCTTTATGGATTCAAAAAGTGCTTTATTCAAAATTTCCAGTCTCAAATGGGATCAAATGGATTACGTAACCATAATGATCAAAAAACTATTGGTAGAAGCTAATAATATGGGATTCTCGATAGGAATAGAATGGGTACCTGGACATCAGGGGATTAAAGGTAATGAGGTAGCTGATAGGCTGGCGAATATTGGGAGAGAATTAAGAGTACCATATGATATAAAAAATGTTAGTACAGATATCTTTTGCGTTCCAAAAAAGACATTTTAACACAATTCTACAATGAATGGCATTCCCAAATTAAAGATAGATCCAAACTATTGCAGATTGCAGTGTGATTTCTCCATAAAACCATGGTATGCCAAATGTGGGTATATGGGCAGAAATACCATAACAAATATTAATCGTTTACGTAGTGGACATTGCAAAACTCCTTGCTATCTCTACAAAATAGGTAAAACAGAAACACCGATATGCGAATGCGGAACCATTGGAACAGTGATCCATATCTTCTTTGAATGTCCCATAAACAAACACAAAAATATGGATCTGTACTTAGAACTAATAAAAGCAGGAATAGAGAGTCCAATATCTTTACATAGTATTCTATATAAACCCTCTGACAAAGTTATAAAAATAATTATTAAATTCATCATAATTTTTTCAAATCGATCTTAAAAAAAAATTTCCTAACATACAAAAATGTACGTCCTTAAAATCCTTAATCCTAACCGAAGGTAGCATTACCCATAAACCTAATGTGACAATGTTTGGAAGCTACCCCCAAACGAGAAAAGTCTAATCTAACCTTAAATGAAGAAGATAAACAAATGGAAAAGCTGATCTTTCAGTATCACCCAGTTGTCAATTAGCAGTAAACAGTAACCTTAAATAAAGAAAATAAACAAATGGAAAAGCTGATCTTTCAGTATCACCCAGTTGTCAATTAGCAGTAAACAGTAACCTTAAATGAAGAAGATAAACACATGGAAAAGCTGATCTTTCAGTATCACCCAGTTGTCAATTAGCAGTAAAGTAAACAGAAGTAGAAATTTATCCCTGGTTGTGCATTGCCTAGAGCAAGACGAGCATAACCTTACATGTACTGGGTAAATGATTATATAATCGAAACCCAAAAACAAACGAAGAAGAAGAAGTGATGTTGTTTAGAGTGATTCCTATACCACTACATTTCCTTTTCGACGTCTTCAGGGCTAATATCGTCCCCTGTATGTTGGTAAAGCTGTGAGGCCTCCTAATGATTTCATCGTTGCAGGGTATCAGTGCAAATACATCAGCCTGGCACACTGTAGTGTCATCCCAAACGTAGCATTCCTTAGCATTCGCAAAGAGGTACTTTTATTGAAAAACTCAAACATCGAAGTAAAAACTTCTGTTGTAAGTGGTATCGTGAGAATTATCCCATTGTAAGCTTACTTTTATTGCTTATATTTGCTTATGTTTTTATTTAACTGTATCATGTACATGACGAGTAAAACATGTTATTTTAAAGGTTATTTTTATAATTTTGCATTTTTCGATGAAACGTTTAGAAATGTCGTCATATCTAATGAAATTGTTTACAACTATACCGAAAATAAAACCGTATTGGAAAATTTGTTAAATATAAAATGGATTTATTTTAACAAACAAAATTGTTGGTTTGAAAATTTGATTATTTTTATAGACTAATGATAATCCACAAATAAAATTAAAATCAATAACTGATGCAAATACATATAAACTTTGTCAGCATATCAAGTGGTTTTGTCTAAATTTAGTATTATCGGACATAAATTGGAATAAAGATTCAGTGTTGGACAGTCCTTCAAATCATGTAGTATGTAGTTGTTACAATTTTATTATATTAGACCGAGGCCGTTGGTCGATATCAATTTCAAACAAATGCACCTTTAGTCCGAAAAAATAAGCTTCACTAAAATGTGAGTTTTAACCAAAAAGGTTTCAAATAAATGCTTATTTTAAGGTTCCAAACAGTACACTACTGCCCAAAATTAATGCACCACCATTAAATGTACCATGCGTTTGAAGCTATTTTTCTTCTGAACGAATGATTGGATTTTGATGATGTTTTTTTCATATTATAGGTCTATTTCTAGTAAATCAATGTATTAATGTTTTCTAAAAAATATCAACGTTTTACCCGTATACGGGGTGTAAAAATAAAGTTCTGTTTTTTCATCGTTTTTTGCAACACCCTGTGGAATTTATTAGAACTAAACGCTACATTTGATTAATATTTTGAGATAGATTTATTCTTTCTCAACATTTTCGTAAAAAAATTATCTCGATATCTTTATTATCAAAGATTATACAGAACTTTAAATGTAACAAGTTTTTATTAACATTCAAAGAAAACATTACTTACATAAACTTTATTGACATTTAATACAAATAAAGCATAAGAAAATATAACCTAAATAAACTTTAACAATTTCCCTTTCCCAAAAACACTTAATAGCGACGAGGCATACTTAAAATCAAGCGGCGTATTTGGTCTTGATCAATTGCATCCCAAACTTCTCTCACCATAACTTCTATGTCGTCAAGAGAGACAGGTGGCGGCTGTCGGCTCCTGGGTTGACGATCAATAATATCCTACAAATTCTATATGGGATTGAGATCAGGGCTGCAGGGTGGCAAGTTCATGGTGGGTATTGTATTCCAACCTCGTCCAAATATTCACGGACCACGCGTGCAACATGTGGTCGAGCGTTATCATGTGTTAAAAGAAAATTATTTCCTATGTAAGGAGCAAATGGAACTACATGGTTAGACAAAATGTCTGTAATATACCTTTCACTTGTTAAGGACCTCTTGGTAAAGCAACAGATCCTCCATTGAATAAAGTAATAGATCGTATATTCACTGTGCGTAGCGTTTATCAGGATTCCAGTCAAGGTGCTCTCTGGCAAATTGTAATCTGTTTCTACGATGATTTACGTTTAAAGTTGGTGCTCTGACCGGTATCCTTATATGCAGGTCTTGTTCATCGAGACGCCTTTGTATAGTGTTTCTACTAATTTGAATATTATGAACATTTGCCACTCGTATTTGTAAATGTCTCATTGTGAGAAAACGTTCTCTTATAGCACGAAGCCTGATAAACTGATCTTGTCGTGGTGTTGTAAGTCTTCCTCTTCCTTGTCCACGCCGTCTCGTATGGTCGTTTGTTTCTCGAAAACGTTGAATGACTCGTGGTATTGTAGTATGAGATACTCCTAACCTCAAGCCTATTTCACGATAACCTAACCCTACATACATTAGCTAAAGTAATTGCCTGAACACATTCATCTCGGCTCAGATTTCTTGAAATACGGTCCATGTCAACTAAACAACATACGCAAAATAGCAAAACAATTTTTTGAAATGTAAACAATATTGACAGTCTAAAACCTGTCAAATTGTTTGATTTTTCATAGCCAACTAACTGCTTCGATTAATGAGTATTACAATTCGATATAATCACGTTGTGCTTTGAACGTACTTTTCTTTTTTGATAATAAAGATATCGATGATTTTTTTACGAAAATGTAGAAAAAAAATACGCTTTTTCGAAATATTAATAAGATGTAGGTAGCGTTTGCTTTTAATAAATTCCACAGGGTGTTGCAAAATAAGATGAAAAATCAAATTTATTTTTACACCCCGTATATGGGTGAAACGTCGACAGTTCCCAGAAAACATTAATACAGTAATTACTTAGAAATAGGTCTGCAATGCGAAAAAAAAAATATCGAAATCCAATTAAGGATACACAAGAAAAATAGCTTAAAAATTATGGTAGAGTTAGGGTGGTGCGTTAATTTTGGAGATTAAAAAATCACGTAATGCTTTCAACATACTTTTCTTTTTTGATAATAGAGATATCGTTATGATTTTTTACGAAAATGTGAAGAAAGAAT
Source organism: Diabrotica undecimpunctata (assembly GCF_040954645.1). Taxonomy (NCBI): domain Eukaryota; kingdom Metazoa; phylum Arthropoda; class Insecta; order Coleoptera; family Chrysomelidae; genus Diabrotica; species Diabrotica undecimpunctata. Next base: position 58,433,459 of record NC_092812.1, read on the forward strand.
AAAGCGATCTCAAAATAATAATAATATGTAGCGTTTGTTTTTAATAAATTCCACAGGGTGTTGCAAAATTAGATGAAAAAACACAACTTTTGTAGGTACATCTTATTTTACTTTGTTTTTTTTTTGCAAAAACACAAATTTTTTTTTTGAAAAAATCATTTTTTGCCTATAAAATGCTTCTTATACATTTTAGAGAAAAATAGGTAAAAAAGAGTAGATCTAAAAAAAACACACTCTTAGGCTTACTGAAAAATTTGTGAAAAACTCAATGTTGAAAAAAAAAACCCTTCTATGACCAATAGGAACTAAGATAGCATTTTTTTGTTAAAATCATGTTTCCATTGCTTATTATTAACATTAAGAGCTGAAAATTGAACAGATTATAAGTGAAGATCTGATTTTATGATCCAATTCACGCAGAATATTCATTTTTTTTAACTGGGATAGCCCGAGAAAATAATAAAAACTGGTCTACTTCTTATTCGGAAAATTCCGGAAAAATAAATTAATTCATTTTTTTTTTTATAAAAAAGTTGAATTTTACTATTATTTCGTAAGAAAGATTTAAATTGTAATAATTAATGTATATTATTTATATAAATATAATATTAATTATAATTTTACACTCCAAATTTGTTTAATTAAATTAAATTATGAAACGACTTATTTTTTAAGAATCCGTTTCCATTCCACCATTTTCAGAGACTCTTTAAGAAGACTTTGGCTAATAAATGGTTTTAAAACAAATTTTGAAACGAACCTTTTTGTACTTTTTAAAAAGAATTAATAATAATTATTATATATTTATATAAATAATATACATTAATCAATATAATATAAATATTTCGTACGAATTATAGTAACATACTAATGTTTGTATTTTGAGAACGATTTCCGAAGTGGAAATTGAAACGTCAATAAATTTACTTTAACCTTTAATTATGGCTTATTCCCATTTAAATAGTAATGACCACATATATGTCAACAAATCTACTTAAGCTATTTTTGGAATTGCGAATATTAGTCGAGACTATTTTTTGTATATAACTTTTTACTCACCTGTGCTGTTGAATCTTAAAACGCTGAAAGTGATTTGCTTGGCACCAGCAGCGACCTTGAAAATGTTTTTCATGAACTCTGTAGCCGCCACAGAACTTTCTTTTGTATCATCTACCAACACACCAATAGGCCTTAATGAATTGTAGCTTTTCAAAAATCTTCTGAAAGGTTCATTTCTATTCGGAAAATTCTCAATTCGCCCCATAATTTCCGGCGTGTTTGAGAAAACCTCCACTTGGTCACTGGGAAAAAAACTTTCCGTTGCAAAAATGCTTTGTGACGCTAAGACACACGGTATAGCGATCAGCGCTATTATTCCGAACATTGTCTGTGATTGAAAGAGAACTGACTAATTATAATTAGTGTTTGTACTTTTGTAGATGAAGGTGACAAATTTGTGGGTAAGGCAGGATATTGTTTAACTTAAAAGTGAAAATATTACTGATTATTTTTCTGGTGATATGAATGGACCTAATTTGGATCACTTATTTAGAAGAGCCACATGATTACGATTATGAAAACCGCAAGTGTGAAGGAGTACTTTTCGTTTTATCGGGAATATATTCAAGCAATCATTCTAAATAATTGTTTAAATGAGGTCAAATGAGTAAATTATTTAGTTTACTAATAATCATTGAATATTTAACAAGATCTATGCTAGGCCTGATCCGTTGCTAGGAGACATAAAGGACGAACATAAATATTACGAAGAAATTAAAAAAAAATTTAGCTTACTTTATTTTAATTCATTCATCATTTTTCTTATTTTACCATATTTGGTTCATTTCAATTATCTTTTCTTTACATATCTTGACTTACTTTATTTTGCTTTGTTTCTATCTTATATCTTATGTATTTTATTTCCACTTTATTCTCATTTATTTTTATCTTTAAAGCATCTCACCAAAAAAGCCCGGGGTACTATTGTGTTGTAACTACTGTACCACTGCAGTGGTACGATGTAATAGGATCTGCCGAATGCCCGAGTAGGCAGATGACCGAAAGGAAGGCACGCCTACGTGTATAGGTATAGTTATAAAAAAAAAGACATAAAAAACCTTCTGTCATCGCACCAAATTCTTTGTACAAGATCGAGTAAATACCGATGCTCAAATATAATGAGTATGTATAAAAGACCTATCAGACCTTTTACACAGCCGCCTAGGCGTAGGCCGTTATGGCAGGTCACATAGAGACCCTATCCCGAAATCTGAGCATTGAGACCATGTGCGACAAACATAGGCTCGGTGGCCAGACCACTCGGATGCCCAGCCGACGAGGAGAACAAAATTTATTTTGTCAGTCAGTTAACAGTGAACACCAACCTAAGTTGATAAAGTAAATAGGAATTTGTGTGCTACCCCTACAGCTAGGTGGCTTAACCACAGTCATGAAAAACAGAGGGTGTTTCATTACCCACGACACCCAAAGTAACATTTAGATCATAAGCGTCCCCACGTAAGTCACGTAAGTTGGGGAGGGGTGGAGGAAAAGCCTGGGGGGTCCAGAACCAGATTCTGATGTTTATTAACCAAGATGTTCTTCTTCTTCCTGGACCTCGTTTTCCAAATATTTTTCCTTGCAGGTTGGCTTGAAAATCATAATTTGAATTTTGAATAAATTACATGGAATTAGGGGGTTTATGTAATTTTTATATCTGGATTCATTTCGCATAATAATATGTTCGAAGAGTTGTAACTTTCGAGATTTGATAGTGGTCAGTACCTCTCGGTTCTTATTCATTCTTCTGAGGGCCTCCTCATTTGTGACTCGGTCAGTCCACGGTATCTTAAGTATTCTCCGATATAACCACATGTCAAATGCTTCCAGTTTTCTGCACATATCTTCGTTCAAGGTCCACGATTCAACACCATAAAAAAGGACAGAGAAGACGTAGCATCGCAGCATTCTTACTTTTGTATCAAGAGAGAGGTTGTGACTATTGAAGAAGGCCCCCATCTGATTGAAGGTGGATCTAGCTTTTCCGATAGGAAGGTAGGTGCCGAGGTAGTTGTAGTGCGTCACTCTTTCTACAGTGCGTCTACTTCTTTGCCGAAATATATACTGACATTGTTCCAATTATCTCCACCTTAAATGTTCCTACCAGGTCTATAAATATCGTTTCAAAGTTATCAAATTTAATGCTTCATTTATGTTACTGTAGAGTTCCCCTATTTCTTCGCCAGTGTGAGTAATCGTTGGGGCTGATATTTGCATAATTTGTATATTGTATCCCTTTTTTGGTAGTTGTAAGCTAGCTACTCAATCCGAGATACAAGTTATTTCTACTACTCTTCGTTTCCATTTCTTGTTTATTAGGAATCCAATACCGCTTGTCATCTTTCCGCCTTAATTCGCTAATTCCTATGACTTCCCATATTATATTTTCAGTTTCTTTTTCTAGTTCTACAGCTATATGTCGCTATATAAAGCGTTGTTGTTTTATTTCGGTTTGAGTGTGTCTTTCATCTTTCATGTTAGGGGATGTATGTATATATAAAACTATATTTTTATCTATATATTTGACACCATCTACGATCTACCAAGATTTTGCCAAATACACAAGCTATTAAAAATTGTATAATTGATATAACTTTTTTAATTATTAAGCAGTTATAAATAGTTTAAGTACTTATAAACTATTTTTAGAAGCAAGCGTATACAATAAATCTCATTTTAACGATAAAAAAGGTTATTACTTTTTTAGTATGAACATGTAATTCAAAAAGGTGTTATTTGTTTTTACTTCAGTGATATTTAAAGTAAATTAACTAATAAGTTCATATAGAATGCCTTTTCCGACTGTTAGTCAAAAGGTTAAGTTTGTTGGAAGAGAAAAATTGTTATTTATATTATAATTATTATCATATTTAGTCATCATTGATGAGTTTGCAACTATATGGTTAATATTTACGACAGGTAAAGATGTGGTTTAAATCTGTTATAAATTCTTTGCCGCGTGTGTAAATGTTGAGAAAATTAAGAGCGTAGGCGCAAAATTTCGGGCCAATGCTTTTTAAATGCATTCATTTTTTTCGAATCCTGAAAAAACTAACAAATATTTTTGAAAAATTTAAACGCAAAATGAAAGACTACATTATTACTGAGGGCCGAAAGTCCCTGAAAACTTCTATAATGTTTATTTTAATAAGTTACAGGGGTGAAAAAAAAGAGAAAATTTAGTGTGATTTTTAATTTCAAATATCTCATTCAAAAAAACTTTTTATTTATTCTAAGGGACTTTCGGCCCTCAGTAATAATGTAATCTTTCATTCTGCGTTTAAATTTTTCAAAAATATTTGTTAGTTTTCTCAGGATTCGAAAAAAAATAATTACAATTAAATTTGGCATTGGCCCGAAATTTTGCGCCTACGCTCTTAAGGTAAATTGATTATTAAGTTTTTGGGATAATTCTGCATAATGAGTAGCGAGCGGATTTATATGCGATCAATTTTGATGAAATATGCGCATAAATGTGCAGTAAAAACGAAATATGCTCGAGATACGTACAAAAATTCAAAAAATGCGCAGTTCGAGAAACCACATATTTTCTGTTCTATTCTGGCGGGTTTTATAAAGATTATCTTTCAAATAAAAACAGTATTTTTTATATATACGCAATTTGTTCAGCTTTTTTACAAAAACTGATATCAATAGTCAAGTGGGTACCTATTTAGAATAAAACAACAATATGACTACATATATCTTCGATTATAAACAACTGCAATGTGTTATTCCAAATTATTTACGAGGAAACATTTTCTTTGATCTGATAAAATATTTTTATAACTTGAAAAACCCCTTTCAATATCAATAGAGGCAATTGGGGCATATTTAAAATAACTTGTTAAAGCCGAAAATTCTACACCAAAATCAATTTTAAAATTCTATTAATAATTGTAGAATATATTCGAGATATAGGCAACTAATACATACTATGAAGGGCCTGATGGAGATCTCATCGAATTACTCAAAATTGTGGATACTGAATCTATTGACCTCCTTTTGGACCATATATAGAACAGGTATAATATCTCAAGAATGGATCCAATCGACATTTGTTCCAAAAAAAGCCAATGCGAAGGAGTGCAATGAACATCGCACCATAGCCTTAATGAGTCATGTCTTGAAACTGTTTTTAAAAGTAATTCAAAATATAATACATAAAAAATTAGATGAAGGCATAAGTAATACACAAATGGGATTTAGAAAAGGTCTGGGAACACGGGATGCACTGTTTACAGTGAGTGTTCTTTCGCAGAGATATCTAGATATGAATCAGGAGGTATATGCCTGTTTCATTGATTTTGAGAAGGCATTTGACAGAGTGCAGTATAGCCGGCTCAAAGAAATTTTGTTAAATAAAAACATAGACAGTAGAGATATTAGAATTATAAGTAACCTGAATGTGTTGCTTGTGTGAGTCCATTTCAAAAGGTAAAAGAAATAATAAGTTAGACTTACTCACAATCAATAAAATTGTGAGTAAGTCTAACTTATTATTTCTTTTACCTTTTATAAGTAACCTATTTTGGAATCAAACAGCGAAACTCGACAAAGAGGAACAAAGTGCGGATCTCACTAGAAGAGCAAGATTTGTAAAGCTCAGTTGGATACGGAAAATACCTTTGAGCAAAGTGTTCAACCAGTACTCCTTCCTATCATTACATATTGATGTCAAAGCCGAACACTAATTAAGACAAATTGACCAAACTCGCCCCAACAAAAAGGGCAATGACAGGTACACGACTATCAGATAGGAAGAAGAATGACTGGGTAAAGTCAAAAGTCGAGGAAATCTGAACAAAAATTGCCAAACTCAAATGGAGCATTGCATGCCACACTGCTAGACAAAAGGACCAACGTTGGAACGCCACAATGGAGACGCTACAAAGGTAGACGATCAAGAGGAAGATCAAAGATGAGATGGGTAGATGACAAATTGGAAGTATGTTATTTGGTACATATGCACTACACGTACAGCCACTTAGACCAAAACATAATCGGGCCCAACTTTGTCGTCCGTGACAAATTCCGTCATTGACCGTCAAAGTTGGGCCCGACTGTTGGTGTGTGTTTGTTGACCGTCAAAAGTAGTTGTTACGTCCCGACTCGACAGGTTGGGTATGGGGAAGTCGACTGTCGGGATTGTACAACCAAATCAGTCGGCCTGACCGTCGGGTACAACTATTTTTGTCGGTCAATAAGTCTACACACACACCAACCGCCGGGCCCAACGCTGTCGGTCACGACAGTTGAGCGGTCTAATCGGGTGGGTAGAGGGTTTAAATGTCATCGTCAAGAGTATATAAAAAGTTATAAGTGCCATGATTATTGGAAGGAGTAGCAGGAATTTAAGTGCCGATTTGTTACGACCATGACAACAACCTCATCTAAGACATTGGCCAGAATAGAAAGTTAAATGATTGTATCTTCATATAATATTCCTTACTTGTTATTTTAGTATTATGTCAATACCCTGTATGTAAATTATATAAATAATTATCTACCTAACTTGTACGTTATCTGTGAATTGCACAGAACTAAGCAATATGTTATGTAGTCTGCATACAAAAACATGAAAATAAATATTTAAAGCCGGATGCCACACGCCTCGCAAACATTAAATTTATCTCGGGATTTTTACTTAATGATAATTAACAACATGGTTTAAAAAAAATTGAATGAACCTAATCAGTGACGTCTGTATTCAACTATTTTAGTTATACTGTATTCTTACTGATCCTAATCGAATAACCTTATCAGACTATTATTAAAACAATAAACATTATAGTTTAATGTTTACATTTTGTGTTATTTTAATGTGTAATTTCACATTTTTTATTGGTTTAATTTCTGTACTGGGGCAAATTATTTTAATATATTTGCCGTTTTCTCTATGTCTTCGTTTTCTCTTCATGGTCTTCTATGTTCTGTTTATTTTCCCTTATCTTGTTATTGAAGTGTGCTAAATCTAAGCTAGATCGACCAAATAGTTTGTAAGTTATTTAATTTGTTTATCCCGGAGAACGATTATTTATAACAACTGTACTTGGCCAAACAGTGACTCTAGCGGTATTGAGCAGATTAAGATCGATTCTTTGAGGCTTCAATTTTAAGATTAATTAAAAAAAATTTCTATATTTTATCGAAATTGTTATTAAAAAAACCATTTGAAAAAGAGCCGTCTTTTTAGCTTATAAACATTTATAATAACTTTGATATTTTTTATGTCACGCGCTTGTAAGTAGACTAAAAAATTGTGTTAAAATGTGACAAAAGGAGTTATTAGTAAAACATTTTAAGTTGAACTTTCATATTTATACTTTGGTGGTAGAGATTTCTAAATCAGGACATATTAAATATAGCTTTGTACGAAATAGTAGTCACAGTAAACAATTGGAAGAGTCCATTTAGGTGACGAGAGGTGACCATTATACAACATGTAAATAATAAAAATACTTTATTACATTTTAAACATATTATTTCAATTTAAAAGATACAGAAAACATGCCTGCTGTACCACGTTTTTTTAATATTCTATGAAACTAACAGTATTATAAAGCCTTCTATATTTTCTAAAATCTAAATTTTCGTCACTTTCCAAAAACTAAAATTTAAGCAAAATTATAACTTTAATTCTCGACCACATAAAGGCTTCCTTAAACGCTTGAATTTTAGGTTTTGTTATCTATTTTAATCGAATCTACTACATGGATTTTAATTTACTAATGTTCGTTTGAAAGGTATTTAAAAGTATTTTAATTTACCTGTTTTTACAATTGTTTTCCTTGTTTGGTTAAATTTTGACAATTAATTGAAAATCATAAAATTTTGTGTAAGTTTTCTTTTCGTTTTTTTTATCTATAAAATAGAACTTATCGTTTTGTGATTCATCAAAAAGTTAACATTATAACAAAAAAAAATGAGATACTGTGAGTTAAAATCGGTCCAGTGGACTCAGAGATATAGTTTCCTTAAAGAGTAATGTGAATGGAGTAGTCTTTTGGTATCGAATCCACTGCATTTTTAACCATGATACTGCGTGTTTTTCCGTGTCATTCTTTCTTTTAGTGATTGACTTCAACAATGTGTCCACAGACAAAAAATCATTATTCATCATAACGGTAACCTGGAAAGGATTTTTCTTCCTTGACTTGGCAATAATACTGTACCAATCAGTGGGACAAAAATTTGTTGCGTTTTGCTGTAATTCTCGATAGAAGCAAAATCACAGTCATTGGGAAGAAGGGAATGACCACTTTGCATCAACTTTTGGTCTATGACTTCAATATTATTATCTTCACTTAACACCAGTTTTAATAATTTTTAGGGCTATTTTCCAATTCCTGTTTTGACCGGTACATGTATCACTATACATAACAACATGTTTTACTTCTGACGCTCGTGTTTGTATGTGTTTGACTAAACAAGCGCCAATTTCTTGCGAACCTCTAGATCCAGTTACTTCATCCCAACAATACATGAATCCCTTTTTTGTTGAAAGCTCATGGCAACCTAAATTGTAGACGTACAAATTAGGTTTATAGTAGGCCATTGGACATATTAGACGTGGGAAATTTAAAGATCTATTAGAAGCTGATTTTTCGGTGTCCAATTTCATTGATTCTCGAGTTTTATCAGCTTTGCGTAGATGAAGTTCATGGTCCTGCCAATGAGTTTTAATTTTTCGTGCTCTTCTGGTGATTGCTTCAGTATATTATTAAAAATATCGCATTTTATACAAGTATCCTTCTGAGGTGCACGAAAATGTAAGTTGAACCCCTTATTAAAAGTTCTACGATAAACGTGCTCTGCCACAGGTTCCTTACCTTCGCTTTGAACTTCTATGTATAAATTGTACAGCAGTCGAATATTTAAATCTTCTGACAAACAGCATGTTGATTATTAATTCGACATTACTTGTTAAAGTTGGCCGCCATGTTTTTTTTGTGTCTACGTATTTGTTGGCCCCTCCAGTTTCCATCGATACGTTGCACGTTGTTGTAGGTTGAGCCGTTTAGACGTTACAAGCTTAGTGTCCTTTTGGCAATGCCGCCATCTTTGATTTTTGTGTTAACGTATTCGTTACTCCCTCCTCTTTCCGACGATACCTCACACGTCACAATCCGATAAGCCGTCGCGCCTCCACAACGAAATGAGCCAAAAATGACCAGAATGGACCTTAGCGATTTCTTATGGGATTTAACATGGGAAAATACGCCGTACTCTCCTAGCCCTTTTACTGTGGTGTATATCCCTTGTACTTCACTTTGGGTGGCAAATGTGTTGCCTATCTACATGGTTACTATGTGACTTATAAATTACACCATTATTTGTGCTAATATAAAATACTTGATGCGGAGTACGATTTAGACCTTAACTAAAATTAATGGAAAATGGAGTTACACCACTTGTGCTTTAAGATTTTTTTAATATATAAATTAAGGAACCCACTGAAAACACAAAGTCTGGCGATGAAATCAATGAATGTTACCTAACAAATTCTAAAAAATGCTGAAACAGATGCAAAAAGAAACAATTGATGACCGAGGAAATTTTAGATTAGTGGAAGAGAGACGTCAATACAAAAAACAAAGATAGTTAGATGTGCAAAAAAATGGATAAACAAATAAAATACAAAATTAAGCAAGCAAAAGAAGAATGGTTAAAAGAACAATGCGCAGAAATAAAAGAATAACAGAAACAGAAAAGTCAGAAAAGACATGGTAGTTTTAGCACACACACAAACATAAAAAATAGAGAATTAACTCACAACAATAGAAAAAGAATAAATGTAAGACTTTTATTTCCTAATCAAAGTGTAATTAATTAAAAAAATGGACAGAATACATCAATTATTAGTTGTTCAAAGACTGTGTTATAACTATAATTAACTTTGGATTTATTTATTAAATAAATATATTTTAATACATGCAGATCCGTATGAAAATCGTGGTTTATTTCCAAAGAAATATTTGATAAAAACTGAGATGCCACAAGAAAACAGTTTCAAAACAACAATAAATAAAATATTTGACTATATTTTGATCAAATTTTATCTTTTCGTCGGACGTAACACATTAAGTAAATTTTCTTATTGTATGCCATCAGCTAATCAACAAAACTACAAAACACGTTTTGTTTACTTATGGTTTTATGATTAGGATACACACAATGTTTAAATATATTGTGCAGCAATTCGCACACATGTGATCGTGTACCGTTGTTGCTGTTCTATAAAAATATTCTCTAAAAATACCCAGTGAGAAATAGTCCAATTAAAATTTCTTTTATAGATATAAACATAGAGTTATGGAGACAGAAATGGGTAAGCAAGCATGGTTGTTGCTTTTTTTTTCTTTAAGGTGTAATTAAGATATTTTTCAACTGAAATTCATATATGTTATAATCACAAATATCTTCTCATATATTTGTCGTTTCTGGAGATATGTCATAATATAAACGTTCTCTTTCTTTTCTGTAAGTATATATCATCATAGTTCGTAACTTTGTATTAAATAAAACTTCTTATGTTTTATTGACCTTGGACGTCCATTTTATATATATTTCATTAAAATATTAGATATTTTCATTTTAAATAGATGTTCTAGCGGTGTTGAAACGTAGATATTCTAAGGTTTTAAAAATTTAATAAAGCGACCGAATGAATAATGTTTAGGAGTCAAGTAGACAACGACGTAGTCGTGTAAATTTTCCATTGATTCATGATATCCATTTTACCTCTCATGTGGCAGAAACTAAGCATACAAAAAAGATAGATAAGGAAATGTTAGGGTGATTTTTGTTAAAACTTATAAATGAAACGAACCAGTTGAGTACCTATACAGTTAAGACTAACTTTATTTTGTTCTGAAAGTGAATACAATCTACAGTTTACATTGTACCAACCTTAACTTACGGTAAATGATATATGGCGCTAATATTTTGATTTTGTTTAGTTGTTATCAATATTTAAACACCTCCACTTATCAATAAAACAAAATTTATAAGTTACCTATACCTAACAGTTTCAATAATCTGTTCAGCTTTTCAGCAACTAAACCTTTAGTCAACACGTCAACTGGCATAACATCAGTAGCATATATTTTACATTAATGATTGTGTCAGATATTGGGTCTCTCAAAAAATGAAATCTTACATCAATATGCTTACTTCTTTTATGATAAATTTGATTTGTTGATTAGCTTAATGCACTTTGATTATCGCTAAATAAAGTAATACATTCAGTTCTTTCAATTAAATCACTTAACAAACCCCTAAGAAAAACAGCCTCTGGTAAGACCATATATTCTGCTTCGCAGCTAGATAAAGCTACTGTTTTTTATTTTGCACTTTGCCAAGATATTGCAGATCCACAGAGGTAAATACATAGGATTCTAATATAACGTAAAGGATCTACGATCTAATGTATTGCTTGCCCAATCGGCATCTACAAAACCTTGTAATTCTGAATCATCTTTTGAGTAAATCAGAGAATAGTTAATAGTGTCTTTTAAATACCTCAATACTCTTTTTGTACATTTTCAACGAGACTCATTTTTTAGTCTACTTGTTTGACGTTTATCATTTGAAAACACAAAAAAATCTTCTATATATGTATACTGCTACAACCGTAATTTTATTATTTTCTCTTTTTCTATACAGGGTGTTTCAAAAAAAGGTAACCCCGTCTCTAGGGTAGGTAAAAAACTGAAAAATAATTGGGGTTTACTTAGTAAAAAATTTTTGTAACGCCATCCGTTTTCAAGATACAAGGCGTTAAAGAAAAAAAATGTTACGCATTTTTTACGATTTTGCCGAAACTACTGGCAACATTGTAATGAAATTGTATACGAATATGTTTTGGAAGCTGATACATCCCATGAATTTGTTTTTATATGTGATTCTCATAGAGGGCGCTAGTTACACGGATCGTACTAAGTATTAGTCAATATAACTTTTTTAAGAGTATAATTATTAATCAAAATTTCAAGTAAACTTAAACATCATTCTCTTGGTACTCTTGGTAAAACTCGATACTGTGTACCGTTTTCGGAATATTTTGATTTGAAAATTATGAAGTAATAATTGATGCTTTTATAAAATAGTTAGTAATTAAACAAAACTCACAAGAAGAAAATTAAATTAATGACTAAGAACATAAAATAAAATTCAATTACAGTAAGTGTTCAAAATGCCCTCCGTTTTCGCGAATACACAAGTCTATTCTTTTTTCTAAAGATTACATTAACCTTCTAAACGGTAGGGGATCAGCTATGATGTTATTAAATTGACGTTGAATTCTTTCTTCCAATTCTTGGCGTGAATTTACCTCTGTAGCATAGACTTTTTCCTTAATATACGACCAAACTGCGTAGTCCAAAGGGTTAAAATCGCATGACCGAGGAGGCCAATGAATCGGAGCTTCTGCACCTCTACCAATCCATCGATTCGGAAAATGATTACTCAACCAAATTACGACACCTTCTATCAAAGTGTGGTGGAGCTCCATCGTGCATAAAAAATAAAGATCTTCGCTCGTTTAGCGTTAAATCTTCTAATATCTCGAATAAGGAATTGTTTAAAAAATCAAGATACATATCCACCATTTAAATTTCCAGGTAGAATATGATAACCTATTAATTTGTTACCTAAAGTTGCTGCCCAAACATTAACTTTAAATGAGTGTTGGTAATGTGATACCCTTTTGACTCGTGGATTCTCATCACACCAGTAGTGTGCATTATGGGAGTTAAACATACCTTGTCGCGTAAAGGTGGCCTCGTCCGTAAAAAGAATGCATTTAAAAAAATTTGGATTGTGGGCTGTCCTTTGTTGCAATGTTTCACAAAAATCCACTCTAACCGGTAGATCATCTGGCAAGAGCTCTTGGACTTGTCTGTAATGATAAGGATGTAATTGCTGTTCTTTCAGTATCCGCCAAGTACTTGAAGAAGAAGTATTTGTTTGTCTTGCTATATTCCTTACGCTAACTGAATAACAAGGATTCAAAACTCTAATTATTGTTGATTTATCGTCATAACAATCAATAAATGTCAGATTTCAATGGCACACTTGGAGAAAATAGAGGTATACCTATTAAAACTTTATCATTACTACCAGTATCAATTATTACTTCATAATTTTCAAATCAAAATATTCCGAAAACGGTACACAGTATCGAGTTTTACCAAGAGTACCTTTTTCGTGTAAAATTGAATGATGTTTGAGTTTACTTGAAATTTTGATTAATAATTATACTCTTAAAAAAGTTATATTGACTAATACTTAGTACGATCCGTGTAACTAGCGCCCTCTATGAGAATCAGATATAAAAACAAATTCATGGGATGTATTAGCTTCCAAAACATATTCGTATAAAATTTCATTACAATGTTGCCAGTAGTTTCGGCAAAATCGTAAAAAATGCGTAAATTTTTTTTTTCTTCGACGCCCTGTATCTTGAAAACGGATGGCGTTACAAAAATTTTTTACTAAGCAAACCTCAATTATTTTTCAGTTTTTTACCTACCCTAGAGACAGGGTTACCTTTTTTTGAAACACCCTGTAGATACAAGGGTCATGTTTTGATTTCTTATAATTAATATTTTCGAAACCCTAGAAGACTATTTAAGCCCATAAATATCATTATTTAATTTTAAACATTTGTTACCTGCTAAAGCAAAAACCTCTGGTGATTGCATGTATATTTTCTCTTTCAAATGACCATTTAGAAATACTGTTTTAACATCTAAATGAGCAATATCCAAAATTAATTTTATAGAACGTGAAAAAAGCAACCTTAAGAAGAATGTCCTATTACTGTCTCCGCACACATATGTTACATATTCGCTTAAGTCTTTTCTTTTTCTTACCTACTCGTTCTGACTTTGTGTGTACTTCTTGTAATATTTCAGGTAAATAGGGTAAATATCTTCAAAGTCTTTATAACTCCAGTTATCTTCCTCATTGTAGCTCGATTATGCGTCACTAAAAATATTACCGTGTCTTCCATAATTTATACATCTCTGCTTCTATAAACTCTTCGGTGGTTGGAACCCTGTATCTTTTTGTATTTTCAAAATCTTTATTAACTTAAATATTTAATTTGTACACACCATTTATCAGTATCCATTTTGTACACATCATTTATCAAGTCGTTACGATTAGTTCAGAATTTTTGTTAAATATTTTGCAACAATTATTTTCAAATTTAACTGAATTTCCATTCTCTATTAGTTGGCTGACAGATAAAAGGTTAGTTGTAAGCTGTGGAACACAAGGAGCATTTTGAACTACCATAGTAAAATGATTCTCACCAACAACAATTGTTAAATCCAAATCACCTGAATACTTTACTTTTGCTGTGTTCTTGTTAGCGACTATAATGTCACCTGTATCACTTACTCTTTAACATCACTTTCTATGTCCAACAGTTTTGTTTTGATTGAATCGGTAGAAATCACAATTCTCGAATGTTCGATCGCCGTTATCATTGGTGAAAAACGATCAGGTAATCCCGCCAAAAGTAGCGAATCCACTCATTGTTAATTTTAAAACCAGTTTCACTCAATATTTGTCCTTTTTCAACTATTTGGTTCACTAACTCGCCATTGAACTGCAATCTTCCAATCTTTTAGTTGAAATTAGACTCCTCTATAATGTATTTGTATTTGTTTCACAAATTATATGGTCTCGATGAAAAGCACATTCGGTTCATTATCGTTTAGATTGTGATCGATGTGTTTTCTTGGTTGGATGTTTTGGAAATCCTGTTTTAAGTGACTTTGTCGCCTCTTCAGGACAAAAGCACATTGACATAATGGCAAATAATGACCGAATTTGATGCGAAATGGATAAACAGCATCAGCGAGTATGTGATCCCAATGAACATCATCCTCTAGTAAATGTAAACTTGACAGGCTTCTCAATATTGACCATTGAGTGTCCGTAGAAATTAGAATGAAGTTAGTCCACGAACATTACTTAACTAATAATAAACGCAAGTAAAAGTATTCTTCATTGCTCACAAGGAAGCTTTTGCCACATCCTAATTAATTAAATAGGGAAAATATTTTTTTCTGTATTTCCTTGTTTACTGATAGTTTTTTGTTTACCGTTTTTTTTTTCTGTTTCAGAACAAATTTTAAACGATATAATCTCCGGTTCTTCAAAATCAAGTGAAGTTGTTCCGAATCAAGAGATAGAACCAGTTGTTGAATATCAACAGAATCTTCCCGAAGGGAGTAATCAGCCAGAATTTAATTATTCACAACAATTACCAGATCTGTCAACTTTGCAGCCTCACTTAAGTGCTGCACCGCAACATAGTTCGCACTTGTCTTCGGTATTTTCATCTTTTTCTAATATTTTGAATATTGGAGGTTCTAATAATAACCCTAAAGAAGAGGTGATAGTATCTCCACCTGCTGGAATAGAAAGTCTTATTAGCCAAAGTAACAACAACCCTGAGCCAGTACCGCTTTTTTCGGCCAATTTACCTGAATATAGTATCCAACAGCCTCCTCCGTCTACAGGTAAAATATATAAAATACTAATTATAATGTTTAATCAAATACTGTCCTAGTAGTTTTATTGATTAAATTATTCTCTAATGTTTACAATTTTATAAACTCGAATGTAAACATATACTAGGATTAAACCAAAACTATGTTAACAATATTTGATTACTAATTTTTGTATTATTTTCATGCTGTTATTATTAAATAACAAAACCAAACTTTTATATCTCACATTTTTATTGTGTTTTAGGCCCAACAAATCAATTTAGAAGAGCTGGTCTCAAAAGACCGGCTTATGCACAAGTACCAGGTTTATCTTCAGCCCCCGCACCACCCCAAAATTTGAATGTCCAAAATATTCCTCCGCCAAACCTTCCCCCATTACCTCAAGCAGCGTCAGTGCCATCAGCAGCATCACAAAACTTCTTAGTACCAACAGCGCCTTCTCCATCCACTTCCATATCATCAACTTCCAGTATAGACCATATAAATCAAGGATTGCCAAACCAATTTAAACCAATATCTCCGCCTCCTTCTAATTTGCAATCCTTCCATCCTATCTCCCAACCTTTAGCTCCTGTGCCGGTACAACCTTTTGCCCAATCTGTATCGATAACGCATCCATACAGAAATATAGTAGGCCCAGTCATGGATGCCATACCAGCTAGCGAACTGTCACAAAATTCTAATTTCAGTAGTTCCCTCGTGAATTCTCCAGAGGCTCTGCCAAACAATAATAACGCAAGTGATGCTAGTGTAAGTACATAATGATTTTATTATGTAATTTTTCCCTTTCATTTGCCTTAGTAGCTTTTGGCTTCGGTTCAAAAAATTTTAAACAGTGTTTTTTTGTAAATTGAATTGAGAACTCATGTTCTTTATATTTTAGCCTCCTGTTAACCAAGTATATAGACCTGTCTACCATCACTGGTTTCATCAGAAAGAAATAGAGGGAAGGAAATTATGGGAACCGTTTTCTATGTTGGATTCATTGGCTTTAGAACAAGCTTTCATTTCAAGTAAGATACTTAATAATCTAAAATTTTAAAAAATAATGAAATATTTTGTAGACGATTTAGATCCAGATAGAGTGATTGCTACTGATGGCGGTCGTTATGATGTGAATATTTTAAGAAGACAAAGGAACTCTGTGTATTGGAAAGCGAATCCCAATGAAGTACGAAGATGCTCTTGGTTCCACAAAGCCAGTTCAGACGGAAGGTTGGTCCCATACGAAGAAAATATCGCTACAATGTTGGAAGAAGAATACAAATCTGCGTTTGAATCTAATAAGTGGCACAAAACAATCGAATTACCTCAAGGAGAAAGTATTGTCTTTCATGGACCTGATGTTTTAGTACTTTTCTCTCCCACGCAGGTTCCTGACGCATGGGGCAACACAACAGTATGTACACAATAAATGATGGTGACTAAGGGAAATTAATTAATTTTTTTTTTCAGAACCAGTCCCGACCTAGAGTTGTAAAAAGAGGTATGGATGAATTTGATATAGATGAAGGAGAACCTGCTCAAGTCGATCACATCTTGTTCATGGTTCATGGCATTGGTTCAGTCTGTGATTTAAAATTTAGAACAGTAGAGGAAGTAGTTGATGAATTCCGCAGTATTGCCTTTCAGTTAGTTCAATCTCACTATAGGTCGTCCTGTGATCAAGGAAAAGTCAACCGTGTGGAAGTTTTACCTATAAGTTGGCACGATAGGCTACATTCCGATGAAACTGGAATCGATGACCAATTAAAAAGTATTACTCTGGAGAGTATACCGAGACTGAGAGGCTTTACAAATGACACCTTGCTCGATATTTTGTTTTATACTAGTCCCATTTACTGCCAAAAAATTACTACAACTGTGGGAACAGAGCTTAATAGAATATATGATCTTTTTAAACAAAGAAATCCTGATTTTAAAGGGGGTGTTTCACTTGGTGGTCACAGTTTAGGCAGCCTTATACTCTTCGACCTCTTGTGCCACCAGCAATCTAAACCTGAATCTGACGGAGAAGAAAGTAAGTGTATTGATATCAATAAGTGTACCATGATGTCAAAATATATAATTTGTAGGTGATGAAATCCTTTCTAGCAGTCCAGGCTCGGCCAAACCAGCTCCACCTCAACGAAAGATGAGTAAAAGAATAAGCTATATGATGGGTGCCATCGGTACGGGACAGCCGGAAATACATTACACTCGACTTAATTTCGAACCCAAGAATTTCTTTGCTTTGGGATCTCCAATAGGTAAGTACCTAACTTTCACAACTGATTAAAATTATGATTACTTAAAATTATTATTGTTATTATTACTATTCAGTTAAACACCATCTCAGCAGTAGGCTGGATAGAATTTACCTCTCCCAAATGTATTAAAAGAATAAGGAATTTTTCACAAACATTTTTTAAATTTTTTAGTAGTTGGTAACACGTTTATATCAAAGCAGTGACAAGTTCTCACATTCAGTGAGTAATGACATACCAAAGTAAAGTACAGACATGTTACATTCTCTTTTTGTTTTAATTATTGTTTTACTGAAGTAAGCTTTATTTGCTTCTTATTGTGAGATTCACGTTCAAGATTTATGTCGCGTTTTTCGATAATCCGTTGTATTCGTTTATGAACATAAACTTTTAATAATTAAATTGTTAATAATTTAAAACAAATTAAAATAAATTTACATTTTATGGTTATTTAAATAAATTGAAGCCAATAAAGAAAATCACATTAGTATGAGGTATTTTAAATGCGTTTTGAGATTTAGTGAAATTAAATAGTTTTTTCAGTATAAAAGGTTTTCCAGTAAAAGTTTTCCCTTCTGTCGTCACTCACCAGTCGCAATATATTTTTTAATATTGTTTATTTACTTTTGTTCTGTATAGTATTATATTTCTAGGTATGTTTGTGATCGTGAGAGGTCTGGACACATTAGGTGAAAACTTTTCGTTGCCCACTTGTCCAGCGTTCTACAACATTTTCCATCCATACGATCCAATTGCATACAGGATAGAATCTTTAATCAATCCAGAATTCGCAAAGTTAAAACCAGTATTGATTCCACATCATAAAGGAAGGAAACGAATGCATTTAGGTAATGCCTGTTACTAAAATAATAGTTACGTGTAAAACTTAATTTTTACCATTTTAGAGTTAAAAGAGACCATGACACGAGTCGGAGCTGATTTAAAACAGAAAGTAATCGATTCTATGAGAAGTACTTGGAATTCCGTTTACCAATTGGCAATGTTTCACAAACAATCCCCTCCTAGTTTGGAAGAAGAGGTATCTAAGGCATTTAAAGATCAAATGGGGCAACTGGAAAACGACTCTATGCAGGAATCTACGAAAACTCCTGTAGGAAACTTGAATAGTGGAAGAAGAGTCGATTATGTTCTGCAGGAAGCACCTTTTGAGTTCTTCAATGAATACGTGTTTGCCTTAACGAGCCATGTTTGTTATTGGCAATCCGAGGACACCATATTGATGATGTTAAAGGTAAATTTTATCTTTGTAATGCTAAATTTCTAAATTCTAAATACATATATCTTTTTAGCTTCATAAATGTGCTATATTTATTGTTATTATTTGACTCACTTTCTATGTAGTGGTCTCTCTCTTTCTCTCTTCTCTCTCTCTCTCTCGATATATATATATATATATATATATATATATATATATATATATATATATATATATATATATATATATATGTTCGGATAAGTTTCCGCGGTCAGATAAATGAAAATTACTGAGTTCTCGGGAAGAACCGCGTTGAGAATTTAAAACTAATTTTCATATATATATATATATATATATATATATATATATATATATATATATATATATATATATATATATATATATATATATATATATATATATATATACTATTACAAGAATTAATATTAAACTCATACCGCATACCTCAAACGAAGAAGTGCTGCATAGAATAGGCAAGGAAAGAGAACTTTTTAACACAGTAAAATTTAGAAAAACATCATACCTAGGCCACATACTGAGAAATAATAAGTACCAATATGCCCAACTTATAGTGAAAGGAAAAATCGAGGGAAAGAGAGGCCTAGGAAGGAAAAGACTATCGTGGCTTAGAAACATCCGACAATGGACAAGGCTAAATTTTGAACAGCTAATAAGAACAGCTGAAGATAGAGAAGATTTTAAAATTGTAGTAGCCAACTTCCATTGAGGAGAGGGCACTTTAAGAAGAAGAATATTAAACTCAACAGGCTTCCGCTTTGAACCTCGTCGATTATCACTGCGCCGAGCTTTTAACATCCTCTTTGATGTCTTCTTCGGGGCTTCCGAGGTCTCAGTCTGCTGAGCCCCCAGACACTACTACACTGATCGCAAATCAATGCACTACTGCTACTGGGAACAGCGGATAGTTAATTTATACCGTCGATGGTAACTTGGTTTGTGTGGAGGTTGACATGGGGGTTGGCGCGAACATTTCTGACGGCAGGATTTTGATTACATGGGGGAGCGTACGATATTTTATTTATGAGAGGTCTCCATGTCGAAGGTAACCGGATGCCGTCATCTCTTTTACTGAGACAATTTGGCCTTTTTTCAATGTCTGTGGCTTCTCGGATAATTCTTTGGCTTCTAATTAGTTCTGGAGTTTTCAAAATCAATTTTCTGATGTGTATGAAGATGGTGTTGACCTAAAGCTAAAATTGAATCGGAATTGCAAACAGATTAATTTGAATGGTCAAATATATGTCCTAGGAAGACAAATTCGTTAAACTTCCCGTGCTCGAATTGACATCAATAGAGTTATATGACTCATTTCAGCATCCCTGCTTCATCAAACACTCGGACTGATACACATACAAACTCGGAAAGTCCAACGAATGTCTCCTAAATCTTTACCACTGCAGTGGTTAGCATACAGAGGTGCCATCTACTTTGGTGGCCTTGAACGAAAACGATTTAATAATATCGTTTTCTATCCTCTAGGCTATACGAAATGTGTGAAAGATTAAATCTTTTAGCAAAAGCTGCTATCACTTTCTTGAATTGAATTGCCAAATATATGGCCTAGGAGGACAAATTCATTAAACTTCCCGTGCTCTAATCGGTATCACTACAGTGTCTAATGAAGCAGGGATGCGGAAATTTCAAAAAATATTTCCAATCGATTTTTTTTAATCTGTTTAAAAATTGTTATAAATAGGCTCCCGTCCGCCTCGTCCGACCGTTGATTGGTCGTCCGCCACTCTTTGGAATTCAGTAAATCAAAAGTTTGCTTATATTACGGTTTATTGAACTTTATAAACAAAATTATGGTTATTAACACGTTAAAAGGCATGGCAAATAAAAAATATTTTTTTATTTTTCTTTTTTTTTAGGAAATTTATACTTCTATGGGGGTAACTACTGACAGTCAAATTCCCCAGCAATCCATGACAATAGAGAGACCTCCATCCTCTCCTACGCCAACAAGATCGCCAAATGTTCCAATTCGTCCATTCCAACAACCAATTGGAATTGACCCAACAAAGCCCATGCAATTGAACTCATCTCTTGATCCACCACCAGTAAGTGGCTTTGTTCGAAAAACATAGTATATGCTCTACGAGTGGTTGTACAAGCCACTTGCCGAACGTTATGCTCCATATTTGTTGCACAGTAACACCAACTCTAAAATTACAAGGAAAAAAGGCCTGAAGGAATTTGGAAAATTGTAAATGTTTTCGTTAATATAAATAAAAATGTAGCTAATTTAAACATAATACACTAGTTCTCGTCTCAGGTTTCCATTAAAACAACTAGATATCGCGATGGTGTAGAAATATAATTGACAAAAATGAATTTTATAAATCAAACCGTATTAACTATTGTCTAAATGTTCACATTATTTAAATTACTCTCATTGTCGGTTTTTTCGGGATAAATTTCACTTTCATTAATTTTTTTTAACAAAATTGTGATTTAACATTAATTATATTGAACTTAATAAAAATAAACCTAGTTTAACCCAAAACCTTGATGTCAAACGAAATAGACATGGAAATAATGCTATTGCTATAAGAGATAAGAATATCTGATGAGAATCTGAGCTCCATATTGCCTAGTTGGCTCTGGTTTCTAAGATAACCTAACCTAAAAATGCAAAAATAGCCGGTTTTAGCCGTTTTTTGAGGTTATGTACCATCGTAATATAAAAAACTGTTATAATCATCTTAAATTATAGGTCTCAGTCTTTTAAATGACGTTGAGTTTACTCAGATATCTTATTTTTCGCTGAGATCTCGCATTTTAAAATTTTTTAGTTTTAAAAAACCCCAGAAAAATTTGACCAATATTCGGGCCCAGAGCAGAATAAACTTTTCCGAAGACTTTTTGTGCGCTGGAGGCGAATCTGAGCTCTAAATTGCCTAATCGGTTCTGGTTTCTGAGATATCCTAACCTAAAAGTGTAAAAATAGCGGTTTTGGCCATTTTTGAGGTTATGGAGGTGTTTTTCAAACTCATAAAACCTTATTCCAACAACCTCAAGCCTAAAAACCCAAACCAAATCCAACAATCTCAAAGCTACACACCCCAAACCCAACTAACCCTTAGAAACCATCCCTTTCAGACCACAAGCAGGCAAACCAACCTAACCCTGGAATTTCTAAGATTAATTGCTTCTTATATCATATCAAAATAAAATCACATACAGCAATTGTATTTACTGATCGAAACAAAACACATGTAACCCTATCAACCCCTACAAACAGCACCTACTGTTTTAGGCCTTGGCATTAGGAAGCTAATAAAAGATGACAGTTTTGAGAAAACTATTACGCTTACAGAAAAAGAGCATGGGTTAATTTTATATAAGTTGTCCACAATTTTCTATGAAATCATCGAGATGCAGAATACAAAACAATCGTACGAAGAATGCTAAAAAATGTTCCAAAATTAGGCTGCTTTATGAGCTGGAAATTAATACTCTTCTGTAAAAGAGATGGGAGAACGATTTCACCAAGACTTCAAGCAGAAAAAGAGTCATTTTGAAGGTCGTTGGGATTTACTAATGATGGTAGATTACTGCTAGTCACTTAAAATGACGTTTCAGTTGAACATGGATATAGGACACTCGAACGTTCGTTCGGCTTTCTACTCGAACATTCTTATTATTTACCCATACCTATTTGAAAAGTCTACATAACCTCAAAAATGGCCAAAAACAGCTATTTTTACAGTTTTAGGTTGGGCTATCTCAGAAATCAGAGCCAATTCGGCAATTTTGTCCCAGATTCGTATTTGCGCACCAAAAATCTTATGAAAAATACTCTGTTTTCTGGTTCTCAGACTTGTCGGCCTGTGTTATCATCCCTACAAGTTCTGATTAACCACGTATATTTTGTTTGAAATCACAGTTTTAATTGAACTAAGTATCTTATTTAATGTACCATTACATTAATTTTGCTTGGCATTCTTCCTTTCACGATTTTACCACAATTTGGCGAATACGACGAAAACTTCAATTGCCTATCAGATTTTCAAAGATAACGAATGTTGTAATTATTGCAACCGTATAATGAAACCTAGTTCAAGCAAAAACCGTCATGTAAAGGCTAATATAAATGTGACTAATAATGTGAGTGTTATATGTAAAAGGTCAACGTCCTCACAACAAAACTTATAAACAGAACAATGATTACCGCGAAACTATTTCCATATGGGTTCAACTTTTTATGGGTGGTGGGAAATCTATTCATCTCAAGTAGTTATTAACAATTTTGTATATGTATTTTAGATAATTCAGTTTCTTAACATCTACCTTACATATCTATCTTTTGATTGAAAAATCATTCTTACATAAATACTAGATTTTTTTATTCGGGAACTAACAAATTCTAATAATTTTTATTAATAATGAGGGAAGCCAGTAAACTTAGTGACTTAGTTTCCTTGCACAACTTTGGAAGTGGGTTTTCCAAACTGATTTTACTTTTGCTGGTTGTATAATTATCTTCTTGGTTTCTTGTTCGGGGTTCTTATCTCTTCGGTTTCGGAGCTATAAGGCAACTTACAGTAGCAAGACACTCATGAAAATCAAATTTAAATAATTGTTTCTAAACCGTCTGTAGTCAATGATTATGTGACAGTGAGTGAGACAGTGTTTAACGTATCTTAACAATGCTATCGCAAAAATACCAAAACGTTTACATTTAATCATTAGGACCATTATCAACATTGAAAATATCAACAATAAATTTTAACTGAATGTTATGTTTCCGAGGTAGCAATGTGAAGATATTAGAAAAACATTATGTATTATTCACAATTTTTGAACAGTTTTGAAAGGTCTGCAAGACTGTGATTCAAATTAAATTATATTTTTCTAATGTTGAGTATTTATATGACTATGTAGCTTTTGTACAAATAGATTTTTAGTTGTCATTCCATTGTATATTAGGTGTCAAAATACTAAAAGAAATATTATTTTATTGTTAAACCGTTATTAAAATTGTTTGTTATGAAGGAGGGGTTGATTTAATCGAACATTATATATGTATATATAGATAATATATCTGATTGTTGTTCCGTTGAATTTTAAATAAAGTACAATTTTTAATCAGTTGCGTTTGATTTTTTTACTTGTTAAACCTTTTATACTTAGAAGTAGAATGGCAGTGTAACGAACCAGTCCTGTAGAAAAAACGGCCGGATGAATGACCTGCAATTTCGACGTGAATTAGACATCGAACACTGGCGATAGCTGTTAAAAACGCGAGGTAGGTATCAAAAATACAGTAAAATAGAGTTGGGGCGCAATGCCACTGGTTTGACAAGTGATAATATGTATATTAATACTATAACCAGAGAACAACCGAACACAGAGAAGCGACAGTCCTTTGAAGTTACGTGGCTAAGCCGCCAATGACAGCTAACAACCAGAAAATTAATAGTCAGTGGGCATATCACACAATATAAATTCTTAAGAGCGTAGGCGCAAAATTTCGGGCCAATGTTTTTTAAATGCATTCATTTTTTTCGAATCCTGAAAAAACTAATACGTATTTTTGAAAAATTTAAACGCAGAATGAAAGACTACATTATTACTGAGGGCCGAAAGTCCCTGACAACTTCTATAATGTTTATTTTAATAAGTTACTAAGATAAGATTTTTAATTTCAAATATCTCATTCAAAAAAACTTTTTGTTATATATAACTATAAACTATAACTATAACCTTTTAACTATAAATAAATTATATAAATGGTCAAATGCACTTGTTGTGTCGAGTATTTACCATAGACGCCTACGGACTATCGAAAACAACCAGAATTCAAGAATAAGCACGTGTTTTTGACAGTTAAACAACCAGAATCGGGCATGCGTATACAAAAATGGTACACGCTTTTGGACCGTTATGTCGCTTCTATGTGTGTTCGGTTATTCTATGCTATAACTATCGACGCCAATGTCATATAATACATCGACGCGTGCTTTAAAAACTCACACAACTGACACTTCAAACCAGTAGTGTTGCGCGCTAGCTGTCTTTTATGTTATCTTTGATATCCCGCGTTTTTAACAGCTGGCAGCCCTAATTTTCGACCATTTTTTCTCACTCAAACTTATATCATCATATTAAGCAAAAAATTAGGTTTAATTTGATATAAAAAACATACATATACGTCATGAGCAGCGTATTTTATTTAAAAAATTAATGAACGAAATAAAATTTTTGTCAAAATTAATTATTATTAATTGAATTAAAAATATTTACGGCCACTTTTTGACTGGCAACCTATTATCAATGTGTTCTCCTAATTTTAAATGTGTATAAAATGTGAGTTTGATTAATTACGTTACGAACGTAGTGATCCTGCAGTGGGATCTTAGGCTATAAAGAATACACTATTTGCACTGAAGTCAGAAGTCAGAACAATTAAAGCGATGGACACAGCACAAATAGAAGAAGCAGCAATAACTGGTATTAACGAAGTATATAGCAGAAGTGGTGTGAAAACGGAACCACTAGAAGAAAGGGAGGTGAGTCAAATAACGAGAGGGAGTTGCAGCACTATATTTAATTGTATTGTAAACTTAATTTAAAAAAAAAACTGCTTGATGAAAGCTTAGAAGCTTAAAAGAGTGCTGCCGTGGTTTGTCCAATAACAAAGTTTTTGTCAGTGTTAAGTTTTGAATTAAGACCTCAAGCATGTGTGTGAAAAATGAAAGAATAGATGGATTGATGTACTAAGTACTAGTCATTGCTTCTAGACTTAAAATATTAAACCCGCGGAATAGTTATCTTGTTTGTAATTGTTTTGGCATAAAACAATCGTTTTGTTTGCTTACAAGTTCAAGTTAATGAAGCAAGTTACAAACTTCATTATTCCATCATAAATAAAGCTAACATAAGCAAGATCTTACAAAATTTTCTTGTATATGCAGTCAACTATAATTTTCAAATTCTTGCCCCCTTATTTTTTTCCCGCCAAAAAATAACGCCGGCTTCAATTCTGTCAATAAGATCATAGGGAGTTGGGACTGTTCTGTCTCTAGGTTTCTTCTGAATTAGCTGGGAGGATTATTCCCTGGGATATTAAATAATAAAGTAAGAGGAAGAACGAGATCTCTAGGTTATGGCACAGAATAAAAATAACAATCAGATGCCCGCTCTCTGATGCCGCCTTTGAAGTGTGTTAGCACGCGATAGCCATATTTTAAACGGAAACATAAACTCGGATTGAGAAATTTGTGACAAGCTACAACAGAACTGTAATTTAAATTTTTAGAGAATAATAATTTAGTATGTTTGAAATAATTTAATCTAATCTTTAACTAAAAGCAAGAATAAAATAGTGCATATTATGTCTATAGTTGTCGTAAATAAATTAAATCGGGTTAATTTTTCTATGCACACCAGATAAAATGTCACTGAACAGCATTGTCTAGTCACCGTGTGAACAGCACTGGTTCCGTTTAAAACATGGCGATTCCATATGCGCGAACTTATCTTTTCAAGCAGAGTGTGCATTCTGATTGTTTATTATTCTGTGGTTATGGAATAGAACTCTGTGATGTGATTGTATCATAGACATAATAAGAACGTCTATGGATGTTATACCTGTTCTGTGGTGAATTGACTGAATTGTATAAGAGAAGTTATTTACAAATACAACTGTGTCAACTGTATACAATAACCAAATAATTTTTGAATGAATTTAGAAAAGTAATATGTAAAAAATACGTAGGAAAGAAAAGAGGTAAGTTGATATAATATAGTAAAATTACTAACTGTTCAGGTAGTTTATTCATTATATACACATCAAATTATATTAGGTAATAAAGTTCTTAGTAACAAGCAAATAATAAACTAAAGAAAGATTTCTGGGGAGGCACAAGTAAGTCTTGTCTTGATCTTAAACAGACACATTAGCTTATAAAATCATAATAGCTAATAAATAACAAATATTCTTTAAGGTTCCTAAAAGCTGCTGCATGATTTTGAAATACTTTGAGACCAGGAATTGCATTAATGGCACTAATATAAAACTAATAATTGAGTCATATCCATCTTATTAACTAAAAAAGTTGCAGGTAAGAAATATTTGATTCATACATTTGAAATGTTGGTAAAACTAGGTATTAATAGGGATCCTTGGAGTAGTCTGAAATTAGAACATTATATTATAGTTTACTAGTTTCATTTCATAATGCATATTTTAAAATATGGTGTTTGGGTGGCCCTAATATAAGACTAATAATTGAGTCATATCAATCACTAAATATTTTTATTAACTAAAAAAGTTGCAGGTAAGAAATATTAGAATCATGCATTTGAAATGTTGGTAAAACTAGGTGTTAATAGGGATCCTTGGAGTAGTCTGAAATTGGAACATGGTATTATAGTTTACTATTTTCATTTTATAATGCAAATTTTAAAATAGGGTGTTTAGGTTGGAACCTTAATCAAATTAAGTTGGGAAGTTAATTTTTATTGAGAATTTCAAAAGTACTAGTTAAAAATATACTATAAGAAAAATAATTGTACAATATATTAATTTTAAATAAAATACCATAAGGATAGGCTGAAATCACTCAAATAAATCAACATATTGTACTGGATTAATAATTATAATCTTAGCCTAAGAATGCCTCAACTTACACCTCACAAAAACATTTATTAAATACTTACGTATTGTTTTTACTAGACATTTTTGATGTCACACATGATTTTGACCCCTGCAAAGAATAACATTGTAACCAGCATGTAAGATATTCTTCAGAAATGATGAAAAAGATACTATTTATATAAATGTTGAAGTCTTCTTTCAGAATAAGGCCTACTATTTTTGATTTATGTCAGTTACAGGTTTTGATATACTTAAATATAATGTTTCATTGAATAATCTTTTAACTGTACTTACAAAGTTTTTATCAGATAGGTTAATATGTATTTCAAATAATTGCTTGTAG
Organism: Diabrotica undecimpunctata; assembly: GCF_040954645.1. NCBI lineage: Eukaryota > Metazoa > Arthropoda > Insecta > Coleoptera > Chrysomelidae > Diabrotica > Diabrotica undecimpunctata. The sequence continues at coordinate 58,461,501 of NC_092812.1, forward strand.
GGTAAGAAATAATAACAATAGATAGTTTTTAAAATTCAAATTTTATTACAAACTAAATAAAAATTTGAATTAAATTTAAAAATGAACATATTTATTTTATTTCTTTAGTCTTCTGTGACTGAATATGCTGGATCTGTCTTGTTCGAAAGGTTTTTACTAGAACTTGCCAAGTTTTTCTCCTTGAGATAGGTTTCTGTTAGCAGGTTCAGGTTTAATTTAATTTTTTATCAGATAGAAATCATATTGAATATTCAATGATTTGCTTCAGAAATATGGTAGACAATTTTTTCGTTTTATCCATTTATATACCAATTTGGAAATGTGACATAAGTTTTTGAAAATCAAATATATTGTCTTTATGCAATTCAGTTACCAAGTACAGTTTAATGGTTATTTTTGCACATCTTACTAAGCTCATCTATTGTTCAGGAATAAAAACTGTTTGGTTCTTTTTATGTGAATGGAATTTTTTTCATGGAATCTCCCTCTTTTTGGGAATAACCTACCTCAAAATAATTGTGTGTTATGTTTATAGAAAATGTTTCAGGTGCAAAAGAATACATCATAAATATTATTCAGTTCCGATTTTGTCCTCCACAATTCTCACTATAAAATATAAAGTTTTTATATCCATTTGAAACATTAGTAGCAATGAAATTAAAAACGCTGCTACTTATTCCTTTAGCCCCTTCTTTCTTTTAGTTTCATCCCACATGTAGTACAATCCTTAATAAATCCTTATAAACTCATAATTTTTAATTTTATGTTTGTAATAAAACATTGACTGTTGTTCAGACTGAGGTGTAGTGAGAACTTTCTGCAATTCGCAACTATAATTTCCAGTGAATTTTTAGTGATCTCCTTATATGTTTCCTTAAGTTGTCTTATTAGTCTTATTAGCAATGTGCTTAGTGTACTTCAGATCCATATCTGCTTTTTCATGACAGAAGACACATTGGTCTTTTTTTGGTTTAAAAAACTCTGTGTCACAGTACTGTCTTATTGGTGCATTAGACGAGATAGGATGTTCTTTTTGCATCCACTTGGTATACAAATCAAAAAGTCTCTTCAAAATACAATTTTGTTGTTTTTCTTTCTAAGGTAATGGGACTCTAGGTTTATTCACCCCTACTATCCTCACAATAATGCCGTGAAAGGTTGACACACATGTAGTATCTACCTGCACAATTATCAGAATGTAGAAGCCAATGTTGTAACTGTGCTTACTCATCTAGACAAGATGTTGTACTAGGATTTAAGTTTTATCTCTGTTGATAGCGGTTGATAAGCCTATTTCTTTCACAAATTCTTTGATATGGTATAGTTTGGTCCATGAAGTTTACATCATCCATATGTTTTGAGTTTACAGATATTTTTCTTATAACATATTCCATACAAATGTTAAAAAGGGTCAGAGCCAGTCCGTGAACCTGTAGATTCCTGGGCTCAAAATATTAAGATTTAACCTGGCTACTTACAGAGTTACAGGGTGTTTTATCTAAAAATTTAAAAACTGTAACCAGTACTTTAAAACTATTTGACATATCATGTCGTACATATAGGCATACGACAGGGGCAAGTGAATGGTTGAATATTTCCAAATTTTACGCCAGTGGCAGAATTGCTATTCTAGTTGTAACGAAAAAGTCATTATTTTTCGAGATATTTGAAGTCAATGAAGAGGCACAATTATTTTGAGTAATGTATTAATTATATCGTTATTTTTGGGTCATAGAATTGCATTTATTATGCAAATAAAATTTTAATCGCTATTAACAAAAAAATATAATGTTATTTATTGAAATATCTTGAAACAAATAGGTGCATTCAACATTTAACAACAAATTTTGGTTCTGAAAAGAACCATTTTGTTATAATCTAAACACATTTTAACTAAACCTTTTATAACAAATGTTCAATGAGTTTCACTGATTTGTAAAAAAATTAGCGGAATTCCGAGCACTAGGATTTTGATTAGCGGATGGAGCAGACGATATTTTCTTTATGAGAGGTATCAATGTCAAAGGTAACTGTATGCTGTCATCTCTTTTAATGAGACAATTTGGCCTTTTTTTAATTTCTATGGCTTCTCGGTTAATTCTTGGTTTATAGAAGCGGAGGGGGGCTATGGTTCTATGACTATGGGCCTATTTTGGATTCTACGATTTGTTTGGCCTATATAGGATCGGGGGCAGTCTGCAAGTAATTCATAAACTCTGTGCTGTTCATTTGGAGTGTTGTCTTTGATTGATCGGACAAGAGATGAAAGTTTTTGTAGGGGGGTAAATATTTTCTTTATTCCTCTTGACTTAAGAATTTTGTCAGTGACTCCTTTGATGTGAGGAAGAATAGCTTTTCGTATGATGATAGAATAGCTTCGTTCGTATGGGTTGGTTTTCGATAAACAGAGGGATGAAAACCTTGGAATTGGGTTTTCTTTATGATAACGTTGAGAAACGGTAGGGATGAATCAGTCTCCACCTCCATCGTAAACTGGATACTAGGATGTATACCATTCAGATGCGTTTGAAAAGACAACAAAGCATCTCTGCCACGGGGCCAAATGACGAATGCATCGTCAACATATCCTAGCCAACATGTGGATTTGAACATTGATGTGGATAGTGCTCGGGTCTCGAAGTCTTCCATAAAGATATTGGCAATTACTGGAGATAGTGGGGAGTCCATTGGGGCGCCATTTATTTGTCTGCAGAATTAGGATGACGGTGGCATTGCGTTTATCGGCGGGAAGAATGACTAGATATTTCAGCATCCTCTTCAGAGTAATTGAAACCTTTTGCTAAAGCTTTAGTGGCAATGGTTGAATTGTCGGTGGCATTGCGTTTATCGGCGGGAAGAATGACTAGATATTTCAGCATCCTCTTCAGAGTAATTGAAACCTTTTGCTAAAGCTTGAGTGGCAACGGTCGAAATAGAGGTATCAGAAAAGTTATGAACCACTGTAGTGGGTTTCAACGTTGTAGTTTTTGGGATTTGTTCGGCAATTAGATGCGCTTTTGAGTTTCAGTCTTAGCTTCGAAAGTGTTTAGGGCTGTTTGTGTGTAATACTGTCGAAACTGTCCCATAATAGAGGATGTACATTGAAAGAATGAATAGATGACCATATCTATTCCAAGATATTGATATTTGTGACATCTAGTTTTCGTCTAGTAGCATCACGGAGCAGCGCAAAACTGGCCTTTATAAGAACTTGGGAGGTAGAAGAAGAAGTATGGTGTTTGAGTTTTAGAAATTTGGGAATGACTTTATGGTCTCGGCAGTCTTTTAAGAAATGTTAACTCACAAAGAAGACGGTTTTTACGTAGCAGCAGATTTCTATATGATTTAGTGAGCTGGTAAAATCCCATAGAGACGAATAAAATGTACCGAAATATTTCTTATATTATATTATAATCTTACAAATACGATTTTTCTTTTTGCCCTGGTTTTTATAAAATTTTCTGGACCTCTTATTTCATTAAATAGATCTTTAGTTTCTTCTAAAGTCTCTATCTATTCTGTCAGCTATATAATATGGAAGTCCAACAGCTATCAAATCAATAATAATTTTTGTATCTAAGAGCTTGTTTAGAGCATATTCTAATAAAGAAAGAACCATTTATGTATCTGAACTCAATGGCATGTAGCACTGGAGTCCACCTTCTGTCTGCATAAGAGCAAATCCCCATTATTTGTAACTTCATAGACGCCTCGAATCATTATCCTTCAGACGATTTCTAAATAATTTTTTGAAATTGTTTTCAATAAATATACTCTTTTCCAGTATATTAGAATATCTTCAGGATATTTTTTAAAATTAATTAATGGTTTGTAAGACGAAGAATTATTAATTTCAATTTCAATGAAAAAACGCGGAATTTACTGCGTATATTTTATAGAATAAGTTACATTTCCCTACATAACTTGAGTGTACCACTAAGGATAACAGACTTATATAATAAAACTAATAAGCGTAGCAAACATTTTATCAATTTCAAAATTTTCCCTCTATAAATTTTTTAGCGTTTATGATGTAAAAATTTTGCAAACAGCATTTTATTCATCGTTGAAAAGCAAAAAAATCGATAGTTTGTAGAAGTCTGTGCCTTTTCTAGCAAAAAGTTAGCTTTGACAATAAAAGTTTAAGGAAGCTAAGTGCCATATAAAATAATAATATAAAAAATTAAAATAAAATATAATAACTTTTAAATATTCTGTGGAATTTATTGTATATTTTATATTATATATATATATATATATATATATATATATATATATATATATATATATACCTATATAAGTATATATTTCAGAAAATCGAGCATTTTTTTTTTCAATAAATTTATACATTTTTTTCTACAGCTTCAGCGTTTTGTTAAATTTTATCACGGTAATAATATAAGTAATAAAACCCATTTAAAAGTGAGCCGTTATTTTAAAAGTCGTTTTGTGTTATTTTAATGAAAAATAATGAGGATTTGTCCATATGTGTCACAAAACTTTTTTTCCATTCTTCCCAATCAGAATTTATTGTATATTTTATAAGCATTGAACTGTACCAATCGATATATGATCCTTCTAAAAATAATCTTGGAATTTCAATTATATCGGTGTTTTAATCGATTTGTAATCTAGTACATTCATTCCATTGTAAAACGTTCACATTTTTACCTGTGAATTTTTCTATTACTAATTTTCCTGATATTTATTTTTTTACTACAGTTTTCAGATTTTTGTTTCTCATTTAATGTAGTTACCCGCGTTAAGATTTGTTCTAAAGCGTCCATTGAAGCTAGTGATGGTGAAACTGAAAGTGGTGATTTTTAAATCACGCCGTGATCAGTGACCGTGATTTTTAAATAACGGTGACCGTGATCACTCTGTGTTAGGTAGTACTATAAAAAACATATTGCTGATAATGAATATGTTTAACTAACGCAACTAGATGGTTTCACTTATATTAATAAATTTACAATACTAACAAAAAAGTAATCCATTTTTAAAGCACTATAAAACTTTCTTGGCAACGCTTACTTTTTTAAATAAAACTAAAAATAACCCTAGAATATCATATACATTTTTTTATTAACTTTTAAGAATGTTAGTAAATCCCCAGATGTTAGTCACAGTTCTCCGAGAATAGAGAGTTATCAAGTGAGGAGAATCATCATCATCATTTGGCTCTACAATTCTATGTGAGTCTTGGCTGCATTTACTATTTTCCTCTAATGTTGTCGGTCCTGAGCAGCTATTTCCTATTGCTGTAGTCCCATTTTGCGTAGATCACTGGCTACTGCGTCCTTCCATCTCTTTCTTGGGCGAGCAACTGACCTTCTGCCATCCGGTCTTTCCCAGAATGTGGCGTTCAGAAGTCTTTCGTCACTCGATCTTAGCAGTAGCGCACCTAGAATTTGCCTCTGGGGGGGTTTTGGTTGGTCACCGAATTTTTTTATGATGTTACACCTCTATTTTGAGTCCTTAAAATGTGTAACAGTGTCGGAATAGGGTCTTGGGGGGATTTTAACCCCCAAACCCCCCCTGGGTGCGCCACTGGATCTTAGTACATGGCCCGCCCATCTTATTCGGTTTGCTTTAATGTAGCGTACTATGTTTTCATCTCCATATACTGTGTGGAGTTCATCATTGTGTCTTCTCCATTCTCCTGTTATCTCTTCTCTGCAAGGCCCATAGATAGTCCGCAGTATCTTTCTATCTATTTTTGTGCACTCTTATTTTTGCTGGTATTGAGAGTATTTTTGATGTAAGTACGGTCTTTATACGGTTTATATAATATTTATTATATAAACAAGTTTTGTAAGACGGTGACCGTGATTTGATATCTATACAGGGTGTTTCAAAAAAAGGTAACCCCGTCTCTAGGGTAGGTAAAAAACTGAAAAATAATTGTGGTTTGCTTAGTAAAAAATTTTTGTAACGCCATCCGTTTTCAAGATACAGGGCGTTGAAGAAAAAAAAATTACGCATTTTTTACGATTTTGCCGAAACTACTGGCAACATTGTAATGAAATTTTATACGAATATGTTTTGGAAGCTGGTACATCGAATGAATTTGTTTTTATATCTGATTCTCATAGAGGGCGCTAGTTACACGGATCGTACTAAGTATTAGTCAATATAACTTTTTTAAGAGTATAATTATTAATCAAAATTTCAAGTAAACTTAAACATCATTCAATTTTACACGACAAAGGTACTCTTGGTAAAACTCGATACTGTGTACCGTTTTCGGAATATTTTGATTTGAAAATTATGAAGTAATAATTGATGCTAGAAAATGCTAGTTTCAAATCTTAAGAATTATTATTATTGAAAAAATACTAAAAAACAGAAAAAACCGTTAAAAAATGGTTTTTTATTTTTCAGACTAAAATCAAACGTAGGACCTTCAAATCATCACACAAAATTTCATTAAAATCGATTTAATAGTTTTTTGTAAACCCATTTTTTTTAAATGAATAATTTTCAAAATTATGCATGTCAAAAACTAAAACTTTAAAAACTTTTTTACATATAGAAGAGCATTCAAAATTTCAAACCTGTTTTAAAAATTAATTAGAAGAGCCGAGGGAATTTTTTAAAAAATTGTTTAAATTTTAGGCTTATAAATATTTTGAATGACTTCATCGATTGTTGATCGATTTCAATTTTCAAAACGGATATTAAAAGTGCATCACAACACGCTTCAAAATAAAGAAAAAATAAGATTTTCAAGTATCTAAAAGTTTTAGTTTTTGACCTGCATTATTTTGCAAAAACTATTAAATCGATTTTAATGACATTTTTTATGATGATCAAACATGTTAAGAGTTTTCGTTCTCGGAATATGAAGGTGCTAAATTTGATTTTAGTCTGGAAAATAAACTCGCAAAAAAAAACCTTTTTTTAACTGTTTTTTTTTGTGTTTTTTAGCATTTTTTCAATAATAACAATTTTTAAGATTTGAAACTCTTAAACTCTTATAAATGTAATTACAAAACATTTATGTCCTATACAAAAGTACTTTAAAACTAACAGTTCTTGAGATACATGCGAAAAATTGAGGAAAAATTTCGAACTTTTTTAATATTTTTCATATTTTGTTTAATAAAAAGTTGAGCCCACATTTTACAACCCACGCATAGTGAAATTATCATTTGTAGTGATATTTTGGATATTGGAGTAGTATTGTATTGATTTCGGGAATCATGGGTGCATGTACAGAATATAATTCCTAATTTGCCATGTTCCATATTCGTCCAAGCTGTATAATAAAGATATTTATTATAAAATTTTTAATTTTTATACCTATATATTGTATCACAATCAATTAATTATGTTTTTTCGATGTAGGAATAATGGTGCTAAACAACAACATATTGAATAAAGAACTGCCAATGCAATCTAAAGTATTGGCAAAAATGGAACCTTCAGTAACTGTTTTATCCCAAGATGCTACGATTGAATCAACAAAAACCATCATTGACCAACCACCTGCTTGCAATCAAAACATAACCAATTCAGACAATTGCACTTCCGTCCAAATGGATTCAAATAGTTCTAGTTACCACCAAAATAGTACTGGAGTAAAGGATTTACCTCAAAATACAAACGTCGAACAGCTGAAATCAACTATCAAAGTAAAAAAATTTAGTGACGAAATGACAATTGCAGGTAACAATAATAATGAAGATTTTGTACTGGAAAGTCCTCTGCATGCTGAAACTTTAAATAAAGTCCAAATGGATTCAAATGGTTCTAGTTGCCACCAAAATAGTACTGAACGGTTAAAGGAACTACCTCCAAATACTCACGTCGAACAGCTGAAATCAAGTATCAAAGTGATAAAATTTAGTGATAAAATAACATTTGCAGATAACAATAATAAAGAAAAATCTGTAGTGGAAAGTCCTCTGCATGCTAAAACGTTAACTGAAATCCAAATGGGTTCAAATAGCTCTCGTTGCCACCAAAATAGTACTGAGGGGTTAAAGGAACTACCTTCAAGTGCAAACGTCGAACAGCTGAAATCAAATATCAAAGAAGTGGATTGTAGTGATGAAATAACAATTAAAGATATTATTAATAATGAAAATTCTTCAGTGGAGATGGAGAATCATATTACGACTGAAACGTTAATTGAAGTCCAAATGGGTTCAAAGAGTTTTAGTGGTCACCAAAACAGTACTGAAGGATTAAACGAACTACCTTCAAGTACAAACGCCAAACAGCTTGAATCAAATATCAAAGTAAATGATGAAATGACAATTGCAGATAACGCTAATAACGGAGATTCTGCAATGAAGAGTCCTTTGCCTACTGAAAAGTTAATTGGAGAATTCCACAACGGTCAAGACGGTTTGGTTTCTGCGTTAGGTTCAGAGATAGGTGAAAAACAACCACAAGACGTAGTTGAAAATATAGAAAGCACACAATTCAAAAGATTTGATAGTAATGATCACATTAGCAAAGTTCAATCTAACAGTAATCAGACAAAAAGCATTCTAAAGCGAAAGAGAATTTTAGAGGAAAAGGAAGAGCTACTAGCTAAAAAAAGAAAAGGCATTACTTTTGACAGTGTTACCATCTTCCAATTTCCCAGAGTGCAAGGCTTTACTTCCATCCCCACACAGGGTGGTTGCACCTTAGGCATGGAAGCTCATCATTCTGATCAAAATACGTGCTCTGTAGCGGAGCATGTCTTAGAGCAAAAAAGAAAGCGCAGAGAGTTCATACAAAAACGTCGGTCTCATAAAAATGGTAAAAAGGCAATATGTAATGACGAATCGAATGGTAAGGATACAGCACGCAAAGGTACAGACAGTGACAAGGTAAATGCATTACAACCAATACGTATACCCCAACGAAAAGCTCTTCTACGAGCTGCTGGAGTGAGAAGGATAGATTCAGCAGAAAATGACGAGTGTAGGGAAATTCGAACATCTCGAATGTTATGTGGATGTGGATGCAAAGAAAATTGTGATCCCGATACTTGTTCCTGTAGTCAGGCGGGAATCGAATGTCAAGTAGATAGATTTCATTTTCCATGTAAATGTTCTAGAGAGAACTGTAGAAACTCGAGTGGAAGACTCGAGTTCAGTCCTGACAGAGTTAGAATTCATTTTAAACGCACACTTATGAGGTAAGTTTTGTTTCATATTACTGATGTCTAAAATGTTTTACAACTTTTTTCAACCGTTCTCATGCTATATTTGCAACCCATTATAAATGTAGACCTTTTAATTTCAGCCTTGTTGACCTAGACTTAGATATATCAGAGATCAGCTGACCCTTCTATATTAAATTTCGGTTCCCATTCAACTCCCAAGCTTTTTATTTATTATATTATGTTAATTTGTATCTCAGTTAAGCTTGATTCAAATATAGTTTAATAAATACGCGTATCAAATTCAAAATATTATTGGTATCGATATAGACTGCCGGAGTGATGACGTAGATTTTATTTACATCGGTCAGTTTAACTTTCCAAACAAACCTTGCTTAGTGTGGATATTTGTATTTTTCGTTATTTTTTCATTTTTTTTTACAAAATCTTTCCGCTTTTTGCAATATTCTAGACATTGCATTATCGTAAATTATGATGGTATTATCGTAAAAAACACTATACTTAAAAGAAAAAGCAGCAGAAGAAGCAAAATGTTAACTTTATAGAAATTAAAAAGTCTTGAGATTGGGCATTTCAACTTTTGTTTGGAAAGTAATAATAACAATATGGCCGTAGTGACGTCACACTCCGGCTGTCCATTATCAATATTTACTGTTTTGTTTTAGGATAAAACTTAAACAAGAAGAAGACTGGATGGAAAGACTGGATGGACGAGAAAAAGAAGAAGACTGGATGGATAGACTGGATGGACGAGATCTAACATCCGTCCTACAGCAGAACCAAAGTTTTTCGAGTTGTCTCATCAATAAATGTTTTTAATTATTATTTTAATTTATTTTTTATTATTAATTTTATTTATTTTATTTTTATTATTATAGTCAAGGAAGTCAATATAACGTACAAATACTGTTAATAATATAATATAAGTTAAGTTTTATAATATACTATAATAACTTTTAAGTATATTAGTTATATTATGAAATTTGTTAAGAGAAGTCAACCTTAACTAAGTCAAAAAGCATTTTATTACTTCTCTCTAATGTGATAATAAAGTTGAATGTTATCAACGAGTGACTTTTATTACTCCTAAACCACAACGCTTCGTAGATAAAAAATAGTACCAGTCAAAATGAAATCATTACACCTGTTTCGGATAAACAATGACTAGCGAAGATTTTAAATCCCGTCACCTTTAAAATATTAAGAGCGGTAGATAAAAGATATGTCGGTCAGATAGGCAAGCGGGCTAGGCGGCCGATTCTCATTCGCTTCACGGTCGAATGGTTCAGTGGATGTGGGTCCGAACCCCAGCTCGGTGTACAGAAAAATAAAAAAGGCTAACGCAACAGTTTAAAATTCTAGATGAATCTGCGGCTTAGACCAGAATATGCTGGTGTCTGATCGGCCTATGGTGGAGCAGTACGGCAAGAGATAAGGGCTTGCGGCTCGCTGATATTCCTCCATAGATCCCTACTGGAAGGGCGTGACGCCTAAATACCGGTGTATATATAGATAAAAGATATCACTATCGTCGGAGCGAAATTGTAAAGATAAATCTAACGGAAGAAAGATTTTGGTGACGTTCATCATCATCAACAGTAGCTCGACAACCCTTTCTGGGTCCTGGCTTGTTCTAGGATTTTTCGCCATTCTGTTTTGTTCCTTGCTTTGTTTTTCCAGTTGGTAATCTTTGTGTTTTCAGATCTTGTTCCATGTATCTAAGTTTGGATCTTCCCTTTGACCTTCTCCCTACTGGTGTTTGCCTCATTATATGTTTTAGTGTTTCAGCCTCCACCATCCGTTTAACATGGCCCATCCAGCGCAGACGTCCGATCTTTATGGATGTTATGACCTCGGGTTCATTGTATGCTGTGTATAGTTCAAAATCTTCTGCGTCATATCATTTCCTTTCACCTCCTTATATATGTGTCTAAGGATTTTTCGTTCAAACGTACCTAATAGGTTCTCATAGCTTTTCGACAGTGTCCATGTCTCTGATCCATATACTAGGACCGGTTTTATTAGGGTTTTGTATATTTTGCATTTGGTTTTTCTTGTGATGTTGTTAGATCTTAGATGTTAAATTAGTCCATTATATGTTTTATTAGCGATATGTATTCTTCTCTTAACTTCTTTACTGACATTGTTATCTGCGGTACTAGTGAACCTAGATATGTAAAATTTTTCACGCTTTCGATGTTATAGTCTCCTATTGTCAGATTCTGTAGGTTTCTTTGGCCTGTCGATTTGCTGGCCTTCATGTGTTTGGTTTTTATTTCGTTAATGTTAAGGCCACTGTTTTCTGGCGCTCTTTCTATCGCATTAAATGTTTCTATCATCTCTCTTTCGCTTCTAGCTATGATATAAACATCATCTGCAAATGCCAATATTTGTACACTTTTTGTTATTATTGTTCTTCTGGTGTTGATTTTTGACTCTATAATTATTTTCTCTAATGTGATGTTGAATAGAATACAGGATAGGGCATCTCCCTGTCGTAGGCCCGTTCTCACATGGATTGTATCTGTTTGTGCGTTTTGAATTCGAATTTTGCTTTGTACTTTGTGTTTCTTTTACTGTATCAATGAGTTGAGTTGGAATATTAAACTCTTTCAGTGCATGGATCAGAAATTCTCGATGAATGCTATCATAGGCACTCTCAAAATCAATGAAAAGATGATGTGTGTCTATATTAAATTCACTAGTCTTTTCCAAGATTTGCCTCAAGACGAAGATCTGATCTATTGTGCACTTCTGCCTGCAGAAACCACATTGATATCCCCCAAATATTTGTTCCGTATATGGTCTCAATCGGTCATACACAATGACGTTAAAATACCAAAATATTGAGTCTCAAGACGACAACTGTTAGGTAACCCCCAGAACCAAATACTGTGGTATGAAAATTGTTGTAGCAGTTAGACTTTTAACACTTAACTAATTAGAGATGGAAGTTATATTATTCGACTTATTTGTACATATAGGACAGGGGTAAATAAGATAACCAAATAAATACCAGTTGTTCAACTGAAAACATGGCATAGAGGTTGCAACTATGTGATTACTGTAAATTTGTCAATTGAACAGCTGCATCACATCTGGTTCGTCATACAGTCACATTTTATACCTTTAGGTTCCACTGCAGCAATGTTCTAGTAAGTTTCATCAGAGGTATCTTGCTCTGATTAGTAGAGACGTAGGTTGCATAATCTCTCTACTTCATACTATTCTTTCAACAAACTGAAAAAAGTACTCTGCAGCAGGGACATTTCAATTTCTTTAAAGATAAGACTTCCGAGATGCTACGTGTTCTCCGTATTATTTTATGGGTTGGAGGCTTGGACATTAAAGAAAGATGTTTCGGACAGATTAAAAGCATTCGATTTATGGGCCTACAGAAGGATATTAAGAATAAGTTGGGTGGATAGAGTCACGAATGTCGAGGTGTTGAGAAGAATGGGAAAAGATAAAGAGGTTTTAAATACAATTAAAGTCAGAAAACTGCAATATCTGGGACATGTCATAAGGGGCAAGTGTTATAACTTGCTGCAATTAATAATACAAGGAAGAATAGAGGGTAGAAGGAGTCGCGGAAGAAGACGCATCTCCTGGTTAAACAATTTGAGAGCTTGGTTTAATTGCACTTCTGCTGACCTCTTTAGAGCAGCAGTATTGAAAGTGCGAATTGCCATGATGGTTGCCAACCTTCTTAGAGGAGATGGCACATGAAGAAGAAGAAGGTTGCGTACTGTTTTGTAATTTTATTTTTTAATCTAGTACGACTTTTAAGATACCTGGGAGTTAGTGCTGGTAGAAGAACTAGTGCATATAATAACATCTGCGAAATTCGTATTATCTTCAGGTACAATTTTTGATTTCTTAGATTTACTTATAGGTTCTTTAAATGGGTTCTGGGCTACTGTTGTCGGAGGAGTCGTTATTTACGATGTCATTCGTTTGGACGATTGAGTGTCAGAAGATGTCTAAGGTTGATTTTGGTTGAGATTATTCACTTCAACATTATCTGGCTGAATAGGAGCTTGTGTGGGATTTGAATCTAATAGAAGAGTAGTGGTCGTTTCTTCCGACTGTGTACTAGTCGATTGTTGTGGAGATTGTGAAGAATAGATAATTGGCTGAATATCTGTTATATTGGGGTGACAGTTTTGGGTACAATTTGGTTGAGAAACAGGCGGTGTATTTTCGCCAGATATTTGTGTGTTTATATTATTTGTGCACTGAGATGCTAGATGTCCTTGCTCTTTGCAAATGTAGCATGACTGTTTTTCCCTTGAAAAATAAATTCGCTAATTGATTTGGTCATGTTTTCAAGATTGTTAGGTGCAATGTAAGTATAACGTTGGAAGCTCAAGATATGCTTAAAGAAAGAGTTATTTGTTCCTATTCTTAGAAAATCCATTGGAGATATTTGATGAATGCCAATATTTTGTAGTTCAGCTTCTATAATACTGTGAGGTATTGTTGGGCAGACATTAGAACTAGCAGTCTTCGCTTGGTGTGACTAACTTCCTAGCTTGATACGTTCCTGATTGATTCCTATTGTTCCATTATCTGTTCATAAAAATTCTGCGACTGTTTCTTTAGTAGTAAAATATATGCAAATACGATCATTTAGAATCCTGGAATTGGCGAAAATTTTATTGGTATCAATTAGTAGCTATGGCATTTAAATAATCTTCAATTTTAGTATTTGGAAGTGCATTGAACAAAATGGCTTGTTTTTTACTTGGAAATTTTTTGATAGAATAGTTCACGGTAGTAGAGTATAATTTGGATGTGCTGAATGGAGGAGTAACATGTTGAGAATTATTAAATCCAGAAATTCCTTCTCCTGGATCCTGCATATTGGGTTTATGTTATCTGATTACGGCCCTCGTACTTGAACAGGTGAACAAGAATCTTCAATTTTGAAGATTTCTGTTTCCAGATAAAATTAATTCATTTAAGTGAAGTAGACATTTAGTTTTCATAAAAACCTGCAATATTTTCTTGTTATTTTTCACATTCTAATAGGATGTGTGTTAAATCTTCATCTGTATTTTCCACAGGTACAGTTTGGACTGTCTGATTCATTTTGTAGTTTCTTGAAAGGTTTAGAGCATTCTTCTTCTTCTTCTACGGCACTACAGCCCAAATTGAGCCTTGGCCTCCTTTATTTTTTGCCTCCACCCTTGCTTGTCTGTGGCTGATCATCTCCATACACGGACTCCTAAAAGGGCTTGTGTATCACTGTTTACTGTGTCTTTCCAGCGCTTTCTTGGTTTTCCAACCGGTCTCTTTCCCTGCATTCTAGCATTCAGTACTCTTTTTGGTAGCCTATCCTCTCCCATTCTTATCACATGTCCGGCCCATTCCAATCTTTGTATTCTAATGAAGTCTGACAGTGGTGCTTCCTTATAAAGTTGATAAAGCTCGTTGTTATATCGACTTCTGAATATTCCGTTTTCCCTCACAGGTCCTAGTATTCTCCTCAGTACTTTCCTTTCGAATGTGTCGAGTTTGCTTTTGAATGTTTCTTTCAGGACCCATGCTTCTCTGCCATAGCATGCTATTGGTCGAATTAAGGTTTTATAGATTCTCATCTTTGTATTTCGGTGGATATTTTTAGACCGAAATATATGGAAGAGGGCAAAATAAGCTGTTTTCCTGCGTTATTCTCTTCCGTATTTTTCCATCTTCTGATCCGTCGGCATATATTTCTACTCACAGGTATGTCAAACTTTCCAACCGTTTCAATGTTATCTTCATGTATAATGTTTTGTGGGACTATATTTCTTCTTGTCTGTATCATTATTTTTGTGTTAATTTCCAGACCTAGCCTTTTTGATTGCGTTTTTAACTCTGCGTATGTTTCCTTTGCTCCTGTTGATGTTCCTAATCGTAATATTAATATCATCGGCATTAGCGGCTAGTTGAACCGTTCGGTTGGTCAGTAGGTTTCCTCGTCCAGTTTGCATTTGCCTAATCGCATACTCCAGTGCGAGGTTAAACAAAGTTGGGGCCAGCCCATCTCCCTACTTTAGTCCCTGCGAAATTTTGAAAAAGTCTGTCCGGTTGATTTGTATTCGTACACATGTCTGAGTTTCATCCATTGTGGCTTTAATGAGTCTAATTAGTTTGTGTGGTATTTCCAATATATTGATTTAGAGCATGGTTTGACCTCATTATATTAATAGGTTTTATAAAAATTATGTTAGACTCTAAACAAAACTATCTTTTGCTGTTGGAATCTAAACAAAACTATCTTTTTTGAAGAAGTTTGGTTTGTCATTGTCTAAAGGATAACTACTTGATATTTTAATCTGAGCCGATGTTTATTACAGACGTCTATATCTGATATCGGTAAAGTACTGTTGATTTTCTTCGCTTACTAATGCATTATCCACAATCCATATTGATATATCTAAATAATGTTCTTCCTCTTTGTTGTTACTACTTGCACGGTTTGATCCTCACAGCGAATCTTATTCTTTTTAACATATAATATAGGCAATCTGAAGAGGATTAAAAAAGGTTTTCAATGGCTAATATATAATAGTAACGATATAATTGACTTAGGTTTTATTTGGCAAATTACATTGTAAAAAATTATTCTTACAAATAATTCTAACAATACACATTCTCTTATCTGCTAACAAAGATTTGTATTGGCAACTAAATAAGTACAAACTAGGTGCACTTAAAAATATGGACCCTTAAAATATTTTAAATACTTTGATTCACCTCAATAGTGTACGGCATTTAAATAACTTGACATATTTACTGAAATGTTAACCAGAACACTACAAAGGGCTACCAATCTTTCCACGAAAACATAAAATAGAACATATTTTTATGTAAATCACATTAATAAGTATATTTACCAGAATTACTAAAAATGTTTGTAAAATTTTTGTAGATGATCAGGTTTTGTAGCATGCTATATATGATAAAAAGTATTAAACTGACCAAAAACAAATTCAGAATAGTTGTTTGCAAATATACCAAAATAAATATATAACATGATCAGAAAAGCAATTAAATCGATGTTCAAAAATTGAACTCATCAAAATTTATGTAAGGTAAGCTATAACTTCCACATTTCATTTTTGTGAAAACATTCTATTTGTTTTGGTGTATCTAGGTTGTTATATTGAATTTTAAAGAATTTTCTTTGTACACTTCTTTCAGTCATTTCTAAAGCAGCAGTAGAAAGATCACAGTTTATAGTAAAATTATGTAAATAATGACAAAAGGTGCTATATGTACTTCAAGAAACATCAAGGGGAAATTTCCACCAACAAGGTCAAATTTAAAGAAAACAAATTGTTGAAACATAAAAATATATTAGCTGACATGAAACTTAAAATACAGATAGACAAATTCAACCCAATAGACCCGCTAATTAAGAAAATTAAAGGAACTTGATGCATATAAGTTATTTTTTATGTAGTTTGTTTTTATATTTTTTATGGCTTTTGGTTGATGTTACATTGGAAGGTACCGGCTACCCCCCTAGGCATATGTAAATCCGACACTGCCAGAAATAGTAGGAAAATTAATAACGAAAAAAAAAAATAAAAGCGACTAGGGGTGACGAAACGGGCCAAAGAAGTTAGTCCTGAGAGTTGCAACTCTCAACGTCGGAAGCATGACAGATAAACCAAGAGAACACGACGATTTCATGCAGAGGAGAAGAATTGGTGTACTTCATCATCATCATCATCTTGGTGCTACAGCTCTTAGAGGGCCTCGACCTTCTCAAGCTTTCTACGCCATTCTGTTCTGTCCCTTGCTTGCATTTTCCAGTTGCCGACTCCGATCTTCTCGGCATCTTGTGTTACCCTGTCCATCCACCTCAGCTTTGGTCTACCCCGTCTTCTCATTCCCACGGGTTGCGCTGTTGGAATCTTTTTTATTATGTTCGATTCAGGGGCCCGGGCTACATGTTCTGCCCGCTGCAGGCGGTTTCGCTTAATTATAGTGGTAATATCTTTACCACCAAACGTATGCTTGTAGATATTCTGCAGTTCAAAGTTATATCTACGCCTCCATATTCCGTTCTCACAGACCGCTCCGAATATCTTGCGTAGCACCTTTCTTTCAAAAATCGATAGAGCGGATTCATCTGTTTTAGTTAGCGTCCATGCCTCTGATCCATATGTGAGAACGGGGACTATCAGTGTACTATACAGCCTTATACGAGATTTTTGAGATAGACGTTTCTTAGCTAAGTACTTTGATAGACCATGATAACACCTGTTTGCAATTATTATTCGCCTTTTTATTACCTCAGATATGTTATTATTGGGGTTAACCGATGTCCTTAGATATATGAACTCTTTGACTGCTTCGAAGTTTTGGTCATTGATGATTAAATCTGCGTCAACATTTCCAGCTCTTGTGTTTGTGTTAGTCGCCATGAATTTGGTTTTATTTTGACTTATATGTAACCCCATTCGTTCTGCTGCTGCTACAAGCTCGGTTAGGATTTCCGCAGTTCTCGCCCTGGTTCTTGTTATAATGTCCATGACGTCTGCATATGCTAGAATTTAGACTGATCTATTAAATATTGTTCCTCTGCTATCTAAATTAGCGTCTCGTGCAACTTTTTCTAAGGCGACATTAAAAAGCTGACACGCCAGCGCATCTCCCTGCCTTAACCCCCTATGTATTTCAAATGGGGTTGACGAGTCGTTTTGAATTTTTACTGCTGATAGCATCTTCCCCATTGTCATTTTTATCAAATATATGAGTTTTTTGGAATTGCTAACTCATTCATAGCGTTGTAAAGACTTGGTCTTAAGACACTGTCATATGCCGCTTTAAAATCGACAAAAATATGATACATATCTATGTTAAACTCTTGCGCTTTTTCGAGGATCTGTCGTAGTGTAAAGATCTGGTTGAACGTCCACGCCTGAATCCTGCCTGATATTCTCCTAGAAACGTTTCCGTATAAGGCTTCATTCTCTCGTGCAAAATGTTTGACAATATCTTGTATGCTGTATTTAGGAGAGTTATTCCGCGGTAATTATTGCATTCCAGTTGGTTTCCCTTTTTGTGTAATGGACAAATTAAGCCTAAGCTCCATTCTTCAGGCATTTGCTCCTCAGACCAAATTTTACAAACAATTTCTCGCATCATCTTGGTGAGCTGCTCTCCACCGTGCTTAAATAACTCTGCTGGGATGCCATCGCTGCCTGGGGATTTGTGGTTCCTTAGTTTTTCTATAGATATTTTCACTTCATCTACCGAGGGGGGTTCCACGAGTTCCTCATTTCGGTATTCCAGCTCTATATTGTTAGTAGGTTCCCCTTCCAGCAACTCTCGAAAGTGCTCTACCCATCGTAACGGGATATCCTCTTTGTTGGTAAGCAAGTTACCTTACTTATCATTACAATAGTTGATTCAAGGTTTGAATTCTTTTCTAATAATATTTATTTGATGATGAACTTTCTTGTTTCTCCGTGACTCATATGATTCATATGACTCAATTGATGTACTTAAGTTACTAATATATAGTAGTTCGAACAGTCGCCTCAGAAATGGAGTAGGTATTATTTTGAACAACGAATGGAAGGATCATCTTATAAGGGTAACCAGAAGAAGTGATAATGAGTGTCCAACTGAATATAGGCAATACCAATGTGAACATCATTTGTGCCTACGCCCCACAGGTAAGATGTGAAAAACAGGAAAAGGAAGAATTTTTGAAGGGTCCTTGATTGCGAGATGTTCGAGATGACTATAGACGAAAAGTAGGAAAGTAGGAGTAGAAAGTGCTAGGAAAAACATCTGGTAAACATCTAAAAGAGAGGAAGATAAGTATACATACAAGGTAGCTACTGCTAAAAAAAGATCGTCCGCACAGCTTTATGGACGAGAAAAATATACGGTTAGATGCAAGAGGAAGACGGCACATGAGCAATCAGAAGAAACGATAATTTTAATGAATTGAGTGAAGGGCACGATATTGTAATATTTGTCAAAATTCAAAGACTGTCACGACTGAGACATAAAATGGAAGACGAAAAAACGGAAGACCCACAGTAAAACTGAATATAAGAAAATGGATGAGAAGACAAAAGAGGTCTGAATGGACTGACATAGCCAGAAAAGCAAAGATACATACAGTGTTATGATGCCAAAAGAAGAAGTGGTAGTTTAAGGAAAGTCAGAGGGAAGAAAAAGGCAAGGGCGATCACCAACCCGATAGACTGATACAGTTGAGAAGATATTAAACACCAACTTCGTTAGTAACACGCGGTACGTGCTATCCAAAATAAGGATAGATGGATAGACAGCTTAAAAAGAGCAATACGACCCCTGGAAGAAACGCAACAGTCATAATCACTACGCATCTGTTAATACGTATAGATTGGAAGAAAATTATTATTATAATCAAATTTGTTAGAGGTACTACTCATGATAAAATCATTTTCATGACGGTAATTTTTGTTTTAGTATGCCTGTCGGATTTTATTTTGATTGGTGTCTTCAAGTAGCTGAACACGAATTGATTTAGTCTCAAATACGTATATATTTATTCTTTTTGAACATCGATTGATTTAATAATCAAAAGTATGTAACGACTTGAATTTTAAGTCATAAACCAATTTTGCAATAAAGAGATTTATTGGACTGTAATTTTAGAGAGTCTTCAATTTTTTACGGTTTAATAATAAGTATTAAAAGTCGTTATTTATTTTTTGTGGTATAACACGTTTATCAAGCATTGTTTATTTTATTTTTAATTAAGCTTCCGTTTAAGGGCATAGTCTTTGTTTATTTTCATTTCTCTTATATTAATTTCTGGAAAGAACCCTTAGCTGATAGCAACTCTTTTTTGTTGTTGTTGAGGTTTTTACGAATATTCCTCTATTAAGTGGTTCTTCTAATATTCTCTGCAGACTTTTGGAGTTATTCATTATACTTCCTGTATATTGAATATATTATTATTCATTAATTTTATTTTCATCAATTGTACAATTTTATGTTCTAGCTCTACAGTCGCGCTCATTTGTTCTGTTTATTACCTACATTTAGATCATACTATTAAAATATTATACTTAATATACTTTTAATTTTTTTTATTCAACAGTATATTTTAAAAAATGGATCATTCATAACCACCAATCAATATTTATTTAATGTAACCTCTCACTAGTTATTACAAAAAAATAAAAACTCTAATATTATTATTATACGAGGATAGATTGATATTTAACTAGCCTTTGATAGATGGCGCTACTTTATACCGAATTGGTTTCGGTGTTGACATTTGCCATTCATGACATGACGTCTGTCAAAATTTTAAGTTTTAAAAAAAATTAGTTTGGTTTTTACAGCCGTCAAAAGCAAGCAAAATTTTGTGTTTTCGGAGAAATGGAAAAGGTCGAGTATCGTTCGGTGATTAAGTTCCTCCACAAAAAGGGTAAAACGAATGTGCAAATCAAAGCTGACCTGGACGAAGTTTATGGTGAGGTTGCACCTTCGTTAGCAACAGTAAAATTTTGGAAAGCTGAATTTGTTCGTGGTCGTACGAGTGTTTTTAATGATGAGCGTCCCGGGAGGCCAAATGAAGTCACCACGCCGAAAATGATCAACAAAGTCCATGACATTATTATGGCAGATCGTCGAATTAAGCTTCGCGAGTTAATAGAGGTCCTAAACATTTCCTACGAACGCGTACACAACATCATTCACCATCATTTGGACATGAAAAAGCTATCCGCGCGATGGGTACCGCGTTTGCTGACAAAGGGCGATCCTAAGGATTTTATTCGCCGATTTATCACCGTCGATGAAACCTGGGTGCATTATTACACACTGGAAACCAAAGAACAGTCTAAACAGTGACGCAAACGCAGGGAAGGACCGCCGAAGAAGGCAAAGAGTGCACATTCGGCGGGCAAAGTGATGGCGACTGTTTTCTTGGATGAGAAGGGCATCATCTGCATCGACTACTTGGAAAAAGAAAAAACAATCAATGGTGAGTAAACGTCGAAAACGTCCCGGTTTGGAACGCAAAAAAGTGCTCTTTCACCAAGACAATGCACCGGCTCACCGATCGGCCGTCGCCATGGCAAAATTACACGAATTGGGCTATGAATTGGTTGAACACCCACGGTATTTCCCAAATCTTGCCGCCAGCGATTTTTTCCTGTTTCCAAACCTAAAAAAACGGCTCGGAGGACGCCGTTTCGCAACAAATGATGAAGTCGTCGCTGAAACTTCGGTCTATTTTGAAGAGCTCGAGCAAAAGTACTATTCGGATGGGATAAAAAAATTGGAACATGGTCTTACTAAGTGTATCGAGCTAAAAGGGGACTATGTTGAGAAAGAAATCGATTTAATTCCAAAAAACTTGTTTTTTCTCTGAAAGGCTAGTTTTATATCAATCCACCCTCGTACATATAAATAATATTGCTTGAACTTTAAGATATATTTGCGTACCTAATATAAAATATCATTAATAAAAGATTTACAAAGCTCATATTAGTTATGTTAAAAACTGGTTTAAGTTATTAAATAAAATTATAATCAAATTGTTATATTTAATTTTTAAAGTTGTATAATGAATTCTTATTTTACTGTATTCTATTTTTGATTGTCATTAACCCTAGTGTATCGGTACAAAACTGACAATTTTTTTATTTTGTTATAAATTTATTTATAAATGCGTTTAAGTCCCCCTTTTGAATGTTGCATTGGGTTTACATATTTTATTAAATACTGTTTTGATATAATGGTACTTATACAGTAAAAGTACTGTCTCTCTTATGCGACTATCTCTTGCGTTTGACACAAACAACAGTCTTCTTCTAAGCACATGATACAAGTGTCGCACCTCCGCTAAAAAAGCGTCCCAACTCAAAAATCGCCATTATTGAGATGAACATGCTACAAGTATTGAAATAATACTTTCTTCAATAAAAGCGTCACTGTTATATTTGAACTATTTACAGCGAGATGGCGATGTGACACTTTTGATTTTTACAGGTTAACTCAGCATGCATTCCGCTACAGTGTCACCTTTGACTTTATAACAGTCTACACGTAGTGCTTAATCCTGAAAAGAGTCAAATTTAGAATTATGACAGTTGTGTGAATTATTATTTATATCTGATTATTGCAATAAGTAAAATACTGTCTTTTTTTGTGTTGTGGCAGTTTTTTCGTAGTTTTATTCGAGGAAAGTACTTTTGCGTGGTGCGGAGTAGTGTTACATTTTGAGTTAAGTCAGTTTTTTGAATATGTAAATATATTTTTCAAACTATTTTTGGAATATGACTGTTTTGCAGAACCGGCACATACGATTTTCAAATCCACTGACGTTTTTTAATTATGACGCTTTTTTAGAATTATTTGACTGTTATTTTCTTGTTTACGACTGTGTTATCCTTCCTAGTTTTTATTTATTATTATTTTTGTTGCAGCAAACAGGCTGGTTACATAATATGCAGTTCATCGAGTTCAAGGACATGCATGTGTGATGGGTATGAAAATGCCATAGGAGAAGCTAAGGAAATATTGGAATACAAGTATGTATTACCTTTGGAAGAAAAGTATTTATGGAGAAAAGAAAAGGACTAAGAAAAGGCGGAAACTACCATGTAAATGATTCGGTTATTTTTATTCGATTATAAAATTGTGTGACGATATAGGCATGACAGGCATCAAGTCTTTGAAGATTATTGAAGTAAAGGTTTTTAAGTTAAATCAAGAAAATCCTACCACCCTTTAATTATAAAACACCCTATAAAGATGAAGAGTCCAAGCAAATCATTCCAAAACATATCATTCAAACAATACCATTCCAAGTATCCTACAACAGGCCTACAAAAGTGTACTTTTGTAGGCCTGTTGCATTAAAGAGAATAAGAAAAAAGATCTCTTGGATTTAGTAAAGAATAATCACATTCCCAGTTGTTATTCAGCATTCTATAACTCTTTGTAATAATAAATACAAAAGTTTTTTCTATTTTTTCTTTGCGTTTGTTTTATTATACTCTAACAACGTGATTTTTAAGATGATAATATCTTGTTCTTAAAAAGTGTCACAATATCGGCATGTTTCTATTTTTTCACTAGGCACTGCAAAAATTGAATTTTCTGAGAAAAATAACGCACCCATAACATTGAGCTAACATATTCCAGTTTACAATAAAATAATACATCAGCTTGCATTTAGTCATAGAACTGACAAATAGATGTTCAACTGAATTAAAATTTTTAACATCAATTTTCTCAAAACAACATTTTTTGAGTTCCGACTCTTTTTAGCGGAGGTGTAATGTATCCTTGTTGTATCATGTCCTAAGCACTCGTCGTAGTTTCTCTTGTGCATTTAGCAGGCGCATGCGATAACAGCTGATATTGAACTGAACAGAGCGAATTTTATAATAATGGAGTATATACAGAGACCGGTTTATCTTCACTTCATATATTGAAAGAGCAAGAATTAAAGAATAGCATTTAAATGATACTAGATAAGTTCAAAAATAATAAAATTCTTGAAATTTATATGAGGATAGTTGAAGATTTACAATAGTTCATTTATGATTCACAATATTTTGTACTCAGAATTTTTATTTTTTGTGTGGCTTAATAAAAATTTATATACTTATAATTAGTATAGTAAATACTTATAATACGTGATAAAGTTACCATTTGACGAGTACACAGCGCGTCACTTTCTACTGCTGCTTGCATCGAACGCATACAAAAATCGCATAAGAGAGACTGCACCTGGGTTAAACCTACGAGATCTAACCAATTTGCGTCTTTTACTTATCGTAGTTTCTTTTTTCAGAAAGCTATCATGTCGTGTGATTCAGGTTTGGGAAATCTTTTTCAATTTTTTTGATTTTAATAATAGTAATCGTCATCTTTACAACATTCACAATCTACTGCCTAGCTTTAATCTTTACTGGCGGTTTCCCAGTATCCAGTAAGAAATTCTTCTAATATTACAGCTTGTTTTAATTCTGTTAATAAATCGCTACGGGTTTTGGTTTCCAAAGATATTTTAAATTATCTTATTTCTTACGCATATTCCCAGTAATTGTGTAAGTTCCCTTTCTGTTTTATGTATTTGCATCGATAATATATCTATATGTCTATTGTAGCTCTTTCGAATCCAACAAAATGTATTATGTTCCCTGAATGAATTGATTATATGCTGTTTGATTATCAGATCTTGTGGGAATCTGAGATAATTTCTTGTCAACAATACTTTTGACAAAGATTAATTTGAGCGCATATTTGATTTGTGTGAATAAGGGTATGATTCTTGAGTGTTTGATTAATCCTGCTACAACGTTATCTTGAGCATATTGCAAAATTCTGCTGTTTTAGAAAACTATTAGAAAAATTAGAAAAAAATATTCGCAAAAGTATATCAAAACAAATATTTTTGTACTGCTCCTATATATTATCCATGCAACCAAATAACACATCTATCGACATGGTTTTCACGTTTTAAACTTTAAAATAATCTACCAAAAAATAATTCAATATTGATCATCTTTTTCTTGTGGAATTGTACAACATTTTTGAGAGTAGACTGTCCCTCTGCGTATATCTTTGTAGTGTATCATTAAGTATAATCAGATATACTCGTATCAGACTAGATTTTAATGTGTATTCAAAACGATTAAGTTAGAGAAGCTGTACTAGGTAAATATACTATTCGATGGTTTGCTACTGATTTCCTAGAGACCTCGATAATATTTTTTGGTTTTTTGTTTATAGTGGGAACGAGCTCACATCATTGGCACCACTGGTCGAATTAAACCAATCAAGTTAGTAACAATAAACCTTTTTTCGTCACAACTGTATAGACGGGTTTGACAGTTGAAATGTGTAGTATAAGATATTACAAAAATACTCTCATCTAGGGATTCATCAATTTTTTAGTAGAAATATTTATAAATAAACAATCAAAACGTCAAACTCATTAGTTTGGTCATAACTTAAAAACTTGTCTATTTAGAGATTTGACGTCAACAGATGTCTTTTAGAAAATAAAAGATAATATCATCATCATCAGTAGCTTGACAACCCTTTCTGGGTCCTGGCTTGTTCTAGGATTTTCCGCCATTCTGTTCTGTTCCTTGCTTTGTTTTTCCAGTTGGCAATCTTAAGTGTTTTCAGATCTTGTTCCACTTGTTCCATGTATCTAAGTTTGGGCCTTCCCTTTGACCTTCTTCCTACTGGTGTTTGCCTCATAATATGTTTTGGTGTTTCAGTCTCCATAATAATAAAAGATAATATGCTAAATTAAAATTGGATGATAAACAAAAAAGTTATTGCAAAATTAACAATAAAATCGCTGTTTTGAATATTGTTAATAACTTTTTTATTCTTTAATAAAATTTGTTTAAATGTATTTGAGCTTGAGGGTCTAATTATGTTTGAAGTTTTTGCCAAAGATGGGCCAGATCGGTTGTCTACCTCCTCTCTAGAGAGATTATATAAATAAATTATCAGAAAAATGCCAACACGATTAATGAACTGCAAGTAGTGTAGGAATAATTTAAGATAGGTAGTGATATATGTCCAGTATGGGACGTAAAATCGATTATGAATTTCGTTCATTTGCTATAAATAATGCCAAAGTTGCAAATTCATGTATTGCGTCCATCATAACTAGTTGCATTGTAGGTTAGGTAGTTATTATTTATCTTATTTTAGTTTATAACTCATTATTTCACAAAGCTAAAATCAGAACGTACAATAATTTATCATTCTGTATGTAGCTAATTTTCTGACAGAGAATATGTTTATAATAAAATTTTTAATAAGGATTTCCAAAATTTTGACAACTCGGGTTTTCTTTTGGATTATTGGTTGTTTAGAGTAAAAATAATTGGTTTATTACAGATAAATGTTAAGAAGGAACTCATCTATTTCCAGACCAATTACTGTAATTGTTTAGTGTAATACTCATCATGGGCAAAAAAGGACCAAATGAGGTTAGCTCCTTTATTAACGATTTTATAAACAGAGAAATTCCACCAAACATTTCCATATTTGTCTGATGTTACATACATACAGTTCTTAGAATGTTCTTAGCCAAGTACCATTCCTAAGTACCATGTAACAGGGATTTTGCAATGGTGAAGAAAAAACTTGAAGTCTAAACTATTTGGATACTTAAAAGCTCAACAAAGAAAAGGTAGACCAGTGGTTAAAATTGACAATCGATCATGGGAAACACAGTTCACAGAACTATATAGATGCAAAGAAAGCCCTGAAGAGGAAGAATGCGCAATGGAAGAAATGAGAGGTAATGAAATAAGGATACTAACATATGATGAATATTTACACATCATTAAAAAAATTAATTAGAAAAAACACCTGGCTCAGATGAAATTCCCAACGGGCTAATTAAAAAGTAGGAGAAAATTATTAAACAGCATCTACAATCTAATAGTTGGAATATGGGAAGCAAAAAAAATGTCACTTACGAATTCAAAATTATACCAATATTTAAGAAAGTAGAAGTAACAGACTGTAACAACTATAGAGGAATATCTCTACTGAGTACAACATATCAAACTCTACAGCCCTCATGAAACAAAAGCTGACTTAATTCACAGAGAAAAAAATCGGGTACTACCTGCAAAGATTCAGGGAAGCCAGATCCACTATCGATGCGATCCACATAATTATACAAACAATCGAGAAATGCTACGAACACAAAATAGAACTCCACACCCACTTTGTAGACTTCAAACAAGCCTTTGACTGTATTGGAAGAAATAAATTATTTAATGAAATAAAAAATCAACGATATACCGGCAAAGCTAACCAGATTAACAAAAATGACTATGGATGGATCTCGAGCTAAAATAACAACAGAAGAAGGTAGCACAAACTCAATTGCAATATAAATAGAAGTGCGACAAGGCGATTCCATGTCAACCACACTATTCAACATAGCAGTAGAAGGAACAGTCAAGGCCAAGGGAATTGAAGGAACTATGGCCCACTCCTCAACACAAATAGTAGCATATGCAGATGACATAGTTCTTATGAGAAGACACAATGAAAGATAAAAAGAAGAATTAACAATCCTTGACAAATCTAGAAATTACCGAAGGGAAAACAAAATCTCCACTCTGCTCTCCTCCTCCTCTATCCTTCGTAAGGATGTGACGTTATGGTATTTGACGAATGGTTGCTATCCATTCTTCTCTCTCCAGGGCGCGGTGTGCTGCCTCAGCCAGAGAGTAACCGGTAGCGCACTTTATTTGGTCT
The DNA here is from genome assembly GCF_040954645.1 of Diabrotica undecimpunctata. Taxonomy (NCBI): domain Eukaryota; kingdom Metazoa; phylum Arthropoda; class Insecta; order Coleoptera; family Chrysomelidae; genus Diabrotica; species Diabrotica undecimpunctata. The sequence continues at coordinate 58,488,895 of NC_092812.1, forward strand.
GACCATCGGAGTGACGATCTTCCTCGAGTTCTTTTACCATCTACCTTGCCTTCAACCACCAACCTCTACATGCCTTCCATTCGTCTGGTAATGTGTCCAAAGTACCTCAATATATTTTGGTTGATGATTGTGGTAAGCCTAGTATTGATGTCGAGTTCTGTCAATATTGAGACATTTGTGCGATGTGCTGTCCAGGATATGCGCATCATTCTACGATATACCCACATTTCAAAGGCCATTATACGTCGTGAGTCGGACTTTTTAATGGTCCAAGTTTCTGACGCATAGGTAGCGATAGGAAAGATAAGCGTCCGTACTAGGTGTACTTGCTGATCTGGCCATTGTAAGGCGTCGACGTATCTCTTCTTGGCATCCACCATTGTTTGTGATAACAGAACCTAAGTAATTGAAACGGCTTACCACTTCAAACCCCGCTACGTTTCGTATTTCGGGCTGGTTATTTCTAATTCGACCGATTATCATTACCTTGGTCTTCTGTACATTAACTTTAAGTCCATATTCACGACTAATAGTATCTAGTCTGTTCATGATGTATTCAAGGTCATTTATTGATGATGCTAGTACTAAAGTGTCGTCAGCATAGCGGAGATTGCTGATTTTTCGGCCTCCGACTGATATTCCTCCTTGCCATCCCTCGAATACAATGCGCATGATGTGTTCGCTGTATATATTGAATAACGTGGGAGAGATAATAATAACTCTGCTCTAGAAGAGAAGATATCAAGACGAGAGAAATTAAGATAGAAAACTACACTTTTGAAAAAGAGTTCAACAATATTAAACATTTGGGAGTAATTGTGAATGGCAAAAATAAGAAAAGTTAAGAAGTAACGGAGCAAATACTAGCAGGCAACAAAACATAATGGAGATATCATAGGCTAATAAAGGACAAGAAATTATCCAGAAATATAAAACTGAAAATATATAGAGTTGTAATCAGACCAGCAGTTAAATACGCAGATGAGACAATGAGCCTCACAGATAAAGATGAAGATAAATTAAGAATATTCGAAAGGAAAATCCTCAGAAGAATTATGGGCCCGATAATAATGGAAAATTGAGAAATTAGAAGATGAATGAAGCAGAACTGAGAGTTAGATTTATTAAACCGCAGAGACTGAGATGGCTTGTACACATAGAGAGTACGAAAACGATCTACTGAATAAGAAGGCCACTAGATGGAAGCCATAAACTGAAAGACCAAGGGGAAGATCGAGAGAGAGATGGAAGGACCAAGACATGAGATATATCAAAATCCTGAAAGCGAGAAACTGAAGGAACATGCACAGATCGAAATAAGTTGAAGAAAATTGCAACGAAAGCCATGTCATACAACAAGCATTTACAATACACAAGAAGAATGCGGAGTGATTCACCGCACTAAGCGAATTAGAGATTTCACATTCAAGTAAGAGCGGCACACATTCCATCAGGAATAAAAGGCCTTGATGATGATGATTAAATACGATGAATTAAATTTTTGTTTTGAAAAAAGGATATTAAAATAAATACAAAATAAATAAAAATAACACAAAAATTTATTTAAAAAATAAAACAGATGGTTTATAAAACCTACATCTATTACGATATATTACAAAAGTAAAAAAATAATAAATAATTTAAAAAAAACGTAATATTATATATGACTTCATAATAATACCAAATTATTTACCAGTAATGAGTCTATCACAAATATAAATATGTAGTTTTTGAGTTTACAGCAATAATTAGAAATTGTTTTTTTAAATTTTACATTTTACTCTAGTATAGAGTATTAGGAAATCGTTTTAAAGGAAGGAATTTCTACCTAGACGAATCAGTATGACGTCGATAGAAATTATAAATCTCCATGGCAGTGCATTTCGGTGCATTCGTCGTCTGTTTTGTTTTGCAACATTTAGAAAGCACAAATTTGGGCCGAATCCTAAATTCGATTTCTGATTTAGAAAATTATTTGAAAATATATATATTTTAACTGTTTTTTACAGTAACTGGATAGTATAGATAGGCGAAGAATAAAACAATGATTTCTTTGGGGACCCCAACACTCGACATCACTACAAGGAAAAAATTGAGAGAAATAGGGTCTGCTAAAAAACAACATTCCTGGCTAAGAAATAAAAGGGACTGGTGTGGAATACAGATCCCGCTACTATATTTAGATAGGACGAAGTGTGTGCTCTGGTCGTTTTACGATCATAGAAAATAATTGGACACCTTTGCACATGACATCCAAAGAATATATATCCAGAAAATATACATTAGAGACATGAAGAAATAGATTGAAGTCAAGCGGTATATACATAGTGCGAGGAGGTCAATTTACTCATTTGTCATAAGATACACGAAAAAAATAATTTAGGTAAAAGCTGCAGCATAGATGGGACCATACATTAAAAATATTTTCAAATATACAAACAAACTATCTTTTCTTAATGAAACACTCTGTATATTTTTACATTTTTTGACTATTCTAGATGTTCCCGTTTTTCAATATACGGTTTGGCAGTGTTATACGAGGTAGTTTAAAAAATAATTACGTTTTTTCATTGATTTCGTAGCAAAAGTAACACCTTGTAGAATTATAGAGATTTGACGTCAAAAAATATATTTATGTTCAAAAGATTTTTAATATAGTCTATAATTGTCCAAAATTATTAACATAGCAAAATATTTAATTTTTGTATAGAGGGTTGGTCGAAACTTAGAATGAGTATTTTCTTAGTTTTCTTAAATCAGACACCCTGTATTTTAGTATTGTAATTGTAAATGAAATGTTATTTTATGATACTTTATTATATATTAAACATTCCCTATATCTAACTGCTTTAATTTGTGAGTTATTCGTGATTTTTTTAGTGATTCGTGATTTATAATAAACGTTCAAAATGGTTTCCGTCAACGTCAATACATAATTGCAATCAATCTTCAAAAGAACGACTTACAGTAGTTACTACATTTCTGTTTTGATCTCGTACATTCATTTCTAGTTTTCTAATTTATATCTTCTTTAGTTATAGCTGGTGTTTTATACTCCTTATAATTTATTTAGCATCAGAAAATAAAATCTAGCTTGTTTAACTCTGGAGATCAAGGAGACCACCATCTCGCCCCTTTCCTCCCATATCCACATTCTCTCGCGTATGTTCAACGGTACTACTAAAAATAATTCCAGCTTTCGTTGTCTAAAAATGTAGATACATTTTTCTGTTGACGTGATTGTCGAAAAAGAAGGGTGAAAAGTAGCTTGATCTCCAAATAAAACGTATTCCAAGAAATATGCATTATTCCTGCGCCCACCGACAAAAGTGTACTCTTTTATTATAGTTATCCTCATTAAGCTCTAAGTGAAACTGTCACTCCGCGGGAACTATTCTAGTAAACTTTGAAAAGCTTCTCTTCTTGGTTGTCGTCTATCTGGGAATTGCTGATGACAAATTCTTGTTGTTAGTCACATTTTTATACTCTCCTGGCACAAAAGTCTTATCAATACGTTCCTCCTTAAAAGATTCATGTTACTAGTAGTAAGAAAGCACCAGTAACTATAAAAATAGGCTAATGTGAAACTTTTAACCAAGTTTAGTGTCAAAGTCATAGCCAACTAGGTAGAATATTGTGTTTTATTAATATTTTATACACCACCAACCTTAACTACTTAAGTATTTTGATATCTTTTGAGATTTTATCTGAAAAATTATTTTTGATTGAATATTTTCACGGCCAACCTGATAAAATTTTACCTAATTTCTGTTGGAATTAATGTTAGGCTCAAAAAATTATATATTATATAACTCACAAATTAAAGCACTTAAGCATAGGGAAAGCTTAATAAATAATAAATTACCATAAAATAACATTTCCTTAGAATATTAAAATACAGGGTGTTAAATTTAATAAAACTCAGAAAATACTCATTCAAGTTTCGAACAACCCTGTATATAAAATTCAATATTTCGCCATATTAATAATTTTAGACAACAGTAAACTATATTAAAAATCTTTTGAACCTTAATATATTCTTTGAAATCAAATCTCTACAACTTTATAGGATGTTAATTTTGCTACGAGATTAATAAAGTAACGTAATTATCTTTTAAACTACCTCATATAACACTGCCAAACCTTATTTGTTCTCCACCTTGTACCTAAATAAGTATTTTTGTATCTCTAACGACAAACAAACGAGTAATTGGACTTCCTTGCACTAATGCTACACCCTGTATAATAACAACTTGAGAAACTCAGAGAAACCAGTAAACATAGCCGAAACTATACAAATAATAAGTAGAGATACTACAACTTCGAACAAATAGAAATAAGTTGACTTAATAAAAGCCATATAAAAAAAATAAGTAAAATTTAAATTAAGTATATTTTAATTAATTTATCATATATAGTTGTTCCATTTTAATATTTGTAAAAAGGTGGAATAGGTTGAGCTTATTTTATAATCAAATAAGATGAAAGCAATAAAATTATAAGGTTTTGCAACGTTAATTGTAAGCAGTAAAATAGTACTTCTTACTCGAGTTCAAACTAAATAGTTTTATTTAATAGAAATTGAAAACCGAGTTACCAAAACATTAGTGAGGAATATAAGCACATACAATTACAATAGTTTTGTGATCATTTGAATGGCTATATCCTGATTACAATTTAACTGTATTTATGCACTGGGCACAGAACTATTGTCACAATTAATATCCAAATAACTTTAAGTATTAATATAAGTGCCCCATTATACAGAGTCCTTTCAGGTTGTTTCAAAATAATATCAAAATATTTGTTTATGTTTACCCAGTCTATACAACGAAACATTAAAAACTGTTAAAGTTAACTACTTAAAAGGTAGTATGAATCTTCCTTTAAAATAAATTGAAAATAGTGGCAGTGAGACAATATAAATTTAGAGAAATATGAGTACTTATATCAAATAAAGGATGGTCCATAAAAATGCCCAATTATTTATATTAAGGAAGATGACTATATAATAATTTAGTTTTATAAGTTTTTCTTTATAAATAAAAAAACTTTGAATAAATTTTCAAATAAATTGATGTTTTCTTTTTGTGTTTGAGAATAATTTTAATTCATTAAATTTCATCAAGTGTCAGGACCAGATAAGAATGCTCAGAATACTTCAAGATGACATGGTGATCATGATAACTCAAGTAATCAACAATAAACCACTGAAGGAATTTGTTTTGTATTCCTTGATGAGAGGGTAGGTTAACGATGGAGATGAAATGACGGAATTGAAAAGATGGCGTCTTTTATATTTCATAATTCTGATGCTGACACTCTCTGATTTCATTTGCATATATTCCATCTAGAATTTTTTTTAAAGAAAGAAAGAGTTTATCATTTAATTTCCCATTTACAACATCAACGATTGGCCAAAATCTGAATCTTCCCCACTAATTATATTAAAATAAGTCCACAAAGATATTCTTTAAAACGATCAATTTTCACCATACATTTAGAGTCCATAAATTTATAGCTTTTTAATTCTACTATAATCCCTTTTTGGTGTGTCTGAAAATTTATTCAATATTGTTAATGTTAAATTGCAAAATAGAAATAAAAATTTCATAAATTTATCTTGCAATAAACACAATAATCACACTTTTATTACAACTTAATAAATCTGTATAAGGAGCATTAACATGGATATTACTATATTTTAGCTAATCAGCATTTTAAAATATAAAATTTGAATTATTTCATACCTTCAGAGATTTCTTCTTACATTATTGCTATGCTGAAATTTTAGTAAAATACTCTTTTAAGAATCTCACATCTACTATCAATAAAGTATCTATTATTTTATCACTTAATTTCCAGAGAAAAATTATATCAAACATAGGATAAAGCAGGTCCCACAATTTCTATATATACACACAGATACGGGGAGGGGTGCATATATTTTAAATAAAAAACGCCCCGTAAATGTAAAAACTTAGAAGTAATCGACAACTTTGTAGTTTTCCTTGGACATCGAATTTAAAACATATTGCGTTATAATGTTGGCACTGCTTCATATTGACAATAGTAAAAAAAATGAGTGTAAATATTGCCAATTTTTATCGTTCTAAGAGATACCAGGTGTCCTTTTATATATATTTTGTGACTTGTGCATGATAGAGAAATATCAGGGAACATATCAATAAAATATTTTGTGTTTGTCCTAATGACCGCTAATCAGTTTTATAAGATAACTGAAGGATCTAGTGGACCAACTTACAACTAATAAACTATCAACCCCTGCTATAAAAATAACACACGTGTAGATCGAAGAGAACTAAAAATATTTAAATCATGTACTTTAAAGGATATTTCTTTCGATTTTCATTTCCTTTTAACACGTTAACTGCCGATCTATTCTGGGTAGGTTTTCGCCGCTTACTATTTTTGATACAAAGACGTTTTATTAGTTTTTGGAACAGTTCGAATAACGTATTTTTAAACTAAATGCACATATATACATAAGGGTTGGTAGTGAACGCGCCAAATCATCACTGGCGCTTGACTCTAGTATTTTAGTTTTAACTGTTGGCCATCGTACAGTTTTTCGTCAACACGGATAGTAGGCAAGCATCTGGTCTTGTCGGTCAATACCAAACATATTTTTATTATATCTTATATTAGACTCTGGTTTCATTACATGTTGACCTATTCTTGTTGTAACTTGTAAGGTGTTTTGATATTCTGTTGTTATATAGTAAATGTCTCTCTTATCCTTCCATTTGCCAACTAATACCCCTTTTCGGCAACGGGCAATTGTTGCACCTTTAGCAAGCTTTTTTTGTTTTACTCCTGCAGGATTATTTCTACGGTCAATTCGAAGAGTTCCTGTGCAGTAAGTTGAAAATTCAAGCAAATTTTTGACTAAATCAAAGCTGTTGTAAAATTTGTCCATGTAAACGCAATGGCCTACATTTAGTTTCCCTTCTAAAAGATGCAAAACCACTTTATTGGTATGTCCCTTTCCACCTGAATCGTCAAATATTCCAGAATAAACTAAAAAATTTTAATATTAGACCATTTGGTTCGGTCAACATATACAACTTGATTCCATATTTATGCTTTTTGTTTTTTAAGTATTTTCTAAAATTAAGTCGTCCTCTGTGTAATACCATTGACTCAACTAAGCTCAAATTACGATCAGGATAATAAACTTCTTTCATTCTCTTATTAAAAAAGTTTATCATCGATCTAATTTTATATATTCTGTCTTCAGGCACTTGTTCTCCCTCTTCTGGATTTTTACTAAAATGCAAACAACGCAGTATGACCTGTTCCGGTCCATAAAAGTGGAAAAAATGCATTAGCAAAAAGAGTGTCTTTCTTTGTCCAATAATCCTCAATCCTAGGCAATGAAATATGACCCATATGTAAAACCAATCCTAAAAAGACTAGCAGTTCTTCGGGAGTCAAAATTTTCCAATCGAAAATTCTAGAATGTGTCGCTTCTGCATTAAACAAGAAAACGTACTCAGCATACCTGTTAGTCTCATCACATATTTGCTGCAAACATTCATCTGTAAGTAGCATTCGAAAAAGTGAACTAAATTATTATCGGAAACTTGTATTAGTAACTCCTGGTGTTTTAAAAAAGGGAAATTTTTCATACCATCAAAATTTTCTTCTAGTAGTAACTACGTCTACGAGTAGCTTAGTCTACAATTAAATATATTTTTATTAAAAAAATAATATGTGCATCTAATTTTATAATATACATTATCTTCCGTATCCTCAATAAGTGCTGCAGGTAAGTTATTTTCAATTCCATCCTCAGATTCTGGTAAATACTCACTGTCTGAATCAAGAAAGTCATTAAATTCTTCATCGCTTGCTTCTAATAATATTAACAGTTCTTCATCTGATACATTTCTCTCATATCTAACTTTATTTTTTTATTTGAATTTGAGCCAGTTTCATTTATATTATTTTTATTAATTTTTATACTTCAATATGCACACCCTATGCCATTCAAATATAAACTAGCCAAACGAGAAGTAAAACAACAAAAGAAAAGAAATCATATTTAGGGGAAACACTGAAAATATCCGGGTATTATCAGGCTTTATGATTCACGAGTCTAAAAAATAGGAGAAATATCGAAATATGGGAATTACTAATCTTTACAAGGTTACTAATCCGATAAAATAATATGCATTTGCAGAATTTTATGTACTGTTACTAATATTTACAATTATTACAAAGCCAAAAGATATAGGCACCCTGTTGGGACAAAAAGTCGTTAGTCCGAGAACCAAGAACAAAAATAAAGAATTGATACATCTAGTTATCTGACTTTGAAATATAAAAGGCCCTGTTCTAGCGCTAGTGAAATAATCCAAGATCATAATCGATAAAAGTCTGAACGTGCGAGAGCATCGTCGGCGTCTAGCTAAAGTCTTGTAGCAATGCGCCAGCGCGTTATCGGCAAGAAACGTGTTAAGAATTTCAACGTCCATTTAATATGTAACATACTTTATATTGGCTATCTTTCTAAAAATATAAAATAAATTAACATAGAGACATATTAATCACTTTAAATATAAAAGGACAACCAGTGCTTCTTTTTCAATTTATGAGTGTATTTTATTACAGTGGCTCTTAATATTTTCTGAAGTTTGAGCGATCATATCATGTCATAATATTAAAATGAAAGCGAAAAAGAATTTACCACTTAAAAGAATTTCTTAAAGAAGTAGAATGTTTATAAATATTTCACCCAACAGTCAATAGACTCGTTTATTTTGATTGAATTTCTTTTAATAAAAATAGGTTAACATGTGTATCGGAATATAGTGTTCATATAACTATTATTTTCAGTATCTGTAATTTAATATTGTTGTATAGATAATTATTTTGCCTAATGGGTATGTACATAAATTGCAATTATAGTTTTTTATGTAGACCCGCTAATCGTAAAGCTACACTGCTAAAAATAGGGGAACATTTCTTTATTCTTCTATACCTTTTGAATGGACTTCTGTAAGTTTTCAATGAAAACAATATATAAAAAAGTATAAGGGAGAGATTTGTTTTCATTCCAGAGCTTCTGCATATGTTGGTCTGACGAGACCTAAGAAGGTCGATATACGTATAAGCGGATAGCGGGGACACTGTATTGAAATCAAATCTCAAGTCTATCTGCTTTGTTTATTTACTCATTTTCGGGGTATTAGAAACAAATTCACGAAGGATACCTGTCCGTGTCACCATCAGCACAGCGAGGTCATCCGCGAATACGAAAGGGGTAACACCCTCCCCATATTCGCAATTTAAGACCCCGTTATATGCCAGGTTCTACAGCGGCGGACCCAGGACGGAGCCCTGCGGGACCCCAGCCATTACATCCACCATTCTCCACCACAATCTTCCTCTAGGAAAGATAATCAGCGACCACATTCCTCAGAATTCCCCATATCGGTCACCGCATCCACTGTACTTTTACCCTGGCAGAAACCATATTGTTTCGGAGACAGACCTCCAGACATCACAATCACCTCCTCGTGCACGTAGCATTTTCTCATACAACTTTCCGATACAAGGAAGAAGTCAAATAGGACGATATTTTTCTGCCTTGAATTTAGGTAGGAGGACGAGCCTCGAGATTTTCCAGGGATCTGGAAACGACTGCGCAGCAAGAAGAGAATTAACAACAAGAGCCAATATAAAAAGCACTTAAACAGGGGTGTATAGAAACTTAAATGTGGCGACTGCCCAAAAATTTACATCGGTCAAACTGGTACACCGGGAGCCCTGCCAGACTTAAGGGAACGTACCGCCACAGATAAAACTGCAGAAGGGTCGAATGTAGGAATCTACAGGACTGTCGGAAATGTGCATTATTTTCAGTGTTTTTATGTTTTTAATCATATGTTTACAATAAACAATGTCTTGTTACATGCATTAATTTATTAGGAAAAATGATAGCTTTGAGCATTTAGATGTTTTTTTAAATCCTTTTTACTAAAAAAATATTCCAATGCACATATTATACAGCCTAACAAATAATTAATACAGCATTTTTTTTCGCCTAGTACCAAACATAAATAATATTATTTAAAAAAATATTCAGTGATATATTAAATTTTCCACATAACATTTTTTGGAATGTTTAAAAAATCATTAAAAACCTATAAAATAAAAAGTTACCTTCAGTTTCTGGAAGATTCTATTTTGTACAGAATGTTGTTGCTGAAGGCGAAGTATTTAAAACATTATTTCACTGGAAACGCATTATTTTTAATATAAACTAAAATTTTCTTAAAAATTTTAATTCAAATCAAACAATAATGAGCAAGTTGCGATGGACATAGTTTAAAATTAACTTGTGCGTTTATTCGATATTTAAATAGTTTGAAATATACATAAACACAAAGGTATATGATAAGTATAAGTATTTAGTACAGGGTGTCCCAAATTGGTATGTTTTACAGGGTATACCAAAAACTAGAGGAGATAGAAAAAAAAATAGTTAAGATCATGACTTCTTTTTTCGTAGTAATGATTGCCCAATCAAATCATCAATAGCTCCTCACAGTAGCGAGATACAAGGCGATTATTGAAAAGTGTCGAAAACGACAGGGTTAAATATCTTCTTTATTAAGAAAAATTTTTTAAAAATTTATTAGAGCTTTTGATAGAAATGTAGAAGCGTTCAGTGACCTACGAAAATTGTTTAGATAAACTACAAAATATTATGCAAGGGAAAATAGCAGGTAATCGCAGTCCAGGGCGAAGAAAGAGTTCATGGCTGAAGAACTTATGATTAGTTTGCTTTAAGAGGGTTTTCAGACGTGGATACTGTATGCGAGATACAGAATTTTCGATGGCGACTGTATCGGATTCACGGGCATGCTCGTCAGTATGAAAATAGTAGCAGTGCAGTGCGGTTATATTTTTGGAGTATGGATGTAGAAGAGTATGTTATGCTGTGGTACATATTAAATAAAAAGAAAAAGAAACTGAAAAGACGACGTAATTTGTGGGTTCATCCTATTGTAGAATTAAGAGAAACCAAGGGAACGTATAACTATATTCAGAAAACACCGTCTTTCTTTCGTTGCTCATTCACAATTATTCGACAGAAAATCGCGCGTCTATGGAATGTGGTGCAAAAGTATTCGTGTCTGAAAGCGTTCATTTAACGTAATGTTTCTTCTGTATCTGGGATACGCATTCAGTCGTCGGCGACAGGAGGGTCCGAGATACTGAATTCGGTATCTCGCATACTGTATCCCTCGCGCGTCCCGTCTGAAAAGCTCCATTTGAGTCTATGTAATATCTGCGTCTCGGATACGCGTATCTCGGATACAGTATCCTCGTCTGAAAGGGGGCTAAGTGATTTTTGTTAACAGTACTTGAATAAAGAAGATAAAGCAGAAGGGAAAAGTTGGAAAATGTTCAGTTAAAAAAGCCCAACTTGTATCTAAAAACCGTTTAAGAAGCCAAGTAGTAACTATGTCCATAACAACTTTTATTAATACAAGTAACATTAAGCAAAATCTGCTGAATAACTACGAAGATAATGAAAATGTGAAAAGATTTTCTTTAAAATTATTTTATTGCCTCCAAGATGCTAAAAAGTAACATTCTTATACTATTTTTTTATTTTATGGAAATATTGAAGGGTATTTTTGTACTTTATAATTAAATAATAAATTAAATTAATTAAATAAAGTATATTCGGTGAACTTAAAGATTCGGAGATTAGCAACGATTCAACTGACCAACTGTACATATTATTGACTTTAGGCTGCATTGAGACCGAATTAACTGATCACTTAAACTGTTTGTGACTTTACACAAAACAATTTTTATAATAATCTTTTATTATTTAGCCTAATGACTTGACGGAGAATTGGAATTTCTAGCAAGATATTAAATTAAAATATTAATTTTAGACTAACGGCTTACCCACTGAAAGATACCAACCTATATACAATGATTTGTACAGTTGGTCAGTTGAATCGTTGCTTAGTTAATTAATCCGACTCCGGTGTAAGTTCATCGAATAGACTACAATTTAAATAGTCAACAAACACATACAACTCACAAAAAAACAACAGTTAAGTAACAGGCACTAACATTGAATATATTTTATATGGAATTTCTACAAAAATAAATATGGTGCAGTTATGTATAAGAAATTTGGAATGCATTAATAAATGTCTCGTTTTTCAAATTGGGTCAATTATAAAGCCTAAGCGTATTAATTATTTCTTTATCTATTTACAATAATATTGGTTATGAACAGTTTTAATTTTTAGGAAGTAAATATTCCGTTAGGATCTCATTGACACATTGGTGCATAATAAATAGCAAACTTTAATAATATAATCAAAATCTAAAGATAAGACGTGATTTTAAAAAATCAATGACCATTTAAACGTCCCTTATTTAATATTCATATTAACTGGTTATTTTCTATTCATTGAAAATCCTTGTTTAATGTTAAGGACCAGAACGCTCTGATTCTTCTACTATTTGCTTTATTCGTACCCCATTTTCCCTTATCTTCCAAGGTCTCCCTCTATCGCATCTCGGTTCTTCTTCTTACTCCCTTCCAACGTGTAGATGGTATCCAGTCAGTTACTGCTTTTAAAGGGTTTGTCCTCTGTCTTCTCAATACATGCCCTTACTGTTTTATCTTTTGCACTTTTATTGCTCTGAGTTTCTATCAATTCTTATACTTTAAGATTTCTCCATTGACTTCACCATATTCGTTTGTTATTCTTGTTCCTACTATTATTTTCTTATTTTTCGAAAACTTTTACTATTACTATAAGGGTTGTTGTTTCAGCAGCATAAATTACTATTGGTCATATTATTTTTGTTTTGGTAAAGTTTTGTATTTCGACTTCTTTTTATATCCAACTATTTTTTTTTTTTCGAATTAACGTGTCTCGACATCTTTTGTCATTGATACGGGAGCAAAGGTTTACAATAGTACCTACAGAGTTTACAATAGTAAATAATAACAATATTATGTAAATTATATTTTGTTAAACAACTGTATAGTCTTTAGGAAGTCTATTAAGCTCTTGAGTCGGCTTGAACAGTTCAGAAGTTCTTTTAAACTGTGGGTAATATTGTGCCTGGTAGTGTTGACATTCTGCGAGGATGTGCTTAACAGTAATAGGAATATCGTTGCAGTGGGAGCATAACTGTTGGTCTGTAGAGGACATAAGATGACCGTGTGTCAAACGTGTGTGTCCTATCCTCAATCTTCGTATTGCTATCTTCTCTTTTCTGTTCAGAGATGCTAGGGATAAATAGCTGTTAACATTAGGTTGTATTTCTCTGGGATCTTTGGTGATCCAAAGTTCCTGCCACTTGTCTTAGATATTCCTTTTGAATCTTGATTTTATATTTTCTTGGAGCTGTATGTTGTAGACGGGTAAGTTGGATGTAGATGCTTCGTTTGCAGCGCTGTCAGCCGTCTCATTTCCTTGGATGCCGATATGAGAAAGCACCCATATTATTGTTATTGAAGTCCTTCGGGAAGTGTGGAGATGGATCGATTCTAGTATTTTTGGCACTAGGTGATGTTGATTGAAAATATTTTCAAACGAATGAATTGCGGATAAGGAATCGATGCACAGAGCTACACTTTGATGATTGTCAAAAGCGAATTCGAGAGCTTTTGAAATACTGAAGAGTTCTCCTGAAAACATGCTACATTCGTTGGATATTCACAATTGTCCTAATACTGTACTGCCAACTCTATCTGCGTTTCGGGATGCATCGTTATAAAGCAACTTATCATAATGGAATGTATTCACAATATCCTTGAAAGCTTGTAGAAAAATGGTATTATTTGTTTGTTGCTTATTAAATTTACAGAGGGAAGTGTTTATAAAAGGAAGACCATGGCGGGGATTCTGATTTTATAGATGCAAGTGTTTGGAATAATTTTGTGTCTTGTCAGAAGGGTTGTAGGAACTGTGGGATTGAAAGTATACATCTGGGTGAGTCTACGAGTCCAGGTCTTAGCGAAGTCAGGAGATTAAATCAGGGTTAGTCGGATTCGATGAAATTCTGCTAGCATAAGATAGCAGTAGTTGCTGCCTCCGAAGGTAAAGGGAGAGTTCATGAAATTCACAACAGAGACTGGATCGAAATGTAACTAATTCTTGACTTCTGTAAAAAGTAATATTTCCATTTTTAAATACTTGTTTAGATCTATTTTTCACTTAACTTCTCTTAATAATTTAAATGTTTCTACTTATTTTAAATTATATAGCCTAATATATATATTCTTATTTATGCGAATTGTGTTTTCTTTTTTTCTACTGATATGTATGTATTTTGTCTTTCCTTCATTAATTTTTAGTTCTCTCAATTAAGGTTACGCTTCGATTTCTTGACTACTATTTTAAATGCTTTTCTCTCTAATTACCATTAATATCTACATACTATTTATTGGCTGTTCAACAAGTTTTGAGGTTCGATAAGAGAGTGAGTTGCTACTCGCCTATTTTTTTTTTTTTGTTATATGGTACACTATTCATATGAACTTATGTGCAGTTTTATTTCAATATATCAATTAATTCCTTGTTTACATGCCATTTAGTGTCGACGTGTCACATGTTTGGAAATCAAGTATTATGCAGGGATTGAATTTTTATTTTTGGAAGGAAATTTATGAACGAATGTTGAAAGTGTATAAGGACTCTTAGCCTTCAATTAGTATAGTAGAAAGATGGGTTGCTGAATTTAAACGTGGTTGTACAAGTCTTGAAGATGACCCACGTCAAGGACGTCCAAAAACAGCAACAACGCCAAAAATGGTCTAAAAAATACAGGGTATCATATTGGAAAGTCGAGTGGGTGCCGCATTCGCTAACGATGGAACAAAAAATATTCAAACGCGACTTTCTCAGCAACATTTAGAGCGTTTTTGAAGAGATAAAGGGGATTTTGTGCATCGATTACTCACTATGGACGAGACTTGGGTCTATCACCATAATCCTGAATCAAAACAAGAGGCTAAAGAGTGATATCAACCTGGTTCTTCGACTCCAAAAGGAGTTCCAAGGAGACCAAGAAGGTGTTAGTATCAGTTTTTTGGGATGCGAAAGGAATTTTGATTATGGATTACTGGCAAACTGGTAAAACAATAAATTCTAAATATTATTATAACTTTACAAATATTATTATAAACAAAATATTTAGATCACTTAGTTATTAAAACTGTTGTTAACCGTGTCTCTGGAATGTATATTTAATACTTAAATGCCAAAGGTGATAAAAAATTCGATGCATAAGATTTCAAGTTGCGGTAAAATTTTGGCAAATTGTATAAGGCGATATTTAATTCAGAGACTAGACTAAAACTCTTTTATTTCTGTATGCACGACCATTTGCCTAACAAGACTGCAAACATAGTGTAAAAAATTAATTCCCAGCAAACATATACGCATTAAATTATGTATATATTACATTAAGTTAATAGAAAATTTTAACAAACAAGTTTTTCAGTGATTCCAATCATTAATAAACAACCTGCATATATATATATATATATATATATATATATATATATATATATATATAT
This sequence comes from Diabrotica undecimpunctata, assembly GCF_040954645.1. NCBI lineage: Eukaryota > Metazoa > Arthropoda > Insecta > Coleoptera > Chrysomelidae > Diabrotica > Diabrotica undecimpunctata. The sequence continues at coordinate 58,504,493 of NC_092812.1, forward strand.
ATATATATATATATATATTAAGAATTTTTTTCGTATTTATCAAGATTATATGTCAAATACTAAAAAACTTTTATTTTTATTTCAATTAATAGTTGAAAAATAACTTGTTTTTTAACAGTTTTTAATTATGGAATTGACATCAACCAGCTGTTTGTAGACTTAAGATGCATTGAATGAAATTCAGTTATAAAGTCATTGGAAACTCAATTTCTACTGCACTGAAATTAGTGGAAGCAACTCTCTCCACGGTTGAGTGTGAGGTTAAGATGCAGAATGGAATATCAAGATACCTCCAGACACAGATAGGATTACAACAACATATCCTCCCTCCTCTTGAACATTTCTCTGGAAAAAGGCTGCAAAAAAAGGGAATCGTGGCTAATACCAAGTGGAACCATCATTAATATGACCATAAAAATAATAAAATAAGTTTTCATGTTTTTTTTATTTCCTGGAAGCCGTCAGTTCTACATCAGTCGTACTGCAGCTTCTTCCATTAACTATTATACGGTTCCTCAGGACTTTGACCGATCTGCTATGTATAAGCTCCCCGATGGACCTTTTATTTGGCCCAAGGCTCTTGTATTAAGGCGATATCGAACCCTTTCATAGCAATAAGTTCTGAGGATGCTACCTTACTAAGCTAAAGGTTCGCCTCTCTGCTCTTTCCTTCTACATTTTTAGTTATAGATTCAGGAGGGAATGCTGAGGCACGAGAGTGCGCCCACACCGCCCAAGGCTATGTTCCTCCAAAGTTTGCCAGCTCGTTGGAGCATCGTTTAGGCAATACTTTTCATCCTGTTTATCCTATGATTTTCCACTTTGTCCATAATCAAATATCCACTAATCGTTAAATCAATATTAATGAGATATAAAATGTATCTACGTGTTAAAATTTCAAAGTTATCAATAAGTATTTACAAATGTACTAATTTCCTATCAGAGGTTTCTTATTCTCCAGAGTTTCTAAATAGGCTAGCTGCCAGTTAACGCAAATGACAATAACCGTGACTTAAAAGTGTTCAAAGACCTTTTTATTTCTTGTGTAGATCTGTTCATATAACAAAAAAAATCTTTGACCTTAAACTGACTCCTATGGATTTCTTTTCATAGAGCCATGTACAAATACCGTTTATAGTACTCGTCATACAACACTAGAAAATGCGAAAGAAATCGCTAGCTTGGATGAAGACCGTCATATCTCAAAAAAAGTGAAAAATTTACTGTTAGTGAACAGATTTTAAATATTCTATAATATAACGTCATAAATTTAGTTTATGCCTATAACCGTGAGATGGTAGAAGTGTCGTTATTGTTAATCGAAAAGTCGGTTCGACATTTTGCACAATATTGTCACATTTTGAGATATGCTGTCCTTTCCCAAAAACACAATACGATAATACAATACTTTCTGAGAAGAATAATGCATTATTTTGAGTTGTGTCAGTCTTGTAAAGAAGTTGACGTTATGCTTAAAATGAGTTGTACAAAATTATTAGAACTTTTTGAATTTTTAAACCCAACTATTTACAAATTATTCCGACTAATGACGTTCTTAAAAAAATAATAAATCCAGTTGGAATTATTTCAGATTATAAAAATGTCTCAATGATTTATTGATAGACTCGAATTAAAGAAATCGGAAAGTTGGATCGTCACTTTGAACAATACTGTCATATTTTGGGATGTGCAGTCCTTTCTCAAAAACACAATAAGATAAAATACTTCCTGTGAAGAATATTGCATTATTTTGAGTTATGTCATATTGTAAAGAAGTTGAGGTTATGTTAAAATGAGTTGTAGTATTCTTTTGAGTTATGTCGGTATTTTATATAATTATTAGAACTTTTTGAATTGTTGAACCCAACTATCTACAAATTATTTCGATTGACATTTTTAAAAAAATAATAAACCCAGTTGGAATAAATTCAGATTATAGAAATGTCTCATTCATGCTAAAATTGTCTTCTATCAAAAACAATGAATAGAAGGTATTATGGAAAATTAAAGAAAGAATTTTCAAATAAAGAATTCATTTTTAAGTTTTTTTTTTTTAAATATAATTTGCTGAATAATGACAGTATTTTTAGTTCTTATTTTTATGTGACAAATATACATTTGTTAACAAACACGCAAAACAATTTTAACAAAGAAGTGAATTATCTCCAAACACTGAACACATTCTTTTTAAAGAACTTCACAACTCAAAACTTTTATGACCTAAAATAGGATTAAATGAGTTTGGGATAGGCTATAGCTTTTCGCAGGCTACTACACACCAAAGCCAATAAGCCTGTTCGCAGTTATGGGTAAAGTTTTATGATATTTTTAAAATTCATCAATTTTTTAAATGGCCGTTTCTGAAAATTCACATTTTGACATATGACGGTCTTTTTCCAAGGTAGCGATATGTTATATATGGAGGAGGAATTATCTAACGACAAATTCATGTGAAAATTTAATCTACCAATTTTTGATCTGAAAATCGAGTTAGTCTGTTTGCTGGGTAAATTTTTTAGGTCATGTTTTTATTCTTTAAATTGTATAAATAGATGGACAAGCATAATGTGTTTAATACGTTTATTCACAAACGTATTAAAGTCCACAAAAACCTATAATAAAATATAAATATACATCAGTTTGGGATGGCATAAAATATATGGTACAATAATAAAACTCAAAAACAAGATCTGAACTCTAAATCTATCCAATTAAATAAAATTCAGTATCTAAGGTGAAAAGTTTTTATTATGTGTTTCGTTATATTTGGAAAGCTTTTTGGAACATGTTAATCCGTAATTGAAATAGTTACAGATTATCTTTTTTAATCTACAAAGATCCCTCTACTAGTATCTATTAATAAAATTGAATAATAAAACTCTTAAAAAAAAAGGATAACTGCTGCATTTACAAACATTTGTGTAACATGTATTATAAATAAGACAAATAAACTTGCGATATAAATATTAATAAGAATCCAGATCCAGACCTGTACAGAAAACGGTCGGATGGATTACCTGCAATTTCGGTGTAATCGTACGACATTGAACACTGGCTACAGTCACCACTTCGCTAGAATTATCTAAAAAACTCCACCTATAGTAAAATTCCACTATTTGGAAGAGTGATTTCATCGTTTAAACACCGAATGTCCTTGAATTTAAATGTACTCAGCGGCCCCCATAAACTAACCGTTTAATTTGCGTTTTCTCATCAGAAATCATACAATGTATAATTAGTACATTTATTTGGGCTTCTCTATAGCAGACGTAACCACAAGATGCCGTACAGTGTAGCCGATTCTTGTTCACAGGTAGCAGTCATGGTCATACAAACCTGAATTCTTCGACGCAGCGATAAAAATTGATATGTTACATTTCATTCCCATTCCGTTTCAAAAACTTGACAACTTGGGAATTTGTAAAGCATCGTAGCGGTAATACCACCGCACCTGCCGAAGCAACAAACGTTCATTTACATAGGCGGTGCTGGCGGGAGTGTTTCTGTTGCCTTTTGTGATTATATTTTTTGCGGTTGAAGTTTGTGGTGATAATCCTAGTGTTATTAGTGTCGTTTTATAGTAAATTTTTAATTATATTCTGTGATTATTAAAATATAATGGACGAACAACCGAGTTGTTCCAAGAGGAGACAGCAAAATTTTAACGTCAGAAGAAAAGGTAGTGATACGATATGAAGGAATTAAATTGCATGATGCAGAAAAATGGCATGAAATATTAGCCAAGCGGTCGATATTTGTAGCAGTTTAACAAAAGTATCCATTAGCTGTATTTATCATGTGCCTAAAAATATGTACATCGGAAAATAAAAAGCAAGTAAAACGTAAAACTAGAGGTAGAAAAAACATTGTTTTGGATGACGAGTTTGGATTAACGAAGGCCATACCGTTGGAAAAGATTGGCAAGATTTAAATGTCAAAAGTAAACGCGAAGCATTTATAGAAGGCTGCTTTACAGGATTAAAAGCTTCATCAGGAAAGGGACGACGTTTAATCATTATCCATATAGGAAGTGATACAGGGTTCCTTGATGATGGTTTGCTTCAATATGAGTCAAGAAAAACGGAAGATTATCATGAAGAAATGACTTCCGAAGTATTTGAGCGCTGGTTTAAGAGAATCTTAACAAAATTAGAACCTGGTCAGGTCACGTCAATAGACGTTTTAGCGTAACTTCCGCGACAGCCGGGTAGCATCAATAAGCTTTCTGCAAATTTATTTGTTTTTTTATAGCTTTTTGTAACAATAAAACACTGAAAACTTTGTTTTTATTATAAATTCTTATCACTACAGCTGTTTCGGTAGAGTACCTTTCTCAAGTGATCTATTTTTGGTATGCATTTACACATTATAGTCTTTAACCAAATAGGTTGAGGAGGGGACAACTGTTTGTCTCAAGTTGGTTAAAGACTATAAAGTGGTTTCGTTAAAGACTATAAAATGTAAATGCATACCAAAAATAGATCACTTGAGAAAGGCACTCTGCCGAAACAGCTGTAGTGATAAGATTTTATAATAAATTTTGTGGAAGTTTCGAAAACAAAGTTTTCAGTGTTTTATTGTTACATAAAATGAATTTCCATCAAGTAACGGTCGAATCCATCAATTATAGCTTTTTGCTTATGGCATTCTGCATTTTTAGGGGAATAAGCCACAAAATATACTCAAATGTTTAATTTACTGACGTTTCGATCTGTATAAAGAGACCGTTTTCAAATATATAAATGATAGATATATTTATTTTTTATAACTTTTTGCTTGTGGAATTCTGTATTTTTAGGGAGAATTTTGAAAATAAGCCACAATATATCTATTTACATGGTTAATTTACTGACTTTTCGATCTCTATTCCAGAGACCGTTTTTAAAGTTAGAAAAAAACAAGAAAATAAATAATATAAGATTATATAAATAATATTATATAAATATATAATAATAAACAACTAAAATAAATGTAACTATCGTGTATATCTTTGAAAACGGTCTTTGGATATAGAGATGGAAACTTCAGTAAAAATCTGTAAATAAATTTATATTGTGACCTATTTCGAACAAATAATATTTAAAAAATATAATATAATTAACGTTGAAATAAAAGTGAGTGTACGCCACTGGATTTTCATACGTCTTTCCCCACTTCTCTGCCTTCAAACTATGAAATCACTCTTCCAAATAGTGGAATTATATTAACCAATTGAAGGAAGTACAAGTAGTAAATATATAGTGCAAATAAATCGGACCGTGAGTTTAATTCTCGTTACAATTAGTACCATCGCTAAACAATTTTTTTTTTAATAATTTATAAACTAAAAGTAAATTGCGTGCAGATATTTAAATAATAAACAGATGTTTTAAAGTGTATTCTGGACTACAATGCTGCTAAGACATCTTATCACAAAGAAGATGTAGGAGTAATTAGAGGAATGAGATTAAGATTCCAGTAGTTCCAAAAAGGTTCTTCAAAAACGAATGAAGTAAGTGCTCATCGCCAATGTGTTATGTATGGATAATAAGTACCCTGTCACTAGTAAACGTGAACGGAAAGAGAGACAGGGTCCAGTAGTTTTGACAGTTGTCATTCTTCTAGTTTAGAGAGTTTTGATGTTTCAGTTAGTTCTTTGTCTTAATTTTAATGGTGATCCCTGCTTGTTAGTCGTTCTTGAATAAATTTTCACGTCTTATTTATACATAATACAACGCAGAATTCCAGTTATAACACGAAGCAGTCATGAGAAAAATCGATAAAGCATCTAACATAATCAATGAAGTTTCTGTTACACATTCATTTCTAAAATGAATGAAGAAAAATTCGATAAAGTATACAAAAATGTAAACGCTAGAAAAGAACATCAAACAATTAAAAATCATCCAAACGACAGATCTATCACTAACTGAGGCAGAAAGGAACTCAGTAGACCTAGGTCCTATAGTGAAGCAACAATGAGCACATCACTTAAGATTCAAATTGTCACCGTTTGATGGGAAGTTGCCTCTGATAACATTTTGGAAGATATAGTAGTAAATACGTTTGTTAAAAGTTCGTTAAAGTTTTCAAATATAAGGAAACACTCGTTACCATGAAAATAAAATTAGATTATAGTGCAGAAATAGGTGCAACAAATAGGTGGTCAGAATGTTCAGAACATAATATAAGTAGAATATAGATCATTTCAAACAATTCATACTGCTTCATACATATAAAGTTCAAGATTTTAAACGTTTCATTGTCTATTCACTTTTCATTTATGTTACATAGAAAAGAGTTTCGATCACTTGTCGTTGTTGGAAGTAGCGTTGACAATTTAAACATATTTATCTATATAACTATAAAAAGAAAGCTAATGTAATTCAGCTATTTCTTAACCTTAGTAATTAAAAAATATCCTTAAGACCATTTACATTAAGTTCCTTGTATTCTGACCTGTACTAAATTAAATTGGTACTCGATGGTCACAGCAGAATGGGACTATCTTTTTTTAAATAGTTCTCTATGCAATCCATCCCCTGGATCACTCAAAAGTATTCATATAAATGAGATCTTATATAGTTATGCCAAGAAACCTGAGCTCAAAATAGAAGGCTGATTTTACTTCTCCAGTACTGCTTAATGGGTTCGTAAACTTGATATTTAAGCGACATTATCTCTGGAACATTTCTAACACTATTGAAAAACTCCCAGTCACTTTCAAGGACGATTATCGTAGATATAAGAGCCAATACCAAAACTATTACTAAAGAAGGTATAAAAGCTCCTAAAATATTAAACTTCTTGGGTTTTTTGACAGGTGGTGGGATTGACTGAGCTGCACAAGGTAAGTATATTCTTCCAGAGTCGACATGAGAATGCGATAAAGGCGTTGGACTCCTACTCGAGCGATGTGATGGATTAGTTGTCTCGTATCCTCTGTAATTGTCAACCAATTGGGACTCTGAAGAGGAGTGCTCGAACGAATCACGAAAATAATAATCGCTAAAGCGGTCCATTGAATCGTCTTTTAACACTAAAAAAGAAAAAAATTTGAACTTTTGAAAAAATATTGAACACCTTTTTTTTATGTTTTTCAATCCGATGTAAATTTTGCGAAATATTCGACCGTCCCGCTTCTTTCATTTTGGTACACCCGGTATAGGTACGCACACATCACGATTAATAAGTTTTCTATTTGGAAACTGTTCGATATATCGAGGATATTTTTAGTGTTTATACAATAGTTTATCGTATGTCGTCATTACTATAGTCTCAAAATCAATCAGGTTAAAAGATGATAACAAGAATAAAAAAATTTTCTCACCTGTAGTGCGTAATTTAGTAGCACCTATTGCTTCTTGATCTTCGGTAACAGTTTCTAAGGCAGCAACATCACTGTAGATTTGGGATGGGTTATTGTCCAATCCAGACAACAACCCAGTACTATTACTAGACTCCATTCGGGATCCACCCACATCTGAATGGCTTGATCTTGGCAAGCTACAATAGCCTAAGCATCGTGTAATTTTTATTGATCAATTCATATGGCAAAGAATATAAACTTTATTCATACTTAGTATAGTGAAACATTGAAATTTTAAAGATACATTTTCGAATGCATGTATACGGATAAAACACTGATAGACGAATTTGCCCCCTTTTACCTGAGATACAAGCTTCACAACAATCCGTAATTTGGCCAAATTTCTGTGTATTTTATTTATTTTCATTACTTGTATAACTTTTTTATATAAGGTACCTATTTTTTTCTGTAATTCCTCCATCTCAGCGCATGTTTCCATCATCCACTTTTCCTTAGCCTCTTTTACTTGTTCCTCATTAATTTTGTTCTATATTTACTTCTTTGTTCCATGATTTCCAGTATTTCTTCATCCAAGTTTGTGGCTTTCTTCTTTCTTTTGTAGAGTGTCGTTCTGTCTTTATAACAGAATATTTGATTTTGCTCCACATAATCTTCACATTCTCAGTTGTTTTCATTTCTAATGTTAATTTTTCATTTCTTGATTTATACAAGTTGAAGCCTAAGTACGTATTTCGTTTTAAATGATCAACTGAGTTTTCGCCTCAGAACTTTTGGATTTTATTATTTCTTTTAACCCGTCATGTTTTAGACTTGGAGGTTATACTCTATCTTCACCAGAGTAAGTCTTAACGGTTAGAAGGGAATCTAAATCTTAGGTTGATTAATATAAATTCGATCTGATCTCTAATTAAATTTTGTTCGTTATCCTGTGGTGATCTCCAGGTACTTCGGGTGTCATTTCCGGCGTAATATATCGTTTTATCCATGTACCCCAGTCAATATGTGAAAACATCATCGATTTCACGTAAAAATCTTATACAGGTTTTTGAAGGTTCTAAAAGGTATATGAAGGATAGCTGATTGCAAATCCTTGATGACGTACAGCTGATTTTGCTTTGTTTTTTTAATCTAGCTTACAAACTAATACTTTTCCTACAAAATTAAAAGATACCATTACAGTTCCTATTTTCAAATCTGGTAATATAAATGATGTAAAAAATTACAGACCTATTAGTATTTTAAATTCTCTTGCAAAAATATTTGAATCTATCTTATATAACAACTCATTACAACATTTTGTCAATTCTTTCAATCAATATCAACATGGATTTCTACCAGATAGATAAACAATTACAAACTTATGTATATTCACACAATCTGCTGCAGATGCCATAAACACTAAAAGGCAAATGGATATCTTCACTGATTGTGTAAAAGCATTTGATAGGGTTGATTATGGTTTGTTATTAGAAAAACACATTGAAAGGCACATTCAGCCTTTCAATTAATGCAGTAATTTTTCTGAATACATATCTAACAGTTGGTAGTGGAGTTGGTAATTCTTTCTCAGAGGAATAATTGGTAACGTCAGGAGTTCCTCAGGGCAGCAACCTAAGACCACTCTTATTTGCTTGCTTTATAAATGATCTTTCTAGATGTCACAAATTTTCGTCTTGCTTAATGCTGAAGATGATTTTAAGATGTTTAGAGTTGTAGAAAATCAATGTGATTGCCAACTATTACAACTGGACTTAAATGCAGTATTTAATTGTTTTCAGATAAATAGAATGGATCTAAATGTTGATAAATGTTCAGTGATGACCTTCACACGCAACAGGAACTTTATAGAAATGACTTATGATATAAATAATAAAGAATTTCCAAGAAAATCAGTGTGTAAAGATCTTGGTGTGAATTTTCAACAAAATTTGCACTTCAATGAACATTATCACATCACTACTGATAAGGCTTTTAGGATATTAGGATTTGTAATTATGATAAATAATCATCAGATAATGGCATCAACACCCAACAATAGAGCTAGAAACATCGGCCACCAATTCACGGTTGATAATTCTACCCCTGAAGTGGTGGACAAATTCACATACTTAGGCTCTCTGATCACCAAGGAGAACGTCATGACGGAAGAAATCAAGCGAAGAATAATCCTAGCAAACAAATGCTATTTTGGACTGAGTAGACATATGAGAAGCAGAAAGCCAAAAAACAAAAATAACCATAAACAAAACCCTTATACAACCAGTGTTGACATATGGGTCGGAGACATGGACCATTTCCAAGGCAGATGAAAATCTCCTGCTTATATTTGAACGAAGGATCCTGAGAAGAATATTCGGTGGCATCTGTGAAAATGGTGTTTGGAGAAGGAGGTACAACTACGAGATATTCACAGATATAAACATATATTTGGTGGTAAAGACGTAGTATCCTTTATCAAAATAGGAAGATGGGCAGGACATCTGGCAAGATCACAACAGAACAACCCTCCTAGAAGAATCCTTATGTCGCAACCTGTGGGAAGTAGAAGTAGGGGTAGGCCAAAACTCAGATGGAGGGATGGTGTAGATGAGGATGGTAGACAAATAGGCGCAGCAAACCGGCAACAGTTGGCAATGGATAGAACTGACTGGCGTAATAGACTTGGGAAGGTCGAGGCTCTTTTATAGGGCTGTAGCACCAATGATGATGATGAATTATGATAAATAGCAAAACATTTTAAGATGATAGATAGCATAATTAAATTATACGACTCCTTGGATAGACCACACCTCGAGTATGCTTCTGTAGTATGCGCACCTCATGCAGAAATAAATATAGATTTAGCTCAAAAAGGTACAAAAAAGATTTTTAAGATACCTGTATGTTAGAAAATGTAACTCTTATCATTACTTGGTGTCTTTCAGAAGTATGGTTGAAACTTTTAAATTTGTAGCACTGGAACAGAGACGGAGAATGCAAGCAATGCTGTTTGTATATGAGGAGTTTTTTTTACAAAACTGCATAAATCCACTTTTCAAAAATTTTCAGGAGACGTAAAAACTTGCTGCAGCTGTTGTACCCAAAATTATCGAAATTTCAGAGAACGTAATCAATTGAGGTTAGATTTAGAGAAATAAAACGTTCATTAACATTATTTTTATTGATTTCCATTAACAAAATATAGCTATGTGTCTGTTGGAGATATCGCGTTTACCTCTATTTTCTTTGGACAGCAGACCTTGATAGACGACCTTTGCAATCCACAGTAGTCGAGAGGCAGGTACACCCATTGAGAAAGCAAAAAACTTTTTACAGACAGGAATCATGTGTTTCTGTTTCCACAGAGACACTCGCACCACTTCCCCTTCTTCTTTGGGGCTCGAAAGCAGAGATATATTCCATCAAAACAAGATCTTGTTTCTCTTTACCCTCTGCCATGTAGACTGCTTGTCGATTAATTTTTATATCATCGTAGGATACCGTAGCACAACGAAGATTTTTCGAATTATGGGCACATGGTCTGGTCTTCTGTTTTAAAAACACTAAATGGGGATCACTATCGTTGTACTTCATAATTTTTGAACGCTCTCTCTTACTTGTTTTGATGGATCGTCTTTTTTTAGATCGCACCGATAAATTAGCAACAGTATCCAACTCAAAATAACACGCAAAACACAGAAACAACGTTGACATACAACGAATTCACAACATCCCGTCTCATCTAACGGAAAAGTACTGATAATCTCATACAACGTGGCATGGCATGGCTACTCTACACACTGTCAGTGCGACCCGTGAGTAGTTTTAGAACTAACGAATATTATATTTTGTTTCATGAGTCAACATCTAATTCTAGAGGATGCTTTTAAAACCAAACGAAAATAGTGGAGGGATAGTTCTGCAGGCCAGAGGATTTATGCAGTTTTGTAAAACAAAAACTAATTTTAATGGTTAGCTAAAGAAGGAAATAAGTTTTGTATAAAAAAAGAGTGAACATGGGGTAAAGGTTTTTAAGTGGGTTAATTAAGTTTTGTGGAAGAAACGTGATTGTTAGGCTCAAATTAAATGGGAAATATTAACTTTTAACACATTAAACTTATACACAAGATCTAAGGCAGACCAAACTCTCGAAATTCAACAAAAAATGTATTTTAGCCGGAAATGGATTTATGCAGTTTTGTAAAAAAGCTCTTCATATGTTGTCATGAATAACTTAAAATATAAAAATTTATTCTTCATTAACTACATAATGTTCTTTGTACCTAAGATTAACTTAAGGTTAAGTCATAGAGGGCTGTTTTTTATTTGTGAGACAGACTGCTCGCCCATAAACAGCATCTTAGTGGGTTTATCTGCCATAGATACACCGAGATATGGATGTCTTTATCTACATGTATATGTGTGTGTCTATATGTGTGCATGTAAAATTCATACTTATAATTACATTTTATTCTGTAAAATGTATTTGTTGTGTAAAAAGTGAGAAAATTCATTTTTTGTCTATAAAACGTTTTTTATATATTTTGTAGACAAAATATATAAAATACGACTTTATATGACTTTTATAGACAAAAATGGTTTTTTCAGTTTTTATGATTGTTAAAAAAAAAAGCAAAATCAGCTGTAAGTCTTAAAGGATTTGCTATCAGCTATCGCTCAGATACCTTTTAGAACCTTCAAACACCTAACATATAGTTTTTTTCAGTTTTTTTACTTTACTGGCCTAATGACCAACTTTTACCGAAACCTGGCCAGCGCATTTCGTTTATGCTTAATATTTCTAGGTTCAGTCTGTTAATTTCCTTAATCGTGTTGTGAGTCTTTCCTTGTTCGAATACATTCCTCACATTCCATGTCCCCAAATTTAAAAAGTACTTGGTGTCTATATAGTTATTTGCCACATTCGGGTGGCTCATCCTTGCGGGGATTCTTAGCACCCCTTCCGTAGTTTTCCTATCGTTGTCTGAGATATTACGCTGAATGAAAAAATATGAAATCGTTTATAAATCTGCAGTAGCTAGGTCCTGTAATGAAATAACCAGCAGACCCAGGGGAGAGAAAACATACTATTTCAAAATCTGGGAGAATTCTGAGAAATTCTAGTGGAATGAGGAAGGAGAAGTCTGAATAACCTTCTTAGTTATTTTTGTAGCATATACAACATTTCTCTTTGGCAAATTATATTATTTTTAAACCAACAATTGTGGCAATCATATATCAGTGGTTCTAAAATCTCATAGTTTCACTCTAATTTCCGTTTTTTTAGCCTTTCTGAGATAATAGATAACTAAAACTCCTTTAAGTGTACATTATACATATTAAATTTTAGTTTGGCTTAAAAAATTTTCAAATGCAGCCAATTTTATACCCAGTTTAATTGCTTATCTCCGATATTTAGTAGGACTATTAGTTATTTGTTACTTTATCGTTGATTTCTCTACTTTAAACTATTTTCAAATGTTAGTTAACACTAAGAGCTAATGATGAAATAATCTACTAAATTAAGAGGTAAAAAAAACAGTTTATCTACAAAGGAATCCTAAAAACTTTGCTAAAATTAATTTATATTGAGTTACAACGCTCTAATTGCGGCCTTGGCGTAACAGTCATTCTAGAAGCCGAATTAACCACTTTGACAGTAAAGTTTTCGGACTTCTTTATCGGTATTTGAGTTGAGTAAGATGAGTTTCAATATGTATGGTGTAATAACCTTCTTATCTTCTCAATTTGTACAATTCCTGGGTTGGTTCTCGTGTGCAGAACAACCACCGAATATCATCATCTTCTTGATCTATCAAAATGGGTGCTGCTAATGTTTCTGAATCCATTAAAAGACCACTTTTCACTTCACAACTTTATAAACGACTACCAAAACGCCAATGGCAGACGATTTAAGCAAAACATGTAACCGTAATGGCTAGCAGTCGTTGATAGACGTGACGGCGAGCCGCAAACGCTGGCCGTCGAAACGAAATCACACCTATACAGTATATTTTATAAAATAATGTAACAATTACACCAAGGGCCCACAAGTGCTGATGACCATTTAAATATACATTGTTTTTCCTTTTAAATATACTATTAATACATTTTAATTGAACTATCAAAGTTTGTAGGACTCCTCGTTTGAAAAATAGCTTAAAACTAAATTCTAAACGCTCTATTTACCTAAATGAGGCTGTAAGGGTGTAGATGGAGTAGCAGGTACACTAGAGGCTTTTCTCCTAACACTAGAAGAGCGCTGAATGTTCGGTTCCTCCCTAGACGGGGAACCACTATCTTCTAATATTTCTTTTTCTGTTCTACCAGTGTATTTGAACTTAGTACCCCAGGAAAAGAATCCTCCTCCGGTTACCACTGATGGGGCATCAGAGCTAGTTGGCAAACTAATATAATAATACTCTTTTTTAAACTAGCGAAGCTACTATTGGTGCTCTGGTGGAAACTAATCTTTATTACAAACAAAAATTATTTGAATCTAGTTTCAACATAAAAGCATAATCGTTAAATTTGTTATTTATGTTCATTATGTTATGATATATGTAATCAAGCTTCCAAATTGCACAGTCAAATCAAAAGTGTCTAAAAGTTAGGCTGTATAAAATTATAGATTTTTTATACTTAAAGAAGTGATTCTCCAACAGAAAGTAATCTAAACATTATGTAACAGCTCTCTTCCTTTCACCTGATCACTTCTGGTATTAATATAACGCATTTTCAATTAAAATTGTGGTTTAATCTCATTAAAAATAGATAACATTGTCCAAGTATATGGCCTATAGAACCCATATGTTTGACATTTGATTTTGTACCTCCCATCCGTATTTTCTCTTATGCCTCTTTTCTTCTTCATCGCGTGCCATATCAGAATTATTAGGACTTGGCGATCGCCTTTGCGAAGGCTTCTCAATCTTCTGTCACATGGAATAATTGTATTCTATTTGGAGAAACCTGCTTTCTTCCTACACCAATCCTATCTTCAATTTTGCCTTTAAGAACCAGTTGCAATATTCCATATCGATTTCCCATCAATATATGTCCCAAATAAGACATTTTAATAGTCATGGGAAGTAACGATGTTCCCAAGACGTTCTTTGGTACAGGTATCTAACAACTGCTTTTGATAACACAAGAAAATAGCTTCAGAGCAATATTACGAAACCGTTATGGGCACAGCGTTATTAAAAATTTTCGGAAATTGGAAATTCTTTACGAAAAACTGGCACATTGTCAAAATGCAATCAAATTTTTACGAAGATGTAGAGACAATACACTTTTTAATCGTTAAATGATTTAGTTTGATAATATAGGCCTTTCTCTTCAAATCTTTCTGATATTCTGATATAAACAATTTAAATTCTGCAATAACTATTACAAAAACTGCAGTGTAGCTTTTTGAAATTTTTATAGAAGAATATTTGTGATATTGTCGCTATTTTCACGCGAAATTTTTTGTGATTTTTAGAATGTTTATTAAAAATTTTTTAAAAATCGACTTTTGAAGCTATATTTGCAATAATTAAGCAACAAATTAACAAAAATGACTTTATAGTCGGTTCGCTATATTTACGCGGGTTTCGGATTAACAAAATTATGCTAATGACTCATTGATAACCAGTTGCAGTAAACGACTTCCCAGAAAATTAGGTAAAAACTGCATTAATGGTCATATTTTAAAATACATTGAAATAACATTAGGGTAGGCATAAATTTGTTACAATATTGCAGTTGAATTGATTCTTTGCCAATGTTGACATTGTATGTTTGGTGGAAATATTTAAAAATGATTAGACGTGTGTTAGATGTAGATAGTCTAATTTGTAGTGTACATAAGTATTTTACGGATGAAAAAGAAAATGGGGGTCCTTTAAAATCGGTAATGTCTGTTCGCGTATATGATGCTCTAGGAATTAGTGAAACCAAACTAAGAGGAGTATTACAAAATCGCAATAATGAACGGCCGAAAGAAGATCACCGAAAAACTCGCCTATCATTGAAAACGAAAGATATTCCAGATGGAAAAAAATTTGAAATTCGTGATACCATTTATCGAATGCGAGCCAACAAGGAACATGTGACCTTAAATACAATTCTCTCGGAATTAAAAGATAGAAAATTTGACGAAATTGGCAGAACAAGTCTATGGCAAGTGATACATAATTTGGGTTTCAAATTTCAAAAGGAGGATAACAGAAAAGCCCTTTGTGAAAGAAGTTCTGTTGTGCATAAAAGAATTAACTTTCTAAGAAAATATTCTAAATTAAAAGAAGAAAGGGCAAATTTTATATATTTAGACGAAACATGGATATTTTCTAGGGTGCAACCAAGAGAATATGGCAAGATGATAACGTAAAGTCTATCAAACATACTGATGGAAAAGGGAAGCGACACATAATTTTACATGCAGGAGGGAAATCGGGTTTTATAGAAGGTGCTAATTTAATATTTTCATCTAAATCAAAATCAAGTGACTATCACGATAATATGATCACAGAAATGTTTGTAAAATGGTTACATGAAAAACTTCTCCCAGGTTTAAGTGAGCTCAGCGTAATTATTTTAGACAATGCACCTTACCATTCTGAAGTATTAAACAAAAGTCCAACGAATTCTTGGACTGTTAATAAAATTAATGAATGGTTGACAAAGGAACATATACCATTTACACAACATATTTTAAAATCAGAATTATTACGCTTGGCAAATATCCACGCAAAACCAAAAACCTTTGTTGTGGATCAGATTATTGAAAGTTACGGTCATCAAGTTTTACGTCTGCCACCGTATCATTGCCAGTTTAATCCCATCGAATATATATGGGGAATAGCAAAACAATATTATGACAACCATATTGGGCCTAACGGTTATAGCGACGACGCAGTTCGGGAAACTTGGCGAAAGGCACTTTCAATTGAAACTCCAGAAGTGTGGTGCAACTGTATATTCAAGTGCGAGAAACTAATAGAAGATTGGTGGATTCGTGAAAATAAAATAAACGAAATAAGTCCAATCATAATAACAATTAATGGTAATGACAGTGATGATGATGACGATTATGATAGTTTTGATGATAATGACTAATTTTCATTTTTGTTGGCAAGTTAATTTTTTTTATTTTTTATTAGAAATTCTCTCCATGGAACAAATATACATAGACCATATTTTCTGTGTGAAGTGTAATATAAAATTATTATTAGGTTTATATTAGCCACATTAGACTACATTAATGAAGTAATTCTCCTTATTATACTGTCAATTATATAAAAGATTTTCCATTATTATTTAATTAAAAAAAGTTATGGATTATTTTTCATTTCATTTGACCAGTTGATATTTCCCCAAAGAGCAGGTAATTAAAACTGGGTAC
This sequence comes from Diabrotica undecimpunctata, assembly GCF_040954645.1. Classification (NCBI taxonomy): domain Eukaryota; kingdom Metazoa; phylum Arthropoda; class Insecta; order Coleoptera; family Chrysomelidae; genus Diabrotica; species Diabrotica undecimpunctata. The sequence goes on from NC_092812.1 coordinate 58,521,169, forward strand.
TTACAATAAAAATTTTAATCCGAAACCCGCGTAAATATAGCGAACCGACTATACCAACTCTCATTTAAAGCATTTTCTATACTTTTTCAATAAAATTGTCACTTTTCCATATAACTTACCGGTCTTCCTTTCTAGTATTTAAAATCAAATAGCGATCTTACATTGTTTATATGTTGATAATAAGTAAAACATGACGTTTGATATTTTGCATACTTTTCTTACTACATATTGTTATCACCAGATTTATTAAAACCAGTTGTTAGATACCCAATCAAAGATTGTCACCAAAAAGCCTTTTTTTTGCTAATTTCTTTGGTGTATTAGTAATTCTCTATCTTTGTTGATCCTCCTTAGCAGTTCCTCGTTAGTTCTATAAATGCACATTTCTAATGCTTCCATTAGGTTCATACTTGATACTTTTCGGGTCCCCAATTTTGCTCTATATAAGAAAACAGACCAAACATAGCACTTAATAATTCTTTGCCTTAGTTCTAAACTCAGATGGTTATTGCAAAGAAATGTCTTTATTTTCAGAAAAGTGGTGATAGTTTTTGCTATTCTGCGTTTTACTTCTATGTGTGGATTTAGTTGGTCCGTTATGGCAGTTCCCAAATATGTAATTTTGTGAATTTTTTCAACTTGGACTCTTACTTACTTACACTTAATTGAGGATCTGCATCTGGATGTGGCTTACGGCCTCTTCTCTATCTTTTTTAATTTCGTTATTTTCAATAAACATGGCTATTTGTTATTAATAGTGATTTACCAGTATTATTTGTTTTAAGCCATCCATTCATGTTTTTTTCCTCTCTGGAAACCGTCTTGTATACACCGATCGTACTGCAGCCAACTGGCTTATTCTATATCTTCCATTAACTATTATACAAGTCTTGGGAACTTCGTCAGACCGGCTATATACAAGCTCTACACCAACACCAGATGGACCTTTTCTTTGGCCCTAGTATACTCAAGGCGACATCGAAACCTCCCATAGCAACAGTAATGCTGAAGATAATTGTAGGACCCTGATTGGAGTCATTAAGACCTATTTAGAACAGCTACTGAGTTCAAGGCTGTTGTCACCTCTCTGTTTATTCCCTCTACATTTTGTCCCCTTCTCAGCCATTTTGTCTCATGTCCATTTTATTCCAAGAAGTCAGGACAAAATGCTATCACAAGCAGAAGTAGTCGCAGCACAAATCTCACTGTATGATGAGTCAGTTGTAGTGGAGCTGTCTGGTGATTTTTAGCATGCTGTGGATGTGCATGTGTGCCTGGATATTTTGTGTGCATGTGTACGCGCGTGTTTATGTATGAATGGTGTGTCCATTCATTTCAGTTTGTTGTTTTTTGCATCCATTCGCTTGATGTCATCAGTCCATCAGGTTTGAGGTCAGCCTCTACTTCTCTTGCTCTTGGTCGTCATACAATCATTCGCTTCGTCCAACGGTTATCTTCCATTCTTCCTATGTGTCCTGCCCAGTTCCATTTTAACATGGCAATCTTTTGGATTAAATCTCTTACTTTTGTTCATCCTCTTATTTCTTCATTGGACTTGTGATCGCTGAGCTTAGTGTTGAGCATTCTCCGTTACATAGCTCTCTGAGTCACTTGAAGATTGTGGACTATGTTGTTGTTAAAAGCTCATGTTCCAGTTTCATATGTCAGTCCCAGCAGCACATACTGATCGAAAGTTTTTGCCTTTAAAGTATTTGGTAAGTTTGATGTATGAATGTGTGTCGTGTTAAATCAACAAATCCGCAGTTCATAATATAGCTTAAGTCCCTTATTTATGTGTACCTTATTTATTTACATACACGAAGGACGTTCTCTATTAGACACTAATATTCGTCGTGTTGGGGATGAAAACTTCCCCGCACAGTCTGTTCTGCTTTGTGTACAGCCGGCCACGGAACTCACGGTCTCAGATCGGCACGAATCCATTCATGTGCTTTTAATTCTTATTTTTATAGAAGTTTATCTATGTTCTTTTTTCTTAGTGTTTTCTTTCCTTTTTCAATACTCTATATAAAATAATTTTGTTTTTCACCGTTTTTTCTAACAAATGTGAATTTAACATATTTTTGTTCAGTAATTATCTCTTCTGAGATCTATAGTTTGTCTTCTTTTAGTGTTTCTTGTAATGTTCTCTTGTACGGACTTTTGAAAGCCTTAAGATCTGTAGCTTTTACAAATAACCAGACTATAGAAGTTTTTTATAAGTCACTGCGTGTCCTCTTACCTATCCAGGCCCATGCAATATGTATCACTCACAATAGAACCGAGTTTTGTTCAAAACTGCTCCCACTCATTTGGTTTGTCACACATATATTTCCATAGAGCCATTTTTAGCAATTATTTTAGTTTTGGAGGGACGCATCGTTTTTTAATTAATTTCAAAGCAAAAAAAGTTTCCCAATATAATCTTATACAGTTTACTAACAGTATTATATTTTGTCAACTGTTGTATTACTATTATCATTACATTTTGAAATTGTATGAGTTGTTTTTGTTTGCAATATTTCTAAATGATTTTAAACTAAATGCAGTGCTTAACAAGTGTGCTAAATAAATATCAAAGAGTTAATAACTTACGTAAAAAATAACATCTGTTCAACGGCGCATCTCCAAACATGTCTACATGCTTGGCCTGAAGGGCACTTGAAGCCTACTGTATGTTTTTTCTATAAAAAGTAAATGATAGCTAAAAATATTTTTTCTATACATACATACTCATAGACAAAAAATTATCCTACCAAAAATTTTTCTAAATATATATTTATGTATATATATGTATATATTTTATATACCTACATGTATTTCAGTTATAAATATCTGGAATATTTTCTGTGTATTGTAATTTATCACAGTCAATAATACTTAGTGATAGCATACATCGAGGTAGAACCAATAATGTAACAAATTACAAATATTGTGTATAGCATAGTTTCGAAATTGCAGACACTAAATTCCAAGAAATGATGATGACATTCTGAGTTATTTTTAATATTTTACTATTTGACTGTATGTGAATTATTAATTAGAAATTGATAAATTATCTATAATCACAATCTGACAACAGTGTTTAAATAAAAGAAAATATCTCAATTTGATCAATGTTTTTAATAAAATTCTCAAATTAACGGAAAATTTTGGGAGGATATTTCTGCCGGTAACTAAATATATATTTGAATATCTTACATCATTGTAGTTAAGATGAATTATAAAAACCTTTCCCTCATAATTAATTTTCTGTATGTCAGGCCATCTAAAATGATGTGTCTTTCTGCTGCCCTGAAAGGTTAAAATTCCACTATAATTGATTCCTAGGTAAAGTTGACTTCTCTTTTGGTCCTGCAACAATCCCTTTTGAATAAAAAAAAATAGACAACTGTTCTACACGTCGGGTGTGCCAAACCAACACTAAACAATATTGCCAAAAGATAAGTTACAGTTTCTCTTCTTCAGTAAATAACACAAAAGCTGTTCACATTAATGTACTCATTCAGAGATGCCCCATAAAAGACAATGGAAAAGTTTTAACATCATAAACTTATATATTGTTATAAAACATAAGATTAATACATATTAAACCTTTATTTATTTTATATAACCTTTGTTAGGTCATATGGATGTTTAGATAATTGATCCTCAAGAGCTATGCAACACTTGTAAGAGCTATATACAAGACCTATTTAATGACAATCGTCCAATAGAAAAAAAATAACAATGGCAGTACAAAAATTCTTACAGGAGCAATCATACTCGAATCAGAAATGGAATATGCCATAACACATCTTAAAAATAGAAAAACACCTGGCCATGATAACATATATGCTGAAGTTGATGGATATGAAAATCCTGTGTGAACTTTTCAACAAAATTTATGACAGCGGGCACATCCCTAGGGGTTGACTAAAGTCAATATTTGTTGCTATTCCTAAGAAGCAAAGAGTTGCGAAGAACACAGACCTACTAGTCTCATGAGCTATGATCTTTAAGAAAGCATTTCTTAATAGTATCCGAAAATATATAAAAGATGTGAAGAGATTAGTGGAGAATTGCTCTTTGGTTTTAAGCGTGGATTAGGTACGAGAGAGGCACTATTTTGTATGCAACTCCTGGTATAAAAGGGATACAATCGGAGAAAGGATGTATTCATTTGTTTCAAATTCAATAAATATCTCATTTGGCCAGAGGTGTCTTTAAATAAGATTTCGTGTGGTTAAGTTTTATGTCTGGCCAATATTATTGTATGCTGCAGAGACATGGCCAATAAAAGTAAAATCAATATATAGAATTGAAGCATGTAAAATGTGGATTTTCAGAAGACTACTTAAAATATTGTGGATCGACTGAGTTCCCAATGAAGAGGTGTTGCGATAGGCTGAAGTAGACAGAGAACTGATGAATGAAATAGTGCAAGGTTTATTTGGGACACATATCAAGGAACTCTCTCTTAAAACATGTACTCACAGGCAATATTTGGGGTAAAAGAGGACTTGAAAGAAAATTACATTCCTGGCTTAGAAACATACAAAACTGGTGTGATATCCAAGATTCTGAGTCCATTTTCAATAGCTGGGGAGGGACCTTAGAATAGTTGATTAATGCAGCAACTGACTCAAAATTAATTAATGCAGCAATTGACTCAAAATTAATTAATGCAGCGAAAGAAAACAGCTGGAATCAAAGTAAGCAAATATAAGTAAACAATGTAGAACATGTAGTAATAATATGATAATGTTTGGAGATGATGTAAAAGTTTAAAAGGTACTAATAAAAATAAAACAAAATAATTCATGACAATGAATCAATCTTAAAGATTGGATGATAAATCTAAACTCTAAGTTAAAAACAAATATATTAGAATGCTATCAGAAATAAATGACTACATATTGTTTATAATTGCTGTGGCACACCCCCACCTACTCACTTTTACTGGATGAGGGTCAACACCATATGTGTCAAGTTGACAAGCTAACTTTAAAAAAGCTGTTTCCACTTGGCTCTGACTTTGACCTTTTAACTGCTTTTGATGTATTTCCATTGCTTTGTCTTCTATTGCTTCAGTTTGTTTTAATAATATTTTAAGATCAGAAACATAATTGCCTAAATGAATCTCAGGGTCATAATCACCAAATTCGCCTGAAATTGTAAAAAAATCTTCGGAAAATGCAAATTTTTAATTTAATGGACTGTAATCAAAGAATTAATTTTTGACCCCAATTTTTTAAGTTGTTAGAGTATTTACAGAAATCTACAATGTGTTTTATCTACAGTTGCTTTTCTAAAGTAAGTTTTGATGTAACATTCTCGAAAAAAAAATTATGCTCTATTGAGCAAAACAGTTTTTGGAACAAAATAATAATCATACTTAAAAAAGCATACTTTATACAGTATGTCCCATGAATATTGAGACATAGAATAAATGAAGATTCTCTGCTAAAAATAAGATGTTTCAACAAAAATGCTTTGGGAAAATGGTGCTTGTTTAAAAAATATGGAGTGAAAGTTGAAAATTAAAAAAATATTGACCATATTCTTTATCACTCAGTATAATTTTCCTAAAACTCTGCCATTGTCGGTCCCACGTTCCAGAGGATACAAGAGAAATGTGAATGATTAATAGATGGGTCTCAGTGGCATCATTAAATATCAAGAAATGGCCTAGTCAAGATTTACACCTTTAAAATTAAACAAAATGTAACAAAAAGCAATGGAATTAATTAGATAGTACTTAGAACTGTTCTTGTAGAAATTTGTTTTCAAATTTGCTACAAGATAGAGGAAATTATAAAATTTACAAATTTAAAGAATATTAAAAAAAATTGTACCTTGTAAAATCAATGCTGATAACATAGCAGCTTCAGTTGGACCACAATACAATCGACCATGCAATAGGTCCCGTTTTAGCTGTAGAAATATTTGATATCTTGTAATTTCTTCTTTAAGTCTAAAGGGATCAGGAGGGTAAAACTTTACCCTAAAACTGAATAAAACTGGATCAAGATCTTTTACTTGCTTACAAATGGATTTTCCCAGATCCAACCAGTGCTAAAAGTATGAGAATATTAATTAGTAAGGCAGGTAGAATGTGGTAAGTAATTCTTCTTTGAGTTTCTTATCAAGCTCTTAAGTTCTATGTTGTTAAATTAAGTTCCTACCAGAAACAAGAAAGATAATTACTTACAGATGAGTACAGATAGAAATATATTGTAGATGGTCCACAAGGTAAAAATATTTAATTTGCTTTTAAAAATATATTTTAATAATTTTGTTTCTTTGGTTTTTTTGACTATGGGTATTATATAATTATATAGTATATATTTAGACAATAAAAGATTGATCATAATTATCATACTCATAATTAGCAGAGGAAACTAATATTGTAAATATATACAAACTTTTAAATAATTAGTTTAGTCTTTTGAAAATGTGTGTGAATGGAAATTTTCTAAATATTTTGAAGGACATGTTTGACATATATTTAAGTTAAACTAGCTAAATCTAAACATATTTTCAGTTGAAAATTCATTGGAGGTGACAATTTATAATAATACAATCTACAGATGTAACTGAAAATAATTTGTAATAACCTGACACTCACATTTTAAAATCACAGAGATAAATACTTTATTATAAATCAAAGCCTACTACTCAATAACTGCTCAACCTACTGAGATCAGTTGACAAATATTAGTTAGTTAGATTACTTTTTCTAAGCATTCCCATGAAATTTGATGCTGGTTATGAAACTAATGGCCACTATGAATTTTAAACTTGACAACAAACAATTCCTGCTTGAAAAATTTGCCCAGATTTTGTTCCAACTTCATCTCTAAGAATTTCTATATAGTTTAAGAGTGACATATTTTTCACATTTCATATTACAACTTATCTTTGTGATAAATTCTTCTAAAACACTATATTTTTTGGCATACTGACTGTTGTCACAAAAAGATAGAGAGAGTTTAAGTCCATAATTTAATCATTGCATATGTATTTGTCAGTTTAATTTAAAAATTTTAAAAGCTGAAAGTAATATGAATAAAACAATTGTCAGTCAACATTCTCAATTCTTAAGTCAAAATATTCAAAACAAACATTTTCATATTTTTATTTTTCTTCCTAGAAAATTAAAAGTCAGGTATTTTTGTAGTAAGTTAAAAGTAAGGTATTTTTCCTTTTAGCTTATCTTACTCCCATGTAGAAAAGTTATGAGTTACAAGGGTTTTTAGTAGAAATTGAAATTTGTATATATTTATAGTAGGATAAATTTTAATACACCTGTCTTATAGACACTTTCAAGATATTTTTGTTATTATTTAAAACCAATACTATATATATTTATAATATTGCCTTGTGTTCCTAGGTTACTAAAACATCTATCCCCATATAAATTAGGCTCCTAAACTACTATTTGGTGTGAAATCATGTTATACAACTGATACTACAAAATTTTCACATGGTAAACAATTTTTATTAAAAGTTTAAACTAAAAAACAAAACAATATAATTTAAAACTATTAAATTTATTTCCCATCACTAGTCATCATTGAACCAAGACTTAACACAAATAATATCATTACAAACTCATTTTTTATTAGCTTTTCTTTGTAAGTTTTGCACCATATTATTTTAGATAATAGATTTGCTTGGTTTGCTCTAGTATAAGATCCTCAGTCATTCCATTGGTATTAAAACTTACAATCAGGTATATCCCTACACTCAAATTATAGTATTGAATTATTTCTAGATATATTTGAGCAGCTTCAGAGAACTTCTTCTTGAACTTTGAAGTGTAACTTACATATTATTCTCTTAAATCACATTAGCTTTTCAAGAAGTTTGAAGTTCTATCCATTCAGATATTTGTAAATGTTGATACATTTTTCTCTAATATACTACTTATATCAATTTGTTTAAAATGACATTTATATTTAAAAGTTAAACATCATACATAAAATGTCTTAAATGATGAAAAATCAAAGAAAATATCTTGTAAGAAAATGGGAATATTCCCCAAACTTTAATTTACTTTTATGCTATGTAAGTGATTTGTGAAGCACATAATAAAACCCTGGTGTAACATATAAAGGTTTCCAGTTTTCTGATGATAAAATAACAGATATCTACTGTATAAAACACTGCCTTATAGGGGGATATATGTATTGTCATAGAAAAATGTTATTTGGTGTTTTATTACTCTCTGATCTTGATTGTCCACATAGCGTAATCCTAAATAGTCTTGTTCTATGAGATTAAGCTGTTGACACACATATTCTAATATATATATTCCTTTATGTTGAGGCTAAAACACATACTCTTCATTAAAAATGTATGTTGTATTATAAATTTAACTTACCTTATATTCACACTCTAGGATTTCTGTATCTTCAAGGAGCCTAACAGTACACTTATAAACAATATTGCTGTCATGTTTTGAGCCAAACTTTAACATTTTTCGAATATTTCATATGTGTTAAATTATAGAAGAAATAATTCTATAACGTTTAACGCAGAATTTATATATAAAATTTAAAAATAAACAACAACCAATTTTAGTACATTTCTCTGATGTATGAACATATTTCTTCTTTTTAACTAAAAATTTGACAGATGTTTCAATGTCATAATAAGAGAGAAAAGAAGAAAGGTTAGCAAATCTGGCCGCATATATAAAAAAAATACAATTTTAATATACCTATTAATAAATTAAATACTGTTATTTTGGACTTTTGATTGTTCCACATAAAAAATATATTTTTTCTTAAATCCAGTCCTATTTTCTTATGTCCTTTGATGTATGCAATCAGTACAACTAACTCATGTAACTTGGGTGGTTTGCTTTTTTCTTTAACTCATTAATTATTTTGTGCTGTTTTTGATTCTGATTACCTCAAAGTCTCCTCGTATGTCTAAATAATATATCCCATACTGTTTATTTCTAAACGAGTCATTTATATTACTTTGTAAAAGTGCCAGTAACCAGAAATAACGACAATTATGACATCTTCACTCACGGCCTCCTAAAATCTTACCTTTATCATTAAACCAAAATTATCTCCAAAAGTGTTCACTTTAGGTATAGAAAACCCTAATACTATTTGAAAGATAATTGATTGACTTCTTTTTTCATTAAAATATATATACAGGGTGTTTCATTTAAAATAATTGACTTATTATGGTTTGAAGTTGAACACCTTGTATTTAGAAATTCTATTTCGATGTAAATTCCTAAAGGAACGTTACCTACTCTTTGTGTGCAAAGGTTTTCCAGATATTACTTTTGTAAATGGATGAGGTATTATAAAAATGCAATAATATACAGGGTGTTCCATTTAGTTGTTCATTTCCAGTATAACTGGAAAGTCTGCCAAAATATTTAGTCTGTTCTTCATAACTTGTAATCCCCATAAATATCGTGTAAGTAGTTTCTAATATATCTTGTTGATGGGAAAATTGTTCTTCATAAAGTTATAGGTATTCACTTATGTATTTGTTTAGTATTTTTGCCATATTTTGAAACAAGCTTGCTTGTAACAGTTTATTATTGGACGATAAAAGTTAGAGGACATTTCTGGTTCCTCTGAAATTGTAATAGATATTTACATCGTTTTTACCTCTTCTATCACATCCACAAAATAAAAAAAAGTAGCCAAACTAGCGGGCTACCGGACATATGGACGAAAGTAAAAAATGTAACCACTAACTTGTAAAAATATCAGACGAAAACAAAAGAAATAGAGGTATTAAGAGAAAACTCGTATATGAAACAGGCAATTTAGGGTGTATTGAGATTGGTGTAAATGCAAGCAAGGGATGGCGCCGATAGAATTACCCCAGAACGGATATAAAACGTGAAAAAATTAACAAACTTGACAAACCAACAAGTAGCTGATATGAATGCTGTACACCTGAATCGGAAGAATTCATATGACAATAAGCAAATGCTACGTCCTACTGAAAAACAATAATATTCTTGATTCATTGTTGAACAAGGGAAACATAAGAAATGTCTAATCAACTAACAATAAGAATTATTCTTAAGCTCGTAAGCCAAAGACTAAATATTTTTTTTAAATTTCGCAGTATTCGGAGAAAAACTAAAAACAATTCATATTCGGCGAATCAATACAATTTAAAGTTCATATCCTGACTAAGTATAACATTAAAATTTACAAATAATTATAACACATGTTTTAAATCTTTATTTTATGCCGTTTTTCTAGCAGATACTTTACAATAATGCATAATAGGCTATTGATTACGTACTTTAGAAAGGAACTACAACGTTGAAGGGGTTTTATTATTTCATATGGTCAGTGGACTCCCAAATATATAAAAACCGTGGAGTGCTACCATTTAAAGGGGTGCGTTTTTGAAAAAGGGGTAAATTGGTCCCTGTGCACTAGGGTGCATTTGGGAGAACTCTATGCAGTTTTCGTACATATACATCTACAGAAAAGTTGTTAAAAATTAAATTTCCTATCAAAATATCACCTTTTAAAGTCAAAAATAAGTTATTTTGACAAAAATATATTCAAAAAACGAAGCGAAAAAATCAGGAATACACGCTATTTTTTTTTACTCATAACTTTTTAACCACTGGGTGTAGGTATAAGCATTGCTTTAGAAAAAAAACTTTTATCTTTCCTCTTCAAAATGGAATTTGGTAGAATTCTTTAGGATTCACAGTATTCGAGATAAAATTTTTCAAATTTGGCCACCCACACCATTTTTCCTATTTTTTGCAAACATTGTTCTATAACTCTTTTCTATGCAGTTTTAGGTATATGCAATGGCACATTAAATACAAAGAAAAAATAATTACCTTTAAAATGGTCGACGGTGGAAAACTCTACTATATGTACTACACACGACACACGTACAATTTTGTGCTCGTATTGATTTTCAAGATAACTGTGTAAAAAATAATTATTTCGCAAAGAAATTTTGCATGATTGTTCTATACTTATACTAATAGTTTGTAAAATTTTTTTGTAAAAAGTGCATACTATTGGTATTTGTATATACCAAGTTTGTAAATTTTTTTTGTAAAAAGTGCATACTATTGGTATTTGTAAATACCAAGTTTGTAAATTTTTTTTGTAAAAAGTGCATACTATTGGTATTTGTATATACCAAGTTTGTAAATTTTTTTTGTAAAAAGTGCATACTATTGGTATTTGTATATACCAAGTTTGTAAATTTTTTTTGTAAAAAGTGCATACTATTGGTATTTGTATATACCAAGTTTGTAAATTTTTTTTGTAAAAAGTGCATACTATTGGTATTTGTATATACCAAGTTTGTAAATTTTTTTTGTAAAAAGTGCATACTATTGGTATTTGTAAGTTTGTAAATTTTTTTTATAAAAAGTGCAGTTACCGCGAATAATTACTGTACCATCTCACAATTTAATAATATAAAACCAACTACTAATTACATCCAAAAAACCGGATCATGCAGTTTACCTCTTTTTGTTGGAACTGTTCGAAAACCAAAGCGACAGCTGACCGCAAACTCCAGTGCGACTGATGTAAGCGACAAATTCACATCACATGCACCGACCTTTCTTCAGAGGATCGCGTCACCCGACAGATAATTGGTGAATTGAGTATCCTTTGTAACTTTTGCAGCTCAAATATCCCTAATATTTAGGAAATAAAAGATCTTCTGCTAGGCTTTAAAATGGAAATTCGTACCAAAATTGATGATTTTAATAATAAAATAACTGAGTTAAACAATAAGCTCAGTCAGATTGCTTTATTTAAGTCTACCGAATTCAAGGATAATATTGCTAACGAAGCTGTAGATCGTACAACACGTGCTAAAAATATTCTAATCAGAGGCGTACCAAAATCTTCCTCTGGGGATGCACAACGCAGAAAAGATGACGACGTAAATAAGGTTAACCTTGTCCTGGAAACTGTTGGCTACCAGACCCCAACAATTATCGTCCGATTAGCTTGCTGCCAAAGTCATGGAAACCATTATTTCCGATTAGATGACCAAATTCCTTATCCAGGAACATGTTATTCAAACACAACATGGATTTGTCTCTGGTTGCTCTACTCTAACCAATCTCCTACATTGTGTTAACGACTGGACGTCATCCCTTAATAGTTCGCAGCCGGTCGACGTTGTTTATCTAGATTTCTCTAAAGCCTTTGAACGTGTACCTAAGCGCAGACTTCTACATAAACTAGAGCATTTTGATGATTTCCTGACAAATCGACATTACATAAAGTTAGAGTTATCGAATTTTTCTCACAAGACAGGTTAGTGGAAAATGGAATGCCTCAGGGCTGGCTTTGGACCTCTGCTTTTTACGGTTTATACCAGCGATGTTCCTTATTATGTTTCAAGTAAAATATCGCTCTAAGCTGATCACACAAAAATATATGCCAATCCAATCACAAACCAGCTAACCCTCCAAATGGACTTGGACTCAACTTGATGTTTCCAGTGGCTACTACCATTCAATGCGGAAAAATGTGTAGTGCTTCTAATTGGTAAAAATAACCCACTTGTGACGTACTTTGTTAATGGGCAACCATTAGATTCTGTATTCTCGTGTAACGACCTTGGTGTTACCGTAAATAGCAGCCTAACTTGGTCCGACCATATTTGTAAACGTGCGAACTCCAGACTATATCTTATTCGGAGGTGTTTTTCGATAGTTTCAATGCAGTCGTTCTTGAATACGCTGGACCAGCGTGGTAATATGATTTGGTTAGAGACAAAACTTTGTTGGAAAACGTTTACAGAAAAGCAACTAGGATTCCTTTGGGGACCGAAATGACTTTCTTATGCAGAAAGACTTAGTATGGCTAACCTAACTTCATTTGAACTTCGCCGACAACGTGGAGACTTAATTACCACATTTAAAATATTAAAATTCAATTTTGGAAATCTCGTTGAAATGTTTACCATAAATCAAGATGAACGCCTCAGAGGTCACCAGTTTAAACTTAAAAAAGAGAACTTTTCTACAAGATCAAGACACAACTTTCTACCAGATGAAGTTTTTGAGAGCTGGAATAACCTTAGTGGAAACATTGTCTCTGCTCCCTCTACCAATGCGTTCAAAAACAGACTTGACCGTTTTATATTGTTTTTCTTTTAAGCCAAAAATTGTAATTTTGTGATTTTTTTTTTGTAATTTGTAATTTACTAGGTTACTAATGAAATTTCTTTGTTTTTGGTCATAATAGGACTTGTCTCTCTGCCCTTTCTTAAGTATAATAACTTTTATATATGTACAAAAACTTCATAGAATTCACCCAAAGTCGCCCCTTTCTCAAAATCGCACCCCTTTAAATGGTAGCACTTTTGGGGGTCCATTGACCATATGAAACAATAAAATCCCTTTAACGTTGTAGTTCCTTTAGCCCTATTTTCTTGATCGTAATAAATAGCCTATAAATTTAACAGAAAATATCAACAAGCTTTATCGTCTCTTTCCCTTCTTCTTTTGCTGACTCTTCTTGTGATGAGTTTGGGCAGATTTAGATGAAGGCCTTGGACTGGGATCCACTGAGGTACTCGCAGTATCTGACGAATCTTCAACGAATTTAGAGAAGTCGCTGAAATAAAAGTAAATTAACAATCAGTTTATTATGTAATTATTTCTATTGTACAATGCATACCATCTGAAATAATACTTACTATTGTTCAGCTTGCCCAGAAGCAGTTCCTTGAGAGCCTTTAATAACTTCTTTAGCTCTTCTGTCTCTTTTCTTTCTATAGCCGGTCCTCTCATATTTAGGTAACCAACGTTCTGGATCTGGTGCAACAAGTGCATCGTAGTTTTTGGGTAACTTTCCTTTACGTTTTTTGTGTTTTCTCGTTTTCTTTTGACTTTCATCTCGAGGCGTACTATAAATAGAAAAAATATTTTTAATTGTGTTGAAAAAGTAAAGTATCAATTCGTAAACCACCAATTTAAGAGCCTAATCGTGAAATGTTTGTGAACTATAAAATTAAAATTGATATACTTAAACGATTTATTTATTATATACAATAATATAATGTTTATTAAAATAAACAAGAACCAGAGATGCAGTTAACAGCTCCTTCCCCCTCCATCGCTCCAGCGAGATCCAAGCCGCCCAATTTTGACACTTTGTGGACGCTTCCATCGAAAGGCAATCTTTTTCGAATTTAGCACATTAAAAATTTAAAGTATGTTCTTTCAAATAACGCTAATTAGATCTCTTGTTATAAACTAACATGCTGTCAATTTAAAAAAAAAGACTAACTTCGTCCCAAATTCTCCTAGGACAACTTTTTCTTTTTTAAATTTGTGAAACAATTCAAGTTTTCCAAATATGATAAAATAATTTTCCAGTAGGCAATAGTTAAAAAGTTATTTTAATTGTTTATAAGCAAAAATCGCCTTAATTTTGCAAAATTATTTTGCAATATTTAAAATCGTTTTTCTCTTTTTTTTTTATTTTTTTTTCAAATAATATTGATAGTATAAAAGTATAAACCGTCTTCTTTCATAAGCTATTCACAGAATTACTGTGACTTCATCGTTTTCTAACTCATATTGGTGTAAACATTTTGTTTTCATTTTTGGAATAAACAAATAACTTTTAAACTATTTGACCAATCGCTTTGAAATTTCGATCATATGTAAAACACTACAAGAATCAACAGTCTATTTAATATAGAGGTTCATTTTAAAAAAAGTTATTAACATTTATAAAAAACCGAAATTTTTGACTTATTTTGCAATTTTCTAAGCAACAAACTTTTTACTAATAGACGAAAAAACAAAAATTTGCCATTTTTAGACCTTAAAAGTCCAAAAAATCGACTGCAGGAAACGTATAGGTTCTTGTTATAGGGGTACATACTACTCAAAGCAACTTTCGTTTGCTTGACCAGGTCAGTGTCACAAACATAGTATTTTTTGTTTATTTCCCTGGACTGGTAGTGATAGCTTTTAAAGTTGTTCATAAAATACATAACTGACATACCTTGGTAAAGATTCCTGTTTAGATGAAGGACTCTTCTTGTTATAGCTGATTGTAGGAAGAGCAGTTGCTTCTAAAGCATCTAAATCTACTTCTTTAGCCAATTCTTCTACAGGTGTTAACTCTGATGCAAGTTTTACAGCTTTGGGCTCATTAAACTAAAAATCAGGTTAGCTTAGTATAGAAAACATTCTATGACCTGGATATTTTACCTGTGCATAGCCCAATATTAATTGAGCTATCAATCTTAAATCGTTTTTATTAGTTTTTAATAATTCCTCTAAACTGTTTGCTGCTACTTGTGGTAAACCCTTTTTGATATGGAATTCAGCTGCTTGTCTCCATAATTGTGACAGATTTACACCCTTAACCTACAATTAAAGATATTTTTATTAGCGAACAATGGGAAAGTAAAGTGACGGTTGTACAAGATAATCCAAATCGAATTAATTTTACTGTAAGGCTCATAGTGATTGTTATTTGAGTCGAAATGTCTTCTAGAATGATAAAACGTATAATCGATACTAAATAAGCTCATCTCATTCGAAAGCCAGATACAAGGTTACTTTAACCCAAACAAGAAGATTAAAAAATAATCAAACAAATGATTAATGTTAACATTAGTGGAATTATTTAGTCCAAGATCAGCATCTGCAGTTTTTACTGCAAATAAAGACTACCCTGAGATTATTTGATTGATTTTTCATAACCAAGAAAGATAATTATTATGGGCCTTTCCAGATTCTTGACACATATTATTAGGGTCCAAGTGTTCCTCGATTTAGAGAATTGGTATTGCTAAAAAATGTTTGTTCAGTCTGACATATTGGAGATTCTAATAGAAGACACACTATCAGTAAGGAACCCTGAATGCCACGATACATTAACAGGAATTTCGGAGAAAAAATATAAAGAAGAAAATCATTATTCACATAAAAAATCATGCAAAACTTACATTATTCTTCTTGTAGAATTCTACAGTTTTTTCAAATACTTTGAGAGCAACATCTTCCTTTCCTATGCCTAAATACAGGGTTGTTAGAGCTCCTACTATACCTGGTTTATATCTTGATTCTCCAAGATTTTCTAATATTTGACAAGCTTCCGCTTTTTCACCCTACAAATACAATTATTATTTCAATGCACTCTAAAATATTAACTTAACTCACTTGCATTAGGTAGATTTGGGCAATACATAAGTTTATGTATAGATTATCATCTTTAGTTTTGATCTTGTTAAGTAAAGTGATAGCATCTTTAGGTTTATCAGCTTTTATCAGGTTAAGAGCACGAAGGGTAGCAGTTTGGAGTTGTAATTCAGGCCATTTTTCATCAATGAGATTACATGCTTTTTCACATTGATCAGTCTGGTTAATATAATAGTTTAAAATGGCGTTATTGAGAGCTATTAGTTTCCTTTGCTTGGATGGCAATTTAAAAGTCAATCCATCATTTAAAGCTACTTTCATTTTCTTTTTGGAATCAAATAAATTTTGGTCTTTGTTGATACAAGCAATATTATTACTAGCTACAGCCATTAATGCAATATCATCAAGTTTTAATTTTAAATTTCCAGTATACAACTGTTGGCTTTCTTTAGTTCTCCCTTGTTTTTGGTAAACATAGGCCAACTGTATTCTAAAATATGAACAAAACTTAATTATAAACATAATTATAAACATATTTAATGTTGATTAACAATTAGTGACATCTATGAATACAGATTGAAAAATAATTTAGATATTGTTAATATTTACAAAAAATATTCACTTAATACATTAAAGACTTAAGTAATTGTTTAATTTTTAATGTGTTTCCAAACCTGATAAGTGCTAATTCAATGTCAATTTCCTCTTCAGTAGTTTCATCTTCTTCTAACATCTCTCTACACATCTTCTCACATTGCTTGAGTTTCTTTTCAGCCTCTAAATAGTTTTCATATTCAATTAATAAACATGCTTTGTTATAACACTGTTCATAAGTGTTCTCAACAAATTCATTAATTGTATCCATCTAAAATGAGAAAGATCTTGTGAAATTTTCTAAAAACTATAGAGGAACAATTCTTCTAGCATTAGTTTGCCTATAATATGTAACCAGCAGATAATTATTTAAAGTTAATATAATAAATGTGGTACCTACCACATTTTCATTCTTCAGATGAACCATTGCAGCACTCAAATTAGTGTACCGTTCATCATCATAATCATCATCATGCATATTTTTAATAATGTCTCGGTATATAGAGACAGAATTATCATATTGTTCAAGTCTGTATAAAATCTGAGCTTTTAATTCTTTGCAACGGAAATCCAGTTCTTTTTCACTTAGTTCAATTATTTTCAACGCTTCTTCTGGTTTATTAACACGATAGTAACTATAAGCTTTTTCAAATATTAATTCCCTAAAAAAATTACATTTGATTAAAAATATTATGTAATTTAACATATGAGAAAATAAAGAATTAAAATCAATATTTTATGAAAAAAGGTGGATTTAAATAAATCATCAAAGGACAAAAAGGCTTTAAAGAACCAATTATAAACTTCTATAGAATCAAAACTTACTGTAAAAATTGTGGATTTTTATTCATCAAAGAAATGGCTTCCTCAAAGCGTGATAGGTGAATAAGACACACCATTTTACACTGGAAAGCTAAAAATTCATGTGGAGCCACTCCCAGAACTAAAACAAAAATTATATATTCCCATATGCAACTATTTAGTGATATAATAATACTATAATCTAAGGATAATTAATTTTCTAGTAACATTGTATTTTTTTATGTGAAGCAGTTGAACACTCAGGACAAAACATATTTTTTTAATTTGAAAATATTTGTTGTATCTTGGAGTAGCTATTAAAATATGCTTAGCTGTACTTCTCGTCTTTATATATATTTATATTTTATCTTCCTCTCTTTATCTCTCTATATTTTTTATAATTTGTTTATATGCAATAAAAGTGGAAATGTTGCACAGTCCGATAACAGTGATTTATAACAACATATTTTCAAGCCTCATGTAAATATGTGAGAAATAGTGAAGATTACATTTTTAAAAGTATCCAGAAGTTGACATTAGTATAGAACCTCAGTACTGTGGTGAAAAATAACCAAAAACTGTGTTTAGGTACATGTTTGTCAACAGATAAAGGCAGTTAAGAGAAATAAAGCTATCCAGCCTAATTGCTGGGTCTCAAAAGGAGTTACAGAAACAAGTACTAGATAACAAAATCGCATTAACAGGTTCACTGCTGAAGTGAATTTTGTAATTTTTGTTCTGGAGTCAAAGGTGGCATTGGTGGCCATTACAAGTGATCAATACCATGACAAAGAACAAAAGAAATGAGACAGGAGCTGAAGGACTTAAAAAAAATAGGGAAGAGCTTGATAAAAGGAGCTGATAGAATAATATACTGACAGGGCTAAAAATTGACATGAGAAACACAAATTATTTGAAAAGTGTAATCAACCACTTTTTTTAACAAGTTCAAATATTCAAATAGTAATAATAGCAAGAAAACTGTTTGACAAAGCATGCCTGATGGAATTAAAAAACGTGGATGACAAGCAACGAGTAAAAATAGTTTTTGCCAAAACAATTGGAGGTTTTGCTAAAACAAAGATAAAATATCCATAGAAAAGTGAAAAAAAAAATAAAAAAGAAAATGTGAGCTTAGAAAAAAAAGTGACTATTGCAAAGAAACAAATATAGGTAAACAATTAAGTAACTGTGATGTGGGGGGAACCTATACAGAGAGGACCATAAAAAGGAAATATGTTCAGAAATAAAAAAAGTAAAATATCAAAGTGATGGCTCTGCAAGAGATTAAACAAGTAGGAAATGGGATATCTGAAATGAATGATGGAATATTTGTCCAGAGTGTTATATTATTTTAGTTTGTTAAATATAATCAAATATTTAAGATAATCATGTACTCTGAAGATTTATGATTATGACTCTATAAAAAATCTACATTATTTTTAGTAATTTAAGGTTAAGACTGAAAATTAAGACACACTTACTTTTATTTGATGTTTTCAAAGACCTTTCATATTCACCATTTTGGTTAAATTTATTTAACTCCGCATATAATGATGTTATCGTTTTTTCTTTTGTACTTTTTTCTGCCATTCTTTATGTTTTAGAACATTCAAATTGTACAATATTGTCAATATTGTAAATCAAACAAAAAGTAACACGTCCTACCTTCTTCTTCCTTCTTCCATTCATTTGCTTGGCCTTAGCTACCAGGGATATCCGGCCACGATCTGTGTATTTATACTGAATGTTCAAGAGCAGTACCTAAGGTACACCTGGGCTTAAGCTCATAGCTCCTGAACCTGCAACAACAGTTAAAGGAGAAAAAAAAACACAAATTAAAACCAAATGTTTAAAAGTTCTTTCACATACGTTCTAAAGTTTTATTGTCTACCGCACCAAACCGCACTAAGCACATGTAATCCAAGCAAGCAGATTAAATCTTATAATGTACATTAACGAACTACTTGAGACCTTGTTGACGCTAAAAACTTTTGCACTGCAAGCAGTGTCTTTGAGTTTAAGTTTTTGAACAACACATCGATAAAGTAACCGACCAAGTAACTGGGACTCCCTTTGATATCTAGTACATTCCAACAACACGTGCTGTAAGGTGCCTAAACTGCCACATGATCACATATTTGTATTGATCACTTTCAATCTAAATAAATGAACTGGAAAGCTGAAATCTCCACTTCTCATACGACACATTTGTGCAATTATGACCTCCCCCCCCCCCAGATTGGAAACCTTGTAAACCAGGCCTTTTTATATAGAACCGTAACATTTGTACAGTATGTAATTCCTTTTACCTACCTTATTACCTTTACCTCTTACCTACCTATATTTAGTTTGAAAATCTTTAAAGGAAGCCTTTGGTTCTTCAGTAACAGGTAGCCTTCTTCCAAGTTTATAAGATAATCAGCTCTATCATTCCCACGATCCCGGAGTGACTTGGAATCCATGCGAATTTAATTTTTTTATTTTGTTCGTGAAGTTGACTTTTTTGTTTTAATTGAAGAATTGTGTGTCTGCTGCAGCCTTATAACTTGGTCTTGTAATTTTCTCCAGAGGACTTTTTGAATCACTACAAATAAGGATTTTTTCAAAATCATTCTGTTGAATTAAATCTAATGTCTTTATCTAATCTAATCGCAAATAATTCTGCTGAACAAATTGAATTAGCAGATGGTAATCTTGCTATTAATTCGGTGCTTTCGTTAGGGTATATACCAATGCCCACATTACCTTGGTCATCTTTGAATCCATCTGTGAAGATAAGTTTATATTCAGACCAGTTATCAAGGTACCATGACACAAACTTGGCTTGGTTACCTCCTTTCCCTAGGTTGAGAGTTTCATACACCGTAATTCAGAAATACTTAATTAAATTGCTCTATTGAAGAACATATTTGGTTGTCATATGCTACCTTTAATATAAATTTAGATGCTAGCCAAATCCTTCTAAGATCTAACGGTGTTTCTCCGCATTCCGACAAAATAGTATGAACTGGAGAGGACCTCATAAATCCCCCGACCACTCTGAGAGCTCTATATTTAACTTTATCCAGTTTTGTAAGT
The DNA here is from genome assembly GCF_040954645.1 of Diabrotica undecimpunctata. NCBI lineage: Eukaryota > Metazoa > Arthropoda > Insecta > Coleoptera > Chrysomelidae > Diabrotica > Diabrotica undecimpunctata. The sequence continues at coordinate 58,541,786 of NC_092812.1, forward strand.
AAGGAACGGGCACAACCTCCAAGAAAAATCGATCCATCGAACACGTCCTACCAAATTACAGCTGCTGTCATTGCTTACTTTTAGGAACAGTAAAGTGTGTTGCATACAAAGATATAGTCTTAATAAACTATAAATGTGGAACTTGGGAACAATAAGTGAAACCGATTTTTTAAAGTTTAGTGTGCGTATTGACCGCTAGGTAGACACAAATAAGAGGGCAAACAAATGTAAAAATTGTTTAAAATTTCACTTGTTTCCCATAATAATAATTATATAGAATTTTTTGCGAGTGGTTTTACTTCTTCATCTCCTGTTGCCAATTGTGTTATATGGAATAATATAAATAACAATGAAAATGAGGGAAATATATTCCAAATAGAGTAGAAAAAAGGAAAAGAATATTCTTTGAAGATAATAAAATAGAAACTGACATAGATCTGCTTCCCGAAGAGCAGAACATTGTGTTGGCAGGAGATTGTGGATTTATTATTGCGCAAACTGAAGTGTTTAGATTGTATTAAATGTTTATTTAAACCACAATCCGATCATTCTTATCCTTCTGTTGGGAATTTAGCAGGTTGGTAAATTTAAAAAATAATGATGGGTTAGTGACTACCATATAAGGCACTTTTCAGGTGGTGAAAATACAGAAAGCCTTGTTCTTGTCAAATGGTCACTTCAAAATGTGTGCAAATGCTAAGATAGTCAATGGCATTGTTCTATCTGTAACAAATAACCTTTCTTTAGGCAATGTTTTCACTTTATGTATTGAAGTAGTAGATTTCAGTTCTCACCATATATGGAGCTCATTAAAATGGTTAGCCATGAGCACCTTAAGGTTAGACTCTATTCACTAGAAAAAACAGGTGACTAAAAAAGTAAACGTTTCTTCACAAAAGCACAAACTTAACTAAACATATCTTATTCATTCTTGAATTTTGTATAAAAAACTTAAATTGTTTTGTTAATATACTTATATTATTGTAATACATAATACAAATAATAAATATCCAAATTTAACAATCAACAATTTTTTCCCCATTTTCTTAAAATTTATTTACTAAAATGTGTAAAAATTAACAAGCAAGATTGGTATTTTTTTTATAATTGTTTAGTCATAAAACAATCGTTTGCTTGCTTACAAGTTTTAAGTTGAGAAAGTAATTCACAAACTTCATTATTCTATGATAAAAATCATAAATAAAGTTAACATAAACGAGATCTTTTAAAATTTTCTTATATACAGTTAAGTGTAATATTCAAATTCTTGCCCCCTTAAATTGCGCCCTCTAGCCGGCTTCAATTCTGTCTTAAAACGAGGTCCGACATCGTTCGACCACAGTATCAAAAAATATAGACGCTTAATATTCTTTGGTGTTACACTAGAAAACAATAGGGGTGGTTAAACCCCCCCCCCCCCCCAGGGCACACTATTCCGACACTGTTATTCACAAATTTTAAGGATTCAGAATGGAATCATCATAAAAAAATTTCGGAAATAATTCTTTATGCCCTACAGAAATGATTCAAATATTTGACCTTCTAGGGCTAAACAGTGGTTGCTATTATCATTTACACAGATACTGATCTGTATTTTTTCTTTTGATTTACCTTCATCATTATTATTCGATTAACAATAATTAATCTGTAGGTGAATATACCTGACGATGGTAAATATTCTATAAAGCTATTTATCATGTAGTAAATGGGTAAATTTTGTGCCATAACTGCCATATTATACCTCGCGGTTAATGAAGGTCAACCAATATGGAATAATCATATTTTGGTTTAAGGTTGTTCGGTGGTTAAAGTCTAGAGAACGTTCTGATGAAGTTAGCTACAAATAAAATAAATTTTGTATTTGGCAGTATTGCCAAAGAATATAGATATATAAGCGTCTATATTCTTTGGTATTGCCATGTTCTTATATAATTCGCGAAAGAGCACGCGATATAATGATAATGAATTTAATTAAACATGTAAAACATAAAATGGTAAAATAACGAGAAAAATAATATACAAATCACTATAAATACTAAAGTTGTAAAGTGAATAATAAGTTAACTTCTGCTGTAATGATTTTAATATATATTTTTAATTTGTTATTATCTGGCAACTTGTGTTTTGAAGGTTTTGACACTATTGCCAAATTTATCCGTTAATCTACCAAAGAGCGATTACAAAAATTGTTCTAATGACTAACTGCAACTAATATAGAAAGAAACAAATATTCATTTGTTCCTGTTTTATATAAATTAAAAAATAACAGAATCCATAAAATAATATAATAAAAATGTACTGTTTCAAAGCATATTTGATGCATAAAACATATACGTAATAAGGACATGGCAATACCGTAAACACAAATTTGTATTTACTGATGTTTCTTTGTAGCTAACTTCACTGGAACGTTCTCTAGACTTTAACCCATATTTTATACTTTTATAGTTATATCTGCTTTAATAATGTGGTACACTTATTTTAAATTCCGTCGCTATGGAAACGTATTCTAATTATTCCTGGTTATCCTTATATTGAGGCAATTATTGTGTCTATGGTTATCCTATTGTGTATGTTGTATTTTGTATTTCCTCTCTTATTGCGTATTATTTTGGTATGTGCGTAATTACAACGCATGCGTGAGGAAAAGATATGTTCATTTCACAGGTCAATCTTATTAATGCGTTCCGAATATTCACAAACTTTTACAATTGTAAAGACTCTTGAATATGTCTTAAATATGAAATTGTATAAAGTTACAATTTGTAAGTTCTGCTGAATAAAAGTGATGAACTAATATATTATTTCAAAAATAAAGTCCGAACAATCAAAAAGGCTTAAATATTGACATATGACAGATGTTGTCAAAGTTTGTTTTGTGAATTGATTGATTCACAATGTTCTGTCGAAATTGAACCTGTAAGTTTAGGTTTATACCTAAGGGTACTGTAAGAGTTCTAGTTTCCTGTCTAAATTTATGAAAATATAAACGATATTCATTATATAACGGGTTTTAAAAAAATAAATACATAAAAAAAGTTAGACTAAGTTACATAACCATCATCGATGTCCTGACGTTCATGTGTAGTGTTGTGACGGTGGACAATTTCAAGTGTGTGATAGATACCATGCTTTACTAAACCAACATGGTTACAGTTCCACTCCATATTGTTCTGTCAGACTTTATTTTATTTTAATTTCGATAGTGCACAGTTAATTTAAAAGAAGTAAAACTGCGATGGATGCACGTGTGCCTCCCACACCAGTCAATCCTCAGGATGACACCAAAGAAGCAGGGGCGTCCTATGCACATGCTGTATTAAATTTTAAGCAGCCAACTAACAATACAAACAATAATAATAAGGAGAATATAGAAGAGCAGTTAAATTCAATACAAGTTAAAGAAGCAGAAATAGCTGACAGTTCAAAACAACCTGAAGAGCCTAAACAAAACACAGAGGAGGAAGAATCATTCACACCTGTAGTAAGTCACAGTCGTAAAGATAGAAAAGGTGAAAAACTTAAGAAAAAACTTGCTGTCGTTGTTGACAGAACAGATAAGCATGAACACTCATCTAAAGAAAAATCAAAAGATTTGCGTTCAAAAGAAAAACGTGATGACAAAGAATCCACGGCTGTGAAAGAAGGTAATGAAGAACAAAACGACGTAAAGAAAGTTTTTGTAGAAGCTCCTATTCCGAAAGTAAACCCTTGGCAAGTTAAACCAACAACAGGAGAGACCAGCCAACATCAACCTCATACATCCCAGAAAAGAGTGTTACAACCAAAGAAACAAGAGATTACTGTGAATGGAACAGAGACTTCTGGAGTCATCAAGGCGCCCAAAGATAAACGAAGATATAACCAAAAGGTAAAGTCATATCTTTCTATTTTTTCATTCAAAAGTTAATTCTCTCATTGTTGTATATGTTGTTGTTTTAAACCTTGAAAATGAAAGTAATTAAATGCATTTAATGTTTTATCCTGGCAGTTCTTTCCCACTTAATTCTTAAAAATTAAATCCAGTTTATATTGAAATTTGATTTTTCTAATTGTAGATATAAAAAATGTTCTATTATCTAATTTTTTATTATAAAATTATAAAACTGTTATTTTCATGGTTTTTTAGATAAGCAAATACCAAAGTACTTATTTCTTGTATAATTCAAAACAGATTAGGAAATTTAAAAACATTTAGATAACTTGGAATTGAAAAAGGTTTAATTATGGTTATTTAATAATTTGATGTGCCTCTATAAACATCTATGATACATTTCACTCAATATTCTAGCACTTTCCAGATTATCAGTGTGAAAGTTCAACAGTATTATTTGCATAAATGGACACTTTAAATACTTTAAATAGAAAATGTTAAATTTCATTTTTATAACATTTAACAATTGTTAAAGGGCATTCAAATATTAACTGAAGTGACTATCTGTCATCTTCAAAGTTTTAAATATTAAGAATGAAATGCCTTCCAGAAAATAATTCACACTTAGCTTCTACATCTCATATCCCTATGTTATTCCTGGCATAACATCCAAATGTTGATTATTTAGTATCTACCTGCTTGTGGGTCATTGAAATTCATATTTCTTATTTATTAAAAATAATTATGTAGTTATTCATAGTTTTAGCTGCAATCTTGGCAAATATAAAGTGATGTTGGTATTTATATACATATTTTCTGTTATAAGCCAAGAACTAATATTGTTATATTTACTATTGAAATAAGTTTATAAAAAATAAATATAAATAGATGTCTATTTAGTAGGGTCCTCTTCTGCCATTCTATTCTAATTGTGTACATCTAATATAATGGTATTTTTCATTTAGCTTCATTTATATTAACAAGAAAGTAGCTTCTGAAATGACTTGTGTATAAATATGATCATCTTAAGCTTGGAACACAAAAGTATTGTTTTGATTGTCTCTTCTAACCCATCATCTAGTTGATAGATATACTAATGTAGTTTATTCCTTATTTTCTAAAACATGAGTTCACCAAATCTTTAATCATTGTTTTATTAAAAATATTTGAAAAATTAAATTTAGTAGTGACACTAGGTTTAATTTTCAAATCTGGTTGTTTTCACAGTATGTGTGCCTTTGAGGGAGAGGGCATAACTGAGGTCTCTTACAAAGTAAATAATGGAGATATTCACTAAACTTTTCTGATTTAATACTTGTGTTTTCACTTATCTCAAATTCATGAGATCTAGTAGGTCAAAATCATGATATTTGATTGATCTGTGGACAAATTCATATATATTCTGGTGAACCAAAAATTTCCTACACTTTGAAATTGTAATTATCTAAGATTTTGTTGAGTGAACTGGAAAAGTTTTAGTGAAAACAACCTTTAATGACTAAGCTTATTGTAAAAAGCAAACTTTGAATTCAAAGTATGTTCTACAAGTCTATCTCTCCAAAATGCAGTGCATAGTCCACCCCCCAATTATTTTTTGAACCATAAAACCTAAATTAGTAAATTTGATCTGAAATTTGAGTAGGTAACTGAACTAAGGCACTCAATGTTTATGTTTTAGTAACATAATCATTCAAAATCATATTTTTTCAAATTATTTTTAACAGGATCATATTCCAATTACTTAACACCTCATTTGAAAGGACTTTGACCATTCAATACATTCATACATTATTATTTTATTTTGTCTCAATCTTTCAAACTGGTGACTATTCAATATTCAATGGTGGCTACAAGAAAAATAATGGGCCACTCTTAATTATTTGATAATCTTTCATTTTTACAGAAAACTCTTTAACAGGTCAATTTATTTTTCCAGTTTTCCACATGCTAATAGATGTAATTTTTTGTCAAAAATATGACATCAATTTTTTCATAAATGACAATTTATGGCAAGTGCTACATTATATGAAAGCTCTTGTATTACTGCATATTATATTATTAGATTTATATCCAGAAGAAAAGTTCTTTAATATCAATGGTTATCATTCAGTCATTTTCATTATCAGTAAGTAGAGAAAAGCTAGGTGGTGGTGTTGGTATTTTAGTAAAAGATCTCTACGTAGTTAGTGAAATTACTCAATATGATGATACATGTTCAATGTTATTTGTTTATATTGAAATAATCAATATAATTGTTGGTGCAATATGTAGACCATGGAATTTTAGCTAAATAAATTTTATTCTATTCTGGAAAACAAACTTGACATGTTGAATGAGCCGAACAAGAAATTTTGGATTATGGCGGATATTACTGTGGACTATCAAGTACTAATCCAAAAAATGACCTTGAAGTGCTGCTAAATGTTAACACTTTTTTCTCTGTAGATCAAAGTATACCTACTAGAATCACAAGTAATACAAAAAGACTTATAGACTATATAATTATTCACTAATACTAAATCAAATCATGAACTTGCAGTTGTAGAATCATGTATCATTGATCACTGAATTCAAATCTTGTGCAGTCAAACCCAATCCAATCAATCTAAATACTATTATACAGTTAATAAGCTAAATAAAGACAGATTTAAGTGTGAGTTACTTTAATTAAGTACTTGATAAAATCTGGGATGACCCCAACATTTTATGTAATAAAATTATTAGAACCTTCCAAAGAAACCTCATTCAAGTTAAACTAAAAATCGTTTTCGAAAAAATAGTGCCCTCTGGTTTAATGTTGACATACTAAAATTAGTAAAAGAAAGAAACTGTTACTACAAATGGTCTAATATGTACCCCAATAGTGACTATTTACTCCAACTTTATAAAACATCTCAGAAGACACTCACAGAAAACATTGAACAGAAAAAATTTGGAGTATGCTCAACACCATAATACGTAATAAGAAGCTAACAAAAAAAAAACAATTTTTAAACTTATACAATTTAGTTATTAATAATCCTAATCTCATATCTAACAAGCTCAACAACTAGTTTGCTACTAACTGCTACAGTTGGTTCAGGATTGCTCAGGCCATTCAACTCTCTGGATATGTTCCACCAGGATCACCATTAATAAACAAATTGAAAGGAAATTGAAGATATAATAGATAAATTAAAGGGTAAAATTGCATGTGATCTAGACAAGTTATCAGTTGATACCATTAAAGATTTAAAGATTGAGATATCAACTATTTTAAGTACTCTAGTAAATTTAACATTCACCACTGGAAGTGTTCCCAGTGCCCTAAAAATGGCAAAAGTTATTCCAGTATATAAAGGATCTGAAAGTTATATGCCTAGTAACTGATAGTTCTGATATAGCCACTGATTGTGATAGCTTCTTCTGATAACGTCTGATACTGATAGCCACTGATAGTTCAATGCCAAATAATTATCGACCTATTTCACTTTTACCTGCTTTATCCATGATTCTATATATACATATATTTATATATATATATATATATATATATATATATATATATATATATATATATATATATATATATATATAAATTTCACTCTCTAATATGAAAACAAAATTGCTAAAAAATCTAAAAATAGCAGGCAAACACAGTCCAGGACGAAGAAGAACCTCATGGTTGAAGAACTTGCGAGATTGGTATGGTGTTGATACAAGCATGCTATTTAGGGTGGCAGCGAATAAAATTAAGATATCTATGATGGTAACCAACGTTCTGAAAGGACATGGTACATGAAGAAGAATATGGAAACAACTGCAAAGATTGTGGTAGAAGAAATAAAGTACAACATGATCCCAGATAATGAACATCAACCCCCTCAAACGAAAATTAAACCATATAATTTATGAGAACCATTTTGTAACCCCCTCACACTGACATTTTTTACATTTGTTTTTGTTTCCTTTTTGTATAAATAAATAAGTTGGAGTTTTGTTACTGTTAAATAAATATCAATAATGATAACATGAACCTCATCTTATTCAAAGTTTTTAATGTGTTTAAAGTAATTATATTAGTATTTGTATTATAATTTTTTTTCTAGTTTGACCCACATAGCCTTCGCTCAGGGTTTGTAATTGTATATTTAGCATTTATATCAATGACATTTATACTTTCATGGAATAAATAAATAAAATATTAGATTTATTGGGATACTGTCATGCTATCTCGAAATGGTGACCATTGAATTGTGAAAATTATCTTAAACTGAATCTTAATGTGATACAACAGAGTTCAAATGATGTATCACATACCATATATTGCTGTTCATGCTAGTGACATATTTTTAACAGGTAATAATAGAAAAAAAATCTATCAGAATGTGGGAAACTGGAAAAACCCAGTCCATCCTTTTTTAATATTGAATGATCATCATTTGAAACTTCATTTAGTTATTTAAAATAATTTTATACAATGGGGCTTGTTTGTCATATTAAATACCACCAAAACATGTAAACAAGGTAAAGGTGTCTTAGTTTAATTTTAATGTTATTGTTCAGAACATAATATGGCAGATGGCTAGTCTGTTGGTGATCTGCCTTCCATTATTCGGAATATTAAAATTTTTTCCATAACATATTTCATTTTGTCAAGCAATCTATGTAATGATCAGAGATCCACATGTAAAATATTTCAATCTTGCAATTGTGGTTAATTCACATCATTATATTAATTAAAAAGGTAGACATTTATCTCATACTGATCAATATTTATTACTTTTTATTAAGTAGTTGTAGGCTTTCAGGGTCGATGTTTTTAAATAATGCTTTGGACATATGAGCTGTGGTCTCTAATTTTTCTTCCCAACATCTGTGACTGTGGCACACTCATTATCAAAGGTGCAGCAACATTCTTCCACTAACTGAGCAACATTGTAGAATATTTGCGTTGTTAAAGAGAAGTTTTGTATTTCGTAGCGTTGATATTCACATCCTGTTTAGTTTTCTTTACCCTTAAAGTTGATAGGATGTTCTTAAATTTCAATAATAATATTTTCATGTTCTTTTCATTTTCGTGTTCATGCTGCACCAGTATTCCTTTATAAAACTTCATGTAGTCCAACTCCTTGTGACTTTCGCAAAAGGTTGACAATTGCAAATCATCTTCCAGGTCTTGTAGCTCCAGATTTTCCACAATTTCTTCTCCATTACTATCGTTTTTTTAAAAAACCGCGCCTAATGAAAAACTTTTTAATTATTTTGGTTGAAACATCTCTCCATGCTGCCACAATCCAAATTAACGCATTAGCAATTGTTATAGACTTCTCCAGTTTAGCCGTTGATAAAGAACATTCTATAGATGATAACATTTTTCTCATCAAGAACTTTCTATACAGGGATTTTTAAAGTTTTTAATTATTTCTTGGTCTAACGGTTGACAATGTGCTGTAGTATTAGGTGGCAAAAATATTATCGATTATCGAAGATATATTATCGAAGAGAATTTTTCTGTTTTGACATTTCATTTTGTCATTTCATCTGTCAAATTTCTGCAGCCAATCTGTCGTGATATCTCTGGTCATTCAGGCCTTCTTGTTGTAGTAAATTTTTAAAACATCGAGGATTTTACTTTTACCAACCACCAAAGGTTTTTCTTTTTCCCCATTTAAATTTGCACACAATAATACGGTCAGCCATTCCTTAGCAGATTTACCCCCAGTACACTTTTCATTACGAAATGTAAAAGTTTTACTTGGTAAGGCTCGATAATAGTGACCAGTCTCGTCAGCGTTATAAATATCTTCAGGTAAATAGCCACTTAATAAATTTGGCAGTTTTCTTTGCCCTATTAAACGTCGTCATGGTTAACATTTGCAGCTTCTGCAGAAATTGCTCAAAATTTATTGTTATGTCTTAAGCAAAAACTTGTCAAGCCAACCATTGGAAGCTCTAAAATTCTAATTGAGTTCTTTCGCCGCCTCTTAAGCTCTTTCTTTTATTATCGGTCAAGATAATGGATTGTTCTTACTTCTCATTTTACAAAACCAATTGTACACTATAGTATCAATGGCAACACCTTAAGTGTTAATGCTCATTTTTTGTTGAACATTTCCGGTTTCACTATACCACTTTTTTAAATCAGCCTTTTTCTTTAAAATGTCACTAACTTGAGTTTTTCTTATTTGAAATTTTTCGGCGAAAACTTGAACACTATAATTATTCTTTCAGATGCTTCTATCACCGATATTTTGTCTTCCAAACTTAAAAACTTTCTTTTAGTCCAAGACATAGCCCACATCTTTCGTTAAACTAATCAATTTCTATCTCTCTCATCGGACGATCAGGATCAAACATCCACACCCTTCACTCCACTAGCTGGAGTACCCCAGGGCTCAATACTTGCACCAATATTATACACAGTCTACAACAGTGACATCCCCTGCCCACAGAATAGATCGGAGGCCCTTCTACTTTTCGCTGATGACACTGCTCTCCTCACGTCAGGACCACACAGAGAGCGTGGACAATTGTCTGTATTCGAAAGAGCACAAAACCATCTAGATAGAGTCATTAGGTGGTGCAATAAATGGAGAGTGCAGTTCCTTAGTAGTCCACTACTCCTCCACACAAACATCATTCATCACGTTTCTCACCACCACTACTCCACAAGAAAAGGCTCCTTGAAGAAGCGTTAAGCTTAAACAAGGTTAAAGCTCTGGAACGACGAGACATTGTTACCCTTAGATCAGAATATCGCAACTAAAATGTGTACAAAGGATGAATAAAATGGGATTTTCCAAATCAAACTCGACGTACCTAAAGTACCTAGTTTTATGACCATAAGTACCTATGTACATACTTATATAATTCGTTTTAAGGCTACAATATGTTATGTAAATATTTGGATTTCCTGAGCTCCAATTTTAATCTTTTAATCGCCTTTACCTGACTGTCTGGGGCTGGCAGGTATTACAAGAATTTCTTAGAAAAACTGGAGGCAAATTTGCTGGCATTTGTGGAGAGGTGTCCGTTAACAGAAGTTTTACTGTATTCATTTTATTCAACACAATATTTACTTAAATTTTGTTGTTCCAATGTTTACTACTCCGACCGGTACTGTATCGCCTTTGATAATGACTACCGCAGTCGCAAACAAAACTTCAGGAAGAAATAAACGCGAACTATATGGCACCTGTGTATTTTTGTTTATATCGTATTGTTTTGTTAGTTGTTACATATCGAGATATTTTTTTATGCTAAATTTGTAAAGGCTTCGTCCGGTATGAGGCATTATTTTTCATTGTGTGACATATTAAATAACATGACAATAAAAGAACAACAAAAGTTTATTTCTCTGTATTCGGAATTGAATAATTCGATTATTAACTAACTATAAATTAACGATAATAATAACACCTGTTTTAACTGTATTATTTATTCAATAGTTTTTTGCTCTAAGTATGTCAACCACACGCGGATTCGCCAGGACAAACTATTTTGGTGCCAAAAATCCGTGCGTAAAACAAATTTATTTTTGTTTTGTAAACAAAGACTTATTTCTAAAATGACGAGTCGGAAAACAAACTAATTATGTCGAAAATAATGTTTTAAAGATCCGCTTCAAAACAAAAGTATTTACACGAGAGAATATAGGTGGCCACACATTTTTTTAAGTTGAGTATTTTTGTGTCTGTTTTTTAGGAATAATTTTTTCTGTGTGAATTTCGTTGACTTGTATGTTTGTTCATTATATCATAGATAAAAAATACAGTTATAAATAGTACATAACATTAATCTATCATATTTTGGTATGGAATCGAAGTAGTATTAGAGGTATCTATTACGTGTTTTTTTTTTGCTACTTCAATGGTGACATTTTACGCCAAACTTTTTTTATTAACCGGATGTATCACTTAAGTGGGACTAGTTTCAACATTGCTGTTACAAGTTATTATTAATTGTTTTAGTTTATGACTTTAGCTGATAATCGTGTATGTCTTAATCTTTTCCATCTAGTTCGTTTTTCCGCCATTTACTTGTATTTCTCCCTGTGCATTTTATTCAGGTTTACCTAATTTTTTTCTGTAATGCAAATCTTGGATCATTTTTTTCTTCTCCTCTTTGTAGTGCATCTGCTTGTTGCTGTTGTTTCTTATCAATGCCCATGTTACTGAACCATAAATTACCGCAGGTCTGATAACTGTGTTAATTTTAGAATTGTGTGACACCAGTTTTGATTTCATGATGGTTTGTAAGTATAGGGAATAAAAATGTTGTTATCAAATTTGTCTTTATCATTACAGCGTATTATCAGAATTCTCTACATTATCCTGCTACATTAACTACAATTATCTCAATGATATTTAAAACTAAGAACTACTCAGGATTAAGCGTAAATCCTTTATCGACGAACCATTTTTTAGTTTGTAAACATGTATTAATCGGCGGGAGCCAAATTTAGAAGTTCACTTCAAAACTCAAATCATGAATTATTAGCCGTTGCAAGCAAGCACAGATTTCTGGGGCTGTTTTGATGGAAAAGCACTTTATTCTTTACCAGATCAGGTTCAAGATCCGGACGTTTTTACCTTTTTTTTTAAATTTTTTTATTATTAGGTCCATTAAAATAAACCGGCTGCGGTGGTTAGGTCACATAGAGAGAATGAATGAGATGGAGCCGCCAAAACATATTTATAACCAAAGAATAGATGGAGTGAGAAGGAGAGGCAGACCCAGAGCACGATTTAAGGATCAGGTGGAGAAAGACTTGAGAATGTTGGGAGTACGAAACTGGAAAGCCAAGGCGAAGAATAGGAGAGAATGGAGACTTATCCTTGAGCAGGTCAAGACCCACCTTGGGTCGTGGAGCCAATGATGATGATGAGACACGCCTTGTATTCGATGATAGGCCTTATATAGGTTTTTTAGGTGTGCAAGAGAGTTTTATTTGATGTTTTTCCGAGTTTGCCAGACAGCGTTCCCAGGAGTTGTGCCCTTTTTCTTACCATGTCTAGGGTGTTTTTAATGTCAATGTCCCAGTTGAGAGTCCTGCTAAAATGACCTCCCAAATAGGACACCGAGATTCTGAATTCAAGATTTTTTCCTAGGGAGGGTTATCTGGTTTATCTTAGCACTGCGGCTGTTTGAGGATCTGAATAAGATCGTTTGAGTTTCTGGAGCGTTTAGTGTTACTCTCCATCTGTTGCAGCACCTAAAAATTATGTTGAATAAGTTTTGGTCTCTTTCGAATACAGACGCCTGTCGTTGCGTACCGTTGTATGATCCGTTAGCAAAAAGCAATATTGACTCAGATTTATTTTGAGGGGGGATGTCACTGTTGGAGACTGTGTATAATATTGGTGCTAGAATTGAGCCCTGGGGGACTCCAGCTTGTGGAATGAACGGGGATAGATAGGAATATACTATGTTAACCCTTGGAGAGATAGGAATATACTATGTTTACAAAGGATATAGACAGTCTAGCAAAGGTGGAGCTTTTCAATCACACCTGATCGCCAAGGAAGATGCCTATGGCATATCGATTTGTTTCGTTAATTGATTGTGATATGAAGGTTGCTGCTTCAATCAATGCATTTTGTGTGGAGAGTACAGCTCTGAATCCGAATTGACAGTTTGGATAGTGAAGTGAGCGTCTAGGGATTCTACGAGTCTCTCCTTGAGGATCTTCTCGTAGACTTTACCTAGGGTGCTTAGTAGACAGATAGGTGTGTAGGATTCAGTTCTGGTGGGGGTATCCCTGGTTTGGGAATCATGACTGTGTTGTCCACCTTCCGAGAGGTAGGAAAGTAGTTTGTCACAGGAGCTACCATCGGATGAGGATAAGCACACCATGTGTGCCTGAGGGTAGTAGAATATGTCTTCCACTCTCCATTGTGCTGCCTTTTGGATCTTTCGTTGAAGTTGGGATTATTTAGAGTGGTGAGTGTGGCATGGAGTGAGTTTTTGAAGCCTTATCTGGTGGATTATTAATAATTATGTCATTTACTTTAAGATGTGATCGGGGTCGACTTTTTTGTTTTGTTAGGATTTTAAATCTGTTCCAGAATTTTCAACAGTCTCGGTAGTCTAGGCTGGCCGTAACTTGCTTCCAGAGTTATTGCTTCAGCTTGTTAACTTCCAGCCTTATTGACGCCGAGAGGCGGTTGTATTCTGTTTTAATAAGGGGGTCTCGGAATCTTTTATACTCTCTGATTAGTCTGCGTTTTGTTTTGATTTTGGCTACGATTCTTTGAAAAAGTATTGAAGTATATGGATTATGTCGAGTTCTGGAATCAAGAGGGTTAAAGCTTCTTGCAGAAGACTTTTAATTTTGGAAATCCCTGTGCCAACTTGATTAATTGTTGGCATATTACCTAACTCAGGGAAGTTATGATTGATATGTTCTTGAATGAATAGTTCCCAATTAGCTTTACGATAATCTTGTCTATAGATAGCAGTGTTATTTTACGGACGAAAATTGAAGTCAGTTTTGACTAGTAGTGGTTATTGAATCGCCAATGAAACATTCATCGTCGAATTTATCCAACACTCTGTTAGTGCAAAGGATATGATTGACTATGGACATTCCACAGTGATCGAAGAACGTGACTTCATTGTTGGCGATTCTAGAAATGGACAGTTCTAGAACGAGGCCTAAGAGCATTCTGCCGAGGATGTTTGTATTACCAAATTGAGTATGTCTGCTATTGAGATAGTCTATTAAAACCGCCTTATCAAGTGAGGAAAAGTACTCGATAAGAGTTACAGAAAGGGGTGTGTTTGTAGTAAGTGATTATCGTAATATTCTTGTTATTTGCTGGGTGTATGTCAACTGTCAGGTAATCGATATCATGGATTTGGTTTTGGATGTGAGACGGAGGGATGTGGGGGAGGTAGGTATGTTTTTATGGACAAGTAAGTCATGTCCATCACTGTCCTGGCTTTTAGATTTGTGGTAGGATGTGTAGCCTGTGAAGTTAGGGGTGTCTGTTAGACGGGTTTCGGTAATGGAGAGGATTTGTATATTTTCGATTCTTTACCAATGGGCCATTTGTCTTTCATTTTGTAGCTATGTTTTTGTAACAAATTGGCATAATACTTGTAATTTATTTTTTTTTCTTTCGTAAGTGGTTAATCGAGATCATTCTATGAGAATTCAAAATCATAGTTTGATAACTTTTCTTAATGATAAACATGTTTTTACCTTCTTTCTTGGTGTTTTAATTGTTTGAGCTTATTTAACGTACAGCTGATTTTGTTTTAAACTATAATAAAAAGTGAAAAATATCATTTTTTTTCTTTGAAACGTTTTTTATACGTTTAGAGAAAATGGTTCAAATAAAAGTTTTAGATCTTAAAAAATTCTTTAATTTGCGTGTTTCTAAATAACTGCTATCCATAGGGGTAGCTTTCACCCCTAAAAAATAAAAAGCAAGTAACGGTACAAGTCCAAAAGTGAAGTGGAGGGTAAGTAGAACCTAAATCCAAATTTTCATGCAATTCGGTGGTGGCAAGAAAAATTGCAGGGTATCGCCGTATTTCACGTTCATTTACTGGACTATAAGAAACGTTTTATAGGCAAAACATGATTTTGTCACTTTTTATGGTTGTTAAAAAAAACCAAAGCAAAATCAGCGGTACGTCTTTAAGGATTTGTCGTCAGCTATCGCTCACATACCTTTTAGAACCTTCAAAAGATTTTTGGGTGAAATCGATGATTTTTTTCACAGATTGACTGAAGTATAACTACTTTTTAATCTTGAACCGTCTTATCATGAATTGTAGTAGATTTAACATTACAAACTGTATCGTATTTCTCATTGAACAAATTAATATCAATTATTTTACGTGAATTTGGCAGTTTTACTATATTTTAAACAAATTCACCAGCTCATAATGCATATTATAAATAATATTATCGAATTAACGCGGAAAAAGATTTGGGAAAAAAAAACACATCCAAAACGTCAATATTTACCACCAAATAGATTAGATAAGAAATCCTTAAGAATAATCTTACCTTTAGCAATTGTTCATTTTGTATTTTATCATTTTGTATGCCATAGGAACCATTATTACAAAAAAATTTTGAGCGCGTATTTGGAAAAATTAATATAAGTATATATTTTATTGTTATCAGTTAAGAAATTGTGAAAAGTAGATAAGATTGTAAATTATAATTGATACAATGAACTTCGCGACCTATACGATAGAGTTAAATATTTTTTAAAATAATATAAATCTTTCAATAAATAATGAGAAAAGTACGACCATAACCGACGAATGACAATTTTTCTTTTAACCACCAGATCCTCTTGACTCGGGAAAAAAATCGAATTAAAAATGTCAATCGTGAAACACTTTAAACAATTTATATATTATTTAATATTCCGAATAGTAAAAGTTATACCCACATGGCCTACCTTGGAAAGGTAATATACATAAAAATGAAAAATATCAATACTTGTTTCTAAAAACTAGTCGTGCTAGTTGTATAACTGGATGCTTGTTTGTGAACACAGTAACGTGCTTTGGGGAAACGATTTCCTTAAAGATTTTGTGAGAATGTTTTTGTTGCTGTGAATTCCGCTTTTTGATGCAAAATTTTAACCATCTGCATTTTTTAAATAAAGATCTTTTTTATTTAATAAAATGAAAATTTTCTGTAAAAATAAAAGAACTAAATTATTAAAATATTAAAATAATTATATCGTAAGCACATGTACTAATAGACCAGGGAACTAACGATTTTCCCATAGCACTCGTTGATACAGGTATCTAACAACTGCTTTTGATAAATTTGTTGATAAAAATATGTAATTAACAAAATATGCAAAAAATAAAATGTCTTTTTTTACTTTATAAACAATATATAAAGAATGTAAGAGCGTTTTTTTACTTTAAATACTAAAGGTGAAGACCGGTAAATTATATGGAAAATTTACACAATTTTACTGAAAAAGCACACACAAAATCCTTTAAAATGAGGATTTGTAAAGCAATTTTTGTTAATTAGTTGTTTAATTATTGCAAAAATAGATTCAAAAGTCGATTTTTTGAAAATTATCATTAACTTTTTAAAAATGCACCAAAACTTAGATTTCGCGGGAGAATAAGGACAAGATTACAAATACTTACTCAGCTTTATAAATTTCAAAAAGTTTCACGTAATAGTTATTGAGGAGCATCACGTGAAAACCGATACATCCACTCTTTCCAATTTTGAGATAAAAGCCAAAAACTTGTACAGCAAAATCCCATAACCGTTTAAAAAAACATCATATTGGAAATAAATATTAGTTAAAGTCATGTAATATAATTCTACAATTTTAATATATCTTTTTTTACTGCTTTTATTTTTGATTTTTTTTTAATTTATCGCGTTTTGTTTGAAAACAGAAATTTATCGGTTTTTGTCTGAAAGATCTTTGCCAGAGCACCATATTTTTGTTGTTAATAAAAGAAAATAAACGAACTAGAATGTAGAAGATTATTTTTATTGTAAGTATTTAAACAATTTGAAAAAAGTAAAATCAAATCTGAAGCGTTGGTTCCTCTTCCAGGCAGTCACATGCCTTCTCTTCCTCCTCATCCTTTTCATTTGAACTTTTGCCATTAAGCAATTCCCGGTACCAGTCAAGTTCTTGTAATTTCTCCCAATCTTTATCGAAAGAGGTTTCAAAAGTTTTTAAAAATTTTCCAACACACTGGTAAAATAATAGTTTTGGAATGATCGTATTTTTATGAATTTGCCATTGTTAAATTTTTTTATTACAATCTTCTTTGTATCGGCTAGCGCTTTCACTTTTTTCAAGCCAACTTGAAGCTCTTTCATATTAAACAATCTCCAATCAGTGCATATCTTTTTAACAACTCCAATTTGTTTTTAAATTTCTTCATATTGTTTTCTAGAGAGAATTGTGGCTTTTTTTCTTAGAAGCTTTTCTACTCTCCCAAATACCCTGTCTGCTGGCAAATACGAATGGCCCCTGACTGAAAATGAATCAGCGAATGAATAAGTTTTTGTTTTGTCCACCGCATCCGTCGCAAAAGAGGCGAAGTGTCGTAATATTATCGTACTCTAAAGAATCCAAATAATTTACAAGTGCAGAACCTATTTCAATTGATCCTCTACCTGCCTGATCTTCAGTCCACGTAAAAAAAAGTTGGATGTTTGGACTGGATATCAACGCAGCAAAAAACATACATGCTAATTTGCTGTGCATAAAACGCATCATTAATAGGTGTTTTCGGCAAAAGCTGCACCTGCTGCATATCAAAGCAGAATGTAATATAATTTTCAGGAGTTTCTTTTAGCAGACTATAAAAAGCATTAGCCCTCTTTTGGTGGATACTCTTACCTCGTTAATTTCCGTTCTAATTTTGAATTAAGTCTAGTACATTGTGCGCATATATCTGATGCTGGAGTAGAAAACCCAATGTTAAAATCATTAACGAATATCCTCCTAAACATCGAAAAGTTTACATTATGTTCAGGGTCGCATTGAGTGAAGTACATGCCATGTAATTTCTTTATGCTAGATCAGCGGCCAAATAAATTATAATGACTTTCTCTTCCTTGTAGTTTACCAATAAACTCTCTTAGTTTATTCTTTTTGACAACAGATTTTGTGGTCACGTGATATCCACCCCGATTTTCTTTTGAGATATTTCCGTCTGATGAATGTTTTACCAACGTAGTTTATGCGATCTTTTTTAATATTCACACATTTGACAAGAAGTAGTGTACGGAAAAATTACGCCCCTTGACTGCTCGTTCTGTTGTCGATCTTTTGCAATGCATCTGCAATGCTATTGCAGTGATAAGTAGGGCCAATATGTTTGCAAACTCTTGTAAAGTTTTCCAAATGAGGATCGTTATCAAGATATCTAAAACAAAAAATGGGTTCAACCAAGGGGCAACCCATTCACACACACATGTTTTATTGCTAATCAATTTAATTCAGACTACTCATATTATACTAAATACAGTGCTCAATATGACGAAACTGAAAGAAAATTAGAAAATGTTTTCGTTTTTCTGTGACGCCGACGGTCAAGGAACCCCTTTTTCGTTTCTGAACCATTTTTTTATTTTACTCTTTTTTTATTTTATTTTACTTATTCTGGCTCAGGTGTAGTGTCACCGTGGCATTTCAATCAAATTAGGAATTGAAAAATTTCTGATGTAGTGCTGGGGGTCGAAGCCGGGCCCTCCATCTAATCTTTGGTACAAGCACTGTACACTGTCATTTTCTAGGCTTTGTAGGTTATAATATTCTGTATTCATTGTTATGGTGTTCAATCTTATTTTTGCTATTTGGTAATTTCCTCTTATTGGTAGGTTAATAGTTCCTATTTCCAGGTAATAGTCAGTCAGCTCCTCTCTTTACCCTATAACGTCGAAGAATATCAGTGTTCTATATCTTTGTGCTTATAAATTGCATTTTTTATTTTTAGATTTTATTGCTTGCATATTATATCTATTAATATTTCACCGTTATTGTTTCTTGTGGATTCTCCGTCTCGTCGACTCACCTCAATGTTTTTTTATTGGCTTATACGACTGTTCAAGCCGCCGCGCCGGCCAGAATAATTTCACATTGGTTAAAGAAGCTTTACATGTAGTCCTTGCATGGCATATCCCTTGCCTAGCTGATCTGTTAACAACACCACAGCTATTTTTGTGCAATTTTTAGATACCACTTTCACTGTTGCCAACCGATGAAATATATCAAACATTAACTTTAGATATTTCACTTGGAAATTTCAGTCCAGATTCAAATATAAATTATAAACAACATTTACACTTACACAGTAAGGTTAAGTTTTATTCGAAACTATAAATGTTGCTATATTGGCAACATGAATTTTGACAACAAATTACATCAAAATAGCATGAAAAATAGAGCATGTTCTAAATTTTCGTCTAACAAAGATATATCGTGTGGGCATGCGCAGTTGCATAATCTGTCTTGCATATCTCTTGTATGGCATTAAAATTGCATAATGTAAAAATAGCTTTAGGGATTTGATCCAAAATGTCTCTCAAAGTTATTTCAAAGTTGTCTTTTACAGCTACTTATTCGGCGCCAGTTGGAGCATAAATTCCTATAAGTAGAAAATGAAATGAAAGATCATTTGTTAACAATGCGTTCATTGATACTTTCCCGTGGTTTTATGTTGTTCGAGTTCTTGTACATAAAATTTTGTATAATCGTAATTTTCTTTCTACGCCTCTGGTTGCACTAAAATAGAAAATAATGGTTCTCAAAATATTTTAAATGTCCTATAGTCCAAATTCGTTTTAAATTAGAACATTTTTATTGGGTTTTGAAATGTTGAATATCATTTTTAGAGAAAGATGGATAATGATGTGTAAATTTATTATTAGGCATAATATATTGAAATAAGTTTTTTTATAATTGGACGGGACAAAAATGTCATGGTCACAGAAAAGTTTTTTACAAAACGGTACGCTAGTCACCAACCCGTACTGCAGTAATAAATTGCCTATATTATCAGTGGCGGATAGATGGCATGGAAATGGGATCAGTGACGCATTTATGCGAGTTGTTTACGTGTTTATGTGGATTGAAAATTATTTTTAAAGGGAGACTTTGATATTCTGGATACATTATGTCCGTGTGATCTCAGTATTGCCATCTTGATTTTATCAGTCTATCAATAACAGTGGAACAGTTTTTGTTGCGTCTGCGTCTGACAAAACATTATCCTAATCCAACTCAATATCTCGTAACTGCAACCCTTAACGATATTAAGGCTTCTTTCAGACAGACGACATTTTGTCGTTGTCGTGCAGTGTCGTGTCGTGAAAAAAAGTTTGGCTTCTTTCACACGGACGACATTTTGTCGTTGTCCTCCTAAGGTACGGAGGACCAGATCTGACCAAACAACTACTAAAACTAATTAAAAAAATAATGGAACAAAACAGAATTCCTCAAGAATGGAGATCAAGCATCCTAATACCTCTCTTCAAAAAGGGAGACACATCGGACCCGGAAAATTACAAAGGAATTAATTTATTAAACACAACACTCAAATTAACAACCAAAGTGATAACAAATAAATTGAATGAAATGATAACACTAGCAGAAGAACAACAAGGTTTTAGGTCGGGAAGATCATGCACCGACGCTATATTTATAATGAGGCAAGTGCAAGAGAAGTCATTAGAATACAACAAACCGGCATATCTATGTTTCGTGGACCTTAAAAAGGCATTTGACGGGGTCAACTTAAAAGACGTTATCCACTTACTGAATGCAAGAGACATACCTCTAGAAATATCTACCAAAACAACACAATAAAAGTAAAACTAGAAGAAGAACTAACCGACCCTATTGAAGCTGGCAATGGAATAAGACAGGGAGATTCCCTGAGTCCTCTATTGTTCAACCTGATTATGGATGAAATAATAAAAAAAGTAAGAACTAAATAAGGATACCAAATGGGAGAAAAACAACTTAAAATAATCTGCTATGCAGAAGACGCAATACTACTCTCTCAAAGTGAAGATGATTTACAACATATGCTGCACCAATTTAATATAACCGCCAGAAAATTTAACATGTTAATTTCCCCAACAAAGACAAAATGCATGGTTATAACAGCAAATTTACTAAGATGTAAATTGGAGCTGGAAGGTCAGATCTTAGAACAAGTGATGGAGTTTAAATATCTAGGCATCACATTATCTAGCTACGGAAAGCTTGAAACCGAAGTGGAAGATCAAGTGAATAGAGCAAATAGATCTGCAGGCTGCCTAAACGAAACAATGTGGAGAAATAAAAATATCGGGAAAGAAACTAAAAGCAGAATTTACAAAACAGTCATCAGACCAATAATGACATACGCGGCAGAAACAAGACCTGACACAGAGAGGACAAAAAGGATGTTAGAAACAGCAGAGATGAAAACACTTAGAAACATTGATGGTAAGACACTATGGGACAGAGCTAGAAGTACAGATATACGACATAGATGCAAGGTGGAGAACATCAAAAACTGGGTAAAAAATAGAAGAGTAGAATGGAACGATCATATAAGCCGAATGACAACAAATAGAGTAGTAAAGACGGTAAGAGACGGTTCCCCAATAGGAAGACGATCAGTAGGAAGACCACGCAAAAGATAGAACGACAACTTACTGGAGGCACATTGAAAAACAGACAGTCATGTCTATATAAAAAGAAGAAGAAGAGAAGATTTTTTTTAAATTTAAATATTTAACAAATATTTTTAAATCTAAATTCACTACCACTGTTTAGAATAAATCGCGATTTTTTCGCCTACGCACGACAAGTGTGAAAACTAGAATGGACTTGCTTGTACCACTGCAGTCGTTCACGACCACGACATCGTGTCGTCGCAGTGATCCCGCCGGGGTACTACGACAGTCGTGTACGACTACGATTTTAAATCGCGTCTTGTGAAAGTTTACATTTAATCAATGAGTTAACTGCTACACACGATATCGTTGCCGTACACGACTACGACAAAATGTCGTCCGTCTGAAAGAAGCCTAAGAGTCTTGGTTTATATCTGCTACCTCTTAAAAAATTTAATGGCAAATGTCGAATTCTGATCTGGAAAAAATTAAAAATATATTAATTACATTAATACTCCAAAAGTTAGATAAATTATTAAGTAAGAAAAATTAAAACCTGCAATATTGTTTCTGAAGTACTCTGAAGAATAACTCCAATGTTTCTGAGATCACATTTGCTTTTGTAAACATGTGGAATCGTTATAGTCCCCTTATTCTTCAATAAGGTTGACTGGTGAAGCAAAAACATAAAAGTTTCTTTGATATTACAAAAACGTAATTGTACGCGCAGTGAGGTATACTTCCATCTGAAGAGGGTTGTCACTTCGATCAAGTATCACAGCATACTGACCGCCTGAATCCTGAATGCCTGAAATATTCTGAAACCTCCTCTTATGAACGATGCTAAACGCATTCCTTGATGGTCAAGGTTATCGTATTAGCCAAAACAATGCCATTGCTTGTAAATAAATATGGTGAGGAATTCGCTCATAGTGCTTGTAACGGCGGGTTAAAAATTTATTTGTAGACATGTACGGGGTATGCTGAAAATTTGATTGGACCAAACTCTTAGTGTGATTTAGACTTTTAATAAACTTTCTCGCCGTGTGCGACAGGTATGATTATATAATATAAACATTAATTTCTCTGAAGAATTCGGTGTTTGCACGGACTTCGTCATATTTGGAGCTGGTCAATATTTTCAAGGTTGTAGCAGTTATTTTTGGAAGTAGCACTTTCTGTTAAAGTCGAAATGAAAGTTCTCAAGAATAAGAGGAAGCCATTGAAGACCAAGATTACCAGAATAGCAAACTGGCTGCTAGAAAAAACTGATGCAGATACTGATGGTCCCCAGTTTTTAGGCACACCAAATTGAAAACATGTTATCTGAAGTATGAAGAGGTGATGGATCAAATTTAAGAAATTGATACTGAAACAGAACACAGGGTTCTCCGCCAACTGTAGCCACCGCTAAGGTTGAGTTGCGGAAAATTACAATGCAGATGTTTTCAGGAAATTTCGCGGAATGGAATGCATTTTATCAGTTATTTGAGACGCTGATAATGAAGAATGTGTAAAGATTTATATATCTCAAATCATTCCTGATAAATAAACCTCTACACTTAATTGACAGCATCGAAGACGTAGGAGAAAAATTCCGGATCGTTTTGGACACTCAAGAATACACATTCAAAACTTGTTAAAGGCTTCATCTCTAGTTAAAAATAACGAAAAATCATTACGTGCATTTTTAACTCTAGCTAAACAAACTATACTTGCTCTAAAAAATATATCTGCACCCACCAAACATTGGGATTTACAATCAATTGAAGTATTTTTTCAGAAATTAGATTTCGCGACGCACAGGTCATTTGGGTACGTTTTCTTGAGAAAAAAATGTGATATACAAGAAAAATTAAACGTTTCTGATAATGAGAAAAAATTTAGTTAAACTCCATTAAAAACATCCTTGTTTTCATCAGTTGATCTGCATACAAACTCTTTTTCGGATACTGGTTGTATATATTGTAAAAGGAATGCGCATAAAATTGATCAGTGTAATGATTTTAAATGTCTCTGTTAACATGAATGATTTAATTTTGTAAAATTTAAGAAACTTTGTTGGAATTGTTTGGGTAATATACACTTCTCTCAAGATTGCAACCCTTCACGCTCATGCAGTATATGTAAGAAAATATATCACTCTAATAAACTAATTCAATCGTAAAAAAGTAATGAAATGCTAACACCGCTGGAATTGTGGAATTTCCCAACAGTTGACGGTTTTAAAATCAGTTCTTACCAATGAATCACCCTCTCCAATAAATTGTTGGAGTATATCCATTTTACTTTTCTCTTATTCCATTAGCCAAATAGATACATTATTTATTAAGACATTAAACATTTTTAATATAAAAAAATGGTTTAATTTTAGATTATCAATGACTGATTCTTAAAATATTTCTATTATCGATAAAATCAACTATTGGATTGATAAAATTTTGTTTCTAAAGTTATTTGAACACCTTGCGAGAATTCGATAGTTAGTCTAATACTCCATACTTTCTATATTTGGGCCTCAAGTTAAACTTGAGGTCCAAGTTTAAAAAGTTGAAACTAAAAGGCCTTGTTAACGATCCGGTCTCTAGCCGGAATAGATCTGTCAGATTATCCAAGTTTATTTCCGCTAACAGCGGTTTGTGTGACACTATGACTCGGCAAGATTTTAGACAGCGAGTTGTGGTTGTCAATAGACGTTGGTTAACTAATAGGTTAAATAAAATAAATGTTAATCGAGAGTAGTTCATTTGAACATTTTTGTGTTTCACAATGGAGTCCTCGATAATAAGAGGCGTAAAATCCTCATAATTAGACAAATAAACTATTAACATCTGTGAGAGTGTTGACAGAAAGACGGATTGATAATGATATTGCGGTTTTTGCGGTTTTACTGTGAACTAAAGACAAATTAAAGAAAAACCACCACATAAATTCTCGTTAAAATTCATTCATTATTTTATGAATTACTACCAATATAAAATAAAATTTATAGAAAAGGTTCTTTCTGTTCTTTCAACAGAAGATTTTTTTCTGTTGAAATAAGACAAAAATTTTTACTCGAAAATAGAAAATTTTTATCACCGGTAATTTTCTTCTGAATTTGTTGAATAAAAACTATCTTACATAAAAAATATCTTATCTCATATTAACATTTTCCATTGAATTACAGTAGTATTTAAAAATTAAGAGATAAAATCTTAGATTAGAGAGGTTTAGATAAAAAGTAGGAATAATTTTTTTAATTCCCAACTAATTTGTTTATCATAAAAAAGGTAATTAGTTTCATTTTAAAGATAAAGTTTTATTATTAGACAGGGCACAAAGCTCGGGTTCGCTCGAGATGGTTGATTTGGAGAAGTTTCAGTTCGTTAGCTATCTCTTGATCTTCTTCTTTTGGTGCCTATCATCTGTGGACGTTGGCAATCACGTTGGTCCATACAACTTTGTTGACAGCTGCTCTAAATAGATGTCTGGTAGTCATTCCTGCCCACTGTCTGATGTTCTTCAACCACGATGTCCTTCTGCGCCCTTGAGATATTTTGCCTTGTAAAATTAGTTGAATTAGTTGATACTTCTCATTGCGCATCACATGCCCTAAGTATGTCATCTTTCTGATTTTCACGATACGCATCATTTCCAGATCTTTATTCATACGTTGGATCACGGTGTTGTTTGTAACATGATGGACGGATAAATTGCATGCGACGGTAGCACCACATTTCGAAGGCTTCTAATCGTTTGGATGTTGCCACCGTCAAGGTCCAGGCTTCGACTACATATAAAAGGGTAGAAAATACATAGCATCTCAAGACTCGTGTTCTTATATCAATGTTCAGGTGCATATTACATAAAATCTTCCTGAGGCGATTGAAGACAGCTCTCGCCTTTTCTATACGACCTCCTATTTCCTGTGAGTGGTCCCATTCCTTATTTAGGCTGCATCCAAGGTATGTAATTTTGTCGATTATTTTCAGGGGTTCATTATTAGCTGTGAATTGGTGCTGTATTACGTCGTTTTTACTTACTACAAGAATTTTGGTCTTCTTACAGTTTAATTTCATGCCGTATCTGTCACAGGCTTCCACTACACGGTCTATTAATGTTTGCAGATCCTCCGCATTATCAGCAATCAAAACCGTATCGTCCGCATATCTTAAATTGTTTATGATTTCACCATTGATTTTTATACCTTCTCTTAAACCATCAATAGCTTCCCTGAACAGCATTTCGGAGTAAGTATTGAACAACGTCGGTGATAAAATGCAGCCCTGACGTACTCCCCGTTTTATCGTGAATTCTTGTGAGGTTTTGTTGTCCACTCGTACAGTTGCCCTTTGCTGTAAGTATAAATTTTTAATTAGGCGTAAATCTTTGTCATCAATACTAGATTCTTTCAGTATCTGAAATAATTTTTGATGTTGCACTTTGTGAAATGCTTTTTCAAAGTCTATAAAGCATTCGTAGACTTCACTTCGCAATTTACGACTCGAGCTCTTTGTATTAATACTTGTATAGGGCTTCTCGCATTCTCTTGATGGAGTAGTGTTATTATTTTTGATGCTAAAACCATAGTCAGTGAAGTTCAGCAGCTGAGATAAAGGTTCGTCGCTAGACAGTGGACTGAACTAGTCCACTTGGAATAAGCTCTGGTTACTTGGAATATTTTCGGTTTCGACGTGGTTTTAGTCTTATATTTGATGGTGAATTTTGGTCTTTTAAATTATTACTATTTCCAGTTTTAGCCATATCCCTCTAAGGGGAAAATTTACTAATTGATATGTTCATTCAGTCCAGCCTTTTTATGTTTTCTAGGAGGTACTTCGGAATGACTTCAGTAGTAGAAAGAATAATAGGTATCGTCTGGGTACTTTTCATTCTCCATTATCTCCTTATTTGTATTTCCAGATCTCTGTACTTGGCGATCTTTTCGTTGTATTTAACAGGCAGATTATTGTTAGGTATCGCCACATCGATTAGTGTTATTTGTCTCATTAGTTTATTAACTAGTACAAAATCTGGTCTATTTGCAGGGTCTATTTATTAATCTCTGGGACTCCCCTACTGAGTCATGCCGTTCCTTGTATTCAGTTGCAGCAAATGCCTGACAGCCCCGAGTAAGATGTTGAACCTTCTGTTTCAGGGAACATCTTTCCTGTCAGCCAATAGTTCGACGCTATATTGCCGACATAGTCTTGACTGACAGTCTAGTAAGATGCTTTATGCACATTGCTGGTTCCCTCAGTTTGATCAATTCAGTTGCAGCAAATGCCTGACAGCCCCGAGTAAGATGTTGAACCTTCTGTTTCAGGGAACATCTTTCCTGTCAGCCAATAGTTCGACGCTATATTGCCGACATAGTCTTGACTGACAGTCTAGTAAGATGCTTTATGCACATTGCTGGTTCCCTCAGTTTGATCAATATTGTGTCATCTACTGCGCAAATCGCGCGATGTAGAGTAGATGTCTCGGCCTATATCTGAAAATAAGTTCTTAAATTAGTAATCTGTTATTATTATTATTATTGAGTTATTGTTTTTCTTTTATATACAAAAAAATCAAAAAGAATAATTTCCTTTGTATATTTTTTACCGTGAAATATTGTAACTGTACATATGCACGTGTCAACGAATTTATTTGAAGATCACGATTTACTGATAAAATTATTAATTTGCAATTAGTAATGGTAATTAATTTAGAGTTTCAACGGACGATATATCTCCGGAGTCTACGGTTCATTCACCCTATCTATATTGTTGAAATATTTCCTAGGGATTATATTAAATCAGAATTAAAACAAGCAGCGCACCGTTTAGACTCAAAAGCCAACGGATATAATATTAAGCACGAATAGATTGAGAAATAACTATTTCTGATATCTTAATGCGGCGTTCGCACGATAAATAGGATTGAAAGAAATCAAAAATAAACTTCTGTGGGACTGTTTGGGTACTTCCCCAGTCAAGCTGGGAAAAAATCATCGATTTCACGTAAAAATCTGTCAATCGTAAAAAGTAAAAAAATCATATTTTGCCCATAAAACGTATCTTGTAAATTTTAGAGAAAACTGATTCAAATCAAAGTTGTAGATCTTAAAAAGTTCTTTAATTTGCTAGTTTCTAGCGAGATCATTGCAAAAAACCTTTGTTTTGCAATAATTAATAAGTTAATAACTATGTTTTTTGCATAATGCCATTTAATATAACTACTTGAAATTATGTCAATTAATGAGTTATTGAAGTGTGTTAAATCTACCAAATAGTTTGTAAGTTATTTAATTTGCTTATCCCGGATAGCGATTATTTAAACAACTGTATTTTCTTAGAGGCTTCAATTTTAAGATATATTACAAAACTTTCAAGTTTTTATCAAAATGGTTATTAAAAAAACCTTTTGAAAAGGCACTAGATTTTTAACTTATAAATAACTGCCATATTTTTTGTGGCGCGCGCTTGTAAGTAGGCTCACTGAAAGATGGTCAAAAACACAATCTTTAAAAAAATAGACCAATAGGAACCAAGATGGCAATTTTTTTCTTAACATCATATTTCCATTGCTTATTAATATTAAGAGCTGAAAATGGAACCGAGTATAAACGAAACTCTAAATAATATATTCCATTTTATAGAGGGCATATACCGGCAAGGAGTAAAAAGGTATAACCCGTTAAAGTGATGGTACTCGTAAAATACCGCCTGTCCGAGCTCCTTTTTTTTTCTGTTCCGAGCTGTCCGAATTTTTTTTAATATATCTTAAAATTGAAGCCTCAAAGTATCGATTACGATCTGCTAAATACCTCTAGAGTCATTGTTTGGTCAAGTAGAGTTGTTTAAATAATCGCTTTCCGGGATAAAAAATTTAATAAATTACAAACTACTTGGTAAATCTAGCTGAGATTTAACACATTTCAAGAACTGATTTATTGCCATAATTTCAAGTAGATTTAATTCAATTTCAAGACAATATTCGGTCGATGTATTATGGTCTGTTAATAATTGAAGTCTTAGAAGTTAGTTGTAAGTGATAACAGAGATTACCCGGGAATTAAACGAAAATTTCGTACCGTCTATCCACTTTTTCTGATTTCGAAGTTATTGTTAGCCAACTATAGAGAATTTTAAGAATAATGTACTAATTTAAAACCAAATAATTGAGTTATTAGTTTAATGAATTATTCCTAAATTTTAAGCATTGCAATCATATTACACTGTGCATCCTGTACCTTTTTCATGTGGGAAAAGCAATTTGAAGTTTTATACCAAATTATTTCATGAGGTTCCCAAAATACACTTGCCGGAACCTTGGTAAAATTGTTTTTACTTTTTACTAGTGATGAATCTGCGCTGGTCAATTGCCAAGGGTACGTTTATGACGGAGACCATCCCATCGATAATATGGTACGATCCTATGGTCGGAGCGAGGGTCGGCGCCTCGTTGTAAGCGCCCACTTAGATTATTGGGAGTTTAATGGTGGAACTAGATTTCATGGACTGTTATGAAACATATAAACAGTTCTTCGGATAAGCCATTTGCTCTATCGGTATTGATAATAATTAATCTGTACCCCCTTTACCAGAGGACGCTTTCATTTCCGTAGATAGTTTTTATACACTTACATTTATTTCCAACTGATCCTTCCAAGTCTTCGACTTCGACTAGCCACGTAGAAGTTCTATACTTTTCGTCTTAAGATATGTGTTCAAGCACGGAGAGTTTGAACAAAAAAATAGTTCATAACTGCAATTTTATTACTGGATATCGACTATGACAGTAATGACGGAGTAATCTTCTAGAGTTTTTTTTTCGCAAACGTCTTTATAGGAGTAAAAAGAGGTAGGAGACTAGGTTTTTCGTAACATTTTGTCATTTATTTCGAAAACTATTCATTTTATTGAAAATTTTTACATATAAAAAATGAAAAAATAAAATTTCATATATCTAAATCTGAATTTTTCTACTACATTAACAGGACTGTGAATAATACACTACAAGCCTATGGGAGATTTTTAATGGGTCATTTGACTCAGCATGAATCACATATAAAACAATACTACAATATGTAATAACAACTTAAGAAACTAGGTCGTAAATTCTTATTGGTACAGGTAAGTCACAGGTAAGAAAAACTTACCACTCAAGGGGACCAAACATATTTGTACGGCATTTATTAACTTGGTAGGTAATACAACAATAATGAACATCGACCTAATGCCGTACAAAAATATTGGTACCAGGAGCAGTGAAATTTTTTTATTTTTGGAAAACTTTTTTTCCCATTTTCGGCAATTTGACATACTACGGCATTCATACACAAAGTTTCGGATCGGTATATAGATTAATTTTATTTGAACCCTTATACTTTGAGTACCAATAAGAATTGGCGGCATAGTTTTAAAGTTATTACATATTGTAATACTGATTTATATGTGATTTATGTTGGGTCAAATGACCCCCAAAAATGTCCCATTGGTTTGTAGTCTATAAACCCACTCAGATCTTTAGAAGTCAATATGAATGAGTTGATTCATTAATGTGCCAATAAGCCAATTTATTAAAAAATATATATGCATTTAGTTGTTCAACTAATTATGCATTTTTGAAGTCACAATCATCATAATTTTTGACCGATAAATCTAAAATTAAATCCATTTACATTAACTTGCAATGAATTATTAAAAAACGTCTCTGATATGCGTAAATGCATTATTAAAACCCGTTTGCGATACGTTAATGGCTGTTAACAATCCAGTGGTCTAAATAATCATTATTTGCATTAAAAGAGCCGTGACATGGGCAATTTTACATACATACAGTGACGAAATTAATATAATTACCTAAACATAACAAAACATGAGGCTAAAAAGAAAAATTTTCCTTAATAATTTCTTTTGTGCACACGTGTAAGGTGAAGTTTAGTAAATAAATTAGATTTGATATTCACGGAATCGCTTTACTATTGTATTTTTATGGCAGACGACCAGAGGTCAGTTTTAGCCATTGCCATGTGGGGTTATTTTAAAAAACCCGAAAAACTTCATTTCCGAACTTAAAAATATGCATTTCTTGATAACGAATTATATTTCACAACGTTTATATGGGTAATTATAATTAGTATATAAATTAGCAGAATAATGAATTAATTACTTATATCAAGTTGGTATTGTGGTTCCCCAACAATAAGGCGAAATGAATTATTATTTCTGGAGTTTGAAAAGAAAAGTTCTTTCTTACATTTTAGAGAAAAATGGTTCAATTAAAAGTTGTAGATCTTAAAAAGTTGTTTAATTTGCGAGTCTAAATTAAAATACATAAACAATTGATCGAGATAATTGCAAAAAACCTTTATTTTTGCAGTAATTTATAAATGTTAATAACTTTGTTTTTTGAATAATGGCATGTAATTTAACTACTTGGAATTATGACAATTAATGAGTTAGTGAAGTGTGCCAAATTTCAGCTAGATCGACCAAATATTTTGTACGCTATTCAATTTGTTTATCCCGGAGAGCGATTATTTAAACAACTCTACTTGCACAAACAGTGACTCTAAAGGTATTTAGTAGATCGCAATAGATTTTTTGGGGTATCAATTTTAAGATATATTAAAAAAATTTCATCATTTTATCAAAATTGTTATTTAAAAAACCGTTTGAAAAAGGGCTGACTTTGTTGCTTATAAACATTTATAATAAAAGGAAAAAGACAGTTCAGATTTGATTTCACGTATAGTGCGTCTGTGTATCGCTTAAACGTATTTCGCCCTAAAAGGGCTCTTCAGAACGGTTATTCACAGTCGCTCTGAACGTGAAAATAAATCTTTTCTGTCTTAGGAAGCAACTCTAACATGGCTTCGTATGGACGCAATATCATGAGTATATTCACAGTCGCTCTGAATAATCGTTCCGAAGAGCCCTTTTAGGCCGAAATACGTATAAGCGGATACCTATATGCACTATACGTAAAATCAAATCTTAACTGTCTTTTTCCTTTTATTCCGATATACTCTGTACTAGTACTAGAAACCAATTCGCTAAGGATTTTTGCTTAGTTGCGGAGATATGTTGTCAAATGCAATTTTTAGATTTCCCATGTCTCTAATAACTCTAGTTCTATGTGCTCCAGATCTCCTCTTTCATCATCGAACAGTTCGTCGATATATTCTGCCCATCTTTGTACTTCTATCCAGAAGTGCACCAGTGGGATTTTGTTTTCTTAGTCCTGCCTTTTCACTAAAAGATATAATCTTTTAGTGAAAGCCGCTATCGCTTTATTAAATTAAATGGCCAAATATATGGCCTAGGAGGACAAATTCGTTAAACTTCCCGTGCTCGAATCGGTATCAATAAAGTGTTATGATCATTTCGGCCTAGCCCAGCCTCATCAGACACTTTGGGCTGATACAAATTCAAACTCGGAAAGTCCAACGAATGTCTCCCAAAACTTCAATACAACAGTAGTTAGCTACAAAGGCGCAAGCTCATATTTATTTTGAAGGTCTTCGATTTCTTTACATTTCTCTTCAAAGTATTTTTCTTTTGCTTGCTTTATCATCTTTCTGGTCTCGTGGTTTATCTCTCTGTATTTATGGTTGTTTTTGTTTTTATTGTCTCCGTTGTTCATTCATTCATTCTTCTTTTCTCCTTGCGGAAGTCTTTAGTATTTCTGTACAGGGTTCCAGTAGACAATGTTTTAGTCGATCCCAGTACTCGTCAATATCATTGGTGTTTGTGAACAATTTGCTGCAACATATCTTTTAGAACCTTAAAAAATTCGTTCTGTATTTTCTTTTAAAAATCAACCTATTTCGAGACAAATAATACCAAATAGTACTAAAATTAGTCAAAGAATACCACATTTCGAAAAATTCGGTTGTGCAAACAGTAAGAAAATTGGAAAATGGATGAAGAACACTTAATACTTCATATGTATTATTTCGATGAATGTTTTAGAATGTTAAAATTTGTTTGAAATTTTTAGAAAATGATATCAAAGACAAACAACCCGAAGAACAAGCGGGATTTAGGGCCGGACGCTCCACTATGGATAATATCTTCACATTAAAAATTGCAATGGAAAAACGAGTGCAGAGAAATAGGGAAACTCATATAGCTTTAATAGATTTGGAAAAAGCATATGACAGTGTACCGATCTCCCAACTATGGATAGAAATGGGTAACTTGAAAATAAACCCAATTCTTATTAACGCCACTCAAAAATATTACGAACAAAACTTTGCAAGAATTAAAATGGGACAAGAAATCACCTCTCCTTTTCAAACAACAAAAGGACTAAGACAAGGCTGCTGTCTGTCACCCACCTTATTTAAAATCTATTTGGACAGATCCTTAGTGAAATGGGTAAAAAAATGTAGAAACATGGGAATAACGGTGGAAGAAAACAAGCTATATACACTTTTCTTTGCGGATGACCAGGTAGTAATTGCCGAAGACAGCTACGATCTTAGCTATATGGTAAGAAAACTGCAAGAAGAATATGAGGTGGCAGGTCTAAACATGAATATGACAAAATGTGAATATCTCTCAGTGGGAACAGATGAAATATGTGACCTAGTCTTGGAAGACGACAAAATCAAAGGCGTGCAATCCTGCAAATATTTGGGGGTCATTTTCAACAAGAAGGGAAATAGCGCAGATGAAATCAGGGAAAGAATAAACAAGGGCAGAGCAGCGACCCGTGCCTTAAACTCTCTTCTCTGGCAAAAAACAATTCGACGAGAAACCAAAAAACACATTTACAGTAGTATAGTCCAAAGTATTACACTTTACGGTTCGGAAGTATGGGACGTCACCAAAGCTAATAGAAACAAACTTTTGACGACAGAAATGGATTATCTGAGACGAAGCTGCGGTAGATCGAAACTGGAGAGAGTTAGAAACGAACAAATAAGAAACGAAATGAAAATGGAGAGAAATATCAATGATGACATAGAAAGAAAACAATTAATCTGGTTCGGACATGTTAAAAGAATGCCAGAGTACAGATGGCCTAGGAGAGTACTGGAATGGATCCCTCCTGAAAGAAGAAAGAGAGGACGACCACGGAGAAGTTGGCGCAACGATATTGATGAAGCAATTGCGGCAAGAGACTTAGAAGAGGCAACTGCATATGACAGAAAAAGATGGAAATTGGGGGCGGAGAAGCGGCGACAGCCGTAATAAATCCGTTATTATATATATATATATATATATATATATATATATATATATATATATATATATATATATATATATATATATATATATATATATGTTTCCAAAGTTCACTAATGCTCCATGCCGTGTATTTTTTGGTTTTAACACAATTTTTCCAATAAAATGTTAGGACCCTACTACACAGTCACATAAAACATTCATTTGAAATCACCACAAAAATGTTATGGATTTTACTAATAGGTGTCATCTAGTTGATTGACTATATATTAATACTTTTTTAGGAGGTATTTTGTAAGTTTGAGTAATATATGGCAATTCCTCGAAACTTGACCCATATCTGGGTTGCTCAGAAGACACCAGCAAACTCGTAGATCAAACCAGATGAGAGTGTAGTTTCGAGTAAAGGCCGTAGTGGTACGAAAATTTAATTGTATGGGTTGTTTGAGACAGTTAAAAAAATTTCTTCCAAGATACACTTTTCTATGGGAACAGTGTGTTGACTATTAACTATGTTGAAAAATAAAGGTCCCTAATGTTCTTGCATTATTTCTACTTCAGGGGTGCACCATGGGGATGAACCCTCGTAGTTATGTTAACAGAATATTTTATTTATTTTCTTAAAAGTGACTTATCATTGTCGATAGGTACATGTTTTTATTCCACTATTTTCTGCACAAATCCAACTTTTAAAAAAGCTTAAGTGATTGAGAAGTTTTCATCAGTCATCAAGTTACAAAATTCTATTTTTCTCACTTTGTCTCTTAAATTTTTCGTGAAATCCGTGTCTAGGTAACTGTCTTTCAAATACGTTTAAACCAAATAAAGATGCTCTAATTGCAAATCTTCTAAGTGCCTTTTAAATTGGATATGGAAGAATGAACCTTGGTTATTAATAACAGATTTGGCGATAATATTGTCGGGCTATGTTTCGTATTGCTAGCAGTCCAACAGAAAAAAAAATGTCACTTATTCAATCCCACCTTATTATAAAATTAATAATCAAATCGAGGCTTTATTTATTCGAACGCAATAAAATAAAATAGTTTGCATACAATTAAAACCACACTGGATATAGGGTGGATGTGTCTCTTAATAAAATAAATAAATTCAAACAATATATCTGAAAAATTGTCGTTGTACAAATCATAAATGTCAGGACATAACATTTATGTTTTGTTACTATCAATACAATATTTAGTTTCTTATGTCTCTGAACCCCGAGAGTTGTTTGCGAC
Source organism: Diabrotica undecimpunctata (assembly GCF_040954645.1). NCBI lineage: Eukaryota > Metazoa > Arthropoda > Insecta > Coleoptera > Chrysomelidae > Diabrotica > Diabrotica undecimpunctata. The sequence goes on from NC_092812.1 coordinate 58,577,180, forward strand.
CTGGTCCTCCTCGACCTTCAATTTTGCTCATTAAAATTATTTTAAAAGATTTTATTTGTCCCCCCTTAAAATATTGCCTAGATCTGAGACCTTTCGCTATTTAACGATGTTTAGAAACTCTCTTTGGATATTAGTTCTTCTTAAGATTAGGGATGGCAACGATATATCGATACATTAAATATATCGATATAATAATATGGGCACATATATCGATCTTTAAGATTTAATATATCATCCACACAGGACACAGGATAAATATACCATATTGGCACGTATGTAAAGAACATAATTATATCACATACTATAAAAAGAAACTATTTAAAAAAGGAAATAAATATATTGAAGTCTCGCAGTTTAGTTATCGAGGTCAATCTCCACTTCAGATTCCGTCGTAAAAAATGTGTTTATAATAAGTATTGAGTCTCCTTTGCTGTCTTTATTCGTTTATTTTTATAGTATTAAGTATTTCGGCAGTCTAAATATTGTAAAATTAGAACGAAAAATATCACCACCCAAAAGCAATAATGTTTGGTTGCATTTTAATAAACTTTAAAAAAATAATCTCGCTACAATTTTTGCTCCAAAGTTTTAAAAACACCAATAAATACACCTGTTCTTCTTCTTCTTCAAGTACCCTCTCCGCTACGGAGTTTGACAATCATCATTGCTATTCGTATCTTTGAAGCTGTTACTCTAAATAATTGGTTAGATGTGCACTGGAACCAGTCTCTTAAATTGCGCAGCCAAGATATACGTCGTCTTCCCATGCTTCGTTTGCCCTGAATCTTGCCTTGGATAATTAACTGGAGCAATCGGTACTTCTTCCCTCTCATCACATGACCAAAATATTCCAACTTTCTTCTCTTGATGGTGATCAACAGCTCCCGTTCTTTGTTCATTCTTCGAAGAACTTCACCATTTGTTACTTTGTCTGTCCAAGGTATTTTCAAAATTCTTCTGTATATCCACATTTCGAAGGCCTCTAGTTTATCAATATTGCTCTTGTTTAACGTCCAAGTCTCTACTCCGTACAGCAGTATCGAGAAGATGTAGCATCTAACTAATCTCATTTTCAGGTTTAAGTTAATGTCATGACTTCCTAGAATGTCCTTCATATTAACAAAAGCAGCTCGAGCCTTTCCAATTCTAGTTTTTATTTCTTCTGTGATGTCATTGTTGTTATTAACGCTTGTTCCCAAATATTTATATTTGTGCACCCGTTCGATTTCGTTATTGTGAATGTACAGGTTTGCATTCAATCTTTGTTTTTTTGAAATAATCATGAATTTCGTCTTCTTGACGTTCATTGTTAACCCTTTCTCTTCACTAGCTGTGACTACCTTGTTTAAAATGGCTTGCAGGTCTTCTACTGTATCCGCCATTAAAACCGTCAGTCACAACGGTACATGAAGGTACTGAAACGTTCAAAACGGCGCAACCCTTGATTTTTAAGTAGTACAAATGAGATCATTTGAGCCAATATGAAACTCACTGATTTAAATTTAGTTGCATAAAATAACATTTTTAGACATGCCGTAGATTTTTAACGGTACATGTGCTTATGAGAGGAAAATTAATTTCCCTCTGATAAGTGGGATATTACGATCAAAAATTTCCGTACGGCATTGATATATTTTGTTAATAGGACATCAATTATCAACAAAAACAAAATTCCTTACAAAAAAAATGGTTCTAAATGGCTTTAAAAGTGTCCAGGTTGTCAGGCGGCTTCCGTAGGAAAAATGTTTTTGATTCGATTTCTTTATGTTCCTGTTCAAAAATGTTCCCTTTAAACAAATCAGAAGGGTGCCGGGCAGAAATTGTTTAAACAATTTTTTTAAAGAAATTACAAAAATAACCGGTTTTTGCATCGAGAAACATCTTCCATTTACTGTTTAAAGAAAGCATGTTCGAGACATTTAAATTTCTGTTGTCTGCTATGATAGCTGTATTGAAATTTTTTTCATTCTTCTGTGCAAGTTGAAAAATCTTTTCTACATGAATGTTTAATAGAAGAGCGGAGAGGATGCAGCCCTATCTCATGCCCTTAGTTATTTTTACTGGTGTATATAAATTGTTGGAGATCCTGAATTTTGCTTTTTGATTCAATTACAGCTATTGGATCTTTGGATATCTTTGCCATCAATATCCTTCAATTTTCAATCAATATCTCCCGTAACGCCTGTATTCACACATTTTTTACGTTGTCAAAAGCTTTTTGTAATCGATAAAGATATCCCTTTGGTCATAGCATGTTTGCACCAATTTGCATGCAAAAAAGTCCCTCGTGTTTCTAAACCGTTTTCGTTAATTGTTTTGGATAAATAATAATCGATTTGTAGTGATTAGTAGTATTTAATATACAAATAAATTTGTTAAAATGCCGAAAATAACGAGAATGCCTTTAAGTACAATTAAAAAAAATTAGGTCGTCACAAAAAATATGGTCGTAATAAAAAAACCAAACAGCAATTCTGCCACCAATTGGTTCTGCCACCAATTATGATTATTCCACCACATACCATTACTGTACCAGCTCTGTATGTGTAAACTTCCTGGACATGTTTTAGCGTTCTACATTTGCAGGTCGTCTCCACACTCTTACTCGACGAGAATCTGATGAAATCTAAATCTAGATTCGTCGGAGAATAAAACTGTAGCTAAATCATTTGCCTCTCAGTTTTGATATTCTTGACACCAGTCTAATCTTTCAGCGGGATTGCCTCTGGAGATAGGTGGACATCTCAATGTCATTCGATTGTGGAGATTGGCTTCAACAAGACAATTTCTTACAGTATCATTGCCTGTGGTTACCTGGTGTGCCCGCTGCAAGTCGCTAAACAAAAAATTTAATGAAAATCATCCTGCTGATCAAATGGGTTGGAAAAATGTTACAATTACTGAATTATACGCGTTCATTGCAGTGCTATAGCGAGTGGTAAGAATCACGGAAGAAAACTTCCCTTAAGAAAATAAACTACTATTCAAACAACCATTTTTTATGCTGTGATATTTCAAAGTAGATTTAAGATGATATATAGACACTTAAGATTTGATGACCCCTCCACAAGAGCAAATAGAATAAAGAAACAAAAGATAAACTACAAGCAATTCGCAATACATATGATCAATTTGTAAAAAATTGCGTTGATAATTATTCACTTGGTGAAAATATCACAGTCAGTGAGAGGTTAGCTGCATTTAGAGAAAAATGTCCATTTAGAGTTTAAATAAAAAGTAATCCTGGTCGGCATAAAAATTTGGGTTTGTTCCGACTCTCTGCTGCTAGCTTAAGAACTGTTAAGATATCAACTTACAATAAGGGAAACTCTAAGGCCTAACAAAAAAGAGATTCCTCTCGAATTTGCTCCAAATTCTGCGCGCGAAGAACGTTCCTCTATTTTTGGATTATTTAATGATCTCACATTAGTATCCTACGTACCTATAAAAAAGAACGCAGTCATTCTCTTATCTACATAGTTTCACCATGAAGAAATATCTTCTGATAAAAAAGCAAAACGTAAGCCTGAAATTATTTTACACTATAATAAAACCAGAGGGTCAGTTGACACCGGAGATAAAATGACCAGAGAATATACATTTGTTCGTTCAAGTAGCAGATAGCCAGTTTAAATCTTTTATAAACAAATTAGTTCCCCTACTTTTAGGAAAATTTTTAATATTAATAGTTATAACTTTTTTATTAATAAAAATAATTGGGTTTTGGAAGTTAATCGCACATATTAAAGCTGAGTTATACTTGAAAAAGCCCTAGCGAATCTCTATTTTGCAATTGTTTTTCATGAAATTTGTTATAACTCCGGTTCTAAAAATCAGAACTAAGTTTACCAAAGCCATTTTGATCATTTTTTTAAAAGGAACTGTTTTGGTTTTAGTAAAATTAAATATATCTAATAGTTAAGGAGATACAATTATTTAAACAATTAAATTGTTAATAACAAATTAACTGACGGGTTTTCAGCCTGGTACCCTCGAAAAATCGATTCTACGCACAAAAGAACATCAAGGTACCAAGGGCACAAAAGTACATACTCAACCCCCTTGGCTCCCCGACTGACTATTAGAAACATTTTGAAAATTATAAGTTAGATCACGTGTATGTTAATTTGTGGACATGGCAAAAATCCCAATGCACATTTTTATTACAGAGGCTATTTTTATTCTAATTAGTTTTTTCCATGGCTCTCGGTAATATAATGGTTCCATTATTATAAAATCTATATATTATATAGATTACCATCTCAAGTAAAGGTCTCTTCAATAAATGATCAGGATGAAAGAAAGTTGTTTTTACAAATGTATGCAGTCGATATTTTTCATTTCTAAAACAAAAATAACAGTTTTTCAGTATCATAATAAACAGTAGTCGTGACACTATATTATTATTTCTATAGATATCACAGTAAAATGTTTATGAATAGTACAGGGAATGTATTTATGATTTGATAAAGTGGAAAAGTTTCTAGTATCATTTTCGCAACAATTTTTGTAAGTCTTGTTGTTATTAACTTTCTTACTACGCAAAAGCAATTTTCCTGATAATTACTTTTCAATTTAAAGAAATGGACGGGTCAAAAACAATATAGATTATGTGACAAAAATACAAAAATATCGATAGTGACAATATGTCACTATCGATAACATGCTTTTAGGCTTTAGAGGTCGCTGTAGTTTTAGAATATACCTTCCAAACAAACCGGACCGATACGGTCTGAAGGTATATTCTTTGGTGGATTCTCGTACTTTCCATACTTATCAATTAGAAATATATGCCGGTACACAACCACCAGGTCCATATTCTATCAGTTCTGCAGCCTACGATGTGGTTGAGCGGCTTTGCAAACCAATCTCCAAATCCAACCGGAATGTCACAATGGACAATTGAATTACATCAATTGAAGTCGCACAAAACTTACTGACAAATCATAGTCTAACAATTGTAGGCACCCTACGGAAAAACAAAAGGCATATCGCAACCGAATTTTTATTCAACAATAGACCTCCAAAATCAACTATCTTTGGATTTACCAAAGATATAAAGATATTGTCCTATATACCAAAACCAAAAAAACATGTTCTTTTGTCAACCCTACACCATGATGACCAAATCGATCCGACAACGAGGGACGAAAGTAAACCTGAAGTAATAACGTTCTATGGTTCTAACGTCCTAACTCTACGAAAGGTGGTGTGGACACGGTTGATCAACTTCGAGATTCCTATACTGTCGCAAAAAATACAAAACGTTTGCCCATAGTCATCTTTTATGGATTGCTTGATGTTGCTGCAATAAATTCATTTGTGATACAGAGAACTAACAAACTGGATCTAAAAACAAGCAAAAGAAGATTTTTTTAAAGAACTAGGTCTTCAGTTAGTAATGGACAATATAAAAGAAAGAGCTCAATCTCCTCATTTGGCACGATATATAAGAGAGCTTGCTGCTAAACTCAGTGGTGTTGGACCAGTACAAGCACCTGCGGAATTGCAATATAAAAGGGGGCGTTGTGCTTTTTGTGTCACTATTGAAAAAAAATTATTTGCTTGGAACATACCGTACCTGTTTGTCGCATATGCATTGATAAAATAACTGAATAAGTTATATACAAGGTGTTTTTTAAACATCGGCCATATTGTAGTACGTAATTTCTTTTATATTTTTAGTTTTAGTATTATAATAGAAGTTCATTTTCTTTTAATGTATGTAAGTTGTCTTTAGTAGTAGTTCTAATATATGCAACACAAACCTGTTGTTACAAAATTAAACATAAAAAATTCTTAGTTTAATTTTTGGGCTTCTCAGACCCAACCCGTTCTTACGTGTATCAAAGTATCACCCGTGTACCGAACGGTTAAGAAATATAGCTCAAAGAAAGCAAGTAATTTGCAAGAGGCAATGTCATCCTAAATATTGATATATGGCTTGAACTATTTAGCGTTGGGTAATCTAGATAATTATAAAGAGAAGAAGTCTTAGACAGTAACTTTTGAGAAAGTCAACAAGTAATTTCTAGTAATTTTTTACACTATAAACAAGTTTGGTGGGATCGTCCTATAAACTGATGTTGGTAGGAATTTTGCTAAAACTGGTTATACAAATTTGCTTACCCTATTATAGTTATTTGCAACCTATAATAGGAATCTCCCTGTAGAATATTCGGCACACCTCGCTACCGTACGATACCGCCAGTAGTGCTAGTTGCTATCTGCGTTTGAGAAGGAGTTAAACAATACGAAAAACAATTATTTTAATCTGTAACGTGTAGGTGTATTTATAGATTTAGGTAATTGTGTTTACATCGTTCGATTGTGAGCGGCGAAACGCTCGAATTTTACCTGGCAAACTTTAAACATATTATTTACTACCAGTATTCAAATTAAAGGTCACGCTCCAAGTCGCATTATGTAATGTTTGAAAACATTACGCGAAAACTTAAAAAACATGAACATAACCTCCTATTTTATATACCGCCGTGTATAATTCGTAACTACGCAGCACATTTATTGTTTTCAATTAAATGGAAGTGGACGAGCGGAAACTGATCAAACATTTTTTATTTCAGGCTAGTGATTTTACTGATATTTGTGATTGGCCCTCTTTAGGAACGAATAGTCCAGAGGTAAGTCTTTCTAATTATTTTGTAATTTTAATTAGAAATGTGTATTTTACGTATGTAAATTGTACTAGCTGAGCGCTTCCGTCCTGACGTCAGCATCGGCGCTATGGCAAAGTTATTCATACTACGGAAATATGTCACAAAAATTAAAACTAAAAAACGTTTAAGAAAACCCATATATTATAAAACCGTTAAAAAGACACTGTATGGGACTTCTCTCTTTCTCTTTTCCTTATCTAAATTATTGTCATGTGTACAACTTGTCTTTGCATTTAATCTGACTTACCAGATGTAATTATTATGATCGTTGTTATATATTGGAATTGGTATACAATACGTGCCGCTTATAATGCAAATTCTCTGTATTGAGCCGATTTACAAGAGCGAACTTCAGAAAGTTTAAAAAGGAATTGCAATTTTTATAATGTCAAATGTTAACATATACAACAAAACAGGTAAAATCTCAGTCAGCGACATTCTTTTAGAAAGTGCAAAGGTCATGTTGCTACTTATACTATTAAATGAAAATTAACTATACCTAAATCAAGACTGCGACCAATGGGGAAGTATCATTGATCAGACTGCCGAGCTGCTGAAGCTCAATGATGAATCACAACACATCTGCCAAGGATGGTAATGACTATGATGATGAAATCAAGACTGAAAAATAAAACGAACTCGTATAGACCAATCAAGTTACTAAAAAATAAGATTTTTTTCGTCATAACTGTATAGGCGGGTTTGACAGTTGAAATGTGTAGTATGTATGAGATAATACAAAGGACTTATCGTCTAAGAATTCATCAATTTTTTAGTGGAAATATGTTGAAATTAACAATCAAAACGCTAAACTCATTATTTTGCTCATAACTTAAAAACTCGTCTATTTAGAGATTTGACGCCAACAGACAACTTTTTCAGAAGAAAAGATACACAAAATGACATATCGTCGCCTTAAAGTGTTAACCTGCTAAATCCATTTTACCCAATTTTACATGAGAGGCAAAAAACGATTTCGCAGCATTTCTTTTTATAAAAATGAATGGAAAACAATAAAATAGTGCTTAAAATTAATATAATAATTGTTGTATCATTGAAATTATAAAAAATTATACTGATAATTTTAGTTTTTAGTATTTTTTGGGAGATAGCTGGTTATCAGGTTTTCAAATTAGGCTTATAATGGACTTGGCAGTTTAATGCAATCAAACACGCGTATTCTATACGCAACGAAACTTTATTATTCTAAGTACAAAAAGGATAAAAACAATAATAACGCTACTCATAGGGAAGATCTTCATAAAATTTGTGGTAGTCTACCGTCAATGTCTTCTTGATTGCATGAAGGTCTTCATATTTTTTGGCGATTATTTTACATCTTTCTAGGTATAGTCGCTTCAATTGGTCATAAGAATGTGAATTTATTTTTGTTGTTCTTACATTGAGGAATTGGTTTCGATTGATCAGCAAAGCTGGCTTTATAATAAATTTATATTATATATAATAAATATTTTAAATATTTTACTTGGTAGGGAGCAGGCTTTTTTCTAGCTTTTAGACAGATAGGTACGTAATCCGCTGGTAGGTTAATGACTTTATCTTTGAGTTTTTGTTCGATGGTTACATGAACCGAATCAACTTCCATCTGCGTATGGAAAGGTTCAAGATATTTTTGCTCTATTATTACATTATGAGTGATTGCTAGATTCAACAGAACATTGGCCATAACAGTGTTTCTATTTTTGTACCCACAACCATCCGAATACATTATAATGGTGCTTCTTTCATCAGTTCCTTCTACAGAATGAGGGACACTGGGTAAAATTTTCTGTTCTATGAAATACATCCAAATACTGGCAAATTCCTCAGAACCAAGACCCCCTTCACATTCGTTCTATATAAAACAATAGGCATTGGAATTCACTAAGTTATAGAACCAGAGATTGTGTACTTGGAGCTTTGTTTTGTAGTATAATGTGGAGGCTTTTGATTTTGGTGCCATCAACACGGCTTGCAAATCTGCTGTGAAAACATTTTGTTTCTCATTTTTATCTTTTTCTTCTCTTGCTTCTATTTTCCCCTGTATGTAACTTTTAAATTCTTCTTCCGAAAGTTGTCCAACCCTATAGCTAACACACTTTTCACATTCATTTTTTCTAGGGCGGAAAAGTGCAAAGTTCTTCTCATCGAAGGTTTAGAAAACGATGCTATCGAAAGGGACTCTTCTTTCCTCGATTTGCACCAATCGTTGACATACAATTCGTAAACACTTTTCCGAGACTGCCATTCAGCCAAAAGATTTTTTTTTGGGATGTTGACCTGCAATAATGTGACTCCATAACTGGTAAAGAATCTAAAAATTGCAGCAAGCATTCACGGCGATCTTTGAAAGGTAGCACTCAATTGGTTGACTTGCGTAACATACTTGGAGCACGTACTTCATAAGAATTTTTCTAGCTAAGAATTGTCCAGCGACCAATTACGAGAGTATTAACTCTTCCGCTACGGGCCAAGTATCGGTTGCGCGTTGCTCATATACGGCGCCGGGAAACTTTTGCACTTCGCGATCGGAACGGCCATTCAGTAGTTTACATTCTTTATATTAAAGTGATTGAATCGTTTGTAGGCAGTTTGTTTATATTCGTTTTATCGAAGTAGTGGAATTTTTTTTCGTAAAACTTCAAAAAAACGGTATTCAGAAAGTACGGCGCTAGGATGGGTGATGTGCTGCCGTGTATGTACGGCATCAGTATGGTGTATTTGTAGATCGTAACGAACGTGAACGATACTAGTAAGCAAGATGGATAGTGTAGAACGTACTATTACGATTATAGCTCTTCAAAGATGTAAATACTTAAAAATGTAAGATGACAGAACCTGAACGATGGAGATTAATTTGCGTAATAGTACGGCGCTCGCTTATCAAAGCTGCAAATGACAATCGTACTTTTACGGCAACAGTATCGAAATGGTTAAGAAACTTGGTTCTGCACACTCTAAAACTGTCTTCTTGAACCGGTAGAAAGTATTCTAAAGTTTGTCCTCTTTTCGTCTCGTTTTCTTTTTTTCGGTTCCGATGCCTTTTAGTCGTTACAGATTTAACCTGATTATTAATAAAAACCTTTTTTTATCCCCAGGACATTTGCCAAAATGACTCAAAAAAACGTTGCCTTTGCCATGTTCGATGCACATTTGCATCTTGGTTTCATAACTTGGCTTCTTTAGGATTATTATAAGACCATTTGTCATCTTGTTTCACTCTATCTAAATAAGATTTACCACTTTCTCTAAATTTTTTGTTTTTCTGACTAAACCATGTTGCCTCCTGGACTTAAAAACATTTTTTTCGTTTTTTACTTATTCTTTTAGGTTCATCTAAAGATGAAATTGAATCTGTGTCCGAATATGGAACTAAATTAATATTAACTTCGCTATCATCAGATATTCCTGATATCGTTGATTCTTTAGTAGAAATTTGGAACTGATCTTGCTTATCATCATGTTCCTTGAAGTTGTTGACTTTCGATATTGGTATCTCCTATACAATATTTTAGGTTTTATATAAAAAATGTGACACGAGTGTTTAACTAATCGATAGACTAAATTAATACTATTATGAAGATGGTAAAAACTCATTTTGCCTAAAATGTGGACTTAGCAGGTTAACACTTGCTAAATGCTAAATTAAAATCGGATGATAAACAAAAAAGTTATTGCAAAATGAACAACAAAATCGCTGTTTTTGAATATTGTTAATTACGTTATTATTTATTAAAATTTGTTTAAATGTACCTGAACTTAAGAATCTTATCGTGTTTGAATTGTGTTCAAAAGATGGGCCAGTTGAATAGTCTTAGCGAAATTTAATTTAGATTTAATTAGATTTTTTGAAAAATGAGCTAAGACCGGTCCAGATAGTTTGATTTAATGTATCTTATTATTCCAGGGCTTATTTTCTTTGTTAAGACGTATATAAATAACCTAAAACAAAAAGTTTCAAAAAATTACATTTATGTACATAAAATGATTTAATAATAAATATACTTTTTTAAGCTTTTAAACATTTACAATAACTCCGTAGAATTTAGTTCAAATTAAATCACAAGAAATATTCGGAAAGTTGGTTAAAAAACACAACTTTTAGGAAAAAAAGGTCCTATGACCTTTAGGAGCCAAGATACCCCCTTTTTTTAAATCACTATTACGTCCATAACCCTAGATTGACAGTGTATGTAAATTTGACGTATACGATTTCAAATTTAGCTCGTAAAACTTCTGCCGCCTGTTTGATTAAGAGCGTAGGCGCAAAATTTCGGGCCAATGCTTTTTAAATGCATTCATTTTTTTCGAATCCTGAGAAAACTAATAAGTATTTTTGAAAAATTTCAACGCAGAATGAAAGAATATATTATTACTGAGGCCAGAAAGTCCAAGAAAACTTATATAATGTTTATTTTAATAAGTTACAGGGGTGAAAAAAAAAGAGAAAATTTAGTGTTTTTTAATTTCAAATATCTCATTCAAAAAATTTTTTTGTTTATTCTAAGGAACTTTCGGCCTTCGGTAATAATGTAATCTTTCATTATGTGTTTAAATTTTTCAAAAATATTTGTTAGTTTTCTCAGGATTCGAAAAAAATGAATGCATTTAATAAGCATTGGCCCGAAATTTTGCGCCTACGCTATTACGCACATCTGTTAGCTATGCTCTCTTCGAACTATCCTTGTAGCAAAATACTGGGGTGTGTAGGAGGAGAGAGGTATAAGAAGAGTGGTCTATATATATGGGATAAAATTGATAGAAGTAAAATTGATAACAATTAAGTAAAGAAGTAAAAAAAATATTGAATGGAATGTGGCTAGGCTAGCAATGTAGGCAAGAGAATGACCACTAGAAACTCAGGGGTGGATACGGCCAATTTGCATGCCTTTTAAAGACAGTAAATCAGGAAAATATGTATGATGGAGAGAAAAGAAGATATGAAAAATAAATAGATATAATGAAAATTAACAAAGAAAACAAATTGAGGGCGCCAGAAGAGGGATAATACTCTAAAAAGAGTAACAGTCACTCTTCCAGGTATCGTATACTGCTAATATCAATTAAAGTTGACTTAATAAACAAAAATGCTGTAAATGTAAAAAGGTAAGGAAATATTAATAAAAAAAATTATATGCAAAACAAATTCAAGTTTATTAAATATAACTACTTAGATTCTGACAATCTCTAAGTTACCAAAAAGTATATGAAAATTTCACAATATAATATTTAAAAAAAAATGTTGAAAACAACTATAATAAAAAGTTGAAAACTAGACCGAATAACTCTGATATAGAGTGTACAACCTACATCTAGGTTAAAAAACAACCTTAAACAAAATAATGCTAACGTTGGAAGAACGTATAGCCAAGTAAATATATCAAACTTACCTACAATATGACCAACAATATTGTTAAACAACTCTAAATGCACATACAAACAAAATAATATATATAAATGGGAACAAGCCAAATTAAACAATTTAAACGGTATATTATCCTGAAGGGATAATAACCGGAGTTAATAACGCAAGATGAAATATAAAAAATTAGTTAAGTAGACAAATAATGCAATAATTAAAGTTAATAATGAAATAATTAAAGTTAATAAAGGAATAAATGGTTAATACAAAAAACAATGGAAGATAATCTCTGGGTAGAATTTGAGCTCAAACTTACCGATACCTTACACCAAGGGGAGTTATATTAATTAATATATATATATGTTATAAAAAAAAACCTATAACTGGTGAAACAAGATATATATATAGTTCTGAAGTAAAAACCAACTGTCCTCCTAGGTGAAACAGTTGTCTGGAAGGATACTCCCGAATAGCTTCGGTGTCCCAGCGAAGTCCTCCTTGAGGTCCGAAATTAGCACGGAGCTGGTGCTAATTGGCTTAGTTCGATGATGACTGTCCTGCCCTACCTCTAGGTGCAGGCTGGAGAAAAAATGAGGGTGGAGTAGACAATACTCCCTGGCTTGTCCCAAATGACCCTGATTCTTATTAGAGTTGAAGTGGTACTCTCCCTCGGATGTTCTGAGGGAAATTTATAATTCCATGGTAGGTGGCAGATAGCTAATCAATTCCGTGCTAGAAATCTCACTTCACCTCCCGAGTTTGCGAAAACACCGTCGATTAAATCGTTATGGTATACTTAGAATATTTAACTTCTTGAAGTGAAGGAAATTCTATGCATTAATTGGATTTTCTTTCGCTAACTGCCACTTGTATGTACCACTCCAAACTCTAGATCAGAAGTGAATTTTAATTCACAGTTAATTAACCAAGAAGAGCCAATTTCCACTTCCCTTAATCTCCTGTCATTTCTCTTGTCCGCAATGGTACCAAATTAGAACAGAGTGACAACTTAAATTATTAACAATACACACTTAATGGGCAAATGAACACTTAAAGTTAGGCAACCCATACTACATCTCTGAAATTATTTTTATATCAATACAGTATAAGTAACGACTGTTACATTCCCCTACTAGTCGGGAAAAAAAATTTTAATCAAAATTTTTTTTCATAAAATTAAAGTATCAATAACTAAGTGTACTGGCCTAACATTCCACGTTGATCCGTAAGTTTACACAAAAAAAAATAACCACGAACTAAAGATCACGGAAAAAAAAAATGGTCATGGCGCCAGACACCACAAACTCAGACGACTCAAAGTAAAAATCAAAGTCTCAATCTACAATATGCTTAAAAGCCAAATATTAACTAAATATACCAACTAAATTCTTGCTGACAAATAAATGTCGAATTGGGCACTAAATCCAAAATTGAACTATCCATGGACATCAGATCTATAAGACTAAGTATATCCAAGGACGAACAACCAGGCAAATGTATGAGCCAATTCAACCAATATCTCACCCGGAGATATACTAAACTAAGATCAAAGAAATCATAAACTAAATAGGTTAAGAATTGAACACTTAATCCAAAATTGAACTAACAATGGACACCAGATTCATAGTAATATATCCAGAGAAGAACAATCAGGAAGATTTATGGAGCAATTCTCACCAAACCAAATAACACAAATAGTAATCTAAATCGTAAACATACCAAAGTATATCAAAGACGTAATAACCAAAATAAATGTGAAATAGGACGCTTAATCCAAAGTCAGACTATCAATGGACACCAGATTCATAAAAGCATATCCAAAGAAGAACGACCAGGAAGATTTATGGACCCATTCACACCAATACTAAATCTCAAAACTAAATGAGGTCTACGTACACCCACATATGGTGATACGAACCTACATATCCAAATAAACCAAATAAGTGAGGAATCAGACACTGAATCCAAAATCGGACTATCGATGGACACCAGATTTATAAATAGAGCATATCCAAAGAAGAACGATCAGGAAAGGGCCAATTCTCACTAATGCTAATAACTAAATTAGCTCTTACCCTCATCCGGTAATATGAGCCAATACCAACTAAGTAATTACAATAAAGCAAAATTTCCAAAAGTGTGAAGCAACATTGTCACACTTATTCAGACTAAGTAATGTAATATGTAACTGAACTAAACCAAAGATAAAGATAAATACCTAAAGTCTAAAATGGACTAAAGGAATTCAGAGGCTAAATAAATTTTGAGGGTGCTGGTATTCGCTAACTATAGCATGGGGCTACAACAGATGTATGAGAATAACCAGACACCGATAAAATCCCAATAGAAATCCTAAGAAAATATAAGTGGTGGACTTTTCCTATAATACCATTACTAACGAAAGAAAAAAAAATATGTCGAGAACAAGCAACCAATTTTGAACAAAACTGTAGATTTATAACAAGTTCTCGCAGCATGGAATTATCCGGGAATAGTCCTAAATCTAAACAGCAATTTATGCCTAAGGAAAGAAGTGGGATTACACTAAGAGGACAACTCATTTGTCTAAACTCTTAAATAATGAAAATGACTAACTTGACATGTGTAGGGATAGTTAAAGAAAAAAAACATAACCTGAAGTAAGATAACTAATATGAACTAATTAAACTTCCCTATCAAGTTGTGAAAAGGTAACTGGAATATTTGGACAATCACACAAGAATGGTTAGGACATGTCGCGAGCATTTCCTGACCAGAAATATTATGAGGCATAAACATCTGCCTACTCTGCAATAAACACATATAGTACGAACCTAATTGAGCAGCAGTGATCAGTTGCTGAGCAACAATCTCGAACCCACGTATTCACTAAAGCTGAGTATTCACAGATTCATTGACAGAAAATTCAGAAGAATAAATAAGAAGAAATAAGAAGGACGCCGGCCATCCTTACCTACTTCAAAATTCCAAACTAATTCCAGAACCATCCTGTATATGGAATCAGGACATAAATTATTGTAGAGTATTTAAGATTTTCGTGACAAGTGAGAATAAAGCAGGCCAAAGATAAAAAAAAATCACAACATCTTTCCAAATTGGCAAATATTGAACAAATATATCAAAACAAATACTAAGGAATCAAATATCAAAAATATAACACACAATATATGATCCAGTAGTGTAACAACATAGTTCCATAGTTCCTTATCAGTAATAGGATTAACTATAAGTATAAATCTAAATATGTAAATATATACTAAACAACCCTCGTATCATAAGAGGTTAAAATGAGTAATTCTCCTGGGAAAATTAGTACTTAAGAATATTAATTCATTATAAAGTGCATCATTTATAATAAAAAAAAAATGGATAAGTCATACATACTAATTATCTAATAAGTTATAGAAGTCATTAACCAATGCCAAAAGATACAAAAAATAGCGGTGTACCTACGTTATCTGGTGATTAAGAAAATCTTAGACTAAAATGCAAGATATAGTCAAAATAAGCTAAAGACAAACAGAGAAAGAGATTAGCTTAAACGAAAGTGTTAAGTTAGTCTTCTTCTGAGGATGAAGAACTAACCTCGTCGATGGTGTTATCAGGCAGTAAATCCTTTACATGAAATTGACCAATTCGTTTGTTGGACGAATTGTCCCTTAATTCATATACCAAAGGAGATATTACCCTTACAACCGTACACGGAATGTATTTCTGGCAAAATTTTGCCGAAATAGCATCACCTTTACTTGATTTTATAAAGTTTCTCTTTAAAACTCTATCGCCAACAAAGAATCGCAAATCTAAAGTATTTGATTGGTTATAAATATTATATGGTACAACCATAGACATATCATCATCATCAACAAACCTAAAAGTTGATACTGATAATGGAACTATTTCACTACTGTAATCATTAGAATTGTGTTTAACGCTACTGGGTAAAGAAGAATTGGTAGTTGACCATCTGTGATCACTTAAAACAGGCGGATTCAACGTTTCATGATTAGTAGTTAATTTCGGGACTGATTTGTGAAAAAAAATGTGGCCAAGTTATTAGCAACACACCACCAAGATCAAAATAGCCAGCAAAAATAATATATATATATAATCAAATAAATACCTTAGTTATCTTACTAAAATACTCAAAATAATTTCTAGTTATATGTAAATTATAACTATTCTAAACCAAATATTAATATATATGCAACAATTAATAGTACCTATAAGTATAGTACTGTTGGCTGTAGGAATAAAAGTTTATATAATATACGATATAAGTATGTGTAGGTAAGTAAGTAAATATAAGTTCTCAATAAAAATACAAAATTCAACCTAGAATGTAAGTTGTACTACTATAACCTATCACTGAGGTCTCAAAATATTAATAACTAATAAATCTAATAAATAAAACTAATAAATCAATACAGCAGTATAAGTATACCTGTTTAGTATTAATGAAAAATTTAAAGATAAAATAAATCAGCAATAATATGAGTAAAAAAAAAAGAAAAAGCAAAAATACAAAAACTCAAGTAAGAAAAAAAAGAAATCAGGTAAAAGCTACTGTCTTAAAACCAAAAACTTGGAAAAGGCACCGCGTTGGGACGCCGATGTAGCAAAATACTGGGGTGTGTAGGAGGAGAGAGGTATAAGAAGAGTGGTCTATATATATGGGATAAAATTGATAGAAGTAAAATTGATAACAATTAAGTAAAGAAGTAAAAAAAATATTGAATGGAATGTGGCTAGGCTAGCAATGTAGGCAAGAGAATGACCACTAGAAACTCAGGGGTGGATACGGCCAATTTGCATGCCTTTTAAAGACAGTAAATCAGGAAAATATGTATGATGGAGAGAAAAGAAGATATGAAAAATAAATAGATATAATGAAAATTAACAAAGAAAACAAATTGAGGGCGCCAGAAGAGGGATAATACTCTAAAAAGAGTAACAGTCACTCTTCCAGGTATCGTATACTGCTAATATCAATTAAAGTTGACTTAATAAACAAAAATGCTGTAAATGTAAAAAGGTAAGGAAATATTAATAAAAAAAATTATATGCAAAACAAATTCAAGTTTATTAAATATAACTACTTAGATTCTGACAATCTCTAAGTTACCAAAAAGTATATGAAAATTTCACAATATAATATTTAAAAAAAAAATGTTGAAAACAACTATAATAAAAAGTTGAAAACTAGACCGAATAACTCTGATATAGAGTGTACAACCTACATCTAGGTTAAAAAACAACCTTAAACAAAATAATGCTAACGTTGGAAGAACGTATAGCCAAGTAAATATATCAAACTTACCTACAATATGACCAACAATATTGTTAAACAACTCTAAATGCACATACAAACAAAATAATATATATAAATGGGAACAAGCCAAATTAAACAATTTAAACGGTATATTATCCTGAAGGGATAATAACCGGAGTTAATAACGCAAGATGAAATATAAAAAATTAGTTAAGTAGACAAATAATGCAATAATTAAAGTTAATAATGAAATAATTAAAGTTAATAAAGGAATAAATGGTTAATACAAAAAACAATGGAAGATAATCTCTGGGTAGAATTTGAGCTCAAACTTACCGATACCTTACACCAAGGGGAGTTATATTAATTAATATATATATATGTTATAAAAAAAAACCTATAACTGGTGAAACAAGATATATATATAGTTCTGAAGTAAAAACCAACTGTCCTCCTAGGTGAAACAGTTGTCTGGAAGGATACTCCCGAATAGCTTCGGTGTCCCAGCGAAGTCCTCCTTGAGGTCCGAAATTAGCACGGAGCTGGTGCTAATTGGCTTAGTTCGATGATGACTGTCCTGCCCTACCTCTAGGTGCAGGCTGGAGAAAAAATGAGGGTGGAGTAGACAATACTCCCTGGCTTGTCCCAAATGACCCTGATTCTTATTAGAGTTGAAGTGGTACTCTCCCTCGGATGTTCTGAGGGAAATTTATAATTCCATGGTAGGTGGCAGATAGCTAATCAATTCCGTGCTAGAAATCTCACTTCACCTCCCGAGTTTGCGAAAACACCGTCGATTAAATCGTTATGGTATACTTAGAATATTTAACTTCTTGAAGTGAAGGAAATTCTATGCATTAATTGGATTTTCTTTCGCTAACTGCCACTTGTATGTACCACTCCAAACTCTAGATCAGAAGTGAATTTTAATTCACAGTTAATTAACCAAGAAGAGCCAATTTCCACTTCCCTTAATCTCCTGTCATTTCTCTTGTCCGCAATGGTACCAAATTAGAACAGAGTGACAACTTAAATTATTAACAATACACACTTAATGGGCAAATGAACACTTAAAGTTAGGCAACCCATACTACATCTCTGAAATTATTTTTATATCAATACAGTATAAGTAACGACTGTTACATCCTGTCAGTGTGTTTAGACGGCGTGTCGTACCAGTATGCTACATTATTATGAGTAAAAAATTGGAAAAAGTTTCGGCGGATACTCGAATTAATTTGGGAAATGCTAGAAGAACTAACCGATGATGGCGAATTTGAGGAGGATAATGTGGCAGTAGAAGATAGTGCAGATTCATATGATGAGAACCTGGATGACAGTTTGAATGATCCGGATTTTTCTCCTGAGTTTCGTGAAATTGATGATGATATTATCTCTTTTATAGAACAAGATATAGTTAACGCGACATCCTTAACAACATCAGGTAAA
The DNA here is from genome assembly GCF_040954645.1 of Diabrotica undecimpunctata. NCBI lineage: Eukaryota > Metazoa > Arthropoda > Insecta > Coleoptera > Chrysomelidae > Diabrotica > Diabrotica undecimpunctata. Next base: position 58,595,940 of record NC_092812.1, read on the forward strand.
AGAAAAAGAGCAGAAAAGGAAATTGAAACTGTGAGAAATGTTACAGACTTTGAATTTATAATAAAACCAACTTCAACAGGACTACTTGGGAAAAACGGGTATAAATGGAAAACTACTGATAAAACTTCAAATAGTAAAATGCCTAAGACGATGCTTGTACATATAAAGCCAGGACCCACACCAACCACAAATTATACTTTCGATATCCGTGAGTGCTTCAATTTATTTATTAATACGGAAATAAAAAACGAAATCGTTTTACACACCAACGAGGAAATTCGTCGCCAAAGAATGAACTACAAAAATCCCACAGACTCTTCTGTAAAAGACCTGTGCCTAGAAGAATTAGATGCATTATTTGGTCTGTTAATGTCTGCTGCGTTGAAAGATAACCACCGATCCGGCGAAATATTGTTTAACAGTAAGTATGGCGGTGATAGATACAAAGTACCATGTCGATAACAAGCTTTAATTTTCTTATAAATTGTCTAAGGTTTGACGACAAGAATATACGTGAACCTATTTCAAAATATGGGATATGCTATTAATCAATTGTAGGGACAATTATAAACCCAGCTCATACGTCACGATAGATGAACAACTAGTTGTTCTTTATGTTACAACTAAGTAAGAACTTAACACAGCAATGGCAGAAGCAGAGACTGGCGATTCCAACTCTAAGCCGTCAGTTGAGAACAACCATTACTGATGTATCTGGAGGAAAAACAGAGCACCCATCCACATCAGAAGGGACTGCGAAAGCATCTAGAAAGTACTGTTATCTCTGTCCATATTATAAGAAAAGGATGACAAAAGTAAAATGCCTCATATGCAAAAAGCACATTTGTGGTGAGCATCGAAATAAGAGATGTCCACAGTGTTGAAAAACTGTGAAGAATTTTCCACATCAAGCAAGAAGTCTTTGTTTATTTTTTTAAGGTCCTACTGTTTTTTTTTATTATAAAGATTAGCGTGTTTTCTTTTAATAAATCTTAAAACAAACTGTTTTCCATTTTTAACCATTATACGTAATACGTATGCCTGGCAACAAGCGACTACCGGGTAACGGTGGCAATCTAGGGTTAATAACATCAAGGGCTGAAATTATCCAATCTTGTATGAGAAAAGTTTAAAGTTTTTAACCAAACTTTTAGCAAACAAAATTATTGAAAATTATTGAAATAGGAGTGTTGTAAACAAGGAGTACTTTTCGTTCTGACTAGAGTAAAAGGAGTGGCAAAAAATCCAATACAGTTTCAAGATAGAGCACTCGAAAAAAAATGACATATCTCGGGTTCTGTTAGACTAAAATGTGCTCTGTCTTTAAATTTTTTTAAACTGGTGCACAACGTTAAAATAACAACATTCGCCGTATTTTCATTGCAAAATTATCCAAAACAAAGCATCTAAAAATAACTACGGCATGTGCAAACCTTTTCTAAATCTCTTTTTATTGTTATTTATTTAAAATGTAAATAAGTATTTACAAACAGTATTAAATTGTTATTTATAAACAATTTTTCCTAATACTCTTATATGCCATGGGTTGCTATAAAATTATTATTACAGACTCTTCGGGATTTTATAAAATGGAACTTTAGGTTTAATTTGAAGATTGCTAAACGTAATATATTAATTTGTCACTGAGTTATCGAGCCTTGAAAATAATTATTTTCTCGGTTTTTAAGACCTTAAATTGTTTATAACTTGTAAGCGATGCATTTAAGAGAAAACTTACTAACAACTTTTTTTGTTCAGAATGAGCCAATTAACCTAAAAATACTTGCTATGGTCAAAAAAATTTAATTTTACAATATGTTTAAAAAATTGCTTAAACCATTTTTGACCATCATTTTCTCCTGGCAACATCCACTTTTGTTATAAGAGGACTATTTCAAGTAATATTATGAATTTAAACTTATAATTTCTTATAATATGATATATAAATGTACGATTTTTTGTTCTAAAAATATTTTTTTTATTATTATAAAACTGATTTTTTCAAATTTATTAAGAGTATTAGAAAAAATTGTTCATAAATAATATTTATTTGATATAATTATATTCTAACTAAATAAAAATATATAAAAAAATAACAATAAAAAGCGACTTACGATAAATGTTATTATTTTACCGTTTTAGCTCAGTTTAAAAAAGGAAAGCAAATTTAGTCCAGTAGAATCCGAGAAGTGTCATTTTTTTCCGAGCGCTCTATCTTAAAACTGTGTTGGATTTTTTGAAGAGCGCGGCTGCAACTTCATTCTGCTAGCCCCTTTCCTTTAGTCTTGTCGGAACGAAAAGTACTCTTTGTTTTGTTTAAAACTTTAAGTTTTATCATAAAACATTGGTTAATCTCAGCCCTGAATGTTAATTAACGTAACATTAAAAAAAGAGCTATCTTGGCTCCTAAAGGTCGGAGCACATCTTTTTTTTCACAACTTAAGGGCAAAGACACACACGGCGGTTTTAACCGTAGCGTTTAACGCATCGGTAGCTTTGTGTAAAGACAGACACAGCGCTTCTCACGGAAGCGTTTAACGAGTTTTAGGGTTTTAGAGATGGACGGCGTATTGTATTTGTCAGTATTGTCCATGCGTTGAAAATTTTACAAGAAAAAAAAAACAACAAAAACTTAGAATGTGGATACATCCAATTATCAAAAAAAGGGAACAAAAGGGGCATTTTCATACGTTGTTTGCTGAAGTGCAACGAGATGATGAAATATTTTTTAACTTTACTAGGATGTCGCGAGATACTTTTGATGAGTTGCTCACAATTTACCAAGAAAGGCTAACAAAGAGAGATGCACGTATGAGAAAATCAATAACACCATAGGTAAAATTGATAATAGCTATCCGGTAAGCAAATAGATTCTTAGCACTCTATCACTATATTCACTCTTCCCCATATCCCAAAATGTTGGTCGGTTTTCTACTTCGGTAATAAGCTTTTGTACATCAAATTTTTCTACAGCCATGTCTAAAATTCAAAAATCGAGACAAAGACGCTCGTGTGTGTGTGTGTGTACAGAGCTATCAAAACGCAATAAACATCCAACGCCTCTCGTTTTTAAAACAGATGCGATTCCAGACATCTACCACCAACCGACTCTGTTTTAAAACCGCTTTGGGAAACGAGGCGGTCAGAACCGCTGTGTATGTTTTACACCGTTATAATTCAATACATGATGCATCGACTCGGGAACTTTGAGAAAAGTTACTACGAACCCTTTTTGTTCAAAAATTTGTATGAACAAATTGTTTAACAAAATCTCGACCAAGGTGGCCGTGGTTTCTTGCGGATTTAATATTAGGGACTAATTTTTGATAAGCTTATGCAAAGAAACCGAGTCCGAATAATTACTTTTAATCGGCTACGACTCGCCACAACTTGATCATGTCTGGATTTGACAAATAACCCCGCAACGTGGGTATAGATTTTAAGAAATTTATAAATAAATCAGCACGCTGCATTTTGTTTAATACGAGGATAGATTGATATTAAACTAGCCTTTGATAGATGGCGCTACTTGATACCGAATTGGTTTCGGTGTTGACATTTGCCATTCATGACATGACGTCTGTCAAAATTTTAAGTTTTAAAAACAATTAGTTTAGTTTTAACAGCCGTCAAAAGCAAGCAAATTTTGTGTTTTCGGAGAAATAGAAAAAGTCGAGTATCGTTCGGTGATTAAGTTCCTCCACAAAAAGGGTAAAAAGAATGTGCAAATCAAAGCCGACCTGGACGAAGTTTATGGTGAGGTTGCACCTTCGTTAACAGTAAAATTTTGGAAAGCTGAATTTGTTCGTGGCCGTACGAGTGTTTTTGATGATGAGCGTCCCGGGAGGCCAAATGAAGTCACCACGCCGGAAATGATCAACAAAGTCCATGACATGATTATGGAAGATCGTCGAATTAAGCTTCGCGAGTTAATAGAGATCGTAAACATTTCCTACGAACGCGTACACAACATCATTCACCATGATTTTGACATGAAAAAGCTATCAGCGCGATGGGTACCGCGTTTGCTGACAATCGATCAAATGCAAAAACGTGTGTCCACTTCGGAGATGCTTTTGGCGATAATACGGCGCGATTCGAAGGATTTTTTTCGCCGATTTATCACCGTTGATGAAACCTGGGTGCATTATTACACATCAGAAACCAAAGAACAGTCGAAACAGTGGCGCAACCGTGGCGAAGGGCCGCCGAAGAAGGCAAAGAGTGCACATTCGGCCGGCAAAGTGATGGCGACTGTTTTCTGGGATGCGAAGGGCATCATCCACATCGACTACTTGGAAAAAGGAAAAACGATCAATGGTGAGTACTACGCAGCATTATTGGATCTATAAAATGCCCCGGTTTGGAACGCAAAAAAGTACTCTTTCACCAAGGCAATGCACCGGCTCACCGATCGGCCGTCGCCATGGCAAAATTACACGAATTGGGCTATGAATTGGTTGAACACCCACCGTATTCCCCAGATCTTGCCGCCAGCGATTTTTTCCTGTTTCCAAACCTAAAAAAATGGCTCGGAGGACGCCGTTTCGCAACAAATGATGAAGTCGTCGCCGAAACTTCAGTCTATTTTGAAGAGTTCGAGCAAAAGTACTATTCGGACGGTATAAAAAAATTGAAACATCTTCTTACTAAGTGTATCGAGCTAAAAGGGGACTATGTTGAGAAATAAATCGATTTAATTACAAAAAAACTTGTTTTTTTTTTATCAAAGGCTAGTTTTATATCAATCCACCCTCGTATTATTATCCATTTCTCCCACCAATCACTACGTTTCTTAGTACAGCATTCAATGCAGCTAATCCATGTCGTGTAAAAACTTTGATGTTAGTTAGGCTGCAGTCACAGTGGCGCGAAACTCAGCTTTTTGTATAGTTCAGCGCCCTCCCGTACTAGTATACTGAAATATTATCCATGGTATGATGGTATGATAGCGCCCAGCTTGTTTACGCGTCACCTAACCAGTCTTTAGCATTTCCTCGGTAAAATGAAATATGCTGCCAAGATAGGCTCTTGTTTCTTGGCGTAAAACTTCAGCAATACATTTTGCAAAAAATTCCTAGCGGTTCACTTTTTTGGTTTCAAAGTTTCTGGCCGATATCTCAATTTTTTCGGGGATGAGTTTTGCGCTAAGGGATAATGGGGTAGTTTTTGAGGATTGGTCAATGTACAGATAATCATTGTTTCTCAGAAACGGTTGCAGCAATAAATTATTTCTTGGTGTAACACTTCGGCAATAAATTAGCAATCAATTACTTGCGCTGCGAGCTTATCGTGAGCCTCAGAGCGCGATAATAAAAATTCCATATCTTGGTCAAAAATTAATATATAAACATTTACCAAAGCTTAAAGTGTCCGTTTTGAGTTATTCTATAACTTCCATTAGCCAGATTTTCAAAGTTTATAGTTTAATTTTATTTAAATCTCGTATAAACAAATTAATTCGCAACTTTTGAAAAACCATGCTTCATTTTATACTTAATTTTATGAATTATGAAACAGTTACCGTTTTACCGAATTTACTAGCGTTGAATCCTGTAATAAGCATTTTTACTAGAGATCCCAGTTATTCTGTTAAAACATCATTGATTTCATGTAAAAATCTTATACAGCTTTGTGGGTTATTAACAGATCCAAAAAGTCCATTTACTCTCCTATGGGTACCATTTTGAAGGCCAAAATAGGAGAACAATTGGACTGTTTGGGTCTTTTAATAATACACTATTACATGATTTTAAATAGCAATGATATAGTGTGGGATGTTCCCTATGGCGTTGGCAACCCAGCCACTTTTCTTTAAATTAGACTCCATTTGATTTCTCCAGTTTTATAAAGCTGAGATGACAGTGATGTCGAAACGCGTCCTTGATTTTACTAAAGATATACTTTTCATTATAAAAAATAAAAATGTTTCCCCTCTTGGGCACCCTTTCCGAGGACACACTGTATGTCAATATAATGAAAGATCCGATATGCAGTTTTCTCCATTTGTTTCACAAAAACTACAAAATTTTATATAGATATCGATTCACAAAGAGTAGATTTGAGTTTATTGCCTCCCTGCTTGATTGTGATTGATTGAAACAAGACGAAGTTTTACTTCTATTCGAGGAATGAAAACTGTCATTTCTAATTGTAATTTTATTGATGAAAAGGTTGCCAATGTGAGTCCATAATACTTATTCTCAGAAGATTGTGAGAATTGACTGTCTCCTATACACCAGTATAATTTTATTCCCTATTTCTCTCGTGCAAATTGTTATCTTTTGATAGCCCAGCGTTGTCTTTTATTAATCAAACATTACGATGTTGCCGTAACGTCGTTTTGGAAAGACCTATTAAACATCTAATGCTTGTTACATTTTAATTGAAATTGAATACCCGAATACAAAATACTCGATTTTCATATTTACACATTTTATTAGATATAGATATCCTATTGTTAAGACGGCTAAAAAAGTAAGGTAATAAAGACTAATTAAAAATATATGTTCAAGATTTTATTTTTAATAACTTTTTGGGTGTAAATCAAGCTGTTTAAGTTTTTGCTTTATAATCTAAACAGATTATAAGCATCTCTAGATAAACGCTAAAAAATGTCCTGTCAATTTAAAGGACGAGGATTTTTCCCCATGTATATATATATGTATATTTGTAATCAGACAAGAGGGAATTTTAAAAAAATTTTTATAATAAATTTATTTATATTTTATTTAAATCATTATCATGATTCACTTTGCTATTATTGTGTACTATAACATAATTTATTTCAGATTGATTATATTTATTAGTCTATTAATTTTTACACTTCTTCGATGATAGTATTTCTGCGCTGCACTGATATTGAACAGTAACTTGCCGTTTTTGTAAACAGTAAGATAACATTTTGACCCGCTATTTAAAAGTCCCATCGAGAAATATTAATCTGATAGTTTCCCTAAAAATAAAAAAAAATATTTTTGGTAAATCGGTTACAAAACATTTGCAGTTCTCTTTATATTTGTAAATCGTAAATCAATGAATTTGGCATATTTGTCATAGACAAAACCAATATAATTGTTTATAAACATTCACAATTATTGTAGTCCTCATCATCATCATCATCAATGGCGATGCAACTAACTCTTCGTGTGTATTTCCCGTGTATACTGTTGCCTTCCATTCTTGTCGGTCCTATGCCACCATTTCCCACTGTCGCACCCTTATTTTTGCATCTTTCCACCTTTTTCTAGGCCGTCCTACAGATCTTCTGTCATCTGGTCTTTACCAAAACACATTGTTTATAAGGCTACATATTGTTATTACTGCTTATAACATGTATCACGTGCATATGTCTCACTAGATTTTCCTTTCCGAAAGAAGGGCCAGCTGCGCTCTTCAAAAAATCCAACACAATTTCAAAATAGAGCGCTCAGAAAAAAATGACATATCTCGGGATCTGCTGGACTAAATCTGCTTTCTCTAACTGGTGTACAACGTTAAAATAATAACAATTGTCATATTTTCATTGCAAAATTATCCAAAACAAGGCAGCTAATGACTACGGGATGTACAAATCTTTTCTTAACTCATTTTTATATTATTTTTTTAATTTATTTATTTAAAATACAATTATATTAAACAAACGTTATTTATAAACATTACATTTTTATTTATAAACAATTTTTCCATATACTCTTATTAAATTTGAATTAATCAGTTTTTTAATATTAAAAAAATTGTTTTTAGAACAAAAATCGTATATATAATATAAGAAATTAATAACTTAACACACTTCAAATTTGAGTGACAATCATATTAGTCAATGGCGCGAAATTCAAATAAAAGACTTCAAAAGCAAGCAGTCTTTGTACTTTGCTTAGATGGCACCTTTATCCACCATACCACTAATGCATTGTAATTTTTGGTTTTACCACCATATTATAAATCGCATATAACATGTCTTGTTTTAAACTCCACATTTTTCCATATGGACGTCTGGAGATCATTTGTAATCATCTCTCTCTCTAGTTGAATCTACTGATTATAAGTAAGCCTTGAGTCTAATATGACTGCAATATACTTTACTTCACTCATCCAGATTTGGATTGGTACCATTCATGCTTAGAGGGCCGAATCATTTTAAATTCCTTCTCCTGCTAAATTTTGTGATTTTGGACTGGATTTTTGGATAAGCACCCATCCGGACACCCGGATGGGTGCTTATGCTAATCCCTACATTTGAGCTCCAATCTGTAACTACAGTCGGAGCCTGTTGTATTCTGTCTCCAACTGTGTAATTTGCTGTGGGCTAAGGTGACTAGGACATCCGCATAGCCCATGTATGTCGTTCCTGATTCTAGCTAGCCTATTCATGACCTCTGCAGACAACCTCTGCGGGCTACCTGAGCTGAAACTGTATCCCCTAGTATCCTTGTGTGTATCACACTGCTCCTCAGCATGTAGTCTATGCATCTGCAGTTTGTTTTGTCTAGTTCTTTTAGAACTGTTTCCATAGAGAATACTGTTCTATTCCCATACTGCCTCTGGTGTATCGGACTTTCATCGATTACACTATCCCTAATGTGCCTTTCGAACAGTTTTTATACTACAAATAATATCAGACTCATCGGCGTCATGGACTTAGCTTTTTCCTGTCCAATTTTTTCAGATCTGGGTGTAAAAGGCCATTATGAGCCTCTATTTACAATCGTTGTAGAAACTGTTTGTTATAACATATATCCATCAACAGGTATCCTCTTTTTGTTCCTAAATGTAATTCTCTTTTTTTATTACATCATTTTTTGTTTCGCTTTATCAGTTGGGTATGTTTATTTTTTATTTCTGTGTTTATACGTCTCAGCTCTAATCCAGTTAGTGGACACCATCTATGGAACATGCAATAGCTTTCTTTCCATTGGGGATACTTATAGAAAGGTTTTTGCAAATTCATGATATTTATCCCAATAATCTGCTGTCATTGGACCATTTGCTATTCAAATACCATTGTTTAATACAATTCAATTATTTGATAACTTATCTAAAGAAATAAAATAATATTTCATTAGGCAGTTCCTGAAACTTATCAGAAAAACAATAAAAAGTGTTGAATTTATTTTTTGATAAGAGTTTGATACTGTTTTAAATAAAATCAATTTTTAAATACAGCTAAACCTTTCAATTCAAATTCGTCTCTTCTGCCATATCTTCAAGGGACTCAAAGACTCAAACTATAACATACTTGCTTGGCTTATAAATTATAAAAAATTATTCGATCCATACTGAACTGATGATAATTTTGGAGAGAATTGTCCTAGGTGGCAGATATAAGAATTATGAGGAAATTATATTGGAACTAATCAATAAATGCCGTAATAGTCCAGAGAAATAAGATCTTCCCGTGACTTTGACCCGAATATTTTTAAATAATTACTAATGTAAGGCCAAAAATGAACCATTTAAAGAATTTTCGTGTAACATTTGTTGAAAATGAAGAGTTCTTAGGTTTTTTTACAGTTTTTCTAAACAACAAATTAGTAAACCAACATTCAAAAATCGCCATTTTAAACGCGATTTATGAAATACCTCCAAATTCGTTGAAAGTGTTTTACTTTTTACTGGTAGACAAATCTTATCAAAATGGTGCATTTTTAGCAATAATTTTTAACAATTAAAAAAATCACTGTCAAATGGTTCAGTGGATGTGGGTTCGAGCCCCAGCTCGGTGTACAGAAAAATAAAAAAGGCTAACGCAGCAGTTTAAAATTCTAGATGAATTTACAGCTTAGACTAGAATATGCTGGTGTCTGATCGGCCTATGGTGGAGCAGTACGGCAAGAGATAAGGGCTTGCGGCTCGGTGATACTCCTCCATAGATCCCTACCGGAATGGCGTGACGCCTAAATACCGGTGTATATATATATATATATATATATATATATATATATATATATATATATATATATATATATATATATATATATAGTATGCAATATCTAATCCAAAACTTAACGTACTGTATACCTGGCTGGGTCCCCAACAGGGTACATTTTACAGTATTTTTCTGGACTATAAAGCTTGTCTGAGTACAAGGGTATTATTTTCATCGTAAATCAAAGTCAATGAAGGAAATCTTGTGGATTTTGTGAAAATTACGTCTAAGCTTACATAAAACTGAATATGTTATCATTGTTATCAATGTATGTTCTTTAGATGTCCCCTCAGACAATTGTCACGTATCAATAAGATGTTTTATTAGTGAAATTTTTTATTTAAGATTTCTATCCAGGAATTGAAATTTAGATAAAATTGAAATTGAAAATGAAAAAGACAGAAAATATTTTATTTCACGTTCAAATCGTCTATGTATCTATTGATACGTATTTCGCTTTAATAAAGCTCATCAGAATAGTTATTCATAGCCGTTCTTAACGTGAAAAATAAAATTCTCTGTCTTATTAGAAGTAACAATAACATGACTTCGTTATGGACGCAATAGCGACATCTGATAGAAAAATCGGTAAGATAGTTTCGAAACAAATTCAGATTTCTGCTTTAATCTGGGGCCTTCTAAAAATTGCAAGACACGACCAGACGATGATAAAAGATGTTAAAGAAGACATGGGGAATCTAAATCTTTAACATCTTTTATCATCGTCTGGTCGTGTCTTGCAATTTTTAGAAGGCCCCAGATTAAAGCAGAAATCTGAATTTGTTTCGAAACTATCTTACCGATTTTTAGATAAAATTGTTTTACGATATAATTCGCACACATCATAGACTGATTTTCATATACATACATTCAATGCTACATTGATAGGATATAGAATGAGATTTTATATAATTTTTTTACATTTTTATTTTCCAGTTTGTCATTTTATTTCTTTTGGAAACCTATATATATATATATATATATATATATATATATATATATATATATATATATATATATATACATATATGTATATATATTAATACATCATAATTTTTTAATGAATTAACGCATATGTGTTCAATATAGTAATACCAATATTTTATATTACAGTCTCGCAAATCCTTGGGCCCAGTAAGTCAAATAGCTCCCGAAACTACAACAGCAGCTATAGTAGCAGGCACATCAACTAACAAAGATCGCCAAACTCATCAGCAAAATTTAGAAGAAGGTGACGATAAAAGAAAACCGATGAAACACAAATGGGTGCCCCTAGAAATAGATTTGAGCAAACCAAATAAAAACGAACGGAGACGAAACGAACGAGCTGGTGACGAGAGATCGACAGTTAGCGAGGGCGATAAAGATTGGAGAGCTGAAAGGGAGCTCAACGGACACCCACAAAGTGGCCGACATTCCAGATCCAACCCTAGGAATCGCAGCGACAGGCAGCGAGGGGGTAGGAGAGGAGCAAACAATAGACAAAATAACAGAGGACAAAATAACTTAGACTATCTCGATTACCATTCTCACGAATTTCCATCAAAGATTGGAGATTTAGCTGATGGGCAAGCCTTCATGCCATATATGGGAACCTATTATTTCAATAGTAATAGCTATTTAAGTCTAGATGGGCCTACTATCAAGGAATATGTTCGAAATCAAATGTTAGTATATCATTTTTTATTTAATGAATAAACGGCATTGACATATATTTCTTTTTAGCGAATATTACTTCAGCGAGGATAATTTAAATAGAGATTTCTTTTTGAGACGAAAAATGGATTCTGAAGGGTACCTTCCTGTCACTCTGATTGCTTCTTTCCATCGAGTTCAAGCTTTAACAAACAATGTAACTCTGATTGTTGACGCTATTAGTTCATCCGACAAACTTGAGTTGACTGCAGGTTTTAAGGTAAGAAAAATTAATAAAAAAAGATTGAATTTAATCATTTTATAAATTCATGTCTGTTTTCGTTTATGACAGTTTCCTCAATTTTTATTCATGGCAGTTTAACGTTTTGTAACATGGTTAATTCATTTACCTAGAGGACAGTCGCTATCGTAAACAACTTAGGGATACAACAGAAGAGTAGGACAATAAGAAAATGAAAAGATGGAGAATTTTAAGGAAAAAAGAGTATATAGAAGAAAAAAACGACCATTTGAAAATAACAGGTAACTCATGATGAGTTACTATAGCTAACGTGAAGCAAGAAGTATGTAATTGAAGCTCCAGGAAGAAATAACCATAACAATAATGTGTAGTAGATCAAGTAAATTGCTCTTATTTTGAAGTTGAACATAAAAACCAGATTGTTGTGCAATACTTTGTAACAGTGGGGTCTTCTAAAAGCTTTTATTTGACTCTGGTATACCCATAGCTCTTGTATCAAGGCGACGTCGAACCATTTAATAGCAGTCTATAGCTTTTAATAGTAAATTCTGCCGAAGTTGTTGTAGTGCTGAAGGTTTGTCCCTAGGATCCTGGTTGGGGTTATTGAAAAGTATTTGGGGCATAGATAGAGTCCACGACCAGGGTCGCCCCTCTGCTTGTATCCTTATACTTTTATTTGTAGACTCAAAAGAGGTACTAATTTCTAAGTTCTGCTGTGTCGTGCCATCTCTTTGTGTCTCTGTGTCCATTTTATTCTCACGAGTTGGGACGAAAAACTCTCAGACAGCTGTGTGCGCATAACCTCCCAGCTCTATAGGACACAGCTTAGGTAACACTTTTCTCCGAGCACTATGCATCCTCTGAGTACGATGGTATTAAACCTCGATATTAAAGGGCATAGTAGTCACATTACAATTCTCGCTGTATGATGAGTCATTTTTAGTAAGATTGTCTGGTGATTTGCTGATTGGGCACGGTTTTTCTTTTCGACTTTTATCTTTGTTGTGTATTCTGGTGTTTTTTAATCACATATATGTGTTTTCATTCGGATTTTGCACAATACTAATTTATGATCCTATTTCTGCTAATGTTAGTGCTCTTACATCCAAGATTTGAGAGGGCTGTAACTCTCTATTCGACATAATATAGTCTATCATAAATATTTGTCCTCTACTGTTTTCAAAAGTGTATTTGTATTTTTCTTTTATGCTTATGAAAACTAATAGTCTAATTTTGTTAACTATTATAAGTATTAGTTTTTATAAGTAAGCTTCCGTTCAACTATCTATAGACTTGCTTTTATAATTGATATTTTTCTTAATCTGTTTAGGTGAGACCGAAGAAAGATCCATTGAGATGGCCTATCTTGGATGAAAATAACGAGCAAACGGAGGAAATCCTTGCCAAAGTAGTTCCACCCCCTCCATTGCCTAAAACTCTTAGAGAAAGACAGCTTGATAACTTAAATCCTGATGTAGCTGAATTTATTCCTTCTGATCTAGAACAAAAGAAACAAAAATTCAACACTTTAGTTAACGGAAACCAGGATTCCTTAAAAGAAAAACCGAAAGAAAAGAATGAAGATGAAGAAAACTGGAGGGAGGTCAAGAGAAAAAATAAAGAAAATAAGGTCAAAAAAGAGTCGAAGGTCAAGTCTTTTGAGAGAGAAGAGCTCGATTTTCATTTTGATGAAGAGTTAGATCAAGAAGTGCCAACTGGACGACAAAACACATTTAATGAATGGTAAGAGAATATGTTTTAGTTTAATTATCCAGTTTTGTTAGTTCTGTTGTGATTTTAAATGGGTATAATTATAATCATAATTGATATTATCATTATGTTTGCCTTTATCTGTATGTGCGGTTGGCTTACGTAACTCATTTCTCCATAATTTTCTATGTTAATGAAATCAATGTGTTAGAGAGAGAAGTACCTTTTAGGTAAATAAGAATGAGAACGTTTTATGTCAAATGTCACGTGTAGACTCATCCATTAAAGAAGAAAACAGGGGAGGAAATAACAAAGACGTTTGCGGATATATGAAATCTTAATGGCAAATTACTGACACCGACTAGAGGATAATAGTTGAACCTCAAAAATAATTTGTAAATTAATTTAAAAATGATGAATTACTGGGAGCGGGGCGTGAGACATCAACATGTATCGTACTTACCTAAAAGGTACTTCTCTCTCTGACACATTAATTTCCTTATATCTGTAGTGGTACACACGTACATAGATTATCTACTTAGATCCTTTTGTTGGTAAAATAAAGATTTATCCATTTTGAAGTAACTGAAAAAATAATTACAAATCTCTTACTCATTTTTGAAGAATTCGTTCTTACTAATCTTATTTACTGTCTTATTTAGGCCACCAGAAGATGACTCAGATGAACTGAGTGACAGAGATGTCAATAAATTGTTAATAGTAACACAAAACACAACTTCCTCAAGAGCACCTAAACATGAAGGATATGATCGGACCGGTGATTGGACTACTCGAGTTAAAATGAGTCAAGATCTCATTCAGGCTATAAACGATGGACTTTTTTATTACGAAGAGGACTTATGGACTGATCAAGATTATGTAAGTATCTAAAACAATTTAATACGTTTATGTAAATTTTGTAGTACGGCTCCACTAAATGGAAAATCCCTGTCCCAAGCTAATTTTATGTAATCAATGTTAAGTTTTTTGTATCAATAACGATATATTATTAGGTATTCTTGGCACGTTAGCATATTTAGTAATTTTATAGTGGAATATTTAAATAAACGAACCTTAAACACCTCAAAACACAGTCCCCTGGTACGTCTCTTTTCCAGAATTAAAAGTCTTGTTATAAGTGTTTATTTTTTTTGTCATTAATAACTGAATAAAGAATATACAAATACATAATAAAAACTGGTAAGCATTTTGAGACACCATTATATTTTTAAAATAAAATTTTAATCAAAATATTTATGTGCATGTCCTCAAATTATTAAAACAGTCCTGTTCACGATACACAAATACCGGTATGCTATTGCGCACTCTAGCTCTATCTCTCGCACTGTGTGACGTCACGTGCGAAGCAAAGTTTCTATTAGAACACTAACGCTATAACAAATATATAAACAATCAAATATATATTATTTGGCACTTGATATAAGATGTGTAGTTTACAATGTTTTTATTTTTCTTGGGTATAGGTTTTCTGATTGGTTATTGGAAAATAAAACAACTTTTTTCGACGTTTTTCTAAATAAAGTGTGTATATTCATAATAATGTAGGAATATAATAATCTTTTCAATTCATAAGCATTAATAAAATTAATTCTATTTTATACATATTTCGATGGTCAAATTGATTACTGGAATATTTCCAAAATAGTGTAATTTGAACAAAGTATGTAGAATATTTAAATATTAAAACACTTTCTGGATTACTTAATTAACATTTAAAATTAGAGAAAATTATTTTAAATGAATGTGTTACAAAATATCTTCGAACTTCGACTTGCATTTTCCAACATTAGCTTAATTTACAATGTTCCAGTAATGAATCCGGCCGACAATTCATAATAAAGATTTATTGAATATTTTATACTATGTACATTATTAAAATTTATTTCTTGAATTTAAAGAAGTTCTTCGTTTGGGTACAAAAGAGAACCTCTAGAGACTGTCTGTAGCCAATCGGGTTCCGTATATGTCTCATAATTTTGTAGGGTTTCCTAAACTATATTTATACTTGAATTTGTATGCAACAAAACTAGCAACATACTTCAAAGAGTCCCGATAAATTTTTTCTTTCACCTCATAATTGCCTGCCACTTTCAAAATGTCATCGTCAATTATATGATTCTCCTTCAAGTTTTGAACTTCTATAAATGTATTTTGAAGTATTTTGTCCTCTTCAGACTGACATTATTTCGAACCTTCAGTTTTTTTTACCAAATTAGACAGCATTTTTTATGTCAAGCAAATATCTTCTGAAACCGAAATATCGCTTGGTAATTGAGGACTTTCTATTGAGCTGTTAGTTTCAATAGTATTGAGACATTCTGTAAAGATGTAAGAATGTTGTCCTTAAATAAATAAAAAATATACCATCTTAATCTATATATATTTAAAATCTATTGGCGAAGAATGATCATTTGCACCACCCATTCCTCGAATATAAGAAAAAAAGTTCTCTAGCACGTCCTGATTCAACCTCGAAGTTAAAATATAGTTAACGTTGTATTTTGCTTGTAGGTAAGGAAGTAACTCTTTCAGAGTTCTATTAGTAGACAATATTCCTTTTTAAAATG
Organism: Diabrotica undecimpunctata; assembly: GCF_040954645.1. Lineage (NCBI taxonomy): Eukaryota > Metazoa > Arthropoda > Insecta > Coleoptera > Chrysomelidae > Diabrotica > Diabrotica undecimpunctata. Next base: position 58,612,063 of record NC_092812.1, read on the forward strand.
GAATAATTCCTTTCTGTTTACCAACCCGCATTGAATTGACCATTTCTGACGTTTTATCCAGTAGACGTGCCTGCTTATCTAAATCTGTACCATATGCATTTCGTATTCCAGTAACTATCTTTTGGCATAAGTCCATTTTCTCCAACATAACTAATAGCTTTTGCTACAGAATTTGACAATAATTGAACTGCAGGTGTCACTCTTTGCCTCATAGAATCTTTTAAACAGAGATGATGTAGTGTCAATTTATGCGCAATTGTCAATTCTGAAAAGAAAGATACTGCGGACAATCTATGGGCCTTGCAGAGAAGAGACAACAGGAGAATGGAGAAAAAGACACAATGATTAACTCCAGACAGTATATGGAGATGAAAACATAGTACGCTACATTAAGCAAACCGAATAAGATGGGCGGGCCACGTACTAAGATCGAGTGACGAAAGACACCTGAACGCCACATTTTGGGAAAGGCCCGATGGCAGAAGGTCAGTTGCACTCCCAAGAAAGAGATGGAAGGAAGGAAGATTTATCACAGCGGTGATTAATAAAACAATTTTTGTCATATCCAACACTCAGCTGAGACCAAAGGGCAGTATTTTCAATACCCATGTCACTAGGGATATTATAATTTTTACAATTAGCTACGGCACAACCCGGCATATTTGTCGATAATACATAAAATTGAACTAAACAGACTATACACTAGAAAAACAGATCGAAATGAGAGGCTTTGTAAAAACAATTCGGCTACCGAACACCGTAGTACCCTGTATTGTTGCTTTGCAGTTAACGTCATGCGCGTCGGAGTACTCATTTCTATTCCTTGAGTGGCATACCGGTATTTGTGTATCGTGGTGCTGCTGAGTAAAATTTTGTTTTGGTGCGGGGCATTAAGATAGTGAAACGTGAAACGGAACTCAATCGGTGTGAAGTTTGTTACATCGTGGAACTAAGCGGGCAACCACTATTTTGTTTAATGATACTACTGAATCTGCTGATGAACCCCGCGTCTCAGCCTTTAGTGAAAACAGTCCCTTGGTAACCTTTTTTTTACTATTTTAAGAGTTTTAATAACGACAATTTATTTAAAATAATTGATTATCTAGTATGTTGTGAGCTGTTTCTTTAACTCTTTTAAGGTTTTAGATTTTAGCCTGTCCGTTTAGATTTTTTTTGACAGTTACTTCTCAACGGTACTATTAAGTCCGCCTTATTTTAATTGTCATAAATTTGTACAATAAGCTAAAAGCGTTGTTTATTGCGACGATCCTTTAGAGTACCTACAAATCTTATTGTGTATTTAAAACGAAATCGTTTCAATAACATTCGAAGTTTTAAACATCACCTGAAAACAATGGTTGTGAGTTCAGGTTTATGTGATAAGTATTATAAAATTTATTTAAACAAATCGTAAAATTAGAATCAGACTATTATTCACAATCAATGTTTGTAGTTCTTAGAACTAATAAACAATAAAAAATTTACTGTAATCGGTTTGTTTTGATTTATATTTATGTTTTTTTGTATTTTGAACTGATCCTAAAAGTACTGGCGAGAAAACTAACGATCGTATATTTACGGTTGTTGTCGCAGTCATGGCAAAGAATAAATGGATTTCAAAAAAATATTTAACCGCTAACGAGCTAAGGCGACGAGTTTAATTCTTTTGATTTGATTCCATTAGATAATGATCAAAACACTGACATCTAGGATTTTGAAGAAGACGAAGAAGGGATTTTAATTACCGACTTTATTTATTAGGTTCGCAAACAGAAATCATAGAAACTAATAGTATAGTAGGAGATATACTTCAGAATGAGGAAAACATACAAGGTGAAGAGGAAACAGATGACGAAGAACAAATAATAGAAACTGAATTAGCAGTGAAAAAACTTGAAGAAAGTTGAAACTAAAAGTAAAAGAAGATTTAGATCTTAGCATATATAACCAACCTGATGGAATTAATGACAACGAATTCATAGAATGTAACACTTCTCTTAGTGTTTATTTGAAAATGTTAGGTCCTGCTATAGAAAAAATTGTTTTTCTGTCCAACTTATACTCTACTCAACACAGTAAGGCATTAAATCTAACGACTGACGAGTTTCTGTGTTTTGTTGGAATAAATTTTTTGATGGGTTATCCTCAGCTGCCCAGTATTAAATCTTATTGGAGCAGCAGTAGAGATCTCAACGTTCCTCTAGTTAGTGAGTCTATGTTCAGACACAAATTTCAGGAGATTTTCTTAAATTTGCATTTGAATGATAACATTTTACTATCCAAGGAAAACAAGGATAAATTATATAAAGTACTGCCTTTGATGGAAAATTTAAACAGTCAGTTTGGATTATTGTACTATGGAACTCGGGAACTATCTGTTAATGAGTCTATTGTCAAATTCAAAGACAGAAGCAGCCTCAAACAATATAACCCAATGAAGCCAGTAAAACGGGGATATAAACTCTGGTGTCTCTCTGATCAGTACGGATTTATAAAAAAGTTAGACACTTATCAGGAGAAAAATGAAGTCGTAGCAGCAAAATACTTGTCTTTGCACTTTAGGCGAAAGAGTTATATTGTCATTAACAGAAGAGGAACCCCACAAGAAAAAATTCTTTATTTTAATAATTACTACACTACACTAAACTTACTGGAAGTTTTGTAAGGTTTTGAGAGGTTTACCAAAAACAATGAAAGTAGACAAAATGTTAAAACGAGGAGATGCTGATATTATGGTTTCTAACATTGATATAACATTCTATAAATGGAAAGATAATCGTGTAGTATGCCTTGCGTCAAACTTCCATAGTACCAATGAAGTTACCATTCAAAGAAAGGAAAAAACTGACAAAAAGTGTAATATAACAGCCCACTTTGCAATAGAAGATTATAATAAGTATATGAGTGGGGTTGATCATGCAGATCGACTCAGATTCCGCTACACTATAGATATAAATGGTGGCATGTAGTGTCAAAACACTTTTTAGACTTGGAAGAGTGTACCAGTGGTTAAACAACATTTCAACGAGAGATGGCCATGGGTACTCTGCATAAGCAGAGTATAGGCTACTTGGGCCAGACGGTCAAAGTTCAAATCTGACGCCACTGGCGCCTATGTCGGTAAGCATTGGATCTGCATTATCGGCCAACGCGTAACTTAGCACATTTTCAAGTCTTAGTCAAGACCGGAACCATTTGTCAACTGGCAGCCGACGTATAACAGGTGTGGAAGTAAATACATTGATATACAGGGTGTCAAAAAATTCTTTTGTGACATTTTTAGCTTGGTGAGGGTAAAACGGCTCGTCGAATCGTGATGTAAGAGGCCTCGTTGGTGGGAGTGTACTGTGGTATTCGGTGAACGTATACCAATAGACTTCCATTCCATTATGTGAATTTTTAGATAAGCGAATATTGTACTAGATTTGCAGTGTATTCAACAAATGGAAAGGTGTTTTTAATCCAGCTGGTAAAGGAAAATAATATTGTAGAGAATAAAAGGACAGACGATGCTTCCTTAATGAAAAAAGAAGGCTTGGGAGTACATTACAAGCATGTATATATAACTGCCAGCCTGAGGTAGATATATTAAGGACTTCAGAACAGCTACAAAAATTGTGAAACAAATTGTAACAGGGGTAAAATAATACTTTTAAATATTCAATGTTACTGGGGGATATTCCTTTACGCGCAAGAGGAGTTATGATATGTCGACAAGATGGCGCACCCTCACATAATAGTGGTATTTTAATCAATCTCCCTTTCCACATTTCCAAACAGATGGATTGGAACTAATGGACCTGCTCGATGGCCTCCAAGATCGCCTGAGCTATCATGCTTAGATTTTTTTGTGTGGGTCTATTGGAAAGGAATTGTTTATAACGAAGAACCTACAGTTGTAGACGATACACGTACCTTGATTACGCACCAAAAAACAAAATTTGACTCCCCGCGGTTTTTAAATTTTAACAGGGGACTGTTTGAATAATTTGACAACATCTGCACATAGATATTTTTATTAAAATTTTATTTTAAAAATATAATGGTGATGTCTAAAGATGCTTACCAGTTTTTTTATGTATTTGGATATTTTTTATTCAGATATTAACGACAAAAAAATAAATATAACAAGATTTTTAATTCTGGAAAAGGGACATACCAGGGGACTGTGTTTTGAGTTGTTTGAGGTTTATTTATTTAAATATTCCGTTACAAAATTGCAGATTCCTAACTTAAGCCACTTTATATCTAGAGTCCTCTACAACATTGTGGTTTTTATTTACTTCATCAAACTACTACATGAGGAAAACTTTAAATTGAAGCTACTTTTTTAGCTGAACTCTTATTAGAGACTATTATTTTTTATAGGAAAGAAGCTCACTTGAGAGTTACAAGACTGTCACCGTTATTAGCCAAGAAGATTTTAGGAAAATGGCTCCACCTGCTCCAAAGAAACAAAATCCACAATTACCACCTCCACCACCTCCACTGGTATGTATCATCACGTAATACATTAAATAATAGCTTACTTAATAAGTGCTTAAACACACTAAATGTTTTTTATTAGGTTGATAGTCCTTCAAAACAACAGCAATCGGTTAACGCTATAAACAACAATAGGAAACCAAATACTACACCAAGTAGAAACGTTCCAAGGTTCTATGCCGTCGTTAAAGATGACCGACCTGATCCTAGTACTCCAAGGAAACGGAAAACTAGACATTCAAGCAATCCTCCAGTCGAGCAGCATGTTGGATGGATCATGGATGTCAGAGAACATCGACTTCGTACTACATCAACTGGGTAAATATATTTTATACAAAATTCCGAGATCATTTCTCTCATCGCAGTCTCACAGCGCACTAATATTATATTAAAATATACATATTTACAGAAGCAGCTATGGTACAAGCCCTAATGATGCCCATTTGGGTACAAGTTGTGGAAGCTATGGTAGCGTACCCCAGGCTCTTCCATCTTTCCAACATCCATCACATGCTCTGTTAAAGGACAATAACTTCACACAACAAGCTTATCACAAATTCAGACAGAAGTGCTTGAAAGGTAAGCAGGTTTATATTTATACACTTTGCTTTAGTTAACAGTTTTATCCTTTCAGAACGCAAACGATTTGGTATTGGACAATCTAATGAAATGAATACACTCTTCCGTTTCTGGTCATTCTTTCTCAGAGAGAACTTTAATCGCACAATGTACAATGAATTTAAGAGTCTTGCTCTTGAAGATGCAGAACAAGGCTATCGCTATGGCCTGGAGTGTCTATTCCGCTTTTTCTCTTATGGATTAGAAGTTAAATTCAGACCACATTTGTATGAAGACTTTCAACAAGAAACAGTCAGGGATTACGAGAATGGTCAACTGTATGGATTGGAAAAATTCTGGGCTTTCTTAAAATACTACAAGCACGGCAGCCATCTTACTGTTACTCCTACTTTGAAAAAACACCTCTCCAAGTTCAAAACTATCGAAGATTTTAGAGTAGTAGAGGTAAGTAATAAATATGAAATATCTGATATTTGGCTTTAATAAAAAACCAAAGCTTTGCAAACGTTGTCCAGAGGAATAAAAGTCATATACTTCAAAATAAAAGGGAAAATCCCAGTGGTTGACTGTATACCATAGTTTAAAAAAACTTACAAAGAAGTAAAGACTTTAATTTTATCGACTTTAATATTAAAATTTTTAAAATGTATTCAAAAGGATTACAAATATCTTCAAAACGTTTTCTGCCCAGTCGGCCCATCATCAGTGAAACCTAGAAGTATATTTCCACTTTAAAATGACAAACATGAGGTAAAATTTTGACTATTAAATTACTAAACATGTGGAAAATACTTACATCTTGAAAGTAATTTAAACTAGCTACCAATCTAGGTGTAAAAACCTTTTTATCGTTTACTCGTCATCGCTTACCGAATATATCCAGTATAAGAATTAATATACATAATATATGTATATATATATATATATATATATATATATATATATATATATATATATATAATCTAAGTATACCTGTCCATAAACTTAAATCTGCACCTACTGAAAATCTATTAGCCGAATTTCGGTTTCACTTATGATGGTCTGACTGGACCGAAAACGTTATGGGGATATTTTTAATCCTTTTGGATACATTTTAAATATTCTAATAATAAAAAATATACCATCATATATCAAAAGTCTTTACTTCTTTGTAAGTTTTTTCATATATACTTACTAGCCTAACCTCCTTTCTTCTTAAAAATGTAGAAAACATACTAAACGCATACAACGACATCTCGACTCGCTGTAGACATGTAAATGGAAGAACAAGTAAAACCAGGCAACCAGTAAAACAGTGAGGCGCGTTTTGTAAATAGATACCAGATTCTGAAATGCAACTTTTTTTAGTAATAGAGCAAAGTTACCCCGATTTACGATAATTGTTTTAAAGTATCACTGACTATTATCTTCTACTCTTACATTCACGTTATGTAACATAATATTAGAGATATTCATAAGGTTTTTGGTTTATTACAAACTAACAGTTTAATTTTTGTTTTTTCAGCCAAGGATTGATGAGATTTTGAAATCACACCACGGCAAAGGAAACCAATACAAACAAAATAAAAGGAATAGAAGTGTTTCCGAAAGTCAGTCAGCAATGTCCAACAGCGCCCGTGACCGACGTCCATCTCAGAGCTACCAGAGGTACACAAAAATAATTTTCTTACACACTAATTTTGATTCGTGTGAGTAGTATAATTCATTTAAAGTTTCCTCTCATCGTTATCATCAGTGTTGACAAGCTTTTAGAGAGTCTAGACCTTTACAAGTCTTCTGCTAGTTTTTTCGCAGCAATATTCTTTCCACCGAACTTCGGTTTGTATATGAGTGCGTATTAATACAGAAAAGGAAACTTACAGAAAACAACAAAAAACTGTTTTTTTTAATGCTTTAAGAGGTACTTTCATTTGGAATTTTAATTAATTTGACGTGTCTGCTGTAAAAAAGATAATGGAGTTGCAGAGATACCAATCCAATGCTATGATGCTCTTTACCTTTCATTTTTTACTTGAACTTCTGGAGACCCAAAACTTAAAAATTACAATCCTAAGTTATAGTCACGGTATTTTTCACTCCTAGCGGGGTGGTTGCCACTGTTGGGGTTTCTCTTTGTTGTGGAATGTCAATCTGTATTGATCTTTCTTGGTTTTGTGAGTTGGCTTCCTCTGCAATCTCTTTTAGTTCATTTTGAATATTTATTCTAATACGTTTATTTTATTGTTTTATTACTTATTTTAAGTACTAAATATTCATTAGATACATTAATGGTACAGTCGGTAACCTCCCACTACCTATTTGTTTCTTAAAAATGAATTTTTAAGACATGTAGTTTCATCAGTAAAGATACTAATGACCCTAGACCCAGATTACTGACCCGTATAGTGATCCAAACTGATTGGTCCGAGCCTTTAAAAAGGTCAGTGTTTCCCACGACTAAAATAAATCTTTTCCATTGTTGGATTCCACTCATGAATCCAATTTTTATCAACATTTCTATAAATTTATTTCGTGCTTATACTTCATCCATTATTTTTAAATACTCGTAATACCTCAAACTTAGATTTTGAGGACATCTATTTCTGCTTTGGTAGTGTCTTAAGAATTTATGTCAACCAAACAGAGCAGTATGATTTTAATATTGTAGTTTTAACAAATTCATATAATAATCATTGGTCTGTTTTATTTTGCAGGAATGAAAATATGCAACATCAAACTGGAACCAGCGCTCCCGCCGATTCAGGATTTAAATATGCCAGATCTCGTACTCATTCATTTGGTTCCGGACGTATTCGTAATAATAGTACTCGCCAACGTACTGAATCATGGAGGCAGAAAGATGTTAGAGAATGAGTCTGTGGTCTCTTCATTGTTTCTTATGAATATAAGGTTAGTTTTTCAATATTATTTTAAAATAAAAACTTTTTTGATTAAATTGATGATTTCTCTTACATTGCTCGACCTGTGTTATTACCAGACTTATAAGTTGTTATACCGTATGGGATACTCGGGAGTACACAGTAATTTGAAAGAATGTTAATACCTTTACCAAATATATCGTGGCATAGATATGACTTTTATATGACTTCATAAGGGAAACTTCCGAACAATTGCTACCCCCCTTTTTCAAAGTCTCTATTTAATTTCTAAAGTAATGTTGGATATCTATCTATCTATCTAGAATAATTTTTGCAACTAAATTCCTTTTCTAAAACCACTCAACTACACATTTGTATTTTAACTGCTTTTAAGATCCATTAATTTTTTACATAAATTCCATACCCCTTTTAAGGATTATATTTACTCACTGTATTGCCGAATAGTTTTGATGCCGATTGACAGTACGACAGTGCTGACAGATGTCACTAGCTCTGGTCCCAATTTTTCTCTTCAAAATGGTACTCCTAGATCAATTTCACTTTTTGGATTTTTTTGATAACCCATTATTAAATGGTTTTAAATAGTAATTATATAGTTTGGGATGTTCTATACATTTCGGTGATTCATTTTTATTAAAATATGTTGCAATAAAAGTGTTAGAAGCAATAACCTTTTCATATCTTGAAATCGTCTTTCTTAAAATCCTATATGACGTCACAATTAATAACTCACTGAAAGAAGGGTTTGGTTTGAACTTAAGAAGGATTTTTAATGACAAAGCGGTAACGTTGGTTACGTCATTACCACACATAAGTTGATAATTATAAATTAAAATATGTATTATTAGGATTTTATTAACATATCACCAGTTTTATGTAATTCATCTTTATTTCATGGGGTAATTTGAGAGTTAAATATAAATATGTATTTATTTGTTGATTTGTTCTTCATAGTATGTTCTATAATATTTCAATTAACTTATTTTGTTTCAGGCTATTTTAAATAAATCTGGAAATCAACGCCTAAAGATTAACCAGATGTGATCCACCACTATTTAGATTATCTTTATCATAATTGAAGGTTTGATTTCCAAAAACATAAAAATTAATTTGGGTACTTTAAGAACACTATTGTAAAAAGCGTTAGCTTTTAAACGTGTGTTATTGGTGCCATTACCGAAAATATTTTACAATTTTATAATTTTTCGTACTTTTCTAGTAACACCATTATGAGTAGAGTGAAATCAAACAGAAAAACTGAACTTCAGTGGCTCTAGAATCGTATCGGTTTGTGAAACTCATTAGTACCTATATTTGATTGTAGCTAAAATGACTAAAAATGATCTTTGAAAAAACTCGTTTGTGTAAATAATTTTTACTTTTCGAAAATGTTCATTTGTGCTTTTATTCATTTGATTTCACTTATAATTTGTAATTTTAATAACATCTAATTTGTACATACATTGTCTACGTGAACGGAAAGCGATTTTATTACAATGTAATTGTGCTGCAATTGTACCGATGTTTTTGAAAATACCCAAATTTTATTCACACACAAAATGTTCATACAATGTGTTCATATATTTACAACTACAACAGCTTGTTTTTATTGAGGGAACTTCTACATGTGACTCACATTTCGACTTATTCTGACTTAGTGAATCGCTCACCTTATATAATAATAACAACCACTATGACTATATTATATAAAACATGTAAAATTTTAGTTAACAGTTCATAACCGTTTATTCTTAGTCTTAAAGGTTTGTGATTTACAAGAGAAATTAATTAGTCGTTAAAATTTTAATGTAGTGGTTATGTCAAAATTTTTGCGATACTTTATTTAGATAGGTTATAAAATAGATACTTGGTTAAAATATTAGTTGCTCAAAATATCTGGCCAATACTTATTAACCCTTTCCAGGCACCACGCTGGTTTTGAAACATTTTGCTGCACTGACATTTTGCGTTAGATAGAAGAATGAGATATTTCTGTGAGTGAAAATGAGCACCATTGGGGTTTTGACAAATACATTCTGTGTTTTTCGTACTTGAATTAACCGAACAAATGCTTTTTGTTATTCGAATGCAATGATTTCTACACTTTGACGCAAATAATTAATAATTTAAACAATAAACTGTGTTGCAGGTAAACAACAATCGAAAATGCTCTAAAACTGCTATTTGTTACAGTAACATTTTGTCGTTGATACAAATAATGATAGCCAGGTTTTTAACGGGTAGCTCTGTTCTTAATAAATAACAAAATAAAATCGGTTTCTTTCGTACCATCAACAAAAAAAAATACAGTTAATGTCAAAAAATCAAATGAAAATACGATGCGATAGTATACACACACTAAGGAGAAGGAATAATCCGGGTTAGAGGTGGACGGATCGAACAACACTCGATTCGGAAGAAGCGGGAAGTGACTAATCAACACTTAGTCACGGAACGGTTCGGTCTCAGATCAACATTCTAGCAGAAGCGGTTGGCCTTCGATACTCTAGGACCAGTGGAGTTGTTCCCAGATCAATACTCTGATAGAACTCGCAGTGTTGGCCTTTGGTCAATACCCAAAGCCCCGGTGGAGTTCCTACCAGCTCAGTGCTCTGGCGAAACTCGATTCTCTTTTGCGGCGGCGTTTGTTTTATACCGTCGCTGCTGTCCCATCTCCAGTGCTCATCGGTGGAAAGCGGTGGGAGTGCTTATGTATGGAGCGGTGGCAAGTTGACGGCGACCGCTGGGGATAACATCGTTACACGTTATATTATAAAACACATACAATCACAATATCCTAATTAACATTCTTAGTACTGTATCTATCTGTCTCACCTCATTGTGTGTGAAGTGTATCTATTGTCTTTTTCCTCTTTTGTATGCCCATGGTCAACAGAAAACTTCCAAATGTGCAAGCAATTTGTTAATGTAGTAGTAAAAAAATTCAGAGATCGAAAAAGTCTACAACATCGAAAATATACTTATATACAATTAACCAAATAAGCTCATAAAAGATATAAAGTAGAATGTCCCTAATCCGGCGCTATAAAAAACCAGAGGGTGTCGGATTGTTTGGATTACTGGATTGTATGTAAAAATTCATAAGCAATACATAAAGCATTTGTGTTCATGTTCTACATTTTTTTTATAGCTGCAACATATATCGCATTTAACTAGTTACATACATAGTTTGAAATAATCCTTAATTGAGAGGGTGGTTTTAGTCGTTAGGCAGGATAACAGGAAGGCATCCGTTTGCAGGACCTTCTTCTAGGTGGAAATGGGCTCGGATGTACTCCTCTACCCTGAATCCACACACGCCAGCCATCTGTAGGGATGGGTTAACCTGGAACGGTTTTTAGAAATTTCCACCCACAAAAAAAGCAGACTGGCGACTGTTTTTGGAAACTCTGGGATTTTTAGCTTTACCAATCACTAACAAATCCAATTTGTGTGTTCCAGTAGTACTTGAACACGGCATAACTGTAGAAACGTTGTACGGAAATATCTGACGAAATTTTATGTGAAACGATTATATTTGCCGTTTGTTGAAAAGGGTTAAAATAACTGATCTATTTTGAAAATGATTCTTGTAGTCCAAAATGCAGTGAAATCTAGTCATTTTTTATATTTCTTTATGGACGAATAATAATTTTTGAAATTTGATATTTTTTAGTGGATTGATATTCAGTAACTTTGACCATAGTTTCTGTTGAAATATTTTATTTTGTAATAAAGAAAATATATCAAAAATGATCATTAAATATGTACTCTTCAAAATAGTTTCTTAGGAATGTACGTACTATTATATCAATTTTTTCTAATAAGTTTATGTAATTTTTATATTTTGACAAATTGTTTAAAATTATATACATTTTTTGATTTTAATTAGTTATATTACAGTATCGCTCTATATACTTAAATTTAGATTCCTTTTTATTAAAATGTACAATTTGATTCCGTTATACAGTGGGTAATCAAATTATGTCACTCCATAAAATGTTACTTTTTGTTTAATAATGGTATTTAATTGAGCTATAAAACATATTTTTTTGCTTAATGCTATTCTACTGTGATTTAGAACCTTATAAAGTTTACAAATATTAAACAAGAATCGAGTAGTTACATGAAAACACTTAAAATTATGCCTTAAACCCAACACTTGGTAGTGTCACACCCTTTGTAGAAATGGAATGTAGAATTTTGTTGAATTGTAACAGTTTTGGCTTGTGACATGCATAAACGTGAAAGTCTTATTTGGTAATCATTCCTGGACCTGGGAAGTATTTTTGTTTGCAGTACTCTCATGTACTGGTCCTGCCGCTTTGTTCCTTCGACAATCTAGAGCCTACCAGTTCCTTGACTGCTGGTGGTAGACCACACCATGATGCTCAGGGCGTGCTTTGCCGTCCTTACAATACAATCCGCGCTCTATCCATGAGGATCTGCGCAGTAGATTCGTCCGAAAAACAAACCTAGATATTATTATTTTGGAATCATGGACAAATTGATCAACTGTAAACTACATAAAAGAAAAACAATATTAAGTAATGTTATTTACCTGATTCCAATCATCAATGGTCCTACCTTTATGATTTTTAGCTCATTCAAACCTTTTTTCTTCATGGCTGGTGTGAGTAGCGGCTGTTTTCTGTTTGCCAAGACAATATCTCGATTTTTTCTTGCATCTCGTGTGGTTGTAATTTTTTTTCACATTTTTGTTTCAAATGTAAATTTTCGTCAAGTTTTTCTGTATACGACGCACAGTTGCCCTTGAAACTTTAGAAATTGATGCTATTTTTCTCTTGGAGTGATTAGTATTCAATAATCAAAGTTTTGGTGGAATGTCTTTGACTTTTCCCATGATGTTCTGGTACCAGTGGTGTAAGTAACATGGAATGTAGTGCTAAATTCACAAAAAATAATAAAATAAAGAATATAAAATCTTATGCACAATAGTTGCAAGCTAGGCTGGAAATCACTGACAAACAATGGCATCTGAGTCACGTATTGTCATGCCCGCTGTGTTTCCACTGTTGCCAGACTATTTATTGTACTTTCTTAAAGTGTTACAAAGATAATCAAATAAAAACAAATGCATTAATATATTATGCAGCTCAATTATATACCCTTTTCCTAAAAAAAAAATTATTTTACCAGGTGGCTCTGATAATTTGATCACCTCACTGTATTTACTTCTGCCACTTTAGAATATACCATGACATATCAGGTGAAGCTTGTCTTTGCAAGCGAGCGATCAAATCTCGAGATGTGAGACTTTTCTGCCGTTCCCTGTTAGTTAGAATTTGTATTTTTAGTTAGTAGTCAGCTGTTATTTTTGTTTTTCGGTTCTTTTTCTTTTTGTGTACTCAGTGAATCAAAATCATTATTATACCTTCTCACGTATTTTGAAGATTATTTGAGTTGTTTTAATGACGTTATTTTTGTTTTTGAGTAATTTATGTTTATGACTACATTGTTATTTTATTGTAATTGATTTGTTATTTAGCTCATTATTACAAAGGACGCTCCTAAACCAGGAGAGACCTTTTTATCGTTTAGTTTGCTTTATTGATTGATTTCTTTGCCCTTAATAGTAGCAAACTTTAATCCACCAAGAATTGAGAAAGTTTGCAAAAAGTTGGTTTTAAAAAATAATTTAAATGATCTTCAAGGCCATTTAAAAATCTGAACGTGTGCATATAAAGTATAGTATAATTGAATGGGAAGAAAACTGTACATTATTAGACAATTCAGGTAATTTATAAAATCAAATATTGTAACTGCATTATGTAAAATACCCACTCTGCCACCGCACGAGCAGTTTTAAAATTATTGTAACATATAGATATATAAAATAGCTAGTTGTATTGGAAAATGTGTACACTAAAATGCTAGTTACCTTTTTTTCGACAAAATTATGTACCATCTCAAGATTTTCCTTTATACAGCCAGCAATAAATATCTGATTTCCTAACACAGAGTATTGTGTAGCAGGAAATTTTGTTTAAACATAAGGTTGCCAGGTATAAGGATGTGTTGTGAATGTTAAAAATTTTAGCTTTTTATATTAATTGTACTGGGCTTTCCGATAGAAAGTATTTTGCTCAATAAATCAATATTTGTCATTGGCGATCATAAAGACTAAACGGAAATGATAAATTATCATCCACGTTTGGACAATGTCATTAGTGCACCATTTATGATTATTACCTAATATTTGCTATACTTCTTTATGATTGCATCGCAGATGATAGTTAGCATCAGTAATCCAGATACTCAACGTCTCCACGGACGAAAGTTCTCGTTATCGTTAGTAGTTATCACCTCTGGATATGTTGAGTACGTGAATTATTATGCATAACGCGCATAATGTGGATATAGCGAAATGATAAGCCAAACTTATAAAAGCGTTCCAACCATTTTCACATGCGTTAAATAATATTAATTATTCTGTGTCATTAAAAATTTATTTTTACCTTATAATAAAAATATTGTATAAATTAAATTCTAGTATTGACTTCTACATATAAGAATAATAGTTACAATGCTTCATTTCATTTAAAGTATCTCTCTACTTACAAAAGTACTTTCATTCTTATAAAAATATTCCTAGTTTTTTCATTACCCACTGTTTTTACAAAATTTTCAGCACTAAAGGAACGTAAATAGCTTTTTCTTTGTTTTAAATTTCATGTTTCTTTTTTTTTTGTTTTAAGATACTCTATTATGTTTTATTATTAGTTTTAGTCCCCGTGGTCCAGTTGCAGACCAAAGGGGCTTTATAGTTATCTGTTAAAAAACTATTTTTAATTTTGTGTGTTAGCATAAAATTATTTATATAATCATAAAATAATTTTTTGCCCGATCAATACAGAAATGGCCGGTGGATTCAAACTAAGACTTTATAATACAAAAGTGGCTGTTTACACAAAAATTATTAAAAGTTATCTTTATTTTCACTTTTTATACTTCACTTTTTATACTGTTAAAACTTTAATTGTAGTTTTTTTATTTTTATCACCGATAACCATTCTGTTTTTTCCACAAATCTTTATATTAACTATATTTTAGATTGATTGTTATATTATGTTAAATAATTTTTTGTTACCAACACTTTGGGCTATTAAAGTCGATACGTAATACGGGGGCATGGAACTGTCGAACCTTTCCAAAAAAAGTCTAAAAACGCTTTAAATAAATATGTTTTGGCAACTTTAAATTAATTTTTTTACTGGCGTTGGTTGTTTATATAGCCTTATTAGGCATTTACCCAAATTTTCATTCAGACTACATTTAAAATATATATTAAATATCCACTGAAATGTAATATACATGTTTTTAGGAAAATACTTGTTGGTAAATGCTGCCAAAATTTAACAAACTTAAAGAAAACGGTGAAATAGAATAGAAAGATTTTTACGTGGGTTTAAGACGTTTATTTGGAAAGGCTCGTAATCTCCGCGTGAGACTTTAGTTGTCTAATAGTAAGGTTAAGATACTGAATTAATTGGTCTAGCGGTTTTTCGCTGGGATATTTTGAGTTTTATGGGCAAGAAATTAAAGAAAAAAATGTGATAATGGGTGTAACTTTAGTGTTTTGCTTATTCCTTTGCATTTAAGTATATATAAGTTAGTTTGTAAAGTTCGTTGTGGAAGAATAGTACGCAATTTGTCTTCCAGTAACACAAAAAAATAATAAAATTCTAAAAAACCAAAAAAAGTTTCATTATTAAATATTTTTACAGAACAGTTCTACAGAACTCGATCAGTTGTTGGACAACAAGTTACTTATTAAGCATTGGTTACTAAATAAAAATCAGTTCTGTTCCTATGCCAAATTATATTTTTTCTAGAAGGATAGCGAAAATATGTGTTTCTTTAGATTTCATATCTTTATGTAAATAATAAGATGTAAGACAACAACTGTGTTTCTGTACCCCTTCTCCTATCCCTATTCAATTTTCCACAAAACCAGTTGATTTCTATACAATCCTATGGACAAATGAAGGAGTGTAGGCTTTCGCAGCCGGTGTTATATAATGGTACATTGTTTTCGGGATTTATAGACCGTGATCTGAAATTACTTCGTCCTGACGCTTCGTCTGCAACTGCAGCTGATATTATCAAAGACGATCTGCGGTATTTCTGACCTTCAGAATCCGTCAGTTGGTTCGAATCGCTATTGTAATTTTCAGTGATACCGAGAAGACCTATTCCGTAGTATTTTCAGCATCTCGGGTTCGTCACTTCTTCTTCAGGTGCTATCTCCGCTATGGAGGTTGGCAATCATCATAGCTATTTTAATTTTTGAGGCAGTAGCTCTAAATAGTTGTTTTGAGCTGCATCCAAACCATTCTCTCAGGTTCTTAAGCCGTGAAATTAGTCTTCTTCCTATGCTTCTTCTGCCATCTATCTTTGCTTGCATTATGAGTCGCTGTAGCTTTCTTTCTTTAATTGTAAGTTCAACTTCCTTCCTTTACCTATTCTTCTCAGTACTTCATTGTTCGTAACTCTATCTACCCAGGAAACCCTCATAATTCTTCTATAGGTCCACATTTCAAAGGTAAGTCGTCTCGTTGTGTCTAGATTTAACGTCCATGATTCCATTCCATAGTATAGTACACTGTATACGTAACATTTTGTTAGGCGTACTTTAAGAGCTAATGTTAAATCTTTGCCACATAGGACCTTTTTCATTTTCATAAAATTAGAACGTGCTTTTTCGATTCTAACTTTGATATCTGCAGTGTAGTCATTATTTTCTGTCATAAGTGTTCCTAGGTAAGTGTACTTTTTTACTCTTTCGATCTGCTATCAACTACACTCTACTATCAAGATTTCGTTAGTATCATGGTTGTTTTTACAAATTTTCATAAACATCGTCTTTTTGATATTGAGCGAAAGTCCGTACTGCCTACTACACTTTACTATTTTACTATGAGTCTTTCCAGGTCTTGTAAACTATCGGCTATTATTACTGTATCATCTGCATATCTGATGTTGTTAACTAAGACTCCATTTACTCTTATGCCGACTGTTTCATCTTCCAGAGTTTCTCGAATTACCTCTTCAGAATAAACGTTAAATTATAGAGGTGATAGTATGCAGCCTTGCCTGGCTCCTCTCTTTATTTCCATTTCTTCAGATGTCTCTTTTTCAATTCGTACTATTGCTCGCTGATTGTAATAAAGGTTTGTTATTAGCCTTAAATCTCTTTCATCTAGGTTTTTATTTTTTAGAATTTTTATGAGTCTGTCATGTTTTATTTTAGCAAACGCTTTGTTGTAGTCTATAAAACAGACGTAAAGAGGACGGTTAATATCCAAACATCTCTGCGTCAGCACGTTGAAGGAGAATAGTGCCTCTCTGGTACCCATACCATTGCGGAACCCATATTGTGTGTCACTAATATCCAGCTCCAGTTTAGTGTGAATTCTGGCGTGGATAATTTACAACAGAATTTTCAAGGTATGTGACATTAAGCTTTTGGTTCGATAGTCACTGCACTCTTTGGCAAACACACAAATGCTGATGTCAACATTTCTCTAGGGATGATTTCCGTAGTATAGATAGCGTTGAACAGTTCTACTATTATGTCCAGGTTTTCTCGTTGACCAACTTTAATAGCTCGCTTGGTAATTCATCTGGACCAGCAGATTTATTGGTTTTCATTGAATTTAATGCCTGACTAATCTCTGATTTTGTTATCTCTGGGCCTACATCTCCCGTTTGGCTATCTACAGATGTACTAGCTTCTCTCTGGTCATGAAATAATTTCTCGATGTACTCTTTCCATCGTCGTAGTTTTTGTTCTGTCTCCAATGTGTCAGACACTCGACTGGTACAAATTCAAACTAGGAAAGTGCAACGAATGTCTCCTAAATCTTTCCAATTCAGTGGTTAGCGTACAGAGATGCCTGGCCATGAACGAAAACGATTTAATAATATGGTTTTCTGTCCTTCTGGGCTATACGAAATGTGCAAAAGATTAAATCTTTTAGCAAAAGCTGCTATCGATTTGTTGAATTGAATAGCCAAATATATGGCCTAGGAGGACAAATTTGTTAACTTTCAGTGCTCTCTAATTGATATCAATAGAGTGTTATGACGTTATTTCAGTATCCCTGCTTCGTCAAACACTCGGCCTGATATATAAAGATTTCCACAGTTAGTACAATTAAACCTAGAGCTAAGATTAGTACTATTACTGGAATTAATATTAAACTCAACAGTCTTCTGGGTTGAACCGCGTCGATTATCATTGCGCCGGGCTTTTGACATCCTCTTTGATGTCTTCTTGAAGGCTTCCGAGGTCTCAGTCTCCCGAGCCTCCAGGCACTAGTACACTGATCACTAACCAATGCATTACTGCCACTGAGAACAGGACCGTCACATACTGCAGTGTAAATTTTGGTTATTATTGGGGTAAGTACCAATTGGCGTATGCCTTAATGTATTACTGGGTTTAAATTGAATACTTTTAAGAAAACATGATGTACATCATGAAAAAAATACGTGATAATAATTTTACTGAACCATTTGCAATGTGTATTAAATATGTTTTAATACAAAAACCATTTATACTATTACTATTATATGTTTTATTAGGAATATCCCAAAAAAATAAGAATGGGAATATAGGCGAATTTTGACAGTATTTTGTAAAAACAATTAAATATTTAGGTTTAATATTTGATCAAGATCTAACCTGGATAGACCACATCAAATATATTTCCGTAACATGTCAAAAAAGACTAAATCTCGTGAAATGTCTTTCTAGTAGGAACTGGGGAGCGGACGGTAGAACTTAACTTACATTAGGTTTGTTCCAACCATAGTCGGAAACAAGTTGCAGACGTCAGAATTCTGCGCAATAACATAAAAGCGTTCCAACCGAGATTACAAACAGTCCTCAAGCAAATAGTTTGCTGTTCCAACCAAACTAAAAACGTGTTTGCTGTCAGTCAAAATAGTTTGTGGATTCAGAAATATAAAAATCTGATTCGCTCCAAGATCCGTTATAAATGTCATGCTTACTCGTCTACTTCAATAACTCTAAAAATTTTAGACACCATTCAAAATAACACTCTTATAATAATATGCTGATTTAAAACAACTCCTATCATAAGTCTTCAGGCCGAACTTTGTGAACTACCATTAGATTTAATAAAAGTCAGGAATTAATACTCTCATATGCACCGAAGCAGTACTCTTTACAATGTCTCATGTCACCAAACCATTCGCTTCTCGAATATTCAGCACGCAAAAACCCTTTTATGAAAGATGCAGACGAATCATAAATTAATTACTTAAACCTTAAAGTCCCCGAAATCTATCCTAACAAGATGCCAACTCCCCCTCCTTGGCTAATCTTATATAAATTTGAATATTTGTCAAAAAAATAAGAAAAAAAAACCAATCATCATTTAATTAATTCTAAATACCCAACCTTAATTTCTCAATTTTCGTTCTTCAAACAGTTATTCAGGGATGCATCTAAGACGGAACATTGTGTAGCATGCCTTTATGACAAAGGATGAAATAAAGATATAAACTAGCGGAGACTAATACTATCTTAAACAGGAGAACTCTTTGAAATAAAGCCATATATGTCACGTTACAAAAAAAGTCCTGAAGTTGAAGTGTCAGTTGTGTGTCAAGGTTTTTAAAGCATTCGTCGATAGATATATAATAACATATCAAACCAGTGCCGTTACACGCTAACTCTATTTTACTTTATCTTTGAACATCTCGCGTTTTACAGCTGGAAACCGTAATTTACGATCATTTTCTCTCAGTCAACCTTATATCATTAGATTAAGAATAAAATTAGCTTTAATTTGATATAAAAACCATGCATACTAATTTTTATTTAAAAAATAAATGAACGAAATAAATTTTCTGCTCAAAAAGTAATTACTATTAATTGAATTAAAAATATTTGCGGCCAGTTTTTGACTGGCAACCTATAATGTATTCTCCTAATTTTAAATGTATGTACTACTGTATGTACTTGTAAAAATGTGAGTTTGATTAACTACGACTACGTTATGAACGTAGTAATCTTGTACTATATGCTATAGAAGCCAACCTGAAAGAAGGAAACTGCAATCGGTCGGTAAAGCGGCAAAGACTGATATTTCTCGTCGCAGTGTTGCCGATCTTTCAAAATATTTGTAGGTTGTAACCAAAACTGTATTATAAATTTTATCAGAATCAGAAGTGGCACAAAATTATTACAATAAATACTACTGGTGTATTTTGCCTATTTATATAATTTTTTAGTAAATAACTACTGCCTGAAATTAATTTGTTGACAAAGTTTAATGACTGCCGAGCTGTCAGAACAGGGCAATGACGTATGCTTGTCAACGATGCAAAAGGAATATACAGAAATTTTGTTGATATGTTAGCAGGTGGCACTAGTAGCAACAAGAATTTATAGAATTATTTTATAACATATAAAATGTTTAAAATATAGTTACTACGTTATCGTTATCATACAATCATCATCAACAGCTATTCCATCTATCGTAGCATGTAGCCTCCCCTAGTAGTGTCCATTCATTTCTTTTTGTTGTTTTTTGCATATCATGTTAAGATTATTATACTAATATTTTTATACTTCTTTATATTTTCATAAAAATTTGAAGTTATGGTGGGTGTACAAAGTATAGTGACTACCGACTGGCGCTTCAGACCAAAAGTAAATAGAACCATCTCCTCGCATTTCTGTTATCCTAATACTAAATTGGGCAGACAGTCAGTCCTTCAATAATATGGGTAATGAGCAACATGGCACAGAAGAGCGAATATTGGGAATAATGACAATCGACTTAGTAAGGGAGGCTGTACCTTGCACCGTAATCGGTTGAATACGCTGAGAATGATGGTGATATCGTCAAAGCCTTGGTTTATCAAAGCTTTTATTACTGCCTTGGATATATAGAATCGGAAGCCTTCTCGAAATCTATGAAGGTTAATGCTAGCGGTGTATTCTCTAGCTTGCTCTCTTAGTTGTGCAGCATCTAATGCATTTGTTAATCTGTTGTTGATGATCTTTGTGAATAGCTTGTATATGATTGGTAGTAAGTTTGTACCTTTCTTATGAATGAGAATTATGTTTGCTCTATTCCAGTGGTCTGGTATACATCTTGATGTTAGGCAGTTCGTAAATATGAGAGGTAAGATTTTTCAGGTTTTTTTGCCAGCGTATTTAAGCCGTTCTACTTTTATGCCATTTATTCCAGCTGCTTTACCGCTTTTCATTTATGTAATTTTGCCGATTCTGCTTCTTCCGGGACGGGAAGGACTTCTGGTACATCTTCTTGGTTACTGATTGCCTCTTCCAGTGTTTCAGAGCCTTTCATTTCTGTCTGTACTTCTGGTGTTTTCGTTTGTTAGAGCAATGATTTCCTTCTTCCCAATGATCAATGCATTTCTTGTTTTCTTATAGTTTTTTCTGTTTTACATTGCATTTTTTATCAGTCTTTCATTGTATTTTCTTATGTCTTCTTTAATATTGTTCCTTATCGTCTTCCAAAGTTCTGTGTATTGCATTCTCCGTATGTTGCTACTTATTTTTATTTCCCTTCTTTGTTTTAGCATTATTTTGGTTTTATTAGACAGTTTTATGTTCATTTTGTTGTTGCGGGTCTCATTTCAGCAATTGTGTAGTGATCTGAGTTTTCTTTTGGAATTGTTAATATTTATACCGGTTACTATTAGTTTTGCGATTAATTTTATTCTTTCTAGTCTTAGATCTAGAACAATTTTTGCTCTTATTAGTCTATGGTCGCTTCCTATTTGAAATTTATTTATTATAACTGACATCTTTTATTATAGCAATCTTGTTGGTTAGAATAAAGTCAATTTCGTTCTTATTGGTTCTATTTAGTGCTCCCCAAGTGCATTTTCAGTTATTTTTTTCTTAAAGAATGTATTTGCAATAGGCATGTTTTTATAACGTGCAAACTGAACCAGTCTTTCTCCCCTTTCATTTCTCTCACCGACTCACTCCATACTTTCCCATGACTTGTTCGTTGCCATTTCTCTTTCCCACTTTGACATTAAAGTCACCACTTAAATACTTACTTTTATTGTTATTTAAGGCTTGAGTTATGTACTGTAGAGTTCCTCTATTTCTTCGTCAGTGTGAGTTATCGTTGGGGCGTATATTTGTACAATTTGTATATCTCTTTGATACAATATTGTGATATTGATATAATATATATATATATATATATATATATATATATATATATATATATATATATATATATATATATATATATATATATATATATACATATAAAGTGATGGTTTTCTTCGATGTCTACTATCCAGTTTGCAATATGTGTAATAAAAGAACAAATTGTGTCAAAATATTTACTTAAACAATAATATAAATAATATGGAACCAAATACAATTCTTAAACTATTGGTATCGAATTTTTACAAAGTAAATGGCGAAAATACAGAATTGGTGGGTCTTGAGATATCACGCACAATGAAACTTGTTGGTATAACCAAAATAACAAATCGGAAACTTCTAAATTGTGCAAATGTTTCATTTGCAATTCTTTAAACAGTTTTCCATCATTAAACGAGATGGCATGGTAGGTAGTAATGACAAATAATATATAAAATTGAAATATTTTATAAGTAGATCTGGTAAGGATTACCAGATTATTAAACATATACGTCATATATTTATGGTGATGACATAAACATATCACCAGTAAGATCGTGAATGTTACATAAGGGCGACCATATAATTTTTCTTATTTTTTTCTGGCACATACACTACCACTATTTTTTTTTCTCTCGTTCAACGTAAATCTTGCCGTTGTTGATCATCTCCCTTTTAAACTACAGCCTCACACCCATCTAGGGTATTATCCTATACATACATTATGTTGTTCAACTTATGATATCGCTAGATATATTATCTATGGAATTATTTCAAGATTATTTTTATTTGTTTTAATTCATTATAACTACCTCTATAAGTATCAATTTGTTGGTTTCATTCTCGTAAAATAATGGAAACCGTAGATTTCCGTTGACCAATGGTTGCCGAGTAAGTTCATCTAAATCATGTGGAAAGAAAACTATCTATCTACTCACGATCCTTTAAGTTAATTAAGTTTTAATTCTACTCCATCATCAGGTTCATGGAACTCTAAAGGCTTACATTATTCGCCATGTGCAAGTTGCAGTATAAACGAGTATAAACTTATATATAATACAATAATTATTGTAATTTATATCAATATTTAACTACGAAAAATGTTAATGGATTTTTAATTGTAAAAATGGGTAAATATATTTTTTACATTTAGATTTCATCATTTGAACATTAAAGGTTATTAAAATGTAAACATTTCGGAAAAGCGACACCTAGTGTCATAGATCAGCTAAGTTTTGAGTAAACTGCAAATAAAATGACTTTTAATACAATAATTATTGTAATTTATATTAGAAATCTACTTTTCTCTTTGCATTAATTTTTGCTTATACTTTGGAAACGAATAGAACTTGAATTGACTATTTCTTGTTGTATTTTTACAATTTATAATATGACATTTGCGAAATCCCATTTTGTTCAATGGTAGTACTTGTGAAATGTGCAAATAAAAATGCAAGGTTTCGCCGCTCCATGCGCACGATCGTTTCTCGTATCCCCTCCAAGTACTTTCACACAGCGAATAAGGTACACATCCACATATAATTCTTGTAGCTAGTTTAGCCATCATAAATAAGATAAGGATTTTGCCAGCACATACAAAAATACTCGAAAAATTTTTTTTTTATGAGTAGTGGTGTACTTTAATTATTTTAATTGTAATCTGTGTGTACAGTTTTAAAATTTTGTTTTAAAAGTAGATAACTGGTTGATGATGGTGGCTAAGCTAACTACAACAACTATAGGTTGTTTAGGATGCCACAACCTATAGTAGAACTGAAAGGATTGCGAGTAGAGATTTTTCTTTCCACATCATATCGAAAATGTTTTTTGAAGTGAAAACTTCTTAAGCGACGTTGTGCACTTTTTGGACGAGGAAAAACCATACGCAAATTGGTCGCAAAGTCGCACAGCTCGAGAACGGCTTGACGGATCGTCACGTATGAGGTCTCGTTGGAAAGGGGAGAGGGTAACTAGACAGCGGCGGAAAAAACAAACATGGCGGCATTGAAAAAAGGATATTACATCATATTTCCGTTGTTATTGGTCCGATTTGAGCGTATGATGCGTTAAATGAAAGGGGAGGGATAGCGATTTTATTTAGATAGAAAAAAAACAACAAAGCGACTACCAAAAGGGCACTACACAGCATCTTCGTTATTAATGAACTTAGGAGTTACATACGAGATATCATAGGGCACTATGGATGAATATAAATTTACTAAAAGACAAATTTTTATTTATTGATGACCCGAAGAAGGCCTGTGGCTGAGTACAAAATAAACAACTGATCGAATCCTAACATGCGACGTAGCAAACGAAAGGAGAGGATATAACGAATATATTAAGATAGAAAAAGCCAACAAGGCGACTACCAAAAGGACACTACACAGCAACTTCGTTATTCATGAACATATAGTTACATATGCGATATCAGATGGCACTATGAATGATAATAGATTGACTATAAGACAAATTTTGATTTATTGACTTAAATAAGGCCTCTGGCTGAGTACAAAACAAACAGCTGGTCGAATCCTCACATACGACATAGCAAATGAAAGGAGAGAATATAAGGAATATATTAAGATGGAAAAAATAAACAAGGCGACTACCAAAAGGGCACTACACAGCATCTTCGTTATTAATGAACGTATTATTACATACGAGATATCATACGCACTATGAATGAAAATAAATTTACTATAAGACAAATTTTGATTTATTGACTTAAAGAACGCCTCTGGCTAAGTACAAAATAAACAACTGACAGAACCCTAACATGCGACATAACCAATGAAAGGGGAGGATATAACGAATATATTAAGATAGAAAAAAACAAATCAAATTAATATTCATAATTTCAACGCAATTTACGAAGTTTTCACTTCTTTCGGCACTCCCCGAATGCGATACATTCTTTTTTATATATAACACATATAAGTTTGCACAAAGATATTTTCATTACTGTCTTAATTTACTTTTTGGTTACGTACTTGTATTTAAAAAATCACTAAATGGTGATTATCTCTTCATTAGAATGGTAATGGGTTTGAACCTGCCTGATAATCTAATAATATTTATCGAGTATATTCCAAGGATCAGGTAAATAGACTATGTAATTTACAAAAGTGAAACGGTTTAGGTAGGCACTTTGGAGATGAGAAGATATTCTATTAATGATTAAGCTTGCCCAAAATTTTATAACTTTCTTGTATTTTTAATGAGCAAAGAAACAAGTTTACAACAATACTATAAAAATAATTGAAACATTAATAAATTATCCGTTCATTACTTTGTGCATGTCTCCACACTCACCCACAAATATATTAATTAAAATTAGTTCACTATTATACATGGTTCATCTTTAAATAAATAAATGTGGTATACATATATTCAATATAAACATTTTTACACTGATTGCTTAAATGGTAACGAAATGCTAGCTACTAGGACACTGATCAGTCTCGGTATTACTATCACTACTATTTGAGTCTTTACAGCACCGGCACTGCTGTTTCTGTTTATCCGAATCTTGTCTTTTCCGCCTGTCACACTTAAACGATCGGTGACACTTATTGTTGCACTTACTGGACCTATATACAGGGGCAACTAATTCTACTTTTATATTAGCGGTGGCAGTGACTTTTGTAGTAAAAGGACCACTTGAACTTGATTCAGGACTGCTGTACTCAACAGTAACTTGTGGTTCCACTACAATGCTCTGGTTACAACTTTCCTCAGTTATGGTGGTGAGACTTGGTTCTCTTGTAGTCTTATTTGAACTGCTGCGTTTGGAGGGCTTCGAAAATGATGAATTTCTTGTAGGAAGAGGAGAAGGGATAGAGGGTGGAGGAGTGGAGATACGATCTGTATGCTCTAGAGGTTGTAATTCAGCTCTTGGACCGAGTAAAGCAAGAAACAGAGGAAAGAATATGAACGAATTGGCCAAAGATCCACAAACTGAGAGTAATATCAACATAAATATGTGGTAATGGATAAATTCAAACTGAGAAGTTGCTAATACTGATGCACATATCAAAAGTCCAATATCCCCTTTTAGGATTGGCTCTGCGTTTACTTCTAAGGATAGTCTTACTCTACGCTCTCTGCTACCGATAGCACTGAGGTACCCCGTTAAAATCAAAAATATATTTCTACTTATTATTATAAAGTGAAGAGCTCCCAGAGTACCACTAAGAGCATTAACATTCATCAGACAAAGCAACAATAGACAGACCAAGGTACTGAATAGAGCACACCAAAGTTTTATCCACTGGACAAGAACAAATGCTACTATTGCAGCAGAAATAATAGTTAACGCAAATTGAGCAGCTAGTAGTCGATCAATAAGAAGGAACTGGTTATAATAAGCAAATATAAGACCTATAGGATAATTTTTTAAGCCTCTATTATTAAATTGCTCGGATATATCCTTGATTTGTTTGAGAGCACTGATAACATTTGAAGTACTTCTCAAATTTTTGAGGTAAAACGGCATTTGGGTATATACAAGTGGTTGTGATTTAGGAATTTTTAAATCATATTCAGCTTTGGAACTATAGTACTGAAATGGTTTAGGCGTCAAGTTAGCCTGTGAGCTTGAATAGGAAATTTGATCATTACTATTCCATACTGATAAATAATTGTAAAATGCTTTAGGATCTATAATATTATTACGAACCAGTCTTTTCTTAAATATTTGACTCTTGTCTACCGGATATTGTACAACTCCAGTCTGTGAGAGTAGTTTGAAGGCTAATACTGCTTTTTCGGTGGCATTAGGGAACCACTTCTCGCTATTTAAACAACTATTGTTTCTATTGTAGTCGAATTCTTGTTGCAAATCAACCAGAAAGTCTCTAAAATTTGCCAGCCAGAAGTCGTTCATATTGAGACCACCATTTGAATCTTTTAAAACATAAGGAACTTGAGTCAAAGAGGAATGATATTCATACAAAATCGGTTGATTCAACGGATATTCCAGTTCTGTGGTAACCAAATAAAAATTGTAAAACCCGAAATAAGTATTCTGTGCCTCCAAGTATTTATACTCCTGAGTCACTTTTGGCAAAAATGTAGACAGTCTTACATCAAATTCTAATTTTAATCCATTAAATACACAAAAAACTATTAACACCGCGTATGTAACACTCATTAAGACTTTCATGAATGATCTGAACAACACTGTAGTCAAGTATCTTGTTACACACCAAGATATCAGTCCTTTTTTGTGTTGACATACTTGTTCTGCAGTCAACAAGTTACTCCCATGTTCCTGAAACAACAGAAATACGAGTAATTAATTTTTAAGAAATAATTATTTAAGAAATATTTAAAAATTAAAGACTATATAAGAATACAATTTGAATTAGGTATACACAAAAGATCACAATATGTGACAAATAACATGTTTAACATTTTCCGATGAGAGAAATACTGTTTTTTGGCTTTGTTGTTGGAAATGTGTTCCATATAATTGTATCATTTTTACACAGTATAAGAGATAATTAAATTTAAGCTATATATACACAAAATGGTAATAAATAATCACACTTCTTCGCCATTCGGTCCTAACCATTGACAACTGTTGCCACTTTGTTGTATAAATGTTCCTAGTATCCTCAACCAATCAATCCCTCCATCTAAGTTTTGGCATACCTCAACGACCATTTCACCCGGAATATGACATAAAGACTAGTCTGGGAAGGCTGTTTTGTTATGCTAGATGCTAATCCGAGTTTTTTTGTATTTGTTACCACCAGATATTTGCATGTGTTATATATTTCATAGCTATACCTTGTTTAAATTAAAAACTCATACAAACTAGGAGAGAAAACTTGCCTGATGGAATTAGTAGAACATGAAGAGAAGGTACAGGTTATGAAAAATAAATTAAAACTAAGAAATGTCAAAGAAGGAAAAATATACATCAATGACGATAGTACGAATAAAGAGAGAGAAATTCAGAAAACAATTAGAAAACTTGAAGGAGAAGAAAAAGAGAAAGTAAATGATAAGAATTGGTGTAAATAAAATATGGATTAATAAGGTCGGATGGAAATGGGACAATAAAGAGAACAAAATAGTCAAAATGGGGACAAAAAACTAGTAAACCATTGTTCCGGAAATACTATGACGAACCAGGCAATGACAATGGACATTGAGCAATAATTGTAGATATATAATAAGTAACAAAAACCACAGATAGATAAATAAATAATGACCAAGACTGTGAGCAACGAGCGACAAGAAAAGAAAATCTCCTAAAATTGCAGCCAGCAATGAGCGACAACATAAACAGTAAATATTTAAAACCCACATGCAAAAAGAAAGAGTTCAATGACACAGAGTAGTTCCCGATCCCAAAAGATGGACATTAGCAACATGGAATGTCAGAGGTCTTAGCGGCAAAGAAGTTGAACTTGCCCAAAATTTTTAGAAAAATCACATAGATGTACTAGGTATAACTCCAGGAGACCAAAAAGAAGGGAAAAAGTACACAGTTTCTAGAGAATGGGCACTTTCTGATCACCAGTGGAGTATCAAAAAGCGAAAAGGCAAAAGAAGGTGTAGGCTGCCTAATAAACAGTAACCTAATAAAGACCAATTAAAGATTGAGAATGCATTAGGATTCTAAAGATAAAACTGGTATAACTGCTGAACACAAATTAGTCAATACTTTCGTTATGTATGGAATAAATGTATGTAATAAATGATAACAAAAAAGCAGCTAGCAAAGATTTATAAGACAGGATAATTCCTCAGAGATTATAGACAGTTTAGAAGGCAACACTATAGTATTAGGGGACCTAAATGGTTGAGTGGGTGTAAGACAAACATACCCCAGGTGTATTAGGACCATATGGAGAAGAAATAAAACACGACAATGGGGAACATATTATTGATCTATGCAGAGAAAATACTTTATTACTAATGAATACATTTTTTCAACACAAAGATGCACACAAATACACGTTCTAGCTATACTCTTCCTAATAATGAAAATCCTAATATAGCAATTAATAGTCGCATTATATTTCAAGAACTTAATTCAGCACTTTCAAGTCTTAAAGATTCTTGTCCTGGACCCCATGATATCCCAACAATATTCCTAAAACATCTTCCCGAATCAGCCAAATATCATTTACTTGATAATTGAATGGATGAATGCATTTATACAACAACTAACATGGTGTGAACATATAAAGCAATTAAAATTAACTTGCCATTCCAGAATAAATATTTTAAAAACATTATCAAACAGGAAATGGGGTTCCGACCAAAATACAATATATTTTAGTACTATTTTGTAGAAATCTCCTTTTTGTAACCATGTAATAGACCTATACTACTTGTAAAATAGTACAGATCCATCGCTAATAACCATAAGGTGGATGCGACTTTGTCTTTAATTAAAAAAACTTTATTGAAATTTGCGCCATCCAAGGTAAATGGCGCCTGTGTGACTTTCCCAAACTTTATAGAAATTAAAATAAAAAAATATAAACAAAAACATCTTTAGAAAAGAATGAAAACTTACCACATCGGGATTGTTGTTATTGTTGACCATTTTGACTTTGGTGTCTGATTTGAAGCAAGGAACATCGGATTTCTTGCATCTCTGTTGCAGAGCCAAAAATGCAGGAAAAATGAGGAGAAGAGCGGTTCCATGGAACACGATCATAATCGCGCACTGTAAACAAAACACTCTCAAGGCGGGTATGGGTAAAATTGCAGCAGCTACAAAAGCGCCAGAGTTTATAAGGGCTGCGGATATAATATTAGGTCCTGTCCGTTTTAGCACTTCCGCGGGTAACAGTTTTCGAGTATGAGTCGATAAAATAAGGAACATTTCACGCATAGCCAGTCCTACTGTTATAAAGGGTAACACTTGAGTACTTAAAAGGTTCATAGGAAGCCCTATCAGGCTGCAAACGCCAAGTGCAGCTGCTGTAGAGCTTGCTAAGACTAGAACACCTGTAAAAAAAAATAAAGTCAAAATAATTCATTATCTATTTTTAGGTTATTCTTACCTATGGAGGCAATTGGTGAGTGAGCTACCCAACCATATATACAAGCCACTGCCAAAACAATCCCCAACTTAAGCAAATCGGTGCGAGAATATTCCTTCAATAATTTGTTAACATTTGCTGTTGAGAAAGTGAAGAAAATGTATGAAGAAGCGGGATTATTCTTCGTCAACCGATCAATTTCGTCCGCAAACTTTTTTTGCCATGCATTTAAAACTGTAGTAGCTTTTTCTTTACTCCAACTTATGTGATGTACCTTATAATTATCTGACCAAAACTCATACAGCTCGTGGTCTCCCATTAGTTGAACGACAGTTTGTAAAGCTTTGGCTTTCTTTATGTGACCAGTTTTATTTTTCTGAATCCCTCCTACTATGAGATCCTCTGGCCAATGCATGTATTTCGCCGCAAAACCATAGCAGCCACTGGTAAGCTCAGCTCCAA
The DNA here is from genome assembly GCF_040954645.1 of Diabrotica undecimpunctata. Lineage (NCBI taxonomy): Eukaryota > Metazoa > Arthropoda > Insecta > Coleoptera > Chrysomelidae > Diabrotica > Diabrotica undecimpunctata. The sequence continues at coordinate 58,642,674 of NC_092812.1, forward strand.
TATCTGGTGGGTGAGTGTGGTTCTTATTAGGGGCAGTATCAGGGCATTCGGGATCTTTGGGGTTAAGGCAAGGTTTTTCCTGGTATCCCGTGGTGATTCCAGCACGCTTCAAATAATCTTCTAAAGAGTGGTAATCGAATTGGGACTCTTTTAACTTTATTTGCGAAATTAGCTCGCTAGGATTTAGGTTGGTCCATTTTACTTGGTTACCTATTCCATACCTATAACAAAAAAAAAATTTTTAATTTAAAAATAAAAACGTGAAAATTATAATCAAATTTGATAGTTTGAACATTATGAGCTGCCCACAAAACTTGCTTTAGTTCAACTAAAGAAATTAATAAATCGTTGCCTATAGTTGGAAAGTGAAACGGAAGATTTTTATAATAGTCTCCCAGATGCATAGACAGGATACAGAGAAATGAAAAAATAGTGATTTTTGAAGATTTGAACGCAAGAATGGGAAATAACAATTGGCAGAGATTCAGAAATTTTAAATAAGCAACCAATAAATTCCTGGAAAGTACATAAAATAAAAAAATAGTTAACGAATGAAAATATTTCATTTTCTCAAGTTCTTTTCAAGCCACAATTACTACAGATAGCAAAAACGAAGGAAAACCAAAAATGTGTGTAGTAGACGATATTCTAGATCGTTTAAGACTGCCCTGCTGACATTGTGAATTCAATCCCATTGAACATATTTGAGGAATATGCAAAACTTACTACGATAACTATACTGGACATAACGGTTACAGTGACGCAGCAGTTTTGGAAACATGACAAGAAGCATTGAATACTGCTACCACTGCAATTTGGGAAAAAAGTGTGCCGAAATATGAAAAGTTAGAAGAATGTTGGATGCATGAAAATCGCATCGAAGCAATTAACCCAGTCATCATTTAAAATCCAAATGAAGATACCGACGACAGTAATTATGAGTATGGATCTAATTCTTGATTACACTGACAAGTCAAAGCTTTCATCCCGTATCCAAAATAGTCGTAAATTCGTGAAATGTACTATAGACATTTATTTTAGTAAAGAATCCTTTTTAAAAAATATTTTTTTTATTACTGTGTGTTTGCTTTCAGTTTACTGAAGATTTAAACAATTTCCGCTTTATCGTCTAACCAATTAAGTGCTTCCTTACAATGTACATATTTACAAAGAAAGAGCAACATCTAATGAGAAAACGAGGGAACTACTTGGGTGGCCTTAAAATCAAAACAACTTGAACGACAGCGATGTGATAATCAATCATGAAGAAATTTACCTATTTTTGGCTAGAGCTCGAGCATGCAACCAATAAAGCTGACACATGCAAACAGTATTGTCTGTATCGAAGCAGTTATGCTAATTTTTATGTATTTTCCTGTTGTAAATATATACAATTATTCATATAGCACAATACAGATACTTTAAACTTACAATCGACATTCAGTCGTCATTTCACAGGGTCGGCTTTAAACGAAACTACCAAATAAAACTACATGTTTGTATAAAATGTAAATATTTACATAAATTCACTCTTTTCCAGTTTAAAAATATTTAGAAAAGACGCGGAGGGTCAATTATTTTTCTTTTGTCGTCTTATAAGTCTTTTTATTACAGAACACTGTATATATTTTGTTTACAACTTCAGATTGCAGCGCTCGGGTTGCTACTTGTATAGAATATGTAACAAGATTTATGCCACAAATTCTTGCTAGTTTGAATTCTCATTGTATACCAATCAAGTTAGTACAATGTATGTTAGTGTAGTATCAGATATTACAAAAAGACTCTCACCTCGGGATTCATGAATATTTTAGTGGAAATATGTTTAAATAAACAATCAAAACGCCAAACTCATTATTTTGCTCATAACTTAAAAACTTGTCTATTTAGAGGTTTGCCGTTAACAGACAACTTTTTCAGAAAAAAAGATACACAAAATGAGATATGCTAAATTAAAATCGGATGATAAACAAAAAAGTTATTGCAAAATGGACAACAAAATGGCTGTTTTTGAATATTGTTAATCACTTTTTTATTATTTATTAAAATTTGTTTAAATGTACGTGAACTTAAAGGTCTTATCGTGTTTGACTTGTATGCAAAAGATGGGCCAAATCGGTTGAATAGTTTTTGCGAAATTTAATTTGTTTATAAGATTTTTGAAAAATGAGCTAATTTCTAAGGCCGGTCCAGAAAATTGGACTGAATGTATCTCAATAATCCGGGGCTCAATAATGTATCTCAATAATGATAAGACGTAATATATTAATAACTTATGGAAAAAAAGTTAAAAAAAATTACATTTATATACACAAAATGGTTTAATAATAAATAGTACTTTTTAAGCTCATAAACATTTATAATAGCTCCGTAGAATTTAATTCAAATTAAAATCGCAAGAAATATTCGGAAAACAAAATTTTAGAAAAAAAAAGGGAACCTACGACCTTTAGAAGCCAAGATAGCCCTTTTTTAAATAACTGTTACGTTAATTAACAATATTAACGGCTGAAATTAATCAAACTTAAACCATTTTTGACCATCATTTTCTCTTGGCAACATCCACTTTTGTTATAAGAGGACTATTTCAATATATAATACAGGGTTGCGAAAAAGTCTGGCAACAAGGCTTTATCTTTGAAACGAATTTATGAAGTTTTGGGATACTAAATGGCATTATATTCTGCATGTTTTACAAGATAATTTAAGTTTGTATAACGTCATTGTTTCCAGTATCGCTGCCATCTTGAATTTTTTTAAATGGCAAAGTAGGTTGAGTGATACGTCACAGAAAAGCTCATTTCATCCACATTCAAAAATGATAGTAACTTGACGCAATAATAATTACCCAAATAATTAAAGAAACTTTTTAAAAATATTAAATATGTAATTTTATACAACACATAACACTAGTATACAATTGAACTAAATTACAATGTTTTCTTTACAGTAGGTACATGCTCAAAATGTTGTCTATTTGTTTGTTGACAATGTTACAATCTATCGTGAATGCTGTGAATAAAACTGTTAATCATTTCTACAGTAATTAACTTAATATGGGAAACCTCGAAAAAATTGAGTCCATTAATTCGGCTGTCGCAGTATTAATAATGATGACATAATTTTCACCCCTCCCCCCGAAAATCTCGGAAAATCAACATATATTTTTTTTCATTTTATATCAATGATGTAATAATAATTATATTTTATAAATTAAATTTCAGGGGATTTTCCGAGATTTCCGGGTTGGTGAAAAAAATTATATCATCATTATTAATACTGCGACAGACTATTCCAGCCAAATTAAAAAAAGTAAGTTTTTACGGTGAATTTCAAATGGACTAAATTTTTCCGAGGTTTCCCATATTTCCCGACCAGTGAAAACTATGTAGTTATTCCCAGACGAGCCAGATTTTCGAGTTATTCCCAGATTAAAAAAAAGAGGCTTCTAGCTGCAATGGAAGCCGAGATAACGTAAATTTTTCCTACGTGTTTCAATTTAAAGTTCCGATCTCGAAAAAAAAAAAAACGGAGCTGAAACAGTTATCCCCTCCACTTTCCTATGTCGATCTTTCGAAAGTGCCTTAGTTCCGAAGGGCTATAAGTTTCGAAAAATTGGATGAATTTTATAGCTATAAGTTTCAATATAAAGTTTAGGTATGAGGTATGATTTTTTAAAAATAGTCCCTAACTTCGTTCCTATTGGTCATAGAAGCTTTTTTTTTAAATGTGTTTTTTCATCAGCTATCCAATGGTTTTACGTACAAGTCTGTAGCTTGAAAAATATAGAAGTTATTACAATTGTTTATAAGTAAAAACCATACCCCTTTTTCAAACGTTTATTTTGTAAATAATTTCGATGAAAATGCAATATGCATTTAACTTATATGATAGTTTAAGTCTTAAAGAATCCTATGAAATTTGCTAACTGTGTATATTATTACTAGAGCATTATTACTAGAGCAAGTTCAATAGTTTAAATATTTAGCCTCAGGGATAAATAAATTAAATAACTTTTAAACTATTTGACCAATCGGTGGAAAATTTTGCACAAATTTAAAAGACGGTAATTCCTCGATGTTCAAATGTATTAATAACATTTTATTTTGTTAATAAAAAAAATTATTAAAATTTTCACTACATCAATAAAATAATTGAAAAACAATTGACAAATATAAACTAAATAAAACAATTAGCAGTTTAAAAATAGAATCTGTGACAGATTTTTCTACTAAATGCACTTGCATATCGGCATTTTAAAGCTGTTTATTTTTAAAACGAATTCATGAGAGATCGACATCCAAAAGTTGCGTCACTTCTCCCCATTTGCTTTACAAGCGTGTACTACTTGGGAGGGAAAATGTAAAAATCTGAGATTACAAATAATTTTTATTGCAAATGGGTGTGTGGTCTCAGTGAATGTAAGGAACTATAAAAATTTACATATTTAATTAATAGCATTCCAGTTTGCGGTCTACTGAAATTCACAAGGTATATGGGTGATTACACCTATTATATACTAGATGCTTTTATTACGAGCCGCTAATTATGCCGGTTTTATTTCGTAAGTAGCAAGTGTTTTATTCTGTGACGTAAGTTCCTTCGAACAAACAGCTACTACAGCGGTATCTACTGTAGATCTTAGTACAGGGATCATCATTATCATTATCTTTATGTTTATAAGACGTCATTTTGCCTTAATTACACTTCTACATAATTATGTTTCTTATCGTGAATTATACCCACATCAATCCCTTTTACATACCCGTCTCTTTAGGCTACCTAACACCACGTTTTTTTATCTACCTTTCTTACTTCTTCAATATTGACATTTAGCAACACTTCATTTTCATATCGGTAGGTTTTACACTCAGACTTTCTGCCAATACAATAATTTGTAATTGTATCACTTCTGTCATTCCACTGATAAGCATAAAAGTTTCAGGCAACAAACTAACAAATACACAGAGAATAATTGAAACTTCAATTTTTGAAGTAACCTTTAGAGACAAAATAAGAAACGAAGGTCTTAGAAGCAGTACTAAAGTGCTCAACGCAGTAAAAGGAATAATGTCATAATAAAAGTGGCAAATCCTAAAAAAAACTTTTATGTGTTTACTATAATAAATGCTATTAGTCCAGTCGTCAGAGAGTTGACCCATAAAAATCATACGAACGAGCTAAATTTTACAGAGAGTATTAATTATGCAAAAAAGTTTTTTACAAAAAAATTTGTATCAGCTAGACCAGGCTTTCTTAAACTTTTGTCATTCACGATCCCATTTATGATTGCGAATTTCGACCCCATACAAATATAAAAGAAAAATAAATTAATATATTTTGATGATTATTTAGAATTTGTCTTGAAAAATACAAAAATCTAAAATTAAAAATTGCACAAAAAATTATAAAATTGTATTTATTATAGTTTCAAAAATAAAAGTGGATTCTGACCGTCTTAATTCGCTCGAATATATTCAAGTAGTTGAGTGGTAAGTATTAAATTAAAATATAAGTAAAAAATTTAATGATATGGATGTGCTTGTTTTTTATTGCATAACAAATCAAATCTTGGTGGAATGTTTGAAACTGCTGGACGTAAGACCTCGCCAACATTTTTTAGCGCTGAACGATATTGGGATTTAATATGTGTTAAAGCTGAGAAACTAACTTCACATAAATATGCGGTGTTGAATGGCAGAAGTACATTTAACGCCATATCAGCGATTGTGGGAAATTCAGTTCTAGTTCCGATCCAGAATTCAGTCAAGGGCTTTTTTTGAAATTGTAGTTTTAAGTTTGAGTCACTCCAAAGCTCAGCAAATTCCTCTTGAGCTTTAAGTGGCAGGTGATCAATCTCATCACTTAAGCCAATCCAAAACGGCTTTTGAATCCAAACTAGCTGCTAGACGGTAAAAATTCGGTATCTTTTGATCCAAATGTCATATTGACAAAAATCAAGATGCGTTTTAAAGGCAAAGAGTGCAGCTTTCGTATGCGGTTTTTGTATTTTGCCGAGAATAAACTCAGTTTTTATAAAGGTGTTAAATAAATTAACGTGGCGCGATTTTTGCCATTTTTTTACGTGATATCTCGTGAGATCAATAAAATTGATCACTTTCATTAACCAGCATTAAATCGATTTAGTTGGAAGCCCGGGGGTAAAAGTGGTAAACTTTTTTGCATCTTTTTTGGAATCCCAGAATTAATATTCTCGGCACAATTCAGCTTGTTCGTATGGTTTTTAGAGGTTCAGTGGCATTTTCATCTCTGACTACTGGAGTATATGTCTGGCGGCTTTGACCAATTAATATCTGTAGTAATTGCAAATGCAGGTCATGTTGAACAGTGGTAAATATCTGTAAAAACAGTTTTAGACATGGGAAGTAACGATTTTCCCAAAACACTCTTTGATATAGGTATCTAACAAAGGCTTTTGATAAATTTGGTGATAACAATAAGTAATAAATAAAATATGCAACAGATTAAACTTAATTTTTTACTTATAAACAATGTAAAATCCGGTGATCAAAGGTGAAACCGGTAAATTATATGGAAGTGACACAATTTTACTGAAAAGGCATAGAAAATCCTTTAAAATGAAAGTTTGTTAAGTTATTTTTATTAATTTGTTACTTAATTATTGCAAAAATAGCTTTAAAAGTCGAATTTTTGAAAATTATTAATAACTCTTCTAGAAATGCAAAAAAAAACGCCTGAGAATGGAGACAATATCTCCTTACTTTGTGGCGTTACAACCCTTCATGGGTTTTAGCCGACTCGACAACATGCCTCCACTATTTTGTCTTGAACAACCTCCATCCAATTCTCCACGCCCATAGTGCTTAGGCCTCCTGCTATATTATCTCGCCACCGGAGACGAGGGCGTCCGCGTGGTCTCCTTCCAGTTGGGACTTTCTCCCACACCAGTCTTATTCCAGTCCTGTTCGTTCGTCAGAATGTCTTCTGAGGTGTCCTGCCCATTGGAGTCTTCTGGACTTTATTTCTTTTATGATGTTGGCGTCTGGGTAAAGTTCTTCGAGCTCTTTGTTAGTTCTTATCCTATATTGTCCTGATGCTTCATCCAGCACAGGGCCAAAGATCTTCCTTAGGATTTTTCTTTCCCAAACACATAGTCTTTCTTCGTTTGCCTTTGTTATCGTCCACGTTTCGCTTCCATACATCACAACGGGTCGTATGATTGTTTTATAGACCTGTATCTTCGTACGTCTTGTTAGTTGTTTCGATTTTATAAGGTTTTGGAGGGCAAAAAGACATCTGTTGCCGGCCTGGATCCTGTTGTTTATTTCTTGTGATCCGTTATTGTCTTCAGTTATTGTAGTTCCAAGATACTTGAATTCTCTAACGCACTCAAAGTTAAAGTCATCGATGGTGATGTTCTGACCGATTCTGTCTCTGCTTTGGTTATTGCACCCATCTTCTCTGCTTCCTTCTCGAACCTCACGAAAGTCTCCTTCATCCTTATCCATAGATCGATATAGTCTGCAAATGCCAGTAGTAAGTTTGGTCCTTGTCGATGAAATACTGTATTCGGTTTTTCGATTCTTGCACTTCTGATTATGTGTTCCAGAGCTAAGTTGAAGAGTTGTGGTGAAAGTGCATCTCCCTGTTTTAGTCCATTGTTTATTTTAAATGTCTCCGAGTATTGTTGTCCAACTCTCACCTTACATCGTAACCGTTCCATACACATCCGTATCAACCTGACTAGTTTTTTTGGAAAGCCAAGTTCCTGCATCGCTGTCCACAGTCTGGCCCTGCATACTTTATCAAATGCTTGTTTAAAATCTATGAACATCTGATGAAGCTCACGATCAAACTCCCAGCATTGAAGTAATAGTTATTGCAAAATTGAAATTGTTTATCACAGAAAACTTTTATCTACAATGTTAGTATGCGTAAACTATTAGGTGTTTTCACTTTTAGTATTTAAAATAAAAGAGCGACCTTATATTGTTTATAAGTAAAAAATGACGTTTAATCTATTGCATATTTTGTTTATTACATATTGTTATCACCAAATTTATCAAAAGCAATTGTTAGATACCTGTATCAAAGAGTGTCACGAAAAAGGCTTTGTTTCTGCCAATTTCTGTAGTCTATTTTATATGATTTTTCATCATAATTTAGATTGATTCCAACATGGATAACTTGAATAACAGTGTTAGTGTACCATACCGATTAATTACAATATTCTGCTTTAAGAATCTTTGTTTTTGAAAAATATAACTACGGCTTCTATCTTCGTTCTTTTCTATTTGAAATCAACAATATTCATGGTGTATAGATTTTTTATTCTACTATTTGGAATTTATACTAGTCTATAAGCAGTTTCTACAAACACCTTCGTGATTAAATATAACAACGGTACTTTACTGAATGTTATTTCTATTCAACTTAATCAAACCTTGATATAGTGACTAACAGACTTTTTGTAGATTCTGAAATTGAAACAACCAGCGGTAAAGACGAGGTCAAATATTCGTTCTGGAGGTTACAAAACTAATTGTTAAAATAAAATGTTTTATGTAGACAAAAATTACCAATCAACTTTTAAGTTAAAAATTGAGTGACTATTTTTGTTGGGAATAAGTCACAATTTAAGTTAAAAATAATTTTTATATCAGAAAAAAGAAAACAGCTTCAGAACAGTATTAAAAATTGAATTGCAGTTAAATACAATCAAAATATTTACGGTATTTGAGAAAAACATTCGATACGGTGGAATGGAAGAACATAGTTCGGTAGTAAATTAACTTAATATTGTCATTTCTTCATTTGATAGGTGTTTTATTTTTATACACATATATTTGTTACAAGTCATTTCTGGTACGCTCCTTATACAAAATTCACTCCACTTGCCACATATGAGAGCTACCATTCGAGACGAATTATTAGATATAATACCAGAATAGCCAAACATATAAAAAAGGAATAACACCAGCGTTCAGAACAAACAACAACTTAAGCAAATATATTAAGAACAACAAGAGTCAAAAGAAAAAGTACTTACACAGGGGGTTATATAAACTTACATGCCCAAAAACTTACATCGGGCAAACTGGTAGAACCTTTAAAAAACGTATAGCAGAACACAAAATGACTTTAATAATTGAAAAACAGATTCTACGTACGTATTTCACCTTCTAGATCATAATCATTCTTTCAATGACCAATTTCAAATTCACACGATTACGTTTTAAAGACCACTTTATTAGAGATGGACCAGTTGGGTGTATAGGAACTGGAAATAAGTCTGGATGGATGCAAGATAATGAATTTCTTGTTTTTATGAAACATTTTGTTAAACACGTAAAGCCAAGTGAAGCTAATAAAGTGCTTGTATTGCTAGACAACCACTCGTCTCATATTTCGATATCTCTGAGAGAATTTTGCAGAGCTAATTTCATTACTCTACTTTCGTTTCCGCCGCACACTTCACATAGGCTTCAACCTTTAGATCGTGGGGTATATGGTCCGTTTAAGAAATATTTTAATAATGCTGGTGATCAGTGGATAAAAAATAATCCTGGAAAAAGAATGACTATATACGATTTGCCTTCAATTGTAAGAAAATCACTTCCTTTGGCCACTACGCCTGTCCATATTCTTGCTGGTTTCTCCTGCACTGGTATTTGGCCTTTCAATCGAGAGATTTTCAACGATAGTGATTTTAATGCATCAACTGTAACTGATAGACCTCTATATGAAGAAAACATAGAAAATAATCAACCAGAATCACCTACAGTTCAACACAACAGTCACTTGGAAAGTCAACCGGGTCTATCCACTACCTTGTCACCAAAAATACACACTACTCCATCACCCAAGCCTAATAATCCAGCAGTATTTATTTCGCCTCAAGATATTAAGCCATTGCCGAAAGCAGACCTAACCAAACCCAAAAAAGAGGAAGAATGAGACGAAAGACAGCTATTCTGACTGATACACCACAGAAGACGTTGATTCAAGAAGAAAATTCGAAGAAAAGGGACACCGTCAAGAGTAAAGTTCAGCTTGAACCTAATCCAAAGAAAAAATCATTGCCAGCTTTGCCATTGAAGAAAAATATCAAAAAGAGAAGAGCACCCCTGAAAGCAACCGAAAAAGATTCTTCTAAGTCTTCCGATAAGGAAGTTTTGTGCTTGGTATGCGGTGGTCCATATTCATCAAGCTCCGAAGATTGGTTACAATGTCGAGAATGTAAGCACTGGACACATTTAAATTGTACAAACAAAAGCCCATTCTACATTTGCTTCAACTGTGAATCTGACAGTGATTAGTTTTTTCTCTGTAAAAATATGTTACCAGAATTTGTTATTGTTTTATTTCTAATGCTTACACATATCTATTATTTTCTGTCAATGTAATATGAAATTTATTTTTTACTACTTCCTATTTAATTTATTTTTACTCTATACTATAGGTTAATATCTGTTACAATCAACACCAGCTCTGTTACTATTGACACCAATAAGGTGTCAATTGTAACGCATGAGGTAACCTGACACAAAGGGTCTTAATTTCATTTCTGTAATACTTAAGCAGCTTTTGAGCCAAAGATACTGTGTAATAGAGTACCTAGTATAGGTTAGAATAAATTAAAAATTTAACAAAGCTCAACTTAGTCAAAAAAAAAATCAATTTGTGACATTTGTTACAACCGAACCGACACCAGTCTCCCTACGTTTAATTGTTTATACACATTCTTAAATTGTTACAAATTTTACAGGGCTAGAACTTTTTTTCTAAAAAATAGAGATATCTAATTTTAAAGGGATTTTTTTGTTGGTCAATTATATTTTTATGTAGCAGTAAAAATAATTGCTCAAAAAGGGTTTCAACTCCTTATTTATTGCTTTGAAGTAGGGGCGATATTTGCATTATAAACTAATTGTGCTCAATAAAAATAAAAACAATCAAAAGACACCGTTTTTTGCACCTTAAAAGTGTTATAAAATATAATAAACAACAGTTTGGAATTGCAAACACTTGGAGGTTAAGTACTCCAGGTATTTATACTTCATAACGCTGTGCTGGTGTCAAAAATTCACTAATTAATTCTCAAAAGCATCCATTTTGTCTCTAAAGCTTAGACTATGCACGTATTGATTGTTTATTTGTTGAAGTATTATTATTCAGACAAGAAAAAACCGGCAGAGCTCGGAACGTCGCCATTATTATAATAACAACAGCTATTCATCTTTAACTAATAAATTTTAATAGCCCAATGAATGTTAAAATTTAAATGATCACTACAACAGAGTTTCTTCAAAATGCGATTCGTTGCAAACATATACTGCATTAAGACAATATGAAATCCAAGAAAAGCAATTATAATAAAACCGCCGAAGGTTGTAAAAGTAAACGTTCATCGCGATTCTCAAAAAGTAATTTCACACACATGAAAACAATCAAATTTCTAAGGTATACAAATTTGAGATAGACCGTTTTATTTCACAACATAAAAAGGGGTTATAATCTATAAGTTGTCTCTTGAACATGATCCGTCATTCATATATGGACATAATTCATACCTGGTTCCAGTGGTGTACATCAACCGCGAAGCTTTTTTTGTTATTGAATGCAATATCATGAAAATACAAAATAAGTTATTAATTTATACTCAGTAGCTGTACTGAGGGTAGCTGAAGTATTTTGATCAAATATTGTTCATTAAAATTGTTCACATTAGCCCGTGATTGATTGGACAGTGAAGTCGAATTTTAAAACATGACTTGTATCCCAGGCAATGAAGAAAAAAAGCTGAAAAAATCTTGTACATATATTTGAAGGTTCTAAAAGGTGTATAAGGGGTAGCTGATGAACAATCAGTGAAGACGTACAAACGTTTATAAGCTGAAAAGTCATTTCCTTTTCAAACTGTTTTTTAACAACGAATTTAATAAAATCTTTTAATTTTTTTAATATACCTTATAAACGAAGCCTCAAAGAATCGATTGCGATTTACAAAATACAGAACAGATTAAGTATAGTTGTTTAAATAATCGCTCTCTGGGATAAACAAATTGAATAACTTATAAGCTATTTGGTCGATCCGTTTGAAATTTAGCACACTTTAATAACTCACTAAATGCCACAATTTGCAATAGTTATATTTTATATCATTATGCAAAAAACAAAGTTATTAACATTTATAAATTACTGTCAAATTAAGGGTTTTTTTGTAACTATCTTGGTGAACTGTTTATGGATTTTAATTAAGAAATTCGCAAATTGAAGAACATTTTAAGATCTACAATTTTTATTTGAACCATTTTTCTCTAAACTGCATAAGAAATGTTTTATAGGCAAAAAAATTACTTTTTGACTTTGTAAGATTAAAAAAAAACAACTGTACGTCTTCACAATGGAAGAACATTGATTTAAATGGAAAACAGATATCTATCTTATGCACGCTGGTGATATGATATTAATAAATTATAAATCACAAGGTATTTGATACTAGTGATAACAAAACTAGTGATAAAAATGCCATAAACTTGTGGATACACTTTTACAATGACACAAACAATCACAAATTAGCTCATAATAGTAGCACAAGCAACATAATGAGTACAGTTGGCTCTAATTCTACCAGACCATATAAATCAGTAGTCATCGAAAAATTCAAAACCTTCAACCGAAATTGGGCATGACACAAGGTCCAGACACCACCAAATAATCCATAAAAAACGCAATGAGAAGAGACTAAGAGAAAATAACAAGGGGAAACATATCGAGATCGAGAGACGTAAAAGAATAGCGGAAATTATATGTTCAGCAGTGGATGCTAACTATTAAAGTCATCTTTAACAACTTGTTCGAAAACCATTTTATGAAAATAAATAATGATATTTTTTTAAATAAATAATTGTAATTTTTATTACAATCACTTGTATTATTAACCTCTTTAGTTAAAGAAAGTTGATAATAGGATGAAGCATTAACTAATACTTTCTTTTATTGTGTTCTGTATCATATACCTTCTCTCGATTTTATGAAATTCAAATATTCATATAATATTGGGAAACCCCTTTCCCATAAACCGTCAAGTGACAATATAGCACACCACTGGAAATATGTCGAACTGTTCCAGGTATAGTCATAAATCACCCGAGGTCTGTACGTCTCTTTGAAAACCACGGATCTTCATTCTGTATTGTTTGACGGATGCGGTCAACAAAGAGGTCTTATCCTTGGAATTTCTTTACTAGATTGAAATTACAAAAGCTTTAATGAATAACTTTTGAAAAGTTTTAGCCTGAACACATTTTATTGCAGTCAGAAAGTTGTATTTCAAAGTAAGTTCTTCATTTGTCACAGAAGATTTACGATAATCGTAAAGTTTGATTTCGCAATAAAGACATTGCTCCTAAGCATTAAATGTACTTAGCCTTTCATGGATATCTTCTAAATATGTCTCCTAAAATAGCAATTAAGAGACAAAAAGAAGAATAGAAGCAAATAATAATTAATTTTATTATATAGGTTATAAAATGAGTGTCTCAAAATGCATGCAAGATTTGAATTTGCCGATATTTGTGCAGTAAAGCGTTGGTACAAAAAAAAATTTGACAGCTGACAGTTTAGGGTTATAGACCAATCAAGTTAGTAAAAAAACAAACTTTTTTTCTTCACTAACTGTATAGACGGGTTTGACAGTTGAAATGTGTATTAAAAAAGACTGTAAACTCATTATTTTGTTCATAACTTAAAAACTTGTCTATTTAGAAATTTCAGGTCTTAAAGTACGTCTCAGTTTCGGCTTATCCGCATTTGATATAAACTTCTTTCTTTAAAGCCAGTAGTTTGACTTCGGAATGAACTGATGAATCCATGAACTATCCATTTTTACATATTATTACCTCAAAAATTCCTGTTAATTGCACTTTAAACAGTTTAAAATAACTCTCCGTCAAAATTTGATTTGACCTGGTCGGCCAAAATGATTTTATGCACTTTTTATGCTTTTCGGGATAACTTATGCTATTGCTTTGCTTGAACATTATTTTCCCATTAACACAGGAAATTTAATTTTTCATGAAAAATTTTCGGAAATTACAAAACTAGCATGACGTAAACCGCTATAACTTATAAACTACATAATGCATTCGTTTAAGATAAATTTTGACAAGTGACGTTCTTTTCTACTATTGAAAAACACAACTTTATAGCTGTCTAAGTGAGTAATTTAAAGAAATTAAATGCATTCTCCCTATTCCCATCTGTCAAATAAGCTATAAAAGGTTTAAATACTTATAGATAATTTAAAATGGGTCCTAAGAACCAAATAAAACAAGTAAGTACTTTACGTTTGCACGTTTTCAAAAACGATGTACAGACACAACGATAAAAGGATTACATCAGTGTTCATTTATGTTCTTTTCAGGTACGTGAAATAGCGATTATCATAATGAAGTGACTACCAAGAATTGCAATAGTCACAAAAACTAAGAAGATTTGCGTTTAAAGCACTATTCTGATTTGGTTTTCAGTAACCTTGTTACAAAAAGTGGCATAGCTTCAAATAGGAATGAACTATTGAGGCAAATTAAGATGCGTGATGCAAGTAAATTAAGTCCGCTGTGTCAAGCGGTGTTGCCTGTTCGTGTAAAATTTCTCAAATTTTATGAATTAAATGGATTAAAAGGATTAAATGTTGGTGTAGTTATCGGAGGGGTTCTTCTTTTACTGGTAAGAGCAAACTACTAAAATCTCCGGTAAGTGCCTAACTGATAGTGACGAATGGGTCACAACTGATTTAAAAATTCAGCCAGCTCTGCCAACGAATCCTGCCTCCTACCTCCTCAGACAGAGGGTGCTAAGAATCTACGGAGTCTAAACCGCTACCTAAATAAAAGAACAACGCTTTATATAACTGCCGCTGGCTATCAAATAAATCCAGAATTGTAAAAGTGGAAAAAGAAACTGAAAATGGGACATCATAGGAATCAGCGAGGTAAGACGGAAAGATGAAGAGCTATTGGAATTAACGTCAGGAAACACATTCTACTACCGAGGAACATCAAAGGGCAGAACAAGCGACAAACAAGAATATACAGAGAATATAATACACAGAACTTTCTAAGACAATAAGGAAAAGTATTAAGGAAGACATAAGAAAATACAATGAAAGAATGGTAGAAAATGCACTCGAAAACAGAAAAAAACTATAAGGAAACTAGAATAGCATTAATCATTAGGAAGAAGCACATCGTTGCTCTAACAAACGAAAACACCAGAATTACAGACATAAATGAAATAATTCAACTCGTGACTGATTTCTACAGCGAACTATACAAAGCCCCTGAAACACTTCCTGAAGCAGTCAGAAACCAAGAAGATGTACCAGAAGTCCTTCCGGAAGAAGTAAAATCGACAATCACAAAAATTAAAAGCGATAAAACAGCTGGAATAGATGGAAGAACAGTGGAACTGCTTAAATACGCTGGCAAAAAACCTGGAAAATCTTAGCAGCCATATTTACGAACTGCCCAAGATCAAAATGCATACCAGACCAGTGGAATAGAGCAAACATACGTCTCATTCACAAGAAAGGTAGTAAAGAAGATATCAAAAACTATGGACCTATAAGTTTAAAGTCTAACTATAAAGATCATCAACAACAGATTAACAAATGCATTAGATGCTGCACAGCCAAGAGAGCAAGCTGGCTTCAGAAGTGGATTCAGTACACTGGATCATATCCATACTCTTCGATAACTAATGAGTAGAGCTAAACAATATGAAATACCGCTAGCATTAACCTTTATAGATGTCGAAAAGGCTTTTGATTCTATATATCCCAAGATAGTAATAGAAGCTTTGACCAATCAAGGCATTGACAAACCGTACATAGAATAGAGACTTTAGCAAATATATACAGACAAGCAAAAGCTAAGGTAAAAAACTATGAAAACACTCCAGAATTTCTCACTATCAAAGGCGTTGGACAAGGAGACGCAATATCACCAAAGCTCTTCATTGCAACTCTTAAAAATATATTCAGCAAAATGAACTGGCAGAATAATAATATTTAATAATCTAATATTCGCAGACGACATAATTCTGATTGCTAAAAATCCTGCAAAACTATAAGAATTGTTAAGCGATCTAAATGCAGCTAGCAACAGTGAAGAAATATATAATAGCAAAACTCAAAGTCACTCAAAGGTCAGTGGAGCGATGCATGCTAGGTATAACAAAGAGAGATCCAAAAAGAATAGAATGGATCAGACAGAAAACCAAGCTCACTGATGTAATCCACAGAATTAAATCTTTAAGCTGGCAGTGGGCGGGACATTTAGCGAGAAGAACTATCAACTAGAATTACACTATGGTATCCAAGAAGCGACAAGAGACCAAGACGATGTCTAAATTTAAGATGACATAAGGAAACAAGCCAGTACAGCATGACATAGAAAAGCGAATATTAGACAATCGTGGGCAGAACTGAAGAACGACTATGTAAGGAAGTAAAATAGTTTTACTCTACAGCGTATTAGAAATTAAACTAATTGACAAGTTCACCGGATGAATAAGTGTGTTCGTTGCAATTGGCAACACCGCCATGATGTACGGACGAATACGTCAAACTAACAATTAATTGTCGATTCCTGACGTTCTTTTAGATTAGAATAATGTACTTTTGATTAAAGGAAAGTCACTACTTATCTAGCATCTCAATGGACGAACCATAAACAAAGATGCAGTTAAATTGCTACATAGTCATAATAAAGTAACTGGTATGAGGGTATAAGAAAAATAAAGTGTTAAACACACAGGTGGAAGCAAAAAGAAAGTGTATCAAACATAAACAAGAAATATTCGTAGGCCAAATATATTTGCCAAAAATCGAAAAACCTCTAAAATAAATGAAAATTAAATCAATGACTGATGAGATGCAAAAGAAGTATAGGAAATGATAACGAGTACAAAATCACATATTTTTTACACTCAAAGAGATACTGGGCAATATAGAAAATATTGAAAATTATGTAGTGGTTCAGGAAGTAGAAAAGTGATTGATGGGGTCTTACAGAAAACAATTCAGCATAATCACGAAAATAAATACATAAAATTAAAAATAATTCAACCAATTAAAACCTTCCAAAATAGCAACTGATTACGTACTTTTAAAACAACACAGAAAACTTTTAAACTACGGCTATGCATTTTTTCGTTTGTGCAACTTTGTTTCTTTGAGACCAGTATGAAAGACCGCGCTATTAGATAAAATTGGGGTGTGCAGATGAAGGCACACCTGTCGACAGAAATTCTACATTCTCGTTGTAATAGTTGGATCTTTTCTTCTTTTATTTATAAACTGAAACGGCTCAATCTGGATCAAAACCTTCAGCAGAAGGTTAATAGTGCGAACACAGTTAATAGGATGGTATAATTTTAGTTGAACATGATAAGTAGTAGATTTACTAATTTTCAGAGATGTTCTACAAATTATAAATTTAATGAAAATCTAGACTATTTGAGACATTTATTTATATATGTAAGGTATCTCATATTACACCTAATGCACCGATAAATAATATATTACAACATAAATGTTGTCCTTATAAGAAATATAGATCCAACTGCAAGATCACTACGTTCATAACGTAGTTACTCAAACTCATAGACTACAAGACCATGGGACATTTTAAGTTGTAATTTGACCCAGCATGAATCACATATATTTACATGATGCGAAAACTATTAGAAGAGTTTACAGAGTGGGGTTTGGAAGTGAATATGGAAAAAACTGAGTACATGAGTATCGGAGGAGATCAACATAACCTTCTCGTAGAGGAAAATCAAGAGATCAAACTATGTGACGACTACAAATACCTAGAAGTAAAGATCACTCAGGACGGAAAATTAGATGCAGCCATTAATAAACGAAATACACAGGGAAGGAAAGGCATAGCCTTACTGAACCCCATACTGTGGGATAAAAACATCTCTAAAGAAAATAAAAGAAGAATATACAACACCATAATAAAAAGTATCACAACATATGGATGCGAAGTGTGGCCCCTAAAAGACAGAACAGAGAAAATACTTAGAGCAACAGAAATGGACTTCTGGCGCCGCTCAGCGGGAATCTCCAGACGCGACAGAATAACAAACGAGAGAGTCCGAGAAATCATGGGGGTTACACATAATATTGTTGGTTACTCAAAACGACACAACTCAGATGGTACGGACACGTAAGGAGAATGCCGGAGAATAGAATAACAAGACAAATTCTTAAATGGCAACCAAGGGGTAGGCGGAGACCAGGAAGGCCTAGAAGAAGTTGGAGGAGAGAAGGAGTTGATAAAGAAATCAGGGAAAGAGAACTGGAGGACGATCTATGGAAACAAGCGACACAGGCAAGGTAAACTTACCACACAAACGGGGGGGGGGGGGTATTTTGGTCTTTTGGTCAAACATTTTTGTACACGACATTTATAACCATTTATAACCTGCGGCCTAAGACCGTATAAAAATATTGGTACAAGTAGCAGATTGGTTCAAAAATTGATTATCATTGACTGAATTAAAACTATTTGCCACTTTTTCACTGGCAACCTGTTATCAATGTATTCCACTATTCTTCTTCTAGACGAAAGAAAAGAGAATATAACGAAAAAATAATAAAAAAAAATAAATGAAAGATTTCAGAAAAATGAAATACGATTGTTTTATCAAGAAGTTAAAAAAACTGAAAGGGGATACTAGAATTACAATTCATACGGGAAAAAAATGATGGAACACTCACGAGTGAAAAACAATCAGTAATGGGTATATAGGAGAGACATTTTAGTGAGCTACTGAATGGGCAAAATACAGATGAGAATGAAAATTTTCTTATAGAGGATGATGGCATAATAATAGAACTGCCTAGTGAAGTATAATTAATTGGCTCAAAAATAACAAAAAACCGGGAGAAAACGATATTGCTGCGGCAATGCTCAAGAGTGGAGGAGAAGAACTACAAAAAAGAATGAATAGCCTTATCAAGAGAATACCGGAAGAGGAAAATATGCCCAAAGATTGGACCAAAGTTTTTTATGCCCCATATATTATAAAAGGGGATAGATTGGTATCTGAAAATTACATAGGTGATGCTCTATTGGATACTTGTTACTGTTACAAGGTATTAGCCACGATGCAAAGAGAGAGACTTCAAATATTTGCTGAAGATAAACTAGGTAAGTATCAGGCCGGTTTTAGAGTTAATAGACCAGTGAAAGATCAGATTTCTCCACTAAAATAAATCCAGACTACCTGCTGAACATAAGGTATACCCAAACAAAACTGGTTAGGTTAGTAAGAATGACTGAATAGAAAGAATTAAGAAATGTTATAAAAAGATTAGAAAAGGAGGCAAAATATTTTGACCAAGAAATAGACCAGGAAACGTCAAAGTACTCTGATACTCGGAAATACAGACCAAAAAGAAGAGAGTCAGTTTACTTTCATATGTAATGGATCAAGGGAATATAATTTCGAGAGAGTGGTTCATTTTACGTATCTGGCAGTTATTATAGAAGAGTAAGGTCAGGAAGAATGGGAACTGAATGGCAGATTGACAAAAGGAAATAAAAAGATGGGAAGGCTAAGATCACAGATGAAATCCAAATATGTATCGAGAAAAATAAAGTTAAGGATATCATCATCATCAGTGGTGCTACAGCTCTAGTTGAGCCTTGACATTCCCCAGTCTATTTCGCCAGTCGTTTCTGTTCATCGCCAACCGTTGCCAATTTGCCGCGCCGATTTTCCTTGCGTCCTCGTCCACACCGTCCCTCCATCTCAGTCGTGGTCTGCCTCTACTCCTATTTCCCACTGGGACCGATAATAGAGTTCGTCTGGGTGGGTAATTTTCATTTGCTCTTGACACATGTCCAGCCCATCTAAGCCTACCTATTTTTATGAAGGATATTACATCTCTACCATTTACTATTTTTTTATACTTCTCGTACAATTCGAAATTATATCGCCTTCTCCAAATACCATTCTCACAGAATGCGCCCATTATTCTTCTTAGTATCTTCCTTTCGAAGACAAGCAGAAGATTTGCGTCTGTTTTGGAGATGGTCCATGTTTCTGACCCATATGTCAGCACTGGTAGGATGAGTGTTCTATATATTATTAGTTTGGTTTTCTGGCTTAAATTTCTGTTTTTTAGCTGCTTGCTTAGTCCAAAATAACATTTGTTTGCTAGCAGTACCCTCCGTTTTACTTCTTCAGATGTGTCATTATCGTTTGTTATGAGAGAACCCAAATATGTAAACTTATTTACTACCTCAAAATTATATTGGTCTATACTGAAGTTTTCTTCGGCGTTTCTAGCTCTATCTCTGTTATTTGGAATAGATGCTAACATTTTGGTTTTTTCCTCGTTTATTTTAAGGCCCATATTTTGTGCGGCTGTCAAGAAGGTGGAAGTCATCTCTTTAAGTCCTCGTGTAGTACGTGCGATCAAATCCAGATCGTCAGCGTAAGCCATAATCTGCGTTGATTTATTAAAGATTGTTCCCCTATTGTGTAACTCGGCATCTCTTATAGTCTTTTCTAACGCTATATTAAAGAGAAAGTTAAGGATATATAAAACGGTAATAAGGTCCACAGTGACGTATGGTAGTAAAGTATGGACAATGAAAAAAGCAAATACTGAGAAATTGGAACGATGGAAAAAGGAAAATGCTCAGAGCTGTATATGGAGGCACAAACACGGTGGAAGGTTGGATTCGACGAACAAACAGAGAGCTAGAGGAACTGTACAACGAACCACGCATTAGTCGCTTCATAAAGGCATTAAGAGGATGCCAAAGATGATCCTTAAACGAGGCCCAATTACGGAAAGAAGCAAAGGACCACCCATACAAAGATGGTTTGATAGCTTACAGGAAGATTTCAGAAAAGAGGGAATTAATGGGGGAGAATAGTACGTCAATTTAGTAGGCAAGGAGCATGGTATGACACTCCCACTAAATACAAATGTTGTAATATATAAGTATTATATTAATTGTATTTTAGCCCTAGGTATTTAAGGCCTGTTGAGCTCTGTAAAAAATAAAAAATGTCCGAGATATCAGCGGTTAAAAAGCTTACATAGAATATTAATATAATGTATGCAATTTATCGGTATTAAGTATATAATAACATGTATATAATGTTTTACGTGCAGTTAGATTGAAGCTGTTTATAGTAACGAACTTATGTCAGACATGTTATTGACTTTAATTCTGAACCGCATCATAGTCATTCATTGTTTAGCTATTTCAATGTTCAATAACAAGAATCCAATAATAATCCATTATATCGTAATAAACACGTCAAAAATATGTAAACTAAATTGATATAATGGCTATGAAGTTTGCCATAAAAGAGCATTTACATTTTCAGAAATTAAATAGTAACTATATTTATGTTGTAAACACATATATTATAGTACTTCAACGCAGTGGGTCAGTTATAAACACCTAATAAATATTGATCGGAATATTTATCTTAATTGTAATACCCATAAACATAAAACATGGCGTCAAGACTGAACATTATTTTTGGTAGAATATAAATAAGGAATACAAGCATGGGCGTAGGCAGCGGGGTGCAATTGCACCCCTCTACCGAAATGAAAGTAATGTATAGTTCTATATTTTATATTGGTAAATAGTATGTATAGATGCAGATGCACCCCCTGAAAATAATTGTCGGGAATGAATGTTAGCGTGATTAATGATATGAAATTAAAAAAAAATCCAAAAAAGTATCCATAAAGGTAAAGGCAAAAAGGAACTGAGCAAAACCAAACCAATAATCCTGGAAGTTAACCAATTAACAATGTAATGTTCCGTTACCAGCACTAAGAAAGATACATCTGGAGAAATCTGATTTAGCACTAATTTGTCGATATCATAAATTGCTGCTACCTTTAGCTTCGTTTGGCTAGATTCTTAGACCAGGGAAAAAAGATTTTTTCATGAAATTGAACCGGCCAGGCAAACAACAGTTAGTTTGAGTAGTATGGATCTCTGTAACAAGAACCTGTATGTTTCCTGTAGTCGATTTTTTGGACTTAATTATTTATTAACAAATTAATGTCAAAAAACGGTAAATTTTCACTGTTTTGGTCTATCTCGCCATTTTTAATTGTTTATTTGCCTTTTACGTTTAAAGTAAATATTTTACGAAAAAACACAAGAATAACTTTCGTCTTAGAATAACTCAAATTATTAAAAAAAACTATGTCCGAGGCTAAATACATTTTTTTATAATTTGTTTAAAAATTTTTCAATAAATAAATAGTAAAAATCATAAATTTTTGTGTTTTACAATAAAAATTGCCAAAAATATTACTAAAAAAATAAAAAATTGAAAAAAATCGTTTAAACAAATTAGATAGTCTATTTAAACATTTTCGTAATGTACGCAAAAAGTACATACGAATTAAAAAAAGAAAAGTCAAAATCCACAAACAAGAACCAGAGATACAGTTAACAGCACCTTCCCCTCCATCGCTCAAGCAAGACGGCCGATTTTAAGGACCACATTTTGAAGCGTTGTGGACGATTAAGTTAAAAGGTAATCTCTTTCAAATTTGTCACATTAAAACTTTAAAGTATGTTCTTTCAAATGACGCTAATTAGATATCTTAATTGTTATAAACACAGCTGTTGTCAATTTAAAAAAAAGGGACTAACTTCGTCCCAACGTGTCCTAAGACAACTTTTTCTTTTTTAGAATTTGAAAAAAACCAAATACGAAAAATGAAAAAATTATTTTCGTGTAGGTAACAGTTAAAAAGTTATTCTAATTGTTTACAATAATTTTGCATTATTTAAAATCGTTATTCCTTAATTTTTTTTAATATCATTAAGATAATAAATCTTCTTCTTTCATAAACTATTTATAGAATTACTGTAATTTTATCATTTTCTGGGATAAACAAATTAAATAACTTTTAAACTATTTGACCGATCGCTTTGAAATTTTGATCATACTTTAAACACGATCGGAACCAATATTCTGTGTAATATGAAGGTTTTAGGTTTATTTTTAAAAAAGTTATTAACATTAAGATCGGTTAAGTGTCACAAACAGGGTACTTTTTTTGGTAGTGAAAATTTCCAAATTTCTCTCACAATGTCAGTTTATTTTTACCATTTCTACTATAGACTACTTTGTTAAAGAGTTAGACAGCAACAAAGATAACTGTAGAGATAAATATTTGTTCCTCTGCTTCACCTCAATCTATGACGGATACATTATAAATATGAGATACTTCTTAATTTTGTACACAAAACAAGCTATTAATCTTACATACCGCAAATGGATATCTATGGCTAAAATCATGCATAACACTTACGGTATGTGAACTGGGTACTCAGGTCCAAGTAGTTTGGACCCTTCCCAAAAGCAATCTAGCGGCGTAACAATGGAACAGGGCATCATATTTTCGAAAATTTGCTCGACGTACTGGAGATCGAAGTTAGGAATACTAGGTGATTGGCAGAAGTCTTTGAGTCGCCAGGTAATATCGTACATTGTAACAGTAACTTGTGTAGCTTTCTGTACTAACGCTAAATGTTCAAGGAGGCCGTGGGGATTCAAGAGGTCCACGTCCGGATCTAATCCTGAAACAAAAATTACTTTTTTACCAACACAATATTTTTGATACGTGAAAAAACATTTTTTTTTGTTGTTTCTTGTTCATTTATAGATAGATACACAATTTTAATAACACGAAAATATCAGAAAACACGTTTTAACTACACTTTTATAACAGATCTTCAATGTGACACCCACTTACCTCAAGCTTATCAATTTGTTCGTCTAACGATCTTTTAATTTAAAAAAATAAGTTTGGCTGATTGGCAATAAAATTAGCGGAATTTACGATTTGCTGCCATAGTGCTTGATGATTATTTAACTCTTGTGAGTATACCACTGATTTCATATGCCTCCAGAAATAAAAATCTAAGGGATGACTTCACTACCTCTACCAATCCAATGATGGGAAAATTGTTGATCTAGATAGTGATAGCTTACATAGAAAGTCGTGTTATCAGCAAATAAAACAGTGTTAACTCTCTCATTTGGAGAGTATACTAGGCATTCATATAAATAAGAAATAATATTGAACCCAAAATAGAGCCCTGAGAGACACTATACATCAGAGGTTGTTGAGAATTACACTGGTTGAAGTGAACATACTGATCACAATTTGAAGAATACGAATCAATTAGTTGAATAGCATCACTATGAAAGTTTTAATAAGGAAGTTTTTGTTAGTAGAATACTATGTATTAAACAATTAAAGGCCTTATTGAGATCTAAAAAGGATGCACGAATGTCAAGATATTTTTCAAATCTTAAAATATCGCTAGTGAAATGATCAATAGCTAAAGTTGTTTTCTTTTTCTGGAATCCATACTGATTTATAGCAAATAGTTTATTAGATTCAAAATGTACATTAATTTGATTTTTTAAATTCGTTCATAACATGGGTAACAAAGATACGAGTCGATAATTGTTGCCATCAATAGAGTCTTTATTCTTAAACAGATGTATTACCTTTGACGTTTTTAAAACTTTGGGATAAGTATTACAAGATATTGATTGATTTACTAAAATTGTTAGAGGTTGGACAATTGTATTGTTAATAGTTTTAATAATTTTTGTGTTAAATCCATCAGGATTTTTGCTTTTACTATTTTGTATTTCATTATTTTATTATTTTTATTTTATTTAAATGAAGTATTACATTTTTTTCCAATGTATGTAAAGTTTTTCGGACAAGGCTTTATTTTACCAATCATGTTTATATATTTTTCATCATCTTGTTTATGTGTTGTTCTTTTTTTTAATATTTTTAAATACGCTCTTTAAAAAAACTACAACTACAAACAGTGTAATTTGTCCTTTATAAACATATACACATATATTACAGTGCCTGAATGGTTACTCTGACGGGAAGAATGTCACGTAACTGGGAAAATAAAAAATCTTTATGAACATTTCGACTTGGAAAATACTAAGCATGTATCACGTTCTGATAATCAAGGAATCTAAAAAATAGTTTAAAGTTTATTTCCGAATCTCAAAGTTCAGTTACATTAACAAACTTAATTTAATTTACGGTAAATCAAAATTAGTACATAATATTAATCATACCTGTCTGAAGAACCATCTGATGAGTGGATAGCATCTCTGGAGGTAAAGTGTCGGGGGTGGTTGAGGGCTCTGACCATAACAGCTCGATGTCTGAATGGAAGGTCATGCTCTTCAGACCTACCAAGAAGGTCGAGATGGCTAGAATGCTCACGAAGAGGACTTTCCCAGCATGTGTGTCTAGGATCTTCCCTAGGACATGAAGCTGTTGCTGAATTCGACCTCGTACCCACAGAATTCCCCGATCGCCTTGTGCTTTTCCCTGAAACAAAAAATTGTTATAATATCTATCATATAATATCACATCTTTTATATTTTTAACAGTAATTGTTCATTACCTGAACTAGATTTTACATAAACAAAGATTTGACAAACAAATTAATAGAAAGAAAATTGCTTGGAAAATATACTTACAAAATAAAGCACCAGAAAGCTATGAAGAGTATAAAAAATATAGAAGTATAGTAAAAGAATTTGTTACAAAAGCAAAAAAGGACAAATGAACAGAATTTGGAGAAAATATGGAAACAAAACAGTAAACAGAACCAGAAACTGTTCTATGGAGTTTTAAAATCAATGAGAAAAGAAAAAATACAAGACATAAAAAACATAAAGAATAAAACTGGCCAACTTCTCACAGAAGAAAATGAAATAATGAACTGTCAAGAAGAAAACAACCTGCTGAACCAAGGAATAGAAGATGATAATGTAGATCCAATAAGCATAAATGAGCTCCAAGAAGCTATTGCAGAAATCAAAAACGGGAAGGCGCAAGGGTATGACAGAATAACAAGGAAATGATGAAAAAATGGGACAAAATGCAACAGAGATATTACTAAAGATATTGAATGCCATATGGAGAGAACAGATTACAAAGAGTACAGAGGAATAAGACTCTTAAGTGCTGCCATGACAAATATATTTACCATCAAACAAATAATATCAGACCTTGAAAAGGCTTTTGACATGGTACCCATGCAAAACTTAAGGGAAATATTAGAAAAGAGAGGTACCTATTAGAAAGGTACCATCGAAGGTAGAAATGAACCGTCCTCTGTTCCCAGTGGCAGTAATCTATTGGGTTAGTGATCAGTCTAGTAGTATCTGGGGGCTTAGGAAACTGAGACCTCGAAAGCCCCGAAGAAGATATCAAAGAGGATGATTAATTCTTGTAACAGCATTAATCTTAGTATATATATATATATATATATATATATATATATATATATATATATAAAAAATTCTAAGTCCCTTTTGTCTGTTGTTGTCTTTAGACTTTGGACTAATTTTTCATGTCTTACTTCGCCAAATGCCTTTTTAAAATCAACGTAACAAATATGCACAACCACATTCATATCACATTAAAAGCAAGTAAGGCCTCTCTGGTTCCTAGTCCGTTTCTGAACCAAACTGACTATCATCTATTCCCTCTTCCAGTTTTTTTATTTATACGACCATGTATTATTTTCACGAATAATGTGAGAACATGATCTATTAATTATATTGTTCTTCATTCACTGCAGTCTTCAGCGTTTGTATTTTTAGGGATTGCGCAACAGATGGAGAATAATAATTAAAGTAAATAGAGAATGACTGAGGACATAGCAGTGAATACAGTGAGTGATCATTCCCAAGTGAGAGTGCTAATGAGGACACAGACTATGCCTATATAAATAAAGCAGAAGAAGATGAAATCCTCTGCGTGTTTAATGGAAGAAACGTGATGTCCGATTTCCTTATTTTGCTAGGTGCCGTATTTTCCGTGTGTTTTATATTCCCATTACTTTTTAAAGTTAATTTTATATTTTAAAGCTGAAATTTTCGTTTTATTCTGTAAAAATGGTTACGCCGCCTATGTTCTTAGAAATAGACACATTCCTAGCCTTACTTTTCCAAGAAAAATAAGCGGGGCCACTATTAACATCGGCTTTAATTTTTTTCTTTTGGAAACACTATTCAAGGGGATCGAAGGTAGGAATAGCTAGTGTACAGAATATAATGGTGAGAATATATCGAAATGCATTCATAAATACATCATCAATATTTAAATCAACTGCCCTAGGCATGAGATATTAATTACTGAAATGTCACATTTGAGTTCTGAACTTTCTAATCAATCCTGGTAATTTACTTAAATACGGGTCACGTTGCCAAATTTATGTAGTACACAACATCTAAAAAACATTTGCAGGATGAACAGCTCTTTATATGTCAGTAATTTATAAAACGAGAATTAATGGAAAACAAAATGTACGAAGACAGGATTTAATGAAAAAATTAATGGATGGATGATGCACTAAAAGGTCAATTTTAGCAAATGTAAAAGAAGGTGCAAAAATATCATACTGGACGCAATTAACTAAAATAAAATAGTTTACATAGTCATATCATTGGATATTTTTTTTAACAGCGACTGAAAGATTAACGGAATTATACTGATAATCCTACAAAAAATTTTAATTACAGCAAAACATAGCATAGACCTCTGACCTTTAGTTCATTAACGACTGTATTTATTTTTCAAGACAAGAAAATACAGCGTTTTATAAGCAATAAAATAAAATAACAAGCAATAATACTTTAATTATATTAGAGTACTATGTTATTGCTTTAACAGTGTGGCTTCCATAGTTCAGTGGCTATGGTACTCTCTTACCTAACCGGACGGCCCGGGTTCCATCTCCGACACAGCAATTTTTAATTTTTCTGAGTCGCTACCGTGCTTCGGAGGACACGTACAGCCATTGATTCCGGGTACGTAAGTAATCGTTAATACTAAAACGATTAACACTGAGTCAGAAGGTTACACGAACAAATAATCTATGAATAATTACGATTTATTCATTATTTCGCAAGAAAAGAGTATTGGTACTGTTCACATGTTATAGATATTTACATTATTTACATCTAATAAATTTTTTTAATTCTTAGGCTGCCGACCACTAATTTTTAAAGAGTAAAAACACAATGAAAAGGTACTATAAAAATATATTATTGACTATCAAGCATTTAAAGAAGATACTAAGGTCCACTTACATTATAAGAGATACCTGTCAAATATTACCTGCTCACTAATCTGGAGCTGAATATCAGTCATCCTAAATTATAATTAAAAATGCTTAACAAACTATTATGAATCAGTTGTGATGATTTATTACGCAATTATTCCAGTGAAATAAGTTTTTCTCAGAATATCGTAAGTTTTTCCGTTAATATACACTAAGCAACAAAATTAACGCATCAAAAATGGGACATTTCCTAAACCTGTTGTACGATTTAAGTGATTTTTTAATATGTTATATCCTTATTCTTTAACAATATCGCTGTAATACTATTGTTGTAAGACAGGTAAATTGTCATCGTATACCGGGTGTACCAATCAGACTATGTTTTTTTCTCAAAGTTCCAATACCCTGTGGAATATTCTATCATTTGAATGATAGAATATTCCACAATGACTATAGAATAATATAATATTCCACATAATGAACAAGCCTAAAGTAGGCTATCAAATAGCTATGACATTTGATAGATGTCAAATTGTCAACAGTCAAAAGGTGTCTGATTTGTTGTGAAAATTGGTAGATTTATATTTAAAGTTTCAGTTAAGTCCGTAATTTTTTTTTGTTATTTGCTGGAATGGAAATGGAACGCTCTGGACGAGCAAAATTATAAATTGGAGGCCAAGAGCAGACAAACGTAGTAGAGGAAGACCACCTACACGTTGGGTTGACGACATCAGGCGTATAATAAAAAAATGGCAACGAAGAGCACAAAATCGTGAAGAGTGGAGGAGTTTAAGGGAGGCCTATGTCCAGCCGTGATCGTGATAAATAAAGGCTGGATGATGGAACGCACTACAAAGAATTTGAGCCGTGATGAATGTGTTCAAGCACTGACCTTACATAGCGAAGGGCTGAACTAGCTCGGAGGTTGGGAGTCTCACATACATCAATTTCCCGTATTGCTTATTAGATTATGTGATTTAAGAGAACGTATTTGTATGTATACTGTACTCTTTTTTGAAGGAAATCTTCCATCATTTTTTATTTTAACAATGTTTTTTGGTGTTATATCGTTATTTGTTTCGCGAAAACTGTAAAGATATTTGTTTTTTTAATTATTCGGGACCGTTTCGTTCGGAGAGTATTTATTACTATGAAAAGAGTCTTTTAATGTATCTACAATATATTCAAAGAATTTTATAATACATTAAAAAAATCCACTTTATTTGAGATCTTCACAAGACCTATTAATTCCGAAAGTAGCAGGTCTCCAGTCGGCGTGTCAAACGTGACAACAACGCATAACAACACATGGTATATAGACCACCCAAGATGCGATCTGACGTCACAAGACCACCCAAGACCAAACGGAATACCGCGTATTCGACGAAACAGAGATGGAGAGGGCAGTTGATATAGTTATTTTGGAACATTAATTATTTCTTAGGTTCTTGGAATCTGATATCGTTAAGAGATGTAAAATTGTAAGATCTGAAGAATTTGATAAAGGGATTGGTTTTGAAGTATTTTATATGAACAAGAATCAGTCATTTGAGGTTTCCATAGATAAAAAAATTACCCAAAATGTAACAAATATAAGCAAAATTGGAGCTATACTTGTGATTTTTTTATAATTATGTGTCACATTATTGGTCGAGTTTTCTATTGAAATAAAATGGAAATTCAGAATACATCCACCGAAAGTCTTGTTTGTGGCAATTCAATGACTCTGCACTATTATACAGAAACTTTGAATTAGAACATAAAATGTAAATGAGATGTGTTATAAAAAGCGCACTATCAATCATTTTCACACAAAACTGTAAATGACAGAAAAAAACTTCATACCACGAATTATTAAAATACACACTGGACTGGGAGATACCCTTTATTTCAGTGAGGAAGCAAATAAAACTTGGATGCTTCGTTATTGGTGAATTTTTGTTAAAAGTCTAAGCTTTCGTCTGTTTATGCTTAGACTTTTAATAAAAAGGCACTTACTACGAAGCAACCGAGTTTTATTTGCTTACTCACTGAAATAAAGGGTATCTTCCAGTGTTATCATTTTATATTTTAATATTCACTAGTACCAGTTACCCCTTTTTTGTTTGTATATGTATATATATATTTATACGTCAAAACATATATATGTTAAATATGTAAAATTATGCCACAGAGACAGGAATGAGTCCTACTCATAATTAGTTTTACGTGGAGATCATTAATCCACGCCAATGCAAGCATTTGGGGCATGGAATAAGGTGATCATGCTACCAGAGTATGCCGCTAAAGGACATTCCATCACAATGTATTCAATGATTTGACGAGGTTCTCTGCGGTCATAACCCATGGGATGTTCTTATACGGTTTATAGTCTTCCGCTCAATGCGGGTTAATTCTCTAACACCAATATCTACAAAGAAGGCAGACAGACCTACTGTACAAACCAAACAAACACTACAGCCTTAGCCAAGCATTACACCCTGAATCACAGATATTTATATAGATTTTAGGGTCAGATATTTATATAGATATTTAGGGTCACTTTTGCATTCCATCGTAAACTCTCAAAAAGTGTAGACATAAATATAAAGTGTTTATACGCTTATATATATATAATTAAAGTGCTTATTGAAAATGTTAAATAGATGAATCGTTTAAGCAACTCATGGTAGCCTTTTGTTGTGAGTAAATATTTGCCAAATTAAAGAAGATTAATTTTGTTTTAGAAATTTAAAACTAGTGTTTAATAAATCCATATCAATGAAGATTCTTTGAAAAGATTACATGAGATTTTATTTGACCTCTAAAATTATTTTTTGTACGTACTTAAAAGTTATTATCGCGTCAAGCTCACCTCTATGGCGGACGAAACTGTTGTGTTTAGATCAGTCTCCTGTCCTTCTGCGAAGGACTGAAGAGTCTGAGTAAAATGCGTGGCTAGGGATATCGGTAGCCCTACTATCACAGATAATACATACTACGATGCATTATACCGTTTTTTTTTTTAGAGAACGGTTATGGGGTGGTCGCTAATCTAATACCCAAGCCTTGGGTGACAAAAGGCAAATTTTAACTGATTTATATATAATTTGGATGAGGATATGGTGCTAAAATAAGTAAAGAATAAAAATAGACAGGCAATTTTGACACTATATAGTGAAACTAAAACTAAAATTTACTAAAACGAAAAAGAAATTTATCATATTTCTTCACCAATCAGAAGAGAATGATCTACAAACAGTCTTTTCTTTAAAACATATGAAAGATAATCTTATATTTTACCAAAAACGTAGGAATATCAAGTTTGAACGTTATTAGCTGGGTACCAACAAGTTATGTATGCATACATTCATTTTGTTAATCTTACATCATGCTACCGACCTACAAATACGCTCACATATGCCATTTACGCGGACGGATATAGACGAGAATGTCTAATTAAAACTTTTTGGCATTAAAATATATCCTAAACGTACTTTTTAGTTAGATAGTTTGGGGATACAAAACAAAAATTGACAACGAACCGATTTTTTCGGATTGTTATATTGTTGCCTTCAATAGTTGTTTCCAAGAATTAGTTCATATAATATTAGACCAATCAAGTTAGTGGTTTGACAGTTGACATGTGTAGTATGAGATTACAAAAAGACTCATCTAGGGATTCATCAATTTTTTAGTCGAAATATTTTTAAGTAAAAAATCAAAACTCAATGTTTTGCTCATGACTTAAAAACTTGTCTTAATTTAAATTTTAAGAAGATAATGTCTCATAATATAATATATATTAAATTTGTTGTTCTAAAAATAAGTTTTTTAATATTTTGACTTTTCTTATAAAAGATTGGTTAATTTCAGCCCTTAATGTTGTTAATTAACGTAACAGTGATTTTAAAAAAGGTGCTATATTGGCTCCTAAGGGTCCTAGAACATTTTTTTTGTTTTAAAAGTTGTGTTTTTTAACCAGCTTATTATGTTATTCCATGGTTAATAAGAATCTCTTTTTGTAATATTGTATACAAATGATGCAAATAAAATACCGAAAAAACATGAAAAATTATAGAAATCATTACCAACGGGATAACCAAATAACAAAAAAGTACTGGGGCATGGTACGTTTTTAGATCAGTTAACTGATCAATAAATTGTAACTGACACTAAGGTGAAACAATCTAACAATCAACCAAGAAAATATAGTCATGTCAGTAGAGTTCGGAAAATACTTGAAAACCTGAAGAACAGAAGAGCAGCAGGTAAAGGCGGGATAACAAACGAATTACTGAAATATTGTGGAGCAGCAATCACAGAACAATTAAGAACATTAATTAATAAAATTATAGAACACAATAAAATACCGGAAGAATGGAAAACGAGCGAACTAATTCTACTATTCAAAAAAGAAGATAAAAAACAGCCAGAAAACTACAGAGGTATAAACTTGTTAAATACTACGCTAATAACTTAATACAACTACAATTTTACAAGTGCTAATAAATCAGAGGATAAGTTTAGCAGATGAACAACAGGGTTTTCGTAGTGGAAGATCGTGTACAGATGCAATATTCGTTATAAAGCAAATTACTGAGAAATCACTAAAGTATAATAGACCAGCATTTCTTTGTCTAATTGACCTAAAGAAAGCGTTTGACACAGTAGGTAAGACTCAAAGATGTAATCCATCTTCTGTATAATAGAGAAGTTCCCCTAAATATTATAAAAACTATCGAAAACATCTACCAAAACAACAAAATGGAAGTCAGAATAGATGGACAACTTACAAAAGCTACAGAAATAGGCAGCGGAATAAGTCAGACTCTTTAACAATATTTATAACAGCGGGGAGTTTCCTGAAGACTGACTAGAGTCAACTTTTGTTGCCATACCGAAAAAACCAAAAGCAAAGTCTTGTGATCAACATCGGATGATAAGTCTAATTAACCACATTTCGAAGGCATACACCAAGGTTATTTACAACAGAATAAGCAAAAAATGCGAGGATAACATTGGAGATTCGCAGTTTGGGTTTCGGA
Organism: Diabrotica undecimpunctata; assembly: GCF_040954645.1. Classification (NCBI taxonomy): domain Eukaryota; kingdom Metazoa; phylum Arthropoda; class Insecta; order Coleoptera; family Chrysomelidae; genus Diabrotica; species Diabrotica undecimpunctata. The sequence continues at coordinate 58,675,891 of NC_092812.1, forward strand.
ATTCTCTTGGGACAAGAGAAGCACTTTTTAGTCTACAGGTACTCATCCAGCGCTGCAGAGATATGAACAAAGACGTGTACATATGCTTTATAGACTACGCAAAAGCATTCGATGACGTAAAGCACGAAAAGATAATTGAAGTTCTCCATAAGATCGGAGTCGACTACAGAGACATTCGAACAATAGCGAGTCTCTATTGGGGTCAAACAGCTAAAGTGAAAGTAGGATCTACATTGACCAATAAAATTGAGATCAAGAAAGGGGTACGACAGGGCTGTATCTTGTCTCCTATTCTCTTTAATATATACTCAGAAGAAGTATTTAAGACAGCGCTGGAGGAAAGCACAGAAGGCATAAAGATAAATGGAGAAATAATTAATAACATAAGGTATGCTGATGACACTGTGATTCTAGCAAGTAGCATGGAGGAACTGAGTTCCCTAATGAGTAAGATACAAAAAACAAGTGCACAATACGGACTCAGACTAAATATCACAAAAACCAAATGGATGTTAGTAAGCAAAACCCAACAACCACCACAGCAATTGATATTAGACAATGAAAGAATTGAACACGTGGATTCGTACATCTACTTGGGAACAACAGTTAACTCAAATTGGGATCAAGCGAAGGAAATACGTATAAGAGTAGAAAAGGCAAGAGCATCGTTCACTAGCATGAAGCAAATTTTCACCTCTAAAAGCCTCACCCTACCTCTCAAAATTCGACTTCTGAAATGTTACGTATTCCCGGTTTTGTTATATGGAATGGAGGCGTGGACAATGACCGCAACATTGATGAAAAAAGTAGAGGCCTTCGAAATGTGGGCTTACCGTATATATTACGTATATCCTGGACTGAGCACGTGACCAACGAAGAGGTACTACGCCGGATAGGTAAAGAGAGAGAGGTAGGAATAAGTATAAAGAAAAGAAAGTTGGAATACTTGGGTCACGTTATGAGACATAATAAATATAGAGTACTACAACTGATCGTTCAAAGGAAAATAGACAGCAGAAGGGGTCCAGGGAGGAGAAGACGCTCCAAAACTTGCGGCAATGGTTCGGATGGTCATCTGCTGAACTATTCAGATCTGCCGTAAACAAAGTCAGAATAGCCATGTTGATTGCCAACGTTCGGAACGGACAAGGCACATGAAGAAGAAGAAATAAGACAAGGGGATTCATTGAGCCCCATGCTCTTCAATTTGATCATGGATGAAATCATCAAAAGCGTTAACAAAGGAAGATGATACAGAATAGAAACAGAGTAAAAATACTCTGTTACGCAGACGACGCAATATTGATAGCCCAAGATGAAGATAGTCTGCAAAGACTGGTCCACAGATTTAACATAAGAGCAAAGAATTTCATATGACAATATCATCTCAGAAAAGTAAAACAATAGTAGTCAGCAAAGAACCAACCAGATGTAAAATAGAAATTGATGGCATCAGTATTGAACAAGTAATGGAAATAAATAAGACTTACACTGTCTAGCTATGGAGACCTAGACAAAGAAGTGAGAGATCAAGTAAAAAAGCAAATAGATTAACAGGATGCCTTAATAACACTAGATGGCGAAACAGACACATTAACACTGAGATGAAGTCAATAATTTATAAAGCCAGTGGAAGACCAATAATGACATATGCCTCAGAAACAAGACCCGACATAGCCACAACGCAAAGGCTACTGGAAACTGCAGAGATGAGAGTACTGAGAAGCATTACAGGAAATACGCTAAGAGATCGAAAGAGAAGTGAAGACATTAGAAGAAAATGTAACGTAAAGTGTATAAATGAATGGCCACAAAATAGAAAAAATGAATGGAATAACCACATAAGCAGAATGGAGGAGACCCGTGTCGTCAAAATAGCAAGAGATAAGTCACCAATCGGCAGAAGTATCGGACGACCGCGCAAAAGATGGAGTAACAACCTTCCATAGATGTATTAATCCGTCAATAAACAAGCAGAATTGCTTATAAAGAGGAAGAAGAAGAAGAAGTAGAGATTCTTATGTGAGTATGTAGTAGCTAGAAGAACAAGTGATCTGAAAATAGAATAAAATGAAAAATATCAATATATCAAAGGAAAACATTCGTTGCAAATTGTGATTCCAGAATGAAATAATCTAGAAAAAATCAAAGTCATTCAATAAGAAAGAAATAAGATCTCATAAAAAAATGATATAATTTTTTTTATTAAAAGTCTATATTAATAACTTTAATTTTATAATATTTTATATATTTAATAAAATTTTAATTAAAAATTGAGATTGAAAAATATGTCTCTAAAATTGCAATTGAAAATGGAAAATAAAATCGCCTAGAGAGTAAAGTACGGGACGAGAACAGCAAGACCACCAATGCATTGGAAATATATATTATGAGCAGTTAAAAATATCAATATCAGTATAGTTTTTCGAATATGTCATATTGAAAAGCAATCTTTGGAGGTGGCGGTTGTAATCTCGTTTCTCATAAAAAGACAATTTCAGATAATGAAATGAAAGAATAAAAACTTAGTTATAGACACAATGTAATCTTATTTGGAACAACCATAAAATGTGGTTGGAATACAACGCCATGCTGTAGCAAAATTGGTTTGTCGGAGAACGACATGGTGGGTCTACTAACGCACTTTGAATAATCAAACGAAACAGAATATCTATGTAGAGTTTTCTTTACGAGTTCTTTCTACAACATATATGTGGTGTGGTTTATATAGGTAATTTTATCTTCATGTTATAGCTTCACCAACGCACATATAGGCCAGTAACGAAAAAAAGAGCCGAAAAATTCTTATACAGGTTTTTGAAGGTTCTAAAAGGTACTCATATGACGGGCTAGCTGATGACAAATCCTTGAAGATGTACAGCTGATTTTGCTTTGATTTTTTTACATTCATAAAATGAAAATGTCATTTTTTAAGAACAGGAATGGGAAGTATGTGTTGTGATAAAACTGGTTGTTTATTTGTCGCTTCATCGGCATCTTCCTGTTCACGAGGCAGGTTTATCGGGCTTTCATGGCCAACGGGTGCTTCTTCATTCTTGTTTGCTTCCACTAGAAAATCCTCTTCGGAAAAATATGTATGTTTACTGGAAAGGTACCCGTTTGTCGAAATCCATTGACTGCCCTTTCGCCAGTTTGGATCTTCAAGTAAGCTTTACCAAGCAGGTCTATGATGTCAAAATGATGACGTCAATTGGGCGATTATTTTGCCTTAAAAATTGACGAATTTCTTCACTGTAGAAAATGTTCGAAGCCCCTATTACGGATTTGTCGAGCGGTTGCATCTTATGTGTAGTGTGTGGCGGTAAGCACAATAAAGTTACGAGGTTTTCCCTAGTAATAGGGAATAATAACATCTAGGTTTATCGTGTGCAAGTGATGATCGTCCAAAATCAAAAGTATAGGGTTTTCGGCACTTAGTTTTACATAATTGACGAAGTGATCAAACCATTGCATGAAAATGTTGGTTTGAATCCACCCTGATGGATGAAAGGCAAAAATACTTCCAGATGCAGCTACCTTCTTTAACAATTCGCTGTCTTTTTTTCGAAAGAATATAAGCAAAGGGGCACATAATTCTCACTTGCGCTCATATACAAAACGCAAGTAATCAGAGACCCTCGCTCTGTAGATGTCAGCGCTCCTATGCTTTCCCCTTTGGGAAAAAACATCAGGACACTTTGATTGAACTATGCTAAGACCACTTTCGTCGAAGTTAAATATCTGACGCAGAAGAACTGTCATATTTTCAATTCCGGGAAAATCGCGGAAAAATCAATTTTTGTTAAATCTTTTCATAAAAAAGTTGAATTTTACTATTATTTCGTAAGAAATATTTAAATTTTATTGATTAACGTAAATTATTTACATAAATATATAATAATTATTAATTCCTCTTGTACATAAAATACAAAAAGATTAATTTCTTTTTGTAATTACTAATTTATTTTTAAAACGGTTTATTCAGAGTGTAAAAACTTCTTAAAAAGTAAGTCGTTTATATTTTAATTTAAATAAACACATTTGGAGTATAATTTTATACTTAATATTATATATTTATATAAATAATAGATTTTAATTATTAAAAATTAAATATTTCTTACGAAATAATAGTAAATATCTATTAAGAAAAATATATTTTTTTAAATATTTCTTTTTTCACCATTTTAGTAAGCCTATTTACAAGCGCGTGACACGTGAAAAAAGCCTATTTATAAGCGCGTGGCACGTGAAAAATATCGAAGTTATTATAAATAGTCAAAGCTAAAAAGTCAGATTTTTTTCAAACGGTTTTTTTAACAACAATTTTGATAAAATGATCAATTTTTTATTATATCTTAAAACTGAAACCTCAAAAAAATCGATTAAAATCTGTTAAAAAGCTCTAGAGTCATTGTTTGGTACAGTTGTACAAGTACAGTTGTTTAAATAATCGCTCTCTTGGATAAACAAATTGAATAAAAAAATATTTGGTCGATGTTGCTGAGATTTAGCACATTTCAATAATTCATTAATTGTCAAAATTTAAAGTAGTTATATTACATGTCATTATGTAAAAATTAAAGTTATTAACATTTATAAATGCTTACAAAAATAGGGGTTTTTTGCGGCTATCTCGGTCAATTGTTTATGTATTTTAATTTTGAAACTCGCAAATTAAAGAATTTTTTAAGATCTATAACTTGTATTGGAATCATTTTTCTTTTAAATGAACAAATAAAAAGATTTTCTCACTTTTTAGGATTGTTTAAAAAAACAAAGTAAAGTATGTCTAAATCACAAATTGAATTATATTGCGCTAGGCAAATTCAGAGGTAAATCACATATTACAAAAAAGTTTATGTGATACCAGTTGGGCCAGGGCCGGATTGGCTTATAAAAAAGACGCCAACCCAAACTCATAAAAAAGGCGCCAATCTAAACTCTAAACTCTTCTAAATTTTTTACATCAATCTTTTTGAAATCCTAATACATGTAAAATAAATAAACATTATTTGTGAATTTTTTTAAGTTTAATTTTAATTTAAATCCATAAAATAATATAATATTTTGATTGGGAATAAGCCACAAACTTACTTTGAGATAAGTTTATTTTGACATTTCCATTTCCACGTGAAAATTAGAAATTACCGGCAGGACGTCCCACGACCCACGACCCGCCATTTGACAGCGCGCACGATGAACCTGCGGCGTCAGATACAGATTCGACTACGAGGTTTTTAACCGCAACAACTTAAATATACGCTAATGGAGCTGGAATTAACGCGGCTGCTGGAACCAGATTTGCCATCCAATTGATCCTCGTTAAAGGGTTCTAAGTGTACATTCAGACTGAGTGTACCTCGGATGAGTCCCATATAGTTATTTTTCTTCGAACTTCCCGTAATTTTGCGCCTGCTGTCTTCCTTGGATGTGCTGGCAGTTTCTCAGGCTTCCTCTCTGGAATCGAGAAATGGTCATCGTAATCTAAAAGACCTTTGGCGAACAAATTGTACAGGAATCGATATATTTCGTTCAGTGATGGCACTCAATAGATTTACATTTTTATTGCAGTGCTTATGTTTCGATAATGTAGACAATCGACAAGAAAGGCAACAGTCTGATAAGTTGGCTCCTATTAGGGCAGTTTTTGAAAAAGTTGTCGCAAATTGTCAACAAGCTTACTCACCAGAGAGTAGAAGTTAGAGTCTTTTCGTGGGCGTTGCTCATTCCGGCAGTATATTCCGAACAAGCCCGCGAAATACGGAATAAAAATTAAGGCCCTAGTAGACTCTCGTACTTTTTATGTTTTTAATATGGAAATTTATGCAGAGACCCAGCCAGATGGGCCGTACTAAATAAGCAATAAACCCATTGATATTGTCCAAAGACTGATAGCACCAATTTCTGGTAAAAATCGAAATATCACTTTCGATAATTGGTATACCTCTTACGAACTTGTGAAAATTTTGCGTGAACGACATAGTTTTACTTCAGTAGGAACTCAGTAGAATTTATACAGATTAAGAACAGACAACCACAGTCCTCGGTATTTGGATTTCAGGAACATATAACTATGGTATCCTTTGTACCAAAAAAAGAGGAAAAACGTGATTTTATTAACATCACTTCATCACGATGATAAAATAGATAAATCTACCGGCGAGAAACTTTTACCAGAAATAATAAGTTTCTATAACTTTACAAAAGGAGGGGTTGATACGGTGGATGAGTTGACAGGAAGTTACAGTGTAGCTCGTAATTGTAGAAGGTGGCCACTAAGAATATTTTTTTCACTAATGGACACAGTTGGAATCAACAGCCAGGTAATTTACAGAACAAACACTAATGACTATTCAAAGAAACGTCGTATATTCCTGGAAGATCTGGGATTAGCATTAGTTACGCCAATTATGGAAGAACGAAAAAGTAATCCGCGACTTACACAACATTTACGATCCAAAATAGTTCAAGTTTTGGGAGAAAGTTACCAAGCTCCACCGAAAAAGCAACGTACGGGACGTGGACGGTGTCAAAAGTGTTCAGGAAAATCTCACCGGAAAACTAAACAAACGTTTTTACCTAATACGCGGTCAAATTTAATCCAGTGGTAAAAACTGCTGTTATTTATGAAAACTTAGATAGTCAAATAAGATATTTAAAAAAATTAATTCGTGTTCGAAATGATTGTTGAGTTTTTTCAATCAATTTTAAATGGGGTCAATAATACCCCACTTGGGTTATTATACACACATTTTTCACCTGGGTGACGCCGGGTTAAATGTTAAAGTTAGATGTTCTTCACTATTTCTTTTTTCTTGTTTTGTTCTTTGACAGAACTCTATAGGCAAACCTCTTGCATAATCTAATTATAATCTTGTATTTATTACATTTCTATTCAACTATAATTATTTTTAAATTGTTCATAAATTACTCAGGCTGCCCATTAAAACATCATAAGACTACACCCAATCTTATCGTTTTACGCAGAAGATCGACCTGGGCTATTATTCCCTCTCAACAACTCTTAAATTAAATGTAGGTAATCGAAGTTTTTCTGCCGCAAATTGCTTAATTTAGCTGATTTATAACAACATTCCTGATTCTCGTTAAAGATACAAAAAAAAGAACAAACATTTATTAGTCGTGTGGTTCAAGTGGGTCAGGGTCTTGGTCAAGATCGAGGCCAGAGGAGATGAAACTGTTGAAAAAAGATGAAATTATATAACAAAGGGCATATAATCAATATTAGCCAACGACGTTTCTGATATAATAATTTCAAAACTACCAGAATTCTAAAATTAGAAAATATGAACAATATTACGATAGATATTTGCGTTAGTCATAAAAACGAAGTTGCCATAATTAAAATTTTTAAAACCTCATCAATTTCTCTTTAAAAGTGAAAATGTTAATACAAAATCATTTTTACAATAAATTTAATGTTGCTTTTTAGAAAAAGTTAAATGAAATTTCAAGAAGAGAGGAATAAATTATAACAAGAAAATCATACGGGTCCATTTTTTGTCTGAAAAACTAAACGGTCAATAAAGTGGCAGCCATAACTCAGTGGCTATGGTACTGACTTACCAAACCGTACGGCCCAGCTTCGATTCCCGGCACAGACAAGAGACATTTTTCAATCTCTAATTTAACTGATCCGACACCGTACTTCGGAGGGCACGTAAGGCCATCGGTCCTGGCTACGTAAGTAGCCTTGTATCACTAAAACATGAGACAGAAGAATATGTGATGTATTCGACCTTCACTTAATGGAAGTTTATTTTATCAAGTGATAAGACAGTAAAAACTTTTATTTTCAACACTTCCACAAATGTTATTGTAATTTATTATCACTATAGCTGTTTCGGCAGAGTGCCTTTCTCAAGTGAACTATTTTTGTTACGCGTGTAACACTTTATAGTCTTTAACTGAATAAAAACAATCCTGCAAACCTGAGTTTTCAGTGTTTTGTTACTGACAAGATGTACAATAAGCTAACTGGCTGCAGTACCACCACATACAATAACAAACGGCTTCCAAAAAAACGTTTAAGACCTTGAGGGTTAAGGTATGTCCAACTGGACACTTAGACCAGAGAAATTGGCAAATAAAAAGCCTTTTTTGTGACACTATTTGATACAGGTATCTAACAACTGCTTTTGATAAATTTGGTGACAACAATATTTATGTAATAAACAAAATATGCAAAAGATTTAACGTCATTTTTATAAACAATATATAAACAATGTAAGATCTCTATTTGATTCTAAATACTAAAGGTGATGACCGGTAAATTATATGAAAAAGTGACACAATTTTACTGAAAAAGCATAGAAAATCCTTTAAAATGAGAGTTTGTAACGTTTTTTTTTTGTTAATTCCTTGTTTAATTATTGCAAAAACACCACTAAAAGTCAATTTTTTGAAAATTATTAATAACTTTTCTCAAAATGCACAAAAAACTTTAATATAGCGTGATAATAGGGACAATAATTATCGCATGTATTCGGCAATAAAAATTTCAAGAAGTTTCACTTGACAATTATTGCAAAATTGAAATTGTTTATCCCAGAAAGCTTTTATCTACATCGTTATTATGCGTTAACTATTAGGTCTACATGAATTATGAAAGCACCAAATTGAAGAGAAAGGCTTATTTCATCAAATTAAATCATTGATAGGATCAAAAAATTATGTTAAATATTGTAAAATCGGATTACAAAAGTACTTAAGCTTATAACATTTAAAATAACTCAGACCCATCAACATTTATAGGAAGTTATTTTTTTTTTGTTCGACATGTTCCACAAAAAATTCAATGTAGTACGACCGTTAGGACGCGAGTTGGTCCGTTTTTTATTCGGTTTTACTATTTCAAAATTCAACTTTATAAAAGTCGCAAAAACTCCGGTTCTAATCAACGAAAATTGATGTTTTTTTACTTTGGAGTACGTAGTTGAATAGATTATAAAAATTCAATTATTTAGTATTTACTTAACTGTTATTAATAATTTTCAAAAAATCGACTGTTGAAGCTATTTTTGCAATAATTAAGGAGCAAATTAAAAAAATTAACTTTCCAAACCATCATTTTAAAGGATTTTCTATGGTTTTCTATTAAATTAAATATCAAAAAATATAATACAACAGAAAAATAAAAAACCACCATTGTTTATTCTTAGTTTACTAAACGTTTAGTTTCATCTATTGTGCTTTTTCTAATGTCTGTTACGCTATTATTTAAATTTTATAGTATATTAATTTATATGTAGTTGTAAGTTTATATGGTTTTGGTAAAAAATTCATACAATTTCTCGTGTACCACTGCGTTCAAAATTTCAATATGCTAAGAACTAAACAAATTATTAGTATCATAATTATAACTGACTGTAAAAAAAGGAATAAACTTTCTTCGGACGTTATCCGTTCTTGTACGTGACATTCGAAGTTTTCAACCAAACAAACTCCAAATTAAAAAACCATTTCTTTAATGACTCTATTTAGGTAGGCTTATAAGTAAGGTGACAAACATATTGTCGAAAGGTGTCATTTTCAACACGACTTTTATTGCCGAGCAATAAGCAAAAAAAAATTCAGTTCAAAATTCTCATAAACAGTTTCATTTTCATATTACGACCGTCTGGCTCAGTATTTATTTGCACAACTTTTTCATATTTATTCATTTTCTAAGGATTTTTATTTGGTAACTTGCTTATTCATAATAAAGATTCTTCTATGAATTTACATTCCGGTGATATTTGCAATTAATGTGCCGATCACAATTCTATATGAATAATTGTAAACACAACATATAAGAGAACAAGGGTCATATGTATTTCTAAAATTGTGTTTTTTTTTTTATTGTCGATTTTCGTGTATACGATTCATATTCCATTTAATATTTCATTAATGCAGTTTCAATTCAGTAGAAGAATTTTGCTTGAACTTAACATTTTACGATCACTTTTCGCTTTTTTTTCGTCATTTCTTCATGTCTATGTCAGTCCGGACAGCATCAAACCACTTCCTTCGTTGTCTCCCTCTTCGTTTCTTCCCTTGTTTTGCTTGCAGAAGGACGTTTCGTTCTTTTGGCATTCTTAAAACATGTCCCAACCATCTAACTCTCTGCGCCTTGGGCAGAGAGTTAACCCATTTTTTGGGTTATTTTGGGTCTCTTATACATCTCCATTAGCTCCTGGTTTGTGATTCTGCGCCATTCCCTGAGAACTTCCTTTAAACCATCATCAAAAACTTTTTTTAAGATTTTTCTCTCCCAAATCTCTAACTTTTCTTCCTCTCTATGATTCATTGTCCAAATTTCCATTTCCATTGTCCTTTATCTTTTGACCAATGGACGAGGGAACCCCCTGCAACTTCACCCGACCGATTGAAACCGATTTTCCGACCGAAATTCAAATTGATGAGTCATTAAGGTAAAGACTTGTATATAACCTAAGCAAAACATGCATATATGCAGGATACACTGCTTCTAAATACTGGCAAGACGAAAAGATTAAAAGGGCAAATAAGACATTTATTGAATAAGAATCTGCCATCGGGTAAAGAAAAACGACTTTATTATTTGAACATTGGAAGTTCTGAAGGTTTTGTGGAAGGGGCTCATTAACTTTTAATTCAAATTGTACGGGTTACTGTCTTCACGAAATGAATAGTGATATTTTTGAGGAGTGATGGAAAATGTTCAAAAAGATACAGACTATTAACCTCACAATAGTGGCGTGTATTTGAAATTAAACTGAATAATTAAAAAGATGTTTATGTTTATACTTTATTTAACCACAATAAAAAGACATTTTCAATGCATCTGTCAGGAAGTGTACCCCAGTCTATCTGTAAAAAAATAATCGATTTCACATAAACATCATACAGGTTTTTGAAGGTTCTGAAAGGCATATAAGGGGTAGCTTATGACAAATTTATGAAGACCAGTAACAAGGAGATGATGCGTTCCATCGATGGAAGCACAAACGTCCAAAACAACAGATACTGGCAAATATGTAAAAGCAGCAGATAAGTTCGTAGCTCTATCAACGTAGACTTTCACAGCACCCTGTAGAGCCACTAATAAGATTTTTGTTTCAGGAAATTCTTCAAAAAAAACACAAAAAACTTCAAAAACGGCTTCGTCCAACAAAATAATTTTAAAAATACTAACAAAAACCGGCGCAAGCCAACAAAAAAATTAACAGAACTCAAAAAAACCAGACGCGAAGGGCCCAAACCCTCGAGCACCAAACCCAAGCAATTCAGATTCGAGGATAAGTCACAACAAGATAACAGGAAAAATTTGGCTGATAGTGTGCCCCTATCGCGCATTAGAGTGCTCTCGGGGGAAAAGGAATGGTCTGGAGCAAAGGAGCGCGGTGAATTTCTGTTCTTACATGAATGGACTGCCGGAGTGATGACGTAGATTTTATTGACATCTGTCAGTTTCACTTTCCAAACAAACCTTGTTTAGTGTGGATAATTTGTATTTTTCGTTATTTTTTCATTTTTTTTACAGAATCTTTCCGCTTTTTGCAATATCTAAGTATTCTAATAGTTACTACAACAATTTTACAAGGTTGTGTAAATAATAAAGCATGTTGTTTTATAAAAATAGCAATAAAATGCATGTATCAATAAAGTAAGGTTAGAATTTCTTTAATTTAAACTTTTAAACTATATTTCGTAGAAATAGAACACTGAATTATGATGGTGTTATCGTAAAAAACACTATATTTAAAAAAAGTAGCAGAGGAAGCAAAATGTCAACTTTATAGAAATTAAAAAGTCTTGAGATTGGGCATTTCAACTTTTGTTTGGAAAGTACTAATAACAATATGACAACCGTGACGCATGACGTCACACTCCGGCTGTCCATTAATACGCTTGGCTCCATCCTTGTAACACCCTAACGTCATAATTTAGAAACTCGCAAATTAAAGAAATTTTTAAGTGTATCTACAACTTTTATTTGAACCATTTTCTCTAAAATGTATAAGAAAAGTTTTATAAGCAAAAAAATGGTTTTTTCAATCTTTACGATTGTTAAACAATACAAAGCAAAATTAGCTGTACGTCTTCACGGAATTTTAATCAGCTATCGCTCATAGAACTTTTACAACCTTCAAAATCTTATATAAGATTTCTATGTAAGTGAAATCGATGTTTTTTCCCAGATAGACTGGGGTAATGCAAAGTGATTTCAAATTAATACAATTTAAAAATGGCATACTTGATGGTAAAAAATGATTTTTTCAATTTTTATGATTGTTTAAAAAAATCAAAGCCAAATCAGCTGTACGTCTTCAAGGATTGTTCATCAGCTATCCCTCATACACTTTTTAGAACCTTCAAAAACCTTTACAAGATTTTTCAGCTTTTTTTTCTTTACTGGCCTATCCTAAAAACTGAAGAAACAGACACGTTGGATGTACGCACAAAACGAAAAATGATCTGTAAGCTTAAAAGATAATTTCAGAATAAAAATATTCAGTGGCCACGTTAGTTTTTTTATTTGGAAAAAGATATGACATCGAAAATTACCATCATAAAATTTTATTAATCCAAGATATGATATTATTACAATCACGAATATTGAGAAAAAACTTATTTTTTTTATACAAGATTACGTTCAAATTTTATTAACAGTCGTATTTTATCATAAATGTTTATCTTTACGTCAGATATTATAAGGAAACAAGTGTAACACGAATAGTTATTAATTAAGGCTTTTAAAATGATAGCTTCACGAAGGTTTCATGAGGTTGTGACTTCTTCAACGAGATTTCACTGAATTATAATATATTAACGGTGTTTATATTTTATTCTTACGTAATATATAACAGATATTCAAGTATTAAACTGGTTAATAACTGTTTGATATAGTCATTCAAGTTATCATATGGAAATGTCTAGAGCAAGTTGAAGTACCAAAGAAAATCATCAATGTTAAGTGTCACAAGTCGGTAAAAAACTGTGACAGGAGTCATGCAGTTGAAGCTAAAATCAAGCTACTTTGGAACGGAAACAAGCGACAAATAATGAGATAGTCGACAATCTTCTGTAAGCAGATTTGATGATACAATCTGAAGATGCAACCTGTGCTCTAACAGCTAACATCTACAAAGCTCTTGATAATGTAAGACCAGCTCTTTGTATATTTGTAGATTTATCAAAGGCATTTGACACTGTTTCACATAAAATATTGCTAACTAAACAAAAAATATGGTATTAGAGGGCTTACATATAATATCCTAGAAAGTTATCTTCAAAACAGACAACAACATGTTTATATAGATGGAGAAATTAGTAAGGAAAGAAGGAGTCCCACAGGGAACAGTCTTAGGACCAATTCTCTTCAATATCTACATCAATGATCTATTCAGACTGAATATTACCGGTAAGATAATAAGCTTTGCAGACGAGGCAGAAGAGGCAGAAGAGGCAACTCTTTTCTATGGTGCAAATATGCGGGGTAATTTGAAACAAAAAGCCGAAACAGACTTTGCTACAATTCAGAAATGGTTTCAGTTTAATAAGCTCACCTTAAATGTAGATAAAACAAGATATATGCCATTTACATCGTATGCAAGTAATCTCTAAAATCTTGGCTCATTAAAAGTCGATGTAAAAAATGAAATTCTATATAATACGAGATTAAAGATATAGGTATAATAATTAATAAACATTTATGATGGAATACTCAAGCAAATAATATAGTAGTTAAATTAAGAGGCCTACTATCAAGATTCAAATTTTTAAAGAGAGATTTACTGATTTACTGAAATGGGGTCAAAATTTTCCGAAAATCAAAGATTGTCCCTGCTACTGGTACCAATATTTTTGTACAGCATTAGGTCGCAAGTCATTATTTTTGTATTACCTACTTAAGTTATAAATGCCGTACAAATATGTTTGACCGAAATGTCCCCCCGTGAGTGGTAAGTTGCCCTTGCTGGGTCAAATGACCTCTTAAAAATGCCCCACGGGGCTTGAGTCTTAGTATGAGAATTTACAATAATTTAAGCATGATGAAAATGAGTTTAAAAATAGACAAAAAAGAAAGTAAAGAATAAGGAAAAGCTCGGAAATAGAATAGAATAGCAGAAGATAGATAAGATATAAGGTTTAGAAGAAATGAAACGTAAACGTTGAATGGATATGTCTACATAACACAAGAATTAAATTATTAAAACACAAAAACAAATAATTCAAACCACACGATGTAATAAAATCTTATATTATTTCCGATTTGGCATTGATTTTACGTTTTAGTAATTATCATATTATCATCGTGTTGATACCAATTTAACGTAACACACACAAAAGAGAAAATCCAGCAAACATACCTACTACATATTCTATTTTAGACATGTAGTATTAAGCCTTAAATAAAATCAGCTGTCTTTAAAAAAAACTGTTAGGTTAGGTTCCCATTGAAAAAGGAAAACATTGTATAACGTGACTCCACATCGTCGTTCGTATACGATCGACACGGTGTTGCCACATAGTAAGTAAGTGAACTAGACCTCATAAGACATGAAATGAATAATTAAAATTAAAAGCTTAAAAAAATACGTAGATGTGGACATTCAACAACAGATCGTGTTAAGAAAACTCGTAACTCGAGAGTCAAATGTGGCTACTAGTCCAGTAGATTACTGAAGGACAGGAATGAATCCTACAGGAATGCCAAAATCAACATTAAATGTTGCCCACATGATATAGTACATTAAAAAGCTAGATGTCACGATTAAATAATAGTTTACCCAAGTATCTTCTATAAAGGTGCAAAAAAGAAATCGAGTTGCCTTCTGATTGTGTTAAAGTGTAACAAAATTCATTTATCTAGGTTCAAAACTAAACTGGAGTAATACAATAAGTGCAGAAATTAACACAAGGATATATCTAGCAAATAGAACCTATTTTGGATTAAAAGAACTTTTGAAGAAGAAGTGGTAGACAGATTTGTATACTTGGGCTACCGGATTACCAACAATGGCGATTGCTCCTCAGAAATAAAGCGTAGACTAGCCCGAACCGCAAAACTGATTAAAATATGGAAAGACCGAACAATAACAAGGAATACTAAGCTCAGGTTAGTCAATGCTCTTATTTTTCCCATTGCTACATACGCAGCTGAAATATGGACTCTCAAAAAATCGATAGGAGTAAGATTGAAATCTTCGAAATGAAGGTCTATAGAAGAATTCTACGCGTGTCCTGTACATAACATAGAACCAACCTGTCAATTTTGGAAGAGCTTCATATAACAGACAGGCTATTAAAAAAAGTAAACCTAGCATACTTAATTTACTTCGGCCATATAGCTAGAAGAACGGGGACCATGGAACTAGTGGTAGTAGAAAGAAACGTAAAAGGCCGAAGACCAAGAGGAAGATCTCGCAACACGATGGGCAGACCAAATGAAGAATCTGGTGGAAAAATCCCTACATGAAGCCGTCCATATAGCACAGCCCTGACAAGTGATCAAGGAATGAGGAATGAGGAGGACATTCACAAAAAGAACGAAAGTATTTAACGTCTAGTATGCAGGAGAAAGAAATATGGCACAGACTCCAATATCAAGCTCTATCACTTCTACAGTGAACCTGACAAAACAGGCTAAGATGGTTAGGATATTTAAGGAGAATAAATGAGGCGGAACCTACAAAACACATATAACAAACGACCATATAGAAAGACAGGTAGGCACAGATCAAGATTTATAGATCGAGCGTAGGAACATCTAAGAAAAATAGGAGTGCAAACTGGAATACCAATGCAAAAAATAGGAAAGAAGGGAAACAGATCTTGGAGAAAGCTAAGACCCACAATGCGCCTTAACTTAAGCCAAATAATAGATCCAAAGATGATTTACTATTTCTATTACCAATCGAAAGCTAAGTATACTACTGTTGCTGTGATTTTAAAACATATTTAAACAAAAAAGAGCGTGGAAATGAGAGTGAATTAATTCTAGTTCCAAACTAGAAATAATTAAAAGTAAGTGACCTCACTACAGTCCAATACCAGATATAGAATATAGTGTAAGGTATTTCTTGAAATATTTTGTTACCAAAATGTTTTGACGATGATGGAACGATTAACTTTTTAAATTACCTAACTAATGTTAAGGAAATTAAGACCCACTTAAACCTTCAGTTGGATACATTTTTATAAGCAATCTAAATTAATTCGCAAATAAATAGGAAAATTAGCAAACTAGATACATCTAATACAACAAATAGCAAAAAGAGAAAAATCAAAGAAGCAGCCTTTATCTTACTTAATGAAGAAAAAAGTGTAGCAAACTCATTAACAGAAAGTAGCAGGCTCTAGTTAACAATGCAGAAAGAAGAATACAGCAATAAGAATATATCAACATTAATGAGTTAATAGCAGGCCAGAGACACATCATCTACAATTAACTACATAAACACACAAAAATCAGAATTTTCTATAAATCCGAGGGTACAACATCACCCTCAGAAGTTCAACTCAAAACATGGTTATTTGCCTACAAGATTGGGGCCAAGTAATTCACCTGTCAAATTGCTTAAACTAAGCGCCAATTCATAAACGACAGGTTATAACAACTCCTTATTTTAAAATATTTTTTTTGAAAACGGTTACCCTACCGGAGTTTAAATCGAAATGTCAAAAACAAAAATGGAAAACTTAATTTTTATTATTATCAATTTGTGGTTTAATCCCATATAATACAGTATTTATATATTACAGTATAAAAATAAATATTATTTTTTCCGCAATACTGAATTTTACCGTATATTTATGACCTATTGTATATTATATCTAACGATTTACAGAGTAAAAATAATTATGAGATCAAATAGTTTTGTATTTAGTATGCACGAAAAATAGAATGAAGTGGCAACGGCGATAGTTCAATGTAGATTGAGACATCGCAGGGGTTGAACTTTGGGTTCCGGAAACATAAGGACCAAGAGAGTAGGGGTACAGGTACGGTCTCACAGCTAGGCGCAGTACGCGGCGGGGTGAGGGGGACAGGTAACTTTAGCCGCTAAGCTAGCCGAGGACCACACACGCTGCCTACCCGGTGGTCCTACCAAGGCTAACGTAATACCGGCGCATCGCCCACAGACCGAATATCAGGACTGGCTCCAAAATCATCTATCACACCTGATTAAAGACTTCGCATTAGGCCAGCCGAAAATACTCGTAGAAGAACTCTCCACACTTTTCAGGATTAGTACCTGAACTTAAACCCCACAAGACGATATTTGATTTTCGACATAAAAGGGTGGTGCAAGTTTTGTCAATTATCGATTCTTCGTTTTTACTATTGTTGATTTATTACTAATCGTATTATGCTTCTTATGCTTAATCTTAATACTATTTACGATATTTTATAGCGATAGATTCTTACTACCATTAGGTAAGCAACTGTGTTCTGCATGTTTTTTATAATTTTGAAAAACTTGTTTGTAAGCAATTTTTAAGAAATGTTTTATTCTCGATTTGGAAATATAACACAGTTTTATGGCAGAAGTTTATATATACAGGACTGATCAAAGAAGCAAAATTATAAATATCTTCTTCGTTTTATATACTAATACATAAAAATAATATTAACAGCTCGGCAAACTTCAAAAAAGTTTCAAACTGACTAAATTAATGGAAAATGTTTTTTGTTTCAATTTTTCGTATTTTGTTATACTTAATTCATTACTACTCTATTTCCTAGAGGTAAAATAGTATTTATTTCGCAGCATTTTCTAGTAATGTCTTGTTGAGATGCTGTTACGAATTGTTACATTTTAGACACGTGATTTTAGCTAGAAGTCAGATGAAATCTAGTTCATTTCATCACAGGATGAAAAGGAAAATGAAATAACGTAATTTACAATGTATATTTTCACAGCATCGTCTTGCATGCATTCGATGTTTTTGCATGTATTTTGACTGGCCTACTTGCATATGTTAAGAGGTTGCTCAAGGCTATTTTTGGTACTTCTGAATAGATTTCCTTCGTATTCACCTTCCGTATCATGCTTTTAACACACAAAATGTTTAAGTGCAATTACAAAATCGCAATCTAATGTCTGTGGTGACTCGTGACTCTACAAGAAAGGAAGAATGGGTTAGTTCCATTTAAAAAGTTTAAATTGGAATTTAAGAATTGGTTATGGGTTTTAAAAGACATCTAGTTAGAGAAAACGAATAAAACTATCCTTCAAAGCATCCAGAAGGGAAAGAATTAGAAATGATGAAGTTCGAAGGGGCCTCTCATTAACAACAGATAATAAAAGAAAATAGTCTGTCCAACTTTACCATGCAATGGATACCCACCCAGCTGTAGGACGGGAAGAAAACAAGGAAAGAGCAATGAGTGCCAGAGATCTGAGAGAGGCCCAATGTAATAATAGAAACCGGTAGAAGTTGGGACATCGGACGTTTTGAGACCGATTTTAAATACACACACATATCTCAGCTTATTCTACCGATTATGGGCAGCCTCCCTTACATAGTCCTTCATTTTCTGTCCACAATGTTGTACCTGCTTTTTTCTTTATGTCAAAATCCCATCTTAAGTTTAGACATCGTCTTGGTCTCTTGAAGCCTCTTGGATACTCTTCTCGCTAAATGTCCCGCCCACTGCCATGTTGAATTGGTTGATTTGATTCGGTTTATTACATCAGTGATAAATCAAGTAGAAAAATATCAGTACTTATGAACTTTGGTCAATGAAACCAAAGATCATACTGCAGAAATATAAAAGCGAATAGAGATTGCCAGATCAGCATTTATAGGAATGAAGCCACTCCTAACGTACATAAACCAAATTTGGAAATCGGACTACGAACCATTCGATGTTATATATTTTCAATATTATTAAATGGAACTGAGACTTATGACATTAAAAAAATACAATTTAAAAAAAAATCGAGACTTTCGAACTCTGGTTACACAGCAGAGTATTAAAAATATCATGGACTGATAGAATTACAAATGATAGAATTCTGCCTTCTACCGAAGGTTGAATAATCTACGTGATTGGTATCAATGCAGATCGATTGATTTTTTTAGAGCAGCAACTTCAAAAATAAAAATAGTCATTATGATTGACAACCTACGTAGAGAGACGGCACTCTAATAAGAATTACATGAGTGACCTTGCATTTCTGTCCGATCCATTATATTCTTTTGCGATCTCTTTGTTTTGCCTAACATGCATCGCTTGATTCACCTTTGAGTGACTTTTAGTTTCGCTATTATGTCTTTCTTTAGTATCCAAGCTTCTCAAGCTGTATTTCATGATTGGTAATGTACACTGATCGAATGCTCTTTTCTTTAGGTGGAGTGCTATTCTGAATATGAATATTACAACATTTTTGCCAAAAAATGCCCAAACTAATTTCATTCTTCTGTTGATGTCTAGGAGTAAAAAGCCAGATTTAAGTATGTAATAATTGTCCCAGGTGTACATACTCGTCTCCTGTCTCAACTGCAGTGTTGTGCATCCACTAGTTCATTGTACATGATTTTGCCCAGTTCATTACTAGCTGCATTAGGTCGGTTATAAGTTCTTGTAGTTCTGTAGTGTTCATAAAATGGAAGGTTGGTGCGAATGTAGATGTAAGGGAAACTCATTTTTTACTTTGAATATTATTCTAAATAGTTAGTTTTAGGAAATGCACTAACAAATTAAGACGAAAAATGTTTAAATACTATGTAAGATCTAGAAGGTTTACGATTTAAAAAACAGACTTTAGAGACAGGCAAGATATTTAATAATTTTATAATCTTTACAACTATGTATAGGTATTATATAACAAATATTAACATTCTGAGATAACACGTGTATATTACAAAGTTACTCATATGTTAGTTATTTAAACAGAAGAATTAATATTTTCTTTGCCGAATTTAAAACAAAAGCTGAAATTTGTTATCTTTTAAATAATTTTAGTTGTATAAACTTTGATAAGAATTTTGTAAACAAAACCTTGCCTTGATAATAAGGCAACCTTGATTTCTTTGGGCTAATTGCTTGTACCCATCTTGTACATTTTTAAAATCTTAACCGAAACCAAAACTTAAAAATATTTGTGTTGATTACTTTTGAGCATGTGAATCAGTTGCTTACACGTATATATTCATTATAAATGAATATATACATATACTTACAGATGAAAAGACAAAAATGAGTAGGTATAAAGAATGATACCAGATAGTACGTATACTTTTACGAGGACGCCTATGCTTAGAATTAACAGATAATAATCAAAACGGGTGCGGGATAAAATTGAATAGTTTCATACAATAAAGAAAACTACAAATGCAACTAAAATATAAGTCACAAAAATAAAAAAAATTAAATCATTTGGAAGCATAAAACGTTACTTTTATAGATGTGATTTAATTTAACAAAACCTCAAAACATAGAATTATAATAGAAAAGAGAATGGTCACAAAAAAACTAAGTAGGCTCAATATTTACTTTCTCTAGAAGCTATATATATGAAAATCGTGTGAAATTATTTCTTCCCATACGGGCCTACTCACATTTTAAGAACAAAAAATAAATTCAAGCTACAATTATATTATCCAATCATAATTTTATTGATGTTAAAAATATTATTTTAGTTATTTGGTCGATCTCGGGTGAACGATTTTTGTTTTGAATCGGACTTTATAGTCCAAACGGCACTGAATTGCTTCTGTAACATTTCTCAAACACATGATGAATAAATTCAACCGGAAATTAGAGCTATTGGAAATCTTTTCAGTCATGATTTTTCAAACGTGAATCAAATGTACTTTCACCATTATCCTGTTTTATTAATGTAGTTTTTATTTCGAAGCAAATTATGATAGGTTGAAGGTTCTTTTGGTACTTTTAATACATAACAAAACTAAACAGAAAATAACAGATTTTACTGTTGAAATAAAAGTGGAATACTGGTAGAATGGTTTTCTTATAGTGTATTTAATTAAATTCTATGCATGAAATCGGACTAAATAACATTGTAATTAAATATAGGGGTTAATTTTAAGTTACATTCAGTTTGTTTTGGGTGACTTGAATGCTGATTTTTGTTATGATTTTGATGTTGTTTTGTGATATGATAGAGTGATATATCGTTATCATTACCTGGTCCAATTGTCCTAAGGCGATATCTGCGTCTACCCATCCTGTTCTGGTGTAAATATCTGACTCGTGCCTCTGTGTAGACTCCGTCGTTGAGTCCGATGGCGCCATTGAGGCCATCCTCGACGGACACACGATTCCAGCGGTAGCACTCAGGCCCACTCATCGGCAATTCTTACACTGCACATCTGACCCTCTGGAGGCACCATGCACTGGCACTAAGCAGTTCCCGAAATCTGTAACTCCCGACTAGGAAACAAACTACTTCGACAGTTCCGTTGCTGTATACTAAACATGCTTTCGAAAGTAAACAACTGATCACGTTAGTTGTGACAAACGACATGCGATCGGTAACCTCCCGGTTTCGCTCGCACACTGTAATGAAGTTTAGTCAGTCTTGTATCGCTGCTTTGATTCTGATTCTTCGGCGAGCCGGAGCGACTGAGACCGAAGCAAGACCACCCACATTTCTCTTTAGATGTAAATATTCCAAATCATATTACTTATGTTTTTTGTCACCATCTCTATGTATGTCTTCACGAGAATAGATTTCTTGATAAAGTCATCTTTTATGTGTTAGACAGAAAATAATTCTTTGTAATCAGGGTATCTTGACTTAGAAAGGGCATCATTCGTACAGGGCGTTCAAAATTAGGTGCGACAGCTTCTTTAATATATTAAATAAAAGAAATATCGAACAAAACTTTCATTCTTTGACTTTTTCCCACAAAATGAAAAGAATTTGTCAATGAAATAGATATATTATTGGATATCTATATAATCAAACACAAAAATTTTATGTCTTATGCGACAACAAATTAAACACATCTGATACAATTAAGAATATATTAGGGATGTTAAAAACTGGTGAAAACGATTTAAAAGGTAATTAGTTTTTTATCTAAAATTTAACCGCGTAATAATTCCGTGGACGACTCACATAACTGACAATGAAATAGATATTGAAAAAGTCAACAAGAATAGAAAATTACTAAAAATTATTAAATATAGAAAAATATATTAATTGACTCAAATATTAAAAGGAAATATATAGAGTATTAGTCTACAGAGAAAAATATAAGGTCGGAAGAGTGTAGGGAGAAAAAAAAGGCTTTTGGGCGAAAAACATTCGAGATTGGACTGATATACAAAACGCAGGGTAATCATTAGGTTGAAAACAGTAAAGCCTTGACCTTGAAAAAAGATACTTCAAAGAATATATTTATCTATTATTCCGTAATCTACCAATTTTTGCAAATAGGTCCTTTTGTGTAATCCACCAATTTCCATACAATGCGGTTGTCATCCATTTTGTTTAAATATGTCTCTGTAGATCATCACTTTATCTCATTG
Source organism: Diabrotica undecimpunctata (assembly GCF_040954645.1). Taxonomy (NCBI): domain Eukaryota; kingdom Metazoa; phylum Arthropoda; class Insecta; order Coleoptera; family Chrysomelidae; genus Diabrotica; species Diabrotica undecimpunctata. Next base: position 58,698,386 of record NC_092812.1, read on the forward strand.
GATGCCTTCCTCTTCTTCTCGTCCATTTCCTTGGTCGCCAATACGAGGTATGTTCAAAAAATACCCGGAATTTGTAAATTGTCAAATTTTTTTTTGGTTTTTTTTTTGAAAAAATTAAATAAAGTGTAACAAAGTGTGTGAAATGTTAACAAAGGCCTACGGTAAACATGCTATGAAAAAAATAAGAGTTTACGAGTGGTATAAACGTGGCCGTGAAAATGTTAAAAATGCTCAGCACATCAAGGACCCATGAAAACGTAAAAGAAGTGACAGAAATGGTTATGAACGACCAATGAATGACAAGTAGAAGTCGCCGATGAAGTTGGCATATCACTTGGCTCATGCCATGATATTTTTTCAAATGTTTTGGGTATGAAACGGGTGTCAGCAAAATTTGTTTCAAAATTGTTGAATTGGAAACTGGAGCTTGATCAGGAGTCACTAAATGATGTAAACTACGACCCAGATTTACTCAAAACGGTTATAACAGGTGACGAAACATAAGTTTATGGATATGACGTCGAAACTTGGGTTCAATCGTCCCAGTGGAGGCATTCTGGTTCGCCAAGACTGGCTCGAGAAGACTTGGCTCAGTGTGACTTTTTCGTATTTCCAAAAATAAAGAAAACTTTAAAGGGCCGTCTTTTCGCAAGTATAGATGACATTAAAAGCGCATCACTGATAAAATTAAAGACTATCAACGTTTCTAATGACTGAAGACTATCACTATGTTTCAAAGATTGGCAGAAGCGTTGGCACAAGTGATGGGGACTACTTTGAAGAACCCAACATTAATGTAGACGAATAAATAAATATTTTTTTCAAAAAAAGAAAATTCCGTGTATTTTTTGAACACACTTCGTATATTATTTGCGTATTTTATCTTTCATTTCAAATTTACATTTAAATCTTAACACTTTCTCTGTAACATTACATCTACCATTTTTGTCATTTCTCTATTGCAATCATTTATTCTTCAATCTATAAATTTTCTCCTTCTCATTCTTTCTCTTTATAAGCAATTCTGCTTGTCCATTGGTGCATTGATACCTCTAAGGAAGGCGGTCACTGCATCTTTTGCGCGACTTATCTCTTATTATTTTGACGACGCGGTTCCCCCTCATTCTGCTTGTGGTTATTCCATTATGTTTTTTTCTATTGTGTGTCCATTCATTTATACACTGTATGTTACATTTTCTTCTAATGTCTTAACTTCTCTTTCGATCTCTCAGAGTATTTTCTGTAATTCTTCTCAGTACTCTCATCTCTGCCGTTTTCAGTAACCTTTTTGTTGTGGCTGTGTCGGGTCTTGTTTCTGAGACATATGTCATTATTGGTCTTATACTGGCTTTATAAATTCTTGACTTCATTTCAGTGTTATTGTGTCTGTTTCGGCCTATAGTGTTATTAAGGCATCCTGCCAGTCTATTTGCTTTTTGTACTTGATCTCTCACTTCTTTGTCCAGGTCTCTATAGCTCGACAGTGTAATTCCAATTTCCATTACTTTTTCAATACTGATGCCATCAATTTCTATTTTACGTCGGATTGGTTCTTTGCTGATTACTATTGTTTTAGTTTTCTGAGATGAGATTGTCATATTAAATTGTTTTGTTCTTATGTTAAATCTGTGGACCAGTCTTTGCAGACTAGAACATAACAACAGACACGAGAGCAGAAAATTCTATAAAAGAATAAAAGAAAGCACACAGTCATTTAGACCAAAATTGACAATATGCAAAGACAAGGTCGGGGAACTACTAACAGAGAAACAAAAAATTATAATGAGATGGAAAGAATACTTTGAAGAAAACCTAAATGTAGACAATGGAAATGAATAAAACGAGACAACATATTTTACTGCGGAGCAGCACATTGAAAATCCGAGTTATGAAGAAGTAGATCAAATAATAAAGAAACTAAAAAACAGTAAAGCGCCAGGAACGGACGGAGTTCCGGCAGAATTGTTGAAATATGGAGGACCCGAACTCTGGGGAAGAATCCATTACCTGATTAAGTTGGCATGGACCAAGGAGCAAATGCCGGAGGAATGGGCAGTTGGTCTCATACACCCAATATATAAAAAAGGAGATAAGAGGGAATGCCAGAATTGCAGACCAATTACATTGCTAAATGTAATATACAAAATCCTTTCTGGCATTATCTACACTAGATTGTCAGAATCCTCCGAAAATATAATTGGTGATTATCAAAATGGATTCAGACCAAATAGAGCCACTACAGACAACATATTCATATTTAGAACAACACAAGAGAAAGCTTATGAATAAGACATAGAACTATAATATGTATATAGACTTTAAACAAGCTTTTGATAGTGTGGAAAGAGACAACATGCTGGAAGACCTCCGAAATCTAGGTATACCACAACAATATATCAGCCTCATAAAAATGACGTTGCAGAGTTCAAAAGCCGCAGTTAGAGTAGATGGAGAACTGTCTCCCCTGTTTGACATCAACATGGGGGTGAGACAGAGAGACGCACTTTCAACCATGCTGTTCAATCTAGTTCTTGAAGCAGTCATCAAAAAAACCAATGTAAGCAGCCATATAAATACCAAAACAGTACAAATTACTGCGTATGCAGACGATGTCGCCATTATTAGTAGAAGCAAGACACGACTAATGGAAACGTTCAAGGAAATTGATCCTGAAGCACAAAAAAGAGGGCTTAAAATAACCGAAACAAAAACTAAGTAGATGACCATCAAAAGAACACCTGGGAATGAGAATAATATAGCAATAGACAATTGAGGGGTCTAGATTCAAAACCGGACATTTCCACTTTATGTCATTTTGAGTAAACTAAAAAAAACAATTTACAACTTTATTTTTTAATATATTTTAGATTTTTTTTCTTCTGTCAATTTTTAAAAACAATTAAAATGATCCTGTTATTAATTTTAAAATATAGGATAAGGCGTAAACTAGAGAAAAAGGAATAACAATATTGGAAATGACCATTTTTGCATCCACACTGCTCAATTTTATGTCCCTAAATATCTATATGTGATTGGAGAAACTATATCGGTAATAAAATAAAAGAAAATAGTTATTTAGAGGAAAGGAATTATTTTATATTAATATATTACACACGAAAACTAGGAATAAATTCCGTGTGTTTACAGATTTTATCATTAAAATCCTGCGTATGTCGCTCATTCTCGTTTAAAGCTTTGGCATAGAATTCTAGCTCCTGCATTTGCTTCCAGTTTGTACCGAAATGTTTGTTTACTAGCTCGTTTACATCTTTAAGTTTTGCTTCTTTGGCCTTTACACCTTGAGGTAAAACTGCAGGATTTATACCAGTCAATGCTTTACCTTTCTTGGTTACTGATAATGCAGTTCCAGTGTCAGATTTGTAGAACATCTCTCCTTGAACAAGAATTCTATGTCCTCGCAAACTCTTCTCTCGTAATATTGTAATTCTTGACGATTTGCTGATTTGGAAATGCCAACTTGGGATTGGGAGCCCTTTCAATATCTCCATTTTTTCTGTTTTCCAATCCATTACTTTAAATTCTGGATATTTAATTACGGTTGTATAATCAGAAAATATATCAAAATATTCTTGGGGTTGAATTATTGTCGTTTTTCTTCGTACTGGTTTTTCAATAATGCCAAAAACTCGATCAGCAGGTAAAAAGCTGTGTCCTGTAACTGGATAGACAAGTTGAATTTTATTAATATTATTAGGAGCATCATCAGCAAGCCATGTTTGACACATAATTACAAGTGTCGAATTTTTGTTTTGTCCCCCACATCCGTTACACATCAGATGGACTGTATCTATTTGAGTGAGAAAATCTGTATGTTTTTGCCTGTTATATATTGCTGAAGCAATTTCGCAGGAACATTTTGGTCGATCAAGCTCGGTTCATGTGTATGTAAACACATTGTCTTTGGTAAGTTTTGTTTTTGAAGAGCCTTGTACTATTGTAAAATTATATATGTAGAATTGTCTCGAATAGTATGCTGCCTGATCGGGTATTTTTGGTAAGAGCATATTTTTCTGACAGTCAAAACTGAAAGTGTAAACATTGGAACTTTCATGCTTTAGTATATCAAAGAAACTTTTAGCTCTTAATTTATGCAGTCGGAACTCAGTCATTTTGTTGATTTTTCTTGTTCATTCTCGCAGCGTTTAATAGTTTCTCTCAAACAAAAACAGATAGAGCAGACATCTGTAGCAGGTGAACCAAACCCAATATTATATTTTGTGTTAAATATATTACGAAAAAAACAATCTCTTACTTTCAATTCATTAGTGACTGATTCATTGTACATACGACACAGTTTCTTAATATCAAGCTCTGGATCTAAGTACACTCTTACTCTTGAGGATGATCTGCAATAGTGTGATTCGTTACATTTTGAAACCAGTAAAGATTTTTAATAATACGTAGGTCTTTATCAACAATACCTACCTGCCGAAGAATGGCTATCATTTGAATATATTTTACTCGACAAAAAGCCTTCTCAAAGTCAATAAAACACATATAAACTGGATGGACGACATCTCTGTAAAATAACTTGAATACTAAATAGTGCTTCTCTGGTTTCAAGGTTATTGCGGAACCCAAACTGCGTGTCACTAAGTTGTTCTTCAATGTTTTGGTACACCCTTAAGTGCAAAATTCGAAGAAACATTTTTAAAACATGGCTCACCAAGCTGATGGTTCGGCAGTCACCACATGTTTGCTTTTTTAGGTATCATATCGTTACAAAAATCGACAATAGCCAATAGCCAATGGTATAGGTATAACCAGTTTTATTAAAAATTTTTATTAAAAAGATACAAATAGAGATGTTTTACCTGAACTAGTTATGTCAGGTCCTGTTACTACTTCTTTAATTTCAAGATCGGGCCTTTTATCATTAAACAGTTTCTCAATGTACTCTTTCCTATTTTATCCAAATCAGTGGTAATCAGTTTGCCTTCTCTATCAACAATGTTATTTGTATGATTTTTGTACTGATTTTTTTATGCATATTAAACGCATTATGTTTTCCATGTAACTCTTCAATTTCCAAACATTTGTTTTCGAGATATGTTTCTATTGCATCTCCTATTTTAGTCCTCATCTGCCGCATCTGCGTATTAATTCATTTGTATATTTCGACGTTTTGATTTTTAAATTTGCGTCTTTTGTCCATTAGATTTTAAATCTTATCGTTCATCCACTGTTGCTTTTTCGATTGTTATTGTTTAAGTTTGGAGTTGAGCTAGTTATAATCGTTTTGATTTGGTTCCAATGAACCTCGATGGATTCTTGTTGTTCGATATTCTCAAAATTGCTCTCTAGGTTGTTTGCAATCACCTGACTGTTGTTTCTAATAAAATCCATATTCAGTTTGTTAGAAGATCGCTGTTGTTTTATCGGTTTAAGTTTTAATTTTAATTCGGCCAACAACAGACTGTGGTTTTAGTTTGAAAAAGGTATTCATTATACATAGATTATATAGATTATATATGTTTTATAGATTATATATTATAAGGCCACCCATCAGAATGGTGACATCTCTAGTCTTGAGTTTTTAAGTAACAGTTTTTACATCTGTGTAGAACTTTTCAAGTTCTTCTAGTTTACTTTCCGCTGTCGGTATTAAATTGTATTAAATTTATATTTCTGGGTTTTACGTTTAACTGAATTATTATAACTCGTTCAGGTACCTGGCACACAGCGCTAACCACCCTTGAGACTATAAATTCAATCACCATTACGATGATAATTGCTCTCTTCTCCTAAATAATATACTTCATGATTATCCACATTGCATTGGCCAGATCCGGGCCACTTCGTTTCATTAATACCAAAAATTGATATATGCAGTCTTCTCATCTCATTTGAGATGAGAAAATAATCTCTCGCGTTTATATAAACTTCGCACATTCCATGTGACTATTCTACAACTCGTTTCGATATCAAATTTGGCCAAGCGGGAGATTCTTCGCACCTCTGCTACAGTATATTGCTAAAGAATAAAAGCAATATACTGAGCCTCTACCTCATTTAAGACGCGCCCGTACTCGGGTCATCATTTAGTTCCTCAGCCATAATGATAATCCTGGAAAAATAGTGCAGTAGTCATTCGCTTGGCTTTTTACACCGCTATGTACACGCTGTTTAGGTGGTTGCCACAGCACCAGGTACTGTTATGTAATGACCGTTCTCAAATCAAAGATGTTAAGGTTTCAGGAACAGACGACTTTTGTACAGAATTCTGGAAAATTACGAACAAGAACGCAATAAAAAGAGTTGGACCATGTCCTGAAGAAGTTTTACATACATGAAAAAATATGCTAAAGTGTGAAAAACAGAACATTACATACAATTTGCGCTCAGAGATTCACTAGGTATGCGGTACTCTTTTTGCAATCTTCTAATCAAAATATTAGAGTAATTTGTACAGGGTTGTATACTGCGCCCGTTATATATATATATATATATATATATATATATATATATATATATATATATATATATATATATATATATATATATATATATATATACGCAGAACATAATCAACCTTTAAGAGAAATTGAAGAAGAAACGAGTCTACATGGCGAACGGCTGAATAAAATTAGATACGCACAAGATACCGTCATTTTCGCAGATAGCTTGTAAATCGCAGGTGCTTATATCGTAAGTAGCAGAAGAAAGTAATAAACTTGGCCACGCCTTTTACATAAAACCATACATAGGTATAAGTAAATATCTATAAGTAAATTAAAAGAAGGAATGAGAAGGCCAGAATAACATTAACCAAGATGAAAATATCTTTAAAAGTCACGACATACAATCGAAAACTTTAATCCGCTTATTAAGATGTTAGGTCTCTCTGTTTTTCTATATGTAACGGAAAAAGCTTACATAACAGCATATTAAAGATTTCTCCGATAGAAAGAGTTACCAACGAATGAGGGAAGATCGCGAATTAAGAATAACTATAAAACGAAATAACCTGCAATAAAGTAACGAAGCCAGTTTACAAGGCATTGAGGGCTAGAATTTCAAACATCAGCAAAGAAAATAAAATGGCTAGAAAGAAAAGTAATGTGCAAAAGCTAAGAGATGCAACAGTTGCAGAACGGTACTCGGAAAAACCAACCAGGCTAAGGAATCAAAATGTAAATGAAGAATGCTAGAAAGACTTCTACTGGACCAGAATAAAGAAAGATACTGAAGCAGCAGCGAAAGATGAAATAGGAACGTAAAAATCATTGGCTTGCCGATGAATGCAAGAATGCAACAAAAGAAAAAATGAAACCTATGGAAATATGCTTACTAGACGAACTAGAACAATTGTAGAGAATTAGTATTCAAAGAGAAGAGAAGAAAAGAGGATACACAAAAAAAACGAAACCACTTAAATAAAGAACTTAAATATATAGAAAACCCTAACAGAGAGAAAGAATTCAGAGCATTCTATTATCATCATTCAATCTTCGCTTATCCACTGCTGGACATAGATCTCCCTCATAATTTTTCATCTATATCGATCTTGTGCCTCTTGCATCCAATTCCTATGACAACATTTTAGATAGTCAGTCCAACGTGTTGGTGGACGACCTCTGCTTCGGTAGGCATCATCTCTTGGTCTCCATTCCAGTATCCGCTTTGTCCATCTATTATCTGTCATTCGAGCCACGTGACCTGCCCAGTTCCATTTCAGTGTTGCTACTCTCTCTACTGCATCAGCCACTCCTGTTCTTTGTCGTAGCTGGCGATTTGGGATCTTGTCTCGTAGTGAAACGCCCAACATAGCACGCTCCATCGCCCTTGACACACACGGATCTTTTAAACTGTTCTCCTTGTCATGGTCAACGTTTCCGCACCGTAAGTTAATACTGACAAAACACACTGATTAAACGTTTTTCTTTTAAGGCATATTGGTATATCAGACGATTTGAAAATATGGTTCAGCTTGCCGAAGGCTGCCCAAGTCAGTCTTATACGACGGAGAAGCTCAACGGTTTGGTTAACTTTTCCTATGCGAATCTCATGACGTAGGTATTTATAGGCCATTACCTGGTCTATGGATCTTGTTCCTACGCATATATCTTCGCTGACTACAAGATTTGTCATCATCTGGGTTTTAGATATATTTATTTTCAATCCCCCTTCTAGCGAGGAAAGGTAGAGCTGATTTAAAAGTTCTTTGGCCTCATCTATCCTATCAGCTATTAGTACAATATCATCTGCAAACCTTAGATGGCTAAGCTTTTCTCCGTTTATGTTTATGCCCTTGTCAGTCAGTTTCGCCCTTTTACATATATATTCCAAAAGCGTAGTAAACAGTTTCGGCGATATGGTGTCCCCCTGGCGTACTCCACGTTGTATCGGGAATTTCTGGGTTTGACGATCACCCACTCTAACACTGGCTGTTGCGTTTTGGTATATGTGTTTAATTATATTTATATACCGATAGTCAATTCGGCATTCTGTCAAGGCTTCCAACATTTTTTGTTGATTTACGGTGTCGAATGCCTTTTCATAGTCGACAAATATTAAAGCTAGTGGTTTATTATATTCAGTGCATTTTTCTATAAGATTTTTTATTACCAGTAGGTGATCGTTCGTAATTATTTTTGTAAATAGTTTATAAATATGTGAAAGTAGACTTACGGGCCTGTAATTCCTGAGGTTGGTAGCATCCCCTTTTTTATGAAGTATAATAATTTCTGCGTTATACCACTGGGTTGGTGTTATTGCTTCCTGCAAACATCTAGTGAATAGTTTGGCAAGGACCTGCCATAATCTTTTTCCAGCCACTTTTAAGGCATCTGCCACTATTTCATCGCCTCCGTTGTTTTTCAAACTTATTGTTTTTCATTTCATGCACTGACCTTCGAACTTCATTGGGTGTTACGTCCGGTAAAATTTCAGATCCCTGATTGATTATCTTTGGTAATGATCCACTCCGGTTACATTGCTGTTTTTTGTATAGTTGTCTATAAAAACTCTCTATCGTGTTCATAATTTGAACTCTTAATTTAATTTCTTAATTTCTTAATTTGTGGACGTTTTTCTTCCAATGGACATGCTCTGTCTGAGTACTTTCAAGCTTTTGTTTTCTTCTATTACTCTAGTTATTTCCATCGTATTGTATCGTCTCAGATCTTTTCTAACTTCCTTTTTAATTTTCTTATTCAAAATTCTTAGTTCATTTTGGTTATGATCCTGATTTTCCCTAAGTTTTCTTCTTTCCTCTAGAAGATGTTTTGTGTTGTTGCTTAATTTTTTGTTATTGTTTTCAGGACGAGGACAGTATTTCTTTTCAGCTTCTTTCAATATTTGAGTAATATTATTGTTCATTTCATTGATGCTGATATTCTCTAAGTCGTGTGTATCCAAACTAGTCTTAATATTTTCTTCGTAAAGTGTTATATCTTCTGGGAACAGCCACCTTCCACGTTTCTTTTTGAGGATAATTTTTGTTCTTTCAACTTCAGTGTTAAAGAAAGAGCATTCAAAGAGAAAAAGCATCAGAGCATTCTATAAGAAAGTTAATATCAACAGAAAAGAATTCAAGGCAACCACAACCCAATGCAGAAGTCAGAACGGCCTATTAACGGTAAGGAAAATGTATTGAATAGATGAGTGGAATACTTTAACCAGGTACTTAATATAGAGGAAGAAGAAGAAAACCTGGAAGACGAAAGAGATTAGGTAAGCGGAACAGACGAGAAGAAAGAGGAACCACCAACGATTGTTGAAGTTAAAGACGCAGTTAAAAAATTAACCAGAAACAAATCACCTGGAGTAGATAATCTCCCAGGTGAACTATATAAAGAAGGTGGTCACGATACCATAATAGCACTGCAGCAGCTCATAAAAGAAATATGAACACAGAAATCTCTCCCCAGTAATTGGAATATAGGAATACTTTGTACAATACACAGAAAAAGAGATATCTTTGAATGCTCTAACCCTAACCACACAGGAATTAGGCTTTTGAATGCAACGTATAAAATATTTTCCACAATAATATGCCCCCGTATGGCACTATACATAGAACGAATATAGCAACCTTGAGACGAATTTTAGAAAAAACCACTGGAATATGGCATATATATGATGATGTTAGATATTTTCTTTTTGAAAATAACAGCTGCGTCATCTCTGTGCTGGCAATCATTACTTCTAGGGAAATATATTTTGTAATCGTGATGTTAAATCCAGTATTTACTTGGTGGGGTGTTTATACCATTCACCATCCATTTCACATGCTCAATTTATTGAAGATTTGGAAGAAATATGTGATGCATCATTTACTACAAACTACAGTTGTGTGTTAGTTGGTGATTTTTGATCCTACCCGTATTACTGATACTAGTAAAACTTTGGTAGATTATGTGCTTTCTAATCAAAATAATATAAGTGCTTGTGTTTACGATTGTCCAAAAATTACTGATCATTCCGTTATTTCAGTAAATATCCCCAATAATAATAGTTATAATATATCTGATGGTGTATATATGATATATCCAAGTTTAGAAATTTATGTAATCAAAACTTAGATAAAATCAAAACTAATCTTATCATGTGTCACTTTAATTTAGATTCTGTTGATGTTAATATCATTTATTTACCAGGAAATTTTGCAAAATTGTGAAAATGTAATCAATGGTATAATACCAATTGTAACATGCCAGTTTCAATCAAAATTACCTTGGTTTGATTATGAGGTGTTTAAACAAATTAAACAACGTGATAGGACTTATAAAGATTTTAAAAAATGTATTGACGTCATTGAAAAACAACATAAATGGCAGGTTTTTAAGAGACATAGTAAATATGTTAAAGCTAAAAAAAAGAGCGGTTCTATTTTAACAAAATAGACAGGTATAGAAATAATCCAAAACAAATGTGGAAAACTTTAAAAAAATTAATCAACGATAATAGTCGAGAAATGCCAGACACTGTAATCTTTGAAACTATTACTGGCCTAAAACGGTTAACAAACCAGTTTTAATGAGTATTTTGTTGAAAACATTGAAAGTATTGTTCAAAGTATTGATAATTCTGAAACATGTGTAATGTAAATAGTAATCTATATTTAAATTTTTAAAAATTTGAAGAGCTCTCTATGCAGGATTTGCGAAAAATTGTTGGCAATTTAGATAATAAATTCTCACTAGATGAAACGTTAATTGCAGAATGGTAAAGGAAGTTTTTGAAACCATTGGGCACGTTATGTTAAATTTAATAAATACATCTCTTACTACGGGTAGAATTCCTGATGTATTAAAAATAAGTACTATCACCCCTATTCAAAAAATACGCAACACTATCAAAGCTGAAGAATTCCGACCAATCAATACTTTACCTCCTATAGAGAAAATATGAGAAATTGCTGTGTATGAACGATTATTAGAACATGTAACAAAAAATAAAACTTTAATTAATAATCAATCAGGTTTTCGAAAACAATTCTCTTGTGAATCAGCGTTACAAGTTACATTATGTCACATAAAGAGTCATCATCATCATCACTGGCTCGACAACCCTTTTTGGGTCTTGGCCTGTTCTAGGATTCTTCTCCATTCCGATCTGTTTCGTGCTTTTTTTCTCCAGTTTTTTATTTTTAAGGTTGTTATATCATTTTCTATTTGTTCTAAGTATCTCAGTTTCGGTCTTCCTCTTGTTCTTTTTCCTACTGGCATCTGTTTGAATATTTTGTTTGCGCCTTCTTCCATTCTTTCTACATGTCCTATCCAACGCAGCCGTCCTATTTTGATGAATGTTATAATATCCGGATCCTGGTATATTTTGTATAGTTCAGAGTTGTATCGTCTTCGCCATATTCCGTTTTCTTTTGTGCCCTTATATATGTGTCGCAAGATTTTTCTTTCGAAGGTGGCTAACAACGTTTCCTCTCTTTTAGTAAGTGTCCAGGTTTCTGAGCCATATGTGAGTACCGGTCTTATTAGGGTTTTATATATTTGGCATTTTGTCTTTCTTGCGACGTTATCTGATCTTAGGTGTCTAATTAAGCCATGGTAACATTTATTTGCAATAAATATTCGCCTCTTCACTTCCTCCGTAACGTTATTATCAGACGTGACTAGGGATCCCAAGTATATAAAGTTTTTTACCTCCTCTATGTTGTATTCTCCTATTGTTATATTTTGTGGCTGCCTTATTTCTGCGTTTTTTCTTACCTGCATATATTTTGTTTTGGTCTGATTGATTTTAAGACCACTATTTTGTGCAGCTCGTTCTATTTGGTTGTATGCCTCTATCATTTCTCTTCTTGATCTTGCGATTATGTCAACATCATCTGCAAATGCTAGTATTTGCACGCTTTTATTAATGATTGTTCCTCGTGTATTGACTGTTGTGTCCCTCAGTATTTTCTCGAGCACGATGTTGAACAAGTTGCATGATAGAGCGTCTCCCTGGCGTAGTCCCTTTTTCACATCTATTGTTTCCGTTAATTCATTTTGTATCCGGATTCTACTTTCTACTTTTAGAGATACTTTTGTCACATAAAGAGTAATTTAGATAAAAATAAGTACGTAGTCGGTCTATTTCTTGATTTAAAAAGAGCTTTTGAGACCATTGACAGGACAATAATGATTTCTAAACTTAAACAGTATGGTATAGAAGGTACAGTAATTGCGTGGTTAGAAAGTTATTTACAAGATCGCAAACAGAAAGTTCGATTTAAAGACCAATTGTCATTTGAAATGGATAGTAAAACAGGGATTTCTCAAGGTAGTGTATTAGGCCCCCTTTGATTTATTCTGTACATTAACGATATTGATATTTTTGTAATTTATATATATATATATATATATATATATATATATATATATATATATATATATATATATATATATATATATAATATATTATATTATAATTAATAATTGTATTTTACATTTATTATGTCTAAATGATGTTTCATTTATCCATCCCAAGTCATTGGTTTTGTTTAGAACTTCGTCACATTTTTTATCAACTTTACTGGGAATATTTTCAAATTTTTGCTTTTTTAGAATCCTTGTCAATTTTACTATATTTTACAATTTTTGTAGATGTTTCTTTGATCATTTCAAAAGCGCAGTTGGATTTAGTCATCATTGCCTCTTCTTCTGACCGAAATTCGAATATTTGTGGGTCATCTCCATTGTTGAAGACTCTGTTCAATTATTTTTGAAAGATTTTCTTTGAACTACTGGAATCTCCATTCCATCAGTCTATCTGTCCGCAGTCAGCACAACTACTTCACGGTAAGATGTTGCAGCAGAATTTTATTTGCAAAATCTTATACCTACTCAAAATTGATCAACTAACGCACTAACCGATTGTTCATAAATGTTTTATTGACCCGAATAACAACAACGAAGTCCAGTGTCTTTAATATTAAAAATATATGTTTCTATTTATTTTAACTTTATAAATTATTTAAACGAATAATCACGCACACTGTAACAAACAATGCTGTAACTTTAAATTTAAATGTGTGGTTATTGTATTATTTACATTTTTATTTAAAACGAATAATTAATTTCTCCAATATTTTACTTCAATCAACTATTAAATTTTTTAAATAAAAAAAGCGTCTTTATTATGTCTCAGATAATTAGGGAAAACATCCGGACAGTGCTTAGTGTCGCAATATCCGCACATCGCTTGCCGACGAGGTGAGTCAGTTTTTGAGTAGATTCTAATAATTTGTCGGTTAAAATTTTAATAGTATGGGCGCTTCGCTACAATATATTCTTTTGGATAAGCCCACATTTGCACTAAAATTAACTCATATAACCTATAAACCTATTACTATCTCCTCTGTTGGGATATCTCTAAATATGTCTCTTAATTGACCGTAGAAAACTTTCCTCTCATTATCAGCCAGTGCGACTGTTAGTAGGTATCGGCATAGCTCGCAAAAAAAGGAAAAAAAATATAATAAAATATGTGTATAAGATGGAAGGCAACAATATATACGTACTTCTGACTATTGGTCGTCTTCACTACGGTACAGCCAAGTTAGAAAAGGAGCATGTTAACTACGGAAAGGATCACTACAGGAGGAATGAGACCAATTTGTGACAATAATGTTAGAAGACTCTGAGGATTCTAGAGCAATAACTAATACCTTCACGGAGGAAGCTAAGCTACCTGAGGAAAGGAATGCCAAACGTTTAGAACGTTTCAAACAACAAGAAAAGGTTAATGCGAGTTAATAGCAAAATAAAGTTAGTAGGGATCGGCATAGCTTGTAACAAAGGAAAAAAAATAATATAGTAAAATATGTATATAAGATGGAAGGCAACCGTATATACGTATTTCTGACTATTGATTGTCTTCAGTGCGGTGCAGTCAAGTTATAAAAGGATCATATTAACTTAGGGAAAGTAATAGCATAGCTCGCAAAAGTATGGCTTGTCTAGAAGAGGCTGGAAGGCGTGTTGGCAGATAAGAGAGCTCTATCCAACCAACAATACGGTGAAACGCGGTGAAAATAAGCAAAAAGAAATGGGGGGTTCTTGTTTTCTTCTTCTTCTTCAGGTGCCATCTCCGCTACGGAGGTTGGCAATCATCATAGCTATTTTAATTTTTGAGGCAGTAGTAAATTGTTGTTTTGAGCTGCATCCAAACCATTCTCTCAGATTCTTAAGCCATGAAATTCGTCTTCCTCCGATGCTTCTTCTGCCATCTATCTTTCCTTGCATTATGAGTCGCAGGATGTCATACTTCTCGCCCAGCATCACATGTCCGAGATACTGTAGCTTTCTTTCTTTAATTGTAAGTTCAATTTCCTTCTCTTTACCTATTATTCTCAGTACTTCATTGTTCGTAACTCTATCTACCCAGGAAACCCTCATAATTCTTCTATAGGTCCACATTTCAAAGGCGTTAAGTCGTCTGATTGTGTCTTGTTTTACTGGACATCAAAAACGCCTTCAATTCAGCGAACTGGGGTCTCATCGTAGACAAGATCTTGGGACGCGAACTTGGGACCCCGGAATATGTGTCCAATATAACAAAGGACTACCTATTAGGGTCAGTCCTGGGACCCACACTATGGAATATTTTATACAACGGGGTACTAGAAGTAAACAAAACACAAGGAGTAAGGGCTATTGCATACGCAGACGACCTAGCCCTACTTATAAAAGATATGAGTTGCGGTATTATAAACAAAGTAAATGAAGCAATAGAAAAAACTGCGAGATGGACAGAGAGAAATAAGCAAGGGATAGAAAAAATGTAAATTTTCGGTTCAGAGAACCCCAGAAGACCGTAAAATACTTGAAAATCATACTAGACGACAAAATAACATTCAGACACCACATAAAAGAAACATGTCAGAAGGCGGAAGAGACTTCTACCCTTAATATGATAATGCTGAATATAGGAGACCCCGGGTCACATAAAAGATCAGTTATCCTACAATCAATCATGCCCATCTTACTATATGGGGCCCCAGTGTGGCATGAGATCCTCAACAAAGCGAAATATAAAGACATGCTTCTTAGGACGCAGAGGAAACCATTGATCAGGGTTTACAGCACCGTATCAACCATTGCCTTACAAGTAGTGGCCGGTGCTGTACCTGTGCATATCCTGGCTAATGAAAGGGTTCGGATGCACCAAAGGGGCAACGAAGCTTTAGGTTCAGGAACACAAGAAAGAAAAAGGAGTTTGGAGATCTGGCAGCACCAATGGTCAAGAGAAACATACAAGGCTGCCTGGACGAGGGCCCTTATCCGAGATGTAGTAAGGTGGTATGAGTGTAAACACAGACGTGTCAACTACTACTTCACCCAATTTATGACGGGACATGGATCTTTCCGGTCTTATAAGTATAGAATAAAGAATACCGAGGACGATCTGTGGGGCAAACCTTGCTGCAGCTGGGCCTGGGGTCACCTCTAGACAAGCCACATAAACTAATGAATAAAGCAATTGAAAACAAAAGAATCTTTGACTTGATCATTGGTTTTGTGACAGAAACCATAAAACACAAGGAAGAGAAAGAGAGGAGACTGCAACAAAGGTGAACTGTTTATTTTAATGTGTCGTATCTATTGACGTGAGTGGGGTGAGCTACTATTCAGCTTCCACTACGGACGCCGACATCTTAAATGAATTCTCAAAGAACTTGACTACATTAAAGAAATCAATTTACATACGTGTTGCTTTACATACAATTAAAAACAGGGACAAAAGAGACCGGACTAGAAATGAATATTCAAAAGACAAAAAAGCTAACACATGGGAAACAGACGCACAGTTAAATTAGAAAAGGATATTGAGACTGCAGAAAGTTTTATGTGTCTAGGAGTTGCATTAAACACGGATGGAAGAAGAACCAGAAATTCAAAAAAGAATAGTAAAGGGAAACAAAGCTTGTTTTCACTGGCTCATGTGTTCTGCTCCAAAAAAACACGTCTTCGAAAGAAAAGTGCTAAGGAAGATATTTGGACCTATTAACGAACTCGGAGTATGGGGATCCAGGTACAACCATGAACTCTATTAACTGTTCAAAGAGGCACCGATCTCAGAATTCGTTAAACTTCAGAGGCTTCGATGGGCTGGTCAATGTAGTGAGAATGGAGACCGAAAGATTTCCAAAAACAGACCTAGATAGTAAAATGCAGGGCTCAAGGCCAAAAGGAAGGCCACGGAAAAGGTGGGAGGATGAAGTGGCAGTGGACGCGCAAAATTTGCTAGACCTGAGAACCTGAAGAAGATCGGCGCGAGACCGGAAAGGTTGGAGGCATAGTTTGGAGGAGGAGCCAAGACTACAGCCCAATTGGAAAGAGAGAGAGAGATATGGTGCGGAAGTATGGCCAATAACATCCACAATACGAAATAAAATAAGAACAGTGGAATTGGACTGAAAAGAATATTGGAAGAAGACGGAGAGAAAGACGTGCTATAAGATGGAAAACGTATATAGACAAATAGAGACCTTAGAGAAGGTTACTGGGAGAATAAAGTGATGTGGAGGATGAAAATGGAGAACTCATAATGGGAAAAAGCCGAAGAAGAATAAGGTCATATTCATTGAAGCTATCAAAAATGGATAGGTTCTTGGTCCAAGGAAGATCTCAAAATCACAGCCAACGCGGTAGATCTCATTCTCATTGCTTCCCATAGTTGTCTCCTGGGTACACTGTCATATGCTGTATCCAAATCTATGAAGATCATGTGTCTTTTAATGTTTTTCTCTTTATTTTTCTTCTATTGTCGAGGCATGATTTGGCTTTAAAGAAAACCACATTGTTGTTCACTGTACTTATCCACGTTTTGTTCTATTTTAGCTTTTATTACTGCGGAAAAGATTATTGCAATTGAAGACATTAAACTAATCCCTCTATAGTTATTAGTCGATCTCTTGTCTCCTTTTTTAAATATGGTGTTGACATTTATGATAGACTCAATTCACTTTGAATAGATTTCCTCTTTCTATTTTAATGAACAATACTCGAATAAATACCACCCTTTGTCTTCCATATTTTAACAATTTCATTTTTATGTTTCCTGGTCCGAGTACTTTGTTGTTTTTGGATTTTTTATTTGTCATTATTGTCATAATATCATGTGATTCATATTCAAATGTATTTTCTTATAATGTTTTGTCCATTTATTTGGTATAATTATTTGTTAAATATTGTTGCTTTGTTTATTTTTTCCAACATTTTTTATTTTTTTCCAAGCTTCTGTTAACCTATTATAACCAGTCGTGTCATCTATATGTATAGCACATAATATATCACATAACGTATTCCTCTCGTCTTACCCTTCAACCACTTACGGAATGCATCTTTTTTTCTTTTAATCATCTTTACTGTATTTCACCAGATATCTCTTCTTGTGTTGTTCCATACCGAATACTTCTTTTGCCGCTTTAGTTACTATTTCTTTTAGATATTGATACATTTGTGTTGGGTCCATGCTTCCCTTGAACTTAACAAATTTTGAAAATTATTTTGATACAATTCTCGTGTTTGTAAAGCTTTTCAATTTCACTTCGGCTATTGTCTTTTTGGTGTTTTAGCGTGTAAATAAATTTTCCCAATACCAAACGATGATTACTTGTAGATTCTGCTTGTCTATATACTCTGAGTCTTATGTTGTGGCTTTTTTAGTTCTTCTCACTATTATTAAATCAATAATTGATCTTTCGTTTCTACTGGGTTCTTCCTATGTTATGTGTATCTGTGTTTATGTCAGCAATCTACTTCTATTATCATTTTTATTTTCATCTTCACAGAATCGCTCTACTATGTTTTCGTCTTCATTTCCTATATGACTGTTAAAGTTCCCAATCAATAAAATATTTTATTTTACCTTTGCGTTGTCTAATACAAAAGAGTGAGCAGCTAAGTAGGCCAGGGAAATAAGCAAAAAAAAAGTACCCTGTTTGTGATACTGAACAGCAAGATTACCCGCCAGGAAAACTACAGTTGTTTTGAGTAGTATGGACCTCTGTAACAAAAACCTATATATTTCCTGCAGTCTTTTTTATGGACTTAATTATTAACATTAACATAAATGTATGACAATAGCAAAAGATCCGCTCAGATGTAAGTTAGTGGTTGAGAACAACCCCATAGAACATGTGATGCAATTCAGATATCTGGGCATAGATATATCAAGCAGACACGACCCAGTAAAGGACCTAAGGAGTCAGATCAACCAAGCATCCGCATTGTCGGGATGTCTGCGGGAGATAGTCTGGCCAAATCCGTATATGCGCACAGATAGTAAAATTAGAATCTACAACTTGTATACGACCGATCATGACATATGGTATAGAAGTGCGCGAAGATACCAACAAAACGAAACAGATGCTAAGGGTTGCCGAGATGAAAAACCTAAGAACAATAGTGGGCAAAACAAGAAGAGACAAACGTTAGAGAGCAGTGCAAAATTCAAGATATTGTAAGATGGGGAAGGCATCGTAAAAGGATGTGGTACAGTCATGTAAGACGAATGGATGAGAATACTCTTAAAAATTGCGCTAGAAAACAACCCGCCCGGTTCAAGACCTCCTAAAAGATGGAGGGACAGTTGGCAATCCACCTCCCAGGAAATTAACCAGAGGCAGCTTCAGAATTAAACAGATCGAAAGATCTCCAAGTAGTAGAAGAAGAATTATTAACAAATTAAGAACAAAAAACGGTAAATTTTCGCCTTTTTCGTTTATCAGCAAAAAGTAAAGCATTTGAGAGCAAGAAACTTACGAGCTTTTTCCGAGAAACGCTTCAATTATAGAGAAAAGAACAGCCAAAAATTTAGCGACTCATTTAGTGTTCGTTGACTTGGAGAAGGCCTATGAAAAAGTACGCTTATGCGACGATCAAGTGATTATGACAAATAAGGATTATATAACAAATCTTTTCGTCGCAGACGATCAAGTGATTATGACAAACAAGGATTATATGATTCGAACGTTGACCGAAAAATACGAAAATTGGAAACTCACTTTCAACGTTAACAAAACGGAATATCTTAGGATAAAGCACGAAGAAAGAGACCCACTACAGTCGACTGTAGAACCAATTTTGACGTACGGATGTGAATGTCGCCAAATTACACAAAAGAGAAGAAAACACTGGAAGTGGTAGAAATGGACTATCTAAAAAGAGCACTTGACACATCCCAAATGAAGAAATAAGAAAAACAAAATAGACCTTAAACTATGTTCTATAGAATACGAGAGGAAGTCCATCGTTAGAATGGAGAGAAGAAATTAGAAGAATATTGAGAGATATAAGCCATACATGAGGAGGATTGGACCGATCGAAAACTACCAGGTCCGATACGGCAGAGGCTGTAGGGCCCCCGTAGATATATTATACCTAGTATATGTATCTCATTTGTATTTCATCGCATGAGATACCATTACTTGATGGAATTGACAGATTTTTCAATTCAAACTAAAAGACATTACTAATAAGGACTTTATTAAGTATCATACAAAATATATAATTTATACACTTAAAATTAGGTGTAGAATTCTGATTTAATATTATCTAATTAAAAAAATAAGTAAATATATGAAGTACATTCAATGTAACACATATTTATGCGTAACGTTGGGCTATAATCTTATAATATGTTAACATCTATTTTATATACGTCTCCAGTTTTAAACAGTCAAAATAATCAATCAAACAATAAATAAGTAGAAATCACAAACTCACTTTCTCTAAGCAATTTAAATTACTGTTTCAAGTACCTTTGGTATATTTTTTGACTAAAAACTGCAGCGTCAGGATGAAAACGATAAGTAAACAAATTTGCTGTTCTAGTCACTCCTCAAGTTCAAAATACACTTCTGTAGAAATCTGTTAATTTGTATTATAATTTTCTATTATACGAAACTAACTTTCAAATTCAAATTAAAGAATTAACACAAAGATATTTTAAACAATATGTAAGTTGTCTATGGAATATGCAATTCTTGATTGGGCTATCACAGCAAACTAGATAAATTAATCGTAAAAATCTGTTACATGCTACTTCAATATAAATCAATTAATAAAACAACACAATATTATTCCAGTAAATCTAACCAAAATCAGGTACTGTCGCCGATGAGTTTGTGATATCTTGATGACATGGATTAAAACACCTTTAGTAGGATGAAGCAATACATAACTTGAAATATAAGAACATTTCAAAGTAGCCATATAATAAAATCAATTTATAACATTTATCATACATTTATGACCATCAAAGCATTTACAGTAATTCTTCCACATATAGAAAAATCATAAATTTAACAGGTCAAGTGCCACATACACCCAATTGGGTGGACACCAGTAACCCTCTTGTGAACTGCCAAGTAGTGCCAGAACTATATTATCTTTATTTATTCTCATAAAACAATTTTACAAATACCATTCGGTTTCTCGTGGGAAAACCAAAATATTAGTACATTGAAACACCTAAATCTTTCTCTCTTAAGTCCTCTGCCAAAACCACTTCCATATTCTCCTTGGTTTCCTCTACCTTTGAGTTAAAACTCGCACACTGGAATATTTTGGCCATATTAGGCATTACCCAGAGAGATATAATATACTTCACTTAATAATACAAGGCAGGATAGACGGAAGAAGAGGGCCATGTCGAAATACATGGGCCATGGCTTAAAAACCTGAGGGAATGGTTTACTAAATCCTCTGCATCCCTTTTCTGAGCTACTATCAACAAAATTCGTATAGCCAACGCACAATAATCGAGCAGGGCGCAGCAAGAAGTAGAATACTATCCACTCATATAGGTGTACACTTTACTTTAAAATTATTAGCACATTGTTGTACATGCAATTGGGTGACCATAAGTAAAATTTGAGTTTGATTGTCCACCCATTTGGGCAGACATACACAATATTTTGTGTTTAAGGAAAAAACGCCTGGCACTTAACCTGTTAATTTACAGAAACTACTTCGTTTTACGGATTTGACTTGAAAGCCAAATTAAAAAACTTAGGGTCTCTATGAAGTAAATTTATTTTCTATAGTTAGTATACTTTAATAACTTGATTCTCATACAATTTAAAAATGTATCTACTTTACTTAAAACTTTCTTTAATCCGGCGCGTTCGGAATCTGACGAACGCCAGATGTATCGGGAAATGCACTGTTTACATATATACTTTAAAAATTCATAATTAATTGTACACATACTTTTTTTATAAAGTTTATAGACTCACGAAGCTCTTTTCAATTTGGGCGACTTACTAAGTCCCTATAAGTCCGACAATTCCTGACGACTGGTGATTCAAGCTCTTATGTTTTTATCTCGTTAGTTATATATTGCACAACGATAACTGTCATGTGTAATTATCTCAATTTGAACACCAAAGACATGTCGGATGATAAAAGGCGTACATGACCATAAAACGCTGGATTAGAAGTTAGCTGTATATGGAGTCAACGCCTTAATGGCTTCATCCATGAACGGAAGTTTTCCATCTAGCAATTTCAATAACTGATTTAAATTTTCCATATCTGCTGCTTATTATTTCCAACTACCGTTGACAGAAATTTTACGGCTGTCAAGAGAACCGCCAAATTTTCCATTATTAAAGTAAAGTTCCCCTAGTTTTAATACAATAAAAGTGTACAAATAAATTAGGTAATAATTAATAAACATCAAATTGACAAATGGCTACTTCAAATTTAGAGATATGTATTTTTTAAAAATATAACGTCTTGGTATCACTTCAACCTAATTACACAAAAGTTCACTGTATGAAAAAATGCACGGTAATGAATTACCGAAGCACTGTATATTCTACAGATACATAAAACGTGTTTTTTAAGTACAATAAACAACTGATGCTATGAACATTAGGAAGTATTATCATCACAGCATTCATATTAGGCGGTTGTTCGTTCTAGGCATTTTTTCATGCAGTTGTGGTCAAAATAAACTCTACCGGAAGGCACATTGTACTGTATATTGTTAAAAAATTATTATTTTATGGCATCTGAGGAAATTTTTAAATCCTACATCCATTCGACTACATAATCTCTTTACATTATAATACAATAAATAGAAAAAAAGTCTATTTCTTCCAAATGTAAAATTGTATCAAAATTTAAATACTGCAATGTGGCAGATATAGTTATCGCAAGTCTTTTTCTCGGAATGATATCTAATACAAAAAATTTATATGGCTTCACAAAACTAAGTACTACTAAAAACAGAGAGCAAACCTGTACTTCAGGGAAACATCACAGAAAATACTTTTTGTATCGAAATTAAGAGAGATGGGTCACAACTTAACTTAAGTAAAAAATGAAATGTCTTTCTATAGCACATACAAATAAATAAAATGAATGAATGCAATACGAACTCCAAAGCCAACAAAAATTTATACCATTAATCTTTACATAATTTTGTTGATCACTATATAATCAAGATCCTGTCTATGCGATTGTAACTAGTATTGTTACTAGTATGTACATAGAAAGGATGTTCAAATATTCAAGCTGCAGCCTAGAATTTGTGCCGAGTTTTATTATTCGAACATTTTGTGAGAATATGATAAGCAAGTTTTTTCTGCGCAAAGCCTGTTTATTAAAAAATAATTTTCCTCTACATCAACAAAGCAGGATGATGACTTTTTGTATTAATGTTATTGGCACAATGAGCTACACTAGTATCCAAAATTCTGGACACTTTACAAAAATTATCGTTTTTCCAGCAACACTCGTCTCATGATCGTGATTTATATAGTTTATCAGTACAATTACATTTTTATTTTATTGTTTTATATTTCTGCTTAATATTTTATGTATTTCTCACTCTATATATTAACATAATTATTTAATAAAATATGGAAACAGATTCAAGCGAAACGCAGAAAATTCGAGATTTGCGAATGGCAACATTGGCAATACTGTATTGCGTCAGGGTTTTGCTAGTCAGTCTATGACCCAAATGGAAGCGTTTAGTACAATTTCGTGCGACTTCCAGTGTTTATTAGTGACTTCAGATAGTTGTTACTAAGTTGATATTGTTTAATTGTCGGAGAGGAATACATCAGTGTCGATTCAACGAAAATGGCACCAAGAAACCCAAAACGTGTTGACTGGTCGCCAGGAAAGAGAGCCAAAGCAATTATCCTTCGAGAAGAAGGTTACATATATCAAGAAATAGCAAACAAATTGGGTGGTGGTGCCACAAAATCAGATGTAATGAAAGTTTGTAAACTTTATCATAACACTGAAATGACAAAATCAGCAAAAAGAACAGGCAAAAAACCGAAATACGATGAGGGTAGAATATGCTGACTTTCTTTAGAAGATCGTCGCAGATCCGCGAAAGAAATTAATGTTATTGTCAAATCAACTAGCTTACCAATATCAGACCGCACTATCAGAAGAAAGTTGTGTGAAAATGGATAGCAAGCAAGAAGCCGTTCCTGAACAAAAAACGCATTGATTTGGCTTTGGGACACAGAGGGTGCACAGAAGAACAGGGTAAGGTAATTTGGAGTGATGAAACCATAATCTCGATCTTTGGGAGTGACGGAGTGAAGTTTATTCGCCTGTTGTTTAAGACTTTTTGCCCCAGTGTAGTACAGTCACTATGAAGCATCCTGTGAGTGTCATGGTATGGGCTTGTTTGAGTTGGACGTTTAGCAGTAATAGAGGGCAATATTAATGCAAAAAAGTATCAGGAACAGATACTGCTAGCCAAACTGCTGCCGACTATCAGAGATTTGTTGGAAGGGGGTGCCTAACAATGCATCTTCCAGCAGGATGGAACGCCTTGTCATACAGCTAAGACTTCTATGAATGGTTGAGAAACCATGACGTTGAGTCTTGGAAATAGTATCGATCTAAATACGATAGAAAATTTATGGTCAAGGCTGAAAGTGTTAGTATCACGCTGAAACCCAAGTAACAAAAGAGAACTGATAGAAGCAATTATTCAAAACTGGTTTAGACTTATTACACCAGAGGATTTGGTGTAATAAGCTCGCACAATCGAGGCTGTCCTAGAAAACAAAGGTTATCCCACCAAACACTAATTTTCTTGATAATAACCATTGTACCATTTTTTTTGTAAATATATCTACAAATAGCTAACGGCTGTTTTATTTATTTTTAAATTTTTAGAGGGTTTTTCCTCTTAAAATAGATGTTAAATATTAAGTAGAACCATAAAGCGGTGCAATAAAACTATAGATAAACTTGTGAGTCTTGTGAAAAGGGAGAATGCTGATAACAAAACTAAAATTTTTGTAAAGTTTCCAGAATTTTGGCTACTAGTGTATATTTATTAAAATTACTTGTCTTGATATTTGTTCCAAAACCTCTAATTAATTACTTTGAGTGTAAAGATCCCTGGTGTCTTTAGAACCCGCTTAAACTCAATTTTTAACGATATTTTGTGTTAGCTTTCGCTATAATACTGATAAAGATGACAAGTCAAGAAAATATTTTGTCTTTCGTATAATTTAACAGTTGAGTTCAAATAGAAAGTCGTTTTAACTGTTTATTAACATTTTCTTTAGTCTACTGTCCTAAGGCCGATGCAATCCTTCTCCAAGATTGTCTAATAGAATTCATCCAACGAGGTAATCTCTTTTATAACAATATAGTAATATAGAAAAATAGTCTGATATATTCTGTGCTTACGGTAAACGAGGAAAGGACAGAGTCACTGATATGCCTCAAATAATATTAGAATCCATGGCTTTACCTGTATTTCTACAAAATGTACGTATGGTGCAAAAATATCATGAGTTTTTCCGCCGATACCATTATCAAAACAGTATCTCTCACGATAAACACTCTACCATTTGAAATATCTCTGGAATTTTCTTTAACTTTAATATTTGTGAGTTGTTAGGAGTACCAAGGATGATTCAAATATATCTTAATACACTGATTCAACAAGATTTTAAGGTAGTATTTCATTATATAAACTTACGATTGCAACTATTAGGTACATATAAACGACACAAATACTCCAAAACCGCAGCTTGAAATTTGTACTCATGAAACATCACCTGAAGTACACATAATACAATTTAGGATTGTATCCAGTTTTAAGAAAAGGAACATAACTATTGTTTCCGTTAAAAACCCCATGTACATTATATTTGACTTGTTCTTTGATACATTATGTAGTTTTCTTCAAGTTTGGTGTATTATTGATGAATTTTGAAGTAATTTTTTATATATTTACATATAAAAAAATCGTTTTTGAGATACGCAACCTAGAGACTCTTTTAGATGGTGGTAGTGTTCTGTAAACGTGAAGTTTATAGTCTAGCAAAAAAAAAAAATGAAATTAGTCATCCAAAATCACGCGTCGTAAGTATATTTAGTTTTCTTAGAGGTGTAAGTACATTGTGTGTTAGATGTATTCATGTGCCTTTGTGTTTAACAATATATTGCTTTTGTTAAATATTGTTTAATTCGTTAAATAATTAGTAACAAACAAAATTATCATTGCCAGCATGTTAATAAACACACTGCGTTATTGTATAAATATATGAAGCATACTTTTTGAATCAAATGTAAAGTACATGGAGTCCTTAAATAATGGATATACACTGGAGTTTTTAACAAATCTCGCATAAGGTACAGGTTAAAAAAATCAACAACCTTTTAAGTATTTTAAGAGCTGCCAGTTTCATATAAAATTTATATCATTTATAATTGAATAAAGTTGTTTTTATAACCCTGTATATCTACAGCACACATACCCACTCTTCCATCAATTTTTAGTTATATACATATTTCGATGCAGTCTAACACATGTTTTACAAGGTGTTCAGTACATTTTCCACCACAGTATATAAGATTAGATGGAATTTTGCACAATATACAGGGTATGCTATAAAATGAATAAAACTTGTTTTTGGACACTCCTGTATAAAACATCCTGTAAAAACAGTTTAAGTCTACATTAAAAGACCACAATCCTTCAGATTATTTTTTATAATGACGTCAGTTACCGCGTCAAACACAAATTGTATGTTAGTTGTGTTAGTAGCACATGTGAAATGTGTATATATTTCTTTCTGGTCCTTAAGTTTATTGAGATTTTCGAATTTCATTCTGATGTATGCTGATGCATCTTCGTAAGTATTAGGGCCTGTATATTCTGGGAAGCAGATGGTCAAGGGACTGCGTACAATTTTCTCTTCAAATAGATCTTTTTTGTTCAAAAACAGGATTATCGATGTAGTCACAAACCATTTACTATTGCAAATGGAATCGAAAAGCTTCATGGATTCTACCATACGGTTCATTTCTTCATCTTCTGCAAGTACCAAATCATAACCTGAAAAATAAAAACCCATTAACTAGTCATCTGTGGATAGATATTTTAATTTATTTTGATAGCTTAGACTTTAGACCAATCAAGTTAGTAAAAAATAAGCTTTTTTTCGCCACATCTGAGACGGGTTTAGTATGAGATATTACAAAAAGACTCTTATCTTAGGATTCATCAATTTTTTAGTGGAACTATTTTTAAATAAATAATTTGAGATAGACGTCAACAGACAACTTTTTCAGAAAAAGATTTTGAGAAAAAATTAAGGTAATCAACCATTTATTGACACCTAACCATATATTGAAATGACCTAACCATATATGAAATTTTAGAACAACAGTACACAACGGCACCCAGACACGACGTCAAAATCATACTGGTAGACTTCAATGCCAAACTAGGTAAAGAGCGGTGATCGGCACACATAGCTTACATGATAACACTAACAGCTTACATGATAACGGATCAAGACTGGCAGAATTTGCTCTAGCCAACAATATGGTAGTAAAAACTACACAAGTCCAAAGAAAAGATATACATAAAGTAACCTCGGTGCCAAATGACGGAATTACACGAAACCAGATAGACCATGTG
Organism: Diabrotica undecimpunctata; assembly: GCF_040954645.1. Lineage (NCBI taxonomy): Eukaryota > Metazoa > Arthropoda > Insecta > Coleoptera > Chrysomelidae > Diabrotica > Diabrotica undecimpunctata. The sequence goes on from NC_092812.1 coordinate 58,725,785, forward strand.
CTTATCGATTGAAGACATTCTAGCAATATCGTCCGCACACACAATCTGAGGGGAGCGGAAAGTGACTCTGACCACTTCCTGGTCAGAACAAAAATGAGAACAAGGCTAAAGAAACACCAACAAGGAAACAGACGGAACATTTCAAGGCTCGATTTACCTGATAGTGAACGCCAATATCAGGCACTAATCCAAAACAAATTGCAGACACTGGGAGAAGAAGAAACATCAACTCCAGAATTGACCATAGACCAGAAATGGCAAAATATAACTAACGCCATAGAAAGTGCCGCAGCGGAAACTATAGGAAAAGAAAGGAATAGAAAGAAAAACCAGTGGTTTGACCAGGAGTGCGAACAAAGCTTGCATCAGAAAGCAATCAAGAGTCTAGAGCTACTAACACGCCCTACAGATGAGAACAGGGAAGACTACAACAGAGTAAGGACTCAAACGAGAAGACTTTTGAGAAGAAAAAAGAAACAGTACCTAGAAGCGCGAATACAGCAACTGGAGGAGGAACATAGAACCGGTCAGTCTAGACAGTTTTATAAGGACCTAAAAACAATGAAGGGCAACACGATCAACAGCCCAAGATTTATAAAAGACGATGCAAGACAATTGCTCACAGACGACGAGGAGATAAGCCGCCAATGGAGAAAGTATTTTGATCAACTCTTAAATACAGAAAAACCCACAACGACAGGGCAACAAAGACAGTACCAGTTAGCCGAACCTGAAATACCAGAGCCCACACTAGCTGAAGTAAAGTCCGCAATTTCGTCCCTAAAAAACCATAAAGCCCCAAGCCCAGACGGCATACAGGCGGAACTACTAAAAAAAGGGGGAGAAAAGCTCCACCTTGAAATATGCCATCTTATAAGAGAAGTCTGGGAAAGAGAATAAATACCAAACACTGGCATGAAAGGGAGACAAACAAATATGTCGGAACTATAAAGGAATATCGTTAATCAATACAACGTACAAAATTATATCCATAATACTGTCTAGAAGGCTAACTCCATACGCAGAGGAAATAATAGGCGACTACCAAAGTGGATTCAGACCGGGAAGGTCGACCATAGACCAGATATTCGTCCTACGCCAGGTGTTGGAAAAAAACTGGGAATACAACCGCGATGTACACCAAATCTTCGTGGACTTTAAACAAGCTTACGATTCTTCTGCAGAGAAGCATTATGGAAGAACATGGTAGAAATGGGAGTACCTGGAAAGCAGGTACGACTAGCACAGGTGAGCACAGCGAACGCTTCCGCACGGATCAGAATTGGCAGCACCACGTCGGAGGAATTCCTCATTGACACCGGAGACAAGGAGATCCTCTCGCCCCCTTGCTATTTAATTTTGCACTGGAACATGCGGTAAGGAAAGCTCAACCACAACTGATAAACGGATTTGCCGCCCAAGGATAAAAAATACTATTGGCGTTCGCGGATTTCGTGGACACAATTGCACAATCCACCAGAGATGCAAAAGAAGTTTTCACCCTATTCGAAAACGGAGCCAAGGAAGTTGGTCTGAAGGTCAACGGGGACAAGACCAAGTACATGGTGGTTACGAAGAACCCAAGACCAAGGGTTAAACAAAATGTAACAATCAATGAATACAACTTTGAAGTCGTCAAAGAATTCAAGTACCTGGGAGCGATCATAACATCTGAAAATAAATATGAAAAGGACGTGGCAGCCAGGATAATTGCAAGAAACAGGGCATATTATGCCCTGTTTATTAATTTTATGTTTTAAGCAGTGTATTTTTTTATTTATGTATATTATTTGACAGTGCCCTACTTACATACTTATATTTTGTTTTTGCGAACTTTAGATACTTATTACATCTAAGCATATATCTAGAATTTTTCATAATTTTAGATGTCAATAAATGGACTGACAACAAATGGTTTTTCTTGAAATAGGTATGTCAATAACTGGTTTCAAAAATCATATTTTTTAAGCCCACCTTCTTTTTATTTTTGGAAAATTTACACTTCTATTAAAAGAAATCAATACTGGAACACTTTGATGGATATTCAATCCAAAAAAAAAATTCTCGAAATTTTTTCTAAAAGTGTTAATAGTTGGACCTTACGAGAAATGATACCTATACAAATATAAAAAAATTTTAAAAATCAGAAAAATTAGCAAAATTAAGTAAAATAAAATAAAATGAAATAACTAAATTAAAATTAAATAATACTTACCAGATAATGCTACACAAAAGATAATAGCAGTGACTCCTTCAAAGCAGTGAATCCATTTCTTTCTTTCAGATCGCTGACCGCCAACATCAAACATTCTAAACATAAAAAATATTTTTTAGATAAAATTTAAATCTGTTATCTGTTTAAATCATATATCTGTTTAACATCTGCATCTCCCATACACTAAACTTAATAGGAGTATTCAAGCTGTTAAATTTAATTAACCCCATCATTAAATATACAACCAAACTAGGAGTTACATAAGCCAAAAGTAAGTCAAGTAGTAGAATGTTTCTATAGAATGGAAAACATTTTCAAACAGTGTTACCTTTAAGTCTACTTACAAAGTAAGAAGAGCAAAATTTACACAAATTTTTAGGAAAAGGAAAACCCATACATTTGGCAGGTAATATCTTCTTCTTCTTGTGCCACTCCTATCGGAGATTGGAAATCATCAAGGCTCTCCTGACCTTGTTTACAGCTGACCTAAAGAGTTCATTAGTGGTACAGCCATACCACTCTCTCAAATTACACATCCATGACATTCTTCTATGGCCTGGATTCCGTTTTCCTTCTATTTTTCCTTGTATTATATTTTGAAGTAATGCTAAGGTAATATATTAGACCCCTATTCTAATGGTGTTCATTTGATTAATGGGGAGCAAATTCATGATAATATGGCTTAGTGAGGTGTAAATACCTTAAGTTTAATTGTAGAATTGGCTTATGACAAATATAAAGAAGGATTTTTTGCAAAACCATATATTCTAAGGTCCATCAATACGATAGATCCCGAGATTTGGTGGAAATGAACCTATTTTGAAACCAAAAAAAGTGAACGAACCAGTGAAAAGATCAACTGACAGGTATGTGAGCCGGTAAAGTTACTTTTATAGCTCATAATTTAAAATTATTGGACCAGGACCAGGTATCAATGGGTCGGAGTGGCCAGAGGATCAAAATAGTGATCTCAACAATTTTTCTGACTTACATTAACTTTTTTTTTGTAGCACAACTACAAAACTCATTATTTTTTTAAATTTAGCATTGAATAATAAACTGAGGAATGCAGCAGTGCTTTTTAAATCTACAGTACTCCAAGATTATAATATGAGGAATAGCAGTGATAAACTATCATCAGTAGCAAATGCACTTCAAATTACAATTAAACAAAACTTACTTAAAATGTAGACCCTTGAAGAGAAAATTGGTCTCAACAATTCCAGTGGTCTTGACCCTAGTTCGTAAGACATCTTGTTGAGATGGTACATAAGTAGGATTTGAAATTCTATCTAATGCATTGAGATAGTAAGCAGCAGAGTCATTTAACTGGTATTCTCTTGATCTGGCAAAACATAACTGGACACCAGCATCCTGCCAAAGCTTTTTCATCAACATTACCAATTCTGGAGTCAGTTCACCTTCCTCTGCTGAGCTGGCATAGGTGAAAAACTGTCTTGCTATGTCCTTAATAAGAAATATTAAAGTTTATATATATAATATATATATATATATATATATATATATATATATATATATATATATATATATATATATATATATATATATGTATATTTGTTATGTTATTCGTACATGATTACAGTAATTTATATGATAATAAAATTGTTTAGATGAATTCAAACTGTTGTTCAATCTTCTCGAAAGAATATATTTGACAATGATTACATCAATGAGAAGCAAGCAGTACCAATAATAAAAAAAAGGTATATAAGTTTAAGTGATTGCAGCCAATCACTTAAACATTTAAGTTTATTATAAAATGCTCACTGAAAAGCAACTTCAAAATGATCATTCTGAACTATTTCATCTGAAAAATTATCAACTATGAAAACAAGAGATATGTACTATTTCATTAGCAGATAATTTGAAGGAGATTTATTTTGATACAGATGGTGATGTTATTTATCAAAATAAGTACTTACAACAGACCTTAAGGGGTAATGGAGTATTTTTTGCGTTTTTTTTATTTTTTTAATCAACAGTATAACTCTTCAAGGGTATCAAGTTAAAATTTCAGGGTGGTTGGAGCAAAATTGATGGAGTTATAGACATTTAAGAGTGAGTAAGTTGAGTGAGTCAGTGGGGTTAGTGACTGGGGCGAGTGAGTGAGGTGAGTGATTGAGGTGAGTAAGTCGAGTGAGGTGAGAGAGGTGGGTGATATGAGTGAGCACTCATATAGAAATTGGAGCAAGTACAGTGTCAAGTTATCATAATTAAAGATAAAGCACATCGCTATTATATGGGCCTGGAATAGACGATACTGTGTATCAAAACAATAACCATTTTTATAAACATGATTTCTCAGAAATTTTTTTTAAGTCAGTGTTCACTGTACATAAAAAACTACTTGATCAATTCTTCTCAAATTTTGCACACTTCTTGTATAGATAAATTACTAGGTCTCAACGTTGAGATATTGTCCATATTGTGATTATAATTAATTTTTAAACGTTCGTCAAATTTTAACAAAAATTTTTATAAAATAAAAAAAAACTATCTTTTTTTCACTTCTAAAATTTGAAAAAACGATAAAATGAACAATATCTCGAAGTTGCGACTTAGGGAAATTCATAAACTAAATAAATATTTATGGTTTTTTGTCAACATGAACACAGCAAAGTAACTTTTTTTTTATCTTGGAAAATCAGCTATCATTCTTTTAATTTTTAATATTTTTGTACCAAAATTGAGAAATGTACTATATTGTACTAATGTTGTAAATAACATTATATATCAAACAATAAAAAAAAAATCTTAAAAATATGTTTAAAACATTGAAAATAAATCCAACCCCCCATTAACAACAGTGTATGAGAATACAGAGCAATTGAACGATCACAGTCATTAGTTAAGTTAATCCAGAAATTTAGTGATATAAATATACCTAAAGTTGAAAGGAAGAACTATAAAAAAATAAAAGATGATTTTGTACTTCAAAATTTTAATGGAAAAACTTTCTAATAACTTTATGGCTCAAGACCTTCGAATCAGAATGTTTGCAATATAAGGTAGATGCTGATGAAGACAAGATTATCATTCTATGTTTTTTCCTTGATGAAATAGCAATTGAATCAAAAATAATAACGTTAGGCTTAGATAACAGTTTTGAGGTATGGAAAAATTAATTTTTCTAGATAGTTTTTGTGAAGCAGGTTGGCATAAACATAGGGAACCTTGTTATTTTAGGTATATAGGTGGTAGTCTTGTTGATTCTGGATTTCGTAAAGAAAATTTATGATTACATGTGAAAAATGACTTTCCTATTGAAATAATAATTGATTTAATTGTGACAGACATGCCAATTTATATAAAAGACAATATTAATAGAGCTCATGATACAACAATAGAAAAACTGATGACAAATTACGAAAACTATAAAGTTTAGTTATAAAAAGTAATTGACCAAAAAACTTAGGTTTGCAGCCATTGATCAAATTAGAGGTATTTCTAAATAATAGAATAGTAGAAAATTGGTCAATAGGAAATTTTCTGGAGTTTATGACCCAGGCTCAAATGTTACTCTTCTGAATTTGAAAGTGGCAAAAAAGTTAAGGATACTCATGGAGATAGGAATATGTTTAAAATGACAACTGGCAGAACAAATTTTATAGGAAAATTAAGCAAAAATTAATATATATAATTAATAAAACAGACAAAAATATTACTCTTTTTGTAGTTAATAATAAATGTTTATTGTATTAATTAACTATAATTTATAATATTAATTCTTCATTATAAATTTTAAGAATATGGATTCACTGCAAATAATATCTGCTGAAAATGAGAGATCTGCTATAAAAATAAAACAAGAATAGGTCTAAAAGATGGTTTTTTGTCACAATTTGGTCCACAAAAAGAACCTTTCTAGATAATGTCCTTAGATAGAGCAGGAGGATCTGGATGCAATCATTTGTTAAAAAATACTTCCACTTGCTTGTAGACCACTTTACCAGATATGCATTTGCAGTTACTTCTAAAAATCAGATGACAGATGATTTCATGAAATTAATTGCCAAAATCCAGGATAAACACCCCATAAAAACATTATTAACATATCAGTATCATGGAATTAATTCCAGAATATTTAGGAATCATTTAAATATCCAAATAATCATTAGAGCAGTAGACTGCCTATACCTGAATTGCTTAAATAAAAGACTTAATCAAACATAAGAAGATGCAAACAAAATGAAATCAGAATTAGAGCATGGACAAAAATAGCTGATTAATGTATAGATGAATACAATAAAACAGATCACTATATAACCCTATATAGCCCAGAATATTTGCTTTTTGGAAAAACACATCTGATTGTTCTTGAGGAACTGTTTGAAGTGACAAACTTACAAAAGATAAACAAATATCCTATAAAAATTCAGTACATCATGAATATAATCAAAAACTATATGAAAAGAAATAGAAAATTCTATGATTAGGAAAAAAGGAAATTGGGCATATGTGGAAAATAAATCAAAACTAAATAGAAAAAAACTTGACAAAATAAGGCACATTAGGCATGATTGTATACCAAGAAAGTATTAGTTGAAAGTCTGATACATCAGGGACATGATGTTTGATGCATTTCTCAATATAGAGGAAGCATTCGAAAATACCTCACATAAAAAAATAAACAATCACAAGTCTTATCTCCTCTCTTGTGTAATATGATCATGAATGGGCTGATGGCTAAACTTAGTAACAACTGCAGTATGTCCTGGGCTATGAATGACCTAGTCATCTTAGCCTACAAAAAAATTTAGGGATATGTGATGGAAAAAGTCTGCTTATAGATGGAATACTAACCTATACATTGACAAAAATAAATGTTTTTATTTTAACACAAATTCCTGATTATAATCTCTCTAGGTTCTACTTGATGAAACTAACGCTAGTGTCACTAACAGGTCATGCCAACACTTAATACATAAAAATATACAATATAGAATTGTAATCCCAAATTTAATGAAACACTTATGAGATAAAATTCAACAGGCTCTGACTGTACCTACAGATGCAGTTTTAACATAAGCCCACAGGGAAAAATTATGACATTTACCAGAAAGGCGAGAGAGATTGAGTCCTCTAAGCCTAAATGGTACGCATCTAAATCTGGTGAGTGAAGTACAATATTTTGGGGTAATATTACACTTAAGTCTTACTTGGAATCAGCAGATATAATGAATAACCAAGAGAGTAACTATGCTAAAATGCACTCATAAAAAAAATTGCATTAAAAGAGCATTAGCTACAAAATACTTTGGCCAGAGCTAGTCGTGGAAGTACCAAAAGTATCAGCTTTTATCAGTAAAAGTATCAGTATCAAAAATAACAGGAAAAACCTGGACATAACTCTAACTTGAAAATATACACTCGCATACAACAGGACTTTTCATGGAGACTTAGTTGCAGACTCTATATCAGATGATCTGACAAGGGGACAAGATCAACCATATCTTGTATAACTGAGGAACATTATATCACAGGCTACAGATACTTATCTCGGCACTACCTATTAACTAGAAAAACATGGTATACATCCTCTAAACCTGTATGAACTGGTACTAGAGTTCAGAATGATCATAGGTGAAAGAAATATATACAATAACCCAACTGGCTGCAGCACTACCACATAACAGACAGCTACAAAAAAATAAATCTTTCATATTAAAAACATATTTTTAGATAAGGACTGTAAAAAATATCATAAAATTATGTCAGAAATAAACAGTTTATTCAACAACTAACATTATATAAATAAACAAAATCAAATAAAAAATGACAAAATGTACAAAATTATTTTTATATAATTATTTTGATAAAAACTAAAAAAACTACGAAACAGCTCAATTTTGTTACTTTTAATAAACTTTCCCAGGTTTGACTTCCAAAAAATTGAGATAATCAGTTTTTAGATATAATAACCACAAATTTTATCATTGCATCATTTGTAAGTGTAGGAGGAAAATATTTTGCAAGTGGAAACATATATGTATACAGTGAAAAAGTATGAATCAACCACTTCATACATGTACCAATAAAATTTCCCAGTTATAGAAGTGTTTAATTAGTAATAGTCAGTTTATGAATCACCAGTTGAGTGTAAATGGAATGGGTGATAAAAATTCTGGGAATATGTTTACAATAGTGATAAGCCTAATAATTATGTAATTTGATGTATCTATCCAGAATTTTCTAAGAACTAACTATTTTTAAAGTACTTACAGCTTTACTAGGATCAGCAAAATCAATCCCCAATTGGCCCATAGCTCTTATTATGGCTATTAAACTTTGTATAGTATTGCTATAAACAACTGGCCTGTACTGTTCACATTCTTCTGGTGTGTATCCCAATTCATGAATTATTTTCATTTGCTTAACTATTGTACTTTTGCCTGACTCTCCAGCTCCTACAATAAAATAGGTTTATAAGGAAAACATAAACAAGTTCACTAATATAAAATACTTAAAAACACAGTTATATAGTAGGCTGGTGTGAAGAGGATATCCCAAACAAATTAATTTAAAGTGAAAGAATCATACATTTTCAGAGTAATAAAATGTACTTTGTTATAAATAGAGACTAGATTTAAAAATAACTTAATACACTAAACATTCATGTAAATATATAGCACTTTTGATACTCATTTAAATGGGCTATTACAACCATATACAGAGAGAATAGACACAATAAAGTGTACAAAAAGCTTAGTTGAAAATTTGGACTGGAAGACTACTGAATGATACATAAAGAATACAAAAATTAAATCAAGAAAGTGGCTTTATAATCAGGAGTAAGCGTGGATAGGACTATCGCAGTTTTAAAACATAACATTTATTGTAATAGAAGATATGTAATACAGAACTTCAACTTACCCAGTAGTAACAATTTCACTTCACTGGCAGCCTTTTCTCCAGCTGCTCGGAGATCCCGGTCAATCTTTCTGGATCTAGCTAGAGCAGCTTTTTCCCCAGTTGTACTCACCGCACAACCCATTTTATTTTTGAATTTCTTCGATACTTTCACACTTGTTGCTATTCCTTCAGATAAATCGACTCCACCCGCTCAGTAAAAACATTTCCGTTGTCGGTTAAAAAGTCACTAAGTCAATGGAATTCACAAAAACATTGGCGACAGAAATTTCCTGTTCAACGAACATTGGTACCAACATTTATCAATATAACGCCTACAAGTAGGCAATTTAACAACATACGCCAAAGTAGGAATCTGCAATGCATATCTGCAATAGTTCGAGTTTATAATATAGACGGGGCGATGCGATAATATATATTAAATTCATAATTTTAATTATATTTGAAATTATTTACGTATTTTATCTTTTTAATTATTCTCGTATTTTTAGTAAAGTGAAAAGTTCTATAGGTAAGCTTAAGAAAATATACTCTTTTAGTTTGGGAACAAATTTCCACTAACCTACGATTGATTATAAAAATGAATTGTCTATTTAATTGTTGACTTCTTTCACTTTTCAGAATTGTAATATTATATTAATAATATGTAATAGTTTGATACAAATAAGGAGAAACGTGCTGAAATAGTCTCGAAAACTGGGTGAATTAATATTAATTTTTATATTAATATAATATGTTCGAAACCCTAAAAGAAACATAGTATATTAATATAAAACATTGATCTTAGTTCTGATCCTGTTTGGTGTCTTTTAACATGGGAAAACATCTTAAAATCATAATCAATAATTTATTTAGTTAGACAATTTTTTATTAATTGGAAGTTTACATATTATTGGGCAAAAAGTCTAGGCCAGAATGTAAGAAAATGTATAGAAGTTTGGCACAAAAACAATTTTTCATTTCACAAATTGTATTTATAGTAGATTGAAAGGGAAGGGGACCTCTGCACCATCTTCCTTTTTTGTTGAATTTTTACAAATGCCTTTTTTTACAAATCAATAAATGAATCTTTGAACTTCTTCTTCTGAACAATGAATAGCGGGGAAAAAGTTAAATGAGATTGGTTGGATTATACTGAAATCAACAACTTGCTGTACTATTGGGCCTGTAAAGTATTTTCCAATATAATTATAATTATCCAGTACTGGAAAATTTTTGTAGACAATTTCTGGTATAACATTGATTAATTTCATAACATCGTTCTTAATAACTTAAGCATATTCTTCAAGCTTGAATTTAAAAAACGATGTTGACTGCTTATACCTGTACAATCCAGCACACCATTTTTTTGAATTGAAAGTTAACAATTTTTACCAAAGGTATACCTACTTAATGTATCTACTTTTGTATAATGGTTATATACTTTTTATCCCTCTTTTTGGTAATTTGATATAAAATTGTAGTGGAGCCCATCGTAAAACTCTCCCCTTTTCGCATATAGCAGACTTCTCGTTAGAGGAGACCGAATGTTTTTATTTTCGAATTGTCTTTGATTCCATCCTTTTCTTCAACGTACTTTGTTAATGAGAAGTTAAAAGACCTTAACAAAAATAGTCAATAATCAGAAATTGTAGTCCCATTTTAAATAAAATAGTTATAAAACGCTGTGTCACAAGCAGTGGCGGATCCAGAAATTTTTGTCAGGGGGGTGTCATGGGTCTTAAGGGTGATTTTGATATAGGATTTAGATTTTTGCACCTTTACGATTGATATGATTTGTGCCTCATCTAAGGGAACCATTTTCTCAAAAATTATTTTAGGCGATATATTAAACCAATGAGAAGTTATTAAAAACCAAATACCTTACGGGTGCAAAGAAGGGTACCTACAACATTAAGGGGTCTTAAACTTAAACAAAAAAAGATAATTTAAACCCACATACTCTATGACAGTAAAATCAAGTGTACAAAACTATTAAACCAAAGGAAATTTATTAAAATATAAATACTGAAACATCAAGGACTGTCAATTTAAACAAGGTATTTTAAAGACAATTAATTTAAACCCACCTATCCTATAGCTACAAAATCAAGAACAAACCGAGAATAAATAAGTATAAACCAAAGTTAAGTAATTTAAATGCAATAACTCAATGTAAGTGTAAATATTAATGAACGTATTTAACATTCCTAATAAACTTTATCTTATCGTTGGATATCCGATATCAATTTGTAAAAACATTCATTTATTCCTTATTGCTATACGGAGTGAAAACATGGACTCTCGGAATTACAAGTATGAGGCGTATAGAAGCCTTTGAAATGTGTGTTTTTTGAAGAATGCTGAAGATTTCGTGGACAGATCACGTGACCAATAACAAGGTGTTGAGAGGAATGAGGACTGAGAGAGAACTCCTAAATATTGTAAACAAGAGAAAAACGAGTTATCTAGGACATATTTACAGAGAAGAAAAATATAACTTTCTTCGACTCATAATGGAAGGGAAAGTAGAAGGAAAAAGAGGTCCAGGAAGAAAAAAATGCTCCTGGCCGAAGAATGTAAGAGACTGGACAGGCATGGACACAAATTCGACACTAAGAACAGCTCAAGATAGAGAGCAATTTTCTGTAGTTATAGCCATCCTTCCGTAATGAAGAAGAAACCTTAAGAATAAGTGTAAACAGCATTTTATTTAAATTAATTTATTCAACAAAAAATGAAATTCAACTGAAAGCGACGGAAATGGATTTTTGAAGAAGAGCTGCAGGAAGATCTAGAAGAGAAAGGATTACCAACGAACGCATTACAGAAATAATGGGAATCAAACGAACAATCACAGATGACCTAACAACAAAACAACTTATCTGGTTCGGACACATACAAAGAATGGATGAACAACGAATACCAAAAGAAATATTAAAATGGCAACCAGAAGGAAAGAGAAAACGAGGTAGACCGAAAAAAAGTTGCAAAGTAGACAATAAATAAAGAACTGAGAGAGGGGGCCATAGAAGAAGACCTATGGAACAACCGGACTAAGTGGCGATTGGAAGTCGGAAAACGGCGGAGAACGTTATAAACCGACAAGAAGTAGTAGTATTCAACAAAAAACATAATGTACTTAAGGAATAGTTATTTCTATAATTAGGCATATTAGGCTATAAGTGAGTAAAATATTTTTTTACTCGGTTTTGAAATTTTTCTCAGAAATTTCAGGATGCACATTGATGAGTGCTAAACCAGTTAACTTTTCCGCAGAAGTTTTATTTCTAAGCCAAGTCTTTAGACTCTTAAGCGTAGAACGCTCTGTTGTTGCTGCACTGACTGGCAGTGTAATTAATATTTGCAGAAATATTCTGATATTTGGATACATATGAATATCGTAGTTTTCTAATACTTCTAAAATACAATAAGGAAGTTTTCCATTTTTTTGTACGATTTTTTTTCACTTTTGAATCTACAGTGAAAACTCTTGTTCTACTGTGGAATATGCAGTAAGTAGTTGGTTCAATATCCTGGTGTCAACAATTTTTTTTAATGCAACTTTATCTTCTGGTGTGTTATCAGTTGTAGGTAAAACAACTTGAAGATTAAATAGATTCATAACTTTCGGTGAAAGTCGTTCTTCTAAATCAGTTAAGATATTGTCTAAAAGGGGTAAATAAATAGATCTTCGGAAATATTCTTCGCAAGAGTTAGTAGATCAAATAATGAATTGACAAAATTTAAAAATCGCGTAACTCTGAATTCGTGGAAGCCTTAGTCGAGGTATTACTGTATTTAGAATTGTTGATTTTTTTAAAAAGCAATTTAAAAAGGCTTCCGTATAATTCTACACTTACCCGTAGAATAAATGATTTTGAATCATTTCAACTCTTGACTTCCTGCTTATAGGGTTGATGGGTTTTAAAATATTTTTTTTAGGATTATTTGATTGATATTTAATTTTGTTTTGGGGGTGGTCATGACCACCCCCCTTGGATCCGCCACTGGTCACAAGACTTGGCAACAATGTTCTGAATTTACTAAAGACGTGCATCTCCGACATGTAGGTACTTCCTTTTCTATCATCTGCGCACTTCGCGGTTCTTCGTTATCTTGATGTAGTTTAAGCGTCTATATTCTTTGGTAGTTTAGTGGCATCGACTTAGTTTAAAAACCAGTTTAAATTTTTTTGAACCTTTAATAGTAAGTTATCAATTTTGATAATTTCCAAACGGATGATTTTCATACTACTTGTTTTCTAGGGAGTGGTACCAATTTGCAATTACAATATCTACAATAGATATTACGAAAATACATTTTACTGTTCTTTTTTTAAGACGTTATCCAGGCTATGTAAATATTTCACATGTTTCTTATATGCCAAAATATTAATTTATGTTTTATGTTTTTACAAAACACCCTGTATTGATATATTAAAATTTAGAACAAATTTAACGAGGCGCAGGACTAGAACCCCACACAATTTAACGCATTAACCAGTCGAATGCAGCGTCAACTAGAAAAAGCAATGCAGGGTTGTAAATTAATTAAAAACGTATAATCAAATTAGAAATATAAATCCATCGACCAATACAAATGCGACGAAACGGCGTGGCATTAGAAAACAATGGATATGAAATAAAATTCAATAAAAAAGATTTAAATCATAAGATTAGAAAAGGCGATTGATCCTGACCCTTGTTTACATTGCCGCAGCGGCCACTAATCGTGTTATGTCCAATCAGCGAACGTACAAGGCGTAATTAGTAGTGACACGGCGAGGGTCTGATAATTTAATCTATCGTAAACCAATAATACACAACAACGTCATTTCAAATATCATAAAAAGTATCCACAATGCCTGAACATAATTCTTTGAATTATATACTTTCATCGAGTAATACCTTATAGAAATTTTTTCAGATAGATCTCTTCTTTTATATGCACATTGCTCATGGTTAGTTCAGAACAACTAACCACAAGATCATAACAAGGCATAACGGGAGAAAAACCTAAGTATCATTCCGTGGTGAATAGAAAAGTCAATGGTGTACTAATAACCCAGTCTAGAAATGAAAAATGATTGATTTCTAACTGATATCTCATACGAGTAGCTTTAAGTCATAGGTGGACACATTTAACAAAAAATACGTATCGGGGTACTTTCAGATCGGCATTAATTTTTTTATAAACGAAGACTAAAGTCCAAAAATGTAGTTTTTTATTTGTAGAATTTTTTTATTATATTGGGAGTAATTTTTGTATTAGAATTATAATTATTAGAAAGATGCTTTATTGTCACTGAAAATTATAAAGCTTACAAAAAGTCAGAAAAGATCTCGAAAGATTTTCTCAGTTTAAATATGAATTTTTATTAGTCTAAATTCTCCATGTTTGTTTGTTATCTCTTACTAAGTAATCCTTTTTGTGTTTATTTGTTGAATATTGAACATTTTTTGAATTTCTTAATTATTAAAATAGCCTTCTATTCATTTCCTGCAGACACATATCCTATCGTACTATTGTTATTCGGTATACAAGATGGTTAAATTAGACATACAAATATTTTAGAGCGCTTTATTTCAAATACGAACTTATTAATAATACTTATAATTTTAAACGTTCCTAACTAAGAAAAATAATAAATATTTGCAGTAAAATAAGTAACGAGTTTAAAAATTTTGTATATATATACAGGGTGAGTCATGAGGAACTTTACATACTTCTACCATATGTAGAGTCCCTCAGGGAGCATATCATGTGGCCACTAAAAAATGTCAACTCCTCTTCTTTATTAATTAACAGGGTAATTTGTGTAATTGACCATTTATTTCATTTTACTGTAGTGTTTATACGGCTCATTTGATTTTTTTAATTTTTGCATGATACAGTACACTACTATCAAGCATTCGACTGGTATTAGCTAAACTAAAAAATTCCAGGACTGGCTTTGGAAAAATTAATTTAGGGATTCGTATTAAATATTACACCCTGTATATATTTTTTTTAAAATGCAATAAGTGATTTTCAAACTACATAAATAGCCAATGAAAACGACATATGCGACAATGTTGTCGCACTTTTATTAAATTTTTAGTGAACGATCAAATCTTACCAAAAATAGAACAACCATAATGAAGTATCAAATTATAAGGTAATTAATTTAAACAAATGTTATAAATTTCAAACATTTTAATTGAAATGATAAACTGAGTCACTGCACAACAAAAAACAGTAACTACTAACAATAACGAAGAACAATTTAAAAAAAAAAATCTAAAAATATGTACATAGTTATGATAAACCCATAAATTAGAACTGGAAAAGATACAATAATGGTAACAAAATAAAAATAATTCAAAATAGATTTTCGAAATGGAACCCTGCAGCCTGTACACATTTTTGTTGCCGAATTAATAGTATTACAACAATGTATAATTCTATCAATTAATTGTTGTCGGTTATTAATATTCACTGCGTAAACTAGTTGCTTCAATCGTCCCCAAATATGGTAATCAACGGGATTGAAATCAGGGGATCTTGAAGGCCACGAAATAGGACCTGCACGTCCTATCCACCTGTTGCCATAAACATTATTGAGATGTTGTCTCACTGCCAGTAAAAAGTGTGGGGGTGCCCCAGCATGCTGAAAATACATCCCTCGGATAGCAACGTTCGCGTTGGCAAGCAAATTCGGCAAAATATTTTGTAGAAAGTTCAAATAGACCTGCCCTGTTAAAGGACCATCAAAAAAGTGAGGACCTACTAATTGGTTATTTATGACACCAATCCACACGTTAACCGAAAACCTTAACTGAGAACGACGTTCTCGAATAGTATGGGGATTTTCTTCTGCCCACACATGTGAATTTCGTGAATTATTTATCCCGTCTCTGGTAAATTGGGCTTCATCTGTAAATAGTGTTCTGTATAGCGTTGGTCGATTATTGTTAATCCATCTACAAAATTCCAACCTATCGATCTCATCTCCAGCATGTAGTCGCTGAACCATTTGAATGTGATATGGGTATAGATTATTTTTTTGTAAGACTCTACTTACTTTTGATTGAGTAACATTGAGTTCTCGACTTACTTGTCTAGTGCTTATTGTAGGGTTCATAGTAACGGCGTCCATAATGTCATCTTCCTGCGCTTCATCTACATGTCGCTCTGTTGTTCCACTAGGAAAAGTGCCATTTTCTCGCAAATAATTAAAAACTGACTCAAATGTTGGATGACTGGGAGTTCGACAATTAGGAAATCTCCTGCGATATTCTCTACTAGCAGCCCTACCATTCCCATTACAGAATCCATAAACAAATATTATGTCTGCATATTCTGTGGTCGAAAACTGATGTGGCATTTTGAACGAAAGTAACAAAAGCTCTACCAAAACTAACACAATGTACTTAACGTAGATATGACAGAAGAAATATGTATTCTTGTACACATAAATAACAATTGATAATGACAATAATGACAATGGGTATAAAATATCAAGAAACGTCAAACGGTCAACGCCAACCTTCATTTTAAACTTTTTTAGATTTATTTTTATTTAGTACAGTTGATGCAATGTATTATTATTTGACATAAAATTTTAATCATTTACAATCAACAAAAACTAACACATACAAGAGGTTTGACTTTTTAATCAATTTAATTTATTATTTATCGAAAATAATGCCCCAATATGATCTATGAGTAAAAATTTAAAATTGAAAAAGAATTGATTCTATCGTAGAGATAATACAAAGTGACAGTAACGATGTTAATTTTCTACGTATTAGATTATGTTGTAGGAACTCATTTTAATTAAAATGTTTGAAATTTATAACATTTGTTTAAATTAATACCTTATAATTTGATACTTCATTATGGTTGTTCTATTTTTGGTAAGATTTGATAAAAATTTAATAAAAGTGCGACAACATTGTCGCATATGTCGTTTTCATTGGCTATTTATGTAGTTTGAAAATCACTTATTGCATTTTAAAAAAAAATTATACAGGGTGTAATATTTAATACGAATCCCTAAATTAATTTTTCCAAAGCCAGTCCTGGAATTTTTTAGTTTAGCTAATACCAGTCGAATGCTTGATAGTAGTGTACTGTATCATGCAAAAATTAAAAAAATCAAATGAGCCGTATAAACACTACAGTAAAATGAAATAAATGGTCAATTACACAAATCACCCTGTTAATTAATAAAGAAGAGGAGTTGACATTTTTTAGTGGCCACATGATATGCTCCCTGAGGGACTCTACATATGGTAGAAGTATGTAAAGTTCCTCATGACTCACCCTGTATATATATATATATATGTATATATATATATATATATATATATATATATATATATATATATATATATATATATATATATATATATATATATATATGAATATCACGTACAAAAACATTCAACCAGTAAAAATAGTTAAATAAATTTTGAAGTGTGATTTTTGATTTTAAATTTAAGATAATATCTTAGTCACCGGTGCAAATCGTTTTTCCCAGTATGTCAATAGCAGTATCTCTAATGATACTGGCCATCTTCCTCAAAATTGTATTAGGACTTAATTCTTCATGTTCCAACACATTTTTTATACTTACTATTCTTGTCATGAATAGACCTTTTTTGATTATAATACACGGACCTGAATATACACGGTCACTCTAGTCACAAAAGAGATCATAAAGACAGTTTTAGCAGAGAAACAATACTGAACCACGGAAAATCTATTTTCATTATTTTCTAAGTCACATTTATTATAAACAAAGGGAACAAAAATAACAAATGACAAAATAAAACATCCCCTGTTGGTAAACACCCACTATGGTCTAGAAGAAGAGGAATGCTGAGAAAAAGATGGATAGGTGACGTGGAAGACGACGTACGGGCCATGAAGGTTATAGATTGGAAAGCTGAATGCAGGGACAAAAAAAATGGAAGCAGATTTCCTTACTGAAAGTTACCCAAAGTTAAATGCATATCTGCCATTTCCTGAAATGTGTAGGCCATTGTAATATCAAAATTTTTAATATTAATGTTATTCACACAATAAATGATAGCTTCAAATTATTGACTATTATTGATGGAACTGTTTGTAATTATTGTATCCGTAGAAATTAATTGTAATTTTATGGCCAACTAGGAAAAACTAGTGTTTCGAAAAAGTGATAAGAGGCAAAAAGTTTTAAAAATAATGTGTTAAACTAATGATGCCACAAAATTCATTTGATTTGAACGTACTCAAAAGTTTGGGAGGATTTAGGGCTGCACACCCCCCTTAAAATTTTTCTGTGCGCTTAGATTTTGTTGTTTCTTTTGTATGAAAAATGCTTTCAGAACAAGAAAGTAACGTATCCATTTTTATTATAAAATGTCGTAAGTAAATGTGTCAAAAGTAGTTTAGGAGATAATGCATAAAAACAATTTTTATTTTGTAACTTCAAAGGGTGTACACTTTTGTACTAAGGTAAGTTGGATTCAATCAATTTATTTTTGTCCCCGGAATGCGTGATTTAATTTATGACATACCTTTTTGAAACACCCTGTATATGATGATGATATAATATGGTTTACTGCCTTGTCAATATATAGTAAACTCTATTGTCTTTTCAATCACATATTTATTTATTTTATTCTTATTTTTTTTATTCCCAACTAAGTACTTTGACTCGATTTTATCTTTTTTATTTGTTCACACAATTTGCTTCTAAGATATTTCAGTTTTATTTGGTTTCAATGAAAATAACAGTTATGACTTTTATTTTAATTGTTTCCTTTAACAATATAAAGTGTATAGATAACTCAATTAAATTTATACACAGTAAATAGTCCAGGAGCCAGGTGGGGATCAAGTGTGCACTTTTATATTCCCTCGGTAACTTGACGTTTTTTGTTTTTTAGTGCGTAAAATCGATTTTTCGAGGGCGTATTAAATTGTTATTAAAAAAAGTTTTTAAAGCTAAAACAATTATCTTTAAAATGAGGGGGTTCTGAAAGTTAATTGCACGTATAAATGCCGAGTTATAGTTTGGAAAAGCCGCATCGAATGTCTATTGCAATTGGTTTTTACGAAATTTTTTATAACTTCGGCCATTTTGTTCATTTTTTGAAAAGGAACAATTTTCATTTTGGTAAAATTAAATATCTCCAAAATAGTTTGGGAGATACAATAATTTAAACAATTAAATTGTTAATAACAAATTATCTGACAGGTTTTCAGCCTGGTACCTTCAAAAAATCGAATCTACGTACCAAAAAACATAAAAATACGTCAAGGTACCGAGGGGACTAAGAAGTGAACACCCAACATCTTCTGGCCCCTAGACTAAAACAAACAATGTTTGAATTTTAATCAGAAAGAAAGATAAAGTAGGTATTTAAAAAAAAGTTAAACGGTTTAGTATTTTTACTGGTCGATTACTTAGAACAAAAATAACATTTTTACAATACACGTTTGTTCAAATATACTTTTTTAAACTGAAACTAATGATGAATTTTTTTGATTTGAATTTTTTGAATATGGCCCTTGGAGAGATGTATAAATCCTTCTTAAAATCTTCTGTGTCTCATTTTTTCTTTATTTTATTATTCTTTCTTCTATTCTTGGACGTACTTTTAAAATATATTTAATAAAATATAAATAAAGTAAAAAATGAAATTAAGGTAAACATAAAAATTGCTCGAAGACTATGTCGTCTGAGGTAAACAGACGCATTGATGTCCTGTAACAGTCCTTTGTAATAAGTTCGATATTTTTCTGTAGCCGTTTTCAATCTCTTTAACTGTCTTCAGGTTTAAAATATTTACACACAACCAAACTTATATGGAATCACCATGTATTTCAAACCAATATTTATTTCTTTTGTTGGGAAGAATAGTGGTTTTTATTTAAAATAAACAAGCCAATAAAACAATCAGATAACACAGCCCAGTACAATACAGATTATTTGCTTTAGTTGTAAATTGAAAGAAAATAAATAAACTAACTTTCGCTTTTAAAAACGAAAATATACGTTACCTGGGGTTAACGGATGTACAAATGGGAAAGATTATTGGTCTTGTGGAGCAAGGAATGTCTCAGAGGAACATAGCTCCAGTGGTAGGCGTAACATAGGTCGTTGTGTTAAAAACCTAAGCTCGGTATCAGGAGTTAGGAACGCTTAAGAATAGACAAAGATAAAGTCGCCAAAATGTAACAATGGCTTGCCACGATCGTTTTATTGTCCAAGTAGCTAGAATAGACCCAACACTTTCTTACCCGCAACTCCAAAAGCAGCTTTTAGAAGGTACAGGTGTAAGTGTTTCAGTTGAAACGATAAAAAGATTTCGTGCCCAAAGACTATACAGCAGTAGATAATTACGGGTTCCCGAGTTAACCAGGTAGCACAAGATTAATCGCCTAAATTGGTGTCTTCAATACCAAAACTGGAACATTGGAAATTGGCAAAATTTGCTATTTTCAGACGAAACCAGGATTCGTGTAAAATCATATAACCGATGAATTCGTGTACTTAGAGGGCGAGGAAGACGAGCAAGGACGGAAACAGCCAGATATGTTAACAGACATAAACGAGGAAGTGTTATGTTCTGGAAAAGTAATATGGTCGGTGAAAAAACTCCTTTAATTTCTATTCATCCAACTTTAATAGCTCGCAAGTATGTTGATTTGGTTCTAGAACTTGTAGTTAGACTCTGAAAAAGTGCAGTGAAAAAAAAATTAATTTTCATGCATGATAATGCTCCACATACCAGCAGAGTCACTACAGACTTCCTCGAAGCAGAAGATATCACTATTCTGTAGTGGCCTGCTTGCTTACCCGACCTTAACTCTATAGAGCATTTGTGGTATATGCTTAAAAAAATTAGACCTCGCCGGCATAATTCACAAAATACTGTACAGCTAGTACAAGCTGCTCTTGAAGAAAGGAAACATCCTACCACAATAAAATCTTGACAATTTGTTTAGGAGCATACCCACGCAAATTGGAGCTTGCATAAGGCCTAGGTCTAGTAACACCGACTACTAAAAAAACATAAATAAATAAAAACATTTTAAACATCATTTCTTGAACATTGAAATTTTGTATGCCATTGACTTTAAAGCAAAAAATTTCAATTTTATTATTTAAGAATTTATGGGTTTCTTTAATTTTTATGTATTTGTGATTAAATTCTTCTTCTTTACGTGCCATCTCCACGACGAAGGTTGGCAATCATCACTGCTATTATAACTTTTGACACTACAGCCCGAAAGAGTTCAGTTGAGCTGCATCGAAACCATTCTCTGAGGTTTCTCAGACAGGACATTCTTCTTCTACCTATGCTGCGCTTTCCTTGAATCTTTCCCTGCATTATTAGTTTTAGGAATTCGTATCTGTCACCACGTGTTATATGACCCAGATATTGTAGTTTTCTTATTTTGATTAAATCCAGTATATCCCCCCTGTTCTCTATTCTTCTTAGTACTTCTTCATTGGTTATTCTGTCTGCTTAGGAGATTCTCAGCATTCTTCGATATGTCCACATTTCAAATGCTTCCAATTTATTGAGACATTGTTTATTTAAAGTCCATGTCTCCACATCATACAAAAGAACAGAAAATACATAACACTTTAGTACTCGTTTTCTAAGATTTAGGCTGAGGTCTCTACAACATAATATTTGTTTTATATTATTGAATGCACTTCTAGCCTTTTCTATTCTAACTCTAATTTCTTTGGTATAATCGTTTGTTTCATTAATGTTTGCCCCTAAATAGTTATAATTCTGAACTCGTTCTATCGTCTTATTATTTACGTGTAGATTGATGTATCTAATATTTTTCTTTGATATAGCCATGAATTTTGTTTTCTTTATGTTTAGTGACAGAACAAATTCTTCAATCGCTGCAACAAACTTATCTAAAATTCTTTGTAGATTAGACATAGATGTCCTGGTTTACATCTAAACATCTCTGTATTAGCACATTTACTGCATATAATGCTTCTCTGGTTCCTTGAGTATTTCTAAATCCGAACTGAGTTTGTCCAATGTCTTGTTCTAACTTTTTATATACTACGATGAATAATCTTTAGGAATACTTTTAGTATGTGGCACATTACACTGATGGTACGGTGATTAAATTGCTTTATAATAAATATTCTTTAACTTCGTAGGTTGTTTTTTTTTTAAATTCGATTAAAACAATAAGAACTATCAGACGATTCTATATAAGTTTGGTAGTGTGTACTTAAAATGATGAAAAATAAATTTGTGCATTTTTAAAATTTCTAGTAGGAAAATTGACTGTGGACAAATTTGTGTTAAAACAATTTTATAAAGGATCTGAAACTGCTTTGTTGAAAAACAATACTAGGATAAAAAAAAATAACGGATACCGAAGACAACTTTTAGACTTAGACTTAGGCTTGTACACACTTTTTTTTCATGTGTGACAGGCACACTCAATATGGTGTATTACAACCTCTTGCTATTAAAACCGTCTGTATTACTATGCGTATAAATGGAAATATTTAAACAGCAGGTCAGGGTGGTTGTTAAAGTCATAATATATATATATATATATATATATATATATATATATATATATATAAGGAATTTATGTAATTTAGATTTTAATATTGTCCAGGGTCACGGATGAAGTCCAGAACGGCATCCAAGGCGACGAAGAATACTTTCGATACGGCGAAGATGGCGGAGCTGGCAACCCTTGATTTTAGGGATAGTATAAGATCACAAACTGTAGCGTCTGATCCAGAGTGGACGGCTACGAACAGTGTCTGATCCAGAATGGACGGCTGAATACACACTCACCAACACGTCTGGCCAGCGCGGTGTTTTAAGGCTAATAACCTCCCCAAAATGATGGCGAATTCTAAAACGATAGGAGTAAGTCCCCAGGTGGGTAGATCATACAGTATTGGCAAGTCCCACTCCTTTATAAAAAAGGACAGCTTCATGGAATCTGGGGGAAGCAAGAAATCGCTAAAAACAACAAACTTGAATATAGCAACACTCAATGTAAGGTCCTTAAACAGAGATGAAAAAATCTATGAGCTAGAAGAAGAAATAAAGGACCTAAAGTGGGACATAATTGGTCTCGCAGAGGTAAAAAGGAAAGGTGAGGAGCACATAACATTGCAATCAGGTAACATCTTGTATTACAAAGGGCACAAAGAACAAAGTCTAAATGGCGTAGGATTTCTGGTTTCTAAGAAACATGCTAATAAAATAGAACAATATGTGGGAATCTCAGAAAGAATTGCAATGATTGTGATAAATATAAACGAGAAAATCACCCTAAAAATCATTCAAGTATACGCCCCAACTTCAACACACCCCGATGAAGAGATAGATGAGTTCTACGAGAAAATAATAGAAACCAACACGAACTATCACAGCACTTACACACTTATAATAGGAGATTTCAACGCTAAGATTGGACAACGACTAGAAGAAAGCGAAAACTATATTGGTGAATTCGGCTATAGTGTTAGAAATGAGAGAGGAGAAACCCTGGTTAACTTCCTACATAGCAACAAATATTTCGTAATGAACACATTTTATAAGAAAAAACCGCAAAGAAAGTGGACGTGGTTATCACCAGACGGAAAAACAAGGAACGAAATCGATTACATCATGTGTAACAAGAAAGATATTGTAGAAGATATAACAGTAATAAATAATGTCTCTCTGGGTAGTGATCACAGAATGGTTAGAGCTAAACTAAGGATTAAGTATAGCAAACGTAGAATTAACTTTAATAACACGATACAAATAGACACAGAAAAGCTAAAAGTCGATAAAGAAAAATATGCTAGCAAATTAAAAACCGCCCAAGCACTGAATCTAGAACAACTCAGCGTTAATAAAATTAACTCACTTATAACAAAAGAACTATTGAATGCTAGCTCAGAAGTAGCAACCCGCCATAACAACAAAAAATCCAAAATAAGTGCAGAATCGAAGAATATGCTGAAACAACGAAAAGAGCTCCTGTCACTAAACAAAAGAAATACCACACAATACAAAGAACTTAATCGAGTCATACGAAAACAGATAAAAGACGATATTAAAAAACATCAACAAGAACATGTAGAAAGAGTGATAGAGAACAATCGAAGTCTGAAATATACCAAACCGAAATTATCAAAGAAAAATATTATAACTATGAAAAATAAAACAAGGCCAACTAGAAACAAGCAAAGCTCAGATATCAAACATAGTTGAAAACTTCTATACTGAGTTATACCGCTCAAGAAACGATCCCCCCCGACTCTTCAAAGCAAAATCTGAAAAGACAAATAACAAACGTAAATTCTGAAGTAATGCCCGAAATAAGCGAAGTAGAAATAGAAAATGCAATTAAAGAATTGAAAAGAAATAAAGCACCGGGTAGTGATGGAATTCTGGCAGAAATGTTGAAAGAAGGCGGAGAAGTAGTCATCAGGTACCTAAAAATACTTTTTAATAAATGCCTATTTGAAGGAAACATACCAAAGGAATGGAATACTGCTAACACAATATTAATACACAAAAAAGGAGACAATACAGATCTGAAAAATTATCGTCCAATATCACTACTATCACAACTTTATAAAACATTCACAAAAATAATTACAAATAGATTGACAACAAAGTTCGATGTATATCAACCAGTAGAGCAAGCCGGATTTAGAAAAGGGTTCAGTACATGTGACCATCTTCACACACTAAAGGTCCTAATAGAAAAAGTTAACGAATACAATTTACCAATCTGTTTAGCATTTATAGACTACGAGAAAGCTTTTGACAGCATAGAATTATGGGCTATTGAGGAAGCACTGGTCAACAGCAGAATAGATTCTAGATATAGGATATTAATACATAATATATATCAACACGCTGAAATGGTAGTCACGATGGATAACGGAATGAAAACGAGGCCAATAAAAATCAACCGAGGAGTAAGACAGGGAGACACCATATCTCCAAAACTATTTACTGCCGCACTTGAAGACATCTTTAAATCACTAAATTGGGAAACGAAGGGACTATCGATAAACAGAAAGTATTTAAACCATCTAAGATATGCAGATGACGTAGTACTAATAGCCGACAGCTGGAAAGAACTGAAGACGATGATCGATGAGCTTCATACGGAATCCATAAAAAAAGGACTGAAAATGAATCTGAGTAAAACTAAGCTAATGTCGAATAAAGATGATCAACCGACGATAACCATCCAAGGAACAAAAGTGGAACATGTAGAAGAATACATATATCTGGGTCAGAATATCAAGGTAAACAAAGAAAACCAAACTACCGAAATAAGCAGACGAGTAAGAATGGGATGGGCCGCATTTGGAAAACTCTCATACATACTGAAAGACAAAAAGATACCCCAAAACCTTCGAACAAAAGTGTTCGATTCTTGTATCCTTCCCGTTCTCACTTACGGAGCTCAAACCTGGACATTCACAAAAAAGAACATGGACAAGATTCGAAAAACTCAGCGAGCCATGGAACGACAGATGCTTGGTATCTCACTAATAGATCGGCAAACGAACGAAGCAATCCGGAACAGAACAAAAATAAAGGACGCCGCGAAACAAGCAGCTAAATTAAAATGGAAATGGGCTGGACACAACGAACGTCTCGAAGATGGTAGATGGAACAAAGAAGTCGGAAACTGGCGACCATACGATGCGAAGAGACCAAGAGGAAGACCTCAAATGCGCTGGAGCGACGAATCAAAAGAGTCGCAGGACCAATGTGGAAACGCCTAGCACACAACAGGGATGAATGGTGAGAAATGGGAGAGGCCTTTATTCGACAATTCGGATACAAAAAGGGCTATAAAAAAAAAAAGATTTTAATATTAGTTAAAAGCTTCAAATGTTGTCTCTTTTTGCAGGTAATGCAATTTTAATTCAATATTGTACAACTAATAATAAAGTTATTCTTTTTGCAGAGAAACGCAAGGTCAATTTAAAATAATACAGTTCAGATTACAAGTTCCGCAAACTACAACGCATGGATCCCCTTTGACTTCGTCAATATCCTATTTTTGTTATTTACCACACTTTCCTCAAGTTACAGATTAATTGTTTATAAATATACTGTTAGGAATTTATTTTCGAAAACTAAGACCCCTTTGTCTCCTCTTGATCAAATTAACGTTGTTTACCACATTCCTTGTGCTGAATGTAACTTTTGTTATGGGCGATCACTCATAGCTAGACTAACCTCTCACCTAAGTGATATTAATTTATCTAAACGTACTTGCGCCTTAGCACAACATGCGATTTCATCAAAACAGTAATACATAAATTAATAATAAATA
This sequence comes from Diabrotica undecimpunctata, assembly GCF_040954645.1. Classification (NCBI taxonomy): domain Eukaryota; kingdom Metazoa; phylum Arthropoda; class Insecta; order Coleoptera; family Chrysomelidae; genus Diabrotica; species Diabrotica undecimpunctata. The sequence goes on from NC_092812.1 coordinate 58,752,216, forward strand.
TATACATTTTGAATTTACTTTTTTTACTTTGATTAATTACTATGATTTATTCTTTTGAATCGTTAGTACTTCATGATAGTACAAGTTGTGTCCTCACTGGTTATTCTAATGTTGAGATCTACATTAATGATAGAGGTGAATGAAGCCTTGCCTACTTCATTGATGATGCCAACCCATACACAACAGTAGCAACACCCCGGTTTATTAACGTCTTTTGAAATTACCGCTCTATTAAATGTCATTCTTAGTCGGATGTATTCGTTGCTAATATACACGTTGAAATAACTATCCTGCTGACAAGCCTCTTTCTCTTCAGACCTTTGAAGTGTTCGCTTGGTATTTTTTTTGGAATTCTGTTTGTCCTCCATGTTGGAAAGTATCTTGTTCTTATACTCCATTTTTTATATTTCTGTTCTTTGCAAAATTTTCGGTGATAAAAACTAAGAGTCGTTAATTTTTTTAATTAATACGAATATTAGAGATTGATTCTCTAATGGATTCACCAATATCCAGTAATGAAGTAGACACCATAAGAAGAAGATCAGGTGATCTTTAATTTATACTTTTATATTCTACATATTTTTTATTGTTTGTTTTGATAATTGAATAAATTTTATTTGAGCATCAGTTTAACAAAATACATTTGAACATATCTACGTTCTGTACACCGAAATATAACAAAAAACTTGAGTTGAAAAATATTTTTACACAAAATATGTACTGTAATTATAGAGGTTTATCTCTCGCTGACAATCCTAAGGCTTCCGTATGTTTTTTCGCTTTTAGCCTTAAATCTGCGATGCTGGAGTTTTTGTGGGCTACCGCCAAAGCAGCAAATTCTAGGGGATATTGCGGATGACACAGAATACTTGCGGCCGCAGCTGCTGCCGAACCACTTCCTACAGCTACGGCTGCAGCTGCGTACTAAAAATACAGTTTCGATATAATTAAAGTTAAAAACTGATCAGCTTGACTAAATATATCTTTCAAGCCGACTGTTTATGTCTTTATGTATATATTTATGTAATACATTATGGAAAATTAGGGCTTTATCATATAATTAACAGAATTAAAGGAAACAGAATAGTACCTTTTATATACATTTTTAAACTTTCATTAAATTTTCCAAATATGTAGTACCATTGTACCATTGGAGAATATAAGATATATATTGGATTATCAGGATAAAAAAATACATTGAATAACTATGCTGGGAAGATGATGTATCGATAATATTTCTACAATTCTTTCCAAATTGTTACTGTACAAGAAAATAATGATGAACGCAGACATTTTAAACGTGCATTTTTTTGCATGAATATACATTATATTTATAGGCAAAAATATTGCTAAATTGTACACAGTGTGGACTTTACAATGGATATAATATATTTTAACCAGAGCTTTGAGCTAAAACTATTAATATTAGGCACATGATAAATTTCTTCTGAAGGTGCTGTAAATTTGGCTAGAGTGATCTTCTGCATATATATGTATTATTAAGTATGCATAGATATAAGAGACCGACTTCGTTGATTCTAAACAACCAAGCCTATATTAGCTGTACTAGCAAATTACTACCTCTACTTTGAAATTGCCTTTGGAAGATGACCTAGGCAATACATTTTGGTTATAGTTGCAGTAACATATATTGTAGAACGCTTTAAATGTGGCGACTCTTTTTTAGAACCGACCGAATTCCTGTGCTGTTTTTTGCTTCCTGTATACTACCGAGTGTTTTTGTCTGAAATTCAATTGTTTTGAATAGTGTTGGTATGGGGAGACCCATTGTCTGATATCTACTTGGAGGTTATATTATGTACAATTTAAATCAAGCAATTTTTGAGCTGACTCGAGAAGGAAACTGTCTTGATAACATTTTCCTGGATTCTGAGATACAGTGTGAGATGGCCGGAGTATGCGAACTGGGTTTCTCTGACAACAAAGGACAACAGGTTGGTTTTTCATTGGATCAAGTTGATAAGTATCACGAAGAAAAAATTACATTTAGACAAATTACACAGAGAGGTCTATTTCTGTTGCATAATAGAATATCTGAAATAAGTTGTGACTTTGTGAATGTGAGAGATTGTGAATGGATTTGAATGAGAAGTATCATAATTATGAATATTCTGGAAGAAGCTTATTTGGAATCTTTCCCAGAGAAGAGGTATAAGGTAAGTGCCAATCAAACTTATAAAATTAATTGATTTAACATTGACTTAAGAGCAATGCGTGATCAACTACACTTTGTAGAACAGCTTAAAAAACAGTATCGGTCACCAGACATTGAGAGGACATTTAAAGACTTTAAAATGCTATGCAATCTTGCAATACAAAATGCAAAAATCATGGCAAATAACAACATCATCAGGAATTCCACTAATCCAATAAAGTCTATGTGGAAAATCATAAATGAACATCGTGATGTTAAAAAAAAAATACTTGCCAACCTCCTAATTTCAGTCCAAATATCTTTAATGATTACTTTTCACTGATAGAATCCAACTTGATCAAAGATATCCCAGATTCAAATCTGAATCAAATAGATATAACTCAAATAAATATATTAAATCAATTTTCTTTCTCAAAAGTCACGTTCAATAAAGTACGGGATCAATAATTTAAAAAATAAAAACAGCCGTGACATCAATGTAAAGTTGATCAAAAAAATAAAAAATATCATAATAATTTCACTTCCTACGCTAATTAATTCTGCATCAAAGAACATATTTTCCCGTATGTCCTTAACAAAGTAATAATTTGTCCAATCTTAAAAAAAGGGTACTTAAACCTGTCAGAACATTATCAGTCAGTCTCACTGCTGCCAATTATTTCGAAATTGTAGAAAAGTGCATGGAATTACAAATAGTAGATTTCTTTGGGGTCAATGGTATGTTTTCTGAATGTCAATTTTGTATATTATAGAGTCATTTCATAAACTTCAATTTAACTATGTCCTTTTGTGCGACTTGAGCAAGGCTTTTGACTTGGTCAGCCGTGAAATCCTCTTGCAAAAATTAGAAAAATATAACTTTTGTTCCGAGAGTATTGAGCTCATAAAATCATATATGAAAGATAGGGTACAGATTGTGAGGGTTGGTGAGGTGTTATCGTTAGAGAGTGTGTTAAATATTGGAGTACCCCTGGGCCCAATTTTATTTTTGATTAATATAAACGATCTTCCAAACTTAAAAAATAGGGCTAAGTTTAAACTATTGGCAGATGACACTGCGGTGGCCTTTGCAACTGATAATATTTAAGATGTGGTGGAGGGTTCTATAGTGAGAGATGTGGGTGATATGAATGCTGGAGTCGGCGAGATTGGATTTTAAGGAGTTCTTTTGGACCCAAAATTACAGTGAGGCCCACATATTAATAACTCGTGTACAAAACAAAATAAAAGTCTTCAAATGATTAAAAGGTTACCAATGTGCGTCCATAATACCAGTATATAGGAAATAAGTCAATATTCACATCTGAAGTAGTTTTTATTTTTTAATGATGGTCAATTTTGGGCTACCCGTTTCAAGGCTTATAATAGATGCCCCATTATCAGGCCCCAGTACGTTAGTCTTATTTATATTAAAAACTACTGAAGTTATCAGATACAGGAAAGCTTTATAAACTCTAAAATAAGACTAACGTATTGGGGCCTGATGATGGGCCATATATTGTAAACCTTGAAACCGGTAGCCCAAAATTTACCATCATTAAATAATAAAAACTATTTAAGATTGTGAGTATTGACTCATTTCCCAAATACTGGTAAATAAAAGACTCTTTATTTTGAGAAACCTTTCAAAATGCGTCTCACTGGAGACTATATTTACTACGTATCACTCCATATTTCAGTCACATCTTTCATACTCTATCCTTGTATGGGGTCATGCAGCTGATACTCACAGACTATTTGCTCTGCAGAGAAAGGCAGTGAGTGCCCTTGCAGGTTTGGGATTTAGGGAGGCATGCCGTCAGGCTCATAAAAGATTTGGAATTTTTACTGTACCGGCACAGTACATTCTAGAAAACCTTCGATTCCTGAAGATTAATATCAATCTTTAAAAGTCACGAAAATCAGCATGGTTACGATTTTAGGCACAAGAAGAATGTAATATCAGCATACTGGCATTTGAGAAGGTGTCCAAATATACCAGGGTATTGGGCAATAAAATGTTTTAATGTTCTGCCTGAGAATATCAGAAACTTTCCTGAAAAGGAATTTGAAAATAAAATTATAAAACAATATTGATAAAAAATTCCTTTTATACAATTCACGAATATCTACACCATAATTTTAATTTTAATTGACGTTTTGTACATATTTGATGTGTGTAAGATTTTATATTTTTGACATGAACAAACACTATTGAGTATTGAGTCCTACAAGGTGAGATGTAAATAAAAAATGGTCAAAATTAATTTTAGTACATACGATATATCCTGCTTTAACGGTATGTACTTAAGTAAGAAATAAATAATTTAATTATATATTTAATTACTAGAATAACCAGCCGCCGCACTATATACTAAAGCTGACCTATCAAAATCTGCGTTCTACTATATTTCTTACCACAACTATACCTGTTTGCAACGGGAATCAAAATCACATCATTCAGCACTACAAGCGGATATATTTAACTATGAGTTATATAGGCCGTATATACATAACTATATATGACAATGTTATAAAACGAAAAATGTCTGAAAGAAAGTCCGAATCAAATTTCTGTTAAAACTTATGGCCGTTAAGGTCGAAAGAAAAGAAAAAATGAAGAAAAGTGTTTGAGCTCGCGCAATATCATATAAGAATGAAATAAAATAAAGTCAATAATATTATAAAGTATAATAAAATAATAATATATACTCATAAAAAAAGAAGAGCAGCTACTAGAACTGTTTGAATGCGATATTTAAAAAAAATCACATTAAGGGAAAAGCTCATCATAAGCAAATTAGAGTAGATTAAAAATTCATTGGTATATTACAAGGTTATAACGCAAACAAAACAAGAAAACAATACTTTATTACATCTATATTGGTAACTTTTACTCTTTACTTAATTAACCTGGATGTTTACCTGGTGTGCTGCAGATATAAAAGCTGAATTGATAGCGGAGAATGCCGTTCCTTGTTGGGAGAAAGGCGTAGTGGCGAGCCTGTCGTAGTTGGTAAGTGCTACAGAACTAGAAGTCAACGAGATTCCTCTTAAAGCTGGCACGTTCATATACGGTATTACTCTGCAAGGCTCCAAGGGTGTACTGGAAGGTGGACTGTGGTTATTTAACATCACTCCTGAAATATAAACCCTAACGTTAATATTAGAAGTTCCCTAGGTCTTTAGAAAACAAGACAATATTGTAAAATGAATAAGAGGAAACAACCGTTTGAAGAAGCGAATGCTGGCGGTAAGTCAAGGTAGTGGATTAACGTGTGAAATATTATGTAAAATATATGAATATCTTAAATACAGTAACATCTTTGTAGGAATTATAATTTATTGTAAAATTAATATATTATTTAAATATTTAAATTATTTAATTACAATTACCAAGTATAAATATTTATTGCAATTAAAATATTAAAGTCCAATTACAATTAAGTACAATAAATTCATTTTACTATGTGCTTGTGTCGTAGGGAGTCTTATCTGCTACATCGGCTAGTGTTTCCGTAAATTCCGGTCACTAGAATACGTTTCTCTAAATTAGACAAGGTGAAAACTTCAGCTTCGTTGGGAAAAGATATACCAGAATGAGGATCAAGATGTCACTCACGCAAAAAGTAGTTAGAATTTGTTTTAACAATTTTTTTTAAATAAATGATAACTTTTTTTGGCTAGGACAATTTTTGAGATTTTGAGAATTTTTTAAAGATATTTTAACTCATTGCGAACAAAAAAAATCCATACTAACTTTATAACTAATAGTTTTCGAGTTAATGTTATTTAAAGTTACACAAAGCGCAAAAATAATCATTTTCAAGGTTCAAGAATATAGTAGGAGAGTAAAGAAAAAAAACTGAAAAAATCTTAAAGGTTTTGAAGGTTCTAAAAGGTAAATGAGGGATAGTTGATAACAAATCCTTGAAGACGTACAACTGATTTTTCTTTGTTTTTTTAGACAGTCATAAAAAGTGAATTTTGTGAAAAGTGAAAAATTTTGTATATTAAACATTTCTTACACATTTTAGAAAAACATTATTCAAATAAAAGTAGTAGATCTTAACAAGCTGTTTAATTTGTGAGTTTCTAAATTAAAATACATAAACAATTTACCAAGATAATTGCAAAAAACCTTATTTTTGCAGTAATGTTAATTTTAATGTTAATAATTAACTAAATTAATGTTTTTTGCATAATGACATGACAGTAGAGCGATTAGTTAACTCGCGACGCTTGCAAAGAGCAATCGACTCTTTGAGCCATTAATTTAAATGTATATTAAAACAATTTCAACATTTTATCAAAATTATTATTAACAAACCGTTTGAAAAAGGGGACTTTTAGCTTATAAACATTTATAACTTTGATATTTTTTATGTCACGACTTGTAACTAGGCTCACTGAAAAGATGATGAAAAAACCGAATCCTTAAAAAAAGAACCTTATATGACCAATAGGAATCAAGATGGCAATTAAAAATTGAACAGATTTTAAACGAAGATCTAAATTTTATGATCCATTTTATAGATGGGATATACCGAGAAGAAGTAAAAAGATATAACCCGTTAAAGTGATGGTACTCGTCATCTTTTACAGCCTGTTCGAGCTCCGTTTTTTTAGAATGGAAGTTCAAAATGGAGCGCGCTGAGAAAATTTGCAATATTACAGTTTTTATGGCACGCAGAAGCTTAATTTTTTAAATTGCGGAAGCTTATTACAATAATAAGAACTCTGTTATTTTCACCACCTAGGATAATCGGAAAATCCCGGAAAAATTAATTAGTTAAATGTTTCCACAAAAAAAGTAGAATTTTACATCTTCCTTGGCACTCCACCACTCGCTACCGCTTCGATAACAAAGGTGTTGCCCGAGGAGACGATCCTCCTGACTCCTCATCAATCTCTCTTCCACCGTCCAGTTCCAAAACCACGCTCTCATTCTTAGTCTTCCTAATCCGCTTTACCACTACATCTTTTCAATCTACCATTACCGAGCGAAGTCCTCACATCATATCAGCCAAGAATTCTTCCTTGGCCTTACTCAGCACGACTCTCTCTCTCTTGTCGTTTCCTCATTGCTGAGGATCGTGATTTCCTACAATGCGGGCACAGCACGACTACTCCATTTTTAATGGCAGGTGCTCTCACGCACTCTTTCTCTCCGAACGGAGTCACCGTCAAATTCCTGCCTCTCACTGCCCACTACGACAACTTGCGGGATACCTCCATATAATATTGGCACCAACCAATATGGCATGTGGCATGATACCACACGCACACATTCACGGTGCTCCTCCCACCCTTCTCGATTCTTTCCACCAACAATCTCAGCTCTGACAGGAACTTGATGTGCTGTTTAAGGATGAATTTGTACGCGCACCTTTCGGTGGACACTCGCTGAATCTCCTCATTGACATGCTGGACCCTTAGATATACTGTCCCCACACCTGTGGCCTCGTTACCAGATACAGGGGAGCTTGGCAGCTCAAAATAGAGGTCCTTGATTTTTTATATTATCCCCGCATCGCCAGAGTCCCTGATTATGGCTACGGCCACGTCGCTCCTGGATACGAAGAGACTTTCTTCTTTCCGGATGGTCCTCTTGAACAGAGCCTTCGGACAATCTTGACTGATTACCCCCATTATGTCTTCAACAGTCACACTCACGCCCTCGTTAATCTCCTCTCTATATCTGCCATTCATAGTTCCTACGAGCACTCTTCCTCCATGTTGATCTGGATTCCGACGTTTCTCTTCAGACCCATCGACGCTAACGTCTGCGTTCCCGCGCTTGTTGTGCAGACGGACGACCCCTTGCTCTTTTCTTTTTATTTCCACAGACCTTTTCTACCTCCTCTTTCAATTCCATGAAAGTCCGCTACAATCTGGCGAGCTGCCTATCTAAACTCAGTCTTGATTTTAACTTTGGTGTTAATATTGACACTTCGGTTACAGCCTTTCTTAGCCCTTGCAGCTCTTCACGCATGTTTTTTATGCTCCCTAATCTTGCTAGTGTTATAGAGTCTATCTGTACCTCATTCACTGGAGGAGACCTTTCCCTTTCCACCTTATCAAGGGTTTTCTCTCTCTTCCTAGATCGGGAGAAGATTCCTGAAGTGCACTCTGCTTGCACCACCATGATGACACCTTACTCCGCTAAGGCGAAACCCTCTCCGCAGTGGTTACCATCCCATTCCGGCGGCTCCCTTCGAAACCGTATAACACTTAGCCATTCACTACTTTGACACGGATCGCCTGACATCGTGTATTTGAGGATTATTTTATCGTAGTTTACTTCTATAAGCAGTGATGTCGCTTAATGACACTGATACATGGCAACACCGCTCCTCGCCACTGGCTGGTGCCTTGTGTTGGTGTAAGTGAGGAGCTCAGCCGCCTTACCTAAGTCCTTTATAGCGAAAAGGCCAAAAGCCGAAGAACACGAGTTAAAGTAAAGTGGAATGTCAAGGACCCAAGTCATCAAAGAGCCACAAACTTAGGTAGATGGCCGAAAATGGGCCCGGGCGACCAAATCCGGGCCCCATTCCGGTCACCCTCCTAGGCAGTATCTGTTTTTGCTCACCTACACTATTATTCAATATTATTCAATGTCTCATGTAGGCCAAATTTAACTAAAATAATAAAACACCCTGTGTGACTGTGTGAATTGATAAAATTTTAAATGTTATTTTAGGACACTCTTACTCTTACTCTTGGTTAGGTATATCGCCACTGTTAGCAGAGAGTTAGCAGAGTTAAGCAGAAAAATTAGAAAATATTTAAATATTTCAAAAATAAATGGAATTAGGTATAAAAAAAACCCTAATATAGATTAAAATATGGACGTTAAGAGTACCTTCCATTAATAAGTTGAAGGCCTTCGAAATGTGGACGTTGTGAAGAATGTTTCGCATACCATGAACAGATAGGGTGAGAAACGAGGAAGTCTTAAGAAAGGCAAATACTGAGAGAGAACTACTCAATTTGATCAAGGTACGAAAAATTGGATCCCTCGGCCATATTCTGAGAGGAAAAAAATACGCAATCCCTCAACTAATCATTCAGGGAGAGATTGAAGGCAAGAGAGGAGTAGGTAGCAAACAAATGTCGTGGCTACGGAACATAAAGAACTGGACAGGCATAAATAACACTGGCGATCTTTTGCATGCCGCAAAAGTCAGACGTCTGGCCTTAAGATATTTCGCCAACGCACTATAGGTGCACGGCACTATAAGAAGAAGAAGATTGAAAGGTAATTAAATTTTTCATACGACAGACTAGGAAAATTCAGGGTGTTTCATTTAAAATAAGTATGTTATTACATTGAATTTGCTAATAGAACAATCTAGACAATAGTCTATTACTAAGACCCAGGAAAAAATTAGTCTCTGATTCTTAGATTCGTAGATATTTAATTTTTTCTAAAACCTTAAGTTTTTATAAAATTCAAAATAAATCAAAACGCCCTGTATTTATGTATAGGGAACCTTTATAAAAGTATAGCTTACTTTTTAAATACAATTCAAATATGTCATCAAATATAGGACGTTCCATAAGAAAAATATCACTTTGATCTACCACTCTTTTTTGGAGCACCCTCTATAATTCGCATTATTTTTAAATTGTAGTATTAATGGCCCTGTATATTTGTATGAAAAAAACTTTGGATATTAAGTCGTTTTTTGAGCACAGACGGAGGCGTATAAGATGGGCCAACCCGTATACTACATATATATATATATATATATATATATATATATATATATATATATATATATATATATATATATATATATATATATATATATATATATATATATATATATATATATATATATATATATATATTATTAGTTATTTTGAAAACTTAAAAAATAAGACTTTTATAAATATAGCATTAATTTGAATTGTGCGAAATAAAATTTAATTTTGTTAAGAGGGAATAAAGAGCGTAATCAGTATCTGTAAGTATAATAGAGTCGGATACTTGTATATAATCGCTCTGTAGATGGTAGAATCAATTAAATTTTGAGCGTCTCGCATAGAGCCCATAAATCACGTTGACTAGTGGGAGCGGTAACTTGCACAAGCCCGTTAAAATATTTAGAAGATGAAATTTGTAACTGAAATTATACTTAACATCGCAAGAATCGACCCTCATAATTTTCAGGGCGACTATGAATATGTCATGACTTCATGCCCCACAACAAATCTGCGGGTACATAATCGGATTTATATACAAGAACACGCCAAAAAACTGTTAAGAGAAAGTTTTCAATCAAATAAAATAATTCCCCCAGGGAACAATTTTCCAGAGCTCAGTCATCCAAATACCGGGTCCGGGCGTAAGATGACTGGCCTCAGTAGCTCGTCCGGCGGGGACGAACCCCAGAGACCAGTAAATTACACTTACTGCCTACTGAATCGCGCGTACATCAACACAACGCCGTGGTTCCTCTTCCTCATTTCTGTTCCGCCATTGTCCTTGATTTTCGATCGGATTTCTTTCTGATACTCCCAAGTAATCCAAAGGTATTGCATGCTACACCCTATTTCTGGATTGGAGCCTACTTTTTTAAATCTTTTAATTGCTGATTAACAGTAAAATATGTCCCCGCAAGCAGACACATGTTTACTGATATCATCTATGTCCTATGATTTCAGGATGTCATGATGTATCCTGTGCTACCAGAGATTAAAATCCAAACTTCTTTCTCTAACATCTTTATTATCTATAGATCCTGTCTTCCTTTAATTTCATGATTTCCAGTGAAAAGCTTGTACCTATACCTACACGAATTTCATTCATTCTCTGAACACGTCTGTACCCTCTTAACTAATTAACTCGAATCTTTTCTACACATATTAGTTGGCTTTTAGATATTAATTTTTACACATTAATAAAAATATTACTAATATTAATTTATATTTTCTCCAATTTTGACAGAATAATTGCCGCATATAATTATTGTTAACTTGTATTTTTACTGTCAACTGTCATTTATTAACAAAAATTTAAAAACACATAAAAGCTTGGCTGTTTATTTGTTCTCGAAACTTACTTAATTTCATTCCTTGGAGTTTTCACCTGTGCCTCTCATCCTACTGTCTACTGCCTACTATTCTATATAAGTTTTACATCCATAATTGTCAGTATTAGATATGTTTAATTCTAAACCTACTTTTTGTATTCAGTTTATGTTGCTTTTACTTCAAATTGTGAACTAGTGCTATTTGGCACTTGGCAGTCTGCTTAACTTATAATATGCATACATTTGACATTCTGCTTAACATAATATATTTAAAGGTACCGTTGGTACAGTATAAATCCCGATGCACGTCATCCTCATCATATTAAGTGACGTCACATGATACCAACACAAAATATTTAAGTCATAGGTCTGTTCTTTCTTAGAATCTTTTAGCCAAGTACACTGGAATTACAACCACTAGACATATTTTATTATATACGCCTAGAAATAATATTTAAAGATTTCTATTAATGTAAACTTAAGGAAATACAACATAACTTGTTTCATTTAATTTGTATAAGTGGATTATAAAGCGTTTCTATGAAGCACACTTGTCCGGATCACGCTTTAACTGCGATTGAACGAAGGTGACATTTTGGCATAAATTGGTAACACTTATTTGACAGTTGCGGTGTTGACACTTCAGATTTGGTTTTATCATTTTCTATTAATTAAACTTTGTGCTTTTTAGAACAAAATTAGTGTGATTTAATTCCAAAATGTCACATAAGAAGTTAAATAGTCGTTGTAAAGAGATATTAGCTTCTATGATTCATTATTTTAAACAAGAACGAGATAATAAAAGAGGATCTTGCTAGTTGGAGGGTACTATACCTATATTTCTGCATTTTATTTTTTTATCTTTCAGAATAGGTTGCTTTAAGAGCTTTCCATGATATATTTTGTAGTAAATTATCATAAGTTTTTCTAAGACTGACACAGTGTAATTAATTCTTGAGCAGCTAATCGTAATTACACTTAATGAGGTGGCCACTGATAGCTCTTAACCTGAGAATACTGAAATATCTTGAGCGTGGTAGTTCAGGCTACTGAAAGATGTACCTAGTAAGACCTGGTCATAAAATATGATAGGCTTAAATGTAGTTTACCATGTCGTGACGGATTTTTTCATGTCAAGTCAAGTGTGCTGAGTTCTAATATGCATTCTTTTTAGGGCAATGTTTACTTCCTGAGATTAAAATTAAAATAGTAAAAATAACTAATATTTCGAAAGGCCTTCAAAATCTTTTTTTTAAGTGCATTTTCTGATCAATTTGATAATTGACTAGGTGTGGTTTGGTAAGATTTGGTTAGGTTAGGTTAGCCATTAGCTTTGGTTAGGTTTGGTTAAGTTTCGCGGGACAAGTGTTGGTTCAGGATTTAATAAATGAGCATGATTTGGAACTCGCTACGAATAAGACAGAGGCTGTAGTGCTCATAGGCCCCAGAAACAGAGAAGGAGTGATTTTTGAATGTGCAGGTGTGCGAGTTGCTCCCAACGAAACAGTAAAGTACTCGAAGGTGATTCGATATAAGAATGTAAGCTAGGGCAAATATTTGCGGGTGGTTATAAGCAAGGCTACTCAGGGAGCAGCAGCTAGAGATCCAAATCCGAGAGGAGGAGGGCTCTTCATAGTGTTGTGCAGTCAATCGTTCTTTACACGCTCCTAGTCTGGTGTCGGGTGGTAGAAATACCGACTTACAAGAGGCTCATGGTGAACATAGACAGAATTAGTTTGCTGCATATAGCATGTGCTTACAGGACTGTAATTGATGATTACCAGTTGTTATCCCCTTTATATTCTAACGCGTAAAGGAAAACGGCTGTTTTGACGTGGGGGTCAGAACATTGGAGAAAATGGGAAGCGTGACAAGAGTGTTACGTCCATAGGGACGTGATCCACGATCCAATGGGATGCAACATTAAATGTAGTGAAGAGGACGAAGTCGCATTTAAGGTCAGAATAGCCATGGTGGTTGCCAACCTCCGCCGCGGAGATGGCAAGCAAAGAAAGCAACAGAATCTACCGTTTTGTTGAGGTAGGTACTCATTTACGTTTTCAATCCATAGAGCATTATATATTGTGAATGCACGTAATAACTAAAACAAGTTACAGAAACATCAAGTTTTACTCTGTTATAACTTAAGGAATAGCCGAAATGATTCATGAAAAAATATCGAATGGAATCAGGAACGAAAGATATTATCCAGTGAAGCACCCAGATGACACAAAGAGAAAATACAAATACAAAAGCAACGAAAAAATAATGAATTTAAATGGAAATAAAATAAGTCGATTTTAAGTTAAAGTTAAATAAAATAGTTATCGAGCAACACCGTCCCTGTATACCAGCCCCTCAATCCGGAGTGCGCTGTCCTCATAGAGCTTAGATTTGATAAAATTACATTTACAAATAGGGGTTAAGTTCGCATTTATTCATTTCAAATATGGAATAAACATGTTGACTGTTTATTCATGGACTATACTGCTCCCTACGCAACTATATGTAAACGACTGAGGGATTTGCCTAATAGATCAGGCGAAAAGCTCGGGATTGTTTGGAAAAATATTCCCATAAAATATTTTTGTATAATTACATTTCTGACACCCTAGAAAAAGGTTCAAGATGTCGTCCATGCGAAAAGTTGTCTTAATTTATTTAAACAATTTATACAAATTGTAAAAATCAACTTTTTTGGCTCGGATGAACTTTATTATATTTTTTGGATCATTCTGAACAAAATTTTAAGACACATGTCTTGGTAGAATTTATAATACAATGTCAGTAATGTAAGCAAATTATAATATTTTTGTATATTTAGACGTTCGTGATAGCTTCGACTAAACAATTGTCACAACGCAGAGGAGGTGCAGCCTGAACAATGAAATGAAGATGAGGAAGTAAATTCAGAGGTACTAAATGCTGAAGCAATCCAACGTCAGCCCGTGGCTTCTACAGTTTCTTAAAAAAAATTAAAAGTAGTAAAGCTGCTCACCTCAATGCATATTATGTAGAAAATAAGCTAACGCCCAAACAAAATTAATTTCTCTGTGTAATTAAATACTCTGTGCAACTCCAAACATAAATTGATTTGAACCAGAGATCGAGTGCCTTACTGAGTTGAATAGTCCTGTGCATTTCATGAGACAATATTTTACTCAACAACTTTTTACTATAATGGCAGAAAATACCAATCTTTATGCAGTCCAACAACATTCCCAATTGGTACCAACAACAATTAGAAACGTGTGTAGGGTTGCATATCATAATGATAAAATTTGAGCTAACCACGCGTTAGATGTTACTGGGAGAACAAGTTGCTCATTCCGATGCTAGCAGACAATATGACTCGAAACCGGTTCTTCAAATTACGCCAAAATTTACATTTTGTGAACAAAAAAGAGAAGCCGGTCAATAGCACAGACGGATTTTGGAAGGTGCGGCCACTATACGATATTCTTCGCTCCAAAATGTTACAATTACCTTTGGAAAACACATTGAGCGTTGATGAACAAATGGTCCCTTTCAAAGGACCTCTACACGTGAAACAGTACATCAAGGGGAGACCATGTCCTTAAGGGATAAAAATATTTGCGCTATGTGGCACCAGTGGCATAATGTATGATTTTTTGATATACCGAGGTTCTTCTACAGAGCTTAATCCCCAAGAGAAAGAAGCTAATGGACAGGGGGCTGCAGTAGTTCTTAAATTGTGTGATCGAATCAAATAAAATAATGTCAGATTATTTTTCAAATTATAATCTCCTCCAAAATTTGAGACATAAGCACATTTATGCATCATTCAGTGCTCAAACAGACAGGTTTAAAAATCTGCCATTTTTAAGCGATCTTGAAATGAAAAGACACGACCGTGGTACTGCCCAGGAACTCTAAGTGAAGACCGAGAAGTCATCCTTACGAAATGGTTGGACAACAAGGCAGTCATAATGGCCTCAAACTATAAGATTGAGAGTAGTGTGTACCAGTGTAGGAGATGGGATAAGGCGGCCAAAGAGTACGTCAAAATTCCACGACCAGAAGTAATAAAGCATTACAATGAACATATGGGACGTGTCGATAAAATGGATTTTTTGATTAACCTCTACCGGACTTTAGTTCGAAGTCGCAATTGGACACTTCAACTTTTTACTCATGTTATCGATTTAGCTTGTACAAACGCCTGACTTGAATATAGGTCAAAAGCAATGGTACTCGGTGTACCCAAAAGATGGTCCTAGACCTTTTACGCTTTCGGGCACATGTTGCGAAAGCTCTCATTTTGGTTAATAAAACTAATCCAGCAAAACCGAACTACCATTAGCTACACCTCCTTCTACACCGTCCACGAGTAACGGACGACGAAAACAAGCACCCGTAGACGATGTTCGACTGTATCGATTTTTGGTGACAAAAGTTTTGCATCTTGCAGCAAATTTTCTTCATGTAGAGAAGGACTCTACATATAAACTAGGTAGTAGTAGATATAAACTTCGAAAAATGTAATGTTCACCTATGTGTTGGTAAATACCAGAATTGCTTTAAATTAAATCATATTTAATAGAAGTTTTTTGTGTTATTATTTTACAAAAAAAAATCAAAAAATATTAATATTTGATTAAATATTTACCCGTTACCAATTATACCATTGGGTCTAAACTATTAAACTCAAAAACTATTAAACTTACATTTTTGGACAAAACGTCAAAAAATTACAACAAATAATAATACTAATGTGCCAAAAACCAGATTTCCTCGTAAAATAAATCAGGACGAAAGGGTTAAAAGCTAAGAAACCTTAGAAATGTGGTTTTATAAAAACGTATTAAAAATATCATGAACGGATTAGGTATACAATGAAGAGATTCTTCAAAAGCTCAATAAAGAAAGAGTTGACTTCTTAACAAAAAAAAAGGGAAAAAGTTCATGTCTTGACCATGTTATAAGAAAGGGTAGAGCAAAGCTTTTGGAGTTAATTATCAAAGGGAAAATAGAAGGACACATTCGCTGTTTCAAGCTGCACAAGATAAAAATTGTTACCAACCTTTAACAAAAATGGTACCATACATAAGAAGACGATAGAAACATATAGGAAGCTTAGGTGTAGCAACGATTAATGCCAAAATCGGAGAGCGTAGGTTAAGAGGTTAGGGCAAGTTCAAATAAAAAAGAAATCAAAATATTTATATAAATATGTAATAAAATAACTTACCTTTTTGCATTTGATTTTCATGTTTTCGACATTTTGCTCTTCTATTTTGAAACCATACCTGTAAAGTAGAAACTTTAAATACTTTCTAGAATTGATAAATATTTTTATCTAACATCACAATAGGTATTTGTAAACTATACTTTCTAATTGACAATTGTTTAAAATGATTATTTTTGTTTTTGCTATCATACTATCAGTTATCAATCAACTAGGTGAAAAGAAGGCAAATTTATACGTCCAAACTTTCAGTTTGGTCATAAAAAAGAATATTTAGATGCATTTACTACACTATTAACAGATATTCAAAACACATTTTCCAACATATTTGTCTTTTACCTACAATATGTTTAAACATTGAAAGTGCGTATGACAATATGAATCTTGATATTTTAGTGGAAGAATTGATTAAATATTTTCAAAAATATCGCCTCAGTTGACAGAAGATATTTATAATTTTTATTCCTGCAGAAAGATATACGTATCTGAGAACTAACAATAACAAACTGAGGGATCCTAGATATAATAATTTAGGACTACCACAGGGATCAGTATTAAGTCCTCTGTTGTTTAATATGTATACTGCGGATTTGCATAAAGTTCTCACTAATATTATATATAATATATAATTTCCTTGTGTATTCACAGGCTAAAACTTACAATAATTTATTATGTTCAAATCTTAGGATGAATTCAATGCTGTCTTAATTCATGGTTCAATCAAAACGGGTTTGGAATTGCTTCAAACAAATCTACTGTCTGTATTTTCACTCGACAGAATATCCCAAAAAATTAAAGTTAAAACTTAATTCGACTATGCATTTTCTTCTTCCATTAAATATTTAGAAATGATTTTGGATCGTAAATTGATTTGGAAATTACATATTGAGTTTATGATAAATTTATGCAATAAGGGTTTAAATTTTCTTAAAGCAATTTCAAAGGCGTGGTGGGGAGCTGATGTTGAAACTTCCCTGCTTTTCTATCGATCAGTATATTAGATCTATAATTGGTTATGGATAATAATATGTTTTATATGGTTCAGCTTCTAAACATATTCTAAACAGAGTACAAGTTGTCCAAAACTTAGCGACTGCGAATTTGTTTGGGAGCTATGAAGTCAACTCCAAATAAGGCTTGATATGTAGAAGATTTAGAAACTCCACTCAATTATAGAAGAGAATATCTCATCTAGAAATTTTTAATTGAAATTCGATAGTTAAATATTAGTCTTTACCACAATATTAACAAGCTGAATGTAGCAGCTTTAACCAATAAATGTTAGAAGCTCAAAAACTCGCCTCTGCTTTGTGAGGCTTTTCGAATTCTGTCAAAATTTTATTATAATTATAATTTAGTTGTCAGCTTCTAACATTTTGTTGTCTTTCTTAGACATTCTTTTATACATAAAGTTAAATTAATAAAACCAATAGCTCTAACATATTGAGAAAATTGTTAGAGCTGTGGCCAGACAATATATATATATATATATATATATATATATATATATATATATATATATATATATATATATATATATATATATATATATACAGATGTGTACAAGACGTTAGTTGGCACCAGATGTGTCTTTTTTACAAACCTGCTATTAAGACATAAAAAATGTTTAAATTAAGCCATGATTTTTCTATGTTCAGTGCGGAAGCTAGACCAATTTATGAGGTAATACAGTAACTTATCTATCAAAAGTTAGATATCGATATTAACGATACACAGATGGGATTCAGAAAAGGATTAGGTACAAGAGAAGCTCTCTTTGCCTTAAACGTCCTAACACAGAGATGTCTAGATGTTAACCAAGAGGTACACGCCTGCTTTATAGACTTTGAAAAATCTTTTGACAAAGTACGCGACAATAAACTCAAAGAAATCCTGGAGGGTAAGAACATCGACACCAAAGACATACAAATAATATTAAATCTGTACTGGAATCAGCGAGCTAATATAAAAATAGAAGACCAAACATAGGACGAAATAGAAATACGTAGAGGAGTACAACAGAGTTGTATATTGTCACCGCTCTTGTTTAATATCTACAGCGAACAAATATGCCAAGAAGCTCTCTTACATGCAAACGAAGGGATAATAGTCAATTGAGAAGTTATCAATAACATTCGATATGCTGACGATACTGTGATAATGGCAAGAACAGCGGAAGATCTACAACGTCTAGGTGAAAGTATGAATGAGATATCTAATAACTACGGCATCAGGATGAACGTCAAAAAAACCAAATATATGACCATCAGTAAGAATCCAATACATGACACTAGTATCGCAATAAACGGTACCCAACTCGAAAAAGTAAGTGAATACAAATATTTGGGAACCCTCATCAATGAAACAGGTGACCAAAATCAAGAGATAAAAAGACATATTGAAATTACCAGGTCTACCTTTATAAAAATGAAAAAATTATTTTTTAATCGTGATATTAGTATTCAGCTACGAACTATAATGTTAAAATGCGATGTATTCAGTACTTTGCTTTACGGTGTTGAGGCATGGACTCTTAAACAGAGGAATGTTAAAAATCTTGAAAGCTTTGAGATGTGGTGCTACCGCCGTATACTAAAAATAAGTTGGGTGGATAAAATTACAAATGAAGAGGTAATACGCAGAATAAATAACGATCCAAAAGTTATACTGAATATAAAAAAGAGAAAACTTGAATACTTAGGCCACCTAATGAGAGGACAAAAATACACATTCCTACAAAATATAATGCAAGGAAAAATACAAGGACGCAGAAATCCAGGCCGTAGAAGAATGTCCTGGATGAGAAATTTAGAGAGTGGTTTGGCTGCACCACTAACGAATTATTCAAAATAGCAGTAAATAAAATTAGAATCGCCCTAATGATATCCAATCTCCGATAGGAGAGGCACTCAAAGAAGAAGAACAGTAACTTAAAGAATGTGAAGATACATCTGCAATAATTATTCTCGATTCACTTTCTGTTCTTCTTGCTATTCAAACTATGGATTATCCTAAACACAATTCAAAATTAGAAAAATACTTTTTGAAATTCATAAAAATCAAAGAAGAGTAAATTGTTTATGGATTAAGGCTCATATGGAACTAACGCATAATGAAAATTGACTATGGTCTGACTATATTGGAATCAAACTGCCAAGGTAAGAATTGACAACCAGAACACTCGAGATATCAAAATACAGAGAGGAGTCCGCCAGGGTTGCGTGCTGTCACCACTACTCTTCAATGTCTACAGTGAAGCGGTATTTAAAGAAGCGCTCTCAGATTCAATAGAAGGTATATCTAACAATGGAGAAGTTTTGAATAACTTGCGTTTTGCGTTTTAACAACAATGATTTACAGAACGTAATGCAATGCGTTAATGAATGCTGTCATGAATACGAACTAACGATGAATTTGAAAAGAACTAAATGCATGGTCATAACTAAATCAGCAGATGCAAACATCCAATTCATTGTTGAAGATACTGTAATTGAGAGTGTGAATACCTACAAATACTTAGGACCATGGATAACATCAAAGGTAGACCAAACCAAATATATAAACCAAATATAGTGCAAAAAAACTTTATAATCACCTTCCAAGAGAAATTAAATCCGCAACATCTTTCATTAAGTTTCGTAAGATGACAAAAATATATCTCTCTGAAAGACCATATTATTCAGTTGACGAGTTTCTTAATGTATAACAAAGAAACAAAATTAATATTGTTTATAATTACATTTGGGTGTCTCAAGCAGTGGCTACAATTTGTCTCATTTGTTGTTGTCTGTACAAATTATGTAAGTGATACAATAATTTTACTAATTTAAAATTGCATTGTTCTGGTTTTTTTATTATATTTGTTTTTGTTTTATACTTTTTATACTTTTTGTACTTTTTGACTGATTTTTTTTAGCTTTGTCCATAAAATTGTTCAATAATTTTCAGTGACAATAAAGCATATTTCTATTCTATTCTATTCTATTCTATTCTAAAGAAATTAGGACACGTATTGAAATAGCACGTGCATCATTCGTTAAACTTAAAAAGTTTACTAGAAGAAGAAGAAGTAAGTTACTAGAAGAATATTAAATGAAGCTAAAATAATATTTACTACCAAAAGAAGAAAACTTGAGTACTTAGGCGATGTGATGAGAGGCCAAAGATACCCATTATTGCAACTTATTATGCTAGGCAACATTCGAGGAAAGCGAAATCTGGGAAGACGAAGAAGAGCGTGGCTTAAGAACTTGAGCGAAGATCTTTGTAAACAATCTAAATTATAGTATTCACTGATTCAACCTTCAATTCCAAATATATATTGATTTAAAAATTGTATAGTACTTCGAAGATATATAACAACTTTAATCAGAATGAAGTTTGGACATGCATGTTTCCCTCTACATCTAGCAACAAATAAAGTTTTTGACTCAAATCTATGTACTGAATGTCAGAAAGTAGGAGACTTGAATAACATTTTCTTTGAGTGCACCAAATACATTTCACAGACCTATAATTTACTCAAAGGTTTAATAAAATGTAATGTTGCTCTACCTTTTAATATATGCTACGTACTGTCTCTAAACATGAAATGTATATATTCCCAAATCGATGGAAAGAAGCCCATGTGATAATGATTCACAAACCAAGAAAGAACAGAATTTTTCCGTAAAATTACAGGCCGATTAGCCTACTTCCAGCAGTCAACAAATAGTAGAAGGAGAGACAGACCAGCTTGAGATATTTCCTCAAGCACAATTTAACTTCTGAGCATAAATACTCCTACTAACCGAATACATTGCATTTGGATTCAACGATAAAAAATATATCGGAGCTGCCTTT
Organism: Diabrotica undecimpunctata; assembly: GCF_040954645.1. Lineage (NCBI taxonomy): Eukaryota > Metazoa > Arthropoda > Insecta > Coleoptera > Chrysomelidae > Diabrotica > Diabrotica undecimpunctata. The sequence continues at coordinate 58,773,463 of NC_092812.1, forward strand.
CTGGATGTAAGCAAAGCCTTTGACAGAGTATGGCATCAAGGGCTTGTATTTTTTATTATATTTTATTATTTATTATTGTTCTTCCCTTGTTCATTATATGTTTTGATTTTATTTCTTTGTTAGTTTTTAGGTTTTTCAGTGTTCTGTAAAATAATTTAAATTTTCTTTGCTGGTTTCGTTGAAATTTCTCCCAAATTCTCTTTTTTGTATGTATGTACTCCTTACATAGTTTTTGGAGTGTTAACTTTTGTAAGTTAACAAATAACAGAGACGTAAACATTCAATAACAATGCTTTTTCGTGTTTCCAAATAATTATATTTGTTGTGGTATAAAGTAATCATGTTTATAGCTGAAGTAATATATTTTAAGTACATAGCCTCTTTTAAATGTGTGTTTTAGTTTATTGTATGTGTTTTATAGTGTATTCCACTAAACGATTAAGCTAATGCTCGGAATGTTAAAAGAACAAAAATGCGCCACCGAGTGATAAAGAAAGGAGGGAATGGTTGCCGCTCTCCGATTCAATATCATTAGAACAATCAATCTATAAAGTGGTTGTTGGACTGTAGAGTGACCGATTCATCGGATTCGAATCCGCAAGTGATCGCGCAAGATATCAATCACGGTTAATACACCCCTAACGTCGTTAATCCACTACTTAATTGATGGGATTCCCATTCCCTACACATCATACGTATTCATTAGTAAATTATCTGCTAATAGTTGAATTACTCGGACTAAATCGTTCGGAAACTGGTAATATAAGAAACACACTAATTCCGCGACGATCAATGGCTAATGGTATACGCCGTTTTTCGACCCCAAAACTGACCATTTCACTTTATTGGTATTTATGTTACAACTTTCTCGATTTATTGGAAAAAAATGTAGGATTGATTTTATGGCCGAAAGCGTTTTGGGCTGCCCGGTGGTACGGAGTATCGTAAAAAAGATATATGCTTAATATATCACTCAACTTCACTAGAGTTCAAACGACCATCATTGTTTTTCTTTCTACTAGTGTTTATAAAATCCTGCACGATAAATAAGTGACATACATTTAAGTAAGTATTAAGAATGAAAAGTGTTAAACCGTATATACAGTTGAGTCTATGGTTCTTTACCCGTGCGTCATCAGTTAAAGCATACGAAATAACTCAAGAAATTAACTCCACGCAACAGTAAATGATACAAAGTGTCTACTGCACCAATCACCGATTATATTATAAAAATTAACGGTTTCAAATAAATAGTACGTAAAATGTTAGTTTTGCTTTAAAATTTTGGTGCAGAATTACAGCTACATTTCGACCCATGCAACGAAGACTATAGTAACTCAAAAACGCTTAATTTGACTTACTATTATGGTATTACGAGTATTATTCTTTTCAAGCTCTATTTGGTAGAAAAGTATGGTAAATCAGATATAAATTTTAAGGCAACCAGTAAAACATTTGCATGTGTATAGTAAGTTTACTGACCCTCACTCCTGCAGGCGAAAACTATAGTAAGTTGAGTTACTGTAGTCTTCGTTGCAAGAAACAGCGGAAGGTAATGTAAGTAAGTTTGACTTACTATGGGTTTCACAGCATGCTTGTATGTTATGTTTGGGTTTGTTACATACTACTATAAAGATTTAATGTAGCTGTTGTGTGAAAATAATCATTTTTAACTCGAATTAAAATGAAATCAAGGACACAAAAAATTTTGCACAATGCAAAAAACTTATGTGAAAAACAATCATCAGATTCAAGTAAGTTTGATCTACATTAATTTTATTTCTTGTTTTTTACTAACATTAATTATTATTTTAGATCCGGAAGAACATTCGAAAACACACACCCTTCTAGCACATGTAGATTACAATATATGAGACGACAACCAAGTTTACTTTTGTCTGTAAAATTAGCAAATAATGTACCAGTGAATTTAGGTATGTTCATTGCTTTTATTATTTATTTATTTTAACTGGTCCTTTTTTTAGAATTGGATGACTCCCCAATCACTGAATTTACTTGTGCTAGTGTAGTACCCATTGTATCAGATGCAGGAACCTTATCGTATGATACAGCTTTAGTTCCCAGCAACCACTTTTTCAATCACCAACAACTTTACGTGGCACTTGTCAGATAGTTCAGATCTCGATCCTAATTATGAACCAGAACAAACATCAGATTCTGACTCATCTAATATGCCAGATACTGAAGTTAAAAAGTCAAATTAAGGGTGTCAACGTCTGTCGAAAGCGTAACATGGTGCGTAAAGAAAAAACAGGTAGAAAGCGTGTAAGAAATACAAGTGGGTGGCTTGATGTGAAGGCTAAGAAGGATCTAAACGTAGGCATCGAACACAAAAACCGTAAGGGTCAACTCCTGCCAGACAGATGAAGAATCCATGCAAAGAAGCCTGTAGAAATAAATGTCGAGAGAAGATAAGTGAGGAAAATAGGAAGATATTGTTTGAAGAATTTTGGAAAATTGGTGATCACACTAGACAATGAGATTACATAGCAAGATCTGTTAAGAAAGAGGATAAAAAGCAAGTGAGAAAAAAAAGAGATATATTTTATTCTTTAAATAATAGTGAAATTATTTAAAGAATGAAATATTATTTAGCTCAAATAATATTGTTGCAAGATTTTCAACGTATGTTTTTCGTTTCTAATATTTCATTTTCATCACGTTCAGAATCTGAACAGTATCTCCAATATTCTCCTGTTCTCCAATGTTAATTACTGTAGGTTTGATATTGTTACGATAGATGGTGACGTGTCGTATGACTCAGAACGGTAAACATGTTTATTACTAATATGCTTATTCATTCGAGTATTTTCTAGGTAATGCCTACCTGAGACACGATGGATCCCCCTTTGTTATAAAAACAACAATTCGAACCTTCTGGAGACGAGCCGATGTGAAAATACCAGTTTACCGTTACCATTTCGCCGCTAGTCGAGAGGGCCGTCGACTTTTCGAGATAACGGCAGTTTGTGTATATAAATGAAACATTTTATATGGAAGGACAGTTAATTTTGAACACTCGTGCCCGCGATTTAATTGTAACGTTCGTCAAATAAATTGTTGTACAGTAGTTTAATAAATTGATATAAATTACCGTGTGTTTTAATAAATTAAAATAAGAACAATAAATTAGAATTAAATAAAGACTTAACAATATTAATATTACTCTTATTTTCTTCTCTAATATACCACTGTTCAATTAATTTGTTATTATGTTCTACACACTTTACCCAGGCGACATCGTTACACTTTTGAATTGCTTCCTTCCACATACTTAAAAACATGTTCATCTCTATATCCATATCTTCCAATTATGTATTATAGTAAGTCTTGCAATCTGCCCATACTAATTCGATAGCATTAAGATCTGGGTGATACGGTGGCAATCTAAGCACTTCCATAACATTGTATTTCTTCAGCCAATCTATAATGTCTGATTTTAACCATTTAGCGGAAGGTTGCTTATTCACTATTTCACTATGGTAGGATGCGTTGTCCATGACAATCAAAGATGGGTGTTCTAAATTAGGAAGTAATGGTATACTTATCCATTTAGTAAATATCGTACATTTCACCGTGATAATCTGCAGTCAAGGATTTGGAACAAAATAACAAGCTGGCGGTTGAAATAAAACTTTTTGCTGTGAACCGGCATGAACCACAATAAATCTTTTTCCATCATAACCATCTGGTTAAGTACATTTCTGCTGTTGTCATCCTACCACATCATTTTATTTCTTCTGGAAAAAATCCACGTTTCGTCTAAAAATACAACTTCTCGTGGATATCTACCTACTATTTCTGTTTTCCGTCCTTACTAAGAAACACGCTCGTTGTGCTGCGATATGAGTTCTTTTAATTAAAGCTCTTCGATGATCATCTTTTTTAAATTTAAAACCCAAATCTTTTAATATTCTACTCAAGGATGTTTTACGTGTAGAAACAATTTTTTTAGCCTGCAGATCATTGATCAACGCTTCACGGGTTATATGTTTCTCTATTTATTTTAATATATTACTATGACATGTTAAGTCCTACTCGCAACTCTCAACAGAAAGTTGGTTTACGTAATATCCTGGTACATATTATATATTTTATTTCGAATTGTCATTTTATTGTCCTTAGGTAAATCAGTAGTTTTCGTTTTTAAACTAGACCTGCTTTTTCCCGTAGAAGATAAAACAGGATTTTTTTCTATTATTTTTCGTATATTGTACGACTAAATCGACTCTACTGTACCTAGAACTGTGTCGAATGTGACGTCACTATTCTGAAGCTGATATTACGAGTATAACTAAAATATAAGAAGAATATAAATCATCATTCAATGCTTTTACTCATAATAATGAGACAAAAGCTATCTGAAACGTATTTGTAGAGAATAAAAGTACACCCTATTAAAAGGAATATTCTCTTCTTTCTTTCTCTGCACCCATGGACGCCGCCAGGATTATTTTCAGGGGGTGCATCTGCTTTTCATTTAAAATATAGAACTATACATGTATAGCAATATGGCCATCCCAATCGAAGACGAGAGATTGTATACGATACACTTCGATGATGACCAAGCCATTCTAGCTGAAGACGAAAGTGATATAGACTATATGCTTAGAAAACTGAAAGGGGAGTACACCAAGCGGGGCCTTTCAATTAATATACAAAAAGCCGAGTACTTAGTTGCAGAAGAAAAACCAGAAAGCCTACAACTTGAAATGGGAATTATAAAATCAACTGAAACCTTTAAACACTTAGGAGTCCAAATAACATCAAAAGCAGGGAGTAACGAAAAAATACATTCTAGGATTGGCCAAGCAAGATCAGCCACTAGACAGCTACATAGACTTTTGTGGAATAATAAAATAACAACATATTAAGAATTTATAAAATAATAATAGAAAGTATTGGGTTGTACGGCGCCTTTGGTAAATTAAGAAACAAATCAAAAATGAAGGCCATGAAAATAGACTATTGGAGACGATGTTGCCGGCTGACTAGACTTGATAGGGTGAGGAAGGTAGACATTAAGAGAGAAATAGAAATTGACCTAGACATAATATACACTGTCGAAGCCAAAAGAGTAAACTGGTATGGACACCTGCAGAGAATGCCTGAAAATAGATTGACAAAAAAGAGAGAAAAATAGACTCCGCCCACTAGAAGAGAACGAGGTATATGGAGATGAAGATGTCAAAGATGCAATGACAGCCAGAGATTTAAAAACTGAAGATTCATCATCCAGCCTCAAGAGTCCAGTGCTGAACATAGGCCTCTTCCTTATGTTTCCAACCCCGTCTATCTTGCGCCGCTCTTATCCAGTTTTTATTGAGTCTTCTTAAATCGTCAGTCCATCTTGTAGGTGGTTGACCGACGCTTCTCTTGTCTTCCCTTGGCCTCCATTCCAATAACCTCTTTGTCCATCGCCCATCTGTCATTCTGGCTATGTGTCCTGCCCATCTCCATTTTAGTCTGGCTATCTTCTCGATGATGTCAGTCACTCCGGTTCTTCTCCTGATGTCTTCGTTGGTTATTCTGTCTCGCAGAGTTATTCCTAACATGGACCGCTCCATTATTCTCTGCGTGACTCTCAGTTTGGTAGCTGCTGCTTTTGTTAAGGTAAGTGTTTCTGCTCCGTATGTCAAGACTGGGAGGACGCACTGATCAAATACCTTTCTCTTTAGGCATATGGGCAGCTCACTTTTAAAAGTTTCTCTCAGTTTTCCAAATGCTGCCCACCCAAGGCAGATTCTTCTCTTCAGTTCATAAGTCTGGTTATCCCTGCCAATCATAATTTCATGTCCCAGGTATTTATATCTATCTACGAGTTCTATTTCTTTCCCACCAATACTGATGTTCTGGTTGGGTACCAAATTGGTCATGATTTTTGTTTTCGAGATATTTATATTTAAACCTACACTTTCTGTAGCCACAACGAGTTCCTGTACCATCTCTCTTGCCATACCTAGATCTTCAGCTATTATAAGTATATCATCGGCTAAACGTAAGTTGTTTAGATATTCTCCATCTATTTTTATTCCCTTTGTCATCCAATCCAAATTCTTAAAAGCATGTTCTAGCACCGTATTAAAAAGTTTAGGTGACATTGGGTCTCCTTGTCTAATCCCCCGTTCTATTTTTATGCGATTACTGTTAGTATGTAATCTGACAGTGGTTGTTGCCTGCAGGTATATTTTGTATAATAATTTAGTATATCTATAATCTAGCCTGCATTCTTTAAGCGCCTGTAATATTTTGCTTAGCTCAACTGTGTCAAAGGCTTTGTGAAAATCGATAAATATTAGAACTAGAAGTTTATTGTATTCCACTGCTTTCTCTATTAGGGTTTTTATACTTTGTAGATGGTCGATAGATTTGTTCCGTAACTTTTTCGGAATCCTGCCTGTTCCCTTGGTTGATAAGTCTCTAATTTTCTTTCCATTCTCTTAACTAGTATTCGCGTAAACAACTTATATATATATATATATATATATATATATATATATATATATATATATATATATATATGGCTGAGGAGGCTAATCGGTCTGTAATTCTCTAAATTTGCTTTGTCTCCTGCTTTGTGTAATAGAATCATAGTAGTGTTGTTCCAGTCTGTTGGAATATTGGCGCTATGAAGGCAGATAATGAAAAAATTTTCAAGTAATACATCCCCTCCAATTTTTAGTGCTTCTGATACTTTTCCATCTACACCCGGGGTTCGATTATTTTTCATTTTCTTCAGGGCTTCTTTGATTTCTGATTTTGTTATATCGGGCATTAAATCTGATCCTTGGTTTAATACCACAGTTTTTAGTGTAATTGGAGGTTCCGTATTGTTATCTTTTTTGCTTGATCTATATAACTCTGTGTAGAACTCTTCGACTATTCTTAATATTTCATCTCTGTTCGTTGTTTCTTCTCCAGTGCTGTTTTTCAGTTTGTTAATTTCTATTTTCCCCTTTTGTACGCTCCTCTTCAAAACTTTCATGTTCTTATTTTGCTCTATTGCCTGTTTTGTTTTTTCTACATTGTAGTTTCTTATGTTTTTTCTTATTGCCTTTGTGATCGTCTTATTTATTTGATTTATCGCTTCTTTGCTTGTAGTGTTATCTCCTTTCATTTGTCGCCTTAGTTCTATAAGGGTTTTCGTGGATTGACTCAGTTTTTCATATTTTTTGCTTGTCGGACAATATTTAGTTTGAGCCTGTTGCATTGTGTTGACTATTTGTTTGTTCAATATATTGATGTCTGCTGTTGTTGTATCTTTCAATGAATTACCAATATATTTTTCGAACTCCTGAATGTTAGTTGGTTTTGTCCATTTCTTTGGTTGTTTCTTATTTATCATTTTGAGTCTTTCTTTTTCGGTTGATATCGTTATTTTAGCTCTTACTAACCTATGATCACTGCTTGTACTGAACTGGTTTAGCACATTTACGTCTTTAAATAATTCTTTTTTGTTTGTTAAGAAATAGTCGATTTCGTTCCTTGTTTTTTCCCATGTCCATCTTCTGTGTTTTTTCTTTTTAAAGAAGCTGTTCATTTGATAGAGATTGTTTTCCAAAAGGAAAGTCAGTAGTTGTTTGCCTCTATCAAAAGAGGCTGAAGATTGCTTCAACAGAAAATGCTGGAAATTAGGATGCGAGAAACGGCGCCAGCTATAAAAGCTATGTATAGCAATGTACTTTCTTTCTGGACAGGGGTGCAATTGCACCCCTGCCCTTGCCTAGCGTATGAATTGAAAAGAAAAGTATTTTAAAAGTATGTAAAATATTTAATTCCTAGCTAAGAGCTTTCGGCTTACAAAGCTATCCTCAGAACTATGGTCAAAATTTAAAAAGTACCACTAACAAAGAGGGATGCCATTGGTAAAAAAATACAAAATTTTTTCTTCATAAGTTAAAAAACTTCCAAAGTTTCCAAAAAATCATCAAAAAGACAGCACATTAAAGACTCCACAAAATACACATTAAAAGTTTTGTGTCTGGTACTGTTTGCTACATTTGAAACGTTTCCGCCTCCTTTCCAGGCGTCTTTCACTATTATTACCTATTTTAGATACACGAAACATGAATTTTAAGACTAATGAATCCCTTAATTACAAGCTTAATTTAATTGCCATAATGTTTGAACATTAAAAAAATTCTCTGATCTTGCTGCACATTGAAAAACAAAAAAAAACAGCTTTTGATTACGATAAATATGTTAACTAACATTTTTAAAATAATTTGACACTTACTTGAACTCTTGCTTCGCTTAATCCCAGTCTTTGACTTAACTCTTCTCTCATGAAGGCATCCGGGTAATGAGTCTCGTCAAACAGCCGTTCTAATTCATTTAGCTGTTCCAAAGTGAAGTTAGTCCGGGATCTCCTCTGCTTAGTCGTTGATTTTACAGACACAGAATGGTTGAGGGTAGAAGTGTCACGAGATATTGTCAATTCTTCGAGGTTATCGTCTTGGTCGCTAACTATAACTGAAAAAAATATATAGACATTCAATAAAAACGGTTCACCAGGCTTTTCAAAAAAATCTATGTTTTGATATACGCAAACTTTAAAAGTATCTTAAAATACAAAACAATGTGATAAAAAGTGAACGCGAAGTGAAGATATATTAGAATTGGAAAATATTTGAGCAGAAGTAAAGTGCCATCCGACACTGAAATAAAGAGTAGAGTTAAACAAAACATGATAGGCGGACGTCTTAACTCCAAAAGTAGAGCATAAACCGACTATTTTTTTTGCATTTCTCATGCAACAGACCTTTTTTATTCGATTCTATATATTTTTCAAAGTTCAATTGTATTTTTTAAAATTTGTTCAAGTATTTAGGCCGGCAATTATTAAAAAATAACATAAAAAAACAATTTCACCGAATCGCTTTGAATTCATTTTTTAGGAGTATCTCATATCTCATCGAAATAAACACTTTTTCTTTCTTGGTAATCTTTCGAAAATTGCTTCCTTTTTGAGTTATTTTCAATTATTTCTTGAAAAACATGCTTTAATTAGTGATTTTTTCGATTTTTTTTTCTAAAAAACTACTAAATTAATCGTAATTCTACAAAAATCTTTACCATTTAAACATTCAAGTTTAAGTAAGAATATTTTGATGTGGATAAATGGTTTCTCTCTTGCTGAAAACATGGATCCAAATATTTCGAACATGGATTTAGCGACTATGTCTACTTAGCACTATGTCGACAACACAGATCAGATTAACAACGAACATAAGCTTATAAGTTCTTTATTAATGGTTAGTAATAGATTTATAACATTATTTCGTCATCTAGCTATACTAAAACAATTTTTAATCGAAGGTGATTAATTGTCAACATCGTATAAGGCGCCAGGTAAACGGACGCACCAAAATAGTATTATATTATTTATTTAAACACATAAGTAATTACATAAAAATTAAATCTAAGACCAATATAATGATTAAATTATCATGTATGTTTTGACAGGTATCTTATAGTTGTCCAACCAAATAAAGTAAAATTTTATTGTTATTATAGGGTGCCTAATACAGTACTTCAAAAAACAGAAAACTTTGCAAAATAATTATTATATTCCATTTATATAGATGAAGAACTACAAAGCAAAGAAATAATTACCTAACTTATGCTTATGAAGTTTCGGAATCCAGCGACTCGTCCGAAGAAGAATACCCAGTCACACTTAAGTCTATTATTATTTTGTCGAAAACATCCGGTCTACCATCCGGTCCAATTTCCACATTTTCTCTTCTTCCTTGATCAGAAGAGCTACGACATTAGCTCAATCTTCTTTACATATCCGTTCCATTACGAGTTCTAACAAACGTTGGACATCAGGAATTTTATATGTCACGTGTTCATGAGCTACGTAACTCTTTACTTGAGCCCAGATGAATTCTATCGGGTTTAACTTGCAATGGTAAGAAGGAAGTCTCAAAATGGTGATGCCTTTAGCAGGAGCCCTTGTATCTACAACATGCTGGAAATATTTGTCACGATGCTGTCTCGTTTCACTTATAAGCTCAGTCTTAACCATGTCCTCGGAAAATAGAATTCCTTTTTGTCCTAACCAACTCTGCATGTCTGCTTTTCTGGTGGGATTGTTGGCAGATGTTCTACTAATCGGCTGTAATAAGAAGCGTTATCCATCATTATTACCAAATTTGGCTCGACTCGTGAACGAAGGGATTCAAACCATCTTTCAAAGCGTTGGGTGTCCGTGTCATCGTGATAATCCCCCGTTTTTTTTTTATGAAAAAATTATTGCACTATCGTCTAAAAAGTCACTCTCACTACCTATATGGGTGACAATCAGTCGTTGGTCGTTTGGCAGATATAAATTTTAAATCTTTTTAATTATTATCCTTAACGTCTCTTTGCTCATTTTTGGAATGAGATCAATCCCGGTCACCTCTTTCATACACTCTACAATCTGCTTTTCTTCTACCGACATAAAATTCCTCTTTCTTTGTACATTACTTGGACTCGCTACGGCATTCATCTTAGTGCTAAGGTTCTTGAACTCCTAAGTGGAGCATAGAGCTTCAGTGAAAACGCGCCATCGGGTTCTATTTTGCACTAAGGCCTTCACCTCATTCCAAGACTTTCCTTGACCTCTTATCTCGTCCATGATGGATCTTCTCCAAGTTTGTACTGGGTGACCTCTTTTTCTTCCACTCTAGGGCAATCTTTGCAATACTGAAATTATTTTTTCTGAGTGTGTGACCAATCCAACCCCACTTTATGGACTTTATTTGATGTTCTACCCTTTTTTGTTCGGTCAGGTGTAGTAGATCTTCGCTTCTGATGATGTTAGGCCAGAAAATACGAACAATTCATGGTTATGTATTGTAAAAGAAAAAAGCCTTTTTACAATACAGAACACAACAAACACAACAGGCATATAACCACAATAAACGAATCAGAAATGAAACGAATACTTTAGTTAGACAAATAAATAGGGAACACTGACAGAGATTCTCAAAACAGATGAAACACGACTTCTACGGAACACAAAAAGAAATATGGAGAATGATAAGAGGACAAAGAAAAGAGATGAACGAACTAATAAAAACGAAACACATTCAGAAGGAAACATGGGTAGACTATTTTCGATCCCTATTTGCTAAAGGTGACGATAATGAACCACCATCACCAAAGGTGACGACAAACGAAGAAATAAATATTGAGGAGGAAGAGATAAAGGAAGCATTAAGAAAATTAAAAAATAGAAAATCACCAGAAGAGGACAGAATATCGAACGAATTCCTAAAGTATGCAGGACCAGATCTGACCAAACAACTATTAAAACTAAACCAAAAAATAATAGAACAAAACAGAATTTCTCAAGAATGGAGATCAAACACCCTAATACCTCTCTTAAAAAAGGGAAACCAATCGGACCCGGAAAATTACAGAGGAATTAATTTATTAAACACAGCACTAAAATTAACAACAAAAGTGATGACAAATAAACTGAATGAAATTATATCACTAGCAGAAGAACAACAAAGTTTCAGGTCGGGAAGATCATGCACAAACGCTGTATTTATAATGAGGTAAGTGCAAGAGAAATTATTAGAATACAACAAACCGGAATATTTATGTTTCGTGGACCTTAAGAAGGCATTTGTCCGGGTCAAATTAAAGGACGTTAAACACAAAAACAACTTAAAATAATCTGCTATGCAGACGACGCACTAGTACTCTCTCAAAGTGAAGACGATTTACAACGTATGCTGCACCAATTTAATATAACCGCCAAAAAATTTAACATGTTAATTTCCCCAAAATAGACAAAATGCTTGATTACAACAGCAAATGATAAAACAGAAGATTAAGTGAATAGAGCAAACAGCCGCAGTCGGCCTGAATGAAACAGTACACAAAACAAAACATGAAAAACATCAGGAAAGAAATGAAAGGCAAAATTTACAAAACAGTCATCAGACCAATAATGACATACGCGGCAGAAACACAACCTGACACAGAGAGGACAAAAAGGATGTTAGAAACAGCAGAGATGAAAATACTTAGAAAAATTGATGGCAAGACACTATGGGACAGAGCCAGAAGTACAGATATACGACGTAGATGCATTGTAGAGAACGTCAAGAACTGGGTAAGAAATAGAAGAGTAGAATGGAACGATCATATAAGCCGAATGACAACAAATAGAGTAGTAAATACGGCAAGAGACGGTTCCCCAATAGGAAGACGATCAGTAGGAAGACCACGAAAACGATGGAACTTACTGGGGCACATTGAAAAACAAACAAGATTATGTCTACATAAAAAGAAGAAGAAGGAGAAATTTCAACGTCATTCATGTTGCCTTTATCCTTATTCTACCATTTACCTTCTACAGTCGGGGTACATTCTTATGGGTACGCTGTTCAGGGATATTAATAATTTGATTGTGCTCCATTATGAGTGCTTTCTATCTGTGCAGAGAAGGTGGAGATATATGGCTGAGTGTTGCAAACCAGAACAGGGGAGTAGATCTTATACAGCCAGTAACCATCCTCATTGTTCTACGTAGTTGCACGTCGATAATTTTAGAGTTGAAACTGTTTAGCCAAACTGGTGCACAATATTCGGCAAGGAATAGACCAGACTCTAAGCTGAAGTTCGTAATGTGTTTGCTGCAGCTCCCCAACGAGCCTCCACAGATGCAGGTGCAGCCAAGTTAGAGTAGGGTGTAATTAACTTGGGAGAGAATCACTACAGGAGAAATGCAACCAATTTGTAACAAGAATGTTAGGAAACCGTGAGATCTCAGAGCAACAACTAACACGTCCACCGAGGAAGATAGAGGTGAGCAAGGAACGCCAACAACGTTTAAAACAAAATGAAAAGGATAATGCAAGTAAATAGTATACACTAAGCTACACAGTAATGGCATAGATCGCAAAACTAACGAAAAAAAGGTATAACAGGTGTAAGTCAACCATAAATACGTATTTCTGACATGTTGTCGTCATCAGTACGGTTCAGCCAAGTTCAGAAGTAATGCTGGAGTTATCTTTCCCCAAGCTAATTAGAAAGAAAATGAAAAAGAAAGGTTTATATTAATCTACATAATATCAATAAATAGCAAAAGAAGAAATGGGGCATACAAAATGTAATCAGGGTGGGAAAAAACGACGAACATAGAAAAAAGAAAAGGTAGAATTTTAATTTGTTTTATAGTTGGCAAAAATTAATAAATTACATTATACCCCGTATGTAGATTTTTATATAAAAATAGTAAAACTTTAAGGTAAATCTTTATCTAAAACAATTTTCAGTGTAGCATGCCGGCTTTTGGCAGACGCTGTAGAGATAGGGGAATAATTTTAAAGTAAACAGCTCTAAGATTGGATTTATTTTGTCTGAAATTAGGAGTCGTCAGAGTGTAGATGCGGCCCAACAGTCGGGAGCAATCCCAATCCTTTAAAGCGTAAACAGGATTGGGGACCGGAGAGCTAACCGGGAGATCGAGAGATGGAGCAGCAACCCAACATGATTTAAATTGCTAAAATGGGCGTTTTATGTTTTATATTCAATCAAATCTAACTAAATAAAGGGAAACCAATTTATACTTTGTTTTCAATTTTTGCTGGAAAAACTTTATTACATTAGAGAGAGAGAGAATCATTGAGGGAACAATTTAACTTGTCAAAACAACGAGCAGTCATTGCTAGGATCGTTATTAAATTACCATCGATTTCTGTCAAATTGATTTTCTCGTTTGGGCTTTTCCTTCATTCCCAGTATCATATGATATCATTTACGATTAAGCTCCTACACCACACAATCACTTCTTATTTTTCTAAAAATATTAGGGCGCCATCTCAAATAAATTAGGTCAAGAGGATATCTGATACACTCAACATCTTTCACTGACCATAAAACAAACTTTAACAGGAAAACTAATTTTGCTATTATGATTTTTATACCACTTATGATGTTTTATGTAAAAAGTGAATATTCGAGATTGGTTCTAATTTAATATGATTAAATATATAAAAATAACGTAGTTTTTACAAATAAAAAATAATTATTTAATAATAAACAATTCAAAAAAATTGGCATTACATTAATTAAAGACTTATTTACAAAAACAAGATATCTGTATTTTAATGTTTTACATAAAACAGAAAATAGAAAAAACCTAATTTCTTTTATAGAATTGGAACTTTAAATGATATTATTTATAGATATTCTAGAATAATGTGCATTTGTTTGAATGTGTAAGCGTTTTTTTTTATTTAAACACAAAACCACATCAGCGCGCAGGGTGATTAGTGGATATAACAAATACATGAAATATTACATTAAATAAAATTTAATGACTTAATGTCTTTTAAATAGCTTAACACTGTCGAAATTTTTTTGGTGAGAACTGTCTTGAGATCATCATCTGTGAATCCGTGGGATCTTCTTTTTTCCTTGAATTGAGGACAATCAAGCAGGATGTGTTTCACAGTCAGTGGGTTAGAGCAGTTGGAGCAGATAGGTAGTGGTTCTTTTGTTATTAGATATTTGTATGTTACGGCAGTATGGCCGATTCTTAAACGATTAATAATGACCTGGTTTCTTCTGTTTAAAGGAGTCTCCAGGACATCAGTTATTTTTGGGCAAATTACATTTAATTTAGTACCTAATTTTTCCCAATAATTTTGCCAAATATTAATACAGTGGATTTTAACCAGGTTTTTTAGATCGGTGTACGGATATGTCTTCAATTTTGCAGGATGTTTTGAGTTCATTCGACTTTTGTTAGCCAGTTGGTCTGCTTTTTCATTTCCGTAAATACCTGTATGTGAAGGTACCCAAATAAAAGAATGTGTAAGCTTATTTCCATTGAAGGTCGTTTTTTAGAAAAATAAACAGAAATCTTTGACCTCTTATCTCGTCCATGATGGATCTTCTCCAAGTTTGTACTGGGCGACCACTTTTTCTTCTTCCTTGGGGATTCCACTCTAGGGCAATCTTTGCAATACTGGAATTATTTTTTCTGAGTGTGTGACCAATCCAACCCCACTTTCTGGACTTTGTTTGATGGTCTACCCTTTTTTGTTGCGTCAGGAGTAGTAGATCTTCGTTTCTGATTATGTTAGGCCAGAAAATACGAACAATTCGTCGTAGACATTTATTAATAAAGACTTGCAGTTTATCTGTAAGGGTTTTTGTCACTTTCCAGGTTTCACATCCGTAGGGTAGAACAGACATGACATTTGACTGGAATATGCGGATCTTTGTCCTTGTAATATACTCGCCAGATCTCCAAACAGGGTTGAGCATGCTGAATGCTTGTTGAGCTTTTCGTATCCTCATACGAATATCGTCTTCTGTACCTCTGTTTTCCACATTTTCAATCTGCATGTTGTTGATAGTAAATAGCGTGTTGTTTCTTGCATTTACTTTCATGGATTTGGTTTTACTAATATTGATTTTTAAACCTACTTTATTGGCTTCAGTGGACAATGTTTCCAATTGATCAGCCACATCTTGGACCTCTGTCCTAACAGGCAGATATCGTCGGTGTATTCCAGATCGCTTGGAGATCGGCAACGGTGTACTAAGCAGATAAAAGTAAATTTATTTTTCTCCTACTAAAATCCCAAATATTGCGATTAGTAGCGAAAAATAATTTACGGTTTGTTTACATAACATGTGAATTTAAAAATTTGATATACGGTAATACCGCAGTAAAAACTAGTGTTTGAAGTGATAAGAGTAAGGTTATTTACAATATACAAAGACAACAGTCATACCGGTGGAACTCGGGCCGTTAGTTTTGGGACGTTGCCAAAGTTAAAAATAGTTCTGCAAACTGAGGACTGATATTAACTGGATTTTTGAGCGGTTGAAGCGAATCTAGTTCCTTTCGCGGTCCTTAGAAACAGATATGATGCACACGGACAGTGATGATAACGCGTCAGAAGGCAAGAAGAGAAAAGATAGAGGGTTAACTTCACCTTTCCTGCAGAGCAAAAAAACTGACAGAACCCCAAGCAAAAGAAAACCAAAAGAAGAAGATTCAGAGGATGTGGACGACGTTATGAACATGTTCAAGAAGATGATGGGGGAACTAAAAGAGGTTGTCGAAATAGAATCTGCAATGAAGCTAAAAACAATATATGTCTGCCGATTATGGCGAAAAATTAAGGTAATGGAGAAAAGATCTTCATCAACGATGACCTGGCCGAAAAAGAAAGACACATGAGGCAGGAAATTGTAAATAAAGGCAAGGAATTAAGAGCTGAAGGTAAAAATATGAAGATAGGGTACAAAAAAACTAACCGTGGATGTCATAAAATGGGAATGGGCCGGAAGTGGTACTTTCAAACGAGAAAATTCTAGAAATATGGACCCAAAAAACGGCATATAGTAGTGGAAAAAGAAAAAGATGGCCCATTATGCCAACGGACCCTAGCGATGAACAGGAAAATTAGTTTGAACATAAATAGCAAAATAAAAAATAAAAATATGTACCTAAATATTGCGACACGGAATGTACGAGGAGTATACGAGGAGGGAGCATTAATTAACCTAATAGAAGAACTTAAAAAATCTAAAATACACATCATAGCAATACAGGAAACACTTCTAACTGGAAACAACATTGAAAAGATTAGCCCATACACGTTTTATACAAGTGGAGGCGATAATAGGAATTTTGGAGTGGGTTTTCTGGTACCTGAAGACGTGGAGCAGGTAAAATGATTCGTAGCAAAATCTGACAGAATGTGTGCAATTAGAATTAAAGGAAAAGAGAACATGATATCGCTGATAAATATACATGCTTCAACAGAAGAAAAATGAGTAGAAGTGAAAGATGAATTTTATGAAAAATTAGAGTCATTGTCTGAAGAAATGCACAGACAAGATATTAAAATTATTATAGGCGACGCCAATGCAAAGGTCGGAAGAGAAGATATATATAAAAACATAACAGGGGGTGAAAGTAAACATTTGAATACAAATGATAGTGGCCAAAGATTGATTACATTCGCAATTGAAAACAGGATGAAAATAATAAGTACGCATTTCAGGAGAAAAAGTATATATATAAAGGAACGTGGAAAATTCCGGGATCGAATGAAACTAATCAAATAGACCACATCTTAATACAAGAAAAAATCCATCATTACATTTATATGAAATTATTTTAAAACGAGAATTATTATAAAAATTTAAACAGATAATGCAATGTTGTTATTAATCAGATGACATTTATGACATTTATTAAATTTTGACAATCGTTACGGACAGTGGCGGCTTTTGGGAGTAGGCAGGATAGGCTGGGCTTACCCAATAATTTTAAGAGCTTTAAAATTGAAAAACATATATTTAAAAATTATGTTAATGCATGTAAATAACTTTTAAATGTACTAAATCACTCAATACATTAGCGTCCGTTAAAACAACTAAGTTATTATATTACCACAGAAAGTATCGAATCGTATTAAGGCATTTTAAATATCATTAATAGGCCCGATCGGAACTGGCCGATCCAGCTCACATAAAGATCCCCGTACAAAAAGCGTTTGAAGTTACGCAGCTTGCCGGACAACGATTTATATTGTCGTGTTTATGCTTGCTGTAACATATTTTTAAACAAACAACACAATTGCAAACAACTGCACGGTTGCCCAAATAAATTTTAAAAAATTCGTAAAATTCGAAGAAAAAAAAATCACATTTGCGTGATTTCTATATTGCCTGATTATATGCAACTTATATATGTGAGATTGTTTTATAACTGATACATAAAAATGAGTTTTTATGACGCTTTACCAGGTTGCAGTAATAGTAATGTTGATAGTGAGTGTTTGGACATTGTTGTTTCACTATTGGAATCGCCATTATCTAGAACTGAAATTGATAGAAAAAAAATTATTATGAATGAAAGGCCTACTCCAACATTGCGTATTAACCAAAAAGATGGGAAAAAGATGCGTACTTTTAATTGCTCTTGGTATGATGTCTACAAATGGTTGTCTGGAAGTATCACGAAAAATAGACTATATTGTTGGCCGTGTTTGTTATTTTCTAATAAGAAATGTGTATAGAATTGTGAATGATATTATGATTTAAAAAATATGTCTGCCTCCTTAAAAAAACATTCCAGTTAATTTCCTGTCCTTTAAGGATGTACAGAAGAGGGCGTTTAGTGTTCGCGATTTGCTAGATGAAAAATCAAAAATCGCAAAAATTAGATACAACGCAGAAGTTAAAATGAACAGAGAAATCATTAAAAAATTAGTTAGGGGGGGGGGTCATGACCCCGTGACCCCTCCCTCTGGATCCGTCACTGATTACACATAGCTATGTAATTTGCTGGCTTGGCCTACCCAAAATTTTACCACACCAGCCGCCACTGGTTACGGATCGAATCTTTTAGAAACAGATATTCTTCTAATTTTTTATTTCTCATTTAATGTAGGGAGAGGCTTGTACCTTGGGCAGGATTTTTTTTAAACAGGTATTACAAATACAATATTGAAATTATATTTTTAAAATTTACACTGGGGTAGGTATAAACTATTGTAGTATGTAAAATAAAAATAACAACTGACTACATGAGTTGGTTTTCTTAAAAGAAAAAAAATTCCTGAACGCCTACAATTTGCCCAAGGTACAATACGTATTATACCTTAGGCCACCAAAGGTTGTACCCTGGGCCACTGGTAAACATAATTACCAAAACTTTTATTTTAATAATTAACAGACACATTTAAAGTTACATAGGAACAAAATCCTTTTAATACATTATGTTTTATTAAGTTTTGTTTAGAATAAGGACCATTTTAAGCAAAATGAGTTACCAATAATATAAATCAATGATTTATTATTAGTAAACATAAGAACAAACAATTTAAATAACGTAAACTTTACTCAAACAAATACTTTTCAAAATCCAAGTTAAAAGTATAAATATTCTGTTGACGTTTTGAGGATCCATCTTTCTTGGGAACTTCCACGACGCTTTCAAGGATGTCTTCCTTTTCGATTTCATCTGCCTTTATATCAATTAGGCAGAAGTTTTCAGATAAGCGGATTCTCTTCAGGTAATTAACCATTATTGTTGGAGTTAAAGATATTATTTTAGCAGCATAAAATCTTACGATCCTCTTTACGAAATCCTTACCTTGTCCTTACGAAAAAAATAATGAGACATTGTGTTTGTTGAAGCTGGTTCCGCGAGATAGGCTAGTGGCTTGTGGCTTGTGGCTTTCTTAAACTAAGTTGCTTATGGCGACTCATAAAGTCAAGGAACCACTGTTTTCCGGCACGATAATTATTATTTCAGGACGGCGGGACTAGCTTATTGTTGGCTTTAGCGTATTCAAATGCTAAAGTTTGCAAAGAGCGACGTGAAAGTCCATAATTCATATGACTCTTCTTCTTAAAGTGCCTATCCGTTCCGGATGTTGGCGATCATCACGGCTATCTTTACTTTGTTTATTGCAGAGCGGAACAGTTCAGTGGTAGTCGTGTTATACCACTTCCGTAAATTTTGAAGCCAGGAAATGCGTCTTCTTCCCGGTCCTCTCTTACCATTTACCTTCCCTTGGAGAATCAGCTGGAGAAGGCCGTAACGTTCTTGATTTCTCATTACATGTTCTAGATATTCCAACTTTTTAGTTTTGACGGTCATGAGAATTTCACATTCTTTCCCCATTCTACGCACGACCTCCACATTAGTAATTCTGTCAACCCAGGATATACGTAAGATGCGCCTATAACCCCACATGTCGAAAGCTTCGAGCCGATTCATAGATGCAACAGTCAGTGTCCACGCTTCCATTCCTTAGAGCAGAACTGTGAATATGTAGCAGTTCAATAGACGGCATTTTGTTTTTAATGATATGTCTCGACTGTTGAAAATGGTTCTCATTCTAACGAATGCTGCTTTTGCTTTTATTATTCGCTGTTTAATTTCTGTTGAGTGGTCCCATTGGCTATTTAAATTGGTGCCTAGATATGTATATTGCTCGACTCTTTCGATATTCTGTTGGTTGATTGTAAGTTGAGCGTTTAGTATTGGTTTTTTACTTGGTTTTTAATGATATGTCTCGACTGTTGAAAATGGTTCTCATTCTAACGAATGCTGCTTTTGCTTTTATTATTCGCTGTTTAATTTCTGTTGAGTGGTCCCATTGGCTATTTAAATTGGTGCCTAGATATGTATGTTGCTCGACTCTTTCGATATTCTGTTGGTTGATTGTAAGTTGAGCGTTTAGTATTGGTTTTTTACTAATTGTCATAAATTTGGTTTTCTTTATGTTAAGAGCTAGTCCGTATCTGTTGCTGACTTCTGTTATGCGATTTGTTAATATCTGTAAGTCATTCAGATTATCGGCAAAAACTATAGTGTCATCTGCATATCTAATGTTATTCAACCATTCACCGTTTATTCGTATTCCTTTCGCACAACCGTCTAAAGCTTCCTTAAATACCCATTCAGAATAAATATTGAACAACAATGGAGACAAAATACAGCCCTGTCGTACTCCACGTTCTATTGCAATTTTATCACTTAACTGGTCTTCTAGTTTGATTTTGGCCGTTTGATTGTAATAAATGTTTCTGATAATTCTAAGATCTTTGTTGTCAATTCCAATTTCTTGCATTAGAGTCATTAATTTGTCATGTTTTACTCTGTCAAATGCCTTCTGGTAATCTAGAAAGCATACGTATATGTCACAATTCACATCCCTGCATCTCTGAAATAGCACCTGTATAGCAAAAAGGGCCTCCCGTGTTCCCAGAGCATCACGAAATCCGAATTGTGTTCTTGTTAGTTGTTCCTCACATTTTGTATATATTCTTTTGTGAATGACCTTTAGAAATGTTTTAAGTAAATGGCTCATAAGGCTTATAATTCTATAGTCTTCGCACTTTCTCGCATTGGGTTTTTTTGGAAGATAAAAGTTGACACTAACCATTTTTGGGGAATTATGCCTGTATCATATATATTGTTAAATATATTTGTCAACCATTTTATGCCATCGTAGTCCATAAGTTTTAAGAATGCTGAGTGAAAATTATCAGGGCCTACTGATATGACTCGCTTGAGTTAAATACTGACATAAGTCGTTCTCCTCATCCGTGCAAAATACTTTTCGGACTGCGCAAGCACCATAAAAGAGGAAATTGTTGGGACCACGGACCAAAAATCTTTGAAATATGGTCCGTGACACATGGAATGCCTTTGCAGCTAATCGGGCCGATATTTGCTTTTCTTGAATTGCATTGTATGCTTTTAATAGGTTTTTATGATCTGTCGGAGCTCTTTTTACGCCGGTTTTGCTTCTAGGCATCTGTAAAGAAAAAATAATTGTTTTTACCTCTTTTTATTTATCCACCTACAAGACATTGTATCTTGGGCCGCGGACCAACGTACAAGACCTGATAGTGGTCCAAGGTACAAGACTCAGCCGAAAAGAAAACGAATATGAATTTAACCTAAAAAAACTGTTTTGTTATATTTCTCACTATGTTGTTTAAGTACCTGTTAGAATAAGCATACACACCCTGTGATTTAATTTACCATATCTGTTAACACAAAAATTAAAAAAGAAAATTATCTATCCTATAAATACTTACTTTTCACAAAATAATTCACTATATTTTTAAGACAGCCGCAAATGATTTCTGGTGACGTTCAACAACCAACCACAGAATGACGACGATTGTAAAAGAGCTTGACATAAGAAACAGAGAGAGTTCGCACGCCAAATTAAAAAAAAATGGGGTGGCTCATGGTACAAGCTGGCCCAAGGTACAAGCCTCTCCCCTATGTATTTTGTTAGTTATTTTTCATTCAGTTTTTAATTTAAACCTGCTTTGAGGAAATATATGATGACTAGAAATGAATTTATAGAGAGTAGTGAATCGATGTCAAGAACCGCTATTCTATGACGCTTCCCGTGACGACGCCTTCTAGTAGCGCTAGTTTAGTGACGCTCTCCTCAGCATTTTACTGTAGAGAAAAAAAGTAATACAACGCCAGTACAGAAACTTCTCTTTCAAACAATTACAAGCAGACTGACATGAAAATCGAAATGAGCACGAAAACGACAAATAATCTAACTACAATGATAAATCAAATACGGACATAAAAAACAGACTTTGTGCAACTTCCGATTAGCGGAATCGTTTCGTTATATCAGGTAAGAGATCGTTATAAATAAATAAGACACGAAAAAAAAGTAACATCACCATGAAAGAAAAAATAACAATTGCCCCTAGAATAATCATATTATGAATCAGTGAAACCAAAAAGAAAGAAGAAGGTACAACAAAGCTAAAAATAGACACGCACACTATATAATTCATTGAAAAGAAAAATAAACGAAAAATTTTTGCAAAAAATTCCAATCCACATCTCACCCTAACAGATGCATCAATCACCGAGAAAGTGTTTTCCACTTAGCAACTCCGTTCCTGTCCGCCAAATTTGTATCCTCATTAAAGTAATAGAATTAAATGAATCTAGGTCTATTTCACTATAGCTTTATTACCCCAGGGAGAGAAGGCATTAAATTCCACTGTTGTCTGAGATAATTCCTCTCAGGGGAGGCTTTACCCGCACCCCTTCACACCCCCTACCTTTTTCAAGCGTTAATCCACACCTCCAGACACTCAGACAAATCTTGCAGTCAACAACATTATTTGGTAGGTATTGATCTGATGATTTGAATAAAAACGTTCTTTCCATAAAACATTTACCAAGATAATTGTTCAAGACTGATTTTATTTTAAGATTTAAATTCATAGAAGTCTAATTAATTTTAAAGAAATAAAATTAATATTAAATTTAAATCAAGAAAAGTATGTTAAATTATTATTTAAAACAAAAAGTGAAACACCTAAGCAGCTCTACAAAGTTATAATAAGATAATGATGATACTAAAGAATTATTAGTAAATCTACTGGGCGTCTGTTGAGAAATGCAACAAAAAATAAACCGGAAGATTTATCAAATCAACTTATCGTTGAATAACACGTTGACTGCCATAATATTTAAAAAAAAAGGGTTCCTAAGGCCAACTTACTTTTTTTTTAAAGACCAGTTTTATTTATTATACTAGAAAAGTTCTAGGATGATAAAACTGGATAGAGTGTTTTATTTAAAAAAAAAATTTTTTTTCTCGCGGCCTCAACATATAAAATTTTATCGAATGGCCACGTGCAACAAATGCTGTGTCCAATTGACTCATACACCGAAGCTGTTCTCATTGCTGTTTCAGTCTAGTGTATGCCATGTCGGGAAACTATCGGATCTGTTCCAGTCTTGCTTAGAAGTTTAACTTGTGATAAAAGCTATAAAATCCGTGTTGTTTTTTCAATCAAATAAAATGTCTTCCGAAGAAAAGCAAAATTGGCTGCAACCACTCTTCTTCTTCTTCTTTTTATGTAGACATGACTGCCTGCTTTTCAATGTGCCTCCAGAAACTTGTCGTTCCATCGTTTTCGTGGTCTTTCTACTAATCGTGTTCCTATTGGGGAACCGTCTCTTGCCGTCTTTACCACTCAATTTGTTGTCATTCGGCTTATATGATCGTTCCATTTTACTCTTCTATTTCTTACCCAGTTCTTGATATTCTCCACCTGTTCCATAGTGTCTTACCATCAATGTTTCCAAGTGTTTTCATCTCTGCTGTTTCTAACATATTTTTTGTCCTCTCTGTATCAGGTCGTGTTTCTGCCGCGTATGTCATAATTGGTCTGATGACTGTTTTGTAAATTCTGCCTTTCATTTCTTTCCCGATATTTTTATTTCTCCATATTGTTTCATTCAGACAACCTGCGGCTCTCTTGCTCTATTCACTTGATTTTCCACTTCAGTTTCGAGCTTTCCGTAGCTAGATAATGTGATGCCTAGATATTTAAACTCCATCACTTGTTCTATTATCTGACCTTCCAGCTCCAATCTAGATCTTAGTAAAGTTGCTGTTTTTTTTTTGGGGAAATTAACATGTTAAAATTTCTGGCAGTTATATTAAATTTGTGCAGCAATGTTGTAAATCATCTTCACTTTGAGAGATTAGTAATGCGTCGTCTGCATAGCAGATTATTTTAAGTTGTTTTTCTCCCATTTGGTATCCTTTTTTAGTTCTTACTTCTTTTATTATTTCATCCATGATCAGGTTGAACAATAGCCAATAGCTTCCATTGCCAGCTTCAATAGGGTCGGTTAGTTCTTCTTCTACTTTTACTTTTATTGTGTTGTTTTGGTAGATATTTTCGATTGTTTTGATTATTCCTAGAGGTATCTCTTTCGCGTAAAATAAGTGGATAATGTTCTTTAATGTAACCAGGTCAAATGCCTTGTTAACGTCAGCGAAACATACAGTTCCTGGCCATATTATTATCACCACCTATGATTTTTTACAAAAATCGACTTCTTCACAACTTTTTGTTTAGAAATTTATTTTGAAATTCAATTTTTATATAAAATGCTTTAATTATAATATATTTATTAATAAACAGCAATAAAACATTAGAAGATTACATATTTATATAATTTTAAATATTTTGTTGAACCCCCTTTGGCTTTGATTACCGCTTGTACCCGTCTTGGCATACTTTCAATGCAGCTAAAGGCACTTTGCTTCAGTTTTTCGTTGTGGTTCCAATGATATATTAGTTTTTCAATTAAAACAATTTTGTTTGTGACTTTTTCTTTGGAAATTTCCTTTTTAAGAAGTTCCTAAACATTTTCTATGAGATTAAGGTCAGGAGAATTTCCCGGACAGTCCAAGAGAGGAATACCATTCTCAACCAGGAATTTTTTCACTGATTTTGCAGTATGACATGGTGCTCCATCTTGCATAAATATGCATTCCTCATTAGGAAACCATTCATGTACTTGAGATATCAGTCTATTCTGTAATATTGATATGTATTGATCTTGTCGCATTATCCCCTTAACTATTTGAAGTCTACCAAGTCCCTTGCCGCTAATGGTAGACCACACCATTATTTTTGTTGGATGTTTTACAGTTTTAACAGTTTTAATAACACATTCAGTTAAATACTTTTTTTCTGGTCTTCGTTTAATATATTGAGCTTTATTGGTTAATATTTCAAAGGTACTTTCGTCACTGAAGCAAACCTGTCAAAAATGAAAAATTTTAGTTTAATCATGTTTTACAAACTATAAAAATGCCAAACCTTTTTTGACTATTCTACAGTAAAGTTCTCGTATTTTTTGCCCAAGCTAGTCTTTTTTTCTTTATATTTTCTGTAAGAAGAGGCTTTTTAGCTGGACGTAGGCTTTTGAACTACAACTCCATTAATTTTCCACCTTCGACAAACTTTTCTGTAATTGTTTTATTTGTTTGTAATCTATCCTTCTTTATAATCTTGACTAAATTTCGCGCCCCAAGTGGTGTAATAACTTGTTTTCTGCCACATTTACCTTTACGTTTCGGTGTTAAGGTCACATCATTCTGCAATTTTCGTGCAATAGTTGCCACAGATGTCTTGGAAACTTGGATTTTGGAAGCAATTTGGCGTTGGGAAAGATTTACATGCATTAAAAGTACTTTAATTTCACCAATTTTTTTAGGTGAAAGATCTTTTTCTTCTCCATGTCTAAAACAAGGGAAAATTGAAACCCCATTTTAAAAACAACTATTTTAACAAAAAAACCTCAAATTTAAAACAATAGAGTATTAAGTTATAATAATAATATTCAGAAAACTTACCAATTGGTAAAAAATTAAAATAACACGTCTTTTAAACGCTGCTTGCGGTCCAGAGTAAACGGTAGCACAACTGAAAATGCGCGCTTTTTCACTAACCTTAGACCTTGACTCGAGAAATGTTTACACTCTTATAAAATATTTGATGAATAAGGTACTTGAAATGTTAACATTCATATTAAACCATAATTAAACTCAATTCGGCATATATTTACTCTAAAATAAAAATCTTAAATAAAAATTTATTGAATACGATGTGTGGTCATAATAATATTGCTTTAACGGCGGTACAAGAAGCGGGAAACGTCATAGATATGAAGTTTCAAAAGCAAGTCGGGCAAATAACTTCCGGAGAAAGGTGCACTTTGGTAACTTTGTGTGGATCAATTAATGCAAATGGTAATACTGTTCCGCCTCTTTTAACTTTTCCGCGGAAATTCTTTAAAGAGCATTTGCTTAAAGTAGCTCCAAATGGAAGCATTGGAGCAGCATCATCTTCTGGGTAGATTACAACAGAAATATATGTGCAATGGTTAAAAAATTTTATATCCCACACAATTGGAGCAATAAAGCTGGCAAAAAACCATGTAATTTTGATTACTCTTCCGCCACATAAAAGCCATAAGCTTCAACCTTTAGACATAACCGTTTATGATGGGCTTAAAAGTCATTACAATCCTGCATGTAAAACTTAGCTTATAAATCATTTCGGTCAGCGCATTACAATAAATGATCTAGCAGAAATCTTAGGTCAGGTTTACCACTTAGCATTTTCTTCCAAAAATTGTGTCTCTGGATTTAGAAAGACGGGCATATTTCCCTAAACGATCTTATTTTCGATCACAGTGACTCTATTCCTTCGACTGTAACCGACATTCCTTTAAATAACGACTCTTTAATGCAGAAAAAGTAGTAGTATATAGCAGAGTCCCCTGAGGACGAATCTTTAAATTTAGAACGACAACCGTCTACCATCAAATCAGAAAATACGCCCCTAAGCAGTTTATGAGCACGGAAGTCTTTATACCTTTCCCAAAATCAGAAAAATTAGAAAACATACAGAAAAGAAAAATCAGATCTACCCAAGTATTGACAAGTACGTCGATTTACAAAAATATTGAAAAAGAACAAAATAAAAAGAGAGCCAGAAAACATACTCTTCAAAAATCAGTGACTACAAAGAGAAGAATTAATTAATCCCAATAGCACAAAACAAAGCGAAAATATTTTAGCCAGTAGCAGGAGCTCAGAAGATTTAGATTCAAGCATTTTGGAGCTTACTGACTCTGATGAAACAGATTGGACTGAAAACGAACAACCAATGGAAGAAGTTGATGTCGCAAGTCTTGTTTAATTTGCGACAAAAAAACGTTTAAAATATTTTGTGGTAAAAGTAACAAAGAATGAAAAGGATAGAAACGAATTTCGTGTTAACTTTTTGAGACATCGTAAAGATAATAAATTCACCTATAAATATGTCCAAGATGAATCTGTTGTATCTGAAAGTGACATTGTAATGCATCTTCCAATACCCATCACTTCAGGAGGAACTGCAAGAACACAAAGTGTTCATTATTTCTCAGTTGATTTTTTCTCCTTTAGTGTATATTAGGTACATAAATGTTTTATTTTGTTTATTTTTTTTATTAAAAAAATGTTACGTTTTTTATAAAAATTCTTTAGTTTATCTTATTTATGGTTCTAGGCTTAATATTTTTAAAAATGCCTAAATAAAAGTGTTATATTTGTTCTGTAACTTACAGATTTGTTTTAATAAATATTTTTTAACATTTTTGGCAGTAAATTAAGTTTACTTAAAATATCTAAGCAGTGACCACTGTAGGGCTACTGGGATGGCCTCTCTTGAATCCCAAGATTCTACAGTGGCCACTTTTACATTTTTTTTAAATCGCTTCAAAAAAATTTAGGTATATTTTTTGATTTGTCTTTTACGAAATATTTGTTTTTATGATATTTTAGATCATAAAATTTTATAAAGTACTTATATAAAATTTATGGCCTGAAAGAAGATATCGACAGATTTCAAACAGGTCTTGTTTGAGCGAATCCAACGCTGAAGACCCACACAAAATAATACACTCTAACCCGTTAGGGATAGAAAATACAACCTACCGCACATAAAAGGACAAACAAAAAGAAAAAGCGAAAGAAAAGCTTTATGGCCACCTCATACGACATAAAGACAGAAATCTCGATGCAATTCCCATAGTTCCCTAAGATTCTAAATAGAAGTCATTAGTGAATTTGTTCGTTTAACATCCCACTTACCCCTTTTTAATACCAATAAATCGACTCTCTTCTGGGTGTAGTAAAAAAAGTATTAACTATAAACACTAATAACAACGTAGCTGGGGCTTGTTTTATCTATTGTCTAAATTAATATAAATCTTGAATAAAAAAACAAAACTTTATTTTTACGCCCCGTATATGGGTAAAACGTTAACATTTCTCAGTAAACATTTGTTCAGTAATTCCTTAGAAAACATCAATATATATAAGTTGCTTACAGCTTTACATTTTACATAGTTTACGTATCTATTTTTGCAATTTATTTTTTTTTTATTTATATATTAATATAATTATTTTATTTATTAACTTTTTTTAATTATCTTTAAAATTAAAATTTTCATTCTCGATTAATAGTTGTATTATTCTTATAATTTATTTGTATTGTTTTTCCTTATTTTCAAAAATAGAAATTTTCGTATTGCACAACCAGTTTTATTATGTATATTTGTATCATTAACATTAATTATGTTGTCTACAATTTTCTAATAAGTAGTACGCGGTTGTTTCAATAAATTTCTAAAACTCAAACTAAACGACTAACTTATGAGTTTCTTCAAAATTTAAGAAAACACCTTAATTTTTATTGGGGGGAAGACGAATTTTCATACAAAATTCTTGCCCTCAAATGTAACCCCCTACTGCCCCGCATTAACCACTAACTTTGAAGATAATTTTGGATTTAACTAATTTATTGGTTGAATGCCAGTAATAACAAGAAAAACATAAAATTTCACCAAATTATATATAATTTAGCTCTCCAGGCCTAGAAGGCCCATGGCTTGGGTTACTATTCTTTTCCATTCTTTTCTGTTTGTTGCTTTATTTTTCCAGTTTGGTATTTTAAGTTTTTCTATGTCTTTTTCAACATCCTTCTTCCACCTGGTTTTCGGTCTGCGTTTCTTCCTTTTCCCTCCTATTCCTCCCATTAGCATTCTTTTTGGCAGTCTCGTGTTTTCCATCCTTTGGATGTGTCCCAACCATCTCAGTCTGTGTGACTTTATGACCCCTACGATATTCGGCTCTCCGTACATCTCCTCTAATTCCATATTTGGTCTTTTTATCCATATACCATTCCATAATTTACCTCCAAATATTTTCCTGAGGACTTTTCTTTCCCAGACTTGCAGCAAGACTTGCTCGGATTTGTTCATTGTCCATGTTTCACTGGCATATAATACAATAGGTCTTATTACTGTCTTATATATTCTTATCGTAGCCCTTCTAGATATGTTTTTGCTTCTTAATAAATTGTTTAGTGCAAAAATACAACGGTTACCGGCCATAATTCTCGCTTGGATTTCTTCCTTCATATTTGGTCTTCTCGTGAATGTCGCTCCTAAATACTGGAATATTTCTACTTCTTCGAATTTATATGTTTTTTCATCTGTTATTACTGTCAGATATTGTTCTTGTAGGTAATCTCTTTCTGTCCATTCCATATATTTGGTCTTTTCTTCATTTATGTACATCCCTTTCTTTCTTGCTTTCAATTCTAATTTTTTTATTATTTCTTTTAATTCTTGCTTACTTCTGGCTATCAGTACAATGTCGTCAGCGAATGCTAAGCATTGGTGTTTTCTTTGATATATAAGTCCTGACCTGTTGATTCCAGCTTCTCTGATGGTAACTTCGAGGACGATACTGAACAACAGCGATGACAGTGGGTCTCCTTGTCGCACCCCCTCACTGACCTCAAACTTATCTGTTTCTTCGCCATTTATTTTAACCCTATTCTCTGTTTTTCGGAGTGTCACTTTTACCATTCTTATCAGTTTTTCACTAATTCCCATTTCACGTAGTGCTTTGTATATTTCTTTGCGCTTTATCCTATCGAACGCTTGTTTAAAGTCGATGAATAGGGCCATTGTAGGTTGTCCATATTCGTAGCTTTCTGCTTGTATTTCACGCAGTAGGAAAATTTGATCCACTGTGCTGCGCCCTCTTCTGAATCCACATTGATATTCCCCTATGTCATTATCTATATTTTGAGATAGCTTATCTTTTATATATACTGCAAGTATTTTATATGCAACATTTAGTAGGGCTATTCCCCTGTAATTGTGGCATAAACTTTTGTCGCCTTTTTTGTGAAAAGGGCACAGTGTCGCTTCGGTCCATTCCTTCGGTAATTTTTCTTGTTCCCATATGTCTTTTAGCAACTTTTCCAAATGCTTAATTAGTACTGGTCCTCCATATTTAAACATTTCAGCTGTTACTTCATCTCTTCCTGGGCTCTTATTATTCTTTAGTTTCTCTATTATTTCTTTTATTTCTTTTTCGTTAGGCGATCTTTCCTCTATTCGTTCTTGATCGACATTTTCCTTCACTTCTTCTTCCTCTTCATATTCTGTTGTGGGAATTTCATTTAAAAGTTCTTCAAAGTATTCTTTCCATCTGCTCAATATTTCTTCGTCACTTACTAAATTTCTTCTATTTTTGTTTTTGTAGTGTAGTTTCACCAAATTAACCAATTAAATGTTCTTAGAGACCTCCAATACTATAACTCAATCAACCTGCAAATCAATATCAACACATCACTGTGTTGAAGATAATTTTTTTTCTTTTTGTGAAAATATCAGTTTTTCATATGATTTTTTTTTAAGATTTTTTTAAGCCCTTCTCTCTATTCGGATTGCCGAATATAGATCTCTCCTAATTCTCGCCATTCATCTCTGTTGTTTGTAAGACGTTTCCACATTGGTCCTGCAGTTCTTTTAATATCGTCACTCCAGCGCATTTGCGGTCTTCCTCGTGGTCTTTTGGCTTCATATGGCCGCCAATTCCTGATTTCTATATTCCATCGGCCATCCTTAAGACGTTCGATATGTCCAGCCGATTTCCATTTCAGTTTAGCTGCCTGTTCGACAGCATCTTTTACTTTTGTTCTATTACGAATGTCTTCATTGGATTTATGGTCTTTATTGGAATAAAAATAGTTATAACATTGATCAGAAATGGAAAAATATAAAAGTAGCAATCATTAAAACAGCAAATGAAAACTTTAAACCAAAGAAAAGAAAACATAAAGACTGGATGACTGAAGAAATAGTACTATTAATGAATGCAAGAAAATCATTCAAAACAAAAAATCCAATTAAATATAATGAAACTGATCGATTAATTAAAAGAGAATAAAAGAAGCTAAAGAGAAACGTTACATGAGCAGTGCCAAGAACTAGAAGAAATTGAGAAAAAATATGACTTTTTAACGTGCATAAAAGAATTAGAGAATTAACAGGAATGAGAAAAACACTTCAAACTAGACAACTAAGAGATGAAAGTGGTGCACTTATAATAGATATAAATCAAAAATGCAGGGATGGACACAATATATGGCACAACTTTTTGAAGACAAAGAGAGAACAGAAGCACCAAAAGAATTTAAGGATGATACTGTGCCTAACATTATACGAGAAGAAATTGAATATGCAATGAAACAAGCTAAAGGTGGTAAATCTCCCGGGCCTGATGAAGTTCCTATCGAATTACTCAAAATTGTGAATACTAAATCTATTGATTTTCTTTTGGATTTATTCAATACCATATATAGAACAGGTATAATACCTAAAGAATGGCTCCAATCAACATTCATACTGCTACCCAAGAAAGCCAATGCAAAGGGGTGCAATGAACATCGCACCATAGCCTTAATGAGTCATGTCTTGAAATTGTTTTTAAAAGTAATTCACAATAGAATACATAGGAAATTAGATGAAGGCATAAGTAATACACAACTGGGATTTAGGAAAGGACTGGAAACACGAGATGCACTGTTTGTAGTAAGTGTTCTTTCGCAGAGATGCGAAAGGAAGTATATGCCTGTTTCATTGATTTTGAGAAGGCATTTGATACAGTGCAGCATAATCGGCTTAAAGAAATTTTATTAAATAAAAACATAGACAGTAGAGATATTAGAATCATATGTAACCTCTATTGGAACCAAACAGCAAAAGTGAAAGTTTAAAATAAACTGACCGAGAATATCCAGATTCGCTGTGGGGTCCGCCAAGGGTGTATTTTATCACCCTTGTTATTCAATTTATACAGTGAAGCCATCTCAGAATTACCGCTTGCCGAGGTCAGTGAGGGCCTTATAATAAACAGTGAGCCACTTAATAACATAAGATATGCTGACGACACCGTTCTTCTAGGAACACTAGAAGAACTTTAACCATCCATCCATCCAATGGCGCTACAGCCCAAATCGGGCCTTGGCCTCCTTCAACAGGCTTCTCCAACCATCTCTATTTACCGCTGTTCTTTTCCATGAACGCGTTCCCAGGCAGTTCCTGGCATCCTCATCGACTTCATCTTCCCATCTCTTTTTAGGTCCTCCAACAGGTCTTTTTCCCTGCACTCTTGCATTTAATAACTTTCTGGGGATTCTATTCTGGGGAGAATAGAAGAACTTTAACACCTTGCTGAAAAACTAAATATATATTGCAACGATTATGGACTAAAAATAAATTTGAAGAAAACCAAGTTCATGGTATTTACAAAAGCACAAAACATCAAAGTTAAGCTAGTACTAGATAATACAGAAATTGAACAAATATCTTCGTACAAATACCTTGGAGCATGGATCACAGAAGATACTGATTAGACAAAAGAAATAAGATGCCGAATTGAAATTGCACGGTCAACTTTTAATAGAATGAGAAAACTTTTTTATAATCGCGATATCAATATATCGCGCTCCAAATAAGAATGCTTCGATGTTATATTTTCTCTACCCTTTTGTATGGGGTTGAAGCTTGGACACTTAAAAAATCCAACATTAAAAACCTAGAAGCATTCGAAATGTGGTGTTACCGACGTATTTTAAAAGTATCTTGGATGGATCACAAAACAAACGAACAAGTTCTCGAACAACTAGGAAAACAATGCGAAGTTTTAAATTCCATAAAAATATGGAAATTGGAATACTTGGGGCACATCATGAGAGGTGAAAAATACGAACTACTAAGGAATATAATGCAGGGTAAAATCAAAGGCAGAAGAAGCGTAGGAAGCCTAAAATCTCCGTGAATGCAGTTCAATTGAACTATTCAATCGCGTAACCAATAAAATTATAATTGCCAGAATGATTTCCAATCTCCGATAGGAGCGGAGCTTAAAGAAGAAGAAGAAGACGTTATTGATCTGCTGATCACTGACACATTGGAATCTTTTAGAGGATGAACTGACTTTCCAACAGGACGGGGCACTCCCACATTATGATATACGCGTAAGACAATTTTTAAATCAACGTTTTCCAGAACATTGGATTGGCAGAGTTAGAATACCTAAAATCAAAAATATATGCCACTCCGCCTGCAGATCTTGTAGAATTGCGACAGAGAATTGTGACAGAACGCCGATTATTGACACCGGAGGTATTTGCAAATGTACGAAGAGGCTTTGAAAATAGACTGTTTTATTGTACGGAGGTCAGGAGGTAATTTGATGAACTTTTATGTTTTTTGCTATTACAAATGTTAATAAATGTACAATAAATTGGTTAAATTCAAAATTATCTCCAAAGTTATTCTGTAAATTAAAAAAAAAATAGAGTGTTGTGTAGAGAAAAAAAATTCGTTTTAAATGATGTGCCACTCGACCACACTTGCTATTTAAAAAAAAACTGGTGGTTGATGCGGGGCGTAAGTTACATAAGGGTATTAAGTTATTTCGTTCCCCTCCCAATACTAATTGACCTGTTTTTTTTTTTTTAATTTTTAAGAATTTCTGGGTTTCTGAGATTCTGGAGTGATCAAATTTTCGTTGGAATACACTATATATATATATATATATATATATATATATATATATATATATATATATATATATATATATATATATATATATACATCTATATATATATATAAATATATAAATATATGTATATATATATAAATTTTTTCCAGAAGGTATTTAACAAACATATGCCACAAACAGATTTTAAACAGGTATTATTTGAGCGAATCCAACGCTCCTCAATTCCATACCACCCTTTCACCCTTTTACGACCTGCTAATTTGCCTACGAGGCTTTTGTCTTTAAATAATTAATTACTTTTCTTAATTAGAGTACCTTGACATTAAGATGTTTTCAATTACCCTTAACGAAGTTGCGCAAAATGTTTAAGAGAGAATAATTAGTTAATTGCTGTCTACGGGGTAAATTATTCTTATCCTGGATTTATTTTAGCTTTATACTCTGCCATTAATCACTTTTCTTTGCGAGTGGTTTCTTCGGGGCTAAATAATATTGACAAAGAGGTGCTTAAACAGCCACATGCGTCTTATTTGTACTCCGATGGGTGCTAGTTTGTTTTTTTTTGTATCATTAAATAGAATAGAAATGTTTTGGAAATTATAATACAAAACCAAAGTCCACCTGTATTTCGTTTCTAGCAGAATATTCGTATTAAGTATTGTTTATTTCGAATTAACTAACTCATGACGATATTTTTGTTTCGTTTGAAAACCGGACAACTGAAACCAACTTAAAAATAAGATATATGTACCAAGAAAGTTTAAAACTAAAATAAAATCAATGTTAAAATTTAAGCACTATTAAATTGATATTTATGGGAATGGAATGTAATTGTTGAACTGACTAAAATCCACAGAGGGTTGAAGCGCTAGAGGAACAAGAATTGATATTTATATTTGAACCCAAAATCAAAATCACATTGATGTGGAAAATATATTATTGACAGTCATTGAAAAGATAGAAATCACTGGAAAACTTTTTTTTTATTTTAGTTTGACGGCCTTGGCCGAGCCAATTAGCCAGACAAATTTAAAGACAAACAAACTGGAAAACTTCAGGAGAAAAAAAAATAATATTAGTAAAATCATTTCTAACACCAGTTAGAGCTGTAGTTGTAAATAACCTAAATACGGTTATCGTCATCATCTAGCTTACTGCATGCACTGTTGAACATAGTCCTCCCTCAAAATTACCCATTCTTTTCTGTTCTGATTTGATTGGATCCGGTGTTTGCTCATTCTTTTGTCAGTTCTCGGTCATCATTCAAATATCTTATTCGTCCAGCCTCCACCATTCAATATTATCACAGGATAGTCAAGTTTCACTTTAATTTGGTAATGCGTTCAACGCATATTTCTTTTTTCTGTTTGGCCTCATCCACTCATCCACTATTTGCCCTCCAGTGGGCATCTTATGTCGTCTATACATCTGATGTGAGGCCCGTCTGTACTTATTTCGTCCCTATTGGTGTCGACTCCGCGATTCTCCATGCCAACCTGCTATCATAGTATCTAGTTATCTGGTCGGCACATCGCCGTTTCAGTTTTACCACCTCCTCCACGATTTTCCTGAATTTAGTTGTCCGTATTATTTCGGTATTTTAAATCTTGTCTCTTAGTGATATTCACAAACATATTTCGTTCCATTACTCTTTTTTAGTTTCGTAAAGACCTGATAATAAGTGACATGGTATGTAATACTATACACATATCTTCGATTTTCATTTAAATATGGTGAAACATGTAAAAAACGGTTTCGAACATTACTGTAAACTGCTTTTAGAGCAGAGAAATGGAGGATTAAAGCAAGCGAGGAGAAGGGTGCAGAGTGTTGCTTGCGGCAGGCTTTTGCTCGCACTAGTAGCTTGTGCAGTAACGATCATCATCATCAATGGCATCACAGCTCTTTATGAGCCAAAGAGTTCTTCAGAACAATATTCTATTCGCCCTGTATCTGGCAACTCTTCTCCATACTCTAACTCCAAAATATGTGCCAAATAAATTTTGAGGGCATCAGCCTAAGGAAACGCGAATATCTTAGCAAGATTCTGACAAACAACAAAATTGATGTTGTTACAGTTCAAGACACATACTGCAGACAATCTCCAATTAAAAAGCCGTTGCCAAATCCCTGGATATAGACTAATAGCTTCACTAAACTATGCTTAATATGGTATCACGACTTGTTGTAGAGCAGACATCAAACATTTCAGCACATATCACTCTTACTCGACACAAGAGGTTTTCATTCTTGCTATGAAAGTAGACAAAATAAGTATTGTTAATATAATAGGAGGTTGGACTCAATCAAAGTAACCTTCCCAATACGGTCATTCTTACATGGAGTGCGATCGAGATATGGGAGTGATAAACCAAAAAATTATGGCTGAACTTCCTGAGGATTGGTACACGGAAATTAGATCATGTCCAGTAAAACCAAATCCGTTCGATGTCGTAGAGGTCGATCAATCACTTATAAGAAACTGGTTACTATTCTTGGACAAAATTTACGTAACTAAACCAACATATAAATCAAGACCAATCAGAGAACTCGAAATATTGAAAGATCATCCACGCCTTTTCAAACACCGAGATTCCTATAATGGACAATGGGAGACGTCAATTATACGCAAACCATTTACAAATTCCGATGAGGTACAACTACCCGAGAGCCAGTTTATTTTGCCACCAAAATTATATACAGGTGAGTTTGTTTTAAAAATTTCCTTTCTTTTCTCTTTTTTCATAGAGATGTTTTTTAGAGCTAAGGAAAATTTCTAAGGAAAAATTTAACGATCTGGTCCACTTGAGTCAGTTTTGCACATCTGAAAGGGCTAGATCGTTCTATAGAGGCTTACCTTACAACAAAAACAAAAAAACGTAAACAAAATGAGGAGAAAATAATAAAAGCTAGACAAATGAAGATCAGAAAAAAAATTCTTGTCGTATATTTCGCTTTTTTCCCGTGTTTGTAGTGACTTGTGTTTACATAAAGCAATGTTTCTAAGTTTTGTGTTTTATTTTAAATTCCGTTGATTAAATAATACGTTACAAAATAAGTATGAAGACTACTTAAATAAAGAAGTACGCAAAATATTTAATTGTATGATGATGTTTAGGGTTTGAAAGTTAAAAATTCAATTTTCTCGAATTAACCTCTTTGTGAGATTTCGCCTTTCTTCCGTGTGGTCTTCATATACAAACCGCCGAATGCTGGATGACGACTAAACGTGCTCCCTACGGTGGAGACTTTAACAGTCACCACCCTGCATGGGGATATAACCAGTGCAACCAACAATGAGAATAATTTGCCGAATGGGCCGAGTTTCATTATCTCAGACTTTTACATGATGTACAACAAAAACCCACCTTCCACTCTGTAAGATGTCAAAAGAGCTACAATCCCGATCTTACATTTATATAAGAACAGCTTTAAGAACGCAACAAGGGAAGTTCTCGATAACTTTACTAAATCCCGACATAGACTAATAATTCCAACTATGGACACCACCATCTCCATTATAAACTCAATGGGAAGGCTTTCAACCCCAACTAGAAAGTAATATTAGACATATTAAGCCAGAGGTGGAAAATTATGAAAGATTCACGTCACTAGTGATTAGCTGCGCCAAAAAGCACATTCCACGTGGAGTTAAATCTTACATCTAATGCTGGAATGATGACGGTGATGAACTACTTATTCAGTATGAGATCCGGACGTTTTTTAACAACTCTTAGAAACCCTAAATTCTTAAGGAACTAGATTCTGGCCTAAACAACTCCACAGTAAACTCTACAACCCCAAAATTGGAAGACATAGCCAAACGCATAGTACGTCTCTCAAAACCAGTCATAAAAAATCATAAAAGAGAAGTTCGGTATCAGTTAAGAGAAGCCAAAACTGCACAACAACAAAACCTACCAGTGATGAAGCTCATTGAGCTCAAAGAATTTGCAGAAGCTCTAAAATTAATTTGAATGTCAAAAAGCCACAGGAGTTGGTAATATTTCTCTTGAATTTATACAAAAAACATAAGTCTGAATACCCGTAAATTGGTTATTAAAAATTTTACAATAAATAATGCAGACTAAGTAGAAGGTTTCAAAATCCTTCAAACATAGCATGATCATCGCAATATTAAAACCTGGGAAAGACCAATCGCTCTTTTATGCCTCTGCTACAAGATATTTGAGAGCATAATCCAGAAAAGAGGAGGCACATCTTCATAGATTTTAAGGCAGCGTACGGTACTGTTGACAGACTCCAATTATATTCGGCTATGCTCGAATTTGAAGTACCAAAAGGATTGGTAGAATTAATTAAAAAGACAATTAGAAAAGTTGAATGTAAAGTGCGAGTACAAGGGGATAGTAAACTTAACGGGTACGATATATACCCGCAGTATACAAGTAATGGCATATGCTGATGATATCGTGATCATTGGAAGAACCCGAAATGAAGCAGTTGAAGCTTTCACACGTATTAAAAACGCTGCAGAAAACATTGGACTTCTGATTAACTCCCAGAAAACTAAATATATGCCATCTATATTAGTTGGAACAGGTTTGGAGCAGAGGGTGCTAAGAATCCCTGGAAAAGATCAAGATACTACAAAGAGCGACAAATGCATATTACTTTATACAATGTTAAAGCTCTTATATCAGGCCAGGGTCACTGGTTGACAGCAAAAATAACATATCCAAAGAAATACTACGAATCTTTGAAAAAAAAAGTATTGAGGACTATATATAGCGGAGTTAACGAACAGGGTCTGTGAAGAAGGCGATATAATTTCGAAGTATATAGACTTTTTGTTGCAGATATCGTAAAAACCACCAAAATAAACCGCCTAAACACCGACATAATTAATATATTAATCAAAATAACTCAGTATGGTGGGATAGACACCTAAATATGAAGACAAAAACGCAGATTTATAAAACATTAGTGCGAAGTATTATGACATATGGGGCTGAAAATTGGATCATAAACAAGAAAACCAGCAGTAAGATAGTAGCAACAGAGATGGAATGCCTGCGAAGATGCTGCAGAGTAACAAGAATGGATAGGAGAAGTAATGACGAAATAAAGCAAAGAACATCAATAGAAACAGACATACTAACATATATAGAACAAAAAAGACTAAAGCGGTATGGACATGTAAGAAGAACTAGCGACAGCAGATGGATAAAGAAAATAACCGAATGGAGCCCCATAGGAAGGAGGAAAAGAGGACGACCCCGAAAATCCTGGAGGAACGAAGTAGACGACGCCATGAGTAAAAGAGGACTAAACGATGGAGAATGGAACAACAGAGAGAGATGGAAACGGTTGAGCGAGGGAAGGCAGTGAATACTGTAGAATCCCTAAATATATATATATATATATATATATATATATATATATATATATATATATATATATATATATATCAAAATAACTGTGCCACTTCATTTTTAACTTCAAATATCTCAAAAAATAATGACTTTATCGTTACGAATAAAGTGTATGTTATTTACATAGAAAGTATTGTAGAATCTAAAAATTGCGCTAAGATAGCAATCCCACCAGTGGCGTAGAATTTGGGAAAGATCAACCATTCGTTTTCTCCTGTCGTACGCATCTGGTAATAGACAGAAACGTTTATTTAACACAATTTAGTAGGGTGTACACTTCCTGCCAAGTATGACAAGGATATGTCAATAGTTTTAAAGTACTGGGTACAAATAGTTTTTAAATTTTCACTCAGTAATGAGCTACATTTTATTTAAGTAATACACAAAGTTGAAGGCACAATGTTGAGTAAGTGAAGTCGAAATGATTTAAATAAAGCTTTGGAAGATATCCATATTATATATACAGGGTGGTCCTTAAGTAATTGTACAAAAAGAAACAGTAGGTTCTTCACTTTAAAATATTACGATTTAAGCCAAATTGCTTTATTAAAATGTTGATATTAAGAAAGATACAGGGTGTTAAAGTGCAAAATTAAAATTTTATTTTTCGCTATAACTTTCATGTTTGTAAAAATTTATGCATAAAAATTTACAACTGGGTACTTTTAAATTTGAGAAATTATAATTTGATGCACACTTTGATGTAACTAATAGAGGGCGCCACTTATGCCACATATGTGGTATAAATTTGCACTTAACTTTTTTGCTCTTTAAGTAACCTGTATTTGGGATAAAAAATATTAAAGATACATTATTTTAACAAAAAAAAGGTATACTAATTAATAACTTTAAAACTCAACAGTTTTCGAGATAATCGCATTTTAAAAATCAGCTGCATAATTCTGATCTAAGGCAATTACTCCAGGCAACGAAGAAAAAATAGACAAACACATTAATACTTCTGAATTTTGGTATAAAATACCTTTAACTAGAGTTAATAATTAACAAAATATTAAATAAAATAAATATATCAGCAGGATAATTAATAATAGGATTTGACAAAATAACACAATAATAGAATTTTACATCAAACATTTTACGTTTTATGTTAAATTAAAGTCATAATCAAAAAAATTTGTTTACAAACCAAATTAAGAAATAGTTAAACTAAAGAACATATCTTTTTGTCAAAGTAAGTGTTCGATATGTCCACCATTTTCTTTAATTCATTTGTCAATATATTCCATAAAAGATCGTCTCATATTAAATAGCATAATTGGTTCTAAAGAAGCTGATGCAGTATTTATTTCTTCCAATAGTTGGTTGCGAATGTTTATGGGATTCTTATAGACACGATGTTTTAATGCGCCCCATACACCAAAATCAAGCGGATTAAATTCGGAGCTACGTGGTGGCTATAATGTATAATGGATGAATATATTATTTTGGATACATGTCCAAATCTTATGCTGTATTATGGAACCATATCTTATTTGTCGCAGAAGTAAAATAATGTATTAAACTGTGATGTATCTCGTTCATTGGTTACTTATATACACACGGAATAACCTATCGATGACATTACTTATTTATATGATTACGTTACAGCTTACGAGTAACTATAATTACATCTCGAACAAATGGAATATTATGATTTACTAACGAACTAATATTATGCTGAACTAAATTGCCTGTGTGTTTACTATATTTATAACAATATCGGTTATTAGAACAACGATGATGTTTTTGTAAAAATTCTTTCAGGTTAGATTTGTAGCAAAAGTATTATGAAACAGGACACATATGTGTTATTCAATACCTGTGCTCTAGTTTCTATTTGTCCTAATAACAATGGGTAAACAATTTATGTAATAAACAATAAGTATTCTATTCGGATTTTTTTATGAATTAAATAATTATGTCAATATCTCACCACATTGCCAAGAAATATGACTACCACGACCAATCCAACGATTAGAAAAGTTTTATTTAAGTATGTTCTAACTACCTTCTCTGTAGAATGTGATGGTGTACCATCTTGCATAAACCACATATTTTGGGTTTTTAGCATTTTACAATAGAGAAAAAGTAATACAACGCCATTATAGGAACTTAAGAAGCGATAGCAAAGGGAAATTGTAAACATGATGACGGCCAACATCTGAATACGGACACGGCACCTAAAGAAGAAAATGAAATATCTTTTCTCCAATAAGACATTTAACATTCATAATAAAGCATTTTGTGATGTTACATTATCATCTTTAAGTTGTTTTAATAAGAATACTATGAATTATGCGTATCTACAGGTATTCAGTGCTTTACCGCACAAATATCAAACTAAGAATTATTGTGCAGCTGACTTATAAAATGCATTTATCTCGAAAACGGTTGAATTTTCAGGTTACTAACAAGTATACCTTTTCTTTGTAAAAATAATGTATCTTTAATATTTTTTAACACAAATAGAGCTAACTTAAAAAGCAAAAAAGTTAAGCGCAAATTTATGTCACACATGTGGCATATGTGGCGCCCTCTATTAGTTACATTAAAGTAAGTGTAAAATTATAATTTATCCTACTCAAAAGCATCCAACTGTAAATTTTTGTCCAAAAATATTTTCAATGGTAAAAAATATAGCGAAGAATAAAACTTTAAATTTCTACTTTACCACCCTGTATCTTTCTTAATATCAACATTTTATTAAAGCAAGTTGGCTTAAATCGTAATATTTTAAAGTTCAGAATCTACGGTTTCTGTTTGTACAATTACTTAAGGACCACCCTGTATATGGAACATAGACTTGAAGGTTACCTAAATATAGCGATCCGGAATAAACTAGAAGTGTTTAAAATATTAATTGATAGAAAACTTGACGGTATTAAGTATATCTTGAAGAGATAAAAGACCAAAATTATCAACGACGAAAAAACTAAGAACTTTACAATACCTTTACTACATTGTAGGAGTTCGATATGATCCATTACAAGTAATAATTATTATACAAAAATCAAGATACAATATAGTTTGGAAAGAAGAACATGTTGAATACTAATTGGTTCAAATGTAGGTGTATAAAAAGAACTGTTTACAGCATGCAGCAGTCGAAGAAACCTTAGAGGTAGGACCTAAAGAAGAAGAAATACTAAAATCTACAGCTCTAAGAAATTAACGCACCACCTACAAAAACAAAAAAAAACGATTTATTGGTGTTTTAAATTTAATTGTATTCATTTTTGTATTGCATGTACCATGTATTTGGACTGTTTTTATCAAGTTACTTGTTTTGTTTTTTGAAATTTGTTAATATCGATAAGGGGTTAGTGTCATTTTTAAGTCGTTGTGTGAACTATTGCTATTTATTGCTAACATTTTGCTATTGTTTTATTCAAAATGCAACCCGAATCGAGAAATTTGACTAATGAAGAGTACCTATGCTCAAATAGTGGTTCTGCACGAAGAAGGTAGGAGTTACAGACGCTTAGAGGAATGGTTCGGAGTATACCATACATCGGTCATACGATTAATGAAACGGTAAAGAGAGACCCGTAGTCACTCTAGACGTCCAGGACAAAGTCGACATCTTGTAACAACGCCTGTTCAATACCGTTTCTTACTACTTCTCATCCTAAGCCAACGATTTGTAACAACTAGAAGCTCACAATGCCGACTTGAATATATTCATAATGTTCGAATCAGCTGTGAAACTGTTCGCCAACGCCTCAAGGAAGGTAATTTGGTAAATCGTATACCTGTCAGAAGACCAGCCTTGATCGTAGCTCATCGCAAAGCACGTTTAGAATTTGCACGAAATCGTGTCTATTGGTTGGAGGTTGATTGGAATAGAGTGCTGTTTGCAGATGAGAGTAGATTATGTATTTATAGTTGTGATATACGTATTCGCGTATACACAGTGTAACACGCGAGGAACGACGTTATTCGGTGGAGGGTCGGTTTTGGTCTTGGGTGACGTTTCTTTAACGGGTCGTGCAGACTTGGTGGTGTTAAATAACGGTACCATCTACGGTCATCAATATATCGTTGATGTTCTTCAAGACTATATTGTACCATTTGCTCCTTATATTGGCGAAAATTTTGTTCTGATGCACGATAATGCACGACTACACGTTGTAAATATAGTGGAAAATTATCTAGAGGAAGTTTGAACCGACGTTATGGGATGGCCAGCGAATGGTACCCATCTCCATTCTATAGAGAACGTTTTGGTAGACGTATTCTTCTTCAAGTGCCATCTTTGTTCCGAAGGTTGGCGATCATCAGGGCTATACGTATTTTCGAAACTGCTGACCGAAACAATTCGTTGCTGCTACAGCTACACCATTCCCGTAGATTCTTTAGCCAGGAGTTTCGTCTTCTTCCTATGGACCTTTTTCCTGCTATTTTCACTTGCATAATTATTCGAAGCAGTTCATATCTTTCGCCTCTTGTAATGTGTCCCAAGTATTGCAGTTTTCGTTTTTTGATCGTAAATATGATTTCCTTTTCTTTATTCATTCTTCTCAAGACCTCGACATTTGTGACTCTCTCGGTCCATGATATTCTCAGGATTCTGCGATACATCCACAGTTCAAATGCCTCTAATTTTTTGGTATCAATCTTTTTCAACGTCCATGACTCCATTCCGTAGAACAGCACAGAAAGTACGTAACATCTCATCAGGCGAAGTTTCATTTCAAGGCTCAAATCTCTTCCGCAGAACACTCTCTTCATTTTAGTGAATATGGATCTGGCTTTTTCTATTCTTATTTTGATTTCTGCTAAGCTATCGTTGTCTTCATTACCATTACCATAAATTTAGTTTTCTTTATGTTCAAAGATATATATTCTTCGCTGCAGTCTGCTATCTTATTCACCAATGTCTGTAGCTCTTCAAGTGTTTCTGCGATAAGAACGGTGTCGTCGGCAAATCTCAGATTGTTTAATCTAACACCATTTATTTTAATATCTACGGATTGCTCAGAGAGTGTTCTATTCATTACGTCTTCGGAATAGAGATTAAACAGGGTTGGTGACAGTATACACCCTTGTCTCACACCTCGCTTTATTTCAATTTCTTCAGTGGTATTATTCTCTACTCTCACTACTGCTTTCTGATTGTAGTCCATATTTGCTATTAGACGTATGCGGAATTCTTATAATCAACCAAACACTCTTCAAGAACTGGAACAACGTTTTGTCCAAATTTTGAATAAACTGGATGAGAACACTTCGTTTATTTAGAGTATGAATCGTTGATGCCAAGCTGTTATTAGTAGCAGGGGTAGTAGTAGGCAATTTTTAGAATTAGCGATTTTGTTGTTCATTGTTTTAATATTG
The DNA here is from genome assembly GCF_040954645.1 of Diabrotica undecimpunctata. Taxonomy (NCBI): domain Eukaryota; kingdom Metazoa; phylum Arthropoda; class Insecta; order Coleoptera; family Chrysomelidae; genus Diabrotica; species Diabrotica undecimpunctata. Next base: position 58,817,990 of record NC_092812.1, read on the forward strand.
TGTTAAGTTTATGAATATTAAAAATGGTTAGCGACATCACCAAATCGGTTTGTTTTACAAAGTAAAGTAATATGAAATAAAATGCGTTTCATTTCAGTTAATATTTTCATGTTATATGGTAAGTTTTAAAGTGGTGCGTTAATTTTTTGGAGCAGTATAAAATAAAATGGACGTAGATGGTACTTACATATTTTATGATCGTTTTCTTCACTAACATTGGTATCCTTATTGCAGTCTTCTGTCTTTTCGCAACTTTTTTCACAACTTTTTTCCGAATTAGTTTCGTCGACAGTCTTAACTTCCGAAGAACTAAGGTAAGGGTCCTGAGATTGGATAGACAAATTATTTTTGCACCACTTGGTCTTTTCCGAATCACATGTTTTCTCGGGGACAACACTAGATACATCTGAACTTTCATTACACTTTTCAGTAAAAAAATTTCGTGATGGATTTAGCCGCAAGTCGATCCCGACGGTGGTATTTACAGGCTTTTCTATATCCGAGATCAACCAGTTTTTGGGTTTTTTCACATCATCGCACAGTTCTTTCTCAATTTTTATGAGAGGACTAACGGATGAGTTTTTCACTTCGAACGTCATGTGACAGTGCTCGTTGTTGTTATTTTCGAAAGACTTTGAGACGAATTGTGTTAATTTCTCCATGATTATAAACGATAATCTGAAGTATGTTTTGGAAGAGTCATATGGAACTGAAATCACCATTTGAAATTCAGGGATGGTGGTTACCTAGGCAACTACACAGGGTTGTGAGGGTTGCGGTTACTGCTGTTTCCACCCTTAACTGCGGAAGTTGCCGCTGCTATTGGTCGCGCTTAAATAGGGGGTGGCACTATACATTAAAATCCTGTTTGTGCTATTCCCCCTTTATTTATTATTAGTCGATTGCTCACTCTAAGTGGCTGAAGTTTTTACTACTTGTTTTTCGAGCTGTGTAATTATGTAGATTCCTTTTGAAACATGCGGTCGTAGAAGAATATTAAATATCATTGCATTTAGCTACATTATCGGCTATAAATTTGGAAAGACATTAGAGGTCATATCGGCAAATCGATTCTTGAACAAAAATAAGTATAACTTTGTAAAACATTGAAAAAAAAGTGTGAAGAAATCTTTGTCTACTGGACAGCAACAAACTTGCTTTTCCTATTAAACAAAATTCCCGAAATTTCAAAATATAAAAATTTCATTCAATGAATATACACTGTCCTGCAAAATTAATCGTACACGTGAAATTTCAAAGTTTTCTTCATTTAATTTTTTTGAATTGCTCTGTACATTAATTAAATATACTTATCAAAATATAAGTTTAATACACTCTTGGATTCCACACGACGAAGATGCTCTGATAATACAGCGTCAAACTTAGAAATCATTTCAACTAACTGCAAATAATTTCCATTATTTGGTTCAAATAACTTATTAGATGATCCTCTAAAAGCTAAACATTGTTTAGATAAAAATTTTACAATTGATAATAATCTTTCAACAACAGCGCCCCAATGTTTTTTCTCCATTTCATATAGTTTTTGATGAGCAGAGTCAACTGTTAATCCTTTTTTTAATGCTGTAGATAGTTCAAACAGTTTTTGAGAATATTTTATATGAGCTGCACCGGATTCATGTCTTTTTAAAAGAATAGCTAAATGTTGCCAGTCACTTACCCCATTAATTCCACTAAGTAATTGTCGGCTGCTTTCATCACAACAAAACAGTTTACAAGGTGCACAAAAAACACTATTTAGTGATAATGAATAAAGTAACCACGGGCGATGAATTTGGTCTTGATTAGGTAATGTGCGATAATAATAAGTTTCTGAAAATTTCCTATTATTTGTATCTCTGGGGAAGTTAATTTTTGTAATTTGCTGAGGAAAATTTTCAACAACAAATTGAACTTCACTTGGATTCATATTTGCAGGCCATTTTCCGGGATCATCTGAAACCAAGTATATGCTGGAGCTTCCTACACTGCAATCCAGATTAACTGGAACATTAATTGTTCTGTCTTGGATGGTGGTTTCAGGTTCAGGATTTTTAGAATCAGCACTCGCATTATCGCTATTATTGTCATCCAATCCTCCGCCTCTATCCGCAGGAATATTCAATTGTTTGGTACTTTTTTCTATGGTTTGGACTTCGCTTGAAGTTGAAGGTCCTAAATTTATATCCGAGTCTTCTATATTTTCATGTATGTGCATCAAAAATGATTCCAGTGCACCGCTAAGTTTTTTTTTCTCGTCAGTTTTTGCCTCTTTTATTTTTCTATATTGAAAGCCTGAAAGTCGTTTTCTTTTTCTTTCGGACATTTTGAAATTATCACTTAAGAACGAAGCCGGGCGAATTTAACAAAATAAATCCAAAAACACTTCAAATAAGTTGTCCAAATAATGTTTCTCCAAATAATATGTAACCGTAACGCGTATACGAATAAAATTGCTCTGATCTCGACGTTACTTTGAAATACAGTACCTACTGTGCAAAAGAAACGGGTACACTACTATATTTTACAAACAAAATCGTTTATCAAAAGCGTGTATAAATTCATGGAATTCTCAACTAAGACTGAACATAAGACATAATAACTCATCTATAAACATAACCATAGAAACAATATTATAACAGAAACTTTACAACCACTTGCCTAAATTCTTGTAAAGTATCTACGTGTGAAATCCCAAATAACTGAAGTCCGAAAGCCGCCAGCCGCTTTGAATTAAAAAGTATTCCCGAAACTACTTTATGACTGTACCTGCAAAAGGGCGGCAGTTCATACAATAAATAATATTTTCTGATATTTTTTTTAGATTAGGACGAAAAAAAGAAGTATACATGATAAATGAAACGCATTTGAGTATTATCACGTACTGAATAATTATTATTGTTTGGAGTATTAGAGTTAACAGAATTATCTGAATCATTACTATTTAATTATTTGAATTTATTTTCGTTTTAAAAAAGTATTATCATCAGTGGACTGCTTTTGGCTGCCCCTATTGTTGGTCGCCCGTGTGCGATGCACACTTGGCACACACGGTAGTGGCGGCCCTGATAATAACACTATATTTCGAAACAGACACATTAACACTGAGATGAAGTCAAGAATTTATAAAGTCAGTGTAAGACAAATAATCACATATGCCTCAGAAACAAGACCCGATACAGCCACAACACAAAGGCTACTGAAAATTGCAGAGATGAGAGTACTGAGAAGAATTTATTATTATTATTATTATTAATTACTTAATTTCGTGTTTCTTCTTTTTGTTTGGCTCCTTACTTTCTTTATCTTCACTAAGTACGCGTTTTTTGAGTGGTAGCTGCTTTCTTTTGTTTTTTTTTTATTCTTTTTCTTCCAACTCTTCTTTCATCCGTGTCGAGGTTAACATTTTGGATTTCTGTTTCTTTCTTTTGCTCTGTCTAGATTTAGGTTTAGGTGTTGGATGTAATTCTTCGAATGTCCTGTTCTTAATCTCCACTGTTTTGTTCTTATTATCTGTAGCTTTTTTATCATACACTTCTTTTTTGATTCAATAGCTTTGTTATCGGGAATTGTTTTTGTACACTTATCGATGGAAGTTATTATCCTCGATAGCAGTAGGTGAGTCAGTTATTAAAGTAAGATCTTCCTCTTTAAATACATTCCTATCTATCGGATACGGTCCTGTAATTTTGAAACCATTTATACCGTTTCCAATCGTCGTTACAGTCACCAATGTGAAGGAGACTTTTAATAAATTGGAGGTAGAGGCAAAGAAAACTGGTTTAAGGGTAAACGAAGAGAAAACCAAATACATGTGCATCAACAGACAAAAGGGACGAGGATATAATAGGGCAAAATGTTACAATACACCCATATAACTTGAAAGAGTGGAGAGTTTTAAATATCTCGTAGCAACAATCACTGCAGATAACGATATCGCGGAAGAGATTAAAGGAAGAATTCAGGTATCAAACAGATGTATGCACAACCTCCACAATACTATTAAATCTAAAAGCCTAACACGAACATCAAAGATTAGAATATATAGACCGGTGCTCATGTATGGGTGTGAGACGTGGACCCTGACCAAAGAAACTGAAAGAAAACTTAGATGTTTTGAGAGGAAAATCCTCAGAAGAATCTTTGAGCCTTATCAATACATTAATAGCAACCAATACCGAATGAGAACAAATGCTGAGGTCAAGCAGATGTATAGAGCGAGCGATATAGTCCAAGAGATTAAATACCAACGTCTAAGATGGGCTGGCCATGTCCATAGACTCCCTAATAACCGCCTTGCCAAGTTAATATGGGAGGAAGCCCCCACAGGAAGAAGGCCCTTTAGGACGTCCACGAATGCGATGGAGAGACAATATATGGTCAGATCTAAGAACAATGGGGCTACCCACTGACCCCACTATTATAGACGACCGTTCAAGATGGAAGCAAGTTGTGCAGTCAGCCAAAACCCACCGGTTGTAGTGCTACGAGAAGAATAATTTTTGATTTATATTAATGCTGGATTAAAATTTCCAAGTGAAATATCTAAAGTTAATGTATGATATACCTACGTTTTTCTTCTGTTGGCAACAGTGAAAGTGGTATCTAAAAATTGTACAAAAATAGCTGTGATGGAAACAGATCAGCTAGCGGGGCATTCACATTCCTATTTAAAGTCCCACTTAGTAGGACTACTAGTTGGACAGTCGGCTCCACTCACGCTCCGACTTGCTCTCAAACTAGCGCTCCAACCCAACTTCACTCCTAGCCTGTTTTCACGGTGTTGTACACCGCTCAGCCAAAAATTAAAATGAAGAAAGTGTCAGCATCAACATTGTGCTTCTTATCCTCACCATTTGAAAAGAAAAAAAATGTTGGATGAAGAAATATTAATATGAGGATCATTACAGAAACTAGTATGTCACAAACAGAGACCATTTTTGTAAATATCAATAATTCAGAAATCCCTTTATACTATTCATTACGGAAGTCGTACAGTAGGTACCCAAGGCGAAGCGCTGACTGACAAAAATTTTGATCCGACTATCCGACTCCTCCATTCACGCTCCCTCTCCGTCGCCAGTCGGAAGTTGGACCTCCGAATCGTCCATGAACTTTACTTTTACTTAGCAAATAGCTATTTTTATGAGGCCACATTTTTAAAGATTTAAAGCAATTTTTTATGCTTTAGAATCGAAACTAAAGATTACACTTTTTGCGGTTTATAGTTAGATGCAATTTGGCTAAGATAGATGCTAAAATCTTTGGATGTGCACAATTTTTTAATTATTTTTAAATCTAAATACTTACTAAGAATTATTTCCACATTATACAGAAGATCGTGTTAATTTGCATCTTATTTTGCAATTATATGTCGATTTAGCGGAATTTAAGACAAATAAACAATTGGACTCTTAAATCTCCAGTTTTAACAATATTATAAGAATGTTGCCCAGTGTGCTGTTTCAAAGGAATATTCAAATAACATCAATCTTGTCGATTGTAGCGTGTTTATAATATAAACAATGGTAAATATTATCGTCTAATTTTTATTACCATATAACCTCTTACTACGATTCATTATCAATTAATATGTTACAATCCAATGATTTGAATATCAATTGTTTTACTCTAAAAAATAATTTACATTTTGGTAATAAGGTACATTTTGTTTTTGTTCGTTTTTCTGCCTAGTAAGATATTTTTTCTGTAATGTCATAAAAACACTCACAGTGTCATTTAAGTAAGAAACGGAAAGGTGATATAAATACTTATGAGCTACTAATAGTAAAAATATTTTTATTTTTACTTTATATTTTTTTATGTACAATATTCACAGACATATTCGTTTCTTTCTGCACCAGAACAATCTATATGTGCCCACAAGTTGCACATAAGGCACTGAATCCATTTTTCACCTCGATAATCCTCACAAAATTTTCACAGAAAATACAATTTACATCCGTATTTTTCGGATCCGTTACACCAGGAATCTCTTCCAAATCCATATCTTCATCAGCTGGTTGAAATTCCTGCTCACTATCGTTGTCAGAAGAACTTTCGATTTCCTTTTTATGACGCCTCTCTGACTTGTTTTTATTGACGTGACAACGTCTTTTTTTCTTAGTCACCTCCCTTGTGGACTCATTGCTAAAATGGCGTGCCCTCCAAGTAAAGACTTGGCCGGACCCTGAGCTTCCTGGCCTTTCGGCATACGCTCTTAGCGAAACCTCTGCCCCTACGAGTCCGACACCAAAGTGAAGGTGCCACGGGGCGCGTACCAAAGACGTCCCGTGGGTCCCCCTGTGGGGGTACCCCGTAATGTTACCACGACACGTCTAGCACACGCAACCCGCGGGGGCTCCACCTTCCCCGTAGTACCTGTGTTGTGAGTACCTTGCCTACCCGTTACTCCCACACTACGGGCGGGTAGGTTTGGCAGGCGGAGGAATTTCCACCTCACACGTAGACAGGTCGCCGCCGAGGATCTCTCCTCTACCACTCTTGGATCTCCCGGTGGGTACGTGCCGAGGCACCTACACCGCTCCTGACCGCCGTCAGGCGCGGTGTGTCCACACCCCTCCTGACCAAGGTCAGGAGAGGTATTTACGGGCCCAGCTCGTTCAACCTCACCAGGCTCTTTTGGAATGGGAGTAGAGTGGTCCCACGAGTAGTCTCGTCTCGGATACTAGGAGTGTAGACCGGTGACCGTGTCGCCGAAGCGACCGTGTGCGTTTCTACAAACCCGACACCTCTAGCGACGGCTCTCCACCTCCCTATTCCTACCCATTAGTCGCCTCTTACGACAGGCAGGGCTTTCTGACCCCGGCCGTATTCTTATCTCCGCGAGCCGGACGGAGACCTTGTGGACTCAGCCGTAATGTGTAGTTTTACTGCTTGTACATTTAATTTCTTTTTGCGGTTTTGCTGGTCTAATGCTTCCTTGGTGCGCATGGGCGCGGTTATTATGACGTAACCATTGCCTGATTTTTCGCTATATTATGCCTTGAGCGTTCCCATGAAAGGCGTAGATACAACTTTGAACTGCATTAGAAGTATAAATTTGGTGGAAAAAGATTGTTCCGTCTCATTATAATTTATTTCATGTTGTTTGTCGATTTTACTTTATTATTTTAGATTGATATCGGTAATTCTTAAAGTTTGGGTAAATTAGCCAAAAATCTATTAAAAGATTAAAAGATTAATAAAATTTTATAGTTTTTAGAAACGACCTCCCCTCTACTAGGGGCTTCTGTTAGACGTTTTGTAATGTATTTTTAGGAGTATCATTCGAAACTCAGTTCTGTACACACGTTTAGCTTAATCAACAAAAGTTCTATCAAAATTGTCGTCATATATTATTTTAATTTGATAAAATAGTATTTTATAGCAACTATATCTCACGGTAAACTAACCGTGAGCCGAACAAAGATATTACAACTGTAATCAAGCGAAACCGTTTGCAATGGGCAGGACATGTCGCCCGGAATCCGGAATCAAACATGATAAAAAAGATTTTAACAGAGCAGTCGGTGGGCATACCAAGACAAAGTATGATGATAATGTATAATAGAGATAACTAACATTAATTCTGAAAACATATATCTAGAGAACATCTCTAACAAACGGCAAATTTTAGGGTTTATTTATATCCTATGTATCGCTTGTTGAATTTTACCATAAATGGGTGGATCTTAGCACTACAAAATCCAAATCATTTCCCCAAACGCACCAAAAATTCCAGTACCCATTCTGGGTACTAGCACATCCCAGGGGACACTCGAAGGATGTAAATAGAGCAACAGTTAGTCATAATAGATCAATCAGTTCCAAAGAAATGCATTTTTAGATTAATATTTTACTTTCAGTTGATAGTTTTGATTTTCTGCCTAACAACCAATGCATGTTCCTCAACTTATGACTCAGTTGTCTTCGCTTAGTAAATATATGCTTCCCCCATTTTAATCTGTCTAAGTGTACACCAAGATATTCGACTTAATCCCTTGTGGAATAACTTTACCGTTTAAGTATACAGTCGGACCTGTTTCCCTACACCTGGTAAATGTTAGGTGTAGTGATTTGTTTTCAATTATTTTGACTCTTAATTTTGTCATCCATTGTTGTATTTTATTTAAGTTGTTTTGTGGGATTTCCGAGGCTATTTTGGAATTTTTGTTAGATGATAGTATTACCGTATCATCCGTAAACGTGACTGTGGTGATAATTGTTTCTGTTGGTAGGTCAGCAGTGACTATAAGGTATAATATGGGTCCTAGGACGCTTCTTTGGGGCACCCCAGCGAAAATTTGTTGTCTGCTCGTGTATTCATTCTCATACTTTACCTGGAAGTTTCTGTTGGTGATATAGGATTTTAAGATTATATAGTAATTTGTTGGTAAATTCTGTTTTAGTTTACATAAAAGATCTTTATGTCAGACTTTATCAAATGCCTGGCTTATGTTCAGGAATACCGCTGAGCAGTACCTATTATTTTCAAAGTTTTCATTGATTTTCTCTACAACTCTATGTACCTATTGTATTGTTGATTGTTGTTTTATTAACCCAAATTGGTATGATGATATTAGTTTTTTGTTTTCTATTATAGAAAATTGTTTCAATATTTAGTAGAATATCTTTCAAATTGGTGTGATGGTATTAATTTTTTATTTTCTATTATAGGCATCAGCCTAGTAAGTGTCAGCTTTTCAAAAACTTTGGAAACCACTGGAAGAAGACTAATAGGACGAGAAGACTGTATGGTTTCTGGACTATTTGTTTTTTGTTCTTACTGGTGGGATTTTATAGTTATGCCTTCGTAAGGTCCTTGTAGCATTGCACTTAGGCCTAAATCGTCAGGAAATACTCTTTCTGAGATTTCTACTCTTTGCAGATTTCTAAACCCTACATTTAGTTTTTGACTTATAAATAATAATATTTATATCTTAATAATTTCGTCCATAAATATTATAAATAGTGTTGGGCTAAGTGCTCCTTCCTGTATTGTAAACGTATCTGATGTATTATTACTAATTACGGCATTGTTGTTCTCATTATATATTTTTTGTATCATTCTTAGTAATATGTTGTCCATTCCTGTTTCTCTTAATATTTTCCATAGTTTCTGCCTTGGTACTTTATCGAAGGCTTTTTCTATGTCAAGGAATATTACGTATATTTTGTTGTAAAGTAAATAAATGATCCTGTATACTCCTACCACTTCTAAATCCTCTTTGTGCCTCGTCTAATTTGTGTTCTGTCATTGTTGATAATCGTCTGTTTATTATTTTTTTCTAAAAGTTTCATACATGTACATAGGGACATCTATCCTCTGTAGTTATTACATTATCTTCTATATTCTTTTTTGTATATATATATGGGTACTATTAGCGACACTTTCCAATCTTCCGGTATAGCTTCATTTTTCCATATTTTATTTGTTTTTAGTAATATTTGTTCTAGATGTTTCCCCATGTTTTTTATAATTTATGATGTTAGGTATTCTATCCACTCCAGAAGCTCTTCTATACTTCAACGCTTTTATTGCTTCTTCTGGTTCTTTAACGTTTATTCAGTTTTCTGTGTTATCTTCCAATTTATTATTTTGTTCTTCATTAATTTCGTCTTGGTTTATATCCATTAGCAGTGCTTCGAAGTGTTGTTTCCATCTTTTAACTATTTCTTTTGTTTCTGTTATTAACTATCCATTTTTATTTTTAATACTTACTGTATGCTGTATATTTAATGTTTTTTGTGTTCTTAATGTTTTCAGGATTCTGTAGAATAGCTTTTGGTTACTTTTGCTATCTTCTTCCATTTTCTCTCCGAACTTTTCCAAATTGTCTCTCATTGCTGCCGTTACCAATATTTTTACCTTTTTTTTCTTTCATTTTTATATTTATTGTACTTCTTATTTGTTTTGCCTTTCAGTTATTCTTTTTTCTTCATTTTTACTTGCTTTTTTATTTCTTCGGACCACCATGCTGTCTGTTTCTTTGTTGAGTCTTTTTTACTTGGTCCTCATACTTCCTTAGCTGCATCCAGTAGCAGGTCCAGAAGCACAGGTAATCTGCACTAATAATTTTTTAAGATCAATAGACATATCCGATTTTAGAACGTACCCCAGTTTCCAAATAAAACCCAGGCCAAACTTACGCGGCAAAAACGCTAATAAATGATACGAGCATATAATTAGTCATAAGAGTATAAAATACAAAACTGGAAAAAAAAGGATGTCCTATTAAAAAAATTTATGAAATTATATACACCAAATTATTTATAGATAACAATATTTCTACTCATAATATTATTGAAAATTATTATTGAACTGTAGTTTTCGCAAAATAACTTTTTACTGAAAAATATTTAATGTATATATTCCTTTACACATTCCATACATATTCAATTCTTTATTAATTAATTTCATTATTAACATGAAAGTATTATTATAATTATATTGATACCACCTATTCCATAATACGCAGATATGAATGTCATTAATTGAATAAAATATTTTATATTTTGAATTGTTTATTTGGAAAATTATCATTCCTTATTCGCCTTAAATAAATTGTATTTATTGTGTTGTATTTGTAATTATAAAAATAAACTGCTAATAATGCAACTAAAGTGATATGTTTATCATTGTTTGTTTTTTGTTTTTCGCGTGGGTATATATTTATTATTACAATCTAATCTAGATATTATCCACGCTTTTAACAAATAAGTATTTAAAATCAGTTGCGAATTTATTTTTAAATAGAAATACTAGTACGCGTTTAACAATTTTAGTTGATTTCGTGACTTATACTTGACAATACTCGTGCATTGCTTATATTTATGCAACTAACATTGCAGAACTAAAAGGAAAAGACATTTTTTATGTTTATAAACATTGAATCTTTTGCATTTTTAATTTATTAAGAAACCGGTTACAAAATCGTTTATAATATAAATTGTTCAGGTAATATATGGTAAAGATATAAATATATTCTGACGTCACACAAAACGTTATTGGTGTCAACACTAAAAAACGCCTGATGGCGTCGCATTTCTCTTTTGTTCTGTAAACAAACGATGGAAAAAAATTTTCCCTGTTCTATCCTTTCGAGTGTCGAACCTTGAGGTACACACACCAAAAATTTTTTAGTTTGATTTTCTTCTTAAGTGAATAATCAAACTAAAATAGCGCTTTACTACAAGGCATCCTGGTAAGCATTGCAACAAAATGACCTTAATGTTTTGACATAATTTTTTGTGAATGAAAAAGGTTACAAGTTTTTGTTGTAGGTTTTAGGCCTTCTCCTACTTTTGCTGTTACCCTTTTTTTAACTGAAGCTAAAGAAAGCGGTGGAATGGTTACTGGTCTCTACTAATTAAAGAAGAATCAACAGCCATGGACAAAACGGTCAAAAGCAGGGGATGGCCTTTAACAGGTGCTAAGTGTAACATCAAACCATTACTATTTGATCTCGAGGAAGCACTTTCTGTAGAGAACACCTACAGGCCCAGTGTATTAGCAATTCAATATAATGTTAAACCAGGGGAGGTTACTCTCATGTCTAGAGATGGTATTGTACATCTTCTACGTTTCCTGAAATCATGGTTTGATACCCCAGAACAAGTCTTTTTTGTAGCAGTCAGCTACTTGGATGCATTTATAGCACGTATAAAGGTAAGTCTTTTAACTGTTCTCTTCCAAACTCCATCTACATACATTGAACTGTTTTCTACATTTTCTGATGCAACTTAAAAATTATTAATTTCATACAATGCAAGACTAATGTGAAAAATTTATGAAACAATGTTATTTTTTCTGTCTTGTTGAGGTAGTTATTTTTATGAAATATTTTAATTCTTTTGAATTTACAAAGACCCCATATACTTCTATTATAAAATTTTTGTTTGTTGAGAACATTGTTCATAATAGCAAAGAATATAGAGGCATATGCATCGATATTCTTTGATAATAGGTTTGCTCAAGGTTCGTTTTCTTTAAAATAATATTCATTCAGTTTAGAATGTTTTCCAAACTATTTTGATTATTTAAGTAGAAACTAGAATGTTTCTACTTAATCATAACTTGATATTCACAATATCTCTCAGAAGTAATTATTTTTTATTTAGACCTGTTTGAAATTTATAAACACAGCACAGTTTTACATAATTCTATGTATTTTAATGTGAAAATCATTACCCAAATGTTTACCTATTCAAACTAAATCCATTATTTTATTATTTATTCAAACATGAATATATATTTAGAAACAGATACTAAATTTCAAAATGTTTTGTGACAAAAACTATTTGGAAACCAACTCTTCACAAGCTATCCATCTTTTTCTCCATTAAAACTCAAGTACTAATGTTTACAATAATTGAGTGTTTATTCACTCTCTGATTAATATGTAGGACTATTCATGCTGTTCTTTGTTTAAATATTAATTACATCACCTCTAGAAGTGGGTCAAATGAAAACAAATTTAAATAAATTAGCATTTTACAAAAATAAGAATATTTAATATTGTGGAACTATGAAAGTTTTGATGACATACATGAAAATATTTAAATGATGAAAATTTGTAATAGCATCATGCAACAAATATCTTCTTTTACTGTATGTATGAAACAAGAAAGTTTTGGAATCTACCTAAGTAGTTAATAGTTTTTATTTTTAACCTGACAAGACCTGACAAGTTTTATTAACCTCAATGCTATCACAAATACCAAAAATTACCATATTTATGAGTCATACGAAATTACTAAATCAAAAAACCTAATATCAAGATCAGACTTGTCTGAACTTCACTTGAATTGTTTAAAACTGAAAGATTGTAAAGATAACAAATTTTATTATAAATTCACTATGATACAATACTCATTATCAGAGTTGTTGACCTATATCAAACAAACGATTATAGTTTATCAACCTCACATGTTTTGAATTATTTTTGAACAATGATAATAACATGAAACCAAAATAATAGAACTAATTTGGGTTAAGGATTTTAAAGATTTTAACAAGATATAAAAAAGAAAAGTGTCTAGGTATATTTATATTTTTACTTACTAATTTAACTATGATTGAATGAAAAATGATAAAACATGAAGCCAAAATAATAGTAGTATGGGTTAATGATTCTAAACCTAACAAGGTACATAAAAGTGTATTGGTATATTTCTTTTAACTCATTGATATCTAACTGACTAGGATGGAACTATTAAAAACTAGCCATTCAGATATAATTATTTTTTGTCTTTATAATATTAATATTCTTAGATGAATTGTTTATCTGTTCTTTATTAGTTTTCATTATGCTATTGATGCAATAACTTTGGCAATTATCATTGTTGACCCGTTGTGGAAAAAATCTTAATAATAATAATAATAGGTCTTTATTTTTCCTTCAAATTCATACAATACACAAAATATATAAATTATATATGCATAAAATACAATAAGAAAGAAAAAATGCCAAAGATCAGTTGGTGCTGATTTCAAGAAATCAGTACATCTGCTTTTCATCTTAATCAAGAGAAAAAAATATATAATATATTTTTTTGCATGTTCTGTAACAATAAATTAAAAATCATAACCAATAGAAACATTTAGCATTTAAATATTGTCCAAAAACTATCACGTAGTTTATACAAACTTCAAATCAAATAGTTGCTCATGTGTTACTTAGTTAGGAATTTAGATTTATGAGATTTCTTAAAAGATATAATCGATTTTAATTTTAATTCTTTAGCTAATCCATTATATACTTTTGATATGTAAATGAATTTTTGAATTGTTCTATACAATGTGCCAGAGCTGTAATTGTATTTTTGTATCTTGTATTGACATTATGTATGTCAGTTCTGTATATAATTTTAAAAAGACATGCTGGTAAAGAGTTTTTGATCATTTTGTGGAAAAGGCAAGCAACATGTAGAAATCTTCTCTTTTCCATGCTCAACAATTTTACATGTTTTAATTGGTGAGAAATAGGCTGGTGTCTTCTTACACCACAGATCAGATGAAAACATGAATTTTGAACCGCTTGAATTCTTCTCCTGTGATCTGAACTAATACAAGGCCCATACACAGTATCTCCATAATTAAATTTTGATAATACTAAGCTTTCGTACAGTATTCTTTTTACTTTGTAAGAAAGACAGCAGCAATTAGACTGAGAAATGCTTTACTCACACAGGTGTTAATATGTTTTGTAAATTTGAGGTGATTATCTAAAGTTAAACCTAGATTTTTTGCACTAGTTACAGGTTTAATGATTTCATTATCAACAATTATTTCAATGATGTTACTTATCTCCAAACACACCCTGTTTGGACAAAAACTACCAGATTAGGTTTTTTAGAGTTTATATTTAATGCATGATTTCTTGTCCAGTCAAACAATGATTTAATATCTTGATTAACAATGTCAATAGCACTTGCTCTGTCAACTGGGTAAAATGAGTGGTAAATTTATGTATCATCTGCATAGAGATGAAATTTACAGGTATTCAAGAAGATACCAATATTGGTGGTGTAAAAAGTAAATAAGATTGGGCCCTGAGGTACCCCTGACAAAATGTTTAGAAAATCAGTGCTTCTTTTGTCTACTTTGACGCTCTGTTTTCTGTGGTGCAAGTAAGACTTAACCATATTCAATGCATCAATGGAAAATCTGATTATATATAACAATTTTTGAACCATATCACAAGATACTTGAGTAAAGGTGAATTGTTACCAATTAGGTGGTACTCTTAAAGGTAAAATAGACCATTATTATCACCACTAACAATTGTAACCAGTTGCTATGCAAGGGCTGACAGTATGATGCTAGTATTTCTAATGACAAGAAATGGGATGCAGTTTTTATAACTACAGTAAAACCTCCGTTAACCGAAATAATTGGGGGGAAGGCCGTTTCGGATAACAAGAATTTCGGTTAAAAATACAATTGTTTTTTCTAGTAAACTTGGTCAAAGTATTGGTATTTAAAAATACGATGAGGTGGTTTCTAATGTTTTCTAATAAGCAAATACAGAATAAAGTAATAAAATTAAGGAAAATGAACAAGTTTAATAAGCTTTTTTAAAGAAATCTTTTGTTTTCATTTGACAACGATGTTTTGCAGCTATATCTCCATTGTTCATTTGCAGAACGTTATGATTTGCCTCATTCGATTGTTCGACGAAACGTAAAACAATCTGAAAAGGACAAAACTTTATACAATGACAACAAAAATTAAGAATCTAGTTATGTCCCTAACTAATTAGGCCTACTGTATAAAATTCTTACCTCTAAGGCATTGAAAATATCGTCGGCGGTCTCGTGCTGCCTGTTGTCTATTGGGTCCTCATCTTCATCGTCTGATACGCTCAGGTTGTCTGTATGAAGAACCATATCAAGGATGTCCTGGATGGTCGGTGAATTTACTTTCTAAGTCATCGGGTGCTAACCACTCACGCATCTCTTCTTGGTTAATTTCGTAACATGCCGGCAAATTTTTTATTAAAGGAAATTTCTTCTGTTGTTTCCATAACATTTTCTTCTTCAGGATCGTCAATCAAAATCAGATCAAAAAGTTTGTTCCAGTATTTTTTCAAAGTTGAAAATTTGATCTTGGCCCGCGACTTAGGACACCAATAAACAACATGTTTCATTGTTAAAGATTTGAGAATTTCGGGAACACTTTTGGATTTATTCGTCTCCTGTTATAACAGATGTCTTAAAAATACTCCTCTATAATGTCTCTTGAATGTCTCTATTACTCCCTGGTCTAACGGCTGAATTAAGCTGGTGACATTTGATGGCAAAAATCTGACAATTGTCACTATTTCGTAGATTTTGAGGGTGAGTAGGTGTATTGTCAACAAGCAACAATGCTTTGATGGGAAGGTATTTTGATTTTTAAAAGGATTTTACACTCGGAACTATTTTATTTTCAAACCATTCTGAAAATAAAGTGGTCGACATCCATGAGCTTATTTGGCTTCTATAAAAAAATGGAAGTGCTTTTTCGGAAATATCTTTTAGAGCTCTTAGTTTTTTTTATTTCCCAACACAAATAGGCATCAATCAGTGAGTGAAATTAATGGAGTTGTTTACGTTTTGCGATAAAAATTTACTTTTTTTTTGACGAAATTATTGAAACTGTCAGCCGTTTCGGTTAAACGATATTTCGGTTTAAAAGGTTTCGGTTAAGGGAGGTTTTACTGTACATCAAAGTTGTATAGAATATTCTAACCATTAAAGAACTTACTCAGTTTAAAATTCAACCAGCCCAAGTACATATCTTAAAAATTGTAATTATATCTACCTGGTGCAGTGGTGGATTTAGACATTATTTGTCTTGGGTTGGTAATCTCCATCTTAGGATTTCCATCTTACAGCCTTGGTAAACATCTGGCCGATATTTTACAACCACATATAGGAAAAAACGATGCCTTTGTAAAAGACTCTGCCCATTTCATCGGGAAAATCAAAGGAATAACTTTACAAGAATCTGATATTCTTGTTAGCTTTGATGTTGTTTCTCTATTTACAAGAGTTCCCCTAGAAGACGTTCTGGATTTAATCGAGGGACTAGTTTCCAAGGATATGGTGGAATTATACTGTATTTGCTTCACTACCACCTGCTTTTCATGGGAAGACCAGATTTATCAACAGATATATGGAGTAGCAATGGGAAGCCCACTAAGCCCGGTAGTAGCCAATCTTTTCATGAAACATCTAGAGAAGAGGGTACTGGACTCAGCATACAAGCCAAGGCTATGGTTTAGATACGTCGATGACACTTTTGTGATTTGGGGTTACGGAGTAGAAAATCTTAAGAATTTCCTGTCTTATATAAACACACTACATCCAAATATTCAATTTACGATGGAAACAAAGAAAGATCAACAACTAGCATTCCTAGATGTTTTAGTAAATCGAAAGGAAGGTTACTTAGGACATAAAGTGTATCGAAAACCTACACACACGGACAGATACCTAACCAGGAACTCAAATCATCATCCAGACCAAAAACAAGGTATCATCAAAACTCTGGTGGAGAGGGCGAAGAGAATTTGTGAACCACGGCATCTGCAAAGTGAACTTCTTCATATTGAAAAAGCGCTCACCTCTAATGGTTATACCAGAGGAGAAATACATAAAGCGATGAACGTCTAGAAGAAAGGACGAAGAAACAGAATGTATAGGCAAAGCGTTCTTGTCCTATATAACCACGAAAAGACACACAAACACAAGGATAAACGAACATAAAAGCCATTGTCGTTTAGGACATATCGACAAAACTGCCGTTGCCGAACACGCTTTGGGAAGAGGAGAACATCGGATACTGTTTGAAGAAACGCAGATGCTGGATAAAACATCACAGTACTAACCACGGTTGTATCGGGAAACGGTGGAGATATATAAGCACCAAAATAATTTTAATCAGATAGAAGGACTAAAAATCAACAAAACATGGATACCAATATTAAAATCCACAAAAACCCTTCCCGCAAAACACGAAGAAAGAATAGCTACTACAAACGACGACACGCCCCTTCACGCCAAAACCAGTGGAGGGGAGGCGAGTAGAAAATATAGATATGGCCTCCGCAGTACAACGTGGTGTCAGTTTCAGCGTACAAGCGAAGCAGGAACATATCCAGAAGATGGCAACCCCTAGTGTTGGCGAAACGTCAAGAACTAATCTCAGAAGACAACGGCCGAACAGCCCGAACAAACAGTTTAACAAATTTAAGTAAAGATTGCAAAACAATTCATTCAATTTCATTTACAGGTATTCTCAATTTAAAAGCAATAAATCTTAAGGACTTTTTCTGTACTCTTTCTAATAGATCTTTGTAGCATTTATAATGAGACCAAATATTGCTGGCATATTCCAAAACTGATCTAATAAGGAAGCAGTAGATATTTTTGAGACAATAAATATCAAATTCAAAGGGGCTATGTTTCATGAAACCGAAAAGTTTCATGGATCTATTAGAAACATAAGAAAAGTGGTCCCTGAAGCTTACTGTAGGGTCAAAAATTATCCCAAGATCCTTAAATGTTGTGATTACAAAATATTCGGTCCAATATGGTATTCAAATGAAATCGCATGTTTGTTTCTAAAAAATCGCATTACCTTACATTTATTTATGTTCAAATTCAAAGCATTTAAGTTACACCAATCCAATAATCTACTTAAATCATTCTGTAATAAACTACAGTCATTGGAATTCTTTATGACTATAAATTTTTAGATCATCAGCATAGAGAAGAATATTACTATGATAAAAACAATTTTTTATATCATTTACAAAAGAATTAAATTAAATAAAAAGCAGAGGAGATAAATGTCCACCCTGCGGAACACCAGAGGTTACATTGATAGTTAGATGACAAAAATTAGTTAATTTTTACAACTTGAGTTCTATCTGTGAGATAGCTCTCCATCCAGCCTGATAATCTTTCATGTAAACCAGCATTATAAAGTTTAGAGATTAGGACAGTATGATTAACTCTATTGAATGCCTTCGAAAAGTCAGTTTAAATGACATCAACCTGGTCATACCCTTCAAGAGCATCAAACAAAATTCTTGTAAAGCTAAAAGATTAAAAAAATCCTCTTGGAATAAAATTGAGGACAATCTACACTGCACATCATTAAAAAGAGGCCACCTAGTATTTTATAAGAAATTTTCAATAATTTTAAGTTTTTGCAATTTATTATATTATAAATAAGCTCTCACAATGCAGAAACACTTTAAGGCACCGCCACTGTGTGCCGACAGGTCAATTAAGGGTAATAAGTTTGCAAAATTGATATCAGTTTTACGATTTCGGAGAATGCATGTGTACATTGTTGAGAATGCATGTGTGCATTGTACATTGTTTTTCTTGGAATATGGCTGTTCTGTTTCCAAAAACCTTTCATTAGTGTACAGTTGTTCAAAGAGTGAACTTGTGCAATTTTTAAATTTAAAACTATGGCTGAGAGATTGGCTAGATCTGTTCAAATTGTTACTTTGATTGATAATGGAATGAGTCAAATGGAAGTGGCCAGACAGCTTTGAGTCAGTCGTTGTATGGTCCAAAAATATACCAACGATTCGTAGAGACTAGATCTCACGAACGACGACCAGAATCAGGTGCGAGAAGAACCACAACGGCTACAGAAGACCGTTCTTTAGAACGCACTTCTTTGCAAAATCGGTTCTTTACGGCTAGAGCAGTTCAAGACCGTTTTCAAAATGCTCACGAGTGTACATTAAGCACTTTTACAGTGAGAAGAAGGTTGAGGGAATTTGGGCTCGCTGTCCAGCAACAGGATCTTTGTTAATAGCAGCACATCGACAACGCCTGTTGTCCTCCTGTCCTTAAGTATTGGTAAATCAATACTGTCTCTTACCCACTGATAGTATATTCCTCTCTCTGGTATCCACTCATAAAAGCTGCTATTCTAAAAAAATTATTTTGTACTCTTTCAATCTGTTCAATGTAACAGTTGTATAATGGGGACCATACAACTGATCCATACTCTAGAATGGGCCTAACAAGACCACAATAAAATCTTCTAAATGTGAACAAAGACAGGTTTACAGATGTGCGTTGGATAATTTTCAGTACTTTCTTCGTCTTGTTCCTTACTTGATTGATGTGGCTTGAGAATGACAGTTTGGTGTCTTACCAGATTCCCAAGTCTGATACTTCATTTTTAGAGGCCAATGGCAAGTTTTTTAGAGTTTATAAGTAATTTATAGAGTAAACAAAAATTATTGGTTTTCTATGTCTCGAAAATTTATCACATTTGTTTATGCTAAGCGACATTTTGTTTAAACTGCACCAATCATAAAACAATTTAAGATCTTCCTGTAATAGAACAGCATCATACCAGGATTGAATTTTACATCGTCAGCAAACATGAGAAGAGTACAATTTTTAATTTTTTGTACTAAATCAACCAGAGACAAGTAAAATAGAACAGGGCCACAATGGAAGCTTGCGGCACCACTGATGGTACTGTTATTTTAAATGAGGTATCACTCCCAAGTTAACTGTCTGCCTATGTATTCAACATTTTTTTGTATCTTATTTATTATAATGGTATCCAAACTTTTTTTATTGTTCCTGTATTTTAAAGATTGCGCCAAAAATTATTACTCCAAGGCATACAGTTAATCTCTAGAACGACCATCTGAAATATAAAATTCGAGGAGGGTTTTAAAAAAGAAGTGTCCTTACGTGATAGTTTACCAGAAAAATTGGAAATTGAAAAAAAAAAACAAAATGGCGGAAATTTGAAAAAATCGTTCATAAGTTGATCTTTTTTCAATTTTTTTAGTCACAAAAATTTTATTATTGCTTTTTTGGTTAAATTGTGGTAAACTATTATAGAGAAAACCAAAACAAAACATATTAGGGGGATGTAGGGAAGGAGTTTGAGGTTCTGATATGATAATACTGGGATTTGGAACTGGTTTACTCAAGTTATGGGTCTGAGGAAAAAGCCAAGAGCTTGCAGTGGGCAGGGGCGCTAAATCCCTGAAGCAGGATTACATAGAACACCAGGTAAAGGTTATAATCTCTAGCCAATTTTTTTTTTTTTAGGTGCCAGAAAAATACTTGAAGTGTCTTGCATTTGCTTGTTTCTTCATAGCTGCCCGTGAAGACCAACTTGACATTCCTTTAAGCACTCTGATCTACATGGCTAGGTGCAATTTTACTTTCCAAGATGTACTAAGAATGGTGGATGTTGTTACAAACAAGCTCCAATTAGGGTCCAAAATCACTACTATTGGAGATATTCTTAGACTTTATATCAAGTTTTTAAAAAGCTGTCACTCAACAGTAAGGTAAAAATTATCTTACTGATAGTTGTTATTTTATGAAGAGTTATAATTTAATTATTTAATTAAATTTATACATTCTGAAAAGAAATGACTGTATGTACTCTGTTGGACATTTCTCATTTCTAGGCTTACAGTTGAGCTGTAAGCCCAGCATATGGCTTAGTGAGAAAATTGGGTAGTTTTATTTATTTTTTTCTTAAAGTGGTGTTTACTTTTCAGTGAAATTCTGGACGAAGAAGAGTTATTAACCAAGCTGGGAGTTCTGCTGACTGACAGCAGCTGTGCATTTTTCAGACCATCAGTGTTAGCCTTCACACTTTTGAGATTTGAAGTTGACAAGCAACTATCTCATTCTATTAACAAAAAAGCAAATTTTGGTGATGTCATCCATACATTAGCTGTGATGAAGGAGTTACAACTGAGGTGTGAGGTAAGACTTCTTATATGTTATATTTTTTATGTTTTAAAAGATATATGAGGGATAGCTGACGACAGATCCTTGAAGATGTATAGCGGATTTTGCTTTGCTTTTTCTAACAATCTAAAAGTGAAAAGGACATTTTTTTACCTATATGACGTTTCATATATGTTTAGAGAGAAATGGTTCAAATAAAAGTTGTAGATTTTAAAAAGTTCTTTAATTTGCATGTTTCAAAATTAAACTACATAAACAATTGACCCAGATAATTGCAAAACCCCCTTATTTTTGCAGTAATATATAATTGTTAATAACTTTGTTTTTTGCATAATGACATGTAATATAACTACTTGAAATTATTGAGTTATTGAACTATGCTAATTCTCAGCTAGATCGATCAAATAGTTTGTAAGTTATTCAATTTGTTTATCCTGGAGAGTGATTATTTAAACAACTGCACCTGCTCAAACAGTTACTCCAACGACATTTAGCAGATGGCAATTGATTCTTTGAGGCTTCAGTTTTAAGATGATATATTAAAAAATTTCATTTTATCAAAATTGTTAGTAAAAATACCACTAGAAAAAGGGCTGACTTTTTAGCTTATAAACATTTATAATAACTTTTTATAAACATTTATAATAACATGCGCTGTAAGTAGGCTCTATGACTTAAATTGCTTTCATTTTTGGAATATCATTATGGGCTGTAAAATTATCAATAAATACCAAGATTTTTCTTTCCTTTTTGGCCATTTTCTTATATTCAAAAACTGGCTCAATGTTATGAGCCAGTTTTTGAAAATTGCAGAAGTTATCCATGCTTTTCTATTTGCTTCATTTTTTGAAGGTAGTGATTGACATCTTGAAAAACAACTAGGTCTTTTAGATTTACCAATCACTATGGTGAGAGTTTTCTGTGCTCGACATGCTTGCTGTTAGCAAAATAGTCAAATGTTTCTTGCCATGCTTCCCACAATGGCATTTATCATTTTTAAAAATTAGAGTCTTATCAGGAAGACATTTAAAAACAGTCCCGTTTCGTCAGCATTAAGCTATTATCAGGTTCGTAACCATGTAACAAATTTTGCAATTGCACTTTCCTCAAAAAATTTTTTCAAAACAAGTCCATGTCTTTTTTTGACCTTTTCTAACCATCTATTACTGACCCTGCAACTAGCCACTCCCAATTATTTAGATTATATTTCGGCTTTTTCTTGTAACAATGACTAACACTGATATTTTGGCTCTGGCACTGCCCTAAGCACTCCTCCAAGCTAATTTTTTCCCTGATATCTGATTTGTTTATTATCATTGACAGAGTACTCATTGTGCAGCAACATCTTCTTTTGACGACAGCTCTTCACATCTTCGAGCTCTTCTAATTTTTCAGCAAGGCTCAAAGTTTTCAGTTTAAATTTCATCATTCATGTTTTAACAGTTTTATTTGTAAACTGAGTCTGGTTTGAGTACAAAGTACTGTTTTGTTGCAAGTGTTTAAAAATTGTATATTAATTTTAACAACACGTTTTTTTATAGACGTCAGCTGCCGATTTGGTTAGTTGTTCCCAATTTGCATCCAAAGTGATAAAACGCTACAACAACCATGAACCCTGCCTAAACAATGCGTACCTGAAATGGAACTTTTCTCCATCATTCCGTAGACGTGACCGCTCCTCCCGTTCGACCCTGAGTGTAATCAGCGAGAAACCCAATGGGCAAATCAAAAATGGAAGAATCAATAGGAAGAAGAATCGTACTAACTAATTGCCAAATTTCTATGCAGTACTATTGTAAGCACACTTTGTTTTAAATTCTTAAAAAAAAATGGTCTTAGCTTTTAATGTATAGTGTGTGTTAACTGCAAGTATGTTCATGTCTGTATAATTCCACTGTATCGTGTCAATATTTATTTATATATCCTTATTCATCCTCATTTGTTTTGTGGAATCTTGCATTAACATACACTTACCTATGTTTTAAAGAGACAAATGATAATTTCTTCTTTGTTCGTTGTCAACTCCTGTATTTATTGAACATCTTCAATAGTGTATGTACTCGTTGGGAAATGGACCGCAAGAAGTTATGTTTGTCTCCTTATTTTTATTCTAGAATACCTATATGTAACCTAAGATATCTATATCGAAAGTGATGTGAGTGTAAATTATATGTTTTTATGTAAAGAGTTTACTATATATATATTTTTATGAAAAATTTAAATCTAGTGATATTAAATATAAGCTGTGAGTCTCTATTGAGCGCCATTTTTTGACTTGCGACAAAAACTTGCGTTCGGATAAATTTTGCAATGATAAGCTACACCACATCACAAAAATTTGTAAAATTTTATATAAAAAAAATATATACATAATTGCAAAACATGCAAAAAAAATATAAAACGTTTTAAATATTAAAAAATATCTTGGTTAAATTGTTACATATTTTTAGTTTTATTTTTAAAAGATTTTGATTATTATAAATGTGCTTACTCATTGTCTGTTCTGTCCTGAAACTAGTCCTTCTGATTTGTTACCATATAATGGCATATCTTTTGAATAAGCTAATATACATCTCCACAGAATTTTTAGTTTTATTTCTTTCATCCTACCATTTGCCATCAGTAAAAAATACGACAGATGACAAACTATTTTTTGACGTGACAACGTCTTAAATTAGGTTGTGGCTCGGAGTCACTCATGAAAAAGTGTAACGCCCGCTCACGTCTGTTACGATGAGTCACCGAACGAGAGAGAGGCCCGCCGGACCGTGCTGTAATGCGACACATTAGAAGAAACAGCAGAAACACTTCCTTTCATTTCATATTTCTCCTATCATCGTCCTATCCTCAACAAAATCACTCAAATAGAAATTAGTTAAGTTTAAGTTTACATGTACAATGTTTTAGTAAACAAAATATATTTCTATAGTTAAAATTTGTGCAATTCTTATTTTCATTCAATTCCTTGTTCCTATTGTGCAATTTAATAATATTCATATCAATAAATATTTTACCGAGAAAAAGACGTTGTCACGTAAAATCTTCGCCCGTAAAACCGACTTTACAGGCAACCGTTTTTTTGATCCATAAAGGCTCTATTTGCCAGATATATCCGTCTGAGTTGAGATAATAAAGTAAATAAAAAAAAAACGGTTGCCTGTAAAGTCGGTTTTACGGGCGAAGATTTTACGTGACAACGTCTTTTTCTCGGTAGAATATTTATTGATATGAATATTATTAAATTGCACAATAGGAACAAGGAATTGAATGAAAATAAGAATTGCACAAATTTTAACTATAGAAATATATTTTGTTTACTAAAACATTGTACATGTAAACTTAAACTTAACTAATTTCTATTTGAGTGATTTTGTTGAGGATAGGACGATGATAGGAGAAATATGAAATGAAAGGAAGTGTTTCTGCTGTAATGTGTCGTATTACAGCACGGTCCGGCGGGCCTCTCTCTCGTTCGGTGACTCATCGTAACAGACGTGAGCGGGCGTTACACTTTTTCATGAGTGACTCCGAGCCACAACCTAATTTAAGACGTTGTCACGTCAAAAATTTTAACAATCCTAGTTACAAAAAGAACGAAACTAGTGATCAAACCCATCCTCACCAACGCGTCGGAAACATAGATGATGACAAAGAGCGATGAAGAACGTTTAAAATGCTTTGAACGTAAAATCCTCCGGCATATCTATGGAGAAGTACAGGAGGGCGGATTATGGCTTAGCACATAGAGTGTGAGAATGTATGGAGCCGCCAAAACATATTTATAACCAAAGAATAGATGGAGTGAGAAGGGGGGGCAGACCCAGAGCACAATTTAAGGATCAGGTGGAGGAAGACTAGAAAATGTTGGGGGTACGAAACTGAAAAGCCAAGACCCACCATGGGTTGTGGTGCCAATGAGGATATTATCTCAACTACAAGGTTATTGGGGTCAATCATATTACAACAGTATTTACATTACGTTATAATTTACAATAAAGTGAAAAAGAAAAGCATTAAATTTTGTGATACAAATGTGATTCTTTTAGGAGATCTAGTACATTATCCAGAAATTCTGATTGACTGCGGATCGCATTCCTTCAATCTTGTATACCATATCTTTTTCGCACTTGCTCGTACTCGATACACTGTGTAAGAATATGTTGAACCGTTAAGTGATTCCTCCGAAGCCATGAGATGTCCTTGAGTCAGCCGCGTGTGACCAAGTCTTAGCTTGCGGATGATTAATTAGTTTCTAAGTTAAACAGCTGAAAGGTTTCAATGGTAATGCATCAAGAACGAAACAGACATGAAAAAGAAAAAGGTCAAACCCTTCAGCAGAATCTAGCAGGCTTTGGTGGCCAATACTAAAATAAGTCAGCATCAAGAATATACCAGCAATAGCGGAAAATAGGAGTAGGAAAATTTAATACACAACACATATGCAACGCACAATTGTACTACTGCTCCTGAGGGTAGTATGTGCAGAGTTGTATGAAGGTTTTGTTTACGGAATTGTTATAACAGGAAGTAGAACCAATAATTGTGGCTTAATCTCGTATGGACGGTTTTGATGTCTGAATCGGTGGTAATTGCTTTATTTGCAGCAGTGTCAGCAGTCTCGTTACCTAAAATGCCAACGTAGAAAGGATCCAGATAAATGTTGCTTGTTTCAGAAGTGAGATGGTTTATTGCTTCATGTATGGTATCAACTAATGGATGTTGGGAATATATATACATTAGTCATATAGACAGTAGCATTGTTACTTCAGACTTCATTAGAATACAAAGATTGCAATGGGCCGGACATGTGATAAGAATGGGAGAGGATAGGCTACCAAAAAGAGCACTGAATGCTAGATTTCAGGGAAAGAGGCCGGTTGGAAAGTCAAGAAAGCGCTGGAAAGACACAGTAAACAGCGACGTACAAGCCCTTTTAGGAGTCCGTGTATGGAGATCAGCCACAGACAAGCAAGGGTGGAGGCAACAAATAAAGGAGGTCAAGGCTCAATTAGGGCTGTAAGTTTTCATTCTTCATCATCTTGAAGATAGCTTTACATACACTCGCGACCATAAAATCCGGGTCACCTTGAAAATTTCAATTTTCTGGAATATTTTTGCCTCTGGTGGAGTAATAACCTTTTTTTTAGGTTAACGTAGTTTTTATTTGTCATCAATGTTTGTTTTGAAAGAAAAAAAAAACGGTTTTTTATTGTTTTTATTGAAAAAGCAGAAAACAAACCAAATTGTTGATAAAACAGGCATACGAAAAAAATGGAAAATACAGAACGTGGTAAAATGTCAGTGAAATTTCAATGACTAATATCGTGTATTGCCTCCACTTGCTCTAATGACCTCTTGCAGACGACGGAGCATACTCTCAATTTTTCTCCGGATTACATGTTGTGGTATGTTATTCCACTCTCTCACTAACAGATCCTTAAGCTCCTGTCCGTTGTTAGGAGGAGATGTTAGGGGTTGAATACGTTTTTTCAAAATGTTCCAGGTATGTTCGATGGGATTCAGGTCTGGAGACCTAGCTGGATAAGGTAACCTCGTAATTCCAACCTCGTCCAAGTATTGCACACTGATCGTGGCAACGTGCTTTCGCGCATTGTTCTGCATAAAAACGACGTTTTCTAAAAGCCTTGCCATGGTATGCAAAACATGTTCTTCCAGAATCTCCGCAATGTCCCTTCGTGCAGTTAAGGACCCATTTTCGATGAAGGGTAATTCTGTGCGGAAGTCGGAAGATACACCTCCCCAAGCCATGACCGAGCCTCCACCAAATGGCATTCTTGGAGCAATGCAAGCTTGTGAAAATCATTCACCGGTTCTCCTCCAAACTCTTACACGTCCATCGGATCCAGTTAGGCAGAAACGGAATTCATCTGAGAATAACTTTTTGGTCCAATCGTTAATTCCACAATGCGCTTATTGTCGAGCAAAAGCTAGTCGTGCAACTCTATGCGCTAGGCGAAGTGGTGGTCCTGTAGCCATTACCCAAGAAGATAGTTCAAAAGAACGAAGTCTTCTCCTGACTGTTGCAACGCTAACATTGCTATTTCGTACTTCCTGTAGACGATTTCGATGCATAATCGCAGTTGAGGTCCGGTTTTGCAAAGCCTGAAACACAAGAAAACGGTCATCTCGTACCGTGGTCATTCTTCTTCGTCCAGAGCCAGGTTGTCTGGATAGCAAACCCTTCTCCTGAAAGCGTTGAAGCACTCGTTGACCCGTAGAAAGGCTTACGCCAACAGTTCTTGCGACTTGCCGTTGAGTGTGACCATCTTTCACAAGAGCAACAATTTGTGCCGTTTCAAAAACAGTCAAGGGTATTTTTGGCAAAAATAAACAATAATAAACACTAATAATGGCACTAATAAACACTAATGTGGCAATAATAAACGTTTGTTCGTCGCGTTTGAACAGAAAGTCGAAGCACAAATGAGACATTTAAAACAAGCGGCAGTTATAGGTACCGTTCATTTTGGGAAGTGTGCGCTTTCCCGCGAAATCGGCACTATTGAAATTCTTTGCTAAAAAGGAAACCGCTAAGACCACAACAATTCCCAGAAACATGCATTAGTTTGTATTTGTGTTATTATTATTTATGAGAAAGCTCATTAAAAATGAAATATCAGTGATTTTCAAGGTGACCCGGATTTTATGATCGCGAGTGTATTTCGGGAATGATTTCACTTAACATTTTTTTCCATATAATTGTTGTGAATGTTAGGTATTTGTAACTTCTGCTATAGAGCGTTTCACGTTAGGAACGGAACGTTATGTAGATAGAAGGCAATTACATATTTTTTTGGTTTTTCACGTAAATTTTTTTAGGTTATTTATGTTATTAGGTTATGTAGTTTTTTGTATTTCTTGATTTTTGTTCACTTTTACTAGTTTCCAGCAAAAACATTAAATTTGGACTTTCCTTTACTTTTTCGGCATAATTCACAAAAATTAGGCATTTTTGAGGCGTAGCCTCTTACTATATAATTACCAATTATCTTAATATATAATTTAAAAAAATTAAATCACTTGGTTTGAAGCCGATCGCCTCTCCCCCCGCCACCCTGTCAGAACAACACAGCAGTATTAACATCTAGAGATCATATTCCTGTTTTTTTTTTAAGCGATTCAGTGCTGCTTTCATTCATAAATGCAGCTCTAATTAACGAATACGTGAAATAAAGTAATTACTTTTCCAGGATTTGATTTTAAACATTTTCGCACGTCCTCTTCAACACTTATCTAATAGTGCGGTAAAAAAAAAGGTGTTGCCTCTAGGCTGTCGAAGTATTCGTCAGGAAGTTCTTTGCTGGCAAAGGTCCACAGTTTTGTTGGTAGGAAGGGCAGTTTCCTTTTAGGATGTCTGACGAATACATTGCCGTAAGATGGGCAGGTATGTTTTGGGCTCAGAAGTGTTTACCTCTGATGGTTTTTAGGGTATAACTCCAGCTCAGAGAGGAGAGTTGGTGTATTAGGTTGGAGGGGTAGCTAAACCAAGCCGGCATTTTTGTAATTTATTTTTGTAAAATAACTCAAAAGCGTACTATTAATCTGACAGGACTGTTGGAAAGGTGAAATGGAAACAGTGGAAAACAAATTGATTCTAATGTATATTTAAATAAACAAAATTGTACATTGTCTAAAGGCAACTAATTAGCTTTTGGTGAATATGAGAATCGAAAATAAAATAAGCAGTACTATTTTTGAACATATGTGCGTTTTTAAAAAATTAAAAAAAGTGTTTCTCTTTATTACAATAAATTTTTAAGTAAATGAATTTCATAATTTTTTTATTAAATGTAAAAAATATTTCCTATTATAGATACCTTTATTGCTTTCGTCATCTTTTATATCTCTTATCCAACATCTCTGACTTGGAACCATACTTAAAATTATATTGAAATTTTGTTAGAGTGAATTTAATGCTGATGCCTATATCTCGTTATCCTTCGTGTTCTAAAAAGACTAACGGCTGCTAACTTCAGAATGCCATTTTCAACATGTCTATTTTACTTTCTCGATAAATGTATCTGTGATTGAATAATTTAAGTAATTCGTAATAATCAGCATGTCTCAGTCTGTTTGCATTTTATTACATAGAAGCTACTTTTAGAATTACTATCTCTGATGTCTTTTATTGAGCCAGATCAGTGTCAATAATTCCATAACGATATATCTCGTAAGGTTTATACTTATGTTTAGAATTTTTGGTCGTCGCCAATGGATTGTATTCTATAATTGTTAATTCTACATAGAACCCAAACATATTTCGGTCACTTTGACACGAATAAATGGTTCACCGTTGCTCTCCCTAATGTATTTCGTTATCATTTTATCTGATCTTAATCTGTAATTTTACTCTAGATAAAACCTGACCCCATGTTCCTCATTTTATATATACCGACGATGCCATGGGTTTTCCCCTAATATATCCATTTATAATTGTGTCCTTTTTAATTACTCTACACACCCAGAAGTTTGATACATTATTTTTCTGACTGACATATTAGGTACTTTTTTGAATTTTCTAGAACACACAATTTGAAACTAAAATAAAAATATTAAAAACCCAGCGTAATTTTACACTTTGGACATTCTTTGATACATATTAAAATAATCAACTATTTTAATATTTCCAAAATTTTGGAGTATTTAACCTTTTTATTAACTTGCTTTTCTAAACCTATCCCATTCAGAAGGCGACTTAAATATATGGGACCATTTTAGTTAAAAGAGGACCCGATTTATTTGCATAATTTATTAATTTCAAGAAACTCAGATTAAAACATACACAGCTCATATAGATGCTTACACAATTAAGACTTAGAAAGAAAAAATTACAGACAAACTCCAACTTTTATTGGTTACTAACCACACAATATACATTCGATTGCATAGAGAATTGTGAATCGACGAAATTGATGTTTTTAAACAGTTCCACACCTGTCGAATTCCAATCCAGTTAAATACCAAGCAAAAACTTGCAATTAATTAGGGTTTAGAAAACAATAAAAAAACACTTTAGGTTAATTGGGTTTAAAAAACAATTTAGGTTAATTAAGTAGATTTTTACTCGACACAACTGTATAGACGGGATTGACAGTTGAAATGTGTAGTATGAGATATTACAAAAAGACTTTCATCTAGGGATTCATCAATTTTTTAATGTAACTATTCTTAAATAAACAATCAAACTGTCAAACTCATTATTTTGTTCGTAACTTGAGATATGCTAAATTAAAATCGGTTAATAAACAAAAAAGTTATTGCAAAATCAACAACAAAATCGCTGTTTTTGAATATTGTTCCGAACACAGAACCTTGTTCTAGGTCTTCCTTTTCTTCTCTACCAATGGGTCTATCAAGGAGCGATTTTCTAGCTGGGTCATTTTATTCCATCCGCATTACATGCCCTATCCATCTTAAACGTCCTATCTTAATATGTTTTACGATATCTGGTTCCTGGTATATTCTATAAAGTTCGAAGCTATATCGTCTTCTCCACACTCCATTGTCATTCACTGCTCCATGGATTCGCCTTGGTACTTTTCTTTCGAAACATCCTAACATGTTTTCATTACTTTTTGTTAGAGTCCAGGTCTCTGAACCATATGGACTGGGCGTATTATTGTTTTGTAGAGTTTTATTTTTGTTAAATTAAAAATTTTTGTTATTAAAGCAAAAATCTGAATTTGGTTTCGAAAATTAGTTTACGGATTTTAATATCAGATGTCGCTATTTGCGTCTATACGAAGCCATGTTAGAGTTGCTTCCTAAGACAGAAAAGATTTGTTTTCACGTTCAGAGTGACTGTGAATAGCCCTCTCTGAAGAACCCTATTAGGGCGAAATACGTATAAGGCGGATACACAGACGCACTGTACGTGAAATCAAATCTTAACTGTCTTTTTCCTTTTATTTTTGTATTTCTCGATGTAATTGTGGATTTAACGAGGAGATTGAGCCGAAAATAGCATCCGTTAGCCGTGTAAATGCTGCGGTTTATCTCTGTAGTATTATTTTCAGTGTTAAGGAGCGCTCCCAGGTATACAAATTCGTCCACTGCTTCGATGAAGTCGTTTTCTATAACAAGTGGTCGTAGGATTTGTGGTTGCGTGCTTATTTTCATATACTTCGTTTTGTTGGTGTTTATTATTAAACCCATTTTTGTAGCTGATTCTTTTAATGCTACATACGCCTCTCTTACAGCGTTTTTCGTTCTCCCAACATTATTGATATCATCAGTATAAGCAAGGATTTGCACTGATTTATTATATATTGAACCAATGGTTGTGATTTGTGGCATACGTATTAATTTTTCTAGAGCCAGATTAAATAGTATACAGGAGGGAGGGTCTCCCTGGCGCAGCCCATTATTTGTTTTAAAAGGTTCAGACAGTTCCCTCTGAATTTGTACTCTACATTCAACTTTTTCAAGAGTTAGTTTTGTCAACTGATTTGGTATTCCCAGCTCTTTCATTGCCTTAAACATTTCCCTTCTATTCACAGAGTCGTAGGCTGCTTTGTAGTCTATAAATATGTCATGCGTATCTATGTCATATTCCAGTGTTTTTCTGGTATTTTCCAGATGCAAATCCAAATCCAGCCTGGTATTTTCCTACTATGGTAATTCCTCTGTGGTTAGAGCATTCAAAGATATCTCCTTTTTTGTGTATGGTGCAAAGTATTCCAATATTCCAATCATTGGGGAATGATTTCTGTGTCCATATTTCTTTAATAAGCTGCTGTAATGCCATTATGATATCGTGGCCCACTTACTGACCAACAGCTTCGGCTGTAAGAGTCGGAAGTGGAAGGGAAAAATCGTTTCTAAAGACGGACGAACCAGACATGACGGAAACCAATGCATTAAAGGCTCATAGTGCATCCCTAGTTAATCATCATGACTAACAATACAACCAAACACTCTACTGATCATGAAACTCGGAAAACAAGATCCGGCAGAGGAGGAAACTCACAAGACTGCAAGGCGTCCCCGGTCGTCAACATGCAAAAACCTTGCAAAGTAGCGACTTGGAATATTAGAAGTCTACATCAAGCTGGAAAAATACATAATGCCGTTAAAGAAATGGAAGGCTAAATATAGATATTTTAGGAATCAGCGATGTCCAATGGGCCGACTCAGGAAAAATAAAAATAAACAATAAAACAATATATTATTCAGGAAGTCAAGACGGTTCACACAGATATGGTTTCGGGATAATATTAAACAAAAACATTGATGAAGCTGTAATAAATTTCACTCCATACTCCAACAGAATTATACTCTTACAATTAAACCAGAACAAACCCAAAATAAACATCCTACAAGTTTATGCTCCAACTGCGGACAAACCAGAGAGTAATATTGAAACTTTCTACGAAGACCTAGACAACATTTTAAAATCCATTAAAACGCAAGATGTAACAATTATAATGGGAGACTTAAACGCAAAGGTTGAGGAAGAAAAAGTAGAAGAATGTACAGGAGGATATGGTCTGGGCAACAGAAACTAAAGGGGTGACAGGCTTATCGAATTTTGCCAAAACAATAATTTTGTTATAGCTAATACATTATTCAAAATGCCAAAGAGAAGACTATATACCTGGCACCAGCAGATCAAGAAAAGAGAATTATAAGAAACCAAATAGACTATGTATTAGTTAGACAAAGATACAGAAACGCAATTATATCCGCAAAAACCTATCCAAGTGCCGACATAGAATCAGATCACAACCCAGTAGTGACCAAAACTAGGCTCAAAATGAAAATAATAAAACGAAGAACAACAAATGCAAAAATCGATACAATTAAATTAAGGAACCCACACATAAGGCAACGCCTGGCAGATGAAATCAACAACGGATTAATGAATGTTAAAGAACAAATTCTGCAAAATACTGAGACGGATAAAAAATGGTTATTAATAAAGACAGAAATAGATAAAAGTCAAAAAGAAATTCTAATACCAACCAGATATAAAAAGAAGCAATGGATGGCGGACGAAATTTTAGATTTAATGGAAGAAAGACGTCAATATAAAAACAAAGATAATCAGATGTACAAAAAAAGTGGATAAACAAATAAAATACAGAATTAAGAAAGCGAAAGAACAATGGTTAAAAGAACAATGCGCAGAAATAGAAGAATACCAGAAAAGACATGATAGTTTTAACACACATAAAAAAATTAAAGAATTAACTCACAACAATAGAACAAGAAAACCGGGAATACTGAAAGATGCAAATGGGAAACTTGTGTTGAATACTAACGACAAATTAAAGAGATGGACAGAATACATCAATGAACTGTTCAAAGACAATAGAACAGAACAGATGGAGATAGAAGTAGAAGAGGTATGGTTTTAAAGATATTAAAAGAGGAAATTAAAATGGCATTAAAAAACAGCAAAAATGGTAAAGCAGTAGGTCCAGACCAAATCCCTATAGAAACCTTAAAATACATAAATGATGAAACCTTAGACATTATAGTAGACTTATTTAACTCAGATACAAAACAGGACACATACCGAAACAATGGCTACTCTCCACCTTTTGTGCTATCCCTAAAAATACAAACGCTAAATAGTGCAGTGAATACAGAACAATATCACTAATAAGTCACATTCTCAAATTATACCTGAAAATAATACATGGACGTATAAATAAAAAACTGGAAGAAGGAATAGATGATAGTCAGTTTGGGTTCAGAAACGGACTAGGAACCAGAGAAGCGTTATTTGCTTTTAATGTGTTAGCTCAAAGATGCATGGATATGAATGTTGATGTGCATGTTTGTTACGTTGAATTTGAAAAAGCATTTGACAAAATAAGACATGAAAAATTAGTCCACATTTTAAGACAAAAAAATAGACCATAGGGACTTACGAATACTAACAAACCTCTACTGGAATCAAAGAGCACAAATCGTAATAGATAACGAACCCAGTCCAGACCACATTCTCGATGTAATTGTGGATTTAACGAGGAGATTGAGCCGAAAATAGCATCCGTTAGCCGTGTAAATGCTGCGGTTTATCTCTGTAGTATTATTTTCAGTGTTAAGGAGCGCTCCCAGGTATACAAATTCGTCCACTGCTTCGATGAAGTCGTTTTCTATAACAAGTGGTCGTAGGATTTGTGGTTGCGTGCTTATTTTCATATACTTCGTTTTGTTGGTGTTTATTATTAAACCCATTTTTGTAGCTGATTCTTTTAATGCTACATACGCCTCTCTTACAGCGTTTTTCGTTCTCCCAACATTATTGATATCATCAGTATAAGCAAGGATTTGCACTGATTTATTATATATTGAACCAATGGTTGTGATTTGTGGCATACGTATTAATTTTTCTAGAGCCAGATTAAATAGTATACAGGAGGGAGGGTCTCCCTGGCGCAGCCCATTATTTGTTTTAAAAGGTTCAGACAGTTCCCTCTGAATTTGTACTCTACATTCAACTTTTTCAAGAGTTGGTTTTGTCAACTGATTTGGTATTCCCAGCTCTTTCATTGCCTTAAACATTTCCCTTCTATTCACAGAGTCGTAGGCTGCTTTGTAGTCTATAAATATGTCATGCGTATCTATGTCATATTCCAGTGTTTTTCTGGTATTTTCCAGATGCAAATCCAAATCCAGCCTGGTATTTTCCTACTATGGTAATTCCTCTGTGGTTAGAGCATTCAAAGATATCTCCTTTTTTGTGTATGGTGCAAAGTATTCCAATATTCCAATCATTGGGGAATGATTTCTGTGTCCATATTTCTTTAATAAGCTGCTGTAATGCCATTATGATATCGTGGCCCACTTACTGACCAACAGCTTCGGCTGTAAGAGTCGGAAGTGGAAGGGAAAAATCGTTTCTAAAGACGGACGAACCAGACATGACGGAAACCAATGCATTAAAGGCTCATAGTGCATCCCTAGTTAATCATCATGACTAACAATACAACCAAACACTCTACTGATCATGAAACTCGGAAAACAAGATCCGGCAGAGGAGGAAACTCACAAGACTGCAAGGCGTCCCCGGTCGTCAACATGCAAAAACCTTGCAAAGTAGCGACTTGGAATATTAGAAGTCTACATCAAGCTGGAAAAATACATAATGCCGTTAAAGAAATGGAAGGCTAAATATAGATATTTTAGGAATCAGCGATGTCCAATGGGCCGACTCAGGAAAAATAAAAATAAACAATAAAACAATATATTATTCAGGAAGTCAAGACGGTTCACACAGATATGGTTTCGGGATAATATTAAACAAAAACATTGATGAAGCTGTAATAAATTTCACTCCATACTCCAACAGAATTATACTCTTACAATTAAACCAGAACAAACCCAAAATAAACATCCTACAAGTTTATGCTCCAACTGCGGACAAACCAGAGAGTAATATTGAAACTTTCTACGAAGACCTAGACAACATTTTAAAATCCATTAAAACGCAAGATGTAACAATTATAATGGGAGACTTAAACGCAAAGGTTGAGGAAGAAAAAGTAGAAGAATGTACAGGAGGATATGGTCTGGGCAACAGAAACTAAAGGGGTGACAGGCTTATCGAATTTTGCCAAAACAATAATTTTGTTATAGCTAATACATTATTCAAAATGCCAAAGAGAAGACTATATACCTGGCACCAGCAGATCAAGAAAAGAGAATTATAAGAAACCAAATAGACTATGTATTAGTTAGACAAAGATACAGAAACGCAATTATATCCGCAAAAACCTATCCAAGTGCCGACATAGAATCAGATCACAACCCAGTAGTGACCAAAACTAGGCTCAAAATGAAAATAATAAAACGAAGAACAACAAATGCAAAAATCGATACAATTAAATTAAGGAACCCACACATAAGGCAACGCCTGGCAGATGAAATCAACAAAGGATTAATGAATGTTAAAGAACAAATTCTGCAAAATACTGAGACGGATAAAAAATGGTTATTAATAAAGACAGAAATAGATAAAAGTCAAAAAGAAATTCTAATACCAACCAGATATAAAAAGAAGCAATGGATGACGGACGAAATTTTAGATTTAATGGAAGAACGACGTCAATATAAAAACAAAAATAATCAGATGTACAAAAAAAGTGGATAAACAAATAAAATACAGAATTAAGAAAGCGAAAGAACAATGCGCAGAAATAGAAGAATACCAGAAAAGACATGATAGTTTTAACACACATAAAAAAATTAAAGAATTAACTCACAACAATAGAACAAGAAAACCGGGAATACTGAAAGATGCAAATGGGAAACTTATGTTGAATACTAACGACAAATTAAAGAGATGGACAGAATACATCAATGAACTGTTCAAAGACAATAGAACAGAACAGATGGAGATAGAAGTAGAAGAGGTATGGTTTTAAAGATATTAAAAGAGGAAATTAAAATGGCATTAAAAAACAGCAAAAATGGTAAAGCAGTAGGTCCAGACCAAATCCCTATAGAAACCTTAAAATGCATAAATGATGAAACCTTAGACATTATAGTAGACTTATTTAACTTATTTAAAGATGCATGGATATGAATGTTGATGTGCATTTTTGTTACGTTGATTTTGAAAAAGCATTTGACAAAGTAAGACATGAAAAATTAGTCCAAATTCTAAAGACAAAAAACATAGACCATAGGGACTTACGGAAATAAGCTCATTTTTCAAAAAATCTTATTATAAACAAATTAAATTTCGCAAAAACTATTCAACCTATCTGGCCCATCTTTTGCAAACAATTCAAACATTATAAGACCCTTAAGTTCAGGTACATTTAAACAAATTTTAATAAATAATAAAAAAGTTTCAAAAATATTCAAAAACAGCAATTTTGTTGTTCATTTTGCAATAACTTTTTTGTTTATTATCCGATTTTAATTTAGTATATTTCATTTTGTGTATCTTTTTTTGTGAAAAAGTCAAATCTCTAAATAGACAAGCTTAAGTTATGAGCAAAATAATAAGTTTGACGTTTTGATTGTTTATTTAAAAATATTTCCACTAAAAAATTGATGAATCCCTAGATGACCGTCTTTTCGTATTACCTCATACTACACATTTCAACTGTTATGACGAAAAATTCTTATTTTTTACTAACTTGGTTGGTATAATTATAGTTTACATATCAAATACAGCTGAATATGACTCCACAGTTAAACCACAAAAGTGGCCAATGCGTCTAAGACCGTGCCTTTGATATATCAAATAATACACTGAAAAATCATAACTTACTATCCGTATAATTCATAGAAGAATATGACATGGGAAGAAAATTATGTTTTGAATTAGGAAATTTTTACAGCTGAAGTCTCTGGTCTCAACAGAATAGGTCTATTTGATCTTACTTACATAATCTTGCACATAAACAATATGATTCAACTAGCCAATAGAAATGTAAGTTTCAGTATTACTACGGCCACCAATGAATCTTTTACTTTTAAAGATTTTATAGATTCGTGAAAACTATCAGATTTGGCCAAATTTACCAACGATATTTAGACTGAGGATCTTGAAATCAACATTTAGTGGTCATTACCGACAGTATTTAAGAGTAACATTGCTACTAGCTGTTTAAAGAAGAATCTATTATGGACTGGTCAAAAATAGACCTTACAAAAAGTAGTATAAGAAATGTAGTAACAGCTAGACGCAATGTAAGTTGAATCCAGTATACTGCTACCAATTCACTACAAGAAATGTTGTCACAATGTTTGACAGAATACTATAATGTAATTATCTTCGCCCACAAATAATAGATCGATGGTTTTATTATCATGGCAGTATTTTCACTTTCAGTACCTCTGTTCTAATTATTTATGTAAACAATATCGCATAAATAGGAAAAATAAAATTTTGTTTAAGTGCTACAACTTTCAAATCAGACGCTGTTGTCAATGAACATTTAATTTATCTATAATGTTTCTTTTGAAACTACTAATTCCAATTACTTTTTGACGTATTTTAATTATTTTTTGGTGTTGATTCGTCGGAAGACTTTATTTAATAGCTTCTTTAATTATCTACATTAAAAATACCACAGGGACCTCCTAAAATCTAAAATATTGGAATAAATCATTTATCATACAAGATTCTACGTTTCAATTTCCACTCTGGAAATCGTTTTTAAAACAATTGTGTTAAAAACCCCTTCCTTGTCATTAATCTGTTCCAGCTCCCATAACACGCCACCTTAGTTATTTTTGTTAAGTGTTTTTGAAGAAGAAAAGTGTATTTACAAGAAGAAATATTTATTTATAAATAACAAATACATATTGTATAAAAACATGTGCCCACGGAAGCGCTTAATTTTCGTCACGCTTTGCTCATTTTCACCAGCAGGTCTTTCTTCCTCCCTTTCAGGATATTGCGGAAATGAGTTGAACAACTCAGATACACGATCTTTTTCTGGGTGATTTTTATCCACGAACTCTACAACTTTCTCCTACATTCCCAAGATCTCCTTTATATCTCTTGGAAGGATAACCTCTTCCAAACCAATCTCTCATCCACCTCCAGACCCATGGACTTTCCCAGAGAAACAATCTCTACAACTGACACTTTAGGTTCCAATTCTTCGAAGGCCCTTTCAGCTACAGCCTCAGGTCACAGCTTCTTCCCTGCAGAGCTTAAGGTTCTCGTTGTAACATCCAGGCAGGCCTGTTCAATAAGAGATTTTTTTGTCATATTTGTGAGAAAGTATTCTTGAGTTAAGTAGCTGACTTGTTTGTCCAATATATACCCCATTACTGTAGTTGTCAGAGAAGAAAATGCCGCTGAATCTTTTGACTAGAGTGTCCTATCAATAAAAATCAAAATACGTTTTAAAGGTGAAGAGAGTTTCATATGCCATTTTTGTATTTTGCCCCGAATGGAGTCAGTTTCTATAAAGTTGTTCATTGCCAACATAAAGTGAATTTTTCTTGTTGGGTGGAACTTCCTAAAGCCTTGTGGTGCGCCACACATGCGATAACAACTGCAACAGCATAGCAGATATGCAGAACTCAATAGCTGCTTAGGACCACAACGGGCTCGATCCCGGCATCTCCACAATCCTGAAAGCTACTCATGGGCAAGTTATCCTGTGAAGCAATAAGCAAGATTTGCTCTGTGTTTGATAATATTAAAATTTCAATTTTATATTTTTTGGTGTACAATAAATATGATTAGTTAATATCTTATTTGTCCCAGCCAAACTGATTTTTCAGATTTACTTCTAAAATAAGACGTTCTCACACATCAGCGACTGAGCTAGAAGAGGTCTAACAATTGGCTCCCAAAGAAAGTTGTGAATTTTATTGTTCGACATTGGCTCTCAACTTTCGGAGTTTATATTGTTACACCCACTGTTTCCGATGGGTTGTACAATTAATTAAAATGAGGTTTAGGAGAACTTTACTGTGATGTTTTGATAAGTATTTGGTACAAATAGAACAAAAAGCGCTTTAAAAGTTTATACTTATAAAAATAAATATTGTATAATTGAGAATGTACCGAAGAACAGTTAGGTGAAATAAAGGTATGATACATTTTTTAGCTTCCTTCAATTGACAACAGTATTTTAATACCAGCTTCCGATCTGAAGTAACAAATAAACCTTTCAATTTCCTAATTACGTTGTATTATTCCCATAAAAAATTGTATAAACAGTTTCCAAACAGTATTTCAGAAACTGGATGACACACTATACCTTATCTTTAAGAGTTGGCCTCTATAAAGTCAAGAAAGTTTGTTTGCATCTATACCCCGTACAAAAAACTTTTAGAAAAGTTAATACTTTCATTTGAGGTAGTTCTGTTATAGTAGAGAGAGTATAGACATTATTTTAGGAAACGTTCGCGATAGGATAGGCCACGTGTGAAATGTTATACACAATGAAATTAAGGACAAGAAACATTCCAAATGAGTGCAAACAACAAATATTTTTTTGAGCAACAAACATAAATAAGAACGTAAACATGTATGAATATGTACTAATATCAAAAATATGAAATGGACGCTTCTATATTATAATACATGTATTTAATTGATACTTACAATATTAGAAAAACCTAGAACGGTTTAGTTTTCGGTATGTGATCTTTTATACGATTTAAATGAGTAAATATAAACACATTCAAAGAATAACCGATACAAAACTATACATTGTTACATACCATAGCCAAGCTTGACTGGTACACGCGTTTAAATGAAATTTAGTACGTACCTGAATTAACAGATTACGTAATAACGATTCGGTAATTTATCCATGGATACTATAATCAAAAATATTAATAACTCTCCAAAATGAACGACCACCTTAAGTGTATGTACCATAAGTTTGAAGCTATTTTTCGTCTGAACCGTTGATTGGATTTAGATGATTTTTATTTCACATTTTAGGTCTATTTCTAAGAAACGTCAACGTTTTCTCCATATACGGGTGTAAAAATAAAGTTGTTTGTTCATCTTACTTTGCTACACCTTGTGAAATTTATTAGAAACAAACGGTACTTCATATTAATGTTGCGAAATATCTTCATCTTTTCCCAATATTTTCGTAAAATAATCTCGATATCTCCACAACACCTCGCCAAGATCAGTTTATCAGGCTACGTGCTATAATAGAACGTTTTGTCAGAATGAGACATTTACAAATTTAAGTGGCAGTTCATAATATTTAAATTAGTAGGACACTGTACAAATACGTCCCACTAAATAATATTGGTAGGTAAAAATATCAGTCAGAGCACCAACTTTAAACGTAGCATCTTAACTGAGATGACGATAACTGGGAGCATGTATGGTTGGGGAGGAATATCTTTTACAGCGCGAACTGAACTTGTTGCTTTCTTTTAATGCATGATAATGCACGACCGTCGACCACACGTGGCACATATGGTCCGTGATTATTTGGACGTGATTGGTGTGCCAACCATGAACTGGCCACCATGCAGCCCAGATCTAAATCCCATAGAGAATTTGTGGGATATTATTGATTGTCAACTGAGGAGCCGACAACCACCACATGTCTACCTTGACTACATAGAAGTTATGGTGAGAGAAGTTTGGCTTGCAATTGATCAAGGCCAAATACGACGCTTGGTTTTAAGTATGCCTAGTTGTGAATAAGTAATTAGAACTAGAGGCGGAATACTCGTTATTTAGATTATGTTTTCTTAGGTTTTAGTTGTTTTAAATGTCAATAAAATTTATTTAAGTAGTTTTGCTTTCACTTGCTTTAAATGTCCATAAAAACATTCAAAGTTTTGTATAATCTTTGATAATAGAGTTATCGAGATGATTTTTTTACGAAAATGTTGGAGAACACGCACAAGAACATTATCTCCTGGGGTAAAAATAAGCTTTATAGTAGCAAAAACAAAAGGTTGCACCAGTAAAAAGCTCGACCACATTACCTAGGTTAGAATTATGCCCAGCAATGCTGCTTACCGACTCATGAAAAGAACAATAAGCATTAAATCGCAATGATATAGAAATATATCTGAGATCCGATTCCACCATAACCCTTAAATGGATACAGATTAGGTTTCCAATGCCAGAGATATTGGAAACCGATGACGAAAGAAAAAATAAATAATACGACTATAGTAGTCAGTGATGCTTGAGAACGATTTTTGAGTCTAAAGAGGATGCAACGGGTACTGCAAACACGGAAGAACTTACTCTGCAATATTTGGAGGGTACTTTAAACAGAGTAGTAAAAAATACTCAAAGAATATACTTTCTTAGATGTGAGTTCTCACAGAAGAGGTAAAAATGCTAAATCGTAAAAAACAACTGAGCAAGGAGTAAATTGCTAAACTTAGTACCCTACGTGGGGTGTAATAATAAAACATAACTATATAAAAACGTTGTATGGAGGCCTACAACAAGCACTCTACTACATTAAGAAAAGAAATAAACAGAAAATTACTTTATTCGATTTTAAAAATATTATTTAAATATACGGAAATCATAGTATGAAGCTTCCACTAGTCTACGGTATCGCCTACTGCACCACTCTTTTTTAAATATTTTAGTGTATTTCCAATTACCTTAATTTAAATTCAGTCACCTTAACTTAATTGATAGATACGAAAAAGATAATATAAAAATGGTGATTTCTATTGAGAAATCGGAAGATAAACAAGATGAAGAAATATCTCATGAAAAACTTATTTAACCATATGTAGTTAAGGTTATATGCTAAAAACATGTGGGAAAACATATCAAAAAAGAGGGTGTGTCCTATTTTGAGCATGAAAATGGCAAACCTGTTCTCGGTATTAGAAATATCGAAAAAAATATATCAAAAATCTTTATTTATTGACATGCAGTGGAACTGGATGTTCCGGAGAGAAAATGGCAAATATAACTCCACCAATTAAAAGTATGAAAAAAATACACACGAAAAATAATTATTTAGAAGTTTGCCAAAAATTACCTACATAACCTAAAATATGCTTTGAAAAATTCAAATGTTTCCTGTGCTCAAAAAATCTGAAAAAAAAACAAATTGCTTTTGAGCATAGAGTTCATGAGTAGATAGATAGTAGGTAGATATATGTTCATGAATTTTTTCAGATTTTTAAAACAAAGGATCGCTCAGGAATTTTTTTTTCTAAAAAACACATTTTTTGCGATAGGAGACTCCTGGCTCCACCTAGGGAACTAAAAATTTGGTAAAGGGGTTTCCAAATATTTACTTTCGAGTGCCCAATCCCAAATAAGAATCCTGCCGAATTCCGATTTTACCATTTAACACCGGGATAGCTTTTAATTGGTTTAATTTGTATTTTAAGAACGATTTCCGAAGTAGAAATCTAAACGCCAAAATAAACTTGTTTTCAACTGAAACTGCCA
Organism: Diabrotica undecimpunctata; assembly: GCF_040954645.1. Lineage (NCBI taxonomy): Eukaryota > Metazoa > Arthropoda > Insecta > Coleoptera > Chrysomelidae > Diabrotica > Diabrotica undecimpunctata. Next base: position 58,861,107 of record NC_092812.1, read on the forward strand.
CAAACAGCTTCCGAACAATTTTAATTTTGGCTTGTCGGCCTCCAGATCGGAAGCCGTTTTCAAAATACACCTATTAAAAACTGGCATGATATATCTTATTTTATTCAAAGAATAAACACAAAAGAAATCAAAAATATACTAATAACATATGGTACCACTAATTTTGGTTAACTACTGCTCTGAAGAATACACCAATTACTTAAATCAAGGCACATGTAAGTAGAATAAAAAACATATTTGGATCATGTTAAGGTTGTGGTTCATATCAACTTCAAAATACTGGCTAATTGGCTATGCCAAAGTCATTATACAATAAAAAAAAACTTCAAAATATTGCTAAATAAACAACTCGTATAGATGCGTCCATTTATTACAAAAAATAGCTAAGCAGTTACATTTAACTACAGATTTGTCATCTCGTCACTCATAATGTATAATTTACAATAGTTAATTTGACTACAAAAATAAAGGTCAGTGAATTATGAATGATACCTATAACAGCTTAAATAATACTGATCAACATTATTCTTATCTACATTTAATTTGTTCAGAATATAATAGAGGATTATAAAAGTAAAATGTACAATAAACTTGTACTGCTTAATTTTGAAGAATACTGTTTTATGTGATTACAAAGTTGGAAGTAGGAGATCCAAGCGTCATAGAATAGAGAATCGTGTTAAAATCAACTCAGACAATAATTCAAAATTTTGCATGTGGTAAATTTTGTAGTGAGATTTTAGCAACATATTAGTATTATATGTGTTTTACACCATCTCTATTATCTTCGCCCTGTTCATGTAGTTTTTGCTTTATTGCCTTCATGTCATTCGTTAGTTGTTTTATCATTTTCATTATTGCTTCTAATGAGCTTTAATTTTCTTCTTTTTTTAGTGTTGTCTTGGTGTCTATAGATTCCAATAGATTCGTCTATTGGAATCATCCGAATCCATTTTCTTGCACCGCGATAAGAACCACCGACCAGGTCGGCCATTCAGAGGCTCAGTTCTTCTCAGTAATGTTTATTATCTAATTTAAAGTCTACTAAAGTTAAATTTAAGTTAAATATAATTTAAACACCTAGTTACTTTGGAACCCTTTCCAGACACGTACGTCCACCTCTATGTTTACAATTTATGTATTCTAAATCAAAGTAAACAAGGTGCAAAGAATTGCTTGTTTTGGACTTACACGGGCTCTAAGGGATATACCTAACAGCAACTATGGAGGAACTACTAGGCATCCCTCCTATGCAAATCGTTATAAGGGGTAAGCGAAAATGGTATATTATTGACTGCTTGAAAATCTCAATAACACAATGGATCAGAACATAGTAACATCATAAATGAAATCAGCAATACCGAATGGATGGCGCCCAAATACAGGCCTAAAATTATTTTTCAGATGGACAGTACCCACTAGAGTGATGGGACAGAGGAAACAAGCAATCCAGACTTCTATGCAGGTCTAAAACTGCAGAGTGATCAGTTACAAGAGTTTACATTAATGGTGGAAATGTAAAAAATTATAATCCACCAGGAAAAATATACGTCTGCCAAGGCAGGAGTTAATGGAGAACTTTTGAAATTAAAAGGATCAATACATGCAACGACAATTATTAGGAAAATATTAATAAAATATGATAACAAAGTGATTGAAGAATACCTGGGAGGTTTTAGATCAGGAAGAACAGCTACTGATCAAATAAGTATGTTAAAATTAATACAAAATAATAGCTACAAACAAAACTTAGGATTATATATGCTATTTATCGATTTTAAACAAGCATATGATTCCCTAAACCGAACGATGCTATATGAGGCCATGATAACATTAGAAATACCAGAAAAGCTTATAAGGCTAGTGAGAATGACGCTTAAGAACACGATGAATAGGGTAACAATGGAAGGAAGCTTTTCAAGACAGTTCACAGTGAATAGAGGTTTAAAACAAGGGGATCCGCTATCAACGAATTTATTTAACCTAGTATTAGAACAAATCGTAAGAAGATCAAATATAAGCACAAACAGGACTATTTTCAATAACAGGGAACAGTGCATACTGTACGCAGATCATGGTGATACTAGCGAGAACAAAAAAACATTTAGAAAAAGTTTTTTCCAGAAATTTAAAGAAGAAGCGAAAAGATACGGATTAATAATAAACCAAACAAAAACGCCTTATATGAAAATTAGAGGAGACATAACAAATAATAACAAATATATCAAATTGAAAGGAGCAGAGACTGTCTATAGTTTTAAAAAAGTGTCAGAATTTGAATACTTAGGAGTAACCATAACAAATACGGGAAAAGAAGAAAAAGAGATAGAGAAAAGGTTAATGAAAGGAAGCAGAGCGATAGGGTCATTAAATTCATTACTGAAAGCAAAAAATGTGTCAAGAACAGCGAAACTGCGAGTCTACGAGACAGTTATCAGACTGTGGATTATGAACCAGCAGGAAGAAAAGAAAGTAGAGATCTAGGAAAGAAAGGTGCTCAGAAAAATCTTCGGAGGAATAAAGACGACAGAGAATATTTGGAGAAGATGAACGAATAAAGAAATAATGAGGATGTATAGAAAACCAGCAATTACGTCAAAAATACGAGCCCAAATAGCTAGATGGCTTGGTCACATTATAGATGGCTAGATGCTATTTCTATAGAAACTGTTAATAAATGAGTCGCTATATGTAAACGGTAATGACACTTCAAAATAAAAACAAATTTCAATAATGTTGATCAGTTAACTAACCAAAAAATACGTAATAATATATCAGTTACAAATTATATCTTTTTTAGTACAAGGGCATTACTGATAGATACAAAGAGCCAAATCAAGCAGAGGTCGGTAAAATTGAAATAGAACTTGTCAAATCTAGGAACACGTCTGATGCTCAGTAATTCGTCCCCAGTTTTTTAGTTATAACGGTTCAAAAATGAACTTTGTATTTTAACTGCTACTCAAATCTTCACAGCACTGCTCACTCTATGAGCTAATGTAGTCAGGACGTCGTTGAAGAGCAGGTTCTCTCTCTCTCTCTCATAGACACACACACACACTCGCTACAGCACAAGTTGGGACCCGACTTCTCCCTGCATCCCTTTTCTTGGCTGTTCATCTCCAATTATCCATCCTCAATATCTCTTTAGCATCGGTTCTCACTTCATTCAAAAGTGCAGGATATCTATTGGGAAATTCTAATACCTCTTATCTAACTAATGAATATAGTAGGGAAATAAATTGTAGAATAAATAGAAGAAGCAAAAGTGCAGAATCATTTATGAAAGTGTTAAAGTCGAATGGTTTCTAGAAACGCAAAGAAAAAACTGTACATACCAGTTATAAAATCAGTGACTCTTTATGGGTGCTGAGTATTAATTTAAAAAAGCACAAGAACCAAAGCTAGAAGTATGGAGAGGAAAATATTAAGGATAATATACGGAAAAAAAATTAATGATGTGTAGATAAGAGCAAACAAAGAACTAATGAAAGTATACGATAGCCCCACAATAATATCACAAATAGGGGCACAAAGAAGTAAATGGTTAGAAGAAAAATCTTTGATAAAGCGAGCGTAACTAAGAAGACTCTAAAAACTGGCGAAGTAGGGACGGGACGTGGAGAAAAACCCAGAATAACTTGCAAAAATAAATGCTTCTACAGGAAGAATCATTAATTTCCTTCATGGCCTGTATATATGATTTATATATAATTTTAAAATGGTCCACTTTCCATCATGTGTATGAGATGGCACAGTGATCGATATATGCAAAAATGTTTTGCAGTTTGATAGCCCTCCAGCCCCTCTTTTACGCATACAGTCGATGGCTTGCAACATCCTCCCAGATTTAACAGGCTCCACTAATATTACTAGCTGTGTTTCTTCAAATGCAATGAATTTTATCTATAATGCCCTTGACAACATTCGCTTCAAATGTAATCACTACCGAAATGCAGTAAAATACTTCCATTTAAAAATATCTACATTAAATAAATCTTTATTTGTAGACAACGAAGTATTTCATTGCATAAACTTTATATTATATGAAACAAGTAGATTATTTATATTTATCACCTTCTAGTAAATTTTCCCACTCTATTGGAACACCAAATACTTCTTGTTCTAACCACAATTCGTAGTGTTTTTTAAAGCTTTCAGAAAGATCATGGCTAGTACCTAAAACGCTATTAAGACAATTATCCACAGGCTCGAAATCACTATCCTAAAACAGAAAAAAAAATAGTAGGTATTTTCGCTCAAAAATATATAATTATACTTACATTTATTAGAGTATATCTACGATTATTAAATCTATCTACAGACGCTCGCAGAGCACATTCCTCGGCTTGAAAATCCCATGGCCTCGCATCTAAATCTATAAATAAAGGTTATTGAAAATTAAAATGGAATTTTAAATTTGACTTATGCAAGTAAATTTACAAAGAAAACCTCTATCATATCCTCAAGGAATATTCCACAAAAAGTTGTAAAATTAATAACTCAGACTATATTTCTGTAGAAAGATGGCAAAAGCATATATGTCAACATTTTTACATTTTGACATTTTTATACCCACATATTCGTAGTGATGAGATCTAGAAGATGGCAAAATAAGGTATGCTGCAGATGTTTAGGTATTGTGTTATTAATTCAAAACATAATAAGATGGTAATACCATATCGCTCATTTGCGACAAGAACGTCATAATTAAAAAAAGCAAACTTTTGAGAAAACTCTAACAAAGATTTTATCAGATCATTCCTAGTTTCACATTGCTTATGCGGCTTTCTATAACATATTAGCGAGTTGGTATATATCTATATCGTAATTCAACAAGACCTAATGATTTCCGTAATTTGTTTCGCATTATTTTGTCTAAAGAAAAATAAATAACTTTTTATGTCATTCTTTCTAAAAAACATTGGATCTATTTTGGTATTATTCCGAAAAAATGACATTATTGTTGATAAGTGCTTTAAATGTTTTTAAGAAAAACAGTCAATATTTGGTGTTATGTCTATCTTACTGCAATTTTTTTTTTGAAGCAAGTAGGTATTACTTTTTAAATGAAAGGCTATGGAAGATATTTCATGTAAACATTTTTATTAACAAAACATACCTTTTACAAAAAAAATATCAATTTGATGCTTATGCTAATGCTTCAATGTGCTACAAAATGCTACAAGACGATCGTGCATTTTAAACCAAAGAAAAAAACTATAAATATTTATAATGAGTTAAAAAATGGTGCATAGTATTTCGGTATAACATTTTTGTTATAAGTCAAGCAAATCGGTTTTGTTTTTCTTTCAGAAATTACTGGCTTATGGCCGTCAGCTTTTTTGACCACGATTTCTGGATTTTTTTTTCCTTTTGATTATTATGGCCTTTTTAAAATCTTTATCGTTATAAGAATGTTTGTAGTATAAAACCTGTGTTCACAAATTCAGTCCCATTTGTGTGCAAACGTCCTCTCAGTAAAAAAAAATCTTCAAATGACATTTCATGTACATGGCATGGCTGTCCATTTTTTCTTGTCGATTTGATTGCCGCAATAAATGAATCTGGTGTGTACATGGGACCACTTAATTGTCTTTTTACCTGCATTTCTATGAGCGAATGTGCAGAATCGCCCTCGTTTTGTGTGTGACCCTTAATTAAGTACTTATGCGTTATGGATCTGATATTAGGAAACTTTTGTAAACAGTAAAGTAAACAGCCAACATTAATTTGTTCTTTTTTTGTCCGAGTACAAAATAACATCTATGTCATTTCCACCCACTGATTTTGCCTGCAAATAGTTAAAAACGCAGGTCCCTAAATCATTAATACCTATATTTCCACGAGACTCATCCCACACAAAGCAATCAGCAGTATTTGACATTTAATTTCGATTTATACTAAAAAAGTGACACATCACCTTTCGGGCACTGAAAAACCGTCTAGAAGTCTTAAACGGCGACTATTTTATTACTTTTTTCCTTATCTTCTATTTTCTGTAAACGTGACAGTTCTTTTTCTTTTAAATGAAGTTCGTAGAATTCTTTTTGGTTTTCTTTTTCTTCATTTTCGGAAGTATCGCAAAGATCTTTTTTAGGCTGAAAGAAGGGAATATTATACTCCTCTGTAAAAAAGATTGCACTTAGCAACATAATCCTTGTGAATTTCTGCTATTGATTTACTGCTGTCAATGAAATGTTTCGAGGTGTTTGCTCTGGTGTAATGGCTTTCGATTTTTGGGATCAAGTTGATATGATATAGAAATATAAAAATAAAATAACTGTTAAAAAAATAATTATTATTTGAAAATGACTTTTGCCTATTTGTTATTATCAAGATCGTTATAATACTGTATAATATTAATTCTAATATATACTGTCCTTAATTATAACTAGAATAACATCTGAACACTAAATAATACAGTCTAATAACACTAATAATACCGTCTCTACAGAACACTGAAGCACAACTGAAATTCAACGTTATTGTAGCAAGCGGAATGCCCATACTGGAGCTAGAACGACACTGTCGCTCTCTTTCCACCACCGAAGGTAATTCTTATGTGTCGTTCTAGCAGCAATAAAACAACATAAATTTTGATACTGTGTAACAAAAATCTCGTAAACCTCAAATTTTGAATTATGTCGTTCTTGTCGCAAATGAGCGATATAATATCTTATACCTATTCTTGTCTCCATATAACACCTTTAGAGTAAGGTACTTGAGGGGGTGGCAATATACTATATGTAGATATATTATAAAGTAACACCACTATTCACGTTGATATGCGTTTAATTGAAAGTTGGCAAAACTAAATATAAATGCATATACTGTATTTACTCCTTTTCATAAACCAAACATTATTATTTGTTAAAGATGGCAATTGCATATATGGAAACATAGACATAGAAGAATGTCATGGCTGCGTAATTTGAGAGAGTGGTTTGGCTGTACCACTAATGAACTCTTTAGGTCAGCTGTAAACAAGGTCAGGATAGCCTTGATGATTTCCAATCTCCGATAGGAGTGGCACAAGAAGAAGAAGAAGAAACATATTTCGTTTTGCCCTCCTCTTTATATGTGGACTGCGCGATGAGTTTCAAAGCAACGTGTTGATTTATTTGATTTTGCCATCTACCAAATTGTTTTCAGTTGTTGTCGCGTGGTCATAGATGGCGAGTTTCGACAAGTCTAAACTGTGCATTTTTTAGTAACCGTTATCTTGGTTGGATTTATGAATAAGATACCCATATTAGGTGGTTGTTTATAGTGGATTTTAAGGTACATTATTATCTTAAATTATTTAATTAAACATGTTCTGCAAAAAGTGCGGTCAGAACTTTATTTCTCGATACTTGTTGCTTATACATTGCTGTAAAATTTCGGTTGAAAATAATCTATTTAATATGGATGATTCTACGGCCATTTCTTCAGGACCAAAGGCAAATGTACGTGAGCCAAAAATACTCATGGCTGATCATTCGGATATATCACAGTTCTTAGAGATAAACAAAGCCTGCGAAGAAAAATCTGAGATGTTTAGACCTAAAGAAATAACAGAAGTTTTTAAGCCAACCTTGTCCGAATTAGCAAACATTGATATTATTGACCATGGGTCAAATAGAGTAAGTTTTATTTTATGCAAACTTTAGTCTACGATCTTTTGCTATTTTTTTATTTTTTAATTCTTTACACAATGTTTATATGGGCGTCACATTGTTTTCAAAAAAAAAGTACAGGTATTAAAATATTTAAAGTTTCTTACTGCAAATAGTAAAAGAGCGCAAGCTACATAGTTACCGTGTTTCTAAATTAAGATGTATCTTTTAAGGAAGAAGATGTTACGTCCATTGAAAATTACAAGAATAATCCTTCTAACCTAGAAACAGCATTTTCTAGTTTCAATTCAAGACAAAACGATGTTAAGGCCATTTTTTTGTATGTATTCGTCAAAAAAAAAATTCCTAAAAACATTTTTTTAATAAAAAACATGCCTTCGCTTTCTAAAATTTTCCAGAAACTTGTTCAGAAGCTTGATAGCTTTTTCAAAAACCACATTTCATAGGCTACTAAATGACATGGTTTTTGAATATGATAAAAGAGGTCGAGATTCGATAATGATGGAAAGAAAAGATATCATATCCTGGAAACACAAGTACCTCAGACAAATAAAAACATTGAGGAAGAAGGATAATATGTAAACCTTGTTTATAACGATGAGTCTTGGATTAACGTCGGTGATTCAGTCAAAAAGGAATGGAGGGACACAACGATCAAGAATCCAGGAGCTGCCTTCATAAAAGGACTCTCTACTTGTTACTGTCATCGAATGCCATAGTCTGTGGACTAGTACGTATTTCGATGCGCATCGCCCCGCCTCGAATTTTCCCATTGGCTCTTGACCTGGAAATCCCTATTTGTCGCTCGAACAGCGCATATAAATATTGGCGATTTTCAGGTCAGCCAGGTCAGTCCCTCACGGGCTCTCCGAGAGCTTAGTGCTCTCGGGGCTCTGCTTCCTGCATTTATTTTCCATACTCTGTGGCTGAGAATTGTTTCAACTTAACTTGGTGTTTTTATTTCGACGAAGAAATTGTCATGTAAGAAATATCTTGCCTTTTTCAAGGCAAGACACCGAAGATAAATATTTTCCAAGTCCATAACCCGAAAATGGACTTAAGTAGAGCTCTCGACAGTATATTCGAAGCCCTCTACAGAGCACCCGGGGATATCAGAAGGTGGTTAGACCCTTATTTGTTCCCCCGAGGTGACATTACTCCCTACAGTTAAATTAATGAGTAAACATTTTTGGAACGAAGCGCGTACGGTCCTGATTTATCAGTCTATCACCAAACTACCACGACATGAGCGGCATCGCTGCGCGCCGTAAGACCAACACTGCATTTTAACTGTGGCTTGTACTATAGAGAGTGAGACACAAAGTCTTAAACATTGTTGAAACGGCTGAATCATTTATGATATGCTGAAGATGTAATTATGATACAATATATAAAAAATCGGGTTCAACCTAGCAATACAATACAAAAGAAGGATATGGCTATATTCTAGAATTGCCACGAAACGCAAGACATCAGAGAAGATTACAAAGAAAAGAAAAATAGCTATGCCAAAGAGATCAAAAATTCGAAGCACTGCCGTTGGAAAAATCTTTTTGACGCACTGCAAAAAGATATATGTGGAAAGATTGTTGAAATTTAGTATTAATAGGGTTTTTCACATTGTATTTGTATTATCTAATGTCACTGTCAAGTTAGTGTGATATATGACAGTTTGTAACTAAAATAATTTTAATAAAAAACATCACTATTGAAAATACATATTTGCCTGTTTTATCTTCAATAAATATATAATTCACTAAAGAGATTTACAACTCAACAAAATGTATGTCGAAGCGGAAAGTTGGTCGGAGCAATGGTAGCAAACACTTTTTTCCGTTGATTTTTTCCGAAGTGACAAGACAAAATAAAATAATTCTTCAACAAAACAATTATAACAGATAATAATCGATTACTGATGAATAAAAAAGACAGACGAATGGGTAAAATACTTACAAGAACTCGTTAAGGACAACAGAATAGAACCCCAGTTAATCGCTTAACACTTTATCCCGAGTATGCTCGGCCAAACAATTTTTAACAAAAATTATTAACCCGAGATATCTCGCGCTGAATGTTGACTGAACAGCCGAACAGTAGCAAACCGTTTAAAATCGATCGTGGCATAAAATATATTAAAACGTGTTAACTCGTTTATTTTGTTGCCGCAGATTTTGTTATCGGTATATATTTTGATGAATTTAATGATTCAGGTGATAGTGATACTGATGTAACAGCAGTACGTGAATTATGTGAAATAAATATTTTATCGCCACCACCTAGATTTCCGTTTCATGGGAAATCTTCTATAAATTTTGAAATTCCTGAGCCAAACAACGTCTTACACTTCTTCAATAAATTCATTGACGATGGTATTATTGTTCACATTACCACCGAAACCAATCGGCATGCGAAACAAATAACTAGAAATGCTCCAGCTACGTCGAAAGGATTACATACAGGAAGAAAGAGGAAAACTACAGATGCTGAAATACGTATTTTCCTTGGTTTAGTTATTCTACATATCATCATAAAAAATCCGGACCAACAACTGTATTGGTCAAAACAATCCCCAATATCAACTCCATTTTTCAGAGAAGCTATGAGCTATCAGAGATATTTCCAAATAAAAAACTATTTACATTTTTCTAATAACGAATCCAAATCCTAAACTAAATAAAATTTGGCCTATTTATGAACACTTTTCAAAAAAATTTAGGAAGTGCTATTCTCTCGATCGTGACTTACAATAGACGAAAGTTTGTTATTATACAAAGGACAACTTGGATGGAAACAATACATTCCGCTCAAGAGAGCTCGATTTGGCATAAAAAGTTATATTTATGTTGTATGAGTCTAAAAGCGGTTATGTTTGGTCATTTATAATATATACCGGCAAAGGAACTGTTATCACCCAAAATTATGCAACCTACGGACTTACATCGCAAATTGTACTATCTCTTATCGAGCCGCTATTCGACTTAGGCCATTGCGTCATAACTGAGAAATTTTATTCTTCTCCTCAACTGTCTGATTTTCTGATTAAAAAAAACCGATACTTATGGAACCGCAAAAGCTTATAGAAAAGAAATGCCACCACTCATGCGCACAAAAAAAGTCCCAAAAGGAAATATCATTGGTTATCAACGTGGAAAATTATTAGCATTACGATGGCGAGATAAAAGAGATATAATTATGCTTTCCACTGTTCATAACACAGATACTATAGTTTAAAAAAAAAGAAATGAAGAAAGAGTAAAACCAATAGTAGTAAATTACTACAATTCTACAATGGGAGGAGTTGATAGATAGAGTTTTCTTTGAAACTCTTATTTGTTACACAAGAAAAATGGAGGACAATACACACCATTACAATTTCGCATGGATGTGATTGAAATGATATTTGAAACATATCACTCCACTATAATCGTGCCAAAAACTGGTCGTCCTGGATCGACTCTAGCGCCTCTTCGTTTATCTAATAGACATTTCCCAGAATATCTGTCTCCAACACAGAAGAAAAATAATCCGACCCGTCAATGTGCAATGTGTAGCAGAAAAAGGGATAACACCGAAAAAAAAAGAGTTCGAAAAGAAACGAGATATATTTGTCATAACTGTCATATGCCATGCTTCAAAGACTATCACACTAAATCAAATATATAAAATATACCTATGCTTTTATTGGCAAACAACGTTTTTAGCACTTAATTTTCCTGTGACGAGATAACTCGGGATAATAATTTTGTTTTTTTTTTAAAGGGTTAATTTTTTCTTTAATATGTCTTATTTTTTATTTTTTTGTTAATTTACATTTTGCATTACTTTTATATATTAAAATATGCCAATAAAAAAATTGTCAAATTTTTCACAGATTTCTTCAAATTAATTCGTAAGGCAAGCGGTTAAGAGAACATCGTATAGCGGAACAAAAGCTTTCCATTACATCAATATAATAATAAATATTACTTTAGTATCTTACCATTTCCATAAGCCCAATCATCATTAAGGCGATGTCTAACTTTTTGGTAAATTGCACTTATTGTCTTCATATTAGACTTCCTCCACTGCCTTCCCAAGTATTTTGTTTGCATTTTCAATAACTTTAAAACATACAATTGTGTCATCGCATGGCGCACTTTTAATGTTCGTTTTAATATTGGGGCGGATTTGAAAACAACAAGCATCTGAAAAAAAAATTGATGACAAATAAACTTTTATTCAAATCAATATTTCTCTAAAAAACCAATCACTTATAGGTTTATATATTAGACATACAGATAGTGTTCTATCAAAACGAATTATTTTACATATGCACACTATTCTTCCTTTGACAATACTAAACTTTTCATAATACGAGATGAAATTTTCATATTAAATCGTTTGGCTTGGGTATTACTGGTAAACTGGTGTACTTTTCTTTGGAGATCATCTTCGTTCTCTGCTATCAAAAACGCGTCATCTATATCGCATATTATCTTTATCTCATTTTTCCCGTTTGGTATATTTTTTGAACTCCCCTTTTTAATTCCAGTTGTGTTGTTTATAGATTCTATTGCTTCTATTTGAACTTTTACTTCAGTTCTGTTTCTTACATATATGTTCTCTATTATTTTTAAGATATAATATTTGTCTGTTGTACAGTATGTGTATCGGATCCGATAGTCTCACTCTGTCAAAGGCCTTTTCTAAATCGACAAAATATAGGTAGACTAGTTTATTGTATTCTATACACTTCTCTGTTAGTTGCCTAACTACTAAACTTGTTCGTCTTATATACTAATCATTTTTGTCAGTTTATTTGTTATTACTTTTATTAATAATTTCAAAATAGTACTTGACACATTTATTCCTTTGTAATTATTTGGGTCCCATTTTACACCTATTTTAAAAAGAGAAATCATAATACTCGTTCTTCACTCCTCAGGTATTCTTAATGGCCTTAAACCTTTATTAAATATTATGGTTAACTGTTGTATAAGCTAAATTTCGGCATATTTTAAGTTCGTTTGCGATTGCATTATTTCTGGAAGCCTTTTTATTTTTTAACTTTGTGACGGCTTCTTTTATCTCATGTTTTTATTATTTGCCATAATTCATTTTGTTATTTCTGGAGATTTAAGAGCATGTTCAGTTTCCGTTGTTTGGTTTATGTGTATAATATATGTTGTCCATTCTTCTATATCGATGTGAATAACTTCTATTAATTTCTTAATTTCTATTCTTCGTCCCTCTTATGAACTTTTACATCTCTTTTTGTTATCCGTAAAAATTGTGTTCCATTTCTTTCGACAATCTTTACCATTTCTGTTTTCTTCGGTCTGACTAGCGCATGTATCCCTTTACGTACTCTCTTATATTCATATGCCTCCTGCGTTCTTTCAGATCTATATTTCAGATAAGCATTGTTTTTTCTTCAGACATATTTCTATACTTTGGATAAGCATTACAATTTTACCGCTTCTAAGAACCAATGTGTACGTCTTTAGTTTAAGTTTATGTTTATTTTTATTCCTCCAAGAGCCTCGTTTGTTGATGGTTTTATGTTGCTTTATTTTTTTTTTCCAAACTAACTTAGATATCTTCATCGCACGTGACTCTTTGCTGCTAAATTTTTTTATCTAGCCTACTTTAATATTGCTTTTTGTCAAATTTTTCGATATTAATTTTAGTTTTTAGTATTGGTGGTTTGTTTTTATGTTTTTTCATCACATTAAAATGAATTTTTCCCAAAAGTAACTTGTGGCCAGTCCCTATCTTAGCTGAGATCAGGCTCCATCAATTTAGACACAATACGTAGTTCACTAAGATACTAAGGGTTGTCACTCAAAATTTGGAGAATAAAAAAGGCTACTTGCTACTTCATTCTTTATTAAACAAGACGTTTCGTATATGAATCCATGTACATCATCAGTTTATCTAAAATCAGTTAAATGAGCATACGCCCATAGAAAAATTTGCAAAAGGTTTACCTTCCAAAGATATGCAGCTATAAAAAGATGGAAGTGAAGCAAAAGTTTAACATATGAACCATAAAAAGTAAACGTTCAATTTTTTATAAGAAAAACAGAACTAACTCAGTTTTTATGTAAAAGTTGAGTAAAAGAACAGAACACTTTATAACATGAATCTTCTTCTTAACGTGCCCCATCCCTAAGGACATTGACGATCATCATGGCCCATTTGACTTTATCTGCAGCCGTTCTGAAAAGTTCTATTGACGTTTTCCCACTCCATTGTCTCAGATTCTTCAGCCAGGACGTGCGTCTTCTCCCCGTTCCTCTTTTGCCCTCCACTTTCCCTTGTATGACCAGCCGCATCAATTCGTATTTCTTCGTTTCTTAGTATGTGACCAAAGTAGCTTCTTTTCTTTATAGTATTGAGTATTTCTTTATCTTTTTTCATTCTTCGTAGTGTTTCCGCATTTATGTGTTGTGCCCAAGATATTTTCCACAGTCTTCGATAACACCACATTTCAAAGTTAATGAGTTTCTCTGTCGCCTCTGTAATTATCCAGGCCTCAACTCCATACAACAGGACAGAGAACACGTAGCATCTCAATACTCTAGTTCTAATTTCGATGTTGAGTTTTCCATTGCATAATATTGCTTTAATCTTATTAAAAGCACTTCTAGCTATCTCAATACGCCGTTTTATTTCCATACTTCTATCCCATTCTTCATTTAGTTCGCAACCTAAGTACTGATATCTGTGCACCCTGCCTAAAAGTTTTCCTTTAGCATAAACACTGTCTTTCTCAACCTTGTTCTTGCTTACCACCATGATTTTTGTTTTATTTGTATTCAGTGCCATTCCATACCTTTCGTAGTATTGGGTAATGCGATCAACCAAGATCTGTAGTCCTTCTCTGCTGTCCGCAAGGGGTATCTAAGACTATTCAGAAGTGCTCCGTTAATAAATATGCCTTCATTTACGTCTTCTAATGCCTCTTTAAACAATTCTTCTGAATACATATTAAAAAATAAAGGGGAAAGCACACATCCTTGTCTTACTCCACGATTTATACGTATTTCTTTCGATTTTTGTTGGTCTATTCGTATTATGGCTTTCTGATATCGGTATAGATTGGAAATTCTCACGTCTTCGTCATCTATTTCTCTGTTCTGCAGTATTTTTGCCATTCTTCGGTGTTGTACTTTGTCGAAAGCTTTTTCGAAGTAGACTAAACATAAGATTACGTCGCAAATAACATCTCGACATCGTTCGATTAGTGTTTGTACAGTAGATAATGCTTCATAATATGAATAACAAACAAAATTCTAAAAGCACTGATATTGTTTATTATTAAAACATTAATAAGTTTTATATTTAACTTTAGGTACCATTATTTGACCACGCTGTTTCAAATTAAGTATAAGAGAGTTTTTTTACCAGCGAAGCTAACACTTCAAAGGTCAACCGAAGAAATGGGAAGCCATTTCTTCGGTTGACATAGTCAAACACCTGTATCACTAATAGATATCAACCTAACAATACCAATGGCCATCCATACGAGTGTCACAATTAATTTCTGAAAATTACGAGTAAAATTTTATTGTCGATATTCACAATAGTCTTCCTCCGACTCTACACAACGTTTTTAACGTTGCTCTCGCGATTGGAAGCATCCTTGTTACTCACAATAAATAACTTTTAGAATCTAAATAGGCTGCGGATCATTTTCATTCATTTGAATCATGGGAGCCTGCATCTCAAATTCATGATTGCTATTAAGCAGTTCTTTAAAATGATTCACCCATCTGTTTAGTATCTCTTCCTTTTCACTAATTACTATCTATATTTACATGCTATTATTCAGGATTTGAATTCCTTTCTACAGCTGTTTATCTGTTAATAGAATCTCAGTGAGTGTTAAATTTAAGATAAATTTTATTGAATTTTCTAAAATTGACTTAATAACTTATCCAGTTCTGGTATATTAGTAGAGAACGTATTAGAAGAATATAGGATCTTCCTAATATTTATTAATATAATGCATCACTAAATACACATAATGGGTATAAAATATTAATTTCCAAAGTTAAATCTTACAGTTATTTATAAGGGAGCTAATAGTAGTCATGATCCAAGATAAAAACTTGTGTATTTATGCACATTGTTTATTATCACAAATATACGACTTACCATTATTCGAGAGTGCTTCCATTTTGTTAATTTATTTAATATCCTAAGTAAATTTATACAAGAAAACATATTACGCCAAGAAAAGGCGGCTAAATCACCAATTTCTAATCTTTCAGAGGTAAGTTCTGGTTGGTCACCAATTACACAAGAAGGAAAGTCCAAAATGGGTATTCTAAAAAATACAAATTATATAGGAGGTTAAAGAATTGAATAAATACACGGATGTGAATGAATCCAGAGTTTACACTTACACGTTTTTTGCTCCAATGTAGGCCATAATATTCTGATTAAAAAACTTCAAAACAAGCGGTATGCAATTGGCAAAAACTAGATGTTGCGACATAAATTCAAACTGATAAATGTGATTTAATTTTAGATGTTTTAACAACAATAATAAAATTGCCGATACTGCTTTAACAATAATTTCTTTGTGCCTATTGACATCGATTCCTAATTTCATTGACTGTAATACAGTCATGCTGAAAAATAAAATAACTGTAATACACTTTTAAACAAACTTAACTTTATTTTCAATTTATAGTTAAAATCAAAATCAGATTTTTCCATAGTTCCTTGAAAAGTCCCAATATGGCATATTTCACGAATGCATCAAATTCAAGTGATTCTATAGTCCTTCCCTTCACACGCTGGACGATATGCCTCTTTTACTATTCTTTTCATTTTTCAACGATTCTATATGTATTTACCTTTGCATTGTTGCCAGTTCCATTTTCTGTCAAGCGTCTAAATCTTGTGTCAATGCTTATGTTTTTTGGTATAGTTACACAGTTAACCTAACCACAGAATAATAAACAATCAGAATGCGCACTCTGCTTGAAAAAATAAGTACGCGCATCTCGTTCGCCCAGACGGAATCAGCCATGTTTTAGTCGAAACCAGTGTTGTTCAGTGACATTTTATCTTGTGTGCATAGAAAAATTACCCAGATTTAATTTATTTACTGCAACTATAGACATAATATGCACTATTTTATTTTTACTTTTAGTTGAAGAATAGATTA
Organism: Diabrotica undecimpunctata; assembly: GCF_040954645.1. NCBI lineage: Eukaryota > Metazoa > Arthropoda > Insecta > Coleoptera > Chrysomelidae > Diabrotica > Diabrotica undecimpunctata. The sequence goes on from NC_092812.1 coordinate 58,877,892, forward strand.
AATTATTTCAAATGTAATAAACTATTAATCTCTAAAAATTTAAATTACAGTTCTGTCGTACCTAGTCACAAATTTCTCAATTCGAGTCTATGTTTCCGTTTAAAATATGGCGATCGCGTGCTGATAATCTTCAAAGGCGGCATCTGAGAGTAGGCATTCTGATTGTTATTGATTCTGTGACCTAACTATACCACAGAATTCATATTTGGCGACTACTGTAATGTACTAAGGATGGAACCTATGAATAAATATTTGCGTCCAAAGTAGCCGATAACAATGGCCGACCCTTGTTTCCGGAATGTCAATGGTTTACGAAAAAAATTTCTTTGTTACATATATAATATGAATACTAAATATACTACTAAAAAGAATACATTAAATTATTGACTTAACATATAATGTTAACTGTTTAAAATTAAAATATCGGGGATAACTATATTCAAATTAATCACCTGTCAAATTCACGTCCGACATTGTAGCCGATAATGTGACGTCAGTTCCATCGTTGATCAGCTACAATTGATAATAATAACCTATAATTCCATTGACACATAACATAAACACAGACAGAAGTGGTTATATTGGTTATATCGCGCAACTATTGACAACACTGTTCTATTTTCCCATTTAACCCATACTGAATATAAAACGTGAGAGGGACTATAGTTTACAACGAAATAAAAACAGAGAAATAAGAAAAGAGATGATGGAAATAAAAGTTCACTTACGGCATCTCTTCCGGTAGTACATCAGCCATTATATTAATAGAATCCGTTTTTGTTTTTGAGGTAGGAGCGGCAGCAAGCAATATTTTTAATAAAGCTATCATATATTGTGGTAAATTGGGCAACATAGCTTGATAAAGTATTTCTGTAGGTGTCAAATCTATCTCTCCCTCACTAGTAGATATTGGATTTCTAGCTATTTCTTCTTCTTTTTGTACTTGTAATTCGGACAGAGAAAGATAAATATGCTACAAAAAGATAATGATATAAATAATAATAATAATAACGTTGAAGATAATGTACAAAGAATTTCATATATAATAAAAAAAACTTTACAAAACAACACACACGACACAACATTACGACAAAGGTTATAACAAACAAGATTAATGACCTTATATCCCTAAACGATGAACAACAAGGATTCCGATCAAGCAAATCTGGCACATATGCCAAACATATAGAGAATCAAATTCAAGCTAAAATAAACGTCAGGGTGACTTACTGAGCTCGTTGCTCTTCAACATTATTATGGATGAGATAATAAAGTGCGTAACGAGAGGATATAGCATGGGAAATCAGGGATGCATGGACAATAATAAAATCCCTAAGAATCGATAGAAAGGGAATAGTTTATATCAGCCTAATACCGCTAAAAGATTGGAAAGATTATTATCAAAATCTATTGACTGAAAATTGTCCACAATTTCTTTCTGAACCAGTTTTTCCAGTCAGAGACGTCTTTTATAGAGGAAAACTCAAAGAACACCAACTGAAGTAAAGAAAGTCCTAATGACAATGAAAAATGGATGAGCTTCTGGACCTACAGATCTCCCCCATTGAACTATTAAAGTATGGAGCGGACTCGCTACTACAACTACCTGAATGAAAAACAGCCTTCGTATCAAACATCCATAAAAAAGGTGACAAAAGAAAGTGCTGCAACTATAGAGGTTTAAGTATAAGAAAACCAGCTTATTCATTGTATAAATTGGTTTTTCTCATAGATTTAACCATTATTTCTGACTGTATAAAATTGACACGACCCTTTTGAAGATAAACTGATTGGGATGAATGCATAACGCCATCATTAACATTCACATCCACATTATTTATAAACTTACTTCATTTAATGTTTTGACACCCTCGTGAATTGGCTCAGGCAATCCAAATAAAGTTGTTCTGTCCCCTGGAAGACTATAACCCAAAAATTTCATCCGTGCAGTGTCTAAAAATAAATCAATATCTTTTTGCCTGACTTTAGGCTTCCAAGGTAATCCTTTAGGTAAAATTAGTGAATTTGGAGAAGGTGGTGAAATAGGCCTATACGTCTCATGATTATTATGATATATTTGATCGTTTGTTTCGTTAGGCGGTTGGTTTTCATCATAATCTTGCAACTCGTTAACTTCTTCATTTTTTATTCCTACTATGGCATTCAACACCATATCCAAGGTATCATGATCATCTAGAACGCTTTGTTTTATTAAGCTCTACAAATAAATTACATATATAAAATCCAAAACTACATCATTTATATTAAATTTACAATCTGTTTCATAAAAAGCTATAAGTAGTTTCTAGTTTTAAATACACATTCTATTTAAATCAAGAATATTATTAAGTTAATTTAATTAGTCATATAACTCAAAGGAAAAAAGTTAGATAGACCCTTGGCACTAGGTGCCTCAGAACCATCGCTGTCATATTTGTCTTCAACGATCCCAAAACCAACAAGTAATGAGTTTCCACTGATTTTGTATGACTCTTCCTTAAAATTCCAGGAGACGAGACCCGGCCTGGGCACCAACTGCCTCGGAGACCATCGCTGTCATGATATTCGTGTTCAGCGACCCCAAGAATCCTCAATTATTTCTGCATTACAAATTTATCATTTTTTATCACTTCGAAATGCACTTTGGAAAATTAATTTTCCTTGTTCAATAATGCAATTTTCATTTCGACATCATTACTTTAGTTCACAAGATTTCCTAACGATTTTACGAATCGAATGCAACAAGTTTCAGTGATATCCATCCAACTGCAATAAATTGGTAGGTTTTGTGTTTTTATTGCTTCGTTGCCTGGTCTATTATGTGAGTATATCAAATTGAACGATTCCCTTTTCAAGCGTAAATAGAATCTCCTATTTGACGTGTGGTATAAGTATCGTGATTTTATTTTTTTACACTCAAATTTATCCATTAAAATTCCTAGAAACTGAACAATACTAATGCTTAGTACATAATAACTAAATATATACTAGGATAATTATCGTACTTACTCTTCTAAATGGTCTAGCATTTCTTTTTTGATTTTGAGCTTCCAGAAGATCAGATGCACTAGCAGGGGGAGAGGAGGATCTCATAGTCTTCGTAATTTCCAAAGTATCTTCATTATAAAGGGGCAGTCCCATTCTTTTTCTTTTTTCCAATTTGAGGTCCTTTAAAGTGTTCATACCCCCCAAAAATACCAAAATCAGCTTCCATAACAGCAGTAACACTTTTTTCATAGGAAAATGAGGAGCTGAACCACTGCAGAATCTGGTTACCATACTGAGGAGCTTGATAATAAGCATGTCATCACCAGATGACGACGCTAGAATATAAATAAAATAGAGTTAATACGTGAGTAAATACGTGAGTACAATGATTTCATGAATTAATCAGTTTTTATTTATATTAATATAAGTACATTGTTCACATTTCATATATAAATTAGCATGTCCATATATACATATAAATTTTAAATATAAGTACATTGTTCACATTTCATATATAAATTAGCATGTCCATATATACATATAAATTTTAAACACAAATATTTTATTTAAATAAAGGACAAAAATACAAAAACTCTGCTATGATAAACTGACATTCTCTCTTTGTAGTTAAACTTCCGTCCTAACTTATGCTGAGAGGGCCTGCTTTCTCTGCAATATTGCATGGTCAGGGAGACAATTAAAATCGAATAACTAATGCCTTAAGAATTCATCTGGTCCAAAAAATTTAATTGTCAACAGATCTTATCTCTGAACACTGGCCTTTGAAGTATGACCTAAATAAAATGGGCAAGTGTGACAGTGTTGCTTCTGCGAAAATGAAACATAAATTATACTAAAAAACTGGATAGTGTTGTTCTGAAAACAGATTACACTCCACGTGGCTCCCTTTTTGTGTTATTCTTATTGGTAGATTAACAGTATTAAGGTTGTTTTATGTTTATCTTGCATCTTCAGTGGATCTCCTTGCCTCAGTCTTTTTGTACCTTCAAATTATTTTGGGCTAAATCCTTTCCACGGGATTTTGGTTTTTTCTAATGTATTTTTTTATTAATTCCATCAATGTAATTATTACTAACATGTATGATGTATAGACGGGTTGACAGATTAAATATGTAGTATGAGATATTACAAAAAGACTGTCATCTAGGGATTCACCAATTTTTTAGCGGAACTGTTTTTATAAACAAATAAAAACTTATAAACAAATTAAATTTCGCAAAAACTATTCAACTGATTTGGCCTATCTTTTGCACACAGTTCAAACACGATAAGACCCTCAAGTTCAGGTACATTTAAACAAATTTTAATAAACAATCAAAAAATCAGCGATTTTGTTGTTAATTTTTCAATAACTTTTTTGTTTATTATCCGATTTTAATTTAGTATATCTCATTTTGTGTATCTTTTTTTCTGAAAAAGTTCTCTGTTGATGAAAAATCTCTAAATAGAAAAGTTTTTAAGTTGTGAGCCAGCAAAATAACGAGTGTGACGTTTGGATTGTTTATTTAAAAATATTTCCACTAAAAAATTGATGAATCCCTAGATGAGAGAGTTTTTGTAATATCTCATACTACACACTTCAACTGTCAAACCTGTAGAGTTGTGTCAAGTAAAAAACTAACTTAATTGGCCTTATATAGTAAATTTATTGAAATGATACTCCAAGGAACATAAAAATAGCTGGTATTACCTGACCATTATATTAAAATTGGATATTTACAAATCATTTGTTCTGCACTTAATCAGACTACATAAGATAGAAGCAAATCTACAAAAAAAATGAGACTAATATTCTAATTCTTGCAATTAGTATTCCCTACATGGGAGAAAGAATAAATCAATACATATCTGATGTGATTGAGGATAATGATATTGATTAACTTCAAAATTGTGTTTTATCAATTGATGCTGTAAGTGGATAGTGGTTGAAATGTCAAATTCTTGCAGTATCAAGATATAAAACTACCTTTGCAATAAACACTGATGCTATTAGTTTTAATACAGAGGAGGGAATAATAAACTACTTCAGAATGCACTATCATGTTATAATAAATTATAAAAAGGGATCATTTATACTTAGGGAGAAATATAGAAACACTACCTTATATTGCATCACAGCAGTCAATCAATATATAATAAAAACATTTTATTATTAAAACTATTGAGAATATATTACCTATTTCATGACAAAACGACTTCACTTCTTCCTCATACTCTGTAGACTGAGTATCTTTTTCGTTCCTAATGACCTCAGTTATTGTGTATAAAACGGACAATATAACTCTTAAATCTTGGGAATCTGCCAAAGATATAGCAATTTTTCTCATGGCCACATGTGCTGCAGTACTATTCCTACAAGGAGATTGGTTTTATTCTTGCTTAGAGTAAACTTGTATAGAAAAGTTATGCTCACAGCTGTCGATGCATATTTTTTTTTGGAAAATACATAATTTTGGGTAAAATTAAAATAAAATAATGTTACCATAAATCGGAATTTGTAATAATAAAGTATCAAAAGAGACAGTTGGATTTGCTTAAACAGATCTTTAAAATTTACAAAAGAATTGGAAAGTATAATGAAAAATTGGATAGTTAAACTCTGAAATGCAAAGATAATAAGAATTTAGTTCACTGCAGTAGTTGAAATAACCAAATAAGACATACTAAAGAAAGCTCCAAGAACAATATTTTAAATTTGATTTTTAATATGAATATATTTCAATTTAATTTACTTATGACAAAAGACGGTTGCATATTATACTTTGTACTATATGTAAAAACAGGTCCCAAAATAGTTTTTAAACCAATAATAAAAGTATTTTTTACTTGTAATTTCGGTTTTCAAGAGAATACTGAAAGTGAGAACTTCTTAACCTGAGCCTAAATAAACAGAAGGAAATATTCCAACTATATAATGTTTTTCACCTTGGGAAGCAGCCAGATAAAATATTGTATAGTGAGGGCATAAATGTTTGCATAAATCCAAAATAAATTGGTAAAACAAGTCAATTTTAACACAATGCTCTAATATATAGGTGGCAAACAAAATTATAACAACAAAAAAACATAAATGCAACTGCTATATCAAAAATTTTGCAAATAACAGCTGAAAAGAAAAAAAATTAAGTGAATACTTTTTTATGTAATATTTAAAATATACAGTTTAAATTTTTTATTTATCTTAATCAACTACTGCCTTAAATGTGTACTAGAAAAAAAATTAAACTAAATGAATTGGTTGGCACTTAAGGATCCTCAAGGAAGTTCTATTGAAAATCTTGGATTCACTGAATGCATATAGACGCCAGTCTCAGATGATACAGGTTTACAAAACTATTGCCTGAAACCTCAAAGTGCCTCCTTGAAATAAGCAAAACGAATAATAAATTGGCAAGATGTATTCTCACTGGATACTACTCCTGTAAGTATAGATTATATATAAGATAAGTAAGAATATATAAGATAAGTAAGCCAGATAGTGGGGAGAGTATACTAAGTGACTTAAGAGCATTGTTTTTAAATGACTCTTCAATACAATGTATGAAATGTTTTATCTTCACATTTAACCAATAAATGTAAGATTATTTATAAATAAGTTTATGACATTACAGATAGAAAATAAACATTAAGAGATTTTTTAAAACACTGTTATACTAACTAATACTGAATTTAGGCAAACATTTAAGACCATAATATGATGTATTTTTAAATACAACTTAAAATAATGCATAAGATATATAAATTAAAAAGATACTAACTCAAATTCTATATTTAGCAAATCAGTAAATGCCGTAAATACTCCCAATTTATAAAGTAACATTGAATTACATCTGGCCCACTGTTGTTGCTCGGCATCTGATTGCATTTCAGCCCAGCATCCTTGAGCAATGTAAAGCAGACATCTAGCACTTCTCATCCTCAAGGGCCTGCTGCTAACCTCTAATTGGTCAAGCAGTTTCATGACTACCGATTTTCGTTTTTTAAGTGATAATCTTTGCCAACTAGGAAGGAGGTTGTACACTTCCATCTGGTCTTCAAATGCTTTAACATTAAACTGCAGCTCAGGTTGTTCTGTGTAACTGTATAGTTCTGAAATTTCATTAATGTGGGTATCTGTGTCATCGTATATAAATTCCAAATCTGGAGAGTCTGTACATCCTCCCTAAAACATGTTTTAGTAAAATTTACTGCAACTGTAAGAGATAAAATATAAAACAATAAGTAAAAACATTGTTAAATTGTGTTTGTCCCTATATAATGCCCATACTACTATTATATCCATTCCAGATGCTATTTACTTTTTCAAACAGTTGATGAATGATCAACTAGTGAACAGAGGTGTCACCATTCTGAGGTGTTTGACAGTATCACCTGAAAATATTTCTTCTTTACTCTAAAATATGTTTCTTTTCTGCGAATAACCACCAATATCTCTGTAGTAACAATATATATTTTGGTTAAATTTTTTTTGTCTATTTGTATAATTCTTAGTTTGTTTTGATGTAGTGTTCTCAATTTCTTTAACCTTCTTCTTAGTTTCTTCTCTCCTTTCTGCTTGTTAGTCTTATTATACTGGTAACATAAACAGAATCATCTGTTAAAAAATTAAGGTTAGTTGTTTGTTATTGATAAAATTTACTAAACTATTTTGAGACATTAGACCTGTTTGAAAAGAAAGACGTTGTGTTGAATGAATTGTTTTAAAAATAATTATGAACAATATTATAAACATAAAAGTTTTTCAAACATAAAAGTATCTTACATCTGAATCCTGTCGTTGACGTCTAATAATTTCTCTAAGTGTAGGTAGTCCGCGCTTTCCATTGCCGTTTGTATCCATTCTGAATAAAGCAGCATATTTATTTGTTCATTATTTTAACTTTAAAATGTCCTTGTTATTAAAGTAATACTCAAATTTCTTTACACATTCTTTAATGACAACCTAGAGATTATTGACCCAAGAACTACCAAACCAAAACCGAAACTGACAGTTCTCGCTTCTTCTAGTTTAAAAGTTCGCTAAAGCGGGTTGCAGTATGGACGAACAACTTGGATGTCAACTCGTAATATCAGAAAGATAAAAAGAAATTAGATTTTATTTGATATGGGATATTAATATCACAGTTTATGTTAATATTACTATAACAAAAACCACAAATAATTTTAAAAAAGGTTAAACAATAAAATACTACGTGATTTTCAACTTCAAAAATAAATATAGATTATTATAATTATATATACTGCCCTATTGATATATATAAAATAATTATATTGTATGTATCATCATTATATACATTAATAATAAAATTATATTTTATTAAAATTTTACATTAATTAACCTAACATTTTGCGCCATCTAAGCATTAATTGCTGGATTATTGGAATCAGTACAGAAGAAATCTGTAATCAGTGCGGTAAAATTGTAATGTTTGAAAATTTCAATCAACGGTACAACCAAAGAATATAGACGCATATATGCGTCTATATTCTTTGGTACCACCATAAGCGTTGTGGTACCACACAATCGACGGAGGATCCGACGATCTCTACGCATTTCTGTTATCCGAATAGTAAATCTTGTCAGAGGTTTAAGCTTTAAAACGTTGGTTGCTAATTTAATTTATCAGAAAATTATGGACAAAGAATCAGCCTTTGGTGCTTGGCCGGCTCTTAAGCAACAGTTTGAAGCCTCATCCAAAGATTAGTTGTTTAAATTTTGCTCAGATTTCTTTTCTTTGCCGTGGAATGTTAAAGATGATTGTGTGGACACACATTGCAAAGTTAAAACGAATTTTCAATGAATCATAGCGACAACCTGTTATGCACATGTTCCAGTGCAAACAAGAAAGAAAATGGACAAAAAGAGAATCAAAGGCTATTTGATCGGTTATGATGTAGAAAAGATACAGAATTTGGGTTAAGGAAGAGAATAAAGTAATCTTGTCAAGAGATGATAAATTTTTGGAAAGAATCTGATTGTCAGGAATGAGTTCAATTGCCTCTACAAGATAATACCTCCCTATGTATCCCAGAAAATTCTAAAGATGACAATGATGATATAGATAATTCTCAATTAGAACAAAATGAAATTGATGATGAAAGAATCTCACAGAATGGTGAAGAAGATGATGATAAAGAATTTGTAGATGAAGATGAAATCACAGAAGAAGCAGGAAGATATAACCTAAAAAATCGTGATCAAATTAAAAAGCCTTCACATCTCAGCAATGATTATATACTAGCAGCTGAAGATATTCTTTATTCCATCACAACAACTGAGGCTTACGAAGAAGCTTTAAACAGTAAAGAAAGATCAGACTGGATTAAAGTTATGGATTTAGAAATAAACTCTCTTAAAGAGAACAATAACTGGAAAGTAGTCAAGTTACCCAATAACGCAAAAGCATTGCCATGTAAATGGGAGTACAAGCTCAAAACCAATCCTGGGGGTTCCATTGATCGTTACAAAGCTAGACCAGTAATTAAAGGCTTCTACCAACGAGAAACATTCAGTCCACTTTAAGATCAATTTTGAGCATTGCAGCTAGTGAAAACATGCTTTTGCAACAGTTTGATATTTCGACTGCATTTCTTTATGGAGAGTTAGAAGAGACAATCTTCATGAAACAACCAGATGGTTACAGTCAGGGTAAAGACATGGTTTGCATGTATTGAACACAAGTCTGTATGAACTAAAACTAGCACCACACTGCTGGTATACGAGATTCAATAAATGTTTAGAAAAACTATGATTTAAAACAAGTGAGGCTGATCCATGTTTGTTTGTAAGAGACAAAATCAACGAAAAGATAATTATTGCTTTGAACGTTGATGATGGTTTAGTGGCAGCTCCATGTGATCTAGAGTTAGAAAATTTAATTGAAGAGTTGAAAAAGTAATTTAAAATAATCTCAAAACCAGCAAGTTATTTTTTGGGCTTAGAAATTAAGAGGTCGCATAGAGGAGAAGTTAAAGTTAGCTAAAATGCATATGCTAGAAAAATCCTGGATCGTTTTAATTTCTCAAAATGCAAACCAGTCGTAACACCAATGGAGAAGACTTCCAATAGTGATGTTAAGTCGGGGAAAGATACCAATCACACGTTTCCTTATAGAGGAGCAGTGGGTACCCTAATGTATTTAATGGTTTGTACCAGACCCGATCTTGTATTCAGTGTTGGATTTCTCTGAAGAGCTTTAGAAAATCCTTCAGATGAAGATGTAGTAAGACTGAAAAGAGTCTTTAGATACCTTGCAGGTACGATTCACCTAGGTGTCACTACTTCATCATCAACCAGCCACATCAACTCAGTTAAGATACAGCGATAGTGATTTTGGTGGTTGTACTGCTATAAGAAGATCAACCACTGGAGTTGTAATATTATATGCTGGAGGAATAGTTTCCTGGACGAGTCAGAGACAAAGTATGGTTGCCACATCCACTACAGAAGCAGAAATTGTTGCTGTAAATGAAGCTAGAAAAGAAATTTTGTGGATTATAAGATAAGACTTTTTAAACCTGTAATTAATTTTAAGCAAGTACCAGATTTGGAAATTGATAACACAGCAGCAATTAAGTTAGGAGAAAATTTTCAATGTAATCGTGGAACGAAACATACAGAAATTAAACATTTTTTCATGAGAGAAAAAGTTGCAGAAGCAAAGTTAAACTTACGACAAAAAATTGTAGATATGATGACCAAACCTCTTAATGAAAATAAGATTCCAAATCCTTCTTTCAAAGATGGGACTGATGTAGATGCGAAAAACCTTTTAATAAGGGAAAGTGTTAAAATTTAGTATTAATAGGGTTTTTCACATTGTATTATTCTAATTCACTGTCAAGTTGATATATGACGTAGTTTTGTTGTACGCAGTAATCAAGTTTTATAAGTAAAATAACTTTAATAAAAACATCACCATTTTATCTTCAATAAATCTATAATCCACTAAACTTCCATGGATTAGGAATAATGGTATTAGAAATAACATGATTAATTAGTGTTAATAAACACTCATGAACACTCCAAAATTTCTTTAGTCAGAAGTTTTGAACTGCGTCTGGTCCAGATTTCCAGTTATTTCCTCTTTGATAATTCTTCAGTAGTGAAGGGTTCGCAGGAAGTAGTTCTGTAGGGTTGACAGTTGTGCATTCTATAATTGATCCATCCAACATTGATGTTAAGAGAGGCTGGTGTGGATAGTTGATTTCCCCAAAACTCATGAATCTCTTCTTGGCTTGGGTAGGACTTATCGACATTATTATTATTACTAGTAAAACACATATACATTCTTTACATTTTTTTATTAAAATAAAATAAAAATCACAAATATTATCTTATTTAATTAAATAATTGTATCACATTTAAAATGCATGTGTTACACGCATATTACATTTAGCTATCCTCTAAAGAAGGATCTAGTTTAGCCTTTTTTGAACTATGAGATATTTCTCTATTAACTTTTGGAAACCCAATATCTGTTCTATAAGGCATAACAATTTCTGATGTCGAAGGTTCTTCTCCAGATTTTATGTAAGCCACAGTGGTGTACATAGTAAATCCTTTATCAATCAAAATGTGCTCTTTGAGAATTAGATATGCTATGATATACTTTGCTTGTTCTTTTGAAAACTTTGGCGTTTTTATAGAATTCACTTTTACTTCATTACCACTTGACTTAAACCAGGCTGCTAATAGTTTATTAAGAGTAAGTTTTACTTCTTTATTATTAGCAACTTCGATCAAAGTTTTTATATCTTTAAGAGCTGATTTAATATTATACTCAGAAATTTCTTTAGGATTTTTACAATGATCACACATTTTAGCACAATCGGTTTGCCTCCATATGTCTCCAAAATGTTCCGATATTATTGCTCTTCTGCACCTAAAACGTATAAAAAATTATTTAGTATTACGATGTTGTATTGATAGCAAAAGATAGAGAAGAATTGTAGGAAATGATATTAAACTTAATACAAAAACAAAAGAAATTAGACTATAACTACTAAATATCTAACAAATGAATTCTAGATATAACTGAGGATATACCTCTGGAGAATAATATTAGAAAGAAGGTTGAGTTGTATATATACTTTAAAGGCAAAAACTTTCGACGTTTGATGGAGAGTATTTATAAACTTTATTCATATCTACCTAGTTAATTCTAGACAGTATAGTAAAATTGGAATTGAATTTTTTTCTTCGGTTTTTGACGAAGACATAGTAAAATTCCTAAGAAAATCTGCTAATGTAAACATAACTATACAGTCTGATTTTTGTCCATCTCTACCAGCTCTTCCACTTTCCTGATAAAGTCCTTCCATACTTTTAGGAACAGAGTAATGAATTACAAAGCGAACATCAGGCTTGTCTGAAAAATAACGTTCGTTATACACAGATAACTAAATCATTAAAAATAAGGTTGAACTCTAGTTTGGCAGACAAGACACGTTCGGATATTGTTCACAAATTAAGATTAAAAGTGGTCGCAATTTTGTTATTTTTTGAGTTTGTTAAGATTATCTTCTATGAAAGCAGCACAATTTTTAATATTAATTTAGTAGCACAAATTTTATTAATATTAAATGATTCATTAATAAAAAACATGTCTGTAAAATTCGCATATCCAATTTATACATAATATATTGGAGCTATGCAGTAAGCTATATCATGATATTTATATTTGTAGGGATCTAAACATTGATTATCTTGTCATGTCTAATAATAAGCAATCTTTTAATGAGTTTTTAGTAAATTATAATCTGAGAGTCACATCTGAGGCTCCTACAAGAGTTTTCGTAGATAAAGTAGGTAAAACATCATATACAAAATTGGATTACATATTGACAAATATCGAACCACGTCTTTATAAATCAAATGTGTTCGAGGGTCACTTCAGTGACCATAAAGTATTTTCACTTAGTGTAAATTTGCAAGCCAATAAAGTATCGAAAAAAGATCAAAAACCCATCAGTTACAGGGATATGTCAGATGAAAATATGCTGATGTTTAAAGCAGGGATTTCTTCTACAGTTTTTGATGAAGTTTATTCACAATTGAATGCTGAATATGCCACAAATTCATTTGTTAGCATTTTAGATTACAATCTAAATTTATATTGTCCAATAAAAACACGGTATAAAGCACACAAAACAAATAAGGCTACATGGGTAACAAATGAGGTAAGACACGCTAGTGAAAAACTAAAAAATCTACACTGGATAGCAAAAAATATAAGGAGTCTCGAGTGTCAAGATACCTATAAACAGGCAAAAAAAGAATATAATTCTCTATTAATAAATACTAAAAAAAACTTTCATAGTGACTTAATTAATCAATCTTACAATATACCAAAAACAATTTGGAATTTAGTAAACAGTGAAACTGGTAGGCAAAAGAACAGGTCTGATATTATTCTACATTATGATAATAAAATTATTACCAAGTCTTGTGATATTGCTAATTCGTTTGCCTCATATTTTGCTACAATTACAGAATACAATCTTCAAACTCATTTTGGCACATCGTTACCTTCTTCTTGTACTACCTCAAAAATGTGTAACAAAACATTTTTCTTTTTACCCGTAACTTCAATTGAAATAAAAAATACAATCGATCAACTAAAAAATAAGCCTAGTACTGGTATTGATAACATATCTGTAAAAATAATAAAACTGATAAGTGATCATATATCGATTCCTTTAACCCATTTAGTGAATCTCTCAATAACAACCAGCCAATTTCCATCCATATTTAAAATGGCAAAAGTTATTCCAATCTTCAAAAAGAATGACCCTCATGATATTTCAAATTATAGACCAGTATCTGTCCTTAGCATAATTTCAAAAGTAATAGAGAAGGTTGTATACAACAGAATGTTAAATTTTATAGAAGAATACAATTTATTAACTCCAACCCAACACGGCTTTAGATCAAAAAAGTCAATACTCACGGCTGCATGCAGGTTGTTTGAGCGTATTTATGATGAATTAGATAGTAGAAACCACGTGGCAGGACTATTTTTTGATCTATCACGTGCTTTTGATTGCTTAGACATAACATTTATTCGCAATAAATTATATAACGTTGGTTTTAGAGGGATATTTCTAGAATGGATAATAAATTTCTTAAGTGACAGGAAGAGTGTTGTTAAGATGAAAGAATCAAGCTCAGAACCATACACGACAAATAAAGGAGTACCACAGGGATCCGTGCTGGGGCCATTATTATTCCTAATTTTTATTAATGACCTACCAGATCACATAAGGGCACTTATAATATCAATGTTTGCTGATGATACCTCGTTAATAGTCTCTGGGCGTACACTAGAGGAATTAAAAATGACAATGAAGAATGTTGTTGTCTGCTTTATACGCTGGTGTAATACCAACAGACTAATATTAAACATTGACAAGACGCAAATTATTTATTTTCATTCATACAACTCATCTAAATATGACTATATCTTAACCAACCACGATAGAAACAATATGTTATCTTCCACTCACTCTACAAAGTTTTTGGGTGTATTCATTGATTGTAATCTCAAATGGTCAGAGCAAGTGAATTCAGTGAACATGAAATTGAATAAAGCTTTTTATGCTATATCTAGAATTAAAAACACACTACCCATCTCGGCATTAATGAACGTTTATTATAGCCTTGCTTACAGCCACATGTGCTACAATGTAATTTTGTGGGGGAATTCAGTAGATAGTAACAAAGTGTTCATTAACCAAAAAAAATTATCCGTAAAATTTTTAATTTGGATTATCAACAGTCTTGTAAACCAGTTTTTATTAAACATCAAATTTTAACTTTCTACTGCCTATATATCTATAAATGTTTACTTTATGTCAAAGAGGAAATCAATACATTTCCAGTAAATTCAGACAATCACTACTACAATACAAGAAGTGCTGAATCTTTATGAGTTCCTAAACACAGAACATCCAAATTTCAAAATTGCTTCAGATATATGGGACTGACCTTATACAATCATTTGCCAAAAACTGTGAAAGAAATACCACTTATCTCTAAGTTTAAAAAAAAATGTTAAAGATTTACTCTTAAGAAAAGCATATTATTCTATAAATGAATATCTTGAGGACAAACTGCAATAGCTTCATATTTTACTTGTAAAAATGTTGTTTTATATATTTTATGTTTTGTCAATTTTTTTTACACTGTGAATATTGTATTATACACATTAATGTTTTTTATACCAAATTCTGTAGTGACGTATCCTATACATTTATTTTGAATGTCTTAAAGGATCAATAAAGATGACTATGACTATAAGGCCAAATTCAGACCAACACTATAATTTAGAAAAAAATTATTGCTGTAGCCGTTTTGAGAAAATGGGTACAGGGCCCATCTTGGCGGGATATTTTATTGCTAATTATTTGCTGTTAATTGGTATATTAACCAGTTTCCACAAGCTACCCCATCATCTCCTAGCTTAAAACATACCCCCGGAAAACCGAGATATCAGCCAAAAAGCAAACCACAAGGAATTGATTGCTAATTTATTGTCGAAGTTTTGAGCCAAGAAACAATTTATTGCTGCAGCCGTTTCTGAGAAACAATGATTATGCTGACTTTATGGTAAAACTAGCATAGCCATAGCTATATCTAGACAATGGATAAAGCAAAAGAACCCATCTTGGCGGCATATTTTATTGCTAATTAATTGCTGTTGATTGGTACATTGGCCAATCCCCAAAAACTACCCCATCATCTCCTAGCGCAAAACTCATCCCCAGAAAAATTAAGATATCAGCCAAAAACGTTGAAACCAAAAAAAGTGAATCGCTAGGAATTAATTGCTGAAGTTTTACGCCAAGAAACAATTTATTGCTGCAACCGTTTCTGAGAAATAATGGTTATGCTGACTTTATGGTAAAGCTAGCATAGCCATAGCTATATATCGGAATGAAAAAGACTACAGAGCCCATCGTGGCGGCATATTTTATCGCTAATTGCTGTTGATTAGTATATTGAACAATCCCCAAAAAGTATCCCATCATCCTCTAGCACAAAACTCATCCCTGGAAAATTCTAAATATCTAGATATCTAGAAATTCTAGATATCTAGATATCTAGATATCTAGAAATTCTAGATAGATAATTGCTAATTTATTGTTGAAGTTTTATGTCAAAAAACAATAAGTATATTGCTGTAACCGGTTCCGAGAAACAATGGCTAAGCTAACTTTATAGTAAAGGCAGCATAGCCATATCTATATATAATAAAAAGGGTTACATGTTTTTGAAAAAGCGTGAAATATACTATAATCTATGTTAGTTATTATCTAAGTAGTCACATATATTTATCCACAAAAATACCATTATAATCATCAATATATTTATTAATCAGACAACCTTTAAGTCCCCTATTCAGTCTATCACAGCCAAGGACAGCTTCCCCAGCATCCAAGAGATTTTCCACTTGTACAAAAAATAAATAAATAAAAATAATATCCAAACTTACCAATTCCCATTCCAAAAGCAATAGTTGCTATGATCACTTGATATTTATTCTTCATCCATCGTTCATGGACAATTTTTTTGTGTTCAGGTTGCATTTGGGCATGGTAAAATTTGACTTTAAACCCTTTCTCTTTTAATGCTTCGCTCAATTCCTCAGTTTCTTTAATAGTGGATACATATATAATGCCAGATTGGTCTTTATATTTTTTTTCAAGCAACTTGGCTATGAGATTCACACAATCCTTCTTTTCAGGAGGTTTGTTTATCACCTGCAATTGATTTTCAGATTAGTTTAATATTGCTTATGTCTATAAATTTAGAAAACAAAATGATCTAAAATTCAGATTAATTGCATTCTGCTATACTTCTATAGCGAAAGTAATAAATTTTAAAGATAACCTATACATACCTCGTAATATAAATTAGGTCTATTAAAAGGTGCAGTAATAATGACTGCATCCTCTAAAGATAACATTTGTTGTATATCTAGTAAAACAGTCATAGTGGCAGTAGCTGTCAAACCCAAAATAGGAACGTTGGGAAACATATCTTTAAAAAAACCCAACTGGTTATAATCTGGACGAAAATCATGACCCCAGGTAGAACAGCAGTGTACTTCATCTAAAATAGATCAAGTTTAAAAGTTACCACAGTGTTTTTTAAATAGATGTTCAAAATGAGCCCTTTTTCTTTCTCCCCAACCTGATGATCAATATTTACTTATGTTTGGTTTATATGCATGTTTTTACATAAAATAAATAATTATGATATTAGAATATAATTTATTAACTTACCTATGACAATACGAACCAAATGTCCTTTAGCATAACACTTTTGCAAATGGGTCATGAACATTTTGCTTTTAGCAACCCATTCTGGAGTTACATACAAAAGTCTTAGTTTTGGATTTTCTGAGTCCATATCAGTATAAATAATTTTTTTTTCTTCTTTGGAAGAACCAGCATTTAGAGTATTTGCATATATTCCTAACTTTTGTAATGCCATTAGTTGATCTTCAATTAAAGATATAAGTGGAGAAACCACCAATGTAATATTATTGTTTACAAGAGCTGGTAACTGGTAAACTAAGCTCTTCCCTCCACCTGTTGGCATGAGGAGCAAAACATCTTTTTTTGATAAAGTAGCATTTATAGCTGCTAATTGTTTTAACCGAAAATTATCAAATTTGAAAGTATTTTTTAAGATTTCTTTTACTTGTCTGGTCCATGGAAATTCTTTTTCTATCCAATTGCTAGTATTGTCTTGTTTTTTTATTTTAGATATATAATGCTCTTTCTGCAGCTCTTCCTTTTCAGCTGTTAATATTGCAATCTGGTGTGATATTTCTTTTTGTTTAAGTCGTAATTCTCTTATGTTTTTTTCCAAATATGCTTGCCTTGTCAAATATTCTAAAAAAAAATTGTTATAATTAAAATTAATAAACCAAACTAAAGAATTTCACAATATACAAACATATTTTTCCTCTAAAAACGATGACCAGATTCATCTAAAATAATGAACTGGTTTTTGCTTCTGAAAACCAGAAAATAATTAAGAGATATAAAAAGAATAGATTATTGGGCAAGATATGACCTAGAAATAAACCTGGATAAGTCAACATGATACTCAGAAATACAGAGCAAAAATAAGATGGTCAGTTCACATTCAAATCTGACAAATCAAGAGAATATAAAGTCGAGAGAGTGGACCATTTTACTTATTTGGAGATTATTATAGAGGAGAATGGACATGAAGAATTAGAGCTAAAGGCCTACCTTACTACTATACTAAAGTATTAAAGCTAAAAGGTATTGGCAAACAGAAAAAAAATGGGAAGTCTAAGATTACTGATGAAATCCAAATACCTTAAAGCCTAATCTTTTTAAAATTAACATATCTTCCAATGATTTCTTATACAGGCTGTTATTCAGTTATTTAATAACTATAAAAAGTTATTCCTGAGGATACATTAAACAATAGAGAACAAAATATAACCTACATTTTATTTTTAAAACAAAAGTTGAATATTAAATTACCTTCCTCGTCCATTGTTGTGGTTTATAGTATATTCAAATAAAAAAACCAAAACAAATACACTTTAGTCTTAACCTAAATGATAAACCAAAAAATATAGACGCATATATGCGTCTATATTCTTTGCCTAAACTTTGCCACCGGTCAAATTAGCGACTTAACCTAAATACACTATTAACAAAGATGTTCATATCAAGATTAATAATGAATATCGGGTGTGAACAATATTTCCAACAGAAGCGAAGTGAATTATTATTTTTAAATTCTTTAAAGTATTATTTTGAACGATAGCTTTTCAGTTTCTGTTTATGTTGTCTAAAATTTTACATTTAGCGCCATCTAAGCAATAATTGCTAGACTATTGGACATAGAAGGAAACTGTAATTGGACCTGTAAATTGAAAACTGTAATGCACCATCATAAACCAAAGAATATAGACGCAAAGGATCTGCGCCATCTCAGAAAAGACAGGTAAAACTAAAAAAAGGATTTATTAAAATATATAGATATAGATATACCTGAATGATCTGTAATATGCTACAGATGTAATTTTGATATCTCATAAAAAAACAAATTTAAAATTGAAGGTAGAAGAATTAAGTAATTAAACAGAAATAAAACTAAATCCCAGTAAAACAAAAGCTGTGATAAGTATAGATGAACCTAGCCAAGAATACCTAGATCAACAATGGAGCATTATCTGCTCCAATACAGAGGGTTTCCTATCTTCAATTCAGGATCAGATAGTATCAAAAACAAACTACCTCACTAATATCGTCAAAGAACCTCAATTGCAAAATGACAAACGTTTACCCTTTCTAAACATTTGTAATTTCTCATTGGTTTTATTAGTTTATCGATTTTACGGGAAGTTTCTGTTTATTTGCATGTTGGATCGTCTCCATTCTTTTCTTTTTAATTCACTAGAATCGTCGTCAAACTGTTCGAGCAATTTTCTTCACTATAAAATGTTGCAGCAGCATCGCTGATAGCTCACTGGCACATTTTTAAAATAAGTCATAAATAGTCTGCACCGAAAACAGGATATCTTTTTTTTTAAGACAAGGTTTTTTTATCTTGGCTAAAGATCTAATCTAAAAATAATAAGTTCTTCATTTGTGGTAATTTCTGGTGTTTCCGATTTTAGCGTCGTTTGTTCTTTCTGTGTATATAGCTTTTTTAGGTAGTCAATCCACGTAATCTTTTGTATGTGTTTTGGTTCTATTAGTTCCTTTACCTCCGTTCTTTGACCTCATATGAAGCGCCATATTTCCTTTTACAGACCGTAAAAATCATGTTCCATTTCTTTCGAAAAGCGTTCCCAGTGATCATTTTTCGTTTTTCTTGCAAGTGCATGTGTTTCGTTTCTAATTGTCTTGTAATTATGGTATGCCTCTTGTGTTTTGGTTGGCATGTATTTCAGGTAAGCTTTTTTCTTTCCTTTACATTTTCCTTCACTTCTGTACAAAACTATGGAGTTCTTCGATTTATTTGTATTTATATTTCTTTCCCCAAGAACTTCCTTGGCCGAGGCTAAGATATTATACTTAATTTTTGCCTAGCTTTCTGCTAGGCTTCTTTTATTACTGCTTTTTTCGGTTATTCTTTTTTGGAATAGGTATCTTGTGGAGTCATCCTGTAAGCTTTCGACTTTTATCTTTGTGGTGTATTCTGGTGTTTTGCTATCACATATATGTGTTTTCATTCGGATTTTGCACAATACCAATTTATGATCGCTTCCTATTTCTGCTGATGTTAGTGCTCTTACATCCAAGATTTGAGAGGCCTGTAACTCTCTATTCGACAGAATATAGTATATCATAGATCTTTGTCCCCTACTGTTATTTGTATTGTTCTTTGGGAGGGAAAAATTATTCCTTGACAATATCTTTATAATAATATTGTTGCTAAACAAGTAAATTTTCGTTGTATACCGGGTGTACGAATTAAACTATGTTTTTTCTTAAAGTTTGCATCACCCTGTGGAATATTCTAGCATTTGTAGAATACTGAGATTAAATCGTAACTATAGCCTCATGCTTTCTCAACATTTTGTTTTTGGATTGATTCGCTTATGTTGGATAATACAAAAGTTAGGTGCTTTCACAACTAGACATGTTTTTTATCAATTTTTATCTCCGCGGAAGAGGAAAAATAATCTTTTTGAAAAAAAAGTCATTTGTTACAGTAAAAATCCAATGAATAAAATCTTCGAAGAAAATTCAAATTAACAATATTTTGGAAATCAAAGTCTAATTGAAAAAAAATTGGGTATCAATAATGGGTGTTGCCGCCTCTAGACCTTAGGACTTCTTGGAGCCGGTTTAGCAATCCATTCATATATTCATATCCTGGATATCAGATTGGGGGATATTGTGCCACTCCTCTACCGCAGCTGTCTTCAGCTCTTCAAAGGATGCAGGACTGGTACTCTTGCTCTTACCCGTCTTTTGAGGTTGTCCCAGATATGCTCAATTGGGTTAAGATCGGGACTGTGTGCTGGCCATGGTAGAATTTGAATCCCGACCTCATTAAGGTACTCACGGGTAGATCTTACTGTATGGCAACGTGCATTGTCATGCATTAGTCTGAAGTTATCACCAATGAATGGTGCAAAAGGCACGACATGGTCTTGGAGAACTTCTTGCTTCGTAAGAAATACCTCCCCAAATCATTATTGACCCTCCTCGGTAAGCCACCAGTGTCTCCCTATTTCTATATATTAATATATGTCTAAATCAGTCCTGTAAATAAAATGAGGGCATGGACTATTGACAGGTTAATAGAAAAACAATTGTTTGAACTCATTTTTATTTTATATAAAATAATAGATAAATGTACATTATGTCACAGAGTACAAAATATAATTAAAAATATAAATAGTAATAGATACATTGATTAATTATAACATAGTTTTTAACACATCTACCAAACTGTGGTAGGTTAAAGGAACTGAGACTCCGGCTGCGATGTATTGGATGACTGCTATAGTGACTATATTACATAAAATAAACATAGTTTAACATAATCAGCTTCATTATCTCAGAATTGATTACATTCTTCAACATACCTTTCTAATCCAGCAAAACTATACTTAAACACGAAATAATAAGAGATTAACTGGTTTTCATAATAGGTAAATAATACACGGGCTGTAACAAATTGACGTCTGTTTTCACAACTGAATGATTTGTTAATAGTGGTGACTATATTTGATTGCAATGACTTTCAGGTAAATCATCTATAGATAATAGATATATGTTGGTTTATAAGAAAACAGTTGATTAATATGGAAGAACTAATACGAATTGCACGCATAAAATAAGAAGAGTGCGTCTCCTAATTCAAAAATATGTTTTAGAAAGAAACAAAAGTCGTCATCTTATCAAAAGTTTCATAAGGAATTTCCTTAAAATATCAACATGGCACAGTATAAATTTAAAGAAAACCAAATTCCAATTGTATTCTTAAAGTATGGAGAACAGACAACAATAATTACAAAAACAAGTTCAAGAGAAAAAATTGAAGTCACGAGAAAATAGAAATGACGTGAAAAATTACCTCAATCTCTATAACCTCAACCACCATATAAAAGATATTTTATATGTGAATCGTTACATAGTAACAAGATTTGGTAAAAAGTCTGAGAAACATCAAATAACTTGCTATAGAAGAAATGTAGACATTGTAGTGATCACTACAATGTGATCAGGGTACAGCCCGAGGACAAAATGGAAACACAACGAAATGTGAAGATGAAATGTTACTAGACTTATATATAGCGATAGTACTGCCTTGCTACATCGTGTAAGAGTTGCAACCAATTATGTTTACACTTTACACTTAATATGATTTTTTTTGATGTTGTCAGGTTAATAATAGACTTATAGGAAAACTTTCTTGATTTATCGGTCTGATATTATTAAAACACTGTCAATATTGTCTAAAACTTTCAGCGAAATGGCATTTTAAATGAATACTTTTTTTACTATATAAAATTTTATCAATATTGAAACCATTACATACAGGAATGAAAATTAAAATTAAAATGATACACAAGACAGGAAAAATAATATTCAAACAACAATAAATTATAAACTAAACACCCAACCTGCATTAACAATAAAACAGATATAAAACACCTCTTCCAAATACAGTGTGGTCACGCGTGGGGTGGCTAAGAGGTGAAACTTTTTATTTGTATTTCTATCGAACAATGTCATTCTTTATTATTATTTATAATTCCGGATAACTTTTTAATACCAGAATTAGATGAACTTTCCTAAGAGAAAAGGCGTCAAAATGTATTTGTAGTAAGATGGCAGTTCGTCATATTCGATTTTGCTGATACGAGGACGTCTAAGCCCTGATCACTCGATTTAAACATCTGACTTTAAGTCCACATCCGTATTTTGCTTTGAAGAATAATATTTTTTTACCTTATGTGATATTTTACTATTGGCATTCAATCATAAACATAGTTTAAATTATAAAATAGTAAAAATAAAGTGGTCATTGAAAACAGAAATTTGCCGAAAAGTTTAAACAATATTAAAGCGTTTTGTTAATCTCAGATTGATAAAGCAAGGGACTTTACATAAAGTAATATCGAAAAATCACGGTCACAAACTAAAAACGTAAAACAAACTTTTGCTTATGTTAATTTTGTATAATATAGCCCTTAAGATATTTTTTTACTTAATGTCTTTGAGGAAATCTACACATATCAGTACAAATTACTTTATTTAGTAAGGCATTTATTCAATCATTCAACTAACACAAAATATCATTTATTTAACAAGTATTCTAACTAGAATATCCATACTTTAATTATAAAAGATTCGAGGGAGCATTTAATTTTTATCCCAAAAAGACAAGTCGGATTAATCTGCATTTGTAGTAGTTTCTTACACACGAGATTGTACTGATTTGTCTTTTTATAGATAAATTGTACACAGAAAATATTGAGTCAGTATTCGTAATACAATTTTAAAAAACTCCATAAAAAAGTTAAAATCTAAAAGTTATGTAAGATAAAATCAAGCCATAACACATTGGTAAGGGCTCCAAAAATATTTTGGTTTTACATGCTAATATTGTAAATGGTATTAGAATTATGACTCAAACATGTGTACTTGCTCTATCATACTAATTCTAATCGACAACGAAAGCTCGTCAAAAGAAAGTAAATGTTTTTATTAAATATATTCAAATTTCTTCCATGGTTGCAAAAATAATCAAAATGAGGATAACTATTCCTCCACATAGGTATAAAATTTAAAAAACCTTTATTTGTTAAATCAAGATAGGTGCACCAGTAATGGAAACACCGCTAGTAATGTTCACCTTAAGCTAATTAATATTATTATCTTCACTTCTTATTACATTTTACCGCATATTTTTATGTTACCCTGTTACTTATACTATCCAAAATACAAGGACGAACTCGGCGCCATGTGACAATGTTTTTTTGCTTGATTGTCATCCGTCAAGTTGTTTAGTCTTTGGGTTGCAATTAGTGCACATTAAAAGGGTAAGTAATTTGTAATCTTTAATCATATTTACTAGAAACATTATTATGGAAGTTTTTGACCATGGGTGACCATTACTGGATAAAAATTCTGTTAGAAATTTATAAATGGTCGTTATTGTTAAAATAGAATAATTTATTAATGGCCACTTTATCAATTTAGCGTTTTAAAGAATTTAAAGTAACCTTTAATTTGCTATTGCTATACACATGGATACCCAGAAAGGAAAGAGAAGAGCTTTTTATAAATGGACAGAAGATAAAATGAGCCTTGTTATAGACGCGTAGACTTGAAAAAATTTTCTTAAACTAAAAATTGGTTCTAAAACTATTCTTTCAGAAAGCGACGAGAAATTATTAGCGAATTGGATCTTGTCTATGGGCAGTAGAAAGAAAAGAAGGTATCATTGACATACTAAAATACACAAATAGGATATACAATGCAGACGAAACTGGGTTTAGCCTTGATCCTAAATCTGGTAATGTCACTGGGCCGGCGAATTTGGAGAAGACTTTTGAGAGAAAATCTAATGAAAAAGAGCAAATGACTATTATGGCCTGTTTTTCAGCCGATGGTGTCACAGTTCCACCAATGGTCATATATCCGTACAAAAAATACCGAAAAGCAGGCAGAGCAAAAAACATGTTTTGGAAAAACAATTTTTTTAGTTATTTACTTGGATGTGTATGAAAATATAATATATCTTTCTTAGTATCCTAGCACATAAGTCAAATACTTCATTAGAACGAATAAAAATAGTTCAAAATTTTGTCTAGAATGTCTATTACTAGTGCACTTCCCCTATATTAAGATTTGTTAAATCAATAGGTGAATTAATAATGAAGATTCAGACCGGGAAGGTCGACCATATACCAGATATTCGTCCTACGCCAAGTGTTGGAAAAAAACTGGGAATTTAACCGCGATGTACACCAAGTCTACGTGGACTTTAAACCAGCTTACGATTCTGTTAGCAGAGAAGCATTGTCGGAGACCATGGTAGAAATGGGAGTACATGAAAAGCTGGTACGATTAGCACAGGTGAGCTCAGAGATCGCTTCCGCACGGATCAGAATTGGGAGCACCACGTTGGAGGAAATCCTCATTGACACCGGGTTTAGACAAGGAGATCCTCTCGCCCCCCTGCTATTTAATTTTGTACTGGAACATGCGGTAAGGAAAGTTCAACCACAACTGACAAACGGATTTGCCGCACAAGGATCAAAAATACTATTGGCGTTTGCGGATGACGTGGACACAATTGCACAATCCACCAGAGATGCAAAAGAAGTTTTCACCCTATTCGAAAACGGAGCCAAGGAAGTTGGTCTGAAGAACCCAAGACCAAGACAAAACGTAACAATGAGTGAATATAACTTTGAAGTCGTCAAAGAATTCAAGTACCTGGGAGCGATTATAACATCTGAAAATAAATATGAAAAGGACATGGCAGCCAGAATCATTGCAGGAAGCAGGGCATATTACTCATTAATGACGTACTTAAATCAAAAATACTCTCAATGCCAGCAAAAATAAGAGTGTACAAGACAATAATTCGTCCCACAATAACGTATGGAAGCGAGACATGGACCCTGAACCAGCGGGAAACGACAAAATTACTGGTACTGGAAAGAAAGATACTGCGGACTATATATGGGCCTTGCAGAGAAGAGACAACAGGAGAATGGAGAAGAAGACACAATGATGAACTCCAGACAGTATATGGAGATGAAAACATAGTACGCTACATTAAAGCAAACCGAATAAGATGGGCGGGCCACGTACTAAGATCAAATGGGAATACGGCATTGGGAAATAGCTGCTCAGGACCGACAACACAATAGTAAACGCGGCCAAGACTCACATAGAGTTGTAGAGCCAAATTATGATGATAATGATGATCCATAAAGATGGAATAACATTTCAAATTGGATGCTTCACTATCGATCAGGAGAGAGAGAGAAATACAATTTAACAAAACACCAACATTTAAAAAAAACATAATTGGAAAATATTAATTATTGTAATTAATAATATTCAAATATAATGAAGATCACACATCAGATAAAGAATTTCTTTTAACACTGGTCAAATATTTTGACCGTGAATGTACCATATTTTGACACAATCTTTTGATGGAAGTTTTTAGCAAAATTATACATTTTTATATTTTAATATGA
This sequence comes from Diabrotica undecimpunctata, assembly GCF_040954645.1. NCBI lineage: Eukaryota > Metazoa > Arthropoda > Insecta > Coleoptera > Chrysomelidae > Diabrotica > Diabrotica undecimpunctata. Next base: position 58,904,141 of record NC_092812.1, read on the forward strand.
TTTGTAACTCTTAAAATAAAATTATTTTTTCAAAAATAATACGTCAGTTTCTGTGAAATTTATAAAAAATCTGCCCAGTTTGAGTATATAATATTTTGCGAATATATATTGAGACACAGTTCGTAGTAATACCTTCTCTGTACCACTTCTGGTATACACAGGGGCCAAAAGTGTTAATAACCACTTCTGGTATACACAGGGGCCAAAAGTGTTAATACTATTTCAAATTTCATACTCTACCATATCAAACTAATTCAAGTACTATACTTTCTAATGACGAACTTCGATTTTTTGTTTTTCTTTATACTTTTAATAAGTAGGCCTCCAACAAATGCATTTAAATAAATATCACTATCTTTGGTAATTTCAACTTAAAGCTATTCTACATAAGGTCATGTGGGAAATACGTCTTTCACTGAGCTATGTCAGATCTTTGTCAGAAGAATACATTTTAATAACTATCATTAAAAAAAAAGGAGATTAGGATCGACTGGCACAGCAGCATATGATCTTTATTGGCCAAAAATATCAGGTTCAATTTACTAAAATATTATAAAACGGAATACTTTTTTACAAATCTCTACAAATGATTGAAATCGATATTTAATTTTCCTGATAGGTTGTCAACAAATAATAAAATATATTAAAAGTGTGGTATTAAGAAAAGAGTTTATTAAAGTATATTGTACTTAATTAATATTTAATAACTCGATTTGATATCACGGTTTTAATATAAAAGTTTACTCATTCTATAAAAGCAAAGAAAACATTAAAATTCATATATTTTACAAAACAATCTGTGGCAATTAAACACACTAATTCATCTTGAACAATAGAACATTTTTAATCAGCCTGATTCAACATTCAACAATTAACAATATTGTAAAGCAGTTGACAGTCTTTAGCATTAGCCGGTATTTTTAGTGAAGCCTAATAAATAACTTTGATGATACCACGCTATATAATTTGTGTTTTTAGCGAAATATGCAACGGCAGTTCTATAATTGGGTGATCGGTGCAAGGAAATCCCAAAATAGTTTTTCAAATACATGTAGTAAAGGTCATATATATTTTCAGTAATTCAACAATATTACTCTATCCTATCCAATCATGATCTTGGATATATTTAACACATTGACCACACACAAAAAATAGCTTATTAGTTAGTTTTTGTCTTAATCAGTACGATTCTAGAAACAAAAGTGTTAATTTTTCACTAGAGTCAATCTAAGATCATTTTCTTAATTGAGTAGTCGCAATCTTAAAACAGCGATATAATCGCATAAGAATCTAGGAATATACTAGCTTTCACACTTCAACACAAGCCCTTTCAAATGATGCTTTAAGAAAAATGTCGATGACGTCATATTTTGACAGATATCTTCGTCAGAATGTACGGAAATGAATGGAAATAAATATTTGAGTATTTTGTATAATTTTTTACACTACCGGCATTGAGTATTGAATGGTCTTTATTTTAAAACTTGGAAATATATTTAAAGCTTTCAAATAGTGTATAATACGTCATATAATGTCATTTACGAAAAATATAATGACATTATATTTTTGACAGATGTCAGTGATGCCATAATGTGGGAAGTTGGTACAATAATTTGGGCGTTTCCATAAAATCTAAATACCACCAAATTATTAGGGGCAGATCAAACCTTTTTCGTACAAAGTCGCAAGTTTGAAACGGCGAAACAGAATTATACAAAAATCTAGAAACAAACTGGGTGATAAAAGTTTTTTGTTCAGAAAATAGGTGTGGAGCTTTAGACACAAACTGCAATTCATGTTGTTTACAGTAAAAAAAACGAAGTATTGGATTGCATAGAAGACATTATTAATATTGAAATAAATAACAGTTCTGTAAAGCAGGCAATAGGGTTGAAGAATTACTTACAAAATAAAAAATTTAGTACTAGTTAAATTTTTTTCATGCAGTAATACCTCATTGTAATTTAAATAAAAGAGTAAAACTATAGAATTGTTATTGAATGATCAAGCAGATTCGATTAACCGCACGATCTGATAAATATGCACATAAGTTCCAGTTTAGATTACATATATGTAAAGTAATAATAAGGATTTTAAAAACAAAGTTTTGACATTGAAATATTTAATTATGGTAATATACAACCAATAAGACTTAAAGCTTTTTTTGTTCTAAAATAGTCCTCCCAATTTGTTTAGCCATAAACTGCCGCTGGATATTCCACACGTGTAAGTTTTCGCAACCATACATAAATATGCCAGATTGAAAAATTTATCTACTCTTTATAAAACATACTCTTACAAATAATGCGTTTAGTTTTTTGAACGAGTAAACTCCTAGTCACACGGTGTAAGCGGAGTCAAAACTTCCAACCAAAACGTTTTACGAAATACATAGAAGCCTCATTGTCCCTTATATTTAAATGAAAAAATACACTACATATAATTACATTTTCGTATTCCTATCCTACTTATTTACAAAATACTGTCAGTGGGGCCTTTTGTGTCTCTTTTTATTCGAATTTACCAAAACAGAGTGACATCAGTCTATAATATATATATATATATATATATATATATATATATATATATATATATATATATATATATATATATATATATATATATATATATATATATATATATACATATAGATAAAATTCGCTATAATCTCAAGTCTGATATACTTCTGTTTTTTATTGTCACATTTGAATGTTTTACATGGGTTGACGTTTATAACTCCGCATTATAAATTATTTGTATGGAAAGGATAACCATTTTTAACTAACTAAACTAAAAAGAGATTAAAACTGTTAAAAAAGTCAATGATCAAGTTAAAAAGTAAAAATATTACATAAGAAAAACAAGTAAGGACTGAACTTAATCATTGATTTTATTTTAAACGAGATTTTACTTTTCTTTATATCTTTTTTTATGGATGGCGTACAACAGTGAAGGCTATTGGAAAAAGGCCGTCAAAATTCCAACTTTTTTATCACCTATTTTTAATAAACGCCCTGACACGTCACTTTTATAATTAAATTGTACGGCAATCGAAGAAAAATATAAATATACAAAGTGGAGGGTAGTTCGCGTGAGTCTAGCACTACTGACACCCTTTTTTCTATGAAACACACTTTAATTTTTTTTATTTTTAACAACTCCTTAATAAGCTGAAGTCAACGAACTGTAATATTTATGTTCTGTATGATTAATACAGGGTGAAGTTGTGAAACAATCAAAGAATAATATTAAACTTTAAATATTGATAATTGTTTTAATTGGCACAAAAGAAGCCCAATCAAGAATTTAATGTATGGCAAATATTTTATATAAAAACTTTCTAATAATTATTAATGTCTGAACAAAAAAGTTTTTCCAAAAAATATATGAACGAATAATAAAAATCTAAACACGATGTGTAAGTCTAAATTTAAGAGGTTTTGTTGGAGCTGCCATCAACTCGCTTGAGCTCTTGATGTCGCCATAGTTACCCTCAATTCTAAACATCTGGCAAACCTTCAACATCAAAGAAGCAACCTAATTCTCAGCCATTTCTTTGGCTAAACAATTTCTGGGTCCGTATCCGAACGGCATCGAAGCAAAAGTTTGATATTCGTTGCCGAATCCACCTTTTCATCCGGTTTAAATTTGGCAGCATCTTCGAAATATTCTTCACGCATATTGTTCATGTGAGTGCCGTAGAGAATGTGAGTGCCTTTTGGAATGCGGTAGTGGTGACAAACGACATCGTTGCTGAGGACGCGGCTTATAATTGGAATTGGTGGTTTTAAACGTAGGGTTTCTTTAAGGCAGGCTTGCAGGTATTTTAATTTCTTCAGTTTTTCACAGAATGAACCTCACCAATTATATTTTCATTTTATAAAAGATGTTCAATAAAGCTCGGTTTTTCCAGTCCTTGATTTTTGCTTTCTTTTCCTTTAAACTATCTTTAGCTGCTTCAATATAGACACACCATACGGAATCAAAAATCCTAATTTTCTATTTAGAGCCACTGAACAAAGATATTCTAAGGTCCATGTATATATTTCAGTTTGAAAATTTGCAGGCATTTCTTCTTGTTTATTTTTAATGGAGATTATTCTTTGTACAAAATCAGAATTAGTTTTATCAATGCTAGCTTGTTGTTCACTAACAATCGACTGCAACGGCACTTCTACAGATTTTCTTAGTTTTTCTCATTCCGGCCGTGAGTTAAGAACGGGCCAGCTTGCTTATAATTTTTACATTGCAGGCGATACTGCTCTACGGAATCTAAACATGACCTGATTGGATAGGGGCCTTAAGTCTGGAAAACTGCACTAGCGTGTTCTGGTCTACTTAGTAATACAACGTCACTACCAAATGCGACGTGCAATCTGACAACTGGTCCATATACGTCAAAAAATTTCTTAAAGAAAGGTGCGTTTCCACCCCAACTGAGTATTCCCCTGAAGAATTTCCCACCACTCAACAAATACTGTACAACCGTTACTGTCAGTTCGGTTCCCATAATTGGAATTAAACTCCAAAATTTTGATATCAGCCTTAAGCTGACAGGACTGGGAATTTAAACAAAAGATATTGTATTGGTACTTACAGTTAACTTTTCAGGTTTCCTGACACCGAGGGTTTCTAGCAAGATGATACAAGAAGAAAGCCACAGAATGAAAAGTCACATTCGCTCCAATAAGGAACATATCTAGTAGTACAGTTATGACGTCCTCACCAATTATATTTTCCTTTAATAAAAGATATTTTGATAGAACGCTGTCAATCATGTCGCAATTTTTAACAAGGCTTTTCCATGAAGGTGTCTCTACAAATTTTCAGAAGTGGAAACCACATTCTAATCTCTTAATAGCGGCGGTAGCCCCAAATATACCATCCAAACGCCTACCTGGATCAGAAGCAGGAGCCACACCATACGGAATCAAAAATCCTAATTTTCTATTTGGAGCCACTGAACAAAGACATTTTAAGGTCCATTTATATATTTCAGTTTGAAAATTTGATAGGGGCCTTCAGTCTGGAAAACTGCACAAATGCGCTCTTTTTTTTTCATTTTTAAGACTCTGAACTGTCGCATTTAATAATTTTATCACAAAAATAACGAAAATGCTCATTCTAATATCAGAAATATTCATCGTGCTCCATAATTCCCGGCCCATAGGCTGATATCAAAATTTTGGAGTTTAACTCCAATTATGGGAACCGAACTGACAGTAACGGTTGTACAGTATTTGTTGAGTGGTGGGAAATTCTTCAGGGGAATACTCAGTTGGGGTGGAAACGCACCTTTCTTTAAGAAATTTTTGACGTATATGGACCAGTTGTCAGATTGCACGGCGCATTTGGTAGTGACGTTGTATTACTAAGTAGACCAGAGCACGCTAGTGCAGTTTTTCAGACTTAAGGCCCCTATCCAATCAGGTCATGTTCATTCCGTAGAGCAGTATCGCCTGCAATGTAAAAATTATAAGCAAGCTGGACTGTTCTTAACTCACGGCCGGAATGGGAAAAACTAAGAAAATCTGTAGAAGTGCCGTTGTAGTCGATTGTTAGTGAACAATAAGCTAGCATTGATAAAACTAATTCTGATTTTGTACAAAGAATAATCTTCATTAGAAATAAACAAGAAGAAATGGCCGCAAATTTTCAAACTGAAATATATAGATGGACCTTAGAATGTCTTTGTTCAGTGGCTCCAAATAGAAAACTAGGATTTTTGATTCTGTATGGTGTGGCTCCTGTTTCTGATCCAGGTAGGCTTTTGGATGGTATATTTGGGGCTACCGCCGCTATCAAGAGATTAGAATATGGTTTCCACTTCTGGAAATTTGATTCCGTATGGTGTGGCTCCTGCTTCTGATCAAGGTAGGCGTTTGGATGGTATATTTGGGGCTACCGCCGCTATTAAGAGATTAGAATGTGGTTTCCACTTCTGGAAATTTGTAGAGACACCTTCATGGAAAAGCCTTGTTAAAAATTGCGACATGATTGACAGCGTTCTATCAAAATATTTTTTATTAAAGGAAAATATAATTGGTGAGGACGTCATAACTGTACTACTAGATATGTTCCTTATTGGAGCGAATGCGACTGTTCACTCTGTGGCTTTCTTCTTTTATCATCTTGCTAGAAATCCTCGGTGTCAGATTAATTCTCTACCAAGAAATAAAGAGCCATTCAAGACAGATAACCGTTGAAAAACTGAATGAAATACCTGCAAGCCTGACTTAAAGAAACATTACGTTTAGAACCACCAATTCCAATTATAAGCCGCGTTCTCAGCAACGATGTCGTTTGTCACCACTACCGCATTCCAAAAGGCACTCACATGAACAATATGCGTGAAGAATATTTCGAAGATGCTGCCAAATTTAAACCGGAAAGATGGTTTGAGGATGAAAAAGTTGGATTCGACAACGAATATCAAACTTTTGCTTCGATGCCGTTTGGATACGGCCCAGAAATTGTTTAGGCAAAGAAATGGCTGAGAATTGGGTTGCTTCTTTGATGTTGAAGGTTTGCCAGATGTTTAGAGTTGAGTATAACTACGGCGACATCAAGAGCTCAAACGAGTTGATAGCAGCTCCAACAAAACCTCTTAAATTTAGACTTATAAATCGTGTTAAGATTTTTATTATTCGTTCATATATTTTTTGAAAAAACTTATTTGTATGACAAATAATTTCAAAATTTCCCAATTACCCATAAATGTTTTAATAATAAAATAATACAAATCACCCAAGGAACTTTGAAAAATATAAAATGATATATGGTATTTCACTGAAAAAAGTGTATGGATAGTAATAGTCTTATATGAATCAACCTGAATATTATTTCAGGTGTTAATTTTGAAAAATTAGTCAATCTTTAAACGTATTTGTACGTTCTCTGAACAAAAATATAAATAAATAGGGTGATTCATGTAAGACTATAAATGTTTAATTGTATTAGTTTAGTTAAAAAGAGGCCAATATTCCCATTGAAAAGAATTAAAGTGGATTCTGTTTAGCAGGTGTCAGTGGATCCTTAATAGCGATATGTGGTTAGCATTGAGTCGTTGCTGCACCATTTGTGGGACATCCACTCACGTAACCATTGGCAGTAGTCATGATTCCTTCACTTTCCGAAATGCTTGGAAATTGATGATGTGTATTTATATCAAGTTCATCAGAATCATTCGAATTAGAAGGCAGATATCCTTTCAGTCGCTCAGCTACATGTCTCAAGGGAGTTGACTGATCATCCTGATTAGGTGATGGAGTATGTCTGGATGCTCTGGCTTCAACTCCAGCGGGGCTATGGTAGAAAGACACCTCTGCGAATTCAGGAGAAGAGTCTTCTAATAAAAGCTGACAGAGTTTCAAGAAAGTAGGTCTCGAGGTTGGTTTATGCTGCCAGCAATACCTCATTAGGGTATATAATTTGTCTGGACAATTCTCAGGTCTTTCCATTACGCCTCCATCGATGACGTAACGTAACACTTGATCATTGGCAAGACCTTGGTAGGGCTGTGATGCTAATGTAGCCATTTCCCATAACACAACACCGTAACTCCAAACATCACTGTAACTTGTGAATACACCATCCTTGAGACTTTCAGGTGCCATCCATCTAACTGGAAGCAGGCCTTTGGTCCCTTTTCGATAGTAATCAGTCTCATATATATCTCTGGTCATTCCAAAATCTCCTATCTTTACGACCAGATCTTCAGAAACCATACAGTTTCTAGCTGCCAAGTCCCGATGAACAAACTTTTTGGCTGAAAGATAAGCCATCCCATCAGAAATTTCTATAGCCATCTGTAAAATCTGCTTCAAAGATGGTGGGTGTTTTATTAAAGAGGGGTTGTAATTTTCCATGTCTGGTCTATGGGATCGAAGATAGGACTTTAGATCACCATTAGCCATTAATTCCATAACGACCAAAGTAGGTTGGCCTTCAGATACAACCCCCAGTAACCTAACTACATGAGTTGTATCAAAAGCTTTCATTACAGACGCCTCATTAAGAAATTCTAACCGTTCCCTGAAAAAAAAAATAAGATTTTAATACAATCAATAAAAAATGATCGAATTTATATTATTCAGAGGCAAAATTTAACAGCCAAAAAGTGATCTTGTAACGATCCAAAGAACCTATAATTTTTTTTTTTTAATTTTATTTAGTTCAGAACGCAGTAATTTTTATGCGCTTCCTGTATGATTGAAGTGCGTTTCAAATAACGTGTACATTAAAATTTGTTTTGTTAAAGTCGATTCTTAAAAGATGATGTAAGCCCATTCTGGAACTTTTTTCTTCTAATTTTCGTTTTCTTCACAATTTTTTGGGCAGTAAGAATGTCGTAAAAACCACCCCCAAATCTCTACCGACTCTGAGCAACGCGGCCTCGTTAATTTTTGTGCACTTCAAAACACTGTCCATCATTTGTTGTGTTACAACCTACAGGCAGTAGTCAAACTACTTAATATATGCAGCGATCAAACACAAATTTTATTGTACACTTTACTGAAAACATTCTTACCCAAATTTCAAAAACACCAATTTCTGAAAATATCACTTTTTCCTTACCTGTCTGTGGCATGTACATTTACGGTTTTGACGGCACACCTCACTTCGGACTTTTCTCTTATGTCTCGAGCTAAGCCTTCCCAAACCATACCGAAGCTGCCTTGACCCAATTCTTTCATTAATAGAATTTGGTCTCTGGAGACCTCCCATTCGTCCTTTACATAGGGATTTGGAACGTATTCAGGGTTAATTTCAGGAAATAGTACAGGTTTCCTTTGGGTTTTTCTATAGAGCCAACCGAAGAAAATAAGTCCCTAAAAATATATGAAAAATAACAGATATTATACAGCTATTATGAAACCGATGCATCACATTTTACATGGTAAAAAGAAACGAGAAACTGATGGACATAACAAGTATGTCCAACCTCAACAAATATTAAGATGAATCTAGTACAATATTCAATTATGTTTCTGGAACCTAAACCATTAGAATAGCAGATAGGAGAATAACTGATGCATTTGAGATCTTGACAGCCAGAAGAAAAAACGCATGTATTCCTGACGAGATTAAGAATCCAGAAAGTCTCTCTAGCTTCAGATTTACAAGAATATTAATCTACTTTGGTTATATCACCCGTGCCCATAATATAGAGACTAATGGTCTAAGGAAAACCGGAGTGAAAAAGAAGTTAAGGGCGATCACCAATTTTCGCGATTTCACGAAGGTTGTACCAGTAAAGCAAAATAGAGAAAGATGGAGAACTAGCAATATGATCTCTGGAAGAACATTAAAATTCATCATCACTACATCACAACTACTAAAATTTAGAGAATAGAAGTACCATAGGATATGTTTTATAGCATTTTTTGTTTTATGACCTTTAGATTAATTAATCGGTGAATACAGTGTGGAAACCATTTATGGAATAAAATTGTAAAAAAATATACAGGGTGTTTCATTAAAAAAAAAACTAAGGACTATGCTAGACTTATCTCAATCACCCTGTACATTTAAATAGACGAAAAATCACACATTTATATTTAAAAGTTGACAGTTCTCAGCGCTTTTTACAATTTTTTAAAATAAGGACACAAACAATTTTATTCCATAAGTGGTTACCACACTATATATTAATTTAATACAAATGATAGGCGTTCTATAATTTTACTTACCATGATCAAAATGAACAACAGAATTGATACTACGAGTGCTGTATTTGAAGAAGGCTCGTCGATATAAAAGTAAATATAGTTTGACTGTTCTTTTCTATTGGGAGCGGACTTAGCAAAAATGCACAAACTGTAATTGCCTGGAATTAGCTTTGACACTGTGTAGTATAAAGTTACATTTCTACTTGTGACGTTGATGCATTCTGGAACAGCTTTTGCCTGAAATAAGAAGTCGTTAGTCAGAATTTAATAACTGGTCTGGAAGAGAATTAATTCTTGTTTTTTGTCCGACATGTTCGTGCCTGTTTTAGTAATAATTAATACACGATATATCGCAGCTTCATTGTAGTCTAAATTTTGAGCATATATATATATATATATATATATATATATATATATATATATATATATATATATATATATATATATAACAACTAAATGGGATCTACCTTCACCAGAATATATAATTGTAACGACAGACGACAGTCACTTTTGCGCTTATATTTTTTTCCAGAAGCCGTCTGTTTAAAACGTTTGTTACATCAGCCTCTTGCCTATCGAACATCAGTCCGACGTTCGATGACCTGTGGCGCACCATTACAGAAGCTGATGGAATATACCCGATCAACGATCGAGCCGCAGCTGCAGCACAGTATCGAAAAATTTCTATTGGAATTTAGGAGAGTTCAAGCATCAGCGAGAAGTCAACGCGGAGTCAAACCCAGAAAACTACAGAAAGCATATATATATATATATATATATATATATATATATATATATATATATATATATATATATATATATAGTCTAACTGTAAATAAAAACTAAAATAAAATAAAATGTCACACGGTCATACTGCAGCTAACTGACTTATTGTATAACGCTTATATTGCAGCTAACTCTAGTCGTTACTATATATCTTACTTACATTATCTAAATCAATCTTCTTGGACTCTATTATGTAGGCAAATATATTTCCATTGGGGTCTTTTGGTTGATGCCATGAAACTGTAACGCTGTCTTGCGTCTTATGTACTAGAGTAAGGTTACTTATAACGTCAGCTCCAGCTAAAACATAAAAACAAAAGTCTAAGTAGGTGTTTATTAACAGTATTACCATTTATTTATTTAACTTCGCCAATGATGGAAGAGGAGACAAATCGCTTGTGACTCAGGAGTCGATTCTTACATATATTATGAAATGTCCTAAGTCAGGATAAAGGAAAATTTTCGCATCGATCGTGAAAATACTAAAAATTTTCAGGATCGCCGTACGAGAGCGTATAGAGATCGTGGAGAACGATATGCCCAATGCAATATCGCTGGAACTTTGGTGGTGACTCAGTAATGGTCTGGGGAGGTATCTATCAGTTTATAAGCACGCACAGAGCTGGTTTGTCAGCTCATAGGTATAATACTGATATTGCAGAACCTTACGTTATAATACCGTATGCATCTTTTATTGCATGATGATGCGACTCTGCCCTACGCGAGCCTTGATTCTCTCTTAAATCCTGTGGAGAGAAATAATGTCCTAACCCCATTACTACCCAATACCTACTATCCTACCAATTTCCCAAACTAACTCACCAACCCACCTGGCAAACGTGGTGTTTAAATGCCAAAACCCTCATCAGCATGAACAGACATTCAAGAAAACCGCCCTCAGTCCCCGGCAGCTCGCTAGTTCCCAACCAAGGTAGCGGTAGGACTCACGGACAGCGGGCAGAGGGTGCGAAGAATCCCCGGGTTGTAGGAGGCTACCAAGAACGAACGAACGAACGAACGAACGAACGCTGCACATAATTACGTATAATGTAACAACCTTATCTAAGGATGAAAAAATGACGGAACTGGAGGAAGAATTCAAACATGTGAAATGGGATATTATAGGAATTAGCGAAGTCAAAAGAGGAGGTGAAGATCAGGTCAAACTAAAATCAGGTAATATATTCCACTATAAAGGGGAAACAGAATCGACAACTGGAGGAATAGGTTTATTAGTATACAAAAAATTACAGAAGAATATACAGAGTATTGACTGCATCTCCCCAAGAGTTATGTATATAAATCTAGGACTAAGTAAGAGATACAATCTGAAAATAATCCAGGTATACGCCCCCACCAGCGATTACGAAGATGAAATTGCTGAAGCCTTCTATGAGGAAATCGAAAGAGCAAAAAAGCAGAAACCGGCTCATTACAATCTGATAATGGGAGGTTTTAACGGGAAACTCGGAAGGAAAAAGGACGAACAAGAAGTGGCAATCGGAGATTTTGGAATCGGGGGAAGAAACGAAAGAGGCGAAATGCTTACCAACTTTCTACTGCAACACAAACTGTATACAATAAACACCTTTTTTAAAAAGAAACAGAATAGAAAATGGACGTGGGCTAGTCAAGACGGAAGAACTAAGAGCGAATATGATTATATAATAACAGACAAAAAGCAAATTATCCAAGATGTCACTGCACTCAATAAACTATCAGTATGAAGCGACCACAGACAAGTAAGAGCTAGAGTAATGATAAACCTACAAAAAGAAAGAGCAAAGATGATAAACAGTTGCAAACGCATAGTTTGGAATTCACCAAATTAGCCACAAGAATACATAAAAAATATAGCCGAAACTTTACAGAGTAATAATCCCAAACCTCTAAGTATCGACGATCACAATAAATGAATAACAGACTCGGTTAGAAACGCACAACTCAAATTTTGCAAGAAAAATGACACCAAAAGTGAAAAGATTAGCAAAGATACAAAAGCTCTCATGGAAATACGACGAAACCTAAGCGAGAACGAAAAGGGAAACAAAGAAGAATATAGAAAACTAAATAAAAGAATTTCAGCGGAAATTAGAAAAGATGTAAGAAGATATAATACTAATGTAATTACTCAAACAGTAGAAGAGAACAAAGGTTTAAAGATAATGAAAAGAAAACTCACACAAAGTAAAAAAGAAATATACAATCTAAGAGATAAAGACGGAAAGGCAATAACAGATAAACAAAACATTCTGAAAATAACCAGAGAGTTTTATAAACACCTCTATACCAGCCAAAGACCACAAGACAATTTCTCGACACGAGTAAAGACTCTCATAAATCAGGGATCGGAAATACTTTTACCCATTACTGTGTCAGAAGTAAGAGCAGCTTTAAAGGAAATGAAGAACCATCGATCGCCTGGTGATGATGGACTCGTTATTGAGGCAATAAAAGCAAGAGGAGAAATTTTATTAAAATCAGTAAGCGAACTGTTTAATAAATGCTTACATGCGGGTACGATTCCAAAAGACTGGAACAATACAGTGATAGTATTGTTACACAAAAAAGGCGATATTACTAAATTAGAAAATTATAGCCCATCAGCCTCTTGACACATATGTAGAAACTCTTTATGAAAACCTTAACAAAGAGACTAACATCTAAACTTGATTTCTATCAGCCCAAGGAACAGGCAGGCTTCAGGGCAGGATATGGCACAAATGACCATTTGCATACCATAAAGATCTTAATAGAAAAGTGCATCGAGTACAACATACCACTGGTTCTTGCATTTGTCGATTACGAGAAGGCTTTTGATTCTGTAGAGTTTGAAACAGTACTGGAAGCCCTAAATCAAAGCCGAATAGATTACAGGTACACGATACTAATCAAAAACATCTACGAGAACGCTACATCAAGTATACGACTACACGAAGACACAGAAAAATTCTGCTTAGGTCGAGGAGTTAGACAAGGAGACAATATTTCACCAAAATTGTTCACGGCAGCTCTAGAGTCAATATTTAAGAAAACTCAATGGCAAGTTATGGGCATCAATATAGATGGAGAAAGATTAAATCATCTAAGGTTTGCAGATGATGTTGTATTAATCGCAGATAACTTACAGGATACAGTTTCTATGATACATTCGCTTAAAAGTCTGTCTGAAAGAGCAGGATTAAAGATAAACTTTGAGAAAACTAAACTTATGACAAATCTCGTAATGAGTGGAAATATAACTATAGACAATAATACCATACAACAAACAGACACTTACAAATATCTGGGACACGAGATCAAAATAAGCAGAGACAATCAAACACATGAAATAAAGAGGCGAATAGGTCTGACATGGGCCGCATTTGGCAAATTAAGCCATATTCTAAAAAGTTCAATTCCCATGTATCTCAAGCGAAAGGTTTATAACCAATGTGTTTTGCCTGTACAAACTTAACTTAACCACGACGCTTAAGTGGAACTGGGCATGGCACTTAGCCAGAACACAAGATGGACGGTGGACAAGACGTATTATGGAATGGAGGCCCAGAAACTATAAAAGCCGAGGACAACCACCGACTAGATGGACCGATGATATAAAACGTGTAGCGGGAAACTGGCTACAAGCGGCCCAGTGTAGAGAACACTGGAAAGACCTGAGGGAGGCCTATGTCCAGCAGTGGACGCAATTGGCTGATTGATGATGATAATTTTTATAAATTTTGTGTTTATTTTTCAAAATAATGTTAATTTTGAAATCTCTTTAGTAATGCTCCCAAAAATAATAGCCCCTTATTTTGTACTACATGATATTTTTGAAAGTGAAGATTTTAAAATTAAAAATTATTTTAATTATTAAGCCAAAGAAAAAGCCTATAAATGTGTTTGCATTTACCGCCATATGAAATGTTTTATAAATAGATTCAATACCGATGATTCCGTTATAAATTTAAAAACAAATAAATTAGTCATGTAGTTCTTTCTCTCTTTGTGAATACCCAGGTAAATAAAAACATCAAAGGTTCATACAGCGACATACTTTGTCTTCGAGTATAATTTATTTGTTTACAGTATCTGCTACGTTTGGGAAAACAGTTCTGATTTCGCACAAAGGACTGGAAAAATATTTGTATACCCTATTTAAAACACTCGTCAGATATAAAACATATACAGTGTGTCCGGAAAGTATGGAATAAATTCGATATTTCATAAATGAAAAGCCTTTTTAAAAAAATCTAAAGCACGTCGATTTTTAAATTTAATATTCTACATTTTACAATAAAATTTCATTATACAAGGTGATACACATTATAGTGATGACGTCATCGCCTCTTTTTTTTAATGTAACACCCTGTATTTTAGGACATTTTTAGAACGATAAAAATGAGCTGATTCCAAAAAAGTATAATACTGGGGATCTAACGGATATAATTTGAAAGATATACGTTTAGAAAATTAATTTTTATTATTATTTATTTATTTAAATTATAATAAATAACTTGAAAGTAATCCAGTAATTAATACATGACTTAATCTTAAATGTTCGAATTGTAGCCCTTGTTGTATTTGACAGTAACCCAAACGTTGTACAAATTCTTGTAAAACCTTGTTTATGCTTTCTTGAGAAATATTGTTTATTTCTTTACGAATTCTTGTTTTTAAGTCTCCAATATTTGCAGGTTTCGTTTTATAAACAACATTCTTTAAATGACCCCACATAAAATAATCCAAAGGATTGAGGTCTGGCGACCTCGCTGGCCATTCAATATGTCCACGTCTTCCAAACCACCTGTTCGGAAAATTTCGTTTAGGTACCTTCGAACATCTAAAGCATAATGCGGAGGCGCACCATCCTGTTGAAACCATAAACTTTTATCAAAACCTCCAAGATTAATTGTACTGGTGAATAAATTAACTAAAGTAGGTACGAGATACCCACTTAACAACTGAAGGTATGCTGGTCCGTTTAAATTACCTTCGACTTCGAAATAGTAATCTAATGATTTTATTTCTTACAATGCCAGCCCATACGTTTAGCTTTTGCGGGTACTGTGTATGATGTTCCCGCATCCAGTTGGAGTTTTCTTTTGCCCAGTATCTACAATTCGGACGGTTGACCTCGCCATTTAATTTGAATGTAGCCTCATCAGAAAAAATAATATTTTGAACCAAGAGAGGGTTTTGGTGGTTGTTATCCATCATTATTTCGCAAAATTCTATTCTTTTATTTGGATCATCCTCGTTTAATTCCTGTACAACTGTGCATTTTACTTACTTTACTTAATTTTAAGTACTTTGTGTACAGTTATTTTGCAAACATCGAAATCACTACTAACCTTGTACTAACGAATAGAAGTGTGCGCATCTTCTTCAAAAGCAAGTAGAACATCTAATGTTGTAACAAAATTTACAGAAATTTTCTCGAAATTTCTTTTCAATATTACTTACTGTTGACTGCTTGATGGGTATTTCTGGATATTTATAATTAAATAAATTACACACTTCAATCTGAGTTCGCGATTTGTCTCCATACCCAATCATCATGAGTATTTCAATTCTTTGCTTTACACTCAAATTCATTTCTACTTAAAATTAATGCTAAGCAATAATACAGAACATTCACGAATTAATACAATTATTGTACTACTTAATTGTTATTGAACGTTACTAAAAATAATTACAGTTTACCAAAAACTAGAAGTAGGCTAACTTTTTTGCAATTGATAATAAATAATTTATTTTCTAAGCGCATATCTTTCAAATTATATCCGTAAGATCCAGAGTATTATACTTTTTTGGAATCAGCTCATTTTTATCGATATAAAAATGTCCTAAAATGCAGGGTGTTACATTTAAAAAAGAGCCGATGACGTCATCACTGTAATGTGTATCACCTTGTATAATGAAATTTTATTGTAAAATGTAGAACATTAAATTTAAAAATCGACGTGTTTTAGATTTTTTTAAAAAGGCTTTTCATTTAGGAAATATCGAATTTATTCCATACTTTACGGACACACTGTATGTTCATTAAGTACACAATAAATTGGTGATGTTTTAATAAAGTATACCAAATAAATCAATAATATTAATAAAAATGATATAAACGATTATAATCTGACAAGACTTTATGGATTTTTAACAGATTAAATAATTTACTTCTGTATTTTCGATTTGCTTTCGCCATATAAGACTAGGCCAAGGATTTTTTGGGTATCGGCAACGGCTAAGTTCTAATCTATTACGTTTCTTTACCTTTATTAACACTAGGAGATGATTCCCTATACTTTTAGGTGTTTCAAACAATTTTAGCCCTATAAGGTGTTATTGGTTATATTTAGATTTATACAGCTAAAATAAATAACTGAAAACTTACGTTTTTCTTTAGTCCTAACCGTTTTCATTGCTTCAACACTACATTCATCATCACGGCAGGCCCGAACATGAATATCATACGAAGTATAGTGATGTAAGTCCGTTAACAAATAATACGTATTACTTGTTTTATACGAATATACGGTGTTATTTATTAAATCTTTTGGTGGATTATCTGTAGATTCTTGGAGGGAACTATTTGTATACAGGACTGCTTCTCTTTTGTCTCTTTTTGCCGGCCTAAAAATTAAGTGTTTTGTAAATTAAGACGGAAACCGGAAAATTCATATTATTTATTTTTGTCATATATGTTCTAATATTATACAGTATAAAATAAAATTAAAAGTAAAATAAATACTTTAAAAATACAAAAAAAAATATTTTCAATATGTTAACTATTATAATTTATGTTAATACAACAAATTTTCACTCAATTTTAACCAAATCCAAAGAATCCATAAATCCAAAGTACTTTTAAATTGTTTATAGTCCGGGCGCTTGGTTAGAAATAATAAAGGGCACTTAAGGACTGCTATAATTATTGGTTCTCGCTAAAATGATCCAACAAAATGCGGGTCCGCAAACACCTAACGAGGTACTGTTAATACAACAAAATAGTACCCTCTTTCAGGAAAATTATGCAAGGTCCCAAAATGAACAGATGCTGTACACGGCATGGAAATAGACGTAAATGGAGAAGAACGCTACTAATAGAGTGAATCAGCTCCAACTCCAGTTAGATAACTTACAAAAATTAAATGAAAGCTTGCAATTAAAATTTGCAGATCTAGAGAAAAACTTGTCCAAAGAGAAAGAACTAAGAATGAGGAATTTCATACTGACGAGGAGGAATTAGCTGAGGAGACAGAGTGGATACGTGTCAAAAACTTCAAAAAACGTAAAATGGATACATCATTGACCCCACCACAAAAAGAGTCATATGTCCAACAAAGAGAAGAAAAAACTAGAAAAACACAAATCCCACCTCCAATAATTGTGGAGAGTATTGCCGAATTTAGCCAATTACATGAATTAGTCAGACTACATACTGCTAAATTCAAGATAAAAGTACTTGGAGACACGAGTTCTAAAATTGATGTCGATAGTGAAGAAGACTTCAGAAAATTAACGAAAAAGTTGAGAGAAGTAAATTATCCATGGCATACGTATGAAAATAGGCAAAGCCGACCCATTAAAGTTATGGTCAATAAGTTACATCATTCAGCCAGTAAAGATTCGATCATGAACGATTTAAGTAATAAAGGATTCAAGATAATAGATTATTACCGAAATTAAAATACAAAACAAAGCAACCACTAAATATGTTTATGTTGGTATTCAGAAATGACGAAAATATCAATAGAATCTATGAGATCTCAGATATCATGAGCGTAAAAGTACAAATACTTCCGCTAAGAAAATCAAAATTGGTACCTCAATATAAGAGATGTCAGGCATATGGGTACACACAAGGTTACTGTGCGAAAGAACCAAGATGTGTCCGCTGCACAAGAAAACACCTAACAGCCAAATGTGAGAAACCCAAGGACACAAAACCTAAATGTGTCCACTGTGGAGAAGGGCATCCGGCTAGCTATAGAGGATGTATCGTGGCAAAGGAAATACAAAAAATAAAAGATAAATATAACAAGAAACAGATCTTACCCAGACAACCACAAAGAATGCAAAACCTGTAGAAAATCCAAAACAAGAAGAAAACAAAACAAGAACTTATAGCATGGTAGCAGCTGGTAAAAGTAACGAAGAAAACTATAGTAGTCAAAAAGATCTGAAAATAGAACAAACACTACAGAAAATATTAGAGAGATTAACTAACCTGGACGAGCGTATAACCAGAATAGAATATAGCACCAAAGGAGCTATACCTAAAAGACTTGGTAATGGCGGGTAGTTTACGAATAGTACAATGGAATGCAAATGGCATCTTGAAACATCAGCAAGAACTACAAGCGATACTAGATATAGAAAAAATAGACATATGCCTCGTTTCTGAAACTCATTTTACGAATGAGTCATATATTAGATTTAGGGATTATAAAACTTATCACACTACTCACCCTGATAATGCAGCCAAAGGAGGTAGTGCAGTAATAATCAAAGAAAATATTATGCACTATCAGGAAATGGGATACAGAACTAAAGAATTTCAGGCCACATCAGTAAAAATTAAATGTAAAAACTATGAGGTAATCGTCACAGCGGTTTACAGTCCGCCAAGACATGCCATCAAGAAAAATCAATATATAGATTTCTTGACCAGTCAAGGACATAGATTTATCCTTAGAGGAGACTTCAATGCAAAACATACGCATTGGGGGTCACGACTGACTACCACCAAACGAAAAGAATTTTTAGAAGCAATGAAATATATAAAATGCGACGCAATATCAAAGGGAAAGCCAACACACTGGCCTACTGACACAAATAAAATCCCAGACCTTATCGACTTCTTTGTAGTCAGAAATATTTCAACAAATTACATAGAGATAGAAGAGGCATTGGATATGAACTCGGACCATTCTCCAATTATTCTCACACTCGGTGACACTGTTATCAAAAAAGAAAGCCCCCTAGACTTGTTAACAAAAATACTGACTGGAAAAGTTTCCAGATAGACCTTGAAGAGAAGATTAACCTCTCAGTTCCATTAAGAACCGTTGATCAACTAGAGGCAGAAGTAGAATTACTCAATAAAAATGTACAACAAGCTGCTTGGAACAACAGCACGAACAGTGTCGAAAGAATAAAAGGAAATAACTACCCGAAAGAAATCAGAGAAATGATAACCGAAAAAAGAAAACTGAGACGTAAGTGGCATCAGTCTAGAACACCAGTTGATAAAACTAGATTAAATAATGCCAGACAAAAATTAAAAAGAGAAATTCAAAAAATTAAAAACGAATTGGTTAGCATCTACCTAAGTGAACTATCAAATGATAGCGCTACTGATTACTCATTGTGGAAGGCTACCAAACAATTAAAAAGGCCAATCTTACAGAATCCACCAATTAGAAATACTAATGGTAGCTGGGCAAGAAGCAATATACAAAAGGCCAACAGGTTTGCTGACCACCTAGAAAATATTTTTCAACCTAATGAAGAACAAGAAATAATTAACTGGGAGCTCCCTAATCAAGATGAAATGGAGATTAGGCCTGTAACTCCAAAAGAAGTATATTTGGAAATAAAAGAATATATAAATCCAAAGAAAGCTCCTGGATTTGATCTAATTACTGGGGAAGTGTTAAAGCAACTTCCAAGGAAAGCTATAATAAAATTAAAACATCTTATAAACGCTTCCTTTAGGCTGAGGTACATACCAAAGTTATGGAAGGTGGCAGAAATTATAATGACACTAAAACCAGGAAAACCTCTGCAAGAAGCTTCTTCATATAGGCCTATTTCACTGTTACCTGTCATGTCTAAATTATACGAAAAATTACTCTTGAAGAGACTAAAACCGATTATAAAGGAAAAAAATCTAATTCCTAATCATCAGTTTGGATTTAGAGCAAGCCACTCAATGATAGATCAGGTGCATAGAATAACAGATATAGTAGAAAAAGCTCTAGAGGAAGGAAAAGTCTGTTCCGCAATTTCCCTCGATGTAGCGCAGGCTTTTGACAAAGTGTGGCATGACGGATTATATCATGCTACTTACCAAAACAATATTCTGAACTACTAGAATCATATATATCTGACCAGATACTTTCGAGTTAAATATGAGGAAGCATACTCAGAATTAAGAGAAGTTAAAGCTGGAGTTCCACAAGGAAGTGTCCTGGGGCCAGTGCTATACCTGCTCTATACCAGCGATATTCCTAATCATTAGAACCTAACAGAATTGCGACATTTGCAGACGACACATGAATTTTAGCAGTCGGACAAAACCACGAGGATGCAGCAACCATGCTACAGAACTCTGTTGAACAAATTAACATCTGCACCAGGCGATGGCGCATCAAATTGAATGAAACAAAATCTGTTCATGTCAATTTTACTAACAAAAGAGAACAACATATCCCAGTTAGTATAAATAGAAACCAAATACCTTATGCAAATACTGCAAAATATTTGGGTATGACATTAGATTCCAAGCTACGTTGGAAAGCACATATTAAGAAAAAAAAGAGGAATTAGAAATTAAGTTCAGAAAGATGTACTGGTTGATGGGAAAAAAATCCACTCTGTCTACTTATAACAAATTGTTATTGTATAAGCAAGTCCTTAAACCGATATGGACATATGGGATACAGCTATGGGGCTGTACAAAAGAAAGTAACATCCAAATTATACAACGATATCAGAATAAATTATTAAGGAACATCGTTAACGCTCCATGCTACTTCAGAAACTGTGATCTTCATCGAGACCTCCAGATGGATACGGTTATCCAGACAATAAGTAAGTTTGCCGAGAGTTATGAACAAAGGCTCTCCAACCACGTGAATGTCGAGGCCATCAAACTCCTAGACAACGCCAACCAGGTAAGAAGACTTAAGAGAACGAAGCCGTTTGAGTTAGTGCTATAAGTAAGTGAAAGTGAAAAAGCAGAGCAAAGTGCGGCTAAAGTGTACACGTTAGCTAGTAGTACTATAATGTATTAGAGCCTAAGGAATATTGCTGAATGTAACCTTAGATAAGTTTTTTGTAATATTTCGTATATAGAACTAACTTGCTTATTGATCAGAGTGAATGATCAGATAGCAATAATCAGAAGATTCCTGTTTTATTAAATAAATAAAGAAAAAATAGAAATGATTACTGGCCTTTTGGCTTTGCCAGTGCCATTAACTTAGGAAAAAAATATTAGAAATAGTATTATGAATTTGTTTTCCAAAAATAAATTGATATTAAAATTACTTGAATTTATTTGCGTCGCATCTTTCTAAAATAGTGTTTTCCTAATTTTGTGGAACATTGTAGACAGTGGCGTAACGTTTACTAATACGGTGGCCGGCATAAGTCAGGTAACGCTCTCGAAAAAAAGACATAAGTCTGATGAGTCTGGCAACGCGAAAAAGATTAAAACGAAGCATGTTCGTTCGTGCTTCAGACAGTTGTGCCGGTGTCATGATAGCACGTGGTCGTTGAGTAGACGCGTTTTCAGAATGAAAGCACGTCCTGTGTTCGGGAGTACCTTAATGTTCATTCTGAAGAATGGATAGATCGACGAGGAATCGTTAAGTGGCCCTCACGGTCATGCAACTTGACATCCTGTGATTTATTCCTATGGGGCCTTCTCAAGGACTGAGTTTTTGCAAGAGGATCACCCACCAATCCCGACATCTCCCGACAGTCCCCGAAATCTTCGCGGACAGCTTGACGTGCTTCGCCGAACCTGCCTCTCTGTTGCGAAACGTTGTAGTAAATGCATTGATCAAGATAAGCATCAATTTGAATACTTACAGTAACCCTTTCTCGAATCCCTTTTGTAATATCTTTGAATAAATTCATTTTGACGCTTTGAATCTTTTTTGGTACCCTTATTTAGGTATTACATTTTTAGGTAATTAAGTTGTAACTGCTTTGTGCAAAAATGTTCCTCCAGGCACCCTCGTTGCTTTTGACAATTTTTTTTCAAGCTTTTCCCTGGTGAGTTCACCTTTTAACATACTTTCCCTATGAGCCTAATAAAATGGCACAATACCAAAGATGTTTTTGTAATGACGACAGCTTTTAATCCTAAAGAAATGGAACTCATACAAAGAACTCAAAAGAATGGAAAAAATAAACCTATGTACATACTGCCCTAACGTAATTGGAAGGAAGTCGAAAAAGAACTTTTTCCGGGTTATCTGGTTCCTTTTCGAATCATCTCTAGGGACTTTCCAGGTGTAGATTCTTCGGACTGGGAGTTTGTACCATGTGTTTTAGATAAATAGTTCGTTGCCCTTGCAAAACTGAATTAGCCTCTCTGCTCTCTCATTAAATGTTGCTAGTCCATATTCGCCTACTATTTCTCCATCTCTTCCTTTGCCTACCTTCGCATTGAAGTGGCCTAAAATAATAACTTCCTCTTTTTTGTTTTCTTCCAGTGTTTTGTCATTGTAAAAGCTGTCTATTTTTTCTGTTTATAGGAGCACCAATTCAGCACTGGCTTCATAGTCACGAGAAGTCTTGTGGGGTCAGTCGTAACCTTCAAACCAGTTAACGAAAGGCTCTGCTATATTAGACTAAAATGAGAGCTGCATAACTACTCCCTCATTGCCGTCCATGCACCGATAGAGGAAAAGGAGGAGCAAATAAAAGACAACTTCTTTGAACTAACAAATAATCTCTGTAAACAGTACTTGCATATTATCTTGGGGGATTTTAATGCAAAGTCAATAATGATGATTTAATATACTTTGCAGCATTCCACAATCTGTTAATACAATTAACAATGTTCAACTACGAGAAAATTCCCAAAGAACCATCGGTCTCCAACAACTGTGTCACAAGAAATCAGATCGATCATGTTCTGGTAGGTGCCAGGAGAGATGGTAAACCTAAGAACCTAGGAGGAACGAATGGAGACACGAATTTTCTGGTAAAAACGAAAGCGAGGACAAGAATAGCGTCCCAAAAACCCACAGGAATACGCCAACAATAGTATGGAATACCGAATTTCTGCCCAGCAAGACCAGGAAACTTCCTTCAAAAAGACAGTGGATAGCTTATTAGAAATGGCAAGGAAATCCTAAAAACCTGGAAGGAATACTTGTGTCAAATCTAAACGACAAATCTAGCAGAAATACATCAAACATAGAAGTGCAACTGAAATAGAAGACCAATACCCGACATATGAAGAAGTAATCCTTGCAATTAAAAAACTTAAAAATAATAAGGCACTAGGCAGCGATGCTATACCCGCAGTGTCTAAAACGCGGAGGAAAAGCACTATACAGATCTATCTACAAGCTAATTAAAGGCATTTGTCAAGAAGAAACAATGCCAGATGAATGGAATAAAGGGGTCGCAATCCAAAAAAAAAAAACCAAAAAGCAATGTATTAACTACCAGAGAATAAAGGTCCTTGTGTACAAACTACCAACTACAAAGTCCTTGGAAACATCCTACTAGATAAAGCCAAAACAAACACAGAAGAAGCAATTGGGGATTACCAAAGAGCATCACAAAAATACTTGGAAACAATGTGTTGTTTTATATTCTGCAACTAGTAACGGGTTTGTTGAAGATGCTGGTCTGTATTTTCCACCAAATCGAAAGGTACAATCATGATTTTAAAAAATGAGTCTGCGAAAGGTTTATACGAATGCTGGAACTAAATATTGGCGAACTGGACAAAACACGTGTATTGTTTCACTAGTTTGATGAATATTTTTAGTTATATTATACATTTTTTTTATTTACGTGTTACACAACGCACCGTAAAAAATTACTTACCTCTTAAGATAAACCTGATTGAGAAGATTGTCTTCAAATTGTATTCTTTCTTCGACGCCTTCATCAAATTGTGTCGTACTTTGCGTAGAACTTTCACATTGACAATTGTGCAAAGTTGGTGGTTTTTGGGTAGAATGAGTTTCTTCCTTAGGTGCTACAAGGAGACCGTTAAAAATAAAAAAATAACCATTTAGAATAATGTTAATATACTTACTGTGATCACTGCAGTAATCATGGTCTTGATTGTAAGTCGGGTCATAGTGTATTTTTCTTGTAATCACATAGTGCGTTATGAGGCCGTTGGGTCTTATTGGAGGAAGCCAGGTAATGTACAGAGTGTTACTAGCATTGCTGATAACATTAAGGTTACTTGGATGCAGGGGCACTACAATATAAAATAAGATTAAAGTACATCATTTATTGTAAATCGGTGGTGCTACAACTAAAAGATATATAGGGTTGCCGAATTAATAACAATTTGTGTGCTTAAACGGATTGGATCAAACTACTCTACGTTAAACATAGCATCATATGTGAAATATTAAATAGGGCACGATATAGTGGGAACAATTTCCGTATGTGCCTGTGCGTGCAAAAAATTTAAACTTTTGCACATGTTGTATAGCGAAAAAAACAAAAGACGATATTATTAAATCGTCTTCGTCTGACGAAGCAGGGATGCTGAAATTACGTCATAACACTCTATTGAGACCGATACAAATACGGGAGGTTTGACGAATTGTGCTCCTGCGTCATATATTTGGCTTTTCAAGACACTGTTTTCAACTACACTGGTTTTCAAATTAAATTTAAAATAGGCACTGCTTATTGAGTTTGACAGTTGTTGCTCCATATATATATATATATATATATATATATATATATATATATATATATATATAGTCAATAACATAGAAATTCTACAAGAAACGAGTTTTAGGACCATATTAACAACGGGGTTAAACTTAAAAAGTAAGATGATAGAATACACAAAATTAGCACAGGAACAGCAGTAACTTCAACTAAAATATTACTTACTGGAAGGTAACGTCCTGAAATACTGTATTTTGCTTTGGGCACCGTTTCTTTCGCTAGCTATTGTATACGTTTTTACATAAAATGCATATTGAGTATATGGTTCTAAGTTTTTAATTTTGTATGTAACAACTTTTTCATCCTCTTTATTGGGTGTGTCAACAACCTTCCAACTAAAACAAAAACGAATATAAATCAAAAGTATTAAAGAAATAAACAATATTTAACAGTGACATCTGTATTGTAATCGCCACTCGCGCATCTTTATTAATTCTGAATGTTACAGAGAACGGTATCAACACCGTTTAAATTGGATCGGTACGAATATGAGTATCTGCTCTGATTCCTAGCTGGCGAAGAATATACACCTGTACTCTGCTTTTTATTCATCACCATAAAAGGAAGTATGGATACGTATGAATGATAGATTTACATATGTGCAATACATATGCCATACTGACTATTATACTTACTTGTCTTGACCACAGGCGTCTTTGGTGTCATATTGGGAAATGTTTGTAACTGGGGCTTCGGTGTATGAAATAATATAAGCCAAAAGTTTGCGTGGGTCTTCCAAAAGAAAAGCTTTCCATTCTAACGTAGAAGAATTTGATTCTATATTGGTGACTGTAACATCCAGCGGCGTTATATTACCTAAAAATCAAAGAATTGAAAACGGAACAGACTACATTAGCCAAATAAGAGCAGTATTAATTAGTACAAAGGAAAAGAAATACTAGATCACTAATAAGAGGTACTTACATGCAGTTTTGTCGCCGTTAGAATTTTTAGCTACTTCCAAATCCGTAAAGTTACCCAAACCAGCAATTTCTTGCAACTTGAGAATCTTTTCGTAACACAACTTTGGATTAAAGTGGAAAAACAGTTTTCCTGAAAGAATCTTCAGAGGAGGACGCGAATTCCAATCCCACAGATCTTGCAGATTCTGATTATCGAATACGCTGAACACATATTTCCCGTTATCCTTTTCTTCGCCCTTTATTACTTTAAGACTTTTCAGAAAACTTAGCGACAGCAGCGAAAATGATCTGACTACCTTCAAATAGCCACTAATTTCTTCAATAGTTTTTAAGTTTGCTTCCAACTCGGTAATATTTGCTACAAAATATAAATATAAATTAATAGGTCCCAAAATAAAAAAATATATATAAAACAAAGTTATATTTATAACAAAACGGAAGTATAGTCGGTTCGCTATATTTACGCGGGTTTCGGATTAACAAAATTATGCTAATGACTCATTGATAACCAGTTGCAGTAAACGACTTCCCAGAAAATTAGGTAAAAACTGCATTAATGGTCATATTTTAAAATACATTAAAATAACATTAGGGTAGGTATAAATTTGTTACAATATTGCAGTTGAATTGATTCTTTGCCAGTGTTGACATTGTATGTTTGGTGGAAATATTTAAAAATGCCTAGACGTGTGTTAGATGTAGATAGTCTAATTTGTAGTGTACATAAGTATTTTACGGATGAAAAAGAAAATGGTGGTCCTTTAAAATCGGTAATGTCTGTTCAACAACGCGTATGTGATGCTCTAGGAATTAGTGAAACCAAACTAAGAGGAGTATTACAAAATCGCAATAATGAACGGCCGAAAGAAGATCACCGAAAAACTCGCCTATCATTGAAAACGAAAGATATTCCAGATGGAAAAAAAACTTGAAATTCGTGATACCATTTATCGAATGCGAGCCAACAAGGAACATGTGACCTTAAATACAATTCTCTCGGAATTAAAAGATAGAAAATTTGACGAAATTGGCAGAACAAGTCTATGGCAAGTGATAGATAATTTGGGTTTTAAATTTCAAAAGGAGGATAACAGAAAAGCCCTTTGTGAACGAAGTTCTGTTGTGCATAAAAGAATTAACTTTCTAAGAAAATATTCTAAATTAAAAGAAAAAAGGGAAATTTTATATATTTAGACGAAACATGGATATTTTCTAGGGGTGCAACCAAGAGAATATGGCAAGATGATAACGTAAAGTCTATCAAACATATTGATGGAGAAGGAAAGCGACACATAATTTTACATGCAGGAGGGAAATCGGGTTTTATAGAAGGTGTTGATTTAATATTTTCATCTAAATCAAAATCAAGTGACTATCACGATAATATGAACACAGAAATGTTTGTAAAATGGTTACATGAAAAACTTCTCCCAGGTTTAAGTGAGCCCAGCGTAATTATTTTAGACAATGCACCTTACCATTCTGAAGTATTAAACAAAAGTCCAACGAATTCTTGGACTGTTAATAAAATTAAAGAATGGTTGACAAAGGAACATATACCATTAACACAACATATTTTAAAATCAGAATTATTACGCTTGGCAAATATCCACGCAAAACCAAAAACCTTTGTTGTGGATTAGATTATTGAAAGTTACGGTCATCAAGTTTTACGTCTGCCACCGTATCATTGCCAGTTTAATCCCATCGAATATATATGGGGAATAGCAAAACAATATTATGACAACCATAATGGGCCTAACGGTTATAGCGACGACGCAGTTCGGGAAACTTGGCGAAAGACACTTTCAATTGTAACTCCAGAAGTGTGGTGCAACTGTATATTCAAGTGCGAGAAACTAATAGAAGATTGGTGGACTCGTGAAAATAAAATAAACAAAATAAGTCCAATCATAACACCAATTAATGGTGATGACAGTGATGATGATGATGATGACGATTATGATATTTTTGATGATAATGACTGATTTTCATTTTTGTTGGCAAGTTATATTTTTTTATTTTTCATTAGAAATTCTCTCCATGGAACAAATATACATAGACCATATTTTCTGTGTGAAGTGTAATATAAAATTATTATTAGGTTTATATTAGCCACATTAGACTCCATTAATGAAGTAATTCTCCTTATTATACTGTCAATTATATAAAAGATTTTCCATTATTATTTAATTAAAAAAAGTTATGGATTATTTTTCATTTCATTTGACCAGTTGATATTTCCCCAAAGAGCAGGTAATTAAAACTGGGTACTTACAATAAAATTTTTAATCCGAAACCCGCGTAAATATAGCGAACCGACTATATGTAACGTAATGTATACAGTACGTGCCTCCTAGTGGCGGTACGAGCAACAATGCAATGTAAGCGGGTGTGGGGTAATATTGCAGGTTGATTGCATTGGTGGTATGTTGGTCTAATCGCACAGGAAATGATGATGACACAAAAGGCATTCAGTCATCTAATATTCGAAAATCATTTAAGTCTATAATAATGGCAATACAATATAATATATCAAAAATTATACTGAAATGATGGCATCTCCTGAGGTAAAATGTTCCGAAAGCAAACTTAGAATCTTGGAAGTCTTACATGTAAGAAAATGGAGTTGGTAGATGCACTTAAAAGAAAGAGAATACAAATTGTTTGTCTTCAAGAGACCAGGTGGAAAGGACCAATGACAAAAGATATAGGTGAAGGATACTAACGTAATAACGAGTGATAAAGAGTAATAATCAGTGAAATTTGTACTTAATAAAGAAATGTGGGAATAAGCGAGACAAAAAAGATAGGGAAAGGACACATCAATATCAATGAGAAATATAGTCTATATTATTCCGGAGTACCACAGGGTCACAGAGCAAAAGAAGGAGTCGGTATAATAGTTAATAAAAAAAATAGAATCAAGAATAACAAACTACGAAGCAGTATCATCTAGAATAATCACAGCCCAAATAGAACTAAAAGACAAGATAGGAATAATACAAATATACGGACCAACAGAAGGTAATGAAGAAGAGATAATGATAGAATTCTACAACGAACTCCAAAACGCATTAGACAAATTAAGAGAGACAAGAGAAAAAATAGTAATCTTAGGCGATTGGAATTCAAGAGTAGGTAAGGATATTAACAGGGGATTAGGATGCATTGGACAATATGGGGAAGAAACATTAAATAGAAATGGAATTAAAATGCTGGAATTCTGCCAAACCAATGACCTGATAATAGGAAACACATTCAGTGAACAAACCATTAACGACAAATATACATTTGTGGCTGAAGAGAGAAATGCGAAAAGCTTAATCGACTATATAGTCTATACGAGAAACCTAGAACAAAATATAAAAAACATCTTAACGGAAAAGGAACCCGAACTGTCTACACAACACAGGATGGTCACTGCAAAACTGGAGGATGAAAAAATGGAGGAAGTGGAAAGAAAAGAGTACAAGAAAGTAAATGTAAACAAACTAAAGATAAAAAGTGTGCGAGAATTTTACACGGAGGAAACTAACAAAAGACTGAGACAAATAGAGCGCCAAAAAGAAACATGGACAATGGAAGAAAGATGGAATACATACAGTGAAGTATTAAAGACAACAGCAACTGAAGTGTGTGGAATCAAAAAATATAATAAACAGTTAAAAAGGACAAGGTGGTGGAATAAAGAAGTGAAGACAGAAATAAAAAAGAAGAAAATAGCATGGAAAAAATACCTCGAAACGGGATTAGAAGAAGATAAAGAAAAATACTATAGGCAGAGACGATTGGCAAAAAAGACAGTCACACAAGCAAAAACAAAAACATGGAAAGAATTTGGAGAAGAACTTCAGGAAGAATATATAACAAATAATAGAAACTTTTGGACGACAATACGACACATAAGGCAGAGAAAACGAAAGGAAATAAACGCAGTAAGAGATACTTCAAACCAAATACAAATAAGCCCAGAACAAATAGCTAGGGTATGGAAAGAATATTATGAGAAAAAATTTGATACCGAAGTGATAAAGGAAGACAATATAATCAATGAAGGCGAAGAAAACACAGAGCCAGAGCAAATAAGCAGAGAAGAAGTAATAGAAGGATTATCAAATATAAAAATAGGCAAGGCAGGTGGAGATGATGAAATTGAACCGGAAATGGTAAAATACATGGGAGAAGAAGGAATAAACTGGCTATGGAAAATATATAAAGAGGCGTGGGAAAAACAAACAATCCCTAAAGACTGGCAGAACAATATCATCGTGCTAATATACAAAAAAGGAGAACATGTAAACTGCGACAACTATAGGGCAATATGCCTGTCATCGGTGTGCTTTAAAATATATACGAAAATAATAGAGAAGAGACTGAGACAAGAAGTAGAAATGGTATTGGGAGAAGAACAAATGGCATTTAGACCGGGAAGACAGACAAATGACAACATATATATCATTAGAAACCTAATAGAAAGAAGCATAGATACGGGGAAAAAACTAGTATTAGCATTCATAGACCTAAGAGCAGCATTTGACACGATAGAAAGACATATTATAGGGAAATGCTTGAGGAAAATTAACGTACCTAATGCATTGATAAAAATTATAGAAAGTATTTACAAAGAGGTAAAAGGAAGGGTACAAATAACAGGGGAAAGATCGGAAGCATTTAATTGGAAGAGAGGTATTAAACAAGGAGATAGTCTCAGCCCTTTGCTATTCATAATAGTAATGAACGAATTGATAAGAAACACTAGAGACAGAACTAATCAACTACAGACAATAATAGGTTACCGCAGATTACAACCGGTAACAATAGGGTCCTTAATGTATGCAGACGACATAGTACTAATAGCAGATTCCGAGAATAAAATGCAGAAACTAATGGATATATGGGTAGAACAAATAGAAGAACTTAAAATGGAGATAAACGAGGAAAAAAGTAAGATAATGATAATCAGCGGCAAAGGAGATAAGGAAGATAATCAAATAAAGATAAAATGTAAAAACTCAGAATTGGAAATAGTAACAACTTACGAATACCTGGGAAGTATAATAACTAATGATGGAAAAATAGACTGGGAAATAACAAATAGAGCAAAGAAATCAAACAATTTATATTATGCGTTAGCCCCAATAATGGGAAAAAGAGAAATTGCACGAGAAACAAGAATAAAAATATATAACACAATAGTGATACCGACTGTGCTCTATGCAAGTGAAAACTGGACAATTCTGGAAAAACATAAGAGCAGGATAAACGCAATGGAGATGAGACATCTAAGAAGGATAGTTGGAAAGACAAAATGGGATAGATTAAGCAACGAGACTATTAGGAGAATGGCCAACCAGGAACCGATAATGAACAAAATAGCAAAGAGACAAATGAACTGGTATGGGCATCTGATGAGGATGCCATCCAATAGAATAACAAGAAAAATTTATGAAGCAAAAAACATCGGAAAAAGAAAAAGAGGCAGACCAAGAAAAAAATGGATACAGCAAGTAGTAGAGGCGGGAAAACTTAAACAAAAATCACTCGAGGAATTGAAAATAATGGCAGGAAACAGAAAAGAATGGAAGAGGTGGGTAAATGGAAATTAAAATAGCTAGCCCAAATCCGACACCCTGTTAGGGTAAAAGGAAGGGGAGAAAGAAAGAAAGAGAAATAAAGAAATGTTGAATGTTGTGTGTATGCTCCTAAAGTCGGTTTGGGTGAGAATGCAAGAAAAACATTGTCTAATTAATATTACATCACAGGAGTGAGTTATAATAGGTGCTTTTATTGCACATACCAGGATAGGCAATCAAAGAGATGAGTTACTTTGTTATGGATGGCAGGGCGTAAAGGAATTGTTGGTAACTAGATTGCTGATAGTCTTGTTAAAGAATGAGCCAGTGCTCCTTTTATCGGTTCAGAACCATTCTGGCATTCCAGAACAACCTGGATAACATACTTTGTGCAGTCTACTAAGAAAATATTCCAGGGGACAAAGTGCATAGAGTACCATGCAGATTTTGCGAAAAGGTAGTGTAATATAAGGTCTTTTAAAAGATCTTTTAAAACCTGAGGATGTAAGAAAAGTAGCTCCGAAACGAATAGTAAAGTTTTTTTGAACTCTAGATATTTTGGACTAAAACATAGATTTAGACTATAGACAAAAGATATTGTAAGTTGCAGTGTGAAAAGGTCCATGAAATCAAATTATTCCTTTGAAATCTGTAAGTCTTATATAAAAGCTATTTGTTGAGTACGTCTGACTTAATATGCTTTTTAACTGTTTAGTTTTTGAGACCTTTTTAAATTATTTAATATACGTACCTCCTCCTCTTATTTGTATTGCTAGTGAACCATCAATATGAGTACATCCTCTAAGTTGGCTCGACGTTGCTATACTATCTACATTCAAACCAGGGCAAGATTTCTTACAACGTCCTGAAGTAAAAATATGTAAATTAGTATGATAAAATTAATGAAAGGTATAAAACTAAAATGTCATTAATAGATTACCTCCACACGGTACACATGTCCTGTTGTTCTCAGTATGGTCTGGAGGACACTCCAAAATGCAAGATTTTTCATATATTTTATAAGGTTCTGGATAATAATTTGTAGTCTGCAATTCTATGGGTTTATGCATGGTTAGACATTGGTTTTTATCGATGCAACGCCGCTTGAAATACTGAAAAAAATTAAATGTAACGATTAAAAAAGAGTAGACATGATAAAAATATGGAAAAGGATGTAAATATTTTATTTTAAAAGTAATTCTAGGTAATCAAATGATCTATCCTCAAATTAAGTGCACAGAAACGTACTTAGACTAGAAACTAAACCTACTATACTTTGTCTCAAAGTGACTAGTCTGTACAGGGTAAGATATGCAATGCTAACCTTATGGGAATTTCGCCAAGACTGTGCCAGTTTTATGCAGTGAGCGATGGCGTTCTCTATTGTCTATCTTTCAAAATAAACGGAATAAACCAGGAGTCCTCAACAAGTCCCCACGTAAAATTTTATGTAATTTACAAATATCGTTTGTTAATAATTTTACATAATACTATACATTATTTGTTTCTAATAGTAACTTATCAACTTTTATCTTTTATTATTAGCAGTAGTATAATAAAATATGCATTAAATAAACATTTGTTTCAAAGTTTAAAATAATTCCGGTAATTTTAACTGCCAAATTTAAAATGTTATTTATGTCCCTGCGTTGCTAATTACTGCCATCATGTGTATAGAATTTGTAATTTTGGTTAATATCAACTGCAAATACTTTCTTCTAAGTTATTCAGTAATTAAGAAGCAATTAGAGTAATTCTTGTACAGAATATGTTTAAAAGCTTGATACATCCAGGGATTTAATTAGTCTTTATTTGTTCTTCGGAGCGCGTAAACATATTCGAGTTACGATTATTTGTACCATCTTGGATGTACTGTTACTGTTTTGTTATTGTTATTATTTGTTGGTGGCTGTTGTTGTGATTTGCTGTTGGCAATTATTGTTATTTTCTGTTGTTGGCTATTGTTATATTTGACGCCGAATTTTTACAGCAAAATGGAGGAAATTGTTCAATGGAAACGTGGAAAAGCTCTGAAACTTTCAGAGAAGCAGATACTAATGAATATTATTAATTATCATCTTAATCAGGATAACAACGATTCTGTATCAAGTGTAATTAGGAAAGTGTCAGAAATGAGTGGTGTTTACGAAAAAACTGTTTCGCATACGACAGGAATATTCATCACCTGCTGGATTACAATCTCCAAAGAGCAGGCCCAAGAAGCGAAAGGTTGGTAATTCTCGTGACAACAAGTACGATGAAGGTCTCAAAGGCCAAATTCGTAGAATAGTTCATCAATTTTTTCGTGACCACATACCACCAACAATAAACACCGTATTAGCTGTTGTAAATGTCGAAGAAACTTTGCCCAACTTTTCACGGGCCACGCTACACCGCTTGCTGAGTGACATGGACTTTGTGTTTATAAAACGTGGCAGAAATTCAATTTTGATTGAAAAACCAGAAATCATCTCGTGGCGTCATCGTGTCATCGTTATTTACGCGCAATTCTTAAATACCGTGCAGAAGGATACCACATAGTGTATTTTGATGAATCATGGGTAAATATCGGGCACAGTGTGAAAAAAGAATGGGTTGATAAAACAATTACATCTCATCGCGATGCTTTTGTTCGTGGTCTGACAACAGGATTAAAAGCTCCAACAGCTCGTGGTGCACGGTTCGTTTTATTGCACGCAGGATCTACCAGTGGATTTGTTGATGGAACAGAGCTCACGTTTTTGGCAAAGAAAAATACTCAAGACTACCACGACGAAATGGATGAACAGACCTTCGAAGATTGGTTCGAAAATAACTTAATGCTAAATTTGCCAGAAAAAACTGTTGTAATGGACAATGCCTCCTATCACAGCAGAAAGTCAGAACAAATTCCCAACACTTCAATACTAAAAAAAGATATTCAAGAATGGCTGCTGTCAAAGGACCTATTTTTTGAAGAAGACTACCTAAAATGAGAGTTACTTGATGTAATCAAGGCCTTCAAAGCAAAA
This sequence comes from Diabrotica undecimpunctata, assembly GCF_040954645.1. Lineage (NCBI taxonomy): Eukaryota > Metazoa > Arthropoda > Insecta > Coleoptera > Chrysomelidae > Diabrotica > Diabrotica undecimpunctata. The sequence continues at coordinate 58,938,766 of NC_092812.1, forward strand.
TATGACAGGTACATAATAGAAGATATTGCCAAAAAGCACACTGTGAAGATTCTGAGGCTCCCACCCTATCACTGTGAACTCAATCCCATCGAAATGTTTTAGAGTGAAGTGAAACAGTATATAGCTGGACGCATAGACATTTTAAAGAAGCTGAAATGCGAAATTTAATTACAGTAGCGTACCAGGTCATTACGCCAGAGAAATGGAAAAACTACGTAAACCACGTGATAGCAACAGAAAAAAAAATGTGGGAAATTGACAATGTGTTGGATGATATCGAACCAATTATTATAAATATAAATAACGGAGATAGTGATGACAGTGACGACAATAATGATGATGATAGTGAAGCAGAAACTAAATGTGACAGCGATTGACAGAAAAAGGAACTAAATATAATGGTGTACAATTACGATTGCTTACACACGAAATTAAATACAATGACTTCTTTTATTTTCAACTTATTTATTAGTTTTATTTTCGGATATTTCTACGTTTTGTTACTGCCAACATATACAGTGCGGTTTTTAAAAGTCCTTCCCCCCTTAACTTTTGAACGGAACAATACATAAATAAAATGTTTCTTTATATTTTAGTTTTATTTTATTCGATTTTATTTAAATCTATAAACAAATGGTTTGTATCGCTAACACATACTGTAGAATTAAAAACAAACTGCTTGTGTGACATAAATAAAAGGCATTTCTTAATTTCTATTTTATTTTAATTTAACCCAAGTATGTTGTAGCAAATATTATTTATGTTTGAGAACCACTGACAGAAGGAAGCCAGGCAGGGTCGTTAGTGGGCATGAGTACTTAAGCTACCCTCAACACAAAAGATGGATTAGGCTAAGTAGTAAGAAGTGACGTTTATTTTAATACAAGTTTGCAAAGAAGTATGGCATCGATGTTGTGCATTTACCCTGTACAGACTAGTCACTTTGAGACAATCTATAGAAAGGAGTTTCAGCGCAGTTATAGATCCCATAACAAAAAAAATTACAAACTGGACATTATTAACCGAGGAGATTTGAAATGTTAATAATTTATCATGAAACCATCAAGTTCATCCCTACTAATAAATGAATTTAATTTTTGTTTAGTTTTTTTTTATGTAACAGGTAAAAACTATTATATTTTTATTTAAATTTAATTAATACATGTGTAAAAATGTGTCATTACTGTTAGAAATTTAAATCTTTCAAAGTGAATAGCAGGGGGTCTATCTAAAATTGAAAAACATGACAAGGGGTCTACGAGAGAAAAAAGTTTGGGAATCTCTGACTATCCCATAAATTCTGAAGTCTGACGTTCAGTAATCTCTGATAGCAGTGACGAATCGAAACAGTCCTAAAAAATTAGTAAAAACCAGCACTACAATGTTGATGAGTATATGAATACCCTATTAAAAATTTGTCCTTAACTACAGCACTGGAAATCGTCGCAAACTTGAATTATTATTAGACACATATTAGCCTACTTCGCGCTATATATAGAGACAACTAAGACGATCTATTGTTTTGATTGAAGGGAAATAAAAATATCCGTTGTTTAGGTACATCATTAAGTTTGTAGAAAAATTATTCTAAAAATAATTTCGCAACATATTTTCGTCTCGATGTTTTATTTAAAAAAAAATTAATTAAGTTTAGAGCGAAATTGTTATTTCAACACAATTGGAAAGTTAACATCGTCGTTGACAGACGTCAGCCAATAGATTCAGTAGTGACTGGAATAAAAAGTCATTATGACCTTTTCTGCTTCGGTAAATAGTTCTAAAGAAGATGAAAATTATTAACATAAAGAAATTAAATAACAATTCCCACTTGGGATTTTATTTCCACTCAATGATTGCCAATAATGACATCATTCAAAATAACATTGTTATTGATTCGTTTAAAAACGACATTGTTGTTCCTATCCTAAAGTCTGGTAAAGATCCAAATATTGCAAATTCATACAGACCAATATCGTTACCTTCTGTGTTTTTAAAACTCTCGAGAGACTCATAAAATTTAAACTGGATTGGTGGTTACAAAAAAATAATTTGCTACCAGAAAATCAGTTTGGTTATAAAAGAAGCTTTGGAACACTAGATGCTCTAACAACCATTGTGGTAGATGTACAAAATACCTTAACCAGAAACAACTATTTAACAGGACTATTTAAGAGGATCATCGATGTAAGAGATCATAATAACAAGCTAATTGGACCGCGATATAATTATCAAGGTATACCACAAGGCTCAGTTTTATCTCCAATCTTATTCAATATATACAGCTTTGACATACATAACATCCAAATAAATAACAGTTCATTCAAAATCGTACAGTATGTCGACGATTTCTGCATCTATACAGAAAACAAAAAATATGAAACCTGTATACAAAGCCTTAGCAAAGTATGTGAATCCCTTTTTTTATGGTTCTTAGAGAATGGTCTCAATTTATCTATAGAAAAATCAGTAGTATCTATCTTCACAAGACATAACATTCCTACAAATGAAAATATCATTCTGAACGATCAATGTTTTAAGCTTCAAAATCATGTCAAATATGGATTATTATTATTATATTATTAATTATTAATATAATATTATTATTAATTATTTTGGATAAGAAGTTAACTTGGAGACAACACATAGAGTACATGCTTGATAGATGTAACAAAGGCAGCAATTTCCTCAGAATGACAACTAAAACGTGGTGGGGTTGCGATGTAGAAACATCCTTGTTGTTTTATCGCGGTTATATACGATCTATTCTAGATTACGGTGCTACTCTTTATGGTTCCGCCTCCAAGAACCTTTTAAGAAAAATCGACACGTTTCAAAATTCTATTATGAGGGTATGTTTGGGTGCTATGAGATCAACCCCTATACAACCCTTATATGTTGAAGCCGCTGAGCTACCCCTGGAAAATAATAGAAACTTTTTAAGTGAAAAAAGCCTTCTTAAAATTCTATTAACTAACTCCCAGTTATTTTCTCCGCCTTTATGCATGGCATTACAGAATAATCCTATTTTTTTCAAGAAATTAGACACGGTTGACAGAAGCTTAGACTACTTTTCTTTATTCCACAGAACTCAGGTTATATTACCCACTTATAGTGAGAACACCATTATGAGTAACAATCTTCTAAGATCTCTACTGCAGGATTATAGGGAAGCCACAGTAATATACACGGACGCATCAAAAGCAACAGAAGGGACTGGATGCGCATACTTTTTACCTGCTACAAACGTAAAATTCAAGTATAAACTACCATATGAATTTTCAATCTTTTCAGCGGAATCAATAGCTATACTTGAAGTTCTAAAATATGTTAAAAACACCTGCAATAGACATATTTTAATTCTGTCAGATTGCCTTTCAGTTTTGCAGAGCATAAAAAACATTGAATTGCCCTCAACATGTAGCAACCCCTACATATTTGAAATAAAAGATCGATTGTATCATTTATCATCGACTGGAGTCAAAATAAAATTTATTTGGGTCAAAGCACATATTGGTCTCAAACATAATGAATATGTAGATCATTTGGCTAAAATGAGTGTAACAACTGGCTCTACGTTGAAATATATGCTTAATACATCAGATGTTACTACGATGTTCAAAAAAAAATCAGCAACTTAGATGGAAAGAGCAATGGAAACATTACTGTTCTACAAACCATAAAAGGTATACCTCTTTACAACCAACTATACCTCAAACAACCTGGTTTCAGAATTTCAAAGCTCCTCGTAAATATATTACTACTATAAATCGAATACGCTTTGGACATGCATGCTACCCATGTCATTTATTTAAAATTAAAGTCATCGATGATGATAGTTACAAACATTGCGGTAACCTCGATCACATCTTCTTTGAATGTCCTAAATTTATTCAGCATTCAAACTCCCTGTATATAAAATTAACTAAATGCAATACATACGCTCCATATAATATACAGTCCTTGTTAACCATAGGTTCTGTAACAATATATAATTTAATTATAGAATTTTTGTCAGACACATGCATAGCTTTATAAATCTGGTACTTGTTCATGAAAATTTTCATGAGCGTGTATAGGGTTAGACTTGTACCCTTTGTTTATCCTATATGTAACAATACCTTATCCGTGGTCCAGTATTGTTTGTCTGTTAAAATAAATGTCTTGATGGACCCCTAGACGAGAAACGAGTGTCCTTGTATTTTCCTTCGACGTGTTCTTCTATTAATTATTCGTCTATTTCGTTTTAGGGATATCGCTGTGCATTTGTCTGAGAGAAATAATCTGTACTTATGTGTATATACCTTCTTAAGGAATATATTATAACCTTTCGAGACTGGCTGAATGACGAAAAATGCCACAAAAAAAAATAATTACCAGGTATAACTAATAAAACAACCATTTTACTATATAAACTTTAACCTTATTCATCAAAATAGTCTCATGCAAGGAAGATACACTAATCCTATTGCTTCTGTACAATGCCGCTTTTGTAAAACGATTTGTCTTTGGCTTCAAAATAAGCCACATTTTAAGCAATATCCTACTTGTGCGGCCCAAATCTCTCACCCTGAAGCAACATTTTGAGATCTACAAACAGCTATTATTTGCTGGAGGCCAGATCTAAAAAATACGGTGGGTTAGCAATTAAAAATGTAGGTCATCTACTTTTGATATTATCGATACATTCTCTTGGTGAAACTCCAGGTAATCTTCTTTAAGAACCTTTTCTTCCAAGAAAATTGGCGACAAGTCGCATTATCTTTAACTTTTCCGCAGAAGACCTGAATACTTATTGTGGTGATGCACGTAGTTCATATTTCAGATTTCTATCACATGGGCAAAGTACTCAATTTTTTTTCTTTTTATTGCATTCAGAACCATTCTTTCTTTGTTTAGACGTTGCAAAACTGCTGATTCGTCTGTCACTCTGTCCACAAAATCCTTACATGCTGCGGTAAGCCCACGTCTCAAAAACCTCAATTCGTCTACACATTGTTTCAGTGAGAGTCCATGTTTCTATTCCATAGAATAGATAGAATACTGAACATATAACAGCGTAATAGACAGCTACATCAAAACATGATACTCTTTATTTGTTTATGTCTGACATATCACACCGTGTAAGTAATGAGTCCAAATATCTTCTTAGTGTAATAAAATAAATCAGTTGAATTCCGTACATCATGTCAATCACACGAAATTAAAGTCTTGAATTCTTGAAATCTTGAATTTAGTTCTAGTTATAGACTGTTGGGTCAGATAGTTTTCCTTTGTCTATTTATTTTATTTTTTGTTTTTTTTTTAGTTTAATTTTCAATGATATAGTCAACAGTGAGTGATCGGTGAAAACATAACTCGGTTTTTTCGTTAGAGTTGATCTCTTCTTTGGTGATGATTAAACTTTGGATAATTATTTCTGGGAGTTCTGGGCCGGATAGCTGAAACGGTAGAATCTTTTGTAGGTCTGACCTTAACCTGGTACCAATTATAAACCCTGGAGAACAGTACCATAACCTGGAGCTCTGTGGGGGAGACATGACAGCTGTCAGAACTAAACGTAACTGCAATGGGTTCATTATATAGATGATTTTTTCGTCTCTTTACCTTCTTATTGATTCTAAAGAACAACTTCCAGGGACTAATTAAGATAACCTTCTATAATATACAAAAAATACGCGCACAAAACTAATTATTAGAGCCAATGCCCACCATAACTGGCATGTGTCGGATGCATTATGCTTATCAGATCATGCATACATATGCTTTGAGATATATTCAGTCAAACTGGAACCAAAGTTTTATAGATATTATAGATCCCCTAAGGTGGGAATCTCTTAGGAGAGACCTTAAAACAGGGATACGGAATTATCCTAAATGCTCAAAAAATAACGTTGAAATTGAGCTGGCAGTAGACTGCCAGATTTGCAACATGAAATAGTCGTCACACATGAGGAAAACTTTTCGTCAAAAGAAAGTCGCCGCCCAGACAAGTAGCTAGGTAGAATAAGGAGCTGTCTGATCTCAGAAGGGAAACAAGACTGCTCTTTAATAGGCGAAGAAATCAGGCGATTGGGAAGCATATAAGGCTAAACTGGAAACCTATAATAAGAAAATCCTATCTGCCAAGGAAAGATCTTGGAGAGAATTGTGAAAATATTGAAAGTACCTGAAAGTGCCAGGGTTAAAAGAATCATCAAAAGAGATAACATTAATACACCCAAGTCAATTAAATTGCCGAATGGGAAGTATACAGACCCTGAGAAGGAGGTTGTAGAGCAACTTTTAAGTGTTCACTTACTAGCCAACGCGATTGACCCGTGGTTATAATCATCAAGCAAACTTCAGGCCAACCAGAAGTGACTGGATGACCTCTGAAGTGATCTTTGGTTCTCATAAGCTCAGGTGGGCTATTGAAACTTTTGAGCCATACAAAACCGCGGGACCGGATGGCATATTTCTTAGGCCACTCCAAGGACTGCATTCGTCGGAATCAAGGTGTTTTGATGTATTTCTTGTGATTGAGTTTACTTTTCTGAGAATTTTATGTGCTTCTATTATGAATGTTAGTTTATTCTGATATAAATTTTTGACTTTCAATATTTATTATTTGATCTTTGTCAGTTATTTGCAATTTCTTTGTTTGTCTTTTCATTTAAATTTATATTTTATGATGAAGCAAGCTGCGCTCACGCTAAGGATCGCCGAGTTCAGAGTTTTTACATCTAGTATTTGAGATGGATGTATGTGCTTATTAGTAATTAAATATAATCTATAGTGGATTTTTGACCTCTCCTACTATGAAATGTGTATTTATGTCATTATTTGTGGGGGAAATATGTGCTGTAGATGCGTAATTCATTGTAATAGCAGAAATGATCATTGACTCGCCATTAGCACATGTTCGTCAAATTTCTCTCTGGTAAGTATAATATTTTTCCTGATTCGAGCACTAAATTCTATCGTTTAGTAAGGTGCTATCAGTTTTTGGAACTTTTGGTAATTGCAGTTCGTCATAGAAACATTCTTTATCTGCTTTTGTTTTTAGTTTTCTGGGTTCTACATACACACTACGTGAAATTGTTTATATTCTATAATTAATTTTATGCGTATTATCCTCCTGGGGCCTAGTGTCGTATATATACAACATAAAAATCAAACATTTCTAGTGACGCCATCTCGCATAATTTTGCTGAACTTATTAACTAATATCAAAGAAAACTATTTTACGTTCTTAATATTGCGTACCTGTATAAGTAACTGTGAAATATGTTAGGTTAGGTGAAAACAGTGTATAACAAATTAATGAAACATGACATATGATCTACCGTCCTCGTTCACACCTTTTGTAAATTCATGAGGAAATATTTTGAGTGTGGTAAGTAATAGTTTTATGTGATATAAGTATCACGTGGGGCTCCAACCTTTTTTTATAGGTACTACATAGGATCTTAATCTTAATGCCTAACAATTTTTTACGACTTTAGACAACGTGACAAATGTTTCATTTGTTAGAGTACTAACTCAACACGAATTTGAGCAACAAGCGCTTCTCTCTCATCGTCACTAACACAAATAACACGTACGTCTCGTAGTGTCATCGAATGCCATAGTCTGTGGACTAGTACGCATTTCGATGCGCATCGCCCCGCCTCGAATTTTCCCATTGGCTCTTGACCTGGAAATCCCTATTTATCCCTAAGTCAGTTCCTCGGGCTCTCCGAGAGCTTAGTGCTCTCGGGGCTCTGCTTTCTGCATTTATTTTCCATACTCTGTGGCTGAGAATTGTTTCAACTTAACTTGGTGTTTTTATTTTCGACGAAGAAATTGTCATGTAAGAAATATCTTGCCTTTTTCAAGGCAAGACACCGAAGATAAATATTTTCCAAGTCCATAACCCGAAAATGGACTTAAGTAGAGGAGCTCTCGACAGTATATTCGAAGCCCTCTACAGAGCACCCGGAGACAACAGAAGGTGGATAGACCCGTAATTGTTCCCCCGAGGTGACAGTAGATCATCAGAGTAGGTTGTAGTCGTCGAGCCAGAACAAGAGTAACACGTAGTGGAGGTCGCCAGTAAAGGTTTTAACTGATGCATGGACCGGTAATTTCACTCCCCTATAAAGACCCCTTTACCAGCCAAGAATAAAGATGTGGATTGTCAGTTATTGACTCTCGAAGATTTTTTTAAGCAATATATTGGTGACAGCATATTGCAAACCATGACTGTAGCAACAAATAGAACATACGTTGAAAGAGAAGAAACAGAACTGAAATTGACAATTAAAGAGTTAAAAACATTTATTGGTCTTCTATTCGTTATGAGTTCTATAGAGCTCCCGAAAATTAGAATGTATTGGTCGAGAAAGTATGGTGTCTCAATCGTCAAAAATGCTATGACGCGACTATTTTATAATCCGAACATCTCCAAAAATTGTTTATGATGATGAAATCCATTATCAACACAGACGGAAAGTCTTACCTCTGTTCAACAGTATATTAAATGGTTGCTATTCTCAAATAAGATCTGATGATATAAGTATAGATGAAATGATAATACCTTTCACCGGTCATTGCGGAATTCTTCAATACTATCCAGCAAAACCAAATTCCGTTGATATTAAGATTTTTGAACTTGCCAATCCCAATTTTTTAGCATGTGATATGACAGTATATCAGGGTGATTCAAAATTCCAGAAATATGGCTTGGATGAATCAGCAATTCTTAGTTTGTTTGGAAGTCTTGTTCCTTGTCATCACATTTACTTCGATTGTTATTTTACGACAATAAAACTTGCTGATATGTTACTAGAAAGAGGTTTTCACGCAAAAGGCACGATTGTAAACAAGAGACTCCCTTGGAATTGTATCTTTCCACCAGAAAAACAGTTCATGAAAAATCCAAGACATACATCTGAAACGAAGGTTCGAGGAGATGAAAGCATTGCCATAACTTGCTGGTTAAAACTGTCTACATACGTCCTAACCAGACTACCCCACTGTCGTGACTGACAACGTTGTGTCCGACGGTTGGTGTGTGTTGTCGGGATGTCGTGATTGTACAACGAAATTTGTCTAGCCCGATCGTCAGGTACAACTATTTTTGTCGGTCATCAAACCTAAACACACCCCAACGTTGTTGGTCACGACAGTTAGGTGGTTTTGTCGGGACGTGTGTAGGCCGTTTAACACTTTTTTATGATAATCCAGCTAGTTCATTAATCGATATAGTGTTTTTAGGTTGAGTTACCCACATAACTTCCTGTGTTACGCTATACACATAACAATTATTGTAGTAATTAATACATAGTATTAAATAGTTATATTTTAAATGTAAGTGAGTACGCGATGTTGCCGTTTCAGAGTATTTAGAATAGCCCTACAAGCATTCGAGATTCTAGATTTAGTGTATCTGTAGCAATTACTATTCGTTTCTATTGCTACTGTTAACACTTCTTTTTACTGTTCGCTTCAGGCATTATAGACCAGTGAAGTAACGATTTTTCCAAGACACTTTTTGCTACATATACTGGTGTAACAAAATATGCAAAAGTTTAAACGTCATTTTTTACTTATAAACAGTATGGTGCAAATGAAAGGAATAAATTCGTTATTTCGTAAGCCGGCGGACTAAGGAAAAATCCTGAAACCAGTAGATTTCTATTTTTAAACAGGCTATTCGTAAGGATACCTTTTTAGTTTTGACGTCATCTATGTGAGCGTGATGACGTATCGATAAAATTTTTAAATGGAAATGTGGATGTTTGAACGGTCTTTTAAATACCTATTCGGCCATATCAATTTGAATATTGACACAAATATTATTGATGAAATTTCAACAGATTTCTATATTTTCCTTTCATATTCATCTTTTTTAAAAATCTAGTCACCTTATCAACATCTACATTTATACTTGGACTTGAACATTCAAACTTAATTAACTTTCTATCAAGTGAATTAATAGTATTATTGTAGTAGAAGGGCTCAAAAAGTCTTTGTATCTAAAATGAAGCTGAGTGATACACAAAGAACTGAAATTCTAATAATGATGGGTTATGGAGATAAAACACGTACGCAGAAAGAAGTATGTACGTTATTTAATAATAAATACACCAACCGAGAACCAATATCACAATCCACGGTAGGCAAAATTGAGAAGAAATTCAGAAATTCAGGTAAAAGAAAACCAATATCTGAAAACAAATAGAGGTTATGTTAGCCTTTCAAGATAATCCCCATACCAAGGCATGTATCATTAGATAATTACATGGACCATTCAACAGTTCTTAGAAAACCGAAGAAGGAAAAGTGGCATCCATACAAAGTAAGTTTAGTACGAATTTAATGTTGTGAAGTTATAATGGAACAGAATAATAGAGATCTGATGTTTTTAAAAAAGGTTATTTTCTCTGATAAAGCTCATTTCTACTAAATGGTTATGTCAATCATCAAACTTACTGGGCTACGGAAAATCCAATGTACTGAATACTCAGAAAGTTTAGGCGAGGAATTATAGATAATCCAATTATTGGACCATACTTTTTTGAAGAAATCTTAACAGGTCTTCGATATTTAGAATTTCTTCAAAACTTCTTGATCCCCGAATTAAACCGGGAACCGAAACAGAAATGATTTATGGCTACAGGAAGATGGTGCGTCTCCACACTATGCTGTCTTGGCGCGCCACTACTTCAACAACGTCTTTCCAAATCGGTGGAAAGGTCGAAGTGAAACAATAGAATGGCCGCCTAGGTCACCTGATTTGACTCCTCTTGATTTTTTTATGGGGATACTTGAAAAGTAAAGTGTACCAAAATAGACCACAAAATATCAATGAACTCAAACTCAAAGAAAGGATACGTATTGAGGTTGCACAAATAACTCAGTAAGTTATAGAGAAGATTCGAGAAGGGTTCGCGGCACGTCTTTCTCATTGCATTTCACCTGAAGGTAAACAATTTGAGCACCTAATTTAGCAGATGGGATGATTAGGCCAGAGAAGATATCAAGAAATGAAGATACCTAACTGGAGAACAAAAGAAAACAAAGAAAAAGCGGAGTGATCCCCGCGAAAACAGTGTGGCCAATGTGAGGAACAGCGACAATATTTTTGAAAAACCCAGCGACACGTCGATTTTTGATTAAAAAGGGACACATTTTAGGCTATTTTCGATTATTTTTGTTTAACCCCTAAGCCAAGGTAAGAATCACCTTAACATGTTTTATTGGCAATGGAGGTCAAATAAGATATCATTTACATAAAAGCCCTTGCAATTTTTTTTAATTCGGTCTAAAATAACCAGCCACCTTCCCACCTTCGGAGGAAGACTTTGCATCAGCTGAAAAGTTAAGAGAATGTGTTTTAGGGGCTGAAGGAGGAAAAAATTAAAACATTTTTTAATCAATACCATCAATATCAAGAGCAACTGCGGAACAGACACCATCGACATCGAGAGCTTCTGCGGAGCAGACACCATCAACATACACAGCCAAACCTGGTCCTTTACCTTTATATTCACATGTAGCTCCTATCCCAACGAAACTATTTAAGAAGTATACCACAAAAACAAAGAAATAACAATCAGAAATTTGGACTGCTACACCAGTGAAAGATATGCTCTTTTACAAAAAAGCTAAGCGAGAAGCTAAAAATGAAAAGCAACCGAGGAGAGAGCAGAATGGTGATATAAAAGTAAAAAAATTGAAACTAAAAGTTAATGTTGCTCAGAATAATAAAACTAAGGAAAAGAAAATACTTATTGAAGATAAATCATCCATAGAAATGGATTTTTTAGATAGTAGCGATTCGGATCTCTGCGAAATCGAATATCATAATCCTTCTGTAGCCAATGAAGTAAGCATCGTATGCGATGAATTTGGAAAAAACAGAGAACTTCGGTATCGCTGCATTTGGTGTACAGTATAAGGCACATGCAGTTTGTAGTGGTTGGGAGTTGGCAGAAAGTTTTCAATGCGATGGGTGCAAAGAAAATATTACGAATGCAGAAGTATCAAAACGGCTTCACTATTTCATCCCAAAAGTGTGCTTTTTTTCTAGAAAACACCCTATTAAAGATGACAATGTATCCTTAAAGCCAATGCCATACCAATTGTTTCGACATTCAAATACCTAGGTGTAATTCTTGACAGAAAACCGCTTTTGACTCAACATATTAACTGCACAAGTAGTCGCTGCGAAAAAGGTATTAATTTACTTAAAATGCTCTGTAAGAGATCGTGGGGTGTGGATCAAAATATTGCATTAAATTTTTATCGAGCCTACATAATTATATAAGATCTATTATAGATTACGGCTATTTGGTATATGGGTCAACTAGTATAACTAATTTACGTAAACTTGATATTAAACTTGAATTTAAAGCTTAGAAAATTGTGTTAGGGTTGAGAAAAGCAGTCCAAATGAAGCCACACTGGTTCTAGCCTCTGAAAACCACTCTAATTACGCAGAAAATATCTGGCAAGCAAATACTTCCTAATCCAACATTATAGGAGAACCTACAATGCTAAAATAATTAATCAATTAAATACAGCTGATTTAAAAACTACATTCTTCTTAAAAAAGAATTTACCACCACTTGCAAGAGCATTTTTAACTTGCAATGATTTTAAAGTTAATAAATTCTCCTTATAATCCTATTTGGTAGTCATTGAACATACCACACCTGAGAATTTATACTTTAAGTAAATAAAAAAACAAAAAAGAATGCAAGCAACCAGAACTCCCAGCTACACGCCCATGACTGTAGAATTGACAAAGAAATTAAACTCTGTATTACTACGAAGAAATTATAAAAGCGGCATCACTGCACAACTGTTTACGGTTTTATTGATAATATAGTTTTTTATCGATTTATCAATGTAAACATTTCCGAAAGGAACAGCCATTAAGAAAATGAGCGATTATAATATTTTGTGTGTACAAAACAATACAACTTCGATCTAAGCACACGACGGTATTGAAAAAAGAATGTTGTTTATAATGTTTTGTTTGTTTTGTTGGGCTACAATATCAATGGAGCGCATCAATCATTTATTAGCAGAATTAGATCAAATATAAAAATCTCATAAAGATACAGAAATCGTTCTATGATTTTCATAGTAAACGGGATTTAAAAAGAACATTTTTTTGTAAAAAACTATAATTATTATACTTTTCAAAATATGACTGTCTGACTTCTATAACGTAAAAAAAATCTTCAGGAATACAATGTATTATCTGTGTCTTCCTCTTCTTCTCTGACTAATCGGTCTCTCGAGTAGCGTTTTTTAGGTGGGTCATTTTGTTCCATCGGTATTACATGCCCTATGCACCACCTCAGACGTCCTATCTGAATATATTTTACTATATCTGGTTCCTGATACATTCTATAAAGTTTTTATTACTTTTTCAGAGTACATGTCTCTGAACCATATGTAAGGACTAGGCGTGTTATTGTCTATAGAGTTTTACATTTGTATTTCTCAATATAATTGAGAATCGAAGGATATTGACCACAAAATAGACATCGTGTCGGTAAAGTTAGCATATCCATTGTATAAGGCCGAACTCAGACCAACACTATATTTTATTGCTAATTTATTACGGAAAGAAAAATTTTATCGCTGATATCGCAAATAGACAAAGAAAATTGCTTCAGAAGGGTTGCAGGTGCAAATTCAATACATGGCACAACAAACAATAATGGAGAAAGCTTATATAATTTAGCAGCGGCATTAAACATAGACATAAGTAGCAAGATATATAAACACAAAGACATACACAAAATAACATGTATGACCAGGAGTCTGGAGGGAAATCAAATAGACCATGTACTCATTAAAAAGACACGCAAATAATCGATAAATGACGTTAGATCTCACAGAGAGACCAAAATCGATTCGGACCATATGCTAGTGATTACAAAATGTAAAATAAAAACAACGAAGAACGAAAGCCGAAAAACACAGAGAAAATGGGATGTAGATAAATTGAAAGAGAAAGAAGTCAGAAAAAGATTTGTACAAGAAGTAAATACAGAGATGCAGTTCAAATAACAACGAATGGTGGAAAAAATCAAACAAGGAATAAACAATTCAGCAGAGAACATGGTTGACAAAATGGAAAATAATAGAAGAAATAATTGGTTTGAGGATGAGTGCAAATTTTTGAGAGAAAGGTTATCAGAAAAATACTGAAACTAAAGAGGGAAAACGAAGAGAATGGAATACAATGGATGAATCACGAAATACAAGAATGGATGGGTCAAGAGAACATTGTTAGAGCAATAAAAGCACAAAGAATTAGATGGTATGGACACATAATGACAAGAGAGAAGAGCAATCCGTTAAGAGTTATAACGGAATGGATACCACCAGGTAGAAGAACCCGAGGAAGACCTAAATTAAGATGGAAACAACAAGTGGAAGAAGACTTAAGGAGTATGGAAATTAAAAATATAGAAAGGACAATCAAAGAGAGAGAAGAATGGAGAAAAGTAGTGGAAACAGCGAAGTCACACCAGAAACTGTAAAACCAAACCCAGAATGGGATGATCCCACACAAAAAGGATCTTCAAGTGAAAACAGCCTCAGCTTCTTCGGGAGGGTATAGCTTGTATATTTAATAAACAGTTCTGTATCTACGTTGAAATCCATCGCTCGGTCAAAATGTACTCGCTGATTACCTAGCACAGACTGCCAGCCGCCCGAATTGTTTTGGAAGCCTCGTTCACGTGGAGGTGTAACAAAAACTGGCGACCTCCTGCCCCAACTCCCCCAACCGGTGTGTACTCCCCAATTACAACTCATGTAATGATGAACCGCCAGCGACCGCACGCATGTTACCCGCTACTTTCAAAGACTCAAACATGCATCGAGCCTAACACGATTGGACAATACGCCCTAGTTGAGGGCTTTCATTTTACCCATGCCTTGAACTTAAGTGACGACTATACATTTTGTACTATAAGTATATACTTTTAATAAAAAATAATTTATCCTTTGTCATTTATAAACATACAACATAGAGAAATCACACACAAAAATAAGCGTATAGTGAGTATTTGGAGGTCACTCCTGCTCTCACTCTAGGGTCTCCTGCTAGGTCTGCTTCCTCACCGTCTTTGATAATATCTGGCGCAGTTGCAGTCCCGAAACGCAACGTCACAACACGGCCTAAAACTCCGAATACAATGTACACCATTACAAAATACCGGCAACGAAAGCCTACACCCCTTCAGAAGTTTCTCTATTCCTATGATTTTCAATTAGCTGTCTCCCATTAAATATCTAGGATACTTTGATATTTCCTATGACAGCGACATGTTGTAAACTACAAGTAATTGTAATAATTAAGTTATTCTTGCAAAAATATGTACGAAAGGAAGTTGTAATTATTATCGTTACGTAATCTGTGAAGCTTAGCTAGTCATAATAATTAATGCTTGTAATAAAAAATAACGGTAAAACGCGTTTATTGATATAATATGATTCGCGTTCAAGTTCACGATCTATGGGTTATGAAATTATTCAACAAGAAACAAAGAGGGAACTATATTGGGTTGCCTCAATACTAATAACAATCCTATAAAATATTATTTTATATTAGTTATGTGGTTAATTTCGTTTTGTTTAATTATAACCTGCTTTGGCATTCTAAATTCTCATTTTAGTCTTCAGGTTTAACTACTTTTTACATAGAATACTCATTGCGTAGTGTAAATTACTTGTTTTCTTTGTTATGTGAGCTATGCCTAAATCGATTTTCCGTAATCTGATATTATACTCATGCTCCTTATTTACACATAAGTTGTTACTTTTTCAACACTCTTCATTAATTTCAATTGGTCATAGGTATCATCTTTTACTTTCCAGTTTAATAATTTCACAATGTACAAGTTCAATTATTCAAATACACATTAATAAACCAAGAGCCGTTGGTTTTATAAGTACTACATTACCAATGGTTTTAAAATATAAGTTTAAAGTAAGTTTAAAAATATATTTTTAGTTACAAAATTTGATTAAGTAATATATATGTTAATACAGAAAGGCTTTTTCCATTAATTTAAAGTATACAATAAGAACTTTATATGATTCAAATCTGATTGGTCTTAAAAGTAATTGTTTTAGGTGAAATTTAAATCTTACTAGTTGACTTTTCTTCATATTAATGGGCAGCTTATTATACAAGATCAGGCCATTTGAGTATATGCTTCTTTGGACACCAGAAGTTCGCATTATGCCTGTACGAAAAGTTTCCCTTTGCGCCTGTGGCGCACTCAGGGGAATTTTGGGGGGTTAAACCCCCCCCCCAGGGCATATAAAGTAAAAAATATATAAAGAATAGTAGGAAAATGTAACTTGTCTTTCACACACAATACAAAAAATCCAAAACGCTAATTTAATAATTAAATTACCACTTTAAATATGTAGAACACAATAATTATTATATTTAGATATAGATACCTAATATTAGGCTTATGACGAAAGTAGACAGAACGAGTCTGTTGCGAGTAGCATGCGCCTACAGGACTGTATCTGCGGCGGCCTTGTGGACTATCACGGGTTGTGTTCCTCTGCATGTGTTAGCAGTAGCAGTGCTAGAAAACAGAATATTTAGTTACCAATTCAGATGCAAGGTTTGAAGTGTTGATAGACGAGGACGTGGAAATCAAACAAGTAGAAAAATTTTAATATTCAGGTGCACTCTATTATATCTTCTCAAATTATAGAATGTCTGAACTCCTTATAATGGGATCGCAACATTTCCAAAAGGAACAAAAAAAGAATAAGGCAAACCATGGTTGAATCAGTTCTTTGTTAGGCTCTGAAGTATGGACAATTAATGCAGAGCTGAAGAGAAAATTGTTGGCAGTTGAAATGGATTATTTGAGAAGCAAGTGCTAGAACATCAAGGCAGGAAAGGAAGACCAACGAATCTATAAGAAATAACATTAATGCTACAGAAACGGTCATTGACAGAATAGAAAGAAGAGGTTCAAAATGGTTTGGACACCTATTGAGAATGCCTGGCGAACGCTGGCCTCAAAAACTTCACAAATGGAAGCCCTCTGGAAAAATAAAAAGAGGTAGACCTCGACGCTCATGGAATGAAGGAATTATAAGAGCGATGGAATCGAGAGGTTTGGAGGAGGAGCATGCCTTGGACCGGGAGGATTGGCGGAGGAGAACGGGAATACGGCAATAGCCGTCTCCAAAATGTATTGTATTTACAAGTTGGATTAATGTCAAACGTCAATAAACTTATTTTAACCTTCAATTATGGCTTATTCCCATTAAAATAGTAATTACTTTAAAATGCCACAAAAAAATTGCTTTAGAACAATAGATAAGATCTAGATAAGAGAAGGGAGTGTTCCAAAAATGTGGTCAGCCTTACAGCGGCCACCCCACTCGGTGTACGGTACGTGCGACAGTCAACTGCGCACAAATAAGAGACGGTGGTTTTAGTTTGTAGGCAGGATAATAGCTACCTGAATCTTTGGCACTGCTATCTTTAGTACTTTAAACTAATCTAAAACCCAAATTTTAGGGACTCAAAATGGAAGTAACATAAAAGAGAAATTTACCATAGGTAAATTTACCGGGTACTGGATGAAAAAGGATATTTTTTCGTTTTTTGGGCACACTTTCAATAACATTAACATTTATGTATAATTAGATGTCTGGATGGATAAAGAATTATAAAAATAAGGCAAGGAATAATGATATTATGTTATAACAAACCGACAACAAGAACAAGACTAACAAAATATTCAAAATTTTACGGTATTCGTGTGCACTTAGCATTTTTAAATCAGAAAATGGTGTTAAACAAGTTTTTATCCTCTTCAACATATAGAAGCATCTTTCAGCTTCGGATGTTGACATAGACGTAATCACTAAAACTTCCAGCAGCTTAACAGTTTCTTGGAAAGTAGATATCATTTCTTCCTTTGATAGTAATGATAAACGAGGAACGGCTTCAGAAATAGTTTGCAGTGCTTCTCTTACATATAGTACCTACTCGCAGTTCTGTTTTAAACGTTTTTTTTTCTAGAAATGGATATACGTTAACAGTAAAACAGAGCAATTTGTCTGGAAATCTTTTTGATATTCGCTAAAAATGTTCTTTCATGAATAATGCGGTAGCTACTAGATGTTCTGTAAAAGTAAATCGAGCACAAATCTGTTGTAAAATGGAATCACAAACTGCCAATGCTTCTAACTTTTATTCATTGAAACAGATATATCGAAATGAGGACAACATCGCCTTTTCTGAGGAATAGGTTCATCGGTTTCTACTATAGTGTATTTTTATGTATGAGAGAGTAATAAAACAATAAATTATGTATGCAAATCCCTAAACTGTTGATACGGGTGACTCAATGAAAAACAGATATTTGTCAACAAGTTTACAGAAGTATATAGGAAAACAATTTTAAATTGAGTATGACCACCAGGTATAAAGGTTGGAGCAGAATAGAATACAATAGTTGTGAGGGTTACTAATTCCTAAATAAGGTTGCCAGTGTCGGAGTGATGGAGGTTAACAGGTACTAATGAATTTGCAAGAAATGTAAGATGTTTATTTTATTGGTTATATATAACCAATAAAAGTTTAATAAGTACCTACCTATTTGCAAAATAAAGTTTAATTCTTTAGATAAAATAAAACGTTTTATTTTATCTATTTGCAAAATAAAGTTTAATTCTTTGCCTATTTGCAAAATAAAGTTTAATTCTTTAGATAAAATAAAACGTTTTATTTTATCTGAAATGAGTGCATTCCAAGAAGTAAGGGTTTCAACAATCAAACATTTAATTCTTTAATTCCAGGAATCTACGACAGTAATTCACTAGATAATTACCTTCTAAACTTATTCCACAGAAAATGTGATAGTGGGTTTTTCCATTTTGTATATAGGAAGGTCCAAGTGGCGTATTCAAAATTCTTAACAGTTCACTAAAAGTAGGTACTTCAGTTGCAAGGTGCAGTTTATTGTGTATACTAGTGTTATGGAAAATTTGAAAGTGCCGTGTAAACGCCGAAAAATTGGTCCTCTAACAGTTAATGAAAAAACATTAATATTTAATTGTTTTAAATCATTTACAGACAAACGTTTATGTGAAAGTGTTGATGAGACCGTTCAGTTAGTTAGCAGTACACTTGGTGTTGGGAAATCTACGATTTACAGAGTTATTAAAGAAGAGAAATGTTGTAGTTTTCAAATGCCACGTAATGCTCCAGGGAAACCAAAATTTCAAATAGAATATTATTTTAAAGAAGGACTTCGACGGAAAGTGCATGAATTCTTCTTTAGACAAGAATTTCCAACATTGGATAAAGTTCTTGTCTCAGTTCGAGATGATAAGGATTACCCAGAAATGAGTCGAAGTACGTTATGGAAACTTTTAAAAGAAATAGGCTTCCGCTGGAAAAAGAATCCCAGAAAGTCTATTTTATTAGAAAGAAGCGATATTGTTATATGGAGAAGACATTTTCTAAGAACCATAAAGGAAATGAGAAACCAAAAAAGAAAAATATTTTATCTTGATGAAACATGGATCAACGAGGGTCATACACCAAATAAATTTTGGCAGGATGAAACTGTTACAAGTCAAAGGCACGCTTTTGTAAATAACTTATCTACTGGTTTAAACCCACCATCAGGAAAGGGACGCAGGCTGATAATAGTACACATTGGCAGTTCAGACGGTTTTGTTGAAGGTGGTTTATTAACTTTTGAATCAACTCGTACCGGTGACTACCATAAAGACATGAACGCTGATGTCTTTCAAGAATGGTTCGAACAAATGATAGATCTTCTTTCTAAGAACTGTGTAATAGTAATGGATAATGCAAGTTATCACTCCAGACTTATAGAAGGACTGCCCACAACCAAGTGGTTAAAAAAAGACTTGCAGAATTGGCTGAGTTCAAAAAATATTACGTACCATCCCGGATCTATAAGAAAGGAACTTTATTCGTTGTGTGCCTTTCATAAAGAAAAATTTAAAAAATACGAAATTGATGAAATTGCCAAAAATCGTGGAATGACAGTACTTAGATCCCCACCATATCATTGTGAATTAAACCCGATTGAACTGGTATGGGCACAGATAAAGAGTGAAGTTTCAAGAAAAAATACCACTTTTAAAATTCATTATGTTAAACAGTTGTTTTTGGAGGCCGTAAATAATGTAAAACCTGAAAACTGGGAAAAGGCAGTAAATCACACTATTAAAGAAGAGGAAAACATGTGGAAGCTGGACAATATTACTGATAAAATGATCGAGCCAGTTATTATAAATCTTGGTTCTGAAAGTTCATCTTCTGAATCTGATTTGGATTTGTAACAAGTAGCTGTAAGTTTTATATTAATATTTTTATTCATCTATTTAACATACCTTAGACGGTTTTAAAAACTCTTTTTCTCTTTTGTAATTTTTAAAAATTAAAAAAAATGTGAATTTTTTAAAACCCTTTTTAATGTAGGCCAGTCAGTTCTAATATAGTGTGTGATAAAAGAGGTCACTTTTGTTTACATACACATAACACTTTATAACACTGAAATAATTCATTTATTTTTTACAATTATTCAAAGTAATTTTTCAATTAATCTTGAGCACGCCCATGGAGTGGTCGGAGCTACCAGTTAAAATTATGCTAATTACTCTCTCGTTCATAAAAATAAACTATAGCTTCGAATCTAGTTGGTCAATAACAAGAGCCATTTCAACACGAATTTTTTGCATTGTCTTTTCAAATGTTTGCAGATCTTGTTTAGCCCTTATGGGGTCAGTATGAATTATCTGCAGTTGCTTAAATTTATTTTTTATGCTATAAAATTATTTCTACATGTGGCATGGTTTTATAAAAAACTGTTAACCAAAATATGAAATCTTTATTCTGTAATCTAAGTTTATATGCACCATTTACAAGAAAAAACACTGTAACTTCGTTAAAAATTTCCTATATCTAACTTTAATATTTTTCAATGTATTTGCGTTTTACCGCAAACGCAGTATCCTTGAATTTAATTAATTACACCTTATTACAAAATTTTCTATCAATATGTTTTGCCTGCTCGTTTATAATTGTTGCTTCTATGTATTGGAATAATTAAAACATGAAATTATTGTACAGAGTGTTTGTAAAGGAGTTCCAATACAGTACAATATTTTGTACAAATGTTACATTGAATGAATAAACACTTGTTTTTCACTTTTGTGAAAAATTATTTTAACATTGGCGTTTTGATTGTTTATTTAAACATATTTCCACTCAAAAATTGATGAATCCCTACATAAGAGTTTTTTATAATATCTCATACTACACATTTCAACTGTCAAACCCGTCTATATAGTTTTGTAGAGTAAAAATCTAACTTAATTTCCTAAGATAATAATTTAGTAAGGTAAGATAAGAAAATGACGTGGAAACCTCAAATCGACAACATTGCAGAGAAAGCCACAAAGAGATGTCGACTGCTCAAACGTCTCACAGCAACAAAGTGGGGCGCCACGCAAGATGTCCTGGTAGCAACATACAAAACCTATGTCCGACCGATATTAGAATATGGGAGTGAAGCTACAATAACTGCGAGTACAAACACCACCTCCAAGCTTGAAGTCGCCCAGAACACTGCCCTTCGCGTCATCACCGGTGCTCCAAAATCAACACCGATTACATCAATGGAAGCCCAGACCGGTATTGAACCAATACAATGCCGCAGAGAGCAACACGCGTTAACCTTCTGGGAAAGGCAAAGACGAATACTTCCACAAAAATGGGACGAATATAGACAAGCAGCCTCACGTCTTAAAACACAAACCACTCCGCTTACAGTAGCAAACCAAATCATGGAAAAATACCACATTGTCCTGTCGGAAGCCGCCCCCTTCCCAGCGCAAACCACACTGGCCCGCTGTCTACCAAACACAGAATTACTGCTTGAAAACCATAACGACCCGAAGCACTTATCGTCAGACATTGCCCTAAGGAAAGCCGCCCTAGAGACGATACACACCAAGTACCCAGCACATGAGTGGATCCACATATACTGCGATGGATCCTCGATGCCGGACTCGGGAAGAACAGGAGCAGGATACGTCTCAACGTTCTCCAAAGGCTCTATAGCTGTGGGTGCCCCTCTCACCAACTACGACGGCGAAATTGCTGCTATACACGAAGCTGCAAAAAATCTTGAGAATTTCCAACACCCCCAAAAAGTTGCCTTTTTCATCGACTGCCAAGCCGCAATCCTCGCCCTGTCGACAAATCGATACACCGACTGTGCCAAAACAATATCTTGCCGCGTCCAACTATCGAACTTGATGGAAAAAGGGTGGCTGATTACTCTACAATGGATCCCTAGTCATGTCGGTGTTGAAGGAAATGAAGCGGCGGCTGAACTTGCAAAAGAAGGCACTACTCTTCCACAGCCCCCTAGCTTCCAATCGTACACATCAGCAAAGTCCACCATTAGAAGAGGAATCAAAGCGAAGATAAAAGAGCAGCAAATACAAGCCGGTGCTGGAAAATCTTGGGCCCACCTAATAGAGTCACCAATCCCTCGCAACTTGCCGAGACCCATTAGTGTAGCCGTGTTCAGAACAACTACGGGGCATGACTACCTGGCCTCCCATCTACATCGCATCGGCGTCCGCGAAAATGACAACTGTCCGCTATGTGATCAGCCCCAGATGGATGCTGCTCACCTTCCAGAGTGCCCAGCCCTGAAAACAGACCCACCCGAGGAGGATGAAGATCGCCTACGAGAAACGGCTCGTCTATACTGGTCAGCGCGCCACCAAATGGCTAACATGCCAAGGGTGGGCGTTGGCTAGTAAGTAAGTAAGTAAGTATAATTTAGTAAGGTGCACCTACGTTTTAACCAAAACGCTTCATGTTTATTAAGATTTTCGAATTGGGGTATTTCGATTTGATTACCCTTCATTGGCATGCATATGGCTTTATTGGAATCTATCTCTTCACTTACCTTATACAATCCACGCGGACAGTCCTGCCTACAAGTCTTCTGTAAGCCATGTCCATAGGTGTAATGAGGACAAACAGTACAAATTTTTGGGTTGTCGTTTCGGCAAGCAAAGCAGGATTCGTCGCAGCACTCAAGCTTGTTGTTGCAGTGTTTGCATTTGTCTGGACAAACTTTTTGGCAGTGGTTCTTGTTCCAGCACAAGTGCTTCTCTTTTCCTTCATTATCGATCATTACTGGACACTTCACAGTATCGTTCCCGGTTCCGACACTCACGGGACACACGGGACACTCGTTATCGGGCTTTAAACTATTTAAATTTACTTTTGAGGAATTGTCTTTGATAATCCTTTTCCAATCTATCGTATGAACGAAACACAACGACGGATTCTTGTCGATTTGCACATCACCGTGGGAAATGTCGGTAAGGGAGTGTAATCCAATTTCTTGCAAAGTGGGTATTTCAAATATCACAAATGCACGATCGAAAAATGTCTGCTGACCGCGGATTACGGCTAAGTTAGGGAATAGCTGTCCTACACTACGAAGACCAATTACTCTATATAATAATAAATAGTCTGTTATTTCAGTCAAACGCGGGAAACTCATCTTCGCCAGTTCAGTCTCGTTTACATTATCGAATAGAAGAATAGAAAGAAAACCTTCTATCACTTCACAATCTTTTAGCTTCTTGAATGATTCCAGTGAATTTTTAATATCCATGCTTGCACAAACTGAAACAAAAAATATATGTCAATATTTTGAATTTCAACAGTTTTCAAATGAAATAGATATTACATGCATTTAAAGATGTATATATATTCTAACGTTATAAACGTCACATGTTTGTTATTTTGCTTTAAATAATAAATAATTTCTTTAAATTCATTCTAAAAATAGTTGGCGCTCAACTCTTTAATCAACTTTAAATTTTCACTTATTATTCTAATTCCTTTATTAAGACTCCATTATGTTCTATGAGATAGAATGTATTTAAATTTCTATGCTTCACTTCAATAGACAAAGTATCTGTCAGTTAGAGAACAAGAGAACAAGGCTAAAAACGAGACAGCCAAAGCAACGCCAACAGGAAACAAATGGGACATTTCAAGGCTCGATTTACCTGATAATGAACGCCAATATCAGGCACTGATCCAAATCAATTGCAGACACTGGAAGAAGAAGAAACATCAATGCCAGAATTGACCATAGACCAAAAATGGCAAAATATAACGAACGCCATAGAAAGTATCGCAGCGGAAACTAAAGGAAAAGAAAGGAATAAAAAGAAGAAAAACCAGTGGTTTGACCAGGAGTGCGAACAAAGCTTGCATCAGAAACCAATCAAGAGGCTAGAGTTACTAACACGCCCTACAGATGAGAACAGGGAAGACTACAACAGAGTAAGACCTCAAACGAGAAAACTTTTGAAAAGAAAAAAGAAACAGTACTTAGAAGCGCGAATACACTGGAGGAATAACATAGAACCGGTCAGTCTAGACAGTTTTATAAGGACCTAAAAACAATGAAGGGCAACACGACCAACAGCCCAAGATTTATAAAAGACGATGCAAGACAATTGCTCACAGACAACGAGGAGAAAAGCCTCCAATAGAGCAAGTATTTTGAGCAATTCCTAAATATAGAAAAACCCACAACGACAAGGCAACACAGACAGTACCAGTTAGCCGAACCTGAAATACCAGGGCCCACACTAGCTGAAGTAAAGTCCGCAATTTCGTCCCTAAAAAACCATAAAGACCCAGGCCCAGACGGCATACAGGCAGAACTACTAAAAAAAGGGGGAGAAAAACTCCACCTTGAGATATATCATCTTATAAGAGAAGTCTGGGAAAGAGAAGAAATACCGAAACACTGGCATGAAAGCCATATAGTACCTATCCACAAGAAGGGAGACAAACAAATATGTCGGAACTATAGAGGAATATCGTTAATCAATACAACGTACAAAATTATATCCAAAATACTATCTAGAAGGCTAACTCCATACGCAGAGGAAATAATAGGCGACTATCAAAGCGGATTCAGACTGGGAAGGTCGACCATAGACCAGATATTCGTCCTATGCCAGGTGTTGGAAAAAAACTGGGAATTCAACCGCGATGTACACCCGAATCTTCGTGGACTTTAAACAAGCTTACGATTCTGTTAGCAGAGAAGCATTGTAGGAGACCATGGTAGAAATGGGAGTACCTGGAAAGCTGGTACGATTAGCACAGGTGAGCACAGAGAACGCTTCCGCACGGATCAGAATTGGCAGCACCACGTCGGAGGAATTCCTCATTGACACTGGGCTTAGACAAGGAGATCCTCTCGCCCCCCTACTATTTAATTTTGCACTGGAACATGCGGTAAGGAAAGCACACACAACTGACAAATGGATTTGCCGCCCAAGGATCAAAAATACTATTGGCATTTGCGGATGACGTGGACACAATTGCACAATCTACCAGAGATGCAAAAGAAGTTTTCACCCTATTTGAAAACGGAGCCTAGGAAGTTGGTCTGAAGGTCAACGAGGACAAGACCAAGTACATGGTGGTTACGAAGAACCCAAGACCAAGGGTTAGACAAAACGTAACAATCAATGAATACAACTTTGAAGTCGTCAAAGAATTCAAGTAACTGGGAGCGATCATAACATCTGAAAATAAATATGAAAAGGACGTGACAGCCAGGATCATTACAGGAAACAGGGCATATTACTCATTAATGACCGTACTTAAATCAAAAATACTCTCAATACCAGCAAAAATAAGAGTGTACAAGACAATAATTCGTCCCACAATAACGTATGGAAACGAGACATGGACTCTGAACCAGCGGGAAACAACAAAATTACTGGTACTGGAAAGGAAGATTCTGCGGACTATCTATGGGCCTTGCAGAGAAGAGACAACAGGAGAATGGGGAAGAAGACACAATGATGAACTCCAGACAGTATATGGAGATGAAAACACAGTACGCTACATTAAAGCGAACCGAATAAGATGGGCGGGTCACATACTAAGATCGAGTGACGAAAGACTCCTGAACGCCACATTCTGGGAAAGGCCCGATGGCAGATGGTCAGTTGGTCGCCCAATAAAGAGATGGAAGGACGCAGTAGCCAGTGATCTACGCAAAGTGGGAATGCAGCAATGGAAAATAGCTGCTCAGGACCGACAACAATGGAGGGAAATAGTAAACGCGGCCAAGACTCACATAGAGTTGTAGAGCCAAATGATGATGATCTGTCAGTTGGCAACTCTGCTTTGTCATGTCACTTCAATGCAGAAGTGGGGCTAATTAATTAGAAAAAAAAAACTCAACATTATTTTATCAAAATTGCTATTAAAAAACCGTTTCAAAAGGGGCTGAATTTTTAGCTTATAAACATTTAAGTATAATAACTGATAAAAGTTGGATTCTATAACAAAAACTGTGCTATTTTCACCTCCCGAAATAATCGGAAAATCCCTGAAAAATCAATTAGTTAAATGTTTCCAAAAAAAGTTGAATTTTACTATTATTTCGTAAAAAATATTTAAATTTTATTTATTAATGTATAATATTTATATAAATATATAATAATTATTATTAATTCTTCTTTTAAAGTACAAAAAGATTAGTTTTAAAATTTATTTTAAAACCATTTATTCAGAGAGTGCAAAAACTATTAATTGAACCATTTTTCTCTAAAATAATGGTTTAAAAAAACAAAACAAAATCAGTTGTAAGTCTTCAAGGATTTGTAACCAGCTATCCCTCATACAGCTTTTAGAACCTTCAAAAACCTGTGTATAAGATTTTTTACGTCAAATCGATGATTTTTTCACAGATAGACTAGGGTAAAGGTATGAATTAACTACACAAATTAAGAAAACCACAGTTAGTAGGTCCATAAAACAAAAAAATTAATGCACAACACTCAGAACAATATACATTAATGACAGAACCCTGTATAAGATAATTGAGACATGCAAATTATTATGCACTTAATAATGTAGTAGGGATCATATGTAAATATTAATTCTGTAACAAAATTAAATTGATATCGTGTATTTTGAATGGTCTCTGATCTTTTCGATAAAATTGGTGAAACACCATATGTTTATCTTTAATGCATTTTCAACAACGCAAATATTATTATATTAATGAGACAAAGTGTACCATTTAGCGCATATTTTAATGAATATTCTGGGCATAAACAAAATAAACTAAACTAAAATGATAAAAGACAAATTTATAACACAATATTTTATCGTTTCTATCTTTTTTTTACACACACATATAATAACCATAGAAAAACATTGTAATCGACAAGAATTGCGAAAGAATGAGAAAATGCACTATTTTAAGTATTTTAAGTGATTCCTTGTTAATTGTTGTGTTGTGCAATTAATATTCTGACAAATTACAAGTATAATAATGAAAAGACTCTCGTTTTAAAAAACTTGTTATATTTTTAGGTTTTGTATTTTGGAAATAAATAAAAAAAACTTTTTTTACTGAATTTTAAAAATTTTAAACTGTATATTTACGTTAATTTTAGATTTAACTCTGATTTTTTTATAACGTTCTTTTGGTATCAATAATTCTAACAATAACAAATGCTATGCTATATCAGTTCATTTATTCTAAACTAAAAGATGCATTCCACAATATATCTCCTCATCTAAGCAAAGATCCTTGGTGAACTGGTTTCTTGTACTCATAAAGAGTAAACCGAAATAACAGAAAAGACAGTTAAGATTTGATTTCACGTATTGTGCCTCTGTATATTAGCTTAAACGTATTTCATCCTACCAGGATTCATTAGAGCGACTGGTACAGAAGCTTCTTTACCAGTCGCTGGTAACTTGCCTCCAAATAGTGTAATAGTGTTGGATAATGCATCATACCATAATACACAGGAAGATAAATGTCCCACATCTTCATCGAAGAAAAAATATTCCGTATATTGCTTCTATGTTAAAGCCTGATCAGTATAACATAATAAAATTGCATAAACCTCGTCATGTAAAATATGCAATCGATAAAATTATACGAGCACAAGGACATGACGTATTTAGACTCCCACCATACCATCCCAATTTAAACCCTATTGGAATGGTTCGGACAGCTTTAAGGGAAGTTTTTACCACTACCGTTGAAAACAATTTATTTTACCTACATAGCTTATTATTAGCTTTCTACGTTAATATACTTCTGTTAAATTTAATAATTATGACGAATACTTCACCTAATAACATATTTTATCAATTACCTAATTTTACATTTCAAAAACAAATCACCAAACTAATAATCGTTTAGGCAACCTGCATAAATTAGCCTCTCCATCGCTTCTCTTTTTCGCGGTTTCAGATAAAGATGTTCTACTGTACTTGTAATTGGACAGACTTTGTTAGTGTATTGATAGCGAAAATGGTGAGATGTGTTTTAGATATAAATCAAGTAATATTTAAGGTGCACACACTGTATAAACCTAAACTACGCCCGAGTCTAAAGATCTTCCTGACGATGGCAAGTTTGAAAATCGAAACATTATATATAAAACACGTGGAACGAAAGAACAAATCTCTGGGGAGTTTTAAAACAGATTGGGTCTAGGTCCAAAATGGAAGACATGCCTTGTGTGATAGATCTAGAATGTCGTTTACAAAAGAATTTTTAAAAAACTATACTAATTTTAAAAATGAACACGCTTTATTTGTTTATTTAGAGGAAACGTGGATTTTTGCTAAAGGTGGAATAAAAGGATTTGGCAGGATGAGAGTACAATTTAGAAACAATATAATCTGCAATTTTCTTCTATCTTTGCACTAATAATTATTGTACAGTTCTCTAAATTAATGTAAATCGCACTAAATATGAAAATGGAGTCGGAATTATCACACATAAAAGTATAGCCAAACATGTCAACAACTTCATACTAGTGAACGATAGAATCCTCTTGTTACAAATAAATACGTCACCGATGAACACTAACGTTATATAAGTCTATGCACCCACAACAGACCACATTGATGAGGAAATATATCAGAATTTTATAAACTGACTGAACGTTTTAACCTTGTTTAAGCTTTGTGCTTCTTCAAGGGTGGTTAATACGTAAATAATAAATGGTGCTTTTCAGCATGGTGGGTTCATGTGAGGACTAAGACTGGGTGCCGCCGCTAAAGGCAGGAGTGTCACAAGAATCGCATCCACGACCGACGAGAAGAAGAAACTGGTGGGGCCGCTGAAGCTGCTGTCTGCCGTCTGGATCCAAGCCCGTCACTAAGTACAAGTTCCATGGAAAAAACGGTTCCTTTCAGAACGTTTGGCCTTTTTTTAAGGTTGTTTGGAAATCGCGTGGAGGATAGCTGTGGCTGTGTCCTCACCTAGGATCAGGTATCATTGTGCAATGAGATTGGGAAACCACAGAAAACCAATCTCCCCCTGTCCTTGTTGTAAATTAATCGACTCTGAAGGAGTATGTGT
Organism: Diabrotica undecimpunctata; assembly: GCF_040954645.1. Classification (NCBI taxonomy): domain Eukaryota; kingdom Metazoa; phylum Arthropoda; class Insecta; order Coleoptera; family Chrysomelidae; genus Diabrotica; species Diabrotica undecimpunctata. Next base: position 58,968,252 of record NC_092812.1, read on the forward strand.
GGTGCTCACTTGTGTAGTGTGTGTGTAGTTAAATGATATGTTGGGTGAATTAAATGTTTATGATTGATAGTGTGAGCTTGTTGATAAAGTGTTGTGTGAATTAGTAAGTGTATGTATTTCTGTTTGTTTGTATAGGTGTGTATGTGTTTAGTTACGGAGTTGGGTGAAGGTTTGATTAATTCGGTTGCTGAAATGGGAAGTGGTTATGGCGTATCCGTATAGGGCATTGGAAATTTGGTTGATTGTACGGATGGTCACGCTTATCTTTTCAGGGAAGACGTTAAATAGGGTCATGGATACTAAATGGATGATGGATTTCATGTCGGAGGATAAGTCATATGAGGGAATTTGTTTTGGTGTATACAGTGGTTGAGTTTGGTCATAGTTGTTTAGGAATTTTATAAACAAATAAGCAACCTTATAAGCAATATACCGAGACATGAACTCCTTATAGTCATGGGAGATTTCAATGCTAAAATAGGTAACGGAAAAGAAGGGCAACATATTGGTCCTAATGGATTAGGAGAGAGAAATCATTGAGGAGAAACAATGAGTATCTTTATCTTTGCAGCTGAAAATGACTTAATCGTGCTAAACACATTTTACAAAATAAGAGCAGCCATAATATCACTAAAGTACCAGACGGAGTACAGTCTGAATTTCTTAAACTTCTTGATGACGAATCTTTAAGAATACTATGTAAAATCTTCAATAATATCTATGACACAGGCAATATTCCAAAAGATTGGCTAGTTTCAGAATTTATTACGTTACTAAAGAAACACGGAGCGAAAAGTGCGGAGAATATAGGGTAATAAGTCTAATGAGCCGTACAATAAAACTTTTTCTTAAAATTATACATCGCAGAATATACAAGCTATGCGAAGAGAGAATACAAGACACACAGTTTTGATTCATGAAAGGCGTAGCGAGAGATGCACTGTTTAGTCTACAGGTATTATCCCAAAGATGCAGAGATATGACTTGCGATATCTACACCTGCTTTGTGGACTACCAAAAAGCATTTGACACAGTTCAAAACCGAAAAATGATAGATGTTTTAACAAAAGCCCAAATAAATGATAAAGACCGGAGTATAATACAAAATGTATACTGGAACCAATCAGCCATAATAAGAACAAATTTTGGAGATAAACCGACGGAAGCGATCCAGATTCTGCGAGGCGTTAGACAAGGATGTATACTTTCACCTATATTATTCAACATATATTCAGAGGAACTATTTAGTGAAGCCTTGGAAAATTGCAAACATGGAATCCTTTTAAATGGAGAATGCCTAACAACATCCGCTATGCAGATGACATCGTTATTTTTGCAGACAGTTTACATCAACTAATAAACAAAGTTAATGAAGTAAGTGAAAGATTTGGACTACAAGTAAACATATCAAAAACTAAATTTATGGTCATCAGCCAAAATAAAATTACCAACTGCTTATCCAGAATACACCAGTGAACCGAGTAAAACAGTTTACCTATCTTGGAACAATAGTAAACGAACAATGGGATCACTCACAAGAAGTAAAATGTAGAATGCAGAAGGCTATGAGTGCATTCAACAACATGGCCAAACTCTTTAAAAGCCACAACCTTAATCTGGAGATAAAAGTAAGGCTCCTAAGATGTTACATCTTCTCGATATTATACTACTCCTGGACACTCACTGAAGCGATGGTGAAAAAACTGGAAGCCTTCGAGATGTGGCTATACAGAAGAATCCTAAAGATATCATGGACGGACAAGATAACCAAAGAGACTACTACAAAGAATGGGGCAATAAAGAGAGGTGATGTATACCATTAAAAGGAGAAAGTTAGAATATCTAGGACATATAATGAGAAACGGCACTAAATACAGATTACTGAAAATAATCCTTCAAGGCAAAGTATTCGGAAAGCGAGGAATTGGGAGAAGACGAATATCATGGTTAAAAAACCTGAGGAAATGGTTCTCCACAACTAATCTATTTAAAGCATTAGTTAATAAAGAAGCATTATCAGTAATAACCGCATTTTTGCTTGTCTTCGACAGTGCTTCAAGTATTGGGAGAATTAGGTATTAACTTTCTCAGCAAAGCGGACCGTTTAAGTCAAAGTTTTCATCACTAATCCAAAACAGCGCAAATTCGGAAATATATTTTACTTACGTTGTTGGTTAATACTGTTAAAGATGTTTTAATATGTCAAGTCTCAAATTATCCCACTCAAACAAAATACGCGCCGACCCTGACACCGCTCTTAAATAACAGAACAGTCTGAATGAAAATATGTGTTCAGTGAAATTCAGGTTATTGCGAATATAATCAAAAAGTGCGCTACAACCAACCGATGACTTTACAGATACAGGAGAAAGGGGACAGACATTCTTGTCTCGGTCAAATTCTTCTTCGACCTGAATCGAACCACAGATCGAACGGTCCTGCGCGCGAGTATTCTGTGAGAACTTCGCTGTCACCGAAGCTTTTTTCACAGTATAAAATATGGTGGAAACCTATCTCAGAAAAAAATTTGCTACTCAAAATTAAACGAACTATTTTGAAGAATGAGAATGTCAACTGCAAAAGAAAGAATGCACAATACAAATAAGGGAGTTATAAAACGCATGAAAAATTGTAAATTGTATAAAAAAAGCAAATTATCGAGGAAAGATCAACATTATTCTACTTCAAGAATACTTACGAACCCCTACGCAAATTACAAACCGATAATAAACCTAATGCCAATGAAGATGTTCATTAAGACAAGAAATCAGTATTATCTTTTATTTTTATTACTTCCTGTGATTCAGAAGATGTATTTAATAAATGTGGGTATTAGGCAGTAAAACAGTTTTTTATAGCGTTGCTTAGAGCCACAAATTGACTCTTTGTTTTCATACGTTCGCTCTTTAGAAAGAATCAATCAAATGTTGCGCTGAAACAACAGCTTCCTCAGAAGCATGATAATTTTACATTAAAATCTGTAAAAGAATTATGCAGAGTAATAAATCAAGCACATAAAGTAATTTCATAGCCGTGCTAAAATATATTTAAGGTATAATATGTTATATTAGTAAACATTTCTGTTCTTTCTATAATATAAATCGGTTCGCATAAATATTCGTAAAAAATCGACCTTGTTTTGAATTTCATAGATATTTTCAACAAACATATCATTGTTCGCAGAAATTCTATAGGGAATTTTATTTTAAAATAAATCTCATCAGTAGGTTTGGGATAATTATGCATTTAAACTTAAATAAAATATGCTGTGGTATAAAGACATAGTTATAATGTAGCAGTGACCCAACCTGGGTCAATTGTACAGGTGTTGAGTTATGTAATAAATTAAAAATTATAATCCGTCTTTCTTTTGGGAGAAGTAAACATGGACAATCAGTTGGGCTAATGTAGCGAGAATCTCACATCACAATGCATTGAAAAACATGAAAATCTGCACTTCAATATGCATATTTATACATATATACAACAGAACTACTCAAATTACTATTAAAAATATTTTAGAAATATATTAGCAGCATAATAAAAAACATATCTATTTTAAAATCAAGCCAAAAATTGTACAAAAAACTAAACTAAAATCTAAAAAGTGTTAATAGGTTTCGGTTGAATTTAATCATCACGTGATGCATTAACTGTTCAAATTCAAATTTCCTCCTGTTATCCAAGAGCGTACATTTATATTCAGAAAATACCTTTTACTTAACAAAACGAAACTTTTCAAAGTTAACATAAATTTTTTTAGACCACTGTTCAGTTTTTCTGCAATAATGTTTTGTTAATAGCTTAAATAGGCCAGTAAAGAATCCCAAAAAGATAGCTGAAAAAACCTTATGCAGGTTTTTGAAGGTTCTACAAGTTATATGAGGGGTAGCTGATGACTAGGCTTTATATACGTATTTTATGCAAATATCTGGCGATTTTGCATATTTATACAAAAAAAATGCTTAAAATGCATAAACGTTAATTTATTCCGAATTAGGATTTTAAATATTTATCTGACCGTAGATAATGGTATGACTGGAAAATCTAATGTTCATTTTGAAAAGAATTAGTTGAGTTTTGGAGGTATTTATGGTCACTCTCCATTTATTGTACCACCTAATGACTCTGTCTAGGAAATTTTGGGCTCTTTCGAATACAGACAATTGTCCACGCTTTCTATGTGGTCCTGACGTGAGGAGAGCAGTGTCATCAGTGTACAAAAGAAGGGTCTCCGATCTATGCTGTGGGCGGGGAATGTCACTATTGTAGACTGTGTATAATATTGGAGCAAGAATTGAGCCCTGGGGCACTCCAGCTAGTGGAGTGAAGGGGGTGGATAGGGTGTTGCCGACTTTGATCCTGATCGCCCGATTAGAGAGATAGGAATTTATTATTTTAACGAAAGGAGTGGGCAGTCCAGAATGGTGGAGTTTTTCGACCAGGCATATGTGCCAGACCTGATCAAATGCCTTCTGGACGTCTAGGAATATGCCCAAGACGTGGTTCCTTTCGTTAAGTGATCGTGAGATGAAAGTTGTTGCTTCAACCAATGCATTTTGAGTGGCATGTCCAGCCCTGCATCCGAATTGGTAGTGTGGAATGGCTAGATGAGCGTCTAGGAATTCTACGAGTCTGTCCTAAGGATCCTCTCGTAGACTTTACCTAGGGTGCTCAATAATGAAATAGGTCTGTACGATTCAGGGTTGGTGAGGGTTTTCCCTTGTTTGGGAATCATGACTGTGCTGGCCACTTTCCATGGAATTGGGACGTAGCTCAGCGTAAGAGATGCATTGATTATATTGGTGAGCGACGGGATAATATTCTCTGGAAGATTTTTGAGACATCGTCTGTTGACGCCATCAGGGCCAGGAGTGTGTTTTTTCCAATATTACACAACTGCCTGACGGTGTCCTCAGTCACAGGACTCACAGGGGCCATCATCTGGTGAGGATGAGGTCCCAAATGTGCCTGAGGGTAGTAGAATATATCTTCCACTCTCCGCTCGGTCTCTCTTTTGGATCTTTCGCTGAAGTTTGGGTTATTAGGGGAAACGAGGGCGGCCTTCTTTGTTTCGTTAGAACTTTAAGTTTTTGCCAGAATGTAGCACCCTCTCGGTAATTAAGGTCGGCCGTGGTACGCCACCACTGCAGTTGTTTTAGCCTGCTCACTTCCAACCTTATAACCGCCAAGAGCCTGTTATACTATGTTTTGATGAGGGGATCTCTGAATCTTTTATACTCTCTGATCATTTTGCGCTTGGATTTAATTACTGCGATGATTTTAGGTGGTAGAGTTGGAGTATATGGCACAATTCGTGTTTTTAGGATTGCCAGGGATAAGGCTTCTTGAAGAAATTTCTCAATTTTGGAAATCCCTGTGTCAACTTTGTTATGTGTTGACATATTGCCTAACTCTGGGAGGTTTTGATTGATATATTCTTGGAAAAGTTCCCAATTTGCTTTACGATAATTTATCCTGTAAATAACAGATCTTGTAGGGAGAGGAGAGTTTAAGTCAGTTTTGACTAGAAGTGAGAGTTGGTCAGAGGTTACTGAATCACCAATGAAGCATTCATCGTCGAACCTATCTAGCAAACTATTCGTGCAAAAGATATGGTCGACAATGGACATTCCACGGTGGTTGAAAAACGTGACCTCGTTATTGGTGATTCTAGAGATGGGCAGCTCCAGAAGAAGGTCTGAGAGCTGTCTGCCGGGTATATTTATGTAAGTATCACCAAATTGAGTGTGTCTGCTATTCAGATCGCCCATTACAACCGCTTTGTCGAGTGTAGAAAAGTACTCGATCAGGGGTAAGGAAAGGGGTGTATTTGGATGCTTATAATAGGATATTATCGTAATGTTGATGTTGTTTGGTAGATGTAGGTCAACTGCCAGGTAGTCGATGTCACGGAGCTGGTCAAGGATATTTGGAGGAGGTATATGAGGAGAGGTGGGTATGTTTTGGTGGATCAAAAGACCGTTACCATGACTGGTCTGGCTTTTGGACAAATGATATACTGTGTATGCCGTAAAATTGGGTGGGATTTTAAGGCGGGTGTCGGTGAGGGCAAGGATTTGTATTTTATGTGTGAATAGGAAATTTTTGAGGAGTGCTCTTTTTCGACTGACTCCCGCACAGTTGACTGTACCTAATACACAGTCGAATGTGACGGCTTACTGTAGGGGGACGAAGGTCATTTCGACCTTGTTGTTTCTTGCTGTGGGCACTATGGAGTGCCCAAACATTTTCCCAGATAGATAGGAGGAATATTTGGCTATTGTTTTCCTTCTGTCCGGACGTATATTCATCAATAACGTGGTTGTGAACTATATCCACAACCTGACGTCTGATGTGAGTGTTGCTGGCGGAATCCTTCTCTCAGCTATCAGAGGTTTTGCCTCTTGGTGTGAGGAAGGGGTCTCCTGCCTTTTTGGGCAGCGTGGTGACCATGCTGCATGTGTACCTTTGCAGTTAGGGCATTTCGGGTTTTTTATTTGAGGACAATCGGCGCTTTTGTGCTCACCACTACCGCAATTAGGGCAAGTCACTTGTCTTTTTTGACACTCGGAGATTTCGTGTCCGTTCTAGCAGCAGCGGCTGCAATATTTAGCGGACGGGTGTGCTCTGTGCAGTACATCAAAGCATCTGTGTAGTACTCCTCTGAGTCGAGGAACATTCGAACGAGCCTGGTGGTTTTATTGTATTTGTTCAAGATAATACGATAAAGTGAATTGAAAGGAAAGTCTATCTCGCTTAACATTATGGCTATTTCCTCGGTGGAAATGGAAGGATCTACGTCTGTCACGACAAGTTGGTGACTGCTTTTCAGGTGTGGATCTAGAACTTTTTTGGCGAGAGCTCTTCGGCTCAATTGTGATTGCAGGATCGCCAGTTCGGTTTTGCAGTGCCTTGGACATATCCTTCACGTTCAACGTTTTGAACGTTAGAACTGCGTCACATTTATAATTACTGCAAAAATAAGGGTTTTTTTTTACCATTTTTCTCTAAAACGTATAATCAACGTTTTATAGGCAAAAAATAAATTTATGGTTATTTAAAAAAAGACAAAGCATTAATTAGGTGTACGTATTCAAGGATTTGTCATCGGCTATCCATCATACACCTTTTAGAACATTCAAAAACCTGCACAAGATTTTTACGTGAAATCTATGATTTTTTCACAGATAAACTGGGGTACTTTTAATTTCTACACTTTTTTACCCCAGCAGCGTTTACCTGAACGAAGACACCCATAAAAATAAATTATTTAAATGTACTCTTTTCAAACTACTTCGATTTTCTGTTCTGGAATAAAATTTACAGCTCAGTTTTGCGTAGAGTTTCATTCATTATATAGTTTGAAAACTCGCAGTAATCTAAAAAGTTTTAACAAATGACATAAAAAGTTTATAATTATATTTAATGTACTGACGCAACCACAATGTCATAAAACTGGATAATTTATTATTCGCGTTAGTATACCGCGTTGTTCCTTTTTTGATTTCACAATATTATGGATTCATTAGTTAGATAAATATTTATGTGTCGTTAATAAATAATATATATATATATATATATATATATATATATATATATATATATATATATACAGGCTGAGTCATAAGGAATTGAGGAATGAGGAGAAAACATCAATGGAAAGAGCTGCAGGATTTAGAAAAGCATGAGTTTATAAATTCTATGAACTTTTACAAAAAATTTGTGAAGAGGAAAAATTGACCGCCACACGTATATTCAACGTCGATGAGACAGGCTGCTCAACCGTACAACGGCAATGTCAGAAAATATTAGCGAAGAAGGGAAAACATCAAATTGTGAGTATTTCTAGTGGAAAGAGGGGGTAAATACTACTGTGGTTTGTTGTGCTAGTGCAGCAGGGCAGTTTGTACCACCCATGATAATTTTTAAGACAAAACGTTTTCAAGAGGAACTTTCATTAGGTGCTCCGCCTGGCAGCATTGTCACTATTAGCGATACTGGATCTTTTTGTGACAAGGCTTAATCATTTCACTGAAACAGTTAAACCGAGTCCTAAGGCCCCTGTTTTATTATGGTTGGACAGCCACAGCGCACACATTAAAAACCTAAAAGCGCTACAAATTGCCAGGGATAATGGAATTAGGTTATTGCAGTTACCAACACACAGACTTCAACCGTTGGATGTTGGATCTGTCAGAACCTTTCTCGGATTATGGACAATGCATCCTAAAATGGTTGCGGAATAACGTGAGTCGAACTGTATCAATGTTTTAGGTTTCCGGGATAATTGGAGAGACTTTTGGGCTTGCTGCAACAGTGAGAAATGCACAGAACGCTTTTTTTGCTAGTGGCATTTGGCCTATAGATGAAAATGTTTTTAAATAAACTTATTTTTCAGCTTCAATGATGTTTGACAGTGCATCAAACTCTAACCATGAATTCCAATAGGAAGCATCTTCTTCTGAAGAAGATAATATTTCATTGGCAGAACGAACGAAGAGAGCAGCATCAACTTAACTAAATACTATTTCAGTTCAGGATATTTCGCTGTTACCTATAAAGAACGATGACACAGATTTTTTACATTTTGGTTGTGTGTGTGTGTGTAGAGGAAAGAGATGGCCTTAGACATAATTTATTAGCCACAGGATCTTTACATTTTGGTTAAATTTATCAGTTACAAAACGTTGAAAATTAGTTTATGTTATGTTAATATGTATTTTTAATAAGTTTCTCATATAAGTTTCAACATCGGTCCAATTTAGGGCGTTAATGGTCCAATTAAGAATGCCGGTATCCCAAATTGGACTTTTGTTTTGAAAATATTTTTTTCATTTGAAAAATAAAATATTATAAACTACCATGTATCTATTATTTGTGATTTTTTTGAATATAAACAGTAATTAATAAATGATTTTTATGATAAAATTTTGAAATATTTATTAACATGTGTAAGACCATAGTTATTTGAAAAGTGTTCTAAATTAGGAAACCTTACCCTATATTCATAGCATAGAGATTCAAAACAGCTACTTATTCCTAAAATCTTCACCCACACTTCCGCCCCTTTTGAATTTCGGAAAAACACGTCCCACTAAAAGTGTTTATGTATGTTTGTTTGTTTGTTTGCATATTAGGGTTGTTAAATTGTTTACCAGTTTACCTAAAATATTTTATCACAGTAGCAGACGTAATTAAAAACGCCAATAATAAGGTAGAGAAGGACAAATATAAAATAACAAATATTGTCGAAGACTTCTACACATCCTTGTACAGCTCGCAAGGCCAGCCTAATGAAACAACAAATGAGAACGTCACAAGAAAAATAAAAAACGTGGGATCAGAAGTACTACCAAATATAAAGGGATTCGAAATAGAAAGAGCTTTAAAAGAGTTAAAAAATAATAAAGCTCCAGGACACGACGGTATAATTGCCGAGCTCTTGAAAACAAGCAAGACATTAACAATCCCTGTACTAACAGAGCTATTTAATAGATGTCTCCATAATAGCAAGATCCCTAAAGACTGGAACGAGAGTCTAGTAATACTCTTACACAAAAAAGGGGACAAATGTGATCTACAGAATTATAGACCTATATCGTTGCTCAGTCAAGTATACAAACTATTTATGAGAATTATTAACAACCGATTAACCTACAAAATGGACAATTACGAACCGGTTGAACAGGCTGGCTTCCGCAAAGGATATAGTACATCAGACCATCTGCTGACAGTGAGAACATTGATAGAGAAGGCAAATGAATACCAACTACCCGTATTTCTTGCCTTCGTCGACTATGAAAAGGCGTTTGATAGTATCGAGATGTGGGCCATAGAACAAGCTATTAATAATTGTAGAATAGATTCGAGGTATAGGCAACTAATACATAATATATATGAAAACGCAACTATGATCGTACAACTAGACGAAAATACAAATCCCATCCCCATTAAGAGAGGAGTGAGACAAGGAGACGTAATATCGCCAAAGCTTTTCAACCTAGCCCTAGAAGACGTCTTCAAAACTACAAATTGGTCACACTATGGCATTAACGTTAATGGAAACAAGTTAAACCACCTCAGATTCGCTGACGACGTAGTGATTATAGCGAGCACATTCGAGGAACTGCAAATTATGATGGGGGAACTAGCAGCCAGCTCCCAATACGTCGGTCTAAAAATGAATATGAAAAAAACAAAAATAATGACAAACACAGATAACCCCAGACGTATAACTATAAATGGCAGTGAGATAGAACAAATTCAGGAATATATCTACCTAGGCCAAATCCTGAGACTTGACAAAGATAACCAAAGTGCGGAAATTACTAGAAGAGCAAGACTAGCATGGGCAGGATTTGGAAAACTTAGTTGGATACTTAAGAACCACAAAATACTTAAGGAGCAAAGTGTTCAACCAATGCATCCTTCTTATCATGACATATGGATGTCAAACCTGGACCCTAACTAAGGCAAACATGAATAAACTAGCCACAACAGAAAGAACAATGGAAAGAGCAATGTTAGGTATACGACTGTCAGATAAAAAGAAGAACGACTGGGTAAGATCCAAAACAAAAGTCGAGGACATAGCAACAAAAATTGCCAAACTTAAATGGAGCTTCGCGGGCCACACTGCTAGACAAAAAGACCAACGTTGGAATACTACAAGACAACATTGGAGACCTTACGAAAGTAAACGACTAAGAGGAAGATCACAGATGAGATGGGTTGATGACATTAAAAGAATAGCCGGAACAAATTGGAAATATGTTGCTCAGGATAGAGACCGATGGAAGGAGTTGGGAGAGGCCTATGTCCAAACATGGACGACAGAAGGCTAAGAAGAAGAAGAAGAAGCAGGTATGCCCAAAATGATTCAGAGAAACAGGTTTTATTACTCAGGGAATTCGAATGACCAATTTCCAGAAAAGGTCAATACATTCAGAAAATATTGGCTTTATACATTTTTTTTTATAAAAATATATGCAGATGTATGCAATTTCTTGTAAAAATATGCAATTTATGCAAAATATGCCAGATATGCAAAGAAATGCATGTTGTAAATGTTTTATGTTTTTAAAAAATTAGTTCGTTATGTTCATAGAAAAAATTTCTACCTGTATAGGGTTCAGAAAATTCTAATAAGAATTTTACAAATTATACGAATAGGCAATTAAAATAGCACATATATTTTTTCCCACATGACGAATTAATGTTTAATTAAAAAAATCAAATTTAACTATGAGTTAAAGTTTGGCAAAGTGAACCATGAAAGAAATGAAATGCCAACATGTTTGGGGCAATGGAGTTCATTGAAAGCAGAGGAAATTAAAAAAGGACCCCTATCATACTAAATGAATCAAATTGTGTCACAAACTCATCAATATAATGCAGCAAGATCTGGTTAACGATACTGGAAACAGAAGTTATCATTACGAATATACCAACACTAATTAAGTAACCGCATGTCATGGGCACATAATCAACATTTACAGAAAATAATTTCCGGATTAGAAATTAAAATGTCATAAACAAAAAAAAATGTAATTTTTAGTACAATTGATGATGGTTTTTTCCCATATATAAAATATTCAGTTTACAACTTTTATTTTGTATTACATATTTTATATTCTGATGGCTTTATCAACTTTTTTATTACTGGTTCGAGGGTTCGACGCATAACAAAGATTATCGTTATATTGACAGTTGGCAGTTTTAACGAACTACATGTGTTCACGAAGTCAGCAGTTTCAAGTTTCAAGTAAATCCCATATTACACCGGCTCGAGAAACCACGCATGTTGAGTTATGTAATTATTCAGTGATGAGATTATGTTTTAAATGTAAAATGAGACGTTCAAAATATTTTGTTCACTAAGAAAAATGTGAGTTGATAACACGAAGAAAAACAATTTTAACAACAAGTATTTTGATAATGATAATTGTAACATACGTTCAAATTCTAATGTAATCAATAAATTTCATTTTATCACGTCTCATATCCATAAAATACCAGTCGTCTCATGCTGGTTTTATAGACCCAAACTTTTAATTACTGAAAATAGCAACATTCTACCGCCTTCTAACCGTTTATTGACTAATATTTACGTTACTGTCTAACATATAGCTTTTAAGACGTTATAAGGACATTAAACTTCCAATGTAAACTCTTCATATCGTGTCTCCTGCCTCTCTCTAGACCTTATAACCGTTCTTTCTCTCTCCTATCCTCTCGATATTTCTCACTCCTTCCATAATTCTCTTTCTCTACCCACCTACTCCTTCTCTAACCATATTTTCCCCTCTTTCCACACCCTCTTCCGCAATATTTTTATGCCTCCTCCCTAGTGTCTCTCAATCCATTGTCTTCCTATCTCTCTAGTCCCTTTCTCACTCTTCCTAGTTTCTCTCACTCCCTCTCTCCTCTCTAATATCTCCGAGTGTGCTGGTACACGTTGCAAGGTACTTCGTGAAACCCCCACCGGGATAGCCACGTAAACTGAATGGAAGTAAAAATAGATAAAATAGTTTTTTGTACAATTTTTTTCATTAACGTCCTACTTTCAGAAAAATATTGATACTTCTCTCCATCGCCTAAAATCAACTATATTTATCTAGGACTATGTCAACAATGAAAGTAATATGTCAAAAAAACAAGCTAGCTAGAACTGGCTACAAGCGGTCCAGTGTAGAGAACATTGAAAAGAACTGAGGGAGGCCTATTGAACACTAGAAAAGACGTTTCCCGAAACAGAGGATTTCCTACTTACTATTCAGGCTCAAGTGCCAATCAGACCCAACCAAAAACTATTTAATACTTACAACAAGGAATCTCAGGTGCAAAAAATGTCCTGTGTGGATGTCAAGCCCAAGAAAGGATGACTCAGTAGAAGATATCGATCCAATACTCATCAAGAGCTATCCAACAAACTCCAAATCCCGTATTACAATGTCCCTGATATTATAGACAATAAGCTATATTGGGACCCTACTGCCCCTACTGATGAACCAGTGGCACATAATAGGACCAGTCAACAAACAAAGTATGACATGAGTAAACAACCGACAAACAATGCTTATTGGTGTTGAGATATCTACCAGCAACATCTACAATGCTAAATAATCGTAAAGTACAGAGCTCTTGAAATACAAATAAGGAGACAATATCATTCCGAAGAATCTCCTAGGAAACATAGCTTGGAGTTAGTGCCTAAGACCGTATCTCTATAATACAATGCTAAAAGTGGTTCCCCGCAGAAAATTTGTGAGTGATACTCCACCATAACAGGTTACCTAAAGCTCGATAACAGGGAAGGAGTCCCCCAAAGCTCAAACTTTTTGTCCTCCTAGGTGTCTGGAATGACTGAATATTTCTCTTAAAGGAAGTGAGAGTCGCATAACTTAAATTTTAATATAATAATCACTAACGTCGAAGCTTGCCATTCACAATCAGTTAATACCAATAAAAAAACTATACTTTATTTTTTAATGGTTGACATCACACCAGAAACGTGCACAGTAACAATTGACAGAAGGAATTTATTTACTATAATATAAACCCACTCGATATGAAATATAGGTAATAAAAATTTAACGTTTCTTTTGAGGAGTGTAAAAATCTAATTATTTCTGAAGTAATTGTACAAGTATATTTACTAAATATAAAGGGGATAATAGACGACTTCTGGTTTGTCGAGGCTGTTCAAGTCTCGTGCTACCTCGACATAGTCCGTAGTGGTCAATTCGCGGAGGGGAACTTTATAACCTGAAGTAGGGGCACAGAATAGACTGGATCCCATACTAATTAATAAATTAATTAGACACACAACACTAACTGATGTGGCGCCATCGAACAATAACAATCTGCGTGTTAAATGTAACGCAAAAAATGCCAAAGAAAGATATAGGTTTATAAAACAATGGAGAATGACTATAATTTTTCAACTACTTGCGTCGTTTCACCATCATAGTCTTAGTGAACATCCTTATAAATTCATGCAAAAAGCGGCACTGTCGCCACATCCAGATGCGTGAGAAAATGTGTGGGGTGGGTGATACTCACCTAGAGCTTAACAATACGGAAGAAGACCCTCTAAAGCTCAACAGAAGTGCCACAGTACTTGCAACATTATTTTTCTTACAATATGTGGAATATGTTCAATTTGCAAGACATTTCTTGAGCAAAATCGTGTTCATGGTTTGACAAATTTTAATATAGAAATGAAAAACAAATTAAATAATTATGAAATTTTTATCATAAATTATAGGGGGACCCTTTTGCGTATCAGTTAGTAATTATTAACTAAACGTAAGTATAACAAATACTTACAGTAAAGTAATTATTCTAGATAAAAAAATGAAAACTAGTATTAAGTAATACTATAGAAAAACGCTTAATTAAAAACAATTCTGCGGATTGTTGACACAAATCAAAATATTAATATCGCAAGCTTAAATAAAAAACAGTAAAGATTATGACTTGTTACAACTGTTTGTTCGTTCTATTAGGCCGCTGTCTTCTGAGATTAGTTCTCGACGTTTCGCCAACACTAGGGGTTGGCATCTTCAGTCAGTCAGTTTCAGCTTACAAGCGAAGCAGTAACATCTCCAGAAGATGCCAACCCCTAGTGTTGGCGAATCGTCGAGAACTAATCTCAGAAGACAACGGCCTAATCGCCCGAACAAATAGTTTAACAAGTTAGACGATGGCCGTGAAAGCCTAATGCATTTTATCTTCTTCTCTTCTTAAGGTGCCGTGCATTTCTGCGTAGGCGTCCACCGTACATCGTCTTGTCAGGTGAGATGTTAAATAGTCAGGATTAAATAATTCTGTTTTTAGCAGCATTGCGAAGCATTTCATAGCTGTGGATTCCTGTCCATTGTCGAATATTGCGCAGCCATGACATTTTTTTACGTCCCAGACCTCTCCTACCCTCTATCTTCCCTTCGAGTATCAGTTGCTGAAAAGTATATCTTTCTCCTCGTAATATGTGTTCCAAGTATGCAGTCTTCTTACTTTTAACATAACTAAAAAGTTCCCTATCCTGTAAGCCCGCTCTTCTGAGTACTTCCTCATTTCTGACCCTGTCCGTCCATGATATTCTAAGCATTCGACGCAGGCACCACATTTCAAACACTTCAAGTTTGTTAATGGAACTGGCCTTTAACGCCCATGCTTCCATTCCGTACAAGAGAACAGGCCACACGTAACACTTAAGCATCTTGTATCGGAGGTTGAAGTCCAATTTGCGATCAATCAGAAACTTACGAAGCCTCAAAAAAGAAGCTTGCTTGGCTGCTTGGTCTGCTTTTTCATTACCGCGGATGCCCTTACAGTATTAATACGAAGGTATTTACAGTAAATCTTTTTGATGTGCAATGTGCATGTGCAATGTGCATGTGCAATGTGCATGTGCAATGTACATTTTACGCAAACTGTTTGTCTTCCTGACAGTTTTAACTTTTTTGTTCAACAATAAAGACAGTTCCATGCTAATTAACAAGGTTATGAAAAGATTTAGATTTTTGAAACATATTTTTATTTTATATTTATCTGCAGAATATCTATTACAACCAGATTTGTTATTACTTAGAATTTAATGTGGTTCTAATCAGTGAGCTTTGAGGGATTAAACATAAGTGAGAGAGTCCTGGTTACCTGATGAATGTGGTTCGGAGTATCCATCCGAGAAAAGGAATATGGTGAAGGAATAAGGACGCGATCATCGATTATGAATTACGAGGTTTTATTGATGGAGCGGATATTGTGTTTTATTTGGCAAAATCAAAATCGGCTGATTATCACGATTACATGAATACGGATATGTTTGTGAAATGGTTGAAAGACAAACTGCTTCCAAGTTTACATGAACCATCTATTGCAGTTTTGGATAATGCCCCATACTATTCGGAAATTTTACATAAGAAATCAACAAATTACTGGACAGTACATAATACAAAAGAATAGTTAACGAATGAAATTATTTAATTTTCTCAAGATTCTTTCAAGCCGATTACTACAGTTTGCCAAATTTTGATGCTCCCCTATTAAACTAGAAGCGAGTTGAAATGTTAAGGCTTTGTTAAGCATTATAATACAGCAATCACAAAAGTGTAGGTTAATTTTTACAAAATTTATAAACAATTAACGATTTTCCCGTACTTTGCTGTTTTGGGAGCAACAAATTAATTAAAAAAAAAATTAGATTTAAAAGGTTTTTCACTAAAAAGAGGCCACCTAGAATTTTATAACAATTTTTCAATAATTGTAAGTTTATGCAATTTATTCTATTGTAAATAAACTCCCACAATGCAAAAACACTTTTAGGCACTGCCATTCGCAACTTCGGAGAATGCACGTGTTGTTTGTACGTTGTTTTTCTTGGAATATAGCTGTTCTGTTTTTCAAAAATCTTTCATTAGTGTACAGCTGTTCAAAGAGTGAACTTGTGCAATTTTAAATTTAAAACTATGGCTGAGTGATTTGCTAGATCTGTTCCAATTTTTACTTTGATTGATAATGGAATGAGTCAAATGGTCCAAAAAACATACCAACGATTCGTAGAGACTGGATTTCATGAACGACGACCAGGATCAGACGCGAGAAGAATAAAGACGGCCAAAGAAGACCGTTTTCTTACAACGCACTTCTTTGCAAAATCGGTTCTTTACGGCTAGAGCAATCCAAAACCGTTTTCAAAATGCTCACGTTTAGACATTAAGCACTTCTACAATGAGAAGAAGGTTGAGTGAATTAGGTATAAGGGCTCGCTGCCCAGCAACACGACCTTTATTAACAGCAGCACATTGACAACACGACTTGAGTTTGCTAGAGACCACGAACATTGGACGATAGAAGAGATCGGAAAAATGTTTCGTTTAGTGATGAGTCCAGGATGGTTCTTTATGGCTCAAACTGTCGCATTAAAACGTACAGAAGACGTGGGGAACGATATGTTGCTTATGCTCAACGAGCACGTGTTGCATTGGAGGAGGCTTTGTAATATTTTGGCAGGCATTTCATTCGAAGGCCGTACTGATCTCGTGTTTACTAATAGAGGAGCGTTGAATGTCACACGTAGCCAGGATGGTAACGTAATACCTGGAAACCGTCGATGTGCCAAAAATAAATTAGCTGGCTCAAAGCCCAGATTTGAACCTGATTGAGCATGTTTGGGACCAACTCAAACGAAGAGTAAGAAGCAGAATACCTGCTCCAATAAATCGTGAGCAGCTTCGATTGGCGCTCATGGAAGAATTTGAAGCTTTTCCTCAAGGCAACATCCAGAATTTGATCAATTCAATGCCAAGTCGAATGAGGAGTGTAATTCAAAATAGAGGTGATAATACAGGACATTAAAAATCACTACTTTATTGTAATTTTTATAAAGAAAGCAGAAAAAATTTACAATGTTAATTTTAAAAATTTTCCATTAAAAACATCATTTTGGAAGAAGTTTTTTTTTGACATTTTTTATTTAAGAAATGGTTGGATACTGTTTTAGAACATATTCTTAAACATTACAAAAACATCTAATGACAATCAATTTCTTATATAAATTGTTAATAATTAAAAAACAAAGCCGTAATTTCTGCAGAAAGCATATATGTCAAATACCTGGCTATTGCGACGTCCCAAACACGGTTAAATTTTGCTTATTTCCCTGGAGTATTGGGTACAGAGCACAGAACGGATCTTACTGACGCTGAAGAACCAAAATCTTACAACTATGTATTTTCAAATACAAAATATTCGTATTTATATATTTACTATTACACAAATACATACAAAGTGATTTTCGTATAAAATAAAGTAGAAATAATAAAATGTAACATTAATAAAACTCTTTTCGTATTGCTTAGCTAATATTAATATTCATTATACTTCTCCATATAATTTTACAGTGATTTGATTAATGAGTATTTAAATTTAATATCATGAAATAATTCATGATTTACCTGTATACAAATATTTATACTCATCGTTAAAGTGTTTTATGCCTGTTTACTAAATTTATACTTATAAAACATTACTACTTCTCTCTGGATTGGTAAAAACCGAAAGTGATCTTACACAAGAAAATTATCAAAATTAGAATAGATATCACATGTTTCTTATTTTTGTTCAAATAATTACTCTATTACAATTTCTTTTGATTTATTCATTTATGAACTTTCTCTTTTGTTTTACTATTTTTATTCTAAAAATAGTTTGCGCTCAACTCTTCGATCAACTAAATATTCTGTTAAATCTTTCACCTATTTCGATTTTATTCCCAGTATTCACACTACATTCTATTCTATGCCATAGACATAGAAAATCTCTATACCCCATTTCAAGCGACAAAATATATGTGTCAGTTGGCTACTCTTGACTTTTGTCATGTCAGTTTTAGTTCAATATAGAAGGGGAATCCTTTTTTTTTAATATTTTTCATCTACTTAAGCTGGATTTTCCGATAGTAAATTCATTTACATAATTAAATCTCTTCTTTGAGAAAGTTGATTTCTTTATATTTAATATTTCAAAAATATCCAGTTTCTTTCTTAATGATTTCTTTTATTTATTTTTTATATATAATATCTTTAAGCCATGCTTTATTTCCAACTTTTAAATACGTATATGTATGTAGGATCTTTATTTAAATTATTTTAACTAATTTATTTTAATAATGTTTATGTCCTTTCAAAAAAATGTTTTTTTTATGGCAAGGAAATTTTTATACGCATGCAAGCGCTAACACCATGTTTCTCATTTTAGTTTTTTGTCCTAATTAAAATTTTCTTATCCACCTTTTAGTGGGACATCTCTAACCACATAGGTGAAACTTGCTGCCTAGTGGTACCACACAAGAACTTTCTAAAGCATATGGTCCACCTACCATCCAAGCCATCACCTGAAGCAAGCAACAACGTGTGTTCTACAAGCGATCCAACAGTACATATAGCCCAGTCTGGTTATGCAAAAATCATCGATTTTACGGCAAAATTTTTCGCAGATATCTGAAGCTTTTAAGACATAGGTGGGGGTTACTAGATGACGCATAGAAGAAAAAGTACTCGTATTTTTACCTTGCGTTTTTTTTAAACAATAATTTATGGTCACAATTTGATTTTTTGTCTATAAGTTTTTTCCCTTATATTTTACATAAACAAGGCTGACTGTTGTCCACGTAGATGGCGAAATGCGTTTCATAAAAATCGCATGTTTAAAATTTAAATCTAGTACTAATTCGTGAGATTATCACAACGAAATGAACTATAATAATTATAAAAATTGAACACATTTGAAATGTAAACACATTCTTTTTTATTTAAAAAATTGACACAAAAATTCCGCACAATCCATTATTTACAAAATATTTATTCTTATTGTTATCTGCGCGTTGTCTAAAGTTCATTGATATTTAAAGTGGAAAGCATATAATATCATGTGTGTATATTTCACATCAGCAAATGTTATTAAAATACACACTTTATGGCGGTAATTAAAAGAGTGGGTGCCACTAAAGTTAGTAAAATTTTAAAGATTTATGAATCGCAACCCATTCATTCAAGATTCAACAATAACAAACACTCATTAAACACGTTCTAGAGTGACTGAACGAAAAATTGAATTATTGTTAAAGGTATTTATTAATGCAAAGTAAAAAGGCACGTTTCTCTCTTCTGAATTTTTCTTCTCATATTTAACTTCTTGAAATCATTTCCCGTTTATTTTCTTATTTTCTCTTTATTTGATTAAACTATTTTCTGTAATATGCTTCTTCTTCACATTTTATGGTTCCTGCCCCTTTTTTCTCTTCTAAATCCTTCATGCCACTTGCCATGCCAAGCATTTGTTTCTTATTTATTTCTCTTTCGATTTGTTCTTTCCAATTTTTATTATTTTATTTTTTAAATATTACTCCTTTATTTTCTTATATCCTTTTTATTTGGTTCAGTCATCTTTTGTAATACTTCTCTTCTTTAAATTTGTATTGTTGCCCACTCATTTCCCCACCATTATTTTTCCTCTGCTCTCATCCTAATGCCAGTTCAAGCATTTGGATCTTTAAACATTGTTTCGTTCGACATATCTATCGTCAATATGTTTCTACAAATTAGTTCGTCTATAGTTGAGTATAAAAAATGGGACTTTACATAAATGAAACTAAAACAAAATGTATGCAGTGGACAGATGATCAGTTCAGGGATGGACAAAAGTTTAAAGTAGAAGTAGAAGAAAGATTATCATACGAATTCGAAATGGTAGAAAGATTTACATACCTAGGTACAATAATATCACGCAAACCTAACATTAAAGAAGAAATACAAGCTAGAATAATGGCAGGCAATAGAAGTGTACATGCTCTTAGTGGAATGTTGAAAAGCAAGTTTTTATCAAGAAAGGTAAAAATACAGTTATACAAAACAACTATACAACCAATAGTAACGTACTGCAGTGAGACATGGACAATGACAAAAAATGAACAAAATTTACTGGAGATATGGGAAAGGAAAATCTTGAGGAAGATATATGGAGGAATAATAAGGGACGGTTTATGGATAAGAAGATCAAATGATGAGTTAAAGAAATTAATAATCAACCTAACCATATAGGAGTCATAAAGGCACAGAGACTAAGATGGCGAGGTCATCTAGAAAGGATGCCGAACACGAGGAGTCCAAAAAGGGTACTGAACTACACTATAACTTTAAAAAAGAGAAAAGGAAGGCCAAAAAATAGATGGAATCAGGAGGTAGAAAAAGATATGGAAGAAATTGGACTAGAAGGCCAGAAAAGAAAAATGAATAACAAGAAGGAATGGAGAAAAATCACATATCGAGCCAGAGAAGATCTCAGTACATAGAGGAAAGCGAAAATGAAGAAAGAACAAACTTTTTAAGCCATGGGCCTCTAAGGCCTTGAGTGCTATTGTATATATATATATAAATACCTCTAGAGTCACTGTTTGGGCAACTACAGTTGTTATTATAAATACAAAAAGTCTTTTTAACCAAATATGCTAAGAAATAGTCAATTAAAAATGACTTAATATTCTCCTATATTGGCGCTATAGTCTCAGCATCTACACGATTTACGGAAGATCGAAAAAAATGCAAGAATATCGAACATGTGAATAATTCATATTACCATAATAGCTGTATCAGTTTAACGATTAAATTTTTAATTTTACAAAAATGGACTAAATAATTTAGATGTTTCAAAACTAGTGAATGAAATATATTTAATCAATTTAACGGGGGACTTAATGTTCCGCTGTAGCAGGATCAGGAATTTACATAAATATTCATAAGGTATCGATACTACACTTCGGCCCAGATTAACAGAATATATTATACCTTTGTCAAATTCTATAAAGAAAGTTAATGATCAATCCAATAATCTCGTTATAGTCCAGGTATCAAAATTCAATATCTAAGCAAGAACGTAATAAGGTCTGTAAAATAATTACGCACAGTTATAAATGAATCACATGAAATAATTTCATAGTCGTACCAAAATATGTATAGTTTTGGTATAATTATGTTGGTAATAAACTTTTCTGTTTCTGCTTTATAGATTGGGGCGGCATAAAGTGGTCCTCGAGTGGGTAATAATAAATAATAATACCCTAAATTTGTAGTTCTGCTAATTATGGTACTATAAATTCACAATTAAATGTTTCCTCGAAAAAGGGATTATAATGTTTCGGAATATTTTAAGACTTACTAAAATTTGTATTTGGTTTACATTAAAGTTCATTTTAAAATAAGGTCTGTGTACTTGTGAAAAACATTATGGAGTTTAAGTTTGGTAAATTTGAGTGAACGTGGAAATCCAGTACTAATAGTAGAATCTTTGAAATTTACCAAAAACAAAGAATTAAAAAGTAGTGAACTATGTTGGCGATGTTCGGATGGCTCCTTTCCATAAGGCGAAAGTGTATACCGTGGGTTGAGAAAATTTAATTCTGCACAGTGAAATGGAACATAATCATGAAAAAAAAAAATTGAAAAGCTGAACAGGCAGATAGTAAGTGGTAAAGTATAATTCCATGAGCGATGCGGGGCATATAAACAACGATAAATTTAACAGATAATTGTTAAAGATGTTCCAAATAAGTAAGAGTATAATTATGACACTTTATTAATAATTTTTTCTTTTTTCAACTATTAGTGTTTATTGCATAGTAAATAAATTATTGTTATCACTGAATACATAGTAAGTGAAAAAATAATCCGATTTATAAAATTAATGAATATTTTATGAATACATGCAAGTAACAGTTCTTCAAGAATATTTAAAAACTAACCGAAATGTCCATCTTTATTACGTTACTGTCAACGTCGTCGGAACTCATACAGGTTCGGACACGATTTAAGTAGGTATTATATTTCGGTATTGAAATTTTGTAATTTGAATTGATTTGTGAGTAAATTTTTAATCATCTTGATGGTTAAAGGACAATAAATTATATTTATGCTGTTAATGTTGAATTAGCAATTATTTGTTGTGAGATTTAAAACTATTTAAGTATATATTTTTTTTTGTATAACGACCCTATCTATACGTGATTGTGATTACTGTAACAGTAACCACGTATTTCAATAACAGATATTGAAACCAAAAATGCCATCCACTGATTCTGCTGATGAATTGGTTGAAAATACATGGAGTCAGTCCTCCTCGAAAACGAAGTAAAAGAAGCACTCTTAGCGTTGAAGTTAAAGAAATCATTGTAAATGTTTTTAAATGTGAAAGACAAGAAAATCCCGGGTTAGTGGTTGAATACATTGTGAAAAAAGTGGCCAATAAAGTTGGAGTTTGTGATAGAAGTGTGTTTACGGTGATCAAGGAATACAAAACGAATCATCAATTCGCTGGACCAAAAGTATGTCTAACCCGGAAAAAGAAGTTTGACAAAATTGAGATTTTGACAAAAATGCCATTAGAAGACTGGTTCATAATTTTTTTATGAGCAACGAAATACCCATATTTACACTTCGTCGACAGTGTAAATCCAGCAGAACATGACAGACTCCTTTTTAGACAACAATATATCCCCTTGAAAAGACACTGACATTGCTTCATTTCCTGGACTATATAATGTTATGATGTTTGCCTATAAATTGGATATAATGAAGTATTTTTTTAGTCATTTTTGATTTAACTTTTTTATTGTTTATTATAATTTCATAAATGTGTCAAAATGCCATACGCTAAATAAATAAATACACTATAAATTTATTGTAAATAGTGGTATGAATTATTTTTATACAATAATTTACAGTAAAATATTTTCATAAGGATACATTTAAAAAGTACGTTCACAAATGAATCTATATTGCCTGGTCTATTACGAGGTATTTAACTCTATTAAGAATGTTAATATTTACTTTTGCAAAAAATCTGTAATTTATAGATAATCCTACAAATCATTTCGTTTTTTTAAACTTATCTGGGAAGCGGAACGAACGTATGAGTCAAATTTCTTGAGGAATGTTAAAAAGTTCTTTTTATATACGTTACTAATTATATATCGTGCGTCCCCTCATAAATTATTATCGGTCATAAAAATGAAAATTCTCAGTAGCCGAGTTAAAAGAATAAGGTCCACTAGTCGTTAAAAGCAAATCAAGGATATAAAAAAACACAAACGCATGCAAACAAAGGGATGAAACGAATTCTAAGATACATTTTAGAAAACACTTGCACCTTGAAAATGCTATAAAAAAATTATAACCAACAATTTGGAGTTCCATGCATTTGGAGGTTACTCCAGGTACTTTGTAATGCTGTACTAGTTTCAAAAATTCACTAATACACGTTTGTTTCTCTACAGGTGTTTGTTATTATCAGGAGAAGGTTTGTGTAAAAGATCATTTTAAAAAATTGTAAGGCAAAAACGCAATATAACTAATAGATTTCGCCATACTAAGACTAACAAAAGAAACTAGGAAAGAAATTAACAAAATAAATGTCAGTATCGATAGATTGACGGGGTTCAAAAGAGTAGTGATGCGGAATATAAGGTGTTGCTCCCTGATAACACCTCTAGCCACTCCTACTCAATTCCTATCCTCACGTCCAAGAAGTATGACTTAATCACACGGGTGGACCCTGGCAAACCTGAGCAACCCTACCGGAGTTTGGGTAACCAACCACAGAGGAAAGTAGGGTCAGGGCCGACGAGGAAAGGAGAAATGGTCCTCCGAAAAGGGGGTTAGGCATAGAGCTAACAACCCTATCCTAGAAAACACACATATTACGAATGTTCAAGGAAAGAAGACCGGACTGATCAAACGACGACGACTGCGCGAGAAAAAGGTACATGATTTAAGAATCGCGACATGGAACATCTGATCCCTATACAGATCGGGAGCCCTCCAAAATCTGCTCGGTGAACTGAATAGATATAACAGCTCTGCAGGAAATTAGATGGACCGGGAGTGGCACCACTGACTCAATCAAGGAGAAAAAATTGGCATGGTTCGGACATCTAACCCGGATGGACAATAATAGACAAGTGAGAGTGTGGGCCGCCAAACCAATAGGGAAGAACAGGAGAGAAAGACCCATTAACGAATAGAACAGTGACATCTCGCAGATACTGTAGAGAAGGGTAAGACTTGGCAGGAAGCAACACAGATGGCATCCAATAGGAAGGAATGGAGAAAGTTCGTTAAGAGCTAGGACACCTCAGAAGATTGTAAAATATTGTAATTTAACGAATTGTATTATAAAAGGCCCAACACCGAAAGGTAGAAATGGGTCTACTGATAAAGTTAAGAAGTACAGTAAAGTTTTTAGTTGTTTGAGGCCCTTATCACAACCTAAAAATGGATTTATACAAAACTGTTAAATAAATTAGGACCACTTTTTGAATGAGCGACCTCTTGTATAAACATATTTTGCTGAATTTAAAACCAAAATCCTATTATTTTTCTATCATACATTGATTTCTTATTTATTTATTTGTCCTCTAGATTTTTTTTCAGTTCTTAAAAGGTTTATTTATAAGCCAAATTAGTGCAATGAAAATATTTTAAATTTTTACACAGCAATTCTTATCGGCAGTGAAGACGGGAAGTAGTAAATTTTTATTACATCTTTCAATGTGAGATAAAATAAAAATGCGATGACTAAATGAAATTTTTAAGATTAGAGAAACATAATATGTCATGTTTATTGGAAGTACTGGACATCATTAGCACGTGCAAATTCTACTATAACCTGTCGCCGAATTTCCTATGAAATTAAAATGGTAAATGTTTTTAGGGTCCACTTATTTTTTTGGTCATGCGTATTTACGAGGTTCACGAGGTTTTGAAACATCTTTACGAGACTACTGTACGAGACGAAGACAAACAAAAAACTTAACACTATATGCTATAGCGCGTGAGCTGACTAAAAATCCGCACTCTAAACCCAATAGATCCGTTTCTGACTGATCATGAACCAGTCAGAAAAACTCCGCGAACATCAAACTTTCTCGGATTTTCAACACCGCGGACGCTCAAAACCTAATTGCGCATGCGAATCAGTCAGAAACCAGTCATGGATTGTCTCCACGAATAAAGCTATAATGATTTACCAGATAACAATGGCGACCATAACGAAGAAGATCATATTGAAGAAAATATGAGTGAGTCAAATTCTGGGCACGAAGTTGGCGAATCGCAGTCTGAAGATGAGAGTGAGCATGTAGATAAACTTTGTTTTGTTATTAAAGATGGTATAGCAAGATGGAGAAAACATCCGCTGAAATCATCCAATATTAGATGCAGAGCATGCAATATCGTTGGTATCGGCTCGTGAAACACGCATTGAACTATAATCTTTAAGATATTTTTTGACGAGGCTATTTTTGGAATTATAACCACTTGTACGAATATCTTTATAGATAAAGTGAGAGAAAATTATATGTTAAGCTGTTATTTATCAATGAGCGAGAAGCGATTTAGATTTTTGTTGCGATGTATTCGGTTCGATAAGATAGGTACATAGAAATCAGGAGAGAAATTTGTAAATTAGCTCCCATCAGAGAAGTTATGCCAAAAATATGTGCCAAAAATATTACACTGCTGGCGACTATATTACAGTCGACGAAAAATTACTGGCATGTAGAGGTAGTTGTTCATTTCGCCAGTACATTCCTAGCAAACCTGCTAAGTTAGCTTTTACCTTAGTTGATAACCTATAAAGTAAATCTGGAACTATATGTTGGAACACAGCCTGACGGACCTTACCTAGTAAGCGGCAGAAGACATTCTTTTAGATAGAAACAGGACAATTACCGGTGACAATTTTTACACAAGTCTCTCTTTATTACGCAAATTGACGTCGCTCGCAGTACTAGAAGATGGCCTATGGTACTCTTTTACGATATTTTGAATATAGCCGCCATTAATTCTTTATGCATCTATATATACGTACCATGCTGCCTTGAATAAAAAGGCAAGGAGGGCTGGTTTTTTGAAAGAGTTAAGATGGCAGCTCATAAAACCCCAAATTTTAAACCGTTCTATCATTCAGGCTTTTCCAGGAGAAATTAGTAGACGTGCAAAATTAATAAATGCTCCAGAACCTGCTCCAATACAAACCAGAGAAGGCAACGGGAAACCACTCTGGTATATATTTCCCAAGAAAACTACAATGAAAGCACAAACAGAAATGGCCCTTAGTCCCCAGCAGATCTTAGATGATCAAGGGGTGCGAAGAATCCCCGGGAGGAATAGCCTAAATATTTTAAATACACACTTTAAGATTGCAACATGGAACGTTAGAAGTCTGTTCGAATCAGGAAAACTAGCAAATGCATGCCACGAAATGAAACGTTTAGGGTTGCAGACATTGGGTTTGAGTGAAGTTAGATGGCCAGGTTCAGGTAAAGTTAAAACCATGAACAAAACTTTCTATTACTCGGGTAATAATGATCCGGTTCATCGTAACGGGGTTGGAGTAATTTTAGAAGACAAATATAACAATGCCGTCACAAACTTTGTGCCATTTTCGGACCGATGTCTTCTTATTCAACTATCCGGAAAGCCAGTAAATATTAACATCATTCAAACTTATGCCCCTACGGCCGATAAACCCATAGAAGAGCTAGAAGCGTGGTATGCTGACGTAGAAAAACTTATAAAGATGACCAAAAAACGAGACCTAACATTTATCTTAGGTGACTAATGCTAAGTTAGGTAGAGGAAAAGTTTCTGGATTGATTGGAGACTTCGGACTTGGAGCAAGGAACGACAGGGGAGAGAGAATGACAGAATTCTGCCAACAACACAACATGGTAGCGACAAATACATGGTTTAAATTACACCCTCGCAGATTGTACACTTGGACTTCACCACAACACAATGAAAACAGAGTAATCCGTAACCAAATAGATTACATATTGGTCAACAAAAGATATCAAAATGCAATCATCAGTGCAAAAACATATCCTGGAACTGACATCAATTCCGATGATAATCCTGTTGTTGCAAAAGTTCGCGCAAGATGGAAACTAATAAAGAAACAAAAACCTCAACACCAACTATTAGACATCCAATTATTGAAAAACGACACCATACATCAGACAGTAAATAAAGAATTAAACAAAAATTTAGGAAATATCGACCACAATAGAATTAGCGAGTACGATGACATAAACGTTCTGTGGAAAACTATTAAAGAACAAATGAACAATGTAACGGAAAAACATCTAAAAGTAACACCTAGAAATAACAAACAGGAATGGATGACAGAAGAGATTTTACAATTAATGAACAAACGAAGAGAATCCAAAGGAAAAAATGACAAGGACGGAGAATACAAAAGACTAAATAGAATAATTCGAAAAAAAAATAACCGAAGCAAAAGAGAAATGGCTGGAAACAAAATGCGTGGAAATAGAAGAACTACAACAAAGGCACGATTTTTTTAATTTACATAAAAAGGTAAAAGAGATTACATCGACTACCAAGAGAACGACTTTTCACACCATGCTGAACACGGATGGCAAACTGCTAGAATCAACAGAAGACAAACTGAAAGAATGGGAAAACTATATTAAAATTCTTTTTCACGACATACGAGAAGAACCAAGATTGGAAAATAACAACGAAGGGCCAACAATTCTGAAATCTGAAATCATAAGTGCAATTAATCATCTTAAAACAAATAAAAGCCCAGGTCCAGACGGAATATACCCAGAAACGTTAAAATTAATCAGCGAAGAAAATATCGAAATATTTGTAATTTTATTCAATCGCATTTATGATACAGGTAAAATACAATAAGATTGGCTGGAGTCAATATTCATCCCACTACCAAAAAAGCCAAACCCACAACACTGCAATGAGTTCCGTCTGATAAGCCTTATGAGTCATGCAGTAAAAGTCCTACTAAAAATCGTACATAATCGTATCTATAGAAAGTGCGAAACAATCATCGGAGACGATCAGTTTGGATTCAGAGCCGGCATGGGAACGAGAGAAGCCCTGTTCAGTTTACTAGTTCTCGCCCAAAAATGCTACGACCAACAGAAAGATATAGTTATATGCTTTATAGACTTCGAAAAAGCATTTGATAGAGTAAGACACGACCTACTATTAGAACGTTTGCAAGAAGTCGGTTTAGATGGAAAAGACATCAAATTCTTAAAAAACTTGTACTGGAACCAAAACGCCAGAGTTAGGATCGAAGGTTCCACATCCGCAGAAGTAGAAATTAGGAGGGGAGTTAGACAAGGATGTGTTCTGTCGCCTCTGCTGTTTAATCTTTACTCCGAGTTTCTATTTAAAGAAGCATTGGAGGATTCCAAGGATGGAGTCAAGGTGAATGGCGTAAATATCAACAGTATCAGATACGCCGATGATACAGTGTTAATTGCGGATTCCGACGTAGGTCTACAACGACTCATCGACAAGACCAACTCGATCTGTGAGCAATTTGGTATGAAAATAAACATTAAAAAAACCAAAGTGATGTCAATCCGAAAAAACCAAAACGTACCTCAACCTTGCACAATAAATGGGCACATTTTAGAACAGGTCAATAGATTTAAGTACCTGGGATGTTGGATCGATAGCAGCCTAAATCCTGATCTAGAAATAAGATCGAGAATAGAACAGGCCAGAAAATCTTTCGAACAAATAAAAAAAACTGCTTTGTGATTCTCGAATAAAACTCGAAATTAGACTACGTTTATCAAAATGCTACGTCTGGTCGACTCTTCTATATGCAGTTGAAACGTGGACCCTAAAAACATCAACCGTAAATAAATTGCCTTTGAAATGTGGATCTACCGGAGAATGCTCAAAATTTCATGGACATCGCATACCTCAAACGAAGAAGTGCTGCATAGAATAGGCAAGGAAAGAGAACTTTTTAACACAGTAAAAGTTAGAAAAACATCATACCTAGGCCACATACTGAGAAATAATAAGTACCAATATGCCCAACTTATAGTGAAAGGAAAAATCGAGGGAAAGAGAGGCCTAGGAAGGAAAAGACTATCGTGGCTCAGAAACATCCGACAATGGACAGGGCTAAATTTTGAACAGCTAATAAGAACAGCTGAAGATAGAGAAGATTTTAAAATTTTAGTAGCCAACCTCCATTGAGGAGAGGGCACTTTAAGAAGAAGAAAGCTCCAGAACCTGAGCCCCAGGATGCATCTATGGCATCGTCACGTGGGAGATGTTATGAATGTGGACGAGGACGTGACCGAACAACCCGGTGATGGTGTATAAAGTGCCGCAAGTGGGCATGCATTGATCATTTAAAACATATTTGTAATCAATGCCTAGATTACTGATAATAATAGTTTTTGTTTCCATTTTTCTCATATTTTTAATAGAAATAGAGTATTGTTTTTAACTATATGAAAAAAAATTGGTTAATGTATTTTTTATCATATTTTATTTAAAATACATATTTTTTTTGCAAAAATACGAAAGATATCTGTCTCCCACACGTCCAACCACGTCATACTTAAACACGCGCCTAACGCACGGAAGGCCCATTACATTGGAATATTTTGCAAGCTTGTCCATCTTCTTCTGCATATGGTTGCAATGTATGGTTAGGATACAAATGTCGTCTGTGAATTCCAAATCCTCCAAATGAAATTAAATTAAACCGTAAATAAAATAATTAAACGGTAAGAAAATTATATATATCTAAATATCCACATAGAAAATTGCAACAAAGTAACGATTTATTTTGGGACGATCACAAATGGATGTTCGACCTTTACCCATAATTTATTTCCGTTTTATATGAGTTGATTAGTGCGGAAGTTTTCAAGTTGCACTGGTAAGAAAAGTCTCATGTTCATTTTGTCAATTAATATTTATGTTTGTATAATGTGTAGGACTACAAATTGGATGATTTGCCAAAGTAACATTTTGATTATCTGTCACCCGAGAAGCAGAGGAAGTAAAAATGCAATGATGCCTTAACAACGGTGACTTCAGCTGCGAAAGGCAGGAATAGCTAAATAATGACACTTAGAATACGCTTAACATTTTCAGATTAACATTAACAGATTTTCTACTTTATACAGTATCGATCACAAACTATTTGTAGCATAGGATTTTTATATGACAATCCTCTGCGAGGATTATTTGATACTACTATAAAAGATGATTATTTTTATAAATTTGTAGTAATTAGTCTGTATGACAATATGCAAAAAATTAACGCTTTGTGTTAATTGTTTATATATAAATATTTGAAATCGTTATCCTTTAGTAAGTAACATACCAACTCCAACTTCCTCTATAACTACTAATGTCATTATTTGAGACGTTAAGTCGTTTTTAAAACTACAAGCATATATTTTCTGCTTTTTGGTTATCTAATTAATGGTTCTGGTACGCTAACCATTAAGCAACTGGAACTTCACTCAAGTGACTTAACATGTTGGTTTTAATTTTTAAAGTTTTTTTATAGAGCAACAAAAAATATTTTATACACTAGAACATAGATAAGTTCAAGGAAAACGATGTCAAGCTGTTAATTTAAACAGGGGGTTAAATTAACATATTCATTGCTTACCTTGTAGTTCTATTAAAAATTATTTAAAAAAAATGCTTATTTTGTGTCACGTTGTCCAGCTGTTTTTGGTCTTAGCCATTGAAATCATTTCTCATACTGATTTTACTCTTCTTTTTTCTTTTCACTAATTTCGTTTTTCTATCAAACTTTCCTTTTTTGCTTTTCTTGATTTTTTATGTTTTTTATTTGGTATTTATGCTGTGTTGAGCTGAAGCCTGTTAAGCTTTAAACCTTTTTCCTTGGAGGCTTTCTGTCTACTTTGCAGAAAGAACTTTGTAGCACAAAGCTTTTTGATGGAAAATATAGAGAAAAAATAATGGTACTTCGCTGTCTAACTGCGCTGTTTTAATTTGTATTATATACATAAGGCTCTTTTTTTGTCCACTTATGTTTCTTCTGCATCGGTTGTATCTCTTACCAATTTTATCCATGGCCAATTTTGAACAAATTGTACACAAAATGTTTATAAAAATGTAAAAATATAAAACAATAATTATTCTAAAATTCTATTAGATCGAACTGAAGTAATGAGGGTTGAGGATCGAACTGACGAATATAAAATGTGCAGGTTGATTGTGTAGCGTTTTATATTTAATATCTATATAATAGTATAAATTATGTTTTAAGTTTTGTATTCAGTTGTTTCAAAATATAGATGTTTTTTGTCACTGTTACATTGTCAGGTTAAAAAATAATTTTTTTACGGTTAAAACTAGGAAGCGAGGACGTTTAAAATAATCAATAAAATGCGTGTTGTTTATCTCATAGTAAAGACGTATTAACGCTGAGAATATTTTTTTGTCTTTGTTTACATTGAAGTCCCCCTATTCTCTGTATGTATTGTGAGGTAAGGAATTTCCAGTTACCCAATTTGAAGGTAAATATTTCAGGCTTTTTTTTGTCGGTTCCTTGCTGAGAACGAGGTCAAGAGGGGTATTTTGTTTGTTTAGGTTCGTAGACCACAAACTGGCTGGAGACGTGAAGGGAAATTATTTGGCGTTGAATTTTGTAAAATGTAACGCAGAGAGGAGTCAAGCAAGAGATTTCAGACTAAAAAGATGTTTGGGCGATTTTGAATCAGGAGTCGATTCATTTTTTTTGTGTTATGTCTTAAGACCGGTGAAAGGTTGGATAATACTCTTGCAATAATGCAGTTTAGAACAGAGTATCAACCATAAGATTTGTGCAGTACACCGGAACTGATGAAATTTTGAAAATGATTATATAGGATGTCCCACCAGCTTTGTTGTCGTTTGCCTGCTTGATCCAACCCCATCTACGTCAGATCTTCGCTCCTGAGTATGGAAATGGTTTCCTTTTTGTTCCAGTTGAGAGTTTTGTCCTTGCAGCTCCAATCCCAGAGATAGTAGCAAGGTTTTTTTTAAAGTTAACTGACAAAGTTTGTGAATCAAGGTAACAATTAACATTAATTTTTCCAAATTAAATGGACATTATTTTTAATAATTGATAATTGCTTTCATTAAAATAAAAGAATTTGTAATATTTAAAGTTTTATATTGTGTTAGAGGCGTGGCCAACCAAATGTCATAATTTATTCTGTCTTACAATGTTATGTTGACATATGACATTTTGGCTTAAATCTGCTGTTGTTGTAAAACAATTTTAATTTGAATATTATATAGAAAAGATATTTCATATATAAGGTTAAATTTTAAGATATTTTCATAAACAAGGATATCTTTAATTTTTAATAATCTAATTTGGCCATATTAATAAATAACCTAGGAACAATTTCGAAAATTTTTGTAGCAATCTCCTTTGTAAACAGATAAGCACGTAAGTTTTTGTTAATTTTGTTATTATCTTATTTAGTATGCTTCTTGTGCAATCTGTATTTTTGTAACTGTTTGTTAGAGACAAAAATAAATGTTTAATTTATTTCTCCATCCATTTTGTTTATTTATTTTAGAAAAATCTTCTAACCTTTTTTGTGTTTACTTTTTTTAGGAAGGAAGAGCCTTTTTCTTCTTTCCTCCAGCAAGATTAGGATCCTTCGAAGCGGCGCCCTTATTTTAAAATTGCTAGAAGCCCTTTCTTGTTATCCATTTTTGCCCAGTTGTCCAGGAGATTTGTGTAAGTATCCCTTTATTTCATTTTTTGGTAGTTACCCCAATCCGACACCCTTGTCATTCACTTACCCACGACCCCAGCTCTCCAGTTAACCCCTGAGCGCCGTTCGCACAGGTAACGATTGTTTTGCTTGCCCTATCTTCGCCCCCATTAGTTTCTGTCCCCAATTTTCTATCCCATAATCTTACCCTATGGTAGGCAAAATACATCTCGTTACAATTGTTACAGTCATAAATAATTAGCGATTTTGCTTATTTTGGAGTTTTGTTTTAGAAAACGACTTTCGAGATTTTTTAAATCTTTTAAATGCCGATCTGTTTTTTAAACAAATACCTTTGTTGTGCCAAGTATCTAGTAGATATAAATTTTTACCTTTTTCTTTTGTGCAACTTGGTTAAAATGTTGATTTAACACTTTAAAACTACAAAAAAATCTACGAGAGGCAGTGGTGAGGATTTCATCGGTCTCATAGCGACAAAAATTCAGTTATCTCAGCTTTTAGTGGACCAATTGTGATCATTTTTTAAACTGGGGCCCCGCTACTGTACTTTCAATAGACTATTATTATTTATTTTCTATATTTTTGCGTATAAATGAATAGCCACTTGCAAAATTACGTCATTTTTTCCTTTTTTTCGTTCGTTAAATATTAATTTTATTTAAATAATAATTTTATAAATAAATTTCAATAAAAAATTAATTTAATAAATCCCGAATCGACTACTTGTTAAGTCATTTTCGATCAGAACTTTGGAACTAATTGACTAATCTTATAGACTAGGCGGGATCTGTAGAAATTCAGACCATAATGGACATTTTCCATAGGAAGTTATTTTTTTGCCGAAATCCCTTCACGATGTACCCAATATCGATAATCACGATATGCGCCAGTCGCAAACCCTGTGCTAAATTTTTTATTTAACAAAATCTGAAAACAATTGAAAATTTCTCATTTTTTTGCTCCTATTTTCGTTTATAATTCGGAAAATATTGATCCTAAAGAAAAAATTATAAGAAGTTAAAAGTTTCGTTATTCAATTTTACACAATATTTCGTTAGCTAGAAATTGAAAATTTAATGTTTATTGTTAAAAAAATAGCAATAATTGGAAAAAAAAGTACAAAAAATGAAGTTAATCCTTTAAATGTTTTCGACTTTCTAAACTTGACTTACAAGCTCCATATTCCGCCTAGAAAAGCTTTTTAATATGTTTAAAACGTGTGCTAAATTTTGTTAAGATCGGTCGGATAGGTTTTGCATAATAATTTTGCAATCCAGCCTACTGGAAAAAAATCGCAAATTTTCAAATTTATAGTAGGCCCTAAATAAGGCTCTCAGATAGTTGCAAATTTTTTTACATATAAAGGAAGGCTCAAACTTTCAAACGCTTTTTGTAAAATTCAAATCGGTTTACTAGGAGAGCCTAGAAAATTTTTTAAAGTTTTAAACATTTTTGAGGTTTATAAACAAATTGAATAACTTTACGAGCTTTAAACATATCCTTCCAAAAAAAGAAAAAGACTTTAAAAAAAATTATTGAAGATTGAGTCAAAATAAAGTTTATTTATGAAAAAAAAAAAATTTTTTTTCGTTCGCCTTTGTTTTAACAATTTAAATTATTTATTAACAATTAATAAATACAAATTTGTTTACTATAAGTAACAATTTACTTCAATGTATAAATTGCAAGCTCAAAAAAAATGCATGAAGAAAAAATGCAATTACTTGTGTAACATACAATTGTTTATTGCAAATTTCCCAATTTGCAATTAAAATTGTTATTTGAAAATATATTTGAAATCCTTGTCGTCCGAGACATGGATTCAAAAAAAAAAGAGCAAAATTGGTTAACAAGAAGCCAAGATAATGCAATTTTTAGCGCGCGCTATGATTTTAAACTCGCCGATTCACATTTCGAGTGAATGTCCCCCACCACCACCTCTCATGCATTCCGAGCGACAGTTTACGCGAAAACGGTTTTTTATTTGTCTTTTTTATGGATGTTGGCATGAAGCGCATTACGTAAAACTTTTCATATAAAAAGTACTTGATAAGACGAGGGTATTTGTTTAAAAACCAGCCCTCTATCACTTATGGTTACACGGCAAATGTATGCCAACTTTGACCTTCAATATCTCGGCAACCAGTAAGCCGAATCTATCTTTATCTATCTTTTTTTAAAGAAGCGTCTTTTCATGTTCTTTAAGTGTATACATTTTGAAATTGATATGTTTAAAGCTCGTAAAGTTATTCAATTGGTTTATAAGCCTAATATATATAAAAAATGTTTAAAACTTTAAAAAAAATTCTAGGCTCTCCTAGTGAACCGATTTAAATTTTACAAAAAGCGTTTGAAAGTTTGAGCCTTTCTTTATGTGTAAAAAAATTTGCAACTTTCTGAGGGCCTTATTTAGGGCCTACTATAAATTTGAAAATTTGCGATTTTTTTCCAGTAGGCTGGATTGCAAAATTATTATGCAAAAACCTATCCGACCGATCTTAACAAAATTTAGCACACGTTTTAAACATATTAAAAGGTTTTTCTAGGCGGAATATGGAGCTTGTAAGTCAAGTTTAGAAAGTCGAAAACATTTAAAGGATTAACTTCATTTTTTTGTACTTTTTTTTCCAATTATTGCTATTTTTTTAACAATAAACATTAAATTTTCAATTTCTACGAAATATTGTGTAAAATTGAATAACGAAACTTTTAACTTCTTATAATTTTTTCTTTAGGATCAATATTTTCCGAATTATAAACGAAAATAGGAGCAAAAAAATGAGAAATTTTCAATTGTTTTCAGATTTTGTTAAATAAAAAATTTAGCACAGGCTTTGCGACTGGCGCATATCGTGATTATCGATATTGGGTACATCCTGAAGGGATTTCGGCAAAAAAATAACTTCCTATGGAAAATGTCCATTATGGTCTGAATTTCTACAGATCCCGCCTAGACTATTAATGATTTTCTCTTATGCGTCTTTTGCTGCGATTTCGACATAAGTTTAGAAAAAAAATGTTAATTGAAAAAATTATAGTATTTGTTTTTTTTTATCTTAAAAATCCTAGTTGTTTAAAACAATACCTAGGCTCCCCTATTTAACCAATTTCAATGGGTTGACTTTTATTTGAAAGCTTGAATGGCTTTTTATATGCAAAAAAACTTTCAAGTGTTTAAAACTTTTTGTTTTGGCTCTGCATAAGTTTGAAAATTATTAATTCTTTTTCAAAAATTTAGGTTTTGCTAATTTTGCAATAATAATTATTATTTTTTTCAATTTGCAATCAATTTTGTCTTATAGGAAATTTATTTGTTAAACTTTTTTGTCGTTATATATTTTTTCTAAAATGTGTAGCTGCATATAGCAACAAAAAGGAAGATTTACTCAACCCAAGACAGATACCACCTGGTCTAGTAGTGGATACAACGGCTACAGTGACGAGGCAGATTTGGATATATGGCAATAAGCGGTAAATACTGCCCACTCTTAAAATTTTGAGGGCAAAAGTGTTTTTTTGGTTACTTAATTTGGAGGATTGTACTTATTATTATAGTATAAAACAATATGAAAACATAATAATTTTATTGGAGGGGGATATCTGCACGGTATGCAGGCGATAAATAATATGAATAAATTTCAACCGTTATCCTATCTGACGACAAGTTAGCGTCGTTAAGTGTTCGATAATAAAACTTGCAATCAAAAAATGATGAGAAATGCAATACTGCTGTGAATAATGTGGGTTATAATAATTTAACCAGCCGATAACCGTGGTTCCACTGAACAGGCAGTGACAATATATAATATAATAACTTTATTAAATTACTAAACCGCGTAGGCAGTCTAAATTAAATTCCTGAGAAAATAAATAATAAATTAAAGGTGACAAATAATTTTGCTGAATGCTGCTAGAATTAATAATTTGAAAAATACAAATGTTATCACGTGTATGAAATATCACAATATTAAGCAACTTAAAATTTTGCAATTTGTTTAATGAAATTTAGCAGTAACAGAGTCTTCTTTTCCTTTTCCAATAATACACATCTGAGGAAATAAAAATGCGAATAATAATTGCAAACACGTGTTATCATGGTCTATCAAAGTACTTAGCTAACAAACGTCTGTCTCAAAAAACTCGTATAAGGCTGTATAGAATACTGATAGTCCCCGTTCTCACATATGGATCAG
Source organism: Diabrotica undecimpunctata (assembly GCF_040954645.1). Classification (NCBI taxonomy): domain Eukaryota; kingdom Metazoa; phylum Arthropoda; class Insecta; order Coleoptera; family Chrysomelidae; genus Diabrotica; species Diabrotica undecimpunctata. The sequence goes on from NC_092812.1 coordinate 59,005,581, forward strand.
AGGCATGGACGCTAACGAAAACAGATGAATCCGCTCTATCCATTCTTCAAAGAAAGGTGCTACGGAAGATATTCGGAGCGGTCTGTGAGAACGGAATATGGAGGCGTAGATATAACTTTGAACTGCAGAATATCTACAAGCATACGTTTGGTGGTAAAGATATTACCACTATAATTAAGAGAAACCGCCTGCAGTGGGCAGGACATGTAGCCCGAGCCCCTGAGTCAAAACATGATAAAAAAGATTCTAACAGCGCAACCCGTGGGAATGAGAAGACGGGGTAGACCAAAGCTGAGGTGGATGGACGGGGTAACACAAGATGTGGATCGGAGTCGGCAACTGGAAAATGCAAGCGATGGACAGAATAGAATGGCGTAGAAAGCTTGAGAAGGTCGAGGCCCTCTAAGGGCTGTAGCACCAAGATGATGATGATGAAGAGTCTTCTTTTCCTATTGAAGGAGGTGTTTATAAACAAGGAAATATTTGAACTACGTGCTTCAAATATTGTTTTAATTTTCATTATTTACATGTAACCTTCGGTACAAGGGGCCAGTATGACAGTTTTCTTTTTCTCCTAGTCCTAGTTGTTTTTAAAGCTCTTCCTAGATCTTCCCTGGTTCCCTGTCTTCTGTATTTTTTCAATTTCTATTGAAATTTTTACCAAAAACTTAACAGGAATAAAACACAGTGGTTCAGAAACATACCTTTTTCAGAAATAAACAAGAAGCATTAAAATACAGTCAAAAAATTAGGAACATGCGTGGAACATTTTTAACTTTTTCTTCTCTTCTTCCTCTTTATAAGCAATTCTGCTTGTTCATTGGCGGATTAATACCTTTATGGAAGGTTGTAAAGGTTGGAAGGCAGTAAATAAGACAATATTGACCAGAAAAAGCTGCCAAACACGAATGGAAAAAAGCGATGATATGAGAACGGGAAACCTCAACAGGCCCGGACATCGGAAGATTGACAGACTGAGAGCTCTTTCTTGATTTGGTGGGAGGTGATGCTTACCGTTCTTAGTTCGTGGAGCGATTTGTCTAGTTAATTCCGATAACGAACGTGACTCTAACCTACTAACTAGGCGTATTTCGACATCCCAAAGGCCCATTAGTGTGATAGTTTTTACTATCGGCTTACACACAATTTTTTTAGAGCAGCAGACGGCTTTTAGCCACACAAGATTGAGCAATAACAGGTCTGTGACGCCCTTAGATGTTCTGGGCCGCACGCGCGCTACCCTGAAGGAATCAGCGTGTCCTCCCTGACCGAGCGACACAGGTAAGCCGCTAGGGATTGGGGCTTGCAATTGTACCCCATGAACGAGAAATTCCCAGTAACCGCGAGTCATAAGCTCGCGTTGTTTACGTCTCTGTGCTTGTACACATCACCGGTAGCTACTACCGATTGAATACCGCGTTCCACAAAAAAGGCGATAAGAGTTTATGCTAGAACTCTCTTCTTCTTAGAAACCGTCTCCCTCCGGAGGTTTGCATTAATATCAGTCTTTAGATTCTTTAACCAAGAATTCTGCCTTCGACCAACAGATATTCTTTCTTGAATCATTCCCTGTATTCATAAACCACATGATCCACATCATATTTTCGGAGTTAAACAGTTAATACAGAGAGTGACGAACAAAGGCTGGAACTGTATGAGCTTTTTGTAAATTTTATTTGTGAAGACAGAATTATCAAATTTTATATCTGAATCTCTCGATTTTTCACTTATTTTTACTTAAGCTAAATTAAAACTGGTCTCAAAACAATTAGGTAGCTAAATACATCCAAAACGCACCAAAATTCTACCTCAAGAGTGACTTATTCTCAAAAATTGTTTCGAAATTACTGAATAGTTGTAATATTTAGTAAAGCAAACTAAGTTAAATGAAACAAACTGCTCATTAATGTTAATGGTCAGATATAATGTACTAAGGAATGCCAATTAAATCAGATATAATATATGAAATATCCCTGGTAACCTATACTCCTAAATATAAGCACGGAAAAGTTTCGCTGTGTAAATAAATATAAACTACGTAGTAAGATTTGAAACGAATTAAATGATTGTCAATAGCCCAATTAACAGCACAAGTAGTAATGTTGCCAGTTGTAATTGCTGGTAAGAATTCAAATAACAAAAGTGATACGGCTTCTACCAAGAGTATCCATTTGCGTAATACTCGTGATTTAAAAATTTTGATAATGTCATCATATAGTCATCATTTGACATGTTTCTAGGGTATCACGTTTCACTAGCGGTAATTATTAATTTAAATTAAAAATTACTACCTACAACGCCAGGACATTGTCCTCAGAAAAGAAGATACTTGAACGAAAGGAGGAACTAAAGAATATCGGCAGAGACATCATAGGGTTTTGCGAGTAAAGCAAAAAGGTGACGGTGGTGAACATTATAATCAGGACATACATTATACCACTTTGTGGTATATCACATTATCACTAATCACAAAAAGCTAGCACCTCAAGAAATAAGTTCTATAAATACATGTAGATCTCCAGAAGTATTCGGAATGACATTAAACACTACAATAAAGAGCAGATACAACAAATAATCGTCCAAAATAAAAGCATTACAGTTCTGAGAAGAAAGCAAAAGCAAGCAGAGAGATGGTGGAAACAACTGACTACATAAAAGACTTCATTTTGGTTACTGATTAGTATTACATAATAATTTTGCAGTGAAATAATAAACAAAACCAAAGAAAAAATAATGGTCATCATAGCAAATTATTCCCATTAAAATTCAAAACGATTGTATAAAACTAGTGAACAAATGCAAACAGATTGAATCAATATAATCAATTAAATTTTCAATAGAAATTGCGCTTAGAATACAAATTACTAGACAAAATTTTATAAGAACGAAAAACACCATAATTACAAATTTCAGATCCGATCAGAAACAACCTAATAGGTTACAAGAATCTGCAAAAATATATAAAAATAAAAATCTTATAAACCTGGTAATATTCCACAAACTATAAAAGATTGAAGGTATCATTCACGAATGTTTTCAATAAACCGCATTGCGAACTAGGTATTAAAATACATGGGGAATACTTGAATCATCATTGAAGACACAAAAATTGATGATTAATGAATCCCTTAAGTGGCGATGGGTTTGAGTTAGACAAACAGCTGCTAGTGGACTAAGGGCCAAGAGACCAGCAACATGCAAGGTAAATATGTACTGTACTGTGACTAAATCTGTGTCGCAGTTGAATGTCCAGACAGGACTGTCATAAGATCTACTGGAGGTTCCAGACATCATCTTTCATATTAATCTTCATTGGGAGCTTGAAAGAAAGAAGCTCAGGCAGCAACTTGGTAACTGCTGGAGAGATATACGATACAGGCTATTAATCGACTCATGAATGGTATTTTGGGTTGATATATGCTGAAAAAGAGCGTTTTAACATCACGTAAAGTACTTTCTTAAAGAAAAAATGGAACGGATGGTTAATAAGGCTGCAGAAATCTCTAAACACGGACACCTGTAGCTTCCAAAGACCACAAGAGGGCATAATACCACTTGCAGACGGAAGAAACGTCTCAGGGACAATAAGCTGAACCTTTAAAATATTAGAGGGCGGAAGCTAGTTGTGGACATACCAGCTACTAAAGTTGAAACCTGATCTTTTGGTGCAATCACGACAAAGTTCACATACGAAATAGTGTAAGTTTTATTTTGAGATTGATTTCCAAGGTGCAAATCAAAACGTCAAATATAACATGTTCCAATTAAAATTGTAGTTTACTCCCATTAAAAATAATGGATCCTAGCAGTACAATTTTATACTCAAAGGTTGCCACAAGGAACGCCTCAATTCTCCCAAAATCTTTATTAGCTTTGATAGCCAAATTATAATTAAATATCTACAAGTTGTGAACCTGTAACAGAAAAAACCCCTCAATTCGTCCAAAATATTTATTACCTCTGACAGCCAGCTGCAGTAAAGTTTTTGAAGTCTACAACTTGGGCATCCTAAAGAAGGAACTAGTTATAGACTTAACAGAAGAAATAAAAGTGTAGATATAAAAGAAGAATTCAAGCGGGAAATACAGCGTTTTATAGAAATAAAAAAATGTTTGAGATAATAAGATAAGCCAAAACACAAAAATGAAAATCTACAAAACGGCCATAAGACCAATAGTAGTATATGCTGCAGAAACATTTACATTAATAGCAAGAGGAGAAGAGCAATTGAAAGTTTTTGAGAGGAAGATTATCAGAAAAATACTGGGACCAAAGAAGGAAAACGAAGAGGATGCAAGACAATGGATGAATCACGAAAGACAAGAATGGATGGGTCAAGAGAACATAGTTAGAGCAATAAAAGCACAAAGAATTAGATGGTATGGACACATAATGACAAGAGAGAAGAGCAATCCGTTGAGAGTTATAACGGAATGGATACCACCAGATAAAACAACCAGAGGCAGACCTAAACTGAGATAAAGACAACAAGCGGAAGAAGACTTAAGGAGTATGGAAATTAGAAATATAGAAAGGACAAGCAAAGAGAGTGGAAACAGCAAAGTCACACCAGAAACTGTAAAACCAAACCCAGAATGGGATGATCCCCACACAAAAAGGAACTTCAAGTGAGAACAGCTTCAGTTTTTTCGAAAAAATTGACAAAATTTAATTTTTTAAAATTAATTTTAAAGCTTATAATCACAGTTTTAAAATGCGGTGCTTTAAATATTTTTCCGTTGAGTAAGAGCAAACTTATAAGCAAGATAGAGTCAATAATTTGTTATTTTTTAATAATAAGTTTGCGATATTTCGGCTTCCAATGGACCGATTTTAATTTTTCAAAGTCTGTTTGGTTTGTTTTTTTAAAGAAATAAAACAGTACGTAATTTTTTTTAAGTTAAACAGGAAAGTACTTACTCCGCTTGGCGTCATTTTCATTAATGGAATCCGATAGAGGAATGGGCTCAGAGTCCGCTTTGACAGGGCTGAGAAATCCGGGAAAAGTGGTGCTAAGTAGAAGGCTGTACAGTAGTAACGTCTTGACATAACGACAGCCAGAAATGCGCCAGCCGGAATCTCGGCGGAACTGGGCTGTACACGCTAAGCCGTTGACGGCCATCAGTGACGACCCGTACGCATGGGTAAATTATTTAGACAAGCTCTTCTATAAAATGTCGGACGTAAATAGCGATGTGACAAACTTGTGACGAACGAAGTGTTACGCTTCTTAATCATCAACATGTTATTTACAGTTTTCTCTGGCAAATGTCTGAAATATTAGTGGTCGGACCGGCTGATTATCACATTGTCTTCCAGCTTGTTCCACCTACAAAATTAAAACAAACTATAAATAACTAAATAACATACAGAGTGAGTATTTGTTGATTTATAAAATATACTAAAACACAATCAGAAATTTTTTTATCTAATTTTTAATATACCTTAACCATTAATTGGAAAATAAGAAAATATAATTTATAATCCAAAGATATAACACAATTGTTTTCAAAAATTACAAATTGTGTCATGATTTCACTGGAACAACATTCCTCTTTCTCAAGTGAATAAACCAACCACTGCTATTGATGAACTGCTAACGTGATTGATTCACCCTGATATTAAATTTACAGTATAAAAAGAGCAGAATAAATCGATTAATTTTTTACATATAACTATTTTAGATTATATACTATTTTCATTGGGAATAAGCCACAATTTTATTTTACAATAAGTCTATTTTGACGTTTCGAATGTCACTTCGGAACTAGTTTTTTAAATACAAAACAATAAATTAAACAAACTGTACTTTTGGTACTTGGTAAAACAATTCTTCTAATAATTTAGTTTTATCTGACTCATTCATATTGGCAATTCAGATATGTTATACATTTTAAAGTACGAGTAGATGACTTTAAAATGATATTATCATTATTTTTAGTAGCGTTCCTAGGACGACTTAATGGGAAGATAATTCATTCCACTAAAGTCTGGCAAATATTAAATGAGACTATAAATAAAAATTCACGAGCCGTAATTGGTCAAATGTTGCCGAAATCACGTGCTTTTCATGAATTCTTGGAAATTTTGAATCATTGGCTGCGCGTAAGAAAATGTGTTTCCTTAAAACGAACATCTAACTCCCACATTCGTTTTTCGACCTTCCGTACATGGGAAATAGCATTCTGCCATGCTAATGGCGTAACCTCATCAATAGCAGTATTTAGCAGACGCTTCACATCTTCAATTTTAAAGATTACATTATGACGTGCCACATAACCCTTTGTTTGGGCCCAGAATAGCTCAATTGGGTTCAATTCGCAGTGATTTGGTGGAAGTCTTAAAACAGTATCACCACGAGCACAAGCATCCACTACGTAATCGATATAATTAGGACGATGTTGTTTGATTAAACACATCAACTCTACCCTAACTGCATTTTTATAGTACGGAATATTTTTTTCCCCGAGATATTTTTGCATTTCAGCCTTTCGGCTGTTTGCAGTCGGAATTTGTTCACTCCGGCGACTATGGTATAATGCCTTGTTCATAACGATGACGCAGTGATCTTCAACACGTTGCAGAACATATTGAAACCACTGTTCCAAACGATCTGCATTCATATCTCATGGTAATCACCATTTTTTTTTGATAAAAAAATTTAACCACTGTCTTTTAGAAAGCAGCTGTCACTTCCAATATGGGTCACTATGAGTCGCTGTCATTTTCCTCGTATTATTTCTTGTGAATGTTAGAGGATCCCGTTCTACCATTAGCTCTATTCTTGAAAATTCCTTTTTTATAACGGCAAAGGATAATAGAATAGAATAAGAACAAATTTTTGTTAAAACAAGTTATTTTTTTCTCTATCATATAAGAAATGAATGATTCCCTTTTTAAATTGATGTTGTGATTGGATTTGTTTCCTTTTCCATGGTAAATGTTTATATTATCTCTTCTGTATCGTTTATATTATTCAAAAATGTGCCCAACATGTCTGATCCATGAGGCCACATTGAGAACACATCACATATACCAACATATCTTCACTATACTGAGGATTTTAAATTTTGTTTAGAAATAATATTTGTTTCGAAATCTTCCATAAATATATTAGCTAATAATGGAGATACAAATAGTATAATTTATTAAGATGATACAATATTATATTATAAATTTAGTTATATTATTGAACGCGTATTTCCATCAAATAAACGCCAATTCCATAAATCGTAAAAAATATTGATTTATACTTTGCAGTTAATGTAGAAAGTTATGACTTAATGGTATAGTAAGCTCACTTTATTTCTACATACAAAAAAGGATCACAAACAGATTACAACAACTATCATACAGTCACTGAGTACTCAAAGACTTTCGATAATGTCGAATCAATAAATATGGACTAAAATGTGGCCTATACTAAGAGAAATTATAGAGAAAAATTACAGAGAAATAGCTACTCCAAAATATCTTATCTTTCTGTTAAAACAAATGTATCTAAGTATTGTTATAAGACCTATAAAACCATTATTATTATCCTCCCTTCCGGTATACACGTCAAAATCTAGAAGGAAACCGGTCTCAGCAAACAGCCCGAAATCTGCAATCGGAACAACAAGCCCAAACTTTAAATCCCCGTTTGATGGGCTTCATAGGAAGGTCTTGTTTCATCGAAGAGCGTCCCTTGAAACCATTCATTGACTCAACTATTGCTATATTCTGCGATGGATTGTAAACACATGCAAATGTCTCCTTTAAGTGATTCATGAATGAGCAATTATAGTATATTATATATTATAATAAAAGTAATTTGTAAAGTTTGTCGAATCCTTTAGAGTCTTTCTGTGGCATCTTCGTGTTGTCATTTAGGTAGATAAACCTTATAATTTTCAGCAATCTCTTTAGGGCCATAATTCCTCCAATTCTTTTGGAATGAAAGTTTTCATCATTGGACCAATATAGTTTCATACGACGAAAGGTATTGAAGTCCATGTATAGAACCATGCCAAGAAATGCTTTTAACTCTTATAATGAAAATTCCAACTTGGTGGTTTTTTGATGAGCATACAAATTACTATTTTGCAGTAAATATTTTTCCATTAGCAATAAGCATAAAATTGACAGGGGATTGCTTGTGTCAATTTCAATGTTAGATCCAATTTTACTAGTAAAATGAGCGTGGGAGAATTTTATTGGTTGGTACGATTTGGTCCAGTCATATTTTGTGCCAGGTGGCTGCATCTCTTCATCAGAATCACTTTCCATGTCAGACAATTCAAGTCTTTTGCATGAACTAACTTCTTACTTAAAGTCAGGATCTGCGACGTTATCATCTGACTCCACAGAAAACTCATCACTAATGTGATTTATACTGACATTGTAACGAAATATTTTGCCCTACCACATAGGGTATTACTATGGGGGGTTGAAAATTGGGGACAGAGATAAGATAAGCAAAATAAACGAAACTTATGCGAACGGCGCTCAGGGTTTATTTGGAGTAGCTGGGTCGTGGATAAGTGAATGAAACAATGGGATTGGATTGGGGTTAATACAAAAATGAAACACAGGGGTATTTACATGAATCTCCTGGAACAAACAGACAAACAAAACACAAGAGTTCCCTCTAGCTATTTGAAATGAGACGCCGCTTCGAGGAAACTTCCTGCTGGAGGAAAGAAAAGGTTCTTCCGTCCTAAAAAACACAAAATAGTTACCTGGATTTCATTAAAGTTACTTTAGATTTTCTGGGGTTAGGAGCTGGAATTTAAACTATACTCTCTGCCACTCGAACAAATTCATCTCCATACTGTGAAAGATGCTCTGAGACGGCTGCTTAGGACATTGAAGTCTGAGGTTGAAACTGGCAAATTGGACACACCCTGGAAACGGCTTCTTAAAAAACTAGAACCATTGTGGTTATGTTTAAAAGTTGTTATAAGTGACACAAATCTCTTAGATACTTAGAAACACAGAAATAGTGATTACTCTTCAAAAACTGACACTTTACATAGAGTATAATTCACTATTTCCAACAAATTTGCCGGCTTCTTGACCGACTAAACTAAATACGTCTGCTCATTTTGGCCACCCTTTCAAACCTAACTCCTCTTCAACCTTCCTAATCGTACCGTCCCTTACCCCGCGTATCATTTCTTGCAATGGGCAAACCCAAAATTCTTGTCAAACACGCTATTTGACCTCGAATCATTCCCAGTTAAAATCTCAAAACTAACGCATACTAATAAATCTAACCATATTTAACGTCGTAGTTACATAGGACATCACAATGTAAACAGAGAATTGGGGAAATATTTATACTCGGCCCAGGGGCGTACTAGAAAATTTTGATTACTTGAATATTAAATACTTTTTAAGGAATTTTCTGCATGCTACATTTGGAGTTGAGGAGGAAGTTGAAACAATAGGTGATTGGCGTCATGTTGGGGTGTACCATGTTGAAGGAACCGGTAAAATGTCTCCGCGTCAGAATCCTCATCAAAATCGGAATCGATGGCCATGACGTCGGGTATCCCGAAATCATCTTTACCACGTTCAACGGATGTCACTATGTCCCTCATTTCTTGTTTTGTGTTGATGCAGACCTAATAGTTTACGCATAATAACGTTGTTGATGAAAGCTTTCTGGGATAAACAAATTCAGTGTTGTAATATCTGTTAGGTAAAACTTCTTGAAATTTTTATAGATGAATACATGTAATATTGTCCCTATTATCACGCGAAATTAAACTTTCTTGTGCATTCTTAGAAAAGTTATTAATAATATTCAAAAAATCTACTTTTGAAGCTATTTATACAATAATTAAGCAATAAATTAACAAAAGTAACTTTACAAGCTCTCATTTTAATGATTTTTCATGCTTTTTTAGTAAAATTGTGTCAATTTTCCATATAAATTACCGGTCTTCACCTTTCAATATTTAGAATCAAATAGCGATCTTCCATTTCTTATATATTGTTTATAAGTAAAAAATTACGTTTAATCTTTTGCATATTTTGTTTATTACATAATGTTATCACAAAATTTATTAAAAACAGTTTTTAGATACCTGTATCAAAGAGTTTCACGAAAAATACTTTTTATTTCCTAATTTCTCTGGTCTATATTGTTGTAATTACGGTTTTAAATATAAAATAATATTTGTAAATACAAAATCTACATTAGTGTTTAATACCTTGTGTTTCTCAATATTTAAAAATTTGTATATTTTGAAACGCCACTGCCATGTCTATTACCATGGTGATCCTATTGTGTATGCTATAAACGATTTGTTAAAATTTTTCGCAATTCGGTTTGAACTTGGCTGTATATAATTTAGTTTTATTTTGGACTATCAATTTAATTAAAATTATCTTTGTCAAGTAAGGTTTGATATTGTTTCAACATTAGTTGAACTTTATACTTATTTACCGCGTATTGGTGCATACAGAAGGTTTATTTACCATGCACATTTTATGTAAATCTCTATGTACAATAGTATTTTCCGCGGTCTTATTAAAGGTTGTTTGCAAAAAAAAATGTATTCAAATACATTTCTAGATTAGTTTAAAATATTCCACCTAACAAAATAAGGTAAAATGTCGTTGAAATACTTTTACATATTCATAGAAAAAAACAAAACAAGAGGCAGTAAATCAATAAAGAGTTTTAGGAAACGAAAAGCTTAGACGAACACAAAATGTTTACAAATTAAAAGAAGCACACATTAAGATTCATAATATAGTGGATACATTTCTGTAAGAAGTGTACGCCTCTGGTAGTAAAATAATTTTTACCTTCAAAAGTTGTTTTTAGCCACCTTACTCAGGAAATCCCGGGTAGCAAATATTCAAAAGGTGGTTTTACCTAACTTAATAGAAATTTCGAAGTTGTCCCCCCACTAATCCTCTGGTAGAAATTGCAATTATATTGTTTGCGCATTTTATATAGTTATTGTGCGTCTCGCTTATAGTTCAAAAGATACACGTTTAGCAAACGCTTATTGTTGATTAAGTTTATCATTAGGAAAGGAAACATCCTTAGTTCATGTCCTAGTTAGTGACCTTAAAACTGTAACAGTGCTCAAGTGTATTGTGTTTCGCGGACTTGTGTGAATCGAACAGTGTTTCGGAGGTTTATATATAAGAACTCTACGAAAAAACTTTGACCAGATCTTAATTTAGTTATAGTAACAAAGTTAGTCATTAAACTACATATTTGTTAATGCTTGTATTCTTTTATTCCCACGTTAGCCGGTGGTCCTTCGAATTTGAATTTATTACATTGCTTATTACGCTCCAAATGGTAGTAAGATCGCCATCCTAATTTATTGTTCATCTTTCTACATTTTTGATGGTCTTCCAGCCAAATTTTGAACAAATCTTCTATCAATGGAGCTTGTTTGAACTAAATATTAACTTTTCTAAAAATGCACAAAAACCTCGCGCTAGAATAAGGAAGATATCACAAATATTTAGTTTTAAAAATTTCAAGAAGTTCGGCTTAATAGTTATTGCAAAATTGAAATTGTTTATCCCAAAAAGCTTTTATCTACAACTATATTATGCGTAAACTATTGCGTCTACGTGAATTTTGAAAGCAGCAAATTGAAGAAAAAGACTTTTTTTATCAGATTAAATGATTTAACGATTAAAAAGTTTGTGTTAAATATTGCAAATAGGTTTTCAAAAGTACCGATTTTAAGCTAATAAACAATCGCCATCTTGAAATTTTTACACGAATTAAAAAAAACATTATGACCCTAAAACCAGAGTGTTTTTTTTTAAATTCACCGAGGATTTGTTTATAAACAATACGCGATTTAAAAAGAACAAGTTTAGACAAAAAAAAATTAAAAATGATTCCTTTAAAAATGAGCCGTCCATGGTGCGCCACAGATAAAGGATTTAAAAGCGAAGCCATTTTAATATTTCAAAAACTGAATTCATAAATTCAAATTTATAAAAGTCGCAATATCTCCGGTTCGAATCAACGAAAATTGATTTTTTTTTAATTTGGTGTACCTCGTGGCATACTAATATATTTAAATGCATGAGTTAATAATTTATGAATCGTTTATTTAACCGAGTAATTTGTTTAAACAAGTTAAAATAACTATATATTTTGCAAAATTTTACTCTTATTATTAGTAGTAGAAAAGGCTGTGAAATGATAAGCAACTTAAATATTTATTTATTATAGTTATAAATGATATTTTTTATCAATAATTTCACAAAATTTTATTTGAAAATCAAATCTATACGTGTTCATTTTTTTAATTATACTTATTATTCTTAAAACTACTTTTTCTTAAAAACATTAAATATATTTTACACAAATTAATTGTTATAAACTTTGTATCCCTAATTATAAATACAAATTATGGAATTAATCTACATATATAATTAACATAATGACAACGTACAATTTTACTATTTTTATTTATATTTTTACAAAGTTTATAACAATTAATTGTTTAAAATATATTTGTTACATTATAGAGTTGTTAAATGCCCGTATAAAAGAGAGTCACGAAAAATGCTTTTTATTTGATATTTTTCTGGTCTATAGGGGCTAATACAGATGATAAATGTAACGTTTGTTCGGAAATATAATATCCTTAAGTACTTCTGGATTTGTTGGGATTTGCTGTAAAAACAAGACGTAAACATATACGAACATAGACAAAAACAAAAAAACAGTAAATTCTGGAAATGATTAAAAAGTGATTTTTGAAAGCAGCTTCTAGAAAAACCGTTACAGTACGCAACAATAGAATGTTCACAAGCAAATATTGATTTTTACTTACTGGAGATTAACAAGTTATGATACTATAATTCTGAACAAATTTTACCTTGATGTGTTAACAATAGTTATATGCACAAAGATCTGAAGATTATCAAATCATATTCACGTATACTGGAAATTTTGACGAAAGACTATCATCACAGAACATCAAGGACATGTAGATATTGCACTGACAGTTACACTAAAATAGAGTACAAACAATGGAAATAGAAAAACAAGCGTTGAAATCAGTGTATCACTCTAGAAGGAAACGATGTTGATAAAGGAATTATTGAGTGAATAAACAGTTTGAAGTTTAGAAAATAGTTAAATTTTGTAACGCATACAATATTTACGATAATGGTAAGTGTGTAATGATGACGGTGAAGTCTGAGACAGCCTGTACACGTTCCAAACTCAAGCGTGGAATTTCCGGCGTGCCAAACTTATTATTTGTTATTCAAAACAACCAACTTGAATTTTTATCAGCTTAAATAATAATGTAATATATGTATGCCTAGTTTAAAAAACTATAACTACTAAAATTGTCTTGTATAACACAACCATAACCATAAATAAGAACGGAATCCCCAATAAAATAAAACCATTATTAGATACAGTTTTCCTTTCTTGAAGCAATTAAAATGGATACACACGATGACACGATGTAATAAACCAGCCAACAAGAGTCATGGGCATTCAATGGCATTCGGATAGTTATGCACTATGTGTCCTCCTGCCACAAAGACACACGTCCTTTCTTCTTCTTAGTCTTTAACCTGTTATAAGTATCGTGAAATCTTCTTCATGAGTTGAACTTTCCGTATTTGTTATTCCAGTTATGTCCAAGTATATACAGGTATTCAATAGTAGACAAATTATGTCCTGTGTAGTTTGATTCTGTACTGAAATTATCTAGACTATTGTTACGATAAATATTACGGCGTATAAAACTGTAAATATTATTACTAATTCTTTTCTATTTCTAGTAATTTCGGCGCTCAGTTGAAAGACCTGTTTACCTGAATGATGATGAGTCACCCACGATTCGAAATTTCCAGAGGCAGGCCGAATAAAACCAGCATGGGTGACTTTCTTGGCTCTTCGATGGGGGATCGCCGCGATTCTCGAATAACGGCATTTTATATTTAAAGAGGAATTTTGTTGTAAACAGTTGGTTAGTTTTTGAACATCGCGTCGAGTATTTAAAATGTAACGCACGTAGATAAATTATATATTTATTGGTGTAATATAAATTAGTTATATTGTGCAAATAAAGACTTTAAATAAACTTATAAGTGTTATAAGTGTAGAACCTTTAATAATAAATAAAAACAATAAATTAGGTTAATAATAACATAACACTATTATATACTTATCCAAATTATCACCCTTCCTAATTACATCAAAAGATCAAGCTGTTTTTCTTCTTCTTCTTTCTCTTTACAAGCAATTCTGCTTGTTCATTGGCGGATTAATACCTCTATGGAAGATTGCCACTCCATCTTTTGCGCGGTCGTCCGATACTTCTTCTTCCGATTGGTGACTTACTCGGGTCTCTTTCATTCTGCTCATGTGGTTATTCCATTCTTTTTTTCTACTTTGTGTCCATTCATTTATACACTGTACGTTACATTTTCTTCTAATGTCTTCACTTCTCTTTTGATTTCTCAGCGTATTTCCTGTAATTCTTATCAGTACTCTCATCTCTGCCGTTTCCAGTAGCCTTTGCGTTGTGACTGTGTCGGGTCTTGTTTCTGAGGCATATGTCATTATTGGTCTTACACTGGCTTTATAAATTCTTGACTTCACCTCAGTGTTAATGTGTCTGTTGATCTCTCGCTCTTGATCTCTCACTGACAATTTCACTCTCAGATTGTCACATTAAATTCTTTTGCCCTTATGTTAAATCTGTGAACCAGTCTTTGCAGACTATCTTCATCTTGGGCTATCAATATTGCTTCGTCTTCGTAACAGAGTATTTTTATTTCTTTGTTTCCCACTCTGTAAATTCTTCCTTTATTAACGCTTTTGATGATTTCATGCATGATCAAATTCAAGAGCATGAGGCTCAATTAATCCCCTTGTCTTATTCCGCTGCCTATTTCGATAGGTTCTGGAAGTTGTCCATCTATTCTGACTTCCATTTTGTTGTTTTGGTAGATGTTTTCGATAGTTTTTATAATATTTAGGGTAACTTCTCTATTACACAGAAGATGGATTACATCTTTGAGTCTTACTCTGTCAAACGTTTTCTTTAGGTCAATCAGACACAAAAATGCTGGTCTATTATTTAATCTAGTGATTTCTCAGTAATTTGTTTTGTAACAAATATTGCATCTTCTTCTGGTTCCTATCCGTTTCGGATGTTGGAAATCATATTGGCAATCATGACCTTGCTCGCTGTGGCTCGAAACAGCTCCGTTGAGGTTTTCTTAAACCATGTTCTTAAATTCCGCAGCCATGATATTCTCCTTCTACCGGGTCCTCGCTTACCTTTGACTTTACCTTGCAATATAGACTGCAGCAGGGAGTATATTGCATCTACCACTACGAAAACCCTGTTTTTCATCTGCTAAACTTATCCTAGCTATAACTAAGTATATCGTATACTTATCGTATTTGTAATGGATGTAAAACCGGTTGCAGTACTTCACCAATATACCGTCGATCTCTCAGAGTGCTAGAACTATGAACATATGAACTAGAGGTGATCTGCTTCCCAAACATATAGCACCCCATACCTAAATGCTTGGTTGTCTTGCTGTATGAAGTTCAAAAGCCAAGTCTATATTTCGTCTCTCACCTCGACGTCTTACCCTTATGCGCCCATCAGAGCCACCCAAACAAAACCTAGATTCATCACTAAAGCAGACAAAATTCCATTGGCCATTCCAGTTTTGCCAAGCGATCATTCTAAGCGTCAAGCCTTATGACGTAGTGTCAAAAGTAACATCAAAATCGGACAATAAACTGTAAGTCCCATTACAAGTAATCTATGATTAACTGTTCTTCTTGAGACTACTCTTTCTGTAGCTGTAACTAAATCATCTCTTATCTGATGTACACTGTCTTTCTGTACTTGATGTATGCTGCAACTTTTCTCGTCCCCCCTTTCTCGTAGGCAGAATATTTCGGTGCAAGTTCATCTGAATTCAAAAATTCGTATAAAACAAGAACGAGTCGACCGATTGAAAATCTCTTCGTTCTCTAGAAATCGTGAATACCGCATGGAAAAACAAAATTTTGGAGAAAAACGCATTTAAAGTTTTTAAACTGACCGTTATTCAAATATCTCCGGTAATATTGCTCGAATTTACTTCAAATTTTTTTTTATTTTTTGAAAATACAAGACCTATGTAACCCCTTAAAAAAGGATAAGTAGCATACCACGAAGCCTTTGCACTAATAGAAGCAAATTCACAGTTGTGTAATCATAAATTAATGTTAACGTAGTGTGGCAAATAGGATTAAAAATCACTGCGGGATTGTTTAAAGAAAATACACTACTCCATCATGAAGAAAAATCATGCCTAAATATTATTTCTGTATCTATAACTCGTGAGAGAATGAATGAGATGGTGCCGCCAAAATATATTTATAACCAAAGAATAAATGGAGTGAGGAGAGGCAGACCCAGTGCACGATTTAGGGATCAGGTGGAGGAAGACTTGAGAATGCTGGGAGTAGGAAACTGGAAAGCCAAGGCGAAGAATAGGAGAGAATGGAGACTTATCCTTGAGCCAAGACCCACGATGGGTTGTGGAGCCAATGATGATGATGAAGATCTATAATTCGTACTTTTCAAAATTTAAATCTTATAATTTAGTAAGAAAGAAGAATGTAGTAGAATTAAAAAAAAATAAAAACGAAAAACAGTTGAAAAAATAAAATTTTAAAGAAACACTGAGTAAACCAATCGTTTACTCAGTATAAAACCATCATAAATGATCATTCCGCATTAAACATTTTTTATTTTTTATAATGTAGTGTAATAAGAGGCAGAATTATGTAAACTTTATGTAATTTCATCAATGATATTCAAATTATCTATGTATATAACTTTAAAATCAGTGTGTGAAGTCGTTTTCTAAACAGGTTTTGGAAATGAAAATGTGACAAGCACTATAAACGGAAGTGTATACCTTTCGATTTCAAACAAACTCGTAAATATAAATTAACGAATAAATAGTAGTTGTAGTATTCGCAAGCCAGTATAATTTTAGATATAGACTAGGAAAATATTATGTTTATATGGGATTAAGCCACAATTGATCGTAATGAAAATTACATTTTTAACTTGTTTGATGTTTCGATCACCACTCTGGAAATCGTTTTTTAAAAAAGATTATTTTAAAAATTCTACGAAAATGTATAACCCAATAAGTTGTTGTTAGTAGATTACGTTTTTTAAAATTGATGGCTGACTTATTTGGCCTCGATCTTATAGGCAACCGCATGCCTACTGTTGAAAAAAAATTGAGGGTGGCGTACCCTCGGAATATAAAATTCTGACTGTTTTGTGTGTTTTTTGCATTATATGTTTGTGTAATGTTTGTTTACGTAGATTATATGCTATCATCAACCAGCCTTCATTTATCACGTCCACTGCTGGACATAGGCCTCCCTTAAACTTGTCCATTCTTTACGATTTTGTGATATTTGTTGTCAATTTTTGGTGATACGCCTGATGTCGTCAGCCCAACGTGTAGGTGATCTTCCTCTACTACGTTTGTCTGCTCTTGGCCCCCAATTTGTAATTTTGCTCGTTCATCGTGAGCCACGCATTCTCCCTACATGGTCCGCCCAGTTCCACTATGCGTTCCACAACATCAGCAATACTTCGCAGATCTTCCTTCTTCGCAGATCTTCGTTTCTTATTCGGTCCCGCAATGTCACTCCCACCAGCATCGACCGTTCCATTCGTCTCTGTGCCACCCTCAATCTCGAAGCCATAGTCTTGGTTACAGTCATAGTTTCTGCCCCATAGGTCATGACCGGTAATATGCATTGGTCAAATACTTTTCTTTTGAGGCTAATTGGAATGTTGGCCCTAAGTGTGTCTAGCAGTTTTCCAAAGGCTGCCCACGCTAAAGTAATTGGTCTTTGGATTTCGTATGTTTGGTTATCCCTGCTGATTCTTATTTCATGACCCAAATACGTATATTTCTCCACCAGTACTACCACTTTGTCTTGAATAGTTAAATGGTTATTGGGGACCATATTTGTCATAAACTTAGTTTTGGTCAAGTTCATTCTGTGTATTCTATGTTGCATATGTATTGTGCATAAATTGTAGATGATATGTCTCCGACTTCTGATTAATGCGCTACTGTTGATATATTCTTGTTATTTACTTCTACTTTTAGTATTGCCAATCAAAGCCTGCTACATTCTACTGATGGGTTTGTTACACATTAGTCTTCATTAAGTAGGATGAGAGCTGCTTCTTTGACCTTTCTTCTGTATTATTGGGTTGGGTTTGAGACAAGATAGATCTCATTGTGTTGGTTGTTTTTAATGTTGTTGTGTAATATTGTACTATTTCCTATCCTTTTAAAAAAATTTATAAGCCCTTTACATAGGGTATTGTTGTCATCTTTGAATCCCTTTGTGTGAGGTTTTTTGTTGTTTTCTTCCTTCAATCGTGTGAAATTCCTTGTTTAAAAATGACAATGGGTAGTCATTTTATTAAATGTGCTAACCTTTGTTAGCACATTTTTTTGTTTTCAAATCAGAAGAGATTAGAGAAATTGCTCGAAAGGTATATCAGGGATGAAACATTGGTACACACTCCACTACAACAAAAACAACATCCCTAGAAAGCAGCGAATTAAACCCAGACATCAATCCACAGACTCATAGAAAATCCATAATCCATAAACCCCATATCCCTGTTTTTCTTCGCCTGCATACAATACTGTATAATTTTCCTTTTCGATTTTTCCATGTCCCCCCATCTGGTTTCCAGAATTCCTGCAATTGTTTTAACTGTGTCGCTAGTTCTTCCATTTTTCCTGTTTCCAGCAGCGTCCTCACGTTCCAATGTTTTTTGTCATTCTCTTAATTTTTTTTTGTATTTTCCTTTCTTATTATTCTGAATATACCTTGACTCATTTTCCTCTTCGTTTGCATTTTCTGTTTCCTTTTCATCCATCCATTCTTCTTTTTCTAGTTTTTTGGAACATTTTAAATTTCTAAGTTTATTTCCTTATGCATTCCATTTCAGCACCTTGTCATCTATTTCTAATTTCTAGTATCTACAAATGGGCCTATGCGTGTAATAATGAATTAACCTCAATTTACATACATGACAGAAAAGAAGACTGAAAATATTTTGCAAACTGTCATATTTATGATGGCGTTTCTTTTTACTTTAGTCGTCAGAGACGAAAATGCCGCTGAATCTCTAAAAAGCATACGAACAAGCTAAATTTTGCCGAGAATATTAATTTTGGGACATCAAAAAAGATGCAAAAAAGTTTACCACTTTTACCCTGGGCAAGATGCGTTTTAAAGGCAAAGATTGCAGCTGTTTATGCACATGCTTGTTGTTTAAAATTACCTCAGCTACATTTTTTATTCGAAACATTTTTTTCTATGGTGTACAGATTCTTAATAAATCTAAATAAAAATTATTAAATCGATTTTTTTGCGTTTTTGCCCCTCTAAGTGGGGGGTTTTAGGGGGAAGCACGGATGTAAAAGTGTAAAAAATTAATATTCCGTGCAAAATTCAGCTTGTTCGTATAATTTTTAGGGATCAACTGTCTAACGACTGGACTGTTCGTAATTTGTGTTATTGAAAACTTTATTTTGGTTATCTTAACAAAGAAAATAAGCCCCGGATTATTGAGATACATTCAGTCAAATTATTTGGACTAGCTCATTTTTCAAAAAATCTTATAAACAAATTAAATTTCGCAAAAACTATTCAACCGATCTGGCCCATCTTTTGTACACAATTCAAACAGGATAAGACCCAAACAGGATATTTAGGTACATTTAAACAAATTTTAACAAATAATAAAAAAGTTATTAACAATGTTCCAAAACAGCGATTTTGTTGTTCATTTTGCAATAACTTTTTGCAAAACAGTTGTCTGTTGACGTCAAATCACTAAATAGACAATTTTATAAGTTATGAGCAAAATAATACGTTTGACGTTTCGACTGTTTATTTAAGAATAGTTCCGCTAAAAAATTGATGAATCCCTAGATGAGAGTCTTTTTGTATTATCTCATACTACACATTTCAACTGTCAAAGCCGTCTATAGAGTTGAGGAAAAAATTCTTATTTTTACTAACTTGATTGGTCTATAAGATGAGAATCGTGGAGAAGGTATTGCGAGGAGATAAATCCTACTGCAAAAATATCAATGCTCTTTCTCTTATACTTTCGAAAAAAGAAATCTAACATGCGCCTTGATTTATATGAACACGTTTATTCAGAGAATAGCAGGAGATAGTCATCTCAAAAGTTTCATTAATTACATTCCCAACATAAATTAACTGGATGGTGAGGACAATATTACAATATGGGTATTTCCAACGCACATACAATCCGAGAAACAATTCAATATCTTACGTAAGTTTATTGACGACAGAATAATAACTATTTTGTTAAATCACATAACAGAAAAGTAAAGACATTAATAATTTACTACAAAGTTTTACTGTGTTGCAGAGAAGAGTTTTGTGTTTAGAACGAAATGAACAATATTTTTAATAATTTTTGGAGTTCCTTGTAAAATATGAATATTATTTTGGTATTAAGAGAATAATGTGTCTTCTTTTTTGCCTAATTTTAATTTTATATAAAAAAAATTATAATGAAAACTAGTAAAAATAACTTTTTTTATTAAATTCCAAACTATGTGTTTCATGAACAGTCACAATTAAATCGCATCATCGAATTCATAGCTATATTTAATACATAGGTACATTATGTATAACTAGCGGACCAACTCGACATCGAGTTTTTTAAATGAAATTTTTATTTTGCGAGAAAAATATACAATATATACAATGACCGGAAGTAAAAATATTTTTATCAATAACTCAAAAACTATAAATGATAATTTCGTGAACTTACATTTTTGAACTCTACGTTGAATTCTCTATTGATTTGACTAATAAAAACGAAACCGGAAGTCGACCTCAAAACCGGAATGCAATTTTTAGTTCATCAAATGTCGACATGGATATCATTTAGCAGTTAATTTTGCATGCTGATCACGAATCCGGTGTCAGATTTGCTCTATCTTGACGTTTTATGCGCGTTTCGGGTCACTTCCGGTGTCGGATCGCAATCGGAAGTACATATTTAGATTCGTCTCGACGAGACCTTTCGATCCATATATACATTGTGGGGTCTAAAACTTAAAGTAAATTTTAACTTCCGGTCATCTCAAAACCGGAAGTGAATTTTTGTACCAAAAGTATATCTTGACAATCTCATACGTAATACTAATAATATTCCGAAAAAATATTTTAATTATCTAATATGGTTTTTGAGTCAAGTGGTGGACAAGAAAAGGGCTTAGCGTTTTAGTATATAAGATTAGGACATCGATTCAATTTTATTATTTGTGTAATCTCCACAACTAGTTCCATTTATCTCAATTAAGTATATAATTAAAAAATTTACAGTCTCAATAGTTTCAATAATCTAAATTGTTGATAATAAAATCTCAAGCATATACCACACATCACAATGATTACAAACAATCATCTGGACATCAAGATACAAAGCAGTCCTTACGTTTTGGAATACCTATGGTTTAGAGGGAGCCCAAAATCATAGTGATGACTGCTATTTTTGTTCTTGCAACGTACGAGGTTTCAATTTGAGAAACAAAAAGGATATTTGTTACCCTAACATTCAATCAGCCATTCGCCGTGTCCTCCATGGATCTGAAGTGGCAATACCCTCTCCTCCGGATTCTTTGGATGATATACATGATGATCACGAGCCATTAAATCACCAACGTGATATTGAAGAAGCCAGTGATTGCTACGATCCTGGCACAAACGATCACATTCCATTCTCACAGTTTGAACTGAAAGATTTAGTAAGAGACCTAAGCCTAACCTAAAGAATCGGTAGAAGTTGTAGGATCTAGATTGACAAATAAATATATGTTGATTCCGGATATATCCTTTTCTTGGTATCGATGTAGGGAAAAGGAATGAGTATCTTTCTTCTCCCAAGAAGATAACCTGGTGTTTTGCAGTGAATATGCTCCCAATGAGAGGAGAATTTTTATTGATTCTTCAAAAAGAAGCCTTAAAGCAGTACTTCTACACAATGGCAATAAGTATGTTTCTATACCAGTTGGAGACTCAGTTCACTTGAAAGAATGACCACATAGTGTCCACAAATGTCCACTATGTGGTCATTTAAAAGTGATTTCAATGCTGATTGGTCAACAAAGTGGCTATACAAAGTTCCCTTGCTTTCTCTGTGAATGGGACAGTAGAGACAGAAAGCAACACCACATAAAAAAAGCTTGGCCCCTGAGAGAAAAGCTTACAAGTAGGGGTTATAAAAATGTTGAAAGAAAAAGCCTTGTCGATCTCAAAAAGGTGCTAGGTTTATCCACGGCAAAGCTAAAGAAAGGAATCATTGTCGGACCGGACATTAGAAAACTGGTAACAGATCCCCACTTTGTGGACAAAATGCAAACTAATGAAAAGGCAGCATGGACATCTTTTAAATTAGTTTTACCGGTTTCCTAAGTAAAAAAGAAAAGATCCAAACTAGAAGACAATCGTCGCAGACGATTAACAAGCTGGGCTGTAATATAAGCATTAAACGTCACTTTCTCTACTCAGACCGTGACTACTTCCCGGCAAAACTTGGTGATGTTAGCGAAGAGCAGGGCGAAAGATTTCATTTAATAAATGAAAAGAAGATACCAAGGAAGATATAACGTGAGCATGATAGCAGACTACTGCTGGATGATAAAAAGAGATGATCTTCAACGAGTCCACAGCCGGAAAAGCAGTAAAAGAAGCTTCTTTATGTAGAAATGTAGTTTGAACATGATTAATAAATAAACTAAATTTTATAACGCTGGAAAAAGATAAACAATTTTTAATTTACTTCAACTATTAAGCTGTTTTTTTAAGCCTTTCTCTCTATTCGGATTGCCGAACATAGGCCTCTCCTAATTCTCGCCATTCATCTCTGTTGTTTGTAAGACGTTTCCACATTGGTCCTGCAGTTCTTTTAATATCGTCGCACCAGCGCATTTGCGGTCTTCGTCGTGGTCTTTTGGCTTCATGTGGCAGCCAATTCCCGATTTCTTTATTCCATCGGCCATCCTTAAGACGTTCGTTATGTCCAGCCCATTTCCATTTCATTTTAGCTGCTATTCGACAGCATCTTTTACTTTTGTTCTATTACGAATGTCTTCATTGGTTTTATGGTCTTTGAGTGAGATACCCAGCATCTGTGGTTCCATAGCTCTCTGAGTTTTTCTGATCTTCTCCATGTTTATTTTAGTGAATATCCAGGTTTGAGCTCCATATGTAAGTACAGGTAGGATACAGGAATTAAACACTTTGGTTCGCTGTGCTTGAGGTATATTTTTATTTTTAAGTACGTATAAGAGTCTTCCGAATGCTGCCCATCCCATTTTTATATGTCTGCTTATTTCGGTAGTCTGATTTTCTTTGCTTACTATCTTACTTATCTCTTACTTATCTCTGTTCTTTGGATGTTTATCATAGGTTTGTCATCTTTGACGTTAGTTTAGTTTTGCTGAAATTCATTTTCGGCGTCAAAAGACGCCGAAATATCTGTAGAAAACGTATTGGTTTTCTATATATAGGCCTATAATAACTAAAAAAAAATTCATATATCTGGATTTGCCACAGTCTCGAGAGAAATGCGATATGGCATTACCTGGTAATTTGGATCTAACACTAAAAGAGGACACTAGATGAAACCTGATTAGAGGGACAGAGTATGTCAAATGTAGTAAGTTTGCTTCTATTTAAACAAGATTACACCAATCAGTGAATGACAAAACGTTTTAACGTTTTGTATTGACCACCGTTATACGAAGGGAAATATTTTTCAATCCATCTCACCTAGCAGATGAGATCTGATTAGCTAAAAATAGCGAAACACGGGCCATAGAATGGCTGGTTTGGTGTGATGGGAATATTCCTGCTCGTGTATTATTAACGATTAGTATTTTTCGAATTAGTATTAGTATAGATAAGATTTTCGCTACACACCAATGGCACCACTAGAAATTTCAATCCTAGAATATTGTAAAACATTTTAAAGAGTGTCCACATACCTGGGTGAGGTTTAACCTTGAATGACTTTGCTTTTGAGTTGTACCTATTATATTTCTGTTGGTATGAATGTGCCTTTAGTACGCCTTGAAAACAAAATGTAGAAATTTCCTTAGTTGAAAATAGGTTTGCAACAGGTTGCAATTTTGTAGAAAAAATAATTGTTCAAAATGTAGAAATAGTTAGCAGTGAATGTGTTAAAGAGAAAAACAAGCAGTTTTCCTACTGTCTGTGTCAAGTTAAGAATTCATAAAGGAGCCTTATGGGAAGCGGTGATGCCAGAACTACCGATAGACTGAGATAGGCGAGAGTAGTGGAGTTGCAGCGAAAAAGCAGGGCCGAACTGCATGTTATATTGCACATTAGACGTTTTTTCACTTAGGTAACTTTAAATTTTTTTTGTTTTTTTGAAAAATAAAAATTAAAGACATGTCTTTTTCTCACAACAGTTATTTATTAAATTTCGGCTTAGGTCATCATCAGACTCTTAAAAATATTCTTAATTGTTTAATGAACAAATTGAGTGAGTATTGTGGTAGATATTATTAGTGTCAGTAAAAAACATAAAAAAACAATAAAAACTTCTGTATATTTTAAAAAAAATACAACAGAACCATAGAAATGTAACAAATTATTTGGTTTTTTAGTTTGACATTTATATATTTACAATATTACAATTATCAAAAACTATGTACATTCTTCGTCCATATCCAAATCGGAATTGTCACTACTATCATATAAATCTATAACTATGGGAGTTACGTCTTCCATTAGACCGTCCACTTCCCAAAATTTTTTCTCCAGAGTCATTACATGTTGAATATAGTTTTTCCAGTTATCAGACGTAACATTTGAAAACGCTTTTTTTATGAGGTCCTCCATATCCTTCGCTTTGAAGGTGCTGTTATTTACGGCCACATGCCTTTTTACTTGGCTCCATACCATTTCAATTGGATTTAATTCGCAATGGTATGGAGGCAAACGAAGCACTTTGACATTATTTTGTTGTTTACAAAGTTCTTCAATTTTGTAATTATCAAAATTTTGTTTAAATTGCGCGACTACCTCCAAAAGCTCGCACTTCAGATAATTTTCTTCAAAAAATATGTCTTTTTGTCTTAACCAGTCCATAATGTTATTCTTATTCCACGATTGGTTAGGCAACAACTCGGTTTTTACACTATGATATGGAGCATTGTCCATAACAATAACCGTTTTTCGAACTAAGTTGGGCAACAGTTTGTTTTCAAACCAGTTCTCAAAACACGGACCGTCCATTTCGTCGTGATAATCAGCGCTGTTTTTTTTTGCAAGGAAAAACATTTCAGCACCGTTTACAAAACCATTTTCACTTCCGGCATGGACAAGGATGAAACGTGGTCCACGCTGAGTGGGATGCTTTAGTCCAGTACTTAGCCCTTTTATGAACGCATCTCTTGCCGAGGTGACGGTTTTGTCTTTCCATTCTCTGGAAACCGAGTGCCCCACATTGACCCATGACTCATCCAAATACACAATGTCATAGCCCTCAGCCCGATATTGTTTAATGGCCCTTAAATATCCATGCCTCCATGCAATTATATCAGGACGTTCTATTAGCACGGCACTTTTATCACGTTTTGCATAAACAAAGTTCATGTCTTTTAACAACCTGTACATTGTACTGCGGGTAAAATTTGGCAAGTTTTCGTCTTGGTTCACTTTTGGCAGAAGACGATTCAAAGTAGGAGGAATGTTTTCAAAAAAAAAACTATGCACTGTTCGACGAACGCCGATACGAACACCTTCATCGTAAGTATAGTCTCTGGAGTTGTTTCGGCAACGGGTTCTTTTTCTGTTTGTTTTTACCTCAGAAAGCTCACCTTCTTTGTCTTCCTGTACGATTTTTTGAATCGTACGAACTGACACTCCTGTCATCGCGGATACTTTGTCGAATACAATACGTTGACTTTCATCTCGAAGCAAATTAATGTGGTATCTCACTACGTTTAAGATCACTTTTTTAGCACTCAGATGTAAAATTTGACCACTTTTAAACGGCAAAACTGGATCCATTTTAACAATATAATTTTTTACACTTGAGATTTGAGTGCGCGATGGTTATGCCTTAACCCTTGTCCGGGCAGAAGAATTTAAAAACGTAATCGGGCAGTTTGGGCTTATGTATACAGACAAACATATAATCTCCACTTCACCTAATTACACTATTTTGAAAAACATACCGCTCATTTATCTATAACTCATAAATCTGTCTGCTTTCCAAATGTGCTTTCCAAATGACACTATTGTTTGGAATGACTAAGTACATAAAGAGAATTAGAAAACTATTAATAGTCAATTATAAAGTAATCAATATTGTTTACTGTTAGGGCCTGTTAGCCCGGCTTGCCCGATAATGGAAGTTTAAGCACAATATCTTAATTATTATTGCTTTCTATTTATTAACTATTGTGAAAGTAATATTTTATAAATAATTTTGAGAGTTGACACCTAAGCTGTCAGAATTACCTGTGCCATAATAATTAACCAATTGCGTAAAACCTAATATTTTAACCACTAATAAAGACATTTTTCTAATAATCTTTAAAATCACTTCCCTGAAAATGTAACCATATTTATAAGTAATTGTAGTCGTTAAGCTTATTAAATAGATACGTACCTATCTTTTTAAAATAAATTTGATTAACATTGGAAAATATAAATAAAAATTTGAATATAAATAAAGAATGGGTTATTTCGGCCGGCCCTGCATAGTCCCGTGAACTATTGGCAACATACGCCCGTAAGAAATGCACTGGCCTATCTGCTCAGTTGTGAATTCTTAACTTGAAACAGTCTTTAGGCCTATTTCATATTTAACTAACGGCATTGTCACAAATTTGAGACGATTACACCTGAATCAAACCAAACCAAAATGGATCTGATTCGAAATTTCTAAGTTTGTGAAATTCCACAAGCTTGGCAAACCACATTTTTTTCTCTTCTTTTGATTTTTTGATGCCTATAATTATAAGTAAGATTATGGATACTGTATGCTAAAATGCAGCTGATTCCACTACTAGTTGTATAATTGGTAGATTTGTGAAAGACCTGCTGTAATACCAGATTTTGAATTTTTTACGTCAAATATATCCTGAGCGAAAGTGCAGCTCTTTTCTCCTAGTGCATCTAATGAAAGACTTTGAGAGCTAGAATTGCCAGTGAGGTACTGAGACAGAGTTTGAGTGCATAAAGGTACTTAAATCTGGAAAGTACAGATGAAAAAAAATGAAAAGTAATAACCATAAGAACAATAAGCAGACCTAATTCAAGTCAATAGTTCAATCAAAATACAAACCATGTACGCCACTAGAGCAAAAACTCTTCCTCCGAAGAAGCCGGAGACAAGACAAACTTTTAAATAGGAAGCAAAAATATAACAGAAAGTTACAAACCGTCAACGTTCATCTTCTACTAAACTTTTGTCTTCTACATATTGGATAAAGGCAATATGCATATGAATAAACCCCCGGTGTGAGTCAACCTACAAAGATTAGTAATGTAGAATAACAATAACAGAATTCACAATTTGTAAGTCATATGTAATTCGTAATATGCAAATAATAAAGTTTCGCAAATTAAAAAATTGCCACGTGTCGAAGATGTATTTTGGTTAAAGTGACTTTGATATTTCCAAACGTGCACACTTTTTACGATTTTTACTGTAATCTTTTGACATCACACAAATGTTGCCAACAATAAACTGTATTTGTTTTTCAATCATTCACGGAGAATTTACTAGAACGTAAGGCGGTGAACTTGAATTTGTGATATTTTTAGTCGTTGCCAAAAATATCGCAGTCCGTTTTTACTCTTTGCCCAAAAAATCGATTGACTGACATGCTACGGTCATAAACTCATTTTATTTGGAGGTGTTATGCTCACTACTCAATGAAGTACACGCACTTTTATTTGGAGAGTATTTGTACATAGCATAACAAACAGAACCGAACTTAGTGATAAATTTTATTTCATAATTATTTTCCTACACGGATTAGTGAATGTATTATTTCCGAAATCATTTAGAAAGTAAAAGTTTTCACTTCTGATGCAGAATTAATCTGAAAAAATTGCTTCTTGTGTGTTTAAAATGTATTTTCATTTTATAACAACTACTAGGATGAACAGTCCATGATTACACTCAAGGAAATAATGTCTATGTAGACTGTCATGGATTGCAAAACTGTCAGTCCCAGATGTAAATATGCGGCATCCTAGTTGTTTTGAGAAAAGTTTTAATTTATTATCAGTGAAAAATCGTGTTTCAAATATGGAATTTGATAATAATCAACCTGAAATTAAAAATAATGGAAATTAAAATGACACAGAAAACCCTGCAGCAAAAATCTAGAAATGAATATAAAAACTATGACGCATTGTTCATTGACTGACAGCAAGAAAAAGTCTACGTTTTTTAGAATTGATTTAAAAAATGTCAATCGTAATAATGGTGTACCGTGGTTAAACAGTCGTGGACCTGACGTAATCATTTAGTGACGTCGATCTACGAACGAAACAATGCTATCAGGCATTGCTAAAAACAGGCAGTTCTCTTCAGTGGGTTATCGTAGCGAGACAGAGACGAACTATTTTTTGCGTTAGTGAAATAGCTTTAATATTTTTATTTTTTTTTTGACCATTCTGAATAAAAAAGATTAATTGTAATTTTTCTCTAAAGTTAATCGTTTTCAACTTTAAACAATTTAAAACTGAAAAAAAAAAATTAAAAATGATGATTGAAGGTTCAAAAACACACAATTATTTTTGAATTCACTAAACCTTGTTTTATCAGTTTCTGATACTTTAGTTTGGGCTTATTTAATTTAAAAACACTGTTTTTAGTTGTTTGAGACCCTTATCACAACCTAAAAATGGATTTATACAAAACTGTATAATAAATTAGGACCACCTTTTGCATGAGCGACCTCTTGAACATTATTCTGCGGTATTTTATGAAAGTGATTAAGCAAAAAATCTCATGGGAATATTTTTTCCAAGGAATTCAAGGTTTTCGTCTCATATAAACATATTTTGCTGAATTTAAAACCAAAATCCTATTATTTTTCTATCATACATTGAATTGTTATTTATTTATTTGTCATCTATGCAGATAATGTTTGTTTTTGTCTGAAGAATGTCTCAAATTTTCATATTTTTTAAAAACTATAATAATTTTTAATTGCTTACTTACAAATAATTGGTGCAGAATTGACAATATCCCTAACTTACCCTTACCCTTCATGACACTTCATACACTAATACAAAGTTACTTACCAGTACTTCTCTACAAAATGAGTTTTTGGATCGTTATAACTTTAGAATCAGCAAAAATACGATAAGGAGAAGACGTGCAGCAAACAAGCTAGGACGGGCACCTACTGGCCCAATATTGACCAGAGATCATAGAAGTCCACTGATGAATTCAGGTAATGTCTTTTTTGACGACAGGCGGAACATAGTATACAGAAGACTACGCACAGTATAACACTGTAGGGACTGTACAGTATGGTGGCGACTAGGTAATGGTGTGCGGTGGGATTAATTTGAAGGCTAGTACGGAGTTAGTTAGAATAGATCACGGGATGCTTACAGGTACATTACAGATATTTTAGAGCATGTCGTGCCATTTGCACCATTTATTGGGGATAATTTCATGCTTATGCAAGATAATGCCAGGCCACACATCGCAAGAATTGTGCAGCAATATTACTATGCAGGTTGGAATTCCTGCCATGGTTTGGCCTGCGTGAAGTCCCGACCTCAACCCAATAGAACATGTTTGGACATCGTAAGGAGACGACTAACCTAACGCACCAAACACATTAGATCAACTGTTTTTGCGATTAGTTGAAATTTTAATCAAATTGATCAAGATGAAAAAAGAACGGTAATTCTCAGTAGGAGAGATCGTTGTCAAGAATTAAAAATGCCAGAGGAAGCAATACTCACTACTATAATTTTCTTTAACTGTTCAATTTTTTGAAAAAGATTTAATTCCGTCATTTATTTATGACGTTAGGCAGTTTTATTACAATAAATTTTTCGTAAAAAAATGTTCCGAAAGCAACCAAAGTTACAAATATTTGGCCATTTAATTCAACAAAGCGATAGCAGCTTTTGCTAGAAGATGTAATCTTTTACACATTTCGCATAGCCCAGAGGACAGGAAACGATATTATTATATAGTTTTCGTTCACGGCCGCTAAAGCAGGTGGCGCCTCTGTAC
This sequence comes from Diabrotica undecimpunctata, assembly GCF_040954645.1. Classification (NCBI taxonomy): domain Eukaryota; kingdom Metazoa; phylum Arthropoda; class Insecta; order Coleoptera; family Chrysomelidae; genus Diabrotica; species Diabrotica undecimpunctata. The sequence goes on from NC_092812.1 coordinate 59,035,949, forward strand.
GCTAACCACTGCGGTGGTGAAGCTTTAGGAGATATTCTTTGGACTTTCCGAGTTTGAATTTGTATCAGCCCAAGTGTCTGATGAGGCTGGGATAGGCCGAATTATATATTAGGCGAGTCTTCTACACTGGCGCCGTTTCTCGCACCCTTATCGTTTTCTGTAGAAGCAATCTTCAGTTTTTAAATCTCTTGAAATCAGTCTTGGTCTACCTCATTTTCTTCTAGTGGGCGAAGTCCATTTTTCTATCTCTTTTGGCCATCTATTTTCAGGCATTCTCTGCAGCTGTCCATATCATAGACATGTAGAAGGAAGATGAAACAAATATATTGGACGACACCATATACTGCAACAATACCAAGCTGTCGCCCGTGAGAGAGTGATGCCAAAATAGAGGTTGATGGCAACGTGAAAACGGCAAACAAGACGGGGATAAATTGCGAGGGAGGTAGACCTATATGTATAATGTAAATAGATAAAGTACTGCAGAGACATAGATAGGCATTAAGTCTTATATTTAGCTGTAATCCAAATATGTGCTTATCCACTTCGCAGGCATACAGTGAATTTAACATTCATTTATCTTTATGTTACGAAAAACATTTTGTTTATTATTTATTTACATATTATTATAAATTACTTATTACCACAATTTACTTAAGTAAAGATAATTATGTGCAATTAGCTTAGGAATCTAGATATTTTAGAACATGTGTATATTTTAATTTATTGACTGTAAGTGTAGCAAAACAGTTTTTAACTAGGGAAACAGTATTAACATAGTGAAACAGTTTGTCAATATTTTATAAACTATGAAAGTCTCAAGAGTCGTTTTTACTCAGTTATAAGATTACTTCCATAACCTGCTGCGCAGACGATTGTGGCAAAAGATCCTCTGCCGGTAATTGTTTTCTGTCCTTTGTTGTCCTTAATAGTGATTGTTCAAAAATTTTCTCTGTGGTCATTATGTCCTTTAATAATTTCTCTCAATATAGGACTTAACATGTTGAATTTTCATCCTTAATGAACATGATTAAGTCTTTCATAATTTTATAGCTTTCTTAACATTCGTTACCCTTTACGAGAAGATTATTATTTCTTTATTGGTCATTTAATTTTTATTTAACAACTGTTTTTAAGTATGAAGTGCTGACGATTCGGAAATGTTCACCTGCTGTTTAATATTGATGACCATGGTATAATTTATTAGAAAAAACAATAGGCACTTTCTGATTGAGTATTACAACTACGGATACGATAAATGCAGATTTCTGGGTAATCTATTCACGTTTTTGTTTGTCACGTTGTAAATAGCTTTTAGTGGTTTCCTCATTAATTTGTACGGTTTGTGTTTGTGTGAAACAAATTCTCTTTCAACGATTACTCTCTATCAGTTGCGATGCCAATAATGTTATTTTAATTTTTATTGTAGAGTTGTATGTGTCTGTACCTTGTTACGTATTTCCATCCTTTCGGTTTCTATATTTTGCTTTGCATATGCATCTTTGAATGTCTTTATTAGAAATCAGTTCGCGAAGGGTTTTTGCCTAGATACAGTGACGTGTTATGAAATGCAAGTTGTAGATTCCGAATGTCCTGAACATATTTCAAACGTAAGACATCTCCGGATTTAGATTGTTTGTAACAGATGTCGCTGTAGCAACTATGTGTAATTATTTTTAAATAATTACTAATATGACAGAAAGATTTGGTTTTATTCATAGAGCTTACTACAGTTCGCTCTGATGATTCCATAAGGATGAAATACGTATAAGCGATTGATGACTTTGTACTGAAATTAAATGAATGTTAACTGTCTTTCTTATATTCTGAATATTATTTGAATATAATGAAATAGAAACTGACATAGATCTGCTTCCGGAAGAGTTAACCATTGTGTTGCTAGGAGGGAAGAAACCTAAATTAAAGGATTGTATCCTTTTGTATAGGCGTGGATTTGTTATAAAGAAAATTGTTCCCAAACTGAAAAGCGTTTCGACTGTATTCAATGTTTATTTAAACCAAAATCCGACCATTCTTTTGCTTCTTTTGGGGAATTTAGCAGGTTAGTAAATTTAACCCACCAAAAAATATTGGTGGGTTAGTGATTACCACAAAAGACACTTTTCAGGTTGTAGAAAACATAGGAAAAGTTTGTTCTTGGAAACTGTTGACTTCAAACGTGAATGCTAAGTTGTCACCGTTGTGTGAATGTGTCACCGTATCGAGTTCATTATGATGGTTAGCCTTAGGGTTTCATGCACTGGGAAAACAGATGACTGAAAAAGTATTTTTTCTCAGTTCGTTGCGTTCTCTTAATGCAGTATAGAATTTTCTGCTGAGCTTTGTAATACACTGCACACGTCTCTCAATACATCTGTAGATCTAGCCAGAATCGTTAGATTCTGATAAGCCAATATCTGATAGCGCTTTGTTCTTAAAGTCCCTGTTTTGTTTAAATTGTTATCTCTTAGCATCCATTCTAGATACAAATTAACCAGGTTGTAAATAAAGGGTCTCCTTGCTTTAAACCTTGTTTGGTTTCAAAACTGACAGTTTTCGGAAACCACATTGATACTCTCCTAGCTCCTAGTTTGAGCAGTCTTGTCTATTTCCTTTTTTGTATACCGATATTAAAAGTGATTTGATTCAACAATTTTTAAGAAAGCTATAAAATTATGAAAAACTTGATCATATTCATTAAGGAGAAAAATTCAACCTGTTGTCTTATATTGAAAGAGATTATTAAAGGACATAATGACCACAGAGAAAATTTTTGGAAGAATCACTATTCAGGGCAACAAAAGACAGAAAGATTTAAGGCAACCGTATATACGTATTTCTGACAATTGGTCGTCTTCAGTACGGTGCAGCCAAGTTAGAAAAGAAGCATGTTAACTTGGGAAAGGATCACTACATGAGCAATGCGACCAATTTTTAAGATGATAGATAGCATAATTAAACTATATAATTCCTTGGTAAGACCACATCTTGAGTATGCTTCTGTAGTTTGGGCACCCCATGCAGAAGTAAATATAGATTTAATTGAACAGGTACAAAAAAGGTTTTTAAGATATCTATATGTTAGAAAATATAATTCTTATCCATACTTGGTGTCTTACCGGAGTATGCTTGAAACTTTCAAATTTGTAACACTGGAACAGAGACGGAAAATGCAAGCAATGCTACTTGTATATTATATTGTGAATAACTTAAAATATAAAGACTTATTCTTGATCAACTATATAAAGTTCTTGGTACCTAAGATTAATTTAAGGTTAAGTCATAGAGGGCTGTTTTTTTTATTTGTGAGACAGATTGCTCGCCCATAAACAACATGATGAGGCAGTGCAATATAATACTAAAAAAAAATAGCGGCATAGATATCTTCAACACCAACATCAAAGCAATTAAATCTAGCTTTCTATCCTCTTCGATCACTTTATCTTATCATGTAGGTATATCTAATCTAATGTCAAAATCCTACTTGTAATTACATTTTATTCTGTAAAATGTGTTTGTTGTGGAATAAATAAATAAAAAATTTGTGGCAATAACGTTAGAAGACTGGGGATTTCAGAGCGACAACTAACACATCCACGGAGGAAGTAACTATAAGAACAGAATTAGTTCCAGAGGTCCCAAAGTGTTTTACAAATATCAAAATTCTGTACAAAAACTGGTATACCGATATTAGAAAAATCTAATAATGAAATATGTTTAAAAGAAGAGGTTTGTGAATTATTTGGCGAAACATTTTCCAGATCAGTTACTGGATAGATAATGGAAATTTTATCCAACAATTGACATCTCTACTGAATTTGTTAAGGAGGTATTAGGTTCTTTAAAGAATACTGCCTCTTCTAGATCGAAAAATATCTCACCATTATTATATTATAATTTATTGTGTAGATAGTTTAGCGGCTCCAATGGCATCTTTACTGACCAAATCTTTGCAAACAAATTCAATCCCAACTTCACCGTACTGTATACTAACACCGATATATAAAAATGGAAATAAACTTCTTTCGACTAATTATCGACCGGTAACAATTCCTGTAACCACTGCACTGAATACTGCTACTCCTGTAATTTGGGAAAAAAGTGTGCGAAATGTGAAAAGTTTTAAGGGTTAATAGCATCTAAGCTATTAACCCTGTCATCATTTACAATCCAAATGAATGTACCGGCGTAAATACTTACCACTATAATTTAGAAACAATAGAATTTGTAGATTTTCTTCTATTTTTGCACTAAAAATTGTATATTGCTCTAAATGATTGTAAAATACATTATCAGTTAAAACCGTATTTTTGCTTGTCTTTGACAGTGCTTCAAATATTGGAAAAATTCTCTCTCTCAGTACAACTGACCGTTTAAGACAAAGCTTTAATCCCTAATCCAAAATAGTGGCAAATTCGTGAAATATACTTCAGTTTGGCGGCGAACAAAACAATTTAATCCCAACCATTTTACTATTTTGTCATTAATCGAATTTAGATATATCAATCACAAAATGAAATTGGGATTTTCCATTAAATTTTTTACTAATAAATTTAAAACACTGGAATGTAATTCAAGGCAAATCTAAAGATGGGTCAGTTATATAGCAGAAGTTGTTTGTAAAAATTACAGTTAAGGTGTAAAAAGCTGATTAAAAACATTTTGTTAATTACTTTTATAATTCAGATCATATATGTATATTTTACTTATTGAATAGCGATTCATGTGTAATAACCGTTTATTTACAGTTAAACATCGTCACCCGCGATTATTCGTTTAATTGAACCACAAAATATGCGAAGTTGATTATCTCTATCGTCACAACTTTGACGTAAAACAGCAATTAATTTGTTGCAGTATGTTGCAAATGTCGTCAAATTGAAATTTGACTATCAAAAACCTTAATGCATTAATTTCAGCTAAAATCTCGATACAATATCCCACATGAATACTCATTTACTAATTTAGGTTAACATGGGGGTTTATGAAAAAGTAATTGTAAAAAACACAAATCTCAAATTTTTACAATAAATGCTAGAAAGAATTGAAAAAAGGGATTAAAAATATTAGAACTTGAATTCTCAGCATTTGGATTGAATTAAATAAATCGCTACTTTTTTCCTAGATTTACTAGATGCAGTTAATAATACTATTAAGCTTAACATTATAAAAAAACTCTAAACATTATTTTTAACAGATGAGTTCAAATATGCTGCTTAAATATGCGCCCTGGTACAAGACCATATGGATAAACTCATTGAGATACAAAGAACAATCGAAAGGCAGATATTGTAGATAAAACTGTGGGATATAAAGAAAAAGCAAGGCAAGAATTCAGACGTGGAATAAAATCAAGGTCTTAAGCCGCGTTTACACGATGACAATTGGCGAGACAATTGTCATCACGTGTTTGCGGATTGTCGGAGGCCAGTCCAGTTGAACGAGAAGATGTTTATACGGGGCCAACTATTGCCATGGCAGTAGACAACTAAAACATGACCGACTGCTCGTCATCTGCGGTGTCCGGTGAGATAACTGGCAAAAACAAGACAGCACTACTGGCCTACACCGTTCACACGGCGCTAATTGTCGCGATAATTGAGATTTCGAGTGGTCGGGGGCTCACCTAGCGCAGCTCATTGTCCTCAGTCTACTCCCGGAGACAACTGAATTTTGGGCCAATTGTGAGGGCAGTTGGCAAAGTAATTGGTCTGAAGTGTTTAGACGAAGACAATAATTTCATGCCAGTCAGTTGTCTTCTGACAATTTCGTCTCGCCAATTGTCATCGTGAAAACGCGGCTTTTAGAGAGGACTGTAGTCTTGGTCTATACTGGTAAATAGATAAACCTTAGTTAATTACGCCTCTAGTGGGTATGGTGGATTAAGTAGCTCAGTTCTATCTGGATCAGTATCTGAAAATCTGGAGATGTTAGAGGTTGGAAATGCATGAGGACGTCCAGACATTGCGGTTTCAAAACAAGATTTCGAACTCTTACTAAATGTCATCAGCCAAGTTTCACTGAACACTCCGAAACTTAAAACTTGCGAGTCCTCAACAGTTTAGAATTAAAAACAGTCTCTTAATTAACTGGCTATTGGTTGTACCAGAACAGAGTAACCATTCAATGGGTGTCAGAGCCATACAGGAGTTGATGGAAACTCTTATTTCTGCAGTAATTTATAAATGTTAATAACTTTGTTTTTTGAATAATGACATGTAATATAACTGCTTAAAATTATGGCAATTGATGAGTTATTGAAGTGTGCTAGATCGACCACACAGTTTGTAAGTAGGCTCACTAAAAAGTTGGTGAAAAAACACAATTTAAAAAAACAGAACCTATGACAAATAGGAACAAAGATAGCATTGTTTTCTTAAAATAATATTTCCGTTGTTGATTGATTATAAGTGAAGAACTAGACTTGATGATCCAATTCATAGATGGCACATACAGAGAAGGTAAGTTATAACCTGCTAAAGTGATTGTACTCGTAAAATACCGCCACGTAAAAGTGGAGAGGAGAACTTTCCGAGCTCTGTTTTGTTATCATGGAATTTCAAATTGAAACGCGCTGGAAAAATTTGCAATATCTCACGTTCTATGGTACGCAGAACATTCATTTTTTTTTAACTGGAGTAGCTCGAGAAAATAATAAGAACTGCGCTACTTTCACCTCCCGGAAAAATAAATATATAAATTGTTTCCATAAAAAAGTTATTGAATTTACTATTATTCCGTAAGAAATATTTAAATTTTAATAATTAATGTATATTATATTAATATAAATTTAGAATATTATTTATAAATTATTATTACTCCAAATGTGTTTATTTAAATTAAACTGTACTCTTTTACTATTCTAACAAATACATTTTGATATTAAAAAGTTATTTCAAAAAATTAAAGACTGTTTTTCAAATAAGAAAGTATTGTTGGAAATTTAAAAAAAATGTATAGGGGGCGCGTGGAATCGACACTAAAAAACCTGGCCACGCCTATGGCTATTTCTCATATATCTTTTAGAACCTTCACAAATCTGTATAAGATCTTTTCAGCTGTTTTTTTTTCTTGACTGCCCTATAGAGTCGCATAAAAACTACGCTGAGCACAAAAATTAAACAAAGGTATAAACAACACATCAGACGCGTTAGGCTTTCACGGCCATCGTCTAACTTGTTATACCCTTGGCTTGTATGCTGACTCCATTACCCTCTTCTCTAGATGCTCCATGAAAAGGTTGGCTACGACAGGGCTTAGAGGGCTTTCCATTGCTACTCCATCTACCTGTCCATAAATCTGGTCTTCCCATGAAAAGTAGGTGGTAGTGAGGCAAATACGGTATAATTCCACCATATCCTTGGAAACTAGTCCCTCAATTAAATTCAGAACGTCTTCTAGTGGAACTCTGTAAATAGGGAAACAACATCAAAGCTAACAAGAATGTCACGATCCTGTAAAGTTATTCCTTTGATCTTCTCGATGAAATGGGCGGAGTCTTTTACAAAGGCATCGTTTTTTCCTATGTGTGGTTGTAAATTATCGGCCAGATATTTAGCAAGGCTGTAAGACGAAGACCATATGGAGTTCACAATAGGGCGTAGAGGTACATCGTCTTTGTGTATTTTCGGTAAGCCATACAAGCGTGGTGGGACTGCTTCGCTTTTTTTAAGTCTTTTATTTACCGCAGGATCTAGAAGATTTTGTATTTTCGTTTTGTAGTTGGTTGTCTTCATTACGGCGGTGGCGTTTCCCTTGTCTGCTGGTAAAATTACAACGTCTTTGTCTGCGTTTAACAATTTTATGGCACGGATAATGGATTTGTCCGTTAACATCTGATGTGTAACATCTCCAGAAGATGCTAACCCCCTAGTGTTGGCAAAACGTCGAGAACTAATCTCAGAAGACAACGGCCTAACAGCCCGAACAAACAGCTTAACAAGTTAGACGATGGCCGTGAAAGCCTAACGCATTTTATCAGTCGCCTCTACGGGGAGGAGGTAACTACATACTACAGTTTTGTCTACGGAAGAAGAAAGCTCAACTTCTTGCGTCGTTAGCTTTTCTATCACGATATCGAGACAACGTGGTACTACCGAACTTCTTACGAACAAATCGATCCATCAGAACAAGTCAAGCCAATAGAATATATGCAAAATATATGCCAATACAATATATGGAAAATAAACTAGAAAGGAACACTGAAAAACAAATACGAACGTTTAATCAAACATAAGGAGGTAGAATCAAAACAAAACACAGAAAGGACAGTGGACAACCTTTCAGATAAGGTTTTAACTTCAGCCGAAACATCATTGCTAGCCAAAGGGGGAAATTTTGCGATTGCACCTAAAGTTATACCCAAAGAAGATCATCGCTAATATCGAGTCTGCGATTCGCAACTTACCAATCGAAAAAGCTGAAGAAATAAGAACAGAATCAGCGAGAATTTTGCATAAAGCTAAGACACCGAAAAATAACCTGGGTCAGTAAAAAGTAAATAGATGAGCCCTTATAGCTGGTGGACAAGAAGTTACATTCAAAAGGAAATAAAAAGTAGACAACCCCACGAATGGGACTGAAACGGTGGGATGCGAGAAGCAAAAATATTAAAGTTAGCATAACTGCCTATATAAATAAAAAGCATATCCACTGTTTAACTTTAACCAGTAAGATACCAGTTTATCTTTGTTTTTCTGCATCCGAATCATAAAAATTTAAAATAAAAACAATATTTATCACTGTTGTTTGGCATTGATTGAAAGAGACAGCTCATAGTAAAGCTATGCGCGATATGGTTTTAGATTAGCGATGCGTGGGTGTTCTCCCAGCACAGAGTATACACTGCACGTCTTTTGAATTAGATATTTTAATTATCCCAGTATATTTTGTTTCAAAATATTATTTTCGTTATTTGGTTGTACAGAATCTTCTTCTTCTTGTAGTGCCTATCCATTTCGGACGTTGGCGACCATCATGGCAATTTGTATTTTGCAAACTGCGGTTCTGAAAATATTTGTGATTGTTGTGTCTAGTTCTGTACCACCACTATTATAGGCTTTCTCTCGAAAAATTTGCCGTCATAATGGCCTTTTTGCAACATGGTAATTGTACTCAACAAAAAAGTTCGACTTTTCTGAAGGTCTGAACAGTCAGGCATCATTTCCGGGAAATTAAAGTGGTTCACGGCACAGAAGTGGTCGTGAACGAGCTACATCCAAAAGACAGAATCATTCATTTTAATATTATGGGTTATCGGATTCTAGGCTTTAGACACATAGTGACATTCACATAAGTTAGTCGACCATTCCGAGAAGATTGCACGAAAGTGATTGTACAATCAGAGGGCTTACATGACATCCCCAGTTAACCCATTTCTTCTCATTGGTGCGTTTTCGAACCACTTACTTTGGATTTTTTTTTAACATCATTTCGAAATATCACATTTTGTCAGCATTTTTGGTTTCTTGTTATTTTCTAACAATAAAAAATTGCAGCCTAATTGCATTTAACGTTTTATGTAAAGCCTTAATGAAAAAGAAAAAATGAGTCATAATTTCATGGTGGTTTACAGCAGAATGAGAATATTATTCTTTCCTATTTTGTGACAATCATAATCTAAAATAATGACACATTGTATACAGGTACATAATCTTTGGTTTCCTCTAATTCCAATTTACATTTACTGCACTACTGAGAAGAACCGTGTACCTGATGCGGGTTTACCGGAAGGTCTGCAAACCCTTTCGTTTTCGGAAATAATAATCTTCACTAATCTGGTTTTTGTTACATTATAGACTCATTTATGATCCTCTTAAGTGGTTCTGGAATTTTAGATAAATTTTGTGGAATTTTTAATTGAACCGAGGACGAACCTTTTGTCAATGTATAAATAAATAAATATCGTTAAGCCCCATCTAAATAAATTCTCTGCTTCTCTTCTTTTATAAAAAATTTAAATATCCTTAACGAAAATATCGTAGAAGCTATTCGAGAGGCTCAAGTAAAATGCTGTCCTAAAAGACGCCAAAACGAAAAAATAACCATTGAAAAAAAGCAACTAATGGAAACTAGAAGAGAAATCAAAGGAAACGAAAGCATTGACGAAGAAAAACTACGAAAAATAAATAGAATAGAAGAGAATAAAAGTCTGAAAGTCCTGAGAAGACGGCTAAACAATGGAAAATATAAACTACACAAACTAAAGAATAAAGGAGTCCCCATATCAAATAGAGAAGAACTACTACACATAGTTGAAGACTTCTATCAAGAACTATACACAAGTCAAAGAGAAGACGAAACGAACTTGGAAGCCGCCGCATCAAGCAAAATCATCAACCAGGGTTCAGAGCTCATGCCAGAGATCATACTAAGCGAAATCCAAGACGCAATGAAAAAGATGAAAAACAACAAAGCACCAGGAGAAGATGGAGTCGTAATAGAGGCTATAAAGATGGGCGGACGTGCCCTTCTCAACCAAATAAAAATTTTGTTTAACCTTTCTCTAACAGATTGTTGCATACCGGAAACATGGAACAATGCAGTAACAATTTTACTACATAAGAAAGGAGACAAGGCGCACCTAGAAAACTATAGACCAAACAGCTTATTGAACCACATCTATAAAATGTTTACCCGAATAATTACGACAAGACTAGAGAAAAAGTTAGATTTCTACCAGCCCCGAGAAGTAGCTGGCTTCCGCTCAAAATTCGGAACAAACGATCACCTACAAACAGTAAAAACCTTAATAGAAAAATCGATAGTATATAACAGATCACTGGTACTTATCTTCGTAGACTTTCACAAAGCCTTCGATACCGTGGAATTAAACAGCATTATAACTGCTCTGAACAATAGTAGAGACTACCGGCTTACAAAGTTAGTACAAACATTGTACCAAAACGCCACAATGCGTGTAAAACTACATGATACCACCAGAGAAATTCATATAAAGCGACGTGTGAGACAGGGCGACACTGTCTCACCTAAATTATTTATAACGGTCCTCGAATAAGCTAAAATGGGAAAATAGAGAAATAAAAATAGACGGGAAATTCTCAATCATCTGCTTTTTGCCGACGATATAGTACTTATTACCGAAGATCTGCGTGAAGCACAACAAATGCTACAAGAATTAGAAAATGTATCTTAAACAATAGGTCTAAAAATGAACATCAGTAAGATCAAATTTATGACAAAATTGGTTCCCAGTGAACACCAACCATCCAAAATCAAATGGTAGAATTCACAGAAAAGTACATATATCTCGGTCATGAAATCATACTAAGCAAGGATAATCAGACCTGTGAATTTCAACGACGAATAACACTTGCTTGGGCGGCGTATGGTTCACTAAGAGATATCTTTAAGAGCAACATCTCGATAGCTATGAAACGGAAGACATTTGACCAATGCGTTCTTCCTATTATGACATACGGAGCAGAAACTCTCACTCTCACAAAAACAACAGCACTAAAAATGCGACACAGAGCCCATCTTGGCGGCATATGTTATTGCTAATTAATTGCTGTTATTTGTATATTGGACAATCCTCAAAAACTACCCCATTATCCCCTAGTGCAAAACTCATCCCTGAAAAAATCAAGATATCGGCCAAAAACGACGAAACTAGAAAAGTGAACCTCACGGAATTATTTGCTAATTTATTGTTAAAGTTTTACGCTAAGAAACAATATATTATTGCTGTATCTGTTTCCGAGAAACAATGGTTATGCTAACTTTACGGTAAAGCTAGCATAGCTATAGCTATATCTCAGTAACGAAAAGGGTTACAGGTTTTTGAAAAAGAGTGAAATATACTATAATCTATGTTAGTTATTATCTAAGTGGTCACACACATTTATCCACACAAACTATAGGGAATCCTAGGTATACGTGTATATAAACTCAATCACTGAACATACGCCTTACTTCTGCCGAGCTTGAGACGCTACTTGAGATATGCTAACTTTACCGACAGCGTAGAATCATTGTAAGTTAATTTTTTTCTGACTTGTTATTGCAAAAAAAAGTTGTTTGGGATAAACAAATTAAATAACTTTTAAATTAATTACTATTTAACTGGGAATAATTATAATAAAAAATAATAATAAAACTTTTAAATTAATTGATGAATCACTCTGAAGTTTTAACCACATTTTTAACACTATTTTAAATGCAATATCAAGGTAGATTTATTTTTTACAATAGTTATTAACATTTATTGAAAATTGCTCTGATCTAGCTCCTTAACGCACAGAGGGTAAGCCTATGCGGATGATCTAGTACCTAATTATAGTAAGAGGAACGGAAATGTTCTATCCAGCACACTCCATCGAACATTAAATATCCTTTACTAGGTAGTGCGACAAGGAAAAACTCAAGTCAAGCCTAGCAAATTAGTGGTAGTCAGTTTCTCAACAAGACGACACCTAGATAACATCTAGATACCCGCTTTGTATGGAGAAACTATCAAAGAGGCGAATGAGGTCAAATAACCAGGAGTGTTACTAAATAAGTGACTTACATGGAACGTCCATCTGGAAAGAATATCAAACAAAGTGAAGGACTTTCTCTTTGGACATGTAGAAAATCATGGTATGATGATTCCCTACATCAAAAAATGTACTGGCTGTATATGACTGTAGTCAGACCTATGACACCAGTATGTAGTCAACAAATGATCACCAGAGAGAACCTGAATAAGCTTCAACGACAAGCATGTTTAATCATAACAGCAGCGATGTCGACTACTCCAACCACCTCCATGGAGGTCATACTTGATCTCCTTCTATTACACATATGGATGAAGAAGAAAGCGTAGATAGAAGTATACAGAAGGCGGATAAGAGTCATCGGAAGCAGGGTGAAAGGATACCGGGATTAAATCTGGAAAGACAATAAAAAATCATCCAGAGTTGGAAATGATACCAGATGCAGCAAACTAAATATAATTTCGAAAAGCTGTTCACCGTCGTCATTCCAGGAAGAGGCAGATCAATTCTGATATAAAGGTGGGTCTAAAACAGATGAAGGAGGTGGAGCTGGAGTATACGGAGGGAAACCAGGGCTCAGTCTTAGAGAAAAAGCCTAGGTAAGCACTCCACTGTCTTCCATACAGGATTTTATTCTATAGAGATGTGCCAGCATGTGCATGTGCAATCGAATTGACTCCAAGTTAGTTTGGAACTACCTTCAGAATCTGATTCTGATCGGAAAAAGTAACAAAATAAGTTTAGTCTGGGTGTCTAGACATACTGGTATTGAAGGGAACGAAAAAGCTGACCTACTGATCAGAGGAGCAAAATAAACATTCATAGGCCCAGAACATGCCTAAAATGACAGAAAACAAAACAGAAAACCTAAGTAAAACAAACATGAGCCTATCAATACAGAAGGAAGAAGCTTTTAAATGAACAGTAAGACAACATTTAAGAGGTCAGATGTAGAATTGCGTAGGCGACATAGTCCTTTCCGAAATTGAAAACTATATTCACAAGGACAAGACGTGATATGGGGATTTCACTACGATGGCATGTTTTCAGTATTCTTTTATAAAGCTAAAAACTGTAAGAATGCTAAACATTCCTCATACAGGATTTCATGGTTCAAGAATCTGCGTCAGTGGTGCGGAGTTAGCATTACATCATTTTCAGAGCAGAAGTAGATAAAATGAAGATCATACAATTGCTTGTCAACGTCCTAGGAGAACATGACACTTGAACAAGTACTTCCAAACTGATGAAAAAAAAAACGGAAGTACAAATTGCACGGAGAATTGCACAATTGTTCAAAAAACAGATCGTGGTAAGAAAATTTTGGAAACGTATGAAAAATTGGTATATAAAAGAAATTTAATCATCCAAAAAGAGCAATAATAAAGTATGACTAGAACGACACAATATAAAATAGTCTGACGATAAATCTCACCAAAAGAAATGATTATAGATTGACAAAGATGTTTACAAAATACAGATTGATACTGGAGAAGGGTTAGGTCTTAGCAGACTACAGAATGTACAAAAAACACGGTTTAACAAATACAAGGAAAATATGTCAGAGAAAACAAAACAACGAGGTAATTATACTTCACTTTCAACAATCAAATTGTTATGTCTATTTCTTAATTTCCACGTGAATGTATTACTGAAGTATATTGTTGACATTTACATTTTTTGTTCAGCTCCAGTTGACATAATTAAAATGACCACATCTGTAGAACTACAGAAAATGAAATAAAAAAAATTACTAAAAAAAGTTGATGGTTGAAGAAAAGATAACTCACAGAAAATAAAACGTATCAAATTATACAATGAAATAATTAGATGTCAGTTTCAGCAATGAAATTTTTCTCTTTCTTGATCTCAACGAAAATATATTACTGAGATACTTGGCCAATAGTTGCATTTTTCTAGAATCTAGCTGGAATTTTCATATTGCAAGAGCAAATAAAATAAATACGTACTTACAACTACATACAAGATATTCCCTATTACTGTAAGTCACAATCCAACTAAAAACTTAATAGATAAACATCACACTTCACTTTAAAAATAATGTATTTAAAACCACCCAGAACATTTCAATAACAGGTATGATCCCCTTCGACAGAAATCGCAAAGAACCGTCACTGTCGGTCAATCAAAAATGTTTTAAAAGTCGCGCAAACATTGATCAACAGATCGTCAGTTCCCAAAATTTCACTTTTAGCGGGCACGTACACCGGCACGTCTATTCACCCGTATGCAACTTCTTGGTTTAGAGGTTCAGCCAAGAATAAACGATCAAACGAAACTCATGGTACAATGAATACACAAGGTATGATACATAATGTTCCAAAATCGGTTCGCTTTCGCGCATGACGTAGTCAAGATCGCTTATTCCCGCAACATTTGAATGTACAACTTGTAGTTGTATAGGAAAGACTTTTAATTTTAAGTTTTTTTATATAATTTGGCTAATTTAATTATAGTAATTATAAAGAGATGATAAAATTATGTTATTATAATATTTATCCTTTATAAAACATAGATATCCTTTATAAGACAAGTTTTAATTATCTTTTATTACACGTAGGTACAGGTTAATTAACTTATAGGTACTCCAGAGTTCGATATTTCAGATGTTTAAAAAGATACAGAAAAGTGGTAATGGAGGTATACAAAATTTGTACGTATATATACCTACTGAACTAAACACAAAATCAAAATAAATAATAACAAAGTCAACTTTATTTGTTTATTTATATCGAATGAGCTAGCTGGCCATCGAATATGAGTGTAATGAGGGCACACAATATTGCACAACATTTAAAATGACATTTTTGTAATATTTACACATAAAATTATCTTGGTATTTTTTATAATAATGATAACATTGTATATTTTAACAATGATAACATGATTTAACAAAGAAAAATATGTTATTTTGGAAGATGCTAAATTGATTTCCTCCGAAACAGTTCTTATTGCAAATTGCATAGCAGGCTGAGGCTAGTTTCTTACTTAACAAATCGATATGAAAAAACCATTTAAGGTTTCATGACTAATAATTAATAAAAATAAAGATTTAGACTTACGTCGTTGACCTAGAAGTAGTAAGAAGCTGCTCAACATACTTTTTGGACTCTCTGTGTTCGCCTCCTTGTACGCGTTTCTTTTGGTTGGTTAAAAGGGTAGCCGATGTTGATTTAGGCAAATAAAGACTAGGTACTGCCTCAGGTTTGAGTTTTAGACCCTTTTTAGAAACGTAATTTAAAAGTTCCTGTTGTAGATTTCTTTGGTAATCTTCAGTTTTAAAATGTGTATAACAAATTCTTGCAGTATTACAATTAAAATTATCCTATCTACAACAAGATATAATCCACAGTTTTCTGGTCACGCTATCTTTAGGAAATGTATGAAACTTAAAGATTTTATCTTCATTGTCACTATTGCAACAAGCAATTGCACAGCGTACTTTGAAAAAGGTACAAAACCAGATATACAATGGCAAATAAAAACTTTCAGTTTTACAAAAAAATACTATACAGTATAAATAAATAGTAACTAAACACCATTTGTATAAAGACACATATATAAGCATATATCTAAATTATTTTTCTATTATAAAATAGATGACTCAGTCAGTATTGAGATACTTTAAAATATATTTATTATCTTATACCTTACAATTTGCAATAGTCACCATTAATAACCGATAATATTGTTGAACTTTTGTTTTTGTACAAGCTTTCTGTCTTGCCGGTGTAAAGTCGTCTGAAGTCGATATTTATTGTGTTTTGCGTTTGAACTAATTTGTGTCTTATTTTCATATTATTATATTGTTTGATAAGTAAATTTTGCATATAATAATCGGTAGGTTATAGTAATGTGTATATTTTTTATTTTACTAAATTTCATTATAACTCATCTAAAATACCATATTGAATTGTAAAACAGATTTTTCTCTATTGTACTATATTTTGTTTTTATTTCAGTAAAACTGCTTGGAAGTGAGTGACAGTGAATCAGAATAAGCAAATCTACTACTATTTACCTATTCACAGTATTTCCTCTGCAGAAAATTTTTAAATTTCAAGGGATTTGCATACAAAAAGAGTACTTATATTATTAGTATATGTATGAAAACAAAAATAAATATTTCGCCTGAATCTCTAGGAGAAGTAAAGGTTTTAGGCTACTGAAAATATATTTTTTATTCAATTATAACCAAAACATTTAAAAAAAAATTAGATCACTTTTTAACCATAATTTCAAAATTAATGTGTACGTTAAGCTGTAATAATGGGTTCGAGGTGGTTCAGGCGATCTTAGCTACGTCACACTCCTGGACCAGCTGTCAAATGTCATGCGCAATATCATACCTTGTGTATTCATTGTACCATGAACGAAACTGTATACAGTACAGGCTACACAGCAAATCATGAAGACACAATTACACTGAATTAAAAATGCGCAAGCTCGGGGTTGAGAAAATCGGCCCAAGTAGTAACGAATATTATGTTGATGGTAGCAAGGCGACAATTAGGTGCATTAATATGATTTTTATTATTAATCATTTAATATGTGACAATTAAGCTGTTTCAGGAGTATTTTAAGGGAAGCTTTTGTTATTTACCGTTTTTTTTATTAATAATCCAGGTTTTAATTTTTTAAATGAACAAAAGAAGGATAATTTCTATTTCTCTAAAAGTGAGTTCACAATATTAATATTTGAATAACACAAATTATTATTACCTATTATTCATCAAACCAATTCTTCTCTGCTTCCATTAGGCATTATTCTGTAAAAATTTTAACATTTGCTATAGTTATCGCCTCTTTTGTAGTTTTCCACTTCTTGTTTTTCTTCTTCTAATATTCCAACTTGCGTCTCTTTAGTATATTGACCAATTGTGTTGTTTGGTTCAGGCGTTTAAGGATCTCCTTAGTTCTAACTCTGCCGACCCAGCATATAAACCCCTCCCCCAGGGCATAAAAAGTAAAAAATATATAAAGAATAGTAGGAAAATGTAACTTGTCTTTCACACACAATACAAAAAATCCAAAACGCTAATTGAATAATTAAATTACCACTTTAAATATGTAGAACACAATAATTATTGTATAAATACACAATAATTAATAATATTTTTCATTATATTTAGATACCTAATAGAGCCTAATAGAGCTTATGAAAAAAGTTGACAGAACGAGTCTGTTGCGAGTAGCATGCGCCTACAGGACTATATCTGCGGCAGCCTTGTGGACTATCACGGGTTGTGTTCCTCTGCATGTGTTAGCAGTAGAAAAGAGACATCTCTATGAGAGAAGAGAGCATTTGACAACAGCTATAAAAAAAAAGAAAAAAGGGAAAGATCAATGGAAAGATGGCAAGAAGAGTGGAACAACAAGAAAGATGTTGCCCAGTGGACCAAGATGCTGATCCCGAGCCTAAGGGACTGCATAGATTGTCTGTTCAGGGCGTATCTTCATAGGTTCAAAAAGACAGATACAGATAAATGCCTATACTGCGAATATTCCGACATTGTTACTCGCACAATACTGGAGTGTAATAGATGTACAGTGGAGAGAAACAGAATGTATAAGAAATAGGTATGAACAATGTGACTGTAAGAGATATATCTTAAAGATGACGGGAAGTACGGAGGGATAAAATAGAGAAACACCAATCGGGCCAACGACAGAGATAAGATCTAATTGCTATTTTAATGGGAATCAGCCGCAATTATTGAAGGTTAAAATAAGTTTATTGACGTTTGAACCTTTGATATTTGATCTTGCACTGATAACTTGTTTATAGTCCAACAATTAATAGAAAAAAGAATAGCGGTTGATACCGAAGTACATCTAGCCTTCATCGACCTAGAGGCGTATGATACAGTTCCAAGACTTAAATTGTGGCAAGCTTTACAACAACTCGACATTAGTCCATACCTTTTAGGAATAATCACAGAAGTATACAGGGAAATAGACTATCAGAGCCAATAAAAGTAACTAAAGGACTAAAACAAGAATCGTAATCCCCATAGGAAATGACGTACTCTTCTCCCTGAACTTTACGGATAACCAAGTCGTCCTAGCTCAAGATTCTTATAATCTAGAATTTATGATAAAGCGTCTCTACAGAGAATATGTAAAATGGGGGTTACAAGTCAGCATGAAGAAAACAGAATATTTAGTTATCAATTCAGATGTAAGGTTTGAAGTGTTGATAGAGGAGGACGCGGAAATCAAACAAGTGGAAAAATTTTAATGTTTAGGTGCATTCATTGCTAAGAACGGCTTGGGAGAAACCGAAATTAAACACCGAATTAATCAGGGACGTAAAGTTGTAGGATGTCTGAACTCCTTATGGTAGGATCGCAACATTTCCAAAAGGAACAAAAAAAGAATACGGCAAACCATGGTTGAATCAGTTCTTTGTTATGACTCTGAAGTATGGACAATTAATGCAGTGTAGACCTGAAGAGAAGATTGTTGGCAGTTGAAATGGATTATTTGAGAAGAAGTGCTAGAACATCAAGGCAGGAAAGGAAGACCAACGAATCTATAAGAAATAACATGAATGCTACAGAAACGGTCATTGACAGAATAGAAAGAACAGGTTCAAAATGGTTTGGACACCTATTGAGATTGCCTGACGAATGTTGGCACCAAAAACTTCACAAATTGAAGCACCCTGAAAGAAGAAAAAGAGGTAGACCGCGACGCTCATGGAATGAAGGAATTAGAAGAGCGATGGAATCAAGAGGTTTGGAGGAGAAGCATGCCTTGGACCGGGAGGATTGGCGGAGGGCGGAGGAGAACGGGAATACGACGATAGCCGTTTCCAAAATGTATTGTTTTTACAAGTTGGATTAATGTCAAACGTCAATAAACTTATATTAACCTTCAATTGTAGCTTATTCCCATTAAAGTAGTAATTACCTTAAAATGCCACAAGAAAATAGCTCCAGAACAATAGATAAGATCTAGATAAGAGAAGGGAGTGTTCCAAATATGTCGTCAGCCTTACAGCGGCCCCCCCACTTTCGGAGTACGGTACGTGCGACAGTCAGCTGCGCACAAGTAAAAGAGGGTGGTTTTAGTTGGTAGATAGGATAATAGATACCTGAATTTTTGGCACTGCTATCTTTAGTACTTTAAATTAAACTAAAACCCAAATTTTAGGGACTCAAAATGGAGGTAGCATAAAAAAATTTCAAAACCCCTCCCCATCAGACAAATTCTGGGTGCGCCACTGGTTATAGATACCTGTAGCAAAGAGTGTCATACATTTTTTTCTCGAATAAGACCAAGTTTATGTGCACAAGGAATCTAGACATATCAATAGAAAAACCATGATTATTAAATATTTTACAATACAGGATAAATATCGAGAAAAGTAATGTTTAGACATACATAGATTAGAAATCCATAAATTATATACATGCAACATGTTTACCAGACTGACGAAGCTATTTTGAATTTGGCCGATTTGTCACGTTCCTTTAATTAAAAAATCCGATAAATACACTGGTGATTCATGCTCTTTCGCTCTAATCGGTAGTTATGTTTTGCAGAAGCTGCAGAACCATAAATAAAACTGTTGGAGTCAATATCTGTTATGTGGGAAATGTCTCGATTTTGGTTCGACACCCTTTTTGCACATTTAGCCTTGACAACCCAGTGGTGCCAAATTAGAGAAGTTTATTGAAGATTCCTGTCGGAGTTTTATTAAATAATATATATATATATATATATATATATATATATATATATATATATATATATATCAAACAAGATCAAACAGAGAAATAAAAAATTTAGTAACTAAAGCAAAAAATATTTCCTGGGAAAGTAAATGCGAAGAACTCAACAAATATATAGGGTCAACAAGATCAAGAGAAGCATGGAAAACGGTAAAAAATCTGAGAACAAACAGAAAAGAAACGAGTAGAATAGATTTAATAGAAGAAAGATCTTGGATCGAACACTACTCACAACTTTTGACTGAAACAAGACCTCAATTCACGAACATCAGTACAACATATGAACTGGAATTCAGTGAAGACGAAATAACAGTACAGGAAGTCGAGAATGCAATACAAACTCTAAAAAATCGGAAGTCATGCGGACCACAAGGTATACCAAATGAATTATTAAAACATAGCCCACAAGTATTACGGGAATTACTGGCGTCTGTCTTCACCTTATTCTATAATGGACACGACTTACCACCGGAGTGGACAAAAGCACATATTCACAACATCTACAAAAAAGGAGATAGAAAGAATTGTTCAAACTACAGGGGGCTAAGTGTCAGAAATTCACTCTCAAGACTGTGTGGAAAAATAATAAAAAACAAACAAAATTGAAAAAGAGATGACAGATGTTGAAGAACAGAATGGCTTTCGTGCGGGCAGATCCTGTATGGACAGTATATTCTCTCTAAAGCAAGTTATCGAGAAAAGATTAGCCCACAACCTTTCAACTCATATAGTCTTTATAGATCTGACAAAGGCATACGATAGTGTACCACTTTCAATGCTTTGGGTAACAATGGAAAAACAAGGAATAAGCAAAAAAATATACAAGTAGTACAACAGCTCTACAAAAATATGACGGCAAACATTAAAACTGGAAATATATTAACTAGAGAAATTCCTATTAGTAAGGAACTAAAGCAAGGCTGCTGCATAGCACCTACACTCTTCAAAATATATCTAAATGAGGCACTCTCAGTGTGGAGAAGAAAGTGCTGCAATATGGGCACCCCAATCGGAGATGATAGATTGTACACGATACACTTCGCTGACGACCGAGCCATTCTAGCTGAAGACGAGAGTGATGTAGGCTACATGCTTAGAAAACTGTAAGATGAGTATACCAAATGGGGCCTCACAATTAATATACAAAAAAATCGGTTGCCTGTAAAGTCGGTTTTACGGGCGAAGATTTTACGTGACAACGTCTTTTTCTCGGTAGAATATTTATTGATATGAATATTATTAAATTGTACAATAGTTGTTTGCAGTTGAAACGCGCTGTTTCTTCTCAATCGACTGAATTACGATTGATTGCAGAGTGATTTAAACTAATAATTTACTTACTATCAACATTTGTCAATAGTATGACATAACCTATAAACTCAGTTTCTCAACTTTTGTGTCAATCTAACAATTAATCAATCAATCATAGTTTACGATAATGAAATATTAGTGTACAATTATTTACCTTTATTGTTGTAGTTGTTGTAAATGACAACAACTCATTGGGAGAGAAACGCAAGGCATTCGCCGGTCCAGCGGGCCTCTCTCTCGTTCGGTGATTCATCGTGACAGACGTGAGCGGGCGTTACACTTTTTCATGAGTGACTCCGAGCCACAACCTAATTTAAGACGTTGTCACGTCAAAACTGAGTACTTAGTTGTAGGAGAAAAACCAGAAAGCCTACAAATCGAAACGGGAACTATAAAACCAAAAGACAATTTTAAATACTTGGGAGTCCAAATAACATCAAAAGCAGGAAGTAGCAAAGAAATACACTCCAGGATTGGCCAAGCAAGATCAGCCATCAGACAGCTACACGGACTATTATGGAAAAAAAAATAACAAAAGAAAATAAAAGAAGAATTTATAAAACAATAATAGAAAGTATTGACACCATCGAAGCCAAAAGACTTAACTGGTATGGACACCTTCAGAGAATGCCTGAAAATAGATGGCCAAAAAAAATAGAAGAATGGACTCCGCCAACTAGAAGAAAACGAGGTAGACCAAGACGATCCTGGACAGACGATGTCGACGATGCAATGACCGCCAGAGATCTAACAACTGAAGATTGCTTCGACAGAAAACGCTGGAAATTAGGATGCGAGAAGCGGCGCCAGCTGTAGAAGACTCGCTTGTTATATAATATATATATATATATATATATATATATATATATATATATATATATATACTTTAAATAAGTTAAGTTTAATGTTTTGTGAATTTCAAAATTTAATGGATTAACCTCATGTTGTAAGTTTTTGTGCTAGTTTTATACAATGTTTTTAATTCTAATTTCATTATATTTACTGATAAAATAATTGTAACCATATTTTAGCATATCCTGAAGAAGCGAATGAATTTTGCGAAAGCTTGATAAAAGAACAAAGAGTTTTTTTACTTATCCTGCCCTATACTGCAACCTCAAAATAGAACTTCAGTTTGCATAACGTGTCAATCAATAATACCTAACTAATTATATATATATATATATATATATATATATATATATATATATATATATATATATATATATATATATACATTGATATAGATTCGAGATTGACGAAACCTCAATTCAGTTATTCTTGTATTATCAATAATTACTGCTGAAAGACGTACTATTAAAATTCTTTTTAAATTGTATACCTGTATCACAGTCTTTTTTTTGTACATTTCTGAACAAAATATCGCGCAAAAGAAATATACGGTTATTAAAAATAGTCTTCACGAAAATAAATAATGAACACCTTCGGGGTATTATACACAAAATTAAAACCATCGCAGTCTTTTAAATTTGTGTATCTTTACGACGAGACGTTTCGCAGGTATCAGAACCAATCAATACCGCTGCCCGCTTTATTTCTCTAGCTGTTTTTCAATTTTTTAGTAACGTATTAGACCGACGGATTTTATAGGAAGTTATCATAGAAGAAGAATAACAATAATACAGAAAATATCGAGATTTGAAGGTATCTGGATGTTTATCATCATACCACGGAAATCTCCAACTACTTCTCGAGGAAAAACTGATGTGGCACGAACTTCTAAGTGGACTACATTTATCGAAATACCCCTTTTAGAAAATTTTAAAAATTAGCAAACCTGCAATTTCATCCCCACAAGATTGTGACAGTGGAAGTTACAAAATTGCTACATCATAAAAGCTACAAAAGCTCTGTATAAAGAAAATAAAGTGTTCATTAAAACGGGAACAAGAATCATAGGAGACTTTACCACAACAAAAGGGCTCCTGCAGGGTTGTTCCACATCTCCAACCCCATTCAAAATATACTTAGAGAAAGCCTTGACTACATGGAAAAGAAAATGCGAAGGCATGGGAGTACCGGTACGGAACGAATACCTATATACGTTAAGCTTTGCAGACGATCAAGTAGTGATTGCACAAGACCAAGACGACCTCAGCTACACGATGAAGAAACTACAAGAAGAATATACCAAGGCTGGCCTAGATATTAACCTCGCGAAAACAGAGTACCTATCTACAAGTGAAGAAGACATAGAAGATCTACAGATTGATGACAATGTAACAATCAAAGGAAAGGATAAATTCAAATACTTGGGGTTTATAATCACGAAAAAGGCAACAACAGAGGAAGAAATTACACAAAGATTAGGACAAACAAGAACAGCAATCCGACAACTTAACTCAGTATGGTGGGATAGACAACTAAATATGAAGACAAAAACACAGATTTATAAAACATTAGTGCGAAGTATTATGACATATGGGACTGAAAATTGGATCATAAACAAGAAAAACAGCAGTAAGATAGTAGCAACAGATATGGAATGCCTGCGAAGATGCTGCAGAGTAACAAGAATGGATAGGAGAAGTAATTACGAAATAAAGCAAAGAACATCAATAGAAACAGACATACTAACATATATAGAACAAAAAAGACTAAAGTGGTATGGACATGTAAGAAGAACTAGCGATAGCAGATGGATAAAGAGAATAACCGAATGTAGCCCCATAGGAAAGAGGAAAAAAGGACGACCCCGAAAATCCTGGACGAACGAAGTAGACGACGCCATGAGTAAGAGAGGCCTACGATGGAGAATGGGACAACAGAAAGAAATGAAAACGGTTGAGCGAGGGAAGGCAGTGAATATATATATATATATATATATATATATATATATATATATATATATATATATATATATATATATATATATACAAAATTGCTCTAATGGGGATCAAGATGGCAGTGACTCCATCAAGAATTACCTGTACTGATAATAAGTAAAGGACTCAGGGTGTAGCATTGCGTAATTCTGAATTCCTAACCAGCCGCCGATAGAGGACTACAATGTGAATCCCCGAATCAACACGGAGCCCGAGATATAATCGAACCGTCTGCACTGGAATTACCAACTCTATTGTACTAGTTAGTAGATAGACAAGATTACTTTGAGCTCATTCCCTAAATCGCAACCTCTGAATCATCGAACCTTGTTTCATTCCCTTTTCAACCCCCGGTCTTAACTACCAAACGGCTTAACGTATTGGAGCATGCCAAAAGGGCATTGCATTATATCTTAATTTTTGTTGGTCCGATTATGACGTAAGAGGGTTCGTTGTAAAGGGGGGAGGATGAGGAATACAAAGATAAAAAAATATGGCGGCCATTGCTAAAGAGACACTATATCGTATCTTTGCTGTTATTGGTCCGATCGTGACATAAGAGACGTCATATGAACGAGGATTGGACGAAGATGAATTTTTAATAGAAAAAACAAACATGACGGAATTAGCAAAAGGACATTGCATCATATCTCTGCTGTTATTAATCCAATTTTGATGTTTGGGAAGTCATGCAACCGCGTATGTCGTTGGGGCAACGTCCACCGATAGAAATGTGTCTGCTGTGCAACATCCACTGTTAGACTTGGACCTCCAGCAGCATGATTGTTGATTATGAAGAGTCACTAGGCAATATATGTACAGTGTGGCATGTGAAACACATGGCCATTCTCATCTTGCGTGCTGTTGCTAGGAGATGGAATTATAGGATGCCAAAGCGGCCTTATACATAACATATTCTTAAAGTGGACATCACAGCGTAATTTGCCATCCAAAATCCTTTAATTTGAGGGGTCGCATGGTAAGATTTCTCCAATTCATACCAATTATATAAGATATATACCAAAGAGGCCTTATAGATAACATAACCGAATTTGAAATGCCTATCTATTGTTATTGACGATAAAAAAAAACCATTGGCATAGAAAAATCTATTATCGCATTTTAATCTGTAGCAAATCCTAATTCGCTCAATTTTGCACCAAGTGCTCCGTACAGTATACCATTAGAAAGGTCTTTGCATGTATATTACGAAAACTACCGACCAAATACTATATGATCATTATTTATGTGAAAAAACAACATAAAACGAACCAACATCAAATTCTTAATACTCTTGTTCTTACGAACAATTTGGTACTCTACGCATGGCCATATCTATATAAAATTTAGCTAGAAATGAGAAACTAACCACACCCAGAACGTCCACATTAGGAATTGACAAAATTATCAAAATCGAAGAATTAAAAATTATGGCATTTTAACGCTATCCTTGTACACAGACATAAAATTATTAAAATTATATGCTATATGCTATAAACTACATTTATAGCATAGACCAAATTATCGAAATATTAAAATTCTTATGCAATTGATGGTGACACTAATAATCCAAAGACTAAAACGATCACTACCACGAAGGGGACTCCGTGCAAGGGTTGGAGCTAATTATGGGTAAACCAGACACCATTTGTCTGGCTAATTGGCTCGGCCAAGGCCATTAAACTAAAATAAATAAAAAAACAGACACCAAAGTAAAAACCTGTATATTTTTATCTGATCTTAACAGTGTAGCCAAAAGAAATTCTTAATCCACCTATAAGAAACTTGATGGCTTTTATCTAGAGGACGATACTTGTTGGTGGAGTTTAATAAAAAGGTACGGTTAGATGCAAAGATCGCATGATCAAGCGGCAGACATAAGTCTCGTCTGAGGAAAAATAGAAGAGATTCCTTATATTACAAGTAAAACAACAATGTTTCTCTAGATCGCTCATTCTGGACCGACTGAACGTTATTTGACGTTTTTTAAGATCACTATAAAAATGGCCTTAGGAAATCCTACATTAAATACGTCACGAAATGATAAAGTTTAGAAGCCCTTGGTCTATATTTTCTTGAAGTCTCAAAATGATCTTCAAGGATATATATAGTTAACTCGATGTCGATGTCATTCCATTCATCTCACAAATATCATATATGGGGAGAAGGAATCGGCTATTTGAAAAGTTTTAAATTTAAGGGTGTTTAAATAATTATTTGCAGTACCGTTTTTTATTCAAGCAAGACGTGAAAGATACCTTTGTTTGTTTAACAAAATACAAACAGTACCACACTTGCATGACTCACTTATTCATCAGACAACAAGGAAGTTGGGAATCTTTTAGTTAATTAAACTTTTAATTAACTTTTAGCAAGTAACAGTTTTGGTCTATTACCAGATTGCTGTTTGCGTGCCAGCTACAAGCACAGCTTGGTTACTAGAGTATAACAGCGTTAAGATTATGTATTTTATACAGATTGTCTTTTAGTTATATAGTAAAGTATGAGAAACTATTAAAAATGTCTTACTTTACAAAAGTAAGGGTTGTTGTCTAAAAGTTTACTTTTGCCTTAAGGCGGACTCCCACTTGGTATTTGGCAAATATTTGTCACTTGCCTATATTTGCGATGTACTGGGTGGTTCATAGGTGTACATTTGCCACAAGGCGGACTCCCACTACTCATGTATTTGGCAAGTATTTGTCACTAGTTATTGGTTAATACCTAGAATTTAATGTGGCTCTAATCAGTGAGCTGTGAGAGCTTAACATAAACCTGAATATTTATTGAATCCCTCATACTCTGTAGTTGAGTTTTTGACCATTCGAAGTACTTTAGCGATACTCCCAAATCCGTTGCAATAATATTACTTGAGACTGGAAAAAGTTTGTTTATTGTCAGCGAAAATTGCCAGAAGTTAAATAGATATATATCAAGTGATTGCACACTTATTTTACTGCTTAAAAAGCCAATAGAGCCAATTGCTGGCAGTTTAATCCGTACATAAACGTGTGTGTGATATGTATTATGCATTGAAATTTAAAAGGGAAATTCTCAGTGGTTGGCTGTATACCATAGTTTTATCCAAAATAGATTATAAAGTAGTTGGAACTAGCCACAAAATGAGGTCAGATGACCCTTAACGGCCGGTTTCACAAAGTAGAGTTACCTTGAGATTAAGAGATAACCAGCGGTTACTCTGAAATATAGGTTTCACAATATAAGGTCAACAGCTCCGGTTGTGGTTAACCTTCCGTTAACAAAATTTTTAACCCAAAGTAAAAGCGGTGGTTTAGAGCTTGACCAGGATATCCTAACCTAATTTCGAATTTCGTTTTGTTGACATTGACAGAGTGTAGACAGACACCTAAATTATTAATTAATCAGATATGGATTTATATGATGTAAATGCTTTTAGCAGTGATGAGGAAGCTGGCAGACCAAGAATCATTAGGCACAGAACAAATCATTTTGAAGAACTAGACCATGAAGATTTTTTCTCTCGGTTTAGATTCTCAAAGAACACAGTTGAAAATATTTTGGAGCAAATTGAAGATACATCTCTCAAGATAGATCTCTTAAATATTTTTGTGGGTTCCATTCTATAATTTTAATTTAAACTTGGAAGAACAAACAACCACTACTTAGAACACACTACCACACTAGAACAGAACTTGAAAATGAGAATAATATTTGTATATTGTTTTCGATCTAACGTGACAAATGTGTCATAAATCATCTATACTGGTCAATGTCCATAATATTTACTGACAATATTCCCGAAAAACCTGATTATTGTCCATAATTTCCTACTAACATAAGAAAAATAAAACGAAACCTAAGGTTAAGTGATCATAACCGAATCTGTGAACGTGAAACGGCATATGTCAGTTAAACTAGGGGTAAAGGTTACTTAACTTGTAGGGTTAACCACTGACTGTGAAACTGGCCATAAATTACATAATTAGAGTAACGAACCATTATAATTCTTAAGACAATAGGTCGATGATAAGGGATTACATTTTTTAAGGGAACGTACAATTTCCCAGCTCTAAAAAGGGACCTTACGCCCTGAGTGGTAACAACCAACTATGTTTGGGCGCTGTGTCGGGCGTAATATTGTTCAGATTTAATATGAGTAGAGTTAACTTGCTTTGGACGAAATGCCGAATATTTTTTCTGTAGCAATTCGTTGTATATTGAACAGCCCTTGTAGTTGGCTGGGTGATTGCCTTCGCAAAGTGTGCATTTCACATTACTTTACCTTTTTTTCTGGGGCATTTGTCTGTCGCGTGGTCTTCGGTGCACTTGACGCAACGTGGCCTGTGATTGCAATATTACTTTGTCCGTATCTTTGGCACCTTAGTGTATTGTGGTATGTCTCTTAAATCAGCATAATACAAAAACGAGTGTCAGACAAGAGTATCAGAGTTTCAAAATTACCAATGAGAAGAAAACATTTTCTTAAATTAAAAGTTGATAATTATATAGGAACGTAATGCTTTATTAGGTGTCAAAATGTGTTGCAATCTATTAATAATCCCACTACAAAGCATACAAGTAAAAAGACCTTGACAACTTAATTTTTAAAAACACAATATATCCCTGTAATTGGACATGCACCCTGTAACGTGACAGGTGTAATTGTAGATATAAGATCAAACTGTTTTTAACCTTTATTGACGTTGGAGATCAATTAATCGACCTGTCTCAATTATATATCAGCCAATGAACTGGAAATTGATTTAGATCATGGGAAACATTTTTTTAAGTACTGAGTCCTCTCAGATATTGGTTATAATATTTATTCATGAGTTTTTATTGCGCGTCAAATAAGCGAAAAAATAAACGTTAATGATGCAATTAGACAAAATAATACATTTTTAAATTGAACGACATACGCTGCCTGACAAAAGTTTTTTGCGCTCTTACTAAGTTTAATCTGCCTTTATATTTTTGTATAAATATGTAAATCTACATATATAATGGACAAAGAAGTACCAAAATTACACAAAGAAACTGCCAAAAATACTGAGAAAATATTTATTGAAATTATATTTAATATAAGATTACACCGCAAAATTGAGTTGTTTATAAAAAAATGCAGTATAATATACGTTAGACAATCGTTGGTTTTTTTTAATAAAATCGTTCTCTTTTTCCGTGAAAACTGCGTTTTGTAGTTTTCGTTTTATGGATTTTTGTCAGCGAGTCCCTCTTTAAGGTACAGCAGTAATCAGCCATTATTCTAATATCCCATCTTCCTTGGTAAGTCTCTCCATCTCCTTTATGTCTTGATGTAAATCCCGAAAATGAAGTTTGACGCTCATACTGCATCCCAGTTTTTTATAATTTTCGACCATGTTGGCGGTTAACATCGAAAGCATCACAGGTAAAGCCGATTTCATGCAGAGTAGAAGGATTGATGTACTTTGTGTACAGGAAAGTCGTTGGAAAGGTGTCGAGAGATCTTGGAGATGGATGCAAATTAATTAGTAGTTCGAACAGGCAATGTCGGCCTACGCCCCACAGGTAGGGTGTGAAGAACAGGAAAAGGAAGAATTTTGGAGTGCCCTCTATTGCGAGATACTTGAGATTCCTGTAGACGAAAAGTGCTTTATTGGAGGTAGTTTGAATGGACATATTGGATGAACGTTATTGAATTTGCAGTGGCATGGGATTTTGGTGTCATTAATACGTTCTTTATGAAGATTTAAGACCAGTATGTTACCTATAGTAGCTGGGGAAGGGAAAGCCGGATAGATTTTGTGCTGTGTACAAGTCAGCTAAAAGAGGTTACCAAGTGTAAAGTGATAAAGGGTGAGTGTGTAACTAGTCAACACCGACCAGTGATAGTGGATACGGAAAAGATAGGTACGGTAAATTACTGATGGGAAGCCAACAGTAAAGTTGCAGTGCGATTAGGAGAAGTGCTAGGAAAAAGCACTTCCAAGCAAAAAACTTGAAGGAAGAACGGTGAAGAGCAACAGAAGGTTAAAAAGAAGAAAGAAGCTAGAAAGAGGTATGACAGGTCTAAAAGAGAGGAGGATTAGGATATATACAAGCTAGCAAAGAGGGAAGCAAAGCGCGCTGTAGCTACTGCTAAGGAAAGATCGTCTGCACAGATGTATTAAGAGTTAGAAACACCCGAGTGGATGAAAAGGTTATACAGCATTGCTAAAGTAAGGGACAAGTCGTCAAAGGACTTGACCACGTGCGGCAGATAAAGAGTGCGGATGGAAGAGTGTTAATAACCGATGTTGAAATAAAGCAGATATGGTATGAGAAAGTTGCTAAATGAAGAAAAGCAGAGGATGGGGGATCTCAAATGAGAATGTAATACCGGGGCTAGCTAGAGATGAGGTTGTTGAGTCGTTAAATAGGACGAAAGAATGGTAAGGCAGTAGGACCTGATAGAATACCTGTGATGGTTTGAAAGGCTCTAGGAGAGGAAGATATTGATATTTAGTGACAAACGATGAGTAGGATATTTAAGAAGAAGAGAGATGTAGAGAGAACGTGATCATTCTATAAAGATAAAGGAGGCATTCAGAAATTTAAGCACTATAGAGGGATAAAGTTAATGTCGCACACAATGAAAATTTGGGAGAGAAACATAGAGCGAAGGTTAATAAGAGAGAGATCGATAGGAGAAGAACAGTTTTGGTTTACGCCAGGAAGGAGGACAACGGATGTCTTGTTTGCTTTAAGACATTTGGTAGAGAAATACTACGAGAAGAAAAGAGAGCTACATTTGGTATTTATAGTTCTTGAGAAGGCGTACGCCACAGTCCCTAGACAAGAGCTATGGAGACGTATGAGAGAGTAGTAACAAATAAGGATAAAATTAAGAATGACTATATTAAGGGAAGCCTAGAGGGGACATCAATTGATACCAAAATGAGAGAGCATAGGTTAAATGGTTTGCTCATCTTGAACGTTGAGACTTTAATCACCAAATACGAAGAATTGCTGATCTACGGGTTCATGGAAGGAGTAGGAGAGGAAGACTAAAGAAGACCTGGTGGAGACGCTTTGGTAGGACATGTAGGTAAAAGGTATTGATCTTAGTATGACCCAAGATAGAAACTTATGGAGAAAGGTATTTAGGAAAATTTACCCCGCATAGGGATAAAGGTAAAGAGAATGATAATGATTATGTATACATGAATATTAGCAGATTAAAAGACAAGAATGAAATATTTAAGGTAGGAAAACACATAAAAATTAAACATATGAAAATGGTGATGAATGATGAAAAATAATCTACGTATAATGATATACTGTCTGGTCTAGATAACATTGTCCAGGCATCTAAAGTTAGAATGTTAGAATAAGCGTAATGTTAGATAAGTAATAGCACGACCGGACGGTAAAATTTCAGATGAAGATATAAAGCTAATGAACATGTTGAATTGGAAAATGTACATAAATAACCGAAGAAACCAATGATTATGCCGGGTAAAATATTTATAATAAGTGCATAAAAGAAACTATTTACAAAATACACTGACCCGCAAAAGTAACCGGACACTTGAAAATCCATAGTTTTCTCCTTTTATTTTGTTGAAGAATTGCCCTGTATAATAATTAAATATATCTTTCAAAATATATGTTGCTTCTATCCATTAGTTTGTTATTTTTAATAGTTAAAAAGTGTTATTTTTGAAAGTTTTTGTTAATATTTACTTAAATAAAGCTTGTTAAATTGATTTTCTTCCTATTTGGTAGATGTTGGCTGCATTTTTGGGAAAGAAAAGTATTTTTAATAACAAAGAATAATTTGTAATGAGGCAAGATCAAGTAGCACAAGCAACTGCTCTTTATAATGATGCGCGGTCCATTCGATATATCTCAGATTTGCTTGACGTTTCGCGACGCATAATATACGATGTTTTACAAAGATTTAGAGAAACTGGTTCTTAATCAAGACCAAGGAAAGTACAAGAAAGACCAAGGTCACCAAATGCCGTGGAAGATCGATTTCTTAAACTTTAAGTGATCTAGAGCGGACAGTTACTGATACAGCTTTGCCTAGGAGACTGGTAGATGTTCATGGTGCCATAGTTTCACCTGACACCGTACGTCGAAGATTAAGTGTACAAAATTTATCATCTTATGTACCTGCTACATGTTTCGAATTCTGTCGTGCTCATTCAGATTGGAATATGAAGATTGGAGAAACGTTTTGTTTACAGATGAATCTCGTTTAACGAGATATTTACTTAATGGCCACCAAAGAGTGTGGAGAAGGCCTGGAGAACGCTATGCCCAATGTTGCTTAACTGCTAGAATACAGTTTGGTGGTGGAGGTATAATGGTATGGGGCGGCATTTTGTTGGAAGCACATACAGATATTGATATGTTAGGAGCAGCTAACCTGAATGCTGATAGATACATTAGGAAATGTCTGGAAGAACATGTGTTACCTTATATGCATTTTGTAGGTGAAAATTGTCTTCTAATGCAGGATAATGCTCGGCTGCACAAAGCCAGGATAAATATGCTATACTTTACAGATGTTAGTTTTCAGTAACTAGTCTGGACTCCTAGAAGTCCAGACCTTATTCCGATAGACCATTTGTGGGACAACTTGGAAAGATTAGTTAGGTAAAATTATGACGACTTAAAAACTGTGGTACCGTTAGAACAGGAGCTAATAAACGAGTGGGAACAAATACCGCAATACGATATTGCTGCTTTCTTCTATGCCAGGAAGGATGAGAACTGTAATCAGAGCTTGAGGAGGAAATACTCGCTTTTAGTTTCCATATTTTAGAATTTGGTTTCAAAAATATCTTGCTGTTAGTCTAATCTCTAATTTGTTGTTACAATAGGCAATATTTTGGAATTTGTTTTTATTTTATGGTTCGGTACTGAACATACAATAAAAATAATTTATCGGATTTGACGTTGTTCTAATACTTTTTATTTTAATTAAAATAAACTTAGTGTCCGGTTACTTTTGCAGGTCAGTGTAATAAACAAGTCACAGAGAAAAATATATTACCTATACGAAATATTGATAAATATAGGATGATACACTGTTTTTAAAAATGTACTGGCAAGTCGAAAAGATTAAAAACGGAAGGCTTTCAAATTATTATAAATTAAAAAGCGCATTCGCGTGATAGATCGAAACTTAAACTCGCACACCTTTATGCCCCGGCGCCCATGTAAGGAGACACTTTATTATCTCGTAAGGACTTCCAGTGAGAGTGATCTTTTCTAAAAAGTTTTTAAAATTTGTTGGTTTTTATAGTTTTATGATTGTTTGGGTGGCAAAAGCTTTTTGGACGTTAGTACCTAAAAGTCATTAATAAAGTACATATTAGGTTTTGTCTAAAAAAACTGACTGAATATCTTTGATATCTGTGCACCTTCGTGGTGCTATATCTTCATATCCTTGAGTCTTATTCCTGGTATCGCCTCAGGTGAATTTTCGGTGTTGGGTGTTTCCATTTGATGCTTCTTTCAGGATACGGCTGAGATGGTGTCTTAAGTCGGTATATATCTTCTGCTACTTTTCGTTCATCATTTATAATATCTTGTGTTGTTTTATTTCCCTAAAAGACTCCAACCGTAGAAATTAAAGGCCGCATATAACAATCCCGAACCACTTTTGTAAAAATTAAGAACGTACTTTGCAGCCACGATCTTAGTATTAACCTTCGCGTTTGAATGACATATTGTTATATTTTTCCAGTGCTACTATATGGAGTGGAAGCGTGGACCCTAAGTGAGGAGATGCTTAAATTTTTAGAATTCTGTATACATTTCTCGTCGACACTTTAGTCAATCACTACACAGAGTAATTAAATCGTTGACCAACAAACTTTTATTGCTTTCACGGAGTCCAAAATACACGTTGTGTATAATAGTTGTTTCTCCCATCGAAAAATTTGGGCCTCGTTTACTTTGATTGCCCTCACCTTCTATATTGGTCACAACACTAAAATACGTGTTCAAAGATGTAATAACATTTTACGACTTGTATTTATGTGAGTAATGTCCTGTTTACTTCGATAGCAAAACAACGGAATCCCTAAGTTGTCGGCTTTCATCGACGATTGCGATTTTAGGGAGGTTTAACTATTACCTACTAACCTAAAATTATTTATTGTAACTAACCCAAATGTCATAGTACTAAAACGTCACTATTATTTCTAAGAATTTACTGCCTACAATTTTGATTCGCGATTGTTCAACAGACGACTTTCTTGAAAATAAGAATTTAAAATGAGAATTTCTAAATTAAAAATGTTTATAAACAATAAAGTTATTGCAAATTAAACCCAACTATTAAACCCCCCAATTAAAAAGTATTATACTTTTTTAAAAATATGAAAACTTGAGGACTTACGAAGAGAATAAGACCAAAAGATCCTTCTAAGTATTGACAAAGCACCTGTAGAGCCATCTGAATATGACTGTTTTCTCTCTCAAATGGGATAAACAAACAGAATTGTTAAAAACTACTCGACCGATCGGGCTCATTATTTTGCACATATATTACATAAAAACTCACATTGTCAAATGTGTTTTTTTATTGTTTATGTTAATAATTATAAAAAATGGAAAAAAATGCTTACTTTCGAGTTTAATTTGCAATAACTTGTTAGATTATAATCATTTTTTAATTTAGAAAACCACGTTTTAAAGAGCAAGTACGTATTTTCAAGAAAGTTTTTCAAAATATTGAAGTGAATGAAAAAAAATCGCTTTTTTGCTTAAATGTTAATAAAAAACCATGACGCCGTTAAAATTTCGCGACCCATGAGATGGTACGTCTTTTCTATTGACTTCCTCCAGATATTCCAGTTTAAAAGAGCGCACAGTAATTTTTCAAATTTTCAAGTGCTTTTTCGGCTTCTTTCCTGGGGTAGAATAGTATCATAACTGTTACCGTTCAATATCGACTCTAAAATTCTTAGAGAAGGATGGTAAAGTTGCAAAATACAGTGTTATTACGTGTTATGGTTACGGGTATCTGACTACGAAAACAAAATAATATTTTAGGAACATTACTCGCACCATAATCGTTGTAATAGATATAATTTACGCTTGTGTTAGCCTCCATAATTCATTTGTAGTAGAATAGTAAAACTTGCATAAATTGGTTCCGTTTACTGAATAATCTTGTCCTTGTTAGTGCTCATATAAAAGTTATATACTTCCATAAAATAACCGTTAATATTTAAAGCTGAATTTTAGACCTTTAGACATTAAAAATTCTCACGACATCAGGTATTTACTAAAAACCTTGGAATAATAAATTTACGCACATAAACACAGTTGGTTATTGGAAAGGTCGTTAATTTGTAACCACGTAATCAAATATCTCTATATACCATCTATCTTTGAACGATCAAAATGTTTATATAAATAAATAATACAAACTGCAGCATGTAACATTTTCGTTTGATTTTTAACTGCGTTAATAAACTATTATACAATCTTCATCCTTATGTATTAAAGATGAAAGATCTACACGTAAAGATGAAAGTTAATTATTCTTTACACGTATTCTGTTGAACACAAAAGTTGTAGAAGTTGTAAACTGATCATTTATGTCAGAAAGATATTTATCCTCAGAGTTGACTGGTGTCTGCCGACCTACCCAGATGTGGATGTAGTTCCGAGTAGTGACAAACCGTTCCAGGAAAGTTAATTCTTTAATTATCGACAATTGTTTCAACTTAGACAAGTATTATATATGTAATTTAAACACGTCCACTGCTTGGTGATGAGGTTATTTAGCAAGTACTTCAAAGTTCACTGAAGATGGTATGATAATAGCGAAAACGTTCGTTCTGATCAATTATTTGAAAAATTATCCCTTAAATTTGGATTTACTTCACCGTAAAGTATTTAAAGTACTATGATATACGGTAACTTATAAGCTTTTTCTTTAAATTGGCCTCCAGCAACAGTTATTGGCCTCCTAAGGAAAGCATGTCGATGAAATGTTTTGACACTGACTATTTTTGACATCATGGAATTTTATTATTATTTCTGCATGTTGCACAATTTTATTATGGCAATCTTTCATGTCTGAAAATATTTTACATGTGTTCTTTTGTAAATGTGCAAATGAACTAGCTATTGGCCACACTGTTCCAGTTACTGACGCGATATTAGTGATTGGCCATAATTTTTTTAAAGTGGCAAGCAAGGATTTTGTAATTAGTGTGGACATAAAAAAAGAGCATGTCAAAGTAAACTTTTATTTTTTGTTCTGGCAAGATTCACATACATGTAAGTACTTGATCAGTGTCCCCATAGTATGCAAGTCACATGATATTTTCTAAGACACATTTGGAATCTAATGCCTTCCTTGCACTCTGTAATATCTAGTACACATAGATAACACAAACCTTTAGAAACTTTTTGATTTTTAAAATGTGACGGAATGTTTGATACCAAGTTTGTATTTTTAAAGCGCGAAAGAAGGTTTGATCTCGAGTTTCGATTTTCGAAGTATAAAGGAATATTTGATAATAAATTATCAGACAGAATTGTAATATTTGTTGAGGACTATTTTGGATTATCATCAAATAATTTTCGTTTGGGTACAACTGTTTTCTTAGCGCTTGGAGATGTAGTGTGGGCGAGAAATATTTTTGGAGATGACCTTTAATTTGCTTCTGGTGGAGGTGAATGCTTGAAAATGTCAATATTATTTTGGTTATTTACAGGACTTGATGATTTTGTGTGAGAATGAAATTCTGATGTAGTAACTTTGGCAAATTCAGGTAGTGGAGGCTCAAAAACCTCAGTTATGTTACTTCTACTTTCCTGGTGTTAACACTTTCAATGCATTTTTTGACACTTCTTGATATTTTGTAATACGAAAGTGAACATTTACACCTTTTTTTAGTTTTGTTATGGTCATTTCTATGGGTTGTCTACTTTCCTCTTCAGGCTTATTAAAAATTTTTTAAAAAATAGCTAGTTCTTTTGATTTGTTATTATCCGAGCTTTTTTCTTTCACTTTTTTTTTCTCTCCTCTTCTAATTTTTTTCCATTTTTCCTTTTTCTATATCTCTTCTGTCTGATGAAGTTAGAACAAATGAAAGCTTTCGAGTTTGCTTCTTGCCTTTTCGTCCTGGAGTATCTGGCCATATTAACTAAGTCGCAATAGATTTATTTGTAGCATTTACAAATATATTTTAGAAATGTTTAGGATTTTCTCGGGTTCTTTTGATAGAACTTATTTACCCGTTTTCTTTACACTTAATTCAGCTTGATTTGTATGGTCTTATATTTCTTGCATATTGAAAATTTCATTCTCGGGTGCTACTAAGGTTGTCTTTTTGATTTCAGGTATGTTTACAATTTCAGTATAATATATTATTACAGGTATATCATTTATCTCAAAAATTACTTCACTGATTTTTAAAATGTTTACTTCTTCGTCTAAAATATTTTCTTGTCCGTGGTTTGGAGAAATTTCTACGGACGACTTCTTTGTAAATACTGAAAAGATTTGTTTCAATATTTGGTAATTATCATATTGAGTTTTACAATTATTTCGACATAGCTGTTTAATTTTGTCACTGCCAACTATTTCACAAAATTGTTTATAAGAAATTGTTGTATTTGTGCTCATCCAGATTACCTTCAGTTTCAAATACCCTTCAAGACATTTTAACAGTCAAAAACAGACGAATTCTAAGGGAATATTCCGCATGCATACCCACTTTTGATAACGTCTGGATTTAACATATCTATAGCGGAATTTAAAACTGAAGCAAACTGTGCTTTTGTTAACACTTTTTGCGGGTTGTCTCTCCTAAACTGAAGCACAGCTTTGTTCCAAAAAGTTTTTAGAGGCTTAAATGCAGCCACATACACTGGTTGCATTAACCTTGTGGGCATTAGGATATAAAGCTACGCAATTCCCCGTATAGTTGTTTGCCCCCGTATCTTTAAACATATATTAAAGTTATTCTCTTAGCTTTTAAACCCAGTGTCACAATTTTTGTTCGCCAAGTCGTGCTTGTTAAGGTAAATGAGCTAGCCAAAAATGGAAGATAGAGCCCACAGAATTCTTCAGCTTGCGATGAACAGTAAAGAAAATGTGAATAATGAATTCTCATTAGTGGAAAATATTTCTAGTAAACGTAAGTATTTCGAATGGTAAATAATAAGTTTAACTACATTTTAAAGACAAATGTTTTGAATTTACAGTGACGATATTTAACATTCGTACGCCATTTAATAGAAAAGTTATATAATGAATTTAAAATAGAAAAAGAATTAATTATTTTGTTCTTGTTATATAAGATACGCAGTCACTTATAACAACTGATATTATTGTTTTAGAAAAGTAAAAGAAATAAATCTAAAAGCTCTTGTCAATATATTTCTCTTTTTCGCCTGTACATCTTTATTTTTATTGTTTTAGACTACCTTGAGAGTCAGAATTCGGACGAGGCTGTACTTGTAAGGACTACATCACCGTCTTTGTTAGATATATCTTACAAATTTTTTTAACCTGCAGAAGGATAAAACTGAAATTCAGCTGCTGTTGCTTTATATGTACCTAAAGAAATCCCTTCTTCAAGTAGCAGCGTGCTTATTAACGAGATTAAGCAACCACCACTGGAGTTCAATCCGTCTACAAGTACCATACACCAAGACGAGAAAGATCCATTTGAATATTCGGGAAGTTCATTTGTTCCTAGCATTAACTCGAGTACTGACAATGATTTTGAAATCACAAATGAGGGTGAAGATGAAAATAAAAAAGAACATGGAAGCGAAAAGAAGAAGATGGCATGCTAACAATATAAATCTTCCAAGACTAAAAAGACTATAAAGGAAAGGAAGGTGCGAGAACCTTATCTACTAATGTACTGATATCAGATAAATCAGAGATTGGACTAAATTCAGTGTTGAACAGATATTTCACATTGCAAAAGATAAGGAAGCGTTTAAAGAAGTAATCGCCAACCTTCGTTAAAAGACGGCACAATAAAAGAAGAATGTGCCACCCTTTAAAAAATGTACTAAAAATTGTTTACAACACTTTTGAAATATACACAAGAAATGTGAGGAGCAGATAGATGAAACGCAATTTGATTTTAGAGGTGACATGGGTACAAGAAAGTCATTATTTCCAATGACAGTCCATAAGAATAAAAGAATGAAGATCAAATATTATTAAATACAAATATAATTTAGAACTTGTTCTATAAATATAAGTTCTCAATACAATCACTTTAATATTGCATTTATCTGAGCTTACTGATAAAAAAATTCAGATTTGTCCAAGGTCTATTTTCAATTAGACTACAATCTAACAATTTCGGATAATCGAGCTTCGGGTGAGATAAAACGACTGTGAAAAACAAGTCAGTCCTTAATAGTGCAATTATATATATGCTAAATGGCCCGGAAACCATAAATCCCTTTACAACATCGTAAAAAGTTAAAACCCATGTAAATTTGTAATAAAATTTAGCGCCACAAAAACAGATAATTAAAAGGTACTATCCGAAAGTAAAAAAAAAGTAACTAAAGTATCTTTACTACACGTTTAACAAAGTTTTAAAATGTAGCATGTTTTAACAATGATAAATATGTAGTATCCTAGACGGATCCTTTTATTATTGCCCGGGGCCTAGTTATAGTGGTTAGAGTTGGAGGCATTTTTCTAAAACGAGCAAATGGATGTTCAAGTAAACACAAGTTCGTCGAGATTGTGCATGACGTCCATAAAAACTTAACTTCAAATTCCTATTAAAGTTAAATGGGAATATTCAATGCGACAAATAATATGAAATGGGTTTTTCTTCTTTTAAAATGATCACTGGGAACGCTTTTCGAAAGAAATGGAACATGATTTTTACGGTTTAAGACGACACAGACCAACTGACAAGAACTTAACTGACAAGAACCACGTGTTAAAAACCGAGCAGAGAGACATGTAGCTCCTCAAGTATTAAATTTATCCATTGTCATCGACCTAGAGTCAACATATAATTTAAGTTTGGAAAGATGTAAACCCATATATGGATGTCATAGCCACAAATTTCATTGTTAGCTTCATGTACATAAAGCACTGAAGATGATCTGATTAGATCGAAAACGTTATGCTGCTACTGTATAAATTTTGACGACACTTGTAAAAGTTTTAACTATATGTTTTTTAATATACCTAAATACAATGGTGAAGTGTTTTAACTTCTGTATGTTTTTTTAAACGATGGTATACAGCCAATTACTGGGATTTTCCCATTAATTTTTAGGTATAAACTTGTTAAATACTACGCTAAAACTTCTAACTAAAATTTTACAAGTATTAATAAATCAGAGGATAAGTTTAGCAGATGAACAACAGGGTTTTCGTAGTGGAAGATCGTGTACAGATGCAATATTCGTTATAAAGCAAATTACTGAGAAATCAGTAGATTATAATAGACCAGCATTTCTGTGTCTGATTGACCTAAAGAAAGCGTTTGACAGAGTAAGACTCAAAGATGTAATCCATGTTCTGTATAATAGAGAAGTTCCCCCAAATATTATAAAAACTATCGAAAACATCTACCAAAACAACAAAATGGAAGTCAGAATAGATGGATAACTTACAGAACCTATAGAAATGGACAGCGAAATAAGGCAAGGGGATTCATTGAGCCCCATGCTCTTCAATTTGATCATGGATGATATTCCAAGATGAAGATAGTCTGCAAATAGTGGTCCACAGATTTAACATAAGAGCAAAAGAATTTAATATGACAATCTTATCTCAGAAAACTAAAACAATAGTAGTCAGCAAAGAACCAACCAGATGTAAAACAGAAATTGATGGCATCAGTATTGAACAATTAATGGAAATAAAATACCTATAGTTTATTTTTATGAACGAGAGAGTAATTAGCATAATTTTAACTGGTAGCTCCGACCACTCCATGGGCGTGCTCAAGATTAATTGAAAAATTACTTTGAATAATTGTAAAAAATAAATGAATTATTTCAGTGTTATAAAGTGTTATGTGTATGTAAACAAAAGTGACCTCTTTTATCACACACTATATTAGAACTGAGTGGCCTACATTAAAAAGGGTTTTAAAAAATTCACATTTTTTTTAATTTTTAAAAATTACAAAAGAGAAAAAGAGTTTTTAAAACCGTCTAAGGTATGTTAAATAGATGAATAAAAATATTAATATAAAACTTACAGCTATTTGTTACAAATCCAAATCAGATTCAGAAGATGAACTTTCAGAACCAAGATTTATAATAACTGGCTCGATCATTTTATCAGTAATATTGTCCAGCTTCCACATTTTTTCCTCTTCTTTAATAGTGTGATTTACTGCCTTTTCCCAGTTTTCAGGTTTTACATTATTTACGGCCTCCAAAAACAACTGTTTAACATCATGAATTTTAAAAGTGGTATTTTTTCTTGAAACTTCACTCTTTATCTGTGCCCATACCAGTTCAATCGGGTTTAATTCACAATGATATGGTGGGGATCTAAGTACTGTCATTCCACGATTTTTGGCAATTTCATCAATTTCGTATTTTTTAAATTTTTCTTTATGAAGGGCACACAACGAATAAAGTTCCTTTCTTATAGATCCGGGATGGTACGTAATATTTTTTGAACTCAGCCAATTCTGCAAGTCTTTTTTTAACCACTTGGTTGTGGGCAGTCATTCTATAAGTCTGGAGTGATAACTTGCATTATCCATTACTATTACACAGTTCTTAGGAAGAAGATCTATCATTTGTTCGAACCATTCTTGAAAGACATCAGCGTTCATGTCTTCATGGTAGTCACCGGTACGAGTTGATTCAAAAGTTAATAAACCACCTTCAACAAAACCGTCTGAACTGCCAATGTGTACTATTATCAGCCTGCGTCCCTTTCCTGATGGTGGGTTTAAACCAGTAGATAAGTTATTTACAAAAGCTTGCCTTTGACTTGTAACAGTTTCATCCTGCCAAAATTTATTTGGTGTATGACCCTCGTTGATCCATGTTTCATCAAGATAAAATATTTTTCTTTTTTGGTTTCTCATTTCCTTTATGGTTCTTAGAAAATGTCTTCTCCATATGACAATATCGCTTCTTTCTAATAAAATAGACTTTCTGGGATTCTTTTTCCAGCGGAAGCCTATTTCTTTTAAAAGTTTCCATAACGTACCTCGACTCATTTCTGGGTAATCCTTATCATCTCGAACTGAGACAAGAACTTTATCCAATGTTGGAAATTTTTGTCTAAAGAAGAATTCATGCACTTTCCGTCGAAGTCCTTCTTTAAAATGATATTCTATTTGAAATTTTGGTTTCCCTGGAGCATTACGTGGCATTTGAAAACTACCACATTTCTCTTCTTTAATAACTCTGTAAATCGTTGATTTCCCAACACCAAGTGTACTGCTAACTAACTCAACGGTCTCATCAACACTTTCACATAAACGTTTGTCTGTAAATGATTTAAAACAATTAAATATTAATGTTTTTTCATTAACTGTTAGAGGACCAATTTTTCGGCGATTACACGGCACTTCCAAATTTTCCATAACACTAGTATACACAATAAACTGCACCTTGCAACTGAAGTACCTACTTTTAGTGAACTGTTAAGAATTTTGAATACGCCACTTGGACCTTCCTATATACAAAATGGAAAAACCCACTATCACATTTTCTGTGGAATAAGTTTAGAAGGTAATTATCTAGTCAATTACTGTCGTAGATTCCTGGAATTAAAGAATTAAATGTTTGATTGTTGAAACCCTTACTTCGTGGAATGCACTCATTTCAGATAAAATAAAACGTTTTATTTTATCTAAAGAATTAAACTTTATTTTGCAAATAGATAAAATAAAACGTTTTATTTTATCTAAAGAATTAAACTTTATTTTGCAAATAGGTAGGTACTTATTAAACTTTTATTGGTTATATTATAACCAATAAAATAAACATCTTACATTTCTTGCAAATTCATTAGTACCTGTTAACCTCCATCACTCCGACACTGGCAACCTTATTTAGGGATTAGTAAGCCTCACAACTATTGTATTCTATTCTGCTCCAACCTATATACTTCTGTAAACTTGTTGACAAATATCTGTTTTTCATTGAGTCACCCGTATCAACAGTTTAGGGATTTGCATACATAATTTATTGTTTTATTACTCTCTCATACATAAAAATACACTATAGGAATCACACTGTCTAGCTATGAAGACCTGGACAAAGAAGTGAGAGATCAAGTACAAAAAGAAAATAGACTGGTCGAATTGCTTATAAAGAGGAAAAAGAAAATAGTAATCCGCCCTAGGTCCTTAATGTTTGTGAAACGTGGATCAAGAACAAAAATATTATGAAAGATCTATTTAGGTGTAAAAGGTAATGTAAATGTAAAAGGACTAACTTGCATTGGTATCTATGGATGGATTATTGCTTTAGGTATCCCATCTTTCCATGTTTTCTTAGATCTTCCTCGCTTCCTAGTGTTTGGTGGGATCCACCGCCTGGTGAGTTTAGGTAGTCGTGTGCGTCCATTATTTGTACATGTCTCAATATCTATTGTTAATGAACCCACTACCATAGAACGTGTGACGTCATTATATCTAGTTGTCTGGATATCCTCAAATATCTTCTAAATAAATATATGTCGCCTTCTGGGTTAGATTGATTTTAACAAACGTTTTGTAATTGGTATATTTTCGTTATTCACCAATATTAGAGCACCACCATACTTCGTTTAAGCAGCCCATGGTTTCGGCTTGTATTATTCGCTTTCTGATTTCTATGTCGCCATTACCTGTTGTCTCAAATTCAACTCTTAGGTATTTGTAACTACTACAGGCTCTTAGCTCTTCTGGCTCTAACAGGATGTTTTCTAGTTCAGATCGTATTGGAAGGTATTTTGTTTTTAGGATATTCATATCTGGACCTCGTTTTTTGTATACTTTATGTAGTTTCCTTGTCATATGTATAGTAATTCGCTCATATGATTTAGACATTTGAAAATGTAATGTGTACATAAACTCTCCAAGGTTGATCCCTTTTCTTTGCAGTTTTATGAGATCACAACTAATATTTAATTATGTATTTAATCATTAAAGGCATACATAGCGCCCGGTGTTTTTTTTTGTCTTATTGAATTATTTTATTTAATTTTCGTTTGCGACTCTTAGCA
Organism: Diabrotica undecimpunctata; assembly: GCF_040954645.1. Taxonomy (NCBI): domain Eukaryota; kingdom Metazoa; phylum Arthropoda; class Insecta; order Coleoptera; family Chrysomelidae; genus Diabrotica; species Diabrotica undecimpunctata. Next base: position 59,080,530 of record NC_092812.1, read on the forward strand.
GCCTCCTTCGACTTAATGTTCAATTTTTAATTCTAAAATTCTAGAGATACAACTGTAAATACTTATAACACCTTCGATGTCCATATCGCTCAACGAACTGGTAACAACAACAACTGTCCTCTGAAAGCTACAGTTAGGCTGCCTCTTACTAAGAGGAGGAAATTAACAATTCAATCCCAGACCATAAATGGAATAATATTATCACTCTTCAGACAGTGATCCGATCTGATCTTTGAAAGGAAACTTATTGAATGCGCATCTCATTAATATCGCCTATAAAGCAACATGAGAATTCTGAACAATTCTTTTTTTGAAAAATATGGAATCTGAAACCTTAAATGATTTGCTGCTGGTCACATAACGGTTGTCAGGTCTGTCAGGTGCAATGAGATCACCAGTGCAGCTGGAGAGGTAACGCTAGACGCTTCCCCTACTACGTACGGATGGATATAAGGTGAATCACTCTAGAAAGCGTCATAAATACATAGAATGAGTCTTTTTAGAACTTCATCAGGTATAACCTGATATAGAGGAAGAGATAACGATTATATCAAGATATGAAATACACAATCCAGGGTTTTAAAAATTACATGTTAAACAAATGTTTCTTGTTTTCCCTTCACAAAAATAATAGTAACCATGTTGATAGATCTCTTAAACTCAATGTTGCGGGAAGCCTCTGAAAGGTTAAAAACAGTTTTTACGCTTTTTGCAAACTTAATGACTTATTTCTTACAAATATGGATTCATAACTTACCATTTAAATAATTCCTTTAAATCTGAAACAAAAATAAGTTTTGTAAACATCGCAGCATTGACAATATAAATGTAAAGTCCAAAAAACAAATGAATTGGGGGTCTAAAAGAAAGCAGAGATATTCGGAAAAACTAAATTGTATGAAAAAATAATTAATTCTCATTAATTATATACCCAGTCAATCTGTGAAAAAATCATCGATTTCATGATGATTATATGAGGGTAGATGATGAAACATCCTTGAATAGGAACAACTGATTTTTGTTTCCTTTTTTTAACCAATCATACAAAGCGAGAAAATCATTTTTTGGCTAAAAATCGTTTCTTGTATATTTTAGAGAAAAATTGTTCAAATAAAAGTTGCAAATCTTAGAAAGTTCTTTAATTTGCGTGTTTCAAAATTAAAATACATAAACTATTGACCGTGATAATTGCACAAAAACCCTTATTCTTGCAGTAATTTATAAATGTTAATAACTTTGTTTTTGAATAATGATATGTAACATAACCACTTGAAATTATGGCAATTAATGAATTATTTAAGTGTGCTAAATCTCAGCTAAATCGACCCGATAGTTTGTAAGTTATCTAGTTTGTTTATCCCGGAGAGTGATTAATTAAACAACTGTACTTGCAAAAACAGTGACTCGATAGGTATTTACGATCGCAATCGTTTCTTTGAGGCTTCAACTTTAGGATATATGTATGTATGTATTAAAAAAAATTTAACGTTTTGTCAAAACTGTTATTAAAAAAACAGTTTGAAAATGGTTGACTTTTTAGCTTGCGAACTATGTAATAACTTTGATATTTTTTATGTAACGCGCTTGTAAGTAAGCTCACTGAAAAGGTGGTGAAAAACACAATCTTTTAACCCAGATATGCCTGACGTACAATAAATTGTACACCACAAATATCTTTTAACTTGATTATCTATAAGGATCATATTTCTTGATAACCGCCTAAATACTTTCAGTATGTTGTAATCAACCATAGTGTAGTTGTGAATTGCTGGCTTTGAAATATTTGGCGATAATAATGTGATAAAGTTTACAGTTTTTATAACATGGACGAATTCGGAATACGATTTGCTAAGTAAGTAAATATTTGTTATAATGTATACAAAAAAAATATTCTTTTTGTGTTTACTTGTAGAAAACACATTTATATTTCAATTTAGATTTATAAATTGAATAAATTATTATTTTATAACTAGAGTTAGGCCGTTTGATTTTAGTGTACAAAATATTGTACGACAGGAAAATACCATACTATTTATTTTTAGCGTCTTTTCATTGGAGGATGCGCTTAGTATGTTAGAAGATGATTAAAATTTAGTAGCAAATGTAGATAGTATTACTTTGATGCCTCCAATAAATGCATGTGATGTCCTAACAGACGAAGACTCTGGTCATGAAGATATACTGTTGATGGATAATTTACCTGGGTCGCAATTAAAAGCTTCTGCTGAAATAAATGTGCAAAATAATGACGGTGACGCTCATTATTTTGAGCGTCACCAAGATAATCTCATTATGATGATTTCAAGATAATATTCTCAAACTAATATTTCATTACCAGAGCAGGGAGAAAAAAGAACAGTTAAACGGTCTAAGAAAAAAAATCTACCACTGGGTAAAAGAAGACATTCAGATGGAAGACCAGTGTATCAATTTAGACGAACTTCTAGAACAACGTGATTCTAAGAGTCCCCTTAAACGGTTTTCCCTTTTTTTTATGAAGAACTCATACACCTGATAACATCAGAAACTAATCGATATGCTTCACAGAAGAATCGCCAACAAGAAGTTCGAGAATATGAAGTCAAAGCTTTTCTGGGAACTCTCATATTGAGTGGGTATGTAAACATTCCTAGCAGGAGAATGTTTTGGCAACGTGACAGAGATGCTAACAATCAACTTGTGACAGAAGCTCTTACGAGAGATAAATTTGAATTTATTATATCAAATTTTCATCTGACAGATAACTGTACAAGGAGTAGATAACTGTAGAACAAGGAGATAAATTTGCACAAGTCAGGCCTTTGTTTGTAAATTTGAATAAGAAGTTTATGAAGTACGGACCTTTAACGCCAACGCATTCTGTAGAAGAAGCAATGGTTCCGTACTTTGGAAGGCATTCATGCAAACAATTTATACAATGTAAACCCATCAGATACGGTTACAAATTATGGGTTGGTACATCACGTCTTGGCTATATTTACTGGTTTGGACCATAACAAGGATCATCAACTAATATTAGTAAAATTTATATCGATTATGGAGTCGGAGCAAGCGTCGTATTGGAATATTCTGATGTGTTAAGGAAAAAATGGCCAAATGAAAAGTTCCACTTGGTTTTTGATAACTTTTTACCTCATGGAAAAACTAACAGAAAATTGCTTTATAGCCACTAGCACGGTTAGAGAAAATCGTTTACAGTGTAGTACACTTACAAGATTCAAAAACTATGAAAAAAGAAAAGAAAGGGACATATGACTACAGAAAAATTGCTGATCAAAATATAATTGCAGTAAAATGGAATGAGAATAATTTACTAACGCTCTGTTCAAACTCAGCAGGACTTCAATCAATTCATCTTGTAAAGCGGTATTCACAGGAGGAGAAGAAGACGACCCAGGTATGAAACAAAATAGACAATTAATATTCTCTGTAATACTAGTAATATTTATCATTTCAGGTAGAACAACCGCATCTCGTATATGAGTATAATGTAAACATGGGCGGAGTAGATCATAGTGATCAAAATATTAGTCTTTACCGCATTTCTATTCGCGGCAAAAATGGTATTTTTCATTGATCAATCAATGCATTAACATGGCTGTTCAGAATGCCTGGCAACTTCATCGTTTGCATGGAGGAAAACTGGACCAGTTATCATTTAGAAGACGGATTGCAAAATCATTGTTACAACAAAATAAAAAACCTACTTCCTATTTGCTATGATCGACTAGACCATTTAGTAATTCCACAGGAAAAACAAACTCGATATGGTTTGTGCCACGATAGAGCAAAATGAGGTGTTCAAAATGCAACGTAGGCTTACATGTTAAATGTTTTGTTTCATACCACACTGAAACTTAATAGTAGTTTATATGCCTGGTGTACCATATTTTGTACAGTATTTTTTTTTTACTTATTTTTCATAAATATTTTGTTTTTATGATAAATATGTTTTTGTTAATTGATATAACACGTAAATTTGGAGAAAAATATTTTCATGTAGGTAGAAAAAACAACTATGACCAATAGGAACCAAGATAGCATTTTTTCTTAAAATCATATTTCCATTGTTTATTAACATTAAGAGCTAAAAATTGAACAAATTATAAGTAAATATCTCGATTTTACGACCTAATTTATAGATGGCATATAAAGAGAAGGTGTAAAAAGTTATAACCCACCAAAGGGATCGTATAATACTCGTAAAATACCGCCACGTTAAAGTAGAGTAGAACTTTCCGAGCTTCGTTTTTTTAGAATGAAACTTCAAATTAAAGCGCGTTGGAAAAAGTTCCAATATATCTCGCCTTCTATTACACGAAGAATATTCATTTTTTTAAACGGAGTTATCTCAGTCAATTGTTTATGTATTTTAATTTAGAACCTCACAAATTAAAGAAGATCTACAACTTGTATTTGAACCATTTTCGCTAAAATTTCTAAGAAACGTCTTATAGGAAAAAAACGAATTTTTCAGTTTTTATGATTGTTCAAAAAAAAAACAAAGCAAAATCAGCTGTACGCCTTCAAGGATTTCTCATCAGCTATCGCTCATATTAAACCGGTCAACTTAGACATCAAAATAGTTGGCAAATAACAAAAATTGCCGAAAAGCCAAATTTTGGTGGAGAGCTTAATTTTACCATAACAAATAAAATTTTAAAAGTCCCCATCGATATCCCATGTGTGCAACAAAATTTATTCGGGGTCAAAGGTCAAAATTTCGAGATTTTTTGGGTTTTTCTCGAAAACGGTAAGTTTTATCAAAAAAAAACCGCAAACCAAAATTGTAGATGTTAACATTCTCTACAAAAATCGCGATTTTAAAAGTTACATTATACATTATATGCACCTATAAGCCACGTATATACATCTCAGGCACTTAAGACAAGTATAAATGCCTATTTGTGTCTCTTTTATATATTATACGATTCTGAAAATATTTCTTCAAAAGATAATCAGTCCCAAACTAAATTTCCTCTATCCACGTGGCCTTGAAAAACATTTGGCTATACCATTGTTTAAAAAATAACAGATTGTCTATTTTTAACAATGGCTACAGTAATGAACAATTCTTAACAATGGCTACAGATGAAAATATAACAGTTCTAGCGAATCAACAACAATTTTTCGCTAACATTTATAATAAATCTCGTTTCATTTCCATGTTAACTGACAAATTAACAACTGTGAATATTGAAGTGAAACAAGCTAAAAATGACGCAGATGTCCTTATAATTGAGACAGCAATTGAAAAATTTAAGGCAACAAACACAACAATTGTAGTTGGTGAAGATGTTGATTTCTTAGTACTGCTTACTGCAAGGACTCCAGTAGATAAAGTTATTTATTTGCTGAAACCTGGAAGGGCTCAACAGCGAACAGAGACATATTCTTCGAAAAGTTTATCTGCTTATCCCAAATGCCAAAAGTACATTTTATTTTTACATGCGATAACCGGCTGCGACACTACGGCAGCAATGTACAGAAGGGGCAAAACGTCAGTACTTAAATTATTCGAAAAAAAACATTTGACTGACTGCTGTAAAGTTTTTACAGAACTTGATTCCACACCGCAAACAATAATTACAGAAGGAATTCGCTTTCTTCTTGATAAATACCGATACTTAACTTTTGTAAAAAATACACGAAACAAGAAACAAGTACAACTATCATGTCTTCCTCCAGCATCAGCATCTGCTTTTTAACATTTGTATCGAGTATATTATCAAGCCTGACACTTAGCCCGATATAATGACAACAGGTGGACACGGAGAATTCTAGAATGGAGACCAAGGACGACAACAAGAAGCACGGGAAGACCTCAAAAAAGATGGGTAGATGACATAAGAACAGTGGCAGGCAAACAGAGGATTAGATTGGCGCAAGATAGAGAAAGATGGAAGCAATTGGGAGAGACCTACATTCAGGAGTGGATGGAAAATGGTTGACAAAGAGAGAGATATTATCAAGTTCAAACATGGCTAGGCAATGAACTGAATCCAGAAGACTGGGGTTGGAAATTAATAGATAATACTCTGGAACCGATTAAAAAATTACTCCCCCCTGCTCCAGAAAAACTCCTTAACACTATTTTTTACAATTGCAAAAAAGGTTGTAGTGCCAAATGTGGATGTAAAAAAGTCGGGTTGCCGTGTTCTCTAGCGTGTACCAATTACCAAGGTCAGTCTTGCTCAAATGTCCAGTTTAGTACAACAGAGGAAGACTCCTGTGATTTTAATGAAGAGACCAATGACTCAGCCACATTTGAAAAATTTTTAAACATCCAGCAAGAGGGAGAGGAAGAAGATGAAATCGAAGAAGACTTTGACCGTTGAAGTAGACTTTCAAGAATATGAATCTGATTAAAATATCTAAAGAAATCAAAACAATAGTTACCTTAATAATCAATAGCAATATCAATAATAAGGTAATATCTAGAACTTGACCGGTATTGTTTCCTTAAATTATTCTAAAATTGTCAAAACAGTTAGTGGAGTATGCCTACAGGGGAAACCACGGTAAAAAAAATACGCCGAGTACAATATCTCACAGGTGGTGTGGAAACGTGTGCATATCATGTATAATGTGACTCTTAGAATCGCGATATTTCAGGAATGGCAACTCTTAGGAAAAAAATCGTAAGGACTATTTTTGTAGAGAATTTTAAGATCTACAACTTTGATTTAAGTTTTTTTTTATAAAACTTAACGTTTTCGAAAAAAATCCAAAAAATCTCAAATTTTGACCTTTGACCCCGAATAACTTTTGTTGCACACATGGGATCGATGGGGACTTTTAAAACTTTATTTGTTATGGTATACTCTAGCTCTCCACCAAAATTTGGCTTTCCGGCAATTTTTGTTATTTCAAATGTCTATATAGACCGGATTATATATCGTTTAGAACCTTCAAAAAACTGTATAAGATTTTTTCAGCTTTATTGTTCTTTACTGGTCTATTAGTAACCCTTTCTTTCAACGTGTGTGTCTACAATTCGAAAAAATTTTCCTCCTCTATTTTATTTAACTCAAGTATAGTGCCTTGATATGTCTTAATATTTGAAAGTTTAAAAATGTTTGTATCGACGATATATCTTCTTGATAATATTGCTTATTCATGAGTATGTTTAATAAAATAAATTATATAATTTTATTATATCCTTAAACCACGTCGTTTTATTCGTTAAAACCTTCGAACATTTTTTCATCGATAACATCGGTGTCAAAACACACAAATACTAAATATTCCTTCCCCCTTTTAATCCTCACAAGCTCTGTTAATTTTTCACAAGCATGGACTGGTTGTTTACTACCATATATGGAGAAAGAAATGTTGCATATCATATAGTGTGAAGTTTAATTTTCGATTAAACCGATTTGAATGCAAGTGGAGGATCAAAACTGACAATGGATTAAGCTCATGTTTTCACTGAACCGCGATGAAGCGGTTTAACTATCAAATAACATGTTTTTCCTACGGACAAAATGAATCGCAAATATGTCCGAATTCAATATTTCGAGATTATCATGCAGCAGTCTGCTTTCAGTCTACATTTTTAGAGGTTCAGGGGCATTTTCGTCTCTGACGACTGGAGTATAATTGCAATCTTATTTAGCATTTTTATTGGTTGCAAAAAACATTTGCAATTTATCTATCCCCAACCAGTAGGGCAAATATTTATACGCTCCGAAAAAATTGACAGGAAAACGTAAATGGTTCTCTTACCATAACTTCTTTTACCTAAAAGATATTTAATTGATCCAAAGCTTATATTGTAGGGATTCTTGAGTACTAGAGATACTTCTCTAGTACTCAAAAATCCTTTACTACTTTAGTCTAAGATCTAAGCGTTGAGACACAATTTGGTTTCAAGAGCGAACTGGGTACACGTGAAGTTGTTTCTGCTTGAATACGCTCGTACAAAACTGCATGGATCAACAAAAGGATATAGTCATAACATTCCTCGATTATGAAAAAGCGTTTGATACCGTAAAACATGACGGAATGATAAAAAAGCTACACAGTGCTAACATTGACGAGAAAAATATAAGAGTTATCCAGAATCTCTATTGGAACCAAAAAGCACGAGTGAGACTGAACAAATGAACCAACACAGAAGAATTTGAAATTTTAAGAGGGGTGCGACAGGGGTGTATTTTGTCTCCTATGCAATTCAATCTCTATGTGGAGAACATTTTTGCAGAGGCACTGGAAGGCTCTGAGTGTGGAATAAAGGTAAACGGGTTCCCGATAAATAATATTCGTTACGCCGACGACACCGCGATAGTAACAGACAACGAACATGATATGCAGTTGATGTTAAATAAAATAAACACCGTAGGAAAAATATATGGCTTGAAGATAAATGCTGAAAAAACTAAATGCATGGCAATAAGAAAAAACGCACTTTTAAGAATACAACTACATCGATCAAGTGAAAACATTTAAATACTTGGGAATAATGATGAATGACCAATGGGATCCTCAACAAGAAATAAAATGCCGTACCGTACAAGCAAGACAAGCTTTTATCAAATTTAAACGGCTACTATGTAACCGCAATCTTTCCTTCAATCTCCGCTAGAGGATGGTTAAATGCTAAGTATGGTCCATATTGTTATACGGCATGGAAACATGGACGTTAAGAGTACCTTTCATTAATAAGTTGGAGGCCTTCGAAATGTGGACGTTGCGAAGAATGTTCCGCATACCATGGACAGATAGGGTGAGAAACGAGGAAGTCTTAAGAAAGGCAAATACTGAGAGAGAACTACTCAATTTGATCAAGGTACGAAAAATTGGATACCTCGGCCATATTCTGAGAGGAAAAAAATACGCAATCCCTCAACTAATCATCCAGGGAAAGATTGAAGGCAAGAGAGGAGTAGGTCGCAAACAAATGTCGTGGCTACGGAACATAAAGGACTGGACAGGCATAAATAACACTGGCGATCTTTTGCATGCCACAAAAGACAGACGTCTGGCCTTAAGATAATTCGCCAACGCACTATACGTGCACGGCACTATAAGAAGAAGAGATACTTTGGAGAAGTTAAACTTTTTTGTAGTTTTGATTTAAAGGATTTAAAAAAGGACCTTCTCACACGTATGTGCAAACTTGAAACTTCAACATCTCAATTAGTTTTTATTGTATAAAAATAAAAATAAATGGAACATTTTCAGCAAAAAAATACTGCAATTTTGTATTGTTGCATATTTTCCGGATCTCTATTACTTTCAGAGTAATTTTGAAAAAATGGAAAAATTGTATTAAATCTCAAAAATTAATTTAATACTAAATTAAAGTTTTTTTTTAAATCTACGCATTTCAAACTGGTTAAAATTTTAGGAAACGTTGTTGATATATAAATAAAGCTAATTGTACGTGGAATCAGATTAATTTTCATTAATTATGGAAAAGTCATTAATTTAATTTCTTTTTTTTTATGAAATAATCGTTTTGTTTTTTTAATAACTTCGGTGTTTTCCAGCCGAATCACTTTTATCTTAGCTCATTTTAAAGGTCTTATTAAATACTTTTAAAAACATTCTGAGATTTTTTAAAAAACCTCTTCTTTTTAGGTTATTCGATGATAAAAGTTTCGATTGCACGTTAATTCAAATAAACCCTCATTTCATCAGGTTGTAACTAGGGTTGCATAGCCGCGATAAAAATTAAAAAAAAAAAACCATTGGATTTGTTATTTTGAAAGGTTTCTTTTTGATTAAAATATACTGTTTTCAAGTTACTTTTGAAAAACCAGCCACAAACGTATATTTTTAGTTAGGAAATCAACAATTTCAAGTGTGAATAACTTTATAAAATAAAATATTAACTTGGCGAGAAAAGTCTATAACATTTTTTTGCTACAAATTGCATTCTCCATCGATTTAGGGAGTTATTTAAAGGTTAAATATTTTCACCCTCAAGAAGGGATCGCTCTCTTCGGTAAAAGCACACATCGGTACTATATAACTTTTTTTTGATATGTTTCCTTTCTAATGATTATAATTTATTATAATCCCGTTATGTATATAACTTACTGTATCCCCGCTAATAACCTATAAAGTTGATGCGGTAAATGAAATAAAAAAAATGATGGGTTTAAAACAAAGTTTTTCTTTATCATGTTTTATTTTAAAAAATTTGCGGGATAGAAGTTGCAACGTCAAATAATATAATAATTAAAATTGTCTTATTTAAAATGTGAAATTATTTACGAGCACAAGCTTACCAATAAAAGATGCAATAACCGAAACACTGTTCACTTCAACAAGCAATAAAATATATTAAGAGATCTACTGGAGTATATAGCACTTAACAAAATCAATGCCACCTTTATTAAATAATATTGACGTTCGATTCTTTACTAGATCACTCAACCTAATAGGTTAAAACGATATTATTTAGTGCGCAGAAAACAAAAACTATCTGTAAATAATAGCAAACGTAATAATGTATTACAGATAGTCAATGATACTCAAAATAGAATTACACTTAATGTATATGATATGTAGTAGGAAAACATCAAATGAAAAATTCTAAGCTAAACACTAATTTTAGATTTTTCTTTAGAGATGAGCTAGTTACTGATGACGATGGGAAGAATTGTAGATTGGGACTTAAAGATCTTTTGTTTATACCTTATACCCTATATAATCTGTCTCAGTCCAATATTTATAAGCTTTTTATAATGCCTATTTTATGTTCGAGAGTTTGTTACCTGATCAAGTTCTAAAAAGACATGTTCTATTCTATAACGTTGGCAAAAAATTAACCTACAGTTGGCAATATGTTCGGCAGTTTCCTCTGCATTTTCGCAGAATTTGCTCTGTACACTTTGTTCAGTTTATAGAGATGATATCCGAGTGAACAGTGTTCACTGAGAACACTTGCATTACTCTAGAGTTCAGTTTTCTGAAGCCTAGCGAGAAGATTTTTTTAACAACCTTTTCACTTGGCTTAGCCTGAAATATTTGCCAATAATCTGCACTAAAACAATTAGAAAAGAACTAAAATATGACATCAAAAAATGGAACGAGAACTTAATCGAGCAAATTAAAAAACAACACAGGCTAAAAATGTCTAAGACCAACAGTGGGTGTTCAAAAAATTATCAAAATTAAAGACGCCAATAATACCAAATATAAAATAACAAAGACAGTTGAAGACTTCTATAAATCCTTGTCTATAAAACCTATAGACTTCTATAAAACAAACATGACTGTCTGTTTTTTAATGTGCCTCCAGCAAGTTGTCGTTCCATCGTTTTCGTGGTCTTCTTACTGATCGACTTCCTATTGGGGAACCGTCTCTTGCCGTCTTTACTGCTCTATGTTGTCATTCGGCTTATATGATCGTTCCATTCTACTCTTCTATTTCTTAACCAGTTCTTGATGTTCCCCAGTTCCATAGTATCTTACTATCAATTTTTCTAAGTGTTTTCATCTCTGCTGTTTCTAATATCCCTTTTGTTCTCTCTGTCAGGTTGTGTTTCTGCCGCGTATGTTATTATTGGTCTGATGACTTTTTTGTAAATTCTACCCTTTATTTCTTTCCAGATATTTTTATTTCTCAGTATTGTTTCATGCAGGCAGTCTGCGGCTCTGTTTGCTCTATTCACTTGATCTTCCACTTCAGTTTCGAGCTTTCCGTAGCTAGCCTAGATATTTAAACTCCATCACTTGTTCCATTATCTGACCTTCCTGCTCCAATTTACATCTTAGTAAATTTGCTGTTGTAACCATGCACGTTGTCTTTTTTGGGAAAATTGGTTAAATTTTCTGGTGGTTATATTAAATTGGTGCAGCATACGTTATAAATCATCTTCACTTGAGAGAGTAGTATTGCGGCGTCTGCATAGCAGATTATTTTAAGTTGTTTTTCTCCCATTTGGTATCCTTTTTTAGTTCTTACTTTTTTTATTATTTCATCCATAATCAGGTTGAACAATAGAGGACTCAGGGAATCTTCCTGTCTTATCTCATCGCCAGCTTCAATAGGGTCGGTAAGTTTTTCTTCTACTTTTACTTTATCGTGTTCTTTCGGCAGATACTTATTTTTGATCGTTTTGATTATTCCTTGAGGTATCTCTCTTGTGTACTAGAAGTGGATAACGTCCTTTAATTTGACCCGGGCAAATGCCTTCTTAAGGTCCACGAAACATAATTATGCCGGTTTGTTGTATTCTAATTATTTCTCTTGCACTTGCCTCATTATAAATATAGCGTATGATTTTCCCGACCTAAAACCTTGTTGGTCTTCTGCTAGTGTTATAATTTCATTCAGTTTATTTGTTATCACTTTGGTTGTTAATTATTTTAGTGTTGTGTTTAATAAATTAATTCCTCTGTAATTTTCCGGGTCCGATTTTTCTCCCTTTTTGAAGAGAGGTATTAGGATGCTTGATCTCCATTGTTGAGGAATTCTGTTTTGTTCTATTATTTTTTGAATTAGTTTTAATAGTTGTCCTTCAACCCCAATACTAACAGAACTATTTAATAGATGTCTCTATAATAGAAAAATCTCTGAAGACTGGAACGAGAGTAATACTCCTACACAAAAAGGGGACAAAAGTGACCTAAAGAATTATATACCTATATCGTTACTTAGTAAAGTGTACAAAATATTTATGAGAATTATTAACCATTGGTTGACTCACAAAATGGATAATTACTAAGCAGTAGAAGAGGCTCACTTCTGCAAAGGATATAGTACATCAGACCATCTGCTCACAATGAGAAAATTAATAGAAAACATTGGAGACGACCAAGAGGAAGACCACAGATTAGATGGGTAGATGACATCAAAAAAATAGCCGGAACAAATTGGAGGTATGTTGCTCTGGATAGAGATAGATGGAAAGAGTTATAAGAGGCCTAAAATGGACGACAGAAGGCTAAAAAGAAGAAGAAGAAAGCTGCAATAAGTTTCTTGTTCATTGCATTCTCGGACCTCTTTTACTATGAGGGTTTTTTGTACACCGCAGAATGGTCTGGTCCGATAAAAGGAGTATTAGCTAAGATACTACCAACAATATAGATACCAGCAATTTGTTTTATGCTCTGGAAGTCATAACAAAGTTACTTTTTGCGCTTTAGAGTTTTCAGTGCAGCTTGGCAATATTTTGGCAGGGAGGGAAAAAATGGTACCAATACCAAAAAAGAAAACCACCAGATCTTGATTCGATAAACGGAAATTCCTAACCAGCACTTCTACGCGGTAGATGAAGGACAACACTTAAGTAGATATATTTATTGGCTAACGCAGATGGGGACCGAGTAAATACCGATATAAGTATCTAGACATTCTGCAAGTGACTCAAGATCACTTTCCCCACACTAATCATGAGGAGGAGGAATCGTTATCAAATGCTGAAATTGAGATGAAGAAAATTAAGTGAGACATCGTTGGAATGAGCGAGATAAGATGAAAAGAAGAGGATTTTATTAAAACAACAAATAGAAATCGCCTCTATTCTACACCCTCAGACAGGAGTGGAAACTACTATGAATAAATTCGGAGCCCCGTGATTCTACACCAGACATTTCAAAAGAAAAAAGGTTTTTTTTGTCTCAACTTTATTTACAATCTGTTCTTAGCTTAGAAATAACAAGTAAACTTTTTTGATGAATATTGTTAAGGACATGTAGGTATTTCCAGCGAGAAAATACCTTTAATATTAGTTTAGTAGAAACAACATATGCACAAGATTATTTTTACTTTAAAACAGAGTTAGATAAGACATTGTTGCAAGTCTATCAAGAACTGTCATTGTGAAAGACCAGCAGTTACAGAGCATACTGTCATGCAAGACAATCATCAAAGTTTAATTGAATTGATATAGGTTCGTAAAACGCCACATTCTTATTAACGAATTTTCAAGGAGGCTACAGAAATACAAAAATAGCTGATCAACTTTAGTAGTAAAGAAAATTTGCATCTAAACAGGTTGTGAATCTCAACTCTAAATTTCCTCTTCTGCAGATGCACTGAACGTTTCAATACCGATTCAGATCAACTGACAAAAGCCATGATCTTCACTAAAGACAACGACCACTGGAGAATTACCAATCCATAACTAGACCAGATAGCCAACGATGCAGAGCGATAGGAGATAAAGATCAACAGCGAGAAGAACCAGCCTACTTAATTCATTCAACTCCCAGGATCAGGACCAGAACAAGAGGAGCTCATTACGTATCTCTGCGTTTACCTAGACAAGAAGATGAAAACTAAAAATCACGTCAAAGCAGCGAAGGGAAAAGCAACCATAGCCCAGAGATGAGGATTAACGTACTTTACAAAAAGAAAGAAAGAGAATCCCTATAAGGACTACATCTCGACAGCTTTCGAATACTAATATCGTCGGGTGGAAAATGAGCTTACTAAGATGAACCAGTTGCAAAACTGAAAAAAATAAGCTATGAATCTTTACGACTTTCAGAAATCAAATTCCGAATGAACAATTCATTTCAATTTGATTTTATTTTAGCAATCTTGGAGAAACAGTTAATATAATGAAAACGTCTCATATTTTTTGGATTTACCTTTGTGTGAATGAGCTATTAATGTTCCAACAAATATTCATCCGAGAAGTTAGAGTAATTATCGTGCACATTTTATCGTGTATATCACATGGTTACTACTAATATATCACGAAATTTGTAAATACACAATACGTGTAGCCGTAGAGAGGTCAATGAAACGATTAATGATTTTTTTTTAATCAAACCAATTCAAGGACGAGTTCATGAAATATTCAGAGACGGAAATTCACAAAAAGTTAATATTATGTGTAAATTCTTAGATACATGGAAAATTTTGCATTTTTATTCACTTTATAGATTTAGTTTTTAACTTATAAGGTTACTTGGGTTGAAACCTTTAATCCAGCAGGCTGTTCATTTATTTCGTCTAGTTAATCAGTTTACTAGGATATTATACACACTCCAATGAAGATGCTAAATAATAATCAAATATACTACAATTATCCTCCTTCCCATGCTCTTAAATACTCCAGTCCTGGATATATGCCTCCCCAAACAATATCCATTGTATTCAGTTATCTTTATTCCTTTGTTCTGTTTTTCTTCTAGTTTAGTATTTTATGGCGTCCACATCATCATCACTAGACTTCGGCAAATATGCATATTGCATATTTTGCATATTGTGCATATTTTATGCAAATATTTCATATTTTGGCATATTTGTATAAAAGTTTGCATAAAGTGCATAAAAGTTCAGATTTTTATACTGTATTTGAAAATTTTTAAACATACCAATTTATTTCAATTCTTGTATAAAATTTTGTAGTCATTTTAATCAAGAAATGATCTAAGTACGTAATCTCTACAGGTACAAAACATTTACAATTTCAAAGAAGATCAATTTAAGTAGCCCTCAACATTCTTAGAAAGTCTCGGTCACTGAGGCATTCAGTTATTGGATAATCACTAAGGGTTCGCTCATTTGCATTTTATGATCTAATCCCCAAATCTATCTACAATTTATTGTATCTTAACAGCAGGTAAACGGCTAATAGTTTTGTTCCTAATTTAGGGATTTTCCAAAATCTCCCAGTTTATTGAATTAGGTACCTAAACATTTCTAATTTGATGCTCAGATTTGTAAATCATTTTTGTTTTGATATTCAAAGCGTAAACACTCGTTGTGCGTAACAAAAAGGAAGATTGTGATTTTATAATGCCTAAAACAACCAGTGCTTCAACTTGGATTAAACCTTATAAAGAGCTGTCTATGGATATGGGAAAAATCTACTGTTCAGTCTGTGGCAAAATTGTAAGTATCTAATATTTTCTATTAAATATCTAATATTTCATACATACAGGGTGTTTCCAAATGACACTTACAATGTTTGACTGTAGATACTTCTCGAAAAATTGAACAAAACGATATAGTTAATGAGGGGTCAAACTTATTTACTTTTCGAGATACAGGGTGTTAAAATTAAAAAAAATTAAATTCTTTTAGTTAATAACAACAATAACTTAAAAAACCAATAAACGTATTTACTTGAAATTTAGTACTCGTAGGTTGTTTTTAAATGAAAAATAGCTTCCTTTAGTGAGAAAAAATTGTCCATGGTACAATACAATGGTGTGTATTTAGAAAAATGTTTCACCTTTACTTTTTTTTATGAAGTCAGCTATTCTAAAACACAATTATTTTTATTGTAATTGAATTAACAAAAAAAAACTTTTGTTGAATTTTAAAATAAGTTATATGATGTACTAATGGTTAGTAACAAAAACTAATTTGTGGATTAATACTGCATTTAAAACACTTAGCGAGTGTTTTTTTTTCCAAACCAGTTATTTGATTAACCAAAAACACCTTGTATATTTTTATATTTTAAAGGTTGGGTTAAAATAAAGGTTTTTATTTTTATTTATAGATAGCATGTGAGAAGAAATTTCAGATAGACCAACATGTGAGAACTGCTTCACACATTGCAAAAAAAGGAAAAATAGGAGGAAAACATCAAACTTCAATGGCTAAATGTTTCCAATCTACTTCAAAAAAATTAGATGAGCAAGAAACTTTTAATGAAGACTTGTGTCGCGCATTAGTGTCTGCAAACATACCGCTTTCAAAATTAGCAAATGTAAATTTTAGTTCGTTTCTAAAAAAATATTGCAAACTTAATGTTCCAAGTGATCGGTCTCTAAGAAGAAATAATGTGAACGGGCTATACTCGTCGGTGTTAATTAATATTAAGGAAGAAATTGCAGATAATTATTTTTACATATCTGTAGACGAAACCACTGATTCCTCAGGAAAGTATATTGCTCATTTATTGATTGGTGTTCTTAAAGAAGATACCTTACCAAAATCTCATCTTATTTCATGCCAGCAACTTGAGAAAACAAATGCTTTAACAATTTCGCGTTTTATACAAGAAACATTAGCAACTTTTTTTCTTCCGACAACTATTCCTTCTAATAAATTACTGCTTATTTTATCGGATGCTGCTCCTTATATGGTGAAAGCAGGACAAAATTTAAAAATATTTTTCCCAGATTTAATACATGTTACTTGTGTAGCGCATGGATTAAACAGAGTTGCAGAGGAAATACGAAAAAAGTTTCCTCTTGTAAATACCATGATATCCAGTGTCAAAAAAGTATTTCTTAAATCTCCTATAAGAATTCAACTTTATAAAGAAATGCTACCTAACATTCCTCTTCCACCACAACCTATTTTAACGCGATGGGGAACATGGTTAGAAGCAGCTAATTTTTATGCAGATCATTTTGTTAAAATAAGGAACATAATTGATACGTTAACAGATGAAAGTTCCCAATCTCTTTTGGATTCTAAACAAACTTTTCAGAGTAACTTGCTTCAACAAGAACTTTCATTTATAAAATCAAATTTTAGTTTTGTTCAAAAAACAATTACTCAGTTAGAATCACCAAAACTGTCATTGTTCGAAAGTACAGCATTAATAAAAGAATTTGCGTCATGTTGTCGGAACGTTAGAGGTAATATTGGAAAAGATATTTTAAAAAAATTTGAAGCTACTATGGAAAAAAATAAAGGTTACCATATTCTTTCTGAAGTAGTCAGTGTTCTAGCTGGAAATATTTCGGAAACAATTAATTTAGAACCAAATGTTTTGGTTAGTTTGAAAAATGCTCCCGTTACATCAGTTGATGTTGAACGAAGTTTTTCCATATATAAATATTGTACTCAGACAGAAGCCACAAGTTTTTGTTAGAAAATTTTGAACACCACTTGGTCATTTATTGTTACCATAATTCTAAATAAGTTTATTCATACTTAAAAATGATGTAGTTACTTAAAATAAATGTAAATCTTAATGAATAGTAGGAAATATTTAGTTATGTACACTTTTTTTTTTAAATAAAATTGTTACTATTTTATGATTTTTTTATTTATTTGTATGCATATTTTGTAAAATATTTGCATATTTTCGGGTAAACACGTGCATATTTATGCGCATATTTTCTACATTTTTATTTGCATATTTGCCGAAGTCTAATCATCACCATCAACTAGCTCTGAATTGTCCATTGTTAAAAATAAGCCTCCTCGATATACCTTCCCGGTCAGTCGCTCACCCGGGGGGAGGGGTTTTGGGTTAAACCCCCCCCTCCAAGGCCCTATTCCGACTATGCCTCAAAATGGAGGTAACATCATAAAAAAAATTTCGGAGACCAACCAAAACCCCCCCCCCCCAGATTTAAATTCTAGGTGCACTACTGTTCGCGGTGTTAAAATCTCTAAAACTGGTTAAGTGTAGGCATTAAACAATATCGGTGACATAACACATCTCTGTCTGACACCACGTTTAATAGAAACTTTAGCTGAAACCTCTAGATCCACCTTAATACAAGCGGACTGATTGTAGGAAGGATATTTGAGCAATCTAATGTCATACGTGTCCAGACCAACTGAGTCTAAGTAATGTATGTGGTACTCTATCAAAGGCTTTTTCGAAATCTATAAAACATACGTAAATATTTTTCCTAAAGTCAATACTCTTTAGTAAGAGTATTCGCATGCATAAAAGAGGCATTCCTTTTCTTCGGAATAGATAAATGGGAATAAATATTGATTCTGACCAATTGTCTGGTAATTTGCTGCTGCTGTACATCTTAATATAGACCGAGCTGATAGTCACAATACTTTCATTATCTAATAGTTATAACAATTTTGCAGGTATTTCGTCAGGACCAGAAGCCTTCCTTCGTTTCGCTTGGTCGATTTCTCTTTCTGAACTTCTGGGATTAGAATCCGTGGGCCTGTATCTCGGTTAGGTATTATTTCTTGGTAGATTCTTTGGTCATCTAAAATTCTACCAGCAAAGTCTTAAAGTAATAGATTTTGCCTGTAAATTCTGCTTTTACTTGTTAATTATTTTAGTTTTCTATGCAAATGGAAGCTCTCGTGTCGTTGCTCCACTTTCTCAATTTCTAAACAGGATTCTTGTAGCCTGCACTGCCTCCGAGCGTCTATTAAACATAAGATGCCTTGCATCATCGAGCCATTTGTAACTATTTGTTGTCTTAGAAGATTTTTTCGAGATAGTGATTATTTTCCCAGCAATCATCTATGTTGTTGGTATTTTCTAGTCTAATTTCGTGCAGCTTGTTAAGTTCTTGAGAAATCTTATTTAGAGTGCATGGGTCTTGAAGTGCATCTTGTTTTCACAAATTCTCTTTACAATATTGTCTTTTCGATCACTTGGAGACTTCCAAATATATAGTCTACCTTTTGGTAGACAAAACCATGTAACCAAGATGCATGCTACAAGTGAAAAAGTGTTTCCTTAAGCGATGAACTGCAGAGCTGGCGAACTCTTTGGGATTAAAGCCTTAACGCGGTAAGGGCGCAAGGGACAGTATTTCGTCCCAACTCATTGGAACAACACGGACAGCAAGATAAAAACAAAAAGAAATCGCTTAGAAATCAGTGACTCTTCTAAGCTTAAAAGTAAAAACATAACGGGAACGAAGAGTGGCTAGAATAATTGGCAGAATATGGGAAAAGTGGAAATATAAGAGCGTTCTATAAAAGAATTATAACATAAAAAGGAGGATTTTCATCAAAAGACCAAAATAATAAAGAAGAAGAGATCATGTGGGACAAAGGTGGGCACAATATTTTGAACAACTCTTTAATGGATACGAAGAGAATGATTCTGAATGAAACTATATGGATGCAATAATCTAAGGTGAATCAAAAGTCTAGTGAAAACATGGAAGGGGGAGGTAATATTCTGGCAAAGAGCAAATGCACCATTTAATACCAGATACCCGGAGTAAAGAAGAAATGGCAGAAATATTGGAATGAGACAACAAAAAAAATTTCTGTCTCTCTTTTCAACCTTGTACTGGAAAAAGAAATTAGATGAGTTCAGAGTAACCAAGGTGGCACATTATTTAACAAACTAGTTCAATACATTATTTATGTTGACGATCTAAGACGAATGATACAAGATACATACTAAATAAAAAAAAATAAACCTAGGTTACTGAGTACACACACATCATGATTTAAATGTCAACCTATAAAGATATAAATACATCAAAAGTATAATACCTGCTAAGTAAAAATTCACTGGAAATGTTTTCTTCTAACGTACCACTAATTCTGACACTGAAGCCTAACAAACTTTGTAACCACTTTTAAGTGTTACCAAAACTAACCGTTTAACAATGAACTTATTAAAATTATTGTCAAAGGAATATCTAGACTAGACATCAATAATAACTAATTATTTTTATGTTCTCGTTATAAATTACAAATAAGGCACCTAAAACCCTAATAGCATTTTTGATATCATACATTTTTGGACGATGTCTAGACAAATAAAGTCACGTCACGTAACATAATCAGTCCACTGTAGTGTCTATTATTTGTATGTTGGCGTAATAAAAATAACTTCTACTATTTGATTACATACACACATAATAATATAATATATATATATATATATATATATATATATATATATATATATATATATATATATATATAAATACGTTCAAATTATCGGGTAAAGTGGTCTGTAATAAAAATCTTTCTTTTTTCTTAATTACTCAATATTTCGCCATTTATTTAACAGCTTCTTCAGGAGTAAACTAAAACAATTTGAACATTACAAAAAATGGCGTAAAAATACATTTACTTTTATTTCTACATTTATTCTAATGGACTTGGGGCCCTTGATAATAACGTAATCTTTCATTCTGCGTTTAAATTTTATAAAAATACTTATTAGTTTTCTCAGAATTCCAAAAAAATTAATAGATTTAAAACACATTGAAAATTTTGACAGGAGACATTTTGCGCTTTTCCCCTTAAGTGTTTTAACTGTTTTTACTTATTACATGTCTACTCAGGTTTTTTTATTGATAAATGTTATTTAAGTGTCTTAACTTTGTTACCAAATAGAAGTCTATTTTCACTTGTTTGTTACCAAATACAAGTCTAGTTAGGTTTTTTTGATTGATAAATTATGTTTGAGTGCTTAACTTTATTACCAAATTCGAGTCTGTTTTTACTTATTACATGTCTAGTTAGGTTTTTTGATTAATAAGTTCTGTTTAAGTGTTTAACTTTATTACCAAGTTTCATAAATAAACAGTAGCGAAGCCCAAAATGTGTTTTTATTACATTTACCAGAGCTGTTAGGATAGTATTAATAATAACCGGTTAATCTAATTATAAAGGCATTATTAATCACATTGACCAACTGCTAAGGTTTCACATTGACCGTAACATATATATATATATATATATATATATATATATATATATATATATATATATATATATATATATATTGTTATGATTCATTTTATCCGCCAAAGATAAAATTAAAATTACTAAATAGACCTGTATCCCAGTATTCCAGTCAGTATCCTGACGGAAGCTGATCCAGTAAAATATTGTAAGTCATACTTTTCTACTTATATATTCCAAGAGTCACTGTTCAGGCCGGAACGAGAGATTCAGTTTATCGAGAGGAGAAGAAGTTTATCTTTTGAACGATACGTGCATCTGAAGGAGATCATTGAAGACGAGAGGCTCGCAATAATTTGTTGTAAGATTGCTGATTACCTAGGGAACTGCTAAGAATAGATAGTGTAGGCTATAAGGAACAAGGATTTGGACAACTCATCATCAGAGAGATAGTTTTTTTTTATTCGTCAGTTTTTCATTTATCTACAAAGTTTTTTTTTAATTGCTTCAGAAAAGATAGAAATATTTTTCAGGAGATATAGAACAACAATTTTGATTTGAAATTTTAATTTATGTAGTATATAACATTAATTTTTGAAGGTTCACGTACGTAGAACAAAATTTTGATAATCATTGTATGAGATATTTTTTGTTTAAGATATTTGAGTGTGAATTTTATTTCAATATATAATTTTGTATCATATATGTTTATTATTCCGGTATTCCTCAGACCTTACCTATCATATGTAAAGCATAGATATTGAAGCACGAATATAACCCTGAGATAAGAGAATTAAATAGTGTGATAAAATCATAATTGCATCATTTAAATAAGTTTAATTAATTAATTAATTAGCTAATTAATTGCTTGGCGCATCTCTGACTTTTAACATCACATATATATATATATATATATATATATATATATATATATATATATATATATATATATATATATATATATATATAGGCTGTTTTTTTATAGAAGAAAATTTAACCAGCTATAATTATGAAACCAACTTTGGAGTCAATTTTATTGAGATATGCTTTCCGCAATACGGAGCTTGTAGCGTTTTAAATTTGTTAATATTTAATATCTAAATAATAGTAAAAATTCTGTTTTAAGTTTTGTATTCAGTTGTTTCAAAATATAGATGTGTTTGTCTCTGTTACATTATCACGTAGAAAATTATTCCGGTTAAAACTAGGAATTGAGGACGTTTAAAATAGTCAATATAATACGTGCTATTCAATTTTTCTAAAAAGTAATAAAGCTGGAAATATTTCAAGGTTGTTATGAACGATTGTCGAGGGTATTTTGTTTGTTTAGGTTCGTAGGCCACACAAACTAGCTGTGAGACGCGAGGGAAATTTATTTTGGTTGAATTTGTAAAATCTAACGCATGAGGAGTCAAGCAAGAGATTTCAAGCTAGAAAGATGTTTGGGCGATTTTGAACCGGGAGTCGATTTAATTTTTTTGTGTTATGTCTTAAGACCGGTTAAGGTGATAATACTCTTTGCATAATGGCAGTTTAGAACAGAGTAATCATCATGTGCAGTACACCGGAACTGAAGAAATTTTGTAAAATAAGTATATAGGATGTCCCACCAGCTTTGTTGTCGTTTGCATGCTTGATCCAACCCCACGTACGTCAGATCTTCGTTCCTGCATATGGAAATGGTTTCCTTTCTGTTCCAGTAGAGAGTTTTGTCCTTGCAGCTCCAATCCCAGAGATAGCAAGTTTTTTCAAAGTTAAGTGGCAAAGTTTGTGAATTAAGGTAACAATTAACATTTTAATTTTTCCAAATTAAATAGACATTATTTTTGATAATTAATAATTGCTTTCATTAAAAGAATTTGTAATATTTGAAGTTTTATATCGTGTTAGAAATCTGCTGTTGTTGAAAAGCAATTTTAATTTGGTTATTATATAGAAAAGATATTCCATATATAAGGTTAAATTTTAAGATATTTTCATAAACAAGGATATCCTTAATTTTTAATAATCTAATTTGGCCATATTAATAAATAACCTAGGAATCATTTCGAAGATTTTTGTAGCAATCTCCTTTGTAAACTTTTAATAGATAAAATATTTATTTTATTTGTCCGATTATTTTGTTTGTCTTCATATTAGAAAAATCTCCTAACCTTTTTTGTGTGTTTATTTTTTAGGAAAGTAGAACCCTTCTTTCCTCCAGCAGGAAGTCTTCTCGAAGCGGCGTCCATTTGAAATAGCTAGAGGTATTTCTTGTCTGTCAATTTTATTCATTTTGTCCAGGAGATTTATGTAAGTACCCCTTTATTTCATTTTTTTGTAGCAGCCCCAATCCAACTCCCCTTTGTCATTTACTTATCCACGACCGCAGCTCTCCAACAACCCCCTGAGTGCCGTTCGCACAAGTTTCGATTATTTTGCTTGCCCTATCTTCGCCCCCATAGTTTCTGTCCCCAACTTTCTACCTCCATAATATTACCCTAAGGTAGGCAAAAAATAAATTCGTTACAAGTTTCAGTTCATTTTGATGTAAATGTTCGATGTTATTTAGATCAGACATTTTCCGGATGATGGATTAGTAGATTAGATAGTATTGCATGGCCTCCTCGTTCACCCGATTTGAATCCTAAAGATTATTTTTACTGGAAATACTTGAAAAGTAGAATTTATAAAACTAAACCAGCAAGGGTTGCAGAATAAGCCAAAGAATTATCGATGAATCCATATTAATTTCTGTAACATGGAGAAATGTAATAGGCGTATTCTACCATCGTTTAACGATGGTAGTATTGTCAAATTAACAACGGAGGACATTTTGAACACTCGATTAGGCAGATATTAATTTAGCAATGTAGTAAACATTTAATTATTATGTTCAAATTTAGTTGTACGTAGTTTGAATAAAAAAATTATTGAGACGATTAAGCGTTTGTAGATTTTTGTTTTATTATTTTAAGATGTTCCTGGCTCTATAAAATCGAAAGTATTGTACACGGTTGAACTGATATTGAAGTGTAGATTTCAATAAACGTACAATATACAGGGTGGTGTATTTAAAAAACCAAAGTGACTAATGATATCAGAAAAATGGCAACTCTGGCAACGTTGCAAACATCAAATTTCAAAGCTTCATACTGCAAAATAGGTGAATTCCTGTTTTTGTACAATTTATAGTATAAATAAAAGCCTGTTTTTATTTTGACCCACTTCGTATATGTATACTCTGCGTTTAATGTTTTGTCTAGTATTTATTAGTATAAATAAAAGCCTGTTTTCATTTTGGCCCACTCCGTATATGTATACTCTCAATTTAATGTTTTGTCTAGTTTATTCTATTGTACGAAACTCGGGACTGCAGCCCTGTTTGATGGCAATATAAAACGGCGATAAGAGCAAATAGTATAACAAACATGACATATATTTGTTTGCGATAAATATCTTTGACTCACCATGCTAAGAAAGATCGAAGGTCGCGGAGAGGTTGGACAGAATTGGTTAAAAAACATACGCGACAGACAAGAATCCACAGCGCGGGAGAACTGTCTGGCTTCGCAGAAGAAAGCATCAAGTGGTCGGAGGGAACAAGATATTTTGAACAACACATTTACCTAGACGGATAACAGCCAAATTCTTGATGCAAACTTGATCTCAAAAATATGCATTGGTTAACAAATAAATCTAAGACGATATTTGACGGTTTTAATTTTATTTTTTTGCTCGAATTTTAAACAAGCTCCGAATTAGTGCGTGTGTTTTTTAAAGGCGAGGACATAAACAGAAAAACAGATCATAACAGATTAATTAAAAAATAATTGCTGATAGTCTACGACATAGTCTGTGAACTGCGATAACAAGCTCAGTAACTACAAATAAGAAACCGAGGCACAATTGAGCGAAGACAAATAATCCAGGGATGGCATTAATGCAGTTAAATCGTCTGGAATGTAGAACGTATTTAATTAGTTGCTAATGGAAATCAATTGGAAATTTGTGTATGATGAGGTCGTAGGTTAAGAAGGCGAACCTACAGCTACGTATTAACAAACGCCGCTTAGTCCAGTCAACAACAAAAATATTATATTGATTTAACGGAATTGTTTAATTTTGACCAAAGAGTACCTTTGACGCAATTGACAACTACAGCATCGTCGACTAAGCTTAGCAGTATTTTAAAATTCTTTAAATTAAGTTATTTATCAGAGATAAAAAACAATTTGCAATTACCACCTGTAAGGAATATTAGACTTGCATGGCGTACTTTTTTCCTGCTAAATTCAGGAAGTTAAAGATTCTTAGGATGCGTTATGGCAGTTAAAAGTGTTGCGCAAAAGTTTAAAGTTCCGTGGAAGAGTTACAAGGGTTCCAAGGGGTCCCTTTAGAGTACACGTAAACTCATCACCAATTAGCATAAATGCCCTCGTAGATAGTACAAACTCATTACTGCAAAAAAAAGCAAGGAATTTTAAAATAGATCAGAAGAGATTTGCAAACTGATCACTATCCTACCTGCACTCCGTGGCTGGTAAATGGTTGCAAATCGCTAAGGTCTGATAATTTGAAAGTATAATCTAAGTCCGAATGCAAATAAAATAACGAAGTTGGGGACTATTTTAGGTATAACCGGAAATAACACACGCTCACAAATATTTTCATTAAAAAGTTCACTATTAAAAACCTATACAGATGAATTTTCAGATTTCAAATATGCTTAGATTTGCAGATGCGTCTAATAGGCCACTCACCAAGAGACACCCGATACAAACATATCAGTTAATTTTTAAAGTCATTCGCTTAAAAGAATTTCGGAATTTAATAGATTATCAAGTAAACAAGAAATGTAACAGGTAACAGTCCTTTGGGCAAAAAGGCTGGTGATGAGTTTACCTATCTGCGGTGATGAGTTTACCGATCTCCAAAGGATGCAATCTCGGAGGGTCTAATAATTTTATGGGGGTCTATAATGTGATGAGTTCGTACACGTCCACTCTTTAAACGTTTTCTAAAAAAGTACCGCTAGGTTTTAAATTTTCGTTTGCTCAATGTATTTTATAAGGTATCATTTGGTATGCAAACGGATACTAGATCTTTTCTATTTTTACAGACTATCCTCAATTTCTTTTACGCGAGATATTCATTGTTTCTATTTTGTTTATATCTTGGTTCTTGTATTTTTGTATTGCTAGAAGGTACTACATTATATTTTTGCCAGCATCTAGGTTAAATTTTCTCCACATATTAGCGGATTAGGTCTGAAACTTGTCTTCTTAGCGGTTTTTATATAGTACAATCAAGTTTTTAATTGATAAACATAACATAAATCATTTAAAAATCTGTGGCAAAAGGACTGGTTTCCATGCCAAACACACTATCATCATCATCATAGAGTTTATGTTCAGATTTTGAATTTTTTAGAGTATTTGGATGATTATTTCTTGCTTAGTGATATTTTAAATCGAGATTTGGATTATCGCTAGACACTAGACAAACAATGGACCACTCTACTATACAATATAAGAGGTACGAAAGTAAATTGCTCTATAATATATATATATATATATATATATATATATATATATATATATATATATATATATATATATATATATATATATATATATATATATATATATATAGTATATTAGCGGATTAGGTCTGAAACTTGTCTTCTTAGCGGTTTTTATACAACCAGTTGAAATTATTATGTTCTAGAGAGTTTATGTTCAGATTTTGAATTTTTTAGAGTATTTGGATGATTATTTCTTGCTTAGTGATATTTTAAATCGAGATTTGGATTATCGCTAGACACTAGACAAACAATGGACCACTCTACTATAAGAGGTACGAAATTAAATTGCTCTATAATATATATATATATATATATATATATATATATATATATATATATATATATATATATATATATATAGTAATGAAAACATGAAACAAATCATTTCTAAATTGAATTAAAAAAAATCCTTTTATAATCTTTTTTTACGAAATATGTACGATGTCCAGGAAAACGAAGTAATAGAAAACCCAGGTAACTGACATAGTGAAAGAAAAGATCATTCGCTTGGTTTGGTTAAAGAGTTAATAGCTGCCTTATACAGATATGCAACAAACAATAACAAAAACACAACAGATAGCAAAACCTTTTAACAGGACAATTTAAAAATCCTTCACAATTTAATAAACCCTTCAAATTTTCATTGCTAGGTACAAGGTGCACTTTTTTGCAGAAAGTTTTTTCCGTAAAAGAAAATTTGACAGTGCATGGAATTGGCGGTATTTGGATTTGTGTTCCATGACTACAATAAGTGAAAGTTGACAATGACTTAATGCGACAGTTTATTTTGTGTTTATTTATAATTGGACTTCACCTTTATTTTTAATCAGATGAACTTCTATATCAGAAACAATAGAACCACCATAACTTTTAGATTTCTACATTAGAATCTACATTATTTCGATGTTGTTTTCTTTTTTCATTGAACTCTTTATCTAAAAACAATAAATGTGAGTAAATCTCACTTAAGTGGCTAATGTCAGATTTTTTGATTATGGTTTTCTCTGTTTTGGAGATAAAAGCCATCTCAAGAAACAATCTTTTAGAATAATTGCTTTCAATTGCTCATACCTTGGAATCTGTGTAATTCATTATGTAATTCTTTTGGTTTACGTGGATAATATCTACCTGGATATTACCTCCAGTCTTGTTGGAGGTAATCGGTCCCTTAATCGCCTTGATGAGTGGCCAATGTATCACAAATTACATTTATGCAAGGAATACTATAAACTATATTTGACATATTGTCTTTAAGCTTTTATATTTGAGTTTAGAGAACTGTATAAGATCGGAAAGGATGCTTGTGCTTAGGATCAGATACACACAAACAAATATACCATATACCACTAAAGACACGAAGCCCTTTACAAATGTCAGGTAAATATTTTGATATTAAACAAGAACACTGCATTTATTATTAGAACTGTTTTATCTGCAAAGACACCAACAGAGTTTAATATTAATGTCAGTTTTGGTGTGATATTTTATATTTGGTTATGTGTAAAATTTTTGAGTTGAATGGGTGTGATAACTGTATATAATAGTGTCACTTTCCTGATTCACAGCAGTAGTATTAATAGAGGAATGATTTTGTGTATTGTTGTACTTTTCTGACGGCGTTCTAAACAAAATTTTCTTTAAACAGTTGGTGGATAGTTATTCTCTAGAAACGGTTGGTATAGGATTCTAAGGTTTTTTTGTTGTAGTGGTGTATCTGAAATTTGTACGACCCTATATTTCATTGTTCAACTAAGTTTAATTTTATGGAATGTTTATGGTAGGACATATAGTTTAAACACTTCCGTGAGGCCATATATTATCTGTACCAATCTACCAATATTTTACTATGATTTTAAAGAATCAATTTTGTGTCCAAAAAGAGGACAGATTATGATCCATCCTCAACCTCAATTGTAAACTGGATGTATTGGTCGTAACTGTTAAAAACGAAAAGTATGTTTTAGTTTTATCTCTAGGGATGGCTAGTATAATGTCATCTACCTATTTTTTTTTTAACTTATGGAAAGATATGGTTGATCTTGGCTCCCATTGGAGTGCCCCTATATTGTTTTATAATTTTTGTCTTCATAAGAGAAGTAAGTGTTAAAAAAGATCAATTAAATGAAATTACTGATGTCCATCTTACAGTGTCTGCTTATATCACTCCAGAGTTTATATATAGATCTAACATAAGCATCTAGATATATATTGCTATATTGTGACATTGAGTTTTAGATAAATGTCTCTTCCTGTCATGTTTACGCAAGCTAACAACTCTTGAAGGCCCTGAGGACTATCGCATAATATAGCAGTGTCGTCAGCGTATCTAAGAATATTAATCAATTCACCATTTTCACTCCAAGTTCTTTATCTTGTAAAGGCGGTTTGAAACAATATATCCGAGTATATATTGAATAACTGCGGGGATAGAATGCAACCCTGTCTGACGCATCATTGAATCTAACATTCGACGGTTAATCTCCCATTTATGCCTTATGTATATTATTGTTGAAATGTAACAGTTTCACATATTGACAGCTGTCTAGCTTTGCTTGGCAATTATTCACTCGGACTATTTTCGTTTCTATTTGTGTTTAAGTCCGTTTTGAGCATCCATATGTTTTTCCTGGGCCATTGTTTACTGGACTATATAATGTATATAAATTGACTTGTTATAATTAACAAGAAAGATCATACCCTATACGAGACGGGCGCCTCCTAATTACGTGTATATTCAGCTTTTGGTTCTTTCAAAGCCGTTAGTTACTAGTTGTGTTATTTTGTTTATAAATAGGTGTTTTATGTAGCTTAATACTGTTACTATTTTAGTTGTTTACACTAACATCATTGCTAATTATTGTTAGAAGGGCCCATTCATGCTTGAATTTATTATGTACGTAATATAATTTGTTTACAGAAGTATTAAAATTATAAAATTAGGGAACGATTTGGTTTTTTTGTTCAAATCTATATATATATATATATATATATATATATATATATATATATATATATATATATATATATGTTAGTTTTGATATTTCCGCGGGAGCTGTATGTTATATCAATGGTATTCCGGGTTTGACTCCGCGTTAAATGTTGTTGGTTTTGATAAAAACCATTTTGACGACGTTTCGGCAAGATCTCACTTGCCATTTTCAAGTCTCTCTGGATGGTCTGCTTCTTGTCGATGTTCGAGTGGAAGTGACGCTACGGGTGTTGGGCAGCTGGCTTTTGTAGTTACTGTGCGTTGCGCGCGCTCTTGTAATTGGTCCCCCGCCCACTGACCTGCGCACTGGACCAATTACAAGAGCGCGCGCAACGCACAGTAACTACAAAAGCCAGCTGCCCAACACCCGTAGCGTCACTTCCACTCGAACATCGACAAGAAGCAGACCATCCAGAGAGACTTGAAAATGGCAAGTGAGATCTTGCCGAAACGTCGTCAAAATGGTTTTTATCAAAACCAACAACATTTAACGCGGAGTCAAACCCGGAATACCATTGATATAATATATATATATATATATATATATATATATATATATATATATATATATATATATATATATATATATATATATATATATATATATATATATATATATATACAGATTGAACGAATTTAAAACGGAACATACGAAATCAATGTATTTCGGCTCAACTCCGCTCTAGGTGGTTCGCCAACAAAAGGTTGTCAAATAATTATATTATAAAAATTCAATACTTCAGCGGGCTGCTGGATTCTGAACTCATTCAAGAACAAGTCAAAACTCCACCCAAGTAGGTTGCCTATTTTTTATAGAATCACTGTGAAAACTAGACTACACAAGCAGTTATTATGCTGTCAAACCACTTATCGCTTCCTTATAGTCCAAGAGATAGAGCCGAAATTTTGAACTGATCAGTAATATGACATTTCTCTATTGCAATATATTCATTGTAACTGGGTTAAGACTTTGCCTTACAGGCGGACGCCCCTCGTGTTACAGGGGGTGGCTATACAGGGATGAAGTTGTCATTTTTTTCGGAAAAATTAACCATCCATAATATGGCTGAAAATTTGCCCAGAGTAAGATCTTGGTATAACTAGACGAAATCCCAAAGGGTGGACGCGAGAGTGGATACATAAGGGGTGGCGGACAGGGGTGAAATTGCAATTTTTTGGGGAAAAATTAACGATAAGTAATATGTCCGCCATTTTCATGGCTCATTATTTAGCCCCTAAAAACTCTAAATCCAAAAGGGCGGACAGCTGGGTTGGTACAGAGAGCCATAAAACGGGGTCAAATGTACCACTTGCCTGCGCATTTTAGGTCTCGGTAACAATTTTCAAACTGATTTTATTATGATATTTTTATACCGATTGATTTGAAAATTTGTATGCTCACTTCTGTTACTATTCTGAGAAGCGTCAAGTAGGGTTTTCCTCAAAATTTTCTAAAAAAATTTCCGTAAATGAAAATTTTCGTAATTTTTTGAGGTAAAATCTAATTTGTAGAATCCTTTCGATTTTCTGTAAGTTATACCATGATTTTTTTCCAAAAATTTTCAAACGATTTTTCCGATAAGAAAAAAAAATTTAGAAAATCTTTTCTAAAACATTTGATAAAACTCTACGTCATCGTCTGAATCTTTTATAGAATATTTTGTAGTTTTAAAATGATATTATGATAATGTTTTTTTTTTTCAAACTAAAGTCATATTTACTTTGATATTTGATATTTTATTAAATTAAAGTAATTTTATAATGTTAACTATTAAATATTTTTGGTATAACAAATAGTAATTTTACTTATTTTTTATTAGAATAAAAAGGTTTTTAAATTTATATTGCATAAATAATGGTTGTTCAGATATAAGAAAAATTTGATTTATTATTACATTATTAATCAAATACAAAATATATTATTTCTATTTACCAATAGGTAAAATTCAATTTGTAGAATTCCTTTAACATGTTACAAATAATTATTAATAAAAATCAATTTAATAGTGGAATTATCAATTTTTTAAGTTTTGAAATTTACTTTTCGATATTTTTTTTAACTTTCAAATTGATTGAATTTTTTTTTTTCATTAGTTAATTATAATTTTACAAATTCTGTTTGGACATTAATTTTGCATCATTATTATTTTAAAATATTAAAATAATAATGATGCGCATTCCATTTAGATCAGTAATTCTAGACGCATGCGCTAAATGTAATAAGTATCAAGATGCTTTTATCCAACTTGGTGAAACTGACTTCGATTGTAATGAAGTTTTTGAAACCTTAGAAACTTTCATATGTCACTTATATGGAACAGGACTGACGAGAACAATTCCAAAAAGAAAAGTAAACGATGTCAAATTTTCACTATTTATTTTTAAAAAAATCATGGTATAACTGACAGAAAATCGAAAGAATTCTACAAATTAGATTTTACCTCAAAAAATTACGAAAATTTTCATTTACGGAAATTTTTTTGGAAAATTTTGAGGAAAACTCTACTTGACACTTTTCAGAATAGTAACATAAGTGAGCATACAAATTTTCAAATCAATCGGTATAAAAATATCATAATAAAATCAGTTTGAACATTGTTACCGAGACCTAAAATGCGCAGGCAAGTGGTACATTTGACCCCGTTTTATGGCTCTCTGTACCAACCCAGCTGTCCGCTGGATTTAGAGTTTTTAGGGGCTAAATAATGAGCCATGAAAATGGCGGACATATTACTTATCGTTAATTTTTCCCCAAAAAATTGCAACTTCACCCCTGTCCGCCACCCCTTATGTATCCACTCTCCCGTCCGCCCTTTGGGATTTCGTCTAGTTATACCAAGATCGTATTCTGGGCAAATTTTCAGCCATATTATCGATCGTTAATTTTTCTGAAAAAACTTACAACTTCATCCCTGTATAGCCACCCCCTGTACCACGAGGGGCGATTGCCTGTAAGGTAAAGTCTTAACCCAGTTACAATGAATATATTCCAATAGAGAAATGTCATATTACTGATCAGTTAAAAATTTCGGCTCTATCTCTCCGACTATTAGGCAAGCTCCTCTTTCCTTTAAAGGAGACAGATAGTTGAACGATATTTTATACAATGTCTATCACCGGGTATGGATTTATTTTTGTCCAAGTTTTATATTGGTCCACTATTTCAAATGCAGTTAAAACAGACATATATTAAATTGTATGTTCCGTTTTAAATTCGTTCAATCTGTATATATATATATATATATATATATATATATATATATATATTTTGTTTAATTTACTTTTGTTAAATACAAAACTTGTTGATTAGTTTAATAGGTTAAGAATTCTTCAATACATCTTTAAAGATTTATTGGAGATCTTTAATATGTATCTTTAAGATCCATTAATCCTTTCCTGGAATCTCCTAAAGAGATTCCAGGAAAATCGGTAACATTCGCCGGACATCGCGCGGTTGCATTATTTAGAAGTCGGGGCCTGATTAATTTTGAATTTTTTCACGATCGACCCCAGAAACACATCGACCGATTGAGCACCGCTATACTATAGCAAAGAAAAGTACCAAATATAGAATGAGATATTCAAAACTATTGAAACCCTTTAGAAAAATCATTGCAGAAAATGTATAAAAAATGTTATTAAGGAAGAGTAAAACATGTGGAAAATATGGACAGCGTTATAGAAAAAACTATCTCATCAGTGATTCATAACTTAGAGGAGAAGTTAGGGTCTATTTGCAATGTAAATGTTTATAAATATGTAGTGTCCACTTTGTAAGCATTGCTGCTACATAAGTTGCTTTTTATAATTGTCTTAATATCAAAGTATACAAAAGATATTTTAGTAGTTACCCTGTATGTCGGTAAGCATTTGTTAATGCTGGGTATCATGGGCAGGAATGTTGATTCAGTATTGAATACTCACTTGTTTACATCATGCGCTCTGGCATCCTGCCAAATGTCATTTTTATTATATTAAAAATCCGCCTTTATATCTTAACAAATTGGAGAAACGTGGCATTACAATAAAAAAACATTATTTTATTCTATATAAATCACAGTATCGGCCGAACCTTCAATCCGAACGTACACTAAGTGAAAAAGTTCCAGAAAAACCGCAAAAACTAAGGTCCAAACGGTAAATAAGAGCGCGAAAACGACATCCGCGTGTGTCAACGGTCGCGAGCCTAGAAATAGCGAGCACGCGAACGGTACCACGGAAAACGGGACGCGTTCTGGTACTAGGACCACCAGAAAGAAGAAATGCGAAACTGTCACGTGGAGGTATAGTGTAAGGTACCAAAACTGACAGCCTAGCATCCACCGAAACGGGCGTGGCACTAGCCGGTCTATAAACCCTAATAAACCTTGTTGAAAAATAAGGGGGCAACCATTATTGAAAAATAAGGGGGCAAGGAGTTGTAGACACTAGAGCCTACCTGGAGCTCATCGCCGTAGAGCTCTACCGAACCGATACGAAAGTGAACACACAGGTAAAGCTACACATACACAATCACACATCATCACACACTAAACATAACACACACCACAACCCCTTCTACTCGAGACATTCAAGAGGAAAAAGTCACTGCTTCGCATACTTATTCTATGGTTGAATGTGAGTAGAAACAACACACACACATATCCTACTCCTACACACACATCCAGACCTATCCCTACAAATTCATACACTTACTAAACACATACACTAACACAAATACACACATTTACTAATCACACACCAACACAATACACACATTTACAAATTACACACATCATGCCACGAAGACGCAGAACACCCTCACCTCCCAAACCTGTCGACAAATCCTACAAAGAGGAAGGATGGCAAACTGATTCAGACAGCCAATCCGTGTCCTCCCACACATCCCAAGTGTCTGTCACAATTGACGGACATGAACCTAAGTCGTCGGAGGAGTGGAAGCAGGCCATTTCAGTAGTCTGTTCCCAAAATCCTAAGGCGACTACCGATCACCTCACCCCTATCCTCCAAAAAGCCAATCAACAACACAAACCTGGTAGCCCAGAAGCCATCAAAGCCGTTATTAACGGCATCATGATGTCTGCATTTCCCGGATACATACCTTCTCCCTCACCTACCCCACCTACCCCTCCTACCCCCTCTCCACCCAAACCAGTCCAGCCTATACCTCCTCCTACCCCCCCTCCCCCACCCACACCACCCAAAATCAAACAACCTACACCGAAAACAACAAAACACACACACATGTATTACATAACCTTAATTCCTATCAAATATTCCAGCCAACGAAAACTCTATAGAATCCTAAAATTCAAAAATCTCCTAGACAACATCCCATTTGACCTGGAAACGGATTCATCCGAAAACCAGGCCATCCTCTACACCACAGGCCCGATTCCCAACTTGAAAAAGTGGGAAAAAGACCTCAGAGCCCATACAGAATACAGTCACATTTCCATCTCCTCAGACAAACCCTCAGAGTACATAGACGAATGCAAAATCACACCTAGAACACTTTCCACCCCACAAAAAACACAAAAAGACACACAAAAAGACGCACACACAGACCAATACCAATCCACACCTTCCACTTCAAAAGCAGACATCCCATCCCGCAATCCACCCATCCTTAATCTCACCACACACTACACCGAACACACTCAACACACACCTACTTCAATACAAGACATCACAGCAGCACAAACTCCACCTACACCACCACCCATACACACACCTGAACAATCTCCTGTCACATCCCAACAAACCATCCCACAATTCCACATTCCTATCACTCAGCAACCTCCCACCATATATAACTACAGAATCGAGGAAATCCCCTCAGATATCTGTCAGCAGAGGCCACTTTTCAGACTAATCAAAGACCTCAATCTCATCCCAAGTTTGGACTCTATAAAAGTCTTCCCGTCACAGCAGGCAGCCTCCCTGCGAACCACTAAAATCCTTGATAAACGCGACATCACGGCAAAACTCCGAAAAGCCACAAAAGATGACAAAATCTTACTTTCTGCTAGTTCAATCAGCAAATCCCACAATCCACCACCCGCTCCAAAAAATTCACCTATCTATCAATTCGTAATAGCCGGCGTCAATAAAAACTTGACCATTAAAAATATCGAGGATAACTTATCCGAGACAAATTTTCCTTTTACAAAAGCGATTCGCATTATTGCCCGTTCCACTAATCAACCTACCTCATATATTCGAGTTTTCACAAACTCCGAAACTAAGTTCGCTGATGCACTCTCGGGTGGTATCAAGATCGAGGGCGAACGGCTTAATTGCGAGATTGCGAGATCTGGCAATACCGTCCCAATCCGATCTAAATATTGCTCGAGATGCTGCAAAAGCGGACACTTCCATAATGAATGTCCCGAAAAATCGAACATATGTCCGTATTGCGGACAAAATCACAGATCCTCTGCTTGCCCCCAGATATCTGCCCCCAAATGCCCGAACTGTAGTGGCCCTCATCCCGCCTTTTCACCTAGATGTCCTCACAGAAATACTTTCCCAGATAATTACGAACAAACCCAACCATTATACACTCCTAAACAAATCCCATACTACGAACTAACCTCCGATATGAAATCCCTCATTCACTTTATATCCATGACCCTCTTTAACGTCTTCCCTGAAAAGAGAAGCGCTACCATCCGCACAATTAACCAAATCTCCAATGCCTTATATGGATATGCCATAACAACATCCCACTTCAACAACCGAATCAACCAAACCTTCACACAACTCCGATACTAAACACATCCACACTATACAAACATAAATACACACATTTACTAATTACACAAAGCTTTACAAACAGCTCACAGTAAACATTTCAAACAAAATTCACCCTACTTATCATTTTCAAACACACACATCATACACGTGAGCACCACACACACTCCTTCAGAGTCGAATAAATCTAACAAGGACAGGGGGAGATTGGTTTTCTGTGGTTTCCCAATCTCATTGCACAATGATACCTGATCCTAGGTGAGGACACAGCCACAGCTATCCTCCACGCGATTTCAAAACAACCTTAATAAAAGGCCAAAACAAAGTTCTGAAAGGAACCGTTTTTCCATGGAACTTGTACTTCGTAACGGGCTTGGATCCTGGACGGTGGACAGCAGCTTCAGCGGCCCCTGTTTCCCCTTCTCGTCGGCCGGGGACGTGCTTCTCTGATGCTACACTCCTGTCTTTTGGCGGCGGCACCCAGTCTAGGACCCACAAAGTCACACGCTGAAAAGCACCAATTTTATAAAAATTTTAACTATCCTTGAAGAAGCATAAAGCTTAAACAAGGTTAAAACGGTCAGTCTTGTCTTGTCTATATAAATAGTCAGAAAATGTCTTTACTTGTTAAGAGCGAGTTATATATATATATTAGAATGTACTACAAAGAAACGCCGCAGTAAACCAGTTTAAATTTAGCGAATAGGTCATTAAATAGTTTATGGTAGGTTATGGAAAAGAAAGTAATTGAAGTAGAAACACATGGATTATGTAGTGAAACAAGTGATTACGTAGTAATTACACCGTCAGAAAAAACAAAATCATAGAAAAATGAAAGAAATTAAAATGCCACTACGTGAACAGGACATTTACTAAAAAAATGGCAAATATGAAAATCAAAATTTGCTCTACCTATGCTTCTCATCGTCAAAGCATGACAGAAGAGAAGCAAAATAAAACAAGTAGGGAAAAAATTCCACTTAAATTAATAGAAGCATAAAACCTTAGCGAAATCAATGCAGTCCAATAATTTTCACATGCCACGTACCTACTGCTATAGTCCACATCTGCTACGGCAAATGAAAGAGAATACCATTCATTACTCATTACTCATCAATGATCATTACTCGACAAAACAAAAAAAGTAAAATGAAGTAGAAGATATGATGAAGATCAGTCCAAATAAAAATATACAAAAAAAAAAACTGAAAATAATATTTAGAGATGCTTAAGATGCAGCTACGGCAACTCCTCCTTCGTCCTGGTCGCTCATTCTATGAGGTGAGTACGACTAAGGACAACACCTGGTGAAAGGTATCAGTACACACCCAGGCCCAGGTTTCATGCGGTGTTCTGACGGTAATGACCATCTAGCTTTTTGTGGGACAAGAATGGACCACGAATAAAGAAAACCGACGCACATATCTTGTAACTATGGAACTGGATTACATTAATAAATTATCAGAAAAAGCGCGATGAAGCTGAGCAAGGACCGGAAAAGGTTTAAAGAGCGATCATAAACTGCGTAGCGAGGAAAAAGTTTCAATATATGTAAAAGCAAGGTCTTAACTCAAAAAAGCTTGATAGTCGGCTAAAAATCTATCAAATCTACAACTATTGCGAAAAATTAACACAAATCTATAGGTCTACTATACTAACTACTTCAAAATAGCTGATTTATAAAAAAATATAGTAAAAAACAAACAGAATATCTCCTATTCGAGGTTGGATATCAGTATGTCAATTGATAATTCTGCATAATTTACAGATATTCTAAATAGTTAACTGGAGCCCACTCTCTTAAATTCTACTTTTAACACTGCACTTCTCTTTTATCTTTTCGTGATAGAAAGACGCAACAAAAGACAATGATATAATTGCAAAAAGTGCAAAGACTCGCTTGCAAAGAACTCACAAGTGTAATGAGATCGTTTCCTACAACAGACTTAGAAGTAATGACCTTTCTTCACTATATATAAAGGTATTAAGGATCGCCCTAGAAAGTGCCTTAAGAATAACACAAGCTCAGTATCTAAAACCGGCAATCTGACTAGACATTTAGAGATTCTAAGGGTTGGAACCAAAAATCCATGAAGATGTTCAGACATTATAGGTGTAAAACGGGAGTTCGAAGTCATGTCTAACTTAAAAGAGTCCACCAACAATAGCAGAAATTAAAATGGCAATAGACAAATTAAAGAACAATAAATCGCCGAGATCGGATCAAATAGCATCGGAGCTACTGAAGAAATGAGGAAGATGTATAATAAATATGATTAGTTAATATCTTGGTTTATTTGTCCTAGTCAAACTCATTTCTCAGGTTTACTTCTCAGATAAGACGCTCTCACACCTGAGAGACTGACTGGACGAAGCCTAACCATTGGCTCTCAAAGAAAGTTGTGAGATTTATTGTTCTACATTGGCTCCCAACTTTCGAAGGTACTTATATTGTTACCCATTGGCACCTACTGTTTTTAATGGGTCGTTCGATGGTTATAACAAAAAAAGGAAACCAGTTAGAATGTGGAAACTACCGTGGAATAGCGCTGTTGAATGCAGTATACAAAATAAAATCCTACGATACTTAGTATCTTAGAACCCATTTTCCTTCTATTTGCAACTGCTGCAGGTACTGATTTGCTGATAATGCAAGGCCACATACTTAAGCAACAGTAAGAGATTGGTTTCATAATGAAGATATTACACTTTTACCGTGGCCAGCACAATCGCCAGATCTTAATCACATCGAGCATGTATGGTATATCCTTCATGGACGGATTGCACCTCATCTGCACAATGTTCATACTAGACAAGGTCTTCAAGATCTTATTACACAAGAATGGATCCCATTGCCAACGAAATTGATCATTTAATTTTAAGCATGCCAAGGAGGTGTCAAGCTATAATTAACTCTGCATTACTACCCATCAAAAATTGACATATTTTACTACCCGGGGTACAGGTGTACCCCAAATTTAAAACACGTGTTTGCAAAAAATCAAATATATTTAGAAAAGTACAAAGTTGTTGTATACAATGGTTTCACATTATTAAACACAAAAATTAATTATCAGTTTTAGTTAACGCAATCTGGACACACTTGTGACTGATGGTTCAGACATATGTATTTTTTGCACTTCTTGCACGTTATCCTCGATTTTATGTCTTGTTTGCGTGTACAAAAAGCGCATCTCCCGGAAGAAGTTTGCCTTTGGTTTACATTAGGTACTTCAGGCTCGATATGCAATTTTTTTTCTATAAGAGCTCGGAGTTCTTTTGACAAAGTTTGGATTCCGAGCCGTTCTCTCATCACAAGGGACTAACTAGGTCGGTACTAAGTTTTTTTAGGAATGACCTTCTGTTTGGTATTAATTCCTTTTCTCTGGCATCACTATCTTTACACAGAACTATGGAATTAATGTCTATTATTAAATTGTAAAAATTCTAAGAGGCCAGCGTCTTGATTTCCGAGCAGTTGTATATCTATGCTCGAGCTGGTCGAATGTGTAACTCCGATTTTGGTTCGATTATAAAAATCAATTATTTCGGAAAACACTGTAGAATTTGGTTTGTCTCCTTCAGGATGCATGGTGGATAACATGACAAAAATTTTGTTTCTTAGCTTTTGGAGGGCAATACGAAAGCAGTGTTAAGTTTTTACTATAAGCAAACATAGCTGAATTTTGGTTTCTGTTACTTTTTTCGATGAACGTTACTGGGAGTTCAGCTTTATTTTTCTTCGTGGTTGTAAGGTTACGATATGTCCCATGAATTGGTTTTGTTAGACTCAACGTGTAGTATTCAGCTACAGGGACACCTACCGGTGTTGAATTTTTACCGATATACACTTCGGCATTCAAAAGATAAAAAGTTTTTGCATCACATAATGCTATTTTAATTCCGTATTTATCGGGTTTTAGTCAGCTGTACCCGGGGTACAGCTGAACTCCAAAATCAACGCACGTGTTAAACAACAGCACTTAATGACTCGCGACTGCAAGATAACAACTGACCTGCTAAAACAAGAAATTACACGAGCGCGCGTTACCGTGTTGCTAAAAGTAAAAAAATTACAGGACTTTTACGACAGCCTAGGGTACACCTGTACCCAGGTAGTAATGTAGGGTTAATGCTGCTGGAGAAAACACAGCGTATTACACACATTTTTTATTTAATTACTATTACAATGAAATTAAGATGAGTTCATTGCTGACTAATTAGGCATTAAAACGGTATGCCACTTTTTAAAATCCAATCAAAACTGTTGTATATATGAGAAAAAAACTTAATGTTCCTTAGACATTATTGATGTGTTTATATTTCACTTTACTACAATTAATTTGGAAATATCTATCTATTACTATACAATTTGTAGCATCTGAATAATATTTGCATTTTATTCTAGATCTTTATCAGCATAACAAGGTAATATATACCAAAGTAACATATACAATTATTAACCTTACTTATTAAACAATAAAAACAAAGCAATACATGTTGATAGATAAATAACCTTGTAGTCTTACGATCATGGAAATTGAAGGGCTAACCATTCCAAATCCATTGATTACATTATTACGAAAATAAACAGTGGAATATGTTACTGAATTAATTTTAAATGGAAATTTATAAGAATTTACTCAGTCGCCAAACAAAACGCAAAAAACTCACCAAACAGCAGGAATTCTAGCAATACATATCTGAAACAAAAAACATTATTAATAAAGTAAAATATAGTGTTTCACAGTAAAAAATCGACATCGACATAACAAGTCATATTACACGTTAGTGGAGAAGGGGAGGAGATATTAACATAGAAAAAACAAACGATTCGCCCGACTTGCGCTAAGTTGTAAACTTTTTATCGTATTTGAATAGAAAGAGTAAATACACACATTTGATAAAAATGTGATTCCAAAAAATTATAATAACAACTCGTTAATAGTAAAATCTTTGTTTATCGACAATTTGATCAATTTGTCTTTAGAAAAGGCTGTGACATTGTGGACCATCTGTAAAAACTTCAATAAATCCACGGAATAACACATTCCACTATACATGGGTTATACATGCTGTTCCTTTTTAGAGATCATCATACATTTTGTATTCTTAATGATCAGTGAAAGTCCATATCTCTCCTCACTTCTGTGATTCTCTTCATTAACTACTGGAGAGCTTCATAACTGTCATCCGCGTATCTGATGTTATTGATACATTCTCCGTTAATTCGAATTCCGGCTTCAACATCTTCTACTGCTGCTTGAAAGATTTCCTCAGAGTATATGTTAAACAGCAAGGGTGAGAGTATACATCCCTGTCGGACCCCACGTTTGATTTTAATATCATCGGATTCTCCTGCCTTTGTTATCTTTTAGTCTTCTCATATCACATTTTTTGTTACTATTCTTTTTTGTAACCTTTTTAAATCTAAACCTAAATTTATCAATAACAGGAATATGATCTGACGATACATCAGCACCGGGGTAACTTTTAACTGATATACATCCATTACGGAATCTCTTGTTCACCATTATGTAATCAATTTGATTCCTTATTAGTATCCTTAAAAAAGTTTAATGTTGAATAACAAGTTATTTATCCTTGCAGCATATTTTCTGAAAACAGTTTCTGGAAAAACCGTTGAAATATATTACGAAGAAGATGTTTAATGGAAGAAGTAGTCAACAACGTATCACAGTAAATTGTAATAAATTAAATCTTGCCTCGTGCACATCCAACATTTATTATTGTAGCAGTTTTCTAATGATAAAGGAAATTTAGAATCAATCTTGATATATGTATTAATAACACATTTGGTAAACAAAACAATTAATATCGAATTTAGATTGAAAGATGATATTACTTCGTAAACAATGGTGACGTAATAAATTCTTAAGAGAAACTAGCAGGAAAATATTTATTTCAAATTTGAACATACAATATAAAAGCACGTAACTAGAGGGAATAGTCGACCTCGATGACACAGTGTAGTATCCGATTCAGTGTCGTGGTGAGGTTGTAGACGGGAAAAAATTCCTAACAAATCGGGTACCTTAAATTTGCCCAAAATATATTTTCACCATGTGTTGAATGACGAATAAGCACAGCAAAGGCAATATTTATGACTCGGTGTCTGTATCCTTTGGCTGGTTAATGTCCTAGGGGTCACCTGAATAACAACAAAACATAATTTAAAAACAGAATATTGTACCACAAAATGGAGGATCAAGTCACCTTTATCAATAAGAGATTGAAACAAATGTCAATTACTGGACATAAACTAACTTCAATGCAAAGTTCCACAGGACAAAACATGTTAAAAAATGAAAGAATTTGAAATCAGATATAAAAAAGTACTGATTTATTGGCCGCATCTCTACTTTGTTC
The DNA here is from genome assembly GCF_040954645.1 of Diabrotica undecimpunctata. NCBI lineage: Eukaryota > Metazoa > Arthropoda > Insecta > Coleoptera > Chrysomelidae > Diabrotica > Diabrotica undecimpunctata. The sequence continues at coordinate 59,123,472 of NC_092812.1, forward strand.
TTGTATAGTTAACCTCTTAAGTTTTATACGACGATCATCATCATCATCACCCAGCCCTTTGCGTTCACTGCTGGACATAGGCCTCCCTGATTTTTGTCCATTGTACTTTTTATCCATTTTCTTGGGATCGTCAGTCCAACGAGTAGGGGGTTTCAAGGAAAGAGAATACCGGGATACACAAATTTGTGCAACAATCGAGGTAGATTCAATACGTTCAAGTAGAAGCGTTGCTAGGGAGTTAGATGTTAGCAATGTTACTGTAACGAAAGTATGGAAAAAGCACGGTTACAAGAATTTTAAATATTCGAAAAAGCAGCAGCTTTATCCAGACGACTACTTTCAAAGAAATGAGTTTTGTGAAACTCGGATAACGAAGGCTAATGATGAACCCAATTTTATTAAAAACATTTTATTTACTGGTGAATCTTCTGTTTCATTAGTAGGGAGACACAATCTTTACATTACGAGGTATTGGGCGCGGGAAAACCAGCACTGAAGTATTGTTTACCGAACTCAACGTCCTTAAAAAGTTAAAGTCTGGACTGGCATTTTAGGAGAGCACATAATAGGTCCATTTTTTTTTGAGGGCAACTTGAATAGTAGAGTATACCTCGATTTGTTACAGAACCATGTTCTTCCCGCTATTCTCAATCTTCCTGATGTAAATCTGGAGAATGTTTGGTTCAATCAAGACGGCTGTTTAGTTCACAACGCTCGAATATTTAACGAGTACTTAAACAATATTTTCCCGAATTGAGTTATCAGTGGAACAGGCGATATTAAGTGGCCTGCGCGATCTCCAGATCTTACACCCATGGACTTCTTTTTTTAGGGACATTTAAAAAGCATCATCTACGATCATCCTGAGGCTAGAGCCCAAAATTTGGATGAATTAAGAAACCGAATAAGAGAAGTCTCCAATTCTATTATAGCAGAAACTCTTACATCTGTCCGCAGAAGTTTTTATGACAGATTGGGATACTGTTCAGCCGTACAAGGTCAAATATTTCAATCATTTCTGTAGGGCGTAAAGAATTATGTTTTATTTTATTATGAATTATTTTTTATTTTCAATAAGAGTATTTTTTTGTTTTATCTTTTTAAAGAAATGTGCTTTTTAATTTTTAATTCAACCACAAAAAATTGTTCACATTATTAAAAACGGATACAAATGCACCGCCTTATAATGGTCAGTGTATTTTTATCAAGTTTATGTTATAAGAAATGAACCGGGTGTACGTAAGCAAAACAAAAATCGACGGACGGAGTTGCATATCCCTTGCGTTGTTATGTCTTACTAAATGGTTTTCGGTTTTCTCGTTTTCTGTCTAGGAGTCTAGGTGTCGGAGCGGAGGGGATCGGAGAATTACAATTATGTTATTATGTATGATTTTAGCGCTTTTTGTATTTACAATATCTAATCCAAAACTTAATGTAGTATAATAAACTGTATAATATGAATAGACTGACTGCTGCCATATAGTCGCGTTCCCCCAGTGCAACAGAGAAAACTGATGCAAAGCAGTTCCTACATCCCTTTCTAATGGACCGGGTTTATCGACCACGTGATCTTCTCATTGGTCATTTAGGTTGGCCTGGGTGTTAGTGGGATTGAGTGAAACTCTTCATTCTGGCCACGAACTTTCAACCAAGTTACTTTGACATTGATCGCGATTTAAAAGACCTTGCGAGACTCCCGTTCCTGGAGTGAATGGGTGGGATAGGTGATTTTTCCCCGGATGGTTTAACTTTATGTAGGGCCCAGGCCCTTCAAGCCTTTATGCCCGACCTGACCAAAAGCCTACGGATGTCTGGAAAGGACGTCTAAGCATGTAAATATTACCAAAAAATGTCTGAAATTGTTGACTTGGGTGATGCGGACTCAATGCATTTTAAGTGGAGTGACTAGAATCAAAATTGAAACTCAGGGACGTCGTTGTCTTCCTTTAGGAGAAAAAGCTCCCGTAAACCATGTTTATACTATTTAAGAGTAAAATGTGTGTAACAGATTCAACATTGTTCATTTGTTTTTTGGGCATTGAATGTATTTGCTATTTTTCAAACAGTAGTTTCAGTAGTGATTCAGTTTGTGATTAGTGGGAATATACTGTGTATAAGTTTTTTTAGGCATCTGTGGATGCTATTGGGATCAACATCAGTATTTTAGTTAAAGTTGCACAGCTCCCTGATAGCGTTTTTATCGGCAGAGCCAGTATAAGAGACCTATATCTCATAAGAGATGAGATATAGGTCTTCTTCTTTGTCTGATTAGGAGTTACACTATGTTCCAGAATTTACTTCCCTCTCTGCAATTGAAAGGTAGGTGACACGAATCCACTGATGTCGTTTAATTGTAATGACTCCAGTCTCACTCTTGCAGATCGACGGTTATATTCTAATTTCATGAGAGGGTCTTTTAATCTCTTGTATTTTCAGATAAGGATTATGTGGCGTCTCTGGCGGGTTAGTGTAAATAATTGAAATTATTCTTCAGCGAATAATATGAACAGACAAAACAAATATTCAGTGGTCACTTCGCTTTGTGAGTTAACCCACAATAGTTTTTTATGGCACAGAATTCTATGGAACAGAAAATTATGATCACCTTAAATGAATATCTCAAAATTTTGAACACCAACTGAAGGTTATCGAAGTTTTGGAGGATACCGCCCGTCATGTTGAATTTACGATCACGACATTTAGGAATTTGATAGCGTTTTAAACCATTATTACGTTAGGTAGTTGAAGGAAATACTTAATGAAATATTTTTTGAAGAATTTTCATTCAACAGTATTATAGAAATGGGTAATTCTTTTTGTTTGATTTAAAATATTTTTTAATACCTTTTATTTTAACTTAACTGGTGATTAAAGTTAATTCTGAATGAAATATTTTGCAAATTAAAGCAATGTAATAGTTTATGATACTTGTTTTAATGGTCGTATAAAAAATACACGTATTTTACTACAATTAACACTAAAGTCACTTAATACTGTCGCAGTGACCTTGCCAAAGCTATATGTACAAGCAGACTAAACTGCGCGGCTTGCAGATGCATATCGTGTATATTCATTTCTTAGAGTTCCATCCCGTATAAATGCTATATATAAATTTGACAGATTCATACAGAGCTGAAATAATAAAAATGAAGAAGACGAGCGGCGTGTCTTGTGAGAGAATGTTTCGATGGAGGAGGGAAATGTAATAAGAAAAGTTTTTATTTATATTATCCCTTATTAAGGAAGAGAAATATATCTAAGACTGTTGAAGTTTCACAAATATATCCTTTGTTACTACCCCACAAGACCCCTCCACAGATTTTCTAATTTCCTATTAAGTATTTTTATTATTTTCATTTTATATTCAATTCTTTAATTAACGTGTGTGTATGTCTTATATTCGGAAACTAATACGATCCTGTAGACACCGCCCCTAGCATCATCATCATCATTTTGGCTTTACAACCCTGTGTGGGCCCTAGCCTCCACAAGAATGTTTTTCCAGTAGTCCCTATCCATCGCCTTCCTTCGCCAAGCACGTATTTCCATATTTCTCAAATCTGGATCTATGTTATCTAGGAATCTTGTTCTGGGTCTTCCTCTTCTTCTTTGACCAATAATTCTATCAAGCAGCGTTTTTCTAGTTGGGTCGGTTTTCTCCATCCGCATTACATGGCCTACCCACCTCAGACGTCCTATCTTAATGTGTTTTACGATATCTGATTCCTGGTATATTCGCCCCTAGCATACTTAAGGGATTTAAGGGACTTAAGTTGCTATTTTGGCGTTCACACTCAGTAGTAGTATACCTGCTGGGCGAGAAACACTCCAGTTTGTGTAAAACATCCACCCCCCAGTGTAAACAGACGCTGCCCAACCAATCCAGTGCACTGGAAGACGAAGAAGCATTAAGTGATCGTCACATGTGCCATAATTTGATTTACATACACACATAGTATTGAAATTAATTGATAAATTTACATTTAGCTTATTTCGGAATAAAAAAATAATACCAATACCTATTAATAAACATTTGAATAATTTTTAATTCTCATAATTATTGATACAATTGTTACATATATATATATATATATATATATATATATATATATATATATATATATATATATATATGACGTGGATATCATGTTTGTATGTGTTTATATCAAAATAGATAAATAGCATAAAACCAAGAGGTGTAAATGTCAAGGGTATGAGATTTCATAAAAACAAATTTACTCATATGTGTAACAAAGCAAATTGCATTTTAATTGAACAACCTAACACTCCTCTGGGTACGTCTTACGTCTTTAAACCGTACAACAAAAGTAGCAAATCATTACAATCCATGCACATATCACAGCTTTTTGTAAATACGGCCTCTCAGGAAAAATCAAAACCTAAACGGTATACAATTTGAACAATGTTGAATTTTAAATGAAAAGAAAACCGTTGGATTTTAAACTTCACCGCTCATTAAAGTGTTTATTTACTTACTTGACTAACGAAGTTTTTCTATTTTGGATAAACAGTATTCAAACTCTACAGCACTACTTCCACGAACCGAAGTTATAGAAATGTGGACAATAAACCTATACTTCCGAAATGCACACTGTACTCAAAATATACACTTAATTTTCTGTTCAACAAACAGTATAAATATACAACTGTCAAACTTATTCATATCGGCACGTCAATGTGAAGATGCTAACGGGTGTACACTTGTTGCAGCGTTAAACATAAAATACATAAAACGGAAAAACACTTTCCCACATTACATTAATTGTTTAGCAAATAACGTCAAGCAGAATATTGCACTTTTTTGCTCAGGGTCAGGGTTGGCTTTACCAATAATGCAGAAAATTTTACTGCTTCGTTTAATATTATACAAAAAATATATAAACATAGTTATTCTACGATATTAAAATAAAAAGATTTTTGCAAAATGTGTCTCTTGAGAATTGAATTACTAATTTGAATAGAAGTACATAATGTAACAAAATAAAATAACAGAATCATAAAAAATCATTTGTTTTCCTATGGTTACAAAATCTTGATCAGTTTGAACAAGAGTACAAACTCTGAATGTGTTTCTAGGGATAGAGCTGAAATTACATCATTTAACGGTCGTGGTATGAAGCTAATCAAATCTGAAATTCGCATTTGAAAAATTTCTACAATTTTTTTTTGAATGTTCCATCTTTACACTTGAAGAGTCTTTCGCATAGCTCTACGACGATGGATGTACTGATGAAGCTGATCCTGTAGGCTGCATGTCAAGCTAATTACATACGTCATCGTTTAGATTTTCAGATGTTACTCCTTTAAACAGAGTAATCTAAGCGTATTAAAAGTATCGCTTTTCACAAAAAAACAGGTCAGTATATGCTTCCGTGGAAAGACATGCAATACCATAATAGAAACACTTTAATTCTAAGACATGGTGCCGTCAAAAAATTGTTCACCTCATCTTTTGCATACCCTTACTCTACCGCAAACTGTAGACGAGTGATCGATGTCCAGATAAAAATTTTGGTCTTTGGCAGGCCTTCTAGAAATGAAATAATTTGTTTCCCAACTGTTTACTGCTTATTTCAAGTCTAGTAGGAGACCATGATGCAGTTGAAAGGCCGTTAGATGACAATCTCGAAATGTGTACGTTATTTTCTATAATAACTTCTGGCTGATCGCTGTATTACGATCGATATATATGTTATATGGTGGCGTATGTACTTGAGTAAAAACTCCGAAAGAACAGACATGAAGAATCATAACGCTGTTTCCGTCCATGCAAACATAGCGGATACAGTTATCAGTCCGAATTTACGAAAGACTTTGTAGAAAAATGTTCATTCTTTTGTTAGGGTATTTTGCACAACTGAATACCGATGGCAACAAAGCAAATACGGACAAGTGAAAGCGAATCCTAGGTGTATGAAGCTAAAAATCATCGCCAACAGTATTGCTGTTTTTTACCTAGACTCTGCTTACTTGCACGGTACGTGGAGTTTGAAATGACTGGATTATATAGAAAAATCAACAACGTCGAAGCAGAGTAAACGGGACAACAACGTAGCGGAGCAAAGCCTACAACGTCGTAGTGGTTGAACTACAGACTGTGAAAAACGTATATTAAGAGAAGTTCTCTTTAAGATCTTTTTTTGACCTCTAGGTATACAATGTCTGGCTGTTGCATGGTAACGACTCTCTCTAACAAACAAAATTGATTATTCACGGAGGAAAATTGCAAAAATGTATTCTTTTTCTTCTATTTAGACCAGTAGTTCATTCTTCGGACTATGCATTTCTGCGATGTAGATTAGCAGCTATTAAGGGAGATATTCTTAATTAAGAGCCTTGCCCCACTATTCTATATGTCTTCATCTCAGCCGATGTTAACATGCTTTTGGTTCGATTCACCAATAAAATATAACCTTAATATACTATTGTAGAACTGTAAACTGTCAAGCCTTGCTTGTGTAGGAATTACGGGACGGGTGCAATGGTATCGTGCTTTACTGAAGCCTTAAAGATAATGCTAGACCTTCGTCCTCTATATATACGTGCTCTCACGTATTAAACTGGTAGGTCAAAATACAGAAGGGATAGGAATAGGGCTTACTGGTCGTAATACCATACTGTCAATAGCCCATGGAAATACTCTTCCAATTTTTAAGCATAACTGCTAGTAATCGATTATTGTGCTCTAGAGTGCAAAAAACGTCTCAATTCGGCCAAAACATTTATTATCACAGACCGCCGAGCCGCACTGGAAACTGACGTCTACAACTTATGAGTCCGTGGCAGCTTGCAACTGCAAAGATCTCTTAAGCAACTGGCAAAGCACAGCAAAGTAACTTTGTTATGGGTGAAAGGGCATAAAGAAATTGTTGGTAACTAAATTGCTGATAAGAGGGAGTTAACATTTCATTTATCGGACCAAAGCAGATATAAGAAAAAACCGAATAGTGGTGGATGCACAAAAACATGAAAAGGAACAGTGTAGTTTGCTGGCAAAATATTACCAAAGCCAAAGGCAAGCCCTCTTCAGTTCGCTACAGAAAAATACTCTTATAACTTCAGAAGACTGAACGCAGAGTAAAGCATGAGCTCTCACTACATATTGCTCACCCAGATATCATCTATGGAGAATGAGCTAAGTGGACAGAGCAATAAGAAAATTCTACGAAAATGCAGAGGAAATGGCCGAACATATTGCTTGCAACTGCGAGGCAAGTGTCCGCCAACTCGATATATACCTAAAGCAGGTCTTTTTAGGACTTAACCAGGTAAGAAATATATATATATATCCGAAATGAATATGAGACTTTCTTAAAAGCTGGCTTCCAAATTACCACAGGTAATCTGTGAAAAATTAATGGATTTCATGTAAAAATCTTATACAGGTTTTTAAAGGTTCTAATAGGTGTGTGAAGGATAGCCGATGACAAATCCTTGAAGACATACTGCTAATTTTGCTTGGTCTTTTTTTAAAACAATCATAAAAACTGAAAAAAATATTTTTTGCCTATGAAATGTTTATTATACATTTTAGAGAAAACTTGTTCAAATAAAAGTTGTAGATCTTAAAAAGTTCTTTCGGTTCATAAAAATTAAAATATATAAACAATTGACCGGGATACTTGCAAGCTTTTTCGTGCCATAGAAAGAGAGATATTGCAAATATTTTCAGCGCGTCCCAGTTTATAGTCCCATTCTAAAAAAACGGAGCTCAAACACACGGTATTTTACGAGCACCATCATTTTAACGGGTTATACCTTTTTACTCCTTTTCGACATATGCCATCTATAAAATGTATCATAAAATTTAGATCTTCGTATATATTCTGTTCAATTTGCAGCTCTTGATATTAATCAACACTTGAAATAGGATTTTAAGAAAAAAAATTGCCATATTGGTTCCTATTCGTCCCATTTTTTTTTAAGATATGTTTTTTCACCATCTTTTCAGTGAGCATATTTACAAGCGCGTGGCATAAAAAATATCGAAGTTATCACATAAATGTTTATAAACTAAAAAGTTCTTATTTCGAACAGATTTTTTAATGACAATTTTGATAAAAATTTTTTTTAATATATCTTAAAATTGAAGCATCGAAGAATTAATTGCGATCTGTCAAATATCTCTAGAGTACTGTTTGATCAAGTACAGTTGTTTAAATAAACGCTATCTGGGATAAACAAATTGAATAACTTACGAACTATTTGGTCGATCAAGCTGAGATTTAGCGCACTTCAATAACTTATTAATTGCCATAATTTCAAGTAGTCATATTAGATTTAATTATGCAAAAAACAAAGTTATAAATCAATGCAAAAATAAGGGTTTTATGCAATTATCTCGGCCAATTATTGTTTATGCATTTTAATTTGAAAACTCGCAAATAGACAAAAAATAATTTGTTCACTTTTTATGATTGTTTAAAAAATAAATCAAAATATATCTTTCAGGTAGAATATCACTTCAACGGTTTTGGGGATCTACCCATCCTAATGTAGGTACAAAACGGAACATCATTAGATGAAACGAGTATTCAATATTACAATTTACGTAATTAACCTTTCAAGTGCGAAGAATAGCACATGTTGTCAATAAAGGTTTTTTCTGGAATTTAAATAAAACTGAAATTTAAATATAAAAATGTAAAATCGGTACTAATAAGGACCACAACATAAAACCGAACCACGCAATAAAATTAACCAAAAATTACATATTAACTAATATACGATTGATGTTGAAAGTTTCCAGAATTTTCATGACGACAAAGACAATAAAATTTACAGGTCTATTCAGAGATACGTTGAAATAAAAAGTATGGATGGATTCGGCTCTGGTTAGTCAATAAAATCGTGAATTATTGACATCTATTAATAGTTAAAATTGTACTATTTGTATATTTTATTTTTGTTAGAGTGATTAGTAGTATTTGTAAGTGTATTTAACATCATACTTAAACTTAATTTAAATATGTCACTCACAGAGGATAGGAAACCTGTCCATGAATTTAATATTACATTTAGTGATATATACGCCGGTAAATGACTGTTTTGGAGTGAAATTCTTCTCGTCACGACGGATTTGCTTAAAAATTTGGATTTAGGTTCCTCTTATCCTCTACTTCACCTTTGGATTTGAGCCCAGGGTTGCCTTTACTTTTACTTGAGGGATGAAAATTACGCCTTCTTGGGGGTGAAAAAATATACGTTCAAAATAAGACCGGAAATGGATAAATTCACTAATTTTAAGTAACTTTTGTTCTAGAGTTTAAGGAGCACTAAGTCAACACTCTTTCGAGTTATTTTAGAGTGAAAATGTTTATTTTTCAAACAAAAAACACGTTTTCAGACGGTTTTTCACAAATAACTCAAAAAGTAAGTATTTTATCGAAAAAATATTCTTGTTCAGTAAAAATGTAACTTATAGTTCACTAAAAAACAAAAAAAAAATGATGTATTTCTGAAGCCTGTAAATTAAGCAGAAGCAGAGTAAGTAGCTCATGAAAAGTAGGTTCTTATTTGTCAAATTCCAAATCGAATATTTCAACGTGAAATAACCAAAAAATAAAGCACTTTTCTGGGAAAACTCATCAAGACATTTTTAAAGTGTTTAAAAAGCTTTATTTTTGTTTTTAAAACAGATTTTAGCATAAAAACTAAGCGAGTTACGCACAAAACAAAGTTGGTCCCTTTTTGTGGTACAAAAATCGCGAAAATCATCCCCTAATTATCACCCCAAATCAAATTAATCGTTATCGCTTTACAATTTACTTTATTTTTGTATTGTTTATATGATTTGTTAGTTTGGCCGGTTCAAAGTGCTTATTTTTGATAAAATTGGGTTTTATAGTAAAAAAATTTTTTGAAATTTTGAAAAAAATGCCTTTTTTAAAATAACTTAAAAAGTATTAGTGATACGAAAAATATCGAACAGTAAAAATATAGGTTTTGGTTTTCTCAACATTTTGATTTTATTGTTTTTCTGTAAGACAAAAATTGGTTAAGATATGGCCGTTCAAAGTTTGCATACACTCGTGATTAGTGACTCGTTCAAGCCTTTTCAACTACAACCCTTTCAAAAATAACTGTTTCTAAAAAAATTAATTTAAACGATTTTATTGACCTTAAAACCCTACAAAATGGTTTAAGGACACATATAACAGAGTAAATAATAGCATATTTTAGATGTCTTTCGAAGAAATGTCCTTAAAAAGTTCACAATACAGGGTTGCGGGGAAAATAAAAGAACAAGAGACAGATCTGCAACCATGGGCGTTCCATTACCAGAATGTGCAAGATTGAGGGTCAATAAAGGATCCAAAGGAAAACTCAAGAAATGGGGTATGCTCGTTACTTTACGACAAAATTGTGAAACCGGAAAGTTGGTTTGTTACTTAGCATCACTATCAAGTCCATGGCCCTAAACTATTAGCCAAAAACGTTCGCGTAGATTGTACGTAAAGAGGGTAGTTTGCCATCGCAGATATTTCCACACGGCGACTTGAAATCTCTCTGTTTGTAGCTTTCTGATCGGTTTTAGCACCTGCAGTCAGCTTTACTTCACACTAAATAATTAAATCTTTTCCTCACTGCGTCCCTCATCCTCGTCTTCTGAACATTTAAGTCCTTGCTCAACTTTATCACGGTTTTTGTTTGTTGGACCATGGTCCTGTTTTGTCGCATAAGCATCTTGACGAAATGGATGGTCACTCCCGGAAGATTTCCACATGAAGGGAGAAGGCTGATGAAACCTGGAAGGCTTGACACTTGAAGTTGAGCCATTCTTAGCTTGCACAAGGTTGTCACAGAGTAGATTAGGATCGAGCATGAACAATTCCTCCATCACGAAAAGGTCTAATTCTGTATGCTAGAATTTATAAAAATCTTGTAATATATAAAAAAACCGATAAAAGACTATATTTTCTTCTTTTAGAGAAACGGTAGCTCAAACGAAAACAAGAAAAATAATAATCTAGAGAATTCAATATCTCACTATACATTTGTTTTATAGAATATCGAAAAGTGTTCGACAGGCTCAAACGGCAACACTTATGGCAGATACTAAAATAAGTAGGCGTACCACAGTACATAATTTCGCTTATAACTGATCTATACGAACATACTACTGGAACAGTTATAGTGCTTGACACACTCTCAAACGTACTCCATCCAGAACAAGGTTTCAGACAAGGATGTATACTGTCTTCACAATTATTTAATACATCATCATCATCATCCACCTGTATGCGTCCACTGCTGTACATGGGACTCTCTCAGCTCTTTCCATTTGTCTATGTCTTGTGCGGTTTGCATCCAATTACTGCTAACACTCTTCATGTCGTCAGTCCATTTGATTGGTGGGCGTCCTCTGCTCCGTAGTGATTCTTGTCTTGGTCTCCACTGGACAATACGTTTTATCCATCGGTTGTCTGATAATCTGGCGACGTATCCTGCCCAATTCCATTTTAGCGACGCGATTTTTTCGATAACGTCTGTTGTTTTTGTTCTGCGATGTATTTCTCCGTTTGGGAAGAGTTATCCAACGACAGGTAGAAGACCGACGATCACGAGGAAGATCCCAACAAGATGGATCGATCAAATCATATGCAAAAGATCCACGCATGAGTTAAAGAAAATGACCAGAGATAGAAAGTTTTGGAGACGGACATACACGACATCACGATCACCACTAAACTCCCTCCGGGGGATCAGGATTAAAGAGAGAAAGATCTGAAACAGTAGAGTGTCTGACTCTCACGCAGAAGGCTTGGTTCTAATACCAGCGCTGGGAAAAAATCTAGATATTTTGTTAAATAATTAAAGACTTCAGCTCGATTCAAACTAAAATGAGTAATTTGGTAAAGCCAGGAGTAATAATAGGAGGCTCAAGCTTAGCACTGGCTCTATCATCTTCTTTGTATATCATAGTCGCAAAAATATCTGCCTCTTCTGCTATACTCTTGAAGAGTACTAGAAGTATAAGGGACTATTATTATATTAGTTTAGTTTGTGACTATGGCTTACCCAATTCTTCCACGCTGGTTTCAAAAAAATTAATGATCTATAAAAGCTCCTCTTGCTTTCCCGGTTCCGAAATCAATATTATTTGGACAACCCTATTCCAAAGATAAGTATTTTCGTATTTTTTTTTTATTTAATTCGCTTATTTAGGATTTATTGCATACTTAGTGACTTTTTTTTTAGTTTTTGTACTTCGATTTTATTTATCGGAAAACTTAATTGGTGTGTTATCCCAAGAACATCAATTTCTTTAATTTTTATTTACTTATTTTATCGAATCTTCTTTTCATTTGCCCTTTTTTTTCTGACAGTCTTCTGTGGAGTCAAAATGCGAGTCGGAGTACAGTGTGAAACCTTGGAAAAAGTGGGTAGTATGATGAGTTGGTCCAGGAAGGGAAACCTGAATTTAGAGTTTCTGGAGGATGCTAAGCCCTCAATAACCTTCCAGCTACGTCCATGCTGCAAGGATTTATAGGAAATATAATACTTGTTGTCATATAGAGCAGATAAGCGCCCAATGTGTTGTACCCACTCGAGCAGACGTCAATATACCTAAATGGGGGCCTAGAAGATCCACGAAGTTCACACAAATGTTCATACAAATGGGTTTTCTGTTTTTTATTCTAGTCATAAGTTCAAACTATGTGTTGGAAACATTTTTGTAAATATGACTTCAGCAACTTTAATTGAAAATACCCTTAAAATCATTGATTTGGTAAATGTATATTTGCGCCTGCACTGCCGCCTAGTTCATTTCGCCATATAATTTTGTAGTTTATTGCCAAACCTTCAAATTTTGTAAAGTTATTAAAAATTACATTAATAATTTATTGTTTCCTTTGCAACGATATAAAAATTGCAGATAACTCCTTGTTTCAGTCTTCTAGTATTGTCAACATCTAATAAAAAAAATTAAAATAAATAATTTTATTAAGTTTTATTGTTTCCATTGATTTTTATATCTTTTGAGTAAAGGCAGCATTGGTTGTGAAAGCATCTTTCGCAATGTTGTTTACTGTATCAATTTTAATGAAAAGCGTGCGTTGATATCATTTTGGAACTCCCATTGTAAGTACGATTTAATCGGTCGATTGTTTTCTACTTACGTACATAACAATGAATTATTATTTATATTCTTCGAGGATATGTTTAACTGTGTTGGATTATCGCTAGACACTCGGCAGCCAATGCTCCACTTTACTATACAGCATATCCATTTTTGTTAATTTAGTACGGAAAGAAAAAATTTATTGCTGTTTCCGTTACCGGGAAACAGTGGGTATACTAACTTTACAGAATAGTCATAGCTATATCTCGGCAGGGAAAAGGGGTACATTTTATTGCTAATTATTTGCTGTTCATTGGATATTAACACGTTAGACGCCATGAGAAGCAAGTGTGCATCTCATACCATTACTGTATTTCAGGCTACGTGGTACATCCGCGCTTCACAGTACCCATTCATTTATTTGGAATACAGTTTCTCAGTGGCCTGGTGAACTCTTTTATATATTTAGCCTGTATTTTTAGGATACTAGTGTCTAGCAATAAAACAATATGTTATTATGTAGCTTGAAACTCAGTTTTATTTATATATAAGGTAAACAACTATTTTTAATGCAAAAGATCAGTAAATGTTCGTTAAAAATTAGCAATACATGTTTCTAGTTAAGAAATAAATGAAAAAAATAATATTTCAAATGTCTATAGATTACATGAATGAACATGTCATACAATAAAATTTATTGCACTGAATGCACCTGAAACGAGAAAACGGAGTTTTAGTCTGTGCAAATTTTCTACTATTATCTGTTGAATTTTTTGCGTAACATGTGACACATCTTCTTCTGGTCGAACTTTGCATTTCTTCCATATGGTGACCTTCACGAGCATGTGGCATATATTGCTCCGGCTTAGTTAGTCTAGTGAAATCTACCAGTTGACAAACCAACTCTTCCTTGAAAGATGTGATGGACACGTTACTGTTGGTTACTTTTTGGTAAATTATATAGGCGTTGACAATAGCTGACCCTAGAAGAAGCTCAATGGCTATTTTACGATACCATTTCACTGATTTTCGTAATGCTGTAGAGTAAGACTTTAGTTGGTCGGATATATCTATAAATCCTTTGCTCTTATTGCAGTCGACAACAGAAACTGGCTTTTCAACAACTCCTCCCCTTTGATGGACATCTACCATTTCAGCAGTATGCTTTGTACTCAGCATAAGCACTTCGCGTTTGTCCTTCCACTTAGTTACTACTACACCTGTGTTACTCTCCATCCCAATAATCTCCCCTTTCTTTAATTTTGCACCTGTCACTTCTTCAGGATTAAGTTTCCTGTTTTGCCACAAAGTTCCCACCAAATTTGTATTTTTGTTTAGCAACCTATGTGCTAATGTAACGCTAGTATAAAAATTGTCTGTGTATATAGTACGTCCAACATCTAATAAGTTATTAGCTAAACTAAACACAACACTATCCGGAACTGACATATTTTCAGTTTTATCATTACCACAATAAATTTGTAGATCATAAGTATAACCTCCATCCAAACAGAGTTTGTATATCTTCATCCCGAATTTATGTCTCTTATTTTTGATATACTGCCGAAATGACAGTTGTCCCCTAAAGGGAACTACAGTTTCATCAATGCAGAGTTCTTCCCCTGGCACTACCACTCTCTGAAAATTTAATACCAATTTCTCCAATAGGGGTGATAGTTTATATAGTCGAAGTCCTTAATTAATATTTTCATTGTCACTAAAATGTAAATTGGCAAGTAATAATTCAAACTGATTACGCGACATAAGACACTTTACTTTGCTTTCGTATAATGGATTTTTTGACCAATATGAACACAATTTTGGCAATCTTTGCAATCCCATCCACACAAGAATGTCTTTATTTCTTCGGTATTTGTATCTACCCACTTATGAATTCTAGCTTTTGAACCGTGACATGCATATCGATTAGTTTCTTGCACAATCCAATCAATAATATCGTCATTCACAAATAGTTGAAAAAAGTCAAGGGGAGTTTTATCATACATCTCAAAAAACTCGGCTTTGATACCGAGTCTTGAACACTGAATATAATGTTTTTCAAGTTCTGACCATCTACCATGTTCCATAACAAGGGCTGGTTATGATCAATCACAATGTCATCGTCTTCTGAAGAGTTTTCATCATCTGGCAGTCGATATTGGGAAATAACATTGTCAATAGTATCGTCTACTGTTCTTAAGTTTTGCGATGTTGAAGGTAAATCTTGTAAATTGCCTTGCATTTTTTGTCTCTTGCTCTCCGGAACACCTTGATTTGACGAAGAACTACTTATTTCGTCATCACTATCTAATTCAAAATTTTTATCACGAACACTGTCATCACTCTCCTCGTCTGAAAAAAACTCTTCCACTAGCTTTTGCAAACGCTTTTGCTCCATTTCATATGACATATTGAAAACTGATAATACACACTACAACCTCGCCTACCGACAACCAACTAATAACTAACACGAAATGCATTTGTCTAGCGAATGTAACATATAAAATAAACAAGTTACGACAGGTTTATTCTTGCCTTATACGAGAAGCAAGTGTGCATCACATGGCTCCAGGAATCCAAAAGTTATTTGTGGCCACGAGATGCACACGTGCTTCTCACTTAAAATAATTCTAAACAACAATAAAAATGTAAAATTTTGTACTTAAACTAAAGTATAACTATTTAAAATGCATACACTAATACTGTAAATGTATTTAATAGTTTGGCCCACATAACTTTTTTTTAATATGCATTGTGGCGTTTAAGGTGTTAATCTCCAAAAACTACTCCATCATCCTCTAGCTCAAAACACACCACCAAGGAATTGATTGCTACCCCATCATCCCCTAGCTCAATACACACCCCCGCAAAACCGAGATATCGGTCAAAAAGCGAATAAAGAAAAGCGAACCATAGATAGATGGTGTCCATCTATCCAAACTGTCCATCACAATGCATACTACATCAAGAAAAAAGAGATATAAGCCATATCCATACTCATGGAGGCTTTTGTGAACTACATAAGTTCTAAACCACATTCGTCAAATAATATGAAAACAGAAATTTGTAAAAATAGTCTAACCCATGTTTTCATTATATGTGGGTTAGAATAGTTAGTTTTCATTGTGTGCACTAGATGCAAAATATTAAATTGAACAAATCTTTATTTTGACTTATTAAAAGGCAAGAAATTTATTATTTCACTAATATTACAATTTTGTAAATTTAAAATAAATAAATAAAATTGCACCAAACTAGAGGCTTTATCTTTAATGGTAAAATAAAATACTGTGAATTTTCTGTGTTGTCAGCTCGGCAATTGATTAAAGAAATTGTTAAATTCATTTTATCAGAGATAGTGTACCGAAAAGGTAACATAATATGTTTTGCGATTACTCGTATGTTGGTGTCATAAATTCCGACAAAAAATTGCATTATCAAATAACGAACGCTATTGTTCATTATATAAAATATTGGAACTGTTGCTTGATAGGCAAAATTCTGGTCAGCAAAATATTGTAGGTATGCCTTTTTAACAAAGGAGCTTGATATTTCAACATATTATTTTAATCTTTAAAGGAGTGCGGCAAGTTGTTATTATTTAGGCTGTCGGTGTAATATTTTAAAGCAAAATATCAAGCAAGCAATTTAATTGAACCCAGCCTATGAGAAATGTTCACCCAGGTAGTACGATCGGGTGTAACAATTCATTGAAGCAAGGTGTGTTAACTCGAGTAAAAGGAGTCACCCCACCGTGCTCCAATGCTCTAGACCATCCCTTTCCCCCCTATAGCACTCTGATGCGCTATAGAGGCACAACAATCAGCCAAATGCTCTTCATGTGGAAGTCCTGGGTAATAGAACCCCAACATGGTTTCCTAACCGAATGCAAAAACTCAGGACAGCGCATCTCCGCTATATTCCTGTTATCTTACTGTGGCTTATCCGCGAACTAAAATTGCTTACTTGGGCCTCAAGTCTCCGCTCTGAGTCCCGGCTCAGTTCGGCGACTTAATGCTCAAGGGGTTGGGCCCTACGTGCCCGGGTTTTGGGGTTTTTGTTAATTTTTTTTTTGGTGGCCGAAGCCGATTTTTGTTAGGATTTTTTTTATTTTTTTGGTGGCCGAGGCCGGTTTTTTGTGTTTTTTGTGGTTTTTTTTTTGAGCAAAATATCACAAACTTGGTGTTCTTACTTCAGTGACTATAATTTTTATTATTCGAGGTACCGTAATTTCGAGTGACTTTGACTTACTTTCGAAGTTTGAACGTAGATTTCAGTATTCTAAATACATACAAGTATGTTTCTTAATTTATTTGTAAAGTCGGTTCGCTATATTTACGCGGGTTTCGGATTAAAAATTTTATTGTAAGTACCCAGTTTTAATTACCTGCTCTTTGGGGAAATATCAACTGGTCAAATGAAATGAAAAATAATCCATAACTTTTTTTAATTAAATAATAATGGAAAATCTTTTATATAATTGACAGTATAATAAGGAGAATTACTTCATTAATGGAGTCTAATGTGGCTAATATAAACCTAATAATAATTTTATATTACACTTCACACAGAAAATATGGTCTATGTATATTTGTTCCATGGAGAGAATTTCTAATGAAAAATAAAAAAATTTAACTTGCCAACAAAAATGAAAATCAGTCATTATCATCAAAAATATCATAATCGTCATCATCATCACTGTCATCACCATTAATTGTTATTATGATTGGACTTATTTCGTTTATTTTATTTTCACGAGTCAACCAATCTTCTATTAGTTTCTCGCACTTGAATATACAGTGGCACCATACTTCTGGAGTTACAATTGAAAGTGCCTTTCGCCAAGTTTCCCGAACTGCGTCGTCGCTATAACCGTTAGGCCCAATATGGTTGTCATAATATTGTTTTGCTATTCCCCATATATATTCGATGGGATTACACTGGCAATGATACGGTGGCAGACGTAAAACTTGATGACCGTAACTTTCAATAATCTGATCCACAACAAAGGTTTTTGGTTTTGCGTGGATATTTGCAAAGCGTAATAATTCTGATTTTAAAATATGTTGTGTAAATGGTATATGTTCCTTGATCAACCATTCTTTCATTTTATGAACAGTCCAAGAATTCGTTGGACTTTTGTTTAATACTTCAGAATGGTAAGGTGCATTGTCTAAAATAATTACGCTGGGCTCACTTAAACCTGGGAGAAGTTTTTCATGTAACCATTTTACAAACATTTCTGTGTTCATATTATCGTGATAGTCACTTGATTTTGATTTAGATGAAAATATTAAATCAGCACCTTCTATAAAACCCGATTTCCCTCTTGCATGTAAAATTATGTGTCGCTTCCCTTCTCCATCAGTATGTTTGATAGACTTTACTTATCATCTTGTCATATTCTCTTGGTTGCACCCCTAGAAAATATCCACGTTTCGTCTAAATATATAAAATTTGCCCTTTCTTCTTTTAATTTAGAATATTTTCTTAGAAAGTTAATTCTTTTATGCACAACAGAACTTCTTTCACAAAGGGCTTTTCTGTTATCCTCCTTTTGAAATTTGAAACCCAAATTATGTATCACTTGCCATAGACTTGTTCTGCTAATTTCGTCAAATTTTCTATCTTTTAATTCCGAGAGAATTGTATTTAAGGACACATGTTCCTTGTTGGCTCGCATTCGATAAATGGTATCACGAATTTCAAATTTTTTTCCATCTGGAATATCTTTCGTTTTCAATGATAGGCGAGTTTTTCGGTGATCTTATTTCGGCCGTTCATTATTGCGATTTTGTAATACTCCTCTTAGTTTGGTTTCACTAACTCCTAGAGCATCACATATGCGTTGTTGAACAGACATTACCGATTTTAAAGGACCGCCATTTTCTTTTTCATCCGTAAAATACTTATGTACACTACAAATTAGACTATCTACATCTAACACACGTCTAGGCATTTTTAAATATTTCCACCAAACATTCAACTGCAATATTGTAACAAATTTATACCTACCCTAATGTTATTTTAATGTATTTTAAAATATGACCATTAATGCAGTTTTTACCTAATTTTCTGGGAAGTCGTTTACTGCAACTGGTTATCAATGAGTCATTAGCATAATTTTGTTAATCCGAAACCCGCGTAAATATAGCGAACCGACTATATTTGAGTCTTTAACTACTTTTTTACAAAAATTACACTAAAACACAACGAAGCGCTTACTTTATTACAAAAAAAAAATAAAAATGTGGTGTGCAAAGTCACCCGCTGGTGTCGGGTGACTTTGTCTCAAGCTACATTTTACATTAATTCTCTGTGATTATTAGTGTTTGGTGATTGACAAATCCGATGAAAACTGTCGCATTGACCTAAATAAGACTCAATTAGAACAAGTTCACAAATTAAGATACTCAGTAGTAGTACTAAATGAAGTGGTATTCAGATATAGAAATAAAAACACGAATAGAACAGGCTAGAAACATGTAAAATAAATGGAAACAAATTATCTATAACCGAAAACCAAGCTTAGACATCCAAATTAGAGTTATTAAATGCTACGTTTAGTCAGTCCTTCCGCATGGAGTTGAAGAGATAAAATTAAATACCATGAGACAGCTAGAAGTCTTTGAAATGCTCAGAATATCATGAACACAACACATTACGAATCATCATCATCATCAATAGCGCTACAACTCTTCGTGAGTCTTTGCCGCGTTTACTATTGCCTTCCATGTTTGTCGGTCCTGTGCCAGTAATTCCCATTGTCGCACTCCCATTTTCTCTAGATCTTCTTTGACTTCATCTTTCCACCTTTTTCTAGGCCGCCCTACAGACCTTCTTCGCTCTGGCCTTTCCCAGAACACATTGTTTATAAGGCGATTGTCGTTACTGCGTATCACATGCCCTGCCCATCTGGCCTTTATATATCTGACTAGATTTTCTTTTCCGAATAGAGACTCTAGCTCGTTATTGTATCTGCCCCTCCATTCGTTTGTCACGCTGTCTCTGCAAGGGCCATATATCTTTCGAAGAATTTTACGTTCCCACACCAGCAATTTATTTATTTCTCTTTTGGTTGTCTCTTATATATTCGGATTTTTGTACCTTGTGAAAGAAGTTTTGACTTCATTAGATTTTGCATTGCAAGGAAAGATCTGTTTCCTGCCATTATTATCGTTTCAACTTCTCGCTCGCTCTAATTTGTTGTCATTTGTGATTGTTGCTCCTAGATATTTAAATTCTTTAACCACTTCGAAGTTCTGATCATTTATAGTAATGTTTTGCCTTATTCGCCGTCGTTCTTGTTTTGAGACGACTATGTATTTTGTTTTGTCTTTATTTATTTTTAGACCGATGTTTAATGCAGCTTCTTCAAAGCTCGAGAAAATATCCTTAATTTCTAATGTTGATTGTGCTACTGCGTCTACGTCATCGGCAAAGGCGAGTATGATTTTTGCTCCCCGAGCAGTTATGTCTGGTTTGATTTTTGGATATATTTTTCGCATGACATATTCTTCAGCCAGGTTAAACAACAATGGGGACAACGGATCTACCTGTCTCAGTCCAGAATTTACGCAGAAAGCATTTGATATTTCTCCCCCTATTCTAACTTGTGCAAAAGAGTTACTTACACACATTTGTGTTACCGCAGCTAGTTTCTTGGGTACGCCGAGCTCGATCATTGCCTTCCATAATGTTGCACCTGTTTGAAGTCTAGAAAAATCTGATGCACGTCGTGATTATATTCCCAATACTTTTCAAGCATTTGTCTTATTGTAAATATTTGATCAATAGTCGGTCTGCCAGGCCTGAAACCACACTGGTAGTCACCAACTATTTCTTTGGCGTATGGTACTAATCTTTTTAATAATATCGAAGCCAATACATTACGAATCGAACAGTGTTAAATACCATCAATAGAGAGTTAAAATAACGATTAAGAAAAGAAAGACCTCATACCTACGCAACATAATGAGAAATATAACCTCCTATGATTAACAATTGAAGGGAAGATAAAGGACCGAAGAGGAGTAGGCAGAAGAACCATGTCATGGCTTCGCAATATCAGACCTTGGAAGGGAGCAATTACTAAGAGTGGGGCAGAATAGAGAACATTTTGTCGTTGTAATCGCAAACTTTCAATAATGAATTGCACCAGAAGAAGAAGATTATTTTATCAGTAAATACTTACCACTACAATTTCGAAACCATAGAATTTGTAATTTTCTTCTATTTTTACACTAGTAATAATTGTAAATTTATCTAAATAAATATAAAATACATTATCAGTTAAAACCGTATTTTAGCTTGTCTTCGATAGTGCTTTAAATATTGTGAAAACTTTCTATTACCTTTCTAAGCATAGACGAACGTTTAACTCAAAGTTTTCAATCCTAATCCAAAATAGATGAAAATTCTTGAAATATACTGTATTGGCTCACATTTCAGAAGACATAATTCCTCTACTTTATTTAAAGTTGAAGACCATATTCAACCAACTTCGAACTAATTGCATTGACGCACATTAAACGATTATGTAAAGAAAAATATTGCGAATAGGTTTATGTTGATAAAAAAGTAACATTAAAAATTACACTATATTAATGATTGTTGTTGAATCTATTAAGGAAAATGCTCTTAATATAGACTGAGTGTGACCTTTTACACACGTGTCTAACCTGGCAACAGTGCCAGCAATCTATTCGCATTTTTTCAATTTTCGTAGGTGTAACCTATATTTTTTTCACCTGTACTCATAAACCAACTAAATAAAGGAACTCGTAATCTCAGTTTGTAATATTTCTGGAAGAAATTAATACAGGACTCGCTAAAATATAATCTACCGGATATATACCGGATAACAGAAAAAGGATTTACAAAAAAGTAAATATTGGCATATAGTATATTTCACGAATGTGCGAATATTTTTGATTAGAGATGAAAGCTTTGACTTTCAAAGACTGCCATGGTTGGTCATGTCAAACGTGAAATAAAAACTATGTAGGACGAAGAATAGAGCTGTTGGAAGTTGATGGAAGGAGAGATGAGGAAAACCTCTAAGATGGAAGGACTGTGTGGCAGAGGACTTGAGCGAGAAAGGTTTAGATGAAGAAGACTCGACGGAAAGAAATGACTGTCGGCGAAGGGTAACGAACAGCGACTCATGAAAAGGAAAAACTGAGAAAGAAGAAGAAGAAGATGATGAACACTTTGACTTAAACGGTCCGCTGTGGAATAGAAGAAAATTACAAATTCTATTATTTCTAAATTGTAGTGGTAAGTATTTCTCTGTCGAGCGAGTATCAGCCGAATAACTGTAAAACCTGGGATTAAGGAAATATAATTCTTTTAAGAACCGCGTGTAGGGTACGGACCACAATTTCAAAAAAGGTACCGACAAAAAAGACGAATATCCACACAGTTTTCTCCTGCTTGTCCGGCAACGGACAACGACCACAGCTACGGAATAATGACTTAATGATAAAAGCTATAGGTTTGAAACAAGAAATCGCTGCATTTGGTACAAATATTCCTTCACCTTTCCCTACCTAGGCTCAATAATAAATGACAGCAACAACGTAAGTCAAGAAATACAAGCACATATTCTTAGAGGTAATAAATGCTTTTATGCATAAAAAGACAAAGTAAATTACTGAATCGTGAGTCTAAGCTTAGAATCTAGGAAACAGTAATTAGACCAGTGGTCACATATGGATGTGAAACGTGGACACTTTCAATAATATTTCAATAATAAATAATAAAAAATAAACGATCTTAGAAATAAAACTAACACAGCTCAAACATTTTCTCTTTCAAACCCTGAAAATCTAAATGAGTTCATCGTTAATGTGAGTAAAAATATAACCAACTATTTTGTCAGAACAAGATCCCATTTCCTATCTCCCGAATTCAAAAAATGTCTCGAATTCATTCTTTATAAGACCAGTGGATAAATATGAACTGGTCCAAACAATCAATAGTATCAAATGCAAATTTTCCTGTAGTACTGATGGACTATCCATAAAAATTTTCTTAAATCTCCCAAAAAATGTGTTGGAAATCCTGGTCTCACTAATTAATGATTCCTTTGAAAAAGATATATTTCCAGGGTGCCTAAATATAGCCATTATTATTCTTCTCCATAAGGGTGGTGAAAAATCGAATGTCTGCAATTATAGAGCTATTGTCTTATTACCGGTACTATCCAAAATTATTAGAGACTTATAAAACACCGACTTATGTCCTTTTTCGTTGACAGTTGCCATCACAAAGTCAGTTTGGCTTTTTATCTGATAGATGTACCAGTGATGCTATGTTTTCTGTAGTGGCGGTGTAAAGAATAATCTTTACACCGCCACTGTTTTTTGTGACTATGCTAAAGCTTTTCATTTTGTAAATCAGGACATTTTGATAAAAAAACTAAATTTCTACGAGGTATTTCTTTGAATTGGCTCCAATCTTACTTGGGAAATAGCAGACAACTACTTAGAGCAAATGATATTAACTTTAGTTACAAAAGGATTGTATGTGGAGTACCACAAGACTCAGTATTAGGTCCTCTACTTTTCCTTATCTTTATAAATGACATCACTAACTTAAAAATCGATGGAAACATTTTTCTTTTTGCAGATAATACCAGTATCACCTGGAGGAACCCTAATATTGCAACTCATCATGCAACTATAACTTCTGATATACTTAAAATAAAAACCTGGTCCGACTGTAATTTACTCTCTTTTAACGTGGATAACACAGCAGCATTATCCTATAAAGGAGCTCTTCAACCCTTGCTTCTTAATAACAGTCATACCAGTATCGTTAATTCTGTAAAATTTCTTGCTACTGCTATGCAATAAGATCTATTTCGAGGGAAATCAATTTAGCATCTTCCAAAATAATATATTTTTCTTTGTTCGAGTTTCATCTTCGATATGGTCTTCCTTTTTGGGGTTCTACTAGAACTGACCAATCTGATGTTATTTTTAAATTGCAAAAAAGAGCAATACGGTATCTTTTTGACCTCAGTAGAAAAACACATTACAGAAGCTACTTCAAAAATCATGGGATTTTACCGCTTCCCTCTTTATATATTTTACATCTACATGTTTTTCCCGCATGACCTAAATCATGACTACTCCACCAGAAATTCAACCTTTGATGTGTATTTACCGATCCTGTCCACTGAGTTAGTACAGAAATCTATATTCGGCAAAAAAATTATACAACCATCTCCCTTTACAACTTAAATCTGCAACATATTTCCTTAAGTTCCATAAAATGACAAAAGTCTATCTATCTGAAAGGCCATATTATTCAGTAGAAGAGTCTCTTAACGAATAACTAAGAAATTGCAGTACTTTTATGTACAAGTATATTTTTTTATATATATATATATATATATATATATATATATATATATATATATATATATATATATATATATATGCATTGTAGTGTCATTAGAAAAAGAAGAAGATGGGGCGATTTCTTTCTCCATTTTTCTTATAAGTTGTTGTTGCCCCATTGTTGTATCTTGCCCACCATCTTTATATAGTTCCGCTGGGAGATTATCTATTCCGGGCGATTTGTTACTGGCTCTTTTTTTAAGTGCTTCTTTACGGATACTAACTCGTTATTAAAAACAAAAAAGAGTGGAATGAGCATATGAACAGAATAGAAGAAAGAGGAGAATTACTCGAGACACATCACTCACGTAGAAGTTCCAGAAAGAGGTGAAGCTGTGACCTAAGCAGGAAGGGGACAGGTGTACGAACAAAAAAAAACAGTTAATTTGCCTAAAACCAAACAGGAAGAGGCGAAATTCTAAAAATATTAAACAAATAACGTGAATAATCTAAAGAGTGAGTATATTCTAGAAAGATTTTTGGCAAGGGTTTATCAAATATATTAGTCATTTTGTTAAATATTAATTAATTTTTCAATCAAAATGACATTATTTTCAAAATAATTAAAAATATGAGAGTTTAGATATAAATAATCTAGTTTTCATTACTTTTTATTTTGTACATACTATAATTCTTATAATATATTATATATACTACTCGTATAGCAATAATGAACTGAAATCTACATTACACTTCCAAAATCCCAAAAAACAACAGCTGGGATTAACAAAGAAGTGTCTCCGTCAATGATCATGTTTATTTTTTATTTTTAAATCACTACATGCATCTCTGTCACCTTGAATATCATCTGACTAATAACTAAAATATTTCATTCAGGTTATATCGGAATATTCTCTTAAAAACACAATTTTACAAATTTTTACATATTCGGGAGCCGCCTCCAGATGTTTCAGTTAATATATATATATATATATATATATATATATATATATATATATATATATATATATATATATATATATATATATATATATATCGAGAAAAGGAGTACGACCGTCAATCCAATATAAACTAAGGAATACTCGAAGAGTGATGGGTTTTTCGGACAAAGTGGAGAAATAAAAGAAAAAGAAGGTGGCTACTTCATCTATTTATTGAAGACGTTTCGCTTTCTGCTTAGAAAGCATCATCAGTTCATCTAAAAAGAACAATATGAAAAACCAAACATCCATAGAGAAGTTATAACATGTGTGTTACCTTAAAAAGACATGTAGCAGTCAATGATATTAAATTTGTGAAAAAGCTTACGATAATGGAACATTTAGAGCTAAAGTCGTATAAATAATTAATTGAAACTAGGTACTCTTTACAAATTAACAAACTTAGCACAGCAAAAGAACATGTGATAATCATACATGTATATAAAAAATTATTGTAAAAAACTTAAGTAAAAAACATTAAAATTGATATGTAAAGAACTAGAAAGATCATGAGATGCACTTCCAACAATGTATTATCAGTTAAATTTAATTTTGACTTTAGGTAACATTATTGAATTAGTTAAGATTAAAATATAATATTTAAAAGTAAAATGAAGTTACCAGTCTTTAGCTTACTGAGTGCAGCAGGTAAATGAATTAACAGGTGTAACACCCACGCCAACAACGTAAAAAGACAGTGGCCTTGAGGTCAAAAAGTGACAGAACAGCAAGGCGAAATACCAACCTCTAGTGCAATGGAGCGGTACATTTAAAGAATATTATAAATTTGGGTGACAACTTGTCACTAAAAATTAAAAAGCCAAAAAATGGCCCAATCCCCAATACTGAGGTTCCTCAGGACATTCTCAAGTTGTTATCCTTGGGCCCGAAATTTGGCTTACAGCCAACTTTCAGAGATTACTCTGTTAGTAGAATCTTAGCAGATGTGGAAAATATTTTGTCACATGCTGACAATTCTGACCTTTTATCTCTTAGGTCTTCTTCCAATAATATTCCGTTGAATTTTTCTAATCGCCCTAGACAACCCATATCGGAGTTAGATAAGATTTACAGGGAGACGGTATCGTTTTTAAAAACCCACCCTAATCTTCTCGTTCTTAGAAGTGATAAAGGGAATGACACTGTCCTCATGGATAGAGATCAATATCTTAGCCTCAGTTAATCGTTGTGAGATGATGATAGATACTATCAACCTCTCTCTACCAACCCTTGTTCTAAATTTACTAATAAAATAAATAACCAAATTCACCAAATATTAATATTTCAAAATTTTTAACTGATATCTTATCTAAATCTTATAATTATAATAACAACTTTAATATTGTTGATTCTTTTCACTTTAGTGAATTTATTAATAACTTTGAACTTCCACAAGGTTACATTTTATTTTGATGTGGTATCTCTTTTCACTAATTTACCTCTTTCTAGTGTTATTACCTCCTTAAGAAATCACTGGAACTCCATCCAACCTAACTGTCCTGTATCCTGGGATCTATTTGCAGAACTTTTGCAATTAGTATTTGACACTAATTTTTTGGTCTTCAACGACAAATATTATCTTCAAATATTTGGGACACATATGGGTTCCTCAATTTCTCCCATCCTAGTTAATTATGTACTGGATGATTTAGTTTTTGACCGTTTGGGTCTTTTAGATTTCCAAATCCCTTTTATTAAACGGTATGTTGATGACTTATTACTAGCCTTACCCCTAGACAAGATTCAGGCCACCTTGTCTTTGTTCAATGAGTTTGATCCTCATTTACAGTTCACTGTTGAACTTGAGGACTCTAACACAAATAGTATTCCCTTCTTAGACATGCGTGTCATTAGAATGGGAGATAAGCAACGATTCTAATGATTTCATAATTACATATATTTTTTATAAAATTTCCGAACCACAGTTTTCTATATTTATTCCCAAAGTTTTCTATACTTCACCAAGGTATTATAATTACAAAAGTAATTTTTAACATACAATAAATAATTATTCCACATACAGTGATGTGTCTGTATTGTATACACTACCAATATTTAAATTTTAGCGGCATCTGTCATCTCTCTGCAGCCGTTGAATTTGTTGGTTCCTTTTCTGCGTCGTTTTCACTTTCAACCTTTTGGATTGCGTTAATTGCAGCTGGCAGTTAATATCATAAGATATGCCTTAATTGTTCAATCTTTAACGGTGTACACCAAGTGACATCAAAAAGTAAATAATAATTGTTATCGAATAATTTTTTAACTATTTTTCTACTTAAAGGTATACTTACATTGGTTTTCAATTTAAACATTTTTAGATGTGTCGCGTGTTTCATTTGACCATTTGTTAATAATTGTGTTTTAAATAATTGTCAGGCGGCTTTGTTCACGCTTCAGGGTAACATATAAGGCTATACTTATATTACAATTACATCTGATTAAATTTGTTATACTGTCGGGTATACATGAATTAAGTAATTTTTACTATACATTTTTCAAATACGAATACATTATGTGAATTTTTGATTTTCGAACCAATTTTTTGTAAAACTGGGTTGCTTTTTACCGACGGAACGTATTACTTCACATGTAAGTCACCTTTTTACATTAATTATCTCTTTACACTCTATATTGAGATGGCATTCTATTTTTAATTTAAAAGAACTGTTTTTCCTTCTAAGAACAGTTTTGTTTGTTTTTCTTTTCTCCTTCTATCTGACAGATCTTCAGGAGTTAAGAGTGTGAGAGGGATTTCAATCCATTCCATTGTTATTCACTGCTTCTGCTATTTTCTTACTTTGAATATATATATATATATATATATATATATATATATATATATATATATATATATGTATATATATATATATATATATATAATATATATATATATATATATTATATATATATATAATATATATTATATATATATATATATATATATATATATATATATATATATATATACTCATGGACAAAAATATCGAATATTTTGGAATTTTCAAATTTTTGTTTTTTCAAAATAAATTCTGGTCAAGCAAGTCGTTTATTGTAAAATAAAGTTTATTTTAACAATGTTAAATGAACAAGTTTAAGTTTTTATGCGGAGAAAATTGTGAAAAAAATAAATGTTTAATATTAGGTAAATAAGGGTATTTTACTCTAAACTTAAATGATAATTTAAATTGCTTAAACAACTGGTTTAAACTGAAAGAAGTACATGATCAGTAGCGAGTATTCCCCC
Organism: Diabrotica undecimpunctata; assembly: GCF_040954645.1. Classification (NCBI taxonomy): domain Eukaryota; kingdom Metazoa; phylum Arthropoda; class Insecta; order Coleoptera; family Chrysomelidae; genus Diabrotica; species Diabrotica undecimpunctata. Next base: position 59,152,152 of record NC_092812.1, read on the forward strand.
CTCTAGCTCTTATTAATGCTTGCATCTTTCTCAGCATGCTTGCAAATAAATTTTGGACATATTCTTAGGAAATTGCATTCCATTCATTATGTGCAGCAAGCCGAAGCTGCTCTATCGTATTTGGAACGGAATTTCTTTGTCGTATGCTGCATTTTAGGTGATCCCACATGTGCTCTATTGGATTTAAATCCGGGCTAGAGGATGGCTAATCCAAACTTCGAATTTGGACCTCATCAAGATAATTACTTACTATGGCAGCGGCATGTGGACAAGCATTATCGTGCATTAACGTGAATCTTTCATATCCAATGTAAGCAACATATGACAAAACATGATCTTGCAGGATGTTTTAAACGTAAGTAGTACCAATCATCCATCCAATCACTTCCACAAGTGCGGTAAGTACCTCCCAACTAATACCTTCCCAAAGAATTATGCCATCAACTCCAAAACTAACGGTCTGGGCGAGACTGCAGCTGGCGAATCATTCTCCAACTCTTCTGTAGACATAGTTTTGACCATCTGGCTTCCATAATAGGATTCTGGTCTCATCAGTGAAAAGAACGTTTTTGCAGTTGTCGATATTCCACTAAATATGTGTTCTTGCAAATTCCAAACGACGAACTTTATGATTTTGGAGAAGACGTGGAACTTTGGCGGGGCGTCTGGGCTTTAAGTTTGCTTTTTTGATCTTCGTCTAACTGTTTGTGAACTCATATTAACTTGTCTAACATTTAATAGCTCATTTCTGAGGTGCATCGATGTCAATGAACGATTTCGTGTAGAATTAAGAACCAAAAAACGGTCATCAATTGCGGTTGTTCACCTTGGGCGTCCTTGACCAGGCCTTCGTACAAAATTTCCTGTTTCGCGGTACTTTTTTAGAGTATTTGAAACTATAGATTCAGTTCTGGTGAGACGCCGTGCGATACCTTTTTGTGCATATCCTTCCTCGTACAAAATTACAATATGTGGTACTTGGACTTCATCGCAGTGCCGAATTGGTGGGATACTTGTTGTAAACTTAGTTAAATCAAAACAATATTTAATAAAACTTAATAAATTAAACTAAAAATAACCGAATAAAGTATGATTTTTCCTTTGCGTGAAGAAGGATTTTTACGATAAAATGTACGAATGACACTAACCACTGAATAAACGTCAAAATAAACATCAAAATATTTCAAACCAGTTGAGTACATCAGTCTACTATATGAGTATTATCAGTAATCTAAAATTATTTTGAAATAATAGTGACTACAAAAAAAATTGGAAAATTCCAAAATATTCGATATTTTTGTCCATGAGTGTATATATATATATATATATATATATATATATATATATATATATATATATATATATATATATATATATATATCGAGAAAAGGAGTACGACCGTCAATCCAATATAAACTAAGGAACACTCGAAGAGTGGTGGGTTTTTCAACAACGGTTGTTATAATAACTAACTGTTTGATTTATTAGGGTAAGTATTTATTTATTAGCTAATGACGAGAAATAATATATTCTAACCTCTAAATTGACATTTAGTTATTTAAATCTGGCTAAAAGCACGTCAACGGAGTAATATGCAATATATTTTAAGGCTTTTTATTTTTAAAGTAAACCTAGTAAACCATTAAATTCTCAAGCACTATAATTTGTGTTGAATGCGTTGAAGTATTTCGCATTAGAAAAAATTAACGGAGGGCCTTATAACAATTTTCATCTGTTCAACAGGTAATATATCGAAATATATGTTCGTTTATCAAAATACCTATCATTGAATATTTATTTAAGAGTATAAACATATATCAAAGCATGTACAATTATAAAAAGGAAATAAAATAATCGTTTTCTTTCAAACTCAGGCAAAGTTTTCTGTTTTTCAATTTATTTTGCATCGGTTATTTATTTGAATTTTGTTGTGTTAATTTTTTTTTCAATTTTGTTTGATAACATGTTTAACCTGCATCTAGTCTTATTATGTTTATTACAGTTTTAGTCATTTTGTATGAATAATACCCTTTATGGGGCTCAAATCTTTTCGATTTTAAATTCATCGATGAATGTACAAAGATCCAGCGAATCTACTGTATGTATGTGTGGTATGGAAATGCTGATTGCTGAAACAGGTCGATTTTTATTCCACCTGGGACTATTTAACCATAAAAAATCTAACATTTGTCAACCCCCTTCCTTTCAGTTCCATAACCTCTAATCTTAAATAAGGAATATACCATGTCTAAACATCATTAGCGAGGCACTTTGATAGAGATTTAGGCATTCATGTTTTTTCCTTTCATATTAACTTTATTTTTGTGAAAAAGCGTTAATAGCCTGAAGGTGTTAACATCTTAAAAACTAAACGCCACGCCTAAGTTTCGTTAATGTGTCAAATATTTTCCATCACATCAAAAACGACAATAAAATGGATTTTGCAACAACAATAGAAAACTTTATAAACAAAATGAACTTAAATGTTTTATCATGATTAGGCGAATGAAACCATAGGTTTCGCAGTCAATATCCCAAGCACACACACTAAATGTTTTATAATCCACTAACAGTTTACTCATTAGTCATAATTAATTAATTAGATATTCAAAATGGTGTCCATTGACTTCCGTACAATTGTAAAGTTACTTTCTAAAAAATATATATGGAATTAACGTCACTGTTAAATCATACCAACGACCCAAATCACAACAAATTTTGTGCAAATTTCATTGTAGTTTTTGATGTGTTGAAAACTTGACACATTAGTAAAAATACACGTTGAGATCAATTTTTTTAAAAGGTGTAACACTTTCAATGTTGTCGATGCGTCTAATAAACAAAACTGAATGTATCAGCTATAATGGAGCTATTAACACTATGCACTGACAACATACTTTTAATTAGACAACGATTTTTGTATAAAAAATTTTGGATTAAAGATGTGCTCTTCTTTATCTCCATTATTAGCTGTTATATTCATGTTATAATTTGAGCAAATCATTGTGTATAGTTATCTGTCGAATCCATCAGACGAAAAACGTATACGATTCCACAGAGAGAGAGCCGCAGCTAGACAAAAAAAGAGACAATATCTGCAGCAACAAATTGAAAAAGGAGAAGTAAGACAACATAAGAGAGGCTCGTACATAAGCACATCCAACTTCGTAAGAGATAAAAATGGAGAAATGCTGGCTGCCAAAAACAAAATAATAGAAAGATGGGGCTGAATATTTTGAAGAACTCCTGAATATCTAAAATTTCACTGATCAAAAACAATGGAAATGGTGGAAAAAACGGAGAACATGAGTATCAAACGGTCGAATTAGAAATACCCCCACCAAGCATGGAAGAAATTACGCATGTCATAAAAACGCTTAAAAACGATAAATCCCCTGGTCTGGACAATATTGATGCCGAGCTAATTAAAACAGGCGGTCATGAACTCATAAGTAAAATCCATCAATTAATAGAAATGGCCTGGCAACAAGAAATAATGCCGAAAGAATGGTGTGGTAGTAATATTGTACCAATTCACAAGAAAGGAAAAAAGGAATCATGCATGAATTACAGAGGAATCTCACTAATCAACACTACATATAAAATATTGGCTTCGATATTATTAAAAAGATTAGTACCATACGCCGAAGAAATAGTTGGTGATTACCAGTGTGGTTTCAGGCCTGGCAGATCGACTATTGATCAAATATTTACAATAAGACAAATGCTTGAAAAGTATTGGGAATATAATCACGACGTGCATCAGATTTTTCTAGACTTCAAACAGGTGCAACATTATGGAAGGCAATGATCGAGCTCGGCGTACCCAAGAAACTAGCTGCGGTAACACAAATGTGTGTAAGTAACGCTTTTGCACAAGTTAGAACAGGGGGAGAAATATCAAATGCTTTCTGCGTAAATTCTGGACTGAGACAGGGAGATCCGTTGTCCCCATTGTTGTTTAACCTGGCTGAAGAATATGTCATGCGAAAAATATATCCAAAAATCAAACCAGACATAACTGCTCGGGGAGCAAAAATCATACTCGCCTTTGCCGATGACGTAGACGCAGTAGCACAATCAACATTAGAAATTAAGGATATTTTCTCGAGCTTTGAAGAAGCTGCATTAAACATCGGTCTAAAAATAAATGAAGACAAAACAAAATACATGGTCGTCTCAAAACAAGAACGACGGCGAATAAGGCAAAACATTACTATAAATGATCACAACTTCGAAGTGGTTAAAGAATTTAAATATCTAGGCAACAATCACAAATGACAACAAATTAGAGCGAGCGAGAAGTTGAAACGAGAATAATGGCAGGAAACAGATTTTTCTTTGCAATGCAACATCTAATGAAGTCAAAACTTCTTTCACGAGGTACAAAAATCCGGATATATAAGACCATAATACGACCAGCAGTCGCGTATGGAAGCGAAACATGGACGCTAACAAAAAGAGAAATAAATAAATTGCTGGTGTGGGAACGTAAAATTCTTCGAATGATATATGGCCCTTGCAGAGATAGCGTGACAAACGAATGGAGGGGCAGATACAATAACGAGCTAGAGTCTCTATTCGGAAAAGAAAATCTAGTCAGATATATAACGGCCAATAGACTCAGATGGGCAGGGCATGTGATACGCAGTAACGACAATCGCCTTATAAACAATGTGTTCTGGGAAAGGCCAGAGGGAAGAAGGTCTGTAGGGCGGCCTAGAAAACGGTGGAAAGATGCAGTCAAAGAAGATCTAGAAATATATTTATTATTAACGAGTAAGGAAATTTCTTAAACCAATATTTAGTATTTTTCTAAAAATTAATGTGGGTACGTAATATGAACATTTTAGTTTTTTTATATTAAAGTAATTTTATGTTCTATGTAATCCTTTATTGCTTAATCCCTTAGGGTTTGCTCATTTCCATTTTATAATATTAAACTCGAGTGAAAATTCATATAGGAAGGTATCAATTATTACGTTTTTACTGCATTGACCAACCCTGTATTTAGACATTTGCTATAAAATTTGTGCTATCAATCATTTTCATATGTACTATGCCAACATGACTAAAAACCCATAATATGGCTCTAAGTGACAGCTTTTGCACTACTCGGGTCTATCGCAAATCAATGGTTTGCAGAACAAGGAAGACTAATTAAAATGCGAAGAATTTATCGCCAAATTCGCAGTATTGGCTTTTTTTCCTACCTCTTATACCCCTGAACATCGACATAATCGTCTTAAATGGTGCAGAAAACCATTGATTGGGACCAACAATGCAATTGGTTTGTCTTTAGTGATGAATCTCGATTCTGTTCAGGGATGCATGCTGGTCTAGCCAGGGTAAGAAGGAATCGTGGTAAAATCATCTCTAATCTTCGTCAGAGGGAAGATGGCAGCTCGGCGACATATAGAAGAAATTTCATACCCTGCCTTCAGATGCTTAACATCCAATTTTTTTTAGAGCATCCTTCTCAAACTTTGGGAGCACTTCGAAAGGAGCTAATTAGGACATGAAATGACACAGAAGGATACTGACCACTTAATCAGAAGCGAACCCAGGGGCATACAAAAGTATGTTGTCCACCGAGGTGCATCAACACATTATTAATTGATTTACCCCTGTAAGTTCTTACAATATTGAAAGTTTGATCATTTGTTTATTTTGTTAAGCTGTATAATTGCACAAAATATTTTCAAAATATAATTTATAATGGGTGTTCGGATTTCTATGTCACTTAGTATATTTAACTTAATTAAACATGCCACAAGAGAACAGTTTCAGAACCTCCTTTCTCTCTTGCCATCTTGACAATGACGATACCTTTCGTTCGTTAAAAGCCTAGACAAAGTGAGCCCTTAATCTATTGTTATGAAGTTACCTTTGTGCTGGAGTTGAAACAGTTCCGGCTTCTCATGTATCCAATCTTTTAATAATTATATGATTTACTGTAAACGCCACTTAAGTTGGCGAGGCGCACAAACACAAAATTGAAGTCCGCTTGGGGTGGATTAGGTGGTTGTCATCAGTCTCCTCCCAGTAGTCAGGTGCGTAACACAAAAGTGAAGTGCGGCTGTTATTTTTCAGATTTCTTATTATTTTGGATAGTTAAGTGTGTTTGTGGCAGTTTCTTTAAATTATGACGTTAGAAAGTAATAGAAAGACTAATTCTGTTATTAATGGACAATCTCGTGAGATCATATATAATGTGTTATTATTTCAAAAATTTTAAGCTTGAAGCAGATTCCTTGAAAACTGTGAACCAAACAACAACTAAAGCAACAGGTAAGTTTGTACAATAAATTAATTTTAATTCGCTATCAAATGAACTGAAAATAATCGAGAGTTTTTAACTTTGCCTTTATCTTTTATTAGTCATATCTGCCTAATTCATTTTTTTTTAGTTGTATAACGTACTTTTGTGGTTGTATCATATGGCATTCTTCTTTTTCATGTGTCGTGCTCGATTACCGAGCGTTGGCTATCAAATTCGCTATAGTAATTTTGTTGACATCAGCTCGTAAAAGGGATGCAGAGGATCTGTTAAACCATTCTCTTAGGTTTCTAATCCATGACGTTCTTCTTCGACCTGTCCACTCTTCTTCCGTCTACCTTGCCTTGTATTATTAAGTGGAGTCTATTATATCTCTCTGGGTGTCGCATAACATGACCAAAATATTCAAGTTTGCAACGGCATAGCTTTTTAAATAAACATATTTGCAAAAATTTGTGAAATTATAATTATTGTATGTACATCGGTCTTACTCTCGATAACTGAAAGACATTTTTTAACATACTTAAATTATTACACCTATTAGCACATGAATATATTGTGTACTGTCTTATGGTATGGCAGTAAATATAGACTTTTTTACTTACATACTTGATAAAATAAGTCACTGTAGTTACTTTTACAGGAATTTCCATCAGAACAATCGAAAGGATAACAAGAGGGGCAAAATGTTCTTTGAAAAATACCGACAGAGTCCAATTTGCCAGTCCAGGCAAAAAACGAGTAAGGAGATCAATCATAGATTTGACGGAATACCAAACAAGAGACATTCGCAGAATAATCTACGATTTTTCAGACAAATAAATAGACAAATAAAACAGACAAATGTCGGGTTACTGTAAAAAAATTAAAACAAAAAATTCATAACGATTTGGATATCACAATTTCACAGACACCTCTAAGGCGACTTCTACGCAAAATGCAATTTCGTTGGAGGAGAACCAAAAACAACCGAAAATTACTTATAGAAAAAAGTTAAATACGACCTTTGAGTATAAAATATCTCAGGCAAATCAAACATTTCCGTACTCAAAATAGGCCAATTGTATATGTTGACAAAACTTACTTACACAGCGGTCATACTTTTTCGAAGAACTGGACTGACGAATCAACAAAGGGATTATTTTCTATAATTTCTAAAGGTCAACGACTAATAATAGTGCATTCCGGTGGAGACATGGGATTCATTAAGGATGGATTATTAATCTTCAAGTCAGGTACAAAATCAGGGGCTTTCCACTCTGAAATGAATGCACATAATTATGGAAAGTGGTTACAAAAACGTTTAATACCTAATTTACCTAACTCGGTACTAGTTTCTGATAACGCATCTTATCATAATATTCAGTTAGAGCGGGCGCCTACATCAAACTCAAAAAAAATTAAATGATAGAATGGTTAATACAGAAAAATATTCCATTTATACCCACCGCTTTAAAACCGAAATTATATGAAACCATTAAATATCATAAACCCCGTCATGTAAAATACAAGTTCGACGAATTTTTACGCAAGCATGGCCATATTGCTTTGCGTTTACCTCCGTACCATCCGGACCTAAATCCGATTGAACTTATATGGGCTACAGTCAAAAATAATGTAAGCCAGAAAAACGTTACATTTAAATTAGCTGACGTACAAGAACTGGCTGAGGAAGAGTTCAATAAAATTGATGCAAATGAGTGGAGAAAATGATGTGACCATGTCATTAAGAAGGAAGATGAATACATGGATAGCGAAATAGTGGTTGATAACGCCATGGAAATAGCTCCTAATATTATAAATATTAACAGCGAATCTTCCAGTACAGAGTTTTCTTTTGATGATAAAGGTGAAGAAAATTAACCATTAGAAAATTATTTTCACTTACTATTTTTCTACACTTGATACTCGTTTTAGTGTTATAAGCAAACAAAAATATCAAAATTAAATAATTACTGTGTTACATTTATTTATACAATACCCTCCATTTAATATGAAAGACAATATCAACGTAGTTTTATTTGTTAATTAAATACAGTCATAATTATTTTTGTGTTTGTATGTTAAATAAAGAGATATTATAAACCAGTGGCTTTCTATTTAAATTGACTAAAAAAATAATAACAATTTCATCTTTCTAATGATATATTAAAGCCTGCGAAAAAATATTACTACTTTTTTAATTGTGTAATAATTATTTGAACTATACCGTTACGCCACTGAAACTACTTATCAGAAATAGTAAACCAATAGGAGAATCATGGGGCGTAAACATAATCTATTTCTCAGTGACGTTCTGCGTAATCCGTCGCCAAGTTAACTGGTGTTTGCTGTATCTGACTTAATTACCAGACAAAATCTTACATTGTATGTATTAAAATTCATTCGATGTTGTTTGGATGTTTACTGGGGTTTCTATGGTACATTTTTTTAATTGTTTAGAAACGATATAAAATAATGTAATGGTCAAACAAAAATTAATCAAATAAACAAGTCAAAATCTTTGTTTTCTGCTTAAAAACTCACTAAACTTTGTTATGACAGCAAATCATGATTGCAGGGTTTGCTAAAAACAGAGAAAAAAGAGCAGCAGATAAAAATTTGTTTTTGGCGTAGATATTTATTGAATCCCTCAGAGCCTGTACTTGAGCTTAAGACCATTCGGAAAAACTGATATTTTACTTTAGCGATACTCCCAAACCGGTTCCAAATTAATGGTACCCTAACAAATTTGTCATAATAGTACTTGTCATTGGAAAGAGTTTGTGTATTGACAGCGAAAATGGTTAGACGAGTTGTAGATATAAACCAAGTAATATTTAATTTAACCAAGAAAAACGCAAGAAAAAAATCAAAGAATTATAGGTTTTGCAACAGAAAGACAAATGGTAATAAAAATCACACACCAACGCAGAAAAGATATACATAAAGGAACGTGGATTTTCCCGGATAAAAGGACAATAAATCAAATAGACCACATAGTAATAGAGAAGAAGCACGCCCATAATATAATAAATATAAAAAGCATGAGAGGAGCGGAATGTGATTCACATCACTTTTTGGTAAGAGCAGGTTATAAAATGAATGCTAATATAAAGAAAGACAATCAAAGGGACAAAGAAATCAATAAACAATTCAACACAGCAATACTAAAAGATAATACGACACAGAAGAAGTACGAACAACGAATTAACCAGCAGACTAAACGAAAAACCAGAAACACTAGACCCGGAAGAAAAGTGGGAAAGCATAAAAGAAGCAGTTTTAAACATCAGTAAAGAAACATTAATTAAAAGTAATAGAAAACAAAAAGCAAAAAAATGGTATGATGAGGAATGTCAAAAAATAACAGAAGAAATTAGAAAAATAAGAATAAAAAACTTAAGAAATAATAGTGACATTAGCACACAAGAATATAGAGAATTGAGGAGAATTATGAAGAGAACATGCAGAAATAAAAAAAGAAAATACAACGAAGAAAAACTCAAAGTGATAGAGGAAAAATTCCAAAAAAAAGTAAATAAGATCCTTTTACCAGGAAACAAGAAAAATGGAAAGGGGATATCAGAAACATAACTCATATATGAAAAATTAGGAAGGAATATTAATAAATGAACCTGGGGAAATAATGAGAAATTGGCAAACTTACTTTACACAACTTCTAAACACAAACGAAAAAGAAAGGGGAACAATCCAGGAAATTGAAGATGATCATATAGTAATAAAAACACCTACGAGGGAAGAAATAGAAAATGAAATAAGAGGACTAAAAAACAATAAAAGGCGGAAATGATAAAGGCAGGAGGAAAAAGACAAGGAGATACATAGCCCGATAAAAAGTATATGGGAAACAGAAAGAATGCCAGGAGAATGGGCCAAGTCAAGGATATACCCTATACATAAAAAAGGTGACAAAATCAGATGTGAAAATTATAGAGGTATCGCGTTGCTAGAAGTCGTGTACAAAATATTGACTAACATCAGAAGAAAAAAGCTGAATCAATACACGGAAAAGATATTGGGCGAATATCAGGCAGGATTTAGAAGTAATAGGTCGACGACAGACCAAATAATTGCGTTAAAAGAAATCCAGACTACGTGCTACGAACATAAAATAGCAGTATACGTCCTGTTCGTCGACTTTAAACAGGCCTACTATGCGGTAAAGCGGCAACAGATGTACGCACTAATGAAAGAAATGGGACTACCAAGTAAAATCGTCAGGATGGTAAAGATGACTATGGATAATTCCACAAACGAAATAGCATGGAAGGGACATAAATCAAATAATTTTGAAACAAAGGAAGGATTAAGACAAGGAGACCCACTATTAACGTCTATTTTTAATGTAATACTGGAAGAAATGATTAGAAAAAATAAAATAAACGCACAGGAGACGATTCTTAAAAATGGCTATCAATTTATAGCATTCGCAGATGATCTAACACTATTAACAAGTAAGAAAGAGCTAAAAAAATAATGAGCAAAATAATAAAAAAAGCAAAAATTTTTGTTCTCATAAATGAGGAAAAGACAAAATACATGATAATGGGAGAAACAGATAAAGGAAAAGAAGACAATTCCACATTGGAGGTAGGAGAAAATTCATGCGCGTTTAAAAGAGTTTCAGAATTTACTTACCTGGGTGTAAAAGTCGATGAAAAGGGACATGGGGAAGGGGAGATAAAAGCAAGAATAGCAAAAGCAAACAAAAAGTATGGAGTATGTCTCATATATACATATGCATGTGAAACATGGGTGTTTAAAAAATCAGAAATAGACCTTTTAGAAAGATGGGAGAGGAAAATATAACGAGCAATATATGGAGGCGTGAAAATAGATGGAAAATGGACAAGAAGAAATAATAAGGAACTTGAAGAACTATATATTGAACCAAAAATAACGATGGCAATCAAAGCACAGAGAATCCGATACTTAGGACACATCGAAAGAATGGGAAAGGCGAGAATGCCAAAAATGGTTCTATTACGTAAACCAATACAAAAAAGAAGAATAGGAAGACCAAGAAGGAGATGGAAGGACAGCGTATATAAAGACTTAATTCACGCTTATTTTACTGCTGAAAGGGAGGTCCTTTGCGACCAGTTCAATCCGTCCATAAAGGTGTGTGTGCATTGTGTATCAGTGAGACAAAATTAAGTCAGTTTTCAAAAACAGAAAAAGTGGAAATTGTGAAGTAGAGGTAGCGCAATATAAACCTTAATAAAAATAAAAGAATAAAGATCTTCCTTAGGGTTATAAGTACCCTTTGGCAAATATACAAAAAAAAGTGAAAAATATGCGCATAAATATATACTAATTTACCCAAAAATATGCATTAAATATGCATTGAATATGATTTAAACTTACTTTACTTGAAATAACAACTCTAGGAGATGGTTGGACCAGGTTCTAAGTAGTAACTAGCACTATAAAATGTTTTAAGGTAAAGTAATTGTATTGATAATTTGGATTTAAAACTCCAAACCAATGAGAATAAATATGGACTTGTGATTTTGTCATTTTGTTGTTATTGCCATTATGCGTGTTCCTATATTACAAACACAATAAAAAAAATTTACAATAAAAATGTTTTAAGGTATTTTGCATAACATGATGTGACGGGACAACATTGTATTAGTTAATGGTGGTCATGGTCAGTGATCAGACCGATAACAATTTTAAATGAGATTTCAAAAGAGCATCTAAAATTGGCACTAGTTATTTAAATCGGAAGCTGTATCCAGGACAATTTAAAATTCCTTGGCGTAAAATATCTGATAAAAATTTAAGAAAATTTTAAATTATCAGTAATCGCGTTTCTGATTTAAATTTAAAAACACTTTATCTGTGTGGAAACTGTGTTTAAAAATATCTAGTTGTTATTGTTTAGATTTATAAATAAAACAAAATATTTGGTTATCTTGGATTGTTTAAGTAATTTTATAAAACAGTTATTTCGGTATTCTATCACAAATCACGGGAGTCTAGTCACCAGATAAGGTGTTTGCAAATGTTGGTTTAAAAAACGAATTCTGGCGATATTTTTTAACAGGCAAAATCGATATAAACGGACCAACATTGGAAGGATTAAATTAATATATGAGTGCACAAACATGTTAAAAATTTTATTTTACTGCAAGTATACATACATACCAAATATTTAAAACATTTTCGAAATTATTATTTATTGCTACAAAATTAAGCATTTATTTTTTTTGTATATTGAATTAATATTATTTTATTTTTAATGTGTCTTGGGTTATTTAAGTTAAATGGGTTGTTGCGAAAGCAAACCGACCATGTAACTAACTGGATTGAGGGTATTCGTAGAATCTATAAAACAAAACAATTTTGAGAAGCGATTGTTTTGAGAAATGTATGATATTGTAAAGGGTTCTAACGAGTTTTAAACGCATCTCAGTATTACAGTAGCCGACATAGTGTGAAGTAGTCTTGAGTAAGGATGGAGAATTTTTAAAAATCGGTTGAAATTGTAACGTTACTAGGAAGTAGATTAAGTCAAAGACAAGTTGCAAGACAATTGAATGTTAGTCGTTCGAGTGTACAAAGGACCCAGCAACGATTTATTGTGACAGGATCTCACCAACGACGACCTGGTACGGGTCCAAAAAGGAAAACAACCGCTAGGGAAGATCACGACGTCATTCTTGCTGCATTACGGAATCGGACCCAAACCGCTAGAATACTTCAGGACCATTTACAGTAAGCTGAAGGACCAGCAATGAGCCTTTGTACTATTCGGCAAAGATTGAGGGGGCAAGGTTTGACAGCTTGCAGTCCAGCAACGGGGCCCTTATTTTCCGCAGCACACAAAACGAAGACTTGATGTTGCCCGTGAGCACATCAATTGGACAGCAGACAATTGGAAAAAAAGTATTGTTTACGGATGAGTGTAGAATGTCTATTTATGGTAAAGACGGACGCAGTAAGGTGCACAGACGGGCTGGAGAACCTTGCGCTGGTTGCATTTGGGCACCACGGATTGCTTTTGGTGGTGGTTCAGTAATGTTTTGGGCAGGGATTTCTTTTGATACGCATACGGATCTCGTCGTGATCGATGCGTGGTGCGTTAACAGCAGTAAGGTACATAACGGAAATCTTAAAACATCATGTGATGCCCTATGCTGGATTTATTAGTAACGGAGTACCTTGACGAGGTTGGTATTCCAACCTTGATGCAGGTTGGTATTGAGCATATATGGAGCCTGCTAAAAAGTCGAGTTAGGCGTCGCATATCTGCTCCAAACACCTGGAGAGCTTCAGTGGCACTCATTGACGAATGGGACACTTTTCCTCAAAGAGATATCCAAAACGTTATAAATTCCATGCCAAATCGAATAAGGAGTGTCATCCAGAATCGAGGTAGCAATACCCATTACTAAAAATGGATACCAGTTTTTTTAATATACAGTTAGTTCATTGTTGTTTTAAAAACTGTAAGTTGATTTTTTCAATAAATTTACTATTTTTCTTAAATTTCTTATTTTCGATTGATGTTTTATGATACTGATGAAATTTTATACTAAACGAGTTATCAATTCAATATACAAAAAAATAAAAGCTTAATTTTGTAGCAATAAATAATAATTTCGAAAATATTTTAAATATTTGGGGTGGCCCGTTGCGTTGTCTATGACGCGGAGTGTATATATATATATATATATATATATATATATATATATATATATATATATATATATATACAACAATGAAATATTACAACGCGTGACTAAATTTTACAGTGCACTATAAATAGCCCCTAAAACACTTGAAGAAACAATGAGTAACCAAGAAGATGTGCTTGAAGTCGTTTTACAAAAACGAAAAGAGGTAAAGCAGCCGAAATGATATAATAACAGTGGAACATCATCATCATCATTGGTGCTACAGCCCTATAAAAGAGCCTTGACCTTCCCAAGTCTATTACGCCAGTCAGTTCTATCATTGCCAACTGTTGCCAGTTTGCTGCGCCTATTTGTCTACCATCCTCATCTACACCATCCCTCCATCTGAGTTTTGGTCTACCCCTTTTTCTACTTCCCACAGGTTGTGACATAAGGATTCTTCTAGGAGGGTTGTTCTGCTGTGATCTTGCCAGATATCCTGCCCATCTTAGTCTTCCTATTTTTATAAAGGATACTACGTCTTTACCACCAAATATATGTTTATATCTGTGATATATCTCGTAGTTGTACCTCCTTCTCCAAACACCATTTTCACAGATGCCACCAAATATTCTTCTCAGGATCCTTCGTTCAAATATAAGCAGGAGATTTTCATCTGCCTTGGAAATGGTCCATGCCTCCGACCCATATGTCAACACTGGTTGTATAAGGGTTTTGTATATGGTTATTTTTGTTTTTTGGCTTAAGTTTCTGCTTCTCATATGTCTACTCAGTTCAAAATAGCATTTGTTTGCTAGGATTATTCTTCGCTTGATTTCTTCCGTCATGACGTTCTCCTTGGTGATCAGGGAGCCTAAGTATGTGAATTTGTCCACCCCTTCAAAGGTAGAATTATCAACCGTGAATTGGTGGTCGATGTTTCTGGCTCTATTGTTGGGTGTTGATGCCATTATCTTAGTTTTATTTTCATTTACTTGCAGGCCCATATTTTTTGAGGCGTGTGACAAGGTGGTATACATTTCTTCTAGCTTGCGTGTTGTGCGGGCAACTAGATCAACATCATCTGCATATGCCAAAATTTGGGATGATTTATTAAAAATGTTTCCTCTGCTGTCTATTTGGGCATCCATGACCGCCTTTTCCAAAGCTATGTTGAAAAGGAGACACGCCAGCGCATCTCCCTGTCGCAGCCCAACATGCGTTTCAAATGCCTGTGATTGTTCGCCCTGTATTTGGACTTTGCAAACAACTTTACGCATTGTAGCCTTAACCAATCTTATCAGTTTATCGGGGATGTGGAATTCATCCATGGCTTCATACAATTTATTTCTTAGGACACTATCATAGGCCGATTTAAAATCTACGAAAAGATGGTATGTGTCGATATTAAATTCATTGGTTTTTTCCAGTATTTGCCTTAGCACAAAGATCTGGTCTGTTGTTGATCGACCAGGCCTAAAACCACTTTGATATTCTCCAAGAAGCTCCTATGAATATTCACTCAGGCGACCATATAAAATACTCGAAAATATTTTGTATGCTGTATTAAGGAGGGTTATTCCCCTATAGTTTCTACATTCTAATTCATCGCCCTTTTTGTGTAGCGGGCAAACGATCCCAATACACCACTCTTCTGGGATTTGTTCCTCATTCCAGGCTCTCAGTATGATTTTATATATATGATTAGTCAGAGTAGCACCTCCACATTTAATAAGTTCCGCGGGTATACCATCACTTCCTGGAGATTTATTATTTTTTAGGTGTTTTATTGCATCCCGTACTTCCTGAATTGATGGAGGCTCCAATGGTGTATTGTTGTTTGCTCCTGGGGGTGGTTGATTTGGATCTTCTACTTCGATAGTAAGCAGTATAGTGTTCCACCCACCTTTTCAATACTTCTTCTTTTGTATTGAGTATATGCCCCTCCTTATCCTTACATAGTCCGATCCTTGGTTTAAATTCTTTTCTTGGAATAACATTGGAACAGTGGAAAAATTTACCAAAAACAAGCAATGTCACAGTTAAAGTGCCAACTCAAAAGGCGTGTAAAGACCCAATTACAATACTAGAGGCCAAAAAAGAAAATTTGACCACACTGCTTCAATGGGTGGAGGAGCAGTTGTACAAAAATATTATTCAAACATCAGCAACTAAGAAAAAATCCAAGGAAGTCACAAAATAAACTGTATGATATTAAAATTGTTTAGTAATAAATACTTTTGTTTTAAAACCTGACATTTCATTACTGAAACAACCTAAGTCCATTTTAAAAATGTTTATTTAAAGAGTTTAGTATCGATTTAGAATGCTTTTGTTTTTGATACATTCTTACATTAGGTGTAATCTATTAACTTCAAACTTCAGTTTTAGTGAAAATGTTCAGATAAACTCTCAAAACAGTTTTTTCATCTCCTGCAAACTGTCCGAATGTGACTTAGATTGTTTCTGAAATAAGCGATTCAGTTGATGTGTTGTTGTGTTAGTAAGCGGTGGAGGCAATCCTGGCTCCATCTGTAAATCACAGCCCACACTAGATTTATTTTTAATTTGTGGGTAGTTAACGACCCCTTGGGCTATTGGGTTTTAAATTGACCATTCCAAGTTTTAAAGATGTGGCTCTTCTAGGGCCAAGACAAACAACTTGGGGAAAATAGTATCACCTTGACGTATTCTCTATTAATTAATGTTGTCTATTCTTTTGATAGATGACTGATTAGACGAGGCGGTATTTGTTTTCGGTTGAGCAAATCGTAGATGTTCCTATTTTTGTGCTATAATCGCGTTGAAATATTATTAAAAATGATAATTTCACTATGCGAACACTTGGGCGAAAAGATAGGCTAAATTTTCTGTATCCGCATCTATATCTATATACATATAAGCATGTGCAAGCTGTCAAATTCCACTTAACGATGTTATTGACGAATTTCAGAAATTGTAAACATTTAAATTTCAATAAATTAAAAAAAACTTAATCTTATTTTTTATTTCAGTAAGTGCCCAAGGGGTCGTTAACGACCCACTCTATAACTCATAAACTAAATCAAAAAATCTTTACATTTTTTCATGTTTTTTTTCATTAATATAGATAACGTTCATTTTTATTACTTGCGCTTTTTTTTCGTTCGAAAAATATCCGTAAAATTGTAAAACGGAATAAACAATTATGTTATTCCTTTAATTGGTACGCTACATGCATGACAGTATTACTGTAATTCCGTATTTGTTGTAAATAATTGTATGTTGAAAAACAACAATTAGGAAAAAAAATCGAGTTTTTCAAATTGATTTAGGAACAATCCAAGCACCTAATTTGTTTTAGCTTTGTATTATAATTTATTATATAAACCAAATTTGGGTCAAATGAGACCACTCTGCTGTTATGAATCATTAAACATAGTATATCTGAATACGAAAATTACCAAGACAATTACTCGCCCTCCGAAGCAGTTAAATGAGAAATTGAAAAATTTGTCAGTGCCGGGAATCAAACCCTGGCTCTCCAGCTTGTTAAGCCAGTAAGTCCATATAGATTCAGAGATGCATATTACTTTATCATTATGAATAAAACAGTTATAGCAGTTTATTTAGCCATAGACATTGGTAATGGACGTTATAGAACAATTCAAAACGAACATTTTAAGCTTTAGTAAATATATCATATCATTCTGACTTTACAACCCAGCGTGGGTCCTAGCGTCCTCAAGAATTTCTCTCCAATCGTCCCTATCCATCGCCTTTCTCCGCCAAGCACGTATTCCAATATTTCTCATGTCTTCATCGATGTTATCAAGGAACCTTGTTCTGGGTCTTTCTCTTCTTCTCTGACCAATGAGTCTATCAAGGAGCGTTTTTCTAGCTGGGTCATTTTAATATGTTTTACGATATCTGGTTCCTGGTATATTCTATAAAGTTCGAAATAATATCGTCTTCTCCACACACCATTGTCATTCACTGCTCCACAGATTCGCCTTAGTACTTTTCTTTCGAAATATCCTAACATGTTCCCTACGACTGGGTGTATTATTGTTTTAGAGAGTTTTATTTTTGTATTTCTCGATATATTTGTGGATTTAAGAAGGAGATTGTGTCCAAAATAGCATCTGTTGGCCATGTAAATTCTGCGGTTTATCTCTGCGGTAGTATTATTTTCAGTGTTAAGGAGCGCTCCCAAGTACAAATTCGTTAAATGCTTTGATGACGTCGTTTTCTATAACAAGTGGTCGTAGGATTTGTGGTTGCGTGCTTATTTTCATATACTTCGTTTTGTTGGTGTTTATTAACCCTTAACCACTGACATGCGGTATGCCATACCGAGCCGAAAATATATTTTGTTGTAAAACATGTTTTATAAAAGATTCCTAGAACACCATCTGTGTACCTTCAAGTGGGGTTTAATTGTACCTGCTCTCAACTGCTGCAGTTTTAGCACACGTTTAGTCTTTGAGCTACGTTGACATAAAGTTTTCTTGCGGTATCAAGTACCGCATGTCAGTATTTACGTTTCTATAGTTAAAAGCAGTGTAGTGTATTCTTTTGCTGTTAGTATGGCAGCAAGTTCATCCAGTTGTTCTAAATTTAGCCGCAAAACTGTAAAGCTTTCAGATGATGATTTTAAGGCTGTTTTATCTCAATGGGCTGACGAAGTACCTAGTGATTTAGAATATTTTAGTGATAGTGATGTTGACGATGCAAGCGAAGAAGTATGTATTGAAAGTTCACACGACACCGGAAGTGAGCAGTCGGAAACTTCTGAAGACGAATATCATTTAAATGATAATGGTAAGTCATATTTTTATGGCAAAAAAAGTGGTCTACTACAGCACCCTCGAAAAATGTAAGAACTCCGTTACAAAACCTTGTAACAAAAGTATCAGCTGTGCGGTCCAGAGATGTAAGAAACGAAACTTCATCATTTTTTTTTAATTTTCTTATTTCTGAGGATATAATACCAGAAATACGTAAATGGACAAATAATAAATTACGTGCAATTCGTGAAAACTATAAAAGAATGAATAGACCAGAACTAAATGAAATTGATGAAATAGAACTAAAAGCCTTTTTGGGATTGCTTTTATACTCATCAGCTTTTAAATCCAATGACGAAGATATAAATTCTGTATTTGCTACAGATGGTACTGGTAGAGATATATTCAGATGTGTTATGTCAAAAGAAAGATTTGCAATATTTCTAAAATGTTTACGTTTTGATAACCCTCTAGATAGAGAAGAAAGAAAAAAGATAGATCCAACAGCAGCCATTAGTAACATATTTAATATATTCATATCAAATTGTCAAAAACTGTATTCCGTAGGCACATGTGTTTGTATTGATGAAATGTTGGTCGGCTTTAGGGGAAGGTGTAGGTTTAAAATGTATATGCCTAATAAGCCTGTGAAATATGGCATTAAAATAATGTGCCTGACTGATGCACGAACAAGTTACTTATACAATGCCTATATATATGGAGGCAAGGACACTGACGGAACTGGGTTATCTGAGGAAGAAAAGAAGATGAATAAACCAACTCAATCTGTTCTTCGGCTTGCTAAACCTATTTATGGAACTAACCGTAATATCACAGCTGATAATTGGTTTAGTTCTATAGAATTAGTAAAGCAGTTAGAAGTAAAGAAGTTAACGTATGTGGGAACCCTCAAGAAAAATAAACGGGAAATCCCTCCGAAATTCCAGCCACACCGATGTAGGCAAGTAAATTCAACTACTTACGGATTTACGAAAAGTTTATCCCTAATTTCCCATGTGCCAAAAAAATCGAGGGCTGTTTTACTTATTTCTTCGATGCACCATTCAATAGGCACGGATCAGATTACTGGAAAACCAGAAATTATAGCTCATTATAATCGTACGAAAGGAGGTGTCGATACTTTAGACGCCAAGTGTGCCAAATATTTTGTAAAACGTCGTTCTCGCCGATGGCCACTTACTATTTTTTACTGCATCATTGATATAGCTGCTGTTAATTCGCATGTTGTGTACCAATCACTACAAGAAGATAATATGGAAAGGCTAAACTACACAAAGGAGTTGGCGAAACAATTAGTTTTACCTCATCTACAAAGAAGACTCGAAAATCCCAGAATCCCGAGAGAATTATTATGTGGTATTGAACGAATACTAGGACAAAAACGCCAAAAAGAAGCAGATTTTGAAGAAAGGCTTGAGAAAAAGAAGACGTGTTACTTATGCCCAAGTGCATTAAAGCGAAAGACTTTTTATGTGTGCTTTTCTTGTGGAAAACCATTGTGCTTACAGTGTACAAAGAAAAATTGCGGACCTTGTCCGCAATGATGTCCGCAAAAATGACTAGTTATTTTATTGTAATTTTTGGTTATTGTCAGAATTTTGTATTTTAGTTTCTCATTAAATTTAAATCATTAGTCTGTTTCTTTTAACATTATTTTACCATTTGTTAGTCACAAGTAATCAATTTTTCTTGTAATTTAGTTTATAAACGATTTTGTAGTAACGTCCACCATTTTTTTAAATATTATGCATGCATTCATAATATTCTTGAAAAAGTAAAGTTTATTTTACTTGTAGCAGTATATTATGCTACAGCAATGTGAAGAATCATTCCGTAGTTGATATAAAAAACAAATACAGTGATATTAGATAAATTCATATTAAAAACAAAGGAGAATAGGCAACGGTATGACATACCGCATGTCAGAGTCTACGTCCTGAAACATCCACGTCAGTAGTTAAGGGTTAAACCCATTTTTGTAGCTGATTCTTTTAATGCTACATACGATTCTCGTACAGCGTTTTCCGTTCTCCCAACAATATTGATTTATTATATATTGAACCAAGGGTTGTGATTTGTGACATACGTATTACTTTTTCCAGGGCTATATTGAACAGTATACAGGAGAGAGGGTCAGACAGTTCCCCCTGAATTCGTACTTTACATTTAACTTTTTCAAGAATTAGTTTTGTTAAATTTACCAACTGATTTGGTATTTCTAGCTCTTTGAACATTTCTCTTCTATTCACAGAGTCGTAGGCTGCTTTGTAGTCTATAAACACGTGATGAGTATTAACGCCATATTCCAGTATTTTTTCTATAATTTGGTTCAGGCTTGCAATCTAATAAACTGTCGACTTACCATCCTACTATCCGTTCTGCATATGGGGCCATACGGTGATATAGTACTGTGAAAAATATTAATAGTGCCATACGGTGATATAATACTGTGGTAAATAATAACTAGTAAATATTTATATGCTAATTTTTGCCGAGATATTGAAAATTGATTTACGCGCGCGGTTTATGCGCGCTCGCATTCGCTGCCTGCTGACTGTCCGCCTCAGAGCGCGTTAAAGTTCCATATATTGATCAAAAATTAACATAGAAACATTTACCAAATCTTAAACCATTCGTTTTGATGAGTTGTACTACAACTTCCATTAACCATTTTCAAAGTATATTGCTTAATTTTGTTTAAAACATTTTTTATTTATTTACATTGAATATTAATTTGTTTTGTTGTATAATCCACTGCTGAAATAATTACGTGATTCAGGAATATTTTTGTAATTTGGCAACAATGTTAACCTACATCTCTGAAGTAGATAATGACGTGCATCTAGATTTATACTGTACCAACTGTATTTTTGATGATATACCGGATAAATAAATATTTTGAATTCCTTAATATACCTTTAACAAAAATATATTTTTATTTTTTTTTCCAGTTTTTCCCTTTTTCATATAATTTTTTTTTTCAGGGCAGTCTCAGAACTGTTGAACTGGCCTAAAACTAGGCGCCATTTCTTTCAAACAAAAAAAAAACAAACAAAAAAACGGCCTATATAAAAAGAAATTTCATCAGATTCTATTTATCCTTCTCCTTCATGAAAGGAACAAAACTTCTGTGAAAAATTCGTAAGTCGGTATTTTGTGAAGAACTGAAAATATTAAACTGTTTACTTGGAAAGTACCTAACGATAATAATAAAGCCATTTTGTCATTTTACTTATTCTTTGCGGGTTAAAACGGGTTTTGTGTTTTTGTTACAAGGTTTTAGAAGGCAAAACTCAGAAAGGGTCCTTGTTACCTGTAAAATTATATGGAATTTACGGTTCTGTACGTTTAAAACCTTATAAAATTAAATAACAACCACTTTTACCGTGATGATATGATTGTAAACATGCTGGTATACCCATATTTACAACGATTTATCGAGTTTTATAGTTTTCCTGGGAGTCAACAAAATATAGTTGTTTAGGATGTATCTGATGATAATATTCATAAAGTGAAGGTCATTTATAATCAATTTCTGGTTATCTATAACCCCAACTTTCAAAATAAATCAACAAATCTCAATTATACATTGGTTATAATAAGAAATAAACATTTTCATTATAAAATCAATACCAACAAATATATTGAATAAAGCAGAAACAATTCAAAAAAGATCAATATGAAAACTTCTAAACGTAATGGTACATTGTATTTGAGGATGAGTTTTGCTCTAGTCTAGTGGATGATGGGGTAGTTTTGAGAATTGGTCAATATACCAATCAACAGCAATTAATTAGCAATAAAATATAAAGCCAAGATGGTCCCTGTACTCATTTTCCTTGTCGAGATATAGCTATGGCTATGCTAGCTTTACCGTAAAGTTAGCATAATCATTGTTTCTCGGAAACGGTTGCAGCAATAATTTGTTTCTTGGCGTAAAACTTCGGTAATAAAATAGCAATCAATTCCTTGGGGTTCGCTTTTTGGCTGATTTCTTGGTTTTCATGGGGTGTATTTTGAGCTAGGGGATTATGGGGTAGCTTTTGGGCATTGGTTAATATACCAATCAACAGCAATTAATTAGCAATAAAATATACCGCTAAGATGGGTCCTGTACCCCCTTTCCTTTTCGAGATATAAATAAGTATGGCTATGTTAGCTGTACCGTAAATTTAGGATACCCACTGTTTCTCGGAAACGGCTACAGCAATAAGGCTAACAATAAATTATAGTATTGGTCTGAATTCGGCCTTATAAAATGGATATGCTAACTTGTATTTTGTAATGTATTTTAAATTCATTTAGAGAAATATACAATTATTAGTGCAAAAATAGAAGAAAATAAAAAATTCCATTGTTTCTTTTAAAAAAAACACAAAACAAAATCACCTGTAGGTCTTCAAGAATTTGCCATCAGAATCATATAGCTTTTAGAATCTTCAAAAACATGTATAAGATTTTTTCAGTTTTATTTTACTTGCCTAAATAACTGGACAACATCAGAAGGTAGTAAAATAGAACTATTAAATTTCATTCATTTGTGGAATAACTATCTAATAGTTAAAAATGCCAAAAATGTGTCCACATAATTCTTATGCTTCTTGTCGATAAAATAAACAGGGCTTGTAAAAACTTCACTCCAGGTGCAACTGCTGGAGTTATTTTCGTATCACTTTCAAACCCCCCATTTCAAGTCGTTGACCCTTATTAATGTATTATTTATACTAACCCTAATCAGTAATGAAAAAGTGAGTGAATGTCACAGTTGCTGATACAGTAGTGTAGTTGACATCTGGTGTTTATTTTTAGTAAATTAATAGTGCTTGCTTTGAGACCTTTCGCATGGTCATGCGTTAATTTTTTCTTGCTCGTTTTTCACTGAACCATTTAATAGTTTAACACTATATCCTATTTTACCATCAATACAGGTAATTTTTAATAAAATCTTGGTGGGATGTCGATATGTTGTAATATATTCAAGCATCGAAAAGCTAAAATCAGTATAAACGGAAAAAGTAAGAACTAAACAAGCCCAAAGGGACGAAATTTTTTATTAAAATACATTTTTGAATGTAGTTTATTCATTTCTAATCACTGGCATGGAAAAAAATGACTAGCCAGCAAAGTAAATAAAGATTCTGCACATATTACGAAAATAGATTGTGAAAAATATTTAAACATTGAAAAGAATACAAAAAAGAACAACATAATAAAATGAAAGTTTTCTGCTGAATGTTGAAAAATTACCTATACATCAGATATGTGTGAATTCTGACTGATAATTGAATATATATTATGGACAAAAGTATTCTATAGTATATTTCACGAATTTGCTAGTATTTTTGATTAGGGATGAAAGGTTTGACTTAAATGGTCCGTTATGCTGAGAAAGTTAATAGCAAATTCCCCCAATAATTGAAGCACTGTCGACTTCAAAAATATGTTATATAATAATATAATGTCTAAAACTATGTATAATCTCGTCTACTATAAATATTTTTGGTTTTTCATTCGTTTTGGCTAACTGTAGTAATTCCGGCTTGAAAAAATCCTGAGGAAATGAAATATTTTCATTCGTTAACCATTCTTGCATTTTATGTACTGTCTAGGAATTTGTTGGTTGCTTATATAACATGGAACTGTCTTGAATGTTGAACAAAAAAGGCAAAACTGCTGGGCAAACAAACATTCCCCCTTAAAATATGCACTGCGCATGAATTATATCAAAATTATTTCCGTAAATAACTTTTTATTAATACACAGTTATTAATACAATAACTATGTTCTGTGATAGCATTTGTTGACGTTATAGTTCATCAAGTGTGTGTGGCTAGGGCGTAGTTTTCAATTACAGAGTCGACCATTGACTTTTGGCCTTTGGTATTGTTAAATGTGTATTTATGTTGTGGCTTGTGGTTGAAGTATGTATTGTTTATACGTAATTCATTATGGTTGCACAGGATTATCAGTTTTTTGTTTCCATTTGTTTGTTGTTCGTTGAATCTCTGCATAATTCCTGGTATGGTGATATTCCCAATTCTTGAATTGAAATCGCCCATTATGAATACACTGTATATAATGTCTATACACCGCAGCGTGGGGTTAAACCGCGAATGCTTTCTAGATCCTATATTTCTTGGGTGGATCAGTCCCTTTTGTTTATGTTATCTTGTTGACGATATCTCTCCATTTTTTCCATGAATTGTGGATGTGATGGATTATGAGCGAGGGAGGATAAAATTAATCTATTAGCAGAATTTTTCTTTCTTAAAATAACAAAACAATAACACGGTTAATTCGAATCGTATTAGAACGATTTTCGAGTTTGAAATTGAAACGCCAAATACAAAATCGTTATTTATTCCCTTCAAAAAATATAAGAGAGTATAAAATACCACAAGAAAACAGTTTCAGAACTACCTATATTAAAATTATCGTTGATATTAAAATTAAAAAATTGTCCTCATTCCACAAAAACATTTTCGAAGTTGGGTCCTGATAGTTTACAGGTTCTTGTATCCCTCCGAAAATATTACAAACCAGTTTCATATTTAGGTTCTATTGAAATATTGAAAATAATGGACGAAATTCAGGTACAAACTCGAATTCTGAAAAGTAAGGGCTCACTGGAGGGTTTGCAATGACGCAATTCCAAGTAAAGCCACCTGTATAATATTTATACTTGAGGAAGTATACCAACAACTTCTACTGACTTCACGGCGGCCGAAAATACGAACACCGGAGTGCGGACATGGTAGAGGTCACGTTTACAAGAATTTAACAAAATAACATCATATAGAAATATCTTAGTTGAAGTATTTTATTTATTACAGATGACTTAAAGAAAGAGCACGATTTTAATCATAACATTTAACTGGAAACACCTAAAATTACAGTTAAATAAAAAATCATTTAATATTTTAAGATTGCCCCGCTAGCTTTTCCAATCAGGGCCGTTCCGACTCGGACGTACAGGGGATACGGGGCTCCCGGGTGGAAAGTCAAGGGGGCGGCGCGAGCCGTCCTAAAAATAGAAAAAAACTAATTATAAAAAGTATAAAAACATAAATATATTGGTTATAGTTGTACTAGTAACAAGAAGGTTGAATTTAAATACTATTTTTATACGGGAATAAGCCACAATTGATTGTAATGGCAATTTTATTTTACCTAAAAAATTGACGTTTCTATTTCCACTCCGGAAATCGTTCTCAAAAAAGATTATTAAACAATTTAGTTGAAAAACGCTGTGTTTTACCCCCCAATATTGTTGACAAAGATGATAACCAATAATGCTTCTTATATATACACAAGCTATATGCTCCCGAAGAGATTTCACTTGAAGATCCTTTTTTGTGTGGGCGATCATCCCATTCTGGGTTTGGTTTTACAGTTTCTGGTGTGACTTCGCTGTTTCCACTACTTTTCTCCATTCTTCTCTCTCTTTGATTGTCCTTCCTTCTTCTTCTTCAAGTGCCCTGTCCGTTGCGAACGTTGGCTATTAACATGGCAATTCTGATCTTATTTGCGGCGCTTCTGAATAGTTCGACCGATGTGAGCCCGAACCACTTCCTCAGATTTTGGAGCCAAGAGTGTCTTCTCCTGCCTGGCCCTCGCTTACTGTCTATTTTTCCCTGGACAATCAATTGCAGTAGACGGTACTTATCGTGTCTCAATATGTGGCCTAGATATTCAAGCTTTCTTTGTTTAATTTTATTCACGATTTCTTTCTCCTTTCCGATTCTTTGGATTACCTCTGTGTTGGTGACATGTTCGGTCCAGGATATACGAAGAATGCGTCGGTACACCCACATTTCGAATGCTTCTAGTTTTCTCGTGAGCGTCTCCGTCAGCGTCCAGGCCTCCACACCATACAGTAAGATCGGAAAAATGTAGCATTTAACTAGACGTAGTTTTAGGGGAAGAGACAAATCCCTGCTTATGAGGAGCTTTTTCATATTGCTAAATGCTGCTCTAGCTCGTTCTATTCTCGCCTTAATTTTTGTGGCCTGTTCCCATTTTGCATTTACGTTGGTGCCAAGGTACATATAAGATTCTACATGGTCAATTAGTATGTTACTTATCCGTAACTGTCGAGCAGGCTGTTGCTTCCTGCTTATCAGCATCCACTTTGTCTTCTTGAAGTTGAGGCTCAGGCCGTATATGTGTCCTTCCTATATTTCCAATTTCCATACTCCTTAAGTTTTCTTCCACTTGTTGCCTACATCTCAGTTTAGGTCTGCCGTTGGTTCTTTTACCTGGTGGTATCCATTCCGTTATAACCCTTAACGGATTGCTCTCTCTCTTCTCATTATGTGTCCAAACCATCTAATTCTTGTCCTTTAATTGCTCTAACTATGTTCTCTTGACCCACCCATTCGTGTATTTCGTGATACATCCATTGTCTTGCATCTTCTTCGTTTTCCCTCGTTGGTTCCAGTATTTTTCTGATAATCTTCCTCCCAAAAACTTTCAATTGCTCATCTTCTCTTACTGTTAATGTCAATGTTTCTGCAGCATATACTACTATTGGTCTTATGGTCATCATCATCATAAGTGGCTCGACAATCCGTTGTGGATCTTGGCCTGCTCACAAAGAAGTCGCCACTCCTGTCGATTCCTGGTAACTTCCCTCCATCTTCTAACCCCTAGAATCTGTAGGTCTTCTTCCACATCATCAATCCATCTCATTCGTGGTCGTCCTCTGCTTCTTGTGCCCTCTGGTTTTGAGAATGTTAATCTCTTCGTGTATTCGTGATCTGACATCCTAGCAATGTGTCCAGCCCATCTAAGGGCCCATCTTATGGTCGTTTTGTAGATTTTCATGTGTTTCGGCTTATCTCCTTATCTCTAAACATTTTTTCATTTCTATAAAAATCTGTATTTCCCGCTTGAATTCTTCTTTTTATATCTACACTTTCATTTCTTCTGTTGACTAGTACTCCCAAATATTTGAATGTTTTAACCTCTTCGAAACTGTGTGCATCTATTGTCAGTTCTGTCATTTGTGTCTTCTTTTTCGTGCTTACGTTCATGTATTTTGTTTTATTTTCATTTATTTCCAGTCCAAATTATTCTCGCACCCGGGCGGCAGATACCCTAAACGGCCATGCTTACAATAACCTCCATATTCCTTTGTATTTTGTGAATAACTTTTTTTGCTAACTCCTATAATAATAGATGGCTTTTTCATAAGCCATCACAGTATGTATAAATCCGGATTTATTCATAAATCTGGATCGTCATGACGTCGTAATAAACAGAGAGCTAAGCGATTTAGACAATCCTATTACTAAAATTGCCGTTAAATGTGATAACTATAACCTTAATATCAATGACGAGAAAAGCATATCGATAGATACCATTAAAAGCTATGACAAATAATAAACTTCAACTTCTGTTAACAAATGGCAAGATCCGATTTACCTTAAACTATCTGTATATTTGTCACATGTATTTTCTCCACCACGTTCGAAACAGCCCCTAAGTCTTTTTTTTTAACTATTATATCTTTTTTATAGATTCTAAAAATAATAGACGAACAAGCATCTGAGAGTCATTAATTTAACCAATACATAAAAACTTAAACATTTTTAGGTGAAGCTATTTGAAGAATGCACCGAAGGAACTTTCACAAACAAAGAAATTACTTTATCCGAAGCAAAAACCTCGAACTTCGAGCATCTGCACGGAGTATAAAGAATTCGAATAGTTTTCTACCACACTAAAAGTTTATTTATTATTTTTTTATTTTACAATGGCGTTGAAAAAATATTATAAATAATTTATTTTTATACAGTTAATTAGGTATATAATTGTTTCGCAACTGTTATAATAAACGTGTTATACCTGTTTTAGTTTCACGGAATATTGTCATTACAAACATTCAAACTGATATTCGTTGCCTTGGACAATGATTCCATATAAAACGACCTACACCATTAAACCATTTATCAGCAATAAACACAAACGGCAGATTTAGGGACTCATATTACGACCAAGATCAAAACCAAAATTATCACTGGACCAGAGAAATTAGCAAATAGAAAGCCTTATTCGTGACACTCTGAGATATAGGTATCTAACAACTGCGTTTCATAAATTTGGTGATAACAATATGTAATAAACAAAATATGCAACAGATTAAACGTCGTTTTTACTTATAAATTGAAGAGAAAGTCTTATTTTATCAAATTAAATCATTTAATGATTAAAAATGTGCTCCCTAGAGCTTTCAAATGTATATTTATACTGGAGCTTATAGTCGAAAAATGAATTATTGATTCTCAGTTAGTTAAAAGCACAGATATTAGCCATGAGTTCTCCATTTGCGTTGACATGGTTTTCATTAAATCTTTGTGTTTTACTCCTGGAACTATTTCATTTCCGATTCGTGCATTAAAGTCACCAATAAGAATCAAGGGTTCTTCATGAGGTATTTCATCCAGGATGGTTTGCAATTGTTCGTAGAATGCCTCTCATTCCTCCTTAGGTTTGCAGTCCTCGGGGCTGTAGATAGATATGACATTTAATTTTTGGTAGTCCATTGTGATATTAATATCTTTCGGAGATATAACGACAGTTATTTATGTTGTTTTAAATAAAAAATTTTATGGAGTATACCTACACCTGCTCGTGCTCGTTCTTCTTTCTTCACTTCACTGTATGCTAGAAAATCTTGGTTATAGTCTCTTTGGCCTTTACCTTTCTTCTTGGTTTCTTGGATTGCACAAATGTCTATGTTTTTATTTATCAGTCCTTCTATTATCTCTTGGTCTTTGTGGGCTCATTTTTCCTTATCGTTTTCCTTTTCTTTGCGTGGTTCGTCATCTTAGGTTCCGTCTGGTTCCGAGGCTTTATATAGGTTCTTTGAGCCTTTTTTTCTTTTACAATGAGTAGGATGCTAACCTGGCCCATCAACCCTCCTCTTTTATCCGGGCTTGGGATCGGCTGTGGGCATAAACGCGGCTTCTGAGCTACTCAATCAAAAATTGAGCGAAAATAGTCGAAAAGTTAAAAGAAAACATCGTCGGCAAAAGTTTTCGGAAGATGAAAAAAATAATACATACTTAACGTGTATTATGGACTCCGTGAAAGACGTGAAAACATGTTAGTCAATGACGTTATTACTATGTGTGGTGGTTTGACTGAAGATGTATTCACAGAATTCTAAAACAATCCAAACAAAGTGAAGGTAAGTCGAGTATGTCCGTTAAAAAAAAACGAAACCATAGGAATAAAACGCATGAAGATGACATCATGTATCCTATTCGGAGAAAACTCAATGCTTTCTTTTTCCGAAATGAAATTCCAACCTCAAATAAAGTGACAGCTGAAATAAATTCTGACGATCATTTTTTTAAACCGGGGTCCTGTGAGTTGAAACCTTCAAATATGATACTTTTAAAAGCGTGTAATTATTTACTGGCCATGTTTTTACGAATAAATGAATATTAACTTGCAAAATTACGTCATTTTTTCCTTTTTTCGTTCGTTAAGGTTACAATATCAATGTTAATTGTATTATTTTTTATCAATTAATCTAAATACATTCCATTTTAAATATTAATTTAAATTAAATATTAAGTAATTTTTTAAAAATCATACATTTTTTTTATTAAAAAGAATTCCTGGGTAAATTTTCTATATGACTAATACCTCAAAAAGCTTATTGACAAAGCATTGATTTTTGACCTTATAACTGTAGACAATACCAGTGATGACAGTGATATTTGGTTTAATATATTTTTATATTTGATACTTATAATAATTCCCAGATTTTTCAATTTTGGATACAACAGGGAAAATGTACATATACACGTTTTTCTATTTAAAATCATAACTTGTTTATTTTCGTTGGAGCAACATTGTTAAAACATTATAATAAAGTAATTTGCGTAATTTAAAACGTTAAAGCATAATACGGTCCTGTTGATATCTGAGATACTTCTTGTTCTTCACAAAATGTTACCAAACTGAATTTTGTTTATGTTCGGTTTAAATTATTTTTAAGTCTATTATACCTGAAAGCGCACTGGAACTTTTGGGCGCGAATTTATGAACAAAGGTCGGATATTTTTTTAACACACCTTGTATAGCATCAACTAAGAAGTGACACCAATAGGTGTATTAGCCTGGAAATTACTAAACCTAGAAAAAGTCAACAATTGCTAAAATTTGCCCACCTGGCATTAATCTTTTTGTCGACAAAAAACTTGTTTTTTACGATTCTATAATAAAATAAATATATATTAGGAGAGCCATAAAAACTTTTAACGTTACAAAATACGGGAAAAGCTGCAAATATCATATACTGTACGGAAAATAATAACAGATAGGTCAATGACGCCCTACTTTAGATAAATCCACACATTTTTGTGTCGAAAATAATTTTCAAGTTATTTTCAAAATAACTTCTACTGTTGTACAATTTCCTAAAAAACTAATGTAAAATTTTCTAAGTACATAGGTAGTTTACCTGTAGCTCGAACTTTCCGGTAAGAAGCAAATCTTTTGTCGATTTTAATCTGCGATTACGAATGGGCAGTGCACAATTCTTAAAAAGTTTGTTTCTGGGTAAATGTCACAGACGCCTGTATTATTTATAGGCATATACAGAATTTAAGACCTTATCTATAAAATGTCTTTTATAAATAGTATTTTATCTAGGAAATATAAAATGGTAAGGATTTTCAATCACTATAAGAAATCATAGATTTCTCACTCACAGTTGTGGATAATACACCTCTTCACGTTGATATAAAATCTACAAGAATGGTGTAATAAAGAAAATTCAAACGTACCAAATAAGAAAATAGAAACAAGGCAAAAGTGGATAAAATAAATACACACAAATAATCATCACTATCATTGTTTACCGGATGATTTGTTATTTTTCATGTCGGCAAGTGCTTTTCTTATCTCCGAAAAAGTAATTTCGGGGATATTGTAATGCTTGTCATATCTTCTTGGTGCTATTGATTCAATTATTTGTAAAAAGTTTTCATTCGCTCAAGAATTTCTTCTGTACTTGTTACTTTTTGCACTTTTATGTTTGTTATCTGCATATGTCAGTTCTACTAGGAGCCGTGTTTTCACTTTAAAACTTTTTTTTTACCATCAGTTTGATGATCTATTTTTATTATATCTTCTCAAGTCCATTCTAACGGTCTTTGAAGTATCTTTATTAAAGACTCTCAATATTTCAAAGTTTTTGCCACATTTAGTTTCTCCTACACGAAGTACAAAACATCAAATACTCCAGAATCCCGAGACACTTATAGAAGAATACGAAATGAAAGAAAGCAGTTGGTAAGAAGAACAAAAAAAATGAACACTGGGAACAGTTTACAAAAAGGATGAAAAGCGACTTCTACGGTACACAAACAAATATGGAGATTCATAAGAAACCAACGAAAAGAAATGGCAGAATTGAAGGAATACAATAACATACCAGCAAACGAATGGATACCTGAATACCTGACGGAACTGTTTAAAGAAAGGGAAAGTAATAATCAACACAATAACGTACCTGAATTAAGACACGAAATAGAAATCAGTTTTCAGGAAGTAGAGATATCCATAAATTCACTCAAAAATAGAAAGTCACCTGGACCAGATGGAATAACCAACGAGCTTCTAAAACACGGAGGAGAAAGTATAACCCTTGAGATGACAAAACTTGTACAAAAACTAATATTGCACTGCAAGATACCAGACGCATGAAGAAACAGCATAATCATTATAAATCTACTGAACACCGCACTTAAGCTTACCACAAAAGTCCTAACCAACAAAATCAATAAACTAACAACTTTATCAGATGAATAATAAGGATTCAGATCCAGAAGATCCTGCGTAGACGCCGTATTTGAACTAAGACAAATCGCAGAAAAGGCCATCGAGTACAATAAACCAGTAAATCTATGTTTTATAGACCTGACAAAGGCTTTCTATGGCATTCAAGTCGAAGACGTCTTACACCTACTTTATAAAAGAAACATACCAATCAATATTATACAAACCATCGAAAACCTCTACTTCCATAATCTAATACGAATGGCACCATCTTTAATAAATCTGTACAAGTGGTCGGATATGCAGATGACATAGACATTATTGCTAGGTCCACAGAATCTCTGATCGAAGCATTTCGATCACTAAGGGCGTCTGCACTTAGAATGAAATTAAAAATAAACGCACAGAAAACCAAGTATATGTATTGTACTAGATCAGGCAACCAGATACCTAGACGTATTAATTGTATTATTACGTCTTAATAGTATTAATTGATGATCTGGAACTGGAAGGTGTGGACACCTTCGTCTACCTGGACTCGCTACTGGCCAAAGACAACAATGTAAGCGAAGAAATTAAAAGAAGAATAGTGCTTGCCAATAAGTGCTATTATGGCTTGAGGAAACATATGGCCCCAAAACTAACCAGAAAAATTAAAGTTACCATATATATAACACTAATAAGGCCAGTGTTAACATACGGGTCTGAAACGTGGTCACTTACATAGAACGACCAAGAATTGCTTAAACGTACAGGAGTGGAACGAACACATTGGTAGAATGGCAGAGGATAGGAGAGTACGAAAAGCACGAGATAAGTCACCAAATGGACGAAGAAGTATTGGCAGACCAAGAAAAAGATGGTGCGATAATTTAAACAATTTAGGAGGCTAATATTGAAGAAGAAACAGGCTTTAAAGCCTACATACAAGAAGGAACAAGATGAAGAAGTTTCCCTTAGTTTCTTTTTAGGGCAAAATTTCTTTTTGGTATAGTTTTTCCTACAATACATTGTTTGAGTTGCCGCAACAATACTATTTCTAATCTCAATACACTGTACATCGTATAAGTTGTTTCAGCTACTTTCTGCAATAATACTAGCTTTATAGGGTAGATGAACATCTTTTTTGATGTTTTAACATTTTTGTCCATTATTTTCTAGATTTATCGTTGGTTGCAGGAACCATTTTGTGGTTGTTACCAATTGTAAATTAATTTAAATGGATGTAAAGGAAAACAGAACGCCACCTTCAAAATACTTAAAGTCTTCTTTTTCTAGTTAATAGTTTTAGGTTATAATTTCTTCTTTTAAAGTAGGGCTTTTAAAAGTGACTATTGTCTTGTTATTATTCATTTTATTGCTGCCATAAGACGTCGATTTAATATTAGTTAAAAGCTTCAAATATTGTTTCTTTTTGCAGGCAATGTATTAAACAATTTATTATTATACAACTAATAATAAAATTGTTCTTTTGCAAGAATCACAATGGAGTTTTATTAATTAAACTTTGCTGATTGAAGAAATAAAGAATATTATATGGATATTGAGATTTAAATAAACTAAGATAAAAAAGAAATTAATGGAAAGGAGAACTAGAGAAAGAGGAACAACTTTTGAGAAAGCACGATGGAGAGCGGATAAAATATGTACAAAAGAAAGAAAATAATAAGATACCTTCAGATGAAACAGAACCTTCAAACTTATCTAAGAGAACCATATAAATATCTTCGAAATCTAAAAGAAGGATACAAATCCCGAATAAGTTTGTGTAGAATCCAAGAAAAGGTACTTAATTAGCGAACCAAGGCAGTGAGCTGGCTTCAAGACTGTTCAATCTGGCCCTTGATTATGTCATTAGACAGCTGAATGTCCTAACAAATAAATCAGTAAAACAGTCGCTTACTTGGATGAAATTAACATCATGTCCCGTAGAGTGTAGGAGCCAGAGAAACATGTTCAGGGCTGAGAAGAGCAGCCAAGGAGATCGGACTTGAAATAAACATATAAAAGATAAAAATGCTAACACAAACACACGCGAAAATAAGTTGAAATCAAATTTATATATTGATACAAATCGTTGAATCCTTCATTAGGTATCGGTACGTTGATAGGTAGGACTTCGTCTACCGCCTTTTTGAACAGCGTTGCTATGCTCGTTTCATACTTTTGCCGTAAGTGCTTCAGCTAAGAAGTTCTGCGATAATTTAGACTCCTTTACGATCAATCTTACCCTGTATAATATTAATTTGAATTTGGATTGGAACATTCCAATATCTGAATCCAAGAACTCCAGATATGATTTTTCTCATCTACAAATTCACTAAAAAATATCTTGATCTAACATTTTAACTTTTGGTGGAATTGTATTGGATAAAAAATTATGGAAGGTTATAATGAAAACAAAAGTGAACAGAAAGGAAGGAGTGTTTTGATAAAAAACATTAAAATCTCGTAAAATAATCTCTATAGAGGATACTGCACAAACAGAATTTCCTTACGTTTTCTATAAATAATAAAAATAGTCCCGGCAGCATGTTAGTCATCGCAAATTTTGCACAGCATACTTTTCCATTAAGGTGGCTGAATTAGCTGCCCGCGGGTCAGCGACCCCAAATCAAGTTTTTGTTTGTATGAGTATGGTGACGAAATTACGTTCTCGGAATTCTCACGACGTCACCCTTGGATTCGGGACCATTTATCCAATTGGGGGGCATTCAGCGGAGGTAAAAGACCTTGGTAAAACGCAAGTAAAAGTAACCGGATAAGGTATGGTTGTGTGTGTTTGTATTAATTGTTACATTCTGATAAAAATAATATTGTTGTAGTTCACTAAAAACGCGTTCACCATTCGAGCAGAAGGAGAACTACTCAAGTTCTCCGTCGCCAACGGAAAACAGCAGGGCCCCTCGATCGCTCACCAACATCACGTGGTACATAGTTAGCGGCGCTCATGATGACATAAACTTTTCTTTAACGTGCATTTTAACTCTTAATTTAAATAACATTTTTACCTGAGAAAATTAAGAGATACGTGTTTGTTAATTTTCTTTTTGATTATAATAGTTTTGTAGCCAATTGGTTATTTTATCACAAATATTTAAAAAAATAATACAAAACTGGGTAACGGAATCCTGTCTATGACACACATTAGTAGAGGATTATTCAAAACAATATCGCATTAGAGTACCTTTAATCTTCATTCTTATTACATTTATCATACATACCCCGTGTGGGGTATAGTCCCCCATCGGGCGCGTCCCCGGATGGCGGATAGGGGAATGCCTCCCAGATATGGGTGGTACCGGGGAAATGAAATATCCGGCGTGGACCAAAAACTAGCAAAACAGAGCGTCTGATCCAGAGTGGACGGTTACGAACAGCGTCCGACCCAGAGTGGGCGGCTGATACAGAACTCACCGACCCGTCTGGCAAGCGAGGTGTTCTAATGCCAAAAAACCCTCTTCAGGAAACATGTCGAATTATGAAACAAACGGAATAGGACCCCAGGTGGGTAGAGTTATTAACTCGGAATCCCACACCGGGAAACCGGTCCGTCTCAAGGATTCTGGGGGAGGCAAATATTCGACAAAAATAAATGTAGGAACGTATAACATCAGATCCATAAACGAAGACAGTAAAATCCACGAACTAGAGGAAGAACTGACTAAAATACAGTGGGATATTATCGGCATATCCGAAGTAAGAAGAAAAGGAGAACAAAAAATACAGCTAAAATCAGGAAATTTGCTATACTATAAAGGTAATGAAGAAAACACCAACAATGGAGTAGGATTTATAATAAATAAAAAAGTAGTTAAACACATACAATCTACCAAGGGCATATCAGATAGAGTAGCATACACGACGCTTAAATTAAAAAGAACGTCCTTCAAAATCATACAGGTGTACGCTCCAACAAGTACCTACAGCGATGAAGATATTGAACATTTCTACCAAGACATAACAACAGCTATGGAAGAACAGAAATCAAAATTAACGCTAATAATCGGGGACTTCAATGCCAAAATAGGAGAACAACTATATAAAGAAGAAGACAAAGTAGGACACAATGGATACGGCAAAAGAAATGATAGAGGACACACATTGATGAATTACTTGGAGGAGAAGCAACTATATGCAAGGAATACATTCTTTAAGAAAAAACCCCAAAGAAAATGGACATGGATTAGTCCCAATGGTGAAACTAAAAACGAAATTGATTATATTCTTTCAACGTAAAAATACATGGTTAAAGACGTAACAGCCCTAAATCGCTTCTCAACTGGTAGCGACCATAGACTAGTCCGAGCTAAGCTGATCATTGATAGTAGATTTGAAACAAGAAAGAAAATGGAAAATAATTAGAAATTAGACATGGAAAAACTAAAACAAGAAAAACGGTCGTACGAAAAGAAAATAAAGGAAATATTGCCGACCAAGGAAGATATAGAACACAGACATATCGATGAAATAAATATGATATTTACTGAAACTCTAATGAAAGTGGGTAAAGAAATAGCACAGACGACAAAAAAAAAAGAAAGTTTCATATCCCAGGAAACAAAGATTCTTATGAACACAAGAACAACATTACTAGAACAAGGGGACAGAAATAAAATGGACTACAAACAAATAAACAAAACTATTGGAAAAAATATCAAGAAGTGTAAACGGAGAATACAGGAAGAAAAGATAGAGAAAACAATTGAAAAAAATAGAAACATGAAGTGCTTAAAGCAGAACCTGGGAAACATACAAATTAATAGCATAAAGAACAAAGAAGGAGTGGAGACCAACAATATAAAAGAAATTTTACAGATAACGCACGAATATTATACAAATCTCTATAAAACAGAACAAAAACAACCCACGAAATCCGTGGGTTGGTTGTCCACAACTGAAAATAAAGAACGTTAACTCTGACCAGAAATCAGTAAAAATGAAATAAAAAAGCACTCAAAGAAATGAAGAATAACAAATCTCCTGGGAAAGATGGAATAACTGTGGAAATGCTAAAAAATGGGGGAAAAACTACAGTGGAAGTCCTTTGTGTACTAATGAATCAAATATTGAACACAAAACAAATACCCACCACATGGAACGAGGCAATAATACTATTACTATTTAAGAAAGGCGATAGAAAAGATCTGAAAAACTATAGGCCCATAACGCTACTGAATGTAATGTACAAACTGTTAACTAAACTACTAACAAACAGATTAACAACTAAGTTAGATAATTACCAGTTAAGAGAGCAAGCCGGTTTTAGAAAAGGATTCAGTACAAGCGACCATCTGCTTACGATAAAAATATTAATTGAAAAGGCCAACGAATATCAAATCCCAATGTATATGGCATTTGTAGACTTTGAAAAAGCATTCGATAACGTGGAACATTGGGCAGTAAAGAAGTCTTTACAAAATGGGAGAATAGACTAGATATACGGACTTAATTTCCAATAAATATGATCAATCAACAACATCCATCAAAATAGTTGAACAAACGGAGCCCATTAAGATAGGGCGAGGAGTCAGACAAGGTGACCCTATATCAACCAAAATATTCAATCAAGCTTTGGAAGACGTTATGAGGAAATTACAATGGGAAAAACGGGGTATTAACATAAATGGCCAATACTTAAATCACTTGAGATATGCAGACGACATTGTATTAATAACAGATAAAAGGGAAGAATTACAAAATATGATGGATGAATGAAATAGCGAATCAACAAGAATAGGTCTACAAATGAATTATAATAAAACGAAAATTATGACCAACCAACCAGAAGAATTAATAATTACAATTGCACAAACAACTATAGAACAAGTAAAAGAATATGTATATTTGGGACAACTAGTTAAATTAAATAAAGAAAATCAGACCGGAGAAATTGTCATATTGTCTCATATTTGTATATATTTTTCAATGTTATAATATAGATACTGTAGGTACTAATTATGGTTTTTGTTTCAGGGCTACCTACAAAAAAAAATTTAAAAACACATAAAACGGCGTCGGCCACCAAAAAAATCAAAAAATACTAACAAAAACCGGCGCAAACCAACAAACAAAAAACAACAAAAAAACCCGTGCACGTAGGGCCCAACCCCTTGAGCACCAAGTTGCCGAACTGAGCCTAGCTCAGAGCAGAGACTTGAGGCCCAAGTAAGCAATTTTAGTTCGCGGATAAGCCACATTAAGATAACAGGAATATAGCGACAATGCGCTGTCCTGAGTTTTGAATTCGGTTAGGAAACCATGTTGTTGTTCTATTACCCAGGACCCCCACATGAAGAGCATTTGGCTGATAGTTGTGCCACTATCGCGCATCAGAGTGCTATAGGGGGGAAAGGGATGGTCTGGAGCATTGAAGCGCAGTGGAGTAATTCCTGTTTGTAACTCGAATCAATACACCTCGCTCCAATGAATTATTACACCCGAACGTAATTCTTAGGGGTGAACATGTCTCACAGGCTGGGTTTAATTAAATTGCTTGCTTATTTGCTTAAAAGAGTGGAAGTATTACAGAAGCACCTAAAGCGTCAACAGGGAGAAAACCCATTCATATAGACGATACTGTGAAACAGTAGATTCGAAGAAAAGTTCATTCATTTTATTTACAAAAAAAGATTCCTACTTTGGATATACTTTTAGCAGACAATAATGAAGAAGAATCTGTGTCAAATATTAAAAGAGATAGATTGTGGAAATCGTTACGTGAATTAGGATTCGTTTATGGGAATAACAATAGAAAAGCTGTGCTTATAGTGAAAGAAATTATTTGTTGGAGGAGGCAATATTTAAGGGAAATTCGAAAATTGAGGAGAGAAGGCAAAAATATTTTTTATTTAGATGAAACATGGATAGATGTAGCGCATTTTGTAAAAAAAAGTTTGGCAAGAAAAACTGGTTACAAATATTCGTCAGGCATTTAAGCCTAATTCGGACTATGCTAGTATTTTAAATACTAATTATTAATCAGTATTTTCGAGTAGCGAGTAATTTAGTAACTAAACATGACTGAAAAACAAAAATTTAGTCGAGTAGATTAGTAAGTAATTTAGTCGAGTCGATCTTACAAATAATTATAACATAAATGATTGGGGAATATATTAAGAAAGTATAGAACTGCTTGTAATTTTGTTATTGCAGGAATCTCACTTCTTAAAAGGGTCCGCTGTATTTGAGTGTTTTTCATTATCAGAAAATTTACACAACTTTTAGGCATTCTAAAATTATCGAAGTATTCTTTGAGATCTTCCAATGCTAATTCCTTTTCTCAACCATCTCTTCTTAAACAGCCATTACGATTAGCTTAATCAGTTTATTTACTTTATTGCGTTATAGACTGTTCATCTTGCGAAACCTAACCCACTTGTGAACTGTACTAGAACAAGTGCGAACGATTTTCGGGCAGTAGTATGTATTTTAGTTACTAAATTACTCGCTATTTGACTAAAATACTAGCACAGTGCGAACTAGGCTTTATAGAAAATTTGTCTACGGGCTTAAAATTTCCAAATGGTAAAGGTCGCCGTTTAATTATCACTCATATTGGAGGAGACAAAGGATTTGTTGATAGAGGCTTGTTAGATTTTATTTCAAACTACCATGAAAAATGACTGCTGATGTTTTTAGGAATATTTCAGTCAAATGATAGATTTATTACCGACCAATTCTTTAATAGTCATAGACAATACCAGTTACCATTCATGATTAAAGGAACCGTTATCTAACACTACATGGAGAAAGCAAGAACTCTTGGATTGGCTAATATCCAAAGACAACTAAGAAACTAATAACTTTCAAACTACGAAAGGTTCAACTAATGTCTCCAAAATACTTCACACGTTTGTGATTAGCGCACAGAAGTGCCATCTGCTTTGATGACGAAGAACTAAACAATTTAATAAATTGTTTTCTCTCCTCTGGGCTGAGACATTAGTTAAAGCTTTCGTAGTTTGAATTGGTATCAAGCCCAAGTCGACTGATGAGGTGAGGACTACACCGAAATAACTGTTATATCGCTCTATTGATACCAATTCAAACGCTAAAGGTTTGACTAATTTGTGCTCCAATGCCATAATATATGGCTTTCATTTCATCAGAGCAATAGCAATAAATTAACCACTTATCGAACAGGTTAATATGACGCTAAAACTAAATTTAAACGAATTTGGAACCCAAAATTTCAACCGCAGTGGGGGAAGTGGAGCCCAAATAATTTAATAATGTTAAACTTTGGCATGCTATCTATCAAAACGATGCATTTAAGTCTATTTCACGAACTAGCGACTATTTTGGATAGAAGAAAGACAGAAGAGAAGAAAAAAGAAAACTCTAAGAAGTACGAAAGTTCTAAATTGCTTCAGTAATGAAAATATGAAACAAGTAATTTTTAAATTGAATTAAAAAAAATCCTTTATTTTCAGTGAGCTCCGAAAGATTATAAGTGTAGATATTTATTGAATCCCCCATAGCCTTTACTTGGGTTTTTGCCATTCGGAAAAACTGATACCTTACTTTAGCGATACTCCCAAACCGGTTGCAAATTAATGGTACCCTAATAAGTTGGTTATAGTAGTACTTGTGATTGAAAAGAGTTTGTTTGCATATTGACAGCGAAAATGACAAAACGTGTTTTAGATATAAATCAAGTAATAATTAATTTGCACGCTTATTGGCTTTACTGAAAACGCCAATGGAGGCCATTTGCGACCAGTTCAATCAGTACATAAACGCGTGTGTGATGTGTACTTGTAAGACTAAAAATCTTCTTGAGGGTTGTAAGTTTGAAATTCGTGGCATTATAAATAAAATGCGTGAAAAAAAGATGTTTTTTTACATGTTTTTGTAGAGACATCGTTAAAAAAATTAAAAGATATAAATACATTCGAAATAAGTCTCTGGAGACTTTTCAAACAGATTGTTTAGGTTCAAAATAGAAGACAATAAAAAAGTCTTGTGTGACAGAGCTATACTACAGAACGACACTATTTTTTTATAGTGTCGTTCATAAAATAATCGAGTTTTTAGAAAACTATGATAATTTAAAAAAGAACACGTTTTTGTTTATTCAGACGAAACGTGGATTTTTGCTAAAGATGCAATTAAACGGTTTTGGCGAGACGAGAGCATAAAATCCATAAAATACACCGATACTGAGGAAAAAAGACAAAAAGATAATATATTGCAGGCGGAAGTAAAACCGTAATTTTGCTTGTCTTCGACAGTGCTCCAAATCTTGGGAGAATTTACTATTCTCCCAATTTCTTTTGTTTCTTGTTACAGCTTTCATCCCTAAGTCAAAGCTTTCATCCCTAATCGAAAATACACGGAAATTCGTGAAATATACTATAATATATTTCTGGAAGATAGTACTGAGTGGTTAGTATTATCTGTGGCCAAATTTGGAACCGGTAAAACCATTATTTTCGGTAAACCGCAATAAAAAATGAACGGAATATAAACACGAAAGATTATTTACATTATGATTACATCAAATGAATGAAAAAAATACTACAATATATTGTAGATATTTTTTTCATTCATGATGGAATTTTCTATTTTAAATCCCTACTATACTATAAAAAAACTGAATTGATTTCTAAAAAGTATATCTAGAATGTACAATAAATTCTTGTAAATACTAACATTCCTCGTCTTGTTATTTATTAAGTTTTTTTTTTAGTCTAACTCTGGACATTATACTTCCTCCAGTTGTTTCATGTCTTTTGTGTCGTGTTCATCCATATCTTGCCCGCTATTTCCTAATAAAAATTGAACAATCTGATCATTGGTAAGTCTCTATTTAATTTTTTCTCCTCACGGCTTCCGCTGTGATGTCTTCTTAGCCCATACTTCCTACATGCACTACGAATTTCCATTAATTTTTCATTACGCACTCCAAGCTTTTCTGACACTTCTATATAACTCTGCCGTCTTGTTGTAATGTCCAAATGTCTTGTTGTAATCCTCATAACCTGGACGTAGTTCCACATTATATTTTGTGGTCTTCTCAATAATGTTCTTGAATGATTGTACATATGTGATATAGTGTAATGCATTTTTTTCGGTTTCGGAAAGCTGCTTGTTCCGATGACTGGTATATTTCGAACTTATCCGTCAATCTGTTGGTTAAAACTCTATATATTTGGCATTAACTATCTATCTATCGATAATTTCATTTAATTCGTTAGAGTTGTTGGCTATATATGCTACAAATAGATAATTTTTGTAATGGATTAGCTTTTCGGAATATTTTGCTCTTGTAATATTTGACTGAGAAGAGTATGGTGAGTATTTTTTACAGGTTTTCCACCGTTCTTAAGCATTTTCACTGTCACTTCGTTTTTCCGTTACGTTATTATTTTTCATATCCTTTAGCTATTCTCTTTATTTCTGATTTCCATAATCCATGGCATTAACAGTGAACATTAGTAGATGATGTACTTAGTCATTCAAAAAAGCCATAAGCATTATATGTATTAGTTTATTTACCAGTTTTCTTAATTTGCTTGCTTTAAGACATTATACATTATAATATATATGGTAGTTTATAACTAAATATTGATAATTGAAGACAATGAGTTTTGTTGAATCAAATGTACTTAAATGAAAACAGGTAAATTCAAAATTCATTGAAATGGTGTAAGGGAGGTGGAAGTGAATGAAATTCTGCGATTAGGAGCGTTACAAATGGGTAACGGAAACTTGTGGATACGACGCTTGATTTTGAATGGGTGTAATACAATTTATTATGGATCGGGAGATTGTATGTCAATAAAGCATTTAAGAAAATGATGAATACTAACTCCTTTAGCACGTGGTGTCGCCACGCCCCAAAGTGTACTATAAGCGACTTCAAAGTGGGAGGGCAAGTGTTTTGACGGCGAACTGAATCGGAATCAATATTCCGCAATACATTCCATATAGACGCCACCCAAGATATGATTCCAGAAAATGAATTATTTTAAAACTTTTAAACAAATTTCAACAGCTATAATTATTCAGTTCAGTGTATATAGATATTATATACCACTATTAAAAAAGATCCACTTATGAATTTATTCATAGTAGGTTATTTATTTAGGTAAGTGTAAAAAAACCCAAAAAACTTATAAAAAATAACATAAGAAAATAGTAAAAACTTTTGTATTTGTTAAAACTGATTGTCTCTGAGATTTTTCAGTATAAATACATATCCCAAGTGACAGGCGCCTCTCACCAAGCAAACATTCTTTAATGAATGGTAGTAACATTATTTACAAGGCCTAATTTAATGAAGAGCAAAAATATGCACCTAAAACTCGATACCTTCTTTGTTATATTTACTTAAATATTAAGAGATAATATATAGAGATTGAAAAAAAAAGGAGGGAAAATTGTAAACTAGCTCATTAAGGAATTTTAAAAAAAGTAGTTACCGATGAACAAAAAGTATCCACATGTGTTTGGTTGTACACTCACATATATAAAACAATTTTCACGTAATCACGAAAACACAAACTTTATTTAGTTCTTTCAAAATGTCAAATCACGATAGTTTTTAACACGAACTAACAGATAAAACGCAAAAACTATATACAATTCGTCCACCATGCTTACTGAAATATACTTTACTAATATTTGTTTGGTGTTCGAGTCCCTCAATACATTGTTGCCGTGTTTATAAATTTTAAACGCCTTTCACTACTTGTAAGAAAACAACGCGGTACAAGATGAATCCAACTTGAATGACACGCGGTATCTGCTGTGTTACGTCATTCACTAATGTCAGAAGTGAAAGGATTTCATTTTCTTTGGCATTTTATTCGTCGAAGAGGCAACGTAGGACCGGCACAGCAGCCAAATCATAAGGTATTTTCACCTCCTCTCGATCAACCAACAAAGTCACTACAAGAAATTCTGCGCATGTTTTTAATCGGTAAAGGATCAGATGAGGACAGGTATATTAATTGATGGGAGGGACAAAGAAAACATAAATAACAAACCATTAACTGCAGTCAACTTGTGGCAATTACAAATAAATTTTGAAATTTT
This sequence comes from Diabrotica undecimpunctata, assembly GCF_040954645.1. Lineage (NCBI taxonomy): Eukaryota > Metazoa > Arthropoda > Insecta > Coleoptera > Chrysomelidae > Diabrotica > Diabrotica undecimpunctata. The sequence continues at coordinate 59,196,692 of NC_092812.1, forward strand.
AAAACAATCTCGAAAATCAACATCTGATCCGTTATTTTAGTCTCCGTCAAATTATCATAACAATAGAGATAAAGAAAGGTTCCCACATTATACTACATACAGAATGTCTCACGATTACAAAAGCAGTAGCGGCACTAGGAAATATTTAGTTTTTAAAATATTTATATGAAAATTATACAGGGAGCGTCGGAATGTCCAGATTTTTTAAATTAAAATAATTATATTTAGCAACCATATTTTTGTTTCAAGTTGGCAGTTTATTTTTTATATGACTTTAATATTACACGATCAAATACAAATAACATCGCTAGGCTCCCACAGGCCGTGAATCATAATTTATAGTGGATCATTAATTATCAAAACGAGGAGACGATAGATATTGCATTATTTCTAGGAAAATCTTCTTGTTATATTAGGCCTTGGTGCAGATCTTGTCTGATCTCAATTGTAATTGTAACATATCGTCGAATCTAACGCATTCAAACGCTTAGTTAGATCTACAAAGCAGATATAGGCAGGTTTGGTATATTCCAATGCTTTCTCACTAATTTGTCTGGCTATGAATATATTTTATCGAAAGCCTTGTTGCTATTCACTGATTACGTATTGTTCATTAATCTCATTGGCAAATATCCTTGTTAGCAGTGAGTTGGGTTGAGCAAGGTACGATTATTGGTAGGATTTTTTTATTTTCTTTTTAGGGGGCTATGAAAGGCAAGCTTTGAAACTCTTTATATAGCTTGAGCAGAATTGTCTTTAAATATATTTATAGCCTTTGTGAGATGCCTCAAGTCACGTTGACGGAGACAGACAAGCAAACTTTAATTTCGTCTTTCCGAGTGAGTTATCTCTTTAGCTTTAACATCTTCGATTTTAACCCGTCTTGGGTTAGAGATTTAAGGTCCAGTTAAGATTTAATGTCTACACAAGGAAATGTTAAAAAGGTCAATGATATCATGCTGCAAGATTAACGAATGACTATTAGACAAATAAATGAAGATACTAATATTGTCGGCAAGGTCATGCTAACCGTATTTTGGGATTCTAAAGGTGTAATTTTAGTAGTTTTGCTGCAAAAAGAAGCCATAATTACAGGTGCTTGCTATGTCAATTTAACTCCACAATATTGCGTGACGCCATAAATAAAAAATAGCATTAGAAATTCTAAAACACAGATAAGAAAAATGTGTTGAGCTCAATGGAGACTATTTATTTTAAAAAATAAAAACGAGAAGTAATGTTTTAGAGGAGATTATTTGGTCGATTACGACTATCAAGGATAAATAGGGAGAGTTAAGTAATGGTTGAATAATGTACTTGGAAATAAGACTAATTGTAAAAGAACAGATTTGTTCATGGTTAATATGAACAATTACAATAGTCAGAAAGAAGAGAGAGCTGGTCGATGGGCTGGTCATGTAGTGAGAATGGAGACCGGAAGATTGCCAAAAAGAGCCCTAGATAGTAAAATGCAGGGCGCAAGACCAAAAGGAAAACCACGGAAAAGGTGGGAGGATGAAGTGGCAGCTAGACCTGAGAACCTGGAGAAGATTGGCACGGGACCGGCAACGTTCGAGGCATAGTTTGGAGGAGTCCAAGGTTCGATTTGGGCTGTAGCGCCATTGGAGAGAGAGTACCTAAGAAAGAGAACCAGACTGACAGTGACAATGGGAATATACTTTACTGAATGAGTATGAAGAATAAATGAAAAGAAAGATCTCAAATCAAAACCCAAATAATCAAAGATAAAAAAGGTAAAAAAATCGTAGTTCTACTTTTCCGTGTAGAATTAATTACAGCAACTCATCTCTTTCGCTGTTCCTCATGATGTGACCGAGGTATCCGATTTTGGCTGTTTTTATTGTGGTTACCAACTCTTTTCCTTTTAGCATGATTAATAAAATGTCCTGGTTAGCAACGTGGTCCGTTAAGATATCTTCAGGATTCTAAGATAAAGCCATATTTCGAAAGCCTCAATTTTCTTGCACGTAGCGTCTGTGAGAGTCCACGACTCAATTCCGTACAACAGTGTAGGAAAGATATAACATCGTAGTAAGCTGATTTTTATGGGTACAGATCTTGCTTTCCCTATCCTACTGCTTAAAATTTTCATTTACGTTCGTACCAACGATAAGCACAGTGTTATAAAGTATGCTATAAACTACGTTGCTCCATTTAAATCCCCAGGCGAGGATAGAATATTTCCTGCTCTACTACAAAACGGATTAGACATCTTACTGCCCATCCTAACGAAGATGTTTATGGCTAGTATAGCACTAGGTTATACAAAGACTTGGATAACTGTAAAGGTGGTGTACATATACAAAATAGGACGACAAAACAACGCCATAACTAAATCCTACACCAGTCTTACATCATTTCTGTTGAAGGCAATAGAAACAATTTTGATAGGCATATTAAGGAGGGCCCATTGAGAGAATCATCCCCTCAATGGAAACCAGCATGCATATTCAGAAGAAAAATCGACAGAAATAGTACTGGACGAAGTTGTTCAGAAAATCAGTCACTCTATTAATAATAGAGATATTGCATTAACTTCTTCTTCTTCTTCTTCAGCCTTCAATTATCCATTGTTGGACATAGGCCTCCTCCAACTGCTTTCACGCTTTTCTATCTTTTGCAATTCTCATCCACTGCTTTCCAGCTACAGCTATTATATCGTCTATCCATCTCGTTTTGGGTCTTCCCACGCTTCTTTTTGTTTCTCGAGGTCTCCAGAATGTCACTTTATGAGACCATCTATTGGTGTCTTGTCTTACTACATGTGCTACCCATTGCCATCTCAATGTCGCTATTTTAACTACCTTTCTAGATATATAAGGTGCATTTAATAATGCACTACCAAGTTCTCTTTATGATGTATTAGCATCAAAATGAATATCCGCTACCGTATGCAACTGGATCAAAGCAATGCTGGAAGTAGGCTGATTCTAACAAACAGAAAATGAACGGACTTCGAGAAAATCAGAGAATACTTCGTTTTTGCACGAGAACACCTGACTTGGATAATATAGGATTGGAGTCGACTTCCATTTAGTCCAAAGTCAGTTATGGCTTGGTGAGGCATATTGTTTGACGGTCGACGAGGTAGATGAGTTATTCTTTATCGAGAATGGGACATTCACTGCGCATGAGTACTTGACACAGGTTCTAGAAAACCATGTTTTACCGTTTACGGTTATTCTTGGAGACGACGCAATATTTATCCATGATAATGAACGCCACCACACTGCTCGGATAGTTACTGAGTAGCTTGATGAGGTTCGAATCACAGGATTTGTTTGGCCTGCTCGTAGTCCAGGTATAAATCCCATAGAACATGTTTGGGATGAGATGAAGAGATGTTTATAGAGTCATATTGTGCCGGCCCGCAGAAATTCAAGAGAGCCATATTGGTGCAGGAATGAAACAATCTTGGACAAATCATGGCTCGTCATTTGCAAGTTGTTATCACTGCCAGAGAAGGAAATACTCCCTACTGAGTTCTTAAGATTTCTTTTATTTCAACAAAAAACACATCAAATTAAAATTGTTCCATATCAATATTTAGTAGGGGAAGTCTACCTATGTTGGACCTCTGCCTATGACCGATCACCGGCTGTAATTTCAAATAGCGCGCGGTTACATACACATCGCCGGTTGTTGCTTGCGCACGAATGTTGTAATTTAATATTTGCAAAGTTTCAGATAAGTGGGTGTTATAACAGTAAATTTGTAAAATTAAATTAAAATTTGGCGTTGCTGATCTAATAAAATTTTTTGGTAAGTGGTACTTTATTGGTAACATACGTTAAGCTAAGTATTGCTTTTTTGTATAAAATGACTACTTTATTAAATACTATACTTTGTTTTAGGTTAAAATGGTCGAAACAAAAGTAACAGAATTAAATTTACTGTCTTGTCTATTTGCCTGTGATGGACCCCTGTGTCGTTAACTATGACGGACTAGGGGTGCATCATAGGAGAAAGAAAATAAATTGGACATACCTTCAATTTTCTGACTTTGAAAAGACGCTTTATTAAGCAATAAGGAAGTATCAAAGGTGAATTGTGAGGACCAAGACCAATATTCTCACCACTATTGAACAGGAAGTTGTTGACCATATGATTACTATGAAAACTTGTTTCTTTGCCTGACCAGTAAAGATTTACGAAAACGTATATACAAAGTAGCTAAAAGAAACAATATTAGGCACAGTTTTAATAAGAAAACCACGATGGCAGGATGGAAATGGGTCAGAGCCTTTTTAAAGCGAAATCTTCGAATATTATTAAGCACTCAAGAAAATACTTCGTTGGCAAGGGCTCAAGCTTTTAATAAACCAAATATATGTGCCTATTTTACTTCGTTAGCAAATGTATTAGACGAGTTTCACTTTCCACCGAAAAACATTTATAATATGGACAAATCCGGTTTTGACAACTGTGCAAAAGATATCGCAGAAAATTTATGCTAGTAAAAGTCGCAAACACGTTGGTGCTTTATGGGCAATTGGAACATATGTTCCTCCTGCTTTGATTTTTCCTCAACAGAGAAAGAAAGATGAACTTATGTTTGATGCACTTACTGGAAGTGTAGCTTTCTCTCAAGAAAAAAGATTCAGCATTTTTTATCTGTGGTTACAACATTTTTTAAGGTATACAAAGGCTTCTAAAACCAAGAAAGTTTTGTTGTTACTCGATAGTCATGGTAGTCATAAAAATTTTGAAGCTTTCCAGTTTTCAAAGAAAAACGCTTTTATTATTATGTTTTGTTTTCCTTCTCACTGCTCTCATTACGTTTAACCCTTGGACGTAGGATTTTTAGACCACTTAAAACTTACTACAGCCAAGAAATTCAATTATGTTTGCGACATAATCCAGGTAACACAGTGACCCAATGTAACCAGTCTCTTTAATAGAGCATATTTAAAAAGGGCTTTACCATTAAATGCAATCAATACAATCTATAACAACAGATAGAGAAAATTCTGAACAAAACTCACTGACAGGATGTTCTGACCAGAACTCACCACCGGAACATTGGAGCCAAAATGTTTCTTCGATTGAAAGTTTATTAAATAGACCCACTGATCTGAAATCAACATCATCGTCAGTCCTAAACATCTCCGTAGAAGATATTTGTCCTCCTTTAGCTGGAGTATTTAAAGTAACGAAGAAAATAGGTACAAAACGGGGTAAAACAGGATATTTAAATTCAACGCCAGAAATTGAAGATATAAAACAAAAAATTGTAGAAACAGAGCAAAAAACTGTCTTTAAATTTGTCTGGCTAATTGGCTCGGCCAAGGCCATCAAACTAAAATAAAAAAAAAAGATCGCATTCACGATCCAAAGAAAAATGGATTTGTTGTCAAGTGTGTGAATGTGCAGATGTAAATCCTCGACATAAACAATTTTTGTGTGAATTTTGCGCACGTAATTTTTTTATTCTTAAGAATACCTATTTGTAATATTTTTTATCGTTTATAATGTCTTTTGGTTTAATAAAATAATTTGGTATTTACTTCTTTTATACAAAATGTAACTAGTCCATCATGGGCGTATCAAGGGCTAATTTTAGTAAATTATGAATAAATTTTTATCATCATTTTTTTTTTGCAAAGCAAATAAATAAGTAAATAATTAAAATTATTATGAAGCTGTTTTCTTCTGGACCCCTGAAGGGGTCCATCATAGGCACATTCTCCTATATCAAAGGAAAATTGTTCATTTTCCTTACTTTCAATAAATTTGAAGAACAAAAACGTTGTTTTCTTTAAGTAATCCGTTAGTAAGCTATGTTACAACTGCATATAGTCAAAAAGAATAATTATTTCTAAAATAAATTCAAATTACAGGGTGACCCTAATTTTATGCCCGGCAGTGTATATATAAATATTTGGGTATTTAATATAGTAATCAAGTATATTAAATTCTCTTTCTCTAAAATTCATTACAAAAACATCACAATAAGTATTATGGCCCTGTTTTATAAACAACGTTATCGATTGTATCAATAATCGTTTTTACGGTTGTAGTAAATTCCAATTTGTACAATGCTCTTGTTTATTTTCTTACTTTTAATGTACATAGTAGTTGAGGAATTCTGTAGCGTAAGCTATAAAATAAATATAGTGTACGAACAGAAAATACTCGTATATTGTATGCTTGTCTTTATTCTGCCGATCTTACTTTCTTCTGAATTCATTTTGGGTGTTTTTTGCCCTTTCAATAAAGTTCTTAAACCTTTTATCATTTCTAATTTTCTCATGATATTGTAAATTTTCTTTCGATTTATTTAACACCTAGTATAAGTCAACGAAAGAAACAGGTTTTTAACAAATATGTCGTGTGCTTGCAAAGGCATGATTTTCATATATAGTGAGCTGGAGAATAATACATAGAATGAGAAGTAATTATCAAAGAAAGGCTTAGGACAAGTTACCAAAGCGATGCGTAAAAAATCTACAGGACAAACAGGAATTATAATAAGCTGGAGGAGAGAATCGGAATAAATATCTCGTAAACTCGTCTTCTTTTATATATGCATAGCTATAGTTTATCTGTTTTTCAAGGTGTCACCAGTATATTATTGTTTCAGCTCTTTTATGGTCGTTACAATGATCGTCTTCGCACTGGGAAGAAGCTTCCTGGCTCTATTCCCAAGGGTTTATCAATCAATTCTTCTGAGAACCAGACAATGGCACTACCACGGAGTAAATTATACGAACGGCAATGATAGTGATCAGAATTCTCGTCTTCAATCACAGAAAGAGGCTGCACTTTAATTTCTGTCTGAATATCCCTTAGAATTGCATTTTTGAGTGATGTAAAATATCATTTTGAATGTGGTTACTGATAAGTGCAGTTTTTTGGGGTCAATTCCAAGTAAGGTCATATTTTTTAAGAATTTGTACAATTTTGAGAAACAATCCTTTTTCATTGCTTTCTTCCATTTCATTATGACCACAAAGTAGTTTTCCACCTTTTACTTGAACTATAATTGTATCAATTGGTTTCTTCATATAATCTAAAAATTTTTGTCGCTGCTTCTCTCTGGCGTTCAGTTCAGCCTCTTTTTTCTTATGGATTTGAAAATCTAGGGACTTGTTCACGTTATAACTCTTTTAAGTTTACGTGCTTAATTCATGTCAACTTGTATTTTGCCGCATTTTAAAACGTTCTCTAGCTTTATTTCGTGATGAAAATCCACTAGAAATAAACGCAGTCTCTGTCAAGGCAGGCTTAGTGCTGTCATTCATGCTAAAACATCTGTACGAAAAACAGAAAGCTGCATCTTTTGTTGGACTATATTTCAACTATTTGAAGTTGGAATATCAAGTAGGTAAAAACTACCGACTTCACATATTTATCTCTTTTCTTGTTATTTTGGCTGGAAACGTATTATGGTTTCCTATCAGGACCTAAACAAAATGAATAATATTAAAAAAAATGTATGCTATATTCGTTAATTGGTTATCACAGATTAGTTGTTTCTAGAAGTGAAAGATTCCAATTTTTGTGACCTTCGAAAGTTAGTGTGGGTTCCACCGCATCCGCTGTGGCCACGCCTATGTTTTACTGTGTCGAGTAGGGTTTCCGCAGTATAAGTTATTACTGACCTAACAAAAATTCGGCTTTTAACTTCTTTCTTTATATTTTTTCCTCCACATTACATAATTCAGACATCCGCGGCCCTGTCTGCTCTGAATAGATTTAATGAGGTGGCATTTGGCCTAGTTCACTACGAACTTTTCAGATCTATTGTGGTCCTCTAATCCTAGAATACATTCTCTAGCCTGACCCTGTTTAAAAGGTCTAGTAGCTTCGAGACTGAACCTTCCATGTAACTCTTTGCGGGTGACTTTGCTGACGACTATTGCAATATCGTCAGCATATCCTAGAGAGTAAAAGTCTTTTGTGGGCAGATTTTTGAGATCATCTACCAAGGTTGTCCAAAGCAGAAGCCTCCACCTGCTCTTGCTTTGATGGTTGCTTTATCCAGAGTGGATATTACTATCCTATTCTCCAGGGATGTCCTTATCCATATGCATATATTATCCATTACCGTAGGTATGCCTCGTCTAGTCATTGCTTTAACCAAAGTGTTGAGGGTAACATTATTAAATGCCCCTTCAATATCTAAAAAGCAGCCATTGTTATCTTTTTGTCTTCTATTTACTTTGGGATAAGCCTATTTAGATCATCCAACGTTGAGTCTGTATGTTTACCAGGTTGGTATGCATATGAACGATTACTTAGAGGCTTATCTTTTAGCACTTCATCTCTTATGTACCCATCCAGAAATTTTTCCAGCGTTTTTAATAGAAAAGACGATAGGCTTATTGTTCTTTAAGCCTTTGGTGTTAAATCTGATACTTTACCTACCTTGGGTAAGCATGTGACTTTAACTTGTGCCATATTTCCGATACGACCCCATGCTAAACTGGCTTTGAGGATCTAGCTTATGTGTGATCAATACCTCCAATCCCACATGCAAAAGTATTGGATATATGTCATCTGTCCCTGGAGACTAAAATGGTGGAAATTTATTTATAGCCCATCTAATTCTGCTTGGTCTTGTGATTGCTGTGACTATTTTCCAATCTATAGAACTTGACCTAGGTGGCCTCTGGCCTATGTTGGTTCGCCTATCTGCATCATTTAAGATTTTTGAGGCCGAAAAGTGCGTGTTTATGAGTTCTCTCATAAGAGATTTTCCTCTTTGGTCTCCGTAAATTTGCCATTAGCTTTATTTAAGAAATCTACTTTTTTAATGGTAGAACCACACTGTAATTTCCTCAAAACTTTCTACATGAATTCCTTTTGGCTTTGAATATTTCTATATTGTATAGCGTTAGCTTATACTATAGTCCAAGAGATTAAATCCCAACGTCTTAGATGGGCTGGCCATGTCCATAGACTCCCTCATAACCGCCTTGCCAAATTAATATGGGGGAAGCCCCCACAGGAAGAAGACCCTTAGGACGTCCACGAATGCGATGGAGAGACAATATATAGTCAGATCTAAGAACAATGGGGCTGCCCACTGACACAACTATTATGGACGACTGTTCAAGATGGAAGCAAGTTGTGCAGTCAGCCAAAACCCACCCCGGGTTGTAGTGCTACGAGAAGAAGAAGAAGAAGTTAGCTTATACCTGTAGGTATCCCAGTTTTGGTTACTTTTTCCTTTGTTAAACAGGCTTCGGACTTCTGCCTTAAGCTTCTTTAAGCCGTTGTTCCCCCAGACTGTATTACTGCCCGTATTTTTCCTTGTTGTTTCCGGACAGCTTTTATGGTAAGCCGCCATAATAGTTTCGCCTCTAAAAGGCGATTTCTACTGAGGCATTCCCTATATCCTACCAAGTTTATATCTCTAGGATTTCTGTATTTACTTTCCGATGGGAATAAATTGAGATCAAATCGTATATGTCTGTGATCTGAACATGAGGGTTGATCAGACACATACCAATTTTTTATAATTTCACTTACTTTGCTTGTGCAGTGTCAAATCTAACACTTCTTTGCGTGCCCTAGTGACAAAAGTTAGTTTGTCTTCTATATTGGATATAATTAAACCTTCAGATAGGATGAAATTCAAAATAGACTCACCCTTTGCGTTAATGTTTGTGCTTCTATATATGGCGTGGTGTGTGAGTTGGCATCACATCCTACAATTAGCTGTAATCCTTTACTTAGGTAATATGCAAATATATCGCTTATAATACTTAGTAGACCTATCACCCGGAAAGTAGGCTGAACACACCACCAGTTTCTTCTCTCCTACTTCCGTGTTTATGGTTAGAATACCTGTAACAATATCGTCGGTTCAGGGCTCCTGCAGTAGGACAATATCAATGCTTTCTGGTTCCACACTTCTAACCAGCGTTGCGGATGCGGCTTTTGCGCGTTGAAGATTTTCCTGTCCGATCTATTTCTACTGGAGTTTTTTGTACCTCGTCTTCGTTTTAAACGATTAATACCATATCTGCGTAGCATATTTTAAATTGTGTTGTCGCCATCCCGTACCAGTTCTTTGTTTTTATTTTTTTTGATAATTTCATTCATAATCAGGTTAAACAGTTAGTAGAGCACTCAAAGAACCTCTTGTCTTATATCTTCGATCAGCTTAATTAGTTCGTTTTCTATTTTTTCTTTTACATTGTGATTTTGAAATACGTTTTCGATTGTTTTTATTATGTTTATTTCATAAGTGAAAAACGTCCCTTGCTTAAGTCTGTCGAAAGCCTGTATCAGATTCATAAAATATAGGTGTGTTAATTAAATTTGTGCTATGCCAGAGCTTTTTCTTTCAATTGCCTCATTGCCTGACTATGAAGTTGACATCATGATCTTTCTTCTATATCTAAAGCCTTCTTGGTTTTCTGCTAATTTTATAGGTTCATTCAGTTATTTATTATCACTTTTATTTTGTTGTTAGTTTTAGTGTTGTTTTAATTAATTAATGCTCCTGTATCTTGCCTGTATTATGTTACCAGTAAGAGCTCGTTTGTTTATTTGTTTATTTATACGTTTGATGTATGTTTACGTGTATTGAAATTTGGGATAAATAAATCAATCATACTAGTCTACTGAGGACAGTCAATGAGAGAATTATTAAACGGTCAAGGTCACTTACTACTCTTTTGGATGACAGGGATAATAGGTTTAGTCTAGTTTAGTTTAGTTTATTCCCTTAAAAGGTGAGTCTTAATAATTTAACTCATTGATGAAGAATTTAAAGTTAATATTATGCAAAAATTCCCTTTGCACTTGTTCGATAGTCAATATATGAAAATTATACTGAGAGTTCAACACCGATGAAGCATATTTGAGGTGGCTCCCAACAAGGGTACATTACAGAATGATAAGAAAGCCAATACTATACCGTCCGACATACTGGTTAAACGTAAACTCATCACCAATTAGCATAAATGCCCTCGTAAATAGTACAAACTCATCACAGCAATAAAACCAGGATTTTAAATTAGATTCGGAGAGATTTGCAAACTGATTACTGGTCTACCTACACCACGTGGCAGGTAAAGACCATAAAATGCTTGCAAACCGCTAAGGTTTATAATTAATTCCACTAAAAATTCTGTTGATAGTTACCTAAAACTAAAAATTTCTCTTCATTTGCCCTTGTTCCTTTAACTGCTTATGCCATAATTTCAAATTTCAATTACGAAAGACTCTAAAATCGAATTGCCTTTTATGGACTTGTGCGACAAAAGGGTGTAAGGCTAAGGCTAAGTGTCATACAAATGGTGAGTAGTTAATATTAAACTGAGAAAACAACAGAAAAAAAGTAAAATTGAGACAAGACTTGTCAAAGCTTGAGGGTGAAAAATATCAACAACAAATAAATGAAGCAATTGCACCAGCATTCACAGAAGCTTCAAAAAAAGAAATTAACAGGATCTGGAATGAAATGAAGGCGGCAGTACTTGACGCTGGCGAAACGTTTGTGGGTAGAAACGAAGCAGGTGCCAAAAAAGACTGGATGAGACCAGATATTATAAAGCTCATAGAAGAAAAAACAAAATACAGAAACACAAATAAAGAAAAATACAAGCAAATAAAGAAACTAGTGGAAACGTAGATCAAGGAAGCTAAAGAACGCTGGATGGATGAAAACTGCAAAAAATAGAAGTGCAGAAGTGGGGAAAGAACTGAAGGTGTAAGGATTGTAGGGAGCATTATTAATAACGTAAGATTTGCAGACAATACCGAAATCATGGCAGAAAATATACAGGATTACAAATTCTTACAGAAATCATTTTAATAACAGAGAAAGCAAAAATATGGGACTAACAATGAATATAGATAAAATCAAATACATGCTGATGTCGAAAACCCCTGTTGACAAGATACATCTGGCATTGGAGGGTAAACCGTAAGAGAGGGTCGACAAGTATAAATATCTCGGAGCAATTATAAACTCACAGTTAGATCAAGATGAGGAGATAAAGGTCAAAATTGAAATAGCTCGAAAAGGAGACAGCAAAAGTCTCAAACAAAGAAGTGTTAAGACGAATTGGACATGGCAGAAAGCTTATTAATACAATTAAAATAAGAAAAACATCGTATTTGGGCCACATACTTTGAAACGATAAATACTTTCTTTTACAAGTCATCATGCCAGGAAGAATAGATAGAAGAAAAGGCTTGGGAAGAAAGAAGAAATCCTGCCTGAGGAATATCGGAGATTGGACTAACCTCAGTGTTGAACAGATATTTCACGTTACAAAAGATAGGGAAGCGTTTAAAGAAGTAATCGCCAACCTTCGTTAGAAGACGGCACAATAAGAAGAAGAAGAAGTTGTTGAAAGTAACGATAATAACATCCATTTGTTCTTCTTCTTCCTCTTTATAAGCAATTCTGCTTGTTCATTGGCGGATTAATACCTCTATGGAAGGTTGTCAGATACTTCTGCCGATTGGTGACTTATCTATTGCTATTTTGACGACACGGGTCTCCTCCATTCTGCTTATGTGATTATTCCATTCTTTTTTTCCATTTTGTGCCATTCATTTATACACTGTACGTTACATTTTCTTCTAATGTCTTCACTTCTCTTTCGATCTCTCAGCGTATTTCCTGCAATTCTTCTCAGTACTCCCATCTCTGCCGTTTCCAGTAGCCTTTGCGTTGTGGCTGTGTCGAGTCTTGTTTCTGAGGCATATGTCATTATTGGTCTTACACTGGCTGTATAAATTCTTGATTTCATCTCAGTGTTAATGTGTCTGTTTTGCCATATAGTGTTATTAAGGCATCCTCCTAGTCTATTTGCTTTTTGTACTTGATCTCTCACTTCTTTGTTCAGGTCTCCATAGCTAGACAGTGTAATTCCCAGGTATTTTATTTCCATTACTTGTTCAATACTGATGCCATCAATTTCTATTTTAGATCTGGTTGGTTCTTTGCTGACTACTATTGTTTCAGTTTTCTGAGACGAGATTGTCACATTAAATTCTTTTGCTCTTATGTTAAATATGTGGACCAGTCTTTGCAGACTATCTTCATCTTGGGCTATCAATATTGCGTCGTCTACGTAATAGAGTATTTTGATTTCTTTGTTTTCCATTCTGTATCCTCTTCCTTTGTTAACGCTTTTGATGATTTTATCCATGATCAAATTGAAGGGCATGGGGCTCAACGAATTTCCTTGTCTTATTCCAGTGCCCATTTCTATAGGTTCTGTAAGTTGCCATCTATACTGACTTCCATTGTGTTGTTTTGGTAGATGTTTTCGATAGTTTTTATAATATTTGAAGAGCTTCTCTATTATACAGAAGATGGATTACATCTTTGAGTCTTACTCTGTCAAACCTTTCTTTAGGTCAATCAGAGACAGAAATGCTGGTCTATTATATACTAGAGATTTCTCAGTAATTTGCTTTATAACGAATATTGCATGTGTACGCGATCTTCCACTACAAAAACCCTGTTGTTCATCTGCTAAACTTATTCTCTGATCCATTTGTTCATAGATGCTAAATCTTCAATTTTCTTAGTGCTTCTGCCACTTCTTTTACTTCGATATTTATATCTCTATCTATTAGTTACTATTTATGATGTTAAAGGTTCATGTTTCTATTCGCCTTTAGCTAATAAGTATTTTAAGTAATTCCTTCATGTTCCATCTGTTTGAAAAACTTTCCCAGTACTTCCCTTTAATTTTTCGAATCACGGCGTATGTTTCATTTCTAATACTTTTGTATTGGTTGTACACCTGTGTGTTTGGTGCGTTCTTTATTGTAGAATTTTTTTTTCTCATTATATTTTTACTTCTTCCTAAACCAACATGTTTTCTTTCTGTTTTATCTTCTAAGATTTTCTTCGCCTCTAAACCTCTAAACCAAAAGGTTTTCTTTCTGTTTTATCAGGTGTCGAAAAACGAAATAAAAAATTAAAACAAGAAAAACCATTTTTATTTGAACAAAATAAGTCGTTTTAATATGTACATCAGCAGCATGTTAGCAGCCTTGTTTTCTTATTACTTTGTGATTCTTTTTATTCTACTTTGCGATATTGTAAATTCTTGTTTACGTTTCCTTTGAAATGCCTCGGTCGGAAAACCATAAAATCCGAACTGTGTAAGTAATTATATAAACAAACTTAAGTGTGTAAACGACGGCTATAAAACATTAACCTCACATTTTACCGCCTAGTGATTCTCGATCATAAGCCATTAAAATATGAATTGGTTCAAGATATTTACTTTGAGTTTTATTTGACGAATTTTCTAGTAATTTGGTATTATTATTTTATGACAAACATGAAAAATTTTCCTATAAAACTAAATAATGAAATTATTAAAGAGGTAGTGGAACCAGTACCAGTGGCGGATTCAAGGGGGGGGGGGTCACGGGGGTCATGACCACCCCCAAAACAAAATTAAATAAGAATCAAATAATCTTAAAAAAATAATTTAATACCCATCAACCTTATAAGCAGGAAGTCAAGAGTTGAAATGATTCAAACTCATTTATTCTAGGGGTAACTGTAGAATTATACGGAAGTCTTTAAAAAGCTCTTTAAAAAAATCAACAATTCTAAATACAGTACTACCTCGACTAAGACATCCACGAATTCAGAGTTACGCCATTTTCAAATTTTGTCAATTCATTATTGCTCATTCAATGTACATGACATGACTTTTCGCACGAAATCAGCACATTTTTATTTTGTATATTAGGTATTTCTTATCTTCAGTTTTGTCTACCAATTGGTTGTTTGTAGTTTGAATATGTATTATAATTGTTGAGACTGTGTGCTACATTTTATAATTTATCTATAATAAATATCAAAGTGAATATTGTTGTTGCATTAGCTCTGTCTGATAAGTTAGTAAATACAAATAAAGGAACTGAAGGCTGCTGTCCAAGGTATTTGTGAAACTCGTTGGGATAAAAAGCATGAAGGTCATTTTCAGTTCCAGGCCGAATCAATCATCAAAATATACAACGCTCTTGAAACAATTTCTACGTGGAAGGACAGTAAAATGTCAGCTGATGCATTTTCATTAATGGAAACTATTAGGAGCCCAGAATTTCTCATTTTAGTAGTTTGTCTTAGTGATGTGTTAGGTACAACTGTATTACTTAGTCGTCTTCTTCAGTCATCAAAATTAGATTTGAAGTAGGCTACTGAGGCCATAGAGGACACCAAATGCATTCTTCAAGATAAAAGATCAAATGCTGAATCTGTTTTTAGCAAACTTTACTATGAAGTAAACAAAATAGCTGAGCAACTAGACATTCAATTGAAGATGCCTCGTATAGTTTCTCGTCAAACCTGTCGTCAAAACCAATCTGCTAACTGTTGCGAAGAAAATTTCCGAAGATCTATTTATTTACCCCTTTTAGACAATATCTTAACTGATTTAGAAGAATGACTTCCACCGAAAGTTATGAATCTATTTTTCTATTTTTCTTCTCTATAAATATGTCCTAGATCACCCGTTTTTCTGTTGTTTACAATATTTAGGAGTTCTCTGCCTTCATTACTCTCAGCACCTCGTTGTTGGCCACGTGCTCTGTCCACGAAATCTTCAGCATCCTTCGAAAAACACACATCTCAAAGGCTTCTATACGCCTCATACTTGTAATTCCGAGAGTCCATATTTCCACTCCGTATAGCAATAAGGAATAAATGAATGTTTTTACAAATTGATATCGGATATCCAACGCTAAGATAGAGTTTATTAGGAATGGTTAATACTGTATGTATTGTATTGTAGTGTACTGAATGTACACTTGATTTTACTGTCATAGAGTATGTGGGATTAAATTTTTTTTTCTGGCTTAAGTTTAAGATCCCTTAATGTTATATCCTTCTTTGCACCCGTAGAGTATTTGGGTTTTAATAATTTCTCATTCGTTTAATACATCGCCTAAAATAGTTATTGAGAAAATGGTTCCCTTACATAAGGCACAAATCATATCAATCGTAAAGGTGCAAAAATCTAAATCCTGTATCAAAATCACCCTCAAGACCCATGACCCCCCCTGACAAAATTTCTGGATCCGCCACTGACCAGTACCTGGTACTTTAAGGGAAAAAATATGGAATCTTGCTATTTATGTCCCTTATGTTAACATGTTTGAAGTAACTAGTCATTATTTTCTTTAATTGGTATGTAAAATATTATAAACTGGACTAATTTTTTTAATATTGCTTCGATTTTTAATTGTAATGGAAGATATTTAATAATGGTTCAGAAACACCAGTAGCTTCTTTTTCTTGTAACACAAGTATCTTCTTCTTCTTGTAGTGCCTATTCGTTTCGGATGTTGGAGACCATCATGACAATCTTTATTTTGCAAACTGCGGCTCTGAAAAGATTTGTGGTTGATGTGTTGAACCACATACGTAGATTTTCAAGCCAGAAAATCCGTCACCTTCCTGGTCCTCGTTTTCCTTCTACCTTTCCTTGTAGGATTAACTGCAGCAACCAATTACTTTCATTGTTCCTCATGATTTGACCGAGGTATTCAATTTTGGCTGTATTTATTATGATTAGCGACTATTTTCCTTTTTGCACTCTTAATAAACCGTCCTTGTTAGTAACGTGGTCGGTATATAACGTGGACGATAAAGCCACATGTAGAAAGCCTCAATTTTCTTGCAGGTACCGTCTGTGAGAGTCCACGACTCAACTCTGTACAACAGTTTAATAAAGATATAACATCCTAGTAACCTGATTTTTATGGGCACTGATAAATCATGGCATTTGAATAGCTTAGCCATTTTTTGAAATGCAGATCTTGCTTGCTCTATCCTACATTTTATTTCTAGGGAATGGTCCCAATCTTCATTGATGTTCGTACCAAGGTAGGTGTATGTTTTTACTCTTTCTATTGATTGACCATTCACACTGATTCTTTCAACTTGCTGTTCCTCCTTAGAGATCATCATACATTTTGTTTTCTTAATGTTCGGTGAAAGTCCATATCTCTGACTCACTTCTGTGATTCTATTAATTAATTCCTGGAAGGCTTCATAACTGTCAGCGAATACCACGTGTCATCCACGTATCTCTATGTTATCGATACGCTCTCCGTTAATTCGAATTCTGGTTTCAAGATCCTCTACTGCTTCTTGAAAGATTTCCTCAGAGTATATGTTGAACAGCAATGGTGATAGTATACATCCCTGTCGGACTCCACGTTTGATTTTGATATCATCGGATTCTCCTGGCTCTGTATGGATAGACGATGTTTGATTCCAGTAAAGAATGCTAATAATTCTTAGATCACGGGTGGTTATTCTAATATTTGTTAATATCTCCATTAGCTTGTCGTGTTTTATTGAACGCTTTATGAAGCATGCATAAATATCGCAATAAACATCTCTACATCATTGAAATAGCACTTGTATGATAAGGAAAACTTCTCTCGTAAAGATAGTGCAAACACTCCTGACCATGGAGTTGCGCGAAGGCGGAGTCAAAATTCACGTAAAGGCAGAAAGGTTATATTGTAAGTGGAATTATACTAACCAAACTGAAACGTTCTATCTTCGACGTTGCATAGTACAGTGCGTTTCGCGTGGAAGTGGAGACTAAACCAAATTTCGTCTACTGCGCCGTGGTCAGGAGAGTTTGCACCATCTCTACCCACTGCGTTCCGAAAACCAAACTGTGTACAGCTAATTTTTTCTTCGCATAGTCTATTTATATCCTTTTATGTATGATTTTTAGAAATAACTTTAAAATGTGGCCTGACTGATGGTCCGGAAATCATTCCAGGATACGGATTTCCCAGGGGGGGGGGGGGGTTGGGAGTTAACCCCGACCCTATTCCGACAGTGCTACTCACACATTTTAAGGACTCAAAATGGAGGTAACATCATAAAAAAAATTTCGGTGACCAACCAAAACCCCCCCAGAGGCAAATTCTAGGTGCGCTACTGTTTGGTAGAGCAATAAACGTTGACTTCAGCCATGATCTTGGTATTACTGCGCTTAAATATTATGTCATTGAATATTTTTGCTAGTCATTGAGTACCGTCGGTGTTAAATAGCTTTATGAGTTCAGCATATGCATTGTCAGGTCCATCCAAGGAGCTTTGCCATCTTTTAGTTGTGATATTGATTTTCCACTTCATCTGATGTGATTGGTAAGTGGTCATTACATGTTGATTATCATCAAAGAGTTCTTGTATGTATTTGATCCATATGCATATTTCTTGATTTTTATCTTGCAGTTTGCTAGCTGTGTTGGATTTTTGAAGACCAGCTGCTTGTTTTACCTTTTTATGCATATGAAATGTAGGTGTTTTTGTTCCAACATGTTTGTTTTTTCTTTGATTTTATTCTTTCTTCCATGAGTTGCAGTATATTGCCATTCATCCAACTTTTCCTATTCTCTTTATTTTCTATTGGATGTTCTTCTCTGATCTTGTTATTATTATTATTATTATACATAAGCGAGGGCAGAGGAACAAGTCCCTATTATGCCCAAAAACAAAGAAATTTCATTAATAACCTACTAGTAAATAACAAAATTACAAAAAAAAAAAGAAATAAAATTACAATTTTTGCATGTGAAAATGCTAAAGAGAGAGTTTCGGAAGATTCTTTGTCAGAAGAGCATAAAGTCTAGTTGGGTTTTTGAAGTAGAGGAATAGAAACTTTAGACGTCATGGAGGAACGTATGTATTTGTAGACTTTTTTAATGTTACCACTTTTTAATGTCCTAAGGTTAATTTTCCCAAGAGACACCTGGTTCGAAACAATACAAAATTAAATTTCTATTACTTTTGTATTAACGTACACAAATGTGACTTTAAAGTTTTATTTAATTCAGTTTGCTTCGGTGGTACAATTCGACTGACCATATCTACCTAACCCAAATATTAATATTACTATATTCAATATTACGATATATTCCCAGACGAAAAAGTCATAAAATTTAATTGATTTCACCAGCCCTCGGCTAGATATTAGGGAATTATTTAAATAAACATATTAAATAGTTACTCGACACAACCCAATAACTGACACATTTTATTAATGCAAAAATTGTTTAATTAGTTGTGAAATATTTATTAAAAACTATAGAATCGGAATATTTCAAAAACTTGGGAACTTTAAATTCTCCCCGTTCGTTTGCCTTTAGTGGCGTCTCAATTTTACTTTAATGTCCTTAATGGTATACCATAAAGAATCTTCTTTCGTAGGCCACTTCCGTGTACCGGCATAACTTCTTCTCATCGCCATCACCAAAAAAGCAGTATCTTCTATAATGATTTTAATTAGGCCTGGATAGTAGTCCTCCTCTTATTGGTCAACAACATAGTCTCCAATAGTCTGATTGTTTGGTTCAACATGGATGGAAGACTCGGTCGATTGAAAATAAAGTACTTCTTCATATTCTTCTATAACTTCTATGCTTGAATCTGAAGAGGATGCTGATAGATTTCTCTCCTTTGCACGTTTCAATTTTTCTTGGGTTGCTTTTTGTTTTTTCTTCTCCTCTCGTTTGGATTTTCTTTCTTCTTTGGCCTTTGTTCTGTTTTTCTTTTCTTGATTGATATGCCTTCCATTTTGAAGATGATGCCACGGCTGGTAATTTTTCCTTCGATTTTCTCTTTTTGTCTTTTGGATCTGATTTCGGCCAAAACAAACAGTCCTTGAGGAAATAACTGATCTTCCATATTTTTCTTTTGGAATCCAGATTGCAGTTCTACTGGTTTAGGGTTTGATTTAGAGGATAATTCAACTTCCATATTTTTCTTTTGGGGTACAGATTGCTGATCTGCTGGTTTCTTTTCGGTTGCAATGTCCATTCGTCTTTTTTACCAACATTCCAATCTACAGAAACATTTTTCAAACAGTCTAATGTATCTTTTTCAATAAATTTTTTAAAGTAAACTAATTTGTTATGTGTCTTAGATCCTGATGCTAAAACTTTAACATCTTGGGTTGACTGAATTGTTTTAAAATATTTATCATAACTGATAGCATTTGGGTCAAATGGGTGAATTCCGTTGCTCTAAAGCCGTTGGTAAGTATTTCAATAGTAACTGAAGCTTTAATTGCCTGCTCGAGAACCGGAGCAATATCTTCCTTTCTTATCTTACAGCCATTATTGGTTAATCTTCACCTTTGAACCTTTCCATCTTTCCAAAAACCTTTTTATGTCCGGAAAACCGCAACATCCATGGGTTGACACATTTGAATGGAGTTGGGACAGAGAGCCCCTAATATAATTCCATTTTCCGAGCAAAAATTACTAAGTGGCAAAGTTAAGTGGCTGGAATGACCATCTACAAAGAAAATTATAGGCAGACTGATTGCATTTTCTTTAAACAAGGCATAAACACATTGGTTACATATTCATAGAAAGTAGCCCGAATCTTCCATCCACTTTCACTTTTTCCTATTGACCAATCTAATGGAATTTTATTGGTGACAGTATTTGCTCCTTTTTTACTAAAACTTTAGTACCATGTGGTGATAAAAGAATGTCGATTCTTCAGCTTTAAAAATTCTTGTCGGATCTTCCAGAATTGACATAAAATTATTTTCTTTAAAGGTAAACTTTTACTTCCTTAACCCTTAATAAGACATGGGATATAAGGAGAATTAATTTGTTTGTTTATATACTTTTGGTATCTAAAGGAGGTAAATAAAACATATATTTGTTGAAATATAAAATAATTTGAAAAAGTAATAAAAAAATAGTGGTGGGAACTATTTTCCCGTTGTTCTTTAAAAAAATTTTGTAGGTGGAAAATTAATTACCCTTATACAGTTTGTGAAACAATTTATTAATTCAAAAATACAAAAATGCATATATGGGTGACAAAACTAATTTAGGTCTCAACTACAGCAGTGTGGAATGATTTAAAACATTGTTTTGGGCATAAAGCTACTTGACAATAACTACATATAATGTTCGTTCGTTTTTCTTCTTTTTTTGTTGAGCAAAATCTGCATCTTGTATAATTTTTTTGAACATCTGGTAAATGTGGTCCTACATTTCTCAGCCGAATTTCGTCTGGAACACCAAAGTTGCCCGTTTTTTTATTTTTAAATATCACAGGTCGAGATGCCTTTACTGTAAAGTCACCTATGAGAGCTCTTCCAAGGCGAAGCCTAAAATCCTTGTGAGAAGTATTTTTTTGATCATGAATTCTTGTGTACATAATATATGCATTAATTACACTTGCATCTAAAAGAAAGAAGAACAATCTCATCCACGATTTTCTAGACTTCCTGCTTATGGGATATGATGCCCTAAAGTGGTCATAGTGATCAACTCCTCCCATGTTTAGTGTATAATCTGCAATAACTTTTGGGCACATTATATCTTTCTTTGTGCCATCTCTTTGTGTACGTTTTATCATGGTTACTTCATGTGGTTGATTAGCAGTTGTAATAACCGTGACTTCTTTGGTATCCAACCACTTTATTGCTGTTATAGGGCCACTGCTCAAACAATAGAATTCATTCTTTCGAAGTTTTTCATTTTTGGTTTGCTTTTTCCTCATGAAATCGGGCAAACCTTTGCGATTAGGTCTAACTGTACCTATAGCATACAGCTCTTTAGCATATAAATCTTCCAACAGTTTGCAACTCGTAAAAAAGTTATCAAAAACAACCAAAGATTTGTGTGGTATATCTTGGCATAATTCAGTTACAACCTTGTATCCCAAGCCATCATTTTCAATGCCTTCAGTTTTTCCAGTATAGATAATAAACTGGTACAGATACCCAGTAATAGCATCACACTTTGCCCAAATTTTATAACCACGCTTAATCGGCTTCTTGGGCATATACTGTTTGATAGAACTACGTCCTTTAAATTTCACCATACATTCATCAATAGAAAATCGACTTCCAGGTTTGGCTTGTTCTTTGAAAACTTCATTTAGTCTATCTATAAATGGTCTTATCTTATACAGTATATCAAAGTTAGGTGAACCTCTCTCTGCAGCTGCTGAATTGTCATTTAGATGGATATTTTCTATTAATTTTTTGAACCTGGTTATTGTAAAAGCTTTGGAGATAACAGGATTATTATAAAAAGGATCACTTGACCAATATAAATCTTTGTCTGGTACAGGGTGCAGTCCCATTAAAATAAAAACACCTAGCAATGCCCTTATTTCTTCTTGGCTAGTGTTTTTGTAATTTTTGCTGTCTTTTTGTACAGCATATAAATTCGTTTGAGCAACAATTTGTTCTATTAGATCACAAGGGAAGAAATTCTCAAAATAAAATATTGGTTGACTTTTATGGGTGAATTGAACATTTGACTGTAACACAGGCTCAAATTTTGGTATTCCTGGAACATCTGTTTCAGAGGTCCATTGTCCAGTAAAATTAGTTAGCGTAACCACTGGACTCTGTTCTACCAAAACACTTTGATTTTCTTGTGGGTCATTCTCAGATGTTCTTTCAGTTGTGGAATTTACATCAACGGTTGTAGAAGGAACAATTTCATCAGATTCACCAAGCAATTGCCCAATTCTGCTATCAATAACATCTCCATCGGACTTACCGCAAACAGAAGTAGATGGGGATGGTATAAAAATGTCATCATCATCATCAGTGTCGAGATCAACATCAGACCAATCTTCTTCTAAGGCAGCAAGGAGTTCACGTTCTGATAATCCCCTTCTTGAATTCATAATCCTAAAATATAACAGAAATTTTAATGTTTCTGGTGCATGACTTTTGCGTTTTTTTTTATGGAATTGGATAAGGGGAATAATTTTCCCACCAACTTCAAAGACAAAAATAACTATCTTTTCATAAATTTGTATAACAAATTACAATGTATTTAGCTTGACCAAACAATATATATATATATATATATATATATATATATATATATATATATATATATATATATATATATATATATATATATATATATATATATATATATATATATCAATAATACAATAACTTTGTACTTACCAGAATTTTTGGAGCCGATTCACTAAATAATTTGCAAAATTGTAACAAAAATCAACTTTTAGCGGCAAGAAATATCATAACCTATGAAAATCTAGTTGTCGATTGTCAACTAAAAATCAGATCCATGGAATAACTGTCAGAATAGTTGGTGTATTTATCCATGAAATGAATACGTAATATCACAAAATTCAACATTCTGTGTATTGACAGCGACAATCGAAATTTGGCGGCAAAGTAAAGTGGGAAATATGTTCCCGTTATCTTATTAAGGGTTAAACCAATTTCTGATTTTGCTCTCTGTAACAGCTGTACGTCCAGAAGTCAAATTTTGTGAGATTCGGTTACTAAGTTGTGGATGTCGTTTAAGAAAAGATAAATACCACTTTTTTCCTGGTCACCCATTGACAAAATTAGTTGACCTTTTAGTGTATTTGTAAATCATCTCGATGGAATTGATAAGTTGCAGCTTAGTTGCTGGAAAACCCCTATCAGCAATATGTAAAAGTCATTGTACTAGAGATTCTTCTTCAAAAGATGTTGGATTTGTTCGTGGACCTTTTCTACATTCTCTATGGTATTTTCCTGTTTTTTATATAGCAAGTATCGGAAACTGTTTACTAACTCTAGAGTAAGGCAGCACGTAGGGTTTTTTGGGAATAAGTAGAAGTTTTAGTTCTTCTTACAGTAGCCATTTTGAATCTGAAAAGAAGTTCTAGTTAACTTTCCAACCTAAAAGTCTTAAAATGTATATTTCATTGGATCCAATATCTGACGTTTTGGAACCAGTACCATTTATTGGAGCAAGACCCTGAATTCAAAAACCGACAATATATAGTACCCCAGTTCTAGTCTTAAATTTATGAAAATTATGCTCTAAAACTATTTACTTCTATGTGCCTAATTGTATATTAGAATTGACATTCATTAGACTTACTAAGAATATTTAATTTTCACTCGTTAACGACGAAAATCTTAATCACTATTCTTAATACATTCAGCAAGCCAAGACAACAAAATTTTCTTTCGTTCAACATCAGGATAATGAAAAATATGGCGTACTTGACATATATCTCACAGAAAGCAGGTACATCAACCACGTGTTTAAAACGACTAAAGGAAGTAATCCGTGGTTTGGCGTTGTCAAAAGCTTGTTTTCTCTCTAGACCTCTGCGAACTCTGTTTCTCTCGAGAATCAGCTGCAATATTCTACATTTAATTCCTTTCAATATATGATCCAAATAAAATATTTTCCTATATTTTTTAGTAATTCTCTTTAATTGTCAATAATTCTCAATACTTCATTGTTAGTTATGTTAATCGTCCAAGAAATTTTTAACATTCGTTTATATATCAACATTTCCAATACTTAATTCGTATAATTGTCGATACTTTTAGCTTTCATGCTCCTATTTCATATAACAGCACAGAACAAACATATCACTTGATTATTCTTTGTCTTAGTTCTAAGTTGAAATGATTATTACTACTGAAACCAAGACCGGTAATAGTGGATACGGAGATAAAGATGAGGCGGAAAGCAAAGCAAGTAGGACACCAGAAAGTAAAGTAGTGGAAGTTAAAGGACAAGGATTTGACCATAGCCTTTAAGAGTATAGTGCTGGAAGAGCTTGAGGAAAAAGATACGGTAAATGACTGGTAGAAAGCCAACAGTAAAGTTGTGGTGCTAGTGGAAGAGGAAGTTCTAGGAAAAACATCTGGTAAAGGACCTCCTAGAGACAAAGAAACTTGGTGGTGGAACGATGAGGTGCAACAGAAGGTTAGATAGAAAAAGAGGTTAGAAAGAGGTATGACAGGTCTAAAAGAGAGGAAGATAAGGATTTATACAAGGTTCCAAAGAGGGAAGCAAAGCGCGCTGTAGCTACTGCTAAGGAAAGATCGTCTGCACAGCTATATGCAGAGTTGGAAACATCCGAAGGGATGAAAAGGTTATACAGCTTTGCTAAAGCAAGCAGATTAAGATTGCGGATGGAAGAATATTAAAAAATCAATAAAATACTTTAATATTTTGTTTTGCAAATAATTTAGTGTAGGTACTAATTGCTATTATTGAAAAATGTACGTTGGGACATGAGTCCCAATAGAATTTTAATATGGGACGTATTTATTCCTCTTGAATCATACTCTGTATTTTATTACAGAAAAAGAAAATTTGATTAACATGAATTACAATATTTGGCTGATAATTTATGGAATGAATCGGATGATGAAAAGATCCCTTTCAGGACAGCGGTTCAGAATACGTGCCATCCTCTGGCAGTTCTTCTAATTTGAATTCCAATGATAAATGTTTATATGATGATGATAAAAAAGGTGAGACTAATTTCGAAGTTGAAGACCCCGAAGAGTTGCCCCAAGAACAACCTGGTCATATTCCTACAGCTTCTTAACAGTGATGTTAAAAGAACAAAACAAACCTAGTGTTGAACCTACCGATCCCTCTGAAATAATGGTTTCAGAGAAATAATCAGTTCTCAAGCAATATCGACTTCTAAAACCTATAAAAAGAGGTATTACAATCTGGCAAAGGTGTGACAGGTTGACTGATTACGTTTATGATCTGAATATATATGCTGAAAAATAAATTCAAAATACCGACGGAACTTTGGGTGAAAGAGTGGTTACCAAACTATGTCAACGTATTAGAAGTCCAGAAGTATCTATATGCTTTGATCGTTTTTTTGCTTCAGTGAACCTAATGAAGAATTTACAGTATGCAGCAGTTGGTACCTGTATGAGCAACAGAAGACAGCTACCAGAATTTAGTAAAAAACTGCAAGTAAGTGGTGACTTAGAAATGCATTGCCATAATTCGGTTTTTTTCTTATTTAAACACAAAACCACATCCACCACGCAGGGTTATTAGTGGATAATTCGGGTTTGTTAGCCATAAAATGGAAGGATACTAAAGAAGTGGTTGTAATTAGTAATTGTCACACAGCTGAAATTGGTTTAGTCGAAAGAAAAAGAAAGATGGGATTTCATTAAGAGAGAAAGCCAACATATGGTTCTATTAGCTTAAGTTTTAGTAGTCTACGCCAAAGACCGCGGCCAAATTTGTATTCACCAAATCTGTAGTCCCTGTTTTATATGTAGTATTACAAAGTAATTTAAAATAGTATAAAATTGTCACAGAAAACAGAAAACAGTCAGAGCTTACTCAATCAATTTTATTATCATAATTAGGGAGCAGGATTTTTCATTATTCCCACACTCAAAACTATAAATTCACCTGGTCTAAAAATATTAAAACTGTACATCCAAGTTAATCATATAGTATGCATGACTAACCAAATCGTTACGTGTTTGTTGGACTAACATTAGGCAACCAACATTAGTCATGAGTAAAGCAATTTGCATTAACACATGGGCAATTTCATTGACAAATTAGCATAATAATTATTTATTTTAGATACCAATCATATCTAAAATAATTTAAGATTAAACATTATACCTATTGATTTGAATACTTTTTGACGTATGAGTTAAAGGCATCAATTATTCTTTACTTAGAATTTGAATCTGCTCCTGTAGCTGCGACTTTTTCTTCTTCTTCTTGTGCTTAGCCATATGTTAGCGGTTGTCTGTACTTACTCTTCAATATTGTTCTGAAGCTATTTTCTTGTGGCATGTTAAAGAACTTACTATTTAAATGGGAATAAGCCACAATTAAGAACGATTTCCGAAGTGGAAATTGAAACGTCAATAAACTTACTTGAACCTTTAATTGTGGCATATTCCCATTTAAATAGTAATTACTCTTCAAATTATTTGTAGGGTAACATTTTCTGTCCTTGAAATATGGTGGCTACGTTTTTCAGTCTATTATGTTTCTCAGCCAGGACTGTCGTTTTCTTCCTGGGCTTCGGTGCCCCTGTACCTTTCATTGCAAAATTACTTTGGGAATATACCTAATATTCTAAGGTCTTCTTCATAACTGTCTTCTTCAGCGCAGTCTCATTTTTCGTTGATCATGTGGCCCAGATATTTAAATCGTGATAATCACTCTATAGTATTTCCGTGGATTGTCAAGATGGTTTTGTCTATGGACTGTCCACCTAGTACCATAAATTTGGTCTTAGTGACGTTGATCCAAACCGTTTACCCATTGCGCCAACACTTTTTTTAACTTCCTTTATTTATTACAATCTGTTATCAATATAACAATAAACAATATGTTTGAAAAACAGAAAAAGTGAGGCAGTAGGAAGTGGTTTCCTACGTGGAACCTATGTTTAGTTTACATTACGAAATTTTTAACTTATATACAAACAACTATTAACAATATAAACAAATTTCTATGTAGTTCCTAGCGGTGGAGAGATCCCGGTCGTAGGATTGTCTTATATGGAAGACGTTTGTTTTGGATACTTAAACCTGACTTCTGATTCATAAACCAGTACAATTTTTTGTAAAGCATGCCTAGTTGTAGTCGTTTGGACCATATATGTGTTCCTCAATTTAGGTGATTGTCTATGTGGAACCTAGATATTTGACATCGTTCCTAGTAGGTAGTAATTTTCGGTTTATAAATACCTGAGGGCAGTTCTTTCTTTTTAATGTGAAAGTTAGTTGATTTTCTAATTGGGTTAAATGGTCTTACAAATTTCTGAATGCTAATCTTGGATTCACATGAGTGGCCATTATGACGGTATCATCTGCATACGTAGCAATGGTAGTAATATTTGTGGTAGGGATGTCAGCTGTGTACAGTAAATATAGTATTGGACCAAGTAGATTACCTTAAGGGACTCCTGCCGAGATCGGATATAGGGGAGTGCAAGCTTCGCCATGATCAATTAAGAAGGATCTATCTGTTATATATGACTGTAGAATTTTGGCTATGGAATGAGGTAGCTGTGATTTGATTTTGGAAATTAGACGATCATACCAGACTTTGTTAAATGCCTGCGAGACATCTAAGAAGGCAGCTGTACTTGTTTTCAAGGGCATATCTAACTGTTCTGACTACTCTATGTATTTGCTCGATGGTACCACGTTTTTGCCTGAAGCTAAATTTGGTAGTTTGGTATTAATAAATTTTCCAAGATAATATATTCTATTCTAATCATAAGGATCTTTTCAAAAAGCTTTGCGAGAGTTGGTAGATAACTTGTTGGACGGTATGATGAGACCTCATCCTGGGTCTCATCATAGCGTCAATTGCACGATTCTGCGTTCTTCATATTTCAAGTATATTCGAGCATGACTTTCAGTGAATAGCTTACAAGACTAGTCTATAGTCACCACAATATTTGGGATATAACTTTTTCTGAATTTATACAAAGGTTGATTATAACCAATCCGTTAAAATTTTTTCTGAATCATATATTCGGTTAAGCAAATACGTGAGATGCTTTAATATTCAAATGAGGAGCTTTTTTACAAAACTGCATAAATCCACTTTTCAAAAATTTTCAGTAGACGTAAAAACGTGCTGCAGCAGTTGTACTAAAATTTTCGAAATTTCAGAGAACGTAATCAATTTAGGTTAGATTTAGAGAAATAAAACGTTAATTAACATTATTTTTATTGATTTGCATTAACAAAATATAGCCATGTGTCTGTTGGAGATATCGCGTTTTGTAAAAAAAGATGGGAGATATTAACTTTTGTCAAACTAACAATATCTTAGAAATAAAAAATATTAAACGGTACCCACTAAAAAAAATGAGGACTACAAAAAATTTAGATGTGAATATTTTTTGGCTCATCCTATAAGCAATCACACTCGTCATCATGGTGGGTTTCTGGATCTGGATCACTAGTAACTTTTTGCTGAAGAGCATTAATATCTCTTTCCAATTTTATACAAAGTGGGTTTGCCATAAATGAAGGACATCTTTCTCTTTTCTCTTCACGGAATGAGATAGTGGGATTTGGGGAAAAGCGTGAAGAAAATCATTTTTATTTCAAGGCTTTTGATATCGTATATCACCCAGTCTTGTCCCAGTTTCTGTACAGAGCCAAACTCCTCGTAAATAGAAGCATACGAGATGACGGTATCAGTTTTTTCCAAGCGCTTCTCCACACTGACAAAAGCTACATCAGCTGGAAGAAAACTGTGGCCACGAGTCGGAAAGGTTACATAAATTTTCTGTACATTCTCTGGAGCCTCATTTTTAAGCAAATGGCACAAAACATGAACAATATGAGCACTTTTATTTTAGCCAGCGCAACCATCACAAAACAACGATACTGCAGAAAAATACGAAAAATCTTGGCGTCTTAAATGATGGATGAGTGCAGATCCGATTTCATTTGCTCCTCTGCTTCCCTGCGTTTCATTCCACGTATAAAATATTGGTGCCTTCGAGTCAATAGGCCCACAGCAAAATGCATAGAATGCAATTTTTCGACGATAAAAGGCATCGCCGATTGGAGTTTTAGGGAGTGGGTGCACTTGTTGCAAATCAAAAACAAAACTATAAGTATCACTGGGAACTTCCTTCATTAGTTTGTAAAACGCATACGCTCTCAGCTTGTGAATACGAAGTTCAATCATTGGACTATTTCTTTCAACTGAGCCGCGAGCGTTTTGTTGAATAAGATATTTAAGACGAGTGCACGTAGCGCATGCGTCTGTAGCTGGAGAGGAAAATCCAATGTTAAAATCGCTTACAAAAATACGGTGAAAACATGAATAGCTCACGTGCAAATCGGCAGTGTAAGCATTCTTAAACATTCTATATAATTTATTTACACTTAACTCTGCTGAAAGGTAAACTCTCTTACTTTTTCCTCTTCATAATGAGATTCGACACAATTTAGTTTACCAAGAAATTGACGGACTGCTTCCTTTTTGGCTATGAAAAAAGCTTCTCGTCGATAACCACCTCTATTTTCTTTGGGCAGCAGACCTTGAGTGACGACCTTTTCAATCCGCAGTAGTCGAGAGGCAGATATACCCATTGAGAAAGCAAAAAACTTTTTACAGGCAGGAATCATGCGTTTCTGTTTCTGAATATTGAGAAAAAATTTCACAGAAACCGTTCTTGTGCGAGTTAGAGACAGGCGCACCACTTCCCCTTCGTCTTTGGGGCTCGAAAGCAGAGATATATTTCATCAAAACAAGATCTTGTTTCTCTTTACCCTCTGCCATGTAGACTGCTTTAATTATGCGATTAATTTCTATATCATCGTAGGATAACGTAGCACAACGAAGATTTTTCGAATTATAGGCACATGATCTGGTCTTCTGTTTTAGAAACACTAAATGAGGATCACTATCGTTGTACTTCATAATTTTTGAACGCCCTCTCTCACTTGTTTTGATGGATCGTCTTTTTTTAGATCACATCGATAAATTAGCAACAACGCAAGACACAGAAACAACGTTGACATACAACGAATTCACAACATCCCGTCTCATCGAACAGAAAAGTACTGATCATCTCACACAGCGTGGCATGGCGTGGCTACGCTACACACTGTCAGTGTGACCCGTGAGTAGTTTTAGAACTAACGAATATTATATTTTGTTTCACGAATCAACATCTAATTCTAGAGGATGCTTTTAAAACCAAACAAAAATAGTGGAGGGATAGTTCTGCAGGCCGGACGATTTATGCAGTTTTGTAAAACAAAAACTAATTTTAATGGTTAGCTAAAGAAGGAGATGTTAAGTTTTGTATAAAAAAAGAGTGAACATGGGGTAAAGATTTTTGTGTGGAATAATAAAGTTTTGTGAAAGAAACGTGATTGTTAGCTTTTAACACATGAGACTTATAGACAAGATCTAAGGCAGACCAAACTCTCGAAATTCAACAAAAAATGTATTTTAGCCGGAAATGGATTTATGCAGTTTTGTAAAAAGCTCTTCAAATATTTTAAGAATTTACTGGACTTGACTGGCGCATGCCCAGTAAGGAAACATGTTATGAGAAAGCTACTCTATCCGAGATACTAGTTATTTCTACTACTCTTCGTTTCCATTTCTTGTTGATTAGGAATCCAATACCGCCTGTTCTGCCCGTTGATGTTCCTCGGCAGTAGAATGTGTTTCCTGACGCTAATTATAATAGCTCTTCATATTTCCGTCTTCGCTGATTACGCCTATAACGTCAGATTTTATATTTTCAGTTTATTTTTCCAGTTCTGTAAGTCTGAATTGATTTGACAGCGAGCGGTAGTATTATGTCGCTCTATAAAGCGTTGTTGTTATATTTGGGTAGCGGATTTTAGACTCCGCACATTCTTAGCACCACCCTGTGCCTTCCTGGCTTGATCCCGAAAGCTACCCATATTCTCCTGTTTTGCCCAGAAACTTATATACTCGTATATACAGGTATATATATATATATATATATATATATATATATATATATATATATATATATATATATATATATATATATTATATACGCTTGTTTAATTTGCGTGTTTTAGAAAAATTAATTTTAAGACCAACTCGTGCACAAGACCTCTGAAGGTCTTTTAAGACTTACAGCACTCTGCAACAAAACGGTGAATAGTTTAGGAGAGATGGTTGCCTAATACCCTTTTCCAAGGGAAATGTGCTTGTGTCACAATTAGTGAATCATTATATACTCTTTGTATTTCTTGATCTTTTAACACCTCTATTAAAATTATAAATTATTAGTTCTAAAGGTTCACCTCAAGCATGTTTTTCTTTTCTGACTCTAAATTATATTTCTGTTTATCGCAAAATACTTCACATCTAGTTTATTAAAAGCACCTCAGTACCATCCATGTCTAGGAGTTTCTTTCTAACAGTCACCTAAAAAAGCGCCTAATGGGGTCTTAATAATTGGGTAAAATTATTTTATAATATATTTATTTAAAGGATGAGGTAAATAAATGGGTATAAATAATACTAAGTATTTCTTATCATACGTTGTTTATTTAAAAATCGAAGATATACACTTTTAACAAATGGCAGTGAGCAAAATTTCTACTACTAGATTGCTAAGCTAACTCTTATTGCAGCTCAGTTGAAGGCACATCTCAAAAATACTTTTGTAGACCAATGATGTAAATAAACGCTGTCAATTTTACGTTACACAATATTTGTATTAATACTTTAATCTAAATTAATCAGTACTTTTACTCAACGTAGCTAAATTTTTTCCCTAGAGAAAATAACACAAAAATTGACTATATTTTATATGCAAAGATAAATATTGACGAGACAAGAAAATTGAAGAATGGAAACGATTGAAGATGTAGTTTTTACGAAAACTCTCACATAGAGCAGAATCAAATAAAATGCATAATATCAGTACTTATAAATGTTTGCCATAATCTTTAGAGACTTAACACCTCAAGATTTATACATAGCTGCAGTTGTGGATAGCATACTTAAGAAAAACAGTACTCTAGTATATAAAGGTGGTATAGAATAATAGTTCAAACTAAAGAGCTTTTTGTAAGCAGCAAAAACCTGCACGTATCTCACCATGAGATCAAAAATCAAGACTCTTAAACTAGCTGCCATATAAATCACAAAACAATATATTAAAGGAATGTTTTATCAAATACTAAAAGCGATATTTATAAATCATAAATATATGATACATTTTTAAAATAAGTTTATTCATATAAATGAAACAGAATACAATACTTTCAGATGGAGATCACATATTTCATAGCGGCCTTATTTCCAATTACACACTAAACAATAATTAATCTTAGTAAATAAACATAGAGTACCAACTATTCACAAATCCTATTTAGCAAATTTTGTAGTTAGCTTTGTTTATTTGGCACTGAAATAGAATAATGATTTTATTTTAAGGAATAACGATGGTTTACTTCGCTACAAAACTTTCTAAACAAGCTAATATTTATTGATATAATACTTGCAAAAATGACACGATTTCAATAACCAAACACTATATAATACATCTTTCCTTGGTGCTTTGGTTGTTGAGTAAGCTGCCATTTGTTGCATATATGCATAAAATATATATTTGATAAATATTTCTAACATGTAGCAGTTTTTATATAGTAAGAATATATAGTGACTCGTTTTTAATTCTAACAAAGAAACTGTCGTGTATATAAAGAAATTCCATCTTACTTTTGTCTAATTTCCTATACAAAGGTTACGAACTTTTGAAGCAAATATTCCTATATCTAGAAATGTGTAAGTCACACTTTGTGTTTGTGTAAGATTTCTGTACAGACGACAAAAACGTTGTTAAAAATAAACACAAAGATTTTTTTGATTTTTCAACACAGCCTTATTATCTCCATCTTATTAATAAATTCTGTTCGAAGCTGTTTAAAGCACAACCCATATGTATAGTGAACAAATAAAAATATGTGTACCAAACTAGAATAGAAAATTGCACCAGAAGACAGTCTATAGAGACTATACTACTACAAGTATTGCATTAGGATGCATGGTCACTTACTATCGCCTTAACATTGTATAAAGTCGCGTCTTAATAGATCCAAATTATATATAATTGTAGATTTAGATCCATTTCGAAATTGATAAAACAGTTTTGATGCCCTCGATCTTTTACTTTAAATATACACTTTTATCAAAAATATACTTTCATTATTTAATAACAAGGTTTATTAACAATCACCGGCGGCAATATTACTGTGTCAATGACTCGGCAAATATAATTTTTCAAATCCATGTGAAAATTATATTAAGTTTGAGCAATAATTCAACAATGTTATGCAACCAGTTATACAGTTGAAATCTTTCTGAAACTATTTTCCTGCGGTATGCCACACTGATGTTCTTGACAATTCTATTTCCAATCGGGAAATCTATGTTATTGCAACCCTACATTAACACCAAATTCTTATATTTAACGCCTATTCTTGTTGGTGTGTTGTGTTATTAAAGAGACATATCAGTTCTTACTGAACAACTTTGTTTACCCCTAAAAAGACTCTTAGAAACGGAATATACCGACAATTTTTTTTTGAATTTCTACCGCACTAAACTTTTTTATTAGATTCCATATTTTTTTTAAGTTCAAATGTATTTTTTTTTTAATTTAGAGTAAAATTTTCTTAGACGTATCTCATCGAAGTAAATATTTTTTCCCTTCTGGTAATTTTTCTAAAAATGCTTGCTTTTCGAGTTATTTGCAATTTTTTGTTGAAAAAATGTCCCAATTAGTGATTTTTGGATGTTTTTTTCTAAAAAATTAGTAAATGAACTACAACTCTTCAAAAGGCTTTATAATCTTCAAACCTTCACGTACAAGTAAGAATATTTTTACTAGGATAAGTGGTTTACATCTTGCTAAAATATAGCTTTAAATTTAAACAAAAATTTCTAAGCGCCGAGCGCCTGTATCGCCGCAACCGTACACGCTTATTATCGTATACAGCGACGGGATTGTTCGAAATGCATATTCGAAATATTTGGTTCCATGTTTTCAGCAAGATAGAATACATTTATCCTTGTCAAAATATTCTTACTTGAATTTGATTATAAATGTTATATTATAAAGCTTTTTATAGAATTTCAATTCATTTAGTAGCTTTTTAGAAAAAAAATCCCAAATATCAGTAATAAGACATTTTTTCAAAATTACCTGGTTAGAAAAAGTAGTTATTTCGATGAGACACGCCTAAAAAAAATTTATTCGAAGCGATTCGAAAAATACAAAAATACATTTAAGCTTGAAAAAATATAAAACTTGAATAAAAAAGGTTTGGTGAGGTAAAAATGAAAACAATTAGAAAACAAAACGATATTTACTATTTAAAGAACTAGCTACAAATTGCTTGAATACTCTATTTGAGGACATTTTCCCAGAGCTAGTTTATAACAAAATGCGTAGAAGTGGTGTAGATGTCGCAGCCAGATGGTTAAATTAGCCGTTCGATTAAACAGCTAGCCCTTTGATTGAATAACGCCATTCAATCACACGACTAGTTATTTTGTCGAATTTTTATGCAATTAAAAAGTTCAACGACATGGCTGATTGAAAAGCCGCCATATCATTGACGTAATTTGTTTCTTGACCACCGTATCGCTAGTAGCACCAGGTAACTGGTTGAAAAATAGTCGTTTGATTGGAACGACGTTATTCAACCGAACGACCAGCTATTAATTCGAATCTTTATAACATTCAAAAATGATTCAACACATTGTTTACAATATGGTGGCAACTACTTGTTGTTTTTGTTTAACGGACGTACGAATCTAATAAGTAATAATGTTCATTTAGAAATTATAGTGGCTGAAGCCAGTTCCTAAAATCTAGGTGACAGTTACAGGACTGAGTACATTGAACCAATTTGTGTCACATGTCAGAATCCTACCACTAGCGTTCATAGCTGTAAGTCTTACAATAATTGTGTTCTTGTCACATGTGGATTGTCTGTAGTAGGAGAGGAAGGTTTTGGTTCCACCGTACTGTGTTTTAGATGCAAAACGGAAGAAAACATACTATTTCAGAGAAATGACGCCCACAAAAGTTTAAAAAACGTGCAGCTGAAAAAATGGTTGAGAACACACCAAAAATCTAACACCTCTACTTATTGGCAGTAGCGTCCTGATAAATGTACCGAAAGTAGAACCTTTGGTTCTTCCATCAACGGAAAGTTATAATGATGAAATTTTAGATACTCCGATATCTCTATGAGAACTATAGAATCAAAGTTTGGGGGGACAAGGTTTTCAAAAATGCTCGTGTAAACCAGTACAAAAACAATGCCGTGCCATGAGATGTGCGTGATTCAAGAAAAAGTTTTTTGTGGATCTAAATGTCACAGCAGTTTAAGTTATGTCAATAAATGATTTAAATATAACATGGAAATTATTAATAACCTCATCTATGAAGTAAATAACATTTTATAAGTAAGACACCATAACGCGTTGTTCAATCAAATGAAAGAGCCTAGCCGTGCAAATAGATGACTATTTCAATTAGCTGTTTGATTACACGACTGATCGTCATCTAGCTGACCTGTATTTTCAGCCACTTGGCTAATCGACATTCAGACATGTGATTGAATGGCGTTGTTCAATCAAAGGGCTAGCTGTTCCATCGAACGGCTAATTTAACCATCTGGATACGACATAGATACAAAAACGAATTATTAGATTGTGTAGAAAACGTTATTGATAGTGAAACATATAAACCTCCAATCAGACAATAGGGAATTATTTACAAAATGAAAAATTGTATTGGTTATTTTTTAATGCAATAATGCCGCATTAGAATAGAAGATAAATGTATTATGGATTTTAAGAGTTAAAGTGGTGATCCAAAAAACAAGGATTGAATTGGTGTACAACCAAAGCAATATAAAAGTTTTTAAGTTTTAAAATTCTTCCCAATTATCCACAAGCCGTCGCTGATGTACATACATATACAGGGTGTGTCACGACAAGTTTTTAGTAATGGCGGATACAACTATGTTAAAAATCTGAAATTATGAAGCTGTAGGTTCTAGAAGACGCTGAGTTGGAATATAATGTTGTTCTGAATGAGGTACTTCCGGTTATACCGGAAGTAGACGTCAACTGTTATTATAAATAGAACCTAATATTTTTTATTTTATTTTCGAATTCTACATGAAATTTTAGATAAAATTTGTGCACAATGTCCTATCCCAAAAATGAAGTATTTTCGAGATGTCAATTTTTTCAAAATTTTGAAAAAATCCTAGTCTACATTGAACAATATATCCATTAATATCGAGGCTAGTGACGTGAAATTGTGCACATTTTTTTTTTAATTTCATGTAGAATCTGAAAATAAAATAAAAAATATTAGGTTCTTTTTAAAATAACAAAGTTGGCGTCTACTGCCGGTATACTCAAAAGTGACACATTCAGGACAAGATTATATTTCAACTCAGCGTCATCCAGAACCTATTTCTTCGTAATTTCAGATTTTTAACATAACTTTATCCGGCATTACTTTTAATCAAAACTTGTCTCTGTATATTTAAATTGTTCTGTAGTTGCACATCAGGTAATCAGTAAAGATATTTTACATTGGCGTCAATATTTAGCTGCTAGAATTTTATTGCAGATGACATAACGAATCAAATGTACTTGTAAATGTAATTATTACATTGCCTATCATTTAAATATATAAAAATGTTTCTCGACCTTGACCAATTAGCATTTAATGAATATGTCGTCGCGCTACACTGTTTACTGGATCTGTAAAATTCAACGCGGACATTCCAAATAGAAATAAATAAATATATAAAAGCTTTTGTTAACGAACCGGTTTTAGCCGTTTGTAACATTAAATAGATGTTGATCAAAACACGCATCTTCACAACCGGCACCGCTGAAAATCGGCTCGTTAACAAGATGTGTAACAATGTAAAGTTGACTTATCTATGACACAGGTCTCTAGAGACTGTATTTTGCGATACTAATACACATAATATATATATCCAATTAATGAAAATCAGGAAATACTATCTCCTTAGGATACTATTAGCATAATTACGATTATAAATTGCTTTGATATAAGGTATTTCCTAATTTTCATCAAGACTTGTAAAAATAAATATTAAATAGTCAATGAAATGGAATCCAAGTAGAACTCAGTCACTGTATATTTTTGAGTCTAAAGTTTCAAACGAGTTTAGCTTGGGAAATATTGCAATGAGGGTAGTTGCCTTTTCAAAGTAATTTAGAAACTGTGAAACATATGAGCTACACACTTTCACAAGACTAGCTTAATAAATATAACTGCCTTACGTAAAGAAAAAACTATATTTCGATATATCCATTAACTAAAGATTTAAAAACCTACTTTATAAACTACGGCACCGATAAATGGCTATTCTCAAACCTGCAGTTTTAAATAAAATGTTATTCAAAGTACTACGTCGACTGAGCCCTACATGAGAACAAAAATACAAAATAACTAACCTAAATTTATACTAAGTAATAACAAAACTAACAAAAATCCTAATAAAAATAGAAAAAATGCATGTATATAAAATAGCGGTCCTCTCATTTTATTGCTGAACCGTGTAAGTTTTATAATGGTATTTGTGCCTAAACGTGCTAAGGCATATGCGTAAGGCCTCTCGTATGTTCCATATTAGACATTATTGTAGTCGATACTACATTGTTGATAAATTATATCGCGCGATTTAAAGAGATGATGAGTATTGTTTTAATTAAAGTCATATCTAATTAGAAATCCTAATTACGAAAATTAACAACTGTGATAGTCAAACAGAAAGAGATAAAGACATAGAGAAATATAAAATAAACAAAACAATGAAAGTATATGATAAAATAAGGCCACGGGAAAAAGACAAAGAACATGGTGAGATCAATAATGAAACTCTGACATGAATATTGAGATCTCTAATTGGAAATAATGAAGAGAGCACTGTCCTTATAACGAAGAATAAATTAAAATTCACACTGCAGGCTGATTTTGCCTATATTAACTTTTCTACATCGGGAAAACCTGATCACATAATTGATAGAACATTCAATAGAATCCGAAAAAGTAGATTTTTATCAGACTAATTTTAATATAAAGGTTGTAGTTTAATATAAAGGTTATATAAGAATTTAATATAAAGTTATATATAAAGGTATATCATCTATATGTTTCTAAAATAGTACAGATGAGAGAGGAAGCATTTAAATATTATTAATCGAACAACCACATGATATTAGATGCAAAAAAGAGAAGTAAAATATCGTGAAAACTACATGATTATTCCGTAGCATCAGGAGTACGAAAACAGCAAAAGGAAACGTCTAGTATAGACAATGGCTAAACGATGGGATTCAAAGAGCAATACATTAGAAACCTACTTTGTGACTATCATAAAAAATTATGACTTTAATTTTGACAATACTATTCGGTGTTCACTGTATATTTGTTTCCATTTGTTTTTCGCAACATACTAATTTTCAGTTATTCTGTAAAATATACAAACTTCCATATACTTATCTTACCATGCTGCCAGCTTAAACGATTAACAGTCTTATAATTTTGTAAAAAATACTGAAGTCATTCAAGAGAATCGCAAAAATCAAAGAAACTTTTAAGCATTTTTTTATAGATTTTCATATAAATCTACTAGCCCATAAATGAAAAATGTCTATTGTCAAAGTTACTTAAAATAAAAATTATTTTCTTCATTTTGAGCTAGAAAATGTCAAATCTGGTCATGAATTTCAAGATTTTTCGATCTAAAGATCCTTATTGAATATTTGTTCCTAGTCAGTGTACAGTTCCACAATAGTTGTGCGCGCTGAAAATGTGCACCTAATACACATTGGTTAATAAAAGTTATTGTACTCTACGTATTAGGCTGCTTTAGTTTGGAAACAAGTGGAAAACCAGTATGTTGAATAAAATGAAGTGGATTGATGGTATGAAAGTTGCTTATTCTAACTTTGTTCAAATCACAGTACCTTGGGATAGAAGACTCAAAGTTATTCTTAACCAAACTGCCTGCCACTTAATTGATAACATTATCTAAGTGTCAGTATAAAGTCAGTATAAAAATATTTACAACATAAGAACGGTTACATATATATGTTTTGAATTGCATATGTAACAATTCTTTTATTGCAAACAGCTGAAACGTCCTTTTTCAAAAATATGTACAAGTTTGTTCAGTTCCATTCCAAAAAATTTCGCAATCTTTGGTTAACATAAAAGAATTTAAGTACAAAAATGTTACTTTCTAAGGAGTCATGGAATTTAGTCTAGCACCAGGATTCTTCGTTTCCATCGTGTGAGTCTTCATCGCTTGGATCTTCTCCATACATGTCGGCTAACTTTCTGAATCTGGGTCCAAAACTTGATAAGTAGTTGAACTTTAAGTCTCCTTCGTCCGTACATGAAGCGAGAGAAGATAAAGATCCGGTGCTGTTTCCATCTCCCTCGTAGGCATAATGGCGAACGTCGTCGAAAGGCAAATTATCGGGGTCTTTATCACAGTTGTCTTTCTTGTTATCTAAAAAGCCACTTATATCTGCAGGCACATCGGCGTTGTCTCTCATCAATGGTTTTTCGTCCACGATGTTGTTCTGATGGAAAACAGACAGGTCGTAGTTGGTGTCGCATTCGCCGCCACCTTCATCTTCGTAGTTGATAATGTTTTCGCGAGTATCGTCGATTTCTTTTTCGTTAAAGTTGTCGTGTTTACGTCTATGTACAACTACTGCCAAAAGAAGAACTAAAACAAAATTCAGAAATTAATAAAATATTCCTATATACAGTGCTCACGTAAAATCCGCCAATCACTCATTTAATTTATGAACCATAAAACTTAATAATTAAATTTTTGGATACCTGAACTAAAGCATCTGTAAATTGTTCTTTTGATGATTTGCAAGATACTTTTAATTGAGATTATATGGCAAGTAAAGCTCATTTGAATGCTCTTGTGAGAAAAATAAATTGACCTGTTCGATGGTTTTCCATAAAAGCTAAAACTAACATCTTGTCAGGGGTAGCTCATTTTTATTTTCAAACTGTCATCATCATCATCATTATCACCACCTACCATTTTGATGTTGAGTCCACTGTTGGGAATAGATCTCCATTAAATTGTTCCGCTGGGCTCTTTCTTGAGCTGTTCTACTCTTTATATATCGTCAACATATGACGTGTTGCAGTGAACCTCTGCTTTTTTGGCCAGAACTCGGGGTCTTCAATACATTATTCTTAAACACCACCTGTTGTCTTTGAATCCCGTTATAATCTTTCTTACGCGGTTTTAAGTTCGAGTTCCAAACATAGCTCTTTCCATTTTTCCTTGAGCGACATATAATTGATGCACGGTGTACTTTGTGGATGTAAGCATTTCAACACCATCTATCATCTCTTAACCTTCCAAATGAGGCCCATCCCGTACTAATTTTTCTTTGTAGTTCCTTATTATGAGGTGAGACTTATTTAGTCTTTGACGCTAAAGATCGGGGAACTTTTCGATCTGCAGCTGGAGGCGAGAATATAACCCAGACCTATGTTTTCTTTCCACAAATGAAAACAATTAACCACTGGTAGCTTCACGTACAGTACTCCCAGATTTTCCACATGGCCAACATAGACTGTAATAGAAGTTGGCATCAAAATACCAATAATATCATCTTTCCCTCGACCTAGGTGGAACTTTCAAAAAGCAGACTCGGCGACTTTTACTGAGAGATTGGACAAATGTCTGAGATGGATAACACGTGAAAATTACATGAGATTTGTTGGCGCGGTTATCTCTACAGCGAATAAAACTATACCCAGAGGATATCGTAAAGAGTATGTCCCAGGATGGGATGAAAAATGTGAGAAATTGTATCAAGAATACAACGAAAGCCAAGACCGAGAAATTGCAGACGAATCGCAATCCAAAACTGGATGAAAACTGTGGAAAAAATAGACTTTAGTAAATCAAGCAGAAAAGCATGGTCTTTACTTAGAAAACTTGGTAGTAGCAGACTCCCAACTAGAGACAAAGTACCCAAAAGTACAAATCATCAGCCCCAAAAGTACCGACCGATTGCACTGCTGAGCTGTGTCTATAAACTGTTGGAACGCTTAATCTACAACAGAATTAGTAGAAAGATATTTGAATTTATACCTATTGAGCAAGCAGGGTTCAGACCTAACCGCAGCTGCACAGATCAGATCCTATTCCTAACAACACACATTGAAGCAGGTTTCCAAAGAAAGCAAAAAACATCCGTTGCTTTCATTGACCTATCAGCTGCATACGATACTGTCTGGAGACAAGGACTAATCTGCAAATTAATCCGTGCCATCCCGTGTCAAAAGGTAACTGAACTCATTGATAGCATGCTCACCAACAGACCTTTTCAAGTCACAATGGGCAACTTTAAAAGTGTCCCAATGAAGCTCAGCAATGGACTGCCACAGGGATCTGTTTTGGCTCCCTTACTGTTTAATTTATACATCGCGGACCTACCTGGGACAACTTCGCAGAAATTTGGCTACGCTGACGACTGGGCCATTGCAACAAGACATAATAACACGGATATTACAGAAAAAATACCAACGGATGACCTTGCCGTTATGGGAGAATATTTTCGCAAATGGAGACTACGGCCCAATGCAACGAAAAATTGTGCTGTTTCCACCTGAATATTGCCCAAGCTAACAAAAAACTCCCTGTTCACTTTGAAAACAGACGACTCGCTCATAACTCAACACCAAACTATCTTGGAATGACTCTGGACAGAACATTGAGTTTTAAAGGACACCTACAAAGAACGTAGGTGTTCTTAAGAACGCCTTTACTAATTACATGTAGTACGTCTCTGTACCATGGTTCCTTGCAATTTTATTTTTAAAATGTATTTCATTATAAAAAAGGGTCGAAAAACAGTTTGTTCAAATGTCTCGTGAGTCTCTCAACTTATTTTTAATACATCTGCAATTCCAGACGTTTTTGTATATAATTGAATCGTCTGTTTAGGTCAATCTCCTGAGTCAATAACAAAACAAGTAATTCCATCCGAACAATGGAAACTCCATATTACACCTGTGTATCAACAGCCAGTCGTAAAATCTTTTTATTACCTTTTATTATGTAATTATAAGCCATAAATCACTGATATCGCCTCGGATTTCCGTGAGACTGTGTAAAAATATAAATGTATCTGTCTTAAAAGCAGGCAGTAAAAATTAAAATAAAAGTACTCGATTAGAAGAACTGAAAAATTATCAATGACTGAGATGTATAATAATATAAAGTTTTAATATTCTTATCGATATTTACATTCAGATGTGCCTGGTTGAAGTTTTCATCGAACTATTGATCATTCCACGTGGACCAAGAGCCAATCAAAAGATCGGATATCGCTATGATGACAAATCATAATGCATTATCTTTTATCGTCAGACTTGTGCATCCTTCGGGTAAGATATAATATTTGCCTGAGCGACCGAAACCAAAAAAAGGTTATCGGGAAAAATTACGTTTCGCCCGTCCAGTCAGTCCAGTGTTTTGCACTTGGGTAGGTAGGCATATTTTATTTTTAAACCAGCGAAAGCAGATTTTGTGAAACAAGAATATTCTTAGTATAACCATAACTACTACAGTGTTCAGTTAAATTCAAATAGTGAACTGAAAGTGAGTTTGGTTGTGACTTCGTCAGTGTTCTTTCTAAACTTGTTTTCCGTTTACGAAGATACTTTTAAAATGTGGCGTCCGTGGTGTGATAATAAATAATTCTGCAGCTGAAGAGCCAGTGAAATCCTCTATCAATTATAATATAAAACGTAAGCGACATTTTCAATATCTCTCTGATAATGCCAAACATATATATGCTGAAACATGTTTATGAAGGACTGTTCTGAATTGTCT
This sequence comes from Diabrotica undecimpunctata, assembly GCF_040954645.1. Classification (NCBI taxonomy): domain Eukaryota; kingdom Metazoa; phylum Arthropoda; class Insecta; order Coleoptera; family Chrysomelidae; genus Diabrotica; species Diabrotica undecimpunctata. The sequence goes on from NC_092812.1 coordinate 59,239,933, forward strand.
AAATCAGAGGTAATTGTAGAAACATGTTTTTTAACCAGAGTGCCCAAAGCAACCTGCTACAAGATTATAGGAAAAACATCTTCTTCTAGACAGAGGAATAAGAATTGTGGCAAATTCAGACAAATAGAACCGCACACATATACGCTAAGTTTTGCCGACGACCAAATAGTGATCGCACAAGACGAGGATGACCTCAGTTTTATGATGAGAAAACTGGAGCAGGAATATACAAAGAATGGGATAGAAATAAACCTAAAGAAAACTGAATACCTAACAACGGAGAATACAGAAATAAAACAGCTGGAAATAGACGAAGGTAAACAAATCAAAGGAACAGACAAGTATAAGTATTTAGGTTTCATAATATCAAAGGAACAACAGAGGAAGATATAAAAAATAGACTAGGGCAAACAAGAGACTGCATACAAAAATTGAACCCGGTACTATGGGATAAGAACATCAGCATGAAAACAAAGAAAAAAATATATAATACCATGACAAGAAGTATCCTCACTTATGGGTGTGAAAATTGGACAATAAATAAGAAAACCATAAACAAAATAAGAGCAACAGAGATGGAATTCCTAAGGAGAAGCTGCAGAGTAACAAGTAGAGATAGAATAAATAACATGGAGATTAAGAGGAGAATGGGAATGAACTCCGACATAATAGACTACATCGAACAGAAGAGGTTAACCTGGTACGGACATGTCAGAAGAGCAGACCAAAATCGGTGGATAAATAGAATAACAGAGTGGAGCCCGATAGGAAGAAGAAAGAGAGGCAGACCCCGAAGATCTTTCAGAGATGAGGTGGACGAAGCAATGAGTAGAAGAAACCTACAGGAAGGGGACTGGCTAAACAGGAAAAATTGGAGAAAACGGTTGAGTGAAGGAATACAGTGAAAACTGTGGAAATCCTTGTATATATATATATATATATATATATATATATTTATATATATATATATATATATATATATATATATATATATATATATATATATATATATATATATATATATAGAACCGCACTTAATTGAACCTATAACCAGAACAATATACAAAATTTATGCGGCTAATATTAAAAGCCTTCAAATGAATTGGTTCGAAAGGACATTCTCTCATGTTCAGCAACAACATTTCGATTATTTCTTAAAGCCAATAATTTTAAGTACAAAACTATAGACAAGCGCTAGACACTAATGGAAAGTACTAAAATAATTTCTTTAAGAAACAATTATACCAAACAGATAACTGAGTACCGAAAAATGAAACGAAATATTATCGCTTATTTAGATGGCATAGGCAAGTGCCACACACAGCCAGTCACAACATGAAAATATTCTACCAAGAAAGAAGATTGTGTAGTACAATATAAAAAGATAATATATATTTCAAACTTAACTAGCATTACAAATTTTAAGCATTAAAATTATGGACACTCGTTTCTCGTCTAGGGACCCATCAAGACATTGCTTTTAAGACAAACTAGATTGGGTCACGGATAAAAGGTAATAACAAAAGGGGTAAAACAGAGGTTAGGATTCTAATTACAGTGAAATATTAAGCTTACTTTTGCAAATAAATTCCATCAAACATTCATTTACAACTCTTATATTTAGAGATAGCAGATAGCACATACTGTACGGAGGAAAAATTTTGATGTTGACTAAATTTTTTATTAGAATTTCACTTTGTTTTGTGTATTTTTTACATTCAAGAAAATGTGATCTAGATCACCTTCTTTTTGACAGTCTGGACATAAATTTGAATTTACGATTTTTAGTTTGGACAGATGACTAGGATAGCAGGCGTGTCCAAATTTTATTCTAATTATGGATGTTATATACCTTCGTGGAACAGAATAATTTTTAAACCAATGATCACTTGGGATTAAAGGCTGTATAGAAGCATATTCCAAGGAAGACTGCGTACTATATATATGCCAAGATTGTTTCCATGACCTGGTATGTTACTGATGACACTGTGATAAAAAGTGTTTGCTAATGACAGCTTGAAGAGAAACACTCCACATATCTCTGTCTACTGTCACTGATGCTTGATGATGCCAGTAAGATTTATTTTTGTAATGGAATAGCTGCTTCTCTAAGCCATGGTATTTCCCAGATGGTAAAATCAATATATGAATACCACCTGTTATTATTTGTACCAAACATGCTTTAGCAGGATTGACATAGCTGCTGCTCTACATCACGAATGAATGTATCATTAAACAAACATAGAAATAATGTATAATAGATAATAATGTATCAGCTATTCAAAAATGTTCTAATTAAAGTCTTATGGTACAGAAAAGAGTAGTGGGGACGCGCATTTATATGTGAAAAAAATCGCACTTACTTATCAGAATTGCTACACAAACTAGAATGGCAACCAAGAAGTTCGAGTCGATACCAAAAGTTACAGCTTGCATCACGGCGTAGTTACAGTCGGGATAAGCTTGATATGCGTCAGAAGGTGCACCGAGATTGTAGTAAAATTCATTGTATGTCAAATTTCTAATACAACCAGAGAAACGAGTCGAAGTCGGCGGCAGATGGTCCCAAATTCGTTTGAATTCTTCGTCGGTGAATCTGTTTTTCATACCTCCCAGTTGAAGGGGACCATTTGCTCGGATCACACCCTTATGTAGTTTATTAGTCCAAATTGAACATGTGGTTCCACAGTCGTCTACTTCTAAGGATATATCCTAAAAAAAAAAAAGAGATACTTTATGGTCAAAACAATTATTAAAAGCAGAAATATTAAAACTCAACAATTAATTATTCTTTTACTCTATGTGCTATATCAGAATTATCTGAAGTTAGCGATTACCACGGCAAAAGCTTCACGGCCTTCAAGCACACGAAACATTTACCATGCGTTTCGTATTTTAGGTCAAATCTTGAATGTAGACATTTTTCAATCCTTTTTAGTAATTCTGTTTGTTAACCATCTGAGCTTCTCAAGGAATCTTCAAACTTCGTCTATGTATCCACACTTACTGTAGACATTTTTCAATCCTTTTTAGTAATTCTGTTTGTTAACCATCTGAGCTTCTCAAGGAATCTTCAAACTTCGTCTATGTATCCACACTTTTAATGGTTTAATTACATTCATTTTTGGTAGTTTTAGTGTCCATGCTTCCACAGTGACCGAGGGCCAAATACAGTGTCCATACGTCTATCCCATATGAGACATAATAAATACAGTACTTGATCATTCTTCGTCTCAATTCGAAGTAGAGATACCTAATTATTAAAAAGAAATTTTCCCATTAAAAAAAAGTGGTCCGTTATGGTAAATATGCAAGGTTGTTCAATCTTTCAACTCATACCAATTCCCTTTCCCACTTCGTAGAAACGATTCAGTAGAATATGGGAGGCTCTCTACATTGTCTGATATAATTACTGTATCAAGAATCAACGACATGAAAATTAATTTGCTAATATAAAAATTTTATTAACAAATTCTTTATAAAAGGTATATTTATTTAAAAGAATGGTATAATGTACACTGTTCACTTACGTCAAATCCAGATCCTATTTTTATTTTGTGTGACGATCCGTCGTTCAATTTGTGTATGCGTTCTTTCAGATAAATTTCTTGAGTGCTGGAGCCGGTGCAAATCTGAAGTAATGGATATCCGTCTTTGAGTTCTAATGATATGTAATCTAAAATAAGATGTTTTTAGTAAATTAAATTATAAAAAACTCTATAATATAGTGGTTGTAAAAAGAATAAACATTATTTTGCTTGCCAGGGAGATGTTTATAAGATTATAGGAGAGCAAAAGGAGCGTTCGAAAACAGCTTAAAAGGCAAATATTAATTCCAAAGTTGTAAAAGACTAAACACATAATGAAGTTTAAATCATATAAAAAACATACAGGGTTGCGAAAAAGTCTGGAAACAAGGCTTTATCTTTGAAAGTAATGAGCATGTAATCTTATTAACGATTTAAAACTTGAACTCCCTCCTAAGTAGATCAACAGTCATCATCATCAGTGGCGTTACAGCTCTTTATTAGCCAAAGCCTTCTTCAGAACAGTCTTCCATTCGCCCCTGTCTCTGGCAACTCTTCTCCATGCTCTAATTCCGATAGACTTCAAATCATTTTCTAGGTTGTCTTGGTACCTAAGTCTCGGTCTTCCTCTTCTTCGTTGTCCGATCGGCCCTCTTCGGTCAAAAACTTTTCTGACTATGGCATCTTCCTCTCGTCTGATTACATGACCTATCCATCTGAGGCGTGCTACCTTAATGAATTTTACAACGTCAGTATCCAGGAGATCAACAGTATCCAGAATAATAAAGAAATTTGATGACACTGGCAGAATAAAGGATCGTCTGAGGTCTGGTAGACCTAAAACAGCAACTAATGACGATAAAACTTTAGATATCCTATTAAACGTTCAGGAGAATCCTACAGTGTTTACGAGTGAACTGGCAAAATATCATGACATAAGTAGAAAGTCTGTACAGTCCATTTTACATGCACATAAATTTCATCCGTACTAAGTTCAGGTCCACCAAGAATTATCTGAAGGTGATTTTGATCGCCGATTAGAATTTTGTGAAACGGTCTTCTTCTTGATGTGCCTATCCGTTACGAATGTTGGCGATCATCATGGCAATCTTTATCTTATCTGCAGCAGCGCGGAAAAGCTGCACAGATGTTGTATTGAACCAGATTCTGAGGTTCTTTAACAAAGATGTTCTTCTTCCTTCTGGATCTCGTTTTCCAAATATTTTTCCTTGCAGGATAGCTTGAAGGAGAGCATATCTGGATTCATTTCGCATATGTCTGAAGAACTGTAACTTTCGAGATTTGATGGTGGTCAGTACCTCTCGCTTAGGACCTCCTCATTTGTGACTCGGTCAGTCCACGGGATCTTAAGCATTCTCCGATATAGCCACATCTCAAATGCTTCCAGTTTTCTGCACATATCTTCGTTCAAGGTCCACGATTCAACACCATAAAAAAGGACAGAGAAGACGTAGCATTCTTACTTTTGTATCAAGCGGGAGGTTGTGACTCTTGAAGAAGGCCCCCATCCGATTGAAGGTGGATCTAGCTTTTCCGATGCGTGCTTTAATCTCCTGGTTGTTGGTTCATTCTTCATTTATTATGGTGCCGAGGTAGTTGTAGTGCGTCACTCTTTCTCTAGGGGATTGGTCGACGTAGAGTTGACCTTCTGTTATCCTTTTCTTGCTAATTATCATAAGCTTTGTCTTCTTAACGTTTATATTGAGTCCATATTGTTGACTGTAATACGTGATTTTGTTCATAAGAACTTGTAGGTCTTCTAAGTTGTCCGCAAATATTGTGTCATCTGCATATCTGATGTTGTTTAGCCGGTAACCATTTAGTAGAATACCTTTTTCCGTTTCGTCCAAAGCTTCGATAAATTTTCTTTCAGAGTACAGATTGAAGATTAGAGGAGACAAAATACAGCCTTCCCTCACTCCACGCATGATTTTCACATAGTCAGTGTGTTCACCTTCAACTCTGAGATTTGCTGTCTGATTCCAGTAAAGATTTCTAATTATTTTCAGATCTTGGTTGTTAATTCCTGTTTCTTTTAGTATTTGCATCATCTTGGCGTGCTGTACTCGATCAAACGCTTTCTCGTAATCAACCAGACATACGTATACGTCGCAGTTGACGTCTCTGCATCTCTGGAATAAGACTTGTACTCAGAACAAGGCCTCTCTAATACCAACAGCACTTGTGAACCCGAACTGGTTGGAGGAAATTTGACTTTCACACAGCTTGTAACAGAGAAAATAAAGACGTAACACATTTTTTTAGATTTTTTTGTATTCAACGATGAAGCCACATTCTGTTTAAATGTTTATATGAACAGGCATAATTCTCGATACTGGTCAGATTGTAATCCGCACTGGATGGAGGAGATTCATACACAATATTCAGAAAAAATTAATGTCTGGGCTGGTTTAGTAAAAAACCATTAAATTGGTCATTTTTTTATTGAAGGTACGCTGACCGGAGCCAAATATCTCGACCTTCTCCAAAATCAAATTATACCTGAAATTAACTGTTGTTTTCCAAACATGAATGTATATTTTCAACAAGATGGTGCACCTCCACATTATCAAAGGGACGTTAGGCAATATTTAAATGCAATTTTACCTCAGATGAATTGGTCGAAGAGGTACCATAGAGTGGCCGGCAAGATCACCCGCTTTGACACCACTTGATTTTTTTCTGTGGGGTTACTTGAAAAACCGCGTTTATATTAACAGACCAACTAACCTAAATGACTTAAAAGATCGCATGTGTCGTGAAATGCAGTTAATTGCTGTAGAAATTATTAACAATTCTATTGGCAGCTTTCACGATAGATTATATCATTGTCAACAAACAAATGGAGAACAATTTTAGCACTTACCCTAAAGAAAAATTTTTAATTTAGTTCAATTGTATAATAACAGTTTGATTTTTCAAGGCACTTCCATTGTAAAAATGCACTAAGACGTGTCTTGTATTTACCCTGGAACTGGGGAAATTCGAGATTCTCAAATTAACATGAATGGTACAATATTTAATAAATATGTAAAAGTGGTTGAATTTGTATATGTATTGGACGACATTGACATCAATGGATGTTTCACAGAGGCCCTGACTGAAGCATTTTAAGCCTTCATTAAAGGCATCTGCACTAAAAATAGGACTTGCAAATGCCCAAAAGACAAAGTATGTGCTCCTATAATCAAATACCTAGACTTATAATCAATTATATGGAACTGGATGGTGTGGACATTCATATACCTAGGATTGTTACTGTTGCGGCTTGCTTTAAAAATTTTTAATCTATTTTTATTTAAAAACGCTCAGCCGACTCTGTACCTGTTCTTTAAAGTCAATATTATAAATATAAAAACAAAAAGATAGATACAGAGAAGCAAACAAGTAACCACGTAAACAACCCAAGCCAACCACTATCCATATACCGCTTAACCTGTTATGCCTGTTCTTAAGTAGAAAAAGTGGGCTCACTCTCTAAAATATTACATCTGCAAGTTCCACAAGATTTAGATGATTATCCAAGGTAAGTTGACTTGGGTAATAATCTAGATTTCATTTTTTTTTAGCCCATTGCTGCACAGTTACTGACTAAAGGCAACGACGTTATTGAAGAAATTAAAAGAAGAATAGTGTTGGCTAATAAGGTTAATACGTTATGAGATAATAAATGGCATCAAAACTACACAGGAAAATAAAGCTGGCCATATATAGAACAATAATAAGCCAGTGTTGTCCTCATGGAGCAGAAATTTAGTTACTTACGGAGAACCAAGAACTGCTTAAACCAGGTGTTTTTTACATTTCAAACAAACTTTTTTGTACCATGCCCCTTTTTGTTTAAATGAATTTCTCAACATACATCTTGATCGCATCACGACGAGTAACTATATCTTCATCCTGCAGTTTTAGGTTAAGACTGTTCAACGAGTCAAAGATGTCTGACAAATAAGCCAATATTACTTGGGTACAATGTTTTTTGAAGGCCACGCTTAGTTCATTTTGCTTTTGATGGTCCAAGAAGGTGATTACTTCATCTCGAAGGTCAAATAATCTTGCCAGCATGTTTCCTTTTGAGGGCCATCGTACTTTTGTATGAAATAGCAGTGTTTTTGTGATCACTTGATGATGTGAAGGACGATGCATTCCCAAACATATAAGACAAGAATGGGGTAGGAACAAATAAACAAAGAAACCTCAGTCATTTAAAAACTATGGAATGGGATCCTGTTATATACCATACTTTTTCTTAAGTATTTTTAAATACCGATTCAAGTAAGGCCTGAACTCAAAAGAGGTTAGAGCAGGCCTAGAACGTATCAAAAATCCATAAACATAGATTTAGGGTGTAAGGAACGACCTTTTAGGAAGCAGTGTGGTAAGATCTGAAGCCAAATGAGAAATCCCTATTGCTCCTATGTTATTACTTTCTTACTGCATTAATTTTAGTTTTCCATCATATACTCCATCCTCTCTATTAGTTCGAAAAAATGTATTTATTTAAACCAAAAATCTTTGGAGTGGAAAAAGCCGTTGCTTAGGTAAAGAAATGTATTTGTCAATAAGGCCAAACTGAGAAATATTTATAAAAATACTGAAAAAAAAAACATTACGGTTAATAATAAAAAAAATATTGAACTTACCTTTAGACAAAGAAGTTTGTCTTATATTCAAAGGTCCATTGTAAAAGATCAAGCCATTATCAGTCTGTGATAAAATATGTAGTATAATCTCAGTCCTGTTTGAAGCGTCAAAGGATGGATACATAGCCCAACCAGTTCCTGTAAATCCTATAGCTAGGATTTCGCAATGTGGTCCTTCGTATCCTGCAGGACAATTACACGCTGTGTTTTCGATAAGAACGCCTCCGTTGAAACATTCCATAACGTCTCTTGGTAAAGCGGCACACACAGGATCAATAAATGCATTCACACCGACAAAGGACGTTCTGTTAGTAAAAACTACAGCTGGTTCTCGTGTTATGTTTAATTTGTTCGTACATGAGTTTTCAGCTCCACACGTTGTTTCGTTAAGGCACTCATTTACGTTTATCATGTAGAATTCCACATCTAATTTTTGTTCAAGCTGAAATAATAAAGTTATTTTTACCGTATTTTCAAAACAATTGAATCGAAAATCATATAGAAAAGTGAACAATTTTCGAGTTCATATCGGGACTCTAAACCGAGCGGACGAATGTTTCCTTATCACCGTGCGACCGGTTCTCGAATTGAACAGATAAATGTTCATGTGAAGTGATTAAAAAGCAATAAATTACTAATAGACTTGAAAATAATAAACTCATCAAATTTTTGTAAATTTAAAAACAATCACTAATTTATTTATATTTCCAACGGAGAACGGACCAGGATTTGACAACCATATAGTTAGTCAACAAAAGCAAAATGTTAACAGCCAGCCAATGCCAATCGAACAAACCAAATCAATAACCAGAAACACCAAATGGGAGCATACACCAAAGTAACGACTGCTGTCGGATTGACCGAAAGTTTTCCAGTGACAGTTGGTTTGCATCAAGGCTCTTTACTGAGTCCTTACCTGTTTAATCTTGTTATGGATGTACTGACAGATAAAGTAAGGCAGAGGCTCCTTGGTCAATGCGATTTGTTGATGATATCGTATTAGTAGAGGAGAGCAAAGAAATGTTGGAGTGATAGAGAAGGGCTATTGAAGAGGGAGGACTTAAGATTATCAGGTCGAAAATGGAGTATATGTGGTTGGGAGGAAGAAGAATGGTTGGGGGCAGAATTACTTGGAGAAAAACTAGGACGAGTAGGATAATTTAAATAGCTTGGTTCGTACATAACGGAAAATGGGACACTAGATCGGGAAATTGCCTACATGATACAGGCACATGGCTGGTTTAACTGGAAACGGTAAGGCGGTGAAGTGTGGCCCATAAAGAAAATAGAAGAAGGAGGTACCTGAAATGAAAATGTTACGGTGGATGTTGGGTAAGACTAAAAGAGACAGGATCAGAAACGACTTGATTAGGAAAAGAGCCGGGGTGACTACAGTCTCAAAGAAGATTCAAGAACGAAGACTGCAATGGTTTGGACCCCTGAAAAGGAAAAAGCTGAGGAAGAAGCAGCAAACTGGTAGAAATGCTAGGGAATGGAAAAGCAACATCTTGTATGTTTTTGCAGTCTTTTCTCAACTAGTACAAGTGGATAAAATGGAAAGTTATAAAACTTAGTAAGTTAAAAACTTTAGAAGGAGAAGATTCTTAAGATTGGGCAAGTAAAGACAGCCTTTTGAAGGGAAAGGTTGAAAAAATAATATACCTTGCAATTAAATTATCAACTTATTGTTGCCATGTGTAGTATTTTTGAAAATAAATTAGTGATTGGAAAGAGGAGAAACATGGCAGTAACTAAGACTGAGAAATTTAAATATTGAAGTTAGTTTTTACTTTACCTCTAGTTGATGATCTGTAACTTTGTTTTCTAGTTTCTCTGGAGCATAATATGGAGATCCATGTGCAGAAAATCGAACATCTACAAACGAACTGTTCTGGTGGGGTGAATTTAAGACAGTAAATACATCAACATTTGCTAAAGATGTGTTTAATATTTTGGAGAGTTCTTGGTGCAATATGTCTCTTTTGCTCTTTCCATTCTGAAACAAAACTTGTTAGATTGTTTTAATGGAAATATAAAGAATGTACTTACAATCGAATTTTCTATAAATTCTTCCTTAGATGTTCCTCTTAATCGAATTGATCCGGATTTTATAACCGCTTCCTCTGGAAGTACTTTAACTGTAATCGTCACTATAGCATTAACTGTATGCTCGTGTATTGTGGGTTCATGGGTTTCAGTAACTCTGTAATGAACTTCATAGGTTCCCTCAGCGGTTGTTGGTTTCATCAGAATCATACCGTTGTTATGCTGGTTTAGTACAAATTCGTCAAAGTAATCATTTTGAACAAACACTTTGTCATTTAAATCCCAATCATCTAAGTCTGTAACATACACACGTCCGATTTCCATGAAATTTTCTGGTCCATTAACGTACTTATATACAAAGATCGTACTGTTTCCGTCTGCAGCTGGATTGTCATTTACATCTCCGATTATAACTCTAAGAATACTAAGTCCTGTTTGTGGAGGTACTCCGCTATCTGTAATTTCAATTGGAATGTCGTAATATTTTTGCTCTTCTCTATCAAACATTTCTAAAGCATAAAGCTGGTTTCTGTTAATGGAGAATTTCGATCTAATACTATCTGAAGCTGTTTCTGATAACCGAAAAGCAAACGGAGGACCATTATCAGGACCATCGTAATCATCGGCACTTAGGTTACCTATAAAACCTGGTTCCTGGTTTTCATAATAAACAATTTCTGTAACATTTAAAAACGGAGCATTATCGTTTATATCTATCAAAATAATTTCAATTTCTGCAGTGGCCAACAATGAATTGGTGCCTCCATCATTATCACGAGCATATATAAAGACTTGTCGTGTTGGACTACCGAAAGGTGGATCTCGGTCAAGAGGTTTTGTTACTTGTACGCAGCCATCGGCAGATACAGTCAAAAAATCTTTCTGTTCCTTCGCGACCTCATATACTATGTGTTGATCACTGTGTCTGTCTTTAATATCTGGATCATGCGCCGTCACTCTAACAACGCATCCGTCTATCATAGGTTCTTCCTCCTTAATTTGAATTTCTCTGATATAGTCGTCGAAAACTGGAGGCTCGTCATTTTCATTAAGTATGGAAATTAAAACAATTGCAAAATCTTCAAACGCTCCATCAAATGCGCGAACGGTTAAGTTGTATTGTTCGATTTTCTCGTAATCCAATTTTCCATTAACTCTTATTCTTCCGGTGGAATTTTCAATCATAAAAGCATCGTCAATATTTCCATTTGTAATACTGTAGCTTATAACCGAAGCCGTGTCATTATCTAAAGCTTTAACTTCTCCAACAATACTCGATTTATCAGCAAGCTCAGTAATATTACTGAACTGATAAATTGGGTGAGTAAATACAGGTTTGTTGTCATTTTGATCTTCTATACTGATTTGGAATGTCTGAATTACAATGTTAGGCAAAGTTGTATTATACAAAGCAGACGGAGAGTTATCATAAGCTTTAACATTTACGTGGTATAGAGGTACAGCTTCACGATCAAACTCCACCCTCGACGTAATTACTCCAGTAGATCGGTTTATTGCAAACAAATCTGTATTATCAACAAGTTCATAACTCACGATGTTGTTGGCAGCAGTTCCGTCTTTATCGATCGCTCTTACTTGGATCGCTTGTGCACCTGGCTTGTCATTTTCCACGACACTACCTTTAAGAAATTCAAGGAAGTTGGGAATTTCATCATTCACGTCTAATACTTTAATTGGAATATTTATAGAAGAATCCATTAAATCTTTGTTTTTAACTCGAATAGTTAGAGTATATTCCGTTACTGTTTCATAATCCAGTGGACGTACTAGCTTGATGTGTGCCTTATTTCCTTCTGCTTCTAAAAGGAACGTTTGGTCTTTATTCGTTTGATATGTCTTTCCCTTTACCAACTCGAAAGCAAGTTGTGGATCCGCAATGTTCGACCTGAAAAAGTTTATGTTTAAAGAGTGTCATCATCGTATAATCGTACATCGTACAAATCAACTAATTCCATTAGCATAGTTTTATTTATTAACTTTACTGAGAATTAACCACAATTTCCACTTTAGGAATTCAAAGATGTGAGTATATCTAACAGAGTATAAATGTATAAAGACAGCAAATAGAAGATCAAATAAGGACAGAAAACTTAAAAGAAGAAGAAGACATTTACCAACTATGGGCAAATTTACGAGATATTGTGTTACAGAAATCGATTGAAATATTGGACAAAACCAAGTCAGAAAAAAGAAATCATTGGTTTAATCATGAGTGCGAAATGTCCACAAATAGAAAGAACGCAGCATATCAAAAAAACCATCGACGCAGGTTATACACGAAAAAAAAAAAGAGTATTCGCTCCGTGCGTGACTGACGAGACACCTACCGTCTTCATCTGACAGTTTTGGACCTCCCAATTTGAGGTTAAACATATTTATGTTAAATACATACGAAATTGACAATTAATAATAATTATTTTGTTAATTATATTTTTTTAGTTTATGTACAAAATAAATGTAGTATTAAAAACTGGGTTTCTAAAAATTCATCATAATTTATTTTTTCAATCCCAAACAGAAAAGAAAGGGAAAAATCTAGAACTGGCAAATCAAGTTTTTCATGTGGAAGGGCATGTAATTAAAAACAGTAATAGTAAAAGTTATGGTATTAGCTTGAAGCCTTACGAAATATCATTTAAGGTAAATGATTTAAGTGTGGTGCACAAGCATCAAAACAAAAATCTAATACCGTCATTATGTTTTAAATGATTTAAATTTTTCCTATTTTAATTGCATAAAAATGAAATTATGTGATATTTACCTTTTCATATTAATAGCACGGATCGATTTTCCCGAACCCTTTTTCTTTTCTCTAATTTATATGTAATCTTTGAAAACCTATAAAAACTACATCACTATTTTGGCTATTATTAGCACAATTAAATACGCAACATGTATTTGCACCCATTTTTGATAAAATTTATGGGTGAAAAGATAGGTCCAATTTTGTCACATTTCGCCGCTACGCACGCTGGCATCGTTTCAAGGTACCCCTACCATGGTTACACACGGAGCGAATAGACGTCTTAGAAGAGAGGTAAAACGTATCCATCGACGTAAGAAGAGGGAATACAAATAGAACACTCTCAATGAGATACAAAGTTTATTCGATAAAAATGAAATGATGAAATACTACAAATCCTTAAATAATAGCCGTCGAGAATTTAAACCACGATTAAAAATTTGTAAAGACACTAGCGGTGAAATTCTACATGATAACAACGCAGTTCTTAACAGATAGGCATAAGATTTTTGCGAACATCTAGGTATAAACGATGTTGAAGGAGGTTACAACATAGACAATAAACAAATACTACAACGTCAACTACACAGTGAAGACCCAACAAGAGAAGAACTGTCAAATGTCATCCTAAAACTCAAAGACAATAAAGCTCCAGGAATCGATGAAATCTGTTCGGAAATGTATAAAAAAGGTGGTGAACAACTTTTTGCAGCAATCCATAAACTAATAGTACTTATACATCAGAATGAATTGGCACCAGAAGAGTGGCTAAAGGGAATAATATGTCCGTTGCATAAAAAGGGTGATCAACTGGAGTGTAAGAACTATAGAGGCATTACTCTGTTAGCACCTGCGTATAAAATCTTTGGTAATATATTGTTTGAAAGACTTACAACATTTTACAAAGGATATTGTTGGTCAATAACAATGCGGATTTACTGCTGGAAAGTCAACTACACATCAAATTCAAGCACATAGCCAGATTCTAGAAGTCACTAGAATATAACATAGATACACACCATCTCTTCGTCGACTTCAAAGCAGCCTATGACAGTGTGAAAAGAACTGCATTATATAATGCAATGATAGACTTTGGGATCCCACCTAAGTTAGTTAACTTGACCCAACTAACAATACAGAACGTAAGCTCATGCATTAGAACTGAAGGAGAAAACTCTACGTTATTTGACATTAATAATGGTCTAAGACAGGAAGACGCGCTGGCGTGTCTCCTTTTTAATATTCCCTTGAAAAAGGCAATCAGACAATTAAATATTAGAATGAATTGAACTATTTTTAATAGATCGACGCAAATTCTCGCATTAGTTGACGATATAGTTGTAGTGGGGATAAAAAGTAGTTTACTATATTTCGCAGGAGTATCAACTAGAGTAATATTGTGATTTGCATCATTGTTTACAATAGGATTCGACAATAACAATTTGTTAAGCAGTTTTTTTGGATATTGGTCAGATAACATGTATGAGAGACATGATGCAGTCTTTTACCAGGCTTGCGGACGCGGCAAGTGAATTAGGACTTGTGGTAAACGAGAAAAAAACCAAATATATTATGTTGGTTTCTAAAAACCCCCGAAATATCCAACAGAGAATTCAAATTAACAGCCATACCTTTGAGCAAGTCAAATAGCAGACAGAATTATTCACGGTCACAAAAATGTAAATGGCGAAAGATGTTGCCACCCTTTAGAAGCAGCCATACGACCGGCGTTACATTTCAGAAGTGGAGAGGCGAGTTCAGCTTGGTATCAGCAAGATGGAGCACCTTTGATCCTGTTGCTCAGCATCTTTACATGTTTGATGATAGATGGATTACACATCTCGCTCTCCTGACTTGGCTCCTTTAGATTTTGGCATTTGGGGCCACATTAAAATCAGGTATTTTACAAACCTGTTACGTCAAAGGAATATATGATGCATAATGCATAGAGTCTTACTTGCTTTTAATTCTCTAAGGCACGACCATATTTCCAGAATTACAAGACATAACTTAATGGAATGGATTAATAAATGTTTAGAAGTAGTTGGTGAAAAAATAATATTATATAATGGAAATCAAATGGTTATGTTTTAACTTAGATAATGAAATATCTCAAAAGTGGTTGGATTTGGATATAGAGAATAACGATACCAAACAATTGCTTAAAAAATACAGCGGAAAATTTAATAAAATACTATTTGAAGTAAGTAACTTACAAATGATTTAAATTGCGCATATTGGCGGCTAAGTTTAAAACACTTTAACTTTCAAGCGCTTGTTGTTTATTGATTGTGCGCACAATGTACGAGACTTAAATTCAAAATTAGAATGGAAATTAACGAGGTAAAGAAAAGAGAGTTTCGAACTGAGTTAAGTATCCACCAAAAGAGGGCTAATGCATTTTATAGTCTGCTAAAAGAAACTCCTGAAAATTCCGTTACATTCTGCTTTGATATGCAGCAGGTGCAGCCTTTGCCCAAAACACCTATTAATGATGCGTTTTATGCACAGCAGATTAGCATGTATGTTTTTTGCTGCGTTGATAGCCAGTCCAAACATCCAACTTTTTTTACGTGGACTGAAGATCAGGCAGGTAGAGGATCAATTGAAATAGGTTCTGCACTTGTAAATTACTTGGATTCTTTAGAGTACGATAATATTACGACACTTCGCCTCTTTTGCGACGGGTGCGGTGGACAAAACAAAAACTCCCATTTTATTCATTCGCTGTACTTCTGGCTTAGATTTAAAGCTCCAGTTCAAGTAACAGAAATATTACTTGTATTTCCAGTCAGGGGCCATTCGTATTTGCCAGCAGACAGGGTATTTGGGAGAGTAGAAAAGCTTCTAAGAAAAAAAGCCACAATTCTCTCTAGAGAGAAATATGAAGAAATTTACAAATAAATTGGAGTTGTTAAAAAGATCGGCACTGATTGGATATTATTAATATGAAAGAGCTTCAAGTTGGCTTGAAAAAAGTAAAAGCGCTAGCCGATACAAAGAAAATTGTAATAAAAAAATTTAACAATGGCAAATTCATAAAAATACGTTCATTCCAAAACTATTATTTTACCAGTGGGTTGGAAAATTTTGAAAAACTTTTGAAACCAAAATTTTCCGATATTGAGTTAACCATCTCAGAGAAAGAATTGACTCAGGGTATCCCCGAAAAGAAAAAAAATCCCTTAAACACTTACTAAATCAACAGTTCGATAAAGATTGGGAGAAATTACAAGAACTTGACTGGTACCGGGAATTGCTTAATGGCAAAAGTTCAAATGAAAACGATGAGGAGAAAGAAGAAGAGGAGACATGTGACTGCCTGGAAGAGGAACCAACACTTCAGATTTAACTTGACTTTTTTTACTTTTTTCAACTTGTTAAATAATAAAAATAATTTTCTACATTCTAGTTCGTTTATTTTCTTTTATTAACAACAAAAATATGGTGCTCTTGCAAATATCTTTCAGGCAAAAACCGATAAATTTCGGTTTTCAAACAAAACCCGATAAATTAAAAAAAAATGACAAATAAAAACAGTAAAAAAAGATAATATATTAAAATTCTAGGATTTTATTACATGACTTTAATTTACTACTATTACTACTATTTAATTCCAATATGATGTTTCTTTAAATTATTATGGGATTTTGCTGTATAAATTTTTGGCATTTATCTCGAAATTGGAAAAAGTGGATTTATCGGTTTTTGCATGTATGCTCCTCAATTGTTACACCTTTAATACACCTGCCACACAGATATAGTAAACAAGTCGTTAAAACTCAGTAATACAGTACAATTGTTACACCTATAATACACCTGCCTCACAGATATAGTAAACAAGTCGTTAAAACTCAGTAATATAATTTTCAATAAACTTGTATCACTTGTATACAAGTGATTCATATTGATAGGCGCCACGAGATTACTTTTTAATAAGTAATTCCTAGTGGTGGCGCGAAACGTACATGCTTTTATACAAGTGTACGCCACACTGAAATGATTAATGCTAGTGAATACCCACTAAAATTATTTTAATTATAATAACAAATAATAGTACTTACGTTGCTTCGACTGTGACAATATGTTTAGAAAAGTCTTTAAAATCTTCGGGGATCTCCAAGATTCCATCAGGTATTTTTTGAGTAAATCTGGGAGGCTGTTTATCAGATCCCACTACTGTTATAGATATATTAGCGGTTGAATCTTTTTGGCCTTCTTGATCGTTAACGCCATTATCGGATACGTAAACAGCACTGTTAAATCTAGTATTCTTTTTCTACAAAAATTAACAATATTTAGCGTGTTTCAGTGAATTCAAAAATTAAGTTAACCTACATCCGTTAAAGCTTCCTTTAAATACACAACGCCAGTATCTTTATCTATCCTGAAATATTGGTTGAATTGGACATTTTGGTTTGAAAAGTTATACGATAATCTTGAATTTTCCCCATCATCAATGTCGTAAGCAAAAACTCGCATTACTTCACTTCCTACTTTTAAATCTTCAGAAACTTGTGCATCGTATTTCTAAAAATCGTAATATTTGAATATCATATCCTTAACTGTACTAAATGCAGAACTTACCAGTTTATCAAGCTGTGGCGCATTATCATTAATATCAGTAATGGTAACTGTAAATGTACAGACATCTGCTAATGGTGGTCTGCCGTTGTCTGAAGCTTGTACGGTTACATAAAGTTCCTTTTGCCTTACTGGTTCATCCCGATCAAACGGCTGGATAGTTGTCAAAACACCAGTAACGTTGTCTATGTCAAATAAAACGTGTTCTCCTTCTCTATGAATTAGCTTGTAGCTAATTGTTCCTCCTGCCTCCTTAGGATCGTCATCGATAGCTGTAACCTAAAAAATTAAGTTAATTAGTATTCAAGAATCAAGAATTATTGGATCAAAAATAATTAAACCAATGATGAAAATAATGTGTAATTAAATAATATTCAAGGATCGCTTTGTCATTCACTAATATAATTTGTTCATCATTAAACTGTAACGTGTATATAAGATTCTCTGCGATAAAACTTACATCGGTCAAACTGGTAGAACTTTTAACAAAAGTATAACAGAACATAAAAGAGCTTTCAATAATAGAAAAACAGATTCTACATACGCATTTCACCTTCTAGATCATAATCATTCTATTAATGATGAATTTCAAATTCTTCACATCCAAAATAAAGACCTTAAGTTATCTTTATTAGAATCTATGGAAGTTAATAAATTAATTAAAAAATACAGACATAATTCCAAATAACCAACTTGAGACAAACAGTTCTCCTCTCCTCAATGTATTCAGTTAAAGACTATAAAGTGTAAACACATACCAAAAGTAGATCACTTGAGAAAGGCACTCTGCCGAAACAGCTGTAGTGATAAGATATAAAAAATTTTGTGAAATTTTTGAAAATAAAGTTTCCAATTACATATTTTAGGAGATATCAGAACGCGTATACTGGATCATTGTAAGATACACATAATGTGTTGTTAAGGCAGACATACTTTCACCCATTCTTACAAACTAATAAAAGGAATTGAGATTTAGACGTTAAACTGTGATAAAATCTTAAATTATGTTGTTTAATGTTAATTGACATCCATTCACTGCATTAAAAGACAATTTGAATCAATTACCCGCCTTAATTTACAATTATACAATTTTTTTCTACTAGGGGTAGCTTTCACCCCTAAAAAATAAAAAACAAGTAAGTAGTAACCTAAATCCAAATTTTCATGCAATTCGACGGTGACACGGAAAATTACAGGATCGCCGTTTTTCACGTCAATTTACTGGAATATTGAGTAGATGCACTAACATAAGGATTACACATTTCTAATACAACATATTCAGATGATACCGTTCTACTAGCTGATACCGACATAGGCTTACAGAGCAAGAATTGTTTAGTCTAGAAGTTGTCTAGATGCAGACGGGATATTAAGAAGAAGATAACTAACGTCAGGTGCCCCCCTATTAGCATCTTATATTTTCATAAAAAAAAATAATTTCTAAACTATTTACTACGATGATGACATCATGGAATCAAAAATACGTAAATATTTCCATCACTATAAATGTTTGGAATTCACGAAATATATCTCAAGCATCTGAATCCATATATGGCTTTTATTTTAAAAATGATTAATTTTAAAAAAGGCAACGTAACGAATAAGAGGTTAGTCATATTTGATCTACGGCTGTAATACTAATTTGAATAACGTAGTTTGTCAATTAGTTAGTCATTTAAACCATGTCTCACTTCATGCAATCATGACACCGCCTAGTCGTCGAAATTTGCTTGATTAAGAATGGAAACAATACTGGATATTTTCATTTATGTTTCATTCAACGTGTTTTCTTTTATTATCCATCGTTTAACATTTATATTTTAACCTTTATAATGTACTGTAAGGTCTTCAACCTTGCTGATAACGAATTTGATGTCAAAATTGAAAAAATTAAAATAGCCTATCCAATATGGCGGACCAAATTTCATATATTTCGGATTATTTGGACATAAATAGGTGGTGTAAATTACGAATTTGATGTCAAAGTTTAAAAATTCAAAACGGCCGAATCAAATTTCATAAAATTTGAATTAATTGGACACAAATTGGTACTGGAAGGTTTTCGACCTCCCTGAATACGAATTATGATATCAAAATTTGAATATTCTAAACGGTAGATCCTAAATTGCGAACGAAATTTATAAAAAATTAGAACAATTAGACATAACAGTGTACTATAAGATTTTTGACTTTTCTGAATACGAATTTAATCTCAATAAGTGAAAATCTTAAAATTTTTTCTAATCTTTATGTTTTGTAAGTCCGCTGTCATGTTGTGTAAGCCTTACTTCGTAGGAATCTGTAGCTCCACAAAAATCCTTTTCTAAACCATCATCAGTGTCTGAAGCAATTGGAAGTGAGACTAAGAGATCACTTCTGGTAATAAGCTTTTTCTGATAGTTTGTCTATTGGTAATACTGCTGCTGCAATTATATCGGGTCAATGGATCAATATTCTCAAAGAAACGCCGAGCTGTGTTTCCATCAATATTACTGCCAAAACCGGGTTTTGGCATGAGATGTCCCAATTCTTTTTTGAAACCATCCTGGATCGTAAACTTTCTTTTTTTGTTTCACACCTTTTCTTCGGCTTTGCACGTTTGCCATTTTTGTATGCCACTTTGGTGAGATATATGAATGCAACATTCGAATCATCGAATCCTTTTATGTAGAGTTGACAATCCCAGTTTGTAATGATCAGCGTTTATGGTTGTTTTTAACATAATTACGGCGTCAATAAGATTTTGTTCCAGTGGTGTTCCCAAATCTCGCTTCCTTTACTACATAAAGAGTATAACAAAAACTCAGAACTATACGTTTATATCAGTTTTTAAACATTGCATAAATATTGATACTAACATTTAAATTTCAAAAGTTATATATTACCGGAGTAATGGCCAGTAGTGATGGTTTCAAGTTATTTTGAAAGTCAATTAGCTACACTTTATAGAAATATTGGACATTTAGCCTAATGTGGCCTAAGTTTTCGATTAGTTGAAACGAAATTTTCGTTTTATTTTTACATATTTTTGTTCAGAAATTGTTTATAAACAAACTATTGTTACTATATTTTTGAAAAAATGTAAAGCATTGAAAAACAAAGTGCATACATGGAGAAACATCCTTGTTTTATATCTCATGTATCACTGTAGAGCAAAAGGTGGTCAACGTTTAAAGACGCACTACTGTTTACGTTAGCTGCTCCACGTCTGACTAACGAAAACATGTCGGGTTAAAGGGCCTACAAACGTCCCGATAAGACCACTCAACTGTCGTGACGGACAATGTTGGCCCCGATGGTTGATGTGTGTGTGTGTGTGTGTGTAGGCTTGTTGACCGGACGGTCGGTCCGACCGATTTGGTTGTAGAACTGCGACATCCCGATAGCCGTTTTCCCTATTACTCAACCTGTCGAGTCTGAACGTGACAACTATTTTTGTCAGTCAAAAAGCCTACACACACACACCAACCGTCGGGCCCAACGTTGCGTTTACGACAGTTGGGTGGTCTTGAAGGGACGTGTATAGGCCGTTTTAGACCTACTCAGCAACTTAAAAATGAATCGGTCGGCTGTTTCTATGACCGGAATTTAACAAAGCCAACATTCCCAATTTAATAATCGAAAATCTCTATAAAAAACTTTTTGGCCACATTTTCAACATTTCATCCCACTGTGAGACGCTATGAAACCGTTTATAAATAATAGGTGCTGAATTTTGGTTTACTAGGATCATGCTCATGTTCCCAAAAAGGGGAATCTTGATTTATTCAGTCATAAACAATATGTATGTCACTTTTGTATTTAATTGTTAAATAATTGATGATGTTTATGAATCATTTCACTTCGTGTTAGCATAAAATTTGAATTTTAGATAATGAATGACCTGTTTTTACACAAATAAAATATACGTAAACGGATTTTATAAAAATACCACTTATTAAAACTGGCTTGGGTATCTTTTGGAAAAAATGCAGTTATATTCAAATCCCTGATACCACTGAATAAAAAAGCATTAGATCAGTATATACTACCAATCATGACATACGGCTGCGAAACTTGGAAACTAAAGAAAGAGGTCTTTCGAAAGAGCGAAACTTAAAGTCACTGAAAAGTCAATGGAGCGATGCATGATAGGTATAACAAAGAGAGATCGCAAAAGAAGAACATGGATCAGACAGAAAACCAAGGTCACTGATGTAATCCAGAGAATTAAGTCTTTAAAATGGCAGTGGGCGGGACATTTAGCTAGAAGAACTGACAATAGATGGTTCATTTGATGGTGGAATCAAATAAAGACAGCATCGAATAAAAATATGTATAAAAACTAGATCTCGGCTTTGTTGTTAATAAAGCTGCTTTATGATTATCAATTCTAATTTTAACAGTTCTAAATCTCCTCTACACGGCGAACTACAAGAAGGCGTATTAGTCAACGGAATACGTCTAAACAACATTAGATATGCCGACGACGCAGTAGTTTTTGCAGATAGTCTGGACGGTTTGCAAAGAATAATGTCGCGTATATCAGATATAAGTAGAGAACACGGACTTGATCTTAATACGAAGAAAACAAAGTACATGGTAGTCAGTAAGCGCGAAATATTAAATACACAGCTTTTGGTTAACCAACATCCAATTGACAGAGTGGACAGCTACACATACCTTGGTACCAACATTAACAGCCAATGGGATCACTCCAGTAAAATAAAACAACGCATAGGAAAAGCGAGATCGGCGTTCATAATGATGAAGTCTCTTTTCAGAAGTCACGATTTACCACTGGCTACCAAAATCTCTCTCATTAGATGCTATGTATTTTCTACGTTATTGTACGGAGTAGAGGCCTGGACACTTTCCGAAGCTTCTTTAAGAAAACTCGAGGCATTCGAGATGTGGTGTTACAGACGTATTTTAAGAATTTCATGGGTGGATCATGTGACTAATGTTGAGGTCCTACGTAGAATAGGCAAGGAATGCGAGATTATTAACACCATCAAAGAGCGCAAACTTAAATATCTTGGCCATGTTATGAGGAATTAACAGAGATACGGCTTGTTGCAACTCATTCTTCAGGGCAAGGTATTTGGAAAGAGAGGACCAGGGAGAAGAAGAATATCTTGGCTTCAAAACCTGAGAAAGTGGTTTAATACATCGACAACCGGACTATTCAGAATAGCAGCAAGCAAAGTTAGGATAGCCATGTTGATCGCCAACATCCGGAACGGATAGGCATCGTAAGAAGAAGAAATCTCCTCTCTATATAAAATTTGGAGCCCACCCATGGTTGAAATATTATCTACTTTAGATTTGTTGTTGTTAATACATTTAACCATTTAAATAAATGTACCAGAAGTTTATTTTGATTTTTTTCTTTATTTATTATTGGATAAATTTGCGTCATTGCTTGTTTATACATACAATTTTCTAGAAACTTTTTATTTAGTATGTTAACCTGTATTACTTAACTTACTTACACATTTTTCTAGCAGTTGTTGCTTTTTTTCAGTCATTTATTCTCATGATATCAATAGCTTTTCAGAGTATTAGTTGAAGAGCGAATATTTAGTTTGTCTAGCACTTTTATTTTTTCGTTAATAAAGACTTTTCTGTTTATCAAATATATCATAAAATATCAATTTTTTTTCAGGGGTACGTTGTCTCCTTAAACGGCAATGTCCAGTCATCATGTCGGTGATCGTTTTAATCTCTCGTTTATTGTGGTTCATCAATGTGGTCCGAGAGTTTTTATCAATATTCTTCATTATTTTCTTAGTCTGGATTTGCCCTTGAGTGGCTCTCCAGTGGTTATACCTTATTTAAACCTTTTCTATTGCCTATATACCCATAGGAATTGTCCTATTAGCCATTGGGACGCGCCGTGGGAAATTAAAACTTCCCTCCCATGTCTGTTTTGCGTGGTGTACTGGTGAGCTCGAAGTTACAATCTCAGACCGGCACAGAATTAATGATCATACACAACTTCTGATATTACTTTTAAAAGGGTCACAATAACTAATGGTTGTAAGTTCAGTTGGCTATTTTATGGTATCATCAGTTATGGAGCAAAAAGTAAAAAATGGGAAAAACACACTTACCTTTGTTACGTACGTTCCACCCGGCTGTTCTTCTTTCACCGACGGTTTGTAGTTCTGACAATTTTCAATTTTGGGTTTGTGATTATCTGCCACTAATTTTGCACTTTTCCCGTGAGGTGCTAGAAAAGTATCCACGGAATTTTCCATGAATCCTGAAAATAAATATATACATTAATATTATTGCATTTACATAAAAATATAATAATAATAATCTCCCTCTAAGAACCTAAAACAGCTGGGTCTTAGTGTACATCTCTATAAGACATTGCAGAATGTGGTACTGATCTAGACGTCCAAATGTGTGAGAGATACTCCTGCATATTAGGTCACACCTAGGGCTCGATAACACGCAAAGTACCCCAAAGCTCAATCCTTTTGATACCGTAGGTATCTAAAATGAGTGAGATATGGTATGAAATCTGGATAATAATAATAATAATAACGGAAACAGTAGCTCCAGAGTTCAACCCTTTTGTTATGCAGTTTGCTTTTTGAAGTATTATTTTAAATATAGTCGGTCAGATAGCCAAGCGGACCAGGCGGCCGAATTGCATTCACTTCACTCTCATTGATCTAGAGAATGATGGTTAAGGCCCTGGCCAGAAAACAAAAAGGTTAACATAGTAAGTTTAAAATTCTAAATGAATCTGCTACTTAGACTTGTATACGCTGGTGTCTGATTGATCTATGGAGGGGAAAGTGGGATCATCTCAATTTAAGCATCTTATTTAAACTGTGTTTTATTTAAATAACCAATACTTTTGTTTCAAAACTAAATTAAAAACTCGACCTATCTTGGCATTTCTTCCTTATTATGTCGCATTTCGACAATATTGAGGGTGGATCCTTTCAAATGAACACAGTGTATATAATCGAATATTGGTGTCGTTTTTAGTTATCACTTGTTACAAATACATATTTTAAAATACATAATGGCATAGCACATTAACACCTAAATTAGTTAGATACAAAATAAATGTATCCAAATTTCGAACAAAGTTTATTCTTTGGACTTTTAAACAAAAAGCCATTTTTATTTGATGGATTTTTATGTTATTGCAGCATCTACTATAATGATCTTCATAAAGTATATAATAGAGATTGTGTGGTGAGCACTGACCTAGGAAAGAGTTCATGGTATGTTGGTATGTGAAGATAATTAGAGATATGTATGATAAATTATGTAGGAGGAAATTTGGAGATATAATTGTTAATATTGTCCAAACAGTGTTATCGATGATAAATATCTGGCTAACTGCGTAGGTAAAAAGCATGACAGAGTAGACGCTAAAAATATAGCAAGAGCTAAATTGAAAAATTGAAAGAGCTAAATCATTTATAAGAATTAAAACAGTTTTTACTAAAATTGAAAGATAAGTTCAGCAAAAATGAATTCATGGAAAGCCTAGGTCAAAGGTTACGACGATTAGAGCATAAGTGGTCCAAATATTTTGTTTTTATCCTACTAAATTTGAAACTTTTTCCACGAAAGCTTATCACCACTGTTCCAGTTTTTGTTCTAAATCCCGTTCAGTATTTCCTACTAATACTACATCATCAGCTTACATTAAGCACCATTGAATGGTACCCTGTAGTTTCGGTGTTATCTGATCCAAAACTAATGAGAATAAATAAGGACGAAGCACTGATCCCTAATAAAATCCTACTTTCACATAAAAGTTATCAGTCTCTCCCAAACCTGTAAACTAGTTGCTACTTCCTCATGGACACTCTCACAATCTTTACATATTCACCGGGGACTCCTTTCTTATAGAATTTCTCGAGGAACCCTACCATATGCTTTTTATATGCTATTTATCCGGCATTATCAAATAGTTTTAGAATCTATTTCACTTTTAAGCATTTATTTGTTGCTCTGGACTCATATATTGTTGAGTTTTATTTATAATTATTTTGTCCCCTAATCACCGTGATGTAAATGATGGATTTTGTACCAAATAAGATTATTGAAACAGGAAAGAACATATGTATGAATTGCAACATAAACTGTGGAATTAGGTTAATACTCATCGCACAAACTTCCTCAATAAAAAATAACAAGCAAACAGTCGAAGCTGTAAAAAGGAGTTTAAATCGAAACGACCTAATATTTACATATTCGGTCAATTTTGGGAAGCAAACGACAATTTTAAATCATATAAAAAATGAAAGAAAAAAAAATACTTTATTAAACTGAATCAGACACAAATGAAACATAATTATAAACATTATCTTGATATTTTAATATAGACTACGTGGCTTTCTTCACCTAGTTTTGTATTGTGTGTTACTTAATTTACGTACTACCGTTTTGACATATTGGTTGAACATTTAGTTAATGTTTAGTGATAAAAATCCAACATTTGTAACAGTTGTTCAGAAAAATTACGTTCCCATTATAAAGTTTTCAGTACATAATATAAGTTGCCTACACTGAATACTGAAATAAAAAGCGAAACGAAACCATAATATTGGAAAGGACCATAAATTGATGAATCCCTAGATGAGAGTCTTTTGTATCATCTCATACTACACATTTCAACTGTCAAACCCGTCTATACAGTTATGATGAAAAAATTCTTATTTTTTACTAACTTGATTGGTCTAAAATGCAGGGTCGGAAGACTGTACTTTATAAGCAGCAAAACTGAAAAAAACTTTAGAAGAAGACAAACTATTCGAGTCTTAAAACTCTTTTTGTTGTGGAAATAATGTAAAAAAATTAATCTTAAAATATTAATAAACAATTATTCATTTACGTAACTGTTATCTATCAGACTTTGCTTACTTAACAAAGTGCAAATAAAATAATACTTTCAATTAAAATACTACTCTGGCGTACACATTTTTGTAAATATAAACAGTTCTGCACATAATATATCAAGCTTATATAAATAAACAAATTAAAACAAACGAATAATTTTATGATTTGTACATCGAAGTTGACTGACCATGTAAAAAGCGATTAGTAATTGATAATTATCATGAAATTTAAATCATAATTTAACAAGTAACTGCAGTGAAGTTGAACCTAGAATGCGTCACTGATTTAACGGTCTTTTACAGGGTGATACAAAGAATTATATGAAAGAAGTCATATAAGAATTATACTTTTTTATATCAGGATCAAGCATAGCAAAGCAAGAAAAAAGAAAAGTATGGACAAGTTTGAAAACGACATCAATTAGATGAACAATAAATATATTAAAAAAAAATCTATAATATCTAATGGTCAGTCATCATCGTCGCCGTTCAATCCTTTCTATACAGGAACACAGGAGAAAACTTAAAGGAAATAACACAAAATCAATTAGAAGACAAATAAGCTGCATATCATCATCATTCTCTTTGCCTTTATCCATATGCGGGGTCGGCTTCCCTAATTACATTTCTCCATAAGTTTCTATCTTGGGTCATATCAATATTCATACCCTTTACCGACATGTCCTGCCTAAGCGTTTCCCCCAGGTCTTTTTTGGTCTTCCTCTCCTACTACTTTCAGGAGTTTAAATACACATATACAAGATTCTGATGTGTTTAAAAAAATATTTTATTGCAACATCCTTTTTTTTTAATAATTGTTAACATTGAGCGCTCGACGGTATGTTGTGTCTACCTCGCACTAACGTTGAGTATAAACCAGGTGAGTACCTGGTAAATTTGTGGCTGGAGCTTAAACTTAATTGAAATAAATTCTTTCAATTTATATCTTTTTTATAATTTTTAAATTATTGAATGACTAAAAATCTTTCAAAAATCTAAATTTAATATTAATTCTGGATATATAAGTGGAAAATGTTACATTGTAAAGCGGATTTAATGAATTAGCAATGATTTACTTATTCTTCTGGGCGTAGCGTAAGGTTTACATTTGTCCGATCCAGCTTGATTTCGAGTATTTTCGTTCTGACGCAATAACTAAAAAAACTTTGTAGGCATATATCAACCATCGTATGGGAATGTATTCCATAAAAAGTGCATTCTTTAACTTTTTGTAGTCACTTTAGCAGTCGATAGAAATAGTCGAAATTTTTGGCCGATATCTCGATTTTTCCAGGGATCGATGTTGCGCTAGGGGTAATTGTTAGGGATTGGCCAATGTACCAATCAAAAACAATTAATTAGCAATAAAATATGACGCCAAGATGGGCACTATAACCCTTTTTATTACCGAGATGGTGCCGAGGCTATGCTAGCTTCACCGTTAACTTAGCTTATTCGTTGTTTCTCTAAAACGGTTGCAGCAATAAATTGAATCTTGGCGTAAAACTTTGCCAATAAATTAGCAATCAATTCCTTGCGGTTCGATTTTTGGCCCATATCTCGGTTTTCCAGGGGTGTGTTTATAGCTAGGGGATGATGGCGTAGTTTTTGGGGATTGTTTAATATACCAATTAATTGGCAATAAAATATGCCGACAAGATGCGCCCGACAATATAATACGTCATACGTTTTTACATTTGCTGGACATGTCTAGCGGACAGCACAGCAGGTCTATATTGATCAGTGGACGTTGCCACGTGCAGCGAAGATACTGCATTTGGCTTCGTGGGGGCGGAGGGGCGTTACTACGTATCGATGAAACAGCATTTTGACCTCACCTGAGCGGGACTCGGTGTGCCGATTCTGGACCACGATGGGGGACCAATGAATACGTACGTCATGATACGTTGGCAGAGAACCCTCTGACAATTCCAGACCACGTTGGTCTATAACCCTCAGACAGTTCCAGACCACGTTGGCCTAGAACCCTGACAGTTCCAGGACACTGCGATAAGGATGTGTCGGGGATCTCTCTGACAATTCCAAGACACTACGATAAGGATGTGGTCGGCATCTCTCTGACAATTCCAGACCACGTTGGTCGGAATCTCTCTGACGATTCCAGACCACGTTGGTCGGAATCTCTCCTTATATATGTGGTCGGGATCTCTCGTACTATGATAAGGACGTGGTCGGGATCTCTCTTTATATATCTACTCCAAATTAAAAAACATCAATTTTCGTTGACCAGAACCGGAGGTATTGCGACTTTTATACACTTGAATTCATGAATTACGTGCTTGATAAAATAAACTTTGGTTTTCAATTTGGTGCCTTCAGAATTCTTCTAAAACTAATAGTTTACGCATAATAACGTTGTAGATAAAAGCTTTCTGAGATTACCAAGAATTTTGCAATAACTGTTAAGTGAAACTTGTTGAAATTTTTATAGCTAAAAATACATGTGATATTGGCCCTACTATCACAAGAAATTTAATTTTTTTGGAATTTTTAGAAAAGTTATTAATAATTTTCAAAAAATCGACTTTTGAAGCTATTTTTGCAATAATTAAGAAACAAATTAACAAAAATAACTTTACAAACTCTCATTTTAAAGAATTTTTTATGCTTTTTCAGTAAAGTTGCATCAATTTTCCATATAATTTACAGATCTTCACCTTTAGTATTTAAAATTAAATAGTAATCTTAAATTGTTTATAAGTAAAAAATGATGTTTACTGTTTTTTATCAAAAGCAGTTGTCAGATATCTGCAGAAGTATTTACCGGTCAAAATAAAAAACCTCCTGTATGCAGATGATATAATCTTAATGGCAGATTCAAAAACAAAAATAAGTGATCTACTTACAGTATGAACAGAAGAAATAATGAAAATAAGAAGGGAAATAAACAACACGAAAAGTAAATCAATGAAAATAAAAAAGTAAATAATAAAAAGGATACCTGTGATGGTAGTCCAACAGAACTTAATGCAAATAGCCCAGATGGAAAATAAAGCAATAAAATTGAAGAACAAAATGAAAATTTACAATATAATAGCATTGCCTACTATAATATGTGCTAGCCAAATCGGAAGCTAAAGTATATAAATAAATAAATATGAGCTAACGTAGATACGTCCGATGCCTCTAGCGAAAAAAGAAGAAAAATCCGGCAATGTAAGAATTACCCATTACGGTATTTTAAATAAAATTGTTAATTGAAATTTTGATACCCTGTATACTACTTAGATGTGTTTAACTAAGATAAGCGATACAAAATTGTCTTTTGTTTGAACCTTATCTGTGAGAAGGATGTTTGCCTTTTTAACTTGGACATTGTATCAACAATTGTATATGAAATATGAAACGAAATAAATTTTAATGTCAATATTGGGAGAAAACTAAAAATTATATCGAATATTGAAATATCAAGTTTGGTTGTCATGATGGAATGTGCGATATTAATAAAGGTCTTGGTAAAGGTTGTAAAAAAGGTGTAAATGTTGAAATATTAGGATTTTAAGCAAGGTAAATTAAGTAATTGTGTTGTATGCAACTAAATAAAAGACCCAGAAGAAAAAAATTTCATAAAAAGCGATGTTAAGCAAAACGATACAGAATTTACAAAATATACAAAAAAAATCACAGTATGCATAAGATATATAAAAGAAAAGTCTTAAATACGAATATATCAAATAAAAGATCAATTATATTTTTGGGCTGCGAGTTATCAACTTCTTCATAAAAAATACCAGATATCTCCTATTTTCAAACACCTTTTAAGGAGATTAGCTCAAAATGATTGATAGTGCTATTAATAATGTGGCTATAAAAAATGGATTTGTTTCTATCAGAAAAAGTACGCATACGCAATACAGACCGAAAATTATTTATAATAAATAATAGGGGAGATTAGATAAACATTCAGGTATGTAAACTGTGATCGGCAGTTATCTCGAAAAGCAGTATTGTACAAATAATAGTATTTACAATGTATTACCTCAGTTAAGTGTAATAGTGTGCATAATTTACAAACTAAAGGGTTGTGCTAAATGTGCAAAATGCTGTTGTATATCAAAAATCCCGTTTGTGATTGTTTGAAATATAATTTCAAAAGAAAACACCATGATTTAGAGAGGAAGTGAAGACAAAATGTGAAGAAAAGAATAAAGCCTTTTTACAATACAGAACACAACAAACACAACAAGCTTATAGCCACTATAAACGAATGAGAAATGAAACGAATACTTTAGTTAGACAAATAAAAAGGGAACACTGACATAGATTCTCAAAACTGATGGAACACGACTTCTACGAAACACAAAAAGAAATATGGAGAATGATCAAAGGACAAAAAAAAGAGATGAACGAACTAATAAAAACGAAACACATTCAGAAGGAAACATACTTTCGATCCCTATTTGCTAAAGGTGACGATAATGAACCAGGAAGCATTAAGAAAATTAAAAAATAAACAATCACCAGGAGAGGACAGAATACCGAACGAACTCCTAAAGTAAGGAGGACCATATCTGACCAAACAACTATTGAAACTAATCCAAAAAATAATAGAACAAAACAGAATTCCTCAAGAATGGAGATCAAGCATCCTAATACCTCTCTCCAAAAATGGAGACAAATCGGGCCCAGAAAATTACAGAGGAATTAATTTATTAAATACAACACTAAAATTAACAACCAAAGTGATAACAAATAAACGGAATAAAATTATAACACTAGCAGAAGAACAACAAGGTTTTAGGTCTGGAAGATCAATGCACCGACACTATATTTATAATGAGGCAAGTGCAAGAGAAATCATTAGAATACAACAAACCGGCATATCTGTTTCGTGGACCTTAAGAAAGCATTTAACCAGGTCAAATTAAAGGACGTAATACACTTATTGAACGCAAGAGAGATACCTCTAGGAATAATCAAAACGATCGAAAATATCTACCAAAACAACACAATAAAAGTAAAATTAGAAGAAGAATTAACCGACCCTATTGAAGCTGTCAATGGGATAAGACAGGGAGATTCCCTGAGTCCTCTATTATTCAACCTGATTATGGATGAAATAATAAAAAAAGTAAGAACTAAAAAAGGATACCAAATGGGAGAAAAACAACTTAAAATTATTTGCCATGCAGACGACTCAATACTACTCTCTCAAAGTGAAGACGATTTACAACGTATGCTGCATCAATTTAATATAACCGCCAGCTAGAAGTACAGATATACGACGTAGATGCACGGTGGAGAACATCAAGAACTGGGTAAGAAATAGAAGAGTAGAATGGAACGATCATATAAGCTAAATGACAACAAATAGACGGCAAGAGACGGTTCCCCAATAGGAAGACGATCAGTAGGAAGACCACAAAAACGATGGAACGACAACTTACTGAAGGCACATTGAAAAACAGACAGTCATGCCTACATAAAAAGAAGAATAAGAAGACTTGTGTAGCCTCAGACAGCCGGCGTCGATGTGCAAATAATCCTATGTATTTAGGAGGGCCTGGCCGATTTGATTTTTATTCGTTTAAAGTGTGATTCATGAGAGATATCGAGGAATTAATAAGAAAGGAGTACCGTGGTAGTTTGCCAAGTTCTTTGTAAGTCTGTGTTAAATTTTTGACAAAATAAAATAAAAGGTGTCCGGATTCATTATGAAATATTCGAAAAATCAGTTTTCGTCTGCAAGTAATTGCGCAAAAAGGTCTTTGTACTCGAAAATTCAGCGTTCATAATGGCCATGTTTCACCTGCCGCTCAGAGTCAGACAATCTGAGTCAGAGAATATAAATCTGACTGATATAAATTATATAAATACGTGACGGCCTAGTCATTACGCCAATATGACAGGCGTTAATACATTGACTAGTTACAGACTTCTTAGTGAAAATGGAAATGTGTCTCCTCCTAGAATACTAGTGTGTCTGCTCCTAGACTACTAGTGTGTCTCCCCTTAGAATAGAAACTGCCAACGAATAAATACTTATCCAGTAGGAACCAGAAACACAAGAAATTAAAATGTATGTAAACATCTGAAGAGGTTAAGAGATGTATGTGTACATACATGAGATGTATGTGTGCAAAGCAGCCGGACCAGGGGATATACCCGGAGAATTGTTTAAGTACGGAACGAACAAATTATACGAACATCTTCGGCAACTATTTCAACAATGCATAAACACAAGCGAAATCCCCAAGCAATGGAAAACATCAATCTCGGTACTATACATAAAAAGGGCGACAAGAACAATTGTTAAAATTGCCGAGGAATAGCTGTAACCAGCTCTATAAGTAGAATATATAGGAACGTTGTAAATAATCGAATCGAGAAAGAATATTTAGATTCTAAAGCATGCAAACAAGCAGGATTTCATACGAGACGATCCACTATTGACCACATTTTTTCCCTAAGCCAAATAATAGAAAAAAAAAAGCACTGAATCAAGATATTCGTATGTTGTTGTCGACCTACGGAAAGCCTACAATGGCGTCCCACTGAAGAAGCTGTGGCAATCAATGGAAAGTACCAATATTAATATATTTGGAGGCATTTTGGGATCAATCGGACTCTAGCCAGAGTCCGTGAGAAGTATTATTGGGTTAATTGTCGGCAAGATGTGGAAGAATGTTGCAAACAATGTGACCCCTGTGCATCCAAGAAGGGACCCAAAATGAGAAAGTCTCATTTTGGGTCCTTTCAACAATACATCTCTGGGACTCCACGGGAACGAGTTGCTACTCACATTCTGGGACCATTTCCAGTAACAACATCAGGAAACAAGTATTTGATGGTTTCTATAGACTATTTTTCCAAATTGCCAGAAGTAGTTGCAGTACCCAACCAAGAAGCAATCACAGTTGGCGAGGCCCTGCTTGAGAACGGCGTTTTCCGACATGGGGTTCCACTTCTGCTTCATTCTGACCAGGGGCGCAACTTCGAATCGGAAGTTTGGAAAACCATGATGGCTTTGCTATGAATTAAGAAGACCAGAACAACACTGCTTCATCCTCGGTCCGATAGCATGGTAGAAAGAAATAACCGGACTATCAACAACTACCGGTTTGTACATAAAAACTAGAGAAATTGGAACAAACTGGTGCCTCTGTTTCTGCTAGCCTACCCACAATGTTATTGACTGGTCGAGAGATGAAGCTCCTACATGGTAATGTACCAGACGGAGAGGCGGGCCATGAAACACTCCCCGAGAATGTCAGCGACCTAAAGGATCGACTGGTTAAGGTCCACGATTTCGCCCGGAATAAGCTACAACTCAATAGTGACCGGATGAAGGTTAAATTCGATCAGAAATCCAATCCTGTTAGTTTCAAGGAAGGTGATGCAGTTTGGCTCTACCAACCAACCAGAAGGAAAGCTCTAAATATTTAGTTGCAAAGGTCCTAGGAGGGACCGTACCTGGTTAGTAAGAAGATAAACGACCTTGTATATAGAATGCAACTGACGCCACGAAGTAAACCGAAGGTCGTCCACCTGGAGAGACTGTGTCCTTATGAAAGGCAGAATTCTCCGACCTGATCCAGTTAGGTACTGTTTGAGGCGAACAGCCTGAAAGAATAGGCGATGTTATGAGTCACAACGTTCGAACTGCAGCCCTGTCGTGAGAGTAATTCAAGAAGCCGAATTAACCATTTTGTCAGCAAAGTTCTCGAACTTCTTTATCGTTATTTTTCTGGAATCTCGGTTAAAGCGCTGATTTGGCATCCGTTGCGGCGTCCTTTCGACAGTATAGACAGTAATTAGGCAAGTGTTTTTTTAATGTATTTAGAATAATTAATGACTTTAATCAGATATTTGTTATTTAGCGATTTTTTTTTGTAGTTTAAGTGATTTAAACAAACTTAATCTACGTGTACTTCACGTAATCCCTGAAGCCACAGAAAAATGTCACAATATACTGAGTATATATTACTTATTGTAATTATAATTAAATAAATTAATAAACTGTCAGTCCCATACGAAGTTCACGCTGTAAAATTTTCTTATACGATGACGCAAGCTCTATGGGTAAAGAATTTAAATCTGGTTCGCTAATATTGGAACGCTGCGTCGCTACACAACACTTGTGTCATAAGTAAGACGGCTCTAGAGAAATTTATAAACTAAAGAAAATCGTTAACGTCCATATAAACTGGTTTAACTGATTCACTCATATTATCTACTTAATAAAATATGTATGTATGTAAATAGCGATGTGTTAATAATACAGCTTGCAAGTGTCTTCTAAGAAATTGTGAAGAAGTGCATTTTGCTGAATTATTTTCTCCGGATCTAACAAGCGGTTCAAGGTTTAATGAAACATCGCTCGTGTTAAATCTCGTCTACCAGCTGCTACTTTGAAGATGACCGTAGAAATAAATAACTTAAGTGTGCACCATTTCCGGTACCTAATTTATTCAGAAACTAGTATCTCGCACGCGCGCACAATAGTAATCCCGGTCGGAATGGGCGTCCATACCAGTAAATAACAATCGGACATCCATCCTTGAGATACAAGGATAAGCCAGAGACGAATTTTTCCAGCCCCAATGATCCCCAGATACCGCACCCCTCCACGTATTGTTATACCGTAAGGGGACCACTATCATCTTAATTGCGTGTCATGTGAAAGTCCTGGGAAATGAGACATTCACATGACGTCTTCAAGAAAAGCACCAGTACAGGGTGAGGCGCTATAGTCCTGTTGTCTGTCGTCGTTGTGTTCTGACTCGGATATTTCCTACTCGACTAATTTTTTTGTTAGCAGTATTTTTTTGTGGCACATGCCGTTTTTATTATTCTAGTGTTTTTAATTTTTTTGGTCATTTATTATAAGTTTTTATAATTTTTTTTTAGGGAACGACTAAATACTATCAACTGCAGTACGAGAAGGGGCTGGGTCTTCTGCGATTTCGGTTGTTGTTTTGGTCTTCTGTGCATCCATCGGTGAAAGACATCATACTCTCTGAAGAGGAAGCATTCAGCCATGTAAATAGGTACGTTTGCTTCCCTCCCATGCGAGAGATGCATTTGTCAGTATAGGTAGTATGATGCTTTTTATCAATCTGGTATTGGTTTTGAAGGTAAATTTGCTTGACCCTTGAAAATTAGACCCTTGATATTCGCTTGGGTGACTGCTGCTTTGTGGACTTTAGCTATTTTGCTTCATCTCCCCATTCTATGGGTTTTTAAACACTTCTAATTGGTCTTTTCGTGTTCCTTTCCTCTTCTTAAACATAATTGCTTGGGTCTTCTCTGGGTTTACAGCTATTTTCCATTGTATGAACCAGTCTTCAAGTGCTTTCAGGGCAGTTTGTAGGTGGTTCCTGTGTCAGCCCGCTAAGGATGTGTCATCAGCATAAAGTTCTCGCAATAACTGCGATTGTAATGGTTATATAGTGGAGGTGACAATACTGACAACCTGCTTCCGTCTCCGGTGTCCCGTGCTCTTATAGAACTTGTCGATAGACGTTATAAATCCTAAATATTAAGAAAACATTGAGTGTTCTATGGTATACCCATGTTTCCACAAATTATTTTCCACTTACTTAGCACATAAATACGTATAACTTACTTGTCCTCTTTAACAAAAGTTTTGTTGTCATGTTATCTGATTTATCAAAAATAAATGGGGAGTTCATGTTCCTCTATTCGAAGCATACATTCAAAATGTACAAATATTCATATAGTTTTTGTCTGTATTTCCGTTAAAACTAAGGTTATAGGTTCATTAAATATACAGTTCATTAAAAATTTTCCCATAGGATCATCTTAACGTAAGACGATATTGCTCGACCTTGTATATTATAATAAGCCGTGTAGAGAATATTGTTTTTCAGTATACTGTGACACTTGCTTAATATTATTATCAATAATTTTTATTAAAATAATATTTTGTGTAAAACCAGTAAAACAAGAGGATAATGTGAAAATTGAAAGATACCCCATGTGTCCGGTATTATATAGATTATTTTGAATACACTTTCAATCATGTTTTAAAGAATATGTTATTATTAATTATCAATTGCCAATCACTGCCTCATATATAAGTAGCTATAGTGGAGGCTAAGTATAACCTAAATCCAAATTTCCATGCAAATAAGTGGAGACAAGGTATTCAATGACATTGTTTTAATTATAACTAATATAGGGGTTAAACTGTGATAAAATCTTAAATTATGTAGTTTACTGTTAATTGACAGTCATTTAATTCATTAAAAGATGAGTTGTATTAATTACCCGCTTTAATTTACAATTATACGATTTTTTTCTAATAGGGGTAGTTTTCATCCAAAAAAAAAAAAAAAAAAAAAAAAATAAAAAACAACCAATGGTACAAGTTCAAAAGTGAAGTGGAGGGTAAGTAGAACCTAAATCCAAATTTTCATGCAATTCGGTGGTGACACGGAAAATTACAGGGTATTTCACGTTCATTGAGATGGAAATCTAGCTCAACTAGCTTTTATTGTGGAAGATAATATTCATCTTTTGTATTTGTCATTACATAATATAATTAGCAGCGTTTTGTGAAGATTACTCTATGCTCTTTTTGAAACGAGTCACAAATTTGATTGCAATTAAAATATGTTGTGTTAATGACAGAATAATCTATAACTTAAATGACAAATAAACTATAATTTAACGAGTTTTAACATATTGCTACTGTATAAAATATGTCTTGTGTAAAAAAGATGGTACCTACTGTAAGTAGGTTCAGTAAGATTGTCGGAACACGTATTTTTTTATCTATTTGTCTATTGTGAATTGACACGTTGGCAAGAGTCGTTTGTAAACAGCGAATTTCTGTGGATACATTCAAAAAGGACATTCAATTCAAATAAGTAATATTATTTGGTTAAGTTTTAATTTTTTCATTTTGGCTGGAACAGGGGTGAGAAATCTAATGCGCAATCTTAATTTGAACCCCCATGCTTTGAGTACCGATAAGAATTGACGGCATAGTTTCTAAAGTTGTTATTACATATTGTAGTACTGTTTGTGATTAATGTTCGTGTTAAATGACTTATTAAAAATCTCCCATGGGCTTGTAGTCTATAAGCAAATGATATATTCCCCAATTGAGATGATCAAAGAAAAATTGAAACTCATGCATTGATTTCTCTATAAAGCTAACGAAAAAAAAGTTTTAAAAACAATTGCCAAAAAATTATGGAATTTACAAGTTTATTTAATACAAATTTATGACGTCTGCCCAAGATTTTTGTCATAAAAACGAAAAAATATAATTATCCACACCATAATGTGACGATTATAGCAAATACATCTTCCATTGGGTTTAGTAATAGTTATGGATAGCGCTTCATATCTTAAAATACAGCTAACTATATACAAAAAGCCAGTGACATTCAAAAAACCATTTATATACATGCAATGTACGGTGGCTCACGATATAACCAAAAATACAGGCACGAATTCGTTTGCTTTCTACACACTACTGAGTTTTTAGCTGAATTGAATTCAGACAAGAAAGTAAAAAATCCCCGATGGCACTCACACATTAACTGAAAAAGAAGTCTGGATAAAATCAGGAGGTAGAGCAAAACTTGGCAATATATTATACGTGCAAGCAGAAAATGGAAATCCAACACCTTCATTAAAATTAAAAATCACTTACTATAGTGAAATAACTATAAGGAATACAGTAAGCCTTTCAAACGCATTGCTTGTGCCTAGTATAACAGTAAGACAGCCTTATAAATTATGACCTTGCGATCTAAGTCCTTTCTGAAGTATTTTTGAGACTTGCTAGCCCTACTTTCACCGGGTTTAATTATCTAGTAAAAAGATTTTAAAACTCAATGATGGTAAATATTGTTTGCCGTCATCTTCCTCCGTATTACTCAGTGACCAGTTAAAACCACGATATACCAATACTGAAGTGGTCAACGGTGACTAGTTCAGCCGACGCGCGACCGCAAACCACAATTCGGAATCGTGATTCATGCAGATACAGAATTCGATGCGGTTTCCTTCACGGACCTCTGAAAGAAATTAAATCGGATGAATCAAAAGCTTTGAAATATGAATTTGACAAACGGGTCGTTCTGAGGAAGATGCAGGAATACAAAGATTTATAGGGTTGTTTCATAAATAGAATTAATCTAACCTACCAAATTTGTGCATATATTTATCAGCTTTTACTATGACTAGATTATAATCAAACTTACAGTAAAAAACTTCAAAAAATTTATTAAAAAAATAAATAAATTTGCCTGGTTTTTCGATCTTATCAACTAAAATATAAATATAACGGCATTGGCCGCACGAAAAATGGATGAAAAGATGTACAAAAAGATGAAATTGTATTCATGAAAACTCTTCGAAAGGCCGAAAAACGTATTTACGGATGTCTTTCATCTTTTACACACTGTTATTTTTGTACGAGCTATGCCGTTATCTTCATGCTTATAGTCGATACTGTCTCCTTTGAAGCTCCTGGTTCCTTTTTTTTTCAGAGATACATATTTACAGCTGTCTAAATTTGTATACATTTCATCATCCATGTTTTGAACCAGCTATGACGTTAGTATAATTAACAAATTATTACTGCTCGTTTTACGATATAGTAGACCTTGATTATTAGACATGGTCCGGCCCTGAATTATGTTAAACCACTGTTATAGCAACAAATAACCGTTCAGATTAACCATTAGGTTAATAAGCAACACATTTCTTTATATTCGAGTACATAACTAGTAAACAATTGACTGCCTTCTACGAATAAATTAGAAGAAATGCCGGTGTTCAAGTTCAAGGAACAGTGGTTCGGGACATAATTATAGCGAGTTTAAAATTGATAATGACGTATAAGGAGTATACAAATACACAAATTTCTTTCTGTGAAATTCAGTACACTTCCGGACACTTTGACCTATACATTACAAGAATCTTCGTCTTGGATTTAGGTAGTGTATGATATAAGTCTCAGCCTTACGAACAATTAAATGCAGGCGTGTTTTAGTTTAATTTATATTTTCTCTAGTGCCAGGACTGAAAGAAAATTAAGACTTTCTTGGACGATTCGACAAAAAAGAGCGCTATGAAAATTGAAAGTAATAACTTCTGTCGAAACTACGCTGAAGTTTAACATGATTGAGGTCATTGTGACCTAGTTTGATCAGATATTGACTCCGCTATTTTAATTTGTAGACCCAGAAGAATCACTCATTTGAGTGCTCTTCTTGGTAAACTCTTCTTCATTCTATCTCCCTGTCTACTTTATTCCCACCAGTTGGGATGAAAGTTGGTGACAGTGCGCTAATATCGTTGCAAGGCTATAATCCCCGAGTTCGCTCTCTGGGTCATTGCTTAGGCAACACTTTTCTCCCTGTATCATGCATCTCCTAGGCATGATGGTGCGCCACGCATTTGTAGCATGTTCGTTAGTTTAGTACGTGTTTTCAAGTCGCGCACACGGCACACCACGATCCACCTTCTGTCAGTTTTTCAATGAAGGTTTTGATGGTTCGCATTACATAATTGGACGAGATCGGTTTGTTGGTTCTGGCGCGTCATGGAGTGGTTAGGAGAAAATATTATAAAACTTATTGATGCTTACTGTGGGAAATCCCTATTGTGGGATCCTCAACCTCTATATAAAGACCATCAAGTTCATCATAAGCTTGGAACCATTTCGTGTTTTAAACAGGATAGTATGCCACCAACGTCGTTGTTTTGTACAAACTTGCCATTTGCAATTACCAAGAAAGCACCACTCATCGCAGAAATGGCGTAAGTTTTATCGCGCGACAAAGACATGATTATCTACAATTACTAAATGTTCGTAAGTTTTCTTTGCATCGCAGAAGGTTCGTCAAAATAAAGTTGTGGTGCTGCTGTCTGATGATGGTGTATGTATTCAATCAATAAATCTAGATAATGATATATCTGTTGCGTTGTATCTATGTCACGTTCTCAGTTGATCCGTGGTTGTTTATTTGGTTATACCTTATTCAAACTTAGCCTATTCAGGGTGTTTCAAGATGTTTTTAACAGAGTATAATTCAGGAAGTAATGATTATTTTTATTTTAAAATTGGGACTTGTCAATTGAATATCGATTGATGTATGAATGAGATCTGTGACGTCATCACGGGCGTGTAACGTCATTACAATGGAAAAAATTTAATGGATCAGGGGGTGAAGGTTAGGTCAGATGAAGGGGTTTTTATCCCAAATTCAACGGTGTACCACAATGAGGGTATTAACCAAAAAAAATCTATTATATCTTGGTTATATATTCCTCAACACAAGCGCCAAACCGTCTAAGCAGTTCATGTGTATATGCCGCATGTATCATCTCTGAAGTAAAATCAGGGTACACACTTGTCTAATTTTAGTTTTTAAATCGTATTAAGGTTCTTCGTTTAAACGATTCTTTTTAAATAGTCCTATACAAATCTAAGGGTGATAGCACAGGCGATCTTGGAGGGCATCGGACGGGTCCGTTAGTTCCGATCCATCTATTTGAAAATTTGAGATTAATGTAATCGATTACAATACTCCTGTTATGTGGGGGTGCGCCGCCTTGTTGCCAGACCATAACTCCTCTTTCGCGTAATGGAATATTCTCTAGTAACAAAGGTATTTCATTTTTCAGTCAATTTTGATATCTCTGGCCATTTAAATATTCATCAAAAACATATGGACCTATTACATAGTTTTAACCAGTGCGGAGTTTTCACTGACCAATAATGTGAGTTACATGTTAATGTGAGTTATGGCGGTTTACAATTCCATTATTATGGAAACGAGCTTCATCACTCCTCAAAATTGTATTAAAAAGTCATGAGTGTTTTGCATCATCACTTGTATTATGGTGATAAAGGTTAGTCTTCGATCTAAATCGGTGGGTAGCAATTCATGAACCAAACACAGTTTAACTTAATGGTAATAGAGGTTTTTTTAAAGTTCAAAGACACTCTAGTTTCTGCAGCAATAAAATAATATATAAATATTATTTTATTGCTTATTATTAGTATTTGAATAATAAATTCACATAAAAATATTCATTACGCCCCGAATTATAGACTGAAAAACATCTTGTAAAACCCTGTATATTAATAGGATGCTCCCTATTCACCATTAGGACGCGCTATGTCGGGGATGAGAATTTACCTAGCCAGTTTCTCCCACGTGGAGCACTAGAGAGCTCAGTTCAGGGCTCCCCTCAAAATATCAGAACGACACGGCACTGATAATCGCCGATATGAATGAATCGCGAAATCCGTCTACCTTGATAATATAATTTATATTATTTAAAGATATGAAATGTCTAAGCATAAGCATATGTAGGAAAGCTGTGTCATATATATTATTAGGTGAGAAAACCCTTCATTTTAAATTTAGTGATTATCTTATCGACCTGTGATGGGTACACACTGTTGACACAACTCAAAATGCTTCGATTTCATAAATAAATACGAAATTCATACAAACACAACACAAAATATGACGAATAAAAAGTCTAGGACGGAAAATAAAAGTAGGGGGGTGGATAACTATACACCGAAAATAAAAGGTTGCATAGGTTAGTAACAAATCAAAATACTACCGAAGTGAAAACAAACCAAAAACTTTATTAATATCGGGGGAAACTAGTTTCGAAAACAATAGTGATATATAGACACGATATTGCCGGAAATTGTTATTTGCAACAACAAGAAGAATTTAAACGGTTAACTGACGATATTAAGTTGCTGCCTACGAGGGTTTTTATTTTAAATTTGGGATGTGACAACATTGTAGTTATCAAATGATTAACATTATACAAATTCGTAAAGTTTGACTTTTGAGCTAAGTGACATACGGATGAATGAATAATAGTAGTAAATAGACAAGGTGAAACAAAAGCTTACGGCACAATGGCATTGCTGAATTTAAACGCGAACTACTTAGTAAACAAAACAATGCGTAAAAATAAATGCATTGAAACAAGAAATTCACGATTATTCGATTTTTACAATACAGCATTTTTTAAATCTTGATTACCAAAAGAAATTAGTTAACATTTTCAAGGACTGTTCTTAATTCATTAATTACGCGAATATAACAAAATTTACAGCTGCTGACTTTGACATAAATTCTCAGGAATGCGTGTGCCTCTTATTTAGTTCTCACATAGCAAACAATACATCTCGTGTTCATTCATTGAGATCTAAACATTTCTGGGAGGTGAAATTAATTGGTTACTAGTCTGTACTGTGAAAATTCGCCTTTCTGGAGTGAAACCACATGAGTCAGACAGGAGTAATCAACCATAGAACAGTTCGTGATTATTCTCAAGGTTTTTACTTCACACGAACAGTCACAAAAATATACATAGTGCAAAAAATAACCTATTGCAGGAATACGAGTTTTATTGTAAATTAATCTTTCGTCTAGCCTAACAGTTCCTTGCTTTTTTGTAGAAGCTACACATAAATGTAGAGAAACTCATCACAATAATCCAGCCCGATGTTGCGTCCACTGCTGGACATAGGCCTCCATAAAATTACTCCATTTGGTTATCATCATGCAGAGACTAATTAACTTTTGTATTTCAGGTGCCGAAAGAGGATGTTGTAATGGCTACAGTTAAAAGACAGCGAAGTACATTAAAAATCGTTCCGTATTCATCACGAAGTGACAGTGATTTTTCTTCTGATGACATAGATATAGACCCCTGTTTCAGACCACCAAATTCACCTCTTTCTCCGACACCAGATATCTCCGATTTATCAGACTCAGCTGAAGCTACGGAAATGAATACCAAAAAATATACATTAACAAGAAGGCGAAAACGAAATGAAAAGAACTGGAAAGTAAACATTACTAAAGAGAAACGTTCCAAATGTGAGCCATATTATAACAATGCAATGGGTCCCAAATTTGTTGATTGTACAAATTGCAGATATAAATGCTTATTAAATTTTAATGAAGAGGATAGGAAGACATTGTGTCAATCATATTGGTCTTTCAACGATTTTAAGAGGCAAAAAGATTTTTTAATAAAAAATGTTACACCAATTAAACCAAAACGTTTAAAAAATAATGTTAACAACAGAACTGTTTTAAGATTGTACTTCCTTGAAAGTCCCTTGGGACGGCACAGAGTATGTGCCAAATTTTTTGAGAGAACTCTTTACATTTCTAATGGTCCCATAAACACGGCCTTACAAGGAACCAATTCAGCAGGTTGTTTTTTGAGTGAAGATAAAAGGGGTCGCAAAATCCCTGCAAACGCTATTAATAGAGAGTCTATCCAGTTGGTAAAAAACATATTGAGTCATTCCCTGCTGTAGAGTCGCATTATACAAGGGCTACCAGTAAAAGACTGTATTTAGACTCTAAATTATCAATTAAAAAAATGTACAATCCCTATCTCGAAAGTCTAGCTAAAAATCAAAAGCCAGTCAGCTATTGGAAATACAGGCAAATTTTTGGGCAATGACTATAATTACTCTTTTTTCATTCCTAAAAAGGATCAATGTGCAGCATGCAGTAAATATAACATGGCAGATGCAACAAAAAAACAAGATTTAGAACTAGAATATTCAATGCACATAATAAGGAAGAAAAAAATACAGACAAAAAGTTATCTCAAAATGATAAGACATTTAAAACAGCAACATTAGACCTTCAAAGTGTACTGCAACTACCTCACTCCCCAGTATCTCCTTTTTACTACTCTCGAAAATTGTGTGTATACAATTTAACCATT
Organism: Diabrotica undecimpunctata; assembly: GCF_040954645.1. Classification (NCBI taxonomy): domain Eukaryota; kingdom Metazoa; phylum Arthropoda; class Insecta; order Coleoptera; family Chrysomelidae; genus Diabrotica; species Diabrotica undecimpunctata. The sequence continues at coordinate 59,284,112 of NC_092812.1, forward strand.
TATGAGGGATATGGTTAGCACACATCTTGCTACTGCTGGAATGAAGTTAATGGAAAGCATGGCAGCAACGAAATTGGATCTATTCTGTTAAAGTATATTACAAACACTTGTGGAGGTCTACCTGGCCTGTCGGCTATACGACCGTTAACGAATCCACTGCCCCTACGAGTTCAACACCAAAGTGAAGGTGCCATGCCACGTATGCAAGAAACGTTTCATGGGGCTCCACCTTCCCCGTAGTACCTGTGTTGCGATTACCTCACCTACCCGTTATCCCACCCACGGGCGGATAGGCGAAGCAGGCAGAGGAATTTCCACCTCGCACGTAGACAGGTCGCCGCCGAGGATCTACTGACACTAGGCCAGGAGAGGTATGTACGGGCCCAGCTCGTTCAACCTCGCCAGGCTCTTTTGGAATGAGAGTAGAGTGGTCCCACGAGAGTCTCGTCTCGGATACTAGGAATGTAGACCGGTGACCGTGTCGCCTAAGCGACCGTGTGCGTTTCTACAAACCCGACACCTCAGGCGACGGCTCTCCACCTCTCGATTCCTACCCTTTAATCGCCTCTTACGACAGGCAGGGTGTGCATATTACTCACTTGAAATGCATAGAACAGAAATTTTTGGAGTCAGGACATAGTTATATGAAGTGCGACTCTATGCATTCGGCGATAGAGTATTCTAAAAAAAAAACCGAACAGCTTTTATCATGAACGATTGGCTGGAAATATTTAGGTTAGCACGGCAGAAAAGATTACAGAAGGAGCCATATGCAGTACGACAACTGAAATATACAGATTTCTATGATCTAAATAATTTGGCACGAACAATAATAAAAAATAGAACGAAAGATGAAGACAGTATCCTGGCTAAAAATTAAATGCTTGAAATTTGTAAAAGAACACGCCGATATGATTTTTTTTAGATATGACCATTCATCGCCGTATAAAAAATTAATTATTTCTTGTGATCCAGGAAGGAGTATTCGGGATATTTCAGAAATAAGGTTAACATCTATAGCGATTTACTCTCAATTTCAACTTTGAAGAAATGAGACCTAGTCAAACTTTGCAACGAAAATCTCACACCAGATGAAGTTCATGCTAATTATAAAAATCTACCAACAAGTACCTCTACAAATAACAACCTGCCAGAACCCAATTTTTATGAGGAATTAGAAGATTCAGCATCAATTCATCCTTAAAATAAGTTTTTTTGTTATATTTTGTTTTGTTGTGTTCAATTTTACAGGAATTTATTATAATTTATAATAATAAACGAAATAATAACATTTTTCATTACTTCTTATCTAGTTACTTTATCCCTAAGTACCAATCAGGAATATGATAGTTTGAGGTAAAATTCATAAGCACATTTAGCTTAATAATTTTAAAATTATTGTAAGTAAAGTAACACCTAACCTCCATAAATAATATCACTACTATTTAGAGTAATCATAAATAAAATTATAAAGCAAAAAACGAATAAAATGTTGAATATCTGTGTTGTACTTATTTTGCAGTTAGTGAGTTTTACCTACGATAATACTTCTTTCAGATATTCGAAGTGATTTATCATGCAGCATATTTCTTTTAATTTCTGGATTTGGGTTTCCCGTATTTTTGTTTGATTCAAATTCAATTGAATGAATAAAATAAGAATGACACTGAAATAAAGTACAGCAATATTTTTACTTATTATAAACAATATCTAAAAATGGAAAACGTGAAAAACGTAAAGAAAATGCTGAGACAATGACTAAAATTGACAATATTTTTACTATGAGCATTTTAAGGATTTTGTAGGTTCGTAACTTTCACCACAAAAACTCGTTTCAGTGAAATTTTTAAGTAACAAACTCGCTACTGTTAACACATTCCACATAAATGATTTATATAAATAACTACTACGTAAAGTAACTATGAATCATTGGTTCTGCCAATTATATTTTAATACGTAGGAAATTTCCTTATGTATATGGTTCATATATGGAATATATATTATTTCGTGTATTATAAAATAAAAATGGTGTATAAACACTTTTTTGTAATAGATATATTTAAATTTAAGTGTTAATTTTGTTTTTCCTGAGATATATTTGGATTTTATTTGCTCGCAATGCTCCATACTTTCCTTTTGCTATTCTTGCCTTTACTTTTCGTTCCTCATGTCCCTTTTCATCTATTTTTACACTCAGGTAAGTAAATTCTGAAACTCTTAGATGCATATACACATGCATAATTTTTTTTATCTACTTCTAATGTGAAATCGTCTTCTTTTTCTTTATATGTTTCTCTCATTTTCATGTATTTCGTATGTTCCTTATTTATTACAAGCCCAACTTTTTTTTGTCCCTTTTATTATATTATTCATTAATATTTTTAGATTTTAATTCAATTACGATTGATTAATTTTGATTTAGGAAATATAGTTCTCTCCTAATTTGTAGTAATTTGATTGACAGTTCCATCTTATTTCAGTGGTTTTCAATGTCAGTTCGGCCAAAAAGAGTGAAACGGACTTATATATTTACTCATTGACTGGACATGTTGTATTCTGGCACAATTTACCAGTCTAATACTTGACGTATGGATCTTTAATACGCAACTAACGAATAGTCCATTACTATAATTAGCGATAATCATAAATAGGCCATTTAATTTTAAACAGATACTTCCTCAGTTTTATGCAAGATGAAATAATGAGACTTCTATAAGTTGTCAAGTGTGTTAGGAAAACATAACAGACCTCCAAATCTAGCAATTCGTTATAATTATTATGGAATAATAATTAATTAAAAGATAATATAAAGAGGGAACGGTTGAATAAAAAAACAAACCATTTTTTATTACAGGCTGATGTCCGATCTCTCTAGTTTACGCCATGTCTTCTTCTTCTTCTCCGTGCGACTAGGATTACTCCTGTTTGTCTGCCTCTTATTCTGTTTCAGTCGTTGTTGACTGTACATTATCTTTCCACCTTTTTGACGGCCTTTCAACGGGTCTTCTGCTATACAGCTTGTTGTTTTTACAGATGTTCGCTAATCTATCTCGTCCCATTCGGTTTACATGTTCGTTCCAGTTTTTATCCACCTGTAAATATGTTGAATTTTGTATTGTTCGCGTATACTTCTGTTGGTTTGTCTGTCTCTTAATGATATGCCCGCTACTGATCTTAATACTTTCATTTCGATATTGTTGATTTGTTGTTTCGTCTTTCTTGTATCGGTCCTTGTCTCCGCTGCATATGTTAGGATTGGTCTTACTGTTGTCTTGTATACTTTCATTTTGCTTTTCGTGGTCATTTGTTTCTCCATATGGTTTCCCGGAGGCAACCACTTACTCTTGCCGCTTTTGATGCTTGCCTTGTGGTCTCTGTTCCCTGTTGTGATCCTTGTCACTAGTGATCTCTACTCCTAGGTAATTGAATTCCATTACTTGTTCTACAATTTTGCCATGTCTTCCTTTTTTCTAAACATTTCAATATTGTTCGGAATGTATTCTTCAAGTAGTAAGTCTTCTGTGTGGATTATAGGTTTCACATGTAGATGTTGGCTTCAATGGAGATATAGGTCCATTATGGTAGCAGCTAAGACTATAGCTTGGGTGCACACCACGTGATTAATTGGGGTGTTCCACCAAAAAGAGGATAAGACAAAGTCTAATATATAGAGAAAAACTACAAGAAATTGTAATAAAATGATTATTAGAAAAAAAAAACATTTTACGTTTATACCGTTTATAATGTTTTTTATTTTGTATTGTAAGAATGATGTAAAGTATAAATTTCGAACTGTTTCTACCAAACGGCACAATGTGACTGCTGTTACTTGCCCATTAAATTCAAATTTTACAAAATATATATTTATATAAAATAACATTTCATTCATTGGAATTGTTGACGTTTATATATAAACTGGTTATTTGTACCTGTTTTTTTATTATATTAAACAATGATTCATATCAATGGAAACCTTTATAAATACATCTGACACAATAAACTCGTATCTACTTAATTTCGATAAAATTCACAAATAAAACGTAAGTATTTGCTTACGATTTAAAAAATTACCTAGCGGGAACTTTGCCATTGTTTTCTAAACCGAACAAAATAATAAAAAACAAAACATATTACAGACAAAGAAACATCTCAATTCTTTTTTAATTTAATGAATACTATTAGGCATGGAGGAGACACAAGCAATTCTCTCTCTCTCTCTCTCTGGCAAAAAATCTGGACAATCTTAGCAGTTATACGAACTGCCTAAGATCAAGATACACACCAGACCACTGGAATACAGCAAACATAATTCTCATTCATAAGAAAGGTAGCAAAGAGGATATCAAAAACTACAAACCGGGCGCCGGCAGCGGGATGCAAATGCACACCCTGTCCGGAAAGACGCAATATCTCCAAAGTTCTTGACAACAACCTTGGAAAATATATTCAGCAAAATGAACTGGCATAACAAAAGCCTATCCATTGATAAAGAATGCCTCAAAGATGCGATTAATACGAAAAAAAGCATTATGTTACAGAAGAAGTTTTATTTATTGTATTATTACTAAATATTTATTATCTTAGTCATATTATTAGACAAACGACTAAACAAATTATAAGGATCTGCAAAAATATCAACAAATACAAAGTCTAGGTATGACAGACAGATTTCAAAATATTTATTGTATTTACGTGTAATAAAAATGATTATTACTAAAGTTGTAATTTCTCGATGCATTTCCCAACGGAATTCCCTCAAGATGAAAATCTAAACACTGTATATAGTTTTCCAATACGGTGACTCAATCGTACTCAGAACGTAGCTGTGAGTCATCGATATCTAGACCTTACCCACACCACGGTATGAGAGATTGGGGTTTTCCTGGCATGTTTTCACTTTCATTGGGATTCTGAAATAGGGAGATAACGAACTTCCGCTACGAAACCTTATTAAATAATGATCAATTTAGCACTGTACAGGGCAGTTCACGTGACTCACTGTCTTTATAATAAATCAGACAGATGTGGGGCTGAAGCTACTTCACTGATATGCTAGAAACGACAAATTGTATTGACATTGGTATATTATTCCTCGAAAGATACCGTTTAGTTCACGACAACGAAATGTTTGTTTTATTAATATTTCTATGACTAAAACGATTTTTTTATGCAAAACATGTTTTATTTCAGGAATTGAATACTTTTTGATTAGCAAAAGATTACCCAAGATTGGGGTAGATAGGGAAATCGGCGGGAACTATTGCCATGACCTACATATTTTAAAAAATTATCATAATATATATATATATATATATATATATATATATATATATATATATATATATATATATATATATACAGTGGTGTTAAAAAGTCCTGCATCACCTAAGCGCCTTATAGTGTTTGAGGTTTAACAAAAATTTTTTGTATATTTTCGCTAATTCATTTAAGTTTGTGCTTGTAATTAGCATTATCGGTATACTTACTAATGTTTTTTTAATTACTAGCTCAAAATTCTACAGAAATCATTAAAATAATCTGATTGAAGGGCTTTTCCATAATCCGAGAAAATTATGAGGTGATTATTAAGTCGTTAAACTACTGTTAAATTGAATCTTAATGACAAATTTGTCACATATTTTGACTATATAAACACTGTAGTTACCCTAACACATTTGTTCGCTCTTTGATTTTTGATAAAAAAGTCAAAATATCATCCCAGATCAAACAAACTAAATTATCGTTTTGAAATTATTTTTCACCATAAAAACGAGAAATCTAGTCGCGAAATAGATTCTGCAGTAAACTGTAATCAATCTACAGTAATTAGAGTCATTAAGAAGTATGCTGAACAAGGAAAAATGGACGACAGACCGCGTAGTGGCTGACCAAAGAAAACTTCTGTCCGAGATGACGCTGTGTTAAGAAGAATAAGTCTGGCAGATAGAAGCCCGAATTCCACCCAATTGACGAAGCTGTAGTCTGAATCTACAGGTGTAAGCGTGTGCACTTCCACTGTGAGAAAAAGACTGCTTAGTTTTGGACTTAGAGGATGTAAGGCAACAAAGATTGCACCGTTTGAAATGGGCCAAGGAACATCGAATCTGGACAGCAGAGCAGTGGCAGAGTGTACTGTTTAGCGATGAATCCACTTTCAATATTAATAATCATGCTGGAAATGCCTACGTTAGAAGATTTTCTGGTGAAGAATTTTCTCCAAAATGTGTTCTTCCCACGATTAAACATCCAACCTCCGTTATGATATGGGGTTGCATGTCCGCTCGAGGAGTTGGTCGCCTACACGTTGTCTCTGGGATGATGAATGCTACCAAATACATTGAGGTATTACAGAATAAGATGCTGCGTAGTGGAAAACACCTGTTTGGCGAAGAAAAATTTATTTTTCATTATGATAATGCTCCTTGCTATAGAGCAAAATTGGTTAAAGCTTGGATGGAGAGTAATGAAATTGATAGGATGGACTGGCCAGCGCAATCCCCGGACCTCAATCCCATCGAGAATTTGTGGCAAATGATATCAAACATCATTTCCAAAAGCAAACCTACAAATAAAACGAAATTAATCGAATCTCTAATCCACGCTTGGCATCACTATATTTCTATAATTTTTGTAATATTGAATAAAAAATTTTCCGAATTACATTTCCGTTTTATTAATCAAAATTTTTGTTGTAAGTATTTCCATTTTATAATATTGTGTTTAAGTGCTTGTTTGGTGTAGATAGTAAATGGTTAAAAAATATTTAAGGTAAATGCCTTAAACTTCTATTTTCATGTATTTGGTAAGGTGATGCAGGACTTTTTAACACCACTGTATATATACAAAGATTAGGAATAATGTATGCAAAACTAGCAACGAGAATAAAAAGGCAAATAGGTAAAAAAAAATGTGGAAGGCAACCGTAAATACGTATTTCTGACTATTTGGTCGTCATCAGTACGGTGCAGCCAAGTTAAAATGGGAGAATAACTTGGAAAAGAATCACTACAGACGCAACGCAACCATTTTGTGGCAATAATGTTAGTAGACTCTCCGTTTTCAACTAACATACACGGAGGAAGCTACAGCTACAAGAGGAAAGGAACGCCAGAATGTTTTATAATAATAAAAAAAAGTTAATTAAGATAGTAAGGAGTAATGAGAATAAAAAAGGAAAATTTTCCTTCCATTTGTGTCTATTCTGTGCAAGTGCCCTAACCAACCAAGTTGATTCTTTTCTATAAACTGCATTATTGGTTCAATATTCAGTTTTTCTCACTTATATATTCGTGAAACACCTTTTACTGTTCTCATATATTTTCATTTCAGCCCCTTGCATCCACGTTTAACCTTTGCCACATTGACACGTTATCAGCAAATAGTTTTTGACATATGAACTGAAAACTGTTTGTTTTGGATACATATTTGGGTTTACTTTGTTCAATATGTTAAAAAGTTACTGTTGGGTAAAATTTTATAAGCTACTAAACAATAATAAAAATTTATAATTCGTATTAGGCAGGCCATATAACCTTTAAAATCGATTTTTGTTTTAATATATAATACAACCGAATATGTGTGTATAGTGAAAACGAACCTGTGTGTGCCCTTAAATGAGAAATGAAATCTGATAGGGAATTGAAGGTTTTCTTACAAAGGGGAACTGTTCTCAAATATCATTAATTTTATTTTGTGTATGATTCAATGGCTTAGAGGCATTCAACGTGTCGTTCGGCTTTCTATTTATAGAAAGAAATGGACCCTCATTGCTTGTAGAAAAATGACACTTTATTTTACACAATTTTTAGAGCTAAAAATCATGAATAGTGGTAGACATGGTAAGAAAATAATAAAAAACGAAATTTATTTAATTTCACTAGACTATCTATTCAGATAGACAACACAAGGACGCACAGACCGACAAAAACTATAAAGAAATTGTGCATTGAATCTGTTAAGTGCGTAGGCGCAAAATTGCGGGCCAATGCTTTTTAAATGCATTCATTTTTTTCGAATCCTGAGAAAACTGATAAGTATTTTTGATAAATTTAAACGCAGAAGGAAAGAATACATTATTACTGACGGCCGAAAGTCCCTGAAAGCTTCTATAATGTTTATTTTAATAAGTTACAGGAGTGAAAAAGAAGAGAAAATTTAGTGTGCTTTGTAATTTCAAATATCTCATTAAAAAAAACTTTTTATTTATTCTAAGGGACTATCAGCCCTTGGTAATAATATAATCTTTCATTCTGCGTTTAAATTTTTCAAAAATATTTGTTAGGTTTTTTTCAGGATTCGAAAAAAATTAACGCATTTAAAAAGCATTGGCCCGAAACATTGCGCCTACGCTCTTAAATTTCCCCACACCATTTTTCCTTAAGACAAGTTTATTTTCGAACCAATTTTCCTTATTTTTTATAACTTTTTTTCTGCTATATATCTATACTAATATGATCTGTATTGTTTTCAGATTCTCCTGACAATTTCATTTGCATTAAAGTCTGGGGATATGCAAGCGAATTCAAAATTGTCATGATTCGAAAAATCCAATCAAAATGATAATACGTAATCTAAAAGCGCCTTAGTACGTGTCGAATGTCAACAATCAGGACCTGGCGGTTTTAATCATCAAAGAAGTGATCAAACGTAGATGAACAAAATACTAAGAAAAATGGAAACTCACAATTTAGAAGATTTAAGGTCAAAATTTTGCTCATAGAATGCAAATGTGCATCCTACAAGTTGAAGTAGGTAGTGAAATGATTTTGTCTCCTGTAAAATTATTTGAATAGTCTATACCGGTTTTGAATTGAGTTTTGCGCGGGGCCTAAAATGACTACTTTACGTCGAGACATCGCAAAAAGTAAATTAGATTAAAACAAATTCGTTTTCTCTCATTTATGCATATATCGATTTGTAGCATACTTTTTGGATTGGATTTAGTTTATTTAAAACTTTCGCTCTTTAACTCGATTTTAGACAAAACCAACAAATTTTGAACATCAAAACGAAAAATAATTTACTGAGTCGAGAAAGTGAAATTTAAGCGCTGCACATTCTTATGGGAACTGGTTTTATATTACTAGAATGAATTTCATATGCATAAAAGTAATATATTTTTATAAATAGCTGTATTAGCAGCCACTAACAAAGACAAAAAAATTGAATGGGAAACTTTATATGTGTTAGCGAAATCTCTATTGTATATTTAGTTGATTTCTCGTGATAATTAAATGTTAACAAGTAAATGAAATAGAAATAGGTATAGATATCACGGATACAGTTGTCTATAACGACAAATCTCGGAATTGATCTATGGACACGACGCTTTTAAAATAAAAATAATGTTGTGCCTACTGAATGTTCAATTAACATTCCATGGATGTGTGCCTTACTCATTTTTTATAGCTGACTTGGTATAGTGGCCATTAAGAGGACTTTTAAGATAGTTTGAAGTATTAGAAGAAATTTAATATATTTTATAGATAGGATATCAATGTTGGCACTAATGTTATGTAAATTTTTACTGATTATCGTATTCAGCATACTCATACACGTGTAAAACTGGCACTGTGATTCCCATAAAAAATAACAGTCTTACTTTTATGTAAACTGTATTTGCAGAAAATAAATTGTGGTTTTTGATTCATCTATGCCAGAATAGGCCCTAAGGGGTCGTTCAAGTATTACGTAACGCAATTAGGGGGAAGGGGTGTCTTGTAAAACGCTAAGGTGCGTTGTAGGGTTTGGAGGGGAGTGTTCGAACAACGCGTTACGGTAATTGTTTTTTTACTTAAATGAAAAAACTATAGAATTAAAATCTCCCAAAAGTTGGCCATCCTTTTCGTTTTTTTAACGGGAAATCCCTCGATTGCCTTGTACAATATTGTTATTTTGTTCCTTTTGTAGGACAGTCCTTCGACTGTATTATAAGTAGTTTTTATTTTGTTTTTGTTGTCAGTAATATACAGATAGTAGAACATAGATAGTAGGACAAAAGTAAAATAGAAAATGATTTTTTAATTACATAAACGAATTAAGAACAACCGACAATGTTGAGAAAACATAAAAATTATTTCTGAAACATATATGACCAAGATAATCGAAGAACATTGTGTATAAGGGATTCAATTTCAAGACCTGAAATTTTAAAATCTGAATTTCTTCATGCAATAAAATGAGTCAAAACAAGAAAGCAATTGGACCAGACAACAATCCAGCTGAACTCTTAAAAATGATAAGAGGACTACAGCGATGCTCTATTTAATTTAAGCTTTTTGATGATGTATATCTTCTTCTTTAGGTACCGTCTCCTCTAAGGAGGTTGGTAATCATCACAGCTATTTTCACTTTTGAGATTGCAGCTCTGAACAAGTCGACGGAACTGCAATTATACCACTTTCTCAGATTGTTGAGCCAGGAAATACGTCTTCTTCCAATACTTCGTTTTCCCTGTATTTTTCCCTGCATTATGGTTTGTAGCAACACATATTTATCCCCTCTCATAACGTGGCCGAGATACTGTAACTTTCTTATCTTAATCGTATTCGTGATTTCCATTTCCTTTTTCATCTTTCTGAGGACCTCAACATTTGTTATTCGGTCTACCCAACTTATTTTTAATATTCTTCGGTAGGTCTACATCTCGAATGCTCAAGTCATTCTCTTTCTTTAAGGTCCAGGCCTCCATCCCATACAGCAGCACTGAAAACACATATGAACGTAATATTCTTATTTTGAGTTGCAAATTAAGGTCTCTACTGCATAATACTTTTCTCATCTTATTAAATGTTGCTCTAGCTTGTCCAATTCTCATTTTTATTTCTTTTTTTTCATTTGTATATACTACTGGTATTCTTCATGATGTATATACTACTGGTTAAAAACTAAGGAATGGCTAAAGTCTGTTTTGATAGCAATTACGAAGTAACAGAAGGCAAACAGATACGATGAATACAAATTAATTAGTCTGAAGAGCCACAGATTGAAAATTTTTTTCTTCGCATTATTCATTACGAAATAGACCTAGATGAAACCCAGCTTGGGTGTGGCGTCAGACACTTTTTGGCTTAAATGTACATTTCCAAAAATGCCACGACCAACGTAAAGATATTTATGTGGCTTTATTTACGATGGAGTGAAGTAAGGAAAACGGTAAAACATTATACAATAACAAAGTTATTTTACTGACTTTTCGGTAATTTACGCAACATAATTGTTACTTTTAAATAAAAATGGTCACTTGGGTACGTTTAGGTAGGGAGAGGGGGTCTTGAAAGTATAAGAAAATAAATAGAGAAATCTGGAAAAAATTAGAGAAAGAATGGATAAGGAAAAATGTGAAAAAATATATATTTTCCAAACGTGTCCGGGAATTCAGTGACCTTGCCAGTCTCTCCGCACTGGGAAGAAAAATAAAAATTCAGAATTCCATATTAATCATATGTAATCTAACTTTAGCTGTGTTGCCATCAGTGGTGAAATTTCAGCACACGTGGTGAAAAAGGAAAAGATCGCGACTGGAGTGATGAATTTCGCTTATAAAGTTTGGGAAAGTGGTAAAAACTCAACTCTAATTATCAAAACTAACATGATTAAAACTATTCCGCATTTTTATTAATATGGATATGCCACCTATTGGTGAAAACCCTAAAATAACTTGGAATATATTTCAAGAAGATATTTAACTCTCACAGCATAAGCTATAGCTTATTAGGTATATTATTATTAGTTAAATCAAAAACAGCAATCAGGGAATTCCCCGAAATTCAGAATAAACAAGCAATGCATTAATCAATGAGCAGCAGTCAACAGAAAAATTAGAATACATAAACATAAATAGTTTGGTTTAAAGAGAATGTAAAAGTGATGCGATTCGTGTGTTTACTGTTATATTATAATATAAATAATTGTGATTTGTTTACGAGATCCAGATATTTATTAACTTCGTCCAATTTTCGAGCGCCGTGTTTGAGGGAAGTGGGGGAGAAGTCGGTAAATTAGTAGTTTTTTACGTTTTCCGCAAATATTTCGTAAACTATGCGGTTTAGCGTGAAGAAGGTTCTATACAAAAATGTCCTACGTCAAATTTAAAACAAGAAAGGATATATGCATAATTGCTCTAAAATCAACGGTTCCGTAGGGTGTAAAAATGGAAGTTTTCCATATTTCTTGGACAAATTATAATTCAGTTGCCGATGGCATGTTAGTGATAAGCCCTTGAAGAAACGTCAACCTCGCCACCTTCTCAAGGGGCGCTACTTTTTAAGGGAAAAGAGGCTTCCACAGGGCTAGGTCATATAAACCTGTGGTATGCAGAAACCACTCTAAAATTTCTATGGATAATGTATGAATATCTTCAACAGTAAATTTCAACAAAATAATTTCAAATACTCAAAATATTTCTTGCATAATATTGATTATTATAATGCAATGAGTTTCAAGGAAACTTATTCATCAGTTTCAGTCCTCTTCAAATACAACATTCTGCTCTTCTACATCTTCATCAATAATGGTTGTGTCCCTATTATCACATCCTAGGCATAAGCAATTGCTGCATATATGCTCGAGCAGTTTAGACCACTCTTTCCATACTCACAGGATGCATTCACCTTTGCAAGTACACACTATAACGGAGTAATTCCTCGGGAGCTGCAGCACATACTGTTTTAATTAGTGTCAGGTGTTCGTTAATCTTCTTTCAACCCCGTCGTTCAGCTAACTTAAGCAAATAATGTATAGGCTGCTTTGCAATAGCCTTCAAGCAAGACTGATCTTCCATGTTCCTGGCGCCAAACATCGTAAGAAGGAAATGCTTTCCAGCGTCAGCTACTGCACTGGGGTCAGCTTTGGGGTCGTTGAAGACTAGAAGCTTTCTTAGAAGAGCGTCGTTGGCTTTCATTTTCCTATACGGTGTAATTTTCCCCATCTTGTATAGCTGATACCGGGTCATATCCTGTAAAGGCGTATATTGCAAGGAGTACATCCTATTCCCAATGCCTCGCTGAATATCAGCAATAGTGTAAACTTTTTCCTGCTGATTGCCTTTCTTCGGTATCACCATTTTCAATTTCTTCTCCGATGGTTCGTGGATGGTCAACAAAACTAGTAGGTCCGTGTCATCACCAATAACACAAGATTCAACGTCTTAGCTTCATGAATAGCTGTTAAAACTATTAATACGTCAGCGTCACCCGATGCTTGATGAACTGTGCAACCACATCTTTGCAAAGTGTACTGTAAGAAGTGAAATAAGGCCCATTTTGTTGTTAGCGTTAGCTAATAATTCACTTTGGTTTATATTTATATGGATTGAGTCTTTAACTTTTACTTCAATGCTAGAACGTGCTCTGCGTAGGTGTTCTTCATCTTTTGTATTTCCTTGCTGGTATCCATAAAATACAACAGTCGCTGTTCCGTAATAAGTAATTACTTAGTCTCTGTATTGCTTGCAATACATATATTTTCCCTAAATCTAGAGTAAATGATGATTCTTTTGTTGCAACCAAAACATTATACATTGAAGATTTGCTTCCTCTTCTCATCAAGTCAGATTCGTCGAACAAAGATGGAGGATGCGCAAATAGTTCATATCGAAATATTTCTTCAAGTCTCTCATCGCTCCTTACTGTGTACACCATGCGAAGTAAGATAATGTTTGGGTTTACACATACCGTGGTGGTGTTAATTGTCATCGACCTGGTTATAAATGCTAGGGACTTCACAGCTAACATTCTTTTCAAGTGTATCTCACTTAATGTTTTGTTTTCAACGTCTTTCAAAGCCAGTGTTCAGACTTCAAGCGCTTTATCACAGTTCACGTTTTCATCTCCTATAATTCCTGCTGATAAGGAATAGAATTCAGGTGTTTTAATGTTTTAATACTTCGTACTTTTTTACGGTTTGTAAATTTTAACATTTTTATTTCGAGTTTACTTTTAGAATTTTCAAACTTTGCTTATTTGAATTTCTCATAATCTTATGTAGCATGGTCTACATGTACACCCTACGTAACTTAGGAATCGTTCGTTTTAGAAGGATTACGCACAGGACCTTGTTTGTATAGAACATTGTTTACTGAACAAATGGACCATATCGAACAATTTGGTGTTGGCGGAAAACTTTTACTTTGGATGTCGGGGTTAAGCCTTTTTTGGACCAATTGTATCATACTATTACTATAACCTGGCGACCAAGGCCCAACTGATGGTGTTATTTTAAATGTAAGATAAAAAGTATATCTACACACAAAAAATGCTCATATTATTTCCAACAAAGGAAAATACATATTCTACATGTGCATAATTATTAATGCAATGAAATATACGAATCCGCAAATAAAACTAGCATTCATAATGTAGCAATAGTTCTTTATACTGCCAATTAAAAACGGAGAAAGAAAAATAATTGTTGAGATCATTATTTTACTGCATCTTAAAAACAAGTTGAGAGAAATACAAGGTTAAAGAAGTAAGCATTCTCGGTGTTATTCATTCAATTGGTCGATCCATCTATCACCGATATTAATAAATAAATAAGCTAATAAAACAAAGCTGAGTGGCGAGATGCGGGCATTTGAAAGTGCATTGCTCTGTTCCTGTTGTTCGAACGGCTTCACTGCATACGCCCGTACTCGATACAGAGATATTAATTAAAATAATCTCTGCATTCTACTAAATGCCCTTTAACAGTGTCTACATACAAGATGATACAATTAAATCGACTCATTTTAAATTATAAATAATTTAAGCTCATATTATTATTAAGAAAGTAGTAGATAAGATCAATTACACTTTGGTTTTGATTACAAAATATCTCAAATAGGGATAACGAAGGTGCAATCTATTTGGTCACACACGGATTTAAAATAAAAAAAAGAAACACAAAACTTGAATTTAGGCACTTGGTGGTTTCAAAAAACATATCTTTTAATTGTGTTTTTTAGCCTTGAAAACTTTTATTTTTCGTTTTTTTGTCAGTTTTTAAATTCTTTATAACGAATAGTAATTCTTTGTAACGAATAGTTTTCTTTCTTTATAACTACTACTAATCGATATGTTTCACAATTATACACGGTGAAACTATAAAAATTCAGGAAATTAAGATTTATATGAGATTACAAATTAATGGACCAATTTGTGATTGAACAGGTCCACAATAATTCCAAAACCAACGATCTCACTGCTTACGAAAGTGATTATGCAAAAATATCTCATGGAAATATTTTTTCGAACGAACCTGAGCTTTCGGCCTTGTCTATTTAGTGATCGTTTCCAAAATGAATTTGACCTATTCGAATTTAGCTGTTGACGCCCAATATATCAGAAATACGTTATATACCGTTGCCTTTTATCTTGATATACAGTTTTTCATCCTGTTTTATGTAATATATGCCATTTTGAGTCACTCAATTTACCAATTTTTTCTTGAATTGTTTGGATTTACGCTGGGTTTTTCAATATTATATTTTCTTAGCGTGACAGCCAGGGCGTGCCATATCTGATATATCTTTATCATTATTAGAAGTACTATTAGCTCATGTCAGCACTTAATAAATGATTGCTTGAATGATGAATATATTCGTTATCTCAAACGGTACAATTCTAATTTCGTACCTATGATCTTCACGATTGCGATTTTGTTGCTACTACAGATAAAATGACAACGTTAGAGAATGAAAGGATTGTAAAAATTATAGTCTTCGATTTCTAGGATCGGTATTACAGATCTACGGTAAGAAGAAATTTTATGAGCATTTTGTCCGAATTACAGAAAAGCCAAGCTTAGTTTGGAATTTAAAACATCCCTAGAGAAGGAGGCAGCTGAAGATTAGTTAAGAAACTAACATCAGCAAAGCAGCAATGAGCACGAGAAACTTTGATGAAGAAATGTATATATATATATATATATATATATATATATTTATTATTTGCTCTTAACATGATTCATCGTGTATTTATTTGATTTATTATTAATTTTATTGCCTATAGTCACCATAAATTTTGATTGGTTTTACAAAATGTTATAATTGATTTTGTAAAAATAAAACCTATTGCATTCCGATCATATTCCGTACTAGATCCAAAAAATAGAGTATGAAAATAGGACCATAATATTCGATTTCCAAATTCTGTGTGGGAAAACATTCTTGCTGGCGAAATGCCAGCGTCATTAAATTATTTCGATTAAAACAATAAAACGGATAAGCTAAAAATATTAACAATAAACTACTTGCGAAATAATATATTTCTCTGAATATGATTACAGAAAAAAATTCGATATCCGTCATCTTAATAAACTAGCTGACTAATGATCCGTCCTCCTGTCGCTTGAAAGCAATAGATTATACAACATCAAAGTATTCCACTAGAAAAATAACATTATTTTCAGCAACCCTACAGCAACAAAGGACTCTCTGATCGTGTCGAAACTTTTAAACAAAACATGGAGTCTGAAACCTAAAATGATCTTTGAGCGGCTTGCCGCCACCCTACATCGAAATAAAAATCTAATACCGTCATTATGTTTTATTTTTTTACTCTGTTTGGAGTACCAGAAACTGAATTCACTACGAATTTTGACCATGCTGAACGGCTTGTGGAATGACTATTTTAGATTCCCTTGCCGACCAATTCATCAATATGTTTGCTTTGCAAGTTGTAGAAAGCCCAGTGGTAAAGATTTGAATTCAGTTTCGCAAGGTAAGAAATCTTATGATTTCTCTTGCTAAAATGATCTAATGATCAAATAAAGCGGTTATCAGATCCATGATTACTTACACCGCACAGGTTTGATGGAATAAAACAAATCGAAAAATGACTATAAAGTAATGGACTGTCAATAGCCTCGGAATTACTTTTACAAAATTTTAATCGGAACTGTGATGAATGCCTGAAAAATTCCCAATTCGGTCAAAATATTTATAACCTCTGGCAGCCTAGCCGCCCTAAAGACTTAAGTCTACAACTGGTGAGTCCGTAATAGCTTGGAACTGTAAAATCTGGCGAAACACCAAATTTTATTATTGGTGCCAGGGCATATAAGGAATTGCTGGTCAACAGATTGCTAACAGTCTTACTAAAGAAGGAACTAGTACTGCTTTTATCAGACGAGAATCATTATAGGGTAAGCCAAAGAGGACGCATTGGAAGATGTTCTAAAAGTACTTAGTGCAGTCTCCTGGAAAAATATCCTAAGCGTTGGGCAAGAAAAACAAGATTATTATAAACTATTCGCTAAAAGCAAATATTTTATCAGATCTTTCATTTCCCTACTTTGTCCCCTTATGAACTTTCATATCTTCTTCTTCTTCAGGTGCCATCTCCGCTACGGAGGTTGGCAATCATCATAGCTATTTTAATTTTTGAGGCAGTAGATCTAAATAGTTGTTTTGAGCTGCATCCAAACCATTCTCTCAGGTTCTTAAGCCATGAAATTGTTCTACCATCTATCTTTCCTTGCATTATGAGTCGCAGGATGCCATACTTCTCGCCCCGCATCACATGTCCGAGATACTGTAGCTTTCTGTCTTTAATTGTAAGTTCAACTTCCTTCTCTTTACCTTCTCAATACTTCATTGTTCGTAACTCTATCTTTCCGGAAAACCTCATAATTCTTCTATAGGTCCATATTTCAAAGGCGTTAAGTCGTCTCATTGTGTCTAGATTTAACGTCCATGATTCCACTCCATAGTACACTGTATACGTAACATTTTGTTAGGCGTACTTTAAGAGCTAATGTTAATTCTTTACCACATAGGATCTTTTTCATTTTCATAAAATTAGAACGTGCTTTTTCGATTCTGACTTTGATTTCTGCAGTGTAGTCATTATTTTTTGTTATAAGTGTTCCTAGGTAAGTGTACTTTTTTACTCTTTCGATCTGCTGGCCCTCTACTATCAAGATTTCGTTAATAAATTATGGTTGCTTTTACAAATTTTCATAAACGTCGTCTTTTTGATATTGAGCGAGAGTCCGTACTTCCTACTACACATTACTATTTTACTTATGAGTCTTTCCAGGTCCACAACAACTTCCACATATCTTTCTGCAATTTGTAAGAGTCTTGTCCATTTCTATATCTCTGTTTTCTTTTTTTTTTGCTAGTGGTACATAGTTAAAATACTATTAAAGGCTGATTGCTGTATCATCCTGTAAATTAGTTGCATACCATTTATTATACCAATTATAACTTGGTAATTGTAATTACATTCTCGAGTTGAGCTTACATTAATCATGGGCTGAATCCACTCAATCTGGGCCAGTAAAGTAAGAACAATAAAACTGGCTTATTATTTTTTTATGAAACGCAGTATAAATTGTGGCGTACTAAGAAATAACGACATAATAATTAAATATATCACGGTGACATTTGGGTTTAAATTTTGAAAAATATTCAGGAAGTTTTTGAAGATTTATGTACCACACTGATGTCACATTTTGCGAATATTTTCGACATTTTTTCGGATGTTTGAGTCTCTGACATAACTATTATTATTGCTAAACTTTTTTTTTAATTACACGGTTGTAAAATTCTGATGGATAATTTTTTTAAGCATCTTTATAGTATATTTGAAAAATAGGCTGGAGTAAATTCTGCATACGTCTGATATCCTTTGCATTGGGCTACCAGTTCTGAACTTTTTAATGGTGATATTCCTAGTCTGATACTTAACGTGTCTGTGATAGGCAATTGTGAAAAGTTTAAATGAAATAACACAACCGCAATCCCATTAACCAACAATGATCTAATCTTGTTATCAGCGAGAATTAGCTGTGGTAAATAAAATAAAGGAGATAACGGTTCCGAGATAACATTTTCCAGGTAAATTTTGTTTTGTAATGTTTCTAAAGAAATTTTTACTATAAATACCGTATATTTCAACCGAAATTAATGTGAGACTAATCGTTTATTATTCAAATAGAAAAATAAATAAAATACATGAGTTTTTTAAGCAGTCATCGTCAATTTTAATATATTTTCAATACCTGAACAGTATTCTTCTTCTTTTTAATGTTCCATCTCCTATCGGAGGTTGGATATCGTAACGGCTATGGTCACTTGTTGGCTGCTGCTCTGAAAAGTTGTAGTGAACTACAGTTAAACCATTCTCTAAGGTTCCTCAGCCAGGAGATGCGTCTTCTTCCTTGGATCCTTCCTTGCATAATAATTCTCAGCAGCTCATATTTTTCTCCTCTGGTTATGTGACCCAAATACTCTAGTTTTCTTCTTTTTATGCTGTTCATAATTTCTAACTCCTTATTTAGACGTCGTAGTACCTCAGCATTGGTAATCCTTTGAACCCACTGAATTTTTAATATTCTTTTCTGTAACACCACATTTCGAACGCTTCTATTTTTCTTATGTGTTGTTTCTTCAATGTCCAAGCTTCTATTCCGTATAGTAAGATAGAAAATATGTAACATATTAGAGCCCTCAATCTGAGATGCAAGTGAAGGTCTCTGTTGGTAAGCACTATCTTCATTTTCACAAATGCTTGCCTTGCAGTTTCAATTCGGACTTTGATTTCTCTGCTTTGGTCATTTTTGTCATCAACCCAGGTTCCCAGATATTTGTATGTCTCTACTTTTTCTATTTGGGTTTGCTCTATCATTAATCTTTCATTTCCATGTTGCGTTTTTGAGACAATCATAAATTTAGTTTTTCTCTTATTTATTTTTAGTCCGTATCTAATGCAATAATCGTTAATTCTATTTACCAATTCTTGTAGCGACTCCAGGGTGTCTGCCATTATAACGGTGTCATCAGCATTGACGGTGAACAGTATTCATAAAGTGTACGTACAACAAATCAAACGGCGATTTTAAGTCGCGTTGTTAAGGTGACTTAAGAAAATCTTGTAAGTGGGGAAGAAGATTATGTTTGAATGAAGATATTAAGTCTAAATATCTACAATTTTATAAAATACCCTTCTACGAGCTATAGGCTATAGTAAATTTGAAAATGATTGATGGTACTAATTTTATTGCAAGTGAGGTAAAACCCAATATAACATCATAAAACAGTGACGGAGATTTTCTAAAATAAAATATTCAGCATTGTTCTGAAAATGTTTGGGTTTTACCTAAAATTTTTAAAAATACCGATTTATTTCAATTTATTGTTGTCTTAAATTTTGTAGTCATTACAGTCATCATCAAAAAATGATATAAGTACGTAATCTCTACAGGTATAAAATGTTTACAATTTCCAAAAAATTATAGGCTTTCTTGGAAAACTTTCTTAGAAAGGATTAAAATTTCCAAGCACAGAACGTGTTTTACAGATTGTGAATCATTTTAGTTAAGATTAACAGGTTGTGTTTGTAAAGTTCTATGAATATAAGCCGCAGAATTGTTAGTTCTATAATAAAGAGCGATTTAATAAGTTCACTTGTTTAACAAAAATATCAAAAACGTCTAATTTTACTCATGCGAAATTAAAGTGTCATTTAATCGTGTCAATGAAAACTTTAGTGTTAAATGTACATCGACCTTTTACAAGTGCTGTTCGAAGTATAGTTTCTAAGTGTTCAGATATGACCGGAGTTGTAGAACTATTTATGGACTTGTAAAGCAACGAAAGAGTGGAAGTATTATAGAAGCACCTAAAACATCAACAGGGAGAAAACGCATTCATATAGACGATACTTTGAAACAATCGATTGGAAGAAAAGTTCATTCATTTTATTTACAAAAAAAGATTCCAGCTTTGGATAAACTTTAAGTAGACATTTGAAGACGAATCTTTGCCAAACATTAAAAGAGATAAATTGTGGAAAACTAGGTGAATTAGGATTCGTTTATGAGATTAAGAATAGAAAATCATCTAGCGCTAATAGAGAAAAAGAAATTATTTGTCGTAGGAGGTAATATTTAAGGAAAATTCGAAAATTGAGGAAAGAATGCAAAAATATTTTTATTTAGATGAAACATTTATAAATGAAGGGCATTTTATAAACAAAGTTTGGCAAGATAAACTGGTTACAAATGCTCGTCAGACATTTATAGAAGGTTTGTATACGGGCTAATTTCCAAATAGTAAAGGTCGCCATTTAATTATCACTCATATTGGAGGAGATAAAGGATTTGTTGATGGAGGCTTGCTAGATTTTATTTCAAATTCTACGAACGATTTCCGTGAAGAAATGACTGCTGATGTTTTTGAGGAATATTTCAGTCAAATGATAGAATTATTACCGAGCAATTCTGTAATAGTCAAGGGCAATGCCAGCTATGATTCTAGATTAAAGGAACTGTTACCTAACACTAAACGGAGAAAGCAAGAACTCTTGCATTGCTAATAACCAAAGAAATAGTGCCAGCAAAAGGATTACTCAAAAAAAGTTATTGCAGCTATGCAAACAATATTTATCAAAATTTAAGTAGGATAGTGTAGATGAAATAGCAAAAGAACATAGAGTTGAAGTGTTGTGATTACCACCTTATCACTGTGAACTTAACCCCATAGAACTAATCTATCTAATGTTCTTGAGTCACTGAGGCGTTCAGTTATTGCTTAATCCCTTAGGGCCCCTCTTCATAATCGGCGATTACAGACAAGTAAGCGCGAGCACGACTGTGTAGAGGGCATACTCGTCTATAATTGCCCATGACTGTCTTTGATCGCCTACAACCCTTGTCGGTTTTTCGGAGGTGCATCAAAGGGAATCGCTTGATGCTTGTGGTTCGACATACTATTACGGATGATTGTGTGGAAGCTTGCAGAATGATTGTGCCGATCATAAAAGATCACACAATCAACCATCATCGCTGATGGTGTAGTGTAGGCATTAGCGTTTGCTCATTTGCATTTTATGATGTATTGTATTTGAGGTTTGTCGGGGTGGCATATCAAAGTCGAGTGAAAATTCAGATAAGAAGGTATAGAGTCTATCATAATAGAAACATCTAACATTTGATATCCGCTTTATAGTTTGAAAAGAACGATGCTGAATATATCATAAAACTACACATATTTTCTAATTTTTTACATCAAAGACACGCAACCCGAAGAACAAACAAGATTCAGAACTAGACAATCCAGTCAATATTGACAATATTTTCAGGTTATGAACAGCCGTAGACAAAAAAAAAGAATGCAATGAAATAAAAATCCCCATGTAGCTTTAATACATCTGAAACTAAGAACAAAGTGCCAATTACACGACTGTGGAAGAAAATTTTTAAAATAGAAAATAAAATTTAAAACAACTGGGAAAAGACAAGTTAGTTGTTTATCACCCACCTGGTTTAAAATACACCTGGACAGATCGTTATGGGTAAGAAAATGTCCATAAAATTAATAAAGCGTGATGAGGAAAATCATATGTATATTATTACGTGCTTTTTATGCATATCGGAATATTAATTTTATGGTTTTCTTAATGTACTTTCCACGAATTCTCCTACAACTACTGGAGGAATAATAAGATCAATAACCCGATATCATAACTGGTCGCTGGTATATTCAACACCGAATGCTATAGAAAAGCTATAAAACTGTTTTACAAACAATTGTAAGGAAATACTCAGTCACATACAGTGAACGGATTGGATGAGCAGGTTAGAAGTTCTGACTAAAACCATTGAGTTTTATAACCGTCGGTCGTCGGCTTACAAGCGAAACACACAAGTCAAAAAACTTAAATTTTCACATTTGAAATTTTTGTTTGTTGTTATGTAATTATACGATAGTTTTCGTGAAGTATTACTAATGATTATTTATTAAGAAAAGCAAATTATATATTATCAAATTACTAATTTTTGTTTAATTTTAAATTTGAGTACGTTAACTTAATATATTTTACGTGTAGCATTTAAGTAAGTGTGTTTTACTTGTTTAACTTTGCTATGAAATTATGACTTAAGTATATTTTTTGTTTATTTACTGTTAATACCATTATTGCAGGATTCGTACTCATTGTAAATAATACAATAATTTTTGATTATATCAAGTAATTTGCTTGAATTTTTTCATGTAATTTTTCACAAAACAAGAACATTAATACAAAAAACGGTTTTAACAAAACAAAACGTGTATGCTTTTAATTTTCATGTCTTCAGTCAGAGTCCTTTGCAGCTGGCTCCGCTGCTTGGTCTCGAACAGAAGAACTTGGCCGATTTTTGAACCAGGAATGGAGCGCTTATGGAACTATATTTGTTTCAACGAGCTTTAACAAATCTTTTTTTTGCATCTGAAATTGGAAGCTGTTTAGAATATAATTGAGAAATAATCAAGTTCTCATTATTAATCTCTTTGCCTTTTTTTAGAAGCACTACGTACAAAACTAATGTTAATATTTTCATATTCGTCGCTAAAATCATACTTGTACTGTAGAATGTTAGGAAATTGTTTTTAACTTTTAAAACACTTTAACCAGTTTGTCCTTTTTGATCGTCGTTCTTATTAAAAATGGTAAATTGAGCAAGCTTTTTCAAATCTAAAACTTGTTATATTAATTTCACGAGTATTGTAGGAAGATGTATTCCGATTTTTGCCCATTCTGGCCATTTTAAACACATTTTCGTATTCGTGAACACTAAAAATCTCTACATTTTCTGGCACTTTCAATAGCTCTATACATGGAATCTACTTCCATATAGGAGTGTCCACTTTCCATGAAGTTTTGCTTGATTATCCGAAGACTTGGATGCTTTTTAACAATATATCAAAGCAGAGCAGATACTTGAATATTTCGGTTCTGTCATTCACATGTATCTGAAAAAATCGTTATATGTTCTATACCAAATAAAGAATTGATGTACATTCCCAGACAAGTACCAATTTCACAGCTTCCACGCTTACCACTGACTTCGGTCCAAAAATAAAAGAATGCCTCATTTGGTGGAGCAGAATCGTAAACTGTAAAATTATAGAGGTTCAGCTTTGGAAGATAATATAAAAGACTTACTTGCGATGATAGATTCTGTCTAAATCTTTTAGCCTCTTTTTCTTGTTGCGATGCTTTTTTGTATTCGTTACAGGCGAAACGTTGGTCTTTCTTAATTTTGAAAAATGAAATTATTATATTTCTTGCAAAAAATTTACCTGTAAGTTATCTGACTTAAGCTTGGCAAATTGTCCTCTTTACACTTTTCCAGGAGCAGGTCGTGCACTTTTTAAATTAAATAAAGCCTTTTTGAAGACTTTCTATGACAGGAAAGTTTCAATGTGTTTTTTGCTCTTATTCTGGTTTCCTCTTAAGTTTTATTACCAGGAATCTTACAGCCCTTTCTATCTATTCCACTATGTTATCGCTTTTATTCTGCTCTTTAAAGGCGTTAATTATAGGCATATTGAAAATAGACAATTTTTTACAAAGAATTTCTGGCACAATTGACTTTTCTTTTACATCTTGGTATTTCTGCGTTGGTTTGCATCTTAGTATTTCCTTATTTTCTCAGCCTGCAACTGTTTACTTCATTTGAAAGCACATGCAATAATATAAAATCTTTGAAATGACAACACCGCATAAGTTTAGCATAACAACTTACGGTTCTCTTCAGAAAAGTTATTTTGGCGCTTTATCGACATTTAGAGCAATCAATCGCTCTCGGAATTTTAGGAAGGAAGGAACTTGCATTCTTCCGGTCGTACTGTTGTAGGGTTTTCCTTAAATTCGTTTATTTTCCACACAGATGGTTTTGGGGTGATCCATCGGCATCTTTTAGGTCCTAAAACTTGACTTTTTTCATTTGAATTTGTTTTTTCATCGGTCGCTGTAATATAAAAAAACACTGGAATAACCTATGCTGAACTAACGAAACCTATGCACTAAGAAGAAGAAAACTTCTATTTAAAACTATTTTGTTTACAAAAAAAGATTCCTGCTTTGGATAAACTTTTAGTAGACATTAATGAAGACGAATATTTGCCAAACATTAAAAGAGATAAATTGTGGAAAACTTGAAGTGAATTACGATTCGTTTATAAGATTCTTCTTCTTCTTGATGTGCCTATCCGTTACGAATGTTGGCGATCATCATGGCAATCTTTATCTTATCTGCAGCAGCGCGGAAAAGCTGCACAGATGTCGTATTGAACCAGATTCTGAGGTTCTTTAACCAAGAAGTTCTTCTTCTTCCTGGACCTCGTTTTCCAAATAGTTTTCCTTGCAGAATGGCTTGAAGGAGGGCATACCTGGATTCATTTCGCATAATATGTCCGAAGAACTGTAACTTTCGAGATTTGATGGTGGTCAGTACCTCTCGGTTCTTATTCATTCTTCTGAGGACCTCCTTATTTGTGACTCGGTCAGTCCACGGTATCTTAAGCATTCTCCGATATAGCCACATCTCAAATGCTTCCAGTTTTCTGCACATATCTTCGTTCAAGGTCCACGATTCAACACTATAAAAAAGGACAGAGAAGACGTAGCATCGCAGCATTCTTACTTTTGTATCAAGAGAGAGGTTGTGACTCTTGAAGAAGGCCCCCATCCGATTGAAGGTGGATATAGCTTTTCCGATGCGTGCTCTAATCTCCTGGTTGTTGGTCCATTCTTCATTTATTATGGTGCCGAGGTAGTTGTAGCGAGTCACTCTTTCTACAGGGGATTGGTCGACGTAGGGTTGACCTTCTGTTATCCTTTTCTTGCTAATTATCATAAGCTTTGTCTTCTTAACGTTTATATTGAGTCCATATTGTTGACTGTAATACGTGATTTTGTTCATAAGAACTTTTAGGTCTTCTAAGTTGTACCCAAATATATGGTGTCATCTGCATATCTGATGTTGTTTAGCCGGTAACCATTTAATAGAATACCTTTTTCAGATTCGTGCAAAGCTTCGATAAATATTCTTTCAGAGTACAGATTGAAGATTAGACGAGACAAAATACAGCCTTGGCTCACTCCACGCATAATTTTCACATAGTCAGTGTGTTCACCTTCAACTCTGAGTATTTTAGTTCCAATATTTAGTATTTTTATAAAAATTAATGTGAAAATAATTGGTCATATTAAAGTCGAGTGAAAATTCAGATAAGAAGGCATATAGTCTACTATAATAGAAACATCTAACATTTGATATCCGCTTTATAGTTTAAAAAAAACTATGCTGACTATACCATAAATCTACACATATTTTCCAATTTTTTTCATCAACATCACGCAACCCGAAAAACAAAAAGGATTCATTATAGACAATCCACTATTGACAATATTTTCAGAACCGCCGTAGACAAAAAAAGAGTGCAATGAAATAGAAAACCCCATGTAGCCTTAATACATCTGTAAGTAGGAACAGGATGCCACTTACACGACAGAAGGAAAAGAAAATTTTTAAAATAGAAAATAAAATTTAAGACAAGTTAACTATTTATCACCCACCTAAATTAAAATTAACCTGGACAAATCGCTATATTAATGGGTAAGAAAATAAACATAAAATTAACAAACCGTGATGAGGAAAACTCATATGTATATTATTACGTGCTTTTTAGCATATCGGAATATTAATTTTATGATTTTCTAAATGTACCTTCCACGAATTCTCCTATAATTACCGGAATAATAAGATCAATACCCCGATATTACAACTGGTCGCTGGTATATTCAACACCGAATGCTATACGAAAACTATAAAACTGAATTACAAACAACACTGCAAGGAAATACATTGGCGTACCTACCTAGTCACATACAGTGAACGGATTGGATGGGAAGGGTAAAAGTACGGACTAAAACCTTTTGAGTTTTATATACTCCAGGGAAATAAGCAAAACTTAACCGTATTCAATACATCGCAATAGTGTTTGACGAGGTTTTCCGATTATATATACCTATATGTAGTAAGAAAATCTATACGTTTTCTTTAAAAATTTCGTTGTGGTTTTTTAATTATTAACAATTTAGAGCGAAAAACGCGATTTTTTCGAATATTCGCGTACCATTAAAAATGTATCTATTTATATTTAAATATAAACATTTTATCAATTCAACCCTTTAAATTGGCGTATTCCAAAATTTTTTAAATTAATGTATTTCTCCAAACACAGCAGAATAAGGTAAAATAGTTAATTATTTATAACTTTCATAAAAATTAACATACACTTCTGCGATTTTAAAGTGGAGAGTTATAGTGCTTAATAATAATAAACCCTTATAATTTCAGCTCGATCCATCAATTAGTTTGACAATTATTTGATTATTATTTACAGTTCACGGACTCGAAATCGGTATTTTTTTTGCTTTTAAATAGGTTAGGAATTTTATATGTGACTGCCTTAAATTGTTTAAAGACGGAGTGTCAGAAATTGAAACTAAATTTTAGTCCAAACAATGTATATGCCGATTTCGAAAAAGTGATCCATGCAGCTTTAAGTGAAGTATTTCCATCTGCGAAAATAAGGATGTAGATTTCATGTCGGACAAAATGTAGCAACACATAGGCAAAATCAAAATATGTCGGATGCAAGAACCATCGATGAGGTCAACACAGAGTACGAGAGGATAAAAAGAAGAAAGGAATTTTCAGTAGAGGAAGAAGACTACTTAAACCCAACGGAAGTTACTAAAATCATCAGAAGATTAAAAGGAAGCAGAGCTCACGGAGTTGAAGGCATCCACATAGCTCTCAAAGAACTACCAAAGAAAATAGTAGTACAGCTCTACTACATTTTCGGATTTTGCCTGGAAAAAGCACATTTTCAGAACAACTGGAAACATGCGAAAATCATTCCTCTACTAAAACCAAAGAAGGACGGAAGAAGACCAGCAAGCTACAGACCAATATCCCTGCTGGAAACAATGGAAAAAATTCTGGAGAAAATCATCTACAGAAGACTGATGAAGCATGCAGAAAGAAGAAGAATCATCCAAGAGGACCAATTTGGATTCAGAAGAGGAAGAAACTGCAAACTCCAGCTAGCAAGAGTCATCAGCGATACGAAGATCAGATTCAACAGAAAACAGAAGACAGTAATGGCCATCTCAGACGTTGAGAAGGCATACGACAGGGTCTGGAAGAAAACCCTCACCTACAAGAAGAACAGAGCTAGATTTCCTCATTACTTACTTAATATATGTGACACATATTCATCTAATAGAACATTTTAAGTTTCAGCTGACCAAAAAATGTCCAGGATACAAGAAATCCAAGAAAGGATGCCTCAGGGCAGTATACTCTCTCCCATTTTATATAACATACTTGTTTCTGATTTACCAACAGATGCAAGAGCAAGTACAGCCCTATATGCAGACGATACGGCAATCTATGCAACAGAAAAAGACGACAGAAGGATAGTCTAGACTCTAGAACATAGAAAATCACTTAGGAAGAATAAGAGAATTCACAGAAAAATGGAAAATTAAGATCAACAGCCAAAAGACGCAATTCATCATGTTCACACAGGTGAAAAATCCACCAGTAGTCAAACTCACACTGACCTAGGAGGCCATCTTAACAGGAAAGTTAACTTCGCGAAAACCTTCAACAGTCAAGGTAAAAGCTAATGTTGCAAAAAGACTAATACAGCCTTATATTTTTAGGTCCAGCCCACTATCGATGGCCAAGATGATCCAACTTTAACAGGCATACGTGAGATCGGCGATACTATAGCAATCCCAGTATGGAGTTCCACATCAGAGACCAACTGGAAGAAACTGGAAAGAACAGAGACATCATGTTACAAAATAATCGAAGGGCCAACATGGGAAGACAGAAGAACAAATGCAACCATCAGAGAAAGGCTCCAGTACACACCACTGACGGAGTGGCTGAGAACAGGACAAGATACTTCTTCCACCCAGCCACAAGGAGACTCCTCAGGGAAACTTCCTCCAGGGACATCCTCGCAAAGAACCGAATACACAGACTGATCGACTACCTCCAGGGTCTCGCCAGGTAGTTGACGAAGACAACCACGGGTGGTTGTCAAAGAAAACCAATCAGGAAACTAGGTACGCAGCCAAAAACAAGTACTTACAGAAAAAGAAGCCAAGGACTCCATGACAGAAATAAGCAGGTTCCGAAGAAAGGTACATCAACAAGAAGGCAATAATATCTTAAATTAAAATATCTTAGATTTGAAATGTTATATTGTATTAAGGCAATATACGTTTTTATTTTTATTTTATTTTATTCATGGTGGAAAAAAATTCAAAAAGTTGGACTGACTACTGAGTATTCAAAAGACAATGACGTCGAGCAATACCTTAGATATATGTTTGGTCTACCTTTCCTAGATCCATTAGACGTCGGTGAGTGTTTTGATTTAGACTTTAGTGAGATATTACCAAAACAACCCCAAACTGTACAATTTATACAAAATAACTAAAAAAATTTCAGATATCTACCTGGATTTGTCACAGTCCCGAACAGGATCTTTTTTTGCGTATTTCTCTGTACTACTATGTAGGTACAGCATGTTTCTTAAGAGTATGTTTATTAATATTTGCAATCAAACTAAGTATCTAAAATGCGAGCATAGTCTATCTAATGTTTGAATGGTCCCAATATTTTGATTACTCTGATTGTTTAATGGCAAGTTATGCATTGTTTTGAAACAATGAATTTTATTTTTGTGAGTTAAAAATCGTGCGGCTATAATTTGCAAGCGGAGACCCAACCTAAGTGTCTGTGCCAAAAAACCAATCAGAGGTTGCACAATGGCTTTTAAGACTTCGAAGAATCAGACTGTTCTATAAATCTTCGTGTATGAGACTGGGACCGTTAAAGTGTGACTAATATTCGAAGTATCTTGTCGAGCAGTATTTTAAAATAACGTGGCGATCATACAAAGAAATCGTTTAAGCATGGTTCCTGGTAAAGATTTACTCACTACCAGTATACCTAGAGTTCATTATATATTATATGTTTGATTTCCACAAAAATTATTTTGCTGATTTGTTGTCTTTGATTCGTAGTTTATAGACCTTTAGTCAAGAATTGTTTACTTGTTATTCGAGATGATATAGTATATGTAAATTAATTTTTATTTATAGATATATATAACGT
Organism: Diabrotica undecimpunctata; assembly: GCF_040954645.1. Lineage (NCBI taxonomy): Eukaryota > Metazoa > Arthropoda > Insecta > Coleoptera > Chrysomelidae > Diabrotica > Diabrotica undecimpunctata. Next base: position 59,314,070 of record NC_092812.1, read on the forward strand.
GAAAACCTGTTTTATTAGTGTCGACAGAGGCGTAATGCTAGTACGAGAGACTATAGGCAAAAATAAAACAAACCTAAAGCATTATAATATAATAAAACGAGTTATAATCGGTAGTACTCGACTTATATTTTATCCAAATATGTAAAATCTAAAAAATACGTGCCACGGTTGCATGCTACTTAAAATTGCCGCAACTCGAACTCTATACGGGTCACAGAATGTGTGGTACCTCGGCTATTGTTCTTGTTGACACTGACTGAGGGGGGAAACAAATCTTAAACGTCACAGTTGTTTGAAATATATTACGGCAACCAAAGAACATAAAGAGAATTGGTTATTTTCTATACTTCAACTAATTTTATTTCCATTTGTATTACTAACTGGTTTACTAGAAATAGTAGTTAACCCATGAAGTCATAGCGTCCTGTTTGATGTGACAAAAATATTTTTACAAGACTATATTTCAGTAACTTTTTCTATATAATACATATCAGTAAAATTACAATATTTTAGATAGAACGAGTAAAATTGATTACAAAAAAAAATTATCATGCAAAATATTTAAAGGAACTTTCTACAACAGTCTTCGTGTGAAAAATCATCGATTTCCAGTAAAAATCTTATCATGTTTTTGAAGGTTCTAAAAGGTGTATTAGGGATAGCTGAAGACAAATCTTTGAAGACTCACAGCTGACTTTGCTTGTTTTTTTTATATAATAAAATGTGAAAAAATCATTTTTGTCTATAAAACGTTTCTTATACATATTAGAGAAAAATTAATCAAATTAATCAAATAAAAGTTGTAGATGTTCGGCAGTTCTTTAATTTGCGAGTTTATGAATTAAAATACATAAAAAATTGACCGAGATAATTATTGGTTTATGAGTTTATTTTGCCTAAAATAAGATAAAGAAAGCATTTAAGTTATTAAGATTAATTAATATTGATAATTTTTATGATTATAGTGATAATTTTTGAAAATATTTAGTTTATAATATGTTGTGAACAAAAATGAAAAGAAAACAAATGTGTATCATTATAAATTACAAACTAAACCAATATTACAGATATTAAAATTTTACAGATTTGGTTTAAAAAATAGGAAAGTTACAATGAAAAACGCACAATGCATAATATTTTTTGCCCTTTTACAAATCTTGCGATTTGTAAATGTTGACATTTTTCTTTTGCAGTTTTCAAAGCTAATTTTTTTATTAATATGTCTTAATCTAATATATGTACGTGTTTTGCTTAAACAATAGACTACTTCATACGGTATGGCATTATTATTTTCTTCTAATTTTGCAATGGTTTGAGCAGTTAAAGTTTTAAATAAATTGGTATCATGTGATAATGAAGACCCCTGCCTTGGATGAAATTCATGATCCAATATTTGTGCAGCAAAAAGTAAGTCGTCATTAGAATTTAATAAACCACCTCTTGAAATAAATTGTATCCAATCCGGCATGCCAGTAATGCTTATGTTATCCGCTTTACATCCTAAGTTGGAATTTATAGGCAACGTATCTAGCTATATATTTCAAAGCATCTTGGTTAATTTTTTCCCCGCATTTAAGAAGATTTATTGTAAGAACAGCATCAGGTTCAAGGTTCCTAATATGTACCTACTTGGCGGCATAAAATTTGAAAAATATCTTTGTTTTACAGATATTTCAAAACAATTCTCATCGAAATGTGTTGAACAGATGCATGCTGTAGAGTATTTAAAATATTATTTTATATATTATATGATATATTCAAAAATTTTGCATATACGCTTATATGTTATAGTTTAGGCAAATACAACATAATTATCTCCTTACATGTTTAAGCTTTATTGAGAAATTATTTTGGTACAAACTTTTCCTCTTTATGCAAATTTTTACACAATTAATATAAAGAGACATTTACCATTTTTTAAATTTATTTTATCTTGTATATCAGTCCCTTTTGTTTTTCTATTATAATTGCCACATCCAAAAACGGCACAACCAGGCATAATTTTTTTTTATTTTAAATTAAAGTGTCTCGGCAACTATGGGCCATTGACACTGGTACAAGTTTATTACAATATGCTTATGTTTACATACATTTACAATCTGTTATATACAAGTTAGGATACATTAACAACATCTAATATAGTTACACTAAGTAGTAAAGGTGACAGTCTTTTAGGAAATGAATTATGGCACTGTACATGTTTGTAGAACCGAGTAGATCACTTATTATTATTATTTTGAAAGTTGTAGTAGTCTCTTTGAGGTTTGTAGTGGACGCATTCTAGTAATATGTGCTGGACTGTTAAGGACTCATTACAATGTTCACAGCGAGGATGGTTTTCAGACGACATCAGATATCCATGAGTAAGACGAGTGTGACCTATTCTGAGCCTTCTGATAATAATATTGTCTTCTCTGCTCATTTGTGGCATGGTGATGGAGGTAACAGTTGGTGGAATTGTGCGTAGTTTTGTATTTTGCACATTCCAGTGTGTTTGCCAAGTGCTTAGTACGTTGTTCTTGATACTGGCCTTTAGGTCTAGGTGAAGTTGTATGTTTTCCATATTTTCTAAGGAGCAGGCCAGTTTTGCTGCATGATAAGCGTTCTCATTTCCATTGATACCAACATGGGATGGTATCCAGATGATAGTTACTGAAATACCATTCTTTGACTGCTCTTGGCAGATACTGTGGATGCACTGTACAATGGGATGGATGGAGTATATATTTCTGATTGAGTCAATGGCGGAGAGAGAATCGGTGCATATTGCTAATGATTTCTCATTATTAATGGGCGAGTCTAATGCCTTGAGTATTCCATACAGTTCGACTGTGTGTATACTGCATCTGGGAGAAAGCCGATATGATGCTACTGTTGTATTTGAGGTACTGACAGCACAACCGACGGCCTGTTCTTCTTTGGAGGCATCTGTGTAGAGAATTTTGTCATAATGCTGGGTCTGTATAAGTTCCTTAAATGCTTGCACCAAGAGAGTTCTTTAAGGATTTGTCATCAGGGAACCTTTTAGAATCACCAAAACCCTGTATAACATTTTTTCAGTTGTTTTTTCTTTGCTGGCATAAGATATCACAAACAGGACGCAGGAGATCACATTCTATATTCTTAGTTTAGGGCATGTGGTCGCAGATTAAAAAATGTTTTAAGAATAACTGAATAAGTCCAAGAATAATTGCTTTATGAAAAAATTGAAGCAGATATTTCGGAACTTCCTACAGACTCAAATCATTTGACAGATGAGGAGGGGTAGGGAGTTCTCATTGTGCAAGGTCCCACATAGAACAGACTAAAATAACATAGAGGAAGGAAGAACTTTGTAAAAATATAGAGATAAAAAGGGGAGTGGCACAGTGATAATATGTTCTGTCGTCATTGCTTTTTAACAAATATATAAAAGCAATATTTGAAAAAGCCGTCGTAGTGTAATCGTCAAAAGATGGAATCATAATCATCAGTAAAGCGTAAAAAAATATATCATTTTTGCATTTCGTAAGCAAAAGTTTGTCTTCCATGTAAATCATTTTCAATTTGACTAAGTAATAAACTTCTCCCATGAGTGCTAATGATTTGCCTTGCTTTTTTAAAAGCGTTCATTTTATGAGTGCCAACCTCTATATTCAAAATATTTCACAATGAATTATAAAATATTTTTTATTCAGAGAAACATCAAATTCTGGCCACTAATAATAAAACATTCATTCTATGTACTCATTTTCACATAGATACAATAATTGCTGATTCAATTTAAGACTGGCATTATAATTAAAGTTCCCATCGAATTAATTCTACAGAAACCATAAGAATTGCTAATGTCTATTCCCCTTAATCCGGCCTTGATCCTCAGTAATTACGATTACCCTATTTCTATACAACAAAGAAACGCTTTCAACAACTTTAAAAGAAATCTAATAGTTCCCAGAAAATACGTGTAAGCACAATGTACTCGTAAAAATAAAATTATGACATTGCAGGTAAATAACTCGAAAAAAGATTTTCTACATTATCCCTCGTGGTTTCATCAATGAGCAATTATAGAGAAATTTGGAAACATTTAAAAACAATTTTTGTAATCTGCCGTCTGAAGATAAGCATTCAAAATATTTATTAGGTATACAAAAAATGAAAGTTGGCAATTAAAAATAAATAAAGAGAAATATGACCAATAACCAAGCCTGTTTTGACTTTTAACTGCGCCTAAGAAATATTTTTCGCAGGTTTTTAGTGTATTTCCGTCATTAATGTTGTGACTTTTCACCGGGAAAAGCTTTCCCTTTTCCTAAATCATCGTTTTACAGTTCAGCAGCTATCACAGCTCTTTCTGCATGTAGATAATTGTTAAACGAATGTATTAAAAACGATTTATTTCCTACCTCCAAAAACTTAAACGGAAAAAGTACCAAAACAGTAATATATCGACAAACTATATTTGGCGCCAGAGATCATTCACAATATCACGTAACCGGCCAGATTTAATTTTAAAATTCAATAACAAACATGAAACGATATTATAATTTCTGATTAATTATGTTTTATAGTAACGTGAACCTTGCCATCCGGTCATTATGTTCAATGAGTGTTATTAGTGATATAAAAATAAAATATTTGCTATTGGGCGATTGCGGTAGTTATTGGTTTTATAAGTGGAATTTAAAATGTTGAAACCTTAGAGTAGGGAATTCTAATCAGAATTCCCTACTCTAAGATTGAAACAGAAAACGAAAGAGACATTTCTTCTTTCACATTCACATATTTTGGATGAGCTCTTCCGTAGAAATATAATATATTTAATGAATGTATATGTTACGAGCAATGACCGAAATTGGACAATCCTAGCATTGTACAGAAAATCTTGTCCACTTCGAGCATTGTACCCCTTTACTGTACAATCTCCGAAATATATATAATCGTCGGACTTTGTATAAAAGAATTTCTGTACAATGTTCGAATTTCAATAAGTAGCCATGCGTCAAAGTTTGAGATAATATATCAGATATCGATTCATATCGATTTTTACGATTATTCCCCATTTGTTATTAACGACAAACAAACATCAATTGAGGTTATAAATCCATAATTAACCAGCGTTTTTGACTCTTGGATTCGTAGAATTAAATTATTTTAAATTATCATACATATCTCTTGAAAATCTAAGATGTTCTACAAACTTCTTCCCTATATTATAGTGATGTATCTATCTCTTGAAGCTTTGAAATGTTTCACTAACAATATCTCTATTGTAGAACAATTTCTTCTTCGATTCGATTTTTAAATTTTTGATTTGGTGTGTCGCTTGTCAATAATAATCGATTCGAACCGATGAGCGTGTCGACAATTATTTTGATTATTTCGGACATTGTACAGTTTGGGGGTACAATGCTAGAAGTGGACAATAATTTGTGTACAATGTTAGGATTGTCCAATTTCGGGCTTTGCTCGTAACATATATATATAATGCAATATTTTTACTTTTCGACCACTTTTGTAGGGGGGCGGGTCTGTAGATTTCTACCAAATTTTAGTATATCATTTTACCTTAAAACAGTAGCCTATAACTATTTTTTAAGCCCTCTAGGTCCTTTGGGCCTGATATATGCTCCTAGAAAGGATCAACAATAGCTTTTTTTACCCTATATTTGAAAAGCTATATCTCTGACTCCAGTGGACCGATTTTAATTCACAATATCTCATTTTTTTTTTTATAATGTCAACTTTTTGATGAAATAATTTACAAGACCGCAGAAGATAAGCTTTATTTTATAGGCCAAGAAGAACGAAAAGAAAACTTGCAACATTTTATGATTTTCAATTTATTGTCAAAATTTAACCATACGAGGAAAATTGTAAAAACAGGTAAATTAAAGAATTTTTAAATATCTTTCAAACTAGCCTTGGTAAGTTACAATCCATTTAGTAGACTTTAAGCATACATCCTTTTAAAAATAGTCCGTTTTTCGAATATTGCATTTTTTATCATTTGTAAACTGATCAATTGCTGACAATCTCAAATTGCATAAAAATTCAGGTGAAGGTAGCTCTATACGTATACAACAATGTCTACTAACTCACAATATCTGATTGTTTTTGTTATAATGTCAAAAGCTCAATTTTTAGGCGGTAAAAAAATAGTTAAAGGTTCGGGAAGAACTTCAATAAATAAACATTATTAGTTTACAAATAATGAAAAATGCGATTTTTCAAATAACTGTTAATTTTTAAACAGCTCTATCTTCGAATCTACTTGATGGATTTTAAAATGACAATGCTCGTTTGAAAGGCATTTAAAAAAACTTTAATATACCGGTTTTCACAATTTTTTTCCTCGTTTGGTTAAATTTTGACGATTCATTAAAAATCATCAAGTTTTCTTTTTGTTCTTCTTGACCTATAAAATAAAACTTATATTTTGCGGTTATGTAAAGTATTTCATCAAAAAGTTGACATTATAACAAAAAAATGAGACCTTGTGAGTTAAAATCGGCCCACTGGGCTCAGATATAACTCTTCAAATATAATGTAAAAAGGGCTATTTTGACCCTTTCAGGGGGAATATCTCAGGCCCAGAGGCACCTAGAGGGCCAAAAAAAAAATAATTATAGGCTACTTTTTTTAGGTAATGTTATATTAAAATTTGGTAAAAATCCACAGACCCCTCCCCTATAAAAATGGCCGAAAAGCAAAAATATTGCTCTTTATATATTTGCATATAGCTATAAAACGATTAAATTGCTAATCCAATCAAACAATTGAATTGCTAAACGAATAAAACAATCCAATTGCTAAGTAAAAACAAACAACTTACACCGGACTGATCACAAAGATAACAGTAAAAGCTCAAAGCAAATTATACTGTATATAGTCATATTCCTCTTAACGAGATTAAAACCCCCATGAAATAAAAAATAGAATGAGGCGTTTTGTCATTTCTGTGATTATGAGGGCTCTTTATTAATTAAACCTGTAATTGTTTTGGTTTATTAATCGAGTTAAGGCAATAAAATGGAACATTATGTTTTATAAAGAGAGATGGTGATTAATAAAAATTGTATTTAGACTGCTACACTACACTAAACAGTTATACGGAAAATAGCATTGCACAAAAAACAAAGACTAAAAACTATCGAGAAAAAAAGAAACAATAAAAAACAAGATAGAAAGAACAAGAACTTCGGAATCTTAAGGAATGTGAGACCTACAAGTGACGATGGTGATACTGAACTGAATTTCTCAAACTACCAATGAGAAAATAGTATCAGATCAAGCTGGATTCGGGACATAAAAAATTTTTTATACATACCAAGGATCTCATCTAAAAGACAAGATGAATCTCCAAACTGAAGTTGATTCTCAACAGATCGCAGCATAAAAACTGCTCTACCAGACAATTACAAGTTCAAACATCGAAAAGATTATAATATCCATGCTCCTCCGTCTAAAGATCTGATATATTGACAAGGAGGATCGATCCTACCGTAAACCGATAATCTCCACGGATATTATAATAGAGTTACGTTGATTTGAACCCTTCGACTCTCTTCTCAGAGCTTCGATGCCTTCAGTCATAATTTTATGGGGGGAAGCTTCGCACCATTCCTCTTCCGAGTAAGTGTGTCAACCAAATGTCCGAACCTGCAATTTTTCTCGTACTGAGCAGGATTAGATACTTATAATAAATAATAAATGACTCCAGAATAAAAAATTATGCTTTTTTCACGGTTGATGTTTTGTAATGATACGTTAGTTTTTGGGCTTATAAAACCGTTGTTGACAATCAACAAGGTGTTCACAATAATACTTCGACCGTTGCCGCATCGTCTTTCGACCTCAAACTAATCCGGAAATTAATTATATCACTACAGTTATTAAACGTTTGGCTGAATGTCTTTGCATGATAACCGCAACAACTAAGTTGTGTCTCTTTTAATTATTCCACATTCATTACACAGTAATTGTTAGTTTTTAACACCTATTAAAAACTACTACGTAGCTGGGCATAGATATAACGAAACTTTACTGAGCAAGTGTCATGAGATTGTTCCTTTACAATGATCATCAGCGATATCAAGATCGATGATATTGGATCGCTGATATTGCTTTTATAATTAGCAGTTAAAAGGACATAAATTCTCTTTCCCCTTGATTTTTTCCTATATTCTCCTTCCCTTGCTAAGTAAGTTATTTTAAGTTACAATGGTTTCAGCAAGTAAGGTAAAAAATCGATATAAATTATGGAAAGTATGTGTAAATTTAGTTGAAGAAAGAATTCATATGACTTAGAAGTAAACTATACATACAAGTGAATAAAAATACAAAGCCAAAAGCTATCAAAATCAAACAAAAAAAAACAAGAATTATGGTAATATGTATAATTAAGAATGAAAATCAATAGAATTAAAAATATTACTTTGATGTTGTTTCTTCTTCTGTTGAAGCCATCTGTTGTACTTCAACCAATTGGCTTCTTTCTGCCTTTTGCAGAGCTGCTATATTTGGGCCAGAGAAGAGTTAATGATTGGGATCGCCTCTCTACTTGTTCCCTTTACTTTTTTATTTGTAGACTAAGTTAATAATTTTCAGTCATCTTCTGGATAATCTCTTTTGCATTGTGTCAATTTTATTCTGTCTAGTTACAGCACAGCACAAGCTTATAAATCAAAAATACTTTCCTCTTTCCATTTTTGATTTGTCATAAGTGTGTATAAAAACATCAGTCACAAGCTTATAATCCCACAAGGATGCAATCTCCTGTAGAGTTCACAAACTCTCTGAAGCATTGATTAGGCAATATTATGGAGTTACATCTCTGGATTTGGGAACACAGTAATCACAGCATAAATCTTACTATGTGGTGAGTAAGCTGTGGTGCAACTATCTGGTAATTTAATGCATGTATGAATCTGTGTCATATTCAATCAATAAATCTACACTTAATGACAATGACATAGAGTGAGCCCTTATGATATTTTCAAAGAGGTAAAGTGATACACACACACTTCACTGCAAACTATTATGAATCAAGCATTGTAATTAATAAGCAAAATAAAAACAAAAATTGTAAATAAACCAGTTAACCTCAACAAAAAAATATGTACCTGTACCAATTTGTGTACCTGGAGTAGAGATAACTGTTGGTTTACTGAAAAATAAAGCTGAGATCAGCAATTACAAAAAAAATAGTAGGTGGTTAAAAATTGGAAAAAAGAAAAATAGGATCTTAGATGCACGTGATAGCGCAAAATTGCATACTATTTACAATAGCATAATATCATAATGCTTACAGATATATGCCTTGAGAAGTTAGTAATACAGAAGAAAGTAGGATGTAAACATATTCTGGCAGATCTAGCTATAGCTATAGAGTTGTTGCATTGTCCAGAGGTTGTTTTGTTTCGCGTTTTCGCGAGTGACACGCTTTCATTGTTCGCGCGGCGTGTCTAATTGTTTTCACACAGATGTTGTCATCTAATGAACCTCTTCTCACTTCACGTGTTATGGAAACCTCAGCACGAAGATTTAGATCGCGCTATGCTTCAGTGGTTCCAGCAGCAGCGTATGAACCATATTCCACTTTTTGGGCCTGTGGTTAGGACAAAAGCTGAGTTTTTTGCAACTGAGCTTGGAATTGAGAATTTCAAGGCATCTGAGGATAGGCTAAGCAAGTGGAAGCTGCGGCACAAGATCAGCGGAGATGCTCGCGATGTTAACAAAAACATAATGTATGATTGGCTAGAAAATGTGTGGCCAGGACTTAATGCACGACATGTGTCAGACAACATTTTCAATGCTGATGAGACTGGATTGTTTTTTAAAATGACACCAAACAGAACTTTAAAATTTAAATCGGAAAAGGAATGCATTACGGTTTTAGTGGCCGCTAACATGACAGGTTCAGTGAAGAGAAAATTATTAGTGATAGGAAAGTCGAAAAACCCTTGTTGCTTTAAAAACATCAAAAATCGACCCACGACCTACAAACCAAACAAGAGTGCATGGAGGACTTTAGAAATTTTTGAAGAAGCGATAAGAAAATAGGGATGTCGAATTTAAGGGAAAAAACTTCTTCTGCTTGTAGACAATGGTCCTCCTCATCCTATACTGTGTGACATAAACATTGAACTTTGTTTCAACAAGCAAACACAACGAGTGTCCTTCAGCCCATGGACCAAAGTGCCATCAAGAGTTTAAAAAGCCATTACAGGAGAAAACTGTTGATGGAATTGGTTGAGAACAATGGCGATCTTAAACTATACATTCTTGACACCACCCTAATCATTAGTAAATCCTGCGATAAGCAATACAGTCATTTATAATAGTCTTGATTATTTTTTTAAATTACAATAGGTGATTTAGTACAGTATTATTATTACAGTAATGATTTTTGTATCACTCTTTACAACAATCTCTCCTTATAGGGATGAAAATTCCCTGTCGCTTGCATATCGTTATAGAGAAAGAGGACTGTATATATTGGTAACCATTTTTACCCTACTTCGGAAAGTTTAAAAAATTAGTAATACATACCAAGAAAATTTCAGGGGCATTAGAAGGAACAATTCATGATACCACATGTCAGGTATAACCAGTAAAAATGTATCAGACCAAGGAAAATGGAGGGACAGAATGGTTAAATCATATTACAGGTTAGCAAACAAAAAAAAAATTCTGGCAAGATAAAGGATATAGATCATTATGGTACTTACTGCTACTATTTCACAGATCTTGTGGCAACACACTATGATTCTACACTATATGAAAAAAAGTGACCACCACTGGTTATGTATATCAAAAGATTCTATGTATTTTGTTCCTATGCAAGCCTAAATTATAATTAATTCTATATATCAACTTATTTTTAAGACTTTTTACTCTAACATTATGGAATTAATGTTTTCCCAATATTTTCTGTCTATTTATTTCTCCCCCTTGTATGATTCTTCCATTAAGTTTATCAAGAAATTATTTTTAAGTGATGCTTTTTGTAGTCCACTCGCTTTTCCACAAACTTCTACTACAACTTCTTTCTCAAAGGTGTATAAAAGGAAGTGATATTACATAATTTGTAATATAACAATTAAGGTACCTTCCCTTTTAGTGAAAATAATAGAACATTATACATTTGTTACCAAAACTCCCATATTAAAATTGAACAAACCTAGAAAAATTGAAAAGCCTGAATCTGAGCCTAAATCAAATTTAAAGAAAAAACTGCTATTGTAATACAAATGTAAGAACAAAAGAATCACTTAGTGATACCTAGTATTTTCCAATACCACAAATCCATTTTTCCTGGTATTCACAGATCTATTAGGAAATTTTCTCTGAAATAATGCATACTGAACAAAAACATGTCAACATTTTTATAGTAATTAGTGCAATAATAGATTAATTAACCATAACTCATCATTTATTATTATCTATAAAGTTATTCAACTATTATTTTTTACAACTGACATTTATTGATAAACATAACACACTCAGTTTATTAACTTAAGTATATTCACACAAATAGAAATAGTCATTTCAAGAGAAATTATATTTGTTTCTCAGTTTCACCATTCACATTTTCCTTAGTTATTCCAAATAATTCCTTGACACCCTATGAAATACAAAGCAACAAAAAGCTCAAATTATTCTAAAAGAGTAGAGCTATTATAGGAGAGCTGCTGTAATCACTAAGCACTAAGAAAATGGAAACACAATAGCAATGGGAAGAATTAATTTTGTTTCTATCTCTATAAAGCATGTTCTTGTAACACAATTTCTTAATGTCTATACTGCTATTGGTTTTATACTATTTTTACAGGCTTTCAATTAATTTTTCTTTTTATTTATTAAAATCTACAAATTTTATACAAAAGCATTCCTTTTTTATATATTATCTATTTTACACCTACTAAATGACCATTTTATTATGGCATAACATTATGTACAATTTAAATAATATTTATTACTAAGGTATAAGTGTGTATACACTAATGAATTGAGTTCAAGAATGCTTGAAAACTATAAAGCAGACTAGCTAGTGTTACTAGACTCATATTTTATTTCTCATTTAGTAACAATGCCATATGACATAGTTTTAAATAACATTTAAACCAACAGATAATAGAGTTATCAGAAAATTGTGTGATGTAAAATGTAAATGTAAAAAATTTCAATAACTTTGGTATTTAGTAAGAATATTTGAATTGTTGAAATAAGTAGGTAGGATTATATGAATATACTTGGACAATATAAATACTATCATGCAGTAAACATCCATTAATTAAAAAAATCAAAAACAAGAACATACTGTATATTGCCTGTATAAAATTGAATTTTAAAAAGGGTGACAGAAGCATGGTTTTCCACGAATCTTTAAAAAATCAAATTTATCAATGAATCATATTACAGGTATGACCAGGCAAGAAAACAGTCTTTTGCTGGATGGGTATGACTCACCTGCAGTGTATTAGGTGTAAGGTGAAAAATTATAGAAATCATTTTGTTTGCCAAACCAAGGATAACTACAAAATTCCTTGTACATTATGTTTAATAAAAAATGTGGACTTTAAAAAACATAATTTGTGACATCAAAGAGAATATAAAAAGCAGGTATAACAGATATAGTTGTCACAATAGTACGTTTACAGTACAGAATAGTACAGATAGTACCAAGGACCGTTTATCATAATTTATTATATCATAAAAATATCTATGAAGTACAAATACAGCAACAAGTGGATAAAATAAGCAACAGTTAACAGGTACTTTAAACTCTAAGGACATTAGCACGTGATACATTAGAAGATTTCATACCTAAACGTAGTCAAAATAAAATAACTGTATAACAGCTATTTAAAAAAAAAGGTAGAACAAAACAACAGATTGCAGCTATGCTACTTACCATGTAAATTCGTTGTTTGCGTTTTGATGACGGTAAAACATAGGAAAATACAAAATAAACAGTGCAACTGTCCCATTTTAGTTACCGAAAGTTTTTTTTGCAATATTTTTAGTAGCTAGTTGTAATAACATTAGAATGGACACTCGTTGTTCTTGTTAAAAGTTCGTTTTTCTTATTATAATCCTCATTAAGAGCACTTTTTAAGGCCACTATTTAATAGTTACTATACACTAACACTCTAAATTTAACAACCCAATTCAGAAATTTACTAAAAATGCACCTAACAAAGTTTAACTCACAAAGAACTTGGAAGCCATTTTAATTGTACAGAGTGTACACAGAACACCAAGCGTTAGGTTCGAACTTGGAACGTACCTTCCGCACGTTTACCCGTAAAAGTGAAGCGACGGACTGGTTTGACACACGAAAGAATCCGACCATAAAATGCTAACTTCAGAATGAAGCCGGTAGTGGCGCAACTAGCTAAAGCTAATGGAATTTTGGTGATTCATTGAATTTCTTGTGATTTTATACTTTATGCAATAAAATATTATAGAAATGACGGCACGGCATGAGTTTTTGGCCAATTAATTCATTCATACATGTAACTACAATTTTTTAAATTAATATAAAGGAAAGACATAAAAATACATAATAGAAATCAAATAGTAAATATAGAAATTATTATTTTAAAGATTTTGCGACGGAATAGTTAACAGTTGTATGCAAAAATTTCAAATGTATGAATTATATAGATTATAAAATTATTTTTTTATCAGAATTTTCATTTTTAACATAGTTTTGTTATACCGCGCGCAGGTATTTAGTTATGATTTCCTTCCTACGCTTTAAAATTACACATGAAAGACACTATCTATCTATCTATCTATCTATCTATTTATCTATATGTCTATCTATCGATCTATCTATCTATCTATCTATCTATCTATCTATCTATCTATCTAACTATCTATCTATCTATCTATATATCTATCTATCGATCTATCTAATTATCTATCTATTTATCTATATATCTATCTAATTATCTATCTATCTATCGATCTATCTAATTATCTATCTATCTATCTATTTATCTATATATCTAATCCATTTATCTATATATCTATCGATCTATCTAATTATCTATCTATCTATCTATCTATCTATCTATCTATGTATCTAGATACTTTTGTTCGTTTTGACTGATTGATTTTAACGAAAATTTTATCCTTCTCATAGTGAATCTTAAGATTAAGTATATGGATCCTGTCTACTTCTGCTCCGATGAGCTGGTTAGATGAGCAGTTGAACCATTCTCTGAGTTTACCTATACATCCTTCTTTCATGAACTAGCTCTGTTCTGATAGTTTTCACAAGCTTTCTTTACTGGTAATTGTATCTACATAGGATATTCACTGTTATACGATTGCAAGTATAAGATGCGGTTGCAGGGTATATGATATATACTATCGAGCAGTTTTTCTAGTCTCCAGTGCAAACGAAATCAGATTTATAGGTCTCAGGGACTCAGCTTTTCCTTGTCAGATTTTATCAGCTTTGGGTATAAAAACTACCTTTATGAGCTTTCATGCTTTTGGTATGTACCTCATTCCTAAGCTATCCTTTAGTATCATACCTACATATTTTTTTGTACTCGATCAAAGAAGGACATTTTGCTTCTGTGGAAAGTATTGGAGAATTCCCGTCCGGAACCGGTGATTTATATGACTCAAATGAGTTTATTAATAATTTGAATTTGTCCTCATCTACCACTTCTTTTGCCATATGCCAGTTTTCCCTAGAATCATAAGTTATGGTCTCCAGTTCATACCATACTGCTGCCATGTGTCTTGTGGTATCAGTTTTGTTTTAGACTCAGAAAAGTGCACTTTGAGAAGTTCTTTCAGAATATCTTCACCATTCTGAGCGTATTTATCTGACTTCTTTTGAAATAAGGTTTCTTGGAGAGAATTTTATAGAGCCTTGAAATATCTGCACTCTTCGCAATGCCTTCTTCACGATTCTCATTATGAATTCTTCTACACACCCAATACAGGACAGACTACTTCAGGGCTTGACAACCCTGCCCTACGCTAGCTACTTTTGTTTGTCACCTACACTCCATTACTCAGGTGCAAATAGGTCCTAACCCTTTATCCAATCAAGTATAAGACAAAATATAGAAGAGAATAAAAATATGAAGGTGTTGCGGAGAAAACTGTCAAATGAAAAGAAATAGATTTTTAAACTAAAAGATGACCAAGGTTTTCCAACAACAAAGAGAGAGAAACTGCCAAAAATGTCAGAAAACTTTTACACTGAACGATATACAATTAGACAACTAATACGGAACAGTGAACAGCATTAGCGAAAAAGACCAATCAGCAGAGGATCAGAGTTCATGCCGGATATAATTCAAGAAGAAATTCAGAAATGAAAAATAACAAAGCCCCGGGTAAACACGGCCTAGTGATAAAGGCTGTAAAACTTGGAGAAGAAATACTATTAAAACGAATTAAAGGCTTATTTAATATGTCTTGAAAATGGAATAATCTCATCTCAGTGTAACAACGCCATAACAATACTTCTCCATAAAAAAGCTTGAGAACTAGAGACTGATAAGACTTCTTCGTCACTTGTATAAGCTATTCACCAAAATAATTGCCAAACGCTTGGAAGGTAAATTGAAATTCTATCAAAAAAGAGAACAAGCAGTTCTCGCCGTTTTTGTTGATGGTTTTCTAGAACTGAGTCGGGTGCTTCCGGCATCCTCAGTATCTTTGTGGATCAGCAGATTTCCATTGTTTATGATCTTTTTATATTCGCGTACAAGTGCGCCAACTCCTCGTAAATGTGGAAGCGAAATGGGACTTAATACTAGGAGCCATTGGGTGGAAGTGGATTTAACTGCCCCAGATATCATTATCGTGAAGTGTAGCTAAGTGTAGACCTTTTTACATGTGGCCTGTGTAGCCAAATTGGAGCACAGTATTCAGTAGTTGAGAAAACAAGGTCTAGGATAGTAGAGCGGAGAGTGGAAGCTGATCCTCCCCAGGCGGACCGCAGGTTTTGTATATTGTTTCCTTTGGTTCCAACAGTTTTTGTTAAATGCTCCTTTTGTGTTATGTCTAATGTTACTCCCAGGTACCGTACGCGTCATAAAAAACTGGTACAACTCTTATAACCAAAAATCGTGTTTTTCAAGTTGTGTAAGTTGATCTTGTCACATGTGTCATTCTAATTTCTAGGGCACTGTTGCCAGTTCAACGAAAATATTACATATATGAAACCAGCTAAAAGCAGGGCTGTGCGACAGACCGTCAGTTTTGAGTATACTAAAAACTAAAACATTATCGAGCATTCTCTATCGGTCAGTCACATTTATTTAAACATGCATCCTAAAAAATTCTCCTATTACTATTGTAATTTTCCATAATCTCAATTAAGTACCCACACATTGATTTGTGTTTTATTATAATTTATGAAAATATTTCAATTCAAAAATAATGATAATAAATCTAATAAATTATTATAATAAAACGTTACAGTGAGATATTGGATTGTAACTGTCACGTTTTATAAAGAGTTTTTTCGTCCCAGATATTTTATAGTTTATAATACGTAGGATAAAGTATAATGTTAATTTTTCACATTTATTGTTCTTGTAATAAATAATAATTTAATCTTGGTAGTTTGCCTGTTACTAAACTTATTGACACAAAATACAGTTCGTGTTCGGTAGGTAATTGAAGTATAAAATTACAGTAGATGCATTCCAATGTTCCCTTCAAACATTTTGGATATTAGCTCAACCCTATCTTTGGTTATTTAATTTATTAGATACAGTTTTTTGTTTTTAATGATAAAAATAATACCTATCTAAAAACTTTATACATTTTTGAACGTTATTTTTTATATTTAGATTTTGTGCAATTCCGTTATCGGTGATGGCAACAACGAATTGATTCACGGACCATTGTGTCCAGTCTGAACACAGGTTTACATTGGGAAAAAAAAGTGTACCAGTTTTATATGACGGGAAGTGTACCTCTTAGGGGTAAAAGTGGAATTTTCGAACCGTATATTGAGTTCCTTTCTGGCAAGTTTATTGTTCAGGTGGAAACACCTAACCTGCTTTGGAAGCATTTGGATGTAGTCTCCACTTGCGGAAATATTTACTTAGTATATTTAGGTCTGCCGTATAAATGTCTTCATACTTGAACTTTTATTATTGTGTTTCCGGTATAACTGCTAAGTATAAGCTAAATATTAGTGAAGGGAATCAAGACCATTCCTAAATTTCTTGGGAGAGTTGATATGAGCAATTTAGAAGATCGTTATTAAAGGCGTACGGAGAATTTTGTGTATAAGGCCCCCTCTCCATATCGTAAGCCGCTGTGAGATCAATAAATGCTGCTGAAGTTTCAAGTCTTCTTTGGAACCTAGCTTCGATGTAGATATATAAGCCTCTCTAGTAGTTTGTAGTTAAGAGACGAAAGTGAATTTGATCTGTAGCTTTTTGGGTTGTCGGCAGGTTTAGCGTCCTTTAGTAAGGCTATCATCTTGGAGCGTTTTAGTTCTTTTGGGATATTTCCAGTTTGCATGAACATTTGCATATTTGTGAAAAATTGAGCCAGCTAAACATTTGTATACTTGCTGCAACTTATCTGGAATTCAAGGTGAATATTGTGAAATCCTGGTGGTTTTGCTAGCCTTTAAGCCTTTTTAGTCTTTAAGACCCTCTGATATTTTTTCGCTGGAAAAGGAGTGGGAAAGTGCCGTATCTGTGGCTTCATGTTTTATTAAAGTTTTCAGTTCTCTCTTCACGTAGATTGTGTGCGTTCTCTTTTGTGCCCTGGATATTTTTACTACGTGATACGCAGATGGCTATACGGCTGCCTTTTGGCGTTCTGAGAGACATCCCTCCCTAGTTTTCTTAATAATTCCCACTTTTGCCTGCTGGACGTTGACTTTTCACTATTTTGGTCCGCTTCTAGCTTCTAGACTGTAAAGTAGTTCATCCGGTATTTCTTAGTCACCAGTTTCAAGAATGCTCTGGCAGAATTCTTCGCTATTTTGTGACCAGCCAGGGATTTATTCTTTTCGATATCCTCTTGGTATGTGTTTCTTGACTATGTTTAACACAGCACCAACAAATCTGTTGTAGTTTTTGGTATTAGGAGTTATCCACCCCAGACATTTATCCAGGTCGGTAGAGAAACCATTCCAGTTGGCCTTTTTAAATTACATCTTGGATGTGGGATAGAATTGATTAATGGGATTTACGTCCCTATTTCTATTATTACTAAATGATGTTGGCTGTGTGCGAAATCGGTAGAACCTTTTGTGAAGCCCCTAAAGGTAAGTCTCTGCTTTCTTGCTGTATATCGTTTGATCTTCCAGTAGCTTATTTGGCAGATATTGCATTTGTTACATTTATCTGCCCGGTTGCTAACCAGATTACATAGCACCACAGATCTGTGTCGTTTTGCAGCACGTTCTTCAGAAAGAAGTACGTTCTTCAGAAAGATAATCAGGTATTCTCCTGTTGGAAGTCTGATCTCTGGGTTAGAGTCAGTTAAACAAAGATGTGTTGCTACTTGTGAGTATGTTACACGAAGCCTTATAGCCAGGTTCTTCCAAACAATTTTAAAAAATCAATTTTTTTTTAATTGATAATAAATAACATGAACCAAATGGCAGTTTACTCTTTAGATGTCTCTCTATGGTCGGTATACAAACAAAAAGTTCGGTATAGTCTCAATTTTACCTCTCTGTGTGACTTGTAGCAAGGAAAAAGAACAACGAATCAGACATAAGAAAAAGAGATAGAAAAAGAAAAAACAAGAAGAAAAATAGAGTAAAAGTAGGAACCTGGAACGTTCAAACATTATTGAGACCAGGAAAAATGGAAGAGGTAGCAACAGAAATGCAAAGATACAGAATAGACATACTAGCACTACAAGAAGTACGATAAAAAGGAGAAGGAAATATCAAAAAGAAAAACTACACAATATACTATTCGGGAGAAAACAAGCAAGGGAAAACGGCACAGCATTCATGGTTAACAATAAGATTAGGGACAAAGTTATAGAATTTAAAGCGATAAATGGACGAATGTCATATAAAAATAGAAAACAAATACGCCAATATGACAATCATAAACATATATGCACCCACAGAAAATGCACCAGAAAATGATAAAATTGAATTATATGCACAACTGGAAGAATTATATGAAAGGTTACCCAGAAATGATATAGTACTAATGGTTGGTGACTTCAATGCAAAAGTAAGCAAAGAAAACCAGTATAAGGAAGTAGCAGGGAAAGAAACCATTCATGACGAGACAAACGATAACGGAAGAAAATTATGCCAACTAGCAGCAATAACAAACAGTTACATTATAAGCACAAACTTCATGCACAGAAGAGAGCATAAAGTAACATGGTTAATACCTGGCACAACAGATGGCAATCAGATAGATCACATACTAATATCCAAAAAATAGAAAGCAATAATGCACGATGTCAGATCATATAGAGGAGCAAACGCGGATACAGACCATTTTCTAGTAATAGGAGAAATCAAAATGAAGATAATTAAAGCAGAGAGAACAAGAAAAAACAAAAGAAGATAGAATCTGGAGAAGTTAAAAGTACAGGAACTAAGAGAACAAAATAAGACAACCCTAAAGGAAAATCTAACAGAAGCAAATAAAACAGAGGACAAATGGAAAAATATAAAAGAATCCATTTTGAATTCAGCTGAAGAGGTGCTAGGACAGAGGGAAATAAAAAGAAGGAAAAAGTGGTTTGATACAGAATGCGAAATCAAAATCAAACAGAAAAACCAAGCAAGAGATAAATGGATATCAATTAAAGAAGAACATCATCGAAACGAATATAAAGAAACAAAGAAAGCAGCGGATAATTGTTGCAAGAACAAAAAAAAACCTGTGGATGGAAGAGCTGTTAAAGGACCTAGAAAAGAAAAGTAAAGACAGCGTAAACTATTTGGATACCTAAAAGCTCAATAAAGAAAAGGCAGACCAGTAGTTAAAATTGAAAATAGATCATGGGAAACACACTTCACAGAACTATATAGATGCAAAGAAAGCCCGGAAGAGGAAGTAGACGCAAACGAAGACATTAGAGATAATGAAATAGGGATACCAATATATGATGAATATTTATGAAAATAGGAATATGGAAAAGTTACTAAAAAGCATCTATAACCTAATAGTTAGAATATGGGAAGCAGAAGAAATGCCCGAGGATTGGAAAGAAGGCAGAATTATACCAATATTTAAGAAAGGAGAAGTAACAAACTGTACAACTATAGAGCAATATCTCTACTGAGCACAACATATAAAATTCAACAACAGCCCTCATCAAGCAAAACTCACTCCATTCACAGAGAAAAAAATTGGGGACTACCAGCAAGGATTCAGAGAAGGCAGATCCACATAGTTACACAAACAATCGAAAAATGCCACGAACACAACATAGAACTCCACATCCTCTTCGTAGACTTCAGACAAGCCTTTGACTGCATTGGAAGAAATAAATTATTTATTGAAGTGAAAAATCAAGATATATAGAATCAATAGAAGAATGTAGCCTAAAATCAATTGCAATAGAAACAGGAGTGCGGCAAGGCGATTCCCTCTCAACCACATTATTCAACGTAGCAGTAGAAGGAACAGTCAAGGCCAGCAAAATTAAAGGAACTATAGCCCACTCCTCAACACAAATAGTTGCATATGCAGATGATTTAGTTATTATGGAAAGAGAGAACGAAAAATTAGAAGAAGCAGTAACAATCCTGGCAAAACAAGCACGGAAAAGAGGTCTAGACATTAACGAAGGAAAAACACAATATCTACTCTGTTCTAGAAGAGAAGATAACAGGACGAGAGAAATCAAAATACACTTTTGAAAGAGTCCCAACAATTTAAATATTTGGGAGTAATAGTGAATGCCCAAAACAAGAGAAGTGAAGAAGTAACAGAACGAATACTAGCAGGCAACAAAACATACTGTAGGTATCATAGGCTCATGAAGGACAAGAACTTATCCAGAAATACAAAACTGAAAATATACAGAGTTACAATCAGACCAGTAGTTACGTACGCAGCTGAGACAATGTGCCTCACGGAAAAAGATGAAGAAAAATTGGGAATTTTCGAAAGAGACGGATTATGGGCCCAATAAGAATGGACAACGGAGAAATGAGAAGAAGAATGAACCATGAACTAAGAGACATAATCAAGGGAGAAAATATAGTTAGATTTATTAAAGCACATAGGCTGAGATGGCTGGGACACATAGAGAGAAGGAAAAACGACCTACTGATTAAGAAGATCACCAGATGGAAACCAGCAACTCAAAGACCAACGGGAAGACCCAGAGAAAGATGGGAGGATCAGGTCATGAGATATATCAAAATTCTGGAAGTCAGAAACTGAAGGAAACTATGCACATTTCGAAATGAGTGGAAGAAAATTGTAACGAAAGCCAAGTCATACAACAAACGTTGACAACAAACAAATGGAATGCGGAGTGATTCACCGCAATAAGCGAATCAGAGAGCTCTAAGTAAGAGCGGCAAACATTCCACCCGGAATGAAAAGCCCTGATGATGATGTGTGACTTGTTAGTGGGTCTTGCCTGTGGTCTGCTCCATTGCCATATATTTTGTTTTTTACTCATTAATACTGTCCATACTGTTTAGCCTTCGCTTCAAAGAATTTGAAGATGCTCAGCAGTTCCCCTTTAGTTCTTGCCATTAACACTACACGGTCTGCAAAGACCTGGCTTCTGTTGTCATAAATAATACCTTTCGTTCGTATTCCACTCTCTCATTATTGGCTCCAGCAAGAAATTGAAGAGTATTGTGGACATCAGATCTCAATGCTTTAGTCCCCTTCTTACTTCGAATTTTCCTGTTAGGCTTCCTTCTATCCTTACTCTATTCATCATTCAATCTTCGCTTATCCACTGCTGGACATAGATCTCCCTCATAATTTTCCATCTATTTCGATCTTGTGCCTCTTGCATCCAATTCCTATGACAACGTTTTAGATCGTCAGTCCAACGTGTTGGTGGACGACCTCTGCTTCGGTAGGCATCATCTCTTGGTCTCCATTCCAGTATCCGCTTTGTCCATCTATTATCTGTCATTCGAGCCACGTGACCTGCCCAGTTCCATTTCAGTGTTGCTACTCTCTCTACTGCATCAGCCACTCCTGTTCTTTGTCGTAGCTGGCGATTTGGGATCTTGTCTCGTAGTGAAACGCCCAACATAGCACGCTCCATCGCCCTTTGACACACACTCTATTAACTTACTCTATTGTCGGTTCATTAAGGTCATCGTTACTAGTCTGATCATTTTTTCCGGAATTCCAAGTACTCTTAGGGCATGGTACAGACTCCTTATCCCAGAATCGTAAGCTTTTTTGAAATATATAAAGAGGATGTTTAACTTTAAGTGTTGTTCGTACGTACTGCTCTGAATCATTTTTAACACGAATATTTGATCTATAGTGGATCCCTTTTTGAATCCTCACTGGTGTTTACCAACCTGCTTATTTAAGTGCCAGTCTACTTTTTATGACTCTGACGAGAACCTCATATGTTACATCCAGAAGAGTCATACCCCTGTAGTTTTGGCACACTGCTTTATCTTTCTTGCTATGAATGGGACATACCATTCTCTCTTTCCATAGTTCCGGCATTTCTTCTCGCTTCCAGATTTTCGTTAACAGGCTAAATATCCTCATTATCAGGGCTTTTCATCCATGCTTGATTAGTTTTGCAGGAATACCATTGCTATTATTGGTTTTCATGCTATATATAATTTCTCTTATTTCTTCCACGGTGTGAGTCTCCATTGTTTCAGCTGTGTCGTTGACTTTTCTTACCATTTTCACTTGCTCCTCATCCTTTCCATCTGTTTCTTCATTAAGCAGCTCTCTGAAATCCTTCTGCCACCTATCTAGCTTTCCCTGCTTATCTCCTATTAGTTGCCCTTCTTTACTCTTGTATTAATTCTGTTTTCTTGCGCCTTAGTCACTGCTCCCTTTTGCTTCCTGGTAGAAGTTTCTCACATTTTTATTAATACATTGTTCTTCAATCTCTTAAACTTATAAACAATTAAAAGTCCAAAAAGGTCGAAAAATTTAAAAAATCCACCATTTTTTTTTTCAGTGAAAATGTTTAATTGAAAATTCGATACAGAATGAGACCGTTTTGTTTTTTGCTTTAAAATGATTCGTTTCCAAGAAATGATGATACTCACCAACAAATTGGATGAGTTTGAGCAGAAATTTTTAGAGCTTCCATCTTGAAAAAAAATTTTTTTTCAAGTAATTTAATGTATTTAACTTCACCTGTAAAAAGCTTGATGTTGAAATATTTTTTGTACTATAAAAAAAATGTTTTTGGAGGTACCTAGCTTTATCGATCATGATTCTCCAGTGCAGTAATGACAGAACTCCTGCCCTCAGTTGATCACCGGGTTACTTATTTGGTTGAACTTAATTCGTACATGTCTTTCCACCTCTAATCCGTCTTCTGCGAGGTACTGAACAGCCCCCTACTCAATTCAAAATCTCTCCTCCACGTAAGCTGAGATTAGCACGTAGTATAAGTTATTCTATGTGAAGCAAACACAGCTGTTAATATTTAATTTAAATAAGGTAGCTTACCCTTTTTCTATTCAGATATTTCTGCTATTATTCCCAGCTCCTTTTATAATTACGCAACTTCTTCGTATCTCCCGCGATGTGACAGTTAGCCTGCATTCGTCTCCATTTTTTTTGTAAATACTCATCGTTACGTTGAAATTCATATATATCTAACATGAAATCGTCGCTTTTTCTTTTTAACTATCGAACTCTCATATCCTTGATTTGTATAAGTTTTTAGGATATTTTGGCCACTCAACAGCCCAGACATCACTATTTAACTATATTGCTCATTGATATATAATACCAATCATGAAAAACCAGTTCGTTTTCACAATTACATGCCAATCATAGCTTACTTTATTTAGACTGCAATACTAGCTTTAAACTTTTTCTCAAAAAGAAATAGTGAATACTTTTCCGACTAGTCCCCTTTTTCTTTCAAATACATTATTTCTAAGCTTTGAACTTCGTAAAGAATCAGATAAAAATAAAACAAAAAATACAGTTATGGAATTTATTGAAAATGTTTTGTGTGAATTTATATGTACATGCTATAACTAATACCTAAAGGAGAAATTTTCGATTTTCACGTTCCGCCTTAATCGACACCTGTAATAGGTAGATCACAGAAAAGTCTGTCTTACAAGCTAAAATCATTTTTTATCTAATCTTAAATACCAATCCGTCATTTTTGGTCGAGTAAACCATCTACCGTTCATTTAGTCCTAGTAATGCTTAAAACAAAGCCCCTTCTGAGTAGTCCCGACTCTTTAATAATAATATTTACCCTGTACATATTTTCCCTCCGATATCCGGAACAATATTACTGCTTTTTAAATGTCCCATGAACACATCATTCTTATTGCAGTCCCATCTTCAGGCGGATACATTACTTTATTTAATAAAAATCGAATTTACTTCTCCTGCACACTGGCTAGTAAGATTACAGTAAAAGCTTCTAGACTTTTCAATAGTTAAGCCAATTTAAGATCACATCTTATTGTACACTTACATAGTTAATAAATATTGCATCAGGTTCTTTAATTAGCATAGTATTGGGTATGAACAATGGGAAAATCTACATGGTTTGATTCTATACCTGAAATAACTTTTGATAATTATGATAGGGTGTTATTTTGATAAAATTAAGATATAACACTTGCCTTATTGGCCACTAAGGAAGTCAACCTCATTCTGCCAACGCGACAAAGACCCCACACCAAACTGATCGTGACCATGTGACTTCTATCCGTTTTTTAGATAAGTTATGACAGATACAATATTTCTAACATGATTTAAAGAAATCGTTATACCCTGATCTTCCAGAAAAAAATTTATATAGTTTTTTTATAGTTATGGATCTAAAAAATATGAGGTCTGTCATTTTTATCTAAAATTTTGTGCTCCTATCTTAATCTGACCTATTTCGCACTGTTGGGGCTCATCAGTGATATGTCGAAGAGAAACTCAAACACTCATAGATAGTGTCCGAGTAGACATATTTCAAAACCTCAATAACCTTGGAAATACGCATGCTCAAAAAAAATGAATCCTAAAAACATTATCTATTTTAATTCCGTACTGAATTCAATATAAAGTATCAAGAACGGCAAAAACAGTAAATATTTTACTAATACAAAGGCTAGTTCGAGTTTGACTAGCTATGAGAACTCACTGAAGAGAATTAAATGTGCAATGTCCGATTTCATAGTTTCGTATGAGTGTGTCAGGTTCACGAGATTTTCAACTCAGTCTACGTAGGCGCCATCTATCTTGTTGGATAGAAAACAGTGACAACTCTATGTATGAGCCCCACAGAGCAAAACGTGTCATGGCTTGGTCGGTGCACAAAAATTTAGATACATATCGGGAGATTCATGCTAAATATGTCAACCTCTATAAATTTCGTTGTTTCATACATTAAGCTTGTCATACTCTTAAAACATTCGTTTCACATTTATAACCTTCACTTGTACTAAATCTCTAATGTAATTTATTATCATCAAATCTCTTGATTTCTGTAGAAATGTATATTTGAAGAGTATAAAAGCAAAACCAGACATTAGACATTTTTTAAATAAATAAGTTATAATATGGATTTCATATGTAAACATTGATAAGAATCGTTTTTCTCACCCTTATGTTCATAAACATACATTTGAATGGCATTATTCACAGTTGAAATTTAGCCTTAGATGCAAAAGAAGACATTTGTGTACACTTGTTACGTGCAAAGGCAGACATTTGCCTTTAAACCAATCCGGATGCGACTTCTTAGTTACGTGCTGTCGTGTTTGCACTGTTTATTAATAAACTCATAT
Source organism: Diabrotica undecimpunctata (assembly GCF_040954645.1). Lineage (NCBI taxonomy): Eukaryota > Metazoa > Arthropoda > Insecta > Coleoptera > Chrysomelidae > Diabrotica > Diabrotica undecimpunctata. Next base: position 59,339,985 of record NC_092812.1, read on the forward strand.
TTCGTTCATACTTTTTACTCACATTAAGACCAAACGTGGTAACCATACGTTATGAATAAATGCTCATGAAAATAAACAATAAGTAAACATGAATAACATTATTATTGAACTAAGTCCAGCTGGTAAAGGGCGAAAACCATTGGTAAATAAAGATCAGCGGAAACTAGAAATAGCTAAAAAACAAATGTATGATCACATTGAAGTTTTTGTGTAACAACTGATCGGATTATACTTTTTTAGGTATTCTCAGCGATGCCTTCCAGCCTTCCTGAATTTTCCAGGTGCCTCATAACATAAAGTTCATCAATGTTCCTCGCTGACAATGAGCGATATCAGAAAATTCAACAAAAGCTTTTATAGCAAACCATCGAAATCTTATCAAGATATGTTTGTATTTAAGCACTGCGTGAGAAATAATCCAAAAAGACCTGGTACGGAAATTAAAGAAAACATTCTAAATAAACCAAAAACAGTCATTGTGAAGTACACCATCAACACTTCAAGATGATCAATTGCTGTTTGTAAAAAAACATTCGTAGCAATACTGGGTATTGGAAAAAACCGAATTGAAAGGATATTAAAGGAGTATCATAAAACAGGAGTTTTGCCAACAGAAAGAAGGGGAGCTGACAGACCTTCACAAAAATTAATTTGTAAAAAAGAAAAAGCTATAACACATTTCATTGAATCTATTACTTGCTGCGAAACTCATTATGCCAGGAAAAAAACAGTTATTAGACGATATTTGCCTTGTGAACTAAATATATCGAAACTGGGGAAGATGTATGTAATTCTACAACGGAGGAATATGTAAAAGTAAGACAGTGCTTCTCCACAAATATTTTTGTACGATAATATAAGATCGGTTTTGAATAACCAAAAGTTGATGTATGTTCACAATGTCTGAAATTTTCAGAAAAAATTAAATCACAAAAAAAATAAAGCTGAGAGAACAGTGCGTATACAAACTGCGTAGTAAAGCGTTTTATGTGGTTATTAAGAGAAGACAATCGCAGAGTAGCAATATTATCCTTTGATTGCCAAAACAATCTACCATTACCAAAGATTCCAGACCAGGCCTGCTATTTTAGTATGCAAATATATTTGTACAATTTTACAGTTGTAACTGGAAACTCAAAGTCCTCACTTAATCCTGAATTAGTAAAATCGTTTATATGGAGAGAGAATCATCATCAGAGGAGTTCAAATGAGATTGTTTTCGCTGTTTATGCGAAGGGGCAGAGAAAGTGCGTTCAGTGGCCGATGGTTGTGGGGACCAGAATAAGAATATCACAATGGTTGGAATGGTTCAATACTGGCTACAATGCTGTGCTCCACTTCATAGAAAATGTATATATCTCGTATATCCCGCAGTCTGATCGAGTATTTGCTCAAATAGAAAGAGAAGTTAAAAAACGTGCCACCATAATTGATCCAGAAACGTATATTAATTTTATTAAAGATTATTCTACAGTGCTGAAGATGGGAGAAGATTACACAGTTTTTGACTGGAAAGATGAGGTGCAAAAAGTTCTTAAAAGTCCTGGATCCCGGAATTTTAGTTTTCAACCATCTAAACGATTATTATTTTCAAAAAACAAGAAAGGTTGTGTTTATGTCACAGGCGAAGGAAATAATATTACTCAAATCCAGTTACAACCATCGAGTGTGGGAAGACTTTTAAAACCAGATAAAATAAAAAGCATATCAGCTTTGTTACCGAAACACTATGGAGTGAATTGGGCGGCTGATGAACGTCTTCATTTCTTCACAAGCCTTTTAACTACTTGGAGAACACTAACCAGGCACAAAATCATCCTGAGGGTACGGAAGATCATCCTGATGGTGTAGAAGACGAAAGTATGATTAATTCATCTGATACTGATATTAACTTAATAATTTAGTTTTTGTTTATATATTCATTAAAAGCAATATTTTTCAAATGTAGTTTTATTTTATTACGACCCTTTTTTGTTAGTATCACACACGAGGCCATCAATGTTGTAAGAAATACAAAATCAGTTGAGGTTCATTAAGATGCATAAGCAGACATGTGCATTGTGCAACTCTCACGTGCAAAACAAGACATGTCTAATTTTTAAACCAAAATATCTTTTTACTAAATAGTCTAATTTAAGTTTTGTTTAACTGTAGTAACTATTTTGTCAAAGATAAAAAATTTTGGTTAAAACACGATGTTCATTGGTGTCAAATTACGATTTTGGTAGGTTTTTTGCGATTTACTCGAAACAACTTATAGGTCGAATGTCTGGTTTTGTATTTATACGCTTCATTTAGAATTTTCCCCATAAGAACTTGATGCACTTGAAAAATTAAACCATTTGTTATAAAGCAATGCGTTACAATATATCTACATTTCGTTATTTTTATTAAAAGGAAAAAGTAATTAACATTTTGTTCGACTATAATTAGTGTGACTGTGTTCATTCTGCTTAGTAAAAATAGATAATTGGAAAAATAAGCATCTTTGATCACAGTCATAAATACCTACTGATTTTATTACCTTATTTACATATCTTCTCAGTGTCTCGACAATCTTTAATTTCCCATAGGTTACCTGGACAATAATTTTTAACAGGATGAGATGATCAAACTTTTTTTATCCTGATATGTTTACTTCTTACCGAGGTTGTATCGTTTATTTTCTTTCCTTTCGTATTCTGTATGTAAGACTCACTTATGGTAACGTGGTCGTTCCTAAAGTTGCGCGTACACTAAAACACTTGGCGCAGATATGATTTACATTATAATCAATGACCTTTACTTCTACTTCCTTCTAATTTTATGTAGTTACATACCTCCAATTGTAACGTAACGTTTAATTACATGCACTTCCAACTAGGTACATACTACATGTACTTTATATTCTTTTTTATATTTATTGAAACCAATTTTTATTAGTTTCTAAAATATTTTGCGTATAATCTGCGTGAACTAAAACTACAAACATTACTAAAATAATTTTAATAACAAAAATGAAAAAGTCATAGAAATATACATGTTTTTAAAACTCATAAGTATGTAGCAAGCATGCTTCATTCTTTTCTGAAAATAGTTAATTTTTAAAAAAGTTAAATTTACAATTCCGTAAGAATAACTTTTTAATTTAACGTTCTGCCTATTTAAGATAACCTATTTTTTATGTATATATGTATTAACGCAGTGCTTTATCTGACACATAATCCCAACACTATATTAATAAAGCCTTTTCTAGATACCATATATAACTATTACCAGACACAAGTTAATGTTAATGGTTATATAGACTCTCTAGTATCACTAAAATTTAAAATTAGAACTATATGAGAATGCAATAGGAAGAGTACATATTTTACAAATAGGACAAAAATGAAGTGAAAAATATCTTTCTCTTTAATATACTAAAAACATTGGTCAATAGCCGCAAGCTGACCACAAAATTCTCCTTTTATCAACAGAGAGCTTTTTTACACCATCTTAAAGAAATGAATCTATTCGAGAACTTTCTGCTCAACACAGTAAATAATCTGTTTTATCATTACATAGCACTAGATATATTTTATTAAAAGCATAGCATTTTGGCTTGTATTTGTATAGTCCGCATATTATATAAACTGTCATTATCATTTGATAAATATAGGACTTACAGCTGGTTATTCAGTAATGGGCAGTCTTCTAAGAAAAGTCATTAAAACATTTTTATGTTAAATAAATTTCTTCACAAGTATTGACTACAACTTATTGTATCAAAAGTAGTCTCCTTTATCTGCGATCTATTAAGACATCAATACATAGAAAATACAAAACACAATTTCAGAGCTAACTTTCGCCAAGTAGCCTGAGTTGTAAAGCTTTTTATATATTTTTATAAATAAATTACTAAATATATGACTAATATTTAAAAGCCTAATATAAAAAAATAAGCAGAAAGTTACCAAACTAGATCCATTTTGTTACAGTAAAATATTAAATACAAACGCCTTAGTGTGGTTAAGTTAAAGCTATTTAAAGCTCTGTTAAACATTAATACTGAACTTAAGAAGATTTTTAACATATTAATAAAATTAAAAGTATATTGAATACTGCGTGTAGGATTTTTATATGGAAAAACAGGTAAACATACTTCAGTGAATACAAGATATTAGTTCATTTGGGACATCATCTACGAGTCAATATACAAATTAACAATTCACACCTCATAGCTTCCAAAAAGTGCCAATATAACACACTCGAATAAGAGAATAACATCAAATCTGAAGAAACCCGTAAAATAATGAATCATAGTTAAACATCTATTTAACATTTCTTGAATGAAAAATTTCCTGAAGCTAAGCATAAAACACTTATCCCTGTGTTAGCAACATTAATGTATTATAAGTGTTTTTTGGGTTTATAGGCTGTGGTCTGGAATTATTTATTCTTGGTGTTTCGTATACATATGCAGCAGATATCGGTCATAAATGTCTTCTGCCAACTGATGAATGTACGCTAATGATAGCTTTTGTATATCCCCGGGCTTTGTCGGTTTTCTAAATCAGTATTCGACATTCCTATCAGTGTTAGCAACCCTGTAGAGTGGGCTTATTGTGCCATGTCGGTAAAATGATATTAAATTTGAAAAAATTATACACGAGAAAAAATAATTGTAAAATTAAATTATTAATTGTGTTGAATTGAAAGTTTAATTTAAAATCAATATATTATTGAAAATATGATTACTGGTTCATGATTTCTTCCTGAATACAAGTAATATAAACACAGAATATCAAGTATATAGTTCACAATCGAGATTATTTATTATAATTTTACCAATTTAAATAATTGATGAGTAGTTGTACGTTAGGAGCGTTATATTGAAATATACTCTACTGTATTAGCAGTCATCCTTTCGGCGTCAAATGTTATTTTCAAATTAAGAAAAATTTGTTTTTTTCTGAAAATACGGTTTATAAAAATTATAGTTGAGTTAAGAAATATTGTAAAGGCATATAGTACCTAGTAAAAACAGTGTAATTATAGTAAGTCTACTAGGGGTTGCTAACACTGCACTGATACTGTACCTATACTGCTACCTACAAACCCGAAAAATAATGTACCGTTAAAACTTCCAGTTTAAATAAAAGTTTTGTTGCTGATTGGAGTTTATATAAATAATTCAATAAAATAAACAGGGATAAATGCTTACAGTTGAAAAAAGTTGAAATAATGAAAAATAGTGATTTTAAAATAGTTTTGGGGATAGCAAGTTTTTATATAGCTAAAAAGTCTTTAATACGCCGCTGTTGCACCATACTTCTCACCCGAAAGGTACTAAACTCCTCACTGATATTTTTACAACCCTCTGAAGTATCTTACAATATATACAAATAGGTGCAAAGCGTAATGAAGACTGTAGAATCTGTAGTAACAATATAAATCTTAGAATACTATGCAACTAGACAGTAATTTTGTGTAAAAAAATATATCAGAAAAAGGAGACACACAGATTTGAAAAGTAAGTTATAAATTTTCAAGAAATATTGAATAGAGTCGTCACAACCAAAGATCAAATTGGAGGGTTATGGAAGACAAATGATCGAGTAATCTAACAATACATATTGATAAAATATTTCTATATCTAGCGGTGATTTGAATTCAAATTCCTATTTTTAATTTTACAAAAACCAATTAAGAGTGTAATCATTTTTGAGTTGTAACAAACAAAGCAGGCAAATGGTTCTGAATAGTTATTGCCTTCGTTGATTACAATCCTATTTACCATAAAATATGAAATATGTATGTTACTTTAGCCCTAATAAAAAAAATCCTGTTTAATGTATGACCTTAGAAAGGATAGTGTATCGAACTCACAAAAAACAAGTTAATTGCACTTGATGTGATGCCAGACACTAATATTTTACACTTGTATCATGCAATTGATAATCATTTTCCATATAGATATATCACACAACAGAAAATTCAACATATGTCCAGAGTAGTTGAAAATTATCAGCTGTGACTAGGTTATTATAGTTAAGTAAAACAGATTAATCTTTACATGGATTTTGTTACACATTTTTGCCAGTGACTTCGTCGCAAAGTGCTGAAAGCTGTTCACATTCTTCTGTCTTCTGTTGGAGAGATACTTCTAGAGAACTAACCTTTATTTCCAATCGTCTGATGAATGCTCTCAATTTGTTAATTTCAATTTCATGTTGTTCTTTAACATCATGAATTTCTTTATTTGACCTGTAGAAAAAGAAACAATTAATTGTTAATCTGAACATATACAATGATCATTTTGATACTAGCTAACCCGCCGAACTTCGTATCACCTTAAAATTAAATAATGTATATAATAAGTTCAATAAGCTCCGCTTTCGAGTATGTTAAGTAACAGAAATCTCCGGGTAATGAAATGAATCTGGTCGAGGTGTCAACTGCGACTGCCTCGAAAACGCTAACATGTTATTTCTCAATTGGAGCGTCTTTACATGCCGCCACAAATTGGATGATGTTAGGCATGCTGTTTAATAAAAAAAAAATAATAATGAAGATTTACTAATTGAGCATAATAATAATACTAAAAAGAATATTCATTAAATAAAACCAAGTATACAACAAATTTGATCAAATATCTATATAAATATAAGTGAAGTTGGACGTCTTTTTTCTTTCTATACGTAATTTGACAGGTTACGTCAAAATCAGTCAAAAAGGAATCTTTAAATAGAAGTTCTCTGGTCTGTATTTAATTTAAATAAAGGCGGCGTTTATTTTATTAAAGCACAGTAATAAAGGACGCACACCTGCGCATGCGTATATGTCAAAATAAAGGTGCTTTTATTAAGAGATGACTTAAAAAACGTCTTCAATAATTCTCTGTTTATTTTGTTAATGATAGATTCCTTTGTTAGTCATAGTATGGCGCCATTTATTAGTTATATTGCGATTTAAAATGACAGAAAAACTGATTTTAAGATCTTTCCGTACAATTTTTTGAAAATTATCTTTTACCCAAAACCTGTTCCTGATAATAACAAACACAACAAAAAAAAATATCTAATTTGGTGCAGGCGTTCTGAAGTGATGCCCGTACAAACATTTTGGTGATTCATTTTAATATAGATTAAACAAAATTTCATCAGTCATACCATTACTGATGTACAGCAAATGCCAATTATTATTTTTTTAACGAATCCATTTTAGCATTGATTGAAACAACACACAGCAATGAAAATCAGTCTTAATAGCAGCAGATAACATTTCACAGATACCAGATTTCATATATGGAATTTTTAAGGAAACGTTTGGCTTCATACATGAGGGACTTGACTTTGGGTTAAAATCGCCAATGATTATTGAATAATCATAAATGGATGCTTTAGTGAAGATCATTTCTTCGATTAAGGAAGAATTGTGAATCTAGACAACGAAGATATGTAATTTAGAGTCTTTAAGGGGAAACAGAACGTAAATGCAGTTATTGAGAGGTTGTTTATTCGTGGAGGGTTTTCTTTGGCCATTTTCAATGTTTTTTTGTTTAATATATTTCCTTTTCGTTGGCTTATATACCAGTCAAAATATGAATTAATGAAATTTTCCTTTTTGCTCTCTACAAATTTCTTTGTTCGAAAACTGTTATATACCTGATAGCTGTTGAAAACTGATATTTGAATAAAGAAACCTTACTTTATGACTCTTGAAATATTGTAAGATCTTTGAACACGAATATAGTCAATTTCCTCTAAATACTGGGGTAGTGTACCTGGACTTTTTTAGTTTAATTATAATTTCTTGTCAATTGCTATTTTTAGGATTTTTTAATTTGTTTAAATATGTAACGTATCTATAATATGATCATGATGTCATCAATGAATGTTTTCTGTTTGTACCAGTAATTTCTGATGGATAGGTTTAGTTGGTCTGTTAGGATATTTAGGTGCACCTGTGCTTGGTGGTCTTCAGCATTGCATGAAACCAAATTTCACTGGAAGAGGAGAGGTGCATGTTTGTTAGTATTGGATGATTTTTCCTACAGCTTCTTAACATTGTGCAGTTATCTGTAGTGTGAGTATATAATAAACATTTGGAACATGGGATAAGACAAGGTTAAGGTGGATGGCTGGTGCAAACAGGATAGTGATAGTTTTTAAAGAACACTTCTTCACATGATAGTTTTTGAAATGATTAGTAATTATTCTAATCAGAGATGTAAGTTTCCCGGTTTTTCTTGATGTAATTCTTTTGCAGTATTTGTGGTTTATTCTGTTATTTATCAGGTGGTCTTTTATATGTTTATCTTCAATATCAAATTCTACTGATGATATGACACAGGCAAAAATTGTGTTGTGTGATTTATTTGGAATTGATTGCTTTTGTTGGAATTTGTTTCTTTGGCCATTTTTGACTGGACTAATGATTTCAGCTGTTTTAATGTGATTCTTATCTTGATTGATTTTTAAAATAAAACAACTCAGTTTTTAGTATCACATCAGACGAGTTGGATTTCTTGTATTCCAAAAATTAGCAAATTGTACTAATAATTATTGACCTGTTGTTATAAAAAAATGTGTATAGTTTTGATTCATGCTTTTCATTTTTAATGAATAGTTGTGTGTGTTGTTAATTACATTTTTTTAAGGCTTTAAATGTTGACGTTTTTTTTTGTGATTTTGGACAAGATTGGTTTATTAGATTTTCGGAGGAATGTGAACATGTTTTGAATTTGTTGTTGATACTTATTTTTAACTGTCTGTTGTTCTCGATTTTCATTTCTTCTTCTGAGATAACCCTTCCGCTGCTTTCAGTAGACATTTAAGCTTCTTATTTGTGTTTTCCCTTACTATTTCTATCTTTTAACTACTATTTTACTTACTTTTAACTATCACTATGTAACTTTAAATCGATTTCTAACAATTATCATTAGCTATTTATAGAGATTGGGCCGATATATGTCCTTTCTCTATGGATATGAAATGATTACTGCGATAACCGCTATTGTCTACATATTTATTAAAAAAACTATGCTTACTTTTCTATTTGAGTCCTAGCATGTGCCTTTAGAGATTCATAACGTTCTTCATGCTGATTATTTGTTGACTGAGCCAGCTCTAAGTCTGCAAGAAGTGCTTCCTCATTTGCCTTGACTCCTTGGAGGGCGGCTTTAGTCTTTTCATATTTGCTAAAATTAACATAAATGTATTTAATATAAAAATATAATTAAAGGAATAATTAACTTACGAATGCACGTCAGAAAAAGCTATTTCCAAATTAGTTAAATGTGTCCTTATAGTTTCACTTTCTTCTTGTAATCTTTTAGTTTCAGAAAAGCGAGATTTTAAAGTGAGTTCATATTGATCCATTATTTTTCTAAAAAAAATAAATATTAATACAATAATTCATTATATTTTGATTATTTCTTTCACTTACTGATAATTTACATCATCCTTGGTTCTCTGTGAAATTTCAACAGTGAGTTTAGCTTCTTTAGCTTTAGCATCCTTTAGCTGCTCCTCTAATTCCTTAATTCTATCTTTCTCTATAATTTTAGAATTTTCATTTAGTTTTTGCTTAAGCTGCTTTACTTCCTGTTGATAATTTTGCTCAGTTCTTAATGCCTCAGCTTGTGTTTTAATCACTATCTCTTCATTCTGTCTAATCTGTAATTCCAGAGATGCATTATGCTGCTGAGCTGCATTAAGCTTCAACTTTAGGTCTGAAATTTCAGCTTGTTGTTGATTCAATTTTTCTACCATGTCAGTCATCTGGAAAAACAATTGAAAAAAAATCAACAGACATTAAATCAATATCAATTATTAATGTAAATTTTATGTCAATATTTCTTTATTAGCCAACAATACATCTGTCTAATCCACTACTGTCAAGCAAACTGTCAACAGATATATTTAGCAATATAAAAATTCTTAACACCAAAACCATAAAAAAATTGATTCAGAAATTAAAAATCATATAAGTAGTTTCGTTGACAAAACTTTTCTCTACATGAACATTGAAGGAGCCTCCTAATATAATAATAAACATGAAAAAAAATCCCAGTACCCTGGATGACGCCAAAGTGTCAGTTAGAGTGATGAGCTTTGAAAAATGTGATTGTATAATAAATAAGCAAAACTTGAATTCAAACCCAAAGAGGATCCTATGCTGATAAATATGCAGACGAAAGCCCAGAAACTAGATGGCAAATGTGTTGATTTGAGGTGGGACAAAGAGATTGGATTGTGAATATTCCGGATATCACGCAAGAAATCAGCAGCAACATTGAAGGAGCTTTTGATGATAAATATGAAGAAGCAAGTCCCGTACTGTAGGTTATGTCAAGGTGTTCATTGAAGGTACAACCTTTAAAACATTTTCGGATTATCATGTAAAAAAAAATCAGCTAAGCTCTAGTTTCCACACAATGAGAGACCTCTAGTGATAAATGTGAAGAACAAGAAAGTAGAGAATACCGGATTACATCATGTGTGTTCATGTGAGGTGCCATAGTTGAAGAATCTTCTGGTTATCATATAGGTCATTAGAAAATATCAGAGGGAGAGGAGTCTCTGAAAATAAATATGAAAAAACAAGCTGAGTGCCATAGATACCTTACGATTGTGTCAACTGTCAACAGACCTCAGATTTTAATCCAAAAGTATTCATTAAGTTCAATAGATAAACATTAAAGGGACCTCTACTAATAGATAACAATAAGAACAGTGTTTATCACATTTTATCAATAGATTTTGAAAGAAACTCTAGTGATAAATATGAAGAAGAAACAGCAAGCTCATAGTCCTGAGTGGTACCAGTATAAGGATAAACTATTTGAGAACATGATTGTATAAAAAATTATGTAGTAAATTATGATACTACAATAATAGATACATAAAACAATTTGGAAATAATTTTAATAATCATTAATATTAATAATGAGAACATACTCACCAAAAGAGTATACCTACTAAGAAAACACAAAAAAGTGAAGGACAAAACAGGATATGTAAAATAGTACTGAAAGAAAGAAAGTATCAACTGAAGGGGTAAAGAAAGCACTGAAAAAAGAAAAAGACTAACTAAAAAAAACTTTTCTTCACAAGTATAGTATCTAGACAAAATGCAAGTTAGAGAAATGCAGCAAAACAAAAAAAATTAAATAAAAGATCAATTTTGGACAAAGTCTATGGAAAAATAGCGAGAATCTAAAAATATCAGTTAATTGAAAATTACATAAATTAAATTAATGTAGAAAAGTGTAACATGGTTTGACTCTTTAAAAAAAAAACAAACCGGCCATTAACAAATGTAAATTGTGTTAACAGGTTTCTTAAAACATGTAAATAGAGTATGTTTATCCCAGTCAAGGAAGAAAAAATGCTGAAATGCTTATACACATATTTGAAGGTTCTGAAAGTTATAGCTGATGAAAAATCTGTGAAGAAAAACAGCTGATTTTGCTTTCTCTTTTTTTTAAACAATCTTAAAAAGTGAAAAAAAACGTTTTTTGCCTTTAATGTTTCTTATACATTTTAGAGAAAATGGTTCAAATAAAAGCTTAGATCATAAAATTTTTTTCAATTTCAAAGTTTTCAAATTAAAATACATAAACAATTAACTGATAGTACAAGATCCCACTGCAGGATCACTATATTCATAACATAACATATGAATACAGTTTAAACAACTGTACTTGCCCAAACAGTCACTCTAGAGGTATTTTGTAAATCACAACTGATTCTCTGAGGAAATATGATTTTAAGAAAAAAAAATGCTATCTTGTTTCCTATGGGTTATAAAAGGATCTGTTTTTTTTGGAAAGTGTATTTCTTCACTCGTTCTTCATTGAGCTACTTACAAGTGTGTGACATAAAAATGTCAGTTATTATAAATGTTTATAAGGTACAAAGTCAGCACCTTTTCAAACTGATTTTAATAAAAATTACTAAAATATTTTTAGGTTTTAAGTTTTTTTTAATAAACCCTAAAAACAAAGCCTTAAAAAATCAATTATATATTACAAAACACCTCTGGAGTGACTGTTTGGGCAAGTACAGTTGTTTAAATAACTGCCCTTTTGACATTTAACACACTTTAATAACTTATTAACTGACACTATTTTAAGTAGATATATTACGTTACATTATGCAAAAAACAAAGTTATTAACATTTACTGCAAAAATAAGGGTTTTTGGGTACTGCACAAAGACTTAATGAAAAGTAAGTTACTGAATCGTGAGTCTAAGCTGAGAATCTACAAAACAGTAATTAGACCAGTGGCCACATATGGATGTGAAACGTGGACCCTCTCAACCACTGATGAAAATCAACTGAGAATATTTGAGCGCAAAATACTAAGGAAGATATTTGGACCAACCCAATGCAGCGATAGTTCGTGGAGAATTAAAATGAACCACGAGCTGGATGAACTAATGCAGAGCGCAGATATTGTCAGATTTGTAAAATCACAAAGACTAAACTGGCTTGGTCACCTAGAAAGAATGCCAGATAATCGAGCTGTAAAAGTAGTCCAGAGATGGAAGCCCCAAGGAAAGAGAACAAGAGGAAGGCCCCGTAAAAGATGGATAGACGACGTAGAGAGGGATCTTAAAACCATGAACATCAGGCAGTGGCAAAGGAAAGTATCCGACAGGGCAGAATGGAAGAACATTGTTAAGCAGGCCAAGACTCACAAAGGGTTGTAGCGCCATTAGAAGAAGAAGAAGGTACAAAGTCAGCACCTTTTCAAACTGATTTTAATAAAAATTACTAAAATATTTTTAGGTTTTAAGTTTTTTTTAATAAACCCTAAAAACAAAGCCTTAAAAAATCAATTATATATTACAAAACACCTCTGGAGTGACTGTTTGGGCAAGTACAGTTGTTTAAATAACTGCCCTTTTGACATTTAACACACTTTAATAACTTATTAACTGACACTATTTTAAGTAGATATATTATGTTACATTATGTGAAAAACAAAGTTATTAACATTTATAAAGTACTGCAAAAATAAGGGTTTTTTGCAATTATCTCAATCAGTTATTGATGAATTTTAATTTGGAAACTCTCAAAATTAAACAATTTTTATGACCTACAACTTTTAACTTGAACTATTTTCTCTAAAATGAATAAGAAACGTTTTATAGACAAAAACTATTTTTTTTTACTTTTTACTTTTTTAATAAAAAAAAACAAAGCAAAATTAGCTGTAAGTCTTTACATGATTGTCATCAGCTACCACTCATTCATCTTTTAGAATTTTTAAGTACCTGTATAAGATTTTTCAGCTTTTTTTTTCTTGACTAGGGTAAATATACCAGACTAATGTATTTTATGTAAAAATCTTTTACAGATATCTAAAGGTTTTAAAAGGCACAAAAAAAAAGTAGCTGATGAAAAATCTGCAAAGACATATTTGATTTTGTTTTGTCTTGATCTGATTTTGTTTTGTCTTTTTTTTTAAACAATCTTAAAAACCGAAAAACATATTTGTTGCCATCCTGTTTCCTATTGGAGATAGGTTTTTTTTTTTTGGAAGAGTGTGTTTTTCCACCAGCTTTTCATTAAGTGTACATACAAGCATGCGACATAAAAAAATGGCGTTATTGTGTATGTATATGTATCAAAATGTCACAAAAATAAGAGTTTTTTGCAGTTATCTAAGTCAATTGTTAATGTTTTAAGAAATTTTTATGATATATAACTTTTATTTAAACAATTTTTCTCTAAAATGTATAAGAAACGTTTTATAAGCAAAAAATATTTTTTCACTTTTTAAGATTGTTTAAAAAAAAAGATAAAGCACAATAAGCTGCATGCCTTTACTGATTTTTCATCAGCTATTACTTACATACCTTTTAGAATCTTCAAATATCTGTATAAGACTTTTACGTGAAATCAATTATAGACTAGTGTAGTTGTAATTATTTAAAAAAGGTATAATGAAAAACTTACCTTGAAATTATAATTTCTGTCTGGTTCAACAGACTTTTGTTTAGTTTCACTGGTTGATCCAATTATCTCTGTATTACTGTTTATCAAGTCGTTAACCACATCAGAGGAGATATTATTGGGCAAATTTGAGTTTGTATCAACACTGAAAGATTTATTTAAGATTTCAGTGTCACCTTTTACTGGGGAACTCTGCCTACTATTTTTTGTACAACTTGAGGTACTGCAATTGCTCTCTGCTAAAAATGTTCCATCAAGATTATCACTATCTGTTTTTACTGGCACAACAGGAATATCTTTTATTAACTCTTCAGGAGCATCAGATGAGTTATTTGGTGATAAAGTTGAGTTGTTAAGACATACATCATCATCTAGACATGAAGTAGTTTTATCAAGTTCATTAGAACTATTTTGAACAGATATTTCTAAAAATTTTGCTGCAGAAATTTCAGGAACTTTGAGACTATAACCTTCAACAAGTTCACTACTTTCTTCACTTTTTACAGAAATAATTTCTGTGCTAGTGGTACTACATTCAATTGCACTTTTATCCTCAATAAAAATATTATCTAACTTGACACATACATTTAAGATATCACTAGGTTCTTTTTGAGATAACTCTTTGGATAAACAGTTATTTTTATTTACAGTTTCACTTGGTTCTTCAAATACACTAGCCTCTCCTTGAACTTCATTCCTATTTGGAGAGCTTTCTATATCATCTGAGTCCGGATATTCAGCATCTAGGTTGGCACCTGCGAAAACACCAACTTTTATCCCTTTATTTTTTTCAGTAGTTTGAACAATATTAATATCTTCACCAATTTCTGCATTAATCACTTCTTCGCTTTCATTTGAAGGGCTTTCTATATCACTTGATTCTTCGCTTTCATTTGAAGAGCTTTCTATATCACTTGAGCTATTGAAATATTTAGTATAATCTGTGTGTATACCTGAGAAAACACTGACTTTTATCCTTTTATTTTTTTCAGCAGCTTGAACAATATTAATATCTTCACCAACTTCTGCTTTAATCACTTCTTCACTTACAACAATGTCTTTTTCTTTTATATTTTTAACTATCTCATTAGTTTTTGCAAAACCATTTGGAGAGCTTTTTATATCATTTGAGTTCAGATATTCGGCATCTATGTTGTCATCTGTAGATTTCTTTATGGTACTTGTTATAAGTGACTCAGTGGCATGTCTATGTTCGTTCACTAGGGAAAGGAGATTTTTGTATCTTGTGGTATAATCAGTACCGGCTGAACAGTGAAGTGTTTCATTTAGGTTTAATAATGAAATAAGTTGCTTGTATATTACAACAATGTCAATGTAATCTGAAGAAAAATAAGCTGAATCTATATTTAATAGAGAAAGGAGATAATTGTACTTTACAGTAACATCACTTTCAGTTTCATCATGAAATTCAACATCTGTTTTATTATTAGGTCCACTTGATTCAGTAGACAGCCCATTTCCATTTAGATGAACCTGATCTTTATAATTTATGTTAATATCACTGCCAGCTTGATTTTGTAATTCTATATCTAAGTTGTCATATGATTTCTTTCCTGGACTTACTAAGTCAGTTAGTACCTTTCTAGTTGAATCAGTGGATTGTCTATATTCATTCAATAGAGAAAGGAGATTTTTATATTTATTGGAACAATCAGTATCCTCTGCACTCGAAGAATATTCACTTGCAAGACTATCACTATTATTTAAATTTTGATGTCCTGAATTTGTGTTATCATCTGATGATTGTGAATCTATACTTGTTCTATTTGAGTCAGTGGATTGACTCGAGTCTTCAGATGAATCAGTCTGCACTGGATTTAGAATTTCAAATGAGTCATCAAGCTGACTATTTTGGTTGTCTATAGGAAGGATTAAAGGGTCCTGTAATGACTGCTCGTGGTTTACTGTTACACTTGATATAAAATCACTCCCTTTCAAAGGAATTGGATGTGTTGAGACCTTAATACGAACAGGTTCACCTATTTGTAAATCAAAATCTAGTGAATGTCTACCAGAGTCAGTAGTTTGATTTTGTTCCTCTACTATGTTTTCTAGACTTTTAAATTCTCCATTTTCAAAAGTTTCATTCTGCACATCAAAAAATTTGATGTTTTCTGAATGTTGATCTTCACTATTGGTTTCAGAATTTTCATCAGTCTTTTTTGGACTAGTTAATGCCTCATTGGAAACAGCGTCTACAAAAAATGAAATTAGTTAATGTTAAAATCTAACCTAATAAACTTTTTTGAGATCATCAATTGACTTCTGAGTATATTACTTGATACCTCACTTTTAATTAATTTTTAAGAATATGAGTATGTTTGAATTGAGAAAATCCTCATGGATTATTTAAACCAGTGTAAGTTACTGGTTTTTATAGCATATTTATGCCCTTATCAATATGTATACAATCTAAATAAAAAGAAGTTGACAACTAAACAACACTCAATCAAATGAATAGATACAAAACAAAAATTATTGGATTTTTAAAAGGGTGTAGTTTATGGACAGTTACATACTTGAATTTGATGGGAATGTATAAATTTCACTTATTTTAACATTCTTTACACGAAACTACATAACGATAAAAACATGTGCTGTACTGGGCGTTCAAAACGGCAGTAAAACGTCACTGAATTATCTGTCACTGTCATAATATCTGACAATCAAACAATCAAGGTCAATTCGTTTTTCCTTATTTTTTATTAAATTGATTAGATGCAATTATACTTCAAATCTTTAATGCAACAGATTTTAAACAACATTAAAAATTTTAAATTTATGTTGCCCTAGTGCGAGTTGTTGGATGGTTTGTAGGTTATTTATCCGATTTTAAATCGAGCGTATTTCAAGGAATGGCTGTTGTGCATTCTTTTCTTACCTACCGAAAGCAATGTTGCCAAAGTTCATATTTATATTGCCTAATTTAATGCCATCGATTTTAATTTTGTATTAAGGTCAATATCAATTATCAAATCTACGACACTAAATATATTTAAATGAAGGCGAAAAATTATAATTAATTTTATATAGTTATTCTTAGCAAGCTTACAAGTTAACAATAAGTCAAAGTAAATAAGGACACTCTTTGGAATGACCACATAAATTAATTAAGAGATGTGAAGTTTTAAGAGACTTGAGGAAAACCAAGTGTTGTAGATGGAGCATTATTTACCTAAACGATGGAGTCTTCCACATGTTGGCTCAAATAAGTCACTTTTGAGTTTGAGCACTCCAAGTAAGAAGTTGATGAGTTATTAGTGTTATCACCCATTCAACCTTTATTATTTAAGTATAAATAATAATGCTATTAGAGCGCAAATAACTCTAGCGGAATTGAACACCACGTAGTAAATACCTAATATAACACCATAGAAAAGTATGCCATATTCATTTTTTACTTTTAAGGTTTTAAACAGGTTATATATTTTACGGAGATTTAACGACAAGTTTGGCAACGTCGATGTCTATTCTTTAATTCTCGCATCCTTACAATACAATTTACAAAAATTATTAGTGCCATATTTTTTGTAATGTGTATGGATGATGTATACTGGATGTAAAAGATGAACTTACTCATGCATATTTCTAATAATATCAATCTGTCCTTTAAGCAACTTAACAATTCAAAAAAATATCTTTTCATCGTTACCTACGTTTTATTTTTTATTGAACAAATTTTTCAAGTTTTCCAATCATTCTACTCCTCTAGTTGACTCCAGTAATATCCATTATACTCTTCTGTGAAAATTGTGACCGTTTTACTTTGAGAACCGGTTTATCGAGTTTTCTTTTATCGTTAATTTTTTATTGGCTTACGCTACTTTAAGATTTTTATATCAGGATTTTTCACACATTTCGACAACGTTACAATCCAATTTAATTAGGTCTGCCCTCTTATCATTAGCTTATCGATCGGATTGTGTTATTTTTACTCACTTTTTGTTATAAATTGACATACAAACGTCCGTTTTTTTGTTGAGAACTCTCGCAATCTTTTATTTTTCGCACTTTATGATGCTATTATTTTGTTTTGGTTTGGAATTAGAGGCTTTTACGCGTTCCTTATAGAAAAAATTAATCATTGTTCAATTTTCTATAGACCAATCAAATTAGAAAATAGGAATTTTTCGTCAACTATATAGACGGGTTTGATAGTTGAAATGTGTATTATGAGATAAGACGAAAAGACTATTTGGGATTCATCAATTTTTTAGTGGAAATATGTTTAAATAAACAATCAAAACGCCAAACTCATTATTTTGCTTATAAATTAAAAACTTGTCTATTTAGACATTTGACGTCAACATACATTACATAAAAAATATGTACACGAAATGATTTAATAATAAATAGCACTTTTTAATCTTATAAACATTTACAATAACTCCGTAGCATTTAGTTCAAATTAAATCGCAAGAAATATTCGGAAAGCTGGTTAAAAAACACGTTTTAAAAAAAGGTCTTACAACCTTTAGACAACTTTTTTTTTAATCACTGTTACGTTAATTAACAACATTATGAGCTGAAATTAACCAATCTTTTGTGTGAAAAGTCAAGATTTTAACAATACTTTTAGCAAACAAAGTTACTGAAAATTGTTTAAACAAAGAGCACTTTTAGTCCCGACTGGAGTAAAAGGAGTGGGGCTAGTCGAAGGAAGATAGAGCACTTGGAAAAAAAAAGACAGATCTCCGGTTTTACAGGACTAAATTTGCTCTTTTTTTGTTAAACTGGGGTACAATTTAGTATTAAAAAATATTTTTAGAACAAAAAATTATATCATTATTACAAGAAATTATAACTTCTTAAATATCTTATATGTGGTTTCGACACCGAATATGTATACATAGCGGTCGCGGAACTCTGTCCGGCACGAAATTGACAATTAACAACAATGGATTGCTATAAAGTTATTGTTAAAAACTCTTCGGGAAGGAGATGTAAAGGAACAGGTAAAATAAGAGAAAATCGCCTAGGGAAACATTGTGATATTGAGGGTTCAGACACACTGAAAAAGAAAGAAAGACGTTCGTTTGACTACTATATGGCAGAGAAAAGTGAAATACTAGTTTGCAAATGGAATGACAATGTTGCTTCCATAATATCAAATGACAATCAGATATAGCAACAAAGCAAGTACAACGGTAATCTCAAAAATAAAAAAAAATGTGCTCGTTGATTAACCTAATATAAAACAGTATGATGAAAACATGGGTGGCGTCGATCTCGCAGATGAAAATATCAGCTACTACAGAGTAGCCACTCGTGGCAAGAAATGGTATTTTGCCAAAATAAGCCACATAGTGGATCTAGCAGAACAAAATGTCTGGCAACTGTATAGAATTAGTGGTGGTAAAATGGATCATTTACAGCATCGTAGTACAATTACAGTGGGCATTCTTGAATCTTTTAAAAAGACAACAAAAAGAGGACCCACCAACAAGGACAAACAAGTTTTTATGTTACGAGCAAAATATTGAGTTTGAATAATTAAATAATCTAAACATATTTCCCCAAAAAAATACATACTACACATTTCAACTGTCAAACCCGTTTATAAAGTTGGGTCGAGTAAAAATAGTCCTTTTCCATCATATTGATAGCACATTATGTATGCAAATCCTCAACAGGTCAAAAAACCATGGGCGTCACTCTATACTTGTTTTGAAATAAATAAAAAAAAAATTAATATTTTAAGATGCCGTCAACAATTCATTATCTTTTAAAAAATCTTCTGTAAAATAAGTGTCCACTAATCTCACTATACCTTTTTTGTGCGTAAAAAACGTCGGTATATATGCCACACGATTATTGTTAATTATACACGGGTGATTAACGAGAGAATTCAATGTTTCACGAAATAAATTAATGTAAACAGTAATTTAAAGGTGATTATTGTTTTCTATACAAGTTATCGCCTGACAAAAAAAGAATACCTTCTTTGAACGATTACCTGGAATTACTGATAAGGCTTCACTAATGATAGTTTAAGTAGTTTTTATGCCACATTACAGCTTATGCCAATAATATAAATTAGAAATTGTTTGCATCTTCCATTTAGTTTGTAGATGTACATTGTTCATGTCTTACCTACCTACGTTTTTGGTGTCGATATTTTGTTATTTGCATTTAAAAATGACGTCGACAACAGGTTTTATCCTGGTTAAGAGTAGTTTTAAAGGTGCCTTCAGTCTAAGAGACAAAAATATAATATTAAATGTACACGATGCACTTGTACATCAACGCCCTTTAAGTAATGTTCGTGAAATCGTTAACATGTGTTCAAATATGACAGGGGTTGGAGAAGCAACAATTTATAGATTTCTAAAAGAAAGAAAAGGAGGAACTGTTTCATCTCCCAAGAAGAGTGGAGGGAGTAAACCCTTGGAAATTGAAGAAATACATAAAAACATGATAAGACGCAGCGTCCACTCATTTTTTTTAACAAAGAATTTCCAACATTGGACAAAATCCAAACATTAATTAGAGAAAACGAAGAGTTACCAATCATAAGCAACAAGAAATTATGGGGACTATTGAGAGAGATGGGATTTCGTTGGCAAAAGAATAGAAGAAAATCCGTTTTAATTGAAAAAGATTACATTGTATGTTGGAGACGAGATTATCTAAGAACTATTAAAAAGTACCGAGAAGAAGGGAAAACAATTTTTTATTTGGACGAGACTTGGCTAAATGAAGGTCATACTGTACCATATCTATGGGTTGATACAAATGTGAAAAGTTCCCGTCAGGCATTCATCGAAGGTATATCTACTGGAATAAACAATATTCCCGTTGGAAAAGGACGCAGACTCATAATAACCCATATTGGAAACGAATACGGTTTTGTCAATGGTGGATTATTAAGTTTTGCCTCAAAATCAACCAAAGATTACCACGAGGAAATGACTGCTGACGTTTTTGAAGAATATTTTGAGCAAATGTTGGATTTAATTCCAAAAAATTCTGTCATAGTCATGGATAATGCTAGTTACCATTCAAGACTAGCAGAAAAATTGCCAACAACGGCATGGAAAAAAGGAGAGATAATCGAATGGTTGGATAAACACGCAATTGAGTACAAGGAGAATTCGACAAAAAAGGAATTATTACCTATTGTAAGGCAACATAAAGCAGCTTATAAAAAATATATAATTGATGAAATGGCATTAAACCGTGGTGTAATTATTTTACGTTTACCCCCATACCACTGTGATCTGAATCCGATAGAAAATATATGGTCTCAAGTAAAGGGTGAAGTCGGACGCAACAACAAAACTTTTAAATTAGAAGACTTACAACAATTATTAGAACATTCCTTATCAAAAGTAACTCCAGAAAATTGGAAAAATGCTGTTAGTCATGCTCACAAGGAAGAAAATAAAATGTGGAATTTGGATAATATGACTGATGCAATGCTGGAACCGGTAATAATTAACATTGGAGTTGAGGATTCCTTAGATTCTGAAGAAAGCAGTGAATCTGAAATGGAATTTGATTAAAATAATATTCATTTTTTTACAAATCGGCCCCTGTTACGGCCACAAATTATTTTATATATAACCAATAAAATAAACATCTTACATTTCTTGCAAATTCATTAGTACCTGTTAATCTCCATCACTCCGACACTGGCAACTTTATTTAGGGATTAGTAACCCTCAAAACTATTGTATTCTATTCTGCTTCAACCTTTATACCTGGTGGTCATACTCAATTTAAAATTGTTTTCCTATATACTTCTGTAAACTTGTTGACAAATATCTATTTTTCATTGAGTCACCCGTATCAACAGTTTAGGGATTTGCATACATAATGTGCTATCAATAGGATGGAAATGGACTTTACCAGTTTGCTATAACCATATCGTACGAAAATAACCTATTCAACATTTCAATAATTATCACTACAATTTTTAGATCTATTCTCAACGAAACAACGAGTGGAAGAAGCTAGATATCTAACAAATATGTTTTATTTAGAAATGAAATGTATGTTTTTCCATTGTTACATGAGTTACATTATGCACCGATTTCTTAGAAAAATATGAAGAGAATACTAAGTATTTTTTTAGCAAAATTCACAGAAAGTCAGTATCTTGTATACGTTCTCAATTATTATAATTTATAATGGAAAAGCTTTTTTTTGCTTCTGACAGCTAAGCTGCACTAAAGACTGTGAAGCCTACAACTTCTGAGTATGTAGTAGCTTGGAACTGCAAAAACTCCCTTAAAGAACTGGTGAGCAAGACAAAGTAACTTTGTTATGGGTGTCGTATAGAGGATAAATGAATTGCTGGTAACGATATTGCTGACAGTTTTGCTAAAAAAGAATACTTATTTTATCGAATTCGAATCATTCTACGATATTTCAAAAGGTCTCGTGCTGGAAGATGTTCGAAAATGAGAAGTGGAACGCAGTTTATTAGGAAATATCCCAAAAACAAAAAGGTTATATGCGGATAATATGCCAATCATTTTTCTAAAACATTTACTTTAAAATGGATAAAATCATCTACACAAACTATGTAAAGAAAAGTACTACGGCGAATCTATGGAGCAGTGAATGACAATGGAGTGTGGAGAAGACGATACAACTTTATAGAATATACTAGGAACCAGGTATCGTAAAACGTATTAAGATAGGACGTCTGAGGTGAATAGGGCATGTAATGCAGATGGAACAAAATGACCCAGCTAGAAAAACGCTCCTTGATAGATCCATTGGTCAAAGAAGAAGAGGAAGACGCAGAACAAGGTTCCTTGATAACATCGATGAAGACATGAGAAATATGGGAATACGTGTTTGGCGGAGGATGGCGATGCGGTGGTTAGGGACGACTGGAGAGAAATTTTTGAGGAAGCTAGGGTTTCGAAGGGTACAAACAGTTACACCGATGAAGTACTTCCGCGCATGAGCAAAAAAGAATTACTATAATCAAAGAGAGGAAAATACAATACCTAGACCATGTGTTGAGAGGTGAACGATATGAATTACTCCAAATCATATTAAAAGGCAAAGTACAATGTAAAAGATCAGTACGAGGACCCCAGAACTCGAAACTGAAAGGCTACAATTGCCATTTAGATCGCCAACCTTCGAAAGGAGACGACGCAATAAGAAAAATTTCTCGTAATATTTGGACAAAGCAAAAACTTGACAACCTCTCAAATCTTGCTCTAGATGTCTTGTTAGATATCGAAAAATGGTCACAACTGGATACACCTTTTGAATAACCAAAACTATGAATTTACTAAATACGTTATTCAAAATCCATACATATACTGATGGTTCAAAAATAACAAACTGACGGTGTGGGAGCATCTGTAATAACTAAAAGATCCTCAAATTAGGTTTGCGAATGATACTATTGTCTACACAGTTGAACTCTATACTACTTACCACGCCATAAAACTAATTACCCTGACAAAAAACGGTAGATATTAAATTTTAATTGCTAATGAGCTAAATAGGGAAGTCAAAAAACAATTAGAAGAATATCGAAACGAAAATTGGGATAATTATATCCAGCAACTAAACACAAATAAATCTGCGTTCTGGAAGCTATCTAAAATACTAAGAAAAGATAAAAAGCCAATTCCACCGTACATGGGGAAAATGGAATTGTGTACGCAGAAGAAGACAAAGTGAAAGTTATGTAAAACACGCTAGAAATAGGATGTAGGAAAAACTATCATCCCGATGAAGATCTAGACTTCACAGAAGAAAGAAGAAGTGGAAAGAAGATACAGGACAATAAAAAGAAGAAGGGGCAACAGGTATTACCACACCTACCTTAAGAGGTCAGATAGTTGATCAAGCGTACTAACGCCAAAAAAGCTCCAGGACCGGACCATATTGCGAATAGAGCTCTGAAGAATCTACCAGCAAAAGCAATAGTATACATAACAAATTTAATCATCAACATTCTAAGATTATGACATTTTCCTGTCAGATGGAAGGAAGCTTACGTAATAATGATCGAAAAACCAGGGAAAAATGGCACATTTCCACAAAATTATCGATCCGGACACTCATGTGAACTTCAGGTACAGCGTCCAACAAAATACAGCACGAAAGGGTTTAATGAAAAGAAATATACAGCAGCCGTCTTTCTAGATGCCAGTAAAGTATTCGACAGAGTCTGACACGAAGGCCTGCTATATAAAATAAACCAATATGGTTATAATGAAGTAATGACATGTCTTCTTTCGTCATACTTAGCCGACAGGAGGTCCAGAGTTCGTATAGGACCAGCCTTATCCGAAGCTGTAGCCATGGAGGCTGGTGTGCCACATAGACCAGTATCGAAGCCTTTAAAAAAGGTAAAAAGTCAAAAAAAATTATAGTAGAATGAAACCTATTGGAAAAGGAAGAGAATATGCTAAAAATGGACGAAAAAATAAATTCCACTCCATCCGAAGTCGGGAAGTGGGAGGGGGTGAGTTTTTAAGGGTAAAAATCGGTTTATCGCGATTTTCGGCGAAACTACAAATGCTATGGAATGGCAAAGTTGTATGTAACAAAAAGATCTACAACTTTTGTATTTACACTTTTTTCACATAACCTCAAAATTTTTGTGGAAAATTCAAAAAACTAAGTTTTTGATTTTTTATCTTTTACAAAAAAATTTTTTTTACGAAATTTGGTGAAAACTTGCCTTAGTATGTACCAAACACACTGTAATTTTTTGGAATTGAAAAATTTATTTTTTTATCTGATATTAATTTAATATCGAAAAAACACCCTAATTTTCAATCGAAAATTCACGTTTCAATTTCCAAACAACAAGGTTTGTTTGGAAATTGAAACTGACAGATGTCAATAAAATCTACGTCATCACTCCGGCAGTCTATTGGGCCAAGCGCAAAGTGGGGACCCAACATCCGGGCAAGCAACAGCAATACGAAGATAATACGCTGTCCCACATTAATCGGTAAGGACATCATATGAGGGTCCTTTTTCCTGGGACTCTCATATAACAAGCATAGCTATGATAGTAGCCTTTCGTAGCACATCAACCTGCTATGAGGGGGGAGTGAGGTGGAGGAGTGCCTGGGAAGCATTGGGACTCGGAAGATTCGTCCCTCATTTACTAAGGCCAATCCTATATCCGGAAAAAGGACGATGGGAATATTTACGATATTTTGTATGCCATTGGAATGTGTGCTTTTATGATGTTGTCATGATCATTATTTGCGGATAAAATTTATTGATAAAAACAAATACTTACCCAGTTTATTTTTAGTATCCATCTTATGTGATGGTTCAGCCTGAAAAGATAAAAAATATATTAGTAAACAAAGTAAACCAAGTGATAGTAATCCTAGCAGAATATGTAGTGTGTTAGATCGGGGAAATAAGATTTCTCTCAGAACTGTGGCTAAAAATGTGACTTAAAATTAAGTAATATTAAATTATTTATTAAAGATAATTTATTAAAGAAAGTGTGTTTTAACTTTTCCTATAGTTATAGTTTATTTTTATGAACGAGAGAGTAATTAGCATAATTTTAACTGGTACCTCCGACCACTCCATGGGCGTGCTCAAGATTAATTGAAAAATTACTTTGAATAATTGTAAAAAATAAATGAATTATTTCAGTGTTATAAAGTGTTATGTGTATGTAAACAAAAGTGACCTCTTTTATCACACACTATATTAGAACTGACTGGCCTACATTAAAAAGGGTTTTAAAAAATTCACATTTTTTTTAATTTTTAAAAATTACAAAAGAGAAAAAGAGTTTTTAAAACCGTCTAAGGTATGTTAAATAGATGAATAAAAATATTAATATAAAACTTACAGCTACTTGTTACAAATCCAAATCAGATTCAGAAGATGAACTTTCAGAACCAAGATTTATAATAACTGGCTCGATCATTTTATCAGTAATATTGTCCAGCTTCCACATTTTTTCCTCTTCTTTAATAGTGTGATTTACTGCCTTTTCCCAGTTTTCAGGTTTTACATTATTTACGGCCTCCAAAAACAACTGTTTAACATCATGAATTTTAAAAGTGGTATTTTTTCTTGAAACTTCACTCTTTATCTGTGCCCATACCAGTTCAATCGGGTTTAATTCACAATGATATGGTGGGGATCTAAGTACTGTCATTCCACGATTTTTGGCAATTTCATCAATTTCGTATTTTTTAAATTTTTCTTTATGAAGGGCACACAACGAATAAAGTTCCTTTCTTATAGATCCGGGATGGTACGTAATATTTTTTGAACTCAGCCAATTCTGCAAGTCTTTTTTTAACCACTTGGTTGTGGGCAGTCCTTCTATAAGTCTGGAGTGATAACTTGCATTATCCATTACTATTACACAGTTCTTAGGAAGAAGATCTATCATTTGTTCGAACCATTCTTGAAAGACATCAGAGTTCATGTCTTCATGGTAGTCACCGGTACGAGTTGATTCAAAAGTTAATAAACCACCTTCAACAAAACCGTCTGAACTGCCAATGTGTACTATTATCAGCCTGCGTCCCTTTCCTGATGGTGGGTTTAAACCAGTAGATAAGTTATTTACAAAAGCGTGCCTTTGACTTGTAACAGTTTCATCCTGCCAAAATTTATTTGGTGTATGACCCTCGTTGATCCATGTTTCATTAAGATAAAATATTTTTCTTTTTTGGTTTCTCATTTCCTTTATGGTTCTTAGAAAATGTCTTCTCCATATGACAATATCGCTTCTTTCTAATAAAATAGACTTTCTGGGATTCTTTTTCCAGCGGAAGCCTATTTCTTTTAAAAGTTTCCATAACGTACTTCGACTCATTTCTGGGTAATCCTTATCATCTCGAACTGAGACAAGAACTTTATCCAATGTTGGAAATTCTTGTCTAAAGAAGAATTCATGCACTTTCCGTCGAAGTCCTTCTTTAAAATGATATTCTATTTGAAATTTTGGTTTTCCTGGAGCATTACGTGGCATTTGAAAACTACCACATTTCTCTTCTTTAATAACTCTGTAAATCGTAGATTTCCCAACACCAAGTGTACTGCTAACTAACTCAACGGTCTCATCAACACTTTCACATAAACGTTTGTCTGTAAATGATTTAAAACAATTAAATATTAATGTTTTTTCATTAACTGTTAAAGGACCAATTTTTCGGCGTTTACACGGCACTTCCAAATTTTCCATAACACTAGTATACACAATAAACTGCACCTTGCAACTGAAGTACCTACTTTTAGTGAACTGTTAAGAATTTTGAATACGCCACTTGGACCTTCCTACAAAATGGAAAAACCCACTATCACATTTTCTGTGGAATAAGTTTAGAAGGTAATTATCTAGTCAATTACTGTCGTAGATTCCTGGAATTAAAGAATTAAATGTTTGATTGTTGAAACCCTTACTTCGTGGAATGCACTTATTTCAGATAAAATAAAACGTTTTATTTTATCTAAAGAATTAAACTTTATTTTGCAAATAGGTAGGTACTTATTAAACTTTTATTGGTTATATATAACCAATAAAATAAACATCTTACATTTCTTGCAAATTCATTAGTACCTGTTAACCTCCATCACTCCGACACTGGCAACCTTATTTAGGGATTAGTAACCCTCACAACTATTGTATTCTATTCTGCTCCAACCTTTATACCTGGTGGTCATACTCAATTTAAAATTGTTTTCCTATATACTTCTGTAAACTTGTTGACAAATATCTGTTTTTCATTGAGTCACCCGTATCAACAGTTTAGGGATTTGCATACATAATTTATTGTTTTATTACTCTCTCATACATAAAAATACACTATAACAATGATAGTATATAAAAAATATCGATTTTTTGGGAGAATTTTTTTCCTAAATTGTTTAAACAAATTACACTGTTTATTAGTTTATTATTTTTATTTATATTATATTTATTATATATTAATTTATAAACAAATTACATATTTGTAATGTACGCAAAGAGTACATACAAATTAAAAAAGAAAGATTAAAATCAGTTGAGTAGATCCGGAGATATAAACAATTGTAGTAGTTTGAAGATGCGTTTTCATTTTTTGAATGCGTAGATTTCTGGGTTCTCCCTCCACTCGCCACTATTACTCTTAATATGAACCATATTTTTGACATTTTGACAATTCACATAGTTCTTTACATGCCATTATTCAAACAACAAAGTTATTAACATTTATAAATTACTGCAAAATGACGGGGTTTTTGCAACTATCTTGGTAAATTCTTTATTTTAATTTAGAAACTCGCAAATTGAAGAACATTTTAAGATCTACAATTTTTATTTGAACCATTGTTCTCTAAACTGCATAAGAAACGTTTTATATGTAAAAACTGACTTTTTTACATTTTAAGATTGTTTAAAACAAAAACAAAGCAAAATCAGCTGTACGTGTTCACGGATTTTTCAATAGCTACCCTTCATATACCTTTTACAACCTTTAATATCTGTATAAGATTTTTACGTGAAATCAATGATTTTTTCCCAGACAAACGGAAAAACTTCGCTCTGAATTTTGCTCATATTATTCTTTCCGATGGAGTCCATGAGTGCGTCTTTAGCTTCTTGTCCCATCATTATTGCGACTCCTCGTTCACGAATCGGCTAAGGTCCTAATATATTTTAAAATTTTTTATATATTCTCATCGTCGGGAGTAATAAGTTGAGCTGTTCGTTTTATTTTTGTTTTCAAAATTTAAATACATGTTTCTAAAAATTCAAGGCCACTTCATATTTAAGTTTGCACGCGCAGAAACAAAAATAACCCATTTCTAAATAAAATAATGGCAATATTCACTTATAATCAAAATCGTAAGTGCATGTATTTATAGTATTTTGGATTTGTATGCAAACTTTAATAAGCTGAATGTTGTAGTAAACCGTAATTAAAACAATTTAAAAAATTGTTTAAATTTATTTGCGTATACAAAAAAAAAAGAATTAAAATGAAAAAACTTCCAATTTCATTTGTAGTAGCTTACACTTCCTTCTCTCAGTCATTTAAGTTTAGTATCTAATGTTTTCTTATTTTTCTTTAGCTTATAGGTATTTTTCCTGCTAAACCTCCATGTTTGTGCACTCAGAAAACATAATAATTAAATAGACTGTCGGATATTTAAAAAAACTTCACCTTTTACGTTGATTTACATACATGTTGAGTACGGTCAAAGCAGCGTAGTATAAAAAGAAGATGTTGAAAGAATATAAAAACAGCGTATAATAAAACTTTAACATAAAGCGATCAAAAAATTCGAACAAGGCAAATTGCGTCTCAGATAAATTTAGATCAATAGAAAATAATACAAAATGTACAAAAAAAGTAAAAAACATATTTGTATATATTGAAGCAATAGTATAATACAGCAGGGATCCCATTGTTCGTGAACGTAATTTGAACAAAACATAAAATGTACAATACCTGAATGTACTTCTTAAAAATATTGGTAACAAAGTTCATCTTCGGAGAGAAATGATAATTTGTAAGTAACACAATTTCTTGGCTCACATATGGCAAAACAACAAACTAAATATAACTTCACACTGAATTGTCAAGCAGCGCTCGTCAAACCAAAAATTTTCAATGAATCCGCACACATTTTTTTATCTTTTGCCGAAATTCACAAAACTGTAAATAGCGGGCATAGCCTCCAGACAATAATGCTGGAGATATTGAATAGTATTTGGAAGCGACTAAGTTATTTATATACATAAAAACTGTATGCCTTAAATTTAAAAGCAAGGGACTCAATCGCAGTATATATCCTCACCCCGCCAAATCTTCAAAATAAATTTATTTGACCGAACAGTCATGAGGACGAGCGCGGTAGGCCAGTTTTCACAGATCAGTACAGTATAAATATGAAGTCATGACTTTCCTGGCTATATTTTGTATCAAACGCCCGAATATTACTAATATTGGACATATAATTGGCTATTATTTTCACTTCCTATTGAGATCTATTTATTTATGATTTACGTACTGATTTCATGTAGGGTCATCTGAGATTATGTTGTCCACATTTATTTGTAAGGGGTCTCCCAATAAGAATGTCCTGATGTTTTTTTTAAACGAAAACGGTAAAAATTGCTGTAAATAAAAAAAAATATTGCAAAATATAATAGATAATAATTATGTTCCGAATAACACATCATTCAAATGTCCACCGCGACTACGTTTGCAGGAGCGAACCCGATTTTTGGTCACTTTATGGCAAAATATCCGCATTAATCTCACGAATGGTGTGCTCTATGTTCCTCTTGAAATCTTCAATAGATTGTGGTTTGTCCACATAGACCAATGACTTAACATAGCCCCATAAAAAATAATCCAACGGTGTTAAATCGCAGCTTCTTGGAGGCCAAGCATCTGGTCGAAGTTGCTGAATTTTCCTGGGATCTCTGGCATCAAGAGAAATCAATATTTCCGGGAACTTCTCCTTCAATAAATCAATGGTTGGGGTAGTAGTGTGACATGTGGCACCGTCCTGTTGAAAAAATATGCCATCCAAATCCGTTATCATCGTTCGATGCCTTTCACCGTTGACTGTTACACCATGTTCGAAAAAATAAGGTCTAATGATGCCACCATGCCATAAACCGCACCAGACAGTAACTTTTTCTGGATGCAAAGGCTTCTCAAGAGTCTCATGTGGATTATTTTCACTCCAAAAACGACAATTTTGCTTATTCACAAAGCCGTTTAACCAAATGAGCTTCATCGGAAAAGATTATTTCTTTGAAAAAATCGCACTCATTTTCAAGTTTGTCTAGAGCCCAATCAGCGAACAAACGACGCTTATGATGGACAAGTGGCTTCAGTTCTTGAGTCATAACAATCCTGTAAGGGTGTAGGCCTAAATCTTTTCTCAGAATTCGCCAAGTTGTCATTCTGGTGAGTCCAAGTTCTTGAGAACGACGATTTACGGACACATTTGCATTCTCCGCTACACTGGCTCTTACAGCAGCAATATTGTCCTGAGTTCTTGCATTTCGGCGTCTAGTTGGTGGTTTCGTATCGTGCAGAGTAAATTCACGTTCAAACTTTTCCACGATTCGAAGAATTACATGCACACCAGGACGATGATTTGGTTCATAACTTTTACGTAATGCACGATAGGTATTCACAAAAGAACGATTATTAGCATAAAATTTTAGAATAATTTCCAAACGTTGCTCAAGCGTACATCTTGCCATGGTAATTTGTTAGAGTATACTAAATATAAACGTCAACAAGTGACAGTTCTACCATTTTCAACCCAATATTTCTTCTGGGATTCTTCTTTTATTCTGTCGCTGTAGGAGACAACAGTTAAACTGTTTTTATAATTTTGTCTGTAGTGTTTTTCTCTACTCCTTT
This sequence comes from Diabrotica undecimpunctata, assembly GCF_040954645.1. Taxonomy (NCBI): domain Eukaryota; kingdom Metazoa; phylum Arthropoda; class Insecta; order Coleoptera; family Chrysomelidae; genus Diabrotica; species Diabrotica undecimpunctata. The sequence continues at coordinate 59,371,286 of NC_092812.1, forward strand.
TGCATCTTTGATTTTAGGATAATAATTTCGGATCTTTCTAGTTTGGCTTTCATATTCCTATTCTTTATTTCACATTACTATTCTTTTCTATAAACGCTTCAATCTTTTTTTTCGCCTCTTGCATTTTGTTCATTTCTTCCTTTATTTATTTTTGACAGTCTTTAATTTTGGTGCACTCAACAGACTTTTTACTCCTGTAAATCACCGATTTGGAGTGTAATTTTCCTAGTCACGACGGATTTGCTTAAAAATTTGATATTCTACTTCACTTTTGGACTTAAGCCCGGGGTTGCTTTTACTTGGGGGGAGAAAACCACCCCTTCTCGGAGGTGAAAAAACATACAGTGGTATCTCGACATATGAGTGTAATTCGTGCCCTACACATAAGTGGCAGTTTTTCTTTTAAAATCTTATGTGACTTAAAGGCTCGCGGATTTTCTGAATGGTACACTAGAAGAGGTTTGATTTTACAGTCGCCACTCGCATTGGCGCAAAGTAGTAGAGTTAATCTATCTTTCATAGGTTTTTGACCTGGCATCGTCTTCTCCTCTGCCGTTATGTAAGTCCTATTCGGCATCTTTTTCCAGAAAAGCCCTGTCTCGTCACAGTTGAAAACTTGCTGGGGGATGTATCCTTTGGCTTCTATCAGTTCAGAAAACGTTTTGATGTAAACCTCAGATTTTTCACATCCGAACTTTCTGCCTCACCATGCCTGATGACAGAGTGAATGCCGGTTCTTTTTCTAAAGTTGTCAAACCAGCCTCGACTGGCTTGAAACGAGTCTTCCGATTCATCATTTGTGGAAGTGTGTGGGATCTGATTCAGCAAATCTTCGTAAATCGCTCGTGCCTTCTCACATATGATGCTTTACGTTAAGGTTCCTCCTTGAAGCTGCTTCTCTGTCACCCACACCATTAGTAGTTTCTACATCATTTCATGGAGAGAAGTCCATTACACCATTTATCACCTCCTTCCGTTTAAGTACAGTACATGTCATTGGTGTGGTACGCCCGTACATCCTCGCTAAGTCAGTTACTCGTACACCTTGCTTATGTTTTTCAATGATTTCACGTTTTAGTTCAATATACATCATCTTCTTCTTCGAACCCATGGTTGTAAAAATAAATGTAATATTGTAATGTACAAAAAGCACAAAACGCGAAACCAACTTCAATCAATAATACTTCGAAAATGAGGGAAACAAGCAAAGCAGACAGGCTGAGGTCTATAGTAAAAAATTACACAGTGTAAATTACACCGACATCAAGAGTGCAATTGGCCCTTACAACAATTTGCGTTTGTGGTAGCTAACAGGTAATAGGGATGAAATATGTTCATTTGACAACTCTCAAAAATTTATTACTAACGGTTTGTTTTTTTGGTAATTCTCAAGATAATTATCTAAATTAACCGAAAAATATTTGTCTTACAAAATGCAAGGTTTTATCAACGAGTCCCCCCTTTTCAGCATGTATCATTAACGAGGTCATCAAAAATAATTACTAACGAGCTTATTTTTTTGTTGTACAAATGTACAATGTTGTACAAATTTCGTGGTACGTTATACTGGTCCTCCAAATAACTTTATTTATTTGCATTTTGCTATTGGAGCTGATTCACATTGGTCCAAGTACGCATACGCACAGCGTTGCTTACTGTGTATTAGCAACGAAAGTAGACGCCTAGGCCTTTCATCAATTTTTTTTCCTTCATACGAAAAAAGAACGAGCTACGTAGTTCCTGTTGGATGGGCAGATGTATCAGATACAGACAGTATATACGATGATGAGGACGTCGTCGAAAGTAAGCATTTTGATAAGTGTTTAGCTGCAGGATTCGGGAGATGAATATTATGAAATGCAAATAGGTGGAACTCATATATGGGGTTGGTAATAGAAGAATCTGGTATTAAGCAGGAAAAAATAGGGAAGAGTCACAACCCAAGAAAGTAAAAAAAAAGGAAAGAAACCAGTAGTAACATATATTTGATCAGAAGAAGATATACCTACAAATTATGTTCCAGATTTACCTCCATCTGAAATAATTGAAACAACAAGTTCATCTCTACAACTAACTAGTGCAGAAAGTACAGAATATATTTCCATAACTCTTACTATGAGCATTATAAAGTTACCTGCTATAAGTGATTATTGGGCCAGAAATACTAGAATTGATAAAATAATGACATAATACCTTTACGACGTTTTACTAAAATTAGAAGGTACTTACATTTTGATAATTTTTAACTATCTACAAATACTAAATATGGATTTTTGAAAATAAGGCCCCTAATAGAAAAAACTAGAACAAGTTGTCAGAAATTCCACATTTGCCATGAATATTCTGTGGATGAGATTATGATTCCTTACAACCTTACGTACATTTGCAGGGAATCTTAGACGATATATAAAAAATAAACTCACAAATGGGGTTTCAAATTGTCTGTAAAAGCAATTATCTCTGGCATCATCACATACTTCATAGCTTATCAGGGTGAGTTTACGTTTGACCAGTTAGCAGGTACCTCTAACGAATTGACATGTTTTTATAGATAAGGAGTTGAGTGTTGGTTCCGGTATTGATGTTGCACTGTGTAAAACCATTCAAATTCAAGAATAGATGGTAGTGTTATTTGACAATTATTTTAACAGCCTACCATTGTTTAATTTTTAAAAACTAGCTTAGGAATATTTAGAGCAGATAGAATTGCCAGTTGTCCATTAGAAGCTGACAAAATTATGCAAAAGCGACCTAGAGGCTCCTATGTTTATAAATCTGACTCACACAAGGGGATAATTCTGGTAAAATGGCATGATAACAAATGTATGTCATTAGGTAGTACTCATCGTGTTATCGAGCCTGTAACTCATATAAAGCGATATGATAAACATTCCCAACAAAAAGCTGATGTTCCTTGCCTGTCATAATAAAACAGTATAACCGACACATGGGAGGTGTGGACAAAGCTAATTCTCTTTTAGGATTATACCGCAGTCCTATTAGGACTAGACTGTGGTATTTTTACATAAATATTAGATATGTGTGTTGCCAACGTCTGGCTAGTATATAAACATCATTGTAATGAGTTAAAAGTAAAACCAATACTTACCTTAAAAAAAGTTAAATTTAAAAAAAATACGACTTGTGCACAGAATCAGAATCCACTAAATACTGAAATACTGCACATACGAAAAATTTTTCTTCAAATTTAAACAAATTTTAAGGGTTGAAAAAAATAAAATTTTCAGTGATCGATAAATATGACACTGGCATATAATGGGTTAAAGTACTTAAAAGTTAAGAACACATTTTATATTTATGTAGTGCAACTTTACCAAAAAAGCAAAGTATTTTTTTTGCATATACCTCATAAATTTCAAATATTTCAGTCATTAACAATAAATGACTTCATTTATAGTTTTACGAGTTAAAAAGCTTGGCCTATATTTTGACCTAGCAGTTGGTGAGACAGAAACTAAAATAAATTAATGTTTATTATATGTTTTGGCTTTGAAATTGTAAGCACTAAACAGAATTAGAAATGTTTTGTATAATTTATATTATCCATAATTGTGTTTCTAGAGTATAAACTGGGTAAAATGTAACAAAAAAAATCTAAATAAATTTAAAAGAGACATGATTGTGTTGTTGACTCTGAAAGGAGAAGTTTTTTCCTAGCGCTGAATTACATTATTTTCCGTGTTAATGAATTATTATACTGCGTTGATTGTTAAATCAATTAATTTATTCGTACCTAACATCTCCAAAACTGAAGAATATTACAAACTGTTGACAAAACACATTTTTTTAAGATTTAAAAGACAATTTTGCCTACTTAATCTTTATGACAGTTCTGGTATTCCAATTTCATGACTTTGATGTTACAATAAAAAACAAGTGACTTTCGAACATTTTTTAAAAGCCACTTCCTGCACCAGCGCGAGTACATGAATAGAACATCGTGTTTACAGTGATTTTAGATAGTATCTAAGCTATTTTTAGCTAAAAGAATGAATAAAGAGATTTTACGATGCCAGTGAACACCCAAATCAGAGAGGCTTAAGGTTAAAAATTATTTATGGAAAGTGAATTGAAAAAATGTGGTTTCCCGTGTTGAACGCGGCTTACAAAATATTGGAAATTTTGTACGGTGTATTCAGTTTATCGCTCTGATCTTGAAAAATTCTCGCTCGAATAAAATGTTCTTACAAGAGAAATAAGTGACTCTATTCACACTAACGTTTTCGCTCTAAGTTCTTCTTCTTTATAATAGTACCCCTTTATACTGCTAGTATTCTTTAATAGTATAGGGCTATCTATTGGGCCTACGGTATACAAGGAAAGTATCTGGGCCAGTGCTACGCTTCAACAACACCTGGGGGGTTATAGATATAATACAAATATCTAGATGTTTTTGCCTGCGCTGGAGATCGATCTACGGCCTTATGCGTGATAGACGTTCCACCGCATGAGCTATCCAGCTTTCTTCTTCTTCTTCAGTGCAGATATTAGGTTTTGCTTGTTTCGTCTTCAAAAAGGGAGTGCTTGCAGCTCTCGTATGCAAAAACGCAGTATGAACAAAAATTACACATATAGACTTGTTTATATCGCTGGAATCAGAGAAACTTGCTCTTTTTATAAAACAGTAAAAATGCAGCTGTTTATTAAAATATTATTTGTATAAACGCAGTATCTAAAGCAACTCTTACATACCTGCTTAAAGAAAATGCAGTAAGTACGATGTGCTAAGGAAGAACACAGTGTGTACCTATCGAATGCTGCATTTTTCCTTTATGCTCTATGTAGATACTGCAGTTTTATTAACTACAATATTAACATTAGCTGTTCTGACAAGAAATGCTTGTTGCTGGAGGGCTTTATTATATTAGAAAAAGAAGATAAGGGTGTGACTAAAAAGGATGATCCACGAAAAAGGAGAAAAATCGAAGGAGTTAAAAGCCGGAAAATTAAATGATAGACTGAAGGCAATAAATGTTGCAAATTATTGGCTTGTAGCGACAATTTTCCTGAAGAAAGAAGAGTAGAAATAAATTCTCAATTTTGGAATTTATCGTACAATAAAAGAAGGGCATTTTTTTCGTTGTGTAAGAGAATGGGTGTTCAAAGAAGGACAAAGGTATTTTTTACGCAGAGGTTAACAACATACTATGAAAGTTTTGTTCCATTAGGAAGTCAAAGTACGCTAAAAGCGTTTGCCGGTGTATGGCATGAGGCAATCAGTGGTCGAAAAAAAGGAGGATCTTGTTAGTACTTTGTATGCTTGTTCCATTCAAAATAATCTGTGTGTAGTTTTCTTGTAGGGATTGTAAATTATTCTGAAATAAATGCTGAGACCATCACCCTCAACTACTTTAAAGCTAGCCATACATTTATTTCGGTAAGAAAACAAGGTAAAACCTATAACTTCCAAGACTTTTGCAATGCAGTCCAGACTTCAAGAAAATCTGTAGAAGTGAAACAAATGAATATTTCAGATTTTATCAATGGGTTGATTATACCTAACAAATTAAATTGAAAAAAGATCCCAATCGTGCATACTTGGATAACATGGTTCAAGTACACTCCGTCAGAAAAAAAAAAAATGAAAAAAACGTTGAAACCAGAAAAGTGAACCGCTATGAATTAATTGCTGAATGATGACTGAACCTATCTTAGCGTCATTTGTATTGCTAATTAAATTTTCTTGAATAATGTTTCAACTTACTCGCTAAATTGTTCCCATCATCCTTCAATGCAAATCTTATCCCTGGTGAAATAGTGCCGATACAGTTTGTAAAAAATAATTGTCATTTGTCCCTCGCTTTTAGCTTGGAAAGCTACTATATTCTTTACATAAAGCAGAAAACATTTTTTCTCTTAAGCTACACTATCCATATAATATGGCAGCTAAGGTATATGGTCCATATTTTATTGCTAAATTTTTCCTAATTTAAAGTACCTCCTAACCATGTGCTACCGATCTCACTCTCTTAAATTCACAAAAAATGGAAATAAACAAGTTTTAAGATAGGTACACTTTGGCGTCTTTCATTGTTGATTTATTGCTGTAGTTCTGAGCCTTTTATCAATTCACCATCTTCCGAGAAACAATTAGTACTCTAGCTTCCGAGAGACAATGGGTGTTGTAGTTTAAGTATGAAGCTACAATAATTTTTGTGTTTTGTATAAGGGTGAAGCAATAAAAATGTCTTAATTACTAAATACTTCATTTTTCCAGAAAAGCATAAAATTGATCATAAGTATCTAAGAACCAATAGATTCTCAACCTCGGAAGAGGTAATACGTATTTACAGTGATTATTATGCAGTGTGGAAACCACTTATGAAATAAAATTGTTTGTGTCCTTATTATAGAAAATAATAAAAAACTCTGGGACACGTTAACTTTTAAATTTAAATGTGCGCTTTTTAAACATAAATTTAAATGTACAGGGTGATCCACGCAAGTCTGATATAGTCCATAATCCTTATTTTTAATGAAACACCCTGTATATTTTTATGTTTTTAAAAGATTTTAACCTGATTTCAACGAACTATATCATGTGGGGTCTATAATGAAAAATACAAGGTGAAATTTTGAAATTAATAATTTATCATGTGTTATGGTATTATTTTAAATTAGCTAAATACAGACAATACACTTCTACTCTAAGTGTCAGTATATCGGGGAAAATTTCTGTTTAGTAACCGTGTTAATATTTTTTGTCATGAATAGGTAAAAACTGTCTAGATAGTCTGCTAATTAAACTATATCGGTAAATACTGCGGATTGTTATCAATCAGTTGTTGGTGTGTTGACATTTTACATTAAAATAATAAATTCCTAATTAAAAACTAATTTCTCTTCTTCTTCAGTGCCTTATCCGGTCCGGATGTTGGCGATCATCAAGGCTATCATGGTTTTGTTGACTGCTCTGCGAAACAGCTCCGCTGAGGTCATCCCAAACCATTGTCGGAGATTTTTCAACCACGAGATACGACGGCGTCCCGGTCCTCTTCTGCCAAATACTTTACCCTGCATAACAAGTTGAAGAATTCGATATTTTTCTTCGTTCCGCATCACGTGGCCGAGGTACTCAAGCTTGCGTTGTTTAATTAAATTAAGCACTTCTTTTTCTTTTGTCATGCGCTGTAGGACCTCAACGTTGGTGACATGGTCCACATAAGATATTTTTAGTATCCTTCTGTATATCCACATCTCGAAGGCTTCGATTCGTTTTTCAGTGGCTTGCGTCAGTGTCCAGGCTTCAACTCCATACAGTAACACTGGAAGAACGTAGCACCTCACTATTCGCATCTTGGTTCCCAAACTGAGATCACTGCAGCACAGCAAGGATCTCAACTTAATAAATGTAGACCGTGCCATTTCAATTCTGGATCTAATCTCTTGAGCGTAGTCCCATTGTACGTTGAGGGTAGTTCCGAGGTAAGTGAATCTGTTGACTCTCTGGATCTCTTCGCTACCTGCCATTAGTGCCCCGGGATCTAAATTTGTACGGCTGACAACCATGAATTTAGTTTTCTTAATATTAAGGTTCAGTCCGTATGTTACGCTCACTAATTTCTAGCAGAAATAAAAACGAAATATTTAACTGAGACCCATCTAATTGAGATTTTAATGATGATCGGTTACGGGGAGAATCGTAGAAGTCAAGTTGAAGTAGCAAACTTATTTAATCAGGGGTATCCTCAGTTGCCTAATATTGCACAAGGTACTGTGTCTAAAATTTATGCACAATTCAGAGAACTTGGACATGTCAAACCATTAAAAAGAAAACCGAACTTCATTGAAGATGAGGTGAAAGTGGATATTTCGTAAAGGGTCGCAGAGAATCCAACGTGAAGTTCACGTCAAAAAAATGTGAGTCACACAACTGTCCCAAGGTGTCGCCATGAAGAAAAACTTCATCCATATAAATTGACTTTTGTGCAGGAGCTAACCGAAGACGATCCAGATCGTAGAATGGATTTCTGCGAAAGATTGATGGATAAAATTAACACAAATGAAATAGCTCTTGGCACAATTCTTTTTTCTGATGAATCAACATTTACATTAAACGGAGAGGTGAACAGACAAAACTGTAGATATTGGTCAGCGGAGAATCCTCATTGGATGCGTGAGACACACTCAGTATCCTCAAAAGTTTGGGTAGGTATTATAGGAGATCATTTATTATTGGTCCTATATTTGTAGATGGTAATTTGACAGCAGAAAAATATTTAAGCATGCTAAGAGACGATGTTCTTGATCAGTTGGCTAACTTATATCCCAATCCAATAGATCCGACCCTACCGCATGAAACTGTCTGGTTCCTAACTGGTAACTAAATGGATTGGACGAAAGGGGTACTATTGAGAGGCCAGCTAGGTCGCCAGATCTTACGCCTTTGGATTTTTGTCTGTGGGGTTATCTCAAGAACAAAGTATATGCAACAAAACCAACTAGCATTGTAGACCTCAAAGAAAGGATAACTACAGAAATACGGAATATTTCACCTTAAACTTTAAACAAAGTTCGGGACGAGTTTTATAGGACACTGTGTTATTGCCAACAACAAGGTGGAGAACATTTTGAGCATTTATTTTAATGTAATCCAATCAATTACCTTGGGTATTCTATGAATTAATTGTCTTGAAGAAAATTATACTTAATTTCAATATTTCACCTTGTATTATTCATAATAGACCCTACATGATATAGTTCGTTGAGATCGGGTTGTTAGGAGCTTTTAAAAACATAAAGATATACTGGGTGTTTCATTTAAAATAGAGATTATGGACAATTTTATTCCAGTGGTTTCCACACTGTATATATACAACTGAACAAGATATTCAAGTAAAACAATCAGGTTTTAGTATCGTTAAGTGATATTTAAAAAGTAATTAACGTAAATGAAATATAAAAGTAACAAATATTAATTTGTATTCGATTATAAATAAAGCTTTATAGTCCAGGAGGTGATCACTAAAAAGGTGAGCTGCAAGATCTAACTCATTGTGAGTGATATCCAGCAAAACAAAAATAAAAGTTAAACCTTTAAAAAGAGTTATTGCTATTAATTTTTAAAAAAGAACGAAGTAAAACAACAAGCAGTGACGATACTAGATCAGATGATGGTAAAAGGAAGAAAAAAGATGAACCAGAAGAAATATTTGGCAGAAGTAAAAAAAATACACTGAGCACCAGATAAGAGAAAAACAAAAACACCCGAAACAAATAACCAGAACGAAATGATGGAAGTAGTGAGACAACTAGTAGATAACAAAATGAAAAACAGGGAGCTTGAGGATATAAAAAATATGATAGCAAATATAGTAGATGAAATGAAGGAAACCATTAAGGAGAATAGTGAATATAAACTACAAATGAACAAGTTTAATACAAGACAATGAAAGTTTGAGAAAGGAGAAGGCGATTATGAAACAATAAATGGACGAAATAGAATTAACTATGGCAGTATGCCAAAAAGAAAAGAAGAAAAACAATTTAATAATGAAGGCTCACCAATGGATATATCAGATGAAGAGCAACTAAAAATCAAAACAGAAAACTTCATAAACAAAAAAATTGGGGATAATAACAAAAGTAAAAAGAGCAAAAAAATAAGTAATATGATGTGTGTCATTGAATTTAATAAGTTTGAAGTAAAATTAAAAGTATTGAGAGCCAAAGGTAAATTAACAACATATAAACAACACTGAGTATACATAGAATGTGACCTGACACTAAAAGAGATAGGAATAAAAAAACTTGGGAACATATCTGCAAATAAAAGATCAATTGGAAAAAGGACAAAAATAGGTTATGGATTCATAATTATAAAAAACATAAGATGGAATTAGAACCAAAAAACACACATGATAGAAAAAGCTACAAACAATATCTACAGTGAAAGCTAGTTCCATTTCCTAGTGGAAGAAAATTAGTTAAAGGAATGGGAAATGGAAAAAGCACAGAATAAGGACATGAGTGAATATAAAGATAATAACACATACAGAAAGAAACCACATTTAAAAGGCATTAACATAATGAGAAACAAGGAGAACATTTTAAAAATGGCAACATGGAATGTAATATATAAACGGAGAAGAAGTAGAACTGGGGAAAGAAATAGAAGACAAGAAAATTGAATTAGTAGGTATAAAAAGAAACAAAAAGACATATGGGCACAAAGGAATCAATTAAATTATATGCTATGGACCTGATGAAGATGCAACAAAAAACGAAAAAAAAAAATGAATTCTGGGACAAACTGCAAGAAGTAATAAATGATTGCACAGCGAAAATAGTAATCTGCTAGAAACTACATTTAACATTTAACAAGGAAATAATTAAAATATATAAACGGGAAGAATCAACAAAAGTCAGATATAAAGAGGAGTTAGAGACAGAAATGGACAAAGAAGGAAAAATGACAGAAATAGTAGAAGAACGGGGGAAATTTAAAAATGCTATGATAAATACAGCAAAACTAGTATATGGGACCACAAGAAATAATAGGAAAGAGAAACGGACACCATAGTAGAAGAAGGAGGTAAAAATCGAAATTAAAGATAAGAGACACTATGGAAAGAATACCTAAAATCAGTAATAGCCAAAAACAGAACAATATTAACCAATGACAATGATATAATGGAAAGGTGGACAGAAAATTTCAAACAACTGTTGAACAGAGAGCAAGGAAAATAAAAAAAATGTAATTGCCGGATCAGTGGAAAACATGGATGAAACAGAAGCTCTGCAGGAAGAAGAAATAGAGGAAGCAATAGGAAAGATAAAGACTATGAAAGCTCCTAGAGCGATAAAGTAAGTCCAGAGATGTTAGAATATACAGGAGAAAAAGCAAAGAAAAGATTATTATACACTCTAAATTTAATATGGAAGAAAAAATATTGATGAGTGCAATAATTGTACCAGTGCACAAGAATGGGAACACAAGAGATTGTCAAAACTATAGAGGCATATCCCTACTATGTCTAGCAGTAAAATTATGCGAAATAATAATAGAAAAAACATAAATCAGGATAGAAATACAACCTAACTAGAGAATGTGAAAAGCGGATTCAGAAAAGGACACAAGACTATCTATTTACTATGCAACAGATAATAGAGAAAGCCTTACAGAAAAATAAAGAAGTATACGAAGTTTTATAGATATGGAAAAAGCATTTGATTCAATTGAAACGAAAACTATATGGGGGAGCTTGAAGAAGAAACAAATAAGAGAAGACCTGATAGAATTACTTAACTAAAAGTATATACAGGGTTGGCCACTCAAAAGAATCCACCTTGAAATTTGGCAATATTCATTGGATTTTGTGAAAATGATAAAATAGGTCGATTTTTATTCTAAAAGGGGTCATCTTTTAAGGATATAGATATATGTCAATTATTGTCAACTCCTTGCCTTCCAGTAGTCCAACCCTTAAATATTAAATAAGGAATATACCATGTGTGGCACATTGTTGCACAGGTATTGTGATTCAGAGAATTCAGACATCCATATTTTTTCGATATTAGCTCTATTCTTGTGAAATACTATCAGTTTATTGAAAGTGTTACACCTTTTAAAAACTAAACATAACACCCATGTTTTACTAGTGCAATTTTCCAGTCTTGTTAAAACTACATTAAAATGAAATTTGCAACATTAATAGAAAACTTTATTAAAAATGTAACATAAATAAAACAAACTAAATTTTATATTATTAACTTCATAATTTAAAACAGTTTACTCATCAGCCATAACTATTTACTCAAATATTCAAAATAATTTTCACCAATGTCCATACAAGTATAAAGTCACTGCTCGAAATTATAAAAACAACATTTTGGAGTATTTTAAGGGTTACTACACTACATTCATGCACTATTCGTTATCTTAGCTCTTCCTTGCTTTTTAAATAACTCTATGAAGAGGTACAGGAGAGTTAAATTGATCTTGATCTCCATTCAATAAGCCATCAATTTAACTCTCCTGGACTTCGTAATTTAAAAAACAAGATTTATAATATAATTCCAAGTTCCTTGGAAGAACTAAGATAACGAATAGTCAGAGCTGGGTAGTATCCAGATACTTCTGTATTCGGAAAAGTTTTAAGGATATCTTCCAAGGATTGAATTTGAAAATACCAACAAGAAAGACAGTAATGAAACGAATTACAGATTCTCACTATGGAAATGTGTAAGCTATTAAAGATACAATTAGGAGTGTTAATTACGTATGCACTACAGGTGACATATGGTCAAATAAAAAAAGAAGCTTCTTAGGAGTTACTGTTCACTGATTGGATGAAGATAACCGAAAATCAGCTGCACTTGCTTGTAGAAGGTGAATAAATTATAATTATCCTGCTATACAAATTCAAGTCTTGTACGCACTACACATACAACATGGTTATACACAAAAAATTAATAATTATATTTATTTTAGGTTTAAAGGTATTCACTCATACACAAGCATAGCTGAAATGCTGGAAGATATAAATTTAAAATTTGGCTTAACAGAAAATAAAATTGTGGGGACAGTAACAGATAACGGTAGCAATTTCGTTAAAGCGTTCAAAGTATTCAGCGAGAAAAATGAAGAGGACGACGATGAGGAAATTGGTGAAGAAGAAGATGAATTGCAAATTTTACATTTGGACGTTGATCAAGCCGATGAAGGAAAAGAGTTAGAAGACCAGGATATACAGTTACCCAAACATATGCGCACATCGCACACATACTTTAAATTTAATAGCCACAACTGATTATAAAAATACTGTAACAAAAATTCCAGCGATACAAACAAGAAAAATGAATGCATTTAGTAAATGTGCTCAATTATGGAAAAAATCAAATAAACCAAAAAGTAATGAAATTATAATTAAACTTTTAGGGCATACTTTAAGTTCTCCAGGGGCCACTGATGGAACTTCACTTTTGATGCCGTTTCACAGATTCTTAAAGCAAACGAAAAACTTCCAATTTTGCAACAAAATTTAACGTTAGAACCTTTTAAGGAAACTGAACTGTTATACCTAGAAGAATACTGTTTAGTTATGAAACCTTTGGCCTCAACATTAGATTTGTTACAAGGTGAAGACAATGTATCTTTTGGATATTTGTTACCCAGTTTAATTTCATTAATTAATAAATATGAGAAACTTCTTGACCAAACGAAATTAAAATATGGAGGAGAACATCTAGCAAAAATGTGCATTAAAAACTTAAATACTCGTTTTGCAAACATTTTAAATTTGGAATAGGAAGATCCAATTATAGCTGCAGTTCTTCCTAAATTTAAGCTTAAGTGGTACAATGTCGTAAAAACCCCAAAAAAAACTATAGAAGATATAAAAAAATGCATTATAACTGTCGCCAAAATAAAAATGGAATTGGAAAGTTGCAATGAATCAGATGCAAGTGGAGATCAAAATTTGGATGAGACCAGCAAGTGGACAACAGCTGTACTATTAATTATACACAAAATGAACAAGGTTCCAGCATCAATAATAAAACTTCAAAAGTACAGTTGGAGTTGCTAAGATATTTGGAGGACAAAAGAACCAATTTTAACATCTTTAATGAATACCCAATCTTAAAAAGTGTGTCAATAAAGTACAACACATGCTTAAATACGCCTAAAAGAAAAGCTTTAAGTGATGAACACTTTGAGGTATTGGTACTTACAAAGGCAAATTCAAAGGAACTTCACTGTTGAAATCGTCAGCAATTGGAATACTTTCTGTATTAGTACGTTTTTATTTTAATTTAATGTTTCCTTATAAGTTTATGTTTATTCATAAGCAATAAACAATTTTTTGAGTACTTTCTGATTTCTTTCTCTATCATTTAATGTATTTTTATTATTATATATTACATTAAAAATACATGCATATCACATATCTCTAATACTAATAATTTATGTCTTTCTTAGAAAAAGTATCCTTCAAAGTATCCTAGGAAGTATCTGAAAAAATATCCGGATACTTGTATCCGAATACATTTTTAAATGAAAGTATTCGTACTTTTATAAAAAGTATCCGGATACATTTTGAGTATCTGTATCCGGTAACTGGATACTTTTTTTTAGTATCCAAAATAATCTTCGTAATTTCGAACCGACTTTATAATTGTATGGACATTGGTGAATATTATTTTAAATATAACAGAAATGGACAATAGCAGACAAGAGAAAAAGTGTGGAAAGCTAAAACAATAGGAGAGGCAAACCAATTAAAGAGTGGAACAGCGACATAGCAGGGATATTACAACATAAGAGCAAATCTTGGCAAGAAATAACACAACTGGCGAAAAACAGAAAAGCATGGAGAAAATTCATCAAAAGCTAGAATTACCTCCATTGAATCCTAACGATAGAAGAGGAAATATTATATAAATGTGTGTTAAAATGAATCTTGTTTTGGACTCTCTATTTTGAATTAAATATAGACTGAATTTTTGGTTTTTTTTTTAAGTCTTAAGAGTAAATAATTTATTTATATTTTAAGACTACATAATGTGGTCAATCGCAAGTCTTCCCTATCGACATCTGTAAGTGTAAATATTTTTCATAGGTAAGTGTAAATATATATTCTTTAATTTCTATCTTCTAGCTTTTTTTTATTACGTTGCAACTCTGTAGATTGAAATGTATCAATAATCCAATGCTTTCAATGCTTGCAATGCTATATAATGGCTTTGTTTAGTTGTTTCCTTTTTTAATGTCTTTTACCAGACAAGAGGAATTAGGGTTCAAATTGTGCCTAAATTTGTCAAACTTGATCTCTTCGTTCAGTTCTGTTGGACAGTATTTGTTAACTTCCATTTTTTAAGTTTAGAAAGACCTTTAGAGTAGAGTAGAGAAGGGTAAATTTTTATTTGCATAATTTTTAAACATAATTGAGCAAATAATGTCACATTATTCATTACAGATTAAATATATATATATATATATATATATATATATATATATATTAATTAACATTACACATTTAAAAATATATTAACATTACAAAATAAAAATGCTGATCAAGGAGAAGGATAGGCCAGGTACTCCACCACAGTGTAGGGCTCAATGTCAACTAGGTGTTGAAAAACCTTTCTTTTAAAAGCTCTATAATGTGTTTTCTGTTGAATGTCAGATGGTAGACTATTATAAAATTTAACACACACATACAAAGGACTTCTCTCTGTTATAGACAATCTGTGAAGTGGCAAATTCAAATTAAGGCTTCTTGTATAATATTCATGATTGGGAAGCAGGTGACAATATAAAGAAAAATGTTTAAAAAGGAACATAATACATTCAAATATATAGATGACTGAGAAAGTGAGTATATTGAGTGATTTGAATCGGCCTCTACAGGATTCTCCTGCCTTCAATCCTAAGATCACATGGACTGCCTTTTTTGGACTATAAAGACAGTTGAGCTATCTACTGCAGCACCCCAGAAGATTACCCCATATCGCATAATAGAATAAAAGTTTGCATAATATACTGATAGTAAAATCCCCTGGTCTAGATAGCTCTTTAACACCCTTAATGAGTAGCAGGCTCTATTCAGTTTTTTTGTCGTATTTTGTATTTGTTCCCCCCAATTCAGATTCTGGTCAATATGAATACCAAGAAATTTAACTGATCTAGCAGGTTCCATGTTTTGTGATAGGAAATTAATTGTATCTGGAAACTGCTCTCGTGACTGGCTGGTTCTAAAATAGATAAAAACTGTTTTATCAGTATTAAGCAACAACCATTTCCACTGAACCACTGTTCAACCTTGCTTAGAATTTGCTCTGCCACTGTGAGGAGTGTTTCTAAAGTTTTTTCCCAGAAAAGCACATTTGAGTCATCAGCGAAATTTACAAGGTTTGAGGAACTACTAACCACCGCATTTGGAAGGTCGTTTATGTAGACCAAAAAGAGAAAAGGCCCCAGGACACTCCCCTGTGGTATGCCTAATTTTAAATTGATAGGATCAGAGTAAACCTTAAATCCCCTTTTCTCCAGGCATACCTTTTGCGACCTATCTGTAAGAAATGATTTTATCCATTTTAATGCTGGTCCCTGTATTCCATAAAGATGTAATTTTTGTAATAAATGAACATGATCTAGGCTATCGAAAGCCTTAGGTAGGTCCAAAAAAGCACCTAGCGTTTTCATCTTTGCCTCCAGTTTTTCTAAAATTTTTGATATGAAATCATAGGTAGCTGTCTCAATAGATCTCCCTTTGTAACAGAACTTTACCTAAAATTACTTTAATCTTTATTGCAATTCCGTCTTTACAACTAATTTATATTCTAAATGAAGTTAACATTCCTGCTATTTCTATCAAAACTAATGGTGATCAATGATATTGATCATATGAATATTCAGATTTTAAAAATGTAGAATTTGATTCTTATATAATTCCAACAAATGAATTAAATAATTTTAATTTTCGATTATTAAATGTTGATAATCAAATCATTGTTTCATTTGAAACTAATATTTGTACATTAGTAACAGACATCGATGTAATTCACTCTTAAAATATCCCTACATTAGAAGTAAGAATTGATACAACACCAGGACATTTAAATCAAATTATATTTTCTTTAAGACAATCAGGAATTTTTTTGGACAACAAAAACAGAAATTTGTGGTCCAAATCATAGATTCATACCAATTGTATTAGAAAGAATCTCTCCTAAATATTTTTCTAAATCAATTATTAAAATAATTGAACTTTCATTAGATTACTGAAAGTAAGCAATGGAATGTTAAAACGATAAAATGATAAAAAAAATACTAACAGCCCTAACAACACCAGGGCTTATCCTTTTAGTTGATTATTTCATATTTAGCACCAGAAACTTCGTTATTTCTATCAATCTAACTTACTTTTCAGGTGGGGAAAATACTGTCTACAAATTGCGACTGTAGTGGTGCAAGACAATCAGTTAAATATCTAGCGGAGGAATGCCCTATCAGTTCCTACAGTGGCAGTCCATCTGATTTCTTAGTTGTGACCAAAAAGTGAATGGAATATATTTGTCAACTAAATGTTAATTATAGTTATTTACTGTTTGTGATGTATTGTCCTCTTTGTTTATACACAAAACTCAACTGCGATGAATCAATACACTAAATAAATAAATATCAATCTAAAATAATTTTAAGGAAGCTTCATTTTTCTTAGGAAACAATGCTACAATGACAGCCTTATTTTCACTTAATTTAAAATACTTTATTAATGGCTTTGATAAGCATATCTCATGAAAACATTGTATGACATTTTTCTATAACTAAGGTTTTAAAAATTGTCTCTTGTCTTAGATTAATAAAGTGATCTTGTCTTAGATTAATAATTTCTTTTTTAAAAATCTATATTTCAATCTAATTATTAAAGTGAAGACACTTAGCAAAGTGGGATGCATACCTATTGAGTCAATCCTAATATTTATCACTGAATAGTTTCACTTAGTTTCATGTTTGACTATTCAAGTATCTTTCAAAGTTTTGAAATGAAGATGTACGAGACGAATTTACTACTGGCATTCTAAAGACTGCTTTGGAAATGGCGGCTTATAATATATATTGTCTTTCTGAGAGAATAAATGCTAATAACAGAATGGAAAGGCTTGCAGAACCATAAACCAGCATTATTAAGTTATCTACTTTTATATATTATAACTTAGTTTACCATAAGGATTTCTTGATAAGAAAATGGTCCCATCAACGACAGAAAATGGAAGTCTTTCAAACATTACATTACGAATTTTAAAACTATATGAAGCAAATACTACAAAAAAAAAATATAAAAACATCACTTACCATACTGCTCTACTAAACTTTCAAAAACAGATGGGCCGAGAAACGATTTCAAATAACTCCAGCAACTTTTAATGTCTGAGAAACGACCGTTTTAAGATCACGCCACAAAAGACGCGGGTTATTTTACATGCCGACTTATATGAAATCTAGAATTTACTATAAAACTCGCGCCTAGCGCAATAACAAATGCCGATCGTTTGCAAAATGGCGAAAGTGTATAACGAATTCACCAGATTTAACTTATTGTCTTTAAACAATAACTCAAAATTATAACAAATTAACAATTTTGAATTATGATTTTTTTGTCTGCATAAAACTTACAAAACTTTGGAATCAACAGGCAAACTTTAAACTTTTTCTCCAACGTCCAACCGTTAGTTTATTTGAAAATGACAAAAGTCAACTGTCAAAAACACGAATACCATTCTACCAATTAGTGTTAATTTAGCAACGATTTCTGTTGTTACACGGATTGCTTCTGTTGAATTTACAAAAATCTGAAATGAAAATATACAGAAGGAACAAGAACTTAACAAATGTATAAAATTGTTGAAGTGACATCATATAATTAAACATCTGATGAGAAGTAAGCAAGGTATAAGTAGTAAAAAGGAAGATGAAACTTCCCATTTTTATTTGGCTGATACGACAGTTATAGACACAGAATAAATAACAATTGTTTTATTATTCTGTGCCTTAGAATACCTACACATATCTGCACATAATCAAAGATTGATAAAGTTGTTTAATGCAAAATATATGTTGTTTTCTCACAAAAATAAAGACTTATTTTAAATAAAATCTCTTAAACATTTTTCGTCGGAAATTTATATTCTTGCAAAAATCATGGAAGGTTTACACATTTATGATAGTGATATGGAGTATTTAATGGTTAGTTCGTTAATAGTTACCATTAACATTAAGAAATAAGCCTCTAATAATACCTCCTCCTCGACGTACTGGTAGTATGATTTTTTCACTCTGAATCGATTTGCATATTCTTAAAACCTTCTATATTTTTTTGTTTTACTAACGATTAATAAAATTTTAATAAGTTTTAAAGCCGATTATAGTTCCATATTATTTAGATAACAGCGTTAGCAATATAAACAACTTTGTTTAAAAACAAAAAATATTTAATTTTTACAGGCTGTTATGCAACCACCATTAAGATATAATTCAACATGAATTGAAAATAAGAGAATTTACTTTTATTTAATAGTTATTTGGTATTTAGCTCAACAACGAATAAAAATTAATACATTTGAGACACTCTTAAATGAAATAAGCTGATTTCGGGATAATGCTTCTATCACGGATCCCGTTTCCTTAATTCTTTGATGAAGAATTGCAAATTATTTGCAATTCCACTGCAATAAAATTCCATTGAAAAATTTCCACATTTCTATAGCGATCTGTAGCAATGTATTACATTTTCCTATACACTAAATGCATATCGGCATATCTTTTGGGACTACATGGGAACTTTACAACAATTTTGAACTTCTTGTATTTGAAAATTTATGTAATAGAAAACTACAAAACAATCCTTTTCTTAAAACTAGTCTAACAACTAAAAACATCCCTTTGAAATAGGTTATCATTTGATATTATGTACAATCATCATTGTGTTAATTTTCCATGGTTATTATTCCAAAATTAGAAATGTAAGTATGTATTAATCAAATGCAACATATTTACTCATTCGTTTTTCTGATAGTCTACTGAATTCTTAATATCCTGCTAGTAAGGTTTCCTAGTTCTCTATCTGACGCGTCTGCATGTGGCCCATAGAATTCCTCTCAAATATGTGTAGTAATAGCACAGTATATTGTTTTATAAAGAATATGGGGAGTATGGGGAAATACTTGGGCATACCAAAATTAGCACTAAATAGTAACAGGTAGCTGTCTCACCACAACGTATTCAGTGTTTTAAATCTTTGTTGAGACAGGCAACACAAAATACACCATATTGCTTGACTTCATATTCAGTAATGGCGAAAGAAATCAAACAGGTATTATATTTTCATGTTAATATATACGGCTATGGTTTTTATGCTGTTCGTGCCATTTAAAAAAAAAACATATGTTACACTAGGCGGTACAGCAGACTAGCGCGAAGCTTTATGGCTTTATACTATGTTTTCTGTATTTTTAAACATTAAATAATATTTTTAAAATTGAACAAAGTAATTTTATTATTTATTTATTATTTATATTTTAAATAAATATTATATCATATTCAAAGAATCCAAGAAATTATTATGTTTGCTCCTAACGCCACCTGTTGACGTACGTTGTTTACTTTCTGACACATCTGTCAAATTCAAATGAAAATAATAAATATGTTTAAAAATAATATAAGTGTATTTATATGAAATTATTTTAAAACGAGAAGTGTTGAGATTATTCAATATTTTTATTAATCCAATGGCATTTAGGACAATTATTGCTAGTCGAATCTTTTATTGACAAATATTCTTTTAATTGTTTTACTTCTTATTAATGTCTGTAATTTGTTAGTTACTTTTCATGCAGTTTTTAATTTAAACCTACTTTAGAATAAATACATGATGAAAGAAAAATGAGCTACTTTGGTCAAACACTAACAAATAAAAAATATGAGTTGGTGCGGTTGGTTAGACAAGGGAAAGTGGAAGAAAAAAGAAGATTAGGGAGAAGACGCATGTCCTGGTTGAAAAATTTAAAGCAGTGGAGTGGAAAAACAACAATCGAAATCTTCAGAAATACTCCAGACAAAGTAAAATGGGCCGTGATGATCACCAATGTTCATTAAGAATGAGGTATACTAAGAAGAAGAAGTATATGTATATGTATAGATATTTTCTTTTTTATCTAAAGTGTATTTTTTTGCTTTCAAACGTTAGTGCTACATACATGTACCAATAGTAATTATATGAGGGAATATTTGTCCCAACGAGACGCAGAGGTTTCACTAAAAACAAGAACTCTTAAATATTTATTTAGATGATTTCTCTGATCCAGAAGGTGGTCCAATTGCATTAATCATTGGTCCTCTATAATTATTAGTCCTCTAAAAAATCACTTTCAAGTAGTATTAGATTTACAGATATGTGTATTTGCTTTAATTAATTTTTTACTGGTGTAAATTTATTGCAGAATATACCCGTTTTCAAAAATAAACTTATGGGTAGAGGTAGCAGTGAGTTTTTAGTCACTGAAGGTGGACTAACAGCTGCAAGATGGATGGATAAGAAAGAAGTGTTAATTTTCTAGACATATTAATTAATCAACATTAGTGAAATGTGATGTTCCCAATAGAAAAGAGTGATTAACGTCCAAATGAACTTGTTTTTATTGTAACCAAAGAAATAGAGAGAGAACTCCCCTAAAATATATCGATTTGGATCATGAAGAAGTTTAAGAAGAATAAAATCGCTATACTTATGAGAAAGTACATGAGAAGTTTGGACATAAGAAATTAAAGAGGTAACAACTTTGTAGAATTTTACTCCAAACAAAATCTCACTATAACGAGTACTACGTAAAAGCAGACTAGAAATCTTCAGTAGACAGGGGAGGGAGGTGCACAAAAAGAATAGTAGTTACACCTTCACATTTTCATACCATTACCAGCATTATTTTAGTGGATCATTAGAACCGACGTTAGTTTTTAGCTACCGAAAATAAATATTTTGCTACATTATACTGTGACAGAAAAGACAGTTAAGATTTGATTTCAGTAAAGTACTTCCAATATTCACTTATACATATTTCTTCCTTTCAGGACTCTTCAGAGCGACTGTGCACAAGCCCCAAGACGCGAAAACAAATCTTATCTGTATCTTTATTTACTCGTTTTGAGTATAAGAAACTAGTTCACGAAATGTTCTTGCCTAGATGAATTAATATGTTGTGGAATGCAGATTTAGAATCTCAATGTCGCTCCATTCATCGTCTGTTTTGCTTTGAAAGTTGTAGAAGACACAGATTTAGGCAACAATCTGAATTTTGTTTTCGAAAACTAATAAATCTTTGGATTTTGACTTTTTGTTTTTATTATACTGTGAATTTACTGTGAAACGTGTTGCATTGTGATCCATTTGTCAGTTTTTAATTATAAAATGATTGCCCACAATAATTTTTGTTTTTTTAAATAACAAAATTTGTTACATTTTCATGTCGAACTGTTCAATCTTATTTTTTAGCAAAAATGAAAGAGGAAGATAGATAAGGTAACATTTTCAGAAGATTTAATAAGACAAGCTGTTGAAACAGTTTGAAAAGTGAGATGTATAATAATATGTGAGTAAGTCAATATCAAATTAAATATTAGACGGTTTTTAGATAAGTAAAGAAAGCAAGTAAAATCTAAATGTAAATATTTCGATAACGCCGAACTATCAATGTCTCCTGGTATTTTCGTACGAACAAGAAACACATTTAAAGGAACATATGATAAACTGATCCAAAACGTTTGAGCAAAGTCAACAAAAAACTTCCAAGAACTTTCATACGAAAGGCAAACATTATACCAGACAGTTCCAGATAGTACCAGAAACGTCACAGATTAGAATTCTTCAACCAAAAGGAAACACAGTAACCTCATTCATTAATATAGGCTCAATATTTGTAAAGTTTTTGACAACTTAGAACAGATCTGCAGATGCTCTGACAACCTTGACCTGATATTCAACCTTGACGAACCGACAACAACCACAATACAGATAGTGAAAAAAGGATTGGTACGTAGAAGTCAAAAACAAGTGGAGAACGCGGAAACATTATACTGCCAAAATTCTAAACTTTGCCTATACTCATTCATCTATTCCATAATTAGAAAAAATTAGCTAATTAGCTCAGTGGAGAAAATATCTCAATATTTACTAACCCACGAAAAAGAAGAATATAGAGTACCATGTAAAATTGTAAAAGCTGTGCAGACGCTCCTTCCTTAGTAGTAGCTACAGCGTGCTTTGCTTTCTTCTTTGCCACCTTGTATATATCCTTATCTTCCTCTCTTTTAGACCTGTCATACCTTTTTTGAGCCTCTTTCTTCTCTCCCACCATCTGTTGCACCTCATCGTTCCCTCACCAAGTTTCTTTGTCTCTAGAAGGCCCTTTACCAGATGTTTTTCCTAACACTTCCTCTCCCACTCGCATCACAACTTTACTGTTGGCTTCCACCAGTCATTTACCGTATCTTTTTTCTCAAGCTCTTCCAGCACTCTACTCTTAAAGACTATTGCCAAATTCTTATCCTTTAATTTCCACCACTTTACTTTCTGGTGTCCTACCACTACAGTGTCCTACACTAGTTCATTCATTATTTCTTATTCCCATCGCCACACCTCCACGAACTCTTTCTATTCCCGCTCTTTGTGTACCAATATATCCATTCAAATCACCTCCAATAAAACACTTTTCGTCTAGAGAAATCATGGAAGGGCCCTCCAAATTTTTTTCTTTTCCTGTTTTTCACATCCTACCTATGTGGCGAAGGCACGTATGATGTTCAAATTGGTATTGCATGTATTCAGTTGGACACTCATTATTTTATCACTTGTTCTGGTTACCCTAGATGTTCCTTTCATTCATTGTTCAAAATAATACCTACTCCATTTCTGCTGTGACTGTTCGAACTACTATATATTAACTTGCATTCATCTCCAAGATCTTTCGACTTATTACCTTTGCAACAAGTTTCCTTGAGGATATCGAGGCAACATCATTAATGTTTTGATTTATAATAACATCCATATAAAATCAGAGTTTGGTGTTAATATTGGGAATAAACTAAATGTAAGACCAAATACTTACCATGTCGGGATAATATCCTGAGTTTTTTGCTGTTTTTTCCTAATGATTTACTACGCGATCACTAATAGGAGAATTTTAGTGCCAACATTTGGATTAGTATGTAAGGGATAGTGATGCGCAACGTATAGCCTCTCCGATCCAAATGTCAACTTCACCTACCCGTGTAATAGTCTTGATCCTGACTATTCGGTGCATCCTGCCAGATAACAAACGAGGCTCTGACGTCCGAGTGATTGCTGGTATAAGCAATCCCCCCACTTACTGGCCAAAGGCTTCGGGCGGATGAGCTGGTAAGTGGCAGGGCACTTCTTTATCGTAGGGTTGGGAAACTGGACCTAAAGGCAGATAAGCTAAGACATTAACCAGCGGCATAAGAATACAGAAGGCAACCACTGGCAACAACATTAAAAATCGTAAGATATCCCTAGTCAAATCGTCATGAAATGTGAAGACAGAGTAAGCAGACGTGTACTGATCATGGGTATCGGAGACCAAGATCCGGCAGGAGAGGAGTCAGGGCTTTTCAGGTTGTCAACCAGTGAAATCCCTACCAGAAAAAGAAAAAAGCAGACCGTCAATTTAAAATTGGAACGTGGAATGTGACCAGCATGTTTGAATCCGGAAAACACACAATGTAATCCAAGATCGTAATCAATATTTCAGGAATAAGTGAAACCCGATGGATACGAAATGGAAAATGTAAAGTAAGAGACCATACGATATACTATTCGGGTAATAATGACACACAACATCGACATGGCGTGGCAATAATACTGAACAATGAAATCTGACAACACGTCCAGAATTTTCTACCTTTTTCCGAAAGAGTTATGCTACTAAAACTAAAAACGAAAGACAGAAAAATAAACATAATTTAAGTCTCTGCCCCAACGGCTGAAAAAGATGACGAAGAGGTGGAATCGTTCTATGAACAAATTCAAGAGACATTGAGAACTACCAAAGCACGTGACGTCACAATAATAATGGGTGACCTGAACGCCAAAATTGGAAAGGGTAGCACAAGCAACGTAGTGGGAAATTTTGGATTAGGTAATAGAAATCAAAGAGGAGATAGGTTGATACAATTCTGCCAAGACAATAATATGATTGTTACAAAACACGTTTTTTGAATTACCTAATAGACGTTTGTACACGTAGAAATCGCCAAGAGATAATGAATATCAGATAATGAGAAATCAAATAGATTACATCAAAGGATCAAAGAAACATATCGGAATAGTATTACTGTAGTCAAAACACAACCTGGAGCAGATATAGCATCTAACCATAAGCTCTTAGTCGCACATATGAAAATTAAAAAGAAAATAATAGAGAATACAGCAAAAGAAGAAAGAACTGATATAACTGCACTAAGAGATCCAGAAATAAAAAAATAAATGAAGGTCTAAACACCATACAGATTGAAGGGGAATGCAATGAAGAAAACATCAACAAAAACTAGGAAAAAATAAAGGCTGATTTATTAGAACCTTCAAAACAGTATCTACGCAAAAACCAAAGAAAAGAAAAAAGATTGGATGACGGACGAAATACTAAACTTGATGAACAAAAGAAGAGTATATAAGGACAAAAATAAATCATTGTACCAGCAAATACAAACGAAATACGGCGACAAATTCGAATAGCAAAAGAAAATTGGTTAAAAGAAAAATGTGATGAAATAGAAATGCTACAAAATAAACATAATAGCTTTGATTTACACAAGAAAATAAAATAATTAACTAGAAGATCAGAATACAAACAAAATATACTAGTTGATGAAAAGGGAGACACAGTAATGGATACAGAAAACAAATTGATGAAAACAAAGAAATTAAAACTGGGAAAACAGTAGGACCAGACGAAATACCGACAGAAATATTGCAACTTATCGCCGACTGCAATATGTTAATGTGGAATTATTTAATATCATATACAGAACAGGTATATTACCTAAAGATTGGCTTCTAACAACATTCGTGACTATACCGAAAAAGAAAAACGCCTACAATGTTGCGATCACCGAACCATCAGTCTAATTTGCTGCATACTAAAAGTATTCCTAAAGATTATTCATTGTAGAATATATAAAAAGTTAGAACAAGACATTGGACAAACTCATTTCGGATTTAGAGATGCTCAAGAAACCAGAGAAGCATTATATGCAGTAAATGTGCTAATACAGAAATGTTTAGATGTAAACCAGGACATATATGTCTGCTTCCTAGATTATAACAAGGCATTAGATACAGTGAAACATAATTCGTTAATAAAACTACTGAGAACAAAGAACATCGACACACGGGATATAAGAATAATAAATAATCTGTATTATGAACAAGGAGCTGTCATAAGAATAAATAATTTAAAAACTAGTAAAATAAAAATAAAAAGAGGTGTTAGACAGGGCTGTGTCTTGTCGCCGTCACTGTTTAATGCATACTCAGAGGAAATATTCAAAAAGGTATTAGAAGATGAAGTAGCAGGCATAAAAATAAATGGCCTACCCAAACGTGAAATTAGATATGCTGATGATTAGACTTCGGCAAATATGCATATTGCATATTTTGCATATTGTGCATATTTTATGCAAATATTTCATATTTTGGCATATTTGTATAAAAGTTTGCATAAAGTGCATAAAAGTTCAGATTTTTATACTGTATTTGAAAATTTTTAAACATACCAATTTATTTCAATTCTTGTATAAAATTTTGTAGTCATTTTAATCAAGAAATGATCTAAGTACGTAATCTCTACAGGTACAAAACATTTACAATTTCAAAGAAGATCAATTTAAGTAGCCCTCAACATTCTTAGAAAGTCTCGGTCACTGAGGCATTCAGTTATTGGATAATCGCTAAGGGTTCGCTCATTTGCATTTTATGATCTAATCCCCAAATCTATCTACAATTTATTGTATCTTAACAGCAGGTAAACGGCTAATAGTTTTGTTCCTAATTTAGGGATTTTCCAAAATCTCCCAGTTTATTGAATTAGGTACCTAAACATTTCTAATTTGATGCTCAGATTTGTAAATCATTTTTGTTTTGATATTCAAAGCGTAAACACTCGTTGTGCGTTAAAAAAAGGAAGATTGTGATTTTATAATGCCTAAAACAACCAGTGCTTCAACTTGGATTAAACCTTATAAAGAGCTGTCTATGGATATGGGAAAAATCTACTGTTCAGTCTGTGGCAAAATTGTAAGTATCTAATATTTTCTATTAAATATCTAATATTTCATACATACAGGGTGTTTCCAAATGACACTTACAACGTTTGACTGTAGATACTTCTCGAAAAATTGAACAAAACGATATAGTTAATGAGGGGTCAAACTTATTTACTTTTCGAGATACAGGGTGTTAAAATTAAAAAAAATTAAATTCTTTTAGTTAATAACAACAATAACTTTAAAACCAATAAACGTATTTACTTGAAATTTAGTACTCGTAGGTTGTTTTTAAATGAAAAATAGCTTCCTTTAGTGAGAAAAAATTGTCCATGGTACAATACAATGGTGTGTATTTAGAAAAATTTTTCACCTTTACTTTTTTTTATGAAGTCAGCTATTCTAAAACACAATTATTTTTATTGTAATTGAATTAACAAAAAAAAAACTTTTGTTGAATTTTAAAATAAGTTATATGATGTACTAATGGTTAGTAACAAAAACTAATTTGTGGATTAATACTGCATTTAAAACACTTAGCGAGTGTTTTTTTTTCCAAACCAGTTATTTGATTAACCAAAAACACCTTGTATATTTTTATATTTTAAAGGTTGGGTTAAAATAAAGGTTTTTATTTTTATTTATAGATAGCATGTGATAAGAAATTTCAGATAGACCAACATGTGAGAACTGCTTCACACATTGCAAAAAAAGGAAAAATAGGAGGAAAACATCAAACTTCAATGCCTAATGTTTCCAATCTACTTCAAAAAAATTAGATGAGCAAGAAACTTTTAATGAAGACTTGTGTCGCGCATTAGTGTCTGCAAACATACCGCTTTCAAAATTAGCAAATGTAAATTTTAGTTCGTTTCTAAAAAAATATTGCAAACTTAATGTTCCAAGTGATCGGTCTCTAAGAAGAAATAATGTGAACGGTCTATACTCGTCGGTGTTAATTAATATTAAGGAAGAAATTGCAGATAATTATTTTTACATATCTGTAGACGAAACCACTGATTCCTCAGGAAAGTATATTGCTCATTTATTGATTGGTGTTCTTAAAGAAGATACCTTACCAAAATCTCATCTTATTTCATGCCAGCAACTTGAGAAAACAAATGCTTTAACAATTTCGCGTTTTATACAAGAAACATTAGCAACTTTTTTTCTTCCGACAACTATTCCTTCTAATAAATTACTGCTTATTTTATCGGATGCTGCTCCTTATATGGTGAAAGCAGGACAACATTTAAAAATATTCTTCCCAGATTTAATACATGTTACTTGTGTAGCGCATGGATTAAACAGAGTTGCAGAGGAAATACGAAAAAAGTTTCCTCTTGTAAATACCATGATATCCAGTGTCAAAAAAGTATTTCTTAAATCTCCTATAAGAATTCAACTTTATAAAGAAATGCTACCTAACATTCCTCTTCCACCACAACCTATTTTAACGCGATGGGGAACATGGTTAGAAGCAGCTAATTTTTATGCAGATCATTTTGTTAAAATAAAGAACATAATTGATACGTTAACAGATGAAAGTTCCCAATCTCTTTTGGATTCTAAACAAACTTTTCAGAGTAACTTGCTTCAACAAGAACTTTCATTTATAAAATCAAATTTTAGTTTTGTTCAAAAAACAATTACTCAGTTAGAATCACCAAAACTGTCATTGTTCGAAAGTACAGCATTAATAAAAGAATTTGCGTCATGTTGTCGGAACGTTAGAGGTAATATTGGAAAAGATATTTTAAAAAAATTTGAAGCTACTATGGAAAAAAATAAAGGTTACCATATTCTTTCTGAAGTAGTCAGTGTTCTAGCTGGAAATATTTCGGAAACAATTAATTTAGAACCAAATGTTTTGGTTAGTTTGAAAAATGCTCCCGTTACATCAGTTGATGTTGAACGAAGTTTTTCCATATATAAATATATGTAGGTACTCAGACAGAAGCCACAAGTTTTTGTTAGAAAATTTTGAACACCACTTGGTCATTTATTGTTACCATAATTCTAAATAAGTTTATTCATACTTAAAAATGATGTAGTTACTTAAAATAAATGTAAATCTTAATGAATAGTAGGAAATATTTAGTTATGTACACTTTTTTTTTAAATAAAATTGTTACTATTTTACGATTTTTTTATTTATTTGTATGCATATTTTGTAAAATATTTGCATATTTTCGGGTAAACACGTGTATATTTATGCGCATATTTTCTACATTTTTATTTGCATATTTGCCGAAGTCTACTGATGATACAATACTAATAGCAGAAAATATTACAGATCTACAAAGAATTTTAAATAAGGTTGTTGCAGCGAGTGAAGAATTTGGTCTGTCACTAAACATAAAGAAAACAAATTTCATGGTTATATCAAAGAAACATATTAGATACATCAATCTACACGTAAATAATAAGATGATAGAATGAGTTCAGAATTATAACTTTTTAGGGGCAAACATTAATGAAACAAATGATTATACCAAAGAAATTAGCGTTAGAATAGAATAGGCTAGAAGTACATTCAATAATATGAAACAAATATTATATTGTAGAGACCTCAGCCTAAATATTAGAAAACGAGTACTAAAGTGTTATGTATTTTCTGTTCTTTTGTATGGTATGGAGACATGGATTTTAAATAAACAATGTCTCAATAAATTGGAAGCATTTGAAATGTGGACATATCGAAGAATGCTGAGAATCTCCTGCACAAACAGAATAACCAATGAAGAAGTACTAAGAAGAATAGAAAATAGCAGGGAGATACTGGATTTAATCAAAATAAGAAAACTACAATATCTGGGTCATATAACACGTGGTGATAGATATGAATTCCTAAAACTAATAATGCAGGGGAATTATATTCCTCTCAATAAAGATTCAAGGAAAGCGCTGCTTAGGCAGAAGAAAAATGTCCTGGCTGAGAAACCTCAGAGAATGGTTTGGATGCAGCTCAACTGAACTCTTTCGGGCTGTGGTGTCAAAAGTTAGAATAGCAGTGATGATTGCCAACCTTCGTCGCGGAGGTGGCACGTAAAGAAGAAGACTGCCAACATTTTACGGTTATCATTTAGAGAACTCACATGCCATAATTTGTCTGGCGGGTATTCTTAATTTTAAGTTGATTTCATGTAACCGAATGAACTATCTTCTAATAAAGTCGTCCCAGGAACGCAACTCAAAAATATTGACCATATTATTTTAAAGTCATTTACTTCAAAATGTTTTATGTCTGAATTGCAAAACAGTAAATGGTCTTATTCCATAATTTAGCAGTTCAGTTCAGTTCAGTTCATATATATATATATATATATATATATATATATATATATATATATATATATATATATATATATATATAGGAAATGGTTCATTTAAGTCGGTCGTTAAAAAAATTATTTAAAAAAGAATGCTCGACTTAGAAACGTCAAAATATTCGATCAGTATTAATTGTGTTGAATTGATTTTGTTTATTCTATTTTTTCTCCACGTTTTCGCGGATGTTGGTCATTATATGACTAGCGGCATCGAGCATCTTCAATAAGCGACTTCTTGGATCAAAGTCTTATAAGGAAGTTTTATATATATACATGTGCTGTGCAGTGACTGCAGTTTTATTTAGTATTCACTCAACTCTCGAACGTAAATAACATAGTGTGGTATGTGAAAAGAAGAAACCAGTATTTATCAAAATTAAGGTGACATTTCTTGCGGGTTTTTGATTTTAAACTGAACTTTGATTAATTACCATCTATAGCTGTTGTGTCGGTTCGGAGTAAAATCAGTACGATTTAATCGAAAAACCGGGTTAATAAGTAGAAACTGTTTGGAATATCCAGATTCGCAATAAACAAACATTTTATGGTAAATTGAAGCTGGTTTCATCTACACCCAGGTAATATTTCAAGATTTTTATGTAGAAATAAGAAAGGCCTGAGAGTAGGGTCTTAAATTTTTATTACATTTGCGCTACTTTTCTGTAATGATAGCAATCCAGATCCAAAACAGTGTTTTTGGTATTAATAAAGATGCAAAACAGTATTTACAAATATAATTTTTATCTCTGGTTTATGTTTATATAATAAAGTAAGTATATTTGCCGCTGATATCCAAATCTTCTATGTATTTTACATGAAAAGTTATGCTGAATGATGATCCGCGAAAAGATGGATTTAATTATGGTCCCATTTTTTAAATACAGATATTATCGGCATAAGATTCTTTTTAAAGATACCTTTAGCTTATATTTTAAGTATACAAATTCATTTTTACTTTTCACTGATATCGCGTTGATTTATTAGGTATATTTCGCAAGTTTAAACAATTCGCGGATCTTCTTTTTTGTTTATTTTACTTATTTCTGAATGTCATTCAATTCAATTGCAATTGTATAATAAAATATATCTAACAGCATTTCAGCTCTGGAGGCCCATGGCGTCAATTTTCTTCACTATAACTATTTCTGTTTTTCGTCTTTTCCTCGCTGTCCGGTATTCTTAGTTTTCTGACATCGGTTTTAACCTCTTCTAACCACTTCTTTTTTGGTCTTTCTCTTAATATTTTCTTGCATGCCTGTTTGTGGACATCCTGTAAACATGTCTCGTCCAACGTGATCTTTGTGCTTTTATTTTTTGTATAATGCTTGGTTGATTGTAGAGCTCCATTACATACTTATTTGTTTTTCTTTTCCATGCGCCGTCATTGTCCTTTGCTCCTCCATATCTTGCGTAATATTTTTCTTTTCAATCGTGCTAATTTTTGTGTATTTTTCTGATTTAACACACAAGTTTCGCTGCCATACATAACCAAAGGTTGCACAATCGTTTTGTTAATCCTATTTTTGGCATTTCTGGATAATAACTTAGATTTGATCATTGTGTTTAGTGCTGCTACAGCTTTACCTCATTTAATAATTATTTTTTCTATTTTAGCATCTTGTTCGGCTCTATTTGTAATTGTCACTACGAGATATTCGAATGTATCCACTTTTTCAAAACAATATTCTCTACTTCCGCTACTTATTTTTAAATTATCTTCGGGCTCCATTTTCTGTGCTCTCATTTCAAAGTATTTTGTTCTATTTTCGTTTGTGCATAGTCCAAACTTTTTAAATATTGTTTACATTTTTTTAAATATTCTTAATAGTTCTGGGGATCAATGCTATATCGTCTGCAAAAGCGTTAACTTGTCTCTGGTAATATATTATACTATCTGTGTCTACATCACTTTGTCGTAGGATAGCTTCTAGGGTAAGGTTAAATAAAGGTGGGGATAGTGGATTTCCTTATATTAACCCCTTCCTTATCGTTAGAAGACTCTGATAATCTTTCTTCCAGGATCACTTCATTAAATGTTTCTTTTAAGGTCATTTCCACTAACTTATTTAGTTTGGTAGGTATTTTTAACAGATTCATCGCTTCGTATAGTTTTCCTTTCTCGATTAAGTCATATGTCTGCTTAAAGTCTATAAACAGAATGTGCAAACCTAGATTTTATTCGTAGATGTTGTGTAATATTTTTTTCATCGTAAAAAATATGATCAATATTAGATCGTCTTCTCCTTCATGTGCAATCTCCTCTAAGAAAGTTGGCAACCATCATGGCAACTTGCACTTTCAATACTGCTGCTCTAAAGAGGTCAGCAGAAGTGCAGTTAAACCAAGCTCTCAAATTGTTTAACCAGGAGATGCGTCTTCTTCCGCGCCTCCTTCTACCCTGTATTGTTCCTTGCATTATTAATTGCAACAAGTTATAATGCTTGCCCCTCATGACATGTCCCAGATATTGCAGTGCTCTGACTTTAATTGTATTTAAAACCTCTTTATCTTTTCCTATTCTTCTCAACACCTCGACATTCGTGACTCTATCCACCCAACTTATTCTTAATATCCTTCTGTAGGTCCATAACTCGAAGGCTTCTAATCTGTCCGAAATATCTTTCTTTAATGTCCCTCTAACCCATAAAATAATACGGAGAACACGTAGCATCTCAGAAATCTTATCTTTAAAGGAATTGAAATGTCCCTACTGCAGAGTACTTTTTCTGTTTGTTGAAAGAATTTCTTGCCTGTCCTATTCGTGCCTTAATCTCTTCTGTGTACTCATTATTTTCATTAATTATTGTACCCAGATATTTATATTTTTCAACTTTTTTAATTTGTTCTTCACGTATTGTTATGTTTTCTTGGCGCTGTTGAGCTTTTGTAATTACCATAAATTGTGTCTTTTTGTGTTTAGGGACAGTCCCTTTTCTTCACTAACTTCTACCATTCTGTCAACCATTTGTTGTAAATCCTCAAGACATTCCGCTAATAAAATAGTGTCGTCGGCAAACCGTATATTATTGATTGGTCGGCCATTTACTTTTATTTCCATAGTTAGTTCTTCTAGTGGTTCCTGGATTATTTCCTCTGAATACAAATTGAACAAAGTAGGAGACAGGACACAGCCCTGCCTGACGTCCCTCTCAATTTGTATTTCATTTGAAAAGACGTTGTTCTCTTTTACCGCAGCGATCTGATTACAATAGATAGCGCTAATGATCCTGATTATCTCTGTCTCTCAAATCTAAGTTTTTCTTTTCAAGTAATTCGATAAGAAGGCTTTGTTGTAATCCAAGAAACACATATATACTGGCTGATTAACATCCATGCACCTTTGCACAAGTACATTCACAGCTAACAGTTATGTCCTGCTCAAGTTTGTTGTGTATTCTCCGGTGTATAATTTTTAAAAATCTTTTGAGCGTATGACTCATTAAACTTATTATCCGGTACTCTTGGCATTCTTTTGCATTTGGTTTTTTTGGAATGTTATGAATGTTGACATCAGCCAATCTCTGGGAATGATTCCTGTACTGTATATTGTATTAAATAAGTCGACCAATATTCCAATTTGCTGTTCTTCTATTAACCGTATTATGTCTACAGGTATTTCGTCAGGACCTGTTACCTTGTTGTTCTTTGTTCGTTTTATCGCCTCTAATACCTCATCTTCTGTTATGTCTGGGCCGTTGTCGAACTTTTCCTGCTCTAGTACTATCTCAGTCCGTTTGTCTTTAAATAGCTCTTGAATATATTCCTGCCATCTTTTAAGCCTTTCACCGACGTCTATAATTATTTTGCCGTTTTTATCGAGCAGTATGTTTAATTTTTTCTTAATATTAGTGCCTGTTATTTCCCTAATTTTTTTATGTAGGTTTAAGTTATCATATTTCTCTACCAACTGTTCAATCTCTTCGCATCTGTCACTATACTATCTTTCCTTTGCATCTCTGATCTTTCTCCTTATTTCTGTGTGTATAATATTATACATGTTTTTGTCTTTGGCTTTAAAGGATCTCCTTGCTTCCATGAGATCCAGAATCTCATCGGTCATCCATTTATTTTTGTTCTTGATCAGCTTAGGTGTTAGTGTTGTCTCACATGTGCGTATAAGAGCATCTTTTAACATATGCCATTTCCTGGCATTTCCCATCTTCTTTAATTTTTAGTGTGACTTGCTTTTTTGATGGATCTGTCAAACGGGATAGTTTCTCTACTTTAGTTTTAGCCAAAAGCTTTTTTTAGATTAATAAACCTTCCTACAACTGGGTTGTGATCTGATCTCACATCAGCTCCGTGGTATGATTTTACTGATTTTATGGAATTTCGGTATCGTTTGCAGATGAGAAGGTAGTCAATTTGGTTTCTGATGACGTTATGTTGGTTATCTGCTGAAGATTTCCATGTATAGAGTTTCCTAGGCAGTAGATCATAATAAGTATTCGCGACAATAAAATCGGTCTCTTGGCAGAATTGAGCCAATCTGTCTCCTCTCTCGTTACGGGTACCCAGTCCAAAGTTTCCAATAAAATCACCGTGACTTCCTCTACCGATTTTTGCATTTAGATCTCCCATAACTATTGTAACGTCTCTAGACTTGGTTACTTCTAAAGCTTGTTGTAATTCATTATAAAACTGTTCGAGCTCTTCATCCGACTTTTCTGCTGTGGGAGCATATACTTGAATTATATTGACTCTAGATTGAGCTGTTTTTAGTGTTACCATCATAATTCTATCCGAGATGGGTAAGAAGCCAGTTACAAATTTCTGGGTAGTTTTGTCAACGAATATCGCTACTCCGTTCAAGTGATTTGCGTCATTGTCATTACCAGAGTAGTATATCTTTGTTTGGCCTACTAATATGTCACTTGAATTATGCCATCTGGTCTCACTTAGTCCTAATATTTTTATGTCAAGTCTTTCCATTTCGTGAATGACATTATGACATTATTAACAGCCATTCAACTAAACGTAAGCTTCATCGCTAAACAAAATTCGCTTATGAAAATCAGGATCAATGGCAATCGCGTTTTGGGCCCATTCACAGAATCTATGCCTTGCACAGGTGATCGTGTACCTTCAATTCTTGCACGAGTTGGATTTTGTAAGCACGCAAACCAAGATCTTTCCTTAAAATCTTCCATAAAGTGGATGGACACATATCCAACTACTGAGCAACACGATGGCGAAGCTGTGATTGGGATCTTCCTCTATGCAGCTCTAAGATCAGCAACAACTTCTTCTGTACGTACTGTACGACGTCTCTGTGGATGTGTCTTATCATTTAAAGTAAACGAGGTGCAACAACGTTCCGTGGTTAATCGAACTAATTGCTATGATGGACGATTATGTTGACCATAAAATGGACGTAGAGCGCGATACGTATTTTGAACAGAATCATGATTTTTAAAATAAATTTGGAAGGATTGTTCAGGCGTCAATCTATTTATGCTAAAATGCCAAACCAAACTAAACATAAATCACTTGACAAGTGTGTGTGTGTGTGTGTGTGTGTGTGTGTGTGTGTGTGTGTGTGTGTGTGTGTGTGTGTGTGTGTGTGTGTGTGTGTGTGTGTGTGTGTGTTTTTATTCGAATTTTGCACTAAACTGTGCAAATACGTTCTTGCTGAGATCAAGAGTCCACAACGTCTCTCCAGTTTCATGTTTTTAAACATATAAACATTCTTCGAACACACGTACCGATAATATGGAGAAACTAGTAGTCCAAGGAAAACCGAAGGGAAGAAGTCGAAAGCTATCACCAACCTCATGGACGGATACAGTTGAAAAATTATTAAACATGAACTTACGATGAACCAGAGCAATAAAATCTCTGAAATAACCGCAACAGTCATGATCACTACTTTTGTTAAGATGTAGAAACTGGAAGGACAGAAGGTAAAGATCATCGGCATAGGTAACGACAAAGATAAAAAGAGACAACAAGGTATAAAAGGTGGAAGGCAACCTTATGTATAAATAAAAATGCTCTTCTATGTCATTGATACAGACAATATACATTGTCCCGTCGCGTCAAGGTATAATAAATCAATGTCAACACAAAAGCATTAATAAAATGACCACATCAAATAGAATAGATAAAAGGATACACATTATGAATCGAACAAGATAAACACCAAACAACAGTAGAGGTGTTGCAAAACCGAGAAAATTGATGTCAGTACCGTACAAGTACAGTATGAGTGTATATTAAGAAGAAATATACAACTTTTACCAACAAATTATCAAAATATTGCATCATTTATCTTTCTCACATTTTTCCAAATGACTTGTCGCCAAAGTACATACATTCAGTATAAAAAGCAGATCATGCACATATATGAAATGGAAAATTACTGTCAGTTTCAGTTGACAAAAAGTGTGTACCAAACCGAAAGCATCAGTCGCAAAAAGTCCATTAGACATTTATCTGAATAATATCTTTATCATTGTTAGAAATATGTGCAATTTAAGGAAATGTAGAATAGTATGTCATATTTGGCGCCTAACCTGTTTCAAAATAATTGCTACGGTTCTTTCTCCTTTACCTTCACTTTTTGTTTAAATTAAATTTGTTGTGACAGGAATTTAAATGTAGCGACTGTAATAAAAGTATAATTCAGCTAATAACATTTTTCTTGTCTTGTAATAACTTAATTATATGTTTATCAACGGAGTTACGATACACTCACTGAATAACATATTGCTCATTTTAGTTTATGAGCAATTTTTGTTATTTGTCGAGTTTAATTAGTTTAATAGTATACACAATATTATATTTACTTACTATTATTAAATAAATTCAGATCTGTCAAATTCAGACGAGATATTAAATTAATAATAAAATATAAATAAATATCATTTGATAGTAAGGTTAATTATTAAATAAACTAAATAAGATGTTTAAAAATAATAATTGTATTTATATGAAATTATTTTAAAAAGAGAGGGTCATACAAATTTAAACATATGCTGTCTTACTAATAAAACACTCGCATTCTAAGGTTATTCCGTATTTATATCTAGAATAGTTATCCTAAGTATAAGGTAAATATAATACTAAAATAATTTGTTACAAATAAACTCGGTATATGTTAGTTATAAGTATTCCCACTTTATTCCGAAATAATAGTTTGACAATGTCGCAATCTTTTGCACAAATACATAGAACGACATATTGAGTGAAATATGTCAATTTTGATTTTTCTTTGAAACTGACAACTGACACCAAATATATCTTTTTCTTTATTTGTTATCTTATATGTTGAGTTTGAGTATTTTAAAATTGCAAAAAAGTTGCAAAAAGTTGCAAAAAATTGCAAAAATTGCCAGTGTATTTTGAAAATGGATTTATTCTTTCTTTGAAAGTTTTTCTTTTTCATGTATTTTCCATCATGTTAATTAAATTATCAACTTCCTCGACAGCCGCAACACCTCTTAAACACATTTTTTTATTATATAGCCAGCTACTCACAAAACAATACAAAAAATAATATATTCTTGTCACTGATGACTTTGACATTTATAGGTTATAGGTTATACCACGGTTATACTAGTCTTAAACAAGGGTGTGGGTCGATATAATCTTGGAATAAATTTTTATACCAAGTATAACCTATATCTAAGTTATTCCATATTTATTGTTAGTGATTTTGCCTATAGCTGGTTTATTCTGAGTATAACTTTTATACTTGGTTTATTAGTTATGCTGATGATTCCATATTATTATTAATTAGATGAATATTTTATTGACAGATGTTCTTTTAATTTTTTGTTTCTCATTTAATGACTGTATTAAATGCTTATAATAAATAGGTGATGACTAGTAAGGAATTGATTAAGAGTAGTGAATCGATGTGAAGAACCGGTATTTCGTGACACTACCCGTGATGCCTTCTCGTTATGCTAGTTCTGTGACGCTCGCCTTAGCATAAAAATTTAGTGACTAGGCCGACTGTATGAATATTAACTTATGCTAAGCAATTTCAGTCCTATAAACCTTAAATTTTGAAATCAATTAGTGCAATTTAATAACAATTTCTAAGTATTTAAATTTTAGATAATGTACCGCTGCCTCCAAAGCAAGAGTAGAAAGATGTAATAAGGCAACACATTCTTATGTTTCCTTCATTTCAAAGACATTACTCTCGAGAGAAAACTACAAAGAAATATTTGTCTCCCGATCTTTCTATTTCAAAATCGTATAGGCTATATTGTGAGTATTGCCAAGAAAACAACATAACACTTAGAAACGAATCACTGTATGAGAAACCGTATAATAATATGTGTACTACTTGCGATAAGCTTTCTTTTACTGCTTAAATCCGTTGACAGATGAAAATAAAAATGACTAAATTTGGTGGTCTTCAGTTTTGATCTACAAAAATATACATGTATAGAAAATTTCATTCTATAAAAGAAAATTGTGGACTGTGAACCTTACCATTTTTGAGACGCAAGGAACTACAAACTCAGCTAAATGCTATCTATGGAATGAAACTATAGCTCAAAGTGGTGGGCAAGAAATTACTTCTTGTCTATATACCTACCTAAATAGTATTCCCCCTCATATAAATAAAATTATTATGTATAGCAACTGCTGCTCTGGGCAAAATCGAAGTATTTTACTATCAGTTATGCTTCTTACCGTTTTTTTTAACATTCCAAACACCAAGGAAGGGAGATTAATATTTATCACAAATTTCTAGTACCAGGACACACTCACATGTAAGCAGACACTACATATGCTGCAATAGAAAAAACTAAAAATTCTACTACTGCAAGGATAGATATTCCTAGAGACTAGGTTAACCTTATTATACCGAGAAAACCACAAATTTTTGTTCATGAAGAAAAATTTCTTTGTTTTAAATCATTATTATCTGGCAAATTTCAGCATGTAAAAACCAATAGTCAAGGACAACCAGTAGTGTGGTCTAAAATAAGGCTTATTTACTATTCAAGTGAAAATCATGGTGTGATGAAATACAAAAACTCCTTTACCGACGATGAGCCTTATAAAAGATTAAGCTTATTAAGAACAAGAACTAGAAATTCTGGAACTACTCCTTTGTTACCAATTTCTGATAAACCATTAGACATACCAGCGAATAATCACAATATCTGAAAGACATGTTACCTTACGTTGAGGAGAGTAGTCGTCCGTATTACCTTCAGTTTCTCAATACTTAAACTACACATCACTAACTGCAACAGATAACTTTATTGCAGATAAGGAGTACGATCAAGATAATGATGAGATATAATATTAGCATTGTAATCCTACTAATTGTGACCATGTTTTTATAAAATAAAAATGAATCCCTTCAGATTATTGCAATTTTATTATTTATTAATTGGGTAAAGTCACATTTTCGTTTATTTTTTTTTATATTCTAAAAATGCCAATGTCATATTTGCAAAAACAAAAAACAAATGTGGGTCAGTTTTACTGATTCCAAACATTCCGTAACCGATGTAAAAATGAAAAGACAAAAAAACAGTGTTGTACTATAAAAATATTAGTAATAACTGTAGATCATTTTGTACAAGCAGTATCCCAAAAACAGCATTTGATGACTTTGGCACTTTTAGAACCAAGCTCATGAATTATTTTGGCAATATGATTGTAGCGATAGTATTGGATTAGGAAGTATTTGCTTGCCAGATATTCTCTGGGTAATAAGAGTGAGTTTTCAGAGGCTAGAACCACTGTGGCTTCATTTGGAGTGCTTTTCATCAACCCCTACACAATTTTCAAAGCTTTAAATTTGATAATATCAAGTTTACATAAATAAGTTATGTTAGCTGATCCATATACCAAGCAGCCGTAATTTATAATAGATCTTATATAGGCTCGATAAAAATTCAATGTAATTTTTTGATCTGCACCTCCCGATATCTTACAAAGTATTTTAAGTAAATTCATACCTTTTTCGCAACGACGAATTGTCTAGAGTTAATATCTGGAGTCCAAAGTAGTTTTCTATTAAGTATTACATCAAGGTATTTGAATTCCAAACAATTGGTATGGCATTACCCTGTAACGATACAGTGTCATCTTTAATAGGCTGTTTTCTAGAAAAAAATACTACAGCACACTTTTGGTATGAAATAGTGAAGCCATTTAACAAAGTCCTGCTATCAAAGTTGTACATTATATGTTTTAGTTCAGTAATACATTGAATGTACGTTTTCTTCTGTGAATAGATTACCATATCATCAGGATATTGTAAGCAAGCAATGTTGGGAGACCATAAATTGTGCAAATCATGTGTACAGATTAAAAAGTAGTGGACTTAAAACAGCTCCCTGTGGAATGTCTTTTGATGTAATTATTGGTCGTATGATATTATGACCTATTCGAATCGATACGTTTGTGTCTTTATATAAATTTGATAGTAAATATGCCATGGATTTTGGAACTGGAACACAGAATATTAAAATCAATATGGTCATAAACACTTTTTATGTTGATAAACAATGCATCTGTTGTTATGGAATTGGAAAACAGCCTTGGAAAACGTACTACAGCCTTGTTTATAGTCAAATTGTGTTGCTGGTAGTATACTTTGCTGCCTTATCCAGTTTCTATTCACAATTCTAGAATTCTTTCGAATGTTTTAAAAATGCATGACAACAATGTAAATGGTCAATATGAATCCGGATGATCTTTATTTTTTTCCGGTTTTAGATTTAATATAACAAAGGAATCATTAAAATTGTAAGGAAATATTCCATATTGTAAGATACGGCTATAAAATATGAAGTAGTAACCTTTTGGCCAACATACCCATTTTTTATAACATAATATACGAAACTTGATCTGAGCCTGGGGCTGTGTTTTTGGATATCTTAATAGCATATTCCAGTTAAATTTGGATGATGGTATTTCTTTTAGTAAATAATGTTCTTCTATAAGTGTACCTGGGTGAGGTATACGTTTGTCAACAAAAGGTGGACATAGCTTCCGTAGAATATCTTCTGCAACTGAAGGGGGAGCATGATTAATGTTTGTGTTTTTGTTGTTCAATTTGTTCACCATCTTCCATATTTTAGTTGATGGGCAGCTGGAGTTAAGACTGGAACAAAATTGAATCCATATGCTTCTGGATTTCTGTTTAAACATTTTTTTAGTTTTAGCTTCTATATTTTTATATTATTATATTAGATAGAAGCTTCGGCGCTTGTATTGATTGCTCTATTCAGACTAATTGCCATTTCATGACAGTTATCAGAGTATACAAGTATTACAGTACTTAATAATAAATATATTAAGTACCATAAATATCAGATTTTTGCTGGTCTTTTAAAAGCAAATATAAATTCATCATCATCATCATCATCATTTAACCCGGATCTATCCACTGCTGGATATAGGTCTCCCTCAGTCTTTTCCATGTATTTATGTTTTGTGCTGTTTGCATCCAATTTTTGTCGATCCGTTTTATGTCATCAGACCATCTTGTTGGTGGACGACCTCTACTTCGATGTGCTTCTTGTCTCGGTCTCCACTGTATTATTCGCTGTGTCCATCTGTTATCCGACATTCCAGCTATGTGTCCCGCCCAGTTCCACTTAAGGGTCATAATTCTTTCTATGGCATCTGTCACTCCTGTTCTCCGTCTTATTTCCTTGTTCGTGATCCGATCCCTACGAGAAATGCCTAACATCGATCGTTTCATGGCTCTTTGGATTTCTTACTTTCTTGGTTAGTGTTAATGTCTCTGCACCATATGTAAGTACTGGCAACACGCACTGATTAAAGACTTTTCTTTTAAGACACATAGGCAGTTCTGATTTAAGATCATAGCTTAGCTTGCCGAATGCCACCCAAGTGAGTCCTATGCGGCGGCTTAGTTCGCACGTTTGATTATCTCTTCCTATGCGTATCTCATGTCCTAAGTACTTATATGAGGTGGTTTCTTCAATATGCATGCCATTTACTGAAATCTTTTCGCTTAACACAAGATTTGTCATGATTTGTGTTTTTGTGTGGTTGATTTTTAATCCTACTTGTAGGGAGGCTAGGTATAGTTTCTCCAGTTGCGATACTGCATCATCGATTCTCTCAGCAAAAAGGACAATATCGTCAGCAAACCTCAAATGACTAAGCATTTCTCCATTGACATTAATTCCTTTTTCACTCAGATTTGCGTTCTTAAACATATGCTCTAATAATGTTGTAAACAATTTTGGCGAAATTGTGTCTCCCTGTAGCACTCACCGTTTTATTTTAAATACGTTGGTCTTTTTATCTGCCAGTTTCACACTTGCTGTCCCATTTTGATAGATGTATTTTATCATGTTTATATAGTGATGATCTATACGGCACTCTGTTAAGGCTTTTAACATCTTTTGATGACTTATTGTGTCGAAAGCTTTTTCGTAGTCAACAAATATCATGACTAATGGCTTGTTATATTCAACACTCTTTTCTATTAAGTTCTTAATTACTTGTAAATGATCATTCGTGCCATATCCTGCTCTAAAACCTGCTTGCTCTCTTGGCTGATAGAAATCCAACTTACTTCCTAGCCTGTTGGTAATAACTCTTGTAAATAACTTATATACTTGTGACAACAAGCTAATGGGGCGGTAGTTTCTAAGGTCGCTGATATCTCCCTTCTTATGAAGTAAGATGATTTCCGCGTTGTTCCACTGCGTCGGTGTTATCGCTTCGCACAGACATTTATTGAACAGTTTAGCAAGTGTCAGTAAGAGCTTATTTCCTCCTAGTTTTAGGCTTTCGGTCATTACCCTGTCTTCACCTGGGGATTTATTGTTCTTCATCACCCGAAGTGCATTTTTAATTTCGTCAACAGTTATGTTCGGCATTAATTCTGAGCCTTGATTCTCTATCTTTGGTAAGGGGCGTCTTTCATCGGATTCACTTGTTTCATAGAGTTGTCTGTAGAAGTCTTCCACTGTTTTCACTATTTCTTCCTTATCAGTCACAATGTCGTCTTGTTTATTTCTTAACTTATGTATGTTCTTTTTTCCTGTGGACATTTATACATTTGTATAATTCATCATTATTTAAAAAAATCCCCAATTATTCAAAAAATCGTTGGTTTGTTCAAAATGTTCTAATAATAAAGACTTAATTTGATCAGCGTTCCTTTGGCGCGCCGGGCGGTCGTCCGGCTTTTCCGCCCTTTTATCCGGCGCTGCTCTCGTTACAGATATCAAAACTGAAGTGTTCAAGACAAGTAGAACAAACCGATCTATTGAAACAACAGAGATGAAAATATTTGTTGAAACAAATGATCAATAGGACGAAGAAACATTTGGCTACCTAAAAAACGTTAGTGTGACGGTTTAGAAAAAATCGAGGATATTTTAACGTTAATAGTAAGATAATAATAAAGTAATTCTGAAGTGAACCTAGTACATATTAATAATATTAAGTTCACACCATTACAATATATTTGTGGTACCACGCTGTTCATTAAAACGTTTTTAATTCTTTTAACTGACAAGTCACCTTTAACATTGTCAAATACCGGTTCTCACTCTC
Source organism: Diabrotica undecimpunctata (assembly GCF_040954645.1). Lineage (NCBI taxonomy): Eukaryota > Metazoa > Arthropoda > Insecta > Coleoptera > Chrysomelidae > Diabrotica > Diabrotica undecimpunctata. The sequence continues at coordinate 59,414,942 of NC_092812.1, forward strand.
ATGCGGTTCAATAGTTCAAACTTACTACAAGCTTAAAAAAATAACAGTCTTCGCCGGTTTATTTTTATGTGCAGACAAATTGATTGTTTCAAGTTAATTTAGAAAAGAGATAGAATAACCTCATTAATTATATTCAAATATTATTCATGACATGTGTTGACATGAACTAATTATTTCTGGAAAGCAAAAGGTATAATTTAATTCAAATTTAAAAATTCTAATTTGGAATTCAATTACACAGAAAAGTTAATAAATTAACTGTTAATACAAAATATAGAAAATATTGTGCCTTTCCTTTATTTATGGAATAGACGGGAGTATGCAGATATTTTTGGATCATCAACATAAAACGTACAGTAGTGACGCAGTATTATACAGAAATATAAAATTTAAAAATTAATATATTATATTTAAAAGTTGAACAACAATTATTTGAGAACACGAAAAGAGAATACACGAAAGTGATATTATAACGAAAACGATACTTAACTTGAGAAAATATCACTTGCGTCTCCTGCAAACCTGTCGAGAGAGACCGCTAATCCGTCCATCACAAGACTCAACAGGAGAGTACAAGCGTTGCCATATGAAGAAAAAATTTATAACAATGATCAATAATTAGGTGTCCATATAACAAATACCTGACAATTTATTAGCAAAGTTGAGTCCCCGAATAATATCCTGCAGAAAATTATTGATTCGATTACAGTCTTCTTTTCTCTACAGCATTGTCGACTCTAGTATTCACATTAACCTTTAAATTGTGTTCTAATTGCTAAAAATGAACTACATATAAAAAATGTTTGAAACTTTTTCGGTATGCCACTTCAGGGAGCTTTTGTAATTTTTAATTTTTTTTATTTCCCGAAATTTGATATAATTTAGAAAAATCTATTTTACTTCCCCTTTCGAATCAAATAACCTAAACCTACTTATGAAAAAGATTATTATTAAAAAGTTTCTAAAAATGCGTATATAGCATAAAACTGTCGCGGACCCGTGCGCCCAAGTAAAATCTTTATTTACGCTTTAATAAACGAATAAATGTCTGTAATTTGTTTATACATAACGGTATGTAATTTAAAATGCTGTTCGACAAAAAACAGTCCGATGCAGAGGTCTTTAGTTCAAGTTCGCAGTTTTATCGGGTGTTTTGTCCTCTCCGTAGCTTTCTTTCAGAACATGTGCTTGTTAATTATCGTATGATATGTGGTTCTAGTTGTTGATGTTGTTTAGTGTTGCTAAAAACCGGTAGAATCAATTAAAAGTGTATGATTTTGGTAAATGAACTGGTTCAGAAGGTAAGAACTATTTAAAATTTCAATATAAAACCCTTATGACCAATTTTAAGTCAACAATTATATTATTTTACATTGTGAGAGGATTTCAAGAGATCCATAATTAACACGTAAACTTAATATTCATCGAATATATTTGATTAGAATCTAAGGCAAGGTAAATTATTATTATATAGTAATACACAGGTTTTGTAAGTAACTAACTCTAATAATTTCGCACTAAAATTTATAATTCTTTTAGTTTTTATCCCTAAAAGCACCATGTATTTTCATTTTGCATTCATCGTTTTACCTTTTTTTTCGCTTAAATATCATTAGCTATGCCGACGATGATTCTTGTTTGCAAAGATATTAAAACTTCTATGATTTTCCTTTGGCATTATATACAGGGTATTTAAAAAAGGTAACACCGTCTCTAGAATAGGTAAAAAAACTGAAAAATAATTCGGGTTTGCTTAGTACAAAATGTTTGTAACGAGTTTCATTGCTTGTATGTTCTATCAGCGTTTGTATCTCCGGTTCTTGTAAAGTTTTTCTAGATTGGGTTTTATATTACTTTTATATTTGATTTTCTTCAATGTTATCGATATTGTGGATATAACTGGCTTATGGTGTGATCCAATATCACACCACATAGTATAACATTATTCCATTTCTATAACGGGTGTCAATTAATAGTCTTTTTGGTTTCTTATTAAGTTTTTCTGGTTATCACCGTGTGATTTGCACGTGCATAGTCTTGTTTTCGGTAATTGAAACCAGATTTTTGTGATTATAACACTTTATTCTTGATAAAATTGACTAAAAATGTCTCCCCTGTCGTTGCTTTAACCCAGACCATAGTTTCCTAAAATATTTTCAATTCCACCTTTTTCTAATTTGGCATTGAATCACACATAAAAATATTAATTTAGTCAAGAATTTCCTTAGCTCACTTTCAGATTTTTCAGCACTAGCGGCATATCCTTCAATAAAGTTAATATCTCAAGGATTAGATTTTATTTACAGTATAATCACTCTCTCTGTTGAGTAAATGTTGTGTCTATGTTTGTAACATTGCCAGATTTACCATTTTTCTGACATCATTGGTCACTTTGGTTTTTTAAATACAACACACTGTATATTGTACCTGCATTGAACTTTCCGCTTCAATACCAGTTCAACCGTATACATTTATGTCAGGATCATCTTAAAAAGATAAATCAAAAGGAAAGAAACGCCTAATCGTCTCAATAAATTTTTTGATTCAAACTATGCACTACCTATTAATTAAAAATTTATTACATTGCTAAATTAATGCCTACCTAATCAAGTGATCAAAATGTCCTCCGTTGTTAATTTTAGAGTTTCCTAAAAGATGGTAGAATGCGTATATTACATTTCTACATGTTTCTCTAGAAATTAATATGGATTCATTGATAATTCTTTACATTATCTTTGGAATACTTGCTGGTTTAGTTTTATAAATTGTACTTTTCAAGTATCCCCAATAAAAATAATCTTTGGGATTTAAATTAGGTGGACGAAACCATTCAATGCTACCTAATTTATCAATCCATCATTTACACCAAAATGTGTTGGAGTTCCGTCTTGCTGAAACCACATCTCATTTAAATTCTCTACAACTTATTTTTCAAGAAAGAAAATTTCATTTCTAGGTAGCTTTTATAGCTTGTTAAATTTCATTCTATAAAAAACGGCCCAATTTAGTGAGTTACCCACTATACCCGACCATACATTTGGTTTTGTGGCCTTTCAGTATGGTTCTCAACTATATAGTGTGGATTTACCTCAAAGAAATACCTTAAATTTTGGCGATTTACATTCCAACACAGTGTAAATATTGCTTCGTCGGAAAAATATCTTTTTAACGAAGTTCTAGACAGTTTTATCAATCAATACCTCACTAAAGTGTAATCTACGGTCGTAGTCATCTTCATTTAATTCTTGAAACAACTAAATTTTCCCTTGGAAACTTTCCCTGTTCCCCTGGCCCTGAATGGATATTCAGTATACTCTCTAATAGAGCAATAAGCATAAATGTAGAAGACGTTTCTGTTAGAGGCATGGTTACGAGGGGGTGTCCACAGGGAGGGGTGCTATCACCACTCTTCTGGAATATAGTTCTAGATAACCTGGTTGACCAACTCAGCAGCAACGATTTCTACACAATAGCCTATGCAGACGACATTGCTGTCCTGCAAAGCGGTAAGTTTGAGAAAACACTATGTGAGAGATTACAAGTTGCTCTCCGACTAATAGAAACATGGTGCAAGGAACACTCACTATCTATAAATCCTAAGCAAACAGAATGGTCCTCTTTACCAGGAAAAGAAGAATCACGGGCTTAATACCCCCAAGGATTCTAAACTACAGTCTAAATTTTTCTGACGAGGTGAAGTACCTTGGTATTACCCTTGACAGGAAGTTAACATGGAACTCACACTTAGACGGTAGAGCTAAAAGAGCATAATATATTGCCTATGAGCAGTGTCGACGAACGGTCGGACGCACCTGGGGCCTTTCGCCCAGGGTGATCGCCTGGGTCTACACTGCTATCATTAGACCAATGCTAACTTACGGAGCTATTGCTTGGGTACCAAAAGTGCTACAGGCAACAGCGATTAACAAACTAAACCATATTCAGCGGATGGCTTGCATAAATATATCAGGTGCCATGAAAACAACACCAACTGCTGCAATGGAGTTGATCATTGACATCACGCCTCTAGATATATATATGTCAAAGAGGTCGCGCTAGCGACAATGATGCGACTGCGCTCAGCTGGTGCAAAGCTTAATGTAGGAATTGGACAATTGAGAACTTGTTGCTGGCGGTAGAGCTGGATGCGCTACCATTGCTACAGGCAGGCTGCGACTCAATTGAACCAAAGTTTGTCTTTAACAAACCCTACAAAATCGAAACAAGACAGTATAGGGAGACAAACGTGGCAAATGCCTATTGCATATACAACGATGGCTCCAAAATGAAAGAAGGCTGAGGATGCGGGATATACTCCAGATCACTGAACTTAAGAATAAAGTGGGGTATGGGCAAAAATGCTAGCGTAGTTCAGATAGAACTGACTGGTATCTCCATCGCCGCAAAAGAGATAAACCAAAAAGGTATAGCAGGGAAAACTATATGTGTCACATCAGGGTTAGTAATAGAGTGTCACGAGTCACTAACTCAAGCTTCGGATGGTAATACCATCATCCCGCGGTGGGTTAAAAGACACAATAGAAATAAAGGCAACCGCATTGCTGACCAATTATCTAGAAAGGCGGCAGGCCTAAGACTCTTAGGACCTGGGGATCTTTTGGGTTGGTCAACTACAACAATCGCGGAAATTGTCAAATGTCACTCCCATACGCAAACCGTAAAAAGATGGGAAGAAGGGCAAGGATGTAAATTTGCCAGGGTAGCACTAAGTAACTTTGAAGAGTGAGCATCAAAGAAGTACTTGGAAATGACCAGGAAAACCCTACGTTTGACAGTTGGTTTTTTAACTGGCCATTGTCAACTAAGCAAACACCTCCACACACTAGGGCTAGCAGACACACCTCTATGTAGGAAGTGTGAACGAGAAGACGAAACTGTAAAGCATGTCCTATGTGAATGCCCAGAGTTATCGTTAATACGAGAGTACGCGTTCGGCGAGTCCTGGCCCACACCTGCCCACATAAGAGAGATGTCTCCTGGTGACCTTCCTAGAAATGGCAGGATGGACAATGAGCTAAGGGTGACAGTTCCCTGGGAGGATGGAGGTCAATTGTGGCCTAAGTGCTGTGAAACCTAACTCGCCCTCCCCTCTCTACAGATACAGATACAGTTAAACGCAAGACTAAAGAATGAGCTACATCAAATATTTGTGCAGCTCTGCATGTGGATCTTCATCAAAACTCTGCATTAAATCTAAAGTTTTATTCTAATTTGTAACAGTTTTTGGTCTACCTATTCAAATGCCATATTTTACTCGCCCAGTTTTCTCGCATTCCATTTTTTTAAACCGTCGCCTTATGGATAGCAGAATGGTTTGGGAAAGTATCCTCGAACAAGTTGGCTACTTCACTTCCATCGCCGTAGCCCCTTATCATTAAACAATCTTTACTGTAGAGCTTTTAAAAACACATAAAACAACTGTCAGCTTTAGTTAATAATACAATTTATTTTACAAAACTTATAATACAAAAGTGTTACATCTGGTTGAATTCGTAATAAAGTGATGATTTAAATAATAATGTAATACACAGAGCGCTGTATTTAAAAAAACAAAGTGACTAATAATATCAGAAAAATAGTAAATCTGGCAACATTGCAAGCATAACATTTAAAATCTTCATATTGCAGACTAGGCATATCCGGTTTTTGGAAAATTCGGACCATCCATTTAACAGACAATAAGGCGTTTCCCCATTGTTGGTCCACTGTGTATAATGAGGAATCTCTTCGGATTGCTGTCCTTTTCGTTGTGCAAATTTCGATTTTTTTATTATGATTATGCCATTTGTCATCAGACTCTCAAAGCTGCAAGTTTACTAAAGTCTCAGCTAAGCTCAGTTTTGAGTCATATCAGTGCTAGTTTTGGTAATAATCGAGGGAGTTTGATTTAATTTCATATTAATTTCATATAATTGTTTTCAAATTTTTATAAATCTCGGGAAAAATATTTTTATGATTCTGCAATTAAATGAAAAAATAAAAAATTGATACTACTTTGAACCGTCTTTAAAGAAAGATTGGTTTAAGAATCTCATCTGTAGCAGTATTCGGATCTTTATATTCATACTTATATCGTGCCCAAATAACTTTTTGCCACCGATTTGATCCTTAGGTATTATCATATATTTAGCTTTCTTGTGGAGTAGGTTTAACTTTTATGAGATAAGTAAAATAATATATTTCACAAGAAATAATGTATTTCACAATGCGTTTGTTCTTTAATTTGTTAACATCGTACTTATTTTTTGCGTATCTGCTTTTCGTTCTTACTTCTGTATTCTGTCGACATATTTCTGGATCCCTTCGAGTTGATTCGGGTGGGAACCTATTTTAATCCTTTTATTAACATTTAAAAGGATGAAAATCCACCGTAATTCACGAAGAATGCATAAATAATTCTCTTGTGGTAAATATGAGAGGCGCTTCATTTTACAAGGACATAATACTACAATCAGTAATTATTGATGATGATTCTGATGATAGTGTGTTTGGCATGGAAACTAGTGCTTTTGCCACAGATTTTTGTTTGATTTATGTTATGTTTATGAATTAAAACTTGATTGTATCAAATTTATATTATATACCCTGATGCATATAAGTGATTACATATGAGTTCGTATATTGATTTCTGATTCAGTGACAGTAGGTGGGTTATGTTTACTGGAAGTTGCACATTACTTTTAACCAGGTTTTCATAAAATGTAGATGGGAGTTCTTTATTTTTAATACATCCAAACAGGATGTGATTAACATCACACTGGGAAATATTATCGCATAAACACTTGCCTGATTCTATAATGTTTAATCTAGCCAGGTGAGCAGGAACAGCACCGTGACTAGTTTTTAATCTTGTGATAATTGCTGCTGATCAGCATGAATCTTGTAATAATGATTATTTGAAGTATTCGCCAATATTTTCCATCTGTCTTGCCAGTTAAAATTTATTTTTTTATTATAAAAATTGATTAGATCTGATACTGTGTATATATGTTCTTGTATACCTGAATGAGTAGAATCCTTAGCGAGCTCGTCTACTATTTAATTACCTTTTATCCGGTCACACCGGTGTGACTTTTTGCCCAAATAAATGTTACATCTTTGTTTCTCGTTTTTTGTTTAATGTCACATATCAGCTCACATGTCTTATGGTTTAACTCAGTATTATTAAGTCCACTGAGAACTGACCTAGAATCTGAGATGATCACAGCATCTTGCAAATTTGCGTGCTCTAGCCAATCCAGAGCTTTCCTAATAGCTACCTACCACTTCTGCAGTGTAAATAGAGCAATGTGGAGGAAGCTTTATTTTAAGTGATTTGTTTTTGGAAGGAATGTACACTGCAGACCCATGTTTAGAACCATCTGTGTAAATTATAGTTTTATTAGTACATTCACTCAATATGGAGTTCAACAACTTGTAATTTATTTGATGTGAATCTGAATATTTCTGAAATATAATATTTGATTTTTTGAAGATCGTATTAAATTCTAATTTATAGAATGGTATAAAATATAAAATTTGTTGAAAGTGTAACCGGTAAATCATTGGTTTCCAGAAAGGCATCCGCTAATGGTGGTGAATTTTTTATTTTCCAATAATTGTTTACTAGATTTTGTATAGATAATTCATTGCCGCTTGTTCTAGCCCTTAATTTTAATACATATTTTGTTGCTAATAAATTTCTACGATTTTCTAATGGAATTTCATTACTTTCAGCAAGTAACAGTGGGCATGGTGTTGATTTTATAGCACCCAAAGTTAATCTCAAACTTTTAAACTGAATACGATCTATTTTTAGTAAATGTGTATTGCTTGCTGATCCGTATAACACACATCCGTAATCCAAAATTGATCGCACGTAGGTCCTGCAAAACATCAATGCGACTTTGGGATCAGCGCCCCATGTCCTGCAAGTGATACATTTAAGGAAATTGGTGCCTTTCTCACATGTTTTTTCATATCAGCAATTATTTGAAACATTGCTCCATCTCACATGCATTACTTCACAATAATTAATCAAACAAACTGAATTTTACTACATTCCAAATATTAACAATTTTAAAAGAGTCATTACCTTCGAACCAATCACAAATCAACCTGACTGAATGCAAGCCCATTGCTATTATTTTTAAACTGTGCGTGCCTAATAAATTATCTTAAATATATTCAAACGCATTCATCAGCCAATTAAACAGTAGTTGCATATTTCTATCCGTATTTAATTAATCACCTTTCGAATATATGTATTTTAAATCCTTTGTCTTATTTTATTCTCAATTAAGTTAATATTAGATATTTGTATGCAAATATATGCACATTTATAATAATAAATGTTATAAAGTGATAAAAACTAATTGTTTGACACATCTAGAATTTGTTAGGTTAATCATATATTAAATTTCATTCTATTAGTCTTTAAAAACGAAAAACAAACAGAACAGTGAAGAAAATAACAGTGTTTTTGTAATTTCTACAAGTAGATTAAAAAAAAATAAACAGATATTGTAATAATTAAATTAAGTTTTATATTGGTATAAAACATCTTAGATTTATCCCAACTTAAACTTTTTAAAGTACCCTGTGTTTGTTCTTAGCCTTCTGTCTTTTGATAATGTATCCTACGGTATACCATTACCTTTTTTTGTTTCTATACTTTTGTTATTTCAGGAGCTTGGAAGAGTAGGAAGGGCGAACTGGCAAAGTGGACTCGCAAAGCTATTAAATAAAATTTTTAAATAAGAAACGATTTGAAGAAAATAAAGTAATACTAAGTAATCAATGACACTTAACCAATAAATAACCCTATAAGCTTTACTGAATTTATTGAAACTAACTTTTAACTCCATTATAAATACTAGTCTAGGACCACATAACATACCTGTGCTTTTTCTACAGAAATTACCACTAGTAGGACAAGAACTATTATTGAAACTTTTCAATTTTATATGGATAAATAAGGTATTCCGAAATTCCCACAAATATGGCACTCATCAATTATAGTTCCAATATACAAACCTCCTAAACCTAAATTTGAAGCAGAATCCTATAGACCAACCTTTCTCACTAATACAATGTGTAAGTACTGTAAGTTGCTAGAAAAAGTCATTGCCAATCGATTTATGTGGCATATTTAACATAACCATCTTATTATACTCTAACAAAGTGAAGTTAGGAAAAATAGATCAACATTAAAAAACTTAGTACCATTGGAATCAGAAATTCACGAAGCATTTATATGCAATCAAGAATGTTTAGCCATATTCTTTGATGTAAAAAAGGCTTTTGATACAGTATGGCGCTATGATATTTTAACTTCACTCCACAATTAGAAGATTCACGGTAACATGTTTGCTTTTATTTCAAACTTTCTACGGCAACGATATTTTCAAGTTCGAATCATTAACCATTTGTCTGAACCTCAATTACAGGAAAATGGAATTTTACAGAGCTCGAATCTAAGCGTAGCGCTATTTTTAATTGCTATTAACAATGTTGTGTCTTACTGCAATGGCACAATTAAAACTTTTTTGTACGCTGATGATCTGCTAATGGTAGCAAGAAATAAAAACATATTATCTACTCATAATCGTATTGCTGAAGCACTTAAGTCCATAAAATCATCGTCTAACAATATTGGACTCCAGTTATCCACCACAAAAACAAAAACTATACATTTTTCACGAAAATCAAATCCACAACATCTCCCAAACCTATTTTTATAAAATTCTCCAATGGAATATACAAAAAAAATTAAATTCCTAGGAACGCAACTGGACTCAAAATTAAGTTGGACAAGTCACATTCACTCGCTAAGACATGTCAGGCTGGACTCAACATTATGAAATATGTATCACATAAAAATTGGGAAGCAGATTTTACAACTCTAATAAATTTATATAGTTTTAATTAATTAGATCAAGACTGGACTACGGATGTGTTGTTTACAACTCATCAAACCAAAAATTGCTCAAAGCTTTGGATAGTCTCTCTCAGAGTTCAGCCGTTAGACTTGCTCTTGGAGCGAATTGCACTAGTCCTGTGCACAGTCTACTCTGTAAAGCTAGATAGCCACCCTTAAACCTAAGGAGAAAATACTTAACTCTGTCGTATGTCTCGACTATAAAATCTAACCCTAAAAATCCAGCTCTCCCTCATGCTATGGCTAACAGATTCCAAGAAGTATATCAAAATTAATTACTATTTAAATGGGAAATAAGCCACATTAAAGGTTAAAATACGTTTATTGACGTTTCAATTTCCACTTCGGAAATCGTTCTCAAAATACAAACATTAGTAAATTAAACAAATTTTTATTTTATTTAACCAAAATAAAAATTTGTTTAATTTACTAATGTTTGTATTTTGAGAACGATTTCCGAAGTGGAAATTGAAACGTCAATAAACGTATTTTAACCTTTAATGTGGCTTATTTCCCATTTAAATAGTAATTAATTTAAAATGCCACAAGAAAATAGCTTCAGAACAATATTAAGTATATCAAAAAAAAAAAAAAATAGGAGTCCCACACCTTTCTATGAACGAGCTAATAGATACTTATTCGATTTTAATATTGAATTACCTCCTATTTATCCTACCTGTGAAATAAGTTATTTTTTACTTGGTTGGTTTTTTACACTACTATGTTGTACTTGGATTGTTTCCTCTCCGCTTTGCAACCTTAAATTTCCAGCATATAACAAAAATAGCGTAATCTCTAATTTTTTAAAACTCACTTTCTCTAAGTTCTCACACAATACAAAAATTACTATCTTATATACACGGACGCCTCTAAGACTATAAATGGAGTAGGAGCATGCTTTTTGACATCACATGAACATTCAAAACTTCCCAAACCTCTTAAAACATGAACATTTGTTGAAAAGAGAAGAGGAACCAGTGTCCTTTGTTTGTGAATGTAAAGTGACAGTGAAGCACGTTTTGTCGCTTCCATGTCGAGGCTCCTTTTTTCCTCATTTTTATATAATTCTCTGAGTTTTGTACCTGTTTCTTGTTTCAAGGAACGGCCTCATTCCGATAAATCGAAAGCTTCCAATTTGTGGAGAGGATCGATTACTAGATACATACTTCTCTTCTTCTTTTGTTGGCTATCCGTTACGGATGTTGGCTACTAGCATGACAATTCTAACTTTATTGACCGCAGCTCGAAATAGTCCTGAAGTGTTCAAGGAAAACCATTTTCGTAAGTTCTGGAGCCAAGATATTCTTCCTGGTCCCCTCTTTCCGTAGACCTTTCCCTGTAATATAAGTTGCAGCAGGTTATATCTATGTTCGTTTCGCATTATATGTCCAAGATATTCTAGCTTGCGTTGTTTCACTGTGGATATAATTTCACATGTTTTATCCATCCGACGTAGAACCTCAATGTTTGTTATTCGGTCCACCCAGAAGGTCCTCAGTATCCGTCTATAACACCAAATCTCAAACGCCTCCAGTTTTCCCATGGATGCCTCGGTTAGTGTTCATGATTCAACCCCATAGAGCAGCACTGTAAATACGTAGCATCTCAATAAACGGATTTTCGTTTTTAAGGGTAGGTCGTGGCTCTTAAATATCTTGCTCATTCTGACAAATGTTGACCCGGCTTTTTCAATTCTTTGTTTTATCTTGACTAAGTGGTCCCATTGGTCGTTTAAGGTGATTCCTAAATAGTAGTAACGGGGCACTTGGAGTATTTGTTGCTGATCTAGCAGTAATTGACTAGGTGGAATATGCTTCTTACTGATGACCATGTACTTTGTTTTCTTGATGTTAAAATCAAGCCCGTATTCTTGACTGATTCTCCACAATTGCGTTACTAGTGTCTGTAAACCTTCTAAACTGTCTGCAAAGAGGATGGTGTCGTCTGCATATCTGATGTTATTCAGGCGCTCACCATTTATGAGAATACCCTCTTCGATATGCTCCAAGGCCTGGCTCATGACGTGTTCCGAATAGACGTTAAATAATAGGGGAGATAGTATGCAGCCCTGTCGTACTCCTCTCTTTATTGCAACTTCTTCTGTTAGTTGGTCTTTGACCCGAATGGTTGCTGATTGGTTGTAGTATATGTTCTTGATTACTCGAAGGTCTTTGTCATCCAGATCAGTTGCCTTTAGTATATGCATGAGCTTATCGTGCTTGATTCTGTCGAAAGCTTTCTGGTAGTCGATAAAGCATACAGCACAAGAGACATACTATCCACCCAATTTATTTTATTGTAGTATTTGATAATCAGATTTCTTGCTGCTATAAAAAAGTTTTCAAATTGTATTCCTCGTCACTGTTTTGGTCAGTATTAATTTATAATTTTTTTGTCTAGGTAGTTGTGTAATAAATTTATGTACATGACACACGGGGAAGCGTGACATACTTTTTCCCTCCTAGTAAGTCTGCAAATTGTTTGTAGTTTTGTAAGAAAACTTCTATTGGTTTTTGTAAATTCTTTGGTAAATTCCTCTTCTTGGATTCTAAACAGTATTAATTTTGAATAAATGATATAGAAGAAAGTAATCAAAAGAAAGTTCTGTTTATTTATCTAAACTCCCAACAAATGTAATTTGCCTTCTAAACGATAATAGAAAACAAGTGTTCGAGTCTATACCAAAATTTAAAAAAAAATACAAACACGATTAAAAAAATAATAATAATGCCTATTCTGTATCAATTTTGTTACTCTATTTATCCAGTCTCAGCTTGCGTGGAGGAGGGGCTCTGGACCGGGTAGGAGCCTTTGAGTACTGCACATAAGACAGACCAGTTGGTGAATCACTATGGTTTAGGAAATATTAGGATGTTGTGACGAGCTATGTAGCACAAAAAAATCGTAAAATCATAAAAAATAAAAGAAAAGCAAAAATAACAACAAAACAAAAGTATAATAGTCAAAAAAAGTATGATGTACCTATACCTTATAATACAAAATAATCCCATAAAGCTATATTTACCTGTCTACCCTGACGGAATCAGTCAATAAACCATTATAATTAGTACATAAAACATTAATTCTGAGTAGCCAATTGTGTCGAACATTGTTTATTTGCTAACTAAACACTACACACATCTAGCAGTACTATTCAGCCTAATTAATATATTACAATTAGTAACAGTGTTCTTGGCTGTATGGATCCACTCCTAATGCCAAAAAAAAGTTCACGGTTAAATTCAAAGGTAAACCAAAACAATTTTTTGCATACCACGCAATAAATCAAAAAGAATTGTCGAAAACATTTTAAAATTTTCAATTATATTTCATCAATATGAATTATTGATGAAATATAATTATAACAGAAAACCTTTTAATTTCTATAAATATTTTTAATTTGCAAACATAATGCAGAGATACTTGTATAACTTTAATTACCAAATTATTCCGATAATAATAAAACTGTACTTTTTTCGGGACATGCGGGAAAATTGACAGTCGTGATATGAAAATTATATCTAATTTATATTGGAATCAAACTGCCAAGGTAAGAGTTGACAACCAGTACACCCAAAATATCAAAATCCAGAGAGGAGTCCGCCAGAGTTGCGTGCTGTCCCCAGAGCTGAAAGTATCTTTAGTAAAAAGATAAAAAAAGTATCTAAGATACTAAAAGTATCTTAGGTACTTTTATTTAAGATACTTTTTGGTTCATTTAAAAGTTACTTTTACTTTAGATACTTCTTAAAAGTATCTAGTATCTTTTATCTTTAAAAGTATCTTTAGATACTAAAAGTATCTTAGATACAAAAAAGTATCTTAGATACAAAAAAGTATCTTAGATACTTACTCAGGACCTGAGAAATAGATACTTTTCATGATCCGAGATAAGCTTCGACCTGTCGCGCCGGCCGTAGCGGAAGAGACGATGTGTATTGTTCTTTGCATCCGGCCCGCAGTATTATCCGTTTATCTCGTTGGGTGTGACTCGTTGGAATTCCATGTTCGATGCTCTGAACCAGATTCTTAAGTCTAAAAAAAAAACTGGAATCTCTATACAAAAAATTAAATTTTGCAAAACAAGATCGGCTCAGAGATACTGATCTAAATTATTTAGCAGAATTATGCCAAATACTAAAACCATTTGCTTTGGCACTTGACATTCTTCAAGGCGAACAAAATATGTACTACGGTTTCCTTCTACCAATCAATCGTAAGCTTGTTTGTTAAAATTGAAAAGCTTAAAACCAATAAGTTTAAATATGTGAAACCTATTTTGAACGCTCTGACAGTATCTTTAAACTCCAGATTTGAAAAACTTCTTAAGTTGACTAACCAATCTGCAATAATTGCTGCAGTTACTAATCCTTTATTTAAAACACGTTGGCTTACTGCATTTCGAGTAATCAGGAATATCGAAAATGACCTTAGTGAAATTAAGGATCTGGTAATTACAGAAGCTATAAAAATTATGAAGTTGATGATTTTTGTTTTCAATACATCGTTATTAGTTTGTAATAACTTAACGTCTTTTATTTCTTATCTACCCCAAAGCCCAAAGTATACCTTTTCAAAGTACTTGCTGGCTTAAACTAAAATTGTATGATAATTTAAAGGGTTAAAATGATGTTTTTAAAACAAAAGTATCGACAATCTACTGTAGAGTAGTAGAGTACCGAGTACCTTTATATTATACCGTAAAAGTATCTTAGTTACTACAAAAGTATCTAAGTATCTTAGATACTAGAAAAGCATCTAAGTATCTTTGATACATAAAAGTATCTTACATACTTAAAAGTATCTTAGATACTTAAAAGTATCTTAGATACTCAAAATTATCTTAAATACTTGAAAGTATCTAAGATATTTTTACTCTAAATACTTTTCCGGTATTTTGTATCTTTAGATACTTTTAAAAAGTATCTTTTACAGCTCTGGCTGTCCCCACTACTTTTCAATGTCTACAGTGAAGCGGTGTTTCAAGAAGCGCTCTCAGACTCAATAGAAGGTATCTCTATCAATGGAGAAGTTTTGAATAACTTACGTTTTGCAGACGATACAGTAATAATGACCGATAACAACAATGATTTACAGAACGTAATTCAACGCCTTAATGAACGCTGTCATGAGTACGGACTGAAGATAAATTTAAAGAAAACTAAATGCATGATCATGACTAAATCTGCACATGCAAATATCCAACTGACTATTGAAGATACTGCAATTGAGAGTGTTAATAACTATAAATACTTAGGAACATGGATAACATCAGATGTAGACCAAACCAAAGAAATTAGGAAATGCATTGAAATAGCACGTGCATCATTCATTAAGCTTAAAAAGTTTCTTTGTTATCGGAATATAAGGTTAGAACTACGCCTGAGAAAACTTCGATGTTACGTGTTCTCTACTCTTCTTTATTGCTTGGAAGCGTGGACACTAAAACAAGTCCATCTGAATAAGTTGGCCCCCTTTCAATTTTGGTGTTACAGAAGAATCCTACGAATATCATGGATTCAAAGAATGTCAAACGTGGAAGTAACTAGAAGGATAGGAAATGAGGCGGAAATAATATTAACTATCAAAAGACGAAAACTTGAGTACTTAGGACATGTGATGAGAGGGCAAAAATACACATTATTACAACTTATTATGTAAGGCAAAATCCGAGGAAAGCGAAATGTGGGAAGACGAAGAATATCCTGGCTTAAGAACTTAAGGGAATGGTTTGAATGCAGTAGTGCAGTACTTTTTAGAGCGGCAGTCAACAGAGTCCGCATAGCCATGATTATTTCCAACCTTCGATAGAAGATGGAACTTAAAGAAGAAGATACACCATCTCTTCGCCAACTTCAAAGCAGCCATTGACAGTGTGAAAAGAACTGCATTATATAATGCAATCATAGACTTTGGGATCCCACCTAAGTTAGTTTAGTTGATCCAACGAACAATGCAAAACGGAAGCTCATTCGTTAGAAATGAAGGAGAAAACTCTACGTTCTTTTACATTAATAATTGTCTAAGACAGGAAGACGCGCTGGCGTGTCTCCTCTTTAATATTGCCTTGGAAAATGGAATCAGACAATTAAATATTAGAATGAATGGAACTATTTTTAAAAGATCGACGCAAATTCTCGCATTTGCCGACGATATAGTTATAGTGGACAGAAGTATGAGAGACATGGTGCAGTGTTTTACAAGACTTGCGGACGCGGCAAGTGAATTAGGACTTGTGGTAAGCGAGGAAAAAACCAAATATATGTTGCTTTCTAAAAACCCCCGAAATCTCCAACAGAGAATTCAAATTAACAACCATACCTTTGAGCAAGTCAAAGAATTCAGATATCTAGGATTGCTAGTAAACGCAACAAACACGACAAGCGACGAAATAAAAAGACGCCTAGCAATAGCAAACAAAATTGTTCACGGTCTCCAGAAACATTTAAAAAATAAAAATATAAAACGTGCACTAAAGACCTTAATAAGACCGGTTTTGATATATGGGACTGAAACGTGGACCTTATCTAAAAATTATGAAAGACTTCTTGGTATTTTTGAGAGAAAAATTCTTAGAAAGATTTTTGACGCCCAATGGAAACACCCACCAATGAAATCGTGCGAATTAAGAACCGTCTGTCAATGCGAATGATATTTCCATAAAGTCTAGCTAAGGAATGTCAAATGTCGTAAAGGGTTGTATTTAGCTTATTATATTTTAAATGCGTATTTTCTTCCGATTTGGTGTTCGTTTCTTTAAATAAGTTTGAAACGAAGGTCAAAGAAGTCTTCTTCTTCAAGTGCCATCTCCGCGGCGGAGGTCGGCAATCATCATAGCTATTCGAACTTTTGAGACGGCTGCTCTGAAAAGTTCATTTGATGTACATCCGTACCACTCTCTCAGGTTGCGCAGCCATGACATTCTACGCCTCCCTATGCTTCTCTTTCCTTGGATCTTTCCCTGCATGATCAGTTGGAGCAAGGTGTATTTCAAGGTGTATGTCAAAGAAGTGAGAAGCGATAATAGGAGAGTTTGTGAAGGGGATTAATACTTCTTGTGTTATTCAATTTCATCAGGGAAACCGCGTAGTGATAAAGGCAGAAAATAATAATCCCTGTTTAATATGAAATGTCTACCTAAGACTAAAAGTAACATTGTTACGTTCAGAACCAAGACATAAAAAACTGTTTAACTCTCTTAAACATAATATCTTTTTTATAATAGTTAAGGAAAACGCAATTATAATTACATAGAATGACACGAACTAGAAAAAGTCCCAGACTATGAGCTAAATACCATGATTTGTTGTTATTTATCATATCCAAATATTATTTAAAAACGCGTTTCAGCTTTGGTAGAATTTGATATTATAGACCAGTCAAGATGTCTATTTTAAATGGAACTTACGTAACAATTTTTTCTTTTTAAAGTAAAAAATTCCACATATTTGTATTATAATTGAATTTTTTAATAGAATATAATTATGTGAGCGAAATTTGCCTGCCAATACAGGTTTCTGTAATTAATATTTTTAGCATATTTATAATTACAATTCACTTACAGAAGATTCGCTTCATAAAATCAAATAATATCAATAAAATCTATCCAGAGAGCTAAAAGGTTTGTCCCTTTTAACTTTTCATTTTGGATGTTTGATTTCATGAGACAAATCAAACAACTAAAGACGACTGGATCAATTACCAGACTTATATAGGGCAGAAGACACAGAAGAACTAAGAAACACAGGCACCTCAAGTGCTAGTTAATGTAATTATGAAATGATCGAGGTAAAATAAGGTCAATACAAGTTAAAGATTAGGAAAAGACTTAAACAGGACGGAATAACAAATGAATTACTGAAATACAGGGAGAAAGTTTAGTGAAACAGTTGACGATATTACTTCAGAAAATTTTCTATCATTATCTTATCCCACATGAATTGCGATACGACATAACGTTCATGATTAGAAAACTGAGAAACATAATTAAAACAGATTTATTTAGAAAATGAATATGAACAACATTTCTTAGTTTTCATAGAAGATTTCCTCATCATCACATGATGGCATTAACGTCACGATACATCTAGGATAGGTAGCTTAGCTATACAAAACTTAAATTCTATATTTCGTTGAAAAACAAAACTTAAGGGCGCTCCAGAGTTTCTTGAGTGGACTACATAAGAAATAAAGCAATTATAAAACGAACAAAAGCAAAAAATAGAACTGATGAAACAATAGAATTATGAAAAATAATATGGTATCGGGGCACTCAAAAAGGATTCACAATGAGCGATGGCATAAAAAGATTTTTTAATAATGTTCCACCAAATAGTCAAAAACAAGGTAGACCACGTAAATTTTGAACACACGGAATTAGATATACTATACAAATCTGAGGTTATTTAATAAGAAGAAATTCATATTCCTGAATTACAAAGAAAATAATGGGTTTATCAAGCGGGGCAAGATGAAGCCCGCAATCTGGTGTCACTTGCTGCATTCTTTGAGTTATATCTGCAGAAACACATGAAGAAACTATCTACTTAAGGGCATAAAGAGGTGCTCTTCAGGAGGAAGTCAGTTGTTGATGATATAATTTATAGGATTAGCAGCCATGGAACATGGCTGTTGTCTAGTTACTAAGGTTAAATTTCCTGGTACAGTCTTGATTACATACGCCTTTCACTAAGTTAAATGGAGCAAAAGTGTCTCAAAAATAGTATATCTACAGAAATAAGCGCAAGCTGGCAGCTTAGGTGAACTTAAGTGAGTTATAACCAGTGAGGCTAACTAAATATATGTAGGTGACCGTGGATTCTGAGATCACTTTGAACACAAGTAATAATTATATTACCAAGCAGGCTACCCAAGTATTCTCGAACTGTAGAAGAATTTGTACATATATATATATATATATATATATATATATATATATATATATATATATATATATAGGTTAGGACCACCAATGACTTGTTTGTTTTTATCGATAAAATTAGAGAATCCGACAGAATAAAAGGGACAGGTGCTTCGGAATATCACATCACAAGAAAGTTGAAAAATAAAGGAACTTGTATCAAAGATGCTGTTGTAAATAAATTTTAAAAGTGACTAAAACAGAGTATTAACGACAAGTGGAGAGCCTTGCGGAAATCACTGGATACTGTCAACTAAAGAAAAGTCTCAACATAGATAGCGTGAATAACCCATGCTGCAGGAAGTCCGAAATATACGAAAAAAATATCGTACATGTCCTATGTGAATGTGGATTGCTTAATTATTCCGTAACAATTATCGAGAAAAAGAAGACAGGATTTCTATATAAAGTTTAATGAAAGGACAGATATTTTTACAAAGATCTCACGACTAAGTTCAAAGAGAAGTATTGTCTGGCTCGATTGGTTTACAAAGAAGGAGAAGAAAATAAGACACAACACGAAAAATGTATACACCAAAATGCAGTTTATTAAATACAGCTTTAAAAGTTAGGAATTTATTCGCTGGCCTACTGTGGCTAATGCCTTGCTGATATTTGAGGCAATTATGTTGGTCCGGTAAAATGAAATAAAGTAGGTACCAGTGAATCTAAAAAATAAATTACTCTCATATTTTAGAACGAGATCATTACGGATACATTTAGAAAATAACTGTTAATTCTGTAGTTTGATAAGTACTAATTTTAAAAATGAATTAGAGTAACTGAGATACAAAACATACTAATCTGCAATGATTAATTTTTTTTAATATTACTGCTTTTAAGTGCTATTAAATATTACATGGACAATAAAATTAGAAGTAAAATAGATTTTAAATATATATATATATATATATATATATATATATATATATATATATATATATATATATATATATATATATATATATATATATATATATATAAGTGTAATATCATACCCTTATTCATGTGAAGAGATAGCAGTTTGAATTCGTCTAAAAAGAGTTTATTATCGTTAAAATTCTACAATATAAATTATTAACAATAATAACATAACTAAAATAACTTAACAAATATACAAACCTAAAAAGAGAATCAAGAACAATGCTATTTCTTACGCCATTAAGTAATTTGACAATTATACAATTTACAATATGTCAATGTCAATAAAACTTAAACAGTCATACAACCTAAAACTTTAAATAACTAAAAATAACTAAGCCCTGCTGTTTCACTTAAAATAAACATAGGTTTACTTTTACATCCCCCTACCAAAAAGGTATGATAAACCATCTAAGTATATGGTTTATCACAAGGCATCAATTTTGAAATATGGAAATAATTCATATCATTCTTTTTGTATCCAATATCTACTTCATATAATGTATTTGAAATTTGTTTTTTTATTTGAAATGGACCTACTCTTACTTCGTCAAGTTTTTTTCTATTTAGTTTTGATTTATTTTCTACATATGCCCAATCTCCCTCTTTGAATTCATAGGATTTTCTATTTTTGTCATACAGTTTTTTATTATATTCATGATGTCGTACCGAATTTTTATAGGCTATTTCTTTATCTTTTGATACATTTGTTGTCTCACACAGTTCCTCGGGAACAATCGGATCTGCTTTTCCAAAAAGCAAATATTCTGGGCTATATCCGGTTACAGAATGATCTGTTTTATTGTATTCCTCTATACATTCTTCAGCTATTTTTGTCCATGCTCGAATTCTAGTTTCATTTTGTTTGCATCTTATTCTGTTAACTAATGTCTGATTAAGTCTTTCATTTAATCCATTCGAGAATGGACAGTCTACTGCTGTAAAAATTAATTGAATATTTAAATGTTTCATATGATTTCTAAATATTTTGGAATTAATTCCTGGATACTGATCTGTTAATAATGTTTTTATGGGGTGTTTATCTTGAATTTTGGCGATTAATTTTATGAAATCATCTGTGGTCTGATTTTTAGAAGTAACTGCAAACGCATATCTGGTGAAGTGATCTACAAGTAAGTGGAGGTATTTTTTTGTCGAACGATTGCCACCAAATCCTCCTATTGTATCTAAGGACATTATCTGAAAAGGTTCTTTTGCTGGACCCAATTGTGACAGAAGACCATATTTTGGACCGATTCTTGTTTTATTTTTACAGCAGATCTCGCATTTTTGACAGATATCCTTTGCTAGTGAATCTATATTCTTAATGTAGTAAAAATTTCTAATTTTGTTTGTTACTTTACCAGCACAAATATGACCATAAAATTTGTGAACTTTTGTTATTAACTCTTTTCCAAAATCTTTGGATAAAATATATCTTGGTTCAAAATTGTTCCTCTCATTGTATCTATAACTTGTCGATTATTATTTTGGTCTTGTTTTATCTCAGTTAATGTGACTAGGTTTACTGTTCTTATGAATGTTTCTGCATTTTTCATATTTTCCAACACTGGGTTTCTAGAAAGGCAGTCTGCTTCTACATTTTCTTTTCCAGGTTCATATTTAATGTCGAAGTCAAATTGTGAAAGAAAATGTGTCATATCTCCTAATTCTTCATCTGGTCTTGTACGAAGTTCTCTTCCCTCAAGGGGTTTATGATCAGTAATAACGAGAAATTTTCTTCCCATTAGCCAGTATTGCCAAAATTTTATTGCTTCTTTAATTGCCAGGCATTCTAAAAAAATAGCCTTTTTATTTTTTTGATATTTGTTCAATTTTTTTGAAAAGTATGCTACGGGTTTCATTTCTCCATCTCTTTGTTTTTGTTTCAGAACCGCACCAATTCCTAGAACACTAGCATCTGTATATATAGTTGTAGGAGCATTTGGGTTAAAAATGGCTAGTATAGGTTCAGAACAGAGGATATTCTTTGCCCTATCAAAAGCTGTTTGGCAGCTTAAAGACCAGTGGAATTTGATATCTTTTCTAAGTAAATTATGTAGTGGCTCTAATAACCTAGCTGAATCTTTTATATATTTGTGGTAAAAATTTACTTTTCCCAAAAACTGTCGTACTTTTTTTCTCGTGTCTGGTGCTGGAAAATCTCTGATCGATATTAAATTATCATGTAACGGACGAACTGAATTGTGTCCCACAATGTGTCCCAAATATTTAACCTCTTCTCTTGCAAAATTACATTTTAGAAGTTTGAGCCTAAATCCCTCTTCAATAATTGCTTTCATAAGTCTTTCTATATGGTCTAAGTGTTCTTCAAATGATAATGAGAATATTAAAATGTCATCTATGTAGTTTATACAAAATGAATTTAAATTATGCTTCCTGATAATATTACTTAAAATTCTTTGAAATATTGCGGGAGATGTTTTAAGCCCAAAAGGTAAGCATTTCCATTGCCAATGACCACTTTGGGTAACGAAGGCTGTCTTGTATTTATCTTTTATCCGAACCGGAATACACCAAAAAGCAGAATTTATATCTAAAGTAGTAAAGAACCTAGCATTCCTTGTTTTGGTCAAAATCTCGTCAATTAAAGGAAAAGGTTGGGGTTCAGGAATAATTAATTTGTTTAACTCACGAAAGTCAATGCACAATCTTGTTTTAGATCCTTCATCTTTTTTAAAAGCCAATGTAACAGGTGCTGCAAAAGGTGAAGATGATTCTTCTATTAAACTTGCTTTTAATAATTGTCCTATTTGAAATTCTATCTCTTTTTGGTCTTCTATCGAGCATCTATAGGGTCTTTTTGCAACAAATTTATGTTCTAAAAGTTTAATTTGAGCTTCATTATTTTGAACCTGCCCAATGTCAAATTTATGTTTTGCAAAAATATTGTCATATTTATTTAGTAATATTTCTATTTTATTTTTCTGATATGGCAATAAATGTTGTAATTTTGCTTCAAAAAGTTCTGTGGGAATTCCCTCATTAAAGTTTATGGAGTATTCTGTAATATTAATATTATAATTAAATTTTTCGATTTTTTCTTCAATTTTTCCGCATAATCTTTGATAAATCTCTAAATCAAAATCTTGTTTCATTTGAAAATTTAAAATAGAATCTAATCCGAGTAGAATATCGTACTCAAAATATTCATCATTAATTACAAAAAGATTAATATTTTTCTCAATTTTATTAATTTTCAGTTTTGCAATTAGTTTTCCTCTAAAATTTGTTCTGCCATTTATCGTTTTAAACATATTCCTATCTTCTTGAATATCTAATCCTAACTTTCTTGCCACCTTCGAATTCAGAAGAGTAACATTTGAGCCTGGGTCATAAACTCCACATAATTCTTTATTATTTAGGAATACTTTTAATTTGATCAATGGCAGCAAATCTAGTTTTTTTTGTTCAGTTACTGTTTCATTTAATGTCTCCTGTATAGCAATATTATTAATATATTTAATATCATTTGATTTGTTTTCTTTTGTTACCTTTTTATCTTTTTGCTTTAAACGGCATATTGCCTCTGGATGAAACCTCTCAGGGAATCTTTTTCTATCACAATATTGACAAGTAGTTTTCTGTTCTTCTGGTATTATAGTAGATTTTTGATAAAAATTTGGTTTTGTCTCCAATTTATTCTTCTTTTTTATAACTAAACTTTCCAATTTTCGTAATTCACCTACCAATTTTTCCATTGTTGTAACGTCAGCTCTATTAATATTATCTTGTATATAAATTGGCAAATTTGTTACAATTAAATCAATTAGTATATCAATGGGAAAATCATTCTTTATATTTAGCAATAAATTTTCTTTACGAAACGCATAATCAACAATACTACCACCTATATACCTAAAAGAATAAGCTTGCCTATGATTATGCCAACCTGTTTCACAAAAACTATCTAAAAAATTAATTTTCCATACCTCAAAACTGTTATCTAAGCCTAATGTTATTATTTTTGATTCAAACCATTCTTTTGCTATTCCATCAAGAAACAAACGTAGAATCAAAATCTTGTCTTCATCAGCAACCACCTCACATCGCAAACATTCTGATTCGAAGGTCTTGAGCCATGAATTCATTGGAACATTATTTCCATCAAAATTTCGAAGTACAAAATCATCTTTTATTTTTTTTAAATTTTTCTTTTCAACTTTAGGTAAATTTGTGTCATTAAATTTCTGGAGCAACTCAGCAAATGATGGAAATTGTTCAGCTGTTTCTATCTTCTCATACACTGGTAATAAGGTCTGTTGTAAGTACTCACTTTGATAAACCACATCACCATCTGAATCAAAATAAATCTCCTTCAAATTGTCTTCTAATGCTATAGTACATGTTCTAAAGGATCCTCTTGTTTTCATAGATGCTAATATATTCTTCACTTTTTTCAGATGAAATAGTTCAGAATGATCAATTTGAAGTTGTTTTTCAAAGGGGATTTCATAATAAAAACGGGACCCTGTTGGCTGCAGCCACTTAAATTTATATACATTTTTCTTACTATCACTACTGTTTGCTTCTATAGCCATGCAAATTCTCATTGATGTAAAATTCATTCTTAAATATCGTTTTATCCAAATAACGGCTTGGAAATTTATAGTTATCACTATATTTTTTTTATCAGCTTAAGTTCTTGATTTATAAGTGTAATATCATACCCTTATTCATGTGAAGAGATAGCAGTTTGAATTCGTCTAAAAAGAGTTTATTATCGTTAAAATTCTACAATATAAATTATTAACAATAATAACATAACTAAAATAACTTAACAAATATACAAACCTAAAAAGAGAATCAAGAACAATGCTATTTCTTACGCCATTAAGTAATTTGACAATTATACAATTTACAATATGTCAATGTCAATAAAACTTAAACAGTCATACAACCTAAAACTTTAAATAACTAAAAATAACTAAGCCCTGCTGTTTCACTTAAAATAAACATAGGTTTACTTTTACATATATATATATATATATATATATATATATATATATATATATATATATATATATATATATATAAAGAAAAAAGAAGTACTTGTGACTCGTTTGGAAAAAATATATAACTGTTTTGGATGGGTTGGAGTCAATAAAAGGGCTTTTGGTTAACTATTTTTTTATATCTCGAGCTTTCAATTGTGTTTATAATTATTATCAAGAGCTGCTAAAAAAGACAAAATATCTTACAAGTTTGAACTAGAAAGAAAAAACAATTTTTGTTAACTTCGAAATAAAAATTAGGTTAGTAAATAAAAATTGCTGCTAATACATCTTAAAAAGTAATTAATATTAATTATTTTTAAGATGTATTAGCATATATGGCATTAGGATACATGGCTTCTGTTTAATACAAATACTGAAAAATCAGCTGCCGATTTCCAGGTTTGATTTTATATAAGCCCTAAAACCACGAGGCTGCCACCTCTGCTCTTCAAATCATTGTGAAGACTTTCTTCTCCTCCAAGGATGCTGTTGAGGACTTCATCCGTGACCCTGGACAAGAGGCTCTTAGCAGGTACTAGTTTCACGGGTCAGGAATCACTTGGAATATGCAGACAGCAGAGATTCATTCAGTTCTCCTGATGGGACCATCCAGGAGTTCTTACCCGCTACTGGTTTTAAATGGATAGTCCGAATTATACAAAAACGTGGATACAACGATTTTGCAATATGAAAATTTAAAATTTACCATTTTTCTGACATCATTAGTCAATATGGTTTTTTAAGTACAACACTCTGTATTTAAATCAACCAGTGATCCGAAAGCTAGTGGAAATTGGTTTAAAACGTGAATTTAATTCTAACGTAGAAAATTTTGAAGTTTGCGGTAAGATACTAACTTCAATATAATTACTATCTATAGAAGAAACAACTGATGCATATTTACAAGGCGCGGAATTTGATGACAAAACTAAAGAGTTTTTGCAGTACTTTGAAAATACCTATATTAGGTGTCGGGAATTGAGAAATGGCCAGGAGTACCAACAGCGTATAAGGCTTTCACTATTCACTTCAATTTTTATTTCAATGTGCCCATCTCACAATGTAGAATTTTCTTGATGGACTTTTTGCATAAGTTACTCTACAACACTTATATTACTTGCAATATTGTAAGTTTTTATTCACGTAGGTTATACCATTTTGAAATCCAGGCTTTGCTTATGATCGTGAGGTCAATCTTAGTTAAAGTATGTCCTCTTCACCACCACAAAGACAATCATAAGGATATCTATCTTCAGGGAGATCAAAGCATAACACAAAATTCAAACAAACATTTTATTTAAATAAATAAACCTGCCTCTACGTCACAGTAAATTCTGTAAAAAATAGTCCAAACAAAACACTTAAATTGCCCTGATGTCTTCGTTGAATGGCTGCTGAATGGAAAATTGCTGATAGTAGGTATGATATCAGGTCTCTTAATAGTTTAACACATGAACGAGTACTGTACCATGCTTTGGGATCGAGCCTGGTAAAATGGCAAAGTTAATCCCTCGGTGGAATGGATCTGGTGATGGACGAGCGCTGTACCATCTTTTTGATCCAGTCTGGTGGAATGGCAAAGCTAATCCCAGTATTTTTGTTCCATTATACGAGACCCAAGTTACTTAACACAGAGCAACGTTAATTCTCGGCACAGAAAACCACTTACGTGACCAAGCTCTATAAAAGATCTAAATTCCAGCGAATAAGGAACTTTCCATAGAGACAAGTAAATGTATATAAAAAAAAATGTTTAAGAAAAGGTTTTCAATTGAAACAAAAAAGGACTGCCAATTTTAACAAAAACTACGACATGAAACTAAATTTAAACAATCTGCAATATTTGAAATAATATCTAAACAGATAATATTATATGTTTAAATATTTTAATTGAAATATTCACATAAAAAGAAATATGACTTACTTAAAACATTTTACACATATTTCTTGGCTACAATAATTAATTCAATAATATTTTATGAAGCAAGCTTTTTAGTAAGTATTGAAAAACTTACCGGTAAAATGACAACCTGTAAAAAGCAAGCGATCACGATAGCGATCGCGATCCCGACCACGATGGCGATCTCAGTTTCTGTAGAAAGCGAAGCCATCGGACCGATAGCGACCTTCGACTTCAATAGTATAATACATATTTATAAATAATACAGTTGGAAATATAGCTTATAAAACGTGCGATTTACAAGAAGGAAAAGCATTACTAAAGTTTATTAAAAGGTATGTATGCTTTCTATTCCACTTACAAACTTACAAATGCAGATGTTTATGCAGTTTATTTTGCATAAAAAGAAGAGATGTTTGGGTAGATGACATTAATCTGAGGCACAAGCAACAAGGAGAATTTCATAACTTACACCAAGAATTTCGCAGCGATGGGAACCGTATTTTAGAATGAATTTTGAAAGTTGTGATGAAATTTTAGATCGGACAAAAAATCACCAAACACCAAACAAATTTTAGGGAACCAGTTGATGCTACACAACGATTTTATTTTTAATACGTACGTTCTTTTATTCTGGATGGGGCAGTTCGAACAATATATCATATTTTTTTACAATCTCAATAAGTTTTTCGATATACATATTTGTATTTGCATTAAGGCGATGTATTTGCAAACGTAAACTGCTGCGTTCTGAATGTAAAACTAATATTATATCACCGCGACTGCCATCGTGAACGCTATTGCGTAGTGATCGCTTAGGTTTTAGATCGGAAAGATCTTGTTGCTGGTTATAAGTTGGATATAATATAGCTAAATAAATGGTTGACGACGAAAAAGGTCTATTCTCTTCGGAACGAGATATTTAAACATTTGAAGTTACAAGAAATAGGGATATTGATAAGAAAATTAAATTTGAAGTTACAAGAAATAGGGATATTGATAAGAAAATTAAATTATGTATGAATATTCTATTAGTATTTCTCGTATTGGTAGTATTTTGTATTACATTTAGTGGGGTCATACTCCGATAATTTTTACATGTTTTATCTCCTTGTTTTCATATTTTAATAAGAGAGTTCATCTTCCAATCTTCCGGCAACTTTCCACCCTCTTCTCGGACGTGCATTAACTTGTCCCTGGGATTAAAATTACCAGTTTCGTTAATCTCCTACATGAAAAAACATATATATTATATATATATATATATATATATATATATATATATATATATATATATATTTATATATGTTACATTTCAAATTTCCGCGGGAGATATATGTGCTTTCTTCTGTAGTTTTCCGGGTTTGACTACGCGTTGAATAATTTTGGTTTATTATACTTACTTTAATAAAAATTCTCTAGTCGGTTGTATAATACGTCAAAAAGATGTTTCTCACATGAAAAGCAGTTTCATCCTTATCACTTAACACCCGTTCAAGAATTACTGTATGAAGATTATCCTAAAAGAATGGGGTTTTGCGATTGATTTTTAATGGAAAACACACAATTTTATTAATCATGTTTTGTTTACCGACGAAGCTATCTTTAACAGAAATGGCAATACGAGCCATCATACCACGCACATCTTGGCCATGCAAAAAAATCTCTCATCAACAAAGGTCTGTTAAAGTCAATATTTTGCAGGAATTGTGAATAATAACCTAATAGGCCAGTAGTTGAATGTGTTACCAGAGTACTTAGACGAGATCAATCTCGCTGTCAGGAAAAATGGCTGTGGTTTTTACAGGATAGCGCTCCAGCGCATTACCATAATGAAATAAGAGAATATCTTTTCGATCAGTATCCTAGACGTTAAATTGGAAGATGCACCTATTTCTTGGCTATCCAGACTAGTAGATCTTAACCCAATTGATTTTTCTTCTGGGGTTTTATGAAAGGGTACGTATACTCAGTACCAATTATGAACGAAGAACAACTAAGGAATAGAATCATGGAAGCTGCAAATGGATTTCGATAGAAGCCCATGATTTTCCAAAATATTCGATTTTCCTTTTTAAAACAGTGTCGAATGTGTATTCAACAAAATAGAGTTCATTTTGAACATTTGTAAAATCCACCACATATTTGTAAATGGTTAAGTAAGATTATAGAGACCTTGTAATAATATGAAAATTTATTTATATTTGAGTTTTTGTTAGGTACTCACAAATTTTGAAACATATTAAAAAAGAAGCCGCATCTCGATAAAAACTGGCTTATCGAAAACGTACTAAGAGGCAAAAAAGAGGTAATTTCACTGTTATTTTTTTTAAAGATATTCCTGTCATAAGAAAGCCACATGTCTATGTGATTTAATTTATGACCTAACTTTTTGTTACACCCTGTATAATTTGCTACTTCTGCAAAGAAGGGTAACATTTGTTAGACACGAAAATACAATAATTTCTTCAATATCGTCGTTAAGGAAAACAAAGTTTTCATCTTTTATTCTCTTAATATTTATTGTTTTTATAAACGCATATATCGCCTGTTCTACTTTTTGGTAAAGTTTTGGTAGAGTTTTTCTTCTGTTCTTATAAATACTGCTACGAGTATAGTGAATGTCTATGACTGTTAAAGTACTTAACTGGGCAGGATTTTCTCTTAAAACGGAATGCTCACTATCTGCCTATTTAGTTTTTTCAATTTTTTTTTTCATGGGTATGTTCTAGTTCACTATGCATAATCAAATTTTCGGCACCCACAGTAGAACAGTATAATTTTTGATTTACAAGAGCAAATCGCACATCTCCAACACACTTCACCACTTTTGAACTCTTTATTTATTGTAAATTTCTGGGATTCTACTATTAATACAGGTTTTCCACGCTTATTAAACTTTTAGAGCATTCCATAATGTTTTGCTTGCAATTAGTTATTACAAGTGAAAATAAATTTAAACCTTCTTAAACTGAAGTTGGTTTTCCCAGAAATTATTATAATTCCCTGCTCGGCGGCCAGTTGAGTGGAGTCAATACAGTATCGTAATTAGCATCGGTAAAAATAAAGGACAGGATTATCTTCTATAATTTTTTTTTATTTATAGTAACTGCTCGAGGACGAATTGAGGGCCGACTTTCTTCCCATATCGTTCTGATAAGTTTCGCAGATCTTTTTAGATTCTTTTTAGTTCTCCATATTTTGCTGATTCTCTATTTATTTAATCACATCTCACATTTTTTTTTAAATTATTTATACCTTCTAATAATTTTCTATGATTTGGTTTTTCGTAGTCTTGCAGTACTCTATAATTCTTCCGTGGTCAAGTAAGTCAACGAGTCAATTTTAAGAAGACATAACCCCTCAATAACTTTGACGGTTACACTCTTTTCGCACAATTCTTAAATATACTTTTTTTGAAAACGATTTTACCAGTGGAAGTCACAAATTTTAGTTAAAATGTAATTTTCATTACAATAAATCGTGGCTTAACCTTATATATACACAGATTTAATTTAGACATATTACAAGAAATCAGTTTCAGGACCCTATTAATTATATACAATTAATGTAATATACATAAGATGAATATTTATTATATTATTATTATAAAGTATAATAAATTTGTTAAAATCAAAGCCGGTTTTAAGAACTTCAGAGACTTGATATATTCGAGTAAAAATATAATCATAATCGAATAAAAATTAGTTTTTTTTGTGATTTAGCGATTGCTTTGACCCATAAATTCTTTTGACTTTCTAATACAGCATCATTAGCACTTATAAAAAATATAACCAATAACGTGTAATAACTAAAATATTAATTAGATGTACATTAGATGTCGATTCATCTAGGTTCTTGAGTTTAAAGTAATATTGTGTGACAGTACGGATGAAAGCTTTCCGTTGAGTTGTGCTTTGCGCCATGTAGATTATTTTATGAATTTCACATCCAAATAAACCTGATTATCTGCATTATTCAACGTGTTTTGTGTATGTATTATGGTTCTCTGTTAAAAATTGTCTAATGTTTATATTTTCGCATGTAAATCATACTTTCCACTTCCTAATTTAAAACCATCGACCATTATCACAGTATCTGTGTCCTTATTATGAAATTCTGATTCGAAAAAACTTATTAACTTATCATCATATCTTAAAATGGTGGTTTTTATGGATCGATATTTTTCACCCATATATTCAATTTCCTAGAAATATAAAGAAAAAAAACGACGAGAAATTTGGGATCAAGAGAAATTGCAGTCAAATTGAGTTGGTGTATGTTACATTTTTTTCTCCCTGAGCCCGTCTGATCAAAAAGATCTTCGTTATCACTGAAGATGAAGCTTATTGTGTTTGCTGCCCATTGTTGTCTCCTACACCCAGTTTAGAATTTTTGTACCCTGTAGAAGTTTGTACAGGTCTTTTGCTTCTTCTTCTTCTTTAGATGCAAATCCACTAATGGATGTTAGCGATCACATTTTCCATTAATTCTCTATTTCTTGCAATATGTATCAGAGATTGTATGTCGTTAATCCCTGTCCATTGCCTTATGTTTCGTAGCCAGGACATTTTCTTGCGTCCCATTCCTCTCTTGCCTTCAATTTTACCCTCGATTATAAGTTGGAGGAACTGGTATTTTTCATTTCGCATGATGTGACCTAGATACGCCGTTTTCCTTTTCTTGATGGTTTCGAAAAGTTGGCGTTCTTGGTTTATTCTTTTAAGGACATCTATATTTGTGATTTTCGCTGTCCATGGTATTTTTAGGATACGGCGATAGAGCCACATTTCGAAAGCTTCTAATCTGTTTATATCCCTCGTTTTGAGTGTCCAGCCCTCTACGCCATATAGCAGCACTGACCACACTTAGCACTTAGTAAACCTTAGTCTCAGTTGAAGATCGAACTCTGAACAAGTCAGTACCTTCTTGAATTTTACGAAAGCTTGTCGAGCTTGCTCAATGCGACATTTTACTTCCCTGTCCGATGCCCAGTCTTCAAAAAGCCACGATCCCAGGTATTTAAATTTACTCACTCTTTCAATGGACTTAGTATTCAGTGTTATGGTGGAGTTTTCAAGTGCATCCAAGTTTCTGGAGATGATCATAAATTTGGTTTTTTTGGTATTAATCTCTAATCCCATTCGCTTACTGTATTCTCCGATTATAGTGACAAGTTGTTGAAGATCGACTATGTTGTCACAAATTAAGACACCATCATCAGCATATCGTATGTTGTTGATCAGTACTCCATTCACTTTGATTCCCATCTTTGCATCCTCCAGAGACTCTTGAAATATGGCTTCCGAATAAATGTTAAATAAAAGAGGGGACAGCACACATCCCTGTCGAACGCCCCTTCTTATATGTATGGGTTTGGATATAGAATTGTCTATTTTTAACTGTGCCGTTTGATGCCAGTACAAGTTTTCAATGCATCTTATGTCTTTTTGGTCTATATCAACTTTCTTGAGGATCTGCATTAACTTGTGGTGTTGGACACGATCAAACGCTTTTTGGTAATCTAAAAAGCATAGGAACACATCCTTCTTCTGATCGTAACAATTTTGGACCAGCACCTGTGTTGCTACTATTGCTTCTCGTGTTCCTAAACCTTGCCTAAACCCGAACTGGGAGTCACTGATGTCCCATTCACATTTTTTGTATACTCTTTGATGTAGTATTTTTAAGAATATCTTTAAAGTGTGACTCATCAGGCTAATGAGTCTGTGATCCTCACATCTTTTTGCATTGACTTTCTTGGGCAGGGGAATAAAGGTAGAGCGTAACCACTGTTGAGGA
This sequence comes from Diabrotica undecimpunctata, assembly GCF_040954645.1. NCBI lineage: Eukaryota > Metazoa > Arthropoda > Insecta > Coleoptera > Chrysomelidae > Diabrotica > Diabrotica undecimpunctata. The sequence continues at coordinate 59,447,443 of NC_092812.1, forward strand.
TAGCAGCCAGTTTCATAAATTAAGTTAAATATTTTGTGTAGTGCTGAAATTCCCCTTTCATCCAGTAATTTGAGTATTTCTGACGGGATTTCATCTGGTCCAGGTGCCTTATTGTTTTTTGAATTGAATATTGTCTTTTGCTTGGTGTGTCCTAAATATACCAGGGTCTCCTCTTGGTTGACCACACAGTTTTTGTCTTTTACGATTCAGCGCCTCGCAATCGCATAATAAATGTTTTATATTTTCTAGTTTCTTATCACACAGTTTGCAGTTAAGGCCTTCATTGTAAATGCCTACTTTATTCAGATGCATGCGATACCCTGCAACTGGTCAACCTTACTGTTACTGCTCTCAGTTTGTTTCTGTCCATATGATGCAGTTCCTCTGTTCTTTTTCTACATGGTCCACCAATGAAGATTTTTCCATGTATTTGTTTTGGGATTCTCTCCCAATATCGCCCATAACTCTCCGATCCAGTCCTCTACATCCCTACGAACTGCAGCCTTTGGTTCCCAGAGTTACAGCTGGTTCGTCTGATTCGTTCGATCCTCTTTTGTAAGTTGATCTGCTTTTTCGTTGCCTTCGATGCCCTGATATCGTGATACTCAGACAAACTCAACCTTGTTCCGGTCTCCCAGTTTATTCAGTTCTTTGATGCACACCCACACGAACCTAGTCACTTCCTGGCACGCCAGTGCCTTCAGTGCCGCTTGACTGTTAGACGATATATAAATCAGCTCTTTTTCAAGAGCTCTCTCATTATTTTTTTTGCACATTGTAGTATCACATAAATCTACGCTTGAAAAGTGGCGCAGTTCCTCCCCAACGCAAGGCTTTCGCTAATTCTTGGATTATTGGAGTATATTCCTGTCCCCACACCCTTTGTAGTTTTGGTATGGCCCCATACATTCCTGTCTGGAATAGACATCCTATATGAAATTGTCATTTAATCTGGTTTCTCATTAAAAATGCCCTTTGCCACAGTCCTTGTGATACTCATATGAGATGAGTCCTTGATATGAGATATGAAGATATGAAAATCTTGACACAATAGTTTTGAAAAAAATAAATTAATAAGGAAAAAATAAAAGATGGTAAGGAAAAGTGGATGATCGAAACATGCATTGAAATAGAGGAATTTGAGAAAGAACATGATCATTACGTACATAAAATACGAATAAACGTACTTAATCGGTTAATTAACAATAACCCTATTAATAGCCCAATTGAAATAAAACAAGTATGGACTAAATATATTGAAGATTTTTTCATGGACAAAAGAACGAAACCATTACAAATTGATAGCGAGGAAGCTCCAACAATATTAAAATCTGAAGTCCAACATGATATAAACAAAAGGAAAATCTGGCAGAGCCCATGCTCTGAGGTTATTTACAGAAGCACTTGAAAACTGTACAAAAGGGATCAAGATGAATGGTGAAAATATAAATAACATTCGTTATGCCGACGATACAGTCATTATTGCTGAAAGTGAGAAAGATCTGCAGACGCTATTAAACACAATTTGTGATACAGGAAAACAGTTTGGTTTAGCAATAAACATAAAGAAAAGAAAAACTATGGTTAAAAAAAATGAAGATATTGAACAAGTGGACAAAATGAAGTACTTAGGAGTCTAGATTACTGAAGATCTAAATCCGAAATCAGAAATTCGATCAAGAATAAAGCAATCAAGAGCTGCCTCTTTGAAGATGAGGAAATTTCTGAGTAACCGAAGTCTCAATCTGCAAATCCGATATCGTATGATAAAATCTTATATCCACTCTATTCTTCTTACTGGTACTTACTTACTTTCCATGTCCGGAACACCAACAGCTTTAAATTTTGCATTTCCAATGGTTGGCCACATAGATGGCCCTGTCATTCGCTAAAAATAGGTCTTCTTCTGTGCAGATCTCTCTCATCTCTGTGCATGATAGTAGATGATGACTATTCTGAACCGAGGCACAGTCGCAGGTATCGTCCTCCTGGTATCCCCATTTCTTCAGGTTACTAGCACAACGTGAAACGCCAGTTCTTAGTCTGTTTAGCGCTTTCCATGTGTGATACGGCAAATTGTGTCCAGCGGCAATTTCCTCTGAGGCAAAATGTATTGTAGCTGACGCTTGCCATAGGTGTATTCGGCGCGTCTTTAGCTCTTCGGGAAGGGATCGTGATTTTTTCAGAAAGCTTTTCCGATATCTTAGTCTACTTGGCTGAACTTAGTGGTCATACAAGGTGTGTCTTCGATCCGTTTCCTGCTTCTTTCGTTCTATCTCTGACGTGACCTGTCTTCTGATAGCAGGTGGAGCGATTCCAACTATAGGGTAGACCTCTTCGATAGGTGTCGGTTTCAGACAACCAGATATTATACGAACAGTTTCATTTAACGCAACATCGACGTTTTTAGCGTGAGCAGAGTTTTCCCACACTGGTGCTCCAAACTCGGCGGCAGAAAAACATAATGCTAAGGCAGAAATACGGAGAGTGGGTAATTGTGCTCCCCATTTTGTATTTGTTAGTTTGCGGATGATATTATTTCTGGCGCTTACTATTTTCTTGACATCTTGACAGTGATATCGATAAGACAGAGTTCTATTCCAGACGTACGCCGAGGTATTTTGGAGTCTCATTGTGTTGCAGCATCTGACCACGACATTCCACCTCCAGTGTCCTTCGGGCATGCTTGTTTCTAAGGTGGAAAGCACACATCTGGGTTTTTGTAGGATGTAGGATTGGGTTTTAGATGGTTTTCGTCATAGTATAGTGCTAAGTCTTCTAGGGCATCTGTCAGTTTTATTTTGACTTCATTGAAGGTACTTCCCTGAGCTGCCACAGCTGTATCATCTGCGTAAATAAACTGTCTTGTTTGTTGGTTTTTGGGATGATCGTTGGTGTAAATGTTGTATAGCATGGGCGCGAAGACACTTACTTGTGGGAGTGCATTTTTTTGATCCCTCCACCGACTGTTCTTGGACTGGAGCGTTACGTAGAAACGTCTATTCTGAAGAAGACATTTCATAAACCTTGTTTGTCGAAAATCCTTTGTAATTTCGTAGAGTTTTACCAGCAGCCGTTGATGGTTAACTGTGCCATAGGCGGCAGTCAGGTCTATAATTGCTACTCCTGTTATTTCTTTCCGTTCTGTATGGTGCCGAAGCTTGGACTGTTAATGTTGACTTAATGACAAAGTTGGAAGCTATTGAGATGTGGCTCGTTAGAAGAATTTGGAAAATACCATGGATCGATCATATTATGAACGAAATGGTTTTGTGCGGAATGGGAAGAGACAGAGAACTTTTGACCACCATTAAAAGAATAAAGACAACATATTTGGGACGCATCCTTAGAAATGAGTGAAGATTCCAATAATAATCCAATATACAGAGTGTTGTATTAAAAAAAAACCAAAGTAACTAAAGATATCAGAAAAATGTTAAATCTGGCAACATCGCAAGCATAAAACTTTTTACATTCGATTTAAGCTCATCACGAACAATTTGATTAAAAATTTCTTATTAACCGATCTTTTTCCAATAACTTAAGCTTATTCAAAAAATTAAAAATATGACATTTAGCACCGAAAATATTGTACATAAATATTCATAACTTGTTTATGAATATTATGTCTTGTCCAATCATTTAATTAATTCTTTTGCGTTATTATGATTTATAGAATTAGTTTCCTCATTCGAAACTAGGCTTTAAACTTTAAATTATTTTAAATCTTCGAAAATTGCTTCGTAGCCACGAAATAATGTAGGTTATTGATAAAATAACTTGTTCCTTGCAATTAGAAAATCACACGAAGAATTTACGACTAAAACCGTTGGCTGTTTACCATTTTTTAACGATTTCATGATATGTAGAACTTTATATTGGTACATATCTCGCGGTATATCTTTATATGAACTACAAAATTGTATGTATTTGGTAAATAATAAAATTTGGACACTATATAAAATAGTATTATAATGAACTTATTTTCATATAATACAATTAATCCAATAAAAAAACGAATCCTTGAAAAAATTGAAGTTTTGTCGTGAAAATATGGATTTACATCAAAAGTATCAGTTTAAAATAAAGGCGCCATTGTTTAAACATTAATTTTATAGCAAAAATCACCGAAAATCACTATTTTAAATTTTTTTTTCAATACTTTTTTCTTAATTAGAAGTTTTCAGTTTTGTTTTATTGAACGGTTATGAAAAAACGATCCATTTGAGACCCTCTAAATTAAAGTTGGTTGAGAATTTATTTAAACAATTGCAAAAAACTGCAAAAATCTTCTAGGAGCAGTAAATATAAAAAATAGGCATAAATATTAACAGAAGTTACATAAAAATAAGTCTTCAAACACGCTTAAGGTACTCATAAAATTTTATTGAAAAATATTTATTTATTTAAAAGTCATTCCAATTGTTTATTAGACATTTGTTTATTTGATAATAAAAACGCGGTTATTTCCGTCACCTTAATAAATTATAAAATCTCATTTTGTTTCTTTTTATCTATATCTCAACATATGTAAGTTGAAATACCATTTTCAAAATTTATTTTATTTTTACATTTACAATAAAATACAACAAATAGTAAAAAGTAAAGCTCATGTACAATAAACATCAAAACAATAACAAAGAAACAATTAAACAGTAAAAATTTGTAGATTAAAACAGTATTTCAAATCACAAAAGTTAAAAAATATCACATATCTAGATTAATAATTAGATTCTTAAGTTGCCTTTTGAAAACATTAATGTTTGGGCAGAATGGATCCAATAGGAGGTCACTGCAAGAGCTCAGCATTCTCGACAAGGGAAAATGACGAGCATAATCAGTCCTATGAAAACGAATATAAAAGAGTATAGTGTGTTGAGTTTTATGTATTGTGTTTAAGTATAAATTGGCTAATAACGGGGGACAATTAATAACGTTGTTTAGAATTTTAAACAAAAATAACATATCAGCTCTCAACCTGCGGTTCTTCAATGTAGCAATGTTAAATTGAGACATTATTACAGAATAATCTATGAAATAATTTTCAGTATTTCTTATATGAATATGTGCTTTAAAAGCTAAAGATCTTAGAAACTTCTTCTGCAAGCTCTCCAATCCATTAATGTAGACTTGATGAAATGGGGACCAAACAACAGAGCAGTATTCAAGACCTGAGCGTACCAGAGAGCAATACAATAATTTGAATACAATAGGTGAGAGATCATGACTGTAACGATAAATAAAACTAAGATTACGAAATCCTGTTTCCTTAATTTTAAGAAAATGGCTTCTAAATGTCAATGAACAATCGAGTAATACACCCAAATCTCTAATCTCAGTAACTTAATCCAAGAGTCCATCATTAGGAACATATCTATTAGCTATTAGATTATTTAGATGACCAAATGAAATACAAAAACATTTAGTTGGATTTAAACTTAAACCATTTTGTTTTGACCATAAACATATATTATTTACACTATCTTGCAGGAGACCTCTATCCGATTTATCATGTATACAACGAAATAACTTAAGATCATCAGCAAATAGCAGGAAGTGTGAGTTTTTGATAGCCTTACCAATATCGTTAATGAACAAGTTAAAAAACAAGGGACCACAATGAGACTCTTGTGGGACACCAGATCAACAATGGAGTTCTTTTGAAATATAATTGTTAATACGAACTTGCTGTGTACGTCCCATCAGAAAACTTTTAATCCAATTAACAATGGGGTCACCAAAGCCAGATGCATAAAGTTTGTGGACGAAAAGGTTATGATTAACCTAGTCAAAGGCCTTTGAGAAATCAGTGTAAATGCTGTCGACCTGAATTTTATTCTCAAATGCATCCAACAAGCATTGATGGTAATTTATGTTTCTGCAAGCCCAGGTGAGATTTATCGATACCAATTTATCAAGAAGTTTCGGGATTGCTGATTGAATAGTTAAACCTCTATATTTGTTAATATACTCACGATTGCCAGATTTATAGAGAGGTGTAAGAAAACTATTTTTCCAATATTTTGGAAATACAGATGATGACAATAATAAATTGAAAATTTGTTGTAAAGGTTTACAAAGGGAAAAATACAGTTCTTAATAAGTGCTGCAGGTATACCATCAGGCCCTGAAGAATATGTAGTTTTTAAACTCATAATCCCCTTGAAAATACAGTCAGACTAAACTTCATAATCTGGAAATCCATACTATAGTCCAATTTAGAATTAGGTAAATTATGCTCACTATCATTAGATGTACCTGAAAACTAACTGCTATTACATCCCCACCTTTATTAAACATTACATTAGGATAAGCACTAGACCCACGTGTAGCACTAACATACCCCCAAATAGAGTGGAGATTACTTGAAAGATTTGCTTGAATATTCTCTAAATAGTTCTTATAACATACTGCTTGTAATGATTTACATCTTTCCCTTAACACCGAAATTTCCTTATATGAGTTTCCTGATGCTTTAAAATTCCTGTGAGCTATCTTTTTCTGTTGTTCCAAGGAATTGAGGCTAAATATTCATTTAAAACTTAATAATTACATTTTTTAAAATCATGATAGAAGACATGATATTTAAGAAACATATTTAAATCGGCTGCAAGTAACTGAATGATGTTGCGAAGTATTCAATAGAATATCGGTTGAAATTGAGACAACTGTATCTCTCTGAGTACAGAAAACTAGATCTAAAAATTTATTATTAAGGTTAGGAAAAGCATTTACTTGTGACATATTTTGAAAATTGTAGCAAGTACAAATAATTATTGCTGGAGAGTGATGCGGACACTGAACTGTAACACCATTATTAAGATTATCCCAGGATGCCTCAGAGTCATCACAAATACAGAATTCACAATCACTGAATCTATTCGCTAAGTCCAACATACAGGTGGAATGCTCCTCATATACTGACCCAGATGATCGTGGAGGAAAGTACACTGCACCAATGACTAACTTTTTTGTGCCACACATTACCTATGTAAAAACAAGTTCCACAGAGAATTATAACCCCTAAAGTTAAGTTTAAATAATGGCCTAATTTTGTTGTAAAGTTTTTCGTTAATAACTTTGCGAGAAATAAATATCATTCCTAAGAGATAATTAATACCAAAGCAATTTGACAGTAGAGTTCTTCTGAGTACCGTCACACGTTGGAATAGATGGTAACGAAAAGACAGATAGTCTAGCTAGGTCCGCAGTAACCAATACAGCTGCATCAGTGGAAAATCTAACGGTGCAGTTAGATTTAAAACCTTTGATCTAAAATCAAAATTACACGATGTTTGGTAAAGCCAATGGAATAGAAGCACTTCTAAATTGATACAATACATCAATAATTAAAATATATATTGTATACATTATTATGTAATTGATATTTTGTATATGCCTATGTATGTCTTTATCACTTTTTATATTTTTGTTAGGTATGCTAATAACCCTAATAAATTTGTCAACAACAATTCTTCTTTAGACAAATAAATACAAATCCTATTATTAGCTATACGCGGAGAGAACATTCTAGCTTTTAAAGATATAACTGATCCTAGTGAGACAACGTCGACTTTACACATGGAAATCCCCCGCTGACTCACCTGACAACATCATAAGGAATCAGATAGATTATATAGCAGTACCAACAAGATATAAAAACACGATAAAATCATCAAAAACGTACCCAGGTGCCGATGTTCCTACGGACCACAATCTGTTGGTATGCAGAATGGTCATGAGAGTAAAACGGTTCGAGAAAAGATCTAATTTAAACACAATTGATATTAAGAAACTCACTAACCCAAAAACCGAAATAAAAGTACGAGAACAACTAGGAAAGAAAATAAACGACATTAACGAGAACATGTCGGACATAATAGAGAGATGGGATAAATCGAGGGAAGCAATCCAAACAACATGCGCGACTCTATTAAAGCGTGACAGACGGAAGAAGAAAGAATGGATGTCTGATGAGATAATGGATATGATGGATGAAAGACGTAAATTCAAGAATAAAAATGAAGAAAAATACCAGCAGATCCACAAAATCATAAGAACGAAAATTCGAGAAGCCAAAGAAAAATGGTTTTCCAACGAATGCAGGGAAATAGAACAATACGAACGAAAATACGACAGTTACAATATGCACAAAAAAATAAAATCAATGACAAACAAGAGGAAATTCAATAAGTCACCCAACAGCATAAAAGATGGCGATGGCAATCTTATCTCGGAGCCATCAACGATCTTAGAAACATGGAAATCATACATAGAAAAATTATTTGCATCTGACAGGACTGATGATCACCTATATGGAGAAGGAGAAACAGGACCTTCAATCCTTAAATCGGAGATAGAAGATGCCATTGCAGCACTAAAAAACAATAAGTCAGCAGGTCCGGACAATGTACCCTGCGAAATATTAAAGATCCTATATAAATCAGACAAACAGTTCCTTGATAATCTAGTTGAACTTTTTAACAACATATATAATAGCGGTAAAATCCCGGAGAACTGGCTGCAGTCAACATTTATTACAATCCCGAAGAAACCAAATGTCCAGATCTGTGATGACTACCGGCTTATAAGCTTGATTAATCATGTCACTAAAGCGTTCACTAAGATCATTCATAGAAGAATATATGATAAATGTGAGTCAAATATTGATAGATCGCAGTTTGGCTTTCGGAAAGCACTTGGAACTAGAGAAGCAATTTTCGCTCTCCAGATGCTTATACAGCGGTGTAGAGACGTTGATAAGGACGTGTATTTGTGCTTTGTGGATTTTAGAAAAGCATTTGACAATGTCAATCATGAACAATTGATAGATATTCTGCGAAAGACAGGTATTGACGACAAGGACATTCGAATTGTGGCAAACCTATTCTGGGGTCAAACAGCAAGAGCAAAAATTGGCAACGAACTCACTAAAAGTGTGCAGATCAAAAGAGGTGTCCGTCAGGGTTGTATATTATACCCACTCCTATTCAATATTTATTCCGAAGAAATATTTAATAAATGTATGGAAAATGCAAATGAGGGCATAAAAATAAACGGCGAGTTAACGAACAATATAAGATATGCCGACGACACGGTGATCCTTGCCAGTACCATAGACGAATTACAGCAGGTAATGGAAAGAGTTTATTCAGTTAGTGAGGAATACGGCCTGAGCCTCAACTTCAAGAAGACAAAGTGGATGCTGATAAGCAGGAAGCAACAGCCTGCCCGACAGTTACGGATAAGTAACATACTAATTGACCATGTAGAATCTTATGTGTACCTTGGCACCAACGTAAATGCAAAATGGGAACCGGCCACAGAAATTAAGGCGAGAATAGAACGAGCTAGAGCAGCATTTAGCAATATGAAAAAGCTCCTCATAAGCAGGGATTTGTCTCTTCCCCTAAAACTACGTCTAGTTAAATGCTACATTTTTCCGATCTTACTGTATGGTGTGGAGGCCTGGACGCTGACGGAGACGCTCACGAGAAAACTAGAAGCATTCGAAATGTGGGTGTACCGACGCATTCTTCGTATATCCTGGATCGAACATGTCACCAACACAGAGGTAATCCAAAGAATCGGAAAGGAGAAAGAAATCGTAAATACAATTAAACAAAGAAAGCTTGAATATCTAGGCCACATATTGAGACACGATAAGTACCGTCTACTGCAATTGATTGTCCAGGGAAAAATAGACAGTAAGCGAGAGCCAGGCAGGAGAAGACACTCGTGGCTCCAAAATCTGAGGAAGTGGTTCGGGCTCACATCGGTCGAACTATTCAGAAGCGCCGCAAATAAGATCAGAATTGCCATGTTAATAGCCAACGTTCGCAACGGACAGGGCACTTGAAGAAGAAGAAGTGAGACAAGGTAATCTTCTAATTTTACATTTTCTAATGAACTGAATACAATAGCTTGCTTTCTAGATGGAAAATTAAGAGTACTGGTTACCGATGAATACGTTTTTTGAGGTTTTGGTGGTGAAATTGAGCCTATTAGTATTTAAATAAACTTTGAAACTAGTCATTAGATCTGAATGCGGTCCTGTATCAAAACTATAACAAGGCAGGTGTAAAAACAAAAAAGATAAGAAATTCTTGTTTGTATTTGAAATATTCGGTGGTTCTACTTTTAGAGCCTCTTACAGAGCCTCTGATGTAACTCCTACTCACGAACTTCACCAACTCACTCTTGTAATTTTTCAACGGGTATATTTAGCTCAAAATTCATTTAACTTAAGAGCTGATATTTTTCTACTATACTGGTTAATTTCCAGGTCAGGAATCCTAAGGTAATCTTGTTTTAACACTATTATTTAAACATGTCACTGTAACATTTTTAAAACAATTGCAATATATATTTGAAATATTCTAAAACTTGGATCAGTTGTTTAAGATGAAAAAGCTTTAGTTTCTCATTTATTTAGTTGATGTTTACTAAATGGTTACATTTGTTATAATGCTTACATTTTGTACACTTTCTAAACTTCTAAACTCACTGTTATTAAACTGCAGTTTTTAAAAACAATAAATATCTATCTATCTATTATTTAAATATATACGTCATTCAAATAATACATTTTTATATTGTTACTGTACATTAGTGTATAAACTACTCCACTCTCTCCTACTAAGAATCCAGTTTTCACTGCGCGTTGACGATTATCGTATCCTTTTTGTCCAGTATGAGATAATAATTGTAATTTCTATGTAACATGCGCAATTTTGCGTATTCATTAGGATATCAACGTCTAATGTTTTTCTTGTCACGTTTAGTCACAATTTCAGACAATTTCCATATGGGTAATTTCATTTTTTTAGATTAAATTATTTAGTGCAATATCTTCAACGTTTTATTGGTACATCCTGCAAGTGTATATCTAGGATAATGAATTACAACCTCGATAATTTCTACATTCCACCCAGCGGTAACATACGCATTGAATGGACCAAAATTATGACCACCAAGATTTATAGATAGACAGCGTGCAAAAAGTAATTAAAAGGATAAAATAAAATAGTGAATTATTTACAGAATTCTTAAGCACACTAGAAAAAAGAATGAAAACAACATTTGTTGCTAAGGGGCCGTTCAAGTCTTACGTAAGCAGATTTATTACAATTATTTACCCCCCAACCCCCTTGACAACAAAAGTAAACAAAGCTCTTACCCGCCTGCCATGTTACATAAACATTGTTATATGCATTTTTCTTTTAATGTATTCTTTTTTTTTCGATGCCATTAGTTATTTGCTGCTCAGTGTTGTATGTTTGCTCACTTTCATCCGATTTTGGAATGCCTATGGTATTCCCATCGAGCCATTCAATATCGTGGTGCTCTACATTTTGAATAATGCACATCAGTTCATTAGCACGACGAGCAGCGACTTCTTAGTGGCCTAACTTTCATATCAGTGTGCGTGTTAATTTTTTTATGAATTTTCTCGATGTGAAGATTTAGTGACTTGACGGAAGCATGAAATTGACAACACGTTTTGCATATTCGACTTATAGCTTCAATTTTACCGTCGGATAAAAATAATTTTAGGGCATTTGCAGGAAATCTTTGAGTAAAGCATTTAAGCGTAGAGCTCAATTGACTGGAAGATTGAGAAATTGCCCTCTATCATGCAAAACCAAGTCATCAACTATTTGTTTTACTGGTGGTAGAAAAAACCTGTTGTCTAGTAATCTAAATAGGCCAATTTTTGGACGACAGCATTCTGATTCTATATATCTATATTTTTATACATATAAATACATATATTTAACCCTCTAACAGTCAAAACTCTCAACGTGAAAAAAATGAATGGCATTTTTTTTCTAAATTAGCGTGTAAAATCCCAAAAAAAATCATCCAGAGGTGGCTTGCTCGTTTCCAGATATGTCAGGTAGACAAAAGACAAAACAGTGCCTCAGGACACGCATGACAGTTTAGGCCGAATATAAGAGCACGTATACAAGACAAGAGTAAGGTAGAATTATCAATAAAAAATGTTGTTTATTAAGGGATAACAGAATAATATAATAAATGGATGAAGATAAATGACAAAAGATAAATAAAATGAATTATATTTTAGTGTGGTAATCGAAAAAACAGTTTTTGGCGTTGGAACAGCATAAATGGAGATCGCATTTTGGGCAAACACATTGCGTTTGTGACTTCTTGCACAATTTGTACCATCTCTTTCCACCTTCTTTGCCGAGCCAGATTGGGAAATGGTCTTGACCGTCGTAATGCACTTCAGGAAGTGGATGTTTCGACTTTTGACCAACGCTCGAGCTGCCTGACTGTAGATCTATGGAAGTTGATGGTCGCGATGTTGATGGTTTTGGACGATCAACGGGCCGTTTTTCTTGCTAGGCTACCAGAGAAGCGACAACTGCTTCACGAAATTGTGGTAATTGCAATACCCGTTCTTTGGCCGAGACATTAATTCAGTCGTTGACCTTTTCCGCGTGGATCTGTTTATGCAGTATGTATGCATTAGTTACGGCCATGTCAATGAAATGGTAAAACAATCGGGTGATTGAATCGTGTGATTTTGCTCTAATATGATACCGACCCATAAGTCCGTCGATCAAATCCACGCCGCCCATGTGACTATTATATTCTCTTATCATTTGGGGACAAAACAAATATGCTTTAGCCTTTCGGTCGTAGCGAGTTGCTTTCGCTGGATGTTTGGTTGGATCTTCGTAGGATCTGGCGAATGGTTCAATACCAACGTACGTTGATGCCAATCGCACTGACTTGTTATCTTTCCATGAGACAGTATTGATGTCCACACCAAATGCAGAGCCTACAAATTCACATGAATAGCCACGTAGCTCATCTTTTATATCTTTATCGACCGGAAGCTTGCAATTTGGAATACGAGAAAGTCGTATGGTGCCCAAACTATATATTCCTCGAAGCTCGCAATAATACCAACAAAGGCAACTATGTATAAAAATGATCGAAATACAAGATATGATGAACTAAGTCTGGAATTGTTTGTGACAATCGCACAACAACGTTCGATGTGGCTCCAAGATCAGGCTGGCCCGGTAGGATCACATTGTCGCCAGCACCGTTATAAACCTCAAACCGATAAGCGAATCCACTCGTATCACATAAAACAAATAGCTTGATACCCCACTTGTGTGGTTTATTTGGCATGTATTGGCACAAATGATGTTTTGTTTTGGTGCTGCACATCTGTTCGTCGATGCACAATCGAACGGAATCAAATCGAGTGTTTAGAATGTCAACCAATGTTCGAATGCGGAACAACGCATCGTAGCCGGGTTCGCCTTTCTTGACTCGAGTGCTTTCATCACGAAAGGATAAATGTTGTTTTATCGCCATGAATTTTCCTTTGGGCATTGTCTTTGCTATTGCTTGAAACGCGTTTTGGTCCCAATAGATTTCCAAATTGGGATAACGGTAAACACTCATGTAAATAAGAATGCCAATATATCTAAAAATATCTTCACTGATAGTAGTGAATTTTGTGTTCATATCGGCTTGTCGAGCTGCTCGATTTGTTTCAAATGCAATCAAGTCAACCAATTCCTTAGTGAAAAAATACCGAAATAGTTGCATCGGTGTCTCGAGCTCTTTTATGGACGATGGTACGCTTGATTTACCCCGGAAGGCTACTTGATTGACATGCAAACGCATTGATTGTTTTCGCCATACGATTTTGGAAAACTCCGAATTTTAAGCTATTGATTCAATACCTGCGAAAAAGTTATCATACCAGTTTAGGAAACTCATCAAACTCTTATGTCAAAACAATTCATACCTGCACCAGTGAAACCTCCATCAGAAGGCACAATTGATGGACCAGCAATTTCGATTTCGGGCAATGGAGAACGAGGTCGTTTGAGTTTCTTGAAACGCGGTGTTAAAGTTGATGGCTCGTCGTATTGATCTTTTTCTTCTGCTGTAACAACTTTTTCGTGCGAAACATTCTGTCCAGGAAGTAATGTTGACGAAGCTGATGGAAGTGCTTAGTCGACTGCAGTCAAGTTCAATGAAAAGTCGGCCGCTTGATTGACGAAATCAGATTCGTCTTCATCTATTTGCCGAACCACCTGTGAAATATACTGTTCATCCTCAGGGGATATTTCATCAAGCACAAAATCTGGATCGTTCACATCATCGTCGCTACTGAAATCAGTTTCCACATCTGATTCGACCGATTATATAAATGCCCATTGTTCCTATTAGCTCATTTCGCTGATCTTTACTTTATTTCGGCTTCGAAAATCCATTTTCTGCCACAATAGAACTGTAAACAGTGACACAATTAGGCAACTGAACACAATAGAAAGAGGACACTAATCTCAATCTGAACTGTCAAAGTGCTCTGAGGCACGCTTTTCTTTGTCTGTTTTTACACAACTTCATAATTTTATTTTTCACTTCCACTTATATCATATTAAAAGAATGAATTCTTTCCTTTTCAACGGTATAAATCACGACGAGATTCAATACGAAAAACTATATAATTTTTTTTTGTAAATTGGACTGTAGCAAGAAATAATTTTTCGATCTTAATACTACAAAACTTCTCACTAAACTGTTCCGGCAAACGAAACGGTAAAATGATCTTGCTTATGAACCAAGATAACAATGAAGTACACAGTATTACTGTCTGTAGGCACTGTTCGCAGTTTTGGGAATAAATATTATTGCGTGTATAATTGACTTTTGTCATGCGTGCCTCGAGGCACTCTTAACTGGTAGAGGGTTAATTTAGATGTATTTTATAGCGAATTCTAAACATTACCTTTTTAGTGCTTTGTATCACTCAAATACAAGACTATTATCATGAACTGCGTTGATAAAAAAATTTACCAAACTATTTTTAACGAACTCGTATTATTGGTATTGGTATTATAAGAACGCTTTTGGAAGTCAGTGTTTAGAAAAATATTAATTGGTCAAGACGTAGTAGAATCGTTATGAAGTCACGATATAGTGAAATAAAAAACTAGTAGTTAATTACATGACAAATGATCATTTATCAAACACATGTGTATATAAAAGTAGTAAATAACTAATCACAAAAAAATTACGTCAAACTATCACTTCAAATCTAGTTCCATTTTAATATTTTGTATACGTAATTAAATTAGACAGGTTTTTATTTAGTATACCTTGGAGCATTAAAATTCGTTAAAAATTCTTATAAAAGTGGTATTTTAATTCTTTCAGACTATCTTTCGGTTTTACAAAACTTAAAAAAATATTATGCTTCCCAAAACATTTAGTAACCTTTATACATGTGTAATGTTTGTTTCTTCTATCAGCAAATTTTACAACTAGCAAAAAGGACAATTTTATTATTTTTTTTTTGTTTAATTAATGGTTTTGGATAACTTGATCCATTCAGCCACGATAATGTATTTGACTACTTGAATTTGTTAATGATGTATTGACCTATTGCATTTGTTAACAAAATATAGTACTTCGCATAGAGGTAGATTAAAAATATAATGTAAACGTCAGTAACACAAGAATCAGTAGATTGATAAAAAAACCATACATTCATTCGTTTCATTCAGTGCCCTAACCAACTTAAAGGAAATATTTAGAACCAACAACGGATAACATAATGTAGGAATACTTTTCACGCTAAGGTGCCTTTCATAGCGACTTTATTACAACACAAGACAGGCAACGGCTAGGAGGTAACTATATAACATAAGGATAGACAGAGGGAACAAAGCTAGATTTATACATTCACATTACACATTCCATCCTAAATTAACTTTATTATTAGTTGTACAATATTAAAATAAAATTACATTATCTACAAAAAGAAACTACTGCTTTTGAAGCTTTTAACTAATATTAAAATGACGTCTCTTATGGCAGCAATAAAAATTAATAATGACAAGACAAGATTCAGTGTCAAAAGCTAAATAAGACTTTAAATATTTTGACAGAGGCGTAACAAAGTAACTAAAAGCGTATCTTGAGAAATGCTCTACTAAAAGGGTTAAATAGTTTTTTGTTGATCGAAATCCTCCAAAACCACCAATGGTATCGATAGAAACAATTTTAAATGGATATGTCGTTAGTCCTAACTGCGACATTAAATCGTATTTAAATTTCCTTTTTGATTTGTTTTTATTGAGATATCACAATTATCACACATTTTCTTAATGTTAGTAGTGATATTGTTGGCTGTATAAAATGGTGACAGTAAGTATCGTGGATATTTTTTATTGGCTTTACTTAAATCTTTTGATAAAATAATTTTTCAAAAGTTGTATTACGATTAAAGCACAGACAGTCCCGTCTATTTATTTAGATGCATCTGTGTATATAACTGTTGCACCTCTGTATCAGTTCAAAACAAATCTAAGAATATTTTTGCTGATTTTATTGTTTTCACTGTATGTGGGTATTATTACTTCAGTTTTATGGAAGAGATCAAAATAGTCTAAGGTTTTGTCTACTGTCGTCAATTCTTTTGATCGTTTGAGAAAAGATAATTATTGTTCTGTATAGCAGTGCACAAAGGCGAATATGGCTTTTTTTAATCCAATATTTGTGAGTGAGATCTGATTCGTTAACCTGACGTATACCGGAAAATAATTTGGAATTCATTGAGTGGGCTTGGAGTACCCATTTTTCGCTTAATAAATTCTTCTAATCCCAAGAAGGGGCTCAGAACCTTTAACATGTAGTGTTTGTATAGGGGTAGGCCTCATAGCACCTAAACAGACCTTCAAGGCAGACTTTTGAGTGTCCATACACAAGCCCATGGGACATTTTTAACACCTACGTGACAATGTGACCCACCGGTGGGTCAATAGCCGTGCGCGCCCACCCGTGGGTCACGGTCTAGTGCATATCTTATTTAACCTAAAATTGTACAGTTTATTCTGGAGAATATATTACTGCAGTGACGGCTGCAGGAATGATATATATGTCTAAATTCACCGTGGTTTTCGGAAAGGAATTGTGTAAGCACTAAAAACACTTGAAGTCTAAAAAAGTATATTTTAAGTATCAAAATGATTTAAAAACTTAACTTAAACATTAGGACGTCTTGTTTTTCTCTCCAAAAGCAATGATGAACAATTCTTCTAATATTATCGATACAGATTACTTAGCCTATTCGTGGATTTTCTTAAAACACGGAATACATAATGCCGGCTGCCCATTGCAGTCTTCGCAAAATGTAAGTATCTTACTTGCTTTTGCCGATGCCACTTTCCTACCTTTCTCATCTTTAAGTGTTTTGTAGCAATTAGAACATCGTTTTTTGCTTTTTCTCGCATTTCCTTCATATTTCCCTAGCCTATGGCTACTTCTACTTCGTTTTCTCGGACTCCTATTACACGGAACATCATGCACCTAATAGAGGCGCATTTTTGGTAGCTGATTAGTCCCCATTATTAGAAGATAGCTATAAATTTTTTCATTTCTGCTCTGTTAGTATCTGTCCAAGTTTTCAACAGAGATCGTGGTCACAGTGGCTTCGATTGAATGATCTGATATGCGTATCTGTTTCCTCTACTATGATGTCAATGATTGGATTAGTAATAAACTGATTGTAGATAGTAAGGTTGAGATAAATCTAAACTGTTAACTTTCAAACCGGTTTGTCCGAAGAACTGAAAATTTAGAGGTAAGTCTGTAAATGGTCCCCATTTGACAGAATTTACTGTTTCTTGTACGTCTGCATCGCTTGCCAAACTGTTGTCACTAGAGTCATCGTCAGAACTGTTATTATCAGAAATAGTATTTTTTATCACATTCTAATCATCTGAAGGCCTATAGGACTCTTCAGAATCCTTAAACGGGTCGGATTCTGAGGATGATAGATGTTGAAATCTTTCTTGTAGTTCAGAAGTAGAGGGACGTGAATTTTCCGGAGATGCTGCTGGCGGATTTAGATATTCCGGTGATGCTGCAGTTGGACTTAAATTGTCTGTGAATGTTGCAGGTGGGCTAAGATTTCTCGGGGATGCTGAAGACGGACTTAAATTTCCAGAGATGCAGCAGTCGTCGGACTGTGATTTTCTGGGGATGCTGCAGACGAACTTAGATCTTCCAGGGATGCTGCTTCTTGAACAATTTGTCGATGTGCTTTCTTCTGGCCAAGAGCCATTATTCTACGTGATCTGGAACTCATTCTCACAGGTTTGCTACTCGGATCCGCTATTTAACGATTATCTGAAATAAAATAATCTTATGTATTTACCACATACGTACCTATAATTGCGTCACAACGACTGTGAGGAAAAATTTTAACTCAGAGACGTTGTGACCCACCGGTGGGTCATACACAAAAACACCCAAAACTTAAAAAAAACACAATATGTTGATATAGGAATAACATTTATTTACATTACAATAAACAAATATAGCGAAAAAAAGTTTAAAAAATGTTACAGTTTTATGGATTTATGGATGGATACATATAATGGATAATCAATACTCAATCAATTCTCCCCCCCCCCATTCAAGGGAAGGAGGGCAATTTTGGCCAAACATATTTGTACGGCATTTTTAACCTGCGAGCTAGTGCCGTACAAAAATATTGGTACCAATAGCAGGGACAATCGTTATTTAGATTACTTTTTTTTGCAGTGCCGTAGATATCAGCTGGTACAGGGATGAGAAATCTAAGGCGCAACCCTTGATTTTAACCCTCATTCATTGAGGTCATTGAAAAATGTACGGCATCAATTCCAAATAATTACTTGATGCGTAAAAGAGTTTTTGGCAACTATGTCGTCTAAGAGTTATGGATCTTGCAAATGTTTATAAACCGTTATCTGTATTTGGGAATAGAATTGTTGTTTTTTCGGTAAGATAATTATTTTTTGTACGGTAGTCACTTTTTTGACAAAATATAACTAAAAACTATTAAAATAATTTATAGCCGGTTATAATAAACGGTACAAATTAAAAATTTGAAAAAAAAAAAACAAAAATTTGAAAATTGAACATGGTTTTAAAGTACCCTGTGGTGTATGTTATGTTATATTTTAAATACTGTGGTTGTTATTAGTTATTTAGAAGTAGACAACTGAAAAAAAAACAATGCCGTACATTTTTAACTGATGGATTTTGCACAGCTGATATAGGTAGTTTATTGAAATGTTAGGGCTTACATATTTTAGGGCTTCGCGTGCATTTGTTAGAGGACGCATATTCTTTTAAGATATTGGAAGGGTACGTATAAGCTTAAGTTCAAGTTTGTGGGGTCACCTCCTTGTCCCGCGGCCGCCATATTAAAAAAAAAGGGTGCAAAGGGTTTTCGCGCCGTATCTTCTAAACTAGCAGCCCTACAAAATATTATATTCAATATTATTTGTAGCAAATTAAATTGCCTACAACTTTATTCTTATTACTTTTGATCATAAAAGGGAAAATAAATAAGTTATAAACAAAAATAACTAAATATTTTGGAACAAATTTTCTTTTGGACCTTATAACTGTCTTTGTGATTATTTTACAAAAAAATTATATCAAAGGAATATTATAGAGGGATTTTTAAAGCTTTTTAAAAAATTGTCGCTACAAATTTGTTTAATTTAATATAAGGGATGCAAAGGATTTTCTCGTAAACTAGCAAACCTAAAGAAAAATTTATAAGACATTATTTGTAGCAAATTAAATGGTCTACAACTTTATTTTTATTACTTTTTAGTGTAAAATGAACGATAAAAAAGTTAATTAAAAAAAGTTAATTAAAGTAAGTTAGAAACTAATTTTACGATACAAATGAACAATAAAAAAGTTAATTAAAGTAAGTTAAAAACTAATTTTACGATACAATGACATTAGAGTAATATTATAGGTTTTTACATTTAGAATAATTTTCACTACATATAATTTCATTAATTTTTCTGGGTTTTGCGCTCCCAAGTTGAACGGGTTCTGGATTACTACGATAAAAACGAACCATTAGACGTAGTTTTCTATTATATATTTTTTTATTCAAGCATTTTAAATCAATTTATCATTTTCTTAACATTATTCGTATGTTATTATTAATTTATTATCGACCCTTTCCGTCACCACAAAATTTATTATCATTAATTATCTAATATAAATTTCTTGGTAATGAAAAGAACAAAACAAATTTAACAGACCTTGTCAAAACTTCTCTTCAATTTAGGCACTTGGCAACCTGAAAAATAATAATTTTCATGTAACTTTTCCAGCCTCGAAAGTGTGGATTTTCGCTTTTTTGAGATTTTAAATTGTTATAACTTGAAAACTACCAACTTTATAGAAAAATGTTACAATACTGTTTTGTTTAAAATGACCCAAGAAACCTAAAAAAATGTTTCTCTGAGCAAAAACCGGTTTTTTTGAAATTTGTTTAAAAAAATTGTTTAAACAATTTCTGCCTAAAAATTTTGCCTGACACCCTTCTGATTTGTTTAAAGGGGACTGGACAAATGGGGGTTAAATGCCCAATTTGTTGATAAATAGAATGTGGTCTCAATGACCCTTGTGGACTGTAATTATTCACCAACGCATTTGTTTAATATCACATCCCATAAAGAGGTGGTAAAAAGTTTATCTAATTCTTTAAGTAAGATTAAACTAATAGATGAGTTGATTAAGTGCAGGTTTAATTATCCCAAAACAACAAACATACAAAATTAAAACAATTAAACTAAAAAAGAAAACCTACTAAATTTAGGAATACTGCTAACTTGATTATCAGATAAATTGAGAGTCTATGGATGTAAAACTCTTAAAAATGTTTATTAAAAAGTTCTGTTATATCTATCAGCCCTATTGTACACCACGATGGCTGGTGATCACTGGCTATTCCTCGAACTCGAAGCAAATTTGCTGTGGTCTACAAATTTGGGCCACAGCTCACTAGCCTTCTACACGAATCAGCAATCCCCTTAGCCCTTTTATAATTTAGTGGTGTCCTCGTTAAACAAATAGACCCCAATGATCTATGCTAAATTATACACTTAGGTGACGTTTTTCTAACTCACTCCTATATAAATCACAAGGAGTTAAGGTACAAATATTTTAACAAACACTTATTCAAATGAAATTACAAACTTTTTGCATGTGGTTGACAAAGTTTGCAACACACGTGTGTACAACTCAAACTGAGCCAAGACTGAATATTTTAAGGACGGACGAAAACTCCCTGGACGTCTCTCCAGGTTCTACTGATAAACGTGGACATGGTGTATCTTATTTAATATCTAATATTTAATTTGAACTTTAAAATCACGCGCTTTCCGGACAGGGACATTTTTGAACAGAGCCAAGAACCTTAATCAGAAACATGGTTTGTACGGGAGCGGCTTCACAACCTGGACTATAATAGTTTTAAAGCTATTTAAAACGAATTTCGTGTAGGGTAAAAGTTACAGTGATTGGCCACTTAAGCATTGGCGTTTGATAAATGCGTAAGGCATTAATTTGTATTAAAAACCATATATTTAAATAGTACACTAAATACTAGACTAAAGTATCCTCTTTATGACTCCGTATGTCATTTATTGTTTAAAAATGTTTAATATTTATAAAAAAAAGTTTAAAAAAAAAGATTTTATAGTGATTGGCCTAATTTTGATAATAATTGGCATAGTAAGTAGATAGTAATGGGCCACCAGTAAGAGGCTAAGTTATCCTAGGTACATATTTTTCTTATTTATGTATCCTACCTGCGTTATTTTAATTTTAGTTAAAAAACTAAAAAACCATTAAAAATTATATATAATTTTAGTGATCAAAGACGAATTTGGTTTCAAAAATTTTTAATAAATGCTAGAAATTACAAACCAATTACAATGTTATCTTGTCAAAACAAACGTTACACAAAAAGTTCTCAATTTCGGAGGATTTCATCTTATTTTTGGAAATACATTTTATATGGTATGTGCTGGAACAATTTGAGCATTTTACTCCATATTGACTACATGTTATTAACAGTGTATATAGTTTTGTTCTTAAATGGATTAGGAGCAGATGGTTTAATAATAACCATATTCGTGTTAATGATTCCATCTTGACTGTTGTCACTAAACAGTTTTCTTTTTGTTTTTTTCTGGCACAACAGTAAGATAACTTTCGATGTTTTTAGGGTTATCTTGGAAGTCCCATATTTGGCAAGATTTCCGTTACGTTGAGTAAAGCATCACCATCGTCTGCGTGTACTATTTTAGATACTTCCTTGGTTGCACAGCTATTAACACTTACATTTGAAGAATATTTCATATTGGGATCATTGTTTCCTATATCACCTGCTGTGCTTGTTACGGCTTCTGGATCTGTATTATTTTTAAAAACAAATTTAAATGTTTGGTGATTTTTCTGTATAATTATGTTTATACTTTCTTTTTGTTGCTGCTTTTTTTATTCATTTGTTTTCCTTTTAGTTCTTTTTTGTTCAACCTTTCAGTCTTACGTTTCTCCTTTTTTATCTCCAGTTCTTTTTTTATAACCACTTTTTCTTTAACTGCCTTTTTCCTAACGGAAGAAGTCAGAACAAATGGTAGTTTCTCCGTCTCTCTTTTTACTTTCCTTTCAGGAATTTTCGGCCAAATACCATAATTGCTGATTGATGAAGATGACTTATTTAAAAAGACGTGTTCAGAGGCGAGCGATGAAGTGCTAGGCATTTGGTTGTCGAAGCTAGTTTTTTCTTCTATTAGAATAGGAATATTTTTAATGTCAAACAATTGCTCATTTACGATCATTTCCGAAGTATGCTTAATAAAATCCTCCTTTTTTTCATCCTGTAAATTTCCGATTTCAAGAGTTCATTCTGGCTCACAGATTTCAGATGGGATCATCCCATGGTATTGGTCCGTTCCTCCTTGCTGCTCTGTATCTTCGCATTTATCCATATCTTCCAGTTGATCAGTATTCACGGATGGACTTACCTTCAAAAATTCTTTATAAACATAATACAACGTCAAAAAA
The DNA here is from genome assembly GCF_040954645.1 of Diabrotica undecimpunctata. Taxonomy (NCBI): domain Eukaryota; kingdom Metazoa; phylum Arthropoda; class Insecta; order Coleoptera; family Chrysomelidae; genus Diabrotica; species Diabrotica undecimpunctata. Next base: position 59,470,378 of record NC_092812.1, read on the forward strand.
TTGGAATTATGTGCATCACTTTCAACAAAGTTTTTAAGCCTTTCCATTTTTTCCTCTCCAACAATCTTTTTAAATGTTTTGAATGTAATTTTACTTACTTCCGTGTCTCTATCTTGTTCTTTTGTCTTAATAGTGCATTTGGAATAATCAATTGCGGATACATTCCAAGGGAAAAACCCACAGGCACGAAAACCATTTCTAATATTTCCTGGTTTTATATTATCAACCACTGTTCTTAAAACTGCAGCAAAATTGTCCTTTGTTACAACTTTATTAGGGTGCTCTCTCCGAAACTTTAATATAGCACTTATCCATCCTTCTTTTAAGGGCTTACACGGCCACATCTGCAGGTTGCAAGATTCGAGTCGAGTTAGGGTACAGAGCAATTAGAATTATCTGTAGCTTTGTGCAGAATTCGCTTATTTCATAGGCTAAATGTGTGCTGTGACCATCAACGAACAAGGCTATTGGAAATTTGATGTTATTTTTGTTTAAATAAGGAAAAATAATGTTTCCTATATATTCGTAGAACAGCTGATTTTTCATCCAACCGTTATCACTGCATCCAATTCCCCAGGTGTCAGGTACAGATTTAACAATTGCAGCTGATAGGTGGGGTCACAACACCACAAGCTGAAAATGTAAACATCACTGTGATATTGTTTTTTGAATGATGTTGTATTTCATAAACGTTTTTCGCTCCTCTTGGTGCAAGAACTTTTTTGTTCTTTGGGCAAAGCCAAAAACAGGTTTCGTCTCCATTGTAGATTCTGCTGGGATCTTCAAGAATCTCAAATAATTGTTTTTCCTTTAAATAGTTTTCTACATTAAACAGTAAACCAGTTTGTTATGTCTGCTTCGGCTACAACTGAGCTAGCTGCTGTTATTCCTTTTGCGGTTCTTAGAGTTATATTTGGGTGACGTTTTAAGAAGGAGTGATACCATCCTCTTCCTGGATGGTTATCTTTAAACGGATTTTCTCTAGGAGCTGCGTCAAAGAAATATTTCACAGAAGCTTTCTAGAACTGCTTCTTCTTCTGAAGTTATTACTGGGTTAGGTCCAAGAGAAACTTTATTATTAAATCTGACACTTGACCGGAACTGAAGTGTTGCTCGAGGAATCAAAGAGGAGAAGCTTCTATTTGACTCATACCATTTTCAATAGACTCTAAAGCCTTAATTATATCTTCTTCTTTATATTTTTTTCGGTAAGAAACACCTTCACAGACTTTTGGCATGTTATAACTGAAAAAAAAGCATTGCGATAATGATTGGCCACATTGAAATATAGTAATTAGATTACGACCAACGACTATTTACTCTTAGAATATTTAAAGGTAACAATAAGAATAATATAATTTCGAGTGCCCATTTTTATGGAAAACAAATTATATCTGAAAATTTATTTTCTGCTACTAGTACCAATATTTTTGTAGGGTATTAGGTCGCAGGTCACTATTTTTGTATTACCTACCTAAGTAATAAATGCCATACAAATATGTTTAACCAAAATGCCCCCCCCCTTAATTGGTAAGTTTACCTTACCTGTGCAGTAACTTGATATGCAGAAGTGTGGACGCTAAACGTATCGACCATGAACCAAATTGAAGCATTGGAAATGTGGGTTCATAGACGAATGCTAAAGATACCTTGGACAGCAAGGAAAACTAATGAAGAAGTACTAAGGAGTGTCAACAAAGATAGAGAACTGCTAAAGACTGTTAAACATCGAAAAAGGTCTTATCTGGGACATATAGTAAGGGGAAGTCGATATAAAATATTACAACTGATCCTTAAAGGCAAAATAGGTGTAGGAAGAAAACAAGTTTCTTGGTTAAAAAACATTCGTGAATGGACACAGATATCAAATGCAGGACAATTATTCCATATTGCAGAAGATCGAGAAGCCTTCGCAATGGTAATCGCCAACGTCGGATAATTCTGATATGGCACGCGAAGAAGAAGAAGAATATTGATTTATATGTGATTCGTGCTTGGTCAAATGACCCTTTAAAAATGCCCCATGGGCTTGTAGTCTATTAATAATGTTTAGATTATGTATTTCAATTACGTACTGTTTTTGTTATTGACAAAACAAACAATTTTAACATAATTTATGCTATTTAAATGAGACATGCAGCAATGCAGCCTCCTCCCATACGGAAATTCGCAGAAGAATAGGGATGGCCAAGAACGCGATGAGTCGACTGTCAAAAATATGGAAGGACCGCTCTTTATCCAAAAAACTCAAAATGAGACTGGTACGGACACTCATTTTTTCAATCTTCAGTTACGGTGCCGAAACATGGACAATAAAATCAGAGGATAGGAAAAGGATTGACGCATTCGAAATGTGGTGCTGGAGACGAATGCTACGCGTCTCGTGGACGGAGCACAGATCCAATCAGTCGATTCTCGAAGAGCTAAACATTCAGACCAGACTCTCCTCTCAGTGTCTTGCAAATATTTTAAAGTTTTTTGGCCACATTGCGAGAAGAGACAATGACAACTTAGAAAGATTAATTGTATGCGGAAACGTAGAAGGACGTAGAGGCAGAGGACGCTCACCTATCCGATGGTCAGATCAAGTACAGAAAGCCACTGGAGAGACGTTTTCCGAGTCCATGAGAGCAGCCCAAAATCGCAAGAGATGGAGAGAATTGACAGCCCGCATTGTAGGAAATCACGATCCTCAGCAATGAGGAAACGACAAGAGAGAGAGAGAAATGAGACATCTCGCTAATTCAAACTACAAACTAAGCGAAAAAGCAGTAGAAATATCATTTTAACAACTTTAAGTAAAAATAAATAGTTGTTTTGGTTGTTAAATTGCACATAGATTATCCTATTTATTATTTTTATCATTATAGTTTACTTACTTAAAACAGCAATATCTAAAGACTCTTTTATCTATAATAAATTGTAAAATACATAAAACACTGCAATAATAAACCTAAAATTATCTATTTGTGTTCTTATTCTATTTATGTTAGTAGTAAAAAAAAATTAAAATGAATAATTAAATGTGGATAACCACATTTATAATTGAACTCCCAGATATATTAGAAAATGTCGGAAATAAAAACTTAACAAAAAGTTCATAAATATCTGCGAGTTTAATAACCGTAGTCAATATTATTTATATGTGGCTAGTAAAACAGATTTTCAACGAAATATTGCCAATAACATTAGCAGTTTATTTTGAAATCCACATTGAATTTGATGTCACCTTGGATTTCAGGACACGGATTTTGAAAACACCAAAAGATTCATTTATATAAAGACATTTTAGTGTTGGTGGTTTTTTAAGTAGTACATCAGACAAAACAAAATTATATTATCTTTTATTTTGTTTGTAAGATAACGGTTTGTTGGTAAACGGAATTATAGTCATAATAAAACATTTACAAACTAAAAGTAGTAACTAAAAGTAGTAAATATTACTATTATTATAAATTATATTATAAATATTAGTATTAAAAGTAGTAGTAGTAACTTGTAGTAGGGCACTCGGCAAAAATGGCATCGTTGCCGAGTTTCTAAAAGAACGTGGCGATCGACTGCGAGGAGAAACAACATATTTGATGTATTAAATAACAGACAAATAATAACAAATACCCAAACTGTGGATAGAAACAATCTTATGACTAATGCCATAAGAATTTCGGAAAAAAAATGTTACAACATCTAAAAACTAGACAAGACTAACGTTGCAAGGGTGAAATGGGTTAACTGTTGTTTGGCGCAATTGTGGCACCAATAAAGTTTACAGTACGTACTTGTTTAATCTCTCTGGTAGTAACTAGTGACAAATTCTTGAGACATCAGCTACCAAAACAATAATTCAGTTAGCAACTAAAACTCTGACTGTCATGTTTTGACTTAAATAAATTGCGTAGTAGTTGACTTAAATTTGAAAAACTTGGTTCAGTACAGAAGCAGTGCTAATTTTTAATAAATGCTTCTGAAAGTAAACTTGAGACACCTTGAGGAGTATGAGAAGAATAGTGTGGTAATTAAGACGGGAGCCACCCATAGTTACCCTGACATGACACGTGATCGGTGCTACCAAAGAATATAGACGCATATATGCGTCTATATTCTTTGGTGCAACTTTGGACGGCGATACCGGGGAACTGGTTCCAAAAGTTTCTAGGTTAGTTTGTTTATAACTTATTCTTTGGTTGCAAAAATGTGGAAGCAAAAATTTGGAAGCATTGTAACTGGCTATAAGAGATGTAAAATCGGGAAAATCTTCTCTAAAGAAGGCTTCAATGGAGCATGGCATACCAAAATCGATACTCGGATTAAAAGTGAATGGGTGGAAAGGTAGACCAGCGGCAGGACATGCACAAGGTAATAACAAAATTAAGTACATACTAGATTTTACTTTTTAAAATAATAAAATTCTATTACAGGTGTGGCTGGAGGTGGTAGAACTGCCCTTTCTAAAGAAAATGAAAACCTTTTGGCTTCTCGGATAAAAACTATGAGTAACTGGGAGTTTGGACTATCTCGCAAAGAAATATTTAACACTGTATGTTCAACAAAATAATCTGCAAACGCCCTTTAGAGAGGGAAAGCCTGGTAAAGATTGGTTTCTGAATTTTTCAAAACGCAACCGAATTTCTATTAAGAAACCTAAGATAATGAAGCATCACGTGTAAGACAACAAAGTGACCTATTTGTTGTTTACGATTTCTTTGATTAATTGGAAACTATTATGAATAATTTACAATTTCAACAATACCATGCTAGGATATGCAATGCAGATGAAACCTCTTTTAATTATGACCCCAGCGGTACTAAGGTTGTAACTGGAATCGGAGAAATAGCGCAAAGGCAAACTGCAGGCTCAAGACGGAAAACAACAACAGTTTTGGCATGTGCTAATGAAAACGGATCTATAGTGCCACCTATCATCCTTCACAAGGGCAAAAGGTTATGGGACAATATGTTTGGTACAGATGAGTATCCAGAGATATCTTACTACGTATCCGAAAGTGGTTGAATGACTGTAGTAAAAAGTATTTTTTCTATGGTTCAAAAATGTATTTTTGAAAAATTTTAAAAGGCCTGCTCTTTTGATTTCCGATGGTCACTTATCGCACATTTCACCCGAACTAATTGCATTGTCTATGGCAGAATATGTGACTATTCTTAAAGTACACACACTTTTGCACTATTGCAGCCTTTGGATGTGTCTGTCTTCAAGTGGCTCAAGTCTTCATGGGAAGCTTTATTAACAGATTGGCAGCGCAAAAATTTAGGAAAACATCTAACAAAATGCGAATTTTTCAACCTTTTAGGAAAAGTTTGTCGCAGTATTCGAGAACCTGTTGTGGTAAATGGCTTTAGAAAAACAGGTATTTTTCCTCTAAATCGAGATTCCATTAACAAAGAAAAGTTTGATTCCGAAAAGTTAAAACAATATTATGAAGAGAAAAACATGCCTGACACTATCACTGACAAGCAAAGGTCTACGGGTAAGCAAACTACGATCCCATGTATAACCTCTTGCAGCTCTACTACAGAAAGCCAGAATTGCATTGCATTAACTTCCATTGCATCCCACGAGAACGTTCTACTAGTAACAGTGAAACCTTCTCCGAAGCTAGAACAAAGGAAGAGGAAAATAAAAGATGTTGCTGAGGTGATTACAACTAAAACCTATTTAGAACACCTACAGTTATCAAAAACTAAGACAAAAGCGACGAATAAACAAACGAGCCGTTACTCCTTCGATTGGACTAATATGTCAAATTAATGTAGTGAAAAGTGTCGTAATAATCAAATGTTTGAAACGATGCGTGGAAAATACCTTCAAATTTAAAAGATGAAAACGTGGTTACGTTTTATGAGGATTTAAAGAGATTCAAAAATATTGCCTAGCTGTTTATTGTTTCATGATTTTTAATAAAAATTTTCGTTTCTGCATTTTTAATGTTGCTTTTATTTTAAACCACAGTTAAACTTTCATTATAATAACTACAAAAGTGAAGTTTACCAAGCAGACAACAGTCTCCCCGTCAAGGTCCCCAGTTAACCTAAATTAACGGGTATCTGTGGACCCTTACATGTGAAAAAAGAATGTCAATACTCTTCATTTTTCAACTTCTATTGAAGAGAACATACTAACAGATTACTAATACATATCTACAAACAAAAAGAAAGTGGTTTGAAATCTAACTAACTTCATAAGTAACTTCAAAATAAAACTTTTTATATTCCGTCCACAGATACCCCACTTCACCCTATTACAAGAATTAATATTAAACTCAACAGTCTTCTGGGTGAACCGCGTCGATTATCATTGCGCCGAGCTTTCCACATCCTCTTTGATGTCTTCTTCAGGGCTTCCGAGGTCTCAGTCTCCCGAGCCCCCAGACACTACTACAGTGATCACTAACCAATGCATTAGTGACATTACATCACAGTCTTAGGTCTCATTGAAAGTAATCTCTGCGCAATAAACGTGCAGGTTTATTAAGCTCACATTCCTTGACCAATATAGGTGTACTACGAAGATAACTAGTGCTTTTTTGTATTCTTTCGATTTTTTTCGAGTACAGAGTTTGACGCAGAGCCATAAAATATAGATCCATAATCTAAGATCCATTTTATCAAATTTATGTGTAGTAATATTGAGATCTTTGGATCAGGTCCCCAGTTACTCACACTTACAGTGTTGATAATATTTATTGCGTTTTCCGTTCTTCGTAATATGAAATTTTTGTATTATTTCTAATTTAATTTGGAGTCTAAAGCTGGTAGAGACATACTCCGAATGCCGACTCGAATCTCATCGCGGACGCCCATGCGATCAAACGGCTGTTCGCGACGTTGATACACGAACTGATCGCCATTCCGTACGTCGTACCAGATACTTGGCGTTCCATCAGTAATTGCGTTAAATCCGCATCTGCAAGATGGACTTTGCTGTAGCAGCAGCCTATATTCTTATACATTATTCAGCTAATAAAAAGAAAAATACTCCTTAAAGGAGATGTTGGCAAACAGTGTCTGTACTTTTTTTAAATTTTTTCTTTTTCTCTCCGTAATCCAGTTAGAAGTTTGGTCATTTTTTTTTACATTCATCTGCCAATATTTCCATTTTTGTATCCCTTAACATTGTTTTCCGATAATTTTCGATTAGCGTTAAACTATTCTCCTCGGTCCATTCTATCTTAATGAACACAACTGCAAAATATTGAAACTAAACTAACAAACAAGAATGAATAGAACATCCAAAAGATTCGCAAACTTGTCCAGACTTGGGTTCAGAGCGTCGGCATAGCGTTCGCGTTTATTTTGATGCGAAGGCAGTCACCGACAACCAGTGGTACGAGTAAGTACGCGGCTACATGACACCGTCCATACTATCTGGCTTAAGAATACGCAAGAAATTTCATTTTGAAGTTTTATAAGAAATATTAAAATTATCAAATTGTATATGGTTTGGAGGAAAATATTGTTTTCTGGTGAAAGTCACAATGGTTGATTTACTCTCCGAAAATTATAGATTGCAAAATCATCAGTGTACTGTAGGATTTTTCAATGTTAAGGATGTTTATTTTCTAACTCAACTATGTACAGTATATATAATCTCAATACTCAAGATGTAACCTTGTGGTAGTCCGAAAGATATGTATCGGTAGTTAGATTTATAGCTCGATTAATATATAAGTTAATGATTTTCCTTGTTAAAGTTTCAGGTATTCCTATTACCAACACTTCACATATAGTATATTGAGATTAACATTGTCAGAAGCCCCTTTTATATCTTAAAGCCAGATCCAAACCAAATATTTAAGCCAAATCGATTTGACGACAAGAATCTCAATTCTTGGACGATTTTCTTGGTTTTAAGATCCGGAAAATAGTATAAACGTGTCAATCGTCAGGAATCTTTATGCGTCATACCCAAATTTAATTATTATATATATTCAGAGGCGCAGTTTTACCAATTTTTGAAAGATTTGATAGCATCGAGTAATGGATACCATCAGAACCTGGTACTGAGTTTTTCTTCAACGGAAAGTTCAGTGTCACAAGTCGGTTTGATTAGGAAGCGGATTTGTTCTGGATAGTCGTACAGAGCAATCATTTGTAAATCAGGAATGATTAATTCCGCAGACGGTGGCGTGATATTTTGGTGGAACTCTTCTCTCCACGAAGCTTCCAACAGCATTATAGTGACTTCAACGTTTCAACGACTTCAGTTTTCTTCAACGAAAGTTCAGTGTCACAAGTCGGTTTGATTAGGAAGCGGATTTGTTCTGGATAGTCGTACAGAGCATTCCTTTGTAAATCAGGAATTACTAATTTCGCAGACGGTGTCTGATATTTTGGTGGAACTCTTCTCTCCACGAAGCTTCCAACAGCATTATAGTGACTTTATTCTTAGTTTTTCTATTTTTTAGTCGATTAACCGATTAATGGGGACCCACCTATTTAAGGACCCAACATAATCTCTCCAGCTTTTAGCTTCACCCTTATAGGTGCATGGTCTGAACCAAATAGGTCTTGAAGTGTTTTCTATCAGATGGCGTAAGTCAGGAATACAAATGGTCAGGTCTATTGCCGAAGTTCCTAAATAAAGTAGGAGAGCGATCATTTTTGAATATTAAATTATTGTCATCTATTCAGTCCATTAAGATTTTGCGTTTCATATCTGTTTGGTTGTCTAAGCCACATGCCATGTGATGACCATTGAAGTCGCCTACTACGTTTAATAATTCATGGTGACTTCCTTATAATACAGGTTTGAGTTATGTAAGAAGTTGAGTTGAGTAAGAAGTAAGAGATATATGTGACATCCAAGAGGTAGTATGATGGGTAAGAAACAGAATGCCAAACGATCGGTGTCCAAAAAATCTCAGCAAATACTAGTGCTAATATCTCAGAAATGAGCACAGAAAAATGCTCATTCATATCGATCTTTAGTTTTAATTTTGTAAATGTTAACTTACTTATCACGTTTTGATACTAAAATAATTTATTACCTCTAAAAATTTTATAATTTTTATTAAACCTATTTTGAATATTATTAACACCAATTTTGATAAATATTTTAAGCGAAAAATATAAATTTTCACTATAAATCAGGTATTAAATGATTAATGATAAGCAATGCTTCTAGAATTTGGAATCTTATTGCAACACTTGTTTAAAAATAAAAGTAACGGCTCTTGGTATCGATTTTACCATACAGTTAAATACAATCAAAGTTAAATGAGTTTATTTGATACGTTTTAAAAGTCATTTTTAATTCTTTAATAAAAAAATTGGTACCCAACAACATGTGAGCCGCGTAAAAAGTATTACAGTATTATTGAGGACGAGCACTTATTTTTTTACGCTACCATCTATATTCACGATTATTCGACTGAAAATAATGTATTGCTGTAATGTATTTTGCCAAAATACACTGTTTGACACAAAAAATGGAAATATATTCTTCACATATGAAATGTACATGAATAAAAGGGGTTCATCGACATTTTGTTCATTTTGAGTAAATCAATATTTAAGGGATAATTTACATTATGGACTCTTTAAAACACACATAAACACCTATAAAATAATATCCCTTATTACTGAATGTCTGTATAATATGAATTTACTTTTGGTTGTCTAATTATGTACTCGTTATAGACGATCTGTTAACATTCACACACCATGTCAGATATCTGCAAAGCAACAAGGGGCTCATTCTTGCAATGTGCCCCTTTTTGTACTTCATCTAAACGCATAGTCTCCTTAACGATTAAACAAAAGTTGGGTTTATCTGTGGGGGAAATTAATGCAAATAAGGTTTCTACTGTTTATTGATATAGCAATAGATGTTTAATTTTACAATGTTACATTAGTTTAAAAAAACTTACTACTTATAATATTTAATGTTAGTGTAGTATTCGGCCGCATTCCGTTAAAAGAACTTCTTTAAATCTTGCAGGTCCTTATATTTTTCTGCAGAAATTGGCAAGAATCTTCATAGGCAGATCCTGGTAGTATGAATTCAGTACCAAGTATATTCTTTATGCTTCTTTTGTTTCTTCCAGCGATAGACGCCTGTTCCCATACTCCATTGTATGTTGAACGGAAGTAGATTTTAGTGTTTGAATTAGTAATTTTTAGTTCCTTTATATACCTACGCTATGCGGACGACACAGTGATTATAACTGATAATTTGGAAGATCAGCAGTTATTACTTGATAGGGTGAATAGCATAGGTAAAAAATATGGCCTCAAAATCAACATTTTGAAAACGAAATATATGGTCATTAGCAGAAACCCTCCAGAAAACCCGATAATATGTATAGGTGACCATCGCATAAAACGCGTGAAAACTTTTAAATACCTTGGCACCACAATCAATGACCAATCGGATCCACAACAAGAGATAAAAACCCGAATACAAATGGCAAGACAAGCTTTTGTGAAATTCAGACCGCTCCTATGTAATCAAAACCTAAATTTCGAAATACGCTACAGAATGGTCAAGTGCTACATATGGTCCATCTTGCTTTATGGCATGGAAACGTGGACTTTGAAAAAAACATCTATCAACAAACTTGAAGCATTTGAAATGTGGTCATTGAGAAGAATGATGCGCATACCTTGGGTGGATAGAGTTCGAAACGATGACGTCCTTAAGAGAGCCGGCGTGGAAAGAGAACTCTTTGAATTAATTAAAAAACGCAAGATTGGTTACCTTGGGCACATATTGAGAGGAGCAAAATATGAAATACCACAGTTAATCCTACAAGGGAAGATCGAAGGTAGGAGAGGAGCCGGCCGCAAACAATTATCCTGGTTAAGGAATATTAAAGAATGGACAGGAATACACAATACAGGCGAGCTGTGTCACGCCGCCAAGAACAGAATTCTAGTAATGAGATAGTCGCCTACGCACTTTGGTGTATGGCATGTTAAGAAGAAGAAGTTCCTTTATCGGTCGTGATGGAAATGTTGATTTTTTGACATATATCGTATCAGGATAGGATGTCCAACTTCGAAAAAATGAATGGTCAACATTAATTACCTCAAATGGCGTCGAGCATCCTTAACTACCTCAATCCAATCGTCAGGAACTTTTGTCCTAGTTGCAGATTTGATCAGTCTCATATTTTTATCGCACTCTAAGTTTGAGTGCCCTCTTACTGGAAATGTCATCATCACAGATTCCAACTTTTTTTCTACATGAACTAAATAATGAAGGAACCGAAACATTGTAAAATTTTTGTTTTGGCCACTGCAAGAGTCACAAAAGATACTTAGGTGTTTTGTATTTCGTCGCATAATATTGTACACGAAGTGGTGAACAAGAGAACAAACGTCATCACTACCTTTCTTCCCCTCTATTTCTGGATACATGTAGAAGATACTTTGTGATGTAGCCAGTACGTGAGTATTAAATACGTATTCAGAAAGTTGTCTTTTATAGTAGGCATCATTAGTTTGAATATTAGGTACTGGAAGATTTTTTCCGTAATCTATGCAGATAGATTCTGAAATATTTGCGTTATTTTTACTGTTAATTCGAGATTGTCGTTTTCTGTCATAGAAAGTGCCTGCTTTTAGTTTATGTATTTTGTTTTCTACATGTAATTTTTGAATCTCACGATCGAGGGATGCTGAGCGATTCGGATGATTTGTACCTTTTTTTTCAACGTCTAATGCTTTAAATTTAATTTGATATTCATCACATACACTACAAGTATCTGTGCGTGGATAACCAAAACTTATATTAAAATCTGTGCAGAATATACTCCGGTATGTTTAATAAGATACTGGCACGTCTTTGTTGTCCTCTAGAAACATCCTGTACTTTACTTTTAATTTCGTGATCAAGTCTGTGGTTGTTTCCATGTTTTTCCCTTTTATCACTTGGGGTGATCCTTGTTTTCTTCAGACTACTGACTAAATATTCAATTTTCTTCTTAGTTATACCATGAATCGACATAAAAGCTTTCTTACATACGGTAACCTCTGTCGCCTGACGGAGCGAGCACCCTATACTTCCAGACAGCGTCATAATGGCGTGCATCGTCATTCTTCGGCGGTCTTTGAACTGGCAAAACTGAGATCAAACCACTCAAATAGCTATTTTGTACATCATGAGGTTCAAGAATATTGAAGTTTTGCTGTATAGTTTTTGGCTCTACACACACTCCCATACTATCAATACTAGTTTCATTACTCATTTTAATTCTTACGAACACTATTTTAGCTAAACAACACAGACATCAAAAACGTATAATCTTTCTTCAAAGAACGCGTAAGAGTAAAGTATGACGCAACAATGAACAGTTGTTACTGAAAGTATGGCGAATTTCTCAGAAGGTCAGGTAATGGGCACGTTCTTTCGCTGAACACACATAAACAACCCCTTATATCGCTTTTTAGCCTGCAATGTGCCCCTTATTTACTAGTTTGTATTGCAGTCACCTTTTATTCCTGTACGGGATTATAATTTTATGAAATATAAGCGGAATGAGCCCCGTTTATCAACTTTTAAAAGCACTAGATGATTTGCCATAAAATTTGAAACAACTTAGCATAATAAGGTGTAAAACTCAAAAAGTGTCGATGAGCCCCTTTTAGTCCTGTACCCTTCATATGTGTATTCACACATTAAAAGATTAAATTTATTAATGTACTCCTTAATGTCAACAAGGACGATAATTTGTAATCAAATATTGTTTTCTTCATTTTACCAAATTCCTATTTATAAATCTGTTACTCAGGGATATCCCCATATTTTTTGCCTTTTTTATTTTGTTTATGTTGCCCTAAATTTTAAGGTTAGTGTTTGGATAAAAGTCAGTTTCTCTGTATGAGATTAAGAAATATTATTATAAAAGTTGAGCTAAATATTATGTCACCTAAATGAGAGAATAAGCCAATAGAGAAATAGTTGGAATGCACACATCAAAATAATGGATTAAAGAGGATTTCTGTTAAAAAATATAGATGTCAAAATATAGATGTTTAAATATAGATAGGAAGGAAAAGCGTAAGTCACCCAAGAAAATAATACAAGATTCGCAAGATAACGCGAATCACTTGAGGATTTTTGTCTGCCCAAATGTAGGAGTTGAGCTAGTTATCTATAATAAATAGAATAATATGCAATAAGCGATTATTATTCGCAATTCACCTAGCGAATTGTAAGCGTGGGATTTCATCTTCTAAATACAATCGTTATATTTCTTAAAACTCTGTTAACCTTTGATTTAGAAACGCCTAATTCTTGCTTACTTTCCTGGTAATATTTGGATATGTTTTAACTGTATTAAAAATATGTTTTTCTTGTAAATGATCTATTGTTACATTTTTTTTAAGATAGTTAACACTGATCCAAACGTTTGATGATTCGGAACTCGACGTTCTAGAAAGTGATAGGGAAGTGATAGGGTACCAATAGAGAATAGAAATCGTCATTTGATATTCTCTACTGGTACCCTACCACTTCCATCACAAAATTCGTGAACAAAAATAGTGTCTGAATATTCTGCTATTGATAATAATTGATGTGACATTGTCCAATTAAAGTAATTTACATTGCACTTTACTTTCTTAACAGGTTGGCTGCCAACGTCCAGTATACTGGACGCAAGGTTTTCTAATGAGAGCCCACGTCTAGTTAACTGGATGCCCATTTAATGTTAAATATACGTGCTCCTTTAAACGGTGGAATCTAGCATATATAACAGATTTTGAAACGGGCCTTGGCCTAAAATTTGCGCTAGAAATATTTTAGGCAACCAATATTTTCTACCGGTGAGCCGATTGAAAATATCGATTACCTAAAATATGGTGGCCTATAAGACCAGGTGGCCTTGAGTTTTTAATATGCGCCGTCAAGTTTTTCAAGCACTTGATTTCTTGCAGACTATATTGTGCCGCATGTATATTATAAATCGATGAAAATCAGTATGAATTTTGTCGTTTGCCAGTAGCGATCTATTTTTTGCAATGAGTGCTAACGAAGATGATTTGAACATGTCAGGGTAACAACTTTTATTCAGTTTATTAGGTTTTGAATTGGTATCAGCGATATTGGCAAATGTTAAAAAACTTTTCTATCCCAGACCAAATTTATCGATAGATGAGTCTATGATAAACTGGCAGGGGCGCTTATCTTTTAAGCAGTATTTAGACAACAGAAGCGATAAGTATGGTATAAATTTATATGTGCTAATTACTAGCGATGGATTTATTATCAATGTTTTGTATACGCAGGCAAGGGAACAATAAAAGAAAGTGACGTTTCCCATACTTATTCTGTAATTAGGACATTACTTTCCGATTATTTAGAAAAAGGTTACACGGTATATATGGATAACTACTATACCAGTGTAAGTTTGGCTGAACAGTTATTCAAGAAAAAAACAAATTGTGTGGGAACAATTAGAGAGAACAGAAAAAGAAATCCCAAAGATGTGATAAAAAAAAAGTTAAAAAAAGGAGAGGTGGTCTGGAAAAGAAAAGGGCCAGTTTTAATCAAAAATTGGAAAGATAAAGGAAACCTTATTATAAGCTCTAAATATAAACATGAAATAAGGGAAATTCAAGGTAAAAGAGGCACCAAAAAAATAAAACCATTGTTTGTAGATGATTACTCAACCTCCCGAAAAACAATACGTTGGTATCGGAAAATATTTTTTCATTTAGTGAATTTGGCCATATGGAATGGATGTTACATAAACGAAAAATATTTGTATTAACAAATATCCCACTTCCAAAGTTTAGAGAAAAAGTTATAATGGCTTTGATTGGTGAAACCGAAATCAATAATGTAAAAAAGCCCAATGTTTCGGAGAACTTGTCGTCAGTGCAAAAAAAGGAAAACAAGATATTTTTGTCCAGTTTGCAACACGTGACCGAGCCTTTGTGTCACTCCATGTTTCAAAGATTATCATCTGAATAAATAAAATAAATGCGTTCTTATTTAGTGCTTCTTTATAAATTTTTTGCTCTATTTAGAATGTTATTTTAACTGGAATTTTGTCAATATTAATTCCAGTTAACTGGAATTAATATTGACAAAATTTGAGTTTGACAGATATCTTCCAAACTTGTCAAAACTAAGTCGAAGGTGACTTATTTTATACATCTATTGCAATAATAACTAACTGGGTTCTGGGTAGACATTACTGTAACCAAGTTGGCGGCGAATCTGTTAAACCATCAATAAAAAACCGTTATAAACGCTGAAATAGTTTAATAAACACAAACAAATAATAACTATGGAAAATGAAAAGTCAAATTATGTACCTAAACAATTCCAAAGATCGAAAATGTTAAATTATCTCCTGGGTCGTCCCAAGTACACGAGATTGACGAACATGTTATAAGATACTTCAGTAAAACTCTGGGAAAAGCGAAAAGAAACTACTGTGTCACCAGAAAGTAGTTATTGGTGGTTAAAGCAGTAGAATACTAACATTCGTTTCTCTATGGCAGAAGATTCTAGATAAGATCTGACTATTCCGCCTTGCAATGACTCCTCAATTTCGGAACACCTGAAGGCCAGATAGCTCGATGGCCAGAAAAACTACAGAGCTATGATTTTGAAATTCGCCACCCAGCAGGAAGGAGTCATGTAAATGCCGACGGCCCCATGAGAAGACCATGCAAAGAGAGGAACTGCCGATTCTTCGAGCTCCAAGAAGAACGAGAGGACCAGATTCTACAGTTAAAACCTCTAGAGGACGGAAGTGACGAAGAAGCTCTAGCCAAAGAAAACCTCCGGGCTGAACAGAAAGATCCAGATCTAATAATAGTCTGTGAGTGGCTGGACAAGTGAGCTAGGCCACAGTGGCAAGATTGCCAAATATGGGCAAGCAGTGAAGGGCTGTTGGTTTTAGTGGGACTCCTTGTGTGGAAGAATAGTGCAAACGATGTGACTTGTGTGCATCCAAAGAGGGACCCAAAACGAGACTTAGGGGAAAACTCTAACAATGCATCACCGGGAATCCATGGCAACGAGTTGCTGTTGATATTCTGGGACCATCTCCAGTAACAACATCAAGAAATAAGTATTTGATGGTTGCTATGGACTATTTTTCTAAACGGTCAGAAGTAGTTGCACTACCTAATCAAGAAACAATCACAGTTGGTAAGGCCCTGCTTGAGAATGTCGTTTCCCGACATGGGGTTCATTTCTGCTTCATTCTGATCATAGGCGGAACTTAGTAAGTTTGGAAGAGCATGATGGCTTTGTTGGAAATTAAGAAGACCAGGAAGACACCGGTTCATCCTCAGTCCGACTGTATGGTAGATAGGCATAACCGGACCATCAACAACTACCTGTCCCTGTTTGTACATGAAAACCAGAGAGACTCGGACAAACTAGTGTCTCTGTTTCTGCTAGCCTACCGAAGCTACCAATATGAAGCAACTGGTTATATTCCAGCAATGTTATTGACTGGTCGGGAGCTGAAGCTTCCTATCGATCTCCTACATGGCAATCTACCAGACAGAGAAGAGGACCAAGAGACACTCCCCGAGTATGTCAGTGGCCTTAAGAGTCGACTAGTTAAGGTTCACGATTTCGCCAGGAATAAGCTACAACTCACCAGTGACCGGATGAAGGTTAGGTTCAATAAAAAATCCACTACTGTTAATTTTAAGAAAGGTGATGTAAGTTCAGCTCTACCAGCCAACCAGAAGAAAAGGTCGAAGTCACAAGTTGCAGCGGCCCTGAGAGGGATCGTATCTGGTTACTAAGAAGATAAACGACCTTGTATATAAAATACAACTAACGCCACGAAGTAAGACGAAGGTCGTCCACCTAGAGAAACTACGAAGGGTAGAATCCACCGAACTTGTCCATTTAGAATCTGTTCGGGGCGAATAGCCTGAAAGAAGGGGGCGATGTTATGTAATTGTAATCACGGTCCTGTAATTCACGAAGCAAAGCTCTTTTTATCTCGAAAATTCTACTTGGCCTTCTATCAATGCTTTACTCGCTATATTTTTCACTGGCGATCCCTAGAACAGATGTTCGTTTATAAAAACAACTGCCGCATCCCTTTGAACAGACAGTAATTAGACAAGTGTGTTTGTAAGCGATACCTATATTATTGTAGGTGAAAATTATTAGTGTATTTAATTGATATTTGTTATAACTATATTTGTTATTTAGTGAGTTTTTTTATGTAATGAGTTAAAATAAATCAGTTAAACGTCTACTTCACTTAATTCCTGAACCCACAGAAAACGTAACAATACGTTCAAAACGAATTTAAAAATCACATGTTTTACCCCCATTTATATTGAAATTCGACAACAGGAACAAGTTATAAGTATTTTACGATCTTTAATAAGTAAAATTAACAGCCACATAAGTGCGTTCACATATTTCGTTAAGCTTCGGACAGTTAGATTAATTGCTTCCTTTTATTCATTCAATAAATTAAATTGCTTAATTTGTATTCACCAAATAAGAGATTAATTTTGTACAGTTAAATATTTTAACTATATTATAGTTTTAACTTTCGATATAAAATTCAATACATTAACTAGAACACGGTAGCAGGTACTTTTCGTTTCTATAGACGATGTTGTAGTCGATGGCGTCTGCTCCCATTTTCACGTTTATCTCCGGCAACGCGCCTGGCGCGTCCATATAAATGTTTTCCTATGCCAGCAACGCGCCTAGCGCGGTCTTATACTTATTGATGTCCATTTGCAAGATTACAACAAAACAAAACAAAATTAAACTGGCATATAGAATAACTAACATATAAGTTATGTCTAGGTAAACTTAGATTTGAAGTGGGTTTTTTATTTGCTCAAAAAAGAAGTAATTCGGACACGATACGTGTTTAGATTTATATGGTTCTAATTAACTCGAAAAACAGAGTTTGTGTTTATTTCATTTCGACTTTTAATATATGGTCGCATTTTCCAAATAAGAAGTAAAAGTTTGTGCAGTGTCTATAGCAGGGCATCGCCACCATTCTTGTAGAGCTCAGTACAAATTTGATCAGTTCCTGGGGATTTATTATTTTTAAGCTTTTTAATGGCTTGGGCAACCTCTTCAATGGGAGGTGGTCTTTTGTTTGGGTTGAATAGATTCCAATCCTTTCGATCTGCTAGGGTGTCATCTGCTTCTTAGATGTGATGGCCAATAAATTTTGCGTCGAAAAATTCAACCCATCTGTTCAAGATTGAGGCCGATTATTTAGGATATTTCTCTCTCCATCCTTACAGCTCCCTATTCTTGGCTTAAACTCTGCTGATTTTCGAGTTTCGTTTTAATTTCTTAGCCACCCTATGCTTTATAACTGCTTTTTCTCAAATTGCCTTTTTTTTCTTCTATGCAATCTTTTTTCTTCTCTTTTTAGGGCCCGGTATTTCTCCATTGCTCTTCTTGTGCATCTTGCTTGATTTGTATTTGGTATACTCTATTTTTGTTATCTGTTGCTGCTTGGCACACCTTGCCAAATCATTCGTTTTTTTAACCGGTTCGGTTTTCCCCAATACTTTCGTTATATTTTCAGTTATTTTGTTTCTACATTTTGTCCACATTTTCTCCTCATTTTCGCGCGCCTCCAGGATCTCCATTGCCTTATTCATTTGCCTTTTATAGTCTCTCTTTCTCTCAATGACTTCGATGCGCAGATTATCCACATTAAGTCTGTCTTTTTTCATATTTCTATCCTTTTTTAGGTTTGATATTCTTACTCTGATTTTTGTCATTACAAGAAAGTGGTCGCTAACTTTATTTGGATGAGGTCGGAAGAATGCTTTGTAACTATCAGGATGTAATCTATCTGGTTAACGGTTTAGTTCTGTAGTAGTACTCCTACTATCATGTTTTTGGTGCTTGCAAATTTTATTGGTCTCCCATTATCGTGTGACTTCTTGTAAGCTCTCACCTCCTATAGTTGGCTGAAAAAACTGCTCTTTGCCAATTTTTCTAGACAATGCGTCAAATTCCAGCCACTTGAGTCAATGCCTACCAATTTTTTTTATTTTATATTATTAACGAGCCTTTAAAACACCTGCAGTTGACGCTGTAGCTCGATTGGAATGTTTGGCGTGAAGTCATACAGTTTCTATGTATCTAAATTTTTTGAAGATAAGTCTGGAGCTTTACTCACACTAAAAAACAATTTCTAATTTTTTAATTAGAATCTATGTACAGCGTGTCCCAAATTGGTATGTTTTGCAGGGTATACCGAAAACTAGAGGAGATAGAAAAAAAGTAGTTAAGATGTAATGACTTTCGTTAAAGTAATGATTGCCCAATCAAATCATCAATAGCTCCTCACAGTAGCGAGATACAGGGTGATTAGGGAGGGATACAGGGAGTCGATAACGTGATGTCAAATAAAGTATTTATTTGCAGAGTAGTGAACTGAGTTTATTACTCTAATTTATTAACTTTATTTATTATAAAAATATTCTAACACTTAGTTTATTAAAGTCTTTATTTATACAATATTACACTTATTTATTTTACATTATAATTATATAATTTATTTACAACATTTATTACAATTTATATTCCCGACAATACGCGCGTTACATTTCAATATTATTATATTTCGATATTATTATTCAGAATAACTAACACAATGAAAATTCCTCTATATATATTTATTAATCGTTGTTCTGGAGTCCCTTCGAAGCGGACATATGTTGACCTTTGCTGACCTCTGAACTCTCTCGAACGGCATGGAAAGAAGACCGGTTTTATAGTAGGGGAAACTACTAGAAAATTCTTATTAGAATAATAACATGTTTACAGATTAAATATTAGTCATATTTATCGTAACAGTAGCTCCAACGACTGAAAATAGATCTATATGTCATATCAGGTGAAAGATAATTAAAAATGCAAACGAAAAATGTAAAAATATATACGGTGTCCTATATAAAAAACATTAGTTGGTATTATATTTCCTTAGTGAGACCCCCTAAAAAAATTCTCGAACGCCACTGAACACTTCCATAATATATCTATCAAAAGTTTTAAGTTTTTTAAAATTTTCTTAATAAACAAGATATTTAACCCTGCCGTTGTCGACATTTTTCAACAATCGCCCTGTATCTCGCTAAGGTGGGGAGCGATTGATGATTTGATTAGGTAATCGTTACTTTAACGAAAAAAGAAGTCATGACATCTTAACCACTTTTTTTCTATCTCCTCTAGTTTTGGATATATCCTGTAAAACATACCAATTTGAGACACCCTGTACAAGAATCTGAGAATTATCAGTTACCTATTCCTGATTATATCGAACAGTAAAAACGTGCAATAAAAGAATTGAAAATATTTACAAAGATCTGAAAATATTTGTCACTACAACACCAACTGCGTTTTACACGTTTTTATTATTTTTATAATGATTTAAACTGGAACAAACGAAAAATGTAGTGTCCCTAATAATTTGGCCACCCACTATAAGTACTCAGTACACTATGACGTTATCGGATGAGTGCTGTTAATTTTTTATAGAAGTTGAACGTGTCTTATTCAATCAATTCGTATGATTTTTACATTTTTCTTTATAAATAAATTTATATGCTTTTATTTTTGTAATTAAAATGAGGTTGATTATAGTCCAAACGTCAAGTCTGACATTTACATTTAGACAACAATTTAAAACCCGGTTTCTTGAATTCAAATCGTGATTTCTGTTGAACTAAATATCTTATATCTTAAAAATACGTTTTTTGCTGACTGTATTAAATTTTAACCTACATAGAGTTTTTTTTACAAATATTTCAAGGTACATTCTTTAAACCAAGGAATGAATGAATGGATATTTAGGAGTATTTTAAAAAACACATTATATTTGTGATTTTTTTGTATCACATTAATTCTCATACATTTATGTTATTTTTTGAACAAAGAAATTCTATATTTATGTAATTATCGTATCATCGTTGACTATAGGAACCCTAATATATTAACATATGCTCTCTAATTTTAGCATTACCTAGGCCTCCTAATAAATTCATTCTTAGCTCTATCCTTTTTCATTACTCCACTACTCCATCTAAGCATCTTCATTCCCGCAACATACATTCGTAATGTATAGAATACGGCCAACAGCTAATTTTTTTTGTCTTTCATTTATGCACACAGTCTACGTCTTTTTAAGTTATCCAGTACCTCCAAAATATTCTTGTATCTTTTGTGTTCTAGTGAAAATTGTTTATGTTAAGGATAACCTCTAGTTATCCTTATTATCGTTCTTTGATTGTTTTGTTTATATCGTCGCTTCAGCTTACTCTTATTTAATAGATACCTTACTTTCCTTCATTTTTAACTGTCTCATTTCACGTATTCCAAGAATACTTATATTTAGGCCCTTTATTTCCTTTATGGTGTCTCTGCTCTGGCCCTTTCTTGCTCGTACATGCTTCTTACATCCTATGTACCTATTTTTCTTTCTTCAGAAAATATATTTAAGCTTGTTTCTTGGGAAAGTTTTCTTAAAACCACCTTGATATTCCATATATCGATCAGCCCTAAAGCCAAGAAGCTCCTTTGAATATGAAATTAGACGACTGTTTTGAGGAGGATTGTTCCTCTACAGATTCGACATTCCAATTGCTTACTCTTTTTGTGTAGCGCACGAACAATTCCAGTACAGAACTCTTCCTGGATTTGTTACTCATTCCAGGCTCTTATTATTATTTTATATATTTGATTAGTGAGATTATGGCCCCCACATTTTAAGTTTTGCGGATATATCGTCAATTCCTGGAAATTTGTTATTTTTAGGTGCTTTAGCATCTGGTAGATTTTGATCTTATACTTGGGAGAAAAGTAGTTCTTTATAGCACTCCACCCATCTATTCAATACGTCCTTCTTTTGTATTTATTATATGTCCCACCTTATTCTTACATATGTCCTTACTAACAATTTTTCACAGTCTTTCAGTTAACGTCAACTATAAAAGAATATTTAGTGTGGTAAAAGTTACAGAATTGTTTATCTAACACTGATTTTATTCAGTATGATGGTAGGACTTTTACGATATTATTTTCCGTACAATTTATATAGGTAGCGGATATATTTTATAATTTTTGGGTAGCTAGGTAGTTTGGTCCATTCATCATCACATTTAAATTTAATTTTTATTTCATGTAACATTCTCTCTTTAGCTTCATTTATTTTCTTTTCAGTCTTTATGTTTTCTTTTCTTTGGTTTTAAGTTTTCACTTGCGTTTTTAATTACTGCTTGTTTTATATTTCCCCATGTCTGATCAATGTTATAGCTATTTTTTATTTAATTCAGTAAGAGATTTTACAGTTTATTCCTTTGTTTGTGGTTCCCTTAATCCCTTATAACACGTCTTGTAGCTTTTTGCCAATTTTCAGATACAATTTTTGATATGGAGTCAGAGTTGACGAATATCTTGAAGTTTAGATGTTGTATTATTTTTCGCAACATATCCCTCTATTTAAGCCCAGCTTAGTTCTATGGGGTTAAGTTCACAGTGATAAGGTGATAATCGCAACACTTTAACTCCATTTTCTTTTGCTATTTCATCTACACTAGACTATTCA
The DNA here is from genome assembly GCF_040954645.1 of Diabrotica undecimpunctata. NCBI lineage: Eukaryota > Metazoa > Arthropoda > Insecta > Coleoptera > Chrysomelidae > Diabrotica > Diabrotica undecimpunctata. Next base: position 59,492,925 of record NC_092812.1, read on the forward strand.
CTTTGGTAAATATTATTTGCATAGCTGCAATAACTCTTTTTTAATAAACCTTCTACTGGCACTACTATTTCTTTGGTACCTATTCTAGATTTGGCTAATCCAAGAGTTCTTGCTTTTGATCGGTAATAAATCTATCATTTGACTGAAATATTCCTCAAAAAATATCAGCAGTAGCCTTCATGGTAGTCGTTCGTAGGCTTTAAAATAAAATCTAGCAAATTTCCATCAACAAATCCTTCATCTCCTCCAATATTAGTGATAATTAAACGGCGACCTTTACCATTTGGAAATTTTAAACCCGAAGACAAACCTTCTATAATTGCCTGACGAGCATTTGTAACCATTTTATCTTACCATTTTTTTTACAAAATGCCTTTCATTTATCCACGTTTCATCTAAAAAAATATTTTGCCTTCTTTCCTCAATTTTCGAATTTTCCTTAAATATTGCCTCCTCCAAGAAATAATTTCTTCTTTCTCAATGAGCGTAGATTTTCTATTGTTATTCTCATAAACGAATCCTAATTCACGTAAAATTCTCTACAATTTATCTCTTTTAATGTTTGGCAAAGATTCGTCTTCATTAACGTCTACTAAAAGTTTATCCAAAGTAGGAATCTTTTTTTTTTGTAAATAAAATGAATGAACTCTTCTTCGAATCGATTATTTCACAGTATCTATATGAATGGATTTTCTCCCTGTTTACGTTTAAGGTGCTTTTGTAATACTTTCTCTCTTTCGTTGCTTTAAAAGTCTATAAATAGTTGCTTCTCCAACTCAGGTCATATCTGAACACTTAGAAACTATACTCCGAACAGTACTTGTAAAATGTTCATGTACAAGAGCATCATATACATTTAACACTAAAGTTTTCATCTTCTTCTTCACTGGCCTTACAACTCGGGATTAGTCTTCGCCGCATCCACTATCCCCTCCATCCTCTAAGATATTACGCTTCTATTTCCCATTGTTGTACCCCAATTCTAGATAAATCGGCTTCAACATCATCCTTCTATCTTTTTCTCGGTCGGCCTACTGATCTTCTACCATCTGGTCTTTCAAAAAACACTGTCTTTAACACTCTGTCATCCTCTGATCGTACCACGTGACCTGCCCATCTTATTCGGTTTGCCTTGATATGTTTAACTATGTTTTCAGTTCCATACAGAGTCACCAACTCAAAAAGTTTTGATTGGCATGGTTAAATGACATGTACATTTTACAGGAGTAAAATTAGACGTTTGTGACATTTTTACTACACAAGTTCACTTATTAATATTGATCTTGACGTGACAACGTCTTAAATTAGGTTGTGGCTCGGAGTCACTCATGAAAAAGTGTAACGCTCGCTCACGTCTGTTACGATGAGTCACCGAACGAGAGAGAGGCCCGCCGAACCGGCGAATGCCTTGCGTCTCTCTCCCACTCAAACATGATCGGTCCGCTGCGCGAGCAGCACTAGAGAATTAGGCGCGTTGAATCGGTGCGTGCTTGTGTCTCTGTCTTTCTCGAGCGTTCTTGGCGTTGGATTACACATTACAGCAGAAACACTTCCTTTCATTTCATATTTCTCCTATCATCGTCCTATCCTCAACAAAATCACTCAAATAGAAATTAGTTAAGTTTAAGTTTACATGTACAATGTTTTAGTAAACAAAATATATTTCTATAGTTAAAATTTGTGCAATTCTTATTTTCATTCAATTCCTTGTTCCTATTGTGCAATTTAATAATATTCATATCAATAAATATTCTACCGAGAAAAAGACGTTGTCACGTAAAATCTTCGCCCGTAAAACCGACTTTACAGGCAACCGATTTTTTTATTATAGAAATAACAATTCTGCATGCTACAAGCAAGGAAATTTACAAACACAACTTGTAAATCTTAACTAAAATGATTCACAATCTGCAAAACACGTTCTGGAAATTTGAATCCTTTCTAGAGGTATTAATCCGCTAATGAACAAGCAGAATTGCTTATTAAGAGGACGAAGAAGAAGAAAAGAACAATAAGGATTTTTGAGACATGCTTCACTACAACAATATAGATATAATCAGTGGGTAAATAAATGTGCCTGTTTATTAATTTTCTTTTGATAGTGCTATGCAAAAAATCGACTTAAATTCGTTGTTCTATTACAAAATTTAACAGATCATTTGATAACCCGCTGTTTTTATTTTCATATTCAGAGCCGTCACTGTATATGTGATATGGCTAGTAGCTATAAGGCAATTTTAAAATGTGATCTGACAAGTAGTCTGTCAGCATAGTTGCAAAAGTACTTGATTCAAGACCACCATGGATTTTATCCCAACGATAGCAAGTAACATTCACATTGAGCAGATTATAAATTGTGTAATTGTGAAAACGTTCTGTTTTATTGTAGATAGCACTAGTTTTATGCATAGATGCAAATTTTACTCCTTGTATATCCACATAAGGACCGTCATATTTCCTTGAGTTTTAAAAGCTAGTATAGCTTTTTCTTTAGATTATCGTACCATCTCTTTTCGCTCTTGGTGAGAGTTATAGATGTTGTTGCTAATATTCTCAATTTTGTGACCAATGTAAATACCACTCGCTTTTCATGTCCGATGACATAATTGTCCAGAATCGTTTAAACATATCATTGCTTTCGCCGTTATTAAATAGTTGCCATTGATATACAATATTGTGCGAATTAATGAAATCATTGTGACATTTTTTAATATTCATATTTGGCAATACTGTCTACACATTTACAGCTGACCAAGCATTGAAAACATAACCTTATTTTTCCCTGCCTTTTATTTGAAGGTGTTTTAGGACATTTCCCACTAACTTTGTGTTGTTTTGTACTATTTTTTTTTGTTTTCGGTAATTTTATTAGTGAGTTTGTTTCGTTTAATTTCATCATGGATATTACGCCTAGGAAGCGTAAAAAGATTATCACGTTAAGTGAACATACTTCTATGTCACAAAGAGAAATAGCAAGCACGTGTGGAGTGAGTTAGGGGGTAGTAAGCAAGAAACGGGATCAATGGATGTGAAAAGGTTAGAAAAATGCGAAAGAAAGAGAAAAACAACACCAGCAAATGAAAGATTTTTACTTCGAAAGAGCAAATTGGACCTAAGAAAAACAAACCAAGAGCTTCAACAAGATCAGGTGAAAAAGATTTTTGGAGAATGGTAGAAGGGCAATGCGTCCACAGAAAAAACAGCTTCTAACTAAACAAATGAAGAAACAAAGACTAATTTGGGCTAAAAATACTCTAATTGGATTGTAGAAAAACATCCAGCCAAAAAAATGTTTTGGGAATGTTTTTTATACATGGGGGTTGGATCTTTGGTACCAATCGAAGGCATGATGAACAGCCAAAAGTACAAATCCATGTTGGAACAGCGTTTGGACACACAACTCCAAAAATGTAAGCCCTAAGGAGAAGCGATTCTTCAACAGGCCTCCCTGTCACAAGTCAAAGCAAATCATGGATTTTTTCAAAAATAAGTAGTTAATGTTTTAGATTATCCCAGTAATTTGCCAGACCTCAACTCCATTAAAAATTTATGGGCCGTTTGCAAAGCTAGACTACGCAAAATCGACTGTACTGTAAAAATAAAAATGATAGAAACGGCCATTTATGTTTGGTTTCGAGATGAATGATATCTGGGAACTGTCAGAAGCTCGTACAATCTATGCCAAAACGGGTAGAAGCAGTAGTTGCAGTCAAACTGGGACATATTTTCTACTAAATGATGTAAGTTTATCTTTATATAGTTTTGTCAAAATATAATTTTTTTCTAAATAAACTGTTTTCTCATTAAAACAGCCCATGATTTCATTAATTTGCACAGCACTGTATTTACTGACATTTTTAACATTATAAAATTTACCTCGTATTTTCATATTTAACAAATCGACTGTAAAACAATATGTTTTAAAAATTCTCGTTATTAAGAGTATGATGAGAATTCACGTGTGTCACTCTCTGTAAATCTGCGACATTATTGTTTGGTACAAATAGGGCATAGAATATATAAATTACATATTAGTATCATACCATTAAAGTCATTAAACCAACTGAAGCAGAAAAATCAATATAACTATTCAGGACAATAAAACCTTGTCAAAAATAACATGGAACATATGACACACACCAGTCACACTACTTAAGTTGCTACATATATGCAAATCTTGTATTATTTAATAATTATAGGTATTTTTATGGTATCATCAACAAATTTTCTAGTAAATGATTTCAGTTTAGACTAGACACAACAGCTATTTTATTTAATACTATAAATAAATAGAACGAAACGAAATTATATGTCTCCATATCTATATAGAAACACTTTTTCTTTTTGCGCTGAAACAATTGTTCACTTTAGTATACACACAGTTGCAAAAATTAGATTTATGTCTACTTTTCAGTAAGAAATAAACAGAAAACTTACATATCTAAAGAATATTGGGATATATGAGATTTATTATATAAATTTAAGAAAAAACATTAGGGTGGGGGAATATCGACCACTGGGTAATATCGATTAATCTCAAATTTCATCTAATTGACGTCGCAGAGCAAAATGAATGCGTTATACGCCATAGGCACTTATGTCTAGTAAATTTGTGTTTTGTGGAAGATTTTTGAACACCGCTTAATCAGTTTAATGAATGACTTTCAGTCACTTGCTGAAACTCTTCCTTAGGATATTACACTCAAGAATGTACAAGATACTAGAAGAACTTAGCGGGTCCACACAATTCGGTTTTAAGGGAGGACTAGGAACAAGAGAGGCAATTTTATGTTTGAACACCTTAATACAAAACTGTTTAGATCAACGAAAAGATGTCTACCTCACCTTCATCGACTACGAGAAGACATTTGACAATCTTAAACATGATATCATGATGGAACTACTACATAGGGCCAACATGGACCAGAAGGAGATCAGACTTATTCAGAATCTATACTGGAACCAAATGGCAAAGGTGAGGATTGATCAAGACCAATATACGGATGAATTTGAAATCCAGAAAGGTGTCCGCCAAGGCTGCATACTCTCTCCGATGCTTTTTAATTTATATGTTGAAAATATATTTGCGGAAGCATTAGAAGACACGGAATTAGGCATTAAGGTGAACGGCATACCAATTAGCAACCTACGCTATGCGGACGACACAGTGATTATAACTGATAATTTGGAAGATCAGCAGTTATTACTTGATAGGGTGAATAGCATAGGTAAAAAATATGGCCTCAAAATCAACATTTTGAAAACGAAATATATGGTCATTAGCAGAAACCCTCCAGAAAACCCGATAATATGCATAGGTGACGATCGCATAAAACGCGTGAAAACTTTTAAATACCTTGGCACCACAATCAATGACCAATCGGATCCACAACAAGAGATAAAAACCCGAATACAAATGGCAAGACAAGCTTTTGTGAAATTCAGACCGCTCCTATGTAATCAAAACCTAAATTTCGAAATACGCTACAGAATGGTCAAGTGCTACATATGGTCCATCTTGCTTTATGGCATGGAAACGTGGACTTTGAAAAAAACATCTATCAACAAACTTGAAGCATTTGAAATGTGGTCATTGAGAAGAATGATGCGCATACCTTGGGTGGATAGAGTTCGAAACGATGACGTCCTTAAGAGAGCCGGCGTGGAAAGAGAACTCTTTGAATTAATTAAAAAACGCAAGATTGGTTACCTTGGGCACATATTGAGAGGAGCAAAATATGAAATACCACAGTTAATCCTACAAGGGAAGATCGAAGGTAGGAGAGGAGCCGGCCGCAAACAATTATCCTGGTTAAGGAATATTAAAGAATGGACAGGAATACACAATACAGGCGAGCTGTGTCACGCCGCCAAGAACAGAATTCTAGTAATGAGATAGTCGCCTACGCACTTTGGTGTATGGCATGTTAAGAAGAAGGAAGATTTTTACAAGATCCTACAATCGTATTTTAAGGTAAGGGCTCCTTTATTAGCTGAAGTCAGCATTTTAGTATTCACAATGCATGAAAACATATTTCTAGAATTAAGATATCACAAAATCATATAATTTCAGGTTAAGTGTTTTCTAAAAAAGTTCATGTCAACAATGAGCACACTTTTGGGTGTGCCAACGGGATTGATGTTACCCTAGTTGTGATAGGTCTCAGTTGATGTTATTTACTTCAGATGCCTTCAGATCCAAGTTTCCTTATGGAACTTTGCAAGACCGATTAAGAGGTCGTTTCGATGTCAAAAGAATTACACTAGGACGAAAAGCTGTCTTTACCAAGGAAGAGGAATCCAAATTTGTATCTAGAATTTTTGAACTGTCGAAGACATTTTTTAGCCAGAGCAAAACAAATTAAACATACATTTAAAATGGCAACGAAAATGTGTGGAAAAGACTGGTTTTTTCATTTATGCACTTGTCATCCAGAACTCAGTTTGCGTAAACAGAAGCAACAAGTTTGAGTAGAATTACTGCTTTTAATCGTAAAGAACTAAATATATTTTACCAAAACAAATTTGAATGTCATTAAATTTTTAATGTTGATGAGACGGGTATCGGTAATGTTCATATTACCTGTAAAATTGTTGCTGCCAAAGGCCAGAAACAAGTTGGTGCAATTACCAGTGGTGAACGAGGACAAACCACGACGCTAGTATGCGCTTTCACTGCCTCAGGTCAATATTTTTTTTATTTATAGAAGAAATCGGATGAAAGAAGGTTTGGACAAAAACGATCCTATTGGGGCAAAATACAGATGTTCCAAATCAGGGTGGATAACGGAACAACTTTTCTTGGAATAGTTGAAACATTTTCAGCGGCATGTTAATGCTTCTAAAAAGACCATTCAGGTCTTTTAGTGCTAGATAACCATACAACGCATTCAAGTCTGGCTTCCCACAATTTCATATTAGATATCACGTTTTTTCTCCACAAAAACAGCTTACTACCAGGAATGTGACAAGGATATAAAAAAAAAAAATGAGAAAATCAATACGACAGACGTTGCGGAACTTGTTAAAAATGCCTTTAATAGGGCTACATCTGTTGAGAAGGTTGTAAATGGTTTTCGAACCACAGGGAGCTTTCCCTTCAATCCCAATGTTTTTTGTGAAGAATAATTAATATCTATACCAGTAGTTGAACAATATCAAGATAATGTGTCTTCATTGCTCGATACACATCAAACACCATCGCAAACACCAGTTCCCCTGATGAACTACCAGGGCCCAGTGGAATCCAAAATAAAAAACTGAGACTAAAAGCATCACCATCATCAGAAGATTCTTTATCTAAACCAGAATTAGAGGAAGTTTCAGACATTGATCAGAGCGACGATAAGGATAAATCTGCGCAGCTCAAAAATGAAAGCTTGAAGTGAACTATGCCCTCTACCGGTACTACCAGTCAGTAGTTATACAAAAACCAGAAGCAGGCGAACTCAACACTCGACCATTTCAACATCAACACCATTAAAAGAACAATTAAAAAATAATAAGGAACAAAAAAAGCAAAAGAAGAATGAGGTTGAGAAAGTTAAAAGAACAATTGGAGCTACTAAAATAAAAACAGCAAAATTAGGCAAGAATAAATCTTATGTTGTGAAAGCACACCAAACACGAGAAAGCGAACTATGTGCAGTATGTTCGGAGTTTGGATCAAATGAATTATGGTGGAGATGTCGTTTCTGTGGTCTTTTTAATGAGAGGTACCCCGATCGCCCTACATCGAGCGCTTATTTGGGGAAGCTTCTTCAAAAGTTTAAACAAACAGGTAGTGTTCAAGATGTCAAACGATCTGGTCGACCAACAATTACGGTCTTTAGTGAAACACATACTCAATGTACAAAAAAATAAATGTTTGGGCAGGTATTTTAGGAAACCACATAGTTGGGCCTGTTTTTCTCAATACTATCTTAACAGGTGAAGTGTATCTGGAAATGTTAGAAAATGCAATTGAACCGTTAATACTTGAAATTCTGGAGGATGATCCAGATGAATTCGGCAACTTGGAAATAAAGTTTCAACAAGATGGTGCTCCTGCACACCATTATGGTGCAGTAAGACGTTACCTAGATGAGGAATATCGTGGTAGATGGATTGGACGACAAGGTACGATAGAATGGCCAGCTCTGTCACCGGACCTCACACCATTAGATTTTTTTCTGTTTGGATACTTGAAATCTAAAGTTTAGGCTACAGCACCCGACAATATTGACATTTTGAAACAACGAATTGTTGAAGAATGTAGGGCAATTTCCCCCGACACATTTAAACGAGTACGGCAAAAGTTTAGAAATATAATGCAATACTGTCAGGCAGTAGATGGAGCATATTTTGAACACTACTATAAGAACTGGTTGTTAAATATTTATTAATTAAATGAGAAGCTACAATTTTAGTATTTATTTAATTTATTCATCAAAATGAGCATAAACTCAAACAAAATTATTATGACTGAATAGGTATTTTTAATATCTTTCAAACGACGTATCACTTGCCATAAGGTCCCATTTAAAATTATCTGTCACAGTGGCGCTGTAACGTCATCTGTCACTATTACGTCACCTGTTATGACTAGTTGAGAAGCCTACGTCTGTTTATTACCTCTCTCCAAATTTCACTATTATAACCGTTCAAATGATACGAGGAGGGGAACGGACTTTTGACTAGCACTGTATACTCTATAATTATATTATCTTTGATTAAAACCCTTTGATATGTAACTTTATTTTCGCTATTACACTTTTACTTAAACACTCACTTATTCTCAATTTTACACTATCAATCATATATAACCACTTCAAACTTTTTTGTCTTCCATAATTTGTACATTTCTGCTTACTATAATTTCTTGACCTTTTTTCTTTTGGAACATGTACCATCACATTGTTTCCAAATATTCGAAGCCCACTAACATCAGGTTTACTATATGTCCACATTTCAAACGGTGCTTTGTTTAAACCAGAAGCCAAAGATCTATTTTATAAGTAAACAGTGTGTTTACAACTTCAGCCGAAAAAATTTCTTAAGATTGGCATCAAACAAAAGACACTTTGCCTTTTCTTCAATTGTCCGATTCAAACGTTTGGATACTTCATTTTTCGGGAGTGTAGCGATTGGTTTATTAATGTATAATACTATTTACACTTTAAAATTTTTTTGAACAAAATTCTCCACCATTGTCACTTCGAGATTTTTTAGAAGAAATTTTATATGAACAAACTTCGGCCATACTTTTAAAATTTTTAAAACAATTAAAAACTTCACTTTTTGTTTTAATAAAATAAATGAAGACCATTTTACTAAAATCGTCTGAGAGAGTGACAAAATATTTGGAGACACCTATGATCTGTTCTCCATATGTCGACATACATCAGTCTGTACAATCTCCAATAAACTACTGGTTCTGTGACCTTGCTGTGGATTCGGTAATCGGGTTCGTTTGCCCTCACAACAAACTATACAGTTTTGTTTTTGAATGTCAATTTCCCCATTCAAATTCAGTCCATCTACTATTCCATTTTTTAATTTATTTAAATAAACACTGGTTATATGGCCAAACCTTCTATGCCATGTTTCGTAATTGACAAATAAACAATTTTCAAAATCTTTATTAAACTTACTATTCAATTTGTATACACCATTCAGCCTTTTGTATTAGTTCAAAATTTTTGATAAATATTTTGCAAAAATGCTTTTCAAATTTAACTGAATTCCCATTCTCTATTAGTTTGCTAATAGATAAAAGCTTAGTTGTAAGTTTTGGAACACAAAGAACATTTTTGAACTACAATATAAAAATGATTCTTACCAACAACAGTTGTTAAATCCAAATCACATGAACACTTTACTTTGGCTGTGTTCTTGTTAGCAACTATAATGTCACCTGTATCACTCTTTTACTATTAATCCAATCTTCATTTGGCATTAAATGAACACTAGCTCCCGAGTGTCATGTTTTTTAAAGTCTCCATTGAGAAATGCGGTACTAAAACCATGTTTTTCGAATGTTTTAACTTCGCGCATTTATTTTTATAGTGTCTGGTTTGTTTCCAATGATAACGTCTGATTTTCTACAGATCTGCCTTTCTTGTCATTTACGCCGTCATCACTTCTGTGATTGGTGCTATTTTCAAACCGTCTGGTTCTGGTTCTGCTACTACTACCGCCACTTCCACGCAAACGCTCTACCAGTGTTATCAACATCACTTTCCGTGTCCAACAGTTTTGTTTTTACAACCGATCCACTCATTGTCAATTTTAAAACCAGTTTCACTCAATTTTTGCCCTTTTTAACTATTTGGTTCACACAACTTGCCATCGAACTACAATCTTTCAATCACGTTAAAATTAGAGTTCTCAATAAACTGATTTTTCACGCGTACCCCGAGTCATCAAACAACTTTTTTTAAAGCGTCCATCGAGTCATCGTTTTAAATGTATATACGACGGATCAAGCAAAAGAACCACCTTTACACGTGGACAAACCTTCTAGAACAAGATAATTTTGCAATGCTAATCATCTTAATTTTCGCGGCTTAACAACTTTGACACCGTAGACATGTAATTCACTACCATTCACAACCTTAACACTCATTAGTGTAGAACGTTTATCTATTTACCGACCTAAAAAAATTGTCTGGGCCACCTTCTTCTTCTTATGGTGCCGTGCACCTATAGTGCGTTGGCGAATTATCTTAAGGTCAGACGTCTGTCTTTTGCGGCATGCAAAAGTTGGCCAGTGTTAGTTACGCCTGTCCAGTTCTTTATATTTCGCAGCCACGACATTTGTTTGCGACCTACTCCTCTCTTGCCCTCAATCTTTCCTTGGATAATTAGTTGAGGGATTGCGTATTTTTCCCCTCTCAGGATGTGACCCAGGTATCCAATCTTTCGTGCCTTGATCAAGCTGAGCAATTCTCTCTCAGTATTTGCTCTTCTTAGGACTTCCTCGTTTCTCACCCTATCTGTCCATGGTATGCGGAACATTCTGGGCCACCATAACATGTTAAAACTTGTAAATGAAATGAATCAGTTGAGTATACAGTTAGGACTAACTTTATTTTGTTCCGAAAGTGAATACAATTTTGTTTAGTTGATATCAGTATCTTAACATTTTTAACATACGCCATTTTTTTTGGTCACTGATTTAGGTGATGTTTCCAAATACAGACAATATAAGAATTGAAACTATTTTAAATGGAGAATGCCATAATTTTTTTTATTTACTATAAGTGGATCAATTATAGTAGACAAAAAATTTATAAACTAACTTTATTAACTTTTTAAGTTAACATCTGAACACAGCGCCATCTAGTACACCATCAAATTATCAAACCTGTATAATGAAACTTTGAACACGCTCTATGAAGCAATAAGACGAAAACCGAGCAATAAGAATGCTCGGCCTGATGTTGCCAAAGTGGTGAAAGAAAACCTATAACGAAAGAAATGAATATAAAGAGCACTCATCCTATAGTCCTGATTTATTGCCTTGCGATTTTCATGTCTTTCGGCCACTTAAAAAGGCGTTAAAGGGTAATCGTTTTCAGTCGGACGAAGAAGTACAAAATCCCGTAAAAGAATTCTTAGAGTAACAATAACAAGAATTATTCAAGCAGGATATACATCGGTTGGTGAAATAATGAGATAAGTGCCTTAATTATAGTAGTCATTAATTGTAGATATGTTTGCCAATATTTTTTTTCTGGACCAAAGATGGTTTCATTGAACAAGCTTCGTAATTTCAAAAATTTGAATGTTATAGTAAATACCTATTTATTTCAACTTGGTAACAGCTGAATCATCTGAAGATTTATTTTCGTTTAAACGAATATTTAATAAATTACTTTTCGAATGCAGTTATTTACCAAGTATGTCATTAATAAATAATCTAATATTTCGACTAAAAAACTCAAGGTTATTGAATTATTGAAGGTTTAATTGAACATCATTGACGTCAATATTCTTTCTGGTTTTGAAGATAACTTTTACTAAGTATACTCGTGATTGGTAAAGTGCGAAAGATCAAAAAACTAAACACGTGGTGTTAAATTTTTTATAGACTTTTAAATGATGTCTGTCTACAAATATATGTTAAGTTAATGATGGTATTAAAGATTTGTGTATAGGCAGAAGAGTGGAAGACTATGAATATATCAACGAATGCTTTATGGTACAAGCTCCGGGGGTACCCCATGCTATTAAAATAGTTTTCAATAAAAAAAAAAGAGATAAACTGCAATAAACATATGAAATAGTGACATTTCAAATGCTACTTTTAACCTCAACAAAAAAATGTCTTTCATTGGAAATTTATGTTATGTTAATATGACCTATAATAATACCGATAATGTGTCTGGACAATATAACGGATTACAAAATTGCATTAAAGAAAAAAATAATATAGTATTGTACGTTCCTTGTATGAGTCAATCTTTAAATTAAGTGACGAGTGTAGCGTGGAAGAATGCACAACTGCAGCCAACTTTTTCGGATTTTTTTTTTGCAATTATATATGTATTTTTTAGCGCTTCAACTTATGGATGGCGTAAATTAGGTTGTCAAGATGTAAGTGTAAAAAAATTATCTAAAACAAGATGGTCATGTAGATCAGATGCTTCTAAAGCTTTTTGCAGCAATTTGGAGAGTATACATAATGCTTTCTACATACACAAAGATCTCTGAACTCACGAAAATATTGAAAACAAATTGATCAGGAACGATCCATTAAGAGGAAACTGTGCAGGAAATCCAGAAAAAATAAAAGGAACTATGTTAACGGAATGATAAAAAAATCAGAAAAGACTGCCCGTGAAAACGACCTAAAACACAGTAAATACTCCATGTTATGGAACTTGTAAAGAAAAATGTTGGAAAGTAGTAAACAAATCAAAGATAGACCAAGGGACATAATTAACTTAGAACAAGAAATAATACAAAGATGAAAAAAATACTTAGAAGAAGTATACGTCAAACACAAATAACACCAGACGTTTACGAAGAAAATAAAACAGAAGAATTAAGTAGAGATAGAATTTCAAGAAAGAAATACAAGATATATTAAAACACCTAAAAAATGGCAAAGCCTGTTAATTTTTATAACCTACCAATAAATTTAAAAACGCCGACAGAAATCAGTCAAAATGCTATAGAAAATATTTAACAAAATATGGTCTGAATAGAAGCCTAATCCGATCAAAATTGGACTAGGGATGCATTGTACATTCTTCAGCGTCGAAGTCAAATTTAAAAATCTTTGACATTATACACAACAATCATCATCATTCAATCTTCGCTTATCCACTGCTGGACATAGATCTCCCTCATAATTTTCCATCTATTTCGATCTTGTGCCTCTTGCATCCAATTCCTATGACAACGTTTTAGATCGTCAGTCCAACGTGTTGGTGGACGACCTCTGCTTCGGTAGGCATCATCTCTTGGTCTCCATTCCAGTATCCGCTTTGTCCATCTATTATCTGTCATTCGAGCCACGTGACCTGCCCAGTTCCATTTCAGTGTTGCTACTCTCTCTACTGCATCAGCCACTCCTGTTCTTTGTCGTAGCTGGCGATTTGGGATCTTCTCTCGTAGTGAAACGCCCAACATAGCACGCTCCATCGCCCTTTGACACACACGGATCTTTGAACTGTTCTCCTTGTAATGGTCAACGTTTCCGCACCGTAAGTTAACACTGGCAAAACACACTGATTAAACTTTTTCTTTTAAGGCATATTGGTATATCAGACGATTTGAAAATATGGTTCAGCTTGCCGAAGGCTGCCCAAGTCAGTCTTATACGACGGAGAAGCTCAACGTTTTGGTTATCTTTTCCTATGCGAATCTCATGACATAAGTATTTATAGGCCATTGCCTGGTCTATGGATCTTGTTCCTACGCAAATATCTTCTCTGACTACAAGATTTGTCATCATCTGGCTTTAGATATATTTATTTTCAATCCCCCTTCTAGCGAGGAAAGGTAGAGCTGATTTAAAAGTTCTTTGGCCTCATCTATCCTATCAGCTATTAGTACAATATCATCTGCAAACCTTAGATGGCTAAGCTTTTCTTCGCAATGCATACACAACAATGCATTACGCATAATCTCTGGAGGTTATAGAACAACTCCTGTTGCAAGCCTCGAGTGGGAACTTGGAGAGCCATCATTACATGAACGACGGAAATTACTTAGTCTATCGTACGCTTCAAAACAATCATCACTACAACCTGACAACCCTTTTCTTACTCAGTCATCGTTATCAAATATCAATATAAAAACACATTTACCATTTCAATTAAGGATCAAAAACATTTTAAACTCTATTGAAATTTTTAACTTTCCCTCAATACATTCAGCAAACGTAAACACGCCACCTCCCTGGTTAATACCTTTGTCTACTTTAAATTTAGAACTATCATCATATCAAATCTGAAACTAATCCACAAATATTTATAAGCAATTATAATAGAATACTTTCTTCTTTCCCTGAATATATCCAAGTTTACACAGATGCATCTAAAACAACTTCTAGTGTAGGAGCATCATTTGTTATAAGAGACATAATAAAAAATTTCAAATTTCCCACAGAATCTACTGTGATAACTGGAGAAATGTATGCAATATACAGAGCTCTAAATCACATACAAACAGTCAGACCAGATTAATTCCTTATTATTACTGACTCAATTAATTCCCTGCATATACTGTCAAAAATGTACACCTGCAACCCGATTGCTAAATTAATTAAAAACAGGATGCAGCAGCTGGAAAACAAAACATTAGTCTTCGTGTGGGTACCATCACATATATCCATTAAAGGAAACGAACTAGCTGATAAAAATGCTCGAGAAATACCAAATTCCCCAAATATCAGACCGATAATAAAACCATTAGCAGAAGATCTCAATCCGTACTCTAAATAAAAGCTGATATGTAATTGGACTAAATGTTGGGAAGAAAAATCCTCAAAGTTAAAAGAAATTAAACCAAATTTTGGACAATGGAGTAATAACGTCCCTAGTCGTTTCCTTCAGGTTGTATTAACCAGAATCCGATTAGGATACAGCAAACTCACACATGAATATCTCATGAAGAAGGAACCTCAACCAAAATGTACGAGTTGTGACGTGCCGTTAACAGTGAAACACGTATTAACAGAGTGTCCCAAATATAGTGCTGAAAGACTAACTAATAAAATTCCATCAGTTATAGGAGATATTTTTAGTGAGTGTACTAGTGAAAATATTGTGAAATTTTTCAGAGACTGTAACTTATTGAACCACATATAAGTATGTTATTTATTTGTTATTTGTAATCATTATTGTTTACATTAAATCCATCCTCTAATAACCAATATGGTTGATGCGGCTGCCTTTAAATAATAAAAAAAATATGGTCTAACGAAGAACTATTAAACGAATGGAACGTTCGTGAAAAAGGATGATTTAATAAAATGTGAGAATAAACGAATAAACACTACTGAGGGTCACTTACGTCAAACCACAACGTAAACACCAAAAAAGGAATTATAAAATCAGCATATGACAGACCCAAAAACGCCTGTTCTAATGAAAATGCATTTCAGTTTTATGAGTTTTTTTTGTATTAAACCCATTTTTGTAGCTGATTCTTTGAATGCTACATACGCCTCTCGTACAGCGTTTTCCGTTATCCCAACAATATTGATATCATCAGCATAGGCAAGGATTTGCACTAATTTATTATATATTGAACCAATGGTTGTGATTACTGGCATACCTATTACTTTTTCGAGAGCCAGATTGTACAGTATACAGCAGAGAGGGTCTCCTTGGCGCAGTCCGTTATTTATTTTAAAAGGTTCAGACAGTTCCCCCTGAATTCTTACATACATTTAAATTTTTCAATAGTTAATTTTGTTAAATTTACCAACTGATTTGGCATTTCTAGCTCTTTCATTGCTTTGAATATCTCTTCTATTCACAGAGTCGTAGGGTACTTTGTAGTCTATAAACATGTGATGCATATCAATGCCATATTCCAGTGTTTTTTCTAAAGTTTGTTTGAGGGTTGCAATCTGATGAATTATCGATTTACGACCTCTGATAATACCATCCTAATATTCTCCTACTATCCGTTCTGCATATGGTGCCATACGGTGACATAGTACTGTGAAAAATATTTTATACGCTGCAATTAGAAGCGTAATTTCTCTGTGATTAGAGTATTCAAAGATATCTGCTTTTTTGTGTATGATGCAAAGTATTCCAATATTCCAATTATTGGGGAGGGATTTCTTTGTCCATATTTCTTTTATAAGCTGCTGTAATGCCATTATGGTATCGTGACCACCTTCTTTATATAGTTCATCTGGGATATTATCTATTCCGGGTGATTTGTTTCTGGCTAGTTTTTTAACTGCATCTTTAACTTCATGAATTGTTGGTGTTCCTCTTCCCTCTCGTCTGTTCATCTTACCTCATCTCTTTCATCTTCCAGGTGTTCTTCTTCCTCCTCTATATTAAGTGCCTGGTTAAAGTATTCCACCCATTTATTCAATACATCTTTTCTTGTTGTTAATATGTCGCCATTGTGACTTCTGCCTTGTCTTGTTATTGCCTTGAATTCTTTGCTGTTGATGTTAACTTTCTTATAAAATGCTCTGAATTCTTTCTCTCTGTTGAGGTTTTCTATATATTTAAGTTCCTCATTTAAGTGTTTTCGTTTTTTTCTTTTGTGTATCCTCTTTTCTTTTCTTCTCTTTGCCTGGTAATTCTCTATAGTTGTTCTAGTTTGTCAAATAAGCATCTTTCTCTACGCTTCATTTTTTTCTTTTGTTTCATTTTTGCATTTATCGTCAAATCACAATTTTTGGGGGCACAAATTTCTGTTTCTATCTTATCTTTCGCTGCTGCTTCAATGTCTTCCTTTATTCTTGTAAGTAGGGTAAATGAAAAGCTGATGAAAAAACACACTTAAAAAAACAAAACTTTCTATGACCAATAAGAAACAAGATAGCACTTTCTTTGTCTTAAAACCATATTTCCATTGTTTATTAACATTGAGCTGAAACTTGAACAGATTGTAAACGAAGATCTAAATTTTATGATCCAACTTATAAATGATATACACAGTGAAGGAGTAAAGTTAAACCAACACATTAAAGTGATGGTACTTGTAAAATACCGCCACGGAAAAGTGGAGGGGAGAACTGTCCGTTGCAATAGCTCGGCTTGTTTCTTGTTATTGGTCATGGAAGGTTCTGTTTTTTTTTTTGGAAAGTGTGTTTTTTCACGAGATTTTCATTGAATCTACTTACAACTGTGTGACATAAACAATATAGTTATTATAAATGTTTAGAAGCTAAAAAGTCAGCCCTTTTTTAATATCAAACTGTTTTTAATAACAAATTTAATAAAATGTAGAAGTTTTTAATATGCCTTAAAACTTAAACCTCAAAGAATTGATTGCTATTTACAAAATACCTCTGGAGTGACTGTTTGGACAAGTACAGTTGTTTAAAGAATCGCTCTCCGGGATAAACAAATTGAATAACTTATAAAGTATTTGGTCCATCCGTATGAAATTTACGACACTTTAATAACTCATTAACAGCCATAATAATTTGAGTAGTTGTATTACATGTATAAATTACTACAAAAATAACGATTTTTTACAATTACCTCAGTCAATTAATTATGTATTTCAATTTGGAAACCACAGAAATGAAAGTCTTCCAAAAAATAACAAACCAGACTCTAAGAGACAGAGTAAGAAGTGAGGAAATACGAGCGAGATGTGGTATAGAGGAAATAAACGCGTGGACCAAAAGAAGAAAAGTGGAATGGAATCAACACATCGAAAGAATGACAGAAAATAGAATAGTACGAATAGCAAGAGACAAATCGCCAAATGGAAGAAGATCATTGGGACGACCGAGGAAAAGATGGTCAATTGAGGCTAAAAACCGAAGTAAAACATGCATTTTGCCTATTTATAAAGTAGGAAGAAGAAGAAGAAGAATTTGGAAACCCTCAAAATAAAGTTCTTTTTATTATCTACAACTTTTATATGAACCATTTTTCGTATAAGAAACGTTTTATAGGCAAAAAATATTTTTTTCATCATCTACCCGTCATATACCTTTTAGAACCTTCAAATATCTGTATAAGATTTTTCACATTTTTTTCTTCCTTAGCTGGGGTATTAAACAATATTTGCTAGAGAGCCATCCTTGCATTAAGTGATCATGGCGTCTAGAAAAATGGTAGTTTGTTCAATCGTAACACAATATATTGTAGGAACCTCGATAAACATCATAGTTTTTACTCGAAGCTCAAATACAACCAATATGTTCGTTAATACAATTAATATTTCGTTATCTTAAGTTACGATAATGAACAAGCCTTCCTACTAAAATGAAGATATCTTCTGAACGGATGCACACCAGGAATATATGAAAACCACAACGATGAGGTACTATTTTTATTAATGATGTACTCATTACATCATTTTATCCATAGTAAACTGTTACAGTCATTAATAATATACACCTGAAATATAATACGCAATGCACTCTAGTAAATTTCTTAACGTCAAAATGTACGTTCATTAGGTTACTCTAGATCTTGGTGACCTATTGTTAGCAAGTACCATTTATAAAAATAATGTCAGTTGAAAGTTGAATAAGTTGTGGCTAAGAGGTGCCGAGGCTAGAGATGCGAATAGATCAGTCCGGTCATAATTGTCAACAAGCTCGCAGCCATCCACTGATAAGCAAGTGTTTCTACCGGTTGTTAAATATGTGAAGTTTTGCAAAGTGTAAAAAAATAAGTGAGCAAATTTCAGTGAATAAATTTTACATTACTAAAAAATAAAATTCAGTAAAAAGGTATGAACTTAAAAGGTATGAAAAAACTTGGTAATTGTATCTGAATTTGTTTTTAAATATGTACAATTATTTTTAAATTTATACATTATCCTCTAATTGTAATTGTCTGGTATGAAAAATATATAAAAAATATGAAACTTTTTTCTAATTTTTTCTGAATTGTTTTCATAATTATTTACATATTTATACATCTTTCTAATTATATTTCTTTAATAAAAAATGCATATTTCTTAGAAAAATACTTATTAAAAGATGGGGTTTTAGTATTTGTTTAAATATTTAAACATTTTTAAACTTAGATTATAACTGACCTCCAAAATCCGTGTCATTTCCGGCATATGTAAGGACTTCCACCTAAAAATCTAGGCGAGCTTGAGCTTTGGTCAAATCAACCTACTTTCTAAGTTGAAACTTTTTAGCGCCAATATTTATTTGAATATTATGCCCAGATTGTGCTTGTAGAGTAATATAAGTATGGATCATCTGTAAATAATATGTATTTAAATAGATATGTTCAGAATGTTTGATTACAGGGTATTTTCCAGTTCGTTACCAAATCTTATTTATTTATTAATATACGGTATCTTCCCCAATACAAAGTGAAATTAAAATCTTACTTATAAATAAAACAAAATATTAATTAGGTATATATGAAACAAAATGAATTAAAATAAACAAAAAAGTACCTATAACTTGTCAAGCTCTTTTAATCCGATTTTTAAATGAAGCCAAGGAGACACCAAATATTTCTAAATTGTTTCTATTCATTTATAATTTTCAGTGTTCGCTCAATGGGCAAATGCATACCCTAATTTGTAGGGTGAAAAGGTATATAAAATAGATCAACATAGAGTTATTTTGATGGCTTTTTAATAAATTTATAATGAATGTTTTTAAAATATCTGTATACCTAATCATGAATAATAATGCTTCTTCTTCTTATTCCTCTTTATAATCAATTCTGCTTGTTCATTGGCGGATTAATACCTCTATGAACTCCATCTTTTACGCGGTCGTCCGATACTTCTTCTGGCGATTGGTGACTTATCTCTTTCCGTTTTGACGACACGGGTCTCCTCCATTTTGCTTATGTGCTTATTCCATTCTTTTTTTCTATTTTGTGTCCATTCATTTATACACTCTACGTTACATTTTCTTCTAATGTCTTCACTTCTCTTTCGATCTCTCACCGTATTTCCTGTAATTCTTCTTAGTACTCTCATCTCTGCAGTTTCCAATAGCTATTGCGTTGTCGCTGTGTCGAGTCTTGTTTTTGAGGCATATGTCATTATTGGTCTTACACTGGCTGTATAAATTCTTGATTTCATCTCAGTCTTAATGTGTCTGTTGCGCCATATAGTGTTCTTAAGGCATCCTACCAGTCTATTTGCTTTTTGTAGTTGATCTCTTACTTCTTTGTCCAGGTCTCCATAGCTAGACAGTGTAATTCCCAGGTATTTTATTTCCATTACTTGTTCAATACTGATGCCATAAATTTCTATTTTACATCTGGTTGGTTCTTTGCTGACTACTATTGTTTTAGTTTTCTGAGATGAGATTGTCATATTAAATTTTGCTCTTATGTTAAATCTGTGGACCAGTCTTTGCAGACTATCTTCAGCTTGGGCTATCAATATTGCGTCGTCTGCATAAGAGAGTATTTTGATTTCTTTGTTTTCCATTCTGTATCCTGTTCCTTTGTTAACGCTTTTGATGATTTCATCCATGATCAAATTGAAGAGCATGGGGCTCAATGAATCTCCTTGTCTTATTCCGCTGCCTATTTCTATAGGTCTTACTCTGTGAAACGCTTTCTTTAGGTCAATCAGACACAGAAATGCTGGTCTATTATATTCTAGTGATTTCTCAGTAATTTGCTTTATAACGAATATTGCATCTGTACACGATCTTTTACTACGAAAACCCTGTTGTTCATCTGCTAAACTTATCCTCTGATTTATTAGCACTGGTAAAATTTTAGTTGTAAGTTTTAGCGTAGTATTTAACAAGTTCATACCTCTGTAGTTTTCTGACTGTTTTTTTTATCTCCTTTTTGAAAAGTAGAATTAGTTCGCTCGTTCTCCAATCTTCCAGTATTTTTATTGTGTTTTATAATTTTATTAATTAATTTTGTTTATTGTTCTGTCATTGCTTCTCCAAAATATTTCAGTAATTCGTTTGGTATCCCATCTTTACCTGCTGCTTTTCTGTTCTTCAGGTTTTCGAGTATTTTCCGAACTTCCTGTACATTTATATTAAGTTCTTCATTTGTGGTAATTTCTGGTGATTCCGGTTCTAGCGTCGTTTGTTCTTCCTCTACATAGAGCTTTTTTAGGTACCTAGTCAATTCACGTATCTTTTTCTATGTGTTTTGGTTCTAGTGGTTCCTTTACCTCCGTTCTTTGACCTCTTATAAAACGCCATATTTCCTTTTGCAGACCGTAAAAATAATGTTCAATTTCTTTCGAAAATACGTAATAATGCGTATATTTAATTTATATGCAAAATATCTTAAAAATTTGTTCTGCAACCTCTCCAATGTAGTAGATTCAACATAGTTATTGTGGAGACCAGACAATAGATGCGTATTCCACTTTAGATACGACCAAAAGATAATAAACTGCTCTTAAAGCCCAAACAGATGGAGAACAGAGTCTCAGACATGCGAATGATAAAGCCTAAAGATTTTAATGAATTTCTTCTTCTTTTTCTCCTACAGCACTACAGCCCAAATTGAGCCTTGGCCTCCTTTATTTTTTGCCTCCACCCTTGCTTGTCTGTGACTGATCTTCTCCATACATCATCATCATCATCATCATGCAACCTCTTCTGTCCACTGCTGGACATAGGTCTCTCCCATTTTTCGCAACTCTTTACGGTTTTGTACTTCTTGTTGCCATTTCTTGGATATTCGTCTAATGTCGTCCATCCAGCGTGTTGGTGGTCGTCCTCTGCTGCGTTTGTCTTCTCGTGGGCGCCAGTCAATTAATTTTCTGGTCCATCTTGTGTCTTTTAGTCTCGCTATGTGACCTGCCCAATTCCATTTCAGTTTGGCTATACGTTCGACGACATCACTGATACCTGTTCTTTTCCTTAAGCCTTGATTCCTTATTTTGTCTTTTTTTGTCACGCCGAGAATTGATCTTTCCATGCGCCTTTGTGCCACTCGCATTTTTAGTGCTGTTGTTTTTGTGAGCGTGAGAGTTTCTGCTCCGTATGTCATAATAGGAAGAACGCATTGGTCAAATGTCTTCCGTTTCATAGCTATCGAGATGTTGCTCTTAAAGATGTCTCTTAGTGAACCATATGCCGCCCAAGCAAGTGTTATTCGTCGTTGAAATTCGCAGGTCTGGTTGTCCTTGCCTATTCTGATTTCATGACCAAGATATATGTACTTTTCTGTCAATTCTACCACTTGATTTTGGATGATTAGGTGTTCGCTGGGAACTAAATTTGTCATAAATTTGGTCTTACTGATGTTCATTTTTAGACCTATTTTTGAAGATACGTTTTCTAATTCTTGAATTAGAAAACGTATTTTTTTTTAATTCTTTTTTTCTTCTCCATACACGGACTCCTAAAAGGGCTTGTGCGTCAGTAGATATATGTATAGGGCCGGTTCCCGACCATTTCGTGGTGGAGGCGCCACATCGTGGTACCTGTCGATGGAAACGTGTCGATGGCTCGTTGAACGTACAAGAAGTAAAAGAAGCGATCGGCAATGACCAGAGGGTCGTAAGAAGTGCTCGCTTATCGCCTGATCTCTTTTTCTTTTTTACGTCATAGACATTCGACGCAGAACGTGACAATCGACGTGAATGATGTGACATTCAATGCAGGACGTGACAGTTATGTGACACTCTACGCAGAACGTGACATTCGACGCAGGACGTGACATTTATGTGGCAGTCAACGCAAGACGTCGCTTAACATGGGTGTTTTAGGGCATATCTTCATAGGTTCAGAAAGAAAGATACAGACAAATGCCTGTACTGTGAATACTCCGACACTTTTACTCACAAAATACTGGAGTATATTAGATGGACAGTGGAGAGGAACAGAGTGTATAGAGAAACAGGTATGAACCCTGTGACTGTAAGAGAGATGATAGTGAAGATGACAATTACACCTGAGCAGTTATTAAGAAGAAAGAAGAAGAAGAGAAATAGCAGCCGAACCAAAGACAGAAATAAGATCTAGATAAGAGAAAGGAGTGCTCCGAAAGTGTCGTCAGCCTTACAGCGGCTATCCCACTTTCAAGTAGGAGAGGGTGATTTTAGTTGGTAGGCCGGAGAACAGGAAGGCATAAGTTTGCAGGACCTCCTTCTAGGGGAAATGGGCTCGGATGTACTCCTCTACCGTGAATCCAACACACACCAGCCTTCCCTAGAGTTGGGTTAACTTGATACGGTTTTTAGAAATTTCCACCCTAAAAAAAAAAGAAAAAAGATCTTTTATCATCTGCAATATGATTTCTTGTCATTGTATCAGAGGCCTGATTGAAATCTATGAAGATTGCATATAATTTTGTTTTCTTTTAGGGCGAAAAATTGGTCTGTAAGTTTTGGTTTGGTTTGGAAAGTAGAATATTTTTTTTATTTTTTTCTTCTGTTGGTATTTTTATTAATTCTATTCTCCTCCTCTATCTCTTCTTTAAAACTCTTCTTCATTTTCTATTAGTCTATTTTCATTGTATTCAATTTTTATTTTTCGAATACGTTATCAACATTTTTCTTTAGTTTTTTTTGTTTCCTTATTTTCTTTATTCCTTCTATTAACATTTTGCACCATTTATCAAACAATTCATTTATTTTATTTTTATTTATTATTGTTGTTATTATATCACACCACATTTCTTCAATGTCACTTCTTTGATTTTGCAGCTTCAGTTTGCCTTTTATTCCTTTCTTTTATTGTTTTTATAAGTATCCATCACTTACGTAGTTTGTATTAAATTGTTTCTTAATTATTTTGATTCTTGCTTGTTCTTACTTTTTGAAAATATGCTTTGTCCATTATACTTGTACGAACAATACAGTATTTATATTGTAACGCTTTATTTTTAGTTGCAGTTGTAAAAATGTAATTATTTAACACTTTTGACAGTTTTTTTTAAATTTGATATATATCAAACCATACTTGACCTATTATTTACAATAATTTTTATTTACAGAATGCGACGAATAATCATTTTGTTACTGATATTATGCAGTGCTAAATGCCAAGAAAGTGCTCAATATCTTCAAAATGCTGTAAGAGATCTGCGAAGACTGAATTATAGGCAAACTTTAAGAAGGGCGGACACATTGTTGGCCAAGAAATCAGTTCAAGACTCCCCAGTGCCAATATTACCTTCTGACATTCCCAGAACAGAACATATTGACAGAAGAGCACAGCATGGACCACCAGAGGTACATATTTTACAAATGTTTTTTTTTTACAGGAAAGTCTGCTTATCTTACTTCCGAACTCTCATTACTTCAAGCTGTATAGAAAAATTCGCATTTTTCTGCGAATAAATACGCATTTTTGTGTGCTATGAATACAAATTTATTGTATTTATAGCACAGCGCAAATTAAAACTTTTTTTCTGTACTTTCATTCAATATTCTGCTCATTTTACACGTACAAGATATAGTACAAATAAAAATGTTCAAAAACACCGTTTTTTTGCACATTAACAGTGCCATAAAAAAATATAACCAACAGTTTGGAGTTGCAAACATTTCGAGGTTACTCCGGGCGTTGCTTTCATAACGCTGTGCTGGTTTCAAAAATTCACTAATTAATGCTCAAAATCATTTTTGTCGCTACAGCTTGTACTACATCGTTTAAGCGGTAAGAGAATATCTTTCTTTATTTCATGCCATGGTTATCTGTTAAGAAAAAAATTGCAGCAATACAGAGCTCTACGAGACAAAACTAGTCTAAATAATGCTACACAAAAACCAAAAAAGGAGATACAGAATATAAAAAATTCAACAATTGATTTCTTTTTAAGTAATTTAACAGCTGACCAGAACACAGATTATTCGTTATGGAAAGCAACAAAAAGAATAAAAAGACGAATTATTCATTCTCCTCCTATCAAGGTGGAAAACGGCAACTAGACTAGAAGTAACGAACAGAAAGCAGAACGATTTGCAGATCATTTAGAAAGCACGTTCAAAACCAACGACAATGATGGTGAAGAACTGAGATGGGAAGAACCATTCCAAATCGAACAAAGAATAAAGAGATAAAAGAGAATATAAATCCTAAGAAAGCTCCAGGATATGATCTTATAACAGGAAAACTATTAAAAAATCTACCAAAAAATGCCATGGTTAACCTGACAGACCTAATAAATGCTGGTTTTAGATTGAGATATGTTCCCAGACTCTGGAAAGTAGCTGAGGTCATTATGATAGCCAAACCAGGTAAACCTCCTAATGAAGTGACATCCTATCGACCAATATCACTTGTTCCGGCGATGTCAAAACTATTTGAAAACCAATAATAGAAAGAAAAAATCTTACATAAATAGACAATAGATCAAGTTCACAGAATAACGAATATAGTAGAAAAACAATAGAAGAAAAGAAAGTCTGCCCTACAATCTTCTTGGACGTAGCACAGGCGTTTGATAATGTCTGACATGAGGGTTTAAACTATAAACTAAGAACGTTCATGCCTAAACAGTATTCAGAAATCTTGAAATCATACATTGGGAATAGATATTTCAGAGTAAAACAAGAAAAAGTGTACACCGATTTAAGGGAGATCAAAGCTGGCGTGCCACAAGGGAGTGTATTAGGTCCGGTCCTGTACCTATTGTATACGTATGACATTCCAGAGCTAGAACAAAATACTATTGCCACCTTCGCGGATGATACAGCCATACTAGCAATAGGAGGCACTAGTGAAGAAGCGACTGATAAATTGCAAATATCAGTAAATACAATACATATCTGGACCAGAAAATGGCGAATAAAATTAAATGAGACTAAATCTGCACACATCAACTTTACAAATAAAATAATAGAAAATTTCCCAGTTAGAATAAATGATACCCAAGTTCCTTATATGCAACATCATTAAAATACTTGAGCTGGAAAGTCCATGTCAAAAAGAAAAGAGGGAAGCTTCATATTAGATATAAAAAAATGTATTGGCATGTCTGGAAAAAATTCAGCATTATCCATTCATAATAAATTATCCATTTACAAGCAAGTACTGAGGCCAGTATGGGTATATGAGTGCCAACTCTGGGGCTGTACCAAAGCTAGTAATCTACATATTATCCAGAGATTTCAAAACAAAGTACTGAGGATCATTGTTGGTGCTCCTTGATATATCCGTAACAGCAACCTCCACCAGGACCTGGGCATGAAAACTGTGACTGAAGTAATCAAGAGAACAGCAGCAAGTCACGAGCAGAGGCTGGATAGTCATGTGAATGTCGAGGCAATCCAGCTTCTTGACAATACTGAACTAAAGAGAAAAACCATTTGAGTTAGTGTAAATATGTAACAGTTTAGTGTAAAAATCGGAGTATAGTGCTGTGGTGTTATTGCATGCTAGTTGTAGTGCATTAGTTGATAGATAAAATAAGAGTAAGCCATAGGTTAAGCCCTAAGATTTAAGTAGTTGCTGTTTATTAAGTTAGGTCAAAAAATAACTGATAATTGGTCATTTGTGACCAGATAGCAGTATACAAACACCGTACAAATGTTATACAAAAAAAAATTGGCTATCATCTGTCAAAAAGTTCTGTATTGGTTTTCAGCAATTTTTTTATAAAAACAAAATAGAGGTAAGCAGCAAATTGATGCATCGTTACTGCTTTTAGTTAGAACAGTACATTTTTTAAAGCTTTTTTTTATTTCTTCGTTACGTGGAATTTCATTATTTCCTCATTTATATAGATTTAAAAATTTTAAATAAACTGTAGAAGACTAATTATTTCAACTATTTTCACAGGTAGTGCCAACTTTAGGATTAACCAAAGGTGAACTTGCAGCTCTTTACGAGAATGCAATAGCAAAGGGTGAAACATTGAAGTTAGATACTGGAGAGAATACTTATATACATGCAGCAGTACACGAACTGGATGGTAATGATGCTTATCCGCCTCATCACGAAGAACTTGATCATGTGGATCACTTACCTGCTGAAGAATCTAAAAATGAAGATGGATATTACTATTACTATTACCCAATCAAGAGTTTTATCGATCATATGTCTGGTTCCACTGTAAGTATTATCTTACTAGATTTAATATATTCTCCATCTTAATTTTAGAATTTTACTAAGCTAGTTCTGTGAGTTCAAGTATCCCCAGAGAATATAATATATTACATAACGAATACTGCTTTTAGTAGATTACGCACTAATGCATTAATATTAATCAAGTAATTTTTTGATCTAAAAAAATTTGATTTAACACAATCTACACAATTCTACCTCCTATTGTCCTATAAAATAACCTTGTTGGAAATAATAAATATCATATGGGGAACTAAGCAGTATCCAGAAGATTGGAAAAAATACACTATGATTCCAAAGAAACCACAAAAAAGATCCAAATCTATTAGAATCCTTCTTCTTCTTCTTATGGTGCCTATCCGTTACAGATGTTGGACACTAACATGGATATTCTGACTTTGTTGACTGCTGCCCTGAAAAGTCCGGTAGTGGTTAAGTTAAACCATTTTCGCAGGTTATGCAGCCAGGATATTCTTCTTCATCCTGAACCTCTTTTCCCGTGTACTTTACCTTGAAGTATGGTCCGAAGTAGGTCATATCGTTGTTCATTGTGAATTATATGGCCCAGGTATTCTAGTTTGCGACGTTTTATCGTTACGACTAGTTCGCGCACTTTACCCATTCTATGTAGTACAGAGACATATTAGAATCCTACTGAGACCTATCACTGGCATCTTGTGATTTAAAACATTCGAGCAAATGGTCAGAACAAGAAAGGAATATTGTCTACAATCTAAGCTCAAGCTACCAAAATATCCGTTTGGATTTAGCTCATTCTACAATATAAAATATTACCCATTTAGTAACTGTCATTTTATTTCGGTCTTCACAAATCGTTCTACTACAGAGAGCCTGCGATAAAGTAAATCAAAAATTCTATATCAAGAAATTAGACGAATTGGAGTAATTTTTTTGGAAAAATAGTAAAATTATACGATAATCATAATTTCAGAATTAAAATTTAGAATTTTACCAGAAAAAACATGTTGCCAAAAACTCAAAGTATACCACTAAATTTAGTTTTTCTTCCTCTTTTCAAATGCAGAATCCCTTTTTAAAAAAATATTATTATTGCCTGGATTTTTTTATAATTATAAATAAATTAATCGATTGGACAACTTAAAGAGTATTCGCGTGGCAAATATAAAAGAGTATACAGTGTGGTAAAAAATTTGTGAACTAAACAAGAAGTTGACAAAATAGATAAAACACACAGTATATTTGTTATTGATCAAGTAAGACCTATTAAGTATTGGGTTTTTGAGATCGACAAGTGTCTCATTTTTCAGTTAAAGTATGTTACTTTCTCAAAGAAACACCCTAAGCGCCTTTCTAGATCAATATTTCTAGATAGAAGAGGTTGTCTGGTTATTCTCATCCATACGACTATTTTAAAATTCATAATTTATGCATATTCAATGCTAATAAAAGGTTCAAAAACTGAGGTTTTGGAGATTATTTTGGGATTTTCTTGTCTATGTGTATATCGAAACTAAATACACAACTAAAGAGAATCTAACAATTAGTGAACAATGGGAAATGTGTAAAAATTATATTAAAGATGCAGCAAATAACATTCTAGGGCCGCAAAGACCACCACCACGCAGTGAGTGGTTCGATGCTGAGTGCGAGGACATTACAAGAAGAAAGAACAATGCATATAAACTGATGCAGCAAAGAAGAACCCGAGAAAAAGAACAAAAATATAAAGATCTCAAAAGAGAAGACAAGTACATCCATCGGAGAAAAAAGCGAACTTATGAAAATAGAATATTGGAAGAACTTGAGGCATTAAAAAAGAAAAATCAAACAAGAAAATTCTATGAAAATCTAAAGAAAGCAAGAAAAGAATTTAAACCAAGGATCGGACTATGTAAGGATAAGAAGGGGCATATACTCAATACAAAAGAAGAAGTATTAAAAAGGTGGGTGGAACACTATAAAGAACTACTTACTATCGAAGTAGAAGATCCAAATCAACCACCCCCAGGAGCAAGCAACAATACACCATAGGAGCCTCCATCAATTCAAGAAGTACGGGATGCAATAATTCTCCAGGAAGTGATGGTATACCCGCGGAACTTAATTAAAATTTGGAGGTGCTACTCTGACTAATCATATATATATATATATATATATATATATATATATATATATATATATATATATATATATATATATATATATCATACTGAGAGCCTGGAATGAGGAACAAATCCCGGAAGAGTGGTGTATTGGGATCATTTGCCCGCTACACAAAAAGGGAGATCAATTGGAATGTTGAAACTATAGGGGAATAACCCTCCTTAATACAGCATACAAAATATTTTTGAGTATTTTATATGATCGCCTGAGTGCATATTCAGAGGAGCTTTTTGGTGAATATCAAAGTGGTTTTAGGCTTGGTCGATCAACAACAGACCAGATCTTTGTGCTAAGGCAAATACTGGAAAAAACCAATGAATTCAATATCGACACATACCATCTTTTCGTAGATTTTAAATCGGCCTATGATAGTGTCCTAAGAAATAAATTGTATGAAGCCATGGATGTCCACATCCCCGATAAACTGATAAGATTGGTTAAGGCTGCAATGCATAAAGTTGTTTGCAAAGTCGAAATACAGGGCGAACAAACATTTGAAACGCATGTTGGGCTGCGACAGGGAGATGCGCTGGCGTGTCTCCTTTTCAACATAGCTCTGGAAAAGGCGGTCAGGGATGCCCAAATAGACAACAGAGGAAACATTTTTAATAATCATCGAAAATTTTGGCATATGCAGATAGATAGAAGAAATGTATACCACCTTGTCAAACGCCTCAAAAAATATGGGCCTGCAAGTAAATGAGGAGAAAACTAAGGTAATGGCATCAACACCCAACAATAGAGCCAGAAACATCGGCCACTAATTCACGGTTGATAACTCTACCTTTGAAGTGGTGGACAAATTCACATACTTAGGTTCCCTGATTACCAAGGAGAACGTCATGACGGAAGAAATCAAGCGAAGAATAATCCTAGCAAACAAATGCTATTTTGGACTGAGTAGACATATGAGAAGCAGAAACTTAAGCCAAAAAACAAAAATAACCATATACAACCAGTGTTGACATATGGGTCGGAGACATGGACAATTTCCAAGGCAGATGAAAACCTCCTGCTTATATTAGAACGAATGATCCTGAGAAGGATATTCGGTGGAATCTGTGAAAATGGTGTTTGGAGAAGGAGGTACAACTACGAGATATATCACAGATATAAACATATATTTGGTGGTAAAGACGTAGTATCGCTTATAAAAATATGAAGACTAAGATGGGCCGGATATCTGGCAAGATCACAGCAGAACAACCCTCCTAGAAAAATCCTTATGTCACAACCTGTGGGAAGTAGAAGTACGGGTAGGGCCAAAACTCAGATGGAGGGATGGTGTAGATGAGGATGGTAGAAAAATAGGCGCAGCAAACTGGCAACAGTTGGCAATGGATAGAACTGACTGGCGTAATAGACTTGGGAAGGTCGAGGCTCTTTTATAGGGCTGTAGCACCAATGATGATGATGATGATGTGTATTAAGTGGTTCTTATACTGAAAATTTTATCAATTTTTTCCTTAAAAATCAATAGTGTTCAACAAATAGAATTGACTTAACACTCATTGCGGGTTTTAAATGGAGAAAATATTTCAATTCGCACAAAAAAACCAAAAAAATAGTACAAAAAGGTGAAAAGCAAAAATACTAATATATAGGTACTTACTTATTATGTTTTTCCTGGAATGTTCAGCATTTTTATCATTTCTAAGTGATATGCAACAAAAAAAAAACTATTATAAATAATTTATTATTAGATTAAAATACAAAAAATTACTTGTCCTTCAAGCACTAACCCAATAAAAATACATTGAGTTTTTATCTTCATAATCAGACAGGAGAAAGTGTTTTTTGCTACATATTTTCGTATTTTTAGCTTCTAATTTATCTTTACGAGAACATTTTTTTACCCATTGTTTAATAATGTTGGGGTATTTGGAAAATGTAAAAAACATAATTTTGTTTCCACCTGGATCAAGTATTTTGGAGTTGCTTTTACATGTAGCTATGCAACAAATATTTCCGCCATCATCTAAAAAATATGTTATTATTATAACGTACACAACTATAAAAGGGATATTTTTTAGAGGTACAGAAATGTAAGTTGGTAACACTTTTTTAACTGTCAGCCATTTTAACATCTGTCAAGTGATTTATGTTAAGTTGGATTTGGCATTTCAGCATAAATAGACTTGACGCCTGAACAACGCTTCCAAGTTGTACAAATTTATTTTGATATTGTCCTATTTACTTCAAAAAATTACTTTGAATAATTGTAAAAAATAAATGAATTATTTCAGTGTTATAAAGTGTTATGTGTATGTAAACAAAAGTGACCTCTTTTATCACACACTATATTAGAACTGACTGGCCTACATTAAAAATGGTTTTAAAAAATTCACATTTTTTTTAATTTTTAAAAATTACAAAAGAGAAAAAGAGTTTTTAAAACCGTCTAAGGTATGTTAAATAGATGAATAAAAATATTAATATAAAACTTACAGCTACTTGTTACAAATCCAAATCAGATTCAGAAGATGAACTTTCAGAACCAAGATTTATAATAACTGGCTCGATCATTTTATCAGTAATATTGTCCAGCGTCCACATTTTTTCCTCTTCTTTAATAGTGTGATTTACTGCCTTTTCCCAGTTTTCAGGTTTTACATTATTTACGGCCTCCAAAAACAACTGTTTAACATCATGAATTTTAAAAGTGGTATTTTTTCTTGAAACTTCACTCTTTATCTGTGCCCATACCAGTTCAATCGGGTTTAATTCACAATGATATGGTGGGGATCTAAGTACTGTCATTCCACGATTTTTGGCAATTTCATCAATTTCGTATTTTTTAAATTTTTCTTTATGAAGGGCACACAACGAATAAAGTTCCTTTCTTATAGATCTTCTTTCTTCTTCTTTTTATAGTTCTTTCTTATAGATAGGATGGTACGTAATATTTTTTGAACTCAGCCAATTCTGCAAGTCTTTTTTTAACCACTTGGTTGTGGGCAGTCCTTCTATAAGTCTGGAGTGATAACTTGCATTATCCATTACTATTACACAGTTCTTAGGAAGAAGATCTATCATTTGTTCGAACCATTCTTGAAAGACATCAGCGTTCATGTCTTCATGGTAGTCACCGGTACGAGTTGATTCAAAAGTTAATAAACCACCTTCAACAAAACCGTCTGAACTGCCAATGTGTACTATTATCAGCCTGCGTCCCTTTCCTGATGGTGGGTTTAAACCAGTAGATAAGTTATTTACAAAAGCGTGCCTTTGACTTGTAACAGTTTCATCCTGCCAAAATTTATTTGGTGTATGACCCTCGTTGATCCATGTTTCATCAAGATAAAATATTTTTCTTTTTTGGTTTCTCATTTCCTTTATGGTTCTTAGAAAATGTCTTCTCCATATGACAATATCGCTTCTTTCTAATAAAATAGACTTTCTGGGATTCTTTTTCCAGCGGAAGCCTATTCCTTTTAAAAGTTTCCATAACGTACTTCGACTCATTTCTGGGTAATCCTTATCATCTCGAACTGAGACAAGAACTTTATCCAATGTTGGAAATTCTTGTCTAAAGAAGAATTCATGCACTTTCCGTCGAAGTCCTTCTTTAAAATTATATTCTATTTGAAATTTTGGTTTCCCTGGAGCATTACGTGGCATTTGAAAACTACCACATTTCTCTTCTTTAATAACTCTGTAAATCGTAGATTTCCCAACACCAAGTGTACTGCTAACTAACTCAACGGTCTCATCAACACTTTCACATAAACGTTTGTCTGTAAATGATTTAAAACAATTAAATATTAATGTTTTTTCATTAACTGTTAGAGGACCAATTTTTCGGCGTTTACACGGCACTTCCAAATTTTCCATAACACTAGTATACACAATAAACTGCACCTTGCAACTGAAGTACCTACTTTTAGTGAACTGTTAAGAATTTTGAATACGCCACTTGGACCTTCCTACAAAATGGAAAGACCCACTATCACATTTTCTGTGGAAGAAGTTTAGAAGGTAATTGTCTAGTCAATTACTGTCGTAGATTCCTGGAATTAAAGAATTAAATGTTTGATTGTTGAAACCCTTACTTCGTGGAATGCACTCATTTCAGATAAAATAAAACGTTTTATTTTATCTAAAGAATTAAACTTTATTTTGCAAATAGGTAGGTACTTATTAAACTTTTATTGGTTATATATAACCAATAAAATAAACATCTTACATTTCTTGCAAATTCATTAGTACCTGTTAACCTCCATCACTCCGACACTGGCAACCTTATTTAGGGATTAGTAACCCTCACAACTATTGTATTCTATTCTGCTCCAACCTTTATACCTGGTGGTCATACTCAATTTAAAATTGTTTTCCTATATACTTCTGTAAACTTGTTGACAAATATCTGTTTTTCATTGAGTCACCCGTATCAACAGTTTAGGGATTTGCATACATAATTTATTGTTTTATTACTCTCTCATACATAAAAATACACTATAGTGTTATGTGATGTTTGAGGACAGGATAGTGGATAGCTTATAGCTGCTATTAATAACTTTTTTTTAAGTGTCTTGCTTATTTTGACAAATATTGCCGCCTAATACCTGCTTATTATATGTAATTTTTATTAATGGTTATAATATAGTTTGCCAAAAACTATTTTTCTTTGTCAAAATTTTTCTTGAATCACATTTTTTCACGCAGTATAAAAGCAAACCCTTGTATTACCCTTATCCCTATAATTTTCAAGCAGGTGTGTCTGGCTGAAAACATTAAACACTTATTCATATTGTCCTTATAAAACACTGTTTTAAAAATAAGTCAATTATTAGACATTTAACTAAGATATTTTTAACTTTTAGGTACAAGAAACTAAAAAGCCATGGACACCTGCTTGGACAACAACTCACTCTCCACCTTATCAGTATCATTCACATCATCATGAGGTAGGTACCTTTAAAGCAGTTTTTGTTTCTACGTTAATATTATACATCCATTGTTTGTGTATGTCATAGTTTCCTAAGGCTGCAAATTGATTCGCACGAACGCTGTGTGCACAAAAATACTCATGTCTGTGTACGCGTGCCCACATAAAGTTAACGCTCAAGAATGCTATCCGTCAGTAGGTACACTGTACAAATTCATTTTAGGTATAAATTGTTTAATTCAATTTTTTTTTAAGTTTTAGTTTAGATTTAGTTGAAACTTCCTCATAAGACATTTTTAAATCATCATTATGTTTTCCTGATATAATGTATGTCGTATCATCTGCGAATTGTACGGATTTGTACAGAGATATGAATTTAGGCAAATCGTTGACGTAAATAACTAACAAAAGAAATCCTAAGACCGAACCTTGTGGGACTCCATGTTTTACGGATAGAAAATCGAAGAGATGACCTTTAGACACTACCGCCTGGTGTCTGCCACATAGATAAGAAGTTATAAGCTTAAGAGGGATACCTCTGCTTCCATAGTAATTTACTTTGTGGAGCAAAATGTCGTGTGAAACGCAGTCAAAAGCCTTCGATAAGTCGCAAAGAGAAATTGCTATGCGATTGCCTCGTTCAAGCCCCTCAATCACCTCGCTCACAACATTAAATACCGCGTTCGTAGTAGAACTAGCACTTCTCAATCAATATTGTGAGTTGCTAAAGTAATTATTTGACTCAAAATAGGAATAAAATTGTTGCTTGATAACCTTTTCAATCACTTTTCAAAAAGTAGAAACAATGCTTATGCGTGTGTAATTGTCAGTTTTTGAGGAATCGCCTTTTTTGTAGATAGGTAGTACTTTTGAGTATTTTAGTACTTTCGGAAATACTCCAGTTGATAGAATTAAAGTAATAAGATGAGTGAAAGGTGTTAAAACTATTTGGTAAGTTTTTGTAATGTTGCTATTAATTTCGTGAACGTCCCTACAATAAGAATTATAAGAGACTTTATTATTTGAGAGACCTCTTCTTCCACAACGGGACGAAAAAAAGGACTTTCTTGAAGAAGGATAATTTCTATAATTAAAGAGGACATCGACATTAATAGGAAAAGAGATGTAATAATTATATTCTCTGCAATTGTAGTAAAAAATTGATTTATTTCGTCTGGAGGTAGATCAGGTTGTACCGAACTGGATCTTGTGTTGTTTTTTTCAAAGTTTACTATTTTCTAGCAGTCTCTAGATTTATTATTGGAATTAGTAATAAAATCACAGTCAGCTGACTTTTCAGTATTTTGTAATTGCCGATTATATTCAAATTTTTGTTGTCTATATACTTTGAACAAATCGGGATCCTTAGTGGCATCTGCAATGTGTTCAATAAGAGAAATATTAGATCTGTAAGACCTTAATTCATTATTAAACCATTGCACGGGTGTGTTTTCAGCAGTTTGTCGTACTTTTTTTAGCGGGAAAATGCTTTAATATTAAGTTGTTATAAGTTTCGACAAGAAAGACTGTCAAAAAATCAGGATCATTATAAATATCATAGAAAAAGTCAATCTTTGTAATAGCTTGCGCACATTTAAGCTTCTGTAAACCAGAAGAAGTAATAAACCGTTGAAATGTTTGATTAGTGTCAACAACTTTATGCTCAGAGTCAATAAATAAAAATTGAGCTCGATGGTCAGAAAAATAAGGTTTAAATACGCACACTCTGTAGATATTTTCAGAAAAAATTGTCATAATGTTGTCGATGCAATTAGTGGACTGGACTGTGATTCTAGTATAATGGCTTATAGTTAATTTTAGACCAAAATAGATTTTGAACATCAAAAGAAGGGTCAGATTCAATTTTAAAATATATATTAAAATCACCAAGTATGATCAGTTTGTCTGCTTTACTAAGCAAGAACGTTATGACATTCTCAAAATTCACCAAAAACAAGTCAAAGTCACCCTTACTCGATCTGTATACAGTTAAAATATTGGTTTTTATTCAAGATACATCAATTGCACAAACCTGTGAACTTTACTAAACATTATATTCATTTAGATTAAGAGAATTAAGATTTTCTTTTACATAAATTGCAACTCCACCTTGTTTCTTTTTACCCTACAAATTAAATTAGCTAATGAAAGGCCGGAGAGGCCAATTAATTTTAAATTTTCTTTACTTTGCCTTTACGATCATATCGACTATTTGAAATACACTGCAAATTAACATGAAACATGCTTACCGTACCTTGTCGAATTAGTTTATTTTGATAAAAGTTTGTAGAAGATTCTAAGTTTCTTCCTCACTTTTCTTTATGTGCTGAAAATTTCTTTTGAAGTGAAATCTCCCAACTGCAGCTTCTTTGGACCAAATATTAGGTCTGTAGACTTCGTCAATTTTATCGAAAGGAAAAATTACCTTATATGTAGAGTATTTGTCAGTTATATACCATTCCACGCAGTTAAAAGTAATAGGAAGCCAAACATCCTCAGAAATAAGAAATTCGATGCATGGCAAAGTATTTGATATGCCCTCCTCCACTGGATATGCTCGACAATGCGTTTAATTTCCAAAATGAAAAATTTTTGACTTGCCGTTTACACTATTACATTATTTGAATATATTCTTAGTTATTATATCAAGCATTATTTACGTTAAAACACTGATACTTACTGACTGTTTTTTGCAATGTAGCTTTTAAGTTTCTGAATTAAATCACGTACATTTATATTCACAATTTTCTAAATAAACATATGTGACAATTTATTAGCAATATATATCTTTGAGGATTTTGGCAGCTTCTATTGTTTGTCGTTTGTAACATTCATTTTGCACTTCTAACGACCTTTTTCCTCTCATACAAAAGGTGACATATGAGTCAATTTTCGATTGGAACTGTGCCGCATGTTGGATGAATCGTCATTTCGCATTCATTACAAGTATGAGATTCATCTTTAATGTGATTACTATAAATACTTGGTAGTGTTGAAGATCTCATGATCTATTTGATGACCAGAAATAGCTGCATATTGCTCGAGTTCAACTTCAACTTTTTGTTGACTTCGTTAGTATTTTGGTTAATTGAATTGACGCCGCGCTCGTTAATAGCATCTTCTCCATACTGAGTTGACATTAACACAGCATTTGCTATGTATTGCATAGATAAAGATCGGTCTCTTTAATATCCTGCTATAGTTCGTCCCAAACCCTTCTTTCAGTGCGTCATAGTTGATCGAATTCTCTCTAACACATTAAGCTAGAAGTGACAGAAAAAAACGTGAGTCTGTGATTATTATACATAGAACTTAGAAAATTATTTATCGTAAAGCTAATTCTACTTACGGATGTATAATTGGTTGGAGTTTAGAATACGCTAAATAGATATCCAATCAATGATGCGCATAAATATAATTTGACGCAGAAGGTCTCGATCTTGACAGTACTTTCACAACGTCAACTGATAAAATAATTGTCATTTCAGGTTAGTATTATCAGACATTTTACAGTGAAAATTTAATTTTGTATTTATTGTCATAAAAATATTTTAAATATGCCGAGATATATCGAGAAAGAACAA
Organism: Diabrotica undecimpunctata; assembly: GCF_040954645.1. NCBI lineage: Eukaryota > Metazoa > Arthropoda > Insecta > Coleoptera > Chrysomelidae > Diabrotica > Diabrotica undecimpunctata. Next base: position 59,530,672 of record NC_092812.1, read on the forward strand.
AGACTAATATTAAAATTATTAAATTATTTTCAATTAGAAAAAGAGGGATTACGATCCTGCAAATGTCAAATTTAACTAAAATGACATGCAATAATTCTCGACATTCATAAAATCCTATATTATGTCAAAATTAGTGACGCACTGAAAGAAGGGTTTGGGACAGACTGTATTCACTTCTGCTGTAATAATTTCTTCACATTCCATAGAAGTAAAAGCTGCAAGGGATATTTGAAACATCTGAAATTATTAGTGTGCTTTATCTAAAAAATGCGAAATGAAAATTATTTTAGCGAAGGAAATTGTATAATGTTACCTAACTATCAAAAATATTGTAGGTTACAATCAAAAAAGAAAGAGATAAAATGGAGGAAAAGGATAAAAAAGGTTTATTGGAACCGATATTCATGGCTGTTAGTGGCTTTGTCGGGATGGCAGTTATGTTTGTTATTTCCATGATCATTTTACCGAAGTTTGGATCTAAGCCAAAGAAGTCGCTGTTATTTAAGAATCCCAAGGATATTGATATGGATGAGTTAGCAAGACTAGCACTTAATGCGATAGATAGAAAAGACTGCAGAGAGCGATTTGCTTGCGAGTTGGTGAAAATAACTGTTGGAAGGAATTTTAATTTCGAAGACAACCGGTTTGTAAAGTAAGTATTATTCCATTTCTTTTCAATGACAATTGATTTCACAACCGTTTGATTTTGGTGTCAAAATCAAGTAATATGAAAAAATATTTTGTCTTATTGGTTCAATTAGTTACGAAATTTTGGCCGTTTTATCTGTTATAGTTATTCAGATACACCCTGTTGCCAACGTTGGGACACCCAAGGGCCGGACTGGCTAAAAAAGGCGCCAGTCTCCTCTTAGGCTCCGTTAGGAAGTATTTTAGTATCCGTTATCTGAAAATAGTTTTCGCCAATGTAATTTTATTTTTCTGCGATAATACTTTGATTTACGCTCTGGGGACACCAAAATTCGAAAATTTAGAAGAAAATAATACCTCAAAGAGAATTTTTTATACTCCCTTTGAAGTGGTAAGCCCCTAGAGCCGATGTAAATGAATATAACTTATATCAATTTTTAAAATAATTTTTTTTTAAATCCATCATAAGAAGACCTTCAAGATTTTAATTTTTCATCAAAGATCGAAGCCTGGTCCTTAATAATTTTAATTTCGAAAAAGCTCTTCCCAAATGGGCCGATAAGAGCATTTAATGCAAGAGTTACATGGTTTTTCTGTAACACACATTATTAGATTTTTATTTTCTGAATCGTTTTAACTATAACCTTCATTAAGATCTTCTTGACCCGATTGATCTGAATCTTGATTCACATAATATTCATTCAATGATGAATAAACATGTGGCTATTGATCACTAAGTGATTGAAGTTCCTCTGGATGTTTTTCTTGATCGATTGATGGAACTAAAGTGCATATTAAATTCCTGCATGACAGTTCTCCTGATAGAGGAGTGGTTTTTTTATACATTAAGAGAAATATCATATTCATTTCGAACCTTTGAATTAAAATCAGGAGAATTCGCTATCATAAAGAGGGATATATTCTTCAGGTTCCTTCTCCTATCGGAGGTTGGAAATCATCATCGTTATTTTAATGTTATTGGCCGCGCTTCTGAATAATTCTAATGAGCTGCAACCGAACCACTCTTTCAAATTTCTTAGCCAGGACATTTTGCGTCGTCCTGGGTTTCTCTTCGCTTGCATAATTAACCTAAGTAATACGTACTTCTCGCCCCTCATTATATGACCCAGATATTGAATCTTTCTAACTTTAACAGTTTTTATGACTTCACATGCTTTCTTCATTCTTTGTAACACCTCTATATTAGTATCTTTTTCAGTCCACGATATTCTGTGGTTTCTCCTGTATCACCACATCTCAAATGGATATATAATAATTAATTCTAAATATACGTATTTGCAATGTGATTGCAAATGTGGCAAAACGACCAAACATTAGGATTTAGGTGCCATTTGTTGGATCCACAGTTTTTGTTATACAGTAGTTGGTGCTTACTATTTTACCCCAAAACCTAAAGTGTAAGGGCACTGGTTGTTGTACCCATTGGCTTCGTTATGTAGGATTCTGGGGCGCAACAGTCCGCAGCCACTCCTATATGTATAATGAAGTTAGCGAGCGCAGAAAACTGAATAATTATAGATAATTATACCTATATAATTATACCTGTATGTTTGAGGCCAATTGTAGGCTGAAGCACTCTTATTGCAACAGAATCAAGGTACTATTACTGTCTAGAATGCTAACAAATGGCACATTTTTAACAATTTTTTTTAACAAAAAATTTTTTTCTGTTTTTTTTCATTGTTCGTGTATTTTGGACGAAAAAAATTTTTCGTCCAAAAATTACTGCTCCATGGCTGACACTTTACTCTCTGGAATGAAAAATATGCAACATAAAATTCGAGAAGAGTTTTAAAAAAGAATTGTCCTTATGTGATAGTTTACCATAAAAATTTAAAATTCTTTAAAAAAGACAAATGGCGAATAAATTGTTAAAAAATTGACCTTTTTTCAGTCACAAAAACTTTATTTTTAATTTTTATGGTCAAATTGTGAAAAACTATCATAGAGAAAAGCAAAACAAACAAAATCCATCAAGTTTTCCATCCATCCATCAACCTTGATGCATTTTGTTTGTTTTGGTTCTATACGATAGTTTACCACAATTTCACCAAAAAACAATATCTGAATGAATAATTCGAAAAAAGGTCAATTTTTGAACAATTTTTTCAAATGTCCACCATTTTGTTTTTTTTTTAATTATCAATTTTTCTGTAAACTATCACGTAAGGGCACTTCTTTTTTAAAAGCCTTCTCGAATATTGTAGATATGTCAGATTTCCCGTTCCAGAGATTAACTGTCCCCATGGTGCAGTAATTTTTGGACGAAAAATGTTTGAGGCCATCTTTAAAATAAAGTAACAAAGGAAAAAAAATTGTATTCAAAAGTTGCTTAATAATATATAAAAAAATTGAAAAGTGTCACTTTTTAGCATTCTAGACGGTAATAGTACCTACCTTAAGCAGCCCGAATCGTAAAAATGATCTTCAAGGTCGCCGCATGTCGCATCTAAGCTTTTAACACAAAATCCTGGGTCCCATTTTCGAACTATGTGTGCTGGTCTTTCAGTATCTGATACCTGATAGTTGTACAACATATTCAATTGATCTTTGTATCAATGAATAAATCAAACAGCGAAATCGGGAGCAAGTAAAAACATTTTCGGGAGAATGGTAGCTGCATTATCTTTGGATACAGGTTCAAATATTTTTTCAGCGTAATTTTTTTTGGGTAGATGCTAACAAAGGTGTTCCCACGGGTGAGTCCGGACCTGGGAAACCCTGCATTTATTTTCCTTTTTCTGAGAGAATTTCATTGGTATTTCCTATATAAGTCATCAGTAATAAAATAGCCTATAAATCTAATGCATTCAAAACTCCAAAAAATTAGGAATTCCATATTGAAATATTCTAAAGATATTTCTTATTTTTCAGGTTATTAAAACGAATAGCACCCGGTGCATTCGGCCAAATAGATAGGATAGGAAGGTACGGCGATAGACAATTACAGTGTACGCTTATTCCGTGCACAAGAAATATGAATATAAAAATCCAAAAAGTCGTCACGAAGAAACCTCCTACGAAAAAGAAGAATGTTGCTCAAAAGAAACACTAGATGCCACCAAAGCTATAGAATTTAGAAATACGTATTTATTATTTATTTATTTATTTATTTTATTTATTGTATTAGTTTAAGTTTTAGAAATCAACATTAATAATGCAGACAATTGCATGTAGTGTAACGGGGAACTTTATTTGGTATTAATGCACTGAGGTACTAATAATTGAAATATCGACCAGCAGAGATATTTGACTTGTTTCTAGATGAAATTGTATACTTATTATATAATATGTATTCGTTTATTACGGAATATTGTGTTTTAGGACGTCCTAGAACATAATCCTGAACTCTAAACGAACATACCTATAATACTCCTAGTTTAAAAGTTTTTGAATCATCTATTGTCATAATTTATGGGTGGTTTGAATCACCATTTAAACGAGACGAGTCCCTAACGAACTTCGACGATTGCCATGCTTATAACATTGTTATATTGACCTCTGTGTAGCAATTGGTCTGCTGTTAAACCTGTCCACTGTTACAAATTTCTCAACCAACATAATTTCATCCGTCTTATTCATTTCCTTCCTTCGATTTTACCGTTGAGAATTGGCCAAAGGAACTCATATCTTGCTCTAGTGATTATATATCCAATGTGTTATTTTTTTAAACTTGTTAAAACAAAGCAGAAATTAATTTTTACAATTGCCCAAATATAATCTTCAGGTCCATTTTTATCGGAGCAGTCGGCATGTTCCCATCCACAACACAACGTTCATCGGTACCATAGTTCATTATCCTTACCAAATTTCAGCACATAACATAAATGTTTTCCGTAGAATTGACATCTACATCATCAAGTTCATCATGGTTTTTTTTGAGGTTCCTTTACTTTTTATATTTTCATTTTTTTTAACATTGTTGGATTCCATTTTAGTTATCATTCTCTTCTGCCTTTTTTCTTCAACATCCTCCAACTATTTATTCATTGGAGTTAATGTTAATATCTCAGAATGTAGGGATTTTCTTTTATTTGATTTTGTGGTTGTTGGTAGGTTTGTAATATCTGGAAGAGGAGCAATTTCTTCAATTGAAATATCAAAAGTAGACGAACATTTAGACTGAACAACCATTCACTGTATATGAGACCATCATTCACTGTATATTTGATCTGAACTTAAGGTGGATATTGATTCTGGACCATTCTTTATAATAAAATGAAGCTTTAATGCAGTTTTGTCATTGGTACATTACTTCTTCTAAAAATAGTGCATGAGCTTCATTATTCGTCAACGTAATCGGTGTATTTATTTGTGTATTGCAGTTACTTCTTCTATTTCCTCGTGTGTGTTAAATTCTTCAGGTTTTCGTTGCAATTCTTGTAGTTCCTCAGATTTTTCTCGCATTTATAACTATTTGGTTTCACTAATTTTTCTTCTAATTAGATTATGCTTTCGATTATTTCATCTGTCATCCCAGCTTGTTTTCTATACCGAGTGACTTTGCATTTTTGTATTGATGATACCAGTTTTTATATAATCCCACCTTTCTTCGACTTTGGGTACATTGTATACTTGTGTGAAAAATAGTGTTAAATATTTATTCTGTTTATCCAAAAATAGATTAAAAAAAAATATAAAATACTTAAAATTGTTTACACTCTAGTCTCGCCATTTTAGTTCGAATAAAAAAATGATTAATATAAGTTAATAGGTATTCAGTTTTGTACCTCATGCATTAAATATCTACAGTTTCCTTAGATAACTAAATAATGGTTGGTTGAAATTCTAATACACTTTTGTAAACTTGTCGCTGAACTCTGTTAGGTCTATTCTTAAATAAATATGGTATCCATTTCTGGAATACTCCTAAATGAGTTTCTACCACTTTTATTTTTTTAGGAAATTAATAGACTAGCAGCACAATATATTTCATTCCTATTGCTGGGGCTTAATACAAAATCAAAGTCGAAATACCAACAAATGCCTCCTAACTGTTTCCCACTCAAGTGGTAGCGTACAAAGACGCCATCTACTTCGATGGCCGTGAACGAAAAAAATATTGTTTTTTGTCCTTTGCGCTATACGAAATGTGTAAAAGTTTACATCTTTTAGTTTTTGCTAGAAGTAGCATAGTAGAAGGATTTTACATAGTAGTGTAAAATTTCTGTGGCCAAGGTAAAAAAATCTTAGCTCAGTGGTTTGGACAGATGGAAAATATATTAAAATATTTAATTGTAGTACTTTTTGATTCTTAAACTTTTGTGAAAAATACTACTATAATAGAATTGCTTCTGTGAATATAACTTAAAAAACCAAACATTTCTGTTCATATAGTTTTTTTGTGGAATTTCATATTCTGAAATAAAATAGGTCGAAAACAGTAAAAAATTATTTTGGCTAAAACATCTAACAGTTGATTTAGACAAGGCGAAAGGCCACGGATCGTTTAAAAAAATGTTCACACGTGATATTTTTGCATAATCACTCTCTTCCAGAAAAAGGTTCAAGAAGTGGTCCTAATTTATTTAACAAATTGTAAAAATCAACTTTTTCGGCTCAGAATTTTTTTTTTGGTACTTCTAAACAAAAAAGATCTGTTGTAATTTTTGATTCTTTTAAATATTTTCATGATGCAAAAATATCTTATGAAAATATTGTTTCGAACGAACCAGAGCTTTTTACCTTGTGTAGTTGCTTTTAATTGAGCTATTTAACAAAAATTCTTCTGTCTTACTTATTTTTTTCTATTCAATTCAAATCTACAAGAAAATAAGATCTAGCTCTGTTCAACGATGAAACCTATTTTTATTTGTATAGAATTTATATATTAATGTGTTGCCAATATTAAATAAAATATAAACAAATACAATGCATTTTTTATTTAAACATACCAAGTGTGCAGATTTATGAATGTGTATTAGATACTCACAATTATTTATTATCTTTAATGGGTAGTAACCACAATTTTAATTGAGAATACGTTTATTTTGGCGTTTTATTTTTCCACTTCCAAAATCGTTCACCTACATGGACGACATTCCAATGAATTCAACCAAGATTATGTCGACAATATAGCGTCGAACTATTGGTTGACATCAGGAAAGGTTTCACACTCGCCCTTCAAAAACCTTCTAGAAAACAAAACACCTGGTCTGATTGAAAAAACCATACAAAGGTGTGTGCCATTCTCGAGGTCCAGATGCGTAAGAAAATTTTTGTGAGATCCAGTATACAAGGTCATCAAGGGCTCGATAATACAGAAAGAGCCCTACCAGAGCTCACTCCTTTCGATATTATATGATTTAGGACGAGTGTTCAATCACAATTAGTCCATTAATTTGTAATCTCACATTAATCTTAATATCCTGAAATTGCATAGTTTCACCGTGTATAATTGTGAAACATCTATTAGTAGCTTAATTACAGTTTGTTTAACATCTTGCAAACTATTGCCTAATATTTATTGAGGAAATGTCTGCAATAATTTTCTCGGTTCAAATTATATTTTCCAGCTTTCAAAAGTCTTTTGTTCTATGCAGAGGGCAATACACTTATTTGATGAATCGTAGCATTTTAGTGAGATTATTAATTAGCTTCCGGACTAGTTTGGGACGCAGTCTATTATAAATTTTTACCTCAACAACAACTAGAGAGTAATCATTCAGTAGCTGTCAATAAAGCTATATTTTATTTAGAATTTGGATTTCACCCGCATGGATCAAATCTGGATAATATGTAAAATACAAATAAAAAAAATACTTATAATGATGTTTTATTACATGTAAAAAATGTTAGCATTATAAAATAAAAGAAAAAACAAAGTGTATAAATAAATAACTGCAATAATGCATATACAGTCTTAGTTTTGTATCGGCAAATACAAACAGGAAAGGTAATATTTACCGACACTTACGTAAAATAATCTCACACTTACACTATTAAGGATATTAACATTTCATTTTAAATACTTCGTTATAAAAAATTAATTTTACCTTTTACAATTTTCTGACACCTTCCAAGTAAACCCCTTTACTAATATTCAATATTGATAGGAAACATATAGTTGAACATATTCAACAAACGACTGGACTTATATAATATACATATTAATAGAACGATATACTTAAAAGCCCGAGAGCTACGCTAACGTAAAGCGATAAATGTTAGAGAACCAAAAAATTATCATCATGTAATAGGAAAAAAACTGACTTACAAAACCCATTCACTTTTTGTCGAAGATATAAAAAATACGAAAATAATATATTACATATACTACATGTAGTTCTCTTTTGGATCCATAACTAATAATACCACAGCAGTGTTACACACCATGGTTCTTTTTATCTGTACCTTTACCCTACACAGAATGAGCACAATAGAGCCCACATCTCGCACCGTACTACTCTTCTATTTACCGACCTATTTACTTTCGAATTTAAATTCACACTCTCAGAGCCAATAAGGATTTTAAATAAGTTTAAAGACATTCTGGTTTGACTGTGGTTTCAACCAATTATCACTATATCTATGGCACAACTATGTAACATCGCTACATTAGCTTTCGGATGGTCGGTGTGGACCATCAGCACAGGGTCAAGAGCGGACCAATCATGTGGGGATAGTACAGATTGACTAGCGTTTGATGAGCACTTTAGATAGAGGATAGAAAACTAAGAGAGTGTATGAGGAACCGTACAAACAGTTTACGATGAAAGAATACATTGACCAAGACACGAGGAGGCTACGAGGACAAGAGGAAGAGACGAAGTAATCGGAACTAGTAGACTAAACACGTTATACAATGCTCGAAAGGATTTAAACAGGTAGAATAAAGCCGAGAAGACATTGGAAAAACCTGTGAGACAAGATGAATTTAGAACGTATTGGGTCAGGGGTACAAAAGCAGTAAATGGCGTACCCTCTAAATAAGATATGAGTGCACAGGAAGCTTGAAGTTACCCGGGAGCTGTATCTTTTACCGATGAGATACCACCAGAAGCGGTGAAATGCATCGTAGTGTTCAGCCTGCGTGGGTTTTGGAACCATATTCCCAAATGGGACAGATAAGCATCGATCTCTTCATTTTCTTTGGTGCATAGGCAAATTATACGAAAGGTTGCTAATAGGATGAATTGACATAGTCATTGAAGAGTCTGTCATCCTTGGTCTGTCATTGAATTGTACTGGCATAGGCAGTACGATTCCAGTAAAAACAGAAGCACGGTTGATGCGGTGATGAAAGTGTTCCGAGAGTTTCGCAGGGTGGATGCTGACTAATACAGGATGCCAGGTGCAAGTAGGAAGGTCTGCGAGATTGAGAGATGGAGAAAATTGAGCATGAATGGTGAAAGAGAGTGAGGGGAAGAAAACGGTAAAGTAGTCTTCAGTGATATATGATATAGCAGCGCTAAGTTATGGATGCACTTGACTTCTAGAGTACACTATTTCTCTAGAATTTCAACCAACTATCACTACACTATCCACAACAAAATGAAAGCTTCCAGACCGCTTAGATACCAAGCCGATTCTACCCAACATTTTTTACTTGGAACAATGGCAAAGCAAATGGAGGTAAAGAGCTAAAATACTTTTCTTTATATATTATGGTCGGCGACGATCGGATAATATTGGCATAAAAACGTGAAACCTTGGAATATATTACATTTGGGCTGGTAAAGGAGTATAAAATACGATGTTTGGAAGTGAACGACTAAGATAGTAATAAAGTAATAAATCGAGATAAAAAGGATAAAAACTATAAGCGAAAATTTGCAAACCTTCAGTAATGTATATATTTATGTATTTACTGTCCAATGCGTTTCTTCTTTTTTCCGTTTCCTCTTCAATCGTTCCACGTTTTTGAAATATCCCGTAATTATTTTTTAAATTCCTTTATACATTGTATCTAATAATATTTGTTATATATTTTCTTTGGTCAGTACATTCCTCTTATTATCTTCTTAGCTAAATTTTCCCCTCAGTCATTTTATAACTATTGATCTTATTTTTTTTCTATTTTTTTACATTTCATAAACTTACAAAATCTAAATGAGATTATTTTACATAAACATTTACTTTATTACGATTGGAAAAATTTAAATTGTATATATACACATATAACATACAAAGTGACATTCACAATGAGAAAATTAATGTAATTTATACATGATACAATAAGCAACTTAAAGCACTACATCTTTAAGCAAGTTAGATTTCTGAGTATTGTACTAATCTACCACATTTAAAGTCATTTTTATACAAAATTATAATGATATGGGCTTACAAGACGAGCGTTTCCATGTTAGAATACTAAATTTTCATTCACTGAATTTATCCTACTTGTTCAATCGTTTATATGTACAAAGTTATATGGTAAAGTATTAAAAAATCCAAATACACTGTGAGTCACTAATTTGTTATCTCAAGATAAAGAATGAACAATATTAGATGCTAAACGTCCTAAAAAATAATACCGATAGTATTAAAATACACTGGAAGAACATACACAATTTTAGATATGCAGACGATACTGTTATAACAGCAGGTAGTCTAGAGTGTGCAAAGACTGATAGATGTAATTTCTGGAGAAGGCGACGATATGCAGTTGAAAAAAAAATTGTTCAAAAACGAAAGTTATGACAATTACTAAAAGATACAATGTGAGAGTTAATATACATATATACAATTAGTCAATCGAACAAATTAAAAGATATATTTGTTTTTAGATAATAGACGATTTAAATCCAGTGATTGAAGTCCGATATTGAATTGAAGTTACGATACTGGGAGTTGAAACATAGACACTGGGAACACGTTCAGTAAACAGAATGGAATTTAAGATGTGGATTTTTCGAAGATTATTAAAAATATTCTGGACACAAAATATCACGAATATAAAAGTTTTGAGACGCATGGAATGAGAAACTACTTACAATAATCAAGAAACGAAAAACAAGCTATCTGGGATATATTTATAACAGACCCGAGATATATGTTGATGAGGCTAATTAAAAACGGAACAATAGATGGCAGGAGAGCACCAAATAAGAATGGTACGAGACAACAATTCGCCAATATAGCATCCACTCTTTGGTCACGAAATAACAAGCAGAGTGTACAAACATACTAAACAAATATAGAATGTTTCGCTTCGCTAAAATACCTAACTGGTTTGAAACGCTTGTCCACTAAAGCCTTAAACGTTCTGTGGTCAATTGTAGCACAGTATTGAGCACTATTTCTAGTTGTTACGTTCAAATATAAAAATAAATATTAGACTCGAAACAAAAAATTGTGCTTATATGTATCTCTGACCGGTAATTTCGGGTTTTAATGAACAGCAAAGTGTATGGATTTGAAATGGAAAGCAGACTATTTGTGGATGCTTATATCAAAAGTTGTATAAATGTATAAAAATCTCAAAAGTTATCCTCAGTCTTTAAGTTTTCTCTTGCTTACTACGCATCAAAACAAAAGTGAAATAATAACTCTAGATGTCTTTATGTGTGTGCTTCATCACCGTCAAAAGTTGTACGATTGCGTATTTCGGTATAGAGCGTATTTTATCGTATAGCTACTAGAACACGTCCTTTAGTTTCCGGGTTGAAGCACACATTTGGCTATGCCGAATTTCGACACCCTCTCTAGAGTCTTCATCAGGACCTATTTCGTAGTCCCCTGAGTATCCAGGTCACTTCATTGCTACACTCAATGGCGTTATAGACTTAACTACTATTGTAATGTACTGACCAGGTTGAAGACGCCCATGTATATTATATTCTACACCATTGTATATCGACAGGTCAAAGCGCCAGTTGTCTTAAGCTTTATAGAAATAAACTTTAATTTGGAGTCCAAATGTGTTTTTATCCCAAAGATTTCATGAGGCGAAAAGGTTTTTTTTTAATTTTAAAGTGGTTTACAAGAGTGTAACCGGAAACTATTTTTATATTATAAAATATTTTAAGCCCCGAGTTGATCCTGTATCACTAAGGAGCATAACAGAGATGGAATTAATAAAATGATCCAAGAGAGTATTATCTCTACAGTAGAATTGTTCAACTATGGTATGAGTCAGTGTAGTTGTAAAGTGGGGACACTTAAGATACCGAGGTAATAGTATACATTAGTATTCCGAAGTTCCTGGTGAAGACTCCAGAGAGGGATTCGAAAGTTCGACACGGTCCAACCGGGAAACTGAGTGGGTTTAAAATATTAATTATTGTAGTTATATTAATCTAAAATAAGTTTAATAGCAGAGCTGCTATTTATATTTCTAGCCTGGGCAACACTAAGTACTGCCAACTGACACTTGCACTTTTGACGTATGAGCAATATTTCTATTATTTACAGTGGCTGACTAGATTATGAAGACAAGAGTGCATCGATGAACTTAAATCATTATACGGGGATCAAGCACCATCCTTTAGCAACGAAAAAAATTGGTACAATGAATTCAGTCGTGGGCGGCGGCTCTCCAGGGCGAATTCCGTGAAGGTCACCTAAAAAGCGGCTGTTATAGCAGAAACTATCGATGCTGTGCGTGAACTGGTATAGCAAGACCATCCTTGGGCATTAGTATGACAAGCATCAATAAGATATTGCATGATCATTTGGCTGTAAAAAAGATTTGTTCACGTTGGATCCAACATAATCTGACAACAGGTCAAAAAGAGGCTCGTGTCAATTGGTGCAAGGAAATATTGAAGAAATGGGATCGCGGTGCATCAACTGTTGTGTATAACATCTACACAGATAACGAAACATGAATTTATGCATATGAGCCCAATGCAAAACAGCAGTCGACCTATAGGTGCTCCAAGATGAATCAAATCAAATAAAAGTTGTTTGTAGAAGAAGTACATCGAAACAAATAGTCGCTTGTTTTTTTGTATAAATGATCATGTAGCTATAGTGCCATTACAAGAACGTAAGACGGTCAATTCTGAATGGTATACAACCATTTGTTTGCCAGAAGCAAACAAATTCTTGCGTGATCAACGATTTTTAACGCCCGAAGAAGCGGAAAAGTGCATGGAAAATTGGTTTCAAACGCATGCAAAAATGTATTGATTTTCATGGAGAATATTTTGAAAAGCATAAAGCCATTTCCGACCGTAAATATTTTCATTGTTAGGCCAGAAATGTAAATAGCAACCTCTCATATTGTATAACTGCGGAAGCCTTTCCGAACATATATTAATAATTATAGAAAAATTCTATAATCGCTAAAAGAAATTTAAATTATACTGCCATTAATTAAGTTTCCCTTTTATAGGAAATACAAAAGTAGCTAGCTGGATTTTGAATTGACTTAACGCATACTAATATGGCACTGCTTTAGCTGTCACGCTCTTACCAATCATATTTGAATGTTGGGTATTTCTAGAAGTAATTATTACTATATTAATGTTATGTATAAAATATTTCTTCGTATGTCGGAATATGACTTTTGTGTTAAATGTTTGATATGTAAACATTTGTAATTTATTAAAGCTGCTTCAATTTTATCTAATTTTAATATGTTGCAGATACACGAAATAGCTGCTCTAAATACGTAAAAAATTAATAACAATGAATTCTTCCATTTGCTCTAACAACGGAGGAATATTACAAACACAGTAGAAAGATGAAATACATCACTGGTAGACAAAAGCAAAAAGAAGGAAGACCTCAAAGGATATCGCTGTCTAATGCTTACAGTATTTCCGTATATATCTGAAAGAATATTCAAGAAAAACATTTAGTATATTGGTGCAGTGTTTTCTCTATCCTTCATCTAACTGCCAACCTCACAAAAGAAGCAATAATTAAAGCTTATGAGGAAAATTGCCCTCTTACAACTAAAACAACCAACAGTTGAGTACCCTGGTGGAACAATGAGCTGAGCAAATTGCGCAGCAAGACCAGAAGGGAATTCAAAAAAGCTAAACTAATAAACTGCTGAGTAGAGTATCAAAAATCTCTAACAGAGTGTAAAAAACACTTCGTAAATCAAAGAGAAGTTCTTGGAGAACCTTTTGTGAGAGTTTAAAGGAAACACCAGATATCAGCAAAGTGCAGAAAACTCTTTTAAGGGAAGTCACTATAACATAAGAAGAAGAGAAGACGGCACTAACAACGTTCCAAGAGACAAGAGAGACGCTGTGCTGGTAAAAAAATTTCTCACCGGACGAAACAAAGGGAATGAATGAGACCATAAGGAAAAGAGCAGATCTCAAGATGGGTTGTCCCCTTATAAACATAATTATGACTCCTAAAAGGATTAAGTGGATTATGAGATCCTTTAGGCCCTATAAGGCTCCTGACTGTGATGAAGTAATCCCAGCAAGGAAGGTCAGGATCCATTACTTGTCAAATTATTTCGATCCAGTATGAGCACGTTTTTCATCTATGAAGGAAACTGAAGGTCATATTCATATACAATGGGGGTGCCAAACCCCCAGATGAACCAAAGTCATATCGTCCAATAAGTATCTTTTAATCAAAACAATGGCAAAACTGGTAGATAAATATATCGTAATGGACGATAAAAAAGCAAATCAGCTCTACATTGACTTATAAAAACTATAGAGGAAGCTCATAAATCAAAGGAGAAACCCCTATCAGTCTTTATGGGCATAGAGGGAGCCTTTAATAATGCTGCCTACAACTCTATGACACATTCTTATAAATAGGGTGGTGCCCGCACGGGGACCACTATCTCCTCGTCTATGGTCGCTGGTAGTAGATGAAATACTGAACGACCTAAGTAAAGCTGGCTATTCCAATCTTGTCTTTGGCTATTCCAATGACATAAATATAACTGTGAGAGGAAATCCTGTCTCTATTATAGCGGAGATAATGCAAAGAGCAGTAATTTAATAAATTACTGGTGTCAGACAGAATGGATGAATGTAAATCCGAAATCGTTCATTTACTACACGAAGTAATTTCAATATTCCTAGTATTATACTAAATGAAACGATTATTTCACTCTCAACGGAGGTGAAATACTTGGGAGTGATTCTAGACCAAAAACACCTAGATCTATAAGCAGGTAGATCAAAGTACAGCGAAAACGAAGTTGGCAAAGGTGCAAGCATAGGTGCTATAGGAAAAACAGCCACAGCCGTCATGGAGATCCTCCTTCTGGTGGTAATTAAGGAGGAAGCCATATAATAGGCACTCACACAACATGAGAAGTACCATTTCAAAGAAGTTAACCTCAAAGGTCATCTGGAAATTTTCAGAGCCACCTCGCTATTGGATATGGTGGCTGCAAGTGACCAGACATCGACAAAAATGGACTCCCAAAAATGGTACACCAATGGATCAAAAAGGATAAGTGGTGTGGCCAAGATTCAAAAGACACGTGTCCTTCGAAGCTAAAGCCACCATTTTCCAAACATGAAACGCATGTGGTAGTTGATAGTCGAATATATGCTAAACAAAAACAGATGCAAACAAAAGATATGCCGGACAGCCAAGCCGCATTAAAAGCACTGAAAGTATTAGCTTCAGATCAAAAATGCTTTACATTGATGAGTGCCATCAACCCCTTAACCAGCTAGCGAACAAGAATAATGTTGAACTTCTTTGGGTGCCAGGGTATGACGGAATAGCAGGCAACGAGCAAGAAGATTAGCAAGCGAAACTCGGAGCAACATAACATTAAGAGCTCCATAATTTTTAGGAGCAACTCCGGTGCTCGGCGTAAGCCTAAGGGATTATGAAGAGGTCACTACTAAATGGAGAGACCAAGAAATCAAGAGAACCTGGAATAAATCGACAGGACTAAACCACTCTAAGAAGTTCCTTAGCCCTAACAAAACGAGAGGAAAGTAAGTGCTGAATCTAAACAGAAGAGATCCATTGTGGACATATCCACTACATATATCACCTAAGTAACATGGATAACAAAACACGCAGATACTGTGGTGAAGAGGTCTAACATATGGAATATATTATCACGAGGTGCCAAAAAGAATGAAACATCTGGAAATTTTCTTCATTACAGGAAAGGAATAACTTTAACTTCCGCCAAGAGCTTGATCGACTTCGTTACCGACATAGATCTCTCCAGAGTCAAACAAGAAAGGGGCTCAAAACATCTCGTTTAGTCGCAGTGCAGGCAGTTACTATAGGAATTCTTACCCCAGTCTTGTCAACACGAATAAACGACAATCTCCTCTGTCTTTCCTTCATCCATAGCACAATTATAGAGATCGGTAACCGAGCGAGCTTATCTCTTAGTGGATCGCTGTTTTAAATCCAGCCGGGTACGGGAATTTTTCTATTGAATAAAAAGAGAAATTCTCGTATTAACTGGATCGGTATTCATTTGAGGTGCCGCAGTACTTCGGATATAATCAGCGACTCTTTGTAAAGATATCGAAACCATATTTGCAGACTTTTATGGCCTTTTCCCAACATAAACTACATAAAATAAAACAAAATGTATGTTGTAGTGCAGGAACTATGCTACATAGCTTTACTACCTATACTACCAACCTACAATCAGTTAGTAACCTGGATGTTATATTGTTGTGTTTGCATGCCTATATTGTATTAGTTGTTTGGAGCTGATAGAATTTATTTCTTTATTTTTTATACTTTTTACTGTATACTCTACCCAAAACTTTTGGTAATTATAAATATATAAAGAAATTTTATAACAACCTCAACGGCAGTTACATTTGCCAAAATCATTAAAACTATACGTAAATTTTAATGTCAGATCTGCTTCTTTGATCGTCGCTTAAAAAAATATTTATGATTATCAAATAAGTCCTATGTCTATTTAAAATATCAATTAATAATGTCACAACCCTTTTTCGGATAATATGTCTGAATTCACAAATAGTCTGCTCACTGAACCTTGAAAAATTTACCAAATAAAATATACCAGAAAATTATTTAGTCAGATCTATAAAAAAATAGTTACAATAAACTGCCAATAAATCTTAACGTCAACCGAATAACATTACAACCACAAAAACGAGTACATTAAAATATATTATCTGCACAATATGTAAAGAACAAGTAATAATAACTATGTGTTTAATTAAGATCGTTAATACTAAAGGGAATATTAATATTTTTCCATATTTTTCATTTATTTATAATGATATTTAACATCTCATTTATTTGTTTTTTTCGTTGGGAACACACTTATAAAAGGAACAGCATAAAAGACGACATTGAATAACCTAAACTGGTATGAGAATGATATAATGGCCGAAATTAATTAAAATTAATTAATTATAAGGCAATTCTCTTAAGACTTCACCAGGTTTGGCTGTCATTATAAACAAACTTGCTTGTATGACTTATTTGTATCAGTGGGAAATTGTGTGGATTAAAACCTTTGCAAACTTAAGTTAGTTCACAATATGATAAATAAAAAACTATGAAAAGAGAAAAAAACATAATTCAAGTACAAATTACTATCTTAATATTGTTCTGAAGCTATTTTCTTGTGGCATTTTAAAGTAATTGTGGGAATAAGCCACAATTAAAGGTTAAACTAAGTTTATTGACGTTTCAATTGTGGAAGATTGTTTATTGATTTAAAAATTTCCGAAGTGGAAATTGAAACGTCAATAAAAAATATACAATCTATCACATACGAGAAGAGAAAAAGACTTTTACCTCCATAAAGTTGTTCTCTAATGGATATACTATGAACTTATGACAATAAAACTTCCTTTTTATTATAAACAGACTTGTAAGGATGACTAGTAACTGAGGAATTTTAAGGATTGAGACCTCTGCCAAACTTGTTAGTTTAGTTAAGGAAATTAGAAATATAATTTACAAAGCGTGTTTTGCTAGGTATAAAAACAGTATAAAAGTACTGACCTAATTTAATAGATTAACTCGAATATACTCTCTTTAAACGAGGAATTCTATTCACTAGGAGTTTGTTTAAAAACAGGGTTTACTGAAAATGTATCTACACTTTATATAAACTAGTTAAAATATTTGAATATTGTGCAGATAGTAATATTAGTTTGCTTAAAATTGCAAACAACACTAACACCGTGAATTCGTTTAAAGTACTTTACGCCTTGATAGCTGTTAAAAATATATAATAAATCATACAGAATACCTTGATCTCTAGTACCAACAATCTGTATTACAGTTTTTTCCTTAAATTTATACATTTTAAAAATATGGCAAACACGAATGGATACCTATTCAAAGGTATGGTACTTTTGAGAAAAATGAAAAATCCAAAGGTATGGTGCTTTGCCTGAATGAAGCACTGCATATAATTCAATTTATAGACGGGTTTGACAGTTGAAATGTATAGTATAATGCCGGCTCCACACATGGGATCCAACGTCGAGTCAACTGTGTTCCCACGTTCGGTGAGGCATCCACACATTGGGTTGAGTATTGGGGCGATATCAGTCTGTTCCCTCTAGAGCCAACGTCAAAAAGTCCTGACATGGAAATTGTAGCGGCTGCGACTGTCGTGATAATCAGTGCATATGATTATATTTTGTCTACAGCGTTACTTAAAGCTACTAGATCTTTAGAAATGCCGTATTTGGCAACTGCAGACTGAATATATGAGTGTAAACCTGACGTCGAGGCTCTGAATCCCATTTATTCTTATATTAACTCAATTCTTAAATTTCTTAGCCTTCTATTTCGACTATATTCTGCATCAAATCTGACTTTAATCCACAGCCGATAATATGGAAGTATGTACATATTTTAAAAGTTATATGACCACACGACGGTGGTTTATTAGGACAAAATGATGTATATTTCAAAATTAAAAGCATATACTTTTGTAAAATGTTTAGTTAAGTACATTTTCTTTGGGTGCCTGAAAGATACTGAAAAAAACAGATATGTATATTATTTATTTAAGTAAGAAATAGCCTTTTGAGCATAAACCCCGTTCTGATAGATTACCGATGTGTATTATAGTGTTAATCCTAAACAACTCAACGGAAGTGTCTCAGATGGTCGAAGATCGATTTTTACATGTTATAAATTTGTTTTTTAATGCCGTCATGGAATGTAAATTTTCTTCGATAAAGTAATTTACTTATTTAAAAGAATACTGTGTAAAATGGCAGCACAAGTGTTTTAAAAGAAAAAAGAAGGCGAGCACTCTTTTTATAAAGTGTGGTTAGTCATTGGTTTATTTTCTTTTGCTTTGCTAGATTGTGCAAAATTAGGTACCTAATTTTATGCAGAATAGAAAATTACGCGCCAACAATTAAATTATGCGCAAATAGCATAATTATACGCCGATTGGAACACTGCTGTAGCGCCAATGTGTGGTCGGCAACACCAGTATTGTCGCCAATCCCTTTGATGTGTACGCAAAAACCCCTACGGACACAAGGGGAGACAGCCTACGGAAAACTCCCCATGTTCGAGCAAGTCATAAAAACGTTGGCGCCAACTTGGACGAACGCTGTTGGGACCAACGTAGGCCCTCATGTATGGAGCCCGCGTTAGATATTACAAAAATACTCTCATCTAGGGATTCATCAATTTTTTAGTGGAAATATTTGTAACTAAGCAATCCAAACGTCAAACTCATTATTTTGTTCTTAAAAACTTGTCTATTTAGAGATTTGACGTCAACAGACAAATTTCTTACAAAAAAAGATACACTGTCGCAAAAAATCGCGGTTTTTTAATATTGGTATCAACATGATTCATTAAAATTTATTTAAATGTGCATAAACTTGAGGGTATTTAGTTTATACGCAAAAGATGGGCCAAATCAGTCGAATAGTTTTAAAGAATTTTGATTTGTTTATCAAAAGAGATTTTTGTAAAAAATTGCAATTTTGTACGCGACATGATTTAATAATAAATAGTACTTTTTAAGCTCATGACCATTTATAATAACTCCGTAGAATTTATTTTAAATTAAATAGCTAGAAAACATTTGAGAAGCGGTTAAAAAACATAACTGTTAAAACCGACTTTAATAAAAAATGTTCTAGGACCCTTGAGAGCCCTTTTTTAAGTTACTGTTGTCTACCAATCTTGTCTTTTTTTAAACAATATCAAAGAAAAGTCAACGTTTTTATCAAAACTTGAGGACATGCGACTGTTCCATTTACACTTAAAATCAAATTTTTGCAAAATAAACTTTTATTTAATTTAAAATTAGATATCTACGCTACTGTTCAGTAGAATATCATAATGGTCACTCTAACATTGCTGCCAATTTGCTAGTGTCTTACTCGCTCTTGTTCCCGTAAATTTTTCAACGAAATTACTTGCCTACTATACCACACTCCTGTTTAAACAATTTTTAATAATTTTGTTTGCTAAAGGTTTTGTTAAAAACTTTGATTTTTCTTATAAAATATTGGTTAATTTCAGCCCTTAATGTTGTTAATTAACGTAACAGTGATTTAAAAAAGAGGGCTATCTGAGCTCTGAAGGGTCCTAAAATATTTTTTTGGTTTTAAAAGTTTTTTAGTCAGCTTTCCAAATGTTTTTTAGCCATTTAATTTTAACTAAATTCTATGGAGTTATTGGAAATGTTCAAAGCTTAAAAAGCGGTATTTATTATTAAATCATTTTGTGTACATATGATTTGTGATTTTGTTGTTCATTTTGCAATAACTTTTTTGTGTATCTTTTTTTTTTCTGAAAAAGTTGTCTGTTGACGTCAAATCTCTAAATAGACACGTGTTTAAGTTATGAGCAAAATAATGAGTTTGGCGTTTTGATTGTCTATTTAAAAATATTTCCACTCAAAAGATTGATAAATCCCTAGATGAGACTGTTTTTGTAATACCTCATACTACACATTTCAACCGTCAAACCTGTCTATACAGTTGTGTCGAGGAAAAAACTAACTTAATTGGACTATTAGTATAATTGTGACGTATGAGAGATTCTAATCATCACTGTATTAGTGTTTTAAAATGTAAAAAAATCATAGATTAAGATACAATTAGAGAGCATTGAGTGTCAATATTTGATATCCCTGAAATGAATGTCCACAGAGAATGCTTTAAATTCAGTGTTTTATTTAAATATTTCTGTTACATAGTTGTGAATAGTCACCACATTCCTCCTGTCGGCGATACATGTAGAAGCTGGGCGTTCATCCAGTATCATATGTAAGAAGGATTAATATTATAATAATAGTTATCAAATAATAGTGTTAGAAATGTCTTCCCCTCAATACTTGCAAGTCAAACACGCAATATAGTGTTTCATGTTTATAATTATACTTACACAGTGGTCAATACAAACTTAAATATGGCGACTATCCAAAAACTTACATCGGTCAAACTGGCCGAACTTTTATTTAACAAATATATAGCAGAACACAAAAGGGCTTTCAATAATAGAAAAACAGATTCTACATACGCACTTCACCTTCTAGATCATAATCATTTTTTTAATGACCAATTTCAAATACTTCACATTTAAAATAAAGGTCTTAAGCTATCTTGAAATTATAAGTACGACGACAATGAAATTAAAATTATGAGTAAAATGAAGAATAAATTAAGCTCATTTAAGTGCACAACGTCGGTAAAGAATTTTTCACTTCAATAGTAGATGATGCACGCAAGGCGTATATCGATGGGGAAAAACATTGAACCTGCGACAGATTATTGCGGCCGTCACCACTCGACGAGATATATCATGTTTGTGTACATTCAAAAATGCAGAACGGTTTTAATGTAAAAATACTGTTATTTATTTTATATAATTACATTAAGAATAATAAAGACTTATAATTTCAAAGCATTTTAAGAAGTTTTCACTTTTGTCGGCACTCCCCCGAGTGTTTTAATTATACCCTGTATATATATTTTTTGATGGCACACTATATACATTATATATACTATAAGTGTCACGTCGTTTCATTTTATGTGCCATATGCTAGGGTTCTGCTAGGTGTTTATTTTGTTTAAGTCAATAAATCAAACTTTGTTTTATAGTAAATCTATTTTCATCCATAGTGCTTTATGATTTCTCGTATGTAACTATACGTTCACTAATAACGAAGATGCTGTGTAGTGTGCCCTTTTGGTAGTCGTCTTGTTTGTTTTTTCTATCTTAATATAATCTTTACCCCCTCTCCTTAATTATAATAACAACGGAAATATGATGTAATGCCCTTTTGGCAATGCCGCCATGTTTATTTTTCCGTCATTGTACTAGTTACCCTCTCCTCTTTCCAACGAGACATCATACGTCACGATCCTTCGAGCTGTGCGACTTTGCAACTAATTTGCGTAGCGGTAACGGTCGCAAAAATCTATCGCGTATTCAATGCCAAAAAGTACACAACGCACTAAAGACGTTTTCACTTATCCCTATTCAGACAAACTTTCGCCCGTCACTGCTCCATTGCCGCGATTTACTTGTTAAAATGGGCGGGAAAATCTGCGCGCTGAACCCCACCATAATTGGCATTTGTTTAAATAATGCAACAAGTTGATAGAAGGCATGAGAGAAGGTAGAGAACTTAAAGATGAAAAGAAGGCAGAAAGGCAAGTGACATAAATTAGAACGATATCGAAATTTCCAAGACACAACAGCAGAAAATGAAAATATGAGATCCTAATTACTATCGATTATCAAAGTATTGCCAAATTAGAAGAACACCTAAGTGAATTTCAATTTGGGTTCAGAGCAGGACTCAGAATGAGAAAAGCACTTTTCAGTTTGCAAGTTCTAATACAGCGAGAGGGATGTTGTTCACTGGGGTGTGTTTGCATATTTCATCAATTAGAAGAAATTTGACAAGGTACAACAAGGGAAAGTAATCGATATCCTAAAATCAGGAATCGATGGTAAGGATTAAAACTTTATCTCCAAGAAAAAGCAACAGTATGATTCGAAAATAAACTGTCCGGGATCTTCACAGTCGGAAAAAGCGTTTGACAAACATACAAACATATTTACAGAAGCCCTAGACGAATCAGAAGATGGTATTACAGTAAGTGACTAACTTATAAACAATATTAAATATGCAGACGACAAAATTTAGGGGAAAGGAAGGTACTGGACGCAGAAGTGTATTCCTGGCTGGCCAATATTAGGAAGTGGACCGGTCTAACGCCAACTGATCTATTTCGAGCTGCATATTTGAGCAATCTTTCTTCTGTCAGTTAGTACACTGAAAAACAGAAATATTTGTATAATTCACTGAATTTAATCAATATTAATTATTAATTAGCGATAATAGATAATATTAGAAACCAACTTTATCGAATTTTTGCCTATTTAAGAAAAAATTTGTATACATATATCACAATTTTAATTGGTTTAAAAATGTTAGTTTAGACCAAATATTTTACTAAAAATATTCGATAAATTACAATTCATTAGTGCTCATCAATTGTTTCATATTCATTGAGGAATATCTTGTCATTTATTCATTCTCCAAATTTAAAAAACTTCAAACTTTTAAGCAATATTCCTTATATGTATATCTAAACATTTAAGAGCCTGTTTTACTTTTTAACACTGTTCTTCTTGTAAATGTAGTTAGATACATGGTTTTATTTACTGTTTATTTATTATATTATGTATCGTTTGGGCCAACTGGGGACTAGGAAGAGTCTCATTTTTTATCTGGCGACCCTCTTTCAAACTTATCCTTTATATATGGTAATCTTAAAGTTAAAAATTTTATTGTATAAATAAATAAGGCATCATAAAATGATAGTGTGTGATAGATAGTTTAACAGTCATTTCAGAGAGATATTTATTATGTGTATGGCAGTACGAAATTTGAGCCGAAGCTAAGAATTTTAAAGATCTATTCGAAAACGGTTATTGCTCAAAACAAACCTTACAGTCAATTGCCTTTGGTTTTAAACAAAATATTTTGGCTTTCAACTAGGAATAAAACGTTTTTCAACTAATTTACAATGTTCCTAGATTATATAAATTACTTATATAAAAATACTTAATATCAGTGAGACCAATAATGGTATTTGGAATGAAATATAGAAGTTATATGGCACAAATCTTCAGTATTTATATTTCACAAAGTCCGTGGAGTTCTGCGTAATTTACAATTGCTCGATGAAGAAATTCGTACTGTGCCTGAAAACATAACAATTTAAAAATTAATCAATCAAATGTAAAAATCATTACACGACTTTTGTTTAAAATAGATTTTGTCCAATTCAAAGTAATTCCCCTCAGATATGATATTTTTCAAATCCTCGTTACATACATTATAAAAATTCAATTAACAGAGTAATTTGTTTAAACAATTTAAAGTAAATAGTTATTTCGCAAAATTTTACTTTTCTCTTATTAGTAGAAAAGGTTATGAAATGATAACTAACTTAAATATGTATTATAGTTATAAACAATATCTTTTAAAAATAAATTTTACAAAAAAACTAATTTTTTATTTGAAAATTAAATCTATACATGTTAATTTTTCTTGAATGATGCTTAACATTTTTACTATTACTTTTATTGGATGAAAAACATTGCAAATATATTTTAAACAAATTAATTGTTATTAACTTTGTATAATTATAAATTATAGTAAAATTTGGGGTGTAAAGCTAGTTCGCATCCGTAGTGGAATACTACACGTGCACCCTGGGTAACGCTAAATGAACTAGCACATACTGGCAGTCAGACAATCCTTAGGATCTCCTGACCAAACAACACTTCCAACGAAATATGATAAAACAAAATAAACGGCCCTTGTGAGGACCGCACAACCAGACCAATCGGACCTATAGTTCGAATTTGCCATATAAACATAGAAGGCATAAGCTATGCTAAAAGCCAGTTTTTATCAAAACTATTAAAAGATGACAACATTGACTTAGTTGCTATACAGGAAACCCACTGCGAAACAGAAAAGCAACTACAAAAAGGGGCAAAATACCGGGCTATGAACTATTAGGCGCAACTTACCACCGAACATACGGCACAGCCACATATGTCAAAGAAGATATTGAAAATGCTTCGCTAATCTCTACTTCCACTGATGACTGTATTTATAATGTGGTCACAAAAATCGCTAGCATTACCGTGTCCAACATTTACAAGCCACCTGCTACGTCTTGACCAGCCCAAGCAATTGAAGTACATCCTCACCCTGCTGTATATATATTACAATAGCCATCATGAACCGTGGAAGTACAAAAATAGTGATGCGAATGGGAATGTTTAATAAAATGGACAGAAGACGAACGCCAGTACCTTTTGTTTGATGCCAAAGATTGACCAACCTTCAGATCCGCGGCATGGAGGCGGGAATACAACCCCGACCTATGCTTCGTCTCGACCGACAACAAAGACTTACCTCTAGGGGCTTCACGAAGAGTTTTAACTAATTTCCCACACAGCCAACATCGACTAGTAATAATAGAAGTAGGGACGCAAATCCCTTTAAGTTCTATCCCACGTCCAAGATGGAATTTTAAAAAGGCCAACTGGATTTACTTCTCTGGGGATCTGGATAAATGCCTAGGGTGGATTACGCCTAATATCAAAAACTACCACAGATTTGTTGGTGCCGTGCTAAGTGCAGCCAAAAAACACATACCAAGAGGCTATCGCAAAGAATATATCCCTGGCTGGTCGGAAATTAGCGAGGAATTATATCAGAGCTTTCTTGAAACTGGCGACGAAGAAATAGCGGATGAACTACTGTACAGCCTAGACGCCGCTAGAAGCCAAAAGTGGACCGAAACAGTAGAAAGTCTAAACTTCCAGAAATCAAGCAGACAGGCATGGTCATTACTAAGAAAATTAGAGAGTGTCCGTACGAAACGCCGAGAGGCAGCCGTAAAGCCAGATGCCGTAGCATCACATATAGTAAAAACATCCAGGGCACCAAAGGATAAAGCACACACCATCTACGTAAAGAGAGAACTTAAAACTTTAAAACATATAGCCACAGAAACGGAGCATTCCCTCCCCTTCACCAGCGAAGACATATCAGAGGCTTTTAAAGACGTTAAGCCAGCAAAAGCATCAGGATTTGATAATATTCACCCTGAATTCCTAATAAATTGTGGCAAGTATACAAAAGTTTGGCTGGCTGATTTTTTCACAGACATCATGGAAACTAGAAATATTCCACAAGAACTAAGGCGCTCTAAGATAATAGCCATACTAAAGCCAGGTAAACCCGCTGACAATCTAAAAAACTACAGACCAATTGTGCTTCTCTCTGCCATTTACAAACTATTAGAGTGGCTTATATATGATAGAATCAGTAAAGAACTGTTCCAGGTGATCCCAGTCGAATAAGCGGGTTTTCGACCAGAACGAAGCTGCGCGGACCAGGTAATGTCACTCACCACTTACATCGAAGCGGGTTTCCACAGAAGACTTAAAACTTCAGCGGCATTTATTGATCTCTCGACAGCTTACGATACAGTATGGAGAGAGGCCTTATATACAAAATTCTCCGTGCAATCCCCTGTAAACTAATAGCACGCCTAATAGATAGCATGCTCAACGACCGAATGCTTCAAGTAGTGATGGGCACAGATATCAGCCCACCAAAAAACATAAGAATGGCCTACCATAGGGGTCAGTACTCTCCACTACTATTTAGTTTATACCTAGCAGATATGCCGGAAACACAATCAAGAAATTTCGGATACGCCGATGACTGGACCCTCACTACACGATGCAGAACACCAGAAAAGTCTGAAGAAGTTCTGACGGCAGATTTTGAAATATTGGGCAAATATTTTCGCAAGTGGCGACTTTAACAAAATGCATCCAAAACAGAAGTTAGTTGCTTTCACCTGAACAAACTTGCTGGAAAGGAACTCAACATACGGTTTGAAAATACCACACTTACCCACAACAAAACACCGAAGTACCTGGGCGTAACACTAGACAGAACGCTATCATTTAAAGAGCATTTAACAAAAACTGCCCAAAAGTTGAGTACAAGAAATAACATTATACAGAAGCTCTCCGGTACCACCTGGGGCGCATCGGCTTCCACTCTCCGCTTTACTGCCTTAGCCCTTGTTTTCTCGACCGCTGAATATTGTGCTCCAGTTTGGCTACACAGTCCACACGTAAAAAAGGTCGACACTCAGCTGCACAGCGCTATGAGGATGATAGCTGGTACAATTAAATCAACTCCTACCCAATGGCTTCCAGGTATTAAGTCACATCCCACCTCCACATTTACGACTAGTTGACGCACTTACACGTGAATACAAATAGATCATGAAAAATATAAACCTGCCGGTCCACCAAGTTACCGTGGATGCACGAAATACCCGTCTCTCTCTCTCTCTCTCTCTCTCTCTCTCTCTCTCTCTCTCTCTCTATATATATATATATATATATATATATATATATATATAGTTAAATAGAAATACAGTTATTAGCAACCTTGTATAAAATGTTTAAAATAATTTGGTATCTACTAAACACCTTCCTATAACTTAAAATAACCTCAAATAGATACTTACATATGAGTTGATCATAGCCTGTCGTTGTGACCTTAATTTTCTAGTAATGGTAAACACATCGACTCGTCTTTCAGTCCTTAGCTGCTGTACAAGTATACTGAGCCCAACAAACATTGAACTCCTGTCAGATCCTAAATTACAATGAACAACCATAGAAGGAGAACAGCCATTTTTCACTAAAACTGCCTGGGAAAAGTCCACAAGTTCAATAAGTCCCCTTGTCACTTCAGGTACCTGGAAAGAAGTCTCAATGGAAGCACCTTGTTGCAGGAATGTGAAATTAATTGTGAAAATGGGCGGCAAGAGGAGACGAGATAGATTCTGAAAAAATTTACCTCTTACAGCCATTTACACCGACGTCCTATGGCTATGAGAAACGAATATTTGGCAAAAATATCACGTCAAAGGTTTACAAGGACTGAGTCACTTTATATAAGTGGAGAAGATAAATTAATAGATAATTTTTTACCTAGAAATTTACAATTCTAGATATACTCGACATATTTTGGCCAAATATTCGATATTTTCAGTTCTAACATGCTTTAATTACAAGCAGTCTCCAGGGAAAATAATTCTGTAATTAGTAGGCAAAATATATGATAAGGTCAAAATAAGTTTAAGTACTTATATAAATTTATTACTGTAATTAATACATATGCTCAAATTCTAGACCATAGCAACATAAATACGTTTCTGTAACTGTTTGCAATATGCAGTACCTGCAAAATAACTTACTCAAATTCTATTTAATGTACAATTACTACCACCTAGATTGTTGAAAAAAGAAACGGTAGGCAGAATCATTCGTATCAGGTTACAGGGTTGTCCGAAATATTTTCTCACATACTGTTGTGGATGGAAGAACATTATATTTCGTCTTCAGACTCGTACATCAATGTACTCGTACGCCCTACAAATGCTATCCAATACATACTACAATAAAGCGGCCTTCCATTTTCATCCATAAAAATTGAAGTATGGTTACAAGTACTGTTCAATACTGATATAAAATACAGGGTGACATTTTTAAAATTACCAAGAAAATAATTTACTTCCATTTTGATTTACCCTGTATTAAATTTAATGAATGTTGTCAAAATTATTCATTTTATGATTTTTGATTATTATTATTAAAGAGTATGGCTGCAATAAAACATTGTTCCTATACTTCTTTTTAATTATACGATATACAGGGTGCGCCATTAGTGCGAGGAAGTCCAATTACTATTTGTTGTAATAGATTATCTTTTTTTAAATGGAACGCCCTATTTTTAGAGTATGGCTCTATCTGTGTTCCAACTATTATCTAAATAATTTTTTTCGTATCTCTTAGGACAAATAAGTAATTGGACTTCCTCTCACTAATGCTGCACCATGTATATGGTAACTTGATACGATTTTCATGTAATATTGATTATAACTTTTTAAATAACCAGTATAACAGGTTACAACTTTACATTGCTGTGATGGAGAAGTGAAGCAGATCTACTGAGCTTTCTGACACTAATCAATCACCCTGTATAATGGTTTCGTTCGCTGTTTAATCTTCTTGATTATTTCATCTATAAATATAAGCAACGGACTTATACCTCCTTCTTCGGTGGCGAAAACTTCTGATCTTATAATTTGGCTTATGGCCACATTTTACTGTCCATTTTATAAATGGTTAAAATGGATATTGGATAAAATTTTAGCTCTGGGTTTCTGTTAAAAGCCTTCTCAATATAAAAAAAAATCCCAGGTATTGCTCTTCACTTGTTTTGTACTTTCGTACTAATTTCCTTTATAGTGAATATTTTGATCCTTGTACGTCTCTCTTTTGAAAACCTATCAGTTCTTGTTAAACAATAACTCTTTATATTTTATTAACAATATTCTTTGTTACAGTTCGTACATTGTGCTATATTTGGTATAGTAATCACTACAATCCTTGTTGTAAGAATTCATATTATCCTATTAGTACGAGATCAGGACCGAATTCGTTATAGAACAGTATAAATATTCCACGAAATATTATTTAATAACGCCTTATACATGCACTCAGTTATTTATTATTTGAATTAATTTTCATTTGAATCTTTTGCCTCATAATCACAAAACCGATTTAAAAATCCTATCATAGCTTACCTCTCCATCTACAGTGGGCCATCCATGATATTGTAAATGCGTTACTTTTTGGTCCTCCCCATCTCTACTCTTTATTATCATTTCTCGTCTCGTATAATACGGGCAACTTTCCGCTTGAACATATCTGACATGTATATGGTCGTAATGAGCTTCTTCTTCCGGCCAGTATCTGGGACATTTCCCTTCACCAACCTCTGAAATCATAACTATAACGCTAATTCCTTGTTCAGAAACCATTCGCCAAAAATCGTTGATTGTTCCTTCGAGGGGATCTTGTGTGATAATAAACGATTCACTATTATCGTATCCTGAAATAAAAATTAACATTATGTGAAGAAATATTAACAAAAACTTAACTAGATTGTCAAATAAGACAATCAAGAAATAGCCCAGGGAAATAAGTATTTTTTCGGAACACAAGTCCAAAAAATAAACTGCAGGAAACATATAGGCTTTTGTTACAGAGATCCATACTACTCAAAACAACTGTCGTTTGCTTGGGGGGTTCAGTGTCACAAACAGGGTACTTTTTTGCTTATTTCCCTGGCCTAAAAAGTCCGACGCCATGGTGATTCCAGGTCCAGGAGGATCAAACTTAAAATTATACAGAAAACACCCTGTTGCAATATTCTGTTCACGGACTACTGGAGCAAGGTAAGTTGTATATAGTACAAAAAGAACTTCTTTACGCCAAAGACGTGCAAAATATGTGAAATCCACTAGGATAAAGGACATGGTAGACAAGGACAAGCTGAGAAGCTACTTATTATAAAGTCTTGATGTTGGGCGCTTTAAAAACACATAGTGATACGAACTCAAAGGAATTTGGCAAAACATTTTCATGGATACCTCATGATATTTCTCCGTAAATGATCGTATCCAAAAAACATCCATACATGCAAAATCAGCAACAATTTACTTATTTAGTACAGGTATATAGGGTGCGCCAAATGAAGCGGGGCTGTCGCATACTGCGCAAAATTTACATTGGATTAAAAAACTGAAATCAAATTTTCAATACATTACAATAGTGGCAGGATGCCTTAATAACACTATATGGCGAAACAGACACATTAACACAAGATGAAGTCAATAATTTATAAAGCCAGTGTAAGACAATGGCATATGCCTCAGAAACAAGATGCGACACAGCCACAACACAAAGGCTATTGGAAACGGCAGAGAGGGGAGTACTGAGAAAAATTACAGGAAATACGATTAGAGATCGAAAGAGAAGTGAAGACATTAGAAGAAAATGTAACGTACAGTGTATAAACGAAAAGACAATAAATAGAAAAAAGAATGGAAAAACCACATAAGCAGATTGGGGGAGACAAACTTCCATAGAGGTAATGAACAACCAGAATTGCTTATACAGAGGAAAAAGAAGAAGAATACATTAAAAAAATCTATCGAAATTCAACAAACACGACCCTCATGTCCAGTCCCTAGGGGTTAAGATAGGGGCAACTTTAAAACCTTAAATACTAACGTCACGTGATGAATTACGAGACGCTTTCATCAGTTTGGCTATGTCACGTAACAGATTCTCTTGGTTACTATACAATTTACATCTAGTTGATAATAGAGTGCAGCCAAAAAAAACTGATTCCGGATTTGACAAACTTGACAAAATGCGACCTCACTGAATCCACATGAGTTTCAAGCGATTGATGAGTCTATGATACGATTCAAAGGTCGAAGCAGTATCCGACAGTACATGCCCAATAAACCTATAAAACGTGGCTACAAAGTATGGGTTAGAGCAGATTCAAGTGCGAGTTCCAGATATATACCGGTAAAGTGGGAAATTCCACCGAAAAAAACTTAGGACAACGAGAACACCACCGAGTGTTCTTTGACAACTATTTCTACTGTATTGATCTTCAGAGATCTTTATTCTCGGACGGAATTTACGCAAGTGGAACCGTTAAAAAAAAGAAAGGATTTACCTGAGTTCAAAACTGACAAACAAATGAATGGAGGACATTCAGATTATCGAAGATATTATAGAAGTGAATGGATCGCAGAAGTATGATTCTCTTAGCAAATCACCAAAATTCAGCAACAAACGAAGTTGTAAAGAAAAGACAAAAGACGCAAAAGATGCTTGCGTCATAAATGCATTCATTCTATTTCAACTTAAAAGTCAATCCAAAAGTATGTCTTTGAACGAATTCCGGCTCTCTGTGATCAGAGTCCTTATTGGAGCCCCAGAATAATTAAAAAGGGGAAGACCATCAGCAGAAAAATCAGTGAGTAAATTAAAAAGGCATATTCCCTTGGAACTGCGCCATTCAAAGTCTTCTCATATGTCCCAAAGAACTATTTTGAAATGTGCCAAATGCAGCACGACAGCAAATATTAGCAGAACACAGTGGAAATGTTCATCTTGCAATGTCGGACTTTGTCTCAAACACGACAAAAATTGTTTTGCAACGTTCCATGCAAAACAATAGGAAGAATAGGAAGAAAGAAGTGCTACCTGATTTTTTTTCGCATTTAATTTTTTGTTACTAAGTTCTACTAAAAAATTGATGGATCCCTACTACAAATTTCAACTGTCAAACCCGTCTATAAAAAAATCTAACTTAATTGGCCATTATATAAAATCTGCAAAGCACTTACCTTCTATAAATGAAGCATTAATATAAGTGGAATGTTCTTTGCCTGACAAAGGTGTAAGTATTACTCTATTTCTATCATATGGAATGATACTATCGCATCGATTTTTCTCTCGGTTCTCTTCTCCGCTAGCTACCGAACAAGACTTTCTGTCTTCAAAAGCATGAATAATATTTTCAAACTCTTCTTCTAGTCTGCATTTGGTTTTGCCATTATCACATTGTCTTAATTTATCCAATGTACTTTTCAATTCATTGGCATTTATTTCTGTATCACCATATTGAGCAACTTCCATTAGAGCACGGTAAATAAAAATATATTGTTTCTGGAACAACAAATTTTATATAAAATATGTATATACAAGGTTTTCTATTAAGAATGGGACACCCTGAAGATTCTCCGTTTCAAAATAAGACGTTTCAACAAAAAATGCATAGGTAAAATGTGGCTTGTTTGCAAAATACAGGATATTATAATTATTAATAATTAAAAAAATGTCGAACATATTTTTTTTATTGCTTGGTATAACATTCCTAAATTTGGTAAATGTTTTGTATCATAAGATACAACTAAATTTTTTCATATCTTTATAAGAATTTAAATAATAATTTTCCTAGATTATGAATTAGAAAGGAGGGAGCCATAAGGTGGCCTCCAAGATCTCCAGAGTTAAAAAAGCTAGACTTTTTTCTGGGGCTATATAAAAGATAAGGTGTATAAAATACCAGCTACAACCTAAGAAAATATAAATAAGAGAATTATAAATGAATGTATGAGATTAAGCAAAAATGTATTACTTAGTATTAAGTTGCTCTTTTAAAGACCGCTTGCAATTTATGTATTGACGTCTTGATTATAATGACAATTACATTTTACCTAAAAATTCTGAAATTTCGATTTCTACACACACATACAAACATTTACATCACATAGTAACAACACTGAACACGTAGAATAAGGGCGTTCCTTTAAAAAAAAGTTTGTTCCTCCCTGTTAATATGGGTGGCCCTGTATATTTGAAATTATTTTTAAAGTAGTAGTTAATTTTAACTTTAATTTTTTTCGTATCTCTTACGAGGAATGAGTAATTGAACTTCCTAGCATTAATGCCGCACCCTGTATGGTCAATATTTTTTAATTATTAATTTTAACATCCTATATTTCGAAAACAAACAACTTTTACATGAACATTTTTTGGGGAAACGTATTTAACATACAGATAATCTTGAGTTATTCTCTGTCCAATACTTAATGGAACACCCTGTATATTTGGTTAAATCAGTTATATAGCACTTAACGCAATACGCCCCGGGAGGGAAACGAATAAAACAACAGCCCATAGGCAAGATTCTACATTATTTATCAACATGGTTTCCTAGGAGACTGATCGAAAAATTCTCCCAACAATTAGATCCGAATTTGTAGAATGATTTGTGGTTGATGTCAAATCACGCTTTAGATGTCGCAATAATCTCATTCCCTCAGCATTATTTTAGTGCGAATAGCCAGTAGTCGCTGGGAACAAAATCTGAAGAATAGGGTGGATGCTGAAGCCAGTCACAATTATAGTATACAATTCATAAACTTTTGATACTGTTGCTATCGATTTGCAACACAGTATATTGATTTGATGAATAATAACTTTTTTCTTCAGTAATGGCAATGCAATTTCTTCCCTCAAAAGTACCTATACCGCTATATATTGGCTGGTATTGGCTATTCCTTTCTAAAGAAAATCCACGAATAAAATATCTTAAGCGTTGCAAAATATGTAAGTCAAAACTTTGCTGTGTTTTATCATCGCTTTGGGCGGTTTTCCACTCTACTGTCAACTCAACATGAATACCGATTCGACTTCGGAGTAAAGCAGTGGTTCCATGTTTCATCCATTGTCATAAATCTACGCAAAAACTCCTTGATAGTGCTGAAACAGTAGTTATAAACAACGGTTGATGTGTTGCTTTTGATCGGCACTTTAAACAAAGCTTCTGCACTGATAAATATTCATAATAATTGGTGAATTCACTGTCTTTTGAAAACTTAAACTCCTTGCTATCTCAGACAACTGTCTAATTTGGGAGACTGTCTGATCTCATGTAAACTTAGCATATCACCCATAGTTCGAGCACTTAAATAATCCTTGGGCTTGAACAGTGACATTTCCGATCAGAACACAGTGTTTTGAAAATTACAAAAGTAGCGTCACTAGAACCACTGTAACTTGTAAACTGTCGATACGAACGAGCTCAGAATAAACCTCTATCACTAAAAATCTAACAAACTAAAAAATAGCAATTTACATGTTCTACTTACTAAAGATTGGACTAGGAAGTTCCTCTGATGCCTTAAATCACATATCGTATTAAAAATAGAAACATGTCCCTCTTCCTTTAACTGATGAAGTAAACAATCTAGAGCGACTAACGTACCAGTTCTGCCAACACCAGCACTACAATGGACTAAAATACTACCCTTTTCAACAGAGTAAGCCTCATTAACCCTCTTAATGAATTTGATAATGCCATTGGGATGTTCAGGAGCCATAAAATCTTTCCAAACCAAGTAATGGTACTGAGTAATATTTCTTTCTTCGAGTTCTTTTCCATTGCTTGATCTAAGTATTTTTAGTTCTCTAACTATGTAATCGGAATATCTTGTTTCTTGTAAATGAGTAACAGTAATATCCCCAAAAATCTTGTCTCCATCTGTCTTATCAGGCCAGTACTTGCTACATTTAGTTTTGCTGTATTCTTCTAGATTGGTGAGCATAAGGATCAGTTCAAGATGTTGTTCCCAAATCATTCTCCAGAATTCATTAACAGTAGTATCCATGGGCCCTTGTGCACAAATGAATTTCTTTCTTTCTTTATACCCCATAACATAATTGGCATTTATGTAGTCAGATCCAGCAATACTATCCACCTGTGACAGCTTTACCCTGGTTTGATCATACGATTTTATATCAGGATATCTGTTTTTATATACATTTTCCCGTGCGTCAGAGGCTCTAGTAGTTCTGTCAGAAAATCTATCAGGTAGTAACTCAAACTCTTGTTGGAAGCCATAATCTGAATCTCGATGATGCTCGATGTAGGCCGAAACCAAGTCTGCTTTACTGATTGGACACATATCTGGCGGGTTAAGCGAAACCAACCTCTGGCGACCCCTAAGGCTCCTAAAAATAGGAGCACATAAGAAAGAAAATAGTATATTGTAAAAGATTTTTATGTTCTGAGTACACATTTAAAAAGATACTGGCAATACATCATAGTTTACTATTAATTTAAGTGGCCTGTTCTGCAAAATTTTACTTAAAAAAATTTATGATCACCACTCCGTGAACTACAAATCTTTGTATTTTGTATCAATCTCACCAATATTCAAAAATTAAACACACTTGAGAAAGCTTCAGAGTGAAATAGCATTTAAGTCATGTATTAATTTTTACCTTCACATTAAAATATAAAAATGTTCGAGAGTCAATCGATTCTACAATGATCGATAAAGTTCTCAATTGCTCAATGATTTATAATTGTGATTTTAAAATAAATAAAAATATATTGGCAATTTGAAAAAATAAATCAAAAATCTGGTTCAGGTGAAGAGTGTAAACAAAAAAAAACGATTACAGAACAGTCCTGATATTAGTACTGTGTTACCTTAACGAAGTTCTGAATGTGATCATCTCAACAGCTTGAGCATGTGCTTGTTTAGTATAACGATGTAAGATACACAATGCGCCCAAAAGGATAAGTATAACCACAACCAATGCACATAAAATCTGGACAATTAGACTTAATGTTCCTGTAGTTGGTGCTGCAACCACTTCTGGTCCTGGGTTCATCATGTCTAAATAGTTGCTATATGCTGCCAAGAATAGAGGCTGGGATTCTCCATGTACTAAATAAATATTTTTTATATTAAACGACAGAACAGAATACAATATGCAAATAAATATATTTTGGCATTTTTCAATTATTTTCAATAAAATAGTTGCTGATATTACCTATTATTTCAACAAATCCCGTGTAGTTACTATTTATATCAAGTGTACCATCACATGGTGGAAATGGATCAAGCAGTACTTCATTTCTCCTTACTCTGTTAGCTAGATTAGTAGAATTTTTAATTTTTTCTTCTCTGGGTGTATTGAATGGTCTTAAGCCTATACATTCATCACATTGAGAGCTTGAGATGTTGTAAACTTGTTCATCTCCCAAAAATATCTCATTGTGGAAGCTAGAACTAATAAAACCATCTTACTAGTACAAATGTGTCTGTTCAGATTTACGAACTTGGCTTAAGGCCAATTCAAAATATGGTTATATTATAATGATAGTAAATGATACAAAGCCTACCACAAAATACGTATTTTTTTATAAAGCAAAATAATGTTACCTTGTAAACATTTCTGCCACATATGCACCTCCCCTAGGCGTACGGTGAGCTTCTTGATAAGTCATTATTGTCAAATCTTCAGGATTTGCTAAGTCAGATAATTTTTGTTGAGACTCCATTCGAACCAAATAAATTCTATAACAACATATAGGTCCATTTCTTTCAGATACCCTGGGTACAAACAATTTAAACATCCACTTCCCTTGTTCCTCCATCTTCTTCCAATGCAGTCTAGCAAGTTTTTGCTTATCAGGCAATGTGGGAGGCATTGTACAATTGAGTGTTACCAGTTGTCCGTTTTTTCTCAGACGAGTGACTCCTGATATTCTAACGGTATAATTAGTGTTTGCAGATACATTATAAAACCTAGTGTTTAAGGTCATTTCACCTATACTAGTAGACTTTGGACCCCAAGTAATGTTTTCTAATTGGCCCTGGTCATTTAAAAACACTGCTGAACCTTCCAAGGTCACCTAAAATGTATATTACTCATTTTTAAGCAATTCTTAATAACTGGAAATATTTTATTCATTACTCAATAAATAGAACTAGCAAAAATAATACTAACTTTCTAGGTCACCTAAAATGTATATTACTCACTATTAAGCAATTGTTAACAACTTGAAATATTTTATTCATGATTCCATAAATAGGACTAGCAAAAATAGTATCTAAATGAACAAATTCAAAAACGATACAAATCAATTTAGAAAATAAAGAGTACAAAGAGGGTAAAATTAAAAAAAATATATTTTTTTCAGCATAATCAGGAAGCAATAAAAAATATATAAGATGGAAACAGGGCAGGAATCGAAAACAAGGAATAAATCTCGGTGTAATTTTATTTATCCATTTAAAAAATAATACGGTAGAAGAATGTAAAATGAGTAAAGAAAATGATAAACAGATACTTAGTTGACAAATAGCAAAATCTATAGGCCAATTAAGTTAGGTTTTTACTCCACACAACTGTATAGAAGGGTTTGACAGTTAAAATGTGTAGTATGAGATATTACAAAAGACTCTCATCTAAGGATCCATCAATTTTCAATGTGATAGATCTCTTTTATGTGATTTTTTTTTGTGAATGTTTCTCGAAGATTATTAGAAACAGGTTCTGTTGTATCAAAAAAAAGCGCAAGAACAAGGAGTATTCGTCGATTAAATGTAGAAGATGACATGTCAGACGTTGTGAAAAAGAATCCAAATGTAAGTACACGAACGGTGGCTAAAATGGCAGAAACGCAGAAAAACGTTGTTCATAGAACATTTCGGGAACAACTTCTACATCTACACCACTACCAGATAGTACAAGATTTACACCAAGGTGATCTTCTTCGAAGATTAACATTTTGTAGGTGGTTTCAAGATAAACTCCTCAGAGAACCTAAACTTCCATCTAAAGTCTTATGTGCGGATGAAGCATGTTTTACGAGAAACAGTGTGTATAATTTTCATAATTGCCACATATGGGGTGACGAGAACCCTTATTTAATACGTAAGTCAAATTTTCAACGAAAATTTAACATACATTTATGGGCTGGAATAATTAAAAATAGTGATAGGACCATATGAATTACCCAGAACACTAAATGGAGAGGCCTACTATGCCGGTACTTCTTGAATACATGCCTTTGCAAACACGCCGTGAAATGTGGTTTCTTCACAACGGAGTCCCAGCACCTTTTACCAGGGCTGTTAAAAATCTTCTTGATACCACTTATACTCGTCGTTGGATTGGTAGAAATTGACCCATTCTGTGGCCACCACGAAGTTCCGAATGCGATGTACTAGATTTTTATTATTTACGGAATTTACCGAAATTCTTTTTAATTCTAAATATGAAATTAACAACATTTTATAAGGTATGGAATTATTTTTGCGGCTAAATTATATATTTTATATTGATTACTATTTAATTTAATTTAATTTCAAAGAAGGCTTTGAAATCAAACATACGACTAGGTAGTGCGTTGTCAACAATAATTGTAACGCGTCATGTTGAGCATGAGGGGGACTAAGACGAAGGCAGACAAACAGAGTAAAATCAGAACGTGGAAAGAATATCTAGAAAAACTATTTGAAGACCAAAGAGATAACACTTTTGAGCTAGAAGAAGAGGTAAATGATGGACTAAGAATATTACAGCAGGAAGTTTATTCCGCAATAAGACAGTTAAAGGATGGCAAAGCGGCAGGCCCTGATAATATACAAGCAGAACTACTCAAACTAATGGACAACGAATCAAAAGCAATAATCGCAAAGATATACAAAACATATACAACTCTGGAGAAATACCAACAGAATGGCTGAAATCTGAGTTTATTGTACTTTCAAAACAACCACGAGTTAAAAAATGCGAAGATTACCGTACTGTAAGCCTCATGAAGTCATGAGTCATCTCCTAAAATTGTTCCTAAAGATAATTCATAAGAGAATCTACAAGCTGTGTGAAAGTCAAATTTCCCCCAACCAGTTCGGGTTCGCAAATGCTGTTGGTACTAGAGAGGCTTTGTTCTCAGTACAAGTGTTATTCCAGAGATGGCAGAGACGTCAACTGCGACGTATACGCATGTCTGGTTGATTACGAGGAAGCGTTTGATCGAGTACAGCACGCCAAGATGATGCAAATACTAAAAGAAGCAGGAATTAACAACCAAGCTCTGAAAATAATTAGAAATCTTTACTGGAATCAGACAGCAAATCTCAGAGTTCAAGGTGAACACACTGACTATGTGAAAATAATGCGTGGAGTGAGGCAAGGCTGTATTTTGTCTCCTCTAATCTTCAATCTGTACTCTGAAAGAACATTTATCGAAGCTTTGCACGAAACTGAAAAAGGTATTCTACTAAATGGTTACCGGCTAAACAACATCAGATATGCAGATGACACCATAGTATTTGCGGACAACTTAGAAGACCTACAAGTTCTTATGAACAAAATCACGTATTACAGTCAACAATATGGACTCAAAATAAACGTTAAGAAGACAA
The DNA here is from genome assembly GCF_040954645.1 of Diabrotica undecimpunctata. NCBI lineage: Eukaryota > Metazoa > Arthropoda > Insecta > Coleoptera > Chrysomelidae > Diabrotica > Diabrotica undecimpunctata. The sequence goes on from NC_092812.1 coordinate 59,569,908, forward strand.
AGCTTATGATAACTAGCAAGAAAAGGATAACAGAAGGTCAACTCCACGTCAACCAATCCCCTGTAGAAAGAGTGACGCACTAAAACTACCTCGGCACCATAATAAATGAAGAATGGACCAACTTCAATCGGATGGGGGCCTTCTTCAAGAGTCACAACCTCTCTCTTGATACAAAAGTAAGAATGCTGCGATGCTACGTCTTCTCTGTCCTTTTTTATGGTGTTGAATCGTGGACCTTGAACGAAGATATGTGCAGAAAACTGGAAGCATTGAGATGTGGCTATATCGGAGAATACTTAAGATCCCGTGGACTGACCGAGTCACAAATGAGGAGGTCCTCAGAGGAATGAATAAGAACCGAGAGGTACTGACCACCATCAAATCTAGAAAGTTACAATTCTTCGGACATATTATGCGAAATGAATCCAGATATGCTCTCCTTCAAGCCACCCTGCAAGGAAAAATATTTGGAAAACGAGGTCCAGGAAGAAGAACATCTTGGTTAAAGAACCTCAGAATCTGGTTCAATACAACATCTGTGCAGCTTTTCCGCGTTGCTGCAGATATGATAAAGATTGTCATGATGATTGCCAACATTCGTAACGGATAGGCACATCAATAAGAAGATTTGAGTATGTATAATTAACAACCGTCAGTTTTATTACGAGGAAAATATAATAATTGCACGAGGAAAACCTACTGATCCAAAAGTTCGAGAAATTATAATTCATCAGTACCATAAAGAAAAAACAACGAGTGAAATTTCCAGTGAATTGACTGTAGCAACAACTCAAGTGTTTAACATATTTAAGAAATATAGTGAAACTGCAAGTATTGGCGTTCACGGCAAAAGCTCAGGTAAGCTGTTTCTCAAATGAGTGTAAGGCATTTAAATATAATATGAAAGTCGCGAAGGAGAAATACACTACAGGAAGTAACTGCTTGGTGGAATCGAGAAACTAGCATGAATGTTTCCAGAGAATGCTGCCGCAAATATATCCACAAAAGCGGTCTCAGTTTTTATAAAGTATGTTTGACAGGTTCTTCTTTACGATATAAATTTTATATTTTTAATCTTTTTCGAGTAGGCCAAAGAAAAACCATTGTTGACGGAAACTCAAAAAATGAATCGTTACATTTGGGCTAAATCAAAACTTTCGTGGACCAAACATAACTGGAACAAAGTTATCTATAGCGAAGAACACCAATTTGATGTCTGTTGGGAGATTATCGAAAGCGTGTGATTCGGGAAAAAAAACAGAAACATTCCATAAGGATTGTCTCAAAAGGACTGTAAAGGCATAGTAAACGCAGCCAAATATCAAGATATTCTTGAACATTCGTTTCGACCAAGTGCGGCAAAGTTATATCCATCCGGGGATTTTATCTTTCAGCAAGACGGAGCCTCAATCGATACGGCTAAATCTACCAAAAAATGGATGGGAGAACATGACATTAACGTTTTGTCACATACAGTGAATTTATTAACAAACATGTTTTAATGATTTTTGTTTAATTTTTTGTGACATATAATGTAGGTTTACCAAATAATCAAAGTTATGCCTTTGTAAAAACATATTGTTATTAGAAAAATAAGGTTCCAACCACACATATAATTGAAAAATGATTTATGTTATCTAAACACTGTTATCACTGCGGCTTCGATATCTTTGAAGATCGTATTACCATCAAATTCATACTTGTCATCATATATTACATTTTTATTGATGGTTAAGAATTAAATGATCTAGTATTATTTAATATCTTAGTGGGAATTACATTCAGGTAAATGGTCAATGCTCAAAAATGTTATTTAAAACACACGAACAATTTTTACAATCTCAGTGTTTAACTTATCGTTGTTATATAATATAAATGTACCGATGACTTGGTGGAGTATAGGATTAATATCGCTCAATATTCCTTGAGCTTTTTTAATTCATTTCATATCTTTTTATCATTTTCATTTTATTCATTCATATTCTTTAGGCTATTTCTCAAAGATTAGTATGTGTTTTTGCTTTGTCTACTATCTTTTTCCACTCTCTCTGGTCCTGAATGTTTCCTCTCTATCCGTTTACAATTTCCATCTTTGATATAGCCCCTAGAAATTGGTCTTTCCATCTTATTTTTGGTCTTCCTCTTGGTCTGTTTATTACTGGTTTCCAGTTTGTTACCTTCCTAATTAGTGGATCTTCTTCTCTTCTTTGTAGGTATGTGTTTGTGCTTTAATAAATTTTACTATGCCCCTTCAGTTATATTTCTTATTTCATGGTTCATTAGTCTTCGATATTCTCCTTGTTCTGTCTTTATTGGCCATGTATTCTTCTAATAATTTTTGTTTTAATTATTCTTGGTTTTCCTTCATCTTTTTCCTAAGATACATTACTTCCACTCCATATGCTATCACCAGTCTAATTACCCAGTATTCATGGGTAGACCCCGGCAAACCCGAGCAGCCTTACCAGAGATTGGGTAACTAACCTTAGTGGAAAGTAGGGTCAGGGCCGACGAGGAAGGGAGAAATGGTCCCTTAAAAAGGATGAGCTTAAAGAAAATGCCACATATAGGGACATCCATAGGGAAGTAAAGTTCAAAATATATAAGACCATCATATGACCAATAGCAACATATGGTGCAGAAACCATATTAATACTTTTGAAATAATATTGGGGCCCATCTACAACAATGGTATGTGAAGAATAAAGTTCAACCACAAGTCATATCAATATTACAAAGAATCCTCTATAGCAAAATATCTAAAAATTCACAGATTGCACTGGGCAGGTCACCTTAGAAGAATGGTTAATAATAGTACACCTAGTAGAACACTTAGTGGAACTATGGTGGGATTTTGGCCAGTAGAAAAACCAAGGAAGCAGTGGATAGACGAAGTAAGAACTGATGCTAAAGAGATAATGAGGGTGGATAACTGGAGGAGAGTAGCCAAGGAAAGGAATGGTTGGAAGCAAATGCTGGGAGAGGACAGGGATTGATGTGGTTTGTAGCGTGGGAGAGAGAGATTATATTAGATAGGGAGTTATAGTATAGTATAGTAAATTGAATGATTACTATATGTAAAATGTTATTATTAAAATAAATTTTATTGGGTGTATATAAATATTATATTCATCTCATTTGCTTTTAACAAAACAAAATCACACATTCTTACTAAACATAAAGCATATGAAATTAAATAATTTACTTTGCAAGTGACTGGAATTAAATTTTAAAAATTGTTTGATGCCCACTGATTATCTCGTAATTAATAACCAGTCTCTTATACAGCTTTTACTTTGAACTTCCTACAGTGAAATTAATTGGACCAACCATAGATTTTAGGTCTTTTTCAAAAATATTATAAACAAATTAAATTTAGCAAAAAAAGATATATAAAGAATTCTGACTAGGGAATGCAATGGTAAATATATAATAACAAAAATTTATAAACTAAAAAAAAATGAAATAGATATTCCATGACATTAAAATATATGCATTTATTCTTTTGTTAAGTAACTTTTAAATAATTACAAATGAGTGAAATATATGTAATAAAATTTTTATTTATAACATGATACTACTGTAATAAATAAGTTACTTACACTGTATGATGTGATAGTTCCATGTGGCTCAGCAGGAGGTTGCCAAGAGACAAAAACAAAGTTTGTATGACTTATATTATCAAATCTACATTCTACAGAGGGGTGAGATGGAGGGCCTGCAATACCATCCATAGTGGTACCATTTACTACTTCTGACAATGGTCCACACTCTTTGCTGTAGTCATTGCAAGCTGCAACTTGAAAATTATAAGTGGTTGCAGAGGTTAGATCTGAGAACATGTACAGATAGTCTTTTATAGCAGGTTGAACAGCTTCAAATTTTTCAGGTGTGTTATATGATTTTAAGATAAGTTGGTAGTAGTGGATGTGATCTTTGAACTTTTCTGGTGGTGGTGTCCATTTTATTGTGATTGAGCTAGAAGTTACTCCAGTAACAGTTACTTCTGGAACTACGATTGGTTCCTCATCAAGAAGTTTTACTAAACTACTGGTAGAGTACATACTTTCACCTTGGGAATTTTTGGCCATAATTCTTACTGTGTACGATGAATTTTTGGTTGGGGTTCCTGAATTATTTCTTACAGTGACTACTAAAGAAGTACTAGTGGCATTTACATTAGCTTGATAGTACACCCATTCCTTGTCTTCTTCAGATTTGTATTGTATTATATATTTTAGATCATCTGGACTATTGCCATCATTAACAGTCCAATTAAAGTAAATTTTATTAATCCCAATTGGTTTGATGAAGTCTAATGTAACCTGTGGTTTGTCAAGAACTAGGACATCTGTAAAATTTTTAGCTTGGGAAGTTGGTGTTATTACTACGCAGGTATATGTTCCATTATCCTTTTTTGAGACCTCAAACTTAAGAGATGTGTTTTTGTGTGTTATATTGATATCTTTAACATCCCAGGTAAAATCTGTTAAAAGTTCATTATCTTTTAACCATCTGATCTCTTCAATTGGATAACCTTGGACAACACTGAAAAGCTCCACAGTTTCATGTATTTTTGTGTAAGTAGGTTTTGAAATTTGTACTATTTTGCTAGGTAAGGTGACATTTAAGAAAATCTGGCGAAAGTCTATTTCAGGAGTGGTTTCATTTCTTATCATAGCATGACATTTATAATTACCAACATGGTTAAAGTCAATGCTAATTATATGTAAAATAGAGACCTCGAACTTATTACCAGATTCTTTATTAATATTTTCACTTTCCATTTCCAATTTAAATCTAAAATAGAGATCATATAATTAGTTTAAATTAAGATTGCTATAAAAATCCCTAACTATTGTAGTTAATTTCATTATAATTCCCAATAGTAGAGACTGTGAAACATAAATAATATTTCTAATGTAACTGTTACTTTTAACTTTTTAACTATTTATAAACTAGAAATGCACATTTGAATTTATGGACCTTTATAGTGAGTTAAATAAAGCTTGTTCACAATTGAACCAAAATTTTAGTTGCACTATAAACTTCAGTGTTGTTATGAAGCTATTTTCGTGTGGCATCTTAAAGCAATTACTATTTTAATGGGAACACCTACAATTGAAGTTTAAAATAAGTTTATTGACATTTCAATTTCCACTTCGGAAATTGTTTTCTCAAATAAATTCAGAAATAAACTTCCATTGTACCTTATTCCCATTAAAATAGTAATAAACTTCATTATTTTCATGCATAAATCAATCTACTCTCCCCTTGTAAGAGTTCTCTGTACCAATCTTTAGCACTTTCAGTGTTATATGGTGTTGGCTGCATATTTATTTATATGTTCCAATACTATTTTTAGACCATTAATACATTTCAATACTATAAAGTTATATATAGCTAAGTCAATATATTGTTCTAGTTCTTTCCAATATTTTTTAATTATAAGAGTACTTATACAGTAGTAATAGAGTATTAATTAATATACTTAATGAGGCTTGTTCACATATGAATACTTTTTCCATATTTTAGAATTCTACTATATATTTAAAATCATATGTGATACATGGAATACTTTATTTTAAATTCTAGAAATTAGTAGGTAATTGAACCTAATTTTCCGTTATATTTTATCATATATGAACTATAAAATAACTTGTAATTAATATGTTTATAACAGCTTTTCAAAGAATAGATATAATTTCTAATTTCAATTATGTTACTTTCAATTGATTTAAAATAATTGGATCTGAATGATAAACTGTTTTTCCATAATCCTAAATTTTCAAGTTAAGCTGAAAGGACTATTAATTTCCCTTGTATTTTAACCTTCTTAGTATATGTTTTTAAAATATTGTATGTATGTTTTTCTTTACTGTTCATTATATTTTTTTAATATTCTAACTATTAACAATTCTTTAGTATACATTTTTTTACATTTCTTTTGATTTATTGTAACTAGATCTTATATGTTCATTTTTAAAGTGTAGATGTGTCCTATTTAGTTAGTTATACTTTATTGATACTTCTATAGTATGGAAAATAAACAATGTAAAGTCAACATAGCTTCTCTTGACAGCACATTTGGTTTACAGTATCTGTTTATAGCAACACAAAATGTAAACATATATGAACTTACCCTGGTAGCTCTGATACATTTGTATCATTGAAAGTCCACATCATTTCACTTGACATCCACTTGGTTTTACAAATAATGGTAATATTGTCACCTAAGGGTAACTGATTGGGTAATTCATGTTTAAGTACTTCTACAGTTATGTTTAAATCCTTATCTTCTTCATCTGAAATTTTGATTGTTGTTTATCACAGTAAAAGTAATTAGCGGTTTCATCAATTATAAAACATTTTAATAACTTAAAGAAACCTACCTATAGGATTGCTTCTTACTATTCGGTATGTCAAAAATAAATAAAAAAGCAAAAATACATAGGGATAATGGGCTTGGCATATCATGGCGCCTTAAATTTAGTCTTTTACAAGGATCCACTCTTTGTAATGATTACAAATCACCACTAATTAAGGCATATAACTAACAAATAACTTCATTTCTTACGTACTATCATTAAAATCACAATACATATTTGATTTGTTAAACAATTCGCCGACTACTTTGTTTGTGTAAGAACCATATTGGATTTTGGCATACCGTACTTTTCTGCATCAGCGATAGAGGGACGATATCTGTTTATATTCACCTACATGATAGACAACTTACAATACTGATTGTGCCCTTGTAATCCGTATAATAATATGACTATATTATTTGATTATATTTTACGTTTGTTTTTAACTTTCCGATGACGTTTCGAAAATGAAATTTTTATTACAATCAATTGTGGTTTAATCCCATACAAATACAATATTTAACTAAAACACGCCACAAGAAAACAATTGAAGAATGGCTATATTATTTTGCGTTTTACATTGAGTTTTGAGTTTACATTATTACTTTCATTTAATTTTGGCAATTTTCTCTAGAAACTCGACAGTCAATGGTCCACTCTACTGTACAGCATAAGAAGTACGACAGCAAATTGCTCTAGTAATAAAAATATGAAACAAATAATTTCTAAATTAAATTTAAAAAATCATTTTTAATCTTTTTTTTGCAGTAAATCCTTTTAAAATTCACAAAGAAACTAAATTCCTGTAGTTGGCTGTATACTATGTATCACAAAATATTTTCATTTAAAAAATTTCCTTTATAAAAGGTATATTAATAAAAAAAAACCCTATCGGGCTACATCACAGAACGTTTTTGGAATAACTATTCCATCATCAGTGCTATCTTAATCTATGTTTAGATATGTGGGCAAAAACCCTTTAAATGTAGTTTGATTAACTTTGGATTACATCTTTGATATTTTATTTCTCGTCCCTGACAAGAGTTGTAATCAGGACGTTTGTCTCGGCTCTTGATATTTTTGTGTTTAATTGCAAATATTAAAAGTTATAAATTACAGTTACAGTATACCAAGATTATTCAAGGCTGTAAGTTTAAATATTTCTTATTTGTTAAACTTAAAATCGCATTCTAAACTGGATTTATTAGTTTTTGAATGGTTCATCGATCGTAAATATTTATAAATTTATCAATAATAAACAACAACCAGTATTGTTTTGGGCTGGGGCAGAGAGGTACTATATTTTTGCTACTGTGAAGAATAACAAATTGGTATGTCGTCGGATGTCACTATACAGAACGTCTCTTCAAAGAGCAAATATTATTCCTTGACAGCATCACAGCAGAAATTTCTTAGTAAAGATTAAGCAATTATTTTTAGTGCTATAAATAACGCCTGTCTTCAGGATTATTTAATCCCGCTAGGCATTTTAATTAATCCAAAAAATATTTTATTCCCTTCTTGTTTATCTAATAATAGAATATGTATGTATCTAAATAGTAAATTCAGCGTAGATGAATTTATGGAGAAATATGGTTCCATTAAAGTGCACGAAGAAATCTTACGAGCTAAAAGACTTATAACGCCTGTTGAAAGGCTTCTTCTTCTTCTTTAAGTTCCATCTTCTATCGAAAGTTGGAAATCATCATGGCTATGCCGACTCTGTTGACTGCCGCTCTAAAAATTTCTGCACTACCGCATTCAAACCATTCCCTTAAGTTCTCAAGCCAGGATATTCTTCGTCTTCCCACATTTCGCTTTCCTCGGATTTTGCCTTGCATAATAAGTTCTAGTTACTTCCACGTTTGACATTCTTTGAATCCATGATATTCGTAGGATTCTTCTGTAACACCAAAATTCAGAGGCGGCCAACTTATTCAGATGGACTTGTTTTAGTGTCCACGCTTCCAAGCCATAAAGAAGAGTAGAGAACACGTAACATCGAAGCATTCTCAGGCGTAGTTCTAACCTTATATCCCGACAACAAAGAAACAGAGGCTAGTGTTATCTAACATCAGTCCAACAATTCCACATGATGTACTTATCCGAGAATTAAAAGAAATGGGCTTAAACCTCGTTTCCCCTATAACGTTCTTAAAAATTGGTGCTACACTACCAGAGTATAACCAGACAAGTATTTGTCAGCCCACACAATATGACTATCGCAGATTCTACTGAAATAAATTATGAAAACACCTCTTACAGAATTTTCATATCTCAAGACAATCTGACTTGTTATACGTGTAAGCAACTAGGCCATATTTCAAACAATTGTCCAAACATCAACATTATACCATCAACCACTCAGGCCCAATATTTAACTATACCGAATCCTACTTCTACGCCAAATTCGCAGTCTTCTATCGATATTGATAGCCAATTATATCAAGTTGGGGTAGGTAATCCAAATATTACATATACTCCAAAACCATCTTCAATTCCTTCTATTCCAGAAAGTTTACAAACCGCCTAGTGAAATGAAAATAACTACAATTGCCGATGAGAACATTTCCACTGAAACTTCAACTGTAAACCACCACAAGCTTCAATGGAAATCACGAAAGATTCACCCTGTTCGTCCGTGAAAAGAAGCATTGACGAAACATTATCTCCCCCCATCGAAAATCTAAATTTACATACCCAATTATTTACTCCCCCATCCATATCTCACAAAATCAAAACCCAGAAACCAAAAAAATCCAAACGCATAGCACTAACCTCTGATTCTCTTAAAATATTCGTGAATGAGAACTCCACATCACTTTTATTAAACTATGATCAACTCATGATGCTAATTGAAAATATCCAAGGCAGTCAATCACCTACAGATATTGTCAAGGAATATACATCCGATTTTTTTGGTCTAATAAATCTGTTAACCATATCTTATCCATACATATCCGACAAAACTACGAAACATCGTTTTACCCGTCTTAAAAATAAATTGCAACACTACCTAGGTAACAATATTACAGACAGTGCATTATCTTCCCGCGATGCATAATTTTCAACTCTATACTACAGTGGAATATGGATCGACTATTCCATAGTCTACCTATGTTACAAATCATTCAATCAGAATACTCCCCAGAAATAACATGCCGACAAGAAACTAACCTTACTCCTTCCAATATATACTCACCAAAATGGTCCTCTAAATCTGTGATCTATGAATGTATCTTTTCATCTTTCTTGTTTTTCTTCTAAAGTATTTTCAATATATGTGCTAGTACGGATCATGGAATTTTGTTTTCTTTTTCTTTGCCTCTTCTTCTTTTTATTGTCTGAAAATTCAACTGACGATACGATTTATAATACTTCTACAAATGATGAAGACTGGGCAACTTCTGCTTTTGAAGAAGACGGTCCTGCCCTAAATTCTGATCAACTTCGTGGCTCATTTGGTGGAAGAACATTTAAAGTTGATGTTTCTGTTAATGCAGTAGTTTCGTTATTAGTAGATAAGTTTTCTACATTTTCTTGGCTTTGTAATTGGCGTAATTTCTTGGTTTTGTTACTTAACCAGTTTTCTGCCACTGCTACTCGTTTTTTCCCTCTTTTTTGGGGTTGGCAATTTTGGTGTCTGCTAGTTGGGTGTCTGCTAGTTGAGTATCTGGTACTTCAGGTCCTGATGCTTGTAAGTTTGCTGCTAGAGTGTCTGTAACTTAAACGTCTGGTACTTTAATGCTTGCTTCTGGAATATTTACTCCTTGAGAGTCCACAAGTGGAGTGTCTGCTACCTGGCTTACATTATTTGAATTCGACAAGAAACCATTGCAACCTGAACTATCACTATTGCTTGAGCTAGAACTATCACTTGATGTAGAAGAGGACGACGAACTAGAGCTACTAGAATCTGATTCATAGTTTGGATCTTTTATGGAATCATCATCATTATGTAGTTATAGATAGTTTGCATTATCATAAGTAACATGTGCAGCATTTTCCTCTTCTAAAAGATGTCTTTCTGAGATTTCTGAAAAAGAAAAAACATTATTATAGCTAAAATAAAAATTTTGTTATTCAGGCACGCCATTTTTTTAATATTCAATATCAGATTACCTGAGCTTCGCACTTGATCTATTGCATAACGCTATGATTTTATTTTCTTTGCAGGGGCCATAATTCTGCATATCCTTGATGAACTTTGCATGTTATTGAACCAGCTTGTTTGCTGCAACAAAAATAATAATAAATAAAAACTAGGAAGGTTAATACACAGTCATAAACAAGAAAATAACAGTCAATAATTCTAAAAAAGCGTCAAAATTAAAAACAGTCATATTCCAAAAATAGTTTGAAAAAATATACTTACATATTCAAAAAAACTGGCTCAACTTAAAATGTAACACTACTCCGTACCACGCAAAAGTATGTTCCTCGTTTACAACTTCGAAAAAACTGTCACAATACAAAAAAGAACAGTATTTTACTTATTTCTATAATCAGATATAACTAATAATTCACACAAAAACTGTCACAATTCTAAATACAACTCTTTTCAGAATTAAGCACTACGTGTAGACTGTTATAAAGTCAAGGGTGATACTGTATGCTGAGCTAACCTGCAAAAAACAAAAGAGTCACATCACGATCTCGCGGTAAATAGTTCAAATATAAGAGTGACGCCTTCATGGAAGAAAGTACGTTTTATTTCAATACTTGTAGCAGGTTCATCCTAATAATGGCGATTTTTGAGTTGTAACTCTTTTTTAGTGGAGGTGCGACATGTATTCAGTCGTTTAAAACCTCTGAACACACCTAAGCAGATATTGTAAACCTGACTTGACGCCATTAATCTCTATTTTCAGTAATTTAAATGCAATTGTACTGATATGTGCCTGCCATTTGTGATATTTGATCAACATATTGTCATCTTGCCGTGATAATCAGCCGAAAATTGCACAACAATGCTTCCCTAACCAGATAAATCGATTAAATATTATTTTAGAGTTACCCAGTTTAAAAATCTGGAATGCTACATTACAGAACAGCTAGAGCCAAATAAAGAGATCAAGTGCAGAATTAAAGCAGCTGGCCCAAGTTTCTGAAAATAAAATCATTCTTTTGGAACCAGAACTTACACCTAAAATTGCGTGAAAAAATGATCAAATGTTATATTTGGTCTGTGTTGTTATATGGAACCAAGACCTGAACTCTAAAGGCTCATAAGATACATTGACTAAAAAGAGGAAGATTTGTAAGTTCCGAGAATGAGTAGGAGAGGATGACCAAAGAAGACTTGGTGGGATATGCTTAGGCACAAAAGGTCTGTAAAGGGGATTAATATTTTTAAGCAAATATAATGGTAAGTGATTGGTAAGTGTTTTGTGGAAATGATAGGCAAATCATTTCCACAAAACATTCACAAATATTTGTATGGGGGTTTAGTGAAGTACAATTCCCACAAAATTTTCATTTAGTCTACAGATTTCTTTATTTTTTAGCGATACCATAATGAAGCCACATGTCCATTTTTCTTATAAAATTTCAAACAGTTCAATGGAGCCATTTATGGCCCCAGATTATGTGGTTTAATGTATCACCTGCCTTTTTGTTACACCCTGTAACTTCATAGATACAGCGAAGTAAAAAGTATGGCTCCTTTAACTAATCGCAGCTTATCTATTGTTCATTACATTCAATCTGATTATAACCGCGTTTAGTAGAATATTGAATTACCAATGGCTAAGGTCAATTCAATTATTAGGTTACATGTACTTAACATTATATACCGAGTACAAAGATAGGGTTTCCTAGAAAAGCGGTATACCCATTGAGCGACTTAAAGCTGGTTTTCTAGAGAGTGGTGTTTATTATTCACATCAAATTGCTGTGACTATCTATTACGAGCGTAATTACGATGTTGAACAGTTTGAAAGTATATTTTTTATAGTTCGAAATTTAAAAAATATTTATTGACCATTTAAAATTTGACCGAATGGGTAAAAAATAAAGCTTTGGTAATGTACCATACCTCCGATATATTTCTTTTTTAGCTTGATTATCTGTTACCAAAGAATAATGTTTAAAGTTAATGCCATTGCTTTACGTTTCTTGATTTTTACCTTCATTCGAACGACACAATGTTTAATAATAGTCCTCAATTTGGCATTTCAATAATTCTGAATTTAATCCATCTAGTTTTGTTCAGCACTTCTTCAACTTTTTGGAGTGTTATGTGAACACTTTGGTAGTTCTTTTCAGGCGTTTCATCAGATTCTACTGCTGAAATTACCTTACGTTATATTCTTGTATAATGTATTTTTCATCAATAATCCGCCCACTTGAGTTTGATAAGGCACTGTATAATATCAAGGCTGCCTTGAAAAATATACTACAATAAAGTTTAGATAATTAGGTCAAGCCGACGCCAATACCAGTCTACACCTAAAGAGATCCTTGAGCAACATGGGACCACTTTTTACAATTTGAACACTTTATCCAACTTTCTTTCGATTTAGAGTTTGAAAATGAATCGTTGAAATAGATGCAAGCCTCATCCAAATCAGCCTCTTTTACTACCTGAATGTTCTTTAACCTCTTTAGAAACTGCTTTTCGTTTTAAAATAGACTGTTTGGGATTTTCGTTATCTTCTTTCGTTAAGTTCCTCTTCTCGTTCAGCTTTATAGGGCGAAGAAGTTAACACTGCTACTTTACCTCTATTTCTCTTATTACTTGCTGGAATTCTTTCGCTTTTGGAATCTTAAATATTTATTTGGGGAGACCAAAAACTACAACTTGCTACTGGATATGTTAAGATGAACCACGAGGAGTTAAAGGAGTTAACACTTTCATGATCGCGTGTGTAGATTCTGGAGATCGAGATTCTTTTGAAATATTTTCAGTGGAAGATTTATTTATGTTTAAAGCTGTAAGAGTACCTACTAAGAGGACTTTGATGCTCTAATTGGGATATATATTTGGGTTCATTTGATATAGAACCTCGATCTTCTTGAGAATTAATTTGCCTCTCTGTGGTTTCAGATGTGGCTAATATACAATCTGAAAATTTGATCAAGTGGATATATCCGGATTTAGCCGTCCAGTAAAAAGAGAACAGGATTATCTGCTGTAGGATGAGCAAATTGTATAAATTATTATATTTATTCTTAAATAGATATATGTATTGCGTGTTGCATATGTTTTGTGTATAATTGTAGATTATGTCTGCGACATGTCCTTTTTTCCGCTATGTTGTTGGTATGTTCTTGTGGTTGACTTCTTCTTTTAACATTGGCAACCAAAGCCTGCTACATTCTGAGGATGGGTTTGCTATACATTTTTCTTTATCTGGTCTAAGCCACCATAACCTGTTAAAACTTATAAATAAAACGAACTGAAATTTTGTTTAGTTGATATCAACATGTTAACGCATAAGCTCCAGGCGTTAGACAGGAGTGTATTTGACCCTCTCAAGATTTTCTATAATACTGCCTGTATGATTGGATGGTGACCCACCCAGGAAGGACAATTACAATATACGAAGTCGGAAGATGCTTAGCTTACGCTTTCCCGTTAGCATTTACTCCACGTAATATTGAAAGCGGATTCAGAGTTACGGGTATATGGCCTTTCAATTCCAATATTTTTACCGATAAAGATTTTATGTCGGCGTATGTTACTGATCGCGAAGAACCGGAAAATAATTCCACTTTATCTCAGTTTGATGTTGCAACACCAGCAATAGATAACAATAACAAACCCTCCACTTTTACTGACACTTTCACCATCCTTGAAATAATTAGACTATCTTCCTCAACTGGATCGATTTCACATAGTCAAAAACTACAACGAACACTAATAGAGGACAAAAACCAGCCTTCTACTTCTACTGGTACTTTTACCACACCTCAAATAATTAGATCACATCCTCTAAATGGAGATACTTCACAAAATGATCAGCTACAACAAACATCAATGGAGCACAATAACCAGCTTTCACTTTTAGTAGCCCAGAAATGATCAGACCTCATCCTAAAGCCGGGCCCAGGACTTCAAAAAGGGTAGAAAGCGAGCAACTACGAAAATTCTCACAGCTACACCAGAAAAACTTGAGCTTGAAGCTGAAGTTAGAGCTAAAAAAAATGTCTGAATATGATCCTAATGATGAAATACAAGTAGAGACAGATACTGAATGTGAATCAGAAGTAGAAGGTGACGAGTTTGAATTAAGTGTGCAAGATTGGGTAATTGTAAGCTTTATCTCGCAGGTGATAAGTCCCACGTGACCAAATTTTAAAAAAGTCACCAAGCCCGACTTTTAGGAGCTACAGTAAGTGCATAGGATGTTTTGTCTTTCCTAAATCACTGAGAATGTTCAATATTCAACAATATTTTTTTTTTCACTTTTATAACTTTTTGAATATAATTTTCTGCCAGAAAGTCTCCCGAAGTACGGGGAGACATGATTAGCTTTACAAAAACTCGTTATTTATTTGCAGTATATTTTTCGGATGTATAACACCCAAAACTTTGATAAGTTTGTAACGTTCCACTAAATTATCAAGGTTCTAGATCGGTTATATAACAGGATTTTTTCTTCCTCAAATGCATTTTCATTGGAGTAGATGTTTCGGGCTCTATCATAAATAAAGACTTGACAATCCCTTTTTTGACATTTAAGTTATGGTTTGAGCGGTAATTTAGAGTTTATAACTTGCTTTCAATACCAAATAAAGTGTTAAAACTGTAAAATTTCCCAAAATATTTTTTATTAAAAATGTATTCAAATATAAAAGATTAAAGTATAAACCACTGTTTTTAATACTTAAAACTGTAATGGTCAAAAGTAAAAATAAAATTTTTCTGTGCATTCCATTTTAATGCAAGGTAAAACAAACACGTAGCTGGTGTAAATGGGCCACCATGAAGCAACTGTTAATCATGACACCGCGTATCCATAGTTATCTCTATTCATTACTTATATAGCCACTATATGGACGTTACGGCAGAGAGCACGTTGTTTTAGTGAACTTAAAATAATAAATTTTATTCCTAGGTTGTTTTTTAAAAATACCTATTTGTCAAACATCGCGTACAAACACAAATAATGTTTTCACGCTTAGAGTATTTTGAGCAACCCATTTTATATTTGGTTTGCGGCAGTGGAAAACAAAATAAATGCAAAAAACCGGCCATTTGCGTGTTTTTACTAGAAATATTCTGTATTTTTACTCTGTGCACATTTGTATATGTATAAGAGTACACGTATAATTAATGTTAAAATTACATTTACAAAAATATTATTTTCATGAAAATAAAAATCGTAAAAAACACCTGACCAGGAATTATTTCATGGGGCTTTGGATATTTGAGTACGGCATGAAATATAGTAGACAGACACCTAACCATTTTCTCCCCGTTTTATGAGTTCTTCACGTCTCACATACACATATATATATACACCTCTTGACCTTTCTATCCAGTCATAGTAGGAACGATGTATACCTAAATACTTGTCTTTCAAAATTCTCTAATTTGCATAAATTATACAGGACATTAGTTTTGCAACAGCAATTTATTTTAACTCTGGAATCATATTGATATCCGTGATATTATCTTGGTTCACAAATAATATTTTATGTTCCTGATAGCATAGGTACTCTTATAATTTTACACACTATAACTCGATCACAGATAAGTGATTCCAGATTATTCCTTCATTATTCCAGATATGTTTCATTTTAAGCTATATAGTGATACCTCGACATTTAATTCGTTCCAAAGCCCTACTTATATGTCAAATTGCTCGTATCTCAAACCAATTTTCCCCCTTGAAATTAATTGAATTGCCGTTAATCCATTAACGGCCATTAAGAGAAATGTATGTACAAGACGATACATTTATTTATAAACAGCAAATACATATTCTATAAAAAACGTAAGAAAAAGTGAAGTGTTTACGAAAGCGCTATTTTCGCCACTGGTCTTCCCTTTTTTTTACGATTTGCTTATTTTCACCTGCAAATCGTTTAAAAAAACTGCCCAATAAGGTTTGTTTCTTTTTCCCTTTCAGGATATTGCGGACATGCTTTAGGCAAGTATCGTTAAACAACTCCGATACGATCCCTTGCAACTTTTTTGGGTGATTTTTATCCACGAAGTCTACAACTTTCTCCCACATTCCCAAGCTCTCCTTTATATCTTTCTTTATATTTAATTTTTCGTTGAACCACCGTATGCTGCAGTAAATGTAGATCGTGTAACTCATCGGTTGTCAGCTCCTGAGATTGTTCCTCGAGGAGTTCGTTTACATCTGTCTCATCTAGCTCCAGACCCATGGATTTTCCTAGAGGAACAATCTCTTCTATCACGGAAGGGTTCTAATCCTTCGAAGGCCCTTTCAGATACAGAATAAAACCAACAGCTTCTTACATGCAGCTGTTGAGTTCCTCGTTATAAACTCAGCTAGGCCTGATCAATAATTCTTAGGCATATCACGATGTTAAATTGGACCTACCAGAACTCTCAAAGGGTAAGGTTTGTGTTCTCATTTATCTCAAAACAGCGACAAAAAATGTGCTTCACATCACACATCACCATTTGGCTCTACAAATCTATGTGAGTCTTGGCCGCGTTTACTATTTTCCTCCATTGTTGTCGCTCTTAAGCAGCTATTTCCCATTGCTGTATTCCCATTTTCCGTAGATCACTGGCTACTGCGTCCTTCCATCTCTTTCTTGGGCGACCTTCTGCCATCGGGCCTTTCCCAGAATGTGGCGTTCAGGAGTCTTTCTTTTAGTTCCATTACTCGATCTTAGAACTTCCTTGGCTCCGTTTTCGAAAAGGGTGAAAACTTCTTTTGCATCTCTGGTGGATTCTGCAATTGTGTCCACGTCATCCGCAAACGCCAATAGTATTTTTGATCCTTGGGCGGCAAATCCGTTTGCCAGTTGTGGTTGAGCTTTCCTTACCGCATGTTCCAGTGCAAAATTAAATAGCAGGGGGGCGACAGGATCTCCTTGTCTAAGCCCGGTGTCAATGAGGAATTCCTACGACGTGGTGCTGCTAATTCTGATCCATGCGGAGGCGTTCTCTGTGAAAAAATGTGCTTGATGTACAATTTCTTAAAATTAGAAGTCACCTGCTGATTCATGGGCTTCAGGATAGGAGTGATGTTGGGTGGTAGGTAGAGAACCTTTATAAACTTGAACTTTTCGAGTACATCATCTTCGAGATTTGGTAGGTCAGCAGGGGCATTGCCGAGAACAAGAAGGGCTTGCATAGCTAGGTTGTAGATCTTTTTTAACAGAAGGGCCAAACACCAGGTTTATTAACGCCACGAAGAATTTCCTGGTGAGCAAAAGGAGAGGAGAGAGGTCCGGAGCTTAGAAACTATTGTAATGCCATTAGCTGGCGTTATACACTTTATCAACTCCTGTTTAAGTATAGTACATATCATTGATGTGCTATGCCCGTAAATCCTTGCCGAGTCAATTACTAGCACACCTTGCTTATGTTTTTCTATAATTTTAAGGTATAATTCAATAGACATCATCTTCTTACAAGTAACACAAGAAACAAGTACACAGCCTGAGGCTTAGTCTGAGTTGCGAGAAACTGTTTGAAGATGCAGACGACCCCAACTTACAGTTGGGGTTGAAAGATATATAGAAAACAAAATGCCTTTTTAAGGAAGCCATACTAAGAAGCTCATATTTGAGCGATACAAGTACATCCACAAAACTCGTTCAAAACTAAAGCCAAAAATAATAACATTATATACTTGCTTGTAGTGTTTAAAAGTATCAACAATTTTACATTCACATCTCATGCAAAGAATTATTAAGTGTTAATAAGTTTTAGATATAACCTCTTATAATAATGTTAAGCATAAATAGTTTGAGTTCAAGGTTGATGCAAATTTCATAATCTTGAATTACGTGCCATTTGCACTCACGCAAAAACGACATTATAGTGGCAACGTTTTACCCCTGCTTCTAATAATTCCACCACGATAATATTTGTCAAATTTTTTGATTTTTGAAAATATTTTTGATCATAGAGTAAGTTTCGATATGGAATTGTTATAAATCTAGAATTTTTACTAAAATTTCAGTAGTATAAATGAAAACTTAAGAGGTGTAGGTTAACTGAGATCTATGACCAAAATTTTTTTAAAAATTGTACATGGCTGAAGGTACAGGTATTAATTTTCATTTTTACGTGTATCTTGATCATGTAATTTTAGATTGAAAACCTTCCTCCACTCTATCAAAGTATCATAGTTTTTGGTCATTCGAATTGAAATTTGTTAGAGAAAAATGAATTTATTTGCAAAAACAGGTGTTTACATCCGAAGAAGTTAAATGCGAATTGCTAACTGCAGAAAGAGGAGATGTCACATTCTTATAACTTTTCAGGAAGTCAAAAAATTTTCTAATACCAAATCCTGAGTAATCTCAACTGCAAAGAACTGTTAACATTTCTTAATGCCCTAACGAAGTCTCGGTCGGACGGCATAAAGCAATGACCTCTGATATTTGAACTTCTTCAAACCTATTAAATTCTACCAAGATAATAAGAAAATGAACCATTGTGTTATTCTAATTTTGACCACTACAATTATTTGTCGCAGAGAATTTTTTATACTTCAGTTTATCTTGAAAAATGTAATGTTTTAGAAAGGAACATACATATGGCTCTTTGTCTTGCTATCTGACCATCTGTTGCTATCCCCCCGTGATGGGGTCTAGTGTATGAATATGGAATATTTAGAGGTCCTCCAACGTGGACCACATAAGCAAACATGCATACTATTATAATCTCGTACAACTGAGTGCCTAGAAATGTATGTCCACATTTTTGGACGTCGTGAGCGAAAGAGTTACGTAAACTTAGACGAATCTTTATCCCAACAGCAACCAATCACGAAATGTCAAATTATGCGGTAACTTCAAAAATAGTAACGTACCGGGGTAGTACTTCCAGTAATGGCAGTTAACACAATCAGTGAAGTATGCAAGGCTTCATACATACACCTTTTTCAGTCTCTAGTAAAATGATTATATTAGTATAAGTCCTTGATACTGCTGGTATAAAGAAGCTGTTATTGGAATTAATATGGTTATGATGAGATAGCTAGATCCTCTAGGCTGATTCGTCACTTCTTCTAGTGGATGTAAGTTTTTTTTTTTATACTTTTCAACTCTGCAATTTCATTTGAGGTCAACACTGTTGGTGCATTGATAGCGGAAAATATTACCTGGCTAACCATGGAGCCCAGTTCTAAAAATCGCTCCAGCATGTAGAAATTCATCTAGTTTTTACATCCAGGATAATTTTTTTAATTTTTCCTTTAGGAATGCCAGAATCGGTCAGTATTTTTCGAATTTGATCACTGCCCTTCACACTTTTGAAATAAACAACCACATTTTTCACTTCGCTAATTAATATGTTCAAACGTTGTGCACAATTTTTTATTGGAATGTTTCATACTAAGTTGAGCGGATAGGCAAAACATGGCACATGTTTGTCCAGCTAAATTTATCTTACACACCCACACAACTTAAACTGGAGGTTGACTTTGACAGCTGAGCAGACACACATCTGACACAGCCATTCACTTAAACGAAATATATTGAAATTTTATTGTTTTCTTGACGGAACTTTATAAAGTTAGTAAACGTCAATAGATTTATTTTATATATATATATATATATATATATATATATATATATATATATATATATATATTGTTATGATATGTAAAATCAAGAAAATATGGGTTTGTTTAAAATATTTCAAAGTTCAACAAAAAATTAAAATAATTCAGAAAGTATAACCAACAAACATTTCTAAGAAGGAAAGTTATTAAATCTTTGAATTACCTGTACCAAACAAAATGTAAGCTTTACATCAATCATTTCTTTGTTAAACGTGAGTGACCCGCATAAGTTTAAATGAAACAAAAGACAAATTGAAACGGGTTTTTACAAATGCATTAGTGCAGTGATTAAAGACAATAGAAGATATTTTAGAAAAAGGTTTTTGTTAGTTTTAAGATTTATAGAAAAATATTATTTGTAAATAAGTTTTAGGAAATTTATAATTATAGGTAAAAATTTGTTTGTTATCGAAATGAAGAAATGGGGGAATTGTGACGAGTTGTGATTGGCGGAGATTGAAAAAGGTGGGATAAGTGTGTGGGAGAAAGTTTAGCGAGATTGAGGAGAGAGAAAAGATAGCGGTCAGTTGGTTTCCAAGTCTTTGAGAAGAACATTTTTTGTTCTCTGGCGATTCCGAAGAAGTAGCAAGCAGTAGTGTTGAACGTTAGTGAGTTTTTGTGGAGTTAGTGTATCTGACAGAAGCTATAGCAGCCAAATATTGTAAGTCATATTTTTCTACTTATATTCCAAGAGTCACTGTTCAGGCCAACGAGAGATTCAGTTTATCGTAAAGAGAAGATATTCCAAGAGTCATTTTATCACTCGGGCCAACGAGAGATTCAGTTTATCGAGAGGAGAAAGGCTATCATAATTTGAATGATTTGTGCTTTTGAAGGAGATCATTAAGGACGATATACTTGCAACAATCTGTTGTAAGATTGCTGATTACATAGGGAGCAGTTGAGAGGAGATAATACAGTCAACAAGGAACAAGGATTTGGACCACTCATCATCAGAGAGAGATATTTTTGTTTTCTGCAGTTTTTTCTTTTATTGATAACACAATTTTTACACGTAATTTAGAAAGGATATAAATATTTGGATTAGGAGAGTTAGAATAGTTTGGGATTTTGAGATTTCAATTAATATTGTTTGTACCATTAATTTTTGATTGTTCACGTACGGAGAACAAAATTTTGAGAATCCTTATATGAGATTTGTTTATTGAAAACTTTTGAGTGTGAATTATTTCATTATTTTTATTTCAATATATATTGTTAGATCATATGTGTTTTTTATTATTCCGGTATTCTCTGGACCTTACCTTTCACATGTAATAGCATAGATATTGAAGCACGAATTTAACCCTGAGATAAAAGAATAAAAAATTGTGATGGAGTCATAATCATATCATTTAAATAATTTTAATTAATCAAAAAAATTAATTAGCTAATTATAGCTTGGCGCACCAAGACTTTAAATATCACAATAACTGGCGCCCAACGTGGGGCTTGAAAATATCGCAGCTTTACATTTGAAGGAAGGGAAAGGGATCTGGAATAAGTACAGGTGATCCAGAGATAAAAACATATAACATTGAGGGAATTTGAATTTGAAAGTATTTTGACAATTTTTTCCAGGGAATATAAATTTGATTTATTGATTGATCGTAGTTAGTGGATATTTATTGCTATTGAATTATTTAATTTATTTTCTTTACCAATCGTACATTTGATATTTATTTTGAATTATTTGAATTTTACTGATTGCATATTTGATATTTGTCGTGAAAATTTAATACATTTGGGGAGAAATACTGTCGTGTTCTGAAACATATAGAGTGTTGTAAAATTTCACATTTGGCGGGGACAAAAACAATAACAAAAAGTAACAACATGTCTGTCACAAGGAGGCAAAGTAAAATGCAGGAAAGGAAGGAGGATAACAGAGAAGATGAAACAATTTTGGAAGAAGTATCGGATAATGAAGGAAATGTGACAATAGTTGAGGAGAAAAAAGAACTATCAGGAATAGATAAAATATTACAACTAATGCAACTCCAGTCACAAAAAATGGATAGAAATCAACAAGAAACATCACTAAAAATGGAGGAAACAAAACAAACAATAGAACTAAATAACAGAAATATAGAGCAGCGTTTGGAAAACTATGAACAGGAAATTAAAGGATGTGTTGAGGGGATAAAGAAAGAACTGATACAACAAATAGAAGAGATTAATGAAATTAAAAATAAAATGGAAGAACAAGAAAAGAAAGTAGAAAATAAGATCAAGAAAATTGAGACTGTACAGAAAAAGGAATTAGAACAGTTAGAAACAAAATTTGAAATGGCTTTACAAGAAGACAAGAAAGAAATAGAAAAACAAATTGAGGATATCAGAAAACAACGAGAGATGGGAGACAGGAGAGAAGTACTCATCCAAAGTCCGGGTGACATAAAAATACAATTTGGCGGGGATATTCGGAAAACACACCCAGTACCGTTTGTTAAAAATTTGAAAACCAAATTACAACATACTAGATATTTTGACGATTGCAAAGAAACAATTAGAAACCATTTAAAAGAAGGAGCAGCGTTATGGTATGAAAGCAAGGAAGATGAGTTTGAAAATTGGACAGATTTTGAAAATAAATTTCTCAACTATTTCTGGGGAAAAAATAAACAGAGAGAAATCAACCAAGAGCTACAGAATGGAAAATATCACGAAAAAATGGGAATATCTGAAGAAAGATATGCTTTGCAGATATATAACAATTCAAAATATCTAGAATACAAATATTCTACCGAACAGCTGGTAGAAATGATCAGCAGACATTTTGAGGAAACGTTGGAAGACCACGTGATTTTGAGAAATTATCAAGATATTGATAGTTTGTGCCAATTCCTTCAATTAAAAGAAGCAAAAAGAAAAGAAATGAGAAATAGAAGACAACATGACCAATATAATGGACCGGAAAGAAGGTATTCATCAAATTATGACCAGAGAAACCGACATCCCAGATCAACAAACGAATATAGGCCGAGAAATTACAATAATTACAATAGACAACAAAATTACGATAACCGGAATGATACACAAAATAGAACAAATGAAAATCACAACAGGAATAGAGATGCACAAAATCCTCCGAATAGGAATACGAACGAACAAAGGGACGATAGAAATAATCAGAGATTCCAACGACAAAACAGAAGAGAGATGAATCATGTGGCAATAGAAAAGGAGGAAGAAGAAGTATTCAATGAATCCAGACAGGATTTTCAATAAGGCATCCACTAAACAAAAGTAAAAAACTCTCCGGTATATTTTGTCACCCGAGAGAGTTTATACAGTTGGCGGGAAACGAAAAACAAAATTCTAATTCCAGTCTAATTTTTTTAGATGCATTGATAAAACATAAAGCGATTAAAATTCTGATTGATTCTGGATCGGAAATTTCGTTAATCAATAAAAAACTAGTAAAAGAATTAAATATGGACAGATTTGTGTATAAGATTCCGAGGGTTGCTTTAGTGGGTGCAAATAATAAAAAATTGACGACAGTAAACGAAGGTTTAGGAGTACGGATCAGAGTGGGAGACAAATTCTATATTATGCAATGTGTGGTAATCGAAGATCTAAATCATGATATGATAGCGGGAATTGATGAATTGAGTGAAAAACATATCACCATCAATTTTTCGGAAAATCAACTGGAAATCAGAGCAGAACCAGACAACATAGAAGAAGAAAAGGAAACAGATAGGAGAAAATTTTCTGAAAGGATAAATGGACAAGAAAAACATAAAGAAATCAATATGACGGTAGAGGATAAATCGAAAGCTCAAGAAAAAAATCAATTCGAAGAGGAAAAGAGAATAAAAAAAAAGAAGAAGAGTTCGAAAAGAAAGCAGGAAAAGAAGGAAGTTATAAGCAGAAAAATGGAAGAAGCCGAAACATGGTGCTCGGAATACCAGATAGAAATTAAAGATAAAGAAAAAATAGAAGAAGAAATAACGGAAGAGGACAGAGAAGAAATGGCAATTATGGACGAGAATCCAGAATTTTGTGAAGAAGTAATACGGACAGTGAACACATGTGAACAAACTGAGGATGAAAGAAAAATAATATGTGGAGAAAACATGGAGAAGGAAATAGAGAAGATTTTAGAAAATTATGGAGATCTTATTAATGAAGAGAGCCGAGTGGCTAAAAATTATGAACATTCTTTTAAAGTTAAAAACTTAGAAAATTTTAAATCGAAAACATATCCAATCCCGTATAAATACAGGCAAAGCGTCGGACAGGAAATTGAAAATATGATCAAAGACAAGGTGATCGAAAGATGTGACTCTCCATATATCAACCCGATAGTATGCGTAAAAAAATCAAATGGTGATTTGCGATTATGTTTAGATGCAAGAAACATTAATTCGCACACAATCGCGCAATACGAAGCGCCTTTGAACATAGAAGCTATTTTTGGACGAATCACAGGATCACACATTTTCTCCAAAATCGATTTGAAACACAGTTTTTGGTTAATACCTTTGGCAGAAAAATGTCGAAATTATACCGCTTTTTCTATCGACGGAGTGGTGTACCGATTTAGGGTAGTACCATTTGGACTACAAAGTGCATGCGCTGCTTTGGTTCGCGCATTACACACAATTTTAAATAGGCATGGAGAATTTGTTGTACATTACATAGATGATTTATTAATTTTCTCACCGGATATAACAAGCCATCTACGACATATTCATACTGTTCTCGAAGAACTTGATCAAGCCGGATTAAAATTAAATATTCAAAAGTGTCAGTTTTTCCAAAAAGAGGTATTGTATTTAGGATTCAAATTAGACACAAAAGGGATTAGTCTTGCAGAAGATAGAGTCGAAGTCATAAACAACTACCCTAGGCCAACCAATTTAAAAACTTTACGGGGATTTTTAGGAATGGTAAACTATTTCAAAAAGCTGATACCAGACCTCAGTACAAAAGAAATACCGCTAATAGCATTACTTAAGAAAAATGTCAGATGGAAATGGGGAACGGAACAAGAAATCGCTTTCAAAAATTTAAAAGGAGCTTTTTCCACAGCTGTAAGAGTGCACCACCCAAGATATGAGCAACCTTTCATTCTCAGGACCGATGCTTCCATAAAAAAATTTGCAGGGGTGTTATCACAGATACAAGACGATATAGAGGTGCCAATATGTTTTGTTTCCCGTGTAACCAAAACGTATGAGAGAAAATACAGCGTTACTGAATTAGAGTTTGCCAGTGTGTTATTTTGTGTAAACAAATTACGTTTTTACCTACTTGGGGCAAGATTCACCATTGAAACGGACCATGCAGCGTTGGTACACATAATGAAAAATAGGTTGGTAAATAATAGAATTCATAGGGGCATTCTTTTACTCCAAGAATATGATTTTGAATTTAAATATATCAAAGGAACGGACAATATTTTGGCTGATGCATTGACGAGAGATGAACAATTCCGCAAAGAGGATCACAAAACTCTCCACGTAGGCATGAACATAATGAGAGAAGAAGCAGGCTTATTTTCTTTGGCCAAAATCAGGGAAAATCAGGAAGAATTGAATGAAAGAGAAAAGCAAAGGGCTGAACAAGAAAATAACCTATATTTTAAGAGGGTCGATGGTAAAGAACTCTATGTAATCACGGAGCAAATGGCAAAAGAAGTTTTTTTAAAGTTACACTGTGACAACGGACATATTGGAAGTAGAAAGGTGTGGCTTATGTTCAGGGAGAACTACATTTGTCGACAGGACTATACAATAGCCAAAGAGGTGACTCGAAATTGTGTGACATGCCAAAAGTGTAAAAGTAGGAACTTTAAAAATGAAAACGTCACAAAAAACGTCGTAGCTCGGAGGAAACTGGATATTGTTGCTATTGATATGTTGAGCGATTTGATACCAACAACTCAACGAAATAAACACATATTAGTTATGGTGGATCTTTTCTCAAAATATGTTAAATTGTACGCATGCAGAACCACAAAAGGAATTGAAATACTTAGGAAAATAGACAATTTTGTAGAAACGGTGGGAAGACCAGACAATATTTTATTGGACAATGCGACATATTTTAGGAACGAACGTTTTAAAAGGGAATTAAGAGAGAGGGGCATCGATACAAAATTTATAAGCATCCGTCATCCACAGAGCAACCCATCGGAGCGTTTTATACAAGAAGTCACAAAATTTCTACGAATTGCCGCGGAAGAACATCATCGACATTGGGACAGAAAAGTGTTTGAGATCGAGACCTATTTGAATTGTGCTCCAAATACGGTTACCAAAGAGACGCCTTTATATATAATGAAAGGAACAATGCCTACAAGACCGTGGGAAGACACCGCCCCCAGACAATACGAAGAAGTGATCGAGTTGGTTCAAAGAAGATTGAGACGAAGTGGAGAGAAATATCTCCAAAGACAAGAGAGAACCCGAAGAAGAAGGCCGATCAAATTCCAGAAAGGAGATAAAGTCTTAGTGAAGGCACTGAGGGTGTCGAATTTACAAAATGGTGTTTGTGCTAAATTGATGCCGATATTTGAAGGTCCATATAGGGTCAATACGGAAAATGGGGTGAATAGTTATGAATTAGCGCACATAGAGACCGGAAATATACGGGGTATTTTTAACATTCACGACATCTATCAATATCATGAATAGATTTTAATAACATAGTGAAATGATTTGATCCTGGAAAACTTTTGTCATTTTAAAATTTAACAAAGAGTTTTCGGCAGATCAAATGGCGGGGATTTGTTATGATATGTAAAATCAAGAAAATATGGGTTTGTTTAAAATATTTCAAAGTTCAACAAAAAATTAAAATAATTCAGAAAGTATAACCAACAAACATTTCTAAGAAGGAAAGTTATTAAATCTTTGAATTACCTGTACCAAACAAAATGTAAGCTTTACATCAATCATTTCTTTGTTAAACGTGAGTGACCCGCATAAGTTTAAATGAAACAAAAGACAAATTGAAACGGGTTTTTACAAATGCATTAGTGCAGTGATTAAAGACAATAGAAGATATTTTAGAAAAAGGTTTTTGTTAGTTTTAAGATTTATAGAAAAATATTATTTGTAAATAAGTTTTAGGAAATTTATAATTATAGGTAAAAATTTGTTTGTTATCGAAATGAAGAAATGGGGGAATTGTGACGAGTTGTGATTGGCGGAGATTGAAAAAGGTGGGATAAGTGTGTGGGAGAAAGTTTAGCGAGATTGAGGAGAGAGAAAAGATAGCGGTCAGTTGGTTTCCAAGTCTTTGAGAAGAACATTTTTTGTTCTCTGGCGATTCCGAAGAAGTAGCAAGCAGTAGTGTTGAACGTTAGTGAGTTTTTGTGGAGTTAGTGTATCTGACAGAAGCTATAGCAGCCAAATATTGTAAGTCATATTTTTCTACTTATATTCCAAGAGTCACTGTTCAGGCCAACGAGAGATTCAGTTTATCGTAAAGAGAAGATATTCCAAGAGTCATTTTATCACTCGGGCCAACGAGAGATTCAGTTTATCGAGAGGAGAAAGGCTATCATAATTTGAATGATTTGTGCTTTTGAAGGAGATCATTAAGGACGATATACTTGCAACAATCTGTTGTAAGATTGCTGATTACATAGGGAGCAGTTGAGAGGAGATAATACAGTCAACAAGGAACAAGGATTTGGACCACTCATCATCAGAGAGAGATATTTTTGTTTTCTGCAGTTTTTTCTTTTATTGATAACACAATTTTTACACGTAATTTAGAAAGGATATAAATATTTGGATTAGGAGAGTTAGAATAGTTTGGGATTTTGAGATTTCAATTAATATTGTTTGTACCATTAATTTTTGATTGTTCACGTACGGAGAACAAAATTTTGAGAATCCTTATATGAGATTTGTTTATTGAAAACTTTTGAGTGTGAATTATTTCATTATTTTTATTTCAATATATATTGTTAGATCATATGTGTTTTTTATTATTCCGGTATTCTCTGGACCTTACCTTTCACATGTAATAGCATAGATATTGAAGCACGAATTTAACCCTGAGATAAAAGAATAAAAAATTGTGATGGAGTCATAATCATATCATTTAAATAATTTTAATTAATCAAAAAAATTAATTAGCTAATTATAGCTTGGCGCACCAAGACTTTAAATATCACAATAATATATATATATATATATATATTTATATATATATATATATATATATATATATATATATATATATATATATATATATTTCTGTATAATATTAAGTACATGCCAATATAATATATTAATCCTGTGTGAAGATCTGAACATAGGTACATTCAATCTCAAATATCAATATATTTATGTGAATCAAATTTATTTCGTGGTAACATTGTTTTTAAAAACTTTATTTTTAAAATACAATACAATATGTTCGTTGCCGAACTATAAATAAACGCTCTTATTACAATTAATATAACTACCAAGACGGTAATTAGAATAGAATTGATTTTAGAATGTAGAATGCATTTAGAATGGATTTAGAATGTCTATAACAAATGCAGGTTATAACTTCTGTGGTGCGGATTTTACTGTGGTCCACGATTCCATTGAAATCTGTGTGATTTCAATGAAATCATATGTTTATATTGATATTTGTGCTGATATATCCAAAATTTAATATCGATATAAAAATATTGATATCATTTTAAAATATATCGATATTATTTAATGTGTCGATACATTGTTGCCATCCCTTTATTTGGCCAGATTATAGTATGTTATGTACATTAAAATACACTCAGGTGCAAAAAAATCGATCCATGGGTATTATTTGCTAAAAAAAGAAAACGTTTGAAGATATTAGTTTTAAATCAGGTATATATGTAAAAGTATATGTTAGATTAAAATAATTTTTACAGATTATCCAAAAAAATCATTTATTTATAGGGACATATGCCAAAACTCAAAAATACAAGAATATTAAAAACTTTCTGAAATTAAGAAAAACATTGATAATAAATTAATATCTAGTGTTTCCCCCTCGGGCCCTTTATAATAGCCTGTACACGTCTAGGCATTGAGGTAATTAACCTCTGGATATCAAATTGATCCAATTGGTCCCATATTTCTTGAAGAGCCGCTGTAAGTTCAGCCAAGTTGTTTGGACGGGGTACTCGTGCTCGAAGACGTCTTCCCATCATATCCCATAGATGTTCTATGGGATTGAGATCGGGACTGCAAGCTGGCCAGTTCATACGGACAATTCCCACCTCCTCTATATATTGGTTGACGATTCTAGCACGATGAGGACGCGCGTTGTCGTCCATAAAAATAAAATTAGGTCCAATGAAAGGAGCAAAAGGTACCACATGCTGATCTAAAATACTCGTTATGTATCTTTCAGCAGTCATAGAACCTCTATCTACAATAACTAAATCAGTATGGGCTTCTGAACTGATACCAGCCCAAACCATAACGGAGCCCCCCCGATAACTTATTCTTTCCGCAATATTACATTGAATATATCGCTCTCCGTGTCTTCTCCAAACCCTTTCTCGGCCGTCTGGTGACCTTAGACAAAATCTGGACTCATCTGAGAACAATACATTGCTCCAATCTGCATCACTCCAGTTTTCATGTTCTCTTGCAAAAGCAAGGCGAGCTCTGCGATGTTCCATGGATACTATTGGAGATAGGGCTGGCCTTCTGGATAATAAATTACCTTCTACAAGTCGTCGACATACTGTCCATCTGCTTACATCCACATTTCTCACTTCGCTCAGACGATTTGCCAGTTCAACTGAAGTTAGATGCCGATTTCTCAAACATGATGAGACCAGAAATCGATCATCTCTTTCGGATGTTACCCTTCTACGACCTGATCGTGGTCTTCTTGTGAAGTTACCGGTATCGCTAAAACGCCGAACTGCTCTTTGAACCTAAGATCGACTAACACCCAACATTTCAGCTGCATATTGGCTACGACCATCTTGAACTAAAGTCACCGCCCTTGCAGCATCTGTCGGAGTTAGAGACATTTAGGAAGGATAATTAAATAAAAATATAACACGTTTTGAAAATAAAATCACTACACTAGTATGGTTGTTGAATTAAAAACAACATTCAATAAATATCTAGGTACTTGCTTCAGACCCTTTTTGACAAAAACCTGAAATACCAATTTGTTTTAAGAAATATAAAAAGCAATATTAAAAATATTATTTTATTTCTCGTATACGAGGGTACACCTAAATTTACATACGTAATTTAATGTCTCTAAAATTATACAACTTCAAATAAATGAGAAATAAGGAATGGATCGATTTTTTTGCACCTGAGTGTATAAGACACCTGTTGTACTACATACCTTCGTAAGGCAAATTCAAAAAAAAGAAAATACCGGTACCGGTTTGTAATAATGTTGCTGTAGCGGTTACTTAATAGCTAATGAAATCGTGTTAATTGATTGTTTATTTAGGTGTGAATCAGATATAAAAGAAGCAATTTCTTTTTAAATAATCAACTTGATTGATTTATCGTTTTCAAAGAAAGTTGACAGGTCTGCTTGTTTGCACCTTTTATAATAATGTAAAATGGATTATAAAGTAATAAAAAAACCACAAACTTCACAGGTCCTTTGATTTATGTACTGATGACAGGATTGTAAAACTAAATAACTTCCTAGTTGGCCTGATACAGGCCAGTCGCTTAGGAAAATAGATGACGCGTTGGCCAAAATGCAAGTAAAAGTTTTTTAGTATTTTAGTCTTCGTATTGGCATTGTTTTAAACTATTTTAAAATTTAGTATCCAATATTTTGCACCATTAAACACGGATTCAAACATTGCGAAAGCAGTATTTTTAAACATTTCTTATTTAGACGTCTTATGTTGTGCTATAAACCACCTATTTGACTGAACTACAAAAATTCAGGTATACTCCTACAATGGGTAATAAAAATCGAAAGGAACGTGCATTAAATTTATGTAAATTAGACGGCCATCTTTGATAAATCCTGTATATTTTTAAATTGTTTATGAAAGGATAGACGTACTTGTACATTTTCAAAATAATTTAATGACATGTTGTGTCTCTGCTTTCGCGAGGCCAGAAGAAAATTATATCTTATTCTGTTTTTAATTCCAAACTTATACTAGATTTGGAAATGCAAATGGAAATTTGGAAATGTTCATTTTGCAAAAACTTTTTTGTTTATTATCCGATTTTAATTTAGCATATCTCATTTTTTGTATCTTTTTTTCGGAAAAAGTTGTGTGTAGATGTCAAATCTCTTAATAGACAAATTTTAAAGTTATTAGCAAAATAATGAGTTTGACGTTTTGATTGTTTATTTAAAAATGTTTTCACTAAAATGTTGACGAATCCCTAGAATCTTTTTGTAAAATCTCAATCATACTACACATTTCAACTATCAAACCCGCCTATACAGTGACGAGTAAACTAACATAATTAACCTACTAATCAAAATAAGGGAAATAAGAATTTAAAAATATTTTGTTTATAAAAATGGTCTTAAATTTTATCAGCTGCATTTTACTATTAGAGTGTTACCTTTTGCCCTGTTTGTACTCGAGTTAATACTCCGTATCTTTTTCAGTATTAAAAATGGTCTATAAAATTCAAGAGCGGACTGAAATAGTGGGTTTGTATTACGAACATGAAAAACCAACTACAGCCGCTGCTTCTGCTTATATCCAGAGAGAAATATGAGACATAACTCCATAAATAAATGGAAAGTTGTAATATTAATAACAGAAAACATGACCCTTCAGGAATAGTTAATAACGGGGCACTAGTGTTGTCAGTTTTTATGCAACGTTGCCTAGATGTATAATATCAAATTTTTGACTAAATTGTACGAGGCGTGGAAAATAGATAATGAGACTGACGTTATTAGAGAAAAAGTACGCATGTACCAAACGTCAGTGACCAACAGCTATTTAGCATGAAGCTTTTACACTTTTGTATTCTAATGCAGTGCCTCTCACTTCTGTAAAAAAACCTGCGGAGCCGTGTAGCCTTCGTTCGCATTAAAACAGATTTCTCGCATTGTTCTTCAAATTGTTGCAAATTTTCATATGATACATGGAAAACAGCTAAATCCGAGAAAATTACAAACAAGAAATTAAACAGCATCTAAATACAGTAGACCAGAGCATTGATGTCGAAAGGCTGTGGCAACAAATGGAAAAATCAATTACGGAGTCAGCAGAACTAATAATAGGAAAAAGCAGGAAAAGAACAAGGAAATGGTTTGATAGAGAATGTCAAGAAAAACTACACGACAGATAGATAAAGCGAAACATTATTCTTCAACAAGGAATAGCAGAAAGTAAAGAAAACTATGCAACTTCACGCCGAGAAACAAGAAAATTAATTCGAGAGAAAAAAAGGAAGTACAAACAACAGAAATATGAAGAAATGGAAAGAAATAGGCAACAGTCAAATAGTCGAGCATTTTACAAATCAGTGTCAAACGAAAAGAAAGGCTTCAGACCTAGATGCGTGTTTGTACTCAGAAAAAATGATGAATTAATAATAAATGAAAAAGAACTGCTCCAAACATGGCAAGAATATTTCAAGATTTTACTAAACCTACATCAAGACGAAGAACATGGAGAAAATATATATTTTGGGGTGGACCTACCGGTAGAGGACCCCAAAATAGATGAAACATTGCAAGCAATTAACAAATTGAAGAACGGAAAAGCTCCAGGGTCTGGCAATATACTGGCTGAATTCCTTAAGTACGAAGGAGAAACTCTACATAGACAAATATACAAACTAATAACACTGATATGGAACGAAGAGAAAACACCAACAAAATGGCACGAAAGTGTAATAATCCTCATCCATAAAGAGAGACAAAACCAAGTGCTCTAATTATAGAGACATCTCCCTACTTAATATGGCATATAAAATCTTATCGAACATCCTATTAAGTAGGCTGACACCGTTTGTAGAAAATTTTATGGGGAAATACCAAGCCGGCTTCAGAAAACATAGATCGACCATAGATCAGATCTTTACTCTAAGACAGCTGCATGAAAAAGGATGGGAATTCAATAGAACTATCCATAATCTCTTCATAGATTTCCGTCAAGCGTACGACAGCATTAAAAGGGATTAGATGTGGAATGCAATGGCAGAACTTTCAGTTCCAAAAAAACTTATTATAAAAAACTGCAGGCGGAGTTATCGAATATATTAAGATCAAGAAAAACAAACAAGGCGACTACCAAAAGGGCACTACACAGTATCTTTAAAATAAATGAACGTATAGCGACAAACGAGATATCATAGTGTACTATGGATAAAAATAGATTTACGTTAAGACAAATTTTAATTTATTGACTTAAAGAGGTCCTCTGGATAAGTAGAAAATAAACAACTGATCGAATCCTAGCGTGGGAAATGTCAGGGGGGGAAATAATGAATATATTAAGATAGCTTATTTGTAGTGTACCGTTTTGTGCGTCTTAAAACGTTTTAGTTTGTATTTTTCATATTCATTCATAATATCAACATAAATCTGCATACAATATTTTTGGTGTGACAAAACAAAATAATTTTAGTAGAACATCATACGTTCTAGAATCCCAATGCCTTGGAATCGGCCCACATCCTAGTAATAATAATAAATGAATAAAATAATGTGCATTAATAGATAAATCAAAAGTAATTTTATTGACAGTTTAAATAAATACCTATTGATAAAGATGTAATCGTATTTATAATAAAGAGTTACATTCTCTTATTAGGAAAATACACAAAATTGCTTGAAAGTCCTAATAATAAATCAATTTCATGTGGAACTTTTTATGGTCCACTCTTAAAAAAACCTAAAAAAATAAAATATATATTTTTAGGGCCAATTATGTCTTTAATTGTTTTCCCAGTTCTTTCAGTTAGAATGGTCCGCTTCGTCTATCGCTAAAAGAAAATAAATCTGATATTAAAAAATCCATCTTTAAGAGTACAATGGCACCAAAATGCAGAAAGGAGAGTAATTTCAACCGAGCAACATTAATATTCCTCTCCGTTTTCTTTCACATCGTTTGATATACAACAGTTAAAAAAAATGAAAGGCTTTTCACGGACTCTTTGTTGCCGATGGTATATTTTCTAACTAATTAATTTAAAAAATGATTTTGGTACTCATTTACACTTCTCAATTAATTTTTACGGAAAATTAATTGTTGCTCTAAAAAGATACAATTCTGCTCCTGTTGAAGGACGTACTTACCAATTTCACAACATCTAACAATAAAACACTGAAAACTCTTATTTTCAACACTTCCACAAAATTTATTTCAAATTATTATCACTACAGCCGTATATCGGCAGAGTGAATTTCTCAAGTGATCTATTTTTGGCATGCGTTTAGATTTTATAGTCTTTAACTGAATAAATTGGGGCGGGAAGAACTGTTCTTCTTAAGTCTGTCATTCAGAATTATGTCTGTATTTTTTAATTTGTCAATTTCCACAGATTCTAATAAAGATAGCTTAAGGCCTTTATTTTAAATGTGAAGAATTTGAAATTTGCCATTACAAGAATGATTATGGTGAACTGCGTACGTAGAATCTGTTTTTTTTATTATTGAAAGCCCTTTTATGTTCTGCTATACGTTTGATGAAACTTCTACCAGTTTGACCGATGTAAGTTTTTGGGCAGTTACCACATTAAAGTTTCTATATACCACTGTGTAAGCGATTTTCCTTTAAGCTGCGTTGACATTTAAACAGTTCGTATTCGATTAGCTGGATTTATTGTTTAGCGTATGGCTCAATACATGGAGTAAATACAGTAATAATTGTAAAAAAACGTAAGTACATAATTCAAAAATACAAACATAAGATTATATAAAAACGAACATAGACAAAATACAGATAAAATACAAGATAATACAAACAGATAAGGTTATATCTCTAATTTAAGTTGAACTATCCATTCAAGGCTTGCAGGCGTAGTTTTGAAAAAGTCTTTTAGGTCCCCTCGATATGCCCTCAATTCACATGTCTCCACTATGTGTTCGATGGTTTGATTTGGAGCTCCACAATCGCAGCTGGAGGTAGGCTGTTTTCCCCATTTATGTAGGTTGTGTGCGCATACTGCATGTTCCGTTCTAATTCGGTTTAGGCTTTTCCATATGTTTCGTGGCTGGTCGAAGCCATCAGGCTTTTGGACTGGGTCAATAAGGTTGGATACTTCAGGTGGGGCTTTCTCAGTCCACAGCGTGCGCCATCTGGAGGTAACATTGAAATCATCTGCTGTTAGCTGTTGGGCTGTTCTTATGGGTGGTTTTCTGGATGGGAGTCGGTTTGCTGCTAAACTCGGGATATCTTCATGGATTGGTAGTTGCAAGTTGCTATTTACTTTCGAATATTCCGTTATCAAGACCTTTTGTCTTCATAGAATAGGCGGAGGAATATGACTAAGGATCGGAAGCCAATATAGTGGAGTAGTCTTGATGCAGCCGCTAATCATTCTCATTGCTATATTAAGCTGCGTATCAACTATTTTCACATGACGACTATTTAGCCACACCGATACACAGTACTCTGCCACAGAATCAACCAAACTTAGCACAGATGTTCGTAGTGTGTCCGCAGATGCGACCCAGTTGGTACCACAAAGATTCTGGATAAGGTTATTTCTACTACTTATTTTTTGTGCAGTTATTTGTAAATGTTTTTTAAACGAGAGAGTTCTGTCCAAGGTAACCCCCAGATATTTTGGGTAGGGTTGGTAGGGTAGTGCTACATTTCTCATTTTGACCTCTAATTTTTGGTTTGCCTGTTTGTTAATGAGGTGAAGACAGCTTACCTCAGTTTTATTTAAGTTGGGTAGCAGGCGCCATTTTGTGAAATATTCATATAGTTTGTTGAGGTCGTTTGTCAGCACGTTTTGAGTAATTTTAAACTGTTTGTGTTGTACTGCTATTGCTAGGTCGTCAGCGTAGCCAAACTTTCTTCCATCAGTGTCAGGTAGGTGCGATATATATAAGTTAAAAAGCATCGGAGCAAGGACTGATCCTTGGGGTAGTCCATTATTTAATTTCCTCTGTTTGCTTATATCATTACCGTGGATTACCTGGAAGTATCGATCAGAGAGCATGTTGTTTATTAGTTGCAATATTCTTTGGCATGAGATTCGTTTGGTTAGTTTATAGAGGAGCCCCTTCTTCCATACTGTGTCGTAGGCAGCTGTCAAATCCACAAAGACTACAGCCGTCTTTTGTTGCTTTTGGAAGCCTGCTTCTATATGCGTAGTTAGACTTAGGACCTGATCTGCGCAGCTTCGATTAGGTATGAAACCTGCTTGTTCGAGTGGGATATTTTCAAGAATTTGTGGGCCTATTCGGTTTAGGATAAGTCGTTCCAGCAGTTTATAGCAGCAACTGAGAAGTGCTATAGAACGGTAGCCTTCAACTTTATCGTGGGGTTTATTGGGTTTTAATACAGCAATTATTTTGCTCTTTTTAAAAGCTTTTGTTATGTTTCCAGTTCTAAGGATCAGCGAATAGAACGCAGCCAGCCATTTTCTTGTCCTTTGACCGCATTGTATTAGGAACTCAGGATGTATCCTATCAAAACCAGGCGTCTTGCCAGTTTTCATGTCTCGGAGGGCTGGATTAGCTGGAATACGATTGCCACCGAGTACTGGAACAGTTCTTCGAATTCGAGAACAGTTTAAGTTTTTCTACCATAAAAAATATGCTCTCTCTCTGTATATGTATGCGTAACCTATAGCTACTAAGTGAAGCAAAGGGCAGATTACTCACTTTCTTAACATGGTAGGACTTCTAGTGTTTGATTGGCTTGATCAACGCACTTCCTTAGTCGCTATTTGCTATGTACGCACTTTCTTCCGGCCTTTTGCACGTCTGCTTTTGTTCCACCATCAGTCTGTATAACTAAATGCTCCTAGATATGTGCATTTTTTTACTTCTCGGACCTCCTCCTCATCCAACTCAATTTTGTAATTTTCTTCTTCAATTTTGAGTATTTCC
Source organism: Diabrotica undecimpunctata (assembly GCF_040954645.1). Lineage (NCBI taxonomy): Eukaryota > Metazoa > Arthropoda > Insecta > Coleoptera > Chrysomelidae > Diabrotica > Diabrotica undecimpunctata. The sequence continues at coordinate 59,606,998 of NC_092812.1, forward strand.
ATTTTATTTGTGTTTAGGTTGAATTCTATTTTCTTAGCTATGTCTAATAGTTTTTTTTCGATCTGACGTTTATTTTCTGTCAGGAAGCATAGACCATCGACAAATTCTAAGTCTTCCAATTTACTTGTCATATTTAAACATTTTATTTGAATTTCAACAGTGTGTAGAATTCGAGCTACTAAACACCATGAGTGAAATGGTGAACAAGAACGGCTACAAGGAAGTGGGTAGCTCGCAAATCTCTGGAATGGTGGAGGAATTCACCAGGACAAAGACAGGCGAAACAGTTCATTACAGAACATTCGCCAAAATTTACGGCAGACCTAATAAGCAAAGACAGGAAAACAGTCAAGGTCATAGTAGGTCTTCTAACAGGGCACTGTAAGCGGAATAGGCACTTGAAGATGAGGGGTTTATCAGATGATGACCTGTGCAGATTCTGTCACCTCGAAGAAGAAACAGCAGAGCACATTTTATGTCAGTGTGACAGTCTGGCAAATGTGCGGTTCTTTGCATTAGGAGAAGAAAATCCACCGGCAATTAGCTACATGGAAGGTACATTCTCGAAGCTACTAGACTTTATAAAAAGGGTCAGGCTAGAGAATGTTATCTAGGACTAGAGGACCACAATAGATCTGAAAAGGTCGCAGTGGAATAGGCCGAAAGGCCACCTCTCTTAATCTAATCTAATGAGTGAAATGGAAGCAACTTTAGTGGTTTGTGAAATAATAGGTCTAGAACTTAGAAAACTCATAAAAAAGAAAAACCGTAAAGTCTAGGTACGTAACTAGATCCAAAGACGTGATACGTTTGTAGTATCTACTACATTATGTCGTGAATTAAGAACTGAAAATCCAACAAGTTACAGAAATTTTTTAAGAATGGATGGAAATCAGTTTGAATATTTGCTAGCACCTGCAATTGAAAAAAGTTCCCTTCGCCGAAAAAGTATTTCAGCAAGGTTAAATCTGGAAATAGTTTTACGGTTTCTTGAAACTGGTGATAGCTTTGGAAGCTTACAATATATTAGAGTTTCCAAAAGTTCTATAAGTAAATGTTTTACTCAAGTTTGCGAAGCAATTTATAATGCTTTAGAGGAGTATATTAAAGTAAGTAAATTACACTAAGTACGTATAAAAATGCATCTATTTTATTGTTAACAAATATTTAATTATGCTGTTCGTCAAATAATAGGAATTCATGTAAGCTGGAATCACTTCTAGAAATATCTGAAATGCCGCTTTGATTGTAATTTCAAAGTCTTGATGACGAAATTCCCAATGTTGAAGTTTCCAGGTTGATGTACACGGGATGTGTACTTGGTGGAGGTTGAAGTGCTTGTACTTTTATTTTATGTAATACGTGATGAATATTCATTTCAGCTTCTGCTGCCATCGGAGGTGGTAATTTTTTAAGCGTAGCTGCCACATATTCACCAAATATATCAAAGCTGTCTTTAGTAGGTGCCGTTTTTGTTCTGGTCGAAATATCGTCAAGTTTATCCAATGCTTGAGTGATTGCCGACATTTTTCTTCTTCTTGGGTATCTTCGCTAAGTTCATCACAATTTTCAGTGGCTTGAGATGTTTCAGTTTAACCATTTTGAGTTTGAGATTCTATTTGACATTCTTCCTCTTCATTTTGACGTGGACTATTCTGCAAAGAAAGATAATTTTAAGTTTTTTTAGATTCCATACAAGATGGAATTTTCCAGGATGTGTAGGTGCCATAGACGGCAAACGTATAGATATACAAGCTCCACCAAATAGTGGAACCGATTATTTTAATTATAAAAACCACTTTAGTATAATATTGTTAGCGGCAGTTGATTATGATTATTGCTTCCATTATATTGATATTGGGTCAAAAGGAAGAGCATCGGATGGTGGCGTATTTAGCAATAGTTCCTTAAAGCATGCCATCGAAAACGATTTATTGTCGCTTCCAGAAGGTATTGTATTTGTTGCGAACGAAGCTTTCCCTCTTACTTCATATATTGTGAAACCATACAGCAGAAGAAATTTTGTTTTTGTGATTATTAATAAACGATTATAGCTAATAGTGATTCGGAGGGGTCCGTTGAGAACAAAATTATGAAAAAAAAGGAAGACTACCTGCCGGATGTCAGAGGTCTCTAAAATGTTAAAGTTATCGACTCATGAAGCTGGACAGCCTTGTAACTGCTTAAGGTTAAATTGCTTTGAGGTAATTAATGAGGTGCAAAGAAAAGAAATATTGAGAAATTTTATTGCTCTGCGCTTTCATGATGAGCAACATTATTTGGCTGGTTTAATTACGGTCTTACCTTTCAGGTATAAATTATATAAACTAAAGCCTCAAACAAAGTCGTGCAGCTCCTAAGGACAGACGTGGAAAGTATAGTGCAACACATAGGGGGCTGGACGACTTAATAAAAGGTTTGGTATGTGACCACATCAAAAGTTTTAAGGGTTGTTAGAGCCACTATAGTCTGAAAGATACACAAAATACTTATTTACCAGAAAAGCTCACAATCAAAAAAATGTTTAACCTCTTTAATGAAAAGCATCTAAATGCTAAAGTCTCATTTAAAACGTACAGAACAATTTTTAATAAGGAATTTAATATTTCTTTTGGATACCCCAGAAGTGACACATGCTCAACGTGTGATGAATTTCAAATTAAGCTTAAAGTTTGACTGATACTGATGAACTTGATGAAAGCTGAAGCGTTCTATTCAAGGAAAAAGTAAGCCAAAAAATCTGCAAAAAAAGCAATAAAAAAAAGCCATCTGCATTGATTTTTCAGAAAATGTTTTAATTGCGAAAATTGCCACTAACGATCTGTTAGCCACAAAAGCCAATTATTTATGTATGCCTTTAATGTACATGTTCTCTCTTCTGGTCAGTTTTTTTATACCTATCATGAAGGAATAGCTAAAAAAGGATCAAACAAAGTTGCATCTTTTCTTCTCCATTTTATCAATAATTATTTACAAGACCATGTTAAAGAACTGCAAATTTTCTGTGACTCTGCCGGAGGGCAAAATAAAAACTTTACTATTTTTCGATTTATTCGACTTACTTTACTATTTTGTAGTAAACAACAAAATTTATAATCTGAAAGAAATAACTATAGCATTCCCTATTAGATGTTAGAGGACGTTCTTATTTGTGTGACAAAAATGTAGGATTGAGGCATTTGAGGGCCCCTTTGAGGTACCGGACGAGTTTAAAGAAGTCATTAGGCATTCCCGTTCCAAACCATCGCCGTTTGTTATAATGAGTATGTCAAAAAACATGGTACTAGATTGGAAATCATTTTTAGATACAATATATTTATAAAAATGCCCATTTTGAAGGAAATAGTGGCACCATCTGATCATAGCCGCTTTATCTACTACTGTTCAACATACAATAAACCAGTACTATCTGGATTAATATAAAAACGCTTTTACCAAAACTTAGCTTTAGGATATGGAGAATTTTTGCTGCCTGCTCCGGTATACGATGGTAAGTTATAAGAAACTTTTATTAAATAAAAATGAGATTTATTAATTTTTTAAAATTTTTGCTACAGCTCCTTTACTAATTCCATAGGCTACGTTTAACGACCTAATGAGTCTTATGTGGTTTTGCAGTCCAAAAGCACTGACATTCTTCCAGAACCTGGCTCATCTCTAACAGTATGTTTAAATTATTTATATGTGGATAAATAAATAAACATTAAAAAATACATTAATTTTCTTTTTTAGTTCAAAAATAAAAACAGCTGTTTTTTGTCTGTTTTAGGTGACATTGCTGCTTTTGTTCCTGCAAAACCGTAAGTGATACAGATTTCTTGTAATAAAGCCGACTTAAGTTTTTGTAAACAAAAAAACTGTAATTATAATACTTTATAATAATGTAAACTTCTGTTTATGTAAACTACTGTTTATAATCTCTTTTTGAAATAAAAATAATTGGCTAATTTTCTAAACCAAATTCAAGAATTCCGCTTTAATCTGTGCCTTCTAAGAATTGCTGGGCAAAACAGACGTTGATAAAGATGTTAAGAGAGATATGGGGAATCTAAAAATTGCATTCCACAACATATCTCCTCAACTAAGCAAAATTCTTAGCGAATTGGTTTCTAGTACTCGTACAGAGTATATCGAAATAAAAAGGAAAAGAGAGTTAAGATTTTATTTCACGTATAGGGAGCTTGCGCATCCGTTTATACGTATTTCGGCCCAATAGGCCTCATCAGAACGGCTTTCGCAAACGCTCTGAACGTGAAATAAATATTTTCTGTTTTAGGAAGCAACTCTAACATGGCTTCGTATAGACGCAATGTAGCGACATCTGATAATAAAATCGTAGACTAATTCTCGAAACCAAATTCAAGAATTCCGCTTTAATCTGTGCCTTCTAAGAATTGCAAGGCAAAACAGACGTTGATAAAGGTGTTAAGAGAGACATGGGGAATCTAAAAATTGCATTCCACAACATATCTCCTCAACTAAGCAAAATTCTTAGCGAATTGGTTTCTAGTACTCGTACAGAGTATATCGAAATAAAAAGGAAAAGACAGTTAAGATTTTATTTCACGTATAGGGAGCTTGCGCATCCGTTTATACGTATTTCCCTATACGTGAAATAAAATCTCAACTGTCTTTTCCTTTTTATTTCGATATACTCTGTACGAGTACTAGAAACCAATTCGCTAAGAATTTTGCTTAGTTGAGGAGATATGTTGTGGAATGCAATTTTTAGATTCCCCATGTCTCTCTTAACATCTTTATTAACGTCTGTTTTGCCTTGCAATTCTTAGAAGGCACAGATTAAAGCGGAATTCTTGAATTTGGTTTCGAAAATTAGTCTACGATTTTATTATCAGATGTCGCTACATTGCGTCTATACGAAGCCATGTTAGAGTTGCTTCCTAAGACAGAAAATATTTATTTCACGTTCAGAGCGTTTGCGAAAGCCGTTCTGATGAGGCCTATTGGGCCGAAATACGTATAAACGGATGTGCAAGCTCCCTATACGTGAAATAAAATCTTAACTGTCTTTTCCTTTTTAAAAATAATTGGTTTTGAACATTAAAATTCCTTTTACTCGGTTGTGAAATGAAATGACATATCTGGTTTTTCCCTGCACCGTTCATATGTAAAATACTATGTGCTGGACACACTAAACACATGCTTATTGGGATAGGCAACACCAAAGAAAAACGCCGTTGACAAAAAAGATATTAGAAATTTGGGCATCCAGAACTGGCAAAGAAAAATAAATGATGGGGAAGCTTGGAGAAAAATAGTGAAGAATATTAAAGCCATAAGCCTCTTAGACTCAAAGAGCTGTTTTATAAATAATATTCTTCGGGGACCGAAATTATTCTACGCCACCCGTATAAACTCTTTACTAATTATAAATTTTTAAAAAGTTAAAAGTAATAACGAAAAGTTATCAACATACGCGGATCCATTTCATTATGGTTTATATTTAGTGTCTGGTTAACATTGAAGTTTATGTAATTTGATTTTAATTTGAAATTTTAATTTTTCTAGCTTTCAGGGGTGAAGGAACGAAGAAGGAGGTTTAAGTATTTATGTTTATTTTATGCAAAGTACGGTTCTGCTACCAACAAAAAGTTCATATTTTAGAACGGACAGAAATCTACAAATTTAACGTTTAAAAAGTAACGTAAAAAGGACGCTAAATTCGTGTTTCTCTTTATTTAAACCGAAAATATTACCTCAGAGCTTTCGTGCATGTTTGAATCTTTTGTTTTATTTTGCGATGTTAGGACTAGCTTCGCCGAAAGAAAAATTTCGGACTTAGATATGTCAGCTTCGTACCTTTATAAAAGTGGAGACAAATGGATGGATGAGGAATGATGCGAATACTAATATTGGCGAATTTTCTGTTATTTTCGCATCATTTCTTTAAACCTATATATTTATAATGTAAGCTGATTTTATGTCGCTGTAAATTTAACACCTGTCAGCAAGTGTTCTCCTGAAATTTTCTGAATATTTTCTGTCAATTTAGTCAAAACCTGAGTATTGAACCACAAAATTGTACATCTCGAAATAAGTAATTCGCCTTTAGTTTTTCCTCCCTGTAGCACATTTACTGACACACAAGTTAACTAAGTATAACAATAAAACCAACAATAGAAGGCACAAGAGAACGGGAATTAGGAATCGGTTATTGAAAGCAGACATACTTATCGGAGGAAATAGAATATGGTAAATCGGTTGGAAAGTTTACACTTATAATATAATATTGCCTCGGATATATATATATATATATATATATATATATATATATATATATATATATATATATATATATATATATATATATATATATATATATATATCTAAAGTATTCAACTAGTGAATTCAGAGGTTTAATCGGTCATTTAGGTTGGCAAATAAAAAAAGAAGTCAACTACTTCATAAGTTTATTGAAGACGTTTCGCTTTATATTTCTAAAGCTTTATCAGTTCTCTAAAATATAACAAATGACATAGAGTTTATAAGAAATACAGATGTTTATAGTTCATAACTTACAACTCAATATGTAGTATATTATCGATGTTATCATATATCTACTGTACACTTTACTCATTATTTAGAACTAACTTAACCAAAAAAGAAAAAACAAAAAACAAAAAACAACACACAAACTTTGCAGAAAATAATGTTCATATTCGTAGATATGAATATTTAAAAAATTTTAAACGAACATTTGGCTTCATTTAGATGGTTCTCCACTGAAGACCAACAAAGTTCTGATTTATTGCAATCTAGCAAACAACTTGACGCGATACCGAAAATTTTTTTATTTAAGGGCCATGTGTCACCAAATTCCAAGGTTTGAGACAATTATGAACTTCTACAGGGGACATTGCATAATTAGTTGGACGGGTGGAATTTGTATGGCGGAAATATTTGATATATTATTTTTAATTTATGTTTTAATGAAACTTGGAAATAGGGGATGATTTTGTTATTATTTTGAATGGAAAATACGCCAACTTTTAACTAAAGAATAATTGGTATCATTTATTTCGTAAGATGAGAGAGTGGTAAACCTGGCTCAAATTGTCGATGTCGGTTCTTTTGTTTATTGCCGATGAGTTCTTGAGGATCTCACACATTTCAATAAAGGAGCGTTTCTGATGGTTGTTTTGTTTCGCCAGTATTTTGGTATTTGTGAAATCAATGTGATGTTTAGTGGAAATGGCGTGTTGTGCAAGGGAACAAGAGGGTTTGGAAAGTCTGATGTCGGTTTTGTGTGAAGTTATACGCCCTAGAAGAGATCGACTAGTCTGGCCAATGTAGCAGGAGTTGCATTCTGAACAGGGTATCTGATAGACAACATTAGTGTGCTCTAACGAGCTTAGTGGATTTTTAGACTTGGAGAATAACTTTCCAATGGTTTTAGTATTTTTTAGGGATATTTTGACGGGTAAGTTTTTGAATAGTTTAGTAAGCTTGTTCGTAATTTGTGGGAAATAGGGAAGAGAAGCATATTTTGTGGCTGGTTTTGGGGTTAACGGGGAAATGTTCGTCTGTATGCTATTGGATATGGAGGCTAGTATTGCACCGTTAGGTGCTTCCGAAATAGAATGACCATAGCTTTTAGAGAAAAGATATCTGTTGATGATGGATATGGGGTAAGAGTTATCAATGAGAATGGATTTGAGTAAATCCAAAGATTCCCTCTTGTACCGCGTATGGGTCAACGTGTGTACTCTAAAGCTAAGAGCTTGTACAAGGTTATGTTTGTATCTTATTGGGTGTGTAGAGTGGTAATTTAAGAACCGGTTGCTCGCCATGTCTTTCCTGTACCACGTAGTGCCCAATGTGTTACTATGTGTGCTTATGATTTGCATATCCAAAAACGGTATGCTGTTATCAACCTCCAATTCACAAGTAAATTGCAGGTGAGGATCAACGCTATTGAAGACTGATAAGGTGCTTAAAATCTTATCAGGTGGTGTTGCTAGGATCAAGTCGTCGACATAACGCTTTACAAAGGGAACCTGGAAATCTAACTTACTGATACTCTCATTGATAAGGTCATCGAGTACGAAATTAACTAGAATGGGGGAAATGGACGATCCCATGGGAGTTCCAAAGATTTGGCGATAATATTTGTCATTAAATATTAGATAATTGGTGTCAAACGTCAGTTTTAATAATTCCGAGAATATTTCCCATGATACTGGACTGTGTGGTTGGATTTCATTCCAATGGTTCCGGAGTGACGTGACGACGCTGGAGAGTGGGAGGTTAGAAAACAGTGATACTACGTCGAAGCTTACTAAGACGTATTCTCTTGGTAACTGATAATTATTGATAACTTCACTGAACTGGAAAGAGTCTACTATGTTAAAATCATTCTTATAGTTGTATGCTTGTGAAAGAATGTCCGTTAGGAATTGGGCTACATTAATGTTAGGAGCGTTTATTGACGATAGTATAGGACGCATACTCAGTTGGGGCTTATGGATTTTGGGAAGACAATAGAACCTGGGGGCGTTGCCATTATAGTTATGGAGGGATTTGGCTAGTTTATCATCGATGATTTTTTTATTTTTTAGTTCAGTGATGAATTTATTTATTTTATTTGTGTAAGTTGAGGTGGGATTGCGGAGAAGTGGCTGATAATATTTATTATCATCTAGAAGTTGTTGGCTCAGGTTTAAGTACTGCTCTCTCATCATTAGTACTGTTGCATTGCCTTTGTCACTGGTTAATACCATCAGGTCAGGGTGTTCTTTAAGGAATGTGGACGTTTGTCTATAGACATCATCTATATCCGAGCTGGCATAGGGAGGTTTATGTGAAAAGTTGGTGAGAATATTATTAGCAGATGATCTTAATTCGAGGAGTTCATTGGCTTCCGAATGTGAAAGTATGTTTTCTATGTCAGCTACGAAATTACATACGGAATAATCGTTAAGCGAGGGTTGTAATCCGAACTCAGGTCCGAGAGATAGAAGTTTTAAGATATTTCTAGGGATTTGGATGTTTGTGAGATTTTTAATCCATTTATCGTGAAATGGTAGACGACTGAAAGGAGTGGACCCTAGATTATTTAATTTTGTTTGGAGGTGAGATAAAGAATTGTTTAGAAAGAACGTATATTTTTTGAGAAGAGAAGTTTCATATTGAACCAAAATGTTGGAAGGTAGGAGAGGTTCAAGTTGGATGAATATGTTTGACATTTGTCGATGAATGAATGCTATATCGGAATGTACCGAGGAAATGTGGAAGTTCAATAATCGTGCTCTTACCTGTGTGTTGATGGCATCCGCTCTTCTTTTTAATTTGTTAGATAGTGTTCCCATGGTGGACCGCATCAGGTGGTCGGTGCGATCATTTAAGAACCTTGGTTATCTCTTCGTCTTTCTGCATTGAATCAGGAAGGTCTTTTTTGCTTCAGTTCTCGCCAGTTTTTCATTAAGTTTGCTCTATCTCTTGAGTAGTAAGGTACAGTTTAAGCCATATTTTCATTTGATGGTCACGAAAAAACCCTCTGTATAAGTAGACATTGTAAAGACTACGACCGTCAATTTATATTTCTAAAGTATTCAACTAGTGAATTCAGAGGTTTAATCGGTCATTCAGGTTGGCAAATAAAAAAAGAAGTCAACTACTTCATAAGTTTATCGAAGACGTTTCGCTTTATATTTCTAAAGCTTCATCAGTTCTCTAAAATATAACAAATGACATAGAGTTTATAAGAAATACAGATGTTTATAGTTCATAACTTACAACTCAATATGTAGTATATTATCGATGTTATCATATATCTACTGTACACTTTACTCATTATTTAGAACTAACTTAACCAAAAAAGAAAAAACAAAAAACAAAAAACAACACAAACTTTGCAGAAAATAATGTTCATATTCGTAGATATGAATATTTAAAAAATTCGATAAACTTATGAAGTAGTTGACTTCTTTTTTTATTTGCCAACCTGAATGACCGATTAAACCTCTGAATTCACTAGTTGAATACTTTAGAAATATATATATATATATATATATATATATATATATATACATATATATATATATATATATATATATATATATATATATATAAATATATATATTTATATATATAAAAAAGTGCACTCGTAAGTGAATGGGATGTTTTCGGTCAATTTGGAGATAAAAAAGACAAGAGTTGTGCTACTTTATCTATTTAATATAGACGTTTCTCCCACTGTTTAATGAGCATCATCAGTTCATCTAAAAGAGTGTTATTAGCGATACATCTAATATGAGAAACAATTAAGTAAATGATCTTACATTTAAAAGATCTGTAGAGTTAAAATGGTATTAATTTGAAGAAACATCAAAAAGGCAAACATCAAAAATTAATCTAATAAATACATCAGCAAAAAAAAAACACAGAACACAGAACGCCGGAAGATTCAAAATTTACGTAATTTTATATTAATTAACTTTTGACAACATTGATTGGTTATAAAATCTATCAAAAAATGTACTTGTCAATTTTGAAATGTTATATTAACAACGGCACGGCTAGGGTTCTTGACTGTTATGACCATATCATGCAAAGTGAAGTATTTGAAAGCTCGAATGTCAGAACTGACAATCAGCTGGTGAGATTAAAGGAAAAGTTTTGTAGATGCCAACATAAAGGTTATGATATAATAAAAGAAACTGAAGAAGAAACCAATAATTAAAAGTAGAATATATATATATATATATATATATATATATATATATATATATATATATATATATATATATATATATATATATGTCCGAAATTTTACAATCCTAGCATTGTACCGAAAATCATGTCTACTAATTGTGATTATTTTCCTAAGGAAACAACTAACATTATTAATTAAAATGGCCTTTTATTTTAAAAAATGTGTATATTATGACAATAGTATGGTAAAAAAAGAAAATTTGAATCATTTAAATCTGATTTATATATATATATATATATATATATATATATATATATATATATAAAGTTTACTAGAATTGTTAAGTATTTGTTTAATTTACTCAATTGATATTTGCAATAAAAAAGAATAAAATACTTGAAGTAGTGTCTGTACGATCCTATCTTCCACGAAACATATACCCACCGTTGACTTTATGCTCATATTCAGTCGATATAACCAAAAACATAAACTGTATTGATAGAGATAGCATTTGAAATAATTCACGTATTGCGTGCTCCAAAAGATAGCGTATGGCAAGAAATTCATCAAGCAATATAGTAAACACGAAATAAAATATATTTCGAACAAGAAATTCTCAGTCGTTTTGGAACACTCCACAAAGTTCACCAACGCATAAAACGATCCTTATTTTTGGTATTTTGGTTTGTCAAATATAATTTCTTGTTCGCTATAAATCCATATTTTTGTTGTAATATCGACACGATAAGTAAAGTTGTAACAACCATCTGTTGTAACAAAAGATATCTAAAATGATATAAAATATTTATTGTATAATTTTTTAAAATCCAAAATGATTTACTTCAACTTATGTGTTATATATTGGTCTTACTTATGTCGTATAAAAAGATCTGAGTACATTATGATACTGTGAGTTCTAGTTCCTTATATTATCTTTGATCATTTTAAATCTAATTTGTCACATTTAAAAATCACATCGAAATGTTGGTATAATCATTTAAATTTGCAATTTTGACCGTATCTTGTTCTTTTGAACTATTCCGCCAAAATTAAAATGTACAAAATACATAATATTAACTCAATACAATGCTTTAACAAAAGTTCTAATATCACTAATACTCTCACTGATATTGTGAAACATTTCAAGTACGATCTTCAGATCGTTGAGTATAAATTACTAACTCAGACATAACTCGTTGTAAACTCATTACGCTGCTGGATTTCTTATCCCATCAATTTTAATTATGGTCATTTAGCTCCGTGTCTCCAATTACCCAAATTTCCCTGAATTCCTCGATTTCAAAAACATAAATTTAAATTTAATTTACCACGACCAGAAGAAAACGCAGTTGGAACTTTCTGTTTAATTGCAGATTCTACAGGAATTTTTCTACCCCATCACATCTTATATTTGTGTGTTTCACTGTAAGTCCTGGATAATTGGAGAGCGTAGTCACGATTCTTGGGTCAACATTTATTTCTTATTTTTATTCTCTCTCGAAATGAATTGAATGAATGAAAATCATTAAAACTTCAATTCTTTCCATTTCAGTCTTACTTTTGCTATTACTTTTGGATCGTAAAAAAAACAATACGGGCTCCCACATTGGAATTCTTATTTGAATATATTTCATTACTGGATATTTATTTTAGAGTTTTGGACATGTACTGCGTGACACTGAAAATGCATCACATATTTTTTGTAAAGAAAATTGTTATACAGTATATGAAGTGATAAAAGTTTCAACACAATTGCCTTACTATTTGTCTGAAAATTTTAATAATGAGTCTCTCTACATTTTCCAATGGTCCGACAGGCTAGCGGACAAAACAAAACAGCTGAAAAAATCTAATATAGTATGACGAAAAGGCTAATTTCGATGTACCCCATATAACGGTTGCGTCTCTAACCCTCGGTTAGTGTTCTGGGGTATGCCATACCCCAGGTACTCCTTTTATTTCTATAAAATCGAAAGTAGATGAAATAGCGCCTTCTAGCCTCTAGTAGCTGTAGTTTATACTTGTTTACTCACGATGACCTTCTTACCAGATGTACATACAATTTCAGTTTGAATTAGGAGTTGGTCAAACACGGTTGGGGTGTGTGATACCCCGGTATACTACTGTTGTAACTTTTAGTTATTTTGTGTTTGTGTGTAGAGGTAAATTTACATGATATTTTTGATATTTTTTCGAAATGTACTATGATTTTTATTTTTCTTTGAGCGATACTGAATTATTGAATAATTATGTCTTACGAACAAAGCAGGAAAGGTTAAAACGTTTATGGGCGGAGTTTGGCAGTATTTCTGACGATGATAAATCGTTCATTGGTAGTGAATCTGAGGAAGAACAAACCGCATTAGAAAGTCAAGAGACAATCATATTGGAAGAAGGGGCTCAAGGAGAGACAGCACACAAAAGGGAGGATTCTGAAGAAAAAAGTGAATTTTCAAGTGGTTCAGAAAGTGGTAGTGAGAATAATGGTAAGAGATACTTTTTAGATAAAGATAAATCAAAGTGGTTCAAGCTTCCAAAAAACAAACAAATGAGAACAAGGTCGGACAATCTAATTACATATTTACCTGGTGTAAAAGGAATAGCACGAGAAAAGCAGAGTGTTTTTGATTGTTGGTTGTTATCCTTTACAGAAGAAATGTTGTGATGACATTGTTGAGTATACAAATGTAAAATTAGCGAGGAAAGCCCCACAATACGATGCACGACGTCAGTATTTAGTCAAAGAGACTGAGAAAATAGAAATCAAAGCTGTTGTAGGCCTGCTCTATTTGACGGTTCTTTACAAGTCAAACTGACAAAATATTTCAGATCTTTAGAATACTGATGGCAGCGGTATTGATCTCATTCGAACAACAATGTCACAACAAAGATATTCCATTTTGTTGCAATGTTTGCGATTCGACAATGTGCAAAATAGAGTAGAACGGAAACAGATCAACAAATTAACAAATTAACAATAGTTACGGCCATTTTCATTATCCTTTAAAAAATTACGTGCAACTAAATAAATGGCTTAAATGAATTGACAAGTACAAAAAATGTCTATAACCTCTATAAATATGATATTACAATAAATGTTCAAAATGACCCCCATTTTCTTCAATCCACATTCCGTATCGTTTTAATAAGGAAAACCGAATGCGCTGAAAAATCATATTTTTCTGACGAAATTGATTTGCAGCTTCAATTATTCTAACCCTCAATTGTTGTTCGTCCTCTATTGTTACAGGATACACTTTCTCTTTCATAAATCCCCAAAAGCAAAAGTCCATGGGGTTAAGACCTGGACTTCTGGGTGGCCAAGAAATAGGTGCGTTAGGACCCCTTCCAATCCACCGACCAGGATACTGCCTGCAAAGTTATTCCCGGACTTCATTACTGTAATGCGGTGGAGCGTCATCTTGTAGAAACCACATATTTTGCCTTATTGCAATATTCACTTCTTCTAAAAACTCTTGTAAATCGTTTGCCAAGAACTGCAAATAATTATCACCATTTAAATTGTTGAGAAGAAATACTGGGCCTATTAGATTGTTATCCACAATTCCTGCCCACACATTAATTTTGAAAGTCCTTTGGTAATGAGTGGCTTTTTTGGGGTGAGGATTTTCGTCGGCGCAAATGTGCTCATTATGGTGGTTTGTTATTCCATTTCTACTGAAGGTAGCTTCGTCGGTAAACAAAATATTTCTAATAAAATTAACATTTCGAGTATTTTTCATTAACAACCAATCGCAAAATCCAATCCTTTTAGGATAATCTTCAACCAATAACTCTTGAACCATTGTTAAGTGATAGGGTTTAAGCAGCTGATCCTTCAAACGCCTCCAAACTCTTACGTGAGGATCATTTAGTTGAGCAGCTATTACCCTTGTACTTGTTCCAGGGACTTCTTCAATGATTTCTAAAATGTCTTCATCAGTTGCATCCATTATTGGACGACCACTATTGCCAGCAACTTGCGGTTGGAATGTACCCGTTTCTCGTAAACGACGATCAATGGTCAGAAATAATCTTCGATTGGGGTGTTTTACTGCATAACGCCTTGCGGCTGCTTCACTATTTCTTTGACATTCACCTACGATATTCCCGATAGTTTATTGAAATCGTAATTTAATCTGATCCAACTTACCCAAAGTTAAATGCATATCTGCCATTTCCTGAAATATGTAGGCCATTGTAATATCAAAATTTTTAATATTAATCTTATTCACACAATAAATAATAGCTTCAAATTATTGAATATTATTGATGGAAACAAAAAAGTTTTAAAAATAATAAAAAAATGTGTTAAACCAATGATGCCACAAAATTCATTTGATTTGAACGTACTCAAAAGTTTGGGGGGATTTAGCGCTGCACACCCCCCCTAAAATTTTTCTGTGCGCTTAGATTTTGTTGTTTCTTTTTTATGAAAAATGCTTTCAGAGCAAGAAAGTAACGTGTCCATTTTTATTACAAAATGTCAAATAGTTTAGGAGATAATGCAAAAAAAAACAATTTTTATTTTGTAACTTCAAAGGGCTGTAACTTTTTTTGTGTACACTTTTGTACTAAGTTGGATTCAATTAATTTATTTTTGTCCCCGGCATGCGTGATTTAATTTATGACATACCTTTATAAAACACCCTGTATTGGGATATATATGAAGAGTATGTTATGAGTAAACTCTAAAAGAAGAACCCATATCCAAAGAATGACTGAGTACAGAGTAGAAAAAACAGCGAGAGATGATTCTGCAGTGGGAAGGCGATCAGCCGTTCAGTGGGACGACTACAAAAAAAACTAGATTTTTAATATACTGGAGGCATATTGAAGTAGTTTTTGGTAGCATTCTTTAAATGCTACCAAAGCATGGATCATGGATCAAACATTGGTGCGAACTAGAAAAACAAAAAGTTTACTGTAGTAGTTTTAAATCCAAAACAAATCTGCAACTTAAATTAGAATACTTTGAATACGAATTAGATAACTACTTGTATCTCGGTGCCATTGTTTTCATCGATCAAACTGAAATATCTTATACAGCTCCGTTTTTTTACGTTTTTGATAATCTTTATATATCATTAAATATTTTAATTGTTTCTCCATCAAAAGTTATGATTATATAAAGATATACTTCTGCTTTTGTACTTTTATTAACAAACGTTTATTACTCGTCTACCATCGTGTTTCATAGACCACGTCACGCCCACGAAAGTATTTTCCAAACAGACTGTATCCGATGCGAATTTCCTCGAAACCGCCAACTTCTATTCAGTAATTAAATTTTTACAGGGTTCAGGAAATCGCTAAAGTTTGGTCTGATCTATAAACACGAAATATTTTTAGTTAATCAATAAAAAATGTACCTAGGCAACTTTTATTTAGTGAATTTTTAAAATCAGATTTTTTATTCAGTTTGGGTATGTCTGTGTTCGATTGGGTAAATAGATAAATTCAGAAAATTGGACAAAACCGACACATTAATAATAAAAAGTAAAAATTCTCGCTCTTGAGGTAGAAGCTTTACACTGAAACACGTGATTCCTATTTATTTATGTTTATTTTATAATAATTTTAATTTTGTCTATACAAATGTACATTAGGATAAATTAAGATAGTTTCTCGTATAGATAAAATGAAGTTTAGCAGCACATAATACACATTGCTTATTTACACCATGACTCAGTTTCTTAAGCACTTTCAAAACAGAAAAATTATTAGAATAATTTTTATATAGAATAACTTCTAAAAGAGAACTTGTTAGCCCTAACTTCAATCAGATTCCTGCTTTCATCAAGGACTTTTACATAAAAAATGCATAATTGTATCCTAATAGATAGACAACAACAACACATCTGTACATACTGACCTAAAATCATATTTCAAACAAAAACTTACTGACATATTATATCAATAAACTTGGCGGTACTTATCCAAGAAATATCAACATCCTTAGAAGCTATAAATAAAATACAGAAAAGAATAAGTGACTCACTTTTCTCCGCATCTACCCATGACTATTTACTTTAACGTAAAAATAAACCTATGTGCTAATGTGTAATAGTGAACTAACAGTAAATAATATATTACTACGGTGCCCCAATAAGCCAAAAGCCGACAAAAACAATATTCCAAAAAGTGCTCTAGAAGAACACAGCTATAAAAAAACTATTTTCTTATCTTACAAACCGTGCTTTGTAAACTTTGTAAACTGCTTTGCTTACACCAAGAGGAACTTGACTACCAAATTTTAAGACCATGGAACTTTTGATTTAAAAAGGAATATTCGTATAAAAAGCAGAAGAAAAAGACCTACTGACAACATATTTTATATACTAAGATACAAGAAGACTTGTGTTTCAAAAACAAGAAAAGGCATAATAATTTGAAAAGAAGAAGAAGAAAACTAAGAGAACTGCTTTCACTAAGAGGACAACTTGTAAAACTCCAGGACATTACCAACTTTTAAATCTCCAGGACATTGGGTTTAAGAGAAAAATAGCATTAACGTTAAAAAGAAGTCCAATACTCTTATCTTTGTTCCTTAGTTCTGTCTTAACCCAAGAGGAACCTATATATTAACTTTAGACTCTCTCAATTTTATTTTTCTTCAAGTAATAGAAGAAGAAAAGTTATAGTATATAAAAAAAGAAAACTTATTGACCTTAATTGTAACTATGTGTAAAAATACTACTGAGAACGAAAAAAAAGAAGACAACAATCCCAAAATCAATAGGGTTCTTTCATACACCAAATATGTATATGCCAAGTTTTAAGACTTTAGGAATGTTAAGGTAAAGAAAAGATTTAAGAACACGAGAGAGAATGAAGGAAAAGAAGAAGAAGATATGTCGATACCAAAATCAAAAGACTATTCTTATACCATGGAAAATTTATGTGACAAGTTTGATAACTCTAGAAGTCTGCTTTCAACATAGTTAATAGGCCTAAGAAAATTAAGAAGAAAAAGAAAACCTGTTAAACCAAAATTGACAAAAAGTACAACAAAACACAAAACAATACGAGAAGAAGAAGAAAACAGTTTATTTATATTATTTATAGTACATTACAATAATCCAACTTACTGTTTTTTAGTCTTAAGTTTAATATACAAACTGACCTATAATCTAAAATAATATAAAAAAATTAAAAACTCCTGAAAAGAATTTAATTTTACAATTCTGTATGCGTTTCACGTGTAGCTGCGGTACATATTATTAGAGGCTATGCGACATACACTGGAGTACCTTTCCTGCTGGAGACTGCCCACTAACTGAGGGACCTCTTAAAGGTGCACTGTTTATATTCCTGATCTGCATGCTGGATTTGTACCAGTTGGTTCTAGTTCGGTATTGGAATTTTGTGTGTAAAAAAAATTAAATTTTACAATTCTGTATGCGTTTTATAGTACATTTCCTGCTAGAGACTGGCCACTAACTGAGGGGCCTCTTAAAGGTGCATTGTTTATATTCCTGCTCTGCATGCTGGATTTGTATCGGTTGGGTCTAGTTCGGTATTGGAATTTTGTGTATAAAAAAAATTTAATTTTACAATTCTGTATGCGCTTCATGTGTAGCAGCGGTAAATATTATCGGAGCCTATGCGGCATCCACTGGAGTACGTTTCCTGCTAGAGACTGGCCACTAACTGAGGGGCCTCTTGAAGGTGTACTCTTTATATTCCTGAATTGCATGCTGGATTTGTACCGGTCGGTCGATTTCGGTATTGGAATTTTGTGTGCGTCCGAGCAAAATTTAGATTTTTGGGGTATTATATTTAGTTTTATTTATTATGGGATAAGGATAGCGGTATTCGCGGTGATTTGAATGGACATATGAGTAGAGAAGGAGCGATAATGGAAAGGGTTCGTGGAGGTTGGGGGATGCTAACAAGAAATTAAGAAGAAAATATTGTGATTGACTTTACAGTGGCATGGGATTTGACTGTCATTAATGCGTTCTTTAGGAATACTAAAGACCAGTATGTTACCTATAGTAGCGGGGAAGGGAAAGTCAGGTAGATTTTGTGTTGTGTAGAAGAAGTCAGCTAAAAAATGTTAAAAACTGTAAAGTGATAAAGACAACAGTAAAGTTGTGGTGCGAGTGGGAAAGGAAGTGCTAGAAAACACATCTGGTAAAGGGCCTCCTATAGACAAAGAAGCTTGGTGGTGGAACGATGAAGTGCAACAGAAGGTTAGAGGGAAGAAAGAGGCTAGAAAGAGCTATGACAGGTCTAAAAGAGAGGAAGATAAGGATATGTACAAGGTAGCAAAGAGGAAAGCAAAGTGCGCTGAAAGAAGTACGTAAGTTTTCCATTGATGGTTGGTTTGCATTAAGGCTCTTCACTAAATCCCTACCTGTTTAATCTTGTTGTGGATGTACTGACAGAAAAAGTAAGGAAGGGGGCTCCTAGGTCAATGCTATTTGCAGATGATATCGTGTTGGTAGAAGAGAGCAAAGAAATGTTGGAGGAGAAGTTGGGGTGTTGGAGAAGGGCTATTTAAGAGGGTGGACTTAAAGTTAGCAGGTTGAAAATGGAGTTTATGTGATTGGGAGGAAGAGGAATGATTGGGTGTATAAAATCGCTTGGAGAAAGGGAGTAGAACGATTAGAAGCATTTAAAGACCTTGGCTCCTACATAATGGAAAATGTGGCACTAGATCGAGAAATTGTCAGGATACAGGCTGGTTGGTTTAACTGGACGCGAATGAGCGGGGTACTTTGTGATTGAAAGAGGGCTGAAAGAAAAGATATAGAAGAGTGTGGTGAGACCTGCGTTGGTGTGCGGCGATGAAGTGTGGCCTGTAAGTAAGATTCAGGAAAAGAAGATGCAGATAGCTAAAATAAAAATGTTACGGCGGATGTTGGGTAAGACTAGAAGGGACAGGGTCAGGAACGACTTGATTAGGAAAAGAGCCGAGGTGACTAAAGTCTCAAAAAAGATTCAAGAAAAAATACTGCAATGGTTTGGTCTATTAGACGGAGGGATGAGAACTACGAATGAATACGTGTTTTTACCTTGTTTAGGCTTTGTCGCCTCTTCAAGTGTGGGGTTTTTTATTGGGTAAACGTCAATCTGCATATTGCCGCTCTCTGGAACTAAGTGGTGGCTGTAAAGCAGTAGTGTCAGAAGGATTTCCTGCCTTTGGGTGCCGGTTGGACCAAGCCCGCAACTAAGTACAAGTTATGTTGGAAAAACGGTCCTTTTCAGAATGTTGGCCTTTTTGTTTTGTTCGGTTTAAGCGCGTGGAGGATAGCTGTGGCTGTGCCCTATACCTAGGATCAGGTGTCGTTGTGCAATGAGATTGGGGAACCAAAGAAAACCAATCTCCTCCTGTCGTTGTGATTTTTAATGCGACTTAAGGAGTATACGGGGTGCTCACTGTTTAGTGTTTGGTGTGTGCGGATTGTGCGGGTTTGTGTAGTTATTGTTTGTGTGTTGTTGGCTTGTTTCTTTTTTGGTGTTTGTATGTTTATGATTATGATGTTTGTGTGTTTGTATTATGATTATGTTTATGTAAAGACACAAGATGGACCAGAAAACTAATTGACTGGCGCCCACGAGAATTAGACATTAGACGAATATCCAAGAAATGGCAACAAGAAGCACAGAACCGTTAAGAGTGGCGAAAAATGGGAGAGACCTATGTCCAGCAGTGAAGTCCAGAAGGTAAAGTGTATGTGTGGGTAAATGATAAGTGTATATATGAATAATGAATGTGTGTGTTGTATTGTTTGTCTATCTGCGAAGTTAAGTGAAGGTTTGGTTTATGGAATTCTACCAGGAGGTTGATATTGCATACCTATGCAGTGCATTGGACATTTGATTTAAATAACGGATTGTGTCACTCCTATTTTCAGGTAAGACATCCAAGAGGATCATGGATGTAAAGTGGATTAGGGATTTCAGGTCCGAGGATAGGTCGTATGAGGAGATTTGCTTGTAAGTGTGTACGGGTTGTGTTTGTTTTGTGTCTTTTGGTTTGATTCTTCGGTGTGGTCATTTTTCTGAAAATGCCGGGTGACCTCCATTACAGTTAGGACATTAATTGGGAACATCTATTTTGGGACATACAGTAGACGTATGTTATTGTCCACAGCATGGACAGATAATTGATTTTTCGAGGCATTCGTTGCTGAGGTGTCCGCTTTTGCAGCATTTCGAACAGTATTTTAGTCGAACCGGAACGGAATTGCTGGATCCTGGAATCTCCCATTTCAATCGTTTTCCTTCGATCTTAATACCACTCGAGAGTACATCAGCGAATTTAGTGTCAGAGTTTGTGAAAACTCTAATGAAAGAGGTGGGTTGATTTGTAGAGCGGGCAATTATACGAACTATTTTGGTGAATGGGAATTTGTTTTCGGATTATCCTCGATGATTTTTTGAAATATCAACACCAGCAATGACTAAATAAAAGTTTTGTTGAAGATTTAGAACGAGTTGCGAATTGGCTGTGCTTTTAGATTTGAAACCTGAATTTATTAAAATACCACTCTCTCCGGTGATTTGTCGAAGTTTTGCCGTGAGATCTTTGAGGTCTAGAAGATTAGTGGTTTCGTACGGAAGCTGTCTTTTGGGTTGGAAAGACTTTTATTGAGTCCAAATCTATGATTAGATTGTTGTCTTTGATAAGTCGATAGAATGGTCTAATTGGGAAACCATAGAAAACCAATCTCTTTCTGTCCTTGCGTAAATTGAATCGACTCTGAAGGAGTTCTTTGAGGGGACTGACTTTTATATTATGGGATATTGGGATATTTTGAAAGATCTCGTTACAGAGATGTTGGTAAGAATTTTTTCAGGTAAGACGGTGACAAAGATTATAGACATGAGGTTAATTATCGACTTTATGTCCGAGGTGAGTTCGTTTGAAACAGTATTTTAAGCGCAGTTTGATGACGTTATTTGATCCAGGGATCTCACAATGTATAATCTCCCCGTTTAGCTTAATACGGTACTTCAGTGTTTCCTCGAACTTTTGTTTTGAGTTTGCGAAGACTCGAACGAAGTGCGTAGGGAAATAATTCTAGAGGGCAATTATTCTAACGATTTTAGTGTGAGGGAAGTGGTCTTATGATAGATGATCTTCAATGTCTTCTTGTGAAAGATTTTTGTTAATGCCTGTCATGACGAGATGGAGGTTTGATTGGATTTTGTTTGTTGCTTTAAAAGACTTTTGTGGGGTCTTGTTTGAAATATCTGTGGCCAATAGTGATTATGTTATAACCGATGTTGTTTCTTAGTTTGCTCTAGAATTCGTGGATATTTAGGGGTTGGAATATGTTGTCTGATGAATACAATTTGAAGTGGGCTATGTTGTTGAGAAGAAGTTCGTTTAGGTTCTGTTAAAAGTGCTTTAACGTAGCGTTTTACAAAATTATTTTCCTTGTTTAGTTAAATTTTGACAATTAATTAAAAACCATAGAGTTTTCTTTTTGTTCTTCTTGACCTATAAAATAAAACTTATATTTGCGGTTTTGTAAATTAGTTCTTCGAAAAGTTGACATGATAACAAAAATAATGACATATTGTGAGATGAAATCGGTCCACTGGGGTCAGAGATATACATAGCTCTTCAAATATAGGGTTAAAATAGCTATTTTTGCGATCCTTTCGAGGTGCATATCTCAGGCTCAGGAAAACATAGCGGACTAAAAAAATAGCAATATTCTACTTTTTAAAGTACAATGGCATACTAAAATTTGGTAAAAATCCGCGGAACCCCTACAAAATTGGTCGAAAAGTAGAAATATTGCTCATCTATATATACATATGTATATATATATATATATATATATATACATATTTATATATTTATATATATTTATATATTTATATATATTTATATATTTATATATATTTATATATGTATATATATATATATATATATATATATATATATATATATATATATATATATATATATTCATTTATAGTTTTTTATTTTCACTTGAAACATAATATTCCATTAACAAATTAATATTTAAGCATCAATAAAACCTCCCGTTTGACAAACATTTAAACAGAAATCGTCACACAACAATGTCGGTCAATAAAGACAGTTCTCGAGAATAGTCAGAATTGCGTGTAACAAGAATTCTCCAAGCTTTTCTCGAGCTTCAAGCCTAAATAATAATTGTTTGGAACTTTCGACGATTTTCCGCCTTTTAGTATAATTACGCTCATCGTAGTAATCAGTATTCCCGTTCCCCTTTTTCCTCTTTTTCTTTAATGACGATTTATCATAGGTGACTAGACACATTCGTTGAGAATTAAAGTTTATGATCTGCAAGATACTTCAAAACCAATAACATTAAGATTTTAATATTGAGAAATACTACTTTATACAGAGACTGTAATTTTTTTCTTTTTTGTGTAGCAAATTATGAGACTAGGAAAAGCTAACGAAATATACAACAAATACCTTTTTATAATTATCTGATTACCATGGTACTTCAACAAAAGAGGCTTTTTGATAATGTACCTAAAAGTAAATTCTCACTAATAGATACAACTTTTTTATTCTTTTATTCTTTTTTTTATTGGGAATAACCCGCATCAACCATAGAACGTTAATAGCGGTGGTATAATACAGACTATAATATATTATAATGATTAATATAAAATATAAACTATAAAGTTTTTACAAAGTTGATTATAATTTAGAATTTTTCTTGAAGTATTTCGTTTTCTTTAAAAACCTAATGATTTTGTCACAATCCGTACTGTCTAAAGCGAACTTTATATCACTTGGTAGTCCAGTAGCTTGTCTTTCCATTTGATATAATGGACAGTCTATAACAATGTGGCCTACAGTTATATTGGTGTCACAGGCATAGCATATTCTAGGAGGTACCTTCCTTAGTAGGTGTTCGTGCGTCAGTCTGGTATGTCCTATTCGGATACGATGTAGTACAACCTGGTACCTTCGCTTTACTAAATTTGGTGTATTAAGTTTGCTTGCCGCAATTTATTATTTGGTAAGAGTTGCCATCTTCGTAACCATAAGTTTTTTGTGTACTCATTGATGCATTTTTTCATATCTGAGTGAGGAATTTGGTTAGTTCTATCATCGGATCCCTCCATTTCACAAGCTTCTTTGGCCATTTGATCATCCCCCCAATATCCCCACATGAGATGGTATCCACACAATATGTAGTTGTTTATGATTATTTTGTAAAGCCACAAGGTCTTTTTTAATCTGTTCTAAAATCGTATGATTCGGATATACTTTCTGAATTTCCTGGAATGCACTTAAGCAATCTGTGAATATTACTGTCATGTCTTCGGGTCGATTAAGAGTTTGTTGTACTGCCTTGGATATCTCAAAAAGTTCAGCAGAATATATTGAGTAGTCCTTAGGTAGTGGAAGCTTAAGCACAGAATCCTCTGTGACAATGGCCGATGCTACTGTTTCCAATTCGGGTGTTTTGGATGCATCGGTATAAACCAGTAATATTGTAGAATGTGTTACTGTACCATACTGTCTTACAATATGGAATTTGTATAGTCCAAGGGGGAGCATAATCAATATTGGTATGCATAATACCCGGAAATGTGAAGTTGCGAATTCTTTTGCTAAATGATGGTCGAAGATTAAGATTTTGATTGTAATTAGAATGATAATGTGTGAAGAAAGCATAGGGGTAGGCCGGGTTGTTTGGATTAGTTGATAGCTTGCTTGCGTATTGAGTGTCACCACTGGTTGCGCTACCATGGTGTCCTAGTGGGATATAGCTCTATGCTATAGTTTTATTCTTATTTCTTTTTACTTAATTGAAATGGACTTACACAGGCAACATATTCAAGCTTTGATTTACTGCTTTGTTTTATTAGATACTATTTTTAAATTTAATTTTCTTAATAAAAATTTAAACTTACCTACCATGTAATTAGATGAAATTTAATGAATGAATAAATTAAATTTCGTTCAATTTTGCAGCCTGCTCCAATTACGCATCTGTTTAGATGAATCGATAGTTTTAAATTAAAAATATAAAGCAATTATAATTATCAAGTTCAATTGTTATGAAATGTATACATATTGTGACGTCCGCTCATATAAAAAGACGCCCTCTTTTTATGAGCTCAAAATAAAAATGCTTTATTATTTCTTCAAGAAGTTTTTTACAATTGTATATTTTGGCACACCGTTCCAGTGTGAAATAAAAAGGTGCTTTTAATTTAAAGTGTATGTACTTAAAAAGAAGTATAAGAAAAAACCAGCTATTACAGCGTTAAATGTCAGAAAGTAAAGAATGAAAACAAAGATTGAATAGGTATACGCTTATGAAATTTGTTTCTGGAATGAAGCTTGGCGCGCTGGTATATGAGAAAAAGCCGTTGTTGAAAAAATTATTTCTCAGGAGTTTTATTTTCTATATATATCTAGTCATAAGACCTTTTATTGCTTAAATAAATTTAACAGAGACTAAAATACAATTTATTAATTCATATATGTAGTAATAATGAACAAAAACGGATATACCAGTGTTTTATGGTTATAATAGAATGATAATTTACGAAACAGTTTATTGTTTAACAAGGTTAGACTCAAAATTTGATTGGAAGAATCATGAGTATATCGAATTTTCATTTTAACCGAGTAAGAGAATATATTTTCGCCACGACTAAAGTAGAAACCCTCAATTTAGAAGAGTGATATTATAGTTTAAAAGCGGAATATCCTCAAATTTAAATGTACACAGCGGCCCTCGAAAACTGCCTGTTTTCTCGATTGCAATTTGCGTTTCCTCATAAGAAATTACAGAATATATAAAGTAGTATATTTATTTGTGCTTCTCTATAGTAGACTTGACCAGAAGTTGTCGTACAGTGTAGCCAATTCTTGTTCACAAGTAGTAATTATGGTCATACAAAACCTGTATTCTTCCATGCAGCGATTATTACCGTCATAAAAATACAAAAAAACCTGATCTTTTCAATAGTAAAAATTAAGCACAAAATTGTAATGAAATAAATTTTATTTATATGTTCCGTTTCGTTACATATTGAAATTTATAAAATAAAAATCGATATTTTAAAACAATATTTTTCAATCGTTTGGCAACTTTGGAATTAGCGAGGGAACTCCGTTTCAATTCAGATCCACAGAAAGCCGTCAAACTAGTTTTTGTCGAGCGAGTGCCCATCAACAATAGGTTATTTACATTGGCGTATCTGAGAGTAGGGTATTTTATGCGATAAGTTTGTGTTATTGATAAAACGTGTTATTGATAATACGAGTGTTATAGTTTGTCGTTTTATAGTAAATGTTTAGTTATATTCTGTGATTATTTGGTTTGAGTTTTATTGGAGTTGGACGAAAAACCGAGTTGTTCCAAGATAAGACTGCAAAATTCTGATGTTGATTCCAAAAATCAAATGCCGCAAAAGAGACGGAAAATGTTAACGTCCGAAGAGAAGGTAATAATACGAAACGTTTATGAAGCAATTGTCGGCAGAAAAATGGAATTAAATGTTAGCCAAGCGGTCGACATTTGTACCAGTTTAACAAAAGTATCCGTTAGCTGTATTTATCGTGTACTTAAAAATACATCGGAAAATAAAAAGCAAGAAAAAGGTAAAAGGAGACAAGGAATATTATACGTCGAAAAATTCATTCATTTTATTTTCGGAATGAAATTCCAACACTGAAAAATATTTCTCAAGAGCTCGAAAACGATGACTCCTTACCCAAGATATCTCGTAGAGTCTTAACCAGGACCATGCGTGAAATGAACTTTCGATATGTAAAACTCAACAGAAAAAGTATGCTATTAGAAAAAAATAAAATTATTGTGCGGAGAAGAAAATATTTAGAAGAAATACGCAAAATTCGCAGCACTGGACGCAAAATATGTTATTTGGATGAAACCTGGATTAACCAAGGTTGGAAAAGGTCATACAGTTGGAAAAGTTTGGCAAGATTTAAATGTCAAAAGTAAACGCGAAGCATTTATAGAAGGCTGATATACAGGATTAAAAGCTCCATCAGGAAAGGGACGGCGTTTAATCGTCACCCATATAGGAAGTGATACAGGGTTTCTTGATGATGGTTTTCTTCAATTTGAGTTGAAAAAAACAGGTGATTATTAAAGAAATTGAAAGGGAGGATTCAAGAATGGCTTACAGAAAAGGGGATTGCATACGAAGAATCAATGCTCAAAATTTAGCTCCTTGACATTGCACGGTTAAGGAAAATTGAATATCTTAAATATGCTGTAGATGAAACTGCAAAAGATTATGGTGTCAAAGTTCTGCGTCTACCACCTTATCATTGCGAACTTAATCCCATTGAACTTATCTGGGAGCAAGTGAAAGGAGATGTAGCACGCAATAACAAAACGTTTAAATTAAACGAAATTAAGAAACTTTTGATTCAAGCAATCCTCCATGTAACTCCAGCGAAATGGGCTAAATGTATAGGCCACATAATTAAAGAAGAACATCGTATGTGGAAACTTGACACTCATATCAAAGTTTTACTAGAGCCAATTATAATTACACCAGGTGGTGAAGATAATGACAGCGATAGCAGCACTGCATCTTCAGGTTTAGACAGCGAATAATATTTTCTAATAGTTTAATAAGAACATCAGCATAAAAAAAACCAAAAACAAAAAAAAACGAGAAGAACATAGTAAGTGTGTATAGTGTTTGTGTTTAAACACATCAAACATTATTTTTATTTTGTTTTTATAGAATTTTATTTTGTTTTATAGGATTTTATTTTGTTTTGTTTTATACTGTTTAAGTGTTTTGTTCATTTTATTTAATAAGACAATATGGCTCTTGGCGAACACATATTTAAAAAAAGTATCGCACCACAAGACATACCTCTGGGGTGGTGTGGAAACTGTCTTAAAATTTGTTTTAAAAAAATTTCATTGTGTAACAGGTTGGACATAAGCCACAATATATCTATTTACATGTTTAATACATTGACGTTTCGATCTCTATTCCGTTTTTAAAGATAGAAAAAAAAAGAAAATAAACAATATAAGATTATAAAAATATATAATAATAAACAAATAAAAAAAATATAACTACCATTTATATCTTTGAAAGCGGTCTTTGGATATAGAGATCGAAACGTCAATAAAAACTTGTAAATAAATATATTGTGGCCTATTTCGAACATTAATATTTGAAAAATAAAATATAATTAACGTTAAAATAAAAGTAAGTGTACGTCACTGGATTTCCAAACAGCTTTCCGCATTTCTGGGCCTTTAAACGATGACTCACTCTCTCAAATAGTGAAATTATACCATAGAAAGTAGGAATCTAAACAATTAAATTTAAACAAAACAAGTTCTTTATTAAAACAATTATTAAGTTGAATGAATATTATAGACCAGGGCAGATCTGGTGAAAAAACGATTACGTTTGAATATTAATAATTTGGACCTATTCCTCGTCTCAAATAGGTCGGGAATATTAACAAAAAAATTAAAAATGATTAGAAACATCGTTCTTTTCTACTTTCCTTGCATACAACTTTAAAACGATATATTTTGGAGCAAAGTAGTACCTACTGAAAGAAAACAGCGATAATTTAACTTCATGTAAGATACGAGTGTTTAAAAATATTTTAATTTATTACCCTAGCTGCAAAATAGCAATAAATACAAAAAAGGGGGAAAACAATAATTCAATGTTTTTCAACTGCTTAAATTGCACTTGGGACCTTTATAATTCGCCGAAAAAATCTTTATAATATGTTAAAAAACTACACCCAGTTTCATTAATATCGGTATAATAGATTTTGCATAATAATTTTGCAATCTAATTTTTTAAAAACATTTTGCGCAACAAAAATTAAACCATAGAGAAGTTTGTAATTCCTTTACATATAAACGAGCAAGTATTGAAGTTGTTGACGAATATAAAAGAAAGTTTTAAGCTATGATGGATGAATAGGATTTTACACGCAATCAAGTGTTCAATGCGGATGAAACTGGGTTAAACTACAAAGCATTACTAACGAAAATGCTCGCTGCACTTGAAGCATGTTTAAAATTTCTTTAAATTATTCCTCTTAGAAAATTACTTTCATGCCGCCTATGTCTATATATTTTGTTAAAAGCCTTAAAAATAACCCAACAGCAACGAGCGATTTATTAAGCTTTTTTTTTAACAATGAAATATTTCGCCAAATGTTCCCTGCTCTTTTTATCTATCATTTGCTAAATAGAAACCTTTCCTAGTAACAAAGAAATCAGTGCCTATTGTGAAATACCTTGCCTACCTTCTAGGAAAAGCAGAGGAGTTGGTTTTCGGTGAAAGTATAATTCCGGTCGGGAGAGAGTGATGGTGATCGGTTACAAAAATGACCACACTAGTCTTGCCATTTAAATATCATTTTTGCGTGGCACTCTTCAGCCAATACTCTCACTCCTTTTTCATCTGTAGCTTGTCCAAGTTCAGAATTCAAATTCATTTTCGAGTTGATTCCTGTGGCAAGCGGTTTGTCTCTATCAAACGGCGGTAAGTGTATTTTCAATTCACCATTATCTATATATCTTCACAGAGTGATTTCTATATTAACTATTTTCTCTTTTGTCAAACAGACGTCTTCCAATTCGAAGGAACAAAGTCACTTCTATTTGCCGTTCATTCGTCTCTACCTTCATTCGTCTCTACGTTCATTCGTTTCTTCATTCGTCTCTTCATTCGTCACTACTGTTCACTGCTACCTGTATTACCTGCTGTTTCTCGTTCTTCCGTTTCGTCAGCCTAAATAAATTTGAGAGATTACGGATTGAAGATCGTAATTCATTACCGTACCTGCAGTCCCAAGTACCTGTTGCGAGGACAACGTGTCAAGTGCTTTTATTGAGAGCGTTCTATAAACGAACATCACTACCTGTTGCCTTTTGTATTGTGAGTACCTATAATTTGTATTGACTAAAGCTCATCTTCGCTACATAAATCGTAAGAAGTTGATTTACAACATTCAGTTTAGTGACTTTGCTATTTATGGTTAACTCTAACCGAATGAACTATCATGGGTATAAACTTACGATATAATATATACGTATAAATTACGAACTGTCCGACGTAATTGCCGTCCGACTTGTCCAACTGAAGATAATACGTGTATTCAAACTAATAAAATTTTAATTTTAGAATTGTAAAGAGGTTACTCACTGGAGTAACTCTCTACATGTCTGCATTTTTTACCATACCAAATTCTTAATGCCCAATGGGCAGATTGTTGTACTCAATGGAGTTAATAATAATAAAAAAAAGAGTTATACTATGAATTTTTATTATTTTTTAATGTTCTGTTATACCGTCTTTTCGATTATCCGTCATACACTTGGTCCGGTGCCCTGACAGATAATTTATGTTCCACTGTAATCGTATTTTTTGTCGACGCATCCTTTAGGTAGATAAGATAATAGATGTTTTTCGAACGGATTAGGAATTTGATTAGCATTAGGCTTTTCCATAATTTCTTAGAAGACATTGGTTAATTTTAATTTTATAATTTACACGGAAATTTTTGTGGAGGACAGGAATACAGGATAGAAAAGTCTGGCGAAAAGAAAATTGAAGAAGAGGATTGGCTAGGAATTTTTTAGAATGTGAGGAAGAGAAGAGATAAAAATTAGGGAACAGAAGAACGACATGCATCTTAGAATAAATTTTTGAAGAGCTTGATTAGCAAAAGTGGATAAACTGTGAATTTTTACCAAAGTTAATTTAATAGATTAAAAAGAAAAAAGTTGATTGATAGTGTGTCTTGAAGAAGTTTTAAAATAGCTAAATTGCAGATAAACTGTAAGTTATTTGCTTACCTTATTTGACGTGGATCGAGAATTTCGTGATCCTGATTTTTTGGTCCGAAGAAGATAAACGATTGCGGTTTTTATTCCGATTTATCTGGAACAAATTTTGGAAGAAACATTGTTTTTTATCAGAGGCCAGAAATTAACTGTTTTTCATCACCAAGTTGGTTTATCATTTTATGTAGAAAAGCTTTTCATAAAAAAGTACTGGCGTCTTCGATTTGGTAAAAAGTCAGTTTTCCGTAAAAGTATATTTTTTTTAAACAAGGAAACTATTACTTATATTTGATTGGGGATATTTTGAAACTCAATTACTATTTAAAAGATAAAAAATAATACTGTCATTAAGTAGGTTTATAGATCTGAATAATATTGGAAATATAATATAATGCATTTACAAAGCATTACTTTAATTGGTGTAAGTTTTTGCTTCAGTATATTTCATATCCCTGGATATTTATACAGGGTGTTTCAAAAAGGTATGTCAAACTGTTTTTTGAAAAAAGTGATACGAGGCAAAATTTTTTTAAAAATACTGTGTTAAATTAATGATGCCACCAAATTTATTTGATTCGAACGTACTCAAAAGTTTGGGGGAGTTAGGGCTGCACACCCCTCTTAAAATTTTTCTGTGCGCTTAGATTTTGTTGTTTCTTTTTTATGAAAAATTCTTTCAGAACAAGAAAGTAACGTGTCCATTTTTATTACAAAATGTCAAGTAGTTTAGGGGATAATGCAAAAAAATAATTTTTATTTTGTAACTTCAAAGG
This sequence comes from Diabrotica undecimpunctata, assembly GCF_040954645.1. Lineage (NCBI taxonomy): Eukaryota > Metazoa > Arthropoda > Insecta > Coleoptera > Chrysomelidae > Diabrotica > Diabrotica undecimpunctata. The sequence goes on from NC_092812.1 coordinate 59,638,251, forward strand.
GCTGTAACTTTTTTTGTGTACACTTTTGTACTAAGGTAAGTTAGATTCAATCAATTTATTTTTGTCCCCGGAATGCGTTATTTCATTTATAACATACCTTTTTGAAACACCCAGTATTTGGGTTTTATTTCCAATTTGGCTTCTATCTTCAATGGATCTAAATGCAATACAGAAATAAGATATGTAGCATGAATAACAGATTGATTTACAAAATTTAAATTTTTTTTTTACTTTTCTTTGATAAGCAAAATAAAGAAAAAAAATTTTTTTCCTTGATAAAAATTTCGTAAAGTAAAATTTGTTTATAATATTAATTATAACCAAATATCTTTATAATATAAATTGTAAACGTGCATAAATAAACTCCAAAAATGTATTTTAATTGCCTTTAAATAAAACACTGATTTTCAAACGATTAAAATTGTACAAGCTCAACACACAAAATTTTTCCGTTATTGGCATTTTCAAGTACGTACTTTAAAAACAATTATTTAGAAAATTTGATTGAAGCTATTCTGTTAGTTTAAAAATATTATTTTAGCGAGACAATCGTTTGTTAGGTTAGTAATGCAGAAAGCTTTGTAAAAGTACATGCTCGGACTACAAAAACCGAAGCAAACGCCTTTGAAGGTTCAAAATTTATTTTGGTTGACTGCTACAGCGACACACATAATGTCAGCCGAATGTAAATCCGGAATAAAGTACATTAGAAATCGTCTGCGTATTTTTCAAAAACAAAAAACAAAATTTATCTCTAAAAGCTTGAGATCAGAATAAAAGATTTAAAAAACTGCTAAAATGTGCCAGGAATTGGAAATTTGGATATTTTATGTAATGACTTGTCGTCTGGTTTCGATTTACTTTTTCCACGAGAAACAAAATATAGATCATGCTCGTGTATAAACTTATACCTATTTTAAGTTGGTTTAAGACAAAATGGAATGGATGTTGAGGGACCTGCATTTATTATTTCTAAATATATTTCGACAAAAAGAGGTAGCTTCGACCTAAGTCAGGTGTCAGGTTCATTTATTGACCTAAGACAATAAATTGCAGTGTAACATGAATAGAATAAACTAGTAGTATACTTTACTTTACTTAATCAGTAGAACCCATTTGTACCTTTCGGTGTTGGGCCGTTTACAATACAATTCATTAAATTACAATATTTGACAGTCTTCTGAGGTGTCTTAGCTCTTAACGAACTTTCTCCATTCCTTCCTATTGGATGCCATCTCTGTTGCTTCCTGCCAAGTCTTACCCTTACTCTACAGTATCTGCGAGATGTCACTGTTCCATTCTTTAATGGGTCTTCCTCTTCTGTTCTTCCCTATTGGTTTGGCGTCCCACACTCTTTTTACTTGTCTATTATTGTCCATCCGGGTTAGATGTCCGAACCATGCCATTTTTTTCTCTTTGATTGACTCGAGTATCGGTTTGATTTTGAGTCTTTCTCTTATTTCTTCATTTCTGATTCTATCAGTTCTTTTTACTCCTATCGTTCTTCTGAGGTATTTCATCTCTGCTGCCTGAATTCTGCTCTGATGTCTTTTGTTTAATATCCAATTTTCTGCTCCATATGTCACTGTAGGTCTATATATTGTTTTGTATATTGTCATCTTGGTCTTTGTTGATATTTCTTTGTTATTAAGGAATCCTCTATTTAACTAGTAGTATAAATAGTCCAAAAGTTATTATCCTAAAACCAAAGTTACATTAGAAAGAAAACAACAATCACAACGAAGAAATGAATTACAAATTCAAATTTTGATTTTAAAAGCTCTAGGTTTTTTGTAATCCGATATTTCATGTATATAGAGCATGATAGCTCAGACAGTAAAGTGTCTGACACTGGTGAAACAGTGGGTTGACTTAATCTGGGGTAGGTATTCTGCCCTATTAGCCATTCTCTTGCTATCTCAGGATCTCATCTTTAGGTTGCGAAGAGTTAGAATATACGTATAGTTGGCTCTTACATCTTTATTGTTGACACAATATTTACATTTTGAAGTAACACAGTTTATTATGAACCCGCATGGTAATGACTACGCGTAACTGAGATCACATTTGTTTGGTTACGAGAATTGACCAACTACAAGTTTTACGATTATTGAGTGAGTGACCCGATTTCCTCTGTTTTCCTTTTCATAACCTCAAGGTTGGATTACACATCGCCGCGTTACTAGGTCAATTTTTTTTTTGCTTATGCCTATTGGCTTTGGCTTGGAACCTTTAGCCACGTAATTACATATGAATATTAGTATTCATTCATACAGGATTGTACAAGGAGGACACTTTACACGCTCAGGGATTCATCAGAGCGGCTTTATTTTAACAAACAAGACATAAACCATGGTTAGGTAGGTGGGTAACATATATGGTAAACATACAAGGAAATGTTCATGCATACGATCAATTTTACACTCATACCTTTAATTTAATTTTTACAAGAAATATCTTCTTAACATGCCATACACCAAAGTGCGTAGGCGACTATCTCATTACTAGAATTCTGTTCTTGGCGGCGTGACACAGCTCGCCTGTATTGTATATTCCTGTCCATTCTTTAATATTCCTTAACCAGGATAATTGTTTGCGACCGGCTCCTCTCCTACCTTCGATCTTTCCTTGTAGGATTAACTGTGGTATTTCATATTTTGCTTCTCTCAATATGTGCCCAAGGTAACCAATCTTGCGTTTTTTAAATTAATTCAAAGAGTTCTCTTTCCACGCCGGCTCTCTTAAGGACGTCATCGTTTCGAACTCTATCCACCCAAGGTATGCGCATCATTCTTCTCAATGACCACATTTCAAATGCTTCAAGTTTGTTGATAGATGTTTTTTTCAAAGTCCACGTTTCCATGCCATAAAGCAAGATGGACCATATGTAGCACTTGACCATTCTGTGGCGTATTTCGAAATTTAGGTTTTGATTACATAGGAGCGGTCTGAATTTCACAAAAGCTTGTCTTGCCATTTGTATTCGAGTTTTTATCTCTTGTTGTGGATCCGATTGGTCATTAATTGTGGTGCCAAGGTATTTAAATATAATATTAAATATGGTTATATAATAATGATGTTTTACTTACTTACTTACTCCGTGGCGTTACAACCCTTCGTGGGTTTTAGCCGACTCGACAACATGCCTCCATTGTTTTCTGTCTTGAGCAACCTTCATCCAATTCTCCACGCCCATAGTGCTTAGGTCTCCTGCTATATTATCTCACCACAGGAGGCGAGGACGTGCGCGTGGTCTCCTTTCAGTTGGGACTTCCTCCCACACCAGTCTTGCTGTTCGTTCGTCAGAATGTCTTCTGAGGTGTCCTGTCCGTTGGAGTCTTCTGGACTTTATTTCTTTTATGATGTTTGCGTCTGGGTAAAGTTTTTCGTGATCTGTGTTAGTTCTTATTCTATATTGTCCTCATGCTTCATCCAGCGCAGGGTCAAAGATCTTCCTTAGGATTTTTCTTTCCCAAACACATAGTCTCTCTTCGTTTGCCTTTGTTATCGTCCACGTTTCGCTTTCATACATCACAACGGGCCGTATGATTGTTTTATAGACCTGTATCTTCGTACGTCTTGTTAGTAGTTTCGATTTTATAAGGTTTTGAAGGGCAAAAGGACATCTGTTGCCGGCCTGGATCCTGTTGTTTATTTCTTGTGATCCGTTATTGTCTTCAGTTATTGTTGTTCCAAGATACTTGAATTCTCTAACGCTCAAAGTTAAAGTCATCGATGGTGATGTTCTGACCGATTCTGTCTCTGTTTTGGTTATTGCGGCTCATATACATATATTTCGTCTTGTTTTCGTTGATTTGGAGTCCCATCTTCTCTGCTTCCTTCTCGAACCTCTCGATAGTCTCCTTCATCCTTTTAATATATATAATGATGTTTTGGTGACTGAAATATCGCACGACTCGAAATTATAAGTGAAAATATATCCTTAACATTTAATAAAATTTTTGAAAACTATAACTTGGAAACTTTAACCATTGTATATATTTTACCGGTGTCAAACATAGTTTCTACATTAAATTAAAATAGTTTTAAATATTATACATTATTTTGTGTAAATTCCGAATTAACATGCTTTACTTACATTATTAAAAATTAAAGTGTAGTCGAAAAAGGACGCTTGCGCTGGGCAGCATCTTATGACTAGGTGGCGCGCTTTAGATCCCTCTGCTCACATCTGGATTCTCCACAATATTTACCCCGAATCAGTTCCCAACTGGCGCTTTCCACACCGCCTCATGTCGGCTTTACCCTAAAAGCGCGCGCGATGATCGTGTTTTTCAAAACTTTTCAAACAGGATAAACTTTTTTAAAAACCGTGTTAATAAAAAATATAACCGAGTTATGTATTAATAAATGTTCAATGTATTTATGTGTACCAATATCAACTATAAAAGCATGTTTCTCGTACCACTAAGATTTGTGATATTAATATTATTAGTTATAAATATTATAACCGGGCAAATTTTTCCAAGCGATGTACAGATCAGACATAGAAGAGCTAGACTAGTGCGAAATCGGAGACATGGTAACCATTATTTAAAAATTCAAAAGTTTTCTTCAGATTTTGAGGATGTAGCTAAATTTGTTACTGAATCTTCCGATGTTATTTATGATAATTCTACATTAACAATTACTAATGAGCAGATTATTATTAAACTATCGTCTGAAAGTCCAGATGTTCATAAATTCTCCAAAGAAGCGAACCAAACAAAATTAGATGTAAATGTAAATATAAAAGTAAACTCAAACTCTCCTGTGCACTCCAATAACAGTTGGCAACATATTGACAAAACAGTGCTATACATGGGAGAAAAGCGAATATTTAATCGAGCTGATAGTGACGAGAATGATACTGTTTCGGATATGTATTCAAATAACGATATGAACTCCTCCAGAGATTACAGTTCCGGGGAAAAATCGTCCAGGAGGGCTGAAGTCGGTCGCGGTCAAGCTGATATTGTCACCCGTTTCTTACGAATTGTAGAATCTCAGCACCTCCTCGGAGAAAACTGCACCGCGGGCACTGACTTGAATTTGGGTGAGGGAGTCGTGGATAGATATGCTCAAGAAAGATTTCGCGTCGAGGCTGATATATGTGTTAATAGGGCAAATATGTTAACGAGAATTTGGAAATACGCTGACCAGAAAGTTCTTATGTCCGAGGATTTACTCTATTCAATGGTTTATTCGCTAGTTGAGTTTAACGATGTAATATTCGCTGCAGGCAACTGTTACGCAGAACATCAGTATAAAGATCAGTTGCTTTTTTGTCCTTACGCTTATCGCCTGCCGGAGGGAAACATCCTGGTAAAGGATCTATCAGTCGAATACGATTATCTGGGCAACACATCAGAGTGGTTCTACATCGCCAGAAAAAATGCCGAGAAAGTCATCAAAGAAAACGAGCACTACACTCATGGTAAGACGACTTTTTTACTTTTTCCTTTTAGTTTTCTGAAAATAAATACTGATTTATTTACACAATAAATTGGAGCTTAGCCGAAATTGGGGAAAATATATATATTACTCTAAAAAACATATAATAAAAGTATTTTTGTTACATGAGAACATTTAAAAAAAAAAGTTAGTTCTACATAAAATTAAAATCAGTAATAAATTAAATTAACTAAAAGTATCACTAAAATTGATTTAATTGATGCCTGTTGAATTAAATAATTTAAGTTTATTTTCCTGTGAATCTTAATATTCCAAAAAACCTTTGTTTTTTTTGAAAAAAAAGATTTTTGTGTATACAATATTTACCACAACTGGGTATATAAGATATGACCAGTCCTATCGAATAAAATCGACCCAAGTGTAAAAGCATTACAAATATTAGAAAAACGATATTAAATATATAAAAAACCATTAAAATTTAGTACCTACACATTACATTAATAAAAAGGACTATTTATTTTTTTCTTGTAGTTTTCCGAATTTTTGTTTTGACATCTATTCATAGCATCACATACAATATCGTTTAATAATTATTTAATACAGGCTATCGGTTTTTGTGATTACATCTAATTTAGTATTTTTATTGGGAATAAGCTACAATTTTAATTTAAATACGTTTATTTGACGCTTCGATTGTCACTTTGAAAATCGTTTTCAAAATACAAAACATTATTAAATCAACTTTTTTGTTACTCGGTGAAAAAATCTTTTAATAATTTAATTTCATCTGACTCATTCATATTAACCATTTAGACATATTTATATTGTACATTTTAAAGTAGATGACTTTATTGGAAGATATTTCATTTGATTACATAAACTCAACTTAAGCTTAACAATATCCGTCAGTATAATGTAATTCTCTGTATAGTAATTCTCCTGTTAGCGATTACATAGTAAATCATGAGGAAAAAACCAAGAAAAAACCTGATAATACTATCCCATGGTAAGTATTTGTACTTACATTTAGTTAACTCTCAATAACAACACCACACTCTGGTTTGATATATATATATATATATATATATATATATATATATATATATATATATATATATATATATATATTATTATGATTGTTTATTTTGACTTTAATCTTAGTATTGAGCCAATAAAAAAATATAACTTATTTGTTATCAAAAGTAAAATAATCCTTATATTACCTGTGTTCGATGGATTCAAAGATTTTCTAGTTGTCTTTTATCGGGATAGAGAAGAAGGATAAGAATAAAAATATATTATATTACAAAAATTTACGTTTCTTTATTTTATATGAACGAATAAAACAATTATTAAATTCTGTCGTTATATTATCAATCAGCATACAAGAAAATAAATCAAATTTTTATAATAAGAAGATTTTAAATCTACATACATTTATATTACGTGAAAACCAATTTTACTTAAATTTTTCTTTACTTGAAACAAGAAACAACAAAACTTTAAACTTTTGATTAGCCTAACAAAACCTCAGTTCTTAAATTTGAATGCTAATGACCATGATGTCAAACTGATCGTTCACAGATATAAAATTCAATTGTACAAAACACTTACAGCTTATTTTCTTATTGAGTTGTATGTTGGAACATACCCACAAAAATCCAGTCTCCTCACGATGTGATCTCTCCTTTTTGGCACCTAGGCTCCTTCCTAACGTCTCTGCAAACCTGCTGCACTAACCAAAAACACCTGATGCACTTCTCCAAAAACTCAACTACTTATTAATGACACAAGGACCTCCTTTTGTCAACTTGATGCCGTAAAACTACTTTCACAGATCTTCACAAAATGCCAACGGTAAATACAAGGACCTCTTTCAATCTACTTGCTATCTCCTTCTGCAAAACTATTCAATTCTTTTTCACAATGCCGGTATCCAACTCACGAACCACACCCTATCTTGAGACAAACGACTGTTTCCTTAGATGACCAAATTATAACTGACTTCTCCGGTCCTCATGATTGGCTCACAAATTCCCATTTAAAAACGACCGTCCAATCAAAAGCTCAAATTGTGTTTACCATGATTTTGGAAAAGCCTAATTTCGGTTTCAGAGAAAAACTAAATAGCTTACTTTAAAATTGGTTTTGTCAATACACAATTTATACATACTTCAAAAGATTAGAATATGGTCATTTAATACTCGACTATACAAACAATGAAAAGATTAACTTACAGGTAAAATGTCTTCTAATTCTAAACAAAGGTTTTTTGATAATTTTGTTTGAAACGGAAAAAGGTCGTTTGCCAAACAAATTTCTATTCTTATTTACACTAAATCTTATCTTAAATTACTATATACATTTTGTTTATAATGATATCTTAAAATTTTATTCCGATGGATCTTTTTATTTATTTTTTTCTTTGGTTGGGAAAGAAAAAGTATGACAAATCCCCGTCTTTGCATATGATAAAAATTACTGAATTATGCAGGGATTTTTCTCTATGGAAAAACAATACCAGTATTTTATTCATAATATTTGTAAACATCGTTGATATTATAAATTCCCCTAATCTTGTCTGATTCTATCCATTGTTTGTGACTGGAGTTGCATTAGTTGTAATATTTTATCTATTCCTAATGGTTCTTTTCTTTCCTCCATTATTGTAGCATTTCCTTCATTATCCGATCCTTCATCAATAATTGTTTCCTCTTCTATCTTATCCTCTTTCCTTTCTTGCGTTTTACTTTGACTCCTTGTGGTCGACATGTTCGTTAGATTATTTATCCCCGCCAAATATGAAGCTTTGAAATTTGTGCAAAGACGAAAACTTTTCCTCTTATCCCAAATGCAATAAATTCAAATAAATGCTATTAATTAAAGCCGCGTCTTTGATTTTTGTCTTTTTACAACCTTTTTCTTTTAGGAGTTGAGACAATTTTTCAGACAATCTTTCTATTCAACCCTCTGTTCATTTCCCCATGCGTGTTTACAAATTTGATATCTATCAAATTTTCTATTTTTGATATAAGATTGATGTTCACTTCATAACATTTAACGATCTTGATGTTTTACCTAAATAAAAATGATCACATTCACAGAGTATTTTATAAATACAATTCTTTGTTCTTTGTTGTTTATAGTTGAAGTTTTTCCGATAATCCTTCTGATAATTTTTAAATCTAGAAAATTTACGAATTGATTCGGTTCTGTTTCTATTGTAAATTCAATATGACTATGGAGTGATTTAATATACGATAAAAATTCATCAAGTTGTCTGTTAGTTCCTGTAAAACATACCAGTACATCGTCTAAATAGTATTTACTTAGAATTTACTAAGTTTAACACATACTAAATTCAGTAATAGCGAGATAAAACTTTTAGAAAAAGGATTTAAATACAACTTGAATCAACATAACAATCAATAAACTGTAGAATATTTAGGTGTAGAATGTGAAGTAGCACTAAACAAAACTGTCAACAATATTGAAAAAAGTATCATTGCAAAATCTATTAGCGATGTGTGTAATAAAACTAAGAAGTCTTGTTACAAAGAGAATCCAACAGCCATTTCAATTAAAAATAAATCAATAGAAAACAAAATAGTGTTTACAAGAGCAGACAAAGGTAACACGACTATTGCTAGAGATGAAATATAATATAAGAACAAAATAATGAATTTTTTGAATAATACAAAATATTATTCAAGGGAAAATAGCAGGTAAACGCAGTCCAGGATGAAGAAAGACTTTATAATTAAAGAACTTGCAAGATTAATATGGTATTGATACAAACATGCTATTGACATACTAAATGAAGAACAAGAGTAAAATGTTTAAATAATCACAATATTAACACAATAAACAAAGATTCGACGGAAAAATATCAAAAGCAAATTAAACTGGCGTTAGAAAATTCAAAATCAATATTAAATTCAATAGCATACAAATACCTCAATATTATGAACTCACTGCCTTCTAAATTATAATCTTTTATTAAACTACACAAACAAGATCACCCAATAAGACCTGTAGTTTTTTTTATACAGCTCCGTCATATAAACTTAAAAAAACTGTCAGATATTATTTTAGAACACACTAAATTTTCATCAAAATTTACCATAAAAATACAATAGAACTAGTTAATAAAATATAACATTTTTTACAAATTACCTAGCAACCCTAGATCAATTTCACTTGACGTAAAAGTCTTTTTCCTGACTCCTATGCCTCCTTAATAAATTGTTCCAGTAAAAAATCTTTTAGACCATAATAATACAAATCATTACATCTGAAATTTTACATTTCCTTGAAGTTTGTATAAACCAGGACTACTTTGAATTTAATAATACAATATAAATAACGGTGCATTACTTCATTCTACTACTACTACATTCAAGTTGTCAGTTCTGAATTGTTGCGACTACACTGTATGTCCGTTGGCTAAAAGGAAAACAATAATTACGTTGTTCATGTTATTTGATTTTGGTGCGTGTATTGGTTAAAGCTACTGTTTAAGTGATTATTTTTTTGTAAGGGTTAATAACTAGGGGTAAAGTATTAGGTTCTTAGATCAATATTTGACCTATTCGCTAAAAAAATACGAATCGAACATGTCATTTAAGAAATGATGCAGATGTAAGAGCTACAAGTTTGTTAGAGAAAAGAAGTGTGCGTTATGCGGACAATATTTGTTATGTGATAGTGCAGCAATAAGTCCACAGAGCAAGAAACCTGTTAGATTACCAAAATGAGAATATTATTCAAATCTTAAAGTAGTGTTCACGAAGTACAGACTCTTTTTAATTAAATTTTATTTAACTTGATGGAGCTATATTCTTAATACGCAAGTTAGTTTATATGATTCCTAAAAGTACCCTTAGAATGTGTTATTTTTGCACTATTCCATAGCCATTTACACTACTGAATAACTGTTTGGGGTGGCTCTTGTCACGCAGACAGAATTTTCACGTAGACAAAATAGATTAGTGAAGATACTTGCAAGTGCAGATTATAAGAAACACCGTCAAATTTTTATTTTTGGATTTAGATATTATGCCACTACCTTCACACTAACGATGTTAATGTTCAAACGATTTTTCTTCACGAATCCTTTGTCAAGCAGATGTAGATACTTTTGTCTGTTTATGTGTTTCTCGAAAAATAAGGTCCGATGACATAATTTCCAAAAATTTCAGCGCAAACATCCAACGACCATCTTGTTTGACTCTGGTTGAGAATGTGGTGAAAATTAAATGAGTTGAAAATTATGTCTGTTTACAGTAGTATTCTTATGGAAAATAGCTTTATCTCCAAATAAAACGTGTTCGAACAAAAATGCATCAGTATGATTTTGTTCCTGCATCCACCGATATAATTACACTCTTTTTTTTCCTAGTCATCCTCATTAAGCTCTTGATGCAATTAAGTATGATATGGATGCATATTGTTCTTTTTCAAACAATTTCCTACGCTAGACGACTCATTTTAAAAGCATTTGCAATTCGCTTCGTACAAATGTGTGGATTCTCAGTGACACTAAGGATTACATTTAAATCATTTTCTTTTAGCGTTTTGGCCGCGAAGGAGAGACATCCAATGATGTCTCACCTTATTTTTCTTTGGTTTAGTTTTGAAGTAGGTCTTGGGGCCAGGTTTTATCTAATCTTCTTGTAGCTGGACCATTGTTGAATAATTCCCTTACTAGCTCATTTTCATGGTACATACATTCATTTTGTGACATGACATTCAGGACATTCATGTAGAGAAGTGTTTGATTACTTACGTACCACGGTGCATCCACTATCGATCTTAGCACTTTAGACTGAAATCTTTGGATGATATTCAGCGATGTTGGCTTTGCACAGCCCCATAGGTGTAGTCTATAAAACCAGATAGGTTTGAGTATGGCTTTTTATAATTTTGTTTTGGACGTGAAGTTTTGATTTACATCCAAGAATCCAATACATTTGCCGGAGTTTTAAGTCCAGCTGTCTTCTTTTAGTCTGGATATGTTTCTTCCAAGAGAGACGTTGGTCAAGATGGAGACCATGGTATCTAGCGTCCGTTACTGTTGGTATTCTTACATTTTCCATTCTTACAGATATGTTGTGGCGGTTGGTAAATGTTATTTGAGTTGATTTTGTGTTGTTTACTTTTATTCTCCATTTTGTATTTAATCATTGAGTATATTCAGATGATGTTGCAGATTTTGTGAGACTTATATGGGATCTTCCTTTACAGCTAGTATTGCTACGTCAGCAAAGAGAGCGATTTTAGTATTATTAGTCCCTGGTATATCGGCTGTGTAGAGTGATAAAAGCAGCGGCCCTAGATCACTATCCTGTGGGACTCAGGAGTTGATAGGACAAAGGTTGGATTGTTGGTCATTGAATTTTACAGAGAAATATCTATTTAATATGTAGGATTTGAGTAGGAGGAAATAGTTACTGGATAAGGCTATTTTTACTTTGTAAAGCAGACCTCTGTGACAGACTTTGTCAAACGCTTGTGAGATGTCTAGAAATATAGCGTTGCAGTATTTCTGTTCTTCAAGACTTTTTAAAATTTAATTTATCATTCAATCGACTTGTTGGGTAGTAGAGTGATTTTCCCGAGAACCAAACTGATGTTTTAATAGTAATGAGTAGGATAATCGGTTGATAAGATGTAACTTCTACCTCTTTTCCTGGCTTGAGGATCATAATGATTTCAGCAAATTTCTATATTTTTGGAAAGTAGGATAAGCTTAGTATGCGATTAAATATAACTATTAGCAAAGTAATAATCTTGCGAGGAAGTTGTGTTAGTACTTGCGCCGACATTAAATCACAACCTGGAGCCTTTCGTGAATTGAGTTTGTTTATTTATTTCTTGACTTCTATAGAAGAAAACTTTTAATCGGAAGGAACATTTGACATGCTGCGCTAATTAGTTCTTCAATTTCTTCATCAGGGTCTGCTGGCTCTGTTTGAAATATGTCTGTAAGATGTTCAGCAGACGTTCGCATTTTCTTTGTTAAAACAGGCCCATTCGCCATTTAGTTTACGGATGAGAAAGATAGTTTTATATGGTTTCTTAAGCTTCTTAGTCGCCTTCCACAACGTCTGGTCATTTGCTGTAAGGTTTGTAATGTATTGTTTAAAGGTTTTGTTGTTTGCGGCTTTAATGGCTATTCTAAATTGCCTACGTAGTCTATTGAATACACGTATCTATGTTGTTTCTAGATTTTGCCAGGTTCTCCTCGTACGACGTTTTTCAGTAATGAGTTGGCGAATGTGCAGGGGAACATTTGTAGTATATGCTAGTTTGCATGCAGTTTGTAACACTTTCCGTGCTACAATAATATACACAAGGCCAGAATCGCTCGTTGTCGAAGAGAATAGGGCGGGGTTATAGAAACTATATCGTATTTTAAATTCAAGCACAATTAGATAATATGAAATTATTATTTATTATTGGACGCCACCCCTGGTTTATCCTCGAAGGGGAAGAGCAAAAAAAAATTAAGATTTATTGAAAGTTTACAAGAAAACTATTCTTTATTATTTCTTAGTAATGAACAAAAAGAAAACATTAAAAGTTACGTCATCCCAAAGGGAATCCAAAATATTATTTTATGTTAACATTATCATAAACAAAAAATCTTTGTATCGTATTAAATTAAGAATTGGTTATAAAGAAAATGAATGTATATATATATTAACCCCAAATTTCGAAATTTGTTTACATTGAAAATAATATAGTTATTTATCAACTAGGAACAATGAAGAAAATAAACCTTTAAATTAAATTAGAACACTTCACTATATTTTCATTTTTTTTTTTGAGTTCATAATCATTTCTGTTGTCTTGAAAGTAGGTATATTAAAAATTGGTACAACCTTAATCTGCTCTGTTTCTCTTCTTATTTAATCAGTCACCAAATTGATTCAGCTACGTACTATATCAAATCACCACCATCCTAGATAAGAGGGGTTAGGTATTCCATAAAAAGATACTGCTACTGGGCCATGATCTGGAATAACTCCATAGCAATACTATCTTGCGACGAGTATTAGAAATATAATATCAGCATTATAGCCTCTCCAATAAGGGTCTCTGAATTGAGACCCACTTTGGAAACACGTCTTAACGGTTGGACGGTCTTAACAGCTAAGAGCGAAGCGCTGTCATGGCGCCTGAATCTGGAAATTGGGCGTGAGTGACAAGTTGAAAAATATGCTCATCTACCGGAGATATTTGGGAATTACAGAAGAATCCTTGAGTCGGCTACAGGTAGGTACTTGACAGATAGATGGGGTTAGAAGTTTTATTTAAAAAAAAAATTATTGAAATTTATAATGATTTTCTTTTAAATCTTTTGAAACGGTTACACAGCCCTCCCCACGATTTCAACTGGGTACCAGCGTGGAATCGGACTAGGCATGGTGGCACACCATACTAACCTTTTCAAAAGTGGGAATAGATATACGGAGAGGTAAGACAAACAGAATGGACAAATGTAGCTACAATCTGGACTCACAGAATCCTTCTTTCACAACTCACGTGGGAACAACTCAAAGATTTCAGAACAAAGCGAAACAGAACGCATAGAATATTTATGACTCAACTATAAAAATGTAAACAAAAAAAAATTGCATTCTCACTCTCAAAATGCATAGGGTATTTCACCTATAACCAATATCATGAACAAAGCGGAATAAAACAAAACATATCTACAAATCATTATTTGAGACCAAATGCTCGCATTCAATCGAAACAATATAATTAAGATATTATTATTTGAAATTTCATAAGTAATATAAAGCAAAACATACTAGTGTTGTCACCAAGATACAAAACAGATAATTTACTGCGTAGTCGTTATGAGACCTAACACAATAAAACACAAAAAAAAATAATGTTATCGTTTGATCGGAAGCGTAGAGTCTTTCATCTATGACTTAATCCACGAATAACATAAGAATAATAATACAATCGTATCATTAACGCCATAAGATACAAAATACAAATGTGTCATCGTTTGTTCGGAAGCATAGAGTCTTTCATCTATGACTTAATCCACGAATAACATAAGGTAATAACGCAGCGCGTCATTATAGACACATTTAGAAATACACAAATAAAAGGAAAGAGTTACTAATAGTTCAAAATTGGGTACATTAAAGTTCTACAAAGACAAGCCTTAATAAGTTTACTGGGAAAGGTAGACATCAGAATTTCTGTAAGACACATCTATATTTAGAAACAAAAAAAAAGGCTGATGTTTAGTTATTAGTATGACAACTAGAATTTGTGATAACTAACGTGTATCATCCGCCTATAATAGGGACAACATCGGTAGGTCAACTTCGGGTAGGGTTAACTTCGGGTAGGGTCTAAATAATTCTAGATTACATAACTAAACAAGTATTGGAGAACTAAAAAAAGTTTCCTGACGCGGGAGGCTGTTATTCTAGATTTATTACTGAAATACAATTATGAATGGCTTATCATTCCGACGAGTCAACTAGCGGGAATCCGCTTACTTCATCCCTAGCCTTCCTCAGTGTCTGGCCATTCAGAATAGAGGATGTTAGACAGCAATAATCTTTTCAAACATTATTTTGGGGGGTTTCGGATAGAGAGTCGAAATTCGAAGGTCTGCACACTAAGAGTAAAACTTAGGCAAAATGAACAGATACTATAATGAACTATCATTGGTAACTAGACAGAGGAATCTTGATATCTTTGGTATAGATACAAAAAAATTACTTGGATTTATAAATCCGTAAAATAAGATAAATTGAATTTTGTATCCACTTGAAGACAACTAAAGGTATGTACAATTTATTGTAATATAAACTAACATAAGCATAAAAATATCACATTCTACCAAGGCATTCTAAAAATAAAATGAGATTAAATTTTGCAAACACCCTTAAAATCAATATAGGTTCTTGGTCGGGGTAGCACAAACTCAAGATCTCGATCAATACAAACTAGAGAGAGAATAATACCGAAGTAGAATAAGATAAGATAAAAATAAAATTTATGTCGAAAAGAAATACGACATATATACATATATATATATATATATATATAGACATATTGAACACAATAAATGATCAATATTATAATAATAAAAAGTAAAACAGTTCAACGAACTGGGGTGCGAGCCAAACTGAGTTGCTCTGGAGATCGACGTGCGGAGTCTCCTACACTACTTCCAGAGGCTCGTCTCTTTGCGACAACATCTGAAATACACAAAATTATTAATTGGAATAGGGATAGGTCCACTAATCCACTTGACTATAGCAGGATGCTCCCTGACTAATAGTCAACACCACCGACATAAAACAAGGGTTGTCGAAACAGCTCAAAAAAAAAATTGAAACGTGTCAACTTCCTGAAGGGAAAGAAGCACTAAGGGACAGATTTGCCGAAGCAAAGTGGTATTCAATGTACTAAGTACTAGGGTATCAGTGCTGTACTGACCCCACGCCAAAAAAATTTGGAAAGGAAACGAATCCTCTCCAGGATAAAGTTCGCGTTAGCGCAACTCTTCCTGTACACGGGCCACGGAGGGGTTGAATAGTCGCTGGAGAAGGTAGCAAAGATTAAGTACGCAAAGGCGTAAAGGGAATCAACTAAAAAATTAAAAATTAAGAATGGACTGAACATTTTAGAAGAAAGGCAGGATGGCCAATAGTTCCATAAGAATATCCTCTGGGATTGATCACAGTGGAAAATTTCCAAGCAAGAAGACTGGCAAAAGGACAAAAGAAGAAAATAAATCCAAACCGTTAATACACAATCTTGGAGAAGAAGAAAGAAAAATGGGTATATGGCATACAAGCCACAATCGCTACACAAACAGTTCAGTTTAAAACTGTTGTTTCCAAAAGAAACAAAAAAAAATCGTAAGAGTCTTCCACGAAACAAAACTTACGATAAGACTTAAAATGAACGGAAGAATCATTACAATCTTCCAAAGAAATAGAAAAATATTACAGCCCATCGTCAATAATAAAAAAATCATGATGTTGGGTGTAACACCACGACAATAAAAAAAGTTGAACAGTAAAACATTTTTGACACCTAATTGAATCCAATATGGTCGTCATACAAATCACAAAGAAATGTTTACCATTCTTTAGCAGAGCTCCAACAGAGTCAAAATAATATAAACTTTTAATTCTCAGTGGGTCATTTAACGGTAGTACCAGAACTATTTCAATTGTTAAACAAACGTGGTCTTAACGTCGACATAAAGATAAAAGATAAATTCACAATAGGCGGCAGCGGGTTGTTTCACCTCTGTTTATACAAAGAGTCACAATAGACAACAGCAAACTACTTCAACCTCACTTGTAACATATCATGAACACAAGATAATAAATGAAAGCTTTTGAGCCTTAGCCAAAAGTCTCAAAGCAAAAAGATATATGTGGTCTAATAAACTATTAGAAGACCGCAAAAATGTCAACGACAAAAAAAGAAAGCTGCTGGGTATACCAGTAGTCTGACATCACACAAATAACTCAAGATACAATAATACAGGTCACGTGCCGGTACGTCCTACAGGACATCTCGAGAAAAGAAAAAGGTAAAACCACAAATAACAATAAGTTCCAGTACCAAAAACATACTTCTACTACATCTGACCACACAAAGACATAAAATTAACATAACAGAAGGAGAATAACAATATTTCCGCTCTATATTCTCAACAAAGACGCCTTAGGCAGAGAGAAACGAAGTCATATCATTACTTCCTTATACTTGCAAAACAAAAGAACCACGGACTGTAAAATATTAAAAGCATTTTCCTTTTCAGGAAATAAAATTTTGTTTTCAAAGTACGAAAAAGTTAAACTATGAAAAAATAAATTTTTAAAATAAACAAAAGACAAATTAAAAAGAAAATTTAACAGGTAACAGACTTAAACATATTAAAAACATCCAAGATCAAAGAACTCAACTTCATATCCTCGAAAAAAAATATTTCGCGTAATTATTCTGCACGAAACCAGATAACACATTTTAAAATTAGGTAGGTCGGGACAGCCTGTATATAGATATAATTCCCAGCTGCGAATAAAAACCATGAATCAAGGTTAAGAAATAAAATTCACTTAATTGATTTTTCAAATAACGAACGCTAAAAGCCATTTCGTTTATTTAAAATAAACACATTGAGGAATATAATTATTATGGTTCCTATAAACAAAAAGACTGAACTGCAAAGAAAATGAATTGAGGACTAGAATATAAAATGCTTGAACATATTAGCCGGAATAAATTTAAGGTTTCAATCCATACCAAACACTTATAAAGAAATAAACAAAATTCATTTTTCACTTATGGAATGTTTACCTTAGGCAGACGGAGAATAAACAGACGATTATCTTACCATTCAAAATACGACCATTAAAATGCACACGTAATAAACATTCCAAATACGTATTATGTATTTCACAAAATTAAAAATACGACGAGAATATTTCTACGTAATTTTACGAAGATTAAAAACGAATACATATAAATACTTTGCAAAAAATTCTAAAATAGTAGCAGTGTTGATTTAATGAAAAATTGGATAAAACAAATACACAATTTAACCAAAAAAATGGTTCAAAACATACAGACTTAATTAACCACATATACAGGGGGGTACAAAACAACTAATAATATTGAAAAAAAACTCTGAAGATACAGGAATATTCAAAAGCCCCACACGCTGGGCGACATTTTGTAACGAAGGTACAAATGGAGCAAATCTAATACATGCCCCACGTTGGGGGGCGCCATTTTGTAACACTTTCCGTGCTACAATAATATACACAAGGCCAGAATCGCTCGTTGTCGAAGAGAATAGGGCGGGGTTATAGAAACTATATCGTATTTTAAATTCAAGCACAATTAGATAATATGAAATTATTATTTATTATTGGACGCCACCCCTGGTTTATCCTCGAAGGGGAAGAGCAAAAAAAAATTAAGATTTATTGAAAGTTTACAAGAAAACTATTCTTTATTATTTCTTAGTAATGAACAAAAAGAAAACATTAAAAGTTACGTCATCCCAAAGGGATTCCAAAATATTATTTTATGTTAACATTATCATAAACAAAAAATCTTTGTATCGTATTAAATTAAGAATTGGTTATAAAGAAAATGAATGTATATATATATTAACCCCAAATTTCGAAATTTGTTTACATTGAAAATAATATAGTTATTTATCAACTAGGAACAATGAAGAAAATAAACCTTTAAATTAAATTAGAACACTTCACTATATTTTCATTTTTTTTTGAGTTCATAATCATTTCTGTTGTCTTGAAAGTAGGTATAATAAAAATTGGTACAACCTTAATCTGCTCTGTTTCTTTTCTTATTTAATCAGTCACCAAATTGATTCAGCTACGTACTATATCAAATCACCACCATCCTAGATAAGAGGGGTTAGGTATTCCATAAAAAGATACTGCTACTGGGCCATGATCTGGAATAACTCCATAGCAATACTATCTTGCGACGAGTATTAGAAATATAATATCAGCATTATAGCCTCTCCAATAAGGGTCTCTGAATTGAGACCCACTTTGGAAACACGTCTTAACGGTTGGACGGTCTTAACAGCTAAGAGCGAAGCGCTGTCATGGCGCCTGAATCTGGAAATTGGGCGTGAGTGACAAGTTGAAAAATATGCTCATCTACCGGAGATATTTGGGAATTACAGAAGAATCCTTGAGTCGGCTACAGGTAGGTACTTGACAGATAGATGGGGTTAGAAGTTTTATTTAAAAAAAAAATTATTGAAATTTATAATGATTTTCTTTTAAATCTTTTGAAACGGTTACAAGTTCGTGGTGTAGATTGCCATGCAGCTTTTTGCTTAAATATTGTGAAGTATTGAGATGCTGTACCTATGCCATGTGTAGATTTGATCCACAGATTAAGATTAGTGTTTTCTTCTAGGTAGGATTGAAAATCTGCCAGTTGGTGTTTTTTGACGTATTTTCTTCATTTAGAATAGTTTTTGTTTGATTAGATTTCTCGTAATTTACGCGTCCTGTCCATCATCCAGCTGATGATTTCTCGAAAAAAGCAAAAGATATCATGCACTAGAATGAACGAAGAAGGGAGAAACTACAGGTATTGGTGAATTTTAATTACTTATAGTTTGTGCAGTGCATTATCGCTTGCCCATTATTACATTGAAGGTTTTTCGGTTGCCCTTTAACATACGGAAAATCAGAGTCAACCAAAATAAATAATGCTGGATATTTATGTTATATAACTCTTCTATCCGTTGTCTTTTTGTATGTTACTAAAATTGGTATTTAAAGCACTCTAGCCTGAAAGATATCTCTGTCTAACTATGGATCTTAGCACTTTAGACTGAAATATTTGGATGATATTCAGCGACGTTGGCTTTGCACAGCCCCATAGGTGTAGTCCATAGAACCAGATAGGTTTGAGTATGGCTTTTTATAAAAGAATTTTGTTTTGGAGGTTAAGTTTTGATTTACGTCCAAGAATCCAATACATTTGCCGGAATTTTAAGTCCAGCTGTCTTCTTTTACTCTGGATATGTTTCTTCCAAAAGAGACGTTGGTCAAGATGGAGACCATGGTATCTAGCGTCCGTTACTGTTGGTATTCTTTCATTTTCCATTCTTACAGATATGTTGTGGCGATTGGTAAATGTTATTTGAGTTGATTTTGTTTTGCTTACTTTTGTATCCATTTTGTATACAATCATTGAGTATGTTCAAATGATGTTGCAAGTTTTGTGAGACTTGTATGGGATCTTTCTTTACAGCTAGTATTGCTACGTCAGCAAAGAAAGCGATTTTAGTATTATTAGTCCCTAGTATATCGGCTGTGTAGAGTGAGAAAAGCAGCGGCCCTATGTTATATAACTCTTCTATCAGTTGTCTTTTTGTATGTTACTAAAGTTGGTATTTAAAGCACTCTAGCCTGAAAGATATCTCTGTCTAAGTCCTTACTTGCAATTTAAGTTAAGTGGGTTGTCGCTCTAACTTAACTGGTTAGTTTAATATTTATATTTAAACATTCCTATATTTAATACTGTAACTAATAGTATAGGTAGGGTAAACGTATCGTGTCTAAATGGAACAATCAATCCAAAGTTCTATATTACTAATTTAAAGCTATAATATTGTAGTAATATAAAATTGTGCTTACCTGCAGTGCTTTTTTTCGTTAACATAAGTTGCTACGACCTGCTAAATGTAAACGTTAAGGTACAAACCCTAACACCAATGTAGTTGTCTCGATAAAATTAATGACCGCTGTGAATGACTGGATTTCACCAGGACATAAATGTAATTGGGGCAATAAACATGAAGATAGTCTAATGCCTGAGTTAATTTAACTGCCCACATAATCCACGTCCATGTAAAGGAGCTGGTCCTACTAATACTGAAACTTAAATAATTCTTAACATCACTGATGGATTTTATACCAGTCTGTATGTTTCCCATATGGGCCCAATTAAGTTGGCACCATACGGAAAATCTTTTTTAAAATTAGTTTTATGAAAAAGTTACGAGTGATCTAAATCCTGAAATACAATCTCGCTCTCTCTTAGCAACTCCGGCTTTTCATTAGCTAATTTCTTTGTAGGGTAAAAAAAACAAGGCGGAGTTGCAATTTATATAAAAGAAAATCTTATGTATTCTTCTCTTAATCTAAATGAATATAATACAGAGCAAAGTTCAGAGATTTGTGCAATTTATGTACCTTCTATAAAAACCAATATTTTAACTATATACAGATCATGTAAGGGTGACGTTTGTTTTTGGTGAATTTTAAGAATGCCATAACGTCCTTGCTTAGTAAAGCAGACAAACTAATTATACTTGGCGGTTTTAATATAAATTTTAAAATTGAATTTGACCCTTCTTTTGATATTAAAAATCTATTAATATCTTTTGGTCTAAAAGTAGCTATAAACGAATATACAGTCCAGTAGTTGCGTCGGTATTATGACAAATTTTTCTGAAAATATCTACAGAGTGGGCGTACTTGAACCTTGTTTTTCTGACGATCGAGCTTAATTTTCATTTATGACTCTGAGCATAAAGTTGTTAACACTAATCAAACACTTCAACGGTTTATTACTTCTTCTGGTTTACATAAGCTTAAACGCGCGCTAAATAGTACAAAGATGGACTTTTCTATGATACCAATAATGATCTTGATTTTTTGACAGTCTTTCTAAGAAACTTATGTTAACAATGTAATATTAAAGCTTTTTCCACTAAAAAAAGTATGACAAACTGCAGGAAAAACACCCGTGTAATGGTTTAATAACGAATTAAGGTCTTACAGATCTAATCTTTGTCTTATTAAATACATTGCAGATGCCAGAAGGATCCCGATTTTGTTCAAAGTATATAAACAACAAAAATTTGAATGTAATCAGCAATTACAAAATGCTAAAAAGTCAGCTTACTGTAATTTTATTACTAATTCCAATAATAAACCTACAGACTACTGGAAAATAGTAAATTTTGAAAAAAACAATACAAGATCCATTTCGGTACAACCTGATCTATCTGCAGACGAAATAAATCAATTTTTATTACAATTGCAGAGAATATAATTACATCTCTTTTCACTATTAATATTGATCTTCTCTTTAATTATAGAAATTATTCTTCTTCTAGCAAGTCCTTTTTTTTCGTCCCGTTGTGGAAGAAGAGGTCTCTCAAATAATAAAGTCTCTTAATAATTCCAATTGTAGGGACTTTCACGAAATTAATGGCAAGATTTTAAAATAAGCTTACCAAATAGTTTTCACTTTTCACTTATCTTATTAATTTAATTCTATCAACTGCAGTATTTCCGGAAGTACTGAAATACTCAAAAGTACTACCTACTAGATGTTATTCTTAACAGCATCAAAAATAACTGGAACAGCATTTCTCCGCCTACCAAGATCAGTTTAGATGTTTCCATAAGAATTTTAACATTCGTATTTGACTCTAACATCTTTTTGTTTAATCGTAATTTTTTTAAACAAATCTTTAACACTCTAATGGGCAGCAAAATATCCCCCATACTATGTAACTTTGTTTTGGATGAACTTATAACTTGTAAAGAAAAGATACCATTTCACATACCTTTTATTAAGCGATATGTAGATGATTTGATTTTATCGGTCCCTGAAACAAAGTAACTGATGTTTTAAACACCTTTAACGCCCAATGTGAACACCTAAAGTTTACGGTTGAGAGGGAGGCTGATAGTATGATTCCTTTTTTGTATATGCTCATCCATCGTGGCAGTGATGGCATGTTAAGGACGGAGTGGTATCGTAAGCCTTGTTTTAGTAACCGTTTCATAAATTTTCATTCTCAACATCCATCTAAGATGAAAACAAATTTGGTTTTGGTCTTAAAAACTAGGGTTACCAACGTGTCGCACATCGAGTTCAGGGACAAGGGACTAAAAAAGTTGAGATCTATACTACTAGAGAACTCCTATCTCATAGGGCTTTTAAATAAACTTATTTTTGGTTCTCATTTTCCTTCACAATTTTCTGACAAACAAAATTTTCGTAATAATCAGGAATACCATCTAAATTAACTTCTGGTTCCTTGCCCTATATTCCAGTTCTGACACCTAAGCTAATTAACATTTTCAAAAATGTTAATGGCTTAAAAATTACAACTAGGAATGTGAAAACGGTATCTAAGTTATACTCAAAAACAAAGGACCCCTTCACGATACAGGAGTCTTCGAATGTTGTTTATTCTATACCGTGTACCAATTGTAATAATGTATACATCGGAGAATTATCTCGTAATTTCCACAGTGGGGTGATCTCACATCGTAGTGACATTAAAACTAATAAAATTCATGCATGTGCACTTACAGAACATGCATTAACTATGAAATATGAGTTTAATCTCGAAGATTCCTGTATTTTGGCAAAAGAAAAAACCGTTCAAAACGTATTTTTTTAAAATCTACTACGTCTTGCATAAATAAAAAGTTTGACATAGCTCATTCGCTTCAGCGAGAATCATTCGTGAAGCTATCGAAATCGAAAAACGGCCAAACAGCTTGAACACGCGCGATGACGCGAAACGATTGCCGGCAACATGGCGACCCCTGCTTTAGCGACCTCCCGCCCACACCGCTCAGGCCACGTCAGTTCAGACCACGTCAGCGCATACCGTTCCCGCGCATACAGCGAGTATAAAAGCAGCCACACAGGGTAAGACCGGTTGTCACTCGACACTGAGGAGGAGGCAGATTGAGACCTCAGTGCCGAGAGACAGTTCTTGCAATATAGAACACAATACTGGTACGTCTCGAGTGAGGGGAGTAGGCAGATTGAGACCCCGAACTCGAACCGAATCGTATCACTCTTGATAATGGCTCCAAAATGGGTGCCGAAACGTCGAGTTTTAAATTCTCAACGCGGTTCTTCCCGAGAACTCAGTAATTTTCATTTATTTTTCTTTCATTTATCTGACCGCGGAAACTTATCCGAACATATTATATACATATATATATATATATATATATATATATATATATATATATATATATATATATATATATATATATATATATATATATATATATATATATATACACTTTACAATACACTTGTATGCATAACAGATTGCATACCAGTAAGACAGGTTTAAAAATTAAAAATCACCCAGTCTCTTGGTTTTTTGAGAAGAAATACAATTCTAAGAATTATACACTCTCTATTCTCTGAGAACACCTAATTATATTTTAATCTTATTGTTTTTTTTTCTGTTCTCTATGTATCAGAGTTAAAACACATCATCAAGAGATGTCATAGAATAAACAAAGCTTTACTATGATCCATGTTACAGCGTCTTGAAAGAGGAATAAAACAATTCCGAAAGCTAGACAAAAAGTCAAAAGAGTGTTTCTTTAATATCCCTGTCAACCTTCTGACTGCAGCCCTAATAAACTGGTTGTTTGTATATATATATATATATATATATATATATATATATATATATATATATATATATATATATATATATATATAATTCTGTTACATTAGTGTTTTAAATGCTCGCAATTTATTCAAAAGTAATTTTCAGAGTTTTTAGCTTAATTTTAAAAGTTTATCACTGGAAAACTGTTTTAATTATTCAGCCAGTTGTGCATTTCATGTAAAAAACAAGAAACAAACTTCTCTTTGGGGAACTGCATTTTATTATCTAAAGCGTTTTGAATGTTCGGGATCTGCATTTATCCAAAAGAGTAATTAAAAAAGCGCATTTAAATAACTACCGAAGTGATTTTAGCACATCAATTATGTATGTAAGTACAAAATATAATGTACAATGAAGAAGCACCCAACAAAAAAATGGAAGTCAATTTAAAACTAAAATTTAATTTTAAACTTTAATATTGAAATTTAAAGAACGTTTTTATGAATAACGCTAATGAACGCTTTTAAGACATATGTGGGGATTATTAGATAACGAATAGATGAAAAAGTACTCGTATTTTTACCTTGCGTTTTTTTAAACAATTATTTATGACCACAATTTAATTTTTTGTCTATAAGTTTTTCCCTTATATTTTACATAAACAATATTTATATCATTGTTTTATATCAAGAATATCTTTATTTTCCTGTTTTTTAAATTAAAATTAATAAATAATTTACGGAGATATTTGCAAAAAAGCAGTTTTTTTGCACTAATTTATGTTTTATTAATTTTTTTATTAACGAACTAAAATGTTATTAATACATTTGAATTTCCCGCACATTTCGAGAAAAAAAAATTTTTTATTTAGAAAAAAAGGAACCGCTGATCACTGAAAATATTTATTATAATAAATAAAGCAATTACTTTTAATAAAAAAAGCAATCTAACCTGCTCTTCCACCGCCACATCAAAGTCTCAAAGTGAAAATATAATGAAAGTGGTGGGGCGGTGGAAGGACTCGACATATATTTTTGTAATTTTGTGCAAATATTTGATTTGTACATGCACAATTTTCTGTAGGCCAGGCATGACTAATTTAAGAAAAAAATTTTTTCGCTCCACCCTACTATGTATGGTTGGACAAACCACCAACATTAAACGAGGACGCCCATCTTCCAGTTCAGCAGAAGAAATAATTGGTATTAAAAAAACAAGAGGAGCAACTCACCAAGTCTTCGAGGAATCGGTGCAAATCTCCAAATTGCACTGGATATTCGCAGACGTGTTGTGAAAAATGTGGATTGAATTTGTGTTTTAATAAGAAAAATAAACGTTTTAAAAAGTTCCATACTGAGGCTTGACAAAAAGGTGATAACCCAATAAATGATGTTGCACATTTATGTTACATTAAATTTTTGAATTTTTTATATATTTTTTTTGTTGAATTTAAAAGTCATGCATTAAAGGGTTAACATAGAAAGAATATGTAATACAAAAATCAAACTGATGTATGTAAAGAGAAATAATTCTAAGAGATAGTCAACAAAAATTCAAACTAACCCTAGAAAACAAACTCTTTTGTATAATAGCATTATGAAACTAATTTTGGTTTATAAAATCGAAATTTACGGTTATATGAGCAAATCCAATATTTCTGTTATACAGAGATGACTTACGTAAAGGACGTCATGATGAAGAGAAGCATCAAGCATATGATATACTAGAAAATCCCAACAACAATCTACCCGATCCACTTCTTGAACCCCATGTCAATCGACGACTCAAGAGACGCTGGTCTTCAAGATTTCATTAGAGACGTAAAGCTCCATATTGTATATTCTGATTGTTAGTAAACGTATTCTTAAAAAAAATTAAACAAAATTTTATTATTTGGCTGTGCGACTCTGTAAAAGAACGCTGAAATAATCTTGGCATTAATTCTACCAGCTTCTTTGTGTAATATCTACCTCCCTTATTCTTTTTTAAATTAAATACTCTTATGACTGTTAGGTTTTGGAATTTGAAGCAAAGTAAACGATTTCGTACGATGATATACCTACGAAATAAAGCAAATAAAGAAAATACCAACTTCTAATCTGTTTCCTTATCTTACTCCCTTCGTTACAAAAAGCAATTAAGACCTTCTCATTGTCGATATAGATACGGCTGTGTTTAATTCGAAAGACGATTGTCAGGCATACGCTGCGAACCAATGCTAAACTCGAATATTAGTTAATGTAACGTCGGCATTGGCGGCATATTTTCGACCTGTTTTAGAAACTAAGGGTAATAGAATTTGCTTTAATTTACTTAATAAATATTTAATTTTAGATGAAGGATATTATCGTAAACATTTTTGGAATTATCATTAAACTGTACTTCAGAATACTGTATAGAATAAAAACGAAGTAATACTAACAAATCAGAGTGATAAACGCATGGGGATTGTTTAAATATGTATATTGGACTTACAAAAAGATCTTTTTTGAACCTTATAATGGAGCACAACATATCATTTGAACACAGTAGTTGCTATTGTTTTCAGGAGCTTACAACGATTGACTATTGATTTATGATCATTTAAACTACCTTATTTTTCTTATGCTATCTCATTTTGGCATCAATTGGTGCCATGTCTAGACTTTTCCTATAATAAATTAATTTAGATCTAGTTACATCATAACTGGTTTTATGACAGTTTTATAGAATTTGCGTGTCAGATTCATTGGAATCTTTGTGTCACACATTCACAGATGACATGAATATCTGTCTCTTCTTTTTAAATATCTGTCTTCGTTAATAGTACAGTCGTCAGAGATTTGACTCTTAAAAATCAAACAAACAAGACCCCATAAAAGATGCAAAAAAGTTTACCACTTTTATTCCCAAGCTTCCTCCTCGTAGGGGGGTAAAATCGCAAAAAAATCGAGTTACCAAAAATCTGTACGGTGTAGACAAAATTGTTCTAGTAGGACTATCTGACGAGCTACTGAATGTCCATATAGGCGATCTTCCTACCTGTTTTTTTGCTTGGGATCGGCTTCTGCAATTGTTTTGCAAATGCCCCATTTTTTAGGACCCTTAAGCTAGCAGGGACAAATGACCGGAATCCAATTTAACCTACGTAATATTTTTTAGCCATTTTTCACTAATTTATTACCACCCTAATAAATATTTCACCACCAAACCACCCTTAATGGGAGCGATTCTGCTGGCTTAAGGGTCAAGCTAGCAGAATTCAGAAAAAAAAACTTTTTGCCGATGGCATATATTTTAACCGTTTTTCACTAATTTATTACCACTCTAATAATTTTTCACCACCAAACCACCCTTAAGGGGAGCTATTTTGCTGGCTTACGGTTAAAACTAGTAGAATTCCAAAAATAATATCTAAGATATACCACAGTGCTCTGCTAGGTTTTTATAAATTTATTACCACACTAGTAATTATTAACCCCTCAACTACTCCTTATGGGAAGTCAATAATTCTGTTTATATTTAAGGTGATAAAAAATCTATTTTTACAATTTTTCACGCTAGCTAAATGCGAAATCTTTTTGGAAATACAAAAGTGCTCTGCTAGATTTTTACTATATTTTTACCAGCCTAGTCATTGTTTTCTTGACTACCATAATTAAAAACATTATGAATTGTTACTCTGTGCTAACTAATATTTATTTTTTAAATCTTTAAATATTGAAAATATGAAAATACTTTATTACAAAAATTATAAATTTTAGAATTTGTATATTTCACAGAATAATTACCATGTAAGAAATATTTAAACTGACATAATTTTATTATGTCTATTACATTAATTACCTAATTGTAAAGGAGAGTCGGGACACCTTGCGCACCTATTGTTAAAAGATTAAAAGATTTGTATTTATTGGGTATATACATAGACCTGAGCGAAGTGTACCGCCAATCAAGGAGTGGGGGCTGCGGCCTTAATCGTATTTTAGATTAATACCGGCCTCTTATTATTTAACTTTGGCAATAAATTGCAAATACATGATAAAAACTCAGTTCTTAACAGATGGGCACAACATTTCAGCGAACATCTAAATATAAACGATATTGAAGGAGAGTACAATATAGAAAATGAACAAAATATACAACGTCAACTACACAGTGAAGACCCAAAAAGAAGAGAAGTGTCAGATGCGATCCTAAAACTCAAAGACAATAAAGCCCCAGGAATCGATGACATCTGTTCGGAAATGTATAAAAAAGGTGGTGATCAACTTTTTGCAGCAATCCATAAACTAATAGTACTTATATGGCAGAATGAACGGGTACCAGAAGAGTGGCTGAAGGGAATAATATGTCCATTGCATAAAAAGGGGGATCAACTGGAGTGTAAGAACTATAGAGGCATTACTCTGTTAGCATCTGCGTATAAGATCTTCGGCAATGTATTATCTGAAAGACTTAAACATTTTACAAAGGATATTGTTGGTCAATATCAATGCGGATTTACTGCTGGAAAGTCAACTACACATCAAATTCAAGCACATAGGCAGATTCTAGAAAAGTCACTAGAATATAACATAGAAATACACCATCTCTTCGTTGACTTCAAAGCAGCCTATGACAGTGTGAAAAGAACTGCATTATATAATGCAATGATAGACTTTGGGATCCCACCTAAGTTAGTTAAGTTGACCCACCTAACAATGCAAAACGTAAGCTCATGCGTTAGAATTGAAGGAGAAAACTCTACGTTCTTTGACATTAATAATGGTCTAAGACAGGGGGACGCGTTGGCGTGTCTGCTCTTTAATATTGCCTTGGAAAAGGCAATCAGACAATTAAACATTAGAATGAATGGAACTATTTTTAATAGATCGACGCAAATTCTCGCATTCGCTGACGATATAGTTATAGTGGGCAGAAGTATGAGAGACATGGTGCAGTGTTTTACAAGGCTTGCGGACGCAGCAAGTGAATTAGGACTTGTGGTAAACGAGGAAAAAACCAAATATATGTTGGTTTCTAAAAACCCTCGAAATATCCAAGAAATAATTCAAATTAACAACCATACCTTTGAGCAAGTCAAAGAATTTACATATCTTGGATCGCTAGTAAACGCAACAAACACGACAAGCGACGAAATAAAAAGACGCATAGTAATAGCAAACAGAACTGTTCACGGCCTCCGGAGACATTTAAAAAATAAAAATATAAAACGTGCACTAAAGCTTAATATATACAGGACCTTAATAAGACCAGTTTTGATATATGGGGCTGAAACGTGGATCTTATCTCAAAATGATAAAAGACTTCTTGGTATTTTTGAGAGAAAAATTCTTAGAAAGGTTTTTGGGGCCGTAAATGAAAATGGGCTATGGCGTCGAAGATACAACTTTGAACTGTATCAGTTATACACCGATCCAGATATTGTGAAATTCGTTAAAGTGCAGAGACTTAGATGGGCTGGACACATTGCTAGGATGTCAGATCACGAATACACGAAGAGATTAACATTTTCACAACCAGAGGGCACAAGAAGCAGAGGACGACCACGAATGAGATGGATTGATGATGTGGAAGAAGACCTACAGATTCTAGGGGTTAGAAGATGGAGGGAAGTTGCCAGGAATCGACAGGAGTGGCGACTTCTTTGTGAGCAGGCCAAGATCCACAACGGATTGTCGAGCCACTTATGATGATGAATAAATTGCAAATATTAGCGCTTCTGTGTTGTCCCTGAGTATGAGTTATGCTGAGTACAATAGTTTTTAAGTATTCTTTAATAGTAAACACCAGTGCATATTCATCTACGCACGATCGCGTCTATAGTTGATTTTTAATTCTTGAAATGCGAAAACGTGCGTTTTTTTTTATACCGGACGAAAAAGAACGTGTGTTAGGTGAAACATATGAAGATAGCAAAAAATAGTAAAAAGTTGAAGTAAAAGTACAATACAAAGAAATTATTAAAAACACCTTTTATAATTTTGTTTTGTCAGTTCAAAATTCAACCTACCAGAATTATTGGCTTCTTATAGGGGCAAACAATTGTGAAGGTAGTAAATGAATTTGAAAAGATTTGTAGCACACAGTGGTATTTAAAAATCACGTTTTTTTTATTTTAACCTAAGCTACCACGGGTAAGTTGAGAGACGAAACATTAGTAAAAATCGATGAGAATTGTGTGATATTTTTCCGGGAGATTATTAGCACCCTCTCCCCACTTAAGGGGTGCCCGCGACTAAGGGCCGTTTCTATATTGACTTGATCCATTGTGATTATACTAGGGAAAGTTAATTTGGGTGATTTCCCGTTGGCTTCCCAATGATTTTTCTTTCGTGTGAGGTTTACTCCTTGGAAATGGGTATGTGAGATGATTTATTTGTTTTTGGTAGGGATCTTGGGGTTGGGACATGACTTCCCCCGGCACGGGTTGGGGGATAGCCATGGCTCGCGTGGGCAGGGTTGCATACCTGAAGTAGATCAGGTTCATTCAGGTCATTTGCAATTAATGCAAAATATTTTCTTTAGTTCGACATATCTTGTAATCCCCATAACCCAATTTTCGTAAATATCGTGTAAGTAGTTGACGATATATAGATAGTGTAAGCTCATCGTGAAACACCCTGTATAAATTATGTTATCATGTAGAAATTGATATTATGGAGAAAACTGGATTGTCGTACACGTCCTTTGAGTTTCGGTCCAAACCGATGCCATTAGACACGTGTAGCATGTGACAGATACTGTAATTACATCTGTATCTGTATCAGGTTTTAATTTACTAATTGACATAGATGTCTTGATGTTTGTTTGCGTGTGAATTGTTTTGATGATAACAATACGGCTGGAATTAAATGAAATTTATTTTTGTTTTCAAGTTAATTTTTTTTCACTTATAAATGAATCGCTGATGAATTGCCCCAGTCTATCTGTAAAAAAATTATTGCCTTCACGTAGCAATCTTATACAGGTTATTAAAGTTTCTGAAATAAACTATTGAATATGTTAAAAAAAAATAGAGCTAAAAGAAACTACAACGTTGAAGTAGTTTTATTGTTTTATATTTATACCTATGTACTAGGGTGCATTTGGGTGAATTCTGTGCAGTTTTCGTACATATACATCTGCAAAAGTTATTTAAAATTAAATTTCCTATCGAAGGAATCATCCATACTCATGGGCGACTATAATGCTCATTGTACTATGTGGGGATCCAGTCGTACATTTGAAAGATGTAAAATTTTTGAAAATATTTTATATGTATCTGGTTTTGTCTGTTAAATACGTCCTCACATACTTTAACTTTTTATCCAATACTCTCTCTACTATAAATCGTAGCATCTGCGACCCTAAATCAGCACCCTTTTTTCCTGGACCACTTGCGATGATATGCACGACAGTTATCATTTTCCGATTATAATCTCTTCATACTCTAATCAGAATTATCCTATCCGTAATTAATAGAATTTTAAATTTGCTGCTGACTGGCCAAGATATACAATTGAAACGGAAAACATCCTCTCTACTCAAACTTTTGATTCAGATACAAACATTGCCCTTAAACAAATAATCGACTGTGTCACTTTAACGGCTGACAAGTATGTTAGTAAAAAAACATCATCTCTCACCCGCAAAACGACCCCTTAGTAAAATTCAAATCCGCTCTTAACAAATTGGGCCGCAATAATACTTCTGTTAATCTTATACTTCACAAAAAACTGAAAGCAAAAGTCAAAGAAGATATCATAAAACAAACCAAAAAACTTCTTGACAAAATTATCTCTCATCTTTAACAATTCATATCTGGCCAAGTTAGGTCTGGAACAAAATAAAACATATACAGGGTCGCAAATCTAGTAATAAGGTTCCTGATTTTATCATAGACGACAAAGTTATCTGTGAGAGCCAATCGATTTCTAAGTCTTTCGCTCTTCACTTTGAAGAAAAATTTAAAATTGGAAATTCTCATTTTGCGTCCAACTCCTCTTCTGTCCCTTCTCTCATAAATAATTCTATTGACCCTCTTCACATTACACACGTCAATATACCCTCGTCAACCTTATACCCTCTATGAACTAAAATTAGCCTTACCTTCCTGCAAAAGTAATGCAGCAGGCTCTGATAACATCCCATACAGTTTGTTAAAAAACCTCTCCGATGTCTCCCCTTACAACCTACTGGATTTTTATAATCTTATATGAAATTTCCAGCAATTCTCATTGAGATGGTATGATTTTATTATTTCAATATGGCAAAAGGATCAACCTTCCTCATTACCAAAGTCTTATCGTCCTATTTCTCTTACTAACACTACCTGTAAACTTCTTGCGAAAATGATTATTAAAAGACTCCTATGGTTTTTGGACAGGAAATATTTTTTATTTTATACAAAACTTTCTGTAACCCAGATGCTTTAAAGTATCTTTAAATGGAAAGTCCTCTAGAATCTGTATTTAGAGTCACGGAGTACCCCAAGGTTCTGTTATTAGCCCCACCCTTTCTATTCTTGCTATAAATGACATATGCAATAACTTCCTTAATCCCATCCAATACGTTCAATATGCCGATTACCTTAATATCTATTTCAATGGGAAAAACAATAACACTTTCTGCCAACTCTTACATCAGTCGATCTCCTTACAAACAAAAAGCAAGGCCTAGGTTTATCCTTATCACTAAACAAATCTAAAATTATTAAATTTAGCAGAATAGCCACCTCGTCTGCTTCAATAATCTCAATTAACAACAACCCCGTGCCTGTAGTGGATAATTGTAAAATTCTGGGAATGATCTTTGATTCTTGACTAAATTGGAAATATCACATAAATATTTTGTCTTAAGCAACTCAATCTAATAAAATCTCTTTTACACTTTTGTGGGGGTACTGATGAGAATGTACTTCTTGAAATCTATCATCTATCTATTCATGTCTATTAGAATCTATCCAAAATTCTGCTAGGGCTCCATGCCTCCGAGCTATTCGCTCCCGCCTGCAGGAAAGTCTTTAAAATACGAAATTAACGAACCCCCTCTATCCATTAGAAGACAACATCTGCTTCTATCATATGCTACCATTACATCAAGTAATCCTTTCAACTCCATTTACCATCTTACTACTTTTGTACCTGTTCACTCTATTAGCAACCCCTGTCCCACAGTTATTGAGTCATTCCCACAATTACTCGCCCGTATGCCTTCTCAAGTCAGCCCTCCCTGGACCAAACACCTTTTTTATTGAACACCTCCCTTACCATTTACAACAAATATGACACACTCCCTACTCTTATAAAGAGAGGCTTCCTAGAAATACCAGACAAAACACCTTTTGATTTAGTTCTTTACATTGATGATTCCATAAATTCTTACAGAGTAGGATCCGCGATTACTACTTTAAAATATTCTATCAGTTCCTATCGGTTGCTCTTTTTATGTATCATTCACACAAGAGAGCTGTTTGGCATCCTCCAAGCTTTTAAATTCAATTCCACCTTATTTAAAAATGTAGCAATTTACACCGATTCTTTTTCCTCCCTATTATTATTAAAATCAATATTTACTAATCATCTACTAGTTCAGAGTATACACGACATAATATACCAATCTCTTAATGCTTGAGAAACAAAATTCTCACTTATCTAGCTTCCATCGCACATTGGCCTTGTCGGTAACGAAACTGCTGATCGCTATATTAAAGAAGCGGTTACTTCATCAATTAGCCAAACAACGATCAACTAAGCAAAGCTAAGTTTAAAAAGTCTTTAATGCTATGTTTAAAAAGATAATCTTAGAATCTTTTTTACCAATTGGCCAATTCTTACCAACCTCAGTTGTAACGAATCACGGATAATAAAAAGATTATGAATCGGCGATAAAAGATTAAAACATGGTTACTTAATGGTCCTCCGATGAACGTTCAACATGTCAATAG
The DNA here is from genome assembly GCF_040954645.1 of Diabrotica undecimpunctata. Taxonomy (NCBI): domain Eukaryota; kingdom Metazoa; phylum Arthropoda; class Insecta; order Coleoptera; family Chrysomelidae; genus Diabrotica; species Diabrotica undecimpunctata. The sequence goes on from NC_092812.1 coordinate 59,672,531, forward strand.
TGCAATTAACGGACTTCCAACATTACACCAGCCATGCCCGGACAAATAATTTGAAGACATCGTTTGCAGATATTTTAAACTATCCAAGTGAATACACCAATCTTTTTAATAAAATTTTATACCTATTGTGTAAATTCTTAAAATAAATCAACTGTATCATGCCAATGGCTTTATAGTCTAGGCGGGATCTGTTTTGGATTGGACATTTTCCATAGGAAGCTATTTTTTTGCTGGAAACCCTAGGTTTTTACATATAGAGGAAGGCTCAAACTTTCAAACGCTTTTTGTAAAATTTAAATCGGTTCACTAGGAGAGCCTAGAAAATTTTTTTAATTTTTAAAAATTTTTTAGGCTTATAAACAAATTGAATAACTTTACGAGCTTTAAACGTTACAATTTCAAAATTTATACACGTAAAGAACATTAAAAGACGCTTCTTTAAAAAAAAACGCTACATTCGGCTTACCGGTTGCCGAGATATTGAAGGTCAAGGTCAGACCTGAAGATTCTTGTCCTTCCAAAAAAAGAAAAAGACTTTAAAAAAAATTATAGAAGATTGAGTCAAAATAAAGTTTATTTATGAAAAACAAATTTTTTTTCGTTCGCCTTTGTTCTAACAATTTAAATTATTTATTAACAATTTATAAATACATATTTGTTTACTAAAAGTAACAATTTACTTCAATGTATAGATTGCAAGCTCAAAAAAAAATGCATGAAGAAAAAATGCAATTACTTGTTTAACATACAATTGTTTATTGCAAATTTCCCAATTTTGCAATTAAAAACGGTACTTGAAAATATGATATTTGAAATCCTTGTCGTCCGAGACATCGATTCAAAAAAAAAGAGCAAAATTGTTTAACAAGAAGCCGAGATAATGCAATTTTTAGCGCGCGCTATGATTTTGAACTCACCGATTCACATTTCGAGTGAATGTCCCCCACCACCACCTCTCATGCATTCCGAGCGACATTTTACGCGAAAACGGTTTTTTATTTGTCTTTTTTATGGATGTTGCCATAAAGCGCATTACGTAAAACTTTTCATATAAAAAGTACTTGACAAGACGAGGGTATTTGTTTAGAAACGAGCCCTCTATCACTTATAGTTACACGGCAAATATATGCCAACTTTAACCTTCAATATCTCGGCAACCAGTAAGCCGAATGTATTTTTTTTTTTGAAGAAGCGTATTTTAATGTTCTTTAAGTGTATAAATTTTGAAATTGATATATTTAAAGCTCGTAAAGTTATTCAATTTGTTTATAAGCCTAATACAGTGGAACCTCGATTATCCGTCAGGGTATGACGGATAATCGAAAAGACGGTTAACAGAACATTAAAAAAAATAAAAATTTCTAGTATAACTCTCAATTTTTATTTTTATGTTTTATTTGACAATATAAGAGGGATTTATGTTAGTACAGTCTAAGCAATTTGATTTAAAATATTCCGAAATCTTTGTTTGTTTTATTGTTACTTCACATTTTGCAACGGCAAATCTTTGTCAGTTGCAATAGCATCATCAACATCGCCACCTTCAAAGTATGTGTCAGCTTCTGAATCAGTTTCGTCCGCCTTTGTTGCCATTTCAACGATTTCATTATCTGTCAGCAATCGATAGCCGTTTGCGTCCTCATCACAAATTAACCATTCGTTTATGTCATCTTTAGGCAACGAAAACAAAACAGTTGATTCAGCCATAACTTCATTTGTTGCTGTCACATAAGTTACTTCCGAAACATCACCCCAAGCATCCACAGCATTGTCGATTGCGTGTTTTGAATTGTATGCTTTCCAGTATTCTGGCAAAGAATATTCCTCTGCCATAACTAGGTTTTGAATACATTTTTTTCTGTATCTTCTTTTGAATGTTTCAATGACCGATTAATCCATTGGCTGTATCAATGATGTTGTATTCGCAGGCAGAAAAGAGCACGTGATATTCCCTTCCTCACTTCTCAGCATACCGGCTTCAGGATGGGCAGGTGCATTGTCCAAAATGAGAATCGCCTTTGGTGGCAAATTTTTTGCTTGAAAGGATTGTCGAACATCCGGTAAAAAAACCTAAAAAACAATACGTTAGAAAAATAGATAAACAAATTTTGGTTTGCAGTACATACCTTTTTGAACCAGTTAGCGAGTATTTCCTGGGACATCCATGCATTATGTTGTGCGTAGTAGTTAACGGAAAGTGCGTTCATATCTATGCCCTTGAAACAACGTGTTCTTTTTGCTGTACCAATCAATAATAAAGGAAGGCGATGGTTACCACTTACATTTAAACACATCATTGCTGTGACTCGTTGCTTTTGCGTTTTAAATCCGGGTGCATATTTTTCAGACAGTGCAGCGAGTGTTTTCGTCGTCAATTCTTTGTAGTTTAAACCAGTTTCATCCGCATTGAACACTTGATCGCGTGTCAAACCATATTCATCGATTATAACTTGAAACTTTCTTTTTAATTTGTCAACGACTTCAATACTTCTGAGCTGCGATCAATTTGTCACCTTCGATTTTCAGTTCCCGTATACCGTGGCGATTTTTGAACTTTTCCAACCAACCGCTGCTTCATTTGAATGAAGGATCGCCATTCAATTTCATGTTGAAAAACAACGCTTTTTCGGCAACAATTGATCTAGACAAAGGAACACCTTCGCTTCTTTTTTGAACGAACCACAAATACAGAGCTGTATCGAGTGATTCATTTGTGGCCTTTTTCATTGTCTTACGATATTTCACCCGGCCATCCAACGATTCCATTTGCGAAGCATACTTTTCAATTCAGCATTTTTCTTTAAATCATTGATTGTTGTTCTCGGAATATCATACTTTTGCTCAATGCGACAGCAGAAACACCTTTCTTTAGTTCTGCAATAATTTCTATTTTTGTTTCACTTGACAAAACAAACGTTTTCGTTTTGACGCTCCAGATGTGGAAGGCTCCAGTTTTCAAAACTTAATTGATCAAACGACTAAGTGACACAATCACTGTTCGAATTTGAATCAAACTGAATTATGGTGACATACAGATATTGACTGTAATAATTATTGTGCTGTAAGTTTTTATTTTCGGCTTGCGATTCTAAAAATGAAACTCTAAAAGCACGGTATCATTTATCATTACCTATTTAAATTAAAATCCAGAGCCCTGAATAAGAACAAAAACTATTAACATAAAAAAATGCGGTGCTGGCATAACTGCACGTGTACATTTCAACGAATTTCTTTTGGCTTATCGCAATGCTCAATAGTCAATATAACTTATGTATGGACCCTGACGGTTAACAGAGGTGACGGTTAATAGAGAGACGGATAATCGAGGTTCCACTGTATATATAAAAAATGTTTAAAACTTTAAAAAAATTTTTAGGCTCTCCTAGTGAACCGATTTGAATTTTACGAAAAGCGTTTGAAAGTTTGAGCCTTCTTTTATGTGTAAAAAAATTTGCAACTATCTGTATATATAAACGAAAATATTAGCAAAAAATTGAGAAATTTTTAATTGTTTTCAGATTTTGTTAAATAAAAAATTTAGCACAGGGTTTGCGACTGGCGCATATCGTGATTATCGATATTGGGCACATCCTGAAGGGATTCCAGCAAAAAAATAGCTTCCTATGGAAAAATGTCCATTATGGTCTGAATTTCTACAGATCCCGCCTAGTCTATTAGTTGTAGAGGCACTTAAGCTCAATAAAAAAAATACAAATCATATGCTAATATTTTTCTTGGCGGGTATTCTCCAGTTAAAGTTAATTTCGTGTGCCATGCCTACAATGCTTGATAATACAAAACTGTTTTTTATTTAAATCGTTTTAGTATTGCCAAATTCAACTCTCCGTAATATAACTTTCCTTTCCGACTACTGTTCGCCTCAGCGACACTATTACACTATTTGAAACACGAAACTAACAACATAATGTAATAAATTTAGCACCGTGGATGATACATGTCACTTTTGATTGACATTTTAATCTAGCAGAAACTAAATCATCTAATTCCCAGTCGCATCTTGTAGCGTCTGTATTTTCTGAATAAATTCCGAATAAAATTAGTTAAATCCGTGTTTATGTAAAATCTGAATAAATGAAGTATACAAACAGAAGTTTTATTGGTTTTCTGCAAACGAAAATTATTTTTTTGGTCGTCGTAAACCATTTAATAAAGCCAGTAACAAAATCCTAGGAATTCTATAATATACAAAGTGTTTCAGAATTTACAAATTTGGAAAATTAATACAGTTTTAGTTTTCTGCTGTTGAATTGGCGAACACGATATTGAACTTCATAATCGCATACTCGTTTATCAATTAATCTGATCCAGAGGGCATCATCTGAGCAGGTATTATGAACTCAGAAGGGAAGATAAAAGCGAATTCTGTGTTGATAAATGTTGCATATTACATGATCACATGTCAATGATGAACATCAACTTAACTCCACTAACTAAAGTTGCATTAAGAGAGTAGTAATATTAGCTGGTTTATTTCACGTTTATTGAAGCAGAATTGAATATGTCTTTGAGTAATATAATAATATAGGTAGATTTGCGATTCGACAAATTTTATTTATTTAAAAAATCTTTTATTTTGTATAATTTAATTTTTCTAATAAACTAATAGGGTAATTTTTTAGGTAAAAGTTTTAAAAGGCCATCTTCAAGCAATATTTGATAAATAAAAACCAGAAATAGCATCAAACTCGTGATTACAGGTCCTATACTTAATATTCCTAATCCTACTTAAATTTCAGTCCTACTCAAATTTTCTACACGTGTTTTATATGTCAATGTTTTCAATCGTGTAGTTTGTCATTTCAAGCTAAAATGGATGTTAGTATAACTAAGTCGGTAATTACCCAAATTAACAGAAGAAAACGCCAAATTTTAACATTGATAAGTGGAGCAGAATATTAGAAAACGTCGCAGATATGCTGGTGATTCGTACGTTTCCTGTAGAAAAGTACCCAAAGAAGTTCGAAGTTGCCCAGATGAAGTAGGTTAAAGTAATCTAAAATAGTTTCATGTTTTAAAACAATATACAGGGTGAGTCATGAGGAACTTTACATACTTCTACCATATGTAGAGTCCCTCAGGGAGCATATCATGTGGCCACTAAAAAATGTCAACTCCTCTTCTTTATTAATTAACAGGGTGATTTGTGTAATTGACCATTTATTTCATTTTACTGTAGTGTTTATACGGCTCATTTGATTTTTTAAATTTTTGCATGATACAGTACTATACTATCAAGCATTCGACTGGTATTAGCTAAACTAAAAAATTCCAGGACTGGCTTTGGAAAAATTAATTTAGGGATTCGTATGAAATATTACACCCTGTATATATATTTTTTTAAATGCAATAAGTGATTTTCAAACTACATAAATAGCCAATGAAAACGACATATGCGACAATGTTGTCGCACTTTTATTAAATTTTTAGTGAACGATCAAATCTTACCAAAAATAGAACAACCATAATGAAGTATCAAATTATAAGGTATTAATTTAAACAAATGTTATAAATTTCAAACATTTTAATTGAAATGATAAACTGAGTCACTGCACAACAAAAAACAGTAACTACTAACAATAACGAAGAACAATTTAAAAAAAAAAACTAAAAATATGTACATAGTTATGATAAACCCATAAATTAGAACTGTAAAAGATACAATAATGGTAACAAAATAAAAATAATTCAAAATAGATTTTCGAAATGGAACCCTGCAGCCTGTACACATTTTTGTTGCCGAATTGTTAATTGACATATTGAATTACGGATACTCTGGGGATCGTTTCTAATAGTATTACAACAATGTATAATTCTATCAATTAATTGTTGTCGGTTATTAATATTCACTGCGTAAACTAGTTGCTTCAATCGTCCCCAAATATGGTAATCAACGGGATTGAAATCAGGGGATCTTGAAGGCCACGAAATAGGACCTGCACGTCCTATCCACCTGTTGAAAATACATCCCTCGGATAGCAACGTTCGCGTTGGCAAGCAAATTCGGCAAAATATTTTGTAGAAAGTTCAAATAGACCTGCCCTGTTAAAGGACCATCAAAAAAGTGAGGACCTACCAATTGGTTATTTATGACACCAATCCACACGTTAACCGAAAACCTTAACTGAGAACGACGTTCTCGAATAGCATGGGGATTTTCTTCTGCCCACACATGTGAATTTCGTGAATTATTTATCCCGTCTCTGGTAAGTTGGGCTTCATCTGTAAATAGTGTCCTCTATAGCGTTGGTCGATTATTGTTAATCCATCTACAAAATTCCAACCTATCGATCTCATCTCCAGCATGTAGTCGCTGAACCATTTGAATGTGATATTGGTATAGATTATTTTTTTGTAAGACTCTACTTACTTTTGATTGAGTAACATTGAGTTCTCGACTTACTTGTCTAGTGCTTATTGTAGGGTTCATAGTAACGGCGTCCATAATGTCATCTTCCTGCGCTTCATCTACATGTCGCTCTGTTGTTCCACTAGGAAAAGTGCCATTTTCTTGCAAATAATTAAAAACTGACCCAAATGTTGGATGACTGGGAGTTCGACGATTAGGAAATCTCCTGCGATATTCTCTACTAGCAGCCCTACCATTCCCATTACAGAATCCATAAACAAATATTATGTCTGCATATTCTGTGGTCGAAAACTGATGTGGCATTTTAAACGAAAGTAACAAAAGCTCTACCAAAACTAACACAATGTACTTAACGTAGATATGACAGAAGAAATATGTATTCTTGTACACATAAATAACAATTGATAATGACAATAATGACAATGGGTATAAAATATCAAGAAACGTCAAACGGTGAACGCCAACCTTCATTTTAAACTTTTTTAGATTTATTTTTATTTAGTACAGTTGATGCAATGTATTATTATTTGACATAAAATTTTAATCATTTACAATCAACAAAAACTAACACATACAAGAGTTTTGACTTTTTAATCAATTTAATTTATTATTTATCGAAAATAATGTCCCAATACGATCTATGAGTAAAAATTTAAAATTGAAAAACAATTGATTCTATCGTAGACATAATACAAAGTGACAGTAAAGATGTTAATTTTCTACGTATTAGATTATGTTGTAGGAGCTCATTTTAATTAAAATGTTTGAAATTTATAACATTTGTTTATATTAATACCTTATAATTTGATACTTCATTATGGTTGTTCTATTTTTGGTAAGATTTGATTGTTCACTAAAAATTTAATAAAAGTGCGACAACATTGTCGCATATGTCGTTTTCATTGGCTATTTATGTAGTTTGAAAATCACTTATTGCATTTTAAAAAAAATTTATACAGGGTGTAATATTTAATACGAATCCCTAAATTAATTTTTCCAAAGCCAGTCCTGGAATTTTTTAGTTTAGCTAATACCAGTCTAATGCTTGATAGTAGTGTACTGTATCATGCAAAAATTTAGAAAATCTAATGAGCCGTATAAACACTACAGTAAAATGAAATAAATGGTCAATTACACAAATCACCCTGTTAATTAATAAAGAAGAGGAGTTGACATTTTTTAGTGGCCACATGATATGCTCCCTGAGGGACTCTACATATGGTAGAAGTATGTAAAGTTCCTCATGACTCACCCTGTATTTCTTTTAGGTTAGTATTTGCAAATCTAAGCAGTCCGCTACGGGGTGTTCTATTGAATTATTGGTGGGTAATCACTCGAAACTATTTTACCGTTTAGAGAACTGAGTTTGATTTATATATTTTTCATATGTTTAATAAACAATTGGATTGATTAATTCTGTATTAATAATTTTTAATAATTAATATGTTTAAATTGACTGGATGTGTTACGCTTTCACATTTAGTCTCCAGTAAGTGAACGTTTTGCGACACTTTTGGACTTGAGCCCAGGGTTGCTTTAACTTGGAGGGTGAAATCCACCTCTTCTCATGGATGAAACAATATACGTTTTTCATTTCAATATACGGAAATGTCCCAAAAAGGAAGGCCATATCAAAGATGAGACTCGAACAAAGAAAAATATGTTATTTTGGAAGATGGTAAATTCATTTCCTTCGAAACAGATCTTATTGCATAGCAGGCTGAGGCTAGTTTCTTACTTAACAAATCGATATGAAGGGACTATTTAAGGTTGCTGTCTTTAAAAACACCAAGAAATTTTACAGAATCAATTATACTGATCTGGCTGTTATTAAGAAGTAAGCTCCTTCTTGCTTGAAGAGCTTCTTTATAGGATAATGCTACTATCTTATCCACGTTAAAAGAGAGTAAATTATTAGATTTATTACCACTCTTATGAAGAGGAACAATAATGGCTGTCTTTAGGCACTCTGAAAAATATATACTAATATATTTTTCAAAGGAGACCAGGACTTCCAACACATTATTTGTGAAATTTAAGAAAATTTTTATGGATAGTCCATCAGTACTACAGGAAGATTTGCTTTAATACTACTGATTTTTTGGATCAGTTCAGATTTATCAACTGGTCTTATAAATATTAAATTCGAGACCTTTTTTGAATTGGGAAGATAGGAAATAGGATCTTGTCGTGGCAAAATAGCTGATGTTATATTTTTACTCACATTAACGAAGTATTCATTTAGATTTTCAGGGTTTGGAAGAGAAAATGTTCGAGCTGTATTAGTTTTATTTCGAAGACCGTTTATTATAGACCAAGGTTTATTATGGAAATACAATGATTATTAGCAAGCAAGTCAAAAATTCTTCCAATATTTGAAGACAAGCAAAGGGTTATCGACTTTGCATTTTTGGTCGATATAGTGTTAGTCATACGTGAATTTCTTGTTTGTTTTAAATAATAAAAAAATTGTTCCCATCTCGTCTCTAAAATTTAGCATCCTTCTAAAAATATTGGCTGTTCATGATGTAGATCAGGGGTGGCCAACCTTTTTAAATCGAGTGCCAATATGAGAACAAAAAAAATTTGGCGTGCCACTAAAATTTTTCGACATACTAACATTAATAATATACGGTACAATATGTATTTCTTATGTAAATTCCACATTTTTCCGTTTAGTCAAGATAGTGGAGGTTTAAAAAATAACGTAATAAGTAAAACATAACAACAAACTTACTTTATTGTTAATAAAAATAAAATAAAAACGTTAAACAAAAAAACTTAAATATTTTCTTATTATCTAAAATTCAAATTATTAAACAGTTACTTATTTAATGTGGTATTTGAACTTGTATTTTTTTAATTAATTCATCTCTATTGGGATTAATTTCGGAACTAGCCAAGAGAATTAGATTTTTTAAATGCATGTCAGTTAATCGTGACCGATATTTTGATTTTATTATGTTCATAATAGAGAACATTTGCTCACAAACGTACGTTGAACCAAATCTACAACAATATCTTAGAGCTAACTCGTGTTAATTAGGGAAATTGTTTGCTGGTACAAATTTCCAAAATTTAATATAATTGGGATCAGTAACAGTTGAAATAATTTCCCTATATTTGGTTTTTAGGATAGTGTGGTTCTGTAAATCAATAATTTCGATCTGTATTTCAGCTGAGTAACAATTGATATCTTGCAGAGAAATAGAAAAAGGATTTATGAAAAGGTCAACATTCATTTTGTCTTTTTGAAAATCTTCAAACCGGGTATTGAATGAACCTAGCAAAATAGATAAAAGGTTTTTAAATTTGTCATAATTTGGAGTTCTACTGACCTTGTTGGCTAATTCCTGCATTAACGTGAAATGTGTCAATCTCTGTTCTCCAAAATCGTTACAAAAAAGCATAAGTTTATTCACAAAAGAAGATATATGACCAACTAGAGTAGGAAAAATACAATTTTTTCCCTGTAATCTTAAATTTAATAAATTTAAATGTCTCATAATATCGATGAGAAAAGCTAAATCCCAAAGCCAATCTTTATCATTAAGTAACGAGCACTCACTGGGTAGTTCATTGTTTTCTTGCAAATATTTTAAGACGCACTCCTTCAAGTTCCAAAACCTTTCGAGTGCATTTCCTTTGGAGAGCTAGCGCACACTGCAATGGAGAAGTAACTCTCCATCTTGCTCCGTTTCTTCCGCGAACAGTTCTCGAAATTGTCGTCGATTCAATGCCCGAGCTCGTATTTTGTTAATGCAGCGTGTTACAGGGTCAACAACAGATGACATGTTTAGGTCCTTGGCACAAAGAGCTTCCTGGTGAATAATACAATGGTACTTAAAAACTTTTCTTCCCAAATAGTTTTCCAGTAATGTAACAAACCCCTTTAGTCTACCAACCATGCAAGGAGCTCCATCTGTACAAACACTATCTAATTTTGACCATTCAACTTTGTTGACTTCGATTACGTTTTTAAGCTGTTGAAAAATGTCCTCTACTGTTGTTGTGACTAGTTGGCGCAAATCCAGAAGCTCTTCGGCATTTTCAAAATTATCATTGGTATAACGGACAAAAATGCTTAACTGCGCATTTTCTGTGTTGTCACAACTTTCATCCAACGCTAAAGAAAAGAATTTGCAGGATTTTAATCCACTTATAATTTGGGAAACAACATCCTGGCCCATATCATCTATACGGCGCATGACTGTATTTCGGATCTTTACATGATCTTTACATGATCTTTACATCTCCCACATTTTTAGCAAATATTGCCAGACTATTTTTAATTATCTCCTCTCCATCAGAGTAGGCTTTTTTCTTCCGGGCTAACAGCAGAGAAAGTTTATATGATGTTTTAACCATAGTTTCCATTTCATCACTTCTCTTCTGAAACAGTGACTGTTGGCTGGCTAGGGTTTTCTTTTTTTTTCAATAAAGTCGGCTCGCAAATGTGAACCAATAGGATATTTGTTGCTGAAGTCCTTATGCAGTTGTTTATAATGTCGTTCCAGGTTAAATTTTTTCGGAACTGCTACAGACAATCCACATATCAAACAAACAGGCTTTGAAGTATTACGATTAGTAAATAAAAATTGTTCTTCCCAAGCAGGTTGAAAATCGCGAATTGCAATATCATCTTCGTATTTTCGTTTTGAAGTCGAAGGCTTACTCGTGGACATATCGAACAAATACTTTTAAAATTTTAAAGAAACAATGCGCGATGACAAAATGTGCACATACAACGGGGCAGTTTAAAATAAACTAAGCAAGGGTAACGCAGTCCTATTGCACATTACGACAGCTAGGATCACGTGCACCAATCGCAGCAATATCCCTCGCCAGAGGATGCAATGATGCCGCATCTATCGTAACTTCCGTAAACCTACCAAGTTTCTTCTTATTATTTTTTGTTTTTCAAGTTTTAATTTTTTTGAAAGTGTTTTAATCCAAAACGCTACGCGTGCCACTGATAGGACTCAATCGTGCCACAGAGTGGCACGCGTGCCGCGGATTGGCCATCCCTGATGTAGATCATATATACCCACCCCGAAGAGCTACTCCACCGAATGCGAAAATCATATAGGATGTTCGTTATTGGTCCATTTCTGATCTCTATCTGTTTAAGAGATTGTATGGGATGCTTCAATATGATAATTATGAGACTACGTTCTGGTTGAATAGGGAAGAAATATGGATGGAAATTGTTGAATAAGCTATTACCCACATAGGGTTGTAAAACCAAAATAAAGATGAATATCTGCCAAAGATATTTCCATTGTCCTCTATTTCTTGCACTTTTTCTGACTTCTCCCCATGCTATTCAATTTTTCTTTCGTTTATTCTTTTCTTTTTTTCCATATAGTTAACGCAAACCAAACAGTATACCAGCTTTATTTTTTAATGTAAATTTTAGGTTTAAAATATAAAATATACAGAGCTGAATAAATAGTCGCAACAACTGTTTTGTATAAATATTCAAGGACCGCGATGCTTGTTATCTCATCAAAACGTACCCTCCGAACTTTAGTTTTTCTTGTTATAAGAGTATTAAAAAGTTTTTCGTGTTAATCTCTAAGAGAGCTTTACGCAAGAGCTTCGACAGGATTACTGTAAGTCTGAAATCTAAAATTCAGTTTCCAATTTTGTAACTGAATAAAAATATATCTAATATATTTATGGAAAGAAAAATAACTTGATTTAACATTTTGTTTTAGAAATGAAATAATAAACTCCATGCATTGGCAGGGTATACAATATATTGCTCATATTAAATTAAACATTGAAGCCAAACTTACACAAGCTGGAAAAGTATCAATCGGTATTCCAATTTTAAAAGTTTGGTTATAAATAATATATTAAAAAGAGTAAGCTCAACATTTTACTTTAGAATTTGTAGACTGTAGTTGCTCGTGATAAATTAAGTATTTAACGCCCTAGAGACAAGAAACTTCACGTTTACCTCGCTGTGATGTAATTTTTTGACGTCCATATGCGCAGATATGAACTTAAGATTTTTTAAATTTGATTTATAGTTGAATTCCTCCTCTTCTGTTATTACTAATATTCGATGTTGCTCCAGGCAATTGAAAGAATTAAAGAAGAATAAATACTTTCTGTATTTTACTTTTTATCCTCTTCTTTTCCACTCATTTCTGTTTACTTTATTGTCCACATTCTTCTTCATTTAAACCTTTCTCTCTTAAGTCCTCTGCCACACAGTCCTTCTATCTTCTCCTCGGCTTTCCTCTACCTCTCCTTCCATCAACTTCAATAGGAAATACGTATACGATAAACAATAAAAAACTCTCAACTATTTTACCATCCGACAAAACAAAAATATCGTTAGAAAATCAAGGACTATACGAGGTTCCATGTGGGAAATCTGACATTTCATACATCGGACAGACCAACCGAAGAATCAATGTTTGACAAGAAGAACATCGAAATCAAGAAAGAAGAAAGAAAATTTCGTCCCTTGACCATCATTTCTCAAATACAGGACATACAATAAACCTGAACCAAACGACGATGCTAGCTAACATTTAAATTAAAAGAAAACGCGAAATCAAAGAATTAATAGAAATAGAGAAAAAATCCCAGCAGTCTAAACCAAAGAGATGATGCTCAAAAGCTTCCAACAACATGGAAAACGGTATTAAAGAAAAAGTCAAAAATACATCAGACCACCCTCCTATTTACACACGGACAGGACCAATCACAATAAGCTTTGCCAAGGGCGTTCGAGAGAAGCATGCCTTGATTGGCTATATAAGTAACCGCATCGACCAGGAGAGTCAATTTACTTTAAGTACCAGGAAGCAGCGTTACTTACTGACTTGACGATGGCAAGTGCCATCTTGCCGAAACGTCGTCAAAATAATGGTTTTCCGTAAAACCAAAGTTGCTCAACGCTGAGACAGACCCGGAAAACCACAGAAAGCATATTATCAATAACGATTCTGAGTGTAAACTCTAAAAGTGATGCTTATCCTGTATATGAAAACGAAGCTTTTGAATAAGATTGTAGAACATTTTTAAATGAAATGCCGAATACTATGTGGAGGACACCTTAACGTTAGGGTAGGTTAGCAACTTACTACCAGTAAACTGATAGGAATATATGGTAAAGAAACAGTTAACAATAATAGTGGGGTAGCAGAAGAAGCTTTAGGAAAACACGATACAAAAACAAACAAACCTTATTAGGGGACAGAAAACTCGAAGAGATGATCAAGAAAAAGAAGAAACTGTATCAAAAAGTATTGCAAAAGGGAGACGGACCAACTAAAATCCAATATAAAGAGTTAAATAGAGAGTTAAAACGAAAAAATAAGGCCTGGGAAAAAAGTGCGAATACACAGACAACCATCTAGGAGGCTCAAAGAGTTCAGAAGTATGGACAATTAATAAAAACAACGTTAGATGGATATAGGTACAATGTAAGAATAAAATGCTATTCCTAACATTGTCCAGTTTCTTCCAGTAAGCTTGGATTTGCAGTTCAACTAATTCGCCATCAAAGATATGTCTATGAGATAATCATCATCATCTGCCTGATCATCATTGGGGTGCAGACGAAGACTCCTTGCTTCAGATTTATAGATGTCTTATTCGTTCTAAAATAGACTACTGCAGTTTCAAATATATGTCAGCTAGCCCATCAGATTTAAAACTTCTTAATTCTGTACACAACACTGCACTCCAAATATGCCTTGGAGCCTTCAGGTTGAGCCCCGCAGAGAGTTTATACCGAGAAGCTAATGAACTTCCCCTCTGGCTACGTCGCCGGCAACTCCTTTTAAAATATTCGTCTCGAATCTCAGCTAATAAAGAAAACCCATCTTATAAATTATTAAGTAATGAACTTTTAAATTTTCCTTCTCCTATTAAACTTTAATCTATGCCACAGTATCTCTCACTACATTTGAATAATATCGATCTTTCAGCCACAACTCCAATATTAATATCACCTAAACCTCCTTGGAATAGATTGATAGCAGATTTTAATCTCTCGTTAACTAATTATGATAAGCACCAGACAAATCCACAATTTCAAAGGCAAACCTTTAAAGAATTAATTGCTAACAACAGATTTTACCAAATTTTATACACAGATGCTTCTAAGAGTCCTATAGCTGTTGGATCTGCTGTAACTTCAAACACAGATTTAATCATATCTTGTAATCTTCCGCTCTTCTGCTGCATACATACTGCTGAATCATTCTCTATTCTCCAAGCTACAAACTTACTATCTCCAAAATATAAAAAAGTAGCAATATGTACAGACTCTTTAGCGTCTATCTATGCTCTCAAAAGTATGTATACGGTGCATCCTTTGGTTCAAGCTATTCAAAACTCTTTCGATAGTTTAATCTCAAAGGGAGTATCCATAGCCATGATCAGGATTCCTTTTCATGTAGGAATCCCAGGTAACGAACCAGCCGACCTCTTTGCAAAACAAGCCTCGCCTTCTAATATGGAGACCAAAAACATACAACTACTTACAGATTTACAGTCGTATTTTAAAAATATCATCCAAATGTCTTGGCAAGATCACTGGAATAAAATCCCTTCCAAGCTTCGTGACATCCATGCCAGCGTTAAAAAGCTTGAGTTTCCTTCCATGACACAAAAAAAACAAAATCTTAATTCGCCGACTTAGAATCGGCCATACAAGACTAACTCATAAACATTTAATGACTTCCCAAGATCCACCTACATGTACACACTGTGGTAATATTCTATATGTTAAACATATTCTCGTAGACTGTCCCCACTTTAACAACGAAAGAAAAAATAATCTTTTAGTCGAAACCTACAAAATATTCTCAGTTCGCTAGTTCCAAAACGTTACTAATTTCCTCTATAAAACCAAGCTTTACCAGGAAATTTAGAAAAAACGTAGTTTAGAATTTGATAATTAATAATTGTACCAATATTTAATGTATTTCTTTATTAATTGTAATGTTACTGTATATTCTTGTAATGTAATGTAATTAAATTGTACCTGCGTCAATGACCTAGGCTGTCGAGACACGTAAAGCTAAATAAAAAAAAACTCTTCATCTAAAAATTTTCGTATTTTTACGGTATCAGAGATATCAGCCATAGTAACACGTTAAATTAAGTAAAAAATCACTTCGATATATTATAATGTAGCCTAAAGTCTAAAGCCTAGAGTCTAAAGAACATAATATGGAAAGAAACATCTTGATCGAGACACACAAACTGAAGTGCATAATATAACAATCAATATACCCCAATATATACCAAAATATTAAAACATTTGATTAGATTTAATTGCAAATTTTAGATATCTCACTATCAATTTAATACAACCCTGGACCCGTTGTCAGTAAAATTGAACGGAGATTGTACCATTCAATTTTGTTTAAAACACTGGAGTCATTCATGCCTTTAATTTGCATTTAAGTGCATTCTTTAATATCGCACAGCCAGATTGAAATCAGTGGTGCCTGTAGATGACATGTCAGCTAATTTTGCTTGAAATTGTGCATGCATTTACATGAATGCCTTGGTTTTATGTCTGAGAGCAACGGAATAAGCACTTTTTTAAATTCAATCCTATTGTAAAACTGAAATAAAGCTGTAGTCAATATCGGGTCTAAGTAATATTTTTTATTTATTTCCAATTAGATTTTAAATCGAATAAATTCAAAGTACTACTACGAGGTGGAATAATATTCTATAGTCCAGTCGGGATCTGTTCAAAAAAGTAAAGTTGGTATAGGAATGTAAGACTTTGATTTTTTTACAAAATTTTTCCGGAAGGTTGCTTATAAGCAGAATTTAAATATGCTACTTCTGAAAAAGTTGTAGAATATTTAAAAAAATGTTATAATAATGAAAATTTAACGTTTATATACCCTATGTTTGAAATTCTATACTGAATTAATCGTAATTCAAACAATAATTTAGTAAGATTTCATACTAGTAGTCACAAATGTGTCATTAGACTAAACACTAAAATAATCAGAACAAAATTGGAGAATACATTTGGATTGGATATACATTTACAACTAGATTAAATATATCAGTTATAATGGATAAAAAATATTTAGGCGTTTTTTTAATTTGTTATTATACTGTTTAATTAATCTCATTAATTAAAATTTGTTTTTCTATAATTATGAAAAAACTTTATACTGAATTTTTATTTTTTTTTCTATAATTTAATTTCCTTTTCAATCTACGTTGGGCCAACTGACATCGGAGGGGGCTCGTATTAATGAGTGTAGTACAAATGTCATCTTACGTAGATTATTGGAGTGCAAAGCTTAGACAGATATGATAAAATATGATATATGTATATATATATATATATATATATATATATATATATATATATATATATATATATGTATATATATATATACGGTGTAAGTAAAAGTATATAAACGGTATAGTAAAATTTAACAGGATATCTAACACAGATATAAAATCATATTTTCAGCGAATAGACAAAGATACCAATCATATTTCCCCTTGGTCTCCCCTCCACATTCTTCATACACGCCCATTAGTGAATACAAGACGATTATTTCCGATCCAGCTTATACCTAAGAAACAGCGGCAAGGTTGCCTTATTACATATTTGAATTAAAACATTGAATTGATTCAAAAAATTGGCGATCAGTGGCGCGGTTATATTGCCATTCATAACTGGATGATGATATTAAAAATGAAACACCAATTGACACAAATACTGGTACAAAATTTCTTAAATCCATAAGAAATTTACAGATTCGCATTTTTATTTGATGAAATTGTAACCTAATTTCCAATAAAACAAGATAATTTTGGCAACATCGCCATTCGCCCGTCCCCTTCAATGGTGAGACAGACTGAACGCTATGCTACGTATTTTAGAGGTAAATTATTCAACTAGTTGATTGTTTCAACAGTAGTTTCAAATTAGCGAGTACATAAACAAACATATTGGCTATTACCGTTTATGTGTGTATGAATTGAAGTGAAAGAAACTAATGAAGGATATATTTATTATAACTTGAAAAATAAATTAAACAATACAAATAGTAAATAGTACTTACATTTACATTACATATTATTATTAACTCGCGAATCGTCTAAATTGACATTTAAAAACAAGTTTTTCCACTTTACTTGTTGTTAACCGTGTTCTTCTTTAATTTAAAATTAAACCAGATTTTGTTCACAAGGAACGAATGTTTCTACAATATTACAATATTTTATGAATATATTGGTTAAGTTAGGATATACATGGCGATAGTTTTTCCACCACTGTAATGGACAGTTCCAATATCTGTACGAGTTTTTTCTGGGTAATATATCATCAGAAAATACACATCGACTTCTTTTATAGCTCTCGATACAGGTGTGCCTCTAGATGAGTCATGTCCAATTAATTCATCAAAAATACACCATGGACTTAAGTCATCTTTATCGGTTTCTTTTTCTTGTACTGGTTGATTTTCAACAGTACAATCTTCTTTTTCCTTAATTATAGAAGTAACCAGCTTCTTCCTCCTCCTCCTAAGTGCCTTCTCTGTTGAGGTGGCGATCAATATGGCAAATTTCTCTCTGTTCTGGGCTTGTTGAATTAGTTAATTTCCTCTTGTGTGGGTCTAATCTCTGATGTTTCGTAGCCAAGATTTTTTCTTTCGTCCTATGTCCCTTTTACCTTCAATCTATCCCTATGGCGCATTATATGTCCTAGATACGACGTCTTTCTAATTTTGATAGTATTGACCAGATGAGGGCGTGTGTTCATTGCTCTCAGTACTTCTGCACTCTCAGTACAGAATAAGCTGGACCAGTTCTGCTGGTCCAGCTTATTCTTAGCATTCGGTGGTACATCCACATTTCAAATGAATTTAATTTGTTGACGTCATACTGTTTTAATGTCCAGGTCTCACAGCCATATAGTAATAGAGACCACACATAATACTTTAGTGTTCTCAATCTTACCAGCTTCTTAACCAGCTTCTTAACTCTTTCTTTTGTTTTTTTTGAGCTTCATTTTTATCAGAAAATCCCTCATCTAAACGTACACATGTATCGAGAGCTATAAAAGAAGTCGACATGTATTTGATGGAAAAACCATCGCCATGTATATCCTAACTTAACCGCTATATTAATAAAATATTGTAATATTGTAGCAACATCTGTTCCTTAATTTGGTTTAATTTTAAATCAAAGAAGAATACGGTTAACAACAGTAAAGTGGAAAAATTTATGTTTTTAAGTATCAATTTAGACGATTCGCGATTTAATGATAATGTGTAATGTAAATGTAAGTACTATTTGTATTGTTTAATTTATTTTTCAAGTTATAATAAATATATATATATATATATATATATATATATATATATATATATATATATATATATATATATATATATATATATATATATATATATCGTTTAATAGTTTCTTTCACTTCATATACATATACACATAAACGATAATAGCCAATATGTTTGTTTATGTACTTACTTATTTGAAACTACTGTTAAACAATCAACTAGTTGAATAATTGAACTAGTTTTTCAACTAGTTACTTGTTTACGAAAAACGGTTCAGTTTCGTTAACGATAAAAACGTCAACGACCCACCTCTAATGTATTCTCGTTACCACGTATTAAAATCAAAGTATCCTTACTTTGACGAAGCGACGTTGCCAAATAATTTTGTATGAAGCTTTTTTATTGTGGCGTCATAATTCAGTTTATTATTTTTATTGAGAATAAGGCACAATGTGACTTTAAAATAAGTTTATTTTGATGTTTAGATTTTCAACTCAGAAATCGTACTTAAAATACGAAACATTAATAAATTTTATTTATATAAAACGATTTCTGAAGTGGAAATCAAAATGTTAAATTACACTTATTGTAAAGTAAAATTGTGGCATATTACCAATAAAAAACAATAATCTGCCATTTAAATCAATTTGCCCAAATTTGATAATCTTATAACATTGTTCAAATGCTAAAAAGACAACAGGTCAAATAAAACCAATATGTTTGGCAACGTTGAACTTCCCCTCTTTTATTATTTCCACTAATGCATTTTCGACGACATAAAGGCCGGACCTAATATACCTCTCTCTTTTTTAAACAGGTGTATCTCACTCCATCTCACGTAAGGTCCATACCGACCATAAACTTTTACCTACACTGTATATATATATATATATATATATATATATATATATATATATATATATATATATATATATATATATATATATATATATATATATATATATATATGTTCGGAAAGATTTCCGCGGTTAGTACAATTAAACTTAGAGCTAAGATTAATATTATTATAAAAATTAATATTAAACTTACCAGTCTTCCGGGTTGAACCGCGTCGATATCCATTTTGCCGAGCTTTCGACATCCTCTCTGATGTCTTCTTCAGGGCTTCCGAGGTCTCAGTCTCCCGAGCCCCCAGACACTACTACACTCACTAGTCACTTCTAGTTCACTCACTAGTTCACTACTACGACTGGGACCAGGGGACGGTTCATTTATACCGTCGATGGTGACGTGGCCTAGGTGGGGGTTAGGGTGGGGATTGGCGCGAGAGTTGGCGCGAACATTTCCGACAGTGGGATTTTGATTCGAAGATGGAGGGGGCGATATTTTGTTTATGAGAGGTCTCCATGTAGAAGGTAACCGTATGGCGTCATCTCTTTTATTAAGGCAATTTGGTCTTTTTTCTATTTCTATGGCTTCTCGGATAATTCTTGGTTTATAAAAGCGGATGGGGGCTATGGTTCTGGAGTTTTCGAAATCAATTTTGTGACCTGTATGAAGATGGTGTTGACCGAGAGCTGAAATTGAATCGGAATTGCGAACAGAAATGGAATGTTCATATCCCCACCCTAACCCCCACCTAGGCCACGTCACCATCGACGGTATAAATGAACCGTCCCCTGGTCCCAGTCGTAGTAGTGAACTAGTGAGTGAACTAGAAGTGACTAGTGAGTGTAGTAGTGTCTGGGGGCTCGGGAGACTGAGACCTCGGAAGCCCTGAAGAAGATATCAGAGAGGATGTCGAAAGCTCGGCAAAATGGATATCGACGCGGTTCAACCCGGAAGACTGGTAAGTTTAATATTAATTTTTATAATAATATTAATCTTAGCTCTAAGTTTAATTGTACTAACCGCGGAAATCTTTCCGAACATTTTATTCGCCTCTACGGGGAGGAATTTTACCAGCTCACTAAATCATATAGTAACCTACTACTACGTAAAAATCGTCTTCTTTGTGATTTAACTTTCCTTAAAGCCTGCCGAGACCATAAAGTCATTCCCAAATTTCTGAAACTTAAACACCACACGTCTTCTTCTTCTATCTCCCAAATTCTTAGGAAAACCAGTTTTGCTCTTCTCCGTGAAGCTATTCATTCCACGAGACGAAAACTAGATGTCACAAATAGAAATATTTTCAATATCTGGTCTTCTATTCATTCTTTCAATGTACATCCTATATTATGGGACAGCTTCGACCGTATCAATACACAATCAGCCCTAAACACTTTCGAATCTAAGAGTGAAACTCAGAAGCGCAAATTATTGCATCTCATTTCCGAACAAATTCCAAAAACCTCAACGCTGGAACCCACTACAGTGGTTCATAACTTTTCTGATACCCCTATTTCTGCCATTGCCACTCAAGCTTTAGCAAAAGGTTTCAATTACTCTGTTACTCCAAGTCACATTCCAATTGAGACAATCATCTGTCAAACTGAAGAAGCCATCTCCAGTTTATCTTCCGAAGATGCTGAAATAACCAGACAAGACATCTCTAGAGTTCTTAGAAACTCAAAGCCTCCTGCTCAGAACATTAGCCAATCCGAGAAAAAAGCCCTGAAAGAACTTCGGTCAAATCCAGATCTAGTCATTCTTCCCGCCGATAAAGGAAACGCCACCGTCATCCTAAACACTTCTTCTTACATCAATAAACTTTCAAATCTCGTTAACACTCCAGACTACAAACCAATTCCTAATAATCCAACAACCTATCTGGAGAAAACAACAAAAGCCATTATCAATAAAACCTCTCTTCCTATTGACATCAAAAAATCTCTAATTCCTCGTGAAAAGTCTTCAAGAACACCTCGAATATATGGCCTCCCCAAAATTCACAAACCCGATATTCCTCTACGTCCCATTGTCAGTGCATACAACTGCCCTACACAACCATTGGCCAAGTATTTGGCCAAAACTCTACAACCTTTCGCCGAAAATGCTTCATCCTTCGTCAAAAACTCTTTTCATTTCATCGAACTTCTTAAACAATACCCTATATCACCGTCAGACATTCTAGTAAGTTTCGATATTGTCTCACTTTTTACAAACATTCCTATAGATGAAACTCTAAACATTCTGAAAACTAAGTACAGTATCCAACAAGACCACTTATCTCTCATTAAACATTGTATGTCCAACACCTATTTCATCTTCCAAAATCAATTCTACAGACAAATAAATGGTGCCCCAATGGGCTCCCCTCTATCTCCAGTGATTGCCAATATCTTTATGGAAGACTTCGAGACCCGAGCACTATCCACATCAATGCTCAAACCCACATGTTGGCTACGATATGTTGACGATACATTCGTCATTTGGCCCCATGGCAGGGATGCTTTGGTGTCTTTCCAAACCCATCTGAATGGTATACATCCTAGTATCCAGTTCACGATGGAGGTAGAAACTGATTCATCCCTACCGTTTCTCGATGTTTTCATAAAGAAACACCAATCCCAAGGTTTTCATTACTCTGTCTATCGAAAACCCACACATACCAATCGTTACTTGCATGCCAACTCTCACCACCCACCTTCACAAATTAATTCAGTCATTAATACTCTTGTATCCAGATCAATACGCCTTTCCGATGATGCAAGTAGATCCGCTGAGCTTTCTTGTTTAAAACAAGCCCTCATCCAAAATGGCTACCGCGAAAATCACATCAATAGGAGCATCCACAGACATCAATCTCCCACTCAATCTCAATCCAAAGACTCAGACCCTTATCATACGAAAGCGTTTCTTCCTTACATCAAAGGTGTCACTGACAAAATCGACAAAATTCTTAAACCAAGAGGAATAAAAACAATATTTACCCCCCAACAAAAACTTTCATCTCTTGTTCGATCAATCAAAGACAATATTCCAAACGAACAGCACGGAGTTTATGAAATTCCTTGTGCAGACTGTCCCCGATCCTATATAGGCCAAACAAATCGTAGAATTCAAAATAGGATTTATGAACATTCCATTTCTGTTCGCAATTCCGATTCAATTTCAGCTCTCGGTCAACACCATCTTCATACAGGTCACAAAATTGATTTCGAAAACTCCAGAACCATAGCCCCCATCCGCTTTTATAAACCAAGAATTATCCGAGAAGCCATAGAAATAGAAAAAAGACCAAATTGCCTTAATAAAAGAGATGACGCCATACGGTTACCTTCTACATGGAGACCTCTCATAAACAAAATATCGCCCCCTCCATCTTCGAATCAAAATCCCACTGTCGGAAATGTTCGCGCCAACTCTCGCGCCAATCCCCACCCTAACCCCCACCTAGGCCACGTCACCATCGACGGTATAAATGAACCGTCCCCTGGTCCCAGTCGTAGTAGTGAACTAGTGAGTGAACTAGAAGTGACTAGTGAGTGTAGTAGTGTCTGGGGGCTCGGGAGACTGAGACCTCGGAAGCCCTGAAGAAGACATCAGAGAGGATGTCGAAAGCTCGGCAAAATGGATATCGACGCGGTTCAACCCGGAAGACTGGTAAGTTTAATATTAATTTTTATAATAATATTAATCTTAGCTCTAAGTTTAATATATATATATATATACATATATTATATATTTATGATTTTATAGAAAAAAGCAACTTTTTTCATTCATTTCAATATAGTTTTAACAGACGACTTTTTAAAAAATACTTGCTCTTTAAAATATTTTCTAAATTAAAACATGTTTATAAACAAAAATGTTATTGCAAATTAAACCCAAAAGTAAGCATGTTTTTCAATTGTTTACAATTATTAAAATAAACAATAATTTAAATTTTAAAAACATTTGAATCACATTTCATAATGTGAGTTTTTGTGTAGTTACTACAGATGCAAAAGATGGGCTAAATCGGTCAGATAGTTGTTAAACAATTATATTTGTTTATCCCGTTTGAGAGAACAAAGGTCATTTTCATATGCCTGTAAACGTGCTTTGTCAATACTTAGAATGTTTTTTTTGGTTGATTCTCTTTATAAGGTCTCAAATTTTCATGTTTTTTAAAAACTATAATAATTTTTATTGTTTACTTATAAATAATTGATGCAGAATGTAGTACCATTAACATTATATTGGCAATATCCCTAACGTATGTGGCGCAGTATATATTTATAGTTAAAAAAATGTTGAACATTTTCAGTATTTTTGCCGACATTTGTGTTTGCATAGACTTATATTCAAAACAATATTTTTGTATGTATAATTGTGTACAAATATTTTAATAATTAGACAGATTTAGAAGTTTATAACCGAATATAAAGTTTAAAGTTGCGTTTCCTCGAAATAAACAGGATTATGTTTAGCTTAAAGATTACATTTGTGGGAACACACCGCGTGTGGAAATTTTGAGGAAGCCAATCCCGCTGTTGTTGTTTTTCCATAATTCATTTAAACCTCCTTTTTAACAGATGCACATCAACCTTATTTACCCCAATCCCGTAATGTTTTCATTCACATTATTTATTACAGGCTGCGAAGTGAAAACGGCTGTTGTGACAATAAAAACCGTAATAAAAAAATACTGTTACATTTTACTTGCGAAAAGCATGATTCTCAAATAAAAAACATTAATTAAGTTACAAATTTAGTAATTAATTACTTAAATTTTAATTGAATAATTTAGTTTTAAATTTAAATCATTGCCGACGAGAGAGTTTAATCGCCCAGTGAACAGTCAAAAACAACATTAACAATAACAACATGCAATTAAATACATAGCATAAATAATCGCACATAGAATATATATTCGGAGATGTGAATGCAAACCAAAAGCTAAGATGCTGCGAAATATCCTAAGGTAACATTATATTTACAGTTTTTATAAGAATTTTGCTAATCTCGACAGTTCATTTTTAAACTTTTACGAGAACATTAGTTATAGGTATCAAAAAAGGAAAAAACCTGATGAGACTTTTTGCATTATTGACATCTGGTGCAGCGCTGAGGCCACGACCTGTTCAATAAAAGGCAAATGAACCTATCCATTAAAATATTTCAAGACTTTTATTACTATTTTTTTTTTAAATTTAATAAATATTTATGAATACTCAGCTGTCTTCTGGACGTTATCTATTATAATATGGTAAATATGTTTGGCAAAATGGATTCTGGCGTATAGAGAAAAGAGGGAACACTGTAAAAATCCTGCGTAGCGAATTATAATTAAATACTGCTTTTAAAATTTATTAAAATAATTGTTAATTATTATTTATAACTAAAAAAATGACGTTTATTTGTTTGCTTATTTTGTTTATTACGTATTGTTATTACCAAATTTATTAAAACCAGTTCTTAGATACCTGTATTCAAGAGTGTCACGAAAAAGGCTTTTGTCTGCTAATTTTTTTGGTCTAATAATAAAATTCAGTGGGTGATCAAATTATTTTGACCATATTTTGGTGTTTAGCAAAGAATAAAACTGCATATAAGCATCTAATGATGTGAATATAATATAAAAATAGAGCAGAAATACGTTCTTTTACAAAATTTTGAAAAAAATTTTTGTTTGACCTTAAATAACAATTATTTTTAATATTTCGTGTGACCTTTAGCTACGATGACAGCTTTGATTCTTCATGACATGCTTTGAATGTTTTCAGGCAGTCTTCTTTTATTTTATTGTCCCTGTGCCAGGTGGAAATTAGTCTCTCAATTTACTGCTGCTTATTTCTTACAATTTCTGTTTCATAAAGAGGCAATTCTCCTCTTTATGATCTCTCATAAATTTTCGATCGGGGTTAGGTCTAAGAAGTTACCTGGACACTTCAGGACTTTAATGTTTTTTTTCCAGGTACGATGTTACTGTTTTTGCCTTATGGCACGGTGCTGAATCGTGCATGAGGTAAAATCTTGTTATTCGCCAAGCCAGTCTTTAATTGTGTAAACTTTTTTTCCCGAACTTCAATGTAATGACATGGGTTCATCATTCTCTTCACAGTGTACAGCCTTCCTGTGCTCTCGCTACTGATCACGACTATACCATGATTTTGAGAGAATGTTTTACTCGCTCCACTATGCAATCCTTTTAATATTTTCACCCACTCGTCTTCGAACGAAGGTGAATGAGGTCCACGAGGACCTCAGAACGAAGTCCTTTAAATGTCCATGAGATCTCCACTGTAGAGTATTGAGAGAAACAAACCTGTGAATAAAAAATAATATATATTTTTTTAGAATAAAGACAGTGGTTACAGGGGCTTAAACATTAGAAGTGATGTAGTTTACCTTATTCCAATTCTCAATTAACCAATTTTGGTGTTTTTTGACTGATTTCCGTCTCTTTTTCATCATTGCGACGATCAACTTTAGTTTTTTTGACAGGACTACATGATTTGAAACCTTGCTCAGCAAGCCTTCTGCGGAGTGTTGTGTCAAAAACTGGCATCCCAACTTTCGTGGTTTCTCTGTTGTTTACGAAGATATTCCTCATGTGTCTCTCGTCATTTTTGGGAACGTTTCTGAGTCAGGGGTTTGTTGGTATACATTTTTTTCTTGATATTGCTCACTGTCGCTTGTGTTACTTGACACTGTTAAGCTATCTAACGTTAGGAAAGCTTTGTATTCCATAAAAGTGTCAAAATCGATATTTTTTGAAAATGTCTTTTGCAAAAGACTTAAAATTAAAACTGATTATTTTTTCTCACTCAAAATCATCACTAATACATTATTAAAATATACTACATAGATAAAACGATATTAATCGTATAAAAAAGAGACAAATTTAATTCTAACCTCCAAGCGCAAATTCACCATATTGTGTATGTTGTGACATAATTTGACATAAATGACAGTTCTAGAGCTGTCAACGTCAAAAAAATTAGCTATTAGTGACAAAACATATTGGCATACCTTAATTTTATAGCAGCATATGATTTTAGTATAAAACTTACTTTAAAAAATACAATAAAACAAATGTGAAAAACTTTTTTGTGACTGATCATAATAATTTGATCACCTACTGTATAAGGATACTAATAAAACCGATAAGGTTACTAATTTGCAACCTATAATCGTGATTTTAGCGGATGACTTAATTTTAATGTAAACTACTTATAAAAAGGAAAATACAGTCAATATTTGATTTCACGTACAGGGCGCTTGCGCATCCGCTTATACGTATTTCGGCCTAATAGGCCTCATCAGAACAGCTTTCGCAATCGCTCTGAATGTGAAATAAAATAAAAATAAAAATAAAAAATAAAAATATGAATAAAAACGTTTATTGCCTTAAAAATATATGTACATGTCAAACTTAAATAAAATTTCAGCCTTCTTTCTTCGGCGTACCGCTTTTGCACCGCCAGCGTTTGTTGCTTCTTCCTCTCGGCTCCTGGATTTTCCTTGGTGGTGTCCGCGTCTGCTTCTGTAGGTACTTGTATCGGCAAACGTACCTACTTCCCTGCATGCCTGGTTTTCTAGACCCTGATCAGGTGGTCGATCTGTCTATGGGTGGATCTAAATATCCTCTGGATCCTGTTCTTCTCGAGGATATCCCTGGTCTTACGTAGTTTTCGTGTGGCCTGGTTGAAGAACCACCTGGTTCTATTCTCGGCCACCTCCCTCAGTGGCGTGTATCCTAGTCTGTTCTTGATTGTCGCGTTGGTAACTCTATCCTCCCATGATGCTCCGTCGATGATTCGGTAGCATGATGTTTCAGTTGATTTTAACTTTTTCCAGTGCGATTCCGCAATGGAGCTCCACACTGGTACAGCATACAGAATCAGTGACCTAACATATGCTTGGTAGAGTTGAATTTTCTTTGCCTTCAAAAGTGGACTGGACCTAAAAATGAAAGGAAGTATTAGTTTTTTAGCTGCATTAGCTATTACCTTTGTTTTTTGTGTATGCACCCGGAAGTTGAGTCTTCTGTCGAGGTGGACTCCTAAGTATTTGACCGTCTTTGATTCCTGAATTCTGTTGCCTCCTACTGAACGTGAAAACAAATCTTTTCTGTCTAAGGAAGCAACTCTAACATGGCTTAGTATAGACGCAATGTAGCGACATCTGATAATAAATATACTCGATATACTCTGTACGAGTACTAGAAACCAATTCGCTAAGAATTTTGCTTAGTTGAGGAGATATATTGTGGAATGCAATTTTTATATTCCCCATTTCTCTCATAACATCTTTATCAACGTCTGTTTTGCCTTGCAATTCTTAGAAGGCACAGATTAAAGCTAAATTCTGAATTTGGTTTCGAAAATTAGTTTACGATTTTAAACTACTTATATTTGCACTGAATTTATTCTGTAAACTAGTTTTTTGTGTATATTTTAGATTTAACAATGAAATGAAGTAGATGTACGTTTCTCTTTTTTAACATAACATTTTTCATAAAAAGTAATTGTAAAATTTGTCAGATAGTCTGTTTAATACGTTTAAATTCTTGTCTGGAAAGTTCGCAATAGAAAAATAAAATTTTAAATAACCAGGTTGCTGCAAAAGATGGACCAGAGAATGAACTTTTTAATTACATTTTGGATACACTGAAAGCTTTTTAAGTTTCTCAGTTTACAGATTTGTTGTTCAGTAGAGGTTTTTATTAGAACATTATTGCACAAACTTTCTACAGCCTCTAAAACTAACTAATTATTCGATGTTTAATGTATACATTAAAAGGTTGTTGCAGTGGTTGGCCGTTAACTTATATGACGACATTAATAATTTTATCTTTAGGTATCACCATACATTTAGATTTATCGACATTTATCTTGTTTATCGCTAGCACTCTACATTTAATGGATAAGCAATGACGTATAATATATTACGTATCATTAAGGATATGTCACTTAATCTTCAATCCATATTCTTCACTTATTTTTACTATATTGGTCTGTAATCTTTTTAAGTCCTTGAGCTTTTTTGCAATCATGAGGGTGAATCATCTTTATTTCTCATATTGGTAATTGGAATTTCATTTAATTTTATACCTTATTAGTACCTTATTATTATTATATTATAAGTTAAATAGTGATCGTAACAGAACAGACCTTGCCAGACTTTCCTTTTAGTTCTTATTTCTTCTTTTGACCTTCTTTGAAATTGTACTGTTGGTTTTTAATTATAATAAAGATTGATAATTTAATGATAATGGTCCCCAATGATAATGATAGAGATGTTAATAATGGTCCCCAATAACCATTTAACTATTCAAGACAGAGTGGTAGAACTGGTGGAGAAATATACGTATTTGAGTCATGAAATAAGAATCAGCAGGAATAACCAAATATGCGAAATCTAAAGACGAATTATTTTAGCGTGGGAACACAAAACAAAGATGCTGTAAATTTGTTAATGTCGATAAGAGGTTAGTGTCATTTTTCAGTCGTTGTTTTATTATATTATTGCTGTTTGATGGTAACATTTTGCTATTGTTTTAATCAAAATGCAATGCTAATCGAGAAGTTTGACTAATGAAGAGTGTGCTCAAATAGTGGTTTTGCACGAAGAAGGTTGGAGTTACATACATTTAGGGGAACGCTTCGGCGTACACCATAAATCGGTCTCACGAATGATGGAACGGTACAGAGAGACCGGTAGTCACTCTAGGCGTCCAGAACAAGGTCGACATCGTATAACAACGTCCATTCAAGACCGTTTTTTATGACTTAGCACATCTTCTCAAGGAAGATAATTTGGTAAATCGTATTCCTGCCAGAGGGCCAGCCTTGACCGTAGCTCATCGCAGAGCGCGTTTAGAATTTGCACGATATCATATCCATTGGTTGGATGCTGATTGGAATGAAGTTCTGTTTACAGATGAAAGCAGATTCTGTCTTTACAATTGTGATAGGCGTATTGTGGGGTGGCGTTTCTTTAACGGGTCGTACAGACTTGGTAGTGCTGAATAACGATACCATCAACGCTCACCGATATATCGTTGACGTTCTTCAAGACCAACTTGCTGTATAAACCTGATGGAAGGTGTAATAAATAAAACAAATACTAGATTGAGTAATTGTATAAGCAACAAGTATATTAACTTTACATGCTAGTAACCTAACCTAACAACTGTGTCTAACCTAATAATCTGTCTTCTCACCTCCTGTCATGACATCTTGTTACCAACATGAATAATATGATTGTTACCTAACTGGGTATCATACACTTGCTTAGTAGTCTACGGAATTTTTCTAATCAACCAAACACTCTGCAGGAACTGGAACAACGTCTTGTCCAAATTTGGAATGAACTGGATCAGAATACTTTAAGACCATTTATTTTAAGTATGAATCATCGATGCCAAGCTGTTATTCGTAGTAGGGGTGGAAATACGTCTTATTAAGCAAAAAAATTAAACAATTTCTATTTTTAGAATTAGAGATTTTGTTGTGAATTGTTTTAAAATTGTGTTAAGTTTATGAATATTTAAGATAGTTAGTGACAACATCACTAAATATGTTTGTTTTACAAAGGAAAGTAATACGAAATAAAATACTTTTCATTTCAGTTAATATTTTCCTGTTATATGGTAAGTTTTAAAGTGGTGTGTTAATTTCTTGGAGCAGTGTATTTATTCTAAGTCGATTTAAATAGAAAACTGCTTGAACTGTATAATCTTTTTTTTAACATAGTTTTTAGTAAATATGATAATTAAATTTACTACAGAATGTTATTAATTTATATTTTATTATTAATTGGATATTTCCTCTGATTTTGAAAGGTGTATAAGAAGTAAACAACGTTTGCTTTGTTAATACGTTAGCAGGTGGCGTTAGGAGCAAATATCATAATTCATATAATTATTTTAATATAATTTAATTTGTTAAAAATATAAATAATAAATGCAGAATAAAACTGCTTTATTCAATTTTAAAAATATTATTTTTGTTTTCAAAATACAGAAAATATAGTATAAAGCTTTGATCTAGCAATACTTAATGTACCATTTATTTATGTCTTTGCTAGCTTTTATGATTTCGTAAAAGTTTCTCCCAACAAACATTAAAAGTGTAAGGGGGAGACATTCCTGCCTTATGCTTTTTCTAATTTTAATACTTCTCACTAAGCAAACTATCAATTTATATTCTTGCAAATTGATTCCAGTAAATTATTGCGGATGTCTTTGTAGTAGCAGCCAACGTTTTGGAGTGTTTCAAATAATTGCAAATGCTTAACTAAAACTTTAACTGGAAAGCTTTAAATGCTTAACTGGAAAGGTAGTGAACTACTACCATGTAGCTAAAAACCCTGACTTCTTAGCAGGTCAGGAACAAAAGTATCTCGAGGTATAGAACGCTACCCCAGAACACACGTCTATGTTGAGTGAGCAGCCTCCACCTCTACTGAGTAAAACGACTGTCTCTAACTTACTCAGCAGCCTCCACCCCTACGGTGCCCCTACTCGATGGAACGACTGTCTAACTGACTGATACTGACTGGGTGATGGAGTGATATGGCCGTTGGGCCAAAACTTTTATACAAGCTCACGCTACGTGGGCGATAATTACCAAGCGATCTGGACTTTGAACAAAGCCCCTCATTTTTTCTTCGACTCTTTGTTAACATACAGTGTATGAAAGATCAGTCTTTTGTCTACAACAATGCATTTAACAACCGTTTATGGTTCTATGGCGTCTACGTTTTTGTACGCGGAAACTTGACTAAACATATGGGAAGAATCAAAACTAACGAAAGGTCTATTAATATTATACCAATGATTATAATACAGTTTCGAAACTGCAATAAAGCTTATGAATCTGTGTCGACTACATTGTTAAATATTGGTTTTTAGAGTATATTTAGAAATTGAATGTCCATTTTACCTATTATTTTTAGTATTTTACCAAAAATACTGTCTCTGATTGGAGTCTGCTTTAGATGACTCGCTCTACTATCTTGCCGACTGCTAATCTGAAGTAAGCTAATCGGCCTGTAATTTTGCGGAATTATTTGGTTCTTTCCTGGATTCGGTATCATGATTAGATGGGGAAACAATAAACAATCTTCACTGTTTTGACATTATTTGTTCTGTCACCTAGCAACTTATTTTTTACTTTTTGATTACCGTTAGTGCCATGTCACATTCAAAATTGCTGTTTATTTTCTCAATTTTTTGTAATTATTTAAAATACAGATCTTCTATTATGTATAGCATGATTTATTAATTTTATTATATATGTATATATGCATTTATTTTATTGCTTACTTTAATAATTTTTTCATTACCATTTCTTTTTATTAATAAATGGTTTACTTTAGATAATTTTATTTTGTCAGCTGTTTGTCAAGCACGATATCCTTCGTCATTTACTCACTGGTTGTGGATACCCCGCGCACCCCATGCCGTCAAAGTAAAGAAGGTTTTTATTATCTTTGTTTCGCGAATTCCTAACTTTGGGAACAAGAAGTTATATTGCCAAACTTTTCACAAGAAACTGACCCTCCGACCGGTTATATAAATAGAGTATTATTAATACTCTCAGGAAATACGCGAAACTTTGGACGAATTATTTGTTGTGTATTTTTATCAACAAGGAAAGTGACGATATAGCGTTTTGCGAATATTGTTGATATTTGCTGATTAAAGGGAGATATTTCTTATGCTATTCAGTCGTTATTGGATCTCTAAGGCTTTTATATTCATAAATAATTAATTACAGTTTCAAGTAAAACAGACAAGAATCCTGGAAAGAGAAATATGCCTGATAAATTACAGACATGGGAGTTAAGAAAAAGTAAAGGCAAAAACAGACTTCAAAAATAAAAAAATTCATTAATTGTGAGCTTAACAAGAACGAAAAGCAAATGCAGAATGCATACGAATAATGAAAAATGAAAAACAGCCAATGTCGACGAAAAGAAAACCAAAAATAGAACTATACATTATACTACTACGAAGAAAACAAATAAGGAAAAGACAATATAGAATTCAAAATTAACAAAATCTTAAATCTAAAGCAATAAACGTAAAAATAGAAAACAAACAAGCTAATATATGTATATATATATATATATATATATATATATATATATATATATATATATATATATATATATATATATGTATATATATATGTGTGTGTGTGGTTCAATTCTAAACCTCTAAAGAATACGAGCAAACCGTATAATTTCCTAAAGGAATAACACAAATCATATGAAATTGTAGAATTTCTTTTATTTTTAATCAAAAAGTATTTTCTTCTGGCTCAGATAATTAACTCTTCACAGACTATAACAACATTTGCTAGGTTATAATAGAACCTACTACCTCGGAAAAATTATATTCTACCTTTCAAAAGAAAACTCTGGACTGCAGTGGAAAAGGAATAAAGAAAATACTCCAACTCTAATTAGGCGGTCCGTGAAAAATGCGGGCAATAATTAGAGCTTGAAAAGAAAAAATTCTACGTATTGTAATATCAAGTATTGATCTTAATATGGGGATTCATTTGTTTTTCCAGCAACTCGTCGTTTCCAATAGTATTTTGGGCAATAGTACACACAATATAAAGAATTGGAAATTTCAAGGATATTATGAACATTAACTTATATATTGAGCCAAGTCAAATAAAATGTTAATACATGTGAAGCGTTTTATAGTTGGTTTCAAAGTGCAAATCAAAGTTTAAGTTTTTCTTTTTAAATATCCCATTTAATTTGCTATCTGTAAAAATTTACAATAGGCAAATTGTTTGTAGCCTTTGAACTTCGTTACTTACTTTAGAGCGTTGAAATTCTTTCTATTTGAAGCCTTATCACTTCTTGGTGGATGTATCTTCATAGAAAGGTTTCTTGCAGTGAATGTTGAATGATGAGGACGCGTTTGGTGAGCAAATACAGCTCCAAAGAAATAAAACAGTTGTGATTTAAGAGTTTATAATGAAACTTTAAGCAAGAAAGGCCCAACGTTGTTGTCCGTTATTGTACAATTTTATAGAGAATATACCAAATACCGATTTGAGAAATGCCCGAATTTTACATTACCTCTACTAGCACAGAGTACTACTCGCCTTGAGTACTAAATTGCTACCGATACTGTGTGCAAATTATTCTAACAGCTTGACGGGCGAAGGCTCCGGGGAAACTTTACCAAGTGACGATTCTACACTGAAAAAATGTGAATATAAATTGAATCTAAAGATTTATACAATATATGTACATAATTAAGTATAATTATATTTTTATTTTTTGTATGTTTTAAAAACTAATATGTTTGTTTCTGAAACACAAATGTTAATGACAGTAACAAAAGATTTAGGAAAGATTTAGACTGTCCAGTGTCAGTTTGATTTTACTTATATACAGTTGGGTTTGGGAAACTTAACTACTACATCTGTTTTACTACTACCCTCTGTTATGTTGTATGGAGTTGAGGCCTGGATAATTACAGAGGCGATAGAGAAAAAACTCATTACCTTTGAAATGTGGTGTTATCGAAGAATGTGGAAAATATCTTGGACACAACACAAATGCGGAAACGCAACGAAGAATGAAAAAAGATAAAGAAATACTCAACACTATAAAGAAAAGAAAAGTGAGCTACTTTGGTCACATACTAAGAAACGAGAAATACGAATTGATGCGGCTGGTCATACAAGGGAAGGTGGAAGGCAAAAGAGGAGCGGGGAGAAGACGCACGTCCTGGCTGAAGAATCTGAGACAATGGAGTGGGAAAACGTCAATAGAACTTTTCAGAACGGCTGGAGATAGAGTCAAATGGGTCATGATGATCGCCAATGTCCTAGGGATAGAACACGTTAAAAAGAAGAACTACTACACAACGCTACACTATAGAACAGTATTAAGGATCGAAAAATTACATGATAGGCAGATCACATGAAAGATGCCTTCTTAATCTTCGCTGAACGGGTCGTCTCATTAGGAGTTAATGCCATGCGTTGGGTTGATTTTCTATACATTCGTCATACTTCGGGGAGAAGTAGAATATTTCTTCTCTGACAGATTTCATTTTAAGATCACGAGAACTAACACTGTTAGTTACGTTCTATGGAGCGTTTACGATAATCCTAAGTACTTTGGACTGGAATCTTTTCAGGATTTCGATATTTGAGTGGGATTATGTCCTCCACAAATTTCGTAAATTAACAATTTGTTGGTGATTGTTAATTGTGATTTACGACCTAAGATCTAGTACAATTTGCTACGTTTTAAGCCCAGTTGCTTTCTCTTAGCAAATATATGTGTTCTCCAAGTTAATCGTCGGTCCAGATGGATTTTCAGATATTTTGTATCTTCTTTTTGTTGCAAGAACTGACCATTTAATGCTACAGTGTTGGACTTAGCTTTTACAGCTTAGGTTTTTAATAATTTTTGGTAAAATATTATAATAGTTATATTTAAGTCAATTTTTATGTGAAGGACGTAATCTATAGCAATTTTTTCGTAAGTAGTGACAGTTTCGCGTATTATGAACGTGAATATCAGACTGTTTTATAAAATGGGCCGTATCTATAAGTTTCAGTCAAAACTTGAAATATCATTTGAGTAGGTGGCCGCATAATTTTGAATTTGATAAAGAAAAGTCGGCAGTGTTCTAGATAACTAACCCCTGCTAAAATCCGGATAGCTTTAGGATCCATAGTTTAGGTGAGAGCGAAATAAAGAAAAATATGTTATTTTTATTGTTTCAAAGCTGACAACCCTTGCTAGTTGGCGAATAACAAATAATGAATTTAATAGCTTTTTCTTTAGTTGTGAGATATGAGCCGACCAGTTCACTCGATTATCTATGGTTATTCGCAATAGTTTAACAGTATATTTGTTATCTGGATCAATTTTGTCTTATCAGAGTTAGGTTTTAGTTTGTTTGCAGCAAACCATGTATTAGATTTAGTAGAAACTTCCTCATAAAACATTTTTAAATCATCATTATTTTTTCCTGATATACAGTATCTCGTATCATCTGGGAATTGTACGAATTTATACGGAGATATGAATTTAGACAAATTGTTTACATAAATAATAAACAAAAGAGGTTCTAAAACCGAACCTTGTGGGACTCCATGTTTTAGGGATAGAAAATCGAAGAGATGACCTTTAGATACTACCGCCTGGTATCTGCCACATAGATAAAAAGTTATAAGCTTAAGAAGGATACCTCTGATTCCGCAGTAATTAAATTTGTGAAGCAAAATGTCATGTGACACGCATTCAAAAGCCTTCGAGAAGTCGCAAAGAGAAATTGGTATGCGATTGCCGCGTTTAAGTCCCTCAATTACCTCGCTCACAAGATTAAATACCGCAATCGTAGTAGAACGAGCACTTCTGAAACCATATTGTGAGTTGCTAAAGTAATTATTTGACTCAAAGTAGGAATAAAATTGTAGTTTGATAACTTTTTCAATCACTTTCATAAAAGTAAAAACAATGCTTATGGGTCTGTAATTGTCAGTTTTTTTCAGGAATCACCTGTTTTGTAGATAGGTAGATCTTTTGAGTATTTTAGTACTTCCGGAAATACTCCAGTTGATAGAATTAAATTAATAAGATGAGTGAAAGGTGTTAAAACTATTTGGTAAGTTTATTTTAAAATTTTGATGTTAATTTCGTGAACGTCCCTACAATTAGAATAACCTACTAAGAGACTTTATTATTTGAGAGACCTCTTCTTCCACAACGGGACGAAAAGAAAAGGACTTGCTCGAAGAAGGATAATTTCTATAATCGAAGAGGACATCGACATTAATAGTGGGAAGAGATGTAATTATATTCTCTGCAATTGTAGTAAAAAATTGATTTATTTCGTCTTGAGGTAGATCAGGTTGTACCGAACTGGATCTTCTATTGTTTCTTTCAAAATTTACTATTTTCCAGCAGTCTCTAAGCATATTATTGGAATTAGTAATAAAATCACAGTAAGCTGACATTTTATCATTTTGTAATTGCCGATTATATTCAAATTTTTGTTTTTTTTATATACTTTGAACAACTCGGTATCTTTAGTGGCATCTGCAATGTGTTTAATACGAGAATGATTAGATCTCTAAGACCTTAATTCATTATTAAACCATTGTACGGGTGTTTTTTAGCAGTTGTTAGTATTAACAACTTTATGATCAGAGTCAATAAATAAATATTGAGCTCGATGGTTAGAAAAACAATGTTCAAATACGCCCACTCAGATGGGTCAGATTAAATTTTAAAATTTATATTAAAATCACCAAGTATGATCAGTTTGTCTGCTTTACTATCAAGGACGTTATGACATTCTTAAAATTCACCAAAAACAAGTCAAAGTTACCCTTACCTGTATCTGTATACAGTTAAAATATTGGTTTTTATTAAAGGTACATAAATTGCACAAAACTCATATATTCATTTAAATTAAGAGAAAAATACATAAGATTTTTTTTACATAAATTGCAACTCCATCTTGTTTCTTTTTTACCCTACAAAAGAAATTAGCTAAAAAGCCGGAGATGCCAATTTGTTTTAAATTTTCTCCACGTTACCAGTTCTTCGAAAAACATATGGCGTCATATAAATTGTGATCTGCAAGAAAAGCATTGATCATTAGGGTGTCCCGTCTTTGCGTAAAAAATTTTTTTTTGAGCTACACTATCGCAAGAGGTATCCAAATTTGCGTAATTTTCCAGAGATTATAAAAAATGTAAAATAAATACAATAGCATGTCACCTTCAGGGCTCTACTAGACTTTAAAGTTTTGTAAGTTTTACGTTTGTACAGACCTAAATCATATACTTCAAATATTACACAAATTAAATTTAAAAGATATTTTATTATTAAAATTAATGAAAAAGGTTCAAAACAACTTAACAAACAAAATAGATCCTATATTTAATGACAAAAACTTAAAAATTTAAACTTATTTTTGTGTCAAAAATTTGGCATTTCTTCCCGAGACTCCAACCTGATTCTGATAAAGCTATCTCTAGAAGTAGCACCAGTTACATTCTGCGAGGTCTCTGTAATCAGTTTAACACATCTTTACACAGATTGTGTGTGGCAGGGAAAAAAATATCCAAGCCTTTATCTTTTACCATGATGTGAAGGTCCTCAGTAGAAATATGCCGAAGAACCGGCGGTGTTGTAACCTGACAATCCTGACATTCGTGCCACATAATAATATCGGTGTAATCTTTAGCAGAGAAGTTAATTTTTGGTGTTTTAAATATTCTGCGTTTATCGCTACTTTCAGTGTCTCTAGCTTTTTTTATTCTTCGCCATGCCAGCTCCCTAATGTGATCTCTATCATCAAACAACATACTCACAAGTAAGTTTTCTGGGTGGGCAAAAAAGGCATTTCTTTCGATAACGGTATCCACAACAGATCTTAGATTTTCGGGTAGAAATCGAGAGTACATAATAAGTTGAAAACTATGCTTCGCTCCATCCTTAAAAGACGCTTTTTGCTTAATTCTGAACCACATCGGAGCATATACTTTAACAACATAGTTTATAAGCAATTGTAAATTTTCTGATGGATTAAGCGTACTTACATAAAGTCTGAGTAGACGATTAGCAGTAGTAAGCCATCTGTAGTGCGCCATTTTTCCAGGTTGACGGTTTGCCAATTCAGGAGTATAGAAACCGGTTAATACTGCTTGACATATTTCATATAGATATTTTTGATCTGTATTTAATTGATTGACCACATTTTTTGGCAAGTCAGGCAAATTACCATTCACAGCACAAAAAGTCACGGTGGGTTTATTTTCATAAGCAATTAACTGTTTTCCAATAGGTCCGGAGTATTCTCTAGGACCCGAAGTAGAACCATCTATGGTCAGGAACAAGTGACGAAACGGTAATTCATTGGCATGAAGCAAACAAACGCACCATTTTAACGGTGTCTCCAAATACTCCTCTAAATATTGAATCACACCACCCTTCCAGCCAATATTAGTTGCAGTTCTATCACATCCAACGCAAATTACATCATCTAAATGCAAACTTTGACCCTCAAAAAAAGTTGTGATCGAAGTAAAAATTCCATTTGCAGTGCCACGACTAGGCGTTGTATGTCCCAAATAAATTGATCCGGGTTCTGATAACAATGAGATGTGTTCTTCCAAAATCTCTTTGCGATGGTAACGATTCCCCATTTTCTCATTTATCAGAGTCTTGTCCTTTCTTCCATCAAGGTAAATGCTATTTACAACAATACCTGCAACATCTTTTGAAGCATCTCTTTGGGCTTTACATACAGCTCTGTGAATTTTGTTTTTATCAATAGCCAGTGTCAGATCTTCGGTAGAAACCAAACCCACGTCAACCAAAATGGCAGAAGCAGCAGCAGCAGCAGATCGCATCGATAAACTGTATCTATCACTTTAGCAACTGTTGGCAACCACAACGTATTTCTATTAAAC
Organism: Diabrotica undecimpunctata; assembly: GCF_040954645.1. Taxonomy (NCBI): domain Eukaryota; kingdom Metazoa; phylum Arthropoda; class Insecta; order Coleoptera; family Chrysomelidae; genus Diabrotica; species Diabrotica undecimpunctata. Next base: position 59,711,548 of record NC_092812.1, read on the forward strand.
GTGGAAATCGACGGTGTCTCTGTTGAGAAAGAGTAAGGCACTGATTCTTTTTCTTCATCACAATTTGCTGATATAGAATCGGTCGTTTGAGTAGCACACAACTTTTTTGTTGCCCTCATTGATTCTTCTGATGTAACCAAAGTTCACAGAATTCTCTAAACTTTAACGGAACGTATAATACGACGCAATATTATACAATCGTACAGTACAATCTCAATTTATTTTAGTTCAGGAGCCGAAAAAATATTATCACAAAAATGACAATTTTTCCAAACTTTGAAGATCGGTAGAACCCCTAAGATATATTTTTATTTTATTTTTAAAAATACTGTGATAATCTATTGGTAATTACATAAATTTTAAGAGGTCTTGCATTAAATAATGTTTTATATTTAGTTCAGGATGCGAAATTAAGTATAGTGAAATATTACCATAAAAATGACAATTTTTCAAAACTTTAAAGTTCGGTAGAATCCTAAAGATATATTGTTATAATTTTTTTTAAATTATTGTGATAATTTACGAGCAATTACCCCAATTTCAAGAGGTCTTGTATTAAACAAAAACAAAAAGCGATTTTTCGGGACACCCTATTGATCATATCGACTTTATTTGAAATACACTGCAACATGAAACATGCTTACCGTACGGAATTAGTTTATTTTGATAAAAGTTTGTAGAAGCTTCTAGGTTTCTTCCTCCGTCATCTTTATTTGTTGAAAATTTCTTTTGTTAAGTTAAAGTTAAATCTTCTAACTGCAGTTTCGTTGGGCCAAATATTAGGACTTCATCAATTTTATCGAAAGGGAAAGATACCTTAGAGTATTTGTCAGTTCTATGCCATTCCACACAGTCAAAAGTAATATCGGGTATCGTCTCACCCAAGAATTTTAGAAGATTATCGGCTTTCATATCAACACCTATACGGGACACATGTACATGACCTGGGATCGTATTTTCGAATTCGTTCGAGCATATTTCGCATACGAAATTAGAAGAAATTCGCTCGAAATCCAGTTTTTTGTATTTTCGAATAGTACGTATACGAATTTTTTCATATAGGGCGACACGAATGGGTATGAACCATTCGAATTTCGATGGTAGTATACGATCAAAGTAATTGTTGTCATTTCAGTTGTCACTGGGCCCGTGTACGTCAGATAAAATTTCAGCTGATAGTTTTTAATCGTTGTTTTAGATTGAACAATACAATAAAATTTACATTAATACCACATTTTTACATTGAACTTTATTTTTAATGGGTGGTTTAAATAATTTTTTAATAGAAAGAAATAGTTAACGCCCTTGCCGAGGCGATAATATTAGCGGAACGAAGAGGCAAGTTTACCGACCCATTCTTAACCCTCTAGAGGAGGACTATTCGGATGTACAATTTAAAAAATTGTACAGATTAACAAGGCCCCTCACAATGGAGTTGAGAGACTTGATAGAGTTGATAGAATGGCTTTTTTTTGTTCGGCCGACACTGAACCACCATATTTCATGCCCTTTTTTACTTCTTGTTTTAGATAACAAATTCACCATAAACTAGGTTAAGTAAAACTGTCAATTATTCTTCATTTTTTATTATTTAAGTTTTGTTTGTTCGAATTTGCAGTGTTGCCGGTGCAAATTCTTTTAGTATACGTATAAAATTTCGAAGGACGTTCAAAAATACAGATTCAAATTCGTATACGAAATTTTTCTTTCGAGTTAACTCGTGTACGAAAAAATTCGATTGAATTCGAAAATACAACCCCTGGTCTAGGAATGGTGTTTATAGGCGACGATTCGTTGTTTCCAATAATCGGTTTGTATTTGTTTTCTTTTTTCGATTGGGTTTGTATTTTCTTTCTGTTTATCACCCATGTATGAATGAGGTCGACTTCGGTGTTTTTGTTTAATGACAATTTAATGGGTTCTTGACTGGTAGACCATGAATTGCTCGGGCCTGCTTTATTTACAGTTTTTTCGCTAGATAACGCAATATGGGTATGGCTGAATTTTTATTATATTTATCTTTCAATAAAGAAATTAAAATAGAACGTGGGTGACATGGATAGATTTAATTTCATTTACTTTAATTCGCCAGGTGCTCAACTCAAAACTTAAAAAAAAACAGTCGAAAGGATGACCGATGAGGTTTTGAATCTAATAAACAAACCGTCCAAATATATAACCTAGTTAATAAGGAGATAATGACTAAAACATGAGATGCAAAAGAAACATAATTCGAAAACAAATGTTTGGGAATTGAACAGTTGCAGGAAAAACATGATGCATTTAATATCTATATAAAAATAGAAGAACTAAATTGCTTGAACTTGCTGAAAAATATCATGAAAGAAATACAACGCCATCGATTCCATAAATTTGGGACAAAATGAAACATTATATCATGAAATAACAGAAAGAGTGGAATGATACCCAGTTAAAAGGGAAAAAAGAAAAAGAAATATCAATATCTATATCACGTCCTAATTAAATTAGTTATATAAATATCAAAGTAAAACCTTCAATATTAAAAACTTTGTTTTAAGGTGTTTGAAAAAGTCTGATAGAAAATGAGATTATTAACTTTTGGTCTTAAGGGTGTTAAAATATATTTCATTTTGTACGTTATTTGTAGCATACAGCACCTTAGGACTTTAATTCCAGTCCGTTCAATTTAAATATAAAATTTAATCAAATTCACCGCCTGATATACTATGATGAATTAATTTAAAAACCGAGACTTTCTCTCCAAATTTAGGCAATAAATATTTTCATTCAAATTATTTTCCTTGGGGGCATTTTAAAGGTATTTTTGGGGTTTCTAACCCATGCATTAAGATTTTTTTATGAATGTGTTTGCTTTTAAAATGAGTGTGTAAATATTACGGGCTAATAAATTACAATTTCGTACCATTTATGCTACTTGAATCCTATATTTAATATGATGATGAGAATCGATTCTTTTTTGATAAGTTCAGAGTTCAGATAAATATATAAAGATATCTTTGCCTTTCTGTAATAAATGGAATGAAAATAAAGAATCCAGGAAATTATACACTTTTTAATGCTAAGTGTGCACAACTTTATTTGTTTAATAAATATTCTTCAATATAATTCTGAAAGCTTAAGTTTGTAGATATAGTACATTTCATGAATTTGCGACTATTTTGGAATAAGATTGATCTGCACCCTTAATTAATTTGTTTTCATTGGCTGAGTTGATATTTACATGGCATTGATAATTTATTATTATGGGTAGCATATTTTTATCTGAAATAAAACGCTGGTTACTTGAAAAGAAGTTTTTTTGCAACTTGGGCTTAAACCGATGTGTATGGCTACTACAACAAGATATTTTTTACATATATGGTTGAGATCCATAAGGGACCTATACCAGAGAAGACTGGACCAGAAGTTAAAGGGTTTCGGTTTCAGAAACGTCAAAGAAACATACGAGCATGTCAAACACAGCATAAAAAAGGCTGCATTAGAAGCTTTGGGAAAACTTGAGAAAAGAAATACCCAACACAAAGTAAAAATAAACAAAGAAACCAAAAAATGTATTGAGGAGAAGAAAATTCTATATATGAAAAGTATGAGCACCTAATCCCCAGAAGACACACAGAAGTACAAAGAGAAAAACAGAGAAGTATAACGAAGAAGGGCAAAAGAAAAGAATGAAGAATGGGAAGAAAAATGTGCACAAATTGAACAATACATAGGAGGAACAAGGAATTCTGAATTCTGGAAAGACTACTATTAAGAACTACTCACAGAAAACCGCCCAGATTTCATAGAGACATACACAGAACAGGAACAACAACAACAAAATCAGAATGAAGAACAGATTGAGATAACATTAATCAAAGTAAAGAATGCCATAAGGATTTTAAGAACAAAAAATCAGGGGGACCAGGAGGAATCGTTAATGAACTAATTAAGTACGGAACGGACAAACTACACAGAATTCTACACGAAATGTTCAGTAACGCTATAAACCTGAACGAAATACCAAAAGAATAGTCCAAAGCATATATAACCTCGATACATAAAAAGGAAGATAAGAAGAAATGCGGGAACTACAGAAACATCAGTGTGATAGCATGTATGGGCAGATTATATGGAAAAATACTGAAAGAAAAATCTATCTCAAATAAAATCGGAGAAGATCAGGTGGGGTTCACGGCAGGAAGATCTCATAGACCACATTTATACACTCCAACAATTAATTGAAAAAAAAAATGGCAAAAAATAGACCAGTACACATGGCATTCATAGATTTAAAAAAGGTATATGACACGGTCCCCAGAAAAGAACTATGGAACACGATGAAGAAAATCGGAATAACTCAGAGGTTAATAGAAGCCGTAAAAAACCTTTACAACAACAACAAGGTAAGAGTTAAAACCGGCAATAAATACTCCAACGAATTTAAGACCACAAAAGGCTTATTGCAGGAATGCTCTACATCTCCGACACTGTTCAAGATATTCCTCGAAGAAATATTAAAACCATGGAAAAGGAAATGTGAATGGATGGGAATACCAATCCGGGACAACTTCTTGTACACATTAAGCTTTGCAGATGACCAAGTGGTAACGGCTCAAGATGAAGTAGATCTGTGCTATATACTCCGAAAATTTGAAAAGGAATACACAAAAAATGGACTGGAAATAAATCTAGAAAAGACCGAATATTTAACAACAGAGCAAAAACCAGTGAGAAACTTGGAAATGGACGATAATAGGAAAATTAACGGCACTGACAAATTTAAATATGTAGGATTCATACTCTCAAAAAATGGAACCACCGAGAAAGAGATAACCAATAGATTAGCACAGACAAGAACATGTATTAAACAAATGAACGGGGTACTGTGGGATAGACAGATTACCAGAAATACAAAGAAGAGAATTTATAACACCTTGGTACGCAGTATAATGACCTATGGAGTAGAGAATTGGGTAATAAATAAACGAAACAGGTCCAAAATCACAGCAACTGAAATGGAGTTTATGAGAAGAAGCTGCAAAATGACAAAAATGGATCGCATCAGAAATGAGGGGATAAAACGAAGATTGGCAGTAGAACAAGACATACTTAGCTACATCGAAGAAAAACGTTTAATTTGGTATGGACATGTGAGAAGAACAGATCATACAAGGTGGATAGCAAAGACTTCAAATTGGAGCCCAATAAAAAGGAGGAAAAGAGGTAGACCCCGAAGATCATGGTGGGATGAAGTGGACGAGGCCATGGAAAGATGAGACCTTATAGATTAAGAATATCAGAACAGAAAGGACTGGAGAAGTTGGCTAAAAGAAGGAAGGCAGCGACAGCTGTAAAAATCCTTGTATAGATAGAGATAGATAGGCTGAGGTGGATTGCCGAAGAAAATTACTTCAGAAGTGATCACGAAAAGAAGTGAAAGGCATATCACTGCCAAGAACTTACATACACTGACCAAAGATATTTTCATAACCAATTTTACAAAACTATAAAAAAATTAAAATAGTAGAAAATATATCAAGCTAATTTTAAAGTATTCAGAGACGTTTGAAGCACCATCCTGTAAAATGCAAGAGGAAAGAACAAGATGAGTGCTAATTACTTTGTGTACAAAAAGTCCTCGAAGAAAAGAGTCCGTGTGTGTAGAAAGGCGTTTTTAGATACATTGAGAATCAAGCCCAGTCGCTTGCTGGGTGTTCTAATAAGAAACTTTAACACCGGTGATCTACCACAAAAAAAGGGGCGGAAATCGGAAGGGGCATTTTATTTTTAGGAAAAAGAGAATCAGTTTTCGCTTTTATCAAATCAAAAAGTTTAATGTACTTGAAAACCACTATTAGTAAATAGAAAGTTACCCAATATATATATATATATATATATATATATATATACAATAGCACTAAAGGCCTTAGAGGCCCACGGCCTGAAAAGTTTGTTCTTTTTTCATTTTCGCTTTTCTTTATGTACTGAGATCTTCTCTGTAATTACTGCATTCTGTTTTGTCTCCTTTTTTGTGTTATGGGCAAATAATTGCTTCCTTCCAGTCTTCTGGTATGCGTTCTTTTATCCATATCTCCTTTATGATCTTGTATATCCAATCATTTAGCAGTTTTCCACCATATTTCATCATCTCTGCTGTTATGTTATCGCTTCCAGGGCATTTGTTGTTTTTCAGATTTTTTATGATTTCCTTGATTTGTTCTTTGCTGAATGAATTATCTTCTATGTCTTCTGTGTTCGATTCTTGCTTCTGCTTCCATACACTCTCTTTGGTTTGACTTATTATTGTCATTTAGTAATTCATCAAAATACTCTTTCCATCTTTCGACTATTTCTGCTTCACCGCTTATATTATTTCCTGTTTTGTATATATATATATATATATATATATATATATATATATATATATATATATTATACTGCAACATAATTGATGCAGTTTATCAGAAGAAATCCCATGGAATTAATCCATAAAGCGATATGTTTAAGGAATTTACCCATTTATAGAATAAAAAGACAAAAAATGACAAAATTTTTACTGTATATAATCACATAGTTGACCATTCCAGTATATACGCTCGATATAGGATCTATATTTACTCGAATTTACATAAAATCCATTAAACTGGTGTTTTATAAAAAAAAAAAAATACTACTGTTTTCTGTGTTCCGGATTACGTTTGTGTAACCTATTTTAATTGCTACCTTTGGAACTTTGTTGGTTCCTGATCAATTTTACTTTTACCTCTAATTACAACCAAAACAAAAAATTGATGAAAACCTCTTTGACCACTGCGATGAATCTAATGCACTTTTGCTAAAAATTGCTCCAAATATTCGAACAATCATTCACCCGTTTCACGATATAACAACTTTACAATTAGATATTTGAATACAAAACAAACTAAAAATTCGGCTAGAACGTTTTTTATATTACCTACGAAATATTGAGTTTGTTCAAAACAAAAAGAAACTGCAGTAATTAATACAACTACTGCGTAAACAAATGAGGTTTTTAAAATGTTTTAAAATAAGTATACCAATACTATTTTTATTGCAAATAAGTTACAATGTAAGTTTAAAATAACTTTATTTTTGAGTTTTTTATTTCCACTTCGGAAATCGTTCTCAAGACAAAACAATAAATCAAACAAATTTTGTTTTTTGTTACTTGGTGAAAATTTCTTCTAATAATTTAATTTTTGGGACGACTTATTGTAAGATGGTTCATTCGATTACATGAAATCAACTTTACCTTGAGAATGCTCGCCAGAAAAAGTCATAGCCTGTGATTTGTCTAAAGACAACCGCATGCAATAATGACAGTAAAATTCTCCTGTTAGTGTTCCATAGTCAATCATAATGAAAAAAACCTCATAATACTATTGCGACATGTGAGTATTTGGTCTTACATTAAATTTACTCTCAATAAACACCAAACTCTGATTTTATATCTATGTTACTTAAAAACATAAACGGTGTATCCTCGATATGTTATTGACTTACTAATAGAGATATTTTCCTTTTATTGATTTCCTTTTTTAATATGGTTAACCAGACACTGCATTCTGGCAAGGAATATGCGATGGAGTTGGTCTAATTTAGCATAATTAGAGCTCTCTTTTTACTATGTGTTTCTTTTAGGACTATACTTAAATCTTTCCATTGAACTCTATGTTCATTTTTATATGCGTGTTTACATATTTGAGATCTATCAAATTCTCTATTTTTAATATACAGTTTATGTTCACTTATTCTAACAATTTCTAAGATTGGTCTCGCTATACTAGTATATTAGAACAAAAAATGAAGTTAACATCAAACAAATAGAAAAGCACTAAGGAAAACTGGACGAGAAAAAAAGACATCTTAAAAACTGTTCAAGAAACAAAATTGAGTGCGTTAAAAGCAAGAAAAAAACAAAGGTGGATGGGAAAAGAAATACTGAGACTTATGGATCAAAAAAGAGAAGTCAGAAATAAAGATAAAAACGAATACAAGAGGATCCACGCAATAATCAGGCAGAAGATAAGACACGCGAAAACCCAATTTCATAGTAAAGAATGTAATGAAATTCAACAACATGAAAAGAAACACGATACATTTCATCTGCACAAGAAATTAAAAGAGGTCGCTGGAAACAAACGGAAACAAGTATCCCAAAGTTTAGAAGACAGAAACGGATACAGAATATTAGACATCAATGAACAGTTAAAAGAATGGGAAAACTACATTTCTAAATTATTTGAAGATGAGAGAGTAGAACACTATATATTGCTATATCAGGTCCATCTATAACAAAAAGTGAGATTACACGTTCAATACAAATGGCAAAAAATGGAAAAGCACTTGGCCCCGATGAAGTAAGTGCTGAAATACTAAAGTTTTTGGGAGAAAATGGAATTAAAGCTCTGTGTAATCTCTTTAAGATAATTTATGACACTGGGATATTACCAGCTGATTGGTTAAAGTCGACATTTGTCACAATACCTAAGAAACATCGTCCAAAGACATGCGGTGATTATCGGACAATAAGTCTGATGAGTCACGTTTTGAAGATCTTCCTGCGAGTAATACACAGCAGAATTTACACGCTGCTAGAGGACAGAATTAGCAATACTGAATTTGGGTTTAGGAGTGGCTTGGGTACAAGAGAAGCCTTGTTTAGTATACAGGTGCTAGTACAGAGATGCAGAGATATAAATCAAAATATGTACATTTGTGCAATCGATTTTGAAAAGGCTTTTGACAAAGTCCGACATAACAAAATGCTAGAAATATTGGAAACAGCTGGATTGGACGATAAAGATCTACGAATAATTACAAATCTATACTGGCATCAAGTGGCAAGAATAAAGGTTGAGCAAGAACTGTCGGATGAAATAAATATAAAAAGAGGAGTGAGACAAGGCTGTATATTGTCGCCTTTACTTTTTAACTTATATTCGGAGGAAATATTTAAGGAAGCCTTAATGGAGACAACCGAAAGTATTATTGTGAATGGGGTAACCGTCAACAATATTAGATATGCCGACGATACCTTAGTGCTTGTTAATTGCGGAGAAGACCTTCAAAATCTAATGAACAAAATAAAACAGACTTGTGATCAGTATGGATTAAAACTCAACGTTAAGAAAACTAAATATATGATAGTTAGCAAACAAAATTATATACAGGATGACGGTATAAAACTCAGAGATGCCACACTGGACAGAGTAGAAAAACTCGTGTATCTCGGCAGTAATATCAATGAGAGCTGGGATCCAACCGCAGAAATTAAAAGCCGAATAGAACAAGCCCGAGTTGCCTTTGTAAAAATGAGAAACGTACTTTGCAGTCACGATTTTAGCATTGACCTTAGAGTTCGAATGACATCTTGCTACATCTTTCCTGTCCTGCTGTATGGAGTGGAAGCGTGGACTTTAACTGAGGCTATCCTTAGACGCTTGACAGCCTTTGAGATGTGGGTATACAGACGACTACTGAAAATAAGCTGGGTCGACAGAGTTAGAAATGAGGAGGTCCTTAGACAGCTGAACCAAACAACACAACTGGTCAATATAATAAAGAAACGCAAGCTGGAATACTTCGGTCACATTATGAGACACCCTGAAAAATATGATCTTTTACATCTGATCGTTCAGGGAAAGATCCAAGGTAATCGTGGTCCTGGTAGAAGAAGAATGTCATGGCTAAAAAATCTAAGACAATGGTATGGAAAATCAACTACATCGTTATTTAGAGCTGCTGTTAATAAAGTCACATGATAAAATATATCTCGATATATATCCAATAATCCTTTTATCGGAAAAACTTAACACGATAGGAAATACATTCAACATTCAAAACAACAAAGTTATGTATTATCTTTAGTTAAAAGCACATGCAGATTATAATTCTGCCTTGTATTAATTTGAGAACTTGAAAATCTTAAATAATTCTTACAGCTACTTATTTGATAAACACCAGCAATACAACGAATTATCTTTTTTGTGACAGGAAAACTTCATTAAATTTGGAAGACATTCCCCAAAATACCACCCCATATCTCAATCAAGACTGTGCGTGGGCATGATACAACATAATCAACTGCTCCTTATTTAGTATATTTCGCAGATTCCGAAACAAGTAGCTTACAAAGTTCATACTCCAAATTAATCCTTCACAGGGTTTCTCCTAGTTGAGGCATTCGTCGGAATATAAACTCAAGAATTTTAAACGAATTTATCCACTTCTTTAATTGGTTTTGTATTAATTTTTACGATATCTCTAACAACTGTTATTCTCCGGTATGCATGCGTTTTTTCTCCATTAAGATATAAGTAATTATTGGAAAATCATTGACGTAAAAAGCATTTTACAGGGACGCTCCGATAAAAACCCGTCATTTTTTGAGAAAAAATTATATTATCTATTTTACTCGCTTTATTTGCCATAATTCTAAGATTATTGATGAAGTTAATGTGTCGATAGCAATTAAAGTAAATTGTATACTCACACTTAATCAAGCCTTTAAGAGCGATGCTGAGAATATTTATGTTCCACTATGCATCAAAAATTTACCCATATAAATTACCATCATTCTTGTACTCATTGCGTCGAGTAATTCGAGTAAATCGAAACTCAACCATTTTCGTATATTTAAGATTATTATTCGTGAAAGTAACATTTTCATCATCTTTCCTAGTTTTTTGGAATGTCTCTCTTCAGGGACATTATTACTTGGCTAACTAAAATAATACAAACCAAAATTACCGCTAAAAATATTTATTCACGTAAAAATGATAAAAGAAAGATTATTGTGAATGAAATTTTGAGAAACAATTCCTTCCCTTTATCGGAAACAGATGAGGTTCACATTTGAAACCAAATATATATGTCTTCATTGTCCTCTCATAATTCTTCCTTCGTGGTACCACGCGAAGGGGATCTCGAGAGTTTTATTTTTTTAACGTGTAGAAAAGGATCTGTCAATTGGGATTGGCAGATCCTTTGAAAACAGACGGGATTGAAAACTGAGCAATTTTTTTTTAATTACTATGGGCGCAACGAATTGAGAGAAAGTCTATAAATAACTATCTCCGTAGAAGCATCCAGCAATAAACAACTGGATTATGTATTTCTATTCAAAAAGGTACTAAAGTGTTTTTCCTCCAAGATTTTGAGATGCAATTCAAACTTTATATAGAGTGGAGCAAAAAAATGCCACATAATTGCTACAGAAATGTTGTCCTTTGAAAGGTAGAATGAATGTACAGCGAAAAATCAAAAAGTACAATCCGTTATTTTATTATTATAAAAGTTATCCCTGTAAAGGGAGAAATGTATTACAAAGGTTCTTTTTGTTTGTAGTAAATGGAACTCAAAGCCTTAATTATCTAGGTATAGATATATTATCTAGTATAGATATCAGTTTGGGTTCAGAAACGGACTAGGAACCAGATAAGCGTTATTTGCTTTTAATGTGTTAGGTCAAAGATGCATGGATATGAATGTTGATGTGCATGTTTGTTACGTTGATTTTAAAAAAGCATTTGACAAAGTAAGACATGAAAAATTAGTACAAATTCTAAAGACCAAAAACATAGACCATAGGGACTTACGAATAATAACAAATCTCTACTGGAACCAAAAAGCACAAATCGTAATAGACAACGAAACCAGTCCAGAAATTGAAATCAGGAGAAGAGTTAGGCAGGGATGTATTATGTCCCCATTACTATTTAATGTATATAGTGAAGCCATTTTTGAAGAAGCATTACTATCTCAAAGTGAAGGAATAATACAGCAATGCAGAAAATTCAATATCCTGATTTACCTTCTGCTAAACGATCTGTATCTTATGAACCAGGAATCCCTATTCTTCCAACTTTTCTTTACACTATCCAACAGCAATTATCAGATAAAAGTTCAGACGAAAAAACCGATGAAGATGAATTCAATCCTGAGATAGACCAACCTCAAAAGTTTATCCAAGCTGAACTAAACAACTTAGTGAGAGACTTGGGCCTATCGAAGAATGCTGCACAAATCTTAGGATCACGACTGAAAAATAAAAATCTATTGGTTCCAGGTACCACATTTTTGTGGTATAGGCATCGTGAAAAAGAGTTCGCGGAATATTTTTCTCAAGAGGGCTCACGGGTGTATTATCATAATATTTCTAGAGTAGGCATGAAACTGGGAACTGACAATTACGATTCCACATCATGGTGGTTATTTAATGATTCTTCTAAGAGAACTCTGAAGAGTGTCTTGTTGAACAATGGTAATACTTGTGGCTCAGTGCCTGTTGCTAACTCCGTGGATCTGAAAGAAATATATGAGAATCTTGATATTTAGCTGTTGCTAAATAAAATAAAGTATAGCGAATATTATTGGCAACTCTGTGGAGGTCTCAAAATAATATCCATGCTTTTGGGTCAGCAGTCTGGATTCACAAAGTATCCATGTTTTTTTTATGCGAGTGGGACACTCGAGCACGAAATTTACATTACTTTAAGAAAGAGTGGCCACTCAGAGAAATACTAGTACCGGGACAAAAAAATGTTCAACGTGATTTACTAGTTGACCCAAAATTAGTTCTTTTACCTCCTCTTCACATAAAGTAAGGATTGATGAAGCAGTTTGTCAAAGCTTTAGATAAACAATGTGGATTCTTTAAATATCTGTGCGACAAATTTCCTGCACTTTCTGAAGCTAAACTTAAAGAAGGAATTTTTGTAGACCCTCAAATTCGAACCTTACAATCGGACAGATTATTCCAGAATACAATGACCCAGGATGAATCTGATGCATAAAGTTCTTTCGTAGAACTCATAGAAGGTTTCCTTGGAAACAACAAGTCTCCAAACTATAAAGAAATTGTAGCTAACATGGTTGAAAATTATAAAAAACTGGGATGCAATATGAGCGTCAAACTTCATTTTTTGGATTCCCACGTTGACTTTTTTTCCGAAAATCTTGGAGCTATCAGCGAGGAGCTGGAAGACAGGTTCCATCAAAATATAAAGGAGATGGAGAGACGTTATCAAGGAAGATGGGATATAAGTATGATGACTGATTACTGCTGGACGTTGAAGAGGGACTCGATCACAAAAATCCATAAAAAGAAGACCACAAAATGCAGTTTTCATGGAAAACGAGAACGGATTAAAAAAAAAACCAAATATTGTCTAACGTAGGTTATACTGAATTCTTTTTTTTTTAAGAACAACTCAATTTTGCAGTGTAATTTTATATTAAAAATAAGGTTTCAATAAATATTTTCTCATTATTTTTGGCAGTTTCTATGAAAAATTTCAAACACATTTTTCTTGAAAACCAGACGTGGTGGAAAAAAACTAAGTACAGATTCGTGATCAGCACATCCCATTTACTATAGGACACCTATTCAACTTAAAACACTTTTTCATGAAAATAAAAATGTAGGCCTGTGTTATTAATATACGTCTTGAAAAAGAAAATATGCCCCGAAATATTGAGATACATTCAGTTAAATTGTCTGAATCGGCCGTCGAATTAGCTAATTTTTCAAAAAATCTTGAAAACAAATTAAATTTCGCAAAAACTATTCAACCGATTTGGCCCATCTTTTGCACTCAATTCAAACACAATACACTTAAATTGAAGTACATTTAAACAAATTTTAATAAATAATAAAAAAGTTATTAACAATATTCAAAAACAGCAATTTTGTTGTTCATTTTTTAATAACTTTTTTGTTTATCATCTGATTTTAATTATCTCATTGTGTGTCAAATCTCTAAATAGACATGTTTTTAAGTTATGAGCAAAATAATGAGTTTGACGTTTTGATTGTTTATTTAAAAATATTTCCACTAAAAAAATTGATGAATCCCTATATGAGAGTCTTTTTGTATGATCTCATACTAACATTTCAAATGTCAAACCTGTCTATACAGTTATGACGAAAGAATTCTTATTTTTTACTTAAATGGTCTATATGTAATTAGATTATGCGAAGGAATTTTTTCCTGGAAAATCGGTATAGCACTTCACTTAATACCGTTTTATTTCAGAATCATCGGACCACTCACATTATCATTTAAATCCTTTACTTGTTTCGTACTAGGCAGCAAGCAGATCCTTTTCAGTTAGAGACTGACAGTTGATCCTAGTAAGTTATAGTTTCTGTACAAATCTTCTTAACATGCCATACACCAAAGTGCGTAGGCGACTATCTCATTACTAGAATTCTGTTCTTGGCGGCAGGACACAGCTCGCCTGTATTGTGTATTCCTGTCCATGCTTTAATATTCCTTAACCCGGATAATTGTTTGCGGCTGGCTCCTCTCCTACCTTCGATCTTCCCTTGTAGGATTAACTGTGGTATTTCATATTTTGCTCCTCTCAATATGTGCCCAAGGTAACCAATCTTGCGTTTTTTAATTAATTTAAAGAGTTCTCTTTCCACGCCGGCTCTCTTAAGGACGTCATCGTTTCGAACTCTATCCACCCAAGGTATGCGCTTCATTCTTCTTAATGACCACATTTCAAATGCTTCAAGTTTGTCGATAGATGTTTTTTTCAAAGTACACGTTTCCATGCCATAAAGCAAGATAGACCATATGTAGCACTTGACCATTCTGTAGCGTATTTCGAAATTTAGGTTTTGATTACATAGGAGCGGTCTGAATTTCACAAAAGCTTGTCTTGCTATTTGTATTCGGGTTTTTATCACTTGTTGTGGATCCGATTGGTCATTGATTGTGGTGCCAAGGTATTTAAAAGTTTTCACGCGTTTTATGCGATCGTCACCTATGCATATTATCGGGTTTTCTGGAGGGTATGTCTGTACAAATACGAAAGTTTATTCGCTAACAATTTTACACATGTCGTGTCTACGTTTATCATTGTTTTCGATTTATCGATATAACGTCTTACTCCAAAATTTCTGCCAGTTACATTTATTTCAAGATTTACATAATAGTTCCTCTCACAATCACTTTTTACCGCTGTATCTTAAATTTAGTTGAGAGACTTAACATTCTTAATATGTTTCAAAGACGACACGCTACGAATATCCAACGGTTTTTGTCGCAACTCTAATTAATTTCAGCTTGTGCTTTTAGAGGGATGAGCATATGGTCATAATGTTAATTGATAGTTTTTGCCGCGTTTAAGTGGAACCCTTTCTTCTAACTAAAGGTCCGGATTAGAGTTGATCATACTTTTTGCCGTCCATATCCTGTGTTACTGTCATATATGATCCGATTCAAGCAACTAGATTTCAAATGCAAATTTTGTAATGTAATTTTCATAAACGTTCATTAATGGGGAGGTTTTAACTAAACAAATTAACAAAAAGTGGGCAAGACGTGGACCAACTTTGTTATTTTAGTAATTTATTAATCTGGTATATATGTATATATTATATAACACTATAAACTAGTGTTGAAATGTCTCGACCTGCGGAAATTTAAACTTTTCTTTTGTCTTACTTTTTTCTTTCTTTCTTTTTACTTTTATTTAATCTTCATTATTTCGTTAATATTTATTTTTATATATAACATTCACAATATTCTAACTTAAGAAATGTTGTAGCTATTTTATTTTATGAAACAAATTACACCAGAGTGACAAATGGCATTCTACAAACGAGCAATATGGCACTGATTTAGGTCTTTTTTCCACATGTGTTCTTAGGCAGAACGAATTTTATTATCAAACCAGATGTTAGACATTTTTTCGTTTATCAGAATTTTAAAATATTACAATACATGTCGCGTAAGTGTCTGTCGTATAATTATTTGATTTTTTGTTTTTGTTTATGTGATACATTTCGAGAAATAGTCTTTTTTATGGTTATTTTCTATATCCAAGATCTTGACAACTAATAAATTAAATGCATGGCCTGGTGTATTGGAATGGCGTGCTACTCCACTAGAATTTTTCTCTGTTTTGCAATTACTTTTGTATTGCGTTATTCTTTGTTTTAACCACTGCTTTGTCTGCCCTATATGTATACGTAGGTACTGCCCATCACATTTAAAACAAGAAATTTGGTACATGAATTAGTTTGATTTAGAAGCGCTGTCTGGTCTTTAAGCTTCGAGAATAAGCTGTAAATGGATATGCTGTTATATTTAGCTATTTTGATTTTGGAAATTCCACTCAGCAGCTTGATTATATTGTTAGTCATTTATGTAGAAAAATTTTTTGTAAAAAAAGGCATATGTTGGTCTGTTATCACATTGGCTATCATATAAGTTTGAATAACGAGCAAACTCAAGGTCTTCTGACATTTCGAGCAAAGCCCCTCAAACGACAGTTCTTTTGAGAGGCTTTTATAGATTATGAAAAAGCTTTTGATAGCGTAGAACTGTGGGCAATAGAAGAAGCATTAGTCAACAACCGGATCGACTCCAGATATAGAATATTAATACATAATATTTACGAATAAGCTGAAATGATTATAACGTTGGGTAATGGAATCGAAACAAGACCAGTACAAATCAACCGAGGCGTAAGACAAGGAGACACCATATCTCCAAAATTATTTACAGCTGCCCTAGAGGATATCTTTAAGTTAATATAATGGAAAAATAAGGGAATCCTTATTAACGGAAGATACTTAAACCATCTTAGATACGCAGATGATGTAGTACTAATAGTCGACACGTGGAATGCACTGAATACGGTGATTGAGAAGCTACACACAGAATCCCTAAAAAAAGACTGAAAATTAATTTCAGCAAAATGAAACTAATGTCAAAGAAAGATGACAAACCTATGATAAACATTCAAGGGACAGAGATAGAACACGTAGATGAATATACATATCTGGGTCAAAATGTCAAGGTAAGCAAAGAAAATCAGACTACCGAAATAAGCAGACGTGTAAAAATGGAATGGGCAACATTCGGAAGACTCTCATACGTACTTAAAAATAAAAATATATCTTAAAGACTGCGAATCAAATTAATTCCTGTATCCTACCTGTACTAACATATGGAGCTTAAACCAGGATATTCACTAAAATAAACATGGAGAAGATCAGTAAAAATTAAAGAGCTATCAAACGACAGACGTAGTATCTCACTAAACTAGTACTAGTATCTCACTAAAAGACCATAAATTCGTAATAGAACAAAAGTAAAATATGCTGTCGAACAGGCAGCTAAACTGAACTGGAAATGGGCTGGACGTAACGATCGTCTTAAGGATGGCCGATGGAACAAAGATATCGGGAATTGGCGGCCATATGAAGCCGAAAGACTACGAGAAAGACCGCAAATGCGCTGGAGCGACGATATTAAAAGAAATGCAGGACCAATGTGGTAACGTTTTACCAACAACAGAGATGAATGACGAGAATTAGGAGAGGCCTATATTCGGCAATCCGAATAGAGAGAAAAGCTTAAAAAAAGAAAGCAACAAATAAGGATAGGAACATTTAGAAAACGCCATTTTAAAGGTTTTTATATTACTAATATTATATAATCTTAAATTTGTTTCAAATGTTTATCTTTTTGACTGATATACGAAAAAAGCGAACGTTTACCGTTTTTTTGACCTTAATTTGTTAATAACTAATTAACCCAAAAAATAAGACTGCAGGAAACATATAGGTCTTTGTTATAGATTTTCATACTACTCAAAACAAATGTCGTTTGCCTGGTCGCATGAGTGTCACGAAAAAAAACTTATTTCCTGGACTAAAGTTCGTATTTATGGTTAGCTTCCACCTTTTATACCTAATTTATTTTTTTCCTTGTTGCGAAATATGCAGATATATTTTACCTCAGTGTTACTATTTACTCGCATTAACCTTTTCACTTTGTTTAAACCGTTTTAAACGTTTGAAATTCCTTTTATCATGTAGCTGTAGCTTCCTTCGTGTTAGTGTAGATAGGACTATACTTTAAAAATATTTTCAAATATACATGATAACTCGTATGGACAGGGTGGCACAAATTTATCTTTTTTTTTAATGAAACACCTTACACCTTGTATATTTTTACATTTTTGGACCCTTTTCGATGTTTTCGTTCTTGCAATATAAGGTTTTGCAATGTTATACGAGGTAGTGTAAAAGATAATTTCGTTTTTTTTATTAATTGCGTAGCAACATATTATTTATTAAATAGAACACCCTGTATTTAATAATATTATGTTATTTTATTGTACTTATTATTTTTTAAGCATATCCTGCACTTAATTGCTTTAATTTGTGAGTTATTCGTGATTCTTTGAGCCAAGCATTATTTGAAACAACAATTAAGTGAAATTTTATTAGGATGGCCGTGAAAACATTCAATAAAAAATAATGGGTATGCCATATCCATTTATGATAATTTTGCGCAATAGACTGAGTAAATTTTAGCCAATTTAACAGAATTAACTTTAACAATATGTCAGCTACCGACTGTCAAAGTTTGGAAGTCCCTATTGAAATACCCTGTACTTTTGTTGTATAAGATATTCTAAAAACAATCATCAAAAATATTTTAAAAGATTCTTATTTGATATATAAGTACCGGTAAACCTACTAAACGTCAATTATCCAACTCCAAATAAAACAAAATATCTATCTTCTAATCCCTAAAAAACATAGTTTGAAGTAATCTGCAGGTTAGTCATTGGGATATTTTGGCTGCTACGAAAAGTTTTTGAACTTAACTCATCAAATATATATGTGAGCTCCAGATTAAGTTCGTAACTGACTGTATAACTTACTTCCACTGTGACACAGTCGTAATAGGGCACCAGCATTAGCGCTCCTACACTATTAAAACAGTCGCAATAATCAGACGAATTTAAAACACGCTGTGAAAATGAGATTTTTCATTTACAAGTTTTTCAATTTGTTCAATATAAGCAGTACGAACACAGTTGGCCTTCGATTGAAAGATAAAAAATTATTCTTTGCCAAATTAAAGGCACAGATAAAAATACCTATAAAAAAAACATACTACATATATATGTTGATTAATAAATTAACTCATTTACTAATGTTTTTATGTATTTCCCCCATACTTATGATAGTCTACCTTTTAGACCAGGAAATGAAGCTGAAAAAATGGCAAAACCTCGCTATTTTTCTATCTAGCATCGATTTGTACAATAATTTGGGATAAGACTTACTTCGCCCCCTAGTTCATTTTCTATATTGAGCCGTTGTACGGTTTTGGTTTTTTAAGGGTGAAAACTACCTCTAATTGTAAAAAATTATAAAATTAAGTTTTAAGCTTTATTATGGTCAACATTTGGTTTTTATTAGTTAAATAATTATTGTTTTATGCTTTCATAAATGATAATAATATTTCAACCCTTAAAACCACCCTTGTTGGAGCTATATATAAAAAATCTATTTATCCCAAAAGAATAATTTCGGCTTGCATCAATATGCATAAATATGTGGGATTAGGATCATCTCACCCTGTAATTTGGATGGTAACCTGTAAGTATAACCATTTTGCTTTTTTAACCCTAGTCAAAATTTTAAATCACATTTGCTTTAATTAAATGGTTTATACTTATTTTAGGTATTTTTAACCTGATGATGGAACTGTTGTTCCGAAAACGTTCGTGTTTTTAATGTAGCCCTTTTAAGGGTTTTTATAAAATATACCCATTTACAAAGATTAACCTCTTTTTGTGATACGTGGTATACAGCCAGCTGCAGGAATTATTTTCCTTGTGGATTTTGTAATTTATATTTTATATCATGCGTAAGGTCGTTGATTATTTTTAGGAGTGTAAACTACCCCTTACAGTCAAAAATTATATAAAAACATTCTTTGGGATATAATATCATAATAATTCAACCCTTAAAAACCCCCCTTAATCACATTGCTATTTCTTTCAAACTAGAGCACACTGGCGAGGAATCAACGTAATGTACAATCACACGCGCAGACATATGAGCAGCTGTTTCTTCTGTTCTTTCTTTCGATTTGAATGGCAAAAGTGGAACAAACTATAACATATTACTGCCGAAAAATCGGTTCTGTGATAATATATACATTAAAAATGCTGTATGACACCCCAAGCGGGCTATTCGAATTTTTCAAAAAAAAAATTGTTTTATAAACGTATCTCCTTCATTTTTGGTGATAAAAATTTTTCTCAAAAATGATTTTGTGGGGATTTTTAAAGAGCTATAAGACTGTAAATTAAATTCCTGAAGATCCCTCAGTTTTTAAGTAGGGTGAGTTTAACCCGCCGTTACACGCGTCTTCTATTGTGACGTGGTTGCACGCGTATGAGCTTCGCCCTCACCCACATCAATTCGACTTATTTCGAGGAAGAAATAAACCATTTTTTTTTTATTAATTTAACAAAACAAAAGTCATAACAATATAGAAATAAGCATTCATAGATTCATTCATATGAATGAATCTATGATTATTTCTTGCCACAATAAAAATATTTATTATATTCGTGTTTATGTTGTGGTAAAAATAAAATATTTTAAGATATTGTATATTTAGCCCTTTTATTTGTCACAATACCTGTTTAGAAAATATATCAAGAAATAATAATACAATTTGTTTTAATTCAAACCACACTCTATTTAACCTAAACTTTAAAATTTAATTTAAATTTTAGTTTTTTAATTTTAATTTTAATCTAAAAATAAGTGAATATATTTAAATTATTTTAAATGCATAATTGTATATTATTTGTGCATATTTGCGCATATTTGGTCTGTTTTAAAATGCACATTGCATGCATATTTTCCAATCTCTAGCTGTGAGTCACCAAAGAACACCCTATATCAACAGATAACCATGAAAATTAATATATATTTTTTAATAATTTGAATAATAATCCACACCTGCATAAAAAAATGTTTAAAATAACAATATGTAATGTTCTCTTACAAATATTTAATAGTTGGTAGTTGAAACAAGAATATTGCGATATTTAAAAAAATATAATCATACGCCCTTTACTCAAATTTAACTTGAACCCAGAACTTCCATCAACTTATAGACCCATTTCTTTATTATCATGTATGACAAAATCCTTTGAAAGTCTAATAAAATTTAAATTAGAATATTTTATTGAAACTAGTACAATTTTTCCCTACTTACAGTATAGATTTCGTAGAGGTCGAGGTACTATTGATGCTCTCATACATTTAGTTACAGATATTCAACTCTGTTTCTCAAAAAACGAATTTATGCTATATTTGTTACTCGATTTAAAGGGTACGTATGATGTGGTTGATTTGGGTATATTATATTCAAAAATGATGGCGTGTGGTATTGATAAAAGATTATCTGTAAACATAATAAATTTGTATGTAAACAGAAAAATATACTTATGGGGCCATAAAAATGTATTACATTGTCCAAGAATATCAAGGCTCAATTCTAAGTACTTTATTATTTAATGTTTATACTGCAGATCTGCATGGTTTGATGAATGACAAATGCAAAATAATTCAATATGCAGAAGATATATGTTTATATGCCAGCCACAAATCTTATGAAGATTGTATGTTAAATCTAAAACTTAACTTTAGTAACATAGATAAATGGGAAAAATAAATGGGTTTTAGTATATCACAAGAAAAATCTTCAAATAGACAAAAACTCACAGGCAAATGTCAGAAAGGTGATTATATTTTCCCCTTAGCAAAAGAATAAGTATCTGGGCATGTTCCTAGATAAAAAACTCTTGTGGTTCAGCCATATAAAGTATGTAAAACAAAAGTGCGAGCGTGGAATTAACTTTTTGCGTTTCGTTTCCAAAAAAAGATAGGGTGCTGATCAACATATCTCTTTTATGTTTTATGGATCCTACATACGATCCATTCTGGATTATGGTTGTATTCTTTACGGTTCAACATACAAAAATCAATAACCACTGGACAGAATACAATTTAAATCAATAAAAATTTGTCTACAAGTTATGATGTCTTCACCTAACCAAGCAGTTCTAGCAGAAGCCCAACAACTACCTTTACACATACGTAGGCAAATGTTAGCCAATAAACGTGTAATAACATACAAATCGTTTAATACAACTATGATTCACAAAATAGGTTTACTTTTGACAGAAAATTTAACAAATTCTTACTGGGGAATAAAAAATTCTCCTCCTGTTGCAGAATATTTTATTGATACGAATTCATTTCAATCTTATGCATTGCAGTTACCAAAATTTCCTTTTTACGAACAAGGCCTTGAAGTTTTGATAGACAAAACCACCATTATATTGCCTTTTTATTCGGACTAGACAATTTTAACTAATCTGATATTTAAATCCATACTAAGCAAATTAGGGTATGATTTAACAATAATTTATACAAATGGATCAAAATCTGTTGAAAGTGCTGATTTCGCATTTTTTGTTTCAAACAGCAATTATATTGAAAAATATCGAATTCCTGAATTGTTACAGCCGAGAACATGGTAATAGTATCAGGTTCTCAGGCAGTATTCGTAGCCATCCATTAAATAGTTTTCAAAACTCCATTATACTTGATCTCAAAAAATTATTACATGAACTAAAATTCACAAAAAACAGTTACCTTACTCTGGGTGAAAGGACACGATGGAGTAATTGTAAACGAATTAGTGGACAGTATGGCAAAAAATACATCTGAGATATCCTAAATTACAAACTTTTACTAATTTAAACATCTTTTTTTTTATTATCAGAAGTATACGCAGCGAAAGATGGATGTTGTTAATATATAAAGAGGTTCAGAAGACTTCAAGAAACCATTACTTTTTTATTTATCCATGCTTACCAAAAAATATTCCCCATTTTAATTTTAATTATAATAAAGTACATTCCTCGTTGATAACTCGGCTAAAACTTAACCATGGCCTCTTTCCAGAGCATCTGCACAGGATTGGAATCTCTGAAACTCCCTTCTGTCCTTCTTCTTCTTCTTTGTGCGAGTAGGATTACTCCTGTTTGTCTGCCTCTTATTCTGTTTCAGTCGTTGTTGACTGCACATTATCTTTCCACCTTTTTGAAGGCCTTCCAACGGGTCTTCGGCTTTGACAGATGTTCGCTAATCTATCTGGTCCCATTCGGTTTACATGTTCGTTCCAGTTCTTTTTTCTTGTTTTTATCCACCTGTTAATAGTTTGAATTTTGCATTGTTCGCATATACTTGTGTTCATTTGTCTGTCTCTTAATGATATGCCCGCTATTGATCTTAATACTTTCATTTCGATATTGTTGATTTGTTGTTTTGTCTTTCTTGTATCGGTCCTTGTCTCCGCTGCATATGTTAGGATTGGTCTTACTGTTGTCTTGTATACTTTCATTTTGCTTTCCGTGGTCAGATATTTATTTCTCCATATGGTTTTTCGGAGGCAACCACTTACTCTTGCCGCTTTTGATGCTTGCCCTTGTGTCCGTGTAAAAATAAATCTATCGAAGATTTAAACCACTTATTTTTCGATTGGCTTAATCATAGGGAACAGACTTGGACCCTATATTTAGGTTTAATCGATCCCAACATTAGCCTACCAGTTAACATCAGTAATCTGTTATCTTATTCTGAAAAATCTCTATATAATATTCTAATCAAGTTTATAAACGTTTCTAAGATACAGATTTAAACATCCTTGTAACAATTTTCTGTGGCAAAAAGATTCTTTGTCTAATTCCATATATATATATATATATATATATATATATATATATATATATATATATATATATCTACCTCTCTCTCTCTCTCTCTCTCCACACACACAACAATATTAAATGAAAGTAACAACTTACAATAATAACTTAACATGTGGCACTGTAAATTTATGCATATTATCTGCAACAATATATACCTACTTCCAAATCTTTTAATAATATTTCGTGTCATCATAAGATGTCATTAAGCCGTACGCAAGATAAGGTCCGCATTGTATTATCGAAGTTCGCATCTAAGGGCACCTCTATAAATTCCCCGAACATTAGAATATATATTGCGTTTAACCCCTTATTGCTCGTACTAATTACGCTTATTGTAATAATGGGACTTCTTGCGGACCACGCATTGACTAAAGTTGAGGTGGGTCTCAAAGGAAAATAAAGCAAGCAGAATGCTTACTCCTTAATATACAAATTCTGAAAGATGAACAAGCTCCATGTTAGACGAGAGTTACGGATAACTAATTGTGTATTGTCTAACTTTCTACAAGATATTTTACATGTTACAGTTTACCAGGTTTGGCTTCACAATTTGCAGCCAACACGAGATCCGCAGTTTCTAGTACACATTAGGAAGTTGAGTATTACCCTAAATTTTAAACTATAATTAAACCAAACTTCTTTTAAACTTCCATTAAAACAAAGATACTATTTAAGAAGGTTAACATAACATATGACAAAAATCGTGAGAGTGACTTTAATACAACTAATATTAAAAGCTGTTAAAATCATCCCAGATTTATGAACATAATATAATTAACTAAAATATTCAAAAATGTTTAATCAGCTTAAATGCATTCGTGTTAATTGGAAGAAGGATATTCAGGAGGCCCCAAAATGAGCAGGTATTGTATAATGCTTGGATGAATAACAGTTAAGAGAAAAATAAGAAATCACTATTAAACAGCTTCAAATACAAATTTAAATAATTCAAAATAAAATAGAACCAATTGAGGAAAGCAGTAAAAAAGACCAAACTAAATATCATACAGATGAAGAATAACTAAGCAGAGAAAGCTAGAAACTCAAAAAAAGAAAAGCTGGCAACTCACCACAACATACCACACCATAAAAATAAGATACAATTCCAGGCAACCATGTTGGCTGGAGGAAATACGAAAATCAACGTCACTGACTCAAATGCATACAGGAGTCTGACTAAAGTCTTAAACAATACGGATCTGGAATGGTTTTCATTTGTAAACAAACAATCAAGGTAGTTACACCATTACACCATCGTTGCAAAGCTGAACGAATTTTAGAAGACCTTAAGAACAAACGTTTCAATATGCTGGAGGTAAATCAGATACTAACCAGGACTGTTTTTAATTGTCTTTTTCTTCTGTGTTAATGAATAGAATAATTTATAAATTTGGTCTTTTACACCATGTATTTTTTAATATTTGACTCAATCAATGAGTGGTGCGCAAATTTGTCACCTGTAAGTAGAACATCCACTAAAGACAAGACAAATTTCAATAACGTAAGTTCTAAAACCTTTACACCTTTTAATATATGTTTCGAGGATGCTGTACTACTTTAGTACACAGTCGCACTTTATTTCAGTTTTTCCTGATGACGAAAATAAACATTTTCGAAAGCTTGAAACTTAGTTAAAAAAGTACACTTATTTCACTGCTGCTTATCCCAATAAAAAAGCTCCGTTTTCTAACGTTGTCAGCAAGGACTTCTTTTACCTTATATATATATATATATATATATATATATATATATATATATATATATATATATATATATATATATATATATAAAACCACAAGTTTATTGGGGCTGCAGTCAGAAGGTTGGCCGAGATGTTAGAGAAACATTCTTTTGACTTTTTGTCGAGCTTTCGAAATGGTTTTATTCCTTTTTTAAGACACTGTAATGTATATAAAAAAAAATGTGTAAATATTTACAAAATATCACAATTCGTCAGTGCAACTTACTAGTCGTTGAGATTATTTAAAATAAACTTTGACACTCAACATTAAAAACACAAATTTAAAATATAATACTGGACAATACATTCTAAAAATTTTGGTCAGGATAGTAAAACTTAGTTTATTTCATGACATCATTTTTTAGAATGTAACATCTCGGCCAACCTTCTGACTGCAGCCCTAATAAACTTGTTTTGTTTATATCGACAGTCACTAATATCCTGTATTTCTTGTATATATATATATATATATATATTGCTAATTCTTCTTTTATAGTAGATATGATTACACAATATGCTAATATCATAATAAAGACTAAAAATCTTAGAAATTAGGGTAAATAGAAGACTAGAAAATTTAACGTTTACAAATTAATCGCATCTCTAAGAATACTTGACGACAGTAAAAGAGGGACCAGACAAGCTAAAAAATTTTAAGCTTCTTAATAAAAAACCCTACTTTGTAATTACCCTTTTAAAACCGGTTAAAAGGTAATTGAATTTTAGTATGTTCCCAGCATTTCTCTATAATAAAACAATATTAAATCCTCGCAAAATATTCAAAGAATGCCATTTCTGAATTAATTTTTTAATTTTTCTGCAAAATCTGAATTAATTTGTTTTTTAATAGGCTTCTAATTGAGTCTGTGTATGCAACATCAACTTTTTAGGCATTTATAATTAAAACTACGAAAGCCAAACTGCTCGTTTTAGCTAAATTGTGGATGCCGCTTTAATTGGAATAAAAGAAGCATATCATCAGTTACAACTACAAAACGGGTTTTTAAAAATTCATCAAAAAAATGTCTAAATTCTGTAATTACTTGGTGAATAATTTGCTCATGCTGAAATTAAAATAATTTTTTCGTATGTGGAAAATTTAGTGCGGAGGAGATTAACTACTCACTAAAAACTAAAAACGTTTTTCAACAATTGTCTCGAAGAATCGAGAATACTTCAAAATGGAAAAATGATTTGGGATTGTTGTTTTTTGGTAGAGGTAAAAATATAGATTTAAACCATTCCTCCGGGATGTTGCCCTCTACATATACGTGGTTGAGAATTCGGGTGAGTCTCTTTATATTACCGTCATCTAAGGCTTTTAACAGTTCAACTGGAATTTGATCAGGACCCGGTGCTTTTCCTCGTTTTGCATTATGTAGGGCATTCTTTACTTCTGAGGGTAAACTTTGTAGATATTGTTCTTCTTTACCTACATCTTGTTCATTTTCTATCTTGTCATGGAACAGATGGATTATATATTGTTCCCATACTTCCTTTATTTTGCTCTCTTCAGTAAGTATTCCTCCATTATTATCTCTTTTTATAAGTGTTCTTCTTTGTCTGGTGTTGCCTGTAAGTTCTTTCATTTTTTATGTAAGTTTGAGGTGTCATGTTTGTTGTTGAGTTCTTCCAGTTCCTGGCATTCCTTGTTCATCCATTCCTCCTTAGCCTTTCTGATTTCATATTTGATTTTATTCTTGATGGTTCTATATTTATTTTCATCTTTATTTTTGTATTTTCTTTTTTCAGTTATTAGCTCAACTATTTCCGGTGTCATCCAGTCATTTTTAGTGGTTTCCTCTTCTTCGCCTAGGACCTTTTTTTACTGCTTTTAGTATGGCTTTTTTCATATCTACCTTAATTATATCTGCTCTTAATTTATTTATCTCTGCGTTTAGTTGCTGTTGGCAGTTGTCGTATTTTAGGTTTTTGATGTTTATTTCTGTGGTTTTAACTTTTTTCTCCGGTTTTCTGATTTAATGTTGACGTTTGCTAGTAATAGATTATGGTCCGTATCTGCATCTGCGCTTGGATAGGTTTTTGCACTTTGTACTCCATTACGAAACCTTTTGGTAATCGTTATAAAATCTATTTCGTTTCTTATTATATTGTTGGTGTTTTTTTTGGAGAAATCCACGTATATAATCTTCGTGAGGGTAGGTCGTAGAATGTATTTGTTATGACTAATTCTTTCTCCTGGCAGTACTGGACTAGTCTATCACTCCTTTCATTTCTTTTACCTAACACAAAATTTCCTACTATATATTCAGTTTTTCCTCGATCGACTTTAGCATTAAAGTTGCCCATAATTATTTTTACCTCCTGCTTCTTTGTTTTTTGTTAACAGCTCTAAGTCCGTGTAGAATTTTTCGACCTCAGCATCACTGCTATCAGATGTTAAAGCATACACTTGGATTAGATTTATGTTTAGAGGTTTGGCTTTCAGCTGAAGTAGCATCATGCGTTCGTTAAGGTGAATGAAATTTGTCAGAAACTCTTTTAAATTATTGTTGTTAATAATAAGTGAGTAAAAAAAAAATTAATGAGTAAAGATTTTTAAAACAAAGTTTGGCTATCGCCAAACTACCATACACCTACCACTGTGTCCGCATCGCTGTAAAAAAACTGTAAAACTTCGGAGCAAGCAGGTTTCAGAAAACATTTAGGTTTTTTAAGATATTCATTACAATATATCACTTAAATCTATTATGAAACATAGAGAAATCACAAAATTACAAACTCTCTGTGTTCCTGACATTTGTGGACTTTTCGTGCAAAGCACTCGATTTCATGAAAACCTGGGACATAATTTGGTCTTTGAAAAACTGCACAATAAGCTCAAGCTAAACGAATTTTTCGGAACGAGAGCTTTAAGTACTATTAAAAGTATTTATATTGGCCATATTTTAATCCCCATAACATTGCTTTCATCAATAATGATGATAGTAGCTGCGACCCTCTCTTCAAAGTGATAAAATTCACAAAAGATATTAATTCCTTCATTTCAACTCTACAGTCAGCTTGTACAAATAGCTCTAATAAGTACAGACTTAAACTTATTAATAAAAAAAATTAAAACTAAGATATAACCCTTACTAGATGATTTAGAAAGTATATATACATTCGATTATTCACAAGACGCAAATTCACACATTCACGAAAATATAGAAATTTTGATAAAAAACACTTCATATTCCACCTCATGTTGTACCATTCCTCATATTGACCTGAGCCATTATATTAAAACAATAAAATTGCGACAGATTTTTTGCTCATCCTTGAACAACTTATTTCTGAATTTTTATCTAACTTCCTCTGCCTGCAAGAAACTAGTTTCACGAAAACATAACAAAACTGAACAACTCAAAAATTTTAAGGGATGCCACTACAAACACATAAACTTAAATGCAGTAGCGATCTCAGCTTGATTTCTTGATAAACTTACAATCTGCAATGCCTAATTGAATGTAAGGGATAGTGATGAGCAGCGTATAGCCTTTCACCAACTCAATAACCAAATGTCAACGTCACCTGCCTGTGAGATAATCTCGACCTTGATCATTCGATACATTTGACACATACAGTGATTGTCAGTATAAGCAATCCCTCATTTACTGACCATCAGCTTCGGACGAAAGACTCGGTAAGTAAAAGGGCACGATCTTGTCCTTAGTAGGACGAACCAGTAAAAGGCGGACGAATAAGAAATGTTCTACAGCATGGAGATGCATAAGGTCAATGGACACCAATCCATCAAATGTTTAAACAGTATCCCTAGTTAATCATCATGACTAACAAAACCTAACCGAACACTCTACTGCTCATAAAACTCGGAAAAATGCAACCCTAATATAACTTTTCAATGGACTATATTGTAAACGAGAATTTTGTTAGAAAGTTGTATTTAAAGATGTTAGTAAAGTTTGGTATATTGAAGACTTCTTTACAAACTACATTTCTGTAAGTAGGTTTCAGAAAATCTGTTACAATACTATCGAACTAGCTTATAGATTCACCACTGGGTATTTGTGTATTCCTAAATGTAAAATGAACACTTATAAAGTTTGATTAGCATATGTGATATAAAACAAATATCCAGGACAAATGAATGATTTATACTTTACTATACGCAGGTGACCAACATAAAATAATATAAAATATAAAAACATTGTGCTTCAGGACCTCGTTCGATAGAAAGTTCTAAAAAGACCTTCAAATTCGCTCAGTCACTTCGGTGAAACTGAACAGATTATCAAAATTATTATGTCAATCGATTATTAAACAACTTATTGAAAACAAAGCTCTATCTTTTGCTTGAAATCAAATAAAAGCAATTTGCTCACTGCAGCTTTAAAAGCTTCTGAAATTTGCCCGACTCCAAAAAGACGATTAATATTTTGGCTGAATAGTTCAAGAAATAACTGTCGTTGAGTTATTCAATAGAGCAAACAAAACAGGTCATAATTTAAGATAAATATCGGTATTGTTCAATAGATTTCTGAATTGGCAGAAGTTCAAAGGAATAGTTGAAATTAACAAGATAAACCCACTTCCGGTCACTAATCGTAAGAACTTTGGCGAACTAATGAATTTATTAATCAAACATCAACTGCTTTTGGACTGGATTCCGCAAATATCTGGATCGGAATCTTAAGCTGACGAATATAGGACGATTTTAAACTTTGAGACAAAGGTTTTTCACGGTAAATACTTAGTAGTCATTAGTTTTTTAAAGAATATAAAATGGATATTTCCGAAATGTATATCCGTGACGGTGACTGTATTTTTAATAGTATAAAAATACTTTTTTTTTATTGATATTGAGTTAATTATATTGGTAAACTTAATTTTTGTTTCCAGCTTTTTACTGCAACAATGCGGTATTTGTCATCAAATAAATAGCTGACCATTCTGTAAAATCTGACAAACTCGTCTACCTATATTTCATAGACTAGAACCAATCAACGATAATCTACTTGCCAGATTTTTTTTTTATTTTTGACCGTGTTATAAATGGTTTGATTTATTATAATTTCGATTGAAAGTAATTACATTTACTTTGCGATCCTGGCCCTAATTTTTGTTGTTTCATCATTATTTACTGAAGACATTATTTACAGATTCCCAGGTATTTGTATTTCTCAATGTAATGTTTATTTTGGTTTTGTTCTAGTTTAATCGTATGGGTATAATCTTGTTTGAGTATGGGGTGGAATTTACTTCAGCTTTATCAATGTTTTTCTTTAGTATTATCCCGATACCATATCCGTGTGAACCGTGAACTGCCGAGACATCTTGAATATTATATTGTTTTCATCATCATCATCCAGCCTCAAAAGTCCACTGCTGAACCCTATCTATCTTGCCAATATCATCCAGTTTTTATTTTTGCTCTTAAATCGTCAGTTTATTGTGTAGGTGGTCGACCGACGATTCTTTTGTCTTCCCTTGGTCTCCATTCCAATAACTCCTTTGTCCATCGCCCATCCGTCATTCTAGCTATGTGTCCTGCCCATCTTCATTTTAGTCTGGCTATCCTTTTGATGACGTCAGTCACCTTGGCTCCTTCTGATTTCCCGTCAGGAGATTATATTGTTTTATTGTTAACTAGCGGACCCGACAGACTTCGTTCTGTCAAATAGATTAGGAATGTGGCAGTTTATTTCTTTAATTCTCCTGAACAGAACCGTCTGTTCAGGTAATCGATAACTTTATCTGGACCCATTTTAAAATCCAAAAACAGCAATAAGCTTTACAATCTTACAAAATACATTTAACATTAATTGACAATTGTTTTGATGTCATTTCTCCGTAGCTTCCTATGGTTTTAAGTTAATTGTGAAAAAATCAACGTATGTTGACGTAAGTGAATGAAAAGCCACGATTTAGCGAAAAATGTTTTTCTCATTGTTAAAAAGAAATAAAAACCATAAGGGTAATATTTTTAATAAATATTAATAAAATGCCATACTAATTAACAGGGAAACTTATTAAAGCATGTAGATTATGATTTGTTCATGATAATTCCATAAACTGTAAATTTCATATGTGGGCCCACTGATATGGGAAGGGGCTCGTACATACTCATCTATTGTCTCAAGTTCAGTGTTGTTTATTACATCTTGGACATCCAATAGCTCGTTGTACATAATTTTTGATTTTGTCAAGATCATTGTTAGGCCAACTTCATTGCTAGCTGCATTTAGGTCGCTTATAACTTCTTGTAGTTCTGCAGGATTATTAGCAATCAGAAGGATGTCGTTTGCAAATCTTAGATGGCTGAGGTATTTTCTATTAATGGATAGGTCTTTGTTCCGCCAGTTCATTTTGCTAAATATATTTTCTAGAGTTGCAGTAAAGAGCTTTGGTGATATTGCGTGTCATTGTCGGACGCCTCTAGTAGTGGGAAATTCTCGAGTATTTTCATAAATTTTTACCTTAGCTTTTGCTTGTCTGTATTAATAAGGTTCCATAATTTTCAAAAATCAAATAGAAAATATTAAGACAAAAATCAAATCACCGACCAACAGAAATCGCAAAGACCCTGTATATTATAACTGTTTAGCATTAGTTTTATAAAGTGTTTTTTTTTTCGGAAAGTGAATTTTATACAAATCGGTAAGATAGTTTCGAAACAAATCGCGCTTTGAACGTGAAATCAAATCTTTTCTGTCTTTTTCATTTTTTTTTATTGAATTTTATACGTTCAAAGACATTCCCAGAAAATAAGAAGACAATATATTGGTTTTTCTAACGGTTTAGTTTTGAATAGACATTTTTGTAAACAGTTCTACCTTAAACTTTCTATTGTATGGATTACTAAGAATTATACAATAGGGTAGGTTTGTAAATAGTTTGTGAGAGGTAATTATCCTTTTTTCTCTAGAAATTGAAAATGTTTATTAGATGAACGACGGATTATTGGATAGGAGAAAGTTAGCTTTTTTTCTTTGAAGAAAGTAAAATTTGTTTGGATGGAGATACGTTCTGATTGGTTCAAGGAAAAAGAGGAGGGAGATGGAAGGATTTTGAATAGAGTTTTGCAAGAGAGAGGAAGGCATTGTGAATTGAATATCGGGCGAGTATACTATAGTTTTTTTTTGTGGAGACGACGTTGCTAATTAGCCAAGTTTTTTTTTAAAAGTCTAGATTGTGAAAAGTTGTATTTGTGTTTGGTGGAAAGACTTCCAACTGTGGTAGCAGACAGAAGAAATAACTGACATGCTGTAAGTAATAAACAGATGTATAGTTTTATACTGGACCAAGTCGATTAGTTGAGATATCCTTGTGTCTGGAGAGGAGGAGTTTATTCATGTAGTAAAGATTTGGAGCAGAGGAGTTTAGCAGGAGTATTCTGGAGAAACTTAAAGGTACGAGCAAGGTGGACAAGGCACAATCAAAGGAGAGAGAGGTGAAGTCATCAATTTTGAGAACAAAAGGTTAGTTTCGTCATTTTTAGAAACAGAGACTTTCAATCACGACCACCTATGTAAATTAGAGTTATTCGTTTTTTTGTTGGTTTTATTGAGAATTATAATACATGATAATTTATCGGGAGTCACTAAAATTAAGAAATTTTAGATTTGCATATAAGCTTAATTAATTTGTATTGATAATTGTGGATGTATGATTTGATGGATGTTTGAGATTTTTATTCTAATCATTTTATATGGTGTATTTATGTTTATTCAAAATTTTTACTTTTAATATTTGATTGGTTTTTTTTAATATAACTTTTGCTTTGTAAGTCATAATTGTGCTGTAATTTTATTTTCCTATTGTCTATCCTTTTTTTTCCTCAAAGTCAACTAGCAAAATTACTTTGAAGCCACGTTTTGTTTTTATTAAGTAAAAGAGCCCTGAGTTATCATATTAATTTGTTAAAAAAATAAATATTATAAACATACAGTTTGAGCAAATCACAACAGTATATATTATAGTGTATTTTTATGTATGAGAGAGTAATAAAACAATAAATTATGTATGCAAATCCCTAAACTGTTGATACGGGTGACTCAATGAAAAACAGATATTTGTCAACAAGTTTACAGAAGTATATAGGAAAAAAATTTTAAATTGAGTATGACCACCAGGTATAAAGGTTGGAGCAGAATAGAATACAATAGTTGTGAGGGTTACTAATCCCTAAATAAGGTTGCCAGTGTCGGAGTGATGGAGGTTAACAGGTACTAATGAATTTGCAAGAAATGTAAGATGTTTATTTTATTGGTTATATATAACCAATAAAAGTTTAATAAGTACCTACCTATTTGCAAAATAAAGTTTAATTCTTTAGATAAAATAAAACGTTTTATTTTATCTATTTGCAAAATAAAGTTTAATTCTTTAGATAAAATAAAACGTTCTATTTTATCTGAAATGAGTGCATTCCACGAAGTAAGGGTTTCAACAATCAAACATTTAATTCTTTAATTCCAGGAATCTACGACAGTAATTGACTAGATAATTACCTTCTAAACTTATTCCACAGAAAATGTGATAGCGGGTTTTTCCATTTTGTATATAGGAAGGTCCAAGTGGCGTATTCAAAATTCTTAACAGTTCACTAAAAGTAGGTACTTCACTTGCAAGGTGCAGTTTATTGTGTATACTAGTGTTATGGAAAATTTGAAAGTGCCGTGTAAACGCCGAAAAATTGGTCCTCTAACAGTTAATGAAAAAACAATAATATTTAATTGTTTTAAATCATTTACAGACAAACGTTTATGTGAAAGTGTTGATGAGACCGTTGAGTTAGTTAGCAGTACACTTGGTGTTGGGAAATCTACGATTTACAGAGTTATTAAAGAAGAGAAATGTGGTAGGAAATGCTCCAGGGAAACCAAAATTTCAAATAGAATATCATTTTAAAGAAGGACTTCGACGGAAAGTGCATGAATTCTTCTTTAGACAAGAATTTCCAACATTGGATAAAGTTCTTGTCTCAGTTCGAGATGATAAGAATTACCCAGAAATGAGTCGAAGTACGTTATGGAAACTTTTAAAAGAAATAGGATTCCGCTGGAAAAAGAATCCCAGAAAGTCTATTTTATTAGAAAGAAGCGATATTGTCATATGGAGAAGACATTTTCTAAGAACCATAAAGGAAATGAGAAACCAAATAAGAAAAATATTTTATCTTGATAAAACATGGATCAACGAGGGTCATACACCAAATAAATTTTGGCAGGATGAAACTGTTACAAGTCAAAGGCACGCGTTTGTAAATAACTTATCTACTGGTTTAAATCCACCATCAGGAAAGGGACGCAGGCTGATAATAGTACACATTGGCAGTTCAGACGGTTTTGTTGAAGGTGGTTTATTAACTTTTGAATCAACTCGTACCGGTGACTACCATGAAGACATGAACGCTGATGTCTTTCAAGAATGGTTCGAACAAATGATAGATCTTCTTCCTAAGAACTGTTACACACTATTAAAGAAGAGGAAAAAATGTGGAAGCTAAACAATATTACTGATAAAATGATCGAGCCAGTTATTATAAATCTTGGTTCTGAAAGTTCATCTTCTGAATCTGATTTGGATTTGTAACAAGTAGCTGTAAGTTTTATATTAATATTTTTATTCATCTATTTAACATACCTTAGACGGTTTTAAAAACTCTTTTTCTCTTTTGTAATTTTTAAAAATTAAAAAAAATGTGAATTTTTTAAAACCCTTTTTAATGTAGGCCAGTCAGTTCTAATATAGTGTGTGATAAAAGAGGTCACTTTTGTTTACATACACATAACACTTTATAACACTGAAATAATTCATTTATTTTTTACAATTATTCAAAGTAATTTTTCAATTAATCTTGAGCACGCCCATGGAGTGGTCGGAGCTACCAGTTAAAATTATGCTAATTACTCTCTCGTTCATAAAAATAAACTATAGCTAAAGTATCTATGTACGGTTTATCGAAAGCCTTCAAAGCCTTCAAAGCCTCTCAAAATCTATGAAGGGTAATGTCACCGGTATTTTATATTTTTTAGCTTTACTCATTAGTAAGAGTATGGATATGATCCAGGGTAGTGAGTCTACTTCTGAAGTCAGCTTGCTCTCTTAGCTGTGCAGCATCTAATGCAATCGTTAATCTGATGGTGATGATCTTTGTGAATATCTTGTGAATCCTCTTTATCCTCTTTGCTACTTTTCTTATGAATGAGGATTATGTTTGCTGTATTCCAGTGGTCTGGTATGCATTTTGTACTTAAGCAGTTCGTTAATATGCCTGCTAAGATTGTTCAGGATTTTTCCAGCGTATTTTAGCAGTTCCACTCTTATGCCATCTATTCCAGCTGCTTTACCGCTTTTCATTTTTATAATTGTCGATTTTACTTCTTCTGGAAGGACTTCTGGTTTATCTTCTTGACACTTAATGCTTTCATTATGTCACTGTACAGTTCCTCGTTTTTTTCGTCAGTGTAATCGTTGGGGCGTATATTTGTATTATTTGTATATCATATTTTTTTGATAGCTGTAAGGATAAGATAGCTATTCTATCAAAAATACTAGTTATTTCTACTACTCTTAGTTTCCATTTCGTGTTGATTAGAAATCCAATACCCTCTGTTCTGCCCATTGATGTTCCTCGGTAGTAGAATGTATTTCCTGACGCTAATTTTAATAGCTCTTTATCTTTCCTTCGTTACTTCGCTGATTCCTATGGTGTCCCATTTTATATTTTCAGTTTCTTTTTTTAATTGCACAAGTCTGGATTGATTTGACAGTGAGCGGCAGTTATATGTCGTTATATAAAAAGTTATTGTTTAATTTGGGTAGCGGTTTAGACTCCGCAGATTCTTAGCACACTCTGCCCTCCTGACCTGATCCCAATAGCTACCCAGTTTAGGGCTATTTGGTCATATGGAGAATGAGGGCCATTATTTGAACATGTCTTTTGTATGAGGGATTGTGAGGCGTGCCTTATCACGCTGCCTCAATGTCGGTTGGTAAGGGTTTGCTGGTGTGTTTTGATTATAAGGGGCTTAAACCTGCATTTTACACTTCTCCTTCTGCTATATAAAGTACTCGCCATAATACGCCATATATTACGCGACCTTTAGAAAAACTGACTTAATTTGTGGCAAAATACAAAAACTGTATACTAAAGCTTCTGCACTCTTGACCTTAAAAACTCACTTTGATTTTTGTCGATAGGAAACTCGGATCAAAAGTTATTGAATTTTTACCGTCGAGTTTATACAAACGTCAGCGAGCGTAGCTGACGATGAGACATAAAGTGCTAATAAATATGTTTGTTCAAAATGCTAACTCAGCTACATTTTTTATTGAAATTATTTTTTTCTACGGTGTATAGATTCTTGGTAAATCGATTTTTTTTTTCTTCCCTTTTAAGGTGGAAGTCGGGAAATAAAGGTAAACTTTTTTGCATATTTTTGAAGTCTTAAAATTAAAATTGATATTCTCAGCAAAATTCAGCTTGTTCATATTATTTTTAAAAGTCAAATCTCTGACCAATGGACTAGCCTTTTCATGTATTTAAGTATAAATATACATACAAAAATATAAAAATGTTTTTGTAAGTATGCCTGAATTTAAAAAATTGTGCTGAAAATCTCAATTTCTTTTTTTTATCTTTATGCTTAGAGGCATATTACTAATTAATGATCTAACTTGAAAGCACATCTATAGCAGCCAGTAAGTCAAGGTGAGGATATCAAATATAATGCTTATGTCTAATTGCAATGTAAATGTTGATATAATGTTTTTTTAATATTGTTTCTAGTTTACGAGAATTTGGAACTCATAATTGGAGATTCTAACTGTCTCTCTCAATACCAAATATGGTATAACAGGTTAAAATATATTGTGGTGTTTTTAGTACGACTGGTAGTGGGAAAGTGGAGATACAAAATAATTCGAAATTCTCATTTTATCCACGTAGGATATTGAACTTATACTTTCAATAAAGGGAATCCTTAAGAGATTTATAAACTTACTTCAGATTCATATCCCGATGTTATCTTGTAAGTGATATTGGGATTTGTGTCTAATATGTTCGACCTAATAAAACAAAAAATAAACTTGGCTCAGGGGTATTAGGTACAACAATTCTGAAACAGTTCTATCTATAATAAAAAAAGATTTGCTAAAAACCCAAACTGTTAAAAATAACCTTTATTTTAACCAGAGTTACATTACTGGCCCTTTTTATTTGAATCAACATTAGAAATCTTATCGTCAAACTGTCTTCCTAGACTTTTACCCGATTTCAACGATGGTTTATTTCCGTGCCCGTGACCCTTCTGCATTCCCTACTTCCCTTTATTGGCGTCATTTCTTTTGATTAGTTTTCAAATCACTTTATACGATAAATTCATTCATCGGATTTTGTATTTTTCAGATGTTTCTCGTATTGAGATAAATTTCAAGTTTGTGATAGTTGATAATGCTATATTTGATGTCTCACAGTATTTACGATTACAAAATATATTCAATATTGCTATATTAAAAAGAATAAATCAATCAATTAAGCCCAGTAATAGTTTTAAGGAGGAATAATAGATTTTACAGGTCGCAGCGTAACTTTTCGCATGAGAGCATTAAAATTAAATAATGGTTAACACGCTGAAAAAGATAATATAAAAGAAGAAATGAACAAATAAATATATTAGAGTATATCAATCAAGGGGATTAAACGTTAGTATAGGTATCGGAGGGGTTGTTATTTAGCTGGTAAAAGCAAATCGTTAAAATATCCGGTAAATGTCGAACTAATAGTGACGAATGGGTCACAACTGATCTAAAGGGTCGTCAGCCCTGCCAACAAATCCTACCTCCTAAATCTCCGAAGACAAATGTCGCGTAATCCCCGGTAATATATGGCGTATTATGGGAGAACTTTAAATAGCAGAAGAAGGATGAAAGGCATGTTTAAGCCCCTTGTATTTTTAACACACCAGTGAACCCTTACCAACCGGCACTGAGGCAGCAAGGTATGGTACGTTTTACAACCCCTAATATGAAAGACATGTTTAAATCATGGCCCTTATTCTCCGTATGCCCAAATAGCCCTGAACTAGGTAGCTTTCGAGATCAAGCCAGGAGGACAGAGGGTGGTAAGAATCTGCTGAGTCTAAACCACTACCCAAATAAAACAATAACTCTTTATATAACCATATATAACTACCGCTCGCTATCAAATAAATCCAGATTTGTAGAATTAAAAAAGAAACTAAAAATATAATATGGAACATGATAGGAGTCAGTAAAATAAGACGAAAAGATGAAGAGCTATTGAAATGAGCGTCAGGAAACACATTCTACTACCGAGGAAGTATTGGATTTCTAATCAACAAGGAATGGAAACGAAGAGTAGTAGAAATAACTAGTATCTTTGATAAAGTAGCTATCTTAACCTTATAACTATCAAAGAGATACAGTATACAAATTATACAAATACACGCCCCAACGATTACTCACGCTGACGAAGAAATAGAGGACCTATAAAGTAACATAATTAAAGCATTAAATAACGATAAAAATCACTTCAAGTATTTAATTGGTGACTTTATTGACATAGTGGGAAAGAGAAACGGCAAGAAACAAGGCATGGGAAAGTATGAAGTCGGTGAGAGAAATATAAGTGGTGGAAATACTATCACAACATGCCTATTCCAAATACATTCTTTAAGAAAAAAACAAACAGAAAATAGACTTAGTAGCACCAAATGGAACCACTAAGAACGATTCGAATCAACAAGATTGCTACAATAAAAGATGTCAGTGTGGTAAATAAATTTCAAACATGCAGTGACCATAGGCTGTAACGATTATTTTGCCTACTACATTGGGTATTATTATAAGGGGTTGAAAATTTGGGACAGAAATTATTGGGGTGAAGATCGGGCAAGCAAAATAAAACTAAACTGGTGCAAACGGCTACTCAGGGGTTATTTGGAGAAATGGGTCGTGAATAAGTGAATGGCAAGGGGGTTGGAATTGGGGCAACTACAAAAATGAAACAAAGAGGTACTTACATAAGTCTCCTGGACAAACAAAACACAAGAAAGTTCCCAAGCTATTTAAGATAAGGACGTCGCTTTGAAGAATCTTCCTGCTGGATGAAAGAAAAGGTTCTTCCTTCCTAAAAACACAAAAAGGTGTTAGAAACTTTTTTTAAAAGAAATAAACAAATTGGTTTAGGGAAAAAATTAAATATTTATTGCTGCCTCACCACAAAGAGTTACAAAAGTAAATGGTACAAAAATACTATCATAATAAATACAAAATAACAGAGAAAGACACTTATTATGTTATATCAATTTATAAACTCTTGAAATTGGGAATACTACAAAAATTACAATTGTTAATGGGCGACAATTTGTAGCAGAAATAAATTATTACAAATGAAAAAATAGCTTTTTAAATGAAACTATGCATAGAGGTTAATCTTCTTATAAAAAAACAAAAACAAAAGCTCTATTATGATTAGGTATTTACCAAATGTCAAAAAAATAAAGCTAGCTGTCAGATGTCAATATTAAATTTTAAAACTAAGAACAATTAAGATGACAGCTAAGCCACGCCCTAACGTCTACAATTTTAATTATAACATTTTCTTAAACTGTTATGAAAGCAATTATTATTAGAAAATGTTTATTTTTCCTTTAAAAATCAAACACAAAATTTATCTGGATTTCACTAAAATTTCTGGGGTTAGGAACTGGACGTAATAAAATTTCAGGGGGTGGAGCTGGAGATTCACTGCCACGAAAAAAACTGCATCTATAGTCTGGAACGACGAGCAGGGACAAACAAAATGAGGATGGAAGCCAGCACTGAGACGCAAACTTTGGAAACTCGTCACCTTAAAAACTCAACAATGGAACATGCGGGTATCTTTCAAATTTGTTGGAAACACCGCAATTCTCTTCGATACAAATCTCTTAGGTGAAAGACGACATAAAACAAAAACAGTGATTACTCCTCATCAGAACTGACATATTACATTGAGTATAAATCACTTTTTTTCAACAAATTTGCCGGTTTTAAACTGCACTATTAACTGCTCACCAAACTACATATTTTCCATAACATAAGGCGAAAAACGAAAAAACATTACAAATTTGACGAACAATTTAGACTAACCTGAGACCAACTACCCCTGATAGCGGCTTCAGCGAGAGTGCTGTACTTATCTTTAAAATGCGTTCGCCCAACTTGGTATAAACAAAAAATATAAACGCGAATGTTTATTTAACGCGCAATATTGGGCGGCTTAACGATCAAAGAATACCGAGGAAATATGCATCTGTGATACATAAACAAACTTTAAAAATGTGTTTATTATCAACTTGTCGACGCAAAAAGAATTGAAAGAATATTTCGGTGTTTTAATTTGTACGATAGGAAACAGAAATACATGGAAAATATTCTTCGGTGTTTTAACATATACGGGGTAATTTCAATATATACCAAAGAATTTAAAAATGCTACAAGACCAATCAGAGCAAAAATTGTATTAGATCTGAAACTAGAAAGAATAAAATTAATCACAAAATCAACAGTAACCGGTATAAATATTAAAAATAAAAAAAAAAACTCAGGTCACTACCAAACGACTATTGATGCAAGATTACATGACCAAATCGACAGCTCTTAATTAATGAAAATCATCCTTGATAGTGCCATAAAAATCGGAGGCCCACAACAACAAAATGAACAATGAAGGGAAATGAAAGTAAATAGCAACATGCAGAGAATACAATATACAGAACTTTGTAAGACAATAAGAAAAAGTATTAACGAAGACATAAGAAAATACAATGAACGACTGGTAGTAACTGCAATGGAAAAAAGAAAACACCATAAGAAAACAAGAAAATCATTATTAATTGGGAAGAAGCAAATCGTTATCCTAAAAAACGAAAACACCAGAATTACACAAGACAGAAATGAAATAATACAATTCATAACTAAATTCTACAGCGAACTATATAAAATTCATATAAGAATATTCCATAAAAGATAACTTAAAGGAGAGTAAATCTGCATTGTTTAATAAACGGATTTTCTTGCTAATGATCAACAAACTATGAATGTGGAAGAGGTTCTTTTTTATTTAATTTTATTATCTCGGTTTACAATAGTAGGAACTTAAAAATTGCAATATAAACCATGTGCTACTATTTTTCTTCTTTCTCTTATTCCTATTGTAGTCGTAGGATTGCAATACAATTTTCCTTTACTACGGTTGTTATTTTTAACACAAAATAGATTCTCGGCCTTCTGGAAAACTACTTTGTGTCTGCCTGGAAATTAATTTGCCATTTCAGTATTTCTTTACTCGGTCCATTTTTAAATGTCCAACTATAAGTTTGTGTGAGAGTTTAAGTTTCGGACAGTATTTGTGATCCCTAAAAACTACCACAATGGTACCGTTGTGGTGTAACTCTCAGTAGTGTTTTAGTTAATATATTCAGCAACCAAGAACACGTGAACTTTTTTCGGTTAAAAATATAAGGATTATTTGAAGATATAACTTTTTTTGGGAAAGATGTTACATACATTATACAATTGTAATACATATGTATATATATATATATATATATATATATATATTTAATAATAATAGAGTTTATTTCTAACAAAAAATTGTGTTGCAATATAAGTTTACGTATTTTATACAATATATAAATAAATCCAGTTTTTCACAGAAGTTGTGTGTCACATGGACTACAACCTGTACGTTTTTTTATTTAGCGTATGGACTTTCACAGTACGATAAATATACAAATACAATAATATATACATATATATTAAATATATTATTTAAACACTAAAGATAGAATGAATGACACTAAATATTAATGTCCAATTTACATAGCCATTCAATTGCTTCTGGGGAACATTCCGCAAAGTCCTGGAGGTTTCTACGGTAGGCACGATTCAAGCAGTCTGAAACACAATGGCTTATGGTCTGTCTAGATTGTCCGCAATCGCACTGTGGACTTTCTGCACGACCCCACCTGAACAGCGAATCAGCATATTTACCATATCCGGTACGTATACGATTAAGCCTTGCCCCCAAGTGGACCGGGGCAGATTTGATCCGATGAAACCCTGAGTTGGGGTGGATATCTTAATATAGTCCAATTCTACTGTTGGCATCAATCTTGTTGTCCATTGCCTATGTATATCATAGGAATTACCAATTTTTCGGGCAGATCGTATTGGAGGATTTCTAGATCTCAGTCGCTGGTGCTCTTTTGAGATGTCTGGGATATCTTGATGTATTGGTAATTGTACGTTGGCTACAATTTTCTGGTACTCTCTCACTAATGCTGCTGTACGGCGTAGATCTGGTGGAGCAATATTGCTCAAAGTAGGCAGCCATCTCACTGGCGTTGGTTTTATTGTTCCAGTGATTATTCTCATGGTTTGGTTAAGTTGGACATCGAATTTGCTTGTATGTGCACTATTTAGCCATACTGGTGCACAATATTCTGCCACTGAAAAAACCAAAGCTAGAGCAGAGGTCCGAAGAGTATCTGCAGAAGCATCCCAAGTTGTTCCAGCAAGTTTTGATATTAAGTTATTTCTTGTTCTTAGTTTACCGGCTGCGTTTGTAAGATGACTTTAGAAAGGTGAGTGTTCTATCAAGTGTGACGCCTAGATATTTGGGGTTGTTGTTATGTTTGATAGCTGTATCATTTAGAGTTACATTGAGAGTATCGCCCGCAAGTTGATTCGACAGGTGAAAGAGACAGGTTTCAGTTTTGCTTGTGTTGGAACGTAAGCGCCAGTTCTTAAAATACGGTGAGATATTGTACCTGTACGTGACGGTGAGGCAAAGAAACCGAATCAGAAACATTTTTTTCTACGGGAGCGGTCTCACAACATGAGTTAAATTGAATTTTAAGGCGTAAGTAATATCACAAGAAACGGGCGGCGATAAGCCACCTGATGAAAAAACACGTGTAATAATAGTGATAATGAGTGCAGGTATGTACAACTAATAGATT
The DNA here is from genome assembly GCF_040954645.1 of Diabrotica undecimpunctata. Taxonomy (NCBI): domain Eukaryota; kingdom Metazoa; phylum Arthropoda; class Insecta; order Coleoptera; family Chrysomelidae; genus Diabrotica; species Diabrotica undecimpunctata. The sequence continues at coordinate 59,754,919 of NC_092812.1, forward strand.
TTAATAACAGATATAGACCAGGTGATAATGGGCCTTTTCATGTGTTCGATCAAAAATAAAAATTTATTAAGACTTTTCTAATTAAAATAGGGCACTTTCTACTTAAAGTAGAAAGTGCTTTAAAGATTATGTCATCATCATCATCATCACTGGCTCGACAACCCTTTTTGGGTCTTGGCCTGTTCTAGGATTCTTCTCCATTCCGATCTGTTTCGTGCTTTTTTCTCCAGTTTTTTATTTTTAAGGTTGTTATATCATTTTCTATTTGTTCTAAGTATCTCAGTTTCGGTCTTCCTCTTGTTCTTTTTCCTACTGGCATCTGTTTGAATATTTTGTTTGGTATTTCGCCTTCTTCCATTCTTTCTACATGTCCTATCCAACGCAGCCGTCCTATTTTGATGAATGTTATAATATCCGAATCCTGGTATATTTTGTATAGTTCAGAGTTGTATCGTCTTCGCCATATTCCGTTTTATTTTGTGCCCTTATATATGTGTCGCAAGATTTTTCTTTCGAAGGTGGCTAACAACGTTTCCTCTCTTTTAGTAAGTGTCCAGGTTTCTGAGCCATATGTAAGTACCGGTCTTATTAGGGTTTTATATATTTGGCATTTTGTCTTTCTTGCGACGTTATCTGATCTTAGGTGTCTAATTAAGCCATGGTAACATTTATTTGCAATAAATATTCGCCTCTTCACTTCCTCCGTAACGTTATTATCAGACGTGACTAGGTATCCCAAGTATATAAAGTTTTTTACCTCCTCTATGTTGTATTCTCCATTTAAAGATTAAAGATTAAGTATTAGATATAATATAACCGATAGACGTTAATAGGGTAAAGGTTACTTTTAATACCTTGGAAATAGCCCATATCTTAGTTAACTATACCGTAATATTAAAAAACCTTTTAGTAACATTTATATCAAACTGCTATACTTACAAAAAAGGACTTCTTTTTTTCCCGAAGAATATTTATTATTGGCTATCAAATCAAACAAACAGGTAGCAGGCCTTCATCGTTTAAAACAAAATTATAAAGTCTGATGGAAACGTAGTTTTGATAAACAGAGAAATGATAATAGTAGAATTGTTACGAAATGAAATTCCACAATGTATACAAATTAACTTATGCAATTTCCATTACATACAACCTATTGTACAGTATTTCACATGCCTGAGATACGGCCATTCAGCTGAACAATGTTAATTAAAAACCGAGAGGTGTCGAAAGTTTACAGATACAAGTCACACAAAAGGGAATTATAAATCAAATACTTTGTGTATTTATTAAAATAATAACGACTACCCCTCATATATACAAAGCAAAAGGGAATAAAATAAATAATTTCAGTCGGAAAAATTTCTTAGAAAGAAGCCGAGAATATATATAATAATCCATCATATTCGAAAGTGGCTACGAATAATCAATTCTCAATTTGAAACAATGATAAAATGTTTTCGATTTCACGGAATACTTCTAGCGACAGTTTATCGTCTAATTTTACTTTTTATAAACCAAATTCAGCTTCTACAGCCAATACTATAAAAATATTAAACGAACACATCCAACCTGTCCTACACTTGATACGATGCCTATAAAAAAATCATATAAACCTATTCAAAAGATTAAACGTATTATTCTTAACCACTGCAGAGAAGATTATATGGACGATAAAGAGAAATCTATAATGGTAATGACTTTCTTCATAAATAAATCCAAAAAAAAATCCCATTTGGCTTTGTAGAAAGAGCCTTTGTTATGTATATTTTATTATAAAATAAATATTTTAACTACTGCTGAAATATCAGTGACTGCCATGCAATAATCGTGCAGTTACTTGAACGGAATTTCTTCTATGCATGCCTTTAGTTTAAGATTATAAATGAACCGGTTCTCATTCTTCTTCTTTAAGTTCCGCTCCTATCGGAGATTGGAAATCATTCTGGCAATTATAATTTTGTTGGTTACCTGCCTGAATAGTTCAATTGAACTGCATCCAAACCATTCACGGAGATTGCGTAGCCACGAGATTTTACTTCTTCCTACGCTTCTTCTGCCTTTGATTTTACTCTGCATTATATTCCTTAGTAGTTCGTAAGGAATTACGGTTCTTATTGTAGTTATTTATATTTTAAAAAATTTAGTATAGATTACATGCGAAAGGAAATTTTAGATAGCTCAACTATCTAAATACACCGCTTTTAAAATTATCCAATGAAACCTTAACTTCTTTTAAAAAAAAATATTGTAAAATGAATATTCCAAGTAAAATAACTCAAAGATGACTCAAAATGACTTAAAGATAAGCCATGTCAACTTGTAGTACTCGTCAGTAATAGATAATATAAAAAGTAATATTAGTGACAAATACTTGTACGTGTATGTTAACGAAACCACTGATTTGTCAGGAAGAGATATCGCTCATTTAATGCTTGGTGTTCTAAGCGATTAGATCTTACCAAAATCCTATTTAATTTTATGTAAGCAGTAAGAAATAACTAACTCTGCAACAATATCACGTTTTGTACAAGAAAAAATATCAAAATTTTTTCTTGCTGTAGCTGTTCCTAGCCATAAATTATTGCTTTTTTTATCCAATGCTGCACCATATATGGTCAAGGCCGGACAAAATTTAAAACTATTTTATACCAACTTAATATACGTTACTTGTCGTTAATGTATTGTCTACCAAAACTGTTGAACGAATGGTTAAGTTTCAACTAGAATATTTTATTGAAACCAATTCTCTCCTTCCCACTACACAGTATGAATTTCGTAGAGGCCATAGTACTAGTAGAGCCATAGATGTATTGACCTACATGGTCACAGATGCACAAATATTTTTATCTGAAAACAAATACATGTTATGCCTATTTGTTGACGTAAAAGGTGCATATAATGTGGTTGATTTGAGTATCTTAAAAACAAAATTGTGTAGAATGAGTATCAGCCTTATACGCCGCATTAACTATAATGTAGAACCGATATAATGATCTGTAAATACTCCCAACCCTGTTGAGACCGTGGTTGGTTAGATGATATATTACTTGGCATTCTAAATGGTACGTTCTGTATATTGGCTGGTATTGGCCGTAACACTACCCTTAACTATTCTATTTTCCCTTGTTCATTTCAGAAATATACACTTTCAAAAAGTTTTTAATAACACTAGAGTATGTCTACTACATTCTCGGATTATAGTTTACACTTCAATAAATTTAGATGTGAGGAAATTTGAAGCAATTGTGTTACGTGAGAAATTGCAGTATAGTTTCTACACATACATGTGTTAACGTGTACATGGGATTCATACCGATTAACCACAATGTAAGCGGGTTTAGAAATATGGAGTATGGAGTACAATGTTGTTAGGAAATGCCTTTGAAAATACCAACTAAGGGCAGAGAGGTAATTGAGAATGATTAAATAGATTTGTTAAATCTACTTAAGAACCCGTAGAAAATATTCCTACGGTATGTATGCACATATATTATTATGATCTGCTTTGTTTTAATTTTTTAAATTAGATCAAATAATATTTAATTTCTTAGGGTTCAACTATAGGTTCAACAGGGTTCATATATAAATATCAACATAAAATTGTATACACTGAATTATCTATTCCTCAGAGCAAAAGAAAACTTAATTCTGTTATTTTCCTTTTAAAACCAATTTATTTAATTTACTGCAAAATTGTTCTCATTAATTTTCTTAAAAACAAACAAATTTTCTTATATGCAAATTTTATGACTTATGAATTCAATTCTTTTTAATCAATTGCTTTATGGTATGGGTTTAAATAAAATATATGGTGTACATACAACGCTTATTTCACAAACAAATTGACTGATCTTTTTTATCTTCTTTCTGCGATATCTCCCAATGGATACTAACTTAGTCTCCGGATTTTGTTCCCGAAATACTGTCCAATTTTCCAAAACACGTATGGCTCTGCTTCCTCCCTCCAAAAACTGTTACACAAAAAACAGCACGAGTTCAGCTTCTCTCCACATTAAAAAAAAACACCTCCGACTCGTTTCATAATAATGATAATGAGACTCTTTCGTTGTACAAACTTTATATTTTTTTCCTTTTCTTACAGATTTAGGAGTCTCTTCGGACACAAGGAGTTCGAGATTCTCGACCTGAGTCTCGATTCGTCTACAACTATTTTGCTCACCAACTTAAACTCACATACAAAAACTTATACTTCTTTTTCACACACTGTTCTCAAAATGGGCTTCTTGTTCTGGCTGTTAAAAACACAATAATGATTCCACACACTGTTCTTAAAGTGGACTTCCCGTTCTCGATCTTAAAAACACAATAATGCAAATCTCCTGGTTCAATTTTTAAGTCGACTGTCCTATTCTCCTCCCCTAGTACTTTCTAGCCAATCAAGAATTATTCATACAAATTCATCCCACTACCAAACTTCAAATTTTCCTAATTTTAAATTTCAAGAAGTCAAGCATGTTTACTGTAATTGGGTTTTCCCCCAATTAACAGGATATTATATCGACTAAGTTTTCTTTTGTTTTGCTACAGGCAAATGCCTCTTTGTAAAAGATAATATCTACCATGTATAATTATTTGTAAAATTTTAAACAATACTTTCTTACCTTCTAAATAATCCCGAATTGTTTTTCTATACAAATGTTCTTAGAAACTATTCACTCTTTTAAATCCACTGTTCTCCGAAAACACTTATTACAAATAAAACGTTATATTTATAAATTTTTAACCTATACAGGGTCTTGAATATTTATCATCTCATGGTATTTTATTTTATTTTCGATCTGTTTTAGAATCATAACAATATATATATATATATATATATATATATATATATATATGAAGGGTAACAGGTATTTGTACTTAAATTTCATCTTTAGGATGAGCCCTTCCAGTAGGGATCTATGGAGGAGTATGACCGAGTCGCAAGCCCTTATCTCTTGCCGTACTGCTCCACCATAGGCCGATCATGTCCTTAAAACTTTTCTCAGAATCATTCATACACGAATTTACAAGAAGTGTGAGTTTCGGATGAGTGACACTTAATTTGGATTTCAAAATGGATTGGGAACATAAGAAGCTCATTTTGCCTTAAATGTGGTAACACAACGATGCAGAGACATGAATGTAGATGTATATGCATGTTTTATTGATTATCGAAAAGCATTTGACTACGTTAACCATCAAAAGATGATCGAAATTCTAAGTACAACTGGAATTGGCGATCAAGACTTGCGAATTATCTCAGAACTATATTGGCACCAAACGGCAACAATTAAAATAAAGCACACAACATCTGAAGATATACGAATCCGACTAGGAGTGCGAAATATTTTTTTTACTTCGTTCTGTGGCTTCTGATAAGCTTGGATTCCTATTTTACTTAAATCGCCATCGATGAGAAAGAAGTCTCCTGACTTCTTGTTGCTTCATATAGAGGTCGCTACTAGAGTACCGTTTTGAATGATTAACGATTGACTTAGAATCGTGAAGAGGTTAACCTGAAGCTGGTTCTAATTAAAGACTCTTTAATTAACTTTTCGTATCTGATGGTTTCTTTATGAGAATTGCGAATGTTTACGGCCTGAGCGATCCCTTGGTACTATTTTTCTTCTCTGTTTTCGAATCTTAGACTCCGATTTCGATGATTTGTAACAATTTGTGTTTAAAGTGTTGATGTCATATTGGTTTTCCTGAGGAATCCTGGCGATATTTAATTTGGAGCCCGTTTCTTAACCACAGGACAAAAGAGTGTTTTATTACCTTCTGGAATTTCTTAATCTCTTTAGAGCTGTAGAAATCGGGAACCCGGTATGCTTTTGTAATTCCATTTGTCTTATTTTTTGTGTATTAACAAAATTTATTTCTCTAATATAGTGTACTATTCAACTTCAACCTTCATACCTTTAACTTATGTAGTCTTTATAGATCTGACAAAGGCATACGATAGTGTACCAATTTCAATGCATGGGTAGCAATAGAAAAACAAGAAAGAAATAAAAAAATATAAAACCAGTACAACAGCTTTACAAAAATATGACGGTAAACATTAAAACTGCAAACAAATTAACTAGAGAAATTCCTATTAGTAAGGATTTCAAGCAAGGCTGCTACATAGCACCACACTCTTCAAAATACATTTGAATGAGACGCTCTCAGTGTGAAAAAAAAATGCTGCAATATGGGCATTTCAATCGAAGACGAGAGATTGTACACGATACACTTTGCTGATGACCAAGCCATTCTAGCTGTAGACGAGAGCGATATAGACTACGCTTAGAAAACTGAAGGAGCAGTACATCAAGTAGAGCCTTAAAATTAATATACAGAAAACCGAGTACATATTTAGTTACTGGAGAAGAACCAGAAAGCCTACAAATTGGAATGGGAACTATAAAGTCAATTGAAACCTTCAAATACTTGGTAGTCCAAATAACATCAAAAGCAGGGAGTAACGAAGAAATACGTTCTAGGATTGGTTAAGCAAGGTCAGCTATTAGACAGCTACACGGAGTATTGCGAAATAATAAAATAACAAAAGAAAATAAAAGAAGAATTTATTAAACCATAATACAAAGTATTGGGTTAGGTATACGGCGACCAACTTTGGGAAGTCAATTAATAAAACAAATCAAAAATGAAGGCAATGGAAATAAACTATTGGAGACGATGTTGCCGGCACACTAGACTTGATAGGGTGAGGAACGTAAACATTAGGAGAGAAATGGAAATTGACCCAGACATAATATAGATACTATCGAAGTCAAAAGACTTAACTGGTATGGACACCTGAAGAGAATATAAAAGCCTCTGAAAATATATGGCAAAAAAAGATAGAAAAAAGAACTCGGCCCTCTGGAAGAAAACGAGGTACACCAAGACGATCATGGAGAGAAGATGTCGAAGAGGCAATGACCGCCAGAGGTTTAAAAACTGAAGATTGCTTCGACAGAAAACGCTGGAAATTAGGATGCGAGAAACGGCGCCAGCTGTAGAAGACTTGCCTAATATTATATATTATATACAAAATATATGCTGTTCTAAATTGTTTTGGTATTATGCACCTCCTAATTATACCAGGCGCTGGAATAAGTGTTACCCCACTCCCTATTAACTTATTCATTTTTAGCACAAAAGCAAAACTCTCGTTGATTTTTAAAATAATCATAATATATTCTAGCATCAATCTTTCGAACTTTATGCTCTATCTCTATCACTCTTCAGGTGATAGTCATAACTTTCATTTTTTTAAATGAGAAAGTACATCATGTGACACCTCGTTTAAAAGCTCTTAAAATACTGGTGTCCAGTTCTCCCAAATATTTGTGAGTTTCATTATGAAACATTTCAGAATAGACTCCTTTACATAAAATAATTTTTATTACCCTCTAGTAGGTAGCTAGTAACAACTAGGAACTAGTAACTTCAAAACTGTTTCCATATAAACATCCTTTTTAATTTTAATCGGATTACTCAAAGCCATTTACGAGCTTTTGTTTCTGAACAAGAGAAAATAAGGGTAATTTCCCATTTAAAATAAACAAACCTGCTTGGACGTTTCCAAATCAAGCTTTAAAAACTTTTTCTATGAACAATAACCCGAATAAAGCTCACTAAATCATGAAAACTGCTTCATTTTCGGAACTAACGCGGTGAAATGCAATTACAGTAATAAAGTTCCCAACAAGATCATTTAGCAGATTGAAAATGGTGATGAATTTTCAGTCTTTGAAGCAGAAATAAATATTTGCAAGTAAAGCCCCATTTGCGGATCATTTGAAGCCGCAATTTCAGATCAAAAATACAGCGTCTTTTATGTTTCAAAACGAGAGTTGTAAAATTTTAGTAGGTTAAATTTTTCGTGTTCATTATTGACAAAATCCTGCTATTCTGCGGCAGGATTGTTTTAAAAATAAAAAAGGACTAAGACCTTTTAACCTTATGGAACTTAAGGCGCGAAATAAAAGCAGCTTTTATTTTTAATGGTTCCTTAATTGCTGAATATTAATTTTTTTACTTTAACGTAACCTAAAGGAACATTTTTTAAATTATGCCATATAAAATGTGTCAGTAAATCTATAAAATAATTACCAAGTAATATTTAAAATAAGCAAAACTTGTATTTGAAATAATCAAAGAGCATAGTCAAGGATATAATTAGATTTTTAAAACCTAGAAACTTACCTAGGGAAACAAGATCTACAGAATCTTGGAAAATTTCGAAGGATTCAGAAAAACCAATGAGGAAACATGAAAATACGAAATAGTCACGACAAAACATAAAAGATAAGAGAACAATGACCAAAATTTATAGAAAAAGACGATATACAAAGACAGATAATTATTTATCCGCATCCACCACTAGGGTTATTAGCGCTAGGTTTATGACACAAATAGAGAAAATAAGATACATTTTAGAAGTCATGATTTGCAACTATATTGTACAATGTACATGTAAGTACATGTAATTAAAATTAAATCATAATTTATTATAGAGTTTACACTAATTTAAAAAAGACAGAACTTCATTGAATTTTGTAACCAGTGCTTCTTTTAGGCTGTTGGGTATCTTGAATATCGCCTTGGCTGAAGTGTACTCTGGACATTCTATTATTATATGGTTGACTGTGAAAGATGTTTGGCATCTTTGGCACATTGGTGGTGGTTGTTTGGAGATTATGTAGCCATGCGTAAGTCGTGTATGCCCAAGCCGGAGTCTGCTGATAATTACCTGGTCTTTTCTTTTTGGTGGTATAGGAATATTTTTTGAAGATAAGTCTGGTTTGATGCTTTTAAGATTTGTGTTTGTTTGATCCCATATTTCTTGCCAGAGGTAGTTTACATGAGTCTTGAATAAAGTTTTAGTATCTGATATTGGTATACCTGTTGTAGTCGGAATGTTCATATTGTTTATTGCTTCAAACGCTGTGTTGTCCTCTAGCTCATTACCAGTTATTCCGAGATATGATGGGACCTACATAAATGATATGGTTTTCCCAGAAAATTGGAGCTGTTGCAACACGTCTTTAATTGGGAATACATTGATGTGTGTAGGATAAATATATGTTTAATGGCCTGTAAAGAACTTAATCAATCTGATAATATTAGTTTTTTTTTATTTGTGTTTTTACAATGATTTAGTGCGCCAAGTAATGCTTGGAGCTCTGCGGTATACATACTACAGCCGTCAGTTAATCTAGTGGCAGAAATTTCGTCTTCTGATACAGTAGTAGCTGATACTCCGTTGCAATCTTTGAAGGCATCAGTGAAGAACAATTTGTAAGTGGAATATTTGAGTAAATTTGCATGATACTCAAGCCTGACCTCAGCAGAAATGTGTGAGTACTTATTATGATTAAGTAAGTAGAGGTCTACTTTTGGTAAAGAAACTGTCCAGGAAGGTGTCTGGTATATTTTTATGGGTGCCAAGGTGATTTGATTGATATAATACGGTAGTCTTTTAACTTATTCGTAAAATAATACTGTCTTGGTGGTGTAATTTGTTTATTGTTCTAGTAATTCTTCCAATACTAAACTTGCGAGAAAGGTATGATCTTTTGCGCTTAGAATTTTTAAAGCGTAGCATAGTGATAGATAGATTGTCTTCTGAGGTATAGTGGCATTTCTCCTGCTAGCACTTGAAGGCTTCTTATTGGAGTAGTTCTAAAGGCTTCAAAGATTAGTCGTAGAGATGTGGTTTGAATAACATCCAGTTTTTTTAGTTGATTTTTATTTGATGTTTCATAACAGATGCATCCATAGTAGAGTTTGCTTCTTATTAATGTTTGATATAAATTTAGAAGAATTTTAGTATCTGGGAATATGAATTTGTTTCGCAATTATTACTACCTTATTAAATAATATTACAAGTGACAGTTGACAACTGGTATCAATACTAACATTCTGAACCAGTGTTGCCACGTACAAATTTCAATAAAACCTGACTTGGAGGTAACGTAGCGACGTGTGTTATTCAGAGGGCTATTTGGGACTATATGCGGTCGAATTTGTCTGGAGTCGTGCATAGGGGTATTTGTTTTTGGCAGACAAACAATACATTGTCAAAGATATGTAAAATTAGTCATTCATCCAATTATTGGCTCATTTGATCGTCAGTTTGTCTTAAATTTTGTTCTTGTGGGAGATAACTTATTTAACACTAACACTGATTGAGCTCTAGCAAAGCTCAATATTAATCATATATTCCTTGTTAATATCCTAGATATAGGATATTAATACATAATATATACCAACACGCTGAAATGGTAGTCACGATGGATAACGGAATGAAAACGAGGCCAATAAAAATCAACCGAGGAGTAAGACAGGGAGACACCATATCCCCAAAACTATTTACTGCCGCACTTGAAGACATCTTTAAATCACTAAATTGGGAAACGAAGGGACTGTCGATAAACGGAAAGTATTTAAACCATCTATGCAGATGACGTAGTACTAATAGCCGACAGCTGGAAAGAACTGAAGACGATGATCGATGAGCTTCATACGGAATCCATAAAAAAAGGACTAAAAATGAATCTGAGTAAAACTAAGCTAATGTCGAATAAAGATGATCAACCGACGATAACCATCCAAGGAACAAAAGTGGAACATGTAGAAGAATACATATATCTGGGTCAGAATATCAAGGTAAACAAAGAAAACCAAACTACCGAAATAAGCAGACGAGTAAGAATGGGATGGGCCGCATTTGGAAAACTCTCATACATACTGAAAGACAAAAAGATACCCCAAAACCTTCGAACCAAAGTGTTCGATTCTTGTATCCTTCCCGTTCTCACTTACGGAGCTCAAACCTGGACATTCACAAAAAAGAACATGGACAAGATTCGAAAAACTCAGCGAGCCATGGAACGACAGATGCTTGGTATCTCACTAACAGATCGGCAAACGAACGAAGTAATCCGGAACAAAACAAAAATTAAGGACGCCGCGAAACAAGCAGCTAAATTAAAATGGAAATGGGCTGGACACAACGAACGTCTCGAATATGGTAGATGGAACAAAGAAGTCGGAAACTGGCGACCGTACGATGCGAAGAGACCAAGAGGAAGACCTCAAATGCGCTGGAGCGACGATATCAAAAGAGTCGCAGGACCAATGTGAAAACGCCTAGCACACAACAGGGATGAATGGCGAGAAATGGGAGAGGCCTTTATTCGACAATTCGGATAGAAAAAGGGCTAAAAAAAAATTCCTTGTTTGTCAAAATTTGATAGAATACTTCTTAGATTATCTGCAACAACGGCTAAGTTGGTGATTTTTAGTCAAGTTTAAAGAGGGCATCCAATAAGGATGATCACCAGGACCAGGACAAATAAGTAGAAAATTTCATTTAAAATTACTGTTCCGGAATTAAAAATTCCTCACTTAAAGCAGCAAGAATTATGGCCGAACTATGTATTTTTAAACATTTTCAGAATGTACAGAGGTACCCCAGTATCAAAAGACAGTATACGGTTCACAGCAAAAGAAATTATCTGTAATCTACTTAAATACGCAATCAGTTAGACCAAGTGTTGATACCATTAATTTTATCCTGGAAGATCATGCAAATTGCTGTTTGTTTAACTGAGCATCGGAAAACAGAAGAACAACTGAGGGACTTCAATGTGAGGAATTTCAAACTGATCTCTGCATATTGTAATAGAAGCAGTTCACAGAAGCATGGTGGCAGTGCGGTATACAACAAAGATACATTTATTGCAAAACCGGGAAGGTATCTCTAGTTTATCAGAAAGATCGCTGTTTGAGTATTCCGTTGAAAAGGTTTGAATTGATAAGAAGAATATTGTAATCCATGTTCCAAATGGAATACCCACAAGTTTTAATAAACAAAATGTCAATAAATACTTTATGATTTAGTTTACAAGGCCTCCATCATTTTTCTGGCTGGTGATTTTAACATATATACTACTTGAGATTGCGAGGCCTCCAGACACATTAAAAACGTTTTTGAGCTCTTTGATATTAAACCATTCATCGAAGACTATACACGCATAAAAGGTAACAAAAAATCCTGGATAGATAATATTTTTACAAATCTTGACATATTTGGTTCTGCTGTATTCAATCCTCATACATCTGATCATACCGCTTAAAGTAAAAATTTAAGTCAAATGTAATAAAAAAATGATTATTTAGCAAGGAAAATGAATATTTTTTAAAATTCTTGTTGGGTGATGTAGACTGGGTGACTAGTTTTTGAGACATTAGCGGTAGATAAGCAGTGGGATGCTTTTATGAATTTAGTTCAAATATTTTCTTTCAAATTAACTCTATTTCATTTTGGTACAATATCCTACAATATATTAAATTGGAGATTCGCCAATGTAATCTGCGATATTTTCTCTATTTTATAAATTTCAATTAAATGTTTTTTAAAATGTTTTAATTTTTACTTGAAAATGTTTTCTTGAACTGCTGTGAAGTTTTAATTACGAATATACTCTTCAAACAACTTTTTACAGTGTATACACATTTAATTAAAGTCCATTGATTAAAAAATACGAAATGTTTTGTGTTGATTCTAACTATGACGCTCGTGTTCCAAAAAGGTTGTTCCCCTAAAATGAAAACGAGAGGTATTCATGCCGTTTCCTCTTCCTTTACAAAGGATAATCTTTCGGGATAAATGCATGTACCTGTGTAGCATCCCTAACGGTAATGTATATATATAATAAAAGGTAATTAATAACAATATCACGTATTACGAATCAGATTTTCCGTTGAAAGCTGCCTTTAACATATTAAATTTAAATTTATAAATGGTTGCAAGGTGTATTATCAATGTTGGAAAATTACTCTTCTTCGTCTCATTTTATACATAAACATTAAATTATACAGTATTGTTAATATAAGCTTCAGTTCCTTATTTCAGAACAACTCATCTTTTACAATTACAAATTTAATCTTGCATTAAAACTGTTTATTTATGTTAGTGTTAAATATATAAAGATTAACTAAACAAGATTTTGTACAGCACAAAAGTAGCAAAAATTGCACACCAGCTCATAAAGGAATAAAGAATTACCTACAGTCAAACATGAGCTTAATATTTTAAAACCGGCTACTTGACTAATATTTGGAGGTTTTAAGAGGAAAGCAATCCTGTCTTTTTTTTTCGGAAACTGTCTGTTATAAACTGCTCATGCTGTATCAAATTGGCGTATTATACATCTTTCATTTATTTTATTTTAGTCAGAATTTTGAAACTTTGTGTAGTCTTGCAATTAAATGAAATTAGTCATCCAAAATCACTTGCCGTAAGTGGTGAAAAGTAGCCGAAATTATGTGCCCATCATGAATTATAGTAAATTTAAAATTCGGTCATTGGCGTCGCATAAAGAAATATGTTTCCTTGCTATTGTAACTTTATATTGCAACATTAGAATATTATATTTCTGCATATAATAATAAAAATAATACATTAGATCTAGAAGCGGTGACAGCAGCTAGTTTAGTTGTGTCTGAAAAAGATATAAAAAATAGTTTATCAGTATTTACTACTTGCATCGTATGGGTTACATTGATATTCTTCAAGACCATTCACGTCTTTAATTGGGGATGAAACCTACTTTCTGCTGATGGATGAAGAATAAAAACTTCTATGAATACGTAGGAAACGTCTTATATACATACCTAGTTACGAAAAACACTTTATTTTCAGTTATTTTGATTGATGATGGACATAAAACTCACTTAACCATTCAAACCTGTGAATTATGTTTAAAGTTACAAATTATATTAGTGGAATTGTATTCCAATTCAAGCAGAATTGTGCATCCTGCAGATAGTCCTGCATTTAAACCACTAAAGCTAAATTGGAACCAAGTAGTATTAAACTGGGCAGGCTTTGGAAAACTTAGTTGGATACTTAAGAACCGCAAAATACCCCAATACTTGAGGAGCAAAGTGTTCAACCAATGCATCCTTCCTATCATGACATATGGATGTCAAACCTGGACCCTAACCAAGGCAAACATGAATAAACTAGCCACAACAGAAAGCACAATGGAAAGAGCAATGTTAGGTATACGACTGTCAGATAAAAAGAGGAACGGCTGGGTAAGATCCAAAACAAAAGTCGAGGACATAGCAACAAAAATTGCCAAACTTAAATGGAGCTTCGCGGGCCACACTGCTAGACAAAAAGACCAACGTTGGAATACTACAATACAACATTGGAGACCTTACGAAAGTAAACGACCAAAAGGAAGACCACAGATGAGATGGGTTGATGATATTAAAAGAATAGCCGGAACAAATTGGAAATATGTTGCTCAGGATAGAGACCGATGGAAGGAGTTGGGAGAGGCCCATGTCCAAACATGGACGACAGAAGGCTAAGAAGAAGAAGAAAAAGAAGTATTAAACTTTAGACGAGACAGTCCGAACTCAGTAGTTACCAAAGAGAATTTTGGATTAGTTCTAAATACAGCAAATTAAAATCACATTTCATAATTCAGTAATGGCTTTAAAGAATCTGGATTGTGTCTATGAAACTCTTAAGCAATAAACTATTCCAAATGTTTGGGAATGATCAAAGACCTGAATAAAGATATTAATCACACTATTTTTGCGACAAAATCAGTAACGTATGAAGAAGTCTTTACAAACAGTTGGAATAGCAAAAATATTAGAATTTAAAGTTTGGATAATTTCGAAGAACTAAATAGAAATTTAAAATTGCTCTTTAGTGTATCTAATCTATTTCAAAATACCATAGATCTACTATCCACAATTTAGACTAGAGACTATGATAAAATCATAAATGACATGCAAGATATCTGTATCATCACAGTTAAACTTCCAGAAAACGGTCATACAACATAAAAGCTACTACTACTCTTACAGAAGATACAATGACTTTAGATGTTAAATCGATATCCAATAATCTGCCTTTACTTAATTAAGAAAGATCAGTATTTAAAGAAATTGACACCTTTTTTTTGTCAATTTTTTTTGGCCAAAAACTCCAGAAAGAAAGGGTAACAAACAAACAGAAAGGTTGCCGTTCGTACTCACTTCTTCAGATCGTGAAAATAAAGAGAGACGTAAAATTGAAGAAAACAAAAACGAATTTACGCAAAAGTAAAAGATAAATGTCAGAAAAAAAGAAACCAAGATCAAAGTAATAAAAAACAATGCCACAAGACATAATTCCGAGAGTAAAAAAGTCAAACTGTTGTGAAAAGGAAAGAAAATGTTAAAGGTAATATATTTGATAGTGAACATGCAGACACACTTTTTAATCATGCAATTGAAAGCACCAATTTAAAAAGTGGAGTTAAAATACCAGAAGTAATTATCCTCAAAGAAAACCAAGAATTATTACGGAACCAACTCCCTGATTCTGTAGAGGAAAACGTTATTCTGTCCACAATTTGGTAGTGGGGATTTGGTAGTGGGGTGGTGCTCCATCTTATTGAAACCATATCATATTCCCTGGAACTTGTGGGTTTCCTGGATCAGGAATAATTATCGCCATTCAAATTGCCATCTATTAAAAAGGGACCTATGATTTGATCTTCAATAATTCCTGCCCACACATTAACCTTCTCAGGGTATTGAGTATTGCCCTCTCTCATCCAGTGATGATTTTCCCTGGACCAATAGCGGCAATTTTGCCGATTAGCATGGCCGTGAAGAGTAAAGGTGCACTCATCAGAAAACAAAACTTGTTCTAATTGGATCATATTGCTGTCTAACATTGCCATCATTTGTTCAACAAAATACGTTCTCCTGTCAAAATCATCTTCCATGAGCCTGAGTGTGTATAATTTTATAGGGATGCATTTTGTTTTCTTGTAATATTCGAATAACCGATGAGTAGCTAATATCGGATACTGGGGCTGCTTTTCGAACAGATGTATGTGGGTGTTCCTCAAACTCAGGCATAACAGCCAATTTGGTATACCTTACTTATTGTATTGGCAGCTTCTTTTTTTACCTTCCTAACATGGCCCAGCTCGTGGAATTGCTTCTCTATTTTACTAATTGTCCCTTGAGATATGGGCGGCAAATCAGCAAATGCTTCGTGAAATAAACGAGCTACTTCCATTTGCGTCCGTGTCTTTTCTCCAGTGCCAATCATCTGCATAATTGTAATTTTGTGCATTTCTGTTAAATGAAACATTTTTCTGGCTTGCGTTAATGAAATTTAAACGAATATAGCACTGACAACTACTTCTGTCATGGAACAATAAAACATTGGCGTTTCAAACCAAAGTAAATAATTTTTTGTTTTTTAACATATCAATAAAAAGGAATGCTTAAATAGTTTTTGCTTAGTTTATCATTACCAAAACCTAAATGGGCAAGAAGTATTAAGAC
The DNA here is from genome assembly GCF_040954645.1 of Diabrotica undecimpunctata. Taxonomy (NCBI): domain Eukaryota; kingdom Metazoa; phylum Arthropoda; class Insecta; order Coleoptera; family Chrysomelidae; genus Diabrotica; species Diabrotica undecimpunctata. The sequence goes on from NC_092812.1 coordinate 59,771,290, forward strand.
AGTGGTAGCGACTTTCGACAAATAAGTAATTTTCTAAATGTGAATTTTTGCATTTTACTTAATATTTCCGGAACAGTCAAAGATGGGTATAGGACATTTTATTCAAAAAATGTCTAAAATGATCTGAGGAATCTAAAAATTAATTAATATACAGGGTGTTCTATTTAAAATAAGCAAGTTGGTATTGGCCACCGTTATCGGATACACCCAGTATAAAAAGTTTTTATGGAAAAAAATGCGCAACTATAAATATTAATCGACGTGTTCGACCGTTTTTTTCGAATACTTCCTCATTTATTTATTAGCTAATTTATTCCATTTGGCTGACACACAGTGTATGTCAATTACTATGGTTGTATGGCTAATAACTGTGTAGTTTTATAATTTTTTACATTTGTATTAATTTTTAGTATAAATTATAATTTTTGCTTATAATAACCTAAGTTTTTATACAATTTGATGTTATGTTGCTATTAAAAAAACCCTTACAAAATATTTTACTATAAAAATACCAATTTATAACTTTAATTCAATTCGCAATCCCTTAAGTGGCCAGTGACTCTACCCGTTACCCTTAATTTAAAAGTTTATTCTTATAATATAAATATTTTCCACCAAAGTATAATGTCTGTGTTTTCTGGTAATTCAGGGAACAACGCTTTGTACAGATTTCTAATGTTGTCCAAATACGAGAAAGCGATCCAAAATTTGTACAGGTATTATCGGGAGCTGAAGTTTAGGTAAAATTTAAACTCATTTATAAAATTGGCCACGTGTGGTAGTTCCAAAACAAAGTTTCAGACGATTAATAAAGGCTGATAAAGTCGGCCGGCCAAAATTTGTGCATATCCAAATTATCAGCATTGGCAATACGAAAGGCCGATAGTTGTGTAATCAGATCAAAAAGTTATGGAGTATTTGCTTTATATAAGTGGTGTTATTATAGTTGGAAGAACAAGGTAATGTGAGGATTAGTGAACCGTTAGAAATTATGGAAAATAATGTAATAATACTGTTTTATTTCATTTAATTTTATTTTATTAAAATCTATCTTGTTTATGTTTAATGAACTGTACAAAGAGTTACTTAAAGCAGTTATTATCAACATATGGGTCAGCGTGTAGACGTTAATCCTGACATGATGACAAGAAGGTACTCTTCTTCTATACTGTTGGTTGTGACCTAGCCATTTAAGACCTTTAATTGATTGTAAAAAGACTAGTATAGTCTACATTTTTTACTTTTAATCAAATACCCTGTATATTTTTATATTTTTAAAAGCTCCTGTATAACCTGATTTCAATGAACTATATCATGTAGAGTCTATCATGAATCATACAGGGTGAAATTTTGAAGTTATACAGTATGGAAACCATTTATGGAATAAAATTGTTTGTGTCTATATTTTTAGAAAATTTAAAAAAATCATCTGTCTTCTAGTTAGCCACGTGTTGTCAAGGAGCTGGATTTCTTCAACATTTATATTACTATGGAGTTCATAACCAGGACCTTCTGTATCTGTATCTGTAGAGTAGGAAGGGCGAGTTAAGTTTCACAGCACTTAGGCCGCAATTGACTCATTGTGCATCCTCCCAGGAAGCTGCCACCCTTAGGTCATTGTCCATCCTGCCATTTCTAGGAAGGTGGACAAGTCACCAGAAGACATCTCTCTTATGGAGGGACCTTATGGAGGTCGCTGTTCCTCACGTACCAAGGAGCATTCACAAAATGTTTCAATACATACTTTATTCTGGAATTTCTGGATTATTTCTATATTACTTTGCTTGGAACACCCCCAGAGTTGGCTACCATAAGTCCAAATAGGTCGTAGTATTTGTTTATAAAGTAAAAGTTTGTTATATATATATATATATATATATATATATATATATATATATATATATATATATAGAGGACTTTCTTCCAAGCATCCTATACATTTTTTTTTACCTTATGACAAATTCTTCTCATTTTTTTAACTTAGACTTTTCAGCTTTTTAAATATAATTTAATTTTAAATGTACAGGTTGATTCGCGCAAGTCTAACCGTCGTCTATATTTTTAATAAAACAGGGTATATATTTTTATGTTTGTAAAAGCTCCTTAGCATCTGGAGTCGGTGTGGCTTTTGGCTTTTCACTGCTTGAAACTCAGCGATTTCTGAAAAATTGGAAGATTTAGAGACTTGTGCTACTTCAAAGGAGGAAGACAAGTATCGACCTGTTTGCCTTTTGTCGTGCATAGGTAAATTATACGAGATGCTTCTAAGAGGGTGAATCGACACAGTTATAGAAGAATCAGGTGGGCTGGCACCCAAGCAGTACGGTTTCAGAAAGAACAGGAGCACGGTGGATGCGGTGATCCGAGAGTTGCGCGGGGTGGTGATTAACCAGAGGTGGGCGATCCTACTGTTGTTTGACGTCCGGAATGCGTTCAACACATTAAAATAGAAAGAGGTAATGAATGTCAAACAGGAAAATTGTGGTAGAAAAAGGAGTGGTGGTTGACGTGACGGCTGGAGTGCCACAGGTATCGGTCCTACGACCCACACTGTGGAACCTGGCATATGATGGGGTTGTAAGCCAACAATTTTCGCATTTGCAGACGACCTCACTTTGCTGGTAGTGACGCAGGACAGAAAGGACTTTAGCTTTGGTGTACAGCCTACATGCGACTAAGTCGAAGTAATTTATGAAAATTCATTGACTAGAACTGGCTGCGGGTAAGACCGAGGCTATAGTTCTTAAGGGTCCAAGGACAAAGGAGGAGATAACATTCGAACGTGCAGAAAAGAGAGGGGTTTCAAAGAAATAAGCGAAATATTTATGTGTGTCTCTGGGTCAAAACAGAAGGTGGGGGGAGCACATACAGGTGGTGATACAAAGAACTAAGGTGAGATCCACTACGTTGGGAGGATCTCAAAAGAGAACGCCCCAGGAGGGTCCTTCATTCTGTTATGCAATCGATCGTCCTCTAGGTGGCGCCTGTCTGAGGTACTACAGTTTTAACAAAGGCCTGCAAAAAAAAGCTCACCCGAGCAGATAGGAAGGTCTGTTGAGAGTGACATGTGCATACAGAATAGTCTCTCCCGAGGCGCTGAGAGTTACCACCGTGATAGTGAAGAAAAGCTAAGGGGTATACGAGAAAGGAAATAAAGATAAAGCAACAGAACGTTTAAAAAGAGAAGAAAGAGAGAGGTCCATTATGATGTGGCAAGAGAAATGGGACGAGATGATAAGAGTGGTATAATGGACGAAGTCGCTGATTCGTAATTTGAAAATAACCAATACTTGTATTGTAAAATATCGTATCCTGTCTCACACACTCTATTGGTATGCGATAGGTAGATACCCGAGGAGCCTGCTTGGACAGAGCTAGGAAGTATGGTGCAATCAGTCACGGAACTAGTAGAGGAGATACTTAGGTCATCAAATCGGTTTAGAGCAGTTCAAATATGTGGAGAACGTTGGAGAGTAAGGAACAAAAAGAAAGGATACCCGAAGAAAGGTAGGGAGACCAGGAGCAAGCAAGAAGATAAGGCAGAACGAAAAGGGGCGAGATTGAATATAGGGACAGGTAGGCAACATATGGAGAGAAGGATTCAGTCGTAGTGAGAAAGGCGTGAGAATTATTAGTTAACGAGAGATCGGGTAAATGCTGTGGCGAGGTTGCGTCCCAATCAGAGTGACCCGGCCGCTAATTCATGGTTGAGAAGGGTGTTTTTGTAGCAGGTATGTCTCTGGCATTGACGGCGATGGTGTCTAAACAACCCTTGCATGCGATCTCGAATATCATCTTGGTCACGCTGTTTTTTTATCACCAACTTATCAACTCAATAACGTAAATGAAATCGTAACTATCTGATATTAAACTTGTATTATTAGTGCTGTGTTTTATGATAACTGATAACCTATAAAAGTAGACAGAATCGGGATTTGTAGGAATAAAATATAATTTAACCTGCGCGAAAACTAATTTTTATTAATTTTTAGATTTTATAAAATATCCATGGACTTTTCGTGTATGGGTATGAATCAATTTTGCAATAATTTATTTGGTTTATTCGACAGGAGGGTGCAATAGCTAATATCAACTGGTGTAGCGATAAAACTTGTGGACATTATAGTTTATACTGTTTCTGGCGAACACATATATGTAGTAACTTGAAGTAAAGGTATCGTAAAAATAACAGACCATACTTAAAAAATCTTTGCTGTATTTCCTGTCATCGTTGTGGATACTTGCTTTTAATTAAATCAAACTGGTAAATGTTCCATAACACCCTCTGAGTCAATAATGTTTATTAGATTTTCTGTTTGAAATATAGTATCAGAGTTTATGTTTATTTAAATTTCGCAGAACGTTCCTTTTAAAAATCATATACGAAAACTAGATTATAGCAAATATATTAAATTGATTTAAGAACAACAAAGAGAATGCTGTATTAAAATACAAACAAATAAAAACCATTTCATTATCATGTAAAAGAGCTTAGTAACAATCTGCTAATAGTCCATGAAAGTGAGGACAAGAGGTTTATTATATATAAATTTTTCAATGAGTGTCTTTACTGTATGGAGGTGATCATTGGTACCATAATTTTTATCGGAATCCTGCCTGCTCTCTCGGTAGTTAGAAACCTAATTTTTCTCCAATCTTGATGTCACTAACCTAGTGAAGAGCTTGTATATGTGGTTCAAAATCCTATAATTTTCTAGGTCCGTTCTATCTTCTTTTTTATGCAAAATTGTGATATGTGTGATGGTACCCAAAGAAATTTAACCGTTGCCTGTCTGTTTTGTGGTTAAGTGCAAGTGGTTAAGTGCAAGTTGTATTTGTTGCAGGATAGCATGTGCTGGATATATTTGCCTTAAGCTCTGAAGAAAAGAAAAGGAGTCGATAATAGGAAGAAAGTTTAAGCTTGCATGCCTCTTGCATACATCTAATGCCTTTAAAATAGCGTTTGTTTCTCCCGTAAAAATGCTACAAAATTGAGGGATCCAAATTGTTTATTCAGTATTTCTTAGTATAAAGGTCGCTGTATGTCAGACCAGGTTTTTAACCTTTATGGGCTTTATGGTACCCTTTGGATAGCTCGTGAGGGATATATTTAGTAGAAGTATTAGTAGTCCTGGAAGGTATAGTACGTTGTGTAGGATAAAAATGTATCACCTGCTCCAGGTCAAAACCATATCTCGTTAAACGTTCTTTTGGGGTAAATAATTTACTTTTTTTATGAAAATGAGTAGGTGGAAGTGTTTTGTAAAGAAGTGCGTAGTTTATGTTATAAGGGTTGAAAGACAATCTGGCAGCATAATTTAAAGAAATGTGTAGTTTTCGTATTGATGGGGTAGGAGGTTTATCTAGGATTACCCGAAAACTTGAAAAGGCAAGTTCGGTAAGCACACAGAACAAATCCTAAACATGTGGTTTGCACAACGATTAGTTTTTCAAGAAAATTATTACTTCTATAGTGTTCTAATAGTGTCTTCTCCCCAAGATCGGTTAGATAGTATTTTAAAAAGCTTTATTTTAGATTGATAGATTATCTACAAAACTTAATTAATAAAAAATTACAGGTATAATTCTAAATGATCAACTTTGCTTTAAGCAAAGCAGTGGTTTAGTAAATGTCCTATATATTAGACTGTATATACATCTTTTAGCTCGTAGATCTTTTCACAATGTGCCTGATAGTTAATATGTTTTATTGCTTACTTTTAAGCATCTTTTATATCGGCTTTGCTTTAACAGGTTCCCTTAGTGCTTAGTTTCATCGCAGTTTCGCTAATTACTTTTCAGTCATTCCTATTCATTTTGGACAGCGTGGCATGTAATGGTATCCAGTTTAAGCTTCCGGATGACTAAGAAAATTTTGTTTGTTGCTTGATGGTCCAGTCTTCTCTGATGAGAAGACAGTGAATGGATGGTCACTCCCCATATACCGGGAGAAGACCAATCAGACCTGAGTATTAACTAAGGATATCTAGAGTTGAGTCTTGTTTATTTTGTTCCTAGTTTATTATGGTAAAAGAACAACCATCGATAGTAAACTATACAGCATTATTTAATGCGAATAATTCAAGTTAATGCAAACACTTTAAAAAGCACTCATGTGATATAGTTATATCACATGAGTGCTTTTTAAAGTGTTTACATTATCACTCATGTGATATACCTATATCACATAAGTGATATTATTAGGAAGTCAAACTCTACGACTCTCATTGTCCCAAAACTCAATTCTGAAGCTGTGTATATTAAAAAATAATTTCCAATATCATAATAATGTTTACTTTTCGGTTTCATGGTATAACTTGTGGTTATGATTAACTGTTTTGCCAAACATTTATTTACGGCGAAACCTTGTCTCACATTTTGCTACATTACTCTTTTTTTAGAACGCATAACTAAAGTAGTGCTTTTCCATTTGGAAAATAGTGGTAATAAAAGTGTAATAGCCTTCATTTTAAATTCCCATTTAACGAGCACCACATGAAAGCTGCGGATGCCTCTAAAACTAACGGCTCGAATGTACCTGCTTAGAAATACGAAGTGTTAATCAAAAATAGTGTTAAATGTGGACAGGAAAATCCAGACAAAAACCCATAATTTTATTCATGTGGAAAGTGAATTAAAATACCACAAGCAAAGACTGCGATTTCAAAAATTACATAAAATAAGAAAATAGCAAAGTAAAGAAGATCCAAAATAAGATAAAATATGCCTGTGTAATAAAACTGTCCAAAGAGCTTTTTTGGGCATATTCCTTCCTTGTGTCTCCCACTAGATCTTTTTATGTGCTTGTGTTTCCACTAACTTTTGTGATATTAACAGGTAACAGTAGTTACTCTTGATTAATATAATGAATATAATTCGAAGAACATGATTAGCGGTATTTTCCTCTCGATACAGATTTTTTGCATAGTTCAATGAAACTAAACCGGGTGAGAGTTAACTGAATAAACCTTTTTCTAATAAGTTTAGTAAACTTTTTTCTAATAACATTGGTTCCTATTTCTAAAAAATACCAGATACTCATCATGATCAGTGGTATTATAAATGGTATCATAGGGAAGCCTCGATCTCCCTTAATCTATTCCGCTAGGTATTCCTATCGGTTACTAACTGTAGCCAATTTCTACCTTAATTTTGGCCTTTCCGTACTTCTAATTTATAGACATTATTAATGACTATATAGACATTATTAATGAAGTGAGTCTGGATGGTGGTTTTTGCTTCCTTGTGATAGCTGTCCTGCTGACCTTAGTATACCAATTTTTATGAAGGATATATTCCTTTCGTCTGCTATTCATTTATATTTTTTAAAAATCTCAAAAATATATCGCTTTTTCCAGATTTCGAATTCACAAACACTTAATATTAAGAAGCACATTTCCAAATATTCTGGAATAGGAATATAAGAAACTGTCACAGATATGTATTATTTGTATGAAATTATAATTTCCATCATTTTCAGCATAAAGAATCTGACGATCCTAATGCAACTGATGTAGGAGAGTTATTAAATATATTCGTGAATGTTTTGTAGTATCTAAACTAATTCCTTGATATTTTTTTGTCGAAATTACAAATAAGTGAAAATTAATTTTGGGAATAGTCTACCCTCACCCTTCTTCAGATATGAACTTCTATAAGTGAATCAGTAGCCAACATATATAGAAAATGAGGATGATATGGTGAATAAAAAAGTTAAGCCATGTAGAAGGCAAGAAATTGTTTATTTAAACGAAATAAAAATACACCTTTTCACAAAAAATATTGACAGCAACTTAACAGTGTTATAGTTTCTTTAAGATATTACAAATTTTTAAAAGAAAACATTATTTACTTTTATTAAATTCACCATTTCATCCATGCATAAGGGTGAAATAGCGAAGACACTTGGGGTGAAATTCTGAACTTACTTCTCCTGCTTTTTACCACATATATTAAATAAAGATTCATATTTTGAACAGCTTTCGTGCAGCCAAAGATAGTAGGTAATACATTTGATCCAATCCACGACCTCTTTAGTGTAACTATACAGTTTACCACACCCTAAACAATTAGCGATTACAGATATGGTTTCACCCTTTTCACTGGATGTTATTGTAGCTACGCTCTTAGATCCTTTTGCTGCGAATACATAACCTGGTCTATTATTTAGTTGTCCAAATTCATCTTTATAATATAATAATTGACTATAAAAACAAACAATTAAGATACAACCAAGACAAAATCAAATCTAACTAACCTAAAAGGAAAATAAAGATTTAAAACCTCAGATATATTTAAAAAAAATACAGAGATGTAATCAGAGGATCTCAGATTATTTAAATAATTAAGAACTGTATACACACTTATCGATCTTATAAATATAGCATGTCATCTTTGTACTGGTTCCACAGTTCATCTGCATACGTGGATACAAAACGAATACTGTAATTCTCGAATTTTCGACTGCTTTGGATTATCGCCAGACACTCGACAGCCAATGGCCTATTCTACTGTACAGCATACGAAGTACAAAAGTAAGTTGCTCTAGTAATGAAAATATGAAACAAGTAATTTCTGAATTAAATTAAAAAAAACCCTCTTATATTGAATTTGATAATGGTACCCTCATAAGTTTGTCACAGTAGTCCTTGTGATTGGAAAGTAGTACTTGTGACAGAAAATAGTCTACTTGATTTGTAGTTCTTCCGTTAGGTGCGTTCCATGCCCACTTTCTCTTAGGTTTCCTTTTGTAGAAAGTATTCGTAGCACACATGTTTTCCGTTCCAAGAATTCCATAAGTGTTTCTCCTCTTGTGTTTTTTGTGCGGAATCGAAATTACCAATCTTGTTTTTAGAGTCTTTAATTTTTTTTCAATTTTGGCGTTAAAATCTTTCATTATTATTACTTTAGGTTCTTTGTTGCCGTCTATAGGTCTTTCAAGGTCTTTGTAAAAAGTGTTTATTCAGTGGCTTTTTCAGTTAAAGTATAAATCCGCCCAATCTTTATTCTGGTTTGTCAATTTAGTTTTAAAATCATGTATATAACTCTGTCCCAGATGTTATTAATTAGTTAATTTGTGATTTATTATTATTCTTGATTATCCACTGTATGTGTAGTCTTCCCTGCCTGTATAGTAGAGCAAATTGCCTGAATGTAAGTCCACATACCCTCCTCCTCTTTTTTTACCTTCTGATAGTCCCATTATATCCTAATTCATGTTCTCCAATTCTTTTAGTTCGGAGAGTTTTTCATAGTTTGCCAAAAAACGGAGGTTATACATGTTAGCATATGCAGTTGTTTTTTGTTCTTCGTCTTCTTTAATCGAGAGATACCCCCTGACCCCCAATCATCCTTGGGGCAGACTGTTGCTTCGGTATGGGATTGTTTAATAAAACTCTTACCCACCTGGGGTATCTTCCGTGTCTTTGTTAAAATCAAAATGTTTGTTTTCTACAGATTTTGACCATATATATCTACGCTGGCCAGACAATTTGGTGGTGTAGAAGAATGTGTATTGCCGACCGTTATTACAGAGGTTAAGTAGTGTGGCCTACTCAGGTCAACCAACACACTTCGGAAAGACGGGTCGACACCACTCACTCTTGTGAGCTGTTCCTTTGTTCCTCATAATTTCGGTACCGGTAGATTGGGATCCGGTGAGAGAGAAGTTATTGAGTACGACGCCCTCGGACCAACGACCCTGTCTCACAGCAATGACGAGGATTTTATAGGTAAATTTAAGTTCAAAATAATTTAATCAGATCAGTTTATTAATGACGGTAAATGATTGTCTGAGATACCGAAAGTGAAATAATTGTTCCTGAATACTTACCTTCTTTCCTTATATTGTTGACAAAATACACCGATCGTCAAGATAAGGTATAAATCTCTTTCTGCCTATTCCAGGTCGTGTATCTAAGGATCCAGTTTCATCATAATGTCGGAACACTCTTCGAAATGCTGTGCGTTTTATATCCATTTGTGCAGCAACAGTCCATTTCGATTAGCTTGAGCGGCTTTTTTTGGTGCAGTATCCATTAAAGTGACACACTTGAAGATACTTGATACAATAATGTCAAACTTTGTTATTCCCTTTATCAACATCAAACAAACAGTTTTAATTGATTTATTTAAGCAATCCACGACTTTATACTCGTATTGAAGCATATTGAATTGACTTTCAAACATAATATTTCTATTTTTGATCTGATTAACAGTTTTTTTTAAAAACATAGTTCAAGTTAAAAGTTCACAGTTTAATTCCGAATTCTATGCACTCAAGTTTAGATGAATTTATAAAAATTAACTGGATTCATACAACTTCGAACTTTAAGGTAAGTTGAAAAATGGAGTAGTTTTTTTATAAATTGTTTTTAAAAATTTAATTTAAAAGAGAAGCGGTTTTTTGCTAATAAACTTTTGTTCGTAATAATTAGAATTTTAATTAAACTTCGTTAGTTTTCAGAATATAAGTTTGCATTAATTTTGCACTAAAGTGAAAAACACATATTAAAATAAAAAAACCTCTACGAACAATGTAACTTTTGTAAAACAATTTATATATCTCTTATGTATATTAAGATTTTCAACAAAAAGAACCATGATCGAACTTTATCGTTAAATTCAATACTAACTCTTTTTCTTCAATGTATTGTTAGCTGTTATGGTTACTGTGATGATATTATATGTTATTTTAAACCATAATTGATGTCCCTGTCCAAAAGGGGTGGGATTCATGATACTAAGGTACCTAAAAGAGAAAATTATAAATTTCAAGCCAATATGCGAAAGGATGGCCTATGTTAGAGTCAACAACAAACCATTTAATATATCAGTCTTAAACTTATACGCCCCCACAGAAACAAGCAATGCAGACGAAAAAGAAATCTTTTATGATAGGGTCGAAGAGGAGATAGAAAAAATACCCAAAGAAGATGTCATATTTGTACTAGGAGACCTCAATGCCCAGATTGGAACAGAGGACTTTTTACAACAACTTGCAGGAAAGCATATTATACACGAAAACACAAATGACAATGGGCAAAGACTATGTAACCTAGCAACAAGAACAAATTTGTTAATAAGCTCAACAAAATTTGAACACCTTAAAATACATAAGGTAACATGGAGGTCGCCAGATCAGAAAACAGATAGTCAAGTTAATCACATAATGATTAATAAACGAAAACAATCGTGAATAAAAGATGCAAGAACATTTAGAGGTGCGTGTGCAGATCAGACCGTTACATGGTCACAGCCACTATAAGACAAAAAGTTAAAATTGAAGCAAAACAGAAAAATCAACATAAAAAGTGGAATGTCGATAAAATAAGTAATGAAGAAGTAAGAAAAAAAATACGAAGAGGCAGTAACAGTTCAAACAAAAGAGAAATATAAAGCAGAAGATATAAACACAGAATAGGAGACGATCAAAAAATCAATAGAAGAAGGTGCATATATGCAGGTAGGTAAAAGTCAGGCTAAAACAACAAAGGATGGTATAACCAAGAATGTAGAGAAACAGCAGAAAAAAAGTGCATGCCAGAAATAAATGGCTAAGAACAGATAAAGAGGAAGACAGAGAAAAATATGAAAAATTAAGAAGGAATGCTAAAAAAGTGATAAGGCAAAATAAAAGAAGATGGGTTGACAAAAAAATGCAGGAAATAGAGCAGGAAAGAACAAACAGAAATACGAAAAATTTTTACAAAAAGATTAAAGAACAAAACCAAAAATACAAAGGCAAAACAAACGAAATAAAAAATAGAAATGGAATAGTGATAATAGAGGATCAAGAATACAAGCAAGTATGTAAGGATTACTACAGAGAGCTCTTGACGGAGGAAATAACAGGAGAAGAAATACATAACGAGGAGGAAACGGCGCACGAAGAAGAAGCAGACGAAGTAGATGAAGTAGACATCGAAATTTCAAAAGAACCAACATTAGAGGAATTGGATAAAGTAATACAGGGAAACTAAGAGGAAAACTACTGGCACTATTGAAAAATATATGGAAAGAAGAGAAAATGCCAGGGGACTGGGAGGTAGGGCAGATCATAGCAATACATAAAAAGGGAGACCAACAAATCTGTGAAAATTATAGAGGAATAACGTTACTAAATACACCATATAAAATATTGACATCAATCATAAAAAGGAGGTTATCAAAGATCACAAAGAAGACAGTATGACAGTACCGATGTGGATTCACAGAAGAGAGATCTGCAATAGATGCAATACATGCAATAAAACAAATAATGGAAAAAGCAAACAAATATAAATAAAAATTTATATTCGTTTATATATTCGAATATATAAACGAATATATATTCAAACAGGCATTTGATTCAATTAAAAGGAACGGATTAGCACTTAAAAAATTAAAAATTCCACATAAACTCAGAAAATTAATAGAAATGACTATGAGAACTACAAAAATAAGCATAAAGACACAAAGAGGAGAGACAGAGGAATTTATAGACGTATATATAATAATGAAAGACATGCTAGAAGAAACAAGAGAGAAAGGGGAGGTGATGGGACTAAGATTAAATCAAGAAAAAACAAAAATATTAAGATTAGGGAAAAAGCCAATGAAAGAAAAAATCAAAATAGGAAGTTCTGAGTTTGGGGAAGGGGAAGACCAAGATCAAAATGGCTGCAAGAAGTTAAAGAAGAACTCTAAAGGGCAGGAGTCAGAGAATGGAGAGGAAAAACTAGAGACAGGAAAAAATGAAGAGATATTCTCAAGAAGATAACATAAACAAAAGGGACTGATACACCCAAGAAATAGGATCTAGAAAGCACTCGCGGTTTAACTCCACGCTGGGGTGTATAGCCATTATGTATATATATATATATATATATATATATATATATATATATATATATATATATATATATATATGATATCCACAAGGAAACTAAATCCCTAGTTTCTAATAAAACTGAAGTGCTTATCCGAAAAAATGCATAAAGCTGTTGGTATTCTATTGTTATTCTTGTTGATGTGAGTAAATTGTCAAGTCGAATTAAGTGTAAAACACAATTTGAAGTTGAATTGCGTTGATTTAATCTTAAGAATTATGACTGTAAATCCAGAAACAGCAGTTGCTATTGTTGCGTTGCTTCAAGACGGAAGAAGTGATCGGTATGTTGGTTAAAAGTATCAAATATCCAATAGTACTGTGCACCGTACTTTTACACGTTTCTTGGTAACTGGAGAACCGATCCCCAACGAAGAACTAGTGCTTGTGATGATCGCTTCATCCTCTTACAAGGTGTACGAGATCGTCGTGCCACGGCTGTACTAATATGAGTGTAAGTGAACAAAAAATCAGACGAAGGCTTGGAGAAGAAAATTTAAGCAGTCGCAGACCTGCAACATGACTACAACTTCTAAGGCGCCATGGAGTTGCTCGGCTTCAGTTTGCCAGAAACTATGATTATTTTACTGTAAATAATTGGAGGCACGTTTTATTTACCGATGAATGCAGGTTTACCTTGCGGTCTCCAGATGGCCGTGAGAAAGTATGGCGAAGACCACATGAACGTTTAGCAGAATGTACCTTTAGCTCGCTGATGGTATGGGCTGGAATTTTTCTAGAGACACGTACAGAATTGTACATCGTTCCGAGAGGCTCTATAACAGCTGCCAGCTAGATTAATAAAATTGTCCAAGATTTTTCTGGTTTTGTTGGAAATGACTTTGTTCTTATGCATGATAATGCCAAGCCTCACAGCGCGAGATTCAGTTAACAGTGAACTTTTAAATGAAGGAAACATTCCTGTAATGTATTGGCCAGCATTGAGTCCAGACGCAAACCCAATAAAACATGTTTGGGACATGCTTAGGCGAAGGATACGAAGTCGTGTTCCTGTCCCTTTAACCTTAAACCGGTAACAAGAAGCCCTTTTAGAGAAATGGGAACTTATTCCTTAACAGGACATTTCTCAGTTGATTTTAGGCATGCTAAAGAGAATTCAAGCAATAATTCGAGCATCTGGAGGAAACGTTTATTATTAAAATTAGTTTGTCCGGACACATGATTTAAGTTTTTATTAATTGAGCGTCATTTTGTTAAAACATTTACTTACGTTTTTTCCTTAATTTTTAAATTGTTATCTACTGAAACAGTTCTTTGTTCAAACGTTAAATTCTTATTAGAAATTAATTAAAACAGTTTGTTATGTTTGTGTTTATGTTATTAAAATATTAACATTTTAAAGAAAATTAAAATTTTAAGTTTTTATTTTAAAAATGCTAGTGCTCCTTTTTCCTACCGGTGAGTGTATTTTAAAAATACAATTCTTTGTTCTTTCTTGTTCATTGTTTGGTTTAGTTGTAGATAAAATAGATCTCAATGTATTTGTTGCTTTGAATTATATTGCTTTGAAATTTTGAATTTATTTCCTATTGTTTTGTTTTTCCGATAATCCTTTTATGTATGGTATTAACATTTTCCTCGTATTATTTCTCTTAAATGATATAGGATCTTTTTGATTTATTCTTGAAAATTACTAATGTTTAAACCGCAAAAAATAATAATTTTTTGATAAAACAGATGTTAACAAATTTTTCTTCTCTTAAAATAATTTTCTTTTAAGAATCTTTTTTTAGAGTTTTTTAACCAATTAATTGTAAACGTATATCGGGAAACACAACAAAGATGTTCTAATTGTATATTAGCAAAAGTAGGTACCTACCTTTTAAACCAATTTTTCAACAATTTTTGAATAAATAATTTTTTTTTCAACCTTCAACAATACGTTTCATTTTTATAAAATTACGCAATCTAAAAGCATATCCCGACCAAGAACATGTGTAAACATTTCTAATTGTGTAAACATTGTTTATAAAACAATTTTCAATTGTTTGAATCTACTGGTCGCTATGCTTATTAAGTAATTCTCATCTCCAGCTGCTCTTATTCAATAAAATATTTCTCAAAGTTGTGTTTAAACTATTTGATGTTTTCTACTACTTATTTCTTTATTTCATTGAGTTGTTTGTATCGGCGATAGTTCTGATTATATTTTATATCGATGGAAACCTCTGTAATAGTTTTTGCGATTCTACATAGGATAAACTCATAGAATAAAGAGTACTAATTGGATAAATTGTTTAACTAGTTCTGTAGGACTTCATAATGCATTAATTAAGTTTGTTGCAATATTTGAAATAGGTTTAGCTTTGTAGAAAATAATTATAGACGTGAACTTGAACTTTAGTAATCGACTTTCTGTTTGAGAAGGATTTTAATGACATATTCCGCTTTTTGTACAGGTATTTTATATTAATGTTAATTTAAGTATAAGTAATTGAATATAACTTGATTTGCACTTCAAATGTGCTAGTAAATAGTCAAACTCCGTGTGAAAAAAGACTTTATTTTAAATTAACACAATACATGAATATATGACCGCCAATAAGTATTATGTTCCGCTCGCTATACGCCGGCCTCGATTCTCGTATCTTGTATGCTGTGGCCTGGAGATTTTTTTCGTGACTCTTCTTAAGTTTCGCATAATATGACACATATGCTGACACTGCTACGTTGCGGCATCGGAAAAATGCATGGAATTGACTTAAAACATATGATGGCGTGAACATGGCCCCCGCCTTGGCAAACACTGCCATCAAAAATCGACTGCTAACGCTAAATGTTCGAATGTTTAAAATGCAATTAGTCCGAAACAAGCAACGGACACACCTTGGAAAAAGAACGAGTAATGATACCATTGTCTGTCTTTGTCTTAAAAACTCTGGATACACCATCACTGCCGCATATAAGTTCGATCACGCCACCTAACTTCTACCTTAATGGAGGTAAATTGTCCTTTTTTATGAGCACTAACGCGTTTTCCACAATTTCAACGTTAGTAGTAGTCCATTTGGTACGTTTCTGTAGTTCAGAGATGTATTCTTTGTTCCACCGTTCCCATAATAATATATGTCGAGAAAGCTGCTGAATATGCTGGAATTTTGAGAGCCGATTAATTGGAATATAACGCAAATCTAGATCTGGATTGGCAATAAGTGGTTTTTCGATGAGAAAATGTGCAGGAGTTAATGGGGAGAGATCATTTGGATCACAGGATAAAGGATGAATAGGTCGAGAATTTATTATAGCTTCAATCTGCACAAGCAACGAATAAAATTCCTCGAACGTTAAATGCACGTTTCCCAAAACTCTATGTAAATGATATTTAACTGTTCTTACTCCGCTTTTCCACAGTCCGCCAAAATATGGAGAATATGGAGATATAAAAGACTATGAAAAATTATCCTTTAGCAAGGATTCTCTTATCGCGGAAGTGCGCTGCTCTAAAAATTCTCTTAACGCTTTTAACTCCAAACTATCTGTTATAAAATTGGTTCCATTGTCTGAAACCATCTTTTGCCCCTTACCTCTTCGCGCTACAAATCTTTTAAAGGCCAACAGAAATGATTCCTTAGACAGTTCCGTTACTAATTCTAAATGTATGGCCTTCGTACAAGAACAAATGAAAAGACACATGTAACTCTTTATTAGTTTACAACCTCGACCCTTTCTATCGCGAATTAAGAAAGGGCCCGCATAATCTACACTTGTTACAATAAACGGTGGCCCACCTGCGAGACGCTGGGCAGTTAAGTCTCCCAATATTGGCTGAATGGATTTAGATTTTTATCGAAAACATTTTACACATTTGTGTATGGTACGTCGCGCTAAATTTCTTCCTGATAACGGCAAGGAAGTTTCTCTTATTGTAGAAAGTAAAAGCTGAGGACCGGTATGCATAAGATCCTTGTGAAAATGATCAAATATTAATGCTGTAACTACATGATCTGCCGTTAAAATAATAGGATGTTTTTTGTCATACGCAAACTCAGAAGTCCTCTCCTTATTTTTATACATGCGGACGAATCTGAACACATATGCAGCAAGTCTTATCCGGCTCGAAGGACCATGAATGTAACTTAATTTGTACTTCGAATGTGCCGCTGGTAAATAGTCAAACTCCGTGTGAAAAAAGACTTTATTTTGAATTAACACAATACATGAATATATGACCGCTAATAAGTATTATGTTCCGCTCGCTATATGCTGGCCACGATTCTCGTATACGGTCGCCTGAAGATTCTTTTTGTGACTCTTCTTTATCTTCGCATAATATGACACATATGCAGACATTGCTACGTTGCAGCATCGGAAAAAATGCATGAAATCGATTTAAAACATATGATGACGTGAACAGTAATGTTAATTAAGTAATTATAAAATTATAACCGAAAGCATTTAAAAAAGATAATTCATGATTTCATGAAGGTAAATCACCCCCTAGTGACAGCAAAATGTAGTTACGGAAAACAATTTGATTGAATGGAAATGGGAAATTCAAAAATTTGCATATCCTTTGAAAAATATAAAATTGATGTTGTGATGATCCAAGAGACCAGGAAAATTGAAACTTTTGTATTTTGAACTGGGAAACTATAGATTTGGAGCAGAAATTTCTTGTCTAGAAGAATAGAGGAAGGCGTTCCTTGCTGCAAATGAAATTTAAGAGACTCTTATAAGCTTTGAGGTAATACCTATTCAGGTACGTCTTTTGAGTGTACGTTTAAAATAGTACAAAATACCGTTCTTAAATGTACATGCACCAGCATGATCTCCATACAAACATCACAGCGTATGGGGCTTGGTGCGCGACAATATTCCAAGGAAATAATTCAGCAGATGTTATAGAAAATCTTAATTTTATTGTTTTAAGTGAACCAGTTTGCTTTTGTGATAATGTTTGTATTAGAGATTTGATTCTTATTTTTCTGGAATGCAAAATTAACAACAATATAGAGACCAATTATATTACAATCTACAACAAGAAAAAGTGTGTTTTCCAATTAAATCTGTGAGTTGAACAAGGTACACATTCAAAGATGGCTATTTTCAGGAACAAAAGAAACTGTTTTTCTGCAAAATTAAATATGTTACAGAAAATGTTTCAATTATAAACTTTACAATTAAGAATTTACTTGTGAAAGTATATAATTGAAACATTTTCTGTAACATTTAATTTTGCAGACAAAAAGTTTTCTTTGGTTCCTGAAAAATAGCCATTTTGGAATGTGTACCTTTTTTAACTCATCGATTCCATTAGTATAGGGTTTTAATGAGATCAGAATAATTAAATCACTAACTGACCATTTGAAAATAATAATTGTTATTTAAATGAAAGAGTTAGAGATGTAATAAAACTAATAGATCACGGTAAAAAATCACAAATAAATATCTGTGGCTAAAGGACCTGCTTCCAAGTCATCTTTTCTTTTTCTCTCTCACACACACACACACACAATGAGTTGCTTTTTGCATTTGTTGCATAAATAACTCCTATATCTAAATAAACTATGTAGGAATCAATTCACATAAATACGATTATTTTTGTACTTACTTGTGCTCCTGCGTAAAGGATAAAACAGACATATAAAAGAAATCTCAACAAAAGCTTCGGGCATAATATCCGAAACAAAAATCGCCACAAAAGATTCCTATGGGAAATTATTGAAAAAACTTACATCATGTATGTGGCAAAGCCAAATTTCCCAAAATGTTTGTTTTGGAAATCAATTTTATTAGACGATTAGAAAATTTGTTTAAAATCAAATAATAAATAAATAATATATTTTAATGTTGTAAAGTAAAATAATGAATAAGGTTATATATTAAATATATAACTAAATAGCAAAAATAGTATAGTTTGAATAATATGAAGACTCTACTTTACATTGAACCAAAATATATAAATTTAAATTTAAACTTAAAGATCACCAAAAAAGCAATGTGTATTGGAGAAAAAAAATGTTTTGTTTCATAGACTTTTGCACATTAGAACTATAGATTTTTTTATATAAAAATAAGTGTACGCCATTCAAGATTTACGACGTCAGAACCCCACAGTGTTGCCAAAACATCAGAATAATTAATAAGTGAGGAATTTTTAAAATTTCAACTATTTAAGAATACAATATACTGGTCAATTGGATTTTTAAAATGTAGTAAAATGAGTAAAAAAAACTGAAAGGGTTTATAAACTTAATAAACCCAGTGCTAATAATAATAATATATAATTAACCAATTGACTAATGTGACTAATCTTTTACCATCTGTTTTAGTGGTTCTGACACTTCTTTTGTCTTCACTTTGCCATGAACGACATATTGTTCCATTTTGGAAGATCCATGTGTTATAAAAAAAAAACAAACTTATACAAAAATTTCTCTACAATATAATTTCTTAAAGGAAAGTTCTCTTTACTGCAATATATAATCTGAATAATCATGTAATGGAACATCTGCCATTAATAATTTTAAAGTTACATGTTTTTCTACAAAGATAACAATTTGATTTAATAAACATTTTTAATGAACAATCATTATGTCTACATTTGCTAATTTGGCAAAGTTCTCACTTGTTTTGTACATGTCGTAAATAACATGAATACCACTGACATTCAACTCTTCTGTATTAGTTTGTCTTTTTGTAGTACCTACCATTTTTAGGAGGTGATTTTAAAAGTTCATTACTTTTAACAGCTTGAGAATAGTTATTTAACTAACAAGTGTATTAATAAGGGCGATTAACAATTGAGTTATTTTAACGCGTGAGCGGAGCGAGCGCGTTAATGTTCGAGATTGTTAACGCCATTTTAATTCACGAGTTCGTTACAAAACTTTTCCGTCGACCGTACTTTTCAGAAATAAGATATCTTAGTTTAAATTTTTATTTACTTAACGATTAACAACAATTTTTTCAGCTTTCATTAACTTTATTCAAAGTTTAATTTTCCTTAGTGGTAGTTTTATTATTGTAAATATTAATATTCGAAATAGTACAATTACTGAAATTAAAGGAAGGTATTGATAAATGATTATCTGCTGTATAGCATTTTGACAAATTTATATTTAAGTCTTCTTTGACCTCTGTAGATTCTGTGATAGAAGAAGAAACGGTGGTGCTGAAGGATGTATTTTGACAAGGTTTAGAAGTATTTTGTCCCAAGAGTTTTTCAGCCATCTCAAGTTTATTCTGCATAAAATTATCTATATAACCTTCTGCTACAGCAGTCGATTTCCAGCCACCTAGTCTTTTAATAGCTGAAAAGTCTGCACCACTCTCACACAGTATCGAGGTAGAGGAACGTCTAAAACAATGCCCAGTGTAGAGATGCGGGTGCTCTAATTTTAAGAATTTAGCAATAACGGAAGGAATTTTGGAAAACGTATTTATGCCAACTGGCTGTGTGGAATATTTGTTATTTTTATAAAAAATGAAAAATCGTTTATGTGGTGTGTGTGCCGGTCTTAAAGAAATATAGTTTTTGATCGCATTGAGAATGGTATTTGCTTCGTTATCTACTATGTAAATATTCTATTTGTGTGTGTTTTTGATACTTTTATTGTGACAAGAAACTTTGACCCCCAAGTCTTGAACGTTATTTGTTTCTAATTTCAATAGTTTGTCCTTTCTTAACGCACCAGCCACTCCGAGAATCAATGCAACCTACAAAATGAAATGTTATGAAATACGAGTATTAAATATATAAACTTAATTTACTGGTTTATCTTTATCATTAGAAACACGTCGTTAGGAGCATCAGAGATGAATTTCTGGACTTGTTCTTTTTTAAGTGTTTTTGATTTCTTTGATACATAACCTGTTCTTTTTTTCTTGATAAACATAATTAACCTATTATATTTAGATATATCAATGTTGGATTTTAAACTTAAGGTTGATTTTAGCATCGAATATTTGGGCCACAAACTTGCTATTAGTCATTTTTCGGCAATGTTGACAGATTCTGAATATCATATTATTTTTCTCTCATCACATCATGCAATAAATTCAGCGTATGTTTTTTCGTACAACACTCTGCTTTTTTCAGGCACTAAACTTAAAGATATTTCATTTGCAGCTTCTGCCACTTCTGATGGAGTTAAATTAAACTCTTCGTCAATATCCATCTTTTAATTTTTCAAATACACAGAATTTTAAACAGTAAAGTAAATAATGACATAAAATGACAGATAGTACTAACAGCGGCTACTTCATTTTAAATTTTTTAGTGGGAATATAAGTAGGTATATGTTTGGTTGCCTACACCACAGGTCACTGCCAATCACAGAGCGTTTAATTAATTTATGCAAGCAATGTATGTTGTGTTGCCTATAATGAAATCGTTCATTAATAGAAAATCATTCATTAATAGGGGTCATTAATCAATTATTTTGAGGGTGTTAAAATTGATCATAAATGGATGGTCGACGGAAAATATTATTAACAGAAGATACACTTAGTTTTAAAACTACTGCAACGTACTATAACTTACTTCTTTTAAAGCATTTAATAGTAAAAACGTCCCGTTATAACTTCTTGTTCAAAATAATCTATTAAAGTTTACCAGCTATTATCAGCTTTCTATATATAATAACGGATTTATTACGGCTGTCGCCGCTTCTCCGCCCCCAATTTCCATCTTTTTCTGTCATATGCAGTTGCCTCTTCTAAGTCTCTTGCCGCCATTGCTTCATCAATATCGTTGCGCCAACTTCTCCGTGGTCGTCCTCTCTTTCTTCTTTCAGGAGGGATCCATTCCAGTACTCTCCTAGGCCATCTGTACTCTGGCATTCTTTTAACATGTCCGAACCAGATTAATTGTTTTCTTTCTATGTCATCATTGATATTTCTCTCCATTTTCATTTCGTTTCTTATTTGTTCGTTTCTAACTCTCTCCAGTTTCGATCTACCGCAGCTTCGTCTCAGATAATCCATTTCTGTCGTCAAAAGTTTGTTTCTATTAGCTTTGGTGACGTCCCATACTTCCGAACCGTAAAGTGTAATACTTTGGACTATACTACCGTAAATGTGTTTTTTGGTTTCTCGTCGAATTGTTTTTTGCCAGAGAAGAGAGTTTAAGGCACGGGTCGCTGCTCTGCCCTTGTTTATTCTTTCCCTGATTTCATCTGCGCTATTTCCCTTCTTGTTGAAAATGACCCCCAAATATTTGCAGGATTGCACGCCTTTGATTTTGTCGTCTTCCAAGACTAGGTCACATATTTCATCTGTTCCCACTGAGAGATTTTCACATTTTGTCATATTCATGTTTAGACCTGCCACCTCATATTCTTCTTGCAGTTTTCTTACCATATAGCTAAGATCGTAGCTGTCTTCGGCAATTACTACCTGGTCATCCGCAAAGAAAAGTGTATATAGCTTATTTTCTTCCACCGTTATTCCCATGTTTCTACATTTTTTTACCCATTTCACTAAGGATCTGTCCAAATAGATTTTAAATAAGGTGGGTGACAGACAGCAGCCTTGTCTTAGTCCTTTTGTTGTTTGAAAAGGAGAGGTGATTTCTTGTCCCATTTTAATTCTTGCAAAGTTTTGTTCGTAATATTTTTGAGTGGCGTTAATAAGAATTGGGTTTATTTTCAAGTTACCCATTTCTATCCATAGTTGGGAGATCGGTACACTGTCATATGCTTTTTCCAAATCTATTAAAGCTATATGAGTTTCTCTATTTCTCTGCACTCGTTTTTCCATTGCAATTTTTAATGTGAAGATATTATCCATAGTGGAGCGTCCGGCCCTAAATCCCGCTTGTTCTTCGGGTTGTTTGTCTTTGATATCATTTTCTATCAGGTTTCGTAGTACTTTTGAGTATAGTCGGCCTATAGTAGCAATCACTGCGATCCTTCTATAGTTTTTAGGATCCATCTTTGTGCCTTTCTTGTGTATTGGAGATATATACGATTGTCTCCATTCTTCTGGAACTTCTTCTCCGTTTAAGCATCTTTCGAATAATTTTCGGATCATCTCAAACAGTTTTGATGATCCATACCTAATCAACTCTGGATGTATTCCGCCTGGGCCTGGAGATTTTTTTAATTTCATTCCCTTAACTACTTCATTCACTTGTTCTATTGATATTTTGATTCTTCCTTCTACTTCCACTTGTTCATTTGTCTGTTTAAACCTTTCTCTTCTCTCTGTTAATAAGTTCTCAAAATGCTCTACCCATGTGTTCTCTGGTATTCTATTTATTATGACTTGGTTTTTTGTCGTTGTTCTCATCGTTTTTATAGTTCTCCAGGCTTCAGAGCTCTTTGTCCCTCCTATATGGTTGTCTAGGTATTGGCATTTTTGTTCCCATGTACTATTTTCCTTTTTAACCACTTCTCGTTTGACTTCTTTATTCAAGTTTTTATATTGTTGTTTTGTATGTTCGTCTCCCTGTTGTAATAACTGTAGATATACTTCCTTCTTTCTTTTTATCTTTTCTTCCACTTCTTTATCCCACCAATATGGTTTATCTACTCTTCGTACCTGTGGCCCTAAGGCTTCTAGCGCTGCGTCTTTCATGCAGTTTTTTATATGTTCGTATTCATCCGTCGTTGATCTGTGTGATTCCTGTAGTTTTTGTGTTAGTCTCCAGGAGTAAAGTAGCTGTGTGCTCTCGTTATCTAGATTATCTAAGGTGTACGTAGTTCTCTCTATTTTTTCTCTGTGTTCTTTGTTGATGTCTGTGTAGTTCCTGTCTACGAATGGTGTATATATTTTTCCTATTATCAGGCAGTGGTCCGAGCCGCACTCTGCTCCTCTATTCACCTTTACGTCCTGTACTCTTAACTTAGTTTGTTGTCTTGTTATGAAATAATCTATTATCGATTTTAGACCTCTTGTGTGCTGATACCAGGTGTATTTATGTATGTTCTTGTGGGCGAAAAAACCATTCAAAATCTTTAACTCATATTGTTGGCATATATTTATGAGTCTTTCTCCGTTGTTGTTAACAGTTTCTTCTCCATGCATGCCTACCACTTTACTTTGAACTTGTTTTCCTACTCTGGCATTCATTCATTCATTATCAGCTTTCTACAGACTATTTATTTGTTTTTGACACAGCACAATCACAATACACAAAAATAATTAGTTTTTAAAGATATTACGCTAAATTTAATATGGACTATCTGAGAGAGAGTGAATTTAATTATTTTTTTAATTTTGTAAATTTTAATTTCAACAAAACTGTGAAATGTATGTATAGAAACATTGACAAGAACCAACTAAATAATATATTACAAAAAGATAGTTTTTTAAATTAGCATAGAAATGTTACACAAATGTTTAATGTTTATACGACCAAAAGTTTATTGATGGCAGTAGCAGAATTTACAAAGTGTGAATTTTTTTACCTTTTGAATTTGAATGTGAATATACAGTGTGAAGACACTGTATTTCAGCTTTAGATCAAAATTAGAGTGACTTAATCTTGGTGTACTTAGTTTATTCCCAAATTGCAAAATATAGCAAAGTGGCAGTGTCCTATAATAATTAATGTTCTAATAATTAATAGAATAATATATCTCTGATGATATACGATCAAATTCAACGGTTGTAAATTTAAATTACGCAAACCTATTATTACCTTTTAGCTTTTAAAAAATGTTCTTGCCTTTAAAAATGTTCGCTTAAAGGAAGCTAATATTTCTCTAGTCAACACTTCATAGTAAGTGTAGGGAATAAATTGCTTTATTCGCCTTTCTCAGGAGACTGTCTTCCACTAGAAAAATAGAACATTTAAATATTTTAGAAATATTCTCTTGCTTTCCGCTTCAATTGAATTAAGAGCTTTGCGTTAAAGTTATCCTTTAGTATTCTTTCAGATATGGTAAAACGGAAAATTGCATTTAGATATTGTCGAAAGGTTTATGGCTTAACGTTAAACTACATTAAAAGGTTAAAAATTGGTTTCGGCGGTTGTTAGAATAAGTGCTGGATTATGGAAAGCAAAATTTGAGACTTTTATTCACACTCTTAGTAAAACGTTCAAAAATCAAAGAAATGACAACCAGGTTTTTGATATTTTCTTAACAATATTTTCCTAATATTTTTACATTTGTAATATTTTTTTTGTATTGACTATATAAAATTATTTATTATTTTTTTACTAGCTGTTAAAAATTAGCTGTACATTTAAGACTCCTAAAAGTCTTAGTAGAGAGAATCGATATAGAAGGAGATTTCAATACTAAAAACACATATTGGAGATTCAGGACAAACCTTTTATAAATAGAACAAAAATTACAAAACTAACAAAAATAAATGTGTTTTTAGAACCTTACCTAACAGTCTGTCACTCAAACAAATTTAACACGTTCGCGCCGCTACCAGATACATGGGTCTGGTATGAACTTTACGTTCAACCGGCACTGAAATTTGGAGACCTTGCGCTAGCGCCGACAACGATAAAATGGCTATTTATGAACTAAATATTATGATATAGGTACCTACGGAATCGTCATGATGTGCTTTATATTTTAGTTCTGTCTTAAGTTACCTGATGCCAGCACCTGGTAACGTCCCACAAAGAAATTTTTTACGCTATGGGATTTACCTGAACTCAGTATCTGGTTATTAGTGTTATAGTAAACATTGTACAAGTGTGTTGTTTTTTATTCAAGTCCATAAAAATGTCGTCTAGAGGCGAAAAAATGGTTAAATTGGTGCTGAACAAGCACCAAAATGCTTGGATACAAACTGAAAGTGAATCTGATAGTGATCCATTTGAAAACTTGTCTGATGAAGATCCTGAATACACTCCTAGTGAAGATAGCGACAATTGTGATGGGGAAGAATCCATATATTTAAACGAAGAAGTATCCAGTGATATAGAAACTGATAATTATGAATCAGAAAAAGAAGTTGGTAAAAGGAAAATGAATCTTATAATTTGATTCTCATTATCATTATTTTTAGGGGATGCTGAGGAAGATGTATGGACTAACATTCAGGAAACAGAATTTTGATGAATATCTAATAAAGAAGAAATTAAAAAATTCTTTAGTATCGTGATCTGCATGGGATTCGTGAAGGTCCCTAGTATTCGATTATATTAGTCCAAAAATGACCTTTATAAAAATAAGTTTATCTCCTCAGTTATGACTAGGGATAGATTTTTATTAATTCTACGGTATCTCCATTTTCAAAATAACGACGGTATACTAGAAAGCAACGATCAATTATACAAAAGCAGACATGTTTTAGACTTACTTAATGACAGATTCATGAAAATCATGACTCCAAGAAGGAATGTAGTCACAGACGAAAGTATGGTACCCTGGCGTGATCGTTGGAGTATGCGGCAATATATTAAAAACAAACGCCATAATTATGGCGTTAAATTATATAATGGTTTACTGTGAAAAAGAAAACAATATGATAAACAAAAGCCATTCTCAGAAAGTTGTGCTGACCTTAATGAATAGCTTATATGCCCGACGAGCTTTATATGCTGATAACTTTTATTCGGGCCTTCCTCTTGCAAAAGATCTATTAGATCGCCAAACTTTTTATTGTGGGACTCTTAGAAGCAATCGGAAAGGTATTCCAAAGGGAATAGTTCAAAAGAAACTAAAGAAAAATGAAATAATTGGCATCAAAAATGAGGACAATATAAAGGTAATCCGTTGGCAAGATAAGAGATCGGTATTAATGTTATCCAGTAAACCTGAGCATACCCTAAACTTCTGCAATACGGGCAAGAAAAAGAGATTAAAACCAAGGGAGGAACCAGTGGAATATATTTTTAAACCGCAAGTTATCCAAGACTACAACAAAGCTAAAAACGATGCAGATTACAGTGACCAAATGGCAGCTTATTATTCTTCCTTACGAAAAAGCCTTACGAAAAAGTGGTATCGTAAGGTAGTCTTCGAACTAATCTTTGATACTACAATAATCAACAGCTGGATTATCTATAATAAACATCGAAAAAAAGATACCAATGCTAACATTTCGTGAACAGTTGGCATTACAACTTTCAAATCAAAATGAGTGTATTTCTAAAACCAACTTATCAAAACGAAAACATTGTCTGCAACGAGAAGAAGGTCCTGGTAGAAAACGTAGACGAAATTGTGTTGATTGTTACAAGAAATTGAGACAGACTATGAAAAGTAAGGAAGCTGACAAGAAGGTGACCAAAGTAAACACTTTTTGTGAAAATTGCGAAAATAAACCGGCTTTGTGCTTAACTTGTTTTAATGATAGACATATCTAATTATTAATTACTATTTTAATTATTATATATTTTTGTACACTTTAATATTACTTTAAATAAAAATTGATCATTTTATTTATTTTTTAAAAGTAAAATATTTCAAATTGCCACATCAGTATCAGTATATTTTTTTATATACCGTAAATACTTTACCGGACATCGGACTCTGGTGCTATGTCTGCCAGAAATGGATTAGAATGTTTACTATGAGATGGCAGTGTTAGATTCAAGGTAATTTCAAATACAAAGTCACAGAAACCGTTTATTTATAGATATGTTTACCAGACCCGTAGGTCTGGTATCGTCCGAACAGTGGACAGTGTTACCAGATACGGGGATCTGGTAACGTCAGTAAATGTTACTGACAAATTTAATGCCGTCGTGAAAGTGTTAACTGGCCGTCGTCGTCAGCCGGATGCCGATGACACAAATATTATAGTGTTATGGTTGAATCTTGAGGACATTGGTAGATATACAAATGAAATAATAAACAAGTCATTGGTTGGTGTAACTGTAATGATAAAATAAGACTAATACCTGTGGGAGTTTTTTATTAGTTCTTCGATCAGACACGGCCTGGGGGATGCCCTCTGGGTATTTTTAGCTCTGCGGTGGAGCAAAGACTGACACCTGGCAGTAGGTATAAAACGCACACCATGAAAACGAATATTAACAATTTATGTTTAGGTTGGCTGCACGGGGATCACCAGGGCACGTCTGGAGCCGGCGCTAAACTTAAAAGCATATGGGACGTCAGTGGCAGGGTTTTGAGGAGGCGGGCCGCTGTCATACAAATGGTGCTGCACTGGAATATCAGCAGGCGCTCACTCAAGCGGGACGACCTAGGCAGTGCATGAAATGGACTACATCTATAAACGAAAACCTTTTACACTTCTATTAAAAGCTAATGAACCTCGCTTTAAAAACGATCAGCTATCGACTACATCTATATGCCGAATTTTGCAGGGAGTACTTAGATATTTAACTTTCTGAACAACGAATAGCAGATCAATACCGGGTGATTATAAGCAATAATCTTATCCCAGAGACTAGACGCGATACCATCAGAAGCGAAGTCGAACCGGAGATTTATAACCAAGACCTAGTTGTAGATCAAGTCCCTAATGAGCAGATCCCTGTGCTTTTTATACAAGAAACTTAACCTATTAATAGCAGGACATCAATGAGTTGCGTGGTAGCCTGGTAAGTGAGATGACATGTGTCGAATAAGAGTTTAATGGAACAAACCCACTTAGCAGACGGAAAAGGGGGTATTACAGTAGTGGTATACTGGACGGTTTTCTGATGCCATAAGGTATCCATGTGTGAGACGTGTATGCCCTATTCGTTGTCGGCGAATAACTGATTTTTCTTTCCTATTCATAGAGGACATATTGACGCGAGATAAGTTGGATTGAGCGTCATGCAGCTTGTGTTTTGTTTCATTCCATAGGTCTGAGATGAGGATTTTTTGTTTTATTAATATCTTAAGATCCCTATGAGTTTGGATCTCTTTGAAGGCTGAGTCAGAAGAACATGCTGCTTTAGCGGCCTGGTCTGCTTTTTCGTTGCCCAATATACCAACATGAGATAGAATCCAGATCATTATGACTTTTATGTTACTAGAATATAGTTGGTTACAGATGGTGTATATTTCCTGGACTAGTGGATTTTTGGAGAAGATGGATTTTATGGAATGAATCGAGGAAAGAGAATCAGTACAATGACAATTGTTTTGCTTTCATTATCTATTTTGTTTATTGCATTTTGTAGCAAAGTGCTGGTGGTAGCTGTGACTCTGCCTTGGCACTATAATATAATATCATCAGCATATATCAAGTACCTGACTGGTGGTTCTATATATCAGGAAAAGTCATTCATGCTAAGTAAAAATAAGGTAGTACTTAAAACTGAGCCCTGAGGCAAACCGTTATCCAAAGCATGTGATTTTGATATTTTTCCATTTGTTAATACTCTAAAATATGGATTTGTTAAAATTTTTTTTAAAAATAAATGAATGTTACCAGTTAAATTATATTCTGTTAATTTTCTGAGAATTAGAGGTCTTTGTACAGTGTCGAAGTGTGACCAAGTTATCCATTGTACTTTGATTTGATTTGAAGCCTGTTTGGAATGGGTCAAGAATATTATTTCTTTCTAGATACCATAGTAAGCGTTTATTGACCATATTTTTTTAACAGTTTACGTAGTAAACAAGTAAGAGAAATTGGTCTATATAATTTTAGAAGATTTGGAGATGAGTCATTCTTTCTGATAGGAATTGTAGTTGCTTGTCGCCATAACGTTGGGAACTGTTTTTGAGACCAGATCTTATTATATAATTTTAGCAATTTGAGATGTGTGTCTGGATGAAGATTATTTAAGAATATTGGTGGGAAATCGTCTGAACCAGCTGCTGAGTTTTTTAATGAGGAGATTGCTTCGTTTAATTCTAGGAGATTAAAAGGAAGATTAATAGAACTAGGGTTAAATAGTGATTTTGAAGTCTAAACATGCCGCGAATTCAAATCGCTGTAAAATCTGTTTAAAAGCACCTTTTTAACAAAATAAAGGCCTTTTTTATAGCTTTAAAAGTATAAAAAAGCCTTTTATTTTTCTCTTTCTTTGCAATCGCAATCGCAATTTTTCTTCAGTTTTGAGTATCACAAAATTAAAAAAAAATGATCCCAAGAGTGTGCTCTCAAATTTTAAAATCAATGTTTTTGGCATGAAAAGTGGATATTTTATGTGGAATTCTTCATTAAGCGTTTTTTCGTTTTTGTACAAACATTTTGAATGACGTTAACAAGGTATAAGGATCGCTAATGTAAACGTCAAGGAAAAAACTTCTCCTAATCAAACGATGTTTACATTTAAGGGCCTTATCGCTTTATTCGGAACATTTGACACAACATTAATGCCTATTATTCTAAGATTCAAGAAAACAGTATATATTGGTCTGTCCTCACAAAGACAGGTACGGGCGGATAGACTTAATGATGATTGAATTTGGTCGATTACTGTTTTCAATGCTCCATCGAGAAATTCCGAATTCTCGGCTTGGCTTATGCCTTAACTAATTCGAAGGACATTAAATTACAATAGCAGAGACTGTGTAGCCTTTAATAATAATTCAAAATTGTTACCTAAATGACATGATTCGAAATGCGAACTTCTGGAGGATGTTTCCTTGCGGGATATGTTTCTCGAAGAATCCTCTAAAAATGCAAATATTATACAATTCTCATTGAGTTTTACAAATATGACAAAGACGAAGACGTATACCGACAATGAGTATTTCTGTTTATAATACAAAAAATTATCGAAATCTCTACAGAAAGCAAAAAAAAAATAAAAACTATGATTTTGATTTTTGTCTAATAAGTGTTAGAGTTAGGGAGCTAGAGTTTATTTTTTTACCTATTTAACAAATATAAATATTGTTTATGGCAAGTCAAAAAAACATAGTATATAAAAAACGAATATAAAACGTACCTTAAAAATATCACAAACACGAACATATATTTAACAGAAAATGATTTATGGCAAAATCACGGTAAACAGTTCATTGGATGTTCTACAATGAGTCATATATTCTTCTGAGCAGTAAAAGGAATGTTTCAGAAGATATTTTTTTTATAACTTTTTCGAAACTATTACAGCTTAGCTGTTTAATACTTTTTGGTAAAATATTGCAACAGTTATAATTAAGGAAATTTTCATCTGAAAGACGGAATCAACAGCGATTTGTTCGTAAGTAGTGACAGACAGTTTCGCGTATTGTGAACGTGAACATCAGACTACCTTATTAAATCGGCCCGTTTTCTGTGAATTTCTGTCAGAACCTGAAATACAACACAGTAGGTAGCGGCATAACTTTAAATTTGACAAAGAAAGGTCGGCCGTGTTCTAGATAACTAACCCCTGCTTAAATCCTGATAGCTTTCTTTTGCATTCTAAAAAGTTTAATTTGTAAAGCATTTGTTGAATTGCCCCATATGATTAATCCATGGTTTAGGTGAGAGTGGAATAAAGAAAAATATGTCATTTTTATTGTTTGAATGTTGACAACCCTTGTTAATTAGCGAATAACAAATAATGAACTTGATAACTTTTTCTTTAGTTGTGAGATATGAGCCGACGAGTTCTGTCGATTATCTATGGTTATTCCCAATAGTTTAACAGTCTCTTTGTCATCTGGATCATTATGTAAATTACTTGCAGATATAACCAAATTTTGCATTTTATCAGTTTTAGTTTGTTTACAGCAAAACGATGTGCTAGATTTAGTAGAAGTTTCCCCATAAGACACTTTTATATCATCATTATTTTTTCCTGATATAACGTATGTCGTATCATCTGCGAATTGTACGGATTTGTACGGAGATATGAATTTAAGTAATCATTGAAATAAATAATAAACAAAAGAGGTCCTAAGACCGAACCTTGTGGGAGTCCATGTTTTACGCATAGAAAATCGAAGAGATGACCTTTAGATACTACCGCCTGGTGTCTGCCACATAGAAAAGAAGTTATAAGCTTAAGAGGGATACCTCTGATTCCATAGTAATTTAATTTGTGGAGCAAAATATCGTGTGAAACGATAACAACCTTCGACAAGTCGCAAAGAGAATTTGATATGAGATTGCCGCGTTCAAGTCCCTCAATCACCTCGCTCACAACAATAAATACTGCGTTCGTAGTAGAACGAGCACTTCTGAGTCCATATTGTAAGTTGCTAAAGTAATTATTTGACTCAAAATAGGAATAAAATTGTTGTATGATAACCTTTTCAAATATAGAAAACATTGTTTCTTCTTCTTCAGGTGCCTTTTCCGCTACGGAGGTTGGCAATCATCATAGCTATTTTAATTTTTGAGACAGTAGCTCTAAATAGTTGTTTTGAGCTGCATCCAAACCAGTCTCTCAGGTTCTTGTGCCATGAAATTCGTCTTCTTTCGATGCTTCTTCTGCCATCTATCTTTCCTTTCATTATGAGTCGCAAGATGCCATACTTCTCGCCCCGCATCACATGTCCGAGATACTGTAGCTTTCTTTCTTTAATTGTAAGTTCAACTTCCTTCTCTTTACCTATTCTTCTCAGTACTTCATTGTTCGTAACTCTATCTACCCAGGAAACCCTCATAATTCTTCTATAGGTCCACATTTCAAAGGCGTTAAGTCGTCTCATTGTGTCTAGATTTAACGTCCATGATTCCACTCCATAGTATAGTACACTATATACGTAACATTTTGTTAGGCGTACTTTAATAGCTAATGTTAAATCTTTGCCACATAGGACCTTTTTCATTTTCATAAAATTAGAACGTGCTTTTTCGATTCTGACTTTGATTTTTGCAGTGTAGTCATTATTTTCTGTTATAAGTGTTCCTAGGTAAGTATACTTTTTTACTCTTTCGATCTGCTGGCCTTCTACTGTCAAGATTTCGTTAGTATTATGATTGTTTTTACAAATTTTCATAAACTTCGTCTTTTTGATATTGAGCGAGAGTCCGTACTCCCTACTACACATTACTATTTTAATCCACAAGGTAACAAAGTTCCTGTATTTGGCTGTATACCATATATTAAAAATTTTTTTGAATAAAATCCTTTATAAAAAGGTATATAAAAAACCCAGTTGGGCTATGTTGCATTGACAAAACGTTTTCGGAATAAATATTCCATCATCAGTGTCAAGTTAATACATGGATGTAGCCACTAAATATGTGGGTAAAAACCCTTTAAAAATTATTAAATAAGATTTGATTTACATTATGTCTAATTTACAGTTAAGATGTTAAAGTTACCGTTGGATTGGTAACATGGCGACATATGACTCTACGTTAGTTGCGAGTCCTGAGACGGTATGTCTACGAGGACTTTGTCAAAGCAACTGTCAGTTGCTTGTCAGTTGCTTTGACAAAGTCCTCGTAGACATACCGTCTCAGGACTCACAACTAACGTAGAGTCATATGTCGCCATGTTACCAATCCAACGGTAACTTTAACATCTTAACTGTAAAATAGACATAATGTAAATCAAATCTTATTTAATAATTTTTAAAGGGTTTTTACCCACATATTTAGTGGCTACATCCATGTATTAACTTGACACTGATGATGGAATATTTATTCCGAAAACGTTTTGTCAATGCAACATAGCCCAACTGGGTTTTTTATATACCTTTTTATAAAGGATTTTATTCAAAAAATTTTTTACATTACTATTTTACTTGTGAGTCTTTTCAGGTCTTGTAAACTATCGGCTATTATTACTGTATCATCTGCATGTCTGATGTTGTTAACTAAGACTCCATTTACTCTTATGCCGACTGTTTCGTCTTCCAGAGTTTCTCGAATTACCTCTTCAGAATAAGCGTTAAATAATAGAGGTGATAGTATGCAGCCTTACCTGACTCCTCTCCTTATTTCCATTTCTTCAGATGTCTCTTTTTTAATTCGTACTATTGCTCGCTGATTGTAATAAAGGTTTGTTATTAGCCTTAAATCTCTTTCATCTAGGTTTTTATTTTTTAGAATTTCCATGAGTCGGTCATGTTTTACTTTATCAAACGCTTTATTGTAATCTATAAAACAAACGTAAAGAGGACGGTTAACATCCAAACATCTCCGCGTCAGCACGTTGAAGGAGAATAGTGCCTCTCTGGTACCCATACCATTGCGGAACCCATATTGTGTGTCACTAATATCCAGCTCCTTTAGTGTGAATTCCGGCGTGGATAATTTTCAACAGAATTTTCAAGGTATGTGACTGTAATTGTCAGTTTTTGATGAATCACCTTTTTGTAGATGGGTAGTACTTTTGAGTATTTTAGTACTTCCGGAAATACTCCAGTTGATAGAACTAAATTAATAAGATGAGTAAAAGATGTTAAAACTATTTTGTAAGTTTCTTTTAAAATTTTGCTATTCATTTCGTGATTGTCCCTACAGTTAGAATTACTAAGAGACTTTATTATTTGGGAAACCTCTTCTTCCACAACAGGACGAAAAAAAAGGGCTTACTCGGGGAAGGATAATTTCTATAACTGAAGAGAACATCAACATTTATTATTGGAATTAGTAATAGAATAACAGTAAGACGATTTTTAGCCGTTTGTAATTGCCGATTATATTTAAATTTTTGTTGTTTATATACTTTGAACAAATCGGGATCCTTAGTGGCATTTTCAATGTGTTTAGTAAGGGAAAGATTAGATCTGAAAGACATTAATTCATTATTAAACTATTGCACGGGTGTTTTTTCAACAGTTTGTCGTACTTTTTTTTAGTGGAAAATGCTTTAATATTAAGCTGTTTAATATTAAGTTTTGGCGAGAAAAACTGTCAAGAAATCAGGATCATTATTAATATCATAGAAAGTCCATCTTTGTACTAGCTAGCGCACGTTTAAGCTTCTGTAAACTAGAAGAAGTAATAAACCGCTGAAATGTTTGATTAGCGTCAACAACTTATGCTCAGAGTCAATAAATAAAAATTGAGCTCTATAGTTAGAAAAACAAGGTTCAGATACGCCCACTCGATAGATATTTTCAGAAAAATTTGTCATAATATTGTCGATGCAACTACTGCACTGGTAAGTGATTTTAGTATAATCGTTTATAGTTACTTTTAGACCAAAAGATGTTAATAGATTTTGAATATCAAAAGAAGGGTCAGATTCAATTTTAAACTATATATTAAAATTACCAAGTATAATCAGTTTGAAAAGGACGTTATGATATTCTCAAAATTCACCAAAAACAAGTCAAAGCCACCCTATCTGGAATAATAATACTAGCGTCTCCATTGTTGTTGTCGCTAATTTTGTAATATTCACCATAATTTTTTTTCCTTATCTATATATATATATATATATATATATATATATATATATATATATATATATATATATATATATATATATATATATATATATATTGATTTGTCTGTGACAACTTTAATATTATGCAACCCAAATTGCAGTCAGAAACTTTTACAGCAATTTTATGAAGAATAACAAACTGTATTTACTGTATATTTAAAATTTGCGTTCTTTTAATAGGATTACCGTTCAAGATAATGCATAACTAAATGCAAGTATGAAAACTTAACCTCGAAGTCCGGAAAGTCCTGAGGCACTGAAATAGTTAGCAGAAGCCACGAACTTGTAGACAAGCTGCGAGAGATACTTGATACCTAAATCAAACTTTTTCCCGCGATGAGCTTGTGACAATAAACTGAATTCAGTGTAGTGGTTTTAGTCTAGGCAAAACGTTATTTAATAATAGTTTAAGAAAAATAAATACTTTTTGACATAAGACAAGTTTTTAGTTTGGTTCCGAATTATTTTATTGGAGAATTTCTATATTATCTACTCTTTTTAATTTTTTATTTAACATCCCAATACTAAATATTTATTTAGTATTGTGAATTTAAATATTTAAAAAAATTCTTGTAGAAAATTGCCCATCGACAAATTACTGTGTATTCTTGATACTGAAACAGTGTCTTATGGTTTGCTTGAGCTTTTGCTTCTAAATTCTGTTGGGTTTCTGTTACTAGCTGAGAGTTAACAGATCGGCTGAGATTTTTCGTTTAAGCCTTCGTTCAACTGGTTATGCCACTAAGTTTTGAGTCATATTACTGGAGTGTTCTGTTAGTCTCTGTTCGTATCGGTGGCAGAGATTGATGACTTCTTTGTTGACAGTTGTCATCTTGTTTGGAACGTACCATTGAGCATTAATTACCATTTGGAAGACTTTCGATTGGAATCTTCCAAGAATGTCGATACTGGATCTAGCTTCTGTTCCCTATGGTTAAATTCCATACCTCCACGCCTTCCTGCTTTTTAACCTTTATAGTTTTCTGAATTGAAGGGTCAGCTGTTTTCGCTTGGTAAAGATGTGTTTTCTCCATGTGAGCCTGGGATCCAAATATATTCCCAAGTATATCCCCTTTGTGGCAGAGGTTGACCATTTAACGATACCGGAGGATAGTGTCTGCACAGATTCTGTCCCGTTGGCTCGTAAATGCCACATTTTTAACCCAGTTTGTATTACATTTAGGTTAGCCTGTACTCTGTGTGATGCTACGGCTGGGTCTTCATGAGAGGAGATTACTGCTGTCTTATCTGCATAAGTTGCTGTTGTGACTTCTGGTAATGTAGGTAAGTCCGCAGTGAATGTTAAGTACAGCACTTGACCGAGGACACTGCCTTGCAGGTCTCCATAATTGGGTAAAGTCTGGTATACTCATCATAATGTTTACAAGGTAATGGCGGTCTTGCAGGTAGGATCCTAGCATTTGGAAGTGATTTTTGGGAAGGGATTGGGCAATGTTCAGGAGATGTATAATAAAATTCTGCTTGCTGGTAAACAAGATGAATCTGTTCAGTGGTAACGTGTTTGAATTTTTGTACATAACGGGGTGCAGGCTAAGAGATCTGTAGGACTTAATTTTCTTCCGGGTTTTAGAATTAAGAGATTAATGTACATCTCGTATAGCCCAGAGGATATAAAATGATATTATTAAATCGTTTTTGTTATGGCTATCAAAGTAAATGGCATCACTGTATGCTAATCACTAAAGGAATATTTACTGAGTTTGAATTTGTATCAGTCCGAGTATCTGACGAAGCAGAGATGCTGAAATAACGTCATAAAACTCTATTGATACGCTACGCCATATGTTTGGCTTCATAATTTATACATATATATATATATATATATATATATATATATATATATATATATATATATATATGTATATATATATATATATATATATATATATATATATATATATATATTGATAGAAATATATGTTTTAAAAATAAAAAAAATCGTTCACGTTAAGTTAATAGAAATATCAAGCCAGTTTTTAATGACGTGCAACACTCTCTGTACTAAATAATATTAAATTAAGTATGTACAATTCTCATATTTCACTTCCACGTTTGAGAATAATATTGATATTTGATTCGGATACGCTTCTATAATGAAAATGAATGAGAGGAGTCGCAACACTCCGTAGATTAAATTCAAGACAAGACTAAATACCGTGGTTGTCGTTGTAGCTTTTAATCCAACTCTTCTACATTTCTCCAATTAATTATTCTGGTGAACAAAGATAAAGTAACTCTAATAAACGGAGGAAAAGGTAGAATGATAATAAATATCAAATGCTCTCTTATACCAAATGAACTAACTCTTCCACCTCTAATAAAAATATATACAACTCTCATGTAACGTTTTTATTACTCATACAAGGCTTTATCACTATGTTATTGAAATTATTGAAACATTAGTCATCCATCAGTACAAAGCACCTGTTGATAAATTTGAACTTTATTACACTTGGACTAAAACTTTATATATTTTTCGGTGACACTCAGGAGCGTAACGTAAGGAAGTAGGTAAGGGATCTAATAAAGTCAAATCAGAATTAATACCACGAGAAAGAGATATATGGCTTGCTTTTGTTGACCATACAACAAAAAGGAAAAATAAAAGGGTACCCGCCACAATTTTATATTTACAGGGAAGATATATTTTCTTGTTATGTGTTTAAAATTGTAAAATATAAGTACTTCAAATTTTATATATTTACAATTCAGTTGCATGGGAATTACCTGTAATACCTGAATTTACTTGAAATACAGGTAAATGAATATGATTTTCAAATAAAAATGAATTTTTGTATGTAAGCGGAAGAAATGTCGAAGCTGTATTAGTATGGTATGGAAGAAACGAACCAAAAACCATGAACACTACTGTTACTTTTGCTTCTGAGATATCAAAGATTAGAATTCTAAATATAAACATTCAACTAGTTTGCTAAATCTTTACTGCCTAGCGATATATACCTTATCCTGAAGTCCTATATTAACGAACGTTCGTTCCAAGTAAAAATCAATAATGATTTCTCAACCTATCACTCAACTCAATCCGAAGTTCCTCAGGGAAGTGTCCTCGGTCCCTTCCTGTACCTAATCTTTACTGCTGACATACCTACTACAGATGACGTCACAGTGGCAACTTTTGCCGATGATACAGCTGTTTTAGTTTCAAATAAACTCCCAGATATAGCATCTGAAAAGCTGCAAAATTATTGCATACATTAGAGAATTGGTTGATAAAATGACAAATTAAAGTCAATAACGAAAAATCAGTCCAAATCACATTTACAACAATAAGACGTACTTGTCCATAAGTTAGTCTACACCATGTCCCCATTCCTGCTAGAGACGTTGTGAAATATCGTTGTGGGTTGCGTTTGGACCAAAAGCTCACCTGGAAGCAACACATTAACACCAAAAAACTCAGCTGAATATAAAATTAAAACAAATAAATTGGTTTCTTGGCAGAAGGTCATAATTGTCATTGGAGAATAAAACACTGCTTTAAAAAGTCACTCTAAAACCAATATGGACTTACGGCGAAGAACTCTGGAGCTGTATGAAGCCTTCAAACACAAAAATTTTGCACACATCCAATCAAAAACACTGCGTATGATAGCCAACGCCCCTTGGTATGTGAGCAATGCAACCATCCACAATGACCTAGGAGTACCATTCGTAAAAGATGTCATAACACTTCAAGCCAACAAGGCCAAAATTCGTAATTCAAGGCACTACAGCCAAATTATAAGTGAATTATATCATCCACCAATGTAGGAACGAAGACCGAAGATGACTTGGCGAGAAGACCTGGTTACATAGGTGAAAATGGATAACTGTCGCTAGATGGTACACAAATCAAGTCAATATTGTCATCACATTTACTAATTACTTAATGTACTGTTTATGAGTAGATTGTAAAGATGCATTTAAAAATAAAAAAAACTGTATAAGAGTTCCATAGGATTGTTAAAAAGATTGATGTATGCCTCGAAGTTGCACCAAATACTCCTAAAGACGATAACTTACTCATCAACATAGAATGGTTTACTGTGTAAAACGCCTTAAAAAGTCGGTGAAAGTAGAACTTCTTTTCTATGCTCCAAGGTATCGGTTACGAATTTTTTATAAACCATAGTTCTATTAGGGCGAAAACCATGTTACTCCTTACATAAAATATTATTAAACCTTGGTTTTAGATAGTGAGTAGACTTATTCAAAAATCCAAAACAAGTGAAAAATTTGCGCATAAATATGCACGAATTTACCCAAAAATATGCTTTAATGTGCATTTCTTTTAGAAAATATGCATTTGTTTGGAAGCTATATCAACAAATCTTACAGTTGTAACGATTTACAACAAACTCCAGACATTGGGTGATACTTGTAGGACTTTAAATTATTAATAAAATGAAAATTATTTAAATTTTTCAACAGAGCTTACATTGGGGTTAACCTGGTATCACTGGCTGATGTATTTCCTTTAAGAAAGTTTTTGGGATTGGAGTTGAATCAAAACACAATTGTGTACACAACGAATTTGAAGAAAATCCTGACTAAACAACCAAACCAGCTGCCCTGGCAGCGGGCTCATCGTAGAGTGACATCATTCGCCCAACCCGTTACAAACAAAGGATAAACGGAAATATTCCTGTTTATTTGATGCGCAAAATATTCTAAAGCGGAATCAAGATCAAAAGAAATACCAATCTGTGTTATATAAACAAACTAAAAATTTTTATATTATCAATCTCAACGACGCAAAAGATTGAACATGTTTTCGATGTTTTAATGCATACGAAGGAAAATCGAAATGCTACAACTGCATTGTTTTTTATGAACTTGATTTTGCAGTGTAATTTTCTATTAAATATTGTTTTCAATAAATACATTTACAGTATTTTGACAGTTTCTATGAAAAATTTCAAACACACTTTACCTTAAAACCAGACGTACTGGAAAAAACTAAGCACATATTCATGATCAGCACACTCCATTAACTATAGTATGCAATAATATTATAAACTGTGCGCCTATAAAAAGCACGCCTTAGGAATGTCCACTTGATATCGATTTAGTACTCTCACTCAATACCAAATAAGGTATAGTTAAGTTGATAATAGGGCAAAAATAATTACTCAAAGTTAAGAAAATAGAAATACAATTTTCAAAATTCAAAACCGATCAAAAATTTGCGCCTCAATCATGTCATTGTATAATTACCTCATATATTTTTCGTTATTATAAAGTAACAAAGGACTCAAGGTATTACTCAACAAATTACACTCCTTATTTATTTATTTTATTTATTTATAGAGCAATTCCTTAATATATAGCAGCCTTTGCTGAAGATTTCAGTGTCTATACTCCACAATATTGCTTTATTAGTTTGTTTCATGAAATGAAAACTCCGTAATCGGATTTCCTACAAAAAAGAAAAATAGATGTGACAGAAAGTTGATTTCGCCATTCTTCTTTGTAATCTTTTTCTTAAAAGAAAGCATTCCATTATCTTTTTTAATTAGCATCTAAAATCAGAAACATGGAAAGTAATCTGGAAATACGTTAAAATAAAAAGTGTATAAGCTAACTCTTTCTACCTTTGTGATCCCTACGGGCTTTTGTAAAGATTTTTCCTATTGCTATTTGATTAAAAGTATTTATAGCTTACAGATAATTACTAGCTATTTTAAATAATAAAATAAAACATTTCAATGTCTACAAGCGTAGATGAAGCTTTCTATAATATTATTCGGTAATCTTTTTAAATTAATTTTTTTGGCGATGAAAAAATAGTCCAAATGTGATATGTAGGTTTCTTATTAAAAGAAATATAATAAAGAATTAATTATTCTTGAGAAAGCATCTGATAGAATACATCGGGAGAATTGGTGGTGGACACTGAATAAGGAAAATATGCAGTTATGCATCAATATGACGATGTAAATTTGTTCTTTTTTTTTTTCCAGCCAATGATACATCATTTGTTCAACTAATAGATCAGGGTATTATTGAGAAAATGAAACTCATCTACCGAAGAGAATATATGATGGACTTCTTCTTCTTCTTCCTCTGCAATTCTGCTTGTTCATTGGCGGATTAATACTTATATGGAAGGTTGTCACTCAATCTTTTGCTTGTGGTTATTCCATTCTTTTTTTCTATTTTGTGTCCATTCCTTTATACACTGTACATTACATTTTATTCTAATGTCTTCTCATCTCAGTACTCTCATCTCTGCCGTTTCCAGTAGCCTTTGCTTTGTGGTTGTGTCGGGTCTTATTTCTAAGGCATATGTCATTATTGGTCTTACACTCGCTTTATAAATTCTTGACTTGATCTCAGTGTAAATGTATCTGTTTTGCCATATAGTGTTATTAAATCATCCTGCCAATCATTTGCTCTTTGTACTTGATCTCTCACTTCTTTGTCCAAGTCTCCATAGCTAGACAGTGTAATTCCCAGGTATTTTATTTCCATTACTTGTTCAATACTGATGCCATCAATTTCTATTATACATTTGCTTGGTTCTTTGCTGACTACTATTGGTTTAGTTTTTTGAAATGAGATTGTCATATTAAATTCTTTTGCTCTTATGTTAAATCTGTGGACCAGTCTTTGCAGACTATCTTCACCTTGGGCTATCAATATTGCGTCGTCTAGGTAACAGTGCATTTTTATTTTTTTGTTTCCCATTCTGTATACTCTTTCTTGTTAACGCTTTTGATTATTTCATCTATGATCAAATTAAAGAGCATAGGGTTGAATTAATCCTCTTGTCTTATTCCGCTGCCTATTTTTATAGGTTCTGCAATTCCTCGGTTTTTTTCTTAAAGGCCGTAATTTTGGCATCCTTCTCTTTTAATAGGTTTTTCAGCAATTCTAGTTCAGACTTTTCGTCCTCACCACTCCTCTGTCTTAGTCGTTTTGTTGCTGGCTGTTTTTCTTTAGAGACGTCGTCATCCGTTGTGTTGTTGTTTTCTTTTCCGCGGTTTCCCTCCGCGTGGTCTTTTGTCGTTTTTTTCTTGTTTTTGGGACGTTTAAAGTCCCCATCAGCAACGTTATCTTCAGTGGGCAATTCGTTGAATATCTCATAGTTGGTTCTGCTGTCATCTTCGGACGGTAGCGCGTCATAGATGTTGCAGTAGAGTTTCCTTTCACTGCAACCATAGGGGCTGGGGGATGCCTTTCGGGCAGGCGGGGATCCTAACTATTTAAGAGAAAGCTTTTTTTATCAAGACGGTCAGTCTGGTACGTTGCCAGCACGGCTTCTGGGTGCCACCCAGTGACCTCACACGCGGTTGTTCACACTCTAGGCAGAACTAGAGTGGGATCCTCTTGCGTTTCTCACCTCCCTAACCTTGGGGCTGTGTCTGCCAGATATAGATTTCTAAAAAATTATATCTCACAGTGTCATGTCAAACGGTGGCACAGGGAGATGATGGACTTGTTGGATAATATTGATCTAATGAAGTTTTGGAAATCGTTCACTGTCAAAGAGATGTCAATTTTTACAGTGGCAAATGCATAGATTGGATTGGAAAAGAAAATTTTTAAACGAGCTTTTTATCAAATAGTGACGCTAGAAGAAGATAAAAGCGACGATGATCAAAACTATCTTTGAGAATAACACAATAAAAGTAAAAATAGAAGAAGAATTAATTAACCCAATTAAATGGAGCAATGGGATAACACAGTGGGATTTCCTAATTCCTCTATTATTTAACCTGATCATGAGT
This sequence comes from Diabrotica undecimpunctata, assembly GCF_040954645.1. Lineage (NCBI taxonomy): Eukaryota > Metazoa > Arthropoda > Insecta > Coleoptera > Chrysomelidae > Diabrotica > Diabrotica undecimpunctata. Next base: position 59,814,041 of record NC_092812.1, read on the forward strand.
CCGTTTAAATTTTCTGCAGTTGGTTAAATAATGTGTTATTTTTGACGAGAAGTTTTTTTAGGAGCCCATTTTGTGGGTGTTATGAAATATGGCCCCAATATAATGCGTACGCTTAAAACAAATGTTATTATTGTACAATTTACTTCGGTTGGGTAAATATATTTTAATTAAATAAACTTTCAACAGAATAGCCATTCCTCACCAACCGCCAGTGGCATTTTCATAATGACCATGCTTGACTACTTAACATCTTCAAATTAAGAGTTTTCACAGTTTCACTACACTTTTGCCATCTACCGATATCCAGAAGGGACTATTTTTAAAAACATTTAAGAGACAAAACTAAAAACTACAAACTACTTTATTATTCTGGACACACTGAACTATTGATAATAACAAACAATTATTAAAACCATGTAAATGTAACGAAAAATTATGCTGTAATAGAATTAAAACCAATTCATTATTAAAATAAACCCATATATTAAAATAAAAGGTCGAAGACATTTTACAAAAAATAATTTCCGAAAAAGAGGGTTGGCGGTTTTTTGTTTCTATATCATTCATCATGATGCTTTACTTGGATGTTTACACTTGTGCCCTCGAATTAATTAATTGCTTTATTAATCTTTTTCAGATATTTTTTGCTTGGTCTTTCAAGCTGCGTTCCTCATTTTTTCTCGTAAATCAACCTTTTAACCCAATTCTTTACAAACACGATCAACTCAAGACCATATTTATGAGCTGAATTCAAATGTGGGATTCATTCAGATTTCGAGTACCGTCCTAGGGGTTAACATTTTTATGGGTATAAAGACACAGAAATCTCATTGGCTCTCGAATTTTCTCAGTATCTGAAAAGTGGTAAAATAAAAATCCGTGATTTACTAGCAAAGTTACGGTATGTCGAAAGAAGCAGCGATATTTATGGAGTATTGTGTGAAACAATAATTACACAAAGAAAAATTTTTCATAGTTGCTAGTGGAAACTATTTTAGTACATTGTTCACGGTACACGAGATTTGTGAGTATAATAAAACTTTTATGTATCATATTTACCAATCCAGAAACTAACGAATACAGACATTGTTTGTTCGGGTAACGAATATTTAATACATAAAATATATGGCTGAATAAAGTCAGTCTATTGTGAGTTATGTTGTTGAATGCACTCCTAGCTTTCTCTATTCTTCTTTTTATCTTTTGTGAGTGATCCTATTGTTCATTACTATTGTTCCAAGATAGGTAGACTGTTTAACAGTAAATATATATTAAAAATAGAGGTTAATGTATACATTATTACCTTACGCCCCGCAGAATCAGTTGGACTTTGTTAGAACATCCATCATTTTTCGGTGTCGAACTCTATCGAGTTCTTTTTTGGTAGTCAACAGAGCAGATGTAACATCAACAGAAAATAATTCAAGGCTGCCACAAACCAATGCAGAAGTCAGAAAATGGCAGTATTGAATAGATGGGTGGAATACTTTAATTAGTTAATATAGATGAAGAAAAAGAAAACATGGAAGACGAAAATGATGAGGTAAGCGGAACAGAAGAGGAACCACCAACGATTGTTGAAGGTTACCAAAAAAGGTATATTGATGGAAATCATTTAATAGTAAAAACAAATGTGCTATAACTAGAAGATTCATCATCATCATTCAATCTTCGTTTATCCACTGTTGGACATAGATCTCCCTCATAATTTTCCATCTATTTCGATCTTGTGCCTCTTGCATCCAATTCCTATAACAACGTTTTAGATCGTCAGTCCAACGTGTTGGTGGACGACCTCTGCTTCGGTAGGCATCATCTCTTGGTCTCCATTCCAGTATCCGCTTTGTCCATCTATTATCTGTCATTCGAGCCACGTGACCTGCCCAGTTCCATTTCAGGGTTGCTACTCTCTCTACTGCATCAGCCACTCCTGTTCTTTGTCGTAGCTGGCGATTTGGGATCTTGTCTCGTAGTGAAACGCCCAACATAGCACGCTCCATCGCCCTTTGACACACACGGATCTTTTGAACTGTTCTCCTTGTCATGGTCAACGTTTCCGCACCGTAAGTTAACACTGGCAAAACACACTGATTAAACGTTTTTCTTTTGAGGCATATTGGTATATCAGACGATTTGAAAATATGGTTCAGCTTGCCGAGGGCTGCCCAAGTCAGTCTTATACGACGGAGAAGCTCAACGGTTTGGTTATCTTTTCCTATGCGAATCTCATGACCTAGGTATTTATAGGCCATTACCTGGTCTATGGGTCTTGTTCCTACGCATATATCTTCGCTGACTACAAGATTTGTCATCATCTGGGCTTTAGATATATTTATTTTCAATCCCTCTTCTAGCGAGGAAAGGTAGAGCTGATTTAAAAGTTCTTTGGCCTCATCTATCCTATCAGCTATTAGTACAATATCATCTGCAAACCTTAGATGGCTAAGCTTTTCTCCGTTTATGTTTATGCCCTTGTCGGTCAGTTTTGCCCTTTTACATATATATTCCAAAAGCGTAGTGAACAGTTTCGGCGATATGGTGTCCCCCTGGCGTACTCCACGTTGTATCGGGAATTTCTGGGTTTGACGATCACCCACTCTAACACTGGCTGTTGCGTTTTGGTATATATGTTTAATTATATTTATATACCGATAGTCAATTCGGCATTCTGTCAAGGCTTCCAACAATTTTTGTTGATTTACGGTGTCGAATGCCTTTTCATAGTCGACAAATATTAAAGCTAGTGGTTTATTATATTCAGTGCATTTTTCTATAAGATGTTTTATTACCAGTAGAAGATTACTTAAAGAAAAAAGGAAAAATAATTTTAAGCAATTCGTAGAAGGTCTTAATAGAAACTCGCCAATCAACACAATATGGGATAAACTTAGGAAAATAGCTGGATATGGTAATAGCCTAATTAACTCCCTTCCTGATTCTAATATGGCACAAGAGATACTAAATTCCTTGGCTCCCCCTGTGCCCATTTACATCAACAAAGTATACAACCTAGCAATACAAGTTCTTCTTTTACCTTTTATAAATAAACCGGCTAAGATGGGTGGGCCACGTTATGCGGATGGATGAAAGTAATCCTTCTTAAATAACCATGCTGAATAGACCGGTCCGAAGGAGAAAAAGCAGGCGACCTAAACTCAGATATCTGGCCGATGTGCAGCACGATATAGGAAAGGTTGGAGTAAGGGGATGGAGAAGACAGACACTCGACAGAGAAAGAACGTTTTAAGGCAGGCCAAAGCTCACGTAGGGCTTTAGCACCTTATTTTTTGTGAATTTTTTAAAATGTTGAAATTAAAATTTTTAAACAGTACGCAATTTTGTACGTGTAAAATCAATATCGATTCAGCCGTGACGGCCGCTCTCCCACCAATTTTTTGACGGATGGATTACTTTTAATTGACATTTTAACCAACTTGCAGTAATCTGCAGCTAATGTTGATTTGTACGCAATTAGGGTTTTAAATAGTGAAGGTTAATATTTAAAAAACAGATCTTAGAACTTTACACTTTTATTGTAAATAGAAGTCAACTTTGACCGATCATAACTCCGGAATTAATAAATCGATCATTTTTTTTCCTTTTTTTTAAGCGTCTTTAGAGTACTTTTAACGTCCGTTTTGAAAATTAAAATCGATCAACAGTTGATGAAGTTATTCAAATTGTCTATTAAGCCTAAAATTAAAACAATTTTTTTTAAATTCCCCAGGCTTTTGTAATAACGGATTTTAAGTTTTCAAAATGGGTTTACAATCTTGAATGCTCTTCTATATGTAAAAAAATTAAGTAGCTAAGTTTTAGACTAGAATTATCTTGGGTAAAATATACTTACAAAACTTTTTATGTCCTATACAATATGCAATAAATCCAATAGTGCTTGAGATATAAGCGAAAAAAGGAGAAAAAATATCGAATTTTTAAAATTGTTTTCATATTTTGTTATAAAAAGTAAAAACCACATTTTACGACTCATGCATAATGAAATTATCATTTATAGTTATATTTTGGAGCGATTTATGCAAAAAACTGCGTTTATATTCTTTTCACTCAACTTAAAACAGATATGGCCCGGACTAAAAGAGAATGTTTAAGAGTGACGTTTAATTTTTAAAATATAATTTATTAGAAAATATATATGTGCTGCAAAACAAATCTACTATTTTCCGTTTACTTCCTTGATTAATAAATTCCCTTGTGTTTTAGAGATAAAGTCCAGATTTGTGTTTTCTTTAGTTGTTTCTATATATTTTTTACAAATAAAACTAAAGAAATATTACACTTTTTATTTCTTTTATCGCAGCTGAAGACAAAAGTATATTACATCCTTGAGAGCTTGTAGTATTTATTTCAGTTTGTTAACGAAACCAAAAGTCTAGTAGAGGAAAGTTAAAGACCCAAATCTGCTTAGAGTTGACCCTCATAGGGCCAAGAAAAAGGGATTAACCTTAATTGCGCTTGATGTTTTCAAGCATTAGTTCGTAATTTAGATAAGATTTATTGTAGGCTACTTCAAATCTATTTCCGAAACAAATTCTCGAGTGTTTTGGGAGAGAAATACTTACAGCTTTTATCAATTTAAAAATTAAAGGTTTATTTTATATGTAAGATAATTGTATTTAATAAGAATAAAATATATTGCACCATCTTGCAAGGGATTTATGTTTAATGCTGTAAAGCTTCTATTATGTTTATATAGCATTATTTATTTTATTTTATATTATTGATCTTATTATTTTCTACAAAATTTATTTGAAAATTTTTTCGATATATCAATTAGTTCCGGAGATATCGATCATTGAAGTTATTGTTTGCTACCAGTATTTTATATATTTATTTTTTTCAGTTATAAAAAATTACTATTTCCAATTGTATCTACCAAGTATGGTCACATGTATTTGCCTACATATTAAATAATAATAAGTACAGATAATGTTATGTGACGTTCACTTCTGATTATATATATTTTAATATTTTTAATTTTAAAGAATCAATTTGAAAATCAAAACACTTATTCAGATCGAAGGTTCAAATTTTTGCTAAATAAATTTGAAATTAATTAAAATTTGTAAATGTAAATGGTAAAGTTGAAAATTAAAACATTTACTAAAATTGGAATTTGAAATTCTTGCTAAACACAGTTAAATTCTAACTCCGCGCGTGGTGATTGGTCGGTTTAGTTCGTTTGTTTGGTCGCCCTGTTTTGACAGGTTAGAAGTTATAATTTGTTATTTTAAATGTTTGACTAGCAATACGCGCTGTTTCTTCCCAATCGACTGAATTACGATTGATTGCAGAGTGATTTAAACTAATAATTTACTTAACACTATCAACATTTGTCAATAGTATGACATAACCTATAAACTCAGTTTCTCAACTTTTGTGTCAATCTAACAATTAATCAATCAATCATAGTTTACGATAATGAAATATTAGTGTACAATTATTTACCTTTATTGATGTAGTTGTAAATGACGAATCTAAGCACTCCACATTTTCACTACAGACACAGCTGACGATACTTTCAACGATTTTCAACTTTAGCGATTCAACGCGCCTAATTCTCTAGTGCCGCGCGCAGCGGACCGATCATGTTTGAGTGGGAGAGAGACGCAAGGCATTCGCTGGTCCGGCGGGCCTCTCTCTCGTTCGGCGACTCACTGTAACAGACGTGAGCGGGCGTTACACTTTTTCTTAAATGACTCCGAGCCACAACCTAATTTAAGACGTTGTCACGTCAAAAAGGAGTTAGACAAGGATGTGTGCTGTCACCAATGCTATTTAATTTCTATTCGGAAGAAATTATGAAGAAAGCATTGGAGCAAGAAGAGATTGGGATAAAAGTTAACGGCCAACCAATTAATAATATTAGATACGCAGATGATACGGTTTTAATGGCGGAGACAGTAGAAGACCTGCAAGCCATTTTAAACAAGGTAGTCACAGCTAGTGAAGAGAAAGGGTTAACAATAAACGTCAAGAAGACGAAATTAATGATTATTTGCAAAAATGATTGAATGCAAACCTGTACATTCACAATAACGAAATCGAACGGGTGCACAAATATAAATATTTGGGAACAAGCGTTAATAACAACAATGACATCACAGAAGAAATAAAAACAAGAATTGGAAAGGCTCGAGCTGCTTTTGTTAATATGAAGGACATTCTGGGAAGTCATGATATTAACTTAAACCTGAAAATGAGATTGGTTAGATGCTACATGGACTTGGACTTTAAACAAGAGCAATACTGATAAACTAAAGGCTTTCGAAATGTGGATATACAGAAGAATTTTGAAAATACCTTGACAGACAAAATAACAAATAGTGTAGTTCTTCGAAGAATGAACAAAGAACGGGAGCTGTTGATCACCATCAAGAGAAGAAAGTTGGAATATCTTAGTCATGTGATGAAACGGAAAAAGTACCGATTGCTCCAGTTAATTATCCAAGGAAAGATTCAGGACAAACGAAGCGTGGGGAGACGACGTATATCTTGGCTGCGCAATTTAAGAGATTGGTTGCAGTGCACATCTAACCAATTATTTAGAGCAACAGCTTCAAAGATACGAATAGCAATGATGATTGCCAAACTCCGTAGCGGAGAGGGCACTTGAAGAAGAAGAAGAAGATATATAAACAAACTTTAAAATGGTTTATTATCGACCTCGGCGACGCAAAAAGAATTGAAATACTTTTTCGGTGTTTTAACTTGTACTAAAGGAAATAGAAATACACTGAAATTATTCTTCGGTGTTTTAATAGGTATACGAGGAGATTTCAATACATACCAAGGAATTTACAAATACTACAATGTGTATCTTACAATGCTCCATTATACGCGTTCTGATATCTCCTAAAATATGTGTTTGATTTTTACTCGGTTAGCTTTTTAGCTAAGAAGTGTTTAAAAAATCATTTTGAAGTTTTTAAGGGCAATGTCATTTTATACTGTTATTTTTGAAAGGGTTGTAGTTAAAACAGCTTGAACGAGTCACTTATCACGATTATATACAAACTTTGAACAGCCATATCTAAAGTAATTTTTATCTTAAAAAAAAAAGAAAACAAACAAAACGTTCAGAAAAGCAAAACCTATATTTTTTTACTCTTTGAGATTTTTCATACCATTAATACTTTCCAAGTTATTTTGAAAAAAGGCATTTTTTTTCAAAATTTCAAATTTTTTATACTTTAAAACCAAACATTTTCAACGTAAGCACTTTGACCTAGTCAAACTTACAGTGATTTTCACGACATTTTTACCAAAAAAAAAGACCAACTTTATCTTGAGCTTAATTCGGTTAGTTTTGATGGTAGATACTCTTTAAAAGAGTTTACAGAGTGGGGTTTGGAAGTGAATATGGAAAAAACTGAGTACATGAGTATCGGAAGAGATCAACATAACCTTCTCGTAGAGGAAAATCAAGAGATCAAACTATGTGATGACTACAAATACCTAGGAGTAAAGATCACTCAGGACGAAAAATTAGATGCAGCCATTAAGGAACGAAATACACAGGGAAGGAAAGGCATAGCCTTACTGAACAGCGTACTGTGGGATAAAAACATCTCTAAAGAAAATAAAAGAAGAACATACAACACCATAATAAAAAGTATCACGAATATGGATGCGAAGTGTGGCCCCTAAAAGACAGAACAGAGAAAATGCTTAGAGCAACAGAAATGGACTTCTGGCGCCGCTCGGCGGGAATCTCCAGACGCGACAGAATAACAAACGAGAGAGTCCGAGAAATCATGGGGGTTACACATAATATTGTTGATGACATCAAAACGACACAACTCAGATGGTACGGACACGTAAGGAGAATGCCGGAGAATAGAATACCAAGACAAATTCTTGAATGGCAACCAAGAGGTAGACGGAGACCAGGAAGGCCTAAAAGAAGTTGGAGAGAAGGAGTTGATAAAGAAATCAGAGAAAGAGAACTGGAGGACGATCTATGGAACGATAGAATTAGATATAGATTGGAAATCGGAAGACGTCGAAGAACGTTGTAAACCGACATTATGTTATGTACATTTTGGCCAAAAATAGTTTTTTCGCTAAAATACTTTTTGGATTATTTGTGAAAAACCGTTTGAAAACGTTTTTATTTTGAAAAATAAACATTTTCACTCGCAAATAACTCAAAAATAAGGTTTTCTCACCCCGGAGAAGAGGGGGCTTTTATCCCCAAGTAAAAGCCGCCCTGGGCTCATGGCGGAAAGTGAAGTAGATGGTAAGAGAAACCTAAATCCAAATTTTTAAGCAAATCCGTCGCGACGAGGAAAATTACATTCCAAAACAGTCATTTACTGCCGTATTTGAATAATAAAAAATAAAGAGTTGTTTTTACAAAACAGTAGCAACTTAACGTCTTGTAGAATAGACAATCATTTCATAATATTATTGCATTAATAAAAAATGAGTAAAATTCTTTACGTTAAAATAACAGAATACATTTTATAGGACATTGAAAGATATATCTAAAACTGTCTTTTATTACTTATTCAAGTTTAAGAACTCTACAAAGAGCGCATATAAGATATTCAGACTGTAAGAAGATAAACAAAACGGGTTTCCTAAACGTAAAGTACATAATATATCTATCAACGATTTACATCAGCCAGTAAAAGAGTAAGTAGCAATATCCACATGAAATAGTCCAAATAAAGATTATTATACATTTTATTTAAATGAAATAAACTAAATGTTCTTTTAAGTGTTAATTTAACATATAGGGTGGATTAGTTAAACAATCTACCTAAAATATCTTCAACGAAAGAGCCCAGAGCAGTAAGATTGAGATAATCTTTCTCAATTTAAGGCAGTAAAACTTCAAAATGCTAAATTATTAAATAAATGTTTTTTGCTCCTTAATTTATATAAATAAAGCTGGAGAGGATTTAAAGAAACAACGTGCTAACTTCGTTCCAACTTTCGTAGGATAACGTTTTCTTTAAATTCCGCTTACGTTTCCGTTTTTATTCATAAAACTATAGTTGCGGTAAGAAATACACTGCCCTCCAAAATTAACGCATAATTTTAAAATTCCTATTTTGAGTTGTAATGAAAAAATTTTTGTTTGTTCTTTTCTGCTTTATGGTTGTTTTAGAACATCTTAAATAAAAAACTTTTCCTGTTTTTACAAAAAATGTATTGAAATTAACAATATAACATTATAAATCTAAACATCTAAACAAACAACTGAACTAAACAAACTAACATTATAAATTAATGACATAAATAAAATAGAAATTTTTAAAGCTGAAAAAAATACTAGTACCGTGTACTAGTATCGAGTATTGCCTCCTCTGGCATTTATTACTGCTTGACAACGATCTCTCACACTGGGAATAATCGTTCTGATTTCTTCTTGATCAATTTGATCCCAAATTTCAACCAACCGCAAAAACAGTTCATCTAATGTGTTTGGTGCATTAGGTAGTTATCGTAGTAGTCTGCCTATGATGTCCCAAACATGTTTTATTGGGTTGAGGTCAGGACTTCTCGCAGGCCAATCCATGGCAGTAATTCCAACCTCCTGAGGATACTGCTGCACAACTCTTGCCGTGTGTGGCCTGGAATTATCTTGCATAAGCATGCAATTATCCCCAATAAATGGTGCACATGGCACGACATGCTCTTCTAAAATGTCTGTTATATACCTCTGCGATGTAAGCCGAGTGAGATCTATTCTAACTAATTCCGTACGAGCCTCTAAATTAATCCCACCCCACACCATTACTGAGCCGCCGCGATATTGTACAGTTCCTACGGTGTTACACTGTACGTAGCGTTCCCCAGGCCTTCTATACACTCTCGGTTTCTTCTGTCATCAGAAAAAAGACAGTACCTGGATTCATCGGTGAACAATATTCTTCCCTAATCGTCATTATTCCAATCAACATGTTCACGAGCAAAATGCAATCTTTGCATTCTATGGTCTCTGGTCAATAATGGGCCAATTGGTGCCCTTCAGTAAGTCTTCTTCTAATCGTATTTTGGCTAATTCTAAAGTTATAACGATCCAAAAATTCATTTTGTAGAGAAGTACTGGTAACAAACCTTTGTCTCAGTGTACGAAGTGTCAAAAACCGGTCTTGATTAGGAGTTGTAACCCTTCTACGGCCTTGACCGGGTCTTCTTGAGTTACTTCCAGTAACAGAAAAACGTGTTAACACTCTTGAAATTGTTGACTGGGTGACGTTAAAACGTTCAGCGAGTTCTACTTGAGTGTATCCTTCTTCGCGAAGAGTAACGATTCTAAAACAGTCACTTTTTGACAAATTTCGATTTTCTTGCTGCTGGTGGTTCATTTCAAAGAAAAAACACTTAATAAACTTGAAAAACCCCTGAAAAACTTTCAACACAAAGTAATCCAACCCAACTAAATTCGAAATAAAATGAAGCACAATTAGCATGTTTTTAATTTTTTGCAATACGTGGTAAAAACATCAGCGTTTTTTACCGTTCTTTCGATAAATTTTACAATATACCGGGGGTAACAATAATATATTAGCACAAAAATCGAAACATTAATATTATTTGATTTACCAGGGTTTTTAAAATTATGCGTTAATTTTGGAGCGCAGTGTATCTTAAAACGCTCAGATTTGTAGGTTTTGATAGTTCTGCTTTAAGGTATAGTGTAGTGGCTGATTTTTCTGATAATTAAATATGTAATTAAAAATATTTATTTTTTACTTAGTGTATAGGTATATACCGTTAAAGCTGGACATAGCTTGTGTGCTAAAATTAATTTTCACAATCTTTATTTACATTTAACCTTACAGGGACCCTCCCTCTTATCGCATGCTTGTAATTTCTTTTGTAATTACTCTTGTTATTGTTAGAATTATTATACTAAAAGAACTTTATGAAAACAGAGTTACAGTTGAGTCCATGGTTCTTTACCCGTGCGTCATCATTTAAAGCATACGAAATACGTCGGAAATTTACTCTTACAACTGATTGAAATGACAGTTGCTTCCATAAAGTCCTCGTAGACACACCGTCTCAGGACTAGCAACTTCAACGTGGAGTCATATGTCGCCATGTTACCTTATCCAACGGTAACTTTAACATCCTAATAATTTATAAGAAATACTGTCAAACAAATGTAACTAATTATTTGTTAACGGGTTTTTACCCATATATTTAGTGGCTACATTCATGTACTCCTAGACACTGATGATGGAATGATAGATTCCGAAAACGTTTTGTCTAACATAGCCCGTTTGGGTTTTTAAATATATACCTTTTACAAAGGATATTAATTAATTTTTTAATATATGGTATACAGCCAACTACAGGAACGTAGATTCCTTGTGAATCTAAAGCATAATGCGGAGGCGCACCATTCTGTTAAAACCATAAACTTTTATCAAAACCTCCAAGATTAATTGTACTGGGGAATAAATTAACTAAAGTAGGTACGAGATACCAACCTAAAAACTGAAGGTTTGCTGGCCCGTTTAAATTACCTTCGAAATAGTAGGGTCCAATGATTTTATTTCTTACCATGCCAGCTCATACGTTTACCTTTTGCGGGTATTGTGTATGATGTTCCCGCATCCAGTTGGAGTTTTCTTTTGCCCAGTATCTACAATTCTGACGGTTGACCTCGCTATTTAATGTGAATGTAGCATCATCGGAAAAAATAATATTTTGAACCAAGAGAGAGTTTCGGTGGCTGTCATCCATTATTATTTCGTAAAATTGTATTCTTATCTGGATCATCCTCCATCACCATCATGGTTTAATTCCTGTACAACTGTGCATTTTGCTTACTTTACTTATTTTTACGTACTTTGTGTACCGTTGTTTTGCAAACATCGAGATCACTATTAACCTTACGAACAGAAGTGTGCGCATCTTCTTCAAAAGCAAGTAGAACATCTAATGTTGTAACATAATTTACAGAGGGACGACCTGATTTGCGTGCATTTTTAACCGTACAGTTTCTTGAAATTTTTTTTCAATCTTGCTTACTGTTGACAGCGTGATGGGCATTCCTGGATATTTATCATTAAATAAATTACACACTTCCATCTGAGTTCTCGATTTGTCTCCATATCCAATCGTCATGAGTATTTCAATTCTTTGCTTTACACTCAAATTCATTTCTACTTAAAATTACTTCTAAGCAATAATACAGAACATTCACGAATTAATACAATTATTGTACTACTTAATTGTTATTGAACGTTACTAAAAATAATTACAGTTTACCAAAAACTAGAAGTAGGCTACTTTTTTGCAATTGATAATAAATAATTTATTTTCTAAGCGCATATCTTTCAAATTATATCCATTAGACCCGAGTATTATACTTTTTTGAAATTAGCTTATTTTTATCGATCTATAAATGTCCTAAAATACAGGGTGTTACATTTAAAAAAAGTGCCGATGACGTTATCACTGTAATGTGTATCACCTTGTATAATGAAATTTTATTGTAAAATGTAAAAAATTAAATTTAAAAATCGATGTATTTTAGATTTTTTTAAAAAGGCTTTTCATTTAGGAAATATCGAATGTATTCCATACTTTACGGACACACTGTATGTATTTATAGTAAGTTTTGGAATCTGCCTATACAATTCGATAGAATTAAAATATGGGTAATACGGAAGCAATCTAATCACTTTGTGTCCATGTTCACGTATCAATTCAGCTACAATGTATGTTCTTGTCAATTCTTCTTGGCCAATTATAACAATTCTGGTTTTAACTGATGTTCATCAAAATTAACATTATATTTACTCAACTAATCTATAATTTTTTATTTTAACCATTTAACGGGAGGTTGTTTATTCATGATTTCAATATGGTAGGATGCGTTATCCATCACAATCAAAAATGGGTGTTCTAAATTGGGAAGTAGTTGTGTGCTTATCCATTTAATAAATATTGTACTATCCATTTCACCGTGATAATCGGTAGTCAAGGATTTGGAACAAAACAATCAACTTGTGTCTGAAATAAAACCTTTTGCTCAACCGGTATGAACCACAATACATCTTTTTTCATCATAACCACCTGGTTTACGTTCACTTTGTTATCAACCTACCACGACATCATTTTATTTTCCCTAGAAGAATTTACGTTTTGTCTAAAAATACAACTTCTCGTGGATATGTACTATTTGTTTTATATGTAATTACTCAAGAAACACATTCGTTGTGCTGCACTATGCGTTTTTTCAATCAAAGCTCTTTCATGATCTACTTTTTTAAATTTAAACCTTTTAATATTCTACTCAAGAATGTTTTACTTGTAGAAACAATTTCTTTAGCTTGCAGCTTATTGATCAACCTTCACCATTGATCAATCATGGGTTGCATGTTTCTCTAAAAAGTTATTTATTTTAATATATTACTATAGCATGTTAAGACCTACTCGTAATTCTCAACAGAAAGTTGGTTTACTTACTATCCTAGTACATATTAAATATTGTATTTCGAGTTGCCATTTTATTGCTCTCAGGTATATCAGATGCACGGGTAAAGAACCATGGACTCGACTGTATATCTGTACAAAATTAAATCTGTTAAATTATTTGTCCAAAAGTTATTATCAATTTATTCCATTTTAATGTGTACAGCTCTTTTAATGTTCATTTATAAGTAAATGCACAGAAATCTTTAAACATTGCTCATTTTGAAGGTGTTTCACTAAACTAACTGATTTTTTTAGGTTTTTAATAAAACAGTGGTTTTACCTTACAGACATATACGAAAAAAAAAATTAAAAACTTTTATTATTCTAATCATATAGAACTTAAGACAATTTGTTAGATAGCAGTTACAGCGGCTGTATTAATACATTCTCATTTTCGTGACCGAAGAAGATTTTTCTATAGATCTGGACATATTTAGATTTTTAATAATATTTCGATAATAAAATAATGAAAGCAGAATCATGGCTCCAGACAAGGCGCCCTTCAGGGATATTAAGCGAGAGGACGGTCAAGTTGCACAGTTAAAAGTGTTTGGTTTTGTCTTGAACCTACCTGTTAGAAATGAACGAAGCTTCAGAACTGTTTATAGTAGAGCCTGCGACTTTTATACCCCTTCAGAGTTCGTCAGCTCTCTGGAGCATCATTAAGGCAAAACTTTATTCCTTATGACATCAATCCTTTGCGATACCTCAAGAATGAGGACTATAGTTGTCGCAGTACACTGTCTTACAGTATCACGAGTCAGTTGCTGTGCAGCTAGAACCCTCTCAACTATCTGTACATCCACTACCAGGGTTTCTTTCTAGCTTTGGATAGCTTCGTTTTGTTTTAACAGCTGTCCACTCTGATGATAACCAAGGGTTCTATTTCCATTCACCGTTTCTTCGAACTAAAGTGTCCTCTTATGTTTTTGTTGCTATGAAAGTCGCTATGAAAGGTACCTTTGGGTGAAAAGTATCTCTATATCGTTTAATCCCTTGTTGGTTCTAAATATTCACTTTAAGTTGGTTATTACCTTGAATGTAACGAATTAAAGTATGGTTTCTTGTCAATCTACTGATTCTTGTGATATTGATGTTTATATTATATTTTTAATCTATTATCTAGGCGAAGTACTATTTTGTTAACAAATGCAATAAGTCAATACATCATTAACAAATTCAAATAGTCAAATACATTATCGTGGCTGAATGGATCAAGTTATCCAAAGCCATTAATTAAATAAAAAAATATTTAGTATATAATTTAGTGTATTTTCTCTGACGTTCTAATCCAATTTGTCTAACAAAACAAGCATATTAACGTAAAAGTACACTTATTTTTAAATAGTAAGTATTTTTTATGGTGCACTTTAATATCAAGTAATATGGGGTATGCGCTGATGCACTATATTTATTTAACGACGGTAATTTGTTTTTTGCACTTTGAGTCAATTTATATAGATCTTTTAGTAAATAAAAACTTTTAATATATAAAAACTAAAGTATATACGTATTTCATAGCGAATGTTTTGAGACTTAATTAAAACATTCTATATGGTCTGCAAAATTATTACGGCTTGGTCTGCTTTTTAAATTTAATGAGCTTTTTTAATGTTCACTTTGTAAAAATTTGATTATCTTAATTTAGAAAAATTTTTGAAAAATATAACCTAAATAAAAGTTATAATAAACTAGATACATTTGTTATTTAAATGAGTATTAAAGATATAATGTTTAAAATACACACGTACATTTTATTATTTTATACATGAAACTCTTTTCCTTAAAAAAATATGGATAGTTAAAATGAGGAATAGGTATAGTAAAATTATTTTTATTAGATTTTATAAATAAGTATATTATGTTTAGGTTAAAATTACTTTAAAAGCCATGACAGTTCATGCAGTTTACTAGAAAAGTAAATAAATATAAACCTCTGGACTCACCACTAATATTTATAGTGCTCCAATAAATTGTCTCCTTCTTTTCTGGGATGTTTTGTGATGGAGTATAAATTAAATCCCATATATTGGCTATTAGCCACTATCCGCTTTTATAAACCAAGAATTATTCGAGAAGCCTTAGAGATTGAAAAAACGCCAAATTGTCTCAATAAAACATGGAGACCTCTCATAAAGAAAATATCGGTCGCTCCACTTTCCAATCAAAACCCCATCGTCAGAAATATTCGCGCCAACCCCTGCGCCAATTCCCGCACCAAAAGCCATGCCAACCTCCACCCAAACCACATCACCATCGATGGTATAAATGAACCCCGCTGTTTCCAATAGCAGTATTGCATTGATTAGTAATAGCTGTAGTAGCGTCTGGGGGCTCGGGAGACTGAGACCTCGGAATCCTCGAAGAAGACATCAAAGTTCCACGCAGTGATAATCAATGGGGTCCAACCCGGAAGCCTGTGGAGTTTAATGTTATTAATTCTTGTAATAGTATTAAATTAGTACTTGCATCATCGCAAAAGCGTATTGATCTGGATACAATACTTAATTACTGAATTAATTTGTGAATGTGGATGATGAGAGTTGGCATGCAAGTAACGATTGGTATTGGTGGGTTTCCGATAAAGAGAGTGATGAAAACATTGGGATTGGTTTTTCTTTATAATAATGTCTAGAAACGGTAAGGAAGAATCAGATTCCACCTCTATCGTGAACTGGATACTAGAATGTATACCATTCAGAGGGGTCTGAAAAGTCACCAAAGCAACCTTGCCGTGGGGCCAAATGACGAATGTGTTATCAACATATCGTAGCCAACATCTGGGATTCAGCATTGATGTGGATAGTGCTCGGGTCTCGAAGTCTTTCATACAGATATTGGCATTTACTGGAGATAGTGGGAAGCTCATTCGGACACCATTTATTTGTCTGTAGAATTGATTTTGGAAGATAAAATAAGTGTTGAACATACAATGTTTAATGAGAGATAAGTAGTCTTGCTGGATATTGTATTTAGTTCTCAGAATGTTTAGAGTTTCGTCTATAGAAATTTTTATAAAGAGTGAAACGAAGTCGAAACTTACTAGAATATCTGACGGTGAGATAGGGTATTGTTTAAGAAGTTCGATAAAATGAAAAGAATTTTTGACATTTTCAGCGAAAGGTTGTAGAATTTTGGCCAAGTGTTTGGCCATTGGTTGTGTAGGGCAGTTGTATGCACTGACAACGGGACGTAGAGGACTATCGGGTTTGTGAATATTTGGTAGGCCATGTATTTGAAGTGTTCTGCAAGACTATTCACGAATTAGAGATTATTTTATGTCAACAGAAAGAGACATATTTTTCCAATTTCCGATTTCTATACCCAAACCACGTCAGAATCGACGGTATAAATAAATCGTAAGCTGTTTCCAGTAGCAATAATGCGTTGATTCGCTCAACCTAGAAGCCTGTTGAATTTAATAATGATAATTCTTGTAATAACGCTAGTCTCAGCTTTTCATTAATTCCCATTTCTTTATCTATGCATTTTCTCCAACTATTCCTTGGTCGTACTTTTGGTGACCATTCCAAAATGTGTTTTGGTAGTCCTCTCTGGTTTATGCGTTGTACGTGGTCGTACCGAATTAGTTGTATAGTTTTGAAATCGCCTAGTAATGAAGTGTTTTATTATTTGCTCTTCCTCAGAAATCCATCTCTGTACCTATAACTATATTTTCTGTTTTATCTTTGATCTGCCAATCTTTACTTCCATTTCATGTTATATTTTTGATAACGAATAGATTATTTTTTTATTTTCTTTTTAAATCCAAGTCTCAAAGGATATTATTAAGAAAAGAAACGGCTTGTCGAGTGTTTCGTCTTTATTTATCATTTCCGACAACATTTATTTTTTCTTTCATCTTCCAATATTATGTTTTCTTCGTTTTCTTCTATACACATTATGTTGTTTAAAGGTATACTCATTCTACTGAATTCTACTTTTTTCCATGTTTGAAGGGGTTGTTCCAAGTAAATTTTAAAAAGAACTTCAATACACAGTATCCTTGTTTGATTTTTTCATTCAATCCTGATTGCCTTGAGACAATCTCCCTTTTAGTTTTAGTTTAGCAGTTGTTCCTTCATTCAGTCATGTAACAGCTTATATTATACCAATATGGGTATTGAGTATTGAGTATATGAGTATTTTATGATTGCTCCAATATTTTCGATAATTTGTTAAATGGTATGCTATCAAAGGCTTTTTCACAGACAGTGGCGAAAGAAAATATCCGGCAGGTCAGACTGGAAGAACGTTGTTTAGCAGGCTAAGACCCACAAAGGGTTGTAGTGCCAATAGAAGAAAAAGAAGATCATATGCTTTTTGCTAATCCATGCATAAGTACTCTGATAAAAAATAGCATTTTTTCAATTATTTAAGTAATACTATATATAGGTGGTTAACTGTGGATGTACCTGCTCTACATCTTTTGTCTTCAATTTTATGTTTAATATTCTTTTCATATATTCTACCAAAGGTATTGGTAACAGACAATCTTCGGTAGTTTTCGCACTTGTACTATTGCCTTTTTATAAATTACAGATATCCAAGATGATTTCCACTCCTTTGGTACTTTCTTGCCATTTCAACTAGTTTTTTTATGTTATTTTAAATTATCATATTTTCTTTCTTCTTCTTCTAGTGCAGAATCCACTACTAATGAATGTTGGCTATGACCATTGCAAATTCGGCTCTATCTTGTGCTTTTCCTAAAAGCGTCTGTATGCTTAACCTTAACCCGGTCCAGTCGCGAATGTTTTTCAGAGAGTATATTTGTCGTCTACCAGCACCCATTTTTCCTTCATATAAATAATAAAATAAATAAAAAATAAATATAAACACAGGAGAAAATTATAAACAATAAGTTAGGTAATACTATGCTACAGCACATAGCAGTTTTAAGATACCTACCTTAACCTTATGTTCAAATGTTTTAAAGCTAAGATAAAAGTATGACAGAATAGTAATAGAACATCTACAAAAAATCTCTACGATAGATTAAAGAACTTGCTAATTATAAAAAAATAAAACATCTAGTTTTGATTTAATATTGGTTTGGCCTAAGAGTTCATAAACAACTGAGCCATAAATTTCGTTAAAACAATAAATATATATATTTTTGACACAAAAGTGCCCTAGTTTTTCAGAATAACCTCATTTATGGTGATAAATATATCAATATCCTGAAAATAAGAAAGATGGCCCTATGGAGAATTGAATTGTGGGCAAATTGTATAAATGTACTATTGGGATGGCATAAAATCATCACATTTGCTATAAAACGTTATCTAATATAACGACAATATAAAAGATGAAAGTCAGTGCAGTATTTGTTTTCTGGGAAACTACAGATAACATTTTGTCCAATTTGAAATATTTAAATAAAGTAAAATTTGAATAAGGAATGATAAAAATACATTTATATATTGTTATGATTGTTTATTTTGACTTCAATCTTAGTTTATTGAGCCAATAAAAATGAATTATAACTTATTTGTTATCAAAAGTAAAATAATCCTTATATTACCTGTGTTCGATGGATTCAAAAGATTTTCTAGTTGTCTTTTATCGGGGAGAGAAGAAAGGATAAGAATACAAATATATTATATTACAAAGATTTACGTTTCTTTATTTTATATGAACGAATAAAACAATTATTAAATTCTGTCGTTATCTTATCAATCAGCATACAAGAAAATAAATCAAATTTTTATAATAATAAGATTATAAAGCTACATACATTTATATTACGTGAAAAACCAATTTTACTTAAAATTTTCTTTACTTGAAACAAGAAACAACAAAACTTTAAACTTTTGATTAGCCTAACAAAAACTCAGTTCTTAAATTTGAATGCTAATGACCATGATGTCGAAACGATCCTTCACAGATACAAAATTCAATTGTACAAACACTTACAGCTTATTTTCTTCTTGAGTTATATGTTGTAACATACCCAGAAAAGTCCAGTCTCCTCAACGATGTGATCT
The DNA here is from genome assembly GCF_040954645.1 of Diabrotica undecimpunctata. Classification (NCBI taxonomy): domain Eukaryota; kingdom Metazoa; phylum Arthropoda; class Insecta; order Coleoptera; family Chrysomelidae; genus Diabrotica; species Diabrotica undecimpunctata. The sequence continues at coordinate 59,833,498 of NC_092812.1, forward strand.
CTCCTCTTTGGCACCTCGGCTCCTTCTTAACGTCTCTGCAAACCTCCTGTAGACTACACAAAAAACACCTGATTCACTTCTCCAAACTCAGCTACTTATTTATGACACCAGGACCTCCTTTTGTCAACTTGATGCCGTAAGAATACTTTCACATATACTTTATAAAATGCCCACGGTAGACACAAGGACCTCTTTTAATCTACTTGTTATCTCCTTCTGCGAACTATTCACTTCTTTTCGTTCCGCCGGTATCCAAACTCACGAACCACACCCTATCTTGATACAAACGACTGTTTCTTTCGATGACCAAATTATAACTAACTTCCCCTGTCTCATGATCGACTCACAAATTCCCATTTAAAAACGACCGTCCAATCAAAAGCTCAAATTGTGTTTACCATAATTTTGGAAAAGCCTAATTTCGGTTTCAGAGAAAAACTAAATAGCTTACTTTAAAATTGGTTTTTTCAATACATCATTTATACCTATTTCAAAAGATTAGAATATGGTCATTTAATACTCGACTATACAAACAATGAAAAGATTAACTTACAGGTAAAATGTCTTCTAATTCTAAACAAAGGTTTTTTGATAATTTTGTTTGAAACGGAAAAAGATCGTTTGCCAAACAAATTTCTATTCTTATCTACACTAAATCTTATCTTAAATTACTATATACATTTTTGTTTATAATGATATCTTAAAATTTTATTCCGATGGATATTTTTATTTATTTTTCTTTGGTTGGGACAGAAAAAGTATGACAATATATATATATATATATATATATATATATATATATATATATATATATATATATATATGTATATATATATATATATATATATATATATATATTTATATATATATATATATATATATATATATATATATATATAAGTGGTCTGTAATGAAAATCTTTCTTTTTTCTGAGATACTCAATATTTCGCCATTTATTTAATAGCTTCCTCAGGAGTAAACTAAAACAATTTAAAAATTACAAAAAATGGCGTACAAATAAATTTTAAAACACTCTTCTTCTTAACATGCCATACACCAAAGTGCGTAGGCGACTATCTCATTACTAGAATTCTGTTCTTGGCGGCGTGACACAGCTCGCCTGTATTGTGGATTCCTGTCCATTCTTTAATATTTCTTAACCAGGATAATTGTTTGCGGCTGGCTCCTCTCCTACCTTCGATCTTCCCTTGTAGGATTAACTGTGGTATTTCATATTTTGCTCCTCTCAATATGTGCCCAAGGTAACCAATCTTGCGCTTTTTAAATAATTTAAAGAGTTCTCTTTCCACGCCGGCTCTCTTAAGGACGTCATCGTTTCGAACACTCACAGAATTTAAAAGATTTCGCAAATAAAAACTGACATTGCAGTATTTGAAATATTGAATGTCAAGATTAAATTGTCTTAAGCACGTTCGTTACAGCTATACGATAAAAAATTAAAATTATTTCAAATGTAAAAATAAAAATAACAATAAAAGAAACCTTAGAAGAATGATATTTCTTTGATGAATTATTAAGGTTAGTTGTTATTAAGATGAATGTTGACTATTTTGAATATTTATAAATTTTGTTCAATATGTTACAATATATGTTACTTAACTGTCCAGTGTTCGTTTTATAATTTAAAGTGTTCTTATTTTTGTTAATGTAATACATCTCAAGAAATAATCTACTTTTGTAGTTATCAGTCTGTGCCAAAATGTGAGCTTTGTTATAATCTAGCATATGCCCAGTGTTTTTATAGTGCTCAATTACTGCGCAAGTATTTTTTCCCAAGCGGCAATCACTTTTATGTAGTGTGATGCGTTGTTTTAGCCATTGTGATGTTTGACCAATGTAGCTATTTTGACATCCTAAACACGGTATTTCATAAACGACATTACTTTTATATAAGGTTGGTACTGGGTCTTTGATTTTTGAAAATAGTTGTTTGCTGTTCATGGTATTATATTTAGCTATACTAATATTAGGAACATTTTTGAATATGGATATGACAGAATGAGTTAGACCATTAATAAAGGGAAGTTTTTTATATTTGATTGATTTGTTGTTAGAATCATGGACGGGACCGTCATAGAAATTAATGCTATAAATCAGTTTTTTTTTATATTTGTTTAGGATATCCGTTGTTACGAAAAATTTTGTATATTATGTCCAGATTTTTTTGTAAAAAGTTGTCATCAACAATGGACATTATCCTGTTTTTTATACCTAGTACGGTATTATATTTTTGACGGGTGGTATGGTTTGAATAGTAATTTATATACCTGCCTGATGCTGTCGGCTTTTGGTACCAATCCAATGTCAAAATATTGTCATTTTTAGACACAAGAGTAATAAGAACAAATGGACACAGTGGTGGACACAGAGCCTCATCACCTGGAAAGTAGGCTGAACATACCACCAGTTTCTTCTCTCCTACTTCCGTGGTTATAGTTAGAACAGCTTTAGCAATATCATCAGTGCAGAGCACCGGGATTAGTGTACAATCTACTCTATTACTGTGAATTATACACGACCTTGGCCTTATAGCTTTGGGTGTGTATAAAACCTTACCTTGTTTGGTTAATAGGCCAGCAATCTTCTCACCTATTCTCCAAGGCTCCTGCAGAAGGGTTACATCAATGCGTTCTTGTTCAACTCTTCTAACTAGCGTTGCCGATGCAGCGTTTTCATGTTGAAGATTGGCCTGCAGGAGCCTTATTTCTCTCTTGATTATGAAAAGATGGCCGGTTCTGGATCTGTGGACATTCCTTCGTCAGTGGGTCCCACACACACTTCGACATTAGTCCTTATGAGTATGTCAGCTCCACCCGAAAAAGGTTGTTCCTCTTCCTAAACCTCCATATGTAGGGAGGTTTCCCCTGTTTCACAGGAACGAGTTGCTACTGGCTTTTCATTCCGTGTTTTTGTGTTCCCTTCTTTCGGTCAGAACGTTAACTGTCCTACTCCGAAAAAGGGTGACATTTTTAATTTCTGGAGTTCTTCTCGAGATTTAAAATCCATCGAGACGGTCTATAAACCACTTTGTCTGAAAGTTTACTACCCCAGACTATCCATAGATGTGTTCTTTTGGAATCCTTTTAAGGATGTTTTTGGACTCAAGACGTTCCCCATGCTCGTCCTGTACAAAGACAGTGCATTAGTGCGGCTTGGGTATGTCTTCTCCATCACAGCCCTGAGAGATGCACTCTCCCAAGGCCTCAGGGTTGAAATCACCTTTAGCCACCGCGCACTTATGTCGTCCGCACAGTTAAGTTCCAGGAAACCCGGCTGTATGTACTCTTCAGGAAGCGAACCTTTGGTCCTGCTTCCGGAATTTTGTCATACGCACCCAAGATCGCTATTTCGACTGCCCTAAGCTTGTCTACATCCAGCTTAGCTTCCGGGAATCCTATTAGTACCACTGCAACCTTAACAGAAGCGGCAGCTTCGCTGAAAGTCACACCTTCGGTTTTTGGCCTTTTCAAACAAAAGTAACAGAGATTTAATAAGATCTTTGCCTATTATAATGAATGATGAGGAAGAAATATTAGGTTAAATAAAGCACGGACCATATGCATGTTACGTCAATAAAAATCCTTTATATCCAAAATTTAAAGCATTTTAATTATTCTGTGAATTTATTTTAAAGATGCCTTTGAAAAAAGTCAGTAGTTGGATTAACCATATGTTTTTTCTTTTCAGGTAAGTGATCTTGATGGATTACATTTATGTTTATAAAGTATATAAGGTAAGTGTTTCTTCTGAGTTTTTATATATCTTACCAGATATGTTCTCATTATGAATATTCATGTTCTTCAAGAGTTGATGTTGCTCTACATTTTTCTTCATTCTGGATTATCTCGATGTTAGATGTTGTCTCGGGTTTGGATATCTTTAGCATTTAATACTATATTTTGATAACTGCGACCAGTTAATATTTCTTATTGGAGTGTCCAACGTTAAATTCCATGTGAGACCAGAGAAATTAGCAAATTAAAAGTAATTTTCGTCACACTTTTTGATACACGTATCAAAAAAATTGCTTTTGATAAATTTGGTGATAATATGTAATAAAATATACAAAAGATTAAACGTATAATATATAAACAATGTAAGATTTTAAATACAAACGGTGAATACCGGTAAATTATATCGAAAAGTGACACAATTTTACGGAAAACGCATTTGAAATTCTTTAAATAAGAGTTGGTAAAGTTTTTTTTTATTTAAACACAAAACCACATCAACCCCGCAGGGTTATTAGTGAATATAACAAATACATGAAATACTACATTAAATAAAATTGAATAACTTGATGTCTTTTAAATAGCTTAACACTGTCGACATTTTTTTGGTGAGAACTGTCTTGAGATCATCATCTGTGAATCTTTGGGTTCTTCTTTTTTCCTTGAATTGAGGACAATCAAGCAGGATGTGTTTCACAGTCAGTGGGTTAGAGCAGCTGGAGCAGATAGCTGGTGGTTCTTTTGTTATAAGGTATTTGTATGTTACGGCAGTATGGCCAATTCTTAAACGATTAATAATGACTTGGTTTCTTCTGTTTAAAGGAGTCTCCAGGACATCAGTTATTTTTGGGCAAATTACATTTAATTTAGTACCTAATTTTTACCAATAATTTTGCCAAATATTAATACAGTGGATTTTAACCAGGTTTTTTAGATCGGTGTACGGATATGTCTTCAATTTTGCAGGATATTTTGAGTTCATTCGACTTTTTTTAGCCAGTTGGTCTGCTTTTTCATTTCCGTAAATACCTGTATGTGAAGGTACCCAAATAAAAGCCGCTTCATTTCCTAATGATCGAAATTTTTCTAGTTCATTTTTTATACTATGTATATTAGGGTTGTTGGTATATATTTGTTTCAGTTCCAGTAATGCATTTAATGAGTCTGTTACGATAATGCACTTCATCGTTCTACTCTTTTCGAAGAAGATTAGGTCTTCCAAAATAGCTGTAGCCTCACCTGTTAGTATACTACAGTTGGTTGGTATCGATATGCTATAAGAATTTTCTTTACAGTAGTAGGCAGCAGCGTGATCATTGGGAGTTTTAAAGGCATCGGTAAAGATTGGAAAATAATTAGGATAGTGGTCTAGAATTTCCATGAATAGAGATTTAATTATCGTGGAATTTGTAGTTGATTTGGGATACTTGGTAAGTGTTACGTCAATAGGTAATGGGTGGCTTGTCCATGGGGGATAGTTTGCATTTATATGTAGCGATACATTGATATGATTTCTATCGAAAGTTGTGAGCTTTATTCTTTCTATGAGGGGTGTAGAGTTTTTGGTCTTATTGTTAGGAGGAAGACCAGGATTGCAAATGTGGAAAAAAATGCACAAAAAACTTTATTTCGCTTGATAATAGGGACAATAACACATCATGTATTCAGCTATAAAAATTTCAAGAAGTATCGAATAACAAATGAAATAGTTTTACACCGAATGAAAAAGAGCACAGAAATAACAAAAACAATAAATATTAGACAATTACATGAAATAAGACATCCGGAGAGGTATAACCTTCTACACCTCATAATACAAAACAAGATCGCCGGAAGAAGAGGCACAGGCTGAAGAAGAACATCCTGGCTCCGAAATCTCCGAGAGTGGTATCAAGAGACAGCCACTAATCTGTTTCGAGTTGCCGTAAATAACGGGAAAGCAAGGAGGTAAGGTGGTGTTAAGAGATGAGAGATCCATGTTGATTCGATGGTAGAAAGGTTTGTGTAGACGTGGTTTACTGGAGAAAAATGTTGATAATCGATTAAGGTGATCATATTTGAAGGTGTGGTTGTTGGGATTTGCATTTGATTTAATTGCGTAGGTTAACTTTAAGTACATTTTTCTGTAAAGAGTGATGGCTCAGCTGCTTCGTAATACAAGCTTTCTATTGGTGTGGCTCTGAAAGCTCTCAAGACAATGTGGAGTGCAGTATTGTGGATTGCATCTAAAATTTTAAGTGAAGACTCAGTAGCCGATGAATACGCTTTCGCACAATAGTCTAATTTAGATCTGATTGATGTTCTGCTGGCATCAGCTATGGCCAACATTCGAAAAGAAGAAGTGTTCTGTAGAGAGAAAGCATAGTTTGTCTATCTGCCCCCTAGTCTTTATTAGACAATGATTCAAGGATATTAAGTCTTGCTTGGCATTCGATTGCCAATTTTTTAATACGTTCTTTCCAATTTAGATGCTGGTAGAAATCATTCCCAAACATTATATATTTTTTTTTAACTAGAGGATTGTTATATAGTGAGAGTGGAGGGTGATAAGGGTAGATTTTTATGAAAATAATATAAAAATGTGTTTTTTCTGTAGAAAATTAAAATCCACAACTTTGCGAACATTTCTTCAGTTGTTGTTCAATGCTAAGTTTAAGACATCATTTATTGCCAATAAAAAAAGTGTAGGACTTAAAACTGAGCCTTGCGGAATACCATTCTCTAGTTTTGTTTTTGATGACCATATCATTAGTTTTAAGTTTGAATCATCGATTGGCTAAGAAATTATTAATGAACGCTGGGCAGTATCCCCTGATATTTAAATTATGTAGTTTCTTAACTATTAGGTATAATATGCTCCCTTGACGTCAAAACATATTGCGACGCATTTTTGATTTGCAGCCAAAGCTTCAAGTTCGTCATTTTGTAATGCTAGAATATTATCTATTATTGACCGATTTCTACGGAAACCATTTTGAATTGGAATGATTAGGTTTCGATTGTTGACGGTGAAATCACGGGACCAGAAATAATGAAAGAGGAAGTTATTTATGCCATAAAACACACAAAAGGTAGAAAAGCTCCAGGACCCGATAATATACCAATTGAACTATTGAAGATAATTGATGAAGATAATATTGATGTCTTGGTAGATCTTTTTAACTCCATATACAAGACATGACACATGCCCAAAGAATGGCTTCTCTCAACTTTTGTAACGATTCCAAAAATCACAAATGCTAAAGATTGCAACGACTATCGGAAAATTGGATTAATGAGCACATTGAAAACCTTTCTTAAAATCATACATAACAGAATCCACATGAAATTAGAACAAGCAATAAGTGATTCACAGATGGGTTTTAGAAAGGGTCTAGGAACTAGAGAAGCATTATTCGGAGTCAATGTTCTGACACAACGATGTCTGGATATGAATCAGGGCATATATGCTTGCTTCATAGATTTTAAAAAGCTTTTGACAGAGTTCAACATGAAAAGCTTTTAAGTATTCTTAAGTCCAAAAACATAGATAGTAGAGTTCTACAAATTATATCGAATCTGTATCAAAATCAGAAAGCAAGAATAAGAGTCGAAGGAGAACTAACAGAGGAAGTATACTTAGAGGAGTTCGACAAGGGTGCATACTTTCACCCGTCTTATTCAACGTCTACAGTGAAGTGATATTTCAAGAAGCTTTATTGGATATTGTGGAAGGTATTTTGGTCAACGGAAATAGCATTAATAATATTAGATATGCGGACGATACGGTCATATTTGCAAGTGACATGGAAGATCTACAGTACATAATACAACATGTATACAATGTATGTGAAAGGTACGGACTGCAAATGAATCTCAAGAAAACGAAATCAATGATATTCTCAAAAAAACCACAAAATGTAGATAACCTGATCATCAATAATACAACGATCGAAAGAGTAACAACATATAAATATTTAGGAACATGGCTAACCGAAGATGGAGATCAAACAAAAGAAATCAGATCTAGAATAGAAATGGCAAGAAACACGTTCATAAAATTGAAGAACTTACTTTGCAACCGTAACCTTAACCTAGAGATCCGCACAAGAATGCTACGTTGTTACGTTTTTTCTACTTTACTATACGGCATGAAAGTGTGGACAATAAAACAGTCTGAAATCAAAAAATTAAACTCCTTTGAGATGTGGTGTTACAGGAGAATCCACAGAATATCGTGGACTGAAAAATTAACTAATATAGAGGTGGTACAAAGAATGAAGAAAGAATGTGAAGTCATAAAATATGCAAGGGAAGATACAAGGGAAGAGAAACCCGGGAAGACGCAAAATATCCTGGCTAAGAAATTTGAGAGAGTGGTTCGGTTGCAGCTCATTAGAATTATTCAGAAGCGCGGCCAATAAAATTAAAATAGCGATGATGATTTCCAACCTCCGATAGAAGAAGGAACCTGAAGAAGAAGAAGGTTTCGATTCTCAAGAGTCCATAAAAGCCTTTTACTTACAATTTGTTTCAGAAATTTACTCATAGCACATGTCAAAGTTATTAGTCTATATGAATTTGGATTACTTTTTGGATTGTTTGGTTTTAAAATTGGTACAATAATAGATTCTGACTATTTTGATGGAAATTTACGTTGCATCCATATTAAATTAAATAGCTTTAGTAAGTACTGGTGAGCGTTAGAAGGTACATTTTTTATAAAGTTTACCGGAATGTCATTAGGTCTAGCTGCCGAATTTTTAAAAGACATAAAGGCTTCGTTGTGTTCTTTTATCAAAAAAGAGGAGTTTATAGAACTTTTATGTATTTCGTCGTAGTTAATAACATTATGTTCATCATTTTGCCAAGTGTGATAAAACGCTGGTTATACTGGGTATCACTAGATTCATGTTCACAAGTGTTAGCCATTTCTTCTGCGGTTTCGTTGTCGGAGGTAATAACCTTACCTTAAATATTTGAGTTGATCTTTAAATTTCAATTTTCTTCCCAATATTCGTTTTATCTTCTTCTAAATGTCACTCATAGGAGTGACTTTTCAGCGAGAGTATTCTTTATTGTCAATCTGATTATGTCTCAAGTTCTCTTATATTCTAGTTGTTTTTCTAATGATTTATTTCTTTTCTATTTATTAAAGGCAGTTTTACTCCCAGTTTTACTCCCCTGGCAAGTAGGTCCGCTATTTCGTTCCCTCCAATACCAGTATGTCACGGCATCTAGGGTAAACTTATGTTACTTTTTTCGATCCGGAACTTCTTCTTTTAATCTTTGTCCACTAACTCCAAACCCTGACGAAGTGACCTTCTAAGACCCTATTCTGATTTTTCTAAAGTGAAATGGTATACTCAATAGAAAACTCGAAAGGAATATAAAATCTCTACCAAGAGATATAGAAATATATTAGAAAATTAAAAAGTTGAAAATAAATCTAATCTATAACGTAATTTCTGTGCGTAAAATAATAATAATTTAACACAACTAATAGGTCTGGTGTAGCAACAAAAAATTAAAGAATTATCAAAAATAATCACAGAATTTTTTTGGTACAGATTAATCGATGTTTTTATTTTTGGCAGTTGCTGAGATTATCCTAATATAACCACTGTGTATTTATTGTATGTTTAATTAATAGATGCTACATTTATATCTAGAGCCGGTGCTGTTCGAAAAGACATTGTTTGATATAAAGTTACCTATTCGAAGAAAGGGATTGTAGACTATGGTTTTAGTGACAAAAATCAATACTCCTTAAAAGGCTATCAGGACTCTTAAGTTTCCGAACACATTCTGAATATCTTCTAAAAGTAGTGAGACTATCACTCATCCCGCAGAAGCTTTGCCAAAGTATTTGCATTTTTTGAAATTCACATACTTTAAGTTTGTCTATATCGATTCGATGTGTTTGTTTTCTGAGGAAAATATGGACAAATTGAATCGTATGTCTGCTTTTAGGGGTAAACATAAACATTGGATCCAATATACCATAAATCTGCGATGGATAATAAACAGTACACATTGAAATATGAAATATTAGCATTGAAAGTAATACATGTGGCTAGTTAATAAATAGCATATTTTTCGAAATGTTACAAATGATTTAAATGCACAAGACAGTTTAAAATTTAGAAAAAAAAAACCAAAATTGTTTAGTATAGTTCAAAACGAGTTAATATTATGGTTGTTAACAAACTAATTAATCATTCGAAAAAATTCTGAAGGATGCTTAGTGTAGTGAAATGCTTTTTCTTTTGTATAATATATAATATATTTCTCCCGAGACTCCCGAAGAGTCTCGACAGAAAACCATGAATGTCACAAATTAACTAAAATTGAGTTAAGTACGCCATCTAGTAAGTTTTGTTAATATCTATGTTTGGACATTTCAAATAAGGAAGAAAACGGTGCGGGTCACGAGTTATTACAGTTTTTAAATACCTTATATCGGTAGAAAACCGTGCATGTCCGCGCGTAAACGGGTGAAACACTGAATGTTTACTCAGCATCGCCAAAAAATGTAATTGGCATCCTTGTCTTGCAAACGGTCTGGTCAGTGTAGTAAATACATCGTTATAACCATGTGCTTATGCAGTTCTGTTTGGTTAGTTAATTTATTAAAAACAATTATGGCAGATAGAAACATATCCACTTTTTAGTGGATATGTTTCCACTAAAAAGAGAGTGAAAATGGGCAGGTTATACGAAGCCATGAAAAAAATGAAGCTTCGGTCACATGAGTTTGGTGAATTCTGCAAATGCAAACGCTTGAAGTATTGTCACACAGTAAATGAAATGAATAGACAAAGAATTTTAATTCATTGATATCTCATAATGAACAAAATGCGTATTTGTGTTCTCTTATATCATTAGTAAACGTACAGAGGCGGCGATCTAGGGCAAAAAATGTAGATGATGCAATATACCGTGATGCAGCCTATATGTACAGGGTCAGAGTTCAGCTAAGGTCAACTGCTAATGCTGAGGATGAGAAAAAACATTCCGAGGAAGTACAAGTTTGTGCCAAGTTTTTTCGTGCAGTTGATGGTATTACAGGGGCAAAACTTCAACATCTACATAAAGAGTTAAAGCTGTCTGGCACGGCTCCTAAAGATAAAAGGGGCGGAATAAATCATAACAAACTGAAGATGAGTAGTGTTAATAGTGTTCACAAGCATATCCAGTCATTTAAATCAAGAAGTAGTCACTATAGCTTACATGATAATAAAGGTAAAACCTACTTTCCTGAAACTTTAAATATAATGAAAATGTTTTCCATACAAAAGGCATAACACCCAGACTTGCAAGATTGTTCAAAGATATCTTCAACTTAAAAGTAGCCTTTAAAACCTCATTAACTTCCAGATCTATATTTTCTAAGGTTAAAGATAAGAATGACATTAAGGATTGTTTTAACGTTGTCTACCAGATTCCATGTAACAACTGTAATTTGGTATATGTGGGACAAACCTCACGTAGCTTAGGTAGTCGTTTAATTAGTCACCGGAGTGCTAGCAGATTATATCCTGAAAGATCTGCTCTTTCGGAACATGTTAACAAAGAACATCATATGATGAATTATGAATCGGTCAGAGTTTTAGCTACAGAGTTCAACTATACTAAGACTGTTCTTAGAAATGGCATTCATTTCTCAGAATGCCAATGTAATTAACAAAAGGAGTGATATAAATCAATTAAGTACTATTTACTCCTTCCTATTATCTTTGGATAACCATTCTCAATTCCAATGATGTCTCAACAACTGATTCATTGTTAAGTTCCAGCGTTCAGTCTATCTTAAAATATTTAGTATACAGTTTTGATTTTTTAAACTTCAAACAACTTTCTGGTAAATTTTAATGTGTAGTCTAACAGTAGTAGTACTTCATAAGAAAAAGGGAGAAAATAAAAGAAGAAGTGGTGTCATTTGCAATGTTTCTCTAATTAATTGTCCAAGATTCACGTGCGTATACCGTTGATCTCGCTATTGTTTCGTAAGTTCTAATCTTGGCCGTCCTGGCGATTTTTGCCTTCAATAGTTCGTTTAATGATTCTACTGCTTTGCTACCTTGTGACGGGTACCTCTTTCGAGGCGACAGACTCAGTAAAACACAGATTGAAATAAAAATAAATCTATTAATTCTAACGTATGTATAAAAATAAAAATAAAATATATTCTATATCCCCGCCTGGATCTCGCGAGAGTGAATTCTCCGGCGGACGTCTGCAAAAGAAAAATTATTATTACTAACAGAAAATGAAATACGCGAATTCGATCGCACGCAGACTTATACTCGCTTCCACCTCAGTCCAGCGGAAGCGCCAAACGCTCTCGCAATCAAAATATTCAATTGTGCAGATCCACGTTATACTCTGAGTCAGAGTTGACGGTAACGTTCAATCCACTACACCCACGAGTTCTGCTTGATTAAGGACAGAGCATAATCCTCACTTTCTGTCTTTCTGCCCGGGTGGGCTCGCAGATTCAATGCACTAGTGAGCCAGGGAGCCTAGAGCGTTAGGCTTAAGACTCCTTTAAATCCTAAACTCCGCCAGCCGCTCGCTTTTAATAGCCGCTCCGGACCCCACCTCGTCGTCTTGTCGTGGAAATGGATGGTGATTATCGACACTCCCACGGTTCGAACTGTTGAACGCTGTTGCTGTAGGAGGTTCAGCACATCGTTACAACCTTTCAAAAACCGTTTATCTATTTTTCCCTTTTCTTCTTCTTCTTCTAGTACCGACTCCACTATGAAGGTTGGCTATAACTATTGCAAATTCGTCTCTTTCTTCTGATTTGTTTAAAAGCATATGTCTCTTGAACCCGGTTAAGCCGCGAATATTTTTTAGCCAGGATATTTGTCGTCTACCATAACCCTTTTTTCTTTGATTTTACCCTTCATAATCAGCTGCAACAACTCGTCCTTCTCATTTCTAAGTTTATATCCGAAAGATGCTGTCTTTCTTCTTTTAATGCTGGTCAAAAGTTTTCAACTTGAGAAAGGCACTCTGTCGAAACAGCTGAAAATTTTGTGGAAGTGTTGAAACCAAAAGTTTTCGGTGTTTTGTTGCTATATGAGTAATAGTTTAAATACTTACTTGAATAAGTAGGTTTCTGATATCAATCAATTTTAATAATATTGTTGGCATCCCTTATCATCTTAATGTCTAGAAAGGGTACCGAAAAGAAAAAGAAAGTGGATTTCAAACCTCATGACACAATGTATATATATCATAACATCTGAGAGTAACTATCTGCCTTATATTATATTTGAACTTAGTGTTTTTATTAAGAGAAGCCCATTTATCTAACATACCGTAGTTAACACAAATTCTATCAGTCGGCATCTCCGGAATCTCCTCCGAGCTGCCGACCTAATCCAATTAAGAATTATATTCCTTAAAAAGGTTTGATAACAAGAAGATGTTTCATTTTGTAAATTAATCAGGCTGCTGTTTATATTACTGACAAATAATTCTCCTGTATATGCATAAAGATATCCAAAAAATATTTTAAATTAAATTTGTCTTTTAAAAAACCAACAATTGTAAACAAATTACGTTATTTTATATTTGTGTTTGTATCATTGGGTCAATAATAATAAAACAGTCAAATTTTTATTGTACACCTAATTACAATAAGTGTTTTCGATAGAACGATATTATTTTTGACTTCAGGAGATACAGTTACAATTTTGTTCAATGTATATTCAATTAAAATGTTTTGTTTCTATTCATTTCACTCTTGTAAATGCTTGTTTTAACAAAGAGCTCTACTTAATCATCACCCCGATTATGCCATTCATTTCGCCTTGGTTTAACGTACATTCCCAAGCTTATTGGACAAACTAGATGCACCAGCAATTATCAGGTATTCGATAAATTCAACTTTGAGACTAAACTGTGGGCGGTCGTTGGTGCTAACAACGTAATATTGCTATTCTAGTGCTGTGTGACACGCTAATAAGAGGGTGTATGTATGAAATTACTAAAGTTTGCATATAGAGCAGGGCATTCCTTGTAGTGCAATACCTCCAGAGCCCAAAGTTTCACGAAAGTACGATGATTAATCTTGTTTGCATTAGCACGGATTTGAGATTTATCTTCAATTGAATGCTAATGATATGGGAAAATAAATGTCACTAACCGTTAAAGATTGTTTTAATTAAAGTTTTTTGTGAGTCGATAAATTAAATGTTTTACGTACAATTAATAAATTAATGAATAAAAAATAACAGCGTCACATTTATTTTGTGTTTAGTATTCCACAAAATTTACGAAACACTGTTTTAACCCTTTGATAAGCGCCTTTTTTGTTTTAAGAAAAAAACTATTTTATACTTTATAGTTTCTTTAGAGATACACTTTATTTGGTATTGAGAAGGAATTCTCTCTCTCTCTCCAGTGACGCTACAGCTTAAATCGGGCCTTGGCCTCCTCCAAACTACGTCTCCAGCTTTGCCGGTCCCGCTCCGATCTTCTCTACGTTCTCACGTCTAGGAAATTTGGTGCGTCCGCTGCCACTTCATCCTCCCACCATTTCCGTGGTCTTCCTTTTGGTTTATGCCCTACACTTTACTGTCTTGGGCTCTTTCAGGCAATCTTTCGGTCGCCATTCTCACTGCATGACCATCCCATCAAAGTCTTGAAGTTTAATAATTTCTAAGATCGGAGCCTCTTTAAACTGTTGGTAGAGTTCATATTTGTTTTTAAATCTTCATACTACGTTTTAGTTAATAGGTCCAAATATCTTTCTTAGGATTTTTTTTTAAAGACTTTCAGCTTTCTTTATGTGTCTTCTATCATCACCCATTGTAATTTACAATTTACGTTATTTTAAAGATTATAAATGATTCTTACGTTTATTTTAATGATTACTTTGTTAGTTCTCGTGTATGCTCTTTTACTAGATATTCGTGACAATTGTAATGTATCTTCTTACATTTTTTCATATTCTTTTACCTCAAATTTGCTTCTAGCTTTTATTTTCTCGTCTGCAATTATCTTAGGTACTCCACAAATACATATTTCCTTATTTTCTTTTATATTTTAATACTTTTTTGTTCAGTATTCTTTTTAAACATAATTCATATTCATCATTATAACTATCATCATTATCATTTATAATTCGTATTCATGTATTACTCATATCTCTTTATTCATCTTTTATTTCCACTTGCCTTTGTAAGCCAGCATTTTAACTTAATCAAAGGAGTTATCGGTGGGCAGTTTTTCCTCACCTCGTAATCCTTAAATTCTGCTTTGATCCATATGCACAAGCCTTAGTGTGATATCATCATTCTGGTTTTACAATCATGCGTAAGTCCTTCTTCTTCTTTTTCTTATGGGTCATTGCCTGTCTGGCTATGTCCTTCCATTCAGATCTCTCTTGGGCCCTTCTCCTTCATTGTCTTATATTTATGGTTTTCAGATTGTCTTCCACGTCATCCAACCATCTCGTCCTGGGCTTTTCTGTTTTTCGCCTTCCCACCGGCTTCCACTGTAACATCTTCTTTGTCATTTTCGTGTCTTCTTGTCGCTGAATATGTCCCAACCATGAGAGTCTTTGACTTCTTGACTCTTGCACTGGGCCATATACTTTTCTCAGTATCTTTCTCTCGAATGTACTGAGTTGGGCTTCCTCTTTTTTCATCATTACCGAGGTTTCACAACCATAGGGTTACTACGGGTCTAATCAAAGTTTTATAGATAGTCATTTTGGCTCTTTAGATAGTCATTTTAGCTACTTACGGAATTCTTCTGATACGCGTAAGTCATAGCCTTCTCAATAATTTCTCTCCAATCGTCCCTATCCATCGACTTCCTGCGCCAAATACGTATTCCTATATTTTCTTGTCTTCATTGATGTTATCAAGAAACTTTATTCTGGGTCTTCCTCTTTTTCTCTGACCAATCAACCAAGGAGCGTTTTTCTAACTGGGTAATTTTTTTATTCACCTCAGACGTCTTATCCCTAATATGTTTTAAGATATCTGTTTTCTGATATATTCTATAAAGTTCGAAGTTATATCGTCTTCTTCCCACTCCATTGTCATTTAGTGCTCCATAGATTCGCCTTAGTACTTATTTTTCGAAATATCATAACATATTTTCATTACTTTTTGTTCCAGCTCTGTGAACCATATGTTAGGACTGGGCGTATTATTGTTTTGTGGAATTTGACTTTTGTTTTTGTCAAACTATTTGAGGATTTAAGAAAGGAGATTGATCGGAAAATAGCATCTGTTGGCTGTGCAAATTCTGCGCTTTATCTCTGCGGTATTATTATTTTTGGTGTTACGGAGCACTCCCAGGTATATAAATTCATTTACTGCTTAGATGACGCCTTTGTGTGACATGGTTAACTCAAAAGGGCAGAATGACAGATATTTTATTGATTAAAAACAAGGTTTTAAAATAAAATAGGCCCAAAATACTTATCGGGAAATTAAATATCAGATGATAGAGTTTTAACTTAAATTTTGGTCCTTGGTTAACAAAAATAATAAATTATTAGTTAATAAATATTTTTCACTTAACTCGAAAACGATCAAGTTTACAGAACAACTAAGAGAAACCTATTTTATTCAGAATAATCCAAAAAATTTTAAAAAAATTGTCCAGTTCGAAAAAATTTGTTAAGAAAAAATTGTTTTTTTCGCCTGGGCAACCTCTTAAACCTTGTTTTGGAGTATCTCATGAAAGTGATTATCCAAAAAAATCTCATTGGAATATTTTTCCATGGTTCATACTTCATAGCAATTAGTACTTTTTTTTTGGCATAGACTTTTAGTCATTCAGCCAGACTCAACATGGTAGAAATGGTTGTCTGAGTTTATATTAAAATAAATACAAAACATTAAACAGGTAAACAGGGTCACTTTCTTCTCGCCTAGAGGCCCATCAAGGCATTTTTTTTAAACATACAACACTAGGCCATGGTAAGAAAGGAATTTAACAATTGGGTTAAAAACAAAGGTTAAGTTATTAACTAATGGATAATTATTTACATGGTTATCTTACTATCTTTTAAAAAGATAACTAAGGAATTATACATTGCTCTCGAGTCTAATGATAATAAGTTCTGAAGGTTCCAATGGGCTAATATATTGTGTTTATGTAAATTATTTATTAATCTGGATGAAATTATAGTATTTCTGAGGCAACTGAAAAATATGTGATCTAGGTTTCCTTCTTCTATACAAAATTCACATTGATCATTATCTAAAACCTTAAGTTTAAATAAATGTTTGGGGTAACAAGCATGTCCAAATCTTAGTCTTATGATCGTGGTAACATATTTTCTAGGTACATTAAAAAACTTATACCAAGGAGTTTTAGGAATATCTGTTTGAAGAAAGGTGTATCTATTTGGGCTAACAACGGAATATGCCTTCCATATATTTAATTTCAATTAGTACTTGAAAATTAACAGTTTTCAGTATCAATAAGAGCAACAACTAATTTAATTAAGCAAATTATTATAACTTTAAAAAAGCTTGGGATTTTGATGATTCACAAATATATTACAAAATATTTGTTTGGCTTATTTAATGATAAGTTTCACTGAATGTATCGATTTAAATAATAATATTTAAATAAATAAAAACCTATTACAAAACATTTACACAAATTATACTGTATTTATGTAATTTAAATTTCCAATAAATATTTTTGTTTTGATTAAAATTTTATTTATACTAGAAACTCTCAAAAGCCGTATCAATCAAATATTTATATTTATGAATATTTTAGAGATTACATATTTTCAGTTACATGTTTGTGAATAATCGTATTAAACAGTATTTAATACTTGCTTTTTACTGCTAAATTATTAACGTTAATATCCTACTATAATGAAATACTTATACAAATAACATAATAAAGGTCACAATCCAAAATTTATACCATTGTAATATTATTATTTCTATTTAATATTTTAATAACACTTTAACCTTCCTACTCTCCCGAAGTAAATGTTACATTCTTTGTTTATGGGTACGGGTGGAGCCAGTGAATAAAACTCACACCTGTTGTGAATTAAATTTTTTTTTATTAATTCGTAGAAGCTTTTGTAGTTTCATGTCATCGATGTATAAAAACTAAAAACATTTTTTTTTGTAATAAAAAATATAATAAAACTTTATATTCAATTAAAATTATACATTTATTCAATGTAACTTTACAAAAGATATTTGAATGATCAGGACAAATAAACCTCTTACATGCTTGACATCTTGTACGAGATTTTCTGTCTCTTTCCCATCCACAGTCTTTACACCTTCCACGTTTTGGACTTTCATTTGCATTTCCACTTATTCCAGCTACTGCATGTAAATTTATTTGGATTTTTTGTGGAACGTTTGTTGTCATTCGGGTAGTTCGGCATTTTTCTTTTAAATTATTTACCAATTCTTTTATAAAAAGCCTTCTTTTATGTAATTTGTTTCTATTATGTTGAGGGTTTACATGCATATATAACACATATGCGTTAATTACCGCCAAATTTAAAATATTATAAAATAAGCAAAGTGGTCACCTTCTAGTTCCTTTTTTGCAGGTATAAGCTGACGCTAATTTATCTGTTGTATCTACACCTCCTTTGGTTCTATTGCATTCTAAAATAATGTCTGGTTTCTTATGTTCTTGCAATGATGCCTGGTCATCCAAATGCATCGAGGACAAAAGAATAACAGATTTACCCTTTTTAGGACTATATGAAAATAAAATTATATTCTTCTGAAAACCAAAAATTGATGATAGGGTTTCTTTACTTTTATTTGGTAGAAATTTAACTGAAATAAAAGTTTTGTTCTTTCGTAATGTTCCAATTAGTGTTAGTTTACGTTTAAATAATTCAGTCGCTAAATGGTAGTCAGTAAAAAAATTATCCGTGGTTATGATTCGCCCAGAATTCTAAACATCTTTTATAAGTCGTAAAACCACATTTCTGCCTTGATGTACGTCACGGGACTAATTTTCTGCTTTTCCTCTATACACTTCTACACAATACACATACGCAGTTTTGACATCAGATAAAAGCCATAATTAATTCCATATTTCCCACGTGGTTTGTTGGAATATACTGTCTGAAGGGACCCTTACCTCTAAATGGTACAAGTTGTTTGTCGACAGTGACGCTTTCCTATGGAACAAACATTTTGGGAATTTGTGCTACAAATGAATCAAAAAAACTTCTAATTGGAGCTAACTTGTCGCGCCTCCGTCGAATAGGTATATCCTCTTTATTATTAAATCGCAAAAAGAGACTGATGTTACAAAATCGTTTCAGAGACATAGTAGCTTTAAAAATGGGCCCACCATCAGAATTGCTCCAAAGTTTCTGCAGAGATTCTCCGGCACCTTTATAACACCAGCCAAAAGAAGTAAACCTTGAATAAAAATGCAAAATTTCAATTTAATTTATTTTATAACTTTAATGAAAGGATTTACCTATAAAAGCTTCTAACACTTCTAGTGATATTTCTTTTACAGTTAACATTTTTTCATTACATTATGGGACCACGTTCTCTGTTAGTTTTCACTAAGAGTAAATTGAGCATTTTATCAGTGAAAAACAATCTCATTGAAGATATAGGTTCATCAGTAATTCGTTGAGTAGCATATCTGGTGGGACCTGGCACAGGATTTAGTATATTAATGGATTTAAACAATATACAACGCAATTAGTAAAACTCACAAATTTAGTAAGAAAATATGTGTAGCACTTAAGCCACCACTTACCTTACACGTGACTGAGGTGGTGGATATTTGTTCCAAACTGTCCCATCGCGAGCAGTATATTGTAAATCTTCTTGTTCAGGAACTTCTATTTCATTTTTCAAATTTTCGCTTACATCTTTGTCATCATCAACCGTAGATACATGATCTTCTTCAGAAAATTCTTCATCTACTAACTCTTCATCATTAGTGACGGTTTCTAAATTGGTAGATTCATCTTCATTTTCTGAGTCTTCTTCAAGGATTTTTCGTAATTCCTCTTCCGTAAGTCCTTTCCTGGAGTTTATTTTTCGGCAAGCGTTTATTATTCTGTTTTTCACAAATGATTGTACACCACACTCTCAACTCTAAACTTAAAGCGATCAAGTCTGGTGCAACACTAAAGATACTCGACAAACGCTTCTGAACATAGAACCCATAAAATCTAATCACCCTTCTCAGAAAAATAAACAAAACAAACATCACGTACATTTGGAAACACTTCTGGGTACAGGTGGACCCATAAACAAAAGATGTGTTTCTTTCATTTCAAAGAAAACCAAACTGATATTTCAAAAAGCAAATACGTTAAATTGTATATAAACCTTATCTTAAGGATATCATGAAACATCACGTCTCAAATTTACGATATAATAAATATATAAACATTTGAATTTTACTACTGGGTCCAGGCGTACCCAGAGACAATACAACGGTTAAATATATGTCCATACATGGCCATTTCTTCACTTGTAAAATTTGTTTTTCTCGGATGAAAAAATATTGGTTCTAGCTAGTGAGAGTCAATACAGCCTTTGAAGACTATAGTGACAAGAACGACTTGATTTGAATCGCTTATTTATGAAAGTCTTCATGCTCCTTTTTTTTGAAATTTTCGTTTAACTCTAACTAAAA
Source organism: Diabrotica undecimpunctata (assembly GCF_040954645.1). Classification (NCBI taxonomy): domain Eukaryota; kingdom Metazoa; phylum Arthropoda; class Insecta; order Coleoptera; family Chrysomelidae; genus Diabrotica; species Diabrotica undecimpunctata. The sequence goes on from NC_092812.1 coordinate 59,853,879, forward strand.
TAAAAGCACTATTGGCAACATTGCGCGGTCAACTCATTGTTGACAGATGTTTACTGTTTGGAGTACCTCTTGTTGTTTTACGTTATAATTAACTGTTAAATAATAATAAAATAAAATAGTGTTCTTCAGTTTTTGTTAAAGTGATTCAACTTGTGAAAGAGTGGAAGTGTCGTCGAAATAGAAACAGATAGCAAGAAGCGAAAGACAGGTGTTCTTTACCCTGAAGAATATAATGTTAATCGGATTAAGAAAGCTAGATGTCTTAGTGAAGAATATATAAATTAAAGAGAAAATGTTATTGGACCACGCAAAACAGAATTACCATGCTTGTAAGTTACGTTTTATCGTACAATGTACTATTTTAGATAAGCAATAAAATGATAAATTAGAAGTGAATTTAAAAACCTAGCTTAGTTCCACAAGAGTAACCCATTTGGAATGTTGCAGGTGTAGATTGAGATGTTTCGAGAGGTTATGTAAAGAGGACCAAGTTGAAATTTTATGCAGGGGCGAAACTCTTCAAATAAAAATGAGCAATACCTTTTTATCAGTTCTTGATAGAAGCAAAGTCTGTACAAAGGAAGAGGTCAAGCTTAAAACAAAACACTTTCGAAGATAATGGTGAAGATGTTTGTTTTAAGCCCAAACATTCTGTTGAGTACAAAAGTTCTTTTAAATTCAATATCTTGCTTTGTGACAAAAGGATCAACTTCTCCAAAAAGGTTTTTTGAGTCTACATGGTATTGGTGAAAAAAGAGAAAGAAGACTGCAAGATCTTGCTTGTGTAAGATGAGTCTCCTAGAGATTTAAGAGGCCAACAAATGAATCGGAAGACCCTTACACAAGATCTGTATGATCTTGTGTAAGGTAAAGAACACATTTAGTCATTCCCACTGAAAAGAAGTTATTATTCATATAAGGAAATAAAATACTTAGATGCTAAGCTGGACATAAAAAAATTTTCAATTTGTTCAAGAGAAATAAAACGAGTTGAACGTGACGTATAGTTTTTACTATAAACTTTTTAAAGAACATTTCAATTATAGATTTGAAAGAACTACTTAGTATTAGAATAAAAAATAGTCAGTTGAAACAGCCAAACCAGTTGCAGTTACGCTGCTACTTGTGCATAAGAGGCGTAGCAAAAAGTCTTATTCATCCCTTGGACAGAAGAAAGAATACTGTAGCGATCATAAAAATGGTATGCTTTTATGTTTTGCTTATATGGCAAACATATCGCTTCCTACGATTCCAGTACAGCAAATATGTTACCTTAGATAACTGTCTGTCTATCTGCTTGGCATCCACACTAGTAATAATGACACTGCAATATTTTATTTATACCACCAGGGAATTGCTGGAAAGGTAAGTAATGAAGGTTGTTCTTTCTTAAAGAAGTATATTGACGAGAATGTTCCAGCTAATGTAGATGAGTTGTACTTATACAGTACTTATACTTTAATAATTAGTTCATTTACCTACAACGTAATAAATTGCCGAATAATATATTTTCCAATTGAACTTCCTAAGTGTTACAATTACGGCCTAGATAAAATTGTATTGCAAGCTCATAGTTCAAAATTTGTTAGTATGATAGAAGCAATAACCTCTGTGCTGAGGTATATATTATTTGTGAGATTATAAATTGGGGATTTTTGCTCATTCGAGCGCAGTCTATTGTAGAAATTTACCTAAACATCATCTTTAGTGTAATTATTAGTAGCTGTCAATAAAACCATAATTTTTACTCTACAACTTCAAAGTTTTATTGTATTTACCATCGTCGAGCGAGAAGAAGCGGACAAAGGGGCATTACAAACGATTCGATCCTTATCGAATCTGTCCATATGGAAGAATCAAAACTATTGTCTATATACAGAAATAATTCGGTAGGAGGTGAGGCGCAAGAATTCCGGTGACATGTGTATATTCTAAACAAGAGTTAACAGAAGCTTAATCACAGCTGTGAGAATTTATGTTATATAAATTTTTATATTTAGTAATTTTCTGTTAATTTTATTTTATATTTCCAAATGACTGTAAATAATTCTAAATCATGTACCAAATTTACATATCTACATTTCATCCAGCTGTGAATTTTGACAAAAATACATGGGAAATACACCAATACGGATAATCAGTACTGATTACAATTAGAGTAAAAGGCCACTCACTCTAAACTGGCCAATAAACGTCAATGCATAAATTTTATTAATTATATTCTTTGAAGTATGCCAATTTAGTCTGTTTCCGTTTACAATATGTAGCAATTTCAAGCAGATAAATATTATTATTTTCTGATTCTGAGAATCACTACAAACAATTATAGGAATATTCAACAGGCCGAAAACCGCTCGATTGAGCGGAACAAATTTTTAAATAAAAGGTTACTATGAATTGTATATAATATAATATATATATATATATATATATATTTATTTAATATTTTTAGGAATCTTTGGAATGTTTGATTTTATAGATTAGCTTGATGCTTTATTTTATATAAAATAAGCAATCCAACATCCATCCATTTTGACGTGACAACGTCTTAAATTAGGTTGTGGCTCGGAGTCACTCATGAAAAAGTGTAACGCCCGCTCACGTCTGTTACGATGAGTCACCGAACGAGAGAGAGGCCCGCCGGACCGGCGAATGCCTTGCGTCTCTCTCCCACTCAAATATGATCGGTCCGCTGCGCGCGCAGCACTAGAGAATTAGGCGCGTTGAATCGGTGCGTGCTTGTGTCTATGTCTTTCTCGAGCGTTCTTGGCGTTGGAAAACCGAGAAAGCGTCATAATACAAGTTCACACGTGTGGTTAAAGTATCGTCAGCTGTGTCTGTAGTGAAAATGTGGAGTGCTTAGATTCGTCATTTACAACAACTACAACAATAAAGGTAAATAATTGTACACTAATATTTCATTATCGTAAACTATGATTGATTGATTAATTGTTAGATTGACACAAAAGTTGAGAAACTGAGTTTATAGGTTATGTCATACTATTGACAAATGTTGATAGTGTTAAGTAAATTATTAGTTTAAATCACTCTGCAATCAATCGTAATTCAGTCGATTGAGAAGAAACAGCGCGTTTCAACTGCAAACAACTATTGTGCAATTTAATAATATTCATATCAATAAATATTCTACCGAGAAAAAGACGTTGTCACGTAAAATCTTCGCCCGTAAAACCGACTTTACAGGCAACCGATTTTTTTCATATTGTTCTTTTTAGATCAACTGATGATGCTTTCTGATTAGAGAGCGAAACGTCTTCATATAAATAGATAAAGTAGCCAACTTCTTTGTCTTTTTTCTCTATCTTTTGACCGAAAAACCCACTCTTCGAGTGATCCTTAATTTATATTGGATTAACGGTCGTACTCCTTTTCTAGATATATACAGTGTGTAAAAGCCGAATGGAATAAATTCATTATTTAGGTTACTGTAGATATTTATAAAAAATCCCGAAACACGTCAAATTTAAATTATAACTTGACATTTATTAACGTGAAAATGCAACCCCTACCTTCAACCCCCTTAGAATGACAGGTACAACACCCAATTTTTAAAATAGGAAGTATAGGCTTGTGATATATCGTTTGAAAGGTCTTTTCATTCTCCATTCAAAAAGTTGTCGCTTTCAAGTTTATTAAGATTAATTAAGATTAACCCAAACATTAATCTTTTAAGGGTATTGTGTGTATTCTTCTCTCATCCAGTGAGGATTTTCCGTGGCCCAGTAGCGGCAATTTTGCCGATTAGCATGACCGTTAAGTAAAAAAGTACACTCATCAAAAAACATAACGTCTTCTAATTGGATAATATTGTTAACCAACATGTCCATCATTTGCCCACAAAAAAAAGTTCTCCTATTAAAATCGTCTTCCATGGGCTCCTGAGTAGGGATGCAATTTATTTTCTTTTAATATGTTTACTATCGATGTATGACTAGCATTGAATGTAGTGGATGCCTGTCTACTCGATATATGTGGATTTTTCTGAAACTCAAGCAACACATCTAATTTGAGTTCATCACTCAGTGTATTGGCAGCTGCTTTTTTTATCTGCCTTACATGACCAAACTCGCGAAACTGCTTCTATATTTTACTTATTGTTCCTTGGGATATAGGCGGTAAATTAGGAAATTTCTCATGAAATAGGCGAGTTACTTCCTGTTGTGTTCGGGTGTTATCTCCGTAACCAATCATTTGTAAAACTGTTATTTTATGCATTTACGTTAATCTAACCATTTTTCAGAATTGAATTGAACGAACTTTTTATTTAAATTAAAATACTGACAACTTAAATAAAACAATTGACTAATGCATGTTAAAATAACGTTGCCACGGAAATTCTTTAAAGGTTTTTAATGGTTACCATCTAAAAACCACATTGCTATGGTTTTTGTTCACTTTCTCATTATCAAGACCTAAACGGGAAATAAGTTTTGAGTATATTTTAGCGAATTTCAGTAACCACATGATTTTAATTTATTTTATCTTAATTAATCTTAATAAACTTGAAAGCGACAACATTTTTGAATGGAGAATGAAAAGACCTTTCAAACGATATATCACAAGCCTATACTTCCTATTTTAAAAATTGGGGGTTGTACCTGTCATTCTAAGGGGGTTGAAGGTAGGAGTTGCATTTTTACGTTAAAGAATATCAAGTTATAATTTAAATTTGACGTGTTTCGGGATTTTTTATAAATATGTACAGTAACCTAAATAATGAATTTATTCCATTTGGCTTTTACACACTGTATATATATATATATATATATATATATATATATATATATATATATTAATGTTTTTGATGGGTTGGAGTCAATAAAAGGGGCTATTGGTTAACTATTTAATATCTCGAGCTTTCAATTGTGTTTACAATTCTTATCAAGAGCTGCTAAAAAAGACAAAATATCTTACAAAGTTGAACTATAAAGAAAAACATTTTTTGTTAACTCACCAAATAAAATAGTTTCGTTAATAAAAATTGCTGCAAATACATGTCAAAAAGAATTAATACTAAAATGCCCTTATCTAATAAATTCTTCCCTGAAATTTTAATAATTTTGAAAACATTTTCTTAACAAAAAAATAATTGAATTTATAAATAGTTTAAAGTAGCAACCAATTACAAATAAGCCTCAATGTCATTGTCATTATATATATATATATATATATATATATATATATATATATATATATATATATATATATATATATATATATATATATTTGACGACGTTTCGACAAGCAATTGCCATTTTCAAGTCAGGTTGTAATGCTTGTTGCTGGTGCTTAAAGTGAAACGACGGTTGAAGCAGTTACTTATATAAAGAATCTTGGTTCGCTTTTCTCGAACTCTTTTTAGCAGAGCTTCTTCTGATTGGTTGTACTATGGTTTTTCTCAAAACCACAATTATTCAACGTGGGGTCAAACTCAAAAACCCACTGAAAAAAGTATTATAACAAAGTATATTATAATTTAATATATTAAAATTATATACAGATATATCACAATAAGCTAATAATTTCAGGGAAAAGTATACGCATTAAAACTCATGAAACTTTCTGTTATATTATCATATTGTCCATAAAAGTTCTCCATCATTGTTTATTGTCCATTAAACAAACCGTATAATATTATAAATGAAATTACTTTATTTCCCAAATTAGCTACTCTTAAACAAGCCGGAATGCTTCCCGTTCTCGAACAATAACCCTACAATGCCATACTTGTGTACAAACAAACTATGAATACATCCCAGTGATAATGGTAAAAACATGTTTCTCTTGGTAAGCTTTGTAGCATAAATTTAATTAGAATCCATTAGCTTCGTTTACGCCTCAACTGCGTCATATATTTTTATATAAAATCGTATGTAGAAAACATTCAGTCTTTAGAATTAAAACAGTCTAATAACTACCTTATGAAACAATGCTTGGCTGTTTGGAAACAAGCATAAATGAAACTCATTTTCATTACTTGCAGTCACTTCGTCACGCGACTTCATCTATACTGAGGGATTTTTGGTTCTTACGAAATGTTTTAGCTAAAAAGAGAAAAGTTAAATAAAATAGACAGAAAAATTAATTCAAAAATAAAGGTAAAACTGGTATAGTATGTTGGTAGATAACACTTAAAAATATTAAACTCATAACATTGATATCGACTCACAAATAAAATCAAACAACATATAGTTCAACAACGTGAATCCAGGAGGAATAATAAAACCTGCAATGGGGAAACACTCTCGAATCTTTTACTGTAGTAGATAGTTATAATAATTGTGAAACGCTTTTTCATATTACGTCGTACAACTCAGTCGTGCAACAAATACATCGCCCACGAACAACTAGTCTATAAATCGGGATTTTTAAAAGCCAGCGCTCTATTGTATTCACTTTATCACTAAGATAGGTCGCTTTCGTAAAATTTGTGGATAGAAACAGTCTTACACTGCATATCAAAATATAAATTCTCCCATACTTTCATCGTGTAACTTATTTCAATTTAGTTTCTAACTTTTTGCTTAACTTGATTGGTGAAACTGTAGTTTAAGCCGTTTTTATAAACTTTCAAACGTTTTACCGAGAATGCAACCATGATGTTAAAACTTTATGAACTCTAATAGTTTTAAACATATTGCAGATAGTGGTGTTAGCAGCTCATTCTTTTCAAAAGTTAAGAAATCATTTCTTTCAAAGAAGATCTACAATTTGGCGAGCTCAAACTTTTATACCAAGCGGTTTTAGTTTTTTTGCATTATTCCTACCCTTGAAGTATTACAGAATGCATGTAAGGTACATTCACAAATATGGTGCTTGGACTTATGCATGATTTTGGTAAGCGGTAAACCAAACAGCTGGGGTTTAAGAAAGAAAGGCTTTGGCTTTGAACTTTTAAAAGAGCCGTGTTATGCCCAAGAACCGTACAAATTTTTTTGAAGATATGATTTATATAGAAAATTTCATTTATAAAATCATTACCAATTTTTATAAATTATAAATTAATTATTTATTTACAAAATTATAATAGAGCTATACAAAAATATTAGTGTGTGATGTCAGTGACACTATCATTAATATTTTTTTTATTTACTTTGCTTCAACGCCTTAGGGTGATTAGCATAACAAAATACAAAAAGTGGTAAAGAAAAATACAACATACATAAACATGTTTTACGCTGTTGCTTGTGCTACCCAATTATCCTTCTTCTTCTTCTTCTTCTTCGGCTTTTCCCATTATGAGTTCGCCGTTTTCGTCCTCCACAGCACTCTATTCTCCCAGTCACCTTCTCTGAGGTCTCTATCTATCATAGCATTTCCGACGTATGTTTTCCATCTTGTAGCAGGTCTTCCCCTCCGTCTTCTTCCCGGCGGGTCCCAGTTTAATATTCTTTTCGGCCACCTATGCTCTGGCATTCTTTGTACATGACCGTACCACTGCAGGGCTCTGTTTTCCAACTTTTTTGTAATTAAGCATTTTACTTCCATTCTGTTCCATATTTCCTCCGTTCTTATTCTATCCGCTCTTGTGATTTGTAGACATCGTCTCATAAAGTCCAGTTCAACTGTTCTTATTTTATTTCGTATTGTTGTTGTCATTGGCCATACTTCCGCTCCATATAGGGTAATATTCATCACTATGCTTTGAAAGATCCTCTTTTTGTTTTCTTTGGTTAGAGTGTTGTTCCATATCACTCCATGAAGTGCTCTTGTGGCTTGTTTTCCCCGTGCTATTTTCATTTCTATATCTTTCATACAAGTACCATCTCGGCTAATCATTTACCCTAAATACTTAAAAGCCTTACAACTCTTAATAGTCTCTTCTTCTAAACTTAAGTTCAAATCTGCAACCTCGGGTCCAATACATAAGTATTCGGTCTTGCACATATTTATCTTAAGTCCCCAAAGTTCATATTCTTCCTTGTCTTGTCTTGTGCAAAAATGACTTGATCATCTGCGAAAAGTAGTGAATGTAATATATTCTCTTGTACTGGTATGCCCATTGTTCCACATTTTCTATACCATCTTTTCAAAGCCTGATCTATATATATATATATGTTAAAAAGTGTAGGTGAGAGACCATATCCCTATTTGAGGCCTTTTGTTGCGGTGATTGTTTTTGTTATTTCATTACCTAACTTTATTTGCAGTTGTGTTTCTCTATACAGTCTTTGTGTTATATTCACCCATTTCTCTCTAACGCGCATTCTTCTCATTGCTTCCCATAGTTGTTTTCTGGGCACGCTATCGTATGCTTTCTCTAAGTTGATAAAGGTCATATGTGTTTCAATGTTTTTTTTTTTGTTCTTTTCAATCACCTGTCTCATAATGAATATATTATCTAAACATGATCTGGCTTTTCGGAATCCGGCTTGTTCTTCGCTATAATGGTCCATGTGTTGTTCTAGTTTTTCTTTTATAACTGATGAAAAGATTCTTGCTATTGAAGACATTACACTGATCCCTCTGTAGTTATTTGGTGACCTTTTGTCACCTTTTTTGAAAATGGAGGACATGTGTGATAAATTCCACTCATCGGGAATCTTCTCTCCTGCTTCGATTTTATTGAACAACATTCGTATAAAGGATACTATCCTTGCGCCTCCATATTTCAGCAGTTCCATTTTTATGTTCCCTGGTCCTGGTGCTTTATTGTTTTTGGATTTCTTTAGTGCTTTATTTATATCTTCCTCTGTGATTTCTGCTTCCTCAGTTATTATTGTCACAGGGTCGTATGAGATATACTCCGGCCTATTCTCCTGCAATACTTTTGTGTAATGCTTTGTCCATTTTTTTGATGTAATTATCTGTATGGTATTTTTACTTCGTTTATTACTTCTGATGTTTTTTATTTTTTTTCATGCTTCCGTTGATCTGTTATACCCTATCGTGTTGTCTATGTATCTGCACATTCTCTCCCAGTATTCGTTTTTCTCGAGCTTTATTCTTTGTTTAACTTGTTGTCTGAGGGTAACATATTCTCCCCGTGTTCCTGGGGTTCTGTCGTTTAGCCATTTATGAAATGCACTTTTTTTTCTTTTATTCATCTCTTCTAAGTCGTCGCTGTATTTTTCCAAATATGTATTCTTATGTTGTTCAATACCCAGCACTTCGTTTGCCGCTTTGTTTATTTTTTCCTTTAGGTGTTGATACATTTCTGTTGGAGTCCATTCTTCGTTCATCTGTAGCATATTCTGTAGCCTATTCTGATAGAGTGTTCAAGTACTAAATTGTTGTAGAAGTCTTTCTGGATATTGTCTTTTTGTCGTCTTAACGTGTATATGAATTTTCCTAGCACTAATCGGTGGTTACTTGCACATTCTGCTTGTCTGTATACTCTTACATCTTGTATTATTGTTTTGCTGGCTTTTCTTACTATTATTAAATCAATAATTGATCTTTGATTTTTACTAGGTTCTTCCCATGTGTATCTATGTATGTTTTTATGCTGGAATCTTGTGTTGGTTATGGCTAAATCGTATTCTCGACATATTTCGATTAGCCGACTTCCATTGTCGTTTCTAATTTCGTCTTCTCCGAATCGTCCCACTATATCTTCATTATCCTTTCCTATGTGGCTTTTAAAATCTCCAATTAGTAGAATATCTTCTTTTTCCTTTGTCCTGTCTAATACATCTTTTAGTGCGTTGAAAAAATCTTCCTTTACCCTTATGGTCGCATTGTCATTCATTGCATATACTCCAACAATTATTGTTGGTTGTCCAAATATGTTCATCCTAATTTCCATTATTCGTTCATTTATTTGCTGGTAATCTTGTATGTATTTTCTCCATTTATTTTTTATTAATATTGATACTCATTTTGCGGCTCTTTCATGTTTGCAAACTCCACTCCATATGTGTGTATAATTCCCTATAATTTCCTCTCCTTGACCTTTTTTTTTGTTTCGCTTAAGACTATTATATCTGTGCCTAGTCTTTCGATTTCTGGGATTATTTCATTTTGTTTAGATGCGATTCCTTGTATATTCCACGTTCCTATTCTTATAGGCCTAAGTCGTATATCCTTGTTTCCGTCCAAAATCCGAGGCTGTGTTGGATTGGTTTTTGCATAATGACTTTTTCCGAGTGTCGGGTAGCAGGCCCGGCGCCTCAACCCCCTATTCTTCGGAGGACCATCTTCCTATTCGTTAATCAAAAATCATTTTCATATTCAATCTAGGGTCGTTATCGGTAAATCCATCCAGGGTACTGGGAGAGAAAAGGTAGGTTTGGATATGGACTAAGGGTAGGACAATGGTTTCTCCTGTATGGTATTAGAAGATAAACCAACCAGCCTGGTAACTTACCAGCTGAAGTCCGTTTGAAGAGGTTTACTCTCCGGACACTGGAACTCACTTAAGCATGGGTGTATGTTACCTGAAGTAAAATTTAATTAAAATATTAAACATCATATAATATTATCAACATCATGTACAATCTTTGGTAACACAATACATTTTAAAGGGTTTTTACCCAAATATTTTGGTGGCTCAGGCATGGTAACCTGTATTTTAACCTGATGATGGAACAGTTGTTCCGAAAACGTTCGTGTTTTTAATGTTGCCCTTTTAAGGATTTTTATAAAATATACCCACATACAAAGATTAACCTCTTTTTTTTAAATCTACAACTTCCTTCCTAATTTTCCACTTTTCTTTACCATATATTTCAAGGTGTACCCAGAGGAACTGTAAAATTGTTTTCGTAAATACGGCATAAAATTAACTTTATCTGCTGTAATGTTGGATGCGACGAATAAACCTAAGAAACTGACGTCAAACAGCTAATTGAATCAGATATTATAAGGGATTTGGGTTAAGTTTTTTTTCTAGAATAAAGGTAAATAATTATTGCAAATAGTTCTGCTGTAAAAATACTTGTCCCAGGACAATTTATAGATGGAATGTCCATGTCATGACAAAAATCATGCTTCATTTATGGTCTTAGATGCGTCCGTGTATATAAGATGGTAATTTTTGTATTGTGTGAGAACATGGAGAATGTTAGTTTTAAACATGATATGAAGAGTTTTAAAAAAATTGGGATCAAGACGATATTAATAAAGGAGAAAATAATATACTGGAAGTTTTTAAGAAGAGTCTTAGGCGTTACCAAAATGGATAGAATAAGGAACACATATATAAGAAACTAACTAAAAATACAATCCACATTGGAGTTAAAGAAGAGAGACAGCTAAGTTGGTGGGTAATTTACACCGGATGAAGGATACCGTACCAGTGAGAAGAGTGTGAAAAGCAAAAATATTAAAAAACAAAAACGGGAAAAACCAAGACAGAAACGGGATGAAATAATCGGAAAGATATTGGAGAGAAGAGGAGTGCCATGGACAGACGCAAAAAGGTTGACACAAAACCGCAAAGAATGGACAACATTTATTAAGAAGTAAATTCAAGCTTACACCATTTAGAAAGGTTTTTGATAAGGCCTGTATATTTGAATCGACCCATTTTAATTTTTTATTTCTCCAGTTGTAGTACGATTGCATTAGTTATTAGACACCCTGTATAAATACAATAATCTAAAATCTCAGAAAAAATGGCACAAATTGCCTTTACTGTATCTTATTTACTGACTTATTTGATATTTTCACTTACTGTTTGTGTATTCTATTAACTTGCCAAAAATCGTAAGTTAGGGCCTTTATTATAAAATCTGACAAATCACATTTTTTTTATTAAAAAAGTGAATTATTCCCGAAAATTGCAACTGCTGGATATTACATTTTTCGTAGACCGAATAAAATGCCAAAAGGAGCAATCGGTCCCTTTGGTAATAGGGACAATCTTTCGCTTGGCTATGTAAAAACAATCATTTGACTGAAATTGAGAAATGACAATCGGGGGATTTCTCAGCAAAAGTGTAGAAAAGTTTTCTTACAAATCTGAAAGAAGAGTTACAGATTGCGTGATATACGGAAACATTCTAATTTACTGAAAAATTGGAAAAAAGGAATAGTGGTTAACTCAATAAATTTTTTCCTGTTAGAGACGATTTTTGCAATCTTCATCTTACAAAATATGTTTCTGGTTAAAATAGTTGGATAATACGATTATTATTTCATAACTTATTTAGTTTATAAATATAATTTATTTAGTTTATTATTAATTTGGTTATTTATAATACACGGGACAAATTCATTGACAGTTTAAATTACAATATACAATATTACAGTTAGGATTCAAAACTGGAAATAACTTATAATATAAAATCAATATCAAAAAGTTTAAAAAATGATATTTAAAATCTTACTTACTAATATCACAAAGCAAGAGAGTTAAAGTTATATCGAAAATATTAAAATCTAGAATATTTAATAGCCCATGTATCTATCCGATGGGTTGTGAATACCATAGGTTGTTCTGTGGAAAGGAATATTGATAGGGGTTCGATAGGGGAATAATCATTATTTGCTATAGTAGTGTGAACATGTCTCAAAAATTTATGCTGGACTCTTTCTATGGTATCAATATAGTTCTGAAAATAGGGTGACCAAATAACATAACAGTATTCCAAAATAGTTCGAAATAAGCATATTGAATCAATGGAGAAATACTTGCAATTTCAAGTAACAATACCAAGAAGTTTAGATGCCTTTATTGGAATAGTGTTTATGTTGTCACACAAAGTAAGCTTTACATCAAAAATAACACCCAAATCCCGATTAGAAGAAACATAATTCAGTGGCTGATTATTAATAGTATGTAGGGGAGAGGGGGGCAAGTTGTTACACGGGCAAGTTGTTACACAATTATTTTAAAACGCAGCAAGTATCATGAGTTGCCGATATTTTATGAAAAGTTGGGTCAACCGACCCGTCATCTGTGAACGGATATTGATACTCAAGTCAGACATCCATCATAGTGTTATTGCTTAGAATGTGGTTTCGGGTCTAAAACTGTACCGTTGTCAGGTGGCTTTTGTTTTTATTTGTGAGAAATTGGTAAGTAGTATAAATATGTGTGTTATATAGTTTTGAAGCGTATATATTTCTCGTTATTGACATGCTATTGTTAGTAATTGATTCTCAATATTTACCAAAAAACGTTGACTTAACCTCATTTCGTACACGTGGGGCCAGTTGTTACAATAATCTGGGGCCAGGTTGTTACTGTAACAACTTGCCCCGAACACGTTAATGTAAGAATATATCGAAATACCTACAATGGTTACAATATGGTTACCATAATTTATGATTTCACTAAAAATCCAATATTATGATCAGACATATATTTTGTAGATAGTAATTTGTTTGTAATGAATAGCAGACCTACCTACATTGATTTTCGCAAAGCATGTTAGAAACACAGATTAGGTTTTATTAAATTTTTCTATCATGAAATTGTTTTGGTTGTTTTCAGATAGCTTAAAAAACCACAAGGGGTATTATTCCAACCGAACAATTTGAAAGGGCAGCGCAATCGGTTTTACAAGAACACTTGTCAATTAGGGATGCTGCTACTCGCTATGGAGTTAATTTTATGACATTGCACAGCTATATGAAAAGAAAATCAAACTTAGGTGCTGAAAACAGTAACAAGAACTTAGTCGGCTACGCTACGGCCAGGAAAAAAATTTAACAATGCTGAAGAAGAGGAACTTGCCGAATATACTGAGCATTCTGCTAAAATTTATTACGGTCTTACAACTTCTGATTTGCGAAAATTTGCATTTCAATATGCAACAGCCAACCAAATATCTGTTCCGGAAAATTGGAAGGTTAATGAAATAGCTTCCAGAGACTGGCTATATGGATTTTTGAAGAGGCATCGAACTTTATCAGTCCGGACACCTGAAGCTACTAGTATGGGTCGAGCTACCGCGTTTAATCGTCATAATGTGTCACAGTTTTTTAACAATCTCGGCGAAGTTTATGATAAATATAAATTTGAGCTCCAAGAAGTGTACAATATGGACGAAACTGGACTTACAACTGTTCAAAGGCCTACAAAAATCATTGCAAAAAGGGAAACTAAGCAGGTAGGTGCTATCACATCTGGAGAAAGAGGTCAACTTGTTACCTTGGCATTAGCTGTCAACGCAACTGGAAATTTTGTACCTCCATTTTTAATATTTCCGAGAAAGAAATTCAAAGATGTTATGGTAGCCAATGGACCTCCTGGTTGTGTAGGTGCGTCTCATTCCTCTGGATGGATGACATGTGATAACTTTTTGTTGTTTATAAAATATTTCGTCCAGTTTGTACGATGTAGCAAAGAGAAACCCGTTTTGATGGTATTAGATAATCACAAGTCTCATTTGTCTATTCCGGTGTTGAATTTTTGCAAAGAAAATGGAGTGGTTCTTTTAAGTTTCCCGCCACATACATCACACAAGTTGCAGCCGCTTGATAGGACGGTATTTGGCCCACTTAAAAGATATTTTAATAGTGCTGCAGATGCATGGTTAAGATCTAATCCCGGTAAAGTAAAACATTTACGATATACCTATCGTTCTTAAAGATTCATTTCCTCTTGCTGTTACACCTCTCAATATACAAAAAGGATTTAGTGTGACAGGAATTTGGCCATACAATAGAGAAATTTTTCAAGATGATGAATTCTTGCCTGCAGAGGTAACAAATAGGCCAATAACAGAAAATATAAACGCAACAGTAGTCATAGATCCGGCACCTATTGGCACCGAAACACATAGAACTCCTTCCCAATAGCAACCTTCTACAAGCACAGATTTTAACTTGGCGATAAATGAACCTGTCGATTCACCTACTCATATAACGCCCCAGGAGTTGAAGCCTTATCCAAAAGCAATGCCAAGGAAATCCAAAGGGGGTCGGAAGAAAAGAACTTCCGCTGTTTTGACTGATACTCCCATTAAATCAGCTTTGGAGGAGGAAGAAAAGGCAAGACAAAGAAAAAAAAATGTGGGGGCAACCAAAAGAAACATATCAGGTGAATCAAGAAACAAGGTAAAAACTACTGTTAAAAAATGTAAGAAACGGACCGTCATTACCAAAAACACCTTCAAAAAATTAGATTCTGAAAGCTCGGAAGAGGATTAGGAATCGACGTGTCTGGTATGTTTAGCTCCATTTTCGAAGTCCAAAAACGAAGAATGGATTCGGTGCATTGTGTGTCAAAAGTGGGCACATATTGCTTGTGGAAAAGACGATGATTTTTATATTTGTATTCACTGCTCGTCCGATAGTGACTAGTTTAACATTCTTGTAAACGGGTTTGTTCAGATTTTCATTTTTTATTTTATTTCATTTTGTGTTATGTTTATAATATTTTTGTAGCTAAGCAAAGGTTCTTTCTGTGACCACTAAATAATGTTGTGGGAAGTTTTTAGAATTTTTTTTTCTGTTGTAACATCTTACCCCATGGACTGTAACAATTTGCCTCATAGTGGGGTATATTGTTACAATTTACAAGTTGAGTTAAATTGATAATAACAAAATGTTAAATATGATTTTTTAAATAAATTAAAATTAACATTATTTGTGTAAATGTATCAACTACCTTAATCCGATTTTAGTTTTCATATAAAAGATCTACTATTGCCCAAATAAATAATAGAATCAATTATGTAACAACTTGCCCCCCTCTCCCCTACAGCTTGTTTTGATTCTATTGGCTTTACGATAAAAACTTATAAAACAACGTTTTTTTACATTTAAGTAGAGTTTGTTCTGATAGCACCAATTTTGTAGTTGGTCTAAATCATCTTGCTACAAGGCTTGATCTTTTTGGTTATCTATAACTTTCTAAAATTTCAAGACATCTGCAAAAATTCAACATTTGCTATTTAGGAAACAGGAAGAGATGTCGTTAATGAAAATATTAAAAAGACTGAAGAAGTGTGACTTCTTTGAAGAACTCCAGATGTTACTGAGATTTTGTCAGATTGATGACAACCTATCTTGACTCTTTCACTTCTACCAGATGGTAGAAGTCAAAGAAAAACCAGTAAAGTTTTTAATACATTTATCAAACCTGGCATGAAAGTTTGCCGTCACATAAGCATATACTTCTTAGCTCGTACGTCTATTAATATTATTTTATTTTCAAGAATATTTTTCATTTAAACAAGCTATGCAAAGATTCAACTCAAGAATTCCACTTACTTTAATATATTCCTCTCTTTCAATTCGTTTGATTCAGTTCGCCTACTATTTTCTTTTCTTTTTATTTTTTAAAAAAATTTCAAAACCCTGTTTCAAAGTTTTCTACCGGGTTTTTGGGGGGAGTGTGTTACGTTATATATAGCATAACAAGATCAAGGCCTGCTTCCTCCTAATTGAGAGGAGGTAGAACCCGTGAAGCAATTTAAATACCTTCGCAGATGGTTAAATGTAAATTGTGACTCTGATAAAGAGATAATAACCAGGATCGAAATATCACGTAAAACTTTTATGACCTGGAAACAGAAACTTGTAGATGCAAGAAAGTCCTAAAATTTGTGGTCTAACCTTTTATGTGATTGTAAGACATAAACATTAAAAATCACACTGCTTAACGAAGTAGAAGCATTCGAATTGTTTGACGAATCCTAAAAATATCGTGGCTTTCGCACACTTTCAATGAAGATTTTCTTAAAATGATGATGAATTCAGAACGTCTGCTCATAAACATCATAAAGAGGAGAAAAACAAAATACTTCAGCTACATAATTAGAAGGCCCAATTACCATCTACTTCGCCTTATATTACAGGAAAAATTAGAGGGAAAGAGATATATTGGCCAAAAGAAACTTTTAAGGTTACGGAATATTAGACAATGGTAAAAAAAGAAGAAGGTTTCAGAAAATTATAAACATGATGACAGTCAACGTCTGAATACGGACATGGCACCTAAAGAAAAATAAGAAGATGTTTGACATGTTCGACATATGTTTTTTAACCAGTCAAATACTTTTTTGCTTTTATCATTCTTATTTAAATATCTGGTTTGCTTCCTCCGTTCTATGACTGATCTTAGATATGTGACCTTGTCCACTTCATTTATCTATGTTCCATTTATATTAATTCTATTCTTCCATTAGTTATTTCCAAGAATTTTGGTTGTTCCTGTGTTAACTTGTGTCATATTTCAGCTTGTTAAGTATGTTTATTAAGTTTTCTATGTATAACTTTAGATCTTCTGACTGAATGTACATATTGCATCTGATTCTAATCGGGAAATCGCTAGGAAACCACTATCAACCCCTAACAAAAAAAAACTAGAACACAAATACTACAACATCAAAGGGATTGAAGAAAGGCTGTTGCCTATCTCCCACTTTATTTAAAATATACCTCGAAAGCGTTTTATAAAGATGTAAATTAAAATGTCGGTCAGATAGCCAAGCGGGCTGGGCGGCCGGTTCTCACTCGCTTCACTGCGAGTGGTTCAGTGGTTCGATCCCCAGCTCGGTGTACAGAAAACAAAAAGGCTAACGCAGCCGTTTAAAATTCTAAATGCATCTGCGGCTTAGACTAGAATATGCTGGTGTCTGATCGGCCTATGGTGGAGCAGTACGGCAAGAGATAAGGGCTTGCGGCTCAGTGATACTCCTCCATAGATCCCCCTCCTACCGGAAGGGCGAGGCGCCTAGAATGTAGAATGTAGAAAATGGGGCGGCCAATAGAGCCTGATACACTGCGACCTTTGCAGATCTATTGTGTTTCCCCCTTATTTTAAAGCACTTCATCTAGCTTGGTCCTCTTAATGAGACTCAACAGCCTTGATAGTGGCCTTTTCATGTAGCCTGGTGCTTCCGGTTTTTCCTCTCCGAGTTCTAGAAACCGCATTCGTGCGAGACCTTCGCAATGGCACAGAACGTGTAGAGCGGTTTCCTCTTCTTCCAGACAGAAACGACAGGTGTCCTCTTCTGTCAGGCCTATGAGACTCAGGTGTCTATTAAGTCTACAGTGCCCAGTGAGCAGACCCACTATCATTCTGACAGTCCTGCGCCTGTGCGAAAGTAAGTCTGCTGTAAATTTAGCCGAATGTCCTTTGATGAACTGTTTGGCCTGCCTCTGTCCTGGTGAGTTGTTCCACCACTCAAGAGACTTCTGTTGCACCCATTTGTGTATGGCTGCCCTTTTTATCGTATTTGCGATTCCAAAGAAGGGTTCCGGACCAACCAGTGGCGTAGATGCGCCTTCTCGGGCCAATTCATCGGCCTTCTCGTTGCCACGATGACCCTTATGTCCCGGCACCCAGGCAAGTGTCAACCTGTTTTGACTTCCCACCTGAGAGAGGACATCCAAACAGTTCCATACCAGCCATGAATCGACCTGTACCGAACTGAGAGCCTTTAGAGCCGCTTGACTATCCGAATAGATAACGATGGAGTCGTTATCTACATTTCGGCCAATTAGTTCCATAGCGCACCTGTGTATAGCAGCTAATTCGGCTTGAAATACGGTCGCGTATGTTCCTAAACATACCCGGACTTCCGTCCTTGGTTTAATGCCATATATTCCAGCCCCCGTACCTGTATCCGTTTTGGAGCCGTCCGTATACCATATTGAGTTTGCGAGGCGCCTAAATACCGGGTATATATATATATATATATATATATATATATATATATATATATATATATATATATATATATATATTAAAATGTACAAAAATGGGGATAAAATTTATCAACACTATGATATTATTCGCCCAACTTTGCCGACAATTAAGTAATATCGGCTTAGGAAAACGTTTTTAACCGACATTTAGTAGTAGTTACTCTTTTTATATATTTCTTTGAAACACTCTCCCAATCTGCGTAATGGTACAATTTCCTTATCCGATTTAAGTTAATAGCTATGTTTGTTTATTATTACAGCCAACTTATTTCTTTAGTATTTCTTGAAGCTTACCATCTCAGTTTTCGTACCACAGTATATTGCGTTTTTAAGTCATTTTCTATGCTACCTTCTAAGATACTTTTCATATTTATGTTTTTATAAAACATCCTTGCAAACCTAATAAAAAGCCCATTGCAAGTTTACCTCAACAAACAATTTTTTCATTTTCATAGTTTTCTCTGTCTAGTGCTGAATAAAAAGTTTTGATGTAAAGAGCTTCTAAAAAACGCTTTTGACAAAATTTTGCGAAATTATAATGTAAAATATAACACTGATGCATTGTTAAAAAAACTCTGTTTTCGGATGACGATTCAAGTCCTTTTAATTCTACGGAAATCGCCAGACATTTTTTGCTTCAAAAAATTCACATTGTATTCGGGACAGTCATACTCTATACCCGGAAATATTGAATATATGGGCAGGAATAATAGAAAATACGACCATACATTTTCACTGAAGTTTTTACAATTTCTCCAAAATTACGCGAACCGACTCGGTTGTGATTAATCACAATTGATTTGTCGCAACAGCACGATGTTGCCCTTCCGCACCTGGTAGTAGTTGTAAAAAAATCTTTAACGACATTATAAAACATAGGTATCCTATCCACGTCCATTTATTATACAACAATGCTGACGTTTGGTTCAGTCTAGAATTTTCCTTTAAAACAGTTTCGTTTTACCAGAAAAGGATAATCCCTTTTTCAACTTCATGTATATATATATATATATATATATATATATATATATATGTATACATATATATTTATGTATATATATATATATATATATATATATATATATTTTAGATTTGAGTTTCTTAAACCGTACTATATTTAATATAAATTTAGTATTTCTTGGGTTTAGGTTCAATAAAATACATATTACATGTGGAACTAGATTTTAATTTCCATTGCAATCAACGTTTCGGCAGGAAACCCTTGCCTTTGTCAAGATTCTGATTGTACATGTATAAGACAAACAGTTATTGTAAAATATGTATATATATGACTTACCAAAACGTAAAACGAGACACAGACATTAATGAACTGACACAATAAATAAAAGTTGATATCTGATATCTCATGGTTTACTGTCATTAGTATATAATTTGATAAAGTGCGGCATGATCACCTAATCAGACTCCTGACAGAAAAGAATTTAGATAAACGAGACATCCGACTAATAGCAAATATGTACTACAATCAGAAAGCAGTAGTGAGAGTAGAGAATAATACCACTGAAGAAATTAAAATAAAGCGAGGTGTGAGACAAGGGTGTATACTGTCACCAACCCTGTTTAATCTCTATTTCGAAGACTTAATGAATAAAACACTCTCTGAGCAATCCGTAGGTATTAAAATAAATGGTGTTAGATTAAACAATCTGAGATTTGCCGACGACACCGTTCTGATCGCAGAAACACTTGAAGAGCTACAGACATTGGTGAATAAGATAGCAGACTACAGCGAAGAATATGGACTATCTTTGAACATAAAGAAAACTAAATTTATGGTAATATCGAAATCAACACAAAATGTCCAAAATTTATATTTACACAATGAAATTATCGATCGAGTTAGCAAATACAAATATTTAGGCACTTTTATAAATGAAGACAACGATAGCTCAGCAGAAATCAAAATAAGAATAGAAAAAGCCAGATCCATATTCACTAAAATGAAGAGAGTGTTCTGCGGAAGAGATTTGAGCCTTGAAATGAAACTTCGCCTGATGAGATGTTACGTACTTTCTGTGCTGTTCTACGGAATGGAGTCATGGACGTTGAAAAGGATTGATACCAAAAAATTAGAGGAATTTGAACTGTGGATGTATCGCAGAATCCTGAGAATATCATGGACCGAGAGAGTCACAAATGTCGAGGTCTTGAGAAGAATGAATAAAGAAAAAGAAGTCATATTTACGATCAAAAAACGAAAACTGCAATACTTGGGACACATTACAAGAGGCGAAAGATATGAACTGCTTCGAATAATTATGCAAGGGAAAATAGCAGGAAAAAGGTCCATAGGAAGAAGACGAAACTCCTGGCTAAAGAATCTACGGGAATGGTATAGCTGTAGCAGCAACGAATTGTTTCGGTCAGCAGTTTCGAAAATACGTATAGCCCTGATGATCGCCAACCTTCGGAACGAAGATGGCACTTTAAGAAGAAGTATATAATTATTTTTATATGAGCGTATCATCGATGGTTTCAAAAAAGGTAAAGTGGAGATCTGTTATGACTTTAAGGGATTTTTATGGTGTTATATTTATTATTATTTAAATCAGATTGAAATATATTTTATTTAGGTTTTGTGTATCTTTTTTGTCATTTATTGCGTTGGTATTTCTTTTTATTTCTATTGATTCGTATATCTCCCTCTTCTTTTTGTTTTGTTCTGTTTTTATAATTTTGATATTTTAAAAATCAAATATATGCTTCTTCTCACTTTTATGTTTTGTGAGTGCAGTGACGTTGTTCTTGTCATATTTGTGAGAGCGAATTCTGGATTGAAGCAGTTGACTAGTTTGACCGATATAGACACCTTCACAGTTAGTACATGGTATTTCGTAAACAACATGTGATTTTTTAAGTTTTGGATCTTGTGTTTTTAGTTTTGTGAAATATTTATTTAAAAGGTTGTTGCCTTTGTGGGCAACTGTTTTATTATGTTTGGCTACAAGATTTGTTAATTGTTCGGATAAACCTTTTATATATGGAAGAGTTGTGTAATTAGTTTTGATGCTGTTGGGTTTATTGTTATTTGTGTTGTTATAAAATTTATTAAGTCTTGATTTGAAAATAGTTTCGATTAGATGTTCGGGATATGCATTCTTTAGAAGGGCATCTTTTGTCTTTTTTATTGCAGTTGGTCTGTATTTTGGATCTGTTAGTTGTATAGATTTATCTGCAAGACTTATAATTACAGACTTCTTATGGGAAAATGGATGATGAGAATTGTAGTTAAGATATCGTGAAGACCATGTTTCTTTTGTAAACCACATGGTTTTTACTGTATCGTTTATGCGATGTAAGGTGATATCCAGAAAATTTATTTTATTATTTTGTTCAATTTCTATAGTAAAATTTAGTTTTGGATGGTAACTGTTAAAAATATCTAAAGTTTCGGTTATTTTATTTGTTGGAATAGCAAAGATACAGTCATCGATAGAGCGGTAGAAGAATGGTATATTAAAATCTAAATGACTCATGACAGATTCTTCTAAGTCTTTCAGAACCAGTTGGGCAATGACACTAGAAATACTTGCACCCATTGCACATCCATCCATTTGTTGGTATATTTCGTCCTTAAATAAAAAGTATGTTGAGTTTGACTCTAACTCTACAGAAGATTGGAATTCTTGCAATGGGATGTTAGTGTACTCTTTTATGTCATTCCACTTCTTTTTAATGATGTCAGTGGCAAGTTTTATTGGGATGTTAGTGTATAGTGAAATGACATCTAAAGATATTAATTTATGGTTATTTGGTACGTGAATGTTTTAAATTTTAGAAATAAGGTCATTGGAATCTTTAATATAATATAATATATATATATATATATATATATATATATATATATATATATATATATATGAATATATAAAGAATTATCATTAAACTCAACAGGCTTCTAGTTTAAACCGCGTCAATTATTACTGCGCCGAGCTTTCGACATCTTCTCTGATGTCTTCTTCAGGGCTTCCGAGGTCTCACTCTTCCGAGTTTCCAGACATTACACCATTGATCACTTATCAATAAATTACCGCTACGGAAAACAGCGGACGGTTCATTTATACCGTGGATGGTGACGCGGTTTGGGTGGGGGTTGGTGATCATTCAGCTAGAAAATAGCTAGTAAAAAAAAGTCGTTGTCCATTCACTAGGTGAACAGTTAAATTAACTACAGTGAGATGACGTTTGTATATGGAAAATAAAGAGATTTTTCCAAACCGCCTGGTTGACATATGTGATATGAGGAAAGTTCATTGTTATTATTTGGAGCCGCGCTAAAAGACATAGCGTACAAATGTCGTAATCTATCAATAATGACATTTATGTTTTTAATCGTAGCCACACTTGTTAATCATAGTATGGCGCCATCTATTAATTATATTGCGATTTAAAATGACTGAAAACGAAAAAACTGTTTTTTACGTCTTTCCGTACAATTTTTTGAAAATTATCTTTTACACAAACCTTTTCCTAATAATAGCAAACAACAAAAAAATAAATATTTAATTTGTTTAAGTTTTGCGCATACAAACATTTCGGCGATTAGTTTTTATTAATATGGATAATAATTCGTATAAAAGGCCCCGAAAGAATAAAAATTAGTGAAAGTATTAAAAAATATTATTCCACTATTCTCCAAAAACTTTTTGGAGAATAGTGGATCTTCTTGTTCCGATATGAAACGGTCTAATAGTAATTTGAGGTTAGAACTCAGCTAACTACAGTGTAAATTAGAATGTGCTTAGATTGAGATTACATGCCTAAAATCGTTAAATACAGAACTAGTTAAAGGCAATATACCTTATCATTTTTATTATTTTATTACCTACTAAAAAAGAATGCAAGTAAAAATAGTGAACATAAACGAACTACTTGCGACTTTACCAATTTTACTAACTGGTAATTTAAACTACCTGAAAATTAAAATATTGTTGCTAATAGTAGAAGTGGATCCACGTCTACTTCGGAGACAGCATTTACAGCTTTAGTTGAATTAGGAAGTAATGAGCTTCACAAAGCAAAAAAAAGTAATATGTTATCTGTAATGAATCTTAAGGAATGTTCCATACGAAAACAAAAGAAGAAGACAGTTGGTCATTAAAACTGGTGCTGGCTCTGTCAGAAGCATTCCACAATATATGGACCTGCATGTCAAGTCCTACAAGAACTAAGAGGAACAGGCAGGAAGGCAAAGTTTACACCAAGCAGACAGAGAAAAGAGACACTATTATTTTAGCTTTAAGTTCTAACTCTTTGCTAGAATTTCTCACAGTTATACTCTTCTTACTATAATCAGTTTCTTACATTTTTATTGAGTTAAACAATATTTAACAAAGAGAGAGCCCTCTCAAATCTTGGATGTAAGAGCACAAACATCAGCAGAAGTAGAAAGCGATCACAAATTGGTATTGTCCAAAATCCGAATGAAAACACAATATGTGATAACAAAACACCAGAATACACCACAAAGATAAAAGTCGAAAGCTTACAGGATGACTCCACAAGATACCTATTCCAAAAAAGGATAACCGAAAAAAGCAAAAATACATATATCACAGAAAGTGATGGAGTCGAAGAAAGCTAAGCAAAAATTAAGTCTAATATCTTAGCCTCGGCCAAAGAAGTTTTTTATTACAGAACTTCATGGTTCTGTACAGAAGTAAAGAAAAAATGTAAAGAAAAAAAAGCTTACCTGAAATACATCCAGTCAACCAAAACACAAGAGGCATACCATAAGTACAAGAACAATTAACAGCATTAACTAATAAAATTATAAAACACAATAAAATACCGGAAGAATGCAGAACGAGCAAACTAATTCTACAAAAAAGAAAATGAAAAACAGCCAGAAAACTGCAGAGGTATAAACTTGTTAAATAATACTCTAAAACTTACAACTAAAATTTTTCAAATGCTAATAAATCAGAGGATAAGTTTAGCAGGTGAACAACAGGGTTTTCGTAGAGGAAGATCGTGTATAGATGCAATATTTGTTATAAAGCAAATTACTGTCAAATCACTAGAGTATAATAGACTAGCATTTCTGTGTCTCAGTGACCTAAAGAAAGCGTTTGAGTAAGACTCAAAGACAGAGTAAGACTCAAAGATGTAATTCCCCTGAATATTATAAAAACTAACATCTACCAAAACAACAAAATGGAAGTCAGACTAGATGGACAACTTACAGAACCTATAGAAAGAGGCAGCGGAATAAGACAAGGGAATTTATTGAGCCCCATGCTCTTCAATTTGATCATGGATAAAATCATCAAAACCGTTAACAAAAGAAGAGGATACAGAATGGAAAACAAAGCAATTAAAATACTCTGTTACGCAGGCGACACAATATTGATAGCCCAAAATAACAAAACAATAGTAGTCAGCAAAGAACCAACCAGATGTAAAATAGAAGTTGATGGCATCAGTATTAAACAAGTAATGGAAATAAAATATCTGGGAATTACACTGTCTAGCTATGGAGACCTGGACAAAGAAGTGAGAGATCAAGTACAAAAAGCAAATAAACTGGCAGGATGTTTTAATAACACTATATGGCAAAACATACACATTGACACTTAGATGAAGTCAAGAATTTATAAATCCAGTGTAAGACCAATAATGAAATATGCCTCAGAAACAAGACCCGACACAGCCACAACGCAACGGCTACTGGAAACGGCAGAGATGAGAGTACTGAAAAGAAAATACGCTGAGAGATCGAAAAAGAAGTGAAGATATTAGAAGAAAATGTATCGTACAGTGTATAAATGAATGGACACAAAATAGAAAAAAAGAATGGAATAACCACATTAGCAGAATGAAGGAGACCGGTGTCGTCAAAATAGCAAGAGATAAGTTACCAATCGGCAGAAATAGTATCGAACTACCGAGCAAAAGATGGAGTAACAACCTTTCATAGAGGTATTAATCCGCCAATGAACAAGCACCATTGCTTATAAAGAGGAAGAAGAAGACGAACAAAGCAAATATATCGTTAAACATAAAGGCATCTGTATACTTTTAACATACAATGTACTTATGCTTTTGAGAAAACTATATATGTATATATTATCCATATACGCATCCTTTCTCTGCTACTGGCACGCTTTTTGGTAAAAGTCACAGTGACAACTAAACGATACGATATACGTAAGTAATCACACGCATAACTCATTTTATTTTTTATTTACTGGACTAGAGTTAACTAAAATAGGATTAAAGATGCAATTGACGTCGGAACAATCCGAGAGGATCTTCCCGGTAAAAATGCCATACGATATTATTGTTATACGATATCTTGAACCTAAAACATCACTAATAAAACAATTCAGGAATGCATTAGAAAATTTTAACACCAGTAAAATCCAGGTCAGTAGCGTGTTTTAAACTCGTGATGCGAAATGATAAATATTGTTTGCTACAATAAAAAATGTACAAATCCTTGTATGTTATTTAACTTCCTGAAAGATAATAGTTTATAATCGTGACTGATATACCTAGTTTATGTTATTAACAACCAAGAAACTTCGGTATACACATACATAATGACGAAGAGCTGAATAAAGCCGAAGTTAAAATGCTGCAAAATTCGATTATCGCCGAAGATAAGCCCAATTAAACGTTGGTTTGAGAGTTAGTAAAACTAACCTAATATTACTCTGATGCATTTAACATTTAAACTTAGTTTGAAATTCATTCGAAACCCAAAACTTTTTAGCTGTAAGTAGCAGAATCAATAAAATGAAGATAAATTAATACGACAATTTTGGAATTGTAAATTATTATTTTTTTTTTCAGTCGTCTAAAATGTGTGTTAAAAAATATAAATTTTGTAGGGTTATTGTTAATGCTGCCAAAAGTTTTTAAAATATTTACTACTTTTGTAACAATTTAATAATATATATATATATATATATATATACACATATATGGTATACATCCTAGTATCCAGTTCAAGATGGAGATGAAAACTGATTTATCCTTAACGTTTCTCGACGTTATCATAAAGAAAAACGAATCCCAAGATTTTCGTCACTCTCATTATCGAAAACCCACTTATACTAATCAATACTTGCATGTTAACTCTCATGATCCACCTTCACAAATTAACTCAGTTATTATTACTCTTCTATCCAGATCAATACGCATTTGCGATGATGCAAGTAGACCTGCTGAGCTCTCTAATTTAAAAAAAGCCCTCGTTCAAAACGGTTACCGAGAAAATCACATTAATATAAACATCCACAGATCTCCTACTCAATCTCAACTCAAAGACCCAGACCCTCAACATAAGAGAGCTTTTTATTCTTACACCAAAGGTGTTACTGACAAAATAGACCAAATTCTTAAATCAAGAGAAATAAGGGCAATATTTAGCCCCTAACAAAAACTTTCATCTCTGGTCCGACCAATAAAAAATAACATTACAAATAAACAACAAGGAATTTATACAATTCCTTGTGCAGATTGCTCCAGATCCTATATAGGCCAAACGAATCGTAGAATCCAAAATACAATTTATGAACATTCCAATGCTGTTTGTAATTTCGATTCAATTTGAGCTCTAGGTTCACACCATCTTCATACAAGTCACAAAATTGATTTTGAAAACTCCAGAACCATAGCCCCCATCCTCTTCTGTAAACCAAGAATTATCCGAGAAGCCATAGAAATTGAAAAAAGGCCAAATTGTTTCAATAAAAGAGAGGACGACATACGGTTACCTTCGCCTTGAAGACCTCTCCTTTTAGGAATATATATATATATATATATATATATATATATATATATATATATATATATATATATATATATATATATATATATATATATATATTGTTCTGAAGCTATTTTCTTGTGGCATTTTAGTTAAAGGTTAAAGGTTAAAGTACGTTTATTGACGTTTCAATTTCAACATTAGTAAATTAAACAAATTTTGTTTTTTTGTTACTTGGTGAAAAATTTTTCTAATAATTTAATTTTATCTGACTCATTTATATTGACAATTCAGACAAACATTATACATTTTAAAGTGGACGATTTTAAAATGATATTGCCAATATTGTTGAGTTGCGTTCCTGGGACGACTTTACTTGTAAGATAGTTCATTCGATTACATGAAATCAACTTTAACGTGAAAATATCCGTCAGAAAAAATCATAGCATGTAATTCGTCTTTAAAAAGACAAACACATGCCATAATGACAGTAAAAACCTCCTGTTGGTGATTCCATAGTAAATTATGAGGGAAAATCAGAAAAAAAAACCTTATAATACTATCCCGACATGGTAAGTTTACATGGTCATGCATTTGGTTTGCTTTCACTAAACACCAAATTCAAATTTTAATTATTTTTCATTAAAAAAAAAAAGATAAATGATGTATCCTCTATATATTACTGACTTACTAATACTGGCATTTTCCTTTTAATAACTTCCTCTTTTAATATGGGTAACCAGATCCTACTACATTCTGCCGAGGAATTTGCGACACAATTGGTCTCATTTAGCATAATTAGAGCCGCTTCTTTGATTTTTCTCTTTTTACCATCCGGTTCTTTTAGGACTATATTTGAATCATTTCATTGAACCCTATGTTTATTATCCCATGCGTATTTACATATTTGAGATCTATCAAATTCTCTACTTTTAATATAAGATTGATGTTCACTTATTCTTGAACATTTAATGGCCTTGATGTTTCACCTAAATAAAACTGATCGCATTCATAAGGTATTTTATAAATGCAATTCTTTGTCCTTTCTTGTTCATTGTTAGGTTTGGTTTTAGACAAAATAGATCTCAATCTGTTTATTGTTTGGAATGTTGTTGAAATGGTGAATTTATTTCCTATCCTTTTAAGTTTTTCTGATAATCTTTTTATGTATGGTATTGTTATTTTTCTCGTATTATTCCTTGCGTATGCTGTAGGATCTCGTTCTAAGTTGTTCTGTTCTATTCGGTCGATTATTGAAAATTCCTTATTTATAAAGTATAAAGGATAAATATTTTTTAATAAAACATATGTTAACAAATGTTTTTTCCCAAAAAACAATTTTCTTTAGAACAAGTAATTTTGGCTCTATCGTATAAGGATTTAATGATTCCCTTTTTAATATTAATATTGTGATTTGATTTGAAATTTAAATATCTGTTGGTGTGTGTTGGTTTTCTATACACCTGAGTCTCATATCCAGTATCGTTCTTAGAGATTAAAACATCCAGGAAAGGTAGTACGTTATTATATTCCTTTTCCATGGTAAATGTTATTGTCTCTTCTCTCATAAGGCTATATTAAGAATACATCATCTACATATCTCCACCATACTGTGGGTTTTAAATATTATTTAAAAGATAAACTAGAACCCATTGCTAGATCAAAATGTTGTTTATAGAATTCATTATTTAGTTGAAAATATGTATTATTAGTACATAATGTTAATAACTCCAATAGAGCTGATATGTTTAGTCTTGTTCTATTTGCCAATGTATCATCACTCTCTAATTTTGTCCTGACTATACTTAAAGTCTTATCTAATGGCACATTCGTAAATAAAATATTTATGTCAAAACTTACCAAAGTATTATTTGAACTAAATTTGATAATTTGTTTAAAAAATGTTGTGTATTTTTTATAAATGTGTCATTTTTATTTACAAATGGTTGTATAATATTTAATAAAACTTTTGATAGTTCACTACAAGGAGAATTCATGGTACTATAAACAGTTATTTGTTAATAATAAGAAACATATAAAATCAAAATTCGGTGTTTATTGAAAGTAAACTAAATGCATGACCAAATACTTACCATGTCGGGATAGTATTATGAGGTTTTTTTTTTGTTTTTTCCTCATAATTTACTATAGAATCACCAACACGAGATTTTTACTGTCATCATGGCATGTGCTTGTCTTTTTAAAGACGAATTACATGCTATGATTTTTTGTGAAGGATATTCTCAAGTTAAAGTTGATTTCATGTAATCGAATGAACTATCTTATAAGTAAAGTCGTCTCAGGAACGCAATTCAACAATATTGGCAATATTATTTTAAAGTCGTCTACTTTAAAATGTATAATGTATATCTGAATTGTCAATATAGATGAGTCAGATAAAATTAAATTAATGCCTCGACCTAGATAATGTGCCAAGACTATTATACTTCTGATTAATGGTAGTACCGCTGCGTCTAATTTTCAAATATAAGCAAAAAAAAAAATATTAAACTTGCCGAAGTATAAAGCCATAAATTCTTATTTTTGGACTAAAAAATGTAAAAAGTACGATTACTTTTTCTGTGGTCAATAAACCCTTTTTATATATTATGCATTCATTACATAACTAAATAACCATAATAAATTTCTGCTTGGTGTGCAACTTATAAATTGTAATTCGTGTGGGAGAGCTGGAGTAGAAGTTGAGTGGGAAAGAGAGTTTTAATTTTGCACATTGTTGGATTATCTTATGGTAGATAATATTAATTAAAGGTGTGGACTGTAAATTATCTTCTGTGTGAGTAAATAGAATTATTTATTAACTTTTCATACAAACTAATTATTATAACATGTGAATTTGTGAAAATACTAGAAAACGTGGCGTCTTCTTGGAAATTATTTTATTAATGTCAAATTGTCAATTGCCGACTTGATCCCGTCAGATTGTTTGATCTTGAACATAAAACGCACGGACATATGACAGGCTCTATGTTGCCGCACTAAACTAATTTTCTAAAAATGTCCTAACATACTCCCGGCGTTGAAGTATGCTTCAAAATATAGTAGGAAACAAGTAAATATGAAAGCAAAAAAAAAACTTAGTCCCGAGATAAAACACTGCGACACTATTAATCTTCTATTGGCAGTGGAAACAAATGTCGTGTAGATCTGGTGATGAGTCCATTGGAAGTTTTGATTTCAGCTACTCGATTTTCTCCATCTTTACCAGGAAATAATTTAATTATTCTTCCCATAATCCATCTGCATGGAGGTAGATTGGTATCACGGATGATAACTAAGGATCCGGGTACAATATTGTTGATAGAACTGTGGTGCCATTTATAAGATTGGTGTAGCTGGCTGATATATTCTTTGGAAAAGCGGTTCCAAAATCTCTGATGCAGCTGTTGAACATGTTGGAATCTGCTTAGTCGATTCACTGGGATAGGTAAGAGATTTGGTTCAGGAATGGAGACTAAAGGACGTAATGTCAAAAAGTGGGAAGGAGTTATTGGTTCCAAGTCAGATGGATCTTCTGATTTGGCAAACAATGGTCTCGAATTTAAAATACATTCAATTTGGGTAAGCAAGGTGAGAAATTCCTCATATGTCAAATTTATATTCTTAAGCGTTCTTTTCATATGAAACTTCATTTGTTTCACTGCTGATTCCCATAAACCCCCAAAATTTGGGCTATAAGGTGGGGAAAAATGCCAAATTATATTTTTTGTTAAAGCAAAATCATTAATTTTATTTTGGTTTTCATATAAAAAGGTTTTGATAGACCTCAACTCTTTATTAGCGGCTCTAAAGGTTGAACCATTATCAGAGTAAACATTGGTAGGAATTCCTCTTCGTGATAAGAATCTCTTAAAACATGCAAGAAAACATTCAGTTGTCATATCAGTGAGTAATTCCAAATGTACAGCTTTTGTTACAAAACAAACATATACACAAACATAACATTTTAAAATTTTACTTCCACGACCCTTTTTTTTCTTTCAGTGGAAATGGACCTGCATAATCAAGTCCTACATTTTCAAAAGGATAGGCTGGAGTAATGCGTTCATTGGGTAAAGGTCCCATTTTTACACAATTGTGAGGAGGTTTCACACGAAAACATTTAACACATTGTCTTACAATTTGCTTTACTAATACCTTGCCAGAAATAGGCCAATATTGTTGTCTGATTAATGACAATAGAAGCTGTGGTCCAGGATGCAAATTACTGACATGGTAGTGTGTACAAATTAACTTGGTTAATACATGAAATTTCGGCAATAGGATTGGTGTTTTTACATTTTCTGGCAATGTTGAATGCATAAGTCTACCACCTACTTTAATTAATCCTTTATCTAATATGGGAGACAAATGAAGCAATCTGGATTTTTTGCTCAATGGTTTATCATTTAACAAACATAAAATTTCATCATGAAAGGATTCTGCTTGCACAAGTTTGATCAATAGCAGAAAAGAATCATTGGTTTCATGCACAGTTAAAAGTAAGCTTGGGGCTTTTGTCTTATTTTTAATATTTCTAATAAAACGCATTACATATGAAAAAACTCTTTTCATTTTATGCAAATTGGAAAATCTGGTAATAAAATTAGTAATCCAGCTGTTCTGAACAGTGGAATGAAGTGATACTTGAACAGATCGTTTAAGCTCTGGTAATTCAATTACTTCATCAGTTGAATCATTAGGCCACAAATCAGGATGCTGTCTTAAAAACTGCGGTCCCTGGAACCACAGTTGTGATTCAAGAAAGAATTCAGGAAAGATTCCACGACTAGCTATATCTGCGGCATTTTCCTTTGTATTGATATAATGCCAACTATCACTACTGGTGAGTGATTGTATTTTTGTTACCCTGTTGGCAACAAATACTTGTAACTGGCTAGGTTCCAGTTTTAGCCAACTTAATACAATTTTTGAATCAGACCACATGTATATCGGCATATTTAGAATTGATAAAGATTTGGTGACCTTGTCAATTAATTGGGAACCTAACAAAGCTGCACACAATTCAAGTTTAGGTATTGTTATTGATTTGATAGGAGCGACCTTTGTTTTTGAACACAGAATGTGAGAATGGTATTTGCTTTCTGGATCTATGCTGCATACATAAATACAACTTGCATAAGCATGCATTGAAGCATCACAAAAGCAATGGATGCTTGTAATTTTATGACCTGATCCAAGTACTGGTCTTGGAATGTGTAATTTATTTAGACATGGTAGTTGATTATACAGTTTGGTCCAACTGTTATTTATTTCTGGAGGGATTATTTCATCCCATGGTTTTTGAAGTCGAAATAGAGTTTGAATTATTAGTTTAGCAATTAATATAACTGGACTTAGCAGACCTAAAGGATCATAAATTTTGGAAATGATAGATAATATTTGGCGTTTAGTAAATAAATGATTGGAATTTACAGTAAGAGAAATTTTGAAGCAAAGAATATCTTGTTGACTCATCCATTGGATTCCAAGAGTTTTAAAACTATCAGAATCTCCTATGTTAATAACATTGTTGGAAATATCATTACAATTAATGTTAAGAATGGTTTCAGGATTATTGGAAATCCATTTTCTCAAAATAAATTTTCCAGACTCTAAAATTTTAAAAATATCATTACATCTCATTTGTAACTCTTGTAAATTGTTTGATCCTGTCAACAGATCATCTACATAAAAATCTTCTAATATGGATTTTGCAGCTAAAGGAAACTGAGATTCATGTTCAAAGGCTAACTGACGCATGCATCTCATTGCCAAGAATGGAGCTGATTTTTGGCCATAGGTTACAGTAGTTAATTGATACACGTCAATATTATCTGTTGGATTGTCTCTCCAGACAATTTGTTGTAGTGGTCTATTCTCTTCATGTACAATTACTTGTCGATACATTTTTGACACGTCTGCAGACACCACATATGTGTACTGCCGAAATCTAATGAGGATGTCAAAAATATCATTTTGGATTTTTGGCCCTGTGTACTGTAGGTCATTAAGAGACCATCCAGATGTAGTGGGACATGAACCATCATAAACTACTCTTAGTTTTGTGGTAAGACTGGTTTCTTTTAGTACTCCATGGTGGGGTAAAAAATATGATTTTCTAGAAGGATGTAAGCTAACAGTGGGGTTAACTTTAACCATATGTCCTAGTTCTTGATATTCCTTAATGAATTGTTTATACAAATCATTAAGTTCCCTATTTCTCGAAAATCTTTTTTCTAGTAACAAAAATCTGCTAATTGCTGTATCTAAGGATTCTCCTAATAATTCAGGTGAAAACTTAAATGGAAGCTGAACAATAAAGTGTCCATTTTCTGATCGAGTGGTAGTGGTTTCAAATATTTGCTCACAGCAAATATCATCTTTTGATGGTGGTATGGGATCTTGGATTGAATCAATTTCCCAAAATAGTTTTAACTGCTCATCTTCGGCTATAGTTCTAGTGAAATGACACACTGCATGAGTTGTCTCATAGGGGACAGCTCCGTTTACTATCCAACCCAATTTAGTGTTTTGTAAACTTGGCAAACCTTTTCCTAGGTTGATTTTTCCATCACAAAGGAGGTCCCAAAATAGGTGGGCACCAATAATAGCATCAATGCTACCAGATTCATTAAACAAAGGATCAGATAATTGAATATTGCATGGGATATTAAAGTTTTTAATATCAAAACTGGTTGAAGGAATTTGATTTGAAATAGCTGGTACAGCATAAAATATGGATGAAATACTAAAATTATTAACTCTGGAACATATTGTAATTTGACATTTTTTGGTAATATTTGATACTGTTTGATTTATACCACTAATGGCTAGGTTAGTAGGAATCATGGACATATTTAATTTTTTACAAAAACTTTCTTTTATTAAGTTTGTTTGAGCACCACTATCTAAAATTGCTCTACATGGAATTAATTCATGATTATTGGATTTAACATTAAAAACCACTGTTGATAAAAGAACTTGGGTATGTTTAATATTCATTGTTTGTGCAGAAAACTGATGGGTTACCGTTGGTGGCATCTCATCACTTTGTACACAGTTAACTGATGATGAATCTAATGGAGATTTTAAAGCAGTGTCAGTTGAATGTTGCTGACTATTTTCAAAATGTATTAATGAGTTATGTTTGGAATTACATTTTATACATGGTCTTAAAGTACATTCAGCAGCTTTATGTCCATGTCTCAAACAATTATGACACAACTTTAAATTATTGACTTTAGACAATCTATTTTTTGTATCTAATTTTAGGAATTCAATACATGAATATATTAAATGGTTACCTTTACACAAAACGCAAGACTTTCTTTCTGCAACATTAACTTGGAAAACTCTTTTTTGATATTCACCTCGACTATCACGGTTTGCATGTTTATAATTAAAACCAGAATTATTACTATAATTGTTATTAGGTTTTTGACTACTTTGGTCTTGAATTTCTTCCAAAGTGTCCACTTTTACTTTTAGAAAATTAAAAAATTCAGTTAAAGTAGGAAGCTCTTCTTTAATATGACATTCCTTCCATTCTCTATAACTTTGTTTATCTAATTTATTGGAAATAATATAAATCAATAAAAGGTCAGTTAAACTACTTTTTGTAATTTGTAAACTGTCAATGGATGACATGCTATCTGAGACACTATCTAATAAATGCCTTAAATGTTTAGGTGATTCTTTTTGGATGGAATCTAAATTGAAAATGGCTTTAATATGTTTATTGACTAATAATTTTTTATTATCATACCGCATACAGAGTGCATCCCATGCAGCCTGATAATAATTTCCTGAGAATTCAATTTTATCTACAATACGTTTGGCATATCCGTCCACAGATTGTCTCAAGAGTTGAA
Source organism: Diabrotica undecimpunctata (assembly GCF_040954645.1). NCBI lineage: Eukaryota > Metazoa > Arthropoda > Insecta > Coleoptera > Chrysomelidae > Diabrotica > Diabrotica undecimpunctata. Next base: position 59,889,060 of record NC_092812.1, read on the forward strand.
ATTTATGAATATCTGGAAGTGTGGTATTTGAATGAACTACACTGGTAAATGTGGCTTTGAATTCCAACCACTGTTCAAAATCACCTTTAAAAACAGGTATTTTCATTTTTGGCATCAAGAGATGATTTAATGAGTCTACATGTGGTGTAGAACTAGGAGGCAATGTATTAATTACTGTATTAGTGTTAATGTAATCTTTTAAAAAACTAATTGCTTTAAAGTACCTATTTTCAAAAGCATCTCTTTCATCAACTTGTTCTTGTAGTTTATCTTCACTGGTAGCAATCTCAATTTGTAGTTGGATCTGATCAAATTCAACTAACAAATTGCTACCAGAGTCATGTCTTAACTGAACTTCTGATATTTCAGGTTTGCTAGATGGTGTAGCATTTTTTAATATATTCACAAAGTTCTCTAAACTTGTTAGTTTGGCTTTATAAGAACCTCTGATTCTTATATTGTTGGCTAAGCTACTCATTTTTAAGATTTATGGCAATCTTTCAAAAACAACACTTAAGAATAATAATAAGAAATACCTTGCTAGAATACTAATACTAGCTGATTGATAATCTATGGCGTTATACAATCAAAATATGGAAAAATCTGTTTATGGTAATTTAAATTCAAATACACTGTTTGATCAAATCTTAAAGATAATAGAAATGGAACAAACTCACATGTACTGATGGATTTGGATCCTCTAAATGGTAAATGGGACTGTCTTCGACCTCTGAACAGCCTCTAGTTACAACTATGGATTCTATTTTACTCACACTATCCGGCTAGAATTGACCAAAATATGTTGGATTATCTTATGGTAGATAATATTAATTAAAGGTGTGGACTGTAAATTATCTTCTGTGTGAGTAAATAGAATTATTTATTAACTTTTCATACAAACTAATTATTATAACATGTGAATTTGTGAAAATACTAGAAAACGTGGCGTCTTCTTGGAAATTATTTTATTAATGTCAAATTGTCAATTGCCGACTTGATCCCGTCAGATTGTTTGATCTTGAACATAAAACGCACGGACATATGACAGGCTCTATGTTGCCGCACTAAACTAATTTTCTAAAAATGTCCTAACACACATCAAACACAAAAGGTATTAGAGAAAGTAGCATGAAGTAAGTTATTTTACCGAGTTAATCCAATATTAATTTTAATTGTATTAAATTAAATAAAATATCAATATTCTGGAAAATGAAACGTTTTTTTGTAAAATATATTTTTTTATATGCTGAATGGCGTTTTAGATGGACCATTTACAAAAAGAAATAATTAAAATTGTAGTGCCTAGTTTTTTTATACTCGTAATTATCACATTCATAATTTTTTCTATATTTTTTAAATCTTCAGAAGAATATTTTTTATTATTAATATTGATTCTTTGTCTAATTAAAGATGTGTATTTAAGAGGTTCTTATGTTGTGTAAGCCAGGTCAGATAAGTACTCAGCCTATAGACAATAAACGGAAATTTGGAAAAGTGGCGATTTATTACTTAATATAGCCTTATTTTAGCTTGATTCAGCTCCTTTAGCTTTTTTTAAGTTGAGTAGGGTAGTAGTTCTTAGCCGAATTCAACTAATTTTAAAGTTGTGATTGTGAAGATATGACATAATGCTTCTTTCTACAATTCTGCGTCTAATCCACCAAATAATGTGGTATAGTAGAGCCCTGTGACCGTTTTGCCCTTTTCTAGGTAGTCGATGTAGATCACAACTTTTTGAATCTCAGAAAACGGTGTCCATCATTTTTACAGACGATAGGACAGTCTTCACCTTCTCCAAAGCACATTCACGGGGTGAAGTCCACTGTTTTGACTGTTCCTAGGACTTATGTGAAACGACGTAGAAACTCTTTCAGATTGCGCTGGAACAGCGTCAAATACCGCTCTTAAGTGGTCTCACGGTTGCGCTTATTTTCTGGAGTGAGAAACTGCGGCACCCATTAAGCTGACAGCTTTATCATGCCGCCCAAAATTGCATGCAGTATCGCACGCAATCTTTTGAGATACCTTCTTTTTCAGATATCTCCCCCACTTTTAATCGACGGTCTATCAATATAAAATCGTATATTTTTGTTACGATATTCTTCGTGGTAGCCGTTTTAGGGGTACTAGGCGTGTCTTATCAAAAACCGTAGTGAGACCATATTATAACTCGTTAATTTACTGCGTATAAGAAAGCGTTGATACTCATTAAAGATGTGTAGTTCACCATCGAAATAGTTCAAATGAACTATTCCTTCAACTGAACTAATTGAACTAGTTCATTAATTTTCATAAAACTAGTTCACTGCGAACGATTTGCATTATAAATTGTGTCTCAACTTTTAAAGAAGAAAATAATGAATGAATGAGATCATATATTTATTATTTTGAGAATGGGATGGACTGACTAGTTTAAAAAAAGAAGTGTCGATTAGCCTCAGATAACAGATCATAATTCTTATGAACGTGACAATAACATAAACAGTCTTATCTTAATATCATAATGGTTCGGATCTTATGACCATGCATTGGCTTGAACGTTGACATGCTGTGTTGTTTCTCGTATTGTAATTTTGAAATAACAATTTTAAGTTGTGGTTAAAATGATTGATGCATCTACATAAAATATAATTTTATGTAAAAGTGAGAATGAATGTGTTATTTAATGTTCCTAGAAAATTTACTGATTTTTTAGAAATAACCTAATATAGATACCTGAGTTTAAATATACGTAAATATAAAAATAAATCATACGTGAACCATATATATATATTTAAAACGGTTAATAAAAAACAAATCTTAATAATGTTTTGCAAATAAAAAAAATGTTATTTGCAAAACATTTGAGAAATTAATTTAAAACATTTTTAAACCTAAACATACGATCGAAAGAAATGGTTCCGAATTCCGAACCCGAACTACTTGTACGGTAGTGAAAGAGTGAAAGACTGACTGAAAACCGAAGAAAACGCGCGGCCGGCGCCGAGCTTGTGTGATGATAAGACGAGACATCTGGCAACCAGTTATGTTAGGGTTGGATTTCGATTTCGGTCCTACAAATAGTTCTTTCGCGAACTAGTTCACTGAACTAGTTCATTTTTGTGAAATAGTTCTCTTGAACTAGTTCGTCTAAAAGAACTAATAAGCACACCTCTAATACTCATTACATATTTATAGACTACATAGCAGCCTACAACTCTGTGAATAGGAGATAAATAGGGATAGGAAAGCTAGAAATACCAAATCAGTTGGTAAATTTAACAAAACTAATTCTTGCAAAAGTTGAATGTAGAGTACGAATTCAGGGGAACTGTCTGAATCTTTTAAAACAAATAATGGGCTGCGCCAGGGAGACCCTCTCTCCTGTTTACTGTTCAATCTGGCTCTGGAAAAAGTAATACGTATGTCACAAATCACAACCACTGGTTCAATATATAATAAATCAGTGCAAATCCTGGCCTATGCTGATGATATCAATATTGTTGGGAGAACGGAAAACGCTGTACGAGAGGCGTATGTAGAATTAAAAGAATCAGCTACAAAAATGGGTTTAATAATAAACACCAATAAAACGAAGTATATAAAAATAAGCACGCAACGCACTCATCAAAAACGACGTCATCGAAGTAGTTAACGAATTTGTATACCTGGGAGCGATAAAACGCAGAATTTGCTAGGCCAACAGATGCTATTTTGGTCTCAATCTCCTCCCTAAATCCACAATTATATCAAGAAATACAAAAATAAAACTCTACAAAACAATAATAAGCCCAGTCCTAACATATGGTTCAGAGACCTGGACTCTAACAAAAAATAATGAAAACATGTTAGGATGTTTCGAAAGAAAAGTACTGAGGCGAATCTATGGAGCAGTGAAGGACAATGGAGTGTAGAGAAGACGGTACAACTTCGAACTTTATAGAATATACCAGGAACCATATATCGTAAAACATATTAAGATAGGACGTCTGAGGTGGATAGGACATGTAATGCGGATGGAACAAAATGACCCAGCTAGAAAAACGCTCCTTGATAGACCCATTGGACAGAGAAGAAGAGGAAGACCTAGAACAAGGTGCCTTGATAACATCGATAAAGACATGAGAAATATGGAGATACGTGCGATGAGTGGAGAGACATTTCTGAGGAGGCTAGGACCCACACAAGGTTGTGAAACCAGAATGATGATGATATGAAAGCGCATTATGGCGAAGGCGCTATAATTTTGAGCTTTACCGCCATTATAGTGAACCTGATATTGCTGGGTACATCAAAATTAATAAGCAGTGGTGTCTAAGCCACATAGAAAAAATAAACAAGATGGAGTCGCTGAAACACATTTATACCCAAAGAAAGGATGGGGTTATAAAGAGACTCTCCCTCGAGGCCCAAAGCACGATTTACGGACCAGGTCGAAAAAAATATGAGTGTGTTTAGGAGTTTGCAATTGAAACTTTCACATTAAAAAAATTTCAGTATTTCAGCCTGGATATAAAGCAGGTTACGAAGTTGGAAATTATTTCTGGTTTTGGCAGTCTAATTTTTGGCGGAGGCTCTTCCCGAATATTTAAAATTCCATTTAAAATCTATTGTAGCAGCAAAAGAATAGTTTTAACATGGTATAATTCTTTCTTAAAAACAACAAGAAGAAGTCTCTTTGCACAGTGGTAATACTTATACCTCAGTGCCTGTTGCTCACTCCGTGCATCTCAAATGAACATATGAGAATCTTGAGCTGTTGCTAAATCAAATAAAGTATAGCGAAGATTGTTGGCAACTCTGTGGATATCTCAAAATAATATCTATGTTTTTGGGTCAGCAGTATGGATTCACAAAGAATTCATGTTTTTTGTGTGAGTGGGACAGTCAAGCACGAAGTTTACATGACATTAAGAAAGAGTGTCCACTCAGAGAAAGACTTCTCCCGGGACAAAAACATGTGCAATGATACACTAGTTGATCCAAAATTAGTTCTTTTGCCTCCTCTCCACATAAAGTTAGGATCAATAAAGCAGTTTGTTAAAGCTTTAGATAAACAAGGTAACTGCTTTAAATATCTGAGCAACAAATTTTCTGCACTTTCTGAAGCTAAACTTAAAGAAGGAATTTTTGTAGGCCCTCAAATTCAAACCTTAAAATCGTACAGATTGTTCCAGAATACAATGACCTATGATGAATCTGAAGCGTGGAGTTCTTTCGTAGAAGTCATAGACAGTTTCCTTGAAAATAGCTCTGAGACAGCTTTGAAAAGTCTCCAAACTATAAAAAAATTGTAGCCAACATGGTCGAAAATGATAAAAAACTGGGATGCAATATAAGCGTCAAACTTCATTTTCTGGATTCCCACCTTGACTATTTGTCTAAAAATCTTGGAGCCATCAGCAAGGAGCAGGGAGAGAGATTCCATCAAAATATAAAGGAGATGGAGAGAAGTTACCAAGGAAGATAACATATAAGAATGATGGCTGATTACTGCTGGACCTTGAAGAGAGACTTGATCACGAAAATCCATCAAAAGAAGACCACAAAATGCAGTTTTCATGGAAAGAAAGAACGGTTTTATTAAAAAAAAACAAATATTGTCTAACGTATATTGTATTGAATTCTTTATTTTTAACGCAATTTTTGCAGTTTAATTTTGTATTAAATAAAGTTTCAATAAATATTTACGGATTAAAGTGAATCTTTCGAAAACTGCTCACTTTGGAAAGAATTTTAGTTTTCTGAAAGCAAGGAAGAATGGAAGAAATGAAAATTGCTCTAGGAACATCCCAAGAGCCACTATGTTGTATTTAATCAAGATGTAAAGACGATGTGGAAGAAGATTTAAGTGTGTTGGGAGTACAAAATTGGAGCTTTCACTCTAGATAGAATTTCAGTGCTTCAGCTTGAAAATAAAGCAGGTGATGAAGTTGAAAAGTATTTCTTTGTTTTGACAGTCTAAATTTTGGCGAAGGCTTTTCCCGAATTTTTAAAATTCCATTTAAAATCTATTGTAGCAGCAAAAAAATAGTTTTAACATGGTATAATTCTCTCTTAGAAACAACAATGGACTAATAAATTCAGTGTATCCAAAGTTGATCATTTTAGAACGGATTAAATTCAAATTTCCAAAACCGCTTACTTTAGACAGAATTTCAGTGTTCTGAAACCAAGGAAGAATAAATAGGAAGAAATGGAAATCCATCCAGGAGCAGGCTAAGGGCCACTATGGGTTGTAGAGCCATTGATGATGATGACTATTAAAAACCTAGAAGACGAGAAGGTGTTAAAAAGCTGTTCAGAAGCTTTATTAATGTTTTAAAATAATCAAGTATTTAAGTTAATCCATATTTAAGGTCCAGGTGAAAGAAAACGTAAGTGTGTTGTAAGTACGAAATTAAAGCTTTCACTTCAGATAGAAGTTGGAAAGTATTTCTGGTTTTGACAGTAAATTTTTTGGCGGAGGCGATTCCGGAATTTTTACCATAGTAGCAACAGAATAATTTAAACCTGGTACAATTCTCTCTTATTTAAGGTTTAATAAACCTCCAATATTTCCAAAAAGGAATGGAAATTGATCCAGGAGTGGGCCAAGACCTATATAATAGGTCCCCAATAATGGGGACTATTAAAAACCTGGAAGACTACAAGTAAACAAGCCGTTCAGATGCTTTAATCAAGTATTTAATTTAATTGAGATTTAAAAACCATTTTTAGAGTTTTCTCACTCTATAAGATATGAAATACTAGATTTTGTGCAAGGTTCTGAAGGACCAGATAGAAATATATGAATAAAGTTTTTGGGTGAATACTAGGTCGATTTTAAAAGAGGAAGGTTAATTATCAACTAAAAAATTTTTATGCAAAATTAAATATAAAAGTAGTTGTGAAAAATAAATTAACAAAGTTATATTATAGAGAAAATTTAAAATATTGTTTGTTTTTTATTAATACTTTGGTCACCAAATTATAGTTGTTACAAAACTGTAGATATTATTTCCAACAAGTGTTTTGACCAGTAAACGAACTGGATCATATATCGTTAACCATTTTTTTCGCAATACTTTGCATTTTCGAAAATTATTACCCTAAGGTAATGAGCGCGATAAACTCCCCAGAAAGAAATTATTTCAGTGCACTATTTGGGAAAACTAGAACGTATCAATTCTGAAATAAATTGGTCTTTGGTAAGTGTGGGATATCGAGAATGATTAGCGTCAAGTTCGAGTGAGTTTTATTAATTTGGTTTGAGAAGGGAACGGATAAATTTTAGCTGGTTGGTTGGCTCGACATATATACTCTCTACTGCGATCAGAACGGAACAAATTGTTTTTAGAGAAATTACTAGGAAAAGCAATAAGGTTTTCTATTTTTAAAGTAAGTGGCGAATAAATAAATAAGCACAAATAAAAGCTTGAAAATGTAGAAATAACCATAAAAAGAATTACTATGACAACAGATTAAGATAAATAGTAAAACCAAAGCTAGATATCTTTAATATTAAAGTGAAAAATTAGAATGAGACGGCAAAAAATCTTTGGAGTCATAACGAATCACGTGAAATATCAAAAGATAGAGCGAAGGTACAAATAAAGGAAACACCTGAAATAAAACGCAAGAAAGATGAAAGTAAGAAAAGCAAGTGAAAGATATAAAAATATCAAGAAAACTAAATAAAAAACTACACAACACTTGAATATATTTGACATAAAAAACCTAAACTTTAGGCTTCCTAAACTTCTATTCAATCGTGCTCACTGTATATAACAAAATAACACCTTGTAATATGCGCTATCTCAGGGTATACAAATAACTGATATTTCTAACCATATTAACTACATTGACAAATTTATGCGTTTTAATCACGAAATCAACAAAACATTTTTAACTGAAAACTGAGTAATAAGCTGCCAAGTGAACGACTACGGAAGTTAAAAGAAAATCAATTTATCATCACTATTAAAATATGACAGCTAATACCCGTAAGATGTTTAGAAGTTGCAAAATGAGGTAAACTCAATGTGGCTTGCATGACACACCAAAAAATATATTAAAAATGACGGGAAAATCAGTTAACATCATGTTGGATTATTGACTATGTTTTACACAAAAAAACACAATATTTAGTTGATATATTTATTATACAGAAAAAATTCTTAAAAAAATATTTTTTTATTATCATAAATTTAAGATTTTTGTGGACTGCTCGAATAGTTAGTTATATTAGCTATAATATAAACACCTGGACAAAATCATCACAAAAATACATTTTACCTCACAAAAGGAAATTTTTTTATTTTTTTAAGAATTTCAACTTAGCGGTACAAAACGAAAATATCTGGTATCTCAGATATTTTTATTTTGTATCTCTAGCCACAATAACAGCTTACAATATTAGTTGCATGCCTTTTATTAAATTTGGAAGGTTTGCTGTGGTATGTTTTTTTATTCCTCACGAAGAGCTTGCACCGTTTTAGCTAAATTTATGGGAGGATGACTTCTACACCGAATACGCTTTTTTAGAATATCGCAAAGATCATCTATTGGATTCATAACTGTCTGGGGGCCAGTCATAAATTTGTAATTCCCACTTCATCACAGTACTGAATAACATCCAAAGCCACGTCGGGCAGAGAATTATCATGTAGTAGCAAAAAATTCGGTCAAATGAATGTTATAATTTTAACTAAATTTTCATCAAGGATCTCAAGCACATACTTGCATTCATTAAAGGCAGGTCTAATAAGTCATTACAGGCATGATAGGCTATAGCACTCCAAAACATGAAACTTCCTTCGGCAAATGGCTTGCTTGAAGAAGTGCATGTTTAGGAAAATCGTTCACCTGCTCCTCTGTAGATTGTAAAACGACTATATCGTGCTCGAAATCAAGTTCAAATCAATATCTCGTTTACGCATTTGTAATCGTGTATTTTCTGAAAACTCTTATTGTCTGGCAAGTGAAGGTCCAGTAGCGGGTTTTTGATTACTCAAATTTGCTGTGTTATTACGTCTTTTAACTGCATGATCAGAAAGATTGACTTGTTGTAGTACTTTCCTATTTGAATAATTAAGCGGCGGCTGGTAGAAGTTTTGTTTTCTAGAACATTAAGGTGCAGAAAATTATGACTAGTCCAATAAGTCCAATTTGACAGTAAAAGATTAACATAATAGGATAAATTTCGTAAATTAAAAAAATAGTTGATAGAGAAATTCATTTTTAACTTGCTTTTAAAATCTATGCTTATAATTGATAATTCTCTTTATCGTTTTGTCCAAAAAGAGAAAGTACTAAATGTTAATAGCACAAAATAGGTTTCTGATTTTCCTCAAGTTCCTCTTGTTGGTCTGTATTTAATAGATCTTCGATATATTTCACCCATTTGTTTAATTTTTCTGTTGTTTCACCTAGAAGTAAGCTTTTTTTAATTCTGCAATACTGTGGATTATTCTTTGTAGTTTCTCTGGATTTATTAACTTCTTGGTAGAAATTCTTTACCTCTTTGTTTATGTAGACTTCGTTTGTTTATGTTTTTCAATTGCTTTTCTAGCTGTTCTCTTTTCTTTTTTCTGCAAATTCTTTTTACTTTCCCTTCTTCTTGCCACATAGTTTTCGATCGTGCTTCGGGTATTTTCTTTATCTCTTTGTAGTTTTGCCCTGTTTCTTCTTGCCAAAACATTTCTACATTCTTCATCGAACCAATCTTGCCGTCTTTTTCTATGCACTTTTCCTATACACTTTTCCGTTGCTTCCGACATGGCTGTCTGTATGGTCTGCCATTCTTCATCTATATTCTGTTTGACTGAATTCTCTAGTTTTTTTATTCATTTCTTCCTCTAGTCTGTTTACAATCTGCTTCTCTTGGAGGAGCTCTAATTGGTAATTTAATCTATCTCTAACAGGTTTTGGTATTATTGGTAGTTCTGGTTTTAGTTTTGCTATTATTAGTGTATGGTCACTGTTAATATCTTCCCTTCTGTAACTCCTGCAATTGATTATTGCCTGATCATGTTTGCTTCCAATTAGGATATGATCTATCTGATTTTTTATTTTTCTATCGGGAGAAGTCCATGTTACCTTAAGAATGTCTTTGTGATCAAACTTTGTACTAGTTATATTCATTTTGTTCTCTGTAACAAATTCTATTAGCGTTTTCCCGTTTTCATTTGATTCCTTATGTAAACTTCCTCCCCCTGTTATTCTTCTATATATTTCTTTTTTTCCGACTTTCGCATTCATGTCACCAATGATTATCTTTATATCGTATTTCTGTATATTCCCTTTTAGGTTGCTTAGTTTTTCGTAGAACTCTGTTTTAGTTTCTAAGTCTTTATCTTCAGTAGGCGCATGTACATTAATGATACTTATCTTCCTATACTTTCCTCTTACTCTCAACTAACATGTTTTGTCTGATATTGGTTAAAAATTTACAACTGATTTGCTTACTTTCTCCGACACCATGAATCCCACTCCAAAAATATCTCTTGCTTCCCCCACTCTTGAATAGTATGCTCTTCCCTATTTTTATTATTTCAATTCCCAGTTGTTTCGTTTCTTGCAGGGCAAGGATATCTATTGTATATTTTTCCATAATTTGCTCCGTTTCTTAAAGCTTCCTGCTCATAAGTACCTCTCACATTGATTGTTGCCTTTCTGTCGTGTTTATTTTTCCGCTGTCTATGGTCGTATTCCTTTGCCTTGCCGTTTCGTTATCATATCTCCCCGGTTGTTTTTCTTATAGTAGTTTTTTGGCAATTTTTCTTTGGTATTTTCCTTAGTTGTTGTTTTTTTTCATCCCGTATCCATTCTTTCCCATTCACGAACAACTTCTTACAGCCTATTTTTGTCTGTTTTCCTTAACTTTTTTTCCTTTACTATTTTAACTATTTCTTTCTGTATTTCTTTTTCTTTTGCTACCAATATTTATGTAGATGCGTTTTTTATACTTCAACTTATTTTTCCTATTTAGTATCTCAATTTTATCCGTAAAAGTTTCTGTTTCTATGGCATAGACTGTTTCTTCTATTTTTGTTGCGTTCCTCAGTTTTATTTGCACATGCAGTTCTTGTGATATAAATGTTTCCATCCTTTCTTTTAGTTTCTTACCATCATTTGTATCTATTTTTAAACCTGATATAATAAAACTGTTCTTTTTACTTGTTTTCTCCAGTTGTTCCTTTTTGTTATATATATATATATATATATATATATATATATATATATATATATATATATATATATATATATATATATATATATATATATTTATCTACATATGATGTTCGGAAAGATTTCCGCGGTTAGAACAATTAAACCTAGAGCTAAGGTTAATACTATTATAAAAATTAATATTAAACTCACCAATCTTCTGGGTTGAGAACCGCGTTGATATCTATTGTGCCGAGCTTTCGACATCCTCTCTGATGTCTTCTTCAAGGCTTCCGATGTTTCAGTCTCTCGAGCCCCCAGACACTACTGCACTGATCACTATTGACTTTATTAACTACAATTTTAGTAGTTTAATATATATATATATATATATATATATATATATATATATATATATATATATATATATATATATATATATATATAATAATAATAATAATAAAACTTTATTCATCCTTGCAGATTATTTACATAATATAGGACATGTCAAAGTAAAAAGAAACGTTAAAGACTACCTATACAATATAAACATACACATAAATATAGAAACAACATACAACATATCTAAGACATAAATTCCGAGACACTATAAAAACATGACTCGATGAGATAAGTCTTCAATTTATTCTTAAATGCCCTATCATCATCTGCTTCACTTTTTAATTTTGATGGGAGCTGATAAAACCTTACGCCGCTATAATCAGGGTTTTTTTCAAACATAGAAGTGTAGTGTTTAGGAGTCCTAAAGAAATCTTTTTTTCTGGTACGATAATTGTGTACATCTGAATTTGATTTCAATCTATTAATATTAGCTTTTGTATACAGAATACTTGTGTATATAAAAATTGAGGGAACAGTGAGTATTTGATATTTTCTAAAATGCTCTCTACACGTATGTCTATATGGTAAATTAAAAATCAAGCGAATTATGCGCTTTTGGGCTATAAAAACTTTCGAGACATTTGTTGCACTGCCCCATAGAACAATATTATATAACAAATGTGAATAGATGATAGCGTAATAAACATTAAGTATCTGTTCCGTTGTAAATAAGTATTAGAGTTGCAAAAGAGCATAGTATCCAGAATTAATTTTTGAACATACATGATTAATATGTACCTCCCAGCTCATATTACTGTTTAGATGTAGTCCTAAAAACTTTGTAGTGTCAGATAAAGTAATAAAATCATTGTCGACTTTGACAGAGAAATTTTCCTTTATTGGAGTTTTTATATAAAATTGCATACATACTGTTTTACTCGAATTTACTATTAAGGAGTTTTTTTCGCACCAAGACGTAAACTCATGGGCTAAGGTATTGAGTTTTAACCTCAATTCCTCAGCATTTTCTGCAGATGCCACCAAAGTCGTGTCATCAGCATACAAAAAAATATTTTCCGTACTCATATATTTAGGCATATCATTGATATAACAAAGAAATAACAAAGGACCCAGTATTGATCCTTGTGGAACGCCAAGATCAACGTCATACAAATCTGATTGATAATGACCGACTTTGACATACATCTGTCGATATTCTAGATAGGATTGTAACCATTTTAAAAAATAACCTCGAAATCCAAGTCCGTTTAGTTTACAAATTGCTACATTTAAATTTATAGAGTCAAAAGCTTTAGTTAAATCATAAAAGAGGGCTCCAACAAATTTCTTTTGATCTAATGAACTATAAATGAATTTAAAAAATGTTGTTGATGCACTCTCGGTTGATTTACCTGGAAGAAACCCATTTTGATATGAACTTATTATGTTATATTTACTAAGAAATGACAACATCCTTTTATGAATGCATTTTTCAATAACCTTACACAAGACAGTTGGTACGGTAATTGGTCTATAATTTTCTAACATAGTTTTGTTTCCTTTTTTAAATATTGGGGAAACGATACCAATTTTCAAATCAGTGGGAAAAATACCCATCTCTACAGATTTATTTATTAAATCAGTTAACGGTTGAATAATGTACACGCTCATATGTTTAACTAGCTTTGTGGAAATGCAATCAATACCCACTGAATTTACATTTTTTAAGGATGAAATAGCTTCGGCATCATCGCTATAGTCAATAGGATAGAAGAAGAATGTTTGGTCAACATTTAAGGTCGTATAGTTTTTAAATTGTGAATTTCCATATTTGGCATTTAATGCATTTTTTGAAAATGATGAAAAGAATACACCGAAAGCATTTGCTATCTCTTTTTTATCGTTTATGAAACTTCCTAAGTGTTCGATTTTTTCTATGTTTTTATACTGTCCTTTTTTTCCAGTTTTGATATTAACTGTTTTCCAAATAAATTTTTGCTTTTGATGGTTATTTTTGTTGTGAAATGTATTCTGGAAACAATGCTTTTTTGCTTCTTGAATTTTATCAGTATACTTCTTTTTGTCTTCTTTATATTTTAATTTTACATCAGGGTCTGTTGAATTTTTTGTCAACCAGAAAAGGTTTTTTAAATCAACTCCCATCTTTAAGATTTCGTTAGAAATCCAGTTGTTAGTATTATTTTGACTTAATTTTTTTACAACCATAGGACAACATATATCAATATGATACAATATAATATAATATATAATATATAATATATATATATATATATATATATATATATATATATATATATATATAAATATTTAATTATATATATGTATGTGTGTGTTTATGTTTATATATTTATAAAGTTAGTATTTATTGGCACATCGTTCTAGCAGTTTCGGAATGCAGAAGTTTCAGACCGTACTGTACAAATTTGCACATCATTGTTTTTAGGTAAAGTTAGGCTACCAAGAGTCATTAATATAACGTAGAAACTTAACAACTAATTCGTCTTGATTAGTAGTTAACATTACTGCTACATTTCCGAAATAACTTCAAACCCTACGGACCAACGTAACTTAATATACTTCACATAATACCTTCGTGGAGATGACTATCCTGACAAAATTAATATATCTCAAACAGCGGCGTCACATACGCTAGCGAATCTTTTCGAATATCTATTTACACAATACAGGGATGTTGATTTTACCATAACTTTATGGACAAAGTTTTGTCTAACTCTAGATTTTCCTGTTGATTTTATTTATTAATTTCGGGAGTGCTTCTAGGTAAAGTTTGAGATAAATAAATACTGTTGGTAATATAAATATATATATATATATATATATATACCTATAGGATGGCTGGGTGAAAATACAACAGGACAGGAGAGGCATTAGTAGGAACTATGACAACATTTTTGAAAAACCTAGCGACATGATTGACGATTGTCAAGGATACATTTTTCAGATATTTTATATTAATTAGCTTTCACCCCTAATTCGGGGTAAAACCACCCTAACATTTTTTAATGGTAATGGCGGCCAAATTTGTTTTGAAGTTTCCTATACATTAGTCTTTAAATTTTTTAATTCGGTTTAATAATTTATTTGAATTATTAGAAAAAAACATTTTAAAATTAAATTTTTTGCTGGTTACTTATTTCTCAGTTGACCAAATGGTGAAACTGATGATTTTCGGCGTCCATAAAATGATAATGCTTTTTCGAAAATGGTTTAAAACGAAGCAACGATGGCACATTCCAAAGCATTTGCGGAGTGATTTGTAGGCATTCGTTGACATAAACCTTGAATACATACCCGTAATGTTTTAAGAAGAACACAACTGGCATGGGGCGCTTTCGACAAACTAGCAAATATCTTGAAAAACACCTCCATTCCTGTAAACTTAAAGAAAAAGGTGTATAACACATGCATACTACCAGTTTGTACCTACGGCTTGGAGACAGTAGCCCTTACCAAAAAATCTGCTATAAAATTAGAAACAACGCAAAGAGCAATGGGACGAATCATGCTTGGAATATCACTGAGAGACAAGACTCGAAACACCGAGATTAGACGTAGAACGAAGATTAGGGATATTGTGGAAGAAATTACAAAAATGAAATGACGCTGGGCAGGTCACGTAGCCCGATATAATAACAACAGGTGGACACGGAGAATTCTAGAATGGAGACCAAGGACGACAACAAGAAGCATGGGAAGACTTTAAAAAATATGGGTAGATGACATAAGAGCAGTGGCAGGAAACAGTGGATTAGATTGGCGCAAGATAGGGAAAGATGGAAGCAATTGGGAGAGACCTACATTCAGGAGTGGATGGAAAATAGTTGAAAAAGAGATTGCTTTATAGATTTTACTTTTTGGGTGGATTTCACAAAAAAAAACCAGAAGAGATAAATCTGGTAGCTAAGGTGGCAATTAGATGCTACCTCTTCAATGCCGTGGAAAATTTTTGAAATAAATATAAAAAAACAAGTAAAGCATAATGTACCGTCCTGTTAAAAAGTTAAATGGTCTTCATCAAGGACGTCCAAAAATAGCAACAACACTAGAAATCGTGGTAAAAATACAGGTTATCGTATTGGAAAATCGCCCAGTGACTGAAAGAGATTTAGTAGAAGTCCTAGGCATATTATTGGGGAGTGTAAGTAATATTTTGACTGGAGTATTGGGTTTCAGAAAGCTGTGTTTCCAATGGATACCGCATTCGCTAACAATAGAACAAAAACACGTTCGAACGCTACTTTTTCAGCAAAATTTAGATCGGTTTTAAAAGAACAAAGTGGATTTTGTACATCGATGCACTACTTTGGATGAGACTTGAGTATATCACCATGATCTTAAATTAAAACAAGAGGTTAAAGAGTGTGGAGTGAACCTTAGCATCAGTTTTTTGAGGTGCGAAATGAACTTTGTTTGTAAATTTCTTGCAAACTGGTAAAACAATAAATGCTGAACATTTTTTAAACCTTTTAGATCAGATGAAGAGAAAATTTTGTAAAAAAAGACCATGTTTGCAGAAGAAAAAATACTTTTTTATCAGAACAACGCACCGTGTCATATCAGCATTTTGACAGTGGCTAAAATTCATGAATTTAAGTTCGAATTGTTTGAGAATCCACCGTGTTCACTAGATTTGGTCCCTACAACTTCCATCTATTTTAATACCAAAAAAATGCATGCGTTAAAAGGGTTTTTTATCAAACGATGACAGCTGTGGAAGCGTATTTTTCAGCGCTTCCAGATTCTCACTTCAGGGATGGAATAATTCATAATTTGGAATCCCATTAAAAAAAGTGTATTGATGTTTAGGGAGATTTTATTAAATAATATAGTTTATTTCAAATAAAAAAATTGTGTTTTTGTAACAAATCACAAACCTTATTGAACAGCATATTAAAATGTACGTAAAGAAAGTTTTTACAGATGTGAAAATGCTCAATCTTCTTGATACTTAATAATTGTTATGCAAAAAATGACAAATATTTGAATTACCTTCCCTTTTCAAAATTTTTATAGATATAACTATTATGCACATCATTTTCATAATTAAATATTGCGCTGTTTTCTATTCTATCCTGATTTAATAATTTTTATTTATCATTTACTACTATTTATTTTGGTACGCCACTGGCCTAGCATCCACTTCGAAACTACTATTAGTTGATGTTGTTTAGTCGCTCTTCCGGAAAAAGACCTCAGATAAAGAGACCTCATTAAGTAACCTCAGTCTGTTTTGTGTGAAATGTTATGAAGGAAAACGATATAATAATAATCAAAAATATATATTAAAATATTTAATTAAAACTTTTTAATGTGTCTTGTATTTACTTCCGTGTCTTTCTTACTTCATGTACTTGTTAAGTATTCATGTTTTTTTTTCCAAGAGTTTTTATAATTTAATGAATTATTTTACCTTCATACTCCACAATATATTTCACTTTTTTTGTACCAAAAAAATTAAAATAATAAAAATCGAAAGTATTTTTATTCTCTATTGAAATGACATTATCCTATGTATAAGGTACACCCAGTATATTATTATATATACTAAATGGCCAAATTATTTGTTTTATTTGGTAAATTATACTTGAAAATTTATAAAAATTTATCTTCATTTCTCATGATAAGGTCTTTAGTATAAATTAGCCTACGAATATTAGGATGTAATATTAAAAGTAAATATTGACAGATTTGAATTTGTCGAATGAGATTAAACTGTAGACTTTGCATATCGTCGTTTCGAATTTTTGGGAAGGGAAGTTTAATATTGACGATTATATGTTTGCAAGCCAATCAAAAGAATATTTTGGCACAGCGAACATCGTTTGTGTTGTTTCAGTTCTTTAAATATAGTTGTATGATTATAAAAAACATTTTATCCCTATGCTTGGATAAGTATTTCAAACCCAGCTGTTTTATACTTTGCTACATATGTTTCGGCGATGTTATTGAATGTAAATTCTATTAGTTTTCGCACCCTGCAAATTGATCTAGTATTATGTTATTGATTTGTTAATCAAAAACCTAATGGAATAAAGTTTTTATGTCAAAAACTGTTTTTTGTGAAAAAACTTTTTTTGTTTTGTGGCCTTTCCCAATAATAATGTAACTTGTAGTTTATCAAAAGTATCAGTATCAGTATATCAGATATTGTGTTTATATGGGACAAATCTACAATTGATTGTAATAATAATTACATTTTTAACTATAAACATCTATGTTACTAAAGCTAAGTGTTAGATTCAACATACAATCTTCATAGGATTTATGGCTGGTATATAAACATAATATCGTCTGCATATTGAATTATTTAGCATTTTTCATCCATCAAACCATGCAGATCTGCTGTATAAACATTAAATAAGAAAGGACTTAGAATTGAGCCTTGTGGAAGACCGTTATATAATATTCTTGGACCGTGTAATACATTTCTATGGTCCCGTAAGTATATTTTTTAATTCACATACAAATTTATTATATTTACAGATAATCTTTTATCAATACCACACGCCACAATTTTTGAATCTAATATATCCAAATCAACCACGTCATATGCACCCTTTAAATCTAGAAACAAACATAGCATAAATTCGTTTTTTGAGAAACTTTAGTTAAATATCTATAACTAAATGTATGAGAGCATCAATGGTACCGCGACTTTTACGAAACCATACTGTGAGTAGGGAAAAACTGAACTACTTTCAGTAAAATGTTCTAATCTAAATCTTATTAGCCTTTCAAAGGATTCTGTCACACATGATAATAAGGAAAAGGGTCTATAAGATGGTAAAAGTTCTGAGTTTAAGTTAAACTTGAGTAAAGGGCTTATGATAATGTTTTTGATGAAAGTATCGCAATATTCTTGATTCAACCACCAACTATTAAAGATTTGTAAGAGAACATCTATGTTTTTTTATGGGCATAGATTTGGAAGTAGCTAGAGAGATAGTCTAAAAGAGTAGGGCTGTCTTCTCGTTAGAAAGATTATTAGATGATAAAAATGTGGATAATTATTTCTATAAATCTGTCTAAAATAGCTTTCAGTCAGAGCGGCAATCGTTCCATTTTGTTGATGTATTAATTAGGAATGAAGAAGGATTAATTTTAAGTTCCATTTTAATTGGAAAATGATTGGATCCCTATGTGTTTGGATATACTAACCAGTTTATACGATTTGTTAATGAAGCTGAGGTGATAGTCAAATCAACGGCAGAATGATAGATAAGTGGGTAAAACAAATGGGTTTTTAGTATATCACAATAAAAATCTTCGATTGTATGTTTCACTAGACGTAGACAAAAAGTAACATTCAAATGCCAGATAGGTGATTATGCTTTCCCCTTAGCAGAAGAGTATAAGTATCTAGGCATGATCCTAGATAAAAAAACTTTTGTAGTTCAGCCATATAAAGTATGTAAAACAAAAGTGCGAGCGTGGAATTAACCTTCTGCGTTTCGTTACTAAAATAAGATGGGGCGCAGATCAACATATATCTTTAATGTTTTTTAGATTCTATATACGATCCATTCTGGATTATGGTTGTATTCTTTATGGTTCAATATGCAATACAAATCTATTAACTCTTGACAGAATACAATTTAGATCAATAAAAATTTGTCTAGGAACTATGATGTCTTCACCAAACCAAGCAGTCCTAGCAGAAGCCCAAGAACCATCTTTACTCATACGTAGGCAAATGTTAGCCAACCAACGTCTAATAACATACCGATCGTTTAATACAACTAAGGTTCACAAAATAGGTTTACTTTTGACAGAAACTTTAACAAATTGTTACTGGAGAATAAAAAATTCTCCTCCTATTGCAGAAACTTTTATCGATACGAATTTAATTCAATCTTATATATTATGCCTACCAGAATTTCCTTTTTACGTACAAGACTTTAAAATTCTGATAGACAAACCAACCATTTTAATGCCCTCTTATTCAGACTTGCCAATTTTCTGATATTTAAATCCATACTAAGCAAATTAGTGGAAGATTTAACAATAATTTATGCAGATGTATTAAAAACTGTTGAAAGTACTGGTTTCGCTTTTTTTGTTTCAAACAATTATGTTGAGAAATATCGAATTCCTGAATGTTGTTTTATTTTCACAGCCAAGGTTGCTGCTATACAGAAAGCACTAACTTGGTGTGTCACTAATTATTGTAAGAACATCGTAATAGTATCAGATTCTCAGGCAGTATTACAAGCTATTCGTAGCCATCCATTAGATAGTTTTCAAAACTATATTACACTTGATATCAAAAAATTATTACATAATCTTAAATTCACACAAAAAAACAGTTACTTTACTCTGGGTTAAAGGACACAATGGAGTAATTGGAAACGAATTAGTGGACACTATGGCAAAAAATACATCTGAGATATCCGAAATTACAAATTTTTACTACTTTAAAGATCTTTCAATATATTGTTAGGAGTATTGACAGGGAAAGATGGATATCAAAATATAAAGAGGTTCAGAAGACTTCAAGAAACCATTACTTTTCTATTCATCCATGCTTACCAAAAAATATTTCTCATTTTACTTTTAACTATATTAAAGTACATTCCTCATTGATAACCCGGCTAAAACTTAATCATGGCATCTTTCCAGAGCATCTACATAGTATTGGAATCTATAAAATCCCTTTGTGTTTTTGTAATAATAAATCTAGGAGATATGAACCACTTATTTTTCGATTGTCGTAATCATAGAGAACAGACTCAGATCCTACATTTAGGTTATTTCGATCTTAATATTAGGCTACCAGTTAACATCAGTAATCTGTTATCTTATTCTGACAAATCTGTATATAATATTCTAATCAAGGTAATAAACGATCTAAGATAAAACTTTAAAAATCCTTATAACAATTTTTTGTGGCAAAAAGATTCTTTGTCTAACGCCATTCCTTTCTCTTCACACATACAAACACACACAACTATTAAAATTTGATTTTCACTCTCTAACCACGGAAATCGTTCTCAAAAAAGATTATTTAGAATTTTGTTGAAAAGAATGTATAATCGCCAAAGTTTTTTACCAGGATATACAGATTTTGCGGTTATACATTCTTCTGAAAACGAAAGGAACAAAATTGCTTTCAGATAAACTGATGTTACCTTCTTGGCCGATTTATGAATACGATCTCGTTTCGGAGCCGAAGAACCAGGTTCACACTACTCTTTTTCCTCTTGTTTAGATTTAGGATCATGGTCATAGAGCCAAGTCTCATCCATAGTGATGCATCGATTCACAAAATCCACTTTATCCTTTTTAAAACGCTTTAAATTTTGCTGAGAAAGTCGTATTTAAATGCGTTTTTGTTCTATTTTTAGCGATTGCGGCACCCATTGTAAACACAGCTTTCTAAAATGTCTAGGGCTTCTACTAAATCTCTTTTTTCAACACGAACTCCTGTATTTTTTCTACGATTTTTGATATTTTTGCTGTTTTTGGACGCCTTTAACATTATTCATCTTCAAGCCTAGAACGGCCACATTTAAATTAAGCAACCCATCTTTTTAATTGAAGACGAAGAGTTCTTATATGCTTTCAACATTCGTTTATAAATTTCGTTTGCTTTTAAACCTTCTAAAAATAAAAATTAATCACTGCACGATACTTAATTTTTTCCATTGTAAAAAAATAGTGTATCACGTCGATACTAATTTGAATAAAAATTCGAAATTTTTTTTATTGTTTAAGGCTATTGATGTAAACGCAGTTGATCGTCGTAAAAAAATCTACAGCTTAGCTTAAATCTCGTTCATTTACTTCTGAACGAGAAAACTGTATATAAACTGCATTCGGTTCACTATCAGATTGGCAAAAAAAAGTAAAAAATTTACAAAACCAACTTAAAATATATATGTCAAATAAAAATATGGCAATACAGTTACAAAACCTCGACTTAAAAAACAAGACCTACTGTTTTAAACGTACAAAAGTTTTAACAAAGCCTAATCCAGAACGGATTTAAATGAAATTAAACATTTTGGAACAAAACATGGTTGGGACAATAAGTAAATTTAGTAAAGCTGTTTTCCTGCTGCCATCATCCTTTCTTGGTTAATCAGATTAACAAATTTCAGTGGAAATTTCGAATTAATTTTAAATTAAGTGTGAATGCCTTTTTATATACTACAAACCAAACCACTTAAAAATATATTAACCAATTAGAAATGACTCCAATTAACGAATTTGTGATCATAATTATTTTAAATTTAACATTTTCCTCATATTATTTCGCGTTTAAAAAAAACTATTTTAAAACAGCTTGAATGAACTTATTGGTGATATTAATTTTTAAATACAGTGAATTTTATGTATGGAACGATTCAACTATCGTGGAAAGGACTTGTGCGACTTTTATAGATTTTGGTCTGTGCCTTATGATGCAATCGATATTACAATGCTATTTACATTGGTGTCAGATCTTCCGTTTTTCTAGAAATCTAATGAAAAAAAATTTAGTTCAAATATATCACCCTGTATGTTTTTTATCTTTTAAACTCCTTAAAAGTAGTGATTATTTTTCATGTAATATTCCCTATACCTACAAGTCATAGAGTACATGATTTATGCTACACTTACATTATCTTCGCCGAAGTAAAATAATACATTTAGATGGCTATGACTGTTACAATAACAACTTTGTGGTTTCAATAAATTAGTATTGTTGATGTTTATTTAAAGTCATAATGGATCATATATCTGAAAAAGAACAAATTGAGATTTTAATGATATTAGAATATGGTGATATGCGTGATAAGTCAGTAAGAAACATGTCTTCTTCTTCTTGTGGCACTCCTATCGGAGATTGGAAATCATCAAGGCTATCCTGACCTTGTTTACAGCTGACCTAAAGAGTTCATTAGTGGTACAGCCCAACCACTGTCTCAAATTACGCAACCATGACATTCTTCTACGGCCTGGATTCCGATTTCCTTATATTTTTCCTTGCATTATATTTTGAAGTAATGAGTATTTATGTCCTCTCATCAGGTGACCCAAATATTCAAGTTTTCTTCGTTTGATCGTTGACAAAATTTTTGGGTCTTTTCCTATCCTTCGCATTACTTCAAAGTTTGTAACTCTTTCAACCCAACTTATCTTCAGCTTTCGATGGTAGCACCACATCTCGAAACTTTCAATATTTTTTATATTGTTCTGCTTGAGAGTCCAGGCCTCTACACCGTATAAGAGCGTGTTAAATACGTAGCCCCTTAGCATTTTTAATCGGAGAGAGATGCTTATAGCTCTGTTGCAAAAGAATTTCCTCATCTTTATGAAAGTGGCCCTGGCAATTTCGATACGTCTTTTTATTTCATTGTTTTGGTCTCCAGTTTCGTTTATTGATGTACCCAAGTATTTGTAACTTGATACTTTTTCTATTTAACTGCCGTTTATACTAATATGTGCTGGTTGTGTCATGTTCTGCCGGGAAAAATTGGCTATAAGTAGCGTACAATAAAAAACAATGGAAAGGAAGACTTGAAGAAGCTTATGTTCAGATGTGGACGTGAATGGCTAGACGAAGAAGAAGAAGTGTCATGTTCTTACTGAAGACCATATACTTAGTTTTTTTTATGTTGATACTTATGCCATAATTGTTGTAGGCAATATTTATATTTGTAAGTAGGTAATCGTTGTAATTCTTCTACTGTTCTTGCGACTAGTACAGTGTCGTCTGCGTATCGAATATTATTTACAACCTCTCCATTGATTACGATTCCTTCGTTTGCTTGCAAAAGGGTTTCCTGGCAGATGCTTTCACTATAAACATTAAATAGCAGCAGTGACAAAATGCATCCCTATCGAAACATGTAATAATTACAGTACAGTAATATTATGTATTTATTACAGGGTCCTTTAATAAAGAACAAAATACTTTATGTCTAAAAGAGAGTTATTGCTAACATGTTAAAGAAATCTTTTATTTTGACAAATGACATTAAATATTTTTGTATAATATTAAACTAACCTACAAATGCCTATAAGATCCTAGTTGTTACTTATATACCTAATCATAGATTAAAACGTAAAATAAGATCATTGAAAGGAGTAAAATGTTAAATTTAATTAAATTGTTATTTTATTTTAAGAATACTATAATCCATAAAAAGCCTCTTACAGCAGTGGCGGCTTGTATCACTTTAAGAAGGTAGTACCAGAACTCAGGCAACTGCCTAAATTTTTAGTGACGGCTTTATGATATTGTCAAAAAAGGTATAAAATAGAAATTAAAAAAAATAGGAGCAAATACTTTGATCTTTGATATATCTACTATTTTTGGGGTGCCAAAAATTGACCAACATTTATCAAAAGAGTTCCGTAAATTAATTAACGATAAAAAAAACTCAACTTACCACCAGTATTTACTGCTGATGTACTTGAAGTTTGTTTTTACGATTTAGTCTCTAAAGTCCATTTACAAAATTATAAAAATAACACTATTCTAGTATTTACACACGCACAAAGTTGTTCAATATCACTTTTAAAGTTTTTGATATGATGTCCATTCTTCTTTCTTTTTTGGTTGGAAAGCTTTCAATCACTTTATTATTAAAATTATCAATGCCATTTACAAAATGCTTTTCTGAAGCTAGCATACCTAAAGCACTAAGTCGTTCTTCCTTCATGGTATTTCTAAGAAATGTTTTAATTCGTTTGACCATCGAAAAACAACGTTCTGCTTCAGATGTTGACATAAGAAATGTAATTAATATACTTATAAGTTTAATACTTTATTCAAATGTTCATTTTAAACCTTCACGTTTAATAAAACTGATAGCGGAACAGCTCTAGAGGTAGTACTTAATCCGTCTCGCTGATACAGTACCTGTCCCTCAGTTTTGTTTAAAAATAAAAATTTTCTGCATGTTCCATTAAGAAATGATTCGGGGAACTGATGCTTATGAGCAGAAAACTTTTCTGAAACAAATAAATTAGAAGCAACTAAATGCCCGGAGAAGGGAAACCTTGTTTTTATTTGTAACACATCGCATCGCATATCTCTAAGGCTTTCCGTTTTCTGCTGGACATATCCTCTTTAATTTTCACCTTTTTTATTTATTCATCATTACCATTATCCGTTTGTCTCTGTGACGTGTTTATTTCTTCTCGAATGTTATCAATAATGATGTCCATTTGCTCCCTTATACCTTGAATTGCTGCTTCACAATTCTGCAAATCTTGATAAAAAATAATTTCAACGTGGGGCATTATTTTATTTAAAATACATAACCAAAATACAAAATGTTTATCCTGGAGCTATAATTTGTAACCATTTGCCTGATAAATGGATGACAAATCCCGTGAAGTACTTTGCGTAATGTCCATAACTGCAATGAGGCCTTTTTTATTTTTATGAACAGTATGAACACCCCATAATTGAAAATTCCAACGTGTTTGGAAAGATTTTGGCAACCTGAGGTTAACCACTTAATCCAAAATTTTTGTTCTTTGAGGAGAAGTAGAAAGGAATGAGCACAAACCAGATAAATTAGAAAAAAATATCCTAGCCTGGTTATTGATAGAACACGCACTTGTTATAATTAAATTACAGAACGCTCTGGTTTTCAGTGCAGAAAACTCATCATTTACCCCTACCTTAAATTCAAAGAGGGATCTATTATTAAACGTTTGTTAATTTCGGCATTTGCCGTGAAGTTTACAAAGGTTTTTTCTTCGACAGTAGAGTCCTTTGGTGTAATTTGACACGGATTCCTAACCCACTCATAACTAAATATTAATTTGTCGTCGGCAAAACAATATCTTTTAAAATTTTTTGTCAGCATCGCCAAACGGTTTTCAATGAATACAAAAATAAACTTTTACGTGTTGTTCTTCAACCTTGTAAATTTAAATACATTCATCTACATTTGCAAACATTTCAAGTTCTTTTGCTTTAAATTTCTGCTCCACAATTCCAATTTTCTACAAAACACATTAACTTTATCATTCGTGTCCAATATATGTGTATTGGCCCCTTGAAGGTTAAAAATATTTAGTTTTTTGAATATGTCAACCAAGTTTTTCAATTTTATCAAACATAAACCATCTTGAAATATCTCGGCTTTGGGTTTATTTTCTTCTTTTAGAAAAATGGCGATTTCATGTCTACATTCAAAAACACGTTGAAAAAATTTCCCACGTGATAACATTCTTGTCTTATAATAAAATAATAATGCTGAATTTACTGCACACATGTCGTTACAAAATTCTGAAAAGGTTTTAGTTTTCAAAGGTCTCATTTTTATGTAATTAACTACTGTTACAACCGTAGTTAGCACAGTATTCAGGCCAGACGACATTTATTTGGAAACCAGAGCTTCTCTGTGGATCATATAGTATGTCCATATACACATAGGAGACTTTTGTTTTACAAGCGATTGTAGTCTTCTTCTCGTTGTTGTTTATTACTGAACTTTCAAAACTCAACTATTAAACTGTTTTAATTTAGCGATAATTTTAATTAAATCGATCATAAATTGCAAACGTGTATTAACAAACAGGTCCTTGACAAAAGTCCTTGTACGTTTCTTGATATCTATTACTAAATTTTTAATATTAACGTTATCACATACATGACTTATAAAAGAAAACCCAGGATACGTATTTACTAATAAATCGTAAAGTGGAAAAAGCTCTAATAAAATATATCTGAATCTCAATACCAAATAACAATCATGTAGTTGGACAGGAATTATTGGAGAGATGTCCATTCCCTCTCTAACTACTTTTTAACTAAAGTTAAAATGAAACAACATAGCGATACCTTAATTCGCAAACCGGCCAACTCCACGTTTCATCAAAAATAGCTTTTGGACGCAGTTGGTTCACAATTATAATTCCGCCTAATTTGCAAAAACAACAACTCCAATACAATCACTCTCGCTAGTTTCTGTGTAAATCGGTATTCGAAAACCAGCCGCCTTTGTTTTCTTCGGAACGTTGTGATTTTGACAGCTAACTCGGCTATTTTATTCGGCGTTTCAACTACGTACGGCTATCGTTCCACAATTTATGGCAGAAAAATTGTTAAAACACAACATAAGGAAAGAAAATATTGACAAATAGTTGGATAATAATACAAGGTATGAATATTTATTTATTTAGTAATTAGATATAATTGCTCACATTCCGTTTTTAAAGATTTAATATTGGCTAGGAGTTGGCTGGTTTGCTTTCTTCGTTTTTACACTAGTGATGAGAGAAATATAATGTTATATTTTGTTTTAAGCTGTCGTAACCGATTTAAAAATAATTTTTTTCTTAAAGATTTTTATGACATTAATTAAAGAGAGCAACCATTAGGAGAGAGCAGGTAAAACACGTATAAATAATCTTTTTTACATTAAAAATTATATCCTTATACCAACAATCAATCATGAATGGCACTTTTTTATCTTTATTTTTGGTACTTATTTTCTTAATTTGCTCATTCTTGTATTTATTATTGAATTTATGGTGTGGTGATGGCTTTTTTAGATGTTGAAAGCACGCACTCAAAAAATATTGCAAATGAGTACTCAAAATGAATAGGAGCGAGATTTAACTAACACTACCACAAAGTATTTATTGTCGGAAGACTCCTTTAATTTGGATAGCATGGCCAAGTATGATATCTCTCAATCTGCTTTCTCAATCTGCTTTCTCCATTTTTTTGACAATAGCGACATAGATTGTATTAACAACGAACATACTTGTATAGAAAAGGTGTTTAACAGTATGGCCAAGTATGATAGCTCAGCTTCTCAATCTGCTTTCTCTATTTTTTTGCCAATAGCGACATAGTTTGTATTAACAACGAACAGACTTGTATAGAAAAGATGTTTAACGCTGAATACTTCAACAACAGTAATATGTTTGTTAGTCAAAGTTGTGTCCATCATAATATGCAGATAGTTGATAATGTTATGCTTGAAGAGGTTTACTCACTCAATAATAAAAATTACAGTCAACCATTATTTGACGCGAACACCGAAAATACGGTTAATCCCATTGAGCAAATTACATGTAGCATTAACCAAAATGATACCTTATTAATATTGAATAGTGATTTCGACATTGATTTGCAAGAAGAAGAGCTAACGGCTCCTGCATCTATACCTAAAGTCCGAACTGCCTATCCTGAATTATTCAAAAAACTAGTTGATTACAGTGAGGAGATTATTGGTGAATACCAATGTGGCTTTAGACCAAAGAGGTCAACTATAGATCAAATAAATATGTTAAGAGGTATACATGAAAAATGTGTTGAATATAACATACCTATTTACAACTTGTATATCGATTTTAAACAGGCGTTTGATGGAGTAGATCGACAAAAGATGTTAAAGCAACTAGTTATGTTAGAGATACCCAATAAGTTGGTTAAACTTATACGAGTGACTCTGGAGGGTTTCAAAGCTTTGGTGAGAATAGATGGAGATATGACGCAGACCTTTGATATTGAAAATGGAGTTAGACAAGGTGATGCCTTATCAACAACACTTTTTAATCTAACTTAAGAAGCTGTTGTTAGAAAACTGGATATAAACGGCTGTATTAATACAAGATCAATGCAAATATGTGCATATGCGGATGATGTTGCCATAATAAGCCACAACAAAAGGGTATTAGGCGAAAAAGTTATAGAACTGAAACGAGAAGCTGCTACGTTTGGTCTATATATAAATGAAAGCAAAACAAAATATATGGAGTGCACAAAATCGAATGAACATGAGAATCTGAAGGTAGACAACCATACCCACAAATATGCCTCCACTTTTTCCTACCTAGGCTCAATAATAAATGACAACAACATCAGTCAAGAAATACAAGCACGGATTCTTAGCGGTAATAAGTGCTTTTATGCATACAAAGACTTAATGAAAAGTAAGTTACTGAATCGTGAGTCTAAGCTGAGAATCTACAACACAGTAATTAGACCAGTGGTCACATATGGATGTGAAATGTGGACCCTCTCAACCACTGATGAAAATCAACTGAGAATATTTCCCAAAATACTAAGGAAGATATTTGGACCAACCCAATGCAGCGATGGTTCGTGCAGAATTAAAATAAACCACGAGCTGGATGAACTAATGCAGAGCGCAAATATTGTCAGATTTGTAAAATCACAAAGACTAAACTGGCTTGGTCACCTAGAAAGAATCCCAGATAATCGAGCTGTAAAAGTAGTCCAGAGATGGAAGCCCCAAGGAAACAGAACAAGAGAAAGGCCCCGTAAAAGATAGATAGACGACGTAGAGAGGGATCTTAAAACCATGAATATCAGGCAGTGGCGAAGAAAAGTATCCGACAGGACAGAATGAAAGAACATTGTTAAGTAGGCCAAGACTCACAAAGGGTTGTAGCACCATTAGAAGAAGAAGAAAGAAGTTGATTACAGTGAATCTGATTCTGAATGCGATGAACCTGTTATCAAAAGAAAGAAACGGTGCCAGATAAAGAAAGACCAATGGGTTAGTCAAAGGAATAAAAAGAATAGGGAAACGGGTAAAGAATAGTGCGAAAAATTTAAAATTGATGAAAAGTGGAGAACAAATATAAAGAAACCAAAAAAATGATAAAGTCTCGATGTAATTGTAAAGGAAAAATAAATAGTGTTATTTAGTGCAATATTATGTCTGAAAATTATCGAAAAACATTATTTAGTCAATTCTGGACTTTTTCTTGGAACGAAAAACGGCTTAACATCGATAATTTAGTAAATTATTTATACAAATAGATAAAGAAATAGGAAAGATCTAGAAAAATCTAAGAGAGTAATTACTTTTACCTACCATCTAAAAACAGGCGAAGATATGATTCGAGTCTATAGAACGTTATTCCTAAACACTTTTTCCATCGGTAAATTATGTATTTGGGGTTAAAGTTTCAAACTACAGGAAAGAGTACCAGCGAACAATTAAAAACAAATATTACAAGAAATCCATTTGATAAGGAAATTCAAAATTTCCAGGACTATTTAGATGGTTTGCCCAATATGTCGTCCCATTATTGTAGAAAAAGTAGAACACAGACATATATACAATCGGACATTTCATCCAAGCAACAGCTTTACAAAATGTACACAGATTATTGTGAGTCAAAAAACAAAAAGACGTTATCTATTGCTACTGTTACAAACACTCTTACAATACGAAAAATATCTCCCTTTAAACCAAAGAAAGACTTATGCGAAATTTGTAATGGATCCACGGTGGGTCATATTGGAAAAGAAATTTATAAAGAGAAGAGCATAACTAAAAAAAAAATAAAGTAAGAATAAAGAAGGAATCTGATAAAGAAAAGAAAGAATTTGTCTTTACTGCAGATCTTCAAGCTGTAATTTTGGCGCCACGCTCCAGCGTATCATCTAATTATTATAAGACCAAACTCTGCGTTCAAAAATGGTGCATTTATGACATGACGTATAGTGATGGATATTGCTTTCTATAGAATGAGGCTGAAGGAGGATTGAATTCTGACGAATTTGCTACGATTTTGGTGAACTTTCTTATGGACAAAGTAATTGTCAAAATGGGAGAAGACATCAGGATCATAATCGTGGATACTGATGAATGTTGTTCTCAGAACTGAAACGTCACTTAAGCAACGTTCTCGTTAAGTTAGTTTTACTATACCATTTGACTATTGAACAAAACTATTTGGAAGTGGGCCTCACATAAAGAGAAGTCGACAGTATGAACGCAATGATAGAGAAAAAACTTAAAGATCAAATAATTAATGTTCCAGCTGAGTACATTACCGTTTGCAGGAAAGCGAAGAAATCAAAACGTTACACAGTTGAATATTTAAACTATTCCTACTGTAAGAATTTTAAACAGCTAAATTGTTACAACTGCATAAGACCAGGAAAACTGAAGGGAGATCCTAAGGAATGCTATTAAGTGAATTGTAATAATTATTTTTAAATATATTGGATATGTTTTTATCTCCATTTTTTAGGTTAGCGAAATTCGAGCTCTCATGTACACACCCTCTGGAAAAATATTTTATAAGCTTAGATTTTCTGAGAACTATAAATTACTTAAGCACCGGAAAAAATCCAAAATAAATACAATACCGTTTTAAGATTTGTCAAATTTGTACCCTGAACGCAGAAAAATTACATGAAATAAATACTGGATTTAGAGCAATTAAGAACTTGATGCCGAGAGATTACCATAAGTATTATGACGACCTTTCTCATGAACACTAGAAATACGTTATAAATTATAATTATAAGTATAATTCCGTTTGTTTTGGTTTAAATTAAACCTATTTTCGCAAATTTTAGGAAACACAGTGGTTAAGATTTGAATTCGGTTTCGCTACGTAGAAATCGTTTGATTTCTCTTTTTGTTTTTAGATGGCGTAGTTACGTCGGTATATAGTTATTTTAATAACTATTGTCTAGGACGGGAGAGATTTTTGTTTTGGTTCAGAGCAGTGACTATACCGTTCTGACGAGACCTAAGGAGGTCGAAATACGTATCAGCGGTTGTCGCTGCACTGTATCGAAACAAAAATCTAATACCGTCATTCTGTTTTATTATTTACTTCGTTTGAAGTACCAGAAACTGAATTCACTACGAATTTTGACCAGGATGAACGGCATGTGGAATGCAATTTTAGATTCCCTTGCCGAGTAATTTATCCAGCTGTTTGTTTCGCAAATTTTAGGAAACACAGTGGTTAAGATTTGAATTCGGTTTCGCTAGGTAGAAATCGTTTGATTTCTCTTTTTGTTTTTAGATGACGTAGTTACGTCCGTATATAGTTATTTTAATAACTATTGTCTAGGACGGGAGAGATTTTTGTTTTGGTTCAGAGCAGTGACTATACCGTTCTGACGAGACCTAAGGAGGTCGAAATACGTATCAGCGGTTGTCGCTGCACTGTATCGAAACAAAAATCTAATACCGTCATTCTGTTTTATTGATTACTTCGTTTGAAGTACCAGAAACTGAATTCACTACGAATTTTGACCAGGATGAACGGCATGTGAAATGCAATTTTATATTCCCTTGCCGAGTAATTTATCCAGCTGTTTCGCAAATTTTAGGAAACACAGTGGTTAAGATTTGAATTCGGTTTCGCTAGGTAGAAATCGTTTGATTTCTCTTTTTGTTAAACCTATTTGATAATCACTAATGGATTTTATCCAGGAATAGACTTAAACAATCTGAGATTTGCCGACGACACCATTCTGATCGCAGAAACACTTGAAGAGCTACAGACATTGGTGAATAAGATAGCAGACTACAGCGAAGAATATGGACTATCTTCGAACATAAGGAAAACTAAATTTATGGTAATATCGAAATCAACACAAAATGTCCAAAATTTATATTTACACAATGAAATTATCGATCGAGTTAGCAAATACAAATATTTAGGCACTTTTATAAATAAAGACAACGATAGCTCAGCAGAAATCAAAATAAGAATAGAAAAAGCCAGATCCATATTCACTAAAATGAAGAGAGTGTTCTGCGGAAGAGATTTGAGCGTTGAAATGAAACTTCGCCTGATGAGATGTTACGTACTTTCTGTGCTGTTCTACGGAATGGAGTCATGGACGTTGAAAAAGATTGATACCAAAAAATTAGAGGCATTTGAACTGTGGATGTATCGCAGAATCCTGAGAATATCATGGACCGAGAGAGTCACAAATGTCGAGGTCTTGAGAAGAATGAATAAAGAAAAGGAAGTCATATTTACGATCAAAAAACGAAAACTGCAATACTTGGGACACATTACAAGAGGCGAAAGATATGAACTGCTTCGAATAATTATGCAAGGGAAAATAGCAGGAAAAAGGTCCATAGGAAGAAGACGAAACTCCTGGCTAAAGAATCTACGGGAATGGTATAGCTGTAGCAGCAACGAATTGTTTCGGTCAGCAGTTTCGAAAATACGTATAGCCCTGATGATCGCCAACCTTCGGAACGAAGATGGCACTTGAAGAAGAAGAATGGATTTTTATTTCAATTAATCTCTGGTGCACACCAGCTAACTCCAACAGTACGTATTTTTTCTGTACAAGAAAATTGGATAACTGCTTAAAATACCCCAGTGTTGTAAGGATCATTGTATAAACGATTATGTATTGGCAAACATAATAAGTAATGATATTACATATATATATATATATATATACATATATATATATATATATATATATATATATATATATATATATATATATATATATATATATATATTAGGGATTCTACAGTATTCACTGCCTTCCCTCGCTCAACCGTTTCCATCTCTCTCTGTTGTTCCATTCTCCATCGTTTAGTCCTCTCTTACTCATGGCGTCGTCTACTTCGTTCCTCCAGGATTTTCGGGGTCGTCCTCTTTTCCTCCTTCCTATGGGGCTCCATTCGGTTACTCTTTTTATCCATCTGCTGTCGCTAGCTCTTCTTACATGTCCATACCACTTTAGTCTTTTTTGTTCTATATATGTTATAATGTCTGTTTCTATTGATGTTCTTTGCTTTATTTCGTCATTACTTCTCCTATCCATTCTTGTTACTCTGCAGCATCTTCGCAGGCATTCCATCTCTGTTGCTATTATCTTACTGCTGTTTTTCTTGTTTATGATCCAATTTTCGGCCCCATATGTCATAATACTTCGCACTAATGTTTTATAAATCTGCGTTTTTGTCTTCATATTTAGGTGTCTATCCCACCATACTGAGTTAAGTTGTCGGATTGCTGTTCTTGTTTGTCCTAATCTTTGTGTAATTTCTTCCTCTGTTGTTGCCTTTTTCGTGATTATGAACCACAGGTATTTGAATTTATCCTTTCCTTTGATTGTTACGTTGTCATCAATCTGTAGATCTTCTATGTCTTCTTCACTTGTAGATAGGTACTCTGTTTTCGCGAGGTTAATATCTAGGCCAGCCTTGATATTATATACCAACTGGATTGTAATCTTTGTCGTCAGTAGCTTATAAAAAATATAATGTTTTATGTATCTCCTGAAAAATTTGATCAACTCGAGTTGGCCTGTTTGCGAATTGAAGTATCGATACGTAAATATGGTTCGGATATCTTCAACGTAGAAAAAGAAGTAGAAGATAATATTTAGATAGAATAAAATAGCATAGAACTGTAACGAATTCGTACGTTTATGTGAAACTTCAAAATGCATAATAATGAATAATAAGGAAAATTTTTAATTGTTTTTTTTAATAACTGTGACAATAAAACTAAAATATTGTAATTTTTTATCCTATACCAACAATTTTATTGATTTTACTCTTTAGTTGCTTTAACCGAGATCTATTCTACTCGCCGGACATTGCAAGTTATAAAATAAATTATTGGGTCCCCTTTCTATCTATTACTCATATATACCGTCCTGTTCCTACGGAGATTTCTATGACATGACAAACAACTAGAGCTACCTTAGGGATGATTTCCTAACAAAAGCTTCTTTTTTCGCAGAATTTATTGCGGATACAACTTTGTGACATGATATAAATGATTTCAGAGGCTCGGCAAATTAACTTTAACGATGAGTTCTTTCGGTATCTTGTTACAATTTTAAAAAGTGCCCATAGGGAAGCTTTTAGTATTCTCGATCGGTATGTGTGAAAGAAAAAAATTGTTAAACTAGATTATACTATGAAAGATTATTTATTTTATATATGTTATTAAAATAAACTTATTTTAGCGTAATATTGTGGCTTATTCCCAATAAAAATAGTAAGTTGTAATAATATGCCACAATAAAATAGCTTTAAAACAATATTAATAGTTTATATGAGTGTAATTGACTATTAAAAGCTGAAAAAGAAGTTTAGGTTTTTGCAATTATTTAAACAAATCATTAACCGATTTTATTTAGTATATTATTATGAAGGTACCCATTTTAAAGTATTCCAATAGTAAAATTAGTTTTAAATGCTCACTGAAAGTTATCAATGACCCACAAGACAACAATTGAATCCATTTTGAAATGGCTTACAGTTTATACATAATTATAACTATTTTACAGTACAAAATCATGTCACGATTACAATAAATGTTTGATAATTTTAGTCCAATTCTTTTGGGATATTTATTATTTTCGTCTCAGGTATAGTAAAACCAGAATGCGAATAGACGTAGAAATACTGTGCACACTAGCAGATTTCAAATTACAGCACAGAGCGCTTAGTTTGTTGAGATCCGTTAAGTACTTAATGTGAATAATTTGACTGTAGAAACGATGATAAGTTTTTTTTTGTTGAGTCTCCCTAAATAAATACCTTAAAGGTACATATCTAGGAAGACTCAGAGCCTCTCTAATCATGAAGTTTTTTATGGTCTGCATATTTTTCCGCTTTGACTTGCACGTGTAACTCCATGCCACTGAGGGTTGGCAGAATTATAGCAGTTGCCATTCTGATCTTTGTTTTGAAACTTAGTCTACTTTTTCGTCATATTAATGACGAAATCAGACTCCTAATAAGCTTGGCTTTAACTACCTGCTAGGTGAATGACAATTTTTTGTCTAATGTATTAGATCTAAGGTATTTAAACCTCGGAAATACATTAGAGCTGCCTCCTTCAATATGAGTATTGAACAAGGTTAGTATCCTATTAGGTTGTCCTTTTTTTATTTTGGTACATGCTAGCCTATGTTTTCTCTGGATTGACCGCGATTTTCCACTTTACACGACAGGATTGCATACGGTTAAGTACTGTTTTGTAAGATTCTCGTTGACAGGTCGGAATCTCTGCGACTAGCTGCTATTGCAGTGCCGTTAGCATATAAGCTCAGTATTATTCTGGGTTCTGTTGGGATATCCACCTTGAAAATTGTATACAGGTACGGCGATAACACCGTTCACTGCAGTACTCTGGCCTCTATGGTTCCGACCTCGAACAGAGTTGACCCTATCTAAACTCTGAACCTTTTGTTGGTCAGGTACGCCGGAAGTAGATGTCATCGCTTTGCTATACCCAAATTCGCTCATTTTATAGAGAAAGCCTTCATGCCAGACTTTTTCAAAGGATTTGCTGACATCTTAAAAGACGGCTGCTGTATACGTCTTCTCGTTGAACACTCTAGAGATATATTCTGCTAGTTTTCGTACCTGCAGTTCATGTGAGTGTTCACTTCTCTAAATGCGCTTCAGATCTTGGACACCTCTTTTAGCCTGGCTAAGATAACTCGCTGTGCAATTTTGCTTATTACTGGTAGAAAGCTAAGTTGGCCGGTAGTTTTTGGCCACTAGTAGTAGAAGAATAGTGCTTCCTATGATCAATGAAAAAAAAATTACAGTTTTGAAACCAGTGCGTCTAAATACCCATAAAATCAATACAAATTTTTTTTCAAATTGTTCCCCAGTGTATTTATTATTAGTATACAGATTTAGCCCAGGGAAAATTCACTCATCCTAGATACCTACCGTATCAAAAGGATTAATCTCTGGTGGGGCTCTTTCCGTGTTACCGAACCCTAGGTGACTTGGTATGCTGAAGTATCTCCCAAAAATTTTCGCATGCCTCTGGTCGTCGAGAGCAGTACAGCTTTTTGTATGGTCTTATAGAGATGTTCAATCAGACCCAGCTTTTTTATGTTTTCTAGGAGGTTCTTCGGAACTTTTAGGAACTCTTATTATTATTATCCAGATTTAGCCTTACGGCTTACACTCCCTTTAAGGGGAAAATTCACTCATCCCAGATATCTACGGTATAAAAAGGATTAAGCTCTAGGACTTTTTCCGTGTTATCGAGACGTAGGTGATTTGGTATGCTGAAGTATCTCCAAAAATTTTCGTACACATCTGGACGTTGAGAGTAGTACAATTTTCTGCGTGGTCTTGTAGAGATGTTCATTCAGACCTAGCTTTTTTATGTTTTCTAGGAGGTTCTTCGGAGTGACTCCAGTAGTAGAGAAAATAATAGGTATTGTCTGGGTACTTTCCATTCTCCACTGTCGTCGTATTTGAATTTCCAGGTTTCTGTACTTGGAGATTTTTTCGTTCTATTTAACACGAAGATTATTGTTGTTAGGTATCGCCACATCAATCAGTTTTGTTTGCCTCTTTAGTTTATTAACTAGTATTAGATCTGGTCTATTATTTGCCACTGTTTGGTCTGTGGGCACAGTGCGGCCCCAGTATAGCTTGTAGTTGTTATTCTCAAGTGTACTCTCAGGAAGGTCTTGATAATATGGGAGATGGTTTGTTTGGAAAAGTTCCAGTCTGATGGCTCTGTCTTGATGAAAGATCTTTCTTACTGAGTCATGCTGTTCCTTATATTCAGTTGAATCAAATGCCTGGCAGACCCTGATCAGATGTTTCTTTGGCTTGACATCTATATCGGCATTTGTCATTTTGGACCTGAGAATCTTTGACGATATATTTCAGGTAATTTTTGGTTAGTACAACCTGATCCTAAATGGCGAGTAATGATCCTTTTGTTTTAGGGAACATCTTTCCTGATGTCAACCAATAGTTCGACATTATATTGTCGATATGGTCTTGACTGACCTCATTGGGATGTCGCCCGTGCAGAGGTTTACCATCCAGGTGTGCATTTTTTCGTCCTTAGTAAAACGGTTTATGCTCATATCTGGTTCTCTCAGTTTGATCGGTTTTGTATCATCTACTGCCCAAATCGCGCGATGTAGAGTAGATGTCTCAGTCTGCATCTGAACATAAATTCTTATTGCTATTATTATTATGTTCCTAGCAACTTTCACAGCTCATTTGGAAACACGCTGGCGTATGTTTTTTTATATCAGAACACAGAAGAAGCAGTTTTTGTACTTTGTAAGCTTCTATTTGAGGTAATTTAAAAGCTTTCTCTAAAAGAAAGGTACTGAGTCGAATACTAGGCCATATAAATGAGAACAACAGATGGCGAATCAGATAAAATTAGGAAATAGACAGGCTGTTATGACGTTATTTCTGTATGCTCTACGTCTTCAGATATTCGGGAAGATACAAACTCAAACACGGAAAGCCAGCAAATGTGTCCTGCTATTTTCACTATTCTAGTGTAATGCTGCAAAATGCGCCACCTAGTTTTGGTAGCCTTAAACGAAAACGACTATTGTTTTCTGTCTTTTTAAGCTGTACGAAATGTGTAAAAGATTTAGAAATTTCATCAAGAAATTGCTAAACCCCAACTGGGACGAAAGTAAATTTTTTAAATTGGTTTCTCTGTTGAAAATAGAATGTTTTATTTTACCATGATCTTGATCTTCAAAATAGTAAATGACTTATTACTCGAATATTTTTAAGAATTTATTTCTTCTACCTAAAATATTCTTTCTTAAAATACCAGATTTTAAGATGACATATATACAAGCACTATGTATAAAAATATGATGAATTCTTTTTTTTTGAAAGGTTCCTTAAGTTCAATCAGTTACCTGCATCTATAAAAAAATGTACTACTGTCAATAATTTTAAAACGTTTTTATGAATTGCTTCATTTCGTTTTCGGTAATATTGGCAGGTTTGTTTATGTTATCCTGCAGAGCTTTTATATTTGATTGGTCAACAATCATGGATATTAATTCTTTTGAAAACAAAAACAAGAAAAAATCTGCAGGAGTTTCTAACTCAAGGATACATTCTGGTAGCTCTACAACGCCTTTAAATGCCTAATCACTTTTATTAAAATCCTTTAAATGGCCTAATTCCCATAAAAATTTTTAAGGTTTCATTTTTTTTTGTTGACAATTCTATTTATACCAGAGCAAATAGTCTTATTTTCATCCAAAGTCCTTTGTTTATTGCTATCACTATTATTAGACTGGGACTGACGACATCGAGGAATATATTTATTATCGGAAACTTAACCTAATTCGTCTTCACTTAGTTCTCCAATAAAAGGAATATACTCATTATCTAAATCCGAACCTAAATCGTCTTCACTTAGTTCACATCACCAAAAAAACAGTTAACGTATTTAGATGAACCATAAAACTTCCCAGGATTTATTCTGAAAACAAAAACCAAATAATAATTTTTCTAAAAACGTTATAACTAAAATAAGATTGAATGCATTCGAAACCATTTATGGATTTTATGGATTTATATCAATATATGGTTTGATAATAAATGACATCATAAAGCTAAATGTGAAATTCGATGTAGAAAAATATTTATACAATAAAAAAAAATACTTACTTTCTGGAAAAATTTTTTTCCAACAAATAAATTCACTATTTCGATAAAAAATATTGCTTCAAATTGGAGTCATACATAAGGTACCTTTCATTGACTACACGTGTACAAACGAATGTCTGGAATCTGGAATAAGGAATACGATCTTTCTCTTGACTGGTAGGCAACCAAACATACAGATTCGTAATAGCTATGATGTAGTCAGAATTTTCGATGTGTGGTGGATATTATACATACTACAACACTTTAAAATTTTTAATCCATAAAAGGTTTCGTATGCGGTAGAGGGTTAAATACAAGAGTTCAAGGGAAGAGAGATATTGGAAAAAAGCGATGGGAGAATAATGTGAGGATGCAAGAAATCTCCTTGACAGTCGATCGTGAAGCTACAGATAGTAACAAATGGATAGGCTTGCTGAGGAAATGCAGGGCTATATTAGGTTGTAGAGCCCTAGGATGGATGGAATTTAAATACATTGTTTATTGTTAATCTTCTAAGCAATCACAATTATTCACCTTTTTTAGATATAGTCATAAAATGACTTTTTTCACCAGTGACTTCTTGTTTGTTTATATATGGATTAATAAAGTCAGAAAATAGCTTGTCACTTTCATATTTTAATAATTCTTCATTAATTTCTCCTGGCCTCGATGCTCTATTTTTTTTTAGAAAACTCACGAATCGGATGTTTCAGTGAAATATGTCAATTTAAAACTAATATATTCAATGAAAATTAACAATCCACGCTTTGTAGTTTCGCTAACCTATAGTAAAATCTTAAAATGCATAAAATTGTTCGTAAAAATTTAGAGTTCCAATAAAACTGTGTATAATATAACTTCTTTTATATTTAAAAATTACACTTGTCTTTTTGTATGTATAATAGTTAGTCGCTCATTTCTGAATGGTGAAACCATTTGCTACGGATAAAAACGTTTATTTAAATTAGTAAACAAAAAACAATCCACCAATCTGCTAATATTTGCCTTGTTGGAAATACTTTAAAAATAAGACGATTACGTACTACTTTTCAAACTTTGAATTGCAGAATAATTATGCACTTTCTTATATTTACTTTAAAACTTTATAAACGGGTCTGGAATTCTGGATAATTATTTTTGGATCATTTATTTGTAATTTGAAAAATGGTTAAAAGTTTTATAACGTCAAAAGAGTTCTTTCATGAATCACACTAAAATTAGGAAAAAAACTTTGAGGCAAGTTATTTAAGTAATGATAGAAACTAGAGAAGCTAATACAAAACCAATAGTATATAGAAGTTTATTAAAGCGATCAAAAGTCGTATTTTAAAAGTCATTCAAGAAATATGTATTGAAAATGAAAGAGAAAAGTAAGGAGAAAATGCTAATATTACCGAGTTCAAAGCTTCATAAAAGTTAAACAAAGTGACTGTTAAATTGAAAATAAAAAACGTGACAAGATACATACATACATACAATTACTTACAACCTTATTTATTTTCCTCATATAAAATACAATAATTTTTTTTAAATAAATGATTAGTGCAAAACGTATTGCTACATGTTGAGTACTTTAAACATTTTTTTGTCAATATTTCTAGGACGTTCATGGCATCTTCGTCTTTTTGGTGAGCGTGGAAGTCCGACAGACTGTTCCTTAGAAATTTTCAGCAGCTCTTTATTGTTTTAATGGATTTTACACCAAATACAGCAAGGTCTCGTCTTATGCGGTGGATACGTTTCACAGAAAAGCCCACATAAAAAAAATTGCATAAAAAAAGACATTACTTGCCTTGAAAAAGTAGGGAAATGTCCCGTAGCATTCTAAAATTACATAAAACCAAGACAAATACAAGAGAAACAGAGAAATATTTAGAAATGTGGTCGCCAACCTCCATTAATGGGGACGGCATAGGAAGAAGAAGAAGAAGACAAAAACAAAAAAGTTTCCAGAAATTAAAAAAAAATAAGTTGCGTGATAAATTACTTGTAATATCTGAAAGAAATTCATACAAAAACCTTAAAAAATAACTGGTCCATACTTCTATTCGTTTTTGTAACTATTTATATCATGTCGATAAACAGGAAAACAGGGGAACCCACTTATTTTACTAGTGTTGTTGTTAAAAGTAAACTAATTATTTATGAACTTCGTCTGCAGGTGGATGTTTTTTAAAGTTGTCTCGTTCTAAAACGTGTTTAAAATAGCTTAATTCTTCAATACTCTTCCAGTTTAAATCATAATGGTTTTCTGCCAGTTTTGTAACATCAACTACTATTTCTTGTTTTACTTGTAAAGTATATTTTGGTATTATTTTAGGACAAAACTATTTCATATTTCTATTCGTTTTTGTGACTATTTATATTTGTTCATATCGTGTCGATAAACAGAAAAACAAGGGGGTTGGTAACCTTGAGCTTGAATCGCTTGGATTATGTTTTGAAGGTAATGATCACCTAATTATAGAAAACAAATATATTTTGAGATTCTGAATCAGCTGATTTTACTGACAACCTGTTTACCAACTTTTAAAAAGCCATCAATTTAAACTAAACACTACGAAATTCTGCCCCTCACATATAGGCAACACAAATTACAGGTTGTTTATTTATTTTATGGTGTGTCCGTATTTTATACACAAGTTATTGTAATTACTACATAGCACCTATATTTCTCAAGAGATAACTCAATGAATAATTGAGAAATAACTGATTTTTTTACTTCCAAACCTAACTAAAAGAGACGAAAGAGTGAAAGTTCACCACAATTAAGTAATATGGAAATGGATAGTATTAGTATAAATAAGGAGGAACTAAAATCAATTATTAAAAAACTTCTGTACAAAACGTTAAATCCAGTTAACAAGAAACTGGAAAATGTATCGACTAAGGATGATGTAAACAGACTGAGTCAGGACATCCAGTCATTGAGAGTAGAGAACCATCAATTAACATTAAAAGTTCAGATGTTAGAAGCTAAAGTATCTGGGATATCTGATGAATTAGAAGAGTTGAAAAGGAGGGATACAGTTAGGGGAAGAATGCTAAACGATCAAGAAGGAAGACAAAGGAGGAATAACCTTATTTTTAGAGGCGTCCACAAGGGAGAATTTAAGCTTTTTATGGCAAAGGAGGAGTGTAAACAAAGCCAGCAATGGTTTGATAGTGAGTGCCCAAGAAAGAGGAAGCAAGTAATGTCATATCTCAGAGTATCTAGAAAAATTAGCTCGACTTATACAACGAACATATACAGGAACGTTAAACAGGAATACAAGCACCTTTGTGACTTTAAAAAGGAAGAATTTTATAAGAATGCTACATTGAGTTTAGGAAATAAAAAAAATTCAAAAGAATTTTGGAAGGCTGTTGGACTGTATTAGTTTGGAAGTTCGACCATTGGGGAATGTGTTAACATAAACAGTTTACTGCAACATTTTGCAAGACATTTGAATACGGAGATAACTGCGAATCCTGTGTTATATGCAGAACCATTTATCCTCCGTGAACATTTAGACCGGCCGTTTAGTATGGAAGATCTTTAAATAGCATTGGATTCGGTAAAACCAAATAAAGCATCAGTAGTGGATATAATTACTGCTGAGTTCTACAAGTTTCTGCCAGAAAACGGAAAAGTGCACGTACTTGGGTATGCTAAACCAGACTTTCCTCAGGGTTTTTATGATGCAATAATTTTTCCTCTTTCTAAGAAAGGAAACATAGAAAGTGCAGAAAGTTATCGAGGTATTAGCTTCTTAAATGCAATAACCAAACTCATTGCGGCATTGACTTTAACCAGGCTTACTTCGTGGGTACAAAATATAACATTTTAAATGAGTTTCAAGCAAGGTATAGAACCGGCTATTCGACTATACACAACATTTTTAATCTTACGAGTATAGTAAAAATCCAACATGCACGGGGAGTAAAAAATGTTTATACATTTTTTGTGAACTTCGCTGACTAACAGGTTGATTCGACTTCTATAATTACTATTACGCCAGCTCTTGTAGCTTATTCCTGGCGAAATCGTGGACCTCAAGCAGTCGATCCTTTTGGCCGCTGACATACTCGGGGAGTATCTCTTGGTCCTCATCTTTATTCGGTAGATTGCTATGTAGGAGATCGTTGGGAAGCTTCATCTTTCGACCAGTTCATAACATTGCTGGATATCCATTTGCTTCACATTGGGAGCTCCGGTAAGCTAGCAGAAACAGAGGCACCAGTTTGTCCCAGTCTCTCTGATTTTCATGTGCAAACAGAAACAGGTAGTTGTTGATGGTCCGTTTATGTCATTCTGCCGTGAAATCGGACTGTAGATAAAGCGGTGTCGTTTTGGTCTTCTTAATTGAAGGCAAAGCCATCATGGTCTACCAAACTTTCGATTCAAAGTTGCGCCCCTAGTCAGAACGAAGCAAAAGTTGAACTCAATATCGGGAAACGACATTGTACAGAACGGCCTTACTAACTGTGATTGGGTAGGGCAACTACTTCTGGCCATTTCGAAAAATAGTCTATAGTAACTATCAAATTTAATACTTGTTTCCTGATGTTACTGGAAACAGTCCCATAATGACAACGGCATTCCCATGGAATTGTTTGCACCATTCCTCTACATCTGGCTGACAGTTAATCCAATATTACCTATTGATCTCAAATTGTCTCACGGAGCGGATAATATGAAGTTTTACAAACACGACCTTAACACATAACCTTGGGAAAATAACTTGGAACACTGTTCTTGTTCCATATAAACTCTCCCATTTACCCACTAAGCCAGTAGCCCTTTACTGCTTGCCCATATTTGGCAATCTCCAGCCACTATGGCCTAGCTCTGCTATGTAGCCACATACGGACTATCTTTAGATCTGAATATTTTTTCTACTCACAGTCTAGCTTTAGATCTGGATCTTTCATCAGCTTAATGACTAGCTTCACATCTGGATCTTGCTTCTGCTCAGCCTGGAGGTTCTCCTTCGTTA
Source organism: Diabrotica undecimpunctata (assembly GCF_040954645.1). NCBI lineage: Eukaryota > Metazoa > Arthropoda > Insecta > Coleoptera > Chrysomelidae > Diabrotica > Diabrotica undecimpunctata. The sequence goes on from NC_092812.1 coordinate 59,932,684, forward strand.
AAGCTTGTTCATTACTTCCGCCCTCTATGACTTTTAACTATCGAATCAGACCCCTTCGTTCTTCTTGGCGCTCGCAGAACCGGCAGTTGCACTCCTAGCATGGTTTTTGCGAGAGACCCTAGGCATTTTCATGACTTCTTTCTGCTTGTTGACTGAATTACTGTTACACTAGAGTGTAGTGACTCATAACCATATTATTCTGGAAAACAGTTATCTTTAGATGAGTCGATGGTTCTCTTGCGTAGCCAGTTTTTCGGCCATATACAAAAACAACAAACATTTCTAAGAAAAAGGCCACAAATCTACATGAATAATTTTTATAATAGTTATCAACTAACAGAAAAATTATTATAGGATGGTACAGATTATCCTAGAACTTATATTAAGAAAAGAACGAAAAATGGCAACAAGGACTAGTATTAAAAACTGAAAAAAGGCGAAACAATAACTTGGCATTCTGACAAAAATGTAATGACAGGAAAAGGTGTCCCTCCCTTTTCCTGAGACACAAAAAATATAATTGAACATTTATTGAAAGCGTCATACTTCTTTCTTCTGTCCATATAACCAATCTATGCATTAAGTAAGTGCCAGTCATAGCAAAGTGGTTAGGTAAGTCGTTAACATTAAAACCTAAGCCAGAAATTTACAAGAATTTAAGATGTACAATATAAAAATTAGCTGTAGTACCAGGAGTTAAGCGGATTCCGAAAAAAACACGCAGAATATTCTCAAAATTCAAATGCATAATTTATAAGTATTTTGATGGAGTATGTATATATCGTCTGCATATTGAGTAAAACTTATTTATGCGAAAAATATGTGTTACGTGCTTCTTTACATAATTTTCCTCTTAACAAGCTTCTAAAATTAGTTTTTCTACTAATGAATCGTTCAAAAAAGTTTTTTTGTTATTTTCTTATTTTGGTACATATTATTCTTGTTTTTAATAAAAGCATAGTAATATAAATAAATGACTATTTTATAATTCAAGGCTCGTAGAAATAAAACCTAGAGTAAACTCTAATTTTTATATACTGCAACTTGTGCATTTATTTAATTCATTAAACAGATTACTTTAAAAAAACATGTGCGGATTCATCATGCATAATGTAAAGCACTGCACATAAATTTGAATGTTTACGTTTTGTTCCCACAGGAAAATGAAAAGTATGAACGCGTTTATTTGGAAGTTTAAAATTAAATTTTATTTTAATGTAACGCAATATTTTAGTAAACAGCTTGTTTACTTGTAAAGTTATTAAAACAATATTGATCTAATTTAATATCACTGTATTCTCCCCTAGCCTCATTTTTACTCAATTTTTGAAGTTATACTTCTATACGCGCGCTCCACGTTGGAAATTTGTACGGGAGTGAATCGGTGAAATCATTACATATGTAAGATATTGAGTACGAGAGAGACAGAAGATATATTTTCTCTCTCTTCCTCTCTCGAGAATAAAAATGTTCCTTTTGTATATATATAATATTATATATATATATATATATATATATATATATATATATATAATATATAATATTATATATATATATATATATATATATATATATATATATATATATATAAACTAAGGTACACTCGAAGAGTGGTGGGTTTTTCGGTCAAAGTGGAGAAATAAAAGACAAAGAAGGTGGCTACTTCATCTATTTATTGAAGACGTTTCGCTTTCTGCTCAGAAAGCATCATCAGTTCATCTAAAAAGAACAATATGAAACCAAACATCCATAGAGAACCTACAATAAAAGTGTGTTACCTTACAAAGACATGTAGCAGTCAATGATGTTAAAAATATGAAAAAGCTTACGAAACTGGACATTTAGAGTAAAGTTGTATAAATCAATTAATTAAAACTTGGTATAGTTTGCAATTTAACAAAATTAGCACAGCAAAAGAACATGTGATAAACATACATGTATATAAAAAAGTTATTATAAAAACTTAAGTAAAAAAACATTAAGGTTTATTTTAAAGTGTAAAGAACTAGAAAGATCATGAGAAAGCACTTCCAACAATTTATTTAATCAATTAAATTTTAAATTTAACTTTAGGTAACATTATAAGTTATTTAAATTAATTTAGTATAAAGATAAAATGAAGTTACCAGTCTTAAGCTTACTGAGTCTCGCCGATAAATGAATTTACAGGTTTAACACCCACGCAAACAACGTGAATAGAGATGGCCTTGAGGTCAAAATGACAAGAACAGCAAGGCAAAATACCAACCTCTATATAATAGGGCGGTATATTCAAAGAATGTGTAATAATTTTGAACTTCCACAATGCTACATTTTAGTGAGTTTTGATGTGGTATCTCTTTTCACTAATTTACCTCTTTTTAGCGTTATTACCTCCTTAAGAAATCACTGGAACTCCATCCAACCTAACTGTCCTGTATCCTGGGATGTATTTTCAGAACTTTTACAATTAATATTTGACACTAATTTTTTGGTCTTCAACGACAAATATTACCTTCAAATCTTTGGGACACCTATGGGTTCCTCAATCTCTCCCATCCTGGTTAATTATGTACTGGATGATTTAGTATCTGACCGTTTGGGTCTTTTAGATTTCCAAATCCCTTTTATTAAACGGTATGTTGATGACTTATTACTAGCCTTACCTCCAGACAAGATTCAGGCCACCTTGTCTTTATTCAATAAGTTTGATCCTCACTTACAGTTCACTGTTGAACTTGAGGACTCCACCACACATAGTATTCCCTTCTTAGACATGCGTGTCATTAGAATGGGAGATAACACCCTAACTACAAGTTGGTACAGGAAACCAATGGCCTCTAATAGGATTCTCAACTACCACTCTTGTCATCCCTTTAAATACAAATTAAAGCTTTAAGCTGCAGGCTAAATAGACTGACAGATCCGATTAATCGAAGGGAATCCCTACAATTACTTAAGAATATTCTGATTGAGAATTCCTATCCATCCTCCCTTATTAATAAATACCTTTTCGTTCAAAGCTATGGTTCTTCTTTAAATGACATACCCAATGGTGACCAACTTAGAATAATATCAAATAATTCAATTAACAACACTGTTCTGCCTAATACTGTACTTGGGAATCCAACTACCCATTACTCATCGTTACCTTATTTTCCTTAAGTTACTGAGAAACTCGTTAAACTGTACAAACATAACAACGTACCGGTTAAAATTGCAATTAAGAATGCTAAGACTGTCAGGAATTTGTTTTCTAAAACTAAAACACCTCTGTCCCTTCTGGAACAAGTTAATGTAATATATCATATACCTTGTGCTGAGTGTGACTCATGTTACATCGGTCAGACAGGGAGATCACTGAGAGGACGTCTTACGATACACCGCAGTGATATTAATTTATTTAAACATACTTGTGCTCTTGCCCAACATGCTATTAGCACTAAGCACGAAGTAAACTTTAATGAAGTTAAAATTCTTGGCACTGAAAGTAATCTCGTTAAAAGACAGTTTTTAGAAATGTGTTCAATATTAAAACATCCAAATACCCTTAATAAGAGAACCGACATTAGTAATTTGAGCCAAATTTATCATGCATTAATTTTGCAGAATTAGGCCTGATATGTTGTTTACTTAAATTTTGTCCCACAATGGGTTTTTTCTTATCACATTTTCATATAATAAATTTAAATAAAAATAAAATAAAATAAATTATTCTTTCTTAAACTTAGATTCATCAACTTACATTTTATTAACTATTTGTCAATATCACTTTTATATAATTAAGTAATTGTTCTTTTTGATGAACTTGGTTGATAAAATTTTAAACTGAAATTGATTCATAGAATCTTTTTCATTACGGTCCGAAATGATTTGAACCTTTGGACTGTGGAAGTTGTGTTAATCTTCACCTGTTGGCTGGCTAACCAGTGACGTCATATTATTATAATATATGATATTTTGATTGACTTCGCATGCTTTGTTCTTTGTTGACAAATCAATCACTGTAGGATAAATGGTGATATTAACCACCTTTTCCTTTCATTGTTTGATTTCTTAACGACAAGTTGTCAACCAAATTTATCACATATGTTGCAGTGTATTGTATTGTATTTTTATATTAATAACAAAATAAACAATGAATTTTACTGCAGAGTACGTGTAAAAAAATTTTTTTAATTCAATTCCTTTTATACATATATGAAAATAAAAATATATGTTTTCATCAAAATATTGATTCAATCCTTTATTTACTTACTATACTCCTATTACAGGTCAAATGTTTTTGACTTATTATATAATACAGCAAAAGTTTATAATTACAGCAAACGATGCACCATATACCTGTATACCTAATTCTTTTTATCTTTCTGTTCTCTCTTACCTATAGCATTACATATGTAATGATTGCGCAGATTGACTCCCATATAAATTTGTAACGACCAACGCGTATATAGAAGTATAACGTCTATCGGCACACCCGTTTTTTTTACTCAAATTATCTATTTTAGCTTCAAATATATACCCTATTCTGCTTAGGTGCAATTCTTTTGGAACTATTCACGCTTCACAGCATAGTTACCAATACCATGGTTACTCCTATGTTAACAAGTAGGGAGAGGGTTTCGAATGCAACACTTAATAAGGCCTAGAACCGAAATATTTATCCACTCTGTCTCCTCAGCTAATTCCTCCTCGTCAGTATAAAATTCCTCATTCTTAGGTTCTTTCTCTTTGGACCAGATTTCTCTCGATCTGCAAATTTTAATTGCAACCTTTCATTTAATATTTGTAAGTTATCTAACTGGAGTTGGAGCTGATTTACTCTATCCGTAGCGTAAATCTTCTCCATTTCCGTCTGTTTCCATGCCGTGTACAGCATCTGTTCATTCTGGGACCTTGCATAATTTTTCTGAAAGAGGGTACCTACTATTTTGTGGTATTAACAGTACCTCGTTAGGTGTTCGTGGACCCGCATTTTGTTGGATCATTTTAGCGAGAACCAACAATCATAGCAGTCATTAGGTGCCCTTCATTATTTGTAACCAAGCGCCCGGATTATAAACAATTTAAAAGTAATTTGGATTTATCTTACAAGTTTTTGTCACTTATCTATTTTCGACTTAATTATATTATCAAATGATAATTAGCAGACACGGAAACACACAACCTTTAAAATACGAGGTTTAATGAATACTAATCCAAAATATATGACACTATTAAATTTTCTTGTGTTATTTCTGGCCGTAGTAAAGTATGAAATCCAACTTCTGTAGCTGGCTTTTCAAGTCTATCAATAAACATCTCATTTAATACGCAACAATATATTTATACTCTAATATAATCAGAGGTAAATAAAAATATTAAAAATTCAAGCTAATCAATTAAAAAATGTTAATGGCATATCTTATCTCACCAGTGGATAATTCCTGTGTTGATATTTTCGGGTTAAAAATATTTGACATACTTCTGAGTGAGGTTGACAGACTACATAAAAGGCCCGAACCTACTTCCTGCTAATTAAACCCTTCCCATGATTTATTTATTAAGTTAACCTGTATAAAGTTAGTTGACGCTAGGGAGCAGGAAGATATTAGCCTAGTAAAATGTAAATATAAACTTCAACCACGAATTTCTTCAATTTACAACAATAAAAAAATTAATATTTTATAATAAAATATTGCACTTTTTCTTAGCGAATCAACAAAAGAGTCAAAAGAAAAATAAAAAACGTGGAATCAGAGGTACCACCAAATATAGAGGGATTCGAAATAGAAAGAGCTTTAAAACAACTAAAAAAAATAAAAAATTTCATAGATGTCTCCATAATAGCAAAATCGCTAAAGACTAAAACAAGAGTCTTAGAGAGTATCTAGTGATACTCTTAAACAAAAAAAGGGGGCAAATGTGACCTAAAGAATTATAGACCTATATCATTGCTTATTCAAGTCTAGTAACTGTTTATGAGAATTATTAATTAATGGCAACAAGTTAAACCACCTCAGATTCGCTGACGACATCGTGATTACAGCGAGCACATTCGAGGAATTACAAATTATGATAAAGGAACTCGCAGAGAGCTCCCAATACCTCGGCTTTAAAATGAATATGACACAGATAAAAACAATGAAAAACACAGATGATCCCAGTCGTATAAATATAAATGGCAGTGAGATAGAACAAGTCTATCAATATATTTACCTAGGCCAAAATCTGAAACTTGACAAAAAACCAAAGTGCGAAAATCAGTAGAAGAGCAAGATTGACATGGGCAGGATTTATAAAACTTAATTGGATACTGAATAACCGCAAAATACCTCAAAGGTTGAGGAGCCAAGCGTTCAACCAGTGGCTCCTTTCTATCATGGCATATAGAGGTCAAATATGAATTAACTAGCCACAATAGAAGGGGAAATGGAAAAAGCGATGCTCGTTATACGACTGTCAGATAAAAAGAGGAATGACTGGGTAAGATTAAAAACAAAAGGTGAGGATATCACAAAAAAATTGCCAAACTCAAATGGAGGCAAAAAATTGCCAAACACTGCTAGACAAAAAGACCAAAGTTGGAACTACAAAGGTAGACGACCAAGAGAAAGACCACAAATGAGATGTGTAGATGACAAAAAGAATAGCGCAACAAATTGGAAGTATATTACTCAGGATAAAGATCGTTGAAAGGAGTTGAGAGAGACCTATGTCCAAAAATAGACGATAGAAGGCTAAGAAGAAAACCTTTTTTCTTTATCTTTGCTATCTTAACCTGAAAGGCATGGTAAGAATTATGGATTTACAATTTTATCAAAGATCATTGGCTTTCGCGGCCAGTGGTTTTTAATGAAACATTACTTTTGGTGTTCATAGGCCGTGTTCACTAATAATATTACTTCAAAACCTGCATTATTTATAGCCTTCGGTAAAAATACTGGATCTTGGATCACCCCAAATTTAGATCCATGCTTCGAAGTCAGATATAGAACTTAAATCAGAAAGAAGTAGAACTAATTTAACTTGACAATGGCAAGTTTGATCCATTCTATTCTTTTTTGATCTCCCTTTGTTATACTCAGCATGCACCTCTTATTAATCTTTGAGTAACTTTGAGTTTCGCTATTATCTCTTTCTTCAGTGTCCAAGTTTCGCAGCCATATATCATGATTGGTAGTATACACTGACGCTTTTTTGTTCAGGTGTAGTACATCCTGAATTTGAATATTACTGCATTTTTAACAAAAGATGCTCAAACCAGTTTCATTATTCTGTTGATTTCTAGAAGTAAGGAGCTAGATTTATGTATTAATTGTCCTAGATCCTCAACTACAGTGTTGTTTACTATTCCATCTTGGACATCCACTGGCTCGTAGTATATAATTTTTGTTTTTGTCAAGATTATTTTTTCATTTTTAGGCCAATTCATTGCTAGCTGCATTTAGGACGCTTATATCTTATTGCAGTTATGTAGGATTATTAGCAATCAGAAGGATGTCGTCTGCAAATCTTAGATGGCTGAGGTATTTTTCATCAATGGACAGGCCTTTGATTTGACTGTTCATTCTGCTGAATATATTTTCTAGATTTGAAGTGAAGAAATTTGGCGACATTGCGTCTCCTTGTCAGACGCATCTGGTAGTGAGAAATTCTAGAGTACTTTCATAAATGTTTACCTTAATTTTTGCTTGAGTCTCTAGTATGGTTTGACAATGCCTTCGTTGGATAAAGCCTTTATTAGAGCTTTGGGTTATATAGAATCGAAAGCATTCCCAAAATCTATGAAGGTTATTGCTAGCGTATTTCATATTCTTTAGCTCTTCTTATTCGTTCCGGAGAAAGATGGATACGATTTATGGTACTGAATTCACTTCTGAAGTCAGCTTGCTCTCTTGGCTGTGCTGCATCCAATGCATTTGTTAATCTGTTGTTGATGATCTTTGCGAATATCTTGTATATAAATCGTAGTAGGCTTATATGTCTGTAGTTTTTGATGTACTCTTTGCTACCTTTCTGATGAATGAGAATTATGTTTGCTGTATTCCAGTGGTATGGTAAGCATCTTGATCTTAGGCAGTTTGTAGATATGTCTGATAATATTTTCCAGAATTTTTGCCAGCGTATTTAAGCAGTTCCACTGTTATACCATCTATTCCAGCTGCTTTACCGTTTTCTATTTTTGTAATTATCGATTCTACTTCTTGTGATAGGACTTCTGGTACATCTTCTTGGTTACTGATTGCTTGTTTAAGTATTTTGTATAGTTTTTTGTAAAATTTAGTCACAAGTTATATTATTTCATATCTGTCTGTAGTTCTGGTTTTTCGTTTGTTACAGCAAACGTTTGTCTTTTATTGCATTTAGTTCTAATAGCTCTTTATCTTTCCTTCTTACTTCGCTGATTACTATGATATATATATATATATATATATATATATATATATATATATATATATATATATATATATATATATATATATATATATATATATATGTTCGGAAAGATTTCCGCGGTTAGTACAATTAAACTTAGAGCTAAGATTAATATTATTATAAAAATTAATATTAAACTCACCAGTCTTCCGGGTTGAACCGCGTCGATATCCATTTTGCCGAGCAAAATGGATATCGACGCGGTTCAACCCGGAAGACTGGTGAGTTTAATATTAATTTTTATAATAATATTAATCTTAGCTCTAAGTTTAATATATATATATATATATATATATATATATATATATATATATATATATATATATCCAGATACATGTATCTATTTATCTCTTCTCTTTCGTCTTTAAGGATACAAATTATTATTTATTAAGTGATTTAGGCATAAATATTTACATAAAACTAATTCTGGTGGATTTTCTAACAATTTTCTTCCTAAGATATTAGTAACTTGTAACATTATCCGACTTATATAGCGAACAAAAGTTGCACAGGCTAGTATACAAAAGCAGTTTTGGGGTCTCTGCAGAGCTCTAATAAATTGTGGTAATTTGCCTCTTAGCAATTAGTTTTAATATGTATTGTTGTGGTGTAAATGTTGGCTGTTCATGGCAAATATTTCTGTGATTGTGGTTGTCGGAATGGGTTTAGTTTTGCTGTGCTGGCTCTGTTATTGAGAATCGTTGTATTGCAACAAATTTTGAAACATATTCTATTTATCTTTAGAGGAATTTTTACGTAATTTATCACGTAGAGTATATAAACATAATTTATTGTGTTAAAATTCATGTACTTTATTCTATTAATTCCAAAAATACCGAAGACATATTGAAATATAATTACATTGTATTGTGTATGTAAAAATTACAAAAATTCCGTGTTTAATGCAGCCGAAGAAGTTTGACAGAATGCTTATCTCAATAAACACTTTTACACAATTTATATATAGTATTTTCAAGTTTATGAAAGAAAATTCGGGACAATGGGCATACCAGTATTATATTACATTCACTACTTTTCGCAGATGATCAAGTCATTTTTGCACAAGACAGGGAGAACATGGATACATGATAATAAAATTAAAGAAAGAATATGAGCTATAGAGACTGATATGTAGATAAATATGTCTACAACCGAATACTTATGTATTGGATATGATGTTGAAGATTTTAACTTAAGTTTAGAAAAAGAGGCTATTAAAAGTTGTAAGACTTTTAAGTATTTAGGCTCAATGATAAGCCGAGATGGTGCTTTTATGAAAGATATAAAAATAAAAATAGCACGAGAAAAGCAAACGTTACACGATTTTTCATAGATACATAAGGAAAAAAAAACAACGAAGAAAATGAATGTAATCTCTTACAATATATGAAGAAATGGAAGAATAACATTGAAGTTTTGGGCCTCTAGGTCTATAATGACAATCTGTGATCTCAGAGTTTCCTAGATGTCAATTTAAAGAAACTTTTTGAAATGTTTTTAAACAATGGCTACCCAAAACATATATTAAAAAAACTTATTTTAAACACTAACTTTTACAATAGAGCTTTAATAAATAAACCACAACCAGTTTTATATAAAAAAAATACCTTTCATAAAAAATTTAACAGACCAAATTGTCCCACTTTTCAAAACATTTCCGAACATTAAATTAATTAAATACAATCCACTTCTAAATTTAAGGTTATTCTCAAAAATAAAAGTTAAAACTCCCAATTCATTAATGAGTAATATAATTTATAGAATAAATTGCAGAATGTCAAAGTTGTTATATTGGTCAAAGTCAACAGTGGCTTAAACAACGTGTCACTCAACACAAAAGTGATTGTAACATACGAAACAACTCTTGTGCCTTAGTGGACCACCACTTGAAGACAGGACATAACTTTGACTTTAATAATGTAAAAATCTTGGAACAAGTTGATAATTATAAAAATCGGCTTTTCCTTGAAATGGTACACATTAATAAAACTCCTGAATCTATCAATTATAAGACAGACACCAATCATTTAAGTAATATCTACTGCAACATACTAAACAATATATAATATGATAGATCTGAACATTTAAACACAAACTTAGTAATTCTCTAGTAACTGTACCTATAATTTTATTACATTCCTAAATATCAGTATTGCAATAACTGACTACATACCATCAATTACATTTTATAGATCAATTTATGGTGTTCCTGATTCTTTCTCAATTCTGTACTATTAATTCCATCTTTCCACTTTATAATATGGATAATAGTGTCATAGTAATTGTTTATTTTAACCTACTCACTAAAAATTGTACAATGGGAATTCACTCTATAAAATATTGCGGTTACCATAACTCCTAAATAAAATCAAACAAATATGTCATTTATTTAGATATGCTAAAAAATTTAAATTTTTATTCTTATAGTTGTAAGTAATAAAATATTCACTTTGTTTACATATAATAATTAATTATTCTAATAAATTTACAGTTTTCTCCTGAAGAAGTCACAAAATCGTGACGAAATATTGAGACTGAACAAACAAATAGAGTTTTATTTCCTGACCGATTGCTGATAGTATAAATCAATATTTAAAACAGTACGGTCGAAAAATAATTTGAAATATATATATATATATATATATATATATATTTATTTATTTATTTGTTATCTGAATATTTAATATTATTACAATACACAATGTTCTGTTTTAATTTGTAAATTATAAAGAAAATTCATACACAGTTTTCTCCACAATCATCGGTTAAACGTAAAGTTTTGTTACCTGTTTCAACCGTCACAATATTTTTTGTTTTTAGCCATTTTCTAGCTGTTCCATTAGGCTAATAAGAAAGTACAGCGGGGAGAATGGATGAAAACAAGGAAAGTAAAAAATCGTCCCTGTCAAGATGTTCGGAATGGAGTTTATAAACCACTAATCTAAATATATAATTGTTTTAGGCGTTGTCACCAACTGAACGGAAAAACACTGAGATAAAATTTTCTTGGTTTTATATATTTTTTTATTACGACTAATTTCTTTAGAGAAATATTTCGTCGCAGATACTTAGCAGATCTGTTCTTGATGTTCTTTTTAATGTACAGATTATTTATACATATTTGAATGGAGGAAACTAACTAAAAATTAGACTGGTTTATAAAAATATAAAAATCAAAAGTAATTTAAATTAAATATATATTTACCAGAAGAATGAAGCTCAATGATTTGCTACGATTTAGAAAGAACTAACCTTCAAATGTTCTAAACCTATCAAATTCGTTTTATTAGGTTATAACTAAGTATTCTAAATCACGGTAAAAAATGACCAAAAATATCAATGTAAAATACGTTTTTTTTTGGACGTTTCCTTTTCCACTCCAGAAATTGTTCTCAAAATTAAAACTAAACATATTATTGTTTGAATTTTTAATAATATAAAACATTTTTTATAATATGTGGTTCTTTAAGGATTTATTTCTTCTGTTTTCGGGTAACTTTGCAAGCAATTGCTTCATTTTCTTTATAATTTTCGTAGATTCGGATAATGGTAAGGATTTTATTTCCAATAATTTGATGTGTTCTGATCACTCGAGCTCGGATTTATAGCCAACAAAAATTGAAGAAAAAGGCGCCTATATATGGAAACACTTTTTTTTATTAAAAAAGGCAGACATCTTAACATGTAGGCAGCATATATTAAATATAAGAAATAACTAATTATTTATTATACAAAGTGAATAAACTTAATATTAACTGAACACAAATCTATTATTTCCACAACATAACATTTGTAACAGAATAAATAAATAACTAAATGAAACAATAAAACACTGAAAACTTTGTTTTCAAAACTTCCACAAAATATATATAAAACTCTTATCACTACAGCTCGTTCGGCTGATTGCCTTTCTCAAGTAACGAAACAGCTGTAGTGATAGGAGTTTAAAATAAATTTTATGTTTTAAGTGATTAAAATGTAAACAACTTACAAAACCTGCCGTTCGTTTAATCTCGTCATAGATTTGTTGTGTAAATTTATAAAAGTAAAGTAAAGGTCTAAATACTTTTTAGTGGAAAGAATCGGGACAAGTTTGGGGTACTCTCTATTCAATATAAGTGGTTAGATAAAATAATCTTTCTCCCCTATTTATTAGATGTCAAAGTTCAAGGTCCAGATTTTATTCTTTACGTTTTTATCATCAATTCTTGTCAGCCTACCGTTTTCGTCCGATCCATTATCTCTTCCGGCTTCGTAGACGTCTTAAGCCTATTAACTCTATAAAATGGAACTTTGTAGTAAAAGATACATGCTCAAATGTATAACAAGCTTAACTTGCAAAAAATTTAAATGAAGTATTACTTGACTGGATTTAACAGGCAAACCATGAAATATAGATATATTTTATGCCTTGTCACCCCTATGATTTTTTAAGAACTAAATAAAAATTCAAGCAAAATGTAAAAAAACTAAATACCACGGTAAAAGCCATTTATATGAGAAAATCTGTCAATTGTCAATAAATAGTATTCTATCTATCCGAAAATATGTATTTCATTTATTGTGACATTAATTAAAATAATCATTCTAACAATAAAACTCCGAAAACTGTTGTACTCAACACTTCCACAAAATTTATTATAATTCATTACTGCTACATCTGTTTCGACAGAGTGGCATACATTTTATAATCTTTAACTGAATAAGTTGTCGGTCAGATAGTCAAGCGGGCTAGGCGGCCGATTCTCATTTGCTTCACTGTCGAATGGTTCAGTGGATGTGCGTTCGAGCCCCAGCTCGGTGTACAGAAAAATAAAAAAGCCTAACGCAGCAGTTTAAAATTCTAGATGAATCTGCGGCTTAGACTAGAATATGCTGGTGTCTGATCGGCTTATGGTGGAGCAGTACGGCAAGAGATAAGGGCTTGCGGCTCGGTGATACTCCTCCATAGATCCCATATGTATATATATATATATATATATATATATATATAACTGAATAAGTTGAGGAAGGAAGAACTGTTTGTTTTAAGTTGACCATTTAAAATTATGTCTGTATTTTTTAATTTATTAATTTCCGTAGATTTTATTAAAGACAGCCTAAGGCCTTTATTTTGAATGTGAAGAATTTGAAATTGGCCAAAAGAATGTTTATGATCTAGAAGGTAAAGTGCGTACGTAGAATCTGTTTTTCTATTATTGAAATACCTTTTGTGTTTGGCTATTCGTTTGTTAAAAGTTTTACCAGTTTGGCCGATGTAAGTTTTTGGGAAGTCGCCATAATTAAGTTTGTAGCCGACCATAGTATGTTACATAGATTAATAGAAATTCTCGTGTCAAGAAACAGCTTCGAGATTGAATTGAATATTATTAAGCAAATAGTAGTAAACAATGGGTGAAAGTAACGAACAATAAATAAAAAAATACATTAGAAAGCCCTGAAGTTAGTATTTCGACCATCAGAGAAAAAACCCAGCACCTTCTGGTCGATTACATGTACAGCCAAGCTTTTAACAAATATAGCCAAACACATAACAAAGAAAGAAATAAAACTAGCCCTTAGAACAAATAACAACTTAGGCAATTATGTTAAGAACAACAAGAGCCAAAAAAGCACTTACTCAGTGGTGTATACAAATTTATAGCAGAAATGTCAAGAAAATTTAAGAAAAACAAGAATCCTTGACATATTATGAGTAACTTTGTTTAGCAAATTAAAGTAGAAACCGCATATCAACAATTTAACCTGTATCTATTGAAAAATAACAATACATTGTTAACAATATACAAAATTATTATTAGATCAGAGCTAAATTACACAGATATAGCTTACAATGGGTGATCAAATTATTGGAGCCACCAAGTAAAATTCAATTTTTTTTACAAAAAGGTTATATAATTGAGCTGTATAATATATTAATCGTTTGTTTCCATTTGATTATCTTGTAGCATTTTAGAAATACAATAATTAGTCTGACAACAGTGAAAACACAGCGGGAGTGGCAATACGTGACTCAGGTGCCATTGTTTATCAGTGCTGGCCAGCGTAGCTTGCAACTCGTATGCATATTATTTTGTATTCTTGGTGATTAGAGTTATAATAAATTATGAATGTGTTGCTTGTGTGAGTCCATTTCAAAAGGTAAAAGAAATAATAAATTAGACTTACTCACAATCAATTTAATTTAACTAATCAGACGACCGGTTTCGCTTTCTACAATATGCAAAGCATCTTCAGGTCACGATACAAAGTTAAATAAATGCTGAAAATAATAAACCCATATTAGGGTGTTGTCTAATAAAGATAAAATAAAGGTAGATGATATAAATTATATAAATTACAGTAATTATGCCAATATTACATGTCTGTGGTTTTTCAAAATGAATAAGATGTTTAAGCAGACAAGGTAAGACCCACAAATTGGTAAAATAGTCTATTAAACTGTAATGAATTAATAAATAAACAAATAAATAAAACATTACTTACATGCCGGTACTCTATTAATTGATGGTTGAAAGAACATGGTTCAAACTATCTTGTATTGTTGATTGGAGAACTCAAGTCAACTATTGTAATTGTTTAACAGTAAACAGGGAAGTTCTTGAGGAGACAGATTTTATCCAATGAAGTAGAGATAGGTGAAATGTAATTGTTTGTTTGATGAAAGTAATGTTCTATACCATTAAGTTCTTTAAAGTTATTTATATTTATTCTGGAGATATATTTATGAAATGTGTGTTATTTATTGAGATTTTTATTTTTGTTTTGGGAGGTGACAGTTGTAAGACAATGAATAAAAATAAATTTACTATATAAATTTAAAAATTAAAATTGAGACACTTTAAAACACACAGAAACCACACAAAAAACACTTAAAAAACGGGGGGACGAAACAGACATTAAATTTAAAAAAGGGGGAGGATTTGGAAGAACTACATCTCTTATTTTGAGACAATGATTTTTTTATGTTATATATATCAGATTTTAGAGGTAAACTTGACAAATGTAGGTTAAAGTGTGACAGCTCTTCTTCTATTTTAAATGTTGTAAGTTAAGCTGTAAGTTATCTAGTTTTTTGAAATAAGCTGATATTAATAAATGTATAAACATTTTTTAATTTTAATTTTAGATATCAAAGTTATTTGATGTGTTAATATTGGCATACTTTAACAAACTTTAAATAATTAAATTTCAATGTAACAATATAAATAATTGTAGTTGTAATACATCTTCTATGATAACTAACTCAATTAAATTCCATATTTACATATCAGAACTGGAATAAATATTTGAAAATATTTATACACACCATGACAGATAACTCACACCAACAATTATTTCAAAGAAAGTTTGTAATTTTGTTATACATTTTGATTACAAATGTACATTTTTATATTTAATTTAATTACCAAATAATCACTTAAGTTTGTTCTGTAACTTTGACTAAGCTGAGTTAGTTATCATAGAAGATGTATTACAACTACAATTATTTATATTGTTACATTGAAATTTAATTATTTAAAGTTTGTTAAAGTATGCCAATATTAACACATCAAATAACTTTGATATCAAATTAAAATTAAAAAATTTTTATACATTTATTAATATCAGCTTATTTCATAAAACTAGATAACTTACAGCTTAACTTACAGCATTTAAAATAGAAGAAGAGCTGTCACACTTTAACCTACATTTGTCAAGTTTACCTCTAAAATCTGATATATATATATATATATATATATATATATATATATATATATATATATATATATATATATATATAACATAAAAAAATCATTGTCTCAAAATAAGAGATGTAGTTCTTCCAAATCCTCCCCCTTTTTTAAATTTAATGTCTGTTTCGTCCCCCCGTTTTTTAAGTGTTTTTTGTGTGTTTTCTGTGTGTTTTAAAGTGTCTCAATTTTAATTTTTAAATTTATATAGTGAACTTTACATCCATTTGCCACATATTACAAGATACTACTACTACTAAGGATTTTCACAGTTTTCACTGTCTTCCTTCACTCAACCGTTTTCTCCAATTTTCCCTGTCATTCCAGTCTCCATCTCGCAGGGTTCTTTTCTCCATAGCCTCGTCGATTTCATCTCTGAATGACCTTCGGGGTCTTCCTCTCTTTCTTCTTCCAATCGGGCTCCATTCTGTGATTTTGTTTATCCAGCGTCCTCTGTCCGCTCTTCTGACGTGGCCGTACCAGGATAGTCTCTTCTCCTCTATATAGTCGATTATGTCTGATTGCACTCCCATTCTCCGCTTAATCTCTGCGTTTTCAATTCTGTCTCTTTTTGTAAGTCTACAGCTTCTCCTCAGGAACTCCATTTCTACTGCTCTTATTCTACCTCTATTTCTCTTGTTTATTGTCCAGTTTTCGGACCCATATGTCAGGATACTTCTTGCCAGGGTGTTATATATTCTCTTTTTTGTCTTTATCGTAATGTTCTTATCCCACAACACTGAGTTTAGTTGTCTTATACAGTTTCTTGTTTGTCTCAGTCTGTTGTTTATATCTTCTTCTGTTGTTCCCTGGTTCGATATTATGGTTCCTAAATACTTGAATTTATCTGTTCCATTTATTTGTCTTCCCTCGTCTATCTCTAGGTTTCTCATATCCTTGTTTTCTGTTGTTAGGTATTCGGTTTTTTCTAAGTTTATTTCCATTCCGTTGTTTTTATATTCTTCTTCTAGTTTTCTGAGCATAAAGCTGAGATCTTCTTCATCTTGTGCGATGACTACTTGATCGTCGGCAAAACTTAAGGTGTATAGGTATTCGTCTCTTACTGGTATGCCCATTCCTTCGCACTTTCTCCTCCATGGTTTGAGTGTCTTTTCCAAGAATATTTTAAACAGAGTAGGGGACGTAGCACAGCCTTGTAGAAGTCCTTTTGTCGTCTTAAATGGATTGTAGGCTTTATTTCCACATTTAATAGCATATTACAAGATAACTCTATCAAAGAAATTTGATAATTACAAGCTAATCTAATTGCACACCCACACAATTTGTACATATATTCTTATTCATTGTCTTACAACTGTCACCTCCCAAAACAAAAATAAAAATCTCAATAAATAACACACATTTCATAAATATATCTCCAGAATAAATATAAATAACTTTAAAGAACTTAATGGTATAGAACATTACTTTCATCAAACAAACAATTACATTTCACCTATCTCTACTTCATTGGATAAAATTTGTCTCCTCAAGAACTTCCCTGTTTACTGTTACACAATTACAATAGTTGACTTGAGTTCTCCAATCAACAATACAAGATACTTTAAACCATGTTCTTTCAACCATCAATTAATAGAGTACCGGCATGTAAGTAATGTTTTATTTATTTGTTTATTTATTAATTCATTACAGTTTAATAGACTATTTTACCAATTTGTGGGTCTTACCTTGTCTGCTTAAACATCTTATTTATTTTGAAAAACCACAGACATGTAATATTGGCATAATTACTGTAATTTATATAATTTATATCATCTACCTTTATTTTATCTTTATTAGACAACACCCTAATATGGGTTTATTATTTTCAGCATTTATTTAACTTTGTATCGTGACCTGAAGATGCTTTGCATATTGTAGAAAGCGAAACCGGTCGTCTGATTAGTTAAATTAAATTGATTGTGAGTAAGTCTAATTTATTATTTTTTTTACCTTTTATAATAAATTGTTTTCATTGCTCTCTGGTGATATTCTGACATTCGTATACTATTTTTTGTAAATTTAGTAAACATTGCATGTTCGTTACCATCATTCCATGATGTTTTGGTACCAATGGTCGCCCTACAGAAAAGTCGCTACTCACACCAGTCATGAAGGAAAAAAGGTTTCAATAGGCTAAAGATCATAAAGATTGGAACATTGATGATTGGAATCGGGTAAATAACATTGCTTAACATTGTTTTTCTATTATGTAGTTTGCTCTTCCTCCTCAGTCCTAATCCCTTTTGAGATGTGGTGACACCATCGGGCCTTTACAGTTTTTTCACGATTTCCCTCCATCCTTTCCTGTTGTGGGTTAGTTGTTCGGCTTTATGTAACCCTTGGTTAATTAATATTTTTGTTTGATCTACCCAACAGGCTTGGAGGTCTCTTTTCTTTAACTTTACCCTCGAGTATCAGTTTTTCTATCGTACCTGTTCTTCTAGCAATGTGTCCAAAATACTGCAAATATCTGTTGTATTTGTTTAAGCAATCTATCCTTTACTTTAAGTTGTTCTATTATCGATACATTAGTGCGATGATCAATCCAGGATATTCTTAACATGCGGCGGTATACTCGAATTTCAAAAGCGTCTAGTTTATTTTTATCCGCTTTCTTTAAGGTCTACGTTTCGGATGCATATGTGGCTATGCGAAAAATGAGTGCCCTTACCAGCCTTAGTTTTATGTGTATTGTTATGCTAGAATTTTTCCAAATTGTTACCAGTTTCATCATAGCTGTTCTAGCAATAGTCAACCTTCTAGTATCTCTCTGTCACACCCTCCGTCATTTGTTATTAGAGACCCCAGGTATATGAAACTATTTACTACTTCAAAGCCCCCAATTTCTTTAATGTGTTGAAGATTATTCCGAGCTCTGTCTACTATCATGATCTCTGTCTTACTCCTATTTAGCTTTAGTCCATATGTTTTGCTTTTCTCCTCTAGACATTTCATTATGTCTTCCAGGTCTTCTTGATTTGCCGCGATTATTAAAGTGTCATTAGCATATCTCAAGTTACTGATTTTTTGACCTCCTACTGATATTCCACCCTTCCATCCATCTAGTACCTTTCTCATAATGTGTTCGCTGTAGATATTAAACAGAGTTTGCGAGATTATGTATCCCTGCCTGACACCTGCCTCTGTTCTGAAGTGGTGGGGTGTTCCCATTTCCGCTAGTATAGACCATAGCTGCTACCATTTGACTTTATCTCTTGTGCCTTTTCCTGGAACAAATCCCGCTTGTTCTTCTGATATCTGAGGCAATAGAAAAGCTTTTAGTCTTTCATGTATTACATGAAGTAGAACCTTGCTTGCATGGGATATTAAGGTTACCGTTCTGTAGTTGCTGCAATCTAGAGGAGTTCCTTTTTTGAATATAGGGAAGAAAGTGGATGTTGTCCAGTCGATGGGCCACTCTCCCGTTTCACAAATCTGTTTGCAGATCATATGCATAACATTTACTCCAACGTCTCCAGTCTCTTTTAAAACTTCTGCGGTGTTCTGGTCTGCGTCAGGAGATTTTCTATTTTTTAACTTTTTGATTGCTTTTTCTACCTCTGTGCAACATTTGTCTTAAGACCTTAATATTGATACACACTTCAATACATCAAAATCAACATGCCTATAGCGCAGAGAATTCAACTGAGGCAGCACTCCACAGACTCGTAGAAAAAGTGGAGAACACAATTGAAAATAAACAGGTAGTGCTAGAAACCTTTTTGAATATAGAGGGGCTATACTAAGATGAAGTCAAAAGTTTATAAAGCCAGTGTAACACCAATAATGAAATATGCCCAAGAAACAAGACCCGATACAGCCACAACACAAAGGCTACCGGAAATGGCAGAAATGAGAGTACTGAGAATAATTACAGGAAATATACTAAGAGATCGAAAGAGAAGTAAAGACATAAGATAAATATGCAACGTACAGTGTATAAATGAATGGACACAAAATAAAAAAAAAAAGAATGAAATAACCACATAAGCAGAAAGGGGGAGACCCGTGTCGTCAAAATAACAAGAGATAAGTCACCAATCGACGATTGACATATTCATTATTTGTTGGAGATTTGCCTCAGGTTTAAAGAGCTCTGATTTTGGTTGGAAAATTTTTAAAATCTACCTTACCACTTAGCTGTAGATTTTTTCTTTGTTTGTAATATAAGAAGTGAAATATATTTTGTTTCTTGATTATCCAGAGAAAAAAGAACCATTAATAGAATTTTATATAGCGTTATTTGTGCATAAATCTGAAAAACTATACTTTTAACATAATTTTTATTTTCTTTATTTACTTTGCTACCTATCTCAGTACATAATAAAAATATTTTAAATAAATGATAACATTATTATTTGGTTACGCCCCTGCTTCCGTCATTTTTATCTACGTCACTTAAAGCGAAAAATTCTATTAACACGAAAACGTGTTTCATTTTACTTATTTTAGGCGCCAAACATGACTTGCAACTTAAACATATTTATATTTCTTAAAGACATAACCGTAAGTAGAACAGAATCTTTACTTTTTTTAACTAATTATTACTTTTAAATTAGTTTAGATGGAAGTAAACCAGTTTTTTTTTCTCAACAAACTTTGTGTTGGTTAATGAGTAACTTGGTAAAATTTAGGGAAACATGAAAGTTTAAGATAGCAAACATTCCAAACTATAAGCTAATTTTATGACCAGGACGATTTATTATCACGGGTAGAGAAAATAGTTTTTAAAACTTAAAACCAAATCAATTATGAGCGCTCTAAAATTAATAAAGTGCTGGCAAAGGTCAAATTTGAAGATTAACTACTACAAAAAATAGAGAATTACATGCAGCAATAGAAAATTTAAATGAAAATGGTACTCAACTGGAAAACGCACATATTGGCTTACTGATAAAAATAAAACACCCCACTTAACTGACTTCCAATAAATTTTATAAAAATAGATAAAGCTGATGGTTCCAGTTCTATTGTAAACATTAGTTGTGTGTATCAATATTTTATCCGTGACATACCTACATGAGATTTATTGGTCTTAGAGACTTTGGCTTTTCCCGTCCTCTTGGTTTAGGAATAAATGTTAGTCTGATTTCTCTCCATGCCTTAATTTTGTACCCAAAGGCTACACTACTTCTGGTTACATTGCATATTCTGCTGTACCAAAGTTCTGGTCTCTTTTGCAATAAGGCTGGATATATACCATCCATTCCTGGGGATTTATATGGCCTGCATGAGATTGCTACCTATGCTACTTTTTCATAGTTTACAATCTTTTTGACTCTCTGCCAGTTACTTCTTAAGGACCTCCTCAAAGCCTTGTTGTCTGCTGATGCTGATCACCAGTCAATTGGTGATTCAACTATTTTTGTGATCCAGAAAATGCATTCTGAAGAGCTCTTTAGCTGTGTCTCTTCCTGTATTTGCATACTCGCCCTTATAATTTACGACTGAGTTAATTGGTTATGTTTTCTCCTTTGAGAACATCTTTTAAAGTATAGCACAAGCATGATTGCTTTCAATTTCCTCATCGAGTTTCCTCCATGTGTCTCTCTTGTCTTCTCTTATAGTTGTATAGTATTCTGTCCGTGTGGGTCTATATTCTCCCCACTTTCTGGCTACTTTGGGTTCATTGAATAGCTTCCTTGTTTGTTTCTTCAGCACAGATAATTCTGTATTCCATCATAGCGTATCCCTAGTGAAACTTCTCTCTATTAGAGAGCAGGTTTTTTGGAATACTGTAGTGAGAGCGTAACTTAGATCATTCACTGCTATTTCTTAGTCCGTGTGCCTGATCCTCCCCGATTCTGCATTTTATCGCTTGCTCTATCTTTTCTCGCAGTATCTTCCCATATAATCTTCCTATTGATGATATTACGCTTATTCCTCTGTAGTTTTTGCATCGTTTTCTATCTCCTTTCTTAAATATAGATGTCATATGCCTTCGTCCATTCCTTTGGGAGCTGTTCTCCATTTATGGCTTTCTGAAATATCCATTGTATCATCCGATGTAATTTTTTTGATCCGTTTAAGCAGGTTCTTTCCCATTCTTCATTCTTTTGTTGTGTTATTTGTTTTTTCACTTCTCTATCTTTTTCTCTATATTCTTTATAAACTTCGTCGTTAATTATTTGTAGTCAGCCATTTTTTGTATAGTTGCTTTTTTTCTTCAATTATTCTTTTTGTTGATTTATTTATTTCATAATAGTGCTGTTTATTTGTTATATGTTCTTTTTTTCTAAGGGCTTTGAATGCTGCTTGTTTTATACTCGCCTTTATATGCTCGTATATTTCTTCGATGTTGCCGTATCTAAATTCTATTAATTTTTGGTCTAGACGTTGTTGGTATTCTCTTATTGATTATTCTTGGAGTAGTTCTATATTCCATTGTTTTTCTCTTATAGTGTTCAACGGTTCTTCTGTAGAGGGGGCCTTGTTATGTTTCCAATTAATGCCCATTTTTGCTGTCAGTAGTTTATGGTCCGTTCCAAATTCTGCTCCTCTTCTGACTCGCACATCTTTGATCTTTATTGTGGTATCTTGTTTGATTATTATGTAGTCTATTATCGATTTCAGCTTTCGTGTTTCTTGCGTCCATGTATATTTATGAATATTTTTATGTCTGAAGAATCAGTTGGTGATTTTTAAGTTGTTTAGTTCGCATAATTCAATCAGATGTTCTCCGTGATCGTTTTGTTTATCCTCTCCAAATCTCCAAACTACTTGATCGCTTTCTTTCCTTCCGGTTCTGCCGTTAAGGTCTCCTGTTATAATTATCTCCACATTCTTCTTAATTAGCTCTATTGATGTTAAAATTGTTCCATGAAATATTCTTTTTCTACTCTCGGGGAATCGTCTGTTGGTGCATGTACTCCGAGCATCACTGTATCTTTACCGTATATGCCTATATGCATTTTAATTATTCTCTGATTGGTTCTCTATCTTCTTCCTATCTCTTTCATATCTCTTCCTACAGATCTAAATTATTTGTCATAATAAATTGCATTAATGACTTACCCCTAAGGTTTTAAAATATGTTTAGTTTGATATATCATACTTTCATTATTTTATTTTAAATAGCGCTCTTCGTCAAACTTGACGAATATGGAAATATTACATTTAGTAACATTTCAAAACTTAAGTTTTATAAAGTTTTTGTCTTGTCGCTGTAGCTCCTTTTAGCTTATTTTCCGGCAATCGTGAACTTGACATGCCACCTTATCCAAACTCCGTATTTACAAGAAATATTAATAAAACAGTATTTTCAACTTTAAGTTCCTCCAGGCAACTTACAGAACTCTAAAGGAAAATTAATGTAAGGACAATCTTGTAAAAAGTGTTGTTTTAAAAATATCTATCGACAAGAAAAACTACAGATGATCTAACCTACAGATGATGTTGTGTAAATATATTTATATATACAATAGCACTAAAGGCCTTAGAGGCCCATGGCTGAAAAAGTTTGTTCTTTCTTCATTTTCGCTTTTCTTTATGTACTGAGATCTTCTCTGGCTCGATATGTGATTTTTCTCCATTCCTTCTTGTTATTCATTTTTCTTTTCTGGCCTTGTAGTCCAATTTCTTCCATATCTTTTTCTACCTCCCGATTCCATCTATTTTTTGGCCTTCCTTTTCTCTTTTTTAAAGTTATAGTGTAGTTCATTACCCTTTTTGAAGTCCTCGTGTTCGGCATCCTTTCTAGGTGACCTCGCCATCTTAGTCTCTGTGCCTTTATGACTCCTATTATGTTAGGTTGATTATATAATTTCTTTAACTCATCATTTGATCTTCTTATCCATAAACCGTCCCTTATTATTCCTCCATATATCTTCCTCAGGATTTTCCTTTCACATATCTCCAGTAAATTTTGTTCATTTTTTGTCATTGTCCATGTCTCACTGCAGTACGTTACTATTGGTTGTATAGTTGTTTTGTATAACTGTATTTTTGCCTTTCTTGATAAAAACTTGCTTTTCAACATTCCACTAAGAGCATGTACACTTCTATTGCCTGCCATTATTCTAGCTTGTATTTCTTCTTTAATGTTAGGTTTGCGTGATATTATTGTACCTAGGTATGTAAATCTTTCTACCATTTCGAATTCGCATGATAATCTTTCTTCTATTTCTACTTTAAACTTTTGTCCATCCCTGAACTGATCATCTGTCCACTGCATACATTTTGTTTTAGTTTCATTTATGTAAAGTCCCATTTTCTTTGCTGCTTTTACTATTCTCTGTACTATCTCCTGTAGCTCTTTTTTTCCTCTTGCCAGCAACACTATATCATCCGCAAATGCCAAAACTTGGTGTCTTTGATGATATAGGAGTCCTTCTCTGTTGATTTTCGCTTCTCGCATTATTTTTTCTAGGCATAAATTGAAGAGTAATGATGACAAAGGATCGCCCTGCCTTAATCCTTCGTTTACTATAAATTTGTCCGATACATGATTGTTTACTATGACTCTGTTTTCTGTATTCTCTAAAGTAAGATGTATCATGTTACGCAACTTTCTGCTAACTCCCAGTTCCTCAAGGGTCTCTTTTAATTCCTTCCTTTTTATTCTATCGTATGCTTGCTGGAAGTCGATGAATAGTGCTATCGTTGGTAAGTTGTGTTCATAGCTTTCTGCTTGTAGTTCTCTGATTATGAATACTTGGTCCGTTGTGCTTCTCCCTCGTCTAAATCCGCACTGGTATTCGCCTATTATATTTTCAACTTCTTTTTCTAGCTTATCTTTTATGGATTTTGATAGGATTTTATATACGGTATTTAGTAACGCTACTCCTCTGTAATTACTGCATTCTGTTTTGTCTCCTTTTTTGTGTAATGGGCAAATAATGGCTTCCTTCCAATCTTCGGGTATTCGTTCTTTTATCTATATCTCCTTTATGATCTTGTATATCCAATTATTTAGCAGTTTTCCACCATATTTCATCATCTCTGCTGTTATGTTATCGCTTCCAGGGGATTTGTTGTTTTTGATTTGATTAAGATTTTTTATGATTTCCTCGATTTGTTCTTTGCTGGGTGAATTATCTTCTATGTCTTCTAAGTGTTCAATTCTTGCTTCTGTTTCCACGCATTCTCTTTGGTTTGACTTATTATTGCCATTTAGTAATTCATCAAAATACTCTTTCCATCTTTCGGCAATTTCTGTTTCCCCGCTTATATTATTTCCTGCTTTGTTTTTGGCGAATATGGGTTTTTGTTGGAAACCTTTTTTTTCATTTCTAGCACCTTGATATAGGTTTTTATTTTTTTATTTCTGTAATTCTCTTCTATTTCTTTTAGCTTATTTTCTATGTGTTTTCTCTTCTTTTCTCTCAGCACTCTCTTTACTTTTTGTCTTTGCTCCCTATATCTATTCTTTGTCTCTGTTGTTTCTTTCGTGATCATTTCAATCCTCAATGATTTTCTTATTTCTATTTCTTTTTGGCACTCTATTTCGAACCAGTCTTTCCTCTTTTTATTCTCTTGTTTGTTACATTCTTTTGCTGCTTTGTTCATTATTTGCTTTATGTTTTCCCATTTGTTCTCAGTTTGCTCTTCTATTTGTATCTTTTTTAGTTCTCTTTCCATTGTTTCCTCGTATATTTCTTGCTCTTTCTTTGTTGCTAATCGAATTGGGTTATGTATACATTTCTTTTTTTTTATTTTGTTTTTGTTTTCTGGTATCAGTTGCTTAATTTTGATGCCCACCATGTAATGATCTGAGTCGGCGTCTGGTCCTCTGTATGTTCTTATCTTCTTTATACATTGCTGTTCTTCTTTTTCGATGAGCACGTGGTCTATTTGGTTTTTAGTCTTTCTATCTGGCGATATCCAAGTTTCCTTGTGTATTTCTTTTCGTTCGAAATATGTGCTCATTATGATCATATTTTTTTCTCTTGCGAAATCTATCAGGAATTGTCCGTTCTCATTAGTTTCATTGTGTTTACTATATTTTCCTATTGTCGGTCTAAATACTTCTTCCTTCCCTATTTTGGCATTTGCGTCGCCTAGAATAATTTTCATATCATATCTGGGTATATTTTCGATTGTTCTGTTTAATTCATTGTAGAAACATTCTTTGACATCATTATCTTTTTCTTCTGAAGGCGCGTGAATATTTATGAGGGTGATTTTTTGGTATTTTCCCTTGAACCTGATACTACATATGCGGTTTGATACTGGTTTAAACTCTACTAGTGCTTCTTTTAGCTCTTTTCTTATCATAAAACCTGTGCCTAACGTTCGATTCTTTCCACCGCTGTTAAAAAACATTGTATCTTCTATTTCTAACATATCATTTCCCAGTAAATATATTTATATTAATTAATATTAAGTTAATTTATTTTCTATAATAAATAATAAGTTATTGGCCTTCAGTTTGTTGCCTATAAATCTGACCTCTGCTTATGATAGGTATTCACATTCTAAAAGCTTGGCGGTATAATTATTTTTTTCCGTCTTCCTATTGTTCACGAATTTTGGTGTAAAAGGCAATCACAAAATTATTAATAATAAAATTTTTTCTCTCAGTATTGGATAATACGGATAAAGTGATATTATTAAGGCAAAATTACATGCACCAGTTGTATGTGCATGTTACTTGTTCAACAGGGATTCCTGTATTAACGTTGATTTGAGGCCATAAAATATTCCAACCAGGATTTATTACCCGTTCTTTCTAATGTGCCATACACATTTTAAGTCGTAGAAAACTCATCTTCGTAGATCTATGGATAAAAGCAGATATACTCACTTCTGAGCTGCCTATTATTTATTACCTATAAGACTTTCAATATTCCAAGACTCAAATTCGGTAATTATTATGTTACCAACAGTAAACTTTCACTATTACTATAAAGTTTTATTCTTCTTCTTCTTTCTCGGTATTCACTCGCTTGTTCATTGGCGGATTAATCCTCTATGGAAGGTTGTCTCTCCATTCTTTTTTCTATTTGTGTCCATTCATTTATACACTTTTTGTTACCTTGTCTTCTAATGTCTACACTTCTCGATCTCTCAGCGTATTTCCTGTAATTCTTCTCAGTACTCTCATCTCTGCCGTTTCCAGTAGACTTTGTGTTATGGCTGTGCCGGGTCTTGTTTCTTAGGCATATTTCATTATAGGTTTTACTTCTTCTCATTGCGCCGTCTCCTTTCGAAGGTTGGCGATCCAAAGGTCCATAAATCCATAGGTCTTACACTGACTTTATAAATTCTTGACTTCATCTCAGTGTTAATATGTCTGTTTCGCCATATAGTGTTATCAAGGTATGCTGCCAGACTACTTGCTTTTTGTACTTGATCTCTCACTTCTTTGTCCAGGTCTCCATAGCTAGACAGTGTAATTCCCAGGTATTTTATTTCCATTACTTATTTAATACTGATGCCATCAATTTCTATTTTACATATGGTTGATTATTGATTACTATTGTTTTAGTATTATGAGATTGTCCTATTGGATTCTTTTGCTCTTATATTAAATCTGTGGATCAGTCTTTGCAGACTATCTTCATCTTGGGCTATCAATATTGCATCGTCTGGGTAATAAAGTATTTTTATTTGTTTGTTTCCCATTCTGTATCCTGTTCCTTTGTTAACGCTTTTGATGATTTTATCAATGATTAAATTAAAAAGCATTGGGCTCAGTGAGTCCCCTTGTCTTATTCCACTGCCTATTTCTATTGGTTCTGTAAGTTGTCCATCTATTCTGACTTCCATTTTGTTGTTTTGATAGATGTTTTCAATAGTTTTTATAATATTTAGGGTAACTTCTCTATTATACAAAATATGGATTACATCTTTGAGTCTTCTTTGAGATCAAGAATGCTGATCTATTATACTTTAGTGATTTCTCAGTAATTTGCTTTATAACGAATATTGCATCTATACACGAAAACCCTGATGTTCATCTGCTAAACTTATCCTCCGATTTATTAGTCCTTGTAAAATTTTAGTTGTATTTTTTCTGGGTAGTATTTAACAAGTTTATACCTCTAGTTTTCTGGGTGTAAAGTTTTATTAACATCAGAACTGAGTAAATATGTGACTAATTTCGTACCAGTCTCGGATAGAATAATATTACTCCAAATCAATACTCAACCATTTAAAACTAACATACTTCAAATCTATGCCCCGACTGCAGATAGAAAATATGACGATGAAGTCGAGAAGTTGTATGATCAGATCAAAGACATCTTACAGAAACTTAATAAACACGAAATTTTGTATATTATATGCGTCTTCAATACAAAAATTGGGGAAGGTCGACGAGGTCAGACTGTAGGTCCTTATGGTGTAGGACAACCTAACGATCGAGGACAGAGATTGTATGAATTTTGTAAAGAAAACGATATGATCATTACAAACACCTGGTATAAACTACCCAAGCAACGACTATATACTTGGAAAGCCCCATTTGATGATGGCAATAACCCTGAGTCCTCAAGAAATCAAATAGACTATGTATACGTATATACTTGTAAATGAGCGTTTCCAAAATGCCGTCAAAAAAGTCACTACATATCCTGGGACAGATATTGGATTTGATCATCAACCACTTGTAGCAGATATTAAACTAAGGGTAAAACGAATTCAGCTACAGAAACCCAAAAACCAATGTACTTAACTTTGACGATATAAACATAAAACATGACATTAAAAAAGAATTTAACAATAGAATAAAAAACATTGGAGAACAACTGGAGTGAATTTAAAAACCAAGTTAATGAAATCTCCACAAACAATGATAAAAAAAAAATTAGTCAAGGAAAATAAATGGATGACAGATGACATCTTGAAATTAATTGAACAACGTCGACTGATAAAATCTAATAAAACAGAATATAGACACTTGTAGAGAAGAATAAAAAAGGAGATCAAATTAGCAAAAGAAAGAAAAATGGATGAGAGAAAGGTGCGACGAAATGGAGGATGTAATATCTAAACACGACTTATTTAATATGCACAAAAAAACTAAAAGAAATGAGTAACATATTTAAAAAACGAGTCCTTCTGTACTCGTTGACAATAATAACAAAATTATTGTAAATTTATAATAGCACGAAATAAGAAAAGAATGGCAGCTGTATATATCAGAGTTGTTTAAAGATGACAGGAATAATATTGCCGAATTCTACCAAAACTGTACTGACGGCCCAGAAATTATGAAATGCGAGGTAGAACACGCTATAAATAATACTACAATTAGAAAAGCTTGTTGTCCAGATGATACACTAACTGAGTTGCTGAAACTAAAAGAGGATGATAACATAAAAGTAGTAGTAGGACTTTTTAATTCAATATATAACACCGGAGTGATTCCCACAGATTGGCTCAAATCCATCTTTGTCGCAATACCTCAAAAACACAATGCGAGAAAATGCTCAGAATATCGGTTAGATAGCCTAATCAGCCACACTCTTAAAATTTTCCTAAGAATACTTCACAACAGAATTAGACGTAAATGCGAAGAAGATCTCGAAGATACCCAATTTGGTTTTAGAAATGCTATGGGAACCAGGGAGGCACTTTTTGCGCTTAACATTCTATTACAACAATGCCGTAACCAAAGAAAATATGTATTTGCATGTTTCGTGGACTTCGAAAAGGCATTTGATAAAGTACAACATGTAAAATTAATGCAAATACTGAAAAATATCGGAATAGATGACAAGGATATTCGTGTCATTAAAAATTTGTACTGGAATCAAAGTGCTATTGTAAAAATTGGAGATAACTACACCGATGCGATCTCCATACAACAGACAAGGTTGCATTTTGTCGCCAACATTGTTCAATGATTACTCGGACAAATTATTTAAAAAGGCACTTGAGAGACAACCATATGGAATAAAAATCAATGGGGAACTGCTTAATGTGATTAGATATGCAGACGATACAGAAAATCTGTCAGATAATATTGATGGTCTCCAAATTCTGCTTCATCGTATACACGAGGTAGAAGAGGAAATGGGCATTAAAATAAACTCAAACAAAACCAAATTTTTAGTGTTTAATGGTGACTTACATCCCGATGCAAAGCTTCAATTAAACGGAGTCCAAGTTGAGAAAGTTTACAAAATGACATATTTGGGAACTGTGATAATGTACCAACTAGATCCAGACATGAATTTTGAATAGAATATACATATAAAATAACTAGAATTAATAGGTGTAAATTTTGTTACAGTGAGAGAAATGATTGAGAGAATGATTGAAAATAAATTAGGTTGGACTAACATACACAGCTATATCCCTGCAGTGGTCAAGAAAAAGGAAGGGAAAGAAAGACAGCTGGACCAACGCTAAAGGTAAGAGTGAATATTGCTGAAAGGTGAAGCTAGAAAACTGGGTCACACTGTATGAGTTAGAATGCGTGAGTCAGACTCTGCGGAAGTAAGAAATGCCCATCTGGGAATGATGCCGAACTATGAGCGATGTGTGTGTTCTACGCGCTACCTGGAACGAGACAGGGAGCCTCCTTGCTGATGAATAGAGTGTGGATGTGTATTAATGGAGAATGAATGAATAAAGGTAGTGCTTCTGAAGTGATGCCGGCCTTACAGCGGCCATTCCGCTTCCGGATCGCTGGATAACAGAGGAGGGTCTGGTTTAGCAGGTAGGCGTTCGGTGTAGACTCGGCGACGAGAGGGCATTTTAAAGTACCTCGGGAACTATCGCCATGAGTACGAAGAACGAATCCTGCACTAAAGTTAGTCAGGCGGCGTCCTGGACTGAGATGTCTTTCGAAGATTCCAGACCCCTCCTCTATAAAGACGAAAAAAAAAGATCCAGACAGAAATAAAACGTCGAATAGCAATGACTAAAACTACTTTTATGAAAATGAAGTCATTTCTTTGCAATAATCATCTCCGTTTAGAACTAAGACAAAGAATGGTTAAGTGCTATGTTTGGTCCGTACTTTTGTATAGTGCAGAAGTGTGGACGCTAAAAGTATCGATCATAAACAAAATTGACGAATGCTAAAGATACCTTGGACAGCAAAGAAAACTAATGAAGAAGTACAAAGGAGCGTCAACAAAGATAGAGAACTGCTAAAGACTGTTAATCATCGAAAAATGTCTTATCTGGGACATATAGTAAGGGGAAGTCGATATAAAATATTACAACATGATCCTTAAAGGCAAAATAGAGAGCTGTAGAGGTGTAGGAAGAAAACAAGTTTTTGGTTAAAAAACATTCTTGAATGGACACAGATATCAAATGCAGGACAATTATTTCATATTGCAGAAGATCGAGAAGCCTTTGCAATGGTAATCGCCAACGTCGGATAATTCTGATATGGCACGCGAAGAAGAAGAAGAAAGATTTATTGGTATGAATAACTGAAGTATTTAAAGAATTATAAAAAAATGCAAACAATTTAAATTGAACTTATATATTAAAATTGCTTATCAACAAAGTTAAAATAATTCCTTGTTTGAGAGTAAACTAATATTTTATTAAAATGTAATGATACATTCGCTAATCTGAAATCAATAGTGAAACTGGAAGCCACTAGACGATTACTACAATTTCTACTCAGCATATGTCCATAATTATTTCGAGATATGTTGAAACGCTGCTATGTTAAATTCGTAGTAACTCACTATCCTGAATAAACTGAAACTCGACTGTCTATCTTTCCGGTACAGCGGTTTACTAATTCGCGACAAGACCAAATGTGATCTATTGATTAATTCCATTTGTCGTGTAATATTGCTAACAGTGTTACTGGTTAATAATAATAACTAATGAGTTAAATAAAATGCATCACTGAATACATTTTCTATTTGTTATTATCTCTCCCGTTTATACCGTTCAGTAAATCCAACATATCTCATAACTTCGAGATTTGGCTGACTTGTTTTCGTTACCTTGGTATATGTGTTAGTTTATTTCCAACTGAAATTCATATGGCCTGTATTATAAATAAGAATACATTTTTTCTTCTTCTTTTCTTAGTACCCTGTCCTATTTTCGAACGCTGGCGATCATATCGGCAATAACAAGTTTGTCTTCGGCAACTCGAAACAGATTAGCGGCTCTTTCTTGATACCACTCTCAGAGATTTTGGAGCTAGGATCGCCCTAGAATATAAGGTGTAGAAGATTATACCTCTCTAGATGTATACAGGGTGTTTTAAAAAAAGGTAACCCCGTCTCTAGGGAGTTTTCAAGATACAGGGCGTTGAAGAAAAAAAAATTTACGCATTTTTTACGATTTTGCCGAAACTACTGGCAACATTGTAATGAAATTTATACGAATATGTTTTGGAAGCTGATACATCACATGAATTTGTTTTTATATCTGATTACACGGATTATACACGGGTCGTACTAAGTATTAGTCAATATAAGTTTTTTAAGAGTATAATTATTAATCAAAATTTCAAGTAAACTTAAACATCATTCAATTTTACACGAAAAAGGTACTTTTGGTAAAACTCGATACTGTGTACTCTTTTCGGAATATTTTGATTTGAAAATTATGAAGTAATAATTGATGCTGGTAGTAATGATAAAGTTCTAATAGGTTCTATTTTCTCCAAGTGTGCCATGGAAATCTGACATTTATTGATTGTTATGACGATAAATCAACAATAATTAGAGTTTTGAAACCTTGTTATTTGTAAAATCAAATCAAAATGTAGTCAAATGTAGAATACACTGACATGTTATTAACCTTAGGCGAATGTTTAGGATGATCTAGTGCAGATGTGACACGTTATACAGAAAAGTTTCCTAGAAGAAACTTACCGAGTAGAAAAAAAATTTAGAGCCGTTGAACGACGTTGTCGAGAAACTGGGAATGTGGGACCAAATAAAATAAATTCTGGTAGACCAAGAACAACAAGAACAATTAATAAAGAAAATAATATTTTAAATTTACTTGATGACGATCCAACAGTTAGCGTAAGGAATATAGCAAGACAAACAAATACTTCTTCTTCAAGTACTTGGCGGATACTGAAAGAACAGCAATTACATCCTTATCATTACAGACAAGTCCAAGAGCTCTTGCCAGATGATCTACCGGTTAGAGTGGATTTTTGTGAAACATTGCAACAAAGGACAGCTCACAATCCAAATTTTTTAAAATGCATTCTTTTTACGGACGAGGCCACCTTTACGCGACAAGGTATGTTTAACTCCCATAATGCACTCTACTGGTGTGATGAGAATCCACGAGTCAAAAGGGTATCACATTACCAACACTCATTTAAAGTTAATGTTTGGGCAGCAACTTTAGGTAACAAATTAATAGGTTATCATATTCTACCTGGAAATTTAAATGGTGATAAGTATCTTGATTTTTTAAACAATTCCTTATTCGAGATATTAGAAGACTTAACGCTAAGCGAGCGAAGATCTTTATTTTTTATGCACGATGGAGCTTCACCACACTTTGATAGAAGGTGTCGTAATTGGTTGAGTAACCATTTTCCGAATCGATGGATTGGTAGAGGTGAAGCTCCGATTCATTGGCCTCCTCGGTTATGCGATTTTAACCCTTTGGACTACACAGTTTGGTCCTATATTAAGGAAAAAGTCTATACTACAGAGGTAAATTCACGCCAAAAATTGGAAGAAAGAATTCAACATCAATTTAATGACATCATAGCTGATCCCCTACCATTTAGAAGGTTAATGGAATCTTTAGAAAAAAGAATAGACTTGTGTATTCGCGAAAACGGAGGGCATTTTGAACACTTACTGCAATTGAATTTTATTTTATGTTCTTAGTCATTAATTTAATTTTCTTCTTGTGAGTTTTGTTTAATTACTAACTATTTTATACCAGCATCAATTATTACTTCATAATTTTCAAATCAAAATATTATTTCAAATCAAAACGGTACACAGTATCGAGTTTTACCAAGAGTACCTTTTTCGTGTAAAATTGAATGATGTTTAAGTTTACTTGAAATTTTGATTAATAATTATACTCTTAAAAAAGTTATATTGACTAATACTTAGTACGATCCGTGTAACTAGCGCCCTCTAGGAGAATCAGATATAAAAACAAATTCATGGGATGTATCAGCTTCCAAAACATATTCGTATAAAATTTCATTACAATGTTGCCAGTAGTTTCGGCAAAATCGTAAAAAATGCGTAAAATTTTTTTTTCTTCAACGCCCTGTATCTTGAAAACGGATGGCGTTACAAAAATTTTTTACTAAGCAAACCCCAATTATTTTTCAGTTTTTTACCTACTCTAGAGACGGGGTTACCTTTTTTTGAAACACCCTGTATAAATTCGAATAAAGTACTTAGACAAACTTTAGAATCGGTTACAGAAATCAAATTTAATGAGAAGTGGGTTCACCTCAGCGTTTCTCAACCTTTTAGTATTTATGACCCAATTTTCAGTTTCAATTTTTAGACCGCCCCTACCTTTCTTTTTCATAAAATTATAAAATAGAACATATATTAAACGGTTAAACCTTTTTCATATTAATTCCTTTGAGGCCTTTGACTTTGGGCATAGAGCCGTAATATAAAACTTTACCAAAGATCTTCAAAACCGTGTGAAGTTGTCTGTCTTTCATCGGACGCGTCCCTAGGTAGTGCATAGGGGGACTCCCTAACCAGTTCTAGGACCGTCGGGTGGGTGGAAAATAAAATAGTACACGCGAACCAAAACAGACTGAGATATGGTAACTCTAACAGAAGAATCCCGGGTTCTCCGAGTTTGGGGGTTGGGCTTAGGGCTAACGACCCTACCCTGGCAGAAAAAGCATTGGTACGCGAGCTGATAAAACACAAATCGGACGAACCTTTTTTAAATGATCTGGCAATCGAAAAAAGGATATTTAATGTGAATCATGGAACGTGAAAACATTGTAGTTTGCAGGAGCAGTGAGATGCCTCTTCGAAACTCTTAACAAATATAATATGGCCATAAGAGCTATACAGGAGGTACGATGAAAAGGGACTGGTACTATCCAAAAGAATTTAAATAAAATATACTATAGCTGCCATCAAATGCAATATATCTGTGGTGTAGGTTTTGTAGTTAGCACAAAAGTTAGTAACCTAATAATAGGTTTTAACGCTATAGATAGATCATAGAATATGTGTTTAAATATTACATGGAACATTTTTTAACTACGGTCTCATAAACGCACATTATCCCACCGAGGATAAAACAGACACAGAGAAAGAAGAATTATATGATAAATTAGAACAAACATATAGACAATGTCATAACACCGACATTAAATTGTTTATTGGGGACATGAACGCTAAACGCTAAAAAGATACAAAGAAGAAGAAGAGAACGTGAAAATTATTTTTAAATTTTAGGCGAAAGCTTATGATGCATTTTTTCACTGAAAACAAGAGCATTTCGTATATTATTGCTATTTTCAACAATCTACTTTTGCGAAGTCGGATTTTCTGTGATGGCTGCTTTAAAGATACTAAATCTAGTCTTGGTTGAATATAGACAAAGAACTGAGAGTGGCTATTTGTGATATAAAACTTTCTTTTGGAAAACTTGGCTGTGCAAGAAAGACCTAAGGTAGCCACTAACAATTATTAAAGCTATTTTTAATTTATTACTGATGAATTTATTAATAATTTCATTTGAAATTTGACAGTATCGTATAATACAATCATATTTATAATAATTAAATAGTATATTAATTTAAACGCGTACTGTACCTACTTAATTTTTTTAATGCCTGAATGAGTATAATTTTGCTTTTCTTTGTGTGAAAAAAATTCCGCTGGCAACCCCCACGTAGAGTTATGGAGCCCCCTAGGGGGAGCGTTGTCATCTATTAGAAGTACAAGGTCATTAACTTTATTGTTTTCTTGGGACAGAAACCATATGGGCTTATTTTAGAGTCGATTTAAATAATCCCTAGACCAAAAATTCCAGAAATGCTGCTGAATTTTGACTATTTTCAGATCTTGTCAAGATATCTTTCTTTGGATAGAAAGTCATGCTGCTGCCGATCAGAAAATGAACGAGGGTTAGAAAAGAGAAATTATTTGGACTGTCTGACAATGGACAGAGGAGTCGTGAATATAAAAAACTGTTTCTATTTGAGCCAAAATAGTAGTTAATTCATCGAATGTAAAAATATTGTTTCCCATCATCCTTACCAAATGATACTTGCAGATTTTTATAGCTGCTTCCCAAATGCTTCCATGCTGCTTCCACCCTAATGTGGAGATCAAGGTGCAATGAACTTCCATTCAATTAATGTTGAGACTGCGATTTCTTTTATGGTAGGTAGGACATCCGATCCAATAAAAAAATCGTAAAGCTCTTTCAACTGATTGCGAGATCCAAGAAAGTTGGACTAATTGTCGAATAAACTTTTTTAGGGATACCTCTGCGTGAATTGAACCTTTTCAA
Source organism: Diabrotica undecimpunctata (assembly GCF_040954645.1). NCBI lineage: Eukaryota > Metazoa > Arthropoda > Insecta > Coleoptera > Chrysomelidae > Diabrotica > Diabrotica undecimpunctata. The sequence goes on from NC_092812.1 coordinate 59,969,184, forward strand.
CGTTAGTAGGAATGCTTTAGTGCTAAGAATGGACACTAGCTCTATATGGACTGCCTTAGTAACTAGGCATACAAATACTGCTATATAATTTTTACAAATGGGTGTACGTTGCAGTCTTGAAGATTTTATTTGAAATGGGCCCCCGTAGTCGATGCCCACATTTGTGAATGGTCGAGACACCTAAAACAGTTGTTTGAGTAAATCGGCCATTATTTAATGAACTGATTTTTCATTTTTTTTTATTTATTTCATTTTCTTTTTCTTTAAGTTCCATCTTATATTCAAGGTTGGAAATCATCATGGCTATGTGGACTCTGTTGACTGCCAATCTAAAAAGTTCTGCACTACTGCATTCAAACCATTCCCTTAAGTTCTTAAGCCAGGATATTCTTCGTCTTCCCACATTTTGCTTTCCTCGGATTTTGCCTTGCATAATAAGTTGTAATAATGCGTATTTTTTCCCTCTCATCACATGTCCTAAGTACTCAAGTTTTCGTCTTTTAACAGTTAATATTATTTCCGCCTCATTTCCTATCCTTCTATCCTTCTAGTTACTTCCACGTTTGACATTCTTTGAATCCATGATATTCGTAAGATTCTTCTGTAACACCAAAATTCAAAGGCGGCCAACTTATTCAGATGGACTTGTTTTAGTGTCCACGCTTCCAAGCCATAAAGAAGAGTAGAGAACACGTAAGATCGAAGCATTCTCAGGCGTAGTTCTAACCTTATATCCCGACAACAAAGAAACTTTTTAAGTTTAATGAATGATGCACGTGCTATTTCAATGCGTATCCTAATTTCTTTGGTTTGGTCTACATCTGATGTTATCCATGTTCCTAAGTATTTATAGTTATTAACACTCTCAATTGCAGTATCTTCAGTTGGATATTTGCATGTGCAGATTTAGTCATGATCATGCATTTAGTTTTCTTTAAATTTATCTTCAGTCCGTACGCATGACAGCGTTCATTAATGCGTTGCATTACGTTCTGTAAATCATTGTTGTTATCCGTCATTATTACTGTATCGTCTGCAAAACGTAAGTTCTTCAAAACTACTCCATTGATAGATATAGCAACTATTGAGTCTGACAGCGCTTTTTGAAATACCGCTTTACTGTAGACATTGAAAAGTAGTGGGGACTGCACGCAATCCTGGCGGACTCCTCTCTGTATTTTGATATTTTGGGTGTACTGATTGTCAATTATTACCTTGGCAGTTTGATTCCAATATAAATTAGATATAACTTTCATATCACGACTATTAATATTTTTGCTTTTTAATAAGCTTTAATAAGCTTTTTATGTTGAACCTTATCAAATGCCTTTTCAAAGTCTACAAAACATAAGTACATGTCCTGATTCATGTCCATGCATCTCTGAGCCAGCACATTCAAGCCGAAGGGTTTGGTGTGACCAAAGGTTTTATCATCACCTGATGATAAAACCTTTGGTCACACTTTTAAATTTAATTCCTATTTATGCAATCTCTGTAGCAAAAAAACTGAACGTGACGGTCGGACCACGATATAATAATTAGGTTACTATAGGTTAATAAATTTTACTGAATTATTTCTAATTTCTCAAGATCATTAAATTTTTCAATTATAGTCTTGTATTCATAGCTGTGACATTATTTTAACTTTGGTATACAGTTTCTTATTAAACACGATATTTATAAAATAAAAAACAATAAGTTTTTATACTGTTGGAAAATAATAAACGATTTTAGTAGAAAAAATATTTTAATTCTTTTCGTATAGCCGCTACCCAAAATTTGCTTAATTTTATATTCGTATTTTGTAATTAATTTGGTCCACTCTGGAGGGATTCTCAATTGAGCTTCACTAATTAGATTTTTTTAATATAACGGTCCTTGTTTAAATTTTAAAACGTGAGAACCCTGGAGTATGTAGAATTTTATAACAAGCTGAAAATTGCGATATCGTCAGTTGAGTAATTTGTTTTTTAATTTAGCTTTCTGTATAATAATCGACAACTGAAAGCCAAAGTGGTATTTTTTATAAGATTAGTGGATGTATATTATTATCCTATTCGATTCAAATTCCTTCTGCCATTTTAGAGCCGTATGCGAATAAAGGCATTCTTAGGAATATAGAAATCAAGGATTAACTTTCTTAAAAGTAGTTAAATGATTACTCCTTGCTACGAAGCTCAGAACTACTAAATATACAGATTCCAATTTTAATGTCTTATATAACCGTAACCATAAATATCATCCAACTACATAAAACTGGTCCGACGTGGTAGTAATAGGGCTTCGTGTTAAGTTAGTTATATTTAAAAAATTTTGCGCCTTAACAATTTTTCGCTTTGTTATTATTCAAGAAAATTTTTGTGATGTACAAGCATTCTCCCTCGACACATATCAACTTAAAATGCCCATCCATGAGTGAACAGCCTTCATGTAGATGATCACCTAGAGCTTTATCCATAATTTTATTATGGCATCTCTCAAGCGCGGATCTAAAAATTCATAATAGGGAAGAAAATACTATTATTATTATTATTATTATTGTAAAATAAAATAATTTTCACCAAAGACAACGAAACGATAATTTGAATTGTAATTCTTCTTTATGTGCCGTCTTCTACTGAAGGTTGGCGACCATCAAACGATAGGTTTCTCTGTTTTGTGCCACATGTATTATGTTCGCAGCTTCTGGTATTTGAAACCATTCTCTCAAGTTTCTCAGCCAGGATTTCTTGTTTCTGTCCAAACCTCTTCTACCTTTAATCTTGCCTTCCACGATAAGCTGTAGCAGACTGTACTTATCATTACGAAACACATGGCCCAGATATGACGCTTTCCTCCTTTTAACAGTTGTAAACAATTCCACCTCTTTACCCATTCGTCTTAATACCTCTGTGTTGGTCACTCTGTCTGTCCAAGGTATTCTTAGTATGCGTTGATACAGCCACATTTCTAATAATTGTTATTAAAATTTAAATTTATAACCATTTAGTCTCTTTTGGTTCGCAGGACATACAATATGGTGAGTAACTCATTTATATCTGGATAAAAGTTCTTCCTTGTGTGCTAGAAATCTACAATTGTGGTGTCTGGTTTCTTCTGGATTTTTCAAAATTCAAGCCACAGGTGTAACTCTTTTTTTTTAAGATTTTGAGTTCCGCGTAGATCTAATTCGTAAATGGTAGCAATATGTATGATTGTTGATGTTTCATTATATGATTGTGTGTATCAAAAGTAAGTCGCTGAGAAGTTGATCAAGTAAAGGAAGAAACACATTGAGGCGGTAATAATTATTTTTAAGAGAATCGATAGGAATATTATTGTGATGCGTTTGTCTAGATGCAACTCGGGGTGCCTTTACTTCTATGTCTAAGACAATTTTAAGTATTATTGTAACTTGTAAACAAACAATGTTATTCCAAATATTTCTGCCAAAATTAGAAGCCAAATTATGAACTCGACTTTTGAAATGGAGATAAGCATGAAATTTGCACGTGAACTGAGAGATTCAGCTTCTTCAAGAAATGATAAAATTGCTTGATAAATATCCAAGAACTATGGCAATGCGTTATGTTTTTCACTCCACCTAGTTTCACACAAAGTCTTAAGTTTAGTTTTCTTGAGTTTAGGACATTCGTCTTTAATTTTCTCTCGCATAAAGTTTGATCTCTTGCTTGATTCCTAAACAAATTTTGCTGCGTCAGCTGTTGTGTCAAGTGTTTGTCTAATTCAGTAAACAGAGCAAGATTATATTTTTATTTATTTTTTCTTTCCAGTGCCATTTTTTTAAATTCATATTGTTTTAATAACACATTGAAATAATTATAATTTTATTTTGATTTAAAATTGATTTATACTGCCTTATATTATTAAAAGGCACACTGCGTTCCAATCCGCACTCACTGCCCCGAGAGTCTCTTTATGGACTGTTATTGTTGAGATTAAAAAAATAGAATGTTCCAATATTGTCCCAAAGGCTCGGCCGTTGTGCGAATGCATTCTGACATACTGTTCATTGTTCAAAATGTGGAAATCATATTGTTGCATAAATTAATAATTTTATTCAAATCAAGCATTCTGAGCAATTTAAAATAATCATACAAAATGATAATTTATAGCAGAGATATTCATTTACTGAAGTTCGGACAATTTTTAAACTATAAAAAATTAAATTTATAGACTAAATAATATAAGGGGATCTTAAGCCTCGTAGACTCCACTCTGTATCCGCGCCTGGCAATTTTAATGGGTTCTATTTCATTTTCAAATACCATTTTCTCTATATAGTTTTTAGGCATCACTGTTAACTGGATCATCATTTTTGTGACTTTCGCCACCAGCACCTTTTTGTTAGGTTCGGACGATTTAAAATTAGGACGCGGTTTAAAAAAATCCGCTTGCTGCTTAAAAAGAAAGGTATAGGTTTTTTCTTTCCTAAAAATGTTATAAGGGTGATAATCTTTTTAGAAGAAAAAATTTTTAAACTCGTAATTTAAAGAGAACAATTACATATTTATTTTTATGTACATAAACAGTTATTACAAAAAAATATAAATTTATCCACAAAACATGACATTGAAACTTCATACAACAAAATAAAATTAAAAACTGTGGTTATGTACCAAATGGCAGAAAAAGATGCACTGTCATATATCGAAATAAAAGTACGCAAATTTTTTGAATTGGTAATTAATTCTTCTTCTGCTAGTGCATATCCTCTATGGATGTTGGCTACCACAATGTCCTATTGTATTTTATTAGCAGCTGTTCGAAATAGGTCTCTGGTGGTCATACCTGTCCACTGTCTCAAATTCTTAAGCCAGGATATTCGGCGGCGTCCTGGTCCTCTATTTCCTTCTTTTTTCCCTTCTAATATCAATAGCAGGATTCTGTATTTATTTTCATTTCTCACTATATGTCCGAAGTATGCTAACTTTCTTTCTTTAATGGATTTCAAAACTAAGGTTCTTTTTGTAAACGTTGCATTACTGCATCATTAGTTATATGATGTACATATGATATTCTGAGCATGCGGCGATAGCACTACATCTCGAAAGACTGCAACCGTCTGCAAGACGCATCAGTGAGTGTCCATGCCTCTTCATCATACATAAGAATAGAAAACACATAACAATTAAGGATTTTAAGTCGGAGATGTAAGTTCAAGGTTAAATTGCAGAGAACTTTCTTCATCTGTTGGAAGGCACTCCTTGCTTTTTTGATCCTACATTTAATCTCGTATGAGTGATCCCAGCTGTCTGTGATGTTGCATCCTAGGTATGTTATTTTTTCTGTTCTATCCAATACCTCATTGTCTGCCATAAACTTTGCATCTGTATCTTGGTTTTTGCTTCTGATCATAATTTTCGTCTTCTTGTTAATTAATTATCAAAGGTTAATTTTATTTAAAAGAAACTAAAATGTGACAATTAGCTGACACTAAAACTTACATTTATTTATAAACTTTTTAAATTGACAAGAGAGCAAATTTTTTTGTATTAACGATAAATGTTTATTTAACAAACTACTCGCTTCACTGGCTAATTATTTCTTTTTAAATTATTAACAAAGTTTGTAACCTTTTTGGAATTTGAATACAAAACACTGTCGTAAAAACTTCAAAACAATATAGATCCGAAACATGGGTGATAACTGTGATAAAACCAAAACGGTGATAAACTCACTTTACAAAGATTGCACCTGACATTTTGAGCTCAAATCACCTTCTTTTCACCAAAACTCATAGAATGAACTCATTCTTCATTCAGAAAGAGCAATTTATATATTATAAATAGACTCCAAAAATTTTCATCATACCAATCTAAGAAGAGCAAAAAGATTAAGAATCTGTTTCGGTGTTTTATGAAATATGGGGTGAAAACAAAAATGCTGTAATATGAACAATTTGGTAATGTCGCTGAAAGACATGCTGGTCCTCAAAGTACAACTGTTCCTTGACAAAATTTGTATGTGGTAGGATTAGCTCATTGAAATGTGCATATAACTGCACGTGAACTCTATCAGGACTTAGAAAATACCCACAACATTACTGTGTGTAACCACTGTCCTGCACTTCAGACGTCCATTTATAGTTCGTATGTCACATCATGGAAATTGTAGACTCAGATTAAAGTTGGTACAACAAAGTGTGCATTGGGGCTTAAAAGAAAGGGGTTCTGTGTTATTCACAGATAAAGCTAGGTTTTATTTTTACTTCCAGAAGACCAAGAGTTTTAGGGAAGGCATTTACAGGTTGTTCGTCCATATAGCGGTCTACAGGTTATTATGTGGACTGAAATAATTTTTATTGCTAATGATGTAGGTCCTGATATGCATATATTCAGGATAATGCAAGTCCACATACTGCAGCAACCGTAAATGAGTGGTTTCATAATAAAAATATAATACTTTTACCGTGGCCAGCACAATCGCCAGATCTTAATCCTATCGAGCATATATGGAATATGCTTTAGAGATAAATTCATCCTCCTCTTCACAATGTATGTCCATACTAGACAACGTCTTCAAGATCTTCCTACATAGGAATATATCCTGTTGTCTCAAAAGAATATTGATAATTTAATTTTAAGCATAACAAGGCGGTGGCAAGCTGTACTATTAATGCTACTAGAGGAGACACAGATTATTAAATTAACACAGATTAATTATTTGTTAATTATATAATTATACATTATAACGGTATGTCATTTTTTAAAATTCAATTAAAATTTATGTATGTATGAAAAAAAAACTTATAAATATATGTACATATACACATATGTATATATACATATATATATATATATATATATATATATATATATATATATATATAAATTTTGAAATGTGTTATTAAACTATAATGTCGTCAAATTGCATCAACCCCCACGCTACGTTAATAATAAATTTCCCCACTCAAACAGTTATTAGTTTTGGTTTCCCTAATCACTTTCTCCTGTAACAACCCTTAACGACCAACCGTTGGTAGAGGTCAAATAAATTAATTTGTGCTTATTAAAGTTCCTAATTAAATTATTTCTGCAGTAATTTCTACTTAGTTGTAGTATTTAATGATGTATAGTAAGGCCTTAACCCTTTTGTGGTAAAGGAATCTATTAAAGTGGATGCAAACCGAATGTGAGCACGACGGACGGGTAAAAATTTTCATTAAAAGGCCATCTCCTAAATTACCGACACTCTTCCGATACCAAACTCAAAAAGGTCATTATGACATTGGCGGCATTTCTGACCGGCCATTGTCCAGTGAAAACGGCCAAAATTTTCGAATGAAAGAATTTATCTGGTAAATTTATGCACTTACGAAAGAACGATGGAAAATCTCAAATAATTTTTACTTAATTTTTTAAATTTAAAAATTTTGAAAATAAGGTTGTAAGAAATTATTTAGAAGAAGTATCTTAAAGTATATAAACAGTGGATATTTCAAAATACATAAATATTATATTATCACAAATATCTGAGGAATAGAAAAATCTACGACGATATTCTCTACGATAACGATATGAATTTAGCCCTTGGCTACACTGACAACAATTACAAATACCATCTTATGGAATAAGGCATCGAGGTGGTAGAAATAATACTGGAGTTGATTTAATGATAAATAGTTCGAGGAAAATATATCTACCTTCCAGTTAAGAGACCCCCAAATCAGAACCGTCAATACAATGAGGTACCTAGGAGTTATATTGAAGCCACACACTTACATTTAAGACATATATAGACCCAATATTACAGGAAACAACTCGTAATATGGCTATTTGCCATATTACCAGTTGTAATCGAGCCTAATTAAGTAATCAGTTTTATTTAACACGTTGGCTGACATAAATAAAAATATTGAAAAAATGAATATGGTTTTTAATGAAAAATACATTAAATCATAATGTACGTACATTTTTTTCTGTAGCGCTGATGGACTATCCATAAAAATTTTCTTAAATCTCCCAAAAAATGTGTTGAAAGTCCTGGTCTCACTAATTGACGATTCCTTTGAAAAAGGTATATTTCCAAAGTGCCTAAAGACAGCCATTATTATTCCTCTTCATAAGGGTGGTGAATTATCGAATGTCTGCAACTATAGACCTATTGCCTTACCACCGGTCCTATCCAAAATTATTGAGAGACTATGTCAAAGCTTTTGATTGTGTAAATCACGACATTTTGATAAAAAACTAAATTGCTAGGGAATTCGAGGTATTTCTTTGAATTGGTTCCAATCTTACTTGGGGAATAGGAAACAATTAGTTAGAGCAAATGATACTTACTCTAGTCACAAAAAAATTGTATGTGGAGTACGACAGGGATCAGTATTGGGTCCTCTTTTAACGTGGATACGATAGTAGCATTACCCTAAAAAGGAGCTCTTCAACCCTTGTTTCTTAATAACAGCCAGAGCAGTATCGTTGATTCTGTAAAATTTCTTGGTATTTTTCTGGACAGCAATCTTAAATGGTCCCTTCATATCGATTTGTAAAGTAAGAAACTAGCCATAGCCTGCTATGCCATAACATCTGTTTCCAAGAAAATCAGTTTAGCATCTTCCAAAATAACATACTTTTCTTTGTTCGATACTCATCTTTGATATGGCCCTCCTTTTTGGGGTTCTAGTACAGCTACCCAATTCGATGTTATTTTTAATTACAAACCATGAGTGATATGATTATTAGAAAAGAGAACAACCCAACCTTAACTAATAAGCTCACAGACTAGGAAAGTCTTAAAGTAACTCTTAAAGAAAAGATCATTTTAGCCGTGCCACTAAAGACAATTGAACAGATAGATCAAGAATTAGATTTATTTGTCAAAGATATTCAAGATTTAGCATGGGATTGCACTCCCATACTGAAAACAAAAGTTAAAGGGAATAACTACCCTAAAGAAATTCGTGAATTAATAAAAGAAAAAAGAAAACTAAGAAGAAAATGGCAGCAAACGAGAGCCCCTCGAGACAAAACTAACCTAAACAATGCCAGCCAGCAACTTAAAAGAGAAATCCAGAAAATTAAGAACGAATCTATTAAATCTTATCTGGAAGAGTTAATAAACGACAGCAGCACAGAGTATTCGCTTTGGAAAGCTACAAAAAGAATTAAAAGGCCAATATTACATTCTCCTCCAATAAAACTGGAAGACGGTAGTTGGGCCAGAAATAATCAGTAGAAGGCAGAGAGATTTGCCACTCATCTAGAGAACACATTTAAGTTGCAAGATGACCAAGACGATGACCAGGATTGGCCTGAACCAAAGCAAATAGATGAGAATATCAAGCCAACTTCCCCAAAAGAAGTAGCTGAGTTAATTAAAGAACAAATCGACCCAAATAAAGCACCAGGTTATGACCTCATTACCGGAAGACTGCTAAAAAATCTACCAAGAAAAGCTATCGTAAAATTAACAAATTTAATAAATGCTGCCTTTAGACTACAATATGTTCCAGATTTATGGGAGATAGCTGAGGTGATCATGATACCAAAGCCTGGAAAACCCCCCAATGAGGTGACATCATATAGACCAATATCACTCCTACCTGTGATGTCCAAGGTGTTTGAAAAACTCCTCCTGCGAAGAATCCTACCAATAATTGAAGAAAAGAAAATAATTCCAGATCATCAATTTGGATTTAGAAATAAGCATTCGACAATTGACCAGGTGCATAGAATAACTGCTATAATTGAAAGATCGTTAGAGAAAAGAAAAGTCTGTTCTGCAACCTTCCTAGATGTGGCACAGGCGTTTGATAAAGTCTGGCATAAGGGTTTGATACATAAACTTAAATCATTCATGCCTAAACAATATTCAAATATATTACAATCATATCTAGCGAACAGACATTTTAGAGTTAAACAAGAAGATGCATACACTGATCTCAAGGTTATTGAAGCAGGTGTTCCACAAGGGAGTGTATTGGGTCCAGTCCTATATCTAATATACACGTGTGATATACCTGAACTAGAAGACGACACCATAGCTACCTTCGCAGATGACACTGCTGTCTTAGCGGTAAGTGACACCGTCGAAGAAGCTACAGAAAAACTACAAAATTCAATAAATAAAATCCATGAATGGACCAAAAAATGGAAAATTAAACTGAATGAGAATAAATCAGTCCATATAAATTTTACCAATAAGAGAATTAATAATATTCCTATTAGAATAAATGATGTCCAAGTGCCTATTGCAACATCAACAAAGTACTTGGGATCACTCTTGATGCGAAACTTCGCTGGAAAGCTCACGTGAAGAAGAAAAAAAAAAGAACTAGGCATCCGCTACAAGAAAATGTATTGGTTAATGGGAAGACATTCCTCTCTATCCATAAATAATAAACTCCTAATCTATAAACAAATACTGAGACCAGTATGGACCTATGGCTGCCAACTCTGGGGCTGTGCCAAGCCTAGTAACATCAAAGTAATCCAGATATTCCAGAATAAAGTACTGAGGAACATCGTAGATGCGCCTTGGTACGTTAGGAACAACGACCTTCACCGGGACCTCAAGATGGAAGACGTCAATCAGATAATCAAGAAATTTGCAGGGAGCCATGAACAACGACTCCATCATCATGTAAACGTCGAGGCTATCCAGCTCCTCGACAATACGAACCTAGAAAGAAGACTCAAAAGAACAAAGCCTTTTGAACTGGTATAATGAGTGAGTGAAAAGCAGAGTAAAGTGTTGTGCGAGTATGCATGCTAAATTTAATGCTAGTTATTAGAAATAATAGGAAAGATACTAGTGAGTAGACACCTAATTTTAAGATTTCATTAGTAATTTAAGTTAGAAACAAATTGATAATTGGTCTTACTGACCAGATTTTAATGTAAGTACACTTCTGTGTCTTTAGTAAAAAAAAAATTACAAAAAAGAGTAATACAGTATCTTGGCCACAATAGAATAACACAATGCAGAAGATACTTTAAAAATCACGGAATTTTAACTCTTCCCTCTTTATATATTCTAGAAAGTGTTTGCTTAATTTGTAAGGTCTCTTTTCATTTTTCTCTGGGATAAACAATTGTTACATCACATATAGTGACTTTTGTTTGTTTGAATTGTTTTTGTTTGAAATTTTTTCTGGAAAATGCATACATAACGTTAAAAAAACTATCAAGCTTCGGTTTCTAAGTCTTTTCATTCAAGTTCGAAAGAAGGAAACGAACAAGATACTTTTATTAAAGAGTTATCTCGTGCATTCATTTTTTCAAATATACCGCTTTCAATATAATCCAATGAAATTTTAACTTCGTTTTAACAAAATATTGTAAATTGAACATTTCAAGTGAAACCTTGTCAACTTGTACTCATCAATAATAGATAATATAAAAACTAATATTAGTGACAATAATTACTTTTACGTGTGTGTTGACGAAACCACTGATGCGTTAGGAAGATATATCGCTTATTATTTTTTTTTTATTTAAATTAACGTGTCTCAAGACGAGATCATTGACACGATGACAGTATAATACAAATAAGGGTATTACAATTACCCTTATATATATTTGACAATATACTGTACATAATACACAATACTTATTTTTTACAACATTAACCGTTATACATAATTACAATTTAGTTTATAAAGCACTTGAATGTCTTTTAAATATTTAAACAGACTTGCATATTTCTCAGTTTCATTCAACATTTCTTGTATATTAACTCCCAACTGGTGTTGTTTTCTTTAAGTAGAAAGATGTGGACATTCTTTAAGGAAATGTGTATCCAATTCTTAATCTTCTTAGAATAACCTTGTGTCTTCTGGACATAGGTGGTAGCTCTAAGGAAGGTATAACTGGTTGTATATCGTGTAAATGACTTGAAGTTGTGTTCCAATTAGCTTGCCATTTGTCATATATACGCTTTTTGAACATTTTTTTAATATCATTATGCAGCTGGATATTTGATTTAGGTATATCCAAAGTAGAAGCTTCTTTTGCGGCTACATCTGCAGCCTCATTTCCTACAACTCCTACATGTGAAGGTACCCAGACAATAGTGACTTCATATTCCGTTAGTTGATTATATATGTCATATATTAAATTTACCAGAGGATGATCTGATAACATGTTTTTAATTACTTGTATTGATGATAAGGAGTCTGTGCAAATCGCTACATTGCGGTCAGTTGGTACCCATATACGAAAAGCCTAGACGATACCATATAGTTCTCCAGTGTATACATATCGCTTATTTAATGGTTGGTGGTCTGAGCGATTAGATTTTACGAAAATCCTATTTAATTTCATGGAAGCAATTGGAAAAAACCAACTCTGCAACAATATCACATTTTGTGTACGAAGAAATATCAAAATTTTTTCTTCCTGGATCTGTTCCTAGCTATAAATTGTTGCTTTTTTTAGTCGATGCTGCAGCACATATGGTCAAGGCTGGACAAAATTTATACGTCTCATACGCTTCTGTCAGGAACAAAAACTATTGATAACTAATACTTTTTTTAAACTGCCCCCTCGCAGACTTTACACCTGGAAGTCGCCAGCAGACTCGAAAGAAACAAATGTAAGAAACCAGATCGACTTCATTGCCATACCAGAAAGATTCAGAAACTCAATGACATCAGTGAAAACCTATCCCGGGGCTGACGCTCAATCGGATCACAACCCAGTGGTGGGTAAACTGGGAATCAAACTAAAACGTATAGAAGGGAAGCCTAACAAAACCAAGATAAACATTAGGAAATTAAAGGATCCCAACATTAAACAACAAGTACAGGAATCCTTAAGAAGAAACATTGAAAACTTGAGTGAACCAGCACAAGACGCAGTTGCTAAATAAGAAGAAATAAAAAGAGCTGTTGAAATGACAAACAAGACACTTCTGTTACAGGAGCGCGTAAAGAAGAAAGAATGGATGACGGATGAAATCCTTGATATGATGGAAGAAAGAAGACAACACAAATGCAAAAATCAAGAGCGCGACAGAAGATATGACTACCACAACATGCACAAAAAGATCAAATAATTAACAACTAAAAAGAAAACCAATAATTCCCACCCGACACTAATAGACGCAGACGGTAACCTTATATCAGACGACTTGAAGCTCATTGGCATATGGAAAGATTACGTAGAACGACTTTTTAACGATAAACGCAGAGCGACAGTGAACCAAGATGATGACATGACTGGACCCGAAATACTAAGGTCTGAAGTGGAAAAAGCCATTTCATCGCTAAAAAACGACAAAACACCAGGTCCCGACAACATACAGGGCGAGATCATAAAACTCCTATGCGAAACGGATGACCACTTCCTCGATTTTCTGACAGGCCTTTTTAACACCTTTTACGACAAAGGGGAGATTCCTGAGGAATGGCTTCGATCGACCTTTGTAGCCATACCTAAAACACCAAGTGCAAAACACTGTGATCAACACCGCTTAATAAGCTTGATAAATCACATTACCAAAGTTTTCACCAAAATCATACACAATAGAATATATAACAAATGCGAAGCAAATATATCGGAGTCACAGTTCGGATTCCGAAGCGCATTGGGCACAAGAGAGGCGATCTTCAGTCTGCAAGTTTTAATTCAAAGATGCAGAGACATGCACAAAGACGTCCACTTGTGCTTCATCGACTTCTCCAAGGCGTTTGACAAGGTCAAACATGATAAATTCATGGAAATGCTCAGGAAGATGCATATTGATGGCAAGGATCTGCGCATAATAACCAGTCTCTATTGGAACCAAAATGCTAAGATAAAGATGGGCAACTTACACAGTGGGAAGATAGATATTAAAAAGGGTGTACGACAGGGATGCGTCCTCTCGCCGCTCCTGTTCAATATATACTCTGAACAAATCTTCAGAGAAGCACTGGGAGAAGTTTCGGAGGGTATCAAAGTAAACGGAGAGGTAATCAATAATATTAGATATGCTGACGACACAGTTATTATCGCAAATGACTGCAACGAGCTCCAAAGACTCATGCAAAGCATACACACAGCAAGTCAAGAATATGGTTTAGAACTCAATACAACCAAAACTAAATGCATGCTCATTAGCAGAACACAACAACCTCCGATGCAATTGACATTAAACAACCGAAAAATAGAACAAGTGGAGACATACACATACCTTGGAACCACAGTCAATACAAAATGGGATCAGTCAACAGAAATAGGATCACGAATTGAAAAAGCGCGAAACGCGTTCAACAATATGAAAAAGTGGTTCACAAGCAAAATCTCAATGGAACTAAAATTAAGACTGGTCAAGTGTTATGTCTTCCCGGTCTTGTTCTATGGAGCAGAGGCATGGACCACAACGGAAGCCACCCTGAAGAAACTAGAATCCTTTGAGCTGTGGATATATCGCCGTATTCTTCGGATATCCTGGACAGACCACATCACTAACGTGGAAGTAATGCAGAGAATAGGCAAAAGCAAAGAAATAATCTTCACCGTAAAGAAACGGAAGCTTGAGTACTTCGGACATGTCATGAGGCATACTAAGTACCGTCTGCTAAAGTTAATAGTCCAAGGAAGAATCGACAGTAGGAGGGGACCGGGAAGAAGACGACACTCATGGATGCATAACCTGCGACAATGGTTCGGACTAACATCGACCGAACTGTTCAGAGGTGCCGTAAACAAAGTCAAAATAGCATTGTTAATAGCCAACGTCCGAAACGGATAGGGCAAAGGAAGAAGAATTAATGCTTTAACAGATGAAGGTTCCCAATCCCTGCTAAACAATTTTTTAAAAACAACTTTCTACAGCAGCAACTTTCATACATTAAATCAAATTTTAAGTCTATTAATAATAAATACTTACCAAGCAATTCAACATAATTATATCTAAGCTTTCTTACTGTTATTTCGATTTAAAACAAAAAAAACAAAATTGAATTTCACTGCATTTAATATCAAAATAGAAATAAATTGAAGGTTAGGTTATACTAGGCACGTGATTTAGTAAAAATATTTTTTGAATTTTTTTTTACTTCTACTGGGATAATAACCATGTCGCTATTGAAAGCATTATGCGCTTTAAACGGCAAACGCCGCTATGAGTCTACAACAGCATCTCGACGACATATGCTGCTTTGTCCCTGTACAATAACGATTTGTCCAGAAACGAGTTAAAATACCAAATATTCCATATCTAACTCTAGTTTTAATTTTTTACAGATTTGCACTTTGTCGATTAACCAATTAATTGCTTAACCAAAAATTTCATATTATCATCGTACTTAAAAAAAATAAAAGCAGTAAAATCCACAATCAACTGACAATTTCGTCAAACTGTTTATACATATTTCCAGCGCTTGTGACAGTTTTCACCTTTAATTGTTTTATAGAACACTCTTGTTATTATATATAACAACGTTCCCTTTAAATAAATTATTTTAGGTTACAATTTATGAAAATGCTTCGTTTTATTGGTAGCTTGTGACTTTTAATATCACCATCGTCCTTTTACTGTGTATTAAAATTGGATACGTGAAGGAAATAACAATGAGCATCACGTATATTAGCCGAACTGAAGAAAGCTCACATTTTCTGCCTAATTCAATGTTTTATCTTTTAGTATTCGACAAAAAGGGTGACTGTTGTCGGATCGAAAATTATATTCGATATTTTAAAATTGTCATAGCGGGATCACTGGCTGACTGAAATGTATAATATAGAATACCACAAATATTTCTGCTGTAGATAATTCACAAAAAAATGCATTGAGAAATAAGTTTAATACAAAAGAGTAAATGAAGATCAAGTATCAAGTAAACTTATCAACTATTCTAGACTGTTCCTAGTGGCGGTTAACCTATTTTTACTTCAACCTACGAAAATATAGTTAAGATATCTGTAAGAGTTTTGAGCATCACTATAAGATGAGTACTGAGCTAGTTAAGTCGAAAAAAACTTGTTGAAGTTGAAGATAATTTTGATAACTAAATATTTACTCAGATGGAGGTGTTAACGTTGGATATATCTTGAAATACGTATGAAATGAAATACGTATCTGTTTTTTACAATATTTTCCACTATCGTTATTTTTCATACTTTAACGTATAGTATAAATATTACACCACACTATGTTTTGTGCTGTTTCTTTGGCCCTTGGTAGTATATAGTGTACCGTGGTTTTTTTGAAACACGTGAATCACGAACTCAAATTTTATTAAAAATATATGAAATACTAAACTAACTAACTGACATTCAAAAATAATTAATTTGACCTTCCACCTTAACTCGACTCTCAATTGTCCTGGCGTACCTTCTATATAAAATGTCATTCCATACACTTCTAGTTTAAGGGTGATTCGAAATACCAACAGCTGGAACCAGTCCACTGCCTCCTCCATACGAGGCTAACCGATGCAAGGTCCTGATTCTAATTGAGATTTCGACTCAAAACATGTCGAAATTAATATGGCGACGTCGAAATGCGACTTTGCGAACCTTGTGGATTTCAGATGAACTAACCAAACGACGTCACTAGTTTTCGACTTATCGAAATTAATTTCAACCACAAGAAAGTGGTTGAAATTTCATTTCGAGTCGAAATTAATCTGACATGACTGACTGGACTGGGAGAAGTGAACTTAGGTTCAGTTTAAATAGGCGGTGTTTTGATCCTTGCAAGGAAAACTGAGGCAAAAAGTATCAATATGGCTGTGTTTTACGGACATTTGCTAGTTTTGGAGGAATTAGAGAGGTTAGATATCCGACGTTCATAACGGAGGCTAAGAAGAATGTTACGGGATACTCAAAATTCTTTTTCACTAAGTGATGCTCAATTTAGGCAGCAATTCCGGCTTAATAAACAAGCTGCAAATTATTTAATAAGGGTATTAGAACCATATTTGGAAGAAGGTGTTTATGCCTCTAGGATACCCAAAATGTTTAGGGTTAGTATTACTAAGCTGCAGTAAATTTAAAAATATATTAGAATATAACCACTAAGTCAAATCTTAGTGGTTATAACTTAAGGATCTCCCACATCGCCTTTTTTTTTCTTGCCATCTTTTCTTTCAATTCAAAATATAATTGAGAATGGCCAATATTTATGATTTAACAACTCAAACAAGAAAAAAAAGACGTTCACGTAACGTAAACAAAACAAACATTCAACAAGCGTAGTGCAGCCAATAAACAACAGGGCCAACCCAAATTTTCAGCAGTTTCAAAATGATAAAGTAAATATCCCCAGTTTTAACTACAATCGAAATGAATGAGAATCGCTAGCGATTGCGACTGTCATGGCGTAGTCGCTTTTAAATTTCGACATCGAAATGAAATAGAATCAGGGCCCAGATGTACGATCATCATTTTTGTTCTTGGTCATATGATTCGGTAGAAAACATCGTTCATTCAGGCTACCATGAAATACGGACCTTTTCATGACTTCTGTAGGTTTGAACGTCGCCCATTATAACTAAGTGGATTATATAACCAGGTTCTGGAGTATTGAGGAATTTTAAATTGAAAGAGTCATTTCGGGTTACGACTGCTGTTCCGACTCCAAGTTCACCTTGGGATGCATCTGTATATATTTTAATAGAGTCATTGTATTGTTGTTTTTCAAAAACAGTAGTTATATTGATCGGAGTTGTACTGTTTTTGGGGATTCAGATAAGTTTCCTGTAGGAGTATTCAGGAGATTGTTCACTAATTAGATGTTGGAGCATAGCAAAGCGATGGTAGTCAATTGACTACCCATTTTCCCAGTGCTATGCATCAATACCAAGGCAATTAAAGATTTTTTTACTTACAGATGTGAATTTGCCTTTAAATGGGGGTAAATTTGAAAGTAAATTTGTAAATTTGATTTTAGAGTGAAAGATGGAGAGTGATTTTCTATAAAGTTTTTAAAAGGTTCAAGTGAGTGAGATACTGATCAGTCAGAAGCATTTAATGAACTAAATTAAATTTTTTTAACAGTTTTAATTGTACTTTAGAAGTTTTGTCTTTTGAATATGAATCTGCTTCAGGTGAAATAATTTCATCAAAGCTACGTTTTGGTTGATTAATTATTATGTGCCTCTCATTATTTATTGCATCCATTTTGTTTGGTATCTCTGAGTAATTAGAAATAGACATTTGTTCACATTGAGAAGTGTTTGTATCATTGAGTTTTTGCAAAGAAGTACTAATTTTTAGGAATGCCATGGGAGAAACAGGAATTACACCGATCTTTTCTAACTTATTGATTAGCAAGTCATGTGGTAATGTGGGACATGGCTTGGAGAGAAGAAGTCGTTCCACTGGAGTAACCAACCTTCTTATTCTGACAATTTCACCTTCTATTTTTATATGGCCATAATTATTCGATTTTAAGATCATCTATAAAAAAAGATTATATGTTTCGGTTGAATTTTATTTTTTAGTGTAAGAAGGTAGTCTTAAAGTTTGGTGTTTTCTAAGGTACCAAAAATAATTGCCTGTTCTTTGGAGGAAAATTGCAGTTTCGATGCTGCTGGAAAATATGTTTGTGAGGAGTTTATTTGACTTTGATGTTTTTGAGTTTTAGAACTGTGGTTTGATTGCATATTTAGATAAATATTATGTGAAAAGTAAATCCGACCCTGCACATCTGCTAAAACAGGTATATGGGCCTTTACCAAAAGTGGTTATTTTGCTGAAAAACTTAATTAGTTTATTAACAACAATAACAAATAATTGCATCTAGTTCACTTTATATTATTTTAACTGGATATTATGTAAAGAATTTGTACACTTATAGTTTATGAAAAATATATCAGTTAAGTTCACAATTTACCCTTTTAAAATATTACAAAAATGCTATAATTTTATACACGTATTAATTTATTTATTTATTGGATATTAGCTAGATATCAATACTAGAGAATTGTTAAAGCAGTACCTACCATATTAAAAATCTATGTTATTTGTACCTTTAAGTACGCAATTTTACTATTTCCAAATAGCAATTAAATTATCTTCATGTCCTGAAACATAACGATATAAAACGATAAGACCTACTCGCAAATCAGGACTTGGCAATCTGGGTAAAAACTTTAACTAGCAGAAATTGTCCACTTTGAGTTTGGTCCAGCGTAGAAAAACGTAATTCAAAACCGGCAAACTTAAGAGAAGGTATTCTGGGAGAGGCAGATTTTCCTTTTTGTTTCCAGTTGCAACGAAATGAGTTATTAAGGTCACTAGTAAAAACGTCAGCGTCAACGCAATGCGAAGTGGGAAACGACAATAGGAAATAATTCTGGCACTGCAGTAAAACATGTTTTTAGAGAGAAATTGTCTTAAATCTAAAAATTTTTATTATAAAATATGGGTCTCAAGCACAAAAGAAGTTTATAAATATATTTATTCGCACTAAAAAAATGTGATGTAGAGGTAAGATACCTATTTTAGCGGTCTTAGTGAATTTTAAACAAGCAAAGATTAGCTGAACCATAAATTATTAAAATTAATGGAATATCTGAAAAAAATCAAACTATCAGACTAGTTTGGGAGTAAACAAGGACTAAAACAAATTATAAGGATACTAAATAACAAAATGGGAATGTCTCTCGTGCTAATTGGTCTGATTTTGGAAATATATTTGAATTAGAAATAAGTAAGCTCAATCATTCAAAAAGAAATTCAACTTTAGTAGAAAAAATTGAATTTTTCCTTAATGCAATTGCAGTCACAGCATCGAAATCTATAACTATTAAGGAATCTTTTACACCTTTTCTATTAAGACCTTATTGGAGAGACGAAGAATGTTCTACGGTTGTTAGAAACCAAGAAAACAGGGTTACTTTATCAATTATCTACACTATCAAAAAATGTTCTTCAATGTCAAATGTTTTATTTTAAACTCAAACAAAAAAACACATCATCAAAAGAGAAAACCACAGTTAGACGAAAGCCTTATTCAAAAAGTTTTTTATAAATTTGCTCCTTCTGCTTCAGGTCAGATTTTTAACGACATTAATCTATTTCACTTTCACCAAGACTCAGATACTCTTTCAAACATTTTTATCTTTTAGGAATTAGAATTAGCCTTAAAAAAATTAAAAAATATTGCACCTAGATTTGAAGGGTTCACTTATACGATAAAAAACAAATTACCTGCAATGTTAACCTTAATTAGACTGGCTGTCGCACGGTTGTTGCGTCCACCAGGTTTTCTGGAGTTAAAACGAGATTCCGGCTTCTACGTATGAGAAGTTTCGCCGGGCCTCTGTGGTAGGTGAGGGGACACCGGCAATCAGAATACTTTAACCGTTCGAACTTTCTTACTATGACCTTTTCTTACAATGACTTAATATGTGAGTTAGTACTCTGTTGCGTGGCATATGCGTCAAGTTCCACAGGGATGCCGGCCTTCCCGGCAGTGTCGAATCTTCCTACTGCCCGTCGCTTCGTGTACACTACCTTTCGTAAACAGTATTATCGATAGTTACTATTTGCATAAGGTTTCTGGTGACGAAGCGTTATCGCAGCTCGACCCTGATCGGAAAGGCAATTACAAGTCCCCGTCGGGGCTTTTATTCGCTCTTTACCGCGATGAGTTCCAAAAAACGCTTTTGTCAGTTCGACACAATTTAAAATAGTTCTAAGACGAATGTCTTTTCTATTTCAAAAAGCCTTGTCTTACTGACAGGGAGCTTTCGTAGTCGACACGCCGGTTCTCGTGCTTCAAAGGTTTATCTTCTAAAATGGATGAAGTCTTCTTTTATTCAACGTCTTCGACGATATTAGGTTATTGGATAAATAATAAAACTCAAAGTAGCGTGGTAGTAACACCAGGCCAACAAGGTCTAGCGGGTAGTATTTGAGAATTCGCAGCAATCTTCCGCCGGGAGGCCAATGACAAAGCAGTTAATAACGGGCTCCGTGATTGGCCGGCCAAAGTGATAATATGTGTCGTGATTGGTCACTCTGACGACAGGGCCTCAAAATATTACACAAAAGACGGGCCGAGGTCTGAACGGACCCCATTCTTAAATGGGTGAACTATACTTATACGAAAAAAAACTGTACCAGTATTATTTTTATAGTATTGAACATTTATTAGACTAAAGCATACACATTATTACTACAAAATACATTCTACTGCTGACGCTAACACACTAAATAACAACTACAAACTATTTTTACAATGTACACAAACTATCTCTGATTTTGCGTGTTCTAGACATACAAAATTGTTACATTTTACACATATTTTACTAGTTTTTCCATCTTTGCCTCTACAACACACATGGCAGTGCCCCCTTGTATTATTTGTTTGTTCTACTCTAGGCCCAGTAATATTTAAAAGTTCTTGGAATACATCTGCAATATGACGCTTTTTATTCTTTTCGATAGTTTATTGTTATAACGTCTGAAAACATATTCCTTTGTAAGTTCCTTGCCCAGTGCCAAAATATACATTTTACGCTTACTCATATTGTGCTTTTTCCAATCAGGATATTTTAGTAGCCACAATTTATAGGAATTGATACCTGCGACATCAATAAGATGAGAGAATAGCCATCAGCCAACGGTTTGTTTTTCTTTGTACCGTATATTCTTTAGCTAACATCGGTTTTATCGACGGTTCCTTTCGTTTTGTTGTAATGTAGAATAATTTCAGGTTTATGGAAGTGTTCTTCACCAGCCACTTTGCCGTCAACATGCTTACTTGAAAGTAAGATGACTGCAGTTCTTCGTTTTGGAACACAAGAGACTAACGTTCGATGTTTTCTGAAAACAAACATACTTGAATAATTTGTTTTATATGATGCTGGTGCTCCCTTGAAATAAACGTTTTATTTTTTCGAAGAGTTCCACATAGAGTTATATTCTTCTCCCATAACATATCCGCAAGTTGTAAACTGGTAAAAAAATTGTCAGTTGTTATTCCTAACTCTCCTTCCAAATGGTCTATCAAGTCTATGACAACTCTTTGGCCTTGAGCTTTTTAAGCCTTAGGATCTTGTTTTCCTAAAAATTAATAGATTTAAAAATTTGCTTGTTTTCTTATTGGCAGTTTAAAAACTTACCCAAATAAATAAATTTGCATGTTTACAACAAAAGGAGTGGTGCAGTGCACAAGGGCTCATATATTTAATCCGTACTTCTCAAGTTTACTCTTCATATACACTCGGAATGATGCTTTACCTCTAAAAGGCACGAGCTGCTCATCTACACACAGATGGTCGCCTGGGTTAGGTGATTTCTTACAATTAGAAATAAAAATATTACAAACATCTCTTAATGGGGCATGTTTATCTACTGATTTTCGTTCTTGTCTGGTTTCAAAATTGCCAAAACGTATAAATGAAGTTATTTGTTTGAACCTATCTCTAGACATAGCAGCTGGTATTATAGTATGGCAGTAAGCAATATTGTCACACCAAAGCATATCAATCATGGGAACAAGAAATAATGCCAAAAGAATGGAGTGGCTGTATTATCGTGCCAATACATAAAAAAGGCAGAAAGGATACATGTGGCAACTACATGGGAATCTCACTAATCGGTACTACATATAAGATATTAGCTTCAGTTGTACTAAAACGATTACTGCCATATACAGAGGAAATTATTGGCGATTACCAATGCGGCTTTAGGCCTGGAAGATCAACAATCGACCAAATATTTACTATCAGACAAATGCTAGAAAAGTATTGGGAATATAATAAAGAAGTACACCAGATCTTCATAGATTTCAAACAAGCATATGATTCCATAGATCGCTTAAAACTGTGTAGTGCAATGATGGAGTTAGGCGTACCAAAGAAGCTGACCATGATTGCGCGAATGTGTGTCAACAATTCCTTTGCACAAATTAGAATAGGAGGCAAAACTTCAAAGGCTTTCGGCATAAGCACCGGACTCAGACAGGGAGACCCGCTGTCCCCAATACTATTTAACCTAGCATTGGAATATGCAATGCGAAAAATCTATACCAGAGTCAAACCAGACATAACTGCCAGAGGAGCAAAGATTATTCTCGCATTTGCAGATGATGTAGATGCAGTAGCACAGACAACACTGGAAGTTAAGGATATAATATCAAACTTTGAAGAAGCAACACTAAGCGTAGGCCTGAAAATAAACGAAGAAAAAACTAAAAACTAAATACATGCTGGTATCAAAAAAGGAACAACAGCGAATAAGACAAAACATTACCATAAACGATCATAATTTTGAGGTGGTCAAAGAATTCAAATACCTAGGAGCAACAATTACTAGTGAAAACACAGGAGAACGGGAGGTTGAAATACGAATACTGGCGGGGAATAAATCATTCTTTGCCATTCAACATCTAATGAGGTCAAAGCTTCTCTCAAGGCGTGCCAAAATCCAAATGTACAAAACCATAATACGACCAGCAGTGACATATGGAAGTGAAACATGGACATTGAGAAAGAAAGAAATCAATGAGATATTAGTATGGGAACGCAAAATCCTGCGAATTATATATGGTCCTTGCAGGGACAGCGTGACAAATGAATGGAGGAGCAGATACAACAATGAAATAGAGACTCTCTTCGGGAAAGGAAACATCGTAAGATACATAAAAGCCAATAGATTAAGATGGGCAGGCCACGTGGTACGGAGTGATGACGACAGACTGATTAGCAATGTGTTTTGGGAAAGACCAGATGGTAGAAGATCGACAGGAAGGCCTAGAAAAAGGTGGAAAGACGCAGTCAGGGAAGACCTGGAGAAGATGGAAGTAAGGCCATGGGAAATAATAGCACAGGATCGGAATCAATGGAAGGCAATAGTAAACGCGACAAAAACTCGCGAAGAGTTGTAAAAGCCAATGATGATGATGATGAAAGCATATCAATCGCCTCTTTCGATCCATGAAAATCTCCAAGTATAAGCCATACTCCAATATAGGCTTGAATCTCTACAGAATCAACGCAAACATAGACTTCGTCAGAACAGGATTTCTCTTGGTATGTGAGCTCTAAATTATATGGAAGGGCATGTATCTCTTTATCTCATACTATGACATAGTCAACACCCCAATGTATGAGCGGGAACGAAAGGTGAAAAATACTCATACTCTCATGAGTCACATCTGGCGGGTCTTAAGGGGCCTTCACATTTTACTTTCCTTCAACTTGTCTTTTGTAAAGTCTGTAATCTTTCCTTTGGGCCTTACTTGGCCAATTCTTACTTTTTCCAACCCATTCCCACCTCACCTTGACCTTGCATGTGGGAAGACCCACGTCTATTTTTTTATTTCTTTTCGTTTTAGCCGTGTCCTTCTGACCATCATGTTTTTCTTCATCGCACATCCAATAAGTCTTTGAGAATTATCGTTTGATAATTAATGTTTACTGTAGTTACCAGTTACTGCAGTGTACACAGATTCTTTTCCCTTACTTTTTATTAATATATTGATAACTTTTATCTGGCACGATGTTAGAAAACATCCTCTAACACTACCTATAATTTAAAAGACATTTCAAGCTCTATATTTTAATAAATAATAACTTTTTTCATATCTTTTATTCTAGCGAATGCTACTGAACTTTATCACAATAATCAATCACCCTACATTAGAAAAAAAATAAACGATCATTTCACGCTTTATGTATTTTTAATACGTAGAACTGAAAGCACTCTACGAAATTAGACTAATAACTACTATATAATGCTCAAATCCCGATTCAAATTCTCCAGTGTTTACGTGGACCTGTTCATATATGCTTTGATCTGCGAAACTCGTGCCTCTAGAGATCGAGAACAGCAATGAGACGTTAAAATGATGCATTTCATTTAGTAAACAATCCTTTATATCACAAGGAAAAGTTTTCATTTATCTGCATGAAATTTGCATCAGTTATCTAGTTAACTAAAACATTTGAAGTTACCTTGTTTTGATACCCTGGGTCAAATATAAAGTTTGTTAGGAAACCGACGAATATCAGATCATCCCTCAAAATGTTTGTTCAATTTTTAAAGTATCAGTCAAAAATGTACAAACAAGGATAATAACCTATATTTTGCTTTGACATTATTTTAAGTTAAAGCACTTAAAACCTTTGTAAACCCGAGCAGGATGCAACCCTAAACATCATTTTTTGGCGATAGTTTCAGAAATATTTTTTTTAATTTAATTTCCTTTTAGGTATTAAAAATATATCCAAGAAAGTTTTAATTTCAACTCCAGCGGGCTAGAAATGAACCCAAATTTTTAAAGTGATAGCAGTTTCTGAGTCTCAACGTGAGGTCTCTCGGGAATTCCCAATTCATTTCATAGCTGATACGCAGACCTGTTTATCTTACTAACTGAGTACAGTTTTAGTTGTTGTCTGTTGAGCTATCTTTGTAGTGAGTGTCGAGTATGTGCTTTATAAAAATGAGTACTTCTTTCAAAGCAAAATGCTAAATTCTGCACAACTTATTAAAAGAAAACGATATTGACCTGATCGCAATACAAGAAACACGTACAGAAAACGAAGTACAATTGAGTTCAAGAGGAAAAATCACAGGCTATGATCTACTTGGTGCTACCCACCTTAGAGCCTACGGTGTAGCCTATGTACGCACAAATATTTACTAAGTAACTGTGAAAATCGGCGATATCACAATGGCTAATATTTATAATCCCCCTGCTCTTACCTTGTCTACACATGTTCTTAATCCCTAAGAACAACCAGCCACATACGTAGGGGATTTTATCAGTCAACATTAGGTTCTAGAAAACTAGAAAGATAATTATGACCTCCAAAAATGAGATATGGGATAAAAGGTGCAGAGAGATAGAATCTTATATTGGAGGACGACAATGCACTGAGGCGTGGAAGTTTATAAACTCTGTTAAGAAGCCGACTAACGAGAAAGTGATTCTAAATCCCATAAATCCCGAGGATTAGACACATTATTACAAACATCTATTAAATGAGAACAGAGACGAATTTAAAGAAGATATGAATTCATCAAGAATCGAAATTCTGGGAGAGCATATTACCATAGATATCAACATAGTTCAAAAAGCTATAGCAGGGATAAAGAATGGAAAAGCAAGTGTACCAGAGGGAGTAACTACGGAATTAATAAAGAATGGCTCAGAGAAATTACACAGAATGATCACGGTGATATTTAACGAATATATTAATGGACATCCAACACCAGATGAATGGAAAACAGCATATATGACCCCAATATATAAAAAAGGTGACAGGAGAAATTGTAAAAACTATAGAGGGATATCGGTCACAAGCTCAATGAGTCGACTATACGGTCGAATACTACGGGACCTGATAGAGGAAGATTATCAATCGTCTGAAGACGAAGAACAAGGAGGATTTAGAGCAGGTCGTTCATGTACAGATAACATCTTCTGTCTTAAACAAATTATAGAAAAGAAAATTGTGACAAATAGAGAGTTACATATGACTGTTGTAGATCTTGAGAAGGCATATGACACAGTCCCGCTAAATAAAATATGGGAAGTCCTGGGCACATCAAACATACATCAAAAATTGGTTAGTGCTCTCAAATATCTATATTATGGTTCAAACTCCCAAATGAAATTCGGAAACCTCTTAGCTGAAAAATTTGCAGTTACTAAGGGTCTCAGACAAGGATGTTGTATCTCTCCGACTCTATTTAAGATTTATATCTCTGCAGCTCTGAAACAATGGAAAAGGAAAGTCAAAGGAATGGGTATACAATTGAACGATCAGGATTACATATATACTTTACAGTTTGCACATGATCAGGTGGTGATCTCAAATGACAAAGATGACATGGAATACCTGCTTAGAAAACTAATTAAAGAATACCAGAAATGGGGATTAAATATCAATTTAGAAAAGACAAAATACCTCTCAATTGGAGCTGAAGCAGAACAACTCGATATCGATGACAATCAAAAAATAAATCCATGCAACGAATATAAATACCTGGGAGTCATCTTCGACCGTAGTGGAAAAGACGAACGAGAAATAGAACATCGAATTGTACAAGCACGAAGAGCTATAGCATGTTTGAACGGAGTTCTATGGAGTAAAGAAATATCAAAGAAAAGAAAATGGAACATCTATGAGACAATGGTTAAAACTAGCCTACTTTATGGAGCTGAGACATGGAGAATAACCGAAAAATATAAGAAAAAGATCGAAGCCACGGAAATGGATGCCATCAGAAGATCGATGAGAATATCAAGAGCCGACAGAATACGGAATGAAGTGATAAAACAACAAATGGGTATAGAGAGCACTATAGTTGAGGATATTGAGAGAAAACAGCTCATATGGTATGGGCATGTGAGCCAAATGGAGGACGAAAGATTGCCTAAAAAAACTCTGACAATGACAAAATTAGCTCGTCTCTTTTGCACTGGTCAGAAGAACATGGTGGTCCACCTCCTTTTCGACGCCACGGATTCAAGCTCTTTTAGATCTGCAGCTTAGAAGAAGGAGTATGTCTGATCTTTATTTTCGTAACACTGACGATAAATGCCAACCTCTACCAGCATCAAGAAAGACCATGTCCAATTTTCCCCATACCCAACACCGCCCCATTCTCATTTGGTATTGGTATTAGCATTTCAAGATCGTTTCCACGTCCCAAATGGAATTTCAGGAAAGCTAACTAATCTTCTTTCTCTGATAATCTTAATAAATGCTCAGGTTTTATCCCACCAAAAAACACAAAATACGAGAGATTGACAGGAACACTAATAACGTTCTGAAGCTATTTTCTTGTGGCATTTAAATTAGTATTAAATAGTAACACTAATAACGTCAGCAAAAGCAGCAATTCCTAGATACTTCATCGCCAGAGACAGAAATGCCACTCAACCTCTAAAAATCATAAGAACAGGCTGAATTTTGCCGAGAATATTAATTTTGGGACCCCAAAAAAGATGCAATAAAGTTTATCACATTTACCTGTGGGCTTTCCCCTAAAGCCCCCTCTAAAAATTATAAACAAAAAATGTAGCTGAGGTAATTTTAAACAAAAATGTTTATTAGAACTTTTTGTGTAGAATAAACCGTTCTCTCAGAAATAACGCTTGAAGCGACCGTCGATTTTGAATGTCAGTTACGCACGCGAAATCAATGTTCAATAAAATTTGTATTAGCTCGACGGCAAAAATTCGATATCTTTTGATTTAAGTATCCCATCGACAAAAATCAAGATTCGTTTTAAAAGTAAAGAGCGCAGCTTTCGTATGAAGTTTTTGTATTTTGCCGCAAGTAAACTTATATTTTATAAAGATCTAAAACATATATACGTGGCGCGATTTTTGCCATTTTAACTTGCTAAGACCAATAATTGAAGGAAATATAAAAGGTAGCAGGGTCGTATGCAGAAGAGCAGTCATGGCTTCTTACCATTAGAGCTTGAACAGGCATAAATATTCAACAATTACCAAAAGAGGTGCAGAATAAGAAAGATTTTTATGTAGTGATCTCAACACTCGAGTAATGAAGTGCCGCAGACAAAAGGGACATTTGTGATTTTCATCTGACTACCAAGTACAACCTACACATGCGGTTTAGACCTAGCGGTTTTGTTTAGCGAATATGTGTATTTAGCAAGTCTCCGATTTAGTTGCATTTTTAAACATTTACCATAATGCTGTTGTTATAGGGCATGGTTATTTAGTAAGACAATTTTGTATTTGGATACATTTGCTCTCGTTCGCGTTGATTCGACAGGTTTGAAACCAAATATAAATTGTATCAAGAAGATTATTTGCAATTGCTTTTTAAGTTTTATCTGCATGCGTTCCAATGGATATTTTGGGACCAGTAGAAAAATATACTTGCGTGTAGTACACCAGTCTCTAACGAGATGTATTATATATTGTTTTACTTGAAAATGTTGGATAAGATTTTGGACGAGGAGAAAGCTGTTTTCTGATTTTATTAACTTACCTTTGTCGGCAGTATTTAAGAAGATTCGTTTTGATTTTTATTTCACTACAACGTTTTCCTATTAAACGGCAAAACATATTATACAATAATTCCTATTTGCTTATAATATAAAAAACCAGGAATACTGAAGGCAGATGGACAAACTATATTAGACAGATGTCAGTCAAAATCAGGAATACAAAATGTAAATATTCATCAATTAACTAGTTAAATAGTCAGGATTTATACTTAATGCTCTTCACAAAGTACCAGTACATTTAATTAACTTACATCAATGCTCTAATGTATCCGGATTCATTAAATAACAAGGTAATTCACGACTAGTCGTCGAAAGCCAGCATGTTAAATTATGAAATTTTTTTCCACGGACAAAGATAAGGAGCCGATAAAAAATCGTTTCAGATTCGTTCCCATATTGCTTGCCAATCACAAACAAACATGTTTCAACACTCAATACAAAGTTTATTTTCGCCTGTAATATGAGTAGAAATTTCCAATAAAACTCTGTATGTATGCCAAACGATCACAAACATAAATTTTCGTATTTACGTGGAATCATTTCCATCTGTTTATTTAAAATTGCTTATCTACTTTTTCCCCATATCAGATTTGTGCATGTGATGCAATTCAATTTTGTACGGTTCAGCTCACGGCCGTAGAATCGTTTTGGGAGAGGGTTTTCTTAGTAATGTACTTAGTTGTTGAAATTATAAGTCAGTAAGTTTATGTTGAACATATATAAAGCACAATAAGTATATTCTTCTCCTTTAGGTATATCAATATCGACTTTAACCAATCATCAGAGGAAATAACGGCGGTCAATATTTTTATGTATAATAATGATAATATTTTAAGATGATCCTCATTAATTAATGTCCGCATTATCCATTTATATTATTTTTATTTGTGCTCTTTTAACTGTATTTATGTTATCAATCGTCCTGTTTATTTTTGCTGCTATTGCATCTAATACTGTTCGTTTTTGATGATAGTTCATTTGTTGACCCTGTTTTATGCTTTCAACTAACTTCCAAAGCATTTGTTTATACTGTCGAGAAATATTATAGAGATGGTTAATTTTCTTTCACCTGTAACTGTTACATTATGCATACCTGAATATTGAATAGGCCACCAGCAGAATACTTGTAAGTACACTTAGGTTGTAACGTTATAAACGTCACATCTTTATAATTTATATTTAAATAATTATTTTATTTTAATTTCTCTTATGATTTATTAATTTCTTTTCTTTTTTACTATTTTTTCTTCAAAGAATATTTGGCGCCCTCTCTCTATCTGTCCGGTAGAATAAATATTTGCTCTCCATTTCTGTCCGGTAAACTAAATATTCTGTTCTATATTGACAGAAGAGCTAATTCCATCATATGCGTACGTCCTATGGCATCTGTGCTATACTCCATTGTAGTTAGTGCCTACTTTCTGTCAATCAGCTTTCAAATGTGGTGGGATATCCTTTTTTGTCTGTAATTGAAATTTATAAAAGAAGGTAAAAATTATTATAAGGTTCATTTTATCGTCTGTAGAAATCTCTTTCATTGAAATCTATATTTTATAATTCTGACAGCATTTTCAATATTCATAACCTCACTTCTTCGAAAACCACGTTTTCAATTTTATGCATGTAGGAATCTTACAAAACTTAACTAATTTTAATAATAATTCTATTTCACTTTATCCTTGCCATCTGCTATTAGTTTAATTGTGATTTTGTAAAATAATTGGCAAGGAAGTTAACCCCCTCTGATGTCTGAATGATTTATGAAATAATATAGAACTGAACAACTGCAGCTGTCTGTAAGACCTATCCACAGGCGGCAGCAGGACTACCCACATAATCTGGAGGCAACATTAAAACAAACGCAGGCAACCCAATACTATTTTTTTACGTTGAATAAATATGATTGGTTAAATCATTGTTTTATTTGTTACCAGCTAAATTTTCATTGTTTAATTCATAGTTTAAGACAAGACGGTTCACACTTGAGAGACTGAGCTAAGCGGAGCATAGACATTGAGATATTATTTTTATAATAGAATTTAAATTCTCTTTGGTAGTCTTATCGTTACAAGGTTATCTTGTCATCTACAGACGGAGGCTAAAATTAAAAATTAAATTACATGTTACTTTTGTGAACATGTTGATTAAAAGATATTTACCAAAGTAATAACAGAGTATGTTATTACTATTACTGCTATTACCCGTTAATGCTACCAGACATGAAAATAAGTTTCTTTGTATTACGTTTGGCCTTGATTTTTCTAGTTTATGATCTTGAAAGTATCAGTTGCATTAGTTCCTGAGTCTTGAGTTACAGAAGTAAGTATATGAGAACAATATCATGCCTTGTGGTTTTTCACTATACACTTTTACTTACACTTCGACGTTTCGGCACTCATTTTGGAGTCATTATCAAAAGGGATATCATTTCGTTCGAGTTTAGGGTCTTAATATGCCTACTCCTCTCACTCGTGACGTACCAATACCTTGTTCTCTAGAAATAGATCAACCGGTAATGAGGTCTCAATCTGCCTACTGCTCAGTGTCGAGTGACGACCGGTCTTATCCTGTGTAGTTGCTTTTATACTCTCAGTATGCGCGGGAACAGTATGCAAGGCAACGGTCTGAGCGGGAGGGGTTGGGGCAGGGGGTCTCCTGCTTTTTTTCGGTCCCTTGCTTCCTGTCTCCAATATCTCACGCCTATTTCTGACAAGTCTTGCTTTACTGCTTTCATCAATTTCTTCTTTGGACATCCTGTTCTTTTTTTTCATTTCTCCCTCCTTCAGTCTTGTTATTTTATTTCGATTCTCTGACATTCTTATAACGTGACCAAACCATATAGCTCTTTGGGCTCGTATTTTTGCCGCAATTTATGGTTTTACATACATCTTTATCATTTCTTTAGTTCTTTGTCTTCCCCAAATTCTCGGCCTCTTCTTTATTCTTTCTCTCGTTCGTCTTTATTCTTTCGCCTTTAAAACTTTTCTAAGCACTGATTACTGTCTATTATCTTCTCCATGTTTATTTTAGTGAATGTCCAGGTTTCAGCTCCATATGTAAGTTCAGGTGGGATACAGGAATTAAACACTTTGGCTCGCAGTCTTTGAGGTATATTTTTATATTTAAGTACGTATGAGAGTTTTCCGAATGCTGCCCATCCCATTTTTATACGTCTGCTTATTTCGGTAGTCTGATTTTCTTTGCTTACCATGACATTTTGACCCAGATATGTATATTCCTCTACGTGTTCTATCTCTGTCTCTTGGATGTTTCTCATAAGTTTGTCATCCTTGTTTGATATTAGTTTAGTTTTGCTGAAAGTCATTTTAAGTCCTTTTTTAGGGATTGTGTGTGTAGCTCCTCAATCATAGGAGGAATTTCCTTATTTTCCCAGTATATTGACTTAAAGATATCTTCTAGGGCAGCTGTAAATAATTTTGGAGATATTGTGTCTCCTTGTTTTACTCCTCGGTTGATTTTTACTGGTCTTGATTCGATTCCATTTCACAACGTCACTATCATTTCATCTTGTTCGTAAATATTATGTATTAATAGTCTGTACCTTGAGTCGATCCGGTTGTTGGCTAATGTTTCTTCTATTGCCCACAGTTCAACGCTATCAAAAGCTTTTTCATAATCTATATCTATAAAAGCCAGACATAATGGGAGATTGTATTCGTAAGTCTTTTCTATTAGGATTTTCAAAGTATATAGATGGCTGTACCCTGTTCTAAATCCGGCCTGTTCTACTGGTTAATATCCGTCAAATTTAATTGTTAACCCATTTGTAATAATCTTTGTAAAGGTTTTGTCAAGTTGTGAAAAAAGTGAAATTGGTCGATAATTTTTCAGGTCTGTGGTGTCTCCCTTTTTGTGTATTAATTAGTATTGTTTTAGCAGTATTCCATTGTTCGGGTATGTTGCCTTCGAATAGACATTTATTAAATTTATTTATTATGAAAACGAAAACATTACCTAATTTAATAAGAAGGATCCGGCTCCACGTTAAAAGACATTAATCCCAACAATATACAATTTTGAATAATCGCACGACATATTTAATAGAATATTTTTTAACCAAATAATTTCTCAAATTTCTATTAAGCAATGAATATTTTCGGGAATGTTGCCAATTTCGAACTTCCTTAATACTTGCCTCAAGAATGTCTTCAATTTTAAAGTATTTTAATATATAAAAAACTTTTCAGTTTCAGTGACGACGATGTTGAGAATTGATGTAAGAGTAGTAGTTTTTTATGTGTACAGGGGAAATTGTGTGAAATTTAATTTGAGGGACATGAAATCTTGTTTGCGCCCTTCCTATTTTCAGAACTTTTTCGTATATATTTTATAAGCTCTCGGTTGAATCTACAACCGTGTCGCCTAACAGAATTGAAAGGATCGAATTCGCACTCTTTCTATATTGTTCATATTTCGCTGTTCGTGTTTATCTCTCTTTTTGTGTTTACTGAGTGATCAAATTTCGCGAAAAGTCCAGAGTACCTATTTATAGTGAGTTACTAACAAAAAACATATCACAGATATCCAATAACAGTTGGTAAAGGAACTAATCCATGATTACTTTTAGATCTAATGCTGTTCGAAAGACCATATGTATATATATATATATATATATATATATATATATATATATATATACGTATATATCAGTATATTCTACTGATTATGGTGTAGCCTTCCTTACATATTCATTCATCATATCTGCCCACGATTGTCTAAAATTCGTTTTTCTGTGTCATGTTGTACCGGCTTGTTTTCTTATGTCAGAGTCCCATCTTAAATTTGTACGTCTTCTTGTTGTCATGATGCCTCTTGTATACCACAGTGTAATTGTAGTGTAGTGTAATGGTTAAACAAATCATATTCCCAACTTTCTAAAACCTACAATGACATCCACTTTCACAATATCCATCCATTATTATGGAACACTTTTAATCTTCTTTGTCACCAAAAAGTCCAACACATGTCAAAACAAAATCCAAACCCAGAAACGTAAACTGACCCAACTTATTTGTCAGCAAAATCCATAGCCCCTTTCGAATCAAGAACGTTCTACTGTTACAGATTTTCTCAGATATTCAGATATTCACATATCTAATTCAGCTACCAAAGCTGTGTCAAAAGGCTTCAATTTTTAGGTCATCCTCTTTCCATCTCAACTGAGAAAATTATTTGTCAAACTGAACAAGCTATTTCTCCTGTTCCTTTCGACCAAACCGAAGTTGCCAGACAAGATGTCATCAGAATTTTCCGTACTTCCAAACCCTCACCCTGAAACATTAGTGTTTCAGAACGACGTGCCTTCAAAGAACTTTATAACAACCCTGATATTGTCATCCTTCATTATCGTCATTTTCAATTCTTTTAATTATTTTGACAAAATATTCAAATTTCTCAATTGTATCGAATACAAACGCGTTCCAAACGATCCCACTACCTATATTGAAAAAACGTCCACTCTACCTCCAGACATCAAAAAATCTCTTATACCTAGGAAAACATCATACCGAATTCCAAGAATATATGGCCTGCTAAAAATCCTTAAGCTTAATGTCCCTCTAAGACCCATCATCAATACGTAAAACTGCCCCACTCAAAAATTGGCAAAACATTTCGCCTTATCCTTACAACCATTAGCCGACAACGCCTCGTCCTTTGTCAAAAATTCTTTTTATTTCATTAATAGACCTCCGAATAATGGCCTGGAACGCAAATGGACTGTTACAACATCAGATCGAGTTGCAAGCAGTACTAGATATTGAGAAAATTGATCTGTGTCTCGTTTCTGAAACACACTTCACTAAACAGTCATATGTAAAATTTAGGGGGTATAGAGTATACTCTACTGTGCACCCAGATAATGCAGCTAAAGGAGGAAGCGCTATTATAATTAAAGATAACATCTTGCATCATGAGGAATTAAAATATGCAACTGAGCACATACAAGTTACAACAGTCTGTGTGAAGATGAAAACACATACCTTAAATATAAGTTCAATATATTGTCCTCCTAGACACTATATTAAAAGAGAGCAATATAAAGAGTTTATGAACACTTTAGGAAAAAGATACATCATCGGTGGCGACTTTAATGCAAAAAATACCCACTGGGGCTCTAGGCTAACTACAACTAAAGAAAAAGAATTATTGTCAGCTATTAAGGAACAAAAGGGTGAAGTAATCTCTACTGGTAGACCAACATACTGGCCTACCGATAGGAACAAAATTCCAGACCTGATAGATTTCTTTATTTACAAGAATATCTCAGCTAACTATCTGGATATCAATGACGGCTGGGACATGAACTCTGATCACTCACCGATAATTTTAACTATGAGTGATACAGTGATTAAAAAAAAATTTAATCCAATATTGACTAATAAAAAAACTGACTGGGAGAGCTTCAAAATAAACCTAGAACACAAAATTAATCTTGCTGTGCCATTGAGAAACACGAGGCAACTTGATGACGAATTAGAAGTCTTTATAAAAAATATCCAACAGGCAGCTTGGGAAAATACTCCCACAATAACTTCTAGAACAAAAGGGAACAACTATCCAAAAGAAATCCGAGAACTCATAGTAGAAAAAAGGAAGTTAAGGAAAAAATGGCAGCAATATAGAGCTCCACGAGACAAAACTAGCCTAAATAATGCTACACAAAAACTAAAAAGGGAGATACATAATATAAAAAATTCAACAATTAATTCTTTTTTAAGTAATTTAACAGCTGACCAAAACACAGATTATTCTCTATGGAAGGCAACAAAAAGAATGAAGAGACCAATTATTCATTCTCCTCCTATCAAGTTGGAAAACGGCAACTGGGCTAGAAGTAACGAACAGAAAGCAGAACGATTTGCAGATCATTTAGAAAGCACGTTCAAACCCAACCACAACGATGGTGAAAAACTGAGATGGGAAGAACCATTCCAAACTGAAGAAAGAATAACGTTAACATCACTTAGAGAAGTATCAACAGAGATAAAAGAGAATATAAATCCTAAGAAAGCTCCAGGATATGATCTCATAACAGGCGAATTATTAAAAAAATTACCAAGAAAAGCCATAGTTAAGCTGACACACCTAATAAATGCTGCTTTTAGATTGAGATATGTTCCCAGACTCTGGAAAGTAGCCGAAGTAATTATGATCGCCAAACCAGGTAAATCTCCTAATGAAGTGACATCCTATCGACCAATATCACTCCTTCCGGTGATGTCAAAACTATTTGAAAAACTTCTATTGAAAAGATTAAAACCAATAATAGAAAGAAAAAATCTTATACCAAATCATCAATTTGGTTTCAGAAATCAACATTCCGCTATAGATCAAGTTCACAGAATAACGAATATAATAGAAAAAACATTAGAAGAAAATAAAGTCTGCTCTACAATCTTCTTGGATGTAGCACAGGCGTTTGATAAAGTCTGGCATGACGGTTTAAACTATAAACTAAGAACGTTCATGCCTAAACAGTATTCAGAAATCTTGAAATCATACATTGCGAATAGATATTTCAGAGTAAAAGAAGAAGAAGTTTACACCGACTTAAGGGAGATCAAAGCTGGCGTGCCACAAGGGAGTGTCTTAGGTCCGGTCCTGTACCTATTGTATACGTGTGACATTCCAGAGCTAGAACAAAATACTATTGCCACCTTCGCGGATGATACAGCCATACTAGCGATAGGAGACACTAGTGAAGAAGCGACTGATAAGCTGCAACTATCAGTAAATAAAATACATAACTGGACCAGAAAATGGCGAATAAGATTAAATGAGACTAAAACTGCACACGTTAACTTTACAAATAAAAAAATAGAAAATTTGCCAGTTAGAATAAATGATACCCGAATTCCTTATGCAACATCAGCAAAATACTTGGGCATCACCCTAGATGCGAAGCTGCGCTGGAAAGTCCATGTCAAAAAGAAAAGAGGGGAGCTTGATATTAGATATAAGAAATTGTGTTGGCTGATTGGAAAAAATTCAACATTATCAATTCATAACAAATTATCCATCTACAAGCAAGTACTGAGGCCAGTATGGGTATATGGGTGCCAACTCTGGGGCTGTACCAAAGCTAGTAATATACATATTATCCAGAGATTTCAAAATAAAGTACTGAGAAACATTGTTGATGCTCCTTGGTATATCCGTAACAGCAACCTCTACCAGGACCTGGGTATGGAAACTGTGATCGAAATAATCAAGAGAACAGCAGCAAGTCACGAGCAGAGGTTGCATAGTCATGTGAATGTCGAGGCAATCCAGCTTCTTGACAACACTGAACTAAAGAGAAGACTCATAAGGACAAAACCATTTGAGCTAGTGTAAATGTGTAACAGTTTAGTGTAAAAAGCAGAGTATAGTGCTGTGAAATTTAGTTGTAGTGCATTAGTTAATAGATAAAATAAGAGTAAGCCATAGGGTAAGCCTTAGATTTAATCATTTGCTGTTATTATGTTAGGTCAGAAAATAACTGATAATTGGTCATTTGTGACCAGATAGCAGTATACAAACACCGCACAAAAAAAAAAAACAAATTTCATTAATCTTCTGAAAAACATTTCTATTTCATCCTCAGATATACTTGTTAGTTTTAACATTGTTTCTTTATTCACCAACATTTCTATTGATGAAACAATTTCCATCTTGAACTTAACATATCAAATCCCTCAAGATACATTATCTCTTATAAAATACTGCATGTCTAATACATACTTTTCATTACAAAATCATCATCATCCCTGTCTCTCTCATAATAACTGATATCTACATGGAACATTTCGAAACAACACCCCTATTCTCATAAAAACTCAAACCCATCTGCTGGTTACGGTACGTTGTTGACACCTTTGTCATTTGGTCGTATGGTAAAGACGCATTAGATCTCTTCCTCTTTCATCCGAATGGAATGCATCCCAGTATTCATTTGATGATGAAAGCTGAGTCTGAAGCGTCTTTGCCATTCCTTGATGTTCTTATTCAGAAGCATCCACATTAGGTAAGACTGGTCGTCACTCGACACTGAGGAGTAGGCAGATTGAGACCTCAGCGACATTTGACGGTTCTCCTATTTCTAGAAAACAAGATGCTAATACTTCACGAGTGAGGTGAGTAGGCAGATTTAGACCCCGAACTCGAACGGCACCATATCCCTCTTGATAATAGCTCCAAAATGGGTCCCGAAAAGTCGAGTTTTAAATTCTTAATTTTATGAATTAATATTAATAATTTCTGAATTTTATAATTAAAAAATATAGAAATACAAAATATACTTCAACCGACTTTTACTGGAATATTCTGTAAATACTACTTTGTAATGCATGAGTTACAAATAAGTGTTATTGTTGAAACTTGGTTAAAGTTTTATCAAAACTTTTACTGAAGTCATAAACAAACTTTAGTCCAATTAGCCTTCTAAAAATATATGTTTAGTATATTTAGAAAACTTTTTAAAAGCTGTTATAATCAAGTATCATAGAAGTAAGTAAAAAATAAGTGAACTTGTAAATTCGATAATAATGTTGTTGAAAATTTGCAAGATATTAGTTAATATTTAAAAATAATTAAACTAAAATCGGATGAAATGGGGTAACTGTGACACTCATTAATGTTTTTTTAAATTAACAAGATATTATAAGGTTTATAGAATATGATTGTTTAATTTATCTGGTATTAACTAGTGACACATTATTGAGACATTCAGCTAACAAAATAAAAATTCAGTTAGCAACTAAAAGTCTGACCGTCATGTTTTTATTTAGGTAAATTGCGTCGTAGTTGAGTAAAATTCCAAAAACTTGGTTCAGTACATAAGCAGTGCTAATTTTCAATATATGCTTCTGAAACTAATTTGAGCAGCCATCTAGCGCTCGTTAACCGGAGTATGAGAAGTTTGGTAATTGAGAAAAGGTCCATAATTACCTTGACATGATACGTGATCGGTGCAACTGTTTTCTAGGGATAGCAAATTAACATCGATGTTTAGAAAACATCGATGGTGCAGTTTAAAATATCGATGTTTTAACATCGATGTCAGGCTTATGTAACATGGATGCTACCATCGATGGATACCCTTCGATAGTGATCGATGTTTGTTCATGAATGTCAGTATCGTCATATGAATGAACTCGAACTTGAATTTGTACTTGGCGCCAAAAGAAGGCAACAATATTAAATATTTAATATGAATACGAGTACAAAAGCAATCCTCATCGTCTTATTCCTTCGTTACTACTTTACTGGTCGACTCGACACTCGACAGCTCAGCCGTTAACGGGTGAAAGGAAGAAGTGTTGTGTGTTTATAAAAATAAAAATAAAAAAATAAAAATAAAAACGTTTATTGCCATCATAAATTTACATTTCAAATTGTTTAATATTTCATGTTCTTCTTCTCGACGTCCCGCTCTTGCATCGCCTGATGTTGATAATTTTTCCTCTCGGATTGCTGGACCTCTGCTGGTGGCATCCTGGCGTCTTCTTCTGTAGGTACTTTTTGTGGCATCGTACCTACTTCCCTGGTTGGCTGTTCTTCGGCAACCATCCGGCTAGACCCTGATCAGGTGGTCGATCAGCTTGTGGGTGTGTCTATACATCCTCTGGATCCTGTTTTTCTCGAAGATGTCCCTGGTCTTGCAGAGTCTTCTTTTGGCCTGGTGGAAGAAGTATCTTGTCCTTGTCTCAGCCACCTTCCTCAGTGGTGTTGTGTGTTTTCGACTGTCGACAATATTTATGTAAAACCTTGACCTTGAGTTTCGTAGTATTGTATTGTGTATTATTCATTTCTTTTTTTTTGGTTGTTATATTGTTGATTATTATTTGCCGTTGAAAGATGCCACCAAAAAGTGAATTATGAAGGTATTTTGACAAACTTATAGATGGTAAAGCTTCTTGCAGGATTTGCAAAAAAATTCTGAAAACATGTGATAGTATTCTATTTTAAAACGTTTAATATATATATATATATATATATATATATATATATATATATATATATATATATATATATATAGGGTAAAGGGAGGAGAGATGGACCACCTTTTCGAACACTGAAGCCTGTTTCTTTATTAAATAAACATCAGAATAGAAAAAAATTGTATAACATAACATTGGTATTTATTTTGGTATAAGTAAAAACTAGAAATTATAATTCTTAAACCTAAACTCTCTTTACTGCTGCTGCCAATACAGGCACGGGCGTTACCTCATCAAGAGCTTTTCCGAGAGTTATATCTTCATCAGTAATTGATGACTTGTTTGGGCTACCGTGCAAGGATATTTTACCACTGATTCCAGAGGTACCTGGTTGAGGAGATTCTGATCTAACTGTAAAATTTATTGTTTCTGTTTCTGATGGGGTGTGTGTCAAACATGTATATTCTAGGATTATTAATAGATTTAACGGATAAATTCCCGTGGACTTAAATGCAGAAGCCGCATTTTGGACAGTTGCTGAGTTTCCCAATGCTCGACCTAAGATTTTACCAACCAGAAGGCGTTTTAGAACCCTATTTGTGTTATTGTGTACCATAAAACGGCATTCAGCACAAAAGTTGCTTTTAAGTGACTTAGAAAAAGCACGATCCAGAGGCTGTAGGCAATGTGTTGTGTGGGTTGGCAAAAAAAATAAAATTATTTCGTTTTGGTCTGCAAATTCTAGTAGATCCAGGTTGGTCGTATGGGATGTGTGGCCATCTAAATATTAATAAATTTTTACCTGGAGACTTTGTCGGCAAAAAGTGTGTTTGTAACCATCATAAGGAAATGTCACTGTTAACGTATGCTGATTTTTCAGACATCCTAATCTTGGAACCCGGGGCATACCATAATGCTACTCCTGTTTTTTATTTCCCACCTTAAAAATGCAATATGGGGACAAGAAAATCCCTTCTGCACTACAGCAAGCTATTACACTAATCGTTTCACCTTTTCCCCAGGGCTTACGCTAGAAACACATTTTGAACCTTTTTCTGCTAGAACTTGACCGGCTCTAGTATTCAGTTGTAATTCTATTTCGTCAGTATTAAATATGTGTCCGGGTTTATCATAAAATTTATATTCGGTCATAATTCTCTCGAGATCAGAAAAGTAGTTATCGACTGTTTCTTTGGACATTCCTAAAGCTCGTGCAATTGAGGTGTTCTCAGCTTTTCTAATTAAAATTTCAGGTCTTCGTTTCAAAAAGAGTTCTAACCATTTTTTACCAGCTTTACATAAAAGTAAACAATAAGTAACTCTTGTATCAGATTTATGAATTTAAAAATTTACCTTCTTCTACATTAAATTTATTTGGGATTCCTAATCCCTGAGCTAAATTAAAGGCCATGATTCTTACTTCAGTTCTGGTTGGTGCAAAGCCTGCTTTTTGTAGTTTTTTTTATTTTTTTTATAGCCTTTTTTCTATCCGAATTGTCGAATAAAGGCCTCTCTCATTTCTCGCCATTCTTCCCTGTTGTGTGCTAGGCGTTTCCACATTGGTCCTGCGACTCTGTTGATATCGTCGCTCCAGCGCATTTGAGGTCTTCCTCTTGGTCTCTTCGCGTCGTACGGTAACCAGTTTCCGACTTCTTTGTTCCATCTACCATCTTCGAGACGTTCGTTGTGTCCAGCCCATTTCCATTTTAATTTAGCTGCTTGTTTCGCGGCATCCTTTATTTTTGTTTTGTTCCGGATTGCTTCGTTGGTTTGCCGATCTATTAGTGAGATACCAAGCATCTGTCGTTCCATGGCTCGCTGAGTTTTTCGAATCTTGTCCATGTTCTTTTTTGTGAATGTCCAGTTTGAGCTCCGTAAGTGAGAACGGGAAGGATACAAGAATCGAACACTTTGGTTTGAAGGTTTTGGGGTATCTTTTTGTCTTTCAGTATGTATGAGAGTTTTCCAAATGCGGCCCATCCCATTCTTACTCGTCTGCTTATTTCGGTAGTTTGGTTTTCTTTGTTTACCTTGTTTAAAGGTAAACAAAGTTTTTTTATATGGTTAACAATTTAAGTTTCAACAGCAGTTCCTAAAGGATAATCTGGACCCAGTCGGTTTATCTTATCCACATTGTTTGTTTTTATTCGACGTTTAAAAGTCGTTTAGGGTATTCCAAATGCTTAGGCGGCTTCATTAATACCCATATCACCAATCTTTACAGCATCTACGGCATCTCTTAGCTTCCTACAGGTCCAGTTACCTCTCTCAGGTGTATTTTGTTTACGAATATATTTACCATAAATAAAAAAAAAATTACCATAAATATCCATGTATTTTCAAGTTCGACCAACAGGTTGGATTGGAGACAATCCTTTACATATATGGAAGGAATTGGCAAGTTCTCATCTAAACATGGCCCAGTTAATTACCAAGTATTTTTGTAATGTTTGGACATATTTTCCTTCAGAACGTTTATTTTTAAAAACTGGAATAATAATTAACCAATAGAGGAATCGGTTAAAACCTACAACTTTAAATCAACTATGGTTTCTACAATGTGTTGAGGACAAATATTGGGGGTTGGACTAGCTGAAAGTATAATTTACTGTATTATTAAGTTTTGGTGACATTTAGTTAACCATTTTAGCTTTAACTAAATTTGACTGATCTTCATTATATTTACTAATGTAATTGGCGTTTTCTTTTTTACACCAGTATTCAATTATTAACTGTGGAGTGTCCAGCCAAAAGCGAAAAAAATGTTTTTCAAACTAACCTTGACCACATGCAAACTATCCTTTACATGTTGCATTTTTTCAAGGCCAATGAATTTTTTTTACTAAAAAAATATCAGGTCTTAATGGACTATCTGAGTCTGACGTCACAATGGGTGGGATATTTTAAAAAACTTTCTAATTTGTGTGAATTTGTCCCATAAGAAGTTGGAAATATTGAGTACTAGAAATAAAATAATTGTGGGAAAGTTAGATTATAATGAATTAATTGCAAATGTGCATAAAGACTTTTACATGAAAAGAGACAATGGTGGGCCTTTAAAGTTATTATTATGTATAAATTAACGCGTTTGTGACGCACTAGGGAGAAGTGAAAGTAAGCTAAAAACTTTAATGAAGACTGTCAGAGATTCTCAAAAAGATCTTACTGTGACTGAGTATCACGAAGACAAGAAAACAACTCGTAAACATTCTAGATTGACTTACCTGATGGAGAAAAGTTTTAAATTCGCAATATTTTGTATCGAATGCATGAAAACAATCAATATGTCAGTTTAGATACTTTCCGGCCAAAGTAAGAGAAAGACAAGTTTCTGAAATTAAGAGGACTAGCCTTTGGAAAGTGTTGAGAGATTTAGGATTTAAATTCAAAAAAAAAAATAATAGGTTACTTTATGCGAAAGGAGTAGTGTGGTTCACAAAAGAATATAAATTTTTAAGAGAATATACTAGACTTAAATCTGAAAATGAAACATTCGTATACTTAGATAAGACATGGATATTTGCAAAGGGTGGAATTAAAAGAATTTGGCAAGACGACAGCATACAATCAATAAAACACAGAGATAGCAAAAGCAAAAGACACATCATTCTTCATGCAGGAGGGAAAGAAAACTTTATAGAAAACGCAGACTTGATTTTTTCTTTAAAATAAAAATCTGCTGATTATCGTGAAAACAAAAATGCAGATATGTTTGTTATATGTCTTGAGGAGAAAATGTTACCTCTCTGAGTGAACCATCAGTTATAGTTTTAGAT
The DNA here is from genome assembly GCF_040954645.1 of Diabrotica undecimpunctata. Lineage (NCBI taxonomy): Eukaryota > Metazoa > Arthropoda > Insecta > Coleoptera > Chrysomelidae > Diabrotica > Diabrotica undecimpunctata. The sequence continues at coordinate 60,012,786 of NC_092812.1, forward strand.
AATACACCTTACCATTCGAAGATTTAAAAGGTTAGCATAAAAAATTGGTTATTTAAAAATAATATCAATTTTCCGGAATACGCCTTCAAATCAGAGTTACTAGAAACATCGAAAAGTAATGAAAAACCAACAGTTTATATAGTTGACCAAATTGTATCAAGTTATGCACATCAACTACTACGGTTACCGCCTTAACACTGTCAGTTTAATCCAATCGAACACATGTGAGGTATATGTAAAACGTATTATGATAATCACGTTGGATGCGGTGGATATAGTGACGATGCAGTTAGGGAAATGTGGCAAGAACCTCTTAAAACTGCAACTCCAGGAATATATGCCAACACTGTAAATAAATGTGAAAAATTAATAGAATAGTGGGGGATCCGGTAAAATAAAATTAGTGAAATTAATTCAGTGATTATAGATTTACATATTGATAGCGGTAGTGAATTTAGTGACCATGATGATAATTTATACATTTAAATAATCAGTAAGTAAGGTCAGGGGCCCAAATTCAGACATGTTTAGGCTTTCATGTTCCATCAGTTTTTATTTTCTCGAATTAATAACTATTTCTAAGAGAACCTGACAAATTATTAATCATAAAACTTCGACAAGTTAATTATATTTTTATATTTATTATAACCATACAAAAATCACCTAATTCCGACATCAGGAGTGCAGTTTGCTCCAAAATCAGACATGTCAGTGAACCTAATTCAGACACTAATCCTAAATCAGGCATTTGAGGAACATTATTCCGACAATAAATAAAATCACTAATTTAAGAAAAGTTAATATAAAATAGGACAGATTATTTATAACATTATATATTATTATGCGTTTTTAATTCTTTAATAGAAAAAAATCCTCTTTTATTTATTTCTGTGTGAGGTTTGATCTTCTTAACAACTTCATGGTTATCATACCAAATTTCATCTTTTATAGTTGGCCATTTCCACCAACCGCCAGCCTTAACCATTGCATTAGCCAACATCTTTTCACTGTTTTTATCTGTAATTTGTGCTGGATAATATTCTTCAAAATAGGTGACAATTACAAAATCATCTATTTTTATTTCTCCAATCAAAACTTCATCTAAAATAATTAGTATTGTAGAGTAAAATTAAGCAAAAAACCTAGTTACTTAAATAAAATTGTGTCTTACCTGAATTTTTAATGTCATCGTTATTTTTAGTTGACTCTTCGTTACTAACTGATCCATCTTTTTCTTCTTCTGTGCTTTTTTGTTTATTTTTAATGATCTTTCTTCTAAGTTTTTTCTCGCGCAATTTTTTATTTTCTTCTCTTTTTCTCTAATTGCGTTTTTCTGGTCTTCGTCTTTTTTCAAAAAATATTGTCTCCAAGCGTCGGAGGTGCCTACCGAAGGAACCTTAATTCGACACTTTCTTGAGGTTATTTGTTTCGTAGGTTCAGGCCAGAACAATGAGTTTTTAAACGGGGATGGTATAACCACTCCTGGCAGAACACGAAAATGTTTATTACTTCTGCAATTATATCTGCAAGTCTTCATATCTTCATCTTTATTGACTAATTCCTCTCTTAGTTGCTTCTCTTCAATAACAGTTGATTTTTCTGGTGTCAATTTTTCTCTTCTTTGGCCGATTCCTTTTTTGCTTGCTCGTCTTCAATGATATTATTTTGTGTTTCTGGAGTCAACTGAAGGTTACCTAATATTTCTTTACTATTATATTTATTATTGACTGATTCCTTTGGTATTCGCTCGCCTTCAATGATATCAATTCGTTTTTCTGGGGCCAATGCAATAATTTCTAATACATTAATTTTCTTTCCTATAACATTAGTTTTTGTTGTTTCGTCGAATATTTCTTTCGTACCTGTTAATTCTTTTTCAGCATATGCGCTAAGGCCAAGAAGTTCTGCTTCGGTTTCAGTAGCTTTAACTATGTCTCGTATGTCCAAAATTACTCCTTGTAACGTATCATCAGCTTCAAATTCCACTTTATTTTCCCATCCATCTTCTAGAATTAGGTCTTCTTGAATATCGATTATAATGTTGGCGGTTTTCTCAATATTTTGGGATAATCCAGATTTCTGATATAGTTTGTACCAAACTTAATACAAACTCTTATCTTTATTTTCACCTGTCCACTCTGCACCTATCAGTCCATAACATTTAGTCAAACAATCTGGCTGAATGAACGATTCCGAATATTGCAAATGACTCACTCTTTCAGGATCCAGTGCGGCTGTACTTGTGTTAAGCTCATTGTCTTTAGCGAGAAGTTTATGATAATCGATATTATCAGCATTAAATGGACAAAGACCACATACTTTAAAAGATTTTTTGAAAATATATATGATAATAAAATAGGGCGCTTTAAATTTTTTATCAGGAGGCAAACACTATCGAGCAATTTATCCTTGGTGACAGGAAAACCCATTCGCCACATATTAATTATCCATTGAACCAATAGATTTTCTTCATGAACGGATAGTACTCCGCTGTGAGGACAGGTGCTCCGCTGCGACATTCTTCTGGGTAAATGCCCCGGATCTTCCCAATGAGTGTAGTTCTCGGGACGTTATATAACCTCGCCGCGGCTAAACAAGGTGTTCCACCTTTAATGGCATCTAAAGCACGTTTCACATCATCTTGGGCATATGCCTTCTTTTTCGTCGACATTCTGTAAATAAAGCAAAAAACTATTGCAAATAATATCTAAATGTTAAAATAACAGAGAATATTCGTTTACACAAATTAAACATAATTCGGACAGAATTTGGATACAAGCTGTAAAAAATAGTTCTACTAACTAAAGTTGTATAGACTTATGTTAATATAAGACAAACGAAAGCAATAGAACTATATCCACTTTATAACTTAAGTACGCAATTCTGACACCCAGTGTCTGATTTACGAAACACAGGAAATTTCTTGTACCTTATTCCGACACCATTAAAATTTTTGGATGCTGTAATTATACTGATAGAATTCCAACCTAAAATGAAAACTTGAAGCCCTTATATACAACTTCAACAAAGTTTATTCTAATTTTCTTAACTAGTAATATCTTTTATTACCGGACCGGGAAGAAGACGCATTTCCTGGCTTCAAAATTTGCGAAAGTGGTATAACACGACTACCACTGAACTGTTCCGCGCTGCAATAAGCAAAGTGAAGATAGCCGTGATGATCGCCAACGTCCGGAACGGATAGGCACTTTAAGAAGAAGAAGTAATATCTTATAGTAAATAAAATAATAGCTGAAATCTGCTTACCTTATTAGAAATTCTTTCTCGATGGACACAACACACAATTTGCAAGAACCGTCCAACTTTTAGGTTATGTATTGACAGATACAATGTCGGTAAGATAGGAGACGAATTTTGAAATGAAAAAATCAATGTTAAATTAAACCAATAGATGTCTTCTTAATGTTTATCTGGATATACCAAATTTCTTATTTTAACCGAATAAACAGAAATATGTCTGAATTTAGGACAGTCTCTGAATTTGGGTCACTTACCTTACACTATTATAATATTATTTACATAATAATTGTACAGAAGGTTAACCATTATATTTATACATTCATTATTAGCGATGTAAACAATACTTAAAATTCCATTTAAGTTTTTGCTCATTTTATACAAATTAATTCTAACTGATAATACAGGCAAAAATATTCTAAATTTTGACAAGAGTTATGACCTTGTATAAATAACAGGTAAACTCGTATACTGCATCGGCATGACTCACAGCTCTTGTCAAAATCCATTACCTCTAGTTGTTTATATGAAAATGTAACACTAAATTCGAAAAAGTAGAATCGTTGTTTCCTCTAGTTTATATTTCAAATAATAGGCCTGAGGTTAATTAATTAGTATGGATAACATTAATTATTATGGATTATTTAATATGGATTAACACTAGAAATATTGTGAGATTAATCAATGCGCTTAAAAACATCATTACTCCAGTTGCCTAATTTACTAATTGTTTGTAAAACTGACATCAAAACTAATCAAACCTAGTGTTTTCATGTAATATACTCTATCCGTCAATTCCAAAATTAAACTTAATTTGGAGTTCGGTGCTGTGCACGTGAAATTCCCGGAGCTAGTTAGTTATGGGATTTGCATCATAAAAACGTTCGCAAACAGGTACTGTTACATGTAAAGCTTGCCACACATGGCACAAGTGGTTATTCACGAGGTTCTATTTAGTATAGTAGCGTTTAAAAGCAAACTCTAGATCATAGCGATATAGCAAAAAAGACCTTTTAGTGTAAGTTTAAAATAATTAAATTACTTTCGAACAGCTTTCCTCTGTAAGACAGACCAACAAGACATTTTCTTTATTATGTGAGCATACCTATGTCTTACTGTATTTCTTTAAGCAACTTAAATGCAGTTTATAATATTATTTTTTCTTAATATGCTTGCAATCTTTATTTACTTTTTTTCTCGCTCCTCTGGTAAAAATTGCTCCACAGGTTCAGAATCGATAAATTAAAGAAATTTTCGTGAGTATCTGGCGAATCGTTTTTTGTTTTTGTTTTTCGTTTAATTCTATGGCTACACCCAGTCAACCATAATTGAGCTAGAGTTATAACTTTTTTTTGTACGCAAATAAAATAATCTAAAACAATACTAAATATCTGTATAATGCAAAAAACCTAGTTAAATCTTGACATTCACTGGCCTGTCCAGCCAAATGATTCCATTTACAATATTTACCAATATTTACCTCAGGTCCTCCCTGCCTCCTGTCCTTGCTGTCTTTGACCAGTATTTTTATCTTTAACTTTGCTGTTCAAAATCTACAGTTTTTTTTATTTTTTCTTCGTCATCATTCTGGTTTTACAATCCTGCGTGGGTCCTAGCATCCTTAAGAATTTCTCTTCAGTCGTCCCTATCCATCGCCTTTCTCCGATAAGCACGTATTCCCATATTTCCCGATGTTATCAAGGAATTATCTCTTATTCTCTGACCAATGGGTCTATCAAGGAGAGTTTCTCTAGCTAGGTCATTTTGTTCCATCCGCATTACATGCCCTATCCACCTCAGACATCCTATCTTAATATGTTTTACGATATCAGGTTTCTGGTATATTTTATAAAGTTCGAAGTTGTATCGTCTTCTCCACACTCCATTGTCATTCACTGCTCTATAGATTCACCTTAGTACTTTTCTTTCGAAACATCCTAACATGTTTTCATTATTTTTTGTTACAGTCCCGGTCTCTAAACCATTTTAGTTTTATTTTTGTATTTCTCGATATAATTATGGATTTAAAGAGGAGATTAAGCGCAAAATAGCATCTGTTGGCCGTGCAAATTTTGCGGTTTATCTCTGCGGTAGTATTATTTTCAGTGTTAAGGAGCACTCTCAGGTATACAAATTCGTTCACTTCCTCGATGACGTTGTGTTCTAATACAAGTGGTCGTAGGATTTGTGGTTGCGTGCTTATTTTCATATACTTCGTTTTGTTGGTGTTTATTAATAAACTTATTTTTGTAGCTAATTCTTTTAATGCTACATACGCCTCTCCTACAGCGTTTTCCGTTCTCCCGACAATATTGATATCATCAGCATAGGCCAGGATTTTAACTGATTTATTATATATTAAACCAGTGGTTGTGATTTGTGACATACGTAATAATTTTTCCAGAGCCAGATTGAACAGTATACAGGAGAGAGGGTCTCCCTGGTGCAGCCCGTTATTTGTTTCAAAGGTTCAGACAGTTCCCCCTAAATTCGTGCTCTACATTTAACTTTTGCAAGTGTTAGTTTTGTTAAATTTACCAACTGATTTGGCATTCCTAGCTCTTTCATTACGTTGAACATTTCTATTCTATTTACAGAGTCGTAGGCTACTTTGTAGTCTATAAATATGTGATGAATATCAATGCCATATTCCAGTGTTTTTTCCAAAAATTGTTTCAGTGTTGCAATCTGATGAATTGTCAGTTTACCACCTGTGAAGTTAGCCTGGTATTTTTCTACTATCCGTTCTGCATATGGTGTCATACGGTGACATAGTACTGTGGAAAATATTTTATACGCTGCATTTAGAAGCGCTATTCCTCTGTGGTTAGATCATTCAAAGATATTTTCTTTTTTGTGTATGGTGAAAAGTATTTCAATATTCCAATCATTGGGGAGAGATTTCTGTATCCATATTTTTTTGCATAAGCTGCTGTGAAGCCATTATGGTATCATGGTCACCTTCTTTATATAGTTTAGCTAGGAGATTATCTATTCCGCGTGATTTGTTTCTGGCTAGTTTTTTAACTGCTTCTTTAACTTATTTTTTCTTCCATTATTTTTGAATTAAGAAGACCCCTTATGCTTGTAAATTTAATCCCATTAAACATATTTGGAGAATATGCAAGACCTACTCATCATCATCTTTGGCTCTACAACCCTGTGTGAGTCTTGGCCTGTTCAAGAATTAGTCTCTCCATTCCCCCCTATCTTTCGCCCTGGCTTTCCAGTTTCTAACCCCTAGATTCCTCAAGTCATCTTCGACTTGAGTTTTAAATCTAGATCTTGGCCTGCCTCTCTTCCTGGTTCATACTAGCTCTTGATATAATATCTGTCTTTGAGGGTCTCCAGTGTCCATTCTTTCAAGGGATTCTAGACACCTTAGTCTATTAATTTTAATAGACGGGACGATGTTGCATTTTTCATAGCATTGATACAAGAAGATGAAGAAGATCTCAGCTTTATGATCAGAAAACTAGAAGAATATAAAAACAACGGAATGGAAATAAACTTAGAGAAAACCGAATACCTAACAACAGAAAACAAGGATATGAGAAACCTAGAGATAGACGAGGGAAGACAAATAAATGGAACAGATAAATTCAAGTATTTAGGAACCATAATATCGAACCAGGGAACAACAGAAGAAGATATAAACAACAGACTGAGACAAACAAGAAACTGTATAAGACAACTAAACTCAGTGTTGTGGGATAAGAACATTACGATAAAGACAAAAAAGAGAATATATAACACCCTGACAAGAAGTATCCTGACATATGGATCCGAAAACTGGACAATAAACAAGAAAAATAGAGGTAGAATAAGAGCAGTAGAAATGGAGTTCCTGAGGAGAAGCTGTAGACTTACAAAAAGAGACAGAATTGAAAATGCAGAGATTAAGCGGAGAATGGGAGTGCAATCAGACATAATCGACTATATAGAGAAGAAGAGACTATCCTGGTAAGGCCACGTCAGAAGAGCGGACAGAGGACGCTGGATAAACAAAATCACAGAATGGAGCCCGATTGAAAGAAGAGAGAGAGGAAGACCCCGAAGGTCATTCAGAGATGAAATCGACGAGGCTATGGAGAAAAGAACCCTGCGAGATGGAGACTGGAATGACAGGGAAAATTGGAGAAAACGGTTGAGTGAAGGAAGACAGTGAAAACTGTGGAAATCCTTAGTAGTAGTAGTAGTAGTGATACAACTCAAAATTGTAGCGCCTGCGGCATATCCTGCTTTCTTGTACGTGTACCCCTATATGTGCCTAAGTATTCTTCTTTCAAAGCGGCCTAACAGTTTTTCGTCGCTTTTTACCATAGTCCAAGTCTCTGACGCGTATGTCAGGACAGGTTTAATAACAGTTTCATATATCAGTGTCTTGGTTTTTCTGCTAATTATGTGTGATGTTAAGAGCTGCTTTAGTCCAAAGTAAGCTCTGTTCGTCAGGTATATTCTTCTCTACGCTTACTAGGTTGCTGTTATTTAGTTGTGTTCCAAGATATATAAACTCCGAGACCCCTTCGAATGTGTGTGCTTCTGTCACCAGATCTTGTGGTGCCGCTATTTGTATGCGGTTCCTGACCTTCATGTATTTTGTTTTGGATACGTTGACCTGCAGTCCCATTGTCTTCGTGGCTTTTCTGTACACTTCTATTGATGATCGTACCTATGGTTGGTATGCCCGATTTCTCTATGGCTCTTTCTAGCGCGATGTTAAACAATATATACGATAGACTGTCTCCCTGGCGTAATTCAGTATGTGTTTGAAAAGACCTTGACACTCTGTTTTGTACCTTGACTTTGCACTCAACTTTCGAGAGAGTTGCCTTTACCAATACTATTAGATGAAACGGAATATCTAGTTCTGCCATGGCATTATAAAGTGCGCTTCTGTCTACACTGTCATAAGCGCTTTTAAAATCTATGAAGAGGTGGTGGGTATCGATTCCATAATCATATGTCTTTTTTAAGGTTTCTCTGAGAAGGAAAATCTGATCAATTGTTGACCTTTCTTTTCGGAATCCACATTGGTATTTGCCTATTTTTTCCTCAGTATATACTAGTAAACGATCATAAAGTATATAAGCCAGTATTTTGTAAGCCGTATTTAAGAGGGTAATACCTCCATAGTTGTCACATATTAGTGGATCCCCTTTCTTGTGAATAGGTATTATAATACCTACATTCCAACTGTCTGGGAGTTTTCCTTCTCTCCAAATGGATGCAACAAGTTTTATTATGTATTTTTTTAGCGCGTTTGCTCCATACTTGAACAGCTCAGGGGGTATACCATCTTCTCCAGAGGATTTGTTGTTTTTTAGCCTTTTTATTGCCTTGGCAACTTCTTCTTCTCTTGGTATATTATTTTTCTCCCTCTCACTGTCTACGTCTCCACTGTGGTCATTTATGTCAGTCACTTCTCGGTTGTATATATTTAATTTCTCAGCAAAATTCTCCGCCCATCTCTCCACTGTTCGATACGGCAAGACCTACTACAATAACTATATTGGACGAAACATTACAAGAAGCATTGAATACTACTACTTCTGCAATTTGGAAAAAATGTGTGTGAAACTGTGAAAATTTGATAGAAGAATGTTGGATGCATGAAAATCACATCGCGCTATTAACACAGTTATTATTTATAATTCAAATGAAGATACTGACCACAGTGATTATGAGTATGGATCTAATTCTTGATTATGCTATAAGGGTAATATGTTTTCATTTTCTCATTAAGAAAAATTTTGAGATTTATTGTTTACTATTTTATGAATAAATACTTCTATTTCTATTTCTATCTTTCTATTTTTAATATAATTTTACCAAAAAGTCTTTAACAGCTAAGCTGTAATAGTTTCGTTAAAAGCTATAAACAAATATCTTCTGAAACATTGCTTTTACTACTCAGAAGAATATATGACTCATTGCAGAACATCCACTGAACTGCTTACCATGACTGCAATAAATCTTTTTCTGTTTAATATGTGTTCCCATTTGTGATATATTTAAATTACGTTTTATATTTCTTTTTTATATAATATGTATTTTTTTTTACTTGCTACAAACAATATTTGCATTTGTTAAGTAGGTAAATGAATAAACTCTAAACTCTAAACTCTTCATGCAAATTGTCCACCCCAAACATTTTTTCTTCTACTTTCTTGACGTGGTTTACATAATTATGCCACTGCTCTTTAGATACGCGTTGTTAAGCTTCTTTTATCAACCGTTTTACTGTTTTTCCTTTAAAATCGACATTGTTTAAAGCCACATACCTTTATACTTGACTCCACACCATCTCAATCAGGTTCAGCTCGCAATGGTAAGGCGACAGTCTCAAAATCTAAACGCCATATTTTTCCGCAATTGTTTCACTTTTTAGGCAATCTTTCTCGAAGAAAATGTTCTTTTCCATTAGCCAATCCTTGATTTGCCTTTTGTTCCACAGTTTTTTCGGGAAATTAAATTTGCGGAAGTGGTATGACGCGTTATCCAGAACGACAACGTTTTCTTTGTCTTTCGGCAAGTTTGGAATTAACGTCTTCTTAAACCATTCTTCATATAGATCCCGTCCATTTCGTCGTAATCAGGGGTTCCCTTCTTGGCCAAGAAAGTTAATTCGGCCAATTTAAAACCAGTTTCGCTTTCAGCATGAAGAAGAGCAAACCGCGAACCTCTTTGAGTTGGAGCTTTCAGTCCAGTAGAGAGCCCTTTTATGAAGGCATCTCGTGGATTTTTGATCATTGTATCTCTCCAGGTACTTGTGTCTTCAGGATATGATATCCTAGATATAGAGGCCTGTTTTGCTTGAGACGTTTGATTGCATCATTTACTGACAGTTTTAAAGAATTTCTATCCCTTTTTCTAATAGCCATAAACAACATACTTCAACAATGCTCACCGATTGTTAAAGGAAGATTATACGCTGATGACTTAGTTTTACTTGCCAAAGAAAAAACTTTACATCTATTCAAAAACATTTACAACAAACAATCAATCAGTTAGAATTATGGTCTAGGACTATCGGATTACAATTTATTCACACGAAAACATAACACTCTAACTCCACATCTGAAGCTATATAATCAAACCCTTAGCTTTACAAATAATATCAGATTTTTAGGTATGGTTTTCGACCAAAAGCTCTCCTGGAAAAAAACATACAGAAGAATTTAAAAAATCATGCCAAGGAGAATTAAATTTTATGAAAACTATTTTCAGAAAAACTGGGGAGCAGATCAAAATACACTAATACATGTATATAAATCTTTAGTTAGATCCAAACTCGACTATGGTGCGATAGTTTATTCATCAAGCAAAGTATCAGTATTGAAAACCTTAGAAACTGTTCAAAACACAGCTCTACGAATAGCTACAAGTGCGTTTCGAATGACACCAGTTGAAAGTTTACAATTCTTAACAGGAGAACCACCCTTAAGTTTACGATGCAAATACCTTTCTCTCTCATATGCTTCTAAAATAGCTAGAAATAAAGAATACCCTACTTATACCAATACGTTCACAGATCGATTTCAAGACACTTTCTCTACAACAAGACTAGATAAACCATTTTACGAAAGAGTTAGAAGAAACCTTCATGACCTACATCTTGAATTTCCTGAAATTCTCCCAACAAATTTCCTAACTTCTCCACCTTGGTTAATACCAATTCCCAAGATTAATACTAACCTTAGTATATATAAAAAAAAGTGAGACTATAACAACCCTGATCAAACAATCATTCTAAATAGAAATGGAAACTTATAAAAATCACTATAAGATACACACTAACGCATCCAAATCTTCAGACGGTGTTGGTGCAGTCATCCTCACACCTAATACATACTTAAAATTTAAATTCAAACCCATTACTTCGTCATACACTGCAGAGTTGTTTGCAATATTACAAGCAATTATCCACATAAAAGAGTCGAAACAGTCCCCATCTCTCATAATAACCGATTCACTAAGCTCACTTCATACTATCAAACGTTTATATACCAATAATCCAATTGCCTCACATAACCAATCAGAATTAGAGATTCTAAATAATAATAAGATCACTGTTGACTTGTTCCATGTCATGTTTGTTCCATCATATTCAGGTATACAAGGAAAGGAAGAAGCAGATGAACTAGCCCGCTTAGCATCCTTCAGCCAGGACTCCATGCTTATTAATGAGATTTCTTCAGATGACTTCAAGTCAGAAATAAAATATAAAGTGTTAAGTGCGTGACAAAATAAGTGGAGTGCAACACAAAATAAACTCAAGGAAATCAAACAATTAGTAAAACCGTGGCTCCAACCCACAGCGAATAGACACGACCAAGTGAGAACACGTTTGCGACTAGGTCACAGTAATTTTACACATAAACACTTCTTTACGCGAACTGTGCCCCAATGTGTGAAAATTGTCAAGTAAGACTCTCCGTGAAGCATATACCAACTCAGCGAAAAACATATGAAGCAGCAAGAAAGAAGCGCACTATCCCAAATAATATAAAGGAAGCCTTAGGAAAAAACATGAACATTAAAAACACAATAAGTTATCTTAGACTCAGGAATGTATCAATTATTGTAGTTTTTTCTAACTTTACCTGTATTATATTTTTTAGGTCGCTAATAACCCTTGTGGTTACAGCGTAAATAATAAAAAAAAAGTTCTATAGGAGTGCTGCTTTTAAACGTTTGAGAAGATTTATCGTGTAATTCGTTGCAATGCTTAACACACAATGTTTAATATTGTATATCTCATGCTAATAATATATCTGATAGTACCACTGCACGTTTTCAGTTGCTGATTTGTTCTGTCCATTTAATATTTAAAGTTTTTTCACTGATAATAAAATATTCATTTTTATTTTAAATGTTAAATTTTTAAAGTTTAATTTAAATATTCAAGTTGATACGCATTATTATTTAATTAATTAAATAAGTTAAAATAGATACGCCCTTTATTAAAAGCCAGGAAGGAAATAAAAAACAAGCCTTTATTATCCTTGGATGATTAAGTTCAACTTTTTGAGTGGGTAAGAAATCAATGACCGAGTAAAAAAGAATTTTTAATTACCATTTGTCAGGTACATGAAGTATACTTGATAGCTCTTTGGAATTCTGACTAGTCTGTCCCTATTACCATAAATTTGTCTTTAGATCGGATTCATCGAATTCGTATCGTTGGCTCCATCGTGTGTGGCGACTTTAAGCTAGAATTTAAATTATTTTGGTAGTTCAAACAGTTTTACAAATACCATCGTGTTGATATTGTAATTGCTGAATGGTTCACAAAACAAGTAGTGCATTCCTAGTTAATTTTTTGTTTCTAGCGAAATGGTGTTTCATAGAAATTAGATCAGCAGTGATTGTAACCAGTTCCATTATTGCTTTATTTGATTAAATCCAGAGACTCAGTAAAACAACAATAATGCGGTTTGGAAGTTGTTTTTTCGTGACATCTCAATTTAAAAATATTTTGTTAATATCTACAGTATCATATAAATTAGAAATACAGTTGGTACAGTATAAATCCCGATACACGTCATTATCTATGTCAAAGATCTAAGTTGACATTGTTTCCAAATTAAAAAAAATCCTGAATTCATTTTAAATCAAATATATTACATAATTATTGAAGAAGTTGATTATTCAACAAAGTAAATTAATAGTCAATGTAAATAAACAAAACAATTAGAAATAGAAAACAAGATTACTTTGAAATGTTTCCGAGTTTCTGAATGATTCTGAGAAATAAAGCAAAACTTCTGGAGAACAAAGCCACGGAAAAATTCTCAATAACTGACGCCAAGACGCCCATCCAAACAAGTACATTTAAAAGAACTCCGAAGTGAACTAGAAACTCGCAAAAATAAAGGTGAATATGATTTAACTATTAATTACAGCAATGGCACTCCCAGAATCACGAAATTTTCTTTATAATTTTTCTACCGACAGATTTAATGACTCGCTATTGGCTATTGCTATATACTAATTTAGATTCACTTTTCGATAAGTTTGACGAATTTGTATGCAGTGCAACTTCTTAAACCGGACATTATTTGTATTGCCGAATCCTGGCTTAAACCCTCAATTCCTGACTTCTCTGTTAATATAAATGGATATACAATATATCGTAAAGACAGAGAAAATCATGTGGGCGGCGGTGTATGCATTAATTTATCGAATATTATTACTACAACTTTTAAAATTAACATTTAGCTATTAGATATTACTGGTATAGATGCAATTCACTTACCTGTTACTAAAAATTCTTTTTGCCTTAATTTAGTATATATATATATATATATATATATATATATATATATATATATATATATATATATATATATATATATATATATATATATATATATGTCGTCCACCTGTTACAATGCTTGCACAAAATAATGTTTTCTTTACAAAACTTGAAGAACTATCATCTCTTGATAATCTTATCATTACTGGTGATTTGAATTTCCCAGAGATCACCTTGCCAATAAGTTCATTATCTGACGCCGAAAACGCTCATAATTTATTTAAAAGCTTTGTAGTAAATTCGAACCTGATACAACTTATTACAGATACTACTAGATTTAGAAATAATAACCAACGTTCTGATTTCATCTCTTGAAGTCAGTTCTTCTATAGGAAAGTCAGATCATGCAGTTATAACGGCTCACATCCAGTTCAACCAAATACTACCCCACAAAAATAATATTGTAGCATATGCTACTACCGACTTTTCTGAAGTTGACACTGAACTCTCTCAAATCGACTGGCATTTATTTTTTGCAGACGTAAACGACCCCTCATTAATGAGGACTGCATTTCTCGATAAAGTCCACAATATAATTTCTACAAATACCACCTTCCGTAAGATTTATAGAAACAACCTTAAACCCTGGATAAATCAAACAGCAATTAAACAAATTAATCACAAACGACATCTATGGTGGAAATTTAAACACACCGGGCTTCTTAGTGATTTCCAAAGCCACCGCAGATTTTCAAATAACTTAAAAACATTTTTAAAAACTCTAAGACAAAATTTTTAAGCAAATGTTATTAAAAGTGGTAACATTAAAAAAGTCTACAAATACATATATTCCTCCTTGATGTCTAAAATTTCCATTCCTCTACTTCAAACACCAAACCAGACTTAATGCTCTTCTGACAAAGAATCTTCCGAAACTCTCTCTTTAGCATTTTCACAGGTTTTTACTAAAGAATCGAATGATGGCTATCTACCTGCTGTTAACTGCAATCGTGTCGGCGCATCCTTTGAATTCACAGTGGATCATGTCAAACAACACGTAATTAAACTTCAAACAGCCGCTTCACCTGGTATAGATGGTTTAAAGCCAAAACTGTTAAAAAGGTACGCAAACACTCTTGTAATACCCTTAACGGTAATTATGTAAACTTGCTTTATCCAGAACTCCTTACCCCCTAGTTGGAAATAAGCATCCGTCACCCCTATTTTTAAAAAAGGCAACAAACTCGACCCCAACAACTATCGTCCGATTAGCTTGCTACCAGTAGTTGCCAAAGTTAGGGAAGCCATTATTTCCGACGAGATGACCAAATTCCTTTTCCAGGAACATGTTATTCCAACACAACAACATGGATTTGTCTCTGGTCGCTCTACTCTAACCAATCTCCTACATTGTGTTAACGACTGAACGTCATCCCTTAACAGTTCGTAGCCTGTCGACGTTGTTTATCTAGATATCTCTAAAGCCTTTGACCGTGTACCTAAGCGCAGACTTCTACATAAGCTAGAACATTTCGGAGTTCGCGGTACTTTACTTTGTTGGATAGATGCCTGACAGATCGACATTACAAAGTTAGAGTTGGCGAATATTTCTCATAGGGCAGGTTAGTGGAAAGTGGAGTGCCTCGGGGTTCTGTCCTTAGACCTCTGCTTTTGCGGTTTATACCAGCGATGTTCCTTATTACGTCTCCAATCCAATCACAAACCAGCTTACACTCCAAATGGACTTGAACTCTATTTTAACATTGGTGTTCCCAGTGGTTACTACCCTTAAATACGGAAAAATGTGTAGTGCTTCGAATTGGTAAAAATATCCCAGTTGTGCCGTACTTTGTTAACGGGCAGCCATTAGATTCTGTGTTTTCGTATAACGACCTTGGTGTTATCGTAAAAAGCAGCCTAACTTGTTCCGACCATATTACCTCTATTTGTAAACGTGCGAACTCCAGACTGTATCTTATTCGAAGGTGTTCTTCGAGAGTTTTAATGCAATCATTCTGTAAGCTTTTATGATTAATAATCCCAAATTGTAATATTACTTTGATTGGCAATAAAAAAATCACTGCAATTCATGTTTGAGCCCAGGAAGTTATACCAAAAAATTGTAACTTTGTTATTTTTTTTTGTAATTGTGTTATTTACTAGTAGGTTATTATTGAAATTTCTTTGTTTTTGGGCATAACAGGGATTTGTTCCTCTCCCTCGGCCCTCGCTTATGTATAATAATAATAATAATATTTCGTTTGATTTTAAAGAAATGTAAATAACCAATTACAATTACGTTTTTTTATTTTTTTTATCACAAAGCCACTATAATTCTTCTATTTCTTAAAAGATACAATCTTTAGGAATTTAATTTGCACCCGAATGTTGGCTTCATATAAATTGAAACCTTTCACTACCCTTTCCATCGTAAAATTTATTATTGAGTCGTGAAAATTGAATTACTTCTTCAGACAAAATACCGGCGGAAGTCTCCGGAAACTTTAAAGCTGTAACAAATTAATTTAATTAGACAGTTATGAGGTGATAAGCGGCCACCGCACCTTCCACATCATTAGAAAATTTACTTTAATTGGTTAATCCATTATTGCAGCTCTTGTAGAAAGATAAATGTTGATTCTGCGTTTAGAATTCTGCATCTCTTTGTTAACCCAATGTCTAATTTGGCGGACGACGTATGTATTGTGACGTACATTTTTATACGAGAACATCGAAGATATTTACCGAGATATCTACACCATATCAAATGACCATCAAAATCTTTACATAATGTTTGATAATTATAGAAGAATTATAATGAAGAATTATAAAGCATTGACATACGAAACAAAATTTATTGATTTTTTCCAATTTCAATATTTCTTATTCTTAAAACAAAGTATAGTTCTTTACATTTAATGCTACTAACAATGCTACCATTGATGAATGTAAGAGAAATACCCCTTCTACTCAAAATCCGTAATAGGTTTTATTAAAGTTGAAAAAAGAAAATGGGCAACCGATTTCGCTGATTACAAACTTTTACAGCATCTTCAGGCCCTCAAGAAACTAAGGCTAAAATGCATAGTCTATATAAAAAAACGTGTGTATGACAAAACAAACAAATATTTGAGTAGTACAGAGGCCTTAATCAATAGTGATTAAATTAGATATTAAGATTTTATCTAGCTACCAGCTTCGTTCTTATATTAACGTTATATGTATAACGTTAAAGTAATATGATATTCTTTGTTATGGGTTGGATGATAGGACTGTCAAGTCACAAAAATGTCATGTGTCTTGCATCTTGCTGTCCCTTGGCACCTTGGCAGATATCTTGGAAGGCATGGTAATATTTTTATAGAAAATTAAAACTAAGAATAAGTGCATAGAAGATCTTTGAGTGTGCAACTGTCGGTCTTAACCCATTAATGCCCACCGTATTTTACGTAATACGCGGGACACTGCTACATATTTTGCCATGTACTAGTCAGAAAAAAAAGTAAATATTAGTTGTTTTCTTAATATAGGTTAGAGAGTAGATGTTAGAAGGTAACTGTTTATCATAACATTAGAAATTTATAACCTCTTACCGGTAAAGGGTCATTAGTTTTAGATTATAATTATAGTTCACCGGTTGCGTTTTAGAAGAGTTTGTACTACTTTTTCGATTTACGTAAAAAATCTTTTGTAGTGTTCAATTAGTAAGGCTTCTAAATATCAAATAGTAATAAATAGTATTAAAATTTATACTGGTGAGTATTTTGAAGGTCTTTGATTCTTGCGTATGATATATAATACGCTGAGCAATCGTGGTAAGTAATTAACATTAGTAGAAAGGTACTCGGTTCACTCCACTTTGACCTTTGACCCCGCACTCTCGACGCAGCCCCTCGCGCATCTCGATAGACCACGTGATCTTGGCGGGATGACGTCATTGGACCACAGCCCGATTAATTATGTGTAATTATTTTTAAAACTATTAATTATTATTAAATAAAAAATTCTATCGTGTGTAGGACTCGAACTCAGAACCCACAGCACCAAAGGTACACGCGCTAACCACACAGCTAGGTAACCAATTTATATAAACAGGCAATAATGGATATAAAAAAAAGAAGGCTAGCGACGAAAGATCTGAACAGCATAGACTGTACGCGCCACCGCTTCGCGCATGAGGCATTGAACGCTAGAGGATCGACCAGTTTGAACCGTAGGCGCAACCGTTTCGCGCATTAAATTATTATTGTATATTCCCTTATATAGTATAAAATATTTATCTCTTTTTATCGCTTTTAAAAGAGTGATAAAAAAGCGATGAAAAGCGATCACTTTTCATCGTTTTACATCGCTTTTTTAACATTTAAAAAAAAAGTCTGTTTATCAATGATTTTACATGTCTTTATTTGGGATCAATAAGTGCGCAAAGCGATATAAAGCGGTGAAAAACGATCGCTTTTCGATCACTTTTTATCGCTTTTAAAAAAGTGATAAAAAAGCGATGAAAAAGCGATGAAAAGCAATCACTTTACATCGCTTTTTTAACATTTAAAAAAAAAGTCTATTTATCAATGATTTTACATGTCTTTATATGGGATCAAAAAGTGCGTAAAGCGATAAAAAGCGGTGAACATGGGAGTAAAGCGTCTTTTCGTTTCTTGAGTAAAGTAAGCGATGTTTGAGCGATGGTTTTTTCCCCTAGTAATACTATAAAAATAATAATAATAACCTGTGGGAGTTTTTATCAGTTGTTCAGGCGCGGCCCCCTGCGAATGGGGGATACTCTCTGGATATTTTTAGCACTGATGGTTTGTACCATTAAACTCTTATTCTGCACGTGACATTTTTCTTACCAGGCTATCGTGCAACTCAATGTTGTCCTGCTGCGTATTAACAGGTTGAGTTTCTTGTATGAGGGGCCAGGAATCTGCTCATTAGGGATTTCTTTACGGACTTGATCCACAACTGGCTCTTGGTTATAGATCTGCCGTTCGACTTCGCTTCTGATGGTATTGCGTCTAGCCTCTGGGATAAGATTATTTCTTATAATTACCCGGTATTGATCTGCTATTCCCTGTTCAGATACTTGAATCTCTGGGTGTTCCCTGCAAAATTAGGCATACAGATGTTGTCGATAGCCGATCGCTTCTCGACCGAGGTTCGTCACCTTGTAATAGAAATGCAAAATGTTTTCATTTATAGACACAGTCCATTTCATGAGCTGCCTCGGTCGTCTCCCATCCGTAAACGCGTACCAAAAATAGATCACTTGAGAAAGGCACTCTGTCGAAAGACTGTAGTGATAATAAATTTTAATAAAACTTGTGGAAGTATTCAAAATAAAAGTTTTCAGTGTTTTATTGTTAAATAAGTATCTATTTGAAAATCTTATAAAAGAACAAATACCGTTTCCTGAGAATCAATCTTTTTTTATATCTCTCCGGGCGTAATATTAGGCTTAATCAAGTTTTTTTGGGATAATTTAAAAAGGACTAAAGCTAAAAGAAAAAATTAGGATAAAGTGTTTAATGTTGAACAAATTAAAGTAGCTTTGTTCCCGCTGTCTATCCTTACGTTATATATTTACCTCCTATCCGCTGCCTTTCTTGTATTATAAAGTCGCTATGAAAGGCACCTTAGCATGAAAAGTATCCTTGTGTAATTCCTTGTTGGTATTAAATATTTATTTTAAGCTGGTTAGGGCCCTAAATGTAACGAATAAAAGAGTGGTTTCTTGTCAATCTGTTTCTTGCCAATCTGATGTTTACAACATATTTTTAGTTTATTCCTATGCTAAATATTATATTGATAACAAAAGAAATAAGTCAATATATTGTCGTTGCTGAATCGATTTAGTTTTTTAAAGCCATAAAAAGTTCTTCTGAGGTATCAAACATCAAATATTGAAATTCAGTAGCCTTTGAATTTGAGTCGCTTTAAATGTATCTGGATCTGGTATCTGGATCTACAGGCGATAACTGGTTCACCAGTATTCCTTTGGCACAAAGGCTTTTTACAGAAACTAAAACTTACTTAGGAACTATGAGAAAAAATAAACGGGAATGCTGCCCTTTGGTGTCATATTATTTGAAAAAGAACAAGGCTGTACTAGTTTTATCCACATTATCTGGAGATAAAAATAAACCTGAGGTCGTGACTTTTTATAATATGGCCAAAGTTGGCGTCGACAGCTTTGTCAATACAATAATGTTAGCCGATGGTACTGTTTTACAATCTGGTAAACATTTCCGCAATAAATGCTCTGCATTTTTATAAAAATCACTATAATATGAACGAGGAGAATCACATGTTCGGTTCTTGCAAAACCTGAGTTGGGAGTTGATCAAACATCAAATCGAAGAAAGGTGTCAAAATCCAAACCCAAAATCCAAAGCTACTACCAACGTGCAAAGCTGCTGCTTGGTATTGAGGAAGATGAGCAGCTAGCCGAATCTAGAACCGGATCCCAAGAAAGATGTTACGTATGCAGAAGGATTCGTAATAAAATCTCCAGAAAATTTTGAAAAATGGGTTTGTGGTGACCATTTGAAAGAAATCTGTATAAACTGCCATCATAATGAGGTTATGTGAATGTATTATCGTTTACTTGAAAACAAAGTTTTTTTGTAATAATTTTTTGGTTTTTTCTTGATAAATACACTGTACTGATTATATTTTCATAGAAAATAAACTAAAAGTTCAAAAAAATGGCAAATAAAAAATGGGTGACATTTGTCCCCCATGCCACTAAATGTCGTTCTTAGTCACGCCACTAACATAGGGAATAATAAAAATGTCCAATTTACTTTATAAATTAAAAATGAATGTTAGATATTCTTTAAGATATTTTTATTTAACTATTTTTTAAATCATCCTACTCGTCAAAAGCTTAATACAGTAATTTTTATAAAAAAGGGTAAGGTGTAAGAGTGATGAAATGTTTATAAACAGAGACTTTCAACTTGCTATTAAACATCTTTTTAAATAGTGGATACCCAAAATATATCCTTATGACATTGAAATTTAACTCTGACATTTTTGACGGTCCCACTGATTTCGTGTCCCATTGAATTTCATTACTAAAACATTTAGACCCTTCTGTAATTAGATTATTTAAACAATTTGCTAATATAAAAATTGTTAAATTTAATTGTATTATAGTTCATTTCCATCATATTGATAGCACATTATGTATGCAAATCCCTAAACTGTTGATACGGGTGACTCAATGAAAAATAGATATTGTCAACAAGTTTACAGAAGTATATAGGAAAACAATTTTAAATTGAGTATAACTACCAGGTATAAAGGTTGAAGCAGAATAGAATACAATAGTTTTGAGGGTTACTAATCCCTAAATAAAGTTGCCAGTGTCGGAGTGATGGAGATTAACAGGTACTAATAAATTTGCAAGAAATGTAAGATGTTTATTTTATTGGTTATATATAAAATAATTTGTGGCCGTAACAGGGGCCGATTTGTAAAAAAATAAATATTATTTTAATCAAATTCCATTTCAGATTCACTGCTTTCTTCAGAATCTAAGGAATCTTCAACTCCAATGTTAATTATTACCGGTTCCAGCATTGCATCAGTCATATTATCCAAATTCCACATTTTATTTTCTTCCTTGTGACCATGACTAACAGCATATTTCCAATTTTCTGGAGTTACTTTTGATAAAGAATGTTGTTGTAAGTCTTCTAATTTAAAAGTTTTGTTGTTGCGTCCGACTTCACCCTTTACTTGAGAACATATATTTTCTATTGAATTCAGATCACAGTGGTATGGGGGTAAACGTAAAATAATTACATCACGGTTTAATACCATTTCATCAATTATATATTTTTTATAAGCTGCTTTATGTTGCCTTACAATAGGTAATAATTCCTTTTTTGTCGAATTCTCCTTGTACTCAATTGCGTGTTTATCCAACCATTCGATTATCTCTCCTTTTTTCCATGCCGTTGTTGGCAATTTTTCTGCTAGTCTTGAATGGTAACTAGCATTATCCATGATTATGACAGAATAATTTGGAATTTAATCCAACATTTGCTAAAAATACTCTTCAAAAACGCCAGCAGTCATTTCCTCGTGGTAATCTTTGGTTGATTTTGAGGCAAAACTTAATAATCCACAATTGACAAAACCATATTCGTTTCCAATATGGGTTATTATGAGTCTGCGTCCTTTTCCAACGGGAATATTGTTTATTCCAGTAGATACACCTTTGATGAATGCCTGACGGGAACTTTTCACATTTGTATCAACCCATAGATATGGTACAGTATGAACTTCATTTAGCCAAGTCTCTTCCAAATAAAAAATAGTTTTCCCTTCCTCTCGGTACTTTTTAATAGTTCTTAGATAATCTCGTCTCCAACATACAATGTAATCTTTTATAATTAAAACGGATTTTCTTCTATTTTTTTGCCAACGAAATCCCATCTCTCTCAATAGTCTCCATAATTTGTTGTTGCTTATGATTGGTAACTCTTCGTTTTCTTTAATTAATGTTTGGATTTTGTCCAATGTTGGAAATTCTTTGTTAAAAAAAAATGAGTGGACGCTGCGTCTTATCATGTTTTTATGTATTTCTTCAATTTCCAAGGGTTTACTCCCTCCAGTCTTCTTGAGAGATGAAACAGTTCCTCCTTTTCTTTCTTTTAGGAATCTATAAATTGTTGCTTCTCCAACCCCTGTCATATTTGAACACATGTTAACGATTTCACGAACATTACTTAAAGGGCGTTGATGTACAAGCGCATCGTGTACATTTAATATTATATTTTTCTCTCTTAGACTATAAGCACCTTTAAAACTACACTTAACGGGATAAAACCTGTTGTCGACGTCATTTTTAAATGCAAATATCAAAATATCGACACCAAAAACGTAGGTAAGACATGAACAATGTACATCTACAAACTAAATGGAAGATGCAAACAATTTCTAATTTATATTATTGGCATAAGCTGTAATGTGGCATAAAAACTACTTAAACTATCATTAGTGAAGCTTTATCAGTAATTTCAGGTAATCGTTCAAAGAAGGTATTCTTTTTGTGTCAGGCAATAACTTGTATAGAAAACAATAATCATCTTTAAATTACTGTTTACATTAATTTATTTCATGAAATATTGAATTCTCTCGGTAATCACCCGTGTATAATTAACAATAATCGTGTGGCATATATACCGACGTTGTTTATGCACAAAAAAGGTATAGTGAGATTGGTGGACACTTATTTTACAGAAGATTTTTTAAAAGATAATGAATTGTTGACGGCATCTTAAAATATAAATTTTTTTTATTTATTTCAAAACAAGTATAGGGTGACGCCTATGGTTTTTTGACCTGTTGAGGATTTGCATACATAATGTGCTATCAATATGATGGAAAAGGACTTTATAAAATAGAGAATTGTTTCAAAAATAAAAGACAAGATTTGAACTCTTTATAAAACCAATGTTATCTGCAAGTTGTCTGGTTCGGATTATCAGATTTGTTATGCAGGTTAAACCTAACAATGGCTTCAATAGAAAAAAAAGCAGCACAAAAGTGTCTGTACAAAAAAAGAAAAAACGTATGCGGCAGTTGACCTTTAAAAACTGGGCACCATTTTGATTATTCAAATGTTAGAGCTTTACAAGAAGTAAGTAATTATAGAAAAATAGTGTTTTAGAAATGAGTCACAATATAACGAAAAAGATGCAATAAATTACAAAGCAGATACGGGACAGTTAAGCAATCTCTACTGTAATATACCAAATATTTTAAATTAATTTGTCCGTTTAAACAACAAAATTTTAACCATCCTGTATATTTTTAACGTATATAAAATGACTCGTTTTATCGTGATTTAAAAGTGTTACTTATTTTGATGTGTGCTTTTTGTTTTTTAATGTACCTAAGTGCAAAATCTTTAACTAAACTTTTATGCACAATCATGAATTAATGAGTTAATTTTACAATATTGTTTTATTTGGCTTCTTGAAGATGACAACCATTGTTTGATCCTAACAATAGACATCAATCTTAGAATTCTCTTTCCTAATTATTCTGCCTCGTCCAGTAAAAAACACTGTATCAACCATTTGTGCCTTCACATTAATGAGATTTTACAAAAAGCATCTGCGAGGGTAAAAATTGTGGTAATAAGAAACGGAGTAACCGAAAATCGGTGTCTCTTATGCGCCATATTGATTCAACAGCTGTGGAAAATTTATATCGATTGCTGCCACAGGGAAGCTTTTGTTCAATTGCATTAGAAAATGTTAAATTAAAAAGTTCAAAACAGTAAACAGTACACTTTATACAAAGTATCCAATTACTTGAAGCCCTGAATATTAGAAAAAGGTAATACCTGCAGTTTTATAAATGTATAAGACCTTTATCTCGAAAACTGTTGATATTACAGAAAAATTTGATATCTGAATGAAGTAAAATTAAACAACAAATATTATAGTCATATAGCAAAATTAAAATCTTTATCAAATGGTACGAAAAAATGGTTAGTTTACAAAAGTGTTTATAACTACACCAAATATTAAATTTTAATTAGAGATTAGTAACTACACAATTTCGTCTTGTGCAAGACAAAATCTAAAAATTACACCTATTAAAAAAAGAGTACCTGTACTTTTGTCAGAAATTGTAACGTTATAAACGTCACATCTCTATTAATTTATATTTAAATAATTATTTCATTTTAATTTCTTTAATAATTTATTAATTTCTTTATCATCAGTTTAATTTTTACTATTTGTTATTTAAAAAGTAGTTGGCGCCCTCTGTTTTTCTCTTCTTTCATTGTCTTTATTTTCTTTCTCTTTCTGTCCCGTAGAATAAATATTCGCCCTCTCTCTTTTTGTCCGGCAGACTATTCTGTTCCGTGTTGACAAACAAGCTAGTTTCATGATATCTATAGCAACATCCTATGACATCTGTGCTAACTTCATTTAGTCTCCCACTTTGTGTCAAAACAACTTTTCTAAGGTGGTGGTATTATTTTTTTGCCTCTTTTTGAAATTTATAAAAAAAAGCAAAAATTATTATAGTACTCATTTTATGGTCTACAAATTCTCTTGGGTTTATTGGCATATCGACAACCTTATTGGCTTTGTTGGACTTAAAAATATTGACAACTTTATTAACTTTTTTGGATTTAACAACCTAATCAGGACATACAGCCACATGTGACTGCAGCTCTCCAGAAGCCACAACTTCTAATTGGAGGACCTAACAGCTACAACACACAAGCAGCCCAAACAGCACTTATTATTGTTTTTTTTATTCTTTTTAATAAATATGTTTGGTTAAAATTTGGCTTATTTGCTATCAACTAAGAACTCAGGTTCAATCCCTAGTTTAAGACAAGACGACCTCATCCTTGAGATACTGAGCTAGGCAAGGTATAGACGATAAGCGCCCATGGTTGATTGAGTTATTATTTTTACAATAGTACTTCAATTCTCTTTGGTAGTCTTATCGTTACAAAATACGACAATCTACATTAACATATACTTTTTCAAGTAATATTACCTCGTTTCAAGAACCCCGTAGAGCTCATTTTTGATCCGCAAGGGACCTATACAGAAAAAATCAATTTACAAAGTTGATATCTTTTTTACCAGAGGTTCGGAATTTGGATCTATTGACTTTGGACGAACTGTTTCTTACGCCTTTATAAAACTTTCATCATCCAGCCTCTAGTTACGTCCAGAATTGAACATAGGCCTCCTCTAGCTTTTCCATGTATTTCTATCGTGTGCTGCTGTAACAGGATTCGAGATTAACTTAATGTCATCTGATCAGCGGGTGGGAGTTTACTGCATTTATCACTCCTTGACTTCTATTCCAGATTCTTGTTCATCTTCGATCCTACAATCGTGCTATATGTCTCTCCCATATGTCTTTATAAAAAAAAATTCGTGTCACGGTGTTTGTTTAAGTTAATATTCAAAAGCCACTGAACCGATTGCAATAAAACTTTGTGAAAGTGTATTTGTTCGTCCAACTTAGGAGATTTTTAGTCTCGATTAATAAACCTTATTTTTTTAATTGTGTAATAAAAATCTTTTATGCAACTTGGCCTACGTTGCCATGTGATCAATTCCTTTTCGATCTTAAACATCATTGTTTTTAAATATCAAAGATGTAACTCTAAGTTAATCTAACTATATTTAAAGGGGTTATCTAACATACATATTTAGTGGCTTCAAATATGTAAATCCAGATAACACTGATGATGGAATATTTATCCCGAAAACGTTGTGTGATGTAGCCCGATAGGGTGTTTTAGTAATATACCTTTTGCTAAGGAAATTAAAAAAAAATTATCATAAATATTATTTTTTGACGCTATATATGCTTTCTGTGGTTTTCCATGTTTTGACGACGTTTCGGCAAGGTCGCACTTACCATTGTCAAGTCAGGTAGTACTCGCTAGTCCTTAAAGTAAACTGCACTGCTACAGTCACGTGTAAGCCAAATAATTACTTTTTTAATTTGACGATTTTTTATTAAATATTTTGTAAATAAAAAAATAGTCTTATGTTGCAATTAAAATGCATTTACTTAACATTAAAAAGTGAAAAATTTGTGATGCGAATAAAGTATTTTGATTGGGATATTACTTTCTGAATTACTGATTGGAAAGTTTCAGCTTGTTTTGCCTCTTGAAAGACCTGCGACCAAAAGGCTGTAACCGTTTCAAAATATTTATTATTATAATTCTGACTAAATATTCAAAATAATGTTGCTCACACCATCTATCCGCAGGCGCGGAAGCATCTAACCTACCCCAAGAATCAAACTCTAGTCCTAACGGTTCCTTGGCCTGCTCAAAATTGGAGCGCTCGTAAATCTACGGTCATCCATCTTCCCTTTCTCGCTTTGTACGTCCAAGAAACAGGACGAAAATTTTGTTTTAGTGGTTTCTTGACGAGGTAAACCGAAAAATTCCTTATCTCTTATATATTTTTAAATGACCGGGAGCCCTAATGGTTGCTAGAACTATGTTTATTGGATTGAGGTTATCTAAATAGCTATGGATTTATCGTATGTGTTCTCAAACCAAAAATACAAAGAATATCCCATTTGCCTAGCTGCCCAATCCTATATATTTTTATGGTGGATATTTGTTCCTGTTGTAATAGATTTAACGTTTCTGCCAGTCCAAGTATGTAGAGGGTAAAAAAAAATTATATCCTTTCTACACGTCACACCAGCATTTGAATAATTCAGGTTGTACCCATTTTATATTTTTTTTGTATTGAAAAGTGAAGATTATCCATAAACTAAATTATTGATCTTTTAATTACAATAAAAATCTACTTTCTACTTAATATACAAAGGTATTTTTTATGTGAACGAATTTCGAAATTTGGGATAAAGTATAATTTTATTTTCATATATCTCTCATTCATAATATAATGTCAAGATATAAAATATTTATTTTCTTACTTATTTGTAATCAATACCGTAAACACATACTAGTTTATTTATTTTCTGGGATGAAGTAACTTTTTACCTTAGAATCTTTTAATAACCTTTTTTTTCCTTACAAAATAATAAAGGTTAACTTTGTTTTAAATTTTTCATTTTACTTCTTTGTCTGAGCTCGTTTCCTTACGAGGATAAGCTACTAAGAAATGAGTAAATAAATAAAAAAAACTAAAGATAATAGAATCAGCTTCTTTATGATTTTTGAAAGAACCACACCCAAACTCTTCAACATGAGCAGAAAGGCCTATATTGTTTGGGTACTTAATTAAATAGTTTGGTTAAGTTACAAGGCATAACGCTTCAAACAAAATAGTGGTGGTTTTAAATTTACTTATTCGTTGAGTTTACGTATAGAAAACATAAATGTCTTCCAGAAAACACATATGGTATGCCATTTAAGATAAGAATATTATGTAATGTCACATGCAAGACAAATTGAAATAAAATAATAAAATATCCCATGGGATGAAATGATAAAATCTAAATGTTATTAAAGAGAGGTAAAAAGAAATAAATTAGACTTACTCACAATCAATTTAATTTTACTACCCAAGACGACCAGTTTCGCTTTCTAAAATTTGCAAAGCATCATCAGGTCAGTGGTACAAAGTAAATTAAATGCTGAAATTATAAAAAGTCCATATTAGGGTGCTGTCTTATAAGGATATAGATCAAAAAAAGGTTTTAGTAATTATGCCAATATTACATATCTGTGTTTATTAATATGCATAAAATTGCTTTAGCAGACAAAGTAACAACCTACAAATTGGTCAGAGAAAAAATCTGTTGAATTGTAATAAATTAGAAATAAACAAAATACTACTTACATTCCGGTAAAAGAGTTTTTATATAGTGATTGGTGATACATAGTTCAAACTATCCCGTATTACTGATAATAAGTGATCTTCGGTCAATGTTGTACCTGTCTGACAACTTAGGAGGAAGTTTTTGAGGGTAGGGATGTTAACAGATAATATAGGAGTAAGGTATATGTTATTGTTTGTTAAAAGAAAATGTGATGTTTTATATTATTTAAATTATTAAAGTTATTTATATTTATTAAAGAGATATATTTTGAAATGTGTGTTAAATTATTGAAAATTTTTATACAGAAAGAGGACAGTTATATGACAATGAATGAAAGTACTTGTACTATTTTGTGGGTGTGCAATTTCTTTGACTTGTAATTATTAACTTTTGAATAAAAGCACTTAATTTCTGCTAGGCAGAGAATTATGATGTCAAATGTTAAAATAATAAATTAAAACACAATTAGGGACAAACAGAACACAATTAACAGGACAAAACAAACATAAAACTTTAAAAAAAGGGGGCTTATAGGCACTACATTGCTTGCTACGAGAGGAATTGGGCTTTTTTGTTGTCTAGTAGTATTTTAAGAGGTAAATTTGACAAGCTAATGTAGGTTAAAGTGTGACAGTTCTTCTTCTATTTCTAAAGTTAACTAGTTTTTGAAGCTAACAGACCTTAGTAGTTAAACAATTAAATGAAATTGAAAATGTAAGCTAATGTGTATAATATTGGCATACTTTTAACAATCACATGCTGAATTAAATTTAAATTTAAAATTTAAGTGTGACAGTCAAATTAATTGAAATAATTTTTATATAACAAAATTTGAAATTTTTTTTAAAGAACCAGAATTACAAAATAAATTTAAGAGGAGCATTTGGTAACAAATAATAATCCAAATGTGTAATAAATATACAAAATTTTTTTGAAAAAGATTTTGAAAACACTTGATTCGTCCACACCGACAATAAGAAAATTAAAGAAATATTATGGTTCTGAATATAAAAAAATAAGAAATAAAATTTTGGCCACCAGATGCATAAAAACCAAAAACGTGAAAGGGATGAGAATAATCTTTAACACTCAAAATATGGGAACGGAAACAAGTAAAAAATAGCACCGACAAAACCAGACAAAATTCAACTTATATTTATTTTAATAGATCTCAATATTATGTCAACAATAAAATGTACATAAACACGTGAATGTCTTTACCTCACGTTTATATTAAGAGCTTACCCTATCAAAATCTACATAAATACGTCCTAAATTATTAAAGCGATAGTTTTAATCATGATAAAAGCACAAATTTTCCATATGTCCCTCATAAAACCAAATTAATGTGAGTCATAAAAGTCCAGTTAACACTAGTCGTGAAAATGTTCACACCGAACTGAAATCTTTGATTCTTCACCTGATAATTATGGAAATAGCCATATTGCGGTTGTTAAACATCTGATATATTTACGAGTGAATTGGAAAATGTAGAAGTTAAAAGTCAGCCTCGTTTTCTTTGACAAATGTAATTGAAACTGCAATTGAATTCTAGAAACGTGGCACGCACGCTAACAGCTTAGCTATCTGTAAAGAGATTGTGAAAAAGGTTATTGAGGTGAAGTGGAATACTTAAAGAATACTGCTTTGAAATAGTTTCAATTTTAGTTTACAGGCGTATTTGCCAGAAATTCACTTGTAAAAGAGAATATTACCGTAGAATTACGTATTTAAACGTAATTGAAAGACAATATATATATATATATATATATATATATATATATATATATATATATATATATATATATATATATATATATATATATATATATATATATATATATATATATATATATATATATATATATATATATATTATAGAATAAAAATTATTTCGTATCTTACACTAACTGAGGTTAGTTGTCATGGTGTTTATAACATGAAATGGATAACTCATCTGACTCCTACAAATGATGGCGAAAACTATCCAAAAAATTTTTGTTTTAAAACGTTTTTTTATAAAACACAAAATAGTTAAAAACACACACATATATATATATATATATATATATATATATATATATATATATATATATATATAGTATATATATATCTATATATATATATTGAGATGATTGGTGTTTAAAAAATTAATTTATAAGTTATATACTAGATAATATTAGATATTAAAAGTATTTGGTTATTTTAATAAGTTATATACTAGAAAATTTTATAAAAATTATTTATGTGAGGGCATTTTTAAGAAATTAGCATGTAATAAGTGTAAAAAAAGTTTTATTTTAGTAATTATAATGTTGTAGATATATTTAAGTGAGCCATGTGACTAGGCAACCAAAAATACTCTTTAAAGTGAAAGTTTAAATAATAATTACGAATATAAAGTGGGATTATAATAATATGTTGTTTAAAATGTGTAGTTTATTAAATTAGAGTGTTAAGTTACTGATTTAAGTGTATATTCTGATCTGAAAAGCCTAAATGTCAACAAGATTCTCGATAGAAAAGAAAGGAATTCTCTAGAATACAGAATTTGACCTTTGTTTACGGTAGAACATTCTCGAATAATGATTATGTCTATGGATCCAAGATATACTTTTTCCAGAACATTCATATAGGTAGGGAATAGAACAAATCGAACAGGATTTCTTACCAGATGGTTCTGGAAGATTGAAAAGGTATAAATACTCGGTGATTTGGATTCAAGATGGCCAGTTTTAGTATGAAAGTTAGTTAGAGTCAGTCAATCAGTTACAGTTCAGTAAGTTCAATATAGTCAGAAGGTCCAATTGTTCAATATAGTGAGTTAAATGAAGATTAAAAAACAGTATAAAGAAAATATAATTGAAGATTAAAAATTATGTTATGTATAAATGGTGATTGGATAATGGAAGAAGTATTAATTGAATATTAAAATTATATAATATATTTGGTGATTGGATATTGGTATATTGAAAAGAAGAATAAATATAAATATATAATATATTTGGTGATTGGATATTGGTATATTGAAAAGAAGAATAAATATAAATGCTGTTTGCTGGTTTGCTTGGTGGTTTATAAATGCTTAAGAAGAAATATATTTAAATTGGTGGAAGCTGACAATTGGAAAAATAATTTCACAAAAACAAGGATAACCGAAGCACGAAGACATTGAGTGGTGATTAGAATCTATATAGTGGAAAACAGTTCATTTAGGCATTCAGTGACAGAAAGGTACAAAATTTTGTTAATATAATTTAGTTAGTGTCATAACAATTTCAATTTTGAAGATAGTTTGTTTAAATTTTACATTGTCTATACAATTTAATTAGTTTCATAAGAATTTCAATTTAAAGATAGTTTATTTTAAATTTACATTGGCTAGGTTAGATATATATGTGTGTTTCATAATAGATATAATAAGGATAATTTAAAAAAGTACTTACAAACTAATTCTTTGAGAACCGCGATAAGAACCCTATATATTATATTATTAAAAATACTCATTGCTCATCATTCACAAATAATACATCATTACAATATCTATATATATATATATATATATATATATATATATATATATATATATATATATATATATATATATATATATATATATATATATATATAAAAACATACATTGTTCTGTAATTGTGTTGTAACATAATTTTATCTAAATGTTATTACAGACGTTCTTTGTCTAAACTTTAACTGAAATTGAGCTGTTTGAAAAGATCACGGTCTAAAACAAATAGCCTTAAAAACCTTTCTGTGGTTGACCTTTCGCCTAATGTCTCTAAGATTTTAGTTTTGGATCCCAAAATTGGACTACACCCGTCTTTCAAGGATGATTCAATTTGCAATGTTCTTGCTGAAAATTTCCTATTACATGGCAGTGATCTTAATCTCACTGACATTGACTGAATGGTCTACATAGAGATACGAATGAAAATGGCCAATATCTTACTGACTTTACAGCCAGCAAAAACATGGTCATTAGTTTTACCCTATTTCCTTACAAAACATACACTAAGGTATCTGGATTTCCTCTGGAGAATATCTTGTGAACCACGTCTGGATAGAAAAGCGATCAGCAATAAGCATATTGGACGTAAAAAGTAGGCGAGGAGCATGATGTGGATCAGAGCACCTACTGGTTCATGTACAAAGAAAATTCTATATTTGGAAAACACTAGAACACCAGTGAGACCTAATAATAACAACATTAACTGCAGCCAAATCGATGCTAGGAAGTAATGTTCATTTTGTACTGCTAAATTAGGTATATAAACCTATTATTTATATTATGAATGACGTATAATCAATGTTTTTTCAAATATTGAACAATATTTGAAAACCAGAAATTATAATCACGTATGGTTTACAGACGTGGACACTCATTAAGTCTAATACAGATCAAATATCAAAGATCAAAGATCAATGCTAGGGGTGAGACTTAATAGACAAAAATACAAACAAATTCTTTACGAAGAAAATATTAAGACTAGTTTGGATACACACGACTTAGAGAATATCAGCATCAATGAAATGAACAATAATATTACTCAAATATTGAAAGAAGCTGAAAAGAAATACTGTTCTCGTCCTGAAAATAATAACAAAAAATTAAGCCACAACACAAAACATCTTCTAGAGGAAAGAAGAAAACTTCAGGATCATAACCAAAATGAACTAAGAATTTTGAATAAGAAAATTAAAAAGGAAGTTAGAAAAGATCTGAGACGATACAATACGATGGAAATAACTAGAGTAATAGAAAAAAACAAAAGCTTGAAAGTACTCAGACAGAGCATGTCCATTGGAAGAAAAAACGTCCACAAATTAAGAAATGAACAGGGGCAAATCATTGAGGATAGAATTCAAATTATGAATACGATAGA
This sequence comes from Diabrotica undecimpunctata, assembly GCF_040954645.1. Classification (NCBI taxonomy): domain Eukaryota; kingdom Metazoa; phylum Arthropoda; class Insecta; order Coleoptera; family Chrysomelidae; genus Diabrotica; species Diabrotica undecimpunctata. The sequence continues at coordinate 60,045,522 of NC_092812.1, forward strand.
GAGTTTTTATAGACAACTATACAAAGAACAGCAATGTAACCGGAGTGGATCATTACCAAAGATAATCAATCAGGGATCTGAAATTTTACCGGACGTAACACCCAATGAAGTTCGAAGGTCAGTGCAAGAAATGAAAAACAATAAGTCCCCCGGAGGCGATGAAATAGTGGCAGATGCCTTGAAAGTGGCTGGAAAAAGATTATGGCAGGTCCTTGCCAAACTATTCACTAGATGTTTGCAGGAAGTAATAACACCAACCCAGTGGTATAACGCAGAAATTATCATACTTCATAAAAAAGGGGATGCTACCGACCTCAGGAATTACAGGCCCATAAGTCTACTTTCACATATTTATAAACTATTTACAAAAATAATTACGAAACGACTAGAAAATAAATTGGAATTTTATCAGCCCATAGAACAGGCGGGTTTTAGAAAAGGCTATGGAACAAACGATCACCTACTGGTAATAAAAAATCTTATAGAAAAATGCACTAAATATAATAAACCACTAGCTTTAATATTTGTCGACTATGAAAAGGCATTCGACATCGTAAATCAACAAAAAATGTTGGAAGCCTTGACAGAATGCCGAATTGACTATCGGTATATAAATTTAATTAAACATATATACCAAAACGCAACAGCCAGTGTTAGAGTGGGTGATCGTCAAACCCAGAAATTCCCGATACAACGTGGAGTACGCCAGGTGGACACCATATCGCCGAAACTGTTCACTACGCTTTTGGAATATATATGTAAAAGGGCAAAACGGACCGACAAGGGCATAAACATAAACAGAGAAAAGCTTAGCCATCTAAGGTTTGCAGATGATATTGTACTAATAGCTGATAGGATAGATGAGGCCAAAGAACTTTTAAATCAGCTCTACCTTTCCTCGCTAGAAGGGGGATTGAAAATAAATATATCTAAAACCCAGATGATGACAAATCTTGTAGTCAGCGAAGATATATGCGTAGGAACAAGATCCATAGACCAGGTAATGGCTTATAAATACCTAGGTCATGAGATTCGCATAGGAAAAGATAACCAAACCGTTGAGCTTCTCCGTCGTATAAGACTGACTTGGGCAGCCCTCGGCAAGCTGAACCATATTTTCAAATCGTCTGATATACCAATATGCCTCAAAAGAAAAACGTTTAATCAGTGTGTTTTGCCAGTGTTAACTTACGGTGCGGAAACGTTGACCATGACAAGGAGAACAGTTCAAAAGATCCGTGTGTGTCAAAGGGCGACGGAGCGTGCTATGTTGGGCGTTTCACTACGAGACAAGATCCCAAATCGCCAGCTACGACAAAGAACAGGAGTGGCTGATGCAGTAGAGAGAGTAGCAACCCTGAAATGGAACTGGGCAGGTCACGTGGCTCGAATGACAGATAATAGATGGACAAAGCGGATACTGGAATGGAGACCAAGAGATGATGCCTACCGAAGCAGAGGTCGTCCACCAACACGTTGGACTGACGATCTAAAACGTTGTTATAGGAATTGGATGCAAGAGGCACAAGATCGAAATAGATGGAAAATTATGAGGGAGATCTATGTCCAGCAGTGGATAAGCGAAGATTGAATGATGATGATGATGATTAGTATTTTATTCTCTGAAATTCCTCTTTAAATGTGGGAATTAATGTGGTTTTATGAACCTAGGCACTTATACTGTAAATTTTCGCTGATTTTATTTCATTCTTATTAGTGTATATTATATAACTTTTTAAGGAAAAATACTTAGGCTAAAATATAGAGCAACATATATATGGCACTTTGATTTATAACCAAAAATTATTGAATTTCTAAATATAGCATCAACTTTTTTAAACGGGGTTTTTCTAACATATCAGAATATCATGAAATGGCCGCCCGTGGTTATTAGTGCAGGAAGAGCAGATAAACGTTGGAAAGATTTAGCGCCTGTTACAGATTATATAACAGTACAAGCAACTTCGCTTGTAATCTTATAAATTTTTCAGACCCCTAGTGGGTCAATATCTTTTATTTTGAGAAAGGCGAGGAGGTAACGATCTTTTAGCAAAGAAATTTTACGGGTCGGTGTTGGAATCGAGGAGCTACTTTTATAGTACTTTTTGTCGTAAAATGAAATATTCTTTAAGGATATAGGGCCTGATTCTGCAACAGATTTTAAAATTTATGCTATTGTTTTTGCGTTTACCGAGTTTTTGAGATTATTTTTTTTTATTTCTTTTCCCATTCAAAATAAATCAAATAAACCGACCTTTTTCAGCGGAAAAAAGATAGATAATTTCTTGAAGTGGGTACAATGATAAAAATATTAGAACACATTATCTCCTTTTATTTGTTTGGGGCCTTACATTATTAAGATTGGTGAAAAAGATAAAAATATAAAGATCTTTTATAAATCATTCATTTAAATTTTGTTGAAGAAATTCGCATTTTAAGTCGCATTCAAATTTAAGTCGCATTCATCCGAAGGTGGCTAGAGATATTCCTGTGCAATTTGTACCAATTTGCAATTTAATATTATGTTTATACATTTTAAATAACCTAATTAATTGTCCGGAACAAAAATTTTATCAGGTAATGCTTTCAGGTTATTTGGAAAATTGTAGGGATATCTTTAAATTATATATTTAGGACAGTCTATCAAGAATAACTGTTTACTGCATTACAAGTATACCTACAGTGTCCAAGTCGTACACGTGTAATAATAATTTATGATCTTCTACTTCTGGCATTGGACTTCCACGAAAAGATGTCGCTTTTTATGTTTCTAAGTTCAGCAATGGAGACCTTCCGCTCCCGATTCCATGTCCTTAACTCCGATATTCGGTGAGTTCTGATGCGTCGTTGGTGATAGTGTTATAACTAGACTTCGGCAAATATGCAAATAAAAATGTAGAAAATATGCGCATAAATATGCACGTGTTTACCCGAAAATATGCAAATATTTTACAAAATATGCATACAAATAAATAAAAAAAAATCGTAAAATAGTAACAATTTTATTTAAAAAAAAAAGTGTTCATAACTAAATATTTTCTACTATTCATTAAGATTTACATTTATTTTAAGTAGCTACATCATTTTTAAGTATGAATAAACTTATTTAGAATTATGGTAACAATAAATGACCAAGTGGTGTTCAAAATTTTCTAACAAAAACTTGTGGCTTCTGTCTGAGTACATATATTTATATATGGAAAAACTTCGTTCAACATCAACTGATGTAACGGAAGCATTTTTCAAACTAACCAAAACATTTGGTTCTAAATTAATTGTTTCCGAAATATTTCCAGCTAGAACACTGACTACTTCAGAAAGAATATGGTAACCTTTATTTTTTCCATAGTAGCTTCAAATTTTTTTAAAATATCTTTTCCAATATTACCTCTAACGTTCCGACAACATGACGCAAATTCTTTGTACTTTCGAACAATGACAGTTTTGGTGATTCTAACTGAGTAATTGTTTTTTGAACAAAACTAAAATTTGATTTTATAAATGAAAGTTCTTGTTGAAGCAAGTTACTCTGAAAAGTTTGTTTAGAATCCAAAAGAGATTGGGAACTTTCATCTGTTAACGTATCAATTAGGTTCTTTATTTTAACAAAATGATCTGCATAAAAATTAGCTGCTTCTAAACATGTTCCCCATCGCGTTAAAATAGGTTGTGGTGGAAGAGGAATGTTAGGTAGCATTTCTTTATAAAGTTGAATTCTTATAGGAGATTTAAGAAATACTTTTTTGACACTGGATATCATGGTATTTACAAGAGGAAACTTTTTTCGTATTTCCTCTGCAACTCTGTTTAATCCATGCGCTACACAAGTAACATGTATTAAATCTGGGAAAGATATTTTTAAATTTTGTCCTGCTTTCACCATATAAGGAGCAGCATCCGATAAAATAAGCAGTAATTTATTAGAAGGAATAGTTGTCGGAAGAAAAAAAGTTGCTAATGTTTCTTGTATAAAACGCGAAATTGTTAAAGCATTTGTTTTCTCAAGTTGCTGGCATGAAATAAGATGAGATTTTGGTAAGGTATCTTCTATAAGAACATTAATCAATAAATGAGCAATATACTTTCCTGAGGAATCAGTGGTTTCGTCTACAGATATGTAAAAATAATTATCTGCAATTTCTTCCTTAATATTAATTAACACCGACGTGTATAGCCCGTTCACATTATTTCTTCTTAGAGACCGATCACTTGGAACATTAAGTTTGCAATATTTTTTTAGAAACGAACTAAAATTTACATTTGCTAATTTTGAACGCGGTATGTTTGCAGACACTAATGCGCGACACAAGTCTTCATTAAAAGTTTCTTGCTCATCTAATTTTTTTGAAGTAGATTGGAAACATTTAGCCATTGAAGTTTGATGTTTTCCTCCTATTTTTCCTTTTTTTGCAATGTGTGAAGCAGTTCTCACATGTTGGTCTATCTGAAATTTCTTCTCACATGCTATCTATAAATAAAAATAAAAACCTTTATTTTAACCCAACCTTTAAAATATAAAAATATACAAGGTGTTTTTGGTTAATCAAATAACTGGTTTGGAAAAAAAACACTCGCTAAGTGTTTTAAATGCAGTGTTAATCCACAAATTAGTTTTTGTTACTAACCATTAGTACATCATATAACTTATTTTAAAATTCAACAAAAGTTTTTTTTGTTAATTCAATTACAATAAAAATAATTGTGTTTTAGAATAGCTGACTTCATAAAAAAAAGTAAAGGTGAAAAAATTTTCTAAATACACACCATTGTATTGTACCATGGACAATTTTTTCTCACTAAAGGAAGCTATTTTTCATTTAAAAACAACCTACGAGTACTAAATTTCAAGTAAATACGTTTATTGGTTTTAAAGTTATTGTTATTATTAACTAAAAGAATTTAATTTTTTTTAATTTTAACACCCTGTATCTCGAAAAGTAAATAAGTTTGACCCCTCATTAACTATATCGTTTTGTTTAATTTTTCGAGAAGTATCTACAGTCAAACGTTGTAAGTGTCATTTGGAAACACCCTGTATGTATGAAATATTAGATATTTAATAGAAAATATTAGATACTTACATTTTTGCCACAGACTGAACAGTAGATTTTTCCCATATCCATACACAGCTCTTTATAAGGTTTAATCCAAGTTGAAGCACTGGTTGTTTTAGGCATTATAAAATCACAATCGTCCTTTTTGTTACGCACAACGAGTGTTTACGCTTTTTACAAATCTGAGCATCAAATTAGAAATGTTTAGGTACCTAATTCAATAAACTGGGAGATTTTGGAAAATCCCTAAATTAGGAACAAAACTATTAGCCGTTTACCTGCTGTTAAGATACAATAAATTGTAGATAGATTTGGGGATTAGATCATAAAATGCAAATGAGCGAACCCTTAGCGATTATCCAATAACTGAATGCCTCAGTGACCGAGACTTTCTAAGAATGTTGAGGGCTACTTAAATTGATCTTCTTTGAAATTGTAAATGTTTTGTACCTGTAGAGATTACGTACTTAGATCATTTCTTGATTAAAATGACTACAAAATTTTATACAAAAATTGAAATAAATTGGTATGTTTAAAAATTTTCAAATACAGTATAAAAATCTGAACTTTTATGCACTTTATGCAAACTTTTATACAAATATGCCAAAATATGAAATATTTGCATAAAATATGCATAATATGCAAAATATGCAATATGCATATTTGCCGAAGTCTAGTTATAACGTTCCGTCACTTAATTGATGCAAACGTTTCTATAATTGTGCAATATCCTACTCAGATGAAAAAATAATAGCTTTAATGAGTCATACACTTAAAAAGTTTTTGAAAATGATACACAGCAGAATTGTTCAAACTCTTGAATATGAAATTAGTGACAGTGAATATGCTGACCCAGAGATTTATGGATATGAATCAGAACATGTACTTATGTCTTGTAGATTTTGAATGGCATTTGAAGAAATTTGATAAGGATCAACATAGAAAGCTTGTAGAAATATTAAAAAGCAAACATATTGCACATATACACACCACACCACACATATACACCACATATACACACTGGAACAACTGTTGGGAAAGAAAAAAGCAAAAAATAGAGATACACGTTTGGCATTTGTGGACCTAAGAAAGGCGTATGATTCTGTGCCAAGGTCAGAACTATGGGAGGCAATTTACAAATTCGAAATACAGACGGAACTCATAGAAGCTACAAAAGCTCTGTATAAAGAAAATAAAGTGTCCATTAACATGGAAACAAGAATCATAGGAGACTTCACCACAACAAAAGGGCTCCTGCAGGGTTATCCCACATCTCCAACCCCATTCAAAATATACTTAGAGAAAGCCTTGACTACATGGAAAAGAAAATGAAGAAAGAAATGAAAAAGGCATGGGAGTACCGGTACGAAACGAATACCTATATACGTTAAGCTTTGCAGACGGTCAAGTAGTGATTGGACAAGACCAAGACGACCTCAGCTACATGATGAAGAAACTATAAGAAGAATATACCAAGGCTGGGCTAGATATTAACCTCGCGAAAAAAGAGTACCCATCTAAAAGTGAAGAAGACATTGAAGATCTACAGAGTGATGACAACGTAACAATCAAAGGAAAGGATACATTCAAATACTTGGGGTTTATAATCACGAAAAAGGCAACAACAGAGGAAGAAATTACACAAAGATTAGGACAAACAAAAACAGCAATCCGACAACTTAACTCAGTATGGTGGGATAGACACCTAAATATGAAGACAAAAACACAGATTTATAAAACATTAGTGCGAAGTATTATGACATATGGGGCAGAGTAACAAGAATGGATAGGAGAAGTAATGACGAAATAAAGCAAAGAACATCAATAGAAACAGACATATTAACATATATATAGAACAAAAAAGTGGCATGGACATGTAAGAAGAACTAGCGACAGCATATGGATAAAGAGAATAACCGAATGGAGCCCCATAGGAAGGAGGAAAAGAGGACGACCCCGAAAATCCTGAAGAAACGAAGTAGACGACGCCATGAGTAACAGAGGCCTAAACGATGGAGAATGGGACACGAGAGAAATGGAATCGGTTGATCGAGGGAAGGCAGTGAATACTATAGAATCCCTGAATATATATATATATATATATATATATATATATATATATTGACAGTTGTGATTTGAAAATTATATCTAACCTAAATTGGAATCAATAGAAGGTATAGCAGGTAAGCAGATTTTGCACATTCCTTAAAACGCAGAAGTGTAACAGAACAGATAGAAAATTTTAAACAAATCGTGGACTAGCAGAGTGCTCTGGTTAGAGCTGAAATTAAGGAAAATATCTCTTGGAACAGTGCAAAATGAACCTTGCGAATATTTCCTTTTCCCCAGATACAATGGATATGTCTGTCTCTAGAGTTTAGAACGTTGAAAAATATGAATAGGATAAGAACAAAGATTACTACAGTAAAATCAAACATGGCAAAATGGGGAAAAACAAACTAAGATAAAGTAAATTGTGACTGTGGAAAAATACAAAATAAGGAACATCTTACATGCAGAAACTGTCCCTATCGGTATACCCTCGAAGATTTATGACCCGTCGAGAAACATGAAACTGAAGTATCCCAATACTGGGTCTAAATGATGAAGTAAAGGAAGTAACTTACTTTCTGTGTTTCTGCTTCCAAAATATTCTAAGAAAAATTGGAAGCTTCTGAGCCCCTCCTTGAGGCTAGGCTAAATTTATTAAGTAAAAGAAGTATTCTGAAAATCCCCTACACGTTCCGATTAAACCACCCAACCGTCATGATCGATAACGTTGGTGTGTACCCGACTGTCGGACCGACAGATCTGGTTATGCAAGCACGATAGCTGATTTCCCCACCCAATACCTGTCGAGTTGGGGCGTCTGCAGCGGTGTTGACCAACTGCCTACCCCGACGTCCGACTACAAGTTGTGATCGAATCAATTACCTTCTGGTAGCCATTCAGAGTATTCAGTTCACAAAAATACAGACCTATGAGAAATCCATGATTGAGAAATTATTGAAAAGCTAAAAAACTTTCTACTGTTTGTGGAATGGTGAGTGTGATGTGTTAAAGGAATAAAGCCTGAAAATCTTTAAAACAGCTTGCCCAGATGGAATGTTGGCAATTTTGAAAAAGAAAAACTGGAGAATCTGAGAACTGTAACTGTAGTTATAGTCGAAACGTGTGTAGCGACAGGTATGGTCAGGAAGTTAAGTCTTGTCGGATAGCACGGTCGGGACGTGTGTAGGTGGTTTACAACTCTCGCAAAGAAATCCAAATTATTTTCAAATATCCGTTAACTCAACTAATTAAATTTTGCTAAAAAATGTTGAGCCAAAACATCTCCGCGTCTATGTACTGAAAGAAATTGACCACAGTAGACCAAAAGTTAGATTACTTTGCTTTCTGAAACTATTTGAAAAACAAAGCTATAGTAGTTACCTATTACTTAATGTTTATATATTTAATTTTTACATTTTTAAAGTAATCCTATATATATATATATATATATATATATATATATATATATATATATATATACATATATATTAATTTTATCCATATTTTTGTTTTTATCTACATTTTAAATCAATTTACTGTCAAACTAAAAAAGCTAATTATTTTAGCAAAAAATTTTATTGGAGATATTAAGTTTATTATATCTAGTAATTTGATGATAATTATTATCCAGCTGGTAAAACAATATGTTTAATATTTGATTAATATTGTTATTTCATTATAGAGAGTAGGCCACTGATAACAATCCACTCTCAAGTTTGGCAATATTCATTAAACTTGTGAAAATACTGAAGCGATTCCAAAGGGGATACATTTTAAATATACACACATGATATTTGTCAACCCTTTCGCTTCCAGTTGCATAATCGTTTTATTTTAAATAAGGAATATATGATATGTGGTACATCATTAACCCTATATCTAAATCCTCTCAACATTTATTTATTCGTTTTGTCTTATATTTAGCTCTTTACGGGTAACGTGAACCGGGAATTGCATTGTTTATAAATAGTCTTTATGCTAACATACCATCTGGTGGCAGCTTTAAAAATAACAAATTTTATCATTAACTCAACTGTTTCATCAGTTTATGGTTGTTTGGGCGTCCATGTTAAGATACATCTAAAATACGATAAGGAAACGTAACTTACTATGCTTGTTTGTTGTAAAAAGTGTGCATTACTATTGATTATTTTATTGTATTTCCGCTAGCGGAAATATCAATATTGGAGACAACGAAGTAGATCTGGTGGAAAAATACATATACCTTGGACACGAAATAAAGATCACAAGAGACAATCAAACATGCGATCTACGAAGAAGAATAAACCTAGCATGGGCAGCCTATGGAAAACTCAAAAACATCTTTAAAAGCGATGTACTATTTTCTTTAAAACGTGAAAGATTTGACCAATGTGTGTTGCCTGTAATGACCTATGGTGCCGAAACTTTCAAAACGCTGCAAAAAGCCCAGAGGAAAATGGAAAGGTCAATGCTAAATATATAGCTTCGTGACCGACTTAAGACAAAGAACAGGAGTTACCGATGTAATTTCCCGAATTGCCACATTCAAATGGAACTGGGCCGGAACACGTCGCCCAAATTAGTGATGGAAAGTGGACGAAGAAATTGCTTGAGTGAAGGGCGAAGTTACACAAAAGAAGTAGAGGAAGACCCCCTACTCGTTGGACTGACGATCTCAAGATAAAGCACAATGGACAAAAATTAGGAAGGCCTATCCAACAGTGGACGCAAAAGGCTGGGTAGGGATGAGGATGATGATTTTATTGTATGGCATTATTTCGTCTCTTATAATAGCTACTATATCTGAAAAAAAAAGACTTTGGAAATTACATTGCTTATGAGCCATATCATCAGTATTTTTCATCAGTGCATTTCTACAGATAGGTGCGTATGAAGGGTAATTATATGCGATGGATTGTCTGGCTATAAGCACATCAAAATTTTTTAGAACGGCCGCAATTGCTTCTACTAATCCGAGTATTTATCCGATATAGATAGCGGCCTTAGTGATGACGGACAAATACCTATTTCAACCCAACATAAAATGAATTTTAAGAAATTTGTAGGTTATAATTTAGATTTTAAAATTTTTAAAAATTAGAAAAAGTAACAACAATTGTATGGATGTTGATCGCTATACTTTTTAAAATCTAGTAAATAATTATGGCTAATGAGTAAAACATTATTGAATTTTTTTTTATTTACATTCCAATTTATTACAATCTGTTTTTTTTTACAAAGTAAGCATCAAGTAATATTTATGTCAGTTAAACTATTGACATGGGCGATCAATTAATATGGCGCTTAAGGTTAGTCTATTGAACTATTATTAATTCTGGAAAAAACATGATTAGCACTACACTTTTTGTTTGCTCACACTAGACCACTAGGCACTTTACGTTTTAACCTATGCACTGTACGCATCTGCATCAAATTCCTTGCTAGGTGATTTGGGTGTTCAAGCAATCGGTCCTTGTATTTTTTTATTCGATATGTAATTTCTTCCGTTACATAAATTATTTATGTATTTCGATGTATGTCGATAAACTGTATGTAGTAGTTTATCCTAATTTTATGCTTACAGCAATAAATACAAACTTTTCCATGCATTTTCAATCTTGTTGTCAATTCTTCCAATAGAATGTTTAATATGTTTTTTAGATGTGTACTCTACTCTACAACAACCCAAATATCCAGCGCGATTTGGGTCTTTCCCAACTCTCTAACTGTTGGCACTTCTTTCTCAATTATTTGCTCATTTTCTTTACATATTTCAGTATCTAAATTATCTTCAGAGTCAACATATTCTACCAAAACTTCTTCAGATTCTTAGCTACTAAAAGTTTTTTCTCGTTTCTTAATCCTCTTCGGTTTTTGAATTTTTGCTTCTTTTGTTTTTCTGCGTTCTCTTCTTTTGTTTGTTTTTCTATTTCTTTTATGTTCTTTAATCTATTTTCTTCTGTAAGTTTATTCAGAACTTCTTCGGAAGTAACGACTTCTGCCCCTGCAGCTACTTTTTTTAACAGTGTTTAATAGCAGCTCCTCAAAACTTATTTTTGAAGAACTACTACTTGGAGTTGCATCAGAAATATTGGCTATATGGTTTTCCAAAATCTGGTCTTTATTTACCGACTGATCAATATTGCCGGCGCTAATAGCATCCATATTAGTATAGCCGGTTTCGACTACAACTATTGGTTGGTCTTCTAAACTCTTTTGTTCTTTCCATATTTTTAGGCTTTCAGGGTGGTATTTTTCTTCTGATATGACATGACGGTTAAATGGATATATACCAGCTTTTCTAAACCCGTTTTTGATCATTTCTGCGCTTACGTTTTTCCATGTAGTGCCTATGTTGGTCCCAAGCGTCTTTTAGAGACTTAAATACGGCTAAATCCAAAGGCTGCAGAAGGTGGCTGGTATGAGAAGGAAATTTGATGATTGTGGTATCATTCTGTTGTACTAATTTAACTAGTTCAATACTAATATGGGTACTATGACCGTCATATATCAACAGTACAGGCCCATTCTCTCCTAATGCGGGAATAAACGTTTTCTAAAATAATTAAAAAATACGTCACTCTCCATCCATCCATGGGATTGGCTGCGTAAGCAGTTCCCGAAAATGAGTTCTTGTGATCTAGTAGCCAGGAATCCTAAATATTTTTTCTTTTGAATACGATTAGTGGTGGTGCATTCGTCCCTGATGCAGACACTGCCGAAAGAACCGTGGTGTTTTGGGTATTCCCAAATACCCAAATATAATGGGAAATTCCTTATTTATAAACGACAAAGGATATTTATTTTTTAATAAAACATATAGATGTTTCTCTTTTATGAACGAATTTTCTTTAGAACAAGTAATTTTGGCTTTATTATATAAGGATTTATTGGTATCCTTTTAATATTGATGCTGTGATGTGATTTGAAATATACTTTGATGGATAAAATAGAAAGAAATAATTAGGAGGGAATATCCTTATTGTAGATATAGTATTTTAGATTCAAGGACAAAGACTGCAATGGTTTCATCATGTCAGACGTAGAGATGAAAACTATATGGGACGAAAGAGTGTGAGGCAGGGGACTTGAGAGAGAAAGGTTTAGGTGAACAAGACCTGATGGACAGAAATGAGTAGCGACGAAAAGTAAGAAACAGCGACCCCTGAAAAGTGAAAATTCGAGGAAAAAAAGGAAGATTTAATCATGCTCTAAAATTAAAAAACAAAAACACTGTAAATTGTGCCTTAAACTACATTACTAGAAATTAAAAAAAAAATAGATTTTAACTTCAAATTTTGCTGGGGCGTTTCCAATATAAACGGAGCACACTGTATAAGTATAGCTCATATACATTTTTAGATAAAGTCTAGCTGCGGTGTATAAGGCGGTTTAAAAAATGCAAAATAGTAACATAATATATTAACACCCACGACCTTATCTAAGAAATTTATGGCACACGAGTTGTAATTTTAAAGATATGTTAAAAATTAAAAGAACGTTTAAAAAACTCGAACTTTTTCCAGGAAGTAAATTATTATATAGAGGGCGGGCATGTCATTAGGCAATATTCATTAGATGTTGGGAAAATGCTAAAACAAATCGAATTTTATTACAAATAAGATGCATTTTAACGATGCATAGATTATATTTAAAAATTAATTGTAACGCCTACTTTTTGCTGATGTATCAATTATTTACAGGATTTTTAACAAATGAAACGATACAGTAAAATAAATTTTGCAATAGCAATGGGAACCTTTATTAAATACAATATAAATAAATTTAAATAAATGTATATCCAATAATATTGGTTGAAGAGTGAACATCGTTCACTGTTAATCGAAAATCAGTCCCTGGTCCGATTACAAAAGGCAAAAAGCTCGGGTTCGTTTGGAAAAATATTCCAATGAGATTTTTTTTGCATATTAACGTTCATGAGATACTCCAAAATAAGGTTCGTGAGGTCGCCCAGGTGAAAAGTAGTTGAAATTTTTTTAAACAAATTGTAATAATAAATTTTTTGACCAGGACACATTTTTTTTTTAATTTTTTGGATAATTTTTTAATTGGTAGTTTTTCTGTAAACTTGATCGTTTTCGAGTTATAAATAATTTAAAACTGAGAAACACGCAAAATTACGATCTTCATGGCTCAGAAACACAAGTAAAAACATTATTTTTTAAATTCATCAAGGACCTATACACGGTTCACAATTTGTTGATAGCTTACTACAAGTTTAACCCTAATTAGAAAACTGAAATATAGAGAGGATAGGTAATACGATATAATAGTAAAAACCAACCTAAAACTGACGGTTTTAGACGTTTTCGACTAACCCACCTTATATCTGAAGGAATACAATACCTTATAATTCTATTACGGGGGTATTTTGAATGGTTAGAGATGAACGACCAGTGTCGTAGAGTATATGATTGAAACATTTATTTGAACTAAATAAATATATTTTTTAAATTGTACTTATGTAAATTGTATTTTTTAATAAAACTTATTTATTTTATTCAAAAATAAAAAGTTTCTTGCCATTTGTAAAAGATACATTTATTTAATTAAGGAAAAAGGCGCCAAATGTCGCCTGGCAAAATTTCCAATGTGTTTTAAATGTATCCATTATTTTCGAATCCGGAGAAAACTAATAAATATTTTTGAAAAATTTAAACGCAGAATGAAAGATTACATTATTACTCAGGGCAGAAAGTCCCTGAAAACTTCTACAATGTTTATTTTAATATGTTATGTAACAGGGGTGAAAATAGAGAAAATATAGTATAATTTTTAATTGAAAATATTGCATGCAAAAGAAACTTTTTATTTATTCTAAAAAATATTTCATTCTGCTTTTAAATTTTTCAAAAATGCTTTTTAGTTTTCTCAGGATTTGAAAAAAAAATGGATACATTTAAAACACATTTAACATTTTGACAGGCGACATTTTGCGCCTTTCCCCTTTAATACCTTACGATTACAACTACCATTACTTACCTTATATAATTACGATTAGAAAACTATTCAAATTCAAAATAAATAGGATCAACTTCGGAATCCGAGTCATCTTGAGGGTTAATAATTAGCGGTTGTGTCTCTACGGTCGCATCAATTATGTTATCAAGATCCCACATTTTTTGTTCTTCTTTTATTACATGCCTTACTGCATCTTTCCAGTTTTGTTCTGTAATATGTTGTAAAGACTCGTATAACAATTCACGTACAGCTTGTATTTTATATAACGTATTTTTTCTAGCCACATAACTTTTCATTTGTGCCCAAATGGATCATTTTCAATTGGATTTATTTCGCAGTGGTAGGGTGGAAGTCTAAGGACTGTAATGTTTCGCCTTTCCGCCATTTTGTCAACTACGTATTCCTTGAACTTAGATTTGTGTTGCCGGGCAATTTTTAGAAGTTCTGCTTTTACCATTCCATCTTCGTAAGGCAGATACTTATTCCGCAGCCAGTCAAGAATATCCTGTTTCTTCCACGCAGTCGTTGAAAGTCTTTCTACTAGTCGTGAATGATAAGGTGCATTATCTAATACTATAATTGAATTTGGTGGTATGTGTTCAATCATCTGCTCAAAATACTCTTCGAAAACATCAGCTGTCATCTCCTTGTGATAGTCTTTTGTGCTTTTGGACTGAAATTCCAACAAACCATGCTTAACAAATCCTTTTTCACTGCCAATGTGAGAAATTATTAATCTACTGCCTTTACCAGAAGGTGGGGAGATACCAGTAGACCAACCTTCCATAAAGGCTTGCCTGGAGCTTAATATATTTTTATCTGACCAATTTTTTTTTAGAGTATGACCTGAGTTTACCCACGTTTCATCCTGGTAGAAGATGGGCCTTCCTTCAGCCTGGAATTTTCGTATGGATCTTAGATAATTTCTTCTCCAACATATTATCTCCTCCCGGTCAATCAAATGTGATTTTCGGTCTGATTTCTCCCACCGGAAATTTAATTCTTTTAAAACTTGCCACAATTTAGTTCGTCCGATATGAGGCAAATCCGGGTCGTCTCTAACTTCTTGTAAAATTTTGTTTAGGTTTGGTATTTCTTTTTTGAAAGAAAATCCATGAATTTTCCTTCGAATACCATTTTTTGCAAATTCATCAATTTCAATAGGCTTTTTCCCTCTCTTTAAGTGTTCGTTTGTGTTTGGGTTAGCTATACCGTGTTTTTTTCTCCACTCATGTTGGCACAACTTTCGACTATGTTGCGAACAGTGTTTGTGGGATTCTGAGAAACCAGAGCATCGTGAACATTCAGGACAATAGTCTTCTCTCTTGGTGAATAGACAGACTTACTGACTGTACGCAACAGTACCGGTGTAAAACTTTATGATGTTGATGATGAAGCCATCACAAACAATCTAACAAAACGAGCACGAGCGAAAGGTATGTATATGTTCGTAGGTATATGGAATAAAAAATCACTCACGTACTGCATATAATTCGCAAAAGAAATATTCGAGACGCTAATTACTGCCGTAGACGTGGACACACTGACGAGCCGTAAATTACATGCGATCAAAAACGTACTAAACAAAAAAATTGTTTCGTTCGTAATAACTTCACCCTTTTAAGTTAAGTTTCGAATATAAACTGAACAAACGAGGCACGTGGCCAAAGCAATCCCATTATATTATTAAAAATCTGGGGAATTCCATCCTAATTATCTTGCAACGAATAGTACCTTCGGATATGAATTCCAGGTTTTCTAGTAAAGTGATTAAACGCGAAGATTAGTATTGAAATATCCAAAGAGATAAGGTATTCTTATTTACAAAATTGTTAATGTTTAAATTCTTATTTTTATTAATATAATATACTTACATAACATTAGCCGTGAAAGTTTTAATTGTTTTTTTGCTAAATATATTAGTATTAAAATATTATTAATATTATATATATATATATATATATATATATATATATATATATATATATATAACAGTGTCAAAAAATATTATATTATTATTTAATGAATAAACACCTCAGGAACGCCTATGGTTTACGACCGTTTTATGAGTTTGTGGCACATTTCGTGCTCTCAACAATTTATGAACG
The DNA here is from genome assembly GCF_040954645.1 of Diabrotica undecimpunctata. Taxonomy (NCBI): domain Eukaryota; kingdom Metazoa; phylum Arthropoda; class Insecta; order Coleoptera; family Chrysomelidae; genus Diabrotica; species Diabrotica undecimpunctata. Next base: position 60,061,699 of record NC_092812.1, read on the forward strand.
GAGAATAAATTTAAGTACAAACCTTGTTCTATCATTTCCTGATAAGTACTTTGAACCTATTTGATTTTAAAATATTGTTTAATCGTGTATCATACGTTTAATTAATGTAAATGTATGATGTCCAGAGCGATTTATTTCTATTTATTGCTATAAGATTAAAATTGGCATTTTTTTAATACATACAACGTAATATAGTTGTTAAACAATCCTGCATACCATAAAATATTTACTTACCACCTAATACTCGCTTCTCACAAAATTTGTAAACAAAGTCTGCGCGCTAACATTAACAAGTTAATTCGTACTAACATACGCCAACGGTCAAATATTAAATTAATTTTGTTTTCTACAAACTGCGAATTTGCATAGATCGCTGTTTCAAGAACTTAATTTCTACTCACAAGATGCCGGTGGCATCCCCAAATTGTAGAAAATTTTATTTGCCCCACACTTCCCCGGGTTTACCTTACACATTATGTGTTATTAGGGCACAGACATACTTTCACCCATCCCTACAAACTAGTAATGGCTGTTTTTTGCTTGAAATTAAATTCCTAACATTTTAAATAAAAAATTCTTGTGTTTCTAGTTTCAATGAAAAACAAAATACTACAACTATTTCAATTTCTTGGCAAAGGGTGATTTTTATGAGGGTGCAAATTATGTGGTAAGAAATTTAAAACAGTAAAGAAATAAATAGATAATTTTAAATTACTTAAATTTACAATTATATGATTTTTTTCTTCTTCCTAAGGTGCACTCTCCATTACAGAAGTTTGGCTATAACTACAGCAAGTTGTTCGCTATCTTGAGCTTTTCTTAGTATCGAATGCTTGTTCATGTCTGTCCAGTCTCTTACATTTTTCAGCCAGGAGCATTTTCTTCTTCCTGGACCTCTTCTTTCTTCCACTTTCCTGTCCATTATCAATTGTAGTAAGTTATATTTTTCTCCTCTGCAAATATGTCCTAGATAACTCGTTTTTTTGGTTTTTACAATATTTAGGAGTTCTTTCTCAGTCCCCATTCTTTTCACCACCTCATCTCAAAGGCTTCTGCACGTCTCATACTTGTGATTCCGAGAGTCCATGTTTCCACTCCGTATAGCAACATGGAATAAATTAATGTTTTTACAAATTGGTATCGGATATCCAACAATAAGGTAGAGTTTATTAGAAATTTTTTTATTCTTTGAAAAGCGGACCTAGCAGAGTATGCTAGGTCCGCTTTTCAAAGAATAAGCACGTATTTCAACTTCGTAGTCAAGATCATTTGTTATCCAGCAACCAAGATACTGGAATTTTTGTACGGGTTTTATCTGTTTGTTGTAGATACGAATATGAATGTACTATCAGATTTTTTTCTAACGGAGTAATATTAAAGCAACCAACGGTATAAGTCCAATTTTAAAGTGGAGGGTAAGTATAATCTAAATCCAAATTTTCAGGCAAATCAGTGAAGAAAAGGTATTCAATGACTTTTTTAATTATAACTATTCTAGTGGGTCAGATTTAGAGGTTAAACTGCAATAAAATCTTAAAATATGTAATTTAATGTTAACATTCATTTACTTTATTAAAAAATAATTTGTATCAATTACCTGCTTTAATTTAAATTTATACGTTTTTTTTTAATAGTGCTAGTTTTCACCGCTAAAAAATAAAAATCAACCACCGGCATAAGACCAAAAGTGAAGTGGAGGGTAAGTAAAACTTAAATCCAAATTTTCGTGCAATTCGGTGATGATTCGGAAAATTTCACAGTATCTCCGTATTTGACGTTCATTTATTGATATTATATACTTACGTATATTATATTATCTCGAGGACTCTTGCCTTTTGTTTTAATATTTTATTTGAGGATCTGTGTTCACATTTTGACCATAAATTAAAACGTGTAAATAAACATAACAGAAATACATATATCTTTTAAAACCATTCAATATTGTGTCGTAATCGATTCAAATACAAATAGCAATAAACGAAAACATCACTTTCATTCCACGTGACTCTCTCTCTCCTGTTAAATTAGATAGTGTTAACACAACACGCCATTGTCTTCACCGTAACAAAAAAGTAATTAATAATAAACACATTTCTTAGCGAAACCGAAAAAGGTCCTGTCCCTCAGTGGATCAATTTACCGAGCACTCAGGATGGTATGTTTCCGGTGTGTTATTGTCAGCTTAGGTCTTACCCTCACACGTCTTATTGATAAAATATTAGGGTGGTGGCATAGAAGAATGACGTTATACTTTTAAAATTCTGAACTTTCAGTAATTAATTATTAAGGTTTACACTCTCAAATTTAACTACAATTACAATCACATCAATAATAAAAATTATATCAATATAGTATCATGTATCATTGTATTTAAAGAAAACACAAAAATTAACAATAGATAGTAATAGAGCAACACATCTTTATAAAATAAATCTGACGAAAATTCACCCACTACCAATAGTATCTAACGCATAATTTTATTCGAGTTTTCAGTTTCTAGGACGACATACTCCTTCAGCTATTAATAGGGTGGCATGGTACAATGAATACACAAGGTATGATATTGCGCATGACATTTGACAGCTGGCCCAGGAGTGTGACGTAGTCAAGACCGCTCGAACCACCTCGAACCCATTATTACAGCTTAACGTACACATTAATTTTGATATTATGGTCAAAAAATGATCTAATTTTTTTTTAAATGTTCTGTTTTGGTTATAGTTGAATAAAAAATATATTTTCAGTAGCATAAAACCTTTACTTTTCCTAGGGATTCAGGAGAAAAATTTATTTTTGTTTTCATACATATTATACTACTAATATAAGCTTTTTTTTGTATGCAAATCCTTTGAAATTTAAAAATTTTCTGCAGAGGATATACTGTGAATAGGTAAATAGTAGTAGATTTGCGTATTCTGGTTCACTGTCACTCATTTCTCAGCAGTTTAACTGAAATAAAAAAAATTCGGTTGCCTGTAAAGTCGGTTTTACGGGCGAAGATTTTACGTAAAAACGTCTTTTTCTCGGTAGAATATTTATTGATATGAATATTATTAAATTGCACAATAGGAACAAGGAATTGCCGCTATAAACTCAGTTTCTCAACTTTTGTGTCAATCTAACAATTAATCAATCAATCATAGTTTACGATAATGAAATATTAGTGTACAATTATTTACCTTTATTGTTGTAGTTGTTGTAAATGACGAATCTACTCACGAATTGAAGACAAATCTCACGATCTCACGATTAAGGTCTTACATCTTACGATTTTTAAATTTTTTTTAAATTTCAAGTGTTTCTAATAAAATGCATGGGAGGAAATCAGCTTTTTTTAGATTGTCACCTTGAAATATCCATAAATTGACTGTATTTTTGTATCAAAGTGGGCTACTCCAATTAACTCAATTAATATACACAAAATAATATAAACAAAGCTTAAAAGGTTCTTTATGCTTTGAAAGTGGTTTATAAACAACTGAATTGTAATGTATATTTTACCGCCTTTAATAAATATGAAGTATAGACTAAATTTTGTGTAAAGAACAAACATTCAACAGACCTAATAGTAAAAACATATTGATTTAAGTGTGAATTTGAGATAATGTGCTGACAAAATGTTAAATCCTAAGAAAACAAAATTATGTTTTTATGTATATTCATTATACTTAATACTCTTGGGTAAAATACCTCATATCATATATGTCTTTAGACACAGTTAATAATTTTCATTGAAGTTTAAACTATAAAGAATGTTTACAATCATTGCTCAATATTAAATGGATAAATCCATAGCAATATTATAAAAGAATATAGGTCCCTAGGTAATTTCCTAAAATTATATCTGATACTGGTGGTTCCCCCTAAAGTAGGACACTGTAAGCACTCCACATTTTCACTACAGACACAACTGACGATACTTTCAACGATTTTCAACTTTTGCGATTCAACGCGCCTAATTCTCTAGTGCCGCGCGCAGCGGACCGATCATGTTTGAGTGGGAGAGAGACGCAAGGCATTCGCCGGTCCGGCGGGCCTCTCTCTCGTTCGGTGACTCACTGTAACAGACGTGAGCGGGCGTTACACTTTTTCTTAAATGACTCCGAGCCACAACCTAATTTAAGACGTTGTCACGTCAACAAAATAGATTACAATAAAGAAAAATCTATTTTACAATTCAATATGGCATTTTAAATGATTTATAATGAAATTTAGTAAAATAAAAAATATACACATTACTATAACCCACCGATTATTATATGCAAAATTTATTTATCAAACAATATAATATGAAAATAAGGCACAAATAAGTTCAAACGCAAAACACAATAAAGATCGACTTCAGACGACTTTACACCGGCAAGACAGAAGGCTTGTATAAAAACAAAAGTTCGACGATAATATCGGTTATCTGCAAATTGGAAGTTATGAGATAATAAATATATTTTAAAGTAACTCAATACCTACTGACTGAGTCATCTATTTTATAATAGAAAAATAATTTAGATATATGCTTACATATGTCTCTTTATACAAATATATCCACTTCGCAAGTGAATATTCCACATCTTAATGAACCATCGCTGTTAAAAATAGGTGCTTTTAAAAACATTTGGATAAACTGAGTGATGTGCATAGTTATGCAACTAGAAAAAACTCCATTATAATATCTTTCATTTTGTAGATTAACGAAGACCCAGAATTCATATGAATATATCATTTTAAAGCTTTTTAATACGTTACTGCAAAATTGTTATTTTGTTAGACAGCAACCTTAAATGGTTCTTTCATATCGATTTGTTAAGTAAGAAACTAGCCTCAGCCTGCTATGCAATTTGCAATAAGAACTGTTTCGGAAGAAATCAATTTAGCATCTTTCAGAATAAGATATTTTTCTTTGTTAAATCATGTTATCATTATTAAAATATATAATGTTATCATTATTATAAACAATACCAAGATAATTTTATGTTTGAATATTACAAAAGATGTCATTTAAAATGTTGTGCAATATTGTGTGACCTCACTACACTACAATATTTGATGGCCAGCTAGCTCATCCGATCTGAATAAAGTTGACTTTATCATTATTTATTTTGATTTTGTGTTTTGTTCAGTAGGTATATACGTACAAATTTTGTGAACCTTCAGTACCTACCAGTTTTTTGTATCTTTTTAAACATCTGAAATATCGAACTCTAAAGTATAAGTTAATTAACCTGTACCTACGTGTAATAAAAGATAATTAAAACTTGTTTTATAAAGGATATCTATGTTAACAAAATAACTGTACCAAAAATCAATAAATTTAAATTAACTTCAAAATTTTATTCATGATTAAAATATTATAATAACATAATTTTATCATCTCTTTATAATTACTATAATTAAATTAGCCAAATTATATAAAAAACTTAAAATTAAAAGTCTTTCCTATACTACATTCAAATGTTGCGGGAATAAGCGTTCTTGACTACGTCATGCGCGAAAGCGAATCGATTTTGGAACATTATGTATCATACCTTGTGTATTCATTGTACCATGATAGGGTGGAATGTCTTTTTATCGGAGAATTTATCACATTGTTCCAAAATTCCTCGGCGTAAGTCAAAAATTCATTTGCAAACTCGATACTCCAACACTTAATTCCTGCAGTTAAAAAGCTTTCTAGGAAGCAGCACGTTTTTTTTTTAAATTCGGCTTGTTTTAAACGTTGTAGAACTGTTCTGAGAAATCCTGAAAAAAATTATCAGATAGTGCATTCAGAATTTCCAGAAAACCATTCAAGAAAATTTTGATATCGTGGAAGATAGAAATATTGAAACAAATACAGCTGAACAATTTTTATTTCTTTAGGTAATGAAAAAAATTACATACCATAGCAATGGTTTTTTTTAATACTACCTGTATACCGAAATATATACATTCTTTAATTCCTTATTCATTTTACTTATTCGATCCGGATGTACTGCACGTTAGAGATTTTACTTGATCTAAAAAAATACATTTCTGTCATCTCTGAGTCGACCAGTATCAAAATCAACAAAACGCCATTTTTCCAGTTTCGAGATCTATCTATCTATATAAGGATTTTTACAGCTGTCGCCGCCTTCCTTCTTTCAGCCAACGTCTCCAGTCCTTTCTATTCTGCGATTCTTCATCTCTAAGGTCTCGTCTTTCCATGGCCTCATCCACTTCATCCCTCCATGATCTTCGGGGTCTACCTCTTTTCCTCCTTCCTCTTGGGCTCCAATCCAAAATCTTTGCTATCCAGTTTTGAGATATGTACTCAAAATATATATGTAATAAAAATGTAAGTGTACTATTTGTAACAATATGGCTTAAACCTCTTCTTCTTCTTCAAGTGCCATCTCCGCGGCGGAGGTCGGCAATCATCATAGCTATTCGAACTTTTGAGACGGCTGCTCTGAAAAGTTCATTTGATGTACATCCGTACCACTCTCTCAGGTTGCGCAGCCATGACATTCTACGCCTCCCTATGCTTCTCTTTCCTTGGATCTTTCCCTACATGATCAGTTGGAGCAAGGTGTATTAAACCTCTATTTGAATTTAAAATGTCTTGTTTTTGACCTACCAATTTTTCAGGTGATCTGAAAACAGATACATCGGAAAAGTACCAAAACAACCGTAGTGCCAGCACAAATCAAAAGCTTTTGAGTGCAGAAAATTGAAACTAAGTGAACTTACAGAAGTCAACAAACGATTCTGCTCCAATTCAACAAAGATTGCACAAGATGCATTTATATTAAATATGATTGAAATACAGGATGTAAAAAGACGACGTAAGCAGCAAGAATTGTAAGAAGCGAGATCCAGGAGATCAGCGAAAACAACGACGTGCAAATATCTTATTAATTTAAGTGATAATACGGTTGTAAATGTCTGCATTTCTAAATATATTTCGTATTACACGACAAAGAGTTAGAACAACCATTGACAATATATAAAAGGACAATAATGTACCTACTGAAAGAAGGGGTGGAGACAGAAAGACAATAAAATTTTTATCCCAAGTAATTATCCCACTACATAAAAAGGGAGATCAGATTTAATGTAAAATCTACCGGGCAATAACGCTATTAACTGTAGCATATAAAATACTGTCAAATATTGTGTATGACCGATTGAGACCATATCCGGAACAAATAGTTGGGGGATATGAATGTGGTTTCTGCAGGCAGAAGTCCACAATAGATCATATCTTCGTCTTGAGGCAAATCTTGGAAAAGATTAGTGAATTTAATATAGACACACATCATCTTTTCATTAATTTTGAGAGTGCCTATGATAGCATCCATCGAGAATTTCTGATCTATGCACTGAAAGACTTTAATATTCCAACTCAACTCATTGATATAGTAAAAGAAACGCTTAAAGTACAAAGCAAAAAATAAAACTCATGGTAAACCTCAGGAATGCTAGGAAGGCTGTTTCCTTTGGGTTTACATAAATCAAGTAAACCATTCAATTTTTTCTCATTTATTGGAAGCAAGCTTGTATACAGTCGAGGTAATTTTTTAGAATTATCGCTTTTGATTGTATTTCTTTTAGTCTTTTTTAAAGTTATTATTTTCAGCTCATTGGTATAGTCATATTTAAACTTCATTTTATGAGACATATCTGATAAAAAGTGCACTTCTTTCTTGCTTATCTTAAGCTTTTCTTCATCATTATCTTTATCCCAATTTTCTAATTTCACCTTTTGTTTTAAACTAAAAACGTTATTGTGCCATTTCTTTTACAATGTATGGCTTTCCAAACACTTTTGCCATGCGAATAAACATGATCCACTGATCAGGGGTGTATATTGCTGATTGCCGCTTTTTGGCATTTTCAATAACAGTAATAAATGGAACTATTTGAATATTGAGAATAATAGAAGCATAAAAAAACAAAGAGAAAATAAAACGTTTGCGGTTTTGTCCGCCACAGTTATCAAAGTAAAGAATCACCTTTTTTACTCCGGTTTCTTTTTGATGAATAAAAAAATGCAAAATGCAACTGCTTGTTTCGTCTGGCCTCTTTTCGCAAGAACCTTGTGCCACACATAACAATAGCCTTTGTTATTTCCCATATCATTAATTGTAAAATTATATGTGGCGAGTTTACTCTTGTATAAATCTTGTATAATAAAAGTCGCTCACAGCAGATTGGGGCGTTACGATGACTTTCTATAAATCGAAACAAGCGGCACAAACTGACTTATCATTAATTGCCGCCTCCTTATCTGCATCCTTTAAAGCTCTGGCAGCTATTTAATTAGAAATGTGTTTATCAAACCTATCTTTTATTGGATAGACAGGACTTGCTAGTGGATAGACTGTACAGAGGCTGCATTGGATATACACAGCAAACAATGAACCCGAGGTCATAACATCCATAAAGATCGGACGTCTGCACTGGATGGCCCATGTTGAACGGATGTTGGAGACTGAAACACCAAAACGTATAATGAGGTAAACACCATTAGGGAGAAAGCCAAAGGGAAGACCCAAACTTAGATACATGGAACAAGTGGAACAAGATCTGACAACACTTAAATTACCAACTGGAAAAACAAAGCAAGGAACAGAACAGAATGACGAAAAATCCTAGAACAAGCCACGTCCCAGAAAGGGTTGTCGAGCTACTGATGATGATGATGATGATCCGTGAAATGAACCTGTCAAGAAGGTTTTTTCCGGGAGGTGTTTAACAAAAATTTCAATTTAGGTAGGCTTTTGTACACCACTTACAGATATGTGTTCTACCTGCTTTGATATCTACCTGCTTTGGATTTTCATAAAGGAGCTTTAATATTATTTTTTTTGTGTCGTTCGTCATATAATTTTGTATCATCTGCTCTTCTTTTCGTTTTTATTCCATTTTTTTTTACTTTTCTGCCACATCTAAAAGTTCCAGTTAAATTATCTATTTTATAATATCAATAACAAAAAGGAGCTTCTTTAGAATACCGAAAGTCGTTTTGGGAATTATAATAGAATGGAAAAATACTATTCTTTGCTCTCACGGGACAATTCAACTCCTTAACCGTATATTATTACTTCTTATTTTATTCAAAATATTGGCTAATCTTCTCTGAACTGGCTTAAATCGCTTTTAGTGCTTTTAAAATATCTCCTCGCTGCTTTAGGAGCCACCAGGGATCCATTGCAAGTCAAACTTTCAGTAGTTTACCTATCGAAAATAACTTTAGCTAAGAGTTCTTGTCCTTAATACAAGTTTTAAAAAGAAAGTAATATACTATTAAATTACTTGGGAATCAGATTAATCTATTAAACTGTCTGCTCGAATCATGTGTCATAAAAGGTATTTCTAAAAACCATATCTGGTAATTACAAACCGTAAAAATATCAAGCCATCTGAAACCAATTTCCGGAAATATTTATTGTCGCTTTCTGAAATTAAGCACCCAATTCCGTGTGAAATTGTGGCCGGAAATCTTCCCCTATGCTTTTTTGTTTCCAATAAAACTAATTGTTTTTAGATATCGAGATTAAGCCCATTGAATTGCAAAAACGGTTTGAAATATACGCTATGCATCGTTTCGTAAATGAAATGTATTATATGCCCTAATATTCTAAGTAGGGTTGCCATAATATACAATTATCAAACTAAAGTTTAGGGTTTTAGTGTAAAGCCCTAGCTTCTTATTGACTGTAAGTGTATGACATATTTTGGCAATATTGCAATTTAATTTTTACTTCCTTTTAAGACTTTTATTTCCCTATATATAACTTTATATAACTTTTTCAATTTAAACTGATACGCAGCAGTGGCATTAGCAATTTGCCTCTTAAAAATAATTAAAAAGACTTATATCCACAAATGAATCAATTTTCATAAAATAAATCACAAAGCTTATTTGCCATTCTTAAACCTTAACTAAGATCATTCAAATTAAATGTCACGTTTGCAGTGATCGTTGAAGCCTTTTTTTCGATGGGTTGTAAATTTAACATTTTGTTTAAGTCGGTTTCAGGCAAATCTTTATCTTGCGATTCAAGCAACTTCTGAACGTCACTTGATTCTATCTATTCGAACCCATCTCGTCCTATTGCATTCGCAATTTCGGCATTTTTTAAAATTTAAGTTTGAACTTGAACAGATTCTCGCAATCAGAATAGGCCACACTTTTATCCAGTATGATTTCAAATGCGTTCTTGCAGTCATTCTTATATATTTACGGTCCATTTTGCTACATCAAATTGCTTCCAGCGTCCCATAAATAATTATGTCTCTTTTATATTTGGATGCATAGTTTCAAGTTCGCAATGATAACCTGGTGCATTTTTCAAAACTAGAACTGCTGTCTTAATTCTTTATTTTAAAACAAGTTTTAATTTCAAAACAAAACAGTTCTAAAACCAGTAACAAAAAGTAGCGGTTGTAATCCACGCTTTCTTATTAGCAGGCCAAAACACTAGTAGGTTGTCTTTATTTTGATTTTTTAACCTACAAGGATTGAAAGATCTATACAGGCATCTATATATCAATGGCATCTCAAGACGCATTAGAACAAAGCAGCTGTGTAACTCTATCTCTTGCTGCCTTAGGGGGCAGACTTTTCACTTTTAGAAATAAATACTTTATTTGGCATTCTCATCCAAAACAATGCAGTTTTTGTATTAAATACTTGGTGAGGTGTATATCATCCACGAGCTACCAGGTTCGCAAATTCTTTTGGATATCTTTCTGCTGCAGCAGTGTCTCCAACGATTTTAATGCTATGCAATAATTGTAGAACCTTAAATTTATTTAACCAACCGTCCGATGCTTGAATTGCTCCATATGCATATTTACCACCAACACTACCAAGAGATTCTTTAAAATGTGCGTAAAGACGCAGATACACCCTTTTTTGGTTGCAATAATAATGCCACTTCCATTTTTTTATTGCTGGATCACGGACAATTTTCGCTGACAGTAAAGTTAAAGCTACAGAGGACCTTATTTTATCCTCCGATTTTTTTATCGATCGATTGTTCGTTTGACTGAACAATCAGTTACTATCAAGAAGTCCTCATAGATACTTCGTCTTAGGACTAGCAACCTCCAGTGGAGTCTTACGTGGCCATATTATCTATTCCTGTTGTAACTTAGTTACTTAAAACATCTTAGTTTACAAAGTTAAATAATGTAACTCAAAGTTAATTTAACAACATTTAAAGGGTTTTTACCTATGTATTTGAAATTATGTATTGGAAATATGTATTGGAAACCATCAAGACACGAAAGCTGCAATACCTGGGGCATGTTATGCGTAATGAGAGATACAACCTACTTCAATTGATTATACAAGGGAAAATCCAGGGCAAGAGAAGTGTAGGAAGAAGAAGAATCTCATGGTTGCGTAACTTGAGGGAATGGTACGGATGCACATCAATTGAACTATTCAGAGCAGCAGCATCTAAGATCAGAATAGCCATGATGATTGCCAACCTCCGTCGCGGAGATGGCACGTGAAGAAGAAGACCTATGTATTTAGTGGCGTAAAGCATGTACATCCAGATAGCACTTAAAGCACTACAGGAATTTAGTTTCATTGTAGATTTCGTACATTTAGTTCAAGGCCCCTCTTATAAAACCAAGGAAGCACAAACTTCCTTAAATGCTTTGCATTGTTTGATCAATCCAGAGTCTCTGGCAAAAATTGTAGGATATACAAATGCTGAAATTTCTCCTAGAACAAATCGAAAAACTTACAAACTCGAAAGTGAATATTGACAAATTGCATGCACTCCTAGGACTACTTATTTTTGCTGCTGCCCAAAAATACAATCGTTTAGCGACAAGACAAATGTTTGTTGACAAAATTTCTGGTGCAATATATAAAGCATCTATGGGCCGGGAAAGATTTGAATTTTGTATAGAATGTTTACGTTTTGATGATACAATGTCTAGACCAAACAGAGAAGAAACAGACCTATTAGCAGCCATTCGTGAAATATGCCAAAATTACTGGTACTGGAAAGAAAGATACTGCGGACTATCTATGTGCCTTGCAGAGAGGAGACAATAGAAGAATGGAGAAGAAGACACAATGATAATCTTCAGACAGTATATGAAAATGAAAACATAGTACGCTACATTAAAGTAAACCGAATAAGATGGGCGGGCCACGTACTAAGATCGAGTGACGAAAGACTCCTGAACGCAATATTCTGGGAAAGGCCCAATGGCAGAAGGTCAGTTGGTCGCCCAAGAAAGAGATGGAAGGACGCAGTAGCCAGTGATCTATGCAAAATGGGAATACAGCAATGGGAAATAGCTGCCCAGGACCGACAAAAATGGAGGGAAATAGTAAACGTGGTCAAGACTCATATAGAGTTGTAGAGCCAAATAATGATGACGATGATCATCATAGCGAATTACTTGTGAACACTCCGTGGATAATTTTATTTTAATTGCAATACCTTTAAGCAAACGCTTTATCCTTCTTTAATAATAATTTGATTTTGCTAATTTGATTTTATAACCAATACGAGCAAAACAAGCGAACATAAAATATCAAAAGTGATACTAAGTAAATGTTGCGATAGGCTTGATTAATGATTTCTCTGCACCAAACAATTCTCCTTTTTACCTTATCCGATCTTAAGCACCCTGAATCCAGTTATTCTGGATGCGCTTGATGTCGTCCGACCACCTTGTTTGGGGGACATCCTCGATTACAATAAGCATCCTGTCTAGGTCTCCATTCTAAAATTTTATTGTCCCATCATTCAACTCTGATTTTGGTAACTTGTTCTGCCCAATTTTATTTTAGCGTTGTAATTATTTTAATTGCGTCTAACCAGTTTTTCTCCTATTTGATTTGAAACTCTACCTCTGAGGGATATATTCAACATTAACCTCTTCATTACTCTCTTTGCCACATGTATCTTATTGATTACTTATCTGGTAAGAGTTGATGCTTCAGCTCCATAGTTAAAAACTGGGAGTATAAATTAATCAAAAACCTTTCTATTCAAGCACATGGGAATATATGATCTAAAGACTTTCCTCAGTTTTCCTTAAGCTGCCCATATTAGTCCTATTCTTCTGTTTAACTCTGATATTTGATTGTCCCTTTCTAATTTAATCTTGTGGCCCAAATACTTACAGGTATTCTCTATACTCCACTCCACTACGACCAATACACTCCCTCCGGAGGGTCAGGATTGAAGATAGATGTTCAGCAGTGGACATAAAATGGCTGATGATGATGATGATGAGCTAAGGTGGACGTATCTTAACGTAAGTTACCTATCCAATATAAAAGAATAGCCTTAAGAAAAATACGTGTCCACTCTTGTATATGCCACTAATTAAATTTGTATTATTTTACTATCAATTAAACTTAAAGTGTACTAAAATATTTATGAATTTGCTACAGGCAATAGCCCTTGCATATAATTTAATCCTTTCATACATTAATATGGAAACAGACAACACTGATATATTAATCTAATATCTATCATTTAGCTTTGAGATTAAATCTACAATATAGTGATTTGATGGGATTAAATTATGACTGTCCTTGTTGCAGATTGATTATTGTATGTATAATTTATTAATATTCAAAATTAATTACAGCGACTTTGATTTAAAAACACAGAACTGAAAACTGTTGTAGTTGAGCTTGGCTCGAGAACGGCTAACAACGAATTTTGGTGTTATACAGTCTTTGAAAAATTACATCAATTAATCCAAAATATTTATTGCTTTAGTCAGCCAAGATGCACTGAAGACCTAAAAACGGAACCACTTATTAGTAAGTAACAGCTTTAGTGATGAGTTGTTCACGAATGATCCGGATCGAAGACCCGGCTCTTTACATTGAGCCGAAAGACCCGGATCTTGTAATTACGACAACGACATGCAGCCATCATACAGCACAAGTTGAAATTTAAAATGACAAGCGATGAAGGAACCCGATCTGATTTATTACAAGAATTTTTATGATATAGATTGAGTTGTTTCTCATATTTAGAATTAAGAGGGTCCGCATAAGTAATAATATTTATAGTAATAATACGTTTTACAATATTGTATCTTCTTATTAATTCATCTATGTAAGGGAACTAATATTCATAATTTGATGGTGTTTAAAAAGACGTCCTTTTAAGTATTGTTTAATATTAAATTGTTAACATAAATTAAAATTGTGTAAATAACAGCAATACAAATAACTGATACAAATTTATTATGTAGGTACTTAAAAAAATTACGTATAATTTATAAACAAACAATAACAATAAATGTAATAAAAAAGATACTAAAACTAAAACAAAACTCATAAAGCAACCCAGCTCTTTTCTTAAGAAAAAATGGTGAAAAAGTATGAAAAAAAGTTAGTCCAGTCTCTGATATTCGTCAGCCAAGATTTCTTCCAAAGTCTTTTCTTCCCTCTATTCTTTTTTGCATGATTAGTGAAAGAGAGTATTTATCGTTTCGAAGTAACACTTCTTCGTTTGAGACTTTATTTAAAATATATATTTATAAATAAATCACTTAGTTTTCGTAATACAGATACGAAGAAAGCTGAGAAAACACTAAACGGCAGCCAATTAAAATATTTATAACCCTATAGGCGTGTATTTAGTTGTTTACTCTTACTATCGCTTCTCGTTGGATAGATCTTAATAGATTCAAGGTTCCAAAGAGAACGAAAACACACAAATTATTCGTTGCATTGTCTTTAAATCTTTCCGTTGTGTATTTTATTTTTTAGAAATTTCTTACATTTCGAAAATTCTTATGTTGATCCGTTGTTCCATTTGCTTTCCCTATGATCCAGTTTCCTATAATCTAGTTTATTTAGTTTTTTCTTACTTCTTTTTTCATCCTTTTTACATTTTATTGCATATGCTCTTATTCTGTCTCGACCCATTCTGTTGATGCTTTAATAGGAATTTAATTTCCTTTTGAAATACATACATTTAAATTATTAACAATTTTACCAACATCAACTCAACAGAGGAATGTTATGCTATTATACTTTTGAGTAATAGAAAAACAAATGAAAAATTTTGGTCTAGTGAGTAATCAAGTTGATATTAAATACATTTTTTTATTTTTCAGGATACAAAGCTTACAGACATAACAGCACTGCAATGGGAAATCGAATTGCTCAAGAAATCCTCTCAGTACGATATGAAGACGGGAAATGGTCTAAGCCGTATTACGACTGTGGTGGAGGCAATATCTGGATGTTAACGTACACCGTGCCCTTCTTTGGATATGTCAACAGCACCTACATATTCAAGTAAGTGACAAGCTTCACAATATTGAAAGTTAATGTTTTGCTTATGATTTTTTTTTTGGAAGCCGCTTGTTATAGCCGGTTTTACTACAGCTAGTTGGTTTATCGTACATAATCCATTCGTATAACCTTCTGATAAAGATTTTTGGCCCAAGCTGTAAAAAAAACGTGCATTATTTTTGAAACCAGCACGTTATGAACGACAATGCCTGAAGTGACCTCCAAGTGTGTATGGTGTGTGTTTTTGTGGCACTTTTAAGGTGCAAAGATGGTGTTTTTAATGGTGCAAAAATGGTGATTATTTTTATTTTTAGTATATTAAATCAAAATGTTAAGGTAAAATAAGTACAATATAATGAAAGTATATATAAAAAGCTATAATTTAAGCTGTTACATTAAATTTGATCCAATAGTGTATACAAAATTAACGATTGAAAGTGCAAAATGTCAATTTTTCGGCATTTTATATTTTTGTAATAACTTTTGTAAACATTTTGTTTTTATATTGCAGCTCATTTAATTATAAATCAAATAAGACTTCATAGGATTTGATTGATTAATTCCTTTTCGAGACACGTTTAATTATTTATAATAATTCTTAAATGTTTTTGCAAATGCAAAATAAATTTTGTAGATCCAGAACTTAAAAAAAAAGATATAATTCCAAACGAATTCTCTTCTCCTGTTCGATTTATACAATAATTATAAATTATAAATAATAATCTAATAATTAATTTATAACTTCATGACAATTTGTTTTTATTTTTTAATCGTTCATTTTTATGAAATTTCGTATATCGATAAATAAAATGTTGCTTAAACTGATATTGTACATTAATTTTGATAATAGGGATGTTCACAAATTTTTAAATATAGTTAAATTCAATTAAATTCAATAGATTATAAAATATATAAAAATATAGTAAACATGAAATTGTTTAAAAATATATATTTTTTAAGATAAATCAATTCTTAATTTTAATTTTGATGGAGGCTAGAAAAACGGCTCCTCGCAGCGAGGCTACGGTGTGTGACGTCAGCAGTCGTATCGACAACTTGTTGTGTATACGTATTTACGAAGTGTAACCAGTTCTTTAAGTATTTATACAGTGATAATGAAGCCAAATAGGTGGTGTTTGCTGCAGAGGGAAAAAGTAGAAAAAGCAGTTATTATGCAAGCTAGAAAAAAAATAAATGCAAATATCTGTACCTCGGAAGGAATCAACACTATGTTCAACTATGCTTTAAGTTTTAATAAAAATCATGGCAAAATGTAGAAACATTTGACAGTAATGCCAATAGATCGTTATACTTTTGTTGTGATATAAGTATTGAACTTTGTGATACCAGTTGCAAATCTTTTGGCAATGTAAGGTGTCGCCTTCGAAATCTAACAAGGTCAATCTCCTGGTTTTCGTCATGAAAATTACTTTTTAAAAACATAGTTCCAATGCTGTTTTGTTTAACTTGCAGTTAAACACAGTTTGACAGAAGAACTTGTTGTTTGTTAATGTCTCTTTTCTATTAATCAAAGGCGGATTTTAAGATGTTTTGGCATCATACAAAGACCTTAAATTTTTAAATTCTTCTAGTTCCATAGTATGTACGGTATATTTCATTGAGGTTTGTCTGACTAAGTGCTGCCAGTCCCAGGGCGTGTAAATAGAAATGTTAAGTTTTTTCTCTTTCGCTCTATCAGCGCATGGACAGTGTCCGCCTCCATGTGGGTATTACTCTTTAGTAGAAACTTCTGGATGATAATTTTTACTTTTTTAAACAAGTATTAATGCTAATATTTTTATTCTGGCCGTAACATTTGTAAGACCGTAGTATGATTTCTTCTATGCTACTGTCAGGAATGACGGTATCTGCCCATTTTAGTAATGCAGATCTTATTTTATTTCCACTACGAATAGTTTATCAGAACTTTTCTCTATATCAGACTGATCTTCGTTATCATAACTCAAGGTATCTCTAATAATATGCTCTTCATTTAAAACATCATTGCTTGGTGTATTATTTGATTCTGAAATTAAACAAGCGTATAATATTGGTTGTAAAAGATTTAATACTATTGCTAGTCTGAGGTTGGTATCAAATCACTACATTATCCTTTTGAGGTTATGTTTTTTAATAATTTAAAAATAATGAGCAAAAAGGTAGCTTACCTGTAAATGCAGTAGAAGAATTCGCAGAACTTTTTAGTAGGTACTTCAAGAATCTTTCTCCTACAAGAATTATGGTTCATTGTTCTTATTATTAGTAACAAACCACTGTAAACACACCATAAATAGCAAAAGTATTATTATTAGATCACTAACAGTCTACCTCTCATCATAGAGATATGCGCGGCGGTAATTCACATGCGTAGAGGGACAAAACATTAAGTCCACATGGTGTTTTATCCCTCTAAGTAAAAATGGACTTGGTGATCTTTTAAAGGTCACTTTCTTTATCAGCAAATGGTTTAGGACCTAGTGCTCTATTCCTTTAAATAAAGTTATAAAAGTTAATTATTAGTCTGTAAAATTGTCAAAATTGAAAAAATGGACATAATGTTGTAGAGTATTCCTCCGAGGTACAGATATAAAAACCTGTGGTTTGACAATTTTATGTGAATATGGTGTTAAATTGTTTGGAACTGTAATAAAAATCTTCTCAGAATTGTTTTTAGATGTATTTAGACACCCAGGAACAAAACACCACTTAATTGGCTTCATTATCAGTGATTAAATACTTAAAGAACTGGTCACACTTCGTAAATACGTATACAGAACAAGTTGTCGATACGACTGCTGACGTCACACACCGTAGCCTCGCTGCGAGGAGCCGTTTTTCCAGCCTCCATCAGAATTGAAATTAAGAATTGATTTATTTTAAGAAATATATATTTTTAAACAATTTTATGTTTGCTATGTTTTTATATATGTTATAACCTATTGAATTTAACAATATTTAAAAATTAGCGAACATCCCTATTCTATTGTGGAAAGCGATTTTACTAACATATCATGTTTTGGCAAATACCTTAGATGCCATTTATAGACATATCTTGTCAAAATGAAGTATATAAAATACGTGAATATCATAATTACAAAATAAAAGAAATTTATACTGAAATTAAAACTTTGATATTTAATAAAAATGGTTAGTTTTAATGAATTTATAAATAATTTAAAATTCACCAATTTATGGAATATTTAAATTTAAACTACAATATAAATCTATTTGAAATGAGTAATAACAATTAGCAAAATTATTTTTATTAACTGTTATCAATCTACATAAAAAAGCAGTGTTTATCATTTAAAAATAAAACATTAAATTCCATCATCCCAATTATATTCATCAAAAATTTATCTTATTCTAGCCTCGCAACACTGCTAAATCTTTATAACAAGATATGGCATACTCAGCAATTACCCAGACTGTGGCGTGAATCAATTATCATACCAATAAATAAAATCTGATCTACCCTCAAACCTAACAAAGTCATACAGACCTATCTCTCTAACCTGTTCATTATGTAAACTGTTTAAGAAAATGATTAATTCAAGATTAACATGGCTTCTCGAAAAATATGCAATAATTGACGCAGAGCAATACGGTTTCAGATGTCACCGTTCAATCCTTGACAATTTAGTGCTTTTACAAACACAAATAGCTTCCGCTATTTCAAATAAACAAGATCTAATCGCTACTGTCTTTAACATAGACGGAGCTTTCGATACTATCTCGCGCCAAGCCATCTTTGAAAAGCTTCGTCAATACAAGATAACAGGAAATATTTACTCCTTCATAAAAAACTTTTTACAACAAAAAACGTTCAAAGTGAAAACAAATGGGGAAATTTAGACGACATTCGGGCAAAATAATGGAGTCCCACAAGGTTCAGTACTCAGTACAACACTGTTCATCTTGCAATAAATGATATTTGTCCACCAGTCAAGCACTTAATAAGCGCATATGACCTTATTTTATATTGTCAGGAAAAACATACAATTGCCACATGCAACGTGCTCCAGACCGCTGTAAATCAACTTAGCGAATGGTCCAAAAAACCTGATTAGCTCTCTCAACCACTAAGTCAAAATTAATACGGTTTAGCAGAAGACCGTGCAGCCAAAGTTCAATTATCACCCTTAATGGAACTCCATTGCAACTAGTTACTCATCACAAAATACTTGGTTTAACGTTTGACAGTAGGCTAACTTGGAATCAGCATATTAGTATAGTAAAGGGCAATGCAATGAAGAGACTCAATATCATCAAGGCACTATCAAAGTACACATGGGGTGCGGACGAAACCATCTTACTTAATATATGAGCTTTCATGCGCTTAAAACTGGACTACGACAGCTTCATATACATGTCTGCATCAAAATCTGACTTAAAGCTACTGAACTCTGTGCATAAAACACTTCTATTCGTTTTTGCTTAGGAGCTTTCAAATCTAGTCCCATATACTGCGCCTACGCGTCTAGGCTTTACTGCGAGGCTAATAAACCACCTCTCTGGATTCGACGAGAGTATCTTCTTCAATCTTACTTTGCTTCCGTATCCGCCAATCCGTATCATGTTTAGTGGTTATATCTCTAATAATATTTTCCTTAGACATATCAAGTTTTGGCATATAAAAATATAACTTTAAACACATATCATGACTCGCAAAGGTGAAAACCGTGATTTAAATACGCAATAGCCACGTGCGTTTATTCTACATAAAAATTGCATTGCCCTATCTTAGCCTTACTGCACTTTAACGTGAATTTAGCTATAGATCAGGATTTAAAAATAAACGAAATCAAAGGCTTGTTTTGTTGAAGATATTCAGCAAAGCGCCGTAGAATTGAACGAAAACGATGTACCACGGTTCGTTCATTATAATCTCAATATACTGTCTGTATTAACTTAACGTTAATTTTTAACGTTAACGTTATATTTTTAAAAAACATATAAAATACGTAGTATCTCTATTTCTGAGCTAAAAGGAAATTAGCGAAGATGTCATGAACCACGAAATAAAATTTTTACATAGTTCGTCGAAAATCATTTTGAAATTCGAACTAATAATTAGTAATTATTCGATTGGGACTTTTAATTAATTCTCGAACGAATTCTGCACAGTAATATTTTCAGTGCGGTTATTCGCGAAGTGAACAAACGTGAATTTTAATTATTTGTTGGTCGTGTCAGAGTCGGTATCCGACTCTTTGTAACGCACATATATATGTCGTAATTGCTCCAACTTTTATTAATATCAACGTTTTATTGTTGATTTAATTTTTTTTTGTATATTTGCTTTATTGTCGATGAAAAAAATTATCGAAATTAACAACTTCTTTAACGAACTTTGTATTTACCATAATTAGTAGCTATAGTTTTAATATGGTGTTAAAAATATATATTTTCCCATGTAACTTTACCATAAAGATGGTAAAAGAAGTATCATGACAGTTAAGAATCATAAACGTAAATGAGAATGAATTAAAATATGTATTTTGAAGTTTGAAGTGTCAACACGTACAATTAGATAACGGTTAGGGTCACTAAAAAGAAAATATACAAAGGACGTCCCCATCTTAATATAGGACAGAGAAATGCTGTTAAAAGTGTTCTAAACATAACAACTCCGTTTATGTTTTTGTTATGAAGTTTCACAAAGTTCACAATTGAATGGCTTGGAAGGTGAAGGTGTTGTTACATTTGCTTGAAAATTGGGATATCTATGTGGATGAAGACATTATGTGTTATTATTTCTCATAGCACTATCTCCCATTCACTTCTAGCCATAACTTAGTATTTATTCAGCTGGTGAAGGGGTTATGATACACTAATATGTAGAATGTTTGGAAAGAGAAGGTGCCATGTGTCTTCAGCATGCACATAACACCTTCATCCACTTAGTCACTGTGCTTTGTTGACGTTGTAAAATAAACTGCAAGATGAGAAGAAGTAAACAAATATTAGAATTGGCTCTTAAACAGGCAAAAGAAGACAGTTATGAAGGTAAGCTTGATGAAATAGCTAACCTAAAATAATATACCACAGTAAATTACCATTACAAATAAATTAAAATATTGTTTTTCTCACATCAAAGATTTTAAGGTTATGTTAAAAGTTATAGCCAATATTTTATCAAATAACAAAAGAAACGCAAACCCTATTAATAATGACCAGGCTCATTTAGATGTAGAACCACAAGTAAAAAAACAAAAATTGTCCAGGAAACGACAGAAAAACAAACAACAATGGAAAAGAGATGTGGCTGCTAAAGCAAGAGAATGTGGAGAAAGTTACCTATCTCGTAAAGGTGTAGTGATTCCTGCCAAGCGCATTAATGAGGATAATATTATTTGTAATGAGAAGTGTCGATTAAAATGTTCAACTAGGATTAACCAGGATACAAGAGTATCAATTTTTAATGACTTCTACAAACATGATATTAACGGGAAAAATGTTATTCTTTTTAAATCAGTTTCCATAAGTCAACCTCAGCGAAAACATAAGGGTGCAAACAGACATAAAACTGCATCTTTTAAGTACCATATTACAGTAAATGAAACTCATGTGCCAATTTGTAAATCAACCCTAATGTCATTGTACCCAATAGGCAGAAAGAAAGTATTTCTTATCCAAAACCAGATAAAAAAAAAGGTTTGTGAGCGCCGGAGTTAGACAAACGGGACAGGCATAACAACAGGCCTACTAAACTTGATCCAGATGTAAAAAAAAAATTTATGGAACATATTGCTTCGTTTCCTGCTGAGTTGCTTCATTATTCTAGAGCCAACAATCCAAACAAAAAATACTTATCACCGTTGTTGTCCGTACCTAAAATGTACAAACTTTACATTGAACAATGCAGACTAGATCAAGTTTCAGACGAATTCTTAGTAAAAGAGTCCATGACAGATTTATTTATGATTACGAGTTCAATTTATCCATTGGACAACCTAAGACTGATACATGCAGTACATGTGATAGTGGACAATGTTCAGAAGAACATATTGATGTTTATAAATCTGCATTTAACGCTCAAAAAGCTGACAGAGAAAGTGCCAATGTGTTGAAGACAGATGTGGTTTTACAATCTCGGCCTGCATATAATTTCAAAAAATGTAGACAGGGACCTATTTGTTACCTGGACAGAAGACATAGCAAATCGTAGCAGTACAGAAATTGCAAGTTCACTGTTGAGTGTGGCTGAAAGTGATAGAACACTTCTAGAAAAAAATCATCTGCAAGTGTGGTCCGACTCTTGTGCCAGACAAAATAAGAATTTCCAGATTACTTGTCTGTACCTGTACATGATTTTGAAAGGGTACTTATATAACTGTAAAAACTATAGACCATAAATTTCCATAGGTGGGTCACTCTTACCTAGAGTCAGATCGTGACTTTGGTCGTATCGAAAAAAATCTACGGAAACAGCCTAGTTTATTCTTACCAGATGAGTATCGACAGACAATACTGTGGGACCCGAATCTGTGATTGTAGTGGCCTTCAGTACTGGTCGGGTTAGTCTCAAAGAGCTTCTTCTGTGGAGGTTCCAGGACTCCTCAGCCAGTTGTAGAGGTATAAGACAGGAAAGTCTCTACATAGTGGGGCCATCCAAACGTCATCGACCCAGTTTCCCCTTCCCTAGTCCGTCGAAGGTGCTCTTTGGTGGTCAGTAGGCTTACCGGCCACTGTAGGCTCAGGCGGCACCTTCATCTGCTTGGATTGGCAGATAGCCCATGGTGCCGTCTTTATAATGAGGAGGAAGAAACCTTCTCAAATGTCCTCTGGAAGTGCTCGGTACTGGCCTACCAGAGGTGCCAGATCTTCCGATCTACAATAACCAAGTAAGTATATTCAATACATAATTCTATCGAGAGGCCTTTTAAAAGAACAAAAAATATTGATGATTTATCAGATCCACTTTTTTTTAGTTGGGTAAATTTAAAGATTGGAAGTAAAGATTATAGAATGGGTTCAACTAAATTGCAGATGACGAGGAAGACCTCAAAAATCCTAGAGAGATGGAATAACTTTGAGATGACACAAGAGATCTTTGAGAGGGCCAATGAAATGATCGAATGACATTAAAATTAGACACCGGAGAACATCGCAAGACGTTTTAACCCATTATATATAAAATAGATTGGAAGCGCTTTATTAAATGTTTATTTAGAGTAGCAGCAATCAAAGTGAAATAGCCATGTTGGTTACCAATATAGGTAATGGATAGGCATTAAAAAAATAAGTTATTATGTATATGAAGAATTTTAGATTTTACGATGATCCTTTTCATATTTTAATTCTAAATGGACCCGTTGCAACTTATAGCTTTGGCAAATAACTTTTAGTTTGTAACAATTTTATCTGAACAAAATTTTAGTTGGGGTATTTTTTTTTAAATTAGGCCTTGGGATACTTTGCTTTTTGGTTCAGCTCCTTCCGTTTTTTTAACATTTAAAATAAAAGGATTGAAAGTTCTGTAAATAACCTTTATTCCACTTATGTCTGTTTTAAAATTATTTTATATAATGTCTTTTCCCTGTTAAAATTCCATAAATGATCGTTTTATTTGTCAAAAATCTTTTTAACCTTAACAAAGCGATCACCCTGAAGTTTTCCCGTATAAGCTAATGTATACTCTCATACCTACAAACTTTTTAGTTGTGAGATATGCGATTCAAGATCAACCCCAATCTTTTTACGCTAACTCTAAACTCTGTAGGAATCTTCCAAATCCAAAAACTACTTCAAACTAATTCAAAGCTTTTTGAAGTTTACAAAGTTTAACGGCGTAAGTCAAATGTTTGATCGGACTTTCAATATAAAATTTTGGTTCGTTATCGCTTTTTAAAAATTTAATAAGCACCGAAGTTTCTTAACGAACGTAAATATAAACAGGAAATTTTGGCCATTCTAAGTACGTTAAAAATACGACGAAATTATATTAAAATTATTTTTAAACAACGCAGACAAAATATAAAACCACAGTTAGGCAACAGCTAACCTACATAATATTTCATTTTTTTTTTTTTTTTTTTTATTTAAAGAAACAAAGTCGCATCCACCCGAAGGTTATTAGCGACATTCCTGTAACATTTGTAATAATATTAAATTAAAATTTGTAACAATCAATCATTGTAACAATTAATTACAATTTGTGAACAATTGAACATTTGTAACAATTAATTAAGTTAAATTTTGTGTAACATATTTATAGATTTTAAGTAACCTAATAAATTGTTCGGAACTAAACTTTTGTTGAGGAGTGCTTTCAGGTTATTTGGCAAATTGTAAGACTGTCTTTGATTTACATATTTAGGACAGTCTATCAAGAAGTGCTTTATACTGTCTACTGTATTGCAGGTTTCGCATTTTGGAGGTTCACTATTTGAGAAGAGATAGGCATGAGTATACCTACAGTGTCCAAGTCGTAGACGTGTAATAATAGTTTGGCATCTTCTACTTTTGGCTGTGGACTTTCATGAAAAAATATCACTTTTGATGGTTCTGAGTTTCGAACTAGAGTCATTCCACTCCCGATTCCACGCACTTAACACCTTATTTTTGAAATAAACTTTTAGATCGCCTGCGATACTCCGACACTCTGTTTCTGATACGTCACTGGTGATAGCGTTACGCGCACTAGTATCTGCTTCTTCATTCCCTTCTATGCCTATATGAGATGGTATCCATAGGAAGTGGACTCTTCTGAAATTTTCTTGAGCTTTCATTAATTCGGCCCTGATAATTTTCTCAATGGGGTGTTTAGGGTATACATTTTGCATAGCTTTGACTGCGCTGAGAGAGTCAGAAAGGACTAGACAACAAAGGATGTTTTTAAGATTTACTTGCTTGATGGCTTTGAGCAAACCAAGTAGTTCTGCAGTATAGATGCTGGAATTTAGAGGAAGTTTAAATTGAAAAGTTTCATTTGGTGTTACCACTGCTACTCCAACGCCAAGTTCACCTTTGGATGCATCTGTATAAATTTTAATCCACTCATTGTATTGTTGATCTAGGATTGAATTTAGTTTAACTTTAAAAATAATAGGACTAGTTTCATGTTTATTATATATACTTAACGCTGTAATGACTTTGGGCTGTTCGATAGTCCAAGGTAGATAGTTATTGGTATTTGTTTGAAATACTTTTGGGAATTGAATGTTCAGTCTGGAGCTATATAATCGGATTCTCTCGTAATAAGGTTTGGGGGCACGGGGCTTATTATTGTAATAATTAATATATTTGTTATTAAAAGTATTAAAGAAGAGGGTTTTTTTTTATATTTGAGGCTATAGATGTAGCATGCGCTAGAGCTAAGTATATTCTTCGGTAATTTAGTGGTGGCTCGCCGGCTTCGCTCAGTATGCTTTCGGAGGGAGTTGTCCGGAAGGCTCCGAGTGCAATTCTAATACCAGCGTTGTGTATGCTGTCAAGTTTTTTAAGTTGTGTTTTTGAAGCAGATGCATATGCAATTGATCCATAATCTAATTTAGATCTAATTAGTGTTTTATATATTCTCAACAGAGTTTCCTGATCTGATCCCCAATTTCGGTTTGCCAATGTTTTCATTAGATTCAGTCTTTTATGACATGTTAAAACTGTTTGTTTTATATGTTCTTGCCAAGTAAGTTTTTGATCAAACCACATACCTAAGAACTTTGCCGTTGGTTTAAATGGTAGCATAGTGTTGTATAATTTTAATGTAGGGGGCATTGATGAAACCTTTTTGGAGAAGAGTATACCTGATGTTTTTGTTACTGAAAATTTGAATCCGGTCGTTAGAGACCATTGTTCTAATTGGTTTAGAAAACACTGCAAAGCGTTTGTCATTGATTCGGTGTTATTTCCTTTGATATAGACAACAAGGTCATCTGCGAAAAGTCGAGCCTTTAGAGGTTTAGTAAGGTTGTTAATAATATTATTTATTGCCACTAAGAATAAAGTAGGGCTTAGGACTGATCCTTGGGGTGTTCCATTTTCTTCAGTTTTCTCCTCTGAGTAAGTATTATGTACTCTTACGCAAAAAGACCGGTTCTGTAAAAAGTTTTTAATAAATTTCAGGCAATTTCCACGAATATTCCATGAATGTAGTTCTTTCAGAATATTGAATTTCCAACAAGTATTGAATGCCCTTTTTAAGTCGAAAAATATTGCAATACAATGTTGTTTGGTTGCTAGCGCTTCATGAATGTCAGATTCTAGATCAAGAATATTGTCAATACCCGAACGATTTTGTCTGAAACCGTTTTGTTCCGGAACTAAACGATTTGATAATTCTAATGTCCACGTTAATCTAAGATTTACCATTTTTTCCATCAATTTGCTCATAGAACATGTTAAGCTGATTGGTCTGTATGAGTCAGGTTCTAGGATTGATTTTTGAGGTTTTAAAAAAGGTAATATAATAGCTTTAGACCAAATTGATGGAAATTTATTATTTTGCCAAATTAAGTTGAAAAGTAGAAGAATAAATAATTTTGCTGAGTAAGGAAGATGTTTTAGAAATATTGCCGGGATATCGTCTGGGCCCGGGCTAGTATTTTTTAATTCGGATAAAGCATTTTCCAGTTCTTCAAAAGTGAAAGGTAGATCTAATGGATCATTTAAATTGTCATTTGCAAAAAGATCAGTATTTTCTATTATTATTTTCCTTTCAAGGAATGTATCATTGTAGTTACTGTTT
This sequence comes from Diabrotica undecimpunctata, assembly GCF_040954645.1. Classification (NCBI taxonomy): domain Eukaryota; kingdom Metazoa; phylum Arthropoda; class Insecta; order Coleoptera; family Chrysomelidae; genus Diabrotica; species Diabrotica undecimpunctata. The sequence goes on from NC_092812.1 coordinate 60,088,656, forward strand.
GAAGACATTTCTCTAAAAGATTCAGCTAGGGTATTAGCTATTTCTTGAGGAGAAGTTGAAATCCTATTGTCAACTTTTAATTTAGAAATCATTGGCGTGTATTTCAAACCAGAAATTTTTCTTATTTTTTTCCATACTTCGCTGACAGGAGTTGAGGTGTTTATTTCTGAAACATACTTGGACCAGGAAGCCTTCTTAGCTTGTTTTATAATAAGTTGTGTCTTAGCTTTAAGTGATTTGAACATGGTTTTATTTTCAGGTGTTTTATGTCTTTTATATTTATTAAATGCAGTTTTACTTGCTCTAATAGCTGCTCCACATTCTGAGTTCCACCAAGGTACAGGAATCTGATTATTCTTTGTCTTTTTTGATTTTCCAACGAATTGCTCAGCACTGCTTATGATAATGCTATTCAAATTGTGTAAGGATTCATCAATGCTTTCATCCATTTTACAGTTAGGCATTGAGTTGTCGATATAATTTTCGAATTTCAACCAATCAGCAGTTTCAGTTTTCCATCTGGGTATGAAAACGTCATGGGTCAGAGCCATAGAGTTTTTTATTACTATGGGATGGTGGTCGCTCCCATAAGTGTATTGTAAAACTTCCCAAAATAATCGAGGTGTGAGTGCAGGGTCACAAAGACTTAGATCAATTGCTGAAGAATTTCCGGTATTTATGTTAAATCTGGTAGGAGATCCGTCATTAAAAAAATTCAATTGAAAATCTGAAATTATATATTCGATAATTTTTTCTTTAACATCTGAATAAGAGGAGCCCCAAATAATATTATGGCTATTAAAATCTCCCACGATGATGCGAGAGGATGGTATTTGATTGAATAACTCCTTTAAATCGTTGTACGTTACTTGACGACTGGAGGGTAAGTAAACGTTGCAAATAAAATACCTGTTTGATGATTGTATTTCCACGACTACAACTTCCAGATTTGTAGCCACTGGAAATTCTTTCGCCGATAGTGATTTTTTTACTAATGTGGCTACACCGCCTGAAGAAAAATTATTATTTGTTATCCTGTCTTTGCGAAAACAGTCATATTGGTTGGAGTTATATTTTTTTGAGGGATTCAGATTAGTTTCCTGTAGGCATATTACATCAGGAGATTGTTCACCAATTAGATGATGGAGCATAGCAAGGCGATGGAAAAAACCATCAATATTTCACTGAAGTAGAGACTTGAATTTAATGTTGGCTTAACTGAGATGTGTCACTTTCCGCTTCCGATGTCTCACTGTTAATATAATTATGGATTTTTTTCCTTATGGACGTGAATTTACGTTTTATGGATCTTTCCTTTAAAATATTTCATTTTACAAAAGAGTTAAATACATTTTAAAAACAGTTCATATTGAGGAATTTATCCCATATGGAACAACGAATTCCATACAATTATCAAGATGATTCATGTCCCCGAAAAATTTCTCAAATGACTACAGGCGCGAATATATAATAAGTGCGAAGAGAACATAACAAAAATCCAATTTGGGTTTCGAAGTGGATTAAGAAAGCGTGAAGTTATATGTGCATCGCAGGTTATGGTTCAAAAATAAAGAGACATCGACTGTGAGATATACGTTTACTTTCTAAACTAAGCGAAAGCTTTTGATATGTGTAAACACAAAACGATAGAGAGGAGGTAGATCTATAGAGAGGCACTTGAGGATATAAGTGGAGGTATTAAGGTAAATTTTGAAGTCATAAACAACATAGATATGCAAATGATACCATAATAACAGCGGAAACTATACAAGGACTACAGACACTGTTATAAAGTTACTCATGTGAGTATCGAGCAACATTGAATATAAAAGTGTCTGATAACATGGTTATATACAAGTTGAATATTTAATAAACGCATAATAGGCCAATTAAGCTAGTGTCAAAACTACATATCGTCAGTGTAATTCGCATAGTGCGTAACTCCATTTTATAAAATTTTACAGGAGAGCGAAAAAACTAATTTAAATGATTAAACTTGTTACCGATTGGCAAGAAATTAGTTTTTAGCCCAGTCTGGTTAAAAAAAAAGGTGGAAAAATGTTTGGCAGATATCTGAAGCTTTTAAGACATAGGTGGGGGATACTAGATGATGAATAGATGAAAAGATACTCCTAGTTTTACCTTGCGTTTTTTTTAAGCAATAATTTATGGTCAAAATTTGATTTTTTGTCTATAAATTTTTTCCCTTATATTATAAATAAACAATATTTATGTCATTTTTTTATGTCAAGAATATCTTTATTTTCCCGTTTTTTTAATTAAAATTGATAAATAATTTACAGAGATATTTGCAAAAAAGCAGTTTTTTTTCACTAATTTATAAATTTTATTAATTTTTTTATTAACAAAATAAAATGGTATTAATACATTTAAACATCAAGGAACTACCATCTTTTAGATTTGTGCGAAATTTCTCCTCGATCAGTCAAATATTTTATAAGTTATTTAATTTGTTTATCCCTGAGGCTAATTATTTAAACTATTGAGCTTGCCCTATGCATGATGCTAGACACATTCAGCAAATTTCATAGGATTCTTTAAGACTTAGACTATCTCAGAAGTTAAATGCATATTGAGTTTTCATCGAAATTGTTTACAAAATAAACGTTTGAAAAAGGGGTATGTTTTTTACTTATAAACAATTGTAATAATTTCTATATTTTTCAAGCTATAGACTTGTACGTACAACCATTGGATAGCTGGTAAAAAAGGTCACATTAAAAAATAAAAAACTTCTATGACCAATATAAACGAAGTTAGTGACTATTATTAAAAAAATCATATCTCCATTGTTTATAAACATTAAGAAGTAAAATTTGCACAAATTTTGAATGAAAATCTAAACTTTATATTGAAACTTATAGCTATAAAATTTATTTAATTTTTCGAAACGACGGTACTTTCGAAAGATCGACATAGGAAAGTGGAGAGGATATCTGTTTCAGCTCCGTTTTTTTTTCGGCATCGGAACTTCTGATTGCAACACGTAGGAAAAATTTACATTATCTCAGCTTCCTTTGCAGCTACAAGCCTCTTTTTTTATTCCGGGGTAGCTCGTCGAAATATGAATAACTACATAGTTTTCACTGGCCGGAAAATATGGGAAAACTCGGAAAAATTGAGTCCATTTGAAATTCACCATAAATACTTACTTTTTTTAATTTGATCGAATAGTCTGTCGCAGTATTAATAATGATGACATAATTTTCACCCCCCATAAATCTCGGAAAATCCCGGAAAATCAACATATGTTTTTTCATTTTATTTCAATGATATAATAATACTTATATATTTTATAAATTAAATTTCAGGTAATTTTTTACACATTATATTATTATATTCCTTATATTAATTATAATTGTTTGTATTTTTATAATTAACAATATTGATTTTTATTCTATTTTTCTTACAAATATGATATACAATATTAATCTAATCGCCTTACTGCTTTGATAAAATAAGTCGATTTTTTCATTACTTGCCTTATAAATTTTACAATGCTTATTGAACTTTACTTTTTTTATTTTCTTTACATACATTGGTTTAAAAGTTAAAATTTGGTTCATTTATTCGACTTCACTGTCAGGTCTGAACCTTTTTGTTGCAGGTTGTTTGTCTTCACTTATTAAGTCAGTCTTTCCATACATTAACATATTAATGGGCGATCTTAATGCCAAGGTGGGTCAAGGTAAGGTAGGAGAACAAGTAGGAAAATATGGGCTTGGAAATAGAAATAACAGAGGAGATCGATTGATTCAATTTTGCCAAAGTGAAGACTTCGTAATAACAAATACCTTTTTCAAATTACCTCCTCGACGGTTATATACATGGACATCTCCACAACATACCAAAGAAAAAATAGTGAGAAATCAAAAAGACTACATTATGATAGCAAGGAGGTATCATAATGCTGTTAAATGTACTAAGACGTACCCAGGAGCTGACATAGGCTCAGATCATAACCCGGTAGTTACTGTGATAGAGACGAGACCAAAAAAGATTAGAAGACCACACAGAAAGGCACTAGATTTAAATAAACTTAGAAACAAAAATATACGATAAGAAACAGGAGAAGAAATAAATGAAAACCTCCGTTCAGTGCAGCAACAAATTAACGATACAAACAACGTTAACCAAAAATTAAAGTACATAAATACAGCTATACAAACAGCAGGAAAGAAACATCTTACAAAAACAACAACAAAGAATAAGGGGTGGATGACACAAGATATACTAGACTTGATGAAACAAAGAAGAAAGATGAAGAATTACCCAGACAAATACAAAGAAATAAATAAACACATAAAAAAGAGAATAAAAGAAGCCAAAGAGGAGTGGATTAAAGAACAATGTGAAGAAATGGAAACCTATGAGAAAAACACGATGCGTTCAATATGCACAAAAAAGTAAAAGGGATAACAGAAAGCATAAACAAATGCCAAATAGTTAAACTTAAAGACAAAGATGGACAGAATACCTGAATGAATTATTTGAAGACGATAGAAACAACTTAACTCAGATAATCAATGCAACTGGGCCAGACATATTGAAAGAAGAAGTAGAATACGCAATAAGAAACGCTAAAAATGGAAAAGCAAATGGACCTGATGAAATTCCTACAGAACTGTTAAAGCTTTTAAATGATAAATCCGTAACCATAATATTAAATTTTGCAGCGAGGAGCTAAAACAGTTTCCCCTCCACTTTCCTATGTCGATTTTTCGAAAGTAACTTCGTTTCGAAAGGTTTTAAGTTTCGAAAAATTGGATGAATTTTATAGGTATAAAATTCAATATAAAGGTTAGATTTTCATTCAAAATTTTTGCAAATTCTATATCTTAATGTTTATAAACAATGGAGATATAATTAACAAAAAAATTGTCGCTAACTTCGTTCCTATTGTTCACAGAAGGTTTATTTTTTTGTGAAATATGAGTTTTTTTACCAGCTATCTAATGGTTGTACGTACAAGTCTGTAGCTTGAAAAATATAGAAGTTATTGCAATTGTTTATAAGTAAAAAACATACCCCTTTTTCAAACGTTTATTTTGTAAATTATTTCGATGAAAACTCAATATTCATTTAACTTCTGAGATAGTATAAGTCTTAAAGAATCCTATAAAATTTGTTAAATGTGTCTAGCATCATTCATAGGGCAAGATCAATGGTTTAAATAATTAGTCCCAGGGATAAACAAATTGAATAACTTTTAAACTGTTTGACCGATCAGGGGGAAATTTCGCACAAATTTAAAGGACTGTAATTCCTTAATGTTGAAATATATTAATAACATTTTGTTTTGTTAATAAAAAAATTAATTTAATTTATACATTAGTGCAAAAAAACTGCTTTTTTGCAAATATCTCTGTAAATTATTTATCAATTTGAATTGAAAAAACGGAAAAATAAAGATATTCTTGATATAAAAAAATGGTATAAATATTGTTTATATAAATTATAAGGCAAAGAACTTATAGATAAAAAATCAAATTCTGACCATAAATTATTGTTTAAAAAAAAACGCAAGGTAAAAATAGGAGTATCTTTTTATTTATTCGTCATCTAGTAACCCCCACCTATGTCTTAAAAGCTTCAGATATCTGCGAAACATTTTGCCGTGAAATCGATGATTTTTGTATAACCAGACTGGGCTATTTGACGACTACTAGTCAACTCAGATAGAATTTGAATGTTCTATTTTTGGTTTTTAGATGAAATATTGTTTTTGTTTTAAACAAAATTGGAGATAAGCTTTTTGCGAACTAATATTTTGAAAGCAATATGGAAATACGCATTTTTCTGAAAAATGTTTATTATTTATTTTTTTAATGCTAATAAACCAGTAACATAAGGATTACACATTGGTAATTGTAACAGAAAAATGAATGCTTAAAAAAATTTAAAATCAGAAAATTTAAAATGAAATAAGCACAAGGCTAATTATGAGGTAACTGATCATAAAATAAATGGTAGTCGTGTTGTATACTATTCTTCAGTTGTTGCAAATGCTCATATTTTTTTTCTTACTCTACCTCTCTTTTTAATGCAGGAAAAGAGACAAAATCTAAAAACTTTGGATTTGCAGGTAAAAGTTTTCCATTCAAATTCAGAATGTCTAATTTTGTAAAATATATATTTTTTTGCATATTTAATTTCCTTTAGGTCAACTACCTAGGAATCTCAGACTTTTTCTTCCAGGTCGTATTGATGAGATAAAATTTATATTACCTCCAATGTTTTTAAAAAAATCATGCGATAAGTACTCTTCTCTGTAGGGATTTTTCAAACATGTTTTTAGCATATTATTACAAACTACAAAGATAACTGCATGTTATCTGCCTCCATCTGGGTATGATCTTTCTGGAGATACTTTTGTATTATAGTTAAATCTTTTTCTATTGCTAAGTTGAAAAGGGCGTTTGCTGAATTTCTGTTTTGAGCAGCGCAACCATTGCTATACAAAATATAATTAGTTTTTTATCACGAGGATTGGCTTCTACTTTCTTTTTAAGAAAATTTACTATTATGGTTGCTAACTCATTAGCTGTTACCCGACCCTCTGTTTCATTCCACAAAAAACATTTACCTTGCTGGCGCTTTAGATCGTAAATCGTGAAATTATGTACGATAAGTTTTGTTTTGTAATAGAGGGGGCGCACATTGGACTTTGGACACAGTAGCACAGATTGCAGGTCAATTGTAAAAACTTCATTATCTGATTCTTTGTCAGTAACCTTTTCTTGACGTGCTTCGTTTTTCAGCAGAATGTGAAAATTGTACTTATCTTGCAAAATATCTTTTGTTTCAAAAGCTACACAAACATCGCACTTATTCTTTTTAGGCTGGTATAAAGATAAATTTTGCTGATCGAAAATTATGGAAAAGGTGGCTATTGACAAGGGTTTTATATTATTTTCTCTCACAAAAATCTTTCCAGTAAGCTCCATATAATTGTGCTTTTGATACCATACTGTTTCCAAGTATAACTTTGAACTATTTTCCCTGCAGTAATGGGACTTAACTTTGAGTAATTTGTCGAAAACATTTGTTAAGTTTTTTATTGCTTCCGCTTTTCGATTTCTTTTCAACTTGCTTATTATTTGTAACTGTTTCTCTGACCTACTTCTTTATGGCAATTTCTCCAATCCAGAGTGTATTTAAAACATCTTTTTTATACTCATATTTGATTATGTTCAGCATTTAAATTAAACTCGGTTCTAGACATTTCCCGTTCTCCCCTTCGTCTCTTTGTAGGTTTCACAATTACTAATGTATTCACAAAAGTTTTTTTGTCACCCCAGGTTTTTCTCCAAAAGTTGTCGAATATTTCGTGTCTAGCCTTATCAGAAATAGAACCACATTTCAATTTTGTCTTGTCCTCCATACTTAACTTGCAATTGCAGTGAGGTTTCATAGTTTTTGCCGCCTTTTCTATATTGTAATTTCATTAATCATTTTCTCTTTTTCTTCCCTGATACTTTAGCCCATTTTCTCTATTCTTGTAGTTCTCGTGTTTGCTCCATTTGTTTTTGTCCGTTTTACTTCTTTTAGAGCTTAAACGCTTCGTTAATTCTTTTGGATTGAGTGTGCTGTTGTGAAAATTATGTCATTATTATTAATACTGCGATAGACTAATCCAGCCAACTTAAAAAAAAGTAAGTTTTTACGGTGAATTTCAAATCGACTCAATTTTTCCGAGGTCTCCCATATTTCCCGGCCGGTGAAAACTATGTAGTTATTCATATTGCGACGAGCTACCCCATATTAAAAAAAGAGGCTTCAAGCTGCAATGAAAGCCGAGATAATGTAAATTTTTCGTACATGTTTCACTTTGAAGTTCCGATCTCGAAAAAAAAAACGGAGCTAAAACAGTTATTTCTCCACTTTCCTATGTCAATCTTTCGAGAGTACCTTCGTTTCGAAGGGCTGTAAGTTTCGAAAAAATGGATGAATTTTATAGCTATAAGTGTTAATATAAAGTTTAGATTTTCAATCGTATGATACCCTATTGGGTGAATTAGAGAAGTACTGCATCCATAAAAAAATGTAATCTACAAAACATTTTTATTCTACAATAGAAAACAAAAGGAAGGAGAGCTATTTGATACTTACCTAACTTACGTAAATTGGCAAAAAATTGCGAATGTAGAGATGTTCTAGACTCAATGATCAGAGATAGACTAATTTTAGGAATAATCAATAAAGATCTACAAGAAAAAGTGTTGCAGACTCATAAGTTATCGTTACAAAAGGCAATAGACATGTGTAAGATATAAAAAATACAGTTTAAATAAGTTCAGTCAAGTCAAACACTTAATATTTATTCTGTAAAAGACAAGAAAAAAAGCTTCAAATAACAACTTTAATACTGGAATAAGCAGAATATGGAAACAGAAGAAAAAGTGGTCAGCGCAGAAAATGTGGTCGTGCTCATGGGTTTCAAAGGTGTCCAGCATTCAGTAAAATGTGCAACAAGTGTTTTTATTACAATCATTTAGAGAAAATGTGTAACAACGGGATCGTAAGAAAAGTTCAGGAGATTCAAGAAGTAGATATGGAGAGTGAACAGAAAGAATTTAAGGTAAAATCAATTGAGGTAAATGAAATAAAAGGAAATAAGAAATATTCTAAAAGGTTAGTAATTGAGCCATATAAAATAGACTTTAAAGTAGATATACAGGTTCACAGGTAAACATTATATCAATCTACTTTCTGAATTAAAATCAATGAAAATCATGAAATAAATCAGTTCAAAGTGAGGTTAGAAGCTTATGGGGGATTTAAAATAAAACCTGTTGGTATTATTATACTAAAATGTTTATTTAAAGGGAAAATATTTCAACTAGAATTTGTTATAGTTAAATATAACCTTATGCCAATTTAAGGTTTAAAGTCATCTTTAGATTTAGATTTGGTACAGAGAGTAGATAACATAGACTTAAATATAATAAAAGATGACTTTATTAAACAAAATATTGATGTATTCACTGGATTAGGTAAAGTCCTCAAAAATGTAAACTAAAACCCAAAGAGAATTTTGTTACCATGTCTAAGCCACCGCGAAGGGTCCCATTGGCCATTAACGAGAAAAAAATGTGGCATTATATCTAAATGTGAGGGTCCTGCAGAGTAGTTGAGCAAATTTGGTCATAGTTGAAAAACCTTATAAAACATTAAGGATTTGTTTGGATCCCAGAGATTTAAACCAAGCACTTGAAAAGGAATATTAGATAGATAGAATATTATTTAGACTTTAAAAAGAGGTTCTATGAAGGTCAGCTTGATGAGAGGTCCAGTAGAGTTTGTGCATTTGGAACTCCCTTCATCTCATTGTTTCATCTATATTGATGATCTTTTAATATTTGCAGATAGTCTTAAAGAACATAATAGAATCCTTAATAAAGTATTAGAACGTGCTAGAAATATTAGAGTAAAATTTAATCTTAATAAGATACAATATAAAATCTCTAAAGTAAAATATTTGGGCAATATATTCGATAAAAATGGTATGAGAGCTGACTTAGATAGATAAAGGTAAAGCTATCATAAATTTGAAAGAACCCAATAATTAAAGAATATTGGGCATGATCAACTACTATCGCAATTTTATACCAAACTTATAGGATGTATGAGCCCTATTATGAGAAATTTCAGAACTGCCATTTCAAATGCTAGCGGCTGATATTTGTGAATTTGGAGGAGCATCTTATTTAATCGCAATGGATTATCTCACAAAGTGTATTGAAATTGTTCTGTTGTAGTAAAAAACATCCCAGTCAATAATAAATTCGGTTAAGGCTATGTTTGCAACTTACGGGATATGAATCTGATAATACGCCTTTTGGACTCTAAGGAATGTCGAGAATTCTATAGGGAATTGAACTTTAAATTTGTTACATCTAGCCCTAAATACCTAGAGGAAATGGGTAGGCAGAGCAAACAGCGGTAGATGTGGTAACAGCTTACATAGATGATGCAAAACCCTTACTCCAGAGTGTGACTGTGATATGCAACGACAAAATGTCCATTACATTGTTGAAGAATGTCCCCGAAGGCAGTTTCCTGTAGTTTTTGATGCGACCAAATCATTTATCATTTAGATGATATTGACATATTGGATGTTTGTTTGTAATATTCCATTAACCGTTTTCTATTATTTTCTATATTCTATTCATACGCTAAATAAATAACCGGTGACCTTCAAGGTATCTCCTTGTTACTTACCCTAGGTCTTAGTGCTATACTAAGCAGTGGACTTTTAATTTTTTGGAGTTATTTCCAACTGTCCAGAGTAAGAGTTTCGGCTCAATAGTGAGACTCAATTTAGATCGTCTTAAATTTAGTGGTTAGAAATCCTCGAAAAAAATTTCATCAGTTCTTTGTATGTCCCTAATATCTATTCTTCTTCGCGTGCCATATCAGAATTATCCGACTTTGGCGGATTACCATTGCGAAGACTTCTCGATCTTCTGCAATATGGAGTAATTAGAATAATATCTATATAATTACGGTTTTATAGATGAAAAGCTGTTTGTAAAAACAAATTTCGTTTATTGTTTAAGTGAGAAATACATTATTTTGCGGTTTTCAATATAAAATATTCTTCTCAAATATTTATTACTAAAACGCCACCAGAAACCGGCTGTATCTGGTAATCTTCATTGTTTTAATATAGACCACATTGCTTTTCACTTAATTGTATTTAAGGATTTTTCAAGTAAGTTTCAAGGAGTTTTTATTGCGAAGTAAATAAAATTCAAATAAATATTGTTCAACTTCTAAGATAATTCTAAACATGTTGATAAGATCAATAAATGCACTAGTCGCTGTTAGTTTTTTATTAAGGGTCTTTGATTTTATCAAGTATCAATAAATAAGTAAACTACCTTATAACTTCTTTTACGATCCCTGGTATTTCAGAATCTTTATCAGATCGCAGGAGATCAGAATCTTTATTTTATCCCTTTCCATAAATACAGTACAGGTTTTCATTTAAAGATTTAGTGTAATATCTGCTTTATTTTCAAATAACATTTTATTATAGTTTAATGTCCCTAGGATATACCTAAAATCGTTAAGTTAAAAAAGCTCGCGCTGTAAACTTGTTTTCAACAGGCAGCGAGGAAGTAACTCTACGTGGGGATGATATGTACCGAGATAAACCCGAAGAGGTGAAATAAATTTTAATCTTATCGTGATTTAGTTCGAATTTTTGTTCTATTTAAGTGACCCTGTATCACCGTATTGGAGAACTTAATGTAACTAAGACCGTATAATATAGCTCGCTATGTATTTGTCTCATTTGTTAGCTTATCGGTGGGATTAGCTATAAAAGCAATATTTTGTTCCATTTTACAACGGAAATAATATAAAATAACATTTAGTACAGTTACTGAGGCTTAAAATATGGTAATACCTCCGAATTTTTTATAACTGCATCGATTTCTTTGCAAATTTCAAATTGAGCTTATCTTTTACTCCACTTCAAAAGTTATATACGCTTTAGGTGCGCTTTTTGTTTTAAGGGGTGAAAACTACCCCTTATTGAAGAAACTGGGAAAAACACGGATTGAATTATTTTGTACACTTAAATCTTGTTTATTCGCGTAAGGTAAATATTGTAATATGTTCTCTAATATAAAAATTAATTATTTACAATTTTCAACCCGTAAAACCCTTTAAAAACCCTTAAAAGCTAATACTTTTTTATAAAAATAGCGTAGCAGCTTGAGACATTTCAATTATGTATTTAAATACAAATAAAAATTAATACCCTAGCTATACAATAATATTTTATTTATTGAAAATTTTCAACCCTTACAACCACCCTTATGACAAAAATGAATTACAAATGAATCAAAAAATATTTTTATAGGTTTGAAACATTTCTTGAGTGCATTTTATTTAACCAAAATTATATTTTTGCATATAAAATAACTTTTTATTATAATTTCAACATTTCAACCCTCACAACCAACACCTTTTTTAAAAAATTAATTTAATATATTTTTATTGGTCTGAAACATTTCTTGAGTGCATTTTATTAAACAAAAATTAATTTCTTGCTTATAAAATATCATTTTATTATAATTTTAACATTTCAACCCTCACAACCACCCCCTTTGTCAAAAATGAATTGAAAAATATTTTTAAAGATTTGAAACATTTTTAGAGTGCATTGTTTGTAGAAAAAATTAATTTTTTACTTATAGAATGAGCCTATTTTTTTCAATCCTTACAAGCACCCCTTTTGATGAAAATAAAATCCTTAAATCCTTAACTTAGACATGGACATAAATAGAAAAAATTTAGTTTAATATATATAAAATTTTTTTATTTTCCAAAAAACTAAAAATAAATAACATTTATATAAAACGAGGTATAAAATAAATGAATATCCATTCACCATCGGAATCATAATTTTCACCGTCCAATTGGTCTTCGTTTACTGGAGGACAAGTTTGGCAATTGTCACCATAGCACAGCATCGAAATGCTCCAATGCTCCAAATTATAAAATTTTTCCATGCTCCAAAATTTATTCTAAAAAGTACTATTGGTTTCTTTACAATAACTTGGTTAATTTTGATGCTACAACATGCATAAAAAACGATTTTACAGGTAATTTAAAGGGCTATAAGTATAGGACTGTTAAAACATTCTAAAGTCCTTCATGTTTAAAGGGTGAAGGGTCAAATGGTCGGAGACCAGTGGTTCATGCGCTATAAAGCAAACTTCAACCAACTATATCTCCGTTATTTTTAAGCTACAAAAGAAATTAAAAAATGAAAATTTTTGTTGAAAAAAAAAACCAATTTTTTTGTATTGTGTCATCTTTTACGTATCTTTTATAGTTTTAAAGTAAAAAAAAGATTTTTTTTTAATATTTACAAAAAAAAAATGTAATCATACCTTTTTTAAAAACTGGGTATTCTAAAGTGGCTAAACTTTTGGATCATACAAAAAACACTAAAATAAAGTGAATTCTATAAGGAAAACAATTTATTTCAATCCTAGTGAACATGACTTTAGTTTTATTGCGTTTTTTTTTACAAAAATTTGGGAAACCCATCGTTTTTTTGATCGTATCTCACGTACAGTTGGTGCAAAGGACTTTTACCACCACTCATTTTAAAGGTCTTTTCAAGCTCTTTTAAAAATATTATATTAGTTTTTGTCGAAAAATGTACCCGTTTTTTGTTATTTAACGTTAAATCCTCTTATTGAAAGACAAAAACAAAAACAAACCTTCTTTGAACAGCTATAACTCAGTTAATATTGAACTGAAAATATTCATTAAAAAGCCAATCTTTTTGTTTTTTTAAGAGCTTTAATTTTAGTCGTTACACTTTTTTTGATAAAACTCTTAGTTTCAGAGCTATTCTTAAAAAAACCTTTGAAAAACATGTTTTTTAACGAAAAATGACACTTTTCAACAGCGAATAGCTCAAAAAGTATTGATCTAGCGAAAAAAATGTTTACTACATTTTTTGTTTGAAATTTGTCCTTCTATCGAATAGCGTAGTTATTTTGGGTAAAAAAAATTCCACCCGCGAAAAGGGGTGGCAAACACCCCCAGGGTGGAAGCGCACATCGGCACTATATAACTTTTGTTACTTGAGGAATTATTTACCAACACACAAAATTTCAAATGAATCGATTCAGTTATAAAGAATTTGGAGGTAAAAACCCTCAGTAACTGATTTAATTGGAATTTGTACTAGATTTGATTTAGGAACAGAACAGTATATTTTTGTTGTTTTGTTCAAAGGGTATATATTTTAACCGGTTTTCAAATTTTCCAGAAAACGAGAAGTAAACTCAACCTTCCCAGTGACCTAGGCGAGCTTATTAGAGACAGTAATCATCTAAACAACATTATTAAGTTTTTAACCTTTATAGTCATAAAAGATATTTAAATTAAAATCTAGTTTGTATCACAAAGTACACTAATTCAATTATGTTAGTATGTCATTAATATTATAACCTTTATTTGTTTTATTATGTATTTTCCATTGTTATCATCTATAACCTCAGTGGTTCGGACGACATTAAATAAATAAATAAAAAAAATTCAGTAAATATGGATGTATTTATTCAAGAATATAAAGTAGTTGATAAAAAATCATGCTTTATAGAATCAATGACAAACTTTAATGCTTTAATTAATAATTTATTAGAACCTCTTAATATTCTGCATATGAATATAAGAAACTGTCAAAAAAATAATGTTTAGTAAGATCGGGAAGTGGTCAGATATAAGCTCCTCTACATCCTCTATTTGTGTACAATTTGTTGCTACACCTCTGGATATGAAAAAATCTATGAAATTCGGATTCTGTTTGTATCACTTGGCTAGTAAGTGGGTTTGCCAGTAGAGTCCCATCTACATTTGTGTCCAGTCACAATATGCTGCAAAATTCTTTGTATGTCCATACTTCTGGCCTCTTGGGCACTGTGGTATACTGCATATTGAATCAGAATCTTCAAATAAAACAATGTTGTTTACTAGTGAGATCCTCTAAAAACAATTTTTTACTCCACTTAACCCTTTGCTAAGAAGATCTCGATAATGTGGGGAACTATTAATAGTTTTATTGGACGATCGTTGCTTTAACGAAAAAATAGTCATCAAATCTAAACTAATTTATTTCTATTTCTTCTAGTTTTCGGTATTCGCAACAAAACATACCGTTTGGAATACCGTGTACTTTTTGGCCTCTTTAAAAAGGTAATATAAATAAAAGATTATCAAAAAAAAAAAAATTAAAAGGCTAACAGAGATCGCAAAAAGAATAAAAGACATTTTTAAAAATTGATTATATTTACATCACAATAAAGAAGAAAAGGGATAAAAAATTACACAAAATGTAAATTTACTTGGGTATACTTTTGGATTTCATTTTTCTGTTTTCCTAATTATACCTCATGGCTTTATTTTTATTATAAAGAAAATTGTTTTATTTTTTAATATTTGTTATTTACTTTTGACAAGCAATTTAATTCCACAAGCAACATCTACACAAAAATAACCCTTAATTGGAAACAACTTGCTATTAGACGGAGGAGAATCATTTTATTTATCTAATATAAATCGTCTCTTATAATTGTTGGAATAGAAACTTCAAGGATACTTACAATCTACACTAAGAAAAATATACGTACATACACCGTACATACACCGATAAATTTACAGAATTGTGTTTAACCTTCCATTCCGGGTTCGCTTTTTGCCGTTTCTGACCTAAGATAATTATAATTTTTGCAATTTTTGTTTATTAATTATTAATCTTTATTAATTATATTAAACATATTTGTTGTGAAACGATACAAAACCTAAATATCATTATATTATTAACAACATTTTTAACACGGATAGCACACATAGCATGTACGTGTTGTAAACATACAAATTTTCCACAATGATGACAAAAGTATATCGTTTTTCTGTTCTTTTTCTAATCACACAAATTACAGCGACTAATAGCCATGGGCATCCTCTCTGATGGTCCTTGTTCTTGCTTTTTTGTAACCTCAGCCTAATAGTCCTCGGTAAATTGATGGAAATGGCACTTTCTCTTTCATAAGCATTCACAAGGGACATTAATAGCACCAGTAGAAATTTTTTACGTGGTGTTGAGGAACCAGGATCATTACCATTGTTAATTACAAAATCGTTTATAGCAGCTACATTTAACATGCTATAAAAGGATACCATTGGCTATCTTCGAGTAGTACGATTACAAGTATTTTGAACGCATAATTTATCTACCATATCTACCTTTGTTTTTTTATATGACAAAATAATTTCTGGTTTTCTATATGTAGGGTCAATGTCATCAACATAGTGCATAGTAGATATTAGTAGAACATTGCGATGATTCTTTGGTGTGTAAGAAGCAACCGTTGATGCTGTTATTTGTTTTTTCAGATAGTTTTACACTGTTATCTACTGTTTATCTATTTGATAAGGCCCATCTGGTTGTTTACGCACATATACTTCTAAGTGGCAGATATAAAATAATTTGGCATCAGATATTGCGAAAATATTATAATTCCACACATGTTCGGCTTGGAAGGAATATATTGTCTGAAGTTGAATTTTCCGCGAAATGCTTCTAATTTCTTAACTATTGTAACACATTAAGAATTAGAATAGCATTCTTTATGATTTGAATTGACCTTATCTATCAGTTCTCTCAATAAAGCCAATTTGTCTAACTAAATTCTTTCTTGCCTAGTTGGAATATTATCAAATCGGACACTTCTCATAAAGAATTGAAATCTTCTTTTATTTTTAATAAGTCGAAAAGCTTCAATGAAGTTGCCATTAGTTCTCCAAAGATCGTATTATTGCCCTTTCTTACTTCAGCAAGGAAAGAGCACCAATTAGCCCCATTATTTCAGAAATGTTTGTAGGTTTTGGTCTTTCTCCCCATTAAAATAGAATAACTCATTTTAAATTTTTATATTTGTACATCTAGTTGTACTCGACAGCATTTATTGATCAAATAAGCCCTGATGTCCCTGTGCGGAGTTTTTTTTAGATTTTAAATAATTTTTTACTCCCAGTAATTGTAAAATAACATTTGCACTAAGCTTTCTCACGTTTTTCGGTGGACTGTTTTTTCTATTTTGTTTAATTGTCTTTGACTACGAAATATGGATCTCGCCGGTGTGTGCTAGGGTAATAATTCTTACAGCGTATTATTTTTTTGACAATCATTGTGTCATATAATTTATAAACGTCAAAATTATACAATCATGCAGCCTAAAATTATTTATTCTGTTAATTCTCTTAAAGGCATTCTGGTGGTTTATTAAAATAAACATAGGTTTATTTTTTAGACACTATATATATATATATATATAATATATATATATATATATATATATATATATATATATATATATATTAAAGAAAATTTCGAGTTTCGTCTAGTTTTACGGCCGATTTGTTCAGTTGTTGTTTCGTCTGGATATTTCTAAATAAATAGTACAGTTTTAGTTTTGGGTAAACTCATTAAACTAAATTACTTTTGAGATAAAACTATTTAACCCAAAGCACGATGCAGGTTAAGTGTTTTAGAACTCATTATTAAAAAGCAGTTAATTAACCGCCACACAAAATTACGTTTCCTTTGAGAAAAGCAGAAATATAGTTCGTTTTAATTTCTCTGTCTTAACTTTAGGAAAACTATCTTAGTGGCAGTTTATGTTGCACAGTACATTTGTTGCCACACTTTTTTGTCTTTTATTGCTCCTTGGTTCTCAGGAGAATTAAAAGAGCATGTTTTAAGTGCCGCTTCTGAACCGCTTGGTAAAACTAGGAACTATTATTTTAAAGCGTTTTAAAGAATCCTCTCTACAATCAAAGATAAGTGGAAAAATTCTATTTACCGTTTAGAGGGAATATTTTGATATTATTTAGGTATACGTGTTTATAGCCTTACAGTTTATTATAGTCCACTAGAATGGGGAATATAGTCCACTGGAATCTGTAGAATACGTTCTACGATTCTAACGCATCGGTATTCTAGAACGTATGCTGTTCTACTAAAATGCTTTTGTTTTGTCACACCAAAAATATTCTATGCATTTATTTTGATAATATTGATACATATGAAAAATGCAAAATAAGACGTTTTAAGACACACAAAGGTTTAGTATAAGAAATTTATGGAAACAACCGTGTTCTACTTATTGGAACATTTTAGACAACAGAATTAATGTTATATGATACAAAGAATAAAACAGGTTGTGCAATACCAAAATTTAGATATTTAAAATAAACAAAAACAATAAAAATAATGTACAAAAATAATACAACTGCAGTTTCAAAGAAAAAAGATAAACAAATAAAGAGAAATTTTGATGATGACCTTATGCAATTGGCAGCTAACCGTCTTCCAGAAACCAGATAAATATCAAAACTGGGCTTTTTCTTGTGCTTTCTCTTGTTCTTAGCTTTGCTAAGAATGCTATTTCTGCTATTATCATGAACGGAGAAGTACTCCTTAACATCGCAATTCATTAAAAATAAATACTCCAATAGTTGGAATAACTCTTCCTTCATAAAGCAGTTCTACGCCAACTCCAACAAATTACAGCAGCACGCCATCCAACTGAACAGCTGCCACATGAACAGCGGAACATGTACTAGTTCCACAGGATAGTCAGCAGAATATCAACAATTTTCAAGAGGAAAATGATGCTAATGTCTCAATGCCGAACGAAAGTTCAATATCTCAATTTACAAAGTTTAATAATTAACTGAAAAATAAGTATATTTCAGTTTATAATAAGATAGTATTTATTTACCTTGATTCATTTCTTTAAAACATATATTAAATGGCATCGCAGGTTTCCATAATTATTAAGGAAATTCTCTGCGGAGACTAGATCTAGAGTATTTTCAGTCACTAGATACTTGTAATGTTATTAAAAGTCGTTAAAAAGCTGGTATTGCTTTCCTTATGTTTGTATTTGTTTCCTCAATCAGTGGCGCAACCAATTCTAGTAACTCTTGAAACTATATCAAGTCTAGTCGTACAAGATATCTGAAGTCTGTTTGCTCAGTTAATATCAAGTCTTTTAAGAGATATTCGTGAGTATATTTTTGCCTTTTCTTGTACCAAAGGATACTGTGATGCTACGTTTTTTCAACTCTCCTTTATGGACCAAAAGCTTGGACACTAAGAAAAACTAAAATAAATACGCTAGCGGTCTTTTAAAGGTGATTTTACTACATCGTATTAAAAATATCATGTACTAACAGGATAGCAAACGCAAAACTTCTCCAGATAGTTAAAAAACGTGCAGAAATAATCAGCATCCTGAACATAAAAGAGCTTGAATACTTTGGACACGTCATTAGAGGACTTAAGTACGTAATGTTGCAAAACATAACGCGGGAAAAAATAAAAGGTAAATGGAGCCAAGGCAGGGAAACAAAATCCTGGTTTAAGAACTTGTGAGATTGGTTTGAACTTAAAACAATTGAACTGCATTAGAATAGCAGTATATAAAATAAGAATCGCCATAAAGTAAGTTGAATGGAAAAAAAGACACCAGAAGAATAATGTATTTTACAATTTGCAGTTAAAAAAGACTCAAATATTTAAAGAGAATAACGAAGAACAAATCTAAATTACCACTAAATAATGTTGCAGTGTTGGACTCTCGCTACATTAGCCCAACTGACTTCTCATGTTGAATTTTCCCGTACGTGGATGATACTTTTATCATCCGCACACGAAGAAGAAAAACTGAAGGTATTTTTGAAACACATTACCGAGTAAAGTACGCAGTATACCGAAAACCAAGACATACCGACATATCTATACGCTATTCTATTCTATTTTACTCTTAGCATATACCAACGAAATAGCTCAAAGTGCTCAAAGAAATTAAGGACCCAAGAGAAGACAAAAAATTGATTGCAAAAACCATTCTAGCATATGTAAGGGCTACAATAGAGAAAATAGGGAGAGTGCTAAGACAATACGAAATAGAACCGATATTTAATTCTGATAGAAAAATCTCATTCCCAAAAACAAAAATATCGTTAGATAACTAAGGAGTATACGAGATTTCATATAGAGGCTGTGACAAATTAAAGAATCCATGTTAGACGAGAAGAACATCGAAATGTCATCGAACGCAAAGAGAAGACCTCATCCCTTTCACAAAGTATCTTAAATACAGGACATACAATAAGCCTAAATCAAACGACGATGAAAAGAACATGGAGATGAAAAGAAAACGTAAGATCAGAAAATTTAAAGGAATATAAAAAAATCGTAACTGTCAAGACTCAAGAGATGATTCTCAAACTCTTCCAACAACATGGAAAACACTAGTAAAGAAAAAAAACGGAAATAAACCAGGCAACAAGGCTAACAAGTACGACCCCTTCTACCTATACTCATACAGGACCAATAACAAAAAGCGTTGACAAGAACCGTTAGAGAAAAGCGCGCCAAAATCAACTATATAAGTAACTGCTTCGACCGTGAGAGTCATTCTCGTTCGAGTCGTTAGGTGAGAAGGTCACGGCTCCTCATACCCTCTCCAGAATAACGACGGCGAGAAGGTTGAGAGAGCGTATCTCTGAAAATTGCTGAACATAGATTGTCCAAAAGTGAAATAGTGCACTGCCGAAAAACCAACGAGGCCTGGCAATAGTCAACAAGGCTAATTAGTACGGGGTTTCAGTAGAATATACTGGCCCTAGAACTTTCTCTCTTGTTAGACAAAACCGCTACAGGAACAAGTGCCAGTACGCAGTGTACTACCGCTCCGGTGCGGACGTTCACCGTGGGACCTCATAGCAGCGTTAGTAAACGCTAGGTAAATATAGCCATTATCAAAAACTTACACGAGGCACGCTAGTAGAACAAGCCTTTTTTTCGGGGGGTCTTACCGCCCCCTAGCTTCGTGAGGCTGCGAATCCCCTAGTGGTCTGTCTGTGTGTAAAACCGAATATCCCTTGAAATGCCTGGCTCAACCAGGTCAGCCCTTTCCACCCGGTCTGTGACTAGGTTACAGGTCGCGGCACTCGCTGTCAATCCAACAATTCTTATAACCCATATTCTTTTGCCCAAGAAATTTTCACACTTCAAACCCGTTTCAACATGAAACGAAGGGAAATAGAACGTAACGACCCAAATCATAAAATTCTGTCTGATATCGACTCTGATTTCCCACCACTACCATCATCTCATAGAAAACCCTCGATCTCGAAAAAACAACAACTCTCTCAACCACCATCTCGATCAAACTCACTAAACCGTTCACAAACAGCCCAGAAAAAGACACCAAACCCTCAAACATCAGCCCACAAAAACTCTCAGACTCAGCTTCAACCGTCCATATTTAAAACAGCACCCACTCCCATTCAACCCCAAACCCAAACGTTCGTCAAAGCAACAGCGGCCCCCCCAACATCCAGACCCCGCACAAACCCAAACATCACGAATTCCATCAAAAATCCTAAAATCTTTGAATATCTCATCAAAGATATCCCACAAGACCTGATCACATCTATCACCAGCTCTGTGATCGAAAAAATCTTTGGCCATACAATCGTCTTGTCTGGTCAAAATGACCTTCCTCCCCAATTTCTAAACACCTATTTATGGATTTCACAAGAGGAGCAGTAAATTGCCAAGGGATCTCCAAAAAGAGACCCTAAATCACACATATCCTGCAAAACCACAATATTCAAATCCTAGCTATCACAGACACTTTTAGTCGAAACACTCCATCCTTTACAGGATATACAACAATTTATCAAAACCGATGTTAGGTTTCCCGTGGGAATGGTATCCTTATCAAACACGGATTACCACACTCCCCCCACAAATTTCCGCAAAACATACCTTCTTCCAATGTGGACTTCCTGGTTATAGATCTGCACCTTTCCAACAACCTAACCCTTACGATAATATATTACTACAGACATCTAGCGAGCCCGCTTTCTCTAGAACTTTTAGAGTATTTCTCTACTCTAAACAAAGCAATCCCCATGGGCGACCTGAACTGTAGGCACACCCAATTCGGAGATTATTCAAGTAACCCTAAAGGCATCCGATTAACAGAAATACTTTTAGACCTTCCAATCATTAGAATCCCCAACACTGATTATACGTTTTTGAACGCAAATGGGGCATCCAACCCCCGACCACATCATTGGGACTGGTAGCGTGATGTACACGTTTGACGATCGCAGCCACATAGGCGATTCAATAACGTCAGACCATCTACCAATTCTAGTAAATTCAGACATCATGGCACCTAGAACTCCAGCTCCCCCCAGACAAATAAGAGATTATCGTAGAGCAAATAGGCCACTCTTCAAATTTTACATCACAAACAATATTCCCGAGTTAGGCAAACTCGATATAAATAATAGTATCGACCAGAGTGCAATTCAAATCGAGAACCTCATAGTTGAGACAATCAATCACTCTATCCCAATGAAAACCATTCAACCATTCTCTCTGGCACTTCCACAATATATCATTGCCAAAATACACCAAAAAGACGGCTCTTACGCTAATACAAGATCAACAGAGACCCCCTAATAAAAACAGAATATAATCGCATTTCTGCTAGAATCAAGAGGGAAATATCTGCCCCACAGGCTCGCTAGTGGGAAGATAATACCTCCAAACTAGATTACAGAAATGGGACTCTATTCTGGAACAAACTCAAAGTCCTAACAAAATAAAAATCTTCTCGGCCCCTTACATCTGTTGATCGACAATCAAATAATCAGCTCCCCGGAGCTTAAAGCCGAAGCTTTCAAAAACACGCTTTAGGAAAATTTTCAAAACCCAGACAATCCAAATTTTGACCGCTTATTCAAATTCAAGACCGGATTCATTGTAAGCAATACTCTCACGCACCAAATTCCAGAACATGATCCGATCATGTACCCTATTACTGACAGAGAAACGGAGAGTTACTGCCAAATCGGCAAAAAAAACTCTCCCGGATCTGACAATATCAGTAGAAGGTGCCTAAAACAAACTCCAGAGAGTATCACCCCGCTTCTCACAAAAACTATTAATGCATGGCTCAAGAACAGCTACTTTCCTAGTCCTTGGAAAGTAGCTAACACTATCATGATACCCAAACTGCGTAAACCTCGTACAAATGTGGAATCATACAGGCCTTATTCAACACTCTAGGGAAAGTCCTCAAGCCTATCCTCAAGGAGAGGCTTAGCGACTTTCTCGAAACACACAATATCATCCCCAAATTTCAGTATGGATTCCAAGCGAACAAATAAACAAACAATGCATTAATAGATTTCACATCAAAACTTACACAATCTCTAAACGATAATTCCATCGCCATCGATGGAGGCCTTCGATCAAGTCTGGCATGATGGACTAGTTCGGAGGCTAATTGACAAGAGGCTACCCCTACCATTCATAAAAATCATACATTCTTACCTTATGAATCGAACTGTCAGAGTGAGAATAAGCGATCAAATATCAACCCCGTTTACTCCACGTACTTAAGGCCCCCAAGGCTCAGTGCTAGCACCCTTGTTGTATATCATATAACAGTAGCACCTCAAACATTAACATACCAAACTCCCACCTGTACCTCTATGCAGATGACACCGCCCTCCTTACCACAAGGAACGGCTATTTTCCCGAGAGAACCTTTAGAAGAGCACAAACTCTTTTAAACGGTATCGAAGAATGGTGCAATAAGTACAGAGTTATTCTAAACGCTGCAAACACATAAACAGTTATGTTTCGCAGCCCTACATCATCGTCTGGAATCATTCGCAATAGCGATGATCAATTCCCCCTATATCTGATGGGACAAAGGCTCGCTGCTAGCCCAACAGCTTCCTATTTGGGCTTCCTATTCACTAGGACACTCAACTGGGAACCTGATCTAAAGGCAATTTTAGATAGGTTCAGGAATCGAGCCCGACTTCTAGTACCAGTTACAGGAACATTCTGAAAAACGCACACAAAAACTCTCATCCACACATCGTCTCATCCACAGATTTTTAATTAGCCGCATAAAGTAATTCTTGTGAATTTTTGTCGTCTATAGTAGCTAAATAGAATAAAACTCGTTTTAAATGCTTTGGAGTTGCACTTTTAACAAAGTTTTAATGAAAAATAAACTTTGCACTTAAATATATGTCCTAAATTCAACTAATCCGGTAAAAATAAAGTCTGAAAATGTTAACATTATAAAAAATTCAAAAGTAGCCTAGACATTAAATATTACTTTAGTTTTAACGTTATATGCAGCCGTAGTGCATCATTATTATTTCAGCCATTTATGTGGAGACATGCTACACTGGAAGGAATAAATTCACATTTTACCACACCATTTAATTTTGTTACTTTTGCCACAATAGTGAAACCTCAATACATGAAAAGATATACCACTATTAAATTAAAAAATACTTTTATAACTTTTATTGAATAATAAATGCAGCTTTTAGATCTAAGTACCTTTCCAGATTATTAGTGTCCCTAAATTAACATATTCACTGCCCGTGCGAAAAATATGTGTCGACCTGGGTGACACGTGAATTTTTCTTATACTAAGCATAATATGAGTGAATTGTGATTTAACTGAATATAACTAAACATTTCGGTACAGTTGTGTGCAAAAAAAATAATAAAAACGCGCTAGGCGCGTTGTTGGCACAGGTTAATTATAATTCATTCTCGGTGCCCATAAACGTGCTAGACGCATTCTTGGCAACGTTGTAAGATAATTGGTATTTATTTATTGTATAAAAACACAATATTGTATAAATTTACATAAACGCAGAAAACAAATAAAAGTTTAGAACAAAATAATTTTACATAAACTAAACAAAAAAATACATTATTGTTTGCATGGAATATTCTAAGGCATGGAGTAGGGATGGGAAAAACCTACGGTGTCCAATATCAAATCTTTAGAATTCATATCCGAAATTGGACAGTATAATTTTATCACCCAGTAGACCGAATGAATCTATTTGTTATTAAATACACACACGTAGTTAATTAGGTTACATACACATTTGGTCAATTATCAATAATATAATTTGTACATCAGTCAAAAGTGCTGACAAAGTTAAACTATTTACATAAATTAAATACACATGTCACGCGAGGTCCGCGAAAATATTGACCCAATTAAAGTTTATATAAAACTAAGATCTCTTGCCTAGAGAGGCATTCAATCAATATTCACTCAACGAATCAATATCAGTCTCTACTCAAAGTAATCTCGGGTCTACACCCATAGTGTACGTCTCTACAATAAACTCTGCTACTATTATTTGGTGTTTCCGTTACAACTAAACGAACATCTTCACTGAGCCAACGAAGGGGATTTGTTCACCGGTTTTAACCGAAAACCGGTTTTTTTACTTCAGAATAACCGGTTTTATCGGTTGTTTTGTTTTTATGTCCCGGTTATAACCGGTTTTTTATTTTTAAAGTAAAAACCGGTTATTAGGTGTTTACGATGATTAGGATTAGGTTAGGTATTATTTTGGATCCCAATCATAATTATTATTCTTAAGTAATTATTCCAAACAAAACCATAATTAAAATTTTATTTTATTTTATAAATACAAAAGCAAACTGTAAGTGCAAACTTGTAAATTATTGGATTAAAAAAACCGAAATCCGGTTTTTGGAAAAACCGTTTTTTTTTGGCCGGTTATAACCGCCAGGTTAAACCATAAGCAAAAAAAACCGGTATAACCGAAAACCATGGAGTGAAACAAAGTCTAATAGTTATCACACTAATATCTATTTTCTGTTTCTCTTTGCCTGAAAATGCTGACTTTAAAAAATCTATAGCTATTTGAAATGAAGAGTTATAGAAGGATGTTTACAATAGCGTGGACACAAAAGAAAACGAACACGGAAGAATTGCAAGAAATAAGCAAATAGTACGATAAGATAAACACAATAAAAAAAATAAGGTTACTATATCTGGGACACGTAATGAGGGGACAGCGATATTAAATGGTAAGAAGAATAGAAATAAAAGATAAATAGATTAAAAGAATAGGAAGAAGGAGAGTGTTACTACTGAATCATTTAAGTTACTAGTTTAAGCGCAGTTAGATAGAATTCGTTAGAGCAGCGGTAGATACAGTAAAGATAGTGATAATGATATCTAACCACCGATTGGCAGACGACAGTGAAAGAAGAAGAACTTATTTAAGTAAATTAGTACTTATAGTTCTTTAAATCTATGTTCTAAAAAAATTAAATGTGTGTCTAAAAGTTAGATTATATTTATATTTGTTTTGAATTTCTTCTGTGAAGTGACTAACCATTTAAAAGAAGAAAATCTTTTCTATGGTCTATCTTAATAATCAATTTTTTCTAAGGCTTTTTAAGCATTGATTCTCTTCTGAACTATCTAGTTAAGTAACATTATATTGGCGTGGTGTCTTTTACAAAACGAAATGTTACATAAAATGCGACATGCACTCTAACAAACTAGCGAAAAATGTTTTTCTGTTATAACGTTTCCAGAGTTACACAATAGATGAATTTTCGTTGGGCGAAGTTTATTAAAAAAAAGGTTAACCACTGTTTACACAAAATTTCTTCAAAATTATGGGGATCTTTAATAATGTATCTTTAAATACACTCTTCCTTTATAACTCGTTGCGAGCCTCCATCTATAGGGTCTATTACAAACTTTCTGCAGGTGACGTAAATCTAGCATGTTGCAATTTTTAGGTTAGTGAACTAACTGATCACATGTAAACAGTGTTTACTGAAAAGTTTTTAGAGATTTTATGCTGATACCTGTATACATTGGTAAAGGTAAGTCTTCTGAGATATAATATTAAGTTGTTTGTGCCATATATTCTATAATTTTTGAATGAAGTCTCATTTAAAACTATGCATATTTAGAGACACATTGCCGGGTTCTCAGTTATAACCAATGGATTTTACTGGTATCTTAAACGATACATTGCCTAACAATGTGGTATAAATAAATGGATAAATTAACTTGTTATTTTTTGTCTTTAGATGGCAAGTTGCAAATCGAATAAGGAATTTATTCCACACGAACAATGAATAATATCGCAATGTTAGCACCAATAGACTCTGACGATTCCGATATTTCAGATACAGGGGATGTGGGGGGGGGGAGCTTTGTAACTGGCTAACTACATTCGAGGGTTGGAAATCTTTTGATTCCAAGCCTTACTTCAAAGGACTTGTGAATGGATGTATCTCCATAGGTTTGGTTCTTCAGTGACCGTTGAAGGATAAGGATTGTTAATGTGAGCAAATATAGCTCCAGAGAAGTAAAATCACTTTTAGTTTATCGAGTTATAATTAACTATTTTTAGAGTAAAGAAACCTCAACACGGCCGTACCTGACTGTACAATATCAAATAATTCTTTCTTTATCACACGTAAAGGAGAAAACCGTATTTATGAGAAAAAAATGCCCGATTTCGGCGTAGAGAAATATTTTATACGTGAATTGAGAGTGTTTTAAAATGCACATGCCTCAAGTGCAATGTTTGAGAACGAACTAATAAAATACTACTCGATGCGTAAAAGTGAAGATTACGCCTCTTGTATTTAGGTGTGAAAACTATTTAAGAGGCTGTGGCGCCAATGAGTCGGCTATCCCGAGCAAACTTGATGAAATGACTATTTTACTTATTCTACACTAAGAAAGGTATAGGGAATTCTATTTTTATTTTATATTTTAAAACGATATGTTCATTTCTGGAACAGGATGTTTTGGAAAAATGTGATAGTTTTTCACGATCTGTTTTCGATAATTGCAGAAAATACAAATCTGTATTCAACCCAAAGGATAGGTATATCCGTAGCCACTGATATTAAGAAACTAAAGTCTTTCGTTGGCATTGAGCTGTTGATGGGGATAGTCAGTATGCCTTCCTATTGCGATTTTTGATCTCATCCATTCCGTTGTGATGCCCCTAAAACGTTATCAGAGTCTCAGAAGAAACATTCTTTGCAAGCAATGGAGATAATAATGGCACCGACAGGTACTTTAAATTCCGTCCATTGCTGGAATATGTACACCAAAACTGCTTAGCTATTCCAGAAGAGGAGCGTTTTTCGATAGATGAAATAATGTTTTATATAAGGGAACACGAGCATGAACTAGACGACAAGATATAAAAAACAAGCCGAAAAAATGAGGGTTTAAGTCGTATACGATTTTTTTTTATGATGGTGAATATACCTTTTTGAATCACACTTTTACAAATTACGAGGAACAGTAATTTGGAATAGCGCAGAAAGTTATAGTAGCCTTATGTAGAAGTATTCATGAGAAACTATGTGAGATTGTATATTTTGATAATTGGATAAGATCTTAGATAAAACATATCTAAGAAGTGAGTTAGACATATTCAGCCTAGGGACAGTTCAAAACAATAGCATGAAAAATTTTACTATGGTTTTTGACAAGGTATTACTTAAAGGAGGACGAGGTAGCTTCTAAAGTGCTAGTGACAACCAGTGGCGCACCCAAGGGGGGTGTTTGGGGGTTAACCCCCCTTCAGGCCACTATTCCGACACTGTTACTCACAAATTTTAAGAAATCAAAATGGAGGTAGCTTAAAAAAAATTCACTACCGAACCAAAACGCCCCCTCTCCACAGGAAAATTCTGGATGCGCTACTGGGGTGACAACTAAATGAAAATTAGTATTACCAAATGGGCATATAATAGATGTGTGAGTTTAGTATCATCATTTTCTGATACTACAATATATTATGTTCAAAGATACTTTAAGGAACAAGAGAAAAAATTAACGTACCATGTCCCCAGGTAGTTTTAGAGCAGGGATCCTCACTAGGATTTCTTTGAGAGCCTAATAGTTTGAATGAAATTTTCCTCAGGGCTGCAAGTACAGGTGGTGGTATGAAATAACTTAAAAACTATATGACTATAACATAAGTTTGTTACAAGTTACGTAAAAACAATATAATTATAAATTAAATGGACTGTTTTGCATGTAAAAAGTAGGAAAATGTCTTTTACTTGACTTCAGGAATGTCAAGACCTGAATTTGTTCATTCTTTGAAGTCGACGGACGAAATCTTTCACAGCTTTCTTAAATGGCATCTATGTTAGCAGGTTGGGAAGAAACTGAAATTCTCAAAATGTTTTCAACGTTCTCACTAGTTAGCCTAGATCTGTACTTGTTTTTTTTATGAAGTTCAGTTTACTGAATGTAGATTCACAGACATATGTAGATGCCAAAATACACAACATTTTCTGAGTACAGTCAATTAAGTTAGGAAATTTATCATTTTCAACTGCTTCCCAAAACTTATAGTGAGCTTTTTCCTTCTTTTTTTCTCTTAAATACTTTTGTAGCTCTGTATCATTCTGAAGATCAATTAACTCATTTTTTCAAATCCCTAGCTTCGTATTCAAAAATAGAAAGATGAGCTACATTTGCTGTTGTTATTGCCCATGGATTTTCCACCAAGCGAAATGGTTCTTGGAACTTCCTGAAGTGACACTTATCATTTTCGTTACAATGTTATTGTAGTCTCCTTGCAATTTGGTCAATGTTTCATTCATAATGCTCATTGTATCAGTGAGAAACACTACTTTAAGTCACCAACTAAAATTATGAATATAAGGAAACTCTTTATTCTTTGTAGCCAAAAACAGAGTAATCTCATGTGGAATGCTGAAGAAACGTTACAAAACTTTACCCCTATTCAGCCATCTCACTTCTGTGTGGTAAAGAATGTCCCCATATTGCGACATAAGTTCTATCAGTTTCAGATACTTTAGTTTGGGCTTATTTAATTTAAAAACATTGTTTTTAGTTGTTTGAGGCCCTTATCACAACCTAAAAATGGATTTATAGAAAACTGTTTAATAAATTAGGACCACTTTTGGTACAAGCGACCACATCTTTCAATGTGAGATAAAATAAAAATGCGATGACTAACTGGAAGGTTAAAGATTAGAGAAATATAATATTATGTCATGTTTATTGAAAATACTCGACATCATTAGCACGTGCAAATCCTACCCTGTCGCCTAATTTCCTATGAAATTAAAATGGAAAATGTTTTTAGGGTTTCTTTTTTTTTTCGGGCATGCGTATTTACGAAGTCCACACGGTTTTGAAACATCTTTACTGGCCGGCCAGTGCCACTGTGGTGGGGTTAAAGATGACTAATGCGAAATGGGGTACAATGCATGGCGCCGCTCTACAGTACCGTGATCTGATTAAATACATTTTATAGAAACATAATTATATTATAACTTGCAAATTTTGTTTTACTGCTACTACTTAAATATGCACGTGTTTACCCGAAAATATGCAAATATTTTACAAAATATGCATACAAATAAATAAAAAAATCGTAAAATACTAACAATTTTATTTAAAAAAAAAAGTGTACATAACTAAATATTTCCTACTATTCATTAAGATTTACATTTATTTTAAGTAACTACATCATTTTTAAGTATGAATAAACTTATTTAGAATTATGGTAACAATAAATGACCAAGTGGTGTTCAAAATTTTCTAACAAAAACTTGTGGCTTCTGTCTGAGTACATATATTTATATATGGAAAAACTTCGTTCAACATCAACTGATGTAACGGGAGCATTTTTCAAACTAACCAAAACATTTGGTTCTAAATTAATTGTTTCCGAAATATTTCCAGCTAGAACACTGACTACTTCAGAAAGAATATGGTAACCTTTATTTTTTTCCATAGTAGCTTCAAATTTTTTTAAAATATCTTTTCCAATATTACCTCTAACGTTCCGACAACATGACGCAAATTCTTTTATTAATGCTGTACTTTCGAACAATAACAGTTTTGGTGATTCTAACTGAGTAATTGTTTTTTGAACAAAACTAAAATTTGATTTTATAAACGAAAGTTCTTGTTGAAGCAAGTTACTCTGAAAAGTTTGTTTAGAATCCGGGAACTTTCATCTGTTAACGTATCAATTATGTTCTTTATTTTAACAAAATGATCTGCATAAAAATTAGCTGCTTGTAACCATGTTCCCCATCGCGTTAAAATAGGTTGTGGTGGAAGAGGAATGTTAGGTAGCATTTCTTTATAAAGTTGAATTCTTATAGGAGATTTAAGAAATACTTTTTTGACACTGGATATCATGGTATTTACAAGAGGAAACTTTTTCCGTATTTCCTATGCAACTCTGTTTAATCCATGCGCTACACAAGTAACATGTATTAAATCTGGGAAAAATATTTTTAAATTTTGTCCTGCTTTCACCATATAAGGCCATATTGCTGGCATGAAATAAGATGAGATTTTGGTAAGGTATCTTCTTTAAGAACACCAATCAATAAATGAGCAATATACTTTCCTGAGGAATCAGTGGTTTCGTCTACAGATATGTAAAAATAATTATCTGCAATTTCTTCCTTAATATTAATTAACACCGACGAGTATAGCCCGTTCACATTATTTCTTCTTAGAGACCGATCACTTGGAACATTAAGTTTGCAATATTTTTTTAGAAACGAACTAAAATTGACATTTGCTAATTTTGAAAGCGGTATGTTTGCAGACACTAATGCGCGACACAAGTCTTCATTAAAAGTTTCTTGCTCATCTAATTTTTTTGAAGTAGATTGGAAACATTTAGCCATTGAAGTTTGATGTTTTCCTCCTATTTTTCCTTTTTTTGCAATGTGTGAAGCAGTTCTCACATGTTGGTCTATCTGAAATTTCTTCTCAAATGCTATCTATAAATAAAAATAAAAACCTTTATTTTAACCCAACCTTTAAAATATAAAAATATACAAGGTGTTTTTAGTTAATCAAATAACTGGTTTGGAAAAAAAACACTCGCTAAGTGTTTTAAATGCAGTATTAATCCACAAATTAGTTTTTGTTACTAACCATTAGTACATAATATAATTTATTTTAAAATTCAACAAAAGTTTTTTGTTGTTAATTCAATTACAATAAAAATAATTGTGTTTTAGAATAGCTGACTTCATAAAAAAAAGTAAAGGTGAAAAATTTTTCTAAATACACACCATGGACAATTTTTTCTCACTAAAGGAAGCTATTTTTCATTTAAAAACAACCTACCAGTACTAAATTTCAAGTAAATACGTTTATTGGTTTTAAAGTTATTGTTGTTATTAACTAAAAGAATTTAATTTTTTTTAATTTTAACACCCTGTATCTCGAAAAGTAAATAAGTTTGACCCCTCATTAACTATATCGTTTTGTTCAATTTTTCGAGAAGTATCTACAGTCAAACGTTGTAAATGTCATTTGGAAACACCCTGTATGTATGAAATATTAGATATTTATTAGAAAATATTAGATACTTACAATTTTGCCACAGACTGAACAGTAGATTTTTCCCATATCCATAGACAGCTCTTTATAAGGTTTAATCCAAGTTGAAGCACTGGTTGTTTTAGGCATTATAAAATCACAATCTTCCTTTTTGTTACGCAGAACGAGTGTTTACGCTTTGAATATCAAAACAAAAATGATTTACAAATCTGAGCATCAAATTAGAAATGTTTAGGTACCTAATTCAATAAACTGGGAGATTTTGGAAAATCCCTAAATTAGGAACAAAACTATTAGCCGTTTACCTGCTGTTAAGATACAATAAATTGTAGATAGATTTGGGGATTAGATCATAAAATGCAAATGAGCGAACCCTTAGCGATTATCCAATAACTGAATGCCTCAGTGACCGAGACTTTCTAAGAATGTTGAGGGCTACTTAAATTGATCTTTTTTGAAATTGTAAATGTTTTGTACCTGTAGAGATTACGTACTTAGATCATTTCTTGATTAAAATGACTACAAAATTTTATACAAGAATTGAAATAAATTGGTATGTTTAAAAATTTTCAAATACAGTATAAAAATCTGAACTTTTATGCACTTTATGCAAACTTTTATACAAATATGCCAAAATATGAAATATTTGCATAAAATATGCACAATATGCAAAATATGCAATATGCATATTTGCCGAAGTCTAATAATAAGCATACTATGGGAGGCGTAGACCTTGCTGACATGTCTTTATATCGAACTGGCCTAAAATCATATCGATAAAAAAGTGAAAAGAATAGTGTATTCTTCATTTCTGATATTTTATGCATTTTTTTTTTCGGATAATCACTTAATTTTTATTACAAAATACTTAAAACAGTGCGTTTCGTTTGTGTGCACGTAATTATCATAATAAAAGTTTAAGTTTTTATTGTGGGTGAGTGTTAATCAGTAAGCGTATTATTTTGAATATACTTTGTGAATACACGTTAAAAAATAAGTTTTGTTAACATTAATTGAGCTTTCTGGTCGATTGTTGCGTTTAGTCGGTATTCCAGTGCGCCCACCTCGTCATATCCGAAGCTATAACCCCTTTTCTAGTTTAAAAACTCGTAATAGAATTTAATCGTACTCCCCCACGCGTATACCTACACAATTTCATCAATAATCCTACGAGTATATAACTTTTCGAATTTTTGTTAATTGAAACATTCAACATTTTTCCACAAATTCTACTTACAATTACCTAAACTCTGCTTTGAAGAATGCCGGGAAATATTTTCGGACGTGTTTTCCTCAATTTGTACAGCTCACGAAACAGCTATTAACTTGAGTTACTCATATTTTCGGTATTTTTGTGGTGAGTGAGAAAATTAACGAAGAAAATTTGCGTATGCAAAACACAGAACTTGTTGGGGTTGCTGTCGGTTTCAGCGCCCTTGTACTGTATTTGTAGTAATTTAGCCGTATATTGTGGTTTAATTAAAAATGACAGCTCACGATTCTGACTATAATATATATATTTTTTTATTTCCAGAGCTAAAGCATCCGAGTTAATACTTTTGGCTGAAATTAATTGTATTTGTACTAATATGGAATCATAATTATATAAAATTATTCATTTTTTTATATTATTATTATCAATAATATTATACATAAGCAAGAGCAGGGGGACAAATCGCTATTATACCCAAAAACAAAGAAATTTCATTAGTAATCTACTAGGAAATTACAAAATGACAAAAAAAATAACGAAATTACAATTTTTGGTTTAAAAGAAAAACTATATTTTAACTATATACAAACGGTCAAGTCTATTTTTGAACGAGTTGGTAGAGGGAGCAGTAACAATGTTATCATCAAGGTTATTCCAGCACTCAAAAACTCTAGTTGGTAGAAAGTTCTGTCTTGACCTTGTAGAAAAGTTTTGTCTTTAATTTAAACTGATGATCTACCAGGCGTCCATCTTGATTTATGGTAAACATTTAATCGAGATTCTCAAAATTGAATTTTATTATTTTAAATGTTGTAATTAAGTATCCACGTTGTCGGCGAAGTTCAAAAGAAGTTAGGTTAGCCATACTAAGTATTTCTGCATAAGAAGATCTTCTCGGTCCCAAAGGAATTCGGGTGAATTCCTTTGAGACCGAGAAACAAACAGAAACATCATAAATTGTACTTAAAATAAAATATGAAAACGTCTTTTTTCTACCTATATCTTTGATACATGTAAATCTAAACTATATCAATGTACTGAGTCTAGTACGTTCATAAAAATAACATGTATTTTTACTTAATAATAGGCGGTAGCTGGTTTGTCTTTTCTTCGTTCACAAATTGGTGAGAGCACGAAATATGCCTCAAACTCATAAAACGGTCGTAAATCATAAGCGTTCCTAAGGTGTTTATTCATTAAATAATAATATAATGTTTTAATACTGTTATATATAATATTGATAATATTTTAATACTAATATATTTAGCAAAAAAACAATTAAAACTTTCACCACTAATGTTGGTTATTATATTATATTAATAAAAATAAGAATTTAACCATTAACGATTTTGTAAATAAGATTACCTTATCTCTTTGGATATTTCAATACTAATCCTCGCGTTTAATCACTTTACTAGAAAACCTGGAATTCATATCCGAAGGTACTATTCGTTGCAAGATAATTAAGATGGAATTCCCCAGATTTTTAATATAATTATATTCGAAACTTAACTTGAAAGGGTGAAGTTATTACGAACGAAAACAATTTTTTTGTTTAGTACGTTTTTGATCGCATGTAATTTAGGGCTCGTCGGTGTTTCCGCGTCTACGGCAGTAATTAGCGTCTAGAATATTTCTTTTGCGAATTATATGCAGTGCGTCAATGATTTTTTATTCCATATACCTACGAACATATACGTACCTTTCGCTCGTGCTCGTTTTGTTGGATTGTTTGTGATGGCTTCATCATCAAGTTTTACACCGGTACTGTTGCGTACAGTCAGTAAGTCTGTCTATTCACCAAGAGAGAAGACTATTGTCCTGAATGTTCACGATGCTCTGGTTTCTCAGAATCCCACAAACACTGTTCGCAACATAGTCGAAAGTTGTGCCAACATGACTGGCGTAGGAGAGTCAACTTTATATAGGTTCCTATCAGAAAGAAAAAAACCGGGTATAGCTAACCTAAACACAAACGAACACTTAAAGAGTCGGGAAAAAGCCTATTGAAATTGATGAATTTGCCAAAAATGGTATTCGAAGGAAAATTCATGGATTTTTTTTCAAAAAAGAAATACCAAACCTAAACAAAATTTTACAAGAATTTAGAGACGACCCGGATTTGCCTCATATCGGACGAACTAAATTGTGGCAAGTTTTAAAAGAATTAAATTTCCGGTGGGAGAAATCAGACCGAAAATCACTTTTGATTGACCGGGAGGAGAAGATGATGTTGGAGAAGAAATTATCTAAGATTCATACGAAAATTCCGGGCTGAAGAAAGGCCCATCTTCTACCAGGATAAAACGTGGGTAAACTCAGGTCATACTCTAAAAAAAATTTGGTCAGATAAAAATATATTAAGCTCCAGGCAAGCCTTTATGGAAGGTTGGTCTACTGGTATCTCCCCACCATCTGGTAAAGGCAGTAGATTAATAATTTCTCACATTGGCAGTGAAAAAGGATTTGTTAAGCATGGTTTGTTGGAATTTCATTCCAAAGACACAAAAGACTATCACGAGGAGATGACAGCTGATGTTTTCGAAGAGTATTTTGAGCAAATGATTGAACACATACCACCAAATTCAATTATAGTATTAGATAATGCACCTTATCATTCACGACTAGTAGAAAGACTTCTAACGAATGCGTGGAAGAAACAGGATATTCTTGACTGGCTGCGGAATAAGTATCTGCCTTACGAAGATGGAATGGTAAAAGCAGAACTTTTAAAAATTGCCAGGCAACACAAATCTAAGTTCAAGAAATACGTAGTTGACAAAATGGCGGAAAGGCGAAACATCACAGTCTTTAGACTTTCACTCTACCACTGCGAAATAAATCCAATTGAACTCATTTGAGCACAAATGAAAAGTTATGTGGCTAGAAAAAATACGTCATATAAAATACAAGTTGTACGTGAATTGTTATACGAGTCTTTATAACATATTACAAAACAAAACTGGAAAGATGCAGTAAGACATGTAATAGAAGAAGAACCAAAAATGTGGGATCTTGATAACATAATTGATGCGACCGTAGAGATTATTAACCTAATTATTAACCCTCAAGACGACTCGGATTCCGAAGTTGATCCTATTTATTTTGAATTTGAATAGTTTTCTAATCGTAATTATATAAGGTAAGTAATAGTAGTTGTAATCGTAAGGTATTAAAGGGGAAAGGCGCAAAATGTCGCCTGTCAAAATGTTCAATGTGTTTTAAATGTATCCATTTTTTTTCAAATCCTGAGAAAACTAAAAAGCATTTTTGAAAAATTTAAAAACAGAATGAAATATTTTTTAGAATAAATAAAAAGTTTCTTTTGCATGCAATATTTTCAATTAAAAATTATACTATATTTTCTCTTTTATTTTCACCCCTGTTACATAACATATTAAAATAAACACTGTAGAAGTTTTCAGGGACTTTCTGCCCTGAGTAATAGTGTAATCTTTCATTCTGCGTTTAAATTTTTCAAAAATATTTATTAGTTTTCTCCGGATTCGAAAATAATGGATACATTTAAAACACATTGGAAATTTTGCCAGGCGACATTTGGCGCCTTTTTCCTTAATTAAATAAATGTATCTTTTACAAATGGCAAGAAACAATTTACATAAGTACAATTTAAAAAATATATTTATTTAGTTCAAATAAATGTTTCAATCATATACTCTACGACACTGGTCGTTCATCTCTAACCATTCAAAATACCCCCGTAATAGGATTATAAGGTATTGTATTCCTCCAGATATAAGGTGGGTTAGTCGAAAACGTCTTAAACCGTCAGTTTTAGGTTGGTTTTTACTATTATATCGTATTACCTATCCTCTCTGTATTTCAGTTTTCTAATTAGGGTTAAACTTGTAGTGAGCTATCAACAAATTGTGAACCGGGTATAGTTCCATGCTTGGAAGAGAATGATGTTAGATCAAAAGTATGTGTTTTATCTACAATAAGATATATAACAACAAGATATATAAGATATTAACAAGTATTTTATAATATCAGTATGTCTTAAAACCTTGGAATCATATGGAAAACTTTTTTATTCAGTTTAGGGAAAAATGTATTATTGATAAAAACTTGCATGTCCTAAAATTCAAAATGAAAGAATCAGATGTCAAATATTATGAGTCGTATACCAAGTTTGTTAAAAAATATTAATTCTTCTCAAGAGTAATATACCTTCATTTTTATAGCACTTTAATATAAATATGAACGTGGTTTTTAATTGTTCCCGACTTTTAATAATAAAATGTTTCGATATTGTCAATAATGAAAGTACTTCTTGAGAACAAGAAATAATAAATATTTTTTTTTCCTAAAATTTTAATTTTACAATCTTAGTTTGAGAAGAATTAACATTCAAATATACTTATTTACTTTTATTTTGAAATATAATCTAATTAGTGATGTTTTAAACTTTCTAATCCTGTCCGTTTATCAACTTTTACCTATTGTTCCTAGGCAGATGGCCCTCAACTATTTATATGCTGGAAATTCCCTGTCATTTTATCAAGCTATGTACTTACATTATTCATTTTTAACGTTGGTAATTTGTGGTATTTTGTCAAAGTCAAAATCGATTGCATTTGGTACTCACCACTACTTGCTTTTAAAACCTCGATGACGTAATTCCAGAAAGTGCTCAGAAAATTTTTAAATGTAAAAAGTATGCGATCGAACAGTAGATCATTTTGATTTTAGTTCACCTCTATACAATTTCTTATCATGCACAGAATATAATTGACTTCTATATTGCTATTTCTAGATAAATTGTAAATTTTTTGTAGTACAATGTTACTGTCAGAACAAAATTTATGTCCTCTTCTTCTTGTCGGAGTTCCTTCTCCTATCGAAGGTTGGCCATCACCACAGCTATCCGTACTTTACTGGCGGCTGCTCTGAAAAGATCTATTGAGCTGCAACTATACCACTCTCTTACGTGTCTCAGCCAGGAAATTCTTCTTCTACCTATGGATCTTTTACCCCAAAATTTACCTATTATGAGCTTAATATCTCATATTTCGCGTAATGTGACCTAAATATTAAAGCTTTCTTGTGTTGATGTTCTTTATCACCTCGCAATCCTTTTGTAACATTGTAACCTTCTTAACACTTTTGCATTTGTAACTCGTTAGATCTCGTTACATCTTGAATGGACTAAATCTGGAAATAAATCTTGAAAAATTTTAGTTTGAATAAATTGTGGAAATTAATTTGTTTGAAAATTTCCCCAAAAGTAATTTACATGAGATGTAATTTATCACTGCTAATTTTATTATGTATTTTATATTTGGTTATTTTTTTTTGTAGTGTATTGATAAATAAATAATTTTTAGAAAACCTCTACTGTTTTCATTAATCAATTTTTCATCAATGCTGAATGCCATCCCTATATTGTCGTCTATTGCACTAGCACTAGACAATGGCCGGAGCAGGCAACTCAAATTTATTTTTCAATCTTGGCAAAGATTTCAATTAATGTCGCCACCATACAGTCTGGTAGTACTTGGGCGTAAGAGGAAAAGAGATGTAAGTGGGCGGAGATTAACACTGAATTAGTTTTTAACTTAGATTGAGGTAGTGGGTGGTTTATAATCAATGGCTAAAGTCACAAAAAATATTTATTGAAATTTGTATTATCTACATCATTATATTCATTTATTCTTTGATTTATCATCATTCTTTATTATACTATTTTTACATTTAAAACTATAATTTATTTAATGTTTCTTTAAATTTTTTAGAGAAAAACTGTGTCGTCTATCTGATAATTGTGTACATGCTAAAAAGCTTTTCTTTACTTCATATTTATGAAGTTAAAGGAGCAAACTTAAAATTTTCTACCTGTAAAATTAAATTATCTTCACAATTTCCCATCTTAATAATATTATTTATTTGAATTATTTCTTGATATCCCTCATTTTTCTTTAACACTGCGCAGAATTTTATACACTTTGTTGGTTTCCCCAGGTGTTTAATTTTTTCATTTATTGAATCGATAATTTCAATACTTTCGTCTAATAGTCTAATTGAAATGTTTCGCTTTTCTAATCTAGTAATTGATTCAGCAATATTTACAAAATTGGATTGGATATGTGCCAAATTACTTTTTAACATTTTACTTATACTTACACAAAATTCATTCAAATTCTAGCTTTTTAATGCACATAGCTATAATACTCTAAATTAGTTTAATTACCAAATATAAATATAACATTTAAAATATATTTTATTCTAAATTAATTTTAATCAATCTTTTAATTTAGTTCAAGTATGGAGTTATACACACTCAAAACGGCACACTAGACACGGCAATAATGGCCCACTAGATAAATCACATAAAATTGCACATTTCAAGAATTATTTTGACACATATGAAAAACAGGTTAACCGAAGCCGAAGTGACGCCATTTATAGGACGTGTTGGTTTCGTTAAAAGGGTCGATTACATAACGGAATATTTCGTGATTATAACTAAACAAAAACATGAATATTTTATTTATAAAGTATTTTTATTCTTCTTTGGTAGTGTCGGGCATGTGTAATTTGAACAACTGTGTGATGATTGAACAAAAAATATAAAAGTGTAAAATAAATTTAACAAACCGTGAGAGTGCTAACCCGTTACTATGTATAACTCAACAGATATAGCTGCAATGTTCAAGGTCACTTCATCGATAAAGGGAGGAGCCAAAACTCAGTTATATGTAAGCGGCCGAAGCGTAAACATCCATATATTTAGCATTGAACATAAATTCTACTGCGTTTGTTACGTTGTCGGATAACTTCGATAACATCGGACTCTGAGTGCACAAGATCATGAAATTATATGCTCGGTTTTATTATGATTAATAACTTAGCAAATAACATATTTTATCAATTACTTTAAACATTTTAACTTTGATATTAGTGCTCTGATAATAAATATAATTATAAACTCATTACAGTAATTATGGAGTATTAATATTACAGTTCAATACATCTAAAATAATATTCGATTAGGCAACACCGCATTAACCAACGTCTGTCGTGTTTGGTCGTGTCAAATCGTCACCGTTGCAGTTAAATCTGTTTAGCTGTACTTACTACCTGATAAAATCACCACAAAAACCTGTTGGAATATCTTCAGTTTCCAGTTATATTGCTGTTATGTATGCAGTCGTTTGGGATATAAGGTGCAGGTGACAAACATAGCTTTTTGTCTATAAAAAGTTTATTATACATTCTAAAGAAAAATGATTTGAATAAAAGTTGTAGATCATAAAAAGTTCTTTATTTTGAGAGTTTTGAGAACAAAATACGTATATAAACGATTGACCGAGATAACTATAAAAAATCTTATTTTTTTAGTAACTTATAAATGTTACTAACTTGGTTTTTGAATAAACACATGTAATATGACTACTTAAAATTGTGGCAGTTAATTAATTATTAAAGTATCTCAAATTTCAAATAGATCGACAAAATATTTTATAAGTTATTAAATTTTATTATCTCGGAGAAAGATTACTTAAACAACCGTGCTTACCTAAACAGTCATTTTAGAGGTATTTTATAAATCGCAATCAATTCTTAAAGGTCTCCAACTACTCAAAGCAAGCAAAAAATATTTCAAATTAACAAAGTAAAATATTAGATTCCTTTTCTGGACCACCATTCTACCTATTTCATTACATTTATATTAAAAACAATAGGTTTCTTTTTATTACAGTTGCAAGTAATATTTATTGTAAATATCAAAGAAGCCGCCACGTATTTCGGCAGCCGTCTTCAGTATTTACTAACGATGTAATAATATACTCCATCGTTGGTCTTTACATTACACAACGTCACGGGCGCCTCCTTGGTTTATATTTCCAAGTGCTGATTACTTACATGCCAATCTACAAATAATTTGTTTTGTTTTGTGTTACCGAAATCCGGGTATTTTGCTTAGTTTATTAGCTTGGTCATCTGTACCAAAAGTAACGAGTATTTCTAACAATGAGGAATCGGTACTTTAGGTATTGGACAATTAATTCCCGTTACTTTGTAACGAGTAGGTACTTTTTTACATCACTAATAAACAGTATCCTCGAATATTCCACTCATAAGTTTTTAGAATGCTGTATTTCCTGGCAGTATCAAAGGCATTTTCTAAGTCAAAAAACATCGCAGTACATTTTCTATTAGTTGCAAACGATTCCATAATATCGCTTTTAAGTTCCAGAATGATATCAGCCGTTGATTCAGTTTGTATAAATCCAATTTGTTCAGTAATCAGTAATCAGTTTTTTTTTCCAATGTCCACACTACTGTTAACGATTTTTCGATAAGTTTGCACATTGGATTTATTGTCTTTTAAAAGAAGTAGGACGTAGGAATTAGTCCATATCAAAGTAAATGATATATTTTTTTATTAAGTAAACTGCGTCAACCATAAATGGTTTTTGGCGGGGAAAAGTTGTACATAAAATCAGATGTTTGCTTACAACAACTAATTACTTACAAAAAATTTAAGTAAAAATCCTTTATAAAAGATATATAAATTAAAAACCCAAACGGGCTATGTCAAGAAAAAAAAAAGGTTTTCGGAAACCTTGTTCCATCATCAGTGTCTAGGTGTACATGTTTTGAGCCACTTAATATCAGGGTAAAAACCCGTTAAAATTTATCTACAATTTGGTTTACATTATTTGGTATTATATTTTAAGATGTTAGAGTTACCAGTGGATATGATAACATGGCGACATATGACTCCACATGAAGTTGCTAGTCCTGAGAGGAAGTGCCTACGAGAACTTGATGATAGCAAATGAGTTGATAGCAACCGTGAACGTCTTCTAAGAATGCTAGTAATTGGGTGTAATTTAGTACATATGGTGGTGATGCATCCTGGATAAATTGTTTGACTGGTTGTAATAACGACTCAATATTAGTAGTTTCTGAAGTGGATTTATCTAATTTGATAATTTTTTTTTCTTTTTAATTTGCACTGCTTTTGGTTTACTGAATTCTGTTGGTATAGTTTCTGTAGGAGTGGAGCAAGTTGGGGATGACACTTCCGAGTAAGATCGTTTAATTTTATTATCGGTATCAGTGCTGACTTGAACATCCATTTCTTCTCGAGATTCGTCATTTACATGTGTAATTTGATTTTGTTCGGAGCTAGTGGATGGTATTTGTGGAAGAAAATTTTCGTCCGTTTGGGGCTTTTGAGTATTTTGTGGATAAGAGGGATTTGAGGTACAGTCAGTCCGAGGAAACGTGACCAGCTTGGTGGCATTTGTAACAAGTTAGTTTATCGGAAAGAAAAATTCGGTACGAAATATTTTCAAAATCAATTAGGACGGAGTAGGGTACAGTAAAATTGTCTGTAGGTGCAAAGTAAACTTGTCTTCGAAAACTAAGTATATGGCTGTATTGCGGGTCATGTATTCCAGCTCTAAGGAACGAAATCGGAGACATTAATTTAAAACCAAGATTGATTAAAGATTGTTCGATTATGTCATGGGTCATACGTTGGATAAAACTAATCTATTAGCGGGTGTAATTAGATTACATGCTTTGATTGTATGTTCTCCAATTTTAATTTCACCATGCTGACTTAGAAAATCATCTACGACTTGTATGCTTGAAAGGTAGATGCATATTCTTCCGTTTGACATTTTGGATGAAAACAGTACATTTTTTGGATGGACCACACCTACTGCTGTGGTGTACTCTTTTGTTCTTATTTCATCTACTGCCGGTAAAATTATGGCCTGGTTTTTTGTTGGGAATTTTGTTAATGGTTGTTGCTTAGTGATGGTAGAATAAGTAATGTGTTGCTGATCGGGATTAATTGATGGACCCCTGTAGTCAGAAGTACCATCTGTCATTCTGTCAAATCTTTTTTTAAATTTAAATTGAACTTTCATTTCAATAATTTTAATTTGGGTAGGTCCGACTCTGTTTATTTATAAGTAAATAGTCGATCTAGCAATTAGCAAGATAATGCCAAGAGTTGAAACTAGTTTTTTAAATAATTAATAAATACGAAATATAAATAATGTTCTTCGTATGTATATAAAAACAATGTTTGTAATCAAACTACTGCCAATTTGGAAACTGTACTTACAGCTATTAACAGACCACTGTACACTGCTTCTATATATTATTTCGGTTTATTATTTAAATTTACACTGTTTCTTCTCAAAAACTAAAAGTTGTGGAGCTCAAATCATTTCGACTTGTTTACCTGAATTTTCTCGACTATCTAAATATTTGTTTTAGAAGATGTTTTAGAAATATGG
This sequence comes from Diabrotica undecimpunctata, assembly GCF_040954645.1. Taxonomy (NCBI): domain Eukaryota; kingdom Metazoa; phylum Arthropoda; class Insecta; order Coleoptera; family Chrysomelidae; genus Diabrotica; species Diabrotica undecimpunctata. Next base: position 60,132,011 of record NC_092812.1, read on the forward strand.
TTGGGATCAATCTAGTTGTTGGTTTAAAATTTCCCAAATTTTAGCAAAATACAATATCTATTATGTTTCACTTTATCTGGTGTTGTTATAAAATTTCAATATCTCTTTCGTTTCTTTTACTTTGAGGAAACTTAAGATGTTATAAAACCCTAAATTAAAATTTATCAAGAAATTTTGTTATAATTTTACAAATTAACACCCCGAGGAAACGTTTTAAAACTCAGACATAAGCCGGTCATTAAGATATTCTTTTACTCAAAACAAATCTCAGCAATCCGTAAAGTGAACCAATTTAAATTGTGTTGATATAAAATAAAATAGGTAATCTGAGTAGCGTACGCCAAATTCGTCTGATAACCCTCGTCAAATGATTAAATTAACAGGAAAAAATAATAGACGCTAAAAAAGCAGACAGTTATTTCGGGTTTATTTTAAAATTAAAAAGATATTCCCCTTGGGTATATGGTATACCTAAATGTCATTGATTTGGTGCAGAAAATAAAACCGTGGAGAAAAAGTAACTGGTAGTGATTAATTTTTAAATTTTTAGAAGGTTATTGGATTTGTACAAATGATAAAAACGTTATGGATTTAATGTGTTTTCTTTGTAATCAGTTTTAAATTATACACTAAAATAAACTTCTCGCGCATTTCTATTACTGGAGAATTGTATCTATTTATTTTTAATTATAGCATTATTTTTTAATTCGTAGTAAATTACAAGTAGTCTATTATAAAATATGCAGTTTGGTTAATATTCATTTAACGTGTAACTTACAGCATTCTATAATTCTTTTTACTTAATAATTTAAGAATGGAAATTTTCATTCTTCTTCTTCTCAAAGTGCCCTCTCCTCAATGGAGGTTGGCTACTACAATTTTAAACTCTTCTCTATCTTCAGCTGTTCTTATTAGCTGTTTAAAATTTAGCTCTGTCCATTGTCGGATGTTTCTGAGCCACGATAGTCTTTTCCTTCCTAGTCCTCTCTTTCCCTCGATTTTTCCTTTCACTATAAGTTGGGCATATTGGTACTTATTATTTCTCAGTATGTGGCCTAGGTATGATGTTTCTCTTACTTTTACTGTGTTAAAAAGTTCTCTTTCCTTGCCTATTCTATGCAGCACTTCTTCGTTTGAGGTATGCGATGTCTATGAAATTTTGAGTATTCTCCGGTAGATCCACATTTCAAAGGCCTCCAATTTATTTACGGTTGATGTTTTAAGGATCCACGTTTCAACTGCATATAGAAGAGTCGACCAGACGTAGCATTTTGATAAACGTAGTCGAATTTCGAGTTTTATTCGAGGTCTTGTCGATGAGTCGTTGTAGACCTAAGTCGTAATCTGCAATTAACACTGTATCATCGGCGTCTCTGATACTGTTGATATTTACGCCATTCACATTGACTCCATCCTTGGAATCCTCCAATGCTTCTTTAAATAGAAACTCGGAGTAAAGATTAAACAGCAGAGGCGACAGAACACATCCTTATCTAACTCCCCTCCTAATTTCTACTTCTGCGGATGTGGAACCTTCAATCCTAACTCTGGCGTTTTGGTTCCAGTACAAGTTTTTTAAGAATTTGATGTCTTTTCCATCTAAACCGACTTCTTGCAAACGTTCTAATAGTAGGTCGTGTCTTACTCTATCAATGCTTTTTCGAAGTCTATAAAGCATATAAATATATCTTTCTGTTGGTCGTAGCATTTTTGGGCGAGAACTAGTAAACTGAACAGGGCTTCTCTCGTTCCCATGCCGGCTCTGAATCCAAACTGATCGTCTCCGATGATTGTTTCGCACTTTCTATAGATACGATTATGTACGATTTTTAGTAGGACTTTTACTGCATGACTGATAAGGCTTATCAGACCGAACTCATTGCAGTGTTGTGGGTTTGGCTTTTTTGGTAGTGGGATGAATATTGACTCCAGCCAATCTTGAGGTATTTTACCTGTATCATAAATGCGATTGAATAAAAGTTTAATTTTCATTAAATTGTTTTTATTATACAAATATGTTTAATAATCTGTGTTTCCTCCAGCATCATTAATTACAGCTTAGCACCATGTTGGAATGCTTAAAATAAAATTATCAATTTCGTCTTGAGCAAGATCCATTCCTTTGTAAAAAGATCTTGAAGACCTTGTCTAGTATGAACATTATGCAGATGAGGACCGATTCGTCTCTAAAGCATATTCTATATATACTCGATGGGATTAAGGTCTGTAGATTGTGCTGGCCACGGTAAAAGTGTAATATCTTCATTATTAAACCAATTTTTTACTGTTGCTGCAGTACCTATATGGCCTTGCATTGCCCTGCAAGTAACGCAAATCAGGACTTGCAGTAATGGCAAATAGAAGATACGATCAATATATTTATGTTGATTTAAAGTGCCTTCCACAAAAACGGGAACAGTTCGATGATGAAAAATTATTTTAACCCCTATCATAACTTATTGACCACTATATGGACGAGTACTCTGTAGGTGTTTGAGTTTTTGTAGTCGACCAGGTCTTCTATAAACTCTCACTCTTCTTTAACCCTTTAACACGCAACTGTTTTGGCGAAACAAAAGGAAGGTTAAATATGGTTTTGGTTGAAATAAATTAAGTAGATGTACTGAAGGTCATTTTGAAGTACGTCTATATGTCTATCTGTCAAAAAACAGTCAATAAACCGTATTACCAGTGTTTGAACTGGTGATAGAAAACACCAAACTTCAAGACTACCTTCTCCCACTTGGAAATATAATTCAACCGAAAAATATAATCTCCTCTTCTAGACTATCTAATAATCGCATATGTATGTATTTATCCAATAAACAAATAGTGAATGATTTTATGAATGATCATGGTCAAATCAAATAGAAATACAAGGTGAAATTGTCAGAACAAGAAGGTTAGTTACACCAGCGGAACGACTTGTGCTCTCCGGCGTATGCCCTTTAATACCGCACGACTTGCTAATCAATGGGTTACAAAAAATCGGCAGAGTTCCTGTCTCCCCCATGACATTCCTCAAAATTAGTTCTTCTATGCCTGAGTACAATCACATCCTTAGTTTTCGAAGACAAATCTACATCAGTCCTCACAGTCTAACACTACCAGAGTCATTTACTCTTGTTTTTGACAACATGATATATAGAATATTCATTTCTTAAGACAGTTTAGTTTGCTTTAGATGCAAGAAGCCAGGTCACATTGCTTCACAGTGCTTCGAACCACTAACTCAATTAAACCTCAACCAAAACAATGAATCATCGATATCCAGCGCATCAAACATATCCTTGCAGGCACCCAATGACACCAACCGAACAAAGTAGATGCTTTAAATAAGGACAGTCACATAATTAATCAACCAAAACGTAATTTTGATGAAATTATTTCACCTGAAGCAGATCCATCTTCAAAAGAATGTAACATTTTTCCACCACCAAAAGTCCAAGCAAAATCTAAAAAAGCTAAAATTAGTTCAGCAAGTACTTCTGAATGCTCATTTTCTCTTTTACTTGACCCTGCTAAAAACTTCATAGAAAATCACCCTCTACCTTTCCCTCAACTTCAACTTTCCTCAACTTCCCCTAAACTTTGATCAACTTAACATGCTCCTAATGCATATCTGGTTTAACAGATCCTATAACCAAAATTCAAGAATATACCACAGACCTATCAGCTTTGTCCCATATGCTCAGTTAAGTTTACTCCCATTTAAAGGCAAGATCCATAAAACGTAAATTCACGTCCATAAGGAAAAAAAATCCATAATTATCTTGGCAGTGAGGCATCGGACGCGGAAAGTGACACATCTCAATAAGGCCAACATTAAAATTCAAGGAGTTAAGTGCGTGGAATCGGGAGTGGAATATCTCTAGTTCGAAACTCAGAACCATCAAAAGTGATATTTTTTCATGGAAGTCCACAGCCAGAAGTAGAAGATGCCAAACTATTATTACACGTATACGACTTGGACACTGTAGGTATACTCAAGCCTATTTCTTCTCAAATAGTGAACCTCCAAAATGCGAAATATGCAATACAGTAGACAGTATAAAGCACTTCTTGATAGACTGTCCTAAATATGTAAATCAAAGACAGTTTACAATTTGCCAAATAACCTGAAAGCACTCCTCAACAAAAGTTAGTTCCGGACAATTTATGAGGTTACTTAAAATCTATAAATATGTTACAAAAATTTAACTTAATTAATTGTTACTAATGTTTAATTGTTCACAAATTGTAATTAATTGTTACAATGATTGATTGTTACAAATGTTAAATTTAATATTATTACAAATGTTACAGGAATGTCCAACCTTTGGGTGGATGCGACTTTGTCTCTTTAAATAAAAAAAAAATTGGTCGACTTGGGCTACAAACAACCACCATGGCCATTCTCTATATTTGGTCCTGTGTGACTTCTTTTTGTTTCCAAACTTGAAAAAGGCACTATCCGGGCAGAAATTTAATTTGAAATAGAAGGTAATCGTCGCCACGTAAGCATATTTTGCAGATCTCCAGAAAATATATTTTTCAGACGGGTAAAAGAAGTTGGAGCGTCGGTGGGTCAAGTGTATGGAGTTAAAAGTAGACTATGTTGAGAAATAAATCGCCACTTCTTCAAAATTTGTATGTATAATAGTTCGAAAATACTATTTCTAATTGGCACACTACTAAATTTAAAGCTGTTTACTTTTATATTTATCATCATCATCATCCAGCCCCGTTTTCACATCCATTGTTGGATATAGGCCTCCTCCAAACGTCTCCAGTTCTCTCTATCTCTAGCTGCTGCAATCCAGTTTGTTTCTATTCTCCTTAGGTCGTCGGTCCATCGGGTGGGTGGTCTGCCTCGACTTCGCTTGTCGGCTCTTGGTCTCCACTCCAATAATCTCTTCGTCCATCTTCCGTCTTCCATTCTAGCAACATGTCCAGCCCACCTCCACTTTTGTTTATTGATTCGCAGTATAATATCGTCAACGCCAGTTCGTCGGCGTATCTCCTCATTTCTCACGCGATCTTTCAAGGTCAGACCCAGCGTTGATCTCTCCATTCGCCTTTGTGTTACCCTCAGTTTTTCGGCAGTAGCTTTCGTTAAAGTTAGGGTCTCTGCTCCGTAGGTCAAGACTGGTAGGATGCATTGGTTAAATGCCTTCCTTTTCAGGTGAATTGGAGTATTTGTTTTAAAAATGTCTCTCATCCTTCCATATGCCGCCCATCCCAACGTGATTCGTCTATTTAGCTCGCAGGTTTGGTTGTCTCTGGATATTCTGATTTCATGACCCAAGTATGTGTATTTATCGATTAATTCTACCTTGTTGTTATTGATCTGTATCTCTTCGCTGGGAACCATATTGGTCATCATTTTGGTTTTCTCGAAATTTATCTCCAGCCCAGTTTCTTGTAGTATGTAATTCAGTTCTTGGAGCATGTCTTTGATCTCTCCCAGATTATCTGACAGAAGCACGATATCGTCCGCAAAACGTAGATGGTTTAATCTTTCTCCATCGATGAATATTCCTTTCTGTTGCCATGTTAGTCTTTTAAATGCATACTCAAGAACGGTAATAAACAGCTTTGGTGACATGGTCTCACCTTGCCTGACTCCCCTTTTTATCTTTATCTTATTAGTTGCTGAATGTAGACTTATGGTTGTTGTGGCATTTTCATATATATTTTTAACTATATTACAATATCTGTGGTCGACCCTGCAATCTTGTAGTGCTCTTAAGATGGACGGTAATTCCACTGTATCAAACGCCTTTTTAAAGTCTACAAATATCAATGCCAAGGGACGGTTATATTCGTTAGTTTTTTCTATCAGGGATTTTAGGCACTGCAGGTGATCATTTGTGCCGTAATTAGGGCGGAAACCGGCTTGTTCCCGAGTTGGTAAAAATCCAGCTTTGTCTCTAATCTGTTCGTTATTATTCGGGTGTATAATTTATAAAGATGGTTAAGGAGACTGATTGGTCTGTATCTTTCCAGGTCTGCTATATCTCCCTTCTTGTGTAAGAGTACAGTTATTGAATTATTCCACTTTGTTGGGATATTTTGATTCCATAGACATAGATTAAAGAGCTTTTGAATTTTGGTTATCAGTACTGAGCCTCCTATCTTTATCGCTTCCATGACGACACCGTCCTCCCCCGGAGCTTTGTTATTCTTCATCTTTTTTAGAGCCTTTATATTTATATAGAAGTAATATTTGTTAATAGTTGCTTTCTTTATACCATTTTTACTTAATTTTTCCAAAAATATTGGCTGACCAAACTTTAAATTGACAATGGTTAAGTGATTCTCGTAGACTTACTTATATTTGTCCTTTTTTCCTTTCTTGATAATCTTCTCCGCCTATGAACATCAATTTTGTTTTAGCTAAGTTGACTTCGAAACTTAATTTTTTATCAACCGAAAAAATAAATGCTAAAAGAAATAATTTACCTTTTATCCCTATACTTTAGAACAACTTAAAGGTCAATGTCTAAATCAGTGTGATAAGTTACTCAACAGAATATAAATGAATTCCTCAAAACGTTGACAATAATTACATGGCCGCATGTGAGCAAACAATAAAGTTTTGGGTAAATACTATTTATAGTTTTGGTCTATTTATACGTTTTTAATAGTGTCAGTAGGGCTGAATATTTAATGTTTAACCCAACGCCAACATAGTTTGCTACTATCTTTTGTGAGTGAAGCGAGCATTTTTGTTACATTCGATACTAGAAAAGAGAATAATACCAAAACTGTCGTATTTTTTTCTGCTGGTCATGTTAGTACAGTCAGTTTTAATTCTGTAGCATCTCATCCATGCTAATGCTAGCTATAGGACCAATCTCAATTGTTATTCTTTTTATTAGACGAATAAAAAATTATCATTAATATTCAAAACACCAAAGAATCTTTTTTAATTGTAGAAATACATAATTCTCTTTACCAAGGAGGGATGTTGTCGCGGACTGTCTGTTCAAATATATATTATTTTCCGGGTTTACAGGCCGTGTTATAGAATTACCTCTTTCTGATGTTTAGTCTGTGATAGGTTAACGTTCAGAGCTTCTTGAACTAACTCAGGGTGACCAAGCATTGCAAACATAACCTTACTTTTCTCTGTCTTTTATTTGACGGTGTTTTAGGACACTGTCTACTAAGTTTGCGTTGATTTGTACTATTTTGTATTGTTTTCCGTAGTACGTGAGTTTGTTTCGTTTAACTCCATCGTGGATATTACGCCTAGGAAGCATGAAAAGATTATGACGTGAACACACTTCTATGTCACAAAGAGAAATTGCAAAAACGTGTGGAGTAAGCAAGATTTTGAAGTATAAACGAGAAACGGGATTAATGGATCTAAAACGGTAAGGAAAATGCGAAAGAAAGAGAAAAACAACAACAGCAGATGAAAGATTTTTGCTTCTAAAGAGCAAATGGGTTCCAAGAAAAACAAGCCAAGAGCTCCAACAAGATCAAGCAGCATCAGGGGTAGTGATTCATGGCTCAACTGTTCAGAAAGTACTTTTGAAGAATGGTAGAAGGGCAATGCGTCCACAGAAAAAACAGTTTCTAACTGAACGAAGAAAGAAACAAAGGCTATTGATCAAACTGTGAAACACCCAGTCAAAAAAATGTTTTGTGGATGTTTTTTATACATGGGGTTGAATATTTGGTACCAATCGAAGGTATGATGAACAGCCAAAAATACAAATCCATGCTGGAACAGCGTTTGGACACAGAACTCCAAAAATGTGAGCCATACGGAGGAGCGATTCTTCAACAGGACTCCCTGTCACAAGTCAAAACAAGTGATGGAATTCTTTTAAAATAGGAAAAATAATGTTTTAGAATGACCCAGTAATTCGCCAGACCTCAACCTTAGTAAAAATTTATGGGCTATTTGCCAAGTTAAACTGCGCAAAATCGACTATACTACAAAAATAAAAATGATAGAAGCGGTCATTCAGGTTTGGTTTCGAGATGAAAGGATATCTAGGAACTGTCAGAAGCTCGTACAATCTATGCCAAAACGGTTAAAAGTAATAATTTCAGTCAAAGGTGGACATACTTCCTTCAAATGATGTAAGTTTATCTTTTAGTTTTGTCAAAATATAATTTTTTTCTAAATAAACAAATGTTTTTTCATTAAAACAGCCTATGATTACATTAATTCGCACAGTACTGTACAAGTCCTCTTTGACGAGTGAAAAACCACGAAATACGTATAGCAAAATGATGAGACTCCAATTTAAAAGAAACTCAATCGTCTATATATATTTGTTTGCATTGGTAAACTGCTGATGTATTTTCGGAATAAGAGAATTCCTAACATTCCCTCCTAAGGCTTCCAATATACCTCCTGAACAGCACAACTGAACTATACGAACGGCTAGTAAAAATAGGACTAGGAAAAGAGCCAAAGAAAACGAAAATAAGATAATAGTTTAAATATGGATTCCACAATAGTCGTTCTAGAGTACAAGCCATAAACTGGTTATAAGATAAGTCGCAACACACCAGGGAAATATAGGTCGCACTTCTAGCATTAAACGTTAAAAGGGCTTTTAATTTGGCATCATGGAAAAAAAGGATAAATAATCTTTAAGGTCCCAAAAACGGATATGGAAACTAAGCGCAAACTAAGAACACTTTACACATAAAATTATTATTATTATTCTCTCTCTTTTGTCATTTTTCCGTTACTGGAAATGGTGATTTCTTCCAATATTCCTAACAATTTTTCTCCATTCGTCTCTTTAGCTGCTCTGAGAGCTTCGCAGACTGAGTTTCCAGCTTAATTCTTAATTTAGTCGGACCATCTAGATAGCCAAAACTGTCCACTATCTGGTATTCCTGTAACATATTAGTCAGTTAAATAGTGTGGAATCTGTTGACCACCATTATTTTTGTCTTAGCTTTATTGATTTTCAGACCAACTTTATTGTTTTCATACTCAACTCTTCGCAGGAGATTTTCATTTTCAACATTTCTTGCTCATTTGCTGCTATAAGTGTAGTGTCATCAGCAAAACTTAAATTAGATTTTCCTACCAGCCACTGTTACTCCACCGGCCCATCCATCTAAAGCCATCCTCATGACATGTTTACCATAAATGTTGAATAAGTCAGGTGACAATACGCATCATTGTCTAACACCTCTCTCGGTCTTGAATTGGTTTGAGAACTTCTGATCTAGTCGTACTATTGCTATATTGGACTGGTACATGATTTTTAATCAGTGTCACCACGTGCATTGGAGTGCCCATTTCTATTAAAATGGACCACAGATTTATCCAGCTTACACAATCAAAAATGCCTTTTGGTAGTCAACGAAGCATAAAATCATAGGTACTTAAAATTCTCTAGACTTTTCAATGAGTTGTCTCAGGGTCAGGATTGGTTCCCGTGTACCTTTACTTTAAATACTTTTACACGGTATTTTAATGTAGATATGTTTTTAATCTGTTTTTGATGATATGAAACATGATTTTACTAGCACGTATTATTATTGACAGTGTGCGGTAGTTTTCACATCTGACAGTAGTTTCTTTTTTGTGTAGCGGGATATAAATTGAGGTACACCAATCAGATGGCCATTTTCCTGAATTCCAAATAGCGTCACAGATAGAATGGATGATATGTAATCCTTTGTTACCCAGTAACTGTAGTATTTCACCTGGTATTGAATCAAGGCCTGGGAATTTATTTCTCTTTAGCGATTTAATTGCATCTTTGACTTCAGCGAGTAAGACAGTAGGTTCTCTAGGGTAGTCAGAGGGCCACTGATTTTCTGCTGGTACCTTGTTATTTTTATATAGCTCGTCACAGTAGTTTCGCCATTTTGCCAATACTTCGTCAGTATCAGCCTTTAGATTACCTTCCTTATCTATTAGAGACCATGTTTGAGATTTAAATTCTCTGGTTCTAAAATAAATCCCTCGATTTATTTCGTCAGCCATATTCCTTTATCTCTCTGTATATTTAAGAGATGTAATCAGCGTTGTATTTGCGGCACTGTTTTCTGATTTCTTTCGATAATGCTTCGTATTCATCGTTTGTTCCGTATCTAGTTTTATGTTCTTTTCTTTTTTAAATCACAGTCCATGTATTATTGGATATCCACGGGTTACGGCCCGTGGAAACCGCTGCCTTAAAGTCTTTTGCAGCCTCGATTACCTTATCTTTGAGATAGATCCAAGTGCTCTCAAGGTCACTACCTGCTTGGTCTAAAAAAAGAGCTTCTTCTAGGTTTTGTTGGAAGTCATTGATTTTTGATGGATATAGAGACATGACTTTATTTAGGGGTCTTCTTTTGGGGACTTTAAAACAAAGTCAGACGTTCAATACCAGGAGTTGATGATCACTTCCACAGTCTGCGCCAGGATATGTTTTACAGTTGATGGCCGACGACTTCCATCTTGATCTTATTAGGATGTAGTCTATTTGATTTCATGTTTATCCATCTGGGCTGCGCCATGTGTATAATCTCTGTGGATGATTTTGATATAACGTGTTTGTAATTGTAAGATGTTGTTCTTCACAGAACTCCACTAGACGGTCGCTATTCTCATTTCTCTGTCACAGTCCATTTTTGCTCAGCACTTATTCAATATTTTCATTAGATGACCCTACTTTAACTTTAAAGTCTCCTAAAATTATAATTAGTTCACGATTCGGAATAGCGCTAACAGTTTCTTCTAGCTAACCATATAACCTGTTGATGTCTTCTTCTTGTACAGCTGTTGTAGGAGCGTATATCTAAACACGGTGTAGGGTATTGGTGAATATTCTCATTTTAATGGATATTATCCTGTCATCAACAGTATTATATCCAACTACGCAGTCGTTCAGTTTAGAGGATACAATTATTGCGACTCCATTTGTACTTGTGTTATCTGAGCCTGAAAAATGGACCACGTTGCTAGCAGTTGTTTTAAAATGCCCTTTATCTCTCCAGTGAGTAGGGAAGCTTAGGATCCTCCTAAGGGTTTCAATATACCTTCTGAATAGCACAACTGAACTATACGAACGACTAGTAAATATGGGACTAGGAAAAGAGCTTCTTCTTAGTCGTTAACCTGATGCAGGTATCGTGATATCATGAAGCTATTAGCTAAATTTCCCAATGTTCCTCCACGTTTTTCTATCTTCTGCCATTCTAGCACATTCTGACAATGGAGCGCCAATGGTAGCAACAATATGGTCCGTGTATCGTGTGGGAGATCTACCTCTATTTCTTTTGCCTTCTACTTTTCCCTGAATGGTAAGTTTTTCAAGACCATTTCTTCGAAGCACATGTCCAAAATAGCTTATTATTTGTTCTGATATTTGTGTTCTTAGTCTTTTCTTTATGTTTAGCTGGTCCAGTATGGATTCATTTGTTCTTCGGGCCACCCATGGTATTCTCAGCATTCGTCTCCAGCAGTACATCTCAAATACATCTATGTTCTTTTTGTCTTTCTCAGTAAGGGTCCAGCATTCCGATGCATAAGTAAAAACTGGAAAAACTAGACTTCTTACTAGTCTCATTTTTGTATCGGTAGTTATTTCATGGCTTTTAAAATTTTTTTGTTAATTTTGCCATAGCGCTTTTTGCGATTGCTGACCGCCGCTTTATTTCTTCAGTACAGCCTCCTTTGTTGGTTATTACTGAGCCCAGATACACAAATTTATCTACAACAGCGATATTGTTTATCATGACCAGATGATTTTGATTGTTGTTAGCTCTGTCAATTATCATGATTCTCGTTTTATCTCTGTTTATTTTAAGGCCCATCGTTAAGCTTACGTCTTCTATCCGTTGTAGCAGGTGAATCAATTCAGCTTCAGAACTAGCGAGGATAGTAGTATTATCTGCATATCTCAAGTTGCAAATCTTCTTTCCGCCAATGGTGATGCAACCGTTCCAGTCCTCAGTAGCTTTCCGCATTATCCATTCACCATAGATGTTAAATAGAATTGGGCTTAGTATGCAGCCTTGTCTCACGCCCTTTGTGACCCTGAAACTATTGGTTAGTTCCCCATTTATTCTAATTCTGGCATAATTGTTATTGTACAGGCTTTTAATTAGCAGTATCAGATGATTGGGGACTCCCATTTCAGACAAAACCTGCCACATTTTACTCCAGTTGACCAAATCGAAAGCTTTACTATAATCTATGAAGCACAAATATGTTGTGATGTTGAATTCTCTGGATTTTTCTACAATCTGCCGTACGTTTAAAATTTGTTCTCTAGTACCACGTCCGGGGACGAAACCTGCTTGTTCCTCCGCAATGTTAGGTAGTAAAAAGGGCTTTATCCTCTCGAGAATTATGTGTAAGAGTATCTTACTGCAATGCGCAATTAGAGCAATTGTGCGATAGTTGCTACATAAATCTTTCGCTCCCTTTTTATGTATGGGAATATATAGTGATTGTGTCCAGTCCTCAGGCCATTTACCTGTCTCCCACACTCTTTGACAAATTTGATGTATTATATCCACTCCAACGTCATCTAGGGCCCAAATAATTCCAATAGGTATGTTATCTGGACCGGCAGCTTTCTGACTTTTTTGCCTCATAATTGCTGCTTCAACTTCACTTTTGAGTACGTCAGGTTCCGTCACAAAACTGGCATCTTCTTGTTGTGATGGGGCGTCTGTGCTTTCCTCCATCATCAGTCGTCCACAGTATTCTTTTCATCTGTGTAAAATATCTTTTTTAGAAGTGAGTAGAGTTCCGTTATCATCTTTGATAGCAAGGTAGTTTGGTGTAAAGGAACGTGTTATCTGCTTTATTTTTTTAAACATGTCTCTGGTCTCAGTTTTGGTTTTATGCCCTTCTATTTCCATGCAGATTTTGTTCAAGTGTATGTTCTTGTCCTTTTTGCAGAGTCGTTTTATTTGACCGTTCAGCGCTTTATAGGCCTCTTTATCACTTTCACTGTTCAGTCCTCTGGCTTTTAAGCACTTCCTCTCCTGTATTTTAGTCCACGTGGAGTCCCTTATCCATTGTTCACTTCTTTCTTCTCTATCACTCTTAATGTTTTTCGCAGCATTATGCAATATGGATTTTGTTTTTGTCCATATGCTATTTAAGGGCTCTTCTGGATTTAATGATTGTTTGAGGTCACATAGCGTTTGCATTGCGGCTTTTTTGTACGGATCGTTATATCTTAGATGCCATTTAGTTGTTGTATTTCCTGTTTTTGGACTGTTTCTTAACTTCATGCGGAATTCAGCTGATAAAAATTGATGGTCGCTATTACAATCTTTTCCTGGATAGGTCTTAACATCCTTAACAGCGCTCCTTCAACGGGTTTTTACCAGTATAAAATCTATCTGATTTCTGTATCTATTTCCTGGTGATATCCAAGTGTATAGTCGTCTTGGGTGATGTTAAAAGCCTGTGTTAGTAACAAACAGGTTGTTGTCTATACAAAAGTGTAGCAAGCGTTCTCCTCTGTCATTTCTTTGGCCAAGTCCATATAATCCGACGGTGGAAAAGAGCTTAAGGAAAAGAAAATAGGATCGGAGTTTAAATATTGATTCCACAGTGGTCATTCTAGAGTACAGGCCATAAACTGGTTAAAAGAAAAGGTGCGACACCTCAGGAAAAGACACGTCGCACTTATAGCACTAGATGTCATGGGAATAAATGATAAATAATCTTTAAGATCCCAAAAACAGATATAGAAAGTCTTCAACGGAAAGTAAGAACAATTCTCACATAAAATTAATATTTTTAGTATTATAAGCAAAAAGAATGAGTTCCATGTACCTATTTGTTTTATTTATCGTAAAACAGTGTTTTACTTTTTTATATCTTTGTGAATTAAATAATTTTTTAATAATTGAGGAATCTGTTCCAGTTTGCTAATTTTAAAAATAAACACTTTCACAATTCTTTTTAAATTATTTTTACCAACAATTTTACAAAATATTTCAAATATTCAACAGGATGTAATCGATACAGGATTACCTCTTTTCTTTGTCACGAAACCGTACTTCGGTTACTTCCTTCATGTTGTGGTTCAATGGCCACTTGAACGAAAACTCTCAACTTATTGAATTTCCGTCACTTTAATTCCACTAGTTTTGTATTCTCAACTACAGCATGCACAACGCCACAGTTTAGACTTCTCCTCGAATTAGATTAACTGATTTGATTTTACAAATTTCACGACCAAGACACAGAAGTCGTCTTTCGGAGCAATATACAGAGATAAAACAATTGTGAATCTTTTCTTAAACATTTTAAACGTTTTAGACGTCATAATCATTGTAAAAAGTTATTTTAAATAAAAACCATTAGACTAATAAATATATTATATAATACAGTATAGCCCAAAATAAACGATACTGAATTTGTAATTATTTTATTGTTTAAAAAAATACATATTATTGACACTATAACATGTTCTAAATGAGTTCCTTCTCTCTCAAGATACCGATATTCCAGATTTCTCGTAATGTTATGGAATAAAGGTTTGCGTCTGGATATGTTAAGTCTGGAGAACGTGCAGGGTAGGGGAAGTCAGTAAATCGTGAAATGAATTTGATTGGAAAATGTCCCTGAAGAAATTGACGAACTGCGACAGCAGTATGGCAAGTTGCCCCATCCTGCTGGAAAAATTGGTCTTGAACTGCCAAATTACGTGAACGACAAAATTGACGTAGATCAGGGATAAAGCGTATTAAAATTTGTATGTACCTCTGTTGACTAAGTGTGACTTGCCTACCATTTTCTTCGATAAAGTATGGACCAATGATTCCGTGTCCCGAAACTGCATACCAGACACTCACTTTTGCGCTATGTAAAGGAACTTCTTGAACTTTATCTGGTCTGGCAGAGCCCAGAAATCGATTTGTGTGACGATTTACATGGCCTCACAAATGAAAATGTGCTTCGTCTATAAACCATACATTTTTCAAAAATTCAGGATTGTCGTACTGTAATGCAAGAATTCTGCCACAATATTCCACTCTACTGTGATAATCCCTGGGATGTAATTGTTGATGTACTTGAATCACATACGAAAATGCACCCAGCTCCTTCAGGATTCTTTGCAAGGAAGTTCGTTTTAAGCCAAGATGCAACGCTGTTCTTGTCTGGCTGGTTTTCGGATTTTCCAAGATTCGCTCAGAAACACGTTCATGGTTATCGTTGTTGTTAACTGTTCTGGGACGCCCTGAGTTTCCTTTTCGTTGGCACAATACATAACCCGTATTTCTAAATTTCGGCTGATTCCGTATGGGCGAAAATAATGCTCCATAAGAAACACTTTCTCCTCTGTACTTAACACCATTTCTAACAATTAGACCTTAATAATTAATTGTTTAAGGATTACTTGACAGGTCTATACTAGTTAGTTTGAATATGACAGCGCGCAATATTTTTCTCAAAATATATGTAGTTTTTTCAAAAAATGCCGTTACGTTTTGGTAACGCTAGCCGGCTATGGTATACAAAAAATTATTGGACAAGGAAGTTATAACCGTGGGCTGTGAAACATTATACTACACTCTGGATATAATCCTACATCACATTTTACACGCAGAGTGCGTATACTTGAACTACAACCTTCTTCGGCACACCCAAGCCTCTTACGATTGGGAATATTTGTCAAAAAATGGCCTATTCTGTCATATCTTAAAGTTTCTGAAATCTTATTGATAGATGAACTTGGTTTAGCAGCCGCAAGCTTTCCAGAACTTTATGAATCTATGACATATTTTATCAGATAGGCTTGAGCAATCTGTCGTGTGAATTCTAGTTGGGTAAGACATTATGAGGAAATTACAATGGAAAAAACCGGGTATTAACATAATTGGCCAATACTTGAATCACTTGAGATATGCAGACGACATTGTATTAATAAGAGATAAAAGGGAAGAATTACAAAATATGATGGATGAATTAAATAGAGAATCAACAAAAATAGGTCTACAAATAAATTATAATAAAATAAAAATTATGACCAACCAACCAGAAGAATTAATAATTACAATTGCACAAACAACAATAAAACAAGTAAAAGAATATATAATAATATATATTTGGGACAACTAGTTAAATTAAATACAGAAAATCAGACAGGAGAAATAAAGAGAAGGATACGGTTGGCTTGGGTATCCTTCGGAAAACTTTCCTATATACTAAAAAATAGAAAATGCCCCCAATATTTAAAAACAAGAGTCTTCAACCAATTTATACTTCCTGTTCTCACTTACGGTTCTCAAACTTGGACGTTTACAAAGAAAAACATGGAAAAAATAGCAAAGACCCAAAGAGCCATGGAAAGGCAAATGCTGAACATCAGGCTATCAGACAAGAAAAGAAATACTTGGATCCGCAATAAAACAAAAGTGACCAATGTATTAACGCAGATAGCAAAACTTAAGTGGAAGTTCGCTGGACATCCCATAAGACAGAAAGACGATAGATGGAATAAGATGATTATACACTGGAGGCTATATAGTTACAAACGAAAAAGAGGAAGGCCACAAATGAGATGGCCAGATGACTTAAAGAAACACGCAGGCCCGAAGTGGATACAAACTGCCTACAATAGAGAGACGTGAAAGAAAGAAGAGGAGGCCTATGTCCAAACTTGGACAGCAAGAGCTGTATAGATAGATAGATAGAAGCTGTGTTTGATGTTTACACTTCACTGGATATACACCAAGCATTGACTATAGCAGCATCTAGTAGCCAAATAAAATTGACCACTACCACTTTTTTCTACTAATTGAAATCTTGTATCTGGATATCTGCTGGTCGACAAAGTCAGTGCCTCCCATAAACCTATTATATTCAGAAATGAGATAAGGTTTTGGTACTTGAATAATTTTTTTTCGGTTCGAGAATACCGTTTGACTTGAGTGACTGAATTCACGCCATGACATGTAAATGCTAATGTCAATATGTTATTATCCATTTAGTTCACCAATATTATGCCATCTTCTTTACCGATGACAGAAATCATATTTTTTGTTTATATGTTCCTTCATAGTTCCCGTACCATCATAACCCCTTTGTTTCAAGGAAAATAGCAAATTGAAGCTAGTGAAAAGGCTATTAAAGTAAAATGTGATCGGGAGCTTTTTTACATCATCCGAACGGGATGTATTTATAAAAATAAACTTAATTCATAATAATATATAATTTTACTTGTGTCTATATCCTCACTTCCTGCATATTCCATGCCGTGGCTCCGGGCTTCGGTGTGTTTAGGTACGCACCTTCCATTCGGTGGGTCCGAGATTCGTCCAGTGTGTAAGTATCCCACATTTCCATCTCCTTTTCCAACTTGTTAATAGAATTTTTATTTTTATTACTTCGGTTCAGAAGATTATCCCTTTTGTCTACAGGATCGCCATGTGTTAAGGTACATAGTTAAGAGTAATTATTCTCAATACAATACTCAAGAGTTAGATAATTAATTGTAAATAATATTATTATCATGTTGATCTATGAAACGCACTTTAAAGGTAAAAGCTGTTGGACAGTGTCAAACTTATATTATTTGTACTTGTTGTATTACTTGTTATTATTTGTATAAATCATGCTGATGGTTCTGTACTGTAACGATGGTACCATCATCGTTTGCTACCGGCTGGCCCTTTCTCTATGTACGCGCACTTCCATTAACAACCTACCACTACCACCGATGTGCGATGGAGATGTAACACCAGCAAAAATATAAAACGCCATGAACCACGACAGGGAACTGAGTTCGATCCAGAGTATTGATCGGGTAAGAGCTTCAATCTCCAGGTTTATTTCCATACCTGATGATCTAGTACTGATCAGTCACTTCCGTTTCCTATCTGTATCAAGTATTGATCGACCGGGTCCGATCGACCTATTACATAGGCTGAGAGTTATTCAGTTACCCCGATAATTTTTGGGTATTGACCGAAAATCGTCCCTTATCTCACCCATCCGAGTAAAGCTTATATTTATTTTCACCGTTATATACATCAAATCGTAGCCTCGTCGATTTATTTTTATTGTTCATATTATAGAGAATTTAACTAAATTTTTAATATTTCTTTAAACATATTTTCGTTTAGATTAAACTTGCGTTTTATTAAATCTTGTGTTTAGTAGAGCTACTCACCACAAGTTGGCGCCTGGACAAAAAAAATTATGCTACATCCAACAACGACAAACACAGACTCAGTAACTAAGGACAGGTACGTCTTGGATATATCGCCTGACCAAAGATGAATAACATCAGCCCCAATGTTAGCGTGCCACGATTTTTTAAAGATCGCGGATAACTGACAGGAACCGAATCCAAATCGAAACTGAATAACAACTGAATAGCAACCGAACCCGAATGGTAACCGAAAAACAACCAAATAGGGACCGAACTTGAACAGAAATCGAATAAAAACCAAATAGGAACCGAATCGAAATAGAAACCGAATAAGAACTGAGTAGGAACCGAATCTGAATAGAAACCGAATGAAAACTGAATAGAAACCGAATCTTAATAGAAACAGAATAAGAACCTCATAGCAGCAGCTCATTTAAGAATTGCAAAAATCACTTACCGATTAGCGCAAAAATCCTATCTAATTAGCCTTCTTCGGTCCATCTTTGACATAAGCCTCCCCAATCATTTTCCATTCTTCTCTGTCTGTCGCTACAGTCATCCACCTAGAGCCCACGTGCATCTTGATATCATCGGCCCATCTCATTTGGGGCCTTCCTCTTCTTCGTTTATATTCCCACGGTCTCCAACTTATAAGAATTTTGTTCCATCGGTCTTCTTTTTGTCTTATATTGTGTCCGGCAAATCTCCATTTAAATTTTTTCAACTTCTTGTCTAACATCCATTTCTTTTCTTTTCTCTCTTATCCACTCGTTTCTCTTTTTATCCATTAGTCTTATGTGCAACATTTGTCTTTCCATTGCTCTGTGGGTTTTTATGATTTTTGTCCATGTTTACTTTTGTAAATGTCCACGTTTGGGAACCACAAGTGAGTGTGTTTTTATCTCTGCTGTTTGGTTTTCTTTGTTAAGTTTTATAGTTTGACCCAGATATATATATAATCCTGAACTTGTTCTATTTCATCTTGTCCGATCCTCATTGTGATGTCTTCATCTGTATTTATTATGATTTTAGTCTTGCTGTAATTCATATTAAGGCCTATCTTTTCAGCTTCTACGTCCAGTTCTTTCATCATTTCAAATAATTCTTCTTTTTTACCGGTTATCAATGCGATGTCATCAGCGTACCTTAGATGGTTCAAGCGTTGTTTACAAATTTTTATACCTTTTTCTTCCCATTCTAATCTTTAAAAATATCTTCCAGGGCCTGATTGAAAAGTTTCGGTGATATTGTGTCACCCTGTCTCACACCTCTATTTATTTGTATTGATTTTGTTCCTTTATATATTTTAATTGTTGTTTTGGCTTCCTTATATATATTGGCTATTAGTTCCGTATATCCGTTGTCAATTCTGCTGTTAATCAAAGAACTTTTCATTGCCCAATGTTCGACACTGTTGAAAGCCTTTTCGAAATCTATGAACGCTATATACAGAGGAATGTGTATATTTGAATATTCATTTGCTCGTTCCATAAGTATTTTGATACTAAGTAAATGGTCACTTGTGCTGAATCCCTTTCTAAAACCAGCTTGTTCTTTCGACTGGTATCCGTCGAATTTTGTCGTCAATCTATCCGCAATATATCGCAAAAATCCTACTTATCTAAAATGTTAAATTACAGAGCAGACTGTTTAAGAAACTGTAGGAAATGCTTTAGGTATAAACAGTTATAGAGACAACCAGCAGGAGAAATACAACCATCCACTGTAGAAAAGCCTTGACATACTATCCCAATTAATTTATTGCAACCATTCCCAAGATCTATAAAGACAAACATGATGGTCATCCAAAACAGGTTTACAAAATGGTTTACCGCCCAACCGATAGAATTAACACCATTAAATCTTCACGCCATGACAGTGTACACTACAGTTTTTTCTAGAGAGAAGGGGATGTAACTCTTATAGACATGAATCCATAGTTATAAAATGATTCGCAATGCTACTAAAAATTAAATAATTAAATCCTGAATACTTAAGATCTGATCTGGCAACACAATAAAGGGGGAGACCTACGCAGAACTGCACATCTTGTGAAGAAAAAGAAATATGTAATTTCCAACATCCTAATGGATATGGAGCCCTAATAATAAGAATTAGCAATGTTTTAAATTTTCTACTTAATATTTAGTAAAAAAATAGGATGTATTTCATAAAGTTTACTCTGGTATTAGTGTATTAAATTATTTACTTATTTTAAAATATACAAATATTTTCGGTATTTGTTTGATGATTATCCCTTTCTCACAAAGATACAATAAGAGTGAAACTTTAATCGTTAAGCACTTGGAATTAGTCATGCCTCTCTAACATTAATCTCACCATTGAATTCTAGTCGGTAACGAAATATTTCAACCTTCGTTCCTTTTGGAATTGGGCAAATCATTACCATCTGTCGATTTCGATCCGATGTTCTCATTTTGTGACAAACTCCAGAAAAGGAAACTTCCAAACTATTTCCTGTTTCTCCAATGAGCACGAAATAGCCTCCGGCTGGTAATGTGTATTGGCATTTTACTTTTCATTTATGAACGTTACTGTTCCGATTCATAAAAAATTTCTAAATATTCCTTATTAAATGTATTAACTTATATACACATTTTTTAATGTGTGTGTATGGCTGGAATATTGACTGCGAAATCTGGGGCCGATTCTTTGAACGCTAATCAAAACTTGATTGTAATGAAATATTTAATTAAAATCAAATACGTCACATTTTCAGGTTATGTTGACTGATTTATTTTATTCAATTTTATTATTTTGCGTTTTAATTTAAAATAAACCATAATTAAACTCTTTCTGATGTTAATTTCATGTTTTTATTTACAAATCAATAATAATAATAAGCAATTTTTAATAATTTTGACAGCTGCTGTGACGTATTTGATTGTAATTAAATATTTGATTACAATTAAGTTTTGATTAGCGTTTGAACAATCGGCCCCTTGGGTTTCATGCATCTAATCATGCTTGACTTTAATTCTTGGGACAAAAAATAAAATAAAATTTATCAATATTTTAAAGCAATAATATTAATATTTCAAATATTTTATTACTTGTTTATTTAAATTAACGTGCATGTGGCATTTATGGTCATTAGTACGAGTTACGGTTTACAATTTACATGGTATACATTTATATATTTATACAATATAATTGTACACTACAAATAATATGGTCAGCATATAACATAATGAAAAAAAAACATTTAACATTATTTATATCTTGTTGACCAGTTGATTTTTTCCAGGAACTTGATCACCTTATTGATTTGGTCTGTGCTGTTTAGGACCTCATTGAAGATGGATCTGATACCAAGCTGTTGGCGTGTTTTGGTATAAAGAAGAGATTCGATAAGTATCTGTTTGATTCGAAGAGTCACCTCGCAGTTTGGAGAATTTACAATTTTTCATTTAAATAAGTGTGAAGGTGCTAGTGACTGATTATCTATTTCCACAGATCATTCTGATTGCATATTTTTTTATAATAGAATTAAAGTACCATGGTTTAGCAGGAGATTCCGGCTGAATGCCTTTATAAAAAAGCCGTCTGGTGGAATCACCTTATTCATCCATCCTTTTTCTTCCTCAGCTTTTCCTTTTTAGGACCTTTTTTTAGACCTTCTAAGAAGTTGCTCTTCGTCGCCACTTATTTTTATTCAGCGGGTCTTCTTCACCTAAGTCCTCTGCCACACAGTCCTTCCATCTTCTCCTCGATTTTCCTGCATCTCTTCTTCCATCAACTTTTAACACCAACAGCTCTATCCTTCAACCTACATCATTTTTATCTCTATTACCAAACCCTTGCAGCCTCTGTTCTAGAATCTTTTTTCAGACTGTAATTACCGCGGCTCTTTTCGAATCTTATTCAAAGTATTTAAAGTCTTCTTCTCGTCTCAGTTTTTCTCCAAGCAATTTTATGTCCCTAACCATTTCTCTTCCTCCCAACTACATATACTGTATTTTCGACCTGCTAACCTTAGGTCCTTCCTCTTCAATAGTCCTCCAAAACTCTAACTACTATTTTAACATTTCTTTACTCTCCTGTACTAACATGATATCATCAGCAAATAGCATCGACCAAGAAGCCTCTACTTAAACAGTAGGGGCTCATTGAAGAGCCTTCATGCAAATCAACCGTCACTGGAAAACTGTCAGTCAATCCAACAGAAGTCCTTACTTTGGTGTAAGCTCTCGCATACATATCCCTTATACTCCTTACGTAGTTTTTACGACCCCACATCTCTCTCATACATCTTCATGGGTATTGTGAGCAGTCTTGATATGATTTATATACAACCAGTGATTAGTTTTTATTACAGTACCTATTACTTAAATACATTAAAAATAGGTTGTAAACTTTAGGAGCTACCACTGACTAAATGTATTATATAGATATTTTTTCCTTTGCTGTAAAGGCATTCCACAACATTCTACACGACGACTTGACACTGGTGTACTTTTAAAAGCTCTAAGCGACAGTCTTAGGCAATTATTCACGAAATTATCTACCATTTTTAAGATACTGATTAAGAGTATAAAAAGCCTCTGTAATTCAAAATTGATCTAATAAATGACCTACATAATAACAGGGACATTTCTGAATCGACTCTCTAGTTGTAAGAACTTCAGCTCTTAATATGTTTCATCCTTACTTGGCGTTTTTTAATATTCTTACTATGTATTCTTTCCAGACTAATTTTTTATCAATTATTCATCCTAGATACGTTACGTGAGAAGCAACGGGAAACTATGCTCTTTTAATACAATCTAGGGTGGTTATAAATAATTTTGATTTTTTTAGTGAAATGTTTAAACTATTCTCGTGGCACCATTGATTAAATCGAAAAAAAAAACTGGCTTAAACAACGGTAACTAGCTTCTGATGACAATTGTCGATGTAGAAGAATATATCGTCAGCATATTCCAGTATCTTAATATCACTAAATTCTTCTGTCAGCTTTTATAGGTTAAAAGTATAGATTGTACACAATATAGGGCTTAAAACGCTACCCTGTGGTAATCCCGAACTTTTTGTTTTTGTATCTTGAACTTCTTCGTTTACTTTAAGGTTACTTATTCGATTACGGTATAATTTTATTATTTTTTTAAAAAATCATAACCAAATAAATCCAATTCGTATCATTTGTCGAAGTAGAATTTCTAGATTTATTTTATCGTAGCCTCCTACGATATCCATAAATAAAGCTATGCTAGAACGATTAAGTGAGGATGAATTACCAATATCAGTTGCTAAAGGAGTAATATTTTCTATTGTAAAATGAGCTTTTCTAAACGCAAACTGTTATTTTGGTAGCTTGAGATTGGATTCTAGCCAATAATTCATACTTGTTTTGAGCATTCGTTCGAATGTTTTAAGAACACAAGAAGCCATTGATATACCTCTATATCTTGTGTGGTTTTAACATTAAAACCATAATGTATTTTTTGCAATTTTCTGGATACTTCGTGCTTTCCGATATAATTATTTATTATTTCTAACAAGGTAATTTTGCAGGAAAACGGAAGAAAACGGAAGGAACCATTACATAATGAATGTTAGTAATACCAGAAGCTGTATTTTGTGCTTTTTTTTATAGCGTTCTGCGATTATTTGAGACTAAATTTCTTTAGTAGAGTGTTCACTTTAATTTTATTGTTATTTTATACCTGAAGGGGATAAAGCACTTCTTCGTTTTCCACCCAAGGCGGCGTGATTTTGGTTTATAAAGATTATTGTCCACTCCCCTGCTACTACCTCACACTCTACTCTCTTTCCACATTTGTGTAATTGTTGTATTTGTGTTTATTAAAGTACAAAATTCCTCCAAGATTCTTTTTTGCTCATTTTTATTAGTTTTTGATACAAAGTCATTGTTCTTTGTAGACAAAGATTAATTAACTGCATTTGAATTTTGTATCGCAAATGAACATCTTTTAATTTTTTATTAATATGTCCCATTAATATTCGCACATTATAGTCACTTTATAGTCACACAAATGTTTATTAAATTTTGAACTGATCACTTTTTTCTTTTTAGGTACTGAATGTTCTGCTGCTTTGTTAATTCTGCTATAAATTTGTCATATCCTTTTATATTTTTTTGATTAATACCTTGTTCTTTTTGCTTGGTTACAATTACAAAGGTTTATTAACAAGCGTTTATTGTTTTAAAGGATTTACTATCTTTAAGGAAATGACATTGATTTTAAATAATACTTATACTTTCAGTGTCATATCTTATTTAATATAGAACTAAGTTTCAGGTCATTCACTGTAATGAATTGAAATGAACTAGTTTGTGAAAAAATCAGTATATGCTTTATTAATGTGTAGGCTTTATTACTGAGTTTAGGCTTTTGGACACGAAGTACAAATGAATAAATACTGGGACTTCTCTCTTATGCGTTTATTGTAGTTCATTCGGTACACTAGTGTTCATTTATTTTTATTTGAGAATATATATGTGATGGACTAATTTTATATTTTTATTTTAGGGGAACAAGCGGTATAGACATCGACTTAAGACGAGTAGATATTGATCAGTGTCCTCTTCCAAAGGGAGGTACACAGCTAAATATCTTTGCTGCATCAGACAAATGCAAGAGAAGAACCACCATGGTAAGTTTTAAAAACGCATGAATATATCTAGTTTTACCGTTTTCACTTTAAATTTGGTACTAGTTTGGTACTGACATACAGAGGACACTGACATCCAAATTCCAAAATCCGACCACCTTTGCCAAGTATTTCGAAGAGAAGTTAAGAGATAAAACTAATCATATTATTTTGCCGCATCATGAAATATATTCACAAAAAAATAATCTGATATCATCTGAATAGAGTAAATCCTTTAATTCTCCTTTCACTATCCATGAGGTTAAATCTACTTTAGCTAATAGCAGAAACTCCTAACTTTAAATGACCTAATCTGAAGATCACATAACTTTCCATCTCGATGGAGTAAGTCTGCTTTTATTCCAATACTGAAGATGAATCAGCCAACCATTTTACCACTATATTACAGGACCATCTCTCTCATATACACTATGTGTAACCTATTTAAAAAAATGATCAACAAACGTTTTTACAGTATTTTGAAAAGCATGGTATTATTCCAAAGGATCAACCTAGCTACCAGAGCCACCGCTCCACAAGAAATAATCTTGTACTTCTGCAAATCTATATCTTTAACGCAATTAACAGCAAATAAGATTTAAAAACAACTATCTTTGACATAAAAGGTGCATTTGATACGCAATTCTTGACAAACCACAAATTCTTCGTAATATCTAAAATAACTATATACCTAACTGTCAATAATATTCTTGCTTCTCCATTTTTTAAGCCCTTCTCTCTATTCGGATTGCCGAATATACGGCTCTCCTAATTCTCGCCATTTATCTCTGTTGTTTAAGAGACGTTTCCACATTGGTCCTGCAGTTCTTTTAATATCGTCGCTCCAGCGCATTTGCGGTCTTCGTCGTGGTTTTTTAGCTTCATATGGCCGTCAATTCCCGATTGCTTTATTCCATCAGCCATCCTTAAGACTTTCGTTATGTCCAGCCCATCTCCATTTCAGTTTAGCTGCCTGTTCAACAGCATCTTTTACTTTTGTTCTATTACGAATGTCTTCATTGGTTTTATGGTCTTTGAGTGAGATATCCAGCGTCTGTCGTTCCATAGCTCTCTAAGTTTTTGTGATCTTCTCCATGTTTATTTTAGTGAATGTCTAGGTTTGAGCTCCATATGTAAGTACAGGTAGGATACAAGAATTAAACACTTTGGTTTGAGGTATATATTTATTTTTAAGTATATATGAGAGTTGTCCGAATGCTGCTCATCCCATTTTTAAACATCTGTTTATTTCGGTAGTCTGATTTTTTTGCTTACCTTGACATTTTGACCCAGATATGTATATTCATCTACGTGTTCTACCTCTGTCCCTTGGATGGTTATTCTAGGTCATTTTTGTTTGACATTAGTTTAGTTTTGCTAAAATTCATTTTTAGTCCTTTTTTTAAGGATTCTGTATGTAGCTCTTCAATCATTGTATTCAGTGCATTCCACGTGTCGGCTATTAGTACTATATCATCTGCGTATCTAAGATGGTTCAAGTATCTTCCGGTAATAGAGATTCCCTTATTTTCTCAGTCTAGTGACTTAAAGATATCTTCTAGGGTAGCTGTAAATAATTTTGGAGATATTGTGTCTCCTTGTCTTATGCCTCGGTTGATTTTTACTGGTCTTGTTGCGATTCCATTATCCAACGTCACTATCATTTCAGCTTCGTAAATATTATGCATTAATATATTAATATTCTGTACCTGGGGTCGATCCGGTTGTTGACTAACGCTTCTTCTATTGCCCACAGTTCTACACTATCAAAAGCTTTTTCATAGTCTATAAAAGTCAGACATAATGGAAGATTGTATTCGTTAGTCTTTTCTATTAGGATTTTCAAAGTATATAGATGATCACAGGTGTTGTACTATTCTCCCAATGGTACAATGTTGGCCAATCTCCCTCTTTTTTGGATTCGGCGAGAGTATCTTCTACTATGTTACGAGACCCTGTTCAAGGATCCAACCAATCACAGACATCCAGAAACCAACTCTAAGAAAAACCATCGACCTTACAAAAACACATATCTTTCCAATCCCGGATACTCCTTGGAATTAACTAATCCCACATTCAATCACTTCTCTTTTAGCATACACTAACCGCGAAACTTCAAGCTTTTTCATAAGGAAATGCTTTGAAGAAATAACCAGGAACCAGCGTATACACTGGAGAACTATATATGCGATACCAGAAGCTTATAAAACCTAAGAAGAGATGATAAAAACCAAGCAATCTGGACAAAATCTATCGTCACTACTCTCGATAAAAAGAATATATTCTCAGCATCCCTTAGTATAAGAAATTCATAGGACTTACTTTATACTCGCTTTTTAAGGTGTAGATGTCACTATTATCTGGCTACTATTCCATATCGGAATCCCAGATAATTAAAAAGCAGATCAAGCCACAAAACAAGCTTCTGGCATAAACGGCCAATACTCCAAAGCCCAACATATTCAAATCCTTAATGACCTAAAGCAAATATTCAAACAACAACAGTATCATACCTGGCAAATCCACTAGAACGCAATCAGAACTACAGTATATGAAATCCGGTAGACTGTTGAACTTCCAACAATCTCTAGAAAATAAAAAACGAATCATTCGAAGATTAAGAATTGGACATACCCGATTCACCCATAACTACTTACAGAAGTCTGAGACGAAGCCCAACTGCTAAATCTGCTCAAGTGTATTAACCGTGAAACACATCCTTATCGAGTGTCCCCGGTACGCGAAACACAGAATGCAACACAAACTTAAAGTCAAATATTAAAGACATTTTAAACTCAACCAATCAAGTCTTTAGCCTAATTGGTTTCGTAAAAGACCTTTAGTAATTTAACAGAAAATGACCCCTTGCTTTCCATTTACTTTACCTCTGATTTATAACTTAGTGATAAAACTGTATTGGAAAAAATATTGTTTGTATCAATGGCCATTGCAGCCGAAACACATTAATTTAAATAAAAAAAATTCTACTGGAATGTTCCAAATATATTTTAAAACGATAGAATGATACAAGAAGAGAACGAACACAATTTCGTAAATAAACAAAAATTAAGAATTCCTACTTACCATTACTTACTACAACTTGTACACAGTTCGTTTAGATTTTCACGATCAAAGATTTTAAAGATTTATCTTTTATTTATATAATTGGTTTGATAATTTATGTTCAAAAAATAAACAATGGCTGGACATATTTAATTAACGAATTATTTTCCGCGCTCCGAATAAAATTAATTGTTTTTTAATTGTGTTTGTTATAAAGCCCGTAAATTAGCAGACCGGCACGGGTTAATCACATATAAAGCCTGCAAAATTATTGTATTAGCGATTATATTTTGATGTTTTAATTTTTTATTTTCAAAAAATTACCGCATTAACCACCTGGGTCATTAGCAATATTCATTAATTTACAATAAATGGTGTATTACATACATGAAATATTTACATGAAATACAATACAGATATATTGAAGACAAATGGCTTCACTAGTCGCATTTTGGTTATTTGAGAGATATATCTATCTTTTCGTATCAATATTAAGTAACTCATCGCCTTTTTTGCCGTAGAATTTCACAGGAATTAATAAATATTGATGGGATATTATCCTCTGGACCAGTAGTTGAGTTTTTTATTAACCCAGATAATCCTGACATAAGAAATAGTATTAAAACTGCAATTTTTTGTTATTAATATGTTTTATTTGGAACACTTGAATACATTACTGTAATAATATTGCAAAAAATCGCAATGTACACAAAAAAAAATTAGCGTCCTACATCTAGGACGTCAGGATCAAGCACTACCATTTGTGTGGTAACTCACAAAGCAGCGTACATGGATACCAACATCACATTTTTGACATCTTGTAGTTGTTTTTTTATGGCAGTAGCGACATCTAGTTTATTTTTCTTGATCAATCACATAATGATGCATTCCATCGAAACGAGAATCGGCATTTTCTCTTCGACTTGGCCGTCCACAAGAAAATGAAGTCGCTTTTGTATAAAGCTGAAGAAGTGAAGTTGCAATGCGTCGTCGAAAAGCTAATTGATCCAAAGTGCCCTGATTGCTTCGATGTAGTTGCCAAGCATTCTGTATAGCCAAATCGATACAGTGAGTAAACAAACAGAAGTACCACTTTTTTCCTCTAATACCAGTTCTATATAAACTTACGTTTTGATCGCATCGATCTACGCCGCCCATATTTTGATTATATAATTTTACCATAAATGGTTGAGGAACAAGTATCGTTTTTTTTTCTTGTCGCGAATATCGCTTTACTTGATGAATAGGATTCGTACCAACTGCGTTCGAGCAGAGCGATACAACACTATTATCGTGCCAGCTGACAATTGTCAATTTCTTATTACCGTCAAACTTAGCATCGTACGAACCTCTTTTGTCTTTTTGTAACTCCTTTGCCGATTTCAGCGGATTTTTTTGTATTCTGTTACTTCTTATGGTTCCTGTTCCTCTGATATTTTTTTCTGTCAGCATTTCAAATAAAGGCATTGTACTAAAAAAATTATCAAAAAATAAATGAAATTTTTTCAGCTCCCACTTTGATCTCAGAATGTCAACATAACTGAGTACCACACCTACACCGACACCAAAATCCTTGTATTTAGGCGATACGTGTGTTGATGCTCCCTGGTATGGCTCAAACCACGTTACGTACCCATTTTTGTTACATCCAACCCAAAGTTTATATCCCCATCTTATCGGTTTACCCTTTATAAACTGTTTACAGCCGTGACGCCCGAAATAAGGAACCATGGCTTCATCAACACTGTGGTTCTCTTCTAAAACTGCATGTTTTAAAAAATTTTGATTTAGTAACCTAAAGAGAGGTCTAACTTTACTGAATTTATCAGAATGATCCAAATTATTATTATCGGCTATATGCAGAACGCTCATTATAAAATCAAACCTATCCCTAGCAAGTGCCCCAGAAACTAAGGAATTACAGACGTCTCTATCCTTTTCCCAATACATCTTCTTCCTTGGGTATTGAGCATAACCACTAAGAATAAGAATTCCTACGAATGCTTTGATTTCTTCGATACATATAGGCTTATTTTTCTTATTTTTCATACTTGCATATCTATTGGATTCGACAACCAGTAAATCAAAAATTTCTTCATCGAACAACTTCATGAACCAGTCTATGGGAGTATCTTCTGTATCAATATTGAGATCATTATCCTTTGACCAATCAAGTATTTCTGCTTCCTCTGAGGTGGTTACTACTTCAGACCAGTGGTATTGCCGTGGAATTTTCAAAACTTTCTCAGATTTAACAGAATTTGATAATGGAATATCATCATCCGAGTCTGAGTCAACCGAACGAGGTACATGGATTTCAGCTACTGTTCTCAACATATTTGAAGGCAAATTATCCGAAGACACGTTTTCTTCATCACCAGAATCCTCATCTGTTTCAGCGGCATCTTCCGGAGGTAAGAGAACTATATTAGCTTGAGAATGAGGAAATTCATCTTCTTCTAACATCTCCAAGGCCTCATGTAAAGAAAAACCCCTGAAACAATAAAAGCAGTATGTTCATAACACTATCAACAAATTCTTTTGGGCTAAATACTAAGTAAAATAAACAAAGAAATCCAATGATTACAATAATTACTCAAAATTATAATTTTCATGCCATAATAGTACATAATCCTGACATCCTACATGTAGGACGGTCAAATTTATCACCACCTGGCAGCCAACTGGCAAACATTTTGGATAAAATTATTTCACGATTTGGAAAAATGAACTTCTTCTTCTTAAGGTGCCATGCATTTCTGCGTAGGCGTCCACCGTACATCGTCTTGTCAGGTGAGATCTTAAATATTCTGGATTAAATAATTCTGTTTTTAGCAGCATTGCGAAGCATTTCATAGCTGTGGATTCCTGTCCATTGTCGAATATTGCGCAGCCATGACATTTTTTTACGTCCGAGACCTCTCCTACCCTCTATTTTCCCTTCGAGTATCAGTTGCTGAAAAGTGTATCGTTCTCCTCGTATAATGTGCCCCAAGTATGCAGTCTTCTTACTTTTTACATAATTAAAAAGTTCCCTATCCTGTAAGCCCGCTCTTCTGAGTACTTCCTCATTTCTGACCCTGTCCGTCCATGATATTCTGAGCATTCGACGCAGGCACCACATTTCAAACACTTCAAGTTTGTTAATGGAACTGGCCTTTAACGTCCATGCTTCCATTCCGTATAGGAAAACAGGCCACACGTAACACTTAAGCATCTTGTATCGGAGGTTGAAGTCCAATTTGCGATCAGTCAGAAACTTACGAAGCCTCAAAAAAGCATTTCTGGCTTGTTCAACTCTGCTCTTTATTTCATTCTCGGGGTCCCAACCCTCATTCAGCAAACATCCCAAGTATTTGAATTGCCTGACTTGTTCAATTTCTTCTCCAGAGACATATATCTTTGCGTTGGGGTAATCATTTCTACTTATAATCATTGATTTTGTCTTCTTGATATTTATTTTCAAACCCCGAGCTTCACTTGCAAGAGTTAGATCATTCAAAAGGCATTGAAGATCTTCGATGTTATCTGCCACTATGGCTGTATCATCGGCATACCTGATGTTATTAATAAATATGCCGTTAACTTTAATACCCTTATTAGAGTCTTCCACTGCTTCTGCGAAGGCTTTTTCTACGTATAAATTGAACAGCATTGGAGACAGTATACAACCTTGCCTTACTCCTTTTTTAATGGAGAAATCTTCTGTTTCGTTGGAATTTTGAAGACGTACTGTTGCTGTCTGATTCCAATACAGATTGGCAATGATTCCAATACAGATTGGAAAAATGAACACTTATATACAAATAACATCATAAAAAAGTATATTTTATCAAAAGTTTAATATTCATTTCTTACCTTGCAAATCTGATTCCATGCTCAGCCATATTTTACGTTTTTTACAACCGCACCACAAGTAGACGTTTCAAGCGATAGGAACAAACTAAACAACAATGGGACGATTTGTCCTTGAGTAACATTTTGTGATAGACGGCGTTATCAAATTTAAACAGGGCCGTGTTCAAAAATTATTTAAATTAGCGTCCTACATATAGAACGTCAGGGTTATTAGGGTTAATGAGGAGAAGGCTTCGTTTAATTCTAGGAGATTAAAATGAAGATTAATAGAACTTCTTCTTCAAGTTCTGCTCCTCTCGAAGGAAATCGTTCTGACAATTATAATTTTGTTGGTTGTTGGAATAGTTCAATTGAACTGCATTCAAACCATTCACGAAGATTGCGTAGCCACGAGATTTTACGTCCTCCTACGCTTCGTCTGCCCATAATTTTGTTTTGCTTTATATTCCTTAATAGTTCCTATTTTTCACCTCTTATGATGTGCCCCAAGTGTTCCAACTTCCTAATTTTCCTGATGAGAGAAGACATAAAACGGAAGCTGGAAGTCTTCGAAAAAAGAGTTCTAAGAAAGATATTTGGACCTATTAAAGAAAGTGCAGTATGGAGATCTAGGTACAACCATAAACTCTACCAACTGTTCAAAGCGCCACCAATCTCAGAATTAATTTAACTTCGAATATTTCGACGGACTGGTCATGTAGTTAAAATGGAGGCCAAAAGATTGCCAAAAAAAGCCCTACATAGTAAAATGTAGGGCGCAAGACCAAAAGGAAGGCAACGGAAAGGTAGGAGGATGAAGTGGCAGCGGACGCGCAAACTTTGCTAGACGTGAAAGCCTAGAGAAGATCGGTGCGGGACCGGCAATATTTGAGAGAGAAAGTGAGTTCCCTAATTATTTTATGCATGTATTATTTTCTCAAATTCGTTCAATTCTTGGTACTGCTCATGTTACATTCTCTCTCTAGTTCCTTTTATTTTCTTTTTAATTAATCGATGGGTTTTGTTATTTTAATTGGATTTTTTGTTTTAAATGATTTTCTTTCATTCATTAATAGTAGTGTCTCTTGAGTAATTTCTCTTGAGTCTTTCTTTTGTTTTAATTTTTCACTTGCTGTTTTAATTACTGCGTTTTTATATTTCTGATCAATGTTATAGCTACTTTTGTTCAGTTTTTGGGCATTGTGTATATTTTTGGTAACAGTTTTTACAGTTTGTTCCTTTGTTTGAGGTTCCCTAAATCTCTTAATATCAATTATACTTTGTGTGGGTTTCTTTTTTGTCTGCTTCAATATGTATCGTAATGTGACTATTATGAAGTTATGGTCTGAACCGATATCTGCTCTAGGATAAGTTTTGACAGAAAGTACAGAATTAGGAAATCTTTTTCTAATGAGGACAAAGTCAATTTAATTTCAGATTATTCTAGTCGTTGTCTCTCCGAGATATTTCCATGTATACCATATTATTTTTGGTAGTTTAAAAAGTGTATTAACCATGACAAATTCTTCCATCTGGCAGAATTGTATTAAACGGTCACCACGTTCATTTTTATTTCCTAGACCATATTTACCTACATATCCATCCACTCATAGTGTGAGGTTTGTTCATTGACTTTATGAATTGTTAATTGAACTAGTGTTAGAAAACATTTTTGGGGCTGGATATGTTGATCATCGGTAATTGTTTAATCCTGTAGAGAGATGGCGACAATTTAGCTGGATAACCTTTGAACTTTCCTACGTCGTATTTTTGACTAAATTTGCACGGGCGAACTGTCTTTTGTAATTGAACCAATGTACTGATTCTATGAGGCATTCTTACTTTTTTTAAAATACGCCTGGACTTGGCAGTACGTTTTTAAAAATTTGTTAAGTCCATGGTCGTACGGTTATGGAATTTGTTTAATGCTTTTTGGCATTGTTTAACTGCTATTTTGAACGATTTATTTTAACAGGGAACATGTTTCCTGGAATAATTAATTGCGAATTTACCAATACATTCCTCAGCAGATTTAATCAAATAGTTATTTAAGAGTTTTACGTCTGTATCTACGCCATTGTTGAAGTGTAGTTTCTGTTTTTCTGTTAACATTATTTTTCAAAAGTTCTCAGTTTGCTTGAGCGATTTTTAATTTTGTTAAAATCGATTAAGGTATTTTTAACTTGTCAGAGATGTAATGGGGGAAATGATTATTATCATATTGGTTGTTTAATGTGTACCACAAAAGTAAAGGAAATATTTCGGGATTACAGAAAGCTAAATTAATATGCAATGAAGGCTTAGAAAACGTAATAATAAAGTGATGCAACCAACCCTCAAAAATATTGGCAGTCATACAACCCTTGGGTGAGTCTGCTCCGATTATTCCTGTTAAAGCAATCTTAAGCATATTATCACAAAAATTAACTCTTAGAAATACTAATTGCGGTGGGACACAATTCCCGAGGGCATTTATTGCTCTACACATAGTTACCAGAATGCCTTGCTCTGCAGAAGTTACTTGTCCTACTTGCCTTCGCCCCTACTTTGCTGTTTTTCTGCTTTTTTGCTATTTACTTTTCTGCTAGTACTCTGCGTGATCCCTGTACGGTCGTCAAAGCAATTTCATCTACATTGTAGATTTTACTGGCGTCTAATGTGGGATATTTTTCATAAATTTTTATTAAAGTATTATACCATTATGCACAATAATTTTATTAAATGCCACTGATCTTGATGTGACGTAGCTTCAAGAGTTTGTAATGATAGTATATGATTCCTTTTCATAAACGCACTAAACGCACTTAAATTATCAAATTTGGGATTTGCTGGAAACATTTTAAAGTTACTGGAAAGCTATTTAATAGGTAGGAACCAATTTGTATCCTATAATGGTTTCACATCAGAATTAATCTGTACTACATCCGGTGTTCCACAGGGATCAAATTTAGGTACATTGTTGTTCCTATTATATATCAATGATTTATTTTTAGATATCAATAACAGAAAATTGTGTTTTGCGGATGATCTTAAAATATACTGTGAAATTAAAAGAATTGCTAACTGTATAGATTTACAGAACGATCTAAATTATATAGATACTTGGTGTGTAAAAAACAAACTTTTTCTTAATGTCAATAAATGTAAAGTAGTAAGTTACTCTAGAAGGGAAAATAAGGTTGATTTTAATTATGTAATTCAGGGGTCAGATCTTGAAAAATGTAATAGCATTAAAGATTTAGGAGTTATATTTGATTCAAAATTAACCTTTAACAACCATATTGAGCAGAAAGTATCCGATGCTATGAAAATGTACGGTTTTATCATCAGAAACTGTAGAAATTTTAGCGATATAAGACCGATTAAACTGCTGTATCTATCGCTGGTGCGAACAAAACTAGAATATTGTAGCTTAATTTGGTATCCCATTTATAAATGTTATATGCAACAGATTGAAAAGGTACAACGGAAACTTTTAAAATATTTAGCTTTTAAGGTTGATGGAGTATATCCTGTCCATGGTTATGATTACGATTTGTTATGTAACAGGTTTAATATTGTAAGTTTAGAGTTAAGAAGAATTATATTTTCGGTTTCATTTTTATATAAGTTGTTACACAACTGTATTGACTGCAGTGATATATTAGGTCAAATTAGATTTAATGTGCCAAGAATTACTTCCAGGTCGACTATAGTGTTTACTTGTCCACGTGCGAGAACTAATATGTTACTAAAGTCACCCATTTATATTATGTGCAATAATTATAACAAAATATGCAACCATTGTGATATTTTCTCATGCTCAATTAATCATCTGGTTGATACCGCACTGGTTCATGGAGTACATTAGATTGTTAATTTTTTTGTGTATTTTTTTTTATTTCTTATATACGTAGTGATTTGTTTAATTATATTGTTCTCACTCTTTATTTTGTTTTTCGCCTACTTATTTTTTGCTCTTATTTTTTTACTTGATATTTTTGTATCACCCACTAATGATTGTATACTAATTAAAAATGTATCTTAAATTTTTACCCTAGAAGTGGGAAACTGTTGGGTAATAAAGCTATTATTTATTTATTTATTTATTTATTTATAAACAAATCGGGACCAGCAGACTCATTTTTACTCCAACACTCTGGGATTTTCTTTTTATTTGCTACTGTAAGATCGTAGGCTAACTTTCTAGCTGTTTTTGGCTGCAGACCATGTTGCAATTTTCGACGCTGTATCAAGTATCTACATAACAGATCTTCTTCATCAGTTGTAAAAATTTTTTGGCATTCATAATATGGATGCATTTTTGGAAATACCGCTTCTTCCCAGTCAATATTTTGATCGCGGCATTTTAAGACCTACTGCCTTATATGTTTTAAATATAATTATTATAAATTAAAATATAATATGATATAAATTTAAAAAATGCCTAACATTTAGATGAGTATAAATTAAAAAAAAAAGTATGAATTACGGGGAACCGTGGCCTCTCAAAAAGTTTCAAAATGGCAGTGGCCACTGTAATCCATTTATTCTTCACTATATATGGCTACTATATATAATATATATTATGGCCACTATATACCAAACTAGCCCTAGAAGACGTGTTCAAAACTACAAATTGGTCAACCTATGGCATTAACGTTAATGGCAACAAGTTAAACCACCTTAGATTGGCTGACGACATAGTGATTATAGCGAGCACATTCGAGGAACTGCAAATTATGATGAGGGAACTAGCAGCCAGCTCCCAATACGTCGGCCTAAAATTGAATATGAAAAAAATAAAAATAATGACAAACACAGATGACCCCAGACGTATAACTATAAATGGCAGTGAGATAGAACAAATCCAGGAATATATCTACCTAGGCCAAATCCTGAGACTTGACAAAGAGAACCAAAGTGCGGAAATTACTAGAAGAGCAAGACTAGCATGGGCAGGATTTGGAAAACTTAGTTGGATACTTAAGAACCGCAAAATACCCCAATACTTGAGGAGCAAATTGTTCAACCAATGCATCCTTCCTATCATGACATATGGATGTCAAACCTGGACCCTAACCAAGGCAAACATGAATAAACTAGACACAACAGAAAGAACAATGGAAATAGCAATATTAGGTATTCGACTGTCAGATAAAAAGAAGAACGACTGGGTAAAATCCAAAACAAAAGTCGAGGACATAGCAACCAAATTGCCAAACTTAAATGGAGCTTCGCGGGCCACATTGCTAGAAAAAAAGACCAACGTTGGAATACTACAATACAACATTGGAGACCTTACGAAAGTAAACGACCAAGAGGAAGACCACAGATGAGATGGGTTGATGATATTAAAAAAATAGCCGGAACAAATTGGAAATATGTTGCTCAGGATAGAGACCGATGGAAGGAGTTGGGAAAGGCCTATGTCCAAACATGGACGACAGAAGGCTAAGAAGACGAAGAAGAAGAAGATACCAAACTAACCTAAAACTATTTATTTCAAAACAAAAGTAGTGATGGAAATCTGGAATATTTAATTTGGGTAATTGAGTTAAGTATTATACAAGTGTTAATTGTAAAACAGTTTAGTTACCCCAAAATCATATGGGTTGTTATAGTAAAAAAATATAAAACTTACAAATATATATATATATATATATATATATATATATATATATTATATATATATATATATATATATATATATAAATATATATATATATATTATATATATATATATATATATAAGGTAAGCAAACGAAACTTATTTTATAGTGACCACTGTGACCCGGTCTCCCCTATTACAAAAAACAAAAATTGTAACCACCGAGATAGTTTATTTGTACTTGTATTATATACTAATATATGGAATCGACCAAAGTTCCGCCCAAGGAATTTCTATTGTAATCAAATTTTAGTACAAAATTGGTAGAAACCGTTCCCAAAAAAATCTTTAATATGTGTTGATGGGAACTGCTAACACCCTTAGAAGCAAAATCCACTCCGGTTTCAAATAAAATATTTAATCGTAAGATATTAAAGTTGAATATATTTGAAAAATTATCCCCCTATTTCGAACTTCAAGGTAAGTTATATCTGCGAATTCCCCCAGGCTACGTCATTGATTGCTCGAATATGGAAGAGCGTTGCATACTTCACTTCAAGTAGGATATTGATATTTTTATTCGAATCTTGTACTCTGGATGGGAAGTGAATACTTATTCAAAAATTGGATGAGAGCATTAAGTAGCTCTTGTATTTTTCGAGATGTTGTTCTGGTAATCAGAGCTAATTACATACGTAGTTTCCAGGTACTTAAAAAATTTTAAAAAGGGAATAAAACAGGAATATTTTATACACTTATAAATTTGCTGAAAGAGCAATGTTAACTTCGGATTACGAAGAAATTAAGTTTTTCCTCTTTCTCCTTCCTTCTTTTTCTTTCAGGGCCTTTTCTTACTGAGACTGGCGATCGTTATAGGAAATTCCTTGCAGTTTTTAACTGCTCTTAATAAGATAAATGTGCTTAGTCTGGTCCACTGTTAGATGTTGTTGATGTTGCGTTCTGCATATGCAGTGGCCTCTATATTTCATAATAGGACATTAGAAATTGGTCTGTGTTTTTATAGAACTGCGCTACTTGTTCATATTCTTCTATCTCAAAGTAAGCGTTGTGCCTTACATATTACAAAAATAGGCAAACTGGATTCTAATTTAAAATAAAAGAAAGAAACTGGCACATTTTATTTGAAGTCATTCTACAAAAAATAGGCGACTTGAATAATGACACAAAAAGGCTAATTTTATTAAAACTAAAAGACTGAGCTACATCAATTGCTGGATCACCTGCTGAATACTGAACTGCTGTCCCATACTCATTAATTGACTACAACGCCTTCGGCAGATTGTAATCACCTAACAGGTAAATATCCGAAGCTGGATATTGTTGTATCAACCCCTTAACTGTCTCACAATGCAACTTGCAGATTTCATGGAAGGAGTTTGGTGGATGTAGACTCCACCAATGATAAAACGGGTATTAATAATTAAACAAAGACATATACTTGATCCCCCCTTGTTTCTGCAATTTTCACATGCCTCGATTTGATCCTATCAGGCCTATGTTAGTATTTCAATTTCAATCGCAACGGAAAACACTTAAACCTTTGAAACCCAGATTTGAATTCATAATCAGAAAAGTTCAACCATGACAATAATATCATAATTAATGCTCACCGCCCTTGACGTTAGTTCCTGTAATTTGGTACGGATACCTCCGACGTTTTGAAAATGGACATTTCATGGTGTGCTGCCATGTTTTTAATATGAGACCAGTAAAAATCAACCTAGGCGTAAGACAAGGAGACACAATATCTCCAAAATTATTTACAACTGCCCTAGAAGATATCTTTAGGACTGGGAGAACAAGGGAATCTCTATTAACGGAAGATACTTAAACCATCTTAGATATGCAGATGATGTAGTACTAATAACCGACACGTGAAATGCACTGAATACGATGATTGAGGAGCTACACACAAAATCCGTAAAAAAAGGACTGAAAATGAATTTCAGCAAAACTAAACTAATGTCAAACAAAGATGACAAACCTATGATAAACATCCAAGGGACAAAGATAGAACACGTAGATGAATATACATATCTGGGTCAAAATGTCAAGGTAAGCAAAGAAAATCAGACTACCGTAATATGCAGACGTGTAAAAATGGAATGGGCAGCATTCGGAAGACGTAAGAATTTGTATTTAAAAATAAAATATACCTCAAAGACTGCGAACCAAAATGTTTAATTCCTGTATCCTACCTGTACTTACATACGGAACTCAAACCTGGATATTCATTAAAATAAATATGGAGAAGATCAGAAAGACTCAGAGAGCTATAGAACGACAGATGCTGTCGAACAGGCAGCTAAACTGAAATAGAAATGGGCTGGACATAAAGAACGTCGTAATGATGGCTTAATATTAAAAGAACTGCAGAACCAATGTGGAAACGTCTTACAAACAACAGACATGAATGGCGAGAATTAGGAGAGTCCTATATTCGGCAATCCGAATAGAGAGAAGGACTAGATAAGGGACAAAAAATCGACATTTTTATGTTTTGTTTATTTTTAATTTTATTCACTTTAAACCATTTTGCTTAATAGGTGAGTTAAAGATATTGTCTTATTACCATGCCACGACAACACTTAACGTTGGACGAGATGAGTAGAGCCATGGGCCTCCTTCAAGCTGGTATGCGACAAACTCAAGTTGCTGACCAGCTGGGTGTCTCCCAATGCGTCGTAAGTCGTTTGTGGCGTCGGTTTAGAGACACTGGAAGTCCAGCCTAGCAACATCCAGGACGTGATCGCTCTACAACCGTCGCTCAAGACCGATATTTAATTTTAAATGCCAGAAGGCAGCCAACAATCACAGCACCCGAGCTGGTTAATGAATTACAGCTTGCACATAATGTAACAATTAGCAGCAGTAGTGTGAAGAATCATCTCCATGAAGCCAATCTTCGTAGTCGTCAACCACTGAGATGTCCACCTCTATCTCGAGGCAATTTCACTGCAAGATTAACCTGGTGTCAAGAGTTTCAGAAGTGGACTGACAATGACTGGGCCACAGTTTTGTTTAGTGACGAGTCTAGATATGGATTTCATCCAGATTCTCGTCGGACAAGAGTTTGGAGACGACCCGAAAATGGGAAACGATTAAGACATCTTTAAGAAGTGTATGCATACAGAGGTGGTACATTAATGGTATGGGGCGGAATCATGATTGACGGAAGAACTACACCTCATTTTCCCACGTGGCTTTCTCACAAGTCAGCAATATTTGGACACTATTCTTGAACCTGTTGTGCGCCCGTTTGCTGCTGCTGTTGGAGAAAATTTTTACTTTATGCATGATAACGCTCGACCACATGTTGCGCATATTGTAACATACTGGTTGGATAACGAGGGTATTGATGTATTGCCGTGGCTAGCACAATCACCGGACTTGAATCCCATTGTGCTCCAACGAAGAATTACTCCACATATAGGCAATATCTATACCTCAATATACACAACTACCTCAAGCACACATTAACAATGTGATTCGAAGCATAAACAGTAGATGTAGAGCTGTGATAAACCAACGTGGTGGCCATACTTTATTTTAAGTTTATATTTCGTATTTATGACATTTTATGGTGGTATGTGAAACATGGGGTATTTGCAGTATATTTTTTTTGCTCCAATTTTCTGTTTTTTTTTACAATTTATGATTTTTGACATATTAAACAACAATTTAAACTGCAAATTTTTTATTATTTTTTTTAGTTGATTACAGATAAACAAAATACGTCTATTTATAAAAATATCCCTAGACTTTTGTGTTGTGTATATATATTATATATTACATATTATATATTTACATATGTTATATGTATTATATTTTATTAATCTATTATTATTAATTATTATTAATTTAACATAATAAAAAAAATTAGTAATTACAACCTAATATCCTTCATTGTTTAGCACATTGTCGCGATTAGAGCTATGATATTTTGTTTAACATTTAGGTCATTAAACAAACATACAAAGTGGTGGGTATCCCGACCGCTCATTCATCTTCCTAGATAAAGATCCGATTGAGGGTAGCCCGTATACATTATGGTCAAAATACTAGAGATGAGGCGTTCATACAAGATTGAGAATCGGACCATGACTTATTTTAAAAAATTATAAACAATAACAAATATATAGGTGCTTTTGTTTAATTATATATTTAATACATTTTTGCCATATAAAATTATTAACTGCTCAAATTTTTATACAAACATATCCTTTCAGTGAATATGTCTTCATGCGGAAACGTATGCTAGTAAAAATTAATGAAATTCATTACTAACAAACCTCATCATGTTACAAAATAATATTTACTTACTAATAAATGTAATCAATATCCATTAATTAATTATTAAATAAATGAACAACCAATTTCAAAATCTACCTTAATCATTTTGAACAAATAAATGAATCGCTTTGCTTTACTAAATTTACCCTAATTTAAATTGTATTTTCGAGAAAGATCAGTTAAATAACTTTTTAATGTCAGTAACGACATACTGCGTACGTATAAAGTATGACTTGAAACCAAAAAAAAACGTTAAATGTATATGTCAAAATATTTATTAAAATAAATAGTATCTACTTCACAAACACTGATAATATTGTTGTAGTTACAGCATATTTGTAACAAATTTTTGTATTTTAAATATGAATTTTTCAACTGAACCGTTTACTAACTTTAGTGTACGTTCACACAGACCGCTATGGCGCGATCAGAGATGCGATGCTTTGCGTTGCATAGCGAGCTATTATCTGTGGGTGTTTCAATACAATGATAATTATGCTTGTGAGCTAATCGCCACCGTAGTCTCTTCTGTGTCGAACGTGGCGATGGAAAAAAACTGAAATATATATTGGAAAAAAATTAATTGTTAAAGTACAATATTTTCAAAAAGTGTTTAAATAGAAAACGTAAATGGGTTCATAAAATTAATATAGAAAGTGCGACATTTGGATAGTTTCATTATTTATTTGCTAAACTTATTACGCATTCTGATAAATTTCGAGAATATTTTCGGATATCTTTAGAAATATTCGACTATATTCAGAGAAATACAACTCCTTACGTAGAGAACTTTTACTTTACTTAATCAGTAGACCCATTTGTACCTTTCGGTGTTGGGCTGTTTATAATACAATTCTTTCAATATTTTACAATCTTCTGAGGTGTCCTAGCTCTTAACGAACTTTCTCCATTCCTTCCTATTGGATGCCATCTGTGTTGCTTCCTGCCAAGTCTTACCCTTACTCTGCAGTATCTGCGAGATGTCAATGTTCCATTCTTTAATGGGTCTTCCTCTTCTGTCCTTCCCTATTGGTTTGGCGTCCCTCACTCTTTTTACTTGTCTATTATTGTCCATCCGGGTTAGATGTCCGAACCATGCCAATTTTTTCTCCTTGATTGAGTCGAGTATCAGTTTGATTTTGAGTCTTTCTCTTATTTCTTCGTTTCTGATTCTATCAGTTCTTTTTTACTCCGATCGTTCTTTTGAGGTATTTCATCTCTGCTGCCTGAATTCTGACCTACCGATTATTATATGCAAAATTGACTTGCCAAACAGTATAATAATATGATGAAAATAAAGCACAAATTAGTTCAAACGCAAAAACAATAAATATCGACTTCACACGACTTTACACCGGCAAGACAGAAGGCTTGTATAAAAACAAAAGTTCAACAATAATATCGGTTATCAATGGTAACGATTGCAAGTTATGAGATAATAAATATATTTTAAAGTAACTCAATACTTGAGTCATCTATTTTATAATAGAAAAATAATTTAGATATATGCTTACATAAACATAAATATGTCTCTTTATACAAATATCCGCTTCGCGCGAGGACTTGAATAACCGGCGCCCGTGTCTCAGACGAGCGCATACAAAATTACCAGTAAGGCGCGCCCGTGTCTGAGACGGGCACGTACGTTAAGGGGTTAAAAAATGATAATCTTGATCATCATTATGTTTTGAGTTAGTTGAGTCTAGTAACTCTAATTTTTTTTCTTCCAAAGATATGATTCGCTCGATATCCAAATCATCTTGTTTACGTTTACGCCCTTGGTTAGTATTTTTGGAGCGCTTACTAGAGGATGACGTACTAGGTTGGAGTTCTTCGTTATATAATGAAGTATTGTCATTGGAAGCTCCCTTATTAATTTCAGCCTGTGATATATTATCATCTGCAATATATTTTACAGTTAGAGTTCCATTATTTTGTGATAACAAGTCATGCTCATCATTAAGTGAATCCATGTGAATATTCTCAGACATCATATCACTTTTTTCAGTTGATGGTAGATTGCCAACCATCTTACGACATGCCATTAAATCTTTTAAGAAAATTAAACTTTTAAAAAGTACCCAAGTGTGTATACATTATATTGTATACGTAGGTGTTTTTGGGGAATTATTTATTAATAGCATTAGCAGCATTTAACTTTTATTGTCTTTATTTTTTGGGTATTTTGATACTGAAAAAATAATAATTATTTTTTAACAACATTTTCATATATTATTGAGAGTTCTGTTTAAATACAGTTTTGATAACCAAAACTAAACTAATCTTTTTGGCGAAGTCTTTATTTTCGGACAGAATGGTTTTCCAATTATAAACACCTTAAATAAGCAAGAGCATATATAGTAACGTAATTATTAATAAACATTTAAGAAACATAAACAGTACTTGCCACGTGTAACTCCTCTGCAACCTCAACCATAATGTATTCACCTTGTCCCTATTGTGATAGTTTTTTGATTGTTGATCCCATAGGGCCCGACGAATTCTAAGATTGTTTAATAATTTTTCCACATCAATATCGCTCGCTAGATATGCGACTACTGGCGATGGAATCAAACATTCTTCAAAACCAAACCGAAGCGCATACTAGCCGCTACTAGCATCGTATCGCATCGCATCGCACTAAATCGCGCCCTATTTGAACAAGGCACTTAAGATACAAGTGTTTGTTATCATCGCATACCAAAGCATCGTATCGCTGATCGCGCCATAGCAGTCTGTGTGAACGTACACTTAGACACTGTTCACTAGCTTTAAACATGTATAATCAGAGATATCTGCGCAGAAGGCATCCTACAAAAAAGCCATCATAAAACTTTCAAATCACTTCGTTTCTTTAAGCAATGTGCACTATTTAAAACCAATAATATCAAAAACGGGTTTAACGATAGGAATAAACAGACGAGTTATGGTATATGTAATAGAGAATCCACATATAAATATGCGCCAATTGAGCAGTTTATCGAAAACGTAAATGTTTTAGAAAATATTGTATTTTTGACGAATACAACAGTGGGATCGGATATACAGGGTGTTTCAAAAAAAGGTAAGCCCGTCTCTAGGGTAGGTAAAAAACTGAAAAATATTTGGGGTTTGCTTAGTAAAAAATTTTTGTAATGCTATCCGTTTTCAAGATACAGGGCGTTGAAGAAAATAAAATTTTACGCATTTTTTACGATTTTGCCGAAACTACTGGCAACATTGTAATGAAATTTTATACGAATACGTTTTGGTAGCTGATACATCCCATGAATT
The DNA here is from genome assembly GCF_040954645.1 of Diabrotica undecimpunctata. Taxonomy (NCBI): domain Eukaryota; kingdom Metazoa; phylum Arthropoda; class Insecta; order Coleoptera; family Chrysomelidae; genus Diabrotica; species Diabrotica undecimpunctata. Next base: position 60,176,807 of record NC_092812.1, read on the forward strand.
TGTTTTTATATCTGATTCTCATAGAGGGCGCTAGTTACAAGGATCGTAATAAGTATTTGTCAATATAACTTTTTTAAGAGTATAGTTATTAATCAAAATTTCAAGTAAACTTAAACATCATTCAATTTTACACGAAAAAGGTACTCTTGGTAGAACTCGATACTGTGTACTGTTTTCGGAATATTTTGATTTGAAAATTATGAAGTAATAATTGATGCTGGTAGTAATGATAAAGTTCTAATAGGTATACCTCTATTTTCTCCAAGTGTGAACATGATGTTTATGCTATGAATATGACATTTATTGATTGTTATGACGATAAATCAACAATAATTAAAGTTTTAAAACCTTGTTATTTGTAAAATCAAATCAAAATGTACTCAAATGTTGAATACACTGACATATTATTAACCTTAGGCGAATGTTTAGGATGTTCTAGTGCAGCTGTGACACGTTATGCAGAAAAGTTTCCTAGAAGAATCTTACCAAGTAAAAAAACATTTAGAGCCGTTGAACGACGTTGTCGAGAAACTGGGAATGTGAGACCAAATAAAATAAATTCTGGTAGACTAAGAACAACAAGAACAATTAATAAAGAAAATAATATTTTAAATTTACTTGATCAAGATCCAACAGTTAGCGTAAGGAATATAGCAAGACAAACAAAAACTTCTTCTTCAAGTACTTGGCGGATACTGAAAGAATAGCGATTGCATCCTTATCTTTACAGACAAGTCCAAGAGCTCTTGCCAGATGATCTATCGGTTAGAGTGGATTTTTGTGAAACATTACACAAAGGACAGCCCACAATCCAAATTTTTTAAAATGCATTCTTTTTACAGACGAGGCCACCTTTACGTGACAAGGTATGTTTAACTCCCATAATGCACACTACTGGTGTGATGAGAATCCACGAGTCAAAAGGGTATCACATTACCCACACTCATTTAAAGTTAATGTTTGGGCAGCAACTTTAGATAACAAATTAATAGGTTATCATATTCTACCTGGAAATTTAAATGATGATATTTATCTTGATTTTTTAAACAATTCCTTATTCGATATATTAAAAGATTTAACGCTAAACGAGCGAAGATCTTTATTTTTTATGCACAATGGAGCTCCACCACACTTTGATAGAAGGTATCGTAATTGGTTGAGTAATCATTTTCCGAATCGATGGATTGGTAGAGGTGCAGAAGCTCCGATTCATTAGCCTCCTCGGTCATGCAATTTTAACCCTTTGGACTACGCAGTTTGGTCGTATATTAAGAAAAAAGTCTATGCTACAGAGGTAAATTCACGCCAAGAATTGGAAGAAAGAATTCAACGTCAATTTAATGACATCATAGCTGATCCCCTACCGTTTAGAAGGTTAATGGAATCTTTAGAAAAAAGAATAGACTTGTGTATTAGCGAAAACGAAGGGCATTTTGAACACTTACTGTAATTGAATTTTATTTTATGTTCTTAGTTATTAATTTAATTTTGTTCTTGTGAGTTTTGTTTAATTACTAACTATTTTATACCAGCATCAATTATTACTTCAAAATTTTCAAATCAAAATATTCCGAAAACAGTACACAGTATCGAGTTTTACCAAGAGTACCTTTTTCGTGTAAAATTGAATGGTGTTTAAGTTAACTTGAAATTTTGATTAATAATTATACTCTTAAAAAAGTTATATTGACTAATACTTAGTACGATCCGTGTAACTAGCGCCTTCTATGAGAATCAGATATAAAAACAAATTCATGGGATGTATCAGCTTCCAAAACATATTCGTATAAAATTTCATTACAATGTTGCCAGTAGTTTCGGCAAAATCGTAAAAAATGCGTTTTTTTTCAACGCCCTGTATCTTGAAAACGGATGGCGTTACAAAAATTTTTTACTAAGCAAACCCCAATTATTTTTCAGTTTTTTACCTACCTTAGAGACGGGGTTACCTTTTTTTGAAACACCCTGTAGAGGTACAGACTATTTTTTTAATAATATATGGATAATATGAAAATTCGTATACAAATGGCTTTGGCAGTGTTGGATCTGAAATGCTATAGGGTGTTCGGTACTTCTTTATCAACCGTATACGACTGCGTGTTAAACATATTGGAAAACTTTTTCAACACTTATAAACATAGTTATTAATGCATTTATGAATATATCTTGTCGATTAGGTAAATATTATATTGTAACATAAGGGATTATGCAATTCAAATAATTTTTACTAGCATATATTTTTTATTTTTCGACAGTATTTTGCGTTATATTTTAGTAGGACCACAAAACTTGTTAATAAAAAATCTGCAAAAACATGCTTGATCTGCTTGATTTTAAAGATATTAAATTATTTAAAAATAACACTACTATCATTAACATTTTCATTACCTTGAAAACCTAATCCACCTTAAATATTTTCTCAATAAAAATTTTCTGTACATACTTATATTTTAGTATTTTTTAAAATTCAATCAAATTTTATTGTATATTAAATATATTTAACTAAAACAAACTTATTATCAATTATTTTCTTATATACATTAAATTATACATTTTAACCAGACGAAAATCTTATTTTCTAGTCATGCTTTGATAGATTCCATCGGATCTATGTAGCCAGAATACAACATCTCTAGCCAATAATACCATAAAACGACTTTGTCAAAGTAATTTTATAAGCCTACGGGAAAGTCAGTGAGCTTCTCGATGCCGCATGCCGGTTTCCCTAAATTGTGTGAAACCAAAACAAGTTTTAAATGTGTGACAGGTTCAAAATCACTTCTCCCTGGGAGCTCGCCTTGTTTAAAATATGTTTTTCACCGATCATTTCAGGAGGGAAATGAGAAAAGTTATAAAGGATTAGAAGTTGTAGGACCTGAATAAATTAACGTCATGCATTTGTTTTCTTGAGTTATATTATGTTTTGTATTTTATTTATACTCACAGAGTGAGCGATTTAGCATGTTATCTCAGGTGGAAATATTCAACGCTGACAGGAAGACGACTTTATTTATTTTAAGATTACATAATCAAAAAACCAAAACAGTATGAAAAGCGAAAAGCATGGTTATTGAAGAACACTTTACCTAAATATTTAATATTCACTTGTGTTCATTAATATTTATATCCACTCTGCACAACTGTTTATTTTTAGAGTTTGTGCTTTAACCACTCTCAACATGGTTGGACAGTTTTCGTTTGTGGCAACTCAGCTATTTGAAATATGTATGTATCATTTTTAACTGCAAGTGCACTTATAAATCGGAAACTTTTGTCAGTCTGTGATTATATATTTTTCAGATTTTAAAATTATGTTGTTTTCGCATAGCATATTTGATTAGAGCTCTCTGCAAAATCAACAAGGAAATGTAATACACAGTCAGATTGATTACATAAATTTGAAAAGGAGATTTTGTAATGGATGCTTATCATTTAAAACTTACCTCGGTGCTGACATATAGTCAGATCATGTTCCGGTTTTTGGTAAATTTAGGCTTAGATTTAAGAAGGTTACAAAAAATAAAAGATACAAAAATACAATATATATATATATATATATATATATATATATATATATATATATATATATATATATATATATATATAAAATAAAAAAGATATAGGTATAAAGATAAGATATAGGATAAAGATAAGATAAAAGAGATATAAAAAATAAAATATATATATATAAAAAATAGACTAGGACAAACAAGAGACTGCATACGAAAATTGAACCCGGTACTATGGGATAAGAACATCAGCGTGAAAACAAAGAAAAAAATATATAATACCATGACAAGAAGTATTCTCATTTATGGGTGTGAAAATTGGACAATAGATAAGAAAACCAAAAACAAAATAGGAGCAACAGAGATGGAATTCCTAAGGAGAAGCTGCAGAGTAACAAGAAGAGATAGAATAAATAACATGGAGATTAAGAGGAGAATGGGAATGAACTCCGACATAATAGACTACATCGAACAGAAGAGGTTAACCTGGTACGAACATGTCAGAAGAGCAGACCAAAATCGGTGGATAAATAGAATAACAGAGTGGAGCCCGATAGGAAGAAGAAAGAGAGGTAGACCCCGAAGATCTTTCAGAGATGAAGTGGACGAAGCAATGAGTAAAAGAAACCTACAGGAAGGGGACTGGCTAAACAGGAAAAATTGGAGAAAACGGTTGAGTGAAGGAATACAGTGAAAACTGTGGAAATCCTTGTATATATATATATATATATATATATATATATATATATATATATATATATATATATATATATATATTTATTTACGGTAACAATTGACTTCCCACATGTAAAGTTGTAGGTTCAATTGGCTTCCGCTGGTCAATTGGCATCCGGTATTCGGATGCCAATTGACCTCTTCAAAATAATATCAGAAACGCATAGTGGATGATATTATAAGACTCTTTACGCGATATGAACCCGGAATCCAATTGGACCGTTTTTTGATTCGTAAATAAATCATAGTTCGAGGCAAAAAATAAGCAGCGCCACCATCGATTTGTGTATATTGAGTTGAAGCGATATTCATGTCGTTACAGCTTAGCGGTTCAATTGGCATCTACAGGATGTGATACGATTTTGGAAGCCAGTTAGTCACTTAGATTGTCTTAGATTCCAGGTTTATAAAGGTTCGAGTAACATCTGGTCGATTCGCGTTTGAGTTTAATTCTTAGAATGGATATTTTTTGTTTAGTTTTTGGATTTACAATATATTATTGGTTTTATCTTACTTTCTTGTTATCTGCAATCTTTTATTCTTTTTGAAAGGTTTTATAACCTTATTTCTCAGCGCCATGTGTATAATTTTTTGAAGCACATTGCTAAAACGTTGTGTATTAAAAAGCATTTAATGTTAGGGGTTGTAAATGCATTAAAAATGTTGTGAATTTTGAAAATGTGGTTTGGCGCTGTGTTAATAAGATTCTTTCGTTAAGATGCTTAGTTTTTATCTATCTCTGGTTATGCTTTGTCTTTTTTTCTGTGAAAATATTAACTAATATTATAAATGTGAGTGTAAGGTGTTTGTCGGCTTGTTTTTTTTTTCGCATTCCCTGTTTAACTTTTTAACCGATCATATTGATTATTTTTGCAATTTTGACAGGGACACAAATAAGCACAGATGATACATTTTATTAAAAAAAGTTGTATTTTCAAGGGATACTTCTCGGCAGAAGACGCCATCACAATCGAATCGAGGATAAAAGCTAGTATTTTATATGTAAATGAGAATGCAATCCACTCTTAACTGATCAACATTTAATATGTCATCACAGGTGTTCCGTGTGCAATGCTGCCAGGTCACCCATGTACAGCTTGGAACAACAAGAGCCATTTGCTGATCGGTTTAGGTCACCGAAACCCAACCAATTATGATTGGATCAACAGAAACAACTACTCCGTGGGCTAATACCCCTACCGGCATTGAATTATACTATTGATCCAATGGTCGCAGAACAACACAACCCATCAAGTGTGAAACGCCAAACAGCTGTTTCGGTCCGCCAGACCTTATCAGTGACGCTTGGCTTCTCCATTGGAAAGTTGTCCGTTCTGCTTAAGGGGACAAGGTCCTCTGAATCTCAAATGTAAATGAGAATGCAATCCACTCTTAACTGATCAACATTTAATATGTCATCACAGGTGTTCCGTGTGCAATGCTGCCAGGTCACCCATGTACAGCTTGGAACAACAAGAGCCATTTGCTGATCGGTTTAGGCCGCCGAAAACCAATTAATTATGTTTAGATCAACAGAAACAACTACTCCGAGGGCTAATACCCCTACCGGCATTGAATTATACTATTGATCCAATGGTCGCAGCATAACACAACCCATCAAGTGTGAAACGCCAAACAGTTGTTGCGGTCCGCCAGACCTCATCAGTGACGCTTGGCTTCTCCATTGGAAAGTTGTCCGTTCTGCTTAAGGGGACAAGGTCCTCTGCATCTCAAATGTAAATGAGAATGCAATCCATTCTTAACTGATCAACATTTAATATGTCATCACCGGTGTTCCGTGTGCAATGCTGCCAGGTCACCCATGTACAACTTGGAACAACAAGAGCCCTTTGCTGATCGATTTAGGTCACCGAAACCCAACCAATTATGTTTGGATCAACAAAAACCACTACTCCGAGGGGTAATACACCTACTGGCATTGAATTATACTATTGATCCAATGGTCGCAGATCAACACAACCCATCAAGTGTGAAACGCCAAACAGCAGTTTCGGTCCGCCAGACCTCATCAGTGACGCTTGGCTTCTCCATTGGAAAGTTGTCCGTTCTGCTTAAGGGGACAAGGTCCTCTGAATCTCAAATGTAAATGAGAATGCAATCCACTCTTATCAATATCCATTTCATATTTTTTTCAGAAAATGAAGACTTATCTGGATGAGCTTATAACATCTTCAATAACTCACCTGGATGAAAATGTGAATAACACACAAGCGTACAAATGTCTGCTCGAAGGTACATATTGCAGCTTACTACTTTTTAATAAGAGACGAGTAGGGGAGCTGCAGAGATTACCTTTAGATATTTATTTAAAACATCATGATTCTCAATCTTCTAAAGAGTTTGAGAAAGTCCTAACAGAAACCGAGAAAATTTTAGTTCACTCTTTAAAACGCATAGTAATAAGAGGTAAGAGAGGTAGAGGCGTACCTGTTCTGTTTGACAAATTGACCAAAAGTGGAGTTGACACTTTAATTAAATATAGGAATAATTTTTTTACCTCTTACAACGAATACCTATTTGGCATACCGAATACTATTAACTGCATCAGTGGATATCATGTTCTCAGAAAGCATGCTTCTAAGGTGTTGAATGATGCAAACAAAATCACTACCCTCACGTCAACTCGCCTCAGAAAACACTTAGCAACAATAATACAAATTTTAAAAATGGAAAAGGGTGAACTAGAACAACTAGCAAAATTTATGGGGCATACCTCAAAAACTCATGATGAGTGGTATCGTCTCCCGTCAGACATTTACCAAACCGCAAAAGTTTCCAAAATATTATTGCTCGCTCAAAACACTAATATTGACCAATATAAAAATCGAAATTTAAATGAGATTGAAGTCGATAACGAGATATTGGAAGACGCAGAAGAAGCTGATAGTGACGAAGAAAATACTAATCAACCTATTCTTCAACAAAATGAAGTAAACATCCCGTCACAAAATAGAATACAGGAGAAAGGTAAACGTATTTTAGTTCCATGGACAAAAGAGGAAAAAGAACTTACGCAAAAATTCTTTGCACGTCATATTAAGAAGAAAATTCCGCCAAAAAAAATGGAAGTTTTAAATTTGGTAGACAAGTATCCAAATGTTTTTAAAAACAGGAAATGGGACACAATAAAAGTATTTGTACAAAATAAATATAAATCACAATAATTCATTCAAGTGATTACGAGTTTCAATAAAATATTCTATTACAATCCTATAGTTTTAATGTATCCTTCATTACTTTCTTATTGAATTAAACCTAATTTTATTAACGTTTTAAAACGTCGTCATATTAATATTTTCTCTTGGATTTTGTAAATCCAATGAAATGTTGTAGATAGAATTTGAGGTTGGACAAACATTCATTTTTTCTTAGCTGTTCTAGTTTTAAAATAAAGTTTCTAACTAGTCTATGTTTCTAATGGTAATAGTGGGTTTTGTACAATTGCAAACGTATAGACTTTACCTATTTTACGTTTTTATCGAGGCTATTTTTTTTTAAATAAACCCGGTGTGGTCAATGTTAATTATTTCCATACGACATGTGAGTCCTAAAGTAACGGATAAATTCAATATTTTTGTAACTAAAAATATTTTGACGAAATCCTCGTACAGGTCGATTTTTGTTTTTTGTTGTGCATTTTTTCAATATAATCTTTTTATACAGGGCGTGTCGTGTAAGAGTGGCCAATACCAACTTTCTTATTTTAAATACAACACCCTGTATATTATTATATCTTTTGATTTCTAAGAATATTCTAGATAAAATTTATATTCAATCTTCTATTCCTATCTTTAACTGTTTTTGAGTAATCGAGGTTGGAAAAGTGACAATTGCTCACAAAATCTAAACAGTTCGATCTAGAGTAAAATGGTTTTTATATTAAGACAAAAGCTTTTTGTATTTACAAAAAGCTTTTGTCTTTATATTGATTCAGGGTATACAGCCAACTATTGGATTTGGTCCATTTTAATTAGTTTTTATATTACCATCTTAGTTTTTAATATGCTATCTAGTGGTATTAAATAAAAATAAAATACGAAAATTGTCGTGGTCGGCCCTAAATTTCAAAATTTGTCATTTTGAATATAATCCTATCATCTCTGGGTTTGATACCACTAGATAGCATATTAAAAAGTAATGTGTAAGTAATAATGTAAAAACCATTTTACTCTAGGTCGAACTGTTTAGATTTTGTGAGGAAAAATACACGAAATGTCACTTTTCCAACCTCGATTACTTAAAAACGGTTAAAGATAAGAATAGAAGATTAAATATAAATTTTACCTAATATTCTAAGAAATTCAAAAATATAATAATACACAGGGTGTTGTATCTAAAATAAGAAAGTTGGTATTGGCCACTGTTACACGACACGCCCTGTATAAAAAGATTCTATTGAAAAAAATGCACAACAAAAAATAAAAACCGACCTACATGAGGATTTCGTCAAAAGATTTTTAGTTACAAAAATATTGAATTTATCCGTTACCTTAGGACCTCACTGTATATAAATCACAATGGATCATTTTATGTACCATTATAGGTATGTGCCATGTATAGCCTTGATAAAGACTTAAAATAAAGTAAAAACATTGGCAAATTTTAAACATTAACTAGGTTTTAATTGTCCCTAACCCACTATTACCATTAGAAGCTATTAAGTAGACACTACTCCTAAAACTTTGTTTACGTTGAAAGCTATGTATCGCCATTTTAAAAAGAGAGACCAAGAAATTTTGTAAATTATATGTTTGCAACTGTGTTTCTTACAAAAACCTTTTGTATGTATATAACTTCTTTATTATTCACTTCTAATGAAGTTAAGAGATAAAATACTGATTCTGAATTTTGTTTAAAAGAAGTGTACCTTTAAACATTTGATTTTCAACTTCTTCAAAGTTACAGTAATTTCAACATCTTTTCAATTCTTGAGTACTTCAATTCCCAAGAGATTTCAGTAATTTTATTTTATTTTTTTCTACGTAGGGAAAACACAACCATGAGATATAATCGAGACTCCATATATTTCAAACTAGGTTGATTTTGATAAAATTGGTTTTTGTTAGGTACAGATAATAATTACCTATGTAGTGCCTTCATAACAGGTAATTCTTATTTTTATGTTACAGCCTTAAAATAAAACATACATTATGTCGAATAAATTTTGATATATTATTTATTAACAAACGGTTAAAGAAAAACAAATATGTGTTAAAATACGACTCTTTTTTAATTATTGCTTTTCATAGTATATGGACATAATATTTTATCTCTTTTTAATGTAAAAGAATCTGGTTCGTTTTGATTGTGCATCTATTATTATATAATACCACATCAAACCAGATTCAGTGACGTACGAGAAGTATGGGCAGAGGAAAGAAAAATACACACAGTTGTAAGAAGTCAGATACCAAAAAATAAAGGAGAAAGTTATGTGCACTTTGCGTTCGGCAATAATGTGCCTGTTGTCTTAAACATCTTCACTTGCAAAAATTTTCACAGTGAGTGTTATCAAATGGTCGTATACTCTTATAAGTACTTTTGTTTGCTTTCTAAGTATTTTTCATGGACTTTGAATTTGCTAAAATATTGGAAAGTGTCATCGAAAATGCAAATCGAAGAGAAATACGAACAAGAACGAGAAAATACAGCCCATATAGCCCATAATGCGACGTAACAGCCCAAGACATGAAGTTACAATCATTGTAACATTTAATTTTAACATTTAATCCTACTATACCAGAATTTCTTTGGTAATACCAAATAATTCATTACAACAGAGCTCTTTTACTCAGGGAATAATCAGACTAGAAGTTGTTAAAAGACGATAAAACATTTTTAAATTACTGAGCTTAAAAAATGTAAAATAAAAGTATTTAGCAAATTAAATCAAATTTGAAGCTGTCATAATTTTAAAAGAAAAATATTCAATCTCGAAAAAAGCAATAACTACCTGCCTACAATTTATAGATAGAGTAATATACTCTAACAAGTTAAATTTTTAAACATCCGTTTCGACAACAAAATATTACAATGACTGAACAGATGAATTGACTCAGGTAGAATTCCACCGAAACCTTTAGGTATTATTGTCGACTTAAGTCATAAACCAATGGATGCTAAAGGTCCAAAGCCAATCGATGCCAAAGAAACCGCAACAGCGATTGATGCCAATTGGTACCGCAACAGAATTCGCTGTATATTGTGGCCCGTGAATATTCACGGATGCCAAATGGGAATACTTTTCGTCCAGAAGTCAATTGGTACTACAAAGAAATATATATATATTTATTCTCATACTTCTTCTTTCCCAACCAAAGAAAAATAAAAAGATCCATCGGAATAAAATTTTAAGATATCATTATAAACAAATTGTATATAGTAATTTAAGATAAGATTTAATGTAGATAAGAATAGAAATTTGTTTGGCAAACGACCTTTTCCGTTTCCAACAAAATTATCAAAAAACCCCTTTGTGTAGAATTAGAAGACATTTTACCTGTAAGTTAATCTTGTCATTGTTTGTGTATTAAATGACCATATTCTAATCTTTGGAAACAGGTATAGATTGTGTATTAACAGACTGAGGATAGAAAAATCAATTTTTATTTATTCTTTCTCTGAAACAGTAATTTGGTCTTCCCAAATGATACACAGAATTTTTAGAACAAACATTAACAGTAGTAAACAAGATTTGAGCTTTTGATTGGATAGTCGTTTTTGAACGGTAATGGGGTTAGCCTAATTAGGAGACGGGGAGAGGCAGTTGTAATTTGGCCATCGAAGGAATCAGTCGTTTCTTAGAAGATAGGGTGTGGTTCGTGGATATCGGCATTGTGAAAAGAAGTGAATAGTTTTGCAGAAGGAGATAACAAGTAGATTAAAAGAGTTCCTTGTATCCACCATGGGCATTTTGTGAAGTATATGTGAAAGTAGGTTTACGGTATAAAGTTGACAAATGGAGGTCCTTGTGTCATAAATAAGTAGCTGAGTTTTTTTTGGAGAAGTGAATCAGGTGTTTTTTGTGTAGTCTGCAGGAGGTTTGCAGAGACGTTAGGAAGGAGCCGAGGTGCCAAAGAGGAGAGATCACATCATTGAGGAGACTGGACTTTTCTGGGTATGTGCCAACATACAATTCAATAAGAAAAAAAAAGCTGTAAGTGTTTTGTACAATTGAAATTGGTATCTGTGAAGGATCTGTGTTGACATCATGGTCATTATAATTCAAATTTAAGGAATTGAGTTTTGTGTGACTAATCAAAAGTTTTGTTGTTTTTTGTTTCAAGTAAAGGAAAGTTTAAGTAAAATTGGTTTTCACTTATTATAAAGTTATGTAGATTTAAAATCTTATTATTATAAAAATTTCATTTATTTTCTTGTATGCTGATTGATAAGATAACGACAGAAGTTGAAAATTGTTTTATTCCTTTTTTATATAAAATAAAGAATACCTAATTTTTGTAATATACTATTTTCTTTTATTATTATCCTTCTTCTCTATCTCGATAAAGGACAACTAGAAAATCTTTGACTCCATCGAACACAGGTAATATAAGGAGTCTTATTTTACATTTGATAACAATTAAATTATAATTTTTTTATTGGCTCAATAAATTAAAATCAAAGTCAAAATAAACAATCATAACAATATATATATATATATATATATATATATATATATATATATATATATATATATATATATATATATATATATATATATATATATATATATATATATATAGAAAAGGAAAAGAAGTCTTTGCTAACAACGTTAAAAAACGGAGCTTTGAGGTTTATTGGGATTTGCAGCAGTGAAGTAAGTGTACTGTTTTAAGTAAGTTTCAAGCTTTCGAAAATGTTTATTTTCATCATCAGGAAAAACTGAAATAAAGTGCTACTGGTAGTAAAGCATCCCCGAAATCTATTAAGAGTGTAAAGGTTGTAAAAAAACTTACGTTATTGAGATTTGTCTTTCGTGGATGTTCTACTCACAGGTGAAAAATTCACGCACCACTGATTGATTGAGTCAATAATTAAAAAATATAAAATTTGCATGGTGTAAAAGACCAAACTTAACAAATTATTCTACTCTAACACATAAGTAAAAGACAAATACAAAGTTTAAAAAAGCAACGTGTGCCGGCCAACTGTGGAATGTTAGGTTAAGAGTAGCTGTCATTCCTGGGCATGGCAAATGACAGTACTTCTTCTTATTTCCTTTGTCTTATGTCGTACAACTACTATTACACATCAAAATTTACTAAAGTTTGTATTTAAGTTGAAAAACAAAATTGTATAATAATAACTATTACAAATAACGAAACCTGGAAACTTTACAATGAATCAGAAACATCATTGGATTGTGAATGTGTATCCAAATATAATAGGTAGGAGTAAATAGTGCTTAACTGATTAATGTCACTCTTTTTGTTCATTGCATTTGAATTTTGAGCAATGAACGCCATTTCTAAGAAAAGTCTTTTTTTGTAATTGGATTCAGTAGCTAAAACTTATACTGATTCATAATTCATTATATGATGTTCTTTATAAAGAACATCATATAATGCATAAACGATACATTGTATCGTTTATTTTGCTTGCCCTATCTCCACCCCCAATAATTCCTGTCCCCAATTTTCAACCCCCCATAGTAATACCCTATGTGGTAGACAAAATATTACGTTACACTACAGGTCGCTCGTTAGCGTTTTTAAAATTAGGCGATCCTACAAAAGTTAATTAAATTATTATTTTCTTTATTTTTCCTATTTGGCATTTGTGGTCCGATAAAGGTTAATTAAATTAAATTATGTGGCATTTCTGTTTCAATTATTTATTTTAATTTGATTGTGACTTCAAAGCTTGTTCCAAAATAATCCTCCACCGCATAATATGGCCGGATTACTTTTGCAGACAGAGCTAATGGTAGTAATGAATTCACTACCGCATCAGGACGCTGCTATCCCAATTGTCCCATAAATGCAACAACATGGACACATTATACATACATAATTAATTTTTCACAAATGTTAACGACGGCCGTAATCTCCGAAGGTGAAGTGACCCGTTTCAAATATTAATACACCGGGAACAAAGATAAGTGGGAAATTATATGGAGTGTGTAGCGGTCCTAACCGTATCTTTATCGCCAAACGTAAATGTCCGGGGTTAGATTGATGATCGAACGTAAAAGAATATAAATGGCGAGGTGTTGCAGACCCAACTTTATTTGCGCTAAAATTAAACATATTTTTATTGAAAAAGAAAAAGGAAGTATAATACTACGTTTTATAATTTACTATAGTATACTTCTCTTTTTAATAGGCATATTTAAATGTAAGAATTAACTAAAGGAATTATTTGAATCAAAACGTTTTCGGTATTATAAAGCTATTATAAAACTATCAGTCAATTTTCTTTATCACGTGTGTACAGCTGCATATAAAGATATTTAAAGACATTTATATCATATTTTGAAACTTAGATGAAATTAAATCGTAATCACATAGCCATCACATCACCTTTTCATCATATCGTTGGAATCCCACGGGATTATGACTCTCGAGTGGGAGTGTAATAATTCTTTTTTATAGTTGGATTATGCCCCTGTGTTTATTATAATTTGCTATGTGTTTTTGCGGCTGTGGAGATCCTCTGCATCTCTTTCTGTATTTTGAAGATTTACGTCAATGAATTGTCAACAAATGTTGACGAATCACTCGGCAAATGCTTCAAAACGTAATGTTTACCCTGTGCACCAGTTACATCGGAGACCTTCGCCGACATAATATTCGTGTTCAGCGACCCCCAAAATCCCCGAGTAGCAAAATAAGACGTATTTTATTGAAATATTACCATTTTAAAATTTTTGTAATTTGCAACTCCGAAAAGTGCCTTTTCCAAATGCAATTTTTCATTTCTTCATGATCGCATTAGTTCACAAAATTTCCTGAGGCTCTCACGAATCGAATGCACCAAACTACATCTCAGTCCGTCTTCCTCCGCCAATTTTCGAAGGTTGAGCCGATTTTTGGGCTTCATTGCATTGACTAGAGGCCGTTGTAAAACACGTTAATTTTTTAATTTTATTAAAATCTATAATAAGGATATTAACTACAAGTGATTCTATGTACTTTGGAATGTACAAAAAATTGTTAAAATAAATAAATTAACTTTGTAATTCGATGAGAAAGAATCCTGAAATAAAAAAAATCATAACAAAAATTAAAATTACTTTATTAAATTTTATAAATATTATTTAAATTTTAAGAAATACAGAGAATATGGTATGAATCTTATTAGCATTAGTCTGCAGTATCACCCATTGTGCCACTTTTTTAGAGCAATATTATTATTATCCAACTTTAAACCATGGACCTGATATACTTTTATTTCATATATCCGTAGCTGCAATACTGAAAAAATACACAAACTAACGATCTCTAAACCATTGAAATTTATGCCAGCTTAACGAAATCAGCTTCCAATATGCTTTATGGTTTGTTTAATTTATTAGCTAAATAGCCGACATTCCGAATACCTACTCTATAAAATATAGATATTAATTGATTTTTCATTTTGTTTGATTTTAGGTGTAATTGAATATTGTCCAATTGTATTTTGAATGGACCATTTCCAATAATTTATTGTTAATGTGATTGGATATCAGTGTTACCGTTAACATTAAAAAAAAATGTTTTAAATGGAAATATAAAAAAATGGTCAATGGAATTTTTATATACAATAAATTGATTTAACATTCGTTTTTACCAGTCAACTAGTCAACTATATCGCACCGAATATATATATTGTTATGATTGTTTATTTTGACTTTAATCTTAGTTTATTGAGCCAATAAAAAAAATATAACTTATTTGTTATCAAAAGTACAATAAACTCCTTATATTACCTGTGTTCGATGGATTCAAAGATTTTCTAGTTATCTTTTATCGGGATAGAGAAAAAGGATGAGAATAAAAAAATTATTATATTACAAAAATTTACGTTTCTTTATTTTTGTATGAACAAATAAAACAATTATCAAATTCTGTCGTTATCTTGCCAATCAGCATACAAGAAAATAAATCAAATTTTTATAATAATAAGATTTTAAATCTACATACACTTATATTAAGTGAAAACCAATTTTATTTAAATTTTACTTGAAACAAAAAAAAAACAACAAAACTTTAAACTTTTGATTAGCCTAACAAAACCTCAGTTCTTAAATTTGAATGCTAATGACCATGATGTCAAACCGATCCTTCACAGATATAAAATTTAATTGTACAACACTTACAGCTTATTTTCTTATTTAGTTGTATGTTGGAACATACCCAGAAAAATCCAGTCTCCTCAACGATGTTATCTCTCCTCTTTGGCACCTCGGCTCCTTCCTAACGTCTCTGCAAACCTCCTGCAGACTACACAAAAACACCTGATTCACTTCTCCAAACTCAGCTACTTTTTTATGACACAAGGACCTCCTTTTGTCAACTTGATGCCGTAAAACTATTTTCACATATACTTCACAAAATGCCCACGGTAGATACAAGGACCTCTTTTAATCTACTTGTTATCTCCTTCTGCAAAACTATTCACTTCTTTTCGTTACGCCGGTATCCAAACTCACGAACCACACTCTATCTTGAGACAAACGACTGTTTTCTTTCAATGACCAAATTATATCTAACTTCTCCAGTCTCATGATCGGCTCACCAATTCCCATTTAAAAACAACCGTCCAATCAAAAGCTTAAATTGTGTTTACCATGATTTTGGAAAAGACTAATTTCGGTTTCAGAGAAAAACTAAATAGCTTACTTTAAAATTGGTTTTGTCAATACACAATTTATACATATTTCAAAAGATTAGAATATGGTCATTTAATACTCGACTATACAAACAATGAAAAGATTAACTTACAGGTAAAATGTCTTCTAATTCTAAACAAAGGTTTTTTGATAATTTTGTTTGAAACGGAAAAAGGTCGTTTACAAATTTCTATTCTTATCTACACTAAATCTTATCTTAAATTACCATATACATTTTGTTTATAATGATATCTTAAAATTTTATTCCGATGGATCTTTTTATTTATTTTTTTCTTTGGTTGGGAAAGAAAAAGTATGACAAAATATATATATATACATATATATATATATATATATATATATATATATATATATATATATATATATATATATATACATATACATACAGGGTTGACCCCTCAAAAGAGTTCTCCCTGATATTTGGCAACATTCATACGATTTTGTGCAAATGCTAAAATATGTCGATTTTAGTCTAACTAAAGGAATCATCTTTTACCAATATACCAATCAATTGTCATCGCCCTCCCTTCCAGTACCCAAGCCCTTAAATTTTAAATGGGGATAACTGCAACAACCACTTTGGGTTACTACTGGTTTCGGTGTTGACACTTGCCATTCATGATATGACGTCTGTCAAAATTTTAAGTTTTAAAAACAATTAGTTTGGTTTTTACAGCCGTCAAAAGCAAGCAAATTTTGTGTTTTCGGAGAAATGGAAAAAGTCGAGTATCGTTCGGTGATTAAGTTCCTCCACAAAAAGGGTAAAACGAATGTGTAAATCAAAGCCGATCTGGATGAAGTTTATGGTGAGGTTGACATTCGTTAGCAATAGTAAAATTTTGGAAAGCTGAATTTGTTCGTGGTCGTACGAGTGTTTTTGATGATGAGCGTCCCGGGAGGCCAAATGAAGTCACCACGCCGGAAATGATCAACAAAGTCCATGACATGATCATGGCAGATCGTCGAATTAAGCTTTAAGCTTACACATTTCCTACGAACGCGTAAACAACATCATTCACCATCATTTGGACATGAAAAAGCTATCCGCGATGGGTGCCGCGTTTGCTGACAATCGATCAAATGCAAAAACGTGTGACCACTTCGGAGACACTTTTGGCGATGATATGGCGCGATCCGACGGATTTTTTCGCCGATTTATTACCGTTGATGAAATCTGGGTGCATTATTATTACCGGAAACTAAAGAACAGTCGAAACAGTGGCGCAAACGCGGCGAAGGGCCGCCGAAGAAGGCAAAGTTTCCATAGTTTTTAAGTTAGTGTCGTCCGTAAGAAGTTTCAAGCATGTAGCAGCAAAATGTGATTTTTTTTTGTTGCTTGCCATTACCGTCCGCCATCATTCGAACTTCAGTAATTTTTGGTTAACTGATAATGTAATTGTAAATACATGCGGATATCTCGTTTGACTCCCTTTTTTCTTGGGTTTCGTTCCAAAGGTAACAGATTCCGTCCTGATTCCCTAAGTTGTGGACAGTCAGGTTGTAAGTAGCCAATTTTCGTAGGTAAAATATTTGTTCTGTTGAACTCTTTGGAGTCGTAAGCATTGCTTCGAGGTCGACGTTAAACGATAGTACCTCTTAATTATTCTGTGTCTTCGTCTCTAGCCTCACGAGCTAATTACTTGCTTAGCATGTGTTTTTGGTGAGGCTATTCGTGTGTTTTCCGTCCTCTGTCATATTCGCATATTTTAAGCACTCTTTAATTGGTCCTTTTTGGGTTTATGGAACCAAAAGTTATAATTTCTTAACACTCGTCGATACTTTTCGAAAGAAACTCGATGGACATTCAAGTCTAAGCACTTTAATTTGTACAATTTGTGCATAATAGAGACTTTTAGTGAAGAATCCAAATAAATTTGGTACTAGAGGCCCTACAATAATGAACCTTTACGGCTGGAAATGAAAGAATGTGCTCATTAATCATCAGTTTGTTATTATCTTTCAATTTACTATGTGGGACATGTTTTCCATATTATGTGGGCGTTCATTTTTACACAGAAAACTGAGAATGTTTAGTTGAAACAAGACAACTAATGTACTATCACTACTCTGCCACAAACACGAGTTGGTACATATGCGATTCACGCATTGCAAATGAACCATACAGACTGACTTTTGTGAAAGTGAGTATCTTCTCCCCGCCATCTCCTAGCCTTTTATCACATTCATGGTTTTGGTAAAGTATAGGAATGAATGAGACATTATTAGTGGTGTACTTAGATGAAAAACGAAAATTTTGCACATTCGTGGATGTGGCATTGTACCGACTATATGATATCTATGATATCTAAACAATTTTTCTCTGAAATGCATACGAGACATTTATAGGCAAAAAATGATTGGTTTACCTTTTATGAAAAAAAGTTAAAAAAAAAAAACAAAGCAAAATCAACAGTACGTCTTCAAGGATTTGTCATCAAATATCCCTCATATTATACCTTATAGAACCTTTAAAAACCTATATAACTTTTTTGACGTGACAACGTCTTAAATTAGGTTGTGGCTCGGAGTCATTTAAGAAAAAGTGTAACGCCCGCTCATGTCTGTTACAGTGAGTCGCCGAACGAGAGAGAGGCCCGCCGGACCGGCGAATGCCTTGCGTCTCTCTCCCACTCAAACATGATCGGTCCGCTGCGCGCGGCACTAGAGAATTAGGCGCGTTGAATCGCTAAAGTTGAAAATCGTTGAAAGTATCGTCAGCTGTGTCTGTAGTGAAAATGTGGAGTGCTTAGATTCGTCATTTACAACAACTACAACAATAAAGGTAAATAATTGTACACTAATATTTCATTATCGTAAACTATGATTGATTGATTAATTGTTAGATTGACACAAAAGTTGAGAAACTGAGTTTATAGGTTATGTCATACTATTGACAAATGTTGATAGTGTTAAGTAAATTATTAGTTTAAATCACTCTGCAATCAATCGTAATTCAGTCGATTGAGAAGAAACAGCGCGTATTGCTAGTCAAACATTTAAAATAACAAATTTTAACTTCTAACCTGTCAAAACAGGGCGACCAAACAAACGAACTAAACCGACCAATCACCACGCGCGGAGTTAGAATTTAACTGTGTTTAGCAAGAATTTCAAATTCCAATTTTAGTAAATGTTTTAATTTTCAACTTTACCATTTACATTTACAAATTTTAATTAATTTCAAATTTATTTAGCAAAAATTTGAACCTTCGATCTGAATAAGTGTTTTGATTTTCAAATTGATTCTTTAAAATTAAAAATATTAAAATATATAATATAATCAGAAGTGAACGTCACATAACATTATCTGTACTTATTATTATTTAATATGTAGGCAAATACATGTGACCATACTTGGTAGACACAATTGGAAATAGTAATTTTTTATAACTGAAAAAAATAAATATATAAAATACTGGTAGCAAACAATAACTTCAATGATCGATATCTCCGCAACTAATTGATATATCGAAAAAATTTTCAAATAAATTTTGTAGAAAATAATAAGATCAATAATATAATATAAAATAAATAATATATAAAATAATATATAAAAATATAATATATAAAATATAAATAATATATAAAATACCTAATAAATCGGTAATGCAATTCTTATTTTCATTCAATTCCTTGTTCCTATTGTGCAATTTAATAATATTCATATCAATAAATATTCTACCGAGAAAAAGACGTTGTCACGTAAAATCTTCGCCCGTAAAACCGACTTTACAGGCAACCGATTTTTTTAGCTTATGTTTCTCTTTCCTGGCCTATTACCAAAACAACACCACCAACAAAAAACATACACATGGCGCAGCCTAGATCGAAGTGTCTGTATCCCAGTATCGCTGGCTGGCTAAAAAATCTCTAACTTAAGATTCGTTATTGACAATTTACTAATGATAGAAACAGAGCAAGAAATGCTGGATCTTTTGCAAACAGTAGAGTTTGAAAGCGAGAAAGTCGGCCTATTATTTTTCAATTATAAAAATAACAAATCGCTTTATGAGTATAAGTCTATTATTTCAGTGAAGAAATCTTGGAAAAAATTTTATTATAGAATTTGCACTAACTATTTTATAGACCTACTATATGCAGGATGTCTAAGTAATATACTACAAATAGTTTTTTGCTGTATAGAGTTTTACTATGGACAGGTCAACTGTATACAGATATACGTAATTTTTTTGTGTGAAATAATAACCGAACTAGAGTTTTTTGTCGAATTAAGTTAAACGTATAAAAAATAAATAGGTTACTGAAATATTCATAAAAAACTGTTAATGTAATGTTAAAATTTATACTCCTCTCAGGATAAAAGTACATCAAAATTCTGTGATGTATTTTCTCTTTAAATATATAATGTTTTGGAGGGATAAACTCCTTACCCAATTATTTTACAGCGCTATACACGCTTTATTTTCATATTCTCAATGGTACAATGAGTAGTTTTTCCCACCGGGTTTCTTTTAGATACGCCCCTATATACTCCACCGTTTTTCCGTTATTTTCGTCAACCACATTCATCACTCTGATCTTCTCTAGGCCTATTTTTCTGATGTCAGTCATTTAATTTACTTCCAGCGATTTGTTTTATTATGTGATCCTCATCTCTTTGGCTGGTATGAAAGGGAGCAACTGTAATGTGACCCAATTTTACTCTTTTAAAAAATCATGTTTCACGAGTTCAAGTGATTCAAAGCAGGGCTTTAGACTGGGAAACATACCAATAAAAATTAAATTAACAGGGGATAGAAAAATATAGAGCATGCGCTATAAAATGTTTGTGAAAAACATTGTAAACTAACAAAGTATAAAAAATATGTTATTCTTTTAAAGTTTTATTACACAACGCATGATAATTATGGGTTTCTCAGTTCAATTCGCTTCTCTTTCGAAAACCGTTTTTTTTTCTTCTATAATTATTTTAATAATATATTTTTTTATTAATATATCTTGATCTTAACATATTTTCTTGTGGCATATTAATACAGAGTTAATACGGAGTTACTTTTATTTACGGAGTAGACACTAAAACAAGTGCATTATACAAATTGGCCGCTTTTGAATTCTCCAACCGTCCATAGAAGACACAAATTGAAGCAAAAAAGTAGCTAGATAGTTTTGCAGTACTTTATAAATTAGTTAACTCTATACTTTTAGTTGCAAGTACTTCATGTTACCATATGGGAGCTTGTTTAACCCTACAGCAGGCGCGCCACTTAGTTTCATAACCGGGCGCGCTGTGTATTTTGTACACAAAACACATTTAAGTTGATTTTTCTAGATCTAGTGCATTTTAACAAAATAACAACCACGATTTACAAAAATAGTTTATTGTTACATATATATATATATATATATATATATATATATATATATATATATATATTATATATATATATATATATATATATATATATATATATATATTATATATATATATTATATATATTATATATTATATATATATATATATTATATATATTATATATTATATATATATATATATACATATATATATATTATATATATAAATATTATATATATATATTATATATTATATATATATATATATATATATATATATATATATATATATATATATATATATATATATATATATATATATAGCAGGGCTAGAGGCCTTGTAGTCCCCTGGCTTCTAAAAACTTGGATATTTCCCTCCATTTGTTTCGGCCCCTTGCTTTCTCTCTCCAATTTGTCAGGCCTATTTCTGACAAGTCTTTCTTTACTGCTTCCAACCATTTCTTCTTTGGACGTCCTCTTCTTTTTCCCCATTTCTCCCTCCTTCAGTATTGTTTTAACATTTCGATTCTCTGGCATTCGTATAATGTGACCAATCCATCTAGCTCTTTGGGCTCGTATTTTTGCTTTAATTGCTGGTTTTCCATAGATTCTCATTATTTCTTTATTCGTTCGTCTTCTCCAAATATTTTCTGCCGTCCTTATTCCTCCGAAAATTTTTCTGAGCACCTTTTTTCCCAGATATCTACTTTGTTTTCTTCCTGCTGGTTCATATTTCACGTTTCACTGGCATACCACTGTGGGTCTGATTACTGTCTCGTAGACTCGCAGTTTAGCTGTTCTTGACACATTTTTTGCTTTCAGTAATGAATTGAGTGACCCTATCACTCTGCTTCCCTTCATTAATCTTTTGTCTATCTCTTTTTCTTCTTTTCCCTTGTTTATTATGGTTGCTCTTAAGTATTCAAATTCTGACACGTTTTCAAAACTACAGACAGTCTCTGCTTCTTTCATTTTGATATATTTGTTATTATGTGTTATGTCTCCTCTTATTTCCATATATTGCATTTTTGTTTGATTTATTATTAATCCGTATCTTTTCGCTTCTTCTTCAAATTTCTGGAAAACTTTTTCTAAATGTTTTTCTTGTTCTCGCTAGTATCACCACATCATACGCGTACGCTATGCACTGTTCCCTGCTATTGAAAATAGTCCTGTTTGTGCTTATATGTGATCTTCTTACGATTTGTTCTAATACTAGGTTAAATAAATTCGTTAATAGCGGATCCCCTTGTTTTAAACTGTCTTGAAAAGATTTCTTCCATTATTACCCCATTCATCGTGTTCCTAAGCGTCATTTTCACTAGCCTTATAAGCTTTTCTGGTATTTCTGTTGTTCTCGTGGTCCCATTTCTAATAGTCTTTCCTTCAATCTTTCGCCACCTTCCTTAAAAACCTCAGCTGGGATAACACTTTCTCCTGCACTTTTGTTGTTTTTAAGGTCTCTTATTATTTCTTTGACTTCATTTAAAGTGTTTCTCGCATGTCTCTTCTTCATCTTCTTGCTCAAGTTCCTCTTGTTGATCTATATTTAATAGATCTTCGAAATATACCCACATCTGTTTAATTTTTCTGTCGTTTCACCTAAAAATAAGCCTTCTTTGTTTCTGTAGTACTGCGGATTATTCTTTGTAGTTTCTCTGGATTTCTTTATTTCTTGGTATACATTCTTTACCTCTTTGTTTATGTAGGCTTCTTCTATGTTTTTCAATTGCTTTTCTAGCTGCTCTCTTTTTTTTCTGCAAATTTTTTTTCACTTCCCTTGCCACATAGTTTTCGATCGCATTTTGGGTATTTTCTTTATCTCTTTGTAGTTTTGCCCTGTTTCTTCTTGCCAAAACATTTCTACATTCTTCATCGAACCAGTCTTGCCGTCTTTTTATATGTTCTCTTCCTATACACTTTCGACATGGCTGTCTGTATGGTCTGCCACTCTTCATCTTATATCCTGTTGGACTGTATTCTCTAGGTTTTTATTTATTTCTTCCTCTAGTCTGTTTACAACCTGATTCTCTTGAAGGCGCTCTAGTTGGTAATTTAATGTATCTCTAATAGGATTTGGTATTATTGGTAGTTCTTTTTTTAGTTTTACTACTATTAGTGTATGGTCAATGTTGGTATCTGCACCCCTGTAACTCCTGCAATCGATTATTGCCTTGTCATGTTTGCTTTCAATTAGGATATAATCTATCTGATTTGTATTTTTCCATCGGGAGAAGTCCATGTTACCTTATGAATGTCTTTGTGATCAAACCTTGTGCTAGGCTATCTTGACTTTATTCTCTGTAGCAAATTCTATAAACTTTTTCCCATTTTCATTTGATTCCTTATGTAAACTTCGTCCCCCTATTACTCTTCTATATATTTCCTCTTTTCCGACTTTTGCATTCATGTCACCAATGATTATCTTTATATTGTATTTTTGTATATTCCCTATTAGGATGCTTAGCTTTTCGTAGAACTCTGTGTTTTGGTTTTTAAGTCTTTATCTTCAGTGGGCGCATGAACATTAATGATACTTATCTTTCTATACTTTTCTCTTACTCTCAAGTAACATATTCTATCTGATATTGGTTGAAAATTTACAAGTGCTTTGTTTTCTCGACTCCATGAATGAATCCCACTCCAAAATATCTCTTGGTCCTCCCACTCTTAAACAGTGTGCTCTTTCCTATTTTTATTATTCCATTTCCTAGTCGTTTTCGTTTCTTGCAGGGCAAGGATATCTATTGTATATTTTTTCATAATTTGTTCTAAGTTTCTTAAAGCTCCCTGCTTATAAGTATCTCTCACATTCCAAGTTTCAATTTTTATTATATCCTTGGATTGTTGCCTTTCTTTTGTGTTGATTTTTCCGTTTTCCACGGTCGTATTCCATGGTTTCTGAATGCATTTTGCATACAAATATTCTACATATTTGCTTTGAGCCTGGACATATTGCACAACGTCCACGTTTTCTAGATCCAGTATTTTCTTCACAAGTTTTATATTTCATGAATATATTTTGAATATCCTGAGTAAGATGTCGCTCTTTCTGAAAGATGTACTTTCATTAGACTTAAGCTTAAATTGTTTAGAAAAATTCAGCGACATACTTTGGGATTTGCTTTATTGGCACAAAACAACACCTGCACGTTGATTCCCGCCATATCTATTAGAGAACAAAATATAATCGATGGCCATATTTTTATTCTTTTTACAGAATATGATGCACACATTTAATAAATAGTATTCACACTGTCCTTTGTGGCATTATAGTCTAGAATAATTTCTGTTTTTTTAGTTTTGAACTCTACGGTGGTAGTGTCATGCATAGTGGATAAAAGTATCACCGACTTGCTTTTCCTGGAATCCAAAGAGTGACGTCCCCACTTAGTTTTCTTTTTGCACGTACAACAAAGCTAAAGGAAAACTGGTTTACCAATTATCGGTTGGCATATTGCGATTTAAGCCTTTTATTTAATTAATAAGCATATCTGGAATATCACTGGGGGAGTTAAATACAGCATAAGGCCCCACAGGTTGTCGTCCACAGTGAGCCTCTAAATTTCCATCAAAATATGTTTGTGCATCGCTCAAAATGAATAATATCTTAATACCGTATTTTGCTGATTTATTTGGTAAATACTGGATCAACCTACAACATCCTTCGAACCCCTCTAGTTTTTCGTCTATTGTAACAAAGCCACTAAGATTATAGGATTTTAGAGTTAGTAACAAATGTGCCCAATATTTTCTAATTGGTGCCAGTTTGTCATATTTTTTTCGTTTATGTCTTGTGTTTTTGTCATCAAAATGGATTGAACGTAACAAAAATAAAAACCTTTTGTAATGTAACGAGTTTATTAACATCTAATTTATTGTCTTTATTATTTAATTTATTATATAGCAGAAACTTTGCTCTCCAGAGAAGAAATCTCGTTAAAAACTAGTCACCAGAAACTTTGTTTTGTTTTAGTTTGTTTTTGTTTTTAGTACACAATTCGAAGGGTCCATTTACGTGCCCTTATACAGTATTTAAACTTTATCAATTTTATTCTTCTTCTTCTTCTTAGTCGTTAACCTGATGCAGGTATCGTGATATCATGAAGCTATTAGCTAAATTTCCCAATGTTCCTCCACGTTTTTCTATCTTCTGCCATTCTAGCACATTCTGACAATGGAGCGCCAATGGTAGCAACAATATGGTCCGTGTATCGTGTGGGAGATCTACCTCTATTTCGTTTGCCTTCTACTTTTCCCTGGATGGTAAGTTTTTCAAGACCATTTCTTCGAAGGACATGTCCAAAATAGCTTATTATTTGTTCTGATATTTGTGTTCTTAGACTTTTCTTTATGTTTAGCTGGTCCAGTATGGATTCATTTGTTGTTCGGGCCACCCATGGTATTCTCAGCATTCGTCTCCAGCAGTACGTCTCAAATACATCTATGTTCTTTTTGTCTTTCTCAGCAAGGGTCCAGCATTCCGATGCATAAGTAAAAACTGGAAAACTAGATTTCTTACTAGTCTCATTTTTGTATCGGTAGTTATTTCATGGCTTTTCCAAATTTTTGTTAATTTTGCCATAGCGCTTTTTGCGATTGCTGACCGCCGCTTTATTTCTTCAGTACAGCCTCCTTTGTTGGTTATTAATGAGCCCAGGTACACAAATTTATCTACAACAGCGATATTGTTTATCATGACCAGATGATTTTGATTGTTGTTAGCTCTGTCAATTATCATGATTCTCGTTTTATCTCTGTTTATTTTAAGGCCCATCGTTAAGCTTACGTCTTCTATCCGTTGTAGCAGGTGAATCTATTCAGCTTCAGAACT
Source organism: Diabrotica undecimpunctata (assembly GCF_040954645.1). Classification (NCBI taxonomy): domain Eukaryota; kingdom Metazoa; phylum Arthropoda; class Insecta; order Coleoptera; family Chrysomelidae; genus Diabrotica; species Diabrotica undecimpunctata. The sequence goes on from NC_092812.1 coordinate 60,203,055, forward strand.
AGCGAGGATAGTAGTATCATCTGCATATCTCAAGTTGCAAATCTTCTTCCCGCCAATGGTGATGCCACCGTTCCAGTCCTCAGTAGCTTTCCGCATTATCCATTCACCATAGATGTTAAATAGAATTGGGCTTAGTATGCAGCCTTGTCTCACGCCCTTTGTGACCCTGAAACTATCGGTTAGTTCCCCATTTATTCTAACTCTGGCATAATTGTTATTGTACAGGCTTTTAATTAGCAGTATCAGATGATTGGGGACTCCCATTTCAGACAAAACCTGCCACATTTTACCCCAGTTGACCAAATCGAAAGCTTTACTATAATCTATGAAGCACAAATATGTTGTGATGTTAAATTCTCTGGATTTTTCTACAATCTGCCGTACGTTTAAAATTTGTTCTCTAGTACCACGTCCGGGGACGAAACCTGCTTGTTCCTCCGCAATGTTAGGTAGTAAAAAGGGCTTTATCCTCTCGAGAATTATGTGTAAGAGTATCTTACTCCAATGCGCAATTAGAGCAATTGTTCGATAGTTGCTACATAAATCTTTCGCTCCCTTTTTATGTATGGGAATATATAGTGATTGTGTCCAGTCCTCAGGCCATTTACCTGTCTCCCACACTCTTTGACAAATTTGATCAATTTTATTAAAATATTTAAAAATAATAAATAAATAATAAAATTTATTTATTTAATTTTAAACATATTGAAATTTAAAAAATACAGAAAATATAGTATGAAGCTTCGCGCTAGTTGACAGCACCGCCTACTGTCCCACTTTTTTATTTTCTAAAAGTGGTTTCACCCCTAAAGAATAAAAAACAACCAACGGCACAAGTCCAAAAGTAAAGTGAAGGGTAAGTAGAACCTAAATCCAAATTTATATGCAATTCGATGATGACACTGAAAATGACAGGGTGTCGCCGTATTTTATGTTCATTTACTGGACTAAAACGCTGGAACGATTATATACTGAAGGCATATTGAAAAATATGAAAAATATTTCCATATATGAAAGACAAAGCAGAAATGTTTGGAAGTAGTCCGACGGCAGTGAAAGTGATTTAGGTCTTTGTTTCCAAAAAAATAATAACGGAAAGCACAATTTAATTTCCTGGAAACTTTCTAAATATTAGAATCCTTAATTGGGTAGAATAACATATTTCCTTAATTTTAATTCGCAAATAAAAATAATGACCCTAACAACACCGGTTTGAGTTTTTTAAACGCATAAGAACTGAGTCACAATATCATATATTTACAAACTTCCTTAAATATTTCTATGCCATGAAAGGAAACATGTTGAATTTATTGTTTATTTACAATTTACCTAAGGCGAAGTGCCGTTTTTCAAGAGCCAGCTGAGAAAGCGATTCAGAAGTATGATGAAGAGACACAAATAAACAAACAAGTAGAAAAACTTCCGCTGGAAATGATCCAAAGTGTTTCATCTCACACTCAGAAAAATATTAATAATACATTTATGAAGGCATTAATTTCGTTTAGTTTGTAGTTATTTACAAACTATTTATGCATTTTCAAAATAATATGCAGCTGTTATTTCCTTGAGTCCAATTATACGAGGCATAAGAAAAAAGATGGTCATACATTGAACATAACTACGGAACAAGGTTGAAGTTCTTTAGAGTTACAAAATAAAATTCGTTTTTTTTTCAGGATATCTTCACTCTTTTTAATAAAAATGGACACGTGGCTTTGTTATTATCCAAAGCAGATACACTTTACTACGATCTTTCACCCCAAAATCCCCTCACCTAACAATACACAACCCACAACACAAAACACACAACAATCACCACACACGATCCAAAATTACTGAATTGAGAACATCCCCCCAGATATCTGTCAGAAGAGACCATTCTACCGACTCATCAAAGACAACAACCAAATCCCTCACTTTGACTCAATTAAAGTCTTCCTAACCCAAAGAACAGTTTCCGTGCAAACTATCGAACTTCTAGACCTCAAAAATCTCACGGCAAAACTACGACAAATCACTAGAGATAGAAACACTATCTCCATAAACTCAGGATTCAAATTCAAAAATCCCCCTAACCCGCAACGCGTTCCAAATGATCCACAAATCGTTTATCTAGTCATTGCCGGCGCGGCGTCGACAAAAAATGATGCCAAAAATCATCGAGGATAACTTATTCGAAAATAAATTTCCATTCACTGAAATAGTTGCATAATTGCCCGCTCCACAAACAAACCCATGTCTTATATCAGAGTTTTTACGAACTTAGAAACTAAATTCGCCGATGCACTTTCGAACGGTATTTAGATCGAGGTAGAACGGCTGAATTATGAGGTTTCAAAATCAAGCAATTCCATTCCGGTTCGACTGAAATACTGTTCGAAATGTTGCAAAAGCGGACACATCACCAAAGAATGCACAGAAAAATCATTTATCTGTCCACTCTGTGGACAAAATCATAGGTCTAATGCATGCCCCAAGATATGTGATCCAAAATGTCCCAACTGTAATGGAAGCCACTCGACATTCTTACAAAAATGTCCACACCGCAGTATACAACCCAAAAATACAAAACAAACCCAACCTGTAAACACTTCCAAACAAATCCCTTCATACGACCTTTCCTCGGACATAAAATTCTTAATTCACTTCACGTCCATGATCCTTTTTAATGTATTCCCTAAAAAAAAGTGACACGATCCGGTATCTCAACCAAATGTCCAACACACTGTATCGGTACGCCACATCTACCTTCTGCTATAATAACTCTATAAACCAAACCTTTACTCAACTCCGCACTTAAACACACAACATACACACATGCACTATCCTATATACACATCATTTACCCACATATATCATCCATATATACACTTACCATTTATCCTTATACACACTTTACCTCCACCCAAGCTCACATCACAAACACATAAACACCAAAAGAAACAAGCCAACAACACACAACCAATAACTACACAAACCCTCACATCACAACACCAAACACCAAACAGTGAGCCCGTACACTCCCTAAGAGTCGAATTCAAATCACAAGGACAGGGGGAAATTGGTTTTCTGTGGTTTCTCAATCTCATTGCACAACGATACCTAAGTGAGGACACAGCCACAGCTATCCTCCACGCGTTTAAAACCAATCAAAACAAACGGCCAATAATCTAAAAAGGTCCGTTTTTCCCAATGGAACTTGTACTTATTGGCGGGCTTGGTCCAACCGGCGCCCAAAAGGCAGGAAATCCTTCTGTCACTCCTGCTTTACAGCCTCCACTTTGAGAGCGTCAACATGAGAGTTTATCCAAAAAAAATACTACCCTTGAAGAGGCACAAGGACGTATGTTATAATAAAAGCATATTTACAATAAAACTTTGTAGTCTGAAGCAAAAAAAAATGATTAATACTATTACAACGAAAACTTATTACGGAAAGTTACAATATCTCGGCCACGTTATGAGAGGGGATAAATATGTGTTGCTATAAACCATAATGCAGGGAAAAATACAGGGAAAACGAAGTATTGGAAGAAGACGCATCTCCTGGCTCAACAATCTGAGAAAGTGGTATAATTGCAGTTCCGTCGACTTGTTCAGAGATGCAATCTCAAAAGTGTAAATAGCTGTGATGATTACCAACCTCCTTAGAGGAGACGTTACCTAAAGAAGCAGAAGAATACTATTACAAGAATTAATATTAAACTCTTCCGCGTTGAACCGCGTCGATTATCACCGCACCAGCTTTCAACATTACTCTGATGTTTTCTTCAGAGCTTCCGAGGTCTCAGTCTCCCGAGCCCCCAGATACGTCTATACATAGCAGTAATGCATTGTTTAGTGATCAGTCTAGTTGTGTCTGGGGACTAGGAAGACTGAGACCTCGGAAGCCCTAAAAAAGATATTAATGCATAGATATCTTAGCATAAAAAGGTTGTATCTCTATCAAAAATGGCTTGAAATGTCTTTTTTGTTGTTCTGATGGTAGACACTTTTTAAAAATCGTACCAGATTGACCCATCCCTAGAGATGGCTGGTGCATGTTGGATTCAGGGTATAGGAGTACAACTGAGCTCATTTTCCTCGTAGAAGGAGGTCCTGCAAACATATGTCTTCCTATTATCCTGCCTACCAACTAAAATTACCCTCTCCTACTTGTGCCCAGTTGACTGTCATACTTACCGTACTCCGAAAGTTGTAAGGCTGACGACACTTTCGGAGCCTTTCCTTCTCTTTCCTAGATCTTACCGCTGCTGTTTCTATTCTTCTTTGACTGCTCGGACGTAATTTCGTCCCTTCTTACTTTCCATCATCTTCGTGATCATCTCTCGCGCAGTCACAGGATTTATACCTATTTCTCTATACATTTTGTTTCTCTTTACTACATCTATTACACTTTAGCATTGTCTTTCCGAACCTTTAAAGATAGGCCCTAAAACACCCGTGTCGAGTGAGTACTTGCGTCAGAAAGTAATCCATTCACCTGTGACCACAGTCCGCCAAGTCCATTAGGCTCGGGATCAGTATATTATTTCACTGGGTAATATCTTTCGTGTTGTTTCACTGCTCCTGCCATCTTTCCCTTGATCTTTCCCTTACTTCTTTTCATAGGGCTGTAGTTAAATGCTCTCTTTTCTCCTCCTCCTCCATGTATTAGCAGGAAACAGATGCCTGCTTTCTACTGCTAATACATGCAGAATAAAACAACCCTAAGAAGACATATAAAAGGCTTAAAGGAGAATAAAAAGGACCAATATAGCATGCGTAACAACGTTTTCTTCTCACTTCGGAATCTTAATTATAAGACTAAAGTACTCGTATAATAATATATTCTAAGATTTATTTTTTTATTTATTCCCTTGGTAAAATTTCCCTTATTTGGTTTGTGTTTCACATAATATCCATATAATTTTCTTAAATATTATTGATGACTCATCCATTCTTTACACAAACAACGTTGTTTTCGTTTGTCATGTTAAGACAAAAATATAATATAAAAAGTAAATCTCTTTTACTTTCAGTATACAATGTAGTAACAAAATGTCACTACGAACGTATTGCCACTTTAACCCTTTCAGGGAAAAATACTATCAAGATATAAAATTCAGACTGTAATCAGTTCGTCATGATGTTACCAGCTGACCGGAGAAACGCTACTTCTGGTTCATTAACCAATATCATCCGGTTACTTCTACTTGATTGGCCAACAAAATTGCTATCTCCAGCGAGTGAAGCAATGGTTGGTTCTTTGCGGTAACGTATCACTGACTCCCGATGAATCCAAGGGAATAGATAGCCGTACTGCAATATGAACGGTATAACCGCGTAATCCTGCGTTTCATGCAAAAATGTAGGGCGCACAAGAAATACTGCGGTTAACGTCGGATGGAAATTATTTCCGAAGACGTCAGTTTTACATAGTTATGAAAACTTCTCCTATTTTAGACATGACTACACTAAAAAAAGTATTTGAGATTTTCAGACATTCCATAATTCTAGCAGCGTCGTTATTTCATTATTTTTTTTTTATTGAATTATTTTGCTAGAAGTTAATTTCGTCGGTACGTACAGTTGCTGTTCTGTGAATTTTGTAATTACCCAAAAATTGCCTTATTATTATGGGAATATAGGTGCGTGACTTCCTACTAAAATTTTTATCGGATATAATTTATTAAATCCACGCATATCATAGAAAAATTATTCATGTTATCTACTCGTAAATACTGTTGTCGACAAGGACATATATGCTGCGGAGGCGACATCTGTGAAGATCTTTTTACAATAGAATCCATAGTTTTCATCATATTACATTTTTATTGTCCAAAGACTATCTCTGAGGCTCTTGGTGTTAAGTCACCACCAGTGTCATCTGAATCCCAATTTGTGTCTACCCCTAAATTGTCACAAAATATTTTGGAAGTTCTTATTAAGTCAGACCCAAACGAGAAATAAGAACACCTTCTCACTTAAAGGATTATGTGCAATGATTGTAATCTTTAGTATATATAACAGTATGCCGTTTTGTATTAATATTTTGTATAATTGCAATATTTTGTATAAATGTGATGAGTGTAATCTTAAGTAGAGGATAGAACGCTGTTTTGTATTAATATTTAGTATAATCTATATAAAAGGCTTAAAGGGGTGGATGTTGTGTTAGTGTATTTATGGCAATCTACCATATAGGGCTATATGATACGCTAAGGGTCAGTATGTTAGGTTAGGATTCTGCGGGACATTATATATATATATATATATATATATATATATATATATATATATATATATATATATATATATATATATTATTAGAAGTGATTATTTCGACCAAAAAATAATTTATATATACGTTGGAATTATCGGGTAAAGTGGTCTCTAATGAAAATCTTTCTTTTTTCTAAGATACTTAATATTTCGCTATTTATTTGATAACTTCCTCAGGAGTAAACTGAAACAATTTGAACATTACAAAAAATGGCGTACAAATACATCTAAAAACACTCACAGAAATTAAAAGATTTCGTAAATAAAAACTGACATTGAAGTATTTGAAATATTGAATGTCAAGATTAAATTGTCTTAAGCACGTTCGTTACAGCAATACGATAAAAAATTAAAATTATTTCAAATGTAAAAATAAAAAATACAATAAAAGAAACGTTAGGAGAATGATATTTCTTTGATGAATTATTAAGGTTAGTTGTTATTAAGGTGAATGTTGGCTATTTTGAATATTTATAAATTTTGTTCAATATATTACAATATTATGTTTCTTAACTGTCCAGTGTCCGTTTTATAATTTAAAGTGTTTTTATTTTTGGTAATGTAATACATCTCAAGAAATAATATACTTTTGTAGTTATCAGTCTGTGCCAAAATGTGAGCTTTGTTATAGTCTAGCATATGACCAGTGTTTTCATAGTGCTCAACTACTGCGCAAGTATTTTTTCCCAAACGGCAATCACTTTTATGTTGTGTGATGCGTTATTTTAGCCATTGTGATGTTTGGCCAATATAGCTATTTTGACATCATAGACACGGTATTTCATAAACAACATTACTTTTATATAAGGTTGGTACTGGGTCTTCGATTTTTGAAAATAGTTGTTTGCTGTTCATGGTATTATATTTTGCTATACTAATATTAGGAACATTTTTAAATATGGATATGACAGAATAAGTTAGACCAATAATAAAGGGAAGTTTTTTATATTTGATTGATTTGTTGTTAGGAAGCTATCAAATAAATAGCGAAATATTGATTATCTTAGAAAAAAGAAAGATTTTTATTAGAGACCACTTTACCCGATAATTCCAACGTATTTATATATATATATATATATATATATATATATATATTAGGGATTCTACAGTATTCACTACCTTCCCTCGCTCAACCGTTTCCATCTCTCTCTGTTGTTCCATTCTCCATCGTTTAGTCCTCTCTTACTCATAACGTCGTCTACTTCGTTCCTCCAGGATTTTCGGGGTCGTCCTCTTTTCCTCCTTTCTATGGGGCTCCATTCGGTTATTCTTTTTATCCATCTGCTGTCGCTAGCTCTTCTTACATGTCCATACCACTTTAGTCTTTTTTGTTCTATATATGTTAGTATGTCTGTTTCTATTCATGTTCTTTGCTTTATTTCGTCATTACTTCTCCTATCCATTCTTGTTATTCTGCAGCATCTTCGCAGGCATTCCATCTCTGTTGCTATTATCTTACTGCTGTTTTTCTTGTTTATGATCCAATTTTCGGCCCTATATGTCATAATACTTCGCACTAATGTTTTATAAATCTGCGTTTTTGTCTTCATATTTAGGTGTCTATCCCACCATACTGAGTTAAGTTGTCGGATTGCTGTTCTTGTTTGTCCTAATCTTTGTGTAATTTCTTCCTCTGTTGTTGCCTTTTTCGTGATTATAAACCCCAGGTTAAACGTATAACGTATAACGTATAACGTATAACGTATAACGTATTTATATATATATATATATATATATATATATATATATATATATATATAGTAAACTCTTAAATATTGGGGAAATCTGCAAGAAATACTCTAATGTGTATCAATTGTTTCGCCGAACGTTTTCGCCAAAGAGAATTAATTTGGCTTCTTCAGGGCTAAAAGAGAATAAATTATAATTAGCTACCATATATTATCTATTAAAACATTATTGATCTTACCGTAACTTAGAATTGTAGAGTTAGAATATTAAAAAACAAAAAACTTTGCTAGTAACATAGTGGTGTTTTTTGTTACTATGTGCAAAAAAAAGTTTTTTATAAGGATTGAAATGTATGGTAGCTTTGAACTTGACACGTAAAGGCTTACCCAAGGTTAATCGAAAAACCCAATGTAACTACATTTAAAAGGAGGTAATTCTTTGAATTGTCGGCAATAACTAAATTTTTGATTTTTAGGTAGTTAAAAGTGAGGTTCTGTTTAAGCCAGAACGCAAGCGCTGACAACTTCATTAGTTCGTATGAATCTTTATGTCGTTAAGGTTCATTGGTAAAAAACGAATGAATTTAAATCCCAGTAAAGGGAAATATTATTTTGATTTTCTTTATTTAATTATATTATATTGTTCATGTATTATTGAATCTTATTGAGACGTATCTAAGAAAAGCAAGGGAATGTTATACATTTTTTGTTAATGAAAATTAATTATAAAGGTATGTTAGTTGTTAATGGATATCTCAGTCAAGTTAGTTATCTGTGATATAGTATTGTTCTTGGTATCTGATTTAAGTAACAGGTGGTATATATCGCTTAGATTCTTGATGTCACTCTTAACATTAATGGAGAAATCGTTAAGGAAAATATAAGACATTTCAATGAACTCTTTTTTAGATTTATTGTTCTCACGGTGGAGAATTGTGGTGTTAGTATAGTCCATGAGATGACCAGTGGAATGGACATGTTTGGCTAATGCACAACGGTCAGGGTGAAGTCGAGAATCACTTTTGTGTAGTGTAATACGTGATTTCAATAATTGAGATGTTTGACCGATGTAGGAATTGTTGCAAGAGAGACATGGAATGTTGTAGACAATATTACTAAGCCTATCTATGGGATAGATAGCATAGATATCTTAGCATAAAAAGGTCGTATTTCTATCAAAAATGGCGTGAAATGTCTTTTTTTTTGTTCTGATGGTAGACATTTTTTAAAAATCGTACCAGATTGACCCATCCCTAGAGATGGCTGGCGCATGTTGGATTCAGGGTATAGGAGTACAACTGAGCTCATTTTCCTCGTAGAAGGAGGTCCTGCAAACATATGTCTTCCTATTATCCTGCCTACCAACTAAAATTACCCTCTCCTACTTGTGCCCAGTTGACTGTCACTCTTACCGTACTCTGGAAGTTATAAGGCTGATGACACTTTCGGAGCCTGTCCTTCTCTTTCCTAGATCTTACCTCTGCTGTTGGCCCCACTGCTGTTTCTATTCTTCTTTGACTGCTCGGACGTAATTTCGTCCCTTCTTACTTCCCATTATCTTTGTGGTCATCTCTCGCACAGTCACAGGATTTATACCTATTTCTCTATACATTTTGTTTCTCTTTACTACATCTATTACACTTTAGCATTGTCTTTCCGAACCTTTAAAGATAGGCCCTAAAACACCCGTGTCGAGTGAGTACTTCCGTCAGAAAGTAATCCATTTACCTGTGACCACAGTCCGCCAAGTCCATTAGGCTCGGGATCAGCATATTATTTCACTGGGTAATATCTTTCGTGTTGTTTCACTGCTCCTGCCATCTTTCCATTGATCTTTTCCTTACTTCTTTTCATATGTCTGTAGTTAAATGCTCTCTTTTCTCCTCCTCCTCCATGTATTAGCAGGAAACAGATGCCTCCTTTCTACTGCTAATACATGCAAAATAAAACAACCCTAAGAAAACATATAAAAGGCTTAAAGGAGAATAAAAAGGACCAATATAGCTAACAACGTTTTCTTCTCACTTCGGAATCTTAATTATAAGACTAAAGTACTCGTATAATAATATATTCTAAGATTTATTTTTTTATTTATTCCCTTGGTAAAATTTCCCTTATTTGGTTTGTGTTTCACATAATATCCATATAATTTTCTTAAATATTATTGATGACTCATCCATTCTTTACACAAACAACGTTGTTTTCGTTTGTTATGTTAAGACAAAAATATAATATAAAAAGTAAATCTCATTTTCTTTCAGTATACAATGTAGTAACAAAATGTCACTAAGAACGTATTGCCACTTTAACCCTTTCAGGGAAAAATACTATCAAGATATAAAATTCAGACTGTAATCAGTTCGTCATGATGTTACCAGCTGACCGGAGAAACGCTACTTCTGGTTCATTAACCAATATCATCCGGTTACTTCTACTTGATTGGCCAACAAAATTGCTATCTCCAGCGAGTGAAGCAATGGTTGGTTCTTTGCGGTAACGTATCACTGACTCCCGATGAATCCAAGGGAATAGATAGCCGTACTGCAATATGAACGGTATAACCGCGTAATCCTGCGTTTCATGCAAAAATGTAGGGCGCACAAGAAATACTGCGGTTAACGTCGGATGGAAACTATTTCCGAAGACGTCAGTTTTACATAGCTAGGAAAACCTCTCCTGTTTTAGACATGACTACACTAAAAAAAGTATTTGAGATTTTCAGCAACATCGAGTATAACTCCAACAATTTATTCTATAGGGTGATTCATTGGTAAGAACTGATTTTAAAACTGTCAACTGTTGAGACATTCCATAATTCCAGAAGCGTCGTTATTTCATTATTTTTTTTTATTGAATTATTTTGCTAGAAGTTAATTTCATCGGTATGTACAGTTGCTGTTCTGTGAATTTTGTAATTACCCAAAAATTGCCTTATTATTATGTGAATATAGGTGCGTGACTTCCTACTAAAATTTTTATCTGATATAATTTATTAAATCCACGCATATCATTGAAAAATTATTCATGTTGTCTACTCGTAAATACTGTTGTCGACAAGGACATATATGCTGCGGAGGCGACATCTGTGAAAATCTTTTTACAATCGAATCCATAGTTTTCATCATATTACATTTTTATTGTCCAAAGACTATCTCTGAGGCTCTTGGTGTTAAGTCACCACCAGTGTCATCTGAATCCCAATTTGTGTCTACCCCTAAATTGTTACAAAATATTGTGGAAGTTCCTATTTTAATCAGACCCAAACGAGAAATAAGAACACCTTCTCACTTAAAGGATTATGTGCAATGATTGTAATCTTTAGTATATATAACAGTATGCCGTTTTGTATTAATATTTTGTATAATTGCAATATTTTGTATAAGTGTGATGAGTGTAATCTTTAGTAGAGGATAGAACGCTGTTTTGTATTAATATTTAGTATAATTTATATAAAAGGCTTAAAGGGGTGGATGTTGTGTTAGTGTATTTATGGCAATCTACCATATAGGGCTATATGATACGCTAAGGGTCAGCATGTTAGGTTAGGATTCTGCGGGACATTATATATATATATTAGAAGTGATTATTTCGACCAAAAAATTATTTATAAATACGTTGGAATTATCGGGTAAAGTGGTCTCTAATGAAAATCTTTCTTTTTTCTAAGATACTTAATATTTCGCTATTTATTTGATAGCTTCCTCAGGAGTAAACTGAAACAATTTGAACATTACAAAAAATGGCGTACAAATACATTTAAAAACACTCACAGAAATTAAAAGATTTCGTAAATAAAAACTGACATTGAAGTATTTGAAATATTGAATGTCAAGATTAAATTGTCTTAAGCACGTTCGTTACAGCAATACGATAAAAAATTAAAATTACTTCAAATGTAAAAATAAAAATTACAATAAAAGAAACGTTAGAAGAATGATATTTCTTTGATGAATTATTAAGGTTAGTTGTTATTAAGGTGAATGTTGGCTATTTTGAATATTTATAAATTTTGTTCAATATATTACAATATTATGTTTCTTAACTGTCCAGTGTCCGTTTTATAATTTAAAGTGTTTTTATTTTTGGTAATGTAATACATCTCAAGAAATAATATACTTTTGTAGTTATCAGTCTGTGCCAAAATGTGAGCTTTGTTAGTCTAGCATATGACCAGTGTTTTCATAGTGCTCAACTACTGCGCAAGTATTTTTTCCCAAACGGCAATCACTTTTATGTTGTGTGATGCGTTATTTTACCCATTGTGATGTTTGGCCAATGTAGCTATTTTGACATCCTAGACACGGTATTTCATAAACAACATTACTTTTATATAAGGTTGGTACTGGGTCTTTGATTTTTGAAAATAGTTGTTTGCTGTTCATGGTATTATATTTTGCTATACTAATATTAGGAACATTTTTGAATATGGATATGACAGAATGAGTTAGATCATTAATAAAGGGGAGTTTTTTATATTTGATTGATTTGTTGTTAGGAAGCTATCAAATAAATAGCGAAATATTGATTATCTTAGAGAAAAGAAAGATTTTCATTAGAGACCACTTTACCCGATAATTCCAACGTATATATATATATATATATATATATATATATATATATATATATATATATATATATATATATATATATATTGTTATGATGTGTTGTTTGTTTGAATGATGAGCAATGAGTATTTTTAATAATATAATATATAGGGTTTTTATCGCGGTTCTCAAAGAATTAGCCTGTAAGTACTTTTTTAAATTATCTTTATTATAACTATTATGAAACACACATATATATCTAACCTAGCCAATGTAAATTTAAAATAAACTATCTTTAAATTGATGTTCTTATAAAACTAATTAAATTCTATAGACAATGTTAAATTTAAACAAACTATCTTCAAAATTGAAATTGTTATAACACTAACTAAATTATATTAACAAAATTTTGTACCTTTCTTTCACTGAATGCCTAAATGAACTGTTTTCCACTATATATATTCTAATCACCACTGAATGTCTTCGTACTTCGGTTATCCTTGTTTTTGTGAAATTTCTTTTTCCAATTATCAGCTTCTACCAATTTAAGATATATTTTTCTTCACCAGCATTTATACACCACCAAACAAACCAGCAAACACCATTTATATTTATTCTTCTTTTCAATATACCAATATCCAATTATTATAAGTTGATTTATACTAATCTCCAATCATAATATAATTTTAATTCCTTCCAATGTCCATCCAATATTCTTCTAATATACTTTATAATCTTCAATAATTATTTGTGTATAATTATAATTGTGCATTAAATGTATGCATAATTTTTAATCTTCATTTAACTCACTATATTAAACAATTGGACTATCTCCAACTAACTTTCATATTTCTTATTAAACTGCTTGATTGACTTTACTAACTAATCTACTAACTTTCATAATAAACTGCTTGACTTCTGACTAAAAACTGCCATCTTGAATCCAAATCACGGGTATTTATATCCTTTTGGATATTCTAGAACCATCTGGTAAGAGATCATGTTCCATTCGTTCTATTAACTTCTATATAGATGTTCTCGAAAAAAATATCTGTTCGATCCACCGCCATAATCATTATTCCAGAATGTTCGACCGTAAACAATGGTCACACTCTGCACTCTGGAGAATTCGTTAATGTTCCATTGATAATTTTGTTGACATTTAGGCTTTTCAGATCAGAATAAACATTCAAATTAGTAACTAACACTCTAATTTAATAAAATACACATTTCAAACAATATATTATTATAACCCCACTTATATTCGTATTATGATTAATTTCTATCTGCCAATTACTTACTGTATAGTTGGTTACCTAGGCACATGGCTCACTTAACTATATTTACAACATTAAAATACAACTTTTTACACTTATTATATGCTAATTTATTAAAAATGCCCTCACATAAATATATTTTTATTAAATTCTCTAGTATATAACTTCTTAAAATAATCAAATACTTTTTTATATCTAATATTATGTAGTATATAACTTATAAATTATTTTCTATAAACCCCAATCGTCACAATATATATATATATATATATATATATATATATATATATATATATATATACAATGTTCTCCAAAACCACCAACTGTTTCCAGAGACATTATTTGAAACGGTTTTTTAGCTGGACCTAGTTGTGACATTAACCCATATTTCTTGTTTAATTTCGTTTTATTTTTTATGCAAACTTCACATGATTTGGTGTAGTATAAAAAGGTTTAAACATTGCTTTCATTTGATTTATTCCTATGTGACAATAAGTTTCATGTATTTTCTTTAAAACAAGTTTACTGTATTGTTCACTTAATACTTTCTTTTTTCTTTTCCTTTTCAGTAAAGCTCAGCCTTGTAGTAAATTCCGTTTTCTGGAATTTCTACTGAGACAGTCTGCTTCAGTATTTATTTTTTCTGGTTTATACTCTATTTGAAAATTATATTGGGATAAATAGCGAATCATGTCTCCTAATTCATCATCTGTTCTGTTTTTAATATTGAGCTTTTCTAGTGGTTTATGATCTGTGTATAGAGTAAAGTTTCCAAGCAACCAATGTTGCTAAAATTTTATACTTTGTTTCATAGTCAAAGTTTCCAAACATACAGCTTTTTTTATATTGGTTTAATTTCTTTGAAAAGTATGCTACAAGCTTTTTATATCCATTTAATTGTGTTTGTATTAGAACAGCTCCTAAACCATTTATACTTGCATCATTGTAAATAAATATGGGTAATTTTGGATTAAAAATTGCAAGAGTTAGCCTTGAATATAAGAGATTCTTTATTATGTCAAATGCTATTTGGCACTCATTGGACCAATAAAATTTTGTATCTTTACGCAATAAGTTATGTAGAGGTTTAAGCACTATTGTAGAATTTGGGATATATTTACCATGAAAATTGACTTTTCCTAATTGTCATATATGTTTTCTGTTTTGTGGAGTGGGAAATTCACTTATTGCTTTCAAGTTATCCTTTAGAGGTGTAATTGTATTATCTTCTATTAAGTGACATAAAAATTTTACTGACTTAGATGCAAATCTACACTTTGTAAATTTCAGTCCTTCTTTTTGTTAGCATCCACCAATTTTCTAATGTGTGTTATAATAATATGTTCAGTAAATGTTTTTGAAAAAATCAATATGTCATCAATATAATTTACTGCATTTCCAGATAAATCATGTTTCTTTATAATATTTCTCAGAATTCTTTGAAAAATTGCTGGCGAAGTCTTTAGGCCAAATGGGAGACATGTCAATTGATAATGATCTTCTTGAGTTACAAATCCTGTTTTTGGTCTATCTTGAATTCTTAGAGGTATGGACCAAAAAGCAGAGTTTATAACTAGAGTTGTAAAATATTTGCAATCTATAAATAGTCTGAACCATTAAGTCTTCTATTAAAGAAAAATGTTGACATTCAGGAACTATTATCTTATTTAGGTCTCTAAAGTCGATACATAGTCTATTTCTTTTTCCTTCATCTCTTTTTTAATGCCAGAGTCACTGGTGCTGCAAAAGGACTATGTGATTCCTTAATCAAATTATGTTTTAATAATTCTGCAATTTATTAATAATGGATTGCAATATAATTGCAATAATTCTGCAATTAATAATTCTGCAATTTATTTTTCTATCTCCATTCTATCTTCTATTGAACATCTGTATGGTATTTTATATATATAATATTTAATATATAATATTTTTCTGTTTGTAGTTCAATGAAGGCTTCATAATTTACTTTGCCTACATCAAATTTGTTTTTAGCAAATATTTGTTGATATTCATTTACTAGGGCATTAATTATTTCTTTTTGATCTGATTCTACGTGTTCTCTGTTAATTAGAAATTGACAGGTGTCTATTCCCTCATTGAAATTCACTTCATATTCTTCAGGTGGCTTGTTTATATCTTCTTCTAGTTTTGTGATATCTTTTGTATTATCTTTTAATTTTTGTATGTTTAAATTTCCATCGTGGGCCAATCTAAATTTTTTTATTGTATCTAATCCCAATATGAGATCACTATCAAATTCTTTACTTTCTAATATAAATGCATTTATATTATTTTCTTCATCTAATATTTTTGCTTTTAATGTTACTAACCCATTAGTTTTTCCCTACCAATAATCGATTTTAATGTACTGCTTTGTTCATCTTTTTCTTGATTTTTTACTTGTAATAATTTGGAGTTTATTACTGTAACATTTGCTACAGGATCATAAATTCCTGTAACCTTCAATTTGTTATTCAGTAATACATCAATTTTGATTAATGGTCTGAAATTTAGTTTTTTTGATCTTCTGGGTTTAATTCAACTTCTAAAATTGAATTTGTAGACATATTTTTATTTTTTTCTGATTTGTACCAGCATATAATTATTTTCTGGATGATAGCGGTTACTCTTACCTTTTTCTTCACAAATTTTGCATGGTTTTTTGAAAGTTTTCTCTGTTTCTGGTTTTTTACTTTTTTAATCACCTATCTTCTCTATAAACTTCTTTTCATTATTATTTCGTATCTTCGTAATTAATTAAATAAGTTTCGTTTATTGTTTAAATTTTGTCTATCTATTTTCTCTCTTACAAATTTTGGTAATCCTACTAAAATAAGATTTATTAAAGTTATGGTATCTATATTTTTGTTAGTTTCTAGTAGTAGATATTCGTTCTTTAAGGCATAATCTAAGAGTGAACCATTCAAAAATTTGTAATTTACAGCATATATGACTGGAGACCGTCCTTTATCTGCAAATGTTTTCAAGAAATTTTTTCTCCAAATTCTCCATTCTGAATCTAGCGTATTTTTATCAGCATTGAGGTATACCAGTCTTGAACAGTATTTTCTAAAAACAATCTTAAAATTTGAATTTTTTCAACATCCTTTGTGATATTAAATCTGTTACATTCACTCTCGTATGTTAAAATTATTACCACTAAATCTATCAACTATTAATTTTTCAGAAATTTTATTTATGTTTAGATTTTTTTTCAGTTGATTTTCTTCTTTATTTTCGGATGATTTTTCCAAAATCTGGATTAAATCTTCATGAGAAGTGTGGGAAAATATGTATTGTTGAACTTCTTCTAAAAGATAATCTTCTATTGCCATATTTTAACTCTCATCTTTGTAAATGTTTAATGTGCTTTGATTTAAATTAAACCATACATTTCGTGTTTGACCACGTATCTTTAGTGTTGTTGAAACTCTTTTATACTCAGGTTGATTGGCGAGTTGTGTCTAATATTTTATTGACCATTGATTATTTGGAATGTAAAATTTTTCTTTTTGTTCATTTGTTATTGATTTAACTGCTATTATATTGGATTTTGGATCTTCTGCTGCAAAAACTTCAAACGCAAATCTTAATCTCTCCATAGCAATTAATAATAAATGAATAAACGAACTATTTTTTTTTTAAATTAACTTCCTAATTACTCACGTATTTCTCGCACAAACGTGACAATAATTGTTGATTTATAATGTTCCTTGGAGCATCGAAATAAAGCTGATTGTCTAAAAATAGAGCTTATTATTAATTACAAAATTATGTGCTAACAAATTATACAAACCTAAAAGTAGAAAATCAACATTGATTGGCGAGTTGTGTCTAATATTTTATTGACCATTGATTATTTGGAATGTAAAATTTTTCTTTTTGTTCATTTGTTATTGATTTAACTGCTATTATATTGGATTTTGGATCTTCTGCTGCAAAAACTTCAAACGCAAATCTTAATCTCTCCATAGCAATTAATAATAAATGAATAAACGGACTAATTTTTTTTAAAATTAACTTTCTAATTACTCACGTATTTCTCGCACAATCGTGACAATAATTGTTGATTTATAATGTTCCTTGGAGCATCGAAATAAAGTTGATTGTCTAAAAATAGAGCTTATTATTAATTACAAACTTATATGCTAACAAATTATACAAACCTAAAAGTAGAGAATCAACAATTAAATGTTTATGCTTCCAAACATGAAATTTTTTTATCTATCTGACAATAGTTATTAATTAAAAGTGAAAAATGTCACAGTCATTCAACCAGCCTTCTGTACGTATTGGTCATCTTGAAGCAATTTGCTGCGTTCCGTAATACCAAGCATTCACAAAGCTTACATATATATATATATATATATATATATATATATATATATATATATATATATATATATATATATATATATATATATATATATATATATATATATATATATATATATATATATATATATATATATATGTACAGCTGATTATAAAAATACCTGTGTTTCTAGTTTAAATAAATAAAAGCTATAGTTCTTACAAAAAGAGAGGAAACGTTCTTGTAGGAATTAAATATACCGTTTACACTTTTCGCTCCTTAATTTGCCGCCTTTGAACATGTTCCTTTAACCAGCACTTTCCGTGAAATAAGAATGTTGAGTCCAAAGTGGTAGAAGTAAAACAAAACTTTTAAATTCGTTGTGAAATTCCTTCAACAGCCATATTATAGACATTAAACACTAATGCCTTACAGAAGAAAGTAAAGTGAGAAGTAGTCAAAGAAATAAAATTTCAAAAGTTTGGGGCAGTTTTTATTTGCATAATGAGGATGGAACGTGAAACGTGGTTTAGGTTTAGACCTGAAAATCATTTTATTGTGTTTTAAAAGGGTATTTATAAATACCTTTAGAGGGGTGAAACCGTTTTTATAAACATTTTTAATTAATTATGAAAAATAAGTACCAAAATATTAAAAACAAGTCAACTGAGACGACGCTCACGATAAATAAAGGGAAGTGTCCAATATTTAAATAAGAAATTAATTTAGTGTCTCCTGGTAATTATATTAAAAATTATAAAATCTCATCTATCATTTATATCATCTATCTTTGTTTATCTTTATTAGACAACCCCTAATATGGGTTTATTATTTCAGCATTTATTTAACTTTGTATCGAGACCTAAAGATGCTTTGCATATTGTAGAAAGCGAAACCGGTCGTCTGGATAGTTAAATTAAATTGATTGTAAGTAAGTCTAATTTATTATTTCTTTTACCTTTTGAAATGGACTCACACAAGCAACACATTCATGATTTTTATATTTTTTTAGTTTACCTAGTAGTTTTTTTGCAGTTTTGTTTTAAAAAAATATAAGTTTATCGTTTTTTGTGAGTAAATAGCCAATAAACTTAACCAACAAGTACTAATTACTTATTTATTTGACCTATATCCATAAGTTAGAAAAATTCTAACACGCGAGTGATGGCGTAATTTTTTGAAGTGCGAGTGATGGAGGGATAGGAACGGGACTAAACAGACCAAAGGATGTAAATATTGAAATATGGGATGCGCTTTTTGAAGAAAGTTTTTAATTTATATAACACCATGATACTTTATATTATTTTGGGCTTCGATTTAGTTTTACAATCCTTGATACAAATCAATAATCCAGAAAGAACCAAAACGACAAAAACTTTTCTTGTTGAACTTTCCATAGCCACAGTCTCGCACTAACAACATATCAGCAAAAGCCGTATTTTCCATTTGAGATGTAAATTATTGGTGGTAACTTTTCGTTAATTGAAACACATTATTTACCAACGCAAATAATGACCGGGCGTTTTTCATTATTCACTGTTTTTTCCAATCTAATTTGCTTCGGCACAAAGAGCTTTTATAGGGTGTCCACTGTTTGTTGAAAAAGTGGGTTAATATTTTACTAGGAACATTAAATTTCATTCCGTTTTACCAAAATCTTTATTATTTTGTTTATTAATTACACAGACCTTTTACTGTCTTAATAACATTTCTTTATTTAACGTTTTTAAAATTATACTTTTCTTTCATTTTCAGACGTAATGTTCAACATTTGATATTTCGTGTTATTTAGAAAACTTTTGTTTTTATTATTTAATTTGAAAACTGCTGCTCATTTACTACGTCTCTTATATAATTATGTCGTTCTGTATAGTAGCTCAATTGACTTAGTGCCTTTAAATCTCACGGGAACATGAAACAGACGTGAACCCTTTCAATTTCTACGGATGGTCTAATTTTTTGATCCTCAAACCTCTTCCACGTTATTCTTGATGATCCAATCTACTTATTTTTTACAAAAACTTGTGACCTGTACAAGACTACCTTATACAGCAATACCAAACAGACATTTATCTTACTTACTCTAATTTGCAGATCATTCTTGCTTCTCTGTTCGCTCCCCTAGCGCTTTCAACGTATTGTTACATTTTCCCTAAATAAAAAAGCTATCTCTTCTTCCTATTTTTGACTATTAAGGTTATAGTGACTTATGTATCTCAAGAACATTGTTTTCACTAATATTTATGAAAAATCTAGAGTTTTTAATTAAATATGTAGGCACTTTTTCCAGGTGAGACTCTTAGAATCTCCAAGGTAGTAGTACAAAATCCGAGACATTCGTGAAATAATGATAGTCACCTCTTTTTTCAAAAAGTTACATGAAGCGACTACAGAAACTGTAGAAAAGTATAAGCCATATAACACGACGGGTTAGAATAAGGCGATGATCAGTGGGCATTAAACAATTAACAACATTATTACTACGCTCACAAAACATAAGAATGAGTAGAAACAAATTTGACTTCAAAATGCAAACACCAAAACATTAAAATTTTAAAAACCAAACAAAACAAAAAGAATAGAGAGATATACTAATCATTAGAAATAAAACGTAATATTTACGCAATCAATGACAAAGCAGATACACAGAATCTAGATAAACTATATTTCAATCTGATTTAAATAATAATAAATTTATAATAATGCGAGTGAATAATAAAAGTAAAATATAATGGCATGCCTCGCAAAACAGAACACCAAAAAAGGTATATCGATGGAAGGCAACCGTATATACGTATTTCTGACTATTGGTCGTCTTCAGTACGGTCCAGCCCAGTTAGAAAAGGAGCATGTTAGCTTGGGAAAGGATCACTTTAGGATCCCAAGTTAATACGCTCCTTTTCTAACTTGGCTGCACCGTACTGACGACGACCAATAGTCAGAAATACGTATATATGGTTGCCTTCCATCGATATACCTTTTTTGGTGTTCTGTTTTGCGAGACATGCCATTACATTTTACTTTTACTTATATACTATATATATATATATATATATATATATATATATATATATATATTCACATTCTCATGTCTTTTTCTTCTGTGTCAGTTCTATCGTTTTCCAAACTTTTTAGGTCTGCCTACTAACCGTTGGCCTTGAGGATTCGAATCCAGGGCTGTCCTAGCAATGTCATCTGGTGGTCTACGAAGTGTGTGGCCCAGCATGTTTATTTGGTTGGTTTGGGTACATATAGTAATATAGCTTCTTGATAATAAGCTCTTGGACATCTTAGAAATAACCTTTTATTCCACCAAAAAGTAACAATTGAGGAATAAACTTTTGGACGACTATTTACATAGAGAAAAGACGTAATAAAAAAGCATACGATTGCATTTCCTTCCACAGCAATTAACAAAATATTTTAGCATGTGTAGAAGGTATTTTAAATATTAGCCCTTAAAAATGGACAACAATCGTGATAATATTTTAATCACCTGTAGTATGAAGAAAACGAATTTATTTTTTTAATATTTAATTTTTACAAAATTTTCCTGTACTAATAACACTGACCGCTTTCAAAATGAAGCTCTCCCTATTAAGCTGTTATTTGTTTTCATAATTTATAGCAAGCAGCCACCTCGTTCGAAAAAAATAGTGCTTCTGGCATCAATCTATTCAAAAACGTTTTCTAACTGATAGACAGTAATAAATGATGCAAATAAGGATTATAGAAGCGAGTTCTAGAGAAACTATTTGAAATTACGAACTAATATTGCACATAAATTCAAACATTCTTTTCATTAAAAATTTGCATTGGCGTTGCAAAGTCATAATAGGCCTAATATTGTTAGAAATTATACCCCGATATTATTTATACTGTTACTGTCAACGAAGATGCAAGGGTCAGGGTGATCAACAACAATACTATCACAATATATACAAAGAAAACTTTAAAGTCAGAACTTGGGTCGTTTAAGACCAAACAGGAACCCTGAGAACCAACAGAGAAGATGTAGCAGAAACATGGAGATTATATTGCCGGGATCTACGAGTATATAAAGATGATTAACGCTAGGAACTTCTTCATCAAACTCCTGAAGAAATCAAAAAAGAACCTAAAATCCTCGAAAATGAAATAAATCTAGCGATTAGTAAGCTCAAGTATAACAAAGCACCAGGTCCAGATATGATAATAGCAGAAATTCTTAAAGCCAGAAGAAATCGAAATAAAATTGCTTCGCTTGCTCTGTAGCAAAATACGGCACTTCGAATTAAATCCGATAGAGATGGTGTGGAACCAAGTTAAGCGATGTGTAGCTACCCATAATACCACTTTTAAAAAAGAAGAGGTGCTTCAGTTGACCTACGACGGTTTCGCACGCGTAACAAAGCAAAATTGGTGCTATTATGTCACTGATGTTGTTGAGACAACGGAAACTGAGATGTGTACCGCGGACAACCTGCAATATGACGTAGACCAATTGATTATATACTCTACTATAGGGGAGAGTAGCGAAAGCGAATTCGACAGCTCGGATGTAGACGGTGACATTAGTATAATTGATAGCTTATGAAAAGTTGGAATAGGAATATGCAAACCGTTTTGCTCTTAGTCAAACCGTTTGGATGTCACAACTGTCCAGAATGTAAAAATGGCCACTTTTGAAACGTCAATAACCAAAAAACAATTAAAGTTAGATATATAATATGATACACGTAATCTATTACGTATCGAAATTTTACTAACTATAATTTTTAAAGAATAGATCGATCAGGACCCGGATTCATTCTGTATAACTATCAAAAAATGTAATTTGAAATATATTTCTTAGTTTAATAAAGTATACAATTTTAAAGTAAGTAAAATCTTAAGTCTTTTGATTTAAATTCATGGCTTTTTTTTGACTAATTAAAGACAATCATTTGTAAATATATTATGTATTTGATAATATACAGGGTGTTTCAAAAAGGTATGTCACAAATTAAATCACGCATTTCGGGTACAAAAATAAATTGATTGAATCCAACTGACCTTAGTACAAAAGTGTACACAAAAAAAGTTACATCCCTTTGAAGTTACAAAATAAAAATTTATTTTTTTGCATTATCTCCTAAATTACTTGACATTTTATAATAAAAATGGAGGCGTTACTTTCTTGTTCTGAAAGCATTTTTCATACAAAAGAAACAACAAAATCTAAGCGCACAGAAAAATTTTAAGGGTGTTTGCAGCCCTAAATCCCCCCAAGCTTTTGAGTACGTTCAAATCAAATAAATTTTGTGGCATCATTAGTTTAACACATTATTTTTAAAACTTTTTCGCCTCCTATCACTTTTTCGAAAAACTAGTTTTTTCCTGGTTGGCCATAAAATTACAATTAGTTTCTACGGGTACAACATTACAAACAGTTCCATCAATAATGGGCAATAATTTGAAGCTATAATTTATTGTGTGAATAAGATTATTATTAAAAATTTTAATATTACAATGGCCTACACATTTCAAGAAATGGCAGATATGCATTTAACTTTGGGTAAGTTGGATCAGATTAAATTATGATTTCAATAAACTATCGGGAATATCGTAGGTGAATGTTAAGGAAATAGTGCAGTAGTCGCAAGGCGTTATGCAGTCAAATACTTCTGACCATTGTTCGTCGTTTACGGGAAACGGGTACATTCCAACCGCAAGTTGCAGGCAATAGTTGTCGTCCAATAATGGATGCAACTGATGAAGACATTTGAGAAATCATCAAAGAAGTTCCTGGAACCAGTACAAGGGTAATAGCTGCTCAACTAAATGTTCCTCACGTACGGGTTTGGAAGCGTTTATAGGATCAGCTGCTTAAACCCTATCACTTAACAACGGTTCAAGAGTTATCGGTTGAAGATTATCCTAAAAGGATTGGATTTTGTGATTGGTTGTTAATGGAAAACACTCAAAATGTTAATTTTATTAGAAATATTTTTTTTTTAACGACGAGGCTACCTTCAGTAGAAATGAAGTAACAAACCATCATAACGAGCACATTTAGGCCGACGAAAATCCTCACGCAAAAAAAAACAACTCATCACAAGGACTTTCAAAGTTAATGTTTGGACAGGAATTGTGGATAACAATCTAATAGGCCCAGTATTACTTCCCAACAATTTAAATGGTGATCATTATTTGCAGTTCTTGGCAAACGATTTACAAGAGTATTTGGAAGAAGTGAATATTGCAATAAGGCAAGATATGGGGTTTCTACAAGATGGCGCTCCACCGCATTACAGTAATGAAGTCCGGGAATACCTTTGCAGGCAGTATCCTGGTCGGTGGATTGGAAGGGGTTATGACGCACCTATTTCTTGGCCACCCAGAAGTCCAGGTCTTAACCCCATGGAATTTTGATTTTGGGGGTTTATGAAAGAGAAAGTGTAGTCTGTAACAATTGGGGGTTACAATAATTGAAGCTGCAAATCAATTTCGTCAGAAATAATGATTTTTCAGTGCATTCGGTTTTTCTTATTAAAACGATACCGAATGTGTATTGAAGAAGATGGGGTCATTTTGAACATTTATTGTAATATCATATTTATAGAGGTTATAGACATTTTTTGTACTTGTTAATTCATTTAAGCCATTTATTTAGTTGCACGTAATTTTTTAGAGGTTAACGAAAAGGGCCGTAACTCAATAAAAACTGTTTTTTGAAAAAAGTGATGAGGCAAAAAAGTTTTAAAAATAATGTGTTAAATTAATGAAGCCACAAAATTCATTTGATTTGAACGTACTCAAAAGTTTTGGGGGATTTAGTGCTGCACACTGCCCTTAAAATTTTTCTGTGCGCTTAGATTTTGTTGTTTCTTTTGTATGAAAAATGCTTTTAAAACAAGAAAGTAACGTGTCCATTTTTATTACAAAATGTCAAGTAGTTTAGGAGATAATGCAAAAAAAACAATTTTTATTTTGTACCTTCAAAGGGCTGTAACTTTTTTTGTGTACACTTTTGTACTAAGGTAAGTTGGATTCAATCAATTTATTTTTGTCCCCGGAATGCGTGATTTAATTTATAACATACCATTTTGAAACACCCTGTATATCCAATGTTTTTCTGTTTTATTCTATTTTGCATTCAAAATTTAAATCAAAAAAAGGTAGTTTTACTCGTAATAGAGCCCCGCCGTAAAGATATTTGCACAGTTCTGAATGTGCCCACTACTTGGACCTGGTTACTGCCAAGCACATAGCGTGAAATCGGGCAAATGCGTGTTCCTATCTTAATCGTACTGGACTCTCAGTGTGACTGTAACCAAAGAATGTACCATCCACAGTTGGGTGGTGTATTTTGCTGTAACTATAATATGGACGTATTAGGCTGTTTTCCAACATCAGCAGTTCCCAGAAGACATTACAAACTTTTTCTGGCGTTACCTTACTACAACATATTTCTACTGGATTTTATAAACAGACGATTTAACACATTCCTGTAAAATTCAGACAAATATCCATACAATCAGCACATAAAAACCAGTGTGTTGGTCCTCTTATGTATATTATGACAATTACAACCTTTATGTGAATAACATTGTAGAGGACTAATAATGGAAATAATAAATGATTAGCTTAAAAATTTAATGAAGTGGTTAACAACGTTGTCCTGTAAATGATTTAGTACATAATCAGTAAATAAAATATGAACTGACATAATGATCTTCAACGTCCGATAGGAGAAGTGAGTTTAAGAAGAAGAAGAAAGTACATCAGTCGTTTTAATCATAATCACAGTGGTCCTAATAAAACGTCGCCTAAAATTTATTTGGTTTATGGCGTTTATCGCTTTGGTTTAGACGATTGTCCAGTATTGATTTTATATTCAGATATTCTAATCTTTCCTCAACTCCGAAAAATACAGTTATTGTCGTATTCAAATTGCATCCGAGCCCTTCCTTCTCCTCTACCACTGAGAGCATCTGAAGTAAGTGAAACGCCCACTTTACCAACAGCCGAATCGTGGGGCCAAGAGCCGGAAAATTTTGTCACTCTTGGAGAAATCCATTACGTGCGAAAAGATAATGACAAGAGTTCAGATTTTTTGTCAGAATTGACAAAGAAAAATTCGCTGGCAAGGTCGAAGTTCGCTTAATAAAAATTATTTCGTTCTCGATTTATTATTTTGCCCTTTTGGGGAAATAACAATTTATATAAAAAAATATATGACTTTTGAGTATTTCCTGACAAAGGAGAATGCTATAGGTATGCCCAATAAGATACTGAACTAAAATACAATAAAAGTATTTTTGATCAGACAAAATTACACTTTATTTGGTAGTGAGCGAGAGAGAGCGAGTGATAGAGAGAGAGGTTTTTGATGCCATAGACTTTCGTCATTTAGCTAGTTTAATAACATAATTTAACTTAATAGATTCTTTAATCAATACAGAAAAAATCATATTGCTATACTGCTATACTAGTTTAGGTGCTATTTGTTTTGAGTTGATCATTTTACTACGCGTGAGTTGTAAAATGTGGACTTAACTTTTTATTAAACAAAAATTCTACGTTTTTCCTTATTTTTTTGCACATATCTCAAGATGTATGAGATTTGGAATAATTTTGTACCAAACACACAAGTTTTGTAATTAAATGTAGCTGTTAAAAGTTGAGGGAAAGAGAGGCAGACGAAAACCGAGGAGGTGATTGAAGGACTGTGTGGCAGGGGACTTAAGAAAGAAAAGTTTAGATTTAAGTTCTAGGAAGAAGAAGACTGTGCTATCTACCAATAAAAAGGACACTATAAATTAACAATTTACGATTTCAAAATATCAAAAGACGAACAAACCCTTAACGAGTAAATTATAAATATTGTAATATCATATTATCAGTCTCTAAGATTTAAAATTATATGCATTTTATTAGTTTGCTGAATTATTTTCAAGCGTGCAATTTTGTCAAATAGGTCAAAGAATATATTATTGCGCAGATTTGTGATTTTACTGTTTGTAATATTCTTTAATGACCTTATTTTTCTTTATTGCGTGTGCTGTCGTCTACACGCAAAGAGACGTAACATTTACACTCCATTAACTGATAGAATCTGCAATAGTTGCTTTTACATGAAAAAGGATTTGTTTAATGCTATAAACGATACTTTCTTTATAACACTGTCGATTTATATAATTTGCAAGCTAATGATGCATACGATGTAAATATTTTAAATTGTAATTTTTAACATTGATTTCACTTGCTTTTAATTTTTGTACCCTGTAGAAGTCAGTACATGTCTGTTGCTTGGTGTGTCCTAAATATACCAGGGTCTCCTCTTAATTGCCTATATAGTTTTTGTCTTTAGCGGTCCAGCGTCTCGCAATCGCATAATACATATTTTATAGTTTATGGTTCCTTGTCACCCAGTCTGCAGTTAAGTTCTCCATAGCAAATGTCTATTTTATTCACGAATTCTATTACTGATGCATGTCCGGTTATCATTTCTGTTACTGTTCCAAATTTGTTCCTGTCCATATAAAGTAGTTCTTCTCTTTTTTGTTCTTTTTATAAATATGTCATCAAAAAAGATTTTTTTATATGTTTGTTTTGGCATTCTCTACCAATATTGCTCATAACTCTTTCTGATCCAATCCTCTACAGTCCTACATACTACAGATTTTTGTACTGCCAGTATCACATCCCGTCCGTTGGATTCTATTTTTGCAAGTTGATGTGCTTTTTCGTTGCCTTCGATGTCTTAATGTCCTGGTATACCAAAAAGTTCAACCTTGTTCCGGTCTCCCAGTTCATTTAGTTCTTTGATTCAGTCCCACACCAATCTGGATGTCACTTTCTCACACGTCAGTATCTTCAGTGCCGCTTTACTGTCAGATAATATATGGATTAGCTCTTTTTTAAGAAATCTCTCATTATTTCCTTTTGCACGTTGTAGTATCGCATACATCTCTGTTTCAAAAACAGTTCAATTCCGCCCCAAGGCAAAGCTTGTGCTGATTCTTAGATTACTGGAGTATATTTCTGCTGCTACACCCTCTACTTGTCTGTATAACAGATATTACCCTGTTGATTGTAGTACTCCTTATTTCTTCATACATTCCTGTCTGGAATAGACAACTGGTATGAATTCTTAAAATTGTATTTTTTTGTCGTGTTCTGGTTTCTCTTTAGAAATGTCCTTCGTCACAATCCTTATGATAGTCATATGCACTGTCCCTTCATTGCAAAGTTTCAGTGACTGTTTTATTCTATAGGTTCTCAATCTTGCTTCTCCTTATATTATCCGATTCAAGAGAGGCAGGCCTATTAGAGCCTTCATAGTAGATTAGTACGCATGGCACTAATTATGCCCATATATGCAAGTTTTTGCAATTTACTGAGTTTGTCTTTTGCAACTGATTTAAGTGTTTTAGTCTACCACATCGTCGCTGCATAGGTAATTGAGGGTTTGATTATCATGGTGTACACCCAGTGCACCATGTCCGGTTTTAATTCCCATTTTTTTTCCTACGTACGCCTGAACCTCATAAGTGTTGTAACTTGTGCCCTGCTTGTTTTTTTTTAATTACCAATTTCAGGTGGTAAGTTTCGAGTCAATTAAAACCCTGAGATACTTTACCTCTTCTTTACCTCCGAAATAATTTCGGTATAGCGATGGACCCAAAACTATGGCTAGTAGGCTCCTATGTAAGAATTTTTTTTAAAGCGCCCAACACATACGTAAAGTAAAGGATGAAGAAATGACTTTTAAACATATTTTTTCTTCTTCAACATTTCTTAGTTTGGATTTATTTTTCATAACTTTTACGTTTTACCTCTCTAGATTTCAACATCTATTTTCAAATTATGTAATGGAGTATCTTGTTCCCCCTTTTAAAACGCTTTGATCGTATATATCAATTGTTAGTCCAATTATAACTATATTGTTTTTCCTTCTTTGTTTTTCAATGAATTCAATAGTTTCCTTTACTTCATTTAACTCCTTTTAAATTTCCATTTTTTCTTCACATCTAAGTTTCATCTCTTAAAGCCTCATTATCAGCAATAAGTCTTTATATTATTATTATAATATTTTCATTTCTTCTGGTTTGAGTTTTTCTTATTTCTTAAATATCACTTGCCAGGTTGCTCATCATGCCTATTAGTTTATCTAGTTCTCGACTCTTCTTTGACCTTTTTTCTTCGTTATTTGAATCCTCATCTCTCGTACTCCTTTTTTTGTCTGTATCTATTGTTGTCCCGACACTGTCCAGATATTTCATTTTTTCCAGGTATCTGTCCATTTTCTGCACAAGCAATGTTTTTCATCTCTTCCACCATGCTGAGAAAAGTTAATAAATAAAATACATGCTTTTGATGTCGGGAAAATCTACATTTATTTCAAGCAGATCATACACACTTGCCACAAAAAGGAAACCTTTGGGCTGGGATTTTTGGAAATTGGAGTTTATCCTGGAGAAAGTGCGGTATTATCTTTAACAAATATTTCCGATATATAAATCTATGTATAGGTAGAAAAGGACGTATTAAATGGCTTCCTGGTTTTCTGGATTAACCCCCATATATTTTTGGTTGCGCAATTATTTAAAAAGCAATGTACATAGGTTAGACAACATCGAAAAGCTGAAACAACGAATTAAGTATAGAAGACATTTTAATTATTCTTTCTAATACCACTCAGAATGTCATTGAATGATTCGAACATACCACTGTCAGATAGTAAAAGTTGTTTATTTTAAAGATTTAATTTTTAAAAATGTGTTTGTTATATGTCACTTTTAGAACACTCTATATAATCTCAAATAATAATTTTAACTTTTTATAAAAGCAGGTATAAATCAGATAATCTCTTGAATGTAGGGACGAGTTAGGAAAAAACTTTTTCAGTATATGTCAACTTTGATATTCTCGTTATGTCACACAGTTACATGGATAAGGCATTAAGGGATTACACACATGAGATTTTTTAAATCTTTAGAAATGTCAGCAGCAAGTTCGTTAATTTTAATTAATTTAGATGTTGTGCAATCCCGTTATAAATGATTTAATTCTTCTTACAGGTAGTTTTGAAATAATATGTAAAAATGTGAGTTTATCCAAAAGAGTAAAGAAAAGCTCAAATTTTAGATTTTTACCTGAAAGTCTACAAAAATCCGTGTCTTATCGATTTTTACTACCTTTACTTTCTTTTTCGTGTCTGGATCTGACTACAGTTTTTCTGCCCAATATCGGGCTACGTCTACACCCTTTGTATGTGCGAGCCATAAATCATCAAGGGTGCACTGTCATGGGCAAAGTCTGCATACTCTCAGGTGCTCCACGTTCTGTATTTCCCCACATTCTCAAAGTGCGTCGCTGTCTGTCTTGATGCCCCATTTAATGAGGTTCTGTTTTACAGGGGCAACACCTGTGCTTATGCGATTGAGTGTCCGCCAGATTCTCCAGTCCAGGTTCATTCCATTAGGTCGTTCTGGATGTAGGGGGAACAGTTCGGGTGGTTCGACGCTGACATTTCTCATTAACCTTTTTCTTGATTTAAGTCGGCTGATTCCCGGCGGTTCGTCAAACCCGTATAATTGGTGCCTTTCATCGAAAGTTTGTCTAAACTTCGCATATTGTGAGGCGCATCTACGGTCGTCTGGTGATGCGAATCCAGCTACCCGGTACAGTAAGGATAGAAGGTAAGCTTCATACAACCGGTAATTATTCTATATGTTTCATTTAACGCCGTGGTGACTTGTTGGGCGTATCTAGATCTACCCCAGACGTTACAGGCATATTTCCCTATTGAGAAACATAAGGCCTCAGCTGTTGTCTTCAAGACCTGGGGTTTTGCACCCCACTTGCTCCCATTTTTGCCATCTATTACTTAACATGTGTTTGGACAAAGAAAAAGTTCGTTCTACATAATTATTATACAATAATGTTATTGGCAATATTTTAATTTAGGCGGTAGGTAAACTAATTTGGTAAGCCGTAAGATCTTCAGAAAAGTTTCTTTCAAAAATACTACTCAAACTTTCCTTAAACGATCAAAGCTCTCATTTTTGTAATATAAATTTTTAAGTTTATTTTTTGACAATGAGCATATTTTTTATTATTCCATTCCTTTGTCAAATCGATAAGGACTATATGGCTTAAAAGGTTGAGGGCTAATCTTTTCTCGATAACCTGATTTAGAGAACATATGTCTATACAGGATCTGCTTGCACAAAAGCTATTTTGTTCTTCTACATCGGCCAATTTTATTTTTTGTAGTTTCTGCTCTGTAGTTTGAACAATTTTTTTATCTCTTTTTTTGTAGATAAGTCATATATTTTATAGAATAAGGCGAAAACATACGCCAGTAATTCCCGTAATACTTGTGGGCCATGTTTTAGTAAATCGTTTCTGGTATACCTTGTGGTCCACATGCTTTTCGAATTTTTAGAGTTCGTATTTCATCTTCGCCTTCCTGTACTCTTATTTCATCGGCTTCATCGTAGTTCACTTTATCGTATTTCACTTCATATGTTGTTATAATGGTTTCTACGAATTAAGATCTTCTTTCAGTCAGAAGTTAAGAGTATTATTCGATTCTGCTTCTTTTCTGTTTGTTCTCAGGTTTTTACAGTTTTTCATGTTTCTCTTGATCTTGTTAATACTATCTATTTGTTGCACTCTTCACATTTACTTTCCCATGAGGTATTTTTTGCTTTAGTTACTAGATTTACTTTTTGAGCTAAATAAATAAAATTTTCTAAATAAAAAAGACAGTCTTTTTTAATGATAGCTGATAACAAATACATTTTTTCTTTTAGAACGGCAGTGCATTAAGCCGAAGGTCTAAAGTAGGTACCAACAGACTACACGATCCCAATACAATTTTGCACATCTGCTTGTGAACATAAGCAGTAGCAAGGTTGAGAGAGTGTGCACTGCAATGTACATAAAGAGCAAGAGCACATTCTTGATGGATATAAACTTGGATACTGTGCAAATACTTACTCATAGCGACAGCCCCATCGTTACCTTGACCAACCACAGGAGAATATTCAAGTCCATGCTTGTTCAGAGTTCTAATTATGAGGTTTGCATACCGAATCGACGACCGACATGACATATGGCATAGAAGTGCGCGAAGATACCAACAAAACGAAACAGATGCTAAGAGTTGCCGAAATGAAAACCCTAAGAACGATAGTGGGCAAAACAAGAAAAGACAGGGTGAGAAATACAAACGTCAGAGAGCAGTGCAAAATTCAAGATATTGTAAGATGGGGAAGGCAGCGTAAGAGGATATGGTACAATCATGTAAGACGAATGGATGAGAATAGACTCCCAAAAATTGCCCTATAAAATAACCTGCCCGGTTCAAGACCTCCCGGAAGACCACCTAAAAGATGGAGAGATAGTTGGCAATCTACATCCCAGGAAATTAACCAGAGGCAGCTTCAGAATTAAACAGATCGAATGATCTCCAAGAATTACAAGAAGAAGAAGAAACATACCGAATCCTAGCCACATTTAACATAAAAACAAAGATCATGACAGAAAAAACGGTAAACCCTATTATTACTTTTGAAAGAAAGATATTAAAAAATATTAGAACCCATTTGCGACAATGGTATATGGAAAACATGGTTCAACCACCAGTTATATAAATATTATAATGAACCCTTTATAGCAAATTATACAAAAAGTCACAGATTATGCTGAGCAGGTCCGCTTATAAGAATAGATAATAACAGAACATTTAGTAAAACGCTTAGTAGAACTATGGTGCTATGTTGGCCAGTAGCAAGACCAAGAAAGAGGTGGAGAGACGAAGTGATAACCGATGCTAAAAAATATTGAGGATGGATACCTGGAGGAGAGCGGTTAAGGAAAGGTATGTTTATACTCTAAAAATGAATATACTCTAAGAACATCTACTTAACTGTTTAACATCTTTTAAAAGAACATATTGCAAGCACAGCGAGACTTGCTTCATACGCGCAATGGCAGGCATCTCATCTTCCTTCATTTCACCAATGATTTTTATTAAATAATTTCAACAAAAATGTTAATTATTTCATTTTGGATTTGAGGGCTCATGTAAACGGCATTCTTCTGGAAAGTTACCAAATGCTCAGAAATATCTTTATCCCTAGATTCAGCTGCGTATCGGAATAGTTCTCGAAAATTACCATCGTTCTTAGGGGTTTGTTCAGACTGGTGTAATGTGGATCTGTCCCTATTCAGTTTTACCACTTAAAGATATACCTTCTTTGCTGCAAAAATTATTCCATCTATGATAGGGACTAGTTTCTTTCCGTTTTCCTGTTGCTGACTCTTTCTTTCACAAGACAACTGCTTGAACCCTCAAAACCACGCCCTAGCTACGTCCGTGGACAATACCGACGTGATTAGACGACTTAAACGAACAAATCCCTTTGATCTGATAAAGTGAGTGTTAAGCGAAAAGGTGAGGTGTAAAGTGTACAAGTTAAAGTGGTGTGCTTAACTAAGATAGTAAAACTAAAAACGCTCAAGAGTAACTTAGTATTGATAGATTCTCTTAGTTAAGTTAGGCTAGAATTAAATTGCTAAGTGATCTTATGGACTATACTCCAAATTAAATAGGATTGTCAGGGCAGACATTTTGTAGTTCGTAAACACTTGATAGTAAGCGGCTATATATTTATTTATTTATTAGCACACAAATTTACTTCTCGAATTTTAATTTTTGCCGTTTACATCTGATATAAGTCCGAACTGGATAAAGTATACTCGCTTTGTTGCGAAATTTATTATTTAGTACCGCGTGCAGCTTATCAGTGTCGTTGAGGTGTACCTAAATGTCAAGAAAGGGACAGACGGACATTGTTATCTTTTTCGAAAATAATATTCTTATTGCAATACGGCAACATTGCTAAAACTCGACGGCAAATAGTGAAAATAAATATTAAAATCAGGTAGTCAGAATTATTACATGAGCGCACAGTTGGGTATTATGGCATCAAAACCAACATGCAGTACATCTGTTGATAAACCGGATAAAAGGAGGTGGTTATCTGTGAAAGAAAAACAAATGATCAAATCTGTTTATGAGGGATTACGTAGAAGATATCAAGATATGTTTATATAGGACGTCGCGGCATTGTCTGGTGATTTAACGAAAGTATCGGCTCGTACGGTTTTTCGAATAATTCAAGGTAATTAACCACTTCAAAAACCTATTCATTAAGGACGTACAAAAATTGTATAGAATGATATTACGAAAAGTATAATCCGATGAAAAGTTCATGGATTTTATCTTAGGAACGAAATGCCCACGTTAAATGCTATTCAACGAGAAATTAATGCAGACGCAGAAGATACTTTAAATAAAATATCCATGCGGATATTACAAAGAACATTATGTGAAATGGATTTTCGGTATGTAAAGAGAAGTCGGAAAAGTTTGTTAATCGAGAGAGACGAACTAGTGATATGGCGGAGAGAATATTTACAAAAAATTCGTGATTTTAGATGTCTTGGGACGTAAAATTTATTATCTGGACGAGACGTGGTTAAATGAGGGTCATACGAAATCCTAAGTATGGCAAGACTTATATATTAAAAGTTCATGACAGGCTTTTCATGAGGGACTTTCAACCGGCTTAAAAGCACCTTCGGGCAAAGAAAGATGCCGCAATATTATGCACATAGGAAGTGATTCAGGTTTCTCGAAAGGCAATTAGAACAAACCATACAAAATGTTACCGCTTCCAACTGGCAGTCATGCATTAAACACGAACAGAAAGAAGAAGATAAAATGATATAATAGTTATTTATTGTACAAGACGATAAAATTGTACTTTATCTTCGAGAGCGTTTTTTAGCGTCGAGACGCTAATTATGCTCGAGAATATAATGCGATTTTATCGTCGTGTGCAATACAACATTTTTTTCTAGAGCAAGACTTCAAGTTCAGATGAAAAATAGAATTTCAAAGAAAATTTCAATTTTTAGCACAAAAATCTCAATTGTGTTGCTCCTTTGCTAGGGATATGAACTACTCTGTCAACAAATGAAGTGTATACTTGGCGGACCAGAAAATTAATCCAGTACCTCGAATCAAGTGTTTAAGCAAACGAGTACAAGTTGTTATGCTCCAAAAATAGATATTTCTAATAATGTAAATTGTAAAATTTCAGTTGTTTTTAATCCTTAATGTGTTTGAATTTGTAAATTTTATTGAATAAAAAAAAATGTTAAAACATTTTATCTACTCCTGCTGTTAAAGTGTCACTTTATCTACCCTTGCGGTTAAAGTGATACTTTATCTACTCAAAACAGTTGTTATAGCAACACTTTAACATTAGCTATGAAAAATAATAATAATAATGGAATTGAATGGTAAAGTGAATCAGCATAAAAAGATTTATTTTTAATAATAACTAATATACTTAGTTCTAGTGAATTTGTTTTTTGTTGCTGTTGTTGTTTTGTCATTTCCTTCTCCTACGAGGTTATATTATTGGAAGTACTTACCTAATAACTTTATTATTATTATGGCAAATTTGTTTCTCAAAATTAAGGTATACATTAGGCTGCTGGGACTAGTATTATTATTATTTTCTGTAAAGCAGTTGGTGTTTATATTTGAATATAAATTTTATTTTAAAAATATCAAAAGGTACATAAGATCATTATTGCAATATCAGTACGTTTAAAGAAGTCTAATGTAAAAGGTTCCTTTCGAATTAGTCCTCAAAATGATTTCCCTTATTTTAAAAATGTACATGCCACCATTGAACTACACTCGTCTCTCGTTTCGTGCCCCTCCTGAGTCTATCATTTTAAAGTGATACCCTGACAATCCTATGGAATTTGGACTATAGAATATAATAACGGGAATATCATATTAATGTCTAATAAAAAAAAGTACAAATTCACATTATTTTACACATTAAAAAGATTAAACTATTCTTCGTTCACAAATTGTTGAGAGCACGAAATATGCCTCAAACTCATAAAACAGTCGTAAATCATAGGCGTTCCTAAGGTGTTTATTCATTAAATAATAATATAATGTTTTAATACTGTTATATATAATATTGATAATATTTTAATACTAATATATTTAGCAAAAAAACAATTAAAACTTTCACGACTAATGTTGGTTATTATATTATATTAATAAAAATAAGTATTTAACCATTAACAATTTTGTAAATAAGAATACCTTATCTCTTTGGATATTTCAATACTAATCTTCGCGTTTAATCACTTTACTAGAAAACCTGGAATTCATATCCGAAGGTACTATTCGTTGCAAGATAATTAAGATGGAATTCCCCAGATTTTTAATAATATAATTATATTCGAAACTTAACTTGAAAGGGTGAAGTTATTACGAACGAAAACAATTTTTTTGTTTAGTACGTTTTTGATCGCATGTAATTTACGGCTCGTCGGTGTTTCCGCGTCTACCTCGGTAATTAGCGTCTCAAATATTTCTTTTGCGAATTATATGCAGTGCGTGAGTGATTTTTTATTCCATATACCTACGAACATTTTTTGTTGGATTGTTTGTGATGGCTTCATCATCAAGTTTTACACCGGTACTGTTGCGTACAGTCAGTAAGTCTGTCTATTCACCAAGAGAGAAGACTATTGTCCTGAATGTTCACGATGCTCTGGTTTCTGAGAATCCCACAAACACTGTTCGCAACATAGTCGAAAGTTGTGCCAACATGACTGGCGTAGGAGAGTCAACTTCATATAGGTTCCTATCAGAAAGAAAAAAACACGGTATAGCTAACCTAAACACAAAAGAACACTTAAAGAGAGGGAAAAAGCCTATTGAAATTGATGAATTTGCCAAAAATGGTATTCGAAGGAAAATTCATGGATTTTTTTTCAAAAAAGAAATACCAAACCTAAACAAAATTTTACAAGAAGTTAGAGACGACCCGGATTTGCCTCATATCGGACGAACTAAATTGTGGCAAGTTTTAAAAGAATTAAATTTCCGGTGGCAGAAATCAGACCGAAAATCACTTTTGATTGACCGGGAGGAGAAGATGATGTTATAGAAGAAATTATCTAAGATTCGTACGAAAATTCCGGGCTGAAGAAAGGCCCATCTTCTACCAGGATGAAACGTGGGTAAACTCAGGTCATACTCTAAAAAAAATTTGGTCAGATAAAAATATATTAAGCTCCAGGCAAGCCTTAATGGAAGGTTGGTCTACTGGTATCTCCCCACCTTCTGGTAAAGGCGGTAGATTAATAATTTCTCACATTGGCAGTGAAAAAGAATTTGGTAAGCATGGTTTGTTGGAATTTCATTTCAAAAGCACAAAAGACTATCACGAGGAGATGACAGCTAATGTTTTCGAAGAGTATTTTGAGCAAATGATTGAACACATACCACCAAATTCAATTATAGTATTAGATAATGCACCTTATCATTCACGACTAGTAGAAAGACTTCTAACGAATGAGTGGAAGAAACAGGATATTCTTGACTGGCTGCGGAATAATTATCTGCTTTACGAAGATGGAATGGTAAAAGCAGAACTTTTAAAAATTGCCCGGCAACACAAATTTAAGTTCAAGAAATACGTAGTTGACAAAATGGCGGAAAGGCGAAACATCACAGTCTTTACACTTCCACTCTACCACTGCGAAATAAATCCAATTGAACTCATTTGAGCACAAATGAAAAGTTATGTGGCTAGAAAAAATACGTCATATAAAATACAAGTTGTACGTGAATTGTTATACGAGTCTTTATAACATATTACAAAACAAAACTGAAAAGATGCAGTAAGACATGTAATAGAAGAAGAACAAAAAATGTGGGATCTTGATAACATAATTGATGCGACCGTAGAGATTATTAACCTAATTATTAACCCTCAAGACGACTCGGATTCCGAAGTTGATCCTATTTATTTTGAATTTGAATAGTTTTCTAATCGTAATTATATAAGGTAAGTAATAGTAGTTGTAATCGTAAGGTATTAAAGGGGAAAGTCGCAAAATGTCGCCTGTCAAAATGTTCAATGTGTTTTAAATGTATCCATTTTTTTTTCAAATCCTGAGAAAACTAAAAAGCATTTTTGAAAAATTAAAAAGCAGAATCAAATATTTTTTAGAATAAATAAAAAGTTTCTTTTGCATGCAATATTTTCAATTAAAAATTATACTATATTTTCTCTTTTATTTTCACCCCTGTTACATAACATATTAAAATAAACACTGTAGAAGTTTTCAGGGACTTTCTGCCCTGAGTAATAATGTAATCTTTCATTCTGCGTTTAGATTTTTCAAAAATATTTATTAGTTTTCTCCGGATTCGAAAATAATGGATACATTTAAAACACATTGGAAATTTTGCCAGGCGACATTTGGCGACTTTTTCCTTAATTAAATAAATGTATCTTTTACAAATGGCAAGAAATTTTTATTTTTGAATAAAATAAATAAGTTTTTATTTTATTTTTATTTTGTTATAGTTAAATTAATACAATTT
Source organism: Diabrotica undecimpunctata (assembly GCF_040954645.1). Lineage (NCBI taxonomy): Eukaryota > Metazoa > Arthropoda > Insecta > Coleoptera > Chrysomelidae > Diabrotica > Diabrotica undecimpunctata. Next base: position 60,241,622 of record NC_092812.1, read on the forward strand.
TTTAACATCATATTACTATCTAATTTTTTATTTAAGTATATTGTTTACTGTGTATTTAAGAACTTGCTTTTAGTATTTGAGTTATTTCGTTTATACAAACAGAATTCCAAAGCTGACATTTTCGATCTTTCACAAATTTAGTCTCTTGACTGCGGTGTTCCTATATATTATTTACCTACCTCACATTACTAAGATCAAAAAGAATTTGTGACAACCATGCAGATAAAGCAAAATGGATTGAAAGGGCCAGCTTCACGACAAAGTAACTAAATTTAAGTATTGAGTAAACAACTGGCCGAATTGTACAGAAGCGTACCTATATAAAGGGGTGTCTTTTTGTTAATCATTAGTGATTATTATTATTATTACTATATTACAAATAAGGGCAGAGGAGCGAGCTCCTATTATGCCCAAAAATCAAAAATAAAAAAACATCCTTATAAAACTAATACCAATTATAAAGTTAAGTAAACATAAACAATTAAGTATATCATACAAAAATTGAATGGTGAGACAATAAATAAATAAATAAATAATGCTATCAAAAAAAAAAATCCTATAAATAAAATAAACCACTATCAAGTTTATTTTTAAAGATGTTAACAATAGTTGCCGATATGGTGTCTTGATCCAAATTGTTCCAGATATTAAAGATTCTATTTGGCAAGAAGTTCACCCTGGACCTTGCAGTAGTTTGTTCCCTTTTCAATTTGTATCGATGGCCTCTTAATCTTTCGTCTTGATTCAAAGTGAATATGGTGCTTAGGTTCCCAAAGTTATGTTTTAAAATACGGAAGGACATAATTAGATCACCTCGAAGACGTCGCTGCTCGAATGTTGTAAGATGAGCCATGGATAATCTATCTTCATAGTTAGGTCTTACACGACCGTGTGCCAGTCTTGTAGCTTTACGCTGAACATTTTCAAGTAGGATCTTATCGCGAATGAGATCTGGATTCCACACTGGTCCGGCAAACTCAAGAATAGGTCTAACGTATATTGAGTAAAGTTTACTAACAGAAGTTAGAGATATACGTGTAAAACATTTACGGATCAAAAACAGTTTTGAGTTTGCACGTTTACACACCGACACTATGTGATCAGACCAATTTAAGTCACTATTAATTATCACTCCGAGATCATTGTGGGAGGTTACCGAGTTTAAGGGATGTCCATTAATAAAGTACGGTAGTGATGGGTTATTTTTGCCGATATGTAAAACAAAGCATTTTTCAATGTTAAGCGGAAGTAACCATTCTGAGGACCATTTGAATATTGCGTCAAGATCTTGTTGAAGAACATGTTGGTTAATAGTTGGATTCACATATAATTTCGTGTCATCAGCGTAAATGGAAACCTTACTGGATACGATGAGCGGAAGATCACTAGTGTAGACACAAAATAGTAGTGGTCCAAGTACTGATCCTTGTGGGACTCCACTCTTGACTGGCTTATCTAGTGAGTGGTCTTCCCCAACACGAACCCTGAAGTATCTATCGGATAGAAAATCTTCAATCCAAATGTTCAACTTTCCGCGGATGCCTTATGTATGCTTCTTTTTCTTTTGGAATATTACATACATACATTACATACCGTTCTTTGTTGTAACTGTGCGTTTTTTGCAACTAATGACATGTCTCTGACTATGCTATTGATATGTCTATTCCATTCCTTCTTATTTTGAAACAATTTGAATTATGAAAATATAAATCGAAAATTGAATATTCAGGATTCCGCCCAAATTTGTGTTTTCTAAACGTTGCAAAACAAAACAGACGACGAATGCACCGAAATGCACTGGCATGGGGATTTATGATTTGTATCACAAATTTCCTAATACTACATACTAGAGTAAAATGTAAAATAAAATAAAATGGTGGTACACCGTAACGAAATCAAACCTGCATATTTTATTTTTTTTTTCCTTATATGACGCATCAACCACGCAGGGTTATTAGCGTGTATGGATTGTGATACAGATTAGAACTTAACAATAGAATATTAACTATAGCAATACATAAATAGAGATAAACCTAGATCTACACACAGTAAAATATTAGATTTTTGATATCAGCTTGCAGTCTTTGAGAAAGGCGAAAATATTTTTAGTATTACTGTCATTTCCAAGAGCACTGTTTAATGTTGATGGTATTTTATACATTTTGCATTGCACATCGTACTTGGGGCACTGCAATAAACAATGTTTTACCGTTAAGACACTTTTACACATGTCACACACAGGTTTATCAGTACGTTTTAGTAGGTAGTCGTGTGTTAACCGAGTATGGCCAATCAGGAGGCGAGTGAAGGTTACTTGTTGTCTTCTATTGTTAAATTTTGGGAATTTTTTATGATTCTTATCAACTTCGTACAGCTTGGTTGGGGAGTTCTTCCATGTATCCTGCCATATTGAATTAATCCTTTCTTTAAAGAATGCTTTCAGATCGGTGTGAAAAACTTTCGTATTCTCTTCTGCGTTTGGGTTAGTACGTGCATTTTTTGCTATTTTATCTATAACCTCGTTTCCTTCGATTCCAGTATGTGACGGTACCCATATAAAATTAACTTTAATGTTCATATTTTCTGCATGTTTTAGTTACTTTTTAATGAGAAGGAGTAGTGGATGATTACAGTAGACTTGGTTTAATGCCATTATTGAGCTGAGGTATTTTATTTTTATTTTACATTTTACTCTAGTATGGAGTATTAGGAAATCGTTTTAAGGATAAAAAAGGCTTTATTTCGTTAGACCTTACCATAAGTTCGCTCTGAGGACTCCAAGAGGAAGAAATATGCATATCAACGAATGGTGGTATACTGTAATGTAAAATGTAAAATAAAACCTCAACTATCTATTTTTTTTTTAATTTAATGTATATTGTCCATCCTGCATATATTTCTGTTTTTATTATTCATTTTTTTCTGATTTTTGTTGATTGAAGTCTTGTATATTGCTTGTACGTCATGACAGTGTAGATAATCGATGTTTTGTATGTTTTTGCTTTTTCGTTTTGTTTCTTTAAGGCATTTCGGTGCTTACTTTGGTCACATATGTCCTTCCTTTTCCCTTTTCCTTATTAAGGTTGTTACTTAATTGATTTTTACTTCATTGATTGATTGATTGATTGAAGGTATTTAAATTACCTTTTAGTCGTTTCTAGTTCCCGTCCCCAGTTTGCATTTTATTTGTTTTTTTGATACTATTATACTTTTTGTTCTTATATGATCATTCCGAATTTTTAACCCTGATGTTAACCTTGTGAAATTATCAGATGTAGATAGTTTTCAGCAATGTATTTCCAACATACGTAGTAGTCCTGAAACAGAAAATAATATAAACGACTTAAATAATAAATTAACAAATACCTTACTGGAAAGTCAAAACAAATTCTGTCCTAGAACTTAAAAAGAAGAGAAGACTAAAAAAAAACCAGGCAACTAATGCAGAAAAAAAGAGAAATGAGAAGCGACACTAAAACCAACGAACTACAAAAATTAAATAAAAAAATATCCAAAGCTGTTAGACAAGACACTAAAAAATACAACCAAGAACAAATCAAACATACTATTGAGAACAATAGAGGTATGAAAGTATTGAGAAAAAGACTAACAACCGGGACAAGGCAGATAATAAAGACTAAAAATAGAAATGGTCATCTTACAACCAACATAGAGGAAGCTCTTAAAATAGTTAAAGACTTCTATAAATTGCTGTATACATATTATTCTTTTTAGATGAACTGATGATGCTCTCTGATTAAAGAGCGAAACGTCTTCGAATATATAGATAAAGTAGCCACCTTCTTTGTCTTATTATCGACCTTTTGACCGAAAAACTCACCACTCTTCGAGTGATCCTTGATTTATTTTGGATTAACGGTCGTACTCCTTTTCTCCATATATATATATATATATATATATATATATATATATATATATATATATATATATATATATATATATATATATATATATATATATATATATATATATATATATATATATATATATATATATAAGAATCTAAGTGAATGAAAAACATTGAATAATAAAAGGCTTGTCTCCCTCCTTTTTTATTTATTAATATCTTGCAGCAGGGGTAAGAAATTAGAACATTTTAACCACTCATATCTTATAGGTATTCAATTATCATTTTAAATGATATAAGCATGGAAATTAAAAAAAAACGATATTTTCTGGCATTTTTAAATATTCTAATTTTTTTAGTAATACTCCCGACCTATTTTACAGGAAGAATAAGTCAATTATTATTATTTAAGTTTTAACACAACTTTTCCTGAAAAAATAAGAATGCCACCTCTCATATCCAGTTCAAAACAGATCCACACTGGTCTTTAAAAATGTATTAATATAATTAACAAACATAAGCCAAACTAAGATCACCCAAAAAAAGAAATAAAGAATTTTGCATAAGTTTTTGAAACGATTGAACTATTTTCTTAGTTTATACAAGAACAATTACTACCTGTAGAAAATAAATACAGCTCTGATAGGTAATAATTCAAAATGTAAATTTGTACATTCGAATTTCTGCTGAACTACTTGTTTAATATTTAACTATTGTTCTATCTGATGATTAGTACACCATCTGGTAATTACTAAGTAATATACATAGTACGTAATTATTATTTCCGAACAAAGATGGCAAATAAAGGCTAGACCTAGATGTGCTTGAAGGGTGAATGCTGAGCAAATACGTTAATTAACGATGCATCTGCTTTGAAAGCTCATTTATAGATAGCTAAAAAATTAAATAGGTTTTATGCCGTTGTTTTCGAAAAAATAAAAGGCGAGCATGTTCTTATTGTTTTTCTTTTGTCTAAAAACTGGAACTTAAAAAAAGTATTATATTTAATTTTGTTTACTACATAATACTTATTTTTTATTTATTTTCAGATAAATAAAAAACCAACGTAATGAAGTAAAAAAATTAAAAACGTGTGATGAAACTATAAAATTAAATATGTTGACAAATACTACAGATGATATTATAAAAAATCATACAATACCTACTAAATAATTAGAAAAACAAAGTAAATTTCCTGAAATAACAAATATTTCTAAATTTATTTAAATTTAGAAATTAACTCCATTTTTGCAGTTTTTATTACTAATAATTATTTCTCCAAATCATTTCATATGTATTCCATTTCTTTTCAACTAAGTTTCAACATAATCCTACACGTCTTTCGAAGTATCACTCCTCATCAGAGAGACTTGGGTATATTAGCAGCGACATCTACATGAAGCATCAACAAGTCAGGAGACCTCTGATCGATGACGAATTAGGTGAACTGTGAATCCAAGCTTACGGGACGCTATTGGGCGATGGTAGGAATAATACAACAACATATCTACAGTTTACCCTTACAATAGACCATCTTTTGCACCCTTTAGAAAGTAGACGATTTTCAATGAAAATAAGTAATCAAAATGTTTATGATAAAAATATTCCAATAAAATAGAGTTGCCATATAACTATACTAGCAAAGTACCCACAAGTGCCCACAATCCAATGATATTAATGTTTGATATGGTTTTACTTTACTGACATAAAAAACTTTTGTAATTAAAAAAAACATAGCTATAAGGATTCGAAATATCTAAGAAAAACAAACTACAAACTTCTATGTAAACGTACCAAAGTAAATCTTTGGTAAATATCTGTAACGAATCTAATAAAAACAAAATTATATACCACAGAATGGAAACTCACATTATATTAGAAACTACAACTAAACAATACAAATATTTTAATTAAAATACAAATCAATCATGAAACAACTGTTTCTATTTTCCTTTTTTACCCAGTTTATACATTTTAAAGACAGGTTCGGTATCGACTAATCACAAAAAGCAGTAATTTTAGACGTCCAACCGTCAAAATATTATTTGAACCAAATACTTACAATGAGTTACATACTTGGATTTAATTAGTTGACAACAAAACATATAGAAATCAGTCTAGATGATATCAGTAAGTAATTGGTCAAGTAAATAACAAATTACCTGTTGTAAATTGACCCCTTTAAATGAAATAGGTGGATCATTTAATGAATCATTATCACTCTGAAGTTTCTAGTAAAGGATCACATGTCATTTTTAAGAAAAAGTGGTAAGCTTTAAGGCTGCTTTATTTTTCCTTTAGTTGAAGACATTGCTGCAGTAGTAAGGTCAGACGTTGTATCAATTTTACCAAAACCAAAAAATGTAGATAAAGAAACAAGCGTCTTGCATCTTATTACAAATTTGATGTAAAGTTTGACAGTATTAAGATCCGTTAAAATTTTCTTTCATTGCATACATTTAAATTTGGTTTGTTATCGTTCTAAGATTCTTAAGATCCGTTAAAATTTTCTTTCATTGCATACATTTAAATTTGGTTTGTGATCGTTCTAAGATTCTTAAACCCAAAACACTAAATGCTTGCAGAAATCTTCTTTCGGATGTTTGAAAGGCGTTTATTAAAACCTTATACAAGGCAATAGAAAAATGCTACACTAATTAACTAAATCAATTTCAAGTCTGAAACATGGATAATTTATCCACAAGATAGAGGCCAATTAGGTTAACTGTCAAATTGTCTGCTAAAAAGCTCCAATTGGTAAACATCACAGGTTAACTGGAAGTTGAAATATCAAACGAAACGTAAAAAAAGTAATTTTCATTATAATCAATTGTGGTTTAACCCCTTATCTCTTTTTCTTCTTCGTCCTCTTTATAAGCAATTCTGCTTGTTCGTTGGCGGATTAATACCTCTCGTCTGATACTTCTTTTGCCAATTGGTGACTTATCTCTTGCTATTTTGACGACAAGGGTCTCTTCCATTCTGCTTATGTGATTATTTCATTCTTTTTTGTATTTTGTTTCCATTCATTTATGCACTGTACGTTACATTATCTTCTAATGTCTTCACTTCTCTTTCGATCTCTGAGCTTATTTCCTGTAATTCTTCTAAGTACTTTTATTTCTGCCGTTTTCAGTAGCCTTGCATTGTGGCTATGTCGGGTCTTGTTTCTGAGGCATATGTCATTATTGGTCTTAAACTGGCTTTATAAATTCTTGACTTCATGTGACTCCATAGACTACATGTATTTCAGGTAAGCTTTTTTATTTGCTTTGCAATTTTCCTTCATTTCTGTACAAATCATGGAGCTCTTCGCCTTGGGAACGATTTATTTTTATTTATATTTATTTTACCAACTTTCTTGCCTCTTATTTCTTGATATAATTAATATAACCCGGTTAAATTTTCAAAACTGAACTTTTTATGAGAGTTTCGTATATATGTTTGCGTTAATATATTTTTTCAAAAATTTTTTAAAATCGATTAGAAATAGGTTCCAATATATTGGTACATATTAAATATTAAACATTTCAAACTCTTTCCACAGCCTAAGCTGTTCAGATCCTAATAAATTAATGAGCACAAAAAAGAGCAGCCGTTTCAGCTTCGCTTCCCCTAAAAATTGTTTTATTATATTTGTATCAAACGCTTTATTTTTATTCGATTTCTTACGAGGAAGTATATGTCATCAGTTTACGCAACAGTTGATGCGTAGGGGAAGAGACTCATAAAATGAAAGATTAATTAATTCCCCAAACAATAATCTTTAGTTTTTTAGAAATATATGATTGAGATCATTTATTTGTGATGAGAATATATAAAAAAAGACAGAAAACAAGGAAATTTCGTATAGAAATTGACTGAAATTTTGTCGTGAGATTAAGACCGTATCAGGAGGAAATTTCCCAGGAGAATAATAAATCAGAATAACAGTTCTAAAATTTACAATAAGGGAGAAAACAGAATCAAAAAGATATAAAGTCATGGAAAAAAATTGTAATCGAGATCCATTCTTTCTTTGCAGATATTATTTGTTTTCCAATTTGCCTATTAGTATCTTTACACGTTTTTGTTTTTTACTAGGCGTCTTATTCCCATAATATGCAGTACTTCATTATTTGTTATATAGTTAAGTTTATACACAACTGTATTTTTAAATATATCCCATATAACTTCGATGTTTTCCTTTACTTTTTTATTTTTGTTCATAAGTATAATTTTTATACTTAACTGTATGTCTACCTATTCTTTGAAAAGCTTTCTTTGTCTTAGCTGACTAATTATTTTCTGTCTTGAAAATTTTGTATTTAACTCCATTTATTTTAATAATTTGTTATGTTTCTTCAATTAAAAAACGGACTAATAATGCTACCTTGAGGGAAAGCCAACTTAACCCTTAGTATCCTGAATTATTAAATTTTTGAGAAATGATATATTTTATGGTAATTTATTGTTCGTATGAGTCCTCTAGTCGAGTTTCTGATCTTATTTTCAATGAAAAAATTAACAAAGTTATTAGGTGTGACATATATGTCACTCTAGGACATACAGGGCGCAAAATAAGAAAAATTGCGAAATCTTTATTAAATTCTATATTTAAACAAAAAATATGTTTTACATATGTATAGAGAATTATCTTGTATGAAACTGCTCGTTACAATCAATGCACAACTCCAAATCACACTTTCTACACATGGTTCTAACAACAGAAGTACAATTTTCAAACGCGCACCGTCGTCTTTTCTTGTTTGGAATATATATGAAGATGTGATCTTTTCTGTCAAGTCTGATGGTGTCGCTGGTTCGACTACCGAGACTGCTTGAAATTGAGGGTTTTGGTCGACCTGCACCTTTAGCTTCTGTACCATACTTCATAAGATATGAGGTGGCTATATCTATGCGAAAATCGATTTATTTTATAGAATTGCCGGTCTTTTTATAAATATGCCAAGCGTTTTCCAATATGCTTCTAGTAAAAATGTAAATAATGGCCACCACCATTTTTTGGATCTAATACCAATCCTGTACCTTCCTATATTTTGATCCATCAAGTCCGTCCCTCCCATCGATAAGTTATATTTTCCTATGAGACACAGACGAAGTACTTGAATAATTTTCTTCTCTTTCTGAGAAAACCATGTGTCATGGGTTGAATGCCATAAGAGGTAGAAACAGCAGTAACAATATTATTGTCGGACCAACGTACAAAAATTATACCGTTTTTACGTTCAATAATGCCACTACAATCACCTTGATGTGTCTGTTTTTGAAAATCATTTTTGAGGGTAAAGGTATACCCTTAGGTAAACGATTTTCACGAATGGTACCAGTGCACCAAATACCATTTTCTCGCATATTGGACAGTAGGTTAACACTGGTAAACAAAGAGTTTATATGGTAGATTCCTCTTATTGGTGGGTAACTCACGCAACATGTTTAGCAGTGAAGCAGTAGCTTTTCCATATAATTTTTCATCTACTTCGCTGGATTTTCTGTTATTTCCCTGATATATATCAAAATTAATTAGATAACCGTCTTTTGTGATTAGAGACCACATTTTAAATCCAAATCTGATTGGCTTTCCCCTTATGAACTGTTTACAAGAATACTTTCCATGTTATCTAACCATAGATTTGTCATAGCATATTTCTTCTTCTGGCACGAAGTTCTTTATAAACTTATTTTGTAAATAATCCATAAGGAGACGGACTTTCTATGCTTTATCCTTTGGGTTTATGCTATTATTGTCTGACCAATGTTGCATAATTTGCTTAACAAATTGCATAATTTGCTCGAATCGATTACGCCTCATTGAATTGTTAACAAAACGATGCTTCATGTCTGGTTTTGAATCCCAGTAATATCTCTTTTCTGATTTTGGATTGTATCCACTAAGAATCAAAATGCCAATAAAGCATTTCAGTATTTCAAGTGAGATATGTGGGTCGGCAACATTTTTGAAAAGAACATATTTTTTAGTTTCTGACTCTAAGTATTGGAATAACGGGCTATCCCAGAATAACTCGAACAATTCAACAGGTGTTAAATTCTCATAATCAGAAAAATTTGGTGTTGGAAGAGTATCCAGACGATTTTGAAAATCACCTCCTTTTAACCAAGAATATGAACATTTTGATGGCTTATCTCTAGGTGCGCTGGCTTCAGTGGCGCCAATTCTAGCTGTACAATTGAACAAAATAAATTAAATATTTACCATCATGGATAAAAGACCATCGTCTACAAAATATTCGTAGAATTGAAAGGGCGATTTGTTGTAAAAGTTTTCGTATAATTGTGTATGAAAACCTGCATAAGTATACTCCTCAAATGTAAATTTCTGTAAATTTTCGTTGTTGGCCGGCCCTCAGACAATAGCTTCATTCATTGCATTGGATACTATTGGTTCTTCTAAAATTTGCTGTTCGGGGACTTCTGAGTCCCAACGGTTTGATATTTTCGGCCACACGTTTTCTTTTTTTATTCTGTTCCGGAGTACTCGATTCATTCATTTTCACTGTCAGTAGAATCAGTTGGTTGGTACTCGTTCGAGAGATACGTGTCACCAAACTCATCCGATTCTTCATCTGACAGAATTTCTTGCCAATATTTTTCCAGTTTTTGTTGCTCTTTCTCGTAGGACTGCATTGTACCGCTCTTATCTAAAAACTGACAAGAAAAACGTAAACCACGGCGACGGCGCCTTGGTTTATGAGAAATTTACTTGGTTTAAAGAGAAATACTTAAAAAAAAAGTGATCGGCTAATAAAAAAAATTTTCAATATGGTGGCACTTAACCCTTAAGTACCATGGCGGGGTCAAAATTGACCCCCCGCGTTTTTAATGCCAAGTTTCGCTACCGAAACATAGATTGAGCATTGCCCGCTTTCTGCTAATCTTCGACCGGTAGGTGATTTATCGATCTACGAAAATTCCGTTAGTTTATCTGTTACTACTGCAGAGTTAGGCACGCATAGGGTCAATTTTGACCCGCTTATGGTATAAGTGTTTCTAGTGCAATTAACGGGTAATTTGAAATGGCGGGGTGTAGTCGCAATAAACGTCCTCTGACACAGAAAGAACTTGAAGAGGAGGGACAAAAAATTATGGACAATGGACTAGATAGTGACAGTGAGTTTTTAGACCAGGCTAGTGAACACAGTGATCACGAAACAGACAGTGAAGGGGAATGGGACGATGATGACGAAAAAAATTGGCAAATTAATAATTCCGAAACTGGTAGTGAATATTCGGGTGAAGAAAGTGATATAGCTGACTCAAGGGATGTGTTTTATGGCAAAAATAGGTACAAGTGGTCTAAAACTTCTCCTACCTTTTCTCGTACACGTAATCATAATTTAATTAGTCATTTACCTGGTGTTATTGGAAAAGCTCGAGCTAGTATGCCAGAGAAACCAGTTGATGCTTGGGAATGTATTATTAGCCACGATATATTGCAAGAAATTCTTGAGAAAACCAATGAACGAATAACTAAACCGATTTTATTTTTTGCTTGGAAGCCTTTGTTTTGACGACCCAGCTACTAGACAAGAACGTATTGCGCACGGAGATAAACTGGCAGCTATATCGAATATTTTTAATATGTTTATAATTAATTGCCAGTCCAATTTTAGCTGTGGTGAATATCTCACAATAGATGAAATGCTTATTGCATTTAGAGGAAGGTGCCAATTCAGGATGTATCTCAAAAATAAGCCAGACAAATACGGTCTGAAAATGCAGTGTTTAGTAGACTCTAAGACACATTATTTGCTAAATGGTTTTATATATACTGGAAAAGATACACGCAGAGCAAATCCAAAAAAGTTATCCATCCCCACTCTAGATGTTTTGACACTTATTCCACCAATTTCTGGTACAAATAGAAACATAACAGCAGATAATTGGTTTTCGTCCATTGAGCTCATAAAAGAACTGAGAAGCCATAAAATTTCATATGTTGGAACTCTAAAAAGAAATAAAAGAGAGGTTCCTGCTGAATTTCAACCCCAAAAAACAGGCCACCTAATTCTGCCTTATTTGGTTTTACAGGAAGCGAGAGCCTTGTATCTTTTGTTCGTACGAAAAATCGTGCAGTGTTGTTAGTGTCAACTATGCATTATTCCAATACAATGGTTAATGGAAAGCCAGAGATTATAAATTTTTACAACGAGACAAAAGGTGGGGTGGATTCATTGGATAAGAAATGTGCATGCTATAAAACTGGCAGAAGAACTCATAGATGGCCTTAAGTAATATGGTTTCGCATTTTGGACATTGCAGGATTAAATGCTAACGTAATTTTTAATGGAGTTCAGCAAAATCAAATAATGGAAAGAAGATTGTTTCTAACCACTTTAGGTCAAGAACTTATTAAGGCCCATTTAACTCGTAGAGCTCAGCAAATTTGTTTACCGAGAGAAATTCGTAGTGCCATTTTTAAAGTTTTCGGACTTCAGGAACCAATGCCTGCCTCAAATCCAGAGCCACAACGACGAAAAAATAGGGGAAGGTGTAAAATATGTCCATATTCCAAAAACCTAAAGAAAGAAAGCTCATGGTGCGATAAATGTCGAGATTTTATTTGCAAAAATCATTCCCGCATACAGACGTTATGCATAAGCTGTGTTGAAAATTAAGGTAAAATCATGCTTGTCATTTTTGAGATACGAAATCTAAATCGATTTTTTTTATTTTAGGTAGGAGATATGATACCTAGATTTCACCATTGGATATAAAAAAACTGCACATTGTTATTATTTTTCTTATAATTCGAGAAAGTGCATAGCTATGTTAATTTGACTGAATACAAAAGTTTTTTTTAAATAAAGTTAAAGTTAAACAAGTTAAAAAAAGAATATTTTTTGATACAAAAAACAATGGGGGGTCAAATTTGACCCTGCCATGGTACAAATGTTACTATTTTTGGCCATGATAGTTAAGGGTTAACCTGTTAAACTCATTTCAAGGGCTTCGCATAGCTAACATTCACATAGCTATGGAGTCGCTTTTCATGATTTTTAGCCGTCTCCTTGATAATTGTAGCCACAGTTTCCATATTTAGGTCCTTGTGAAGGCCGTTGTTTCTCACTTACCAAGAAGCATTCACAATGTTTCTCAATACTTTATTCTGAAATTTCTGGAATATTTCTATATTACTTATCTACGGCTTCGATGTATTGAAATTTGAATGTGTTATTATGTGTTCTCAGGTACTTTATTGTTATTTTATTACCAGCATAACCTAACATGCTTTTTACAATAAACGGTACGACAAAAATGGCTGATATTATTTTTTGATGAAAGGCCTATTAGTAAGTATTAATTTAGTAATAATAGGTACTTCAAAAAATATTAATGCCATACACATTATGTTCTTTTATTTGTTTATGATGTTTTATTTTTATAAACCTAAAACAATATTTCTTTTTACAATAGTATACAATTTTCTAATATAAGCTAGATAATACATAGCGAAAACGCCAAAAATAAATTTTAAACATATTCTTTTAGAACTCAATCATCTACAAAGTTCTTAAAATATAAATATCCCCTAAAACCACCCTGCTTCACAACAGTGCAGATTATAAATTTTAAGAAAGAGAAATGATTTTACCAAAAAATATTTCATACGAAGTTTGAAGATTTCCCTGATCCCTGAAATATTAATGGTATTGTACCCTAAATTCTGTGTCAAAATGATGATGAATGTTATGCGAAGTAAACTGAAAAACAATGTCGGTTGTATATAGCGGAAACATTACTTTAATTAACTAATTAGTGAAACGCAGAATTTGTGGAGATATATTTTTGTTTTCATTTAGCGCAAATGATGTGATGTTAAGTTTTATACGTAAGGGACAGTATTAAAAATTTTAAAATAATTTTCTAAACCATCATTCAATTTAAAAAAAAACTGTTAGTGTAAAAAAGTGTTTTTTTATAATTTTTTAAAACACTTTAAATTATAAAACCGACACTGGACAGTTAAGTAACATATATTGTAGTATATTGAACAAAATTTATAAATATTCAAAATAGCCAACATTCACCTTAATAACAACTAACCTGTATAATTCATCAAAGAAATATCATTCTTCTAACGTTTCTTTTATTGTTTAATTGTAACTATGCGTTTTTCTATGCTCAGTCTCCTTTCTTGATACCCGGTTCATCAGAACCCAGAACAACTCTCTGATAATCGACTGGCATAGAAAACCGCATATTTCTGGACGTTTCCTCAACTATTGGTCATATCATAGACATTCAATAAAAATCAATTTGCTCAAGCAAATGAAGGCTACAATTATAGCGATCAGTGATCCTTCTTTCCCTCAGAAGAACCTGAGAATCCTGTTTAACCTTTTCATCGACAATTCATACCCAAAACACCTAGTCACCAAGATTTTATTCAGTTTGACTCCGAACATAGTACGCCAAAATGATGAGGTGCAAATTATTGTCACAAGCGGAGAACAAAATACCAATTGCTCAAACTGCAAGATCTATATATTCTGAGGTTAAAGATAAAAGTGATATCAAAGATTGTTCCAACGTAGTCTACCAGATTCCTTGTAATAACTGTAATTTGGTATACAGTGGTTGGCCAAATTATTAGGGACAGTAAGATGATTTCTTAATTTTCTAGTTTAACTGATTTTTTTAGCAAGTTGTTAGCTTTAAGACTTGCATCTATTTTTTGTTAAAAAGAGTGTGGTATTAAGGTCACAAAAACAATGAATTCTGTTAGTAAAACTATTTATTTTTTTCGCAAAAAAAATTGTTACATAAAATCACTAATTTCAATATTTAGTGATGCCACCCTTTGCTGCAATTACAGCTTCTACACGTCGGGGCATGCTCTGAATACAAACTTCTGCATGGTGTTTTAATTTTGGGTTATGATGCCATTCTTTAATAAGAGCTTCAATCAACTGCCGCTTCGTTTTAGTAACATCTTTGGCGATCTCCCGTTTGGTTAACTCTCACATACTCTCTATGGGGTTCATGTCAGGAGAGTTTCCCGGCCAGGGCAGAACTGCAATATTTTCTTTGGACAGAAATGCAGTTACACTTCTAGCTTTGTAGCACGGTGCAGAATGGTACATAAAAATGTAATTTTTTTAACCAGGGAATAATTCTTTGAGCTGGAGACGTAGCCCAGTTTCAAGTATTCGCTTATACTGGTCCTGTCTCATTCTCCCTTCCACGATGTATAAGCGTCCCATAGCCTTTGCCGAGATTACAGACCACACCATGACACTAACCGGATATTTAACCCTCTCCACAATGCAATCTTGTTGGAATTGCTCCGCAGGACGTCGTCGGACGAACGCACTTTTGACCACCAAAATCTGGAATGTTAATTCGTTGGAGAAGTATACCTGAAAAAATGAAAATATTCGCTGTTCACGAACTTCATTCGTTAAAAAAAGTTGTACTTACTCGACTCCAGTCTTCAGCGGTCATACTTCGGTGCTGCTTGATCCATTTGAGTATCTTTCTCTTCGTGGCTTCGGTGAGCCGTGGTTTTTTCATAGGCCGGCGTCCTATCAGATTCTCTTCGGCCAGTCTTTGTCGGACTGTTCTTCTGGAAACATTAATTCATTCGGTATTTATCATCGTAGTCAGATGTGCCACACTCTTTTTACGATTTTTGAGACAAATGTCCCTGATTTTACGGTCTGTACGAGGATTAGTGATCCTTTTCTTGTCACATTTTCCAACACGGCCCGGTTCCAATACCTCGTTTGAATCAATTTTTATTTAAATGCGATTTTCCACAGACCTTGAAACACCTGCAGTAGTTAGTTGCTGCTATTCTTTGGGAAAGTGTAGAGTGCAGTAACATCGTTTATATTTGTCTAATTTTCCCTGGAGACAAGTCTGCAATTTTTCCCATACTAAAAAAATAATTTTGATTTTGAACAATGTTTTTAAATAAAATCGTGTCATTAAAGGCAGAAAAGATGACTAAATAACAAATATTACTTACCTGTTTATTATATTATCTCACACGAAAACCTGGCAGAAACACTTTAAAACAGTTTTAAACAACTTGCAAATATTTTTAAGCCTCACTGCCATAACAGCCGATGACCAACTGAGATGCAACAGCAATTATGATTTCATTTCATACATAAGCAGTCTACCAGTGTTGCCGCTTATCAAAAATCTTAATAATCATACCAGAAGAACTGCCAAATATAATACAGATATGAACACCAATTTTTTTGGTCTAAAAACCATTTAGTAGAAAATACAAAAATATATGTAGTGTCCCTAATAATTTGGCCACCCACTGTATGTGGGACAAACCACACGCAGCCTAGGTAGTCGCTTAATCAGTCATCGTAGCGACAGCAGGCTATATCCGGAAATATCTGCCCTTGCAGAACATGTTAATAAAGAACATCATATAATGAATTATGAATCAGTCAAAGTTTTAGCTACTGAATCCAATTACAAAAAAAGATTTTTCTTAGAAATGGCACTCATTGCTCAAAATTCAAACGCAATGAACAAAAGGAGTGACATTAATCAGTTAAGTACTATTTACTCCTACCTATTATATTTGGATACACATTCACAATCCAATGATGTTTCAACAACTGATTCATTGTTAAGTTTTCAGGTTTCGTTATTTATTATAGTTCTCATTATATAATTTTGTTTTTCAACTTAAATACAACCTTTGGTAAATTTTGAGGTGTAATAGTAGTAGTACTACTAGTACTACATAAGACAAAGAAAATAAGAAGAAGTACTGTATCACTTTATTTCAGTTTTTCCTGATGATGAAAATAAACATTTTCGAAAGCTTGAAACTTAATTAAAAGAGTACACTTATTTCACCGCTGCAAATTCCAATAAACCTCAAAGCTCTATATATATATATATATATATATATATATATATATATATATATATATATATAGATATTTAGGTACCACTAACTGCCTATATGTAAATATTTTTGTTTTTCATAATATATATCTCCGTAATAAAAATGGACAAAATAATTTAAACTTTTTGACTTTCTTATATACAAATTTTGATTATTGCTTTATATAATATACGTTTTTGTTTTATTATACTTCATTTTTATACGACTACGCTTTCACATTCGTAATCTACCTACAAAATAAAACGAAAGATATTTCAATTTATGCAGAAATGCAGTAGATTTACTAGCGTATTGCCATGCAAAAGGGAGTATAAACGGTATACTCTATATTATTGGTATTAAAGCTAAGGAAATGACTTTGTTCTTTCCCGTCTTCAATATGAAGAATTGTTATGTTGGGTTTCGAGTCCAGAAATAATAAAAATACTTTAGATTGATTATTTACTACAGTAAGTCTAAATGCTTTAAATATCATATCTATATTAATTCTTCTTGTTTATTTAATTCATTTTGTAGAATCATTCTCATTATTTTTAAAAACTAATTAAGGATTAATACTGTGTAATTTTGGGACTAAAACAAGCGTCAAGGGTAACGGAGAATCAGTTACAGGTCCAAATAAAAGTCAATGTAGCTATTAAGTTTAATGACATAACAATGTTCTCTTAATAGTAAAAATATAAGATATAAAACACAGAAGAACAGTTTCGCTCAGCTCAGCGTAATGAGCTATACCAGTAGATATTAAAATTTTCATATATGCAAACTGTACAGCTATTGTTGCACAATCAAAACTTTTGCCAAAGTAGAAATAAAATTAACTGAAGCCTTAAACATAATGACAACATCATCATATTAGTCATTAACATATTCGCACATATATTGTGGTTCATCATTGAGATTCAGCAGCTCGGATAGTTTAATTACTGAGATTTCTCCACTGTTCGCGGTTATCTGTTACATGTACTGCCTCAGGATACTGTTTGTAAGAAGCTTTTTCGTAATGTCTGTCCATCGCTGTGAAGATCTGTCGATTGGGTTTTTTCATCTACAACAGACATTTGTGCGGCGAGCCGTCCATGTAATTTGAAGCAGTCGTCTTCATGTCCACGTTTTAAAAGCGTATATACGTCGTCTATTTGATTCTTTGGCTGTCCATGTCTCGCATACATAGTGACATATGAAAAAGAAAAGAGTTGAAACGAGTCTCTTTTTGCTTCTCATAGTAAGGAGACGATCACTCCATACCCCATTTAGTTCAGTCATTGCTGCCCTTGCAAGTTGTATGCGTCTTCGAATTTCGGGGTCAACTGTGTGCGTTGTTAAATAGAACTCCAAGATATATCACAGAAGCGATTAACGCACACCCCGCAATAGTTCAGGTTTCAGGAAAGTATTGTTGGCGATCAATTACCATGATTTTCGTTTTGTTGTAGTTAGCCATGATTCCAAACTCAGCACCTTTTACCTCTCGTTTTGTAATAAAATAGGAATTTTTTCTGAAGTAAAGTCAAGGAATGTTAGTCTGTAAAATGCAAGTTAGATATCTTGACATCGGCTAGGTTTAGTCCTCCCTCCAAAACCATCCCAAACTCTGCGCATTATAAATTCTGTATACACGGTAAATATTGAGGAAGATAGAACGCATCCTTGTCGTACTTCCTTCTCCAACGAGAGTTAGTCAGATAGGGATCCGTCTATTCGAATATATGCCAGATTATCTTGCTTCAGTTTGTTAATAAGATGAATCATGTGTTTGGGTACACCCATTGTCGTCATAGTTTGTCCCACCTAATATTAATAAAGGCCTTTGTAGTCAACAAAACATAAATATTGGGATTTGATATTCTCTGGATTGTTCTATGTTCCTTACATTAAGGATTTGTTCTCTATTACCTCTGCCCTTTACAAATCCAGCCTGCTCAAGTGCTATTTGCCAACATATGAAGTTTTCTAGACAACGTTGTAATGACACCATACTAAAAATAAAACAATCTTAAGTCAAACCCTAGAAAAACTCAGATGTGCTTCTTTCACCGTCGTAACAGGCACACTTCCAGAAACTAAATATTCTGTACTAAAATTTAAAGAAACAATATTGCTCGCAATAATGCCTCCACTTTACACTTCTGCTACCGAATATGCCATGTCAGTATAGGAAGCATCAGCCTACGTTAGACGCCTAGCTATCAATGGGTCAGCAAGAATCATGAGTAGATGTTTAAGATCCACACCCATTAATAAGTTATACCTTATTATAGGTATCACTACAACTGATATCTGAACAGAAGTAGTTAGAGAATTGGAACGAAAGAAGCAAACTTTAGCTTCGCAACATCCACTGCACGAAAAGAACAAAGAAAGGGAAAGAAAAAGTCAAAACAGTAATAATGCGATTAACAAAACTGAGTAACGTCGATTTATGTCAAGAAGAAATAATTAACACAGAATCATAAACTTAACAGATCTTAAAACCTCTAAAAAGGGTAAAATATTTTCTTATATTACAAAGAAATACAAATACAAGTCAAGTAAAGGTAACGTCTATGCTATAATTTTACAAGACACTTTTTTCAAATGGGTAAAAATTGTTGCCATATGACGTGCCACATCCAGCGTTGTATGCTAAGCGCTAAAAGATAAAGTAATAATGAAATTCAAATCTCCGACCAAACTCATACCAGATAATGACACTTCGTACAAAAACAGAGAAGTCAGAAGACTGCTAAAAAAATTCAACAGCAACAAATACAAAATTCCGCTCTCTTCATTACAGAATAACCGAGTAAAAAGAACAAACAGAGTAGCCCAGACAATGATAGCCCAATTTAACGACAACAACCACAAGAAATGGGACACATACACCTCAGAACTTTTGCAATTACCTTAGCAAAACATGTTTCCACTAGATTCTTCACAGCATTTTTAAATTTCGGTCACGAAATGAACATAGGTACTCTAATAAGATTATAGAGGCACCTAATCTTACTGACACAATTCCACCAACATAAAAGTGGAATGAATAAGAGAAACATTAGAATTATTAAAAATCAATCTGGCCAAAGCAGTCACATCACATAGTCACAACTTTAATCTACGTCACAGAAAGTGGACACCGAAAATGGGAGACAAAGTCATGAAAACAGATTACAATATATCTAACGCCGCCAAATAACTGAACGCCACATTAGCTGCCATATTCTTCAGTCCATATACTTTTCACAAATTATTATTAAAAGTAATTTTTTAGTTGTAAGATGTAACGGCAAAAAAAATTACCAAAGTTTACTTTAGATAAAAACACCCCCTTTTACCAACCTCAAAAACATCCCTACCTTTCCCTCAAATTATAAAACGACACGTCTGTATTATAGAAACCTTAACATAAGTTCAAATGGAAGGCATTCTAGCGATTATAACGATGATGAGCCCGCTACCGGACAGCCCTGTCAGAACACTTCCGCCCTAGATGTCGGCTAGTGATCGAAAATCGGGTAAGTACTGAAAGGAAAGATATACAAGAGTGTGGTGAGACCTGCGTTGGTATCCGCCGGTGAAGTGTGGCCTGTAAAGAAGATTCAGCAGAATAAGATGAAAGTATCTGAAATGAATTAGAAATAGAAAGCAACTTAAAGAAGCTTTCAAGATTTACAACCTTTATTTGAACCATCTTTCTTTAAAATGTAGAAGTAACATTTTATAAGCAAAAATAAAGTTTTCACTCTTTAAGATTGTTTAAAAACACAAGGCAAAATCAGCTGTACATCTTGAAAGATTTGTCATCAGCTATCCCTTATATACGCTGGAACCTGAGAAATGTAGAATGCAGATGAGAATCTTTCTTGGTAAACTAAATACCAGTCCACTAAAAGATAATAGTTATATCTGTCTGATTGGTAACCTAAGAATATGTTCTAAAGCTCCTTTGTCGACCACTTTATTTTATTTTTTGATTGATTTTTATAAATAACTAATAAGTAACGCCTAAAACAATCCTGCGGTTGGTTTCTGTTCAATATCGCAAAAAATAATATAAATAACAATATCTTTCTTCCACTTGATATAAAATTTTCATCATTGTAAGTACAAATATAGAGAGAAATAGACAAAACTATAAAAAGTTGGTAGTCCTGTATTTTATTGGATTCTTTTTTACACAGCTTCGACAAGTCAGGAGTAACGTTCCTGTGAAAGGGATCTGTTCGTGTGTCAACACACGTCGTCGATATATTATTTGTGCATGTGTCTTTTATTTTCTGGCATAGGAATGAAGTGCTGGATATATATCAGGAGCGAGTTTTCCATTCACCGACATTTTTCATGACAAACCCTTTGAAAACTCATCAAAATATGCGATAGTAGATTTATCGTATTTTGTTATGCTTATAGAAGTTGGTATATTTTCGAAAGTGAAATTACGCCGACAACTGAATTGTTAGGCAAGTGATTTATTTACAACTTTCGGAAAAGATTGCCAGCGTGTTGTATGATGAAACAAATTGATTTTTTAGTTCTTGAGAGTAACTTTAGTTTTTAACTTTGTTTAAAGTACCATATGAAAAATTATATGGAAGAGACAAATATGGTGGTATTAAAAACAGGTCACTAAAATTACACAGAATAATTCAACTGATATTTAACAGAAAAACGGTCATGTTGACTTTATAGTTAATTATTGTAAAAAGTATTAATAACAATTTGCACGGAGTTTGGTCCTGAAAAAGCCACCAAAAGTCGGGTTTGCTTTTGTCTCAACAAATTAGCAAATTTTGTGCAATAATTAAGAGTTGATTTATAAACAGTATTATTAACAATAATATAGCATATTACAGCATACTACGTCTTCGATATTTTCGAATACTTTCGAATACAATGGAAATTTGCTTAAGTTACTATTATTCTGAAACCTGGTGAGCCCGTAACGCAAGCAAATTCATATCACCCTATAAGCCTACTCCCAATAATGTCAAAAGTATTAGAAAGGCTACTATTGCATAAAATCGATCAAGTTGTTCCAATAAACGAAATTATACCACAACACCAATTCGGATTTCGACGTGACCACTTAACCATCCAACAGTGCCACAACAATATAATTAAAACAACTCTCGAAGACAAAAGGTTTTGCTACCAATTGTTTCGGTAAACTGGAATCAACAACAAATTCAATTGATTCAAATACCAGTCAATCTATTGCTTTTCCCTCCCCTAAAATCATGTCCTGCAGTTGCAATCTTACCAACCGATCAAATTTCTTTCAAAGAAAAATCAGCAAATAATCTAAACTATCTAACTATAGAAAAAGGTCAAGGAGAAGTTAATACCATGAATAGCTCCTCATTTATTAATACCGATCTTACCTTTACCTACATCTAAACCTGGAGTCAAGAAGGTTAAAAGCACCAGGGAGCATGCAGCAATGAAATCATTAAAATCATGTGACCTTAACCCTTTAAACGCCGAATCATTAAAAATTGTAAATAATCACAAATATCTTCAAAAAAACTTGTTATTGGAGTATCTTGTATCATTTTATTTTACGAAAAAAAAATATAATACTGTGTTTTGAGAGAAAAAATATGTTCCCATTTTGGGAACGTTGGCATCTATAGGTCACAACTATATAAAAAAGTAATAGCATTGCAGTAAAAACATATTGTATTCTTGACATAATAAAAAAATTAAAAAAAATTAAAATAAAACTGTATGATACTTATTAAAACAAAAAAATATATGCAGATGGTTTTAACATGTAATACATTCAAAACTTGTTTTTTTGGCATACAGTGCATCTTTCTTATGATGTTCTTCTAGAATCTATTAAATCGTAAATCTTCATATGCATATCTTCTGCAGTAGACATTGTTCAACTGTTTATCGTCTACTTTTGGTGGTGTGAAACCTTGAACTTAAATTCCAACCTTCCTCTTTTTCCATTTACTTTGAATCGATATATTTTCTTCCTTATCCTTGTCTGAAAATTCTTAAGTATGAGTTTCTACTCCACCGGTTACTTTGTCTGGTCTACTTTGAATATCTAACATCCGATCGTCCATAGTATCCTCGTTGCTTTCAGTACCTTGATCGGCTGAATAAGGAGAAATAATAACAATATTTCTTTTACTGCCGCCTACTTGCCATAAAAACTTTTTGGGCCAAAAAAATATCCACTTTTCCACTGAAACGTAACTAAAACTCAATATTATTATAAACACTACTTGTTTTCTTCGAACAATTTTGTGGCGACTAATCCAAGTCAATACCACTGTTGGGGAAATATCAACTATAGCACAAAAAAGCGACATGAATGTGTACGTTATTTGACGCGCTTTTTAGATGAAACAATGATGTAAGTAAAAAAAACATCTCAGCTACCTAATAGAAAGCCAGAATGGGACATACAGAAAGCATATTTATTTCAATATTTGTAATATTATTTAAATCATTTTTAAATCCAACATATGTTTTATTGTGTTCCCAAAATGGAAATGTTGGCATTTAAAAGGTTAAACCTGCCAGAAATTTCACCAAAAATCATTCACCCACATTTGTTCTCAATTTTGGCACCAACTGAGTCTACTCCTAAGCAATGTTATTCATATGCAAGATCCTTTCAACACAATTGAAAATTTTGCTCCTGGCCTATTGAGATTAGTCTATATAGTAACCCAAGTCCATCCACAATGAAAAGATAAATCTTCTTTTTATAGTGCCTATCATTACAATCTGTAGTTTGCACACTGCTCCTCTGAAAAGATTTGTGATTGTCTTGTTTAATCATGTTCGTAGATTTTTCAGCCAAGAAATTCTTCGCGTTCGTGGTACTCGTTTTGCGTTGTACTTTTGCTTGTAATATATAAATATGGTTCTCTGGTCTGTATTTAATTTAAATAAAATCGGTGTTTATTTTATAACACAGTTTTAAGGCCGCACAACTGCGCATGCGTATATGTCAAAATAAAGGTGATTTTATTAAAGGATGACATAAAATACTTCTTCAATAATTCTCTATTTATTTTTTTAATCATAGCTTCCTTTGTTAGGCATAATATGACGAGATCTATTAGTTGTATTGCGATGTAAAATTACAGAAAGGTCTTTGAGTACAATTTTTTGAAAATTATCTTTTACCTAAACCTTCTCCTGATAATAACAAACACACAAAAAAAGAATTATCTAATTTGGTGAAGTCGTTTTGAAGTGATGCCCGTACAAACATTTTGGCGGTTCATTTTTATTAATATAAATATTGGTAATAAATAATACTATTCAAAATAATTCAACCGAAGAGAAATATAAAATTTTTAACTAACATTTAAACAAAAAGTAATTATTCAACCCTTTGTTTTTGCCCTTTATCCACCCCTTAACCATACTGATTGTATACTGTATTAAAAGGTATTTAGTCAATATCCGTCCACTGTATATTTGAAATTGATTTAATAATTTAGCTTTAGTTAGTTAAGTCTATAAATAGCATTTATTTTAAAATTAAATCCTGAAATATTTCTAAAATTTAGGGAAATATAGCCAGATCCATTTTCCGCAATTGCTCTGCCTGTTTCTTTAAATATTCAAATTGAAATATTTCATTCTGTGTATTAGTACGAAAATCGCGAAGGGCAGAACTGTTATTCATTGCCGTTTAATTACTCCCATGAGAAAATAAAAGATAGACCGAAAATTAAAACGGAATAACTGCCAACTCCTCTTTTTGTTTCAGTGTGTCCCAATTCCAGGATTAGGATTCCGGCGGGGAAGCTACAAGTGCGTGTGCAGACCTGGATTCTATTTTCCAGACATAAAGGCCGAAAGGCGGTATTACAACGGGACTGTCCTGGAGGAGGAGTACGAGAAGCGTATGCTGGTGAGTCCAAAATTATTAACAAGCTTAAAAGTGTGGGCAATAAGTTGAAAAAATGTAAAAAGTTTTTGACCCAATTTTAAAATATGGCCCATTATTATGAAATTAAGGTAGCATAAGAAAACTTTTTGCTGGTGAACCCTCATACACTTTCAGCGACGTTTTAATTTAACACCAACGTGGAGGCTATAGTTATTATAATTTAATAAAATATCTATGAATGTGTTTATATTATATTGAATTTAAAAATATATTTGAAAGGGACTCAATAAGTTAAATATTATATTTACATGGGATTAAGCCATATTTTAGTATAATCAATATTACATTTTTAACTTATCTTCAACGTTACGATTTCCACTCCCGAAATTGTTTTCAAAGAAAAGATTATTTTAAAAATTCTGCGAGAATGTTTAACCAACAATTTGTTAATATGTTATGTTTTTTAAAACTAATGGTTGACTTACTCAGCCTTGAACTTGTAGGAAATAGCCTGCTTTTGGTTGAAAATAATTTGAGGGTGGTGTTTTTCACCTCGCAATATCAAATTCTGACAGTTTGATGTAGTTTTTTATATTATATGTTTGTGTAATATGTCTTTACGTAGATTATAATGTTTGTGTTGCATATGTTTTAGAGATCATATGTCTGCGACTTCCTTTAATCCGCTATTCTTATGTTCTTGTTGACTTCTTCGTTTAGTATTGGCAGCCAAAGCCTGACAAATTTTGCTGACGGGTTTGCTACAGATTTTACTTCATTAACCCATCTAGGTCCACTTGTAGAAAACATAATAAAACCAATTTTTTTTATAAAATTTAAGTTTAATTAAACACAAATCAAGATAATTCAAAAGCTACATGAAGGAAACAAAATTTATACGTCCATTTTTTAACGTTGCATTAACGCAACATTGGGGCTACACGTATAACAGAAACATATTGTATTTTCACCTATGGTAATCTTTGAAACAATGTAAATTCCATGATATATTAGAATTTTTACAGATAAAAACACTTGTACTTTTATATGCCTACAATGCCTTCTCCAGTTTTCAGTATTGTGTTCAATCATGTGGCCCATATTTTCCAAACGCGAGGTAGATGGTAAAGATGAATTAGAACTACGACCTCTAACACATGGTGTGCTACTTTGGTTGAGATTAACAAGGATTCGCACCCGTTCTGACCTAAAATCTAACTGCGAAATTAGATTTTACTTAGCTACAATTCTGTAAAATTTCCAGGCATTAACGACAGCAGGGTGTAACATGTTTATAAATAACGGCACCATCATTTTTCCGACGGATATTCTATAATAGACATGCGAAGACTACAGAACAATAAGCCTAATGAGCCACTTACTTAAAACGTTCTTAAAAGTTATACACGGCAGAATATATAAAAAATGCGAAGAACAAGTATCATTGACGCAGTTTGGATTCCGCGATTCCTTAGGCACCCGAGAGGCTCTATTCGCTGTCCAAGTGCTTATACAAAGATGCAGGGATGTTAACTGTGATGTGTATACTTGTTTTATCGACTACAAAAAGGCATTTGATAAAGTAAAGCATGATAAACTTATAAACATCTTGAAAGAAGTGGGGTTAGATGATAGGGACTTAAGAATCATCTATAATTTATATTACAACCAAACAGCCAATATTAAAGTGGATGACCAATTGACAGAGGCAGTCTCCATAGATAGAGGAGTAAGGCAAGGATGCATTCTGTCCCCGGTGTTATTTAATATATACTCTGAATATATCTTCGAGCAAGCGCTAGGCGAACTACAAGAAGGCGTATTAGTCAACGGAATACATCTAAACAACATTAGATATGCCGACGATGCAGTAGTTTTTGCAGATAGTCTGGACGGTTTGCAAAGAATAATGTCGCGTATATCAGATATAAGTAGAGAACACGGACTTGATCTTAATACGAAGAAAACAAAGTATATGGTAGTCAGTAAGCACGAAATATTAAATACACAGCTTTTAGTTAACCAACATCCAATTGACAGAGTGGACAGCTACACATACCTTGGTACCAACATTAACAGCCAATGGGATCACTCCAGTGAAATAAAACAACGCATAGGAAAAGCTAGATCGGCATTCATAATGATGAAGTCTCTTTCAGAAGTCACGATTTACCACTTGCTACCAAAATCTCTCTCATTAGATGCTATGTATTTTCTACGTTATTATACGGAGTAGAGGCCTGGACACTTTCCGTAGCTTCTTTAAAAAAAGTCGAGGCATTCGAGATGTGGTGTTACAGACGTATTTTAAGAATTTCATGGGTGGATGGTGTGACTAATGTTGAGGTCCTACGTAGAATAGGCAAGGAATGCGAGATTATTAACACCATCAAAGAGCGCAAACTAGAATATCTTGGCCATGTTATGAGGAATGAACAGAGATACGGCTTGTTGCAACTCATTCTTCAGGGCAAGGTGTTTGGAAAGAGAGGACCAGAGAGAAGAAGAATATTTTGGCTTCAAAACCTGAGAAAGTGGTTTAATACATCGACAACCGGACTATTCAGAATAGCAGCAAGCAAAGTTAGGATAGCTATGTTGATCGCCAACATCCGGAACGGATAGGCATGGTAAGAAGAAGATATTCTATAATTTTATATTCTATAATTAGCCAATACATTGTCAAGTAAATCTACTCCCCCTATGTATTTATTATATTTAGCTATCATGTTGAGTTGTGGGGTAGACAGCTATTTATACCTTGCTATTTTATCATTTTACAGGACGAACAGGGTCTACTGAATCATAATCGGATGCCACTGTAACCACAGAAATATCGTTCCAACGTACAATATTTATTTTATAAGTTTGATCCATAGTATTGCGATCTTTTTTCCTAATGGATTTTGTATTCTCCAACGGACAACTTAGCAGCCTAATTAGGAGCCTATTTTTAAGTATTGTTTTAGTGGCAAAGTATCCTTGTTGTTTCAAATAAAGTAACTAGCTGATAAAGAAATTATCAAAATATATCCTGTGTGCAGACTTATTTTCCATTCTTCAATAACTTTTAGAAGACTGATAACAATTGCTTCACTCATTGCTAGATGCAAAGCACCACATTTGATACCCGAAACTAACAAGCTTCCTTTTTAGGTTCGTGGAATATTATCGTGCACGTTGCGTTTCCAGCACATAGCGTTTAGTTTCCGAAAAATATAATTTAAATGGTTTTAAATATGAACAACGCACACTGTCCGGAACATAGCGTTTCAGGCACTTAACGTTTCCGTTCAGTATATTCGAAAACAATATTTTACTGATGCCGACGGCTACGTAACGAGCCGTAACCGGTTGGTAAGGATAATGTGAATTAGATGTCCGTCGTTTTTCCCTTGTTGTTTATTTAGGAACTTGTTTGATTTTGATACAGAGTATTTAAAAAAAATAATTTTCGAGGCTATTTTGTCATTTATGCATGTGTTTTAATTGCTTTGTGACAATTAACCACGGAAGTGCACGATAATATGCCACGACCTTTATAAGTAAACATTTTTGCCGAATGACAGCCAAAGTATGGAACCATTTGTTTATCTATTGATAAGTATTGACTGAAAACGCCATATTTTAAAACACTTTTCTTTAACAGGTGGATCATTGAAAGCACTTATGCAAATTTGTCTTGTTTATCTAGCTGATCGTTAGCTGCAAGATGTATGTTCCACTTTATTTCAAGAAGTCTATTTCTAGACATTGCATTCTTCACAAACTAAACTTTTTTATCCACATCGGAAGACCAGTACCGTTTTACACGTGAAAAAGTGCGATATCTGCTTAAAATCATCAATCCCAAAAATTTTTCTAAATTATTTCGATCAAGTCAATGTTGTGACTGATATTTTGTCTTTTTATTGCAGTCCAAAGCTTAAAAAGTGGCACGCTGTCGCACGCCTTTGTTAATCGATAAAAATTAAATTCTTCCTAAATTATGCGCTAGAATTTTGTCTGTAATTTGTTGAACATCAAAGTTAATATCTACCCAGGATCGCCCTGCTCTGAAATAATTTTGGTTTTTAGTTTTTACAAACTGGTTTTCAAGATTTTTCCATAATGGTCTCCAAACGCTGGTATTTTGTGTTATTGTTGTTATTTATCTTATCTTTATTTATCATTGTTACCTACAATGTTAAAATTAACTGGACAAAATGGTTACCAACCATCAAAAATTTTGTTTGCAATTTTAGCACACCACCTTTTATTAAAAGAAGCTTGGATATTAATGTTGGGACCAAGATTTTTTAAAATTATTGTATATGTGTAGTCGCTGCGTATTATCTCTTCCACATGTTTAGGTAAAACTTTTACTGAATCGTTTATGGATAATAAAATTATCTACTTCCCTGATTGTTCGCTGCCAGATGCATGTTTACTGGGTACATTCTCCAACCGCAGTCCTTCATCTGAAGTCACATCGAATAATTTGAGCAGTCATCCAGTTTCAGAAAGCATTTTGAATATGTAACTATCTGAGTTAGATTTTTTATAAAAAAGATCATTCAATAAAATTTGCTCATCTTTTCACTGTAGATATACTAAAGAATGTTTCTAATGCGACTAAAGCGCTAACACTAGATTATTTTAGTACATCCGATTGGAATTAAATTCTTGTTAGTCATTTCAATACAACTGATTTCAATGGATCAACTTGATATACAGTGGTGGTATACTTTTTTGGATTAACCAAAGGCATTTTTTCAATATTTTTCTTACCAAGTTCATGGGATTTTCGTTTAGGTTATGAAACGAAGCAACAAAACCTTGGATATCCACCCTGCAAGCCACATAGCATAGCAATAGCATAGCATAAGTTCCATCTGTATCTATCCTATTGGATATATTCTAAAGCCAAGTTCATATTGCCATGTGTGTCTTTCATTATTGCAGAATGAGCCAAAGGAACTAAAGCAAATTGGTTACCTTTATACAATAGAATAGCCTTAAGGCTAACTTTGGATGGGTCTATTAATAAACGACGTCACTCTTGTAGTGTACACTCATGACCTAAAGTGTAAATTACTGCTGAAATATCATTACAATACACGAACTCTCCTTCTTGGGACAAAAAAGCTACTCAAAATGCCTGTTTATAAAGTAACATACTTTAGTACTTTTGCCAATTAAGTTTTAACCCTAAGGGGCAACTCCAACAGTTCCGCTTGTTTTCTAGATACATTTAAATCACAAACTAGATCATTAAGGTTACCTTGAGTTTATAAATGAGACTCAATTGCTACCACAAAACTAGGATTTTGTATATCATTATTATCGTCTTAATGTGGTTCGGGAATTGTACCATCACTAGTTCATATGGATGTTGAATGAGGCGGTATTGGCAGTTCTGGACTATGCGTGACAGGTGAGATCGCTGAAGGCAAGTTGAGTTATTCAATAATATGTTTTGACTTACGTAATATTGCTGTTGTATGTATAAAACAAAAGTAATAGTTTGAAGTATCATCCGTCGGTTCCCTCCACACCATTGGAACTGCAAAACAAAGTTTGGCAAGAACCGTTGGCCCATCCAGTCAATACTCTACAGCATATTACACAGCATATATGTGAGGCCCAGTTTTTGTCCTAGTCACCAACTTTACAGTCAAAAAAAAATCATAACACTTGTTTATTAACGGAGTAAAATTTCTTCTTTGCGGTTGAGTTAGCTCACCAAACTCACAACAAAACGTTTCGGATGGTTTAGACATCTACAAGACATATTTATCTATACATATTTATCTATAATTCAAATATATGATATATAATTTAATTGTATAACCTTGACAATGCAATACCCAGTAGGATAAGACAATTTCAAAACAATTTCAAAAGTATTGTGACTGCACTGACCTCACAGTACTGACTGAGCTTAAGTCAACCAGAGCGAGCGTCTTTAAAAGTGTCTGCGACCTTGTTCGGGGCAGACAGGCAAGGCTCCTTTATCCTAACATTGAATGTACGACCATATCATATACATCATATGATACTTTAATATAACTTAACTGAAAACGGAACTCCTCTCGTTTCCTCTTCCCAGCTGTCACTGAATCCCATTTAGGCAACTTGTTATATTCTAGACCCCCTTAAGTAGCGTCTTTAGCCAAGTGGTCTTTTTCATTCCCTGGAATTTTGGAGTGAACTTTTACCCACCCAAACCTAAGAATTTTTCTTATAGAGCTTAAGAGCCTTAGCTTTTCAAGCTCATCTACAATTAGTCTTTTGGTATATATGTGTTTCAAGCCATTCTGCAAGGAAAAATATTTGGAAAACGAGGTCCAGGAAGAAGAAAAACATCTTGCTTAAACAATCTCAGAATCTGGCTCAATACCCTTCGAAATATAATGTGCTCTTAATTATCCAATCCAACGCTTTGGCTATGGCTACCAATTCAGTTGTGAATATTGAGCAATCTAAGTTTATTTGCCCAAATTTTATTAAAACTTCTTTTCCTACTTGGTATTGCATTGTCAAGGACATAAAATTAAATTAGATATCATATATTTTAATTATATCATATACTTTATTTTTCCTAATAAATAATTCATTTCCCAAATAAATCTATATGCTCAGAAAACCAACTATAATGCGAAGTGTCAAAAATTATTTTCTGTTTACCACATCCCAAAAAGTTATCCTGCTTTAATAATTAATACCCCAATTTTCAATATTTATTTGCTTTTTTGACGTGCTATTGGAAGACCGAGTGATTTCTAAAAACGCAAACCTTCGTAAAATAGGGTCTAGGCAATCGATTACTCATTTTTATTTATGCTTTTTCACTGTTTACGCGTTTTTCTTATTGAACACCCAACACCAACAAAATAATTTATCTTGATGCCAGTAAAAAAGTCAAGAAAAGTTAACTGTAGTTCTATAACTCGTATAAGAGCTTTTACACTGGAAAAAGTTTTCTTAGTTTAAGTTGTAGAGAAGGGATCCAGCACACGTAAACCAATAAACAGTAAGTTTATCAAAAATGTTTTTTTCATAAGATATGATTTGTTTAATAGAAATTTTATCATTATAAAACAATATTGTTTTATATTTAGTTGAACTACTGTTTATTTTACAAGGTTTCAAATAAAATTCCCATACTTTAAGAAGAGAGTTTTGCAATTTTTTTCTAATTTAGTCGTAAGGAGATGATACTTATTTTACAAAAACAATTATTCTGATTAAAAAATTTAAAAAAAAAACGGTGTTTTTAGTAAGCATACTACTTTAATAATCGCCGACAAGTAATAAAAAATAATCAGACCAACTTCCAGATATAACCATGTAGCGGTTTATATTACCTACCATATTGCGTACTACTTGTAGGGTATTGAAACTGGTGACAAAAATTACTGGGCTGGAGATAGGGTAAACAAACAAACCGAAACGTTTGCGAACGGCTACTCTTGGTTTGGTTGGAGAGCTGGGTCGTACGTAAGTGAACAAAAGTGACTGGAAAGGGATAACTACAAAAGAAGAAATCAAAAAGAACTTACATGTATTTCCTGGACAACACAACATAAGAAGGTTCCTGAAATATTTAAATTTGGGCGCCGTTTACAAGAATCTTCCTGCTGTATGAAAAAAGGCGTTTCTTTCCTAAAAAATATAAAAGGGTTAAAATCTTTTTAAAGGAAACAATACTACACTTGATTTAGGGAGAAACATCACATATTTATTATTACTTTACCATAAACAGTTCTTCTTCTTCTTCTAATGGCGCTACAACCCTTTGTGAGTCTTGGCCTGCTTAACAATGTTCTTCCATTGTGCCCTGTCGGATACTTTCCTTCGCTACTGCCTGATGTTCATGGTTTTAAGATCCCTCTCTACGTCGTCTATCCATGTTTTACGGAGCCTTCCTCTTGTTCTGTTTGCTTGGGGCTTCCATCTCTGGACTACTCTTACAGCTCGATTATCTGGCATTCTTTCTAGGTGACCAAGCCAGTTTAGTCTTTGTGACTTTACAAATCTAACAATATCTGCGCTCTGCATTAGTTCATCCAGCTCGTGGTTCATTTTAATTCTCCACGAACCATCGCTGCATTGGGTTGGTCCAAATATCTTCCTTAGTATTTTGCGCTCAAATATTCTTAGTTGATTTTCATCAGTGGTTGAGAGGGTCCACGTTTCACATCCATATGTGACCACTGGTCTAATTACTGTTTTGTAGATTCTTAACTTAGACTCACGATTCAGTAACTTACTTTTCATTAAGTCTTTGTATGCATAAAAGCACTTATTACAGCTAAGAATCCGTGCGTGTATTTCTTGACTGATGTTGTTGTTGTCATTTATTTTTGAGCCTAGGTAGGCAAAAGTGGAGGCATATTTGTAGGTATGGTTGTCTACCTTCAGATTCTCATGTTAATTCGATTTTGTGCACTCCATATATTTTGTTTTGCTTTCATACGAGTTCTATAACTTTTTCACTTAATACCCTTTTGTTGCGGCTTATTATGGCAACATCATCCGCATATATGCATATTTGCATTGATCTTGTATTAATACTGCCGTTTATATCCAGTTTTCTAACAACAGCTTCCAAAGTTAGATTAAAAAGTGGTGTTGATAAAAAATCACCTTGTCTAACTCCATTTTCAATATCAAAGGCCTGCGTCATTTCTAAATCTATTCTCACCATAGCTATGGAACCCTCCAGAGTCATTCGTATAAATTTAACCAACTTATTGGGTATCCCTTAACATAGATAGTTGCTTTAACATCTTTTGTCGATCTACTCCATCAAACGCCTGTTTGAAATCGATATACAAGTTGTAAATAGGTATGTTATATTCAACACATTTTTCATGTATACCTCTTAACATATGTATTTGGTCTATAGTTGACCTCTTTGGTCTGAAGCCACATTGGTATTCACCAATCATCTCCTCCGAATACGATTCCAGGCGGCTGTATATAATTCCTGATAATATCTTGTAGACGACATTTAAAACTGTTATGCCCCTATAATTTTTGCAGAGTCGTTTGTCTCCCCCTTTGTACATAAGAAGATTTTGTCATGTATCCTTGGGTGTATTTCTTGGTTTCCTTGTAAAATTTTCTAGTCTCTCTTCTGTTATTATAACCTGTAATTAGTTTTATTTTTCTATTCAATATTTCTCTCTTTTTCCTTGTATATATTTTCTTCGCATCTTTTCTGGAGTTCTTCATATGCTCTTCTATTCAATCATGAATCCCTTTGTAGACAATTCTGTCTAGCTATATTTTGCTATTTATTACTTGTTGGCAATCTTGGTCAAACCATTCCTCGTTTCTTTTGCTTGAGGTTTCACCTAATGTTTTCTTTGCCATATTTGTAATTGTCGTTTGGATGACATTCCATTCTTCTTCAATGTGGTTTTGTTCTCCTCTTTCATTTAATATTACTTTTACTTTCTGCTGGTATTCATTCTTCTTTTTAGGATTTTTAAACATATATGTGTTCCATTTTCTTTGTTTGGCTCCTTCCTCTTTTCTTACCATTGATATTCTTTGTTTTATCTACGATATAACCAAGAAATGGTCCGAATCGCAATTTGCGCCTCTATAAGTTCTAACATACGTTACGGAGGTTGCCCACTACTTAGATATTAATATGTGATCAATTTGATTAAATTTATTAGTACCAGGTATCATCCATGAATATTTTTATAAGGGAAACACGTACTAACAACTCTTAGTTTGTTTGCCATTGCCACATGTGCTACTCTTATACCGTTGTTGCTGGTAATATCATGTAAACTATGCTTACCAAAGGATTCTGCATATATTGGCTCTTTTTCCAGCCTTGCGTCATAAAAACCATTTATGTCGTAGGAATTTCACCAGAAAAATGGAATAGTCCCATTATGATATTATTGCAATATTCTGTAACAGAAATATAGAAAACAACAAGCCATTGATATTATTATTTGTAGACTTTTGTAAAACATTTGACTTCCCCTGGATAAGAGTATTAGGATTTAACATTTAAACCCATCACCTATTCGTCGACATGGCCGCATATGACAGTGTCAAAAGACACTGTACTATACCAATCAATGCGTGAGTTTGGTATACCTGAAAAACTTATCTGATTAACTGCCTTAAAATCCAGAGTTAGGATACAGCGAGAAAAGCTTTGATAAAACTTTAATAAAAAGTGAAGTTTTTTAAAAAATTTATTAAAATCCTTTATAGAAGGTATATAATTAAAAAACCGAATCGGGCTATATCATAAAGACAAAACGTTTTCGGAATCCATATTCCATCATCAGTGTCTAGGTATATATGTTTTAATCCAATAAATATCTGGGTAAAAACCCATTAAAAGTTGTAGGTTAAAATTAAGTTTACATTATTTGATCTTTTATATTAAGATGATATTGACAGATATTGATATTGATATTAAGATGATATTTACAGGAACTTAGTTTCCTTGTGGATTTTGAAGTTTTTTGTTTCTTGGTTTTTGAAGGTACTACAAATAGTACGGTTAAATATTTAAAAAGTTTTAATTATACTGCAACCTAATTTGTTACAATCAATCCAAATATAAAATATAAAAGGGGGAAGTTATTAAAATAAAGTAAAGGGATGATACGGGTGGTTGAGAGGGTGCCTTTCCCAGCAAGCTTAAATATGGCTTAATGTCTCCCCCCTCAAATATTAATTATTGATTTGTTTTTGAGATCTATTAGATCTATTTTTATCGCTAAATACCACTCTTTTAAAACTTCATTAAGGTATATTTTGAATAGGATTGGGGCAATACAGCATTCTTGTCCCAATCCTTTTGACATCTGAAGTTCGTGTGATGCAATGCGTGAGTTTAGTATACCAGAAAAACTTATCCGATTAACGACAATGACAATGTCTAACTTAAAAGCCAGCGTTAGGATACAGGGAGAAAATTCTTAATTCTTTGAGTTAAAGAATGGAAGTCCGAGACACACGAATTAGAGACGGCGCGGCGGTACTATTTACAATAAATCGATACAAATCTTAGCATACGCTGATGACATTGACATAATAGGGCGTAGCATGCGGGAAGAAATTTAATAAAAGCTGAAGGGATTAGAAAAAACCATGAAGGTTGGACTGTATATTTGCGCTGGTTATGAACTTCTTGTTGAATAAACTTGAATAAATTAATTAAAACTTTGACAGAATGAATAACGTGTTTGTCAACTTGAAGGAACAATTTATTCTGACTTTTACAATGTTGCCGTTCAGACAATTTTGCGCTAATTGGCGTGTAATTTGAAGTCCAAACATGCCCCCCACCTTGAAAGGGGTAACTTTCAAAATAATTTACATTATAACAAAAAAAGAAGTATATACATAAGGTGAAATATACATACATAAGGTGAAATATATATACATAAGCTAAAATAGAGTTTAC
This sequence comes from Diabrotica undecimpunctata, assembly GCF_040954645.1. Lineage (NCBI taxonomy): Eukaryota > Metazoa > Arthropoda > Insecta > Coleoptera > Chrysomelidae > Diabrotica > Diabrotica undecimpunctata. The sequence goes on from NC_092812.1 coordinate 60,277,674, forward strand.
TTAAAAATGTACTTTTACATTATTTGTCCGTTTCAACCGGAAGAGGACATATATTTGACACTGCCCTCCGAAGAACACCATTTGGAAGTCTGCACTGACACTGCCCTCCGAAGAACACCATTTGGAAGTCTGCACTGACACAACCCTAGTAACGCCATCATTTCCAGGGTGAAGATCTGTACCTGTAGATCCATCTGTAGAGATGGTACCTGCCTGTTTTTGATGAGAACTAAGGTATTTATCCTGATGTTTGAACGATTCACCTTCCACTTCTACCTCTGCTGAAGTTGTGAAATATATTCTAAAGACCACCGTTTCCTGAAGAAACTGGAGCCTTTCGTGTAACTGTAGACGAGTTTCCCTTTCATTGGATATGTCGACTTCAGGAATTGAGCTGATTGGTCGGCCAATTAAGAAGTGAGAAGGTGTTAGCAGATTCAAATCGGAATTATCATTGGAAAGAGGGGAAAGAGGTCTAGAACTTAGTATTCCTTCTATTTGAACAAGAATTGTTTGAAAATCTTGAAAAGTCAGTAAAGAATTGGAGAAAACGCTGAGGCATCAAATAAACATGCATAGCCCTTTAAAATCTTGCAGCCACGTCCTCGCCTGTCCTTAAGAAGAAACGGAGAGGCATAATCGACCCCAGTAACAGCGAAAAGAAATGGCTATACACGGGCTGCAGGAAGATCACCCATTATTGCATTAACAGAAGAAGGATGGGCCTTGAAACAAGTTACACAGTTAGGAACAACAGCCTTAGCACAAACGTGTTTGTCAAGTTGAAGGAACAATTTATTCTGCCTTTTACAATGTTGCTGTTCAGACAATTTTTCGCTCATTGACGTATAATTTAAAGTCCAAACAAAAGCAACTCATCAAAAAAAAATTATAAAAAAAGCTATAAAATCGATTTTTGTCTGCTGAAAAATTTGGGTTTTGTGACTTATGTGGTTTGAAATATTTGGTCTTTAAGTTTTTTATAAGAATATTAAATTTACTAAGTTAAATCGAGAAGATTCATTAAATATTTTTAAGCTACTTATTTTCTAATTTTTAAAAAACTACTAAATACATTCTAAACTTTTAAATAAGAATTATAAAATAATTACCCATTTCTCTGCTCCGTTTTATAATACCCTATTACATTTTTTAACAATAAGGCGATTAAATAACTTCAAAAGACAGTATAATCTCCTGTTTAGGGAAGTAGTTGAGTGACAAAGAATTTTATAACGATCTTCTTCCTCTGGAAAAGAGAATCCTGTTCATCATATCTTATTTACAATACCTGTTAAAATTGTTTACCCTGTCTACATGTTCTTTAATAATTATACATTTTATATCATTTTAATCTTAATTTGAGCATCCGTCTAATTCCTTCTTTGTTCACTTTTGTGTGTGCTTGAAAAGTACAACGCTTCGTCCCATTATGTCGTAATCTTCCGACATAGTAAAAAATGAATAAAATGGAAGCATGTCTACTTTTGTAATAATGAGTGGTTTTAAATCGTGTTTTAACTGCTCGTATAGCTGCAAGGTGATATTCGCTCCAGTTTCAGTTTAAAAAGTTTTAAGGGGGTTTACTTTACAACGTATGACGTAAAAACTCAAAATAACCGTGTTCTAATTTTAAATGTTTTAATAACCATGTTACCAAATTTTTTTTACATTCTTTATTTATTGTAATCTGTTTCTACAAATAAAAAAACAATAATCAATAAGTTTATCGCTTAATTTACACAGGGAACTTCCGTCCAGTGACAAAAATCCTTTAAGATAAATTTCTAATATATATAAATATTTGAAATATGTATAAATAACACTTTACAAATACATATTACACTACCATAAACATATATAACAGGTATAAAATGATAGAATATACTTTAATGTATTTGCAGATATATAAAAATCGTTTCTCTAGATCATTTAAATATATTTGTAAATTTTGACAGGCTCTAACGTAATCCGATGGCTAGAAGCCATTATGACAGTATTGTCTGCCTAGGTAGCAATATTTTTTTTTTTTTTTTTTTCGAATTTACGTGTCTCAACATTTAAGGTCATTGACACGGGAGCAAAGGTTTACAATAGTACTTACAAAGTTATGATATAAAGTTTACAATTGTGAAGAATAAAAATATTATGTAAATTATATTTTGTTAAACAATTGAGAAGTCTTTAAAAAGTCTATTAGGCTCTTGAGTCGGCTTGAACAGTTCAGAAATTCTTCTAGACTATGGGTTATATTGTTGGCAATGCGGGTGGCCTGGTAGTGCTGACATTATGTGAGGATGTGTTTGACGGTGATAGGAATATCGTTGCAGTGAGAGCATAACTGTTGGTCTGTAGAGGACATAAGATGACAGTGTGTCAAACGTGTGTGTCCTATTCTTAATCTTCGTATTGCTATCTTTTCTTTTCTGTTCAGAGATGCTAGGGATAAATAGCTGTAAACATTAGTTTGTATTTCTCTGAGCTTTATGTTTTTGGTGATCCAAAGTTTCTGCCACTTGTCTTGGATATTCCTTTTGAATTTTGATTTTAAATCTTCTTGGAGCTGTATGTTGTATACAGGTAAGTTGGATGTAGATGCTTCTTTTGCAGCGCTGTCAGCCATCTCATTTCCTTGGATGCCGATATGAGAAGGCACCCATATTATTGTTATTGAAGTCCCTCGGGAAGTGAGGAGATGGATCGATTCTAATATATTTTGTACTAAATGATGTTGATTGTAAATATTTTTTAACGAATGAATTGCGGATAAGGAATCGGTACACAGAGCTACACTTTGATGATTTTCAAAAGGGAACTCGAGAGCTTTTGAAATACTAAAGAGTTCTCTTGAAAATACGCTACATTCGTTTGATATTCGGTATTGTCGCATTACTGTATCAACTGTAGTGACAGAACAGCCAACTCCATCTGATGTATTCACAATATCTTTTAAAGCTTGTCGAAAAAAGATATTATTTGTTTGTTGGTTATTAAATTTACAGAGAGAAGTGTTTATAAAAGGAGGTGTTCTAGACCATGGCGGGGATTCTGATTTTATAGATGCAATTGTTTGAGATAATTTTGTGTCTTGGCACAAGGGTTGTAGGATCTGTGGGATTGAAAGTATACATCTGGGCAAGATTACGAGTCCAGGTCTTGGCGAAGTCAGAAGATTAAATACAGGGTTAGTCGGATTCGACGAAATTCTGCTAGCATAAGATAGGAGAAGTTGCTGCCTCCGGAGGTAAAGGGGGAGTTCATGAGATTCACAATAGAGACTTTCAGCGGGACTGGATCGAAAAGCTCCTAAGCAAATTTGGTGAGCAGTGTTGTGAACAGAGTTTAAAGATTGTAATAAATTATTGGATGCAGACAAGTAAACTATACAACCATAGTCTAATTTGGATCGGATTATAGCTCGATATATTTTGAGTAGTACACTTTCATCGGCACCTCATTGATGGTGGGACAATGTCTTTAACAAATTCATTCTGCTTAAACAGATGCCTTTCATTTCATCGATATGACGTCGCCAGGTGAGTTTGTTATCGACAGTTAGTCCTAAAAACTTGTAGTGATCAATTGACTCTAAACTTACTCCGTTTAGTGTTATTTTGGGTATTTCTGTGCTGTTGTATCTCCTGGTGAATTTAATTATTTTGGATTTATTGGAAGAGAACCTGAAGCCAGTTTTCTCGGACCATGTAGTAAGGGACTCGACAGAATTTTGTAATAAAGATGAGGTTGCAGCTGTGGATTTGCCTTGGCAGTATACAATAAGGTCGTCTGCGTATAGGGCAAATTTAACAGGAGATTTTATATGAGAGCAAATATCATTGATGGCTAACAGAAAGAGGGTAGAACTCAAAATAGAACCTTGAGGTACACCATTTTCAGTAACATATTTGTCGGATAATACTCCGTTAACTGTGATTCTAAAATTTCTGTTATTTAAAAAGTTGTTTATAAAGCAAAAGCAATTGTGCTATTTGCAATTGTAGCAATTGTGATGTTTACTTTTGTGAAAATATCTGCCTTATAGAAAGCAAGCAAGCAATTTAATTGAACCCAGCCTGTAAGACTTGTTCACCCCTTAAGGTGACCGTCGCATACAGCGACGCGATCTACAGAAGTTCGCGACGTCATTGAAATAAGTTAACAAATCGAACACCGTTCCGTACTCCGTACCAAACATTTTGGCGTTCTATCAGCAATTGAGTTGAATCCGCATCTGCAGGATGGAGGTTGCTGCAGCAGCCTACATTCTTATGCATTATTTAGTTAATAACACAAAAAATACTCGTGAAAGAAGGTGGTGGCAAACACAAACGTATAAAAGTAGGGAGAAATATGGTAGCAATCACTTACTTTTGGATTTGAAATTTCTGTCGATCAGTGGATTATATAAAAATTTCACAAGGATGTCACCTTCCGACTTTGAATTTTTGATCACATTAGTGGGTTCAAAAATAGGTCGAAAAGACACAAAATGGAGAAAATCTATCTCTGTTCAAGAACGGTTAGCTGTGACGATCCGTTTTTTGGTGACTGGAGATTCTTTCACTAGTTTACAATACCTTTTTAAGATCTCGAAACAATCTATAAGTGTAATAATTCCGGAAGTATGTGGAGTTATAGTCGAAGCGAAGGGTTGAAAAAAAAAACATTCAGGTAATTATACGTCTCATTCATTATTTGAAATTTATTTATAATTATGTTCAGTACTGATTTAATTCAAGTTTAAACTGGACATATCTATAGAGAATATGGTTGGGGAAATTGTATTGGAACCATTGGCTTGGGACTCTATATATGCTGTCGTGGAATATGGGGTCGTTTGGAAAGATTGCGGTAAAAATTGGGATTCAGATGAGTGAGGTATTGGATTGGTATATATAGATATAGAAGAATTGTTAGAATGTACTGAGGGAGAAGGGCTTTGTGTATGTTGTTCAAAGGTTCCTCTGTCTGCTTGAAATAAAATAGCCATTATTTTTGCTTGGACAATTGACGCTGCAGCATTGTAATACTGTATGTTCACTACAATCTGAATTTTCTTGGGCTTCTGCACTTTTAGTTAGTACTGCAAATGCGGCGTCTAACTTTTCATCATCAGCACCTCTTTTCTTTTGGATTCAGGAAGTATGGGCTAGAGTAGCAAATTTATCTGGTCTTCTTTGAACAGTTTCCTGAGCTGTTACAGTCTGTTGACTTTCTAAAGTGTCCTGAGTCTCTTTTGCTTCTAATATATCTTTAGGAATATCAAGATTATCTTCTCTTCTTCTTCTTAAAGTTCCATCTCCTATCGGAGGTTGGATATCATAACGGCTATGGTCACTTTGTTGGCTGCTGGTCTGAAAAGTTGTAGTGAACTACAGTTAAACCATTCTCTAAGGTTCTTAGATCTTATCTTATCTTATCTTAATTTTCTTCTCAGAAATTCTAATTTACTTCACCTATTGTCTCCATCTAAAAAAAATTGTATAGGTTGCTACACGAATAATCTTTTGCAGATACCGATAACATCCGAGAAATGATTGGACGTGGCTAAACTGTATAATGATACTTGGAATTTGTCTCATTGCCTAGTGACCCTGGATGGTAAACATGTAGTATTACAATCACTAATGAATACGGGCAGCGAATACTTTAATTATAAATCAACATTCAGTATAGTCTTGCTTGCATTCGTTGATGCTAATTATAATTTTCTCTATGTTGACGCTGGTGGTCAAGGACGAATTTCTGATGGTGAAATATTCAAGAATTGTTCTTTGTATAACAACTTGCAGAAAAATTGTTTGAGTTTGCCTGAAGCAGAACCCTTGAATGGAAGACAACGCGAAATTACGTATTTTTTCGTTGCTGATGAGGCATTTGCTTTAAGCGAAATGCCAATGAAACCATTTTTTGGCATTCATAATAAGGTTCACAAAATCTTTAATTATAGGTTATCGCGAGCACTTACGGTTGTGTAGAATGTATTTGGCATTGCTTCAGCAATAATCAGAGTACTTTGAAAGCCTATGTCATTAAGTTCCGAAAAAACTGCGCTCATAGTAATGACAATAGCTCATTTACATAATTTTCTACGTAAAAGCTCAACCTCCTGTCCGTTGTATATACTGAAAGGAACATTTTATACCGAAAAAGATGGAAAAGTTGTGGAAGGAGCATATAGAACGGTAACTAATGATCCTATGTCATCCCTTCTACCTTTGAGAAACATACCAAGGAAATCCCCTACCGACGCTAAAGTGATTCGAGATGAATTAGCGAACTTCTTCAAGGAAGAAGGTAGAATTTCATGGCAAGACAATTACGCGTGAACCATTTTAATGACTTTAAAAAAACAAGAAACATAAAGAGTACTCACAGTGTTCTGAGTATTTCGAACTTTCATCATCATCATCAATTAGCCTATATTTGTCCACTGCTGAACGTAGGCCTCCCGTAAAATTTTCCACCTATTTCTATCTTGTGCCTCTTGTATCCAGTTTGTGGTGATGCGCTTGGTATCATCCCTCCATCTAGTCGGTGGTCGTCCTCTGCTTCGATATGCCTCTTGCCTTGGTCGCCATTCCAGAATCTTTCTGGTCCACCTATCATCCGTTAATCTGGCAACATGTCCGGCCCAAGCCCATTTAGCCAGGGCTATTTTTTCAACTGCATCTGTGACTCCTGTTCTTCTTATTTCTAGGTTTGGTACTTTATCTCTGATAGTAATACCTAATATTGATCTTTCCATAGTGCATTTCGAACTTTATTCCTATCCAAAAGAAAAATCATGCTCTTGTAAGCAAACCAGTTACTCTCGTACAGTTCTGATCGACATGTAAAATAAAAAAATAAAGTGAATATTATTTAATAGGTACCTACTGAAGATTCAATTTGAATTTGAAACTTAGTTACTGAAAAAAGTAAGAATCTATAGTAGTTTATGTATCTTATCTTTACCATGTCTTTTATTAGTATATAGAGAACTAAATTTGAATTTTAATGACATTACCCCATTTTGTAATAGCATTATAGCTTTATATATTAACTAAATTCTACCTAAAAAAATTACATCTTTGAAAATTCATGAACCACTCACCTGTTCCTGTGCCTTTACTTTTTCGGACGGTATTCGGAGCATATGTGGACGCACCTTTAGAATTACGTTCGGGTATAACAATTTATTGAAGCGAGGTGTATTAATTATTTGTGGTGTTACAGATGCGAGAGATGCATAGGTTAGTATCGGTAGAATGATACTACATATTTATTTGCCATATCTTTGTTTTAACCCTCAGTTTACTTTTTCTACCTGCAAGTCCTCTTATTGATTGAATGCCACGTTGGCATTTCAAATTGTGGCGTCTACGAGCTTTTTGAACGTTAATCTGTGTCCAAAGTGACTCCCAGGTATTCTGCTTCGCTTTTCCACTCGATAGGGTCGGTTTGCACTCACAGTTGTTCATCTGGCTGTTAATGTCTCGTTTTAAAGAGTACCGCTTGGGATTTTTCTTAGTTTGAGTCGATTTTCCATTTTTTATTCGACTCTTCGATGTCGTCCAATGCAATTTGCAGGTTATTTATTGCTATGTCTACATTTCGGTGTTTGGCCGCTATCGCCGTATCATCGGCATAAAGGCTTAGTAGAGTTCCTGGTATTCTTTGAAGATTGGCGTTGTATATTGTGTAAAATAGAGATGACAGGACATCTTTCTGTAGCAATCAAGCCTTCGTGGTTCCGAGCTCGGACAGGACTCGTCTTATGCTAACTCTGAATCCTAGTTCCCCAAGTACGAAAAGATTAGTCTCGTCATTGAACCACTGTATCCGTATTCTATCATTTCGTAGATTAGCCCTTTATGTCAGACTCTTTCTCGAAAGCTTTGCTTACTTTCAGGAGCGTTGCTCCTGTGTACTGTCTATCGTTGTCCAGCTATGTACTTTTTTAATTTGAGTACTTGTAGCTCGCTGAAGTCCTCTGATTTATATTACTGTTTACTGGAAATAAGCTTACTGTAGTTCGTTAGTAGTGTGAGTTTTTTTGAACTATTTGTAACCAGTAGCAGCATTTTTGTGCTAAATGAAGGAACAGTTGAATTAATTAGTTTTTTGTTAAAGAAAAAACGTAAGGCAAAATAGTATATAGACATTTTTTTATAATTTATTCATTGTATAGTCTTTTAAAAATATTTTTAAAGTTAAAGCAACTATTGGTATATTTACACAATAAAATTTATTTATACTTTACTCCCGCATACACACTGCGCCCTCTAATGTCCGTTTTGTCACTTCAAAATAATTTCTTCTCATTTATCTTGGTCTACATAAGCAAATGTATTTTTTTTAGACTATTCGTTATTGTTGCCAACGTTGTTGGCACATCCTGTCTATTTATTTGTTAACTAGAGAATAATCTCAAAAAATTATTCTTGTATTAAAATAATAAAGATTTTATTATACATATAAAATAGAAAAAAAAAATGAAAAAAATCTATTATGTAATGTAATAAATTAAATTGGTATCCAAATCAAATTTTCTTATGGACACACTGAAGGGTCAGTCATGCATTTCAAAATAGTTTCTATACATAAAACGTCCTCCATGAATAGATAGCATCAACACACATCAAATCAAAAATCTTTTCACTTCTTATAAGCTTCAGAAACTCTGAGATTTTTTGATTCAATGATCGTAAGGTGAACCGAGGTAAGAAGCTTTCGCAGCGCTGTACATTCTCGACCACATCGTAGACATTCCTATTAAAACTGGCCCAACTTACAATCCCAGAAGTGGTCGATGTGATGAATTCCTTGGATGATTGAACTTGTAACGTCAAATATTTGGAAGAAAATTCCACAGTTGAAAATTCAGACACCATCTGAAAATCAATTTTATATACTGGACGATTATATTTTTAACGCTATTTACGCATGCTTTAATTTATACATTTTTTATAAATGTAAAATAACGCTTAGAATTTTTTAATATCTAGTTCTTTATTTTACAGTTTTGATGAGCAAAATATAAATTTTTGAAGAAAAAATAGTGTGTGCTTCTTTATCTAACTATTAATATATATACACACATATATATATATATATATATATATATATATATATATGTATATATATATATATATATATATATATATATATATATATATATATATATATATATACACTCATGGACAAAAATATCGAATATTTTGAAATTTTCAAATTTATATATATATATATATATATATATATATATATATATATATATATATATATATGTGTGTGTGTATGCGTGTGTGTACGTGTGTGTGTGTGTTATTATTAAACTCACCAGTTTTCCGGGTTGAACCGCATTGATTTCCATTGCGCCGAGTTTTCGACATCCTCTCTGATGTCATATTCACGGCTTCCGAGCTCTCAGTCCCCCGAGCCCCCAGACACTACTACACTGATCACTATTCACTTCACTAGTAGTGAAGTTTTTAGACCAAAGTAGCAGGTTTTAGACCAAATCGAGGTTGCACAGACCAGGTGTTATCTCTCTGTAGTTACATAGAAGCCGGCTTTCAAAGAAAGCTAAAGAGTTCTGCTGCGTTCATAGATCTGTCAGCAGCTTTCGACACCGTCTGGCGAGAAGGAATGATTTATAACCTCTTATGCACTATTCCTTGCAAATTCACCGCTAGATTAATAGAAAATATGCTCACCGACAAAGAATTTTAAGTAACTATAAGATCCGAAGTAAGCACCCACAGAAAACTGCAAAAATGGTCTGCCACAAGGCTCGGTACTTACACCACTGCTTTTTATCCTTTACGTCGCAGACATGCCGACAACATCAACAAAGTCTGGCTATGCTGATGACTGGCTTTATTAGCCCAAACAAAAACACTAGAAAATGCTAAGGAGATTCTTACGGAAGAGCTAGAGGTTATGGAAAATTACTTTCAAAAATGAAGACTTTGCCCCAATGCCTCCAAGACCGAAGTAACCTGCTTCCGCCTAAACAACAATCTAGCGTTAAGAACTCTTAACGTTCACTTTGTTAACACACGACTCAACTATAGTTTATTTTTATGAACGAGAGAGTAATTAGCATAATTTTAACTGGTAGCTCCGACCACTCCATGGGCGTGCTCAAGATTAATTGAAAAATTACTTTGAATAATTGTAAAAAATAAATGAATTATTTCAGTGTTATAAAGTGTTATGTGTATGTAAACAAAAGTGACCTCTTTTATCACACACTATATTAGAACTGACTGGCCTACATTAAAAAGGGTTTTAAAAAATTTACATTTTTTTTTAATATTTAAAAATTACAAAAGAGAAAAAGAGTTTTTAAAACCGTCTAAGGTATGTTAAATAGATGAATAAAAATATTAATATAAAACTTACAGCTACTTGTTACAAATCCAAATCAGAATCAGAAGATGAACTTTCAGAACCAAGATTTATAATAACTGGCTCGATCATTTTATCAGTAATATTGTCCAGCTTCCACATTTTTTCCTCTTCTTTAATAGTGTGATTTACTGCCTTTTCCCAGTTTTCAGGTTTTACATTATTTACGGCCTCCAAAAACAACTGTTTAACATCATGAATTTTAAAAGTGGTATTTTTTCTTGAAACTTCACTCTTTATCTGTGCCCATACTAGTTCAATCGGGTTTAATTCACAATGATATGGTGGGGATCTAAGTACTGTCATTCCACGATTTTTGGCAATTTCATCAATTTCGTATTTTTTAAATTTTTCTTTATGAAGGGCACACAACGAATAAAGTTCCTTTCTTATAGATCCGGGATGGTACGTAATATTTTTTGAACTCAGCCAATTCTGCAAGTCTTTTTTTAACCACTTGGTTGTGGGCAGTCCTTCTATAAGTCTGGAGTGATAACTTGCATTATCCATTACTATTACACAGTTCTTAGGAAGAAGATCTATCATTTGTTAGAACCATTCTTGAAAGACATCAGCGTTCATGTCTTCATGGTAGTCACCGGTACGAGTTGATTCAAAAGTTAATAAACCACCTTCAACAAAACCGTCTGAACTGCCAATGTGTACTATTATCAGCCTGCGTCCCTTTCCTGATGGTGGGTTTAAACCAGTAGATAAGTTATTTACAAAAGCGTGCCTTTGACTTGTAACAGTTTCATCCTGCCAAAATTTATTTGGTGTATGACCCTCGTTGATCCATGTTTCATCAAGATAAAATATTTTTCTTTTTTGGTTTCTCATTTCCTTTATAGTTCTTAGAAAATGTCTTCTCCATATGACAATATTGCTTCTTTCTAATAAAATAGACTTTCTGGGATTCTTTTTCCAGCGGAAGCCTATTTCTTTTAAAAGTTTCCATAACGTACTTCGACTCATTTCTGGGTAATCCTCATCATCTCGAACTGAGACAAGAACTTTATCCAATGTTGGAAATTCTTGTCTAAAGAAGAATTCATGCACTTTCCGTCGAAGTCCTTCTTTAAAATGATATTCTATTTGAAATTTTGGTGTCCCTGGAGCATTACGTGGCATTTGAAAACTACCACATTTCTCTTCTTTAATAACTCTGTAAATCGTAGATTTCCCAACACCAAGTGTACTGCTAACAAACTCAACGGTCTCATCAACACTTTCACATAAACGTTTGTCTGTAAATGATTTAAAACAATTAAATATTAATGTTTTTTCATTAACTGTTAGAGGACCAATTTTTCGGCGTTTACACGGCACTTCCAAATTTTCCATAACACTAGTATACACAATAAACTGCACCTTGCAACTGAAGTACCTACTTTTAGTGAACTGTTAAGAATTTTGAATACGCCACTTGGACCTTCCTATATACAAAATGGAAAAACCCACTATCACATTTTCTGTGGAATAAGTTTAGAAGGTAATTATCTAGTCAATTACTGTCGTAGATTCCTGGAATTAAAGAATTAAATGTTTGATTGTTGAAACCATTACTTCGTGGAATGCACTCATTTCAGATAAAATAAAACGTTTTATTTTATCTAAAGAATTAAACTTTATTTTGCAAATAGGCAAAGAATTAAACTTTATTTTGCAAATAGATAAAATAAAACGTTTTATTTTATCTAAAGAATTAAACTTTATTTTGCAAATAGGTAGGTACATATTAAACTTTTATTGGTTATATATAACCAATAAAATAAACATCTTACATTACTTGCAAATTCATTAGTACCTGTTAACCTCCATCACTCCGACACTGGCAACCTTATTTAGGGATTAGTAACCCTCACAACTATTGTATTCTATTCTGCTCCAACCTTTATACCTGGTGGTCATACTCAATTTAAAATTGTTTTCCTATATACTTCTGTAAACTTGTTGACAAATATCTGTTTTTCATTGAGTCACCCGTATCAACAGTTTAGGGATTTGCATACATAATTTATTGTTTTATTACTCTCTCATACATAAAAATACACTATACAATAAACATCCAAAATATCTAGGCGTGGCCTTGGATAGAACGTTAAGCTTTAAAAAACATTTAAGTACAGTTACCGAGAAGCTAAAAACCAGAAATAACATCATTCAGAAGCTCTGCGGCACAACATGGGGGGCATCGGCATCCACACTCAGGTCTTTAGGCTTAGCTCTTGTTTATTCCGTAGCTGAATACTGCGCGCCAATATAGATCAAAGTGCTCACGTTAAAAAGATAGATGTCCAACTAAATAACACCATGAGAATGATCGCTGGAGTAATCAAATCTACACCAACACATTGGCTACCAGTGCTGAGCGACATTCCACCACCACATCTTCGCCGACTCAACCTGCTTACCAAAGATTATAACAAGATCCTTAGCAACACGGCGCTGCCGATTCATAACTATATAGAAGATGCAACCTAAAGTCGACTGCGCTATAGAAAATCTCTAATACAAACTGCAGAATCAGCCACAGGATTCAACATGATCACCAAATGGATCCGTAAATGGTCGACAGCTCAACCAAATACAGCCATACCTTGCATCACAGAGACACCTCCTGGATTTGACCTACCACGTAAGACCTGGTGCACTCAACATGATCGATGTGCAGATATGTTGCACAAACGGGGCAAGCTACCATCACCGTCATGCAGCTGCAGCGAGGTCCAATCTATCAAGCACATAACGGAGGAGTGCCACCAGCGAGCCTACGAGGACAGTTCACAAGACTTCCTGTTTACGACGATCGAGTCGATTACCTATATAAACAACCTCGACGTTTGCCTCGACGTTATATATATATATATATATATATATATATATATATATATATATATATATATATATATATATATATATATATTACCTCTATGTTAGATTAGTATATTAGTATTGTTAAATGTTAAAATAAACATGATGAATGTTATGTTTAAAACATATATTCGCTCCCAATTAACACTTCGTGAACATATTTGTGTATAACTACCTACTCAATACCAAAAACCAATGAAATTGTGACCTTATCTTGAAGTGAAAACTTGCTTAATTACTAATCTTAAACAATATCTATCAGTTTGTTCAGAATAAAACCGTGTTCGTCAAGTAATATGACTGCCAAATCTTAAATACTAGATAATCAATGAAATGAAAACAAGACATTGCCGCTTGAGAACATGTTCTAATTTAATTGAGTTAGATGATGATCCGTTATCTTGTCGGAGGTAGGGGGACGATGACAGAATCCTCTTTCATGTGCTGATTAAGACACGAACTTTATATTATTAATGTGAAGCTGGTATCTAGACAAAAAGGGGATGAATGCTCCAGCCATTGAACATGACCTAGTTGTTAGCCCAGTTTAGATTTCATTGTATAGTTTTAAAAGTATTATAAATTCTAGAATAAAGTAAACTTTTTCAGAAACAAGGTTATATAAATATGTTTGCATTTGTTGTAGAAAATAAGAAAATAAGAAATTATTCGGAGAATACGTATAACCGAAATTAGAAAAAGTATAAACCAGATATTTTTAACTTAATAAAAAACATCGTCCTTGCTGTTATCGTAAATTACCTTTTTTTATATATAAATATATATAATATAATGGCTATACACCCCAGTGTGGGGTTAAACAGCGAATGCTTTCTAGATCCTATTTCTTAAGTGGATCAGTCTTTTTTTGTTTATCTTATCTTCTTGACAATATCTCTCCATTTTTTCCTGTCTCTTGGTCTTCCTCTCCATTCTCTGACTCCTGCCCTTTGGAGGTCTTCTTCAACTTCTTGCAGCCACTTTGATCTCGGTCTTCCCCTTCCCTTTCTTCCTCCTGGATTCCATTCTATCATTGCGTATGTCACTGCCTCATCGCCTGCTCGCCAAATGTGACCTAACCATCTAACTCTGCATTGCTTTATTTTAGTTACGATGTCTTCCTTAAGTTCTTCTTTAATTTCTGCATTTGTTCTGCTTCTATATTCATTTTGCTCTGTTCTGATTGGTCCTAGTATCGTTCTCATAATCTTTCTCTCTGCTATTCTTAAGTCTTCTTCATCTTTTTAACCATCGGTTTGTCGTATAAGCATGTTTTTAAGGAATACTCTGCTGAAATGGTCAGTTATCACTATTAGGGACAATGCAAGTCCAAATGCACTGTCCAATGCATGTCTGTACTTTCTCTTACAATAATGAAATAGATGTTTCAATAAATCTGTTGTGGAATATCAATAACTGAATAGTGGAGAAATAGAAGAGATGTAATGTATAGAATTGAAGTTTTAAGTTAAATTTTGTGATATACACTCGTGATGTTTTGGATACTTAATAATGATTCTCTGCATAATTTTTCACAGACTTTATAAATTTCGCTTTTTATCTATATTGAGTACACAAATTCAAAAAAAGTCTACCAAGAATAAAATTGATATGGATATATCTTCGAATACGTATTACCCTTTTAAAATGAGCCATTCAACGTAAATAATAATAATCAAACAATCAGCTTTGACGCAACATACTGTACCGTATTCACCATCCTCTCTCCAAAATGGAGATGTCGCCTGAAAGCCAGGTAGTCCATCGGCCGTTGTGCATTTATGATTCGAAATGGGCCACAGGTTGAAATGACAAGGGATTACATTATCTGGTGCGTATCCAGTCGCTCCGGGATAAAATCTATTGTTAAATGTAACTTTCGTCGAGATCCCTCTCCGAGTGCGAAGTCTCAAAATGGATTACAACCATTTTTGGTAATCTCTGAATAGGAATTGGTTTTATATCCGTAGGGCAAGTTGTTCCTATTTTTGTATCGTTTAGATCCCTATAGTAGTTCAAACTAAACTTAAAATTTAATATACGAAACCATAGTTAAATTACATTTCCATGTATATACGAGGGTGGACTGATATAAACCTAGCCTTTGATAGAAAAAACAAGTTTTTTGAAATTAAATCGATTTATTTCTTAACATAATCCCCTTTTAGCTCGATACACTTAGTAAGACGATGTTTTAATTTTTTTATCCTATCCGAATAGTACTTTTGCTCGAGCTCTTCAAAATAGACCGAAGTTTCAGCGACGACTTTATCATTTGTTGCGAAACGGCGTCCTCTGAGCCATTTTTTTAGGTTTGGAAACTGGAAAAAATCGCTGGTGGCAAGATCTGGGGAATACGGTGGGTGGTTAACCAATTCATAGCCCAATTCGTATAATTTTGCCATGGCGACTGCCGTCTTGGTGAAAGAGCACTTTTTTGCGTTCTAAACTGGGACTTTTTCAATGCAATTCGGCATCTAATCGATCCAATAATGCTGCGTAGTACTCACCATTGATTGTTTTTCCTTTTTCCAAGTAGTCAATGAGGATGATGCCCTTCGCATCCCAGAAAACAGTCGCCATCACTTTGCCGGCCGAAGGTGCACTCTTTGCCTTCTTCGGCGTCCCTTTGACGCATTTGCGCCAATGTTTTGACTGTTGTTTGGTTTTGGAATAAATTGGCGAAAAAAATCCTTCGGATCGATCCGTATCATCTCCAAAAGCGTCTCCGAAGTGGTCACACGTTTTTGCATTTGATCGATTGTCAGCAAACGCGGATAGCTTTTTCATGTCCAAATGATGGTGAATGATGTTGTGTACGCGTTCGTAGGAAATGTTTAGGACCTCTATTAACTCGCGGAGCTTAATTCGACGATCTGCCATAATCATGTCATGGACTTTGTTCATCATTTCCGGCGTGGTGACTTCATTTGGCCTCCCGGGACGCTCATCATCAAAAACACTCGTACGACCACGATTAAATTCAGCTTTCCAAAATTTTAGTGTTGCTAACGAAGGTGCAACCTCACCATAAACTTCATCCAGGTCAGCTTTGATTTGCACATCCGTTTTACCCTTTTTGTGGAGAAACTTAATCACCGAACGATATTCGACTTTTTCCATTTCTCCGAAAACACAAAATTTGCTTGCTTTTGACGGCTGTAAAAACCAAACTAATCCAAAATAAGATCCTAATATAAACAAGATCAAATTTAATTTTTCATAACATTTTCAAATTTTGTTTAAAAATTCTTTTAATACGTTGTTTGACAAAAAATTAAACTTTCATTAATTACTAATAATTCCATAAATACCCCTTTTCTAGTGTTAAATTTAGTTTACACTAGGCCAAACTTTGTTTCTTAAAATTTTGTTATTTTAATCTAATATTTATTTTATTTTTTATTTTATTCGGTATACCTACGTATACAAAAATGGTTTCCTAAGTGAATTTTTTAACAGGTTACTTGGCATTCAAGCGGTTTAGTGATTCCTGAAGAACAGTCGTAAATTTTCAACCCTATTCTGACTATAAAATAATTTGTTTCTGTCTTTCCTTCCCTTTTCTCCAGGCTGACAAACTGCTCTGACCGGTTGCATATTTAATAATACTAAGCTGCGATCGATCCGAAACATCCTTGATTTAAAAGATCAGAATCTCTCCTAGAGTAATATTAGCGGAAATCAAGAGAAAAGGAAGACATTCTACTTTCAGAGATTTTTTCGTTTATGTTCTTCACTATTATCCGGAGTGTCCCATTACCACACTTCATTGAATAAACCGTAGAAACTAGCATTATTTTAACAAAACGTTCTCGAGGGCTTGGATAGATCCGCTTTACCCCAAAACACACTTTCGGTCGTGGAAGCCACTCGATGTGTTAACATTTTATAGCTTCCCATTTGTCAAGGTGCCTCTATATTTGCTAAAAGAATAGAATCTAACACAAACAGTTTGTTATTTTCGGAAAATTTTCAACAGCCTCACAGTGTAATCAAATGGAATTTTCATTCCTGCTTTCGTTTCAATTAGATTAAATTCATTATTCTATTTGGTTTTATATTAATGTTTTTGTTTTGAATTAATTAGTTAATTAATTAATTAATGTATCTCGACTGCTGTGGTCATTTACACAAGAATTGTAATCTAGATTTAGTTGCAAAAAATAAAATTAAATCGTAAGTTGGTAATAAGTTAGTTAACAAAAGGTTAATAATAATTAAAGCTAACAATAAATATCGATCACTAACAATAAGCAGCAATGAAGTTAGCAATGAAAAAATTGAATAATACTAATTTGTATCATCCATTCTTTATTTTTTATTTTACGACATTAAAAAATGATGACAACCTTGAATTACACGGTGCTGTAAAGATTTTGATGTCTAAGAAAAAAAGTGTTTTTCTAGACCATTTTTGGCACTAAATTACTGTTGTATGAACAGATAAATGTTTTTTAATATTCGTTCTAAAACGAATCAATCTCGGAAAATGTGTGTTAATATCCCTAATGTGTTTTGTTATATTTGTGGGTGTTTTGTCGTTGTAAAACAGATATCGTACCAAATTTGTAGAAAATGTATACTTTTCATACTTTGGTGTAAAACTTGGTGATTAAGAGAAGGCATGGGCCTCTTATAGCGGTATAGTAACAGGTAAAAAAAAGCTATGTCCTTTGGAATATCGATGGCCGGGAGAGGACCATCAAATCATGTGGATGATTTTTACTTTTGTTTAACTAATATACTATGTGGCTCCTCAGTTAAGAAAAAGAAATATATTGTTTATCCTAACTTATCTTCTGCTATTGGACCAGTAGCTCATAGCGACACTATACCTGTTCCTGCCCGTTCTACTATTCTAAAAGATGTTAGTGATGACTGTGACTGTGAGAGTAGGAACAATGAGAAAAATGTATGTAATGAGGCATATGAACCTGATTAAGATCGCTCACCTAAACTTTTTACTCAAGAAGAACTTAATGATTTATATAGAAATTTAAATCTCCCGAAGGATACTGCAGAAGTTGTTGGATTCAGATTGAAATCAAAAAATCCCTTTGCTACGAGTGTCACTTTTTCTTGGTATGGTCATCGTGAACAAGAACTTGCTGCTTATCTTCAAGAAAAATATGCAATGGTTTTCTATAATAACATTCAATCAGTGACGGAATATTTTGGAATTAAATATAAACGTATTTATAGTCTTTAACAAAATAGGTTGAGGAGGACAGAACTGTTTGTCTCAGGTTGGTCATTCAGAATTATGTCTGTCTTTTAATTTGTTAATTACCATAGATTCTAATAAAGATAGCTTACTTAGGATGTGAAGAATTTGAAATTCGTCAATAAAAGAATGATTATGATCTAGAAGGTGAAGTGCGTATGTAGAACCTGTTTTTCTATTATCGAAAGCCCTTTTATGTTTTGCTATACGTTTGTTAAAATTTTTATCAGTTTGGCCGATGTAAGTTTTTGGGTAGTCGCCATCTAAGTTGTTGTTTGTTCTAAAAGCAGGTGTTATTCCTTTCTTTTTCATATGTTTGGCTATTTTGGTTGTTATTTTGCCTATATATATAATCGAGCAGAAGGTACTGGGTTTTTTCTCTGATGGTGGAGATACGAATTTCAAGGCTTTCTTGTGTAGGTATAATTTAAAATTGTTTTAACTGTTTGTTCGTTGTACCCATTGATTACTGCTATTTGTTTAATGATATTTAATTCTGTCTCAAAGTCTTCTTTGTATTGTGACATCGGAATTTCTATAAAACTATGTAACGTGCTATGATAGGCTGCCAGTTATTGTTGTGTAGGATGAGAGGATGAATTTTGTATATTCGTGTCAGTATTGGTAGGTTTATGAAATAAGGGAAACTCAAGTCTGATAATTTTTAATTCTAAAAAATTGTACCTACCTAATATATAACAGATATAATTCTGAATGACCAGCTTAAGACAAACAGTTCTCCCCTCCTCAACCTATTTCATTAGAGACTATAAAGTGTAAACCCATGCCAAAAAGAGATCACTTGAGAAAGGCAATTAGCCGAAACAGCTGTAGTGATACAGTGTATAATTTTAACTTAAGAAATAAAAAAAAATAACTTCCAGTAGTTCTTTTTTTTAACAAAAACAAGGGCTAATACATGGAAATATATATTGCAACAAGTATATAACTGGGTTTTTTGATATATGCAACAACTAGATAACTGGGACTTTTCTAACTTTTCTCCTGATATTCCTAATCTTGGAAAATATATACATTATTAAACCTCATGGATGGTCAGTAAAGAAGGTAAGAATGTTAAAAATGGAATACGGCTTTAATATTTTGTCAATTTTAGGCTAGAGAGAAATTCACACTTTGCAAAAATCTTTAAATGCGTTTTTCTTAGAAGTGTTATATTTGAGTTACCTAGTTGTAGTATTAAGGCCACGATATATAAAACCATTCAACTTGCAGGCGAATTAAAAATTATTTTCAGAACTGAAGTTAAAAAATCTGGGCAAAATCAGTTTGACAGAAACTATTCAAAAGTCCCCGAAGTAAAATCTACCACCAAAACTGGACTTATGTCCATTACTCGACATGAGTAGAAGAGAAAAAATAGTTAAACGTTGACTGAGAATCAGCAATACCACCGAGACAGTTTTTTATTGTTACAGTTTATTCTTTAATATTAGAACGAAAGCTAATAGCAACATATTTTATTTTGGAGTTTTCTTTTTCACACTTTATAGTCACAAATTGGAAATTAGAAGCATACAACCCCATCTTTGCCTCATTTTGTTATCACATAAAACTCAGTTATCAAGTATCCGTAAACGATAAAAACAAAAAAATACCAATCTATAACCTACTTATTTACAGTTTACGATATTTTTCGAAGTATTGGCAATATTTACGATCCGATTTTATTTCGTTTATGATTCCTGAAGCTGAAAATAGTCAATGGTGTGTCTTTGATTTCACCGCAATATCGTTTCTTTTATGGAATACAAAGCATTAGGATATTTATAAAACTTTTAAAATATGGTCAAAGACGGTTTACGAAAAAACCTTTTATGTATTTAAATATACAGGGTGAGTCATGAGGAACTTTACATACTTCTACCATATGTAGAGTCCCTCAGGGAGCATATCATGTGGCCACTAAAAAATGTCAACTCCTCTTCTTTATTAATTAACAGGGTGATTTGTGTAATTGACCATTTATTTCATTTTACTGTAGTGTTTATACGGCTCATTTGATTTTTTTAATTTTTGCATGATACAGTACACTACTGTCAAGCATTCGACTGGTATTAGCTAAACTAAAAAATTCCAGGACTGGATTTGGAAAAATTCATTTAGGGATTCGTATTAAATATTACACCCTGTATATATTTTTTTTTTAAAATGCAATAAGTGATTTTCAAACTACATAAATAGCCAATGTAAACGACATATGCGACAATGTTGTCGCACTTTTATTAAATTTTTAGTGAACGATCAAATCTTACCAAAAATAGAACAACCATAATGAAGTATCAAATTATAAGGTAATTAATTTAAACAAATGTTATAAATTTCAAACATTTTAATTGAAATGATAAACTGAGTCACTGCACAACAAAAAACAGTAACTACTAACAACAACGAAGAACAATTAAAAAAAAAACTAAAAATATGTACATAGTTATGATAAACCCATAAATTAGATCTGGAAAAGATACAATAATGGTAACAAAATAAAAATAATTCAAAATAGATTTTCGAAATGGAACCCTGCAGCCTGTACACATTTTTGTTGCCGAATTGTTAATTGACGTATTGAATTACGGATACTCTAGGGATCGTTTCTAATAGTATTACAACAATGTATAATTCTATCAATTAATTGTTGTCGGTTATTAATATTCACTGCGTAAATTAGTTGCTTCAATCGTCCCCAAATATGGTAATCAATAAGATTGAAATCAGGGGATCTTGAAGGCCACGAAATAGGACCTGCACGTCCTATCCACCTGTTGTCATAAACATTATTGAGATGTTATCTCACTGCCAGTAAAAAGTGTGGGGGTGCCCCATCATGCTGAAAATACATCCCTCGGATAGCAACGTTCGCGTTGGCAAGCAAATTCGGCAAAATATTTTGTAGAAAGTTCAAATAGACCTGCCCTGTTAAAGGACCATCAAAAAAGTGAGGACCTACTAATTGGTTATTTATGACACCAATCCACACGTTAACCGAAAACCTTAACTGAGAACGACGTTCTCGAATAGCATGGGGATTATCTTCTGCCCACACATGTGAATTTTGTGAATTATTTATCCCGTCTCTGGTAAATTGGGCTTCATCTATAAATAGTGTCCTGTATAGCGTTGGTCGATTATTGTTAATCCATCTACAAAATTCCAACCTATCGATCCCATCTCCAGCATGTAGTCGCTGAACCATTTGAATGTGATATGGGTATAGATTATTTTTTTGTAAGACTCTACTTGCTTTTGATTGAGTAATATTGAGTTCTCGTCTTACTTGTCTAGTGCTTATTGTAGAGTTCATAGTAACTGCGTCCATAATGTCATCTTCCTGCGCTTCATCTACATGTCGCTCTGTTGTTCCACTAGGAAAAGTGCCATTTTCTCGCAAATAGTTAAAAACTGACAAAAATGTTGGATGACTGGAAGTTCGACGATTAGGAAATCTCCTGCGATATTCTCTACTAGCAGCCCTACCATTCCCATTACAGAATCCATAAACAAATATTAACCTTCTACTACGGACGTGGTGCCCACATGACCCCCGACTAAATTCAAATTACGCGCAATTTTTTATTTTTGTTGTTATAGGTTTGTGACTCGCAGCTACCTTCAAGTTACAGTAACGTCAATCGCTTTACTTATTAATAAGTTTTTCAGTAGTGTGGTATTTAGTTTATAACTATCTAAAGTTTGAAAGGGGTCATTTTGGCACCACGTCAGTGTTTGTGAAAAATTTACGAAAATGGCAGGTTCATCCAAAACAGTACATTACGGTGATAAAAACTATGAAGAAACTCTGTTAGCATGGCATAACGAGGTAGAAAGTGAGGTTAGCGATATGGAAGAGTCAGGTGGCTCTTTAAATGACATTGAAAGTGAGCATGATACAGATTCGGTAGTAGAAGATGATAGTGAGGGAGCTAGTGGTGACTTGTCTGACAAATCCGATTCTGAAAGTGGTGAAGAAGTTGAAAATGGAATGAGTTATTATGGTAAAAATAGATTTAAGTTGTCGTCACAACCTTTTGTACAAAGAACGAGAACAGAGAAACATAACTTACTTTCGTATTTACCAGGACTTCGTGGTGATGCCAAACAGTTGGGCAAAAGTGCATCTCCTTTACAAATATGGAGGTGTCTAATCGATAATGACATTCTAGCTGAAATTCTTATACATACTAATCGAAAATTATCTGAGTTAAGAAGAAACTATAAGCGGCTCAATAAACCAGAACTGGAGGACCTTGATATTATAGAACTTGAAGCCTTTTTAGGCATATTATACTACAGCTCTGTTTTTAAATCAAACAATGAGGACATTCAGTGTTTGTTTGCAACAGACGGCAGTGGCCGTGATATATTCCGTTGTGTGATGTCTCGGGAAAGAATGCTAATGATTTTAAGCTGTCTACGTTTTGACAACCCCGAAGACCGAGCGGAAAGAAAAGAAAATGATCCTGCTGCAGCAATATCAGGTATTTTTAATAAATTTATAAATAATTGTCAGAAACAGTACTGTATGGGCCATTACACCTGTATTGATGAGATGCTCATAGGTTTTAGAGGGCGTGTAAAGTTTCGCATGTACATGCCAAATAAACCCAACAAGTATGGTCTGAAGGTCTTGATTCTTACTGATGCCCGTACTCATTATTTTTTCAATGGATATATTTATACCGGCAAAGGTAGCGATGGCAAATTATTAACAAATGAAGAAAGACGTTTGGCGGTACCAACCCAATCCGTGATAAAACTTATTCAACCTATTATAAATACCAACAGAAATGTAACTGCAGACAATTGGTTCTCCTCTATTGAACTTGCAAATGAGTTGCGACAAAGAGGATTAACGTATGTAGGTACGCTTAAGAAGAACAAGAAAGAAATTCCCACCGAATTTTTGCCCAACCGGAAGAGAGAAGTAGGGAGTTGTATCTACGGTTTTACTAAACATATTACAATTGTGTCTTATGTTCCAAAGAAAAGAAAGGCTGTACTTTTAGTTTCTACGATGCATCATCAAAGGGGGCGTAGATGCCCTGGATAAAAAATGTGCAATTTATAGTTCAAGTAGACGTACTAGGCGTTGGCCTATGGCGGTATTTTATTCCATCATCGACATCGCAGGAGTTAATTCATATATATTACACCAAAGCTATCCAGAAGCAAATAACATACTACGGGCAGAATTTGTGAAGCTGCTCGCCAAACAACTCGTTGAACGACATTTGAATAAAAGAATTATCAACCAAAGACTTCCAAGAGAATTGAGAATGAACATCAGTAGAATACTAAACAAACCGATGATTGATGAAAACGTGCATCCCGATATGAACCAAAAACGAAAAAGATGTGGGCTCTGTCCACGAAAAAATGATAAAAAGACTAAGAATTCATGTGATGTTTGTAAGATATCATTGTGTGATAACTGTAGAGCTAATATTTGTAAAGAATGTGCAAAGTAACTTTTTATCTGAATTCCAAAATTGCTAAAGTTTGGGTGTTGTAGTTTTTTATATGGGGTGTTTATTTTTTTGGTTTATTTTGGTTTTTCATATTTCGTATATTTGATCTTTAATTTTCCATAACTATTTTATAAACATTTTAAACAATAAAAAAATTACAACAATTTTAGTAAACCGTTTCATTATTTAGGATATTTTGACATGTAATTTGTAATATGTTTAATAACTAACAATTTGGAAAAATATTATAAAAAAAAATGCATACACTAATGTAAAATGTATCAAAGAAATTATATTGAACATAATTTGTCATATTTTTTAAAAATGTTGGCAATACCAAATAGAAATTACATGGGGTCTACATGGCACCACATCCGTAGTTATGTTCCAGAAAGTACACGTCAGTGGTAGAAGGTTATGTCTGCATATTATTTGGTCCAAAACTGATGTGGCATTTTGAACGAAAGTAACAAAAGCTCTACCAAAACTAAGACAATGTTCTTAACGTAGATATGACATGAGGAAATATGTATTCTTGTACACATAAATAACAATTGATAATGACAATAATGACAATGGGTATAAAATATCAAGAAACGTCAAACGGTCAGC
The DNA here is from genome assembly GCF_040954645.1 of Diabrotica undecimpunctata. Classification (NCBI taxonomy): domain Eukaryota; kingdom Metazoa; phylum Arthropoda; class Insecta; order Coleoptera; family Chrysomelidae; genus Diabrotica; species Diabrotica undecimpunctata. Next base: position 60,302,271 of record NC_092812.1, read on the forward strand.
GCCAACTTTCATTTTAAACTTTTTTAGATTTATTTTTATTTAGTACAGTTGATGCAATGTATTATTATTTGACATAAAATTTTAATCATTTACAATCAACAAAAACTAACACATACAAGAGGTTTGACTTTTTAATCAATTTAATTTATTATTTATCGAAAATAATGCCCCAATACGATCTATGAGTAAAAATTTAAAATTGAAAAACAATTGATTCTATCGTAGAGATAATACAAAGTGACAGTAAAGATGTTAATTTTCTACGTATAAGATTATGTTGTAGGAACTCATTTTAATTAAAATGTTTGAAATTTATAACATTTGTTTAAATTAATACCTTATAATTTGATACTTCATTATGGTTGTTCTATTTTTGGTACGATTTGATCGTTCACTAAAAATTTAATAAAAGTGCGACAACATTGTCGCATATGTCGTTTTCATTGGCTATTTATGTAGTTTGAAAATCACTTATTGCATTTAAAAAAAAAATTATACAGGGTGTAATATTTAATACGAATCCCTAAATTAATTTTTTCAAAGCCAGTCCTGGAATTTTTTAGTTTAGCTAATACCAGTCGAATGCTTGATAGTAGTGTACTGTATCATGTAAAAATTAAAAAAAATAAATAAGCCGTATAAACACTACAGTAAAATGAAATAAATGGTCAATTACACAAATCACCCTGTTAATTAATAAAGAAGAGGAGTTGACATTTGTTAGTGGCCACATGATATGCTCCCTGAGGGACTCTACATATGGTAGAAGTATGTAAAGTTCCTCATGACTCACCCTGTATACTAAAAATTTGTGCACATGATACCTAGCTAATAAAGATTAAATTCTTTTTTTTTAGCATGTCGTGTACTATCAAACGTTGAAAACCATTAACGCTTCTTGGATCTTATCCACTGTTTTTCTGAACAATGTGCTAGTTTCACACCGTTACCGTAAGTTTTTAGCCAAGAAGTTCCGCAACTACCTAGTCTCCTTTTATCATCGATGTTATCAATAGATACCAAAAAATATATAAACAGAAAATTGTATTTTATGCAGAATCACTATTTTAACTATCACTATAAGTTAGTTGCACATATTTACTAAAACTCTGTATATTTTACAAATATGTATTATTCAAATTGGCTAAAAACTGACACTTTGAACCTCTGTAACTCAATAACAAAAGATTTCTGAGTCTTGGCGCAATGATAACTTTTGATCAGCATGACCAAAGCTATATATCTAAAAACTTTCATTTAAATTAACTGAAACCACTTTTACACAAGAAAAGTGCTCTTTCTATTTCTGCTTATGTTAGGGCTCTTACATTCAAAATTTGAGAGGGGCCTAACTCTCTATTCGGTAGAATAGAGTCTAGCATAGAGAGTGATGTACATAACTGCAATTCAGGAGCCCTGGGTAGAAGTAACCGAAGGGACCCCTTTCCCCAATATAAGAAACAGCTAAGACTTACCTCCATATAGGAACTACCTAAATACAACATGTTTGAAATTTAAAGATAAAATATAATAAAATTTACACCTATGCTATGCTAAAAATTACTTTTAATTAAATTAATCTGGTTTAGTTTTATTCATTATCAAAACATTAAAGCAAAGGTAAACATTGATAACACAGGATTATTTTGTTAATATTCATATTTTAATTTATTTTTACTTACAAACTTTTTTTCTTATTTTTATTTCTGAAAATTTGTGTGGCTCATCGTGGATGGTAAATAGCTTTTTATGAGTTTCAATTTTAAAAACTCCTTTCATTAGAAACAAAAGATACACTTACTGTTTCAAAGGCATTTGGAATAGATTCCATCAGGTATATTAAAGAATAAACTGTGGCGTCTTAAATGTAGTCCAACTTTTGGCCTCTTCATTTATTTTTGCAGCGTTAATATGGTGGCGAAGTCTATTGATTTTATTAACAATTTCTTGCTTATCAAATTCTGTGTCACAATCAGTGAGTAAAAAGCCAAAAGGAAATATGGCGCTTCATAAGAGGTCAAAGAACGGAGGTAAAGGAACTAATAGAAAATAGAACCAAAACACATAGAAAAGGATACGTGAATTGACTACCTAAAAAAGCTATATGCAGAGGAAGAATAAACGACGCTATAACAGGAAATACCAGCGAATACCAGCGAATACCACAAATGAAGAACTTAATTTAAATGTACAGGAAGTTCGGAAAATACTTGAAAACCTGAAGAACAGAAAAGCAGCAGGTAAAGACGGGATACCAAACGAGTTACTCAAATATTGTGGAGCAGCAATGACAGAACAATTAACTACATTAATTAATAAAATTATAAAACACAATAAAATACCGGAAGAAAGGAGAACGAGCGAACTAATTATATAATTCAAAAAGGAGATAAAAACCAGCCAGAAAACTACAGAGGTATAAATTGTTCAATACTACGCTAAAACTTACAACTAAAATTTTACAAGTACTAATAAATTAGGGGATAAGTTTAGCAGATGAACAACAGGGTTTTCGTAGTAGAAGATCGTGTACAGATGCAATATTCGTTATAAAGCAAATTACTGAGAAATAACTAGAGTATTATAATAGACCAGCATTTCTATGTCTGATTGATCTAAAGAAAGCGTTTGACAGAGTAAGACTCAAAGATGTAATCCATCTTCTGTATAAGAGAGAAGTTTCCCTAAATATAATAAAAACTATCAAAAACATCTACCAAAACAACAAAATGGAAGTCAGAATAGATGGACAACTTACAGAACCTATAGAAATAGGCAGCGGAATAAGACAAGTGGATTCATTGAGCCCCATGCTCTTCAATTTGATCATGGATGATATCATCAAAACCGTTAAAAAAGGAAGAGGATACATAATGGGAAACAAAGAAATCAAAATACTCTATTACGCAGACCAATATTGATAGCCCAAGATGAAGATCTAGACTTTGGACATAGATCTTTGGCAGATATTTTGGATGTAGATCTTTGTAGACTGTGGACGAGTCTACAAAGACTGGTCCACAGAATTAACATAAGAGCAAAAGAATTTAATATGACAATTTCATCTCAAAAAACTAAAACAATAGTAGTTGTAGCAGCAAAGAACCAACTAGATGTAGAATAGAAATGGATGGCATCAGTATTGAACAAGTAATGGAAATAAAATACCTGGGAATTACACTGTCTAGCTATGGAGACCTGGACAAAGAAGTGAGAGATCAAGTACAAAAAGCAAAGAGACTGGCAGGATGCCTTAATAACACTATTTGGCGAAACAGACACATTAACACTGAGATGAAGTTCAGAATTTATAAAGCCAGTGTAAGACCAATAATGACATATGCCTCAGAAATAAGACCCGACACAGCCACAATGCAAAGGCTAATGGAAACGGCAGAGATGAGAGTACTGAGAAGAATTACAGGAAGTACGCTGAGAGATCGAAAAAAAGTGAAGACATTAGAAGAAAATGTAACGTATATATATTCAGGGATTCTACAGTATTCACTGCCTTCCCTCGCTCAACCATTTCCATCTCTCTCTGTTGTCCCATTCTCCATCGTTTAGGCCTCTCTTACTCATGGCGTCGTCTACTTCTTTCCTCCAGGATTTTCTTCTCTTTTCCTCCTTCCTATGGGGCTCCATTCGGTTATTCTCTTTATCCATCTGCTGTCGCTAGTTCTTCTTACATGTCCATACAACTTTAGTCTTTTTTGTACTATATGTTAGTATGTCTGTTTCTATTGATGTTCTTTGCTTTATTTCGTCATTATTTCTCCTATCCATTCTTGTTACTCTGCAGCATCTTCGCAGGCATTCTATCTCTGTTGCTGCTATCTTACTGCTGTTTTTCTTGTTTATGATTCAATTTTCAGCCCCATATGTCATAATACTTCGCACTAATGTTTTATAAATCTGTGTTTTTGTCTTCATATTTAGGTGTTTATCCCACCATACTGAGTTAAGTTGTCGGATTGCTGTTCTTGTTTGTCCTAATCTTTGTGTAATTTCTTACTCTGTTGTTGCCTTTTTCGTGATTATAAACCCCAAGTATTTGAGTTTATCCTTTCCTTTGATTGTTACGTTGTCATCAATCTGTAGTTCTTCTATGTCTTCTTCACTTGTAGATAGGTACTCTGTTGTCGCGAGGTTAATATCTAGACCAGCCTTGATATATTCTTCTTGTAGTTTCGTAACGTACATTGAAACGTACATTATATAAATCAATGGACACAAAATAGAGAAAAAGAATGGAATAACCACATAAGTACAATGGATGAGACCCGTGGCGTCAAAATAGTAAGAGATGAGTCACCAATCGGCAGAAGAAGTATCGGACGACTGCGCAAAAGATGGAGTGACAACCTTCCATAGAGGTATTAATCCGCCAATGAACAAGTAGAATTGCTTATAAAGAGGAAGAAGAAGAAGAAGAAGAATCATCGAGTAAATACTTGACCTGAACGATTTTCAATTTTTCGATTAGTCTCCATTCTTTACATTCTAGTTTGAATCTGTTGGTGTAGCTTGTCTGAACATTCAAACACACGTCTTTTAGTTTTATCTTTGAGAGATAGTCGGATATTTCTTCAGGCATTATCTTTTTTAAACGCCTTCTACTTTATTTTTTAAAGAAGATTTCCATTTCATTATTTCATCACATTTCTTCGAAGCAAACTGGAGAGCCGTCGTGATCAACTCATACAGACTGTCTTCCAAAAAGACTTTTAAACTTCTGAGTTTTATTACGAGATTTTCAAGGCTTAAACACTCCGTCTGTAAATACCTCTCTGGACGGTTTATTTCTTGCAAAATGTATCTCCATAAATGAAGAAATTCCTTGGCGTCACACAATTTTTTTTAACTTGCACTAATTTATCAAAATGTTTTAAAATAGGTTTCACAGCTTCATGATTGGCAGTCCGTCTAGTGGCAGATAGCTGTTTCATAGATTAACCTATAACTTCCATTAAAATCCCCCATCTATGTGGAGAGGATGAGAAGAAATTAGAAACACTTTATAAAGTTGCAAAAAACGTTATACAGCTAGGATTGATTGCAAATGCATGAACTCTACACAAATTGAGAGAATGGTTTGCACAAGGCACAAACTTGATTTTGCTATTTTTTTCCTTGACCCTTGCTTGGACCCCCGTATGGATGCCTGACATAGTGAATTTCATTATCATAGCCTTGACTTTTACACAATTGTAGATCAAATCCATCATTTTCCGGTGCACTTATAATATAATTGCTTATTCAATATTTGAATAAGCTTTTTATGTGACATGACAGCAACGTGTATTACAAGGCGTACTATTTTTTTATAACAGATTGCATAAAATAAACATTTAAACTATTTTATGTTATGTACCAGAGAGTAGTTTTATGTTTAAAAATTTTTTCGTTATTTCTTAATTTTTATGCCAATTTGGAGGCCCAACATATCAGAGGCCCGGAGCGGACCTCGCCCCTTATAGTTACGCCACTAATCATACATCTTTGTACTCTAGTACTTTCAAAAGCGTAATTGTATTATTCTTTGTGAGGGAAAAATGTTTTATTATTAATACCTATTTCGTTTATGCTGCAGATGTCCGTCAGATCTCCGTTTTTATTTAAATTAAATTTTCCCAATAAAACCAATATTACTTATTCCCTTTACTTTAAATCGATTATTTATAACTTTCCAGCAACATTTTTATCAATTAAAAATATTTCATAATAATCCCCATTAACTGTCGCAATTAATGCTGACAATAATTTGTGAAGGAAACTACATAGCTCTATATTTTACGAGTTTCCCTCTAAACTATCGCATAATATACTGGTTTCATTAGCAAAATATAAGATCAAGGTCTGGATTAAACACGATTAAGTATTTCCAAGTATACGTTGTCGCTGGATTTTCTCGAAACAAATTTCCTAAAATTTACCCACATCGAATGAACAGTAAATCTACAAATCGTAGACCAGTCAAGATAAAATGATATTTAAAACAATAACAAGATTTATTGTTTCTGGTGGTCTCATTTTAATTTTTGAATTCTGTGTAGTGATTCAAATCTCTGTTATTTTTAAACCCAATTATTACTGTACAGTGAGAATTAATGTGAATATATCATATTTTTCACAATTTTACTTCTTTTTACCAATTGGTTATACAATTATGATAAAGTAGTGGCAGTTTTTACAGTAAGTTAGTAATGAAGCATACCAAGCTACATGGATATTACTCCAAAAACTAGCATCTTGAGGAAGCACACTTCAGTGGAGATAAGATATTGTTAAAGTATCTGGTGTAAGTTTGGGAGATGTAAACAAGATTCTAAAATAAAAACATTCGTTTATGAAGTTTTTAACTCCTGTTATGCTTATTGGAGATTAAACCAAACTGCAACGGTTGACTTAATTTTAAAATATCTTTTATTTACAAAACTTAAAACTGGTACCAGAATCTCTTTCAAATAGAGACATGATGCTTCTTGCATTACTACGAGGTATTTATATAATGTATCTGACAACAACACCAAGAAGCAATGCCTACCCTGCGAGTTTCTGTATAAATCTTCTGCCAAACAATACCAAATACCTGAGCTACATTCAAGAAGATAGTGAAGTAGATTACTAAGACTTTTAGAACCATTTAAATGATGCCAGAGATTCTGTGCACTTGGTTAATAATCGATTGGTTTTCTCTAAAATCAAATGTGTATGTCACTATTAGGTTTCCCTTTTATATTAATGCCTATTTTAAAAACAACTTTTCATAGAGTTAATATCATTGGTAGTAATGATTTACGTCTATACATATTGTACTGTTATTTTATTTTTATTTATTTTTTATATATTTTCACTTACACTAAAAACGTAATTAATTTAACATTTTATTTACTTTACGCTACAAATATATTTATTAGACTAACTCTTCACAATTTCATATTCCTTATATAAGTTTGTTCTGTTATTTTGGAATTCTATTGAAGTTTCTCAGCTACCGTGGCGTCAGCTCGTTGAATAGGTGTCTATACCATTCGTGACGTCAGTACTTCTAACTATTTCTCGAATGCTGTTCACCTGTAATCTCGAACCGTCGATAGTCGAGTAGTTTCTTGACAGTAAGTCATTGAACGCCGACCTTATGTTCGATCATGAATTTAAATCAAGACAAAATGTTAATAATATATAATAATTTTTTGATGGTTTTTATTGGACATCCTTCAAGATTTCAACAGTAATGATATCAAATCTAGGAGATTTTTTGAATTCCTATTGTAGTTTGCCTTAAGTATTAGTTCTGTATTAGTGAGAGTAAGCTCCTATTGCTGTTTCTCATTTGAGGATTCAGAAGAATTGGCTTTTGAATGTATTGTGATATCTTTCTATAGCAAGTAGTCGGTAGCAATCTCAGTAAAATCTAAAAATGTTTATTTTATGCGTTTAGTTTCCTGTTTAAAATGCTGAGTATCATTATTCACGGTAGTCTTATCTTCAGGACTTGATCCTAAACATAGCACAATCCAATTTTTACAACTATTAGAGTTTCAATTTTTTATAGTTATCTATTTACTTTGGTTCTTGTGACGATAACTACTGTGTCTTTCCAATTGACTAGCTAAGTTTGGCTTTCTGTCTGTAAGAGTGTCACTAAGAGTAAAGGTACGTCCAACATGAACACTGGTAAAAGCTGGTAATCAGATTCAGATTCTCGGGAGGACTGTCTGATTCCGTGCGGTGGGTAGGGATATGGCTATTATAAACGCTGGTTTTCCGCGCCAACATTGTAGAGCATTGGCTGTTCAATGTAACATGTAACTTACAAGAGAATATATTGCACCTCTTTCCCATATAGGAGGACTAATCTGGATCTTTGTTATTGATTCTGTGATATCCATCTTGAATCGCACTTTATCCGAATAAAAATTAACACTTATATGCGTCAGGTGGTTGAAACTAGAATGAAAGGTTCATTCCGGTAAACCTCTGAGACAGACTACTAGTGTACAGGTTGTCAGCGCGCAGGTGCATTGTGGCTAGTCTCTCCTAAATACGAAGGATTATTTGTACACCGACTCGACGACGATGGGCGCCGGATGTCTGACTCCAAAAACCAGAGTTATTTACAACATATCATATCATACAACATTGTCCTAGAAATGACGCAAGGTCTTAATAGGAGATTTTAATGCAAAGATAGGTAAGGAGAGGGAATACATGCCAACCAGTGAAATTCACAGTTTATATGAAAAATCAAACAACAACGGAACTCGATTAATGCACTTAGCCTCCTCAATCAACATGGTGATTGCCAGCACATGCTTCAGGTATAAGGATATACATAAGGGAACATGGAGAAATACAGATGGGAATACAGTAAACCAAATTGACCATGTGATGGTTGACGCAAGACACTTCAGCGACGTGATAGACGTACGTGCAAGACGCGGGCCGAACATAGATACAGACCATTACCTACTACAAGCTAAACTAAGAGCTAGAATCTCCAATGCAAAAAAAGAAAAAGGAGTTAAAGAGGTAAGGTTTAAAGTAGAAGCGTTGAAGAACCCTGACATAGCTAAGAGATTCGAGGAAAGTCTCGAAAGCAAGCTGAAAGGCTGCACGGATGTTATAGTTGAAGATATTAACAGCTATTGGAGGCAGTGTAGAGTCATATTGGAAGAAGTGGCAACTGAAGTTATTGGAAAGCAAAAACTTAAAAATTAAGGTCAGACTGGTACGATGAGGAATGCGCACAAGCAATGCAAAGAAAAAATCAGGCATATAGAAGACTCCAAGGGCGAAGAACGAGACAAACAGAGGAAGAGTATAGGCAGCTGAGACGAGAAGAAAAACGAAAACAAAAAAAAAATAAGAAAGAGCATATAGAGAGCCAACTAAAAAACCTAGAGAACTATAAGGCACAGGCAGAAACGAGAGAGTTCTGCAAGAGGATTAACCAGAACAGGAAAGAATTCAAACCTAGATTATCATTCGTTAGAAATAGAACAAATCGTCAAATCATTCAAGGCGCTCGAAGCAGCAACAAAAGAAATGGGACTAGAGGTTAACACTAGTAAGACGAAGTATATGAAAGTATCAAATTATATACAAGCAGCACAACCCCAAAATCTAACGATACCCAGGCTCACAAATTAATCAGGATAATGCAGTAAGTGCAGAAATTAACAGACGGATATATTTGACCAATAGAGCCTAATTATGGTTTAAAAATTTTTCTAACAAGCCTAATTACAAAAAGAACGAAACTAGTGATATACAGAACTCTTATCAAGCTCATCCTCACCTACGCGTCGGAAAAATGGACGATGACAAAGAGCGATGAAAAACGTTTAAGATGCTTTGAACGTAAAATCGTCCGGCATATCTATGGAGGAGTACTTACAGGAGGGCGGATTATGGCGTAGACGCTATAACTTTACCGCCTGTATGACAAACCTGATATTATTAGGTCCATCAAAATAAACTGGCTGCGGTGGTTAGGTCACATAGAGAGAATGAATGAGATGGATCCGTCAAAACATATTTATAAGCAAAGATAAGATGGAGTGAGAAGAAGAGGCAGACCCAGGGCACGATTTAAGGATCAGGTGGAGGAAGACTTGAGAATGTTAGGAGTACGAAACTGGAAAGCCAAGGTGAAGAATAGGCGAGAATGGAGACTTATCCTTGAGCAGGCTAAGACCTACCATGGGTTGTGGAACAAATGATGATGATGATTATACAACCTACTTTTTGCTGCTATTAGATTTTTAATTTTTTAGTGTTTTCCCAATTGACTAACTAAGCTTGGCTTGATTTCTGTATGACAGTGTACCTGATGGTAAGGGCAGTGGGAAATTAATTTAATTTATTTCCTGTAGCAACGAGAAAAATCTGGGATTTAAAATAGTCGGTTTGCCTGATAACAGAGCTTTAAAACTGACTTGCCTGGTTAACTTTTAGAAACTCTCTGTCTCTGGAAGTGGTTAACTTGGAACTTTAGTAAATATCAGGCTCATCAGTAACAAAAAAATGGCAAATAAAATATATTTCTTTGTAATATAGCGTCTTGTTACACCGATATTCCTATTTAGTACCGCGTTATTTGTTTCTCTCTCTCTCTCTCTCACTTTCTCTCTCTCTCTGTATATATATATATATATATATATATATATATATATATATATATATATATATATATTTATATATATAATTATTCTCACTCGATTTGACTACTCACAGCTTTGACTACCTTAGAATTGCGCATAAATCTTTTACCGTATAAGTATTCTATGTCCTCATTTTATTTCGTGAATTTCCAGTTAACTTTTTTGGTAGATAGTAAATTAAAAATTTATGTTGTAAATATGTAATCCATGTAATAAAGTGTGTTTTATGCCCAATCTTTTAACCAAAGTTTGTAAGTAAAAACACTGGTCTATTAAGCTCGGTGAGATTGACGACAGTAGAGAAATCTCGCTCGCAAATTACGCCTTTCACAAATTTGGAGACACATTGGACGCTGAGACTAAACCTTCAATCCTATTTTAGTACCTGCCGTCTCAGACCTAATGCTTGTGAAACAATGAACACAATCTTCTACTATGGAAACAAACGATCCAATATTATGCTTGGTCTGCTTTCTAGTAAATTCATCAGGGATCATCCTAAATGCTCTTACGTAAAATCGTAGACTTACACAGGGAGAGATTCGTATTTAAATTTTAAAAGAAATTTTAATTACTTGTGGTAGTTTATTCGGAACTAATTCATAAAATGTAATCAATCTGCTTGAATATCTGAAATATCTGAAGTACCCACGTGGTTAGATAAATATACATAATAAACAGTGCATTGCAAACATTAATCAAATTAGGAACAAACTAATTTATATCTGTTATGTTTATGCAATTTGTTTGGATAACAAATTTCTTTTTTCGGATTTGATTTTCACGGGGTGCGGAATAAATAGAGGCTAATTCCATTTTCGAATGAGAAACTTAGACGACATTTGTTCATATTTTCAGTCTGAAAAGTGCCCCGTCGTAATAAAAATTTTGGAATTTTCTAAAAAAAATTTTTATCATCATCATTTACAGGACAGGTGCGTCGCTAAGTTATTAATGATGAAAAACCTTTGAGACAATTTTTGTTATTTTTATTTTGACAACTGCTCCAGCGCTTTTGAAATTTTGAGGATTTTGTCAGTTTTAACCTTTCAAGAAAAATATTTGATAGAGTCAACGACACTGTTTATTTTTTTATTCATTTCAGCTGTTGGGACTACAATATAAGGAAAAAAAAAGTCAATATGAAATAAAAAATTATGCTTACAAATTGAAGAATAGACTAAACAATCACTGTGAACGATAGTCTTTTTTAGTATCAAATTTAGGCATCAAAATTATACATGAATTAAACTTATTCTTAATGAATCCGTCTCTCCTGTGGCCGACAGATGGCAGCATTTGCTTGTGTAACTAATTTGATACACCTTTTAGTGAATTGTGTGAAACACAGAATTTTTCCATTTCTCAGGATTTCATTTTCCACAAACTGTGGCTCTATAATGGCCTGAGATATTCAGTACTAGTATTCTTCGTGAGTGGTTATAATCATCATATGTAAAGTAGGTACTTGGAAAATAATCATTCTTCAAATGATTTGGAAAATAGCGCGACAGTTTTATTGTTTGGCAACAAAAAAAAAAACAAATTGGTCCAGTCTTGATCCTGCACCACATAGGAGACCGTTAAAATAACTGTGCTAAGTTTAATTAGATTTTCTTGTGGAGTATGACTACTTGAGACAAATAATCTCAATACCTGGTTCGCCATTGTCAACCATCTGGAGTAGACTAGTTCACCGGGATTTTTTTTCGCAAAATTTTCCAAAATGTCCACAATTGATATACCGACATACTTGTAATAAATATAGTTGATAGGTGCTTAATTCTTGTGTTGATTTAATAACGCACATTTAATCGCATCAAACGGAACAACCAGTAATACTTCACAGTTAGTAACTGTCTTAGCGATGGGACCTGTAAAACCTTTTGATCCATCTGTAGTTCCGTCTGGATATTGAAAAAAATGACCTAATTTCAGTTCATTACCATAAAGTTGGCATCTGAGCCATTGGAGTGGACTTCAAACTTGATTTCCAATAAACGAATAACGCCACCTTTGATTTCTGTGTTAACGGCAGTTCCATCACAACCAACAGACATTATTTAATTTGCATCGATAGACTTGGAGGAAAGGAATGTTAGAATGAAGTTGCAAATCGTCTTGGCGGCACCAGTTTTTAAAGAAATATGGCCTAACCTAACCAGACCTAACCTAACCTAACCTAACCAGAGTCCGATTCTCTCAATATGTTAATATGCTCCCCCTGAATCATCCTTCTACCACTATCTTTGTGTATCAACGATTTATCTTTTCTTCCATCCTAAAATAATACGATGATGTCTGCACTAAAAATTGTATGTTTATCTGTTAATGTAGCCTTGGCCTTGGAATGAGCTCGTCAAACTCTACTTTTGTCTTAACTCGTGATGAATTGTTTTCAATAATTCAATAATGTCTTAAAAAGCTACAGAAATTATTGCAGCTCCAGCACGATCTAAAACCCCATAACGACAATGGCGATGTTCTGGCAATAATCGGAAACCTAACATCAGTCATTGTGAGTGAAGAAGTAAAACTAATCGATTGCGATTGAAAGACCTCAATTTCAATATTTTTCTTTAATATATCTGTCTGTTGAACATGCGATCGTATTCTTAAAGTTGTAGATGATTTACAAGTACTAGGAATGTATTCCACCTTTATTTGCAAGGCTCTTTGTTCATCACGTTGTTTTTGTAATGTAAATCTATGTAAATTCTCCTCAATATTTTTGGCCGCTCCACGATCTAAACTACCAATCATCATTTTACGGTCAGTCCAGTGGTTGATTAAGAAATTTCGTTCTGTTATGGAATTTTTCGGATTCTAAAGCAGTTGCAATCTCTTAACTCTAAATATTTGTAAGTAGCAATATCAAACAATTTCTATTTTGTCAAAATTTGTTAGAATAGTCAACCTTGATGATTGAACTTGATGCTATAGAAACAGGTATTAAACCCACCGATTATCGAAACAGTAGTGAATAGTGAATACCTACTTAGAACTGAAATTGAGTGGGAAAGTTAGGCTCGACTCCTGGGACACGTTATAACTGATTCGTTGCATCGTTAGGCAGTAGGTTGTTCCAAAATTCAAAATAGATCGATTTCAGCAGCACCAGTGCAGTTATTCTGAGGGAAATAGTAAGAAGTGTTAATAAAGTTTTCAATTCATACCCTAGAAGCATATTGATGCCGCACCACGCGTGTATAAAAATGAAACTTTTTTTTTCAAATTTCAAAATTAAAATAACATTGTATTAAAAATAAATATCACCAAAATAAATTACCATGCCCAGTAAAAATTTAAAAATCCAGAAAGACGAAGTAAAGCTTGTTAATACTGTTACGATAAATAAATAATTCATATTTAACTGAAACCATCTTTTTCTAACAAATATTTGTTAGCAGGTAATACCCAAACGGGTCCCCTCTTATACCTGCGATTGGAATTCTCCAGAAAATGGTCAAATAAATTCGTTGGCGACCGAAGATCAAAGAAGCTTCGAGACAATTCAAGGGTCAACATAGGTCAACATCCATGGGTTTCGAGAGATTCCAGGCTAACGGTTATATATATATATATATATATATATATATATATATATATATATATATATATATATATATATATATATATATATATATATAGCGGAATTTTAATTGTTGAAGGCAGTCTGAAAAATAATATCGCGTCGAGTTTTTCGAATTGTAACGCGGAAATAAATATTGTAAATAAATAACATAAATTAAAGTAGTTGTGATAAGTGTAAGAATATTGTTTATATAAATTAAATAAAGACTTTAATAAACTAAGTGTTAGAATATAGTTTATAATAAATAAAGTTAATAAATTAGACTAATAAACTCATAGTTAGACTAATAGACTAATAAAGTACAATACATACATATACCTTGGACACGAAATTAAAATAGACAAGGTCAACCAAACAAGTATGGTATCAAGTAAAATAGCACATAGGTGGAAAGCATATGCAGCTCTTAAAAACGTAATTAAAAACGGCAACATACCATGTTGATCTTATCTGAAGCGGAAAGTCTTCGAGCAGTATGTTCTGTCAATAATGACCTACGGTGCGAAAAAACTATCTCTACCAAAAAACAATACTTCAAAACCAAGAATAGCAAAAAGAAGGATGAAGCGTTCAATCACAGGAGTAATAATGCAAGACAAGATCACCAACGAAGACCTACGAAACATACCCATAAGTACAGATGTTGTGAAAAGAGCTTACAGATTGAAATGAAGATGGGCTGGCCACGGGAAAAAGATAAAGAATAGAAGGTAAACACGCACGTTAACCGAATGGAGACCAAGAAAAGATAAACAAAACAGATAAAGACCACCTACACGATGGCAATATGATCTGCGAAAGGTAACCAACAATTGGATTCATTCTGTAAAAGACCGTGCACTCTGGATACAAGCCGGGAAGGACTATATCTTTCAGTGGACTTAAAAATGGCTGGTGATGACGATGAATGTTAAGAAAACTAAATATATGATCTTTTGTGAGAATCCCCATTACCATACAAACTTTTATGCATGCATACATCTTTCTAAGAGACTCAATAATATTCAGCTCAGAGGGATGCTATTGTTGGAAGTGAAAAATTCTATAAACAACCTGCTTTTTGGAATGATCCCTAGTCTATGGAATTTCACACCTCGAATAAGAGCATCCCGCGAGTTGAGAATTAACGAGTCTTTCAGAAAGACTGTTCCATAAATGCATAATTATCCCAATCCTTCCATCAAAAAAGTCAATAAATGACAAATACCTTGGATCTAGTCTAGATAAAATAAATGACAAAAACAATAAAATGCGGAAGCGTATTGATAGTGCCAGGTCCATTTTTATAAAAATGAAGAAATTGTTTAATAACCCTCACATAAGTCTATATATTGTAGAAGTCTGGACTCTTAAACACAATAATTTAAAAAATATTGAGAGTTTCGAGATGCGGTGCTTTCAGCGAATAAGCTGGGTCGACAGAATCACGAACAAAGAAGTACTGCGTCGAGTGAATAAAATAACTGAATTACTATAAAAAAGGAAAAGTGTAGGTCTTTGGGCCACCTAAGGAGGGGACTAAAATATAGACTTCTACAATATGTAACGTGAAGAAAAGATCGAAAATCAACGAAACCTAGGCCGTAGAAGGATATTTCGGATGAGAAATTTAAGCGAATGATTTGGATGCACACAAGTTGTTTATAACAGCTGTAAATAAAACAAATGGTATTAATAATATCCAATCTCCGATAGGAGAACATAAAAAAAGAAAGTTTATAATACAAGTAATATTCTGACTACTACAGGAACTAACAAAATTGCAATGAAATATTTACATTGTAATTATTCATTTACGTCAAACTTTAGTTTAATTCATAAAAATGCGATACAAAGAGCACCATACAAGTATTATACAGTTTTATACGAACTTTAATTACACTCTTGGATAGCATTCCACCTTGACGGTGCTTAAAGTTCGTATAATAAATCTTGGCGAAGTCATGATGCAGTTTGAGTGCCCTTCTTGAAATTCAACTAAATTTATCGTTTAGAGACCAGTTCCGCAAACACAGTATTGCGTCAGATTTTTCTAATTTATGGCAAATATACCCGTGAAGTGTACGTAAATTTTGGATTATAAGAAGCTGATTTATTTTTATATGAATAAGTGGTTATTTTGAGACTTCTTATTTGCAGTAGAGCGTTTTATATTTTACGAGAGAATTTAGAATTTACCTTTTCACCAACAAAAATACAATCCTTATCGAATATTTGATCTCATTCGCCAATAATATTAAATTTAAAATATAATTTTACGCCATATTGTTTATTTTAGATACTAGTGTTAAAGTATGTTATCTTTAGCTTTAACAGTTTAAATTGTTATTAAAATTTCTCTTTACGTTGAGTCGTATGCTGTTGTAACGATTATTTTGCCTACCACATAGGATATTACTGTAGGAAGTAAAAGTTGAGAACAGAAATTATTGGGTGGGGATAGGTCAAGTAAAACAAATCGAAACGTTGCGAACGGCCACTCAGGGTTTATTTGGAGAACTGGGTCGTGGATAAGTGAATGACAAGGGGACTAAAATGGGGTAACTACAAAAATGAAACAAAAGGGTACTTACATAAGTCTCCTGGACAAACAAAACACAAAAGGTTCCCAAGCTTTTTAAATTAAGGACGCCGCTTTGAAGAATGTTCCTGCTGGATGAAAGAAAAGAGTCTTCCTTCCTAAAAACACAAAAAAGGGTTTAGAGAGTTAGTTAAAATAAATAAACAAAATATTACAAAGATAAATACCAAATAACAAAGAAAAACACTTACCATGTCCTATTGGTTTACAAACTCTAGAAGTTGGAAATACTACAAGAATTTACAATTGTTACTGGGCGATAATTTGTAGCAGAAATAAATTATTGCAAATAAAGAAATATCTTTTTAAAGTGAAACTATGCATGGAGGTTAATCTTTTTTAAAAAACAAAAACAAAATCTCAAATATGATTAGATATTTACCAAATGTCAAAAATAGTGCTAACTGTCATATGTCAATACTAAATCTTAAAGCTGAGAACAATTAATATGACAGCAAGCTAGGCCACGCCCTAACATCTACAACTTTAATTATTACAATTTCTTAAATTGTTATGAAAGCAATTATTATTACAAAATGTTTATTTTTCCTTTAAAAATCAAACACAAAAGTTACCTGGATTTCACTAAAATTTCTGGGAGTGAAAACTGGACTTGCACTCTCTGCTACACGAACAAATTCCTCTACAAACTGCGAAAAAGTCTGGGATGACAACCAGGGACAAACACAACGAGGATGGAATCTGCTGGACAAAATGGAAACATGTGGTCATCCTTCAAAGTTGTTGCAAACGCCGCTTTACAAATATCTCAGATGAGAGACGGCATGGAAAATACGGCAAAATTGACACATTACATTGAGTATAATTCACTATTTTCAACAAATTTGCCGGCTTCTTGACGCCGACACCCACAGCGTGTTCTATTTTCAACGATTCTTTGAAACCTTATTAACTGCACATAAAACTTTACACTACTACACATTTTCCAATGAAAAAATAGTAAAAAGTAAGCAATAATTTTTTCTTTGTTTTCAAATTCCATATTATTCTTAAAAAAAGAGTCTACAGCATCTGTATACAGTTTTCATTTTCCTATTTTAAATATTTAAATATTTCATTTACTTTTAGGTAAAATTTTTTCATTTGAACGGAAGGTTTTTGCTAGTGTTATTAAAATAGGGTAATGGTTCGAACCAAGTGTGTCTAAAAAAACAGACCTTGTAATTTTTTTGCAATATTTGAAAAACTGAGAGTGACATCTAACATAGAATCATTAACATCGGGCCGATTTAAACATGTAGGTCTATCGGTAGTTAATATTACTAACTCTGATGATTTGCAACCATCTTTAGTTACTTCACAATATTGTCATTTTTGTTAGACACTCATAATACAAAATATGAATTCGTCTTATCTTCTTATAAGGGATGCTTTTATTTCAAAAAAAATTACTTTCTCCCCATCATCTGTTTTAGTTTTAGTTTTTGGTACTCATTTAAAAGAAGTTACATGAATTTTTTCCATAATTTACTGCGCATCTACGAACCACAATTTCGTCACTAAAATTGATAAAGGGTGTCTAAAAGTTAGATTAGGTTATGTTTATTTCTTTTAAATTGTATTTTAGGAGTGGCTAACCCTCCAAAATAAGGAAGGCTTAGTCCATGGCCTACCTTAACTATAATTTTCTTCTATGGCTCGTTATTTCCGATTTTTCAGTTCACTTTGTTATTTTTGGCTTTAACTACTGTTATTTCTTTAATACTTTTTTGTATTCTTTGAAATCTAGTCTGAACTTTTCACTTATCTTGTTTATTTACCTCATTGCTATATTCTCCAAAAATGAAATGAAAAATATAAAAATTTTACAATACCGTTGGTGTTGCTTTAACTAAGGTGCACATGAAGAGACACTAAATTGGCTATCGCCTCACGTAATACTTCATATTTTCCCTAAACATCCGGTTGATATCCGCCAATAAAATCCAAAAACTCCAAGCAATATCGATTTTATGAAAGCTTTCCGGAGGACGAATTTTTATATAAGGCTAGCTCATTTGCTTATCAGAAAATATCATTTCCATGATAATATTACAACGAAAATCCACAGAAAATCTCTAATATTATTCTTACGTACAGAGACGTACCGTTTCACATAGATTTTTTCTTTAAGAAAGTTAAGAAGGTAGATCTACGCATATAAAAATAGTGTACATCAAAATTGCCATTAATATAGTATTATTAGATACCAAACAGATATTTGAATAATCAAAATATCCAGTTATAAGATGACATATGCATAAATAGCAAACAAAAAAATAGCTTCTTATTTTTCTTCTTTGTTCTTGATTTGAGGTAAAGTACCTCTTTTATCCTTTATAGCCAGTCCTCTTCGTGAGTCGGACATCGCTTAGCCTCTTTCGGACGTCCCATTCTTCGATGTCTTATTGGTAATTGGATGGTGTTATGCAACGTCTGGTTAAGTCGCCGCTATAAGGTTTTGAGGAAAATGAAAAAATAGTTTAATAAAAGATTATAATTGTTTGGTAAAAGATATAAAACCGAAATTTTGGGATTTAAACAAATTCATTTTGGACTCTCAATACCTTCGTTAAAAACAAAATATAACCTTCATAGAAATATATAAAAAATGTGGAATACTTTATTTCTGCGTATCATTTATTCAACATAACAAATATAGAAATAATGTTTCTTACATTTAGAACATAATATTTTGTTTAGTATAACTTTTTTTAAACTAAGTTTTTGAAACTAAGTGCAAGGTCTCCTTGCAGCAGACTGTCAAAGTTCCTTCTAGATATAATACAGCCTATAAAACACAACACAACATCTTTTATCAAAAACTAGCAAACAGCATTTCTTGCAAAAACTAGCAGAAATAGATTACAATTCCAACAATATGCTAGTCGATTTTGATGTACCCAATGTACCATTGTACATAACTTTAAAAATAGACAGGAAGACTAGAGAAGGATGATACATTGATAACAAAAACCAAACGGAATGTATTAGTTATTATGGAGTTACTATACTTTTGGAGATACTTTCCTGGTTTTTTTTCTTGAACTGGCTAATTGGCTCATCAAACTAATTTATAAATTTAAAAAGAATTTATTTCTGGTAGTCCATTATCTGCATCTACTTCTATGGAATGATGCACGGAAGAAATTATTATCACAGCTTTATTTTTCTTAGTTGTACGGGATAAAAGTGTTAGGTCTTTGGTAAATTCATACAAAGTGTCGCCTTCATTACGATTTGGTCGCGGAAGAAACTGTGGAGGAATTTCTTTTTTATTTCTTCGCATTGTGCCAACGGAAGTGAGTTTATGTTATTGTAGATGATGTACTAAATTAAATGAGCTAAACCAGTGGTCGCCAGTTACATTTCTAGTAGTATTGTAAAACTGCTTAAGTAGGTATGCTCATTCTTCTTTCTTCATTTGTGAGGCTAAATCCATCTGAACCTTTCCCAGCATAAATCTAAGCATTATGTAAATACCCAGTACGTGCATCAGTCATACATAAGATTTTTATCCCATATTTATGGGTTTTCTGGGAATATACATTTTAAAGCGACATCTGCCTCTGAAGAATAACCAGCATTTCCTCTACACACACATTTTTCCCAACCGTATATGCATCTTTTGAATTGCTTACAAATAAATCAAAGAATTCTTGTATAGCTGCAGCTGAATCTTGCTCTTTGTTTTCTGCTCTAAATATAGACCGTATAAAACCCGTTAAGGGTTCAAATAATTTGTCCAGTTTTTAAGCGTCCCTTTTACTTAATGGGTGTTTATAATTCTCTCTAGAGAATATAATATAAAGAGTAAATATTGTTTTAAAAAATATAATACTTCACTATATCTGAGTTTGTTACGGTCCTGCTGTCATTAAGCATGGCTTGGTCTTATTTTATATTGTAATACTAAAATACAAAAGAAATTAATAAAACGTAGTCGAATAAAATCGTTGGCAGCCCCGTTAATATCTCTGACACATTTTAAAGCTTTTTTCTTGACTCACTTGTGTCTTTCATTAAAATGAGAAAGTATCTGATGGCTGTTATTCGCGAATCCCAAGGGTCTAGCAAATTTCCAATTTTGTAAATTGTTTCCTTTTTCTTTGTATGGATAAGAATAATGAACTACCCTATCATCAATCATTAGCGCGAACATACATATAAAAAGTTATAAATGTAGTTTATATCTCGTGTGTCTTCCCACAGATCTCGCAGATGGTGACGGGAAAAAATTTATGTCATTTAAACCTAGAGACGAAAAGGGTGGAGAGTTTTAAACTGTAGCACCAGAAGGTAAAAAACACTCTCAAGAGTGAAATGTTAGCCACTTTCAGCTGATCTACTGCTGAATGCATTTTATAGCGAAGTCCGCAAATCTTTAAATTAAGATAAAATTCGGAACGTTCTAGTTTCGTTCTTGGAACAATTCGGTTTTCAAAGTTTAAACAGTTGAAAAGAAAATTTAGCGATCTAAACTTGCTTGCAAAAAGTAGAGGAATTTAAAGCTTTTCTCAATTTTGACCTCGATTTTTTTGTGAATCCTAGATTGGATTAGAATATAATTTACTATTTAATATAGTTACTGTATTATAAATAAAGTATATTTAACCCGTAACCAGTGAGGTGCAATTTCAGTTACATTGAGCGTAATGTGGAGTCCCACGAACTCCTTTTTAAAAAATAAAAAAAACAGATTTTGGTATTTGAAAAAATTTCACCGAAATAAGTCACAACTGGATGAACTTTATTCGTTCATAGGTATATAAATATTATACAGGGTGAGTCATAACTATTGGGACATAGACTAAGGACAGGTTATTTGGACCAAAATATGGCTATTGGGCCAAATATGCCTTAATAAAATGTTGCTGAGAAAAAAGATACAGGGTGTTAAAGTTAATTTTTGTTTTTCGTTTTTTTTTGCTAATAGTTTCCCTGTATATTTATAAATTGCTATCAAAATTGGCACAGAGGCATAATCTTAGACAAGATAGTATTTTATCTACAATTTCCCTATCAAATACCAAACTAATAAACAAAGTTGCAACTAACGTAAGGTTTCCGTTTTGACGATAAATCAAAACTAAACACACTTTAACTTAAAAGAACTCACAAAAACTCAAACCAAATGTTCTACATGGTCTCCTCCGATTTCTATGCTTTTTCTAATTCTTTTTATAAAGGACTTTCGGACGTTAAAAAAATATTATTCTGTCCCTTTATAAGATTAGCTGCATTTTGAATGTATCTCCAAAGTTCGTCTCGTGTATTAATTTCATTGGCATAAACTAAGGACTTCATATGTCCCCAAAAATAAAAATCTAGCGGGTTGTACTCAGGACTTCTTGGTGGCCATTGAAAATCACTGCCTCTAGTATTTTCTTCTCTAGAAGAGTATTTTCCAAAAAGAATAAATAATAATCTCCATTTAAATTCGGAGGAAGAACATAAGGCCCTAGTAGTTGGTCGCCTATAATGCTACACCAAATATTCAATTTAAACTCATGCTGTAAATGTCTAGCTTTAATAGCATGCGGGTTTTCTTCTTCCCAATAATGACTATTTCGCCAATTAAAAACCCCTCGTCTGGTAAAAGTTGCTTCGTCGGTGAACATAATATTCTTAATAAAGTGTCATTGCGATGTTTATTCAGAATACGTTGGCAAAACTGTAACCGTCGTGGAAGATCTGTTGGAAGTTAATTTTGAACAGGAGTGAAGTGATAAGGATGGAGGTTCTCTTTTTTTAGAATTGTAACAATAGACGACTGACTTACTCCTGTTGCTGCTGATAGATGTCGTGAACTTATTTCAGGATTTTCATCTAGTCGAACCAAAAGTTTATCTTCTTAATTAGGTGTGATTTGTTTCGGCCGATTTTTAGTGTGAAATGACCCAGTTTCACCTAAACTACGATGTAAACTTGCAAAAGTTTTGTGATTTCGTTGCCTTCTGTTTGCGTATAACATTCCATACCTTCTGGCTGCCGAGCGACCGCAAAAATTTTCTTGTGCGTATACGCAAATCATATCTCGCATTTCTTCATTAGTAAAATGATTGTGACGAGGCATTTCAATCAAAAAAAGTAATGATTACTTTTAAAAAATGCAACATTACACTACACTGTCACATCAAAAATAATTTACTCTGAACAAATGACATTTACCAACAACAAGTATCTGACAGTTCAAAGCATACTTTTCATAAATGAAATAATATTTGAAATCCTTTTTTAAGACTCTAAGCAGTTCGACTGCGTTTTTATCGAAAACGGTTAAAATTATCATGTTTAAACAAGAGTACCAATTTTACGTAAAAATGATGTTTACATCATATTTTCTAATAAAAATTACTAAAAAGTTTGATCAGAAAAAGTTTAGACTCAATTTGATCATTAGGAATGATCCACGTGGCGCCCTCTATGACAAAACGTAAAATTGTAAATAAAATACTATTTCTTGTCTAAGATTATGCCTTTGTGCAAATTTTGATAGCAATTTATAAATATACGGGGAAACTATTAGCAAAAAACGAAAAACAAAAATTAACTTTAACACCCTGTATCTTTTTTCTTAGCAACATTTTATTAAGGCATATTTGGCCCAATAGCCATATTTTGGTCCAAATAACCTGTCCTTAGTCTGTGTCCCAATAGTTATGACTCACCCTGTATAATAAAAAGTTGCTAAAATAACTTTATTTTACAAGAATACTAAAATTTCTCCTTATTATAACAAGCCTCCACAATTTCATCAATTAAAAAAAAAGTGTTTTTTTTGTGAAGTTTAAAATAAATGTAAGATTTAAGGAAATACTAATCATTAATTTTATGTAAAAAAATAAACAAATTTATTTAGTAAAAAAATTCTGTCAACAGGTGAACTACACTAATTTTAAACAATATTTATTTTTGTTACGATTATTTTGAAGCACATCTTGTGCATATTTTCTTACTACATGATAAACATATAGGTAGGCTTTTACAATCATAGCATAAATAAAATGCTTAGATTAAAGAAACCAGTAAAATCTCTTTCTTTGAAGTTTAGATGGGCATAAATAACAATATTTCCGAATCTCTAAAGTTTCTTTTGGTGGAAATTTTAGCTGGTTCTTCGAGTGCAAGTATTCTTGTTATGGAGTTTCTTATATCTAAGCTAATTCTAGGATTTCAAATCGTTTCCTCATAAAAGATTCTGTCCAGCTTTTCGCTAGTGCCTTAATAAATTTGATTTGGGATGTATTTTCATTATTTTTGAAACAATTAGACATGCCAAATGCATTGACACAACTCATGTCTAATATTTGATCAAAAATAGCCATTGGCCAACGTCGAGCTCTCCTTGCTGTAAATGGTGCATTTCCCATCTACTGCATCAACGGCTCCTTTTGTTGAAGTATGAAATGATTATTTCAGGTTTGCTACTTTCAACATCCGTAGCACGACAGTGATGCATAGAGGAAATGAGGATTACAGCCTTGATTCCAACAGTCAATCAAGCCAAGTCAATCAATCAGAACCAACTTGTTTTTGTTTGTTTGCCTTAAAGGGTTTTTACCCATATATTTAGTGTCTTTTCACATGTGTACAAGCAGTGGTGATAGAATAATCATTCCAAAAACGTTCTGTGATGTAACCCGAAAGCGATATTGTAAATAAATTAAATAAATGTACCTTTTTCATCAAGTATCTTTTAATTACAACTTTTTTGTAGTTTGTTTTCTATTATTTTCATTAACATATATTTTTTCTAATTCAAAATCACTTAAACTGGAAGTAAACTTGTTAATGTGGTCCTTTTTAGGATTTTTATTGTCTTTGCTGTTCTTAGAAAGTAAAAAAGACATATATTGAGTTTTCAATCTGTACTCCGTTTCCTTTTTCGAAAGCAGCATCTTCAAATATTTAATATAGTTTATTACAACATTATTGGAGTTCTTTTATATATCTTGTTATAGGTGAATTTATTATACATTTCGCATTTGTGAAATAACTACGTACACATACGTAATGTTCCACATGGAGCAGTTGTATAATAGAACCCACAAGTCCTTTGTTCCATTCATATGATTTTCGTGATAATAATTTCAAACTACGAGCTTCAATTTTGAATGTGTTTGTAAAGGGGATGCTAAAGGACATCGTGCCCATTAACAATCTTTGACATGTAACAGGAAATAATATATTTAATAAATTTGTTGCCAGTAATCTATTCCGGATTTATATTAGTTAATATAACACCTTTCAGAAATCTTACTACTCAGCACTACACTAAAAACATACGAAATCGGATGGGATTAATTTTAAGAAATTGCAGTATTCCTAAAATATTTAAGTAGTTTGTTATTTTTTTCTGCATAGGAATACTGTAATTTCTTAAAATTGTTCACATTTTGTTTCGTATATTCGGAAAGATTTCCGCAGTTAGTACAATGAAACCTAAAACTAAGACTATTATTATTATAAAAATTAATATTACACCCACCAGGCTTTCGGATTAAACCGTGTCGATTATCACTGCGACGAGCTTTTGACATCGTTCCTTACGTCTTCTTCAGGACTTTTAGGGCCTTAGTCTCCTGAGCTCCCAGATACTACTACACCGATAACTTATCACTGCATTACTGCTACTGAAAACAGCCGACGATTCGTTTATACCATCGATGATGACGTGGTTTGGGTGAAGGTTGGCGCAAAGATTTCTGGCGGCGTAACTTTGATTGTAAGTTGAAGCGGACAATATTTTTTTATGAGAGGTCTCCATGCCAAAGATAATCGGATGCCGTCGTCCGGTTACCTTAAAAATAGGTCCTGTATAAAGATGGTGTTAACCTAGAGCTAAAATTTAATCGGAATTGCTAACAGAATTTGAATGTTGATAAATTCTAGTTTTCATTCTATGATTTGTTTGGCCTATATAACATCGGGAACAATCTGAATAAAAAATTTCATAAACTTTGTGTTGGTCATTTAGAATGTTGTTTTTAATTGATCGGACAAGAGAAAAAGAGATTTTGTTGGGGGCTAAATATTAAAATCCTCTTGAGTTAAGGGTTTTGTCGATTTTGTCAGTGACACCTTTGGTATAAAGAAGAAAAGCTTTCGTATGATGAGGGACTGAGTCTTTGGGTTAACATTGAGTGGGGATTAAGGTTTGTGGATGCTCCATTTTAGTATCTGCTTTGTTCATTTGTTATCTGTTATCGAGTCACGTGGCCTACTCAAGTCCACTTCTTTGTTGCCATAAAGTTGAAGGTGTTTACTTTCCTAAAACAGTTGATTTAAATTCGCTAGAATCATTTTTCATGGCAACAACATCACCTGTTACACCAGGAACTGCTACTACTGGACCACCATCTTCTTCCGTTAATTCTGGCATTCGAGGACGTTTCTGTCACCAAAAAGGTTATGAGGCTCCCTGCACTGGAATTTCCTCAGATACACTGGTGCTTTCGACACCTCTTATACCCCTAGTTGATCTGTATTGGATTGCTCTTGAATTATCTGGGCAACTGTTGAAGCTGCACTATCCGATTCCATTTCATCAGCGCTTAAATCAGCAGCATCCTCAGCAACAGGATCAGCTAAACTATCGTTACCATCAGAATCATAGTCACTCTCACTATCTGCTGCTGCAGCGTCAGCAGCAGGATATGATCCAACATCTCCTAGATTTCTGCATCAGTAATTTCAGTCAGTCAGAAACCCCGTTGTGCCATATCTGGAGTATGGAAAATGGGGCATAACAATAATATCGAAATTGATTCAACTCAAATCAGATAAAAAATGTGTAATAGAGGTATTTAGCTACTCACCTATAATTTTTTCTACTTCACTTAGCTTTCCACAAACAAGTACTTATTTTACTAAAAATGTGTATTCGCGCCAAATAATTTTTTCACCCTATACTACTAATTATTGTTTCCATATAGCTAACCGCCTTGGCTGCTGCAGAATTTCGCCCGTTCATGTTAATATGACTTTGATCAAAGTCCGCCTCAAGGCGGTTGTATGCATTAGAGGGTTAATAAAGAACTTCTTTTCATACAGTATTATTATAAATAGTCTTGAAACATACCCAATAATTATAAAGATACGTACAGCATGTACATACAGGATTGGGCGTTAAACCGAAAACTAAATTCTACTGCAGAAAGTGTCAATAAATCGTACCCAAACCAAGAAGAAATGTATGAGTTTTGGGAAAATCAACCTTCCAACACCAATGCTGGATGGATTAAAGATACGATGCACAACTGTCAACATTGCGTTATTACCCCCTACGCACCCTTCACTACTAAAGAAGTTTCAAATCTTATCAATGAGCTTCATAACTGAAAATCTCCTGGACCAGACGGATATCAAAACTTTTGGCTTAAGAAGTTCTGGAGTATTCATGAGTGCTTATCAGTTTTAATTAATCACACTATTTCTAATCCGCAGAAAAGACCATCTTTCCCAACCCAGGGAACAACCTATTTAGTACCAAAGGATCAAAATAATACCCATGTCATTTGATCGAATATCTCAATACCAAATTTCTTTGCGTTATAAAAAGTAATCATTTCAGGAGTTTATTTAGCATTTTTGCCAATTTCAACTTATGGATGCTTAAAAAAGTTGTCCGTAGTGATATTTCTCCGTTTTTTACAAATGGCTGAAGTAGTTTTAAAATACCGTGTAGTGGTAGTGACTGAGTTTTGTTCGTTTTGCTTTCCTAAATACGAAAATTCTTTACAAAAGTAATTGCTGTCAACGTCCACCAGGAGCCAAAATTTAATGTCAGAATTATCAGGTTTATTTGGAATGTACTAAAGAATTGAACAGCTAGATTTAGAATAAAATAGATGCTCGTCGCCGGTTAAGTTTGTACCCTTGGAAGTTTTTAATAAATTTGTTTCAAACTTCTGATGCTAACGCAAACTTATCTGTGGTACTTCGCAAGGATCGAGAGCTCTTCAAGTCAAATCGTAGGTACTTTATTATCTTCTTGCACTTATTCTTGCTCATCATCATCATCATTGGTGCTACAGCCCTATAAAAGAGCCTCGGCCATTCCAAGTCTATTACGCCACTCAGTTCTATCCATTGCCAACTGTTGCCAGTTTGCTGCGCCTATTTGTCTGCCATCCTCATCTACACCATCCCTCCATCTGAGTTTTGGTCTACCCCTACTTCTACTGCAAATCTGATTTGCTCGGGTCTTTTCGTCTTCTAGAGCTTCGTATTCTTGGGCTAAATCCTGTAATTCGGCTAAGTTTCCGAAATCCCGGCGGCGAGCATAAAGCTTATATTCTGGTAACAAATTTTTGTATATCCTTTCGAGTTCTTGGTTTTTGGAAAAAGAGCCTTCTCGTCTGATTAATGTTTGAATCTCCGTGATATATCTATCTACTGGTTCGTTCTGTCTCTGTTTTCTGTTTCGGATTTCCTCTTCTAGTTGTAGCAAATATCCCCTGGGATAGAAAGCTTTTTTAAAATCTTCGCTGAAATCTGTCCATGACTTCCAATTTTTGTTATTGTTTCTGTACCATAACAAAGCGTGGTCTCCTAATAATTCAGGTAATGCTCTTAGTAGATCTTGTTTATCGATCTCGTAGGCCAAGCTTAATTCGTCTATCCTCTCTAAGAATTCTATTGCATCCGAATGTTTCTTGTCGAAGTGTGTGTTCCACTTTCGTACTTGATTTAGCAATTCTGGTTGCCCCATTTGTTTCGTTATTGTTAATTCCTGTAATTGTCTTCAGATGCCCGAAATTTCCTGGGTCAGTGTGTCGGATTCTGTTCCCTTGGACGTTTTTTCTTTTGGAATTGTTCCTGTCGCTTCCTCACGATTTTTAAAATAGGTTCTGAGTCGTGCTCTCAATTCGTCGACGGTTCCCTTGGGATCTAAGCCGTATTTTTCGGCCTCGCTCTGCAACTCCTCTTTGCAAAGTCGGTTTATCCACGACGTACCTGTTACTGAGTCTGTGTCTTTATCTGTGGGCATGTTATTAATTTTGCTCGGGCGCCAGTTTGTGATGGGTAGCTCTTTCGGGGCGACAGACTCAGTAAAACACAGGTTTGAAATAAAAATAAATCTATTAAGTATATATATACAATAAATAAAAAACTAAAAAAGGAATTCTACGTTGTATACTTATAAAACAAAAATAAAATGAATTCTACGTTTCCGTCTGGGTCCCGCGATGAATGAATTCCCCGGCAAACGTCTATAAAAGAAAAGAAACTAATTATTACTAATGAAGAAATGAAATAGCAGACCCACGGTAATGTTCAATACACAAATACCGATGGGTTCCGCTTGGCTAAGGACAGAGTACGATCCTCAATACGGAAATCTCTCTGTCCGGCTTGGCTCTGTGCAGATCCACGGTAATGTTCAATACACAGTACCGATGGGTTCCGCTTGGTTAAGGATAGAGTATGATCCTCAATACGGAACTGTCTCTGTCCAGAATGGCTCGCAGGTTCACTACACCGGCGAGTCAGGGAGCCTAGAGCGCTAGCTACAAGACTGTCTAATTCCGCTATTCACACGCCTTAAATAGCCGTTCTGATTCCCACTTCGCCTTCACGTTGTAGGAGTGGATGCGCAAATATTGACACTCCCACGGTTCGAACTGTTAAACGATCAGAGCATCGTTACAACTTCCCACAGGTTGTGACATAAGGATTCTTCTAGGAGGGTTGTTCTGCTGTGATCTTGCCAGATGTAGTGCCCATCTTAGTCTTCCTATTTTTATAAAGGATACTACGTCTTTACCACCAAATATATGTTTATATCTGTGATATATCTCGTAGTTGTACCTTCTTCTCCAAACACCATTTTCGCAGATGCCACCAAATATTCTTCTCAAGATCCTTCGTTTAAATATAAGCAGGAGATTTTCATCTGCCTTGGAAATGGTCCATGTCTCCGACCCATATGTCAACACTAATTGTATAAGGATTTTGTATATGGTTATTTTTGTTTTTTGGCTTAAGTTTCTGCTTCTCATATGTCTACTCAGTCCAAAATAGCATTTGTTTGCTAGGATTATTCTTCGCTTGATTTCTTCCGTCATGACGTTCTCCTTGGTGATCAGGGAGCCTAAGTATGTGAATTTGTCCACCACTTCAAAGGTAGAATTATCAACCGTGAATTGTTGGCCGATGTTTCTGGCTCTATTGTTGGGGGTTGATGACATTATCTTAGTTTTATTTTCATTTACTTGCAGGCCCATATTTTTTGAGGCGTTTGACAAGGTGGTATACATTTCTTCTAACTTGCGTGTTGTGCGGGCAACTAGATCAAGATCATCTGCATATGCCAAAATTTGGGATGATTTATTAAAAATGTTTCCTCTGCTCTCTATTTGGGCATCCCTGACTGCCTTTTCCAAAGCTATGTTGAAAAGGAGACACGCCAGCGCATCTCCCTGTCGCAGCCCAACATGCGTTTCAAATTCTGGTGCCCATACATTGGATCACAAGAGATCAGTATCCAAGTTACTTATATTATAGGCATCACAAGCATAAAGCAAGGCAATAAATGCTTCTAGTTCTGGAAGATAAATGCTCCATGTTTCATTAGTTGATTATCGGCTGGTTTAATTCTCTGTGCAGATCCTTATGTGACATATCATTGAATCGTTGATAAATAATCGCCAAGACGTTAGCATATTATTCTTATAAACAAGGAGATTCTCTTAAAACATTTTGTTGATTGCAACGTCCTACTCCGCTGGAGTCAACACAAGCATACTCTATTCCTTCACTGGATATAAAAGTACCACCGAAAGTAGGTACTGGTACGCGTAGATCGGCCAACTCTTCTAGAAATTCTACCATCTGTGCCAGAACCTCGCATAATTATTTGTTGATTCGAACTATGTTCAGTGGATGTGCTTGGGACGGGTAATTCAAGCAAAGATTTATCTGACTCTGATTCACTCGACGAAGAGTCCAAACGCCACTGCATAAAATCATTATCTCGAAGGTATTCATCGTGCTATTATCATTGCCACTCTCGTCACCTGATATATTTTGAAAATTTAATAATTCTTCCAGCATTTCTACCTCAGTCAAAAATTTACTCATACTCATATTGAAATACAAAATAATTTAGAACACAACAAAACTATTTAGGTCCGCACACTAATAAAGTCGAATTTTGAATAAAACAGTTGTGAAAAATAAAGCTATCCTGCTGGAATAATAAACAACTATTTGAGTTACCAGAATTTATTTGTCGGCTCTTCTAGGTAGAAGTCATTATATCATAAAAATATATATATCATGTAAAAGCGGAATTGGCAAAATTTTTCAGTGTTATATAAAAACCAAAACTGACTAAAATTCAATAAATATCATAAACAATATGGAAAAAAATATATTTTCATTTTACAACATTCAACCGTCATATTGACGGCGTTGGTCCTTCTAGTTTTAAAATGGTAAAATCCTTATACGTGTAAACAAATCAATCAGAAATACCAACTTCCCTATTTTGAAAAAATTAAACTTCGCAGTCCAAAATTTAATTAGTTTTAAGACTTAACTAATACTACTCTATTAACAAATAATTAACAATTAACAATTAATTAACAAATAAAAACCTTACCAATTAATTTTATTATTTGTTTTGTTTCAAACTGTATGCCTTTGCAATATTTTTCTCAAAAGACACGGTTGTTAAATGGCCCTAATATACTTCAATGTCCCTAATTTCGTTCATTTAAAAAACTCTGTAACTGAACTCCTTTTGGGTGCCACCACCATCCACCCAAAAGAATTCTGTGCTCAACTCTCTCATCCATCGGGCCATTTCGATTTCTGAACCTGACAATCTTAGAGAAGAACTTGGCCATCTGCAAAAAACCCTTGTCGCCAACGGTTACTCCAAGTCCACAATTCAAAATATTACATACCGACATCTACATCCCCCTTTACACCCTAGGACGACAAATTCAGAATCTTCGGGTAATACTCCTGTGGCATTTCTTCCGTATATTCGAAGTGTCACTGATAGGATTGGCAAAATTCTTCGCAAAGAAGGTATCAGGACTACTTTTCGACCACCCAAGAAAATCTCACAATATCTACCCTCTCCTAAGGACCCATTACCGCCCCTATCTTCCTGTGGTGTCTATTCTATTCCTTGTTCATGTGGACAAGTGTATATTGGCGAAACTGGTCGTTCCGTCAAAACTCGGATTAAAGAGCATCAAAGATGCATTCGATCAGGTCTTTTCTCCCATTCTGCAGTTGCAGAACACTGCCAAGAAACCGGTCATTCCATATTGTTCGAAAAAACCTATATTATTTCTAAGAGCCCCTTCTTTTATTCCAGGAAAATCCGCGAATCTCTAGAGATCCGAAAAAATCCACATAGTATCAATCGAGAGGAAGGATACTACTTGTCTCCCATCTGGAATCTCAGTCTAGAGCCGCCGTCCAGTCTCACTACCACGATGCAGCCACATGATTGGCCAGCGCGCGCTTCTTGACGTTCGCGCCACGGAGTGTGCCGATACGTCCCGACACGACAGGTCACCGCGACTATAAATAGAGCGGTAGCGGAGTAATCGTCGGATTCACTCCCCGCCTCTCGACGCGTTAGTGTTCTGAGCTGTTGGACGTGAATCCCTGTCCTGGCATTTGGTTTTCACCTCTGGCTGCGTTAAGTAGTTGAGTTACTGTGACCAAATGCCCATCTTGGTAGTTAGTATTCGCCTCTGGTTGCGTTGAGTAACTGAGTTACCGTTGCTAACTACCCATCTTCCTGTCTTTTGTTTTCTTTTTCTTTTTTGTTCTCCTGAAGAAGCTACATACAATTGTAGCGAAACGTCGAGATGAACCCACTTTTGGGTCGCTCACAAATGACACGGTCCAAACCCGGAAGACGAATAAACTATAATTTTAAAACACTCCTTATTTCCACTGAATCTGTGAAAGTTTATCGTTTTTCCCTTATAAAAACTAACATGGCATCGAAAATTTAAAGCATAAAAATGCTCTAGAGAAAATTATGAAATTTGCGACATTTATCGGTTTTCCCGCCGACTTATATGTAAAAAATAGAATAGTTTCAAGCTAAGAAAATAAAATTCATTTAAAGCTGTCAATAATTTTTCTATATAATTTTTTTAAATATATTTTACTTTAACATATTCATTGAGTCTCATCACATTAATCCTAGATTGCGCAATGTAGCATATCTTCTACAACCTATTTAAATAATCGTTTCCCTAACTTGTGTGTGGTTAAAGCCATCGCTGCGCTTCGTATCAAATGTGATACGTCTTTACTTACGAGGAAATAAGGTTGCACATCCCGCAAGAGTTTAATAGCTCTTAAGCGCGTGTTATAGCTCTTCAGATTTTGGTTGGTTTTGAATCATTTTTATTTTGTTGTTGTTTTTTATTCGTTTTTATTACATAATTCTTTTATTTTGGCTGTATGAACTTTGTTTAGAAGGTAAGTAATATGAATATAGATCGAGCTAATTTATATTTTTACGAGTAATTTCTTCAAAATTAGCTTGTTTTACGATTGTATCAGATCTAATACATTGGGTTTTTTACAGGGTCATTATGGATGGTAAAAGAGCTTTGTCGGAGCGTGAATCAGAGGAGTTGGCAGCAAATTTTTGGAACAGTGATGACAACTTGGACAATAGCGACTCTGAAGAATATTTTTGAGATGAGACCAACTTAGATCCTGATGAAAATATTGGCATTCAAAGCTTACCAGTAGAGTTTGAAGATCTTTGAAGACCAACAAATACAACCTATTAAGGAGCCAACTATCGTCGATTTCGATGTGGAGGTTGATCCAATCACGACTCGAATCAAAAATATATTGTGGAAGAAAAAAACTATCCATTGATGAAGACTGGCGAAGACCTTTAGAGGATATACCAATCTTCCTAATGCTACAATGGATTTGTCAACACCCTACGCTTTTTTTAAAGTACTTTTTTGACAATGAGTTAATCGAACAAAATTTATCAGATGTCCAATACATACGTTATTCAAAAGGATCCGAGTAAACCTGCTGGACTGACCACCGTAGGTATAAATCAATATCTAGGAATTTGCATCTATATGTCTCTAGTTCACATGCCTAATTGTCGTATTTATTGGTTCAATTCCCTAGGCTATCCGCAAATAAAAAACTTAATGGGTGAGAAAAGATAAGAGACTATCGTCAGTGGCCTGGAGAGACAACAAGGCTGTTTGTTTATTGTCAACATATGCTAGAGAATTGCCGAAAGGAAATGTTAAAAGTTGATAAAAATCAAAAAATGTTTGATAGAAAAAGAAAGCAAAAATCAACATTAAATGCCATTGTTCAGGAATAAAACCAACATTATGGGAAGGGTGGACCTTATGGATAGCCTAACTGGGCTCTACAAAATCAAAAAAGTGATATATGAGGCAATTCTATCATCTTCTTGATATGACGCTTGTAAATTCTTGGCTTCTTTACCATCGATGTTCGAGAGAAAAGGAGGCAGAGAAATATATGAAACTTCGAATTTCGTGTTGAAGTGACATATTGCTTATGCAACGTTGTAAGTAATTGTTTACTGAACAGAGAAGGGCCATCAGATCTTGAAAACTTGGATATTTAGTTATTATAAGATATTATACTTATTAATAATCTATTAAAATTTGTTTTGTAACAATTTCCGCTATGTATCATACATGATACAACAAGATTTTTCAAAAAATTAATGTTTTTTTGGAAGCTAGATTTTTTTTACCACTTTTAGGTAAAGGTTATAACTTAAATCAATTAAAAATATTTTTTTTATTAAAATACACAAAATCGCGCGTTATAGGGTTAATCAAACGCGTTATACAACACCAAGTATTTCTGTGTGGGACATTATTTTTCAATGATATTTATTTTTATTGCCGCTTTTAATAACTCTTGTAACTCATTTTGGTGTATTTTAATATTAAACCAAAAAGAAAAAATAAATCTAGTTTTAAAAAATGCAAAAAACGACAAAGCTTCGTACATATCACAATATGAGATTATAGAATTACCTTCCAGTATAAATATTGAATATCACGTTTCACAGCCCACAAAGTTTGCATAAACCTGCGGGATTGCATAGAAATCCGTTAGAGAAGTTTAAATTGAAAATAACTTACTATCTACTCGTATTTTTTCCACCATTCGCATTTCTTTTATCTTGTGGATAAAGTTTTTTTTTTTGAATACGTTTGGAAGTTATTCGATTATGATGATTTGTCTGGGATATAGTTCAAGCTGTTGATGTAGACGAGAGTGGGATTTTAAAATACTTAAAAACTGTATTGTGATATACGTATAAACGTGAGGTGAGCATCTTTAATATAAAAAGATTTTTCTTTTCTTCCTTCTTGATTTTTGGAAATTACTTGTTTTATCTTCATACATCTATATCTTTCGTGCTTACATCATTTGTCTATCTGTTTTGGATGCCTCACCCCAATGTCCCACTGGTGATTTATCTTTAACTATTATTTCTTCTTTTATTGTGTTCATTGCAATCTTCTTTCCTTTTCCATGTATTATTATTTTCGATATTTTATGCGCGTCTAGTTCTTTCCTTGCTTTCTCTGTCTAGAAGTATCTTTCAACTATCTCACTAAGTATTTTTATGTGTCTTGCCTCCAGTAGCCTTTTGGTTTCGATATTTTTATACTAGCTTCTGTACTAAATATCATGTTAGTATTGGTCCTTCTTTGTAATGTTGTTGTCAAGAGTACGTCTTGTCAAGCTTAGTCCTCTCAACAGGTCCTAAACAGATAATTATTTGTGGATATCTGAGGTATAAAAACCTTGCTAAAATCAACAGCCAACTCCTTTGTGTTTCAGAGTTTTCTTTGAGCACTGGAAACTTTTTTTTTAGAAAAATCTAGCATCGCTAGATTTTCCATAGTCTGCTGAATAATATTTTTAGAAGTAGTTTTGTTAGTTTTCGGGATCTTCTGAGCTTCACCTTTTTTGAATTTCAAAGTCACTGAACACACGAGCATGCCAGAATCGGGGTTCTACTTACAAAGCTCTTAATATGGTTATAAAATTAATTTATGTTTGTAACGGGTAGCTATTTTAAAGCAACAGACTCAGTAAAACACAGATTGAAATAAAAATAAATCTATTAGTTTCAACGTATATACAAAATAAAGAAATAAAAATAAAATGTACTCTAGGTCCCCGTCTGAATCCCGCAAGAGTGGATTCCCCGGCAGACGTCTGTAAAAGAAAAATTTGTTATTACCAACAAAGATAATGGAATACTCGAATTCAATCGCAGTGCTCGCTTCCACTTCAATCCAGCGGAAGCGCCATATGCACTCGCAATCGAAATGGTCGGTCCACGCTAGACGGTAACGTTCAATGCACGATACCCACGGGTTCTGCTTGATTGAGGACAGAGTATAATCCTCAGTACGGAAGTCTCTCTATCCGGGTCGGCTCGCAGATTCAATACACCAGCGAGCCAGGGAGTCTAGAGCGTTAGCCGCACGACTAATTTAATTCCGCCCATCACTCGCCTTAAATAGCCGCTCCGGATCCCACCTCGTCGTGTCGTCGTGGAAATGGGTGCGCGGTTATCGACACTCCCACGGTTTGAACTGCTGTTGAATGTCCAGCGCATCGTTACATGTTCTAATATAATTAAACTAATTGACAAATAAATTCTTGGTCCTCAAAATGACAATAGTACTAGTAAACCTAAAACATTTAGAAAACCAAAAAATGTTCTAATAGGAACTAGTAACTCCAAAGCAAATGGACTAAAGGCGGCTGTAAAGAGAACTTCTTCTTCTTCACGTGCCATCTCCGCGACGGAGGTTGGCAATCATCATGGCTATTCTGATCTTAGATGCTGCTGCTCTGAATAGTTCAATTGATGTGCATCCGTACCATTCCCTCAAGTTACGCAACCATGAGATTCTTCTTTTTCCTACACTTCTCTTGCCCTGGATTTTGCCTTGTATAATCAATTGAAGTAGGTTGTATCTCTCATTACGCATAACATGCCCCAGGTATTGCAGCTTTCGTGTCTTGATGGTTTCCAATACTTTCATTCTTTTGTTGATTCTTCTCATGACTTCGTTGTTTGTTACATGCTCGGTCCATGATATCTTCAGGATTCTTCTATACACCCACATTTCAAATGCTTCCAACTTTTTAGCAGTCGACGCGTTAAGTGTCCATGCTTCTATCCCATAAAGCAGAGTCGAGAAAATATAGCACCTTGACAGCCTAACTCTCAAGTCCAATTTTAGTTCTCTTGCACAAAGTACCTTTCTCATTTTATTGAAGTTTGTACGTGCTTTCTCTATTCGAACTTTGATTTCTTTGGAGTAATCGTTTGTGTGATTAATTATTGTGCCAAGATAGTGGTAGTTTTCAACTTGTTCTAAAGCACTACCGTTAATTGTCAGGCTTTCACCATTATTTTGGGTTTTTGATATCCTCATAAATTTGGTTTTCTTGGTGTTTATTGATAATCCATATTCCTCTCCATACTCAACTATCTTGTTCATTAGCTTTTGGAGGTCTCGGAGGTTGTCTGTTATTATGATAGTATCGTCCGCGTATCTAATGTTGTTAATTGGTGTTCCATTGACCTTGATTCCTGCTGTTTCTCCCTCAAGAGCTCTTTTCATAATTTCTTCAGAGTATGCATTGAATAGTAGTGGTGACAATACACACCCCTGTCGCACTCCTCTTTTAACTTCGAACTCTTCTGATGTGTGTTCATTAATGCGTACGTGTGCCTGCTGTTTATAATATAGATTTGTTATAATTCGAAGGTCATTGTGTTGTATTTGTTTTGCTTTGAGGATGTCCATTAGCTCTTTGTGGCGGACTTTGTCGAAAGCTTTGTTGTAGTCTATGAAACAGACGTACATATCTTGGTTCACATCCAAGCATCTCTGGATTAGTACGTTGAATGCAAATAGAGCTTCACGGGTACCTACGCCATTACGGAATCCAAATTGAGTTTCTTCAATATCACATCAATGTACTCATTTTCTATTATTTTAAGGATATCAATAGGCAGTTGATCTGGCCCCAGGCTTTTTCCGTTTCTGGTGTTCTTTAGTGCATACATTATTTCTTCCTTTGTAATTTCTGCACTTGTTTCTCTGTCCTCAAAAGACAAGTCTTGTGGGTTTCCTCTTTCGTCGTCGAAGAGCTCTTCCATATACTCTTCCCATCGTTTTAGTTTTTCGTCAGTCGTTATCATAGTATTTCCATTTTTATCTAAAAGAGTTGTATTGTGGTTTCTTTTTTGCAGTCCTGCCATTTCTTTAACCTTTTTATGTATGTTGAATAGGTCGTATTTGTTCTGAAGATCCTCTATCTCTTTACATTTTTCCTCATAGTAAGTTTGTTTTGTCTCTCTTATCTTTTTTCTGATTTCGTTGTTAATGATTTTGTAATTGTGACTGTCTTTGTTCTTGGCTTGTCTTCGTTGTTCCATCATGCCGAGTATCTCGTCGGTCATCCAATTGTCTTTCTTTCGTGTTGGTTCTTTTAATATCTCTTTGCATGGAGCGAGGAGGCAGTTTTTTAGTGTTTCCCATTGTTCGTTTATCTCGTAAGGGTTAGTATCTAATTTATCAATGTTTTCGTATATTTTCTGTTGAAGTTTGATTTTTATATCAACTTCTTTCAGTTTTCTAACATCTAATTTTGGAGTTCTTTGTGGTTTTCTTATACGTTTAAGCTTAAGCGTGACATTAGCGATTAGTGGGTTATGGTCTGATGCGACATCTGCTCCTGGATATGTTTTAACTGAATTGATGGTGTTACGATATCTCTCTTTAATCATTATATAGTCGATTTGGTTTCTTACAACTTTTTCCGATTTATCTGCTGGTGATCGCCATGTATATAACCGTCTCATTGGTAATTTAAAGAACGTGTTTGTGATTATTAGACTTTGTTCTTGGCAGAATTGTATTAGACGATCGCCTCTATCGTTACGTTCCCCTAGTCCTTGGTCTCCCATTACTGTTCCAGCTCTTCCTTTGCCGACTTTTGCATTAAAATCGCCCATAACTACCGTGATTTCCCTGTTCTTTGTCATTTTCAGTGCATCTTCAACTTGTTGGTAGAATATTTCTACTTCATCTTCTGTTGCATCCGTCGTTGGCGCATATACCTGGATCAGATTTAGTTTTGTGTGTGATGTCCTTATTTGTAGTAGCATCACTCTTTCTGAGATTGGGACAAAGCCCTCTATTGACTTGTTGACCTCTGTATCGACAATAATTGCTACTCCACGTCTGTGTTGTTTATCAGTGTTTCCCGAATAATATAAGGT
Organism: Diabrotica undecimpunctata; assembly: GCF_040954645.1. Lineage (NCBI taxonomy): Eukaryota > Metazoa > Arthropoda > Insecta > Coleoptera > Chrysomelidae > Diabrotica > Diabrotica undecimpunctata. The sequence continues at coordinate 60,340,952 of NC_092812.1, forward strand.
ACCGGTTTTTGTTGAAAGATATCCTGAGTTAGGCCACCATGTTTCGCTTACTCCTAATATATTTATATTCAGTCTTCCCATTTCCTGAAGGATGTTATGCATTTTACCAGGTTGATACATGCTTTTGACGTTCCACGTACCTATTTTTGTTTTTGATAATTTTAGTTTGTCTTGTTTCGAAGTTTGACAAGGGTTTCGCCGGTTAACGACCTGGGAGTCCTTGTCTGTTCCTCCCCTGCCGGATCTTGGGCTCCGATTCCCATGATCAGTTTCTTTTTTTCCTTTAGTACTCATTGCCATGATAATTGTACTAGAGATATCCAATTGGATCTTTAATGCAGTGGTTTCTCCTTGCCTTCTGCATCCTTATGCCGTTGACCATTTACTTGATTCATTCGCCTTTGGTGCCAATTTCTTAGCACTAGGACAAAAGAGTGCCCTTCCACTTACCAACTCATCCGCCCGAAGCCGTTGGCCAGTAAGTGTGGGATTGCTTATACCGGCAATCGCTCGGTGGAATTTTTGCCATATCTGGCTACCCTCACTTAGTTTAGCCTGCAGACCAATGCAGTTGCCCGGGGTGTGGCACGTGGAGCCATAAGTGAGAGTTAGCTGTCTTATGAGGACCAGTTATCAAGAACCATCTCCCGTCTATGACGCTCGATGTGGTCGTTCCGATAAAAGGTGCTACCTCTATAACACAACTCTACTTTCCTAAAGAGAACTACGAAGTACTATTATACAGAAAACTGGTCTCCAGATAGATCTTTGGAAGGACTAACAAATCATCTTTTGATGATGAAAATCCAAGATTATTGATGAAAATATTGAGGTTAACCAATTAAACTCGAGATATCCAAGAAGTTATGTTTCATTTAAAATTGCAGTTCCTGAGGCATCGTCTCAAAGACTTTTAAATTGTGAACTATGGCCTGAGGGTATATAAACTCCTGGACAAAATTAACGCACCACTTATATTTTTCTCAATAATCTTTATTGACAATTTACTGTACGACAAGTTGCCTATGGACCTTGTTTGACAGTGACAGTTGTTATGTAAGCTAATAATAGTCTTGTTTTAACAATAATTTGTATTAAACTTCGTTTTAGACTAAAAGTGAGTTAAACTTTTCATAAAAAGTGCCGATTAAAGCAAAGTAATTGTGAGAAACAAGCTTTTTATTGTGATATTTTTCATCACATGCATGTTTGGAAGTTCATTTGCATAAAATTCAAATAAAAAAAATGAACCGCCAAAGAAATTTGTCAATGGAGAAAGCAGTGCGAGTATCGACTCTCCTAGATGAAGGATATTTAATACGATACGTTGCAGGTTTGTTAGGAAGACACCATTCCAGCATCAAGGATATGGATACAAGGTTGAACTGATCGCACCATATTGAAGGATTGTGTAAGAAGCTCGCCTCACAGATTTTTGCCATGCGCAGATTGGCTACTTCTGTGAGTCGAGATATTCTTCGGTCAGTTTATTTTGGAATGGTTCATAGCATCCTGACATATTGCATAATTCTTTGGGGAAACTCGTCCTATGCATATAAAATTTTCACTTTTCAAAAAGCAGCAATCCGAATTATTGACTCACCAGAATATCGCGCCAGCTGCAAACCCCTGTTTAAAAAGGGTAGCATTCTTCCTTTACCTTCAATATATATATATATATATATATATATATATATATATATATATATATATATATATATTGATTTATAGTATCAGCAATCGGTCAGCAATGATTATATGTAAACAAAATGAATATTTTAATACTTACAACTATAAGAATGAAAATTTAAATTTTTTTGACATATCTAAATAAATGACATATTTGTTTGATTTTATTAAGGAGTTATGGTAACCGCAATATGTTATAGAGTGAATTCCCGTTGTACAATTTTCAGCGAGTAGGTTAAAATAAACAATTATTACTATGACAGTATTATTCATTTTATAAAGTGGAAAGATGGAATTAATAGAATTGAGAAAGAATCAGGAACACGATAAATTGAGACGTAAAATTAAATCTTAACTGCCTTTTCTCCTTTTCCTTTCCGTCTCAAAAATAATTTGTATGTCATTTGGAGTTTCTAATTCGTCAAGAATGGAAATAAAATGCCTCGGCATCAAAGATGATTGAAAAGCACATCTCAAATAACTAAATGAAAGAAAGAAATATTAACACATAACGGAAAACACAAACGAACGTATATAAATGGCGCACTATAGTTAATACAAAAGTTAAAGTAAATAAGAAAACGCCTTAAAGTAAAGTTCGATAAGTTCTTTTCCTGGCACTTATGATATCCTGTTCGTTTGCGTTGAATCACTCTGTATAGAGAGTGTTATATAAGTAACCTTTCTATTTTTACAAAACATATAAATGTAACTTTTAAAGTAGGTATATAATGCTCATCCGAGTGTAATCGACGACATTACCAATAAAAATTTAAGGTCGGACACCCTGCAACCCTTCGACGACGTCTGTGCGTAGTCAAAGTTTTCATCGTTTCTCTAACAAAAGAGATGAAATACTTTGGATGTTTTCGAGAGTGAAAAGGGTTTCAAGGTTGTTACTCACGGTAAAGAATGCGTAGACATCAAAAGAAATTAATAATACAGGTGACACGAGTCAAAGATACTTTTGCTTTCCGATGCTTGTTTTAGACGACGAACAATCTACTGAAATTCCTTAGTATGGTTGAATATTTTACAAAAGATGTCTACTTGTTATCAAATATACGTAGGCTAGGTTAAATATATATTATAGTTTATTTATTTACGAGAGTAAAGCTAAAAAAAGATTAAAAAATAGTAGGGGTACAAAGTGGGTTATATTTTTGCAGCCATATGCAGGTGCCGTGTACATTTTATGAAACTGTATACTGTTAAAAACTATATTAAATACAATAGGTAAATAAGTTCTTTTTGTAGTGTTAAAAATGGAGAGTCCTTCGAATTTACTCCAGCTAAACACGTCATGTCACGTCAATAAACGAAATAATTGTGCTTAAAATACTTAAAGCACTTTAACCCTTTAACGCTTAGTGGCCACATTTGTAGCCACTAAAAAATGCTCTGAATGCACATATTTTTTTATTATAATAATAACGTTATTTCAATATAGAATGGAGCTGCGTACACAAATAAGGCTATTTTGTACTGAAAATATGTTTTTATTTTTTGATAATATAGATAGATAGATAGATAGATAGTTTATTTGACTGTAAGTTACAACAAGGTTTACAGCAAGTTAAAACTAAAATTATAAATATAAATTTTAAATAATTACAAAGTATAATATAAATCACTATAAAGTCATTACAAAAAAATGAAAACAATACACTTAAAATATTTAAAACATTAAAATACATATAAAACGTACAATATGGACATCATAATATAATTAAAATAATATTAAATTTGGTTATGTTGCAGCTTGGGCATTCACAGATACACTCTGGTAATATTCACCTAATGTATAAGGACACATGGTCACTAGGTACTCTTTGACTTGGTTTTTAAAAGCTGTAGTTGAATGAATGTTTTTAAATTTTTGAGGAAGTTGATTATACAGTAGTAAACCAGAGACAGTAGATGACTTCCTACTTATTTCTAAATGTCGATAGGGTACTACAAACTGTCTCTTATTTCTTGTGTTGTGTGAGTGAATATCACTGTTACATAAAAAAGTTCTTTTATTTCTATGAATTAGTATCAATAATTCCAAAATGTAAATTCCATACACTGTTAATATATTTAAATCTCTAAATAGGTTTTTACAAGACCAACCATACGGAACACCTGCAATACATCTGACAATACGCTTTTGGGCCTTAAAAACGTCCTTTATACTAGAAGAGCCACCCCAGACAGTTATACCGTAACTCATTGTCGATTGTACCTCAGCAAAATAAAAAAGACGAAGGTGTTGCAGACTAAGTATTCTACCCAAATTTCTCAATTGATAACATTTAGAATTTAGTTTTTTACATACATTCCAACAATGAGTCTTAAAAGATAAATGACAAAATAGGGTGGCTAATAATTTAGCCACGTAACATTCCTGACCACGACCAATGCTTGTGAATAGTGGCTAAAAATGTGGACACAAATAAAAGTACACACAAATAAGTTATGTTGTTTTTATTAAAAAAAAAAAAACATTAATTTTGAACTAAATTAGCACGCTACAATTTGAATAAAAAATATATTCTAATTAAAGTAAAATTTCAAAACAGAAGAAATACTATTAGGTATTAATAACACTTTTAATTTTTCTAAAAAAATTTAATTTTTATGAAAACTCAAAATATTCCTAAATATTAAATGAGACATGGGTTTTTGAGTTAGTGATAATAGTGATATTGTCATCTTGTATAAAATAAAAGAATAAACTATTGCACTATCCACCAAATAAAAAAATATTTTCAACCTCCATTTCCTGGATTTCCATGAAATAGAATAACACGCCATTAGTTGATCAAATAAATAAAATAAAATAGTAATATGTAAATAAATAAAAACCATTATTCTTCGCAACAATAACCCGTTTTTTCAAAAGAAATAAATATTGGTTTGAAATACATGGTGATTCCATATAAGTTTGTTTGTGTTTATTATTGTACGCATGCACATTCCATAATGTTATTTAGTTTTTTAATAAAATAATTATTATATATTTATATAATATAAATATTGTATTAAAGAAATAAATTCTCCTTGATCTTTTTGCTTGCTGTTAATTGGGTGCATGCACCCTGCACCCAGAATTTCCATTTTTGCTTGGACGCCTCCACCCTCAACAAAATATTGCTAACTATCTGAGAATAAACTTGGAAAGAAACTGGAATGCTGTTGATTGATCGCCGCATGTATGCTCTCAGAACTCAAAAAAAATAACGCAGAACTCTCAATGCAGAACTCGGAACGCCTGTCCGCTGTCTGTGTGCGCGCAGGCTTATAATTGGAAGAGATCTAATTAACTGTATCAACCTCACCCTTTGTCTAATGATAAAATGTAATGATTTCTGGTTTGTTTTCTTCACCAGAATCTTTATCGATCGTGTCATCCTGATGCAATGTCGACAATAAAATAACTTGCTTATTTTTTTGGGAAGTAGGAAACTGACTATACGTGTTAGATTTCTTAGGCCTTTTTACTAGTAAATTTACTATTTTAATTGGGAATAAGCCACAATATTAGTTGAAGTCAAAACGCCAAATAAATTTAATTTCTAACTAATATTCACGCTTATTTCCAATTAAAATAGTAAATTTGCATAAGATGCCACAAGAAAATAACTTCAGAACAATATAAAGAAACAGTTACTTCTAATTTCAGTACAACTATGATTTAATTTTCTTTGTTTGTTGATAATTCTTCTGTAGCTAATCCGGAGTGTTGGAAATTGTACCTGTGTGGGAGTGTCCGAAATAGATCTACAGAAAGGAAAATGATTTGCCCTAAAAAAAGTAGAGGATGGATGAAGAATCGTGTAATAGGCGTAATTTTCTTGCAATTGAAACTTTATTTTCTATTAAATATTTGCATAAAGTAATTCATCGAAATCTCATACGTAACAGGTGCCGAAGGTCAACTGACTGAGGAAATTTTCGATCCGACCTGTGATCCGACTTCCAACTTCACCATTCACGCTCCCACTTCGTCGTCAGTCGGAAGTCGGACCTTCAAGTCGTCCCTCTAGATGTTTCGACTCGTACCACTAGTTGTCCAACTAATTCAACCAGCCCACTCACGGTGAATTTTCTGTTTTAGTAGTAGTTAAAGGAGTATCATCTACAGAAAAAGAACCGTAGTTTGTTTAAAAAAAGTAAAAAAACAGCTTTTCTTATTAGTACTCTTAGATATCAAGTTTTGAGGTTACAGTATTGATCGATAGGTAATAATTTATAAAGATGCTAGTCATAGTTATGATTTAAAGCACAAATAAACACATTAACTAAGTATATTAGCTTCACTGATATACTTTTTAAAACCTTCAGCCGGGCGCGCCGCAGTAATTTGCTGCGTAAACTCAATATTTCCAGGTAAATTGTTAACGAGATACGCTATGTACGTGATATTTTTAACATTCCCTTATCGGGTAATCCTTAGTCGGTACCCATCATCGTCTTGTAAAATCCAAATCCAATTAGTTAGTTATCGTACTTTATTGTGAATAGTACATCGAGGCAGACAATTGCTGCAAGGCGCCTGGTAGTGAAATTCGTGCAATTTTTTTTTTTAATAACTAATACCTTTTTCGAGAAATTGAAATTTTATTGGTAAGTAAAATTGTTAATAATATAATTATTTATCAGAATTAATAATATATATGAAACATATTAGATTATTGTAGAATTCTATATTATAACATATTTTATAATTTTAGATTACGCCATGTCTCGTAAAAATCCAAAGGAAGGTGTCTCGACCCAAAAATTCTAAATAATATGACAGATAATGAAGATGAAACAGATGAAATATTGGAAAGTGATAGTGATTTGGATGAACAACAAATTGAGGAGAACCACGACGATACATGTTCAGAGCAAGATATGTCAGATGAGGAGGAAGTGTTTTACGAAAACGTTGAAGATACATTCATTGGCAAGGATAAAACAAGTAAGTGGTATAAAACTTCTTTTGCCACATCTAAGACACAGCAACAAAATATAATGAGAGTACCACCGGGATTAAAAGGAAATTCGTCAAATAAAAACAGAAATTGATGCGTTTTTTACTATTATCAATATTGATATGGTTGATGAAATTCTAATTTTTACCAATTTATATATAAATGAACATAGAGATAAAACGCAATACTTGAGAGATAGAGATTGCAGGAATGTGGACAGGAGTGAGTTATTGGCCTTTTTTGGACTCCTCTATTTGATTGGCATAAAGCACGGCCATCACACAAATGTGATGGAACTTTGGGAAAAAGATGGCACAGGGATTGATATTGTTCGAGCAGTAATGAGCTACAAACGTTTCCTATTTATTGCACGTTCATTGAGATTTGATGATAAACATACAAAGAGTGATAGATGTAAAATAGACAAGCTGTCGGCCATTAGATCGTTTTTTGACAGATTTATAAAAAATTGTCAAAACTCATACAATTTGTCAGAGTATACAACAATTGATGAAATGCTCCATCCCTTTAGAGGTAGGTGTAGCTGGATACAATATAGACCCAACAAACCTGCTAAGTACGGGATAAAAATGTGCGCGTTATGTGATGCTCAAACATTTTACACCGTCAATTTAGAGATATATTGCGGTAAACAGTCAAGTGGCCCATACGACGTATCAAATTCGGCCTTTGACGTTGTAAAGCATCTAATAGAGTCCGTAGAAATGACAGGAAGAAACATAACAACAGATAATTTTTATACTAGTATTCCGTTAGCTAGAAATTTACTCTGCTTGGGACGCATTCTCTGCAATTCCTCAAGAATTTCTTTCACATAAATCAAGAGCAGTTTAATCTAGCATATTTGGATTTCCAAAAGATTATACTTACGTGCCGCGTAAAAGTAAGTCAGTCATATTATTATCGTCTATGCACAACGAAAGTACAGTTGACATGGATACTAAGAAACCACAGTTGATTTTAGATTACAATAAAACAAAAGGAGGAGTTGATACTGTAGATAAAATATGTTCATCATACAGTGTTTCACGAATTACTAAAAGATGGCCGTGTGTTATATTCTATAATTTAATGAATATTGGAGGCATAATAATGCTTTTGTTCTACATTCCGCTGCAAATTCTGGAAAATCACTCAAAAGAAGACATTTTCTCAAAAATCTTGCAATGAACTTGATGAAAGAACACCTTTATACACGATCACAAATTAAAACACTTCCACGTGATATAACCGAGTTCTTGTCCAGGATGTTTCCGAAGCAACCAGTACCCCTTCAAGAAGACGAAAATCCTGCTAAACGTGGTAGATGCTGCAATTGTTACAGTGAAAAAATCAAGTCGTATACCTCTATGAAATGTACACAATGTAGTGCATTCACTTGTAAAAGACATTCTAAATCTAATATTGTATGTATTAATTGTAATGATCAAATAAATTAAAAGTTTTTTCTGTACAATTTATTAAAATTAGTTAAATTAATAAAGCGTTCTTATTTTTTGACAAAATAAATAACGATACAGTTGATCAATAATTAAAAGTGTCGAAAACAATAAGAAATTACATGGCAGCAAATTGCTGCGGCGCGCCTGATGATGTAATTATTTAGGGGCACCTGACCGAAGGTTAAATAAATATTTGCTTACGTTTTTATTCAGGAGACGACTTAGTTACTGTATTTCAGTACTAAAGCCTGGGCCGGAAAATTGCCAGGAGTTTTATAACATAGTATTTTTGCTGTTATAATATATACTACTACTACTAAGGATTTCCACAGTTTTCACTGTCTTCCTTCACTCAACCGTTTTCTCCAATTTTCCCTGTCATTCCAGTCTCCATCTCGCAGGGTTCTTTTCTCCATAGCCTCGTCGATTTCATCTCTGAATGACCTTCGGGGTCTTCCTCTCTTTCTTCTTCCAATCGGGCTCCATTCTGTGATTTTGTTTATCCAGCGTCCTCTGTCCGCTCTTTTGACGTGGCCGTACCAGGATAGTCTCTTCTCCTCTATATAGTCGATTATGTCTGATTGCACTCCCATTCTCCGCTTAATCTCTGCGTTTTCAATTCTGTCTCTTTTTGTAAGTCTACAGCTTCTCCTCAGGAACTCCATTTCTACTGCTCTTATTCTACCTCTATTTCTCTTGTTTATTGTCCAGTTTTCGGACCCATATATCAGGATACTTCTTGTCAGGGTGTTATATATTCTCTTTTTTGTCTTTATCGTAATGTTCTTATCCCACAACACTGAGTTTAGTTGTCTTATACAGTTTCTTGTTTGTCTCAGTCTGTTGTTTATATCTTCTTCTGTTGTTCCCTGGTTCGATATTATGGTTCCTAAATACTTGAATTTATCTGTTCCATTTATTTGTCTTCCCTCGTCTATCTCTAGGTTTCTCATATCCTTGTTTTCTGTTGTTAGGTATTCGGTTTTCTCTAAGTTTATTTCCATTCCGTTGTTTTTATATTCTTCTTCTAGTTTTCTGAGCATAAAGCTGAGATCTTCTTCATCTTGTGCGATGACTACTTGATCGTCGGCAAAACTTAAGGTGTATAGGTATTCGTCTCTTACTGGTATGCCCATTCCTTCGCACTTTCTCCTCCATGGTTTGAGTGTCTTTTCCAAGAATATTTTAAACAGAGTAGGGGACGTAGCACAGCCTTGTAGAAGTCCTTTTGTCGTCTTAAATGGATTGTAGGCTTTATTTCCACATTTAATAGCTACTTTGTTTTCTTTGTATAGTGCTTTAACTGCTTTTATTAGTGTTTGTCGGATTCCGAGATCATTCATTGCTTCCCATAATTTGACTCTAGGTATTGAGTCATATGCTTTCTTTAGATCAACAAAGGCCAGATGGACCGGTCTACCTTTTGCCATTTTCTTCTCTATCAGTTGTTCTAATGTGTACGTATGATCTAGGCATGATTTTCCTACTGTGAACCCTGCTTGGTCTTCTCCAATTTTTCCTATTATTTCAGTTTCTAGTTTTTCTTTAATAATTTTCCCGTAAAGTCTACCTACCGACGATATTATACTAATTCCTCTGTAGTTTTCACATTTTTTCCTGTTTCCTTTCTTATGTATGGATGTGATGTATGCTTGTGTCCATTCCGCAGGTATTTCTTCTCCATTTAGTCCTCTTTCGAACATTCTATGTAGCATGCGGAATAACTTTTCCGTTCCGTTTTTAATTAGTTCGTTTGGTATTCCTCCGGGTCCTTTGGCTTTTTTGTTCTTCAATGTCTTGATTGCTCTCTTAACTTCTGCCAGGCTTATTTCTATCTGGTCGTATGCCCCATTTCCTGCATGTTCTATATTCTCTTCCTGAAATTGGGGACGGTTTTCTGTAAGTAGTTCTACGTAGTATTCTTGCCACTCGTTTTCACTAATTTTGCCGATCTGGGTTTTCTCTGTCTTATTTCGTTGAAGTGCTTTTAATATTCGCCATGATTCTGAATTTCTCGTTCCTCCGATATGTCGTTCTATCTCTGTGCATGCTTGTTCCCATCGTTCGTTCTTTTCATTTGTTACTCTTTTCTTTACCTCTCTGTTTTTCGCTCTATATAGGTCTAAGTCTTCCTGTTTTTTGGTGTTTAGGTATTTTATGTGTAGTTTTTTCTTTTCTTTTATGCATTTCAATGTGTCTTCCCTTAATTTGATATTCTGATGGGTGTTCCTTTGGTCGTCTTCTCCAAGAGCTTCTAAAGCCGCTGAAATCAGGCAGGTTTTTATGTGTTCATGCATTTCATCTAACGTGTCATATCTGAATTCTTCTAGTTTTTGGTCTAGTCTTCTTTTGTATAAATCTTTTATTGATTCTTCCTGCAATAGATGTAATTTGAGCCTCTTTTCGTTTATTGTGTATATATAATATATACCTGCTGGTTATATTCCATAATACTAAACTATACACAGCTGGGACAAACTTTGACAAAAAGGGCGGCGTTCACTGGTCTGTATGGATTAAAAACGAAACCGTACAAAAATACTTGAAATCCCTCGGAAAGCTTTATGTGGTTTTGTGCGTTGGGTAAAATTTGTGCGGATCGGTTGCACAAAGAAAATTAGCTTAAACCGCCGAATCGAAAGGCTTCTACCATTAGCCGAAAACACTCTTTTAGTATAGCGAAATTGTCACACTGGACACGATTCTCGTTCACTTGGAAATCTCTGAAGGATATTAACATTCTTGAAATGTTTTAGGGACCGAAATAAAATATCATTACCGTACGACACGATTCTTAGGCTTCCCGAAATGTATACCAGAGCGAATTCAGTTGTAATAATCAAATGATAACAACTAACAAAAATTCAAATTTTTCTATGACAATAACATTATTTTATAATAGCCGAGTCTTTATAGTCTAACGTTATATTATAAAAGAATAAGCCCATACTAAAAAAATGACAAATTTAGAAAATTACAAATTTTAATAGAGTAGAATATTCTGTAACATGGTTAAAATCAAACTTCAATAAGAAAAGATGATTCCAAACGCTACTGGTAATGAACGTAATATCACCTAATTCTAAATAAAACAAGTTATTTATTGAAAAAAACAATGAACGTTGAATTAATATTTATATTTGGATTGCTTATTTAAACAGTTGTATACATTAAAAATGGGCAAATTGGAAATATTTTCTGTAATATTTTTCAAGCCGATAGAAATAAAGCATATTACAGTGGCGCACCCAGAATTTGTCTGAGGGGGGGGGTTTGAAATTTTTTTGTGCTACCTCCATTTTGAGTCCCTAAAATTTGGGTTTTAGTTTAGTTTAAAGAAGCCAAAGATTCAGGTATCTATTATCCTGCTTAACAACTAAAACCACCCTCTCTTACTTATGCGCAGTTGACTGTCGCACGTACCGTACTCCGATAGTGGGGTGGCCGCTGTAAGGCTGACAACATTGTTAGAACACTCCTTTCTCTTATCTAGATCTTATCTATTGTTCTGAAGCTTTTTTTTTGGCATTTTAAAGTAATTACTATTTTAATGGGAATAAGCCACAATTCAAGTTTATTGACGTTTGACATTAATCCATATTGTAAATACAATACATTTCAGAGACGGCTATCACTGTATTCCCGTTCTCCTCCGTAAATCTTCCCGGTCCAATGCATGCTCCTCCTTGAAACCTTTCGATTCCATCGCTCTTCTAATTCCTTCATTTCATGAGCGTCGAGGTCTACCTCTTTTTCTTCTTCCAGAGGGATTCCATTTGTGAAGTTTTTGGGGCTGACATTATAACCTTCTGAGTCTGAATAAATCGTATTTTTTTCTTTAAACAGAACGGTTGATTTATTGCTAATTCATTCTAAAAATTGATGATTCAAATATCCTTACACGGAAATTTTGCTACTTTATCAGTAATTTATTTTGTCGCCAATTTAAGTTGTTAAAAATATTGGTTACTGTAATTTTAAGGTTACTTGCTTACTTTCCTTATCCGGACCACAACAGCTTTAAATTTTGTATTTCCAATGGTTGGCCACATAGATGGCCCTGTCATTCGCTAAAAATAGGTCTTGTTCTGTGCAGGTCCCTCTCATATCTGCATGATAGTAGATGGTGACCACATATTCTGAACCGCAACACAGTCGCAGGTATCGTCCTCCTGGTATCCCCATTTCTTCAGGTTACTAGCACAACGTGAAACGCCAATTCTTAGTCTGTTTAGCGCTTTCCATATATGGGATTCGGCAAATTGTGTCCTGCGGCCATTTACTCTGAGGGGGGAAAATGTGTTGTAGCTGACGCTTGCCATAGGTATATTCGGCGCACCTTTGGCTCTTTGGGAAGGGATTGTAATTTTTTCAGAAAACTTTTTCGAAATCATAGTCTACTTGGCTGAACTTGGTGGTCATACAAGGTGTGTCTTCGATCCGTCCCCTGCTTCTTTCCTTCTATCTCTGACATGACCTGTTTTCTGATAGCAGGTGTAGCGATTCCAGCTATAGGATCTTCGATAGGTGTCGGTTTCAGGTAACCAGATGGTATACGATTCGTTTTATTTAATCGACGTTTTCAGCGTGAGCTTTCCCACACTGGTGCTTCAAACTCGGCGACAGAAAAACATAATTCTAAGGCAGAAGTACGGATAAGATTTAGTTTGCGGATGATATTATTTCTGGCGCTTACTTTTTTCTTGACATCTTGACAGTGATATCGACAAGACAGAGTCTATCCAGACGTACGCCGAGGTATTTTGGCGTCTCATTGTGTTGCAGCATCTGACCACGACATTCCATCTCCAGTGTCCTTCGGGCATGCTTGTTTCTAAGGTGGAAAGCACACACCTGTGTTTTTGTAGGATTGGGTTTCAGATGGTTTTCGTCATAGTATAGTGCTAAGTCTTCTAGGTCATCTGTCAGTTTTACTTCGACTTCATTGAAGGTACTTCCCTGAGCTGACACAGCTGTATCATCCGCGTAAATAAACTGTCTTGCTTGTTGGTTTTCTGGTTGACCGTTGGTGTAAATGTTGTCCATTTACAGCGACAACTCCCTTACATGGGAGTCCATTTTTTGATCACTTCACCGACTGTTCTTGGACTGGAGCGTTTACGTAGAAGCGTCTATTCCAAAGAAGACTTTTTATTTTCAGGTAAAATTAATTAAGAACAATAATTTAAAGTTTTATGTTATTTTATATTGACTTGGTTCACATGCAAGAAGTTTATTAGTTTTAAAAATTTAATTTTTAATTCTTTTGAAAGTTTACTGATCCGAAAATTAAAAAAAAATCTAGAGTAGGCAAACAAGCTAAAAAAAAGCATTTTTACTCATCTTTTTTAAATTAAATTAATTTTTTTTTTAAAGCAAATTGTTTGCCAAATTTATTTCTGGCACTAATTAAAATCTATAAAAATAAATGTAATTCATTTAGCATAGTACTGTAATATATTCCTTTATTTATTATATAATGGAAATACATTCAAAGCACATACGAAGAAAGTTTCTGAATCAATATTTAAGAGTTAGAATTTTTCCCTTTTATTATAAAAAATTATTCGGGAAATATTACTTCGTTAATGGCCATCGATGAAATATTTGTCTATATTTATATTATAATTAAATGAATATTGTGTACATATAAACTAAAAGATCAGTAACGAAGAGCAATTGCGAAGAGTGCCTCCAGAAATGGAAAGAGGACACTTAACTGAAATAATATGCTAATAGGTTCCGAACTTTGATCATTGGCTACAATTTGATGCTGATTACGTCAAATTTATTCTGTATTATGCAAATGATAATCTGCGCCCATTTAGGTCGGAATGTGCTGCTTATGAAGGTAATTTTATTTTATTCCTTAATTCTATGGCACTAGTTTATGAAGTAAAAATATATGACGAGGTTGACAACTCTGTCTTTATTATAGGTGTAATAATCGCGAAACTTTCTTAAAATAATCTACTTGCTTCAATAATGTCAAGAATTAAATTATTATGACACAAATTGGATTTTTACCTTGTTGAATAACATACATACTATATAATATATTACAAAATTTATATTTTTCTTTATTTTGGTACCTTTTTTTATACATCGTATGTCTGCTATTATTATTATTATACAATATTTTGTACATGCTCTTTTTATGTTTTTTTTTGTTCAATTTTCTTTTATATTTTCTGTAACATTTATTTTGTATATAACTAAAAACAAAACCAATAATCATTTATTTATTATTTTATTTTTGATATGACATTTTACAAAATTGACAGTGACGACAATCTATTCTGCCGCGTTTTCATGTAACTCTTTGTGCAGGCTTCTAATAAGTAGGTAAGTGCATATACATCTCCCTCCTCAACAGAGATTTAGTCCATCAGGAGTTTGAATATTTTTACTGCTTCTTCTCAGTGGTTTGGATCAACTGTTGTAGATCAATTTTCAAAGTGGCCTAGTTCATCTGTTTCTATGATTTCTAGAGGTACCGTTAACTTTGTCTCAGTTTGAGAAAGTTCTTCCTTGGAAATGGATAAAGCAAATTTCCTTTTCTTTTGTATATACTTTCCAAACCTTCATGCAGTGTTTTAAACCCATCTGGTCGAAGAAACATTACTGCACGTATCAGTGTCGGGACGTCAGCATTCCACAGCTATCCTAAATTTTCTTTGGTTTTAAACAAATATTTTTTTTTAACAAAAAAGCTTTTTGAATGACAAAAAGCTCATCAAGCTTTACTTCGGTAAGTGGCTTAAATGATTTCGAGAATAATCATTCTGAATATTTATAATTTTTTTTAATAGTTAAATATTATAGACATCACAAACTCTTTGCCCTTTTGATTTGTATCACTTAAAATTATGTCACAAATATCTATACTTATAGTTGACCTGAAAAACAGTTTCATCCTCAAATGTTCAATGAACACTTAAAAAGAGCTTATCTTCAGTATATTTCTTAAATTAGTACTCTAAATACTGTAGCGATAGAGAGTAGTACCCCCTGTATATTGATTTCTTGTTATATTTGACTTTTCGACATTAAAAGCATATGTCTGTGAAATATAAATTTAGATTCTTGACTTAAAAGTTCAGCAAATGTCAATTTTTTATTAAAAAATAAGTAATAAATAAATATTTTTTTTTCAATCACTTTACAATAATAATTATAACATCAAGAATGGTATCATACAATATTAGAAACAAAGATAATTAATTGTATGACATAGTGTAATATTACATAACCGTTTTCTTAGCTATTTAGGCTGATTTAATGTATACTACAACAAACGATGGAGAATGTTTGAGGCACATAAAATGAATGAGGACGCGTTGCTCAGATTTGGCAGAGATGTGGGCTAGGGTGGAGCTCAAATTTATTTTTTCGAATTTCATTTTCGGGGGTACGGAATTTATGCTCATACCATTATCGAAATAAAAACTAGACGATATTTGTTGGTAGTTTTAGTCTGAAAACTGTACCATTGTGAATGAAATTATCCAATTTTTTAAAAACAAAATTTTTCATTATCATCTACGCGTGGTATAGCTGCTCTGCTAAGATACCAATCAAAAACCGTTGAGAAAAGTTTTGCTATTTTTATTTTGACAACTGCCACAGCGCTTTTACAATTTTGATAGTTTTGTCAGCTTCAATAAAAAAAATTTGTCACAATAGTAAAGCTTGACGATTGAGCTTCATATGTAAAAAACGGTACTAAACCCACGATTATTGAAACAGTAACGAATAGTGAGTACATACTTAGAATAGATTTCAGTAGCACCGGGGCAGTTATTCTAATTAGAATAGCAAGACATGTTAATGAAGTTTTTGATTCATACCCTAGAAACGTTCCACACCGCGCGTTTGTGAAAATCGTTATTTCGTTTTTCTTCATATAACCGAGCTCCCCCCTAATGTGAGCCCGTCAAGGGGCTCCAATTACCATCAATTATGGATAAGCAAGAAGAGAAGATAAAAGGACAAAGAAGAAAGGGAAAGGCCAATCAGAACGATATCAAGAAACAAGAATAAAAATCAAAATATTAAAAATTGAATTATAATTAAAACAAAAATATGCTCAAGAAAATTAATAATAAATACGCTGTATCCGTAAAGTATGGAACAAATTCTTTTTTAGCTAAACAGAGCATTTTAAGAAATAATCCTGAACGTCGATTTTTGATTTTAATTTACCGTATTTTAAAATAATATTCTAATATACAGGGTTAATTACTTTCGAGTAATAACGTCACCGTCATTTTTTTTTAAATGGAACACCCCCATTTTGTCTCAATTTTCGGATTACTCTAACTGAGCTAATTCCAAAAATGTATCACATGTTGATTCAAATTGGTACAGGGTGGACAAAAATACAATAGTTTTGTGTGTGTTCATAAAGTAACGCGTTAGGTAAATTAACAATATTATCAAAAATACTTATTGTCTAGCGGACAGAATATGATGAAATACATGACTTTATAAATGTTCGAACTGCAGCCCTTGCTGTATTTGACAGTAACCCAAACGTTGTACAAATTCTTGTTGAACCTTATTTATTGTGTCTCAAGAAATATTGTTTATTGCTGTCCGAATTCTCTGTTGTAATTATTGAATATTTGCTGGTTTCGTTTGATACACAACATTCTTCAGATAGCCCCACATAAAATAATCCAAAGGACTGAAATCTGGTGACCTCGCTGGCTATTCAATAGGTCTACGTCTACCAATCCACCTGTTCGGAAAAATTTCATCTAGGTACCTTCTAACATCTACAGCATAATGTGGAGGTGCACCATCCTGTTGAAACCATAAACTTTCATCAATACCTTTAGGATTACGTCTGCTGGAAAACAAATTACGTAAAGTAGGTACGAGATACCCCCTTAAAAGCTCAAGGTACGTTGCCCCGTTTAAATTACCTTCGAAAAAGTAGGGTCCGATGATTCGATTTCTTACAATTGCAGCCCATACATTTACCTTTTGCAAGTATTGTGTATGATGCTCACGCATCCAGTGGGGTTTTCTTTTGCCCAGTATTTACAATTCTGACGGTTAACCTCGCCATTTAACGTGAAAGTGGCCTCATCAAAAAAAATAATGTTTTGTACCAAGAGAGGGTCTCGGTGGCAGTTATCCATCATTGCTTCGCAAAATTGCATTCTTCTATCGGGATCATCTTTGTTTAATTCTTGCACAAGTTTGATTTTATAAGGATGCCATTTTTCAAGCTTTAATAGTTTGTGTACCGTTGTTTTGCTAACACCGATATCGCGACTAACTTTACGCACAGAAGTGTATGCATCTTTTTCAAAAATAAGTAAAACATCTAATGCTGTATCAGCATTTGCAGAGGGACGACCTGATTTCCGTGCATTTTCAACCGTACCAGTTTCTCGAAATTTCTTTTCAATCTTACTGACTGTTGAACGCGTTATAGGCCTTTCTGGATATTTACCATTAAACAAATTGCACACTTCCATCTAAGTTCGCGATCTGTCTCCATACCCAATCATCATAAGTATACTCCATTCGCTTAGCTCGGTCATATTTTGACAGATTCATTGTCGGAAACCTACAACACAACAATTTCTACTTCTCAGTATTAATAGCTCAAGTATCCTACTATTGAAGACTTCTTCCTTTAAAAAAAGAAGAATTATTTTAAATAGTGGAAGTGTATACTAAAGCCATCAAATTTTGGGTAGTATATATTTAAAAAATTTTAGTTGTTATAATTTAACATAACTATTTATTATAATGGTGCAGATAAATAAATATTGATTGTCGGTAATTCGCAAAGTTCTATTGTATTTACTATTTAGTTTGTGTACTATTAATATTGGCTATAAGTACGTGTGCTTGGTTGTATAGTAATTTCCAGCCACTTTTAGTCTGTCAAACAGTAACTAACTTCGCAAAAAAATAATTACTAAATTCACTAGACAGTTCGGACTGGGAATAGCGAACTGAGTATATTTCAATTCTTTGCTTTACACTTAACTCCATTTCTACTTCAAATTAAATCTAAGCAATAATTAAAACATTCACAAATACCAAAAATATTTTAGTACTAAACTGCCACTGAACATCAATAAATTACTAAACAAATAATGACATTTAACAAAAACATAGCCTACTATGTTTCTTTTAAATTGATAAGAAATAATTTCTTTCATATTTTGTCCGCTAGAAAATAAGTATTTTTGATATTGTTAATTTAACTAAGGCGTTACTTTATGAGCACACACAAAACTATTGTATTTTTGTCCACCCTGTACCAATTTGACATGTGAAACATTTTTGGAATCAGCTCAGCTAAAGTAATCCGAAAATTGAGACAAAATGCGGGTGTTGTATTTAAAAAAAATGACGGTGACATCATTACTCGAAAGTAATTCACCCTGTATATTAGAATATTATTTTAAAATACGGTAAATTAAAATCAAAAACCGACGTGTTTTAGGATTATTTCCTAAAATGGTCTGTTTAGTTAAAAAAGAATTTGTTCCATACTTTACGTTACTTAAAGTAACGCGTTAGTTAAATTAACAATATCAAAAATACTTGTTGTTTTTTAATGTCATTTATATTAAATAAGTAAATTTAAACCATACACAAATTTTAAGAACACAGTACAGAAATTGCTAAACTAATATATTTATGATTAATATAATGTACAATTATAAAAATGCAAATTACTGAAATAAAAAATACATAGTAAATTATCTCAGAAACAAAACAATTGGTTTAATAGAAAATATATTTTTACAAATTGTGAATCTAATTCTGCAAAATGTTATCTATTACATAATTCACAATTAGGTTCTCTGAATTTCACGTTGAGATTGAGTGAAATTGTCTTCTTTTTTCCCTTTTTATGTCCTTTATTAAATGGTCTTCCTGTTGATCTATATTATGATTTACAGGAAATAATACTTCATTTTCTATGATAATGTTATGAAATGCTGCTGTTGTTACTATTAAATTTATAGTCACTTTCAAGTTTAATCTCATTCGATTTTTAAAAAATGGAAACCATCGTTTCCATACCCTGTATTGGCTTCCCACAATATTCTTAGTTCGTACGTGGGATTCATTATAAAGATTCTCTGCTTCGGTCATCTTGTCTATCCGTGTCATTAAATATGATTTCAAACTATATCCACACTGACCAGCTATAAAAAATAGTACAAACCTAACAAAAACCCCAGCTTCAGATCAAAGTTCTTTGGATCGTTAAAAATGTAGCAACTTGTCTAATTTTCTTACTAAATCGCGACTGCCCCTGTTTTAGAATTTATTGCTCCGTGTAAAAATAATCCTAATTTAGACTTTAGTATTTGTCTATCTTTATTATTTGTATTTATTGTTACCAATATTATAGTAAAATATTCTTGTTTACTAATTACATTGCGTATTTTTATTTTGTAAGTAATATGAAACAGTTTCAGAAGTTCCTAAAGGTTTGGAAATGTTTGATTTGCATTATACAATCATTTCTATATGACTGACTTCACTCAGACAGGTTATGATACCTGAAAGACATAACTATTGTTATACATGTCTTAGTAATTCCTCTTGTAACTAGCACTGATTAATTTTCATGAATACCTACAGAATAATATTGGTAAACAGAGATGCGAAGAAACAAACTTTATACCAAAAGCTAATACAGGATTTCCATAAATACATAATTTCCATTTACATAAATACCAGACGTTTATAAGGTGTTCTGAAATATTTTGGATGATCGGTCATTAATTTGTAAGAAAAATGTTTTGATATGTATTGTTGTTTTTGAGGTAGATAATTTTGATTATTTGTGTAATAAATGACTGATTGTCAGTGAAATTAATTGGTGACGCACCTGGTTTTCAACAATGATGATATTTCTGCATAATATTAGCAATCAAGACTAAAAAATATCTATTTGTAGTTAGAGAGCTTCTATAGTAATTAATAGAGCCCTGATTTAGAGCAATAAAAATTGAAGAAAATGGCGTCTATTTGGGCAAACATTTTTATTAAAAAAGGCAGAAATCTTAACAAACAGACAAATAACTTATTATTTATTATAAACAATAAATTAACTTGTTATTAACTTAACACAAATATATTTATACAACATAACATTAGTAACATAATAAAATAATAACTAAATAACTGTAACTTGATAATTAAACATTATAACCATTTAAAATTATATATTATATATAGCTACAACTAAATGGTTTTTGATACTTTCGGTCTTAACCCTTTACCGCATAAATTTTTGTTTTTTGTCAAAAATAAATTCTCAGATAAAAATTTTAATTCTATTTTTACGCAAAAATATTGAAAAAAAATCTAGCTACAAGGAAAACTTTATTGACAAAAAAAAATTTTTGGTGCCAAATATGAAACATCATGCTACAATGTAATATTAAAGTCAAACTATTTTGAAGCTACATTATACACTATACAGTATGAAACTGCAAATAACAGTTTCTTTCTTCATTAATACACAACGGTATTGTGCATTTTGTGCACACTATATATGTTTTCCTTGTACAGCCTGGAAATTTGCATCTTGACCTAGTGCTCTCATCCCAGTAGGGAAAATGATCAAGCCCATCTTTACGGGGAATCTGTCTGTCTTCTTGGGGTATTTCTTTAGTGGGTCCCTTTTTTCGTTTGTTTTCGTACATCTGCTGAATGCTACTACTTGACGGTCTTCCTACTCTGTTCTCTTTAATTGGTTTTCCGGCTTTGCATAGAGCATCGGCTATTGCTAGTTTGGTATCCAAAAGGAGTAAATCAAATTTCTTTGCTCTTTTGGCTAATAACCAACAGTTCACGGCTGTAATGTCAATGAAATGAAAAAATATTTGTAAATAATATTTCTTCGACCTGATTTTTATACAATAAAATCCTAACATGGAATCAAGGAGATCTACACCTCCCATGTAGTTGTTGTAGATTAGGACACTGTTAGGACAGGTATTATTTTATGTATACTTTCTTGTTTGAAAAATCTTCTTTTTTCTCCCTTTGATTAACTTCCAGCATATGTTGACATTGTAGTAACGATTTTATTATCAAACCAGGACTCTACACTGACATCCACATTGTCTACATTGGCTAGTTTCTCTACCATATGACCTTTGCCGCGCTCCTTCATTTCTTTTTCAGCTGGCATCACAACTCCAGGAACACGATGAAGTATTACTGTTCCCAAAGGTGTTTTGATCACCCCCTTTGGTCAGATATATCATAAGAGGTATGCTGGTGAACCAATTGTCCAAAAACAACTTGTAATGTTGATGTTTTGGTATCGAATCTGCTAATTTGATAACCACGTTGCTGCTCATACTAAGATTTGGTGCTCCTAGAGGTACAATATTACTCTAGGAACCAGCAAACAAATTAAAGTCATAGCTGAATCCCGAAATACCACTCAGCACAAAATATTTGAAGCCCAGTTATGTGTTTTTTTTTTGTTTTATATTGCTTTAGCTGGCTTCGCGCTTTTGTTGGTATAATCTGTTCGTTTACAGCTAGAAATTCTTCTTTCGGAACCATGAGTAGTCGTTCTTTGATTTGGCTCAGAATAGGTCTAATTTTCAATAATCTGTCATGTCCAGGCTGATCATTTTCAATCATGTCATCATTGTTATTGAAATGCAAGAAACGTTTTATTTCTTCGAATCTGTTACAGCTCATCACATAACTGTTTGGTGGCCAATATTGGCATTCCAATAGTGTCTTGTTTATGAAAGTTGAATTATCGACATGTAAATAGTAATTCCTGTATGTAGTAAGTTGTTCTATTTCATATTTTTTTATATTAGCTGATTTATCTGGACGTTGTTGCACTGAGTATAAATTTGATTGGTCTGTGATATGCTCTATAAGACTATCAGGAAAGAGAAACTTAAAAAATTAGACCGGAGCTTCTAATTATAAAATCGAAGAAGGTAAATTTTCAGAACCAGTAAATTTTGTATCATTTTCTGATCTCAGAGTTCCTTTCACCGAATTATGAGATTTCTTTCTTTTATATCGTAGTCTTTCAGACAAAGGGGTATCATCATTTGTGGAATCTGAGGATGTGGCAGAAATGACGGTTTCCTTGAGATTGCTTAGTAAATTTTCACTTTTCTCATTGTCACTATCTTGACACAATATCATCTCATTTGTGCCATCTTGATAGGAGAGATCTGATTCTTCACTATTAGTACTATTTGGAATTCTAACTGCATTCAATGCACCATAAAAGAGTTTCGGATCCATATCTGCAAAACCAATCAATGAGGCCATAACTTCATAGTGTGCCATATATAGCACAAATCCTGGTTGGGGTTTTCGAGAGACTTTCAACATTCTTAATTTTTAGTACTTACCTAAGCAGATATCTAATATCACAATACAATAATTTTCGATTGGTTGTTTTTTACATTGTTGCGTGTCCTTGTATCCTTAGAAAGGACATGGGACATATGTGTCCCATAAGTGTTGAATGGTGAGATAAATAAATCCCATAACTAGAGAAACAAACTTATATTTAAAATAAAAAGAAGTACATTACACAAAAAAACATTACTTCTTATGAATGATGTGGTAAAAAACAATTTTTGCATAGAGGCATATTGCACGCTATTATTTTGTGAACATCTAAAGCACCTTCTCCTAATAGGTCTTTGTTGTGGCAAATGGTCTCCAACGTTGATCATCTGTTTCTGTCGTTTAGATGTTTTTCCAGAACGGCCACTGATTCGTCTATTTTCATTTGATTTCGATCTTCCTAATTCAATCAGCTGTTCTGCTAGGGACACCAGATAATTCAAAAGTGAAAATTTTGTATTATCTTGTAAATAATCCAAGAATTTACAATGGCGTACAAAACTAATATATAAAAACTTTTCTCAAACATTTCGCAGATTTTCGGTCCATGTCATATGTGCTAACGTTTTGATCATCGAGATCTACTCCTCCCATAAAATTATTGTAAAAAAAATAATTGCTTCTGGCAAGTGAACTCAGCTTTTTCTCCAGTTTTCAGATTTCTGTTGATAATTCCAACAGTTGTACTGTGACAATTGGACATCAGCATCACTTCTTTCATATATTTCCATTTAGTCGCTAAAATTCCTTCGGATGATACAAAAAACTCCATATCACCCCTTAACATTTTGTTATTTTCAAATTTGACTACGTTTACCCGATTGGCCATATAGGTGCCTAAACATGGAAAATTTAGAGTGATTATTAGCTTGAACGAAGTGAAAAATCTATCAAAGCATAGAGACATATCTGGTGACCGTATGGAGTTGGCTAGAGTTTCAACAACTCGTTCTCCTAAAGTTCCAGTAGTTGGTGTGGATTCTTTTCTCGAGTAAATATTGAAATCGTATATATATCATGTGAAAGAATCACTTTGTTGCCACATTTTTATACCTCTTTTTGCTGACTTCATAGGAAGATACTGCCTCTTTATCTACTAAAGATCTAGGGCAGATATTTCTTTGAACTTCATTCAACAAGTCATTGATCAGTCGATGGACTGATGGGAATTCTCAGTCCTCGCCTTTAAAAAAGTTTGTTTCAAACAAGAAACCACTTCATCGATGTAGTATGCTTTTGATGTATTACTATTTCTTTCAGGACTAATATAGTAGGACGTTAGCAGGAATAAACAGCGATCTCTTGAAATAGCTTTTTTTGTATGGGAATTCGAAAGTGTTTCGTTTTGTGACCAGTAGTGTGAGATATATGGTATTTGATTGTAACACATAACAATAGTACAACCAATCACTGTCATCATTTCGTACATATCTGTTTTTTTTTTTCGTGTTTAATTTTATATTTCTGTTTTTTGGAAGTGCCGCTATTCTTTGGTTTGTACAGGAAGCAATATGCATAAATAAACTACCCGAAAATAATTTTAGAAAAACATCAACAGGACGAGAACCTTTATCAATATTTAATATTGTTATCCCATTTCTCTGGGTAGGAATTTCTTTTTTCGGACAAAAATTTGTATTTGGTATATTCTATTGTGCAGTCCATTAATTCATTTAAGACTCATCTTCAAATATTTCCACGTTATTCTTCGTCATAAGCAGTGATGTTTTCATCTACACGGTCAGGAGTATTCTCGACAGAATACTCATCAGAATCTGAGGCAGGTTCGTCACCAGGTACATAATCAGACTCTGAGGCAGCATAAGGTTCTTCCTCGCATTCATTTTCAGTAATATTTGAGAGGTTTTCAATTTCTGGTTGAAGCTCTTTTTGTGTAAGAAAACGTCTACGTGCCATAGTAAGTCTGCAACCAAAAAATACAAATGGGATAAATACGACCCGGTATAAACTACTACTGGCACACTAGAGTCCCGTTTAAAATCGATGAAAACAATATCGAAAATAAACAATATAGCACTAACATGTGTTAATCAGCAACTAAATTATATATAATCGGTTAAAAAAATAGAGCAGCCACTTTTTCTTTACTAAAATTGTATTATTTACGAGTTGTTGATGCACTTGTTTAGTTAACATCAAGTTATAGGTTACAGACGTGATATGTCGGTTGCATACTACTAGATAATGAATAAGGAATGTCTAAAAATACGGATGCGTTCAAATAACATGGGCTTTGGGGACAAACAGACGCTAGCTGGGACATAAATGTCCCCACAGTAATGAAAGGGTTAAAAATGTCTATTACCGCGACTGCTCTTAAAATGGAATGACGAATCGCCCATAAAAATATTTAAGATTACTTTGAAAACTTTTTATTATATTTTAAATATTTATGTAAATCAATTGTTTTCATTGTTTTCTGCATGTTATACGTTATAGTAAATCTCGAATATAAAAACGTGGCTCATATCCATTTTATTGTTCCACATTTATTAACAAAGTTCGTTATTCCAGCTACAAAACCTGTTCTGGAAACCCTTAACGCTCTTAAAACAATGAACAATAACTATTGTCAAACCTCCGGCAAACGTGCCTGCAACTTACGCCAGTATGCTATAATAATGATAGACAAATTACATAAATTATCGAGGATTAATCACTGAGTAATATTTTAGTAATGGCATGTAGAGGTGGGAAGTTATACATTAAAAGAACTGTTACCTGCATGAGTTCCTTGTTGCTTCAGAAGTCATATGTGCGAGGCATGTATTCCATCTGTTTCGCATAAAGGATTACTTTTAAAATGGTATATAGACTTTATATCTAACATTGATATTTCAATCATGTGATTCATCGGCGTTTGAATAGTGAATTTCGTTTTATCGGTAAATGAAATATTTTTTGATTTATTAGTATTTTCTGATACTTCTTCTTTGGAACACCAGGTAGTTACCAGATTACTCATTACTATAACGACCAAAGCAGAAGTTATAGGACTTTTATTTAAATATAACAACAGCAAAAGTGGCTACGGTAGTTATATTTCTTCTTCTTCATATGTCATCTCCATCAGTAGAAGTTAGTTTTTTCCATTTTTGTATTTTATCTTTGGTGCATTTAAGTGATATATGATTCAATATATTAACATATTTTGAAATGCATAGCATATGATTTGACCCTAGAATTTCCCTTTGATACATAGAAGGTTAGATATCGTATATAAATTATAGAACTATCGATAGCCCTTTAGTTTTTTTTTGTGAAGATTTTTCCCGCTACACAATTTAATTTGTACTATCATTTATTAAGTACAGTCTTTGCTTAATTTTGGATAGCTTATCAAATGGAGTATTTTTAATTTTAAGATGCGGTATTGCGGTTATATTTGCCTACCACATTGGGTATCATTTATAGGGGGTTAAAAACTGGGGATATAAATTACTGGGCTGGAGATATGGTAAGTAAGCAAACCGAAACATCTGCGAACGGCTACTCTTGGTTTGGTTGGAGAGCTGGGTCGTAAGTAAGTGTATAAAAGGGACTGGAAAGGGGCAACTTCAAAGGAAAAAAATGAACACAAGAAAGTTCCTAAACTATTTAAATTGGACGCTGTTTACAAGAATCTTCCTGCTGGATGGCAAGAAAGGCTTTTCTTTCCTAAAAAATATAAAAAGGGTTAGAATCTTTTTAAAGGAAATAATACTACACTTGGTTTAGGGAGAAACATCACATATTTATTATCACTTCACCCTAAACAGTTAAAAAAAATAAAATTAACAGAATTTAAAAACAACTTACGATAGTGCTATCGGTTTACAACAAACTCTACACGTTGGGGACACTATGGAAATTTAAATTGGTTGGGCAACATTTTGTAGCGGTTCCAACAACTAGTTGTAACCATTTAAAAAAATAGTATAAATCAAAAATACCTTTTTAAATGAAGCTTACATTGAGGTTAATCAAATACAAACAAAACAATTTAAAATTTATAGTTATATACCAAATGTCAGAAGAAGATAATGCTAACTGTCATATGTAGATACTAAATATTAAAACTTTTTGAAATAATAATTAAATTTAAATTATTTACATTAAAAAGAAGAATAAGATAAGAATAATTAATATGACAATTAACCAATCCCTAAAATTTATAATTTTATTTATTACAATTTTCCAACTTGTTAAAAGCAATTATTAATGAAAAATGTCTGTTTTTCTTCTTCTTCTTCTGGATCCTATCCGTTTCGGATGTTGGAAATCATATTGACCTTGCTCGTTGCGGCTCGAAACAGCTCCGTTGAGGTTTACTTAAACCATGTTCTTAAATTCCGCAGCCATGATATTCTCCTTCTACCGGGTCCTTGCTTACCTTTGATTTTACCTTGCAATATAGACTGCAGCAGGGAGTAACGGTGCTGATTTCTCATAACGTGTCCCAGATATTGCAATTTTATGCGTTTGATCGTAAACACAATCTCTGGTTCATTCTTCATTTTTTCTAGAACTTCCTTGTTCGTGATCCTTGCTGTCCATGATATTCTCAGCATTCTTCTATAAAGCCACATCTCAAATGCTTCAAGTTTTTTAATAGTGGTGTCTGTAAGCGTCCACTCCGCCCCGTACAACAACACAGAGAAAACATAGCATCTCAAATGTCTCATTTATGTATCTAGGGATATGTTGTGACTTTTGAAGATGGCGCTCATTTTGTTAAAGGCCATTCTTGCCTTTCCTATGAGGCACTTTATTTCCTGTACATTGCTCCACTGTTCGTTTATAATAGTTCCCAGGTAGCAATACTGTTTTACTCGCGCTATCTGCGCCCCATTAATGTATAGATGAGTCCCATTTATATTCTCCTTGCTGATAATCATTTGTTTCGTTTTGTGGGTATTAATGTTTAGTCCGTACTGTTGACTGTACTCGTTTATTCTGTCCATTAGCCTCTGAAGTCCCTCTAAACTATCTGCTATTACCATGGTGTCGTCGGTATATCTAACATTGTTTACTCTTTCACCATTTAGAAGGATGCCTATGCCTATTCCGTAAAGAGCCTCGTTAAAAATTTTCTCTGAGTACTTTGAAAAATTTAAAGAAAAAAGTACCTGATATCACTGGCTGATGTCTTTCCTTTAAAAGTTTTTGGGGTTGGCACTGGATCCAAAACACTGCAAACAAACACAAATGCGTCTCACTCAAGCTGCAGATTGGTCTAAAGTGACCAGGGAAAACAAATAGACCATTCTTTGGAAGTTGGGCACTGGATTAGGGCTTCGGATTATCTTGTTGCAATCTTCAAAAACTCGGTCAATCAAGTTCTTGCTTGAAAACCATGTGGACCTCTTAAATTGTTGTAACGTTGTTTTCAAATCTCCCACATTGGACATAATACAACACACACAACAAATCGGTGATTAATTCAACAAAAGTGTCACTTTGCCTTTGATTAAATTCACCTCTCCACAGTAGAAATTCTGCCGGCTTTTTTAAATTACATCTTTTCCTTTCAATATTTCAATTTCAACTTCTTAAACTATTAACTGCTCACTAACTTTACACTACATTCCCATGACAAAAACGAATAACGAAAAACCAATACGAATTTAGAAAAGAAAATCCGAACTCACAATAACCTGAATCGTATCGTAGTCTATTGCAGAGTGACATCATTCGCCCATCCCGGTATAAACAAAAGCATAAACGGAAATATTCCTGTTTATTTGACTCGCAAAATATTCTAAAGCGGCTTTACGCTCTAAAGAAATACAATTAAAAATTATTATATAAAAACCAGAAATGTTTATATTATCAATTCCAACGATACGAAAAGGATTGAAAAAATATTTCGTTATTTTAGCATGTACGATAGGAAATAGAAATACATTAAAAATTGTCTTCAGTGTTTTATTACATACAGCGGCTGTAGCATATTTATGTTTATTTTTCCTACTATTATTGTAGCTCATCTCATCACACACGTCACACAATATAGAAAATCAACACATTAGTTAACTGGTTACAGATATCTCAGAATAAAGAATTCCGGAAGATATTAGACATCGCTTATATGAAGCAGTGTATACGATGAGTAAAGAAGCAAAGATTTTAATAAATTTAAAGTATTATCTATGAATAAAACTAGTACACTAATATATTCATGTTCCGCAGATTAGGATCACTATTTCTACTAAGCTTGGAGAGAAATCTCTAAATGCGACGTAGAATACAGGAACTGCATATAACTAATAATAAGATTATAAGTTACAAAGCGAGTAGTGAAACTTTCCAACTCTGATTTCTCATTACATTGATCATTATAATTGAGCATCTAACTGAAATAATGCGTGATGAAACTGACGCTAGTCACCGGCTAAATTTTAGTTTAATATTGTCTCGCAGAACTAAAGCATAAATTTCAGAATAAAGGAATTAATTGCTAAATAATGGTCGACGAAAACTTTGACGGAAAACAATTGGAAACTAGTTCGGGTTGTTTCGGTGTATGATGGCTACAAATTTCACTATAAAAAAGACATGAAGATATTAAAAAAACGATGCAAGGTATGCTTGCTATCGAAAAAAATTATTGCATAAATATTCGGCTATCAAAAATGTATCAAAAAGTAAAAAACAAGAAATTTAGTAAAAAAAAAATTAAGAAAATTACGCTACGGTCGATCATGAATAAAACAATGTATTTTTTACTTAGGTTTGTATGACTACGGGACTACTTTCATACTCGGGTTTCATAGTTTAATCTTTCATTAACCCATCAAAGCCTGAATTACTTTTTTTTGTAAAACTGGTGGTTTTTTGCTAAGTTTAGTATGGAAAAATACAAATAAGCAGAAAAACGTATTAAATTTTATTTGTTTATCGAACATTATGACATTACAAACTGTGACCATATGGTTACACTAGGTCAAAATACTATAAAAATATTATAAGATTTACTCTTTATGAAATATGGCAAATATGAGTCCAATATCGCATTTCTCACACTGCGTACGTCCTACTGAGCAGCACCTTTCTCCTGCTCACCGCCTTCGGTATAATGAGATGGTTAACATAATACCATCTTCTTTGTCAATTTTTGAAACCAAATAACCTCGAGTTTGTTTGGACATAGTTGTTTTATTGACAAGTGGAACATCTTGTGGTATTCTGTTCTCTCTTATTGTTCCTGTGACACCATATCCTTTTTCTTTTAAATACACCATTAAATTGAATACAGTAAAAAGGTTATCTACATAGATTTGGTAAGGCAACTTTTGTTGTAGCAAAGTGTCCAACATCGAGACAAGGGGAGCAGCTGCCTTTCCAAATGCAAGTTGGTAAAGATTGTTGGAATTGGTACTTTTTCCTTGATAGATCTCAAAATTCACAAGGTAACTAGTCTCGGAGTTAAGGCACTATACTTTATTACCGAATCTTATCGGTTTTCCCCTAATGAATTGTTTACAATTATGGCGGCCGTAATATTTCACCATCGACTCATCATAATTCATATTTTCAGTTGGTTGATAATATTTGAGAAAAGTACGGTGTAATTTTTTGATGACTGGTCTCAATTACCACATTTTGTCATTTAAATCCATTTTGCGTATTATCAGCACAGTGCATGAAACGCATTATTTATATAAACCTGTCGCGAAGCATTGCATCCTTCACCATTTTATTGGAAATGTCTGCTCCATTGTCCCAATAGAACATTTTTCCAGGAAGGCAATTGTATTCAGACACAATCAAAATACCCAAAAAAACACTTGAGCTCGTCCAAGGCAATCTTTGGATCAGGACAATTCACAAAAAGTGCGTATTTTCTGGTTTCTTCTAAAATATGGCCTAGCATTTCGTTACCGAAAAACAACTCAAATAAATCTGTAGGGCTCATATTTTTAAATTGTGAGTAGTCTGCTTTGGGAAAGTCGGATGTTTGTACAAAATCTCCATCGATCCAAGTTCTTTTAGTATACTTTTTTCCCTTTAGTGATTTCAAAAAACTAGTATTAGGTTCTGTATGAAGTGATGAAATAAGTGGTGTTTGCTCGTCTTCTATCTCATTAAAAACACTAGTCTCTTCTGGTGCATCATCAAAATAATCCAGCTCGTCTTCTGCTAATAATTGTCTTCGGGACAGGTTATCCACAAATCCACCATTATCCTTGTCAGCCGAATCCTCATCAGTCAAAACATTTGGATCAGGTGGACTTATATATATGTCAGTTTCATCATTGTCATCGTTATAAACCATATCCAGGACTTCCTGGAGCGTCAAACCTCTCCTGTAAATAAACAAATAATTAGATCTCTTATTAACCTAGTGTGACCATTTGGTAACAGTCTGATTCAGTCTCATGTAATTTTTTTGTTAATGAGCCAGGTTGCCTGCAATATTTTTTATGTTGTAACCTACTTCCTTAACTATATCAATAATTATTTAAATTTCTGGAAAGTCTTAATTGTTTACTAATAAAACTACTTACTCAAATCTCGGTTCCATAATTTGCACATTCGTTAATACGCATGAATTCACACAACTATACTATTCTTTCGCTCAAAACTGTGGAATGTAACACTGTAACAAATTGAATACACTGACATTTAGTAACGAAAAGTTAAACTGCGGATAGATTTCTAGCGTTAACTTGAGCTACAATTAACATTAAATGATGGCGTGTTTTCGTAATCAAGTGGTTACACAAGGCTTTGATGGGTTAATAAAAGGTAGCTTAGTAGTTTCTTGTTGTACTCCTTCTAATAAATTAATGTCCCTTTGATAATGGGGTGACCAAACTGACACTGCAAATTCTAGATGAAAACAAGTCTGGAGACATTCTATAAAAAATTCTTGATTTCTAGCAAAGTTCCCTTTACTAATTACTTTTGCTGTTTGGGTAGACCAACGCAATGTTTGGTTGACCGGTATACTAAGATCATAAATTTCCTGTACCGATTTTTGAGGTACTTCGTCCAAAAAATATGGTATATATGGATTATTATGTCCACATTGAACGACAGAACAGCTAAGCGTATTTATTGGAATAGCCCATTTCATGCTTCATTATGATAGCTAGTTAACACTTTAAGTGCCAAAAGAGGCCAACACGGACTCACACATAAAAGTTATACAGGGGCCGCGTGATGTCGACGTGGACTCACGCTAGGTTGTCAGAAAATGCTGTGTAGCTCAATAGCGACTCTTCGAACTCATTTAAAATACACGGGGATATTTCGAGCCCGCCCAGATGGTCTAGAAAGCATACTTGGTCTATGCTTCTGAGATGTCCACGAGCAATCACGTGGCCCATAATATTTATAAGTAACAATTGTGTAATTATATATTTTGTGTTATATATTCATAGTAAGAACAAATTTTAGACAAAATAAGCTTTTATTTTCATAAAACAAAACGTAATAACAGTATATCAAAGTTGTATCTAAAGTACTAATTTAATTTTTTTCACGGAATTTATGACAAAAACACCAAGGTAATAGAGTTTTTTACAGCCATCATTGCTTTCTTCTGTGCTACTTACCTTCCTTCTTCTTTTACCATTTTTGCGTAATACGTTATACATCATCTTCTACCTGCACGACCAATATCGCTGAGTTTGTAACTATTTTCCATAATGACTGGTGTGACAATAAAATCTCCTAATAGGCCTCGAATTACCCCTTTCTTGAATTTGGTAATTGTCATGCCTTCATTGGCATTGCTTTAATGTTCGAATTAGGCATTTATAAGTGCCGTACCAATCAAGAGCTCCATCGAAAATTTTCTGTGCCATTTTATTCCTTCACGCAATGGCAAATTATAGCTTTTCATTTGATCTGATACATCAATGAAACTTTTATATTTATTATATTCGATGACATTCTTTGGCTTTATAATATTACTACGTGCCTTCTGCATTGCCACCATTTCGTCAGCGAATTTGGTACTAATCATCACCACATCTCGCTTGTTCCTCCACTTCTGAACAACAATACCCGAATTACTTTGTTCAGCTACATGTTTGCCTACTTTATTTTTTGGAAATGACGTTTTTGGGATTACATTTGCGGTTTGCACGTAGCGTACCAATTGACATTATTCATATAAAGATCATTTTTTGACCAGTACGAATAAAAAGATAGAAAATAACATAATCCCATCCATATAACTATACTTAGGAATCGTTTAATTTCAACGACATCAGTGTTGTGCTGTTACCTCGGGGGAACAAATAAGGGTCTAACCACCTTCTGTTATCTCCGGGTGCTCTGTAGAGGGCTTCGAATATCGCAGTCGAGAACTCCTCTACCCAAGTCCATTTACTGGGTATGGACTTGTAAATATTTATCTTCTGATGAATTGTCTTGAAAAAGACAAGATATTTCTTACATGACAAAGGTACACCAAGTCGAAATAAAGCATCAGGTCGTGGTCTTCTGAAGGCTTGTCTTGAAAAAGACAAGATATTTCTTACATGACAAAAATATAGGTCGAAATAAAACATCAGATTGTAGTTGAATAATATCTCAGCCACAGAGTATAATTGGAACAGCAGGAAGCAGCGCACCAAGAGCACTAAGCTCTCGGAGAGCCCGTGAGCGCTGTTCGAGCGATAAATAGGGATTTCCAGGTCAAGAGCCAATGGGAAAATTCGAGGCGGGGCATTCGATGACAGTGCCACGCGGTATTATGTGTGCTTTTTTTCTGATTTCTTTCCTGACACTGCAAGGCATAAGGATTTGTTTTTTCGACGAAAAAATTAAAAACAAATCAAAATCAGTTGAACAAAATATATTAGATATTTACCGTCATGGATAAAAGACCATCGTTTACAAAATATTCGTAGAATTGAAAGGGCGATTTGTTGTATAAGTTTTCGTATAATTGTTTATAAAAACCTGCAGAATTATAGTCCTTAAATGTAAATTTCTATAAATTTTCGCTGTTGACCTTTCCCCAGACAATAACTTCATTCACTGCATTGAATATTATTGGTTCTTCTAAAATTCCTGTTCGGAGACTTCAGAATGTTGGGCAATGACAGTTTCTATAGCAGCATTAACATGTTTTCCTAGAAATTTGTATATTCTTTTTCTTTACTGGTGGACGCCGATGCATCTTGTCCCAAACGGTTTGGTATTTCTGGCCACACGTTTTTTATTTTTTTTTTTTCTGTTCCGGAGTACACGATTCATTTTCACTGTCACTAGAATCAGTTGGTTGGTACTCATCCGAAAGATACGTGACGCCTCCGTCACGATACGAGATAGATAGACGCCCGTAAGAAGGAGAAAATCTTAATGCCTTTACCATTGCTCATCTATAAATTAAAAATATTTAGAATTTAGGTCGTTGCCTTTATATATCTTAGAAACAAAGAAATGTCCAATAAGTGCTCGAATTTAACTTTTATTTGTAGACTTACGATCTCCCTGTCAAGTGTAACCATCAGTTAAAGATTCAATATGCTTCTTTGGTAATTCTTTTTATTCTTTTTTAATCTAAAACATTTTAGAACTAAATAAGTAGCTTAAAAGTTACGCCACCCAATAACTCAAAAAACTGTGTGAAAGTCCAGTTTTATTATATTGGTACGTGTTGTTCATTTACTTTCATTTGAATATGACAGCCGATCCCAACTTGTATCATCCTTACTAGAAAAAACTAGTTCATCTCTCCATTCGGTTTCCTTTGGCCATTCTTCCTTATGTAAAGGGCCTCTTTGGTCTATTCCTTGTTATCCACCACTATTACTTTTTTCTTCTAATTGATCAATTTCGTCGAGATCTATTTATTCATCAATTTCGTCTTCTTCTTCAACTTGATTTCCATCTTCTAACAGACATTCAACCATCAACCTTTCGAGACGCTCTTGCTCGTATTTATAAAAGTTTGTTCACAATTCTAATAGCAAAAGTAATTTTTGTTAAGTATTGGTTTTCCTAAAATATTTAATTAAAAGTTTAATAAGTATCTTTTTAAAATAATTGTGGTACTCTTTCGCGAAGATAATTAGATGTCCCCAACAATAAAGCTTTATGTTATACAAGATAACTAATTTGCCTTTTTAGTTAACATTACTCATAGTTAAAAACACTCTTAATACAAAAGGCATATCATCAGTAACGACAATTTACACAATGAATTAAAGTTTCTAAAAGTTGCCAGGTAAACAATTTCTGAAATTTTACTTTGCGTTTGTTTTCTGCAGATGGGTATTATACAAGTAAGTTTTGATAGCATGCACAGAGCTGGCAGTTGAAATAATTAGGGCCCGAATATCAGAGTTCTCGAACTAATGCTAGTGCATAATTTAGATAAACTTTAGGTTTATGGGAGCCCAAGCAAATAAAAGGCAGTTTCGTTGAAGATTAAAGTTCCTAATATCTATGTTAAATAAATAATTGATAGAGATAGAATTATTTTTTTAATCTCCGTCTTGGAATAATTTTTTTATCTTGTGGTGGTGGATAATAAAATATGATTTAATATGCTTTTAATCTTTATATGCTTGTATTTATTACTTGATATATTTATTACTTATATTCCAGATGGTACGCAAAAAATAACCATAACCTTTTAAACAGCAAAATTTTATTAAAAAACAGATAATAATCCAAACATTGTTAAAAAAAAATTGTCACTTTAATTGACGGTTTACTACACAGTTTTTATTGCTAGATCCCAATTTCATAACCTAGAGTAGTTGGGGGCAAAAACACGTAGTTTCGTTATCTCCTGTCGTCTTCACAAATTATAAAAGTTTAGAAATTTTCCAATGTTATTACTCGAGAGCATACATATTGTTTTTCCATTTTAAGTATCGATAGTAGTTCTATCAGTTCACTAATAAACGAAAAAAAAATGTTTTAAAAAATCTTCATTTGCTTTCTCTTGTCCCTACAAATGGGGCAGTAATACGCAAGTGCGTATTTTTGCCCCCAAACTAAAATGTATAAAACCTCAAATAAAAGAGATGGTAGGCATTTATAAGAAACCAATGTTTATTGAAAAAAACCAAACGTAAAATATAAAACGTTAATCTAAAAGAGAACTGTATTTGGCGAGGTCGTCAAAGAATCCTACTGAATCTGAAAGAGCTGGTTTTTGTTGGCTTTGAAAGCTTTAAAACAATATCGACCTTTCGAAAAAAGGCATTTTCCGTTGTCTGACGAAAACGAAAAGTTGTGGGCAGTCGCTTAAAAAATACGTCTTCATAGTCATCATCATTTACTTAGCAGACTTTGACGACAAATAATCTGTATGATTTTTTTCCAAAAACCTTCACTACGACAAAATCATCAGGTAAAATATTTGGTACAACGTCAATGTCTTGCTCTTAATCGTTATCGGAAAAATGAATGTCACAAGAATCAATACTTTCTTGATAGGAGAGTGCTACTGATTCATCAGATGATGATTCGTCGAAAACTTTCCTTTTGGCAGCACGAACTTTAGCACTTTGAGATTTTATCTTCTGATTCTTTAGTAATGCTTTCATCTCCTTCTCTTTTTCTGCTTCCTTCTTTTCTTCTTGTTCTTTTAAAAGTCGCTTCTTATTAGGTGTCGATATTAGTAGGGTTGACTTCAAACTTTTCCTGATTCGTTTCCTCTTTATCTTAATTTTTGGGAACGAAATAATGTCTGAAGGTGAAATTACTGACTGTTCTGATTTTGATGACGGCTGGTGCTCTTTCATGTTAGCAACGGTTTCTTTTTCAATATTTGAAGGAACAGGTACAGAAATTCTGACTTCCGATTTTGATGAAGGCTGGGGCTCTAGCGCATGAGTAACAAGTTCTTCTTCTTGCTGAAACTGGATAAAAACATTACCTTCATCGTCTAAATCTTTACCTAAATCTTGCTTTGTTACTTACGCTGGCATTATATCTACGTCCAAAAAAATATTTTTATCTAGTGGATAGATTCCTGTAGACCGAAAGCCCTCTTTTGCTATATCTATAGTAGCAGTTTTTGCATATGCTATGGAAAAGAGACAAGCCACATGGTAAATGGAGAGGACCTGTCCTGGATGGGAACTGGTCCAGCTGTCAGCGACGCCCTCATAATAAACATAAATGGATGAAATTATCTTTTGCAAATGTTACTGCTTGAAGA
Organism: Diabrotica undecimpunctata; assembly: GCF_040954645.1. NCBI lineage: Eukaryota > Metazoa > Arthropoda > Insecta > Coleoptera > Chrysomelidae > Diabrotica > Diabrotica undecimpunctata. Next base: position 60,377,602 of record NC_092812.1, read on the forward strand.
CTTGTGTGCGACACATAATTATCTAGAATCAGGAGAACGGGGTTCTCTTCTGTTGGACTTGTATGTTTTTTAAAATGCTTCAGGTACTTGATGAACGTGGGAGTGATCATGTAACCACTGTCAGTAACAGCCATGTCGTAGGCAGTCTTCTTCTTCTTTAGATGCAAATCCACTAATGGATGTTAGCGATCACATTTTCCATTAATTCTCTATTTCTTGCAATATGTATCAGAGATTGTATGTCGTTAATCCCTGTCCATTGCCTTATGTTTCGGAGCCAGGACATTTTCTTGCGTCCCATTCCTTTCCTGCCTTCAATTTTACCCTCGATTATAAGTTGGAGGAACTGGTATTTTTCATTTCGCATGATGTGACCTAGATACGCCGTTTTACTTTTCTTGATGGTTTCGAAAAGTTGGCGTTCTTGGTTTATTCTTTTAAGGACATCTATATTTGTGATTTTCGCTGTCCATGGTATTTTTGGGATACGTCGATAGAGCCACATTTCGAAAGCTTCTAATCTGTTTATATCCCTCGTTTTGAGTGTCCAGCCCTCTACGCCATATAGCAGCACTGACCACACGTAGCACTTAGTAAACCTTAGTCTCAGTTGAAGATCGAACTCTAAACAAGTCAGTACCTTCTTGAATTTTACGAAAGCTTGTCGAGCTTGCTCAATGCGACATTTTACTTCCCTGTCCGATGCCCAGTCTTCAAAAAGCCACGATCGTAGGCAGTGGTTCAATAAAAATTTCAAAATACTGAGCTAGCTGCACTCTATTGAAGCCCATGGTTCTAGTAATACGTGTTTTTCGTGGAACTCGTAAAGATAGTCGGTTCCTTTTCATCAAAGATCTAGTGAAATCCCGACCATCCAACTGATTTGCATGTGAAAATGGATGCTTGATACGGTTTCTTACACAATAAGAGTAAATTAAAAAACGCAATGATTTCAGCGTCATTCCATAAAATCGTTTGTTGAGTTCGTTGCAATGCTGAACTATTTCGTTTTCTTGGATCTTGGTTAGAACTGCTTTAAATCTGCCTAAAGACTGGACACCATTTTCTTTTTCAACCTTTGCCGTAGTGTCGCTTCATGAAATCCCAGAACTTTTGCTGTCTGACGTATAGAAACGCCATTATTAATAAGTTCACGAGCTTCGCACAAAATAATCTCTTGTGCCCAATCCATTCCGAAATCCAAACTGGAAATCACTAATATCCATCTCCAGCTTAGCGTGTATTCTATTATGGATAATTTTTAGCTGGGTTTTTAAGGTATGTCATATTAGACTGATTGTTCGAATCAATACATTCTTTGGCATTTACTTTCTTTGGTAGACAAATAAATGTCAGCATTTCACGTGGAATGATTCCTGTGGAATAGATTGTGTTCAGTAGTTGGACTAAAAGATTTATGTTTTTTTCATTAACCAGTTTTAGCAGTTCACTTGGTATTTCATCTGGACCAGCAGCTTTATTATTTTTCATGGACTTTACTGCATGCATAACTTCTGACTTTGTTATTTCGGGTCCCTCGTCTTTACTCTGATTATCTTCATATATATTTTCCTGTCTCTGATCATGAAATAATTCCTCTATATATTCTTTCCATCTTCCTAATTTTTGTTCTGTCTCCACTAAAATGTTTCCTTGTTTGTCCATTAGTATGCTTGAGGTTTTTTGTTTTGATACCCCAGCTAATTCTTTAACTTTCTTATGGAGATTAAAGTTATCATATTTGTTTTGTAAGTCTTCTATTTCTTGGCATTTTCCAGCAAAATAAGTCTCTTTAGCTTCTCTTATTTTCCTTCTTACATAATTATGCAGCTGTTGATACTAAATTATGTTGATATTCTTTTGCCTTCTCCTGTCCTCCATCATTTCCAAGATTTCTTCTGTCATCCAATCTCCTTTCTTGCATCTGGTTGTTGTGAGTTTTCTGCGATTTGGTTCGATAATTGCATTTTTAAAGAATTGCCACTATTGTTTTATATCACCATCAATTGATTCCGGTGTGGTTTCTAGGTTTGCATGAATTTCTTGTTTCAGTTTTTCTTTGACGTCTTCTGATTCTAATTTTTGTATGTTTAGTTTATCACTTTTGTAGCTTTTTTGTATCTTTTTTGTTGGAAAGTTGGAATTTTGCTACAAGAGGATTGTGGTCCGACGCCACGTCTGCAGCTGAGTACGCTTTCACCAATTGTATTGCATTTCGGTATCTGTGGTTTATTAAAATATAGTCAGTTTGGTTTCTTACGATTTTATCGACCTTGTCAGCTGGCGATTTCCAAGTGTAAAGAAGTAGTTTAGGCAGTTTGAGGAAAGTATTCATTACCGCAAGATTATGTTCTAGGCAGAATTCTGTTCCTCTCTCTTATTTCGAACACCGAGTCTATATGGTCCTACAGTAGACTCACATCTTCCTTCTCCAACTTTAGCGTTAAAATCACCTATGACTACTGTTATATCTCTAGATGTTGCATTTTGTAGGGTTTTTTGAAGGTCATCGTAAAATTTTTCAATTTCTTCCTGTTTTATAGGCGGTTGGCGCAAACACTCTTTAATAATATCTAACTCACTAAATTCAAAAATGTAGAAAAAATCTTTGTAATACCGAGCAGCGCTTATAACGAGATATGTTGATGCGTCTTAAATGTAAATAAAAAAAAGATTATCAGCTGAAAAAAAAAAACACATTGACTAGCTCGTTTTTATTAAAAGCAGATTAGCAATAGCTTGATTTGTACTCTTTGAATTCTCGAACAGGAAAAAAAGATAAAAATAAGCAATTATTGCTCTATATATCCTATAAAAGTTGTTCCTTATTATTTCCAGTTTTGCAATTTTTAGTTAGTTATGGCATTAAAAAGAACTGTGATAAAAGATACTTCTGTTTTAATCCGATATTCCAACGTTTTTGATCGAAATTATATTTTCGCTTTGACATTGATTACGCAAAAAATAACCAGATTTATTGCTGTTTGGTACGATTTCAATCCCAACATAAATTCTCATGTAATTCAAAATCATATTAACATCGGACCTCATGCCGTTAATATTTTACATGTTTCATTTCTGCGAAGTGCCTGTATTCGAATATGTATGTTATTTCTTCTTTTCGTATTCAGCTTTAGAACGTTTCGAGGTGGGCATAAACGTCAAAGTAATATCACATCAAACAGTCGAATACTAGTCATTGATTGAGTTTCTATGAAATGCGAATTGCAAATACTGTTGATTTGCCATGAAATGGTGCATTAGCTTTATATCACTGTAACTACTAGTTGGGGCGTTATTAGGGCAAATTGCCTTGTGACGGATATAAAGGAAAAGAGCAAACCAATTACTGTTGTAGCTTAGTTTTAGTTTAAATTAATTAGTACAAAATTAGTGCATTTAACCTCTATTCGGTTTTAAAATATATTTAATAGGCTATGGCAGAAAATAATTGACACGCAATTACATTAATACACCTTAAAATTACAGTTAAACCTATTTTAAATTTGACATTTGAGTTTGCACGTCAAATTTAATAAATTCATCTATGGACCTGAAGAAAACAGATGGTATAAAGAAAAAATCTTGGAAGTAATTTATTTGATCAAAAATCTTTTTGAATTTGAAAACCATTAATAAACGAAGAAATCACTGAAAAGAAACTACCAACAATGATAATTTAATAGCAGATCACAAATAAATCAAAATTTAAAACAATATATATATATATATATATATATATATATATATATATATAAAATAAAGTTTTATTTTGGGGTTGCAGTCATTAATAGGGCAGGAAAGTGAAACTCTTTGTTCTTTATCTAGCTTTCGCAAAATGTATTTGCTTCTTCAGGATATGCTAAAATATGGTATCAGTAAATACAATGAAATTAAAATTAAATAGCATTGTATTTAATTAATTTTAATTAATAATTTAACTTAATTAATAATTAATAATTAATTTTAATTTCATTGTATTTACTGATACCATATTTTAGCATATCCTGAAGAAGCAAATAAATTTTGCGAAAGCTAGATAAAGAACAAAGAGTTTCACTTTCCTGCCCTATTAATGACTGCAACCCCAAAATAAAACTTTATTTTACATAACGTGTCAGTCAATAATACCTAACTACTATATATATATATATATATATATATATATATATATATATATATATATATATATATATATATATATATGTATATGTATATATATATAAATATATATATATATATATAAATATATATATATATATATATATATATACAGGGTGATGAATCGTCAAACAGGCTATAGGAAACCCAGTGGAAAATTCTAAATTGTTGAATTCCTACTTCCCTAATTATTTTACACCAAAAGTCAAGAAAAACTATTTGTAGAGGACTGAAATATGTATCGAAAACAAATGTTAAAATTGTTCTACGAATTAAACGTATTCCAAAATTTTGCAAAAATGTAATACATTTTTCAGACCACCCCTTAAAATCAGTCCACACGCTGTGCAAGAATGTGTATGACATGTTGCGTTTGGTCATATTGATGTTTCTGATATTTGACAATATTTGAATTGCCAAAATTTTTATTTTGTGATTTATTGTTTAAAAAACAATAAAGTTGATTAAAAATGTATTCAGTTGAGGAGAAAGTAGCAATAATGAAAATGTTTTATTCAGGCAATAGTGCGCGAATTGTCAGTTCTTTATTTAGCGTAAGATATCGCAATAAACCAATTCCAAGTCATTCAACATTTCAAAGGATTTTACAAAATTTTGAAAATACTGGGACCGTGATTTCTAATTGTACTTGTACAAACAATATTGCTGAGGTACCAAGAAATTTAGAAAATCAAAATTAAATAAATGTATTAACAGCAGTTGTAGAAAATCCTAAAATAAGTTCTCGGACCATTGCAGACCAGTTTAATATTTATAATTACACGGTCTTAAAAATTTTGAAAATGAATAATTTCCGTTTATATAAATTTCACTGTCTTCAAGAACTAAGAGAAGGAGTTGTTGAGCGACGAGCGGAATTTTGTTATGAAATTTTAGAGAGGGAGCAGACAGACAATTTAAAAAAAAACATTTTGTTTAGTGATAAATGTACATTTACATTAAATAATGAACCAAATGTTCAAAATTATAGGATTTGGTCGACAGGAAAGCCTGAGGATATTATTGAAATATCGTCGAAAAATAAATGTCTGGTTAGGAATATTTGAACACAATATTATTGGACCATTTTTCTATGAGGAAAATTTAAATTCAAAAAACTTTTTAGGCTTGCTACAAGAAGGGATTTTACCAAGACTTGCAGGGATAGCTCCAAATAAAGAAGAAATTTGGTTTCAAATGGATGGTTGCCCTGCGCACAATAACTGGGTGGTTAAGGAATTCCTTAAAAACAGCTTTAATAATTGTTTGATTGGACGTGACTGTAACATTAAGTGGCACCCGAGATCGGGAGATCTAGCTCCAAACGATTATTTTATCTGGGGGCATCTAAAATCAAAAATTAATTCTGACCAAAAATTTACAGATATAGAAGCATTAAAATTAAAAATGCGAATTATTGAAGAGTGTGCAAAAGGCCACGTGTTCTGGCTAATGTTAGACGAGAATTTTACAATCGATTGGGATACTGCTTAGTACAAAATGGCTTATTGTTTGAACATTTGTTATAGTTTTATGTGTAGAAATTATCATAAATTATATTTAGGAAGGATCACAGTAAAACTATATTGAAATTCTTTGAATTGTTGTATAACCTGAAATTGAATTGGTTTGTATTACAATATCTTACATTAAATAAATATCTGGCAGTGCTCGCACTATTGCCTGAATATAACATTATCGCGATTTTTCGTGAACTGAGTACATTTCATCAACTACATTGCTTTGTAAACAATATAACTTATTGCTTACAAAATACTATTTATTGTTAACTAGTAGTAGTACTATTTGCGAAAATTTGTTGTTTATAATTTAATCATAAAATAAAAATATTGACAATTCAAAATTCACATATTGTCAAATATCACAAACATCAATATGATTAAACCCAACATGTCATACACTTTCTTGTACCGCCTGTGGCCTGACTTTAAGGGGCGACCTGAAAAATATATTATATTTTTGCAAAATTTTGGATACGCTTAATTCGTAGAACAATTTTAACACTTGTTTTTAATGCAGATTTCACTCCTCTATAAAAAGTTTCTTATCACTTTTGATGTAAAATAATTAGGGAAGCAGGAATTCAACAATTTAGAATTTTAGAATTTCGCATTGAGTTTCCTATGGCCTGTTTGGTGATTCACCACCCGGTTTATATATACCTATATATATATATATATATATATATATATATATATATATATATATATATATATATATATATATATATATCCATCACATATTAGGATTTGATGTCGATGATTCTCATTATCAGAGCTCGGATTTAAAGGCAACAAAAACTAAAGAAAAGGCGCCTATATAGGCAAAAATTTTTATTAAAAAAGACAGGAATCTTAACATATAGGCAACATAAAGCATCTTAAAAAACAAATATTATTACACTTTTTGTTATTATTGTAGTTTTTACCTGTAGGTATGGACTTCTGAATGCGATGTTATATGCGAATAGAATGCAATACAATACTTCTGCTCCATATACTATCATTGGTCTAATTGCTACTTTATACATTTTTGTCCCTGTTTTTTTGCTCAGATTTTGTCTTTAAGTAGTCGGTAATATTTCCAGTACACCCCGTTCCCCGCTTTAATTCTGTCATATATTTCTGCACTGCTTCCATTTTTGCCGTTTAGTAATACCATCAAGTATTTACAGTAATCGAGTCTGTGGAATTTATTTCCACCTATTTTTATTTCTGTTGGTGTGTTTACATAGTCTGGTATAGTAGGTATAAAGTGCTCACCCATGAGAATGGAGTTTCATCGTTTATGTTTAGGGTCGCTGACAGCATGCGGGACGTCGGCGGCAGGGTGTTGAGAATGCCGGTCTCTGTCATAAAATCAGCTACAGCCCAATAACAATAACCACAAGCGAGCCAACCAAGAACAAGAGCTCAACTCGCTGAAGTTGGGTATACCGACAAAAGGACGCGGAAAAAAGGACGCGCGAAAAAAGGACGCGTGGAAAAAAGGACGCGTGGAAAAAAGGACGCATATTATTAATGAAATACTATAAATAGTTTATTTTAATTGACAATAGCAATTACCCCCGTTTATCCCCTATATATAATTACAGAAAATGATTCTACCTAACCTAAAATCGGTTACGGTAAAAGTAAAAAGTGAAAAATATTTATATTATGAAAAAACTTACCTTCACACTTTATCCAGGCTTAGGACTGGCAGCACAAGCTGGCGTGTTTACAAGTTTTTTTTTATTTTTTTTTTTAATTTTTTGCTTTTTTTGGAATTTTTTTGTCATTTTATTTTTTTTTTGTTTTATTTTTGATATTAATTTTTTTGTATTTTTTTTATGTTTGCAACTGAAAATTGTGAGCAATGCCTCTCAAATATTCTAAAGTTGGCCTGTCAGCATAATCGGCAACAATAGCCCTTATCCTGTTTGCTGTATCTTGATATTTTCTTTTGCGTGGAGGTACATTGCCCGAAATGTACTGCTCTATTTTCAAAACATTTAAATCATATTCTTTTTTTAGAGAATTAATAAATTTCCAAATATTCGGATGTGCACTATTGAGAAGAGAATAAAAGCTGTTGTGCCATCCTTCGACAGCATTATTAGTTCGAGGTATATCTTGGTCTGCCAAATCGTAACAATTCCATACATTTGCTGGAAAAAGGGGTTGTCTTAATTACTATAAATGAATTACTATAAATAAACTATTTATAGTAATTCATTAATAATATGCGTCCTTTTTTCCACGCGTCCTTTTTTCGCGCGTCCTTTTTTCGCGCGTCCTTTTTTCCGCGTCCTTTGGTCTCGCGTCCTGTTTTCCGCGTCCTTTTGTCGTATATTCCTGAAGTTGCTACTGAAGAAACGATCGGCTATCAAGAACAGTAGTTTTAAAGTCTCCCAATATTATTAAGACATCATTTGTGGGGATATTTCCACAGGTCTCTTCTACGATATTATAAAATGCTACTTTAACTTAAGGGTTGCTTCTTTTGCAGGGGCGTAGCATTTTATTATCGATATGTTTGCTTGTTTGTTTTCTATTCTCATATAGGATTCTAATATTACTTTTTTTCTTAGTCTTCTATTCATAATAAAGGTTGTCTCATTTTTTTCCGATGTTTCTTTTTTTTCTCAATTTTTCCTTATTTCTTTCATCGTATTTCCTGTAGAGCTAAAATTTCTAGTTCATTCTATTACTAATAAAATCAGCTGTGTTGAAAATTACTCTTTATTATTCTGTAAATTAAAATTTTTTAATTAATCGATCAATTAAAGAATGGTGTTTTTGGACATTAACTTCACTACAATAGTTCAGCCAAGGATCTGCCTCAAGACGAATATCGTCTTGTTGATTTCTGGACTCTTTAATTATTTCTTTGTTTATAATAATTATTAGGAAACAAAACAATTACGAGCCGCGAAAAGATAATAACGATTAGGAAATTATAGCACCTAATGAAAAGAAAATAGACAACGAAAAAAATCAGATAAAGGAACCAACAACATAAAGAAATAAAAAAATGGATAAAGATACTGACACCTAAAAGTTAAACATATGCAAAGAACCAGCTGACAATTTTAATTCAGAAACATTTTGACGACCACCAACATACTGTCCCCGGATAAAACCACTAAATAACTATAATCGTAAGCATCCAACATGAATATATCTACTACGTAATATAATTATGTGTTACAATGAACTATTAAAACAAATACTAAATTAAACCCGTATTGGGGATAAATAGATTTGCACAATAAAAGGATGCGTAATGTTTTTAATATGCGATACCCAAATGTACATGGTTGAATATTAAATAAACTAGGGTCCAAGCAGACGTGATTAGCAAATTTAATAGAATTTGAGAGGTAATATAGAACCAAAGATGGAACGTCAATTAAAACCAATGCGAATTGTATCAGATTTCCAGTGAACAATTATAGTATGGGGAAATTATTATACAATAAAATATATAAAGTATATTTGATATACGAAAACCTTTGCAAACAAAAATAAAACTGTAAAACTGTTTAGTAATAAATCTTATATATATATATATATATATATATATATATATATATATATATATATATATATATATATATTGTTATGATGTATTGTTTGTGAATGATGAGCAATGAGTGTTTTTTTAATAATATAGGGTTTTTATCGCGGTTCTCAAAGAATTAGTTTGTAAGTACTTTTTTAAATTATCTTTATTATATCTATTATGAAACACATATATATCTAACCTAGCCAATGTAAATTTAAAATAAACTATCTTTAAATTGAAATTCTTATGAAACTAATTAAATTCTATAGACAATGTAAAATTTAAACAAACTATCTTCAAAATTGAAATTGTTATGACACTAACTAAATTATATTAACAAAATTTTGTACCTTTCTGTCACTGAATGCCTAAATGAACTGTTTTCCACTATATAGATTATAATCACCACTCAAATGTCTTCTTCTCAGCTTCGGTTATCCTTGTTTTTGTGAAATTACTTTTTCCAATTATCAGCTTCCACCAATTTAAGATATTTTTCTTCACAGCATTTATAAACCACCAAGCAAACCAGCAAACAGCATTTATTTTTATTCTTCTTTTCAATATATCAATATCCAATCACCAAAAATATTATTTAATTTTAATATTCAATTAATACTTCTTCCATTATCATCATTTATACATAACATAATTTTCAATCTTTAATAATATTTTCTTTATACTGTTTCTTAATCTTGATTTAACTCACTATATTAAACAATTGTAACTGATTGACTGCCTCTAACTAATTTTCATACTAAAACTGGCCATCATAGTAACTGTAACTCATAACTGATTGACTAACTGAATGGACCTCTTGAATCCAAATCACCGGGTATTTATATCCTTTTTTCATGTTCCAGAACCATCTGGTAAGAAATCATGTTTGATTTGTTCTATTTCTTCTATATGGATGTTCTCGAAAAAAGTATATGTTCGATCCACAGACATAACCATTATTTCGAGAATGTTCCACCGTAAACATTCAGGGTCAAATTCTCTATTCTGGAGAATTCTTTAATTTTCTATTGATAATTTTGTTGACATTTAGGCTTTTCAGATCAGAATATACACTTAAATCAGTAACTTAACATTCTAATTTAATAAAATACACATTTTAAACCTATTATTATAACCCCACTTTATATTCGTAATCATTACTTAAACAAATAATATATATATATATATATATATATATATATATATATATATATATATATATATATATATATATATATATCGCACCCTCAGTGCAAGACTGCAGTAACTTAAAATTTTATGAAAATGAAGTAATCATGGAATTCGATTGTAAACATGCATATCTATCCCCTGTAAAACTTTAGTAACTTTCGAATTCTTAACCGGCTAAATATTACAACAACAACAGTTTAACTATTTTGCGTTTTTGTACATAAGTTCCGTGCAAAACTGTTGTAACTCTAATGTAACGGAGTTACAACAGTTTTGCACGGAACATTGCAATGGTTTCGATAACAAGCAATGAAAAGCACGAAAAAAGTGAGATATTTGTCATATTTGTTATTTTAATATGTATATCTGTGGTGTTTAATATTAATATACAGTGTGTATACGTAATCCATTAACGGTCGAGACAATAAACAAAGATTAACGAGACCAATCTATTCATGTAAGTTTTATGTCCTTTGTGTGTCATTATATTTTCCATAAAATGTTTGCGATGTCGTTTGACGATTTATTTATTAGATTGGATTAAAAACACATAAATTAAGACTAATTATTTACAGCCAAAAAGTATTTTTTTATGACAGGAAAAACAGTTATCTTAAAACTTGTGTATTAACAATATTGGCAGGTTAAAAATATCTATTCTCAGAAAACTTGTTCTATAAAAACACTTGTTAATCACTTTACTCAAGGTGCCTGATTGGCATATTTTTATTATAGTCCTTTTGTTTTGAATTTAAATAAAAATATTCAAAGTTTTACAAATAATGTTTCTACCTTGTTATGGCATTGTCATTACAAAGCGAAGGATTTGTGGCTATCAGAAACATGTGCAGAAATAAAAATATTAAATTTCCGCTAACAATAAGCGGTTTTATTAGGTATAATACCTATGTATTCTAGGTAGCTATCTGATTTCTTGGAGTCTATTAAATGTAAAGTTTATTACCATACTAAACCACGATTGCTGTTGGGGATTATTTTTTCTTTACTTACCCGATGATTTATTGGAATTTATTAAACGTATATACTAAACCCCGGGAATTACTTTCCCTTTATCTACCAGGTGATTTCTGTGAATACATTAAATGTAATGTTTAGTACACTATTCCTATCGTTGTTGGAGATTACTTTCTCTTTACCTACCCTATTAACTCATTAGAAACGAGTTCTCAGGGAAGAAGTACGAGTAGGTACATTTTAGTAGTGTAGTTTTTAATATAATCTGTTATTAGCCCTTGCCAGTGATAGATGCAGAATTAACGATTTCGAAAATGTCAAAATTTAATAGTTCCAGAACATTGAGGATTTTATCTCTGTGTGCGCAGACAAGTGAGGATAGCAACGACATGCAGAGTAAGTTGAATTTAAATTAATCGTTGTATTATAATCTATTTATCTGCTCTTGTTTTCAAATGCAATGGTGAGAATTTCTACGACTAGTGTAAACTGAACGAAATAGGGACGTTCAAAAAATACTTTGATGCAAGAATTATATATATATGAAGCGAAGGAGCGACGGTTTGTGCTTTTTTGAAATCTATTTTGTGACATGTGACTGAATATGACGTTGGGCTAGGGCTAAAGTAGTATCGAAATGTTTTACAGACATGGAATGTTAGCAAATACGGTTGTTCATTCATCGGTTTGTCTGTTCTTTATATGTTCGTTGGCAACTGCAACAAGGTATCTCGTAGACATGGTCTACGAGACTCCATGGTCTTCATTGGGGATTTGATCTTTTACGGATCTGACGAGATTGCACAACTGGGAGTGAGTAGTAAAGATGGTTTTGATGTTTAGAGGGTTAAGAGTTCTACTGATCTTGATAAAAGGACACCTTTGATAAAAGGTAGAAAAATTTTGGGTTGATCAGGCGGCCAAGTGTCTTTTTTTAATGGAGTGGGGTTTAGATGTTTTTGAATGCTCCTATTGATTTGGGTTTTGTGGTAGCCGTTTTGTAGGAGTGTTTGCCTTATTGAATTGATTTCGGATGATCTGTTATTGTCGTCGCTAAGTCTTATGAAACGAGAAACAAGAGTGATGATAACTGAATTGAGTTGGGCGGGCTGATAATGTGACTGGGCATTGAGATAACGGTTTGTATGTATGGGTTTCCCGTACACGAAATAGTAAAAACTGTGAGGTGGGTGTTTCTGAATATAAACATCAAGGAATGGCAAAGACGCTTCGGACTTAACTTCTATCGTGAATTGAATACTGGGATGTATTTCATTCAGGTGGGACAGAAAGAGATCTAATGTGTCTGTACCATGGGGCCAAATAAAAACGGTCTCATCAACGTACCTTAACCATCAGGTAGGTTTGATATTTAATGAGGTCAAGGCTGTTGTTTCGAAATGTTCCATGTAGAGATCACTTATTAGGGGAGAGAGGGGGATCCCATTGGGGCACCTTTGATTAAACGATAGAAATGATTTTGGAATAAAAAGTATATATTAGATATGCAGAATTTTGTAAGAGATAATGTGTCTTGGGGGATTGGATGTTTAGATACCAAGATGGAAATAGTTTCATTAAAAGGAATGTTGATGATTAAAGCAACAATTTCAAAACTAACTAGTATATCTAAGGATGAAATAGAAATGTTTTTCAGAAGATCAATGAAATGAAAAGAATTTTTGACAAAGAACAAGGCGTTTTTGGCTAATGGTTGTATTCACTGACGATAAGTCTTAGCGGGATATTGGGCTTATGTAATTTTGGCAGGTCGTATATTCTTGGAATTCAAGATGATTTTTCTCTGGGTGTAAGAGAATTTTTGATTTCTGGGGGTAGAGTGGACTTATTTATCATTGATTTTTGTCTTTTTTTAGATAGGTGGTGGGATCGTTTGGGACGCGTTTGTAATCTAAGGAACTAAGACGTTCAAATCTTTCGTCGAAATAATTAGAAGAGTTGAGAATGACGGTGACATTACCTTCGTAACCCTCATGTCAGGGTTGTTATCTTGTGACATCTTGTTTGACAACTTTGGCTTGGTCGAAAGAAAGATGAGAAATAGCTTCTTCAGTTTGACAAATAATTTTCTCTGTTGGGATGGAAAGAGGAGTGACAGAGTTAAAGCCTTTTGAGAGAGCTTTGGTAGCTGAATCGGATATGTAAATATCTGAGAAATTGCGTAAAACGGTAGAAGGTTGTTAATTGGAAAGGAGCTGTGGATTTTGCTGATAGATAAGTTAGTCCAGTTTGCTTTTGTAGGTTCGGCTTTTGTTGTCAGAAATGTGTTGGGATTTTTAGTGAGAAAGACGATCGAGAAAGAAATCAAGTAAGAAATAAAAATGTAGTCTGTTATTTATGGCAATATTTAATAACTGTCTCTTCTAAAGGACAGGCTGATTGTATTTTTCATATGTAAAACACATCTAATATTAAAAGCTTACTACATTACTTGCATCAGCTTCCTAAGTTATGATACACACCACGTGGTAGTTGGTCCAATATGTAACAAAAACTACAAAAAGAAATCTTGTGTTAGCTGGCAGCAAAAAGAAATTACAGTATGAAAATATTATCCCCTTCCAGCACTCCCTTTGAATTATAAGCACCCGTTCGAAAATTTTAAATAACAAAGGGGGTCGTGTGACACCTTATTAGAAAGGGATTTTAGTCCTCTGTTCAGAAATATAAAGTTTTTTAAGTTTGGTGCAATCATAACTGAGAAAATTGATTTTTAAGATGTAAAATTTTGATAATGTCTCTATTACAAAACTTTAGGTTGAATGAAGATAATAATGTAACATAATATTTAGAATGCATTTTTCAATGTAATTTTCAATTAAATTAAATGTTCAAAATAACCACTACTCACTTCTTGACAATAGCCGAGGCGATTTTAGAATTCTCGCACAAAGTAATCGAGAAGAGTCAAATCGGGGATCTAGCCGGCCATTCGATCATTCCACGTCTTCCAATCCACCTATTGGGAAAAACCTCGTTTAAATAATTTCTAACTATACGTGCAAAATGCGGAAGAGCTCTGTCTTGTTGGTATTAAATAGATCGATCTACCCCATTTGGATGATTGACATCAGGAAAAAATCTTCGTAATGTAGGCATTAAAAAGTTAATCAAAAAATCTAGATAAACCTCACCATCAACTGTGCCCTCAAAAAAATACGAACCAATAATTTTATTGTTAAGGATACCAGCCAAATGTTAATTTTTTTAGGATATTGCTTGAGTCTCACACATCCAGTGAGGATTTTCTCTGAGTTTGTTAACCGTTCCGTTTAAATGAAACGCCGCTTCATCAGAAAAAACTATTTTGTTTATGAACTGCAAATCTGCGTTCATTCTGCCCATCATCATTTCACAGAATTCTTGCCTTCTATCGGGATCATCTTCATTTAACTCCTGAACCAACTAAACTTTGTAAGGGTGGTATTTTTCTTTATGCAAAACTCTCAAAATAAATAATTTACTTACATCATTGACGGCGGCCAGTTTTCCAGTAGTTGTCTTATGCGGATTTTCCTCAATCTCTAGAAGTACATCTAACTTTTTTTCATCAGTAAATTTAACATTTCTACCTGGTTTTTCAATTTTTTTTACATGTCCAGTATAACGAAACTTTTTTCAATGTTTCTAACTGTAGACTGCGAAACTTGTTGACCATTTGATGTATTTATTATTAAACATTTCACAAACCTCCTTTTGAGTTCTTGTTTTATCACCAAAACCAATTAAAATTAAATTTTTTACTCTTTTAGTCTCGGACAAATGAGCCATAATTAAATTTAATTCGCGCACAAATATTATACTGACGTCTTTTAGTAACTTTAAATACCTAAATGACAGCAGCCTACTAGATTCATATCAATTGTTTATTTGGCTTTTTGACTAATATTTTATTATTTTCAAAGTTTTTTCCCTAACGTTTAGCAGAACAGATACGAAAATACCTGATTATTTCTAAAGTATATTTTAATAGACCAGGCAATACTGCTGATTTAAAAGTTAGGATAACGGGAAAAACTAACAAAATAACCCCCAAAGTCATACAAAATGTTGTACGAGAATTCCAAAACCGCCTCGGTTATTGTCAAGAAGTGAATAATGGTGCTCAAGTTAAACATTTAATTTAATTGTAAAAATCAATTTTTTAAGTTATGATTGCACAAACTCAAAAAACTTTATATTGCTGAACAGAGGACTAAAATTCCTTTCTAACAAGGTGCCACACGAACCCCTTTGTTATTTAAAATTTTCGAAGGGGTGGTTATAATTCAAAGGGGGTGTTGGAAGGGGATAATATTTTCATACTGTATATTGTCAATTTAAGAATAAAAATCGACCTGTTTCAGGTTTTTTTCAGATAGTACATAATAACGCTAAAAATAAATTTATTCCATACATATGGACCGCATGGTATATTTAATCAAAGCTAAAGACTCCTTTTCTTGGCCTACGAATACAACTACGATATCGACCACTGAATAACTAACTTTGTTATTCCATTCAACAGTGTAATATTGGTTATGTACGGGTATTTTTCTACTTAATCTGAAACGCGAGAGAAATAAATATGAAGTGAAAGTTCAAATGCTACGATAAATTGGATGTACTTATGAGAAGAAACGGTTGCTTGAGTGGACAATAAGGTATTTTGATATGCTATCTAACAAATATATTTTTGTATGTAGCCAAAAAACAACAAACTATTTTTTATTCTCGTATTTATTGCAATGTACTATTGTAAATAGATAGAATAATTACTATACCTAGTGTCAAAAAAAGAGATTATAGAATATCGATAAATGAATTACGGAATATTTCTTACCTAAGTCTTCTGACCAAAGCTGGGATTTATAAGGAACAAAAATTTAAGAAAAATGCGGTTATATAGACAAAGTTTTTTTATTAAAGAAGGCAGAAATCTTAATGTATAGGTAACATATAAGCAAATAACTTATTACTTATTATAAAAAATGAATTAACTGAGAATTAATAAAAGTTTATTTAAAATCCGTTTCAAGTTAAATCACAAAATGTTTTCCAACTAAAAAGCCCATCAGTAGTTGTAGAACCCATTCAGACATCGAATGAGGGTCAGCAGCAACCCTTAGTGGGAGTCTTTCATAAGCATTTACGTTATCTGAGGAATACTCAAACATCACAACATATTTTTAAATAAAAATTAAGACATATTAAATTTTGTACCATCTAAAGGGTTTTACCCAGGTATTTAGGGGCATAACTCATGTGCGCCAAATAACAAAACACTGATGATGGGCTTTTTAGTTCGAAAACCTTCTGTGATGTAACTCGAAAGGGATTTTAAGTTATATGCCTTTTATAAAGGATTTTTAATAAATTTTTGCGATTGATGGTATACAGTCAACTACAGAAATTTCATTTTTTTTTGTGGATTTTAATTAATAAATAAATATTTTAACCACAAATTTTATCATTAATAGTTACAACTGAAACCTTTTCAATATTTTCAGTCTTAAAACCATAAATTCGATCAACAAAAATTATTTTGTACATTGAAAATTAATATTCTACGTCAACTGATATAATTGGTGAATATTTCATGGCTCAATTCGTAATTCTTCGAAAAATGTCCAATTCAAAACGTTAGATGAAAACGAAAAATTTTCACTTTTGTCAAAAACATATTTCATATTTCAATATATATATTACAAAATTTCCACCAAAATATTTCTTAGAGGGAGAAAATGTAAGCATTGTGCCTAATCAACTGAAATCTATAGATACACAGGCAAAACTCGGAAGAGACCGAAAAATTGCTTTGGAAAATACAAAAAATCACACAATTGTACTAAAAAGCGATTCGATCTACATAGGTAGGAAATTGAATTAAATGTTTAAGATTTAGTATATGTGGAGAATGGAAACCGTCTAAACAGAAAGAGATTAGATGAACTAAGGATTGGACCATACAAAATATTAAAGAAGATTTCCAATTCAATCTACGAAGTTAACAGTGGGCACTGGAAAATCAAATCAATAAATTTATTTCAGTGTTGAAAGAGAATATTCACCAAACAGTTAGGCTAGATATCGTTTATAATGGTTCTTCTCCAAAGGGGAAAGATGTAAAGAAAACACTCTTTTTGCTCTTCTTTAATTTATGTAATTTAGGTTTTAATAGTTGGTTACGCCACTGTCAAAATACTTTTACTAAATTTTTAGCAAAGCAAGCTTTTATATTTACATTTTATAAAAGTTTTTGATCTGAGTATACTAACTATTTTCCAAGAAGTAAATGCTGCCAATATTTTACAGCTTCTTTTATAACATTCTAACATTCTAGCTATATTGCCTTTTTTTTCTTTTGACATTTATATATATATATATATATATATATATATATATATATATATATATATATATATATATATATATATATATATATATATATATATATATATATATATATAAAGTGCATTTAGAAAATTTTAGCTGAATCCTTTATTTTCATTGCTTCTAATAATTTTAATAAATGCATTATATGTTCGTCAAAGCTTTTAGACAAAATTAAGATGTCATCCATTAGAAGATCCAAATCAACCATACCCAGGAGCAAGCAACAATACACCATTGGAGCCTCCATCAATTCAATAAGTACGGGATGCAATAAAACACCTAATAAATAATAAATCTCCAGGAAGTAATGGTATACCCGCGGAACTTATTAAATGTGGAGGTGCCACTCTGACTAATCATATATATATAAAATCATACTGAGAGCCTGGAATGGGAAACAAATCCCGGAAGAGTGTTGTATTGGGATCGTTTGCCCGCTACACTAAAAGGGTGATCAATTGGAATGTAGAAACTATATGGGAATAACCCTCCTTAATACAGCATACAAAATATTTTCGAGTATTTTATATGGTCGTCTGAGTGCATATTCAGAGGAACTTTTTGGCGAATATCAAAGTGGTTTTAGATCTGGTCGATCAACAACAGACCAGACCTTGTGCTAAGGCAAATACTGGAAAAAACCAATGAATTCAATATCGACACATACCATCTTTTCGTAGATTTTAAATCTGTCTATGATAGTGTGCTAAGAAATAAATTGTATGAAGCCATGGTTGAATTCCACATCCCCGATAAGATTGGTTAAGGCTACAATGCGTAAAGTTGTTTGCAAAGTCGAAATACAGGGTGAACAATCACAGGCATTTGAAACGCATGTTGGGCTGCGACAGGGAGATGCGCTGGCGTGTTTCCTGTTCAACAAAGCTCTGGAAAATGCGGTCAGGGATGCCCAAATAGACAACAGAGGAAACATTTTTAATAAATCATCCCAAATTTTGGCATATGCAGATGATGTTGACCTAGTTGCCCGCACAACACGCAATCTAGAAGAAATGTATACTACCTTGTGAAATGCCTCAAAAATATGGGCCTGCAAGTAAATGAGGAGAAAACTAAGATAATGGCATCAACACCCAATAATAGAGCCAGAAACATCGGCCACCAATTCACGGTTGATAACTCTACCTTTGAAGTGGTGGCCAAATTCACATACTTAGGCTCCCTGATCACCAAGGAGAACGTCATGACGGAAGAAATCAAGCGAAGACTAATCCTAGCAAACAAATGCTATTTTGGACTGAGTAGACATATAAGAAGCATAAACTTAAGCCAAAAAACAAAAATAACCAAATACAAAACCCTTATACAACCAGTGTTGACATATGGGTCGGAGACATGGACCATTTTCAAGGCAGACGAAAACCTCCTGCCTATATTTGAACGAAGGATCCTAAGAAGAATATTCGGTGGCATCTGTGAAAATGGTGTTTGGAGAAGGAGGTACAACTACGAGATATATCACAGATATAAACATATATTTGGTGGTAAAGACGTAGTATCCCTTATAAAAATAGGAAGACTAAGATGGTCAGGACATCCGGCAAGATCACAGCAGAACAAACCTCCTAGAAGAATCCTTATGTCACAACCTGTGGAAAGTAGAAGTATTGGTAGGCCAAAACTCAGATGGAGGGATGGTGTAGATGAGGATGGTAGAAAAATAGGCGCAGCAAACTGGCAAGAGTTGGCAATGGATAGAACTGACTGGCGTAATAGACTTGGGAAGGTCGAGGCTCTTTTATAGGGCTATAGCACCAATGATAATGATGATATTTTAAACCCAAATTAGAAGACTTACAGTAATTTAATTGGAGTATGTAATTTTTTTCTAATAAATGTTGAGCCACTGACACAAGCCAGCTTTATTGAGTAGCGACTGCATCATTTAAGCTGTAAGCCACTATATATATACAGCAGGTCAAGATAGTGTTTATTTATAATTTTTCATTTATTTTATAGTTATTCCGGCATTAAGCAGCCTGTGTGGGTGCGCCTAGCGGCTAGCATTAAATAATGTGGATAGTTAATATATTCAACCTCTGCTATGATGTGCCCATATTTAAATCTGCTCTTCCCTTTACTATATTTTAATAACAATTTGATATAAATTATCAAACTAAAATGTAGCTTTAGTGCATTGAACACAAATACCTAATACATTTTTAATTAAAACAAATAAATTTGAATTGTTTAATTAGAATCATTGGCTATAAATAATTATAATTGAGTAGTGGTATTAATTGCTTAGTGGCAGATTTTGAAATTTTATGGGAAAAATGAGTACTATTTAGATTTATTGTGAAATAGTAGTTATTTTATTTACTTTTAATGCATAATTTTAATAACGTATAACGCAAATACCGCAATTGTTTACATAAATCAATTTATACGAAATGTATTTTGAAATATAAAATGTATATAAAAGTTTATTTTCATAGATATATATATATATATATATATATATATATATATATATATATTCTGTAACTTGGAGGGATAGAACACCATGTGGACTTAATGTTTTGTCCCTCTAAGCATGTGAATTACCGCCGCACATACTGTTGCATATCTCTATGATGACAGGTAAACTAATAATAGTACTTTTGCCATTTATGGTGTGTTTACAGTTGTTTGTTACTAATAATAAGAATAATGAACCATAATTTTCGAGAAGAAAGATTCTTAAACTACTGAAAAGCTCTGCGAATTCTTCTACTGCATTTACAGGTAAGCTACCTTTTTTGTTCATTATTTTTAAATTATTAAAAAACATAACCCCAAAATGTTAATATAGTGATTTGATACCAACCTTAGACTAGCAATATTATTAAATCTTTTACAACCAATATTATCTTCTTCTTCTTCTTATAGTGCCGTGCACCTATAATGCGTTGGCGAATTATCTTAACGCCAGACGTCTGTCTTTTGTGGCATGCAAAAGATCGCCAGTATTATTTATCCAATTTTTCGTACCTTGATCAAATTGAGTAGTTCTCTCTCAGTATTTGGCTTTCTTAAGACTTCCTCGTTTCTCACTCTATCTGTCCATGGTATGCGTAATATTCTTCGCAACGTCCAATATGGACAATACATAGATAGCATTTAACGATCCTGTAGCGGAGATTGAAGGAAAGATTGCGGATACATAGTAGCGGTTTAAATTTGATAAAGCTGGTCTTGCTTGTTCGGTACGGCATTTTATTTCTTGTTGAGGATTCCATTGGTCATTCATCAGCATTCCCAAGTATTTAAATGTTTTTACTTGATCGATTGGAGCATTATCTACTTGCGTAGTATTCTTAAAAGTGCGTTTTTTCTTACTACCATGCATTTAGTTTTTCCAGCATTTATTTTCAAGCCACATATTTTTCCTACGGTGTTTATTTTATTTGACATCAACTGCATATCATGTTCGTTGTCTGTTACTATCGCGGTGTCGTCGGCGTAACGAATGTTATTTATCGGGAACCCGTTTACCTTTATTCCACACTCAGAGCCTTCCAGTGCCTCTGCAAAAATGTTCTTCACATAGAGATTGAAGAGCATAGGAAACAAAATACCCCTGTCGCACTCCTCTTAAAATTTTAAATTCTTCTGTGTTGGTTGATTTGTTCAGTGTCACTTTTTGATTCCAACAGAGATTCTGGATAACTCTTATATCTTTCTCGTCAATGTTAGCGTTGTGTAGCATTTTTATCATTGCGTCATGTTTTACGGTGTTACACGCTTTTTTATAGTCGAGGAATGTTATGACTATATTCTTTCGTTAATCCATGCAGTTTTGTACAAGCGTATTCAAGCAGAAAGCTGCTTCATGTGTACCCACTCCGCTCTTGAAACCAAATTGTGTCTCACCGCTTAGATCTTCCAGCTTTCTAAACATTCTTGTGTGAAGGATGCGAAGAAACACCTTAAGCAAATGGCTCATTAAACTTATCAGTCTTTGATCTTTGCATTTTGTCGCTCTTTGTAACCAATATTATAGGCCTTGTTTATTTCAGAATAAAATAATACACCAAGCAATGATATATGAAGTATATTTCATATACTTATTCTAGATATTATTAGTAGAGATGCCTTAAGTTTTGATGAAGAAGATGAGTCTTATATAGACAAAAGTTATGATGAACTACTCGTCGTGGATATGAAATTGGATCTGCATTACTGAAATGGGCAGATACCTTCATTCCTGGAAGTGAGATAGAAGAAATCATACTATGGTCGTACAATTGTTACGGCCAGAATAAAAATGTTAAAAGCATTAATATGTGTTTTTTTGGACACTCAATAAGTATCCTTAAGTAAATCATCACTCAGAAGTTTCTATTAATGGATCAAACCCACATGGAGGCGCACACTGTCGTCCATGAGCTGAGAGAGCGAAAGAGAAATAAACTTAACTACATTTCTATTTTCTGGGACTGGCAGTAGTTAGTTAGATAAATCTAAATGAAATATACCGTACGTAATATGGAACAAAAAAATTTTAAAAATCTTAGGTCTTTGTATGATGTCAAAACTTCTCAAAATCTGCCTTTGATTAATAGAAAAAGAGACATTAACAAACAAGTTCTTCTGTCAAACTGTATTTAACTGCAAGTAAAACAAAACAGCATAGGAACTGTGTTTTTGAAAAGTAATTTTCATGATGAAAATGAGGAGATTGACCTTGTTAGGTTTCGAAGGCGATACCTTACTAGACCTGGGTATTTTGGATTCTAAGATTTGTTTGGCCTATAGAAGATCGGGGACAATCTGCAAAAGGATTTTCCTAAACTCTGTGTTGTTGATTTGGAATGATGTATTGGATTTATCAGACAAGAGATGAAAGTTTTTGTTGGGGGGTAAATATTATCTTTGATCCTCTTAATTTTAGAATTTTGTCGATTTTGTCAGTGACACCTTTGATGTAAGGAAGAAAAGCTTTCGTATGATGAGGGTCTGAGTCTTTGGGTTGAGTTTGAGTATGAGATTAATGTCTGTGGATGCCCCTATTGATGTGATAACCATCGGTAACATGCGGTTACCATTTTGAATGAGGGCTTGTTGCTAAGACAGTTGTATCCTATCTATTATGACGTATGGTTTCGGTTTCCTAATGGAGTACAAAGTGCAGAAACCTATTCAAGCGCGGATTCAGATACGGACCATAATCGATTACTAGCAAACGTCAACATTAAACTCAGTAAACAGGAGAAAAAAGTTAAAACCCCCAAAATAAACATCAAAAACCTAAAAGACGAAGACTGCCAGCAGCAACTAAACGGAGAGATAAATAAATTAACTGAAGAAAGCCTGGAATGGGCAGATATGAAAAAAGCCATACTAAACGCTGGAAAAGAGGTCCTAGGCGAAGAAGAGAAAATCACTAAAAAATACTGGATGACACCGGAAATAGTTGAGCTAATAACCGAAAAAAGAAAATACAAAAATAAAGATGAAAATAAATATAAAACCATCAAGAATAAAATCAAATATGAAATCAGAAAGGCTAAGAAGGAATGGATGAACAACGAATGCCAGGAACTGGAAGAACTCAGCAAAAAACATGACACCTAAAACTTACATAAAAAAATGAAAGAACTTACAGGGAACGCCAGACAAAGAAGAACACTCATAACAAGAGATACTAATGGAGGAATACTTACTGAAGAGAGCAAAATAAAAGGAGTATGGGAACAATATATAATCCATCTGTTCCATGACGAGAGGAAAAATGAACAAGATATAGGTGAAGAAGAACAATACCTACAAATTTTACCCTTAGAAGTAAAGAATGCCCTACAGAAAGCAAAACAAGGAAAAGCACCGGGTTCTGATCAAATTCCAGTTGAATTATTAAGAGCCTCAGATGACGGTAATATAAAGAGACTCACCCGAGTTCTCAACCACATATATGTAGAGGGCAACATCCCGGAGGAATAGCTTAAATCGATATTTTTACCTCTACCAAAAAACAACAATCCCAAATCATGTAATGACTATAAATTGATAAGATTATTGTGCCACCCTTTTAGAGATTCTCTTGAAAATGGTTCAAAACTGAATTTATAAGAAATGTGAAGGCAGATAGATCAAACGCAGTTTGGCTTCAGAGGAGGCATGGGTACAAGAGAGGCATTATTTGCGTTGACGGTACTCTTGCAGAAATGTCGGGAATATAACAAGAGTGCATATGTATGCTTCATAGACTTTAGGAAGGCCTTTGACAGATTGCAGCATATGAACTTAATAGATTAATTAAAAAACATCAATTTAGACAAAAAAGACATTGAGTTTATTAAGGCTATATACTGGAACCAGAAAGCAGTAGTAAAGGTGAACGATATAGAAACAAATAATATACCGATTGAGAGGGGGGTCAAGCAAGGATGCGTCTTGTCTCCGACGCTTTTCAACGTGTACTCACAGGTCAAATTCAGAAAAGCCTTATGGGAAAGAAAAGAGGAAATAAGAATTGGTGGAGAAATCGTAAACACCATGAGATTTGCAGATGACACGGTAATTATGGCTGCGAGTATAGAAGAACTACAAACTTTACTAGATGCAATAAATAGTGAATGCAATCAAATGGAACTTGACATCAACACAGATAAGACCAAATTTATTAAGAAGCTTAAAGTCTTTGAACTTTGGATATATTGGAGAATTTTGAGAATTCCATGGAGTACCAGTCACCAATGAGGAAGTGCTGAGAAGGATGTGTCGAGACAAAAAATTGTTAAGAACAATAAAAGTACGCAAGACTGCATACCTTGGACACATACTGAGGAATGATAAATATAGTCTTCTTCAGGTCATCATGCAGGGTAGAGTCGATGGCAAGGAGGGACTAGGTAGAAAGAGGAAGTCGTGGCTGCGAAATATTCGAGACTGGACAAACATGACTGTAAACGAATTATTCCACGTTGCAAAAGACAGAAACTTTTAGAAATGTCGTCGCCAACCTCCGTTAATGGGGACAGCATAGGAAGAAGAAGAATGACGTATGGAATGCAGACCGTGAGATCTAGTTATCAGTCAATAGATTAAAAACATTACAGGGGACAATCGAACGAACTATGTTAGGAGTTTTTTTTAAGAGAACATATACGAAATGAGGACGTGTAAAAGGAAATCAGTGGTTTGGCGATCTCTGTATATATAGTGTTATGGTAAGTCTGTTATTTATTGTTTTTTCTAGCATTTATTCTGTGTAGTTAAAAACAGTGTTGTTAATATTATTTTTTGGTATGTTATTGAACACGAATTTTCGTCGCGCTTCAGTTTCAATAGTTTATGTGAAAAATTCTAAAGTATCTGTCTCCTTAGCCGAACTTCAATTTTCCATAAGTTAAAATCTCTACCAGAATTATATTGAATATCTATTGCTCGGAATATAGCAAAAATATACAATCAGATTATAAAGTCATACTTTACATTTAAATTGCCTAGCTATCGGTGAGCATGCAAAATCGCATGCGAATTTCAGAATTCGCTAAGTGAATTCGATGTAAATTATCTTCTTATATAGTATGCAGCGCCAAATTCAGCGCCATGTCTAAAGTAATTGTAAACCTTAGTCGCAACATTGAATATTAAAATTATGTTTTTGCGAGTTATAGTGTATTACAAGTTCACTTGCCACCATTTTTAGTAAATATAAATTACTAAGTTTGAGCACAATGTGTTGGAGTTCATGCAAGTTTAAATATTTATATTTTATGTTAAAACACAGTTTCGGTCGTATATTTTGTAGGTTAATCTTGGTTCGAAGTTTTTGTTGCATATAATTTGGGAAATATGGATGTTCCTTGCTCTATAATTTCGACTCTTATTTATGTTTCTGGTGTATTCAGTTTCCTAAATATTAAAGTTCATAATTGCTCATTTATTACTTCGTTAACAAATGATATAATTAGTTAATTTAAATAATTAATTTTAACTTTATTATCTTAACCTGCGGGTAGTGGCGCTGTAGTATCTTACAAGTTTTTTTTTATTTTGAAAGAATATGGAATAGATAAATATATTAAGAGGTTTTAGTAAAAAAAAATTTAAATTTTAATAAACTAATCTAATCTATCTAATTAGCCTTCTTTGGTCCATCTTTGGACATAGGAATCCCCAATCCTTTTCCATTCATCTCTGTCTGTCGCTACAGTCATCCACCTAGAGCCCACGTGCTTCTTGATATCATCTGCCCATCTCATTTGGGGCCTTCCTCTGCTTCGTTTATATAACCACGGTCTCCAACTTATAAGAATTTTGTTGCATCGGTCTTCTTTTTGTCTTATATTGTGTCAGGCAAATCTGGATTTCAATTTTGCAACTTCTTGTCTAACATCCCTTACTTTTGTTTTCTCTCTTATCCACTTGTTTCTCTTTTTATTTATTAGTCTTATGTGCAACATTTGTCTTTCCATTGATCTTTGGGTTTTTATGATTTTGTCCCTGTTTGCTTTTTTAAATGTCCACGTTTGGGAACAATAAGTGAGAACAGGGAGTACGCATTGATTGTATACTTTGGTCTTAAGATGCTGTGGAAATCTTTTGTTTTTAAGAATGTAGCTTAGTTTGTAAAATGCCGCCCATTCCAGTCTAAGTCGTCTTCTATCTCTGCTGTTTTATTTTCTTTGCTAAGTTTTATAGTTTGACCCAGATATATGTAATCCTGAACTTGTTCTATTTCATCTTGTCCGATCCTCATTGTGATGTCTTCATCTGTATTTGTTATGATTTTGGTCTTGCTGTAATTCATATTAAGGCCTATCTTTCCAGCTTCTACGTCCACTTGTTTCATTTCAAATAATTCTTCTTTTTTATTGGTTATCAATGCGATTTCATCAGCGTACCTTAGATGGTTCAAGCGTTATCCACAAATTTTTATACCTTTTCTTCCCATACTAATCTTTTAAAAATATCTTCCAGAGCCTGATTGAAAAGTTTCGGTGATATTTTGTCATCCTGTCTCGCGCCTCTATTTATTGGTATTGATTTTGTTCCTTCATATACTTTAATTGTTGTTTTGGCTTCCTTATATATATTGGCTATTAGTTCCGTATATCTGTGGTCAATTCTGCTGTTAATCAAAGAACTTTTCACTGCCCAATATTCGACACTGTCGAAAGCCTTTTCGAAGTCTATGAACGCTGTATACAGAGGAATGTGGTATTCATTTGCTCGTTCTGTATCCGTCGAATTTTGTCGTCAATCTATTGATTAAAATTTTTGTTATGAGTTTATACATTACATTGAGGAGTGTTATAGGACGGTAGTTTTTTATATCTGCTTTATTCCCTTTCCTGTGTAGGATACTGGTTACGGATTCCTTCCAGTTGTTTGGTATTCTTTTTTCTTTTAATATCATGTTAAAAAGGGACTGTAGAGTATTAATTACCACTTTTCCACTATATTTCAGCATTTCTGCAGTTTTTCCATCTTTTCCAGGCGATTTGTTGTTTTTCATTTCTTTCAATGCCTTCTTTATTTCTAATTTACCTATTTCTGGCTGTAGCTCTGAGTTGACATTTTTTATTTTAGCCTTAAGTTGGTTTTTAATTTCTTCTGGTGGTTCCTTTTTTGTTTTATATAATTCTGAGTAGAAATGGTGGATTATATTTATAATGTCATCTTTAATGTTTGTTTCTACTCCGTTTACATCTTTTATTTTGTTTATTTTACACTTTCCTAATTTCGGCCTTAAGCATTTCATATTTTTTGTTGTTCTGTATTACTTCTTCTATTTTTATTTCTTGTTCTTTTCTCTTATTTTCTTTTATCATTATGTTTTATAATTTCTGCTTATTGTTTTATTGATTTCTACATATTCTATAGATTTTCTTTTGCCTTCTTCGTTCAGCTTCCTTCTTTTATCCATAAGCTTCTTTGTTTCCGTTGATATATAGTTGTTCTTTTTAAGATCCTTTTTTGCTATTTCTTTTTCTGATGTAATCATTATTGCTGTAAGTATGTTGTCTATTTCGTCTATATCTTTATAATCACTGTCTAATTTTTGGGTAAGTTGTTCTTTTAATAGGTCTTTGTATATCTCTTTATATTGCCCTAGTTTGTTTCTATCTACTAGATTTCATAGTTACCGTCAATACTGATTTCTGCTCTGACTAAACTTAAACTAAACAGAACAATAATTTGAATAGTTATTTTAAAGTCAAGGTCTAGGCTTCGACTCTATATAAAAGGGTAGAAAATACATAGCATCTCAAGACTCGTGTTCTTATATCAATGTTCAAGGGCATATTACATAAAATCTGCCTGAGGCGATTGAAGACAGCTCTCGCCTTTTCTATACTACATCTTATTTCCTGTGAGTGGTCCCATTCCTTATTTAGGCTGCATCCCAGGTATGTAATTTTGTCGATTATTTTCAAGGGTTCAATATTAGCTGTGAATTGGTGCTGTATTACGTCGTTTTTACTTACTACAAGAATTTTGGTCTTCTTACAGTTTAATTTCATGCCGTATCTGTCACAGGCTTCCACTACACGGTCTATTAATGTTTGCAGATCCTCCGCGTTATCAGCAATCAAAACCGTATCGTCCGCATATCTTAAATTTTTATCGTTTTATCGTGAATTCTTGTGAGGTTTCGTTGTCCAGTCGTACAGTTGCCCTTTGCTATAAGTATAAATTTTTAATTAGGCGTAAATCTTTGTCATCAATACTAGATTCTTTCAGTATCTGAAATAATTTTTGATGTTGCACCTTGTCAAATGCTTTTTCAAAGTCTATAAAGCAAGCGTAGATGTCGCAATTTATGTCTCGAGCTCTTTGTATCAATACTTGTATGGAAAATAGGGCCTCTCGCGTTCTCAGTCCGCTTCTAAACCCAAACTGAACACTGCTAATGTTTTCTTAAAGTTTTTTATATATGCGAGAGTGAATAACATAAAGAAGGATTTTGAGTGCATGGCTCATTAAGCTTATAATTCTGTAGTCAGAGCATCTGGTGGCATTTGCCTTTTTGGGGAGAGGGATGAAGGTGGAAACTAGCCAATCTGTAGGAAATTCTGCAGTTTCATAGATTTTGTTCAGTAGACTCGTTAGGAGTTTGAGTTGGTTCTTTTCAAATAGTTTCAATATTTCAACTTGTATGTTATCAGGTCCAGGTACTTTGTTGGTTTTTAGTCTTTTTATTTATGTTACTTCACTGAGCGTTATTTCTGGTCCTGAACATCCAGAAACACTGACTTCTGTCTCTTGCCCTTCCTTGAATAATTCTTCCATGTATTGCGTCCATCTCTCAAGTATTCTCTCATTTTCGTAGAGCAGATTGTTATGATCGTCTAGTATTAAGTTATGGCTTTGTGATCCGTTTCCTTCCATTAAGTTTTTGATCTTTTTATGTAAGTTAAAAGTGGCATGCTTCTGTTCTAGGGATTCTATTTCTATGCATTGATCTTGTAGCCATGATTATTTAGCTTCTTAAATATTTTTCTTAATGATTTTGTTTATTTCTTTGTACCTTTCTTCATTCTTATTTCTGTATTTTCTTCGTTCTTCCATTAGCTCTAATATTTCTTGTCTCATCCATGGCTGTTTCTTTATATTGTTTTCTGGTTTAAATTTATTATCTACCACTGAATTACAGATATTTTTGATTTTATTTCACATATCGTCCACACTGATGTTTTCTTAATTAATATCTGAGATGACCATGCTGTTTATTTTGTTGTTGATCTCCTCTTTGACTTCTTTTATTGTGGTTTTATAATTCAACTTCTGGATGTCCGGACTCTTTTGTGCTTTTCTTTTATGGACTTTTTTCATGCGGAGTTTGAAACATCCTAGTAAAAGATTATGGTCTGATGGAACATCTGCTCCCGGATACGTTTTTGCGGATTTTACGGAATTCTGAAATCGTTTGTTGATGATGATGTAGTCAATCTGGTTTCTAACCCTTTTTTTTTGACAGTCAGCTGGAGATTTCCAGGTGTAGAGTCTTCGAGGTGGTAATTGGAAAAAGGTGTTTATTATTGCGCTATCCGTGTTTTCTGGTAGAACTGAACAAGGCGGTCTCCTCTATCACTTCGCGTTCTTAGTCCAAAGTGTCCCACAGTAAGTATTGCCAACACCTCCTTTGCCTACTTTGGCGTTGAAATCTCCTAGCAGGATATTCACTTCTTATTTTTTGGTATGTTTTAGGGATTCTTTCAATTGTTCATAGAATATTTCTATTTCCTGCTCTGGGCTTTCCCAAGTTGGAGCATATGCTTGAAAATGTTCACGTTAACTGATTTAGCATTAATTTTAAGTACTGCAACTCTGTCTAATATCCATACCAAACTAAGTACACAATTGTTAACTTCGTTATTTACTATTATAACCACTCCGTTTTTATTTCTTGTTGTAGTATTTCCACAGTAGTATATTGTGTGGTTTTCTATTCCGCACTGGTCTAAATCGGGCCATCTAACTTCACTGTATCCAAGTATGTTAATGTTGAGTCTTTGAATTTCTTTAATTACATTATTCACTTTTTCGGCCTGGAATAAACTTCGTACATTCCATGTACCATCTTCTTATCATGCTTAAATCTAAATATTTGTGGCAACCGGGGGATTCTTAGCACCCTCTCCCCACTTAAGGGGTGCCCGGGACTAAGAGCCGCTTCTATATTGACTTGCTCTATTGTGATTATACTAGGAAAAGTTAATTGGGGTGGTTTCCCGTTGCCTTCCCCAATGATTTTTCGTTCGTGTGAGGTTTACTCCTTGGAAATGGATAAGTAAGAGGATTTATTTGTTTTTGGTAGGGATCTTGGGGTGAGGATATGATTTCCCCACGCATTGGTTTCAACTACATCCGTACGACAATGATTTGTGGCCTTGAAAATAACTCTTAACTTCTATTTGAAAATTTTCATTTATAAGGAGCTGCCATTTGCAATCAAATAGACTGAATTAATAAATATTTTATTTATATTTAAATTTAAAACGATACTATTTGTCAATTTCTTATTAAACCAGGTAATATGCTTCATAGTCTTGCGTATTACATTCTAAGCTTTACCTGGCTTGTCGTCATTGGGGGCAGATGGCGTTTTAATGATCCTATTGGGCATAACTTAATATTATTTATTGTTACATTAAAATCCAAAAATTTTCTAAATATATTTATCTATATAACTACCAAGAATTATTTTGTAATTTTCTCTTTTGATTAACTGCTTAGCTTTTATCGATATTCTAAATTAATTTTGTTTCTAATAAAGCCGAACAAACTTTTTCTTTAGGCTTTGTTTAATTAGTCATCCGTGCCTCTATTTTGATACTAGCTGTCAGGCTAAATAAGAAAACTCGTATCGATTATGTAATTTATAATATTTTCTTATGAAATTTTCGTGCTGTATAACATTGAAGATTAATTCTCTAACCTTAAGAGAGTGTTCGTAAATGTAGGTTACCTCTGAGTTACCGTTAATGTAAGGTTAAAAATGTAGTGCAATAAATATTTAATTTTATTTTATAAAGTGTAAACTAAGAAACTTCCGTTTAAGAATTTAAAATTATTTACAAAATTTATTAATAACTAAATTATTAATCTTTAGTTTTAAACGGTTTGAAGTCTTGTATATGTAGTATTTACTCTCATTTTAGTGAAAATGTGTAATATTCTTATAATTAAAGCGACAAATAAAATAATTTACCAGTCCATTTGGCATGAAAGTAAGTAATTAATTTAAGGTATGACTTTATCGATGTTGTCATTGGTATTTTTTCTAAAATCGAGATCCGTAGTTTGACCAAGAAGGAGCTTAATAATCCACTGTTGTTCGTGATATTGTACCAAGTCTTCTGCTCCTGACGCTATAATCCTTAGTGAGTTTTGGCCTACTATACAATACTCTTCCATTTTTGTCTTAAGGGTTTCCTCTACATCGTCTATCCATCTTTCATCCGGCCTTTCTCTTGTTTTATTTACTTGTAGTTTTCATTTCTTGGATTACTTTTACAGCCTGATTTTGTGGCATGCTTTCGAAATGACAAAGCCAGTTTAATACAGGTGGCGCACATACCGGAACCATAGACGAACGGTTGTCGCTTGCATACACACCGTCCTATTGTGGTAAAATTCGACGTATACGGAAATTTTTAAGTTTGAAGTCAACGTTGCTTGAGAGCATCAAGCGCGCTTAGAGGGTTAAAATGTCTTTTTTTTTTTTTTTTTAACAGATTTAAAGTCACATAAATTTTAATTTGTTGGAGTGTAGCAAAATACGACCACTTCGATCAAAGTCTGATATTAGAATTAATTAGGTATACTCAGATTCAGATTCCGCACAAAAATACAGCAAAATATAACCTTTTGGAAAAATCATGTAAACCAGAAAATAAAAGAAATTACAATCACACACCAAAAGATGTAGTGGCTATTTCTACATGTGACTCCCATACAAGCCCCCCCCCTAATAAATTGATCATATACAAACAAGTTCTTAAGTATATAAGTAGACAAAAAGCTGTTGTAAACTATAGTGTATTTTTATGTATGAGAGAGTAATAAAACAATAAATTATGTATGCAAATCCCTAAACTGTGACTCAATGAAAAACAGATATTTGTCAACAAGTTTACAGAAGTATATAGGAAAACAATTTTAAATTGAGTATGACCACCAGGTATAAAGGTTGGAGCAGAATAGAATACAATAGTTGTGAGGATTACTAATCCCTAAATAAGGTTGCCAGTGTCGGAGTGATGGAGGTTAACAGGTACTAATGAATTTGCAAGAAATGTAAGATGTTTATTTTATTGGTTATATATAACCAATAAAAGTTTAATAAGTACCTACCTATTTGCAGAATAAAGTTTAATTCTTTAGATAAAATAAAACGTTTTATTTTATATATTTGCAAAATAAAGTTTAATTCTTTGCCTATTTGCAAAAAATAAAGTTTTTAGATAAAATAAAACGTTTTATTTTATCTGAAATGAGTGCATTCCACGAAGTAAGGGTTTCAACAATCAAACATTTAATTCTTTAATTCCAGGAATCTACGACAGTAATTGACTAGATAATTACCTTCTAAACTTATTCCACAGAAAATGTGATAGTGGGTTTTTCCATTTTGTATATAGGAAGGTCCAAGTGGCGTATTCAAAATTCTTAACAGTTCACTAAAGGTAGGTACTTCAGTTGCAAGGTGCAGTTTATTGTGTATACTAGTGTTATGGAAAATTTGAAAGTGCCGTGTAAACGCCGAAAAATTGGTCCTCTAACAGTTAATGAAAAAACATTAATATTTAATTGTTTTAAATCATTTACAGACAAACGTTTATGTGAAAGTGTTGATGAGATCGTTGAGTTAGTTAGCAGTACACTTGGTGTTGGGAAATCTACGATTTACAGAGTTATTAAAGAAGAGAAATGTGGTAGTTTTCAAATGCCACGTAATGCTTCAGGAAAACCAAAATTTCAAATAGAATATCATTTTAAAGAAGGACTTCGACGGAAAGTGCATGAATTCTTCTTTAGACAAGAATTTCCAACATTGGATAAAGTTCTTGTCTCAGTTCGAGATGATAAGGATTACCCAGAAATGAGTCGAAGTACGTTATGGAAACTTTTAAAAGAAATAGGCTTCCGCTGGAAAAAGAATCCCAGAAAGTCTATTTTATTGGAAAGAAGCGATATTGTCATATGGAGAAGACATTTTCTAAGAACCATAAAGGAAATTAGAAACCACAAAAGAAAAATATTTTATCTTGATGAAACATGGATCAACGAGGGTCATACACCGAATAAATTTTGGCAGGATGAAACTGTTACAAGTCAAAGGCACGCTTTTGTAAATAACTTATCTACTGGTTTAAACCCACCATCAGGAAAGGGACGCAGGCTGATAATAGTACACATTGGCAGTTCAGACGGTTTTGTTGAAGGTGGTTTATTAACTTTTGAATCAACTCGTACCGGTGACTACCATGAAGACATGAACGCTGATGTCTTTCAAGAATGGTTCGAACAAATGATAGATCTTCTTCATAAGAACTGTGTAATGGTAATGGATAATGCAAGTTATCACTCCAGACTTATAGAAGGACTGCCCACAACCAAGTGGTTAAAAAAAGACTTGCAGAATTGGCTGAGTTCAAAAAATATTACGTACCATCCCGGATCTATAAGAAAGGAACTTTATTCGTTGTGTGCCCTTCATAAAGAAAAATTTAAAAAATACGAAATTGATGAAATTGCCAAAAATCGTGGAATGACAGTACTTAGATCCCCACCATATCATTGTGAATTAAACCCGATTGAACTGGTATGGGCACAGATAAAGAGTGAAGTTTCAAGAAAAAATACCACTTTTAAAATTCATGATGTTAAACAGTTGTTTTTGGAGGCCGTAAATAATGTAAAACCTGAAAACTGGGAAAAGGCAGTAAATCACACTATTAAAGAAGAGGAAAAAATGTGGAAGCTGGACAATATTACTGATAAAATGATCGAGCCAGTTATTATAAATCTTGGTTCTGAAAGTTCATCTTCTGAATCTTATTTGGATTTGTAACAAGTAGCTGTAAGTTTTATATTAATATTTTTATTCATCTATTTAACATACCTTAGACGGTTTTAAAAACTCTTTTTCTCTTTTGTAATTTTTAAAAATTAAAAAAAATGTGAATTTTTTAAAACCCTTTTTAATGTAGGCCAGTCAGTTCTAATATAGTGTGTGATAAAAGAGGTCACTTTTGTTTACATACACATAACACTTTATAACACTGAAATAATTCATTTATTTTTTACAATTATTCAAAGTAATTTTTCAATTAATCTTGAGCACGCCCATGGAGTGGTGGGAGCTACCAGTTAAAATTATGCTAATTACTCTCTCGTTCATAAAAATAAACTATAAAGAATACTAGCGAGAAAGATATCATTGTAAAATTTATGTTAGTCAATAAAAAAGTATTTTCTTCGTACTAACTAATGATACCTAAGTATCATCATTGAATTATGATGTTTTTTTTTTGCTTTTAAAATAACTCACCCATGGGTATTTGGGGTATTTTAAATCCTGATAATACGTCTGTCCTTTATATCTTAATTCCAATTATGTGTATCTCTTTATAAAACTCAGGTAAGAGAAAAGACATTTTTCACGCGATAATGATAAAAATATCGTTCACCAGATTTTAAAACTTGTTTCAAACCTTTTGTTGTAATATAACACAATTTTTAAAAGTTTCTCGAAGAGTTCACAAGATCTATTGTAGTAACTTTAATCGGCTCTGAGAATATGTACATGCCCAAGTCTTTTCTTTTATGTCAAGAAATAATAATTTTAAAAGGAACTCTTTAAAAATTTCTATTTTTAATTCAATTCCTATTTGAAAGGAACAATTTTAACTTTCCTACTAGGTTTTATATAAAGTTTAGGTCAGATTTTTTTTAATAATTTGGGTGCCGTAAAAGGTGGATAGTGAAAGACCTAAATTACATTTATTGCCGACCGTTTCATCGTCATTACTACGAACTAAAGTTTGGAACGTAATAGCAGAAATTTATTTCGAAAATATACTAAAATTTCGAGCAATCTTTTATTACTTGATAGACTGACTCAAAGTGACAAAAACTTTTTTTTGAAAACTCAAATTTTGAACATTTGTCAAGATGCAATAATTTTTTTAGATTGATTGTATAAAATAGATGCATCAACGCGTTATTTGGATAGTTAATAGAAGTTTATGTAAAATGGCACTAATATATATATATATATATATATATATATATATATATATATATATATATATATATATATATATATATATAAGTAAAATGTAATGGCATGTCTCGCAAAACAGAAAACCAAAAATGGTATATCGATGGAAGGCAACCATGGGAGATTTTGCGAGACATGCCATTACTTTTTACCTTTATTATTTATATATTATATATATATATATATATATATATATATATATATATATATTATATATATATTTAATTAAATTGAGCTACTTGGTTTACATATTCAAGGAATTAAATATTTTGAACCTTCAGCTTCAAGGAGCCAATACACATACGAGTATATTGAATACGAGTGATAAAGTAAATGATTTTTGTAGAAAGTTGGAATTGTGGAGCCGAAATTCAAAGCAAAATACCTAGAAATGTTTTCAAATGTGGATGAATGTATTAAAACTTACAAGGTTTAAGAACAACACGAGAAAGTTATTTTTGTAACCATTGAAAACCATTTAGCGATGCTGACAAAAATTTTAAAAGGAGAACGTCAAAAAACTGTCAAAGTGTTTAGACGCATTTCAAAGTTTCTCTTAAAAATTTAAATATTTAAACGATTATTTCTTCAGTTCTGAACATGTAAATAGTGAATTATATTAAAATCAAAATCATGTTCGAGTCTAATCTAAAATAGCTCGCAAAGCAGTTAATTTTATAGTGGTTTAATAACTTAAGAAAAGTAATTAGGTATAAAAGTGAAAGTGATTTGTATACTGAATATTGGAATCGTGAGTAGATAAAATATACTTTTTTCATCTATTTGGATTTATATATTTAAGTAAACAACTGCAATCAGTTATAAGTATTATCCAATTTACATGAACTGGTATCACAACGAAAGCTGTAAAACAGCACCGGTTTTAGTCGGATTTTAAAATCCATTTAAAAGATGTCATCTTCCAATCAGCTACCACAAAATGCATCATACGCAAAAGCAGTTAGTCAACCACGTAGTATATTAATCCCAAGCAGAGATCAAGCTATTTTGTTTAACACTCTAGAGAATTGTACAATTAATGACTATCTTGAAGGATTGAGTCAGCATATAGAACCGAAAAATATAATTTTCTCATCCCGTATATCAAACGGTAGAATATGCATATATCTATCATCCAAAAACCTAGTAGATAAATTCATAGCAGAAACAAAGAAAATAATAGTAAATGGAAATATATTAGAAGCGAGAAGATTAATAACTCCATCAGTCCGCTTAATTCTGTCCAATGTATGTCCAAGCATACCTTCTAACATAATAATGGACGAATTAATAAAACTAGGTTTAAATCCTCTCTCAGACATATCATATCTACGGATAGGAGCAACCAATCTTGCCTTTAGTCATATTCTAAGCTTCCGAAGACAAATTTTCGTTTCAAATTTTCCAGACAACTTTGTACTACCTGAATCTTTTATTATCGAGTTGGAACAAACATCATACCGCATATTTATAGCCCAAAACGAAAATTGTTTCAAACGCAAATTAACTGGACACCAGGCAGCTAATTGTCCAAATATTTCACCTTCTAACCATCCTCACAATGATAGTGCAATTCAAACAGAAATAAGACAAAATTCATCAATAAATCATACTCAACAAGATAATCTACAAAATACTCCCGCAAACTCAAATACCACTCCCTCCACACTTACTACGTCTTCTCAAACCACATTACAAAGAGTAGCAATCCCAAATTTATCAATAAACCAAACCCAACAGTGCTCGCTACAAAATACATCCATACATTTGACCACTTCTTCAGTTAACACTACAATCGCAACACCTACATCGTCTGAGTCATCCTCTAATACCCAAAAACATAAATCAACCTTACCCGAAACAAGTCAACACTTACCTCCAAATAAAAATACACATTTGAATTCTTACCAACCCCAAGTAACTTCGAAAAAAGAAACCTAGAAGATGCAATCACGCCACCCTCCGAAGAAAACTTTGAAAAACCTAAGCTTCAATTAAAGAAAAAAACCAAAACTGATGACAAAAACTTAAGAAATGATATACCAAATCTCCAAACATTATTGGAACCAGTTAGAGAATATGTAGAAAGGGAAAAGCAATTGTTAAGCTTCGATCAAGTAGTGGATCTATTCGAAAATATACAAGGATCAAAAGACATAATCAGCGTAACAAAATTGTACTCAGAAGACTCTTATGTACTTATAAAGTTTCTAACGGAATTACATTCATACTACATCGACAAAAGAATGAAAACCATAAGCACCAAATTAATACGAAAACTTGGCAAACACATAGGTTTACTCTCTACAGTCAAAACTTCATTATCGGAAGAAGATTCCGACTCATCGGTAAATAATTCCTCTAAAGAATAATAATATCACTGTTGACTTCATGTCTGTTCCATCACAAGTCTTAGCAAAAAACATGAATATTAAAAAACACAATAAGTTATCTTAAAGACTCAGAACTGTATCAATTATTGTAATTTTTTCTACCTTTACCTGTATTATATTTTTTAGGTCGCTAATAACCCTTGTGGTTGCAGCGTAAATAAATAAAAAAAAAAAAAAAAAAATTTAAAAGATATTTTTTGCTGACTACAAATTAATACTTAGGTACGAGTGGGCTAAGAATTCGTTTCAAATTACCCCCGAAGGGCTCTATATTGCCGAAGAAGAAACCTTCATAAACTTCACAGCAAATGTCAAAATCAACAAACAGTTTAATAATAAATCCCTCTTTGAATTTTCTTCTTCTTTAGGTACCGTCTCCTCTAAGGAGGTTGGTAATCATCACAGCTATTTGCACTTTTGAGATTACAGCTCTGAACAAGTCGACGTAACTGCAATTATACCACTTTCTCACATTGTTGAGCAAGCAGATGCGTCTTCTTCCAATACTTCGTTTTCCCTGCATTATGGTTTGTAGCAACACATATTTATCCCCTCTCATAACGTGGCCGAGATATTGTAACTTTCTTATCTTAATCGTATTCATAATTTCCATTTCCTTTGTCATCTTTCTGAGGACCCCAACATTTGTTATTCGGTCTACCCAACTTATTTTTAATATTCTTCCGTAGATCCACATCTCGAATGCTTCAAGTCGATCGCTCACCTCTTTCTTTAAGGTCCAGGCCTCCACCCCATACAGCAGCACCGAAAACACATATGAACGTAATATTCTTAGTTTGAGTTGCAAACTAAGGTCTCTACTGCATAATATTTTTCTCATCTTATTAAATGTTGCTCTAGCTTGTCTAATTCTCATTTTTATTTCTTCTGTATACCTACTCGTTATTTTCATTAATAATTGTACCAAGATATCTGTATTTTTTTACTTTTTCTATTGGAACCCCTCTTATGTTTAAAATGTCTTGTTGTTGTGTTTTGGAAATTGTCATAAATTTTGTTTTATTAGCATTAATCGTTAGTCCGCTTTCCTCACTAGCATTTACTACATTATCTAAAAGTGTCTGTAGATCTTGTATATTCTCTGTAATTAGTATAGTATCATCGGCATATGTGATATTGTTGATGGGTCTGCCGTTGACTTTTA
The DNA here is from genome assembly GCF_040954645.1 of Diabrotica undecimpunctata. Taxonomy (NCBI): domain Eukaryota; kingdom Metazoa; phylum Arthropoda; class Insecta; order Coleoptera; family Chrysomelidae; genus Diabrotica; species Diabrotica undecimpunctata. Next base: position 60,416,699 of record NC_092812.1, read on the forward strand.
TTCCAATTGTTACATTTTCGAGTGATTTTTTAATTATTTCTTCCGAATATAGATTGAACAATAAAGGGGAGAGTATGCAACCTTGCCTTACGCCTTATTATATCTCTACTTCCTCCGAAAGTTCTTTGCCTACTCTAACTTTTGCTGTTTGGTTAAAATAGAGATGAGTTATTATTTTTAAGTCTTTTTTGTCAATGTGTTTATCTTTAATTAACTGTATAAGACGGTTGTGTCGGACCTTATCGAACGCCTTATTGTAATCAATAAAACAAACATAGAGTGGTTGGTTTACATCCATAGATCTTTGCATGAGGACGTTAAGTCCAAATAATGCCTCTCATGTACCCATGGCATTCCTAAATCCAAATTGGGTTTCAGTGATGGTCTGTTCCACTTGTCTGAAAATTCTTAAATGGATAATTTTTAAGAATATTTTTAGTGTGTGACTCATTAGACTAATTATACGGTGGTCATTACATTCCTTTGCATTAGGTTTTTTTGGTAATGTAATTAGTGTTGATTTGAGCCAATCTCTCGGAATAATACCCGTATTATATACAGTATTATATAAGTTTACTAATACATTGATCTGATCTTCTGATATTAATTTAATTATTTCAGTTGGAATTGTGTCATGCCCCATAGTTTTATTAGATTTTGCCAGATTTATTGCATGTATTATTTCACCCTTAGTTATATTTGGACCTATTACATGTTCCTCGCAATCGTTCATGCTATCTTGTTGTGTCCTGTCATCCTCAAACAATTCTTGTACGTATTCTCTCCATCTGTTTAGTTTGCCTTTGATATCAGATATTATTTTACCATTCGTATTAACCAGGGTGTTAATATTGTTGGACCGTCTTATACCTGCTAATTCTTTAATTTTTTTGTGCAATTCAAAACTGTCATGATTTCTCTGGAGTTCTTCTATCTCTAAACATTCATCGTTGTACCACTTTTCTTTAGCTGCCCGTATTTATATCCTGATCTCCTTGTGTGTGGCTTTGTATTCGTTTACATTTTTGTTTTTATATGATCTTCTTTTGTCCATTAGTTGCCGGATTTCATCTGTCATCCATGGAGTCTTAGCTTTATCGATTTCTTGACTACTCAGCGTATCTTTAATTGGCATCATTAATTTGTTCTTAAATGTTTCCCATTTTTCGTTGGAATCTTCATAATCATGGATTATTGTTTTGCTTAACTCTTCGTTAATTTTCAACGTTAGTTCTCCTTTTATATTCGGGTATTTTAGCAGAGTGCTGATTTGTTGATTTTTTATTTTCTTTAAGTGGATTTCGAATTTTACGATTACTGGATTGTGGTTTGATGACACATCTGTTCCTGGATATGTCTTTGCCGATTTAATGGAGTTGGAGTTGGCCTTTGAATTTTGGGCAGGAGTAAATGATGAGTTTTCTGCGCTGAAAACCAGAGCGTTCCGTATAGTGTTACCGTTTTCAACATCTTACCTTTGCGAAAGAGGATTTCCCGCGGTGGCTGCTTTGAAGACCAAATATAGATCTAAGAAAGTCACTAATATATATTAAACTTGTTTATAATTTACTATTGATAATTTCATTTGTAGTACTAATACAGTGCTCTTTATAAGTGTACCTATTACATCAGTGTTCATATGTGTATTTAATTTCTTATTTTGTCAGAATTAAGTTTTGCTTTGATTTTAGTAAATTAGTCAATGTGGCTGGTGTTTGTTTTCGGAATATTAGCCTATTATTATTAGAATATTAGCTAGCCCCTAGAGGGGCGCACCACAGGTTGAGAATAATTGACATACTATAATTATAATGAAGCGTATTCCTTTATTATACCATTTATTTCTAAAATCAAAAGAACTACAAGAAAAAGACACCTTGTATACACGTACATTGTTAGTATAAGCGCCTTCGTTAGGAAACAATTCAGCAAGATATTCGTATGCAGTGTTCCATCATAGAAAAATAAAATTCTAAAAGAAATCCCTAACAATGCAAGGTATTAGAATATGGTTTTTCTTTTTTGTAGTTGTTGAATATTGTACAGAATGAGTTCTATATAACATGTTAGTTTTATCTGAAGACGCTCATATTCTCATTTCATGTATGCATTATTAAACTGGTACAAAACTGCATAATATGAGAAATGCCTCCTTGAACTGAAGCGCCCTTAAATCAAAAAGTGCATTTGGTTCAGGCAGTGAACGTTAAATTGATAAATTACAGGATCCCGACGGTTGAAATATTTTGATATAGGTGCTTTTAAAATTTATAAGTTCAATAAAGAACAAATAAGCAAGAGAGTTTAACTGTTGTTTGCCTGGTAAATTTTTGATATTTATAGTAATTTGACGTACAATATCGGATTTCTCAAAATTAATTAAGTCAAGTTAAAATATTTGTTTTTGCTGAATAACTTACAACTATAAACTTTTATATGCTAACAGAGTGTAGTTGTAGAGTTCCTTAAAAATAAAAAAACAGGATTTGTAACTAAACAGTTAATGTAAGCTCGTTGCAAACGGTCTTTATGTTATCGATTTTTTTATGGACATAAGTAGCATCTTCTAGTCTGTGTTGACTGAGTTGTGGCAGTTGCTTCTCCTGCAAAGTTTGCCATGAGGGATCTGGTTGACTTGTACAGTCCTATGTTTGATCTGCGGATAATGTGGGGCTTTATAAGTTGTTCTGCTGTTTCAATTATGAATAAACATCGTTTTTCGTGTCTTTTATGTTATATAAAACATGCAAAATTCCAACTGTTTGTTCTACGTTTGCACATATATTGATGCACCATCTGGTCAAGCGAGTCAATTCCACCTTTTGTTTAATTATAGTTGTGAATAATCTTTGATTTATGGTTTACCTCCTTACTAATATCATTGGAGTAATGCATTGTTGACAACACTATAACACTTTTCATAGACTTAGGCACATACGATACCAATGTCACCTTTTTTGTGAAACCAAATGTAGAAGACAACTGCTTCTTGTCCTTGCATGGTTAAAATTCAGGAGGAATATACTTTTTATTTGTTCTAACTGTACCAACAATGGTTTAACAATTAGATAGTATATTATAAGCCATATCTAAGTCCAAACAATAGTTATAAAATGTTACGTTCTTGTTGGTTTTGTAATAAGGTTCGCTAAGTGATTCTATCACTTTACGTCCCAAACCAGGAGCTACCGGGTAACCTTCTTTGCCCAGATACGGAACCGCATTTAGAGAATAAAATGTTTCACATGTCCACAATATTTTTATTCCATACTTTTGGAAACCAATCAAACGCAAAACTGTGGTCTATAAACTGAATTCCGCAAATCTTCATAACTTGCATAATTTGATTTTAGATGCATCATAAAAGGAATATCTAACACCTTTATGGACATAGTTCCAAGTTATGATCTATCTTCAGATCATTCACCAATTATTGCAACAATTAGCACATGCGTTATTAACAAACAACCTACTCAAAAACTGCATGGACCTAGAACAGATTGGAACCTTTACCGAAAAATACTGGATGAAAACATTAAACTAAATGTAAGACTAAAAAGCCCTTCAGAAATAGAAGCAGCTACAAACAACCTTATAACTTTATTGCAAAACGCTGCAAAAAAAGCGACACCGAACGATGCAGATAAAAATAAAATCGAGAAAAGAATAAATATTCCATTAGAAATTAAAAAGCTCATTGCTGAAAAAAGAAGAGCAAGAGCCAAATGGCAACAAAGTCGGAACCCAGCGGATAAAACGTTTTACAATCGCTTAACCAATAAATTAAAAACACAACTAAAAATTGCAAGAGAAGAGTCAGTCAAAAAAATATGTAACACAACTTAATAGATACGACCATTCAATATGGAAACCAATCAAATCATCCTTAAAACCTCAAGCAATATCCCCACCAGTAAGAAAAACTACAGACACACAGAACCAATGGGCAAGAAGCGATAAAGAAAAATCAGAATTATTTGCTGAACATTTAGCAACAGTATTCCAACCACACAACAATGAAGAAGATCAAGAAATTATTAATTATTTAAACTCAGAACAACCATCAGTAAATCCAATAAAATTAACAACACCCAAAGAACTTAAAGAAGAAATCTTAAGACTGAATATCAAAAAGTCACCAGGAATTGACCTAATAACATCAAAAATGCTAAAAGAATTACCAAAAAAGGGTATAGTAATCCTTACATATATATTTAACGCAATATTAAGATGTAATTATTGGCCTAACAATCTAAAAATTGCAGAAATACTATTATTCCCAAAACCAGGAAAGGATCCAAGTGAAGTCTCATCCTATCGACCTATCAGTCTATTATCAACAATCTCCAAATTACTAGAAAAACTTTTAATAAAAAGAATAGATCCAGACTTTACAGGCGCAGATTGGGTACCAAATTATCAGTTTGGATTTCGACGAGAACACTCAACTATCCAGCAATGCCACCGAATAACCCATAAAATCAATTCCGCATTAGAAGAAAAGGAATATTGCCCAATGGTATCACTAGATGTACGTCAAGCTTTTGATAAGGTTTGGCATAAAGGACTTCTTTATAAAATTAAACAAATATTACCACCATTCTTTCGAATACTTACATCATATTTGGAAAACCGACAGTTTAGAACAAAAGTAAATGGAGAAATATCCAAAACGCATCCCATTAAGGCGGGAATCCCACAGGGAAGCGTCCTGGGACCTTTATTATATATATTATATACGTCTGATCTACCAACATCACATAACGTAACAATTGGCACATTTGCAGATGACACAGTAGCACTTACAAGTCACAAACACATTAACATAGCTACACAACAACTTCAAGACTATTTGTATGAGCTTGAAAACTGGCTAAAACAATGGAAAATAAAAATAAATGAAAACAAGTCAACCCACGTAACTTTTACTTTACGACGAGAAACACCACCACCAATATATATCAACAATGAGGAAATACCCAGGACTAAAACAACCAAATACCTAGGGCTACACCTGGACCAAACCCTGTGTTGGAAAGAACACATCACCAAAAAAAGAAAACAAATACAACTAAGACAAAAAGAAATCAATTGGTTAATTGGAAAAAACTCCAAGCTGTCAATAAATAATAAAATTCTAATTTATAAAACAGTTATCAAACCAATATGGACATATGGCATAGAGCTATGGGGCTGTAGTAGTAAATCTAATATTGCTATTATGGAAAGATGCCAATCAAAAATCTTAAGAGCAATTGTTGATGCACCCTGGTACGTAACCAACCAAAGAATCTATGAAGATCTCAATATCTCAACAGTGAAAGAAGTATACCAGCAAAAGAAATTACAATACATTCAAAAAGTGAACACACACTCCAATTCATTAATTTCCGCAATACCTCAACATCAAGTTATCAGAAGACTAAAGCGACGTTGGCCAACAGACCAGTAACATGGACCCGTGATTCTCTCACTGGAGGGGACCACATCACGCCAGAACCAAAGGACAGGACCTAAACTCATCACATTAACTTATAGAATACATTGTTTTTATTCTGATTGTTAATTTATTAGTTATAATAAAAAAAAAAAAAGATGCCCGGAGGTGAACAAAAGACCAAAGAAAGCATACATTTTAATTGTACCACAGGACTTCCATGGTTTATTTTGTAATACACGATGAGCCTCTAGATTGGTGTAACTGACAATGTTATCCACAATATTGTTGGCGCTCAACTCTTCAATCAACTTTCTGCTTACTAAATACTCTGTCGTAATCTAAATTTCAATTTTAATTTTTTATTTCAAATTTTAATTTCCTCTATTCAGACCCCATTATGTTCTATGAAATAGAACATATATAAATTTCTATGGCCTACTTAGTCGACAAATTATATCTGTCAATTGGTTACTCTTGACTTCTGTTATGTCAGTTGTACTTCAATTCAGTAGAAGGGAGAACATTTTTATAATGTCTTTTGTCCACTTAAGCTGTATTTTCTACTAATTAATTCCTTTATATTTTTAAATCCTTCTTGGGGTAAGTTTATATTTATTATTTAACCAATATCCCATGTCTTTTTATAATTTCATATTTAGCTTGTTTTATAAAAAATCCAACCTCCAACCCACGTGTGTCTTTTCGTATGTACATATAAGATATTTATTTAAATCATTTTAAGTAATTTATTTTAATAATAATTAAATTCACTGAATCCTTGCCAATTTGCTATTTCTTATTTAATGTTGTAATAAATCAATCTTCATATGGCAAGGAAATATTTTAAAATGGATGCAGTCGCTAACTCAAGATTTATTATTTTAGTTTTTTGGCCTTATTAATTTTTTGTTGTCCACCCTCTGGTGGGACATACCCTATCTACATAGGTGGAACTTTCTGAACTTCTTGGTGCTACACAGGGACTATCCGGTGTAAACTATAATGCATAACTTAACGGCTACCTGAAAATACTGTACATATATTCAACAAGCATATAGATTCAACTACACTCACGCCATCATCTTAATCCAAAAACTAAGTCAACTACAATATTGTACGTTCAACAAGAGATCCAACTGCACTAAGCCAACAGTACATGAAACAACAATGATATAAGTATCATTTTAAAATCTTTCTGTAAGGGTATATGCAATATTTGCATTGTTTGTGATTTAATATAATTCCTTTTTATATTTCTTACGTATAATAAATATGTTAATATCTTGCTTTATTAGCCCCAGCCAAACTCAGTTTTTAGATTTACTTCTAATATAAGACGTTCTCACCTTCACCTGAGAGACTGAGCTAGGCGAGGTCTAACAATTAGGTTGTGAGTTTTATTGTTATACATTAGCTTGCAACTATTAGAGGTAGTTATATTGTTACCCACCGTTTCTGATAGGTCATTCCTTGGTTACGAGGTCTTTAGTCTTAGGGTGTGGTCTAGGTTAGGTTATGAGAGGTCTATTTCACTATTTACACTTTTTCCATTTTTCAAAATTGACTTGAGTTTTGTCTCACTAATACACAATGCATCACACACACACACACACGTCTAAGGATAGATTGAACTGGTCGCAAAGACTCTCCATTGGCTTTTCAGCAGTGAAATAAGCGCATTTAAAATACTTTTTCGTTGGTACGGATCGATGGAGAGTTTTATTTTGTGCGTCTATAATTTTATGAGGTTGTGATTTGGATTATTTTAAAAGATCTTGTTGTATGATGTGCAAGAATCATACAATTTGCAAAAACAAACTATGAAAATCGAACTAACAAAACTATCAATACAATGCTTATAATAAAACTAAACACGTCTTAGCAGATTCAACTTATGCATGTGACCTAATTTAAGGATGTTTTTCATTGAAACAAGAAAGACAGAAGAATTTGTCACAAGATGGATATTTGGTGATGACCTTTTTGGTGTGAGCTGCAGCATATTTACGATCTCGTTCACGCTTAAGACGTTCATAGCAACCAGTGCACCTCCTCTTTACTTTCTGATAAACTTCCTCAACAGCTTGCAATCTGTGTTCTCTGACAGGTGGTGGGGCTGGTGCTAGGGGTGCTTCTTCGGTAGGATAGAGAAGTTCTTCAGCAACCTTATGCCTGAAGTCCGTCACACTAAGCTTATTATTTGGATTGTTTGCATTGTACATAACAAATGCATTTACCGTGGTTGTGCCTAGTACGCAATCTAGAATGAGACGGCAATGCCATTTGAGAGTTCTCCTTAAGTACGGAGAGTAGGCATTGATCTGGTCAGAGAGATCGATAAACGCTTTTGATTTATTGTGGCTTACCACGATTTCCGGTTTCATGATGGCAGCAACGTGTCGTCGCGTGACTTCAACCATTGAATCTGTGTGACATGTGCTGAGCACTAACACATCCCTCTTATTTAGTCTAGAACCCACCACTGCAGCAGGATTGCCCTTACGGTTAGACCGCAATGTTCCCGTAAGATGAGTATTTCTCATGAGCAGTCTGGCTGCCAGATCGACACTGGTATACCAATCAGTTGTCAAATACCTTCCAGAATCGAGCAAAGGGGTCATCAAATAAAAAACAACACTATTAGTTACGTTTCCTGTCCTTTCTAGATTTCTCCCAGTGTAGACTTTATAACCGTGTATCCACCAGCCGCACTAAGTTTAAACACTTTGATCCCATAGCGATGTAGTTTATTTGGGATGTACTGGCGAAAATGAAGCCGGCCTCTCCACGGTATATTACTCTCATCAATGCAGACATGTTTCCCAGGGACAGGTTACGTTTTGGAAGGAATTTTTTATGATACTGAGAATAGATGAGATTTTATGTAAACGATCATTGGGCTGCCAGTCGTTGTCATCCGCGAAGTGTAGCGTTTCACCCCAGGTGAAAGTCAAGGCTTCTTCATGAAGAACTGGTTCTGCTACTAGTTCTTCATCTTGTGCAAGTTCTGGCTCCTCTGCGAGCTATTCAACTCGGGAACGAGCTGGTTTCTGTGTGAACTGTTCAACTCTTGAAGGACCTGGTTTCTGTGCGAAATGTTTAACTCGTGAAGGACCTGGTTTCTGTTGGTGTTAAAAATAGCAATCAGTATTTATTATTTGTAATTTTTCGCTCACTATAATAATAAATAATAATGTATTATTCTTAAATACCTCGTATCATTTTAGAATATTTAAACAAGTATGCTACACTACGTGGTGAATATACATCCGTAGTCGTATTTCAATATGTTTATTGAACAGTTTTGTGTCAGGGAATACTGTTTAAAAAATATATAGTTTAAATACGTTACAAGGGATATAAAAAGCCGAGGTTTATCAGGTGATGTTTAGACCAACAGAACACGTGAATGCGACATCAACTTTAACATCACTAATTGCCAGTTGCCGTGGCTACGACCAGTGTAAGATTGAATTTGTCTTTTTTATATATACCCCAAATATTTTCATTTCATGGGACGTTGGCTAAACGATATTTCCTTTGCTTTCTAGTCATTTTCAGTGCAGTGCACAGGAAAATTGAAGACTTTTTTCTCGAATCAACAGTGGCATAGAAATTTGTTACAAAAATAACTTACGAAATAGATTAAAAGCATCTTATAAAAGCTTTATTAATACTTACAAATATTATAAATACATTGGACTGGATTAATCGATCTAGAACGTGTTAATTCCAATTGAACTTCTGCAATATTTTTGTAGTTTAAATAGCGAAATAATTGATATTGTAATTGATAATTGATAAGTTTTTGTGTTGTGCACCTGCCAGTAATATTTCGGTGAGCCAAATTTAATTTTGCTGGTATAAAATATAAATACTTACAACACCTTATTTCCAAGTAAACCACTTTTTGTACTTGCTCTTATCGATTATAATAAATCTATTAGAACAACACATGTCGCTAGGCAGCCAGTATTACTATAAGTAATTACTGGTTGCTGGACGTAATATACTCTTATAGAAGCTAAAAAATAAAAAGATTTACGGGGTTCTCGGGATTGCTTTTGGCTACAAAGGCACCAAAATAAAAATATGAGTTTACAGACTGAAAAGAAAGCCATAATGACAAACACCCCACAGCCTTCTTCATACACAGTGGCAATTAAATCATCGCCAAAACCCTCTTTTTTAAAATAAGATCAATCTGTAGTGATCGATTCAGAAGAAGACTTAAAGTTACATGACTACGTCAAATCCATAGGAGATATTATCAGACCAACGAATTTAAATAATATGCTTCGCCTGAAGGATCTCGAACAGTAGAATATGTATTTATTTAACCAAAATAGATCTAGCTAAACAACCCATTACCACAAATCCTACTAGTATATATATATATATATATATATATATATATATATATATATATATATATATAAGCGGGGATCCTACAGCTTCTGCCGCTTCCCGCATTTCGATCGCCATCTTTTTCTATCTCTCCAGGTGTCTTCAACAATGGCTCTGTCTTTCATGGTTTCCATAACACCTTGTATCCAAGACTTGGCTGGTCTTTCTCGTTTCCTTCTATTACTTGGATTGTATTCCATAGCTCTTTTTGGCCATCTGTTGTCGTCCATCCTCTGTACGTGTCCATACCATATTAACTGTCTAGTTTCTATTCTTTCAGAAGTTGTATGTACTCTATTTGTTTTTCTTTTAATTTCAGAATTAGGTATACGTTATACTCTTGATATACGGCAAGCTCTTCTCAGGTAGTCCATTTCAACCGTGTCAACTTTTTTCTTTCCTTTTACTGTCATTTGCCAACATTCTGCTCCATATGTAAGAATGGGCTCTACAATTACTTTCTAGATAGTCATTTTAGTTCTCATACTAGCTTTGTTGGACCAAATTATCGAATTCAGAATTTGAACACTCTTCCTGCCTTGTTGCACTCTATAGTCTATATCTCGTTCCGTTGTTCCTGTACTGCAGATAATAATAATATGTCTATGTATATAAATATAATATAATAATTATGTATATATATAATAATTTGTCTAATTTCCAAATCCGGGTCTTCGTCTTCACTGCCTATTCTCATATATTCTGTTTTAAACATATTCATACTCATCCCCCATTTTTCGTATTCATCTTTGAGTTTTCTAAGCATATAATCTGCATCTTATTCACAGCTTGCAATTAGTACTTGATCATCTGCAAAGAACAGCGTTGTCAGATAATGGTTGTTAAGCTTCAACCCCATTCCCGCACATTTTTGTCTCCACTGGTGCAGTGCTTCTTGGATATATATTTTAAATAGGGTGGGGGAAAGACAACATCCTTGTCTCAAGCCTTTCGTTACTTTAAATACCCTTGAGAAAGTATTTCCTGTTTTTACAGTGCTTTGAGGACATTTATAGATGTTCAGTATTGCTTTTAGATATGTTTTACTAAGGTCTGTTTTCGTCAAGACACTAAATAAAAGTTTTAAAGGAACTGTATCATAAGCCTTCTCCAGATCTATAAATACCAGATGCGTAGGGAGGTTTCGAGCTGTTCGTTTTTCAATTACTTGTTGAAGGGTAAATGTGTTGTCCACGCACGATCTTCCTGCTCTGAAGCCGCTTAGTTCTTCAATTTCTATCAATCCTACTAGTACCATCGGAAATTATATCCTCCTTTCAGTCAGAAGATTGGTCACACCACCAAAACTACTGATCATGTCTAATATAAGTCCTTTAATACCACATGAAATAATATGGGCCTTTCTGAAAAATATAAGGTTTTAGCTAGTTTCTCTAATATCATCCCTACGAGCTGGCATCACAGGTGATGAATACAACCATATTTTGTCCTTCCGTAGGCAAGTATATGTTATGCCACCCTATGATAATTTTATACAATATAATGTTAATAACAATAATGATTACAGAATATTTTTATCCACAAATAAAATTATTTGTTTTTTCTGTTAAAAAATCTGATCACACAGTATCAATCAGAATCCAATTAATCAGAAAATTCGAACAAAATACCTTCCCTCTCCTCTGATATTTGCCAAGCTGTAAGTGTAAAAACCAAATGCAAAAAAATGCCAAGACCACCGGATAATGAAGTTTAATGAATCATACACTCAAAATATTTTTATTTTGAGCGTATGAAACAAACTTAAGCACGACATACATAAGTAACAGAGTGGTAGAAGTCAGTGAAGAAAACGGACTATCCCTAAACACAAAAAAGACACAAATTATGGTAATTACAAAAGCCCAACAGCGCTAAGAAAACATAAAAATACATGGAGAACAAATTAAAAAAGTTGAAAAATATAAATATCTGGGTACAATAATTAACGAAAATAATGACTACACAAAAGAGATTAAGGCAAGAATAGAACAGGCAAGAAATTCTTTCAACAAACTGAAAAAAGTACTCTGCAACAGGGACTTTTGCATTTTAATTTCTTTAAAAATAAGACTTCTGAGATGCTACGTGTTCTCCGTATTATTTTATGTGTTGGAGGCTTGGACATTAAAGAAAGATGTTTCGGACAGATTAGAAGCCTTCGAGTTATGAGCCTACAGAAGGATATTAAGAATAAGTTGGGTGGATAGAGTCACGAATGTCGTGGTGTTGAGAAGAATGGAAAAAGATAAAGAAGTTTTAAATACAATTAAAGTCAGAAAACTGCAATATCTGGGACATGTTATGAGGGGCGAGCATTATAACTTGTTGCAATTTATAATGTAAGGAAGAACACAGGGTAGAAGGAGTCGCGGAAGAAGACGCATCTCCTGGTTAAACAATTTGAGAGCTTGGTTTAACTGCACTTCTGCTGACCTCTTTAGAGCCACGGTATCGAAAGTACGAATTGCTATGATGGTTGCCAACCTTCTTAGAGGAGATGGCACATGAAGAAGAAGAAGTAGTGTGAAAACACTATCGGTAGTTCCACAAGACCATAATTAAGAAACTCTCAATAACACACGCAAAATTAATATAGCTCCAAAAGGTGAAAAGAGATCAAAGTCAATTAACTCGTCGAAAATAGAACACCTAGCTGAACCAGAGTATGTCGTACCAGAGGAATCCACAAAAAAATAAATCAAGCCCAATGCGAGAGAGAGCCTCGTAGTCGAAACAAAAACAATTAGGACATTTCAAGGTAAGATTAAAAACTAACTACAATGTTGATTTAAAAATAGGGAACACTATTATTAAGCCTAGGAAACAGTTTTCAACTTTGAAACCAAAACCTGTAAAGACAGACAAGACAAGACCTGAAATAACATTTTACAAAGGAATGGAAACATAAACAGGATCTCACTTTCTTTAAAAAAAATTTTGACCAACAGAAAGCTCTCTCTGATCCTCAAGACAACGAATCAGACGTTGGTGAGATCGATGATGCTGGAAAAGAGTTAGCTATATGAGCATTGACATTTAATAGATTTAAACTGAAATAGTTTACACATTTTATTTGTATAATTTCTGAAACAAAAAAAAATTATGTTACATTAAACATAAGTTCTTAAAATGAGTCGCCTAGTATCAATATCGCCAAAACTCCATTTTTCCAGTTTTGAGATATTTACTCCAGTAGATTTGTCTTATTAATACCTATCAACTGGTAGCAATGTTCAGTATCAAAACAGCCAAAATTTTGCCTAAAAAACATCACAAAGTTTTCCTTCCGTTTCAAAGTACCTAAACCAATGTTTAACAAAGCCAATCAAGAGACTTTCTTTTATTCATGTAACCTGAATATCGTAAACAAGAATCATGGCCGATTCACTTTAATCAGTGCTTGGTAATTTACAAATGTTTAGCATTTAATAGAACATTAATCAAAAATTAAGAACTTTTACAAAAAAATGGATATTTCACCTGTACCAGTAACACCAACTAAATGCCGAAAAAGAATTAGACAACGTCTCAGGTAAGTGTACTATTTGTTTTTCAGAAGATCTAAAAACAGTTTTCTTTCTACTTCAGATACATCGGAAAAGTTCCAAAACAACCGCACTGCCAGCACAAATCAACAGCTTTTGGGTGCAGAAAATTGAAATTAGGTGACCTTGCAGAAGTCAACAAACGATTCTACTCCAAGTCAACAAAGATTGCACAAGATGCATTTATATTAAATAGTATTGAAGTACAGAAAGTAAAAAGATGACGTAAGCAGCAAGAATTACAAAAAGGGACGAAAGAATATATTTCGTATTACACTACAAAGAGTTAGAACAATCATTAAAAATTATAAAAAAGGCAATATTGTACCTATAGAAAGAAGGGGTGGAGATAGAAAGGCAACAAAATTTTTAACTAAGAAGCAAAGTTATATGGTTTTTATAATGAAGCTTAAATATATTGCCATAGCAAATCCGAACGGAGATATCTGTCTGAAAACTTAACCATTACTACGCTTTACCGTATTTACTCAAGTGATCTGTCAAATGAACCTGTCAAGAAGAGCTTTTTTCGGGAGGTGTTTAACAAAAATTTCATTTGAGGCTTTCGTACACCACGTACAGATATGTGTTCCACATGCTCATCACTAGAGGAAAAAATTAAACGATCTGAAGGAGGTGAGAAAGCTAATTTAATATGTCAAAAAAATCCACAAGCTACGAGCCAGAGCAGTAATATAATTTACTGAAGGAAGAAAATATCAACATAATCACTTGCTCCTTCGACCATCAGAAAAACCTGTCCTTACCAAAAGTGCCAGACTAGCAGGCATATTACAGCAGGCAGCTTTTTTTACATAATCTCACTGTCGTTCAGAGATACTTAAAGGCTGCACTTGGATCTCAGAACTCATTCAGCTATTGCTGGACAAAAGTCCAATACGGGAAATCTTCTAATCATGTAGCCTTTGCAATATGGCACAGTTTATGCCATACAAATATGTCAAAGGTAACTACTGTGAGACTTGTGTGTGGCGGATGTAGCGTTCAAAATAACAGGATTGTGCTTACTATGTGCTTGACATGGTTATTCAAGCAAGCTCCAGTGAATACAAAGACAATGGAGCTATTATTTAGAGGTTACTTATGTATCCTTCCTAATAGGATAATTGAAAAAGTAATAAAAAAACTTGAAGTTGTAGCAAATCCGGCAAAATATTAACAATGCAATAAAACATTGTACTACTGTTTTATTTGCTGACCAAGATTTTAACTTTTTCGACAGGAAGATCAAGGCTGATAGCCTCATTAAAGCTACAAGGCAGTTTAAATTTACTTAATGTAAACAACTTTATCAGAAGCGATCCACTAAAACACCTGGAGACATTTTAGTGAAGGGTGATCCAAATTTCAACGTTTCAACTTGAGTGTTTCTAAGCTTAACCAAGAGTGAAGAAAGGTTATCTCGTATTAATTCTACCATGCTTCAAGTCAACAATATACAAAATGTCAGTCGGAAGAAGAAGTCGTCAAGAATTTGCTTGAAATTTATTTTGGAAAAACTTGGCGCCAAAATTTAAGGTTGGAATACTACCAATCTACCAAGCATACCTTACCACGAAGACTCATTCATTGGTCCACAAAAGTGAAGGGAATATAGCAGTATCTGTGAAATTTTATTAAAATTTTAATGAAATAAAATTAATTTGGACAAGAATGGCTTTTGATTTAACTAAACCCATTTCAAATGACTTGGAAGCAACGAAATTTGTATCAAAGTAACCAAAGTTACAGCATTAGTATCACAATCGCCAATATTTATTTTTCTTTTTGAATTTTCTAAGTAGATACTTAACGGTCTATAAAAAATGAGTGTGAAACAAAATCCTTATTACATATTTACAACAAATTATAATAATTAGGCAAATCGTAAGCTAAATAAAGCTACCACAGAATTTCGCAGTTCCTATAACTTTTCTAGGACACTGGACATACATCATAATGTACAAACTTTTAGTAAAAATGCGAATATGGCTTTGAATATACATTACTACTTTTTATTCTACAGTTTTTTGATGTTTCTGAACATTTTGAAAAATGAACATAACAAGTTTTGCAACTGGGCGACTCAAATATTACTTTTAAGACAAGCTTTGGGACTTTGCTTTCAGCTTATTACAAGTCTTTAGAAACGCGACTATCAGGTTTAAGTTAGCGATTGTGATTTCTTTTCACAAATTTTGGCGTTATTATCAATATTTACTAATCTCAGTTCCAATTCGGTAATTTATTTACTGTCTTCTTTTCATTTTGTGGTATAGTGTGAAATATCTAAACTCTGTCAACAAATTTCAAACCGAATTTCATGTATATGAATTGTTTTTGATTTGCATAGTGATTTTCCGCAACAACTGTTTAATTTCTACATTCTGATTGTATATGACGGCATCAGAATTGTTCCAACCAATTAGTTTTTGTGGCTTTTATGCAAATCGTTTGATATATATGTATTAAAATAAAAGTAGGTAGTTTGTTTAATAGTGTTTTATTTAATCTAAAAATGTATCTGTGTTAGGTTTGAAAAACAAATATTTTTGCATAGAAATCTAGTTATTTTAAACTACAAAAAATAATGTTTGTTGTATGCAGTTTTTTTTTATAATACTAAAAAATATAGTGTTTTCATCGATTTATTACCAATATTTGTTATATACTTTACTTAGTGCCTGTGTAAACTGTTGGGAATACAATGTATAGCTAAATATTATAAATAATTTTTAAAGTTACATATTTTTTTACAAAGAAAACGCTTATATTAACTTAATATTAAATTAATAAACATATATTAACCTTTAACTGACATAATGAAAAAAGAAAACGTTTAAGGTATGGCAGGGTCAAAGACCTTTGAATTTTTTGTGTAAATAAAACAAAAACTAAAAGTACAAAAGTGAAAAAAGTAGTATGTTGCTATTAATAGACCTATGAAAACCAACATATATTACTACAAATGTTTCAGGAACAAAATATACAGGATCAATAACAAAACTAGGTTACTGTTGAAAATCTTGAAGCAAACAAAAAACACATTATCGTGTCAAAAATAACGAATTCTCATTTAGAAATGTTCAAATATCTTAAAAAAAATTCAAATCAGTATAATTTGCGAATATAAACCAATCAACAAACACGTTGCTGATCCTTACATCTAATACAAGTATATGTTTTGATACAATGAGTTTTACAAACGTGTTTATAACATTTAAGTCGCCTATTATTAAAGTCGACAAATCTCCACCTTGACCAATTTTACAAGAACCGCGAAATTCTGTGGTAGCTTTATTTCGGTTACGATTTGCCTAATTATTATAATTTTTTGTAAATATATAATGAGGATTTTGTTTCACACACATTTTTTATAGTCAAGTATCCACTGAAAAAATTCAAAAAGAAAAATGAACATTGTCGATTGTGATACTAATACTGTAACTTTGGTTAGTTTGATACAAATTTCGCTGCCTCAAAGTCATTTGAAATGGGTCTAGTTGAATCAAAAGTAATTTTTGTCAAAATTAATTTTATTTTAATAAAATTTTAATGAAATTACACAGATAATGCTATATTTTCTTCAGTTTGTGGACGAAAGAATTAGTCTTCGTGGTTAGGTACGCTTAGTAGATTCATGTTCTGTAATGGTGCTTTGTAGTATTCCAACCTTGGATTTTGGAGCCAAGTGTCTTTAAAATACATTTCAAGCAAATTATCGACGTCTTTTTTAACTTCACCCGACTGACATTTTGTATGTTGTTGGCTTCAAAATAGAAATAGAAAAAATGAATCGATGGACAGAATACATATCACAACTTTTTGATGACAAAGATAGACAAGAAATATCAAACGAATATACAGATGATACAGGGCCTGATATAATCAGAGAAGAAATAGATTATGCAATCAAACAAGCGAAAAGTGGTAAGGCCCCCGGTCCTGATGAAATTCCCGTAGAACTACTCAAACTTATGGACGATGAATCTAATAAAATACTCCTAGATCTATTTAACACAATATATAGAACTGGAATAATACCTAGGGAATGGCTCCGTTCGACCTTTATACTACTGCCAAAAAAGGCAAATACAAGGGAATGCAGCGAATATCGTACGATAGCTTTGATGAGTCATGCTCTAAAACTGTTCCTGAAAATAATCCATAATAGGATCTATAGGAAATTAGACGTAGACATCAGTAACACTCAGATGGGATTCAGAAAAGGGCTGGGTACAAGGGAGGCTCTGTTTGCAATGAACGTTCTCTCACAGAGATGCTTAGACATGAACCAAGAAATTTACACCTGCTTTATTGATTTCGAAAAGGCCTTTGACAAAGTACAACATGAACCATTAAGACAAATTCTAATAAAGAAAAATATAGACAGCCGAGATATTCGAATTATATGCAACCTATATTGGAATCAAACAGCAAATGTGAAGGTTGAGGGTAGACTAACAGAAGAAATTTAAATCCGTCGAGGAGTCCGGCAGGGATGCATCTTGTCGCCACTTTTATTTAATCTGTATAGTGAAGCTATTTGTGAACAAGCACTCGAGGAAGAAGATCTTGGTCTGATAATAAATGGTGAGACGATCAACAATATAAGGTATGCTGACGATACGGTTCTCCTAACGGGAACGCTAGTAGAACTACAACATCTCGTTCAAAGTCTCAATATATACTGTAACAGTTACGGCTTGAAAATTAATTTGAAAAAAACTAAATTTATGGTAATCACGAAATCAAAGAACATCAGATCTAATTTTGTAATAGACAATACAACGATTGAGCGTGTGTCCTGTTATAAATATCTAGGTGCTTGGATCACAGACGATACTGATCAAACAAAAGAGATTAGATGTAAAATAGAAATCGCTAAATCAGTCTTTAATAGAATGCGCAAACTCTTTTGCAATCGTGATATCAATATAAAGTTACGAATACGAATGCTGCGGTGTTATGTCTTTTCTACCCTGTTGTATGGAGTAGAGGCTTGGACACTAAAACAGTTGACCACAAAAAACATCGAAGCTTTCGAGATGTAGTGCTATAGGCTCATTCTCAGAATATCATGGATGGACTGCGTCACTAACACGCAAGTACTCCAAACTTTAGACAAAAGATGCGAAATTCTAAATGAGATAAAAACTAGAAAGATGGAATACTTGGGGCACATTGTGAGAGGTGAAAAGTACGAACTTTTAAGAAATACCATGCAGGGCAAAATTAAGGGCAAAAGAAGTGTGGGAAGAAGAAAAATATCGTGGCTTCGTAATCTACGTGAATGGTTCGGGTGTAGTTCGATTGAACTTTTTAGGCGCGCTGCTAACAAAGTCGCAGTGGCCATGATGATTTCCAATCTCCGTTAGATATGGCACGAGAAGAAGAAGAAGGCTTCAAGAATGGTAGGATTTATACAAGATAACCTTTCTATAATCTTGGTTAAGTTTCGAAATACTCCAGTTGAAACGTTGAAATTTGGATCACCCTTCACCAAAATGTCTCCAGGTTTTTTGATGGATCGCTCAAGATAAAGTTGTTTACATTAGGTAGGTTTAAACTGCCTTGTAGCTTTAATGAAGCTATTACCCTCGGTCTTTTAGTTGAAAAAGTTAAAATCTTGGTCAGTTTTAGATCAACAACTTCAAGTTTTTGTATTTCTCTTTCAATCAGCCCAAATATCCTATCGAGAGAGATAAATGAGCGCCCATAACGGAAATAATCCATTGTCTTTATATTCACTGGAGCTCGCTTGTATAACCATGTCAAGCACGTAGTAAGCAAAATCCTGTTTTTATTTTGATTGCCACATCCGTCGCACACACGTCTCACAGTAGTTATCTTTGACATATCTGTTTGCCATAAACTGTGCCAGATTGCAGAGGCTATATGATTCGAAGATTTCCCGTACTGGTCCTCGGTCAAACAGTAGCTGAATAAGTTCTGAGGCCCAAGTGCAGCCTTTGAGTATCCCTGAACGACAGTGACATTATGTAAATAAGCATTTTGTAATATGCCTGCTAGTATAGCACTTTTGGTAAGGACAGGTTTTTCTGAAGGTCAAAGGTGAAAGTGACTGTTAGTATTTTCTTCCTTCAGTAAATTATATAAGGTACTGGCTAGTAGCTTGTGAATTTCTTTTGACATAGTAAATTAGCTTCCTCACCTTCTTCAGATCGTTTAATTTTTTTTCTATTCATAAACATGTGGTACACATATATCTGTACGTGGTATACGAAAGCCTAACCTAAATTGAAATTTTTGTTAAAAACTTCCCGGAAAAAACCTCTCTTGTCCATTTTTTTGTATTAAATTAATTGTAATTAAGTTCTTAAATTTCGATTATTGTGCTATTAAATGCTAAAAATTTGTAAATAACCAAGCACAGATTAAAGTGAATCGGCTATGTTTCTTGTTTGCGATATTCAGGTCACGTGAATGAAATAACGTCTACTGATTGGTTTTTTTAAACATTGGTTGTTTCGATACGGAAATCTCCCAAAACCCAGGTTACTTTGAAACGGAAGACAAACTTTGTGATGTTTTTTAGACAAGATTTTGGCTGACTTACTTTTCATAAACATTCTAAATCTGCACTTGCCGCGAAAACCAACCAACATTTTATCTACTGTTACATATTCTCCACATAAATAGTTAGTATAACAGTTATTTAAGAAACCATTAAAAATTTCAGAAATACCTGCCAATTTGTCTTAGTCTTCACTACGCTTATTTCTGGTATTTGGATCGTCAAATCTCAAAGCTGTTGGTAGAAAACTAAATCTTTTTGCTGTCATTACGGAACGGAATATGTTACAATCTGTACCATCAGTCACAAAAAAAATTATGTCTTCATTGTTAGACTTTAACACGCCTACCAAATACAGAGGTCCAAAAAAGCTAATATTTCGATTTTATCAACGTGGCGTATAAATTGACAGTTGAAAGCATTACCTCTATAAGTTTCTTTTGTAATTCTGTAATCTTTTCGTTTGTCTTCTCAATAATATTGTGTCAGCGAGTAACAGCTTGACGGCTTCAGCAGGCGTTGCCGTCAGTATGTATTCGTGCTGACCCGGAAAGCCCTGATAGATATGATACTATATCTGGTGCACAAGTACGACTTGAGGCAGAAGCTATTTTCGACCATTTTTTTATATTTCTTCCATAATAGTAATTTTTCTCAGTTACCTCTTCATTATCAACATTTTCTTTCTCACTACTTAGATCCTTGGCAAGTATTTGATCATTTCTCACAGTATCACCTTGGTTATTATCACTAAGTTCAGAATAATCATCAGTATCATGATCAGTAATAATTGTTTTGGCGTCGGAAACTTTAGACGCAGAAATAGAGGCAGTTTTATTTTAAACAATTTTTAAAAATATCAGCGTTAAAAATTTGAATTTTGCGTCAAAATGTTTGCAAAATTTACGATAGGTAGGCAATAAAAAACCCTGTAAACTAAAAAAAAACAAATATAAGTTTCTACGATGAGTAGAATCGAAGATATTGGTAAAAAACAAAAAACAAGTTTTTTTTTAGGTTATGTTTGGGTCTAGGGTTTTAAAATTGTTTTTTGGTCCAGTACTTTACTGTTAAACAACATGATATTTTTATTTTTGGAATATGACGGGAAATATTAATACTTTAAAAGGTTGGGCCAAAAATAATTTTTAGTATTTTTAACCATGATGCCCCACCTATAAAAATCTGAAAAAAATCATGGAGATAATGTGACACTAAACCAATATTATATATGTTTTTTGGAGTGGTGTTCAAGATAGTTTTTTAAATAAATTTTAAAAATTTCTAATGCGTTCAAAAATATGAATTTTCCGCCAAAAATTTTGTAAAAGATACATAATGTAGACAGTAAAATATCGTACAAAATGAAAAAATAATGAGTTTCTACCATTATCAGAACCGAAAAACACGTTTTAATTTTTTTGACATTAGGTTTGGGTCCAGGGGTCTAAAAATATTTTTGGTCGGATAATTTTTGATATGAACAACATGGTATTTTTATTTTTGAAATATCGCTGGGTGCATTTTTCACTATTTTAACCAGCTAGACCCTTTCAATCCTGTCAAATCCGTCTATACACTACTTGTGTCGAGTATAAACCTAACATAATTGGTCTAAACACAAAGGTTAATTTTAAATAAGTTCAATACATAGGAGAGAAATAAGAATAAATATTTTTTCCTCAAATCAATTAGTTCTAAGATCTGAAATTTTCTCTAATATTTAATATATTCAACCGTAAACTTGTGGTACTGTATATTTACAGTTGGCATTTCCTAGTCAAAGTATGCGTACAATATTATTTACACACATTATCTTCTGAATACATCCTGGTATCGAGAACAATGAACCTAAAAAAAAGTATAAACAAGAATCGATTCGACGAAAGAAAATCTTGAGTAAAATTTACAAGATTTTATATAAATCCTGCGACTTTCTCCTTGTGACAAACTGAGAAGGTGGCGTTTCGAAGATAGCAGTTCTGACATGAAAATCCTGCTTATTCTACTTTGTAAGAATAAGGAAGAGCAAATAAATGTATTTTACGGAGATGGAACAAAGAAGCAGAAAAATAATAGCAGATTTCAATTGCTAGAAATAAGCAGATTTACTAAAAGAAAAACTTTATTTCTTTTTTATAAAAGATAGCCGTGTTTCAATCCTGAAACTTAAAACCGTATTTGTCAACATTTATATTTGTAGAAGCTTTACACGATCTTGGGGGATTATTTTATATAACTAATTAACAGTGAGATATGTGCCTATATTTTGTTTCTTAAAATATATACTACTCTCCAAAATTAACGCACCACCCAAAATGGACCATGATTTTAAAACTATATTTCATCTGAACCCTTAATTTGATTTCCATGATTTATTTTTCACATTGTAGGTATATTTCTAGTTAATGACTATATTAATGTTTTTTAAGAAATGTCAACGTTTTACTTATATACAGGGTGTAAAAATAAAGTTGTGTTTTTTCATCTAATTTTGCAACACCCGGTGGAATGTATTAGAAACAAACGCTACATGTTATGAATATTTTAATATCGCTTCATTCTTTCTTCACATTTTGGTAAAAAAATCATTACGATACGTTTATTATCAAAAAAGAAAAGTATGTTCAAAGCGTTGCGTGATTTTTTACTCTCCAAAATTAACGCCCGACCTCAACTCTACCATAATTATTAAGCTATGTTTCTTGTGCATCCTTGATTGGATTTTAATAAATTTTTTTGCTCATTGCAGATCTATTTCTAAGTAATTACGGTATTATTGTTTTTTTTTAAAGTTTCTCAACATTTTGGTAAAAAAATCATCGATATCTTTATTATCAAAAAATAAAAGTACGTTCAAAGTGTAACGTGACTTTATTGAATTGTAAAAATTCAACATTCAATTTCAAGAAATCTAAGCCAAGATGAATGTGTTCAGGCAATTACTTAAGCTAATGTAGGCTTAAGTTATCGTGAAATAGGCTTGAGGTTAGGGGTATTTCATATTACAATATCACGAGTTATTCAACGTTTTCGAGAAACAAACGACCATACGAAGCGGCGTGGATAAGGAAGAGAAAAACTTACAACACCATGACAAGATCAGTTTATCAGGCTTCGTGCTATAAGGGAACGTTTTCTCACAATGAGACATTCACAAATACAAGTGACAAATGTTCATAATATTCAAATTAGTAGAAACACTATATAAAGGCGTCTCGCTGAACAAGATTCGCAAATAAGGATACCAGTCAGAGCTTTAAACGTAAATCATTGTAGAAGTAGATTACAATTTGCCAGAGAGCACCTTGACTGAAATGTTGATGACTGGAAGTACGTGTTGTTCACTGATGAATCGTGGTATTGCTTATATAGCTCAGTGTGAGAGTTAATCGACGGCCAAGAGAACGCTATGCACAGTGTAATAGACGACCTTTTACTTTATTCAATGGTGGATCTGTAATGGTTTGCGGAGGAATATCTCTTACAGCGATACGAAGGCACCTTCTTGCTTTACGAAGAGATTTCTTAACAGGTGAAAGGTATATTAGACATTTTGTCTAACCATGTAGTTCCATTTGCTCCTTACATAGGAAATAATTTTATTTTAATGAAAATTTGTGTCTCCTGTCTCTCTTGACGACATAGAAGTTATTGTGAGAGAAGTTTGGGATGCAATTGATTGAGACCAAATACGCTGCTTGATTTTAAGTATGCCTCGCCGCTGTGAAGAAGTAATTAGATTTAGAGGTGGAAATACTCGTTATTAAGTGTTTTTGGGAAAGGGCAATTGTTAAAGAATATTAAGGTTATATTTTCTTAGGATTTATTTGTATTAAATGTCAATAAAGTTTATATAAGTAAGGTTTTCTTTGCTTTAAATGTTGATAAAAACTTGTTACATTTAAAGTTCTGTATAATCTTTGATAATAGAGATATCGAAATAATTTTTTCACGAAAATCTTAAGAAAGAAATAGTTTATCTCAAAATAATAATAAGATGCGTTTATTTCTAATAAATTCCACAGGGTGTTGCAAAAAACGATGAAAAAACACAACTTTATTTTTACACCCCGTATACGGGTAAAACGTTGATATTTTTTAGAAAACATTAATATATTCATTTACTAGGAATAGACCTATATTATGAAAAAAACATCATCAAAATCTAATCATTCGTTCAGAAGAAAAATAGCTTCAAACTTTTGGTACATTTAAGGTGGTGCGTTAATTTTGGGCATTAGTGTATATAAATAAAAATAAAAAATATTACCTCATAAGACGAAAATAGCAAGTTTACTGGTGATGTAAAAAACGTGTTTTAGCACAAATACTACTATAAAAATAGTCGTGTCTGTTGATTTGCTTTGTTTCTATTGATACAGCAATTATGAGAGCTCGGATTTAAAGACAACAAAAATTGAAGAAAAGGGGCCTATATATACAAAAATGACCAGAAATCTTAACATATAGGCAATATAGGCAAATACCCTATTATTTATTATACAAAGTAAATTAACTTAATATGAACTTAACACAAATATATTTACACAATATAACATCAGTAAACTAATAAATTAATAAGTAAATAATTGTTAATTAACACATTCACTGCCGCGCAAAAATTATGTGTTACCTAAGGTACCACGTGAATTTTTCTTATACTAAACATAATACGAGTGAATTGTGATTTAAATGAATATAACTCAACTTTTCAATAAGATTGTATACAAAAAAACTCACTAGGTGCGTTGTAGGCACAAGTGAATTATAATTCTTTCTTGGTGCGCATAATCGCGCTAATTCACAATTAGCGTAAACGCAAGTTCCACTTAAAATTGGTTAGTTACAGGAAAGTCACCAAAAACAGTCAATCCTTGTTACCTAGTTGTAAAACAAGGAGGCAAAATAGCTAAAAAGGTCAAGTCAGTAAAATTAAAATGTTTATCATCAATATTCACTATGGTTCGCTTGGAGATAGTAACACGCACAACTTCACCACAGGTCTTTTGAAGGCTGCCACTGAACAAATAACGCCGTCCTCGCCAAGATGAGTCTCGATAATACGTCCAAGTTTCCATTTCAAAGGTGGTATACCAGTACTAAAGTTCTGATCTCCAAGTATTGTTTAAATCTCTTTCCACGTCACTCGTTGTTGGAAAGTGAAGATGTACTCTTTGGACCGCCTGGTCCAAAAACGTCGGCGTATTTGCTGAAATCGTTCATTACTAGAAAGTCTGTTTTTTCCAAGGGTGTCTCCAAGGGTGTCTCCAATAATGTGTCAAGGCAGTAGGATCGCTGAAGTTTGTTTCTTTGTTTCTTTTAACTGTTTATTGATATCTAATATTCTGTGTCCGTTTTTGTCTTCTAAACTTTGGGAAAGTTATTTCCGTTTGATTTCGACGGTCTCTTTTAATTTCTTGTGCAGATGAAATGTATCTTGTTTCTTTTTATACTGTTCAATTTCATTACGTTATTTACTATAAAATTATGTTTTCACATCTTATCTTCTGCATGATTATTGCGTGAATCCTCTTGTATTCGATTTTACCTTTATTATTGATTTCGCTTCTTTGATCCATAACTCTCAATAATTTTTCTTTCACCCACACTGGGTTTCTTCTTATTTTTACTGCACTTGATTTTGTTTCTTGAACAATCTTTAATATTTCTTTAATTATCGTCCAGTTTTCCTCAGAACTTTCATCTTTGCTTGATGAAAGCTAACTAAAAGTAAACTTTTTTTTGTTCTAATACACTGGTTATTTCTTGTTTTAGGGTAGCATTTAATATGTTTTCTCTATTAATAGTAACTGTTTGCTTATTAATTCTTGTAACTCTTTTTAACCTCAGTCTTATTTTTTCTACCTCATATGTTTTGACTGAAATACTGAATTTCTGTATCTTTTATTTATACATATGAAGTCTATTTGGTTACGAACCACACGTTCAGGTGTATCTGCTGGTAATATCGAGGTGTAAAGACGACGCTGTGGAAATTTGAAAACACAAAAAGATGCGAACATCCTATGTTTCATTTCGTATTCCCAGACCATATTTTTTTCTATGATATCTTTTTGATCTCCTTCGCCAAAATTCGCATTAAAATTTCCCATGACAATATTGAGGTACTCTTTTTGTAGATGCTAATACTTTTTCTAAATCACGATAGAATTTTCAATTTTTTTTCATTGTCTTGTGTAGATGCATATGCGTGTAATATATTTAGATTTATTGTTTTTGTTTGTATTTGTAACATTAGTATCCTGTCTGAGAATAGGGCGACATTTTTTACAGCCTTATCTGTTTCCTTCGTTACAATGATGGCTACACTATTTTTGTGCTTTGAACAGTCTTTTCCTGAACAGTTTACAATGTGTCTATAGTTACTTTATCAAAACCTGGCCATCTTATTTCAAGTATACTTCTATTTAGGCGCTTCATTTATTTTATGGTACTGTGAACCTTTCCTGGTTCGTACATGCTTCTTACATTCCATGTACCCATTTTTCTTTCATCAGAAAGTGTATTTATGCTTCAAGCTGATCGGGAAATTCTTAGCACCCCTGCTCCATTTAAGGAGCGCCCGTACTCGGGGCCGTTGTATTTATCAGCCATTTCCATGATTGTTTCTTGGGAAAGTTTGGCTCTAAGTGGTTTTCCGTTGCCTTCCTAGAGTGTGTGGTAAAAGGAATTATAGTGACCCTTCTGCCCTCGGAAACCTAATAGCCATTCGGGGTCGCTAGAAACAAGAGTTAGCCAAAAAAGGCTGATAGGAAAGATTAAAGAGATTTCACTCAAGAAAAGTTGAAAAAGAGTAAAATGTGAAGGCACTTATGATCCGCCAGGTGCGTTTCATAAGACTATGAGTATTGATACACCTTATGTTTCCACTCATACCTCGGAGTGTTAAATAGAGACTGTATGGCTCGGCCAGCATACCATTGTTCGGATGGTAACGAGACACTTGTGTGTCGAATACACACAATAAAATTCGAAAATTGAGTCTAAAATTTGAATCTGATTTATTCTGTCTGATACAATTTTCTCAAATTCAATCCAATTTGCCTTTTTTAGTTTTAATTTTTGAGTTAGTATTGTGTTTGTGTTTAAATTAGGGGTATGTTTTATTAAGATTGGGAAGTGGTCACTACTATATAAATCTTTCAGTGCTACCCAATCGAATTGGGTGAGCAACGAAGATTCACATATGGTGAGATCAATGGCGGAAAATGTTCCCGGAGCCATATTGAATCTTGTTTGTAGAGCCGTCGTTGAGTAGGCATAGGTTCCTAATGTTACAAACGTTTTCTAACATATTTCCCCTCGGTGTTGTTTTATTTGATCCCCATGTAATGTTATGGCCATTAAAATCTCCTGTGATTATTCGAGGTGAGGGAATTTGTTGGAGATGATTAAGTAATTCGGATTTAGTTAGAGTTTGATCTGGTGAAATATAAATGCTACAAATATTGAACTTTTAGGGGGCCAGTACGATAATATGTTTTTATTTTCTCTTTAACCCTACAGCAGGCGCGCCGACTACCGTTTCATATCCGGGCGGGCTCTGTACACAAAACACATTTTAGTTGATTTTACCAAATTTAGTGCGTTTTAACAAAATGACAACCACGATTTACAAAAATAGTTTATTGTTACATAAAATAATAAACATAAAACATGTACCTACGGGTTACTTCACTGGATTTCTTCTGATTGCTGCCGTTCATTGTTCTTACATTTTACGCAGGTAATTGTGGTTTCTGAATGCATTTTACATACAAATATTCTACATAGCCCACATCTAATTTGTTGTGCTGGAATTTTTTGAGCCTGGACATATTGCACAACGTCTACGTTTTCTAGAGCTTTGCACTTCTGTTCTAGTAGGTTCTTCACATGATTTATATTTCATTAGAAAACCTTGAATATCCTGAGGAAAATATCGCATTGTCGCTCTTTCTGAAAGATGTACTTTCATTAAACTCAAGCTTAAATTCTTTAGAACAATTCGGCGACATATTTTGGGATTTGTTTTATTGGCACAAAACAACACCTGCGCGTTGATACCCGCCATATCCATTAGAGAAAAAAATATAATTAGTGGCCATCTTCTGGTTATTCTTTTTACAGAATATGATGCACACATTTGGTCAATAGTATCCACACCGCCTTTTGTGGCATTATAATCTAGAATAATTTCTGGTTTTCTAGTTTCGACGTCTACGGTGGCAGTGTCATGCATCGTGGATAAAAGTATGACCGACTTACTTTTTTTTTGAACAAATGAAACCAAAGTGACATTTTTCTGGAATCCAAAGAGTGACGTTTCCACTTCTTTTTGTTTTTGGGGTAAAAATTCAATAGGTATTTCCCTTTTGTTTTTTCTCAAAGTGCCAATTGTAGTTATTTTATTTTCCAAAAGGGAAATAGCTAAAGGATAACCGGTATACCAATTATCGGTTGTCAATTTGCGACTTGAACCTTTTATATAATCAATAAGCCTATCTACAATATCACTGGGAGAGTTTGATACAGCATAAGGCCCCTCAGGTTGCCAACCACAATAAACTTCTAAACTTCCAAGTTTGCTGGTTTATTTGGTAAATACTGGATGAAACTACGACGTCCTCTGAATCCCTCTAGTTTTTCGTCTATTGTAACACATTCACCAAGATTATAGGAATTTTTACAGTTACTAACAAATGCGTCCAATATTTTTCTAATTGGTGCAAGTTTGTCATATATTTTCCGTTCATGTCTTGTGGTTTTGTCATCAAAGCGCATTAAACGTAACAAAAATAAAAATCTTTTATAACTCATTACAGCTCTAAGAATTTCTATACCTGTTCCATCAGATGTCCAAAGTTCAAATGCGTTAGTATGGTTAGCCTTTTTAGTGCCTAGGAGGTAAAGCACTCCCAGTAACGCCATTATTTCACTTTTTGAAGTTTGTTTCATATCTCGTTCTCTTTTATATTGAACAGATTCTTTTTTACTATCAATGTACAAATTAGTAAATTGTACGATGTTCTCTAATAGATCAGAATCTATAATTTTTTCAAAAGCTGAAAGTTCTGAGGTCACTTTTGAAGCCATTGCCTTTGGTCCTAGAAGTATTTTGATAATATTTTTCTTTTTAATTTTTGATTGCGACGACAGCGGAGTCTTACGCCATGCAGTTTTTTTATCTTTACCTTGACAATATTCGAAAGCAGTCGTACTTACTGCAGTATTATCCTCGAAGTTACTGGCTCTGTCGTGGTCATTCTGTTCTTGTTCAGATTCAGAATTGTGGTCATCATGGTGTATTATTTCTTCATCTGTCTCAGATTCATCGGAATATTCTATTTCACTAGTTTCTGTTTCTGGGTCTTCATTAAGAATTTTATATAACTCAGCCTCAGTTAAAAACTTCTTTCTAGCCCTGCAAAAATAAAAAAAAGTAACACACAAATAATATAAGCGTAGCCGTTATATTCCTTCTCAATTATGTTACAATATCTTGTTCAACCTAAAATAAAGTAAAACTAAAGTTAATTTGACTTTAATTTCGAATTACAACTTTTTATAAAGTAAAATAATTAATGGATAAAATACTTACACTAGAAGGCGCGCCGTGTATTATGCACACAAAACCGTCACACTCTCGTATTTCTAAGAATTCTCACAAAACTCAGCTGCAACAAAAAATATTACTCAACTATTCGAACGACAGATCTCTACTGGACGAATAGACGCTACGATATCGCCAGATTGACGACACTTCTATTTTTAGACGACTTTTTTTATTGGACGTGTACAAAATACACGGGCGCGCCCGCTCGAGGGTTAAGAAAAATTTTA
Organism: Diabrotica undecimpunctata; assembly: GCF_040954645.1. Taxonomy (NCBI): domain Eukaryota; kingdom Metazoa; phylum Arthropoda; class Insecta; order Coleoptera; family Chrysomelidae; genus Diabrotica; species Diabrotica undecimpunctata. The sequence continues at coordinate 60,446,478 of NC_092812.1, forward strand.
AATATTGTTGTTAATATTTTATTAGTAAATACTCACCACTAAAATTTAGAAACAATAAAATTTTTAATCTTCTTCTATTTTTGCACTAATATTTGTATATTTCTGTAAGGGAATGTAAAATACATTATCAGTTAAAACCGAAGTTTTGCTGGTCTTCGATAATGCTTCAAACATTGGGAGAATTTGCTAATAACTTTCCCAGTATAGCGGTCCGTTTAAGTGAAAGATTTTATTCCTAATCCAAAATAGCCGGAAATTTGTGAAATATACTTTACATTATTGTGAGGAGCTCGACTAAAATTACTATTCAGAAGGGGTCAATAAACCGTTATAAAAACATTTTAAATAAATTAGGTGAAAAATAGACTAGCTTCAAGACTAAATGAGAAAAATAATAAAAATCATACGTTTTTTTATCTAGAAATTCTTCCTTACAATTTATAATCACTAGTTTTTGTCCTTTATCATGTAAAAAACATACGTTCACCTATACAGTCAACAAGTCGTCAAATACATGAAAATGCAATGCCATTTTCATATCACAAACGGTTCTTTATGCGATGTAAGGATTGGAATCTACACAAAGCTATATTAACTGTTAAAGTTTATACGCCGCTCTCTGTCTACCCCGAATACAAATAAATTTCAACACAATAGTTAAAATTCCTAAGTCCTGGTAACGTCTAATAACTAAATTTATCTCGAAGTGAAGCAGCAGTAGCTTTAAGTGCTTACGGAGATCTGTATTTGAAATTCAGTTTGAGTATCTTTATAATTGTTCGAACTTTCAGCGGAATTCTTGATTAAACAGAACTTTAACATAATTGTTGTAAGTGTCGTAGTCGTTAATTTTAATAATTTTTAACACCTATTTTTTAAGAAAATTGTAAAGCTATATAATTTAGAGAAATATAATATATGGGAAAAACAGAGAAGGCGAACAATCTGTTTTATCAAGGTGTTTCATCTTGTATTTTTTTCAATTTGTAGATATTGTCAATCTTGGACCACATTTGAGTGGCTCAAAGGCAAAGGTGACTAAGCCACAAAGTGGAGTTTTTGTGATAAATCATGTCAAACTTAATTTTAGATAAAAAATATAATTTTTATGATAAAAAAAATTAAATGTGGAAAAAAAATGTGGAATTTTATTAATGCCTTAAAACAACATTTAAGGAAAAATCTCACCTAAGTTTTAGTATTCTAATTCTGTGTTCAAAAAGTATAAAGCACATTTGCCGTTACAACAAAATTTATTCCTGGAGAAACTTGTGTGTTAAGCTATGTTTAGGCACATTTGCCATAAAGAAAACTAAAACAAGTAAATTGTAAAAAACAAACATTAAAATAAACAGAAAACAAATCTCCAACTTATTAGCTTAAAACTTATTCCAGTGCGTAATTTTAATTTTCGTGTATAAATGCTTCTTCTAAGCCCTCATCTAATGCATCGGAACTATCTTTCAATCCAGTATAAAAGCTGTGGAACTCAGGAACTCAGGCGGAATAAACTTAAGTAAGTTCCTTAAGTCCCTTTTCTTTTCTTTTGTTACGGCTCTCCCATTTGGATACAGAATATCTGGGTGGTGCATTACAGTAGATGATGATGGGCGGCCTTTGGTTAAATCAACCTCATGAAACAAACCAATGTCCTGTGCTGTATATTTTACTATTATTATCATCGCTCTAAATGATAGAGTAGCAATGTTGAAATTGCAAACAACTCACAGAAAATTAAATATTATTCAGGTCTATGCTCCAACAAGTGACAAGTCAGACGAAGAAATCGAAAAATTTTATAACAGTATAGATGAAATAATGTGACTGACAAAAAGAGGTGAGATAACGATGATCATGGGTGACTTTAACGCTAAAATTGGTCGTGGTGCTGAAGGAGACCACATAGGAGCATACGGTCTAGGTACCAGAAATATTAGAGGAGATAGACTTGTACAATTCTGCGTAGAAAACAATCTGTTAATAGCCAATACCTTCTTCAAACAACATCCTAGAAGACTATACACATGGAAATCAGCTGCAGACAGAAAAGACAGAATTGTTAGAAATCAAATTGACTTTATTTTGCTCAATAACACCTTTAAGAAGTACATACAATCTACGAAAACATACCCTGGAGCTGATATACATAGCGATTACAATCCAGTTATAATGGATTTTAGATTAAAAAGATTTCTCAAAGTCAAAAAGAAAACAGTGACAAGAAAAATAGACATCTCACAACTGAAGAACCCTGAACAGAAAAAAGAAATAAGTATCAAGCTTGAGGAAAAAATAAAAACGATCGAAAACTTGGTACAGACAGACATTGAAGTAACATGGACTGCTCTAAAAACAAAAATAACAAAGATACAAGAAGAAGACATCGGGTTCATAAAACACAACAAAAAACAAGAATGGATAACGCAAGAGATCATGGACCTCATGGACGTAAGACGAAAACATAAAACAAGCCCAATAGAATACAAGCGAATCAACAAAATCATTAGAAAAAAGTGCAGGGAGGGGAAAGAAAACTGGATGTCAACAAAATGCCTAGAAATCGAACAAGTTCAAGAAAAATACGACACCTTTAATATTCATAAAAAAGTAAAAGAAATGACAGGTAGACACAAAAAGAGACAAGCAACAATATTAAAAAATGAAATACCGAAATAATTATGGGTACAAAAGACAAACTAGAGAGATGGAAAGAATACATACAAACTCTTTTTGACGACGATAGACCTTGTTCTCCACCATCCACAGATAATCGAATAAATGAAAAAGGCCCAGAAATGACCAAAGAAGAAGTGATTCACGCAGTAAAATCCCAGAAAGATGGAAAAGCCACCGGTCCAGACAACATCAATGTCAAAATACTTAAACTAATTGTAGATAACGAAAGTAAAAGTCTAGATTTAATAACAGCACTATTCAATAAGATATATGACACAGGTAAAATACCAACAGACTGGCTAAAATCAACATCCGTAGCATTACCAAAAAAATCGAATTCCTCACAATGCGATATGATTATCGAATATTAAGCTTGATGTCTCATGTCCTTTAAACTTTTCTCAGAATTATCCATACACGAATTTACAAGAAGTGCGAGTTCCAGATGAGTGACACTCAATTCGGATTTCGAAACGGATTGGGAACACGAGAGGCTCTTTTTGCTTTAAATGTGTTAACGCAACGATGCAGAGACATGAATGTAGATGTATATGCATATTTTATTGACTATCGAAAAGCATTTGACTGCGTTAACCATCAAAAGATGATCGAAATTCTGAGAACAACTGGAGTTGACGAACAAGACTTGCGAATTATCTCAGAACTATACTGGCACCAAACGGCAACAATTGAAATAGAGCACACAACATCCGAAGACATACAAATCCGACGAGGAGTGAGACAGGGTTGCGTCTTATCACCGCTACTCTTTAATTTGTATTCAGAGTCTATATTCAGAGAAGCATTAGACGAGGTCCAAGGCGGAATTAAGATTAACGTAATCAGCATAGACAACATCAGATATGCTGATGATACCGTCTTAATAGCAAGCAACGCACAAGAACTACAAAATATAATAAATGCGGTAGTTCACCACAGCGAAATGTTCGGTTTACATCTAAACGTTCCAAAACTAAAAGTTTACTATTTTCAAAGACACCAATAAACGTACAGGTGTACGCCAAGGGTCAAATAATAGAACAGGTAAATTCCATAAAATATTTGGGAACAAATATCAATAGTCAGTGTAATCCAAAAAAAGAAATTCTATCAAGAATCGAACAAGCAAGGAAAACATTCATGAGCATGAAAACATTTTTTACAAGATCAGACCTTAGTCTACAGCTTAGAATCCGAATGATCAGATGTTACGTTTTTTCTGTCTTACTGTATGGCTGTAAAAGTTGGACAATGGACTCTGAAATAGAAAAAAGAATAGATGCCTTTGAGATGTATATATACAGACGAATATTGAGGATTCCATGGGTACAAAGAGTTACTATTGTTGAGGTACTTCGTCGCATGTGTAAACAAAAAGAATTACTAAGAATAATCAAAGAGAGGAAAATGCAATTCTTGGGTCATGTGTTGAGAGGCGAAAGATATTAATTACTTCAAGTTATACTGGAAGGAAAAGTACAGGGCAAAAGATCAATAGGAAGACGCCAGAACTCGTGGCTGAAAGACCTGAGGAGGTGGTTCGACCGCTCATCCGCAGAGATCTTTCGCGCAGCAGTTTCCAAAGCTACAATTGCCATTTGGATCGCCAACCTTCGAAAGGAGACGGCACAATGAGAAGAAGAAGAAGTATATTTTACATAAATTTTTTTTGGTTCTTTTTAAGATACCTTATCTGTTGAATTTTAAGCCATTGAACTTTTTCGCCAGTTATAGTAACTTTTCTATTTGTTATCTTCAAGGGACTTTCTACTAAAAACTCTAGTGAGTTTATTCTTTTGACCTGGCATTTTGGATTTCTTTTTTTGGCCGATTGAATTATGGAAACCCCATCATCGGGATCAAAAATTCGATCATGGTGTTTTCTCTCCTTTTTAACCAACCCAAGATCTTGATCGCATGTATTAAAACTATGTCCAGATACAAAAAATCTCTGTTCTATAACTTTGAGTGACGATTTACACTTTTGAAGGTAATTGCTTGAAATTAAAGCAACCTTTATATTCCGATTCTGACCCCTACAAGCATCGCTATACAAAATCAGATATCCGGTTGGGTCAGGTAAGTGCACCACAAGATGGTTTATTAAGCAAGGCTATCTCGTGAGCTCCTCGGGATGCGAATTTTTAGGCCAGACATACATGTGTCCTATTTGTGTGTTTTCATTATGGATGCCCAAATTATGTCCACACTTGTCTCTTATAATAAACTGCACCTGTACTTAACTCAGAGTAGGAAGCGTTTTCTAAAGATCAAAGACTAAAACTGATATTTTTTGCTGTGATTCTTTTGCTTTAATTATATTTTGCTTTTTGTTTTCTTTAACTGCTTCTGCTTTTCTTTGGTGTAATTCCAATTTAAATTTTGTATCCTGTTTTTCTGAAGTATCAGATGATTTTATTTCAGTATTGCTACGCCACTGGTAGCAATTAACTTACAATTCCTTACTTCTACCTAGGTAAATTCTCATGAAAGTCGAAAATGTATTTAAAAAATATGTTTACCCGTAGATTAACTTTCTCCGACCAATTCCAAAAATTTCTCTGTTAGACAAGAATTCAAAAGGTCGGTTTTTTACCTACCTCTGTATAGAACTATCGAAGTTGTCCCCCGCCGCTCGAAAATCCCTTGCAATAGTCAGGTATTGAAAATCGAAATTTTAAGTCAGTATAATATTGTACCCCAGCTTAGCTAATTGCTCGCATATTAGTTAGTTTTTAGTTTCGAATTCAATATAATTCGACGTATTTTTGGTTTAAGAGTTTTTAGACTATCGCGTAATTAGTATCAAATTGTATCCCAGCTGAGCTGGTCGCTTCTTGTTTGTAGAGTTTTACCTCGCGCATTGTAGTTATCGTTACATAGCTGTAGTTATCATTACAAGCTGTCTTTTAAAAGCTGAACGCTCATTAGTTATCAAGGTTATTCATATATAAGAAAACGTCCTTAGTTGAAGTGATAGTTAGTAGTGATATTTAATCTGTATCAGTGCTTGTGTTTGTAGTGTGTCGTGGACCAGTGTATAGGCAGCGATCAGGGCTATTTCACTAAAGAACTTGCCCTACAACTTTGGCTACATATTAACTTAGTTGTAGTAACATTCAATTATTAAATTACGTATTGTTTGAACTGCTTGTGTACTTATTTCCCACGCCAGTGGGTGGTCCTTCGGATTGGAAGTAATTACAAGACTTAGTACGCTCTAAATGGTAGTTGAACAAATGTCCGTTTAATTCTACCATGCATGAAAATGCAAATTATACTTCGTGTTGAAAATTTTGCGAAACATAAACAGCGAGAGGGGTTTTCTAAAGTCTTCTGTGCATTTTTTTTCATACTCTCGATACATGATCGACATGTTCAAAGTTGGTGAAAGATATTTCCTTTTTATGTTATCTCGTCGGTAGTAATGGGATTCGTATGCTGGGATCAGTTCAATGAAGCCACATAAATACTGCTCGTCTTCAATATTCTTTTTATTAAGGGGTGAAAGTTTGCCCCTTGCATCTTGAAGAGGTGTCCCATGTTCTTGTATTCGTGCTAAAGCTAATGAAATTTTTCCATCTGTAATGGAAACTGTGTCTTTCAAACCATTTTCATTCGGTAAAGTATACATACGAGTTTTAGACCTATGTAGGTACGTGAATTTTGATTTTGGGTATAAGTTCTTTTTTTGTTTTCTACTTTTATTTGACATTGAATAAAAGCATGTTTCAATGACCAATTAAGCGAATAGTAATTTTTAAAGATGCTTTGCTTTCGTTCATTAGAAATTTTTATATGACATGGTCCAACTACGAGTTCTTTAACATTTTTACGTTTTCCTACTTCCGAGACATATTCTTCTCCTTTCTTTCTGGCTATCTTCCTTTTATACCTTGCATGATTCTCAAGATTTCTTACACTCTTTCTGGAATGGTGGTGCGATTTGCCTTCTGGTTCATCATTATCTTGATTTTTAGTGTTCGACAATCCATTTATTGAGTTTTTTTCACTCGAATCATCATTATTCTTGTCTAGAACAATAAAAAATATATTAGAAATAAGTTTGCGGCAAAACAGCCTAAGTCACATTTGTTTATAAATGGGTATTAAGGATTATCTTGCTGGTTTTATATTTAAATATTCTGACTGTCTTATCTGAGGACTCGATATTTAAAAAACTGGGATTATAATCGCTATCTGTATCGCTGAAATCGGATCCGAGAGGCTCCGATGCGTCACTTCTCATATTTACATCCGCCATGTTTTTATTGGTTAGGCAGTTTTGCCGCAAGTTTCCTATGACATTTTGTTAGTGCGAAAACCAGTTTATAGATGGGGAAACCATACCAACAAAAATTTACTTTAGGCTGATTCTGCACACGATTTTTACAGAAAATATAAGCACTTATTAAGCCTAATCCAGTAAAATTGCCTCTGAGCCACTCATTTTAAGAAAGGTACGGTGAAAACTACCTTTGTGAAAAAGAAAACAATAAAATTATTAAAATAAAAGTCGTTTATCGAGGAATGTTTGGCAAAAATCCAAGGTATAAAAATCTTTGAAGAAAATTCACGCTAACGTTATTTTGAAAATCTTAGTTTAAATACATATAATTATGAGTATTATTATTGGGTATTAACGCCTCTTGCCCTTTGGACTTCTTGGTGGCGGTTCGGCAAACTATTCATGATATTCTGGATATCCAATTGGGGGATATTGTGCTACTCCTCTACCGCAGCCGTCTTCAACTCTCCAAAGGATGTAGGGGCTAGTACACTTGCTCTTACCCGTCTTTTGAGGTTGTCCCAAATGTGTTCAATTGGGTTAAGATCTGGACTGTGGGCCTACCACGGTAAAACTTAAGTCCCGACTTTATTAAGGTACTCACGGGTGGATTTCGCGGTATGGCAACGTGCATTGTCATGCATTAATCCAAGTTTTCACCAATGAATGGCGCGAAAGGCATAATATAGTGTTAAAGAACTTCTTCCACATATCTTTGAGTATTCACACTACCACTATCAAATAGAATAAGATCAGTACGAGTTCGTAAGAGATACCTCCCCAAATCAATTTTGACGCTTTTTGGTAAGATAATGTTTTGTTTATAGTTCATAGAGCAAACTTTTTATTTTGTCACGCTGACGTCCATATGGATCTCTTAGGGCCATACTGCTCTCATCTGAGAACAGTATGTTCTTCCACTCCGCCACAGTCCAGTTAGCATATTCTCGCGCAAAACCAAGTCTAACTCTACGGTATTGCCGAAGCCGTTGTGGGGCGTGAGCTGGACGGAAAGCTCTCAAATTTCTTTCTGCCAGCCTTCTTGTAATGTTACGTTCACCCACAATAACATTTGTCATATCACAAAGACGAGTACGAACTTTAGGAGCGGTGCAGAAGCAATTTCTCAGCACGTTGCTGAAAATGCAGCGGTCATCATGAACTACGCTAGTCTACTGTACCGCCTACTGTTTCACTTATTTTGGAGCCTTGTTTTATTAGCGAGTTGTTCCGTTCAACTCCTTCTTGGATGGGTACTCAAGGATATTTTATTTAAATCGTGTCAGTTGATTAACGATCGTTAAAGATTTAATACCAATTTTGATTTAGAAAGTGAAGTGATTCTTTTCGATAAATATATCCTCCTGGCTAAAGATATTTGTTTTTCGCCTTATTTTTCCTTCTTAATTGAATCTAATTCACAGGTTACTGATGTTACAATAGTAATTTTTTTGCCACTTCGTTCTGTACATCATTCAGATTTTACAAATTTATCGATTTATGTAACCCGTAATTTTCAAGAGCGCCACTGATCAGGAATTGCATCTAAAACTGACTCGCTCAAGGACACGATGAGACATGTGTTTGAAATCAGCTATAGCATTTTGTCCTCATTTTTTTGTTGCTTCTAATGGTTTAATTAAAAAATGTCCAATTAAAAATTTCCTCTAATTGCACTTCAAGCCTGACAGATTTATTAAAGTAATTTATTATCTTTCTCAAGAGATTGGAAATATTAACAAGCTACAGTCTTAAAACGAACAAAACAATGTAGCTCTTATGGACCTGTCATCATTATTAAAGCTTAGAGATGTTTTAGAAAAATTAATAGTGGAAAAAGTGCTGGAAGTTTAAGAATATTTACTACAAATTGTTAGTACTTAGGAAAAGCTTTTATTCGTACTTATAATGTATATTGACTTTTCCAATTACGTAATGTATTTTTAATGTTTTCTACGCTAAAAAATTAATTATTCTAATCTCGAGGTTGGTTTGTTTTAAGTTTCTATATTGTCTGAACAGAACTGTTTTTCCTGAAACAAAATTTGTTCATCTCTTATACTACGATAGATTTTGTTTACACTACTATGTTTCTGCCTATATTAACACTACTATTTTTCTTCTAGTATCGTGTATCATTATCGAACGTTAACGATCTTCTTTTTCCTAAGACGTCTACATCAACACAGGTTGGCGATTACATCTAAAAGTAGCGTGGAATAATTCTTCTACTTACATGTTTGACCAGTACCGAATATTTCGCAGCCATATACCCAACTGCTCTACCCTACATGATGACCTGCAATAACTGTATTTTTCATTCCCCAATATATGTCGAAGGTATGCGGTTTTTCGTCATACCCATCCTTCTTATCACTTCTTCGTTGGTAACTCTGGCAGCCCATGGAATTCTCAGCAATCTCCGGTATCTCAAAAATTCAAGGGCTTTGATCTTCTTCACTATTTGAACTTTTAAAGTCTATGTTTCTCCCCGTACAATAGTTGGGACCAGACGTAACATTCAAAAAACCTTAGACTCAGCGCCGTATTCAGATTTATGGCGTATAATAATAGTCTGAATTTTAAGAACACAGCCCTTGCCAGTTTTATTCGTATCCTGATCTTTTGGTCTAGATCCAATTTAGAGTTGATTAAGGCTCCCAGATATTTATATTTTTTCACCCCTCTCTATTTTTTGCCCACACAGTGTTAGTTGTTCATTTTTTGTAGGACTCTTTGATAATGTAATAAACCAAATTTCTCATGGTATAAGTTTGCTTTAGGATAAACCACACCAGAGAGGGCTAGTCGAAGCTCCAACAATAAAATTGTCATTTCAAGTGTCTTTTTATAGGTACATGATTGAGGTGTCATTTTATTGTTGAACAATTGGCATTTAATGATCTATTTGATAGCTTAAAAGTTATACATTGGTTGCTATATTGTTACAACATACAGGGTGTTTGAAAAAAGGTAACCCCGTCTCTAGAGTAGGTAAAAAACTGAAAAATAATTGGGGTTTGCTTAGTAAAAAATTTTTGTAACGCCATCCGTTTTCAAGGGATTTCGAAATAAAAATGGCCAACAATTGTTAAATAGTCTGTATAGAATTAACTTAATAATTTTTAGAGAATTATAATGATAATTTGCTGTCTTTTAAAAATTTAATTAAAGAGTTGTAAATATCTACCAAGTGATAATAAATATAGTATATTCCAAGGAGCTGCTATTTTATATTTTAATAAATCATTTATAAGTTTGGATGAGTAGACTCTGTTTTTAGAACAACCAAAAGATATATGATCTAAATCACTTTCCTCTTCACAATGCTCACATTTGTCATCATCCAAAACCTTTATTTTAAATAAGTGCTTTGGATAACATGCGTGTCCGAAACGTATTCTAATAATGGAAGTTATGTGCCTCCTAAAAGACTTGTACCAAGGAAATTTGGGAATATCTGGCTGAATTATCGAGTATCTATTTTGGTTCACAAAAGAGTATTCCTTCCACTGGTAGCTCCACTCTCGAAGCAATGTTGACTTGCAAGAAACAATACTGTTAGAAAGCGTTACTTTATGTAGAATACCAGTATCGGTTAAAATGCTTTCTTTGGCTAATAAGTCGACATGTTCAAATCCTGCATGTGCTTTAATCCAGAGAAAATGAACATTGATTTGATTGGTTAAAAGAGTTTGAATAATATGTTTAATTCTATAAATGTATGGGCAGTCTTGTAGACAGCAGAGGCCATTGCAATATATGAAGCTTTATTATATGTAGCTGAAGTTGATTTTGCCCATATTATAATTTTGTCGGATTCCTTAGCAGTGTTAAAATCCATTGGTAAATATGGACCACCAAACTTACAAGAATAAACATTTTTATAAACACACATTAAAAAAAATTTATTGTCGATGTTTATTTAAAAAAGTTACTTTAAAACATTCTTTAGATATATAAATGAGGAACGAACTTGGTTTAAATGAAGTTTCAGTTTCACCATGCATATTTTATATAAATTCCAATACACATTCAGGAGCCGGAGTTCACAGTTCACCGTCTCGAAGATGTGGATCTTATTGATTCTATTTACTTCCTTTTGCGACACATAATTAAGATAATACGGATTGATCTTATACCGTATCGCAATAAACGCTTATTTATAGGTAAATATAGATTTATGGGTGAATGATTGTTTCTCTTAACATTATATCCCTTCATGCATGAATTACTTGTCTTCTTAAATGACGTGATATAGGTTAAATGCTTGCCCGAATTGCGCGCAGAATTCAGGAAATTTCATTTATAATAATAGAACGAAATATATTTTGGGTTACTGTAGCTCCAGGGCCGTGGGTAAAGAACTTAATTACAACTTAATATGCGGCAAATAAATATTCGTAAAATCTTAATGAAAAACTTAACTTTAGGTGGGTCGAAAAAAAATCAATGTTCGTAGAAATAAATATAATATATTTTTAACTAGTACATTTTAATTTACATATTGAATACTCATATTAATTAACTATAATAGTTTACATCTATTAAACTTTTTTTTTAATTAAATTTTTGAGGTACAATACTTAATAAAAATCATGTGTTGCTTGTGTGAGTCCATTTCAAAAGGTAAAAGAAATAATAAATTAGACTTACTCACAATCAATTTAATTTAACTATCCAGACGACCGGTTTCGCTTTCTACAATATGCAAAGCATCTTCAGGTCTCGATACAAAGTTAAATAAATGATGCCAGTACTCTATTAATTGATGGTTGAAAGAACATGGTTTAAACTATCCTGTATTGTTGATTGGAGAACTTAAGTCTGCTATTGTAATTGTTTGACAGTAAACGGGGAAGTTCTTGAGGAGACAGATTTTATCCAATGAAGTAGAGATAGGTGTAATGTAATTGTTTGTTTGATGAAAGTAATGTTCTATACCACTGAGTTTTTTAAAATTATTTATATTTATTCTAGAGATATATTTATGAAATGTGTGTTATTTATTGAGATTTTATTTTTGAAGGTGACAGTTGTGAGACAATGAATGAGATTAGATGTACAAATTGTGTGGGTGTGCAATTCTATCAACTTGTAATTATCAAATTTCTTTGATAAAGTTCTTTTGTAATATGTGGCAAATGGTTGTAAAGTCCAGTATTTAAAGTTAAAAAATTAAAAATTACACAGAAACATTAAACACACAGAAAACACTTAAAAAGGTGGGACAAAACAGACATCTCACTGTCGTTTATAGTTATATGTCTGGGGTCATCTGTGTTTGTCATTATTTTTATTTTTTCATATTCATTTTTAGGCCGACGTATTGGGAGCTGGCTGCTAGTTCTCCCAACATAATTTGCAGTTCCTCGAATGTGCTCGCTATAATCACTATGTCGTCAGCGAATCTGAGGTGGTTTAGCTTGTTGCCATTAACGTTAATGTCATAGGTTGACCAATTTGTAGTTTTCAAGACGTCTTCTGGGGCTAGGTTGAAAAGCTTTGGCGATATTACGTCTCCTTGTTTCACTCCTCTCTTAATGAAGATGGGATTTGTATTTTCGTCTAGTTGTGCTATCATAGTTGCATTTTCATATATATTGTGTATTAGTTGCCTATATCTCGAATCTATTCTACAATTATTAATAGCTTGTTCTATGGCCCATATCTCGATACTATCAAACGCCTTTTCCTAGTAGACGAAGGCAAGAAATACGGGTAGTTGGTATTCATTTGCCTTCTCTAAAAATGTTCTCATTGTCAGCAGATGGTCTGATGTAGTTGTTATTCATTTGCCCTCTCTATCAATGTTCTCATTGTCAGCAGATGGTCTGATGTACTATATCCTTTGCGGAAGCCAGCCTGTTCAACCAATTGGTAATTATTCATTTTGTCGGTTAACCGGTTGTTAATAATTCTCATAAATAGTTTGTATACTTGACTGAGCAACGATATAGGTCTATAATTCTGTAGATCACATTTGTCCCCTTTTTTGTGTAAGGGTATTACTAGACTCTCGTTCCAGTCTTTAGGGATCTTGCTATTATGGAGACATCTATTAAATAGCTCTGTTAGTACAGGGATTGTTTATGTCTTGCTTGTTTTCAAGAGCTCGGCAATTATACCGTCGTGTCTTGGAGCTTTAGTATTTTTTAGTTCTTTTAACGCTCTTTCTATTTCGAATCCCTTTATATTTGGTAGTACTTCTGATGCCACGTTTTTTATTTTTCTTTTAACGTTCTCCTTTGTTGTTTCATTAGGCTGGTCTTGCGAGCTGTACAAGGATGTGTAGAAGTCTTCGACAATATTTGTTATTTTATATTTGTCCTTCTCTACCTTATTGTTGGCGTCTTTAATTTTAATGATTTTTTTGAACTCCCAGTGCGGGTCTTAGACATTTTAAGCCTCTGTTGTTTTCAATGACTCGCTCTATTAAGTTCTCGTTCCATTTTTGTATGTCGCGTTTTAGTTCTTTTCTAATTGTTTTAGTTCTTTGTATTCTTGAGTATGGCGTTTGTTTTGCTCTAGTAGTTGTCTTCTTTCCGTCATTAGCTGTTTAGTTTCATTGCTTATTTTGTCTTCTTTAGTCCTTGTTTTCTTTGCGACCTGTAGTCCTGCTGCGAGAAGGTTTTTATTTAGGTTTTTATTAATCTCATCAATTTGATCTTGATTATGTGAAGGATCAGATTCGAACTTATCCGCTAAGACCTCTCGGAATTGCTCTTCATTTGTTCTTAGTTTAAAGGCATTTATCCTCGTTGTTTTTTTTAAATCCTTTTTCTTTCTTCTTTCATGTTAATATTGAAATGATTAATTATTTAAAAATCAACCCTACAACATTGGAAAACTTTTCATTTAACTTTGCTACATATTCAAAAAACTAAATTTTAAAATAAATTGTAAGAATATATTTATATTAGATATTGAATCGAGAAATGAAAAATAAGAGATTTTAAAAAGCTAACAGACAAGCAATAATTGACAATTGGCCTAATTCCATCAAGTTCCTAAAGGGTATAGAAATAAATATGAAAGATTTCAAAAGCGTATGATGCCGAATCTCGTACAGGAGACCCTTTGTGACTGAAAAACGTCTCAAGTGGGAAGTGACACAAAATATATAAAAAGTACATGGCAAGAGAAGGGAGTTGACAAAACATATTTTTCCGTAGGGACTATTTTTTCGACAGGTTATGCGCTGAATAAAAATATCGACATAACATCTTTAAATGCGTATAATCTACTTTAAGAAATCAACAGAAACATGTTTCCAAAACATGTTTTAAAATTTGTTTTTATATTTTTCGTCTAACAAAGTATTGCAGTGCATATTTTATCGCATATTGCCTCTGTTTCCCTTCACATGGAATCTCTATCATTTTGCATTACGAAATTCAAAATAGAAAAAAGAATAAACGAATAATTGGAGAGTGGAAGTTTAAAATAAGCTAAGTGCCAAAAACATTTTGATATATTTAGTAAAAACGGTAAGAAAACGCGAGAATTAATTTTGTTTGTTTATTTATACAAAAAATCTGTATATAACAAAGCAAAAAACTTAATCTAAAAGTATAATAATGTTATAAAGAAACGAAACAAAGAAAATTGTTTTTCTTTTATTACTTGTTATTATTTAGCATGTTAGTCTTTTCAGCATGGTCGTCTTGTGCAGTTTCAACTGCACTGACTGTTGGTGCTGAAAATTGTTGAGGTATGGTATCATTGATTGGAGACTCTTCTTCTTGTTTGCTGATACTTTGTTGTCGGTTTCCCTTTTTCAACACGTATCCTAACTGCTTTGCGAACTCGGTATTTAACATTTTCTCAGCAGCCTCGTTGATGTTCCAATGTATCTTGCGGAATTAGTGACGTTGATCAAATCCTCCGGCACGAATGCTTTCATAATTTTTTTCCGTTTTTCTATTAGGGCAACTGCTCTGGGCGGTTATAAGGTTGGAAGTGAACAGGCTGAAGCAAAAACAGTGGATTCGTGTCACAGCCGACCTTGACTACCGAGATGGTGCCGTATTCTGGAATAAACTTAAAGTCCTAACTAAACAAAAAAGTCAGCCACGATCTCATCTCATAGTAAACAATATCATTCTCAAAAATCCACAAGATAAGGCCGAAGCCTTCAAAAATACATTACAGACCACCCTCGTTTCCCCTAATAACCCAAACTTTAGCGAAAGATCCAAAAGAGACGCCGAACGGAGAGTGGAAGATATATTCTACTACCCTCAGGTACATGACTGACCACATTTTCACCCGATGATGGCCCCTGTGACTGAGGACATCGTCAGGCAGATGTGTAACATTGGTAGAAACACATCTCCTGGCCCTAATGGCATCCACAGAATATGCCTCAAAAATCTTCCAGAGAATATTATCCCGTTGCTCACCAACATAATCAATGGATCTCTAACGCTGAACTATTTTCCAATTCCGTGGAAAGTGCCCGGCACAGTCGTGATTCCCAAACAAGGGAAAACCGTTCTTCTTCTTCAAGTGCCCTGTCCGTTGCGAACGTTGGCTATTAACATGGCAATTCTGATCTTATTTGCGGCGCTTCTGAATAGTTCGACCGATGTGAGCCCGAACCACTTCCTCAGATTTTGGAGCCACGAGTGTCTTCTCCTGCGTGGCCCTCGCTTACTGTCTATTTTTCCCTGGACAATCAATTGCAGTAGACGGTACTTATCGTGTCTCAATATGTGGCCTAGATATTCAAGCTTTCTTTGTTTAATTGTATTCACGATTTCTTTCTCCTTTCCGATTCTTTGGATTACCTCTGTGTTGGTGACATGTTCGGTCCAGGATATACGAAGAATGCGTCGGTACACCCACATTTCGAATGCTTCTAGTTTTCTCGTGAGCGTCTCCGTCAGCGTCCAGGCCTCCACACCATACAGTAAGATCGGAAAAATGTAGCATTTAACTAGACGTAGTTTTAGGGGAAGAGACAAATCCCTGCTTATGAGGAGCTTTTTCATATTGCTAAATGCTGCTCTAGCTCGTTCTATTCTCGCCTTAATTTCTGTGGCCTGTTCCCATTTTGCATTTACGTTGGTGCCAAGGTACACATAAGATTCTACATGGTCAATTAGTATGTTACTTATCCGTAACTGTCGAGCAGGCTGTTGTTTCCTGCTTATCAGCATCCACTTTGTCTTCTTGAAGTTGAGGCTCAGGCCGTATTCCTCACTAACTGAATAAACTCTTTCCATTACCTGCTGTAATTCGTTTATGGTACTGGCAAGGATCACCGTGTCGTCGGCATATCTTATATTGTTTGTTAACTCGCCGTTTATTTTTATGCCCTCATTTGCATTTTCCATACATTTATTAAATATTTCTTCCGAATAAATATTGAATAGGAGTGGGGATAATATACAACCCTGACGGACACCTCTTTTGATCTGCACACTTTTAGTGAGTTCGTTGCCAATGTTTGCTCTTGCTAACGTAACGCTAACGGGTTGGTAACGGAAAACCGTTACCAACCTGCACACTTTTAGTGAGTTCGTTGCCAATTTTTGCTCTTGCTAACGTAACGCTAACGGGTTGGTAACGGAAAACCGTTACCAACCCTAAATCGTACAGACATATTTCTCTACTAAGCACCCTAGGTAAAGTCTACGAGAGAATCCTTAAGAAAAGACTCGTAGAATTCCTAGACGATCACTTTGCTATTCCAGATTACCAATTGGGATTCAGGGCGGAAAATGACATGCAAAATGCATTGGTTGAAGCATCTGACATCTCACAATCACTTAACGAAAGGAACCACGCCATAGGCATATTTCTAGACGTCCAGAAGGTATTAGATCA
This sequence comes from Diabrotica undecimpunctata, assembly GCF_040954645.1. NCBI lineage: Eukaryota > Metazoa > Arthropoda > Insecta > Coleoptera > Chrysomelidae > Diabrotica > Diabrotica undecimpunctata. The sequence continues at coordinate 60,463,276 of NC_092812.1, forward strand.
GGTCTGGCACACAGGCCTGATCAAAAAACTCCACCTTGCTGGATTGCCCACGCCCTTCGTTAAACTAATCAATTCCTATCTCTCTAATCGGACGATCAGGATCAAAGTAGCAGACCACTTGTCCACATAATTCACTCCAAAAGCTGGAGTACCCCAGGGCTCAATACTTGCACCAATATTATACACAGTTTTCAACAGTGACATCCCCCGCCAATAGCAAAGGTCGGAGTCTCTTCTGCTTTACGCTGATGACACTGCCTTCCTTACAAAACTACCTTAACAGACTCATTAGGTGGTGCAATAAATGGAGAGTGACCATAAATCAATCCAAAACACAAGCAATTTTATTTAAAACTTCAAAATATCGCAGTGTCCAGGGCCGAATAGCCCTGTTGGGAGATGACCTTATTCTCAGAAACTCGATTTTCTATTTGGAAGTTCATTTTCATAGGACTCTCAACTGGAAAACCGACATTCAAGATACCCTAGACAGGATGAGAAAGAGGTTTAATCTCCTGACAGTGCTGTGTTCTAAATAATGCATATCCCGAGCATTAAATCGAGACTATTTTCAAATCAAGACTTAATAAATTTTACAATACAAATAATAATAAACGCTTAACAGTGGCTCACAAACGCAACAACCTTTTAAATAAATATTTTACTAAAATAAAAACACAAACTCCGAAGCTCAAAAAATCACGTTGTTTACGAGATACCATGTACTAACTGTGAAGGTATCTATATCGGGTCAACTGCTTTAATCCAGAATTCGTTTTCACGAATATGACAAGAACAACGTCACTGCGCTCACAAAACATGAAAATGAGAAGAAGCATAAATTTGACTTCTAAAACATTAAAATTTTAAAAACGGAACAAAACAAAAAGAAAAGGGAGATATACGAATCAATAGAAATAAAAAGAAATACCAACACAATCAATGACAAAAAAGATTCACAGAACCTAAATAAAATATATTTCAATCTGATTTAAATAATAATAAATATAACACCATAAAAACCCTTAAAGTCATAACATATCTCCACTTTACCTTTTTAGAGAACACCAACGATACGCCGATATAAAAATAATTATATGCTAATGACAGTAAACCATGAGATATTAGATATCAATTATTGTATTTCAGTCAATTCAATAATGTCTGTGTCCCGTTTTACGTTTTGGTAAGTTCTTTATATATATTTAAAATAACTTTTTTTTTCTAATCTTGTACATTTTAGAATATTGACAAAGGCAAGGGTTTCCTGCCGAAATAAAATCTAGTTCCAAAAATATTACTTATTAAACCTAAACCCAAGAAATACTAATTTTATATTGTCTCAAAATCAGTCTAGTACGGTTCAAGAAACTCATATAAGTTACTTTAATATCTGGATATCGCTCTTAGTAAGCTCTGAACAGTCTATTTATATTTAAGTCCGGGCTTAGGTATTCTTTACTGGACTTTGCCCTCGTATAATGACCAACATCGCGGGGTATTGAATTATTGTGCTCTTTTATAGCACAGCGATCATCTTCAGAATATAGCGATTTTTTATGAGACAATTTTTCTATTATCTAAGAAAGAATTTTCGCTAAGTTTCTTTTTATTTACAAGAAGTTCCAGCTTTTTCCTTGTTACAGCAAAGAAATTCATGAACGCACTCAAACAAAAGCTCCATCTTCATTGGGTAGGGTGTAGCTTAATGTTGTTTGACGTCTACTATCTTCCGGAACCTCATATATTTACATATGGCGCCTCCTAATCCGCAGGAGCTGTATAAGACTATATAACTATTAGTTGTACAATTAAATTTGCACTTACAAATCACCTAAAAATAGAAAATATAAAGTAAGACAAAGTTCAACATGATAGGTTATGTTACAAATCTCCTGTGTTGGCAACGGTTTTGCTGATATATCTTTACGTTTTCTAGTTTTGTATCCTCTGCCAGCCTCCCTAAGTTGTGTTTATTGTATATTAACTGAACCTTTTAATCACAACAAAATTAATAGCAATAAACTTGACTGTCTGGCACATAACCACTTTGTACAGCAACAGGCAAGACACATATCGCTAGCGCCATCTTACGGTCCCTATACAAAGTTTATAATGTATAATATAAGTGAATATAAGCAATCAATGGAATAACTAGAATAACTTACATGCATAATACTAAAAATAAGTAAAAATAGATTAAATCAAATTGTCAAAAATATGGATCCCATCTCATATTGGTATTGATGAAAACGAACATCTTACTGCAGATATTGTAATGAGATCGTTGTAGCGTATAAACATTTCTTTTATTACTTCCTATAATTTTTTATTTTTTTTTTATATCTAATTGTAATTTATTGTACGTATACAAAGATATATTTTTACTGTATTCTCTGCTACCTAATTTGTCTCTCTTCGACCTTTTGATTCATTGGTTCTGTTTTATGAACTTTTGTATTTACTTTTATATTTCTATTTTATAAGATAAAAGAAGAAAAGTAGTAGACTAAACGTCAGTTTTTTTTAATTTATCTTTGAAGAAACTATCCTAATATAAATTTAATATGTTTTTTACAGGTAAGTAACCGCTTTGATAAGAAGATTACAATGTTAGAAATTATCAGGTATGAAAATTGAAAATAACCTTATTTTATATACACTGTAGATTTAATAAATCATCTAATTAAGAAATTTTAATAACAAAAATTATCACGGGATATAAATTGAAAGACCACTTTTTAAATACACATTTGCAATTTACGATCGATTTAAGTAAAATTCTCGCTTAATTAAAACCTTTTAATAGTTTAGTTAAGTTTAGTATTATAAAACAAGAAGAAAAGGATTGTGAGTAAAATTTATGATATTTACTGCATCTAGACGACATTCTACATCCGATTTTGCGGTTACAAATCAAATCCACTCATGTTGGACTCAGTTGAATATCACGGTACAATAAACGCAAGGTATGATATTGCGCATGACATTTGACAGCTGAGCTAGTATGGTCTGATACAGAAGATTCAGACCATACCCATATTTGAACCATAATTAGTTCTGCGGTAAGGAACATGGAAATGTGAATTCTGATACAGTGAATGGGGAGGAATATGAAAACAAACTAGTTGAAGCAATTCAGGAGATTGATTATTTTATGAACTAGCTCAAAAATAAAGATTGAATGGTAACTCTTCTGGTAAGAGAATCCAGATTCAAGAAATTGATCATATCAGAATAAGAATATGGTCTACACAATTTACATAAGTACAGCAGATGCTTGTAGACAAGTCAGTATAAATCTAATCGACATAAAACATGTTTTTAATGCAATTATAACATAATCAGTGTAGATTAGTAGAAGTTAAACGACCAGACACAAAACGAAAATTTTAGGAATAGCAGAAAGAATTATAATGGAAAGATCAATCAAGAAAGAAATCAATGATTTAAGGATGAAATTAATAAATAAATTGTTATAAAAAGTGACCCTTAATCAAGAGATTCATTAAAAATAAGCCATAGAGGCCTACATAAAAAAATAGCACAATTCCTTAAAAATAAGTTAGGATATTCCGTCTGGACCAAGCCTTTATTGGTATTAAGACACTGTAAGCATGCTCAAATGTCACAAATTTTAAAAGTTAAAGAGTGAATATGGCTGTGACTGATATAGGGTCTTTGACTACACTTGTCTAGACAGGCGAAAGTAGGATTGTGGATACTGCTAAAGAAATTGGCAAAATCGTTGAAAATTACTGTGGCTCACTAAAAACAAAATCATTCTGAATTTTTAGTATGAAAAAGATCAATACTTAATATAACAATTTGTCTATTTTATTTCAGCAGTAGATACATTTTTAGGTACCTATTTTACCATAAATAAAAATGTCCCAAAAATTGACTGCCTCTTTCTGTCCATTAACCACACAATTTAAACATTACAAAAATAATCATTCCATAACGATTCCTATCAAAAAAGGCGATCAATCCCTAGACACGCTAAACTCATACAGGCCAATCTCTCTCACCTGTACATTATGTAAACTTCTAGAAAAAATGGTAAATAAAAGATTACTTTGGTACCTTGAACAAAATAAAATCCTCGACCAATTTCAATCAGGCTTCAGACCAAATCGATGCATCATGGACAATCTTATACTTCTGCAATCAACAATTGCGACTGCGCTATCTAACAAAAATGAAGTCATTGCAATCTCCCTTGACATCGAAAGCGCTTTTGACTCCATACCGATTTCTGTAATACTAAACAAACTAAACCAGAACAAGTTATCCGGTAATATATATTCGTTTATAAAAAATTTTCTCACAGAGCGATCCTTTAAAGTAATTACTAATGGCAAAACTTCCTCACAGCACACAACTACAAACGGTGTCCGACAAGGGTCTGTCCTAAGCAGCACACTATTTCTCCTTAGTATTAACGATATTAGTTCATTCATAAACGACCCTGTACAATACGGAATATATGCTGACGACATAATATTATTCTGTCATGGAAAGGTCACATCCAGCACAAATACTTTACTACAAAACACTCTAAGTAAAATAAACAACTGGGCCAGTCAATCCGGCCTTAACTTCTCCCCATCCAAATCCAAAGTTATTTATTTTACCAGAAGATAAAACACGCAATCTCCAACCATTACTCTGAATGGAAGTTTTCTCCAAGTAGTAGATCGAATAAAGCTTCTTGGCATTATTTTCGATAAAAAACTTTCCTGGAGGCCACACATTCGAGAACTTAAGGGTAGCTGCCTTCAAAGAATGAATCTTCTTAAATCACTAGCTCATTATAATTGGGGAGCCGATGAGGAAACACTACTAAAAATATATCGAGCTCTTATTCGCTCCAAACTTGACTATGGTAGTGTTCTCTACATGTCATCAAGTAACTCACTACTACGTTCACTAAATGTAGTCCAAAATACTTCCCTTCGACTCTGTTTAGGAGCATTCCGATCCAGTCCGGTGGAAAGCATTCATGTAGAATGTTTCGAACCCTCGCTTCATCTAAGACGACAACAACTTCTACTGCTCTATTTCGCTAGAGTTTCAGCAAATCCCACAAGAAACCTCATTTGTAATAGACAATTACCAGTTACTAATAATCCTAGAATGGCATCGTCCACTATACAGATGTTAATTCCTTATTTAGATATCAATCTATCGTCGACCAGCCCTTTCACGGTCCCTCAAACTTCTCCATGGATATGTAAACTTCCAAATTTCAATATCGAATTATCCAAATATAATAAGAATGAAACATCACCTTCCGTTATTAAACAAAGATTCTATGAAATACTACATCAATGCAACTTCGATAAGATCCTTTACTCAGATGCATCTAAGACTGAAGAAGGTGTTGGCTGTGCTGTTACAACGACTACAACTACCGTCAACTTGTTTCGACTCTCCAGCAATTGCAGTATTTATACTGCTGAACTATATGGAATACTACAAGCGGTGAAAACTCCACTCAACGATGATAAAACTATAGCAATCTGTACGGACTCTCTGTCCTCCATGCAGTCCATAAGAAACGTACATTCTATCCACCCAATAGTTCAAGAAATCCAGAGTTTATGTAATCGCCTTCAAACTAATGGAATAACAGTAACAATATTGTGGGTTCCATCACACGTTGGTATTCCAGGTAACGAAAAAGCCGATCAAGCAGCAAAACAAGCATGTTCTCTTAACGTAAGAATAATTAAACATAAAATAATGGACCTTTGGAATGATCATTGGAAAAGAAGTTAAGCATTCTACAACCAAACATTTTCTACCACCAGCTTAGACCAATGAAAAGAAAGGACAAATCTATCATTCGAAGATTAAGAATAGGGCACACACGCCTTACACATGGACACCTAATGAATTCCAGTAATCAGATTTTGTGCCAGTACTGCAACAGCACGACTTCCGTAACACATGTACTTCTTGAGTGTCAACACTACCTAGCGGCCAGAAGAAAATACAATCTTGGTAACGACCTAAAAGACATACTTATCTCAAACAGCAGCAACTATGAAAATGTATTAAACTTTTTAAAAAACACAAAGTTATACACTTTAATATAAAACAAAATGTATTATAAAAAATGTATTGTAACTAATTTGTACCCAATGTAAAGTATTAACCATGTAAACATGAATGTAAATTGTACCTGTGTCAATGACCATTAGCTGTCGAGACACATATTTTTCAAAATAAAAAAAAAATAAAAAATAATCATTTGCTAATGCAACATGCAAATTAAATTTTATTTTAGGATCTGCCCTCTCTTTAGATCACTTCAGATATTTCATTATCAAGTTTCAATTTCCTTTCCCATTACAGCGCTGGTTTTGGAGTTTTTCCAAATAGTATCTGAAAACAAAATTATTAATGTTCATTCATAAATTGAACAAACTAATTTCAGATTTAGTTCATTATACTTTGCTTATTGTGAATAAATCATCATTCAAAGGTGTAAAATTAAACACATAAATTTCAAGTGCTGTGAAGCAAATGAATACCACATTCCTCTATATATAGTGTTCATAGATTTCGAAAAGGCTTTCGACAGTGTCGAACATTGGGCAGTGAAAAGTTCTTTGATTAACAGCAGAATTGACCACATATATACGGAACTAATAGCCAATATATATATATATATATATATATATATATATATATATATATATATATATATATATATATATATATATATATATAAGGAAGCCAAAACAACAATTAAAGTATATGGAACAAAATCAATACAAATAAATAGATGCGTGAGACAGGGTGACACAATATCACGGAAACTTTTCGATCAGGCACTGAAAGATATTTTTAAGGGAATAAATATTAGAATGGGAAGAAAAAGGTATAAAAATTTGTGGACAACACTTGAACCATCTAAGTTACGCTGATGACATTGCATTGATAACCGATAAAAAAGAAAAATTATTTCAAATGATGAAAGAACTGGACGAAGAAGCTGGAAAGATATACCTTAATACGAATAACAGCAAGACCAAAATTATAACAAATATAGATGAAGACATTGGGGAGGCCTTTGTCAACTAAAAGTAGTTCATTTAACAAAAATTACAAATAGATTAAAATATTTATAAAAGCTTACAGTTTTTAAACAAACTTCACCTTTTATTTTTCCTTTTTATATGTAATATATCCTTGTATCCATATGAAGAAGGAATATCCTTGAATAAATCACATCAGATAAGTATTACCTAATAACGATATAAGCTGAATCAGACTCCTTCGATTTGAGGCATATTACTTGATATATTGTTACGGGATTAGTCAAATTACCTACAAATTAACTGATATATTGATGGATTGACTGGATTATACTTAGTAATATGTTGGGTAAGGATTATCCGTAAATTTGGGGTAACAGTATCAAACATGGTGAAATTAATGTAGGTATTATAAAATATAATAAGGAAATTATCAATCCCATGGTATTACATACCAAGCTAATTTTGACCTTATTTATAATTTTTATCATCATATCACTACCAAACTGTATACATTATGATACATAGGGTGTGGCGCAACAAGTTTTGATAAAAAGTAATGGCGGACAGAGTTATGTTAAAAATCTAAAAATTCAAAGGTGTAGGTTTTGGATGACGCTGAGTTGAAATATTATATTGTCCTGAATGTAACATCTCCAGTTATACCCGATAATTTATACTCTGCCTTAAAAATAAGATATCTCCTTTTTTGTGTATGGTGCAAAATATTCCAATATTCCAATCATTGGGGAGGGATTTCTGTGTCCATATTTCTTTTATAAGCTGCTGTAATGGCATTTTGGTATCATGGCTACCTTCTTTATATATTTCAGCTGGGAGATTATCTATTCCGGGTGATTTGTTTCTGGCTACTTTTTTAACTGCATTTTTAACTCCAAGAATCGTTGGTGGAGTATTTCTTCTTCCTCTCCTGAAATCATGTCTCAACCTGAAGCTACATTCTTATCAAACGAATAATATCGATAGTTAATATCGATCTTCAAATGAAACGTAGTATCAGTGATATTCTTAAGTCTCCACAAAGGTTTAAAAGCAACGAGGAGCATTGAACAATGAAATTATCAAAATCATATGAACTTTAACCTGCCAAAAATTTTATCCTTTATACTTCTAAGCAATGTTATGGAGTACAAGAAATCTTTTAAATGATTTTCCTATGAATAGTTACTCTCTAAGGTCTACCGATAAAGGTCATAAAAAGTTATGGAGTCACAGAAAGTCGGGCAAACATTAAGTCAAATATCTTGCGAATTTCGAGATTATTAATCGACAATTTCAAAAATATTGCACTACTTTTCCTGGTCACATATCTTAAAAGTAGGAATCTTTTAACATTCATCATCATCATTATCAACCTTTATGCGTCCACTGGTGGACATAGGTCTCTCTCAGCTCTCTATGCCATCTGTCTATGTCTTGTGTGGCTTCTTCTTCTTCAAGTGCCCTGTCCGTTGCGAACGTTGGCTATTAACATGGCAATTCTGATTTTATTTGCGGCGCTTCTGAATAGTTCGACCGATGTGAGCCCGAACCACTTCCTCAGATTTTGGAGCCACGAGTGTCTTCTCCTGCCTGGCCCTCGCTTACTGTCTATTTTTCCCTGGACAATCAATTGCAGTAGACGGTACTTATCGTGTCTCAATATGTGGCCTAGATATTCAAGCTTTCTTTGTTTAATTGTATTCACGATTTCTTTCTCCTTTCCGATTCTTTGGATTACCTCTGTGTTGGTGACATGTTCGGTCCAGGATATACGAAGAATGCGTCGGTACACCCACATTTCGAATGCTTCTAGTTTTCTCGTGAGCGTCTCCGTCAGCGTCCAGGCCTCCACACCATACAGTAAGATCGGAAAAATGTAGCATTTAACTAGACGTAGTTTTAGGGGAAGAGATAAATCCCTGCTTATGAGGAGCTTTTTCATATTGCTAAATGCTGCTCTAGCTCGTTCTATTCTCGCCTTAATTTCTGTGGCCTGTTCCCATTTTGCATTTACGTTGGTGCCAAGGTACACATAAGATTCTACATGGTCAATTAGTATGTTACTTATCCGTAACTGTCGAGCAGGCTGTTGCTTCCTGCTTATCAGCATCCACTTTGTCTTCTTGAAGTTGAGGCTCAGGCCGTATTCCTCACTAACTGAATAAACTCTTTCCATTACCTGCTGTAATTCGTCTATGGTACTGGCAAGGATCACCGTGTCGTCGGCATATCTTATATTGTTTGTTAACTCGCCGTTTATTTTTATGCCCTCATTTGCATTTTCCATACATTTATTAAATATTTCTTCGGAATAAATATTGAATAGGAGTGGGGATAATATACAACCCTGACGGACACCTCTTTTGATCTGCACACTTTTAGTGAGTTCGTTGCCAATTTTTGCTCTTGCTGTTTGACCCCAGTATAGGTTTGCCACAATTCGAATGTCCTTGTCGTCAATACCTGTCTTTCGCAGAATATCTATCAATTGTTCATGATTGACATTGTCAAATGCTTTTCTAAAATCCACAAAGCACAAATACACGTCCTTATCAACGTCTCTACACCGCTGTATAAGCACCTGGAGAGCGAAAATTGCTTCTCTAGTTCCAAGTGCTTTCCGAAAGCCAAACTGTATGCAAGCCACCCTTTCGTGTGGCTTGCATACAGTTATTGCTAATATGCTTCAAGTCATCAATCCATATAGTTGATGGGCGTCCTCTGCTTTGTATTACTTCTTGTCTTGGTCTCCACTTGCAATACGTTTTGCAAAATGTTTTAATTTAGCACCAGATTAGTCATTGTTTGCCTCTTGTTCATATTAATTTTAAGTCCGACCTCCAAGGAAGCGTGATACAATTTTTTAAACATTATTGCATCATCTATACGATCGACTGTAAGGACTATGTCATCTGCAAATCTCAAATGAATGAGCTTCTCTCCATTTATGTTGATACCATGCTCGTTCAGATGTGCCTCCTTACTAGTATGTTCTAACCAACCTTGGTGAATAGCTTTGAAGAGACTGTGTCTCCTTGCCGTACTCCTTGCTGTATACAGATTTTATTTGTTTCTTTTTCAGATATTTTTACGCTAGCTGTGGCATTTTGGTAGATATTTTTGATTATGTTAGTGTAGCGATGGTCTATTCGGCATTCTGTCAATGCGATTAAAGTAGAGATTAGTTATACCACTTAAAAAGTAAATTTTTAGTCAATTGTTCTGGATTCTAATAAATCTACATTTTTCCTATAACTACTAACGTTTTCATATATTTTTTTTAATTCTAGAAACTGTAGAAAAATGTTTGCGTTTACGTCTCGACTTTGTTAACAAATCTTAATTAATAAATTATAAGATTATTTATAACGTATAACATTCCATATACTATAAGATACTAAATTCAGTTAAACAGAATATTTTTTAATCAGGAAGTAACCTAAAAATGTCAAACCTTAATCTATAAAAGCGTCGCGTTTGTTTTACTGCTCAATGGAGTAGATAGAGTAATAATCCCCTTAAAGAAATATGTCATGGGCGCTTAGAATAACCCGGAAAATAAATTGTGGGAGAATGAACCTCTTGTATGAAGTTTAAAGGGTGTAATAGTTGTCACTATTTTATTCACGCAACCGTTGCAGTGCACGTCGAATGATTCTTTAATAAGCATTTCTCGGCTCGTTGCACTAAATATTCAGGTACATTTTCCACAAAATGCGAAACTGTGTATGGTGAAGATTATGCAATTAAACATTAAACAATGTATGTAAAACAGAAGGAGTTAGGACATATTTTAACCATGTCACTCTTTAGTTCTAGCAGCATATTATGCTGTTTATATTAAACTTGCGTGCATAGAAATCGGCCCACTGTAAACTTTTGACTTTAACTATATTTTTTTCAAGAAATATTCATCAGATCACAAAAACAAATACACTGTTTGAAAGACAATTTAATATGCTTTAATGTGAGTATAAATTTATGAAAACCTATTTCGGCTTCCTATGTTTAACATAGTGAAATGAATTCGTTAAGCAAATTAAGCTTTTTTATTATTAACATAAATAGGGTTATTGACAATTTAAAACTTAACACTTAATTTTTTAATAATGGGTATGACCTCCTCTTGCCCTAATAACATCATAGAGGCATATTTTGGTCTCATCTGAGAACAGAACAGATCCCCATTGTTCCAACGTTCAATTCCGATGATCCTGTGCAAAACGCAGGCGTGCTTTCCGATGAGCTGGAGTAAGTTTTGGACCAATCGCAGGCGTTTTAGGGGTCAGGTTATTTTCCCGCAGTCTTCGTCTCACTGTCCACTGACTAACAGCCACTCTTCGCACCTCACGGAGCTGTCGTTGCACCTGAACGGCATTAAGGTGACGATTTCTTAATGTTATTGACACAATAAAGCGGTCATCACGAGTGGTTGTAAATCGCCGTCTGCCTGTTCCAGGTCGCCTATGAAAGGATTTAGTCTCCTCATAACGTTGGCACACTCATTAATTAATGAGAAATATCTCAGATTTAATGCTCATTTGTTATTTTAGTACTGTACGTACGGCATCGCTGCGCACCGTAAGACCAACACTGCATTCTAACTGTGGCTTTTATTATAGTTTCGATAGTATAGACAACAGCGATATAGGTCTGTATGATGAAAATATATTTTTGCGGTTAACCTGGTTTTGCTATCATTAAGACCTTTGCAACTTTCTAGTAAATTAGAACATGCTTAAGTCTGAATGGTGTATTTATTAAGTGAGTTATTTTTACCATAGCTTTTTTGGACACTGTTTTAAAATTTCTTCCGTTACCAGATCGAATCCAGGAGCTTTTCTGGGATTAATATTTGGATTTATCTACTTTTGGATTTCTTTAGGAGCAATTTTTTTTTATTAACCCCACTTTTATTACAATCTATCTATACAAATCTATTTATACAATCGCAACCTAAATGTTTAGGTAGATAATAGACAATGAGTAATATGACTGACAGTTAACGTATTAGCTGACATGCATCCAGTGATGCACTCATTTTTTTAGACTTAGTCTTCAATACTAACCATCTTTGACACCTATTTATATATAATACATATACATTTAGTATTGATCAATTAACTCTATCGGAACTTTTTGTTTGAACCTTCGAACTGTATGCGGTTTATTCACATTCAACTTTTTGCGAACACATTCGGATGCACTTTACGTTTCTCTGTATGTTTTTCCTCTGTATCATCATCTTTGACGTATGTTAGTCCGGTGTCTTGACGGATGGCTTCATTGGTAGTACAGAAGAGTCAACATCAATACTTCTTCTTCTGCATCATTTGTTTCAATAAATCACAATAATTTTGAAAGTTAAATCTTTCTATTTCTTTCAGAAATTACTGAAAATTCCCGTCTTGCTGCGCCGTGTCATTGGCCCTACACCATCTCGTATTACAACACCAATTTGTGTGTGAGAGAGAGAGAGCATTCGACAAAGAATCTTTTTGCCACAGAAAATTGTTATTAGTATGTTTAAATTTTTATCTAAGAATCGTTTATAAACTTAATTAGAATATTTTATATTGATTTGTCAGAATAAGATAACAAATTGCTAATGTTAACTGGTAGGTTAATGTTGAGATCGATTAAACCTAAATATAGGTTCCGAGTTTGTTCCTTATGATTAAGACAATCAAAAAATAAGTGGTTTAAATCTCCGATAGATTTATTATTACACGGACAGAAAGGAGTTTCATAGATTCCAATCCTATGCAGATGCTCTGGAAAGAGGCCATGGTTAAATTTTAGCCTGATTATCAACGAGGAATGTACTTTATTATAGGTAAAATTAAAATGGGGAATATTTTTTGGTAAGCATGAATAGAAGAGAAATGGTTTCTTTAAGTCTTCTGAATCTCTTTATATTTGGACATCCATCTTTCCCTGCCAATACTCCTGAAAATAAAAAAAAAAGATTTTTAAAGTAATATTCATTTGTAATTTCGGATATCTCAGATATTCAACATATAATATTGCTGTTTGAACCAAAAAATACGAAACCAGCGCTTTCAACAGTTTTTGATCCATCTGTATAAATTATTGTTAAATCTTGGGAGAAGAAGGAAATTTTGGTAGCTGTAATATATAAGATTGAAATTAATAAGCATCAATAAAAGATTCTGCAAGAGGAGGAGAATTTTTTATTTTCTAGTAAGAATTTGTTAAATTTGTTGTCAAAAGTAAACCTATTTTGTGAACCATATTTGTATTAAACGATCTGTATGTTATTAGACGTTTATTGGCTAACATTTGCCTACATATATGTAAAGGTAGTTCTTGGGCTTCTGCTAGAACTGCTTGGTTTGGTGAAGACATCATGGCTCCTAGACATATTTTATTAATTTAAATTGTATTTTTTCAAGAGTTATTAGATTTGTATTGCATGTTAAACCGTAAAGAGTACAACCATAATCCAAAATGGATCGTACACACATGTCCTTGATCAAGTTTGGACTACTAATCCAGGCGCTTTTCTAGGATTAATATTTTGATTTACCTTCTTTATAATTTCAAATTTAATTCCCGCTTTTGGTTGGAATGTGTTTTTTAAATGTTCTACAAAACATTTAGCTGTCTGTTTATTGTTTCCAATTCATTTACCATGGAGGGTTTTACGTGATGGACCTTTTCAGTTTTTTAGTATCCTTCCATATTGAATGGTCAGTGCTTTTGTCAACCGCTCAGGTCAATTCGAATTGATTTATTTGTATTTTTTTAATTATCGCTTCTTAGTTTTTGCCTTGTACTGTTTAGTTGAGAGAAATCATATCGAAGCATTTATTTTTATCAACACAACGTATCCTCCAAGTTGTTTAAAAAACATCGCCAAACATTATTGAACTAAAGTACGAATTATTGTAAAATCCATACTATTCACCAAACTTATTTCCTTTTGACTTTTGTCTGTTCTTACATCTCAGAAAATTTATTCAGGAGGAATTTTTTTATTAAGCGAAGACGAGTAGTACATAGAACAAATACTGTAACAAAGTGTTGAAGTTATTCTCATTTCTTATAAATTACAAAAATCAAATGGCACTTAAAAATAGCTTCAGAATATCTGCTCTTCTTAAATACAAAATAAATGTACTAAAACTGTTAAATTAGCCTAAATACAAACTAGAACAGTGTAATTTATAATTATTTTAATAACATAGTTTCTATATCAATCAAATAAACGTTATAGTCTATTTCAACCAAATGTTTAATCCTTGTACAAATAATTGTGATAATCGGACAAATATTTCCAAGTCGCACTATAGCAAATGATAACGTAATTACGCAGAACTTGTATCAATAAGTTGTTTACAATTCGAATTGCAATTTCCAATTGATGTTGGCAAATATGGTCTAACACATTGTATCACTTGTAAACAATGTTGCCTTCTCAAACAATTATTAGGCGAATTGAAAAACCTAATGCACATTACAATTTACATATAAAGTGTATTCAAATCGAGGTCCCAATGATAATTTCCCTTCGTTGCTTACGAAATAAGATTTAAATTTATTTCCAACTGAAATAAATTCCCGATGATAGTCCTTTAGACTCTTAATATCGATATATATATGTATATATATATATATATATATATATATATATATATATATATATATATATCGAAAAGAAATTTAATCTTTGCAGATAAGTTAAATAGTAAACTCTTAAATATTGGGGAAATCTGCAAGAAAGACTCTAATGAGTAGACTTCGGCAAATATGCGTATTGCATATTTTGCATATTGTGCATATTTTATGCAAATATTTCATATTTTGGCATATTTGTATAAAAGTTTGCATAAAGTGCATAAAAGTTCAGATTTTTATACTGTATTTGAAAATTTTTAAACATACCAATTTATTTCAATTCTTGTATAAAATTTTGTAGTCATTTTAATCAAGAAATGATCTAAGTACGTAATCTCTACAGGTACAAAACATTTACAATTTCAAAGAAGATCAATTTAAGTAGCCCTCAACATTCTTAGAAAGTCTCGTTCACTGAGGCATTCAGTTATTGGATAATCGCTAAGGGTTCGCTCATTTGCATTTTATGATCTAATCCCCAAATCTATCTACAATTTATTGTATCTTAACAGCAGGTAAACGGCTAATAGTTTTGTTCCTAATTTAGGGATTTTCCAAAATCTCCCAGTTTATTGAATTAGGTACCTAAACATTTCTAATTTGATGCTCAGATTTGTAAATCATTTTTGTTTTGATATTCAAAGCGTAAACACTCGTTGTGCGTAACAAAAAGGAAGATTGTGATTTTATAATGCCTAAAACAACCAGTGCTTCAACTTGGATTAAACCTTATAAAGAGCTGTCTATGGATATGGGAAAAATCTACTGTTCAGTCTGTGGCAAAATTGTAAGTATCTAATATTTTCTATTAAATATCTAATATTTCATACATACAGGGTGTTTCCAAATGACACTTACAACGTTTGACTGTAGATACTTCTCGAAAAATTGAACAAAACGACATAGTTAATGAGGGGTCAAACTTATTTACTTTTCGAGATACAGGGTATTAAAATTACAAAAAATTAAATTCTTTTAGTTAATAACAACAATAACTTTAAAACCAATAAACGTATTTACTTGAAATTTAGTACTCGTAGGTTGTTTTTAAATGAAAAATAGCTTCCTTTAGTGAGAAAAAATTGTCCATGGTACAATACAATGGTGTGTATTTAGAAAAAATTTTCACCTTTACTTTTTTTTATGAAGTCCGCTATTCTAAAACACAATTATTTTTATTGTAATTGAATTAACAAAAAAAAAACTTTTGTTGAATTTTAAAATAAGTTATATGATGTACTAATGGTTAGTAACAAAAACTAGTTTGTGTTTTAAACACCTAGCGAGTGTTTTTTTTTCCAAACCAGTTATTTGATTAACCAAAAACACCTTGTACATTTTTATATTTTAAAGGTTGGGTTAAAATAAAGGTTTTTATTTTTATTTATAGATAGCATGTGAGAAGAAATTTCAGATAGACCAACATGTGAGAACTGCTTCACACATTGCAAAAAAAGGAAAAATAGGAGGAAAACATCAAACTTCAATGGCTAAATGTTTCCAATCTACTTCAAAAAAATTAGATGAGCAAGAAACTTTTAATGAAGACTTGTGTCGCGCATTAGTGTCTGCAAACATACCGCTTTCAAAATTAGCAAATGTAAATTTTAGTTCGTTTCTAAAAAAATATTGCAAACTTAATGTTCCAAGTGATCGGTCTCTAAGAAGAAATAATGTGAACGGGCTATACTCGTCGGTGTTAATTAATATTAAGGAAGAAATTGCAGATAATTATTTTTACATATCTGTAGACGAAACCACTGATTCCTCAGGAAAGTATATTGCTCATTTATTGATTGGTGTTCTTAAAGAAGATACCTTACCAAAATCTCATCTTATTTCATGCCAGCAACTTGAGAAAACAAATGCTTTAACAATTTCGCGTTTTATACAAGAAACATTATCAACTTTTTTTCTTCCGACTATTCCTTCTAATAAATTACTGCTTATTTTATCGGATGCTGCTCCTTATATGGTGAAAGCAGGACAAAATTTAAAAATATTTTTCCCAGATTTAATACATGTTACTTGTGTAGCGCATGGATTAAACAGAGTTGCAGAGGAAATACGAAAAAAGTTTCCTCTTGTAAATACCATGATATCCAGTGTCAAAAAAGTATTTCTTAAATCTCCTATAAGAATTCAACTTTATCAAGAAATGCTACCTAACATTCCTCTTCCACCACAACCTATTTTAACGCGATGGGGAACATGGTTAGAAGCAGCTAATTTTTATGCAGATCATTTTGTTAAAATAAAGAACATAATTGATACGTTAACAGATGAAAGTTCCCAATCTCTTTTGGATTCTAAACAAACTTTTCAGAGTAACTTGCTTCAACAAGAACTTTCATTTATAAAATCAAATTTTAGTTTTGTTCAAAAAACAATTACTCAGAATCACCAAAACTGTCATTGTTCGAAAGTACAGCATTAATAAAAGAATTTGCGTCATGTTGTCGGAACGTTAAAGGTAATATTGGAAAAGATATTTTAAAAAAATTTGAAGCTACTATGGAAAAAAATAAAGGTTACCATATTCTTTCTGAAGTAGTCAGTGTTCTAGCTGGAAATATTTCGGAAACAATTAATTTAGAACCAAATGTTTTGGTTAGTTTGAAAAATGCTCCCGTTACATCAGTTGATGTTGAACGAAGTTTTTCCATATATAAATATATGTACTCAGACAGAAGCCACAAGTTTTTGTTAGAAAATTTTGAACACCACTTGGTCATTTATTGTTACCATAATTCTAAATAAGTTTATTCATACTTAAAAATGATGTAGTTACTTAAAATAAATGTAAATCTTAATGAATAGTAGGAAATATTTAGTTATGTACACTTTTTTTTTAAATAAAATTGGTACTATTTTACGATTTTTTTATTTATTTGTATGCATATTTTGTAAAATATTTGCATATTTTCGGGTAAACACGTGCATATTTATGCGCATATTTTCTACATTTTTATTTGCATATTTGCCGAAGTCTACTAATGAGTATCAAATGTTGAGAATAAGAATTAATTTGGCTTCTTCAGGGCTGAAAGAGAATAAATTATAATTAGCTACCATATATTATCTATTAAAAACATTATTGATCTTACCGTAACTTAGAATTGTAGAGTTAGAATGTTAAAAAAACTTAACTAGTAACAACATAGTGGTGTTTTTTGTTACTATGTGCAAAACAAGTTTATTTTAACTTTGGAAATGTATGGTAGCTTTGAACTTAAAACGCAAAGGTTTACCCAAGCTTAATCGAAAAACCCAATGTAACTACATTTAAAAGGAGGTTATTCTTTGAATTGTCGGCAATAACTAAATTTTTGATTGTTAGAAAGTTTAAATGTGAGGTTCTGTTTTAACCAGAACGCATGTGCTGACAATTCAAGTAGTTCTTTTGAATCTTTATGTCGTTAAGGTTCATTGGTAAAACCGAATGAAATTAAATCCCAGTATAGGGAAATATTATTTTAGATTTTCTTTTTTAATTATATTATATTGTTCATGTATTATTATCATAATATCTTATTGAGATTGTTGTAAAAACAACCTGTATAATATTGTAATAGTATAGTTATTTTATCAAATTGTGCGCTCAGGTCGTCAGATATCGTGTTAACGTGTGTGCGACTGATTCCCTACATCAGGGACCCGTCCTCCCCTCGTTATATAACTTAGGACTAGGACAGACAGTGCTAATTTGCCTCTCGGCAAGTAAAGACGGGCTGGGGTGTGATCCCGAAAAGTGCGTGGTGCGTAAGTGATAAATGCGCTTGTAAACCCGGTGTTTTGTGTTAAACGTATATCAGTTTGTTTCTCTCAATTCTATGTATCTCTGTTACTGCCTCCCGGCACTGTAAAGCTAATGATATTTGTATAACTCTTTTTAGTATTATCAGAATTGCAATAATTATCAATGTTGAATTAGCCCTTAAGTTCACTATAAATAAATCGAAGGAAAAATACATTTTAATTGTTTTATTGCTTCAGTGGTCCTTAAATATTTTGAAGCAATGAGGTGTTCAAATACGCCTCTCTTAAATGTGGATAGTTTGGCAACAAAGTTTACCCTTTCCACCAGAGATGTATCTAAGAAAAGCAAGGGAATGTTATCATTTTTAGTTAATGAAAATTAATTATTAAAGTAGGTTAGTTGTTAATGAAAATATCAGTCAAGTTAGTTATCTGTGATGTTGTATTGTTCTTGGTATCTGATTTAAGTAAGAAGTGGTAAGAAGAAGTTTAATAATTAATTTTCATTAACTAAAAAAGATAACATTCCCTTGCTTTTCTTAGATACATCTCAATAAGATATTATTATAATAATACAATATAATATAATTAAAAAAGAAAATCTAAAATAATATATATATCGCTTAGATTCTTATTGTCACTCTTAACATTGATGGAGAAATCGTTAAGGAAAATATAAGACATTTCAATGAACTCTCTTTTAGATTTATTGTTCTCACGGTGGAGAATTGTAGTGTTAGTCTAGTCCATGAGATAACCAGTGGAATGGACATGTTTGGCTAATGCACAGCGGTCAGGGTGAAGTCGAGAATCATTTTTGTGTAGTGTAATACGTGATTTCAATAATTGAGATGTTTGGCCGATGTAGGAATTGCTGCAAGAGAGGCATGGAATGTTGTAGACAATGTTACTAAGCCTATCTATGGGAGTCTTATCTTTTATCTTAGAATAAAGATTATTAATTGTTAGGGCTGATCTACAAGCCACATTAAGTTAAATGTTGTTATTACAACATGTAACATTATCAACATTACAAATGTAATATTATCAAACTTTCGCCTAAATTTTGTTTTTATATGTTAAGCCCTGTATTTGATTATCCCTTCTATTCTTCTTAATGTACCATACCCAATTTTGAGTGTAGGCACCATCAGTTCCATAGTCTTTAGATTGCTGTGGCGGCTTTGTTTGTTTACTCCTGGTCCATATTTTTTTTATGACAAGTTAGAAAATAAATAATCACTACCATTAGAGTCCGGCAGGTAGGTAAAAAGGTTATGAAATGTAGGTATTACTTGATATCTGAAAATAAGAAGACATTAACTCCCACTTGGTCCTAACCTCACAAAGTTAGCGACCACGATCGAGTCCATGGAAAGTCACTCACGTATCTTGTATACCAAAAATCTTAACCTTAGACTATGAAAAACTCCTCCACTATCGCAAGGTCTCTTGTCTCTCGTATATCCAGTATCTCCGTCACAGATATAAAATGATGTTATTATCATCAGCAAAATTTTAATTTTGTTTTATATATTAATATAAATAAAGAAATACTATATAAGTAAAAATGGAAAGGAGTCAAAAAAGTTTTGTAGCTGTTAATTGGCTTTTTGAAAATTTGACGGCACTATGTAACCACAAATGAGTTCATTACTTCAGATTTAATGGCGGTCGACAAAGGGACACGTTTTATGTTCTATATGATAACTAGCTGGTGAGAGAAAGCCATCAAGACTGACTTTTTTAACAAACCTTTTAAATTATCTAAGAAAGCCAATCGTAAACGCGGTAATTAAAAGTTTCAGCAGCAATAAATCTCGGAGCGAGGTTTTGACGAAAACTTTTGAAATGTTCATCTTGTTTGAAAATATATGGTTATTCTGGCAATTGCGGAGATTGTTTTTATTGGCCTTCATTATTTATCACTGTTACAGTATATTTACAAAAACTATATATCTAGTAAAATATATCCGATATTTTTTTCTTGATATAAATATATTTAATGTCGAACTTAATCCATTTCGCTGAAAATTTAGCCTCTTCAGAAGATACGGAATTTTATTAAACTAATCAATTCTTTTGATTCAGTATAGTAGGAAAATATCGGCTCTTAAGTGAATTTTAATTTAAATATGCCCGTTTAAAAATTGCAAGAGTGAGTTGGTGAAATTCTTTAGTAGGATTACATCAGAGGCTCTGTAATTCAGATTATATTACATCAATAATTATCAGTAATAGCAAAATATCCATTTGACAACAAAAGCAAAACCACCGAATATTTTAAATACAAATAAGAATTTCTTATCTTTTTTATTTTTACACCGACTTAACCCATCTTTTACCAAGGGTAAGAAAATTTAATATAATTTTACAAAATAAGTTTTATTCAATAAATTAAAGCATAATTAAGGAAAAAATATAACAACAAAATTTTTCGTGTACATAACGTAAAAGAAAAACACTGGTGCGTATAAGTACCACTGGCTAAATCTGTTAAGAATGGTATTGCAAAAAACAATTGGCGTGTGAATGTACTTTGCACTTTTGGCACATATACACGGTATGATTATGACATACTCTGCAACGTCTACGCTTTTCTTGCTTAAAAATAATGTGACCCAGATGATCTGTGCGAAGTTCATTTAGTACATTCACTGGATCCGCTTGAGATTCTCTGGTATTTTCGAATATCAAGTAAGGTAAGTAAGATCCAAAGTCGATTTGCGACATTTTATCATCATTTGCTATATCATATTTTCCACAAATTAACGATCATATTGTCCGAGACATTTTTAAATAAGGTCCACCACCATTTCTTAATAACCGTTATCTGGTAGTTAGATACACCATTGTCATGTAAATCTACACCACCTATGTTTTGATTATATTTGTAAATAACTGCTGACTGTGGCACACTAATCTCCTATCTCCTTGTAGATGACAATGGTTCAATGTGGTAATGAGTGTTTATAAATGTAACGATTAAATTATCGTACCATCTTACTAAAGAAATGTGCGTATTCTCCTCAAAGTAAGAGTGATAACAACCCCTAGGCCTTTTTTTCATAGGGTTTGTACACTATACTACTACTACTACTACTACTACTACTCTAGAGGACACCCTTCTATTCTATCTGCTCTTATAGTGCCTGTTGCAAAGAACCCTTGTTCTTTCAGTATTTAAAATAAACCATAGGATGAGAAGAAATTGTCAAAAAATATGTTATGATTATTCTTATTTCTAATAATTGATAAGAAATCCAGAACAACTCTAGTACCCAATGTTTGTTTTTTGTCCACTGGCTCAGCAGATGCATCTTGATAGGGCACAAACTTGTACATATATTCTTCACTTGAACTAATGCACTAAAGTTTAAAACCTTACTGGCTTGCCTTTTATTAATTTCTTGCACAAGTGCCGTCCAAAGTATGGAACTATTTCTTCATCTATAGATATGTTGTGTGAGAACACACCAAATTACTTGAATTTCTCATTGGTTTTGTCAAAAAATTGGTGCAATTTACAAAACTTATCACTTTTCACGCTTTTCACGTTCAGAGCGACTGTGAAATCCGTTCTGATGAGGCCTATTAGGCCGAAATACGTATCAGCGGATACACAGATGCACTATACGTGAAATCAAATCTTAACTGTCTTTTCCTTTTTATTCCGATGTACTCTGTACGAGTACTAGAAACCAATTCGTTAAGAATTTTGCTTAGTTGAGGAGATATGTTGTGGAATGCAATTTTTAGATTCCCCATGTCTCTAATAACATCTTTATCAACGTCTGTTTTGCCTTGCAATTCTTAGAAGGCACAGATTAAAGCAAAGTTCTGAATTTGGTTTCGAAAATTAGTTTACGGATTTAATATCAGATGTCGCTATTTGCATCTATACGAAGCCATGTTAGAGTTACTTCCTAAGGCAGAAAAGATTTATTTTCACGTTCAGAGCGATTGTGAAAGCCGTTCTGATGAGGCCTATTATGCCGAAATACGTATAAGCGGATGCACAGGCGCCCTGTACGTGAAATCAAATCTTAACTGTCTTTTGCTTTTTATTGTCTTTTTTGTCGATTTCAATTTGAATTGTTTATGGAATGAATAACGAATATATTTATTCCAGCTAAATTCAACAACAAGTAAAAAATTACCACGGGCCACCTTCTGGTATTGCGATAAACATCGTGTCGTGCAGCACACAATTTGTAGAGACAATCAACGTCCCCTTTTGTAGAATTGTAGTCCATAATTATATTTGGTTTATTATGTTTTCCTATCGATGCTGTTATCAGAATGAAGACTTAATAGTAAAATTACATTTTTTATTTTTCTTTGGTATATACGAAACAAAAGTGGTATTTTTCTTAAAAGAAAACATGCTTGATGATACGGTACATTCTGCAGAACAAGAAAATTCAGGTGTCAACTCCTTTTTGTTTTTTCTAACTGTGCCTATAAGATTTAAGTTAAAATCTATATATAAATTTT
Source organism: Diabrotica undecimpunctata (assembly GCF_040954645.1). Taxonomy (NCBI): domain Eukaryota; kingdom Metazoa; phylum Arthropoda; class Insecta; order Coleoptera; family Chrysomelidae; genus Diabrotica; species Diabrotica undecimpunctata. The sequence continues at coordinate 60,486,225 of NC_092812.1, forward strand.
CGAGCAATTCTAAACTTGTGAACCAGTTGTCAACTGTAATATTTCTGCCAGTCCCTTTTATTGACTTGTATAATCTTTGGGCGAATTGGTAATTGTAAATGGTCCATCGGGCTGTCGACCAACATAAACCTCCATGTCTGATGTTTAAAATGTTTTCGAATCCGTCATCGGACACGGACACTAAGTACTACATATAGACTACACATCTTCTCATGGCGCCGTCTTCTTTCAAAGGTTGGCGATCCAAATGACAATTGTAGTTTTGGAGACTGCTGCGCGAAAGATTTCTACGGATGAGCGGTCGAACCATCTCCTCAGGTCTTTCAGCCACGAGTTCTGAACGATCTTTTGCCCTGTACTTTTCCTTCCAGTATAACTTGAAGTAATTCGTATCTTTCGCCTCTCAACACATGACCCAAGTATTGGATTTTCCTCTCTTTGATTGTTCTTAGTAATTCTTTTTGTTTACACATGCGACAAAGTACCTCAACATTAGTAACTCTTTGTACCCATGGAATTCTCAGCATTTGTTTGTATATATACATCTCAAAGGCATCTATTCTTTTTTCTATTTCAGAGTCCATTGTCTAACTTTCACAGCCATATAGTAAGACAGAAAAAACGTAACATCTGATCATTCGGATTCTAAGCTGCAAACTAAGGTCTGATCTTGTAAAAAATGTTTTCATGCTCATGAATGCTTTCCTTGCTTGTTCGATTCTTGATAGAATTTCTTTTTTTGGATTACACTGACTATTGATATTTGCTCCCAAATATTTTATGGAATTTACTTGTTCTATTATTTGACCCTTGGCATACACATGTACGTTTATTGGTGTCTTTGAAAATACTAAAGTTTTAGTTTTGGAAACGTTTAGATGTAAACTGAACATTTCACTGTGGTCAACTACCGCATTTATTATATTTTGTAGTTCTTGTGCGTTGCTTGCTATTAAGATGCGATATCATCAGCATATCTGATGTTGTTTATGCTGAATACGCTAATAAATTTAACAGTAGCGGTGATAAGACGCAACCCTGTCTCACTCCTTGTCGGATTTGTATATCTTCGGATGTTGTGTGTTCTATTTCAATTATGCCGTTTGGTGCCAGTATAGTTCTGAGATAATTCGCAAGTCTTGTTCGTCAACTTCAGTTATTCTTAGAATTTCGATCATCTTTTGATGGTTAACGCAGTTAAATGCTTTTCGATAGTCAATAAAACATGCATATACATCTACATTCATGTCTCTGCAGCGTTGCGTTAACACATTTTAAGCAAAAAGAGCCTCTCGTGTTCCCAATCCGTTTCGAAATCCGAATTGAGTACTTTAGTAAGTTACACTTCTTGTAAATTCGTGTATGGATAATTCTGAAAAAAGTTTTAAGGACATGAGACATTAAGCTTAATATTCGATAATCATCGCATTTTGAGGAATTTGTTTTTTTTTGGTAATGCAATGAATGTTGATTTTAGCCAGTCTGTTGGTATTTTACCTGTGTCATATATCTTATTGAATAGTGCTGTTATTAAGTCTAGGCTTTTACTTTCGTTATCTGCAATTAGTGTTAGTATTTCGACATTGATATTGTCTGGACCGGTGGCTTTTCCATCTTTCGGAGACTTTACTGCGTGGATCACTTCTTCTTTAGTTATTTCTGGGCCTTTTTCATTTATTCGATTATCTGTGGATGGTGGAGAACAAGGTCTATCGTCGTCAAAAAGAGTTTGTATGTATTCTTTCCATCTCTCTAGTTTGTCTTTTGTACCCATAATTATTTCGTTATTATCATTTTTTAATATTGTTGCTTGTCTCTTTTTGTGTCTACCTGTCATTTCTTTTACTTTTTTATAAATATTAAAAATGTCGTATTTTTCCTGAAGTTGTTCGATTTCTAGGCATTTCGTTGACATCCAGTTTTCTTTCGCCTCCCTGAACTTTTTTCTAATGATTTTGTTGATTCGCTTGTATTCTATTGGGCTTGTTTTATGTTTTAGTCTTACGTCCATGAGGTCCATGATCTCTTGTGTTATGAGACTACATATGCTAAAAGATATTGACATTGAATTCTAAAATATAAAGAAATGTAATTTTGGACAAATTGTAATAAAAAGCGTGGAAATGTTGATGATTTAATAACGTTAATAATAATATGAAATTTTAATATAATTGCAAAAATTCACAAAATTATTTACTTTGTTGCCTGGTCTAAACATATGTGACGTGTAACAGACCATTCGGGTTTTTTACTTCACTTTTTCTTATTAACCCCAACTGTAATATATGACATTGGCAGTTGACAATATACGAGAGTTTCACTGAAAATAAAAGTAATATACACATGAAATAAATCGTGATTTTGAGGCGAGGAAAACAGAGTCAGCGTTACTCCTCGGTCTTGGTCTTGGCGAATGAACAAACTGCAACGAGGGAACAGGGACTGGCAGAAAACCAGTCTTACGAAAATTTTGATTTGTTTAGATTTTTGTTGGTCGACCGCACAATTCACTATTTTTTATTTCATTATTGAACATATAAAGGACTTTACTTACTGCTTGTTTTAGGAACTATACTAAATTCGAATAAATTATTTTTTCAAGTTTATGAAAAATTTTGAATAGGATTTTTGTATAAAAAAAAAATAATTGGATATAGAATGCTTTAATTTTGTTGGATAAATTAAATTTTTAATATTTAAAACTTTCTGGGACTAAACGTTATGACTATCTACATTTGTAATAAATGGGATAATAATAGTGAAATAATGAAGTTGATGAAAAACATCACTTTTTGTAAAGTCATCCTAATTCATCCTAGTTGTAAAGTAGAAGAAGAAGTGGATCCATTTTATAATGATATCGAAGCTGCTCTTAAAGACCATCAAGGACATTTTACTTTTATATGTGGTGATTTTAAACCAATAGCATGTCATGGCAAAGTCAATGGAAAAACTTAAAACAAAATAGATTTTAGTATCACGGACAAAAAACACACCGTTAAAAACATTACGGATCTAAACAGATTTGTTACCAGTAGCGATTATAGAACGGTACGAGGTAAAATAGAAATAAGCTTAAAGAAGGAGATTTATAAGATGATTAAAAAGAAGAACAAATCAAAACCATTGATGAAATCATCAGATGTAGATAGTAGATGATACTAACTCAATAAAAGCAAAAATGGAGATTGGCCCTTTTAATATTCAGTTCCAGAACTATTCTACAGATAAAACGCAGTGCTCTTTGAATAATGGTAAAAAATGCTGCAAACAGATCGGTGTCGTTTAGCATACTGAAGATAAAGGTGTTATGTACACAAAAGTCCAGTTTCACAAAATCTTACTGTTCTTATTTATTTTTTAAGGTCACACTCATTAAAATCAAAAGCAAAATAAATAGTTCCATCGCATTTTGTTAATTATTTACTCTGACTAACAAAACTTTGAAAATTCAACATGACACCTTTATCCACTCATGTCTTCAATTCAATAAGTAATTGTAAAACCTGAGTATTAAAAAAAGCAGAAATTGATCTGCTGGAAGTTTAGAATCAGAGAAATTTTATATAACGTATTGAATAAAAAAAAATAAATAAGGAATATATTATTCCACTGTAGCTTATTATTATTAAATTTTAAAGATTGTAATATATGAATAAATTGTTAAAAATACGAACATCAGCACGTAATTATGGATATACTAAATAAATTTCCTGTGCGTAAATATTTATGTTAGATGTCGTCTACCGTCGTAACAGATTGGTCATGTTTTGGTATGTAAATTATTACCAATGAAACAACAGCCTCTCCAAGCCATAACTTAATATTTTCTGATTAAATAACTTTTCGCTTGAAAGGATTTTAAAACAAACACAGTTGTAGAATTTAGGGGAAGAAGAGACCATCCTTACGAATTTATTACAGAAATCTTGGTCTACCTAAAGTAAATATTTGATAGCCAGTTAGTCTTAAAGGCAAATTCTTGGTAAACTTTTAAAAATAGCAAGGGCAAGCTTTGATATTATAAAAGAGACTAAATAGAGAAGTGCTACATAAAATAAATTAATTTTTATATATCGTTGAAATGGTAATTGAAAAATAAACCTTGTTATTATGATAAAATTATCGAGGACTCAAAAAAAACGTAGTTAGAGGAGGCTCTGAAATTGGCTTTTAATTAATGAAAGTCGCTAATTAATTTATCCATAAAATGAACAGACATGACAGATATAATTTGAAATTGTCAATATAAATGTTGTGGATAAACCTATATTTCAAGAAAAAATTCATACATATAAAAGTAAATAACCAGTCACAGCAGTTAGTTCTAGAACTTATGGCCGGTTTTGCTAATTGTGTGAATTATCGTTGGATCAAATTGCGAGTTATATGCAGATTTTCAGAGAAATTGACAGAATTTCTTTGAAATGTATATTGACGAAAGTCAGAGTTCCAATTTGATCCAAACAGAAACCACAATCGATATGAAGGAACGAAAAGGCATGTTAAAAACTGTAATGGAACTAATGGGCACTATGCTAAATCGACTCACGACTTGTATCGCCCAAATCTCAAAATAAATAAGTTCATGAAAATAGCCATTTGGAACGCCAAAGTGCTACGACAACATGCTCATGAGGTCAAAGCTTTGACATAATGTTAATATCTGAAACTCATTTTACAAATTAAAGTTACATTAAAATTCCAATCTATTTATTATACGAGGTCTGGCTATTAAATAAGGATAACGAGACTGCTTATGAAAAGAGTTTTATTTTAAAATGCTCTCCTTCAATATAGTCCCCTTCCCTCGCCACACACCGTTCCATTCATTTTTTCCATTGGTCAAAGCAATGCTGGAAGTCTTCTTTTGTTAGAGCCTTTAGTAGCTCCGCCGTTTTTCGCTTCATCTCTTCCATCGACTCAAACCGGATTCCTTTTAACCAGACTTGATCTTCGGAAACAGGAAAAAGTCACAGGGCGCTAAATCAGGCGAGTACGGCGGGTGTTCGAGCACTGGAATGCCTCTAGCGGCTAAATAACGCGTCACAGACAGCGCGTTAAGTTTGGTTTACGGTGTCCCTCTGAGGGTCAAAATACAAACATTTGTAAATAATTTAAACAATTTACTAATGTTTGTATTTTGAGCACGATTTCCGAAGTGGAAATTAAAACGTCAATAAACGTACTTTAACCTTTAATTGTGGCTTATTCCCATTTAAATAGTAATTACTTTAAAATGGCATAAGAAAATAGCTTCAGAACAATACATATCACTATTTTTGGATAACAAAAAAAAACGAATAACGAAAAAAATAATAACGAATTTGAAAAAAATCCGGACTAAACAATGAACCCGACTCCTATCGTGGTCCATAGAAGAATGATGTCATTCTCTTCCCCGCATAACTTTCTCAGCAATCTAAGTGGAAATGTTTCTATTTAGTTGACGCGCAATATTAGGCGGAATTACGATCAAAGAAAAGCAATTTGTGTTATTAAATACAGACCAGAAATGTTTATATTATCAATCCCAGCGACGCAAAAGAATTGAGAATATTTTTCGGTGTTTCAACATATACGAGGGGAAATCGAAATGCTGCATAGTTAATATGTGTGCTGCTTCCATCCCAATCTTTTTATTGAAATCTCCCAAGATAGTATGCATGTTCCTGTTTGGGGAGATTCTTTTTTATTTCCAGTAGCTTCTTAAAGAATTTGTCTTTTACTCGCTTTTTCTCTTCCTCTGTCGGTACATGGGCAGAAATTAGGCAATAGTTATGCAGTTCTCCTTTTAGTCTGATATATCAGAACCTTTCGTTAACGAGTTTACAGGTTATAACTGATCCCACGGCCCACAACACTTTTTTTGACTACGAAGCCAGTGCTGAATTGGTGCTCCTGTTCATTTACGCTGAAAAATACTACACATTTATTAGATTTTAGTATTCCTTCTCCAGTCCATCCAGTAAGGCAGTTTATCATGTTTCTAGATTCAGATTCTTTGACCACCTGAGTTAGGACTAGTGGCCGATATAGGCTTATTATGTTTCAGGTTCCTGTAATAATTTTCCTTTCTTGTTGCTTTTAAAAGATCCCTCTTTATCTGAGGCACGTATATTATTGTCATAACTGGTTATTTATTTACAAAAAGGAATAGTTAGTCGCTTACTTAAACGTCCTTCTTGTTCGTCCTGGACTTAGGACCATGCAACACCGTAGTTGCGACTCGTTTATAAAAATTTAGCAATCTATGCAAACATTTTTACTCTTAGTAATGTTTTAATAAACTGTTACTCTCATTTATTGTAAGCACATGCTATTGTCAAAAAACAGTGAGATTTGTACAAGTGTTCACATTATTTTGCATTGTAATAAAGAATGTTCTTACTTCGTTGCGTATCTTTCAATAATTCAGTTCTATTTGACGTATGTCCTAGATTCTTAACTGAGATAAAATTACCAGACTATATACCGTAGTAATTTATTCGTTAAGCATTTGTCATTTGCCCTGGATCGAGTTAACATGATAAAAGCCTCATTCAAAATTTCATTAATTTAAAAAACAACACTATTCTCGACTCTATAATGGCGTGTGGGGACAAAACGAACTCGTAATGTAATGTACTAAATGTTTGTATCTGTGTGTTGCAGTTTGCATAAATAATGCACCAATTCGTAAATGTTTATTTTGCCAGCAGTATTCTTGTAGTTTATAGCCTGTTTCTACACTCTAGTAAGTTTAATATTAACTCCAGCTGAAATTTTATATACTGCTGTAAACACGATAAATCAAAAAAGACAAAGAAAATAACAGTGCTCCATATTATATCAATATATACCACATAAATTTGTATTAAAGTAACAGATCTTGACAGCATGGTTGCAGTCATTGGTTGCGGACTTACTCAAGCATGGATATGCATATTCCGTGCCAAATACTTTCTCAAATGTGATGTATAGCAGTCGCTGTTTGGAGTTCTAAAGTGCTAAGAGTCTGTTTTTATGATCACCGCATTTAAATTTATAGTTCAGCAGGGTAAAAGTTATGAAATAATATTGTCAATATTATCGTTCCTTTTTAAACAAGAACACAATAAATATACGGTATTTCACGAATTGGCCACTGTTTTGGATGATTATGGCTTGACACTCAACAGCCATTGGTCTACTCCAGTGGTTCTCAAACTTTTTTAGTCGCGGCACCCTTGTGGGGCTAAAAATATTTCGAGGCACCCTTAAAGCGATTTGGGAAACGACAAAAAATGAAGAAATACAATTCTAAGGCTCATTTGATTTCAATATAAACTTTATTTCAGATCAATAAAATACAGTACATTTGATATTCAAATATCCTTCCTTAATGTGATGAATTAAACTGTTTCGATGAAATTTTCATTATATCCTTTATAATTATGGAAATCTTTGTAAGTTTAACCCTCGTTAAAAGTTTTACTCAAATCCCTTGATGCTTAAAGTTTGCTTCTGTATTTGTTTTTAATGTAAGCATATGCAGAGAAAGAAGACTCACAGAGATAAGTCGATGTGAAGCACACAAGTTTTTTCACTGCAACCTTGCCAACAACATTATTTCTGAATATACCTGCATCCAGAACTCTTCTTGGCTTCCTTCACGGTATTTGAGTTTTAAACTGCTATCTTCGCTAATCTCAAGTAAATTTTGAAAAACTTCATTTGTCATTTCGATAGGTTTATTTTTGGGTTGCACGAAAACGGGTCCATTATTTCGCTATCCAAGTCATCTGAGTCAATGTCAGGAAAATAGTTTACAATACTTTCTTCCAAACCTTGCGAAGGAGCAATATCAATTTCAAAGAAGTTCGTTTGTGGATTGATTTTATTTGTTATAACAAATTCCTGTAATCGAGAGAAATTTGTGAGGTTTCTCTTTTCAACACATGCTTTGATGAAAAATGTAACTTTTTTACGCAAGGCTTTGATTTTATCCAATTGTGCTCCTCCTTTGCCCTGAAGCGAAGTGGTGGTTTTATTTATTATTTCGAAGATGTCTGAAAGGTATCCCAATTTTAGCAGCCAATTGACATCTTTTATTTCTTGGATGAAAGACTCATCTGTAAATCTAATAATCAGTGGATCTTTTAGTTTAAATAGTCTCCCTAAAATTGTTCCCCTCTATAGCCACCGGACCTTTGTGTGGAGCAAAAGATTCAAGATTGATCCATACCCATATCTTAATCGGTGAGCTTTAAAAGGCGTGCTTGAAGCGGACGGCTCTTCACATGATTAATTATCTTCACAGGACCATCCAACACGTCTTTCAAATCTTGCGGCATCTTTTTAGTTGCCAAATAATGGCAGTATAAGATACAATGACTGTTGAAGGCATTTTCTGTCACTACCTTTATTCTAGACACAGCCCCTCTTATTTGACCAACCATTACAGCCGCTCCATCACTGCAATTATCCACACATTTACTCCACTCTATATCATTTTTTCTTATATACTCGTGAATAGCCTTGAAAATTTAAATCATGAATGTGTAGCTTGTGTGAGTCCATTTTAAAAAGAGGTAAAAAGAAATAAATTAGACTTACTCACAATCAATTTAATTTTTCTACCCAAGACGACCGGTTTCGCTTTCTAAAATTTGCAAAGCATCATCAGGTCAGTGGTACAAAGTAAATTAAATGCTGAGATTATAAAAAGCCCATATTAGGGTGCTGTCTTATAAGGATATAGATCAAAAAAGGTTTTAGTAATTATGCCAATAGTACATGTCTGTGGTTATTAATATGCATAAAATTGCTTTAGCAGACAAAGTAACAACCCTCAAATTGGTAAGAGAAAAAAATCTGTTGAATTGTAATAAATTAGAAACAAACAAAATACTTCTTACATTCCGGTACAAGAGTTTTTATATAGTGATTGGTGATACGTAGTTCAAACTATCCCGTATTACTGATAATGGGTGATCTTCGGTCAATGTTGTAACTGTCCGACAACTTAGGAGAAAGTTTCTTGAGGGGAGGGATGTTAACAGATGATATAGGAGTAAAGTGTATGTTATTGTTTGTTGAAAGAAAATGTGATGTTTTATATTATTTAAATTATTAAAGAGATGTATTTTGAAATGTGTGTTAAATTATTGAAAATTTTATACAGAAAGACGACAGCGATATGACAATGAATGAAAGTACTTGTACTAGTTTGTGGGTGTGCAATTTCTTTGACTTGTAATTATCAACATTTGAATAAAAGCATTTAATTTCTGCTAGGCAGAGAATTGTGATGTCAAATGTTAAAATAATAAATTAAAACACAATTAGGGACAAACAGAACACAATTAACAGGACAAAACAAAAACATAAAACTTTAAAAAAGGGGGCTTATAGGCACTACATTACTTGCTAGGAGAGGAATTGGGCTTTTTTGTTGTCTACTAGTATTTTAAAAGGTAAATTTGACAAGCTAATGTCGGTTAACCTACAGCTACTGATATTAACATTTTTCCAGAAGCAAAAAATATAAATGTTAAAAGTAACTGTTGGTCTCGTGTAACCGCTTCTCCACTAAAAATATGTGCTGATTAGTATTTTCTCTATATACATTAGAACATTAATGTTGTTTAGTTTGACTTTTTATTGATTTTTTATCCACCAATGTTATTGTGATGACAAATTTTATTATATCTTAATAATAAAAGCTAATTTACACTTTGAGAAGTAAAAAGTACAAGTAAGAAGTGACAAGTGACAACTGACAAAAAGGTGTTAAGTGAGAAGTGAAAAGTAAAGGTTCATACAGTGCAAAGTAGTTCTTTCTGATAAGTTAAAAGTAACCGCGTCAATGCACAATGGAGGAAGCACAACGTTTACAAATACGGAACATTATAAGAGAGATAGTTGAAGTGATAGCATCGGAAATTTAAAGTGATTTACTTGTTGAAATTAAAAGATTAAAGAAATTATGGCAAAGAAAATGGATAACCCGAAGACCACTGTATAGATTGAGTGATAAACTATTTCAGCAATTTATGGACGCAGATCCTAGAGAGTTTTCAATGCGATGCGTATGACACAAGATAATTTTAACGAGTTATTGACTCTTGTCGGCCGATCCATAACAAAATCTGATACTTTTGGATTATTTACTGAATTATTTACTGGATGCAACTTAAGAACACTTTCACACCTATTTCGCGTATCTAAAGCAGCAATATCACAAATGATTCCCGAAATGATCGATGCCATATCTACCTCTTTAAAAGATTTTATTAAGATAAGTAAAATACTGAGATACATATTATTCTGTTAATATAATATCGTGCCCTTACGAGCGAAGTTCCAGGCGAAAACTAGTTTCTAATAAAACTGCAGTTATTGTCTATTCATGTTCTGTTTATTGTTAATTCTTTTATAGCAGTTACAATATATTATTATCGGCGGTTGCCCAAGCTTGACACAATATGTCTGCTGAAAGAGTGGTCATTTCTGAACGATTTTCGGAATTTTATGTACTATGGCGACATCATCGTCGTTGCTGGACATGCCTGCAATTGTGCGCTTTGTCTATCAAATTCCCGTACTCTCGTAGTAGCCTTTTTCTCGGATATTTTAAAGCAATATTACCCTTTTTTGTGTCATCGCTTTTTGTTTGAGAAGCCGAAGTAGAATCAGAGTTTATTTTTTCTTGATTAGAAGTTACTTCAGTATCGTGCTCATAACTGTCCACTGTCTCTGTTTCCTGAGGACTACATACATCCTGAAAATTAATTATAACATTTTGTATTTCAAAATTACAGGTACCTGAAAATAAAGCTGAATGGAAAGCTATTGAAAGGGGGTTTGCGACTACATGGAACTTTTCTCGTTGTTGTGGTGCTATAGATGGAAAGCACGTTGTGATTAAAGCACCTCATAGTTCTGGAAGTTTTTACTATAATTATAAGAATAAGAATAGCATTGTACTTATGGCTTTGGTAGATCATGAATACTGCTTTACCTACATCGATGTTGGATGTAATGGACGAGTTAGCGATGGTGGAGTTTTTTGAAATTGCAGCCTCAGTCAAGCTTTAGAAAATACCCTTTTACCTAAAGACCATGTGATTGTCGGAGACAATGCCTTTCCTTTAAAATGTTATCTGATGAAGCCATATGGAGGTAATAGTCTCAATTACAAGGAAAAAATAATTAATTATAGATTATAAAGAGCAAGACGAATCGTGGAAAACGCGTTTGGAATTTTTAGTAGCTTGTTTTCGTGTATTTGAAAAACCTCAGCCGTTTCATCCCAACAAAATTGATAAAATTGTTAAATGCTATTGTGCTTTACACAACTGGTTGAGGAAAACGAAAAGCGCTGTGCAAGTAGCATCACTTGAAGTGGAAGATGCAGAAGGTAATTTAATACATGGTAGTTGGAGAGATGTTCCATCAGCTGGTTTAGTAAACTGTAGTACCGGAAATATGCACAATAGATCATCAAATCAAGCACAACACGTAAGAAACTTATTTGCGGATTTTTTATTGGGGCAGGTGCCGTTCCTTGGCAAGACAGAATGATAAACTAACAACGTATTAAAATAAATAAAAATTTTAAGTGTAATTTTAATCGCTATCAGTATTCATATAAACACACAGTATACATGACTTTACAAAATTAGCGTGCAAGCCGAAAGGTTTTTTCGAGAGAAAAATTATATTATACTTTTCAGATCAGTACATCGGACCCAAATTGCCCCTTTCGGCTTTTACGTCAAAGTTTGTAACATCTGTATAATTTCCACGAGATATACACAGGCTTCTTCTTCCTCTCCCATACATTGGAAAATCCCAGGCATTGGAGAATAAAGATATTAATACACTGTTCCACGGTGACAAGCCAAATTGTAGGGATGTGATTAATGAATGAAAATGTACTTACCAGATTATTTGTTGTTTCTTTGCATTCGCCAGTACTGCTCACAAAACATCATGTAATATACAAAACCATTTAATATCTGGTACATAAATGTCGCTCGTCCCAGCACCAGACTTGTTAGAATTTTCTACTTTCTTCAGCTCTTGATAATAGGTTGATTTTATGCTTCTTAAGATATGCATCTTTCAGGCCGAAGTCTGTCATATTCATACTTGCACTTATTTTTAAAAGAGATGCATCGCTTAATGGTTTGTTTTTGTACTGTTTGCAATTTATATCGTAAAAACATTCGTACTGTATAAATTCCTTAACGAACGCATAGTTTGCTCCTCGGTCCACTTCATTTTGTGCGTTCGTACTATGCACTTGTCACAGCGAAACTATTTTCACATTGCGAAGTTGTCAATGTTCTCAGTTGTTGCGAAGAGAGGGGGAAGGCTACTTGTCAGGAAAAATCGAATCAATTCTATTCACTTTACTTCGCACTCGCGTTTTCATTCACACTTGTCACTTCTCATTTGTCACTAGGACTTTTCACTCGCAGTGACAACTTCTAAAAGTGTAAATTAGTCATTACTTACCTCTTTGTTACGAAGTTTTATTAAAAGTTCGATTTGTTCAAATAAAGACAACTGTATCTTTTGTCAAAGGAAACCTTTCAAAGAAATATAAATCATCATATTATTCTAAACAATTCATTCTGTCTCTGTACTCTTTTGAGTGGAGTACATGTATAAATTTAATTTTGGAATAATTCGAAGTTGAAGAAGTTATCATCAATGATAGGAGATATTACAAAATAAGGAAAAACTTGGCAAGAAGCAACACAATTGGTGACAAACACAAAAGCATGGAGAAAATTCACAAAACGGTAGAAGATAAACGATTGTGTATGTATGTCAAAACAAAGATTGTCAGAATTTTGAGGTTATAATGTATAGTTGGCAGATTTATACCGTTGGGTAGTAATAAGTAGTATGATTTTGCAATTTACAGTTGTGGAATAATTTGTTTAATGTTCACTTTAAATTTATTATAATATCGGGCGATATTAAACAGACGATTTTATATTGTTATTAATTGGATGGCAAATTAATTATATCAAAGTCCAATTAGCAGCATTTACAAAAAGCATGCATCTTCAAAAGTAACACTGCGACACGTTATTTACTTTTTCATCTATATTCAAGATTATTAAATTTAACTGATCTGAAATAATTTTACGATCTATTTCCAGCCGTGAACTGTCACGGAATTCTCATCTTACAGTTTTCAATTTAGCTAATATATTTCAAACGGTGGCGTTAGTGTTTCTGCGTCCTTGGTGTGTACCTTGTTGTTGAATAATTCGTCCTTCATTAGGTCCGTGATTTGCGGTCCAGCGAATTTACTCTCCTTGATCTTGGCTTCGGTGGGTTTCCTCAGTGTACCTTAAAATACGAAATGAATCCCCCTCGACTATTTCCTTTCTAGATTTTTTACGGTTCAAGGAGTAAGGTATGCATAATAAACTTGTTAATTTTATTATTATTTAGTTTAACGGTTTTTAATGATTTAGAGGAGAAAAAAGTGATTTAGATCATATATTTTTGATTGTCCTAAAAATAGCGTCTACTGGTTCAAATTTATAAATGATTTAATAAAATGTAAAATAGCAGCTCCTTGGAATATACTATATTTATTATCACTTGGTTCTTTAACAGTATACAACTCTTTAATAACTTTTTTTTTATTAAGTAAACCGCGTCAACCATGAAAGGTTATTGGCGGTGAAGAGTTGTACATAAAATCAGATGTTTGTTTACTACTACTAACTAATTGCAATTGAGAACTTAAGTCTATTTTTATATTAGATTGTACAATTTAGTTAGTTTTAGAAAATTAGTCACTTTATCACATTTACTATAGTTCAGAGCACTTTTCAGATCACTGGGTAAATCACTTTAAAGTCGTTTCAGGTGATAGAGTGGCAACTAACAATAATGTGTTCGATTGTCAGAGGAATATCACAAACATAGCATAGTTTTTGTTGTTCTTTCTTCATTAGGTACTGGTGGGTTAACCTGGTATGTCCTATTCTCAAGCGGTGTTGTATGACTTGATCTCGTCGTTTTTGTGGTATTATCCCTTTTGGTGACAAATTTGGGTTGATGCGTTGGAGTTTGTTGTCAAGTTTTTTCCATCTTTCGAGCCATATTCTCATTGAAAATTCTTTGATGGTGTTTTGAATGTCGGAATGAGGAATTTCTACGAGCTCTTTATCTGGTCTATTCGTATAGCAGTCTTCTTTAGCTTCCCGATTAGCTTTTTCATTACCTATTATGCCTACATGAGATGGAATCCAAACAAATTCTACCCTTTTATTCTTACTGTAAAGTTCTTTTAGATCAATTTTAATTTGGCATAGTATTGGTTGGTTTGAGTAAACCCTGTGATTTTCCACTTTTCTGGAAAGGATATTTCAGTATTTTCGTCTGATGCGTAGTTTGTTATTAATATAGGCCAGTGATCGCTATCATAAGTATGATGTAGTACTTCCCAGTTTAAATTTGGAGCTAGCGAGCTTTCGCATGTAGAGAGATCGATAGCGGAATGTTTACCAGTAATTGAGTTAAAGAGAGTTTTTTCCCCTGAGTTAAGCAAGACAAAGTTAGCTAAGCTTAAAAATCTTTCTATAGTTTCACATCTTTTATCTGTAGATAGACATTTGTCTATGTTGTACTATGTGCATTAAAGTCTCCTACTATTATTCTGGGTTTTCGAATTTGTTCAATTAACATTTCGAGTTGTTTGGCAGTGATTTCGGTATCTGATGGAATATATACATTGCATATAGAATATTGTGTTGAAGATTTTATTTTAACTGCTACAACCTCTAATTCTAATTTTATAGGGATTTCCTTTGATTGCAAATGTGAATTAACATAAATGGATACGCCGCCACTAGCTTTACCAGCGTTTGTTCTAATTTTATGGTAGGCCTCATATTGTTTTAATGAGTATTTTTTATTTGTTGTGAAATTTGTCTCTTGTAAGCAGATAACTTGTGGATGTGTTTCTTTAATTAAAAGCTGTAGCATTTCTATATGTGTAAATACGGATTGAATGTTCCACCGAATAATAGCCATTTTATTAACTTTTTGTTTTTTTTTTATTTATCGTTGGATATAAATCTTGGTTTTTTTTACTAAGTAGTTTTTTCTTGATTCTTGTAATTCTAGATTTAATTGCTCTTTCGTTCAACGTGGGATATATTTCAGTTAGCATATATCTCAACCCTTGTATATCCTGTGTGTATTCTAGGGCCAGTTCTACTGGGGTGGAAGAACCATGAACGTCTTCTAAGAATGCTAGTAATTGGGTGTAATTTAGTACATATGGTGGTGATGCATTCTGGATAAATTGTTTGACTGGTTGTAATAACGACTTAATATTAGTAGTTTCTGAAGTGGATTTGTGTAATTTGATAATTTTTTCTTCTTTTGAATTTGCACTGGTTTTGGTTTCGTGAATTCTGTTGGTATATTTTCTGTAGGAGTGGAGCAAGTTGGGATGATACTTCCGAGTAAGATCGTTTCTTTTTATTATCGGTATCAGTGCTGACTTGAGCATCCATTTCTTCTCGAGATTCGTCATTTACATGTGTAATATTTGATTCTGTTCAAAACTAGTGGATGGTATTTGGGAAGAAAATTTTCCTCCGTTTGGAGCTTTTGAGTATTTTGTGCATAAGAGGGATTTGAGGTACAGTCCGAGGAAACGTGACCACCTTGGTGGCATTTGTAACAAGTTAGTTTATCGGAAAGAAAAATTCGGTACGAAATATTTTTAAAATCAATTAGGACGGAGTCGGGTATAATAAAATTATCTGTAGGTGCAAAGTAAACTTGTCTTCGAAAACTAAGTACATGGCTGTATTGTGGGTCTTGTATTCCAGCTCTAAGGAACGAAATCGGAGACATTAATTTAAAACCAAGATTGAATAAAGACTATTCCATTATGTCATGGGGTATAAATGGACATGCGTTGAATAAAGCTAATCTATTAGCGGGTATAATTAGTTTACGTGCTTTGATTGTATGTTCTCCAATTTTAATTTCACCATGTTGACTTAGAAAATCACCTACGACTTGTATGCTTGAAAGGTAGATGCATATTCTTCCGTTTGACATTTTGGATGAGAACAGTACATTTTTTGGATGGACTATAGTCTCTACTGCAATGGTGTACTCTTCTGTTCTTATTTCATTTACTGCCGGTAAAATTATGGCCTGGTTTTTTGTTGGGAATTTTGTTAATGGCTGTTGCTTAGTGATGGTAGAATAAGTAATGTTTTGCTGATCGGGATTAATTGATGGACCCGTGTAGTCAGAAGCACCACCTGTCATTTTGTCAAATTTAATCTTCTATCTTTTTTTAAATTTAAATTGAACGTTCATTTCAATAATTTGAATTTTGGTAGGTCCGACTCTGTTTATTGAAAAGTAAATAGTCGATCTAGCAATTAGCAAGATAATGCCAAGAGTTGAAACTAGTTTTTTAAATAATTAATAAATACGAAATATAAATAATGTTCTTCGTATGTATATAAAACCAATGTTTGTAATCAAACTACTGCCAATTTGGAAACTGTACTTACAGCTATTAACAGACCACTGTACACTGCTTCTATATATTTCGGTTTATTAATTAAATTTACACTGTTTCTTCTCCTTTAATAACTTTTGAAAATACAGAAAATTATCATTATAATTCTCTTAAAATTTTTTAGTTAATTCTGTTACCTTTGTTTTAAATCATTTGTATAACTTCCTCTCCGTGACCTAGTGTTGTTGTGTTTTATATAAATCAATGCGCTGATAGGTTCCTAGGCGAGAAGAGTGTGTCCTTGTTAACTTTGTGTTAGGGCACTTAGGTACCTACTAACTGTATAACGGTAAGTCTAAGCCAAAGTATATTGATACAGCTAACTTACATAATAAATAAAAGAGCCCGAAAAAGGAAATTAAAATGGAAAATGTAGCACTAAAGAGTAAAAACAGTGACATAAAATTTCATTTAGAAAAAACCAAGATCTTCAAAAAAAATATTGTATATAATAATAAACTAGGACCTAAGATACTAAACAATGTCTACGCAAGATCAAGAATTACACAATACATCATCCAGGTCCAATCGTCCACTATTGAAAATACCTCCATCTCCCTCCAATCCTGTTCTGCGCTATTCTTATGTAGTTTTTATTAAATTTGTTCAAATAATCTTTCGGTCTTGTTTATTGTCTTCCCACACTTCTCTAATCCTTGAACGATTTTCACTCTAGTAATTTTTTGTCCATCCATAGTCCATAACTCGTGGTACGTAGTACTTTGACTCCAAATGATTACGTCGCACAAGTTAGTTCTTCTTGTTATTTCTTCTCTGCTCTATATGTAAAGATTGGTAGGGCGATTTTGTCTCTATTTGTAGTTATTCTCCCTGCTCTGTTTAAGTTTTAATTTCTGTCTCTCCATTTTGTAAACTTTTTCTTAAAATCCTCATTCGATTATTTTCTTCTGTCGTTTATTTCATTGTTTTAGTCTTACACTCCCCTTTATCGTTTTTATTATTTTTCTTTTTTTGTGTTATCCATTGTTTGCTTTTAGAAAATGTATCACTCTCCAATTGTTATTGTATGGTGTTCCTCAGTAGGGTAGGAAAAACCCACCAGTTATAATCTAAAACCGGTTTTTTCACTCCGTAATAATCGGTTTTTCCCGATTAAAATCGATTTTGCCTTTTTAAAGTAATAACCGGTGATAAAACCGGAAAAATGGTGAATTTTTGGTCCCCGCGCGCTCCAAAGATTCGCACTAATATACCCTTACATAGCTGTAAGATCCCTTAATTAAGTAAGCACCGAAAATCATGTCTGGTGCAGACAGAATTGATCAATGAAATTGTAATTATTTTATTGCCTTTCGATGAGGCCACAATGGGAATCTCAGTTTGTAACGTACTGGGTTTCCAGTAGGGTAGACTGGGGCTAGTTGTGCCACTTTGGACAAAATAATTTTTAACATTTTTTTCGTAATTTTTAGGGCTGTTAGATTACTTTAATGAGGTACTATTTTTAATTGGGAATCATTATTTGGGAACATCAGCAATTTTTAAGCAATACCTTACAGTATGTAAATAGTTTTACAAAATGCACATATTGTCACAATTTGCCCCAATATGGGGTAAGTTGTGACGAACTTGGGGCAGGTTGTGACAGTAAATATTTTTAAATATAATAAACTTTAGTTGGAGAATAATAACAAAGTTTCCATAATAAATTTATTTTATAGTTAAGTATAGATACATAAATGTTTGATAAATGTTTATGTAAGAAACAAATGTGTAGAAAAACATCTAGTGAATTTAAAGTAAAATAAAAAACTTAATCGTTATCGTCAATTTGTGCTGATTCTACTTGTAGTTCTGAAGAGTGGCAGTTTATACAAACATAATAAAGATCATCTTTTGTGCACTTTACATGAGCCCACCTCTTGCATTCCATACATTGCACCCAGTCTTCTCCTAACCTAGACTTTTTATATGGTCCCATACAAACTAAGCAAAAGTAATCTTCTTCCTCTTCTTCTGAGCTGTCTTCTCTTTTTCTTGTTGCGGTCTCTTTCTTTGGCGCTGCTTTTTTCTTAGGCAACAGTTGTTTTGAGTCAAATAATTTTTTCTTTATTTTATCCTCTTTGCACTTTATTGTTTCCTTCCTCTTTAACTCTTCACTGCGAATTGTCTCCTTGACAGGTGTGCTAGTCAAAATTGCAGATGTTAAGCTCTTGCGTTTTTTATTTTTTCGAGGACCAGCTTTTGGCAGAGGTCTTATATCCATAGGGCTGACAGGCAGAACTTCGGCATGGAATGATCCTGGTAGGTTGGCCTGCGATGATCCTTGTTGATATGGTCCTGGTTGATAGGTATGGGAGGGTCCTGGCTGGTTAGCATAATATGACGACGGTTCAGGTTCATCGAGATGCTGAAACTCTTTAAGCTGCCCAGCACTGGCTTCCTCATTACCATCTACGATGTCAATAGGCCTATTCAAAGGTCGGTCGGTCACCGAAGAACACAGAAAGTCTTCTTCATTAAAAATGTTTCTATTGAATTCCCATATTCCTGTAGAACGAAATCCTGCCTGAACATTTGTTGGTGTTACAGCTTTAGGTAATGCTGTTTTCACTATACTTGGGATGTCATAAATTGAGACTGTGTTTCCAGGATGAGATTTCATCCATCCACACATGGCGTCGTTTAAAAACTTCTTAAATGGACCAAAAACGGAAACATCCAGTGGTTGAAGTCTATTTGTTGTATGGGGAGGGAATGATAAGAGAGTAATACCGTGCTCTGTACAATAGTCAAGGACTTCGATATATAGGTGAGCACTGTGGTTGTCTAACAGAACTAAAACCGGTGATTTCTTTGAGCACCTTACTTTTTTTACAAAATGCTTCATAAAAAACAAAAAGTCCGGGCCTGTTATCCAGCCACTTGGGTTAGCAGTACCACAACAACCTACTGGCCCATCACGTACAAAATGCTCCTTGTAAAACTTACGTGGAAAAACGAACATAGGAGGAACTGAGTTACCCTCTGCGTTAATAGCAAGAACCATAGTAACATTGGTCCCCCTCTCAGCTGAAGTGACACCACCAACTCTTTTCTCGCCTTTCTTCGCTATGATTTTTACCGGTTTTTGGACAGTCCCAGTCCCTGTCTCGTCTATATTCCAAATATCATTAGCTGTAAAATGGTTTTGACTTAATACTAATTCGAGGTTATCAAAAAAGAGTCCGACATTGTGCTTGTTGAAACTTGTACTCCGACTTAAGCTGGTAGCCTCAGGAACACGAATAGACACATTATTGTTACGTTGCATGAACTTTGTAAACCAATCATTACTGGCGTGTTTTGTTGCTACCCAATTCTCAGGCACAAGAACTTTGTTCGCTATAGCAAATTCAAAAGCTAAACTTTTCATTTCTTTTGGGCTAATACCATAAAATATTTTCGCTGCCTGAACAGCATATTCACAGAGCTCTTCTTCTTGTTGTTGTGAAAATATCATTCGAGGTCTTTTGTAACCCATTTCTACCACTCCATCTGGATTGGTTTGTTGTTTTTTTATATATCTAAGTAAGGACATCCGGTTAACGCCATATTTTTCAGCTGCTTGCCTTAAACTACACGATCCAGACTTAACATCTAACGAAGCCGACTCGTAACTGTTTATATTACTCCGACCACGTTCCGTTTTCCTTTTATAATTTCTCACCATTATCTGTAACAAACCCATAAACATGCATTAAAATTAGTAGGGGCATGTTGTGACACTGTCACAATCTGCCCCAAGCCTTTCGTCACAACTAGCCCCACCGTACGCCATTTTACATAAAGCCACTTGCACAGACCTTGACACGTCGTATAGAAACCAAACTGTGTCTTACTAGAGAGAAATAAACAAACTATCTACTACAACTAGAATAAGTTTCTTACCTTGTGGTTTGAAAGTGAAATAACAATTCAAAGACAACAGCAAAATTTTACTTCGTTACAACGAAATGACATATAATTTTATAAAGCGGCAGAAACGCATAGCATCACAACCAAACTACACAAACAGACTGAGGACATGCGGACGTGGAATTCTGGGTAACCGGGCGACGCTGCTACCTATGGTTAGTCTATAAAACTATTTGTCACAACATGCCCCTGTCACAACTAGCCCCGATCTACCCTACATTAATGCTATTCTCCCTAAAATATACGGGCCAACATAATGTCAAATCTGTTTTATATAATGCAACTTATTTGTAACCTATTTTATTCACTGTTTTTACCTAAATTATTACTTATTTTTACTTATCTTTTAAGACTTTGTTTTATGTATATATATATATATATATATATATATATATATATATATATATATATATATATATATATATATATATATATATATATATATATATATATATATTAATTAAATTAAAATGACTTGGATATTCTGTGCTATGAAACCAAGAGGTTGTAAAATTTGCTGGTAAAAATTTGCTGTTTATATGGTATACTCTTCCGATAGTATTGATATCAATATTATTGATATCGATTCGTAATGTTACATCGTAAATGTTACATTGTAACCTATTAGTTATTGGCTATTGGTTTATATTATATAACCGGTTTTTTGATTTGCTATATCTGCCACTGGGTAATCTTTAGTCGATACTATGGCGTTAAGAAATTTTTGGTTTATAGTGATGTGGTTTGCATACATGACTACATTATTACAAGCCTAGTCAAAATATTAAAATTGCAAAGAGATAATTTTAAATACTTGCATCTCTATGTTACTAAGGTAAAAATTAAAATTTGACAAAAGTAAAAATCCATCTAGAGAAAAGTCAGTTTTGCTAATACCTATATAAAAAACAACTTTTACAGAACCGTTCACCCCTTGTTTACAGACTGAAAATACATGCGTCAAGTGAATATAAACGTATAAAATAAATAACATGGAACTGAAAATGCTCTTAAATTGGACCGACAATAAGGATATTGTCACGTTTCTTTTAATTTACTTACCGCATTTATCAATAACACTAAAAACACAATTAATTTATAACATTTATTTACTTAACGCTGCAAATATATTTATTAGACTAACCTCTTTAATGCCATTTATTTATATTGTGAACTTATGCTTTCATATATCTCTCGACGCCATGGTGTCTTGCTTTGAATTATTCGACCGGCTTGGTAGCAACCATGTGGATTCATCTAGACTGGTGCGCCGCAGTTATCAAACACCGGACACGTACATACTTAAATCGTCGAGTATTTTCTATTGTCAGAGTCGTAGCAACGATAAAGTATCAATATTTTAAAAAGGAAAAGACAGTTAAGATTTGATTTCACGTACAGGGAGCTTGCGCATCCGTTTATACGTATTTCGGTCCAATAGGCCTCATCAGAACGGTTTTCGCAAACGCTCTGAACGTGAAATAAATCTTTTCTGTCTTAGGAAGCAACTCTAACATGGTTTCGTATAGACGCAATGTAGCGACATCTGATAATAAAATTGTAGACTGATTTTCGAAACCAAATTCAAAATTTGGTTTTTCGAAACCAAATTCAAACCAAATTTGAATTTCGTTTCGAAAATTAGTCTACGATTCTATTATCAATATTTTATATCGGCAATAGAGCTACGATAAGTCTAAAAGTACCGTCATTTTGGAACAAGTACTAGGATGCTGGTGCCTTGCCACTTAGTATTCTCCAAAAAGTGTTGACCGCCTGGGATCTAGTGCCTTGTAGCAAGTTCGCTGCTACAGAATATGCAGCTTAATTTTTCATAAAACACACACCCCCATTATCTGCAAGTGTTTTCTGACTGGCTCGTGTGAAGTAAAGAAGTATGTTATGATTCGAAGCATATTTCTGTTTATTTTTCGTAGTACTTCAGCTCTATTAGCAAATGTTCGACTAATATGTATTTTGCCATATGCTTGATGATGTATAATTTCCTAGTAAGAATCATATGGTGTTCGGATCCAGGCTATTTTCTGATCGCAAAGGTGTTTTTGACACTCCTAAAGCAAACTCTTAACCAAATTATTTTGTTGCTAATCCTCTTCTGGCTAGTTCATAAGCTCTTTCATTGTTGTATTTCCCAGATACGAGTTTGACAGTTTTTTTTTCAGTCAGTCTATCAAGTTCTCATCGGCATTTCAGCAGTAGCCTAGAGTATGTCTTTAAACTCCAGAGAGCCCTCATGGCAGCTTGGCCATCTGTGCATATATCGATTCGCTTAGTTTCCAAATATTATTTTCTCTTGCATTTAAAATTGCATAATGTATTGTGCAATACTGTATTCTATATTATATTCTGCCAGTAGAATAGAAAATGTCTTCATTTACACTACTACTGTAAATTTCTACACCCGACCGTTGTGTAACTATGCAACCTGGGTGTTCCTTCTGGTCTATCCATTGTGCTTCTACTTAACTCATAAACTTTTTAACTGAGAGGATACTGAAAAATTGAATTGATGCAATGGAAAAGTATTTCAGCTCATTTTTTTAATTCTGTAAATCCTTTGTCCAAACAAATGGTGTTTTATTCTGGACCTTGCTCTGTTAGTAAATCATTATTTGTTTAAATTGGTATTTCGCATGTTTTATAACTAACCAGTTGCTTACTGCTGTTTTTACAACATATGTATTGCACCCAATACTTATGTAGGAAATATGTATAAATAACTGAGTATTTCATAAGGAATAGCCCGATAATGATGTTTACCTGTTTACCTAAACGTCGTCACGCTAAATTTCCCTAATGTAGAACTCCCCTAAAAAATCCCATAAATATAAATTACTTAAATCCACTTAAGTTCGCGGTACCGAAAACAAAAATAAAAAATTATACCGTCAACGGCTCTACCTTTACTCCGGCGACGGAGGGAAACTTTTTTCTTCTAGAAATACGGGAAAATTATGCACGTCTTTTTCACATAAACTTAGGAAATAATACGTTTCTCCATTTGAACCTGTGTCGAGATTTAACCAAGGTTAAAAAGTAGCGCAGGAGTGGAAATTTTTGTCCCTTTTACTGTTCCTCACAGTAGAGATGGGACATACGTAAGTGACAACAAAATCGATATTAAACCTATATCTAAGATTAATACTATTACTGGAATTAATTGTAAACTGATTAAAGTGATTGCGTTGAGCTTTCGACATCCTCTTCGATGTCTTCTTCAGGGCTTCCGAGGTCTCAGTCTTCCGAGTCCCCAGACACTACTACACTGATCACTAGTCAATGCATTACTGGTGCTGGGAATAGAGGACGGATCATTTATACCGTCGATGGTGACGTGGTTTGGGTGAAGGTTGGCGTGGGGGTTAGCGTGGGGATTGGCGCGTGGATTGTCGCGAACATTTTTGACAGTAGGATTTTGATTAATGGGTAGAGCGGATGGTATTTTCTCTATGAGAGGTTTCCAAGTCGAAAGTCGAAGATAACCGTACGCCGTCGTCTCTTTTATTGAAACAGTTTGGCCTTTTTCAATTTCTATGGTTTCTCGGGTAATTCTTGGTTTATAGAAGCGGATGGGGGCTATGGTTCTGCAGTTTTCAAAATCAATTTTGTGACCTGTATGAAGATGGTGTTGACCTAGAGCTGAAATTGAGTCGGAATTGCCAACAGAAATGGAATGTTCATAAATCCTATTTTGGATTCTACGATTTGTTTGGCCTACATAGAATCGGGGGCAGTCTGCACAAGGAATTTCATAAACTCCGTGTTGTTCATTTGGAATATTGTCTTTGATTGATCGGATAAGAGATAAAAGTTTTTGTTGGGGGGTAAATATTGTCTATATTCCTCTTGATTTTAAGGAAGAAAATCTTTCGTATGATGAGGGTCTTCAACCCGAAAGACTGTTGAGTTTAATACTAATTCCTGTAATAGTATTAATCTCTAATTGTACTAACGCTGGAAATTTTTCGGAACATGGTCAGTTATCTCCTTATTTGTATTTTCAGATCTGTGTACTTGGTGATATTTTCGTTGTATTTCGCCAAGTATTATTGTGTATCAAGATAGTTTAATAACTAGGATAGGGTCAGGTTTATTATGTGCCATTGGTTGGTGTGTGAATATAGTGCGGTCCCAGCTTGTATAGCTTGTAATTGTCCTTTTCAAGCACACTCTCAGGGACTTATTGATAATAAGGAAGATGGTTATTTTGGAGAAGTCCCAGCGAGTTCTTGGTACATAATTTTTCCTATTGAGTTATGGCATTGTTTATAATCAGTTCCGATAAATGCCTGGCAGCCCCCAGTAAGATGATGGGTGGTTTCTTGGGCTTTACAGCCATATCGGCATTTGTCTGTTGGACCTGACGGGTTTTGACAATACGTCTTAGTTAATTTTTGGATAGAATAATCTGATTCTGAATGGCAAGTAGAAAAGCCTGTGTCTTGGGAAACATCTTTCCTGCTGTCAGCTAATAGTTCGACAGTGTATCTTGACTGATCTCTTTATTTGGATTTCGAGCAAGAGATGCAAAGCGAGCATCGAAATTTTTTTGTTTATTGCTATAGTAATTTGAAATATTTTCTTGTCGTTCCCTACTCTGCAAACTTTACGTCTATGCTGAAGCACCTCTACAGTTCCGCGTATCAACAGAATAATTTCCCCGAATACATTCATTTGAATTTTTTGATATGCAAAAATTTACCTCAATGCATGCATTTTTCTTATATAGTGTAATGAAAAAGTTATTTAAATGCTAATTCCATTATACGAACAGTGAGGGTTTCGCTATCCTCTTTGTATGTACGTTAAAAAATATATTGATATGAACAGCTGGATATGGTAGTAGTCAAATATCTTTTACACATGTTTGTTTTTACTTCAATAGAGTAGACTGTGTTAGTTTGGTGACTTTAGTAATATATAAAATTACACATTACATCACAAATTTAAATTAAAACACATAAAAATATAAACTGAGCAATTGTTTTTTTCATATTCGATGTTGGAATTGGAATTGCTTCTTGTTCTTGTCTTTTTTATCGCTATCCTCATCGGTTAGCCCTGTAGAAATCTTGTCGACTGCCATACTGCTTTAACTTTTTAAGATTTAGACACATGTTGCACAAGAAAAGAGTTAAACTAATGACTGAAATAATTTTTAATTTTATTATAATATCTTCTGTGGGCTTATAGAATGGAACAGTTTTTCTTTTTTATTTACCAATGTTGAGATCTTTTCGTTTGTAGCTAGAAATGTAGCGTTGTTAAATTGTTCGTAAATTCTTGGCACAATATTTGATACTTTAGTTATAGTAGAAAGTCTCAAATTATTTTTATATGACCGTCGTTTGCCATAGGCGTGGGCAGGTTTTTTTAGTGTGGGTTCCAATTCTGAAAACCGCGCTTCCTCCGCCATATATTTTTTTAAGTTCCAACAAGATATTTTCTTATATGAAAAACAGTTTACAATTTTTTGTACGACCCTCACAATGTCTTTAAAAACAGCATGCATTTTTGGACTGCCTTCAATCCAAGGCCGTTCCTAAATCCCATTTGTGTATTGCTTATGCTTTTATCTAATTTCTCATGTATTCTTTTGTAAATTACTTTTAAAAACAATTTCAACACATTAAGGCTATGATGCGATGTTCATTGCACTCCTTTACATTGGCTTTTTTGGGAAGCAGTATCCATGTCGATTGGTATTGGCCATTCTTAAGGTATTATATCTGTTCTATATATGGTATTAAATAGATCGAAAAATAGGTGAATAGATTTAGTATCCACAATTTTGAGTAGTTCGATAAGAACTTTATTAGCCCCGGGAAATTTACCACTTTTAGCTTGCTTCATTGCATATTCGATTACTTCTCGTGTAACGTCAGGCCCAGTATCATCTTTATATTCTTTTGGTGCTTCTATTCTCTCTTTGTCTTCAAAAAGCTGTGCTATATATTGTTGCATTCTGCACATAAGATAATCTCGATATAACAATTGGGGTCAACAGAAAATGAGGAGAATATCTATGTTCAATCTAGACCTGGTTTTTTGGAAACAAGATAACTATATCTATTTTAAAAAGATGACTGTATTTCAAAAAGAAGTAAAATCAAAACACAAATATACATAAATAGTCATAATTCTAATTAAACAAGGATATCTACAAACTTAAATATTAATTGATGCGAAACGATACCAAAGCGACAATTTAGCGACAAAGTATTTAACAATTAAGAGACAAACCTATTATAACCGTAAGCTATATATATAAGCCATATATATATATATATATATATATATATATATATATATATATATATATATATATATATATATATATATGGCGTTATATATATATATATATATATATATTTAACTTGATTATTTTGACTAAAAAACAATTTATAAGTATATTGGAAATATCGGGTATGTGGTCTATATTAAATAAAAATCTTTGTATTTTCTAAAGCTCAATATTTCGTCATTTATTTAAAAGCTTCATCGGGAGTAACTGTAAAAAACAAACATTTTAAAACACTGACGTACACTTACATTTACAATACTTACAGAAATTAAAAAAAAACACACACAAATAAAATTGAACATTAAAATACCATTATTGCTGATGTATATGTACATCCAATAAAATGCATGTTAAAATTTAAATATCTTTGATCCGTTTCATTATATTTAATTGGATTTTTTGTTCTCAATGATTTATTCAGTTGATCAGTTCTTGTGCATTATATGTATAAATTTTTAGTGTGTTTTTACAGTTTGTTCCTTTGCTTGTGGTTCCCTTCATCTATTAATATCTATTCTCCTTTTTTGTGGGTTTTTTAATCAAGTTATATTTGGTTCGTAATGTGACCGCTATGGAACTTAACATAAAAATAACTAATAACAATTTAAATATATTTTATCATTAAGTAAAATATATAATTTTCTTAATATAAAAAGGCCTGTCTAGTAAAGTTTTCACTTCTATGAGCACTCTCCTATTGGAACATTGATTTTTGGTGTTAAAAAATGTTTTATACGTTTGATTCAAATTATAGTGAATACTTAATTATACTTTATATATAAATACAGACCAACTAAGTCAATATTATCAGGATCATGGCATTTGCGGTTGGTATAAAACAGTACAAACCTTTTTAAAATATTAATTTTTAATTCTATTCTCGAGATCAGACTACCAATGTTGATTCAAGCCACCCCTGAAAATAACCTTTTACACAGTAGGCCAGTTCTTCAACATATAGACTGAAGTTTGTGGGAAAAGTCTTCAACAAAGTGAAATTTAGAGGTCCCAAAGGACTTTGGCACCAAACGTATTGACCCTGCTACGTTTCTCCCAATATTTTAAATTAAAAGGAGAGAAAACAGAGATAGAAACAGTAAGTTTGACCCTTTAAAAGAATTGAAAAACGCTTAAAATGTTTATTTATGATTTGAGTATCTCAAAGAACGTATTCTTGTAACCGACAAAAATTTATTTTTTTGTTTCCGTAACGGTGAGAGTATTAAAGTATAAAATTATAATTTAAAACAGTCGCAGTGATATAAAATATTAGCAATTTAAACGCCATAACTCAAAATTAAATTTATAAAATAGAGAGGGATTGCAAAGACTGTCAAATTGACACAATCTCAGTAGTGTATACCAATACTCAATTCTTCTTGTAGAGTACAAAAAGATTCGTTTCATATTTTAATTTAAATAAACATATTTGGAGTATTAGTTTATGATTAATACTGTATATTATATAAATAATATTTGTTAATTGTTCATGTATTTTATTTTAAAAACTCGAAAATTTAAGAACTTTTTAAGATCTTTGACTAATATTTTAAATATTTTCTCTAAAATATATAAACTCTTGGACAAAATTAACGCACCACTCATATTTTTCTCAATAATCTTTATTTATTGATAATTTACTGTACGACAAGTTGCCTATGGACCTTGTCTGACAGTGACAGTTGTTGTGTAAGCTAATAATAGTCTTGTTTTAACAATAATTTGTAATTAAACTTCGTTTTAGACTAAAAATGAGTTAAACTTTTCATAAAAAGTACCGATTCAATCAAAGTGATTTTGGGAAACAAGCTTTTTATTGTGATATTTTTCATCACATGCATGTTTGGAAGTTCATTTGCATAGAAATCAAATAAAAAAATAAACCGCCAAAGAAATTTGTCGATGGTTTGTTAGGAAGACATCATTCCAGCATCAGTCACAAGGTTAGGCAATATAATGACACAGGGTAGTAGCATCGATGACCAGGGCAAAGGCGAAAACGTTGCACTAATCAAATTGATGATCGTTTTTTGAGACAACATGCGCTCAGAGATAGGAGAGTCACTAGCAATTTGCTAAAAAATGAACTAGCAGATGTTCGAAATGTCACGATATCGTCTCGAACAGTTAGAAGACGTTTACATGAAGCAGAATTGACCAACAGAAAACCGACCAAAAAACCCTTGCTTATCAGAGAACACAGGGTTCAGAGATTGAATTCTGCAAGATTGCATTAAAATGGGACCATCGATAATTGAAAACGAGTTCGTTTCTCTGATGAGACTAGAGTAATCCTAAAAGCCCCAGGTGGTCGTGAGCGTGTCTGGCGAAGGCAAGGAGAAAAAAGGTTTGCCAGCTACAATATCTCTCCTAAAGTACCTTTTGGTGGTGGCTCTATTATGTTTTGGGGGGGAATTTGTTTTGAAGCTCGTACGGAGTTGGTCTATACGTACGAGGTCTATGAATGCCCATTATTACTTAGACAACATTCGTTTCTTGGACCTAATTTTTTATTCATGCAAAACAACGCTCATCCTCATGTGGCTCGACAGGTTATTGGCTACCTAAATGATGTTGATATTTCATTATTAGAGTGGCCACCTAACAGTCCGGACATGAATCCTATAGAGCATCTATGGGACTATCTAAAAAAAAGATTCGAAGTCGTAGACTCTCTATTGCCAATCACAACCAACTCATTGAGGCCGTTATTGAAGAATGGGAGAATATTCCGTAAACTTTTGGTGAACATTTGATATCAAGCATGCTTCGACGCATAAATGCAGTCATAAGAAGTAGAGGAGGGCCTACACGGTATAAGGGATGACCCAGATGCATTTTATCGTGTTACTGATTTACTGATTTTTTTCTTTTTGCAATTTTGAGTTAAGCTAGCTTATTTACGCATTTTCGAAAAAAAAACAAATTTTTAAAGAAACAATAAGGCAAATTAAGGTCATGGTAAAGTCATGTTGAACTTATTTGTAGGTGTTTATTATTATTTCAATGTAACTTAGTTTTATTTTGTGTTCGTATCGGACACCTTTTTAAAAATAATAAAAAAAGATTTAGGTATTTAAAAAAATTTCGCTGAAATAAGTTACAACTGGATGAACTTTATTCGCTCATAGGTATATAAGTATTATATAAAATAAAAGTTATTAAAATACCTTTATTTTACAATAGTAGGTACTGAAATTTCTCCTTATTATAAGAAGCCTCCAAACTTTCATCAATAAAAAAAGTGTTTTATTTTGTGAGATTTAGAATATATAGATAAGGTTTAGGGGAATACTAATCATTAATTTTAAGCAAAAAAAATTGATTCAGTAAAACAATCTGACAAAAGGTGAACTACACTAATTTTAAACAACATTTATTTATATTACGATTATTTTGAAGCACATTTTGTGCATATTTTCTTACTACATGATAAGCATAATATATATATAAAATGTCTTTCTATGAAGTTTAGATGGGCATAAATAACAATATTTCCGAATCTCTAATTTTTTTTCGGGTGGAAATTTAACGGTTCTTCGAGTGCAAGTATTCTTCTTATCGAATTTATTGAATCTAAGCTTATTCTAGAATTTTCAAATCGTTTCTTCATAAAAGGTTCTGTCAGGCTCTGTCACTAGTACCTTCATGAATTTGATTCGGAATGTATTTTTATTATTTTTGAAACAATTAGACCTGACAAATGCATTGACACAACTCTTGTCTAATATTTCCAAAAAAAAAATAGCCATTGGCCAACGTCGAGCTCTCCTTGAGGTGTAAATGGTGCATTTCTTATCTAGTGCATCAACGTCTCCTTTTGTTGAATTATAGAATGATATTATTTCAGGTTTGTTGCTGTCAACATCCGTAGCACGACAGTGATGCACAGAGGAAATGAGGATTACAGCCTTGTTTCTCTTAGAAATATATGAAACTAACCTTTCATGTTTTAAAAATCCATATAGTGCAGAACCAACTTGTTTTTGTTTGTTTGCCTTAAATTCTGGATGTATTTCCTTTTTGGATTTTCTCATGGTCCCAACATAGGTAAGGCCTCTGGACTGTAACTCTTTCACTTTCTCTTTTGAAGAGAAAAAAACCAATTATCTGCAGTAATGTTGCTATTACTGCTAAATAGTGATTTTCATAGACGAATTACCGATTGTGTGGGTTTGGTTAATTTTTTTTTTCTGAATTTGAAAGACCAATTTCATCCGAACTTTTTCCGGTATATTAATAGGCAAATTAAGTCTTAGCATCAGTTATCAACATCAGTTTTATGCCATATTTTCGTGGCTTATTTGGTATGTAAATCCGGAATTTGCATCGGCCCCTAAGCCCGATTAACATCTCATTAATGCATGCATTTTTGCCAATGGTAAATACAACTTGACAACTTTCAAAAAAAAAAAAAATTTAAAATATCATTAATACGAGTCGCTGATGTTTTTTTTTAGTCTTTCCTTCCTAGATGTGGTATCATCCAACCTCAAGCAATTTATCAAAACACTAATCGTTTTCCGCTCATAACAGTGCTAAAAATTTCTCTTCCGGTTCCATCTTCAGTAAACATGGAGTCAATATCTTCATCATTAGATTTATAGATCGCGGTATATATTAGTAGGCCTATCAAAGCTTTTATTTTAGTACTATCCGTATCTTTCAAATCTGTTCGTGTCTCTACAGCAAACCTTGTTCAAATTTCTGCAATCTTTATATTTGTTTACTGCACTATAGTTTTAACATAGCTTCAGAGATGAGAAGGTTCCATATATCTTCTGAAGTGGCTTCATCTCCTAGAATACAAGTAGAACCTTTTAATCCTGGCAGGGTTATGACTAAAGCTCGGATTATAGGCAAAATGCCTTTTTTGCCTATTTTGCATATTATAATTGTTTTTTGCACTTTTTGCCTTTTTTCGTAAATTCCGCCTATTTGTGCCTTTTTTAAAATTTCATGGTACTACCCATGATATTATTCTATTACTAAACCATTCTATAATAAAATTTTGGGTCAATAATAAAATATCAATGGTTTGTTTATATAACAGATTTCTAGGAAAATGTACCTGATCGAGACTTGAGGGTTAACTATTTGGAAATCCCTAAGCTTTATTAGTTTATTAACAGTTGTACAGTCGGTTACTGTATCAGAGTTTAGTCACAAATTGCTATATCCTAGTTTAGTTTTGTTGCGTATACCAAAAAGCAAAGAACACGTTTTAAAACGTTTTAGACATTTGTGTGAAAAGATGACATCTAAATTAAGGCTATGGATCGCACCTTATTCGGAACTTTCTCTAGAAGAAGATGGAGCATTTTGTAAACCATGCGGGAAATCGGTAAGTTTTATTTTTTCTCTTTTTTTCTCGTCCCACAACATAACTAAATTCTAAAGCGGTTTTAGAATTCTAATTATTTTTTTTTAAATTCTCAGATTTCAAGTAGAAAAAAGTACTTTATTGACCAGCATTGTGGAACCCCACTTCATAAACGTAATTTGGAAAAATTAAATTTCTCTAAGTTAGCCCAAATATCTCTGCGGGATAATTTAAGCAGTTCAAAAAAAAAAAGGAGGAAGACGCATTTAAATTTGATTTATGCCAGATGATGATTGCATCCAACATTCCTCTATATAAAGTTAATAACCCTAGTTTTAAATGCTTTTTCGAAAAATATCTTAATAAATCCTTACCGGACGAGAGTACATTGAGAAAACATACTGTGGAAAAATGTTATGTGGAATGTATTTCAAAAATTAAGCGGGAGTTAGAGGGCAATTTTTTGTATATTATCGTGGATGAAATGACAGATGTATGCGGCAGGTATATAGCTAATTTAATGATTGGAATTTTGAACGAAAACTTTGCGAGAAAACCTTATTTAGTTGCCGTTAAAGAATTGGAAAAAACCAACAATTTAACAATAAGTCGATTTATACAAGATAGTTTAACAAACCTCTTTTTACCCAACGCTGTACCAGTGAATAAAATAGTTTAAATGCTTTCAGATGCTGCGGCATATATGTTAAAAGCTGCTATTAATTTAAAGATTTTTTATCCAAATTTAATTCATTGCACTTGTGTAGCCCACGGGGTAAATAGAATTGCTGAAAAAATAAGAAATCTGTTTCCGTTGGTAAATAATTTTATAAACGGTATCCCTTTGCCACCTAAACCAGTAATTACAAGGTGGGGAACCTGGCTCGAAGCAGTTGTTTTTTACTTTGAACACTGCAATGAAAAAGAATTAGTTATGT
The DNA here is from genome assembly GCF_040954645.1 of Diabrotica undecimpunctata. Classification (NCBI taxonomy): domain Eukaryota; kingdom Metazoa; phylum Arthropoda; class Insecta; order Coleoptera; family Chrysomelidae; genus Diabrotica; species Diabrotica undecimpunctata. The sequence continues at coordinate 60,519,281 of NC_092812.1, forward strand.
CAGAATTTGATGATATTTCCGAAGCCATTCGAGAAGCAAAAAAAAATATTAAAAAATCCTAAATTGAAACAGGAACTCGCTTATATCAATGACAATTATAAATTAATAGTTACCACAATTACCTTATTAGAGAAACAGGAGATAAATTTATGTGAGTCAGTAAAATTAATAGATAATTTAAAGACGAAAATTAAATCTGCACCTGGAAGTAACGGTCAATTAATTAAAAAAAAAAATGAAATATGTTTTCGAAAAGAATGAAGGTTTTTCGTTTTTATCTAATGTTGCTAAAGTTTTGAATGGGATATTTTCCGAGGAATTTCAAATTATGCCAGATTTATTATCCGCTCTGAAATATGCTCCAATTACATCTGTCGATGTCGAACGTTCGTTTTCAATGTACAAATTAATTTTAAGTGATCGAAGACATAGTTTTAAGACCGAAAATATTGAAAAACATTTAGTTGTTTCTATTAATGATAAAATTTTAAGTGGTTACAATGTTTAATTATTAATTTACAGTTATTTAGTTACTAGTTTATTTATACTAATGTTATGATTATGATGTGTAAATATACCTGCCTTAAGTTAATATTACGTTAATTCACTTTGTACAATAAATAATAAGTTATAATTCCTTTATTGCCTATACTTTGCCTAAATGTTAATATTCCTGCCTTTTTTAATAAAAATCCTTGCCTATATAGGCGCCTTTTTCTTCAATTTTTGTTGCCTATAAATCCGAGCTTTAGTTATACTATATTATGTTATGGAGTTCGCACATTATTTACAGGTTTACTTACCTCCCACTTTTGTCGACATTTCCCATACTAGTACTTTTTTCCAATTTCATCCTCATTCTCTTGGTCTAATTCTTCATTAATATTTTCATTATTCAAAAAAGATTGTTTATTATCATCACTTTCACTTGAAGGTCAATATTCATGTTCTTCTTCGATATCATATCCATTTTCTATATTAGAAAAGTCGGATTCTTTCTCATTATACCATCTTAAAACAGTACTTTCAAAATTATTGTCTAATATAGTAACTTTTTTGATGTACTAGGATCCAAATCCATTTAAGAATAACAGATTTTACATAAAAAAAAAAAAATTTTATAACAATTACAAAACTTACCTTAACGGTGAGGTAACGGTGTTGACAGTACCCTAGCTGAATACCAATAACTACCAATAGTAACTCGAAGGTACATGAGCGCGCGCAAGATTCAAGGTCACCGGAAAAAATTACAACAACTTCTATAGTACTAGAAGTCTGCATGACTCAAGCTCACCTGTTACGAATTAAAAATATATATAAGATTTTTACGTGAAATCAATGAATTTTTCCTAGATTGACTGGGGTATAATTGTAGATCAGCAGAATGAACGACATAAAATATGGATAGAACAGTTGGAATGGCAATAGGGAAAAATAGGTATGAAGTATATGAAAAAGGGAAAAAATACATTTAGACATACAAAAATACTTCAAACAAACGAACAAGCATCAAATTAACAGTCTCTTAATAAATCAATTAAAATTTTAATTTTAGTTTAATTTTAATTTTAATTTAATTTTAATTTTTCCACATAATTCGACTTATCCTTTTCTTACGCAAATGACAAAACGCGTTCGATGTACGCCAACCTAATTTGTCTTTTCTCTATTTAACAAGCTTCTTAATTTGAATATTAAGATTTACTCTAAATAATTGCTCTGAAAATTATAAAGACATCCATAATTACATCTTTTAAAGTGTTTAGGCCCTATTAAAATACGAGTACAAAGTCGGCAAAAAATTTCGATTCTAAAAGCCCTTCGGGGTAAATACTGTTTTGATGAAACATTTGAGCCATTAGGTATAATCTCATTTGATCATAAAAAAGAACATTAAATAAAGACAAATAAAGAAATCAAAACTGGCGAAACATATATTAACAGTAAACATTCACATACAGCAGATTGAAGCAACGTTAAAATGTTCGGAGGAGAAAATGCCATAAAAAGAAAATAAATGTAAAAGTCTCCATTTTGCTTAATGGAGTGGGCCTTGTCGTTATGTTGGTAAAGTTGATATCTTTAAAATTAAATAGTATGGCTATGAGAGATTCCATGTTTCTTTTGCAGATCTTTTTACGTTAACGTATGGTTTTTTTAAGTACAGTAAACAATAATAATTTTATTAGCTTATACAATTTTAAAACATAAGAAAAACGCTTGAACAAGTCAATTTTTGAAATAATCATTGTAATCAATATTTTTCATCATCAGGTGTTTTATGGGAATTTTCACGAATCGTAACATAACTGGTAAGACAATCCTGATCTTAAGTGATATATTCCGATGACTCTAAATCCAGATGTTACAATATTTTATTATTCAATAAAAATTCAAAGTTTCTTCCAAAGGACCATCAACACGATATTATTCTTATCAAAGTTTACAGCTGCTAAAGATAAGGTGAAGGTAAGTTTTGTAATTGTTATAAAATTAAAGATTTTTGTGTAAAACCTGTTATTTTTAAATGGATTTGGTTCCTAGTACATTAAGTGTTATTTAACCAACAAGTGTATTAATAAAGGCGATTAACAAATTAGATATTTTAACGCGTAAGCGGAGCGAGCGCGTTAATGTTCGAGATTGTTAATCGCCATTTTAATTCACGTTCGTTACGTTCGTTAAAAAACTTTTCCATCGACCGTACTTTTCAGAAATAAAGATATCTTAGTTTAAATTTTTATTTACTTAACGATAAACAACAATTTTTTTAGCTTTTATTAACTTTATGTGGTAGTTATATTATTGTAAACATTAATATTCTAAATAGTACAATTACTGAAATTAATGGAAGGTATTGATAAATGATTATCTGTTGTATAGCATTTTGACAAATTTATATTTAAGTCTTCTTGGACCTCTGTAAATTCTGTAATAGAAGAAGAAGCGGTGGTTCTGAAGAAAGTACTTTGACAAGGTTTAGTGGTATTTTGTCCACTTCTGGTGAAGTTAAATTAAACTCTTCGTCAATATCCATCTTTTGATTTTTCAAATACACAAAATTTCAAACAAATAAAGTAAATAATGACATACAATGACAGATAGTATTAACAGCGGCTACTTCATTTTAAATTTTTTAGTGGGGATATAAATAGGTGTATATGTTTGGTTGCCTACACCACACCACACATACTGTAATAATATCATTCTATAATAATTGAACAAAAGGAGGCGTTGATGCACTAGTTAAAAAATGCACCATTTACAGCTCATCAAGGAGAACTCGACATTGGCCAATGGCTATTTTTTATTAAATATTAGACATGAGTTGTGTCAATGCATTTGTCATGTCTAAATCCATTAATAAAAGTACAGTGGGAACGAGCGAAGGGTCGACCACGATCGTTACCCCGTATGTGACCCAAATAGCTTCTACAGAACTTTCTATATGGGAGGGTCCAATCCCGACTTAACAGTGAATATTTGTTAATAAAAGATGTTGACTAAGCCAGTTGGCTGCAGTAAGACAGGTGTAAAACATGCAACTTCCAGAGAAAAAAAAGCGAAGACGAACCTATGCATACATTTTGAAGATTTGAAGACTTTTTCTTTTAGAAAAATGCATAAAATATGAGAAAAATAAGACCTATCGAACCTATATTTAACAGTTTTTTTTCTTAAGTAAGAAAAGAAGAATAAGATTTAGTAATTCAAAATTAAAAAGCATTTTGACTTCCACCAAGAATCTAAGAATTAAAAATTTCGGACTTTTCCTTCAAAAGTTATCGCACAGGCAAACGGGCGGTTGGAGGGGCAACGACACGATTTTAATAAGGATCAATCAGGTCCTAAATAAATAGGTATTTCGAAGCCAATGATGTATAATATAATCATTTTAATACAAAAAAAAAGAATATTTGGGCGTTTAGTAACGTAAACAAGTAATCAATGTACATTGAACCTTATAACAAATATTCACCAGACCAAGGATAATGCGAACTAACTTTAGCCTAGTTTCTGACTAAAATTATCAACTCAGCCTTGTTTTTCGTCAAAATTATTAATATATATCTCAAAAGTGTCCCGGAATGATATTGAAGTTATTAACATTTGGATATTATGTAAATTTTGAAACTTTTATTCAAAGGAGAGTACTTTTATTTAAATGTGTTTTCCGTGTATATAAAAATGACTCAATTTTCCGTAGTTTAATTTGAGTAATGGAAATTTCAAATTGCATGTTAGTGGAATTGTACGAGATATATTAAACGACGAAATTAAATTGGTTTTATTCGATGTGTGTTCTCTATTAAAATTATTTTACATTTAACTGTAACTGGATATAGTCCTTTTCATACCCTTCTTTCAATCGTGACGAACGCTAATGGTTTAGGCATATCGAATATCGCTGCCTGCAATTTCACACTTTATTATAATTTAAATTAAAAAACACATACTTTTATATAAACTTTTGCTATTATAGAACTACACTAGAAAAAATAATTTATTTGGCAGTGTCATTGAAAACTAAAAAAGACTTGGACGCTGAGGTGGAAAAATTTAATACTGATACTTACCAAGCGGCCTGGGAAAATACCGATAAACTACTAAGAGGATTGAAGGAAAAAAACTACCCTAAGAAGATCTTGGAATTAGTCGATGAAAAAGGAAGAGCAAGAAAAAAATTGCAACTAACCAGAGCAGGACAAATCAAAAGTAAATCATATTGCCTTACAACTGAAGAAAGAAATTAAGGAACTTAAGAACGAATCCATTGGTGATTATGGGAAACATTTAGTAAATGATTCTAGTAGTTGATATGGGAAACCACTGAGAAATTAAAGAGGCCAATTATGCAAACGCCTCTTATAAGAAATAAACAAGGAGGTAGGGCGAAAAACAAGGAACAAAAAGCATTAGTATTTGCAAACTACCTCGAAAGTGTTTTCCAACCATATACAGAAGACATAGATGAATCTCTCTGAAAAGTTGGTCGACAAGATGATGTGGTTATTCCTTTGACCACAACAAAAGAGGTTAAAAATGAAATCGACATGAACGTGAATATCAAAAGGCCCCGGGTCCTTAAGAAGCTATCTAGAAAGTCCCTGGTTAAACTTACCAATCTAATTAACGCATTGTTTTATTTAAATATTGTTCCAAAACTATAAAAGGCAGCTGAGATCATCATAATCCCAAAACTAGGCAAACCGCCACATAAAATTACATCATATCGACAAATATCCTTGGTACCAATTATGTCAAAACTATTCGAAAAGCTCATTTTCAATGAGCTGAAACTAAAGAAAATAATATTTGCTCAGCATTATTTTAATGATGTAGCACAGGCCTTCGACAAGGTCTGACACGAAGTTTTGGAGAAGAAGATAAAAATGGCTATTCCTTCCCAATACTCAAAGATCTTAATTACATATTTGTCATTTCAGGATAATTCAGCATTAAGCAGGAAGATGCTTATTCTGTAACTAAGGAAAATTAGTGAAGGGGTACTACAGGAAAGTGTACTGGGACCCGTTGTATATTTGCGGTACACTAAAGACCTGCCAGTTTCAGAGAAAAATGTTGTAGCTATGTTTGCTGACGGCAATTACGGCTGTTGGTGACAACGTAATTGAATCAAAGATAAGTTACAGAATGCAACTGCCGAAGTAGGGAAGGGACAAAGAAATGGCGATTAAAATAAATTGAAGCTCTACAGTTAAAGTACAATAGTCATAATGTACATAGAAAAGTTAAAGATGATCAAAAATTATTGGTGGGTAAGCTTTTTGGAGAATCACATCCGATTGTTCCCAAGGAACTGTTTGAAGTGACAAACTTAAAAAAGACAAACAAATAGACTTTAAATATTCGATACAACATCATGAATATATAAAAAAATGTATGGCATATATATATATATATATATATATATATATATATATATATATACATATATATATATATATACATATATATATATATATATATATATATTCAGGGATTCTACAGTATTTACTGCCTTCCCTCGCTCAACCGTTTCCATCTCTCTCTGTTGTCCCATTCTCCATCGTTTAGGCCTCTCTTACTCATGGCGTCGTCTACTTCGTTCCTCCAGGATTTTCGGAGTCGTCCTCTTTTCCTCCTTCCTATGGTGCTCCATTCGGTTATTCTCTTTATCCATCTGCTATCACTAGTTCTTCTTATATATCCATACCACTTTAGTCTTTTTTGTTCTATGTATGTTAGTATGTCTGTTTCTAATGACGTTCTTTGCTTTATTTCGTCATTACTTCTTCTATCCATTCTTGTTATTCTGCAGCATCTTCGCAGGCATTCCATCTCGGTTGCTACTATCTTACTGCTGTTTTTCTTGTTTATGATCCAATTTTCAGCCCTATATGTCATAATACTTCGCACTAATGTTTTATAAATCTGTGTTTTTGTCTTCATATTTAGGTGTCTATCCCACCATACTGAGTTAAGTTGTCGGATTGCTGTTCTTGTTTGTCCTAATCTTTGTGTAATTTCTTCCTCTGTTGTTGCCTTTTTCGTGATTATAAACCCAAGTATTTGAATTTATCCTTTCCCTTGATTGTTACGTTGTCATCAATCTGTAGATCTTCTATATCTTCTTCACTTGTAGATAGGTACTCTGTTTTCGCGAGGTTAATATCTAGGCCAGCCTTGGTATATTCTTCTTGTAGTTTCTTCATCATGTAGCTGAGATCGTCTTGGTCTTGTGCAATCACTACTTGATCGCCTGCAAAGCTTAACGTATATAGGTATTCGTTCCGCACCGGTACTCCCATGCCTTCGCATTTTCTTTTCCATGTAGTCAAGGCTTTCTCTAAGTATATTTTGAATAACGTTGGAGATGTGGAACAACCCTGCAGGAGCCCTTTTGTTGTGGTGAAGTCTCCTATGATTCTTGCTCCCATTTTAATGCACACTTTATTTTCTTTATACAGAGCTTTTGTTGCTTCTATGAGTTCCGTCTGTATTTCTAATTTGTACATTGCCTCCCATAGTTGTGACCTTGGTACAGAGTCATACGCCTTTCTCAAGTCCACAAATGCCAAATTTATATCTCTATTTTTTGCTTTTTTCTTTTCCAACAGTTGTTCCAGTGTGTATATGTGGTCTATGCATGTTCTTCCTGCCGTGAAGCCTGCCTGATCCTCCCCGATTTTACCTTTTATTACTTGCTCTATCTTTTCTCGCAGTATCTTTCAATATAATCTTCCTATTGATGATATTACGCTTATTCCTCTGTAGTTTTCGAATCGTTTTCTATCTCCTTTCTTAAATATAGATGTCATATATGCCTCCGTCCATTCCTTTGGGAGTTGTTCTCCATTTATTGCTTTCTGAAATATCGATTGTATCATCCGGTGTAATTTTTTGATCCGTATTTTATAAGCTCAGGTGAGATGCCTCCAGGTCCCGGTGCTTTCTTATTTTTGATTGCTTTTATGGCCGTTCTCATTTCCCTATCTGTTATCTCTATTTCTTGCTGTGGGGATCTGCTTCAAATTTATGGCAAAAATAGAAAATTCGAGCTAAAAGAGGGCATAAAAAATACGAAATTGGGCATATGTGGAAAATAAATCCAAACTAAACAGAAAAAAACTTGACGAAGTAAGATTAGGTCCATTCCAAATAAGAAAGGAAATCTTAAATCTGTAATAGATATTGGATACAAAAGGAAAAATTTTAATTACTTTTACGTTTCGGTAATGGTTTATCATACGTCTTTGTTAAGGGGATGTAAAAATAAACATGTTTATTTTAATAAAACAAAAGTGCCATTCACAGAATAAATATTGTCATTAATGACAATCACAATTAACAAATAAGTACTGTGTAAGAAATAGAATTGTTATTGATTCTCTTTTTAGGTTTGTATATTTGTTATAATATTTATATATGGATATTATAATTTATACGATAATAAACTGAATATAAATCACCTTATACATTCATTTTTAACGAGGTGAAAGTCTTTAAGCTGTTGTCTTAGATTTCTATATATCTTTCTATTTATTTCAAACCAAAGGATTAAGTTAAAGTGTTTTTCCGCTAACAAAAAACAATTTAGCAAACAAAACAAAGGCGACATGGCGTGAATTCCTAAAACTGGGCCGTAAAGATCAAATGAGGTAATTCCGGAAATTAAAAAATCAACCGACATCCGTTTCATTTCAGTCACAAATCAGATTAAGCACTATATGGCTCAGAATTAAATTTTCCTAATTCCCTCAGCGTACACAATAAAAATACGTCGTATTCTACCAGAAGCTTTCCTTCTCTAAAGAAATAGATCAATAGGACTCAGTTTTATTCAATTATTTAAAGCCTTAAAACTACCAGTATCAAACAGATATCGAGAAATGAAAAGAAAATTTTCTAATACAAAAAATTATTATCCTTCCTTCGTTCCTTCATCCTGTCTTAAATTTTCACATTTATGAATTTCAATAGGTTCTGTAGACTTCGTTTTAAACAGCAACTGCTGTCGTCTGCACTCATTTGCAAAATACCATTTCTTATTTTACATTTCTAAAGTTATTTTTGCATTGGCCAAAAAATTAATACCAAGAAGAGTTTTGTTAGGGGCATTAGGGAAAACTATAAACTTTATGTCTACTACCATTGTCAACACTGGTACGTTTCTATTAACAGCATCAACTAATTTTACAAAAATCTGTTCGGACTTGTTCGGTCTTTAGTTTCTTTTAAAAGTTTGATCTTTATTTTACAAAAAGGTTATATAAATTTGTACCAGCTACACTTTGTTTAGCATCGGTATTGATTAAACCTTGACCTTCATGACCTAATATATTGAATGCGTGAAACTGGCCTATGTTGCGGTGTTTCTAAGTAGTTGCTCCGATGGTAACTAACTAACTAACCGTAAGCGAGAAACCTACCTAAAATTATTTTCGAAGTTATAGATGCAGCTCTAGCTTTAGACTGTTAAGCAAGTAATTTGCGACAGTCTTCCTTAGAGTAAACAGGAACACAAAAATAACTACAACGCGCCCTTTTTTGATACAATGCACGACTGTGAGATGCTTTCTTCTGCTTAGAACTAGGTTGGTGAAAGATATCTTTAACTTTCTGTACTACTTTAAGCGTAATTAAAAGTTGCGACTGATTCTCGAGAACTCTTGGTTGTACACCGTGTCTAATAGAATCGGTCATTTTGAAAAGGAACCACCTCCACTTTTTTAAACTTCACAGGAAAGGTAAAAAACTTCAAAAATTTTCATTACTATTAAGAACTTAACTGTTTTTATGCATTTTTTTGATTTAATAATTTACTATACAAACCGAGGAATATTATAAAAAGATTTTTTTTTATTTAAATTAACGTGCATGTGACATCTATGGTCATTAGCAGGAGTTTTACATGGTAATATCATATAAATTACAAAATAATGTAGTTAACATTTAACATAAAGAGAAAATAATAAAAACTTGTAATATAACATTTATATTTTGTTGAGCAGTTGACTTTTCTCGAGGAATTTGATAACCTTGTTGATTTGGTCTGTGCTGTTTAGGACGTCTTTGAAGTTAGTACTGATATCGAGCTGTTGGCGTATTTTGGCATAAAAAAGGCACTCGATAAGTATATGCCTGATTCGGAGAGTCGTATTGCAGTGCTGACATTTTGGTTGTGGAGATGATGTCATCAGGTAGCCATGAGTTAGACGGGTATGTCCTATACGCAATCTCCGTATGATTGTCATATTTTTTCGAGATAAACTGGGATAGGTAAGAAGGTTCACTGAGGGTTTAATTTCATGCAGCGCTGAACTAACATTATTTCAGTGAATCTGCCAGGTGGATAGATTAAGCTTCTTAAGTCTAGCTTTGAGATCGTTGCAAATTTGTATATTCATAATGGTGTCCGTGGATGATGCGGCTTATTTGGCAAGGCAATCAGCTTTTTCGTTACCACTAATACCAACATGGGATGGTGCCCATATCAGAGTGATAGTTGTATTTTGGTTTATAAGAAGCTGATATGTGTCATGAATATCTTGGACGATAGGATGGTTGGTGGATATAGCATTAATGGAGTGTATAGAGGAAAGTGAATCAGAGCATATGGCTATGTGTGTATTTGAATATTGTTGGGCATATTTGAAAGCATGTGAGATAGCTAGTAGTTCACCAGTGTGGATACTACACCAAGGAGAAATTTTAGAGAGTTTGATAGACTGTTGTACAGTGGTTACAGAATATCCAACACCACTTTCAGTCTTTGACGCGTCAGTGTAAGGAACTATGTTATATTTATTTTTGTTTATAAGTTCTAGGAAGAGAATTCTTAATGTACTAATACTGGTATCATCCTTGTTAAACTTGGTGAAGGAAATATCATGATGTGGGAGTATGTTGGTCCAATAGGGATTATTGGAGAATGGTAGAGTTCTGATTTCAGACAAATTTATATCTTTTAGTAACGGTTGTAGAAGACTAGGAATAGGATGTATAATTAAGTTACATGGAGGGTTGTTATGGGGATGGTGTGATGATGTAATTAAATGATATACGGGATTGGACGGATTGGAAAAAATTGCAGCAGCATAGGAGAGAAGAAGGTTTTCTCGTCTAAGCCATAGAGGAGGTTCATTAGCTTCACAGTAACGAGCTTGTAGCGGATAAGTAATCTGTAAACTTTCAGTAATGTAGTTTCTTTCGCGCCCCAATGATGATATGAGAGTGTTTTGATTATATTTAACCTTTTTAGGCAAACTCCTTTAAGTTCCTGTATGTGTTGTTTCCAGGTTAATATTGAATCAAATATCAGCCCTAATATTATGCAATTATCAACAATCGGTAAATTTTTTAATTTTTAAAGACCTAGAAACCGAATTTTTTTGTAAAAGAGATGACCCATTTTCAAAATGAGCAGGTAATAAAAGTAAAAATAGTCAATATAATATGAATATTGTTTATTAGAAACATTCAACTGCTACACTAAATTTAGAAGAAAAAAAAAACAAAAAAATTTAAAATAAATAAGGATAGTTTAATTATCTCCTTATTCCGCTTCTTCGGCACTGGTAGTAGACCATTCACAGATCATGTTGTAGAATGGCTTGTGATTATCTGGAATGTATTGTAAAAGCCTTCAATTTTTTCATGTTTATTGGAATTTTCCGCTGATAGGCAGGAAGATTTTGAGGATCAGGTACAAACATGGGTGAACTGCCCTTTTGTTGAGGTTTTAATAGTTGAAGTTCTTTAAGAATGCCATCAATGTATGGTTTAGCTACCACCATACCCAAATTATCTGAGGAAAAGCTAAATTCATAATAAGAGTTAATACTGAAACTAACCTTTTCGTTTTTTGGAACTTCCTTACCAAAGCTTCCCAATACACTTAAAAATCGTAGGTAATCCTGCCTTTCAGACAGAAGTTTGAATAATTTTATCCCAAATTTGTGCCTGTTGTTTGCAATATACTGCTTGAATTTTAGTCGCCCTTAAAAAACACTAAAGTTTTGTTAATGCCCATGTTTCCTTTGGAACGATGGCAGCCTTGAATTTATCCTTTAGTCTGCTAACCAAGTTAACAATCTTCTACAAACGATTATCTGTTGTTAATGAATTACCGTTGAAGTGCACCGTTTTCCACAATAACTGGAAGCGACTCCTTGACATTACTTTTTTGATAATATTCACATAAAGATCATTCTTTGACCAGTACGAATGAAAAGATGGAAAATGACATAATCCGTGTAACTATACACAGGAATCATTTTTTTCGGCGACATCAGTGTTGTGCCACGTGGTAGTACGTGTGCTTTTTTTCTGATTTCTTTTCTGACACTGTAGGGCCTAACGATTTGTTTCTTCGACCTAAAAATAAAAAAATAAATCAAAATTAGTTGAACAAAATAAATTAGATATTTACCATTGTAGATAAAAGACCACCGTCTACAAAATATTCGTAGAATTAAAAGTGCGATTTGTTGTAGAATTTTTGGTATAATTGTGTATGAAAACTTGCAGAATTATAATCCTCAAATGTAAATTTCTGTAAATTTTCGCTATTGACCGTCCCCTAGACAATAATTAGACTTAATTCATTGCATTGGATACTATTGGTTTTTCTAAAATTTCCCGTTCGGAGACTTCAGAATGTTGGATAATGACAGATGCTATAGCAGCATCAACATCTCCGAAATTGGTATATTCTTTTTCTTTACTGGTGGACACCGATACATCTTCTCACAACGGTTGGGTATTTCTGGCAACACGTTGTCTTTTTTTATTCTGTTCCGGAGTACTCGATTCATTTTCACTATCACTAGAATCAATTGGTTCGTACTAGTCGAAAAAATACGTGTGGTAAAACTCATCCAATTCTTGATCTGACAAAATTTCTTGCCAATATTTTTCAAGTTTTTGTTGTTTTTTCTCCTACCGCTGTATTGTACCGCTCTAATCTAAGTACTGATAAGAAAAACGCAAGCCACGGCGACGGTAAGTTCGCTTGTAAGATTGGCCGACACGTTATTAACAGGAACAGACAAGTCAAGGCGTGATGCCAGGTTGGACTCGCATGGACTCTCATAGGCATTTTGTGATAAAAATCTGGCTGGTGGCCGCAAAACTTCAACGTGGACTCACATTTTGAAAATTGAAATTTTAACCAAAATTCGCATTTTTAGAATGTTGGATTTTGATTTGAAAATTAAAGAAAGTAATAAAAATACTTTAAAAAAAAGTGATCGGCCAATGAAGACATTAAAATTTTCAATATGGCGGCACTTAACCTGTTATTAAACCACTAGAACACACCAAAAATTTAGATTTTTACATACTAAAATATCCTGCCAAAATTTGGATTACAAATTTAGCATGTAGTTAGTTATTTCTCAGGAATTTTTAGAGTTTAGAAGAAAATTATATTGATGGACAAATATGTGTATTGGTTAAGTAACAAAAAAACCGTGAATGTATCTACCGTCGTTTGCAAGTTAAACCATTTGTAGTAATTTTCTCAAAAAAGAAAGTGAGTATTTCCAATTTGACAGTTTTTGCCATAATAACTCTAATTTTAAAAGGGAATCCATCGTCAGTTCTTCTCTCTCTATTACAGTTTTTTCAATCTAAGACTGAACATATGGACGGATTTATATTATCCAAATTTATTTTCGTATTAGTATTTCAATCCAATAAAATTATTATTTTTGTCATGTCTTTTCTAGCACATATGCACAGCACTTAGGGTTGCATATATACACAAACATATCCTATATTTATTTTGCAGTGTACTTGCTGTTTACCATGTACATCCGTCTGCTAATATTTGCTGAATTTGGAGTCCGTTTATATAGTTGTCATGTTTCACCGAGATCTACCTTTTTATAGGTATCGCAATGGTGTCCCTAACTAATTGGCTAGCCTAACATAGAAAAGGGTCGCAACATAATTGTATTAAGGTTATTTTAATCCCTTCATCGTGACAGTTACATAATTGTCTAACAATATTTTACTATAACATAGGCGTACGCTATTGACATATATTAAGTGACACAAAGAAATCTTAATATTCATTCTCTTACTTATTATAATGAAGGTATTTTTTTTTATTTGAAACTGCTTCAACCACAAGGGTTATTAGCAATTGTCGATGTTACAGATAGCATAAATATATAAAAAAAATAAAGAATACAATTAGATTTTGTTAATTAGTCCTGAGGAAAAGAAAAAAAAGTATGGTATGATTGCAGTCACTATGTTAACTTAGAATGTCTTTTATTGTTGTAGGTAACTGTTCATATTGTCTTTCAAATGCGTATAAATGACACTCGTATAAATGATTGTGACACGAATTTCCTTTGAAATGTGTTTCTTGCAAACATAAGATGAATGGATGAAATTTATTTATAAGAATTTTAAGATCTTCTAAATGGGTATGGTATCAATTTAGTTATCCATTGAATAATAGAATTAAAAATAGTTTAATTAATAAGTCTCCGCAGAGACCGCATCATCGGTAGAAGTATTACTTAAAATTTGTTCTGTAATTTTGTTTTTAATTCTAGAACAACGGAATTTAAGATATCTTGGACTTAACATAGGATGAATTGTCTTTAGAAAGTCTATCAATCCTTCGATATCCTCTGAGTACGTTCTGGCAACACTGAGAGGATCTGAAGAACCATGCGCATTTTCAAAGAAGTCAATAAGTTCTTCCTGTTTTAAGTATTCATTGTTGGAGTTTTCTTTAAAGACTTGACTGGTGGATGACATAGGATTCAAGGAAAGCATTTTCGTTATCTCTTATTGGAGGGGATATTATTTCAGATAGGTTTCGTTTAGGGTGCTGGGATGAGGATGTATCTTGATCAAAGGTATCCATTTGAGTCTCATTGGGTAGCTTGTAGCTTATCGGAGTATGCTTATTTGATTGAGAGGTAATGATTTTTCTAGATGTTTCAGCCTCAGTAAGAGAGGATTGTGTAGAGGACTTTATCGACAAAGGAGCTGATTGTTGTACTGTAGTTTCAGTCTCAGTAGGAGAGGATTGTGCAGAAGAAATAGTCGAAAGGGGAGCTGAGTGGTATACTTCCTGTAAAGAGTTTAGATGAACATTATTTTGGATATTGTTTGAAGGAGTCTGATTATTTTTATTGGGACACTGAGATGCAAAATGTCGTTGCTGCTTGCATAAATAGCAAGATTGCTTTTCGATGGAAAAGAAAATTCGATAGGTGTTATCCTCATGGTTAATTAACATAGAATCAGATAACTTGTCTGATTAAGTCTGATAAGTTAGTTGGCGCGTCCTGCGACAAGTTCATATCCTGAGAAAGTCAATTGGAGTTATTAGATGTATACTTAAGTTTTTCAAATGTTCTATAACGCTGTGCGGAATACTTGGCCATACGTTGGAAATAATCAATCGTTAATTTGGAGTTATTAGTCGTCGAGCTTGAATACGTTCTTGATTAATTACAACAATTCCATGTCGTTTGATAAAACCTCATCGACTGTCTGTTTACTGGTAAAGAAAATACAAATACGATCATTTATAATTTTAGAAATATAATGTATTTTTCTGAGATCCACTTTAGAAATTACTGCATTAAGGTAAACTTCGATATTAGAGTTTGGCAGTGAATGAAGTAGAATTGTTTGTTTTTTGTTTGTTAATTTATTTGTAGGTTGATTAAGAGCTGTAGAATATAATTTTGATGGTTGGTTTACAAGTAGATTGCCCGAACTGTTCATAGTGAAAGTTCCCGCTGCTGAATCCATTTCCATGCTCGGGCTAAATAACCTGAATACGGCCCTGGTGCTTATAATGGATCATTACCGGAAAGACTGGTAATTAACCTCACGCCAAATTGGCAAAATAGTTGTTTACGCTTGATTTGTTATAGATGAAATAGGAAAATCAATCTTACAGTTTTTATTCCAGAAGAAATAACACTTTTACACTGCACTTTTGTTTAAATTTAAAATATAAACAAAATTCTACATTTGAAACAAAAAAATTCCTTATTTTGTCCAAACTAACAAGCTAATATTAAATATCAATTAACGCTAATTGCTGATATGTTTACTGCTCGGAGGTTCTATCGAGAATCAATGAAGGTATTTTGTTTGACCACTTATGCCCATTTTAACCTTTTAGAGCCTTTTCTGGAATAACAATAAACTGAGAAACAATGGCGTTCTCACCTGATGTTCCAGGTACTTCTTTTGTATATTTTTCGTTCTCCACCAATATTGCTTTTATATCTGGATCCATTAAATTTACAGATGAACTGGTTACACTAGATGACTGAAAATTTTCTGAATCACTATTTTTAGAGTCATATTCTTCATCTGAATCGTCCGATTCAAACTCCAAATCATCTTCTTCTAACTTCCCAGTAACCTAACCCAGTAACTTCCATTGTCTTCAAAAGGTTCCTGCTCACTACCTAAACCATTTATTATTCGTTGTATTTCATCGTTCATTTCATTAGCTGTTAAAGGTTTCCTTGATGATATATTGCCACAATTGAATAAAATAATATTTACTACAAATATAAAAAAGAATTAGATTACCAAAAACGTCACCGGTGTCCAAATAAAGTCGAGAGAAAAAAACTAACGTAGAAATTGAACTTTCGTAAACTTGACGACGTGCTCTCAAAAAATCTAATACCTACATAATTACAGTAGTAATGAAACACACCCTTCTTCTTCTTCAGGTACCATCTGCACTACGGAGGTTGGCAATCATCATAGCTATTTTAATTTTTGAGGCAGTAGCTCTAAAAAGTTGTTTTGAGCTGCATCCAAACCATTCTCTCAGGTTCTTGAGCCATGAAATTCGTCTTCTTCCGATGTTTCTTCTGCCATCTACCTTTCCTTGCATTATGAGTCGCAGAATGCCATACTTCTCGCCCCGCATCACATGTCCGAGATACTGTAGCTTTCTTTCTTTAATTGTTAGTTCAACTTCCTTCTCTTTACCTATTCTTCTTAGTACTTCATTGTTCGTAACTCTATCTACCCAGGAAACCCTCATAATTATTCTATAGGTCCACATTTCAAAGGCGTTAAGTCGTCTCATTGTGTCTAGATTTAACGTCTATGATTCCACTCCATAGTATAGTACACTGTATACGTAACATTTTGTTAGGCGTACTTTAAGAGCTAATGTTAAATCTTTGCCACATAGGACCTTTTTCATTTTCATAAAATTGAAAAAGAAACACACCCACCACCTGTTAAATCAAGACTAAAGAAATAGCTACTAAGGAGTGTATGGGCATAGATTATGCGATTGCACCAGAACTGCGACGAAAACTGAGGAGCGTCGTCATATTTACGTCATATTTAACCTTTCTAGGGTTAAATTGATTTATAGTTTAAAAGTTTAGAATCAAAAATTGGCTTGGTTTTCCTGGACAATTTAAGACAAAAAAAAGAAAAAACTATGAATGAGAAGATAATATTGAAGATAAATTGCTGTACAGTATTTGGTTTCAAATTTAAAAGGAAGTAGAAACTGTATGGCCAAATGTAGAAACAGATGGCCAAAAGCAGCAATGTTTGTAGTTCAAAATAAAAAACGTTATAATATTTTCATTATGAATTGAATCTTTATTTTAGTTGATCTCCTAGTAGAGCTCATTTGAAATAAAAATTGCATTGAGCAGAACTATTTTATTCGAATTCTATGTTTTTCAATAGAAAAATAATAAAAAAGTTCTTAAAGTGGCCATAAGTGGTGCCTCTACCCTGCATAAGAAGCAAGGATTTAAAGTAAATATTCTGCCCAAAGATTGAGATTTTTCACTGTCTATTATTAAAAATGATTTGTAAATTATTAAATCCGAATAAACAATTTTTCCCTCTTAGATCTGTTCTCTCCTGTCTCAGCAACGTGAAATTTTAAAGAAAATAACCTTTTTAAATAAAAACTAATATTTAGAGGTACTTATGTAGATAGAGATAATTAGCTTTATTCAGGAGGGCCATAAACACGTACGTTTTTGTGTTCTTTTATGCTACACGTTCTTGATGTTTAATAATTCAAGATCTGTATTGTTTTGGCTCCACGCCAATGTAGCGCAACGGTTCTATTCAAATGTAAGTTACTTCCATTGTTAGGTAGAGATGGTCTAATAGTAACAAGTTAAAAAGACGCTTTTGAAGCTTTTGGTAGAAAATTTGTTAACAAATGAAAGCAGCCTAATTTAATATTTATCAATGAACTAAATAATAACCGCAGAATATTACTATTGGGCCAGCAAATGAACGTGAAATACTACGATATTATTTCGTGTAATTTTATGTCATCACCGAATTGAATGAAAATTTTTATTTTGGTTCTACTTACCCTCCACTTCACTTTTGGATTTGTGTCGTTGATTACTTTTTATTTTTTGGGGTATAAACTACCCTTACTAGGAAAAAATCGTATAATTAAAAATTAAAGCTGGTAATTGATTCAAATCATCTTTTACTAAAGTGAATCAATGCCAATTAACATTAAACAACGTAATTTAAGATTTTATCACAGTTTAACTCCTAAATCTTTCCATATCATAATATCGTCCAAGAGGCGCCATGAAACTCACATCGGTTATGATAACTTTAATTGAATTTTTCCCTAAATTTAAAAAAAAAATGCACGGCTTTAATGAGAATAAACATTCAACAACTTGTAGAAATAATCCCGAATTATGTTGTTTATCACTGGTTGAAACTGGAGAGCCCTGTGGATGATGGTCTCTTCCTTAGGCCTGCTAATGAAACTGAAGCTCCTTTAACTTCCGAACAGTTGGAACAGTAGACCCAAGGAACTGCTATTTTATTTCTTTAGTGCTCAATTGGATAAAGGACTAAACTGTAAAGCTCTTACTTATTTCATTTCGGTCCTTTCTGGTTCTTTGTTTATTTTCTTTCCATCACACTTCTTCAAAGTTCCAATCCTTTATATCGCCCTTTTGAGGTTATCGTGGCCGAAGGACCAATGTTTAATTCTAATGCTCTATGTTTGGACTACTAGAGTTCGAGTGCAGTGAAGTCAAATGTGAAGTAAATGATTTATAAACTCAACGTAACTTTAAAAATGACTAAACGTATTGTCTGAGATAAATATTTTGATGGACTACGAGCATAAAAGGATTAAGTTCCAATTTACAAGCTCATAATACAAAACAGCAGTTCATCAAAAAGGCAAACAACTTGTACCTTGGCTCTAGTTGCTTAAATACAGAATATTCACATTATGGAATTATATTTTTATAGTATTTAGCAAATGATCTAGTTTTTACCGGAAGGGAACTAACCTGATAAATAAATTAAAATATAGATATCTATTATAAGTTAGGTAAAATTAGGAAGGTAATATTAATGTGAGATTACAACTTAATACGAGAGGTTTAATTTTTGATTGAACATCTAGTACAAAAACAAGAAAATCGAATTAAGCAGTTAAAGTCTTTTGCTTGTCTGTACAGCTTATTGCAAATAAAAACGTAGGCCAACCCCTAAAGAGGAAAAGCTGTGAGCGTAATATGGAGTGAAATGGTTTATGAAAGTAAAATACTTATTTACCAAAAATCTAAAAAGAGGAAAAGTGTTTTCTACGTTCATTCTCTCTCTTATGGTTTTGTTCCTTAGATCGCCAAGTCCTGGTTACAGAATGGAGAACAAAGAAATCCAAATATTATGTTATGCATACGACGCCGCATTAATTTACGAGACAGAAGACGAGCTCCAAAGGTCCGAAACACACATCTCCAATACAACAGCCAAGACATGCAATATGATAATAGCAGAAAAAACCAAATGTATCACATCTAAATACCCACTACGATGTAAAATCGAAATTGATGGAAAAATAATACAGCAGGCAGCAAGGTTTAGATATCTGAGTAAAGCGGCGGGATATCTTAATGACACAATCTGGAAGAACACCTAAGTCAAGAGACAAAAACAAGAATCTATAAAGCAGCAATTAGACCTATATTAACATACATGGCAGAGAAAAGACCTGACACATCTAAAACGAGACAACTACTAGAAAGAACAGAGATGAAAATACTTCGACGAATATCAGGAAAAAGTCAGTTGGATAGGGAGAGAAGCGAAAACATAAGAAGAGCATGCAATATAGAAGACATAAATGGATTGGTGACAAAACGAAAGCAGGAGTAGAACGAACACACTAGGAGAATGGCAGAGGATAGGATCGTACGTATAGCATGAGATATGTCAGCAAATGGACGAAGAAGTATTGGCAGACCAAGAAAAAGATGGTGCGATAATTTAAACAATTTAGGAGGCTAATATTAAAGAAGAAATAGGCTTTAAATCCTACATAAATGAAGGAAGAAGAAGATCGTCAAGTAAAATAAACTAGAACGTTTTCTCCAATACAATATTTCAGTTTAGATAATTTCTTACGACCGATTTTATCTATAACTTACATCCATACTGAGATGGATAAAAAAGGATTTTACTATTCTTTTTTCGGTTTTTATTACGCTAGATTTAATGTAGTGCTTTATTAAGATCCCCTGCTATATATTTTTATGTATGTCTTTATTATCCTTCTTGCTGTCCACTATTGTGGGTTCGAGATATTCGTACTGTTCAATGTTTTATGTAAAGGAGTCAATTGGCCCCTTGGACCTTCTCATATTGCAATCGGAGATATATTTTGGATATCTATGTTTAATTTAAGATATTTAAGGTTCCAAAAAAGCATATCATCCGTTTAGGAGAGATACTTTTTACCTGTTTAGGCTCTAAGAAGATCTGCTACAGGTAATTGTGACGATAGTAATTAATTAATTATTTTATTACTCGTATAATACTATTTGACTTAATCTGTACTTCAGAGATGCCTTCATTTAAAAAGGCATGCTTATTCATTCAAAATACTCTTGCTGTTGTCCGCCCATCTCTATTCTCGGGACCCTAATGACAAGGGACAGCGCTATTTATCTACAAGTAATATTGGATGGAATTACATCTGATCTATTTTGTTCCAGTCTGTAAATTTCAGTCGTGGAAAACTTTAACAAAGAGTATCACACAACGTAGAGAGTTTATTTTGATTTTTTCGGGATAAGGAAAATAGTAAATGTTACAAAAGGGACATAAAAGTAACTGAATCGATTTTACATAGATTTAAGGCCTTCGTCGGATAAAAAGGAAAAACGGTGGAAGTTCCAAAACTTTTAAATTATAATATCCTGATACGGAGTATAGTCTAAGCCAAAATAATATTTCATATAAAATTTAATATTGTAGCCAGAGAATGTTGAGCGCTAATTGCTTAGCCATTCAATGCTGGGATCTCTTTTTAAGTAACTTTAACTAGCTCTCCAGGTGTAGTTTGATATAGAGCCATTAAAAAACCCTAATTGAGATATGCTGTAAAATCACACAGGTATACCGCTCGGTAGTACTTTAGTCACCATACTTATTATCGTGGGCGACTACGAACTGCCCCACGCTACCTAGGTACTTAGATAATATTTTTGTGAACATATATAGTTTTTATTTTACTTTATTGGGTTCAAAACGGAACCCAATTCCCAAAGCACGAGCGAAAATTTTAAATGATTAAATAATGAAACTATAACAATATAATCGAATAAAGTTTATTTATAAATCTACATAAACTAATATACAATAACAAAAACTACAGTTAAACAATAACAATGCTTAATTCTAATGTCTGATTAGTGATTAAAATAAGTAAGAGTGATCACTATATTTTAGATTTTAAAACTTAGCTGCATAATAATTACAAACTGACTTAATGAAGTCTAATTTAGTAATGTTTTATTAACGTAATATTCATTTAGCCTATTTACAATAAAATCAACTTTTCTTTTTGCCGTTATATCAAGTTTTTTTTCGAATCTATGTGCAGTTCTAATTGTCACGTATACTTCTGCTTGAAAATTTAACAAAATGTCTGTAAATTTAAATATGTCAGGATGTGATTTATAAAAACATTCATTAAATTTCGAGTGAAATGATTCACATGCGTTTGTAGTAAATATAAGAGATGATCAATTTGAAGCCCATATGTAAGGTGAAAATGTTCTTCCGTTAAATGCATCTTCCGTTAAATAATTATCAACTAGATAATCACAAAAATCTTCTGGCATAATATTAAAAAGTTCATCAGAAAAAAAGTCACCAACTTCATTTGGATCTAAATAAGGAATGCCGAAAAACAATTTTAAATATTTTCCAATAACAGTTTGATTAATTACTATTTAAATGGGAATAAGCCACAATTTAAGGTTAAAATACGTTTATTGACGTTTCAATTTCCACTTCGGAAATCGTTCTCAAAATACAAACATTAGTAAATTAAACAAATTTTGTTTTTTGTTACTTAGTGAAAAATTCTTCTAATAATTTAATTTTATCTGACTCATCTATATTGACAATTCAGACATACATTATACATTTTAAAGTAGACTTTTGAAGGTAAACTAAATGCACGATCAAATACTTACCATGTCGGGCTAGTATTATGAGGTTTTTTCCTGGTTTTTTCCCTCATAATTTACTCTGGAATCACTAACAGGAGAATTTTACTGTCATCATGGCATGAATTACATGTTATGATCTTTTCTGACGGATATTCTCAAGTTAAAGTTGATTTCATGTAATCGAATGAACTATCATATAAGTAAAGTCGTCCCAGGAACGCAACTCAACAATATTGGCAATATCATTTTAAAGTCGTCTACTTTAAAATGTATAATGTGTGTCTGAATTGTCAATATAGATGAGTCAGATAAAATTAAATTATTAGAAGAATTTTTCACTAAGTAACAAAAAACAAAATTTGTTTAATTTACTAATGTTTGTATTTTGAGAACGATTTCCGAAGTGGAAATTGAAACGTCAATAAACGTATTTTAACCTTTAATTGTGGCTTATTCCCATTTAAATAGTAATTAATTTAAAATGCCACAAGAAAATAGCTTCAGAACAATATTAACAGTTTGATTTTTATATTCCGAGGACAAACCTAAATTTTGAATTTTTCGGTACCAATTTTGTGTTAAATGAAATTTGCAACAAAAAATAATAATGTCGGGCCATACTAACTTGGCTGCATTTTGATTGCTATTTAAAAATCAGAAATTATTCGCTTCGGTTCGAAATTTAAATTCAAATCTGTACATATTGTTATTAATCTATCAAAAGTACTTTTGTACGATTGCTTGTACAATTAAAATTTCTTGTAAAAAATATATTATTTGAATTATGTGTTTGAATTGTTTCCACATAAAGATTTTACTTATAATACCGGAGCAAAATAATTGCAACAAAATAAAACCGTAAGAATATTTTATTAAGACTTATTTAGCTAATACGGTTCTGCTTCCTTTTAAGATAAGATGTAAAATATTCTAATATACTTACAGGTTTTTCATTTTTAGTGCATGCTTTACTTGAATGCTATGTTAGTTCTTTTCTTTGCATGCCTTGGATTCATAATAGCTAATGTTTTCCTCATTTTAACTTTAATTTTAACAGAAAATTGAATAAAATATTTCATTAAGATACAAAACAGTGAACAATCGTAACGGTGAAACAGTTAAATGGCGATATATGCGCAAACTTGAAAACTCATTGGTTGAAATGGCCATAAGCTAGTTTAATGAAAAGCTACGTGAAACAAAGTCTCATTTTCTCGACAGATTTTAATACAAAATCAGAGGACTTTATTTCCAGTATACCAAAAATAGGGACGAATGAGATGTGTCAAAATTTTATAAAGTTATACTCATGCGGTTTCATTTCTTACCATTTAACAAATTTAGAACTATCTTATACTAATCTTATCTTATCTTAAAAAAATTGCTGCAGTTGTTACAGGTTTCTAAGTGTAAATTAAAGACATGAGTCGATAAAGGTGTTGGTAGAATTAAAAGAACATTAGTTCAACAAATTAAAATGGCGATCTTGCTACCATTTAGAGCGTAGTAAGTAATGTAATTACTTCCAACTTGAAGGACCACCCACCAGCGTGGGAAATAAGAACGCAAGCAGTTTAAACAATACGTAGTTTATTAATTGAATGATACTACAACTAAGTTAATATCTAGCCAAAGTTTTAGCGCAAGTTCTTTTATTGAAACCGCCGATCACTGTCCACCTTACACTAGCGAAACACTACACGCGCAGTGATACAGATTAAAATGTTACTAATAATTATCACTTCAACTAAGGATGTTTTCTTCAATATTAGAATACTTGATTAAGAATAAGCGTTCAGCTTTTAACTATAAGCTATGTAACAATAACTAATATGCGAGAGTTTAAACTCTAAACAAGAAGCGACCAGCTCAGCTGGGATCCAAATTTATACTGTACTTAAAATTCTGATTGCAATGCCTGACTATTTCGGAGGACAACTTCGATATTTCTATACAGAGGTAGGTAAAACCCACTTTTGAATTCTTGAACTTGCTGGAGAATTTACCTTGCTACTTGGCGTAGCAACACTTGGATACATTTCTTACAGAAATTTATCCTCCATACTGGGGGGCGCGCGGCTAGATAATTCAATCACTAGAACACAAGAACGCTTTGAAAAGATCGCTCCGGAGAGCGAGCACGTCCGAACACACACGAAGGCTCTAAGCAACTGGTCGCACGATCTAGTGCCATTTACATCAAGCGAGCGAGCATTCTTAGAATATTCCATAGAACAACGAAAGAATGCTCTAGGTCTCTTTACACTAAACAAATTTAATAGAGTGGGGATAGAATGAGTATTCGCTCTTCTGATGTATATCGGCGTTCAGGTATCTTGTTCTCCACATTCTTCTTCTTCAGATCTTTCGTTGTATATAGCTTGCGCTAGAGCCTGTGAACTTCATCATCTGTGAGCCTATTTGGATTGTTTATTTTTACTCGGTCCCTAAAAATAAAATTGTTTATTATTTATATAGTTATTTCTCTTAAAAATAATGTCCAATAATTCATATATATTTAGTAATAATATAATAAATTAAGAAATATAACAGGTAGCTAGTATACTTACATAATTACATACGTTAACCACTGCGCAACATTAAAATTTTTAAACACATTAGAAATCTTATATACTAAAACGCTAAGCCTTTTTCTTGTCCACCACTTTACTCAAAAACCATATTAGATAATTAAAATATTTTTTCGGAATATTATTAGTATTACGTATGAGATTGTCAAGATATACTTTTGGTACAAAAATTCACTTCCGGTTTTGAGATGACCGGAAGTTAAAATTTACTTTAAGTTTTAGACCCCACAATGTATATATGGATCGAAAGGTCTCGTCGAGACGAATCTAAATATGTACTTCCTAGAGTTCAAAAATGTAAGTTCACGAAATTATCATTTATAGTTTTTGAGTTATTGATAAAAATATTTTTACTTCCGGTCATTGTATATATTGTATATTTTTCTCGCAAAATAAAAATGTCATTTAAAAAACTCGATGTCGAGTTGGTCCGCTAGTATAACACGAAAATGTGACATATCATTCTTGCATCAACAAAATCTTGTGAAATGCTTAGTGACTAAAGGCGTCATGTATCAAAAATTTAACATAATACCGTTATCATGAAAAAAATTTATTAAGGCATCATAAATCTATGATTTTGTATTATTGAGAGGTTAGATCTATATCAGGAAAGTTTAAAAATTGCAAAAGCTTATTTTTTTAAAATATGTGATACCTTAAACCACTCATGTCTTTAATTCTTTTTTTTTTCATCTATTTATGTTTTTGGTTTCTGAATAGAACGTTACATTTAGCCCATTTATTTAGATTCGACGTGTATAAATTCTATTACACAGAGTCTGATACAAACTTTAAATTAAAATATATATTCTCAAGCATAGGATAAAACGTTTGTATCGTTTAAGCAGAGTAAATTTATACAGTGTAAACGCAGACCTGCCATCTGCAATATAATGTTATAAGTAGATATCCCTTGATTGTTCCCAATTTCTCAGCTGTCTAATATAGCAGCCATAGCAGGATTAGACCGAAATCCCAAATGTGTCCAGCGAGTTGTCCTCTAAAGATTTAAATTATGCAGTCCCTGTACAAGTGCACTTAAACGCTGCTAGGAAACAATTTTAGCTCATGTGGGTTAAAACAATTAGTCTGGAATAACGATCTTTCTAGAATTAGGCTTCACTGAGGCGAACAAACATAAAATTGTTAAGTCGTTGCCATTTTGAAGATTAAGTCAAAATACGTGTTTAAATTTTGACATTAATTAATACGGAAATTTGGGTGAAAAGCATACATTTTTATGTTACTGCGTTGGTAAACAATAATTTTACAAAAATGTCCACGATATAATAAATTTAGCATTGTTTACAATGTTGAAATAAATTTTATCCATAGTAAATTAAAATCTGGTACACTTTATTTGGTATCAAGAGAAAGTCAAAGAAATCTAAAACCATTTACATTGCAATTCGCCACACTAGAAAAAGTCTGAATATGTAAGTAATAAAAATAATCCTACAGTTGTAGCTCTTGTCAAATATAGAACTGTCCGCTAGTCAGATGATTCATTAGTTATATGTCACTAAAGTATGTATGAAATCGATGAAAACAAAATCGAAATTATCAGTACAGTCGGTCATTTCAAACATAATTATAAAACGTTTTTATAATGGGTGAGTCATGAGGAGTTGTACATACTTCTACATCGAATGAAGGCCCCTATGAGGAATAACAAATTACCATTAAAAAATGTACGTTCAAGTGACCCCCAGAGTGCCGCGACCAGACTCTGGGAACCACTGCTCTACACCAAAGTAGAATGTGCTACATTTACTTAAACGGCAAGGAATCTTCTTCTTCCTTAGCTTTCCCCTTTTCAGGGGGTCGCTATTCCTTACTCTTCATCGCCTTTTATTTCTGTACATCGAGTCATCTTCATCTAACGTTTAACAGCTCTATCCTTCGTCCCACATAGATTTTTGTTTTACGTCTGATATGACCAAACCATTGCAGTCTTTATTTCCGAATTTTTTTTGAGACTGTAGTCACCCAGGCTTTTTCCTTAATCACGTCGTTTTGGATTCTGCACGCTCTAGTCTTATACAACATCTACAGTAACATTTTCATTTCAGCCATCTCCATCATTTTTTTCTGGATCTTCTTTACAGGCCACACTTCACCGCCGTATACCGACTTACGTCTCACCACCTGCTAATCTTTAGTCCTCCCGCTTCAATAGCCCTTCTCCAACACTCCAACTTCTCCTTCAACATTTATTTATTCTCCTCTATTAACATGATATCATCAGCAAAAAGCATTGACCAAGGAGCCTGCTCCCTTACTTTCTTGGTCAGTACATCCATAACAAGATTAAACAGGTAAGAACTCAGTGAAGAGCCTTAATGCAAACCATCCGTCACTGGAAAACCTTCGGTCAACCGACAGCAGTCCTTATTTTGGTGTACATACATACATATTCATAGCTCTTGTCTAGGAACTGTGTCGTATGCCTTCCCAAGATCTATTAATATCAATTATAGCTCTCTTTCTTCTCGCTGTATTTCTCTATCAACTGAGAACAAATTAAAATCAAGATCAAAACAAGGCGTCCATTGTCCTCCTTCCTGTCATGAACCCAAACTGTGCTTCTTCTATCGACGTCTCTTTTCTTAACCTTACCGTTCTTCGTCCTATTTAACGCCTCGACAACTTCATCTCTTGCTATCCGCGGTATTACATTCTCATTTCATTTGGGATTCTGCATCCTCTGTCTCTCCTCTGGTGTTCTTCATTCAGCAACTTACTTAAGTACTTATACCATATTTGCTTTATTTTAACATCGGTTCGTAACACTCTTGCATCTGCACTCTTTATCTTTAGTCCTTTAATGGCTTGTTCCTTGCTTAAGCAAATCTGTATAACCTTTTTATCCGCCTCGGGTCTTTCCAACTCTTCATACAGACTTTTTATTTTACACACTCGCCCTTTATCACTTTATAGTTCGTAACCTCTTTAGCTGACTGTGCTGACACAGCAAAAAATCTATCTGATTTTACTTTCCCCCGCTATTATAGGTAACATACTGGTCTTTAATCTTTATAAAGAACGTTTTAATGATAGACGAACCCCATGCCACTACAAAGCCAATCACACTATTTGCTTCATCATTTCTTATTCCCATTCCCAAAGCTTTATGAACTCTTTCTATTCCCGCTCTTTCTGTATTAGTATGTCCATTAAAATCACCTTCAATAAAACACTTTTGGTCTACATGAATCTCGAGCAACTTCATCAAAAACAACAGGTTCCAGGAATCGACGGAATTCTTGCAAATCTCTTAAAAAAAATAGTTTACCTTTTATTATAAAGATAAAATACTAAAAATAAAGTTTTTGTAAGAAAACTTATTCGGCAGCTATTTTATTAAATTTAAAAACTTTAAACATAATAGTGAAATATACTGGTCAAAAAGTATTTTTCCAATTCCTATAGTCTTTTATTTAAAAAACATACCGTTCGTTTTAGTCATTGTGCTGTTCTCCTAATTGTAAATAGTAAAAGCTCCTAATAGTGAAAGATAAACAATTAAGTTAATTTCCAAAGGAAGTCAGTTTACCTTCAAATGAAAAACAATTTACATATAAAATAGAGGTGTCTTATTTGTGTATATAGGATAAGACCGTAAAAGGGCCAGGTTAAAAAGCAACATTTCAGCGCATTTCGAATTCAAGAATAGCAGAGGCTTGAACGGTATTTTAAATTAGCTGAAATTTTGTGTTTGTAAATTGGTGACATCAGAGAATCGAGAGACTCGCATAAACAAGGCTACATCGGAATTTTGTTAACGTCACCTTTAACCTTGTAAATATAGACTGGTAGAAAAGGTTTTCTTTCACCTGCATTCCTAGTATTATCTTCTTTTATTCAATATTTGTACAATGTTTGATATTAATTTTGAGAAAAAATTATTGTTATTGCGGTATATGAATTGGGGTCTGAACGATAAAAGATCATTTTCGGTGATAGTTTTAAAAACCGGCAAATGTTGGCTTATTTCAAATGAGTTTTGGTTAAAAAGAAGGTAATTAGGCTCAAATGCTATTTGGCAGTCTTTGTGAAGCGAGTTAATTTACGAATTACGTGAACCGAGATACTGCGACGTGTGTTGCTGTATTTCGTGTCACGGGATTTGATAAACAGCGTGTCTGAGGGCTAAGTGAGGCCCACATGGTTTTAAGTGAAAATTAAGCCGAGTTTTGAAGAATACATATTGCTATCATCAGGATAACCTGAAGTCCAATTCGATGTTTGACCTCCCAAGATTTGTCCAGTTTTCATTTTGTCCCCTAGAGGTCGAATCCAAATCGTGTTTGTGTGGGACAGTGTTTTTTTTTGTATCCAATTCCAAGGTAACAAACTTTCTTAATAATAACTTAAAAAGAAATAATCAGCCAGTGAAGCAAAGTAGTTTTGTTAAATTTTTGTAAATAAAATAAACATTTTTCGTTAATATACTAAGATTTGCTTTCATGACAAATTAAAAAGTTTTGGATCAGCTAATTGTCCTATTTTAGTTTTCTTTTAAATAAAGTTGTAGCATTTGTAAATTCCTTGGTATATATTGAAATCCCCTCGTACGTATTAAAACACCAAAGTATTTTTAATCCTATTTTCGTCAACGAGGTCGATAATAAACCATTTTACAGTTTGTTTATATTTCACCGACGCAAATTCTTTGATCGAAAGCCGCTCGATATTACTTTTTAAATAAACATCGATTTAGATCGCTGAGAAGGTTTTGCCGGTAAGATAATTGAGACACTCTTGCTAAGGCCGTTGTCAGGGGCACTTGCTTCAGCGTTTGTCAAAATTTTACGTCAAATTTGTAATGTTTTCTTGTTTTTCGTCCATTTTCATGGAAAATATGTAGTGCGTTGTGGCAGTTAATAGTTCAGTTACAGTAAAAGTGAGGTTTGAAAGGGTGGACATAATGAGCAGACGTGTTTAATTTAATCGGAAAAGACCGGCTAATTTGTTGACAAATAGTGAATTATACACTATGTAATGTGTCAGTTTTGGAAGAGTAATCACTGTTTCTATGTTTCTAAGTATATAAGAGATTTGTGTCGCCTACAACAACTTTGATGGATAACCACATGTTGCCATTGTGTCCAGTTGAACCCAATTCCTGTTTTTTAAGAAGCCGAGTCTAAAGTTTGTATCCAGTGCCGCCAATTTCAACCTAAAAATTGTATTTGTCCTAATTAAGGAGCCGTTTCAAAATACTTTTCGTAGTATGGTGATGAATTCGTTCGAGTGGCAGAGAGTTTAACTTTTAGTTCCTAACCCCAGAAGTTTTAGTGAAATCAACGTAACTTTTGTGTTTGATTTTTGAACATTAACAATTTTTAATAATAGTTTCTTTCATAACAATTTAAATTGTAATTATTAAAACTATAAGTCTTATGGCGTGGCTTAACTGTCATTTTATTTTTTCTCAGTTTAAGATTTAGTTTTGACATATGACAGCTGGCACTACTTTTGACATCTGGTAAATATCTAATCATATTTGAGAATTTGTTTTTGTTTTGGTTTTTTAAAGAAGGTTAACCTCTAGAAATAATTTCATTTAAAGATAATTTTTTCATTTGTAATGATTTATTTCTGGTACAATTTATAGCCCAGTAACATTTGTAAGTTTTGTAGATCTCCAACTTGTAAAAGGATTTTTGTCTTTTCTTCGCATTGTAAATTATTGCTTTTAAGTCTCCAATAAAAATCTCTCTACAGTCCTCTCTATTATATAAATTTTCTTCGTAATTTATTTTTTCCTACTTACTCAATAAAATCATCTCATTTCTAATAAATAATTTCCTATTACCAATTTTTTACTTTACTCAAAACGGCATTGCTTTAAGTTTCTAGAAAATGTATTTTATCATATGCTTCAACGCAAGTCCTTCCAAAGTAATAGTGTCACATTGGCTTGCAGCGTATACTCATTTTTGGCGTTCTCCTTTGTGCTAACTCTCCAATGAATGTTTGAACATGACATTTCGATTTCAGATAGTAGCAAATTCGGATAAAAGTGGTTCTGGCCGGAAACCGGCTACACCTAAATATTTTTACGGTTTCTCAGAAATTCTTACGGAAAGTAATTACTGATATATTGCAAGAATTGGTGCGGCCTGTTAAACGTCGTTTGATGTCACGTTTCTGCCTAAAGAATAGAGTTTCAGAGAAAATACATATGCTGCTTTAAAAATATGAGGAATGAAGGCTTTTATTTTGTCTAATTTTTAAGAAATAAAAGCAAAATACGTTAATACTTTTTCACAAAAAAATAGAAAATTCTAATGATGAAGTAACAGACATAGGAACAACCATAGAAAACATAAAATATAACCTGGAAAGCTTTAAACAAGATTCGACAAAGTTCTTATATAAAATTAGAATAGCTCAGAAAATAAAAAATATAGAAACAAAGGACTTAGACCCTGAAAGTCTGTATGAGGTAATTAAAAAATATATTCATGAAGCGGCAAATGAAGCACTGGGAAAAGTTGAAAATCGGAAAAAAGGAAAACCTGAATGGTTGTCAACGGAACTAAAAGAGAAAGTTCTCAAGAAAAAACAAGCATATCACATATGGCTTCAATCCAAAGATCCTCAAGACAGAGAAATATACGCTAAATGGAATAGAGAAGTTAAAAAAGACGTGGATAAGGCGAAAAATATAAACTGGGAGGCTAAGTGTGATGAACTGGACAGATTTATGGGTGGAACAAAAGTGGCGCAAGCTTGGAAAACATTAAAGCAGTTTAGGAAAAATGAGAAAAATGAAGACAACATTTCTCTCATAAAGTTAAATGAATGGGAAGAATATTATACGAAACTGCTGAAAGAGGATAGAGAAGAGTACAGATGGGAAAAGATAAGGGAATTAATAGACAACAGAGACGAAAGACAGAAAATCCCTATAATAACATTATCTGAATTGACGGAAACCTTAAAAGAGGGTAAAAACGGAAAAGCCGCAGGGCCTGGAGACATTCCCATAGAGCTGGTTAAATATGGGCCGACTGCACTTTTAGAATTAATAGTAGACCTTTTCAATAAATATATGTGTGGAGACCAGGAAATTCCTAAAGATTGGAATAAATCTTATATAAGCTCCATATATAAGAGAGGGAATAAAAGAGACTGTTCCAATTATAGAGGTATTAGTGTGACGAGCTCTGTGGGCCGGTTGTACGGCAGAATATTAAAGAAGAGGGTTGAAAGACAGATACAAGATATTGAAGAACAAAGCGGCTTTCGTACCGGGAGATCCTGCCTTGATAATATATTTATCCTACGACAAATAATTGAAAAGCGTGTCGAAAGAAGTAGAGAGACCCATTTGGTATTTATAAACCTTGAGAAAGCATATGATAGTGTCCCGTTAAAGAAAATGCTTGAGGTCCTCAAAAGGTCCGGATTGGATTCGACGTATATCCGAGCGATATATAAATTGTACGAAAATGCAGTTAGTTGTGTAAAAATTGGAACCAGAACCTCAAACCTAATTTAAAGTCACTAAAGGCCTAAAGCAAGGATGCTGTTTGTCACCGACACTCTTTAAAATATACGTCCAAGAAGCATTGAGGAATTGGAGAAATAAATGTAGATTTATGGGCATCGAAGTGGGACAAGAAACTCTGTATACATTGTTGTTTGCAGATGATCAGGTGGTGGTTGCAACCGATAAGGAAGATATAAATTATATGAATCGAAAATTATTTGAGGAATATACCAAATGGGGGCTTACTGTAAACATAAGCAAAACAGAATATTTAAAAATTGGAGGAAATACCACAGATCTGAGGCTTGAAAACGCAGTCATAAAAGGCTGCAACCAGTATAAATATCTAGGAAGCATCATATCAGCAGATGGCAGAGTTAAGATAGATGTACAAAACCGAATAACCCAAGGGAAAAAATGCATCCGAATACTGAATTCATTCCTGTGGTCTAATAAAATAAAGATGCATACCAAACTTCGCGTATACAGAGCAATTGTAGAACCAATTACCACATATGGTGCCGAATGTTGGACGATGACAAAGAATGAACGAGATAAAGCAGACGTTGTGGAAATGGATTATCTTAGAAGGTCATGTCGAGTATCGAGAATGGAAAGAATCAGGAATGAGGAAATACGAAACCGTACAGGAATTAGAGATACTCTTTCAGATAGAATACAAGGAAGGCAATTACAATGGTATGGTCACGTGATGAGAATGGAGGAGGAGCGGTGGCCAAAGAAAGCCTTAATGTATGTTTCGCCAGAAAGAAGGAAAAGGAGAAGACCACCAAATTCCTGGAGAAGAGAAATTACAAAAACAATGCAATCTAGAGGCTTAGAAGAGGGAGATTGGAAAGATAGGAAAAGATGGAGGCTGAAATGCGGGAAGCGGCAATCGCCGTAGGACCCCCGTTATATGATGATGATAGAAAATTCTGTATTTTTAAAGGTACTGAAATTTAAGTTGGCTACAGTGATTCTACATAGTTATATACTTAATTACAAATTACAAATAATCTATGTACAGTATTGTTAGTTATTTCATTATAAATAGATTGATGCCTGAATAATTCTTACAGGTTGTACAGGTTTACTTTTAAAAACGTATTTTGTAAAACTTATCGCGCATAACACCTATTTTAGGTTCGATTTATTATATCGAGCAATTAATCCGATTATCTCTTAAACGTCGATCGGATAGCCAAGCGGGCTGGGCGGCTGGCTTCTCCTTCGCTTCAATGCGAGAGATGTCAGTTCAATCCCCAGCTCGGTGTACAGAAAACAAAAAGGCTAACGCAGCAGTTTAAAATTCTAAATGAATCTGCGGCTTAGTCTAGAATATGCTAGTATCTGATCGGCCTATGGTGGAGCAGTACGGCAAGAGATAAGGGCTCGGTGATACTCCTCCATAGATCCGCCGTGTGCCGCCTAAATACCGGGTATATATATATATATATATATATATATATATATATATATATATATATATATATATATATATATATATATATATATATATATATATATCTTAAACGTTTTGGCGTCACGTTTACTTCAAATAATATCGTGAAAATAACCTCGTAAAGAATCACCCGTGTAATTTTTTTAACTTCTCTGCTTATATTTTGAGTTATTTAATTTAACCTGGTTTTATTCACAGTTGTTCTGCATATAATACTATATGTATTACTTCTTCTTTGAATTTCTGGTTCTTTGGTTCCATCCGTGTTTAATGCAACTCCTAAATATGTGAAACTTTCTAACGAATATCGTCCTCTAATTCAACTGTGCGTCTGTTCCCCCTAGCTCTTGCGTGTGTTAACTTTTTTGTTTTTTGAATATTTATTTCTAGTCCGGTCTCTTTTGCCTTTGATTTTAATTGTGAATATATTTCTGCCGCCTCTTCTGTTCTGCGAGACATGATACTGATATCATCGGCATAGGCGGCAATCTGTATTGATTTATTTGTTAGGAGCTCTTCTTATATTCAGCTGTCTTATCACATATTCCAAGGTCAGGTTGAATGGTGTCGGTGCCAGCCCGTCTCCTTGCTTTAATGCTTGGGCTATCGTAAAGTTTTCAGTGAGCCCTTGGACTATCGTAAAGTTTTCAGTGAGCTGCTTTTCAATGGATAGAAAAAAATGGAATGAATGGAATGGAATAACAAAAAATAATGAAAACAGGTTAGGATGTTTCGAAAGAAAAGGACATATGTCATAAGTAGTCATAATATTATGTGTAATAATGTCATAAGTAAAGTACTAAAGCGAATCTATGAAGCAGTGAATGACAATGGAGGGTGGAGGAGACGATCCAACTTTGAACTTTATAGAATATACCAGGAACATAATATTAAGATAGGATAGGATGGGTCTGAGGTGGATGGGGCATGTAATGAAGATAAAACAAAATAACCCAGCTAGAAAAACGCTCCTTGTCAGACCCATTGGTCAGAGAAGAAGAGGAAGACTCAGAACAAGGTTCCTTGATAACATCGATGAAGACTACGATCCACGCAGGGTTGTAAAGCCAGAATGATGATGATGATGGTTGGGAGTGACTGACCATTCAGAAGAAGGAAGTTTTATTCGAAAAATATGTAATTGGTATTTACCTTGGTATTATTAATGGTTCATTTATCATTTGACTTTGCGTCTTTTGCTAAGCGTTTGTGCTTCAATATTTTAGATTCAATTTGGCCTGATAATATAATGTGTGTTCTTAGCCCTGAATAAAACGTATTCGAACAAAAAATATATTAACATGTTAAACGGTGCAACCCAGTTGCAACAATAATGTAAGAAATGGTTTTATCTTTTTCTCTTTAAGTATTCGCCAATACCTTCATTAACGCTTGACTGGGCATTTATCGATTCTACCGCATGTCGCCACGTTTAAACATTAAATTTTCGATATTGGCTTGCATTTTTGAAAACCCATTCTCTGTTCTTAGCTTCCATTCACATAATGGTATTTCATTGCAGAATTAGTTATCTAAAGCCGCTGCCAACTCATACACTCGGAATGTCTGCAAAGATTATATCCCGGTTTTATAGCACCGTAAGGAGCTGTATCTGGTTGCTCTAAAATTTACTCTGCAAACAGCTGCTGGAGTTCCGGAAATAATTACTACAATTTCTATATAAATTAGAATTTTAGTTACTTCCTTTTAACGTACTTTGTTAAAAGTATACATTCAAAATGGTGTGATCATTATTTTTGTTCGTGTTCCATTAACAACTTAACAGGATATTTGTTTTTGTCTTGTTGGATTATAGAGCGAGATTAAAATTTTAAATATTAATCGAGTATTTTCAAGCGTAAAAGATAATTAATAATAAATTGATTAAACTAAAATGCCTCACCACTTTAGCTGTTATCCTGCTGTTGGGAAAACTATAATTTTTTGGGGAAAACTTAATAACACCTAAAAGAGCTTAACAGATGGGAAAAGCATTAGATTTATTATGATAATAATGGATAAATTGGAAATAAAATTAGTTTGTGTAGAAAATTTTAGGGAAAACAAAAATTTAACTGCTTAATTATATTATAGCTTCAGCTCGGTATAAATATTTATTTTTCGATATTTGGTTTTTAAATTCTTTGGATTTGCTGAATTTTCCTTGAACAGCTTCTTAAAGTATTTAAATATTTTATAAATATTTCAAGACCTTTAAAGTTGTTCCGAATATATTTATATTTTACTAAATTAAACGTTATCAACTTTCCTCTTCTGAAAATGCATTTTGGTAATAATTTAGTAAGTAATGTTGGCTCTATAATGTAGTGTTATAAGTACCGCTTATGAATTAATATATAATTTAAAAAAATATATGAAAGGCAATAAAAGATGAAGTGATCAAATTTACAAAAAATACAGATGTTAGAATTGTTATAAAATTGTCAAGTTCGATAATTTCATTGTTAATACATATGAGTGTTTTGAAACATGAATCCGATTACACTTTTAATTGTAGCGGGAGTCGGCTGCCCCTGTTGGCGCAGTTCATTGATACGAGACTGATTGTATTTGTACTATATTTTGATGGTGTTTTTATGTATCGATTACGGATATAACTGTTAACACTAGTTAAATTATTTATGAAAGCATTGTGGTGTATGGCGTACGCTCACCAAACGTTATTACGGTCACTCTCAATAATGTTATAAATCTCTAAAATCCATTGGTTCCATTTTTTGTTTCTACCAAATTTTAAATAGGAGGGAATATAATTCGTGTTAGGATATGATGTATTATTTTTTAAATGATTTTTCATTTAGAGTATTATTTTTTAATATATTCTTCAAAATTTATTAGTGTCGTGAATTTTAGTATCAAGTGTAAAAGTAAAAATAATTAAAAAAAAAACAAAATCTAGACTAAACATTTGCTCAAAATTGACAAAAGTGCTCAAGCGATGAAAAACCAGGACAAGAATTAAAAGTAAAACTTATTGTATAAGGAAGTACCTACTTTGTGAGATTAGCAGTATAAGATGTTCCTAAAAATAGAAAAGATTTAGAAGAGGTCAAATACAACAACATTTCAACTCAACTGTCAGCAGCACTTGGTGTAACAGCAACGCGGTGCGTCCAGCCGGAAAATGGACGAAGCTCTCGGTAGCAATAGAGTGTTATGACTAGACTTCGGCAAATATGCATATTGCATATTTTGCATATTGTGCGTATTTTATGCAAATATTTCATATTTTGGCATATTTGTATAAAAGTTTGCATAAAGTGCATAAAAGTTCAGATTTTTATACTGTATTTGAAAATTTTTAAACATACCAATTTATTTCAATTCTTGTATAAAATTTTGTAGTCATTTTAATCAAGAAATGATCTAAGTACGTAATCTCTACAGGTACAAAACATTTACAATTTCAAAGAAGATCAATTTAAGTAGCCCTCAACATTTTTAGAAAGTCTCGGTCACTGAGGCATTCAGTTATTGGATAATCGCTAAGGGTTCACTCATTTGCATTTTATGATCTAATCCCCAAATCTATCTACAATTTATTGTATCTTAACAGCAGGTAAACGGCTAATAGTTTTGTTCCTGATTTAGGGATTTTCCAAAATCTCCCAGTTTAGTGAATTAGGTACCTAAACATTTCTAATTTGATGCTCAGATTTGTAAATCATTTTTGTTTTGATATTCAAAGCGTAAACACTCGTTGTGCGTAACAAAAAGGAAGATTGTGATTTTATAATGCCTAAAACAACCAGTGCTTCAACTTGGATTAAACCTTATAAAGAGCTGTCTATGGATATGGGAAAAATCTACTGTTCAGTCTGTGGCAAAATTGTAAGTATCTAATATTTTCTATTAAATATCTAATATTTCATACATACAGGGTGTTTCCAAATGACACTTACAACGTTTGA
Organism: Diabrotica undecimpunctata; assembly: GCF_040954645.1. Lineage (NCBI taxonomy): Eukaryota > Metazoa > Arthropoda > Insecta > Coleoptera > Chrysomelidae > Diabrotica > Diabrotica undecimpunctata. The sequence continues at coordinate 60,556,780 of NC_092812.1, forward strand.
CTGTAGATACTTCTCGAAAAATTGAACAAAACGATATAGTTAATGAGGGGTCAAACTTATTTACTTTTCGAGATACAGGGTGTTAAAATTAAAAAAAATTAAATTCTTTTAGTTAATAACAACAATAACTTTAAAACCAATAAACGTATTTACTTGAAATTTAGTACTCGTAGGTTGTTTTTAAATGAAAAATAGCTTCCTTTAGTGAGAAAAAATTGTCCATGGTACAATACAATGATGTGTATTTAGAAAAATTTTTCACCTTTACTTTTTTTTTATGAAGTCAGCTATTCTAAAACACAATTATTTTTATTGTAATTGAATTAACAAAAAAAAAACTTTTGTTGAATTTTAAAATAAGTTATATGATGTACCAATGGTTAGTAACAAAAACTAATTTGTGGATTAATACTGCATTTAAAACACTTAGCGAGTGTTTTTTTTCCAAACCAGTTATTTGATTAACCAAAAACACCTTGTATATTTTTATATTTTAAAGGTTGGGTTAAAATAAAGGTTTTTATTTTTATTTATAGATAGCATGTGAGAAGAAATTTCAGATAGACCAACATGTGAGAACTGCTTCACACATTGCAAAAAAAGGAAAAATAGGAGGAAAACATCAAACTTCAATGGCTAAATGTTTCCAATCTACTTCAAAAAAATTAGATGAGCAAGAAACTTTTAATGAAGACTTGTGTCGCGCATTAGTGTCTGCAAACATACCGCTTTCAAAATTAGCAAATGTAAATTTTAGTTCGTTTCTAAAAAAATATTGCAAACTTAATGTTCCAAGTGATCGGTCTCTAAGAAGAAATAATGTGAACGGGCTATACTCGTCGGTGTTAATTAATATTAAGGAAGAAATTGCAGATAATTATTTTTACATATCTGTAGACGAAACCACTGATTCCTCAGGAAAGTATATTGCTCATTTATTGATTGGTGTTCTTAAAGAAGATACCTTACCAAAATCTCATCTTATTTCATGCCAGCAACTTGAGAAAACAAATGCTTTAACAATTTCGCGTTTTATACAAGAAACATTAGCAACTTTTTTTCTTCCGACAACTATTCCTTCTAATAAATTACTGCTTATTTTATCGGATGCTGCTCCTTATATGGTGAAAGCAAGACAAAATTTAAAAATATTTTTCCCAGATTTAATACATGTTACTTGTGTAGCGCATGGATTAAACAGAGTTGCAGAGGAAATACGAAAAAAGTTTCCTCTTGTAAATACCATGATATCCAGTGTCAAAAAAGTATTTCTTAAATCTCCTATAAGAATTCAACTTTATAAAGAAATGCTACCTAACATTCCTCTTCCACCACAACCTATTTTAACGCGATGGGGAACATGGTTAGAAGCGGCTAATTTTTATGCAGATCATTTTGTTAAAATAAAGAACATAATTGATACGTTAACAGATGAAAGTTCCCAATCTCTTTTGGATTCTAAACAAACTTTTCAGAGTAACTTGCTTCAACAAGAACTTTCATTTATAAAATCAAATTTTAGTTTTGTTCAAAAAACAATTACTCAGTTAGAATCACCAAAACTGTCATTGTTCGAAAGTACAGCATTAATAAAAGAATTTGCGTTATGTTGTCGGAACGTTAGAGGTAATATTGGAAAAAATATTTTAAAAAAATTTGAAGCTACTATGGAAAAAAATAAAGGTTACCATATTCTTTCTGAAGTAGTCAGTGTTCTAGCTGGAAATATTTCGGAAACAATTAATTTAGAACCAAATGTTTTGGTTAGTTTGAAAAATGCTCCCGTTACATCAGTTGATGTTGAACGAAGTTTTTCCATATATAAATATATGTACTCAGACAGAAGCCACAAGTTTTTGTTAGAAAATTTTGAACACCACTTGGTCATTTATTGTTACCATAATTCTAAATAAGTTTATTCATACTTAAAAATGATGTAGTTACTTAAAATAAATGTAAATCTTAATGAATAGTAGGAAATATTTAGTTATATACACCTTTTTTTTAAATAAAATTGTTACTATTTTACGATTTTTTTATGTATTTGTATGCATATTTTGTAAAATATTTGCATATTTTCGGGTAAACACGTGCATATTTATGCGCATATTTTCTACATTTTTATTTGCATATTTGCCGAAGTCTATATGACTAATGTCACCATTTCTGCTTCATCTATGTAAAAAACCAAAATAAAAACATTGAACCGAATAAATATGCTAGGAGTGATACACAAATTACTCAATAAAAAAACCATTCGACACCCCGCATAAAAAACCTGTGGCATAAAACTAAATTTTTATTTTCTCATGGAATAACCATAACCCACGTGTACGTAAATAAAAGGCAGCTTCTTGAAAACAGCTCCATTTACATTTCGCACTTCCAAATGTCGCATAACAACCCTATAAAATTCCTTATTGTCAAGCAGTGGCGTATCTGAACCTTAAGTAGCGGTCAGATTTATGATTTTTACCGAAACCGAAACGTATAACAGAGTAATAAATTGACAAGAATAGTGTGTGGCATAAAAACGGAAAATATCTTTATCTTTTGTATAAATAATAAAGTTATGAAAAGGTTGAAAAACGTTTTATGTACCCCTTGTTTTGAAAATCCAAGTAGCTATGAAAACTGAACATTTATTTAGTAAAAATAAAATAAGAAAACAGAAAATCAACCTCTATTTAAAAAGATACCCAAAATTATGTATGTGTGCTTTATAACGATGGCATAGCTTGTCATCTCTGTGTAGGCCGGGACTCCCATCGACAAGCTGCCACTATCATCGATGCGTTTTGAAGATGGAACACCGGAACAGGAAACGAGTTCAAACTGGAGGAATGTACTCCCATCGACAAGCTGCCACTATGATCGATACGTTCTAAAGATGGAACAGAGAAACGAGTTCGAACTGGAAAACTGATCTGGTAAGAACTGCAACCACGGGCTCTTGAGTATTGATCAAAGACCAACCATCCTGGTAGTTCAATCTGGAGTACTGACCTGACATTTTCCACCTAGGAAAATATTCTAATTTTTGCCTTCTCTCAAAGATCCACCACTGCCTCTTTCTTAGGTGCAAATAAAAATAAAGGGAATAATAATGGTATGGCCACAAAGATATTGATTAAGCGAAAGCAGAATGATGATATTGATAATGATAATGGTGCGATAACCTCTTAGTTATTTTTCTCTTGTTCTTCTTCTTCTTCTTAATTTTTTATATTTTTGTTTTCCTCGGATCATCCAAAAATATACTTTTTGCGGTATCCTCTATGAATTGCTGCTTTTGCTACAGTCATTATTGTCTGTAGTATCGGCTGTAGTTTAAGCGCTTTGACGAGATCCTACATAAGGATCTGTCATGATTATTAGGTAAAGCAGGCGAGTGAGCTTTACTGAAGTTCCATCTGGAACGAGAAAACGATCTTATAAGTCGGACTCTAATGCTGATTGTGATCAGAACAGTTTGATGTTGACTGTTAAGAAAGTCATATATGACTTATATATCTATATGGGACAATAACTATTTAAATGGGAATAAGCCACAATTAAAGGTTAAAATACGTTTATTGACGTTTCAATTTCCACTTCGGAAATCAGTATTTTGAGAACGATTTCCGAAGTGGAACTTGAAACGTCAATAAACGCATTTTAACCTTTAATTGTGGCTTATTCCCATTTAAATAGTTAATAATTTAAAATGCCACAAGAAAATAGCTTCAGAACTATATGGGAAAAATAAACTAAGATATTAACTAATCATAATTATTGTACATAAAAAATATAAAAAAAAATTCTAAAAATAATAAATTGAAAACAAAGCAAATCTTGCCTATAGCTTTACAAAAATTTTAAATCGAGACTTATGGCTTTATCTGGTTGACAGGATAACTTGCCGATGGCTGGATGGATTGTAGCTGAATTAGTAGCTTCAGGTTAGTGGAGATGCCGGGATCGAACCCCTTGTAATTTTAAGCAGCTATTATTTAAGCAACTGCTGCAGTTGTCATCCTTATTTGTGGTAGATCCGCGAGGCTTCACGAAGTTTCACCCAAAAAGGGAACAAGAAAAATTTATATAGGTCAAAAACAAAGACAAAGATTTAAAAATATAAAATGAATTTACTAACAGAGAAAAAAGATGTCATAAAAAATATATTAGAAGGTTTAGGAGTAAAGACGGATTGACAGAAGTCAAGGGTTACCTATTAACAAATATACTTTGTCGACTGGAGTGGAGCATAGAAATTTTATACTGTTCTGAGGCACAGAACAAAGTGGGGTCTGAAGAAACGGGATTGGAATATTAAGTGAAAATTAAAATTGGAATTTAGATTGACACAATCTTTATTAAATAGAAAGTTGATCGAAGAGTTGAGCGCAAACTATTTTTAGAATAAAAATAATAAAATAAAAGGTAAAGTTAATAAATGAATACAATTAAAATAAATTATAATTATAAGAAGAAAACTAACAAACATGTGACGTTTATAACGATACAACGTCATAAAAGAAGCAAGAGCAGATGGCACATGTAAAGAAGAACGTATACAAATAACGTTGCTTAAGAATATTCAACAAAAGTTTTTAAAAACCGAGGTTGCTACAAATAGATTTGTCAAAGTAATTGCCGAACTTATACAGAAGAGGGCACTGCAAGAAAATGAATAAAATATAAATCCCATCTGCGGAGTCTAGAGTTAGGATGATGATACACAAAATAATTTGTAAAAACTAAACACGAAAAATTACAAAAGCAAAAAATGTCGAAATTTAACTGAATTTTAATTTACCAAAATTATGCACAATTAAAAGTCTTTATTTACTAATTTTTCTAAATCTTAATCCTTAATAAAATTTTGAACTGTTCTAGCATTTATTTTTGTATTTTCTAGCTTTATCCTACATAATACATACAATACGTTTTAGTTAAATACATATTTTAAAGTTTCCACATAGCAGCAACAGCTGATTACCGAGAGACCCTTTCTTAATGTAACACATACATATACCGGTACCCTCAAGAGACGGGGATGGTTACGCGAATGATGCTATATAAAACCCTGGCACATAATATAATCCCAGAAAGACGTTATATAGTCCCCAGCCATTTCAGTCTGATCATTAGCTAGAGAACATCATCCAACACAGGTATCCGACTATTTCAGGTGTCGCAGAGGTTAATACCGGGATATTATCGGATACTTTAAAGGGATATTAAGCTTATTTCGGAAATTAAGGTAATATTTTTATTAATTAGATAATGAAATTCTCTTATTTGTAATATTAAAACAAGTGGAGGTAATTGAAGTGATACTGAGCAAACGAGTTGTAGATATAGTGAAAAACTTGTTAGAAAACTACGGGGGGTCAGGATTGAAGAGAGAGAGTCCTGCTGTAGAAAGACTGGATATATTCCATCCATTCCAGGAGATTTATAGTTGGGACACATATGGATATGAAATCAGGTATAATTGGTTAATATAGGAAAAACTCTGATATATACAGGTTACAAACTCAGGATGCTGCCTAGACAAAATTTCAGAATGAAGCCTGATAGAAAGCACAAAGGGAAAGGTTTGGTAATGTGTTATACATAACAACGACATAATTCATTAAAATTGTTAAAGCTTACAAATTATTTTTTTAATGGCATAGACATTAGTCATTCAGCCAATTGCAATAGATTCTCCAATCAGACAAATGCACAACCCTATCCCTAATAGAAAACTAAAATTAATAGAAGAATATACGACAAGGAAACTTACAAGGTCACTTGCTTCTCGTCTAGGGGCCCATCAAGACTTTCTTAGTAGACAAACAAAACTGGACCACGGATAAGGTGTTATAACATTTAGGGCAAACAAAGGATACAAATCTAAACTTCCACACGATCATGAAAAATTCTATGCTCGCGTACAAATTCTATAGAACCGTGCAAGAAATCTATAATGATATTATATATTTGTTATGATCCTGTAGCCAGTAGCGACTGGATATTGAATGGTGCATACATATTAAATTCGATTAATTTTTTGTAGAGAGAGTTTGAATGCTGTTGAAACTTAGGACATTCAAAAAATATGTGATCAAGATCACCCAGTTTTCCGCAATGTTTGCAATTATCATCTTCAATCACATTTATTTTATATAAATGACTTGGATAGCACGCATGTCCAAAGCGTAGTCTATTTATGGTGGTTATATATTTACGTGGAGATTTAAAATTCTTAAACCAAGTAGTTTGTGGAATAACTGGTTGTAAAGTGGTGTATCTTGTTTGGTTTGTAAAGCAGTAAAGATTCCATTCATCTTTCCGTGTCGATAGCTGTTTTCTTTTAAATCGTAATGGCATCTGATACGCATAAAGAATATGACGATAAAGTGCCTAATATTATACTGGTTTTAGCTAAGTAATCTACAAAAATATAAGGATTACTAAATGATTTGGACAAAAAAGTGTTTTTTATGTTCTGTACAACTAAAAGACAGTCTGAAAGAATTAACGATTTTTTAATATAAGAGTTTTTAACATATTTCAAAGCTTCGAGTATGGCCAATGATTCCGCCGAGAAAATTGAAAACTCATTGGAAAGTTTGTACTTAAATTCAGAACCTCCTGAGGGGAGAAAATAGGCACAGCCAGTCACTTCTATTGATTTAGATGCGTCCGTGTACATTAACTGTGGCATCACTAGACATTTTTGTCCACTTTGTCCAAATTCTTTGAAAAAATAGAATTGTTCTGTAAAGCAGTGCGCAAAGGTGGAGATGGTTTTTTAATCCAATATTTGTGAGTCAGATCTGATTCGTTAAGTTGACGTAAACTGGAAAATAATTTGGGATTTGTTGAGTGGGCTTTGAGTATCTATTTTTCGCTTAATAAATTTCTTCTAATCGCAAGAGGAGGCTCATAAACTTCAACATTTAGTGGTTGTATAGAGGTAGATCTCATAGCACCTAAACATACCCTGAAGGCAACATTTTGAAAAATGTCAATTTTTCTTAGAAGATTTCTAGACGCAGAACCATAGAGAGTAGCACCATAATCTATAATGGATCGTATATAAGCTCTGTAAAACAATAAGGATGTTTCAACATCGCAACCCCACCACACTCTAGTTGTCATTCTAAGAAAATTATTACCTTTATTGCATCTATCCAGCATATATTATATGTGTGTTTCCAAGTCAATTTTTTATCCAGGATAAGGCCCAGGTATTTGACATGGTTTTTAAATGTAAAAGATTGATTATTAAGAAGTATATTTTGATTATTTGATTTATTTGTCTTGTAAAGACAGATACTGATGATTTGGCAATTGATAAATTTAAGCCCTCCTCTAAGTACCATGGGAAAAGAGAACTACATACTCTGCTTAGGTTTTGCATACCGTTTTCATATTTGTTACTTTCTGTATTGACACAAAAGTCATCTGCATATTGTATTATTTTGAATGGGATATTAGTTATTTGCATATTATGTATGTCATAGGTGTACATAGTGTCAGAGGCGATAATACAGAGCTTTGTGGTATGCCGTGATAGTTGTGTCGAGGTCCTATTAGTTTGTTATTATGGTCTCTGACGTAGATTACCCTGTCTGTATAGAAACCGATAATTGTGTTAACGAAAGCAATTGGCAAATGAAAGAAATTTACCATTTTGAATTTTAAGATTGACAAACAAACTGATTCATATGCTTCTTCAATATTCAAGAATAGAGCTGTTAAATAGTTATTCCTAGTTAAGTTATTCTGAACATCTACAACAAGTGTTGTTAAAGCGTTTATAGTTCTAAAACCTCTTTTGAAGCCAAACTGGTTTACTGGTAGTAAATTCTCTTTTTGTATCCACCAATCTAATCTAAATTTTATAAGCCTTTCTAGGGTTTTGAATACGCAAAAAAATAAGGATATTGGTCCATATGAACTCACAATATTTGAATCCTTTCCGGGTTTAATAATAGGAACGACTAAGATATATTTTTTTAAACGAATCGATAACTATGTTATTTTGGATGATATCATTGAAGATATGTAAAAGATGGTTTTTTGCAACCTTTGGTAAGTTGATTAACATGGGGTATTTTACATGATCGATTCCAGGAGAAGTATTAATGTGATTTTTAAGGGCGAAGTCTAATTCAGTTTTAGTAAAAGGTTTTAACAGAAAGTGATTATGTGAATGATGACTTTGTGTAGGCTGTGTAGGTGAATGTTGAACCCATGGAGGAGATACTCTATTAAAGAAGTCGGCTAATAAAGTATCATTGAAGGGTTTTGTACTATTATGTGATTTTCGGTTCATTTTGTTAGCTTGTTATATTTCTTTAGAAGAAGTATTTTTGCTTAAATTAGAACACCATTTGATCCAACTAGCTTTGGCTTTTTGTTTCAGCTGCTTTTTAGTATGAGCAGTAATTTTCTGACATTTTAGATAATTATCAAAGCTTGGTGAACGTTTATAAACTGATAATGTTTCTTTTCTGTTATTAATTAGGATGGAGGCGTATAGGATGGACCACCCTGTATACCGTTGCATTAGCTGCTACCTTTTTGTTTCAATGGAAAATTCAGTTGATTACCCTCTGCGTTTATAAGTTCTCCCGATAGCCCACAAAATCGTTCATCCGGCTGAACGGATTCTGCATTTGTACATATATAAAAATAATTTATTTGCCTCAGGCAATACCATAATAATTCATTTATTTTCATCATTGATAATAAAGTAAGGCCCCTAATGTAATACAGTTATAAAAATTAATCCTAAAAAACCTCCCAATCTGAATATTCTGTTTTCAATATACAAACTTTGGAATTCGCTACGTATTTTTTGCTCACTTCAGATAAATGTTGCTCTTATTAATGACTAAATATTTAACTTCCAACTTCGTTTTGTTTCATGGTATACGCCGCAAAACCTAAACAAAGTTAATCAGCAAAATTGAAGTTAGTAGGATGGTTGTTTCGCGATATGAACATGTTTTCTGTTCGACAAACAATGGCTGGCCTACAGGAGAGGTACATATTTTTGTTATAATGGATTATTATTTAGCGTAGAGAGTATGAATATATTATATATATATATATATATATATTTATATATATATATATATATATATATATATATATATTTATATATATATATATATATATATATATATATATATATATATATATATATATATTAAGTCGTTTCACGTGTGTAGGATGTGTGTGTATCTAATTGGTGAAAAGGAGAAGGAGGGATTGAAGTGAAGGATGTCAGGTTTTTCGCGGAAAAAGGAAGCTTACTGTGATTTAAACGTCGGAAGAAGCAAGTGGTTTTTGTTCCATATCCTGCAGTGAAAGTTAACAGAGTTCTTCCCAAATAAGAAGTGTAAAAGGCGTTTGGTGTCTGTGCATTCTCTAATAAACAAAGATGTGTATAATGTATGTGAAAAATTCGATTAAGTGAAAATCCCTTCAACTAGAAAGAAATTGGGTTCCTGTGAGATGAGAGTTTGGTCCAGGAGCTTCTGGAGAGACTGTTGCGGCGATAGTGTGTGCGAAAGATGTTGACAAGCAGAGGAAATATGAGGGGTGTGTTGAGCAAAAAGAGTACGAGCAAAAGGTGGGCAGATCACATTCGTGAGAAGAAAAGTAGCCAGTAGAGTATTCTTGGAAATACAATGTTATTTTGCCATATAATCAACACAGACTTTCAACCACGATCATAACTAGATCATAATAAATTTGGTTTTTTTTATATTTTGTTCAGTGATTTCATTTCACAATAAATATAATCTTTTAATTCAGATATAAAAAAATTTGAAGTAATATTTCTTGAAATATTACTTCAATTAATTGAAGATTATATTCATATTATATTAAGATTAATGCACGCCGCAGAAGCACAATTCACGCAGCGGTGTAAACACCATTGTCCCTTCCCAAAACTTTGAGCTAGTAGCCTTAACACATGACTGCTGACCGGGAAAACCTTATCAAACGCAGCCTGATAGAGGAATAAAACATAACAATATTGTCCACCTCCATCAGCCAGGTACAAGCGCCCACGTTTAAATTGTGGACTTACTCTGGTGAGATCATCAGAGTAGTCTGTGATCGTGTGGGGTGATTACATGGCTGGAAAAGGTTACAGCCGACCTTAAACCATATGAGGAGTCATCACTAACTATTGTCAGTCAGAATAAGATCCTGAAGCTTAAAAAAGCGTCTCTATGGATCTCGAAGGATGCTACCACCACCTCTGAGAACTCAGAAAGACTGCTGCGGATGCTAACGGCGCAAAATCCAGACATGGCAATTGCGAGATGGTGCACCTTCCTTCATGAGATAAAAAAGGATTCTCAAGGACATTTGTTTTTCTTCAAAATCGGATACGAGGACATGGCTGTTCTTAGGAAAATAGCAATGAGGCGGAGCTACCCGTTTAACTCATTAACTCTAAAAGTAAGCACTAAAAAAGTGGTTGGCACCTCCTTGGAACCAAGAACCTTAGACACTGAGCAGCCGAAGACGACCACTCAGACTGAGACACCCTGGTCGCACAATAGGGAAACTCTGCAAAGGAGGCGCCAAAACGACTAAGGCTGCTCCCTCCTCAACCGAGGAGGAAATGGGTGCCTAAAAGGAACTGGAACGACACCTACCTAAGCCATGGGTAAGGACGTCGGAAAAAATAAGGTTTATTATTCAATGCAACCTGGATGTAACCGAGGATGCAATATCACTAATCTAATAACCTTGGATAATTAAGACCAAAATAACTGGTTTCAGCAGTCTAAATGGTCAACTTTTCAGCTTATCAAGCAATCAATAACCGAGAACAGCCATATATGTTCCCAGGAAAATCAAAGCCTCCTCCATATCGCAGTTTTGCATCTCAGACGTAACTGCGGTTAAAGTGAAATGTCCATTGGAAATAGCAAAAATAAAGATATGATACTATCATCGGTCTACTTACCGAAGTTTCTTTATGACTGTATTATTTATTTATTTATGCCTACCTTTATTAATGTTCGTAACCAAACCGTCCATAGATTGATTTCTATTCTATTGATTGCTATCAACAGCTGAAATATCAAATAAAATTTAGAATTGGCTGGTATCGGAGGACATCTCTATATCTAACCATCGCTGGCTGATCAATACTATGAGTCCAAATCCAAATCTTGCGACCCTAGGAGGACGGATGTAGAACTCTACAACCGACTCACAGAAGATGATCTGCGGAATAAAAAAGCTTTAACTCCGGGAAATAAAAGAGAATTGGAAAGGTATACGGTATCCATCTAAAACAATATAAGCTATGCTTATAAAAATCCTGTCCGATAAGGATGGTCCACGAAAGTCGCAAAACCAACCATCTTTGTGGTGTACTGAACTGGATCACCTTAGAAAATGCACCAAACTCAAAGAGGATTAGGGGTCTTACCAATCAAACCTGAGAGAATTTAAGAAAGTCTGCAGACAAAACCAATGAGCTGGTTGGAGAACCTACTGTAAGAAAATTTCCGTGATTCCTGCGAAGATCCCTGACAGGCTTCCAGGCTACAAAAGCGCTAAAGTCTAAACTTTTGTGACGAGGTGAAATACCTTGGTATTATCCTTGACAGCAAGATAACATGGAGCTCCCACTTAGATGGTAGAGCTAAAAGAGTATATATTGTCTATGAGCAGTGTCACCGTATCAGAAAACGGGCTCAGCATGCGGTATATACTCCAGATCACTAAACCTAAACGTAAAGTGAAGTATGGGTAAAAATGCTAGCGTAGTTCAGACAGAACTGACTGGTATCTTCCTAGCCGCAAAAGAGATAACCGTAAAAAGTATAGCCGGGAAAACCATAATAATCTGCACAAATAGCAGACAAGCGATACTAAATTTAAATAGACCACGTGTCATATCAGGGATAGTAATGGAGTGTCACGAGTCACTAACTCAAGCTTCGGATGGTAATACCATAATGCTGAGGTGGGTTAAAGTACACAATAACTGCATAATTAAAAATGTTTATAAAGGTCAATACAAAAATATTGCATGTTTAATTTGAATATCTAGTTGGAGATAATATTTCGGTGCTTTTGCTTATTATTGTCAGCTATCAATAATAATAACCATTTTGTAATTTCTCATCATCAAGTTAATTTATGAATGAAATAAGTATTTAATTATAATATTGTGCAGTAGTAAGTGTGTATTTGAAAAATTGTACCCATAACTTTTATCTATATGCTATAGACTATTCTCAGCTGCAGACTATTCTCATATTGCACCTCTTTCCATTTCAAAATTTTTTAACCAACTCTATATAATTTTTCTATTGATGAGGATCTCCGAAAAACTATCCACAATTTTGTTTATTTATATCTAATATACACAATATTTAGTAAAAAGCTAGTTTACACTGTTTTTCACGGAAATGGTACATTCTAGAATTTAATATTGCGATTTGCTGTGTTTTTATTATATATTTTACGTGTATAATATGAAATTATATTTTTACCTCATATTCCTTAAGAACTTTGTTCTTAACCACATAAATAAGAAAATTTACGGTATCAAAAATTATTATTTTTTCCATTTCCATAATATATAATTTACATGTAGCAGGGAAAATAATTTGTTAATTTTGCGGGGTAGAATATTGTGTTGTTTATAATCTCATTAAACTGTGAAGAAATATTTTATCATCCGGTGACCCAGTACCTATAAAGTATTAACATTTACGTAAATTGATCTATTTTGCGGTAAATTATTTATCATGTATGTACATTAATTACCTGATATATTTATTAGCTCTATCCGCACAAAATTTGACAAACAACAAAGTAATGGCTTTGACGCCATGAAATTAATAATTTCGATTATGAGCTACACATGTGTATGTATTCATATGTCTACTTTAATTACCAAAACGTTCATCACGACGTTTTCGCCAATAAACGATAATTGAAGTAATAATATTGCATGCGATTTGCTAAATTTACATGTGGTCCCGGTGTATTTTATTGTTTTTTCATTGAGAATTTCATTTGTAGTCTTACTACACATTAGTGTAATATATAGATGTACAATATTACTCGAAACTGTCTATCCGAGTCGAAATTACTCTTGGACCGTGCATCCATAAGCAAATCAAAGTTTCAAGAGTTGCAGAAAATCCTACACGATAACGGCATTGACCTGGTTGCTATACAAGAGACTCATGGTAAAAAAAATCGGCTTGATTGAAGGGTAAAGATACCTGCCTACAATTCACCAATAGCCGCTTACTATAAACATAACAGTGTCGCAACCTATACTCATACGCAATATACTATACGCAAGAAAATCAATACTCATGAAGTGGTCACCAAAATTGAAGAGATTAGCGTTGTTAATATATTTAAACCCCCAGTCCCTACATGAAAACCAGAAGTGATAAAAACTCATCTACACTCTACTATATACATCGGTGTCTTCAATAGCCACCACAAAATGTGGTAAATAAGCTGTATGGTGAAAGGAATATAACCCAGATCTATGCTTTGTCTCAAAAGATACCCACGTTAGACATCAACAAGTGCGGGAAGTGCCCTTGCAGAGTTTGCACATACTCAATATCGTCCTGTGCTTACTACCATGGGCATATCAATCCTAATAATTAGATCATATCCTCGACCTAGGTGGAATCTTAAAAAAGCGAACTGGCAGAAGAAGTTCCCTATCCACACCTTCAGCTGACTCCCACCAACCAGCAAAGTTACGAGATATTTATGGGTGCAGTAATAAGCGCTGCAAAGGAAATGATTCCTAGGAGGTAACGCACAGAATATGTGCCCAGATGAACTAAAAAATGTGAAGACTTATACGCGCAGTTTCTCGAAAGTGGTAATTGAGAAATAGCCTACGAGCTCTTACACAACAACACTATAGCTAGACGCCAAAAATCAATAGAAGCTGTCAAAAACCTTGGCGTCAAAATATCAAGCCGCCAGGCATAGTCCCTATTATGAAAAATTAAAGGAACTAACCAGCTGAAATCCAGCGAGGATAAAAGATCTCCTAACAAGGCTGCCTCTCATAGAGTATCTCTATCCATAGCTTCACGCAACCGAACATATACTACCAAGGTGAAATGTATGGTAGGATTCGAAAAAAATAAATGCATTTAAAACACATTGTGTCATTTTGGGAGATTTAAGAAATTTTTTATGGGTAGTTCATCAGTACTATAGGAAGATTTGCTTTTGATACTATTGATTTTTTGGATCAGGTCAGATTTATCAACTGGTCTTATAAAAAATTAATTCAGGACCTTTTTTGAATTAAGGAGATAGGAAATAGGATCTTGTTGTGGGAATATAGTTATATTTTTACTCACAATAACGAAGTATTCATTTAGATTTTCAGGGTTTGGAAGAGAAGAGGGACCAAGTTTCTCTTGCAACATTTTTAGAGCTTCCCAAAAGATTCTTTTAGTACATTTTTTTAGCTGTTGTGATAAGTTTTAGATAGGTTCTTCTGTACTTGGAGATATATTTAGTGACAAAGACGTTGGTAGTAAATTTCTTGATGTTCCTTGTAACAAGCCACCGATCCTTAGAAATTACAGAAAACAATCTCACAGATGATGTATTCATCCTCAGCAAATACTAAGAAATAATTGATATACAATAAATTCCCAAAATACCTTGTGTTTACTAGGCAGAACTGTCACATTCAGAGAAACCTGACGAAAACAGCAGCGAAACTAAAAACACATAACAATATAATATAGAAACTCACTCACTAGATAACAGGCACACTTATGCTCACCCCCACAATGTGGCTACTCACTATTAGTAACATAGCTTGTAGCGATGCTCTGATCGTTTAACAGTTCGAACCGTGGGAGTGTCAATATTTGCTCATCCACTTCTAAAACGAGACGGCGAAGTGGGATTCAGAACGGCTATTTAGGGCGTGTGAATAGCGGAATTAGAATTGTAGCTAGCGCTCTAGGCTCCCTGACTCGCCGGTGTAGTGAACCTGCGAGCCATCCCGGACAGAGAGATTTCCGTATTGAGGATCATACTCTGTCCTTAACCAAGCGGAACCCATCGGTACTGTGTATTGAACATTACCGTGGATCTGCACAGAGCCAAGCCGGACAGAGAGATTTCCGTATTGAGGATCGTACTCTGTCCTTAGCCAAGCGGAACCCATCTGTATTGTGTATTGAACATTACCGTGGGTCTGCTATTTCATTTCTTTATTAGTAATAATTAGTTTCTTTTCTTTTATAGACGTTCGCCGGGGAATTCATTCATCGCGGGACCCAGACGGGAACGTAGAATTCATTTTATTTTTGTTTTATAAGTATACAACGTAGAATTTATTTTTTATTTTTTATTTATTGTATATATACTAAATAGATTTATTTTTATTTCAAACCTGTGATTTACTGAGTCTGTCGCCCCGAAAAAGCTACCCATCACAAGCTCCACACAAGCTACTTCGCTAACATATATTAAAACAGGTTAAAAAAACAACACAATTATAGATAATAGTAAACTTATAGTCCATAACGACACTCGTATAGTCCATAATGACACTAATATTCTTGAAAAACTACTTTGATCCAGGTTACCTCTCGTTAAATACGTTCAAGCGCTATATCATTCCAATTTTGCCCGATGCCCAATGGAGGAAGGCGTGAGAAAGTAAAGCAGATTCCCACTATTATAGTCTACTGAACATCACAGACAAATCTGACGGATTTCAATGTCCCTGTACGATTTGGGCAAACCTTAGTCGAATCAGAACAAACTGCGGAAGATGCGCCGACTCCCTGTACAGATGGAGTCTTCGATACCTCGAATACCTCGAAGTATTTAAAAATAAACTACTTAAAAGCTAGTTACCTCATAATTATCATCATTATTCTGTTTTATAATTTATAACCCTGTGTGAGTCCCAGCCTTTTCAAGAATTTCTATCCATTGCCTTTTTCTGCCAAGTACGTATTCCCATATTTCTCATATTTTCACGTATGTTACCAAGAAACCTTGTTCTTGGCTTTCTCTTCTTCTCTGACCAATTGATCTGTCAAGGAGCATTTTTCTAACTGCTCAATTTATTCCATCAGCTTTACATACCCTATCCACCTCAGACGTCCTATCAAAATATTTTACGATGTCTCGTTTTCTCCATAACACACTGTCATTTACCGCTCCATAGATTCAACGCATGAATCTATAATTTTGATATAAAAAGGTTTGAACTTAAATTTAGGCACTAGATTATTTCGAAATAATATTTTTTATTTGTGTTTGGAGCCTTAGAATTAGTCATTTTTCGTTTTTTTTTCAGATTTTTACAATTTGCTTAAAACACATTTATTTATATAAAATTGAGCACACTCTTTGAATGGACGACTTCTTGAACTTTATTTATCGGGTGTCTCAAGAATGTAATAATGCAAAATATTTCATGAGAATATTTTTTAACTCTGGGAAAATTTAAAACTCTGTTCCCTTAAATTTGTTAGTGCGCGCATACAAAATAATATATTGTAAGTTATGTTTTGCAGTAGAAACTAATTTACTATTTTCTTTTCAGGGCGAAGACAACCAATACGATAAAGAAGGGATGTTCGAGTGTCTGACTTGTCCAGAAGGATGTGAATCGTGTGAGGATGAACGACCCTGTGTGGTTACTCTAAACTGGGTTATGCGGACGGTTATTTTGATTCTCTCATGCGTTATAATATGCTGTTTGCCCATTGTTGTCTTTTTCACTTGGAAATACGGAAATGTCAAGGTAAGGTTATTGTAGAATTAAACTTATTTTATGTATGCTAAACTTGAAATACAACCATACTAGTTTGCAGTTACAAACATAAAACGTTTCCCAAAATGATTAATGATTTTTGTTAGTTATCCGTTCTACTTTAGCTTGTTTATAGACAAAACCCAACAAAAATATTATTCTAATAATTCACAATTGTGTCTTCTAAGAAATACACGCTAAACATAAAAATATAACATTTTAATGGACTTCAATTAGTAATTACTAATTAAGCTTACTAATTAAATTAAATAATAGATAAGCTTAAACATAATTTAAATATTTTTATTTGTTAATATTTCAGGTGGTATTTGCGTTTGCAGATTGGTGTAAAGTTAAAAAATATAATACAAATAATAATAGTTTTAAATAACATTCCAGATCATTTAATTTTTAAACATCAACAAAAAAGTTTTATATGCTGACAAATATGAATTTGATGGTAATACGATCTTCATAGATATCGCCGACGCAGTACATATTTCTTTGTTGATAACAGTTATAAGATAACGTAAACCATTTTGACAAGAACTAGCTGACCCAATTGTAGCTTGCAATGGGATAAGACAGGGAGATTCCGTGACTCCTCTATTATTTAACCTAATCATGGATGAAATAATAAAAAAAGTAGAAGCTCAAAAGAATACCAAATGCGAGAAAAACAAGTTAAAATAAACTGCTATTTGGACGGTGCAATACAGAAGATTTACAAAGTATGCTGCACCAATTGAATATAACTGCCAGAAAATTTAAAATGTTAATTTACCCCAAAAAAGACAAAATGCACGGTTACAACAGCAAATTTATTAAAATGTAAATTGGAGCTGAAAGGTCAGAAAATAGAACAAACGATGAAGTTTAAATATCTAGGTATCTCACTATCTAGCCACGGAAAACTCGAAACAGAAGTGGAGGATGAAGTCTATAGAGCAAACAGAGACTCAGGTTGCCTGAATGAAACAATATAGAGAAATAAAATAATACATATTGTAATAATAATAATGACATACGCGGCAGAAACACGGCCTGACACAGAAAGTATAAAAATAATGTTAGAAACAGCGATAAAAACTCTTAGAAAAATTTATGGTAAGACACTACGCGACAGAACAAGTAAAGACCGTGAGAGACGGTTTCTGAATAGAAAACGATCAGTATGAAGACCACGAAAACGATGAAATGATAGCTTACTGCAGACATATTGAAAAATAGTAATGTCTACATAAAAAAATTAAAAGAAGAATCTCTTATCATAACTTTCAACTCGACGAGATCAGAGTACCGGGTACTGACCGAATGATTTGACTGATTCATATGATTAGCAGAATGTGTTTGCTAAGATATTGCCTGTGCGTAAGTGATCACTGGATTTATAGACTGTTGTGAAGATGTTTGTTGGAGTTTTGTCTCTTAGTCTGGGATTTGTATTTTGCAATTCTGTATGACTTTTGCCACCTCTGTAGTTTTTAGGATAGTTTCCCGAATAATTTATGCATTTTATCACATTATCTTTTACGTTTCTTGAACACTGACTAGTTTGGTGTGGTTCTGTGCATTTTACGGATCTATTGCCGCATCTCTGGCAACTGTTGCATTGGGGTGTGGCCCTTCTTGTATGCGGTCCTTCATTTGCTACCTTATCTATGATTATAGGAGGATGTTTGGGCTTATTTGCTTTCTCAGTGGTTGCATCAGTTAGATTACCTTCATCTTCAGAGTTGAGATTGTTAAGATGTTGCCGTCTGTTTTATTGGTACTCAGTTAGTAATCCTTAATTGTAATTTGTCTTTAGTTTTTTTATGTTTTTTTTTTCGGGCTTCGTAACATTTTTGGATAATTGACAGTTTGCCATTACTAGTTAGCTTTCTGGAATGTTGTATGTTGTTGTTTCGCTAGTAGATGGAGTAACTCATCATCAGTGGCATCAGGGAAAATGAATCAGTCCCTGCCCTTCGCAGATTTCAGGGGTTTCCTAACCCGGGAAACTAGTACCTGCTTAGGGTCCCTTATCCAGGGTCACGGATGAAGTCCACAACGGCAGCCACGGCGGAGAAGAATACCTTCGGTACAGCGTGGTTGGCGGAAGTGGCAATCCTATGATTTTAGGGATTGTATAGAATCACTCGCCAATCCGCTCGGCGAGCGTGGCGTTTTAAATATGCTAAAACCTCCCAAGTTGAAGATGTCGAGTATCAATACGAAATTACACCAGGTGAGTAAAGTTATACACTCAGAATCTCACACTGAGCAATCAGTCAGCCTCATGGATTCTGGGGGAGGCAAATATTCGACTGAATCTAATAAGAAAAACTACCCATCATTGCTTCGTATAGCCACTTAAAATATAAGAACTATGAGGACTCAAGTACACCTTGACGAACTAGAACAAGAGCTCTCAAATATCAAATGGGATACAATTGGACTGTGCGAAACTCGCTTACCAGGAGAAGCATGTACCAACTTAAAATCTGGTCACCAGCTCGACCAGAAAAGCTCGGTAGAAAATCATCACTCAGCGGTGTAGCGTTCCTGATAAACAAACAAGCTCCCTATAAAGTAACGCAGTTCTGTGCATTATCAAACAGAGTCATATATCTTGTCATCGCTTTGAACAGCAAATACAGCTTACAGATAATACATGAATATGCACCGACAGGAAACTCAACAGACGAGAAAGCTGAATCATTTTACGATGATCTGACAACAGCAAGGAACAAAGAAAAATCACACTTCGTAATAATCACAGGAGATTTTAGTGCAAAAATTGAAACAAAAGAAGAGGGCGACACACAATATATCGGTCGCTTTGTTTGGACAACAGGAACGAAAGGGGTGAGATGTTGTACAACTACTTAAACAACGAAAATTTATTTTAAACTGAAATCTAATCCAATTAAACTACTCCAAGAAAGACGAAACAGAACAGATCGAACTTCGGACAGCTTCAAAAGTTTAAACAAAAACGCGAAGAAAGAAATTAGGAACGATCATAAAAACTATACTAACAATCTAATAAAAGATATAATACAAGATAACTGCAATATGAAAGTACTGAAAGCAAAAAACTCAAGCGGCATAACAAAAATCATAGAAATAAAAATTGAGAAAACGTGACCATCCGAGACATAAAGGAAATAAGCGAGGCCATTGAAAAATTCTACACTAAATTATACTCTGTAAATACACAACCACAAGAACGACGTACTGAACGAACAATAATTAACACCGGCTCAGAAGAAATACCGGACATAACCAACTATGAAATAAGAATGGCCCTAAAATAACTAAAAACGAATAAATGTCCGGGAGAGGATAAAATTACAGTTGAAATGTTGAAAATTGGTGGCAGAAAAATGGAACAGGTATTAAATATTTTATTTAATAAAGTAATTGATGAAGGAAAGATTCCTCAAAAATAGAACAACTCCAAAGTCATTCTACTATTCAAGATAGAAGACAAAGCAAACATCGAGAATTACCGACCAATATCCTTGCTATCACATCTGTATAAATTACTAACTAAAATCATAACCAACCACCTAACACGTAAGCTCGATTTCTATCAACCTATCGAGCAAGCTGGATTCAGAAAACATATCATCAGATCAGATTTAGTACCATATACCACTTGCACACCGTAAGAACACTGATAGAAAAATGCACCGAGTATAATGTTTCAATTCATAAGGCGTTCGTCGATTTCCATAAAGCATTCGATTCCATCGAATTATGGGCAGTGTTTGAATCTCTAGAAAATGCACGTATAGATTCAAGATACACTAACATAATTAAAAACATATATGAAAATGCCAACATGCAGATAAAGCTGGACGAAAGCACAAAAACTAATCCCATAAGACTACAACGGGGAATAAGACAAGGAGACACCATCTCTCCCAAACTATTTACCCTTGCTCTAGAAGACATTTTTAAGAAACTAGAATGGAACAACAAGGGTATCAACGTCAACGGATCATACTTAAACCACTAAAGATTCGCAGTTTTAATAGCCGATAATATCCAAGAGCTAAATGATATGTTACAACAATTAAATGCAGTTTCAGAAGCTGTAGGTTTAAAAATGAACTACAATAAAACAAAAATACTGAGCAATAACTGACGAATATAACAATACAAACTCATACCATAGAAAATGTTGAACATTATGTATATCTAGGTCATGTCATCAAACTAGGAAAACCAAATCAAGATGCTGAAATTAAAAGAAGAACACAACTGGCGTGGGGCACTTTCGGCAAACTAGCATATATCTTGAAAACCCTCCATTCATGTAAACTTAAAGAAAAAGGTGTATAACACATGCATACTACCAGTTTGTACCTACGGTTTAGAGACAGTAGCCCTTACCAAAAAATCTGCTAAAAAATTAGAAACAACGCAAAGAGCAATGGAACGAATCATGCTTGGAATATCACTGAGAGACAAGATTAGAAACACCGAGATAAGACGTAGAACGAAGATTAGGGATATTGTGGAAGAAATTACAAAAATGAAATGACGCTGGGCAGGTCACGTAGCCCGATCTAATGACAACAGGTAGACACGGAGTATTCTAGAATGGAGACCAAGGGCGACAACAAGAACCAAGGGAAGACCTCAAAAAGATGGGTAGATGACATAAGAGCAGTGGCAAGATAGAGAAAGATAAAAGTAATTGGGAGAGACCTACATTCAGGAGTTGATAGAAAACGATTGACAAAAAGAATAACCTTGTACTATAAATTATGATATTTTCATACTTATAGTAAGTAAATCGGTTGAAGAACTGATATTCATTTCGATACTTTTTTTACACATTTAAAACACATTTTATTAATTTTTAATAAACAATAAATAATAATGACTGAGCATCGACCTCACTCTTCGCACTCTGGAAGCCAAATGAATATGGAATTAAAAACGATAAATGGTTACTGCTACTTTTTTTATATTTTCACAACGATTCAAAAAAGCGCGTTCTAATTGCTTTGATCCATTTGAACTGAAAAATATCCGTCAATGATTTTGTCCATGTAGTTCAAAACGATAAATATTTTTGTTGGAATTCTGTAAAGGTTGCAGGTATATCAAAACCTACAAAAAACGACAAACTAAACCAGAATGTTCGAGTGGAATACGGCTCAGATAATAAAATCGTTACTTTATTATTTTCAAAATACGCGTGAAAAACTGAGATTTTCGGAGGTGTCTTTCCAACTGTAAATTGAAATTTTACGCAGTGATGTGCAATGCATACATAAAATATTTTTCACTACACCTTTAGTTTTTGTTATATATATATATATATATTTACCCATAACAAAACCAAAACCCTGGAACTGTGTGTCTACGTATGTAATAATTGCCAATATGGAGAAAATTTGTAAATTTTCTTATTAAGTAATGTAATGTATATATATATATATATATATATATATATATATATATATATATATATATATATATATATATATATATATATATATATATATATATATATATATATATATATATATATATATATATATATATATATATATATATATATATATATATATATATATATATATATATATATATATATATATATATATATATATATATATATATATATATATATATATATATATATATATATATATATATATATATATATATATATATATATATATATATATATATATATATATATATATATATATATATATATATATATATATATATATATATATATATATATATATATATATATATATATATATATATATATATATATATATATATATATATATATATATATATATATATATATATATATATATATATATATATATATATATATATATATATATATATATATATATATATATATATATATATATATATATATATATATATATATATATATATATATATATATATATATATATATATATATATATATATATATATATATATATATATATATATATATATATATATATATATATATATATATATATATATATATATATATATATATATATATATATATATATATATATATATATATATATATATATATATATATATATATATATATATATATATATATATATATATATATATATATATATATATATATATATATATATATATATATATATGAAAATTACTTAGTTCTCGGGAAGAACCGCGTTGAGAATTTATTACTTGACGTTTCGGCACCCATTTTGGAGCCATTATCAAGAGTGATACGGTTCGGTTCGAGTTCGGGGTCTCAATCTGCCTACTTCTTAGTGTCGAGTGACAACCGGTCTTACCCTGTGTCGCTGCTTTTATACTCGCTGTATGCGCGGGAACGGTATGCGCTGACGTGGTCTGAACTGACGTGGCCTGGGTGGTGTGGGCGGGAGGTCGCTGAAGCAGGGGTCGCCCTTGGAATGATTTCGATAGCTTCACGAATGATTCTCGATTTTAAGGAGCGGATGGGGGCGATGGTTTTTGCTTTTTCGAAATCTATTTTGTGGCCTGTTTGAATATGATGTTGGGCTAGGGCTGAAGTAGTATCGGAATGTTTGACAGATATAGAATGTTCGTAAATACGGTTATGGATTCGTCGGTTTGTCTGTCCGATGTATGTACGTGGGCAACTGGAACAGGGTATCTCGTAGACACCATGGTCTTCATTAGGGATTTGGTCTTTTACGGATCTGACGAGATTGGATAACTTGGAGTGAGTAGTGAAGATGGTTTTGATATTTAGAAGAAGAAGAGTTCTACTGATTTTATCAGTGACACCTTTAATAAAAGGTAGAAAGATTTTGGGTTGATCCTGCGGCAAGGTTTCTTTTTTGGATGGAATAAGGTTTAGATGTTTTTGAATGCTCTTATTGATTTGGGTTTTGTGGTAGCCGTTTTGTAAGAGTGTTTGCCTTATTGAATTAATTTCGGATGACCCATGATTGTTGTCGCTAAGTCTTATGGAACGAGAAATGAGAGTGTCGACAACTGAATTGAGTTGGGCGGGGTGATGATGTGACTGGGCATTAAGATATCGGTTTGTATGAGTGGGTTTCCGGTACACGGAATAGGAAAAGCTGTGAGGTAAGTTTTTCTGAATAAGAACATAAAGGAATGGCAAAGATGCTTTAGACTCAACTTCCATCGTGAATTGAATACTAGGATGTATCCCATTCAGGTGGGAGAGGAAGAGATCTAACGTGTCTTTACCATGAGGCCAAATGACAAAAGTGTCATCAACATACCGTAACCAGCAGGTGGGTTTGAGATTTGATGAGGACAGGGCTGCTGTTTCGAAATGTTCCATGAAAATATCAGCTATTACGGGAGAGAGGGGAGATCCCATTGGGGCACCTTTGATTTGACGATAGAAATGATTTTGGAATGAAAAGTATGTATTAGACATGCAGTGTTTTATAAGAGATAGTGTGTCTTGGGGGATTTGATGTTTAGAGTCCAAGATGGAAATGGTTTCATCGATGGGAATGTTGGTGAATAAGGAAACAATGTCAAAACTAACTAGAATATCTGAGGGTGAAATAGAAATATTTTTCAGAAGATCAATAAAATGAGTTTTTGACAGAAGACGAGGCTTTTTCGGCTAATGGTTGTAAGGATAAAGCGAGATGTTAGGCCGTATATCTTTGAAATTCGGGATGATTTTTCTCTGGGTATAAGAGATTTTTTGATGTCTGAAGGTAGAGTAGACTTATTTATGATGGATTTGGTCGTTTTTTCTAGATAGGTGGTTGGATCGTTTGGGACGCGTTTGTATTCTGTGGAATTGAGAAGTTCGAACATTTTGTCGAAATAATTAGAAGAGTTAAGAATGACGGTGGCATTACCTTTGTCGGCCGGAAGAATGACAATGTCAGGGTTGTTATAAAGTTCTTTGAGGGCGCGTCTTTCTGAAAGACTGATATTTGACGGTGGGGGTTTGGAAGTACGGAGAATTCTGGCGACATCTTGTCTGGCGACTTCGGCTTGGTCGGAAGGAAGATGAGAAATAGCTTCTTCAGTTTGGCAAATGATTTTCTCAGTTGGGATTGAAAGAGGTGTGACAGAAAAATTGAAGCCTTGTGATAGAGCTTTGGTAGCTGAATCGGATATGTGGATATCTGAGAAATTGCGGACAACAGTAGAAGGTTGTTGATTCGAAATGGGCTTTGGATTTTGTTGAGAGATAGGTTGGTCCAGTTTACGTTTCTGGGTTTGGGTTTTGTTGTCAGAAATGTGTTGGGCTTTTTGGTGAGAAAGACGATCGAAAGTGTCCCATAATAATGGATGGATATTAAAAGAGTGAATGTCATTGTAAATTTTAAGAAGTTGGGAATTTGTTGTATCTAAGTTGCGTCGGGTGGAATGAATTGAATTTCAAAGAAGCGAAAAACCAGTTGCTCTAAGAATTTTGGAAATTGATGAAGATTTAGTATGATGTTTAACTTGAAGAGATTTTGGAAATGCTTGATGGTCACGACACGATTTAAGAAAAGCAAGGTCACAGAGAAGACGGTATTTGCGTGTTAGAAGATTAGAAAAGGATTTAGTAAGAATGAAAAATTCCTCCCCGTAGGGGCGAATAAAATGTTCGAATAAATTTCTGCGGTCAGATGAATGAAAATTACTTAGTTCTCTAATAAATTCTCAACGCGGTTCTTCCCGAGAACTAAGTAATTTTCATTCATCTGACCGCGGAAATTTATCCGAACATATATATATATATATATATATATATATATATATATATATATATATATATATATATATATATATATATATATATATATATATATATATATATATATATATATCCAGCAGGCTGGATTCAGAAAACATTTTAGTACCATAGACCTCTTGCACACCGTAAGAACAAATACTTTGTAAGAAAAAACTCGATACTTTGTCTCCTTTCTCCTTAATATATATATTAGCTAACCGATGGAACTTCTTACCGCCTTAGAATTAAATAAAGTGTTAAAGTACAATAACTGAAAATTATCAGAAAATCAAAAATAATACCCTATAAAACTAATACTATCAGAAAAAAGTTAAACAATATTTTTGTTTGTTTTTTTTTGGTCCGTAAATATACAAGGATTTACTAAACATGAAAAATCTAAGTTAATCGTATACTTCCAACGGTTGGCCTTGCGATTTGTTTACCGCCATTGCAAGAGCCAAACGCACGAGAAAATTGTAAACGCTTAAAATCAAATGGTAAGTCCATTGGAATCATTGGTTTATGCCGGATAAAGACATCCTTTCCTTTGTATTTTTCCTTGACGATCATGTAATGAGAGGTCCCAAATATAAGATGCTACAAGATATCATTCAAGGAAAAATAGCAGGCAAACGCAGTCCAGGACGAAGAAGAACCTCATGGTTGAAGAACTTGCGAGATTGGTATGGTGTTGATACAAGTATGCTATTTAGGGTGGCAGTGAATAAAATTAAGATAGCTATGATGGTAATCAACGTTCTGAAAGGACATGGTACATGAAGAAAAAGATCATTCCCTTAATCGCATTATTCATTTGCATTTTCATAGTCAGTTTCGATTCATTGCACAGTCGAGGTTATACATACATTACATAAATTATTAGGTGGGAGTCCAGGCAATTGCAATTTCAAAAACTTTGTAGGATAGTTGATTACGTCATCCTTGTTTATAACTGTGTCACCTAATGTGAACAAAAACAACTTTCGTGAAACAAACTTCTGAATGGTCGCATTAATATTATCAATATCTCTATTTCTTGCCACCAATATTGCTCGTTTACTCAACCATTTATAATTATTGAATTGTTGCGTTTTGTCCGGAAAAACAAGCTGGATAAGCTGCTCTTTCTGGTCTGTGAAGTACCAAAAATGTATCTAATCTTTACCACTTCCAATGTCTTCACAACTGCTTTGAAAATATAATTGATCTTGTTGCAAAAACACTCGCATGTTAGTTATCAATTAGAGCGTCTTTACGTGGCGCAAAAAATTGGATAATTTTAGACATAAGTTTAGTTCGTCTGCAGCAATTGATCAATGAATAATTGAAAGATTCTGACGAAAATCGCCTGATAATGGAATCATGGCTCCACTAAAATGTATTGGTTGTCACGAACAGCTTTCGAAGTTCTGCCCATTGTCCATGACCTCTTGCAGGTCATTGTACATTCATCTCAAACGATTAATTTGCATACCTGTAAAATCTTCGCCATTGCGCTATTTTTGGCGATGTTGCAATCTGGTGTTTAACTGATCGTTATTGATATCATATGCAATCCCTTGCTGTTGATTTAATTGTGGACCATTCTTACGGATTATTTCGGCCAATGTTTAAGATATTCTACTAGAAAGGCATTGAGTTTATTGAGGAATACTTCTAATCAGACAGGTGCCAGAACAGTGAACTTATCCTAGAACGATATACCACTTGTGACTAGGCATAAATTCATAATAACCATAAAAGACACTTTAACGTCAGAATTCTCTAACTTTCCTTAAAGATTTATATCTTGAAAAGTCTTTAATAAAATGAAAATGAAACATAATATTATTCAACAGCTTTGTCCTACCTCTAGATGCTACTCTGCAATTTTAAACGTGCTGTCAGCGTAAAGGCTCAACATTGACCTGGCTTCGGTTGCTTCGGACCACAGCATCCTTGCTTCATTTGTGAATGATACAGCCGAGCACGAGATAAACACTGGACCCAAAACGAATGGCCTACAAGAGAAAACTTTGCGCCAGGAAGTACAAACATAAAACACAATGTCTTAGTTGATCGTGAAAGAATTTTATTGCCCCCTCTGCATATAAAATTAGGTTTGATGAAACAGTTTGTTAAAGCTATTGACAAAAACGGAGAATGTTTTAAATATATTTGTTCAAAATTTCCCAAGTTGTCCGATGCAAATTAAAAGAAGGAGTTTTTGTTGGTCCCGACATTAGATTTTTATGCAGAGACGAAAACTTTCAAAATTCTATGACACTTATCGATAAGAAAGCGTGGACTTCATTTATCATTTTCAAGTTATCGAAAAGTTCTTGGGAAATAAGAAAGTTTCAGACTATGAGAACATTGTCACATAAATGCTACAAAATTTTCGTATTCTAGGATGCAATATGAGTTTAAAAGTACATTTTTTATTCGCTCATCTTGACCAATTTTCAGGAAATCTTGGAGCTGTTAGCGAAGAGCAAGGGGAATGTTTCCACCAAGATATTAAGCAGATGGAAAGACGTTATCAGGATAAATGGAGCGTATCCATGATGGCTGACTACGCAGTTTTTTGACAAAAAGGAAAATATTTTTTTTCATACACAATATGCAGTTGTTTTTATTTTGAGCATTACTCTTATTTTTAAAATGTATTAATAAATTTTTAAGTAGTAAGTATTTATAAGCACATCTAGTGTTTTTTTAATTTTTTAATTTGCTAAAATATCTTACGTGATAGAAAAAATTGGTTTGCAGATTTGGAATCAGCTCACCAAAATTATATAAAATCAGTTGTCAAATTTAAATCATCTTTCAAAAAGTTTTTTTTTGTAGACTTGTGGTAAAGTTCTGTTTTTCCCCGGTTTTCCCAAAACTACCTTAATAAGTTTGCTAGGCGTACAATTAAGTTTGACGGCAGTTCTGTTAGTTATATGGTCTGGTACTGAAACCTTTTTGGCATTTCATTTTGATCAGCTGTTTGATCTTGTTTGGGGAGGTGTGTGTTAGTCTTAGTGCCCCTTTTCCTTCTTAGTATTCGGCTTCTTCTTTCCAATGCCTCCCTAAATTCTAAGTCCTTATTGGTTGGTAGTTACTCATTCAGTTCTCTTAGGCTGTCATAGAATTGGTTTTTTGTCCTTTCGCAGTACTTTTAAAGGCTTCAAAAACGCCAATTTGTAGGGATTCACCTGCTAGATATAATTGTCCCAGTTGTCGTTCCTGACTTTTTATTTAAGCTATTTAGCTCGTTAGCAATTCTGCTCTTGGTTTCTCGTCCGGTTGGCTATTCTCCTGTGCAAGTTTTTTCTTAGATCAATTCTTTTATATTATTGCTGATGTCCCTGAACCTTCCTTTGGTGGTGGTGTTGTTTCCTCCTTGCTGTTGGCTTCTATGGCGTTTTGTATGTTTTTTTTTCTGATTTTAAGGCATCATCCTCTAGTTTCTGTTTGGGATTTATTGTAGCAAGTACTGCTCCTGTTGATTCGCTCATTACTCTCTGGTAGTTTGGCCATCTTGTCCGTTTTTTCTTATGGGGTTACAGGTAGTTTGTTACTACAAGTACAATTGGGTTATGAGTTAAGTCCCCTTCATTCGCAGATTGTACTTCGTGTTGTTGACCCACGTTGTATGGAATTGCTATGTCTTGGTAGGTGGGAATCTGTCACCTCCATGTAAATATATTGGTTCCATTGGTCCAGTTACTATTGTATTGTGTCTGTCCTCGAGATAGCTACATAACAACCATTACGGGACTTCTTATTTAGAACTACTCTCCTAAAAGTAACATTTTCTCTATACAGTCCTGAAATCATACCTTACTAATCGATACTTTTAGGACCGATACAATAAAGCTGTATTTATATTATCTTTAATTGTGCCCTAAGTTCAAATTATCGGGGCACCTTATTAACATGCTTTATCTTCCAACTAAGAATTCCATGTTTTTATAAAAATAAAAGGCTTTTTTCAATTAAAATTTTTATTGTAACAAATTATTTTTATAATCCGATAAAAAGAATGTGTTAAGTTTATCCATTTAAAAATATCAAAGGTTATGTTTGACTAAATAAATTTAAAATAAGGCTCAAAAGGTTAATTTTTCTCAGTAATTTATTTAGGAATATTTAAGCTTAATTTTGAATCGAATTGGTAAGAGGGAACAACTTTTTTGAAGTAATTCTGAATTTATTAATATCTTTAAGGTAAATCAAATTGTATGGTAATCTTCTTTCAATGACTCCTTTATGTAAGTTTCCAGATGTTTCTTGATGTACTCAATTCTGTCATAACATAAAATCTTGATAAGTGATTTATTTAGAAAAGATGAGCAGTTTTTTGCAAAATAGAGTATAAGAGAATTGAATATAATAAAATTACTTTGTTGAGATCTAAAGACATTTTACTGCTTTTTAGGTAATGCTGTATCGAGCTAGTAAAAATAAACGTAATTGGGGTTGATTATGCATTAAATATTTCTTTGGTTGGTAAGTCAGTCACTCCCACACAAGAATTAAGGAGGCAAATATAACAAAATCTAACTGGCTATTTATAATTTTTAAGTTTATTTAAAATACAAATTTTATTGAAATGAAATACGTTGAAGCCCTTTTGATTAGGCTTTACGTATACAGGACAGTTATTTTTTAGGAATCTAAAACAAAATTTAAACAGGCTGATTCAAAACTAAACTTTATTTTTCTATATGTCGTCTATTTGAGATGCTTTCCAAAATTCCAAAGCATATATACAGTGTGTATCAACCAAATTGAATAATTTCGATAACAAATAAAGGGCCCATACATTTTTTTCACCAATAGGAGTGTGGAATGACATCTTTTACGGTTGGTGCTCCTAGGTGATTGTGGCTGGTTGCATTGATCACATACCAAGGGGCGTCAGCTATCATACGCAATATTTTTGATTGGATTTGAAGCCCCAGAGTTCTTCGCCGTAAGCCCATATTGGTTTTAGTATGACTTTGTAAAGCAGTATTTTGTTCTTCAATGACAGTGCTGTGACTTTCTGCCAAGTGACCAATTCATTTGTTTCAATTTTATATTAAGCTAAATTTTTTTAATGCGTTTATGTGTTGCTTCCGGGTGAGCTTTCGGACCAAATGCAACCCAAGGTATTTGATCTCTAGCAGGAATAGATGCGTTTTTTAGACTAACTTGTGGATAGGTGCGTCTGCTTGTTGTTAATGTCATTTGCGCTGATTTTTCGTTGTTGACTTTAATTTTCCATTTTGTCAAAAAATTCTCTAATGTAAACGGGTAATTTTGCAGCTTTTCACATGGTTTGTCTGCAGTAATAATAGGTATGTAATCAGTAAAGATTAGGTACAGGAAGGGACCGAGAACACTTCCCTGAGGAACTCTGGATTAGATCGAGGGATAGGTTGAGAAATTATTATTGATTTTTACTTGGAACGAACATTAGTTAATATAGGACTTCAGGATAAGGTACATATCAGTTATATACAGTTTATCAAAAGCCTGCTGAATATCGAGAAATACTGAGGCATACGTAGTCTTTTATTTCAAACGCCTCTTTATTTTTTTTACTATTCTATGACACTGTTTGGTTGTTGTATATTTTTAACGGAAACCAAACTGATGTTCGAGTATTATGTTCTCGAGTGGTAGAGTTTTGTTTATTTTATTTATTAGGAATCTTTCAAATATCTTGGACATCAAGGGTAACAAGCTTATCAGACGATAGGAAGAAAGTTCTGTAGGCAATTTACCTAAGCCACCAATCAGTATAATATGAGCATATTTCCACTGGATTAAAAAATGGCTTAACTGCAGCATTTTATTGTAGATAATAGTAAGCATGAGAACTGCTTTTTTGGGTAGATGTTTTAGAATTCTCCTATCGATTAAATCGTATCCTGGGGCTTTGTGAGAATTGGTACTCATTATTATGCTGCGAACCTCGAATGGTGAGAATGCTTTTATTCGAGGTCATAGTTGGCAAGGTGTATCTAGATATTCGCTAACCACATCATCATTTATTTTTTGACCCAAATATGGAGTAAATATATTTTCTAAACATTCTGAAAATACATTAGCTTTTTCATTGTTAGTTAATGGCCAACTTTTATCAGGTTTTCTTATTAGAGGCATTGGTAGTGTCTCTCGGATTGCTATTCTCTCTTCTCATTATGTGTCCATACCATCTAATTCTTTGTGGTTTTATTGCTCTAACTATGTTCTCTTGACCCATCCATTCTTTTATTTCGTGATTCATCCATCCTCTTCGTTTTCCCGCTTTGGTCACAGTATTTTTCTGATAATCTTCCTCTCAAAAGCTTTAATTTGCTCTTCTTCTCTTACTGTTAGTATAAATGTTTCTGCAGCCTATACTGCTATTGGTCTTATGATCGTTTTGTAGATTTTAATCAACACTTAATCACGGGATAGATTAGGTATCTCTCATCAATAGATAGATACCTAATAAGGATATATTAAATGGTCTCAGAATTTTAAATAATGCATTTTTGTTAAATATTATCTGAATGAGATTGATTTTTTTTGCAGTGTACACTTAGACCATATAAGTGTCCGCTGGTTTTAGCTCTTAAGTATTCTTGAAATGCCAGTGCTATGACTTGTTGACTGCGATTTTCCGACACTCGAATAGAATTTAACTTATATATAAATAATAAACAAATCACTTAAACTACCGGAATTTAAATAGATATGAATCAACCTCGTATATATTGCTTATTTAAAAACTCGATTAAAGTCTTTTTTATTAGGAATTGTGTGTTTTTATTTTTTAACATAAAGTTCTTTATATTTGGCCCTACTTTTAAAGAAGTCTTATCTTTTTATTTTGTTCTGCGTAACATTCTACAGAAAACGAAAACAAAATTATTCGTCTGAGTGAAACACAGTGAAACCGTAGATTCTTAAAAAGGAGAAAGACAAAACAGTCATATTTTCATATATGTAGTATATTACTCCTTTGTATTCTTTAGTAGTTCGGTTCTGAAACCAAGTTTGTAGTTCAAATAATATGTCTTGCATTTTGTTTGTTTCCCGTGATAACAACATGACATATAAAAGATCATGATAGTCCTTATGGTTTCTTTTCAGTTGCTGATAAAACGGACAGAAATGGAATACTTATTATATGTGGTCACCGTCTTGCAAGTGACAACAGTAATTCAGTTGCTTTTCGCTTCGTAATAAAGTGGAAATAATTGGTGAATTACAAGTTAGACAATTCAAAAGAGTTTTAAAAAGCTAGTTAGACCAATTTAGACCACTATATAGACGTGGTTGACAGTTGAAATGTGTAGTATGAGATAATACAAAAAGACTATCATCTAGGGATTCATCAATTTTTTAGTGGAAATATGTTTAAATAAACAATCAAAACGTCAAAATCATTATTTGGCTCATAACTTAAAAACATAAAAATAAAATAAAATAAAATATTTAATAAAAATTTAATAAACAATGAAAATGAGCCCAACCGTTGCAGTGTTGGCATTTTACCCATTCCTTACCATGCCGTTCATTGGAGTGGCTGGAAACAATATAAGTACTGAGCATCATCATCATTTGACGAGTCTTCTTCTTATTCCTTTTTACCTTATTGGCGTCCTTTTTTCTTACTTTAGCTGTCTCTTCTTAAAGTGCGATCTTCTCTGGTATTTCTGTTAATATAGTTGTTTTCCTCCTTCTTCTATTTATGGTATTGTTCTTAGTAGTCGTAGGAGCTTTTGGAAAAAAGCGAATACTTTTCAATAGCTCCTTAAAAGTATTTAACTTGTCGGTTTCTCTAGATGTTGTTGCAACCATTTTGGACGCTGTTCAGTTCTCGCCAGTTCTATCGGATATATATTGAAGTGGTTCCTTATAGGTAGATGGCAATGATGGCACAGGTTCTCTTAGGGCAAATTGAATGAGGGTAGAATCATATGTTTTGTTAATGAGTAAAGATCTTTAAATATATCCCTATTAAACGGAAATATCGCAGTCACTTTAAAACCACTTAGTATATTGGTTGGAGAAGCAGCTTCGGATAGTGCTCTACCGACAAATCTAGGTAAGTCATAAATGGTCATAGTTTGACCAAGATTATTCTTCATCCAAGCATCCATACAATTATTATAGATAAGATTTTAGTGGTCCTCAGATACTGCGGTCTAAGGGTTGTAATTTGATCGATGTGTGGGAAAGAAAAGATAGAAGAGCGATTAACTTCTCCGATTGAACTAACTGGAGCTCTAGTCATAAAGTATGGTTTGAACCGCTTCCTTATGAATAGAAACATTGGCGCAACCGTATTCCCCTATGGCGTTGATAGCCAGGCAAAGAGTTACTACCGGACCTCTTTCTGCAGATGTAACGGCTCCTACTTGTTTTGTTTCTTTGTTGATACAATTTTGGTCATCTCTTGCACCGCAATTGACCGCAGCTTTCACGTCCGCTCCCGTACGCTCCGCACTATCACTAGTTGCAGCTTCTTTTGTAACTTTGTCTGCCTCTTCATTTTCTTGAATTCCAATATGGAATGGTATCCAGAAGAATAAAGTGTATTCTGTCACAATAATTATTACAACACGGTCTTACTTACAAGTTCAACAATTTTCGAAGTGAAAACCAAAACAAAAAACGTATTAAAAACCTTTAATATACCTTTTAGGCCTATTAGGCCTTATTACAAATAAAACAGGCCTTAATAATTATTTGGAAGTTATTTTCTTGTGGCATCCTAATAGAATTCTTTAATTTACCATTTTTACTGGGAATAGACTTTAACAAATTATTGACAAAAAGTGTATTCATGGGAATTATGAACCACGCTATTACATGATAATAAAACAAACACTGTTTTTATTTTTTATTGTATTTCATCGTCGTTTTAAATCGATTAGCTAAATATTAGTTTCATGAGAAGTCTGGATTCAAACTGTTAAAAACGTAAAGTTGAAAAGGTTATACTAAGCCTTTTTATTAACTATCAGTAAAAGGGAAGTATCTAGTAAAATATGTTAAGGTGGCACCAGTTATACTCGTCACCACAAACATTGTTTGTGAGAATGTATGCCGCAGTTGCAGACGAATTTAATGTCAGACATAAACAATTCTAGACTATGGACTAGAAACCCCGATAAAAATCTACATTTTATATACTTTTTGATCAACTTCAGTCATTTTTATTTTGTCAAACAGTGTTTTGTGCTTTCGACTGCGTCTATGAAATTTTCATTATCAAGAAAGCATATAAATAAGCCCGTCTGTAGATCTCAGCAATCTCGGACGAGAGTCAGTATATCACGTGTCCAATTATCTAGCAAAATGACTAAAATTACCTACTAATAAAATTTAAAAGTATAAGGCAGATTTAACCGAATTGAGTAAAGTTAGGTGGAGTGTAAATAGCAAGGTAGATTAAAGTAGGCAAAATACAGAAGAACTAAAAGGTACAGGGTTCATTATTTTCAGCGAAATAAAAATAGTTTCTCAGGTCTTGAACCATTTGGTGATAAATCTTGCAAACTCAAATTTTAGGGCAGCTTTAAGAACATATTGATTATTATATTTCAGCGTATGACCATGTTAAAGATCAACGTGAAGCTGATAAAAGTCATTTCTACGATAAGTCAAATATAATTTGTACTGCAATACATGTTTTGACGTCATTCTGATACTAATAGATTTTAATGCCAAGATTGACAAGAAAGATTTCATTAGAATTTTAGCAGAGGCTTCTATTATTTCTTCTTGTATCTGGTTAATGTACTGTTCAATCTGGCACTGGAAAAAGTAATACGTATGTCACAAATCACAACCACTGGTTCAATATATAATAAATCAGTGCAAATCCTAGTCTATGCTGACGATATCAATATTATTGGGAGAACGGAAAACGCTGTACGAGAGTCGTATATACCATTAAAAGAATCAGCTACAAAAATGGGTTTAATAATAAACAACAACTAAACGAAGTATATAAAAAATAAGCACGCAACCACAAATTCTACGGCCACTTGTTACAGAAAACGACGTCATCGAAGCAGTGAACGAATTTGTATACTTGGGAGCGCTCCTTAACACTGAAAATAATACTATTGTAGAGATAAACCGCAGAATTTGTACGGCCAACAGATGCTATTTTGACTCAATCTCCTCCTTAAATCCACAATTATATCGAGAAATACAAAAATAAAACTCTACAAAACAATAATATGCCCAGTCCTAACATATGGTTCAGAGACCTGGACTCTAACAAAAAATAATGAAAACATGTTAGAATGTTTCGAAAGAAATGTACTAAGGCGAATCTATGGAGCAATGAATGACAATGGAGTGTGAAGAAGACGATATAACTTCGAACTTTATAGAATATACCAGGAACCTGATGCCATAAAACATATTAAGGTAGGACGTCTGAGGTGGATAGGGCATATTAAGCGGATGGAATAAAATGACCTAGCTAGAAAAATGCTTCTTGATATACCCATTGGTCAAAGAAGAAGAGAAAGAGCCAGAACAACATTCCTCGATAACATCGATGAAGACATGAGAAATACGGAAATACGTGCTTGGCGGAGAAAGGCGATGGATAGGGACGACTGGAGAGAAATCTTAAGGAGGCTAGAACCCACGCAGGGTTTTAAAGCCAGAATGATGATGATCTGGTTGGTGTCAGAATTTTTTTTTGACTTTTATTTATTTCGGTCTTTATTAATAACCATTTGGAATCCATTTCAGTATGTTGCAGAATCTCTGCATTAATTTTGTTGTTCATTTATTAATCGATTATTGATTTCATCTGTAAGGCGTTGTCTTGTGTGGGTTCTTTGTGGGTTAGTCATACTGCGTAGAGCTACAAACACAGCAATAATGGGAACAAGGATACAAGAAGTGTCTCGAACAGATTTCTACAAACGGAAGAGTAAGCTTTTTAAAAAAGGGTGTTGACAACATTCAAAACTTAAACCAACATGATCCATAGGTTTGTAAACTTAAGAAGACTTGAGCATGTAGAAAGAATCAGAGGAAAAATTTTTACAGATGGAAGGACCAATGAGGTGAGGTAGACCCAGGAAGCAAATATTGCAGGATGTAGAGGAGGATTTGAGAGCAATAGACAGTGGAGAGATGCAGTGAAAAAGAGAGGAGACCTCAATGTGTTTTAGAGCTGAGGATGTATGGATTTATGTCTGTATATCTCCAGTATATCTAGTTTGGTCTAAGTTTAAATATTTTGCCACGAATAATCCAAACAAACTTTTAAAACCCTTAAGCTTTAGTACCCCCAAATTACCTCACTATGTATTTTTATATTCTTTGAAGAATGTAAAAAACCAACTCCAAAATTTATAAATTTTAATTTATAAATATTTATAAATATT
This sequence comes from Diabrotica undecimpunctata, assembly GCF_040954645.1. NCBI lineage: Eukaryota > Metazoa > Arthropoda > Insecta > Coleoptera > Chrysomelidae > Diabrotica > Diabrotica undecimpunctata. The sequence continues at coordinate 60,593,699 of NC_092812.1, forward strand.
TCTAGATAACTATTATACATCTTTAAAAATAATTTTTTCTCAGATTTTATTGAGCTCACATGTACATTTTCTGTTTTTAACCTATAACATTTAACAAGAGGTATTTGATGTAGAAGATAAAGCACATATTTCAACCAAACTGTACTTAAACCTGTCCAGCTTTATTTCTTCTTGATGTTCTATCAAACGTACAAACTACAACTTTACACTAGGGATTTTACCTTTATTCCGAATTTTTCAAGTATCAGCAATTTTAACTAGAATTTGCGCTGAATTGAGTTTTACAATGGCGATCACGATTTTTAGAACGAATATTGATATTATATAGTATATGTTACCTGACGGATTGTGAAGTCTGCAAAATGTATACGTAAGATAACTAGAGTTTTATTCAAATATTACATTTTAACGCAAAATATTCTCTTAGGTAGAAATATGATGAGCAAAGGTTATTTTGAATTATATTTTTAATTTAATTAAACACACTATTTTGTTTTCCTGTGTTACTGTTTCCCGGATACAGTGTTTTCCGGGTTTATACCTTTTGTTAGGACGAAATAATGCCAATGCCAATAATTGAGAGTATGGTTTTGTTAGTACTATTTTTAGTTTTTAAATGAGACCCTTATATCATACTCTATCGAAAACTTGAGCAGCATCCAGAAAGACAGCTGAACAAACTTTCTTTGATTTTTCGTGTCATCACTGATGTATCGTGGTTTATTCCAAATGCAGACATTTACAATGCTCCTTAAAAGCAGTGATAAATATTTTAAACGACAGGAAAAAAAAACACCCCAAAACGTTAGCAGTAAATTTATTGGACAACTAAATGGATTAAACATTAAAATACCTTTTGACTTACCATGTAGAAAATAGGTCTCTAGACTTAGTTAGTTATTAGTGATAAACTCACTAGGAGTTAATATTCGTTGGACTAAAACTCTTGCTTACATAATATGTTCGTTCAACAAAAATGCTTAGTGTTACTTGCTTGTATGTAACAGATTGTAATTTAAAACAAATAAAAAAAAGAAGATAGATTATGTGCTACTTCATTGTTCCACCAAGGTACTGATGGTCTTTTTCAGAGCTTCGTTTTACCTATATTTTTTATTTAATTAGACGACCAGTTAGCAGTCCTTAATTTTCAGGGTTGATAAATTGGACAATTAGGAGATTAATTTTCATTTGATGATATGCCGATGAGAAAGTGATCACTGTCATATAACGATTTTGAAGTATTTCACGTGAGAAATAGTTGATAAGGATTAACTACATAGTAATCGACCTATGGCGAAAAATAAGCTGTTATAGGAGTTATATCTGATAGGTTCCTCTGTATCAAGTAATGGTAGATCAGAATAGTCGATGACATCTTTTATTAAACTAAGGTATTTGTCGGTTTTAAGGCTCATATCCCTTAAAATTATTTTTGGGTTTAGAATTTGATAAAGATGGTTATTTAGTTCTTGTATGTCTAGCTCGCTAGGATGTGGTAAATAAATGTTGCATATTATGAATATATTTTTGGCATGTAATACTAACTGCTACAGACTCGAGATTTGTACTTAATGCAATTTGTTTTAGCTTCTAGGTCTCTTCTTACAAAGATAGCTACTCCGCCACTGGTCTGTTATCCTATTTTGTTTTTTGGCAAACATTGATAAGTTTGAAGATTTATATTAGCTTTTTTAAAATGAGTTTTTTGAAGACATAAGATCTTAGGGCATAATTCATTTATTAAAAGTTTTAACTGTTCTAAATGGATATCAAACCCATTACAATATCACTGAAAAATAAAGGAATCAGACATGTTTGAATTATATTGGGGTTAAGTTTCTTTTTTAACCTGTTATTATTTTTTATTTTGAATTGTGGTATCAGCAAATAAAATTAAAGTTTTCAATTAACTCGGCAGTTTCATTTGAGAAATATTTTGACGTTATTTCAGGATGTTTGACATATAGTGTGTTTTTCAGTGAGTCACATATTCCATTATAGGTTAGAAAAAATGGTGGTAATTTATTTTCTATTTTGTATTTGGATATTACGTGCATTTGCTTAATATGTTAATATGTTTTGGGGCGTTTCTGGGTGAATTAACTTTGTTAGAGTATTCAGCTTCCTGTTGACCAATAATCTTGCATTTTAAACTGTTAAATCCTTCTATAGAAAGGTTTAATAAGTAAGTGATATTGTTATTAGAGATGATGAAACAATCAGAAAGACTACACACATATTTTCTAGGTGTGATAAATATTTGCCTTCTAAAACTTAAGATATGGCTGTATTCGCTTTCATGCATTTCTACTTTCAGAAAAGTTAGTTTTAGGCGGCGTTGATACCTTTATATGTAGTTCATGTTCAATTAACGTGTTTGGAACAGTAGGTCAAGAATTTGATATTAATAGTCTTTGATCTGGAGTGATAAGTCTTCTTATTTCTAATTCAGTTTGTTTTATATTAAGATACTTGTGGAAATAAAGCAGTTAATCAACTGTGTTTTAACAAAGATATAAAAATATCCTATTTTTGGCGATTCTGAAAGCGGAGGATACGTTACGTGGACCAACTACTTAAGCGACTTCTGTGATCTAGCCATTAACTTTGGTTCCTTCAATACTGGATCTTTTGTTGGATCTTTGATGGGTTGATAACATGGTGTTTTTCGAAGTCATGATTGATTAATATCAGAGACGCTAGAAGGCCGGCCCTGTCACCGAAATAAAAACTGGTGTGGATCCCGACCCAAAATTAGTTTTATGTCTATTCTTTCGGTAGTTTATAGGTTATATTATTATTAATATAGATATTATGGGGTGATTTTTGGTACTCACGTCGCGTTTGCTAGGTTGGCAAGGAGGTTGGAGTATAACTATGTGGTGGAAGTAACAAAATAATTTTAAATTTTGAATTTAGCATTTAACAACTAATTAATTTCAGAACAATTTACAACGTGATCACTGTCAGGACCGTACTTTAAATAAAATTGCTGTTCTTTGAATATTCTCCCTTACTATCAAGTAGACACCATCGTTGAGATATATCCTTCGTACGATAAAGGAAACTTACAAATTAATATGCCTTTATTTGTGATTAAAAATAAATAAATTTTATTTTATTTTTGTCATTTTGATGTAAAAAAAATATATTTTGCAGGTTGTTCGTGCTGCAAGTCCTGTTTTGCTTCGAGTGATAGCACTGGGCGCCTTCTTTATCTACAGTACTGTAAGTTTTCAATTATTACATTATTAAATATTAGGTTGAATGCTCGGGTAAATGAACTTTGATCAAATAAAAGGCATATATCGAGCACAGTTTAATTAAATCTTGCCCAAGTACTTTCGATCCCTAGATCATCTTCAGGGGCATCTGAACTTCGAGTTTTTATTGAAGTTAATCAATTTCTTTAGTTAAAAAAACGTTTCTTGGCTTATTTCAGATGCCCATGAAGATGATCTAGGGATCGAAAGTTCTTGGGCAAGATTAAATTAAACTGTGCTCGATATATGCTTTTTATTTGATCAAAGTTTATTACATTATTCTTTAAAATAAATTATAATACTTGTAAAGTAGGCTAGTCAAGTAATTCGTTTCAGAACAAACCCCTGTAAAATAGGAAGTATGGGCATGAAAATATGAATTTATGTGAAAAGTATTAGCTTAAAATAACGACGGCAATGTTTAAACAAAAACGCCGTTATTTTAAACTCATACTTTTGTCACAAATCCATATATTCATACCAAAACAAGGTATGAATATATTCATTCAGAAGATTCGTTCTGAAACGAATTACTTTACATTTTATTTTTTGTTTATTGGATTGAAGGCATTATATACAGTATTAATTTTTATAAATGACAATTTCTGTAAAAATTATTTATAAACTTAGATTCGCTTTTAATAAAATAAAAAAAAAATAATAATAAAAAGCAGCCAAGAAAATGAATTAACAAATTTTTCTTCTTCGGGTTTTTTCTCCAGTCAGATCATCGTTATTTCAACCTTATTAGCAACATTTCTAAAGAGTTAGAATGGGGTGCTACCTTAATTACCCTCTGCCCTTGCAGAATCGTTATAAGTACGGCATATTTTTCTCCTCACACTGCATTATCTAAATATTGTTTTGAATTTCTATTCTAGATCAAATTGCGTTCGTCTGATCTCTATTTTCCATTAACCCAATTCTTTATTATATATATATATATATATATATATATATATATATATATATATATATATATATATATATATAAGAATTACTGGATATTAGTGACTGTCAATATAAACAAACAACACAGTTTATTAGGGTTGCAGTCAGAAAATTGGCCGGGAGGATAATGAAACACTCTTATGACTTTTTGTCTAGCTTTCGGAATGGTTTTATTCCTTTTTCAAGACACTGTAATAAGAAAAAGTGTAAATATTTATAAAATATCACAAATCTTCAGTGCAACTTACTAGTCGTTGAGATTATTTATAGAAGCATAGACACTCAACATTAATAACACACACATAAAATATAAAATAGAGGACAAAATACATTTTAAAATTCTTTAAAATTCAGGTAAAAATAGTAAAAATTTTGTTGTCATCTTTTACTGGTGTGTTTTAACTCTGGCACATAGAGAACAAAAAGAAAAAATCCTATGATTAAAAAGTAATTAGGTGTACTTAATATCATATTTCTTTTTAAGAAATACTAGAGGCCCATCTTAGGTGATTTTAATTTTTAAACCTGTCTTAATGGTATGCAACATGTTATGCATATAACTGTAATTTGTGTGGGTACGGGTGCAGGTAGATATTAATTTTATTTTGGATGTTTTTCCAGTAAGTAACAATAAATGTTGCTCAGTTTATCTATGTCTGACTTTTTATTGATGCAAGATGTACTCGATTTTATGGAACACATTTCCAAGAAAACACGTTTTGAATGGTTCTTTTCCTTTGCCAAAATACAGGAACCCTCGAAATTAAATTCATGTTTCAACGTTAATGCATGTTCTGTCAATGAAATTCAAATGCATGTGCATTGACAGAACATGCATTAACGTTGAAACATGAATTTAATTTCGAGGATTCCTGTATTTTGGCAAAGGAAAAGAACCATTCAAAACGTGTTTTCTTGGAAATGTGTTCCATAAAATCGAGTACATCTTGCATCAATAAAAAGTCAGACATAGATAAACTGAGCAACATTTATTGTTACTTACTGGAAAAACATCCAAAATAAAATTAATATCTACCTGCACCCGTACCCACACAAATTACAATTATATGCATAACATGTTGCATACCATTAAGACAGGTTTAAAAATTAAAATCACCTAAGATGGGCCTCTAGTATTTCTTAAACAGAAATATGATATTAAGTACACCTAATTACTTTTTAATCATAGGATTTTTTCTTTTTGTTCTCTATGTGCCAGAGTTAAAACACACCAGTAAAAGATGACAACAAAATTTTTACTATTTTTACCTGAATTTTAAAGAATTTTAAAATGTATTTTGTCCACTATTTTATATTTTATGTGTGTGTTATTAATGTTGAGTGTCTATGCTTTTATAAATAATCTCAACGACTAGTAAGTTGCACTGAAGATTTGTGATATTTTATAAATATTTACACTTTTTCTTATTACAGTGTCTTGAAAAAGGAATAAAACCATTCCGAAAGCTAGACAAAAGTCATAAGAATGTTTCATTAACATCCCGGCCAATTTTCTGACTGCAACCCTAATAAACTGTGTTGTTTGTATATATATATATATATATATATATATATATATATATATATATTAAAGATCTATCGCTGTTAGACTTTAGGAATAAAAGGATTTAACATGTGTCATATACAAATTAAGTCAAATATGTTGGCATGACTCTGGACACAAAGGTGCGTTGGAAAGCGTAAGTGAAAAGGACTTGCCAAAATTCAAAATAACCAACAATAATATAGAACTGTACATTACAGCCCTCTAACTCAGAAAATACAACAAGCCAAACAAATTTTAGTTGTGCTTTTCATATAGTATAAAAGTATTAAAATATAAATAAAAAGAATCTTTCTGTAAGCCACTGTTTTAGAAACAATAGAACATTAAGTAGTTTTGCTCAAAGACAAAAATGCGAAACAATTGCTAACAGAAAAGGGAAAACACAATACTGCCTTTCTGTAACATCTTACACAGCATCCTCTCAATTTGCTTCTAATAAAAAACTTGTCAATTCTCTTTTATTTGGGGATGGCTTATTACAGTTGAAACGCGAACACTTTATTTTTTCGTGTCAGTTAGAAAATGGGAAAGTTTACCCTTTGTAAAGTTGTAAAAATTATGAACGGTTACAGCGTTTTATGAGTCAAGCAAATTGATAGAAATAAAATATTTGTTTTTTAGCATTGAAATTATGCATGTATATGGCCTTCTTTATTTTGATAAGGTTTGATATATGTACAGTGGGGGTTTAATATGGGACAGTGGTTTAGTTGGATTGACAGAAAAAATACACAAACACACACACAGTGATCAACCCCACCCCTAAGGAACATGTGTATAGCATTGTAAAGTGCGATCCACATGTCCGAAGATCAAACCGGTCACACTTCGCTATTGAAGTGGTACCTATCTGACCCCCAGTCTTTTTCTCCACCCCTTCTCAACGTGTGACTTATGTGAGGAGGCTTATGATATGAACGTTACTTCGGGTGTCCTGAATAATGGAACACCCTCTGTTTTTCTTGACTATGGTTAAGCCACCTAGCTGTATGGGTAGCACACATATAGGCTTTTCTCCTTATTTACTTTACTGATTTTATTGAGGTTACTCTACTGAACAGCGGAATTTGGGGCCTTAACGAAAAAAGTGTGTGTTTCGAACAGAGAACCACCAGCGTAAGTTGACGATTCTCTGTCCAAAATCACTCAGCCGCCAATTTGGCAAAATAAATTTTGTTCTCCTCGCCGGCTGGGCGATCGAGCGTTCAGGCCACCGAGTCCAAGTTTGTCTCACATGACCTCGATGCTCAGGTATCGCGAAAAGGTCTTCAATTGACCTGCCTAATTGCAGTGGTGGGGAATTCTTTTTTAAGAAGAATGTAGTTGTTAAATCAGCTGTATTTAATTTATTAATAATTTTGGCATTATAAATGCAGCGATAATGTTGGATTGGAAAGTATTTACTTGCCAGATATTCTCTGCGTTATGAGAGTGGATTTTCAGAGGCTAGAACTAGTGTGGCTTTATTTGGAGTGCTTTTCATCAACTTTAACATAATTTTCAAAACAAACTGGATTCTATTGAGTTTACGTAAATTAGTTATCCTATCTGACCCACCTGTTCACGGAATTAGAATTTGAACAACTACAGTCAGACGAACGACTACATCCATCCTACCACAACCATGTTTATAGCCGAGTTGTATTTTGTGTAGAATGGATGAGGTTTTGTACAACTTAACATCGTCTTTGTTATTATTTTTTTGTACAGACAAGAGTATAACCCAGATATATCCTTTGAGATCAAAGGATAGTTATTCTTACAAGTCAAGAGAAGAGCATTTCTCGAGTTTTTGGCCGCATGGACCGATTTTTATTCATATTGGTATACAAATCCTGCTAGTGACAACTATTCCTCGGCCATACTGAAACCACATAAATATAATTGGCCCGCCTAATTAACGAACTCTATATTCCATTGCGATGAATCTTGCCAACATACGAAAATTATGAACCTTGCAATAATTTTTACTGCAGAGAAATACATTTTTACATCATCAGAAGCATTAACAAAGAAAGGGGATACTGAATGGGATACAAAGAAATTAAAATACTCTGTTACGCACACGACGCAATATTGATAGCCCAAGATGAAGATAGTCTGCAAAAACTGGTCCGCAGATTTGACATAAGAGCAAAAGAATGTAATATGACAAGCTCATCTCAGCGCATTCTTCGTAAACTGTAACTGTGTGTCACAGTTTTTATCTATGACTACGAATGAAGGGTAAGTTTTTAGGAATACAAGCATCGGCGCTTCTATTGATTGCTCTATTCATAGTAAGTGCCATTTCATAACAGTTTTCAGAGTATACAACATTTTTAGTCCCGTTTAAAATATGCCCTGGAATAATTCCTAGTTGGCCTTCTCTAAAATTCATTTCCGTGTTGGATAGACAATGATAGAAGGTACAACTCTTAAGAAACCATATTTTGCCGTCCTTACTACTGCATCTTGTTGTCATTCATCTTATGTATATGATCTTTCCATTCTACTCTTCTATTTATTACCCAGTTTTTGATATTCTCCAACTTACATCTACGTCGTATATCTGTACTTCTAGCTCTGTTCCATAGTGTCTAACCACCAATTTTTCTACCAAGAATATTCATCTCTGCTGTTTCTAACATCCTTTTTGTCCTCTTCCGCGTATATTATTATTGGTCTGATGACTGTTTTGTAAATTCTGCCTTTTATTTCTTTCCCGATATTTTTTTTTCCGTTTATCTGTTCTCCTTTGCATTATTTCTTGAAAAGTTAAATTGTTTGCTTTCTTTAATTTTTTATCCTTTATACCAATATATAGTTTTTGTATTTTAGTTACGTATGGCTGGTACTCCAAAATTACAGAAGTAAATAGAAACGTCCTGTTAATTTTTTTGGGCAGTTTATTCTCAAGTTATTTATTTTATCACAATGTAAAGTCCCATTAAGTAAAAATTAAATATTCATCAAGAGAAATATTAATTACACGATTTTTTATGTTTTTTTAACAAAAATTTAATTATTATTATACCAATGTTCTTTGTTTTTTAACCTTATCATTATTAATACAAACCACGCTGTAATGATTAATGAATTTTATCTCTGGGTTTTAATTTAATAATTTTACATCCGTAAATAGCAGATAAATCAGCATTTACCACGCATATTTGCTTCAGTTTTATCCTCGTTTTAATCTTCCCGTTTAAAATGAACTTTATTTCCTTAAATAGCTTTTAACCCATCATTTACCTTATCAACTTGACCTTTTCAATGTGGCACAGGCTTATGGTTGAATGGGGATGTTATCTTGCATAAAATCTTTGTATCCAGATTTTCCTCTCGATTTGTTACCTATGCAGAAACTTCCATTTATTCGCAAGAGATAAGCTTCCATTTAATATTTTTAATATTTGCCAACATAGGTACACATGAAGTAAATATATAAAAATTAACTGAAATAAAATAAAAAATTTAAGGTAATTAATTACGAACATTTATTACACTTTTCGTATATTTTACATGCTTACTATTACAAACTATTAATAAACTCATATGTCTTTTTTAATACTATGGTTCTGACATAGTAACGTTATAAACGTCACATCTTTATTATTTTATATTTAAATAATTATTTTATTTTAATTTCTTTATTAATGTATTAATTCCTTACCCTTCAGTTTGGCGCCCTCTTTCTCTTTCTGTCCCGATGAATAAATATTCGCCCTCTCTCTTTCTTTTCTTTCTCTCTTTCTTTCCGGTAGAATAAATATTCGCCCTCTCTCTTTCTGTTCGGTAGACTAAATATTCTGTTCTATGTTGACAGAAGAGCGAATTCCATCATAGGCATACGTCCTACGGCATCTGTGCTAAACTTCATTGTCATTGTAGTCTCTCCCTACTTTCTGTCAATCAACTTTTCCAAACGTGGTGGGATATTGTTTTTTATCTGTAATTAAAATGAGTGAGTACTTTCATTGTAATCTATATTCTATATTTCTGACATAGTTTTTAGAACCTATTAATTAATCAAAAATACTATTTAGATTTAAGTATCTATGTATTTACGTTGATTGGCATATATTTTGTAATATATATACAGGTATATTTCTTATAAAACAGTCAAATAAATTATAAAATAAACCATATTATTTCCCTAAACAAATATAATAGAGCCAACATATTACGCTTCCAGTTATCTGAATAAGTTTACAACTTTACCATTATATTAAGTCAAGCGAACTAACTTCCACCCTGTATTTTCTTAGAAAATTATTATTTTAAGGAACCTGCCGTTGAGATTTAAAAGCTTTGAATATGCGTATAGTTCAGTGTGGGGATAAGTTGGTGTTCTGAAATGTTTCCTTTGTCTTTAAGACACGAATACTTTGACAAGAGTTAAGGCCTAGTCAGAAATTCCAGATTCACTGTTACATTCAAGCAACTCAAATATTACTTACCTAAAACATCTACTCTTTAAGAGAATTTACACATTTTACAGAGAATTCGTGTATCACTAAGACTCCAGCTACTAATTTGTTACCAAAAATGCGCTCATTTTTCTTCTTGAGTCGGGTTTCTCATATAGAACATGTACTAAAATTATTTTACAAACAAAATATAATCTTCATATAATTCAGACTTAAGCTCCTACCTGTTCACATAGCGATAAAGAAGAGGTCATATTTTTCGAAGATATTGAAAATAAAATGAATAATTCAAAAGCTTACCATGCATTAATAATTGGAGATTTTAACGCGAGTAAAAAGAGTTAAAGAAAACAGAAAAGAATTGCAGATGAGTCATCACGGACTGGCACAGGGAATAAAAGAGGCACACGACTGCTGCAGTTCGCAATGAAACATAGCTTTAACATGAGCAAGTCCAGACGGTCTTACTAGAAATATAATAGATATATAATATCTAATTTAAAAGAAATAGTCCAGGACCTGAGTATATTAAATAAATTTTTAGTACATAGTGACTATCGAGCTGCGAGTGATATTTAGAAAATGAAAGACTTCCAACGTCATGGACCCCACAGATCTTAAAAACTACCTTAAGATTAGTCTTCTCTCCCAGGTGTACAATTTACAAGTTATTCATAAAGATACTAATAAGACGAGTACCAAAAGAGCAGGCATATTTTAGGCTGCTAGAATATTTTTTCTAACTACCTTTGTCTACTGCAATCTGTTATCAATATAACAATATGAAATATGTTTCAAAAAGATAGAAAAAATTACACAATGGAAACTACACTCGGTGTTGAGCAACCTTTACCTATATTAAGTGTAAATTACCAAATTTCTGACTTTTATAAAAATGAGTTACTTCTACATAGTTTCTAGAGCTGTATAGAGATCTAAAGGATCCAATCGTTTTAGTCTTTCAAGCAGTGGTAGAGTTAAGAGGTCGTTGGCTAGTGGATTTTGATAAGATGATAGTCTTTTGAAGTAATTTGTACAATGAATGACGGTTCCTTCTTTAACAGTTTTAACATTCAGATCATGATGAATAACATAGTGTGGCACACACCATGGGGCAATGCAGATATAACGGAAGACGTTGAATTAGAATCTTTGTAGTGTTTGCTTATTTGTATTACTGGTAGTTTCCTAGATTTGACTCCCGTACATTTAATACCAGACATAATTTTGCCTTATAAAAAAGAAGTTTGTTTTGGATACTTCAACCTGACTTCCAATTCATAAACTTGTACAGTTTTTTGTAAAGCATGCCTAGTTGTAGTCATTTGGCCCATGAAGTACCTGACGAAGTTTCTTCATCAGAAAGACCTGCTTGGCGTCTTATTTGAAGTCCTAATAATATTGGCAATTATGTTATTGATGCACGACTTATCAGGTGGGGTCTGATGTGATCTGTATTAATTTCTCGTAGATATTTACGGCATTCTTATTTAGTATTAGTATTGCTATAATAAATTACTTGTCTATTTATTTCTGCAATATTCTTCAATGAAACAAAAGACTGTAAGTAACCATCGGTAACTTATTCTAGTCCACAATATCCACTGCTCAGTTTGTCGTATTGGAGAAGGTTATAACCTATGGCTTAAAGTTTTCACCCGTTTCTTCATCAATTGTGCCATTGTAATGAAAAGTAGATAATATCAGAATATTTTTGTTTTTATTTAGGAACGTATGATAGTAAAAGACAATATTTACCATAACCAAAACTGCTAAAAGAGGTAGAATTTCTGGTTTATTCTTTCTCAAGGTTCCTACTGGGTTATTCTGCAATTATGTAGCAAGTCAGTAGCCAGTGGAATAGACTTAAACCAGTTGTCGCAAGTAATTTTGCACCCAGTATGGGCAATTGGTTCTATCATACATTTAACCACACTGTTAGGACTATCATCTATCTCAAAGGGGCCTTCTGGCTGCTTTCCAGCATATATTTCCAACTTTGCTGTATAAAAAGTTCGTGAATCAATAAGTGCGAATATTTTATCCCATATTTTGCCAGCTTACTGAGTATATATTGACGAAAGCCACATTTTCCCCGAAAACCTTTAAGCATCTCGTCAATGCAGCACTAGATTCCAACTGTATAGCAAGCCTTAGACTTTTCCGAAAACTCACCAAAAACTTTTCTAATGGGTGCAAGGTTGTCATGCTTTCGTCGTTCTGCTCTGAACTGGATATCGTCAAAACGTAGTTCACGAAGGAGGATATAGAATCGCTTCTTTGACATAATTGTCCGAAAACATTCAGGAGCTGTTCCATTTGTAGCCCAAAGATCGTCCATATTTACATGAGAAGCTTTGAAATTACAACAAGCTAAATAGTGCTCTAATTTCATCACTATTGGTATATACTGCATTCCTTTCACGAGAAAACTGGTTGCGCATTTGTACTAAATACGTATTGGTATGATGCCCAATTTCGTTTATCATTTCGTTAGAGAAAAACAATTTACAGCATTCAATTGGCGTATTTTTCGCTATTTGTTTTACACATGGTAGACGATTTACTATGTTGCGCCTACGTGTGTGACTGGTTTTTTGCTGTAAATGAACAGCCCATTTTGGATCAAACTGGATCACCTTTACGACAAACAACAGCCACATCATTGTCATCAGAATCTGCTGAAAATTCGGAGTCTGTATTATGGCCTAAATTTTCACACTTGTCTATATTACTGTCTTTTTTGTCTTGTAAACTTGGTTTATTTTCATTCTCCTCTGCTTCAATTGCATCTAGCCACGCCAAAAGTTGTCTCTCTTGGGCTGGATCCATAAGAAAAATCACAGGTAGTACAATTATATCTGCGCGGTGACATTAAAACAGCACGACTAATCCATTGTTTCCACTGTTGTTCGCGTACTGAGTGCATCGCTCATCATATGACCGGACAAGAAATAAATATTTATTGGTGGGGTATTTATGCTTGCCGGCAATGTTTTTACACGTAAGTACCTCCTACACACTACCATTAGTGCCATTAGAGATTACACTGAGTCTGAATGCCGGTTGATTTCTGAATAATTTTGTAGCCTTAAAATAATTCCAACTTATCGCTGCGCTCTAAAAAATATTTGTCTTTTTTTATTTCAATGTCTTTGAAATTACTGGTCAAACTGTCCCCTATATTGTCCTAAATTGGATGGTATGGGATTAATAGACCACTTGCCATTAAAAAAATATTTTAAATTGAACAAGTAAAATATATAAATGCAGTATTTCAATGAATAACGAAAATTTATCATAATAGAACAGAGAGTTTTTAGTCATGTGTAACACTGTGTGATATGACACTTTTGTGCTGATACTTTACGGTGCGTCATGTGTACATACACCGCGACAATAAAGTGTCATGACACAGTAACAGTGTTTCCGGAACACTCGGGGTGTTAGAACACGAAAGTTGTGCCTTAAATTTTTCGAATCTCACGGAAACGACAGTGTCTTTCAACTGCGTTGACTATTTTGTATTTTATCTGGTTGCCACGTTTTATATATTTTTACAGTGTCTACAGATAATTTTTAATCTTAAAAAATAAATTTGAATATATTTCTGTTTATGCAGATAAAATAATTAATAAAGAAAAAAACTGTATTATAAAAAAAAACAAATAAATAAAATTTCAAATCTAGGTCCAAACAACAAAACAAATAACAAAAAATTTGAAATTAAAATTGTTATTGTTTTAATTATGTTTAAATATTGTTTAAATTTGTTATAGTTTAAATAATTATAGTTAACTTAAAAATCAGTGAAGAGATATTAAACGCTAAAGAAAGAATAAAGATACCTACATAAAAAAATCTAAATCTAGGTTAACGCAACAAAACAAAAATTTTAAAGTAAAAAAATATACACCTACTTATTCGTTATTGTTTAAGTCATAACTTAAAAAATCACTTGAGAGATTCTATCCGTCTTTAATCTCTCTCGCTTTTCATTGACTATCTGTCCGGCTTTAGAAAATATCCTTTCACACGGGACAGGTGTAGCAATAATACAAAGCCCAGTCTTTATAATTTGGTATAATTTTGGGTAAATGTGCTTCCTTTGGTGCCACCACAATAGAGGATCCTGGGATATACCGGAGCTATCTTTTCTCGGTAAAATGGGCTCTTTTAAATATTTGTCTACCTCAACAATGGCTGACGCTGTTAGGTTGCTTGGTTGTTGGTGCTGTTCAACTTCCTTGTCAAAATCTTTCCATAAATTTTGAAGTAGATCTTCCTTATACGGTATATTTTGAATTCATTGTTCAATATTTTCCTCTCTGTTTTCTTTTTGTGTGGGTAATTTTGTGTTGGCTACAAATTCTCTACTGATTTGCAATATTGTCTTTCGTCTATGAAAATTTTTTAAATCTGGGGTCCAAGATTATTGCTTGAGCTATTAAAGTATGTTCCTCTATATCTGAAAATTTTTGTTTTAGTTCAAATTGCAGCTTTTTTACCATATTTTGAAACTGAGGCATCATTGTATTTATGTCAAATGAATTCATGTGTTTCGTAATTTGTTTGTAATAAAATATTATTGACGAAGCACTAACTTTTTGCTCGGAACTTATGGCGGAACTTTAATGGACTGTTCGGCAATAGTCCAGTCTTTGTTTTGCAGAGGCCCAACAGATTCTGTAGCTGAACTATTTAAAACTGCCAATGTTGATATGATTGCATTTTTTATCTGTAAAATTCTCTTAATCATATTAAATCTGGAATTCCATCGCGTAACTACATCATTTTTTGACTTTAGTGATAGTATATCCATTAGCTCTGCTGTCGCTTTCAATTGAGCTAATGCATTGCTACTTCGTCGGAAATAGCTTACAATATTTTTTATTTTTTCTACTACTTTTCTAATTTCCTTTAAACCTGATTGAGTAACAAGGTTTAGGGAATGAGCAAAGCAACCCCAAGATTGCCAACCACCAATGCGCATTTGTTGTCTAATTTAAACTCGGCTATCAGACGCTGAATTTTGGTTTGAATGTTTTCAGCAATATGTCGCCCCGCATAAGATACACATCCTAACAGATCTGAGGATAAAAATGTTTTTTTATCCTCTTCTACTACGTAATGAGCGGTAACACTATAAAAACTCTCATTTGAACGTGACGTCCAAACGTCAGTCGTGAGACACACTGCGTAAGCTCTTTCCACCCGTGCTTTAACAAGATCAACTCTTTAATTGTAGAAAGCTGGACTCATTGAGTTTGAGATAGTTTTTCTGGTAGGATCCTTATAATTTGGATTTAATAAAAATAATAGTCGCTTAAACTCCTTATCCTCGACAATACTAAATGGATGGTATGTTTGCTAGTATGTTTGTAATCATAACAATTAATTGTTGGTCTATTTTTTTTTGTTTGCTGATAGCTAGAGGTTCTTGGAAAAAACCGGTTATAGTTTGAGGTTTTTTTAATATACTTGACGAGGTAGAAGTTGATGAATGAGGTTACACTATCGATGATGTAGATTCAACAAGTTCTAATATTGTAGGTTGTTTTGAAGTGGAAGGTTAGTCATTATTTAAAACCTTATGTTCGATTTTTTGCCTTTTGATTTGCTGCATTGGATGTCTCTGATTCGTGTGTCTGATTAAAGAAGAAGTTGATTTATTTTTGACGGATAATATTTGCCCACAATACAAACATTTGACTTTATTTTCATTCTGTTCAGAAAAATGCATCCAAATTTCACTTTTTTTGGTGCCATATTGACGTGTTATCCAAAAATCTAAAAATATAACAAACATTACATACCTCACCAAAGTTGTTATCACTGAGAACTGTACCTTCAATCTAGATAGAAGCGGCAACTTATTTAAAATGTATCTAAGATTATTTTATTTATATGATGATTATTAAAAAAGGAGTAATGTAAAACGATCACAACACCAGACACAGTACACAGTTATAATGAACTTGAACTCATACTGAACTAATGAAATCTGTATTTATGTGATGTGAGTAAGTTAGTTGTAAACTTCCGACCGAGGAATTGTATCGCAAAGATATGTGGTGTGTTGCCAGTTCAGCACAGGCAGACTGAAGATGGTCTGAAGATGGATGAATCAGTTCATCATTCCTCAGTGTGAAATTCTCAAAACTTAAGTAATTCATTTATTTCTGTAACAGTGAGGTTCAAATCATTGTTCGAACGTTCTAAAACTATTAAAATATTTTTGTCTATCTTCGAGACCGAATCTCTTCTTCTTTCTCTCTCTTTCCCACCTTATGTGATCCGTTGATTGTCAGTTTTCTCGAGGCTTATCTATCGACAATCCCTCTTATCACTTTGATTTATATCCCACGAAAATATCTCATATTTTTCTCGATAATTTTTTTCACACTTCTAGCTTTTTCTGCAAATCTCGGATTGCTGTTAAAAAACTGACAACGTCGCAATATATCTAACTATTTCATCAATCAAACATCAACAAACACATTTTGAGTTTTCAACCTGTCTGATCTATTATCGCTTTGTGTCCTTTGTTCTCAAAAAGATTTTATTTGTGAAAAGATCAACTCTCGGTCAGTCTCGCACAGCTATTAAGTAAATGCAAAACAGATGTTACAGCTTAGGGAAGGTTTCAAACATTCACATAGTGTCAATGGCATACTGTGTTTTATGACAGAATAGTGTTGACACACTGAGTTGATACAATAAACTGCGCCAGTGTTGCTGTATCAACACCCAAAAATCTAGTGTGTTACCCATCGATAGAGTTTTTATTTCATAAGAATTGGGCCAATAACCACTGAGTAAAGTCAAAATGAAAAACTAAACCAGAATAATTACCCTTTAAAGAAATTTATTCGCCTTTCCTAGAACTGAATAAAATTTCTTGATTATTGGTAATGCATTACAATCAATCGGCATCACGTGAAATGGTGCAGAAAACTATTTACTTAACTGTTTTTGGCGAGTATAAAAGTAACTTTGTATTTTTAATTGTTGTGTAATCCTTTGAACTTTACCTACTATTCAAATTTAAACTAAATTTGAATAGTAGGTATTTGTTGTAATTAGAAATTTAGTTTAGTTAGTCACTAGCTTAAATCGCGACCTCGACTGCCTGTGTCTTAGTATTAAGAGAAACAAATAAAGCAAAGCGAATAACAGGAAAGTAAAAAACGAGAAATAAAAATCGAACCCTGGAAGTTTTAGAAGCATTTAATTACTACAATTCTATACTCTGCAGTTTGAAATTAAATAGAAAATATTTAATCGATATTTCCAGCTACAATTTAGACACAAACGAGAACAGACTTAAAGTTCAACGTCAGTTGCAAGAAATGAGTCCGTTAAACTGAGTGTTATATATTAATTTAATTCGTACACTTCAATTAATTTTTGACTGAAAATTTTACGGTACGAATGGATATATCTCCTTTTGTTGAAGTCAGCAATTTCTCCCATCAAATTAAAAAATGACGTCGGTATAATATACTAAAAACTTTGATTGGACTACTTTATTATAAAGAGATCAATTTTAAGTTAGTCTTTCTGTGACACTATCATGTCATAAAATGTTTGCGCTGGATTAAGTGTACCTTTAATGATTTTTTTTATTTAATAAACACTAAATAAGATGCTTAAGAACATTATAATTTGATCAAAGAATATGATCAATGAGCAACTTTTTTTTATTTTAAAGTATTACTAAAAACTTCTGTTTTAACAGTAAAGTGCAAAAATATTAACCTGTACCATCACTTGCACTATACTCTGCTTTTCACTTAACTCGAAGCTTGAGTCTTCTAGCCAGATCGGTGTTGTCACGGAGCTGGATGTCCTCAACATTGACTTGTTCGTGACTCTTGCCAAATTTTTCAATAGTCTTGTTAACAGTATCCATTTCTAGATCCCTATGGAGGTCACTGTTCCCATATACCGAGGAGCGTTGACAATGCTCCTTAGCACTTTCCACACTAGCACAACCTCACAGCTGTATGCTAAATGTTCATAAAGGCTTTAAAATTTGTTTATACAAGAATATTTTATTGTAGATTGATAGGGTGGATTTTATTTTCAATAGACAATACATTTTTTTGTACTTGATGTTAAGTTGTTCGCTTTTTTAAAACATGGTCGCTCCAGCGTAGCCTAGCGTTTAATGTGATACCCAAATATTTTGCGGTGTTGGCATATAGTATCTGAGTATTATTTACATTAACAAGAATATGTTATTATTCTTGTTTGTAATACGCACTGACTTGATTTCATTTAATTTAATTCACCTGCATTTAGTCCAGTTGTTAAGTCTGTTAACAGAGGTTTGTAGTTTTCTTCATGCTTCTAGCTATTGTATTATGATTTTATTCAGAGATATCACTAGGGTATAATAGGTACAGGACTGCTTCTGTCACACTGCTTTGTGGTACACTTGCATTAATTTCTTTAAATTCCGAGTGGGTTTATTCTTGCTTAACACTAAAAACTCTATCTGAAATATATGATTTCAATAATTGTGTGTATTTACTTGTCAAAACCCTGCTTAATTTATATTTAAGTCTTTCGTGCCATATTTTAATTAAAGCTGGCGTTACTTCTAATAAGACAGCGGAGCAAAATTTCTTTTCTTTTAGTGACATCTCTATTATATCTGTTATTCTATGGACTTTTTTATAGTTGAATGACTTTCTCGAAACCCAAATTGATTAGATGGAAATCGAGCCTTAGCGTCGATGAGAAGCTTCAGCCTTTTCAGTAATAGCTTCTCGTATAGCTTTGAAATTACATACAGTAAAGAAATTGGCCGGTATGATGATACTGTATTTGGTTGCTTTTCAGGTTTAAGGGTCATTATGACCTCTGCTACTTTCTATATCTTGGGAATATATATCTCAATCTAAACGAGACGTTTATAAGATACGGCAGTTTTACTTTGGCTTTTCTAGAGAGTTGTTTTAAGATTTCTTCTGTAATTAAATCAAACCCAGGTGCTTTCCTGGGTTTGAAAGATATTCAGAAAATTGATTAGCCTTCTTTAAATTACTTTTTGACCAGCTTCCATCTGCATTTCTTAATGAAGGATTTTGCAAGATTGGCGGTTTTAATTTCTAGTGGCTCTCCAGAGAAAATAATTAATTGTGCTATCATTATTTGTTAGTTCTCTTAGATAGTTACTAATTGATTCATTTTTATTTTTTCTAATTTCTCTGTTAAGCTGCACTGCCAGATCTTTTTTCAGTTTTCGTTTCTCCACGATAGGTTTTCTATTTATTCTATGGATTAGTTCAGGTGAGTTATTTCACGCAGCTTGCTGAATTTGTTTGAAAAAAGATTCCGTATTATAATTAAGTTCATCTCTAGTTTTTAATAAAAATTTTAAATTGATTATTTCCTTCTAACTGAAGCTAAAAACTCCACCTATCTATTAGTCTAGCAGTTAGTTTAGGAGGTGACTGGATTGAATAATAGTATCATTCACTCTGAGAAAGATGGGATAATGAACGAAGTTCATGTTCTATGCTTTCTAATTAGGTAAATAATTAACAGAAATATTTCTAGTTATAAAGAAATCAATTAGGTCTGGAATTTTGTTGGGATCAGTAGGTCAATATGTCGGTTTACCTGCTGAAAGTGTTTCGCATTTTAATTGCTTAACTGCCTGTAAGAGTTCTTTTTCCATGGCTGTGATCAGCCTAAAACCCCAATGGTTGCGTTTGGCATCAAAAGAACCACCAATTATAAATCTTTTGCCATGTCTATTCAAAAATTCTAGATAATGATCTTTTTGAGGTTACCTTTTGGTAAAGAGTAGACAGTAGTAACGATAAGCTCAAAAAATTTTGTTTTAACACTTACTGAAGTTGCTTGTGGCTAATTGGTCTTTACTATAGCCATCTAATTGTGCTTCAGAAATGAGAGAAATGTTAATTTCTTCAATATCTATCATAGTTATCTGGCATTAAAACTATTAGGAATAGCTCTTTTTGTGCTATATTCCAATCTATATGTTTGTGCTTATCTAATTTGGTCAATATCTTCAGTTTTATGTTGAATATCTATGTTGAAGAGTACTCTCGATGTTAAAGCTACGTTTTCAGTTCTCTTTTTAATTTCTAGCTTACTTGTAGTGGCTAAATAAACGTTTCTTGTCTTCGTTGGTTTTGAACGTTGGTTGATATTGTTGCATACTTTGCGGCTGTTCAGGTATAGTGGTTTTCTTATTTAGTCTTCTGCATTTCTTTTTTCTACCATGCATCCTTTGTAGTTAAATGGATGACTTTCTCCACAGTGGACACATTTTGACAGGGCATTTTTAGGTTTATCACAATTAATGGTCAGGTTCTTTTTGGCACATCTAGCACATCGTAGTTTCCTTGCGCAGTATTTTTAGGTGTGGCCAAAAGCTTAGCATTTCTTAGATTGGAGCATGAGTCCGGATTTTCTTAATGCCAGAATTTGATTTCTTGCTCGTAATATATCAGAAATTTCAAATATTTTATTGATATTTTTATCATATCTAAAGGATAACACGAACATATTAAGGGGTTGTTTGGTATTATATTTCAGTTTGGCTGTAGCTTTGATGAGCTTGTAGCCACGTCTCCTCATTTCCTGGACAATATAATTAAGGTTTATAGAATGATGTAATCCATTAACCATTACTTTAATGGGCATATTTTGCTTATTTTCATAGGAATGCCACAGATACTCCTTATCATTTAATGCTGCGAAAAGCAGTTTAAAATCTTTCTCGTCGTGTACATGAATTTTAATAGTTGTGTCAATAATGACTTTTATTTAAGCGTTTGTAAAGCTACGTACCATAACATAAAGATCATTAAAATTATTCTTCCCTTCTACATTAATGGGTGGAGGTTTCTCAATTATTTTTAGTTGTTGCAGCACTTTTGGTGTTGTTATCTTCATCTCGTGGTGGGTGTTAGGGAAATATCCATTTTCCTCTTCTTCCTATTTTTTATACGAATCCATCCTGTTTCCTGTGCAAATTTATTCTTCTTTGTATGATACTCAACCATTTCTTTGTCGATATTGTTAGATAGTTTTTTTTCTCAAGCAAGGTATAATTTTCGTTTAATTCATCAAACAATTTTTACCCTTTAACTAACTGGTCTTGTAATTGTTCAGCTGCTTCTTTGGTCTTGACATTTAAAATTTTTATTTATTATTAATTTTTTTGGGTTTTGTTTGAATGGAACGGCACCACGGTTAAGACCACTTCCACAGTTGAGGGTTTGCCCCTTACCATTTCGGTTAATAACAATAAAACATAATCAATACAATTAATAATCTAAAAATAAAATTTAATAGAATAGAATAGAATAGAATAGAATAGAATACAAATAAGCCTTGTCACTGAAAATTGTACAATTTTATGGACAAAGCTTACAAAATGTCAAAAAATAACAATAACAACTTAAAATTTTCTAAAATACATAAATCGTTAATATCACAAAATAAAAGATAATAAAATATAAAATACATTGCATAATTTAATTAAATTGCAAATTGCATACTAAAGCCTTAGTTCGTAATATATAATATAATATATAAAAATATGTACTTTGGTTGATTGTACCTAAACGTACTATAATTTCTTGAAACTCTTCTACTCAATAATATGGTATTTCAGATAGATAGGCTTTTGTCAATTTATGGAACTTAAGGAAAGAAGTTGTAGATTTAAGTTGCGAAGGGAGCTGGTTGTATAATTTGTTTGCCGAATATAATATAGATTTCTTTACTAACTCAGTGGACGGGATCAGTAAATACACACCAAAGGTTGAATTTTTGATGGAGTAGTTATGATTAGGTCTTGCTGGAAAAACATGTAGGTGTTTACGAAAGAAAGTGTTTAACACGAGTTAAAATCCCGTGATTTTTAAAGTAGCTTCTGCAGTATGTTATTCTACTGAGGCCAAAAAGATACCGTATTGTTCTTTTTCGTAATTTAAAAATAACATCAGATTGGGAAGCTGTACTAAAACCCCAAAAAGGAAGGCCATAGCGAAGATGAGACTCAAACAAAGAAAAATATGTTTTTTGGAAGATGCTAAATTGATATCCTTCGAAACAGATCTTATTGCATAGCAAGCTGAGGCTAGTTTCTTTCTTAACAAATCGATATGAAGGAACCATTTAAGGTTGCTGTCTATAAAAATACCAAGAAGTTTTACAGAATCAGCGATACTGATCTGACTGTTATTAAGAAGCAAGGATTGAAGAGCTCCTTTATAGAATATTGCTACTGTCTTATCCACGTTAAAAGAGAGTAAATTATTAGAGTCGGACCAGGTTTTTATTTTAAGTAGATCAGAAGTTATATTTGCATGAAGAATTGTAACATTAGAGTTCCTCCAGGTAATACTGGTATCATCAGCAAAAAGAAAAATTTTTCCATCGATTTTTAAGAGTCTAGGCGTAAAATTTCGGGCCAAGGCATTTTAAATGCATTTATTTTTTTCTAATCCTGAGAAAATTAATAAGTATTTTTGAAACATTTAAATGCAGAATTAAAGATTATAATATTATCGAGGGCCGAAAGTCCCTGAAAACTCTAATGTTTATTTTAGTAAGTTACAGGGTTGAAAAAAAAGAGAAAAGAAAGTGTGAATTTTAATTTCAAATAATTTATTCCAAAGAAACTTTTTGTTTATTCTAATGGACTCTCGGCCGTCGGCATTAATATAATCTTTCATTTTGCGTTTTAATTTTTTGAAAATATTTATTAGTTTTCTCAGGATTCGAAAAAAAAAACATTGTCATTTATAAAGATAAAGAAAAGTAGAGTACCCAATACTGAATCTTGTGGTACTCCACATACAATGCTTTTGGGACTAGAGTCAGTGTCATTTGCTCTAAATAGTTGTTTCCTATTCCTCGAGTAAGGTTGGAACCAACTCAAATAAATACCTCGAATTCTATAGAAATTTAGTTTTTTTATTAAAATGTCGTGATTTACAGAATCAAAAGCTTTAGCATAGTCACAAAAAATAGTGACAGTGTAAAGATTATTTTTTTAGTGCTTGATAGAAAACATAGCATCACTGGTACATTTGACATCGCAATAAACTCGATTTTTAAGGATCTTTACATAAAATCTACTAACGGAGCTGGTAAACCAATATATTTTTAGCAAACTTTTACTATCATCATCATCAATAATTCATCATTAGGTTTCAATTTGTCTCATAACCATTTGGGGATCTTATTGTTTTCTTAGTTTTTTTAAAGAGATTTATTATTCCCCGTATATCTTTTTCCGTGACCAGACATACTTACTTCACAGTCGGTAAGCATTTTTGTCGAATACAGGACTGCTGTAAGGATTATTTCCACGAACACGGTTCACAGAAGTTATCAAACCTTATTAACCCTGGATTTTCATTTCTGGCATTACAGTACCATAAAAGTTTCCAAGTTAAACAGTAAAAATAGAGCCTATTACAGTACCATAAAAGTTTCCAAGTTAAACAGTAAAAATAGAGCCTATGTGTTCCTACTTATCGATGTGTTCCTCCTATACGGATTTTCCTTATTACTCCCAATGATTTGTCCTCATTTATAATAAAATATTATCCCCATTTATTAGTTCATGTTACTATTTAATCGATACAATGAGTTATGATTATAAAATACACTCATTCAATAATTTTTTTTGTTCCAGATGATTGTAATGTACCCGAAACCGACAGTATACACATGTACCGCACGAGTGTGGCTTCGCGAAATTGGTTTCTCCCTCACCTATGGGGCTCTAATGCTGAAAACTTGGAGGTAAGTAACTATAGCATTTATTTACCTGTGGCACGGACAGGGACGCATTTGAGGGAAATATTGATATGTGCCTCTCGAATAAACTGTATTTCAATTTCGATAAAGGCGTATCTGTAAGATTTAAAGAAAAACACACATTTTAATTAAATTTGTAGATATAAATAATTGATATATGAATATATTCACGCTCAATTTTCTATTACCTTACTTTAAAGAGTTTGAGAAACTTTAAAAAGAGTAGAAAGACGTGTTTAGAAGAACATTGTTTAGTGATTCTTTTATATAGATTTCTTTAGATATATAGGGTGTGCCAAAAGAAACGGGGTATGCGAATAATCTGCGAAATTTACATTTGATCGAAAAATTAAAAAAAAAGTTTGTAATATTTTTCAAAAAATTATATAATGAGGTGGGGAACTACAATAAAATCTTAAATGGGGACCCGCATTTTTATTGCAGATTTAGATTTTTCGTTTAAAAATAAATAACATAAGTGTTATTCAAAAAATTTTTGTAGAATTGTTGATAGATGGCGCTAAATAGATCAGCTAAATTATGCAAACGATCTAATATCTAGCGAAACACGACCTCCGCCTCCATTCCTGAAGGTGGGGAGGGCCAATTTTGAAATCTTAAATAAAGAAAGCCCCTTTTTTATTAAAGATTCGAATTCTACTTGAAAGAGTAAACAAAATTTATCTGAAATTTTTTCATTCGCGTTAGATGGTGCTGTAATCGCGGCAAAACAAATATAGAGTCAGAAGATGGTGAGTATCAGAAGTCGTTTTTTTTCGTCTTTTATGAAGGGGGTGGTCCAAATGTTCGAAACATACCTGGGTCCTAGAAGGTAGAACCGTCTTCCAGCCTCGGTTATGCAGGATTCCTCCAGCGTGGCCACAATTATATCCGAGACTACTCGCATTGTTTGTTCGGGCACCATCGCCGTCAATTTCGGAGACCTTCCTGTTAAAAAACGCCCTCCTTAACCATGAATTACCGGCCGTACCGTACCGCCTTAATTGGATCGGCATGACATTCATCCGATCTCCCATTCACGCACAATTTTTACGAATTCTCGCACTTTCTCACTACGACTGAATCCTTTTCTCCTTCTGTTCCTTCCTGTTTATGTTCAATCTCATCCCTTCTCATTCTGCTTTATCTTCTTGCTTGCTTCACACCCTGCCTTCCTTCAGGTCGCCGCTCTTCTTATTCTTCCTGCACTACTTCCTAGCTCTCTCTCAAACAGGGTTCCTTCGTCTATCCATCCATCGCATAACAATGCAGTGTGTGAGGCAGTGGTCGATATTTCACAGTACAGGCATTTGTCATTTTCTGCCTCTCCAAATCTGTAAGTATCTGTCTTGTGAGAATCTGCATCAGGAAGTAATCCAAACGTCGATGCCTGCAGTTCATCCAACGTCTTAGACGTGGCACTCTTCTCACCTCGTCCCATTCCTCTTGTCACACTATAATAGACCTCTCCTTTTCTTCTTTTTTAAACGTTCTGTTGCCTTGTCTTCATTTCTTCTCTCGTATATTCTTCCTTTTTCCTTCACTACCACGTGCATGGGTGATAACTCCCGGCAGACTGTTTTAAATGCACATGCCACCCTCAATAGTGTGGCATGTGCAGCTCGAATGAGCTGCCTCTGCCCGAATGAGCTGAATGTGCGCCTTTGTTAAAACTGCAGTACCCCAGACAGGCGCAGCGTAGAGGACGCAACAGAATAAAGGGCCCTTCTCCTCTCAGTTTTGGGCCCATTGATTTTGGGCATGATCCTGCCAACGTAGCGGATTTACCTGCAGCTCTGAGTCACCCCGTTTACGTGCTTCCCTGCATTCCGTTTTTACTCAGACTCACACCTAAATACCTCACGCACTTCTTTGGAACCACTCTCTTTCCTTCACATTCGAATGTTATCCTGTCCCTTTTCTTTGGTTCCATGAGAACTCTAGCCTCGGTCTTACCCGCAGCCAGTTCTAGGTCATGCATTTCCATCCATTACTCAACTTGGTTGCATATACGTTGTGCACCGAGGATAATGTCCTTCCTGTCTCGCGCCACTATCAACATAGCGAGGTCATCAGCAAATGCGAAAGGGGCCCTCTCCGTATTGTTGGCTCACAACTCCGTCATATGCCAAGTTTCACAGCGTGGGTCCTAGGACCGACCCCTGCGGCATTACAGCCGTTACATCAACCACTATTCCTTTTTTACCACAATTTTCCCCTCTCTCTGACAGATACTCAGAGACCACATTCATCAAGTACCTCGGACAACTTCTCTCTCGTAAAACCCTTATTACCTCTTTGCATTTTAATGTGTTAAAAGTATTGCTGACGTCAAACAACAGTAGGATCGCTTACCGCTGCTTACCTCCACCCCGCGCAAATCCCAAAAGACTTTCATCAACGCATTCACCGTGCTCCTGTTCTATCTGAAACCATACTGGATGACTCTTCAGCGACTGTCTACTCGCCCTCTTAGGAGCCTCTCGTGTAATTTACGTATGCATGACAGGAGGCAAACAGGTTAATACTTGTCTTCTCCCCTTGGGAGTAGCACAAGCCTCGAAATCCTCCAATTTGTCCAAAATAGCTGAGTTTCAAGCAGTGTATTCAGTGTTCCAAAAGCCACGTCGGCTCCATACTGCAAATGTGTTCCACCGCTTCTGGTGGTATCCCTTCGAGTTCCGGAGCCTTTCGTGTCTTTAGGGCACTCGCCGCTTCGTTCGTCTATGGTAAAAGATACAGCTCACTTAGCTTCGACGTCCCACTGCACTCCATGCCAATGGCCGGGTGGAAAGAGCTCTCTGGTAACCTCAAGATTCCCTGTCCAGTGGCGGCATCTTGTACCCCTGACCTAAAACGTCATCAGCCAACTTGTCACACAGTTCTCTTCAGTGCCTTTTCTTCTTGGCTCGTATCTACCTGTTCAATTCATTTTTTCGCGTATTGTATACCATATCCATTCTTTTAGCATTACTACACTTATGAAAATGAAGACATTTCTTTGCAATAATCATCTCAGTTTAGAACTAAGACAAAGAATGGTTGAGTGCTATATTTGGTCTGTACTTTCGTAGGGAGCAGAAATGTGGTCAATAAAAATGTCAAGCATAAACAGTATTGAAGCATTCGAAATATAAATTCATGGACGGATACTAAAGATACCTTTGACAGCAAGAAAAACTAATGAGAAAGTACTAAGGAGGGTCAACAAAGATATAAAATTGCTAAAAACTGTTTAATACCTGAAAATGTCTTATCCTGACATGTAATGAGGGGAAATCGACATACAATATTACAACTGAGCTTTAAACGCAAAATAGAAGGCCATATAGATTTAGGAAGAAAACAGCGTTCTTGGTTAAAAAACCACCCACCTGACAGAAGATCGAGAAGCCTTCGCAATGGTGCGAATAATTCTGATATGGCACGTGAAGTCCACTTTTCTGACATATTCGTACCAGGCTAGTACTTTTCTCTATATATTCTCTAAATATTTTCTATATATTCAATATTTATTCCCCCGAGTCCTATACTGCCTATGTATGTACTAAATGTCAATTCTTCTTTACTATTAGGGTACATATTAATTATACTCATTAATTTTGAAAATGTAAATTACCCATTAACATGCAAAATTATTAAGCTTAACTCCAAGGATGTAGTACCTTTGAAGCAGAATAAAAGCAATAACGTTTAATTTATGAATGAAAAAAAATACCTGACAGCGTCGCATTGGTCGGAAAATACACTGTCCAAATGTTTTCAAAAAGAAATTAAATCTTAGTTAAGGACAAAAGTAATTTTATTTCTGTCAATCAGTTTCTTCAAAGTTCTTACCAAGTATTATTTCTTTACCGACTTGGTTTTCTCTTGATGACATATAGATGTAGCATTTATATACAGAATATGTATGTATGTATGTATGTATGTATGTATGTATAAACTAATATTAAAATAACGTCTCTTATGGCAGTAATAAAAATTATTAATGACAAGACTCAATGTCTCTGTCAAAAGCTAAATTAGACTTCAAGTATTATGACAGTGGCGTAACAAACTATTAAAACCTAAATTATATAAATTAAAGAAAAGCAAAAAGAGTGTTCTGTTTTTCTTTACACACACACACACACATACACACACAGTTATATAGTTATTTAATTTATACTGATGCCGCAGACTATAAGAAATGTTATTAAAAAGTTACTATTTAATTATTACAATTTATAATCATTGTTATGAAGCAATTTGCAGCCTATTGTCTACTCAACAAAAGTTTCATTCAAACCAACAGATAAACAGTTTGCAACTTCGGAGAATATCTTTTCATAAGGTGCTAATTAATGCGTTTAAGTTACATTACTTCCAAATGACTCTTCACAAACAAAACTTGTGTATAATAAAGATTGTTATTTTCTTACTGGCAATTTATTACCCATCATTTCCTCCAACTTAGTTATAATCTAAACAGGATTATATAACTTTCCATTAAGTCCCTTAATATTGTTGGAAGTTTAAGGAAAAAATAAACCAAAGAAGATTTAAGATTATTAAAATTTAATAGTCTGGAGCCTGTGTCCACTTTAAGACCGTTAAACAAGATTGGTTGCTGAATAAATCGTTTATAAACTGTTAATAGATATTAAAGTGAAATATTTATATAAATGTGCGATTTATATCGATCATAAGGGTAAAAGAGCAATTTCAAAAAATAATTATTGGAACTTTCATCGTCAGAATCACTGGCTCTACAACCCCTTCCAGAATTTCTTGATTCAATACAGCTCGATCGTCTGCACAGTTTAGCGTATATATCTTAGTGTTGGTGAGTGTTATCCCCATTGTTTTACATTTTTGCGTCCATCTTTTTAAAGCGCTTCTGAGGTTGATTTTAAACATAGGGGTGAATAGGCAACGTAACATTTTAACGGAAATTTAGGTTATGTTGTTGTTTTACCCGTGTATTGCAGAACTCTCGTAATTACCACATTTAAGGGGTTTTTGTACTACATGGCGCAGTGGCAAGACTCCTTGGAAAATACTATAGTTCTTATTAGTCTTCTCCAAGCAGTGCAAGTCGCTGCATGTCATTTGTCTAGTCTTCGATTAAAACAAGAAAAAAATGGAGATAACAATAAAAATGTTATAAAGAAGAGGAAGAAAGTCAATATTGTGTCAAAATAGTGACAAACAGCTCTGAAATATTAATAGTAAAAACCGATAATTAACAAGTTAAAATTATTACTAAAGTAATTATAGTGATTGTTTAAGTGCAGGAAATCATACGTGAGTAAAGAAAACTTTGATTTTGTTTGATTGCATGATAATAAACTGAATAAATTATTGTCCTAAATAACCTAACAATTTGGTTAAAATAAAAAGAGCAATTATCAAAATCTGGTTGCTAGTCAACTTTCAAATAAAACAGATCCGTACTCAGCCGAATTGATGAAACCGAAAAATCGAAAACGACCAAAATGAATAGTAATAACGGCAATGTTATTATTGAGACTGAGTACTCACCAAACACTAAAAAATACTCCACAGCATTGATTCACTCACCAACAACTTTTCCTAGCAAAGATCAGGCAATTATCTTTTCTGCAATAGAGGGCCTCAAATTACAAGATTATTTATTAGAACTGGGACCACTTGTAGATCCAAAAAACATAATTTTTTCATCCAGAATTTCAAACAACCGTGTTTGTGTATACTTATCAAGTAAATCAGCTGTAGATAAATTTTTAAAAGAACATAATTCTATTAAGATTAATAACACAGTAATACCAGTACGAAAGCTAGTTACCCCGTCACAAAGACTTGTTCTATCCAACGTAAGTCCCACAATTCCACATAATTTATTGGAAACCGAGTAAAAATCATTGGATTACAGCTAATGTCACCCCTTACATTCTTACGAATTGGAGCAACCAATCCAGCGTATAGTCACATACTTAGTTTTCGAAGACAGGTGTACATATCTCCTCCAGAAGATAGTTTCCAAATTCCCGATACACTAGAAATTAATCATGATGACTTAAAATATCGCATATTTCTCACAACAGATTCATTATGCTATAAGTGCAAGCAACCAGGACATTTTGCATCTCAATGTGCCGGCCTTTAACTCCAAACTTCAACTTCTTCATATACTAGATCACAACAAGAAAGTTCCTCTCTAAACCATTCCTTAGACAGCAATAATGTAGGTGAGTTTATATCAAATACTACTAACCCTGAAATGATATGTGAACCAACACCAATTACTCCTACATTTAATGAGCCCAATCCTGACATACCCGCTTCTAATGAATTTCAAACAACTCCGATAACTAAACCTAAGACCTCCAAACGAAATTTATCTGAAATTGCAACATCTAGCCCAGAAGATACACCAGATATTACTAATTCCTCAGAACCAAAATCTTACTTTCCAACACCTGTTCCAAAAGTTCCAAAGAAAAAGTTGAAGTCGAAAGATAAACCCTCATTAGAATTTCCAGAATTGCCCCAAAAGGTAACCAATTTTATTGACAATCACAATCCCAAGTTCCCACCCGATAGTCAACAATTCACTAATCTGTTAGAGAACACTCACGGTAGTAATGATGCATTAAGCATTGCTAAAGACTATACCCTACATATTCCATCTCTTATAGAAATGATAAATGAAATACATACCCAGGCTGAAGATCGAAATATGAAAATTAAATGTACTAGACTAAGTAAAAAATTAACCAAACAACTGCTCGAACATGTTGGCTCATCTGACGTAGACAGCGATATATCTCAAAACTAATTATTTAAATAAAAATAAATTCATGTATAATAATATTTTACAGTGGAACTTAAACAGTTTTTACACCCGCCTACCCTTATTTCAGGTCCTTATTAAGAAATATTCACCTGATATTATATGTCTTCAAGAAACTAATTTTAAAGGCAACAATGCGTATAACTTGAGGTCATATAATGTTTACTACCAAAATAGACAAACAAATCACGCTAGTGGCGGTGTTGCGATATATGCTAAAACCGATTTACAAGTAAACAGAATAACAATTAAAACAAACTTAGAAGCAATAGCAGTAACAGTAACAATAGGTACTAATCAAAAAATGAACATATGTAACGTTTATATTCCCCCGAGCCAAAATATCCAAGGAAATGAACTTTCCGACTTAATTATGCAAATTCCATCACCAAAATTAATTCTCGAGGACTTTAACAGCCATAATCTTCTATGGGGTTCCGGAAAAACAACTAAAAATGGAAAGGTATTAGCAAACGTAATTAATAGCATGAATTTAACAATAATGAACGACGGAGCTAAAACTCGTTTCGACGCAGCTACTGGAAATTTTTCAGCTATTGACTTGTCTATTTCTGACCCATCGACGTTACTAAATCACACATGGCAAACCGTAGACGATTTATATGGAAGTGATCATTATCCAATAATAGTAACAAAAATTTCCAACCCCACAACAAAAACCAATCTTTTGCAAAAGTGGAAAATTAAGCAAGCCAACTGGAACATTTTTAAAACAAAAATTACTGAAGAAATACCGAATATCCCTATAATTGAAGAAGACATAAACTTAACTTTAAAATTGTTTAATAACTTAATCACTGAAGCGGCCACAATTGCAATGGGAAAAACAAAGTATATAACAAAAAACAAAGTTGTTCCCTGGTGGAATGAAGAGTGTAAATTGGCAATAAAACAAAGTAAAAAAGCTTTAAATACTTTCAAAAGACATAAAACCAATGAGAATTTAATAGAGCTAAAGAAAAAAAGGGCATATGCAAAATTAATTACTACCAGATCTAAAAAAGAGTCCTGGAAAAAATACGTTCAAAGTATTAACAGGAATACAAACATGTCATCAGCATGGAAAAAAGTTAAGAAGATTTCTGGCGTCAGTACACAAAATGGAATAAAATACCTAGAACGAAATGGAAACATAATTAATGAAAACAAGAAAATTGTAGAAGAATTAGCTGAAACATACAGACAAGAATCTACAAATGAAAATTACAGCAATACTTTTTTACGATATCGGGAAGAAGAAGAAGCAAATCCAATAGAAATTATAGCCAATAACGATGATATAAATACTCCAATTAATAAAACAGAACTATTAGAAACAATCCAAATGTTAAAAGACACATCACCAGGTCCAGATGACATACCCGCAATATTCTTAAAACAGTTACCTAACGAAGCTTTAGACTTTCTATTGAATCTTTTTAATACAATCTGGTGTAAACATAAATTTCCTGACTTATGGAGACAAGCTATTGTCATCCCTATACTAAAACCTAACAAACCGGCTACAGCGGCAGAATCATATAGGCCAATATCACTTACATGTTCTACTTGCAAACTGCTAGAGAAAATAATAAATAATAGACTTATGTGGCATTTGGAACATCACAATTTACTTATACCGGAACAAGCTGGATTTCGTCCTTTGAGATCTACTATAGATAATGTTTTACATTTAGAAAGTCAAATTAATGAAGCCTTCTGTAACAAACAGAAATGCATAGCTGTTTACTTTGACATCCACAAAGCATTTGACTTAGCATGGCGACACAGAATATTAACAAAGCTGCAGACTTGGGGAATTCAAGGAAACATGTTGGCATTTTTGAATAACTTTCTACATGAACGCAAATTTTCTGTACGTAGTAATGGAGAAATTTCTAGTATTAAGTCTCAAGACAATGGAACACCACAAGGATCTGTAATTAGCCCTACACTTTTTTTAATTGCAATGAATGATGTTATAAAAAATCTCAAGAGACCTGCACAGGCTAGATTATATGCTGATGATATGATAATGTTTATCAAAGGAAAAAATATTAACTCGATGGTCAAACTTTTACAAGAAGAACTAAATAAAATCGAAAGGTGGTCTAATAGGAGTGGATTGTATTTTTCAGCTGACAAGACACAATATATTATTTTTTCCAAAAAGCCTATTCACACTAACATACCTGCCTTAAAATTCGGCACAAAGTTTTTAAAACGAAGTACAAAGATAAAATATTTAGGCATAACATTCGACGAAACTTTAAGTTGGAAACCACATATTAAACAATTGGCGATATCATGTCAAAATGGTATAAATCTTCTTAAATGTTTAGCCAACACACAATGGGGTGCTGACGGAGATACATTATTACTGTTGGATAGAAGCCTAATTCGATCAAAATTGGATTACGGATGCATTGCATATTCTTCAGCGTCGAAGACAAATTTAAAAATCTTAGACATTATACACAACAATGCATTACGCATAATCTCTGGAGCTTATAGAACAACTCCTGTTGCAAGTCTCGAGTGGGAACTTGGAGAGCCATCATTACATGAACGACGTAAATTACTTAGTCTATCTTACGCTTCAAAACAATCATCACTACAACCTGACAACCATTTTCTTACTCAGCCATCGTTATCAAATATCAATATAAGAACACATTTACCATTTCAATTAAGGATCAAAAAATTTTAAACTCTATTGAAATTTTTAACTTTCCCTCAACACATTCAGCAAACGTAAACACGCCACCTCCTTGGTTAATACCTTTGCCTACTTTAAATTTAGAACTATCATCATATCATAAATCTGAAACTAATCCACAAATATTTATAAGCAATTATAATAGAATACTTTCTTCTTTCCCTGAATATACCCAAGTTTACACAGATGCATCTAAAACAACTTCTGGTGTAGGATCATCATTTGTTATAAGAGACATAATAAAAAGTTTCAAATTGCCCACAAAATCCACTGTGATAACTGGAGAATTGTATGCAATATACAGAGCTCTAATTCACATACAAACAGTCAAACCAGATAAATTCCTTATTATTACTGACTCAATCAATTCCCTTCATATACTGTCAAAAATGTACACTTGCAACCCGATAGCTAAATTAATTAAAAACAAGATGCAGCAGCTGGAAAACAAAACATTAGTCTTCGTGTGGGTACCATCACATATAGGCATTAAAGGAAACGAACTAGCTGATAAAAATGCTCGGGAAATAGCAAATTCCCCAAATATCAGACCGATAATAAAACCATTAGCAAAAGATCTCAATCCGTACTTTAAACAAAAGCTGATATGTAATTGGACTAAATGTTGGGAAGAAAAATCCTCAAAGTTAAAAGAAATTAAACCAAATTTTGGACGATGGACTAACAACGCCCCTAGCCGTTTCCTTCAGGTTGTATTAACCAGGCTCCTATTAGGACACAGCAAACTCACCCATGAATATCTCATGAAGAAGGAACCTCAACCAAAATGTACGAGTTGTGACGTGCCGTTAACAGTGAAACACGTATTAACGGAGTGTCCCAAATATAGTACTGAAAGACTAACTAATAAAATCCCATCAGTTATAAGGGACATTTTTAGTGAGTGTACCAGTGAAAATATTGTGAAATTTTTAAGAGACTGTAACATATTGAACCACATATAACTATGTTATTTATTTGTTATTTGTAATCATTATTGTTTGTATTAAATTCATCCGCTAATAACCAATATGGTTGATGCGGCTGCCTTTAAATAAAAAAAAAAAGAGGAAGAAAGGAGTGAAACACGTAGAGTACTTAAAGGACACAGGGGCGTATCTTGCAGGTTTGATTTATTATTATCATTGGGTAAGCGTTTTAATAATAGTTGTTGTTTTTAGATGCAATATGAAATTTTTTGAGAAAGTAGGCTTAGGTGATCAAGATAAGCTTCTAAATAAATTTTGGCAGTTTGAAACCAAAAATGAACAAAATGCGTTTCTTTAAAGTTTAATTTGTATTGTACGATGTGCTGAGACACATTTCCAGCGCAAATATTTTTCTCAATACACGGTTTCAACTAGTTCTGGTGTTACAAATGTTTGTAAAAGAATTTTATAGCATTCTTTGCTATTTTTGATGACCAAGTCAGAGGACTTTGTAATTTACTTGTGACTGCAAAGTCTCCGATTAATAGACGTGGACAAGTTATATCAGGAAACGCTATACCGGTTGCTGTTGAAAGCTGATAAAGGACCACATAAACTCATTCCCTGTACATGAAGCTCATTATACAGAACACACCTAAAAATATATTTCTAAAAAGGTAGATATAAAAACTATGAAGATGCTGTTGACAGAAAAATATGCTGATGTATCTTGCAACTACTACTTTTATTTAAAAATCTTTGACTTAGCATTCGGAAGGCCACAAGTAGATACTTGTTGCTTTTGCGAATTTTTAGTCGTGAAAATTACGAGTAAATTTCTAAACTAAACTGAGAAGCAAGCCGCAAAAGCTGAAAAAAAAGTTCACCAAAGGCGAGCAAGAAAATTTCATAGTAAAATAAAACAATTTAATGAGCATTGTTTAAAGATTCGTCTGATGGAGCAATCTATATAGATTTTATGCAAAATTTTGTGATTCCTAATATTCCAGTTCGAGAGGTATTTTATCAGTGTCTGTCAGTTGACTCATATGGTCCTGGAGTTACTAGAGAAATGAAAAAAAACTTTTGCTATTGCATCCTTCATGCCCTTTAAGCGTGATTCAAGAAAAACTGGTTATGTTGTAGCAAGTGATTTTATAGAGTTGTGAAGATTATGAATATAAGTTAAGTGAGACCAACTCAAAACATATTCTCCCAAAGACCGCAGCATATTTAGAAGGGCGTACAGCACTTAATGTAAAAAAATGAGAGGTCTACAAAAGTTAAAATCCTACATACCAGATGACATCAATATTCAGAGATCCTACGAGGAGATTTTTGGATGACCAGTAGTAGACAAAGATGACCCTCAAAACGTTCTGGACAAACTTTGTATTTACGACATATTTAATACGTAACTAAATAAAGATCGTACTTTTTTGCAAGTAATACTGTTTAGTTTAGCCTGTAATTTAGAAAGTTCAGAGACAAAATCTCTTTGTAAAATTGGCAAAAAAGAAAAAAATAATATTTATAATGAATAAAATCGTTGTAAAACAATAATATTCACAAAAATATCTTACTAAAATTTAATAAATAACAGAAGTTGATTGTATATCAGTTTTTTGTCCCCCACGAAAAATGATCTTCGGCGTACTTGTGGGGTTTCTGAAATGTGTGATCCATTTGTATCCCAGTTTGTTGGGTTTGTATCCCTTTTATTGTGGGTTATTGTATAGTACCTTAATGGCTTTTAATAATTGTATATGAAGATTAGTACTTTAGATTAGATTCTGTGCAACTTTTTTTTCTATTTGAATTAAGAAGAAAATGTGGTTAATGGAGATCGTTCCGTACGAAATCTTGATTGTTCTGCTACTTCAGAAACTAAATTTTTTGTTAAATTTGAACCCTGAACTTTCCGGTGGTTAAATACGAGAAGAAAAGGCATGTCGTAGCCTTCTTGCCATTTTTCCACCTTTAGCACATGATTGTTTCAGATTTCTTCCCTATTTTTGAAAGTTTTCTCAGGCGGAGGATTGCATTGATGATTTGTAGTATATACTTAATCGTTTTTTAGCGCAAATTATTTCATGCGCTATTTGTGATGTACCCTTAGTTTTTCGTCGCTTCTGCTTTTTTTTGGTCTTGTATGAGTTGCTCAGAGGCAAAGGTACCTAACCTCAAAAATTTCTTTTACTGGATTAGGCTTAATAAGTACTTATATTTTCTGTAAAAACCGTGTGCACAATTAGTCTAAACTGAATTTTTGTTGGTATGGTGTGTCCATCTCTAAACTGGTTGTTGCATTAACAAAATATCATAGGAAGCTTGCGGAAAACCGCCTAACCAACAGAAACATGGCGGATGTAAACATGAGCAGTGACAAATCGGAGCCTTTTGAGTCTGATTTCAGCGATTTAGAAAGCGATTATAATCCAGGTTCTTTAAATGTCGAGTCTTCAGGTAAAACAGGTACAATATTAATGATATTTAAATATAAAACAAGCAAGATATTTCTTAATATACCCATTTACGCAAGTGACTTAGGCTGTTTTGTCGCAAACTTATGTGTAATATATTTTTTTATGGTTGTAGACGAGAATAATGGTAATTCAAGTGAAAAAACTTAAAAAATGAGTTGCCAAACACTAACAATAAAGATAATGATGAACCAGAAGGCAAATCGCACCAAAATTCCAGAAAGAGAGTAAGAAATCTTGAGAATCATGCAAAGTATAAAAGGAAGATGGCTAGGGAGAAAGTAGAAGAATATGTCACAAAAGAAGGAAAACGTAAAAATGCTAAAGAACTCATAGTTGGACCATGTTTGTGCAAAATGAAGTGTCATATGAATATTTCTAATGAACGAAAGAAAAGCATCTTTAAAAATTACTATTCGCAAATAAAAGTAGAAGACAAAAAGAGAAATACCAAAAATCAAAATTCACGTTGGTCTAAAACTCGTGTATATACTTTACCGGATAAAAATGATTATGACCAAGTGGTATATAAGAACTTTTTTAGAGACAGTTTCCATTACAGATGAAAAAATTTCAGTAGCTTTAGCATAAAAACAAGAATATGGGACACATCTTCAAGAGATATCAAGCAAGGGGCAAACATCCACCCGACAATACAAACAATATTGAAGATGAGCAGTATTTATGTGGCTTCATTGAACTGTTCCCAGCATCTTCTTCTTCAAGTGCCATCTCCGCGGCGGAGGTCGGCAATCATCATAGCTATTCGGACTTTTGAGACGGCTGCTCTGAAAAGTTCATTTGATGTACATCCGTATCACTCTCTCAGGTTGCGCAGCCATGCCATTCTACGCCTCCCTATGCTTCTCTTTCCTTGGATCTTTCCCTGCATAATCAGTTGGAGCAAGGTGTATTTCTCTCCACGTGTAATATGTCCGAGATATTCCAATTTTCTTGTTTTAATTATATTTAAAACTTCTATTTCTTTATTCATCCTTCTCAGAACCTCTTTGTTTGTAATGTGTTCTGTCCACGATATTTTCAGAATTCTTCTATACACCCACAGCTCGAATGATTCCAGTTTTTTCATTGATGTCGCATTCAAGGTCCAAGATTCCATTCCATAAAATAAAGTCGAAAAAACATAGCACCTCGCCAACCTAACTCTTAGTTCCAATTTTAAATCCCTTGTACATAGCACTCTTCTCATTTTGTTGAAATTGCACTTGTTCGACGTTGGTTCAGTTTATTAGAAGATTCTCGTTATTTCTTTTAGTTTTAGATATTCTTATAAATTTCGTCTTCTTGACATTCATTGTTAGACCATACTCTTTTCCATACTCCGCTATTCTGGTCACCAGTCTCTGAAAATCTTCAATATTTTCGGCTAAAATCACAGTGTCGTTCGCATATCTAATGTTGTTAATGGGAACTCCATTTACCTTTATTCCAGCTATTTTACCCTCAAGAGCGTTTTTTAGGATCTCTTCGGAGTAGGCTTTAAAAATAATCGGTGACAATACGCATCCCTGTCTCACTCCATATCTTATTTTAATTTCTTCTGACAGCTGTTCGTTAACACGTACTTTTGCTCGCTGTTTGTAGTATAAATTTGATATGATCCTGAGGTCGTTGTAGTCAATCTTCTTTGATTTCAGGACATTCATTAATTGTTTATGTCCTACTTTATCGAATGCTTTATTATAGTCAATAAAACATACGTATAGCACACCCAGCATATGAATCCCATTACTCCAGACTAGATAACATAAAAAGAAAATATCTTTCCCCAACTTTAAACGTGTCGATCATGTATCGAGAGTATGAAAAAAAATGCACAGAAGACTTAAGAAAATCCCTCTCGCTGTTTATGTTTGACAAAAAACACTAAATTTAATTTACATTTTCATGCACCACATAAAGATACTTGTTAAAAGTGTGACAGTCTTAATACTGAAATAAAATCACCTGATACTTCAAAAGAGCGCAAACAGGATGCAAAAGTTGAAGTGGAATTAAAACAAAGAAAAGCAGAAGCAGTTAAAGAAAACAAATGGCAAAATATAATTAAAACAAAAGAATCACAGAAAAAATATCAGTTTTAGGCTGTGATCTTTAGAAAACGCTTCCTACTCCTGAGTTAGGTACTTAGTTACAGGTGGAGTTTATTATAAGAGACAACTGTGGACGCATAGTTTGGGCATCCATGAAACAAAAATAGGATACATGTATTATGTCTGGCGTGAAAATGTGGCATCCCGAGGAGCTCAATTATTTTAAGACGTACTTACCTGACCCAACCGAATATCTGATTTTATAATAGCGATGTTTGTGGGGGTAGGGTAGAATCGGAATGTAAAAGTGGCTTTTATGTTAAGCAATTACTTTCAAAAGTGTAAATCGTCACTTAAAGTTATAGAACAATGATTTTTTGTATCTGGACATCGTTTTAATACATGCGATCAAGATTTTGGGTTGATTGAAAAGGAGAAAAAACACCATGATCGAATTTTTGATCCCGATGATTGAGTTTCCGTAATTCAATTGGCCAAAAAAGAAATCTAAAATTTCAAGTCAAAAGAATGAACTCATTAGAGTTGGTAAGTAGCAAGTCCCTTGAGAATCAAATAAAAAATTGAAAAGTTTTTGAAACTGCAAAAAAGTTGAATCGCTTAAAATCTAACAGATAATATTATATCTTAAAAATTAACCAAAAGAAATTATGTAAAATATACAGCACATGATAGGGGTTTGTTTCATAAAGTTAATTTAAACAAGAAAACCAAAAGCCTCCTATCATTATCTACTGTAATTTACAACCTAGATGTTCTGTATCCAATTGGGAGAGCCGTAACAAAAGAAAAGAAAAGGGACTTAATGGACTTACTTTACTTAAGTTTATTCCACCTGAATTCCACAGCTTCTATTCTGGATTGCAAGATAGTTCCGAAGCATTAGATAAGGGCTTAGAAGAAACAATTATACATGATAATTTAAAATACGCACTTAATATATATATATTTTTTTTTTTGATCAGATAATAGGCATATATCGAGCACAGTTTAATTTAATCTTGCCCAAGTACTTTTGATCCCTAGATCATCTTCAGGGGCATCTGAAATAAGCCAAGAAACGTTTTTTATAACCAAAGAAATTGATTAACTTCGATAAAAACTCGAAGTTTATGGTTGAAAAAGAGTTTTCATGTGATTAACGTTTATAGACTTACTTCGTCAATTGCGGCCTATCCGGCAAGAACAAAATGTCATAAACATATAAATGTACATCACACTACACTACAAAAGGACAAACAAACACTTTAAAATTATTTAAGAAAGGCTACATTACTTGCAGAAGCCGGACACAGAATGGCTCCTGATCTAACGGAAATGTCGGGGTGACATGTGACAAATGACAACTTGGATGAGCAGTCACAATCATAGATATGTGATCTGCACCTTTTACAATTCTATGAAACTAAGTATTGACCAAAAGTCCAACTGACACTACTATAGGAGGTCACTGATGAAATATAAAATTATATAGAATATTTTTTAAGTAGATTGAATAATCCAGATCTCACACTCAAACATGTCTGTAATAATTAAGGTGTTAGTTTGAGAGCAACTGAAGTCGACGTAAAGTAAGAATGCAAGAAAAGGACTAAACAATATATTAGACAGTGGGTAGTTGACTACAATAAAATGGTCTACCAAGCACTATCTGTAATGTAGAAAGGAAGAGATCTGACTATGTAATTAAAATACTAAAAATTGAAAATCAAAATTGAAAGCAAAGTATATAAATGGGGTGTAATCCAAGTAGTTCAGTTGAACCCACAGTCAATGGTATAACTATAAAATTAATATGGATGTGCTCAGTGCAGGAAGTCTAAACAGTCGAGCTGGGTCCCCTACGAGGTGAAGCTGTAATAAAGTTTTTAAAAATAGGTTTAAATTTAGTACAATTTAAATTAATTTGAGTATTAAGACAGTGAGAGTTTTCATTTGTTTCCCTTGTAATCTCCAAATCTTCCAATAAATCCAACTCCATATAGTTTTTCTTTCTACTAATGTCATGTAAGATAGATGAACCAGTGTTGATGTTAAAATTGTGTTTACTGGATAATAAGTGTTGACCAAAACTTGACTTGACAAAACCGAAAATATTGAAAAACATTTAGTTGTTTCTATTAATGATAAAATTTTAAGTGGTTATAATGTTTAATTATTAATTAACAGTTATTTAGTTACTAGTTTATTTATACTAATGTTATGATTATGATGTGTAAATATACCTGCCTTAAGTTAATATTACGTTAATTCACTTTGTACAATAAATAATAAGTTATATTCCTTTATTGCCTATATTTTGCCTAAATGTTAATATTCCTACCTTTTTTAATAAAAATCTTTGCCTATATAGGCGCCTTTTTCTTCAATTTTTGTTGCCTATAAATCCGAGCTTTACTGATGACCATCAAAAGGACGAGCAAATGAGGCGTTGCATGGAAAATTAAATTAATATATAATTTATTATATATTACAAAAATAATATAGATCCAAGAGGTACTTTCTCTCAGTGTAAAAATAGGTATTAGTTACTTTAAATGATTAAACTTCCTTTAACTGACATCTCTTATCGAAAGCAACTTCCTGATTACTTTTCAAACTCATTACCTATTTACTGATGTCTAAATCAGTTCGAGTATCCGAAACGGAAACAAGGGCAGTTTTGTCTCTATACACGAGTATACGTAGTCAGACAGTTAGGTTTATTTTTAATGTGGTCTTACAAACAACATGTAAAACCTTTGTAAAATCAGTTTAATTCAGAATGTATAGAATTCCAGATAGGATTCCCGTAGTGTAAAATGCATTTTGTGGGTGCAGTGTAGATCTGTGGTTCAGTTAGCGCTTCAGTATGCTAGCTAACCTGTCACTCCGGAATGGAATAAGCTTTAAAGAGAATATAAATTGACTACGATTGTGCATAAAGGCACAATTCGTGTGGGTAGCTATTAATAAATTAATAAAGTATTAAGAAAATACTTAATGCAAAAACATAACTTCAAATAAAGTTTTATTTTATTATTTATCACGAGTACAGTGAACTCTTTCTTGAACGGACAGTAGTCGTTCCACATTAAAAGTCCGTTTAAGAGAGCTGTCTATCGAAGGAAAAAAATCAATATATAAGCTTAAAATTGTTAAAAATAAGTGTATATATCATAGCCCCCAATGAGTGTCAAATAGCATTTGACATAATAAAGAATTTCTTATGTTCAAGGCCAATTCTTTCAATTTTTAATCCAAAATTACCATATTTATTTACAGTGATGCAAGTATAAATGGTTTAGGAGCTGCGCTAAAACAAACACAATTAAGTGAAGATAAAAATCCTGTAGCATACTTTTCAAAGAAATTAAACCAATATCAAAAAAAGAGAAAAGCTATTTTTTTTTAAACATTTGTTTCTTTTGTTTGTCTGATTCAGTTTATAAAATAAACACAGGACATGGAAA
This sequence comes from Diabrotica undecimpunctata, assembly GCF_040954645.1. NCBI lineage: Eukaryota > Metazoa > Arthropoda > Insecta > Coleoptera > Chrysomelidae > Diabrotica > Diabrotica undecimpunctata. Next base: position 60,636,185 of record NC_092812.1, read on the forward strand.
AAGATCGATTGGTTTATATCATATTACAAAGCTTATTTTTATGTCTATTCATAGTGATATATCATAAAAACGCATAATTTGAACTACATAGTGAAAATTATATCTTGTGAGGGAAGATGTAAGCTTTGTGAATGCTTGGTATTATGAAACGCAGCAGATATATATATATATATATATATATATATATATATATATATATATATATATATATATATATATATATATATATATATATATATATATATGCTCGAATAAATAATAAGAGACGCAAAAATTTCTTTTTTGATACCCATACTTGAATCACGCTTTCCTTCATTATTTAATACATCTACACGCAGACCTGATATTTTTGTTAAATCTAATGTAAGTATAAGCTTAACGTCAAGTAAGCTTGTCTCTCGGCCGCCATCTTGGAAAAAGGGTAAAATGGTTTTCGCGCTGTAGGTATCTCATAAACTAGCAACCCTACGAAAATTTTGTCAGACATTATTGGTAGCAAATTAAATTGTCTACAACTTTATTTCCATTACTTTTAATCATAATATTGAAAATAAAAAAGTTATAAAACTAAAAATTTTTGAATAAATTGTCTTTTGGGCTTTTTACTGGAAATTTTACAACAAAATGACATCAGAGCAGTATTATAGAGTATTTTTTATAGAATAATGTTCACTAAAAATTTGTTTGATTTTATTAATTTATCAGGATTTTAGAGCGCTCCAAAGTTGGCCGGGTTCTTAAATACTCCCCATCTTGGAATAAAGGGTGCAAAGGGTTTTCTCGTAAACTAGCAACTCTACAGATCAAACCTTTATTAAATATTATTAATAGGAAATTAAATTATCTACAAATTTATTCCTATTACTTTTATGGTAAAATGGAAAATAAAGAAGTTAAAAATATATAAATAGATAAACATAAAAATGTATAAAAATATATATATAATTAAAAATATTCTAACAAATTTTCTTTTCGGCCTTAACTTTTTTTCTAGTCATTTAGGATAAAATATTGTATTATAATTATAATAATAAAAACGTAAATTACTCGTTAAAAACGAATCATTAGACTAGGCGTATCATTTTAAACTAGGCTTGCAAGAAGCACAAACTTTACATTTATGAACATATTTCACAACAAAATATCTCATTTTAGGCCAGTAATACAATTCTAAAATCCTAAAAAGGGTTTTAAAGACACATAAATGAGCAGCTGTAGGATCATCATGATACATTTGCAAAATTACCTTCCTATTTGGCGAAGGAACAGAAACTTTCCATTTTGGAGCAGAATCAGAAAACTTTGAGCTAGAAAAAACATGTTTATAAAGAACATTATCTTGAACTTTAAAAGCAGGATATAGGTTAGGATTATCTAACTTTTGCTATCATATTTCTATACCAAGCATCTATTTTTAAATTAGATAAATTCAAGAGAGAAACTTGAGATGCTTCAGGAATTCTTGAAAGAGAGTCAGCTACTACATTTAAAGAACCACTACGATGAACAACATTAAATTTGTGACAAGACAGTTTTATTATCCATCTGGAAATTCTAGGAGAAGGATTCTTTATGCTGTATAACCACTGTAACCACGTGTTGGGCGATAATGTGTAACGATAAGACTGCCAAAGAGAATTAAAATACTATTATAAAAATAATACCAATAATCAACCATGGGAGCTTATTGTCTATGCTTTGCCTAGCTCAGTATCGCAACTGTGAGTTCGTCTTGTCTTAAACTAGAAATCAAACCATGAACCCTTAGCTGATAGCAAATAAAATAATTTTTAACTAGTCGTATTTATTAAAAATAGGAAACAATCAACCCTGTCAATTCTTTACAATGAATACAATGTGGATGATACTTATGGCATCGATGGCATCAATGGGCTGCTTGTGTGACCTTCCAATTAGACGGTTAGGTCTTCCAGAATACGTTGTACAATATTACAGTTGTTCCATATTATATTCTGAAATATTCCATAAAAATTTCCAATAGTCTTCTATACAGCCAATAAAACTTGAATTCGGCCAATAAATACAGCCAATAAACCCAAGAGAATTCTACAGACCATAAACAGACCTTATTGACGGAAAATAAGTGGGAGATTGAAATGAAGTTAGCACAGATGTTATAGGATGTATACCTATGATGGAATTAACTTTTTTGTCAACATAGAACAGAATATTTAGTATACCGGATAGAAAGAGAGAAGGCAAATATTTATTCTACCGGAAAGAAAGAGAAAGAAAAGAAAGAGAATAGACAAAATAGTAAAAACGAATCTGAAGGCAAAGAAATTAATAAATTAATAAAGAAATTAAAATAAAATAATTATTTAAATATAAATTAATAAAGATGTGACGTTTATAACGCTACAACATTCCTATGTTATTATTATTTTATTATCGGCCCATTCTGCCACTACAAAACTTACCCCAACTTATTCATTTGAGTCGCACGAAAAAGCACCAATGGACCGAGATAAAGTTTAATAAGAGCAGTGTACCAATATTATTTCAAGACAGATTTCTTGGTAATGAAAAGAACAAAACAAACTTAAAAGAACTTCTCAAAACTGGTCTATCAGAAATGGGTTTTAGTGTCGACTAGAATGAATCTGATGTAGATACATTCATCATCCGTTCTGCGCTTATTGCATTCAATGCCTATGATTGGGTTACTGTTATAGTAGAGGACATTGACATTCTTGTCTTGCTTGCGGTGTTAGGAAAGGAGGAGTCCAATGTTGTGTGTCCAGGTTGTCCAATTTTTTTTAAACCTTTAAAGGTCTATGGTTATAAAGATTAATGGCGTACCAATAAGTAATTTTCGATATGCAGATGATACTGTTATACTGGCCGATAACATCGAAGATTTACAGATGATGCTAAATAGAGTAAATAAAACTGGCAACAAATTTGGACTGAAGATCAATAAAAAGAAAAATAAATTTATGGTGATCAGTAGACTTCGGCAAATATGCATATTGCATATTTTGCATATTTTGCATATTTTATGCAAATATTTCATATTTTGGCATATTTGTATAAAAGTTTGCATAAAGTGCATAAAAGTTCAGATTTTTATACTGTATTTGAAAATTTTTAAACATACCAATTTATTTCAATTCTTGTATAAAATTTTGTAGTCATTTTAATCAAGAAATGATCTAAGTACGTAATCTCTACAGGTACAAAACATTTACAATTTCAAAGAAGATCAATTTAAGTAGCCCTCAACATTCTTAGAAAGTCTCGGTCACTGAGGCATTCAGTTATTGGATAATCGCTAAGGGTTCGCTCATTTGCATTTTATGATCTAATCCCCAAATCTATCTACAATTTATTGTATCTTAACAGCAGGTAAACGGCTAATAGTTTTGTTCCTAATTTAGGGATTTTCCAAAATCTCCCAGTTTATTGAATTAGGTACCTAAACATTTCTAATTTGATGCTCAGATTTGTAAATCATTTTTGTTTTGATATTCAAAGCGTAAACACTCGTTGTGCGTAACAAAAAGGAAGATTGTGATTTTATAATGCCTAAAACAACCAGTGCTTTAACTTGGATTAAACCTTATAAAGAGCTGTCTATGGATATGGGAAAAATCTACTGTTCAGTCTGTGGCACAATTGTAAGTATCTAATATTTTCTATTAAATATCTAATATTTCATACATACAGGGTGTTTCCAAATGACACTTACAACGTTTGACTGTAGATACTTCTCGAAAAATTGAACAAAACGATATAGTTAATGAGGGGTCAAACTTATTTACTTTTCGAGATACAGGGTGTTAAAATTAAAAAAAATTAAATTCTTTTAGTTAATAACAACAATAACTTTAAAATCAATAAACGTATTTACTTGAAATTTAGTACTCGTAGGTTGTTTTTAAATGAAAAATAGCTTCCTTTAGTGAGAAAAAATTGTCCATGCTACAATACAATGGTGTGTATTTAGAAAAATTTTTCACCTTTACTTTTTTTTATGAAGTCAGCTATTCTAAAACACAATTATTTTTATTTTAATTGAATTAACAAAAAAAAACTTTTGTTGAATTTTAAAATAAGTTATATGATGTACTAATGGTTAGTAACAAAAACTAATTTGTGGATTAATACTGCATTTAAAACACTTAGCGAGTGTTTTTTTTTTCCAAACCAGTTATTTGATTAACCAAAAACACCTTGTATATTTTTATATTTTAAAGGTTGGGTTAAAATAAAGGTTTTTATTTTTATTTATAGATAGCATGTGAGAAGAAATTTCAGATAGACCAACATGTGAGAACTGCTTCACACATTGCAAAAAAAAGGAAAAATAGGAGGAAAACATCAAACTTCAATGGCTAAATGTTTCCAATCTACTTCAAAAAAATTAGATGAGCAAGAAACGTTTAATGAAGACTTGTGTCGCGCATTAGTGTCTGCAAACATACCGCTTTCAAAATTAGCAAATGTAAATTTTAGTTCGTTTCTAAAAAAATATTGCAAACTTAATGTTCCAAGTGATCGGTCTCTAAGAAGAAATAGTGTGAACGGGCTATACTCGTCGGTGTTAATTAATATTAAGGAAGAAATTGCAGATAATTATTTTTACATATCTGTAGACGAAACCACTGATTCCTCAGGAAAGTATATTGCTCATTTATTGATTGGTGTTCTTAAAGAAGATACCTTACCAAAATCTCATCTTATTTCATGCCAGCAACTTGAGAAAACAAATGCTTTAACAATTTCGCGTTTTATACAAGAAACATTAGCAACTTTTTTTCTTCCGACAACTATTCCTTCTAATAAATTACTGCTTATTTTATCGGATGCTGCTCCTTATATGGTGAAAGCAGGACAAAATTTAAAAATATTTTTCCCAGATTTAATACATGTTACTTGTGTAGCGCATGGATTAAACAGAGTTGCAGAGGAAATACGAAAAAAGTTTCCTCTTGTAAATACCATGATATCCAGTGTCAAAAAAGTATTTCTTAAATCTCCTATAAGAATTCAACTTTATAAAGAAATGCTACCTAACATTCCTCTTCCACCACAACCTATTTTAACGCGATGGGGAACATGGTTAGAAGCAGCTAATTTTTATGCAGATCATTTTGTTAAAATAAAGAACATAATTGATACGTTAACAGATGAAAGTTTCCAATCTCTTTTGGATTCTAAACAAACTTTTCAGAGTAACTTGCTTCAACAAGAACTTTCATTTATTAAATCAAATTTTAGTTTTGTTCAAAAAACAATTACTCAGTTAGAATCACCAAAACTGTCATTGTTCGAAAGTACAGCATTAATAAAAGAATTTGCGTCATGTTGTCGGAACGTTAGAGGTAATATTGGAAAAGATATTTTAAAAAAATTTGAAGCTACTATGGAAAAAAATAAAGGTTACCATATTCTTTCTGAAGTAGTCAGTGTTCTAGCTGGAAATATTTCGGAAACAATTAATTTAGAACCAAATGTTTTGGTTAGTTTGAAAAATGCTCCCGTTACATCAGTTGATGTTGAACGAAGTTTTTCCATATATAAATATATGTACTCAGACAGAAGCCACAAGTTTTTGTTAGAAAATTTTGAACACCACTTGGTCATTTATTGTTACCATAATTCTAAATAAGTTTATTCATACTTAAAAATGATGTAGTTACTTAAAATAAATGTAAATCTTAATGAATAGTAGGAAATATTTAGTTATGTACACTTTTTTTTTAAATAAAATTGTTACTATTTTACGATTTTTTTATTTATTTGTATGCATATTTTGTAAAATATTTGCATATTTTCGGCTAAACACGTGCATATTTATGCGCATATTTTCTACATTTTTATTTGCATATTTGCCGAAGTCTAGTGATCAGTAAAAAGAACATTCAACATATCGACCTGAATATTGAAGCCGAACGTATTGGAAGATTACACCGATTTAAATATATGGGATATACAGTAAATGATAAGTGGGACCAGACGTAGAGATTAAGATCCGAATTGAAATAGCAAAATCCAAATTCATCAAAATGAGAAAGCTCTTAAGCAACCGCCACCTAAGCGTTAACCTCCGATGGCGCGCCACGAAATGCTACGTACTCTCTACGCTACTTTACGGAGTTGAAGCGTGGACGTTAACAGCAGTAACTATAAAGAAGTTAGTGGCTCTAGAAATGTGGCTGTATCGACGCATACTGAGAATACCTTGGGTAAAGAGGTGGAATTTTTAACAACTGTTAAAAGGAGGAAAGCGTCATACCTGGGCCATGTGTTCCTTAATGATAAGTACCGTCTGCTACAGCTTATTGTGGAAGGCAAGATTAAAGGTAGAAGGGGTTTGGGCAGAAAGAAGAAATCCTGGCTGAGAAACTTGAGAGAATGGTATTAAATACCAGAAGCTGCGAACATAATACATGGGCAGAAAACAGAGAAACCTATCGTTTGATGGTCGCCAACCTTCGGTGGAAGACGGCACATAAAGAAGAAGAAAGGGTTTTAAAAAATTGAACACTGGTTGTAAGTCGCATCAACTACACTGCCCTTTAAGTTTTATATAATTAGGGCGACGTCATTGCAGAGAATTTCCTGTTTTATCATGCCTTTTCAGGATGCGACACAACATTAGGAGCCTACAGGATCGGCAATCTTAAATTCATCAAAATTTTACAGAAACATCCTGAGTTAGCTAGCGGAACAGCATTTTTTCTCATTGAGAAAGCCTGGCTATCTTTGCTCACTGTCGTTATCGAACGTTTTTTCGTCTGTTTAAATGATGTAAAAAAAGATAATTCTCTAACAGTATGAGATACAAACGATTCGCCAAGATAGTGACCAAAATTACATTAAACTTATCATCGCTTTCGCCTAAGATAAAACTCGTTTCCACATTGTTAGAGTTTATCACAAGGAAACACGGCATTCTTGAAGATTGGTGCTATACAAATTTGGATACCAATCAAAGCTTTCAAAACTCCAGCACCTGCCGAACTTCTGAAATTAATTTTCTGCAGAAGGGAAACTGTGAAAGTATGTGTAGTTGCCGACAAATGTGCCTCAAATGCTCTGCAATGTGTCTTAATTATTTGGGTGAAACCTGCAGTGACATTAGCTAAATAATAAAATTAATCCAAAAATTTGAACAAAAAAAAATTCAAACGGATTAGTCATCTGCAAACTTTCAGTAACGTAGTTTCTTCTGCGCCACAATGATAATGTGAGAGTGTTTTAATTGTGTTTAATCTTTTTAGACAAACTCTTTAATATCCTGAATGTGTTATTTTCAGTTGCCTAATCTTGAATTAAATATCAGTCCTAATATTTTGCAATTATCAACAAGAAAGCAGTTTCAAAAATTTTTAAAAATATTAGAGTTACATTGCACAAAGAATAGCTGAACTTACTAGACTTAGCTGGAATCAACACTCCTTAGAAAAATCAATCCACTCCAATCCAATCCAAATCTAATCTAAATAAATTTTATAGTGTGAAAAATCCATTAAGTGTTTTTAAAATTCAAAATTTTATATTTTTAAATAAATTTATGCAAATAAGAAAATTCTTTTATTTTCTTCTTTAAGTTTCTATAAATTAGTTTATAAATATTAGAGAAAGTGTCTGTTAAAGTAGACAAAAGCCTAACAACACCAGCAACTCTCCTTCCTGGCAAAAAATCTGGTGTAAACTTTTATTTAAAAGGACTTAAATTAGAACAAACCATTATACTCTTGGTAGTTCGCTCGAGGAGATCTGCTTTAATTCTGAGCCGAGAGTATCGCCTTTAACTGTGATCTAGGTTTACAAATAATATTTTCACGTAGATTCTAAAATAGAGCAATTGAAGCGAGGTATCTTTCTTAAATTGACAAATCACATGAATATTTCACACAGAAAGTTTCCGTAAAACGATTTGATTGATTTGTTAAATCCATATGACGATGTGCATGCTACTAGGAATTACGGTATTTTTATTCGAGTTTGCTGAGAGAAGTAGTTCAATTTTACAATCGGTTCGACGAAGAAATAAGTGTAAAGTGGGAAGATATTTGATAACACTTAAATAAAATATCATTACAACTAAGCATTTATTTGCAGTATTAGTAATAATTTATTAAAGAAGTTATAAGGATATTTGAAATATCAACAGGAGCATTTCTTGAAAAACACTCCTAGAACAAAAATTTACGACACCAAAACTGTTTAATTTCCGGTCATTTGGATCAGTGGGTTTAATATAATTTTCCGTAACTTTCTCTATTTTTATTTGTTGCTTACATGACATATTTATCCACCATGATTTTAAATACTAAAGGTGAAGATCGGTAAATTATATGAAAAGTTAGACAATTTTACTGAAAACGCATCGAAAATCCTTTAAAATAGGTAAAGTTATTTTTGTTAATTTGTTGATTAATTATTGCAAAAATAGCTTCAAAAGTTGATTTTTTTTTTAATTAACGATAACTTATCTAAAAATTCACAAAAAATATAAGGCGCACATTATCAAATTAAATCATTTAACAATTAAAAAGTTTATGTTGAATATTAAATAATAGGTTTTATTATATATTCCATATTATATTACATTTAAAATAACTCAGACGCTTCAACATGTAGGGACTTAATTTTTTTATTCAAAATCTGGGCATTTTACACGAATTTTAAAAATAATACAATGTCCTACGACCCTTAAAACGCAAGTTAGCCTTTTTTTACAAATAATATTAACTGGGGCTTTATTTATAAACATTATATACAGGGTGGTCCTTAAGTAATTGTACAAACACAATCCGTAGATTCTGCACTTTAAAATATTACGATTTAAGCCAACTTGCTTTAATAAAATGTTGATATTAAGCAAGATACAGGGTGTTAAAGTGAAAATTTAAAATTTTATTTTTCTCTATAACTTTTACGTTCATAAATATTTTTGGACAAAAACTTACAGTTGGATGCTTTTGAGTAGGATAAATTGTAATTTAATACACACTTTAATGTAACTAATAGAGGGCACCACATATGATACATATGTGGCATAAATTTGCGCTTAACTTTTTTGCTCTTAAAGTTAGCGCTATTGTTGTTAAATAATATTTAAGATACTTTATTTTTACAAAGAAAAGGTATACTAGTTAATACCTTCAAAATTCAACCGTTTTCGAGATAATCGCATTTTATAAGTCAGCTGCATAATAATTCTTAGTTTGATATTTGTGCGGTAAAGCACTGAATACCTGTAGATAAGCATAATGCATAGTTTATTCTTATTAAAACATCTTAAAGATGATAATGTAACATCACAAAATGCTTTGTTATGGGTGCTAAATGTCTCATTGGAGAAAATATTCTTCATCTTCTTTTTTAGGTGACGTGTCTGTATTCAGACGTTGGCCGTCATCATGTTTACAATTTCCCTTTTCTATCGCTTCTTAAGTTTCTATAATGGCGTTGTATTAATTTTTCTCTATTGTAAAATGCTGAAAACCCAAAATATGTGGTTTATGCAAGACGGTATACCACCACATTCTAGAGGGAAGGCAGTTAGAACATACTTAAATACAACTTTTCTGAACGTTGGATTGGTCGTGGTAGTCATATTCCTTGGCAATGTGGTGAGATATTGATATAATTATTTAATTCATAAAAAATCCGAAAAGAATACTTATTATTCATTACCTAAATTGTTTACCCATTTTTATTAGAACAAATAGAAACTAGAGCACAAGTATTGAATAACACATATGTGTCTTGTTTAAGAATACTTTTGCTACAAATCTAACTTTAAAGAGTCAGCATGTTTACAAAAACATCATCGTTGGCATAATAACCGATATTGTTATAAATATAGTAAACACACGGGCAATTTAGTTTAGCATAATATTAGTTCGCTAGTAAATCATAATAATCCATTTGTTCGAGATGTAATTATAGTTACTCTTAAGCTGTAACGTAATAATATAAATAAGTAATGTTATCGATAGGTTATTCCGTGTGTATATAAGTAATCAATGAACGAGATACATCACAGTTTAATCCATTATTTAACCTCTGCGACAAATTAGATATAGTTCCATAATATACCATAACATTTGGATATGTATCCAAACGAATATATTCATCCATTATACATTATAGCTATCACGTAGCCCAGAATTTAATCCGCTTGATTTTGGTGTATGGGGCGCATTAAAACAAGGTGTCCATAAGAATTCCATAAACATTCGCAATCAACTATGGGAAAAAATAAATACTGCAGCAGTTTCTTTAGAACCAATGATGTTATTTAATATGAGACGATCTTTTATGGAATATATTGACAAGTGAATTAAAGAAAATGGTGGACATATCGAACACTTACTTTGACAAAAAGTTATGTTATTTAGTTTTTAACTATTTCTTAATTTGGTTTTTAAACAAAATGTTTTGATTATGACCTAATTTAACATAAAACGTAAAATGTTTGATGTAAAATCCTATTATTCTGTTATTTTTTCAAATCCTATTATTAATTATCCTGCTGATATATTTATTTTATTTATTATTGCGTTAACTATTAACTTTAGTTAAAGGTATTTTATACCAAAATTTAAAAGTATTAATGTTTTTGTATATTTTTCTTCGTTGCCTAGAATAATTGCCTTAAATCAGAATTATGCAGCTGATTTATAAAATGCGATTATCTCAAAAACTGTTGAGTTTTGAAACAGGTATACTTTTTTTTTGTTAAAATAATGTATCTTTAATATTTTTTGTCTCAAATACAGGTAACTTAAAGAACAAAAAGTTAAGTGCAAATTTATACCACATATGTGGCGTATATGGCGCCCTCTATCAGTTTTATCAAAGTGTGCATCAAATTATAATTTCTCATATTTAAAAGTACCCAGTTGTAAATTTTTATACATAAATTTTTACAAACATGAAAGTTATAGCGAAAAATGAAATTTTAAATTTGCACTTTAACACCCTGTATCTTTCTTAATATCAACATTTTATTAAAGCAATTTGGCTTAAATTGTAATATTTTAAAGTGTAGAATCTACTGTTTCTTTTGGTACAATTACTTAAGGACCACCCTGTATATACAAGCTATACGCTCCCGAAGAAGCTGAAGCTATTTTTACTTAAAGATCCTTTTTGTGTGGGGATCATCCCAATATTATACATAATATTTTACAAGATTCCAAGCCAAAAGACCAATGACAAAATTGAAAAAGGAAGGAAGGCGGGACGATGCGCACCAAGAGTGCTCATTAGTCACTCTGACCGAGCACTTGGCGACAGTACTATGTCACCGTATGACACCATATGCAGAACGGATAGTAGGAAAATACCAGCCTGGTTTCAGAGGTGGTAAATCGACAACTCATCAGATTGCAACCCTGAAACAAATTTTAGAAAACACACTGCAATATGGCATAGATACTCATCATCATCACATATTTAAAGACTAGAAAGCAGCCCACAACTCTATAATTAGAAGAGAAATGTTCAAAGCAATGAAAGAGGTAGGAATACCAAATCGGTTAGTAAATTCAACAAAACTAACTCTTGAAAAAGTTGAATCTAGAATATGAATTTAGAGGGAACTTTCGAAACATTTTAAAACCACCAGGGAGACCCTCTCTCTCTCATAATACGTATGTCACAAATCACAACCATTGGTTCAATATATAATAAATCACTGCTAATCCTTGCCTATGCTGATGATATCAATATTGTTGGGAGAACGGAAAACGCTGTACCAGAGGCGTACGTAGCATTAAGAGAATCAGCTACAAAAATGAGTTTAATAAAAAACACCAGCAAAACGAAGTATATGAACAGATGCTATTTTGGACTTAATCTCCTCCTTAAATCCACAATTATATCGATAAATACAAAAATAAAACTACAATACAATAATACGTTCAGTCCTAACATATGGTTCAGTGACCTGGACTCTAACAAAAAGTAATAAAAACATAATAGGATGTTTCGAAAGAAAAGTACTAAGGCAAATCTATGGAGCAGTGAATGACAATAGAGTGTATAGAAGACGATACAACTTTGATCTTTATAGAATATACTAGGAACCAGATATCATAAAACATATTAAGATAGGACGTCTGAGGTGGATAGGGCATATAATGCGAATGCAAAAAAATGGCCCAGCTAGAAAAATGCTCCTTAAGAGACCCATTGGTTAGAGAAGAAGAGGAAGACCCAGAACAAGGTTCCTTGATAACATCGATGAAGACATGAGAAATATGGGAATACGTGCTTGGCGGAGAAAGGCGATGGATAGGAACGACTGGAGAGAAAGTAAAGACTTATAAAGCCAGAATGATAATGTTGATAAAGATGATAGTAAATAAAAGAGATAGGATCTACCTCTAAAGTTAAATTTATATTTTGTTCACTAAAATACATTTGTGTGGTGTATTTAAAATAAACATATTATTTTAAAAAGTAGCTAACCTTTTCATCTGAATACCTATTATTGACATACTTTTTTAACATCCTGTGGTGTGAAAATCCTCCAACAAATAAACGTTTTTCTCCTTCTATACAATGTACTTACTTTTATGAGCTATTTCTATCAACGGTTTTACAATTTAGGATATGGAAAACAGTATGCTGCATAATAACGCTGGAGTAATTTTCAGAAAACAACCTGAAATAACAATTTTATAGAGGAATACGAAAATTAAATGGATCTTAAAGACACTCAGGTCTCACATATTGTGCAATTTTACTGTGTCGACGCCAGATTTAAAAGTACCTTTACATTTTGTTTATAATATGGCCCGTTATAATAACCGTTATTTTAATTTAACAAGATAAAATGGTTTAGGTAATATGATTATAACATTTCGTGTTAAAAATGTGCAAATAAATCTATATTAAATATAACATTTATTGAAAAATGCATGCAGATCATATCTCCAAGAATTCAAAAAGGCCATCTAATAGTTTTTAGTTGTCATAAAACTTTTCTACAACATGAATTTAAATTAATTCCAAGTTTCGCTAAGTGAACTGGAAATCTGATACGATTAGTTTTTAATAGTATGAATAAGATACAATTAAGGTGTGTGTGTATGTTAAAATGGTATAAAAAGGTGACCGAGTCAGTATAGTAGGGCCAAAGCAAGGGAACCATTTCCTGGTAAGTCTATCTGAGAATGCCACAATTTTCCAGGCGGAAATACTGGCAATCCATCAGTGCATTGAAGAAAGAGAAACGCAAAAGGAACGTACCGTTCACTTGACATTTTCACAGATAGCCAAATACTGCTTAAGGCATTTAATTCTGTATATGTCTATTCTAAGCTAGTATGGAATTATGTGGGTGCCCTAAATAAACTAGGAGGCCATAGCAATGTTACGGTAGCCTGGTACATTATTTGGACCAAAATCCTTCTGTGGCGTTGCAAAGGCAGTAACAAGATCTGCTACAAGAAAGTTGGTAGCTCACAAAAATCTGGAATGGTCTAGGAATTTACCAGGACAACGAAAGGCGAAACAGTTCATTACAGAACATTCTCCAAAATTTACGAGCAAAGACAGAAAAACCGTCATAACCCTAGTAGGTCCGCTAATAGGGCACTGTATGCTCATTAGGCAGATGAAGCCTGTAGATGTTATTACCAAGAAGGATAAAAGAACAGAGGCAACAGCCTGACAAATGTGTGGTTCTTTACATTAAGAAAAGAAAAGCCACCGGCAAAGAGCTACATGGAAGGTCCAGTCTCGAAGTTACTGAACCTTTTAAAGAGGGTCAGGCTAGAAAATATAATCTTAGGATAGAGGACAACAATAGATTTGAAAATTTCGCAATACACGCATTCGCCGTTACAAATTTATTTGGGAGTCAATCTGCACAATCATTACATTAAATATTAAATTATATATACAAAAGGAACATTTTTATATTCGAGAGAGGAAGAGAGAGAAAATATATCTTCTGCCTCCCTCTTACTCATTATCTTACATATGTAATGATTTCACAGATTCACTCCCATACAAATTTCCAACGTGGAGCGCGCGTATAGAAGTATAACTTCAATAAAAATTAAAAATTTTTGGGGGAACCACCCGTACTCCTTAGGAGCATGAAACATAGATAACAACCTAATCCCAGATTTACAGAATACATAATTATGTCAACGCGCTCACCCATCCAAGTATTAACCGCAACCGAAACTGCTTGACTTCGGTGATTGAACGAGAACCAGGTATGACTGTTGCCCAATCTATTAATACTGACATTTATTTTGTTAATCCTAGCTTTCTTTTCCATATATCCATATATATCTATTAGTTATATTGCGATTTAAAATGAGAGAAAAACTGTTTTTGTATTTCCTTACAATTTTTTGAAAATTATCTTTTACACAAAACCTGGACCAGATAATAAGAAACACAACAAACAAAATATCTAATTTGGTGCAGGCGTTCTGAAGTGATGCCCGTACAAATATTTCGGCAATTCATTTTTATTAATATAGATTTTTTGGTCCTCATTTTTGTTAATTATTTTTATTTGTCCTTTGCACCATTCTTCCAGCATTTTGTCTTCATTTTAATTTATGGTTTTTAAAAGTATTTATTTTTCTATGCTCATATTCATTTTATCTAAAAGCTTACAGAAAAAACATTATTCCAGAAAGTAGAAAGTTTAATAAATCAGCAATTAAATAACTATTTTACTTCACCTACATTAATTTTGACCCTCGCTGTGTAATATGTAGAATTCATGAAGTCAAAAATAAACTGTCTGTAAAAACTAAAGTAATGTAAATGAGTCCTAGCACTCGTGAATTCTTCTAAAGTAATAGCGGAATACGTCGTAAATCCTCGATGGAAATCCAGCAGTAATTTCACTTAAACTTTTTAATTGAATAAAACCGCTTAATCAGAGAAATTCTACGGTCCCCTTTACTACGAAGGCGACCTCTTTTCTGATATTTGAATAAAACTAGCTTATATTATCCAAAAGAAAAAAAGTATGGACCAAAAACTATCCTATTCAAATTCTTACGAAATATATGTTGCATAGAGTTTAAAGAAAATAATTTCTTTTGTGTCTTACATATAAATTACCCTTGATCACCGATTTATATGCTTAAAATGATTGTTTACAGTATTGGACCTGAAAAAAGTTAAAAAAAGTATTAAACAATGCCGTAATATTTATTTTATTTCACGCTTCTCATAATTAGTGCATACAGTACATCAGTGCAATTTTTCAACAATATGGTTGAAAACAAAATATCAAGTCATCCTTCCCAATTCATGAACTGTCACTAATGGCACGTACTTAGAGACAATTCAGTTTAATTGCAGCTAAAATTAAATTGGTTGTTCCTGTTAATTTTGTATTGCACAAGAAAATATTGAAATAGCAAACATGGCCACTTTATATTTGTTGTCAGATAAATGCAGGGGAAATTAATTTCAAGGTATGATAAATATTATTTTATATATTTATATGAACATTACAAAAATTTATTTTTAATACTTGGGGAATGTGATAGTTATTAGTTGAACATATTTACTATAAGATATGCCACCGGTGACACAGTGAATAGATTAGGGGAAGGTGAGGTAAAATGGGATACTTAACGTTTGAAGCTGTATAACACCGAAACTATGTATTGGAGGCTACTCATATTTTGGCACAGTAAAAACTCATTATTTTTGTATCAAAAGCACAAGAAAAGATTTTTTTTATAAATGTATACAAAAGTTATATGGAAAAATTTGACACCAATACAATTTCCCATTTTACCCCCACTGTGTGGGTAAAACGGGATACACCGTGGGGTTAAAATGGGATAGGATTTTTCTATATTATTTTAATTAATTTTCTCTTTTTTTTAAGTTAATTTTTTTTTATTTTTATGCAAAATACAACAACTTAAACTCAAAAATTCAAAAGGAACGAAAAAGAGCAATTAACTAAATGCAGCAATTAACAAAAAACCCAATATTAATAGGAATAATAATACAGAACATTTTTCTTAAATATTAATAGGAATCATGAATGTGTTGCTTGTGTGAGTCCATTTCAAAAGGTAAAAGAAATAATAAGTTAGACTTACTCACAATCAATTTAATTTAACTAATCGGACGACCGGTTTACCTCTAAAATCTGATATACAGCACATAAAAAACTCATTGTCTCCTAGTAAGAAATGTAGTTCTTTTAAAGAATCCTCTCCTTTTAAATTAAATGTCTGTTTCGTCCCCCGTTTTTTAAGTGTTTTCTGTGTGTTTCTGTGTGTGTAAAAGTGTCTTAATTTAATTTTAACATAAAATTTTGTGGACTTTACAAAAAATTTGCCAGATATTGCAACAACTTTATCAAAGAAATTTGATAACTACAAGCTTATTTAATTGCACACCCACACAATCTGTACATCCATTCTTATTCATTGTCTTACAATGTGCAATGTACACCTTCCAAAACAAAACATAAAATCTCAATAAATAACACATATTTCATAAATATATCTCCAGAATAAATATAAATAACTTTAAAGAACTTAATGGTATAGAACATTACTTTCATCAAACAAACAATACATTTCACCTATCTCTACTTCATTGGATAAAATCTGTCTCCTCAAGAACTTCCCCGTTTACTGTTAAACAATTACAATAGTTGACCTGAGTTCTCCAATCAACAATCCAAGATAGTTTGAACCATGTTCTTTCAACCACCAATTAATAGAGTACCGGCATGTAAGTAATGTTTATTTATTTGTTTATTTATTAATTCATTACAGTTTAATAAACTATGTTACCAATTTGTGGGTCTTACCTTGTCTGCTTAAACATTTTATTCATTTATAAAACCACAGACATGTAATATTGGCATAATTACTGTAATTTATATAATTTATATCATCTACCTATGTTTTATCTTTATTAGACAACACCCTAATATGGGATTATTATTTTCAGCATTTTAACTTTGTATCGTGACCTGAAGATGCTTTGCATATTATAGAAAGCGAAACCGGTCGTCCGATTAGTTAAATTAAATTGATTGTGAGTAAGTCTAACTTATTATTTCTTTTACCTTATTAATAGGAATAATTATATCGAACATTTTGCTTAAATATTAATAGGAATAATAATGCCGAACATTTTTCTCAACTTAATCATATCTGCAATATTCTCAAATAAATACATCATCATCGCTGTCAGCTCCTACACAAGGTGCATTTCCCCATTTTTTACAATTGCAGCATTGTATCCAGCCTTCTCCTTTTTTGTCTGAAGAATATCTATTGTTGCAATAGAAGCATTCCTCATCTGCACTTCTGTCACTGTTTTTAACCTTCTTGGAAGTATTTTCTTTTTTTACGGTTTTCTGCTTTAGTGACTAAATCTTGGTCTTTGAGTTAACATTTTTAACATTAACTTTTGGTTTTCTGGAGTAACTTGTTCTTCGACAGGCTGGTCATTTTTGGATTGACTTTTTTCGGGGCTGGATATGTTTTCTTCAATATTTGGCTCATGATCAGTAGGCAAAGCTGCACCGAACATCTCTTGGTATAAGCAGTACGATTCAGTGAGAGAATTCCTATTTTTTGGAAACCATTAATGCCATTTAATGAAGTAGATGCTCGTAGGTAAGCTGTCCAAAATAGGTGAGGCACCTCTGAGATAGTTACACAGCGCCCTGGATGATGTCTCAGCCACACTTCTATTTCTTGCGTATAAAATGTACTTAACGGATACATTAAGGAAACATCCAATGGCTGCATCCTATGGCTCGTATGAGGAGGCAGGAAAATTATTGTCACTTCATTTTCACGTGCTTTATCAATAACAGCAATATTTTGTGTATGGGTTTTATGGCCATCCAAGATTAAGAGAGATTGGTTTTCTTTTGATGATTGAGTGTGATGAAGAAAATGGTCAAACCATTGTTCAAACAAGTTAAGCTGGATCCAACCAGATTTATCAGTAACGACTAAGGTTCCTGGCGGTGCACCCTCTGAGAACTGCGGCTTCATACAAACTCTGCGAATTATGATCATAAGAGGAACAAATATTCCACTGGCACTCATGCAGATTACAGCAGTAGAAAGCTCCCCTTCTGCAGATGTTAGGGGGCCGACCTGTTTTCTACCCTTGACAGCAATTACTTTTGATGGACGGCCTTGAACTGTTGTAATCCCGGTTTCGTCAACGTTAAAAATACGGGAGGGTGGAAAGTTCATTTTTTTTAAGAGGCTCCAAAATTTCAAAAAATTATAAAAATGCTTCCTTGTTAAAACCTCGAGCACGTGCAACTGATGTTGCTTCAGGCAAACGGAACGAAAGTTTATTTCTTTTCAAAAAAGCGCGAAGCCATTCCCACCCAGCCAACTTGGTGTTTTTGTTGAAGTGATGTTTGATGTTGTTTTTCTCTGCCATCTGATATGCCAAGCTACGGATGGAACGAGTTGTAAGACCGAACATCATAGTTTCCATATTCTTTGTATATGTTACCAATTGCTGTTCCAACTCTAGATTAAATGTAGGCAGTCGGCTCCCAAGTAATTTAGAATGACCTTTATACCAATTATCTTCCTGCAGCAATGATTAGACGTGCATAAATATTTACTGGTGTGAGTTGGTCATTGGTAAAAATGTTGTTGAGTATAGGTACCAATATACTTGCTATTTTGGACGAAGATCCGGAAAAAACAAGTGATGTTAGTGTCACTTGTGATATCTTAAAGTGTTTAAAATAGTTTTATGTGGTTGACAGTAACCTCTACAAATATTACCCTAGGTAATTGGTGTCTCCATGTGTACAGAACGAGATTTCAACGAAATTGGACAAGATTTGCAATGTAATCTTCCTGGCCTAAAATCACTTTAGTCTAATGAGTGTTTTTTCTGTTTTTGATGAGTAAATAAAAGTTTGTAAACATAAATGTCTAAATAAAAAAAATTAATAAAACAAAACCCAACACATATTTTAAAATCTCTGCATTAATTTGGGGTTTAAATTTGTCAACAGCTAACTGGCAAGCGAAACTATTCTTAAATTAAATAGAAACTTAAACATTTTCTGTTCAACGAACTTCGACAAATAGTAGTAGAGTTCACAATACGGAAATAGCTTTACTTTGGACATTTAACTTTTATCGAATTAAACTAGAAAGAAGTTCAATTTCCACGTACAAAAGATGTACAACACAAGGTGATACAAATTGAATGTGAGCCGAAGACCAATCCGGTATCGCAAGCAGTTAAGTGCAATAGAGTTATGACATTCTCTCCCGCAGGAGTTATTGGAACGAATCCAATTTCTGGAAAAAATGGCAATACTACCTTTCTAAGACTAATTTGGATCACTAAACCTCTTGTGAGTTAGCTTATTTAAAGTTAACCCTCTACTGCATGAAATATTGCAAACATGAAATAAAAGATATTTTATGTATTGTGATCTTTATTAAGGCATTAATACATTTAAAATAACTGTTTATTCCTATATATAGAAATTTTTTGTAAACCCATATATGGTTTCATATGCAATAACTACAAGCTGGATTTTTTTTTTGAAAATCCATATGTGGTTTCGCACTCATTATACGAACATATTTTAATAAAATGTTGACATACAAAAATACATTAGTTATGAAATTGTGATAGACAATTCTTTTTTCATTTAAACATAAAAATACTTTACACTTTTTCTTTGGTGTAAGTTTTTTTTCTACATATTTGACACTGTTGGCGATATTTTTGCCATTCTGGCACGTGTATAATGTTGTGGGTATGTCTTGCAGGAGTTTTTCTTGTTCTTTTTGTTAGTGTTGGGGTTGTTCCATTGTTTAACACAGGTGGAGTTTATTGACTACTAGATGTCGGAGTTCCTTGATGACTAGACGTTGGAGTCCGATTTTGTCCTACTGGACGACCTCTCTTTCTTGATAGTGACCCAGATTTACATAAATGTTCAGAAACGGTTTGTTTGAAGTCAAATAATAGCATATAGCAATTTTGTTCATTTTTCTATGCCAGAGTATCCATGGGTTCACAACATAAATCCAACATATGAAAAACAATTCGTTTATTTGTCACCATTTTCTTAATCTTAGATGGATTCTGTAATGCCCCAGTATCGAGTCTAATAAGTTCACTTCTCCCATTAGCTGATTATAAATTTCAACAGCAGAGGGCATGGAATCTCTTTACGGTATTTTCTTTTTGGAAGTACCTACATTTTGTGGTTCTAGGTTCACTACCAACGTAAGTTGATAACATACTTACTGGCTTATTATCGAACCAAGTTATTAGACTTATGTTTAAGTCTTTAACACGGGCAACTTTTTCTACAATGAAACCACGTTCTTTTTTTTTAGTTCTTTTTCGGATGGTATTCCTGAATTTGAAAAACGGTTTAATCGAATCCCACTTAAAGGCAACAATCTATTTTTTGTCATTTTGGACTATTAAACCAGTTATCGAAAAATATTTTATGATCACCGTCGTAACACTTAACTGTGTTAATCGTGGGAAAAGGTCTTAATTATGGACTGTGTTAAATAATATCTTTCTAATTAATGCGCGGGTAACAATTGGTGATACCTAAGGAAGATATCTGGACCTATTAACGAAAGCGGAGTATGGAGATCCAGGTACAACCATCAACTCTACCAACTGTTCAAAGAGGCATCGATCTCACAATTCGTTAAACTTTAGAGACTTTGGTGTGCTGATCATGTAGTGGGAATGGATATCGAAAGATTGCCAAAAAAAGCCTTAGATAGTAAAATTCAGGGTGTAGGGCCAAAAGAAAGGCCACGGAAAAGGTGGGAGAGTGAAGTAGCAGAGGACGCGCAAACTTCACAAGTCGTGAAAGCCTGGAGAAGATCGACGCTGGACCGGCAAGTTTGTTGGCCTAGTTTAAAGGAAGCCAAGGCTCGATTTGAGCTGTAGCACCATTGGAGAGAGGGAAGAATTGGTGATACATAATTTGTTTAGTATTTCAAGGTTTTTGTTAGGAAATGCGGGATCTGATAATTTTACGATTCTGCTTTATATTTGTTTCGTTAATTTCACTTTGTTGGGGTGTTTGTGATATAAATGGTAGTTTAAATACCTCCCCGAATGTGTAGGTTTCTAATACCAATCAATTTTAATAATATTATTTACATCGCTTATTATCCTAATATCTAGAAAGTGTACTGAAAAGTTAGTATCGCCTTTCTCTATAGTAAATTAAATTTCTGGGATGAAACTATTAAAGGTGTTTACTAATCCATCAGGTTTTTTAGATGGCATAGCCAAGATAATCTTATCAACATATTTTTTGATAATAAGCAGCAATAATAGGAGAGATCCTTGCTACCATATGGGTACCGAAAGTATGTTACCAGAATTTATGACTAAAGGAGAAATAAGTGCTATTAAGCAGGATTTCAACAATGGAAAGAAGACAAAGACTGACAAGAACACAGTTGTCTGGTAATTGGTAATCATTAAAGTTATCAACCGTTTAAAATGAATGTTTCACATAATACCTATTCCCAAAATCGTAAGATTTAGTAAGGATATATGTAACAAAAGCAGCGATGTATTTAGTAGAGGTTCCAACTGATGCTATTGTTAGCCACACTAAGAGAATTGGTTTATGGATTTTGAACAATACATAAAATATGCCAATTGTACGATTAAAAGTGGTAAGATTTTTCTTAGTGTTATCAATTTCCTTTGAACAGCCAAGATTTCAATTACTGCATTATATCTTTTGTGTCTGCACTGCATCATTATCGATAAGTGAAGAACAGAGTTGTAGATACGGTATTTTTTCTAGAATAACAGTGACGTCTCCTTTGTCTACTGTGGTAACTACCAGGTCAGATAGTCAGATAGTCAAATAGACAGATAGAAGATCATTTGGAAGTATTTATAATATGGTTAGTACTGATGTTTGTAGATCTTGCACGAACGAGGTTGTGTTCTAATTCAGATAGTAATAAACTAATGATGTGTGTTCTAAATCATCAAGGAGATATTTAATTTGAAGATATTTTTCTAATTTAGGTTCAAAACTAAATTTATTAATGCTAAAAAACCAAAATACCCTTTGGAGTAATTGATGTAGATAAATTAGTTATCCATTTTGAATATGTTTCTAGAAAATCTGTAGAACAAAATAGGTAAAATAATTTAATTTACTTTAAATTATTAGAAATGATAAAAAAAATTGATTTATTGTATATAGTAGATAGAATTTTTTTATAGACAATTTATTAAATACTGTAAATTATTGTAAAATTATTATAAAAAAAACATAAGTTAACAGTAACATAATATTTCCTTAGTGAGACCCCCTAAAAAAATATTGTACGCCACTGGACCCTTCCATAATATACCTATCAAAAGTTCCAATATAGTATCTGGCTAATGTGAGGAGCTATTGATGATTTAAATGAACAATCGTTACTTTAACGAAAAAAGAAGTGATGACATCGTAAATACTTTCCTCTATCTCCGTTTTTGGTATACCCTGCAAAACATACCAATTTGGGACATTCTGTATTTTAATTAAAGATTAGGTTTATTTTGCTTATAAGGATAATATTATACATACGAATAATCTTGCAATCATCCGATTAAACTTATATGCTGTATTCGATAAACCGATCGTGCCACCTCTAATGTGCAAAGCGTTGGGTGTAAATTGCACGTATGGAAACACAATTTTATTTAATCTTGCCTATAGGGCGAGGTTGAACTATGACTTTATATCTTTACAATATTAAGAGCTTCATGATTTACGAGCGTATCAATTTTTTTACTAAATGTTGGCAGAGTCGATGTCCTGTAACTTCTCCGGGAAATAACCTTTTAACGATTTTTCGAGGTTAATTAAATGTTCAATTATGTTTTTTTCCACATCTGAAGTTACTCCTAACTCATTCTCTTTCAGGAACTTATTTAAAAGAGTAAAACATTGGTAATTTTTTTGTTCCACACATTCTATCCAGAAGCAAGTTTTGTTTTTAAGGGACAATATTTTGTCTTTTACTGTAAATGTGGTTACTGTTCTTCCTTGTAGGGACTGGCAGAATAGGTTGAGTTGAATATATCAGCTAAGTAAGCCAATGTCATTAACAATTGCTCATCATGCAATAGTTTAACAAGTGTACTAACAGATACAGAAATGGGTTGTTCAGCAAAGAATATCGTAAACTCGTTGTGCAATTCAAATAATCTTGATGAAACTTTTTCTTTTGAAATCCACCTTACTTCCGTGTATAAGCCGTGTGTGACAGCAAAAGTCATTGAGGCTGACTTCATACCTCTTCACACGATTTTTTAAAAAGCCTCGACTTGAGTGGACGTGATTTAACTTAGTTAACAATTTGTACGGCTTGATCGAGAACTTTCTTTAAAGCCGATGGCATTTTTTTTTTCGCGACAAGGGCATGGCAATGCAGAACGCAGTAACTGCTACTACAATTGGGCGTAATATTCTTTATTCTTGTTACAGTTCCTTTTATTTTGCCGACCATAGCTGCAGCTCCGTCGCTGCACACATCCATACATTTGTTCCAGTCAATTTGGTGTTTTGTCATATATTTATCAATGACTTTAAAAATTTCTTCTTCTGTTGTATTGGTCTCCAAGGGTGTACAGAGAAACAAATCTTCTTCAATTGATTCTTCGGGGTATCTCACGAAATGCGTCTTCTTCCCGGTCCTCTCTTACCATTTACTTTCCCTAGAGGGGGGAAGAAGACGCATTTCCTGGCTTCAAAATTTACGAAAGTGGTATAACACGACTACCACTGAACTGTTCCGCGCTGCAATAAATAAAGTAAAGATAGCCGTGATGATCGCCAACATCCGGAACGGATAGGCACTTTAAGAAGAAGAAGAAGATCTCACGAAAACAAGCAGTATTGATAACCCGGCGACTTCCGTACATTCGTCAAGTTGTAAAGCAAACATCTCACTATCTTTCAACCTCTAGGTTAATTCATCTTCAATGTGGTCTGAAATCTTATAAATTCGATCAGATATGATATTATTGGAACACTCAACTGCTGCAACTTTTTTTGCTGCATCTTCTCCGAGTACGCAACTGACGATATCTGCAATACATGGTTTGATTAAATTCTCTGCAATCGTGTGTGGTTTACCAGCACGAGCAATTCTGTAACTTAGCAGGAATTATGCTTTTGTTGTGTTTTTATTATCTGTTTTAACATATCTCTGTAAAGCAGCCATACCGGTTTTATGTACTTCTTTGTGTCTTTCAAAAAAGCTTACACTTTTATCTTTCAGTTGTGGATGGTTGGTGTCAAGATGCCGTTTAAGCTTTGCAGGTACAAGAGAGCTATTGCACATAATTTTACTGCAAATAACGCATTGTCCATCTGGATTTTTAGTAATTCCCACAGGATTAAATCCAAAGGACAAGTAGGATTCATCATATTTTCTCTTTTTTGAAATAGTTCTCTCCTTAGATTCACCTTTTTTATTGGCCGGTGTATTTTGTCGGTCCCTTACTCTGTAATAAGCCGTTTCCAAGGTTTGCATTTAGTGCCACTTCAACCTCATTTATTTGTCCCTGGTCGTCTTTCCAGACCACTGAAGCAGTTTTTTTGTTCGTGTTCAGAGATTTCCCATCCAGTTCTACCCCCAGAAATTTTAATAAATCCAGTTTCCACCCCCAGAAATTTCAGTGCGTTTTTAGTGAAATCAAGGTAACTTTTTTGTATTAAATTTTAAAGTAAAAATAGACATTTTTTAATATAAATAATAATTGCTTTCGGCGTCCTAATAACGGCGTCCTTATTTTAAATAGCTGGATGCCTTTCTTGTTGTTTTTGTAACCCATTTGTCTGAAAGATTCATGTAAGTACCCATTAATTGTTAATGATCAGCAAACGACATTGATAAATAACCAGCAACAACAATAAATAAACTTTATAAATAATAAACAACAAAAATATTAAATGAAAAATAAAAGTGATCAGGTGATAAAAGTGATTGGTAGGACTGTATTAAATAGGTTAGATAAATAAAACTTCCTTACAGAACAACCAACAACGGCTTCTTCGGAAATATTTTCTGTAGACTCTGCTGGTAAATGTGATTGAACACTTTTGTTACTTGCAAGACGTGCCGTTTGGAGCCAATTATTCATTATTATAAACTGAAACAAAAAGGAAAACCTTAATTTAATAAAATATCACGATGCACACGACAGTTATTTTAATCGATTCCTAAAGCTTAATTAGTTACAAAATGTATACATTCGGTACTTGATAAAAATAAGTAAAAACATCAAATTAAATCATTTGCATTTGATTTCGAACAGTGTGCTTAAAAATATTTACATATAATCAAAAACTTACCTGCAAAGATGGACAATTCCAGATTAAGACAAGAAAAATTAATATCACTGTAATCTCTTTTAATTAATTAATATCTCTGTATATTTGTCCTTGTATAGGTTACCAGATAATTGTTCTAGGGCAGTAGTTGATAAGGTTTTTGTTGTCGATGATTGTTCACCGACAGATTTAGGAACATTGGTGTTTTTAAAATTTGTACAACTTGCCGCTGTATGGTCATTTTTTTTTACAAATAAAGCATTATATTCTATTAGTAGATAAGAATATACGGTATGGTGTAAAATCGAATTCAATGACTAGTGAGGTCTGAGGCTCATAATTTTCAGTAGGTGAAATTATGTATAGTTGTTTTTGAAATGAGAGAATATGGCCATATTCATCTCCTTGAATTCCAGCTTTTAAGAAAAAGACGGGAGAAGCGAAATATAAACTAAGGCCATTCAAAGCATTTTCTACGAGATTCTCTTTAATAGTGGATTGTTGGTAATAAGGCTAGTCAACAAGTTTAACTTTGCTTAGGTATATGCAGATCCGGTTGTTCGAGATTAGAGATGCAAATATTATATTTTTATGGCCAACAATATCATCAGTGAATTTTACATAGTCGAACAGTTTTCTTTGAAGTGATAAATAATTGCTTGCTACGTGAAGTAAGGCTTGTGTCTAAATTTCATAGCAGCAACGTAAGATGTAGATGATAAAGATTCGGTGTTGTTGGATGTAGGCATTGCTGTAGTATTGACTGTAGATTGATTATTCATAACTTTATTGCTTTTGTAGTCAGAAGCAACGGAGCGATCAAGATTAATATTTATATTTCTCCTGGAATATCTGCAAATAACAAACTCATATTTTAAAATGTTTTGTCTATATTGGTTCACCAAAAGCCTAGACTTAGCAGAATTAATTGCTTTCTTATCAGTAGGTTAATAACAAAAAACTAGACAGTTGTTTATAAATATTGAAATACTTGCTTATTGCCTGGTACACGTTGCATGCAGAAATGAAGAAAATATCACCAATCTGTACACAAATGATAATAAAACTAATATTTAGAGTAACAAATTGCAAAAATCGACACTAATTTACACAGCGATACGTACACCTTCACTCTCTATAAGCCAGTCCTAATGATAATAATGGTAATTTATGAAATTTTGCAATTTGTATTTATTTTATGTATGTTTGCCCAAAACCCTGATTTTATGCTTCACCTATAATTTTTATTGCATTTTATATATTTCTAATTTGGCCCTAAAAATATACAACAGCTAGATATTATTTATTGCATGTGCATTTTATTATTACTTAATGTTCGTTATTGGCCATAATTTTAACATCATAAAATCATAAAAGGTGTGGTGCTGCCCATAAAGCTGTTACTACAAACGATGCGATAGATAGGCGCCGAGACTGTTTAATGTGTATGCAATTTTTTTGTTAGAGCTGTCAAATAGTTCACGGTATAATGTTTTATATACACGTTAATAAAATAAATCAATAGTGCTTTTATATAAATGTGTATAGGTCAAGGAAAACACCGAAATAAATTATAATATGAAACTTCGACTAAAATTCATCAGAGGCGCCCTGAATTATCTTGTTAAAGCACTTAAAAAGACCGCCTGGGTAAAAAAAGTAGATTAATAGACATAGGAGGGGTATGTAATAAAGCATTATTAAAGGTTATCAAGACTATCTCAGCAGAAACATGTATACCAATTTCCTTTATTAAATGCATTTAATCTATGTTAACAATGCTCTCGGACATGTGATGAGAGGCGAAAGATACAACATCTTGAGACTCATAACTCAAGGAAAAGTAGAGGGTAGGAGAAGCGTAGGAAGAACACGCGTTTCCTGGTTGAAGAACCTGAGAGAGTGGTTTGGTTGCAGCTCAAGGTAATTGTTCAGAGCAGCCGCCTCGAAGGTCAGAATAGCCATGATGATTGCCAAACTTCGTCGTGGAGATGGCACTTAAAGAAGAAGAAGAACAATGCTCTAAAACAAGAAATTGGTGAAGATGACTCATCAATATAACATGATATCTTAATTGTACGGGGTGCAAATCAAACACGCGGTTCGGTATCGGTTCACAACATTTTAATAGTTCTCCGTACACTTTATTGGGTAATATGCGGTCCTTTACAGTGATCCAGCTATAATAACAAACATATTCATAATCCATTTTAGCAAATTAAAATTTGGTCACCACAATTTATCCGAATTTTTAATTAATTACTCTCTATCAGTGGCGTTTGATAAATATATCTTAAAATGTAGTATACACGTGGAAATAGGAAGAGAACAACGTTTTTTTTTAATAATTTATTTGGATAATTAATAGCCAAATAACAAATATAACGACTGTCATTAAAAACGATCTTATTAATCTATTTATATTCGGGTTTTTAAACGTAAACACTTTACCAATAGGGATCTATAGAATGAGCTACATTGATCCATATGTATAGACTTCGGCAAATATGCAAATAAAAATGTAGAAAATATGCGCATAAATATGCACGTGTTTACCCGAAAATATGCAAATATTTTACAAAATATGCATACAAATAAATAAAAAAATCGTAAAATAGTAACAATTTTATTTAAAAAAAAAAGTGTACATAACTAAATATTTCCTACTATTCATTAAGATTTACATTTATTTTAAGTAACTACATCATTTTTAAGTATGAATAAACTTATTTAGAATTATGGTAACAATAAATGACCAAGTGGTGTTCAAAATTTTCTAACAAAAACTTGTGGCTTCTGTCTGAGTACATATATTTATATATGGAAAAACTTCGTTCAACATCAACTGATGTAACGGGAGCATTTTTCAAACTAACCAAAACATTTGGTTCTAAATTAATTGTTTCCGAAATATTTCCAGCTAGAACACTGACTACTTCAGAAAGAATATGGTAACCTTTATTTTTTTCCATAGTAGCTTCAAATTTTTTTAAAATATCTTTTCCAATATTACCTCTAACGTTCCGACAACATGGCGCAAATTCTTTTATTAATGCTGTACTTTCGAACAATGACAGTTTTGGTGATTCTAACTGAGTAATTGTTTTTTGAACAAAACTAAAATTTGATTTTATAAATGAAAGTTCTTGTTGAAGCAATTTACTCTGAAAAGTTTGTTTAGAATCCAAAAGAGATTGGCAACTTTCATCTGTTAACGTATCAATTATGTTCTTTATTTTAACAAAATGATCTGCATAAAAATTAGCTGCTTCTAACCATGTTCCCCATCGCGTTAAAATAGGTTGTGGTGGAAGAGGAATGTTAGGTAGCATTTCTTTATAAAGTTGAATTCTTATAGGAGATTTAAGAAATACTTTTTTGACACTGGATATCATGGTATTTACAAGAGGAAACTTTTTTCGTATTTCCTCTGCAACTCTGTTTAATCCATGCGCTACACAAGTAACATGTATTAAATCTGGGAAAAATATTTTTAAATTTTGTCCTGCTTTCACCATATAAGGAGCAGCATCCGATAAAATAAGCAGTAATTTATTAGAAGGAATAGTTGTCGGAAGAAAAAAAGTTGCTAATGTTTCTTGTATAAAACGCGAAATTGTTAAAGCATTTGTTTTCTCAAGTTGCTGGCATGAAATAAGATGAGATTTTGGTAAGGTATCTTCTTTAAGAACACCAATCAATAAATGAGCAATATACTTTCCTGAGGAATCAGTGGTTTCGTCTACAGATATGTAAAAATAATTATCTGCAATTTCTTCCTTAATATTAATTAACACCGACGAGTATAGCCCGTTCACATTATTTCTTCTTAGAGACCAATCACTTGGAACATTAGGTTTGCAATATTTTTTTAGAAACGAACTAAAATTTACATTTGCTAATTTTGAAAGCGGTATGTTTGCAGACACTAATGCGCGACACAAGTCTTCATTAAAAGTTTCTTGCTCATCTAATTTTTTTGAATTAGATTGGAAACATTTAGCCATTGAAGTTTGATGTTTTCCTCCTATTTTTCCTTTTTTTGCAATGTGTGAAGCAGTTCTCACATGTTTCTCACAATTTCTTCTCACATGCTATCTATAAATAAAAATAAAAACCTTTATTTTAACCCAACCTTTAAAATATAAAAATATACAAGGTGTTTTTGGTTAATCAAATAACTGGTTTGGAAAAAAAAACACTCGCTAAGTGTTTTAAATGCAGTATTAATCCACAAATTAGTTTTTGTTACTAACCATTAGTACATCATATAACTTATTTTAAAATTCAACAAAAGTTTTTTTTTTGTTAATTCAATTACAATAAAAATAATTGTGTTTTAGAATAGCTGACTTCATAACAAAAAGTAAAGGTGAAAAATTTTTCTAAATACACACCATTGTATTGTACCATGGACAATTTTTTCTTACTAAAGGAAGCTATTTTTCATTTAAAAACAACCTACGAGTACTAAATTTCAAGTAAATAGGTTTATTGGTTTTAAAGTTATTGTTGTTATTAACTAAAAGAATTTAATTTTTTTTAATTTTAACACCCTGTATCTCGAAAAGTAAATAAGTTTGACCCCTCATTAACTATATCGTTTTGTTCAATTTTTCGAGAAGTATCTACAGTCAAACGTTGTAAGTGTCATTTGGAAACACCCTGTATGTATGAAATATTAGATATTTAATAGAAAATATTAGATACAATTTTGCCACAGATTGAACAGTAGATTTTTCCCATATCCATAGACAGCTCTTTATAAGGTTTAATCCAAGTTGAAGCACTGGTTGTTTTAGGCATTATAAAATCACAATCTTCCTTTTTGTTACGCACAACGAGTGTTTACGCTTTGAATATCAAAACAAAAATGATTTACAAATCTGAGCATCAAATTAGAAATGTTTAGGTACCTAATTCAATAAACTGGGAGATTTTGGAAAATCCCCAAATTAGGAACAAAACTATTAGCCGTTTACCTGCTGTTAAGATACAATAAATTGTAGATAGATTTGGGGATTAGATCATAAAATGCAAATGAGCGAACCCTTAGCGATTATCCAATAACTGAATGCCTTAGTGACCGAGACTTTCTAAGAATGTTGAGGGCTACTTAAATTGATCTTCTTTGAAATTGTAAATGTTTTGTACCTGTAGAGATTACGTACTTAGATCATTTCTTGACTAAAATGACTACAAAATTTTATACAAGAATTGAAATAAATTGGTATGTTTAAAAATTTTCAAATACAGTATAAAAATCTGAACTTTTATGCACTTTATGCAAACTTTTATACAAATATGCCAAAATATGAAATATTTGCATAAAATATGCACAATATGCAAAATATGCAATATGCATATTTGCCGAAGTCTACATATGTATATCCAATACACCAGCGTGTTCTAGTCTTAAGTAGCAGAGCATTTAGACTTTATACTGTTACGTTTACCTTTTTTTTTTCTAGTTAGGGTCGATCCACTAGTTCAGAACTTCCCAAATGCTGGGTCACGATCCGGTACTGGGCAACGAAAACAAAATGCCGGGTCGCCTCTCCTCGCCGTTTCACATCTTGCTTTTTAAGGGAGCGCAATGACTGACTCCACCGCTTTTATTTTAACCTCCCACTACCACATCCACAAAATTACAAATTTTCGTCTTCTGCTTTTTTTATTCGATTCAGTTTAAGCTTAGTATCAAGTCAAAGAGTAAAGAGCGGTTTCTTTAGACGTTGACGCATTTTGCAATTTACTATTCTTTCAGTTTTTTATTTTTTATTATGAATATTTTTCTGTCCGATCCCGTTGACCCTTTTCGCCTTTATTTTTATAACTTAAATGGCATAATGTATTTTATATTGTTTTTCAGGATTTAATAAAACATTTCACAAATGTGTAATTTTAAATGTCTTTTTCGGTGAACTTTAAGGACGGTCTGGTAAAACACAAGCCCTGACAAAGGTCATATTGTTTCAAACTAGAATGTTTTTGCCTTTTGATGTGTGTGAGCGCGGCCCTTGTCCTCACGGATCGGTAGACATAACCGACATAATCCTATATACTCTGAAACATATAAAAGCGATATTTTAGGGATGGCTGTCAGTCGTCATATTTTTAAGTTATTGGCACGAATCTTTCTTATCTGCGTTAAAACCATTTCTCGCGATAATATTTTATTTAGAATACATCCGACGAGGGAATATATGACGAAGGAAGCGCCTAAAAATGCTTTATTGAGATCAAAGAGCGGTAGGATATAGGTGATATTGACCGTTTGGCCGCCCTAGCATCCGTATAGCTAATCTCTATTACTCTGAATATCCAAAGAGTTGCTTTAGGCCGGGGACCGAATTTTCGTCCTTTGTATATGGATCATAATTGAGCCTCCGAACGTAAACTAATCTAGGGGAAACCGTTTCTTCGCTACACCGAGAAAAGGGATTTAAATCTTTGTGCCTGGATATATTCAAGTTGGGAATATAAACCGGTTTAGAGTGATAACCTCTATTTGCCTATTTGTTATCAAGAGCAAATAAATTCACAATTTAATACAATCCATTTTGTAGTATATTTGTATAAAATTAAAACAGATGAATTTTTTAGGGTTTGACATATCTACCACACGTTTTTTTTGTTTTCTATTTATCCTATTTTCGTTACGTGGTGCATTAATTTTTTTATTGGTTTACTAGATGATGGTTCTAGTCCAGTCATCTGAACGAGGAGTAAAAATATTCAAGTAATTTGCAATATGTGTATATTCGCACTACTGATGACAAATTTGAAGTATTAAAAGAATTTTTTACAAATCTTATTGAAAATAAAATTTGGGAATTGGATAATAAATTGCTAAATAATTAAAATATTTAATTATTCAGTTAGCGAAATAGTTCCAGTCACATATAAAAAAAAACTCTACAAGAAACTTGGACAATCTTCCAGTCAAGCACGAAATGTGGAACAACTGCAATGCGAGCAGCAACGAAGAACTAGGACAAAATGGATAGGTATAAAAACTTTTTTCTAAAAAGGGAAAAGAAATGAATACACCAACAAATATATGAGAATCAGAAATCGACCTATTAGAATAGTTAGAAAGTCATTTGAGTCAAGGAGAAACACCGTTTCCAAGGAGACAGTTCCATCACCAAATAAATATTATTAGAAAAGAATTTAAACCGAAAATCAACCTGTGCAATGATAAGAATGGCAACTTGCTTCATCATCATCATCATTGGTGCTACAGCCCTCTAAAAGAGCCTCGACCTTCCCAAGTCTATTACGCTAGTCAGTTCTATGCATTGCCAACTGTTGCCAGTTTGCTGCGCCTAATTTTTTAACAATCCTCATCTACACCATCCCACCATCTGAGTTTTGGCCTATCCCTACTTCTACTTCCCACAGGTTGTGACATAATGATTCTTCTAGGAGGATTGTTCTGCTATGATCTTGCCAGATGTCCTGCCCATCTTAGTCTTCCTATTTTTATAAGAGATACTACGTCTTTACCACCAAATAATTGTTTATATCTGTGATATATCTCATAGTTGTACCTCTTTCCCCAAACACCTTTTTCACAGATGTCACCGACTATTCTTCTCAGGATCCTTCGTTCAAATATAAGCAGGAGGTTTTCATCTGCCTTGGAAATGGTCCATATCTGCGATCCATATGTCAACACTGGTTATATAAGAGTTTTGTATATGGTTATTTTTGTTTTTTGGCTTAAGTTTCTGCTCTCTCACTAAGTCCAAAATAGCATTTGTTTGCTAGGATTATTCTTCGCTTGATTTCTTCCGTCATGACGTTCTCCTTGGTGATCAGGGAGCCTAAGTATGTGAATTTGTCCACCACTTCAAAGGTAGAGTTATCAACCGTGAATTGGTGGCCAATGTTACTGGTTCTATTGTTGGGTGTTGATGCTATTATCTTAGTTTTCTCCTCATTTACTTGCAGGCCCATATTTTTTGAGCCATTTGACAAGGTGGTATAGATTTCTTCTAGCTTGCGTGTTGTGCGGGCAACTAGGTCAACATCATCTGCATATGCCAAATTTTGGGATTATTTATTAAAAATGTTTCCTCTGTTGTTTATTTGGGCATCCCTGACCGCCTTTTCCAGAGCTATGTTGAAAAGGAAACACGCCAGCGCATCTCCCTGTCGCAGCCTAACATGCGTTTCAAATGCCTGTGATTGTTGGCCCTGTACTTCGACTTTGCAAACAACTTTACGCATTGTAGCCTTAACCAATCTTATCAGTTCATCGGGGATGTGAAATTCATCTATGGCTTTATACAATTTATTTCTTAGGACACTATCATAGGCCGATTTAAAATCTATGAAAAGATGGTATATATCGATATTGAATTCATTGGTTTTTTCCCTTAGCACAAAGATCTGGTTTGTTGTTGATCGACCAGGCCTAAAACCACTTTGATATTTGCCAAGAACCTCCTCTGAATATGCACTCAGGCGACCATATAAAATACTCGAAAATATTTTTTATGCTGTATTAAGGAGGGTTAATCCCCTATAGTTTCTACATTCCAATTGATCACCCTTTTTGTGTAGCGGACAAACGGTCCCAATACACCACTCTTCCGGGATTTGTTTCTCATTCCAGGCCCTCAGTATGATTATATATATATATATATATATATATATATATATATATATATACATTTCTTCTTTGCTGCATCAGTTTATATGCACTGTTCTTTCTTCTTGTAATGTCCTCGCACTTAGCATCGAACCACTCATTGCGTGGTGGTGCTCTTTGCAGCTCTAGAATGTTATTTGCTGCGTCTTTAATATAATTTTTACACATTTCCCATTGTTCACTAACTGTTAGATTTTCTTTAGTTATGTTTTTAGTTTCGATATAGCTTTGAAACCTTTCTACCGTTTGCGTGTTTTGAGGATTTCAATATTAAGGCGCCTTGTTTTGGTAGTTCTCTCCTTCTTCGCATTTTAGATTCTAGCCCGAATTCTTGTGCCAACTAGAAAATGATCTGAATTCTGAGATCGATGCCTCTTTGAACATTTGGTAGATTTCATAGTTGTACCTAGATCTCCATTACTCTGTTTTCTTTAATAGGTCCAAATATCTTCCTTAGGACTTTTCTTTCGAAGAATTCTAGCTTTTGTTTTGTGTCTTCTGTCATTACCCATGTCTCACATCCATAACATATTATTGCTCTGATAATAATAACATACTGACATCTGACATACTAAAACAAAATTTAATTGTTTAAAAAAAATTTAATGTTATTTGTCCTAAAAAAAGGCTAAAGTGCCTGCTGTGAAGCCTCTTTTTGATCGAAGTATTGCTTAAACAGATACATTATAACCCTTTTTTTCGCTGCGCCGCTCATGCTCGCTCGCTGGTCCGTTTTAAGTCCTTGCTCAACTCAGTCGCGGTTTTTCTGACTACTTTTCAAAAGTTTCTCTTTATTTTCGGATCTTTGGCGTATAACGTGACCCAGTCCCATAGTTTACGGATAACTGAGGATGCTTTGTTCCTCGTGTTTACTTAGTTCGGTTGATTCTTATTCCACTAGCAGCTAGGAAATTTATGGTAGCTCCCAGCACAGCCCCGCATGCTAGAGTTTGACCGTCCTTTGCTTACAGTCTTGCTCACCTCACAGAATTAACCATCACGACCGTGCATGAAGCGCTTCTCGTCCAAGACAGATATGAAGGTTTCTCGAGTCTCGGAGGTGCGCCAGTGGAGTTAGTTTACGAACTATTATTAAACAGATTAAAAGTAAAGTCAAACAAATTTAATAGAGGTGAGTAAGCTCTATGTTATACGCTAAACATCAAAGAAAATTTATATTAGGAGTAAATAATATTTATTTCTTTCTATGTGTACATGAATTGATCAAAAGTTAAAGCACGTGAAATTGTTTTCCTAATCTTGACGCAGAATTCCAAGGTTATCCGGAATTCTAAAAATTGGGGACGTGACGTTTAAAAAAAAATGTTCAAAAAATAATGATTAGTTACTTACCACTTGATAACAAACAAAAAGTTTTTTTGCTATAAATGATGTTTGCTGGTGATAAATGCAAGATAACCGTTTTTATCTGGTTTTAATAGAGTCTTACGCCTTCCGGTTCCTAGTTTCCATTTTTACCTGTCGTTTCAATATCGAACCTAAAGATTTCTACCCGACATTACTTTTTGAATGCTTCTACAATATCCTTTTTTCGTCTTCCTCTTTTCCTTCTTTAAACTGGTACACATATTATTATTTGCTTAGGAAGTCGTGTATCATCTATTCTTTGGACATAGCCATGCCGAAGAAATTGTCTGCATTTGATCATCGGGTATTTTTAGACTCTAGATTTTCTGGCAGATCTTCGGCAGAAGTCAATTTCTAAGGATAATAAGCAACGTTCTATAGATTTCTAATTGATATAATATTAATAGCAACTGAACATAGATAGCACTGGTATTACATATTATCGGATTTATTTCATAATCCCTGACTTCACTCTAGCAAATTGTAATTGAGTTATACTAAGTAAAAAATAAAATTTATAATTTTTTTTTAAATATTTATAAAAATTTCATTTTGTTTATTATGCTTTTATTGTATCCCATCAATGTCAACATAACCACTTTAGGTGAATTTATTGATATATGTATCTTGTAGTTTGGACGTCGAACAGCGAGAATATACTCAAAGTTTCATCGTACAAAAGCACTGAAAGAAGTTACGAAATAGAGTTTTAACTTTACACGGATTCTGTGCAACCAAAAATGAAAACCTGAAATCGGATACATCCAACTTTTTCAAATTGAATTCAAATTTTAACCTGTTAAGACCGTTGGAAATGTAAAAGGAAAATAATATTCTTCGTATGTTTTAAGGCATATATATATATATATATATATATATATATATATATATATATATATATATATATATATAGAATTAAAAAAGCGATAAACGCTTGTGATCAACGCTGATCAGTTGAACAGCTTGTGATCAGTTATACTACAAACACAACTATTTGGGTATGCAGCGGAAGACTCAGGAAAGAAGTAATCTTTTTAGTTTAACAAGCTTTCCCAAATCTTTATTTGCATTAGTCAGTTGCATTAGGCGCTTTTTAGTTTACCAAAGCTTGGTAAACTAAAAAGCGTAGGTACTTCTTTGTTCTGTCTTCCGCTGCAAACCCAAATAGATTTTTCAAACATTATTATTGCATCTTCCATACGATCGGCTATAAGGACGATGTCATCTGCAAATCTCAAATAACTGAGCTTCTATCCATAGGTGTTGATACCATTTTCGTTCTGATCTGCCTTCTTACAAGAATTAATTTGTTTCTTGTTCAGATAGTCTTACGCTAGCCGTGGCATTTTGGTAAATACATTTGATTATGTTAGTGTAGCAATGGTCTATTCGGCATTCTCTCAATGCTTTCAATATTTTTTGATGGCTTATGGTATCAAATGCTTTCTCGTAGTCCAGAATATGTTGAACGTGAAGTTGGAAGTCGGATCACAGGTAGGATCGAAAATTTCCTCAGTCGATTGACCTTCGGCACCTGTTAAGTATGAGATTTCTATGAATAACTTTACGCAAAGATCCCTAGTTCGCAAATATTTAATTTAAAATAAACTTTCAATTACATGAAAATTACCCCTATTAAAATATATGATTCTTCATCATTATCTACTTTTTATTAGGGCAAATCATTTTTCATTCTGTAGATCTCTTTCAAACACTCCCACACTGGTACAATTTCCAACATTCCGGATTGCCTACAGAACAATTATCAGCAAACAACGAAAATTAAATCATAGTTGTACTGAAATTAGAAGTAACTTTCTTTATATTATTCTGAAGTTATTGTCTAGTGGCATCTTATGCAAATTTACTATTTTAATTAGAAATAAGCCTAAATATTAGTTAAAAATTAAATTTATTTGACGTTTCGACTTCAACTTCAAAATATTTTGATAACGCTTTCCGAAGTGAAAGTCCAAACGTCGAAGCGTAAAGTTGCTACAAGGCGTTGTTCAGTACTTACACATTCACGCATGACGGAATCTTTTTTGGAAATGAGTAAACCAATTTTTTCCAGCAACACCGAAAAAGTGAAGTTGTCCATTCTGAGGTAGTTTTTGTAATTATCCTCATCAATGACATTAAGCAATTTCGTGTCACAATAGTTCAGACGATCAACAAATAATTTCTCCATCCAACATTTTTTCTTCTTTTTTTCAAATGATAAGGATAACAAGCACAATGCTGTCATTTTCCTTCTCCTAATTATATTTTGCGTAGTGTTTACTTGATACATTTTTTGGCGATGTACACCGTCGTGAAAACAAACTAGAACTGAAGTTGGACCGCTAGTTTAATAGCAAGTCTGAGCGTGAGTGGAGATGAATATCCAACTAGTAGTCCTACTTGAAGATGAACTTACTGACTATGTGAAAATCATGCGTGGAGCGAGGCAAGGCTGTATTTTATCTCCTCTAATCTTCAATCTGTACTCTAAAAGAATATTTATCGAAGCTTTGCACGCAACTAAAAAAGGTATTCTACTAAATGGTTGCCGGCTAAACAACATCAGATATGCAGATGACACCATAGTATTTGCGGACATCTTAGAAGACCTACAAGTTCTTATGAACGAAATCACGTATTACAGTCAACAATATGGACTCAATATAAACGTTAAGAAGACAAAGCTTATGATAATTAGCAATAAAAGAATAAAAGAATAACAGAGTAGAAAGAATTACCCTAGAAAGAAAGAATAACCCTGTAGAAAGAGTGATGCACTACAACTACCTCGGCACCATAATAAATGAAGAATAAAACAACAACCAGGAGATTAGAGCACGCATCGGAAAAGCTAGATCCACGTTCAATCGGATGGGGGCCTTCTTCAAGAGTCACAACCTCTCTCTTGATACAAAAGTAAGAATGCTGCGATGCTACGTCTTCTCTGTCCTTTTTTATGGTGTTGAATCGTGGACCTTGAACGAAGATATGTGCAGAAAACTGGAAGCATTTGAGATGTGGGGCTATATCGGAGAATGCTTGAGATCCCGTGGACTTCCCGAGGCACAAATG
Source organism: Diabrotica undecimpunctata (assembly GCF_040954645.1). Taxonomy (NCBI): domain Eukaryota; kingdom Metazoa; phylum Arthropoda; class Insecta; order Coleoptera; family Chrysomelidae; genus Diabrotica; species Diabrotica undecimpunctata. The sequence continues at coordinate 60,674,635 of NC_092812.1, forward strand.
AGGAGGTCCTCAGAAGAATGAATAAGAATCGAGAAGTACTGACCACCATCAAATCTCGAAAGTTACAGTTCTTCGGACATATTATGCGAAATGAATCCAGATATACTCTCCTTCAAGCTATCTTGCAAGGAAAAATATTTGGAGAACGAGGTCCAGGAAGAAGAAGAACATTTTGGTTATTGAACCTCAGAATCTGGTTCAATACATCTGTGCAGCTTTTCCGCGCTGCTGCAGATAAGATAAAGATTGCCATGATGATCGCCAACATTCGGATAGGCACATCAAGAAGAAGAAGAAGAAGGCCTACTAAGTGGGACCACAAGTCGGAACGTGAATGCCAGTGAAAAGCTTGGCCAAAACCTGGATAAGGTTATTTTGAGTGATTTCTGGCATTAATTCTGATCCCTGGTTTGTGATTTTCGGCAGGGGCTGTTCTTGCTTTTCGTCGGTGCTGTCATACATTGCACGATAAAAGGATTCGACAACCTTAAGGATTTTGGTTCTATCCGTAGTATTGTTTCCATCTTTGTTTCTTATTTTGTACATATTTTTTTTGCCTATGTTGTTCGTATTTCGTCGCAAAACTTTTAAACTTTTGTATTTTTAAATTATTTTAGTTATTTGTCTTTTATTGTTTTCTCTTACGTCTTTTTGAATTTACTGGTGGATATCTTTATTTAATTTCTTCATTGTTGTGTAGTTGAAGCTGTATTTTTCCGTCAGCTGTCTTCTGTTACATATTAGCTCTTTGTAATTTTGGCTTAATTTTTGTTTATGGGTCAGAACGATCGGGCAGCAGTCCCTTTCCGTTTTTTTTTTTCAGTGGCTTAGTTATGCTATCATTTGCTTGATCTACATCTTCTGTTTCATCTTGCAAGTCTTGGGTATATCTGGTTAGGGTATTTTCAAACAAGTCGTTGTTTTCTGGGGGAATTCATTCCTTTTTTCAACGTGACATTTAATAGTATCTTAGCTTGGATTAATCTGTGGTTGCTTCCTACTGAAAATTTGTTAAATACTTCGATGTCTTTGATTATTTCTTTTCTGTTTATTATGATATAATCTATTTCATTTTTGACACTGCCATCTGAGCTGATCTATGTCCATTTACGCTAAGGCTTTTTATAAAAAAAATGATCATGTATAAATGTTCTTGGTGTAAGAAGTTCAGCAATCTTTGCCCTCGTTTATTTCTTTCGTCTTACCCATACTTACCCATTACAAAATCAGCTTGTTTACACCCCATTTTCGCATTAAAGTCGCCCATAATGGTTGTGTAATATACTGGTGTGGCATGGAATGCTGTTTCAAGATCCTCATAAAATTCTTTATTATTTTACCTTTTACATTAGATTACCTTAAGGTTATATCTTGCATTTAGTTTGACGATAAGGCATACAATCCTCAGGGATATGCTGATAATTTCAACTATATTTTGTGTGTGCTTTCTATGTATAATGAATCCTACTCCACCATTTGAATTGTTTTCTTCTCCTCTAAAATGAAATACTTGTGCTGATTTAAGAGTAATATGGACTTCTCCTCTTCGTCTTATTTCACTGAGACCGATGATGTCCCATTTACTTCTTTTTAGCTCTTTCTCCATCATCTTGTAGTATGATTTAACAGTTCTAACATTATATGAAGTAATATGCATGCCTTATTGAATCAATTCAATATTCAATGCCTGAAAATATGAAACGACTTATTTTTTAAGAAGTTTTTACACTCTAAAAAAATGGTTTTAACACAAATTCTTAAACGAATCTTTTTGTAGGTATTTTACAAGAAGAATTATTATCATTATTATAAGTATATTTACATATTCATAAATAAAATTTAAATATTGCTTACGAAATAGTAGTAAAAGTCCACTCTTTTATAGAAAAATTTAACTACTTGACTTTTCCGCGATTTACGGGTGGTAAAAATACACAGTTCTTATTATTTTATAAAGCAATTTAAAGAAATTTTAGCTTCTGCGTGCCATAAAAACACAGATAGTGTTAATTTTTTCAGCGCGCTTCAATTTTAAGTTCTATTCTAAAAAAGTCGGAGCTCGGGCAGGCGGTATTTATAGTAATAAGGTATCACTTTAACGGGTGATACCTTATTACTTCTCGGTATATGTTTATAATGTGTCCAATTTTCAGCTATTAATGTTAATAAATAATGGAAATATGATTTTAAGAAAAAATTGCCATCTTTTTCCGACTGGTTATAAAAGGTTCTTTTTTCAAGAATGTATTTTTTCACCATCTTTTCAGTGAGCCAACATACAAGCGTGTGCCATAAAAAATATCTAAAAAAGTTATAAATGTTTATAAGCTAAAAGCAAGCCCTGTTTCAAACGGTTTTTTAATAACAATTGTCATCAGCTATCCCTCATAAACCTTTTAAAATCTTTAAAAACCTGTATAAGATTTTTTCAGCTTTTTTTTTCTTTACTGGCCTATAGTACAAAAGTAAACTTTTCAAGGAGCGATAATAACATAACCTTTCACTAAAGCTTCACCTACACATCATTCACCTGCACCTAATAATTATTCCTATTGTGTGGCTTATAAATAAACAGTTTAAAATTAATCATTTATTGGCCTTACATCAAGTTAAATTTTTTGTTCATAAATATTGTTTAAAAACGGCTATTTAGGTAATTATTTTCTTATTTGACGTTGGTTTATGAAATTAAAAATTCAAAAATACCCTCTAAAACACGAAATACAACAGAACCCTATGTAGCTATAAGAACTGAAATTGCGTTATCTTGTTTCACTCATTGTACGCATTTTGGAATTAAATTAGAGATCAAAGAATTTTTTTCTTTTGCAGAATATCCGTTATATTCCGAGTTCGTTCAGCTAAGGCTGTTAAGATCACGGATACGAATCTGCTGAAGAGGCTGGGCGTAATACTGACAATTTTCACCGCTTTCCTGATAATTCGCACCCTGGTTGCGCCCCCTGTCGTCATCGTAGGAAGGACCGCCGATGATCTGAAGGCCTATCTCTGTAGGACGGATTGGTGGGATCACTTGTTCTCGACATGTAAGTTTGGCATTACTTTTTTATACTGTATCGATGTTTCCGAGGGAAAAATTTATCTCATACACTTTGCTTGTTTAAAGATTTTCTCATTGTATGGAAAAATTTAATTTAGGGTAATTCAAAACCTATTAGCAGTTCATATTTTAAGGAATTGATGAAAAAAGTTTATTTAATTTTATTAACCTTATTTAAGATGTAAATTTTAGTGCAAAAAGTGTAAGATTGTACCGGGTGGTCCAATAAGCCGATATCCCGGCTATATATCAGAAACTATTCATGTTATAACTTTAGGAAAAAAAATTCCTTAGTTAAAGTAACTAAGAGAAATCGATGGAAATAACTTTCAAATTTCTAGGTTAACCGCTAAGGGGCGTAACCTGTGAAGACAAATTTGAAAACCAGTTTTTTGTGAAATATGCCCAATTATACCAAGTGTTAAATAAGTAAACTAGAAAGAGGCCTAAATTCCGCACAAAGTTGTTTGAGTCCTTTTTTTTATTTTTTCAAATAAAGGGTGTGGGAGAGTAGGAAAGTATTTGTGGATAAATACCTATAACTTTGGTTTGGATTAACCGATTTTAACGAGATTAATTAGTGTCATTAGAAAGAGTGTGGATGATTTAATTTACATCTACTATAAAACAATTGAATTTTTTAGTTTTAATTGTCATGGGTAGAGTGTACTTTCGAATAGAAAAAATTAAAATTTGTTTTTCTTAAAATGTTTAATGGAAACACCTATTTATTGTAAATTATAATTGAACTGGATTAAATTCATAACAAAATGGCGTAAACCGCATCTTGATAGCTTTTGTCGAACTCGAGATATGAATAAAAACGCATAAACATAAGTAAGTATAGTATTGACTCACCCTTTATTATAACTTAAAATTAAATATGTGAAAGATCATACAAATATCTCGATCATTAAAACTTAATGTCCAATTAAATGTTCAAATTGTTTTCCGTCGTTGTCCACACAAAGATGTAATCTTTCGTGCGTAGACATAACAGCTGCTTCAATCTCAGCTGTTGATATACTATTTATTGCGTTTATAATGCGCTGTTTCATGTCGACTCGCGTGGTTGGTCGAGTTTGGTATAAGTTCTTCAATCTTCCCCACAGATAAAAGTTCAGACATGATAAGTCTGGAGATCTAGTTGGCCAAGAAAATATACTTCCCCTTCCAATCTATTTATTTGGATAACTTGCATACAAATAATCTCGAACTCGGCTGGAAAAGTGCGCAGGACACCCGTCATGTTGTAATATCATATCTCTTGTTGTTTGTAAGGAAATATCTTCCATTAAAACTGACAACTGATTTTCGAGAAAATCCAAATATGTTTCGCCATTTAAAGTTCTATCAAAGAAATATGGACCTCCGATCTTTCCATCAACTATACCAAACCAAACATTAAGACTCCATCTACCTTGAACCTGCACCTCATGTATCCAGTGCGGATTTTCTTCAGCACAATAATGCATATATGCAGATTAACACCACCCGCACTATTAAACGTAGCCTCCTCTGTCCACAAAATATTTGACATGATATGCGGTTGTTCTTCTAGCAGACCCAACATCTAATTGCAGCAATCCAGTCTTGCATCAAAATCTCTCTCATGTAAAGCTTAGTGGAGAACTACATGATAAGGGTGCAGTCTAAAAAACAGAACAACAAATATTGGTAAAAAAGAAACCACTGTATTTACTGAAACTCAAAAAATCTTGAAAAATCCACAATTGTTTCATAAGATAAATCGTGTATAAGTATTTTTAAGAAACGAATAAAAGGATAAAAGCGCCGTATTGCCGTTTTTATTGAAATATTATAATAACAGTTGAATCTAAAGTTTAAAGGGAATTTTAAGTTTCTGACCTAAACGTTCACTTTATATTATGAAAAACTAACCCGTGATGTTTTAAAATCCTTAGAACAGTAGTTTTGGGTATATTTAATTCTATAGAGATTTGCCAAATACTTTTATGTGGATTCTGTTGAATTAAAGCAAGAACATTGATTGAATTATCTTCGGTCATACCTCTACTACGTCGTTTAAAACAAGGACGATGAAAACTACCAGTTTCTCTTAATCTTCTTGCCTTCCTTTCAAATACTTCTTTGCCATAATGTCTCCTGTAAGGATATCTTACAGAATATATACGTGAGGCAATAGCGGCATTTTGGTGACATTCGAAATAAACTCCAATCACATCAAACAATTATGCATTTGATATACTCATCACGAATTATATTAGTACTGATAATTAATTACTAATATTACCAATATTAATATCTATTGAAAAAAGTGCAATCTTCAATTCGAATTATAATATAACACTTCTTAACAATGTTTTTACTGCTGTCAATAAATAAACAATATGAACTCCCCGTGAAATTCATTGTCGTAGCCTACTTAGTTTCGAAAAAACTATTTTTAATCATATGAAATAACAATGGTCAAAATAGGTATCAAGATTAAGATTCTTCTGCTATAAAAAAAATTGAAAGTACCTACTGACTTATTTTTTAATTTAATTTATAATACAGGGCGAGTCAATACTATACTTACTTATGTTTATGCGTTTTTATTCATATCTCGAGTTCGCCAAATCTATTCAACATACGGTTTGCGAAATTTTGTTACGAATTTAATCCAGTTCCATTATAATTTACAATAAATAGGTGTTTCCATTAAACATTTTGAAGAAAATCAAATGTTAATTTTTTCTATTCGAAAGTACCCTCTACCCATGACAATTAAAACTAAATGCAATTGTTTTATAGTAGATGTAAATTAAATCATCCACGCTCTTTCTAATGACACTAATTTCGTTAAAATCGGTTGATCCAAACCAAAGTTATAGGTATTTATCCACAAATACTTTCCCACTCTCCCCCACACTTTATTTAATAAAATAAAAAAAAAGTACTTGAACAACTTTGTGCGGAATTTAGGCCTCTTTCTAGTTTACTTATTTAACACTTGGTATAATTGGGCATATTTCATAAAAACTGGTTTTCAAATTTTTCTTCACAGGTTACGCCCCTTAGCGGTTAACCCAGAAACTTGAAAGTTATTTCCAGCGATTTCTCTTGGCCACTTTTACTCCCAAAGTTATAACATGAATAGTTTCTGATATATAGCCGAGAGATCGGCTTATTGGACCACCCGGTACAATACAGAATAAAAAATTTATTCTGACGATCAAAAGAGGCTATTGCACTATTATTCTTATTTGAACTTTTTAATGTGAGGTGTGTGAAAATAGTGGTAACCTTCAAAAGCGAAATGACATACTGTGACATAGTGGTATTTTAAAAACCAAATGATTGATCTATGTGTTATTAAAACTTTTAAAAATTGAGATTAACCCGGCTGAACATATTTAGACGAAAGATACGAAGTGTGTTCAAAAAATACCTAAAATTTTTAAATTTCGTGGGTTTGGATCATCCAATTGCTAAACATTTTTGAAGCGAAGATTCTATACTGGTATCGTATTACTTTTTTCTCTATAGTAAAATGCTGAGGCGAGCTTCACGGAACTAGCGCCTCAAAATGACGTCGTCACGGGTAGCTTCACAAAATAGCCGTTCTTTACATCGATTCACTACTCTCAAATAATTTGTTACTAGTTATTATATATTTAGTATAGTATAGTATAGATATACTAAATTATTATACAAAATATACCTGCAGGCAACAACCACTGTCAGATTACATACTAACAGTAATCTCATAAAAATAGAACGGGGGGTTAGACAAGGAGACCCAATGTCACCTAAACTTTTTAATACGGTGCTAGAACATGCTTTTAAGAATTTGAATTGGATGACAAAGGGAATAAAAATAGATGGAGAATATCTAAACAACTTACGTTTCGCCGATGATATACTTATAATAGCTGAAGATCTAGGTATGGCAAGAGAGATGGTACAGGAACTCGTTGTGGCTACAGAAAGTGTAGGTTTAAATATTCATCAATCAGCCAATCCCGTCCACTGCTGGACATAGGCCTCCCTCAGTTCTTTCCAGTGTTCTCTACACTGGGCCGCTTGTAGCCAGTTTCCCGCTACTCTTTTTATGTCGTCGGTCCATCTAGTCGGTGGTCGTCCTCGGCTTCTTTTATAATTTCTGGGCCTCCATTCCATAATTCGTCTTGTCCATCGTCCATCTTGTGTTCTGGCTAAGTGTCCTGCCCAGTTCCACTTAAGTCTCGTGGTTCTTTCGATGACGTCTTGAACTCCTGATCTTTGCCTGATTTGTCGGTTTGTTATGTGGTCTCGGAGGCTCACATTCAGCATTGCACGTTCCATGGCTCGTTGTGTAACTCTTAGTTTATTCGCAGATTTCTGCGTGAGTGTTAAAGTCTCTGCTCCATAAGTTTGTACAGGCAAAACACATTGGTTATAAACTTTTCGCTTGAGACACATGGGAATTGAACTTTTTAGAATATGGCTTAGTTTGCCAAATGCTGCCCATGTCAGGCCTATTCGCCTCTGTATTTCATTTGTTTGATTGTCTCTGTTTATTTTGATCTCGTGTCCCAGATATTTGTAAGTGTCTGTTTGTTGTATGGTATTATTGTCGATAGTTATATTTCCACTCATTACGAGATTTGTCATAAGTTTAGTTTTCTCAAAGTTTATCTTTAATCCTGCTCTTTCAGACAGACTTTTAAGCGAATGTAGCATAGAAACCGTATCCTGTAAGTTATCTGCGATTAATACGACATCATCTGCAAACCTCAGATGATTTAATCTTTCTCCATCTATATTGATGCCCATATCTTGCCATTGGGTGTTCTTAAATATTGACTCTAGAGCTGCCGTGAACAATTTTGGTGAAATATTGTCTCCTTGTCTTACTCCTCGACCTAAGCTGAATTTTTCTGTGTCTTCGTGTAGTCGTATACTTGATGTAGCGTTCTCGTAGATGTTTTTGATTAGTGACGTGTACCTGTAATCTATTCGGCTTTGATTTAGGGCTTCCAGTACGGTTTCAAACTCTACAGTATCAAAAGCCTTCTCGTAATCGACAAATGCAAGAACCAGTGGTATGTTGTACTCGATGCATTTTTCAATTAAGATCTTTATGGTGTGCAAATGGTCATTTGTGCCATATCCTCTCCTAAAGCCTGCCTGTTCTTTGGGCTGATAGAAATCTAGTTTAGGTGTTAGTCTCTTTGTTAAGATTTTCATAAAGAGTTTATACATATGTGTCAAGAGGCTGATGGGTCTATAATTTTCTAATTTAGTAATATCACCTTTTTTGTGTAACAAGACTATCACTGCATTGTTCCAGTCTTTAGGAATCGTACCCGCATGTAAGCATTTATTAAACAATTCGCTTACTGATTTTAATAGAATTTCTCCTCCTGCTTTTATTGCCTCAATAACGAGTCCATCGTCACCAGGCGATCGATGGTTCTTCATTTCCTTTAAAGCTGATCTTACTTCTGACACAGTAATGGGTAAAAGTATTTCCGATCCCTGATTTATGAGAGTCTTTACTCGTGTCGGTAAATTTTCTTGTGATCTTTGGCTGGTATAGAGGTCTTTATAAAACTCTCTAGTTATTTTCAGAATGTTTTGTTTATCTGTTGTTGCCTTTCCGTCTTTATCTTCTAGCTTGTATATTTCTTTTTTACTTTGTGTGAGTTCTCTTTTCATTATCTTTAAATCTTTGTTTTTTTCTACTGTTTGAGTAATTACATTAGTATTATATCTTCTTATATCTCTTCTAATATCCGCTGAAATTCTTTTATTTAGTTTTCTATATTCTTCTTTGTTTCCCTTTTCTTTCTCGCTTAGGTTTCGTCGTATTTCCATGAGAGCTTTTGTGTCTTTGCTAATCTTTTCACTTTTGGTGTAATTTTTCTTGCAGAATTTGAGTTGTGCGTTTCTAACCGAGTCTGTAATTAATTTATTATGATCGTCGATACTTAGAGGTTTGGGATTATTACTCTGTAAAGTTTCTGCTATATTTTTTATGTACGCTTCTGGCTGATTTGGTGAATTCCAAACTATGCGTTTGCCACTGTTTATCATCTTTGCTCTTTCTTTTTGTAGGTTTATCGTTATTCTAGCTCTTACTGGTCTGTGGTCGCTTCCTACTGATAGTTTATTAAGTACAGTGACATCTTGAATAATTTGCTTTTTGTCTGTTATTATATAATCATATTCGCTCTTAGTTCTTCCATCTGGACTAACCCACGTCCATTTTCTACTCTGTTTCTTCTTAAAAAAGGTGTTCATTGCATACAGTTTGTGTTGCAGTAGAAAGTTGGTAAGTATTTCGCCTCTTTCGTTTTTCTTAAGGTTTAAATATTAAAATCTCGAAAAAAAAATCATGACCAATTTGGTACCCAACCAGAACATCAGTATTGGTGGAAAAGAAATAGAACTCGTAGATAGATATAAATACCTGGGACATGAAATTATGATTGGCAGGGATAACCAGACTCAGAAGAATCGGCCTTGGGTGGGCAGCATTTGGAAAACTGAGAGAAACTTTTAAAAGTGAGCTTCCCACATGCCTAAAGAGAAAGGTATTTGATCAGTGCGTCCTCTCAGTCTTGACGTACGGAGCAGAAACACTTACCTTAACAAAAGCAGCAGCTACCAAACTGAGAGTCACGCAGAGAAGAATGGAGCGGACCATGTTAGGAATAACTCTGCGAGACAGAATAACCAACAAAGACATCAGGAGAAGAACCGGAGTGACTGACATCATCGAGAAGATAGCCAGACTAAAATGGAGATGGGCAGGACACAAAGCCAGAATGACAGATGGGCGATGGACAAAGAGGTTATTGGAATGGAGGCTAAGGGAAGACAAGAGAAGCGTCGGTCGACCACCTACAAGATGGACTGACGATTTAAGAAGACTCGATAAAAACTGGATGAGAGCGGCGCAAGATAGACGCGGTTGGAAACATGAGGAAGAGGCCTATGTTCAGCAGTGGACTCTCGAGGCTGGATGATGATGATTATATATTTATTCCAAGCAGGTTTAAATAAAAACTGCATGAAAAACACCTAACAAAATACGGACATTAAATAATGAGAAGTAAAAAATTAAAAGAATATTTGTCAATAAAAGACTCGATTCACAACGACTGTCAAAATTTAAAAGAAAATTCGATTAATAATAATAAATAAATAAATAAATAAATAATTAAATCATGTGTTTAAATTTTTTACACACTTCTCGTTTTAAAATAGTTTCATATATATCGCTGTTACGAGTAAAAAGCAGGACAAGTTATAAAGCTTGAAATCAGGAAAAACACTATTTAAAATTTTACAAAAAAATGATTAAAATGATTGAAATTTAGTTGTTTCGAATGATAATCTACTTGAATTTTTTTTATATGTAGTTTTCCTAAATGGGTTAACATTTTGTTGCTAAGTATTTGAGAACAAAATATGTTAAAAGCGATATTTGTTTGACTTACGTCGTTTTTTAAAAAGCATATGACTTACCCCCTTTATAATCGTACATAATAATGATAACACAGAGGATAAAAAAAAATTGTATTACGTTAATACAAGCTTACTTAAGGGCAACGTATATTTAAGTAATAAAAACATAGTTAAGTCTTTATCTGTGGGTAGATTTATATAAAACTTCCACCGTGATTCTGACATGTACGGCAGTAAGTCCATCGGGTGCTTTTTCTTTTCTATAGTTATAGGCACAGACTTATTATATGCCTCCTTAAGTAATAAATTTGTAGCCGCTTTTCCCCTCTTTCCTAAATCTACGGTCTTGAAAGGTTCTTCTTTGTCAAAACACAACTTGTATTGAAAGGTTTTGATGTTAACAAGTACGCAATTAAATAAGTCGCCAAAATGAAGAAACGCAGAGCGCTAATTTATGTTTTTTCCAAAACTTGGATTTTTTTTTAACCTATTCTCTATCCTTCCATTGTTGGATGTAGATCTCCCCCAGTTCTCTCCATCTTTCCCTATCTTGAGCTGTTCTCTGCCATGTGGGACCTCCTTGTTTCCTGATGTCATCTTTCCACCTCATCTGTGGTCTGCCTCTTGATCTCTTTGCATTGTATGGACGCCACTTTCCGATGGCCTTGTTCCATCGTCCTTCTTGGAGACGTTCATTGTGTCCAGCCGATTTCCACTTGGATTAGTTGAGCCCAATCTCGTGGATGTGCTATTTGACTTGGTATTAAACACTTATGGTCAATAATTTTTAAATCTGCAGGGGATTGTAAAGCAGTTAAACAACCTGCTGTTATAAAACTGTTTTTATTCTGGCCAGAACAGTCTGAATACATTATTAGGTGTTCAAATTTAAGATCTAAATCTTTTGTTAGGTATTGATATAGGCAAGAACTTATTTCATTTCTGCCCCGTTTTGCTAAAGATTCATGCCATAAATAGCAGTGAGCTTCTAAGTTGTCACAGTCGTGAACTGTAAGATTAAAAGTCCACAATTGCCCCTTGTAAAACGAGTCACCGCTTTGGAGGTTTGATGTTGGCAGGCATTGCTGGAGATCGAAAGTAATAGTTTTTATTTAAGCATAATCTTTAATCAGAAATTTATCTTCTTTGCTTTTATATCTTTGATCAGCTTGTAAATGATTTTCGTTTAACTCTTCTTTTAGTTGTATTACTTCATTCTAATTCTTGCACATAATAATTTTCATTTTTAATTTGTCACATGTACCGCATGTGTCTTTCTTAGGTTTCTTTATACTGATGTTTTCTATACTAAAATATATTTTCGTATATTTTACGATAAATCAAATTATCTGGATATATCTTTTTGTAAGCTTCATAAATAGCAGTGAGTGTGTAGGTGAAAGTAAATATTTCCTTGATGACTGCCTTCTTGTATAGTGACTTTCATTATAAGGATATAGATAAAATGTGATCTCTTGCCGTTATTTTCTCAACATATTCTTCCGATTTTCATAATATCCTTGTTGGTCTAATGTCATTACGACTGATATTTAAAAACATTTTTCCCCTGCTGTAACTTCTATGAATTTCTTACTAATATTATAAGTTTTCATAACACAGTCCTTGCAAACAACAGAACTATCTCCATGTACCATGTATCGTTGTTTGTTTAAGTCAGAACACCTAATTTGCATAGAACTCTCCTCTTTAACACCCTTGAAAGCAGTTATATATTCTAACTTACAATTGCATCTCCCATTTCCCAGAATTTTTTGAAAATTTGCAAGCGAACTTCGTCCTTTATTCTTTCCTTGCACTTATTGTTACATAATTGCAGCTCTTGCATAGTTTTTTCTTTAATCTCTTTTCCAGTTCTTACAACATACGCCTTACCAAAATTTCGTTTTTCTCGTCTCTCCTGTCTCATTTTTCTCGTTTAGTTTTCCCTACTTTCCCGTCTAAGTTATATTGGTCTACTGAAGTATTATTTATATCTTCATTTGAATTGGCTGCATTCTTTTTTCTTTCTACTATATCGCGGTCCTTGGCAAAGCTATAATATTTTTCATACTGAGCAGGGACAAAATTTGGGTCTGCAATACCATCATCTGATGAGAAATCTAATGGTTCCTGAATTTCATCTGGAAGTGATACAGCAACGCTACTGGCGTAGCACATCTCAGACTCATCTCTGACATGGTACTGTACAATGCAACAAAAATAAAATTGTTATTAGCAAGCAACCAAAAAACGACACTGACATTTTGTTTTTGTTCATATAATTCCTTTCATAGATTATACTACTTGTACCTACTTTCAATATAATTATTTATTACTTACCAGAAGAAAGGTTCAAGTGATTATCAACATTTGGAGATTTATTTCAATTTTCTAATACAGTTTCCTTATCTGAAGAATACATACGAATATTCTCTGGTGCATGTGTAAAGCATTATCACATCTATTTTATTTATATCACGTACAATATATACAGAAGCAACTGGAGAATTGTATACTATAGTAAAAATATTGTAAAACTACTTATAGAAAATAAATTATGTTTCTACTTACCATCGGCTTTATTCAGATATTTAAGCATATTCAGAATTTGTTTTCCTCTAGACATTTTTCAATTTTCACTTATTATATTGTTATTACTAAATTTGAACAAACATTTTTATTTTGCAATAATAATTCTAACTATGACACGTCCTGCATACTTATTTATAGGTTATGCTTGTTAAGTTAGTTGTTTGTTACATTAAAATCTAACCGTGAATAAGGGGACAAGTCAAGTTGTCTCATTATTCACTAAGAGAAATACTGATATAGGCAGTGCCAAAAGGAATATAATAACATATTCCTTTTTGCACTAAATTTTATGTACTATTTTGGAACAATCAATAATTTAACATTCAAATTCAGCTATATGGACTTGTCCCCTTTTACCCACCATTAAAACTTACTTTTTTAACCTATATTTGAGTTTTTTACCAATAAATGCAATTATTATTTTTAAACATATTCCTAATTTATATAATAATTAAATTTATTATCAAATGATATTTATTTGTATATTATTATAATTTAATATTTCGCTTGAATTTAAAAGGTCTGTCAGAAGTAAACAACGTATGCTTTGTTAATACGTCAACGGGTGGCATTAGGAGCAAACATAATAATTCAATAAATTATTTGAATATAATCTAATTTGTTTAAATATAAATAATAAACAAATAATAAAATTATTTTATTCCATTTTAAAAATAATAGTTAAATTTTAAAAATATAGAAAGCATAGCGGGGTATGAAACTCGTGTCAGCAAAACACTCACGTACGTCTAATGCATCTAGGAAAGGTAGACCAAACATATATCTAAGGTATTGCCCGACGTTATTGTCCTTTGAATACTTAGTAGCTAGTCCAAGTTTTTAAACTTTTCTCCAGAATGATTGTCCGATATAAAATCTACATCCTTTTAGTTTCGCAGATGGAAACACTTCACTTACAGCTGTATGGATCTCTTTTTTGAAATCGCATACACAATCTTGGGACTAAAATTTAGGTTCAATTTTTTAAACTCCGTATTTTACAATTTAAGGCAGTCACATATAAATTTGCTAACTGGTTTGAAAGCAAATAGAATGCCAACGGCACATAGTGTCAATTTTCGAGTCCGTGAACTGTAAATATGTAGTTGAGTAAAAAGTTTTGTGTGTTATTTAAAAGTTCCTTTAACATAAATTGCTTTTAATTTACTTAAAACGTTAAATACATAAGAAAAAGCAAGAAATTTTTGTACCGGATCATTTTTAATAAAAATTGTTTCACTTCCACGGAGTTCAATGTGTAATGTACTTCCTGTACGCACTTCGGAATTTTGAGAATTACTTGTTTTCTACCATTATAAATATTTTTTATAATCAAATGTACATCTTCTCAGTAATATTATCAGTGTCAGTTCGTTTAATTTCGCTGTGTATCAACTTCAATGGTTTTTCACACAAGTCATGCATTGCCTTCCGCGTAACACCACTACTTAATTTTTGGCGGTTTAACAATGTTTTTGATAAACTTTCATGGTCGTGGTTATCACTACATTCAACTACATTCTTACAAATTTTTAAAATATTTAGAGTTTTAACAAATGCTTTGCAACTTCTTTCTGTTTCTAATCTTGATATTATTAACAAGAATTTCATGAAAGTTGTACTTATAATTGTCAATAACTAGCACAGCCTTGCGCCCTTTTCGCTTAACGTTTCACTTATTTCAAACTTCTTTATGATGGACTAAAGCCATTTAAACCGCAACTAAAGTAATAATATTGAGATACGCACCACCCCTATTTCTTATCATAAAATTTCAGGTAGAATACTAATAACCAATCTTTTCTAAGAAATATATTCCTTGCAATTTTTGACACGGAAAAACCCAATCAAATATTGAACAAGGGAACAAGAGCTCTAATATCATAATATTTTAGTGGTAATACTGTTAAAAAATTTTAAGTAAGAAGTAGTTTTGTACTTAGGTAACTACAAAGTTTGAAAAATATTTATTCAAAAATTTATTAATAAAATGTATCAAAGTATCTGCTTTATGAAGACAACATTCTCAATTTACGCTGACCCTGGCTTTTCATTATTATTCATTTTGTACCTAGCGCAGACATTGTTAAACTATATTTTCTAAGAAATATTTGGCCAAAGCAAATTTTTTGTGACCCTTTTCTGTAGGGTATTAAAATTTGACCGCCAGAGCGAATTAGTAATGGTTCTTTTTATATAATATACTTATGTAGTTGTTTTTATTTTTAAGAATTTGGGTTATTCCCGTCATAGGTACTTATTATATTTCATTGTCTAAAACTTCAATTTTAATGACTGATGTTAATAAATTTAGTAATAAGGATATATATCTGTACCCCAGAATAAAAGTGTACTAAGTCCAAAATATCGATTTTTCAGGAGAGCGGTTTGAAATTTATCAATGTGAAGTTTTTAAGTTAAGGCCCAGTATTTTTCTTCTTATGTGACACCAATTTTTTTTTGGCAATATATGATTTATCAACTACTGAATTTCAAGCAATTAAAGCAAGAAATTCAAGTAGTGATTTGTCAAAAATTCATAATTTTTTTGGTTTTGGACATAATACAATTTTGTATTAATACCAAGTCAATTTTAAGGACTTAACATTATAAGCAGAAATGTTATTATTGTTCTGAAGCTATTTGCTTGTGGCATTTTAAATTAATTACTATGTAAATGGGAATAAGCCACAATTAAAGGTTAAAATACGTTTATTGACGTTTCAATTTCCACTTCGGAAATCGTTCTTAAAATACAATTTAAAATAAAGAACGATTTCCGAAGTGGAAATTGAAACGTCAATAAACGTATTTTAACCTTTAATTGTGGCTTATTCCCATTTAAATAGTTATTAATAAAGAAATGTTATGTTACAATTCCAAAGTTAAGTCCAAACAAGTTATGGTTATTATTTAAACACGGCACAAAATAAAATAACAATTTTTATTGATAAAAAAAATTTAATAGAAAATATGAAACTAATATTGTAGTTAATCAATGTAAGTTACAAAATGATCACAAATTATTGGGTGTGGTTATCATCATCTTCATGTATGCTGGCTATGCTTTAGGTTGACATAAAAATCATGGAACTGCATTGAAACCCATTTCAATAATGTCTGAAGATGCTTGTATTTTTTTTTTCGGATATTGGATTATCATCATCCCTTACAGTTTGTATTTCCTCAGGAAATACGATTCTCCTTCCAGTTTGAATTAAATTGACTGCCTGAAATTCCTTTTCTTGAAAATTAGTTTTATAGTACAGTGTTCCATACTTTTCTGCCCTTATTTTTAAAATACCATTTTTGATATTGAGCCATCCATGCCATCCACATTTTTTTTCTAGACAAAAATGGAGACGTGATCTTGCTATATAATTGCTTAAAATCTTTGAAATCGCTTGTGTCCATATTAATCACCTAGAACGGATTAGTTATGCTACACATTCTAGCTAATTGTTGCCAGTCCCAGAGAGACATGATTTGAAAACCAGCACTCTTTTTTTTTTTCGCGTTCTATTAATGAATGGCAAGCATCAACTTCTAAGTGGGTATGACCACGCAAAAAGAATTTATGTGTAATGGTTTTCAACGTTGGAATTTAAATAAGCCATAACCATAACAATGTTTCGGTTTTGAGATGGAGAGTTATCGGACCATATTATAATAATTTCTTTTTGGTGAGGTTTAACATGTGGTAAATCCCACTTTAGCAACCCTGATGCCATTTCATTTGCATCGCGTCCTGATTTGCACTCGTCCCACATCAAACGAGTAGTAGCATTATTAGTAGCATCATAAATTGTGTAATTATACGTCCAAAGTTTTAAAGAGTAAAAGCTTTGCGCGTTGGTTAACACTGGTGTTGGGAGGCATTTTTGTAAATTGACACATATAATTGTTGAAGAATTTTGTTGTTTTGTGCATATTTTATCTTTTTTCTTTAAAAAGTATCTTCTTGTTGCTTCTTCCAAATGTTCATTATACATATTTGGCTTGTAGAGATTCCTTTTCAACATCAATCTGTTCTTCACGTAGCTTCACTAAAAATGAGTCACATTGATCGCAAGTATCATTATCTGGAGACTTGAAGGAGTAATTGAACTCTGTGTTAAAAATGTAACTATACAATCATTCTTTGGCAATCAGATTTTCATGTACCATGTACACATTAAAAATGTAACTATACAACCATTTTTTGGCAATTAGATTTTCATGTGTATTTTTTTCTTCACACTGTACTTTATAAAGTCTATACATTTTTGCAATAGTAAGGTGACTTCCCAGGTATTTTCTGCTCGATCTCTCTCACGAATAATGTGATTGTTCAAAAGGCAATTTCATAATATGATCACGAACTTCTTGTTTTACAACTTCAGGTACCTTAACAATGTTTTCATGCTTCCCCCTTTTATCCACAGCAATTATACCCCCTGCTTGTTTTTTCTCCAAAGATGTGGTCACAAAAGTTTGTGAAATATGCAGAGTGTTAAAAAAAATATTTTGCACACACCTACCATGGAATTATTTTTGTCAAAATAATACTGTCGTGTGTGAACTCTAGAATCCTTTCTTACACCAGTTCTACATCTTTTTCTAAACGTTTGTACCAATTGGATATGCGATGATATAAACTGAAGTTTATGGTTTATGTCTTTGGATGCATCCCAAAAAGCAGCATTTATGTTTTTCCTTTCTTGCTCAGAAATTTTTTCATTGCATTTTAATCGGCACACTAAACTACACGGTGGTTTTACTAATTTTTCAGGTATAAGTTTCATCTTGGATGTGTGTTCTAGTCCGGCAATAACTTTTTTGTGTTGTTTACTTATTTTCCAATTCTCTATTTGTCTTTGTCTTTTTCTACCTATTTGTTTTGCATTTATCGTCTCATTAATTCTATCAGAGTCTGCATAACAATCGCTCTCGCTGTCATAGTTGGGGTCCGCTGTACTATCGTCCGTGTCTTCTTCAAATTCTGTTTCCCCCTTATAAGTGTTATTCTTTCCTTCTAATGAAATAATTCTCTGTGATCTGCTACTCATTTTTAAAATGAAAATATACTGAACTCACGTTAAAAACTACTCTGAAAACTAATATTTGAACTAACGTCTGTTCCTACAAACAGTCAAACTCAAACTATTAGTCAGAAATCAGAAATGTGAGGGGAAAGTATGGACTTAATTTCAACTTAAAAATAAACTTGGACTTAATATTGTCATTACTAAAAATACCAAACTAAAGACTGTACTATTAAATTTGATATTCTTTTCTCCCAGAAGACATAAGGACTTAATATCGTTTAAAATTAGCTATCTCTGTTATTATTTGAGATTGGGCTTAGATCTTAGTACCATATGAAAGAGGACTTAATTCTAAGTCAATTTCATTGATAATCCCGTTTTGCTTAAAATTGGACTTAATACACTTTTATTCTGAGGTACAGATATATTTTAAATAAATATTTTCAATCTGCAATTATGTGTTGTGTCAAAGTTTGTTGTCGATAGTTTTTAGTTCTGAAACTCTTCTATGGAACAAAGCAGAATGGTAATGACAACCTAAGCGCTAGGTGCACTAGTTTATTTATGTGGATGTAATTTTATAACTTTGGGAGTTTCAAATTCGGTATATTTTCTAACAATTTTCACTCGATTTAATTACATCCAAACACAACTGCAATAATGTTTGAGTCTCGTATTATTATTGCATAGGTTTAATATAAGTGGAATAGTTATTTTTTGCTTGTTATTTAAAATATAAATGTTATGTTAGTTAACAAAATATAAATGATCACAAGCATATTTTTGGTTTCTAATTTTGATTAAGTAGCGTGGTATAGTACTATTTGTCTATTAAAAATGTCCTTATGGGCCCCTAGACGAGAAACAAGCGATAGTGTATAGTTCTTTTTGTATTTTCATCTATTAATTATTTTGCTAAATAGTGTTAGAGATAGCACGACGTATTTGTCTGATTCAAAATTGTCACAGAAATTTTGGAGATTCAAATTACATTCGATTTTACATGGGTTTCATGAATTTAGTCCAACGCCAAAAACGGGATATTAGGAAAATATATAAGATAACAGGAGATGTAGTTAGCCTTAGCTAGCCAATATTAGCCTCCTGAATTGTTTATATTGTCGCACCATCTTTTTCTTGGTCTACCAATACTTCTTTGTCCATTTGGTGACTTATCCCGTGCTGTTCGTACTATCCTATCCCCTACCATTCTACTATAGTGTCCGTTCTACTCCTGTTTCCGTTTTTTCACCCATCCATTTATGTCTTCTATATTGCATGTTCTTCTTATGTTTTCGCTTCTCTCCCTATCCAACATACTTTTCTCAGATATTCGTCGGAGTATGTTCATCTCTGTTGTTTCTAGTAATCGTCTCGTTTTAGATGTGTCAGGTCTTGTCTCCGCCGTGTATGTTATTATAGGTCTAATTGCTGCTTTATAGATTCTTATTTTTTTGTCTTGTCTTAAGTGTTTGTTCTTCCAGATTGTGTCATTAAGAGATCCCACCGCTTTACTTGCTTTTAAGCTTTGTTGTCGTACTTATTCTTCAACATCTCTGTAACTACATACTACTCTGTAGTTATATCTATTCCCAGATATCTAAACCTTGCTTCCTGCATTATTATCTTCCCATCAATTTCGATTTTACATCGTAGTGGGTATTTAGATGTTGTCATACATTTGGTTTTTTCTACTGATATTATCATATTGTATTTATTGGCTGTTGTATTGAAGATGTGATCTTTCGAGTTTGTCTGCATAACATAATATTTGGATTTCTTTGTATATTAAAGAGAAGTGGGCTTAACAAGTCACCCTGCCTGACTTCGCTTTGTATTGGTATATACTGTGTTAGTTCTCCATTTACATTTGTCTATATTCGATTATGAAAGTAGATGTTTTCGATGGTTTGTTAAGTGGGCTTAACGAGTCACCCTGCCTGACTCCGCTTTGTACTGGTATACACTGTATTTGTTTTCCATTTATCTTTGCCTGTATTCGATTATGGAAATAGATGTTTTCGATGGTTTGTATAATATTGATTGGAATGTTTCTTTTATACAGTAGGTGTAAGACGTCTTTGACTTAGATACGATCAAAAGCCTTTGTTAGGTCTATAAAACATAGATATGCTGGTAAATTTACGCGATGGCCTTTTCTGTGATTTGTCTTATACAAATACGGCATCTACGCAGGATCTTTCGAATCTGAATCCTTGTTGTTCATCTGATAAAGTTGTTTGTTTATTGATTTTGTTGGTTAGGACTTTTGTGGTAAGCTTAAGTGCGGTGTTCAGTAGATTTATACCTTTATAATTGTTGGGGTCTTCTTTATCTCCTTTCTTGAACATTGGTATCATTATGTTGTTTCTCCATGCGTCTGGTAACTTGCAGTGCAATATTAGTTTTTGTATAAGTTTTGTCATCTCTAGGGTCCTGGTGATTTTCTAGTTTTGAGTGAATTTATAGCTATTTCTACTACCTGAACACTGATCTCTATTTCTTGTCTTAATTCAGGTATGTTATTATGTTGATCATTATTTTTCTTTGCTTTAAACAGTTCAGTCAGGTATCTTTCCCATTCGTTTGCTGGTATGTTATTGTATTTCTTCAATTCTGCCATTTTTTCCGTTGGTTTCTTATGAATCTCCATATTTGTTTTTGTGTACCATGGAAGTCGCTTGCCATCCTTTTTGTAAACTCTTCCCAGTGTTCATTTTTTGTTCTTCTTACCAACTGATTTGTTTCATTTCGTACTGTTCTATAGGTGTCTCGGGATTCTGGTGTATTTGATGTTTTGTACTTTGTGTAGGCCTCTCGTTTCTCTTTTAATTTCTCTTTTATTTCTTTTCTGAACCATGGTGTATTGTTGTTGTTTCTTTTGTTTACTATGACTTTGCGTTTTCCTAAAGCTTCTTTTGCTGCTTCTTCAATGTTGTTTTTAATTTTCTCCCAGCTCGCGTTTATATCTTCAATGTCGTCTATTTGTTTCAGCTGTATCTTCTGTGCTAGCCTCCTTTGGTACGTTTCTCTTGTAGAGTTGTTTCACAGTGATTCTACACTAAATTTTTCCTCGATGATTTCCTGTAGTAAATGTTTTGGTGTTATTTTTATTCTTATCTTTGTAAAGTAAATTCTTTTATTCTTATCTTTGTAAACATATCACAAGTCGAATATTAAGTTAGATAGACCAAAATCGATTAGTATTACTCACAGAGTTTTTAACCTTTCAGTACACGCGCCTTAAAAAGTTGCATCAATACACGCGGCGGACTGTGAGTCCGCATATTGAAATAGCAAGTATATATTTTCTACGTTTAACACATTAATACTTGGTCGGGCGGTTCTTTTTTTTTGTTGCACGAATTTGATTATCAACTAATTGTCTAGCTAAACTTTGTAAAAAAATCTTCTGCTGGTTACATTATCGGGATTGTTGCAATGAAAAATAACATTTGCATTAATACCTGCAATATTTAGCATCGAATAAAAAACTACCATTGGCCATCTCCTGGTATTTCTTGCATGTTATAGGCAACACACAGCTTATCCACGGTATCAACACCCCCTTTAGTATTGGTATAATCCAATATAATTTCGGGTTTACGACTGGATAACAGTAGGACATTTTGATTTTGCTTGTAATTGTAGAACACAAGATTGCCATTTTGTCGAAAGCAAAATAAACTACTATTAACTAAGCGTGACTTTGGGGGCTTGACAAACTCAGGTGGTAATTCTGTTTTGTTTTTATAAATTGTACTAACTAACGTCAGCTTTTTCACGTACAACGACTCTAACAGATTCATACCTGTGAACCAGTTATTGGTAGTAATATTTTTTCCTGATCCATATATGGGTTTAACAAATCTCAAGAATACCGCATTGGGAGATAGACTAGGCGGGATCTGTAGAAATTCAGACCATAATGGACATTTTTCATAGGAAGCTATTTTTTTGCTGGAATCCCTTCAGGATGTGCCCAATATTGATAATCACGATATGCGCCAGTCGCAAACCCTGTGCTAAATTTTTTATTTGACAAAATCTGAAAACAATTGAAAATTTCTCATTTTTTGCTCCTGTTTTCGTTTATAATTCGAAAAATATTGATTCTAGAGAAAAAATTATACGAAGTTAAAAGTTTCGTTATTTAATTTTACACAATATTTCGTTATCTAGAAATTGAAAATTTAATGTTTAGTGTTGAAAAAATAGCAATAATTGGAAAAAAAGTACAAAAAAATGAAGTTAATCCTTTAAATGTTTTCGACTTTCTAAAGTTGACTTACAAGCTCCATATTCCGCCTAAAAAACTTTTTAATATGTTTAAAACGTGTGCTAAATTTTGTTAAGATCGGTCGGATAGGTTTTGCATAATAATTTTGCAATCCAGCCTACTGGAAAAAAGTGTTGAAAAACTTATGACTAAACTTTTTGAAGGTAGAAATACCGAAATCAGACCCCTAAAACTATAAAATGAAATCCCAAAAATCTGTATTTCAACAAAAAAAAAAACGAAAAAAGATAAATCATATTATAGATATTCCCGATCAGTACGAGAGAGAAACTTTACATTTTCGATTATAGCATCGTATCAGTTTTAAAAATTTCAGACATTATTTTTTCTAAAGGAAACACTATTTTGTTTTAAAAAAATCATTGTTGTCTGGTTATTTTATTTACTGTACCTCATATTTTTCTTTTTTATAACAACTTTAATGTTTCCACATTGGTTAATATTTCGTTGCAGCGGTTATAAAAATTCCAAATTGTTTGTACTACGGTTTATAATCACTTTAAAAAAGCGAATGAAATAAATATTTTATGTACATTTCCAATATAGGCTAAAATAAAATCCATATATATGTTGAATGCAGCTTTGATGGCGAATTTTCATTAGTAAAATGTCAAACTAAACATACATCTTTTGGTTTGTTTTATGATTAATTAAGTATAAAATTGTTTCCATATTTTCACGCTGCGGCAGTTTCCCATCAGATACTGGCGAATGTAGCTCGAGAGAAATAATAGATAATTCATTATGTATTACACAGATTGACCCACAATTAATTAAAAAACTCGTTTTGTTTAAAACTTGTTTTTAAATTGACGTGAGGATGCAATTGAAGGTACTGGGCAAAAATCAGTCAACTCCATTTTTTACCCAACTTCAGTTTTTCTATGTATCGTATAGAACAATGTTTGCACATCTTTTGGTACAATAGTCAGCCATCTTCAAATAATATTAAGACATGGGCTAAGGAGTTGACTGCATCAATCAATACGAGTACTTAGGTGCAAGAATCGGTGAACTCCAGGAAGTGACTGTTTATTACTATGTGAATACCACACCATTTCAATTAGTTATTTTGAACATCTAAGTAATGTATCGTCGGAATGAATAAAGTGTGAAAAGATCGTTGCATTATGAGTATTAGATAAAGTAGTGAGTTTAGTGAGGAAGACCCATATGCAGATTCTGGGACCGACTACGTGCTATCGGATTCCTCCGATTGTGATGTTCCGGGTCCTAGTCTACAGCGATCAAAGCATTTTGTTTTTGCTAAAAAAGTAATAAGCTGAAAGTAATAAACAGCAAAAAACGTCTGTGGGTATATAACAGACTCTTCAAACATTTAAACCATTGGATGGAAAGTAAATGGAAACAAAACATTATGAATATTAGAGGGGAAGAATATATTAATTCGTCAAATAAACTAATTCAATAGAAACCTACAGGACCAAATTGCCATTATAAAAAAAAGATGTTTTACTAAAATAGACGATAACCATAGACAGAACATACTTGAGCAGGTTTATAGCACGGGGAATTAAACTAAACAAGACATTTATCTAGAAGGATTATTCAAGGTGACAAAGGTGCAAAGGAAACAGCAACAGTGAGAAAAAAACAGCACCTATAAGTATAAGGTAATAATTTTTGTTGCAAAATATAATAGTTGGTTCTAAAATGTCTATTTTTGTCATGTGTAGGCAGCCAGGAAATCATAGTATGTAAAAAGGCATTCTGTTCTTTGGATGGAATATCAAAAAATAGAGTGTCTCAGATTGACAAAAATCTGACGCTGGGTAATATTGTGTCACCTTCCGATAAGCGCGGGAAGCATTTTAATAGACCGAGCAAAATCAGTTAAACAATAATCTAAAGCAATAATAAAGGATATCAATGACCTCAATCGGTCACGAAAGCCCCCTTTGCCCTTAGACTATTTGATGTAACGCAGAATTTTTATAAAATTCCTAATTAGAGTTGTGTTGATTACCTTTTAATAACGTTTTACAGAATAAAAATTAGCTTTCAAAAAATTGTTTCGCTAATTTTAAATATTACAGTAATAATTGGCGTTCGGGAGGGCGACATCGAAGTTATATTGAGACCTGGACAAATTCCGCGCATCGGAGGGAGATTATATCCAGTTATATTTTTATACACCCTTAAAATTATCAAATTTGTTTGCGTATCTCTTTTATCTTGCTGATGGAGATGTTGATATTTGCAATCAAAATTCAAATCGGAAATTGCAAATTAGATGGATTAGGTACATAATGTCGTGTGATGAATTTAATAATTTAGGTCTTGATAAGAGATTTTAAATATTGATTTAAAGAAGGTTAGTGTCAAATAACATTTAGGAAATATTTAATATTAAATAAACTATACTTACTCTACAAGCACTATTATAATAAATATGTTTTATCTTCTAAAAGAATAATAAGCCGCCACCTCTTTCGTAATTTTCTTTTGATTAGAAGTGTACTTACGTGACCTGGATGGGATTAAGAAATGCATTTATAGGAGTTTCTTAGGGCAGATGAACCAGCAGCTTGTTGAGTAGTTGTAAGTAATCTGTTTGCTGTCTAAAACCTAACCAAACCAAATTCAACCAAATATTAAAATATTTAAATCATGAATGTGTTGCTTGTGTGAGTCCATTTCAAAGTTTACTCAAATTTTGTCAAGTTTACCTCTAAAATCTGATATATAACATAAAAAACTCATTGTTGTCTCCAAGTAAGAGATGTAGTTCTTTTAAAATCCTCCCCTTTTTAAATTTAATGTCTGTTTCGTCCCCCCGTTTTTTAAGTGTTTTCTGTGTGTCTTAAAGTGTCTCAATTTTAATTTTTAACTTTATATATTGGACTTTACAATAATTTGCCACATATTGTAACATAACTTTATCAAAGAAATTTGATAATTACAAGCTGATATAATTGCACACCCACACAATTTGTACATCTATTCTTATTCATTGTCTCACAACTGTCACCTTCCAAAACAAAAATAAAAATCTCAATAAATAGCACACATTTCATAAATATATCTCCAGAATAAATATAAATAACTTTAAAGAACTTAATGGTATAGAACATTACTTTCATCAAACAAACAATTAAATTTACCTATCTCTACTTCATTGGATAAAATCTGTCTCCTCAAGAACTTCCCCGTTTACTGTTAAACAATTACAATAGTTGACTTGAGTTCTCCAATCAACAATACAAGATAGTTTGAACCATGTTCTTTCAACCATCAATTAATAGAGTACCGGCATGTAAGTAATGTTTTATTTATTTGTTTATTTAATAATTCATTACAGTTTAATAGACTATTTTACCAATTTGTGGGTCTTACCTTGTCTCCTTAAACATTTTATTCATTTTTAAAAACCACAGACATGTAATATTGGCATAATTACTGTACTTTATATAATTTATATCACCTATCTTTGTTTTACCTTTATTAGACAACACTCTAATATGGGTTTATTATTTTCAGCTTTTATTTAACTTTGTATCGTGACCTGAAGATGCTTTGCATATTGTAGAAAGCGAAACCGGTGGTCTGATAGTTAAATTAAATTGATTGTGAGTCTAATTTAATTGTGAGTAAGTCTAATTTATTATTTCTTTTACCTATTAAAATATTTACTTAGGAGCCACATTATATGAAGAGTCTTTATATTTACTGAACATGTGTTAGACAGGTATGTTCTATACGCAATCTCCGTATGATTGCCACCTTTTTTCTATATAAACTAGGACAGGTAAACAGGTTCACTAAGGGTTTAATTTCATTGCAGAGCAATTTAAAATTAATGTTTTAATTTATTCTTAAAGACTTTGGAGACGCAGTGGTTTGGGTACGAGTAAAAGAGATATTCCCATACACAATTTAGCCCTAGCTTATGGAGACATTTTGTGTTAAGTACAGCTGCGCCGATGGAATAGTTTAAACCCTTACATATCTAGTAGCCGTTTTTGAATCCTTACCTTGTTTAGATGCACATTTTACGTCAAAATAACGTTAATTATCAGTGGCGGAACCGGAATAGGTTGATAACATGAAAAAATCAAAATAAAATACATCTACTTTACAACATGTAATAAAATAGAAATTATAGAAAGAAGTTTATTTTTTTAATAAAATGGATTATGTTCTTAATAAAAAAATAAGGAAGTCTGGTTTATTATGAAGATACATTATATAGATGGCAAGGTGAATGAGATCGTGGGTAACTTCGGCCTAGGAGAGAGAAACGATAGAGGTGATAGACTTATATGCTTCTGCCAGGAATATAACCTGCTATTAAGTAATACACTCTTCAAGCTCCCCAAACGTCGACTTTACACATGGAAATCCCCCGCTGGCTCACCTGACAACATCATAAGGAATCAGATAGATTATATAGCAGTACCAACAAGATATAAAAACATGGTAAAATCATCAAAAACGTACCCAGGTGCCGATGTTCCTACGGACCACAATCTGTTGGTATGCAGAATGGTCATGAGAGTAAAACGGCTCGAGAAAAGATCTAATTTAAACACAATTGATATTAAGAAACTCGCTAACCCAAAAACCGAAATAAAAGTACGAGAACAACTAGAAAAGAAAATAAACAACATTAACGAGAACACGTCGGACATAATAGAGAGATGGGATAAATCGAGGGAAGCAATCCAAACAACATGCGCGACTCTATTAAAGCGTGACAGACGGAAGAAGAAAGAATGGATGTCTGATGAGATAATGGATATGATAATGAATGAAAGACGTAAATTCAAGAATAAAAATGAAGAAAAATACCAGCAGATCCACAAAATCATAAGAACGAAAATTCGAGAAGCCAAAGAAAAATGGTTTTCCAACGAAGGCAGGGAAATAGAAAAATACTAACGAAAATACGACAGTTACAATATGCACAAAAAAAATAAAATCAATGACAAACAAGAGGAAATTCAATAAGTCACCCAACAGCATAAAAGATGGCGATGGAAATCTTATCTCGGAGCCATCAACGATCTTAGAAACATGGAAATCATACATAGAAAAATTATTTGCATCTGACAGGACTGATGATCACCTATATGGAGAAGGAGAAACAGGACCTTCAATCCTTAAATCGGATATAGAAGATGCCATTGCAGCACTAAAAAACAATAAGTCAGCAGGTCCGGACAATGTACCCTGCGAAATATTAAAGATCCTATGTAAATCAGACAAACAGTTCCTTGATAATCTAGTTGAACTTTTTAATAACATATATAATAGCGGTAAAATCCCGGAGAACTGGCTGCAGTCAACATTTATTACAATCCCGAAGAAACCAAATGCCCAGATCTGTGATGACTACCGGCTTATAAGCTTGATTAATCATGTCACTAAAGCGTTCACTAAGATCATTTATAGAAGAATATATGATAAATGTGAGTCAAATATTGATAGATCGCAGTTTGGCTTTCGGAAAGCACTTGGAACTAGAGAAGCAATTTTCGCTCTCCAGGTGCTTATACAGCGGTGTAGAGACGTTGATAAGGACGTGTATTTGTGCTTTGTGGATTTTAGAAAAGCATTTGACAATGTCAATCATGAACAATTGATAGATATTCTGCGAAAGACAGGTATTGACGACAAGGACATTCGAATTGTGGCAAACCTATACTGGGGTCAAACAGCAAGAGCAAAAATTGGCAACGAACTCACTAAAAGTGTGCAGATCAAAAGAGGTGTCCGTCAGGGTTGTATATTATCCCCACTCCTATTCAATATTTATTCAGAAGAAATATTTAATAAATGTATGGAAAATGCAAATGAGGGCATAAAAATAAACGGCGAGTTAACGAACAATATAAGATATGCCGACGACACGGTGATCCTTGCCAGTACCATAGACGAATTACAGCAGGTAATGGAAAGAGTTTATTCAGTTAGAGAGGAATACGGCCTGAGCCTCAACTTCAAGAAGACAAAGTGGATGCTGATAAGCAGGAAGCAACAGCCTGCTCGACAGTTACGGATAAGTAACATACTAATTGACCATGTAGAATCTTATGTGTACCTTGGCACCAACGTAAATGCAAAATGGGAACAGGCCACAGAAATTAAGGCGAGAATAGAACGAGCTAGAGCAGCATTTAGCAATATGAAAAAGCTCCCCATAAGCAGGGATTTGTCTCTTCCCCTAAAACTACGTCTAGTTAAATGCTACATTTTTCCGATCTTACTGTATGGTGTGGAGGCCTGGACGCTGACGGAGACGCTCACGAGAAAACTAGAAGCATTCGAAATGTGGGTGTACCGACGCATTCTTCGTATATCCTGGACCGAACATGTCACCAACACAGAGGTAATCCAAAGAATCGGAAAGGACAAAGAAATCGTGAATACAATTAAACAAAGAAAGCTTGAATATCTAGGCCACATATTGAGACACGATAAGTACTGTCTACTGCAATTGATTGTCCAGGGAAAAATAGACAGTAAGCTAGGGCCAGGCAGGAGAAGACACTCGTGGCTCCAAAATCTGAGGATCTTCGGGCTCACATCGGTCGAACTATTCAGAAGCGCCGCAAATAAGATCAGAATTGCCATGTTAATAGCCAATATATATATATATATATATATATATATATATATATATATATATATATATATATATATATATATATATATATATATATATGTATATGTATATATATATATATGTATATATATATATATATATATATATATATATATATATATATATATATATAGTGACAACGGAACTAACTTTGTTGGTGTCGCTAATCAACTTAAGGAATTTTTCAAATCAAATTCTGAATTTGACAAAATTAGAGCTTATTTAGCTCCAGCTGAGATTCAGTGAAAGTTTATTCCTTCCCGATCAGCAGTAAAAAGTACTAAAAGTTGTCCCCCGCAAACCCCTTGGTAATAGTCATGCATTGCAATCAGAATTTTAAGTATTCAGTATCATTGTAGTATTCGACCAAGTGGGTCGACGCATTCCTTGGTTATAGTTTGTATAACTCACGCGTAGCATTCAGTGTTACATATTAGTTAGTATCGCATACATGCATTCTTGGCTCAGAATTTCAACTGTCGCTTAGTTAAGTAGTTATTGTAACATATCTTATAGTTAAAAGCTAAACGCTCATTCTTATTCAATTATATTAATATTAAAGAGAACATCCTTAGTTGAAGTGATAATCATTATTACCATTTTAATCTGTATCAGTGCTCGTATAGTGTGTCGCGGACTAATGGAAGATGGACAGTTATCGGCGGTTTCAATAAAAGAACTTTACGCTAAAACGTTGGCTAGTTATTAACTTAGTTGTAGCAACATTCAACCATTTAATTACGTATTGTTTAAACTGCTTGTGTTTAAACTTATTTCCCACAGCAGTGGGTGGTCCTTCGATTTGGAAATAATTACATGATTTAGTACACTCTAAATGGTAGGAAGATCGTCATCCTAATTTGTTGAACAAATGTCCGTTTAGTTCTACTATTGATATTGGCTGGACAATGATAGAAATGCTATCAAGAACTTAAAATTATCATCAATTTTCAGTTTCTATGGACAATAACATTAATATCATTGTCGACAAAAATGACTAATTCAACAGGCCATTTAACTACTTCTTTTAAAACTACCTTTTAATTATAACGAATAACGAAGTAAATAGATGAAAATAAAGTACTCGTAATTGAGTATATATACGAATTATATTCTATTTTAGGTTATTGGTGTAAGTGGTTTTTTATATAATCTTGTAAATCGCTCACTAGAAGTATAAAGTATAGTGTAATAGATATCTAACGTGAATTTTATGGTTAAAGGTATGCATCGATAAAACTCATAACTAAAACAAGGTTTAAACCCCTCAAATTTTCGTTTAATATACTTAAAGTTGTAAAGCTTTTTAATACCAAATGGATCAGATTTAGTGAAAGGTTTATTCTGTCGTATAAAATGTAAGGATTTCCAATAGAAATTCATCCACAGTCACTAAAACGACATAACCGACATAAAAATAACTTTGAAAGTTATGAGTTTCGTTCCCATAAAACAGGGATATAAATATTTTTCGAATAACTTACGATATCTCCGAGCTTTTGGACTAAAATAAAATTTAAGAAACACATAAGACACTCCTTACTTGTCAGGTTGAAGCGTATATGTGGACACAGCTTTTACTAAGATTACGAAAATATGTTACCCTCTTCGTGATCAATCGAAGAAATACGATGTATATAATATACTCTCTCAAGAAGATGTCACTTGGTAACGTATTTCACGAAAGTTTAGAGAAAAGGTTCACAGTGATGTATAAGGGACAAGGATTTAATTTATTTTTTATTTACTTAATGTGACTCGATTACACAAATCACTGAGTGACGCAAATAGTAAATATTAGATAGATAGATAGATAGATAGATAGATAGATAGATAGATAGATAGGTAGACAGATAGATAGATAAATAGATAGATAGGTAGATAGAGTATTTGACTATAAGTTACAACAAGGTTTATAGCAAGTCAAATGTACAAATTATAAATATAAAACATTTCAAAAAATGTAACAATACATTAAAAATATTTCAAACGATAAAATACATATGAAGCGTACAATATAGACAGCACAATATAATTAAAATAATATTAAATTTGGTTATGTTGCAGCTTATGTCACACTCTTGTAATATTCACCCAGTGTATATGCACACATGATCATTAGGAACTCTTTAACTTGGTTTTTAAAAGCTATAGTTGAATTAATGTTTTTAAAATTTTTAAGGAAGTTAGGAAGAATGATACAGTAGTAAACTACAGACAGTAGATGACTTCCTACTTATTTCTAAATGTCGATATGGTACTAAGACTGTCTCTTAATTCTTGTATTGTGTGAATGAATATCACTGTTACTTAAAAAAGTTCTTTGATTCTTATAAAATAGTATCAATAATTCCAAAATGTAAATTCCATACACTGTGAATATATTTAAATGCCTAAATAGGCTTTTACAAGACCAACCATACGGAACACCATACTGAAATACATCTCATAATTTATTTTGGGCTTTGAAAATCTACTTTATTCTAGGACCGCCACCACAGACAGTTATACCGTAACTCATTGTCGACTGTAGACTAAGTATTCTTCCCAAATTTCTCAATTGGTAACACTTAACATTGAGTTTTTTACACACATTACTAGACTTCGGCAAATATGCAAATAAAAATGTAGAAAATATGCGCATAAATATGCACGTGTTTACCCGAAAATATGCAAATATTTTACAAAATATGCATACAAATAAATAAAAAAATCGTAAAATAGTAACAATTTTATTTAAAAAAAAAAAGTGTACATAACTAAATATTTCCTACTATTCATTAATATTACATTTATTTTAAGTAACTACATCATTTTTAAGTATGAATAAACTTATTTAGAATTATGGTAACAATAAATGACCAAGTGGTGTTCAAAATTTTCTAACAAAAACTTGTGGCTTCTGTCTGAGTACATATATTTATATATGGAAAAACTTCGTTCAACATCAACTGATGTAACGGGAGCATTTTTCAAACTAACCAAAACATTTGGTTCTAAATTAATTGTTTCCGAAATATTTCCAGCTAGAACACTGACTACTTCAGAAAGAATATGGTAACCTTTATTTTTTTCCATAGTAGCTTCAAATTTTTTTAAAATATCTTTTCCAATATTACCTCTAACGTTCCGACAACATGACGCAAATTCTTTTATTAATGCTGTACTTTCGAACAATGACAGTTTTGGTGATTCTAACTGAGTAATTGTTTTTTGAACAAAACTAAAATTTGATTTTATAAATCAAAGTTCTTGTTGAAGCAAGTTACTCTGAAAAGTTTGTTTAGAATCCAAAAGAAATTGGGAACTGTCATCTGTTAACGTATCAATTATGTTCTTTATTTTAACAAAATGATCTGCATAAAAATTAGCTGCTTCTAACCATGTTCCCCATCGCGTTAAAATAGGTTGTGGTGGAAGAGGAATGTTAGGTAGCATTTCTTTATAAAGTTGAATTCTTATAGGAGATTTAAGAAATACTTTTTTGACACTGGATATCATGGTATTTACAAGAGGAAACTTTTTTCGTATTTCCTCTGCAACTCTGTTTAATCCATGCGCTACACAAGTAACATGTATTAAATCTGGGAAAAATATTTTTAAATTTTGTCCTGCTTTCACCATATAAGGAGCATCATCCGATAAAATAAGCAGTAATTTATTAGAAGGAATAGTTGTCAGAAGAAAAAAAGTTGCTAATGTTTCTTGTATAAAACGCGAAATTGTTAAAGCATTTGTTTTCTCAAGTTGCTGGCATGAAATAAGATGAGATTTTGGTAAGGTATCTTCTTTAAGAACACCAATCAATAAATGAGCAATATACTTTCCTGAGGAATCAGTGGTTTCGTCTACAGATATGTAAAAATAATGATCTGCAATTTCTTCCTTAATATTAATTAACACCGACGAGTATAGCCCGTTCACATTATTTCTTCTTAGAGACCGATCACTTGGAACATTAAGTTTGCAATATTTTTTTAGAAACGAACTAAAATTTACATTTGCTAATTTTGAAAGCGGTATGTTTGAAGACACTAATGCGCGACACAAGTCTTCATTAAAAGTTTCTTGCTCATCTAATTTTTTTGAAGTAGATTGGAAACATTTAGCCATTGAAGTTTGATGTTTTCCTCCTATTTTTCCTTTTTTTGCAATGTGTGAAGCAGTTCTCACATGTTGGTCTATCTGAAATTTCTTCTCACATGCTATCTATAAATAAAAATAAAAACCTTTATTTTAACCCAACCTTTAAAATATAAAAATATACAAGGTGTTTTTGGTTAATCAAATAACTGGTTTGGAAAAAAAACACTCGCTAAGTGTTTTACATGCAGTATTAATCCACAAATTAGTTTTTGTTACTAACCATTAGTACATCATATAACTGATTTTAAAATTCAACAAAAGTTTTTTTTTGTTAATTCAATTACAATAAAAATAATTGTGTTTTAGAATAGCTGACTTCATAAAAAAAAGTAAAGGTGAAAATTTTTTTTAAATACACACCATTGTATTGTACCATGGACAATTTTTTCTCACTAAAGGAAGCTATTTTTCATTTAAAAACAACCTACGAGTACTAAATTTCAAGTAAATACGTTTATTGGTTTTAAAGTTATTGTTGTTATTAACTAAAAGAATTTAATTTTTTTAATTTTAACACCCTGTATCTCGAAAAGTAAATAAGTTTGACCCCTCATTAACTATATCGTTTTGTTCAATTTTTCGAGAAGTATCTACAGTCAAACGTTGTAAGTGTCATTTGGAAACACCCTGTATGTATGAAATATTAGATATTTAATAGAAAATATTAGATACAATTTTGCCACAGACTGAACAGTAGATTTTTCCCATATCCATAGACAGCTCTTTATAAGGTTTAATCCAAGTTGAAGCACTGGTTGTTTTAGGCATTATAAAATCACAATCTTCCTTTTTGTTACGCACAACGAGTGTTTACGCTTTGAATATCAAAACAAAAATGATTTACAAATCTGAGCATCAAATTAGAAATGTTTAGGTACCTAATTCGATAAACTGGGAGATTTTGGAAAATCCCTAAATTAGGAACAAAACTATTAGCCGTTTACCTGCTGTTAAGATACAATAAATTGTAGATAGATTTGGGGATTAGATCATAAAATGCAAATGAGCGAACCCATAGCGATTATCCAATAACTGAATGCCTCAGTGACCGAGACTTTCTAAGAATGTTGAGGGCTACTTAAATTGATCTTCTTTGAAATTGTAAATGTTTTGTACCTGTAGAGATTACGTACTTAGATCATTTCTTGATTAAAATGACTACAAAATTTTATACAAGAATTGAAATAAATTGGTATGTTTAAAAATTTTCAAATACAGTATAAAAATCTGAACTTTTATGCACTTTATGCAAACTTTTATACAAATATGCCAAAATATGAAATATTTGCATAAAATATGCACAATATGCAAAATATGCAATATGCATATTTGCCGAAGTCTACATATTACTATAAGTCTTAAAAGATAAATGAAAGTCGGAAGTCACTCCTAAAAACTTCATATTGATACTTTGTGATATTTCGGTTGATATCTGAAAATGATAAAAATTGTTTTAGCATTGCAAATTCAATAATCTTAGATACGACATATGGAACAGACAATGAAATGGTCGGAAATTTGACGATAATTCAGGATCACCTTGTTTTAATACCGATGAAATGATAGAAGTTTTCAGCATATTGGAAAAAAAAGACCAGTATTGAAAGAAACATTTATAATGTGTGCACGTCATGTCAAAATCTGCAACGCAATTTTCTTAATTACTATACCTGATATTTCATCAGAGCCACACGATGCTTTGTTTTTAATTTTACATTTTATTATGTCTAAGATCGATCAAAATCGTTGGAATGCTGAAAATTAAAATTATGAAGAGATGAAATTTCCAACAAAATAATCAAACTACTTGACGATAAAAGCAAAACATTCTCTTCTAAATCTCTTCAATAAAATATACAAAACAAAGCATATACCAACAGACTGGCTACTGTCAACATTTGTAATAATACTACTACTATTGGTTCACAGCGTTCTCCGACGCCTTCCGACTCCTAACCGCCATTCTTCTCTATTTAACCATAGGCCTGGAGGGATTTCTCTTTCCTCTAGTTCTTTTTCAATTCCCTCTCTCCAGCTTCTTCTCAGCCTTTCTCTTTTTCTTCTTCCTTGTGGTGTCCACGTCAAAATCTGTTTCGGAATCCTGTCATCTGGCATTCTCTGTACATGGCCGTACCATATTAACTATTTTGTTTTTATGTCATCAACTATTGTATTCTTGACTCTCATTATTTTTCGTATTCTCTCATTTGGTATCCGATCTCTTCTTGATTTGCCTGCTGCTCTTCTCCAGAAGTCCATTTCTGTTGCTAGTAACAGTTTCTCTGTTTTTTGTTTCATTGGCCAAACTTCACTGCCATATGTGATTACACTTTTAAGTATGGTGTTGTATATGAGTTGTTTGTTCGCTTTAGATATTGTTTGATCCGACAGAATGCCGTTCATCATGGGTATGGCTTTTCTACCCTGTATGTTGCTGTCTTTTATAGCAGCATCGAGTGTTCCATCTTGAGTTATCTTCATACCCAGGTACTTGTATTCTTGACAGTGTCTAATTTCTACCCCATCGTCTAATATAATGGACTGCTTTGTCCCTCCAATACACATGGTTTCAGTTATCTTAATGTTGACTTCGAGACCCCATTTGTTATATTCTTCTATTAGCTTTCGAGTCATGTAACTCAAGTCGTCATGATCCTGAGCAATAAGTATTTGGTCATCAGCGAAACATAAGGTGTGCAGTGTAGTCTCGTCGTTGAGAGGGATTCCCATGCCATTACATTTTCTTTTCCACAGCTTGAGTGCTTGTTCCAGATAAATTTTGAAAAGGCTAGGCGAAATACAGCAACCCTGCTTTAGTCCTTTCGTGACCTTAAATCCCTCAGATATCCTTGATCCAGTTTTAATTTTTGCAGTCGTTCCATGGAACATTTGTAATAAAACCGACAAAAAATAAACGCTAAACAATATAGCGATCATCGTACTATCAATCTAATCAGCCATGTACTAAAAATGTTCTTAAGAATAATGCACTCGAGTATTTACAACCAAATAGAAATAAGACTAAGCGAAACACTCTTTCACTCAGAAACAACCTTGGAACCAGAGAAGCATTATTTAGTTTGCAGGTCATGGTTCAAAGATGTAAGGATATAGAACAACCAGGATATATATGTGTTTTAACCGACCGATCACCCACGACAAACTGCTAGGAGTCTTGAAACAGAGGAAAAATTAATGACCAAGACGTCCGTATTATCAAAAATTTGTATTGGCACCAATGTGAAAACATACGAATTGGTCAGAATACAGAAAAGCAGTAGAAGTACGACGTGGAGTGAGGCAGGGGTGTATTTTATCACGTCTACTTTTAATCTCTACTCCGAATTTATTTTCAAAGAACTCTTAGATGAAGATACAGGCAGTAAAATCAACGGTATTAATGTCAACAATATCTACATAATTATTTGGTCTTACACATAATAATCTTGAATCCCCATAGCTCAAATTCTTTTTTTAATTATTCTATCATAATATATTCCATGTAATCCTTGTCTTGTACAAAAATGAATTGGTCATCTGCGAGAAGTAGTGAATGTTTTAAATTCTCTTGTACTGGTATTGTACATATTATATATTCCATTGTTTCGCATTTCCTATACCTTCCTTTTCACTTAAAACCGATACTTTCAAACTCTGTAACTGAGAAAACAATTGATTTCTGAGTCTTGGAGTAATAAGAACTTTTGATCAACGTGACCAAAGATGACTCTCTGCAAAGCTTCAGCCAATTTAACAGGTTAACTGCCATGTGCAACAATATGGTGCATATTGTCATATTCATAAGCTTGTTCGGGAAAATCAATATATCGATCTTGGGGGCCACACAGAAGAATTGCTAAAAAATCTTCTAACAAAAAAAAAAGTTCTTAAAATATAAATCGTTACATTTTACAGAAGACAAACAAAAGAGGAAGATACCAAAATTGATATAAGTAAGTCGCGAATAAAGAGGGACGAGAAGAAGCACAACAAACCTCTAAAAAAGTGTGGACACGTTGTCCGAGTTGCTGTAAATAGCTTTGCACTGATTGTTTCTTTAAATTGCAATAATCCGTATTTTTGATGTGTTTTATTTGATGAATAAACTATTTTTGCTTTTCACTTAAAATAGTGTATTACTTTGAATCATCCTTGCCAAAAAGTAATAGGATATATTTCCAAAATTGGTATAGGAGGTCAACTGCTTAAAATTTTCATATAAAATTTTAGGCTTGAGCATCTGTACAGGTAAATACAATGATTGTCTACATTAGCATGCTGTGCACCATATAGGTACACACTTTGTCGTTGGCAAATAGTGCTGTGTACCAATGTGGTTCACAAATACATAATGTTAAATAGTACTAAATTAGCTTGGCAGTCAACCTTTTAACTGAAATCACTATTACATAAGACAAGTGCCGGGATCCTTTGATATTTATTAATAGTCCACCTTCTTCTCCTGCATAACTGTATTTTTCACCAGTCTCTAAAGGTTTTGGAGACTGTCCACTAATGGTATACATTATCAGTATACATAATATTATTAATCAGTCTTACAATAACCTTTATTACAGCTGCTTCTCCCTTGAGAGCTCTGTTCATGATTTATTTTCATGATTTTCAGCCACTAGTTCAGTCTTACTTAAAAAAAGAACTAAATAAAAATATACTACCTTACCAATAAATTTCATAAAACCACATACACCAACTAGCATTTTTTTATCTCTCCCTACCTCTATTTATTTTATTTAATATAAATTCCACCTTGGCTTAGCGAGGGTTAAATCAATAAACTTACTAAGGTCCGTTGAATATTGCGGATTTAAATATCTTTGCAAGTAATTTTCGTAACATGAACGTATCTTTTAATAACAATGCCAAAAGGCCTATAAGAGCTTTACATACCCTAATTCCTGAGACCTTGGCAAGCTAGAATTAAATTATGAGAGTTGATATTAGGAAAACGCGTCTATAGGCAGCGGTCAGATATATTTCGTTTGATATACAGAGTGATTTGTGGGTTATTCATTTATTTAGTTCGCTTTTATGTTCCGTATTCAAAAATCTCACGATAATCAAAAAGACAATCAACAGTAATTTATGCAACTAACAAACAAAACTTTCGCAAATGAGACTTTTTCTATTTTTTAAAAAAGATAAATATTTCAAACCATAAGTTTCGCTATGATTATGTCTGAATGAGCTTTAAATTCTATAAGAGAAACACTCACTCATAATTGTTTAAAGGTGCTGGCATAATTTTAATATGAAAATAAATTATATGTAAATTTATCAATTAATATAAATACTGTGTGTGTATGCAATCAAATTACGGTACCTGTGATGTTGATGTAATACTTCTTCTTCTTCCTCAGTGCACTGGGTTGACTCGGGAACAGAATCTTCTTAAAAGGTCACGTGGTCAGGTTACACAAAAAATACTGAAGTGTTTATCGCGCCGATCTATACAAGACTATATCTAAGATTGAAGTGCGTGTCGCCCCGTAGCGTTGCTCCCTTAAGACTTTAGGGGGGGTGGGCGGACTGTACAGGTCCGTATTAATTCACGATTGACAAGACATACACACACGTTAATTAAAGAATTAAATATAAAAATAAAATAATAAAAATTATTAATAAAAAACCAAGAATATATGTGGAGGGACGTAACAATGCCATTAAGAAACAAAAGTTTAATAATTAAAAAGATTCGAAGGTATTCAACTGTAAAGTCATTTGAACATTTTTTCTATCAAATTTTCGAAATGCAAAATCATTTTTTTTTATAGTTTCTCTTTTCAACTTTAGGTATACTTATGTCACTCAGTTTCTGAAGCAACTGATGACGAATATTTTTCAATTGCTTAATCTTTTCATACACTCAAGGCAAGCATTACCTGCCGAAACGTTGCTTTAAATGGAATAATAAAATCTAGGGCAATCAGGGGAAAATTGATAACAAAAATGTTGTTCGGCATTACAAAAGAAAAAGATTCACCAAATTTTAGTACAAAACATTGACACATAACTTCAAAATTTAATAAAGCGTCAAAATTCATTTTTTGGCAATAACTCGTTTAATTTTTCACCAAAATATATTTCTTTTTTTTTAATGAACGGTTTTTTTGCAATACAAAAGTATTTAAACAAAAATGAGAGTTGGTGGGATATTCAAATAGATTTAAGCGTTTCAAAATTTCAAACAACTATAATTTGATGTCTATATCTAGACCAGTCTGGTTATACAAAAATCATCGATTTCACGGCAAAATGTTTCGCAGATATCTGAAGCTTTTAAGACATAGCTGGGGGTTACTAGATGACGAATAGATAAAAAGATACTCCTATTTTCACCTTGCGTTTTTTGTTAAACAATAATTTATGGTCAGAATTTGATTTTTTATCTATAAGTTTTTTTCTTTATAATTTAAATAAACAATATTTATACCATTTTTTTATATCAAGAATGTCATTATTTTCCCGTTTTTTTAATTAAAATTGATAAATAATTTACGAAGATATTTGCAAAAAAGCAGTTTTTTTGCACTAATTTATAAATTTAATTAATTTTTTTATTAACAAAATAAAATGTTATTAATACATTTCAACATTGAGGAATTACCGTCCTTTAAATTTGTGCGAAATTTCCCCCCGATCGGTCAAATAGTTTAAAAGTTATTCAATTTGTTTATCCCTGGGACTAATTATTTAAACCATTGAACTTGCCCTATGAATGATGCTAGACACATTTAACAAATTTCATAGGATTTTTTAAGACTTATGCTATCTCAGAAGTTAAATGAATATTGAGTTTTCAGCGAAATTATTTACAAAATAAACGTTTGAAAAAGGGGTATGTTTTTTACTTATAAACAATTGTAATAACTTCTATATTTTTCAAGCTACAGACTTGTACGTACAACCATTAGATAGGTGGTAAAAAAACTCACATTTAACAAAAAAAAAACTTTCTATGAACAGTAGGAACGAAGTTAGCGACAATTTTTTTGTTAATTATATCTCCATTGTTTATAAACATTAAGAAGTAAAATTTGCACAAATTTTGAATGAAAATCTAAACTTTATATTGAATTTTATAGCTATAAAATTCATCAAATTGTTTGAAACTTAAAACCTTTCGAATAGGAGTTACTTTCGAAAGATCGACATAGGAAAGTGGAGGGGAAACTGTTTTAGCTCCTTGCTGCAAAATTTAATATTATGGTTACGGATTTATCATTCAAAAGCTTCAACAGTTCTGTAGGAATTTCATCAGGTCCATTTGCTTTTTCATTTTTAGCGTTTCTTATTGCGTATTCTACTTCTTCTTTCAATATGTCTGGCCCAGTTGCATTGATTATCTGATTTAAGTAGTTTCTATCGTCTTCAAATAATTCAATCACGTATTCTGTCCATCTTTTTATTTTATTCTCTAGATCTATAATAAGATTTCCATCTTTGTCTTTAATTTTACCTATTTGGCATTTCTTTATGCTTCCTGTTATCTCTTTTACTTTTTTGTGCATATTGAACGCATCGTACTTTTTCTCATAGGTTTCCATTTCTTCACATTGTTCTTTAATCCACTCCTCTTTGGCTTCTTTTATTCTCTTTTTTATGTGTTTATTTATTTCTTTGTATTTGTCTGGGTAATTCTTCATCTTTCTTCTTTGTTCCATCAAGTCTAGTATATCTTGTGTCATCCACCCCTTATTCTTTGTTGTTGTTTTTGTAAGATGTTTCTTTCCTACTGTTTGTATAGCTGTATTTATGTACTTTAATTTTTGGTTAACGTTGTTTGTATCGTTAATTTGTTGCTGCACTGAACGGAGTTTTTCATTTATTTCTTCTCCTGTTTCTTGTCGTATATTTTTGTTTCTAAGTTTATTTAAATCTGGTGCCTTTCTGTGTGGTCTTCTAATCTTTTTTGGTCTCGCCTCTATCACAGTAACTACCTACCAAGTTATGATCTCAGCCTATATTAGCTCCTGGGTACATCTTAGTACATTTAACAGCATTATGATACCTCCTTGCTATCATAATGTAGTCTATTTGATTTCTCACTATTTTTTCTTTGGTATGCTGTGGAGATGTCCATGTATATAACCGTCGAGGAGGTAATTTGAAAAAGGTATTTGTTATTACGAAGTCTTCACTTTAGCAAAATTGAATCAATCGATCTCCTCTGTCATTTCTGTTTCCAAGCCCATATTTTCCTACTTGTTCTCCTACCTTACCTTGACCCACTTTGGCATTAAGATCGCCCATTAATATGTTAACGTATGGAAAGACTGACTTAATAAGTGAAGACAAACAACCTGCAACAAAAAGGTTCAGACCTGACAGTGAAGTCGAATAAATGAACCAAATTTTAACTTTTAAACCAATGTGTGTAAAGAAAATAAAAAAAGTAAAGTTGAATAAACATTGCAAAATTTAATAAGGCAAGTGATGAAAAAATCGACTTATTTTATCAAAGCAGTAAGGCAGATTAGATTAATATTGTATATCATATTAGTAAGAAAAATAGAATAAAAATCAATATTGTTAATTATAAAAATACAAACAACTATAATTAATATAAGGAATATAATAATATATAGTAAGAAAAATAGAATAAAAATCAATATTGTTAATTATAAAAATACAAACAACTATAATTAATATAAGGAATATAATAATATAATGTGTAAAAAATTACCTGAAATTTAATTTATAGAATATATAAGTATTATTACATCATTGATATAAAATGAAAAAACATATGTTGATTTTCCGTTGATTATTAATACTGCGACAGACTATTCGAGCAAATTAAAAAAAAGTAAGTATTTAGGGTGAATTTCAAATGGAGTCAATTTTTCCGAGTTTTCCCATATTTTCCGGCCAGTGAAAACTATGTAGTTATTCATATTTCGACGAGCTACCCCAGAATAAAAAAAAGAGGCTTGCAGCTGCAAAGGAAGCCGAGATAATGTAAATTTTTCCTACGTGTTGCAATCTGAAGTTCCGATGCCGAAAAAAAAAACGGAGCTGAAACAGATATCCTCTCCACTTTCCTATGTCGATCTTTCGAAAGTACCGTCGTTTCGAAAAATTAGATAAATTTTATAGCCATAAGTTTCAATATAAAGTTTAGATTTTCATTCAAAATCATCTAAAAAAGATAAAATAAAATCCTAGAAACGCCCAATCGTCTTAAGAATTTGTTTGATTCAAACAATGTAAAACTTTTGAACATAATGAATGTACGTTCCTAAATTAATGTCTAAGTTATCAAATGTTCAAAATGTACTCCATTGTAGTTAATTTAACAGTATCCTAAACGATGGTAGAATGCGTATATTAGATTTCTCCATATTTCTCTAGAAATTATTATGAATTCATTAAAAATTCTTTGCCATAGCTCTGCAATACTTGCTGCTTTAGTTTTATAACTTTTATTTTTTAAGTATCCCCAATAAAAAAAATCTTTGAGATTTAAATCGGGTGAACGAGGAGGTCATTCAATACTATGTAATATACCAATCCATCGTCCGGTAAATGTCTGATCTAAATATCGCTGAACATTTACACAAAAATGAGCTGGAGCTCCACCTTGCTGAAACAATATATCTCTAAAATTGGCTTGGTTTTCAGGGCGAGTACAATTTCATTTCTAAGTAACATTTGATAATTATCCCTTGTTAAATTTCCTTCTATAAAAAACGTTCTAATTAATTAACCTGGCGCCAGTGTGGTAGACTAAAATGGAAAAACCTGTGTGGTGGGGTATCAGGTACGCAAATTAAAATAAAAATTTAATAAAAATAATACATTTTTAGAAAATTTAAATTGTGATTTATCTTTCAACATATACCGAAATTAAATCAAAAGGAACTGGTGTTTAAATATAAATTGCAAACTAAATACTTGAATATTCCATCAAAGTCGCATTTTACAGCAGAAAAAACCTCACACTTATTTTTTCTCCAACAAAAAAAAGATCAGAGAACTAGTAAAAGTAAAAGAATTTTTGGAAAAACCATAATATACAGAATACGTTTTCTCTAAGCATATGATTTTTTACAAATCACACAGTTATAAAACGTCTTTCTGTTATGTTTTCTAAGGCAAACATTACATCTTTTAGCCATTTTTATTCTTTTACCTGGTTGCACCTGGTTATACAGTGTATAAATTTCGGGGAAGCCTTAATTTGGTAGACCGTATTCTGTTAGTAACTGTGTTAATAATAATTTCAAAAATTCCCTTCGTTTTGTCTAAAAGTCGCCAGTATCTTGTTGATAAATTAGTCTAGCATTTATACCTGCATAGTTTAGTATCGTATAACAAATTGGAATGAGCCACCTTTTGCTATTACGTGAAACATCGTATGAAGTCGAAAATTCGTCTACCACATCTACCCTACATTTTGTAGCGTTACAAAGAGATATTATTTCTGGTTTCTTACTTTCGCCAGTACTATCGTCAATATCAGGGGTGTGGTGTAAAGTTGACATTAGAAGAAT
This sequence comes from Diabrotica undecimpunctata, assembly GCF_040954645.1. Classification (NCBI taxonomy): domain Eukaryota; kingdom Metazoa; phylum Arthropoda; class Insecta; order Coleoptera; family Chrysomelidae; genus Diabrotica; species Diabrotica undecimpunctata. Next base: position 60,718,325 of record NC_092812.1, read on the forward strand.
TACTTTTCCTTTTTTTGTTACGTATAAAACTAACGTTATACTCTTTTGAAATCCGAATTTTGAGGAATGTACTGGGCTGTTTCTAAATGTTAGATAACTTTCTTGTATTTGCCTTTTGTTTCTTCTTGCAGTTCCAGTAGACGTCAATTGATGATCTTTTATAAGCTTTAGTATCAGCTCATAACTTGTGAACCATTTATTGAATGTTACGTTTCGTTTAGTTCCAAATATCGGAGTTACAAGTTGGAGAGTAACGTGTCTAGGTTTATTGCTCAATTAAAAGGGTCTCTCTGGCGGCAATCCCAAGTATAGTTCTAAATTAAAAACAAAATATAATTTTGCATCATTGCGAGCGGTCGGGTGGCCTTTAAATGCCTTCAACTTTTCGTCAATAGCAAGGTATTCGCTTGGCGTATACACGTCATTTTTTTGAAAATTGCTCTAATTGTAATAATTTTATCGAATTTTTTTCTTTCTTCTCGAATTTCTATATTGTCAAAACGTAGACAAGACTGTAAAAGAATAAATCGTTGTAAAGGCATTGTCTAAATAAGTTTATTCCAGTTCCATCGGTAGACCAACGATCTTCTATATTAAGCCGAGCAGACTTGAACACCCCAGCAAGTACAAGAGTTCAAATAATGCTCGTACATCAGTTGCATTGGTTTCGCGAACAGCTTCGCTTATTTTATATTCGTCGAAGTTACGGGAGTTTTCGCCATTTTTGCATTTCGGTTTACACCTTCTTCTTCTTGCAGTACCGTCTCCTATCGGAGGTTGGCTACCATCACAGCAATCTTTACTTTGTTGACTGCAGCTCTGAACAACTGTATTGAACTGCACCCATACCACTCTCTTAAATTTCGCAACCAGGAAATCCTCCTACGTCCCACATGTCTCTTTCCCGAGATTTTTCCTTGGATTATGAGTCTAAGCAGAGAGTACTTTTCTCCTCTTATTATGTGTCCCAGATATTCCAGTTTTTTCGTTTGTATGGTTTTTATGGTTTACACCTGGTAAATACGTATTGATATTTACTGAGCAGGTTCTTACATTTCCAGGAAAGCATGCTGAAGATCATTTAGTGCCGTCCTTAGTGCCGTAGTGTCCCAGAAGTTTATTTTCGATTTCTATATCAGTCACCCATTGTTCTAAATCAATAGCATCTTCCTCGCTGTCGGAGTTGTGCCTACATGGTCGGATTCGTTCTCGCATGCAGATCCCATTACAACATCCTGGTCTTAAGAATCGTCCCATAAATCTTGAAGCCTCGCCTGTTCCCGTTCATATCGATAAGCCATAATACACAGTCTAGAACAAAAATATAATATAGATAATTTGGATAAATTTCTGTAAGAAATGTATCCAAGTGTTGCTACGCCACTGGTATTAATTAAATTACAATTCTTAACTTCTACCTAGGTAAATTCTCATGAAAGTCGAAAATGTATTTAAAAGATATGTTTACCCGTAGATTAAATTTCTCCGACCAATTCCAAAAATTTCCCTGCTAGACAAGAATTCATAAGGTCGGTTTTTACCTACCTCTGTATAGAAATATCGAATTGTCCCCCGCCGCTCGAAAATCCCTTGCAATAATCAGGTATTGAAAATCGGAATTTTAAGTCAGTATAATATTGTACCCCAGCTTAGCTGGTCGCTCGCATATTAGTTAGTTTTTAGTTTCGAATTCGATATAATTCGACGCATTTTTGGTTTAAGAGTTTTTAGACTATCGCGTAATCAGTATCACATTGTATCCCAACTGAGCTGGTCGCTTCTTGTTTTTAAAGTTTTATCTCGCGCATTGTAGTTATCGTTACATAGCTTAGAGTTAAAAGCTGAACGCTCATTAGTTATCAAGTTTATTCATATACAAGAAAACGTCCTTGGTTGAAGTGATAGTTAGTAGTAATATTTAATCTGTATCAGTGCTTGTGTTTGTAGTGTGTCGTGGACCAGTGTATAGACAGTGATCGGGGCTATTTCAATAAAGAACTTACGCTAAAACTTTGGCTAGATATTAACTTAGTTGTAGTAACATTCAATTATTAAATTACGTATTGTTTGAACTGCTTGTGTTATTATTTCCCACGCCAGTGGGTGGTCCTTCGGATTGGAAGTAATTACAAAAACTTAGTATGCTCTAAATGGTAGCAATATCCCATCCTGATTTGTTGAACAAATGTCCGTTTAATTCTACCATAATTAGTTGATTTGTGTATAAAATTTCACATTTTCACAAAAAATTTTAACCAAAATTATATAAAAATGTGTACCCACATGTATGGTGGGGTATATGATATCTCAACGACATATTAACGACTGCGAAACCTCACTCAAAGCTCTAACGAAAGGTACTGAAATGCATGTCGCGCTAATTTGCCGATAAAAATATTGCCGCTATTTTTAAACTAACTGGGGTATGTGATACCCCACCACACCGGCGCTGATTTAACTAATCACTATAATGCATTTAGTTTTTGTGGACTTTGAATATGCTTTTCACGTATCCAGGCTAGATTCACCCCACCAAATATTGCTTTGTTGAAAAAACGTGTCTTGTTAACGAAGTTCTTTTCAGTTATAATTTTATTCTTTTTTTTTTTTTTTTTTTTTTAAAGGTTAAAATACGTTTATTGACGTTTCAATTTCCACTTCGGAAATCATTCTCAAAATACAAACATTAGTAAATTAAACAAATTTTGTTTTTGTTACTTAGTGAAAAATTCTTCTATAATTTCCCTCATAATTTACTATGGAAGATTCAAATATAGTCCTAAGTAAAATACCAGTATTGGTAAGTCAGTAACATATAGAGAATACATCATTTATATTTTTTAAATAACAAACATATAAAATCGGAATTTGGTATTTATTGAAGGTAAAATAAATGAAAGATCAAATACTTACCATGTCGGGATAGTATTATGAGGTTTTTTTCCTGGTTTTTTCCCTCATAATTTACTATGGAATCACTAACAGGAGAATTTTACTGTCATCATGGCATGTATTTGTCTTAATTCTAAGACGAATTACATGTTATGATCTTTTCTGACGGATATTCTCAAGTTAAAGTTGATTTCATGTAATCGAATGAACTATCTTATAAGTAAAGTCGTCCCAGGAACGCAACTCAACAATATTGGCAATATCATTTTAAAGTCGTCTACTTTAAAATGTATAATGTATGTCTGAATTGTCAATATAGATGAGTCAGATAAAATTAAATTAATAGAAGAATTTTTCACTAAGTAACAAAAACAAAATTTGTTTAATTTACTAATGTTTGTATTTTGAGAACGATTTCCGAAGTGGAAATTGAAACGTCAATAAACGTATTTTAACCTTAACCCTAAAAAAAAAAAAAAAAAAAAAAAAAAAAAAAAAAAAAAAAAAAAAAAATTTTATTCATCATTATCTCACGAAACTGTAATCTACGATCGTAGTCTTCTTCCTTTAATTCTTGCAACAACTGGATTTTGTAAGGCTTAAATTATTTTTATGAAACTCCTTGCATTAAATCTAAAGATTTATTGTAATTTATAACAGGTTTTGGTCTACCTGTTCGAATATCATATTTTACTCGTTTAGTTTTCTCAAAGCGCTTTAGAATTTTTTATACCGTCGCCTTATGGATAGGAGAATGTTTTGCGAAAGTATCGTTGAACAAGTTGGCTACTTTACCATAAGATCTTTTTCTATCGCCGTAGCCCTTTAAAACAGTAATTCGCCCTTTTTAATTAAAAACCATTTTTATTGTAGAGCTTTTAAAAATACATAAAACAATTGTCAGCTTACGTTATTAATAATTTTTATTTTACAATATATATATAATATATAATAACGGATTTATTACGGCTGTCGCCGCTTCTCCGCCCCCAATTTCCATCTTTTTCTGTCATATGCAGTTGCCTCTTCTAAGTCTCTTGCCGCCATTGCTTCATCAATATCGTTGCGCCAACTTCTCCGTGGTCGTCCTCTCTTTCTTCTTTCAGGAGGGATCCATTCCAGTACTCTTCTAGGCCATCTGTACTCTGGCATTCTTTTAACATGTCCGAACCAGATTAATTGTATTCTTTCTATGTCATCATTGATATTTCTCTCCATTTTCATTTCGTTTCTTATTTGTTTGTTTCTAACTCTCTCCAGTTTCGATCTACCGCAGCTTCGTCTCAGATAATCCATTTTCGTCACATCCAAGACTAGGTCACATATTTCATCTGTTTCCACTGAGAGATATTCACATTTTGTGTTACCATATAGCTAAGATCGTAGCTGTCTTCGGCAATTACTACCTGGTCGTCCGCAAAGAAAAGTGTATATAGCTTGTTTTCTTCCACCGTTATTCCCATGTTTCTACATTTTTTTACCCATTTCACTAAGGGTCTGTCCAAATAGATTTTAAATAAGGTGGGTGACAGATAGCAGCCTTGTCTTAGTCCTTTTGTTGTTTGAAAAGGAGAGGTGATTTCTTGTCCCATTTTAATTCTTGCAAAGTTTTGTTCGTAATATTTTTGAGTGGCGTTAATAAGAATTGGGTTTATTTTCAAGTTACCCATTACTATACATAATTGGGAGATCGGTACACTATCATATGCTTTTTCCAAATCTATTAAAGCTATATGAGTTTCTCTATTTCTCTGCACTCGTTTTTCCATTGCAATTTTTAATGTGAAGATATTATCCATAGTGGAGCGTCCGGCCCTAAATCCCGCTTGTTCTTCGGGTTGTTTGTCTTTAATATCATTTTATATCAGGTTTCGTAGTACTTTTGAGTATAGTCGGCCTATAGTAGCAATCACTGCGATCCCTCTATAGTTTTTAGGATCCATCTTTGTGCCTTTCTTGTGTATTGGAGAGATATACGATTGTCTCCATTCTTCTGGAACTTTATTTTACAAACCTTTTCAATAAACATTAAGCTATTGTTAGCTTTATAAATAAATAGTAAAATCACAGGATTCTATATTTACTGAATTACTTCAAAACGGTTTGGTACTGAGAAGTTGTATTTAAAAAACCAAAGTGACTAATGATATCAGAAAAATGATAAATCTTTCAACATTGCAAGCATCAAATTTGAAATGTCCATATTACATAATAGGCGTATCCCGTTTTTTTTCCAATTCGGACCATACATTTGAGAGATAATTAGGCATTTGCAGACTTTTGTGCCTTCTGTATATGTATATATAAAGTAAAAGCCGATTTGATTTACTTCAAAGATAATTAACCGACGAGATACTATTCTGGCAAATCCAACATTTGCTATCCATAAATTAAATTTCAAATTCCTCGTAAACTGTAATAACAATTGTTGTACAATTGAATTTTATTCGCTGATGACTCGGCTAAGATTTATAGGAACTTGTCTCTGACGACTAAATGCTGGTAATGTAACCAATTGTTGATGACTTTAGTTCGTAAAGTTAATTAAGGATTGAAACTACATCTCAGAACTTTATTGCTAACGTAAACAATTATATGGCTTTTATATAAATTAAACGTTTTATTAGATAGCTCAGAATTTAATATCATAAACATAAATTGTTTTACTGAGGAGATGCTTGGAAATGTTTGTTATTGAGTAGTAAAATAGAACTTGTGTCAATCAAGCAATGGTTTTTGAAGTCGCTGTCAGATTCTAAGAAGAATTGTTCTAGATATTTGTGGCAGGGCAATTTATAACAATACATATTGTGTTGCCTTATGTTTTTCTTCGCAAAGAGTCGTTCTCGTTGGAAATTTGGTATTGATCATGATTATTTGGATCCCGTTTATTTTTTAATTTAATGATCTGGTTAGGTGACTAAATGAAATATTTCCTGAGTTCGTGAAGCCAAGATATCAGTCTTATTCTAACGCTGCATTTCTCTCGAATATTTTTCTGCATAATAAATTGTGGTTGGTTGGTGTTGTAGTCCACTCAGAACGTGGCCAAGATCTTGGAGTTGTCATATATTTATTTTTAAGACTTTTTAATTGGTAATCCTCCGTATGCTATTTTATACAGCAGCCTTCTATATCTCACAAGCTTTTGTGAAGATAGTCTGTAAAAATTGGTCCACAGATTTAACATGAGAACAAAAGAATTTAATATGACAATCTCATCTCAGAAAATCAAAACAAAAGTAGTAAGCAAAAAACTAACCAGATGTAAAATAGAAATTAATGGCATCAATATTGAATAAGTAATGAAATTAAAATACCTGGAAATTACACTGTCCAGCTATGAAGACCTGGACAAAGAAATAAGAGATTAAGTACAAAATGCAAATTGACTGGGAGGATTCCTCAGTAACACTAGATGGCGAAACAGACACATTACCACTGAGATAAAGTCAAGAATTTATAAAGCCAGTGTAAGACGAATAATGACATATACCTCAGAAACAAGACACGATATAGCCACAACGCAAAGGCTACTGGAAATGGCAGAGATAAGAGTACTAAGAAGAATTACAAGAAATACGCTGGGAGATCGAAAGAGAAGTGAAGACATTAGAAGAAAAGATAACGTACAGTGTATAAATGAATGGACTTAAAATAGAAAAAAAATTGAATAACCACATAAGACCCGTGTCGTCAAAATATCAAGAGATGTCACCAATCGGCAAAAAAGAATCAGATGACCGCGCAAAAGATGGAGTGGCAACCTTCCATAGAGGTATTATTCCGCCAATGAACAAGCAGAATCGCTTATAAAGAGGAAGAAAAAGAAAAAAATTAAATAGATGTGCTTGATTCCAATGATTTTCCTTCTGAGGCATATGGGTAGGTTTCATTTAAATATATAGTTTAATTTACAAAACATAGAAATATTTGTGCTGTTGGATAAATGAAAAGTGTACTTGTCTCAGGAAATCAAAAGCAGAATAGAGCAAGCCTGAACATTATTTTAGATGATGCAAAGGTATTAATTAAACGAGCGCTAAAAATTTCTTTAAGAATGTGGTTATGTCTTTAGCATTTTGCATTTCTAATGTTGAGAAAATCGTGGATAAACAGAGTATTACAATAAATATTATAATATCATTATTATTATATTATATTATATTATATTATTATATTATTAGAATATTACAATAAAGCAGTTTTACACGAGATGGAAAGGTGAATGTTGGGTATTACCATCAGAGATAAAGTTCCAAGCCTAAAAAACTAGACGAACGGCCGTTATAAATGCAGTAAAAAGAATAAATTTATAACTACATAATGTAGTTATAAATGAATAATGAAAAAATATAAAACAAGGCTGTCATTAAAGACAAAATTAGTCCTATAAAATGATAGTCCCCTTACCATGTAAAATTGTAAGGGTAATATTTACTCTTTACCGGGATAAAAATATTAGCGGCGGAAACTTTTTAACCCTGCAGTGCACATTTTTTTGTTGACTGCAAAAAAAATTTCTACCGTTATATCCTTCCAGGATAGGATCAAATTAAAACATTTTTGAATATTTTTTGAATTCTTTATTTTCTTTGTTTTAATAGGGTTCGTGACTCTCAAGTTACAATGGAAAAAAATTTAGTACCACTTTTTAGAACAAATTCTAGTTCTATATAAAGCCATCAACGAGTCCATTAAGTCCATTTCGCCCATGTATTTATTGTTAAATGTTACAATGTTAGGACATTCCACAAGAATGGTTTCTTTCTTTGCTTTGTCTAATCTTTGAACTTGACTTGTAGGATACGTGTACAAACGAACTCAGTAAATCCACCGTAAAAACAAACTGTACGTTTGTTGTTTATATACGACAAACGGTTAACGAATATGGGGAAATACCTATAATACAAATAATACAATTTACAAATACGGTATTGTACAACATAAAGTAATAATAGAGAAAGAAGCGAAATAAGTCAAAAAAATAGTATTAACAAGAAACTAAAACAGTAACTAACTTAACTAAATACAGTTACGATTTTTTCCAGCTTAATTAAACAAAATAGTAAACATTGCTACCAAATAAATCACCAAAGTACATTTAGGAATTTTTAACCCGAGAACATAATAAATTAAAACAGGCCATTAGCAAACAAGCACCACTCATAATTCGAATTAACTCACGTGGAATTTGGTGAGCTATCCTATGCAAAAAAACAACTCACACTCAAACAAAATAGTTTGAAAACCCTGATAAACCGAAAAACCGTTGAAATCGATCCCGCGGTTTCCTGTTAATGCAAAACATGTGGTTAAGATAAAACGTGGCCCCGTCACTGATCCTTTACACTCAAGCTATTTTCAAGCAGGCTTTTATGAAGTTTTTACTTTCCTGGTTTTAGTAGTACGTTTACCAACCCTCACCGAATGCTACTATTGCTTTAATTAGTAACATAAATAATGTTCTTTGCATTTTAGGTATATTTATGTAATGAAGATATACTTACACGTATATATATATATATATATATATATATATATATATATATATATATATAAACGTTTTTCTACGGAATTAGCAGTTTTATGGTGAAATTGAAATTATATGAAGTAAGTATATGTAGTTTATTCGTTTTAAAATCGTATTGCTGGATTATTTGTAAGGATAAACAAAATATTACAGTATTCATTTTACATAACCTCTAATGTTTTTGTTTACATTTAATTAAAGACAAATGGTGCTAGTAAGGTTACTTTTTTTAATTGGAATTTGTCTTTCAGATCATGGATAATTTATCAAATACAAATAAAACGCAGCGTATGCCAAATAAAAAGTTGACGGAGGCGGAGTTGCTCCAATTATTAGAGGAGGAGGATTCTGATGAATTTTTGTTCTCCGGTTCAGAATACAACCCGAGTGACGAAGAAGAATCTGATAAAGAAGATGAATGTAACAGTGATTCAAGCTTATTGGATGAAAATGCACAACAAACGGTAGAATCTAACGACCAGCAAAATAATGACGATGAATGATAGGAAGTTGACTGTACTGACGAAATTTAAAAAAGGAGAGATATTGGAAAAGAACATGGTGATGACATTGTAATAGATAAATGGCACGATAAACTGGATGTTCTGTTCTTGACGACCAGAAATGGAATCGACATGAAAGAGAGAGGTAAACATAAGAAATATGGTGTAGCTATAATTAAACCAACCTAAAGCAATTACATACTACAACAAAGGAAAAGATGGTGTTGACTCGCAAGCTTTTTTTCACCTCTGAGAAAAACTGTTCGCTGGTACCATAAAGCTGCAATTGAAGTTTTATTAATTACGGTCACCAATGGTTTAATAATATATAATTCCTTCAAACACCAAAATAGCAAGTTATCTCATTTCGGGAAATGCTAATTTTTAGTTAAGTCAATTACTGTCCGATGCTGAACCTATTACTACTGTAAAGCATATGCTTGTTACAGTTGACGCCAAAAATACAAACAATAAGAAGAAGAAAAAACGTTGTAACTAATATTACCCTGAAACAGTTGCAACAAAAGGCAGTAAAGAAGCTTAAAAAAATCCCAAACTTGTTTATACATTTTGTAATGTTTGCGAAAAATTTTACTGTGTGACTAGTGATGTTTCACTAAAAAGCATTAAGTTGTTTATGATCACCGGTAGTACTAGTGGCACATACGTGTGTTATATGTTACTGCAGTGCCATTAGGATCACCCGTGATCTTGCTATTTAAAAAAAAAATGTGAGAATGTAAACCTACTTTGTATTATTAACCATTTGTATAAATAAATATTGTTTTGTAAGCATTTTTCATTTTGGCTACTGTGACCAGTAGTGAAGTGACTAGTGAGTGTAGTAGTGTCTGGGGGCTCGGGAGACTGAGACCTCGGAAGCCCTGAAGAAGACATCAGAGAGGATGTCGAAAGCTCGGCCCAATGGATATCGACGCGGTTTAACCCGGAAGACTGGTGAGTTTAATATTAATTTTTATAATAGTATTAATCTTAGCTCTAGGTTTAATTGTACTAACCGCGGAAATCTTTCCGAACATATATATATATATATATATATATATATATATATATATATATATATATATATATATAATATCATCATCATGTGCAGCTTTATCAACCGTTTCCAATTACGGTGCAGCCTCCCTTATTTCAATGAGTCATAAGGGGTCGCGAGGCATACCTTACCACGCTGCCTCAGGTCGTTTTGGTAAGGGGCAAGTGTTGTCGTACAATGGCTTTTGCCAGTAACCATTGAGTTATATTATATTAATTAGATTTATAGTTCCATCGTTGATTAAAATCAGTTTCCCAGACATCGAGGGGAGCATTATCTAAAAAATTGAATGTTTCACATTTTTCATCAAAATTATCATCATTGTTGTTGTATTTTGGATCAAAAGTCTTATTATTCATAAAAACTGCAACAAAATGAGATTTTCTGTTGCTATTTTATCCATTTACTTAACCAAATTTCAAATTTTAATATATATGAGATCTTAACGGAATTTTTCATATATTGTCATTTTGACAGTTTTGTTATATAAATAATTAACTGGATGCATTTTCATAAAAAAGGTACTTTGGGGTACCGTAAACAAACCCACAAACTGACACATATACAAAACGTGATTAAAATGTTCATAAGTAATTGTCAAAAACACTATAATCCCGGTTCTTATCTTCCGTTGATAATTAGTGTCATTGTGTGATATGTTTTCGACGTGGGAATAATTTCGTCTTCATTTAAATCAGTTGTATTGGAAATAAATTATTTAAACAGATTAGCAATAAAGTTTGTTGCACTACTAATTTCTACATCTGACTGCATCCAATTATGTGGTAACATCTTTTTGTAAATCTTTACAGAAATATCCAATTTATTCAGATCTTCTTGAGCTTGCTATTATTCATGATCTATTAAATAATGAAAAGTGATTTTCTGTTGCTATTTTGTTCATTTTTACCTTAAAATTTGGATATTTATAAGATCTTAACGGAAAATTTTGATATACAAACTAAATGTCACAATATATATATATATATATATATATATATATATATATATATATATATATATATATATATATATATATATATATTCTACAGTATTCACTGCCTTCCCTCGCTCAACCGTTTCCATCTTTCTCTGTTGTCCCATTCTCCATCGTTTAGGCCTCTCTTACTCATGGTGTCGTCTACTTCGTTCCTCTAGGATTTTCGGGGTCGCTAGTTCTTCTTACATGTCCATACCACTTTAGTCTTTTTTGTTCTATATATGTTAATATGTCTCTTTCTATTGACGTTCTTTGCTTTATTTCGCCATTACTTCTCCTATCCATTCTTGTTACTCTGCAGCATCTTCGTAGGCATTCCATCTCTGTTGCTACTATCTTACTGCTGTTTTTCTTGTTTATGATCCAATTTTCAGCCCCATATGTCATAATACTTCGCACTAATGTTTTATAAATCTGTGTTTTGTCTTCATATTTAGGTGTCTATCACACCATACTGAGTTAAGTTGTCGGATTGCTGTTCTTGTTTGTCCTAATCTTTGTGTAATTTCTTCCTCTGTTGTTGCCTTTTTCGTGATTATAAACCCCAAGTATTTAAATTTATTTTTTCCTTTGATTGTTACTTTGTCATCAATCTGTAAATCTTCTACGTCTTCTTCACTTGTAGATAGGTACTCTGTTTTCGCGAGATTAATATCTAGGCCAGCCTTGGTAAATTCTTCTTGTATTTTCTTCGTCATGTACCTTTGGTCGTCTTGATCTTGTGCAATCACTACTTGATCGTCTGCAAAGCTTAACGTATATAGGTATTCGTTCCGTACCGGTACTCCCATGCCTTCACATTTTCTTGTCTATGTAGTCAAGGCTTTCTCTAAGTATATTTTGAATAGGGTTGGAGATGTGGAACACTTTTGTTGTGGTGAAGTCTCCTATGATTCTTGTTCCCATTTTAATGGACACTTTATTTTCTTTATACAGAGCTTTTGTAGCTTCTATGAGTTCCATCTGTATTTCTAATTTGTACATTGCCTCCCATAGTTCTGACTTTGGTACAGAGTCATATGCCTTTCTCAGGTCCACAAATGCCAAATGTATATCTCTATTTTTGCTTTTTTCTTTTCCAACAGTTGTTCCAGTGTGTATATGTGGTCTATGCATGATCTTCCTGCCGTGAAGCCTGCCTGATCCTCTCCGATTTTGTCTTTAAGAGCACTCAACATAACCAAATATATTTTCCTCAAGGCACCACGTCACAGTGTTGCCATATATTTTTTTGTAAAATATATATCAAGGTTTAAAATATAAGTTACTTTTACGAAATTATAATTTTTGTTATGAGAAGCTACAAGTTTTGAATAAGTATAAAACAGCATTTATAAATATTTTCTGTTACTTTAAATTCAGTTAAATATAGTAAATTATTTGACAGCACTTTTCACATCTTGTCTATTAGGAGCTTCTTATTATTAGGTGCGAATGGTCAACCTCCTACAATGACACAACCCCCTATACACACGTGATCTTGTGAATCATAAATTGTAAATTTCCGAAGAAGTTTATTGCGGGCGGCAGTTAAAAAGGGTATTTATTTATAGCTACGGCCGCGCCAAAACGTAAAAAACATTTAAATATTATCTTTAATTCATGAATTTTTATATAATTTCAATGCATTTCTATAATATTATGTGAGAGTATGAAAAAAATGAAGATATGGCAACTCTGACACCGTTTAAACTTATGTTAAATGTGAAATATAAGTTTGGTTATGATGGGTGCCCTAAACTAATAATTGTTCAAAGATTTGATTGTTCAGCGTATTTGTTGGTTTTATATGTTTCGTTTTTATGTTTATGTCTTTCTACAAAGATTTTTTAGTTTGATTTATTTCAAAAAGAAAATATCGTTGCAGATTTTTCTACCGTGTTCTTTTAAATTAAATTAAAATGTACAGTCCTAGTTTAATCAACTTTCTGTTTTCCTAGACTTAAGATTTTAAAATTAATGTTCATTTTTATATCTCTCGCATTCAAATAATTAAGGAAACACCGGTATGTATATAGGAAAATCAAAAAAAGCACCAATAATGTAATTTCGTCACAAATTTCTTGGTTACAATAAATGTAGATATGGAAAGATATTATTTTTACTATTCCTTCTGATTTCTTTTTCACCTATAATTTCAGTAATTTCCAAAGTCGCTGTTTGTGTTGTGCAGATGAGCATTCCTTGCAGTAAAAATTATATTGCGTCGTTGATTTTTATTTCTGAGACGCAAGTTATTCAATGAATAAAGAAGCTTCGACATACAGAGCTTGGTTAAATCCATAAAAATAAATTGGTGTACTGAACACATTCAGACTTCCATGAATATAAAACTAGAAATTCTGATCAGTTGCGCTTCTCTTCCAGATACTTACTTGTCGTTTCGAACTGGAATTCAATACAGATAAATTTGTATTCCAACTACGACTAATACTTCGCAATACGAGTACAGTTAATTCTTTATGCGTGATTACAGTTTAATATTAAATTTTAAAAGAGAACTGCTTGTTATTATACACACTGAGATCTCTTGAATTATTCAAACGACCTGCTTTTGAGATATTTTTATACAACAAAACATAAATACGCGTTGAATCCCCAATGTAGCAGATTATAAGACAAACGAGAGCAAAATTATTTGTGAGTTCACCCAGTTAAACAATCTTTTCGACAAATAATAAAAAGTGTGTAACAAAACCTACCTCATTAGAGAAGCAGGCCACGTGTTGGAAAATTCATCATAAATAGACCATTTGTGAGTTGGGGAATAATGACAGTATTACTGTTTTTTTTTTCTTTTAGAGAGTGTTTTTTTTTTCTTTTAGAGAAACATAGTCTTATAAATATAATCAATTAAGTAAACAAAATAAACACACTTAACAAATTCATAACAAAAAGCGTAAGATATATAATTGCAGAAATTCTTTAACTGAATATAAACTGTGTGCAATCAAAATTCCTTTAAATTAAGTTTAAAGCTTGTCATGTTCTTAACACAATGTTATATGCGTAGGTAATTTATTAAAAAGTATTTGTCCCATTATACAATGAGACCTAAAATATATATTTTCTCTGCACATTGAAGTCAGGTATCTTATATCTAGTATTTAGATTAAGAACTTACAAATTGGTTTTATTTAATTTTACTTTTTCGTGTCCAAGCGTGATCATTTTAAGTATTCAGCCCAGAGTCGAGCACAGTTTACTGCCTTGATGTTAGCCTTCCACACGTCGTCCATCGTGCATGCAAACGGGCACTGGTTGCACTGGAGCAGGTGGTCCATGACCTATCGTTGGCTGCACGTACATAAGGTGTCATTTTCATCAAACGTGCCCTATCTTGCTTTGTTCGTCTTCACAGAGGCCATGCTCGATATCATTTGGTTCAGTATTTGACCATGTCCTCCAGTCACAGTTAAAACCAGTCGGTGTGTTTGGTTTCGTTTAGGATCACGTCCACTTTCTTAACGTGTACCGATCTACCCCAGATAGGGTATGTATATTTGCTCGTGGAGAAGATAAGAGCCTTGGCTACAGTTAGGAGGACGTTTGGCTGAGCGCCCCATTTAGAGTAACAAAGTTTGCGAAGTACGTTATTATAGGATGCTACCTTCAGAGCGGTTTTTTGCATTGGGATTTATATGTGAGTGCTTTAATTCAAGGTATATTGGATGATCTGCGTGTTCCACTTGGTGCCCATTTGAACTAATCGTCAGCTTTCTTTTTGCCTCTCTCGATCTTAGGTGAAAATAGCAGACTTGGCTTTTGGTGGGATTAAGCTTTAGCGAGTTCGTTTAATAGTAAGTTGTGAATTCTCGAAGTACTTCTTTGAGCCTGGTTTCTCCTCCTTCGAAGGTTCTGTCCTGTATGCTCAAAGCAATGTCGTCAGCATACAGAAAGTGCTCGGCAGTTTGAATGATTAGTTGGTCGTTAGTGCACACGCTAAACAGCATGGGTGATAGTACCCCACCCTGCAGTGGTCTATTTTTCTGGTTCATGTACGTAGAATTTCCAGCTTTCAAGCAAAGATTTTAGGACGCTTGTCAATTTTTTATCTTTTATTAATGCACCAACGTAATTAGTTTGCCTTGGTAGCCCTATTCTATGTGTTCAGTAAGATGTACAGTCAAACCGCTTCTTGTAAAAATAGCGTTGCTGTGTCTTTTGTGGGGGATCTCAATGGTACAGTTTATCTCATCAATGTTTGTTCGTCTGTGCTTCTGGTCGTAATGCGTTTTCTGGACGAACAAGATGTCACATTTTGAAATTTTACACATGTACGAAAGTAGAATTTTCGTACCATCAGTAATTCCCTCGATCTTGATCGAAATTATCGTCAGAAATAGATTTCAAAAAAGACCGTGTGCCATGCGGATCGTTCATTTTGAGCTCTTTCTTTCTTAGAGTTAACACTTAGTGTGAAAAGGATTTGCCGTTATTTTTATAACGTTTACAGGTATGCCGACTGCTTTATTGCTTATGATGAATGACAAAAAATAGTACTTGGGGAGGCTCCTTCCATTCCACATTGGTTTTACAATGTTCTAGGTAATTAAATACAAATATGCTTTAATATTTAGGTAGTATTTAATAACCTAGATACACTGTATTTACTATACTGTATACCATGACATATAGATGTCAAACCAAAACCCTAACCTAGGAAAATATAAATAAACTATCCACAATAAAAAGGTCAATGGAAAAAGCAATAGAGTAGGATAAAAACAAAGGTCGAGGATATAACAACAAAAATTGAAAAACTCAAAAGGACCTTCGCAAGCTACTGGCCAAAAAAGACTAACGTTGGAACGCCACAATACAACATTGGAGACCTTACAAAAGTTAACGACCAAGAGAAAGATCACAGAGAGATGGGTAGATGACATAACAAATATAGTCGGAACAAATTAGAAGTATGTTGCTCGGGATAAAAATCGATGGAAGGAGTTGGGAGTGAAAAAATATCAAATCCGTTGATTATAGCATTTATGTCATCTGGAATATCATCTAAGTTAACGGAGACAACATCGTTTACGTAAATAAGAAATATAATGGGTTCTAAAATTAAGCTTTGTGGTACACCTACGTTAATAACTTGATAGATAGATTAATAACTTGTATTTGATATTTTGCCTGAAAATCATGTTGGTTACTAACGATTACATTATTTTTCTGTAAAAATGAATTAAGTCTTTTTGGATAGCTGTATTTAAAGAGTTTTGAAAATACCGAAGAAATTTTTATCCGACGGTAATTACTTGTTTTGGGTCACCTTTTTAATGAACTGATAGAACCTTTTCAGTGTTAATATAATCTGGAGAGTCGCCATTTAAGAAACGATAAAAAAACTAAATATGTTACCTAATGGCGATATTATAAAAAAACAATATTTTTTAGTAAAAACCCAGCGATTTCATTAAAGCCCTATAGTTTTGTGTTTTTTAAGTTTTATTCTATTAATTCCATTTATTTCTAATGAAGTGTACAAATGAAGAGGAAGGCAGTCATCCAAAACAGAAATGTTACAAATATTATCTACTAACAACTTTTCTGGCTATTTCTAATGAATCTGTAATTAACTTATTCCCGTTTGATAGCGTTGTTGCTTTCATTTTTTTTACATTTTGAAAATGTAGAGTATATATATATAATTATAACACTCATAACTTAATCCACTAATTCACAAAGAGAGCGAGAGAGATGGACACACACCTTATAATGCTTGACATGTTCATAGTTAATGCATGACCTATTATCTGATATATTACTTCCAAACAGAAGTTGCCACCGAAGTTGGTGCATGTTAACCACATTCTGCAGGATGCTCGGACAGCAACTGTAAACAGCCGTTAGAATCAAATAGCACTGACCTGCTGACAAGTTACAACAACTGAAATAATGTGATAAATTATTTTTATGAGTCTAGGACATTTTTTTGTTTGCGTTGTATAATACAATACCGAAAGTGAATTGTACTTTCTTTATTTTCCTGTGGAAATACGTTTAGCTTTTACCTTTAAAAATACAAAAATTCTACACTATTTTTTTTTTATTTAAATGCAAATTTATTATTACAAATTGCTGATATAGAGAGTTTTTTCATTTTCTAAACAATTTAAAGAATGCGGCATTCGCTTTAATGTAATAAGACAATCTGTATTATGGTGTCGAAGATTTAAGAGTGACAGAGAAGAGACGAATGATAAGCCGCAACTAGATGCATTAAGTCTAGCATCAACAGACAATTTTAGTAAGTATTGGTGTGAGTCCATAATATAGACACAAACTGGGTTACAGCAAAGTTTGTGCTCCATGATTTCTTCGTATTTTGTCAGAGGAAAAAAAAATCTTGCGAATGGGATTATCTTTGTAACATCTCGCGGAATACAGGCAAAATGGTAATGACTTTCTTTCGTCAGTACAACCACATAGTAAGTCAAAAGGACGTCCTTTTCAGACTTAAAAAGAAATTATAGCAGGTGTTAGATCCGGTTCTGTACCTACTATACCCTTGTCATATACCTGTACTGGAAGACAACACAGTTGACACCATTGCTGATGATACGGCCATCCAAGCAGTAGGGACGACTAATGAAAAGGGGACCAACAAGGTCCAAATAGCAGTTAACCAAATCCATTAATGAAAAAAAAAATGGAGAATTAGACTGATGGAGCTAAATCTGTTCATGTTAAATTTACTAATAAAAAATTAAATATATACTATTTTAGTTATAATCAACAATATTCAAGTACCATATCCAGATACTGCTAAGTATTTAGGTATAACATTAAATCCTAATCTACGCTGGAAGGCTCACGTCAAGAAAAAAAGGAAGAACTAAATAAGGAGAATAAAAAAATGTGTTGGCTAGTTGCAGGAATAATAAGTTACTACTTTACAAAGAAATATTGAGACTTAGATGGACTTATGGATGTCTACTATAGGGGTCTGTTAGACTAATCAATATAACAATAACATAAAGATTCTAGAACGAAATAGTGAGAAACATTGTACATGGTACAGTGGTAAACGATGACCTCTATAAGAACCTAGGAATGGAAACTGTAGATATAATCATTAAGATGATGGCAGGAAGTCACGAGCAATAACTTCGTAGGTACGAGAATATTGAGGCAATCTAGTTTCTCGATACTACTGGACAACCTAGAAGATTGAAGAGGACAAAGCCTGTTGAACTAGTTTGACTGAAGTGAAAAGCAGAGCACAGTGCTTGTGTGCTTGTACATGTTGGAATAGTGCATTATTTTGTTAGTTTCGATATAATACGTTAGAGGGTAAGTTTTTCATTGTACGGAACAATAGTAATTTAGGTTAAATTTAAATTTCTTATTGGTCATTTATGACCAGATTGTAATTGCAATCGTACTGATCATCGTACTGATGATTACAGGTGGTAATCGTTTTTAGTCAGACGAAGAAGTACAAAATACCGATTAATGAAACAATTGGATATGTAGTTTAGTTTTAGTGGTCAATATTTGTATCATTTTCCAATAAATTATTTCTGAACCAAAGATGAGTTTCAATTGAAGGGTTTATTTTAAAAACAACCCATGTTAAAAAAAGAAATTTTCGGAAATTAATTAAAATTTTTTTATATACTTCTTCTATTCTAATAAACCGTAAAGTATTTACTTTTTGAAAAAATAATAAAAACTTCTTTGACATTGGCTGTTTCTGACTGAAATACTAAAAAACATCCACGTTTAGCTGTAAATATTTTATTAACCAGAACATAGATGATAACATAGTATGTTTTTTTAAAAATTTGAGTTACTCGCATCTACAGCTAGCGTTATGGTCATCAACGTCAACAGTTGGTGCCGTTTCAGTGGCTCGAAACTTTTGATAAAAGGGAACGCCTTTAGAGTTTTTTAAAAATGCAGATAGTGATACAATATTCTGAATTTTCACAGGACTAGTAGCAATCAGACACTCATCTAACTTGTCTAAGTCTATAGCATTGACCAATGCTTTCTTATACTGAACAGCACAATGAGTCCATGGACCAAAATATGTACTGCGCGTTTTAACTTATGGAGAACCTATAGATATCTTGATAATACGTGCTTCTTTAAGACCCAAACTTGATTTTGGGCTTTTTAGAAAGTATTGGTAACATGCTTTATTTATATCGAAAAAATTTTCCTGTGTCATATTGACCACCTTAAATCGAGGTAGCTTTTCTCTTGATTGACGTATGAGTTTATCCCAATCTTCTGGCACTTCTGGACTACATATTTTCTTGTGTTTTCTCAATCAGGGTAAAGTACTGCTCATGCGGAAGGAATGGTCCCTGATGAGAAATATGTGGGTTATTTTTTTAAAAATATTTAAAGATTGCACCAGAATATATTGTAAATAAACCATAACATGATTTTTGTTCCGGCCAGAACATTCATCTCTAAAAATAACTACATGATCATTAGATAGATTTTTATGACAAAGATAAAGCAAAATCATAGAAGTTATGTCGTTCGATCATTTCTTTGCAATATCTTCAGTATAGACGTACATTGATGCTGAATCATCCGTCATGTCGTGAATGCCAAATACATAGTACCAGAGTAGGCTTTTAAAAAATACGTCGCCAGTTCTTATATGGGGTAATGGTAGGTTTTGTTCAAAGGCGAACGATATTGCCATACATCTACCTGCTCTTGCTTCCAATTTATAATGTCTTTTTAATTCCGTAATTTACTGGAACCAGAGATTGTGTTTACGATCAAACGCATAAAATTGCAATATCTGGGATACGTTATGAGAAATCAGCACCGTTACTCCCTGCTGCAGTCTATATTGCAAGGTAAAGTCAAAGGTAAGCGAGGACCCGGTAGAAGGAGAATATCATGGCTGCTGAATTTAAGAACATGGTTTAAGAAAACCTCAACGGAGCTGTTTCGAATCGCAGCGAGCAAGGTCATGATTGCCAATATGATTTCCAATATCCGAAACGGATAGGAACCAGAAGAAGAAGAATTTACTGGCTTCTTTTGAGTGCAACTCTTTTTCTAATACCAACTGATTTTTAATAATCTCATCACTACTGGTTTTTATTTTATCGGGGTTTTAGAGGGCCCATTGTCATGCTTTTCACTTTAATTGGAAGGTGGTATTCCAGTCGATCTCTGGCAATACCATGGAAGCTCAAAAAAGCAGTGTGACACATCTATTCTTTCTTATCTTCATTCCGAACTTTATAATAAAATGCTACAGAATAATCAAAAGAAGGATCGTTGTCTTCATCTGCATTATGGTCACGTCGCGCTCTTCTTTGTTTTACGTTTAAATATAAGACCAGAAAGGTAGCAATCTTGCTCATTTTTTCATATAACATAAGCTTTTCCCGAACCTTTTTGTTTTTTGATAACATCACTTTTTCTCGGCTTTCTTTTACGTTTAACCAGCCACTCAATAACTTGCGGTCTGCCAAGGGTGTATTTTATTACCCTTATAACCTTATGTTATTTAATTTATACAGTGAAGCCATGTTAGAATTAGCGCTTGCCGAGGTCAGTGAGGGCCTTATAATAAACGGTGAGCCACTTAATAACATAAGATATGCTGACGACACCGTCCTTCTGGCAGGAACACTAGAAGAACTGCAACACCTTGCTGAACAACTAAATATATATTGCAACGATTATGGACTAAAAATAAATTTGAAGAAAACCAAGTTCGTGGTATTTACAAAGGCACAAAACATCAAAGTTAAGCTAGTACTAGATAATACAGAAATTGAACAAATATATTCGTACAAATACCTTGGAGCATGAATCACAGAAGATACTGATCAGACAAAAGAAATAAGATGCCGCATTGAAATTGCACGGTCAACTTTAAATAGAACGAGAAAACTTTTTTGTAATCGCGATATCAATATATCGCTCCGAATAAGAATGCTTCGATGTTATATTTTCTCTACCCTTTTGTATAGAATCGAAGCTTGGACACTTAAAAAATCCAACAAAGAGGTTCTCGAACAACTAGGAAAACAATGCAAAGTTGTAAATTCCATAAAAATTAGGAAATTGGAATACTTAGGGCACATCATGAGAGGTGAAAAATACAAACGACTAAGGAATATAATGCAAGGTAAAATCAAAGACAGAAGAAGCGTAGGAAGACTTAAAATCTCGTGATTACGCAATCTCCGTGGATAGTTTGGGTTTGGATGCAGTTAAATTGAACTATTCAGGCGTGTAACCAACAAAATTATAATTGCCAGAATGATTTCCAATCTCCGATAGGAGCGGAACTTGAAGAAGAAGAACGCCAGTCAACATTGAATTCTGGGTCTGTTAACACTATTAATAACAAAGCAATACCAATTCTTACTTGTACACCAAACAATAATATAACATGATAAACAAAACTATAAATATGCACGTTCTTACCTCAGTAACTATAGCTATACTAAAACAGACATAAACATTTCGAATTAAGAGGAAAAACTGCCGATGTCAAATGACATTGGTTGTTACTGACAAAATATATACTGACATTGACAATGACAATGACATGAGTTTGAGAAATTGACAATGAGTTGTTTTTGAAATAAATCCTTCAATTGAACAAGCCTCATATATTATACTTAAATCAGTCAGATTACAGCATTCTGCTACTTTAATTCCCTTTCAACTCTTTCTTTTTTATCAGTATCGTAGTCTTAGCATTTACCAGATTCTAGTTGTTCCCATATGAGGCCCAGAATTTTTGTTTCCTTCTTTTCAGTCTTATAATCCTCTTTATGGAAGTGCCATCGGGATTAGTTGGCATTCAATATAGTAAATTTTTGTCTTTTTTGAATACATTTAGTCCTTTACTGTCTTTATATCTAGTCACGTTTTTATTTCTTGCTTCTTATCTAAGATTTTATATATTTAGTCCCTGTTTTAACACTAAATTAATTTGTACAATTGCTTAGTTACTTAAATTAAAAAATGTTTAATTGTATTTTTGGCTTTTATTGGACGTGACTATAACTTGCTTTTTGGTAGCTCTAGTAAATGTAAACTGAAATAAAGAAAAATAATTATTATAAAATAAACGGCACAGAAATCCAGTTAATACATTCCTATGCAGAATAGAAACGTGCAATTAATCACGTACTGCATATTTCGACTAAATAAAATACAAAACTGAAACTTCACCTCCCTAGTGATAGAAGATATAATTTTAAATTATAACAGTAATAGTCACATTCAAAAAGTTCCAGCAGCATTTACCAATTAAACGGAGATAAAATGAATTCTCTAAAATCAATATCAGTTTTCAATTGTGAACGAAATACAAAATACAAAAATATAAATAAATACTTGCAGTATATAAAGGCAAAATTCAAAAATAATTAAAGTGCTCCATTAGTTGATTTTTGTAATTAATTTTTTAATTTCACTACAAATTGTGTTATTTTTTAAGATACTTTCTGCGCCACAAAATAATTTCTTTTTTTTTTAATAAGGGTACTATTCCTCTTTCTCTTTGAATACTTAAAGTTTATTTCACATAGAGTACATAACAAAACACCTCTTGATATTTTTGAAATATTTTCATTAGATTGAAGAGACGAAGCAATTTTTTTATAGCAGGTAATTCCTTTTTGAAATTAAATTCATGTACTCAACGACGAATGATCTATTTGGTTCTATCATCCAATTTTATTTGTTTCCTTCCTCTTGCCTCAACTTTCAATTTATTATCGTTTGCTTCATCGTCTGTTTGAATTATTCTGTACCCACTAGCCTTGGAAACTTGTTTCAATATACTACATCATGTACCCACATTAATTCAAACACATTTCCGATCATTGTTTTTCATCGGTTATTAAATTGTGACATTTTTTTTATATCAGTCTACTGTTGCTACTATCAATCATATTTATTATTTGTCAACAAATTGAATTAAACTAAATTACTCACAATTCACAAAAAGTAAACATAAAAGCGCCTACCACTAATAATACAACAAACAATTATGTTCTCTGCTTCATGAAATCCCGACAGTGAGCTTATGAAACCGACTTACAGATAACAGATAATAAAAACATAGACATATATATTAACATAATAAAAGAGCTACCCGATTAATGGCGTTGTTGCCAGTAACATCGCTTTAATTTGCGACGACATTGTTAATCTCAGACATTACCTATCGTTAGAGGAAGATGTAAACTACAAAATTGCAGATAACTTTAAGTTTAATCATATACGCTGACAATGTTATATTTTCCGTAAAATCCAAATATTTTCCAAAACATTTGAACAGTTTAAAAATAGACCAGCCAAATTACTAAAATTTATTTATAATTGATTTATTAAATAACAATTAAATTTTCTTCTTTTATCGGTATTGCAACAACAAAAACATTTTTTTCTAAAGTGTAAACTTCCAATTTTACTGGCTTATAAAACATACGTCACTCGCTACAATTGTGGTACTGTACGGTAGATCCCCCATTCGTCAATCTCTCTTTTCCAGTAGCATAAACACTTAATTTTAAATAGGGGATAGACCATGTGTGGCATTTCGTGAATAGTTTGGCGCAGGCATGATGTGATATACCTAGTGATCTACTAGCAAGATTTTAAATAATGTGCCCTAGTTCTCTAAGACAAAAAATTGTACAGTTATGTGAAATATAAAATATAATAAACAAAATGGTTAAGGAATAATTTTCCCCAATACACCTACTTCAGTAATTACACCATAATACTCAACATAGTCGTTAAATATTGTAAATAAATTGGAAAGTCAAACCAAAGAAAATCTTTACTGAGCAATATTCATAAAAACCCTTGTTATTAAAGCATTTTCTATTATTTAGTAAATATATATGAAAGCTTTTCAACGGCTTCGAATGCCAACCCCTTATTTCTCTTTGTTTATTCAACAAGATCGAATAAATGCTTTACAATTTTACACAACGTAACTCCTTACATGTATATACTATGAACCTTACAAACTTTGGCATCAATATGAAGTTGATCCAGTCTTGAATTTTCAAACTTAATACAATATTTCAACACCTTCGACATAAACCGAGTATGTTTGAAGTTCGGGCGATTGTGGAGAGAATAGTTGACATAAATGTTTACAAATTTGTAAATCCAACTTGACCTCTCTATGTTTCAAAGGGCATCGGGAAAGGGCGCTGTATGTAATTAATAGACTAAAGGTTGCTAAGAGGAAATGTTGCGGTTTTGTGTGTCAGTGGAGATTTAAAGGAAAGGTCAGGTTCTATAGCAGAACCAATAAACAATTAAAATTGTTTTTAGGACCATAAGATACATTGTAGTAAACTCTGTAGTCGTTCATTATCTAATTATATTTAATTTAAATTTGTTATTAAAGTATACAAGGCATTCTTACAAAAAGACAGTATTTAAAAAGCTGAAATGTATAAAAAGTAATGTGCTTGCGTGTTGCTTGCGTAAAAAATAGGAAGGGGAAATGAAATAATAAGCGGCTGTATACATTCTTAAATTTCTCTTCTTGGTCATCTAGAAATACATCTCTATCTTTTTTACAAAAAAAGTTCTAACCCTGCAAAATTCATAATCTTCTAAGAATTTTTGTAAACAATTAAACGTATTTAAAAACGAATTGACCGATCGAATCTTACAAAGTATCATGAGATTTATAATTAAAAGAGCTAAAATATAATGATTTTTGCATAAAAAAAATTTACAATTATTTCAAAAATTAAAAATGGAGAAAAATTGACATGTCTGGACCTTCAATCATTATTTTTGCATAAAATATTGGATCAAATTTAATGTAGCGTAGCTTAAATCAACCTTCCGTCGAGCGCGGTTGTTCAAATTGATACAACACAAATGTTTTGTGCCAGTATGTATGTCTCGTAAATAGTCGGGAATTGTCATCACCAGTAGCTTCCTATCTCTCATTATTCTACAAAACTTAATGGTCATTATTTAATATTTTTTGCTAGAACAAAGATATTTAAATATTGTTGATTTTGATACACCGCGCCCATTAGTTTAACAAAATTAATTTTGTAAATTTGTAACATTTATTAGTTTGGTAAGTACTATTTCTTTATACTACTACTACCTTTTCTTGTTTTATTCAAAACTACATAATTATAATTACATTTACTTCATAAAAATTAAACTGATTCACTGCGCCTGGTTGGAGATTTTTTTGTAAGTTACCAAATTTATATTTGTTTAGGTCGAAAATATGCTTATCATGGCAAGTTGTAGTAAAAAGTGTATAACTTGGAGGATCCTAAAGATGTTGAAGAGCTTCAAAGATTGATGTTTGACGACGACGAAGGTGATTGACGATTTTAATGATGAAGAAGATATAGATGCAGAATATGAAGTCGAATCTCGTGACGGCGATTCAGATACCGAGCAAGAACCTAGTGATAATGATGATGATTACTATGAATCTAACGCAAATGATAGCATATTTTTTTTGCAAGAGAGAAAAGTAAAAGAAAGAAGCTCATAGAAAAAAAAAATCAAAAATCCATTCCAATCCCATCACAAAGAGTTCGTTCAAAACAACATAATCTTACTCGCAAGTTACCACGTGTAATAGGTGCTGCAAGAATGGCAAAAACTCCTTCGGAATACTGGACTTACATTATGGATGACGAAATATTGAGTATATTTGTACAACACAAAACCAATATATTGGAAGTGTTAAATCGGTCTTTAAAGGCGATAGAGATGCCAAGTCTATAGACAATGTTGAACTGAAAGAGTTTATAGGTCTCTTATACTTTCTTGATGTTCACAGAAGTAACAGTCAGAGTGTGGAAGACCTGTGGAGATCCGACGGGGATGGTATTAAAAAAATCCGACTAGTCATGAACATCATAAGATTTAAGTTTATTATGCGTTGTATGCGATTTGATGATCATGCTACCAGAAATGAAAGAAAAAAAAACCAACAAAATTGCAGCAATTCGTGACATTTTTGCAATGTTAGTAAACAATTCACAAAAATCCTATAGTTTAGGACACAACGTTACGATTGATGAGAAATTGGAAGGCTTTCGTGGACGATTCGGTTTTGTGCAATACATACCGAATAAACCTAATAAATATGGTGTAAAAATCTATGCACGTATGGATTTTCAAGTTTGCTATCTATATAATTTGGAAATAAAAATATGCAGGATTACAACCTGTTGTGTGGATGTTGTTCTGCGACTTTGCAAACCGATTTATTAAACTGAACAAAATGTTACTGCTGATAACTGGTTCACCAGTATTTCATTGATAGATGAGTTACGATATAAAAACCTTTCTTACGTTGGCACGTTGAAAAAAAAAAATAAAGTCGAAATTCCACCTGAATTCCTTCCAAATAAGACGAGAGCTAATAATAGTAGTTTGTTATGAAGTCTACATGAATAATATGGTGTGAAAATCTCTGCCGTCCTAACATGAAAGGTCCTATCTGCACAATTTAGATTTTGAGAAAATCGAGTTTTTGTTTCTGTTCATTGTATAACGCTTGGTAATTTAAGAAACTTTTTATGTTTTATTTTATATATTATGTCGGAGAATAGAATTTAGTTGCTAGCCATAATTTTGATTTATTTTTTCCAGGTTAGTCGATTTTTGATTACATTGTCACTTAGGACAATTTAACTTAGTGTATATGAAGTACGTTTTTTTTATTTCTTACTGGAATTATCCTAAATGAAACTAAAAATTGCAATTAACTGAACACTTTTAATTTTATTATAATAAGTTTTACACTTAATACACAATGTACATCGTAATATATGTAACATAAATGATATGTATCGATAAAAATATTAAAATAATGCTAATATTAATCATTTTCTTCCTTAAAAGCATGTTCGTTAACCGGCAAATCTTCTCAAAATTATATCTCAATTAACTTCTCAAAATACGCGACATTGTTACACCGCGACATGTATTATGAATCTGGGGACTCGTTAGCCTACCCTTAACGTATCTCATAAAAATATCTTTTAAATCAAAAAAATTGTTTTCAAATTCTGTTTTGTAATAATTACTTCTTTTAAAATGAAGACAAACTATATCTTTTAAGTAAACGCGAGAAATCAGCTTTTGTAACGTATATTTGGAGGTACAGTCAGTGAAGTTAAAAGGTAGCATTTTTATTAAATTAACTTGTGATGAATTGGCTTGTTTTACCGTTTCGAAAAAATCGTCAAAATCGTATACCTGCTTTTTTTTCTTTTGGGGGCAAGCTCAGCTTGGCGATGAAATGAATCTGCTGCCATAAAAGTATGACCTGGCTCAAAAAATTTGATTATTATATTTTCTACAGCAATGATTCTATCATTGTCTTTTTCATAGCCCAATGTCGCCAAAAGAAATATCTTTTCACGCTTTTAATTTTACAAATACACACCTCTTCGGCTTTCTTTGATGTTAGATAGTATTTGCAGGAATATACTCTTGATAATGTTTGAATCTGAGATGTACTTCTTTTTTTCCCACTTTATTTTACGCAGGTCAAAACAAACTGTTTTTGGTGTTCTTTTCCAATAGCCAGTATTGTGTATTAATGTCTTTTTGCCTAGTATACGAAATTTTTTCAGCGCAATTGAATTTGAATTTACGTGACTTTTAACTTTATAAACTCTTATGTAACTCTCTCTTTTTTGTTTCTTTCTTTCGACAAATGGCTCTTCAATTTATTTTTCTTTTTTTTATTTTCCCAGTTTTTGTATACAGTTTACTCTTAGCTTTATTAACTGTTTTGTTTATAATTGTGAGCTGTAAAATTAATATCTCGAATGAAATCCTCAACGAAGTTAAATTCGTTTTCTTCTGGTTCTATATCGGATATTATTGTCGAATTCATTGGACGGCACAGGTATATAATCTGGACCATTCTCTATTTTTTCTAAATACCATAAGTTTACATCTATCGCTGTTCCGGCTAAGTGACGCTACATTGCTACTACCAATGAATATAGACGCATATGCGTCTATATTTTTTGCTACTACTACAAACAATAATTACAATCAGTTATTGCTTATACCTAAGGTAACATTATTAAACTTACTCTTCATCCATTTCTCACAATATATATTTACTTTAAATACAAAAAACATGAGCGTACACCCAATGTCTGACAATAACAAATACCTTTTATAATTAATTATTTGAAGTTATGTTACAAACATGCTTTTGCCATACTACGCAAAATTGTCCTAACTGATGCCGTTCAGTATAAAATGCTCCCTTAAATAGTCCTAACTGCATTTCTAAAGTTAAAACGGACAATTTTTTTTAGCATATTTGAGATAGGACAATTTATGTTAGTACACATTACTTTTTAGTCAGTTAGGACAAACCATTTAGGTATATAATAAGGCACTTAAGACGCTTATAGGACAATTTTATTTTTTACATACATAGATAATATGTTTACGCATGCCATGAGCCAATAAAGTCATTTTACCAAATTTTGCAGGTAGGACCTTTCATGTTAGGACGGCAGATCTATGCACGTATGGATTTCCAAGTTTACTATCTAAATTCCACCTGAATTCCTTCCAAATAAGACGAGAGCTAATAATAGTAGCTTGTTTTCCTTAAAAATGGGTGCTCTTTGGTTACTTACGTTTCCAGAAAAGAAAAATGTGTAATTTTGACTTTAAGTCTACATGAAGATTTCTCTCTAAGGAGATAAAAAGAATCCGTCTATTATCACCTTTTACAATCGCACCAACGGCGGAGTTGACACAATAGATAAACTGTGTGCATCATACAACGTAGCTGGAAATGTTCGTCGTTGGCCCATGGTGGTATTTTTCGCTATGCTCAATATTAATGGAAACAATGCTGAGGTAATATATTTTGGCAATGATCAAAATATTATTCGAAGAAAAAAATTTTTGAAAGATTTGTCACATGCATTAGTTTTACCTCATATGGTTCGACGAACTTCACAAACATCAGTAATTCATATCGGCCTGCAACGACGTCTAAAAGAATGTGCTCCATTAGAACAAGGAGAACAAAAAACAGAAAATGAATATGTCGGAAAACGCAAGAGATGTCATACATGCAATGGACAAAGACTGACTAATGCTTGACTTAGAATAACTGCAAAAAATTTAATAAAACCCATTTGTCTGATTTACAAATATAGCTTTTGCAATATTGTTTTGAAGCTATTTTCTTGTGGCATTTTAAAGTAATTACTATTTAAATGGGAATAAGCCACAATTAAAGGTTAAAGTACGTTTATTGACGTTTCAATTTCCACTTCGGAAATCATTCTCAAAATACCAAGAACGATTTTCCGAAGTGGAAATTGAAACTTCAATAAACGTACTTGCCTAGACCAAAAATGACGAAGTAAGTCTAAAACGTTATATCACATAAAAACTTTTATCAACCTTCAACTTCGAGTTTTTTATCGAAGTTGATTCATCTTCTTCAGTTAAAAAAACGTTTCTTGGCTTATTTCAGATGCCCCTGAAGATGCTCTAGGAAGCGAAAGTACTTGGGCAGGATTTAATTAATAAACTGTGCTCGATATCTGCCTTTTCATTTGACCAAACTCAAAAGTTACTCCAGGCATTGCCCTTCATAACGCTGTGCTAGTTTGAAAGATTCACTAATTAATGCTCAATATCATTCATTTTGGTCTATACAACTGGGACTAATTGTTATAAATAAAAATAGCCGTGATGATTACGAATCTCCTTAGAACCTCATAAAAAAGATGAGAAGTAGAAAAGAATATTTTGTAAATATTGTTATGCATGTGCAAAATAAAAAAGTAATTTACTTCTCGTATAATCAGAAAATACTGATGTGTAGCATAATGCATAAATAAAATATGAGACCAATTTGGCTTTGTAATTTTTACGCTTTTCCGTGGCTCGTAATGTATTCTTTTAGAATCAGAAAAGAAAACAAAGTTTCTCCGTATTTATTTTAATGAATGCACCCAGCGTGTAATTAAAGAAAGAAAATAGCACATCAGTCTTTGGATTCAATTTAAGCATTCATAATTTACCGCAGCTTGTAATAAAACTAGGGCAAATGATCATAGACTGTTTTTCATACCCTTTGCGTTGAGCTTTATGAAATTAATAATACTCAGGAAATGACTATAAAATAGAGATAAATTTATATACATAGTTAAAAGTCTTGTATATTTTTTATATACTCATAATACTCTGTATATTATCAGTTCCTATTCCTAAAAATGCTGATTATATTTTTATTTTAATATCGTTTTGATAAATTCGTTGCACTTTTTATTCAGCTCCTCTCCCCCATGTTTGATATTTATCTACGTCTTCCATTATATTCCGTATATTATCTTTTATTATTTGTGTATATTTTTTAAGCATTCTTGCTAGGGATATTTATAATTCTTTGTATTCGTCGACTCTTTTGTTGTTTTCTACTATGTTTTGCTTGTATGTCTTAGAACAATTGTTCGAAATATTTTTCCCATATTTCTTTATCAAATGCTAAACTTTTATTTCATTTTTATCAGGTAGTTTTAGCATGATCTTGTATTTTGTCAAATATTTGCCGTTTACATTTCCTCAAGTATTTTTTCTATTTGCTTTATCTTCTATGTCCTCTACAGCCTCTCTCCTCTCTCCAATGGCGCTACAGCCCAAATCGGGCCTTGGCCTCCTCCAAACTATGCCTCCAACCTTGTCGGTCCCGCGCCGATCTTCTCCAGGTTCTCACGTGTAGCAAATTTTGCGCATCCGCTGCCACTTCATCCTCCCATCTTTTCCATGGCCTTCCTTTTGGTCTTGCGCCCTGCATTTTACTATGTAGCGCTCTCTTCGGCAATCTTTTTGTCTCCATTCTTACTACATGACCAGCCCAGCGAAGTCTCTGAAGTTTAACGAATTCTGAGATCGGTGTCTCTTTGAACAGTTGGTAGAGTTCATGGTTATACCTGGATCTCCATATTCCGTTTTCGTTAATAGGTCCAAATATCTTTCTTAGGACTTTTCTTTTGAAGACTTTTTTGTTTTCTTTTTGTCTCTTCTGTCATCACCCACGTCTCGCATCCATAACATACTATTGGTCTGATAATAGTTTTGTAGACCCTGATTTTCGATCTCCAGTGTGTGTTTTTGGAGCGAAATACATGATTGAGTGAACCTTTCGTACCACACTTATGAAAATAAGCAAGAGAGACCAATTAGATTTGTTGTTAAGAAATTACATCACACATGGCCACCAGAGGAAATAGTAAAAGACCTACAAAAACGACAATATAAAGCCATTAAAGCTGACAAGAAATTCAAATGGAATACTAAAAAACCACTAGATATGTTCATCCTAACATTTAGACAGGATGAAGATATAAATAGAATTTACGGCATAACAGACATACTTAGTACGAGAGTTGAAATCGAGCCATTAAGGAGTTTCAGATTAGTCCCACAATGTAAAAGATGCCAGGCTTACGGACACACGTGGAAATACTGTAAAAAGGAGCCAAGATGTGTAAAATGTATTGGTAAACACCTTACTAAAGATTGCCAAAAAGCACCAGAAGATAAACTAAAATGTGTTCATTGTGGAGAAAACCATTCTGCAAACTACCGCGGTGTTTGCAGGATGGCAAAAAATATACATAATATAATATGGTTATTTATTGACATACAGTTGAGTTCATGTGTTAAAACCATTGAAAAATACACCAAAAAATTTTCAAATTTTGACGATTCTCCAGAGCGAAACTGAAAAATCTAAACTAGCTATTTAAAAGATCAGAAAAACACATAAAAAATATTTATTTAAAAGTTTGCCAAAAATTACCTTCATAACCTAAAATGTTTTTGAAAATTTTTCCTGAGGTCAATTTTGATTTAAAATATCTAAACAAATCAACGTGTTTTTGGGCATTAAAATGTATATTTGTTAATTTTTTCAGATTTGTAAACCAATGAAACGGCAAGAATTTTTTTTTTTTTTTTAATTTTGACTACAGTGGTTTCTACATACTTACTTTCAAGTGCGTAACCCCGAATAAAAGTCCAGCCGAGTGCAGATTTTACCATCTTATCCCGCTACGATTTTCATATACCTATTCTAGTTTTTTACTTCAACTCTGAACTAAAACATGTTTAAAATAAAAAATATTTTGCGATTTTTTATTGGTATAATGTATATTTGGGTAGTTCCCAAAACCAAATGTTAAACCTCCGGTAGAGATCCATTTTAGAATTTTTTATTTAAGCTCGTAAAAGGAAGTTCATTTATTATATTTCTCGATGTTGGGATTTAGAAATCCCTAAATAATGCAATCAATTCTTTAAGCTTTGTTTCTTTGTTCCAAATAGAATTGTCGCTCCTCATTTGTTAGAAAATTAATCAACTCCATTCCTTTTAGTTAAATAAGTGTTAGGCCTATTCAGAATACACGGTAGCCATGTTTGTTAAATGTAGTTAATGCTTGTACTTAATTATCTTCGTTGCGAAAACGTGAATCATTTGTTTCTGCTTGCATTTAGAAAAGTAACATCCATCTCCATTCTGAATCACAATGCAGCAAGATCTAACGTTTAATCTTCTTAAACGGCAATATTACCTGGGTTTATAAAGGGGTAAGGTTAAACCACATAAGCTGACACTAGGCTGAACAAGTGTCCAAATATTGAACGTTTAGTTTGCTGCTTGTAGTAGTTTAATCCAAATTACATATGTTAATAAAGAAGCCCAGGAAAAATACTGTCCAAACAAAGCAATAGTTTAAGTCGCAAAAGTCTTATTACGACTTTTTTCGTTAGAAGCAATAGTTAAACCATAGTATGCTGAGTTTAGACCCAATTATGTAAACAAAAATATTGTTAAATGCTTTAATTGCCACAATTTTTAATTTTCCTGTTTTAGGAAACATAAAAAAAGTCTACAAAATCGTTTATACCGATCGTTGAAGTTGTGTGAAATACCATGAAGTTAAAAGAGTTAAAAAGATTCGATATTTATGGCAGTTTTGCTCAATTTAGAGCGTTCTATTTTTCTATCAGTATCATCAAACAATTTTTGTTTATTCTAAGAGCACTATAAGCACAATAATGTCAAAACGGGAGTTACCGTTAACGAAAAATTAATAAACAACTTACGTTATGCAGACGACACTGTGATTATTTTAACTAGCATAGAAGATCTACAACATCTAATCAAAAACCTGAGTATCAATAGTGCTGAGATGGAAATTACTAAAACGCTAAAAAACTAACTATATGCTAACTAGAAAAGACTACAAAATATACACCACATGTTGACTATTAACAGTAACGTGGTAGAACACGGAAAGAAAATATCAGTACTTGGGAACTTTGAACAATGATCAAACTGCAGAAATAAACAGGTGAATAGAGATTGCCAGATCAGAATTTATAGGAATGCAGCCACTCCTAACGTGGAGAAATCCTAATTTGAAAATTAAATTACGTACCATTCGATGTTATATATTTTCAATATGGAGCTCAGACTTGGACACTAAAAAAATGAAACTTAAACAAACATGAGGCTTTCGAACTCTGAGAAGTATTAAAGAAGGTTGATAAAGATACAGAACTAGTCACCATTATCTTCTTCTTAGCCTTCTCTCGTCCATTTTTGGACATAAGCCTCTCTCATCATTAATACAAATACACCGTTATTGGTTTTTCCTCGAGTGCATTATAAGGACAAAATGATTTTTGAAGGGCCTCCCAGATGTATTTGTGCTGCATCCGTAACTAAATGGTCAACAGAGGAAACTTTTTTAAAATTTCTTGATTACTTTCTGACCTATGAAAGTTGCGTTAAGAAAAAAAGATGCTTACTTGTTCTTGACAATAATAAAACACATCTTTCTCTAGAAGCCTTGGACAAAGTATCTGATACAGGAGTAGTAGGAGTAGTTATGTTTTCTCCCCACAGCAGCCATAAGCTTCAGCCGCTGGACCTTTCGGTCTATTTATCTCTTAAAAGCTACTACAACCAAACGGTTAAAACTCGGTTTATCAACACTCCAGGGAAAACATTCCATATATACATAGTTTCTGAAGCTCTTGGAACGACTTACCCTAAAGCATTTACGCCCAGCAATATTACTTTCTGAATTTCGTAAATCTGGAATCTACTCCTTTAAGTTTATAATATTAATATTAATAATAACAATAGCTTTATTACCCAACAGTTTCCCATTTCCAGGGTAAAAATTTAAGATACATTTTTGATTAGTATACAATCAGTAGGTGATACAAAAATATCAAGTACAAAAATAAGTACAAAGAAATAAGTAGGTGAAAAACAAAATAAAGAGTGAAAACAATATAATTAAACAAATCACTACGTAAATTAAACAAAAAGAAATACAAAATAAAAAAAAATAAAAAAAAATTAACAATCCAAGGTACTCCATAAACCAGTGCGGTATCAACCAGAAGATTAATTGAGCATGAGAAAATATCACAATGGTTGCATATTTTGTTATAATTATCGCACATAATATAAATGGGTGACTTCAGTAACATATTTGTTCTCGGACTTGGACAAGTAAACACCGTAGTTGACCTGGAAGTAATTCTTGGCTCATTAAATCTAATTTGACCTAATATATCACTGCAGTCAATAGAGTTGTGTAAAAACTTATATAGAAATGAAACCGAAAATATAGTTCTTCTTTTTTTAGTTTAGTAGAGTAAGTAGGTTTAGTAGACACCACATCAGAAGTAGGGACTTAAGTGAAACAGCCAATTCTGTTGCTTCTTCTGCAGTTCGATTAGGTAATACAAGCCAGCCGTCTGTTACTGTTGCAGGACCTTCAGGTGAAGAGCCTACACACTCCATATGTCTTTTGTTTCAGTTGCTGGAACTTTAAGTGACTCCAGTCATTCAGTTACTGTTATTGCATCAGCTGCAACATGTAATACAACTCATTCTACTCACGAAAGTAAAGAATCAAAATTTCTATCAACTCCCACAGGAAAAAAATGTGTTAAAATATTTATAACCCTGGAACAGGTTTATCCTTACCCTAGAGCACAAGTCAGAAAAAGGAAAGCTGGTGAACGAAAACTAGGTAAATGCATGATAGCTACAGACACTCCAGAGAAAGATTCTATAAAAGAAGAAATAAAAAGCACGAGCAAGAAAGACAGCGACAGAGGAAAGGGTGAAAACTAGAGAAAAAGTAACAAAGAATTTAACAGGCACTCTCTTAAAAATCATCTATCCCATATATATAAAAGCCAAAGACCGGAGAAAAGAAGGTACATTGGCAGGCAAACAACAAAAACTGATTGACCATGAAGTATTATCTCTTGCTTCTAGTGACACTGAAGACAGTGCAAACAAAGAATGCGTTTACTGTAGTATCTCGCAAGGTTTCTGACAACAGTGGGAGAAAATGGTGGAGGTGCATCTCTTGTGGCCGATGGACTTCACTATCTATGTGCTTGGGTTGAAGAAAGTGCTTGAATGACATGTATGTGACTTCTACCATATTTAATTGCTTAAGCTAACTTTGTTACACAGAAAAAAAATGCATATTAAGTGCATATTTGCATATTTTGGATAAACTGTAGAAGTGCATATGCATTTTTATTAAAAGTGCATATTTTCAGGTACACCACAATATAGACAAATATCTTAGAATGCAAGTAATGCAGTTTAGCGAGTTTGGTAAAAATATTCCTCGGAAATACCCCTTATTGATATGAATATTTATTGTAATTCTATGTTACTTAACAAAGTTCATAATTTTGGTGAGCCCTGTAGAAATAAATATTCAAGTAATTACATCGTTGTAAAGGCGACAAGGAGACCTTTCAAATGATCTGTCGCGTGACCTCGGTTTGTATTTAAAAAAATCGTCGATTACGTCATTACGCCGATACTGATGACGTAATGTCCAACACATATATAGCAGTTGATGGTCATTCAAAAATTAAAATTGACTTGTTTTAAGATTTTTTTTTAAAGTCGTCTGTTTCTGAAATAATAAATTTATTCCATACATTTGCATCACACTGTATAACTATAGCCAATTGGATCGTCGAAGAGAGACACACAATAAGAAAGAGTTCCATTAGAACAAAATATCAATAAGGTATTTTCTTCTTATATCATATTAATTGTACGTTAAAGGAAAAAAACAGACAACAACTAGGAACAAATATTTTTAATATAAAATTTAGGACGTCTTGTTTTTTTTATACAGTTCTGCACTTCCTTTCATCTAATCTAAAAGAAGACGATTGAATTTTTTTAAAGAATCTTTAGGAAAAAACCAGCCGCAATTTGCAACGTAATTAAAAAATATTCTCGAAATATTGAATGCGCAATATTAAGAAATATTAAATTATTTCCTTAGAAAGACGTGTATAACCCGAAGTTTATTAAGATTTCCAACATCTGGGCGCTGTAACCGCACCGAGATATTAACAACTCTCGTAGAATAATACACCGAGTGAGTTCTAAATTTAACAAACAGAGCTTTATTATTTTATTAATTCTCATATGTTTAACCAGAACACAGCTAAAAACCTAACTTGACATGAAACTTTTGGAACTCACAGGCAAATTTCAGTTCGAAACAATAACCAAACTAATTAACAATGTTTTTTTTTGCCGAATTAACTAATTAAAATATTAATTTTATGAAGTATCTAACAGATAAATTAACCCCTTGCCGCATAGTGGGTCATATATGGCATAATACTTAGTTTTATACCTAACCGTTAGAGATCGAGTCTTATTTTAAAATAGTTATTATGCATGACATGTCCATATAGAGCACATATTTCGTATAACCGGTAATAAGGCGCCATCTCAATGCAGCAAAGTGAACTTTTATAAAAATTTGGAAATAGTCGCGGTCTGACTGTTCATAAAAATTGTGCAATTTCATATTCAATTATCGAAGTTTTTACTTAATATTTTTGTACAAAAAAAAATCGACATCAATGAGAGACCTAGCCCTAGCCCAACATCCTATTCAGACAGGCCACAAAATAGCCAATAGGCAACACAACAGCTTAAATACGCGCGATGACTCAAAACGTCTGCTGGCAATATGGCGAGCGTTACCCCCACCCAGCCCTCACCCCAACCTAAAGCGGCCACACAGGGTAAGACCAGTCGTCACTCGACACTGAGTAGTAGGCAGATTGAGACGTCAGTTCCAGGATACTGGTACATCACGAGGGAGGGGAGTAGGTAGATTAAGGCAGATGATGCAGATTGAGCAGATCGCAACTCGAGAGCATGTCATGTCATAAGCGCTTTATTAACGATTAAAAAACAATGTTTTAAAAACATTATTTTTTAGTTGTGTTTTTGAGTCTTGAAAATTATAAGTTTACTCGCATAAAATATTTTTCCGAGCGAACCAGAGCTTTTTGCCTTATCTATAATGATCGTGTTTACTCTTCGAAGGTTCGATTTTATATTCATTTAGCCTTTCATTTAAAAACTGAAAAATGCTAGAACCTTTGTCGTATATCGACATTCCAGGGTTTATCACAAAGTTTGTAATTTTTGCAATAATTTCGCCTGTTACACATCTTCACATAATTTGATTTTTTATAAATTTAATTGTACTATTTAATTTGAGCGTACTGTATGCATATTTTGTTTTATTTTAGTACATATATATATAGTACATATATATATAGTACATATATATAGTCTAAAATAGTCAATTGCATAATGGCTGATATTTTTGCTTAAAAATTTCTTAGCGCTAGAGAGAAAATAATAGTACATGTAATTTGTAAAAATTCTTCAATACAAGTAGCGCCATCTCTCACTCTTACAAATAATGTTGTACGCCACTGAAAGACCAATAATAACTCAATAGTCATTACCATTTCTTGGTATTTAGTGAGTACTTGGCAATTTCGAAACTATTTTTAATAAATCTGTTTTCTATTTTTTGCCAATTTTTAACTTAATAACTATTTATTAATTTAATAATCTGAAAATTACCTGTTACAACATAATTTGTTAGAATTATGTAACTTAATATGCTAAAAACTGAACTACACACCAATAGCGGGTAATAGTTATTAACATGAATAAATAAAATGGTCCTTAACGAGTTTGTGTTTCAAAAAGCTAACTAAATGCTTTCAATGTAAAATCAACTTTGTAGCTTCAATCTTGCGGCAGTCTCTTACGTTAATTACATTGCTTGTCAACCTTTTCCAAATAACTCAAAGAGGAATTTAATTAGCAGTTCCACTTTTTTAGACATAGATAAATTTATTGTAGATTTAAGGAAAATTATTTTAAATTCCTCTTTGTATATAATTATAACTTAATTTGAAGTGCTACAAATCAACAGTTGCAGTGGTAATGGTTATTGAATAATAATAGTATTAGAAGCCTGTGCAAATCATAAAAATCAGTATTATTTTAATTAAAACCTTTAAACAATCGCATCTTATAATAAACAACCATGTTTGCTAATACCCAGCAGAGCAGGCGGGTTTTTGAAAAAAGATTCGGTACTACCACCTTCAAAAATAATAAAATGCAAAGGAAAAAATACAATTACACTCCACACTTAGCTACTAGCGATATTCTTAGCGTCCTGGATAACGCAAGTATACGGAAAATGAGTCAATACTCACAATCTTGACTTATTTCCCATATGCTAGTATTATGGACTCACATTGGCAACCTTTTCATCACTTTTCATTATTTGATTCTAGTCTTATATTCTAGCCACGATAGCCGTAAAAAGAAAAGTCAAAGCAATTTTCAGAACTGCTCCAACAGGATATTCTTTCTTCTATCTTGTTTACCTTTGTGATAGAAATTACTTTTACGAAATCTGTAAACAAGCGGGCTGATTGGACGAAGCGTTTGACTGTGGGAAGTCTAGTGGAATAATGGTTTGATCCTCAGCCAGGTAACAAAAAATTTAACGCAAAAGTTTAAAACCCAAATTAATATGCGACTTAAACTACAATACGCTGGAATATCAGACTGACCTATTGATGAGCAGTGTGGCAAGAGATATGGTATTCCGACTTGCTGTGACTAACTCCATATGTCCCTACCAAAAACGCTAACCATACAAGTTAAAATATATGTGAATATATTGTTAAAACTTTGTTAAAGACGAAAAACTCCATGGTTTTGTACAGAATTGAAGGAAAAATGTAAAGAAAAGAAAAAAGCTTACCATCAGTATTAAACAAGTAATGGAAATAAAATACCTGGGAATTACACTGCCTAGCTATGGAGACCTGGACAAAGAAGTGATAGATCAAGTACAAAAACCAAATAGACTGCCACTATGTTTTAATAACACTATATGGCGAAACATACACATTAACAGTGATATGAAGTCAAGAATTTATAAAGCCAGTGTAATACCAATAATGACGTATGCCTCAAAAACAAGACCCGATACAGCCACAACGCAAAGGCTACTGGAAACGGCAGAGACGAGAGTACTGTTAAAAATTCCAGGAAATACGCTGAGAGATCGAAAGAGAAGAAGAAAATGTAATGTGCGTTGTATAAATAAATGGACACGAAAATGAAAAAAGAATGGAACAACCAGATAAGCAGAATGGAGGAGATCCTTGTCGTTAAAATAGCAAGAGATAAGTCACCAATCGGCAGAAGAAGTATCGGACGACCGCGCAAAAGATGGAGTGACAGCCTTCCATAGAGGTGTTAATCCGCCAATGAACAAGCAGAATTACTTTGAAAGAGGAAAAAGAAGAAGAACTTTGGTAAAAGATTATTAAAAGTACTTTATCGTATGTGACATATGACATATTGTTGGGAAGTCTTGTTTTCTTTTGAATTGTGGTTTTCTTTGCTAGAAATATAAATGTCAATTATAATAATTCTAGGGAAATAATTCATGTGTTTGCTATCTACATGCCTCTCCCTTATCGGGCACATAAAATTTTAAATTATTGCCTTATTATTAAATAATTAATAATGAAAACTAAGAAGATCTCATCAATAGGAAGATTATATGGGAAGATACTGCGAGAAAAGATAGAGCAAGCGATAAAAGGCAAAATCGGGGAGGATCAGGCAGGCTTCACGGCAGGAAGATCATGCATAGACCACATATACACACTGGAACAACTGTTGGAAACGAAAAAAAGCAACAAATAAAGATATACACTTGGCATTTGTGGATCTGAGAAAGACGTATGACTCTGTCCCAAGGTCAAAACTATGGGAGGCAATGTACAAATTAGAAATACTAAAATGGAAACAAGAATCATAGGAGACTTTACCACAACAAATGGGCTCCTGCAGGGTTGTTCCACATCTCCAACCCTATTCAAAATATAGTTAGAGAAAGCCTTGACTACATGAAAAAGAAAATGAGAAGGCATGGGAGTACCGGTACGGAACGAATACCTATATACGTTAAGCTTTGCAGACGATCAAGTAGTGATTGCACAAGACCAAGACGACCTCAGCTACATGATGAAGAAACTACAAGAAGAATATCCCAAGGCTGGCCTAGATATTAACCTCGCGAAAACAAAGTACCTATTTACAAGTGACATAGAAAATCTACAGATTGATTACAACGTAACAATCAAAGGAAATTCAAATACTTGGGGTTTATAATCACGAAAAAGGCAACAACAGAGAACTAACTCACACAAAGATTAGGACAAACAAGAACAGCAATCACAGATTTATAAGACATTAGTGCGAAGTATTAAACATAAACAAGAAAAACAGCAGTAAGATAGTAGCAAACGAGGTAAAATGCCTGCGAAGATGCTGCAGAGTAACAAGAATGGATAGGAGAAGTAATGACGAAATAAAGCAAAGAACATCAATAGAAACAGACATACTAACATACATAGAACAAAAAAGACTAAAGTGGTATGGACATGTAAGAAGAACTAGTAACAGTAGATGGATGAAGAGAAAAACCGAATGGAGCCCCATAGGAAGGAGGAAAAGAGGACGACTCCGAAAATCCTGGAGGAACGAAGTAGACGACGCCATGAGTAAGAGAGGCCTGATCGATGGAGAATGGAACAACAGAGAGAGATGGAAACGGTTGAGCGAGGGAAGGCAGTGAATACTGTAGAATCCTCGAATATATATATATATATATATATATATATATATATATATATATATATATATATATATATATATATATATATATATGAAAACTAATTATCTATACACTTACGAAACATTTTACAGCAGCAAATCATTGCCTAATTGAAATCTAATAATGCAGCAGAAATATGTATTTAAAAATGTGATCCAGTTTGTTAGATATAAATTGGAGCATTGCCATATTTACATTTAACCCGTGTCTGATCGATAGACCGATCTCAATATTTTGTAATGAATAATATAGTTTAATTACCAATAAACGTATCCTTTCAACAATGTGTTAAATCTGTCTTCAAAAGAATAAGTTCAATGTAACGAGTCCGTTACTTAAATAATCGTTTACCTTCTTTTTGTGACTGGAATCTTTTAATTTAATTCTAAATTAAATTCATATTGAAATATTCTTAAACTAAATATTTAAATAACTCCCAGTAAATTTTATTTTCTGATGTTGGCATTAAACTGCGCCCTCAGCGGTGAAATTCTGAAAATACATTCAACCGACAGCTTGTTAAATCACTTGTTGCTGGAATCTCGTTGAGTGAACATCGTTTGTTCAAGGCGGCTGGGGAAGTGCCACTTTTTTTTCCCGAATTTGGTTTAAGTTTATTTTATGTGAAGAGCTGTTATTTTAGAAGAAATCATTTGAGTTATTTTGTTGTTTTGTACGAGGATATTTTCAGTTGGATCACCCTAGCCGGTAAGATAAAATTACAAATAAATTATAAGGAAAAATCCTTTATATCATCCGCCATTGTTAGTAAAATTCAGACCTATTTTAATTTCGTCTTTGATAGGTATTTCATATATTTGATACATGTTATATTTCACCTTATTTCATTAAGGAAAAGTTTTATACCTAAATAAATTATAAGTATTAGATTCTATATCTATCTCAAATTTTTATTTCCTTTCAAGAGTTAAAGCAAACAATTATTTATTTCAATTTCATACCGTTAAACCGGCTAATATTTCTTTTTTTTCCTATTCTATAATATATAAGATCATGTTTGCCGTTAAAATTATCTATTTAATATATCCATACATTATAAAAACATTGTCACACCATTCGAAGGTCACTATTTACCGAAAACCATTAAGGTTTTTATTTCAATAAGGTCACTTCCTGACATTTTTTGTATCGCCTTTCAAGATTGATAACCCTTGTGTTTTTCCTTACCTTTTGTATGTACAAAAACTTGGAGTAACACAACTGTTTTTTTAGCCTACTCAAGAATCCAGTTACAAGTCAGGGGAAGAATTATTTTTTAGTTGGGGGTATACTTAATAAGGATAAGGGGAAAGAGTTTCAAGTTGGTTTTTTTTATGGGAAATTAAGAAGCAGTTTAAAGTGACGTATTTGTCCAATAGTACCTGATCCAGGGAATACAGGTTTGGTATCCTGTTACCACCTGAGTCCAGTTCTCCACCGGATCATCTTCGAGGGAAACCGGCAGGAAGAACTGACTTATTTTTTTTATCATTCAATTACTTTAAATAATTTTTTTATGTCCTCTTCAAGGTTTTAACTTTTGGTTCAATTTTTAATAAAAGAAAACTATCCTTAATAATAAACATCTTCAATTTTTTCTAAAAAAAAGAACATTTTATTATTGTAATTTAATTTAATTATTTATTGTTTACCAAGGGATGAGGTTATAACTCTCCCTTGAATTTCTCTTTGTTAGGTTATTGTGTGCACACATATCCCGGAGAATTTTTACTTAAAAACCTAAACAATTTTTGAACGAAAACTAACTATTAGTGAGTAGTATATAATTATATTTATTATTTATACATTATTATTAGATCAAATTTTTGTCACAATTTGAAATTTTTAAGGGATATATCAGGGGTAAATTGTTTTATAATTACATTCAGGGATTTTACTG
Organism: Diabrotica undecimpunctata; assembly: GCF_040954645.1. Classification (NCBI taxonomy): domain Eukaryota; kingdom Metazoa; phylum Arthropoda; class Insecta; order Coleoptera; family Chrysomelidae; genus Diabrotica; species Diabrotica undecimpunctata. The sequence goes on from NC_092812.1 coordinate 60,761,335, forward strand.
TAAATATAGCTATAGTTAACTGTACATAAGAGGTGGTGGTTTAGAATAAGTATTTAAACTAGTTTGTACCTAAGTTTGGTAATTATTAAAGGTGTGGTTAAAATTTAATATTTCAATTAGTACCTATCTTTCATATTTCAGCAATACAAGATATCTCGGAAGAAAACATTTAACTTCCTGGCGCCCAAGCATTCATTAGAGCAACTTTTATGTTTCATCTGTTTATTTCTTGGTGGTTTTCTTGTCATTAGTTCTTATATCTTACGGTCTCTGTAGGGCATGCAAATTGGCCGAATCCTTCTTTGAGTGTCAAGTGGTCATTCTCCTGCATAGTCGCTAGCCAACGCTTAATTCTGTTATATTTTAAAATTCATATTTACTTCATAAAATTCATATTTATTTCTTTTACATAATTTATTTCTATCTAATCCCTTCCATCTTCCGTTATTCCCCATATTAGTTCGTTGGTGTATCAAGGTGCATTTTAGAGTTCACCCTTTTGCTACACTGGATAGAGTCACCCAGACTTCCTCTAGCACAATTTTTGTTACATAAACATATTTTTGTTACATCAAGTTCAAACATCACACTCACTATCACGATCCTGTCTCTAAAGAGGGAAATCTTCTGACCCTAAGAGAAAAAGAATTATAGAAAATTGGAGACTGGAACTTTAAATGGAAATAGAAAAGCATTCATCCCCGGAATACTAGAGGTCTTCAAAATACTATCTGTACTATTTTTTAAATGAGGGCTGCATCGGCGGTCAAGGAGGAATTTAGACACCACAACAGCCAGAAGAGCCGTCAAATCATGAAAACTAACAATTTAATAATTTAAAATCCAAATTTTACGCTATCAGCTCTGAAGTTCTGCAAGGTAGTGCTGCTTTTTTCTCTCTACACAACCCATATATCAGAGTCTAACAATACTACAATCGCCTACTTTGCTGACGACGTAGCGATACTAGCAGTAAACGAATTTCTGATACAAGTTTCAAAGGATGTGCAACATCATGAAGACTTAGTTAATGATTGTTACATAAGATACGGTACTGTCTACTTTGGTTATATCCATCAAAGCAATAACAAAATAGAGCGGTTGGTGGTCCAAGTAAGGCCTCAGAATTAACAACAAAGCAGTAGATCTCCACAGAAATGGGAATTAATTACGAGAAAACAAACATTCTCAACAAACAGTATATTGAAGCAGTATATGTAAAAAATGACCCACAGTGGAAAAATATCATTAATCAAACTATCTAAGCTACTAAAGCTCATCCACAATACATCTGCTAAGAGGTTAATAACTATGATGATGACACAAGATATTCAACAACAGTAAACAAAGAAAAATCAACCCAAATACCATTTACCAACTACCACAACACGTGCCCACCTGTCAGAATGGATAATAATAACGTCTTACTTGGAAGAAATATATATAGACCAAAAGAAAAAGCTGAAATTAAAATTCCGGCTACTGTATTGGCTTTTAAGAAGAAGAAATTAAAAGTTAGTATCAAAAACAAAATCACTTTATACAAAGCCATACTTAAACATATAAAGTACTACGCACTGGATCCATGGAACTATGCAAAACCTACGTCGATGAATATCATCCAAAGATTTCATTTTAAAAGACAAAATCCAAAGAGATACAAGTCACAAAATCAACGCACAATAAACTATGGAAATGAATTAGTAAGGAAACTATACGACAACGATTCAAACACAAGAAGTCTAGATAGAACCTGGCCCCAAGATCTACTTGGGTTATACTAAAAGTATAACCCAAGAAGAATGAGGTGAAAAATCATTAAACGTTATCCCTCTACGTCTAAAACACTTGTAACTCATTTCATTTACTTTAAGACTCTATAATGTAGATTGTACATAAAAATTTAACAAAAAAACTCGTGTAATATATGTATAAATTTGACATAATTCTAAAATCTGAATAATATCAATTAATTTGGAATAGTTTTCCTTCTACTTATCTAAAAATATTAAAATTGGGATATAATTAGATAAGTTAGTTAAAATTAAAATTTGATAACATTTTCAATTCAGTACTTTTTTTGCGTCGAAATGTAAAAAGAAACTGAAAATTGACTATAGACTTTTCAACACAATTTTACATGAACGGTCGAGCTGGAGCCTAAAATTAAATTGACAATGTAAATGGGTAATCCCTTCACATTCTTTAAACTGTCTAAACGTCCTATTAATAAGGATTCATAATTGCTTACGCTGATCAATGTAATCTGCTCAGTCAGATACTTACTCAATCAACCTTTGGACCTCTTAGGGTTAGGACAAAGGAACTTTCAGCGGTTAAGCTTCGTATCGTCAGGCGGTTTATAAGTTATCAATGTTTGAAGCGGGATAATCATACAGAGCGTTATAAAATAAGTCTGTTAGATTCGATTAACATTTCTTAGAATTTGTAGGATTATCTAAAAATGTACCAAATAATAAGTGGAATATTAGACTTTACGTCCGTTAAGTGATTTTTTCCAATTATTTTTGTAAAAAGTACACGTGAAGATGTTCAAGAATTCAAAAACGCAGAGCCCACAGTAAACATGACAATTCAGACAATTAAAACAACAAATAGTCTTAAAGCATGAAAAACTTTCCTTTGGAAAAGGACCTCAAAGTTTCCACACATATATAAAAAAGGTTTTTGGAAACACATTTTGGATGTTTAATACTACTGATATCTGGTCATGACTGACCAATTATGAGTTCTTTTATCTTAAAATAATAAAAAACTTAGTAAGATTAGATATAAGGTTGAATACTCGAATAAACGAACTTTGATCAAATAAAAGGCATATATCCAGCACAGTTTAATTTAATCTTTCCCAAGTACTTTCGATCCCTAGATCATCTTCAGGGGCATCTGAAATAAGCCAAGAAACGTTTTTTAAAACTAAAGAAATTGATTAACTTCGATAAAAACTCAAAGTTTATGGACTTTTGGTCAATACTTAGTTTCATAGAATTTTTAAAAGGTGCAGATCACATATCTATGATTGTGACTGCTCATCCAAGCTGTCATTTGTCACATGTCACCCCAACATTTCCGTTAGATCGGGAGCCATTCTGTCTCCGGCTTCTGCACGCAATGTAGCTTTTCTTAAATAATTTTAAAGTGTTTGTTTGTCCATTTGTACTGTAGTGTGATGTACAATTATTATATGTTTATGACATTTTGTTCTTGTCGAATAGGCCGCAATTGACGAAGTAAGTCTATAAACGTTAATCACATAAAAACTCTTTATCAACCATAAACTTCGAGTTTTTATCGAAGTTAATCAATTTCTTTAGTTATAAAAAAACGTTTCTTGGCTTATTTCAGATGCCCCTGAAGATGATCTAGGGATCGAAAGTACTTGAGCAAGATTAAATTAAACTATGCTCGATATATGCCTTTTATTTGATCAAAGTTTAGTAAGATTAGCCTGTATGACTTTGGTGGGTTTAAGAGTTGATTAGGTTTTTTTGGTATGATAATTAAATTCGCGCCATATGTGGTTAATTTCTCAGTAAGCCATATTCTTTGTAAAGATTTAGAACTCTTGTAAAGCTGAAATGAAATAAATTTTTGATAAATATAAATAAAATATTATCTGGTCCAGCAGTGGAGTTTTCTTGTGTAAAAGAAAGGTTGATAGTGACGACGTCATGCTACTAATTTCAGGAACGTGAGAAATTGATCGATTCTGCTCATCTACACTTTTATTCTGCTCGAGTTCTAACCTGAATTTCCGTGCGAAACTTTCAGCCATAATTTGTGAAATTGTTTGGTTATCTGTAATTACTTTTCCTTTGTGTGTTATTTCATTTTTGGGGGAGTTTTACATCTTTCACTTTCTTTTTTCTATTTTTGTCCACACCTAAGTTGGCAAAGTATCACTAGTAAGAGTTGAATATTTCTTACTTTTTTATGAACATATTTTTCCTTAGGTATTAATTTTTTTTAAACAAATCAGATTTTCTTGACTTCTGGATCTTTGATATCCGGTATTGTCCTTTTAGTGGGGCATTTTGTTATTTTTAAACATGAATTTCTGCGACCATAATGCAGTTATAAAAAATTGTTTACTTCAGATTGTTGCAGTAATAAAAGATGACTTTTGGCACCAATCTTAAAATTATTCCAGTCTGCATTAGTAATGTTCCGTTTGGTTATGGTACAATATTTTATGCAGTTCTTTGATATGACTAACGAAAAGTGGATACTATCATACAAGTTATCTAGCGTATGCCACGAGAGTTGATCAGCTAACTTAGGATCACATATGCTTCAGTCAATAGAAGAGTAAGTTCCTGATACAATATTAAAATATGTGCCAGCTCTACTATTTATCAAATAAGCATTAAACATTATAAACTACCAAATTTATTAAGATTAAGAAATACCAAGCAAACTAATTAAACCAAGTTAAAATAACATGTATATATAACTATCAGTATATATATACATAACTATCAGTAATGAAGATAAAATACAATGAAAAACTGTCAGACAGTTTTAAAACCAAACAAGGTTTGAGTCTTTTTAAAGAGCCTACGATATCAGAAGTTTTAAAAAGCATTAAGATTGAGATGGTTGGGACATTTAGAAAAAACCGAAGAAGAAAGAATACCAAAAATGTTAATAAATCCAAAGAAAGGTGACAAAAGAAGAGTAGGTCGACCAAGTAAAAGATGGTTAGATGAAGCAAAGAAGGACCTTAAACAGAAAGATGTTAGAAATTGGAGAAGAAAAACTAAGAACCGTAAAGAATGTCAATTGTCAAGCTGCTAAATATAAGCATTTACCGAACAAAATTATTCTTATCCTCAAATATAAACATTTTTAAGTAAGGTATCAAGACAAAACCACAACTCTATACCGAATAAGATCTAGCGTGCTTCAGGGGAGTATACTTAATCCGATCCTCTTTATCATCTACGCAGCTGATCTTCCCACTAGAAAAAATATAACCATTGAAGCATATGCAGATGATACCGCTGTTATGGCATCTCACAAAGATCCTGTCAATACTTCTCGAATCTTGCAATTATTTTCTCTTGCCTAAAAACATGGCATATTAAAGCAAACGAAGTTAAATCTATCCTGTCACCTAAAAGGTTTTTATCCAACTGTGGCATTAAATGGTCAGTTTTTGCAACAAAAAGAAAATGCAAAATATCTACGAATCCATCTGAACCGACGACTAATTCGGAGAACACATATATTTGCTAATAGAAAGCAACTGAGCTTAAAATTTGACAATTTGTACTGGATGTTAGATCTTCTTTTTCTCATGGCGCCGTCTCCTTTCGAAGGTTGGCGGTCCAAATGGCAATTGTACCTTTGGAAACTACTGCGCGAAAGATTTCTGCGGATGAGCGGTCGAACCATCTCCTCAGGTCTTTCAGTTACGAGTTCTGGCGTCTTCCTACTGATCTTTTACCCTGTACTTTTCCTTCTAGTATAACTTGACGTAATTTATATCTTTCGCCTCTCAACACATGACCCAAGTATTGCATTTTCCTCTTTTTGATTATTCTTAGTAATTCTTTTTGTTTACACATGCGCCGAAGTACCTCAACATTAGTAACTCCTGGTACCCATGGAATTCTCAACATTCGTCTGTATATATACATCTCAAAGGCATCTATCTTTTTTTCTATTTCAGAGTCCATTGTCCAACTTTCGCAGCCATACAGTAAGACATAAAAAACGTAACATCTGATATTCAGATTCTAAGCTGTCGACTAAGGTCTGATCTTGTAAAAAATGTTTTCATGCTCATGAATGTTTTCCTTGCTTGTTCAATTCTTGATAGGATTTCTTTTTTTGGATTACAATGACTATTGATATTTGCTCCCAAATATTTGTTGGTGTCTTTGAAAATCCTAAAGTTTTAGTTTTGGAAACGTTTAGATGTAAACCGAATATTTCGCTGTGGTGAACTACCGCATTTATTATATTTTCTAGTCCTTGTGCGTTGCTTGCTATTAAGACGGTATCATCAGCATATCTGATGTTGTCTATGCTGATTCCGTTAATCTTAATTCCGCCTTGGACCTCGTCTAATGCTTCTCTGAATATAGACTCGAATACAAATTAAACAGATAAGACGCAACCCTGTCTCACTCCTCGTCGGATTTGTATGTCTTCGGATGTTGTGTGCTCTATTTGAATTGTTGCTGTTTGGTTCCAGTATAGTTCTGAGATAACTCGCAAGTCTTGTTCGTCAACTCCAGTTGTTCTCACAATTTTAATCATCTTTTGATGGTTAAGGCAGTCAAATGCTTTTCGATAGGCAATAAAACATTGTGAGGAATTCGATTTTTTTGGTAATGCTACGAATGTTGATTTTAGCTAGTCTGTTGGTATTTTACCTGTGTCATATATCTTATTGAATAGTGCTGTTATTAAATCTAGGCATTTACTTTCCATGTTAGATCATAAATTACAATTAACAATCACCAATAAATTGTTAATTTACAAATCCGTCCTAATACCGATGTGGAGCTATGAAATTCACTTATGGGGGACAGCATCTCAATCAAATATCGAAATCCTTGCCTAAATTAATGATGTTCGGATATTCATATTTTTTATTTTGTCATTCTCCGACAAATATACACATTTTTTTAACCAAAATTGTGTTACGTATTGATTAGCTATTTCATTTTACAGCAAAAAAAAGATAACTGTTATTTAGAGAACAATAAAAAAGATAGATACCTGTTGACGTTTTTATTCCAATACGTGGGTTCAAAGTGTGAATATGTGCCCGTTAGAATTGCATAGTTTTATTTTTATACCGAATCATCTCTGAAATTTGCTGCACAATAACGTTATTTCATCAAATAATGATTACTTCAAGTTGTGTGATTTCAAATAATTTTTCAAATTATGTTGTTTCGCATTGGACTAATTATAAATGTTTGATATATGTTTTAGGCAAATTGCTCCAACAATAGTGTAAGCTTCTGGATAGGGTATTTAACTCGCCTGCAGTTTATGCAATGTTTACTTATGAGATTATGTTTGGGGGATTTATACCTAAAGGCTTGCTATATTTGTAGTGCATAAGGAGGATAGAGCGTTAACGAACGTGTGCATGGTAATGCAGGTATCATCACTTCTGCCATCTTAGAATTAAAAATTGTATTTTATGCTTCTACATATGTAATTCCTACCAGTAGAGTACAGAAACATACGATTTACTAATGTGAAAAGTGTATTTATATGGACTCATCTTCAGTGACTAATTAATTTCAAATGATATTCTTTGGCAGTCATCATTAATTTTGCTTGTATTTTCCTTTTAATAGTAATGACAGATGTAACATGTTAGTCAGTGATCTATACAGATAATTCTGTTCAATGTGGCTATGGTTATACAAAAATAATGCACATTAACAATAAGTTGTTTATAGACATCAATCACCTCACACTTACTTGTAGTAAAACACTTAATATTTTAAAATGTCTTTCAAACCGCGATTGGGGTTCAAATTATTTCACATTGATTATGCTTTACAAAGGGGTAGTCTCTGGAACGTCGGCGACTACCATGCTTATAATATTTTTATACTGATCTCGGTCTTGCGCTACGTGTAGCAATTGGTCCGCTGTCAAACCTGTCCACTGCCGCAAATTCCTCAACCAAGAGAGTTTCTTCCGTCCTATCCATTTCTTTTCTTCGATTTTACCGTTGAGAATTAGCCGAAGGAACTCATATCTTGGTCCTCTGATTATATGTCCAAAATATTCTAGTTTACGCCTCTTAATAATATTTAATAGAGTTCGTTGATGTCCCATTCTTCGAAGAACTTCTTCGTTTTTGGTTCTGCTAGTCCATGGAATTTTTAGTATCCTTCGATACAACCACATCTCAAACGCCTCGATTTTATTCATGATATCGGCGTTTAAAGTCCAAGTTTCACATCCATACAAAAGTACAGACAACACGTAACATCTTGTAAACTTTTCACGGATTTCCAGATTTAATGAGTTATTGGATAATAGAGGTTTGAATTTTTGAAATGAGTTTCTTGCCTGTTCAATTCTACATCGAATTTCGAAGGATGGATCTAGATTTTGGGTAATCCAACATCCAAGGTATTTGAATCTCTGAACTCTCTGCAGCGGTTGTTGGTTTAATATCAGTTCTATCTAAGAGTACTTCGTTAATTATCATAATTTCTTGTTGTTCATATACAGCATGTCCTTGTCTATTTTTAGCTTACAAATGTTCCTGGTTCCTGTCTTCAACTTTCGTTTTAGAACTTTTAGGCTTTTATTTTGTTCTATGGTATTAGTTGTTTCTTTAGTGTTAAAATCCCTTATGTCCTTCCTAACAGCTTTTGAACTGGTTTTATTTAAATTCCTCAGCTCTGTGATGTTCACTGTGTGCTTACCTTTCATTTCTCTTCTTTTTTGCATTAGGTTCCTTGTGCCTTCTGTAAGTTTTTCATTTTTACTTGTTTGCTTAACTTGACAGTTCTTCTGTGCCTTCCTTAGAGCGTCCACCAACCTTTCGTTAAGTTGTTCAATATCGGTTTCATCTTGCACGTCATTCTGAAGGTTTTTATCTATTTCTTCCTGGTATGCCCTTGTGTTAGTAATCGCAGTGTACATAACATTTTTAGTCCTTGGTACCATATTTCTTCGTCCCTTCTTTACGTTTAAAACTACCTTCGCTCTAACCATTCCATGGTCACTTCTGGTTGAAAATGGATTTAATACAGTTACGTCTTGAACAGCATCTTTTTTGTTAGTAAAGATAAAGTCAATTTCGTTCTTGTTCAAGCCATTTGGTGATTACCAAGTCCACTTTCTTTGGGGGCTTTTTTTAAAATGGGTATTCATGACATATGGTCTGTGTTGCAGAAGAAATTCTATAAGAGTTTGACCCGGTTCGTTTCTGTCGCCATATCTATGGGGTCCAAGAAATAAACTCCGAATCATCCTGCCTGTGGCCTATTTTTGCGGAAATATCAACACTCACAAAAAAGATAGTGAATAAGATTCTCGTGTCTCAGAGCGTGTTTTTACATTAATTTATTTAAGTGAAACATTCCAGATTATAAATAGGTACTGGTCACGTGTATTTTAATTTGTAGGTATTAAGGATTTCTTGGAATTCAATATATGTAATTTGCTTATTGATTTTACTTATTTTTAAGTAGAGTTTTGGAGTTTTACATAGTACTCTTGCCTGTATTTTTCTATGGTAATGTAGATACCCAAAGCGAAGGGGAGAAACCAGCGAGTTCTAGATTGAGCATATATATTCATCCTGCCCTTCTGATGGCACCGTATGTTATATAGAGGACATTGTATTTGCAGAAAGTAACATATATTATACCTGCATTATAAAGATAACCATCTTTAGCTCCGTGAACCGTTTATTATAACTGACGAATATAACGTTCTTTGTTTATGTGTCTACCTTTGGAGAGTTGTAAAATTTGGAAATATCTTATAATTTGCAACGCGATAAAATTGCTATGTCTTCGTTTATTAAGTAGATAGTCAAGCCAATCAATGTGTATTGTCTTAGTATGTCCAATTATTCTAAACCACACACATCCTTCACTTACAGGTGATAAGCGATACTCTGACGCTCTGCACTATATATACAGTAATTCTGCTTGTAATCGTAGTTTGGGGAGTAATTGATAGGTATACATTTGCAGGCTTGTTTATCGAACAAACAAGGAAGTATACACAACGTAAATCCTAGGCGAACTTCGGTAGTATACGGAAAATAAATTCGAAGGAAGAGTTAGTGTATATAAAATGAACTTAATTTAAATATTCAACGTCGTTAGTGAAAAGACGAAACTTGATGCTCGCGTAATTCTCTAAAATATCAATGTTTAGGGTGTAGTACAGATGTTGTTTATGTAAACTTTGCTGCTTATATTTACACAACGTAAAACCATTTGGCTTCTACTTGTGTAGTTTTACAGTAAATATTTATTAGAGGGCGGCTCTACCATTGGGCCACATGGTTACGGGCCCCCTACATGAAATGTCTTGAAAAAAGCTATAATAAAATTATTTCTTACCTAATTTTAACTAGTTAATCTAAAAATGTTCTTAATTGTAATATAATTAAATTTTTTTCGAACTATTTTACCAAAAGTCAGTTATTGCAAATCAATGGATTTGATTTATTTTTTGGCTATAATACCTGATGACTAGATCTGTCATAGATGGAGGTGAGAGCTTAAGGAAGAAAAACAACAAATCAACCCAGAAAAAAGAATATTATCCCAGAAAAGTAAGATATTGGATAAGACTGATCTGAGAGATTCTCAACGGTAATATGGTGATGGTCACTACCATAAGTATACTCGAGAACGGTCCAAGTGAGAGATGGAGCTAGACCTGGATAAAACAAGCTTAAATATATCACAGAGGATTCTTCAATGCAGATGTTAAATTTTGTAGGTGACCAATCATTTAAGAAATTTAAGTGAAGATCATGTGTTACCATTTTTAGAAGTTTTACTCTGTAATGAGTTCGGTTAGCACCCCAAATAAAGTTATAACCATTAAAATCACCTACGATAATTCGAGGAGAGGGTATTTGTTCGATAAAGCATTTTAAATGTTCATTTATGTAGCTGAGGAACTAGACTGAATTTAAATTTGCCAAGTGTCATAACTCGACCTGAAGAGTAATTATTGTCATGTACTCTGTCTTTTCTAAAATTTTTAAAATATTTTTGGAAGTCTAGTTTTTCTGTAAGTTTAAATTTGATCCTTTAAGACATATTATTTCGTTAGAGAATTCAGAAATAAGTTTTTGTAAAGTTGGAAGTCAATGAAAAAATCCATCTTTATTCCATTGCGATAGTTTAGTGAATTTTGTAATATAAGGAAATATAAATTTACAGGCTAACCAGAGATGACTTGCCCTCGGATTCGGAGGTGTCGTTACCCAAGTATCGTAAGACTTTGTTTCTTAAAGAGGTGATATAATAACGTTTGGTTAATCTATCTTTACCCAAAGAGTGGTTAACGTGTCGATTTTTATTTGTCTAGTCAAAAAGCAAAACTGCATTCTCCTCCAAGAGAATGCAGCGATTACCGCACCATTAGCTTGATGTCACATGTGCTAAAGTTACTACTAAAAGTCATCCATAACCGAATATATCACAAACTGGATATAGACGTTAATGATAAACAATTTGGTTTTCGCAAAGGCCTAGGAACGCTTGAAGCTCTTTTTTCACATAATATACTGATACAAAGAGATTCTAAGCTCTTGAGGGTAAAATAGTTAGAATAAAGGTCAATGGAGTTCCCATTAACAACATTAGATATGCCGACGACACTGTGATCTTAGCCGAAAATATTGAAGATCTTCAGAGATTGGTGACTAAAATAGCGGAGTATGAAAAAGAGTACGGTCTAACAATGAACGTCAAGAAGACAAAATTTATAAGTATATCGAAAACTCTAATGATTACATTCAGGAGATCAAAATTAGAATAGAAAAGTCTAGAGCAAATTTCAACAAAATGAGTGCTATGTACAAGGGATTTAAAATTGGAACTAAGAGTTAGGTTGGCGAGGTACTATATTTTCTCGACTTTGTTTAATGGAATGGAATCTTGGACCTTGAATGCTACATCAACTAAAAAACTGGAATTATTCGAGCTGTGGGTGTATAGTAGAATTCTAAAAATATCGTGGACAGAACACGTCACAAACAAAGAGGTTCTGAGAAAGATGAATAAAAAAATAGAAATTTTAAATTCAATTAAAACAAGAAAATTTGAATATCTCGGACATATTACACGTGGAGAGAGATACACCTTGCTCCAACTGATTATGCAGGGAAAGATCCAAGGAAAGAGAAGCATAGGGAGGCGTAGAATGTTATAGCTGCGCAACCTGAGAGAGTGGTATGGATGTACATCAAATGAACTTTTCAGAGCAGCCGTCCCAACAGTCCGAATAGCTATGATGGTTGCCGACCTTCGCCGCGGAGATAACACTTGAAGAAAAAGAAGATCTATCTTTAATTGTGGATGTACTTTAGTTAGCATATGGACTAATTCCAGTAGGTCAAAAGTAAACTCTTGAAATATGTTAGAAGGATCTTGCATGCCGATAACATTGCTTAGAAGTAAATTCAGTTGGTTAAAATTAAGAACAAAAGTTTTGACAGGCTCAAGGTCATATGATTTTGTTGATTTATCGGATGTATGCTCCTCGTTGCTTTGAACGTTCTTAACTCTACGTTTAGATGTAGTTGCAACAAATGGTTTTTCTGTATGACTTGTTTCTGGAGACGTAAGAACATCATTAATAATACGTTTCGGCTGAATATCAATATTAATTACGTTGGAGCTATCCATGATGTTAACTTCTACTTGACCATTATTATCTACGTTGGGATTGTTCAGATTATTTGCTGATTTTTCTTCGATAGAAATTTAATCGTTTGCTATGAATATAGCTACAGGTTGAGACATGATTTCAAGGGAGGAAGATGTAATAGGTTGACTGTTATTTGAATCAATTGAATTTGTTGTTGATTTTAGTTTATTGGGACAGATGGTGGTAATGTATCCAAACTTTTTGCAGATATAACAGGCCATAGTTTCTTGAGATAAGAATATTCGATACGTTTTATTATAGAAATATAAGGAGAGTGAGTAATTTAAGGAGATATTATGGGGACTAACATATATTTGTCTTCTGAAAATCAAAATATAATTATATTATGAAGAGTGGAACTGATTTTTATAAACGTGACAAAAGTGGCCATATTAAGTTGTCCAATTTTTTGTAAATAATCAACTAACAGACTGTATGGTATCGTTGGACATATGTTTGAGAAAACAATACGTTCTGCCGGTGAAATTAGTCTTCTATCTTGTATAATATTGTTCTGGATTTTTATTTGTCCATGGTTTTGCATGAATTCGTCCACGATTTGTTTGTTTGCAAGGTACATGTAAATCCAATTATTAGATAGCCGAGAGGAAAATATAATATTTTTGAGATGAATTAGGTTGCCCAAAAATATTAAGACAATCGTTTGATGTTTTGAGAGAAATTATGTAGAAGTTGCTGATGAATAGGTTTTATTAGTATTTGTCTGTAATACGATACATGTGGTGTGTTAGAGAGACTCCAAATATTAGGTTCAATTTTTTATTTTAACACGAACATATTATGTTCAAAAACAATACAGACCTGACAGTAATTACACAGGTAATAAGACTGGATTAAGTGTGTCTTAGGTCGTAGCTTACTGATGGTTGTTAAATTACAAATTAACCAAAAACTAGTTTATCCCGGTATAATAAACTGTTAATAATTTACAGTACAATACTTTGCTTTGTTTTTCGACATATGACAAAGATGTCCTAGCTTTAGATATTTTATCAACACTGCATGTACTGTTGCGTGGATCAAGGAGCTCAAAGATGAGGCCAGCAACTTGTTCGGTAAAAAAGATACATGCTCATAGAATAGATCATAAAGGCTTGGATAAAGGACAGAAACATTTGAAGCGACCTTGGCAAAAAAATGAGTACGAGACAGAAAACAAATTTCTTTCCAGACCACTTATCAGGCTTTTTAAAAACAATTTTTAAATATTTAAATAATCTTCCTATTGTCTTATAAAGCAGCAATATTGTCCAAATAATTTCAGTTAGATCGTTATGTTTTGACATCAAAATTGTACACTTTGTATATTTATACATATTAATGAGACACCCTGTATCAATAAATAACGAGTAGGTGTTGATTTTTTTTGATAACACTTATTTTAAGTTTTTCATCACTAAACATAGTTTAACGACTTTTATTCACTGTCGAAGAGATAAGCACCTTCAGAATAAGCTATTAATATCACTGCATTATTAAACTCTTGAAAGATATCATCGTGGAAATCGATATTGTGCTACTTTCGTCTAAATTAAAAGCTTAGTATCTTCTTGACTAACGCTAGTTACAATTTTCAATAAAGATAATCTTGTTAAAAGTTATGATAGCAAAATGCACTAGCTTCAACTTTAAATAATTCTACTTTGCCGGTTAGTTAAATCCATTGTAAGGTGAAATCATAGAAACGTTTTCTTAAGGTAATAAAAGCTTTAGTTTAAGTTAAATTAAATTTTCCGCAACTACGAACGACAGGATCGCAATGAGGTAAAGGTTCTAATCATACTCTAGTCACAATAGTGTCCGAATTTAGACATATTGGCTAAATGTTTAGAAATTGTTTGTATAATACTTGGTCTAAAATAATTAACTGAACGTAGGTTAACTGCAAATAAACAGTATAAAAATAAGACCTACAGGGTACTTGTTTAAAATAAAATGATTTAAAATTTGTTTATTTATTTAAAGCTGTAATATCAAAAGTAAAAGTAGTGGTGATGATTACCAACATAGCTATCAGGAGACAGTACCCAAAGAAGAAGTGTGGCATTGAATAGTAATAAGACTTCTGGCCTTGACAGCCTTCCTCCCATTGTATTTGGTTAAGATTTACAGCTCTATTTTTATTCCTAACAAATCACTTAAAAAAGGTCGGTTTTCGTACTGTTGGAAACTTAGTTTTATTATATATATTATATATATATATATATATATATATATATATATATATATATATATATATATATAGAGAGAGAGAGAGAGAGAGATTCTACAGTATTCACTGCCTTCCCTCGCTCAACCGTTTTCATCTCTCTCTATTGTTCCATTCTACATCGTTTAGGCCTCTCTTACTCATGGCGTCGTCTACTTCGTTCCTCCAGGATTTTCGGGGTCGTCCTCTTTTCCTCCTTCCTATGGGGCTCCATTCGGTTATTCTCTTTATCCATCTGCTGTAGCTAGTTCTTCTTACATGTCCATACCACTTTAGTCTTTTTTGTTCTATATATGTTAGTATGTCTGTCTCTATTGATGTTCTTTGCGTTATTTCGTCATTACTTCTCCTATCCATTCTTGTTACTCTGCAGCATCTTCGCAGGCATTCCATCTCTGTTGCTACTATCTTACTGCTGTTTTTCTTGTTTATGATCCAATTTTCAGCCCCATATGTCATAATACTTTGCGCTAATGTTTTATAAATCTGCGTTTTTGTCTTCATATTTAGGTGTCTATCCTACCATACTGAGTTAAGTTGTCGGATTGCTGTTCTTGTTTGTCCTAATCTTTGTGTAATTTCTTCCTCTGTTGTTGCCGTTTTCGTGATTATAAACCCCAAGTATTTGAATTTATCCTTTCTTTTGATTGTTACGTTGTCATCAATCTGTGGATCTGTAGATATCTTCTTCACTTGTAGATAGGTACTCTGTTTTCGCGAGGTTAATATCTAGGCCAGCCTTGGTATATTCTTCATCATGTAGCTGAGGTCGTCTTGGTCTTGTGCAATCACTACTTGATCGTCTGCAAAGCTTACATAACGTATATAGGTATTCGTTCCGTACCGGTACTCCCATGCCGGTACTTAGTTTTATTACTCCTGCTTTTAATTCAAGAATTAAGTTAAAAGATAATTTTCAGAATCACAGACCTATTTCTATTATTAGTATCTTGTCTAAATATTTAAAAATAATATGACGGATTTTTCAACATCCATTTTTCATGTATTCTAATCAATGTGCAGTTTGGGTTCCAAGCACATAGATCTACTGAGTAAGATTTGTCATTTGACAGAGTAAATCATAATATACAGTTATATTGTATTAAAATATTATGAATGCATCATCCCTTGTTCCAGTAGCTTCGGAGCTATATTGTCGGATGCTCAAAAGACAAACTTCACAAAAACAACTCGTTTTCTTATACCTACATGGACGGAAGATGAGCACAAAATTACATACATACAAATTTTTAAGGAAAAAAGGTTAGTCGTTTGATTGCCGATGGTTGTGGTTGGTCAGAACAAGAATCTAACGGTTATTGCCCCATGTTCATTCTAGTTTCTCCAAAAAGCACCTCAAAATATTGAAATAATTGAGCTTGTATTCCCTATAACAGGACATTCATTTATATCACTTTTTAGAGTGTTTGGAAATATAGAAAAAAATCAGAAGTCGTGAAAAAATTGTGAATCCAGGTCAGTACAAAGAAATTATAGCCAAACTTTTAAACACGTTTTAGAACGAGACAACTTTGGAAAACATCCACATAACATAATTAGGTTACTTTCAACAACAACACTAGTAAAATAAACAGGTTCTCTGTTTTCCTGTTTATCGATACGATATGACTAAATATACTCGTAAATAGTCACATAAAAGAATAGAAATATAAACCAGTTTGGTGCTGATATAATACCAAAATATAGTTTACTACTAAAACAAGAAAAGGAGTTGATGTTAGAAAAACATGATTAATTATGAGTATTGAAGAATTAATATATTTTAACCCGGCGTCACCCAGCTGGGGTCCATAATGGTACCCCCAACATACTTAGAACTAGCATAATTCTATGGTTAATACACGGATGTTTTATAGGTTGCCTATAGCTTCCTAAAACATGTTGCCGTTGGGTATTCTGAACCAATTTCAGTTGTAAGTTGATCGTCAAAGTGAATACAGTGTTCTGCAATCCGATTAGACCCCACCTGGGTGACGAAGACACAATTTTAATTCGCAAAGTAACTAAAACAATTTTAATTCGTGGCGTTATTTGTTGTACATATAAACTTTTTTCTCCAGAATGAATTACGAAAAAGAGCAAGCCAAACTATTGGCACTTTGGCAGGAACTCGAAGATGTTGAGTACGAAATTATGGACTCCGACGATGAAAACGAAACTGATCACATAAGTAATCAGTATGATGGTGAACAAAATAAAGAAATTAAGGAACTAAAAGTATTGGAATCTGAAAATAAGCGAAAAGAAGATAAAAAATATCCTTATTATTTAGGTAGGGATTCCAAAACAAAATGGAGAAAACACCATAGTAGTAAAGCAGTTAGAACGAGAGCAGAGAACATAATTTCGAACTCACCAGGATCTAAACCACAAGCTAAAAACGCTAAGACTCTTTTAGATTGCTGGCTTTTTTTTTATGTAAAAATGCTTGAAGGTATCACGGTCTGCACCAATGTATTGATAGATAAAAAAGCGTTAGCCTACAAAGATAAAGCATGTTGTAGCAGGACCATTATTGTTGAAATAAAGGCATTATTTGGTCTTATTTACCTAACAGGTGTATATAGAAATGGTCATCGTAATCTAAAAGACCTTTGGCGAACAAATGGTACAGGATTCGATATATTTCATTCAGTGATGGCACTCAATAGATTTACATGTTTATTGCAGTGCTTACGTTTCGATAATGTAGACAATCGACAAGAAAGGCAACAGTCTGATAAGTTGGCTCCTATTAGGGCGGTTTTTGAAAAATTTGTCGCAAATTGTTAACAAGCTTACTCACCAGGACAGTACTTGAATATTGACGAGACGTTAGAGTCTTTTCGTGGGCGTTGCTCATTCCGGCAGTATATTCCGAACAAGCCCGCGAAATACAGAATAAAAATTCAGGCCGTAATAGACTCCCGTGATTTTTATGTTTTTAATATGGAAATTTATGCAGGAACCTAGCCAGATGGGCCGTACCAAATAAGCAATAAATCTATTGATATTGTCCAAAGACTGATAGCACCAATTTCTGGTAAAAATCGAAATATCACTTTCGATAATTGATATACCTCTTACGAACTTAATGAAAATTTTGCGTAAACGACATAGTTTAACTTCAGTAGGAACTCTGAGGAAAAACAAGCGAGAGATTCCCCCAGAATTTATACAGATTAAGAACAGACAACTACAGTCCTCGGTATTTGGATTTCAGGAACATATAACTATGGTATCCTTTGTCCCAAAAAAGGGAAACATGTGATTTTATTATCATCACTTCATCACGATGATGAAATAGATAAATCTACCGGCGAGAAACTTTTACCAGAAATAATAGGTTTCTATAACTTTACAAAAGGAGGGGTTGATACAGTGGATCAGTTGACAGGAAGTTACAGTGTAGCTCGTAATTGTAGAAGGTGGCCACTAAGAATATCTTTATTTCAATTTAAAAAAATACATCTCTTTGACTGATTTCATTTTGAAAATAAGACCTCCTCTCACTCTAAGAACAATTTACGATTATGTTACGATATTTCAAATTTGCGATTAAATAATTTATCATTCTAATTTTTCAATGACTTAGTTATATCTGTTACCTTATAAACTACTTGATCCTACGTTTCCACAAACACTATGATGTTTATGTCATCGGCATACATAAATAGGTATTTCTGGCTTCTAAAAACCTCCGGCAAATCATTTACATATAAAAGAAAAATTAATGGACCCAATATTCCTGCTTGATGAATTCCGAGGTTATTGGGAAAATAGAGCTTATATTATTCGTTGCTAAAGCGGACAATTTAAAACGTGTGAAAGTATCTGTGAATTTACTGGATATTTGATACCAGATGGCCCTAGTTTTTTGTATAGTAATAATTCTGGTAATAAGCAGTCGAATGTGCGGGATAAATTAAATACCTAACAATATGACCAATGTCCCTATTCATGAGTGGGAGTCTCACAAATTATGTTTTTGCCGAAAACCATATTTGAACAAATTTTTCAGAAGAGACATAAAACATTATAATATTTTTATAAAATACTGACGACAAAAATTACAATTCAGTTGGTAGATAATATCATTACCTACTACTTTTGCCAATAAATAATCGTTTATACAACGATCCTGATAACACTCGGGTATTTTAAGCAGTTATCCAATTTTCTTTTACAGCAAAAATTCGTACTGTTGGGGTTAGCTGGTATGAACCAGAGATTATTTCAAATAAAAATCCACTGGTGATTATAAAATAGATTTAATTTAAAACAAAACAAACAGAATTATAATTGTGATTATAACGTATTTCTAGTGTTCATGAGGAAGGTCGTCATAATACTTATGGTAATCTCTCGGCATCAAGTTCTTTAGTTGCTGTAAATCAGATTTTACAGTGTAAGTTACGATTTAAGTTACGATTTACTAACAATACCTTAGGATCCCCCTTTAGTTTTCTTGATCTTATGGAGTAGGAATAGTTTAAGTATTCAACTGTGTGGGTTTTTGATTTCTTCGCTTTCCTGCAAATGGTAATGTACTCAGCTGGAACATTAATTATTTGATCTTTAAGTTTTTTTTTCTCTATCATTGCGTGCATACTGTCGACTTTCATTTGTGTGTGGCCCACTTCCAAATATTTTTGGTCAATAGTCAAATTGTGTAGCCAAGCTAAGTTAACAAGAGCGTTGCTTAAAGTGACGTTTCAAATCTGATAACAACACCCATCTGTATACACGATTATGTGCCTGCTTTCCTCTCCCATTTTTAGAATTACTTTGTTCATAAGAAAGTTCACCAAGGTCAGAGCAAATTCATTAGAATTCAATCATCCTTCAGCCTCATTCCACAGAAAGCAATGTCCATCACTACATTCATGTCATAAATGTTAAAAATTTGTTAATTGCTTGCAATGTTTTATCTATTTTGGGGTCCTCTACCGGTAGGTCCACCCCAAAATACATATATATTTTCTCCATGTTCTTCCTCTTGATGTATGTTTAGTAAAGTCTTGAAATATGCTTGCCATGTTTGGAGGAGTTCTTTTTTATTTATTATTCATTCATCATTTTTTTTGAGTACAGACACGCATCTAGGTCTGAAGACTATCTTTTCGTTTGACACTGATTTGTAAAATGCTCGACTATTTGACTGTTGCCTATTCCTTTCCATTTCTTCATATTTCTGTTGTTTGTACTTCCTTTTTTTTCTCTAATTAATTTTCTTGTTTCTAGGCGTGAAGTTGCATAGTTTTCTTTACTTTCTGCTGTTCTTTGTTGAAGCATAATGTTTCGCTTTATCTGTCTGTCGTGTAGTTTTTCTTGACATTCTCTATCAAACCATCTCCTTGTTCTCTTCCTGCTTTTTCCTATTATTGGTTCTGCTGACTCCGTAATTGATTTTTTTATTTGTTTCCACAGCCTTTCAACATCATTACTCTGGTCTACTGGATTTAGATGCTGTTTAATTTCTTGTTTGTAATTTTCTCGGATTTCCTCATTTTGCATTTTCTCGATGTTCCACTGTCCCAATGCTTCGTTGGCCTTAGGTTTCTCTGAAGATTTAATTAACTCGTTTTTTATTAATTCAGGATAGGCAGGAGTTTTTTTTTGGCAATAGATGCAGGAGCCGTTAGCTCTTCTTTTTGCATATCAATGACTAAGGTATCATTTTGGTTATTGCCAGATGTAATTGGTTAAATAGGAATAACCGTATTTTCGGTGTTCGCGTCAAATAATTGTTGACAGTAATTTTTGTTATTGAGTGAATAAACCTCTTCAAGTATAATATTATCAACGTCTGCATACTATTATGGACACAACTTTGACTATCAAACATAATACTGTCGTTAAAGTATTCAGTGTTAAACATCTTTTCTATAAGAGCCTGTTAGTTGTCAACACAATCTATATCGGTATTGGCACAAAAAAATAGAGGAAGCAGATTGAGAAGCTAAGCTATCATGCTTGGTTATGCTATCCAAATTATAGGAGTCTTGCGACAATAAAGACTCTGTGGTAGTGGTAGGTAAATCTCGCTCCTTTTCATTTTGAGTATTTATTTGCAATATTTTTTTGAGTGTGTGCTTTCAACATTTAAAAAACCAAAAAAAGCCATCACCACACTATAAATTCGATAATAAATACACGTACCAAAAATAAAGATCAAAAAAGTGCAATACATGATTTATTATTGGTATAAGGATATCATTTTTGAGGTAAAAATTATTAATCTCATTTAGTGTTATCGAGCCCTAGGTGACTTGGTATGATCGAGTATCTCTCAAAAATTTTCGAACACATCTGGACGTCACGAGGAGTACAGCTTTCTGCATGGCCTCGTAGAGATGTTCATTTAGACCCAGCTGTTTTATGTTCTTTATGAGGTTTTTGGGAATAACACCAGTAGTAGATAGAATAATAGGTACTGTCTGGGTACTCTCCATTCTCCATTGTCTCCTGATTTGTATTACTGGATCTCTGTACTTGGCGATCTTTTCGTTGTATTTAACACGTAAATTATTGGTGTTGGGTATCGCCACATCAATTAGTGTTGTTTGCCTAGTAAGTTTATTTACTAGTATCAGATCCGATCTGTTATGTGCCTGGTATATATATATATATATATATATATATATATATATATATATATATATATATATATATATATATACGTAATTTATTGTACAATACAATTTTTTATTAAAAGATAATCAGAATTAAAAGTAAAATCAAATTGAAAGCATATTTTGCTGATAGCACGTGAAAACCTCAATACACGACGTCGCTAGTTGAAAGGGCTTTTCTAAAGATTTAAAAGCCCTCAAACCTGATTAGTTATTACTGAAGTATTGTTGTTATCTTTTCTGTACTCTTTTGAAGTATTATTTAATGGGAAGAGAGTATATTAGGGATGAAATATGTTTAAAATAATAATCTGAATATTAGAGGTTGTATTGGAGTACAAAATAAAAAATTATGTAAGTTTTAATAGGGTTCATCAATATTACAGCCATTAAACAAAATTCATTAGGGAAAGCTCCACTTCACTTAAATCCGTTTTACTTATTTTTAATTTTCAAATAATTTGAGATAGTCTATTTGTTTATGAACCAAAAAATTGTTTATAATTTTAAAACATTCCTGAGGCCGTTCAAATTATCCGACTTCAATTTAATAAAGTACGTTAGTTAGGGTAAGTGAGTTTTTAAAAGTAAAAAAATTGGCAAATTCAAATTTTTAAAAAAAATTTCAATTTCAAAATTTTTTTTTGTATTTTATCCTTGGTTTAGAACTTTAGCTACGTAATTACATACAAATATTAGTATTTATTCATTCCGGATTGTACAGAGAGAACACTTTTCACGCTCAGGGGTTCATCAGAGCAACTTCATTATAACACACACGACTTAAACCACGGTTAGATAGGTGGGCAATAAATAGGTACACATACAGAGAAAATTTCTATTCAAATGATCAAATTTTTCATTCACACCTTTAATTTAATTTTTTGCAGAAATACAATAATCAATTTAAAAATTTTTCTTTTATCTTCACTTAATAGTACATTTATATTTAATGGCCTCTTTAAACCTGCTTGCGGCAATTCTTGAAGAAGCCACGTACTTGTATTGACATGTAAGGGACAGTTAAAGGATATGTGATTTAGATCAGGAATACTAGTTTCACACTCACATCTGTCCGTTGGGAGAACTCTGATGTTATGGAGATGCTTCGTAAAACATCCATGATCTACTTTTAATCTTGGGATAGTCGACACTGTATTTCTACTTATTACAACAACTCTGTAAAATTGGTTCGCAGTCACATTGTTACTTTAAAAACTGAAAAAATGTTAATTGGGGTAAACGCCAATGGGAATGTTTTTCCTATCAATTCTGACATGTAAATAGATGTAAGCTTTCCCGGATGGTTCAGCATCCAATCTTTGCTAGCCTTATTCAAATAATTTTTAAATGGCAAAAAACAGACCTATCAAACGGCTGAAGTTTGTGACTGGTATGCGGAGGAAAAGTTAAAATTACTATTGCATTATCCCCAGCTATATGTATAGCAGACAATGAGAAGTGGCTGTCGTGGTTGTCTATGATAAGTAACACTTTATATTTAGGAGATTTTACAACTGAAATAAAATGTTGAAGATATTCAACGAACAATTCAGCATTCGATCAACCACTGGAAGTTGCCATACCAATAGTTCCAGGTGGTACGTTGTTGGTCATGTGCTCTTTGATGTGAACAAGTGGAAAAATAATGCCTGGTGGAATAAATGTTCCGACAGCGCTGAAGCAGGCTATCATTGTAACATTAATACCTCTCTCGCCAGAACTAGCTGCTCCGATTTGCTTAGCTTTTATATCACCAAGCACACGAACTGGCTTGTGAACAGTAAGGCAGCCGGTCTCATCGAAATTCCACACATTCTGAGGTGTTTCGAATAAATTTCTCTCAATTTATCAAAAAATACATAACTAAACTAATAAAGTACTGAAGACTTTGCTTGTTGAATTTTTCGCTTCTTATATACTTGCTTTAATACTTCAAAGTCGCTTTCATAGATACTTTATGTTTTTGAATATGCCTAGCAAGAGTACTTTTTGAAACACCATACAGATTAGCTATTTCTCTCAAAGGTCGACTATGCGCCAATATCTCCTTGGCAGCTGCTTTTAATGCTTTTGCATCTGGTTTCACTCTTTTTTTTTCTGTAGCACTTCTTCCCATCTGCAACAATACGATTAACATTAACGCACTGCAGAAAAATATCTGGTTGTACCTTAGGACAAGTCCCTACGTACAACCATAACAACGTCCCAAGGTACAACCAAGCACATGTTTTACTAAATCTAACCTCATCAATTTAAAGTACAGTTTTTTCTTATAATATATAGTTTAAAGTGAGGAATAAATATATAACGACGAAATACGCTGAAAAAATTCAACTAATAGTTCTTACCGTGCTTTTCCTATTAGTTTAAACGGATGGATAAAATTTACTTGACAGACACCAAAACGTTTTACACCTGTCAGTCACTTGAAATGGCTGCTGGCAGAAACATGAATGTTTGACGTAAGTGGAGACGGTGTTGCCATCATAATACAAATTTTTCAGATTTTTCGTTAAAAGGGTTACATTTTTACAATAATTGTCCCAAGGTAAAACCGTCCCAAGGTACACTCCTTTCCAGGTAAAATCCCGGGTCATCCAAAACTAGTTGCTGATAGGAATAATAGAATATTAGTATAAGTTTGCAGAAAAATTTCGACGAAATACTCTAATGAAATACACTATGAGCACGTGTGCTTGGTTGCATAGTAATTTCTAGGCACTTCTAGTCTGTCAAAAAGTAACTAACTTCGCAAAAAAAAATCGGTTGCCTGTAAAGTCGGTTTTACGGGCGAAGATTTTACGTGACAACGTCTTTTTCTCGGTAGAATATTTATTGATATGAATATTATTAAATTGCACAATAGGAACAAGGAATTGAATGAAAATAAGAATTGCACAAATTTTAACTATAGAAATATATTTTGTTTACTAAAACATTGTACACGTAAACTTAAACTTAACTAATTTCTATTTGAGTGAGAGGTTATAATTTGTTATTTTAAATGTTTGACTAGCAATACGCGCGGTTTCTTCTCAATCGACTGAATTACGATTGATTGCAGAGTGATTTAAACTAATAATTTACTTAACATCATCAACATTTGTCAATAGTATGACATAACCTATAAACTCAGTTTCTCAACTTTTGTGTCAATCTAACAATTAATCAATCAATCATAGTTTACGATAATGAAATATTAGTGTACAATTATTTACCTTTATTGTTGTAGTTGTTGTAAATGACGAATCTAAGCACTCCACATTTTCACTACAGACACAGCTGACGATACTTTCAACGATTTTCAACTTTAGCGATTCAACGCGCCTAATTCTCTAGTGCCGCGCGCAGCGGACCGATCATGTTTGAGTGGGAGAGAGACGCACGGCATTCGTCGGTCCGGCGGGCCTCTCTCTCGTTCGGCGACTCACTGTAACAGACGTGAGCGGGCGTTACACTTTTTCTTAAATGACTCCGAGCCACAACCTAATTTAAGACGTTGTCACGTCAAAATAATTACTAAATTCACTAGACAGTTCGGACTGGGATTAGCGAACTGACTATACATATTCTACGTGTATAAAAAATGCCAGTAACGAAAGGGTTAAGAAAAACTGCCACTGGGTAGTTTACCCCACGGAACAACAACTTTTAATATATTTGCGTATTACTTTACATATTTGAACGAGTAGATTGCAAATTTATATTCAATAAAAAAAATTATCCCTTGTGTTCACATTATTCCGCAAAATACTTATCTTTATTTTCGGATGTTTTTGCTTAGTCGATATTTGTCAGGCCTCGTTATTCGAAAAACTAAAGTACAGAAGTCATGGTGAGTAATATAAAGATAAAAATATCTCCCAGCACTGTAAAAAAGTATGATAAATGGCTGTTGATACAATAAGGGATGGTGATAAATATTTTCTTTTATGTCTTAGTATATCTGGGATATATTTATTTGAAAATGGCTTTTTAGTTTTAGAGTATTATCGGGATTATATTTTTGTCCCCTTGTGGATAAAAAGTATGACAAAGGAGAAAACGTTGGTATAAAATATTTAGATATTTATGAATATAAAATGGTGACAGCTGATTCCACAACAATTCGTTTATTGACCTAAAAGGGTTATATGTACAGGAACTTTACACTAGAATGGCTTTTATCCTGAGATCTGATGTCCAATTAAATGGATTATAATTTATGTATTATATATTTTTTGGCAAGATCTAAATTTATAATGATTAGTCCCACGGTCTATTTATGTGATCTATTTATCACATAAATCTAGTTATGATCAAATTATAAATATATTTATGTGACATAGTTATCCTAGCAAACCATTGTGAGTTTGTTTTTTATCTAAAACAGGGATGTCCATTTTTATGGACGTTTTATGGATGTAATATTATGCACGAAACGTCAATAAATTAATTTAAAACTACAATTGTATCTTTAATTCCCAAATAAAACAGTAAATTATATAAAATATTATATAAGACTTTTTTATTTCAACTATCTTTGGTAATAAAAAATATTTAAGACCCGAAGTTGACCAAGAAAGTTCGGAAAATTCGGATATAGACGTTTCAGATTATGAAAACTCTTATGTCGGTTTTGATTCAAATAAAGAATTGTATCAGCCTCAGCAATCAGATTTCACTCAATATACAGATGATGAACAAGACAGAGAAATACCATCCGAAGATAAATTTGGATAACGTGCCACCCAAGTGTTTTTTATCCCTCAGCATGTAGACTTTACTGGAATTTTCGATACAGTCCACGAGAGGCAAAATTGGAAAGTTGAAAACTACGTCGGTATGTATTTTGATGATTCAGATTTTGAGAATATTTGTAATTGTACAAATATTGTACAAACTGCATTGCATATAAAATCTTCAGATCAATGTAAGCGATGGTTAAAAAAGGACTCCCTAAGTGTTGAGGTATCTGGACCAAAAATTGTTAAAAAGTACAACGAATCCATGGGTGGAATAGATTTAATTGACAGGATGGTCAGTTATTATCGAATGAGAACTAGAAGTAAGAAATGGAGTACTAAACCATGTTTCAATAATTTGACCTTACGACTGTCAATTCTTGGATTCTATACAGAGATGACTATAAGCAACTTGGTGATGCTAATAAAACCGTTATGAAGTTATTGAAGTATAAAGTAGCTATTTCTAAGTTGCTTCTTAAAGATAAATTTTCTGAAAATTCTGATTTTGGAAACATTTTAATACTGGTAACTAGAAACCGTTACAAACCTAGAACATCACTTCAACTGTCTACTAAGAGAAAGATACAACACATTCCTGCAATGGTATCCGAGTTAAAAAATCGGTTGCCTGTAAAGTCGGTTTTACGGGCGAAGAACGTCTTTTTCTCGGTAGAATATTTATTGATATGAATATTATTAAATTGCACAATAGAAACAAGGAATTGAATGAAAATAAGAATTGCATTACCGATTTATTAGGTATTTTATATATTATTTATATTTTATATATTATATTTTTATATATTATTTTATATATTATTTATTTTATATTATATTATTGATCTTATTATTTTCTACAAAATTTATTTGAAAATTTTTTCGATATATCAATTAGTTGCGGAGATATCGATCATTGAAGTTATTGTTTGCTACCAGTATTTTATATATTTATTTTTTTCAGTTATAAAAAATTACTATTTCCAATTGTGTCTACCAAGTATGGTCACATGTATTTGCCTACATATTAAATAATAATAAGTACAGATAATGTTATGTGACGTTCACTTCTGATTATATATATTTTAATATTTTTAATTTTAAAGAATCAATTTGAAAATCAAAACACTTATTCAGATCGAAGGTTCAAATTTTTGCTAAATAAATTTGAAATTAATTAAAATTTGTAAATGTAAATGGTAAAGTTGAAAATTAAAACATTTACTAAAATTGGAATTTGAAATTCTTGCTAAACACAGTTAAATTCTAACTCCGCGCGTGGTGATTGGTCGGTTTAGTTCGTTTGTTTGGTGGCCCTGTTTTGACAGGTTAGAAGTTATAATTTGTTATTTTAAATGTTTGACTAGCAATACGCGCTGTTTCTTCTCAATCGACTGAATTACGATTGATTGCAGAGTGATTTAAACTAATAATTTACTTAACACTATCAACATTTGTCAATAGTATGACATAACCTATAAACTCAGTTTCTCAACTTTTGTGTCAATCTAACAATTAATCAATCAATCATAGTTTACGATAATGAAATATTAGTGTACAATTATTTACCTTTATTGTTGTAGTTGTTGTAAATGACGAATCTAAGCACTCCACATTTTCACTACAGACACAGCTGACGATACTTTCAACGATTTTCAACTTTAGCGATTCAACGCGCCTAATTCTCTAGTGCCGCGCGCAGCGGACCGATCATGTTTGAGTGGGAGAGAGACGCAAGGCATTCGCCGGTCCGGCGGGCCTCTCTCTCGTTCGGCGACTCACTGTAACATACGTGAGCGGGCGTTACACTTTTTCTTAAATGACTCCGAGCCACAACCTAATTTAAGACGTTGTCACGTCAAAAAATCTGTTATATGTAAGCTTCCATGTTGTAAAGGTTAAAAAAAGTTCAATTTTTATTACACAATTTTATTTACAATAATTTTGTATTAATACGATCCTGATGTCTTTTGAATGGACATGTTTTTTTTACATTTAGCAAAAAAACAAAAATTTAGAAAAATTTTCACGTGTTTTTATACTAAAAATTCTATTATTTTATTAAAAAAAAAAACAAAAAAATATCAGGTCAGGTCTCAGCAGGATATGTAGAGATACTCGCTGGAATATCTGAAGCGTCATTTTGATATGAAACAGACATTTGGTATAAATAAATTAATAAAAAAATAATATTCAGTATTTTAATTTACTAATGTTTAATTATTAATAAAACAATTCTTGTTCTTCAATTTAGGATTATTCCTCTTTCAGCATCAAATTTGTCTTCATCTATACGATGGGCGTCATGAATTGCAAACCACCAATCGGAATCGAAGACTAACTTTCATCATCATAATACAAGTGATGATGCAAGACACTCATAACTTTCTAACTAGAATTTTGTAGAGTGATGAAGCTCGTTTCCATAATATTGGGATTGAAAATCGCCATAACTCCCATTATGGGTCAGTGGAAAATTCGCTCTGGTTAAGGAAATCTCGCTTTTTAAACTAGATGGGGAATTAATGCTAGATGTGGGTTATTTAATGAGCGTTTAATAGGTCCATTTTTTGAAGAGTATCTGCAACTATAGACCTATTACCTTACTACCGGTACTATCCAAAATTATTGGGAGACTACATTAGTGTAAAATTACTTCACTAAGATCATCCGTGATGGACCAAAACGGAAGGACTCTTTGTGTTGCCTACTCAAGAATTGTTGTTAACAATTTCTGTAGCAATTGCAGAGGAAACATGAAGACTTCAGCCTATGAAACCTAAAGACAACTTATCATTGAGAAACACTACAAGCATAAGTCTACACTTCTTCATAATACATTTACCATAGTCTGTTAATTAAGTTAGGCTAGAATTAAATTACTTATTGGTTTTCTAAACTAGAATGTAATAATGGGAATATCATTGATGTCAAATAAAAAAAAATTACTGTGACTAAATTGTATATTTAAAATGTTAAGTCAAATTTTCTGATTTTTATATCCGCCAAACACGAAAAAAACCATGTTATTATGCAACTTCTAACTGTCTGTTTCAGCATTATTCTATCATGTGTGCAATTAGGAAGCGGAAAATTAAAGGGAGAAACTATGTGGAAATTCTGAAGGGTAATTAGCCTACTGAGAATGATTATTTCGAGGCATAGTGAGGGAAACAAACAGACGAGGAAGAGAAAAATACTTTCCTGATGCATTGCATGTACGATTACACAGAAAATTTCAGAAAAAGTTTGTAGAATTGTACGCAGGTATAAACAATAGACGCCATTAGAATGTTTCGGTTCACGTTAACATTTGGGAGAAAAATGAGGTAGCAGTGGGTCTACATACAATTGCAGAAATATAATGAAAGGATGTAAACAACTACTTATGTTTTCTACTTTTGTGGTATCACATTGTTGAATTGAACATACGATGTTTTCCTAAATTTATTTTTAAAGGATGATTGGAAAAAATGAATTACAAGAACGAAGAGAAACAAGAGATATATAGAATGAAATAAATTCACAAAGACTTTGGGAAACATGAAACTTTTTAAATTTTTTATCTTCTTTGCTCTCAGGATTAATATATATTTAATGATCTCAAATTAGAAATGAAGTGGAAATAAAGAGAGGAGTCAGGCAAGGCTGCATACTATCACCTCTATTATTTAACGCTTATTCTGAAGAGGTAATTCGAGAAACTCTGGAAGATGAAACAGTCGGCATAAGAGTAAATGGAGTCTTAGTTAACAACATCAGATATGCAGATGATACAGTAGTAATAGCCGATAGTTTACAAGATCTGGAAAGACTCATAAGTAAAATAA
Organism: Diabrotica undecimpunctata; assembly: GCF_040954645.1. NCBI lineage: Eukaryota > Metazoa > Arthropoda > Insecta > Coleoptera > Chrysomelidae > Diabrotica > Diabrotica undecimpunctata. The sequence goes on from NC_092812.1 coordinate 60,791,174, forward strand.
TAATGTGTAGTAGGGAGTACGGACTCTCGCTCGATATCAAAAAGACGAAGTTTATGAAAATTTGTAAAAACAACCATAATACTAATGAAATCTTGACAGTAGAAGGCCAGCAGATCGAAAGAGTAAAAAAGTACACTTACCTAGGAACACTTATAACAGAAAATAATGACTACACTGCAGAAGTCAAGGTCAGAATCGAAAAAGCACGTTCTAATTTTATGAAAATGAAAAAGGTCCTATGTGGCAAAGATTTAACATTAGCTCTTAAAGTACGCTTAACAAATGTTACGTATACGGTGTACTATGCTATGGAGTGGAATCATGGACGTTAAATCTAGACACAATGAGACGACTTAACGCCTTTGAAATGTGGACCTATAGAAGAATTATGAGGGTTTCTTGGATAGATAGAGTTACGAACAATGAAGTACTGAGAAGAATAGGTAAAGAGAAGGAAATTGAACTTAAAATTAAAGAAAGAAAGCTATAGTATCTCGGACATGTGATGCGGGGCGAGAAGTATGGCATCCTGTGACTCATAATGCAAGAAAAGATAGATGGCAGAAGAAGCATCGGAAGAATACGAATTTCATGGCTCAAGAACCTGAGAGAATGGCTTGGATGCACCTCAAAACAACTATTTAGATCTACTGCCTCAAAAATTAAAATAGCTATGATGATTGCCAACCTTCGTAGCGGAGATGGTACCTGAAGAAGAATAATGATCTCAGGATTTAAAAAATTTTTTTTTTCGACCTCAAAGGTGACAAGTCTTTACCCTATATCCTGCATAAGAATAATACGCAAAATCTGGAAGTGAATATAAAATATTTTTGTTAAAGTTGTGATTTATTCCAATACCATACAGTCATTACAGTCTTAGAAGTTCCAAAGATTTCCGCTCTAGACATAAGTCAGCAACTTTATTATGTATTTAATGGTTTATCCTGCCTACATAGGTCAAATCAGTAAAATATGCATGTTCCACAGTTCCAATTTTATTATCTCGTATGACCATAAATAGCTCCCATCCCCTAAAATTTAGTATCGTAATCTTTTAGATATTATTATAAAAACGCAATATTTATTATTAAGTTACTTACATTTTGAGAACAATTTCCGAACTGGTAATTTAAATATTAATATGATTTCTAGTTTTAATTATTGCACTTCTTATATTGCAGTGGTATATTGTTATACCAAGCCCTTACTATGCCCTTGATCGAACATACAGCTGCCGGAACCAACCATGTCCTATGGGAGAAATCCTGCTTGCGTAAAGTTTAGGTGGGTGTACATCACTGAAAGTATTCGGAAAAAGGAAATATAAACTTTAGCTTGCAGTTTTACGTATGATAGATTAAGGGGTTAACAATATATGGATATAAAATGCCATTTGGATTCTTGTATGTATAACAAAAGCAATTTATGAAGAGGCAGTTGCAAATAATTATTGTAATATTCTAAGAATAGTTAAACATTGTAAGAACAAACAGTAACTATATTTTGTTGTGCAAAATAAACGAATTTTATTTCATTTGTGTTATTGTAAATAGGAGTAAGAGTGGATAATGAAGTGCATTCTGATTAAAAAGAGATAAAATTTTACTACGAATAAATTAATAATAATAATTTTATACACTAAATAATTATTTTATTTTTTTTTTCAAAAAAAAATTTTATTTAAAGTTACGAAAAACATATAATAATTTGGAGTTAATGAAATATCCCGGAATAAATATAATTACACTCAACAAAGAAATTAGTCAGAATAGTCAGGAATTATTTTCTTATTTTTCACACACACACACACACACACACACACACACACACACACACACGCAGTGATCAACCCTGGCCCTTGGAACATGTGTATACCAATATAAGAATGGGATCCACATGTCTGAAGATCAAACCGGTCACACTTCGCTAGTCGAAGTGGTACCTATCTGACCCCCAGGCTTTTCCTCCACCCCTCCTCAACGTGTGACTTACGTGAAGAGGCTTATGATCTGAAAGTTACTTAGGGTGCCCTGGGTAATGGAACACCCTCTGTTTTTATTGACTGTGGTTATGCCACCTAACTGTAGGGGTAGCCACATCTAGGCTTTTCTCCCTATTTACTTTACTGATTCTATTGAAGTTACTCTATCATGACTTCGGGACTTGAGTCCCTAAAAACAAAAGAAAAAAGCGTGTGTTCCGACCATAGAGCCGCCAGCCTGAGCTGACGACTCTATTCCCGGAAAAGAGTGTGTGCTCGGTCACTCAGCCGCCGATTTGGCAAAATAAATTTTGTTCTCCTCGCCGGCTGAGTACCCGAGTGGGGTCCGGCCACCAAGCCCATGTATGCCGCACATAACCTCAGTGCTCGGATTTCGCGTGAAGATCAGCATTCACCTGATCTGCCTTAAGGGACAAGTCCGCTAATGCGGTGTATGGAGAGCCAGACGGGCCCTCCATATTTAAGAGTGATAATTAAAATTAGATGAAACCATGGTTTAGACAGAAAACTCAATTTTTTTTTGTGGACTTCCTTGGTGCTTCGGGACTATAAAATGCCTGGGTATCAATTCTTTCCTTTTTTCCTTATCCTAATGTGTGCGTGAGGTGGGGTGTGCATTCCAAGGTGTATACGGCCATCACACACCCCGTGTATATTGTACTTAAACTAAAAAGCGTACCCTTTCGCCAGAGTCCTAAAAACCTAAAAAAGAAGCGTGCCCTCTCACCAGAGTTTTTTTGGTTGGTTTCCTGTCTTTCTGCATCCTGATGATTGACGACTATGCACCATTACATACTTTATTATTCATTTTTGTTCTCCCTATATCCTGCTATCTGCTGTTTTAGTCTTCTGTGTACCGTCCTGATGTTTTCGTTGTAGTTGGTCAGCTCTCTAAGCATTCTGCTAGGATGATTTTTTAATTTGTTAAATATATCTATGCTCTCTCGTCTAGCGTTCGTAAGATTCTGGTTTGTCCTGAGTCTCTGTATACGTACCTTAGGGGTACGTATTTCGGTATTTGTAATGCATCTCGTATTATTTGATTTTGAGAGATCTGGATCTTCTTTCTGTTTGATTTGCAGGTATGTCCCTACGCAGCGGAGGCGTATGTTAATACTGGCATGATTATGCTCTTTGCAACCCTGATTTTGGTTTTGAATCTCAGTTTGCTTCTTCTTCCTATGAGCGTTGAGAGCTGACTTTTTAGCGCTTTGGCTTTGTACGTTTGTTGGTTGATGTGTTCCGTGAATGTTAACTTCTTATCGAGTAGCACTCCTAGGTATCTTGCCTGGTTGGTCCAATCTACTGGAGTGTTTCCTATCGTGATTTCTCGGTTTGGTACACTTCTGTGACTAAACATTACAGCCTGTGTTTTGTCCGGGTTTAAGGCTATTTTCCATTTTATACACCATCTTTGGAATCTATTAAGTGCTCTTTGCCGATGATTAGCTGCATGATCCGGGTTTCTCCAGCTAACAGCTATTGCTGTATCGTCAGCGTAAAGACCTAACAGAGATCATGGTTCTGTTGGCGTGTCGGCCGTATAGATGGTATACAGGTACGGCGATAGTACGGCTCCCTGAGGCACACCCGCTTCCAGGGTTCCGCCTTCGGACAGGGTTGCCCGTATACGAATTCTGAACCTTCTGTTGGCAAGGTATGACGCAAGGAGACATGTCATCGCCTCGCTGTATCCTTCTTATTTTTCAGTTTGGCAACTAGAATCTTCACCTAAATTTATAATAGGATTTTCGGTTACTTCGTCCATGAAATGTTCTGCAGCACTAAATCCGTCAAAACAAGTTTTGCATAATTGTTGAACATTTCCAATATTAAAAGACAAAATTCTTTGTCCCACGTACTGCTTGAGTGATGCCCAAACTAATTTGATATTGTATCTATCTCGAACGTTTTAAATTTTGATTTATGTGGTTAAATAATGTTATTCATAACATATTTTTGTCAAAATAAATATTCTTAGACCTTAACCATTCTATCGTAATGTGTTTTTTCGGTGCTTTATCCTTTTGAACATTGTAATAAGGCGCATTGTCAATAACTTCGACTGATTTTGGAGCTATAAGTAGGTAAGGAATTGTAAGTACATAGAAGTTTGTAGAATAGGAATTAATTTGTCTTCCATCCATTTTTTGTAATCCTTAAAATTCATTTGCCAGTATAAACAATAATTAATCTTTGCCCTTTTTAAATGGGCCTAGCTAGTCCTTCATT